>NW_026988427.1:5000000-10000000 GCF_030222135.1 Aotus nancymaae
ATGCTTGGTTCTGGACAGACTGGACTTGGGGCTTCTTGAGCCCTCTCTGGAAATGAGATGCAGACAGCAGGGTACTGGGGTCCTACTCCATGCAGGGGCCAGGGTCAAGCTGAAAACGAGGACCTTCCGAAACACATTTCTTTTTAGTAATTTGCTCTGGCTTTGTAGCTTCTCCACCCTGTTCTCTTCTCCCTGTGAGTTCTTTGTTTTTATGAGTTGTCATATTACAGTCCATGGATTCTTGGGCCAGCCTGTAAATGGGGATAATAGTAGTTTCCTCCTCACAGAATGCTAGTGAGATTAAATGAGATAATACATGAAAAGTACTTAGCGTGGTGTCTGGCTGTAGGAGGCCCCCATGATCACAATGCCATATGTAATGTTAATGTCATCATTAGCTGTGATTACTATTGGGCTTATGAACATGAGTTATCATTATTGTTGTAACTATGCACTGATGTGACCTACGAGGCTTCCTACCACATGTGGCCCTTAGTTGTGGCCTCTTTCCCTGCCAACCTCAGGCCTGTCCGTATCTGTGGAAGGCAGTAGATAGCAGCGGTTATGAGCATGGCCTGTGAAGTCACAGCCTGCCTGGATTCAAATGCCAGCTCCAGTTCTTACTATGAAAGTGACCTTGACCAAGTCACTTCATGCTTCTGAGCCTCAGGTAGGTTCCCCATCTGAGGAAGGGGCAGGAGTACTTTATTAGAGTTGCTGTGAAGACAAAATGAGATAAATTGTCAAAGTGCTCAGTGCATTGCCTGACATGTAGTAGGTGCTCCCTGACCATGTGCTCTTATTCTCCAGGACACCATCACCAACCCATCAGGCTGGCTCACACTCTCAAATCTACTGGCCCTAGCAATAGGATGCAGTTCAAGTTCACTAAAATGACTTACAAGCTGCTTGCAATGGGCCCAGTGTTGACACTGCCCCCACCAGCACCAGAAAAAAAGATATGCCCACATCTGGCTCTCAGGAATTCATGGATGTGACTTTATTTGGAAAGGGGTCTTTGCAGATGGAATTAAGTTAAGGATCTTGAGATGAGATCATCCTGGATTATCCATGTGGTCCCTAAATCCAATGGCAAGTGTCCTTATAAGAGACGCGGAGAGGAGAAGCCGGACAGGAGGAGAAGAGATAATGACTGGAGACAGGGATTAGAGAGATGCAGCCACAAGCCAAGGGATGCCAACAAACACCAGAAGCTGGAGGAAGAAGGAAGGATTTTCCCCTAGCCTGCAAAGGGAGCGCAGCCTGCCCACACTTTGACTTTGGATTTCTGGTCTCCAGAATGCTTCTATAATCAATGGTTGTTTGAAGCTACCAAGTTTGGGTAGTTTGTCACAGCAGTCACAGCAGCCACCGTAGACAAATCCAGCGCCCTCCACCCTTTTCACCCTGAAACCACAGGACAGCTGGGTGGAGTAGGCAGGCAGCCCTGGCCATCCTAATTTTTTTAAATTAATTAATTTATTTTTTGGCCATCCTCATTTTATAGAGCGGGGACACTGAGACTCAGAGAGGCAGAAGGAGCTACTTGAGCCACATAGCCTGGAGCTTCACCAGCGGCAAGCCTGGAACCTGGCTCTCCTGAATCCTCCTCCATGCACTGTCCTTTCTGGAACATTCTGCCAGCCACCCTGCACCAGGCACTGGTGGCCTGTAAGCTATGATTGTCTCTGTAACCAGGACAGCTTTGCAGGGTCCCAAAGCAGCTTCTCCCAAGACCAGGCAAATGGCTAGGCTCTTCTGAGAACATGGGAAGGAGCAGCTGTCACAGGGGATCAGCCCCGCCTGACTTCATTAACACCCAGCTCCACTACATGGCTCAAAGAGATGTCCCATTCAATAATGGGGAACCAAGCAGGGGCAGTCATGTCTGCTAGCAAAAGGTGCTATTTTGAATAACACCTTATATTGGGATAGATATTTGCAATGCAGATATACCTGGCAGTCTTACATTTTTTTCTATTAATATAACAAAGTGGGGTTTAACAAACATCAGCACAAGCAAATAAAAATAAATGAATATATAGGTAAATGTAATGGTCTTGTAATGGTTTGTGGCTGAATTTGCCTTCACTTAATGTCCTATTTTTTGTAGACATAAATTGGTTGGACGGCCCCATATGGTAGCAGGCTCTCATTTATTGAGTGCTTAATATATGTCTGGCCTCATGCTTTCACCTGCTGTCTCTCTGAATCTCCATATTATTCCCTTTTTTTTTTTTGCACAAATAAAAACACCAAGACTTGAGTGCATTTAGTGACTTGTAAGGGCCACATTGATAAGGAATAGAGCCAGGATTCAACCTGGGCTGGGCTGATCTGATCCCAAGCTTGTCCTTTGGATCTAAGCCATCAGTTCTCAAGCCTGGCTCCACGCTGAAAGCCCTTGGGGAGCCTAACATAACCCTCCACCCCTACCACCCCAGGGGATCTGAAGTAGCTGGCCAGGGGTGTGGCCCCCGTATTGGGTTTTCCAAACCTCCCCAGGTGACTCAAATGTGTAGCCAGGGTGAAAAACCCCTGCTTTAACCCCATTTCACACATTGGTGTACTGCTTCCTAGCTCCGAAAGCCAGGGAGCTTGTGTTAAGAGACAATGTTTCCTTCCTGATTTCACCTTTACTAATCCCACGTTTCCACCTGTGCGGAGGGAAGGGAAATATACCTGTGATCCCTTAAAAATGATTTTTAAAAGACGGGATTGATGGAGTGGGAACTGTGACCTGGACTCTGTGCTAATTCGGCTCCCTGCATGGTTTTGAACTTCATCCTCACAACATTTCCTCATTTACAGAGGAGGAAACTGAGGCCCAGAGGGGTGGAGTCATTTGCACTGCTTGCAGAGTTGGTGGGCAGCAGGATTCAGACTCAGGGTCTCATCTTCCCTCTGGCAACGGTAACCTCTCAGCCTGCTGTGTGCTCACCAACACACACATCTGCCTGTGCATGTTTCATTTCTGTGTATTGAGGTTGTGACATGGGCCTCAGAGGAGTCAGGGGTGTTAGTGTGTGAAAGGTCAGGGCTGGGAGTCTCCACACCAGGGGCCCAGGGCAGAGTGCCCTCAGCTGGGCTGAGAAGGGGCAGGAGCTGGACAGGGCCACTGTCCATCCCTAAGACTGGGCTCCTATCTCAGCAGGGTCGCCTCTGCCATCCCTCTGGGCTTATGCAGGTGGCCGGGTGTGTTGGAGGGTTGGGGGAGGGTGTGGAAGAACAGAGCATCCCCAAACTCTTTTGCCACCACTTAGAGGCCCTTCCTGCCTTTAGTTTGAGACCCTTGTATTCAATGTGAAGGTTGTTGTTTATGACAGGGTAACAGTCATCTAAAATGTAAAAAATAAGGATATTAGCATTTGTTGAGAGTTCGCTACACGTAGGTAGCAAGAATGAGCAAGCAGTAAGAGTCAACATGTTCCTTCCATTCTCATAACATGCCAGAGAGGATAGTAAGATTATGCCCATTGTACTGATGAGGAAAACTGAGGCTCACAACTCATATTACTTTCTTAAGATAATTGCACACCTAGGAAATGGCAGGGTTATGATTTTTAACTGTGCTATTAAACATTTGTCAACTCTGCTGTAAAAGAGTAACTGCTTTTAAATCCGGCCTTGCCTCTTCAGCCAATCTCCTTCCTGCCTGTGCTTCCCAGCAGTGGAGAAATGAGAGGTGTAGCCTGTGCTTTGGGTAAACCAAGGGCTTGCAAAAGTATGCTTGCTGGTCTCACACCCTGAACCATAGCTTAGCATTTAAAGTTGGAAACAATCTCTGTGGTCATCTAAATTTAATCTTTTTGCTGGCAGTTAGGGAAACTAAAGCTCAAGGAGGAAAAGTCCCGGACTGGGACTCGAACCCCGGTCTCCAGACTTTGTATCCAGTTCCTCACCCACTAGAAGCCTTCTAGGTTCATTCATTCATTTATTCAATTATTCTCTCATTCCTTTTTCAGTCCCTTGAGCAGCATTTCAGTGAGTTTGCCTACATCATTTCACTTGATTCTCAAAAACTAAAAACTCGTGAGATCAGTTACATTGTAGCTGATGAGATAGGGAGGCAGATAAGGAGACTGAGGTTCAGAGAGGGGAAGTGAGTGGTCCAAGATCCCAGCAGGCAAATAGCAGAGGCAGGTCTCTGGGGAGAAGGGAGGTTAGCTGGGGAGTCGGAGGAGGCACCCAGTTGGAGCTGGGTGGTCAGGGCAGCCTTGGCCTTTGATGGGCTTTGCCTCCATTCTGGGGGTAAGGGGTTAAGTCACAGGGCTAGAGTTGCAGGTAGGGGTGGAACTGGGCTGGTGGGTGAAGGGAGGCCATGGCAACAGGTATCCCTGATGTGGGACCATGAGAGGGTCACGGGATGTCCTCCGGCCAAGAATCCGAGGAGACCACACTGAGCACTGCCATCTATAGAACCAAACCAGGGGCCTCGTGGCAGGGTTCAGCCCCTCCCAGGAGTGTCACCATGTCTGCATTCATTGGGTGGGACTAGGGAGGGGCTCAGAGAGGAGGACAGGTGCAGTGACCTGGTGGTTCACATCCAGTCACTCCTACCTGTTCTAAAGAGTTGATAAATTCACAACATCGAAGGGTTTATAGCTTATCCGGATTATTGTGGCCAGCATTTCCCAAAGTGTGTGTAGGGCGTGGGCAGTAGATGGGGTGATTACTTGGGGTCTGCAAGGACCGGGAGGTGGTGCCTACGCCTGGTTCTAATAACGTGTTGACCAGTGAGGATTGCAGTCCCTCTTCGTTTTTCCTTCGAGCCTTGTGATCACCCAGGGAGAAGGTCTCACCTTGGTGCTGGCGTTTCTTTGACAATTCCCCTAACACTCGCCAGCCTCCTCCCACCCTTCCCGCCAGGTTTGTTCAGGAAGGAACAGCATCTAACTGAAGCATGTAACCTTGCTTGTTCGGTTTTCATTTTATTTCTACCGTTACCTTCTATCAATGGCAAATGGTCCTGGCTCGTTAACGACAGTACCATTATAAAGACTTCCTTTACGTTAGCGATTTAAGTTTTAGGATGTTGCCGTTTGAGAGACAAATATTAAGTCATGAACGCTGCGGGCTTCCCAGGCTGTGGTAATCTTGTGGAATAGAAGGAAAGTCGGCGCAGGTGGGAGGCATTGAGCCTGCCCACCCTCCACTCTGCAAATGGAGTGTAGAGACAGGGCGGGGTTTGCCCAGAAACATTCAGGAAGCCAGTCCTCCAGGCTGCGAGTGGGCATCTTCCCTGCTACCTTTCTATTCCTGAGGACCTGCAATGCCTCCCGCTGCACCCTCTGTTATTTACACACCTGGAAATGCGTCCCTTTTATCCCAGCCTCCTCGACATTGCTGCAAGTTCTGATATTGCTTCAAACTTGAGAAGCCCTCAGTCCTTGGGCAGATGGCCCGCTGGCGTGTGAGTAAGAAGGTTTCCATTCCTCACAGCAGGCACTTGTCTGCCCTCTCAGAAGACCCCCATTGCCTGGCCAGGCTGCTATGAAAACTCAACTTAGTTTCCAGAACTCACCTGTAGTATCACTTCCTCTAGCACCATTTCCTGGGACCCCAAGGTGGAGGCACCCCCGCTTTGCTCTCAGCCCCCATGCGGCTTCCCCACGCGGCTCCCACGGTGCTTCCTACGGGATAGTGTGAGTTGACTACCTGGTTACAGATCCGTTGCCCCATTTTATTATGTACTGCTTGAGGCAAGGACAAGGTCTTCCTTAATTTGGCATTCCCAGGGCCTGGGGCCTGGCCCATGGAAGGTCCATGGTGAAGGCTTTTGGACAAGAATAAGAGTTGTAACAACTGCCATTCACTGAACACTGCTTGCATCAGACACTGTGGGATGAACTTTATTTATATTATTGTATTGAATCCTCACAATAGCCTCAATAATTAAGATCAAACACTATCCCCATTTTTATGAATGAGGACACTGAGATCAGAGATGTTCAGTATCTTGCTCAAGAACACATAGTAAAAGACAGAACTGAGGCTTGAACCGAAACAGCTCTGGAACCAGTGTTCTCAGGAAGCTATGGGAGGTGCACGGGGTGGCCACACACACACACGCACGCATACACAAACATACACACACGCACACACACATACACACATACTGAGACTGCAGTGATGAATGCACAGGTGTCTTCACTGCCTCTCCTCCCCCTCTGTTTGCTCCCACGGCCTCCATACCTTCCAGGCCCCTGGCTGTGGCTGCCTGTGGGTGCTGCCACCTCGCCCTGCAGGCTGCCCACCAGGAGCCCATTAGTCAAGTCATCCTAGGCAGGATTATGCCTCCACTGCAACGATAACCAGGCCCAGCTGCTGGGCTCGTGTGCAAATTTGTGCTGATTTGATTAGCTTGTTTAGTCATCGCTGCTGATGAGAGCGGGCCATGGCCACCAAATGACATTCTGCTGCCTGCGACTCTGTAATCGCTTTTGGAAGGGATATTATGTTAATATCTCACACGAGAGCCCCCGATCATGCAGGACGATGGGCAGCCAGGCCCGGGCCATATGGTGCATCCAAGGCCCTCCTTTGTAATACTGGGTAATTGAAATCCTCTGCCTTATTCAAACTTGGAAAGCCTCCCATCTGATGGGTAGCAGAGGGCCCTTTGGCAATTTACTTGACAGTCTTTTTGGGGACTTTCTTTGGAGTACCATGGCCATATGAGTGGGGATTTATGCCAGAAAAATTTGACCCTTTTCAGAAACAAAAATCTCTGGCATCTGATGGTTTAAGAAGAAAACAATAACCACAACAATAATAGTAATTTCTAGTTAGCAAGCAACTCTAATGTTCCAGGCATGGAGATCAGGCCTTACTTAAGCTGAGGTGCTTTAGGGCAGTCTGCCAGTCAAGTATTACTCCCATTTGAAGGATGAGAAAGCTGAGGCCCAGAGACCAACCAGCTTGCCTGGGGCCACTGGTGAAAAGTGGAGATACCAGGATTTCTCTTGTTCGTCTGACCACAAGCCTTGCTATATTCAGACTCAGCTTGCGGTGTTTTTTGAGAATATCAACAACCCCCCAGACAGCTACCACTTAATGCAGTGCTTGGCAAGCTTAAGCAAGTGTCAGAAATCCCTGGTGGTCTCATTAAAGCATAAATTGCTGGGTCCCACCCCCAGAGTTACTGATTCAGCGGCTCTGAGGTTGCACCCAGAAATTTGCATTTCTAACAAGTTCCCAAGAGATGCTGGTGCTGCTGGTCCCAAGATCACACTTTGAAGACCACCAGCCTAGCCGATCCTTACTGTAAGCCCAGTACTGCCCAAATATGAGAGGTAGGTTATTTTCACTTTCATTTTTTCTAGTGAGGAAAAGGAAGCTTGGATAGGTGAATTTGCTTTCCTAGTGCCTTTTAGCTAGGACATAGAACATGAAAGGAGGTGACTGTGTTCACATCAGGAAAGTCGCAAAACCAGAACTCAGCCCAGGTTTTCTGATCTACCATCCAAAGACGTGGCCTCGGGGAGGTGGTTACATTTTAATTTTGCCTCTGCTGGAAAACTGTAAGGTGTGTTGATGCTCGCTCCTAACAGGTTGCCTTGTGGCCCTGGGAGGTCGCTCACATTCTCCTGCAGGACTGGGTGTGGCTGGCACGGCTTGGGCTATGGTGGGCTCCTGTTGTGTGGACGTGCAGGGCAGGCCAGCCTGCCCTTCCTGAGGGCTGGCTCAGGTCTCGCTGTGAAGCTGCCCTGTGCTTGCAGGGAAGGACACCAAGCTGGGATAGAACCGTGGGCAGGGGAAGAGCTGGGAGGCTCGGGCTGAGTGCGTGGGCTTTGCTCAGTCCCATTGTCCAGGATGTCGCATGCTCTGCAGGGAGGTGACTGCTAATTAGAGGTCCCCGTTCCTTACCTAATGGTCAAGGCCTGCCCAGGATGGCCAGACAGATAATCATTGCTCAACCTCCCTTTTTCCCCCTCCCCACCTTGCCCTCCACATCCCAATCAGGTGAAAGAAAAAGAAACTCAGTAATTCACTGATCCTCACCCGAGACTGGGAGCAGACCCATGCCCTGGAGTATGGAAGACATAGTATTCCCTTCACTCCCATTTCACAGATGCATAGACTTAATCTTCAAGAGGCTCCTGCCAAAAGTCGCCCAGCTGGTAAGTGGGACAGAACAAGGACTTGGAGTGACACAGGCTAAATCCAGGCCTCTGTCCACTCCTCCAACTGCCTCTCTCCTCCCTGTCCCTTTCTTTAAGATGCTAAAGGGCATTTGTCAGACTCCAGGAGGAGAAATATGGTTTTCAGTAATTGCCAAGCCTATTTGTCAGTTAAAACTCTTTTCTTTCTTCCTTTTTTCATTTTTTTTAAGTGCAGAGTAACTTTTGAGAATCAAATACTAGGGACTCAAGGATTCCTTGCTTGTCCCCTTGTCTCCAAAGCCCCATCCTCCCAGCTCAGGCAGCTGGGTGCCTATGATGTGCTTATGGCTGGAAGCTCCAGAGAGGGTGGGAGGGAGCCTGACTACTCTTTATTAAAAGTGTGGTGGCCCCAGGGCCTGGTGCTTGTTACAAACACACACACACACGCACACGCAGGTGCGTGTATGTACGTATGTATGTATATTTGTTTGTTGGTAGCAAATGTTTATTTCTTATAACTCACAGTAGCCACAAGGGCCATCCTCAGCCAGCCAGTCTTGCTTGCTGACCTGGAGAAATAAATGCCTCTTCTGCCAGGTAGCTTGAGGCACAAGGGTATAGGTGAAAACACAGGCCTCAGGCCTCAGATCCGACTCCCATTCTGCCCTCTCAGAGCTGCCAGACCTCAGGCGAGTCTCTTTCCTCTCTGGACCACGGGTGTTCTCGTGGGCCTCCCTCCCAGGATTTTGTGCCAATTGAGGAGGCATGCAAGCCTCTGGGACAGTGGGCCATCCATCCCATAGAGGTGAGCTGTTGCTATGCTGCATCCTTCAGCGTAAGCATTTGAACTAAATCGGGAGAGAAGTCACACCACCTCAGGGAACCATCTAAGTCTGTGCTGTCTGAAGCAGTGGCCAGTTGTGACATGTGGCTATTTACTTTCAACAGATTAAATTAAGTTAAATTAAGCACAGTTCTTTTGCATAGTAGCCACATCACAGGTGTTCAATAGCCACGTGTGGAGAGTGGCTACTGTGTTGGACAACACAGATGGGGACATGTCCACCATGACAAAGAACCCAATGGGACTGCACTGAGTTGGTTGTGTCACGCTCATTGTTTTAATGTCCCACCACTGCTAATGACACATAGCCTACTGGAAGTTTCCTTGGATTTGTTTTTGGGAGAAACAGGGGAACATGCATTTAACACCTTCTACATAATTTAACACCTTCTACATGATTTTATGAGCTCCCACACTGATGATTGATTGATTTTTGAGACGGGCTTGCTCCGTCACCAAGGCTAGAGTGCCGCGGTGTGATCATGCTTACTGAACTCCTGGCCTCAAGCCATCCTCCAACCTCAGCCTCCCAAAGTGCTGGGATTGCAGGCATGAGCCACTGTGTCTGGGCATGCCTAGTTTTTTTTTAGAAAAACAAATATCCAAAATACTTGGAGAGGTAGTTGAAATCGGATGGGTGTTCTCTCACCCATCTTATTCTACGATTTGCTCTATAACCCTTTCTTAGCACCTAGGAGCAGCCTGGACCTCAGCTCAGCCCAGGTCAGGGTAACAGTGTCCCACAGCATCGGTGATGTCCGGACAAATGAGGCGTTTACTCTGCTTCCTGGGCTGGCCCCGCTGGCTTCCACAGTACATCACGATCACAGGTTCCTCACTCTCCTGAAGGACTGTCCTGCCACGGGGGACTCCCTGCCATTGCCTCACACATGCTATCAAGGCATTGACCAGTTGACAGTCTGCCCACGAGTCTAAGTCTCCCAGAGAACGCCCCTAGTGTCCACCAGGGCCCTCTGCATGGCCCTGCTAGCGGTGATGGCTACTGCATTTGTGTCTAGTTGGCGTTCTAATCCTGCCCCTGCAATTTATTAGCTGTGTGACATGAGCATGTGACGTAAACGTATTGAGCCTCGGTTACCCTTCTGGAAAGTGGCGATTCTCTTATCTTGCTCACCGTGTGGCAGTGAGTTCACATGAGATGATACGGCGCTGCCAAGCTTTTCTAGTCTGTATCCCTTTCGGTAAACACGAAAATCTCTGCCTTCCTTGTGGAAGACTCCGCCTCTCTGTGCTGCCCCATGGGTGAGTATTTCATGCACATCCGCCAGCCAAGAACACTTTGTCCAGCGTTCCCACAATTTGTATTATGGAATGAAAGGGTTTTTTTTTTCCCAAAAATATAAAATTATGTTATGATGCTGGCTCTGCTGTTCCGAGCTACACCCTTTTCCCTCCCCTCGCCTTCCCTCTCTCTGAGTTCTGGTACACCCCTGGAGGGTCATGCCCCATGAGCTGCAGGTGACAGGCACTCACTAAATAATGGGTCCTCTCACCCTGCAGACGAAAGGAGATGTGCAGGCAGACCCTGCAGCCACGGCCAGGCAAAGGTCAGTTAGAGTCCAGTTTCAAGTAGCCCCTATGCAGACCCCCTCGTGTTGATTAGCTCCCTAATATCGTCTCATAGCTCTCTTCATTTTTTCAAAAAATAGACTTTATTTCTTAGAGCAGTTTTAGGTTTGCAGAAAATACAGAAAGTTTCAGTATATCTCCTCCGCCCACTCTCCCAGTTTCCTGCCCCATTGCCAATCTCTTGCATTGGTGTGATACATTTGTTACAACAGGTGAACCCATATTCATACGCCATTATTCGCTGCAGTTCATTTGCGTTAGGGTTCCTCCTCCGTGTTAGACAATTCTATGGGTTTTGGCAAATGCGTTGTCTCCATACCCATCTTTACCGTACCATACAGAATAGTTTTACCGCCCTGAAATTGCCCTGTGCTCCGCCTACTCATCACCCTCTTCCCTCCTCTTCCTACCCCGGGGCCCAGTTTTCTCCACTTTTTCTCCAATGCATTTACTGCAGTTGTGAAGATGGAATTGTGGAGTTACTTGATTAACATCAGCCTCCCCCACGGGACTGTAAGCGGCTTCACAAGGGCAACAGCTATACTGGGCTTTGCCACACTGTATTTCCTGGGCTTTCTCACAGTACGTGGCATATGTTAGTGTAAACACTTAGTTGAATGAATGAATGAATGAATGAGAAGTGAAGTAGAGGGAATGAAGGAGGCTGAAGGAAGGAGGTGTCAGGGTGAGAAAAGGAAGCCCCATCCGAATCAACATTGCCCATCCCAGGAGCCTCCCTTTGAGGACAACGAAATGGCAAAGCAGAACTCTTCTGGAACCAAGTGGCTGATGATCCACGTTGGGGATATCCTGGTGGTGGGTGTGGCACCTCCGTGCCCCATCAGAGTGACAAGGACAGGAGCAGGGAATTGATGTCACCAGAGCCAGGCCCTGAAGTGGCTCGACAAGGGCTCAATCCGTCACTGTCTTAACCATCGTGACTTTCGGAGTCACCTCCAGATTTTTTGGCCCAGTAAATGATTAAGCAGTTAAATAAAGACAGGCTCATTAAGGAAACATGCTTCCCTGCGTATCTGCCCCAGTTACTCCTAAATTTAATCTGCCCATGAGCCAATTTCCAGGACAAACGCGCACTGGCTTTTTTTTTCCTTTTTTTTTTTTAATCTCCGGAGCCTTAACCTTGAAGGTATTCATTGGCCAAGGCTTATCCTGATGCCCCTCTCCCCCATACTGTCTCCTCTGAGACCCAATGGAGGGGTTCCTTCCCCACACCCAGACAATCCCGTGGGGCTGCTGGAGAGAGGGCGGGGCATTCGTGCGGCTCATTTGCCAGCAGGCAGGCCTGGGCCCATGAAAGCGCCCTTTCTTCTCTGTCACATGGCTGCTCCCAGCCACGGGGGGCTCTGGGGCATAATCGGATTGAGTTTCCTTGGCCAACAGGTTGGCTTTGTTCTCTTGTCCAGATTTTCATCCACTTGGCTCCCCAAGTTGCTGCTCGACCGCTCTCTGACCTGGATTCACTGAGGACACATCAGGCCTTTGCCACGAGGTGGCCAGAGCCCAGGACTCGGGGAGTGTGGGTGGATCTGAGGGGAAGACGTGCATCCAGGGGCCAGGCCAGCCCCTGCAGGATTTTCTGATGTCAAATCGCCTGTCCTGTGCCCAAGCCCTGTTGCCCTTGAAGGATGAGGACATGTACCTCCCCTGGTCTTCCCCAGCATGGCCTGAGTGAGTGTCTCCTTGGCTGCAGTGTTTGCACTCAGCAGGTCAAGAGGGACTCTTGTGCCCTGCTCCCATGATGCTGCTGCTCTTTCTAGCAGTCCCAGCTTAACACTTACACTCCTTATGCTGGTCCCAGGGCCCTCCATGGGTTAGGGTGTAGAAGGAGGTTGTGTTGGTTAAAAACACCAGGTGGAAATTTCTTTTCTCTGAATGCTGAAGGAGTGCTATTAAAGAGAGAATTCTTTTTAGTCTAGTTGGATCCTGGGTGAAGACTCAGGTCTTGTTCAAGAAGGAAAAGCTGCCCATATGTGCCGTCATGCATTTCCAGGGAGGAAGCTGGAAGTCCAAGATCAAAGTGCTGGCAGGTTTGGCTCCTGGTGAGGGCTCTCTTCATGACCAGGGTTCCTTCAGCTTCTTCCAGTCCTGGGCACAGATGGGCCCTGTGGGACTGTTGCCTTACTCACAATCACTCATGCCCCACCACTGCCTCTGGGATTGTGTCTGTTAAGTCCCCTTCCTGGGGGTAGATGGAGCTTCCGTTGCTATAGGCTAGGACTCATGGCCCTCCCTGCACCAGTCACAGAGCCCAGCTTCCCCAGGCCACTAGCATTGTTCCAGGAACAGTGTCCAGGTCAGCCTCGACTGCTAATAAAATCCCATGGACTGAGTGGCTTCAGGAGCAGGGATTTATTTCTCACAGTTCTGGAAGTCCAAGATCAGGGTGCACAGATGTGACTCCTGGTGAGGGCTCTCTCATGCCTGCAGACAGCTGCCTTCTTGCTGTAACCTCACATGGTGGAGAGAAAACTCTGGTGTCTCTTCCTTTTCTTATAAGGGCACTAATTCCATTATGGATCCCCCCCACCCTCATGACCTCATTGACACCTAATTACCTTTCAGAGGCCCCACTTCTTAATACTGTCACATTAAGAGTTAGGGCTTCCACATACCAATTTAGAGGCACACAAAAACATTCAGTCCATAAAAAATGGGCAAGTGGCCCAGGCTAAGCTAATCAGCACCCTTTCCTGGGCCTGTCAGGATCCTGCTCTGGCTTTTGGTTGGTTGGTTGGTTTTGTAAAATAGAAATAGTCGTATCTGTGAGAAGTTCAGGTGACAGTTGCAGGCAGCCACCTACCTGCCCAGAGGAGGAGGCCCTTTTGCAATAGGAAAGAATGAAGATAGCCTATAGAGAGACACGGAGGAGGAAGATGGAGAGGTTTCTCATAGCTGTCGGCCTCCCTGTACCCAGTGGGCCCTGAGGTCTGCTTCTAACCTGTCTTCTCTCTATTTATTTTTGTCAGCTAATAAGTCCCTCTTTCCACATATATTCATTCAAATTCTATTTCTTTTCCTTGCAAGTAAAAGAATGCTGACAACTTCAGGATTGAGCAAGGAGCTAGTCCTTTTCCCCTCTTGAGAAACGGTGTGGCAGAGTAGTAAGAGCAGAGCAGGCTGGCTGCCCGGATTTGATGTAGCATGTGTTGCTTTGGGCAAAATTCTCAACTTCCCGTGCCTCAGTTTCTTATCTATAAATGGGGTTAATACTAGTGCCTTCCTCATGCAGTCGGATGGGGATGAAGTGAGTTCTACATGTAAGGTGTTTTGCACACTCCCTGGTATGGTCAGCTCAGCATCTGTGAGCTGATTGCCAGCTCCCTTTGGTCTGTGGCCTGTGAACAGAGCCTTCCTTGACCCAAGTGCTAAAGGAATGGAACGAACCCTGAGTGAGAGAGCAATACTCGTTTGTGACCTAGTTAGCAGCCAGCTGGCACATTTCTGGGTATTGCTCACTGATGAGGGGTCGCTGGGTGCCTGCTGAGTTCTGGGAAATTCCTGGGGCAGGGTGGCTGGCCTGGGCCTGTCTGCACTGGACTGCCACTCCCAGATCGCCCAGCATGGCAGCACTAAGGCTGTTTTGGGGCCAGCTAGACCCTACTTGGGAGGATAGGGAAGTGGAAAGAACGCTGGGCCTGCAACCCAGCAGTTCTACACCATGGTTTCCTAGAGGACCTTATGCACATGTGTCCTGGAGGCCTGCACGAGAACAGCACCACGGAGACGACCAGCAACTGACACCAGCCAAAGGCCTGCCAACGGGAGAATGGATACCCCAGCAGGGGTGCATGCGTGCAAGAAAGCACACCAGGTACTGGTGACAGTGAATAGATGACAGCCGCATGCAGCAACACCGATGAGGCTGAAACTCATAATACCAAATTTAGAATTACAAGTAGCAGAAGGATCAAAGATACATTTTTAATAAAGCTTAAACACAAGCAAATTAAGTACTGTATTGTTTGGGGCTCATTCACATTTGGTAAAGGCGTAAAGCAAAGCAAGGCAACGAGACAAAAATGAAATTCTAGAGTGATCAGGTGGCCAGGTCTTGGGGATGGGGTGGAGTCGGGGAAGGGCATCAGAGGGGATCTCACCTCAGCTGCGACTGCTTGGTCAAGTTCTAATTCTGACATGGAGCGGTGGGTTCACAGCTGTTTGATTGCTTATCATGCTTTATCACAATATAAACTGCATATACTTATTGAAATATTTCATAATAAAGGTTTTTAGAAAAAGAACATTGGGCTTATCTTTCCCATCGGATACAGGCATTTTTGTTTCTACTTTCCATTTCTTTTTTTTTTAATGAGCAAGGATCATTTTGTCTCTGAAAATATAAATAAAAAAAAAAAAAAATAGCCGGGCGCGGTGGCTCAAGTCTGTAATCCCAGCACTTTGGGAGGCCGAGGCGGGTGGATCACGAGGTCAAGAGATCAAGACCATCCTGGTCAACATGGTGAAACCCCGTCTCTACTAAAAATACAACAATTAGCTGGGCACGGTGGCGCGTGCCTGTAATCCCAGCTACTCAAGAGGCTGAGGCAGGAGAATTGCCTGAACCCAGGAGGCGGAGGTTGTGGTGAGCCGAGATCGCGCCATTGCACTCCAGCCTGGGTAACAAGAGCGAAACTCCGTATAAAAAAAAAAAAAAAAAAAAGAAAAATAAGACTAGTCATGGTGGCTCACGCCTGTAATCCCAGCACTTTGGGAGGCCGAAGTGGGTGGATCACTTGAGGTCAGGAGCTCGAGACCCACCTGGCCAACATAGTGAAACCCAGTCTCTACCAAAAATATATAAAAAAAATAGCTGGGCATTGTGGCACGAACCTGTAGTCCCAGCTATTCGGGAGGCTGAGGCAGAAGAATTGCTTGAACCCGGGAGGCAAAGATTGCAGTGAGCTGAGATTGTGCCACTGCACTTTAGCCTGGGTGACAGAGTGAGACTCCATCTCAAAAATAAATTAATTAATTAAAAAAAATTTTTAAAGCACTGGATTTGCATTTGGAAGCACAGAATTTGGGGTTGTCCCTTCACACAATCACTGTCACTACTGGGACCCCTGCAGCCGTCTCCTCCCTGCCTCCACCCTCACCCACTCCACTTCAGCCTCTGTTTGCCCCTCCCCAGCAGAGTTATCTTTGTAACCATAAATGGCATTAGCTCATTTTACTGCGACTTGGAGAACAAGCCTGTTCTCTTCAACCACGTCTCTCCCTGTCCCTCTTCACCCTTTGTAGCCAGACGTAGCGTTCACTGAACCAAAATCCTGCCTTCTTCTGTGTCTTTGCTCAAGCTATACCTGAGAGAGTAAGTCAAGTCTGAGCACCCGTGTCTGGGTCTCAGTGCTCAGCACCAAAAAAGACTGGATTTAGGCTCTGTCACCCACCATGAATTCTACATGGAATGACTTTTCTTTCCCTAACTGATTCTTCCGGGCTCATCTCAGGCAACACCTCTTCCAGGAAGCCTTCCACCCTTTATTCTCATATCCCCTCTGCTAACCCCTATTAAAGTACCCTAAAATTTCCACAGTGCTTTGAAATTTTCTGTCTATGTGCCTCCTCCACTAGACTACCTACTCCTCAAAGGCAAGAAGTGGGTCTTATTTTGTTTGTCCCAGTAGCAACTGTACCAGCCCTGGCATGGTGACACTCGAATGGTAATGCCATGAGGGGAGGGTTTTGCCTGTTTTGCTCATCTATGTATTCTAAGTGCCTAGAACACTGCCTGGCATGTGGTAGCTGTGCTGTAAATGGTTATTAAATGAATGAATAAATAAATGGATGGATGTTAACCTGTACTGAGTAAAGTTCTATTACTCAGAAACTGTGTGAGCTTCGGTGAGACACTTAACCTCTCTGAGCTCCCTTTCTCCCACTGTCAATGGGGATAGTAATAGTGCTATTCTTGGAGAATCACCATGAGATTTGCCAGAAAGATGCATGTGACAGAGCCCAGAAAATGGCAGGAGCACAGCCCACGCTGGTTGCGTATGGATTCAAGCCTGACCCCAGTGGCCTCAGGCAAATCCCCAGTGGCTCTGAGGTTGTCCATCTGAACTCACAGTCCCCTCTCAGCCTCCCTGGGTGGTCCATGAGAAAAGGGGGTCGCAGGTCTGTGCTCCTCCTCCTTAGCCAAGAGCCACTGACCCCTAGGGTCACCTCTGATCGCTGGGTCAGTGGATCTATTGTGCAGGGCCTGTTGATGGCTGGGCAGCCTCACAGAGTCCCCAGAGCCCAGCTGCTCAGTGCAGCCAAGGTCATGGTCCTCATTCCTTGAATGGCTCTTTCTTTAAATAAAGGCTAACGCTTCTTCAGCAGCCGCAGGTAGCTCCTAACTCGGCCAGCTGTCTGAGCACTCTCTCAGGTCCCTTTGGATCCTAAAATGCTAGCGAGGGGGCAGCATGGATGGAGAGGGGGTCACACAGACCTAGCTCCAGCGCTGCCTTCCCCAACTTCCGGCTGTGTGAACTGGGCAACTGGCTTCACAACTCAGAGCCTCAGTCTCCATATCTTTCTTTTTTTTTTTTTTTTTTGAGACAAAGTCTTGCTCTGTCATCCAGGCTGAAGTGCAGTGGAGTGATCTCGGCTCACTACAATTTCCACCTCCTGGGTTCAAGCGATTCTCCTGCCTCAGCCTCCCAAGTAGTTGGGATTACAGGTGCATGCCACCAGGCCTGGCTAATTTTGGTATTTTTAGTGGAGACAGAGTTTTGCTGTGTTGGCCAGGCTGGTCTCAAACTCCTGACCTCATGTGATCCGCCCGCCTTATTCTCCCAAAGTGCTGGGATTACTGGCGTGAGCCACTGTGCCCGGCCCAGTTTTCACGTCTTTGAAATGGGGAAACAAAACCTATCTAGGGAGGATGTTGTGAGGAGCAGAGATAATGCATGTAATTCTTTTAGTTAATCGGCATTCACTAAAGAGTTATGTGATTATTAAACACATAATAAAATATAACAACATAAGGTGCTCTGGTTATATAATTCTGAGGTCCGATGATGGCAATGACAGCACTGCAGTGGACTACTTTATGTGGGACCGACTGTCAAGCAGTTCTGTGCATGTGTGCTTGTGTATGTGTGTGCATCTGTCTATTATATTTACATATACAGTATATAAATAGACACTTTGTATTATATAAGGAAATGATATCCCAGGAAAAATGCATAGATATTATTGAGCATATTTGTATAAATGAGTGAACAAAGAGACATTTGAGATGCAAGGCCAGTGGCATTTATTTATTTTTTTATTATTTTTTGAGACGGAGTCTTGCTCTGTCACCCAGGCTGGAGTGCAATGGGGTAATCTCATCTCACTGCAGCCTCTGCCTCCCGGGTTCCAGCGATTCTCCTGCCTCAGCCTCCTGGGTAGCTGGGATTACAGGTGCATGCCACCATGCCCAGCTAATTTTTGTATTTTTAGTAGAGACGGGGTTTTGCCATGTTGGCCAGCCTGGTCTCGAACTCCTGACGTCAGGTGATCTGCTCACTTCCGTCTCCCAAACTGCTGGGATTACAGGTGTGAGCCACTGTGCCCAGCCAACCAATAGTATAATCTGCTGAAACACAGGTCCTGTTTTATTGTTGCTAATGCACAAAGAATGGGCTGGTGGACATGGCCTGCATGTTCTGCACACCTGCTCATCTGTACCACACTCTCCCGTGTTCTTGCTGCTGTTGCCATGCTGGGCTTATCCCACCTCTCACACCAGGACCATGCAGGCTTTCGCAGTACTGCTGATTTCTCCCTCACAGCACTTGTCACAGTTGACACATTATGCTTATTTGTAGTTGTCAGTTTACGTGTCTCCTCCACTGGACTGATATTCAGCTGCACTGAGGTCAGAGGTCCCACCTGATTTTACTCTCCATTTTCTCTCCAACACCCATTAGGTTGTATGGTGCAGCGTAGTTGCTTGATAAAATAATTGAACAAATCAATGGATGGTTGGATGGTCAGAGGGATGAATAGACGAGTAGTTGGATGGATAAATGGTTGAATGGATGAGTGGACAGATGGATGGAAGATGGATAGATGAATAATTGAATGGATGGGTGGATAGGTGCGTGGACAGATGGATGGAAGATGGATAGATAGATGGATGGGTGGATAGATGAATGGGTGGATGGATGGATGGATGGATGATGGTCAGATGGATGGATGGTTGTGTAGATGAAGAGATGGGTGGATGGTTGATGAATATCACAGACTTTCCCTTAAGGAGCTTACCATCCATTTGGAGTCACAAGATTAAGACCCAGAAAATGGTCAGTGGTAACTCACAACATTTTGTGGTCAAAAGTCCTGTGCCCAGTGACAGAAGGACCTATTCCTGTGAAAGGAATAGAGAGGGCCTTGTGGCTGACAAGGGTGGAGAGAGGCCCATGGTCATCCTCTTGAAGAATGTCCTTGCTTCTATGAAGCAAGAAACATATTTTCAAAAAACCCAAGGACAGCCTTTTATGAACAACCTCTGTGTGTCTTTGCTGAAATTCAGTACTGCATCATTCAATTCCTCAAGCTTGTATTAGGCTGTCCTCATGCCAGATCCTGGGCCATGTTCTGAGGACACAGAGATGAGCCAGAGGATCTCTGTCTGAGGCCTCAGAGTCTGGAGGAAACAGATCTGTAAATTGTGCAACCAGGCAGGCCACAGCAGATGTGTGAGCAGAGGAGAAACAAAACAATCTAAACGCTTTGGTGGAGACAGGCAGTCAGACAAAGGATGGGGAGGAAGTGGTGTTTAAACTGATTCCTGAAGGATCAGTGCGAGTGTCCCTCCTACCCAACTCCATCCTAACGAGATAAGTTTTTCTGATAGAGGGAAAAAAAATGTGGGCAAGGAGGAAAAACCAGGCGAGAGCTTCCTGGCTTCCGGGCCTGAGTGCCAGGGCTCACAGTGAGAAATGAGCAACGCGGCTGGGAAGTTAGGTGAGCCCTGCCTGGTTGGCCAAGGGCCTGGGCTTCGCTCTGAAGGTGATAAGGAACTCTTGATTGAATTCACATAGAGGGGAGACCTGATAAAGCTTGAGGCAGGGCAGAAGAGGGGCAGGTGGGAGTGAATTGGAAGCAGGAAGGTTGGATGGGAGGCCATGGCAAGTTTGTAAGTGGCGCAGGTCTAAACAGAGGCAGTAGAATAGAAAGTCAAAGAGGGGAGACCTCAAACATCTTAGATAAGACATTCTTATTTATTCATCTCTGAAAGTGGAAGGGAGGCGGGCACAGATTTACTATGCCAACGTCCAGAGCGAATCGTTAAGGGTACAGAGTTGGGGATTGACATTCCTGCTCCAAGAAGCTTAAGAAACCTGACCCATCCCTGTCCCCCATTCTTTGTAAATGTTTGTCTTTGGTTCCTCTTACCTACCAGATGCAAAAAAGAGGACCAGCCATGGAGAGCTGCAGGGAAGCAGAGCACAGGGCCACATTTCCACAGTGGGGAGGGAGGGCCAGGTTTCCACAGTGGGCAGGCGAGGAGGTTAGGGCAAGGGAAGGAAAAGATACAGAAAACTGCAGACCATAACCCTTGGCAAGATCTAAAAGAAGAGGAATAGTGGGGGATGCAGAGAAAGGGACCACTACAGCCGTGGGCAGGAGATTCTATTTCCAAGTGGATGTGGGGAGGAAGATTTCAGAGGGAACATATTTGCCAGGAGAATTTTGAGAAAAATGACTCAGGGTTCCACAACAATAGCTAATTGGGTAGCAATGGATTAGAGCATGTATATATCTTTATGTTCTAAAACATTTTTTTAAGGAGACACTCTAGAGTCAGAATCACAAGAGTATGTCTCTGTGGACAAGGCAGGTCACACGAATGAGAGAAGTGGGCCACATATTCAAAACACAACAGCTCAAGCATGATGGCCAACTGCAGGTGACACCAGGCTATCGCATCCAGGAGACAATACAGGGGGGCGGGGACCATGGCAAACTGGAGAGCACAGATCTACAAGGGCACAGCAACAGGTCTGCTCCCACTGCTGCCACCATGTAGGAATACAGGGCTGGGTGGCCATGTTTTCTGATTTTTCAAAAAAATTCAGAAATTTTGATTTTTTTCAGGAAACCTCCTGAAACGTAAATAGTAGCAGCTAGTTCAGATTTTACCCTGGGTGAAAAAACAAAACCATCCAGCCTGTGGGACTCCAGTGGGTCCCTCTGCTCCCCAGCAACTGAAAACACACATCAGGCAGGTCTTGCTGTCTTCACTCATATCTGCAGCTCTTCCCCAAGGGATCGGTCTGGAGAGAGAACAGGGCTAGGGGTTAGGTGTGCCGTTTACTTCTGGTAGAGTTCCACCTCTAATGTGGGTCCTTGAACAAATCCTGCAATGTCTCCAGGCCTCTGTTCCTCCATCTATATAATGGCGGGAAGATCTTGGCTCTTCCAGCCAAAATTCTCTTCTTTTGCAATTTTTCCAAATCACTATCACCTTGCTCATTTCTCACCATGAGCCCTGACACTCAGGCCCGGAAGCCAAGAAGCTCTCACCTGGTTTTTCTCTGCCCTGTCCCAGCCATGCCTGCTCTGCTGGTCTCCTCCTTCACCCTTGCCCCTTTCCAGTCTATTCACGACACAGCAGCTAGAGAAGTTTTTATACAGTGCAGATCTGGCCCTGTCCCTCCTCTGCTTAAAAACACTTTGGTGGCTCCCTAGGGCATCATTAATAAAGTGCAAACTTCCCTCCATGACCTACAAATCCTTCTGCCATCTCTCATCCACTGTGTTCCCACCACCCTGCCCTCTTTTTCAGTTCTCAAATATGTCAAGTTCTTTCTGGCTTTGGAGTCCTACCAACCTGGATTTGGATCCCGGGTTATCACGCGTAAGTGCCGTCACCTCTTTGAGCCCCACTCTGCTAATCTCCGAAGTGGGTGTAATTGTATAGCTTATTTCAAGGCATCAACAGTATTGATTTTTTGCTTTAAGTCTACAGTCCCATGGAAAATGGAGGAGAGAGGATTAGTGTCATCCACTGACAATTTCACCTTCATCATCTACTTAACAACAAAATAAATCAAAAGCACTCATACATTTTGGCCTCTTTTTAAGTGAGTCATACAATCAAATATCAACTATTTTCACTTAAAAAATTACTGTCTATAACACCCTTTTAAAAAATTTTTGTGTTAATGACTCTTTTGTTTCTCTGTATACTTTTATGACCTACTTACATTTTTTTTTTTTTTTTTACGACCAAGTCTTGCTCTGTCGTTAGGCTGGTGTGCAGTGTGGCACGATCTTGGCCCACTGCAACCTCTGTCTCCCAGGTTCAAGGGATTCCCCTGCTTCAGCCTCCTGAGTAGCTGGGACTACAAGTGTGTGCCACCACGCCTGGCTAATTTTTTGTAATTTAGTAGAGATGGGTTTTCACCATGGCCAGGATGGTTTTGATCTCCTGATCTCATGATCCCAAAGTGCTGGGACTACAGGCATGAGCCACCGCGCCTGGCCGACCTATTTATGGATTTCTAAACAAAGTCTAGCTATTTTGCCTGGTTTTGGACTTTGTGCAAATGGAATCATACTCTCTGTGCTCTGTGACTTGCTTTCTGTGTTCACACGAGGCTCTATTCATTGTCACTGCTGCATTGTACCGCACTGAGGAACGTGGCCCAGTTTTCTCACACATTCTACTCTCCGCAGACATTTGGGCTGTTCCCACTTTTGCTATCGTGAATGGTCCTGCTGTGCGCAGGCTCGTGTGTGTTTCCTGGCACTGGCATGCTGCAGTTCCTGGAGGGGACAGACCTAGGAGTGCATTTGTAGAGCTCAGGGTGCGTGCGTGTTCAGCTTAACTAGGAAATGCCAACCGTTTCCAAAGGGCTTTCTCCACAAGGATTCTCCCACCAGCAGGGGCTGTTCTACCACATCCCACTGGGAAGAAATGTGTGTGTATAAGTGCATAGATCTATGTAATTATCATGTGTTTTATGCATTGTTATGAGTGTATGCTACTTTGTTAATTTCTGCAGAGGTTTAAACCATGTTTGCTTAAACCTCTGGGGTACACCGTGGTGGCTTTCATTTGCATGAATGATCAGGGTCTTGCTCAACACCTTCGGTTCCTGCCTGGAGCCCACCAAGGCCTCTGCTGAACCTTTGCTCAGACCCTCCAGGATACAGCCTGGGCTGACTGCAGTCTTGAACAAGTCCAGGAATGACGAAAGCTGCTTTTTTAAGACAAACCCCCACAGAATGACATTCAAAATACTTCCTGTGCCGAAATTACGCCAACTCTTGCACCGACCTGGTTGCTCTGAGCATTTCCAGCATGTTCCCCCTCTGCGCATTTGCCCTCAGAGACCTTCTGGAGGGTCACCCTTCCCTGGATCTTCCTTCCCCAGGCTCTTCTGTCCTTCAATCCATTCAGGTTTCTGCTCAGGATCTTCTCTGACCACTCTATTCAAAAGACAGGCCGCCACTTATGGCTGTGCCTCACCCTGCTCTTTTTCTTACAAACATGACCTCCCAATGCCTTATACATGGATGTGTTCCTCTGTTCTCTGCGTTTCCACCAGAAGGTGAGTACTTTGGGGTAAGGATACATCTTGTTACCTGTTGTATCAACTATGCCCAGAGCTGTGCCCACCACATAGCAGATTCTCAAGATAGAATTGCTGAACAGATTTATGAATGAAGGAGTCACCCATCATACTTTAAAACCTCAGCTTGGGAGATTGGTTCAGGAATGAGCTCTTTTCTTTTCTTTTAAAAACACTTCTTGGCCAGGTGCGGTGGCTCATGGCTGTAATCCCAGCACTTTGGGAAGCCAGGATGGGTGGATCACCTAAGGTCTGGAGTTTGAGACCAGCGTGGCCAACATGGGTGAAACGCCATCTCTTTGAAAAATCCAAAAAGTAGCTGGGTGTGGTGGCATGTGCCTGTAATCCCAGCTACTCAGGAGGCTGAGGCACTAGAATCTCTTGAACCTGGGAGGTGGAGGTTGCAGTGAGCCGAGATTGCACCATTGCACTCCAGTCTGGGCAACAGCAAGACTCTGTCTCAAAGAAAAAAAAAAAACCTTCTTATTAAATTTATCTGCAGAAATTAATGAAGTAGCATACACTCATAACAATGCATAAAACATATGATAATTACATATCAAAAGTCATCTCTTTGTATTCATCTCATTCCACCTTTCTTCCCACAGCTAATATTAGCTGTTTTAATACCCAGACACATACAAAAAATAGGGCTTCTTAGTTGATTTTACCAAACGAGTGGGATCCTACAGTATTCTGTATCTTGTTTTTCTCATTTAACAATGTTGTGCTAGACATTAATTCCGATAACTGGATATATAGCAAGCTTTTTTTAACAGGTGCAAAATATTCCATTATGTGGGCAACCCACAATTTATTCAACTATTCCCCAGCTGACAGACATGCAAAGGTGGCTTTCAGATTTTTGCCACTATGAACAGTGCTGCAATAACACCTTGTACTTACAAATCTTATAAACGATTGCTTGTTCTATGGGACAGATTCCCATGTAAGGGATCCCTTTGTCAAAAGACACATGCATTTTGTATTTTAATAGATGAGGCTAGGTTCTTTCAACAAGTCACTTGTTCTGCCCTTTTGCTGTCCTGACTTTTCTTTGCTCCTGACTTCCCCAGCCCTCTCCCCTGGCAGCCCCACCCAAGGTTACCCAAAAGTGGGGTGCATCCTAACTTCCCAGAAGGCCAAGTTTCCAGGTGCAGAGTTGCTCCTGAACAGATTACCCATCCTTGAGAAGCCATTTCAGTTCTCCTCCCACAGTAACATGCGCAGGTACCTCAACTGTCTTCCCTTCAGCTATTCACAAGGCCAGGACTGTCCCTGCAAGGTGGCTTCAGCAGCAAAGGTGGAGAAAGGGGAGAGGAAGGAGAGAGGAGGGAAATGATTACAGGAGCCACAGTGTATCTTCATTCTAGCCTCAGCTTCCCTTTTTGTTCTGAGCATCTCATAGCCTGTATACTACCAGTGATGAGCCCAACAACAAAAATAGAAGTTAACATGCATAGCGGTGGCTCTCAGCAGGGGCAGCTCCCCCCGCCGCTAACCACCCAGGGGTCACTTGGCAATGTCTGGAGACTGGTTGCTATAACTTGGAAGGGGGTGCTCAGAGCAGGTAGGGGTCATGGAAGCTGCTAATGTCCTACCATGCACAGAACGCCCCCCCCACAACAATGAAAAATTATGCAGCTCAAAATGTCAATAGTGCCAACTTTTCTCACAAATGCCTGGTTTACAGTGTGCCTACTGCATGGCAGGAGCTGTGCTAAGTGGTCAGTACATGCACGACTAATTTAATCTTCACACTCTTCTTTGAGCTGGGTGTTATCATTACACCCACTTTACAGATGAGGCTACTGAGATTGGGAGAGGTGAAGTGACCTGCTCATGGTCCACAATTGTGGAGGGCAGAGGCAGCACTTGAACTTGGGTCTGCTTGACTTCACTACACCGAATGGTCTTTGTGGGCCAGCTGGCACTGTGCTGTAGCAGCGGACAGGGTGACTGATACAAACCTCATGACAAAGACTTGGTGAGCAAGAATGGCCTGGATATGATCTTGGTCTCCCTGACTCCTCAGCTTCTGGGTTTCTTGTGAGGTGGAGCAGAGGGGAGCTGACAAGGAGGGTGGGGGGTGTCTTCTTTGCTGTGCCCAGTTGCCTGGCTTAGGCCAGTGCCCTGGGCATCCTCCACGGCTGGGAAGCTGGCAGCCGAGGAAACGCGTGGTGCAGCCGATGCTATTGTGTCTGATGTGATGTTCCCAAGCTAAAGCTGGGCTGTTCTTTACTACACTGGGAGTACGTTCTCTGCCTGTGCATGCTTGTGGATGTGAGTTTGCCTATGTGCACTTACCCGGAAGTGCCACGGTGGGTCTATAGATATACGTGCCTGTGTGCTCTGTGTCTTTGGTACAGGTTTGCTTTTGTCCATGTGGTGTCTCGTTCTCTCTTTATTTGCTTATGTGTTTGACTATACAGGCAAATATGTCTGCATGCATAGCTCTATCTGATTATATTAGAGCTGGGTGTCCAGGTGTGTGTGTGTGTGTGTGTGTGTGTGTGTGTGTGGTGTGTAGGTGGCTGTGAGCTGTGGTGGTTGTATCTATGTGTGTATGAAGTGAGTCTGGGTGAGTGTGTGTTTGTGTGTGTGCACACATATGAAGGTATAATGGTGTGCTTTTGTGTACATATATTTTGGAGGGACTGTACATGTGTGTCTATGTATGTGTCTATGTGTGAATAATGTATACCTGTGATGTGTAAACTGTGTGGCTTTGTGTACATGTATATAGAGGTAGCTGGGTGCAGTAATTGGGGTGTGTGTGTGTGTGTGTGTGTGTGTGTGTGAGAGAGAGAGAGAGAGAGAGATAAAAAGAGAGAGGGAGACAGGATCCAGGCTATTACCCACACAGAAGCTGAAAAAACACTCCAAGAGTGTCAGCTCTCCTTAGGACAGAAAAGATGAGCACAGCGCGAGGAGCTTGACCCAGGCCTTCCCTCCCTATCCTCACCCCCCAGCCTGCCCCCACAGGGCCAGCTGTCAGGGACAGAGGTCCTCAGGCCTCACCCCTGCCAGCCAGTCACTAAGGCTAAACATTTACCAAGGCCTGAGGCCATGTTTGCTTAAACCTCCGGGGTCACTGCACACATGTGATCCGTTTTGGATGACTTCTCTTCTGCAGGCTGAGGGGAGCAGGTGCCGGCTTGGCAAGGTACCTGGGGTTGCAGCTTCTCTCCATGAGATGCACTGCTGAAATCAAGGTTTGCTCCTTCTCACAAGAAGTTTAACTTTAGCAACGCGTTCACTGACTTACTCTTTTAGAATGATGTGTCCTAAACTCTAGTGTCTTTGCCAAACACTGTATCTTCGGTAACTATACTTAGCACTTTTCTTTAAATTGATCTGCTTTTAAAAATGTAAATACCCATTTTACCTTTATTCAAAGTAATTTCATCTTGTGTAATCAAGGGTTAGATATGCTAATTATACGTTTATATATATTTTTATATCTCTAAGACATATGAATATAAAACGCATTGAGTCCTCTGTTCTGTGGCATCACCTTGCTGGCCCTGTGCCAGGAATGGAAATGCCTCCGAGGCTGCCTCGCCTTCCGCTTTAAAGGTAGCAATCTATTTCAGGAGATCTTATTTCCATACAACTTGCCAGGAAGACACCTTTTGCATAAGAACAGGCAGGCCTGGTATACCTGGGAGAGAGGTTTCCAAATCCCCAGATGGAGAGTGTGTGTTTCCTGGGTCTGGTAGGAGGCTGGGGGACCTCAGGGTGCAGTACTGGAGGCTGCAGAGGACTTCTGTGCCTTTCTTCCTCCTTGGTCAGGATCCTCCCCTGAGGGCCAGGCTCTGTGGTGTCACTGCCTTGGTAGTCCTGAGCAGAGACTCAGGCACAAAGCCTCCTTTCTTTGTGGGGGGAGAGAATAGGAGGGGAGGGGAGAGAAAGGAAGAGGAGAGGAGAATGGAACGGGAGGGGAAAGGAGGCAGATGCCCAGACAGATGGGCCTGGCCATGGGCTCTGCAGGCCTAATGAATTTCCTTTCTCGGCCCTCAGGCAGGTCAGTAAATGAGACCAGCCACAGCATCTGGGATGACTCCAGGATGAGGCTAATAAATCGGGCCTAGAATGAATCCTGCTTCCCTGGAGATGGAGTAGGTAGGCCAGGCAGCAGGGAAGCTGGAAGGGCTGAGAGAAGCCCCAGCAGCAGCCAGCCGTTCAATGGTGCTGGAAGGAGCTCCCTTCCAACAAGAGTCGGTGGCTTCCAGAGGCACGGGCTGTGCAGGGTAGAGTCCCAGAGCGGAGAGGTGGGTGGGGTGAGTTCTCCCAATGGCCTGGCTTGCTGACCTCTGGGCCTCGGCACAGGGACACCCTCCCCAACTGTGACTTAATTTATTCCTACCAATCTACTAGTCTCAGTTCAGGCATCACCTCCTCTTTGGGGAAGGAAGCCTTCCTGGACCCTTAGGGGCCACACCCATGTAGCCCTAACGTTCCCTGAACTTCTGCCATCAGCCCACCCATCACATCAGGTTGTGTTTCAGCCTCTCCTGGAATGCAAGCTTATGGAGACAGAGATGAGCTGCAGCCCCAGTGGCCAGTGATGTGCCTGGCGTCTAGTAGGTGATACTGATATTCACTGATATTATTGATATTCACCGATATTATTAAGTTGAATGAAAAGAGAAAGAGAAGGTAGCGAGCGTTGGTAATTATCTGGGGGAGCAAACCAATCTTGTCCCTGGACAGAGGGGGCTGGAAGAAGTCTATGCCTTTCTGGCAACCCAGGACCCGGGGGACACTCAGTTGCTCAAGGGTGGCCCCACTCCCCTAGAGATGGGACCTTGGGCCAGGTATTCACCTTCCGGAGCCCCCAGAAGTTTCCTTACCAAAAGGAACCTTTGGGAATGTCTGGGTTGTGGGAATCGAATCAGGTAAGCTATTTGGAAATGCTTTGGCAGGCATCAAGTCCTTTACTCCTGTGAAGCGTTCACTGTGAAATCACACCATGCCTCAGCTGGATGAGACATGAAAGAATAAAGTGTTGAACTGAATTTTGCAGCTGAGCAGCTGAGTTCAGAGGAGGAGAGTGAACTTCCTGGTGCTCACACACTGGTGAGGTAGACCATTCACTGATAGCCCAGGTTTTGGAGCTAAACTGCCTGAGTCAGAACCTGATTGTGACTCAGGAGCTGTGTGCCTGTGGGTATGTCATTTAGTTTCTCTGAGCCTCTGCTCTCTATAGGACCAGGCTCTGAATAGTACCTACTTCAGGGTGCTGTGTGCTGTGCAGAGTATGAAACAAATCATTTCTAAAACCACTTGATTTGTTTCTTGATTGCCTCCTATGAACCAGGCATTATAGTTTTGGAAATTAAGCAGGAAACATATCAGAGAAAAAAAAAAACCTGCTTTTAGGAAGCAGTATATTCTAGAGGGAAGGAATAAATGACAGAAATGACTTTTTTTAAGGTAACAATGTCAGTGTTTTAGTGCTGATAAATGCTGGGAGGGAAAGGCAAGCTGAGGGTGAGGTGGATTCGTGTGCTTCTGTGTGGGTAACATGTGGGGTTTGCAAGCTCAGGTTGGGAGGCTGGGGAAGTCTTCCCTGAGAAGGTCTTTTGACTAAAGCCCCTGAGCATGGAGCTGGCCAGAGGGACCACACAGCAAAAGATACTCTCAGAGTAACTAAGAAACAGAGCCACCTCTGTCTACCACTGAAGCATATTTTAGTTCTCACCAGGGCACCCTCCCCGACCCAGCCTACTGCCCATTGGCTAACTTCCTCCTGCCCTCCTGACCTTGCACAATTTGGGCTACCAGTCCTTCCCAAGGAAAGTCAGCTTCTGTCCCACATCAGAATCATGTGCAGGTGTGTGTGTGTGTGCATGTGTGTTGTGCATGCGTGTCTGCCTTTGCAGTTGTGATATTTGCATTTCTGGACACTCCTGTACCGATGTGCTCAATGAAGGAGTGTATGGTGCATATGAGTGGAAGTATGAGGTTTGAATTCATGGGTATGCATGTAATTATTGAACATATTAATTTGTGTCTATAAATGGGAGTGTGCCTGTGGGGGGTGGGGTTTGCCTGCATGCATGTGCGTGTGCACAGGAGACTGTGTGTGCTGGTGCATGCATGTGCCAGGCATCTTGGGGAGAGGGGAGCAGCCTGGGTGGGAGGGGCTTCTCTGCAGGTGGATTTCAGATGATAACAGGAGGGCTCTGGGTTCAGCCAGGAATTCTGGGTTTTGGCATGCTAGGCCCAGCTGGGTGAGGTTGGGCTAGGAAGGGGTTGGGGGTAAAGCCTTCAGAGGGCATTGTGGGGCCAAAGTAAGGCTGACCTCTACGTGGTCCACATTTCCATGGAGAAGTCCCCTAGAACAGTAGGCTGTGGCACCAAAGAGTGTGTCCACAAGGACGAAGAAAGTTTACTATGTTTGCAATTAATAATAGCACCTACTATTACTGGGCACCTTCTAGCATCTTATCTCTTTTAATGCCCACAACTTTATAGAAAGAAGCCATTATAATCCTCTTGTTTTCAGATAAAGAAACTGAGGCACAGAGAAGCTAAGTGATTTGTCTAACATCCCACACAGTAGGTAACCGGGTTGGAACTGTTGCCCAAGCAGCCTGATTCTAAAGCTTCCACCTCTGCCATGGCTCCGCACTGCCTCTGTGCTCTGGGGGCATGTATAATGAGCTATGTAGACGCCACAGGGACTGAGTGGCCCAAGGATGCTTGGTTTCCCAAGTCAAGGAAGTTAGGAAGGTGATGCCTCTTTCAAATGATTTGTAGGTCCTGTGGCAGGCTGTCTCAACTCTCAAATTTCTCTCTGAAAATTAGTTATCTCTTGATTTTTGAGTTGAACATCTTGCACAGTCTATTACCAGAGAGAAACATTCCCCTTCTCTCAGTTCCCACTCAAAACTTCCTAGGGAAGGTACAACCTGTTTCTACTTACAGAATACTTCTTACATCAGATGTGTAGGGTCTATCCAGACCAACAACCAGTTCTCCAATATTCTCATGCCAACTGGATGTCCTACAATTTAACTCAATTCTGACAGTATCTACCTGGAGTTAGTATCAGATGCCACAAGTTAAGGACTGAGTCCTACGAGACTGCCCCCACTTCTGATGCCACAAGTCCTGGACCTCCTATACTTCTGACCAACTGGTTTTACATCAGGGGTTCCATCCCCAGGTTTGATGATTTGCTACATAGCACACAGAACTCAGGAAGGCACTTTGCTTATTTTACTGGGTCACTATAAAGGGTACAACTCAGGAACAGCTGGAAAGAAGACATATATAGGGAAAGGTAGGAGGGAAGGGGCACAGAGCTTCATGCCCTCTCCAGGTGCACACCCTCCACCCAATGCCCCCACATGTTCACTGACCTGGAAGCTCTCTGAGCCCCACCATCCAGGGATTTTAGGGAGGTTTCATTACATAAGCATGCTTAGTTAAATTACTGGCCATTGGTGACTAACTCTATCTCCAGCCTCTCTCCCTTTCCCTGAGGTTGGAAGGTGGGGCTGAAAGTCCCAACCCTCCTGTCCTGCCTTAGTCTTTCTGGTGACCAGTCCCATCCTGAAGCTGGTTAGAGATCCCAGCTCATTAGCATACAAAAAGACACTCTTACTGCTTTGGAGATTCCAAAGGTCTTAGAAGCTCAAGTGTCAGGAACCAGTGACTAAGACTAAATATTATAACAAAAGATGCTCCTGTCACCCCTATCACTTGGAAAATTACAAGGGTTTTAGGAGCTCTGTGCCAGGAACTGAGGAGGAAGGACAAATGCATATATTTATTATATTCCAGTATCACAGAAAGTCTCTGATTGGTCTGAATTGGACCAATCAAAACTGTCTTTGAGGTAGAAAGTGCCATGATTGGCTCAGTTTGTATTGGGAGCAGGGTAATATGAGACAAGCCCTCTTCAGCCAGAGGCAGTGCTTGGAGTGGAGGCAGAGTAAGTCCCAGGAAAAGGAAGTGATTCTGGGACGACAAGGTCATGGTTATCAACTGCACCCAATCTTTGGGTCCAAATGTTGAAATTTTCTTCAGAGGTCTATTTGATCAGACCCCCCAAGGTGTTTTGGTTTCTAGAGACACTTATTAATATTCAAAGAATGCTGAGAAGATCCACAATGAAGTTGAAATTAGATGCCAAGGAGCAATCAGGCAGGAGAAAGAAATAATAGGAATCCAAATACGAAAAGGGAAAGTCAGGCTATTTCTCCCTGCAGACTGTATGATTCTATACCCAGAAAACCCTAACGACTCCACCAGAAGGCTCCTCGAACTGATAAATGACTTCAGTAAAGATTCAGAATGCAAAATCAATGCACAAAATCAGTAGCATTTCTATATCACAATAATGATCAGGCTCAGAGCCGAATCAAGAATGCAATAGCATTTATTACACACACACACACACACACACACACACACACACACACACACAATACCTGAGAATACAGCTAACTAAGGAGGTAAAGGATCTCTACAAGGAGAATTACAAAACACTGCTGAAAGAAATTATAGATGACACAAACAAATGGAAAAACATCCCATGCTCATAGATTGGAAGAATCAGTATCATTGAAATGGCCATTCTGCCCAAAGAAATCTACAGATTCAATGTTATTGCTATCACACTACCAACATCATTATTCACAGAATTAGAAAAAAAAAACTATTCTAAAATTCATACGAAACCAGAAAGCCCAAATAACCAAAACAATCCTAAGCAAAAGAAACAAAGCTAAGGGCATCACATTATGTGACTTCAAACTATAATCTAAGGCTTACAGAAACTAAAACAGCATGGTACAGGTACAAAAACAGGCACATAGGCCAGAAATAAAGCCTTACACCCACAGCCATCTGATCTTTGACAAAGTTGACAAAATTAAGCAATGGGGAAAGGACTTCCTATTTAGTAAGTGATGCTGGGATAGCTGGCTAGCCATATGCGGAAGAATTAAACTGGACCCCTACCATTCACCATATACAAAAATTAACTCCAAGTGGATTAGAGATTTAAGTGTAAGAATGTGAGACCTCAAACTATAAGAAACCCTAGAAACACTGAACATAGCAGCTCCCATCTGTAATCCTAGTACTTTGGGAGGCCAAGGCAGGAGGATCACTTGAGCTCAGGAGTTTGAGACGAACCTGGGCAACATAGGGAGACCCTGTCTCTACAAAAAAAAAGGAAAGAAAAAGGAAAATCAGCCAAGTGTGGTGGTACGTCCCTGTGGTGGTCCCAGCTACTTGGGAGGCTGAAGTGGAAGGATCATCTGAGCCTGGGAGGTAGCTGTTGCAGTGAGCCAAGATTGCACCACTGCACTCCAGCCTGGGCAACAGAGTGAGAGCCTATCTCCAAAAAAAAAAAAAAAAAAAAAATTCTAGAAAAAAACCTGGGAAACACCATTCTGGACATCAGCCTTGGGAAATAATTTATGATAATAAATTAATACATAATTTATGCAATTAATTATTTATTAATTGTTTATAGTAATAATAAATTCCAACAAAAACAAAAATTGACAAATGGAACCTAATTAAACTAAAGACCTTGGGCACAGCAAAAGAAACTATCATCAGAGTGAAGAGACAACCTATAGATTGGGGGAAATATCTGCAAACTATACATTTGACAAAGGGCTTAAACCATTCAACAAGCAAAAAGCAAATATCAAAAATTGGGTGAAAGACATGAACAGACACTTCCCAAAAGAAGACATACAAGTGGCCAAAAAAAAAAAAAAACTATGAAAAATGCTGCATGCCATTAATCATCAGAGAAATGCAAATCAAAACCACAATGAGTTACCATCTCACAGCAGTCCAAATGGCTACTATTAAAATGTCAAAAAAAAACACAGATACTGATGAGGCTGTGGACAAAATGGAACACTTATATACTGCTGGTAGGAATGTCAATTGTTTCAGCCACCGTAGAAAACAGTTTGGAGATTTCTCAAAGAACTTGAGACAGAACTACCATTTGACCTACAACCCCATTAGTGGGTAAATATCCAAAAGCAAACAAATAGTTCTACCAAAAAGACACATGCATGCCCCTGTTCATCCCAGCACTATTCACAATAGCAAAGACAAGAAATCAATCAAGAGGCCATCAACAGTGGACTGAATAAAGAATATACACTACACATACACCACGGAATACTATGTAGCCATAGAAAAGAACAAAATGATGTCCTCTGCAGCAACATGGATGAAGCTGGAGGCCATTATTGTAAGCAAATTAACATAGGAGCAGAAAATCAAATACTACATGTTTTTGCTTGTAAGTGGGAGCTAAACATTGGCTGCTCATGGACATAAAGATGGGAACAGTATGCACTGGGGACTACCAGAGTGGGGAGGAAGGGAGAGGAGCAAGGGCTGAAAAACTAACTGTTGGGTACACTATGCTTAGTACCTGGGTGACAGGATCATTTGTACCTCCAGCCTCAGCCTCACACAATGTTCCCAGATAATAAACCTGCACATGTACAACCTGCATCTAAAATAAAAGTCGAAAGAAAAGAAGAAAGAAATTTGCTACCAAGGATCCGACAGCAAATTCCTGTGGGAGTGGGATGAGACCAGATGCCGATGACATGGCTTTGCAATTTGGCCCCAGGACCTGTCAATGCATCCATGAAACGACTTGGGGGAAAACAGGCTTTGGAGGCACACAGAGCTAGATCAGATCTCCACATAGCTCTTCTAGGATTTAGTTGTGTGGCCTTGGGCTAGTTACCTCGACCTCTCTGAGTCCCTGTAAAATCAAGAGCTGAAAGCAGAGGGTGGTTCCCAGTCTTGCCGATGAGGTCAGTTACCTTATCTGCAGCTTTGAGTTGCTCATTAAACAGCTGCAGCTGAGCATTTTCTTTACATTAACCTAGTTGGTTCTTGTCCTCTGGTGACCAGATCATGAATCCTGTGAACTATCCCTAACCGGAAAATGAGACCACATGTTCCTCTGGGGAAGCCAGCATTCTGCTCTCCTGATCTCACCTTTATCTTCGAGGCAGCAGGGTGAAGTCGAATAGGAATAAGCTATGAGTTAAGACAGAACTGGGCTTGAATCCCACTTCTGTCGCCAACTAGACATGTGATCATGGAGAAGTCACCTCTCTTCTTTCATCCAATCTGTAAAAGATAGATAATTCTTTGCTTCAAAGTGAGCATGGGAATGAAATGCAGTAACATGTGCAACTGCCTAGCACACAGTGTCTGCTCAACCACTGAGTCTGGAAAACCATATTGAGCACCTACTATTCATTCATTTACTCTGCACGTATTTATGCAGCCCCTTCCATGTGCCAGGAATTCTCCTAGGGGTTCACAGCCACACATAAAACAGACAGGCTGTCTCCCAGCCTGCAGCTCCCAATCTTGCATAGGGGATAGACATAGGCAATCAACTAATGGGTAAATACCTCGTGTCAAGTAGGGACATGTTCTTTCAGGAAAAACAAAGGGTATGAGGATAGTGAGCGGTAAGGTGGGTGTGTGGAGCAGAGTATGTGATGTGAGTTCAAATACTACATGTCAGCATATGAATTGCCAGGGATACAGACAGAGATGGAGCTGCTTCTTCTAGGAACTGGCATGCCAGGCAGAAAACAGACAGTGTGGTTAGAACTGAAACGGAAGAGTGCAGCTGTAATCAGCGTGCAGGGTCTCACCACAGGCTCATGGGCTTAGTGTATCCTGGCTCTGTCCAGAGCCCCCATCCTGGCCTGGGAGGGAGCTAATGCTTATCACAATCCACATGGGATTCACAAATCCACTTAGCAGCATCCTGGTCCTCTGAATACTCTAGGCACTTCCTTGGATACTTGTGGGATGAAGACAGTAACCTCCCCAGCCCACTCCCCATCCCCCTTCCACTCCTCCTACTCCAGGGTGCCCTGGACAGAGGCAAGACCTCACATTCAGGCAGTTCAGACTCAGATCTGGCTTGAATCTTCACTTGGTATCTACTGGCTGTGTGATCTTGGGCAAGACCCTCCAAGTGGCCGAACCTCACATTCTTCATCTGTGAAATGAGAATAAGAATGGGATACACAGAGCACTTCTAAAACTCCCCTCCCAGTTCCAACCCTTGAGAGTTTCTGCTCCCCGGCCTGCCTCCTCCCCCTCCAATCATGAGTTTTCATCCAGGTAGCCTGGCCAACAGGTCTGTGTTCCTCCTCAGCCTTCCAGGAACTGTTGAGGGCAAGAGAGAGCGTGGCATTCAGAGGCAAAAAACTGTTATTCAGTTCTGCATCGTTATTCAGTTGTGTGACCTCAGACACTTCGTGCCAGCTCCGATCCTTAACTTCCCCATCTGCCAGTCACATGGTATAATAGCCCCTGCCTCCTGGCAGGTGGTGGGGGTTATTGGAAAGAATGCAGAGAAATTGCTTGAAACATCTCAGCTGTCTGATAAGTGGCAAGTGTTATCTTTCGTCTTGGTCTTCCCTACTTGATCTCCAAATGAGTCACACTTATTCAGTACTCACTGTGGACCGGGTTTTACTTACGTTATCCCATTTAACCTGTACAACAGTCCTGGCTGGTTGGTATTTTCATTATTTCATTTTAGCTCTATATCTGAGCTACCTGGGCACACAGAGGTAAGGTAATTTGCTCCAAGTCTCCTAATTAGGAAGTGATGGGTTCGACTTTCAGATCCCAGCATCTGTCTCCAGAGCCTGTGATCTATCCACCACAGTGCTCTCTGCCTCGCCTCTATCAAACCATTCTGATCACTGTTTTTCTGTGCATAATGAATGTTTGACCCCCAGAGCCTCTTCCATGAAAAGAAGAGGCATTGAAGGCCAGAGGAGGAGCCTGGTCCTTCTCTGTCTCAATGCACTGCCAGAATTCTCTGCAGAACTTTTGTCTTGACTGCTGTGTCCGGCACAGGGTGAGGTTCTGAATGAGGCCATCCCTGTCCTCAAGGAGCTCAGAGTCTGGTGGTAGAACTGCATAAGGTGGCTGAGCAGAGCCATGGAGACTGTCTAGTCCAGCAGCCTGGATTGGAAACTCAGCTGCAGCACTTACCAGCTGTGGACATTTGGGTAAGTCTCTGAGTCTCAGTTTCCTCATCTGTCAAGTAGGGATAATAACACCAGTCCCTCCTGAGAGGGCTTTTAGAGTTAGGGCACACACTAGGCCCCTAGGGAGTACCTGACAATAGTGTTCTCAGAGCATGCTGGGCAGCATGCTCTTCCTTGCTCACAGGTCAGGATGGGACACTTGCTACAATCGGACAGCTACCAACAGGCCAAGAGCTTTATTAAGCACCTATTAAGTGCCTCCTCATGGTTAGCAATTATACTCTTATCCGATCTTTGCAGTAACTGTGGGTGGCAATTGCTACCTACAAGTTACAGATAAAAAGCTTCAGCTTAGGGAGGTGATCAGTCAAGGTCACGTGGTGGGGTGCCAGGGAGCTCAGGCTCAGTTTACTGCACCCCACAGGCTCCTGAGCAGTGGAAGAGTCTCAAGAAAGAGCCTCTGCTCCCTGGCGGGGCCTTCATGGCACTGCCCGTCAAGCCTCTTCTTTTCCCTCATTGGCTTCTAGTCCTTCGCTTCGCAGGGCCAGTGCCCCTGGCATCCATCGCAGTTCTCTGCTCTTCTCCTTGGGGAGCTCATCTACCTCAGAGCTTCCTTTAGGACCCTCCGCCCCCACCACCAGCCCACTTTATTTCAGGAGCCACGTTCCTCAGTGCACCCGGCCTCTTCTCCCTCAGATGTTCGACGACTAAGTACAACCAAGCAGGGTCCCATGAAGAATTGATCATTGTTCGCCTGTCACCTGCTCCTGCTCATATTCCCCAGGGCCCAGCCTAGCTGCTGAGCTGACTGACTCTGCTTCCATCTCCCGCCCTCCCACACATCTGCAGCCAAGCCCAGCTGGTCCTAGCTACCACTGCACTAACGGGCAGACCTTCGCCTCCCACAGCCCCCTCACCTCACCCAGCCCAGCTGGGACCTAGCCTGGCCCGCTCCGTGCCTCAGCCTGGTCTTACATAAAGCTGTTTCCCACCCTGGACAGCATTCCAGCATCTCCGATATCCAATCACGAGGCGATTCCTCACCAAATAGTTTCAGCTTGTGACTTTCCTTCTTTAAACACTGCATTTCTTCCTGACACTTACAGGAAACAAAACTGATTTTTCTCCTACTTTTTCAAGAAGTAGCTAATGAAAATCTGTTTTATTAGTTAGGGATCTCCAGAGAAATAGAGCTGGGAGGGAGTGTGTGTATTCGAAAGAGATGTGCCTTTAGGAATCGGCTCACACAATGACGGAGGCTGGCGAGTCCAGAATCTGCAGTGCAGATTGGCAACATCTGGGGAGATTTTCGGTTGTCACAACTCAGGGATTGCTAATGGCCTCTAGTGGGCAGGGACTGAGGATGCTGTAAACATTCTACAAAGCACAGGACAGCTGCCCACAACAAAGAATGACCTGGCCCAAAATGTCCACAGAAGTTGAGCAGAGTTGTTGCAGCAGACCAATCCCTTTCCAAGACCACACCTGCTGCTCAGACCCCTTCCCATGGGCACAGTCCTGGGTTGGATTCTCAGCTCTGAAGTGGACAAGCTTGCCAACCCAAGGCAAAGTATATCACGTAGCCACACCTCCACCTCCAGGATCCAGAACCATAGCATCTAGTACGGTAGCCACGGGCCACGTGCGGCCGTGGAGCACTTGAAATGTGCGAGTCCACACTGAGAGGTGCTGTGAAGATCAAAGACACGGCAGATTTCTGAGACTCAGGAAGGAAAAGGAACACAAAACATCACAGTAGGGTGGGGCGGTGGTTCACACCTGTAATCCCAGCACTTTGGGAGGCTGAGGCTGGTGGATCACTTGAGACCAGGAGTTTGAGATCAGTCTGGGCAACATAGCGAAACCCTGTCTCTGCAAAAAATGGACAAATTAGCTGGATGTGGTGGCAGGCACCTGTGGTCCTAGCTACTCAGGAAGCTGAGGTGGGAGGATCACCTGAGCCCGGGAAGTAGAGGCTATGGCAAGCTGAGATTGCGCCACTGCACTCCAGCCTGGGTGACAGAGTAAGACTCTGTCTCAGAAAAGAAAAAAAATCACAGCAATCATTTTATAATTTTTATAGTGATTCCATGTTGAAATAATATTTTGAATGTATTACATGAAATAAATGTATTATTAAAGTTCATTGTACCTGTTTCTTCCTACTTTTATTGATGTGGATACTAGAGATGTTGAAATAAGCATATGGCTAACTACAACGGTGAGGGGAGACCAGGGCCATCGTGAGATGGGTGTGTGATAGATTTGCAATTACCTTCCTGTTGCCAGGCACATAGGGAATGCTCACTGCGTCTTCCGGGAATCTGGATTTTCTTTCTTTCTTTTTTTATTTTATTATTTATTTTTTTGAGATGGAGTTTTCCTCTTGTTGCCCAGGTTGGAGTGCAGTGGTGCAATCTCGGTTCACTACAACCTTCATCTCCCGAGTAGCTGGGATTACAGGCACACAGCACCATGCCCAGTTTATTTTTGTATTTTTAGTAGAGACGGGGTTTCACCACGTTGGCCAGGATGGTCTCGAACTCTTGACCTCAAGTGATCCTCCCGCCTCAGCCTCCCAAAGTGCTGGGATTACAGGCTTGAGACACTGCATCCAGACTGAATTTTCAAAATCTACAAAGACCTCCCTCCCATGAAGTCTTCTCCTATCTGGGTTCCAGGGACTTTCATCTCACTGATAACCAGGTCCTGTCTTTCTTTCCATCTCCTTAGCTCCTTGCCCCACCATCTGCACCAGAGCCTGATGGCTCACATTTGCTCAGTGCTTTTATGTGTAAAGGGAACAGTAGTCCCCGTACACTCTATCTCAACACGGGGAAGTATAGCTAATGTTTCTTTCAGGCCTGAATTTGGGTTAGTCCGTGCCTTTTTTCTACATTCTTGGTTAACCAAGGAGGTAGGAAATTTGACCACCTTTCCTTATCAGCTCCCCACAGCTCCCTGGCATAATTTATTGCTCATGGCTCTCACTTTGCAAACATGTTCGTTGTCATAGAAAATTCAGAGGTGATTTGGAAGTTGGTGCTGCCTGGTTACCATGGCAATGCCAGCTGCTTCTGCCTCTACAGCGTGGCAAGAGCAGCCATGGGGCTGACCAGATGGGGTTGGAGCCTCTGAGAACAAAACACCTGGGGCCCATCCCAGTCTCCTCTAATGCCAACCTTGTCCCAGCCTTCAACTCTACCCTGTTTTCCCAGGGGTGCCCATCCTGCAGCCAACCTGCTGGTACAATGTACGGAGCCCTCTCAGGGGTGGAGGACTGCGCTGCCCTTGCCAGCCACCCCTGAGGCGGTGGAGACCTGCTAGGTGACACTCAGAAGCATTAGTGAGTCACTTCCTTACCTGCCTTCCAGATGCTGGCCCAGAGCCCCGCCCGGTGGGCCTGTGTTTCCGTAGCGACTGTCACCAGAAATTTCCCATTGGGGAAAGAGCTATCTTGAAGCTAATGTAACAACGTCTTTTCTTATTTGTGGATGGTGAAAGAAAATGACTCGCATGGACCATGTTCCTGAAAACGAGGAAAAGGTCAACAGCTTCAGTGTCTCCAGGGGCTTTGCCACTCCAGGCTGTGTGCAGGTGGCACATGGCGAGGGCTGCTAACTGGCTGGTGCAGCACTTCAGGGCACACCTGGATCACCCCGTTTGATCTTTACCAGCATCCTGTGAAACAGACAGGACACCACGCCCATTTCATAAATGAGGAACCTGGGGTTTAGTGAGGGCAAAGAAGGTGGCACCAAGGCGACTCTGCTGGCAGGCACTGGAGCCGGGCTTGGGAGGGAAGAAGCATCACGGCAGGGCCTGAGGTCTTAAACGGCTCTGTAGCACCGCTGTGAACAAGTGTGAGGGTGGAGAGCTCCCCCAATTTACATAAAGTGAGGCTCCTGTGTCACAGGATGTAACACCTGTTCTGTTGTGTCCCAGACTTTGCTGAGTTGTATTAGACACAGGGCTGTCCTGTTGTGAGTGGGCGTTTCACAAACAGGAAACCCCCTCCTGAGCTTTAAAGCATAGTCAAAACATGACATGAGGGGTCCCACTGGGTAGGGAGAGCTGGATTGCAGCCAGAGCTTGGGGTGGAGGCCGTGACATGAGCGCAGGAGAGGCAGCTGCACCCGCAGTCCCCGGGCAGGCCTGTAGTTGAATCAGAAGCAGGTGGCGCTGAGAGGGGCTGAGAGTACTTACCCTGTTATGGTGGCAGCTTTTTCTGTGCCACGAGGGCCCCAGGAGTTGCTCAAGGACCTTAGTCGTAGCTCCTTGGCCCACACAGCTGCTTCCAGGCCACTGCCCACTGCAATCCCTTCCAAACAAGGAGGCGAAGTCCAGGGGAAAAAGCATGGCTCTCTTCCCGAAGAACCACCCGGATGTTCTGGGGAGGAAGGTGTGTGGGGAAGTTTTTGGAGGATTGTCAGAGGGAGGTGATCTGTGGCCTAACCTGGCACAGGAGCCTAGAGGCCTTTCCCTTCCCCAGGGACTTATAGCCCAAAGAAACACAAAGGTGAGCAAAGAAAGAAAGGTAAAGTTAAGAGCCCAAATATGCAGCTCTGATGTTCCCAAGCCACTTGGGTTTCTGATGTCACCCTTTGCTTTGACATCCAAAATAATGCCTCATGTTCCTGTCTCGCCCACATAGTTTGGTGGGGAGGGCCCCAGTTGGGTCACAGCCAAGCCTGTTTGTTTCTTCCTGTTCCTCACGGTCTCTCTCAGCCCCAGAATGGAACTGCCTCTTCCTTTATTTCCCCCGGGAAGAAAACAGCCTTTCAGTTTCACCCACAACTTAGTCGGAAGCCCACACCTCCATTCCTGGGCACGTGAGCTTTGAGAAATTTGCTTCACTCCTGGAAGCCTCCATCTTCTCCTCTATGAAACAGCAAATGACACCTGTTTCTCTAGGTTGTTGGGGGATTACATGAGAGATGGAAGTAAGAGTCCCAGCTTAGCACCTGCCGCATGACTGGTAGTCAGCCTGGTTCTCGTTCATCTCCCCTTCACCCTCTCCAGAGCCAGCACGTGTGTGGTCTGCAGACACAGATGAGCTGGTGGTCTCTCCCCAGGGCCCTCCTGCACGCCTGGATGCTGACTGCCCCTCTTTCCTTCAGAGCCACGAGCCCTGAGCCGTGCCGGGTAGTCCCAGCCAGCCCACGCTTCTCATTACAGAGCCGGCCTGTAATTAGACTGTCGCCTGGCTTCAGAGAATGCGCCTGTCAGCACCCCTGGCTCCTCTGCCTCTGCAGAGGCCCCTTTGCTTGCTGGCGAGACTTCATCTCCATGCACAGCACCATCCTTGGAAATGAGGTGATGTCTGTTCTTCCCGTGACCCTCTTTTACTTGGGGTCAGCTGAGACAAGACCTGCAGGCCACGGATGGATGGAGAGGTGGATGACAGAGCAGACTTCAGTCCCGGCAGGGAGGGCAAGGAAGGGATCCTGGAAGAGAACTCTGCTAGGTCCTCTGCTAGGCTGCCAGGCTATTGCACTGCAGATTCTGAAACAAGTTAGGGTTTCTTGGGGTTCCCTGACGTAACTGTCCTCACCCTGACATCTCAGGCTGAGAGGGAGGAGTGAAGGATACAAGTGTCAGGCAGACCTGGCCTGAATCCTGTATTTGCCTCTTACCAGCTGTGTGACCTTTGACAAGTGACTTCCCTGTTCTGGGCTTCAAATTCCCCATCTGTAAAAATCGGGCAAATGACACTTGTTATAAAGATTAAATAGATGCAAAACACTTGGACACACTAATCACCCCAAACAATACATGATAGCTGTCATCTTCATTAGCCGGGTTCCATCCTATTTCCTTCCTAAATAGGCACAGCATATGGCTGTGCTTTTGCTCATGCGGGTCCCTCTACCCAGAATATCAATATCCTGCATGATTTGCTTAGCAAACTTCTATTGATTCTCCAAGGCCCAGCTCAAATGCCCCTTCCTCTGTGAAGCCTTCCCTGACTCCGTGAACAGTTGGTTACTTTGTCATTTGTATTCCAACAGTGATTTGCTTTTGCTTTTGATACAATCCAGTCATATTGCATGGTAACTATTGTAACTGTTCCCACTGCTGGCCAACCCACCGCCCCCAGTCTCTGTGACCCCCTGCCGCTGCCCCACCACCCACAATCCTTGCTGTCCCTGAGCCCTTGGCTAGGCTGTGAGATCATGAAAGACAAGACCTCTACTTGTTCTTCCTGGTAATTCACAGAGTGGATGTTTTGTGATTCTTTAGTTGAATGAATAAATGACTGCCGGAAACAAATAAATGGACAAATGGATGATTATAGGGAACATTAAACATTGACATAAGAAAAGAACAGGGCCGGGTGCGGTGGCTCATGCCTGTAATCCCAGCACTTTGGGAGGCCAAGGCAGGAGGATCACCTGAGGTCAGGAGCTCAAGACCAGCCTGACCAACATGGAGAAACCCCGTATCTACTAAAAATACAAAACTAGCTGGGTGTGGTGGTGCATACCTGTAATCCCAACCATTTGGAAGGCTGAGGCAGCAGAATCACTTGAACCCGGGAGGCGGAGGTTGTAGTGAGCTGAGATCGCACCATTGTACTCCAGACTGGGCAACAAGAGAAAAAGACCATCTCCAAAAAAAAAAACAAAAAAGAAAAGCACAGGTCCAAGGAAACCTTGCCTTTTCCCCATATATTGCTTTATGCAAGCCCAGGAGGGGGAAAACATTCAGGAATAGAAGGAAGGATATATTCTGCCTAGAGAGAGACCACCTAGGATGGACAATCATGGATAGAAACTGGAGACAAAGGAGGAATTCTAGACTCATCTACCCGGGTACCTGCTGAGCGACTTCAGTCCAGTCTCTTAGCCTCTCTCTGCTGCAGCACAGAAGGCTTCATAAAGCCCCAACCCCTGGGGCTGGGGGAAGAAACCCACAGTCTGAAGAATGTAGAGGCCAAGCTAAGGTCAGCCATGGCTGATGCCGTTTCAGGAAGGCCCTGCTCCTTGACCCATGACAGCAGAGACTGGTGACACCTGCCAGCCCCACCCTGGAGAAGGAGGGGCCTCAACCACAGTCACAGCTGTCTATGAGCTGGAGTGTTTCCAAGGCAGGCCCCTGCGGAAGGAGCCAGGCACTGGTTGCTGGAGTGAGCATCGATTGTGGATACAGCGTGTCTGGAGCTGACCACACCTCAGCATCACAGAGGCCGCTTACTCCCAGTCCAAAGAGGCCTTCTGTCACCTCCTAGCACACTCCAATTCTTCCAACTCTGCAGGCTTTGCGCTCCCCTGGGCTGGCCCTTTCTCCTCTTTCTGGCCACATTGTAAAGTCATCTCCTTCGGGACCTCCTCTAACCACTCCACCTAAAGTGCCTCTCTCATTCCCAGTCTCTCTTCAGTTCTCTGCCTGATTTTATTGTCTTCCCAGCACTCCTCCCACCCTGAACCATCTCATCTGCTTCTGTTTACTGTCTGACCCTCCTTTATGCCCTCAGTGGTGAGTCAATGACCTGGTCTCTCCTGGTGAGGTTTATCCCCAAATCTTAGCCCAGAGTCTAGTACAGAGTGGGCCACAGGGGTTGAGTGAATGTTTAAGTGAATGAGTAAGCTATGAATAAGTAAGTGGATGGACGGATGGATGGATGGATGGATGGATGGATGGATGGATCGATGAGTGGGCCAAACTCTCTGAACCTAAGTGGGAACAGGACTCCATGTGTGGTAGCAGGCCAACAGGCTATGGGTTTTCTCAAGTGCATCTGGACACCTGGGTCCTGTGTTGAGCTCTTGGAGCCCCTCCATAGGCTCTGGATGGTCCACTTTGTGGCTGTACTCCCAGTTGCCAGCACAGGACCAGAGTGGATGCCCAGAAACTGGACATGCCTAGGTCCAGTGGATGGACAGGAGCCATTGGGAAGCAGTTAAAAGCAAGGCTCAGGAGTCAGGAATTGATGACCTGGGTTTAAATCTCAGCTGTGATACTTTCTCAATGAGACCCAGAGCATGTTTCTTACCCTCTCTGGGCCCCAATTTCCTTAAGTACCAAAAAGATGATATTGGTAGCTACCCCATGGGGATATTGTGAAGACAGGGTAAGACAATGCATAGAAAGTGCTGGCACTCTATAACGACACAACACATTGACATCAGAGCCCATGGCTCCAGCACCTGCTGAGGGCCTGGCCCACCACTGTGGGCACCTAGTAAGTACTTGTTAGGTGAGCAATTAAGTCACGTAAAAAGCGATGCCACTTCAGCCTCCCTCCCAGGCCATCCAGTGTCTTCTTCAGTTGAGACCCTTCAACAGCTCCCTTTGCTGCCCCTGCACTGCCCCCTCCCCTGAACTGCAGCTACATCCTGGATAAAATCAGCAGGCATGGTGTGCTGGAGAGAAGGGTGGGAACACATTGATTTGGTTTTCTTGGTCAGATGGTCTACTTGGCAAGCACGGTCCTGTTGCCTACTCTGTGAGCAGTGTGAAGCTGAAAATGAGGAACAGAATCCCAAAACATCGGGGATCGTCACAGACTCTCCCAGCCGGGAGGACCGAGAAAAGACATTCAGGCTTTTCTCCTTCAAGAACAGGGAAACTGAGGCCCAGCTTGGGAAATTGATGGCAGAACCGGGACTCACTCCCTGACTCCTCGGCTTCCAGAGCTGCAGCTCTAAAGGGAGTGTTGCCCTCAGAAATGAAGCCTTTATGTGTCCTGAGAAAAAGTCAGGTCATACCGGGAGAGTTTTAATTTGTTTGAAAAGGCTACAGCCACCTCCCAGACAATCTTAAAAATGAAAACAAACAGAACACAAAACAAAAGCAAAAAAAACTCTGACTGGCATAAACAACAAAGAGGTGGCTAGCTGGGGACTGGCCGGGTCTGGTGTCCCCTTTCCCTTAGTTCCACCCCACTGGGGTGCTGCCAGTGCTGACCCCTACCCGAATCCCTCACCCCACAATGCAGTGATGGTTGTGGCACTGAAGCTACAATCTACACAACATCTCTTTGGGGCTTTCCTAGAAGTCCCCAGTCAGCCTCCCTTGCATCTCAGTTGCCTAAATTGGGTCTCGTGCCCATTCCTAAGTCAGCCCCTGTAGTTCCTATTGGCGAGGATTGGCTTAACATATTTCTCCTTTCAACAGATATTTACTAAGTACCTGCTATAGGCAGCATAGCTATGAACAAAATAGAAGAAAGTTCTAAAAATTGATATGTTTTAGCAAGAGGGAAATAAGTAAAATACACAGTACTGTTACATATTATCAGTGCTATGGGAAAAAGTGCAGCAGAGAAGGCAGATGGGGAGTGCAGGTGGGGAAGTTGCGATGTTAACTAGGGCGGTCTAAGCAGAGAGTGAAGGAGGCGAGGGAGTGAGCCGTGAGGGCATCAAGGGGAAGGGCGTTCCGGACAGTGGCCACAGCGATGCCAAGGCCCTGAGGCAGAAGTATACCTGGTATATTTCACAAACAACAAGGAAGCCAAATGACTAAAGCAGAGTAAGGGAGGGGGACATGGTAGGAGAGGGGTTGGGGTCAGGGAGGTAGGCGGGGTCAGGGAGGTAGGCGGGGTCAGGGAGGTAGGCGGGGGCAGGAGGTGTGGCCCTTGAGACCCGTGCTGAGTATTCTGGCTTCTACTTTGTTTTTGGTTTTTGTTGTTGTTGTTGCTTTGTTTTTTGAGACAGAATTTTGCTCTTGTCACCCAGGCTGGAGTGCAATGGCGTGATCTCAGCTCGCTGCAACCTCCGCCTCCCAGGTTCAAGCAATTCTCATGTCTCAGCCTCCCGAGTAGCTGGGATTACAGGCGCCTGCCACCATGCCTGGCTAAATTTTGTATTTTTAGTAGAGGCAGGGTTTCACCATGTTTTGGCCAGGCTGGTCTCGAACTCCTGATCTCAGGTGATCCACCTACCCTGGCCTCCCAAAGTGCTGGGATTACAGGCATGAGCCATCATGGCCAGCCTCTATGTTGACTTAGATAGGAAGCCCATGGAGGATTTTGAGTAGAGAAATGTCTCAATCTCATTTAGGTTTTAAAACAGAGGTGTTTAATCTTGACTGCACAGTGGAATCACCTGTCAGGCATTGAGAATTTTACAATTTTACAATTAGAAAATACAGATGCCTGGGGTCCACCCACAAAGGTTCTGATGTCATCCGTCAGGGACAGGGCGTGGGAATCAGGATTTTAAAAAGCCCTCGCCAGGAGAGGCTATGCACAGATGAGGTTGAGAGGCATGGGTCTATGTGCTGAGGACTCCCAAATCCTTATCGCTGACTCTCCACTCTCTTGAGCATGACTCTCCCTTGATGTCCATATTTTGTGGTCAGCTCCAACTTCAGGTCTCCATTTGGATGTCTAATCATCATAATAATCATCTCCAACTTAATCGAACCTCAATCTGCTTTCTGATCCCTCCCAAACCTGCTCTTCCTATGATGTCCTCTGTCTAGTTCCTCAGGCCGAAACCTTAGTGTTATCCTTGACTCCTCTGTTGCTTTAACACTGGACATCTGATTCTTTAGAAGACCCTGCTCACCCTACCTTTGAAACATACCCAGAAAGTACAGCCACTCGCACATCCACTGCTGCTACCCAAACCGAGGTCCTCGTGACCGCCAGGTCTTCCGCCCCTGCCTCCAGCGGCACTTCCCAAGCCTGGCTTCTGTGGATTCACGTGGGAGCTTTAAAAACTGTGGATGCTTGAGTCCTCAGAGTCTGATAGAACTGGTGGGTTGCGGTCAGGCACTGGGACTTTTACAAGCTCCCCAAGTGATTGCATTGTACAGCCAGAGTTGATTTACAATGCGACCAATCAGGACAACCTCTGATGAGGATGGTATTAAAATCTATGGATCTGGCTGTGGCCACCTGGAGAGAGGATACAGCTAGAGAAGCAAAAGTCAGAGACGGAGCAGTGGCACGCAGAGGCCGGAAGTGAGAGGAAGAGACAAAAAGGAGACAAACCCAGTCACTGCTGCAGGGGTGGGAAGGGCCCTTTACCAATCGAACTAGCTGCTTGAGGTATGGTGGAAAAGTCAGCTTCCCCAGGGCCCAGGGGAGCATGGAGGAAGGGAGGATGGATATCTGGATCAGATTTTCCTGAGGAAAGGGAAGGAACAAGAGGGATGCAATGAATATATACTAAACCAATAAAGACAATGATGGTAATGAAAATAAAAATAATGCTGAGAGAGAAAGAGCATGCTCTCTTCCTTTTCTTATAAAGCCACAACTCCTACTGCATTATAGCCCCACCCTTATGACATTATTTAACCTCAGTGACCTCCTAAAAGACCTAGCTTTTGACCACACCTAACTGCAAGGGAGCCTACAAAATGCAATTCAGCTGTGTGCTCAGGAAGACAAGGAGAGCATGGCTATTGCCGACAGCAGTGCAAGAAGCAGGTGGGAAGGTACCCCAGATAGACGGATCATTGTGCGCCAAAGTCTGGAGGAAGCCGAGCAAGGTGAACCGGACACCGCCACGTGCTCAGCTGTCTGGCCCTGGGTGCAGGAGTGGGGAATGGTGGGAGGGAAGTGACTATGTTGGGCAACCAGATTCCCTGGCCCTTAATTAGCTGGGTGTGGTGCCCTGTGCCCTCGGTCCCAGCTACTCAGGAGACTGAGGTGGGAGGATGGCTTCAGCCCAGGAGGTCAAGGATGCAGTGAGCTGTGATTGCACCACTGCATTGCAGCCTGGGCAACAGAGCGAGACTGTGTCGCAAAAAAAAAAAAAAAAAAAAAGAAAGAAAGAAAGAAAGAAAAGAAAGGAAAAGATTCCCTGGCTCTTAAAGGGGGTCATGGGCAGAGTTCAAGCTCAAGACCATCACTTAGGGGTAGCTTGGCTCAAATGGCTGAAGTTTCTTCCAACTTAGACAATCGAGTATTTCTGTGAATGTAGGATTTCAAAGGATTCTTTAAAACACTTTAACCATTCATTTATTAATAGGGAACACACCAGGTGCAGTGGCTCATGACTGTAATCCCAGCACTTTGGGAGGCTGAGGTGGGTGGATCACAAGGTCAGGAGTTCAACACCTGCCTGGCCAAGATAGTGAAACCCCGTCTCTACTAAAAATACAAAAATTAGCCAGGCATGGTGGCAGGTGCTTGCAATCCCAACTACTTGGGAGGCTGAGGCAGAGAATTGCTTGAACCCAGGAGGCGGAGGTTACAGTGAGCCGAGTTTGCGCCACTGCACTCCAGCCTAGGCAACAGAGCGAGATTCTGTCTCAAAAAAAAAAAAAAAAAAAAAAAATAGGGAACACAGTATATACACTCATTTTGTTCCACATTTGAAAAGTGAAAAGAGTCAATCATGACAAACCTCCCTCCCACCCTGTCTCTCAGGCACACAGTCTTTCTCCTCCCTCGAGGCAGCTGATGCTATCAGTTTCATGCATAATCTTGCAGTGCTGTTTTATGCAAATATAAATAATATACATCCATTCTTTCTTTCGCCCAATTTTGTCCTAGTTGTAGCATGCTGAACATAGTATCCTGATCCTTATTTTTGTCTGAGATTTTTTTCTTGATGACGGCATAGAACTCCACACTGACTCTACTACCAGCGTAGTCCCCTATTGATGGACAGTTAGGTTATTTCAAATTTATAAATAAATTGTAGTGATCACGTTTGCACATGTCATTTCATGCAGGAGTGGACCTATTTGCAGTATAAACTCATAGGAACTGAACTTCTGGGTGAAAGGGTTATACTGTTCTAGCATAATTGGGTGTGAACCGCCCAGCCACTGCACCTGTCCTTCTGTCTGGGTCCCTCCCTAGTCTCACCCAACGATGCAGACCTGGGCGACGGTCCCGAGAGTCTAGGGAGTCCATCTATCTGGGGTACCCTCCTACCAACTTCTTGCACTACTTTCAACAATAGCCATGCTTTCCTTGTCATCCTGAGCACACAGCTGAATTGCATTTTCTAGACTTTCTTGCAGTTAGGCGGTCCCTGGCATGGTTCTGTGCCCCTCAGAAGATGGCAGTGCCCAGAGTGGTCTCCTCAGATTCTTGGCTGGAGACGTCTCAGGGAGGCCATCCCGTGACCCCCCTGACCATGATTCCACATTAAGAATATTTGTTTCACTTCCCCTCTTCAACCATGAGCCCCATTCCTGTCCCCTCCTCCAGCCCCATGACTTCACCCCTCACTCCCAGAACAGAGACAAAGGCCACCTAAGGCCAAGGCAGCACTGTGACGGCCAAAACAATGCCACCTCCAACGACATCCATGTCCTAATCCACAAAATCTTTGACCATGTTGCCTTACATCATTAAAGAGACTTTGAGATCTGAAGTAAAGGATCTTGTGCTGGAGAGATTATTCTGCATTATGTGGCTGAGTCTGGGGGAATTGCTAGGATCCTTAAAAAATGGAGAAGAAAGGCCAAAAGTGAGAGTCAGAGAGAGTCTGGAAGATGTTATGCTGCCGGCTTTGGAGTTGGAGGGAAGGGTCGTGAACCAGGGTATACAGGTGGCTTCCAGAAACTGGAAAAAGCAAATGTATGTCTTCTCTCCCAAAACCTCCAGGAGGAATGCAATCCTGCTGACACACTGGTTTTAGCCCAGTGAGACCCATTTTGGACTCCTGACCTTCAGAACTGTAAGGTAAAAAAATTGTGTTGTTTTAAGCCACTAAGCTCCTAGCAATCTTTTACAGCAGTAACAGGAGACTGATACAACAGTCCTCGAACTGCCCCCGCAGGAGCCCAGTGCTGCCTCTTCCGCCTCCTGAGCTGCCTGCCTTCTCGCAGGAGGCCTGGCTTCAAATCCCTGTTCTCCTTACCCACTGGGTGCTTTGGGGCACATACAGCATTTCTTTGAACCTCGGTTCCCTCATCTGCAAAACGCAGCTCATGATCAAACTGTCACAAGGTTGCTGGGAGGTTAAATGAGATGATGCTTGTGAAGTCTCTTAGCAACTGTGCCTGCCATGAAATCGGTGCTTGATATTTTTGGACATCAAGCATCATTCTGAAACTTTCAGTTGTGCTCCCAGAACCTACTCCTGCTCTGGCCCTGGCTAGGGCCCCAGCTTCCCCTAAGGGGACAGCCCCTTTCTGCAGTGCTGAGACCCAGCAGAGACCCTCAGGGAGGCAAGTCTCTCCTTCCAACCGGCCCCAAGGAACCAGGGTCCTGAGTGCTGTCCTCAGCAAACAGGAGACTCAATCTAGGTTCAAATCCTTTTTTTTTTTTTTTTGCCACTTCCCAGCTGTGTGTCATTGGGGGAGTTACGCCACCACTCTGAGCCTCAGTTTCCTCCTTAGTAGAATGCCCACAGAGAGCCCTAGCCCATGATGCTGGCTGAGGTTAAGTGTGCTCAAGGCTGGGCACATAGCAGGTACTGGATAAACAACTTCAGAGCACTGCCCTCTCAGCCAGGACCAGACCCAGGCTTGGTGGACCCGGGGGCACATACAGTATGCAGCCCCTCTTTAAGAAGGACCATCTGAACTTACAAACATACAATAGGGCTTCGGATGGGGCCTATGACAGGGAGGTCCTGAGGCCTGAACTCCATTTGCTTCTGCTCTCTGCTCTCAACCCCTCCTCCTCCTCGGTAATGACCCAGCCAAACATGTTCCAGAAAAGACCCTTGCAACCAGCCTGGATAAGCCCCAGGAGCCTGAGATTTTCTGAAACTGTCAAAGGCAGTGACCACCTCAGCCTCCCAGCAGGATCCAAGCTCCCTTGGTAAGTGAGCAAGACTTTTGATGGAACAAAATCAAAATCCCTCTCCGATGAGATCAGCTCCTTGGAAAAGAGCACACAGTTCATCTCTACCTTGCTTGCACAGTAGAGTTGCCAGATTAAAACAATGACTATATATGTGTGAATTCAATTTAATTTGAATTCCAGGTGATGAATAAGTTTTTAGTATAAGTATATCCCAGATATTGCATGAGACATTTAACTGGATGTCCTGAGTTTTGTCTGGCAGCCCTGTCTTCAGAGACCCAGCAACATCAGGTTCAGTGCCACGGAAAGCAAATCAAAACTTCTCCCAGGCAAGAATTCGGCTATTCCAACTCAGGGTGTGCTTTGCAGAAGTGTTCCTGCTTTGAGAAGCAGCTGGGGGCCCTTGAACTTCAGCAGAAGAATAACCAGTGGCAGAGGGAAGGATATGGTAAGCTGCCCCCAAGCAGGTTGGTGCGTTTAACAGATGTGCCCAGAGCCAGGTGGTCAGGGCCTGAATTGTAGCCTTAAATGAGCCCTGTAGCCACCCCCAGAGAGGTGTTAGCACACCCATTTCTGCAGAAGTGAAAGCTAGAGGCCAGCAGGGAAAGAACACCTTGCGGTCACCTGCTATCTGCTGGCATTTTACACGTATTAGCTCATAGCTAGGAGTGGGCAGATTTTTATAGTTGTTGCTATTAATGTAATGCAAGCATCAGAGAAGCATGATATGAAAAATTATTCTTCCCCACATTTGAGAGCACTCAACCTCTTAAACCTCTCAGCGATTCCTCACCCTCAGCACTACTGACATCTCGGGTCAAACAATGTTTTTGTCGTGGGCTGGTCTGTGCACTGCAGAATGTTTAGACACATTCTTGGCCTCTAGCCACTCAATGACAGTGGCACCCCCCTTCTGTCTGTGACAACCAAAGAAATGACTCTAGTCATTGCCAAATGTCCCGTAGGAGGCAAAATTGCCCTTGCAAGGACCACTGCTCTAGAATAATCACTGTTAATCATTTTGTGAAAGGACAATAAATCTTGGGACCCCAAAATCACTAGGCCAAAGGGGACTGTGTCAGGCAAACCTGCTGCCCATTTTATTCCTAAATAAGATAGCTACGAAGATGATTAAAAGCTTCATGCCTTCTTCACAATTTGCCCACAAGGAAATTCCTTGCGGGCCTCGAGATCTTTACCCTAAAGCAGTTCCCTTGAATTTCACCCTGGCAATGTAAACCAACAGCTGATCTTCACAGACGTGGGACAGAAAGTCATCCCTCTGCTCACCTGCAACAAATGTATATCTGATTGCTTCCTCTGCCCTATTGTTCAAGTAAAAATGCTGATTCACTGAGCCAGACTGAGGCATAAGTGACTATTCTTCTAGCCCACCCCCACCACATGTAAATTGTGTATTCGGTGAAAGGCTGATTAAAGACTCAAAAGAATGCGACTATTTGTCTCTTGTCGACCTATGCCCTGGAAACCCACCCCCTCCACCTTTCCGGACCTAACCAATGTACATCTTATACATATTGATTGATGTTTCATGTCTCCCTAAAATATATAAAAACAAGCTGTGTCTCGACTACGTTGGGGCTAAACAATTTTTGGCGTCAGGACCTCCTGAGGATGTCACGGGCGCTTTCTTAACCGTGGCAAAATAAACTTTTTAATTTGATTAAGACCTGTCTCAGATACTTTGGGTTCATACTTACTTGAGAATATTTTTAGAATATATCTAAGCATATGGGTATGCTTTTAAAAAACAAAACATAGCTGGGCCTGTAATTCCAGCTACTGAGGAGGCTGAGACAGGAGAATCGCTTGAACCCGGGAGGCAGAGGTTGCAGTGAGCCGAGATCGCGCTATTGCACTCCAGCCTGGGCAACAAGAGCGAAACTCTGTCTTGAACAAAACAAAACAAAACAAAACAAACAAACAAACAAAAGGCCAGGTGCAGTGGCTCACTCCTGTAATCCCAACAGGTGGGATTACAGGATCTCTTGAGCCCAGGAGTTTGAGATCAGCCTGGGCAACATGGTGAAACCCCATCTCTACTAAAAATATAAAAGAACTAGCCAGGTGTGGTGGTAGACGGCTGTGGTCCCAGCTACTTGGGAGGATGGCTTGAGCCTGGGAGGAGGAGGTTGCAGTGAGCTGTGATTGAGCCACTGCACTCTGGCTTGGGTGACAGAGTGAGAGCTTGTCCCAAAAAATTTTTTTAAAATACAGGTTAATATATACACCTTTTTTATCACTTGCTTTTTTACTTACCAGTATGTCTTGAACATCTTTCTGTCTACCCCGCTCATGAATCTGCATTTCTTCTTTGAACTGCATGGTATTCTTTTGTGTGGGTATTGCCATCACTGATGTAGCCAGTTCCCTCCCTGTTGAGGCAGTTGAGCTGTTTCTAGTGTTTTGCTGTTACAAACAATACTCCACTCAGCGTTCTCACGCATGTAACTTCATACGTCCATAGGATAAACCCCTAAAGGTGGCACTGCTGGGCCACAGGTATGGACATTTTTAATTTGATGTGCCATATTGTTATCCAAAATAGTTTGCACCAATTTACTCCATTGCCACTAATATCTTGATGAAAAGCACCAAACATTTAGTGGGCATTGACTGTAATTCACACACTGTGTTAAGAAATTTGCATGTGCTATCTTATTTAACTCTCACTATAATTCTACTGGTAGGAATTAATATTATTTCCATTTTACAAATGAAAGAACTTTGGCTTATAGAGATTAAGAGTATTTTCTAAGCTTGTCAGTGACAATACTGGGATCCCAACCCAGAGCTCTCTCAGTCTAAAACCTGTTCTCTTCACTAATACATTTACTCTTCATAACAATTGTGTGAGCTGGGCCCCATTATTCCCATTTCTAATGGGATTACTGAGCCTCTAAGCAGTTAAAGTCAGCTACTCAGGACATAGAACCCAATCACAAATCTGAGTCAGAATCTGCGTTCTTTTCTTGAGACTCCATGCCACTTCCTCCAGGAAGTCCTCTGGGATTACTCCAGCCATCTTTATCATCTAACTCCCAATAGCAGCTCCTTGGGAGCCCTGGGAATCCGCAGCAGGCATTTTAACCCAGAGTGCATAGGTGTGTGGGTGTATGAGTTCCCATGGATGTTAAAGTCAGAGAGACCTAGATTAGAAACCCCTTTGCTATCTACCTTTTGAAGTGAACTAGGGCAAGAGATCCTCCCTCTTGGAGTCTCAGTTATTTCATCATCATGATGCTTGTTATTACTGCTGCTAGTAGTAGCATGATAACAGTGGTTACCACTTATGGAGAGCCTTCTCTGCACCGCGTTTTACAATGAGTAATGTCTTAGTTTAGGTTCTTCAGGAGGCAGACACTGAGACAAGGATTGGGGCAAGATTTTATTTGGGAGGTGATCCCACGCATCTTGGTGAGGGACTGGGGACGTGACACAGGGAAAGGAGTAAAACCGTGGGATGGTGTGTAATGAACAGGTAATTGCCAAGGCTAGCCGGGCTCTAGCCTGCTGGGGACCTCTGAGAAGTCATGTGGCTCACACCATGGAATACCCTACCCAGGCAACCCTCAGTGGCTGGGGGTCGTTTCCTGCAGACTCAAGTGGGGGCTGGGGTACTGTCTGCAGGTGGCCAATAGCAGCCTCCCTGCAGGCAATTTACAAGAGCTTTAGAATGAATTAATTACCATCACATTGTGTTTACCACTGACCTTATGTTTTAATTACCACTGACCTAATTGCCATTGACCTTGTGTTTTTTTCCTGCTAGTTCTGTCACTCTTCGGAGGGTCTATGCTTTATACCTCATCTAGGTTTTTTGCATTACCATGCGGGGCATGGCATAAACCTCCATAAGTTGAGGCTGACCATTTGAATCCTTCAGTCACCAGCAAATATTTACTGGGTACTTACTTTGTGCTATGTGCTGTTTAAGAAATTGTAGACCTCATTTTTTTTGAGCAGTTTATAGAAAAACGAGTGGAAAATACAGAGTTCTCATCTACTTCTAAAGTCCCCCATCCCCTTACCACCTGTTATTAATATCTTGCATTGGTGATGAGCCAATATTGACACATTTTCATTGACTAAATCCTATAGTTGACATTAGGGTTCCCTTTTTGTGTCGTACATTCTATGGCTTTGCACAAAGGCATCCTGACATGCACGATGCCACCGTTCCCTGTGTGCCACTTACACAGCCCTCCCTGCTTCCCACCCCTTCCCCCCAACCCATGGCTCTGGTGATTGTTTCAGTGCTAGGGGTACAGCTGGGACAAAACAAAATTTCTGTTTTCATGTAGCTGGCATTTTAGTGGGTAGAGGGATAATACGTAAGCCAGCAAATAACACACCCAAGTCCAGGCGACGACAGATGCCGGGAAGAGAATTTGTGTGGCTGGGGGAGGGGAGCTCTTGTTTAGACAGGATGGTCAGCAGAGGCCTCTTTTAGGAGACGACACATGAGTAGAAACTTCGCTGGCTGGAGATCCAAAGACGCCAGTCTGTGACCAGCCACAGAGGCTCCTGAGAGCCCTGGGCTCAGAGGTCTGTGCTGCTGAGAGGCTGTGAAAGATCCCACAGGCCACAGTGTGTGGACCAGAAAGGCACGTTGATCCCTCACAGTCAGGGGAGGTGTCATGGTTGAACTGGGTCCCCCCGTCTCAAATTTATATGTTGATATCCTAACCCCTCGTACCTCAGAATGTGACCCTATTTACAGAAGGCATCTTTTTTTTTTTCAGATGAAGTCTTGCTCTGTCATCCAGGCTAGAGTGCAGTGGCACCATCTCAGCTCACTGCAGTCTCTGCCTCCCAAGTTTAAGTGAGTGATTCTTATGCTCAGCCTCCCGAGTAGCTGGGACTACAGGTGTGCACCACCACACCTGGCTATTTTGTTGTTGTTGTTATATTTTTTAGTAGCAACAGGGTTTCACCATGTTGGCCAGGCTGGTCTCGAACTTCCGGCCTCAAGTGATCCACCCACCTGGGCCTTCCAAAGTGCTGGGATTACAGGCATGAGCCACTGCACCCGGCCAGAAAGAAAGAAGTTAAGAAGTTAAATAAGCCGGCGCAGTGGTTCATGCCTGTAATCCCAGCACTTTGGGAGGTCGAGGCGGGTGGATCATGAGGTCAGGAGTTTGAGACCAGCCTAGCCAATATGGTGAAACCCCAGCTATACTAAAAATAGAAAAAAATTAGCTGAGCGTGGTGGCACACACCTGTAGTCCCAGCTACTCAGGAGGAATCACTTGAACCCGGGAGGTGGAGGTTGCAGTGAGCCAAGATCAGCCATTGCACTCCAGCCTGGGCGACAGAGCGAGACTCTGTCTTAGAAAAAAAAAGAAGTTCAATAAAGCCATTAGGGTGTCCCTTAGTCTAATATGAATGGTGTCCTTATAGGAAGAGGAAATTAGGACACAGATACACACAGAGGGAAGACCATGTGAATAAAGATGGCATCTGCAAGCCAAGGAGAGAGGCCTCAAGATAAACCAACCCTGATCTTGGATTTCCAGTCTCTGGAACTGTGAGGCAGTAAATGTGTGTGATTTAAGCGTCCCAGTCTGTGGTATTTTGTCATGGCAGCTGGAGCAAGCTAGCACAGGGGGCAAGAAACCTGCCCCTCCGTTCTCCCAGCCCTCTCATCCCATGCAGAGGTGTTAGCGATCGTGATTGGCTGTCACTGAAACAATCTGGGTCCTAGAAGCTGCTCTGCAGTGTCCTTTCCATTTATGGGGAGCAGAGCTAGCTGCTCTCTCTGCCTTGTTCTATGACTTGCTGCTGGTTTTGGAGGCCACTCGCAGAGAACCCACTGGGCATGCCCAGAACAGCATCAGAGACATCTGCAGTCTGACAGGCAGAAGTCAAGGCCCCATTCTTCCATCCACTTAGCAGCTGTGTGACCTTCAGTGGGTTACTTCACCTTCAAAGCCTCAGTTTCCATATCTGTTCGATAAGGGGAAGTGATGGTTCCTGCCTCCTGGGGGTTGTCAGGGGAACCAAATGAGTGAATGTGTGAGAATCACTCAGCACTCAGCCCAGCCCAGTACAGAGATGAGATTAGCAACTCTTTCATTCTGCGTAGCATTTGTCTTTGCAATGAGTCTGATTCCCATTTTATGCAAGAAACCTGACCTAAGGACACTTTCCACTGACCAGGCAGTCGACCCACAGCCTTGAAGACAGGACCAACCACCCCCTGGCTGGTTCTGCCCCCAATCCTCTGGTGGAACAGGTGATGCAGTTGGCTGTGGCATCAATGTCACTGAAGTCCCGGCTGTGGGCCCTGGCCTTGTAAATAAGTCTCAAAAATCCGACTCCACTGTCTGTCACGCCCTAGCCTCTTGAGTCAGCAGGACTGCCCTGAAACAGCTCAAGAAAGGACTTTCTACGACATTTCCAGCTTTTAATTTCCTAGTTCCATTATAAATCACCTCTTTGGACCTCAATTTCCTCATTTGAAAAATGGGTGGAGGGGTTCAGTGCTTTCTCAGGCTTCCCTTCCAAAGTAGAACCACCTAGGAATTCTGCCTGAAATGGCATTGGGGGAAGTCATGCCATGGTGACAGTCACACTGAATGACAGCTCTTATTGACTGTACATTTCCTATGTCAGGTGCTTTCTACACATCCTCTCATTTTATATCCGACAAAGAGCCTATGAGGTGATTGCTACTGTCCCTGTTTCACAGAGACCCAGAGATGCTCAGTGATATTTTCAAGGTCTCATGGCCAGTACATGGCAGAGCTGAGACTTGAACTCAAGTCTGTCTGGCATTAAAGCCTGTGTCTCCTGCATCCTGACCCTGACCCCACGGAGTGTCTCATGGCTTAGAGTTTTAGGGTTTTGTTGTTTTGTTTTTAGGCAAAACACTGTTTTATCTGAATTACAATTCAGTTCAGGTTTCTTTTAAAAATTCATAACAACACAGGTGACTTCTGCATTCTAGCAGCAAGGTTGCTGCCTAGAGCACAAGTTTTACAGCCCAGCTTTCCTTTTCTCTTCCTTGGGAGGGGAAACATCCTGTACCATGAGCATTTGCTTTAATTTTTACACATACACAGACACACACACACACACACGCAGATATGTTTCTCCAGCTTCTCCTTTGAAATGGAGGGAGTAAGTTCTGGCACAGTGGCTCACGCCTATAATTCCAACACTTTGGGAGGCTGAAGTGAGTGGATCACTTGAGCTCAGGAGTTCAAGATCAGCCTGGGCAACATGGTGAAACTCATCTCTACAAAAAATAAAAAAATTAGGCAGTCATACTGGCACATATCTGTAGTCCCACCTACTTAGGATGCAGAGATTGGAGGATCACTTGAGCCCCGAAGGCAGAGGCTGAAGTGAGCTGTTATTGCACCCCTGCACTCTAGCCTGGGTGACAGAGTTGAGACTCTATCTTAAAAAAATAAAATGAAATGGAGGGAGCAAAGAACAGAGATATTGTTGAGACTTAGGGCTGAAATTAAACTTCAAACTAAATCCTAAAGAGATTGACGATGCTGATTTCCTCTGGATGTTAAAAAGCCTACCAGAATGATGCTAATTGTCAAGGCCTCCCAGGGCTCGGAGGAGTTTCCCAGAATGCACTGTGAGTGAGGCAGACAAGGCTGCATGGGCCCAGTTCCCTTTGTTCTGCACATGGTTTGCTGCAGCGGGGCATGATGGAGACAGATACATGTGAATACATTTTGTACACTGGATAGTGTACAATGAGGAGAAGGAGGAGGAGAATGTCGCTCAGGCTGCCTGGATTCAGGCTGAGCTTTGCCCCCAGCTAACTGTGTGATCTGGAGGAAGTTACTTATCTGGACATGTCTGTCCCTAAGAAATAGTTGGACACTAGACGATCTCATTGTTCCATTTGAGTCTAACAAAGATGACCTTGGCCAATGCGGCACCAAAGTCTGTTTCTTAGAAACATACTCTAACCAGCAGCAATGATAACCAAATATAAAAGTAGCTGATATTTATGAAGCACGTAATATGAGCCAATCACTCAGCAAAATAATTTCGTATGGCTCAGCTCATGTATATCTCCTGATAAAGGCACGAGCTGAATACTTTTATTATCCCCACACTAAAGATGAGAAAACTGAGGCTCAGAGAGGCTAAAGGATTGCTCAAGTCCCCGAGCCAGTAAGTGGCAGCTCTAGGATTCAAACCAAATTTTTCTGTCTCCATGGCCTCCCTCTTACGCAAAGGTTCAGGTCACAGCCATAAGCCTGGATGCTGCAGTGGAGACAGTTAGGACTAGTAGACAGGCCCTCACTTTAGGGTCACCAACAAGCCAGAGTCTGATCTCCTCCAACTGAGCATCCCTGGCTTAGGCAGGCTGTGCTGGAGTGTAACCGGATCTGCTTAGAGAGGCCCCAGCTTGCGCCATTCACTGGGCCAGAAACCGGAGCTCCTCCTGAGAGGGCTGGAAGACAGCTTGGGGCTTGGAGATTGGCTGACACTATACCAGCTCTTCCTTTGCAGACTAAATGGCTTTTGGGCCTTGTTAATGGCGCCATCTCAGATCAGTGCCAGGGGAACCACTGGTCATTTGGGGGCAACTGGGAGGAGCAGGGTAAAGAGGTGGGGTGATAGTGGGCGATTAGAGCCCCCCTCTTCCTCCTCACCCCTTGGTCCCTTTAGTTGACCCACTACCTTCCCCAAGTTCATGTGGCAGAAATTTCTGGTGGGAAGGACACTCAGGTTTGGGAGCCCATTTCATTCCTGCATGTTCACTATTTATAAGCCCAAGCCACAGCCTGCCTGAAAATTCCAGGCCCTACTCCCAGAACACAACCTGATGAAATATTCATGGAAGCTGATGAGTTGTCATCATCATGTATCCCACGATCTGCATTTACTGCTCTGACACTACTTTATAGGAATTACTTTTCCTCTGCCCTGTGCCACATTTTCACCACCCTTCCCCAATAAATCCAGCCCTGAGCAATTTATAAATCTGTAGCTTATCAAAATTGTGCTCAGGCCTCAACTTGGAGGAAGGAAACTAACTGGAAATTAATTTATATATCAGGCATTGATTACAGTGTAGAGCCTTTTAAATGTTTGTTTGTAGAAGTGCATGGTAAGGTAAAAAGAATCTTTCAATCAAAAAGACCAGGCCTTGAGTCTTAAAGCTGCCTTTTGCAATGTGATAATTATAACTTACATTGAATCTGAGTTCATCATGTCCCAGATAAGGTACTCACATGACAAGTCTATGAGCCAAATGTTATTATTATCACCTCCTATTTTTCAGATGAAGAAACTGAGGCATAGAGAAGTTATATAAATTGCATAAGGCAAATTGCAAGATCACATAAATTGCGAAAGGTAAATTGCTAAGCCCAATTTCCACATATTTGGAAAATAAGAGATAATAGTTCTCGATTTACGAGGTTCTTGGGAAGGTTAGATTCTGTAAAGCAGGAGTGCTTAGCACAAAGAATGCCTGCCTTGCCTCCCTCCCCTCCTCTCCCCTCCCCTCCCCCCCCTCCCCTCCCCTCCCCTCCGCTTCCCTTCCCTTCCTGCTTTCTTTCTTGCTTTCCAATATTGATCAAAGGCTGCCATGATGTCAGGTCTTATGCTAGGTTCTAGAGAGATGGCGTGAACCAGCAAATGCTGCCCTCTTCTTCACTCTTTCTTGTGAGCCTGCCATCTTGCAAGGGACAGGCGATAAACCATGACCTTCCCATTGTCCCATGTTCTCTGGCACCAAGAGTATCAGTATGTCCCCTCATATGGCTTCTGTCTTCTCTCTGGTTTTGGGGGTGAGGGGAGACAACTGGAAGGCCAAATCCGAGAATCTTTGTCATCTGTTCCCCCTTTCTTAGCATTTAATGTGATCAAAACTCTGACCTGGATTGAAGCCTAGAGAAGAGACGTGTTTGCCCAAGGCCATCTGAGAAGTGAGCAGCTAGGGCAGGATTTGAACTAGATGTGTCTGACTCAAGCCCCATGATAAGGCCATGTGTTCCAAACTCAGGCAGCCATGATGGGTGCAAAGTCCTTCCCTACTTTGAGCTAAAATCCCCAGCCTGCCGTTTGCACCTGATAGTGTTCTATATTCTCAAAATAGAAGTCACTCTGGCGAATATTTGGAATTATATTTCGAATGCTCCTCTATTCTTTCAACTTTTTTTTTTTATTAGAAAGAATGTTGAGTTCCTTTTTTTTCCTCCTGTGGCTCTTGCTGGACCTGCTACCCTTTGTCAAAGTGTCTCTTTAAACAGGATGCCTGAAGTCAAATGGGCCACTTCCAGTGAGGGCTAAAGTGTGGGAATGAGCAGACTTCCCATCTCCCATAGCGAGTGCTTGCTCCATTCGCTTTTCTGCTGGGCACACCCCGCGAAGCATGATCTTTGAGTCCTCTGGAACCACTAATTATGGGCATATCTGCTGCTTCTAAGGTGAGGGTACCCAGGCACCAACGTGCATTGAGCATCCTGTGGATTCCAAGCTCAGTTCACACACAGGGTTGCTTTGAGTTGTCTCTGTATGTCCCTGAAGCAGATCATATTAGTACCATTTTGCAAATGCGGCAACTGAGGCTGAGAAGGGCTATAACTACAAACACAGAACTAAGCAAAATCTCCCAATCTTTTTGCCCATGTGGTCAGGTTTTGAAGCCCAATAGGCAGGACTAATAATCACCGCGGTGAAAATAATGAGATTGGATTTGGTTTCTCAGACCCGACGTTCATAATATGTTGGAGTTTCAAATGTTTCAGAACCCAGAGTTAGGGTATGATCCCCAACTACGCCATTTCCCTGAAATTGATCATCATGGCATTCATAAATGTCACAAATAGGACACTATTGTGTTCAGACTCCTGAAGTCTCTATCAGAGACCTGCCCCCATCCCAGCCTCTGTGGTGTCACTGACCAGCACGTTTCATGTCTTGACCCAAGGACGAGGAGGAATCCAGTGAAAACACTCTCACTCCCTCCCGCTACCGCCAAACTTCTTCAACCTGTCCAAGTGGACACTATGCAAAACCACTGTGGTGGGCATTGGTGGTTTTCAACCTACATTTATTTCTTGTTTGGTGTTAACATTTTATTTTCTTTGGGGAATATAATAGATTGGAACATTGCTTTAGTTTCTTCATTCCCCTGTAAGAGAATTATACATCCATGCCCTTTATCACATGACTTTTGAGTGTCTTTCTATTGAAGGGGAGAACTTATCTCTCCAAGGGACTGATGTTGAGCTTGGTCATGTGGCTTTTGTGAACTGGTGGCCAATGAGTGCTTATGAGGTGAGCAGAGACTCTAAATGTGGATGTGATTTGGTCTTCTGTGCGCCTATTATCCACAGTGAGAAAAACATGTGTCCTTGTCTATACAGGAGGAGATGCATTTGGTGCAGACCCAAACCTGACATTAGTTTGGAGCCAAGCCCAGTCCCTCCCAGCAGGGATGCAACTTATTTTCGGATTTATAAATAAGAAATAGAAAGGCGGCCAGCGCAGTGGCTCACTCCTGTAATCCCAGCACTTTGGGAGGCTGAGAAGGGCAGATCACCTGAGGCTGGAAGTTCAAGACCAGCCTGACCAACATGGGGAAACCCATCTCTCCTAAAAATACAAAATCAGCCAGGCATGGTTGTGCATGCCTGTAATCCCAGCTACACTGGAGGCTGAGGCAGGAGAATTGCTTGACCCGGAAGGCGGAGGTTGCAGTGAGCCAAGATTGTGCCACTGCACTCCAGCCTGGGCGACAAGAGCAAAACTAAAAAACAAAAAAAGAAAGAAAGAAATAGAAAGACTTGTTAGCATAAGCCACTGAGTTTTGTAGTTGTTTCCCATAATTAGTACAGTGGTAGCTGATTAATCACTACAGGGTTGCATCCCCTGTCACAGGCCTTCAACACCCAGGGTGGGGACCATGACCCAAGCTTGGTCAGCAAGCGCATCTGTGCTGGGGACTCCTGATTTCCCATCTCACCCACTATCCATTCTCTGCCCAACTCTCGCCTGTTCCAAGCCCAGCCCCCACCAGGTTCTGGTAATGCAGTTTCCCTTCCTTGCCTGTCAAGCCGATGGGACGCAAGAGAGTCTCCCCGTGGCTAGTTGCAGGTGCTCACCACCCTGTGAGCGCCCTTGTCTCACGTCTTAGACCTTTCATTCATTTATCTTCATAATCCCCACCGCACATACTTTCTATTTCCAACTGAGATGGCCTGGTCCAGACCACACCCTTCATCCCAAATTCGGGATGCACTTGGGCAGGTCACCTATACTTCATTTTTCCCCCAGTTGAGAAAATAGGAATTATACTGTTGCCGTTTCAAGGCTGTCATGAGAGAAATCAGATCACGGATAAACAGTGGCTCGCCTTGTGCTATAGCCTCATGGAGAATTTACAGTATAGGTGGGTTCTCTGAGCCCATCTTGCTTGTGCTAGTATCTAATGTTATGCCAGGAACACACCAAAGCATTAATAAATATTTGTAGAATGAAAAGCCCTATGGTAGATTTTCTTCCTTTGACCTTTTGATTATTTTTCCTCTTGAAATAACAGAATAAGATACCTAGTACCATGGTGACAATCTCTATAGAAATCCATAGCTTGCTCTTAGCACACCCGCAGATGCCAGTGGGAGGCTGGCATAGATTTAGACCAATAGAGAGAAGGCATGGTTAGCCTTGTCCTGGTTACAAAGAACATGTTTTTTTTTTCCCTTTCAAATGGACCTTCCTGTCCCCAATTCAGCATCACCTAGCTCTCTCCTAATGTGGGTTAATTTTCCATCAGCTCCTAGAAAGAGTGTATTTCCAGACTCTCTGGGGACAGACAGAGGAGTTTCAAACAGGATAAAGCAAGCTTCGATGGAGAATATTTGGAGCCTGCCATGGCATCAGGCTGCTCTGACCACATTTCTGCCAGAGGGGGGGAATGTGTTTGCTTGGAACAGGTAATCCTTTCAGATACTCTAATCCGAGGTTTGAAATAGACTTGTGTTGCTACCAGAAATCCCTGTTGTTTTACCTTTTCTTTGTTAGGCTTGCCCTGGTAAAGGCTGGGGAGGCATTGGCTTGGAAGTGGAGGTCCTTCACTGAAGCCAAACAGAGTGTCTGCCTCTTTAAGAGGGACCTTGAGGAGGGACAGTCAGAGAATTACAGAGATGAAAGCCAGATGGCCACTAAATAGGGTGGCAGCTAGTGAGGAGAGGGCGGCCAGCTGGGCTGTCTGCTTTATCACCTTGCAGTGGAGAAGACTTCGGCCTGTGGCTGTAAGTGGAAGATTTGGGGGAAGGGATGGCACCCTGAGCCAGGGCCCTCCGAATGGTCCAACTGACTTCACTTTCTGCACTAACTGGGACACAGAGTTCTAGACGCGGGAGACAGAAAAAGTCTGGACCGTGGAGCCGGAGAGGTCTGGGTTCAAATTCTAGTGGTGTTTCCCTGAACACTGGTACAATCTGTTCGACTTCCATTTCCTCGTCTGTAAAATGGGCTGGTGATCCCATCTCACGAATTCACTATGAGGCAAGTACAAACAATATGATTTAAGCACAGTGTGTGGGGTAAAGTAGATGTTCAGGAAATTTCAGTGCCCCTGTCCTCTGGAGAGCACAGCAATAACTATTTAACTAAGAGGGGGAGAAGGGAAAATTTGTTTTTGAGAGTCTGGGATCCTGGTCATTTAAAAATGAAATCCCCAAATCCTGTTTAAATGCCTTACTAAGAATGCAAGTCTATCACTCAGGGTTAGTATCAGCTACCTGTAACAGAAAACCCAGATAACAGTGGCTTAAAGAAGAAAAAGGTTTACTTTTCTTTCACATAAAAGAACTCCTGATGTAAATAGTCAGGGGTTAGAATGATGGCGCCCCAGTCATCCCCTCCAAGAGGTCAAGGCTCTTTCCATCTTCATGCTCTGCTACTCTTAGAGAGTAGCTTCTTCTGTCAAGGTCATTGCATGGTCATAAAACGTTGCTGCAGCTCCAGCCATTATGTCCACAGTCCAGGCACCAAGAAGGGGTAGGAAGAACAAGAGGAGGCACCTGTCAGATAAGTCAGCAATTTTAAAAATCTTTACTGGAAGCTTCTCCCAGTGACTTCTACTTACATCTTATTGGGTACCCTCTATGGCAAGAGGGGCTGGGATATTTATGGGGCAGGTGGATGTTCCCAGTAATCACAGGGGTTCCATTAGTAGGGAGCAATGGCAGAATGTCACCTCTCCCAGAGCCAACATGCAGCTTCTTCAACTTCCCTGCAAAGGTCTGCCTGGGCATATTTCCCCAGGAGCAATAAGGTATCTAGGCTTTCTGTCTTCTCCACCATCAGTCCTCACTCAGCAGACCAGCTGTTTCTGGAAAGGGCCACTGGTGAGAGTAAGGTCAGAAGCCTGTGGCATACAGCTGGTGTCAAAGGCAGAGCTGCAGGAAGGTCTTGCCATGCCTCTGACTAGCTGGGTATTCCTGGGTGAGTTACTTAACTGCACCCCTCAGGATTCATGGATAGCCTTAAGGATCAGTGAGATACTTGAACATTCAGCAAAACAACCTGCAAGGGCCAGAGTTCAATACGTTGTCAACCAAGGTTAGTCCCCATCCTTTTCAACCTCCCATTGCCCACCTACCACTTCGATGTTAGTAAAGCAACAGTGGTTTTCACCCAACTTCAGGTGATATGTAGATTATATGAATCAGGAAGGCTCAGAATCCGAAGCTCAGATGGACTACATGTGGGTACCAGGTTTGAGAACCTACCTGGAACCCTCTAAAACCCAAAAGATAACCATTAAAATCTAAAATGTTTTACACTGTCTCGTATCTGTCTATGTTACTGGCTGAGTTAGTTATCTATTGCTGTGTAACAAATTACCCCAAAACGTAGTGGCTTAAAAACCAGCACAGTTTACTATCTCACTGTTTCTCTGGGTTGAGAATCTGGGTGTGGCTTAGCTGGGTCTTGGGCTCAAGGCCCCTCACAAGGCTGCAAATAGGATGTCCGTGGAGCTGTGGCCATCTCAAGGCTGAAATGGGGTTGGATTCGCTTCCCAGCTCACTCATGGGTGGCTGGCAGGGTCCAGCTCCTCACTGGCTGCTGCCTGGAGACTCCTCAGTGCCACGCAGCACGGGCCTTTCCATACGCAGCTCACAACGTGGCAGCCTGCTTCATCAGAACAAGCTAGTGAGGACAGAAGAGAGAGAATGTGAGCAAGATGGAAGTCTTTTATAACCAAACCTCGGAAGGGGCATCTGTCACTATTTTATTCCATTCATCAGAAGCAAGTCACTGGCTCCAGCCCAGATTCAAGGAAGGGGATTCCACATGGGCATGAACACCAGAAGAAGCGATCACTCGGGGCAGGGAGGTGCCAACTGGCTTTTGGAAGTGCCAAGTGAGGTCCTGCTTCATTCCCCCACCTCCACTCCCAGGCTCCAGACATGGGGCCTGTTTCCTTCCACGAGCAAGCCCAGCTCCCCGCTACCATGGGGCCTTTGCTCATGTAGTTCTGCTTTCCTGGTAACTCTTCCCTCGCTCCCTTTGTAGTTCTACTCATTTTCAAATTTCATCCCCAACCTCATTTTTTCCAAGAAGACTTTCCTGGACACCGTACTTCTGAGTCACAGGAAGGGGGGATGCCTGAAGCCCTACTCAGCCCTGGGTAGCCCCAGAAGTTTGTCTTCAAGCAGAAGCCTGGGCCTTGACTGTTCAACTCTCATTCCTTGTATGGTTTACTGTGTTTGGACCTTTAGCTGTAGCTGTAATCCTCAACCAGAGAGACATTGGATCTAGTTCACGGATTCTTGGCGTGTCAGGCTGAACTGCCCCAGCAGTCAGAATGGAGGAAAGAGATGGACCTTATTTCAGGCAAGGCCCCAGCTCTGAATATGTGTTTGTTTGGGCCGCGTTGTTGTTATCATCTGAGTTCAGTCCTTTGCTTGTAGAAGGTATAATTTTCAGTCCATAAACTCAGGTGTGGGGTAGATATAAATATCTCCATCATAACTGAGTTCAGTTCCTATTTTGAGCCTCCATTCAGCACAGGTAGGTAACAAATCAGTCTCAGCTAATCTGCCCCTCCTTTTCCCAGAGATTGCGTTTCTGCATGGTGTACAAAGGTGATAGAAGGATGGCCACCTGCTCTCCCATGCCACCTGTCCCTGGCATTTATCATTCTGGGTCATGGGTCAATGCAGGTCACCATGGGGCTGTCCCTTGTTTCTGTCCACAACCTGTCTCCGGTCAGGTGACTCTGTGCTTCTGTGACATTCTGGGGCTCACGGGCGTCATTGTTTTACCTCTTGTGTCTCACAGGATCCACGAGGCACCTAAGCCCCGAGTCTCTTAGACGCAGTCTTAGAAGGGCTGCTTCTTTTGGCCCTTCCCTCATCCCTAGGCACACCCTCTTCCTTTCTGCTATTAGATTCCATGGGCCGTGCCTCTAGGGACTTTGTCTTTGCCTTGACACCTGGCAGAGAGAGCAGAGCACAAAGGTCAGTTTCTCAGGGACGCTGACAGTCTCAACACTCCCGCTGCGATAGCCTTTCCACATCAGCCTAGGAACCTTCTCTTGGTCCACAGGCTGGTGGGGAGAGCCTTTGCTCGTGATGTCTTCCTCCAGCATTTTTTGGCTAAGCCATGAATTCTTTCCAATCTCCTGAGAAACTCATCTTGAAACCTTAAAAGCCAAGGAAGACTGATTTTCTTCTCCTTTCTGCTGTCACAGGAACAGCCTCAACTGATTTAAAGCAGGGAAGGCCAAGGAGGAAAATAAAAAGCCAGAGGAAACTGTAGACCTCTCAACGCTATGTGCCCCTCACGTCCATCCAATATGCATTTACCAGAGCTGTTCTGGGTGCCAGGAACAAAAACATTAAAAGACTCAGCACCAAGGCTGGATGCAGTGGTTCATGCCTGTAATCCTAGCATTTTGGGAGGACAAGGTGGGCAGATCATCTGAAGCCAGGAGTTCAAGACCAGCCTGGCCAACATGGTAACACCCTGTCTCTACAAAAAATACAAAAATAAGCCTGGTGTGATGGCACATACCTGCAGTCCCAGCTACTTGGGAGGCTGAAGCAAGAGAATTGCTTGAGCCCTGAAGGCAGAGGTTGCAGTGAGCTGAGATTGCACCACTGCCCTCCAGCCTGGGTGACAGAGTGAGACACTATCTCAATCAATCAATCAATAAAAAGACTTAGCACTAGTCCTCAGAAATTTCAGCCTAATGAGGAAATGGGGGGGTGGTCAGGCTTGTAAACAGATTGACAGGCGCAGTGTGATAAGAGACTCCAGAGAACATGGGAGCCCAGAGGAGGCACTCAGTGCGGGCTGACCCTCCAGGAGTCCACAACTGAGCTTGAAGGATGGACTGGAGTTACAGAATCAAGGAAAGGAGAGTTCAGCAGAGAGAGGAGTCCCTCTGAAAGTGGGGAGGTAGAAAGACAGCCTCTGAGCGGCCACTGGTGTGGGTGTGTCTGTTTGGAAGGAACACAGTTGTGTCTCCAGGAATGGCTACAGATAAGGTTGGAGAGAAGTGGGCAGGAATCAGGTGACAAGAATGTCTTGGATGTCAGGCTGAGGCATTTGGATTTTATCTTCAGGAAATGTAGACTCATGGGAGAATGTTTAAGCATGTGGTGATATGGCAGGCTTTGTGTTTTAGAAAGTTCTTCCTGGGCCAGGGTAGAGGATGGGCTGGAGAAAGGGTGTCAGTGAGGAGCCTCGGACAGATACCCTGGCAAGGCAAGGCGCAGCCTGCACTGGGAAGATGGGCGAGGCACGCAGGGGATAAATTCCCAGATTGGGGGGTAGGGCTGGCAGGCAGGAGGATAGGGCTGGCAGGACTGGGTGTCTGAGGGGATGCGGGTATCCAGGGTGACTCTAAGCCCTCTAATGGTGCCATTTGCCAAGTTGACAGGATGGATACCCAAAGAGATAGAGGTTGGGGTTCAGATATAGTGGCTCAAGCCTGCAGTCCCAGCACTTTGGGAGGCTAAGGTAGGAAAATTGCTTGAGTCCAGGAGTTTGAGACCAGCCTGGGCAAAATTACTTCTAACCATCTATATAACTAATTAAAAAAAAATTAGCCAGGCATGGTGGCCCGGCCCTGTGGTCCCAGCTACTCAGGAAGATTGCCTGAGCCTGGGAGGTCGAAGTTGCTGTGAGTCCTGATTGCACCATTGCACTCCAGGCTGGGTGCCTGGGTGACGGAGCGAGACTGTGTTTGAAAAAAAGAATAGGGTTGGGGAGGAGGAGAGGGTTGGTTTAGTCTGAAGTCCAGGTAGGAGTCAGGATCCAGTGGATAAGAAACCTCTCTGTGCTGCAGTTCTGAACCTTAGCAGAAGGTTCTGGAGCACAAAAGCCCAGACTGGAAGCACATGCAAGAGGCAGCCGTGGAACTCTAGCACTTTGCAACAGTTGCCATGGATGGTGGTCAATTAGGACGTTTTCAACAGAGGAAAAAAAAATGCAGCTGACAGTGCCCCAAATAAATAAGACATTAAAACTCGCTGAAGAAGAGAGTTCCAGGGCTGGAGTCAGCGACTCGCTACCCCATCAGGGGACCCACGTTCTTTTCTCCTTTCTGCTCTGCCATCCTTAGCTGCATGCTTTTGGTCTCCTTGCTAGCAAGATGGGTGCTGTGTTCTATATTTCAATGTTTCCATGAAATAGACCAGTGTTCCCTGAAGCATTATATATTTCTGGGTCCTACCAGTATATTAACTTTGGTACTTGAGCAGACACTTGTCCCAGTGCAGACACAGTGTGGTGTCTCGCAGTCTTTGCATAGGACCGTAAAGCATTCGGGAGACAGCAGGGATATGTGGAAAAAGTATATTGGAGCCACGCACATCTGCATTTGAATCTGGCCTTTCTGTAAATATTCAGGAGGTCGCGTCCCCTTTCTGAAATGTCCCTTGCAGTATCTCTGAAAAGGAGAGTCAGGGACCATGGGTGTCCAGGAGATGATTTTGTCAAGTGCCTGGCCTGAGCCAGCAGTAGCTCTCTCATTTATTTTGTCACCACCCTTCCCCTCCATCTCATCATATTCCTCATGAGGGTATAGTTTAAAGAACAACCCCAAGAGAGGGCTAAGTTCAGTCCCATGAAGCGAACTGTTAATGGGAAATCTCAGGTAGCTGCTGGTGGGGAGAGGCATTTGAGGTGGCAAAGGTAGGGAAAATATGGACTACTTGGCTCCTCCTTTTAAAGCAGTGTTGTTTCCCAATTAATAGAGTTTGCAATTGGGAAGGTTTTTTTCTTTTTGAGATGGAATTTTGCTCTTGTTGCCCAGGCTGGAGTGCAGTCATGCAATCTCAGCTCACTGCAACCTCCACCTCCCAGGTTCAAGCGATTCTCCTGCCTCGGCCTCTGAGTAGCTGGGATTACAGGCAGGCACCACTACACCAGGCTAATTTTTGTATTTTTAGTAGAAACGGGGTTTCTCCACGTTGGTCAGGCTGGTCTCGAACTCCTGAACTCAGGTAATCCACCCACCTTGGCCTCCCAAAGTGCTGGGATTACAGGTGTAAGCCACCGCACCTGGCCACAACAGAGTGATTTTTTTAAAAAAGTGATAGATGACAACCTACATCATCTTTGGGGCAAGCTTTCAGAAATAGAGCTTCCCTTGCCCTCAGATGTCTCCACGCTGCTCCTTAGCCTGGCAAAGCTGTAAGTGTGGAGCTCATTACAGGAGGAGCAGGAGATACTCTCCTGCTCTGCCCCGAGTCAGGCCGCCTGGTGTGCTAATGAGTCACCATCGCCTGCCCTGGCCCCCTGCCTACCAGGAGGCCACTGCCTCTGGCCATTTTTATTTTCCTTTGTGGGGAAAGATTCTGACCTCTGTGCTCTGTGTCTCTACCCATTCTGCCTGCCCCAGACAGGGGCAAAGGTTCTCTGCAAAGCCCTCCTTTTTTCAGGGAAACTGCAGGGGTTGGGGGCAGAAGAGGGAATTCAAGCAGGTCCCAGGCATGCAGAAGCACAGATAATACAAGGGTAGGAGCCTTTTGGGATTTGCAAGATGTTCAACCAGGCACCATCAATCACTGCCAAAAGTAGCTGTTATGCAAAGAAGCTTAATTGGCCTACAGGTTGGTTGAGTTTTAAACCCAGGGATTGTAGCAAGGCAAAGGAAATGAAAACATTCGACAGATTCTGGGTGGGGCTGTGTGATTTACACAAACATAGAAGAGAAACATCTGGGGATAGAATGGGCCTCAGATGACAAATGGTCTATTATATAGTGTATGTAATACACAGACACCTATACAATATATATGTGCTGTGTGTGTGTGTATGTGTGTGTGTGTGTAAGCTGAGAGAGAGCAGGCAGAAATGCAAACATCAGAAGCTTTTGGATACATATATGGATATATGTATATTCACTACATGTATGCGTAAATGTAATGTGATACGTTCAAAATATAACACCATGAAAGGCTCCAGACAGAGGCTGGAGACTGAGCTGTCACCCTGGGATTGAAGACAATGTGATGGTTTATCCTCCAGAATTACTGGAGATAAGGCACTTGGATCAGGCACAGCCGGCTGTGGAAGTCATCCACTGAGTTGTATCACACAGGGAAAATATTCATTCATCCATTTATTCGTGGAGTCCACAGTGGTTGTTTTGAGTGTCAGTTTAGCAATCGGAGGCCTGGCTTTGAATTGCTTCCGCAGGAATCTGGGGAACCTTGGGTGATTCCTTGGGTCTCATTTTCCTAGTCTAGAAATGGATGTCTATTTCCTGGTCTGGAGAGGATAAAATGAGGTTATAGATGTGCCTGGCATATAATGGAACATGGTCCCTAATCATAATACATAATACATAATCATGTATTGCTTTTTTTTGACACACTTTAATTGAGCGCATATTTTGTGCCAAGCCTTATGCTAAACACAAAGGATCTAGACATATTCAATTCATCCATGTCATAGATATTTGCTGAGCACCTACTGCGTGCTTGATAAACACTGTGCTAGGCTCCCAGGCTGGCAAGGGAGACAGATATTCAAAGAACTGCAAGTAAGTAGCACGGGCACTTCCTCCCTCGCTGACTGCCAAAGCTTCAAAGGGTTCCAGTCCAACAGGGTCATCATGCTATTATCAGCCCCTTCTACAGATGAGAAAACTGAGGCTCAGAAAGGTGGAGAGACTTCCCCAAGTCCCCACAGCTAGTGAGGGGCCGAGCCTCAACTATAGCCCAGATCAGCCAACTTCCAGGGACCGTGTCCTTTCTCGACAATGCATATCCGCTAGGGTCCATTTTTCAAACTTCAAGATAAAGACAGCAGGCAAGAAAGGGGCAAGAAAATGCACAAATACCAGAGGTATTCCTTTTCCTGGGTCTGCAATGTGGGAAGAATCTAACTTTGGGAATACTGAGGAGGGGTTTTGAGTAGGGAGCAAGGGGTGATGTGGATGTATGCATATATGTGTCTCTGTGAGTGTGTGTGTGCGCACGTGCCCATTTCTGTGAGTGTGTAAATGTGTGTGTGTATCTGCGTCTGTGTATTTGCATGACTACACATGGAAGAGAGGTAGGCTAGTGTGTTTGTCTGCCTGTGTGTCTGTGTGTGTATATGTGTGTGTGTATCTGTGAGTCTGCACATGTGTCTTTGGGGATGTGTGGGTGTATTTGTGTGTCTCTATACCTGTGTGCCTATGGATATGTCTTTCAGTGTGTCTATCTGTCTGCGTGTCTGTCTGTGCCTGTGTGTGTGTTGGCGTGTCTGTGAGTGTCTGTGTGTGTGCCTCTGTGGGTGTGTGGCGTGACTTGCCCCCTTTTACGTCCTCAGTTGTTTCTGTGGAGCTGATCTAGCTTGTCCTTCAGAACCAGGGGAACTGACAACGTCAGTGGCTTCAGCTTTATCTCCCAGCCTGCCATCCTGTCAGAGGAAATGATGTGTGCTTGGCACAGTCTGCTCCTTATGATGTCATTCTGGCTGTGACCTGCACATTCCGCTCTCCTAGGTATTTGTCTTTTGACTGTTTGATGAATACCTGCCAAAGATTAAGGGAATACGAGTTTGGGGGTTCTTAAAGAATCATAGCTGGCAGGTACATTAGCTGTCCGTTTTCTTTGCTGCGTACTTGGGAACCATGGTAAAGAGACAGCTTTGGCTGTGCAATGGTGAGAGCTCAGTTCCAGTCTCCAACCTACCCCTTCAAAAGCTGTGTGACCTTGGAGAGGACGCTTTAGCTCTCTGAGCCAAGATTCCTTACCTTATAAGAAGGTTCTTTGGAGGGGCAAACATACCAATAGATGAAAACGTTTTAGAAATTCACAAATGTCAGGGCAAGGGGGCCCAGTGGGAGGACCCTGGGCTCAGATGTCAAGCAGATGTGGGCTTGGGCCCTGGCTTCTTCCTTTCCTCAACAAATGACACTGAGCAAGTTATTGAATCTCTCTGAGCCTCAGATTGTTCCTGCGTTAAATAGGATGTATAATATATAAAGCACTAAGCCAATGAGCTGGCCAATGTGAGCGCCCCTAAAACGGGAGCTGTTAACATTTTTGATACTACAAAGGGGCTGATGGCAATATTAGTATCTGCCCACTTTCATACTTTCAGTGAGTGTAGCAAATTAAACCTCTGCAAGTGCAGGATATAATGAATGCACAGTGTGACAGAAGTGATTTACTATCTCTCGTTTTTACTATTTCAAGATGCAACCTCAGCAGAGTGTTCTTGGCATTACCACATTCTTGGCAAGCACCTTGCGTTTCATCTAGAACTCAGAGGCTGTTCTAGTTGCAGAGAGGAGCTGAGAACAAGGTGGCCTCCAGCCCAGAGTTGTCCAGGCCAGCTGGCTGGGTGGCAGACTTCCCTAGTACCTGTCCCCAGCCTCTCCAGCTGGATCCTTTCTACATCATGTCCTCACCTTCAGCAAGACCTCAAATCCCCCTTGTTTTTGAAGATGCCATTCCCTCTGCCTGGAATATCCTTGGCTGCCACTCGACCCTTCAGCCAATCTGGGCTTGGCTCCAGGTCCCTGTACCCAGGCTAAGTCAGATGTCCCTGCTCTATGTCCCCAGTGCACCCTGGATTCATCCCACCGTGCATGACGTCCAGGGCATTTGAACCGTCTGCTTCTGTGCCTGGCTCCCTCCCAGAGGGTGCTCTCCAGGAGGCCAGGGACAGGGAAACCAGGAGTCCTCGGTGGATGTTCACAGAGCAAGCACACGGAGATCATTCATTTTCTGCCTCCACCCCCTCAGATGGCAATACCTTCACATATAAATGTATTCAGTTTGTCTGAACTCATTCCGACAACCACTTAGCTTAACAGCAGAGATTTCAGAGAGCTGTGCCTCCTCTGTGGCTGCTGATGTTTGTTTTGAAGCAGATGGGTCTGTCTCCCTGCATCTGCTTGTTTTCAACAACGGCACCAGGCAGGTCAGAGGACAAAGGACTCCCAAGCCCTTGAGTAGCTTCAGCCTGTGTGTCAGGGATAGCACGTGGGTTTGCCGTGATGGCAGTGAGCATCCATGTGGCTTGACAGCCTCAGTTTCGGAGAGTGGTTGGCAACTCAGGCTCTGGGATTGCACCGCCTGAGTTGCAAGCCTCAGTTCTACCACCTGCTAGCCATATGATGTGGGTGACGTATTGAACCTCTTTGTGCCTCAGTCTACTTGTCTGTAAAATGGGGATATGTAATAGTACCTACTTGCCCTGTTGGGTTTTTGTTGGAAATAAATGAAATCAGCTCCTGGTGTAGAAAGAATATTTGATGAAGTTTAGCTAGTGTTACTATTGTCTTGTATTTGTACCCAATGGCAGTATCAGACCAGGACCTCCACTCTGACTGTAACAGAGACTGAGTGTCTGGCTAGACACCCTGTCTCCATCCTGCCAGAGCTGGTTTCCCAGGGTTAGAGGTTGGAATTACTCTGCAATTTCAGATGAATCTTTATGATCATGTAAGCATCCTCCAGGAGAGATAGATGGTCCCTCTGTGTCTGAGAAGGGTTCTCGCCTTTCTCTCACTTAACAGCAACCTGCCACACCCAGTTGGCAGTCTACCTGGCACTTTGCTTACCTCATGGTATAACACGGGTCAAAAAATGATATCCCTAGGACCAAATCTGGTCCCTTGCCTGTTTTGTTAAATAAAGTTTTATCAGAACACAGTTTATTTATGTGTTGTCTCCGGCTGCTTTAGCAATAAAATGGCAGTGTGGAATGGCTATGACAGAGACCACAGAGCTTGAAAAGCCTAAAATATTTTCCATCTGGCTCTTTATAGAAAAAGCTTGCCAACCCTTTGCGTAAGAGTAAAGGATTAAAGGTTTCTCTGGTTGAGGGAGACAGAGGCCTGAGCACCGTTCCCACCTCTTTGCTCTCCCTCAGCCCTGACGCTGGTTGGCCACCATTACTTTGCCTCATTCTATTTCGTGTGACTAATCTCCCATCGCTTCCTCAGACGCCACTGCTCAACTCAGCCCTTTCCCAGCTCCCATTGACTAGCACATGCCAGGGCCACCAGCATCTTGTAAGGTGTCTCTGGGGGAATGAGACAAAGACATCCCTCGGGGTAGATGAAGCTCTATGTCACACATTGATGTGCTGGGCAAACCCCCCAACCCTATTGATTATGCTTGGTGAATGATAGCTTTTGTACTCGTTGGTCAGCTTTATTGATTACACTGTCTCCTAGCCTTGAGGTTTTCCCTGTCCAGGTGACCATCCACCCTAGAGCTACAGTGATCTTCCTAACAGGTCATGTCCCTCTCCTGCTCAAATTCCTTCATGCCCACTGCCCTCAGGAAAAGCCCATGCTCTTGTGTGTGACATTCAAGGCCTGTTGTGATCTGGTCTTTGCCAGTCTCATGACTCACCATCTGCTCAGCCTCTACCACACCTGAGTGCCGCTCCACAATGAACGATCCCTAGACCCATCCTCTCCATAATGAGGGAATCCCTAGACCCTAGGCTTGCTCATACTATGGGGATTGGCACATGCTTGTTCTTCATGCATTATCCTGCCCTTCCTCTTCTCCATCTGCCAAATTCCAAGTCATCCATCAAGCCCAAAAACAAGGATCTCCTCCCTGATTCTCCTGGAGGACTTGAGCACACTCCTTCCAGGGTTCACTTCAGTTTCCACAAAGCATGGCTCACAGCCCATAAATGGGTCAGAAAATTGGGGTAATGGATCTTGGCCAGCACCTTTTGAAAGATGAACTAGATGAGAAAATGCAAGAGCACATCACTCTTTATTGTGTGGTTCTAGCATAAGATGAAGAACATAAGCTGTGGAGCCAGACTGCCTGGGTTCCAGTCTGGTTCTATAGTTACAGGTTGCTGCAAAAGTAATGGCGGTTTTTGCCATTTTAAAAAGTGATGGCAAAAACCGCCATTACTTTTGCACCAACCTAATATTAGCAATGACCTTGGCAAGTGACTTATTCTCTCTGTGTCACAATTTCCTCATCTGTAAAACAATGATAATAACAGTACTTTCTTCATGGCTTCTCATGAAGATTAAGTGAATAATGTATATTACATTAATATATAAACATATAACTTATACATACGTGAATGTGTGTATATATGTGCATATGCATGTGTATATATCTATCTTACAAGAGTAGCTGTCCACAGGCAGTGCTATAACCATGTTAGCTACTATGTATGCACGTGTGTGTGTGCAAGTACGTAGAGTAATGTGTGTGTGTGAGAGAGAAAGAGAGAGCGAGGGGAGAGAGAGAGAGACTCTAGTTTATTATAAACATTATCTGAAAGTCTCTAGTATGGCTGGAATATATTCTAATCCATATTAAAGCAATTATTTGAGCATATCAGATATTTTTAAAATTTTGGTTTTCTCTCTCTTCCACTAGACAGGGAGCTCCTGGAAGGCAGCAAGTGTATTTTATTTTTCTCCGCATTCCAAGTTTCCAGCAGTATGTTTCATACATGTTTCTGGAATAAATGAGAAAATGAGTCATAAATCCTGAAGCTGAAGCACCACGGGGTCTCCTCCTGCAGCAGCAGGGGCCAGGATATTCCGTTCCCCGCCTCCGTCCCCTCCCCCTTCTCCTGTGAGACACACTCCGAGCTCGCATGGGATGCAGACGCCTTTCTCAGGATATCTGGTCTCCACAGTGAGAATACGTGATCACATCTCACTGCCAGGGAGAGGGAGGAAAGCACGAGGGACCCTCAAGCGAGAAATGGAGGCTCCAAACTGACTGGGAGGAAAATGGAAACTCCAGCTGACCTAAGAGATTTCTATAATGAGAGAAAACCAATTTAAATGCAAATAGCCTACGGTGTCATTGGGGAAAGGCTCCTTGCTACAGAGAAAGGCTGAGAAAACAAACACAGCACTCATCACGAGGCTGGTTCACCGTTGGACAGGAAGGTTGCTTTATCCATTTAGGATTAAAGTCTAAATGAGTAACAGAGTCACATTCATCGCTGGCAGCATTTCCCGGTGCTCCACGGTGGCCACTGAGAAATGGGTGTCCTCATGGGGTCCTGGCATTGGCCACTGCCATTTCCTGAGCGCCTAGCAGGCAGCAGGTGCTGACCAAAGCACAGGGAAAAAGGCTGTGCCATACACAACTGCCTTGAGGGGCTCACAGCCTAAGGGGGCCGTTAGGCTATGAAGTCAATTCTGGGCTGCAAAGAGAACTAACATTTTATTGAACATTTACTATGTGCCAAGCCAAGGACCAAAAACTTTATGGTGATGATAGTTCATCAAACTCTCACAGCAACTCCATAAGGAAGAGCCTATTATTTTTCTGATTTTATGGATAAGGAAACTGACATTCCAGGAGAGTAAAAAACTTACCGACAGTTGCTGGGCTTCAGACCCAGGCAGAATGGCTCCGGGACAGTGGCTCATATCTCCCTGTGTGCTGGGAGGAGAGTTACTGCAGAGAAGACCCTGGGATTGCACTGCTTGACCCTGGGCTCTCTCTGAACACTGGGTGCCCATCCAGAGAAGTCCTCACAAAGCAGAGCTGCCCAAAATCAGGAAGCCTTGGGAGAGGGTCTGCCACTGGCCTCGGCTTAGGGCAGCCAAAAAAATAATATTGTTCAAGGAATCAGGACGTGTGAGTTGCTCTGCCACTAACTGGATGTGTGACCTTCGCAGTCACTTTCCCTCTCTGAGCCTCATTTGCCTATGTAAGATGAAGATTCTAAAATTATTTGGGGCTATGAAATTCTTTTATCTTAGGACTCCAGCTACCCTGGAGAACAGCCATTGCCCCATTGATACAGCACCTCCTTCCTGCCCTCCTTTCTGCCCCACCTCCTGCCTTCTACCCCGGCTGGCCCATATCTGTTGCAATGGAGCACTTTAATTTCCTCCTTTGGTTTCATAATTCAAGGACAGCACCATCTGCCACATTAAATCCACGCACTCTGCTTGCCTCCTTCTCAAAACAAGGGCTGGATAAAGGCTTCATCCGGTTTATTTCATGGATGGAGCAAGATCTGGCAAAACCAAATGGGGACAGCTTTGGCCTTGCAAGCTGCATTAATCCCCTAATCTTCTGGTAGGGCCCCAGAGCTCGTTCTGTCATCCCCACTGCCTGCCCCAGCCAAAACATGATGCTGCCACTGCTGATAGATGATGTTTACGGAGGCTTTTCTGAGTCAGGCGTTTTCTTAAGTGCTGTAGGTTCATTTATTTACTTCCCACTACATCTCTGTGATGAAGGGGCTGATCATAATGGCCCCACTTTAGAGATGCAGAGACTGAGGCCTGGGAGGCTTCAGAAATTTGCCAAAAGCCCACACAGCCAGCCAACAACAGGGACTGATTGTGAACTGGCTGTGGAAATAAACACAGACACACAAGGATAGCCAGCCTGAAAGAAGCTGGAGTTCACAGCCAAGCTCTCTAACCATTGATCTGTGAAAAGTTGAGCCTGGGCACAACGGCTCATGCCTGTAATCCCAGCACTTTGGGAAGCTGAAGTGGGAGGATTGCTTGAGCACAGCAGTTCAAGACCAGCCCAGGGAACACAGAAAGACTCAGGGACCCTGTGTCTAGAAATATATATATATATATATATATATATATTTTAATTAGCTGGGCATGGTTGTGATCACACCACTGTACTCCAGCCTGATCAATAGAGTGAGAACCTGTCTCAAAAAATAAAAAAGTAAAGTAAAAGAAAAGTTGAGGTCGTATTTCTTTATTCAGCATTCCTGCAAGATGTATTTACTGAGCCACTCACTGTATGCCATGTGCTACTCTCCATGCAGGAAAGCCCCCGACGAGCAAGGCCCATGGAAGTCACTCTCATAGGACCGACCTAGTACACAAGACAGGCACCAAGCCAGCAACTGAACAAGCAGGCAGGATCATTTTAGGCCCGGACAAGGTGTTATGAAGGAAATACAGTGGGGGGCATGAGAGAAAGAAAGAGCAATGCTCAGGGAAGGCCTCCGGAACGGGAGGGTCTCTGGGCTGTGGGGATGGAGCCCCGCTGCAGGCTTTCCTGACCTCTGCACTGTGGACATTGTGGGTCCCATAACTCTTTATTGGGGGATCGTCCTGTACATTACAGGATGTTTAGCAGCATCCCTGGCCCACAAGATGCCAGTAGCATCTCTTTTTCCAGGGTGACAACCAAACAGTGTCTCCAGGCATTACCAGTGTTCCCCTGGAGGGCAAAACTACCCCCAGTTGAGAACCCCTGAGTCACAGGACCGGCAAAGCAGGCGACATGGGATGAAGGAATAGCGAGGAGGGCTACAAAGCTGTTCAGAGTGTTTGCGATGTAGGAAGGAGGCTGGTTTGGTCAGAGGGCAGTGGGCCAGGGAAGGATGGCCACGTGCTCAGCAAAACTCTCCGGAAGGTGCTCAGCAACACTTATGGAGTCTCTTCGCTGGCCAGGCGTTGTACTAGCTGTGCCCAAGGACACAGCGCCTGCTCCACGGTGATAATAGTTGGGGTGGCTGAATAAGACACACAGCTGTCCGCCTGGTGCTATCCATGGTAACAGAATATTCTGGACCAAAAGCAAGCAGAGAGACTCTCCAAGGGCAGTGACCACAGCGAAAGAGATGCTGGAGAAGGCAAAGTCTGGGACCCTTTCTGAAGAGGAGACAGCGGGCAGCTGTGGCCTTCACCTTCCCAGCACCATCTCCTCCATTTCCCATAGCAACTGCCCGTCCCCATGCCCAGCTGCACACGGTTTTGGTGGAATTTCTAATCACGGTGCCCCGCTAGACTGGCCAAGGGGCTGGCATGAGACCCAAGCTTGGCCATCACATACTTTCTTCCTGGAATTAGAATATTGGGCAGAGAAACCCAAGGGCACTGAGGAGCTAGAGTCAATTTTTCTAATGGAAGTGGAACAAAGCATGTTCTTTTGTTCTGGCATTATTTTTTGACTATCTCAGTCCCCGAAGAAGCAGTCGTTTCTCTCTCTTCCAAGGCCTATTTTTCAGTGTTTCCTTTCAATACACCTCTATTAATTCACCAGAGTGGGTTTCTAATGTTTGAAACCCCAATTAAAATAGAAACAGTATAATGTGAACAGGGACGAGACAGTGTAGGTTTCTGACTCACTGTGCTCATCACTTTACGTTAAATAAGCTGTGTGCCCCTCTCTCTCCTAATTACAAGCAGGGTGCTTCGCCAAGGCCTGACTGCGTCTTTTTCTCTTCATATCCACAGTGCCTAGCTCAGGGTTGACTTGTCCTTTGCACCCACCATGTTTGTAATTATGCATTTCTTTGTGAGGTAATTTGTTTAATGTTATCCACTCTCACTATGTCGGAAGTCCCATAAAAATAGGATGCATTGAGCCTAATTTATTAGGATGACCAACTGTCCCGATTTGGTTGGGGTGGGATGGAGTATTCCCTGGGACGTGACTTCCAGGGCTAAAATCAGGGAAGTTCAGGGCAAATTGGAACAATGGCCAACCTACCAGTGTCTGGCATCTAGGAAGTCTTCAAGCACCAGTTGTCCTGGACACTCAGGGAATATACGTTGAGATGAACTGAAGCAAACTACAGCCCAGCATAAGGCATACTCTTTCATGCAAAAACATTTCTTCATGCCTGCTGTGTGCCAGGTAACCAGCTTGTCAGAAGCAGAGGATTCAAGGAAGGAAATCCCAGCAGCCAGGGCTGCCGTTGGATTGTAGGTTGAAATGATACTGCACGAGGTCTTGAGTGTCAGGCTAAGAAAACTGCATGCAGCACCCGGGGAGGCAGGTCCCCTCTGATTCAGAAGGGAGGAGACAGGAAGACATAATAATTTAGGAGTGATGCATTGGCAATACCTCCCCGGGACTCTGATAAGGAAACCACCACAGGAGGAATCTGCCGGGGCTACTGAAACGGGGGGCAGAACCTGAAGTTAGCTAGTTATTTGGTTGTTTTTTCCAAATTCTGCGTTGGGCAGAGAGAGGAGTTTAGCAACTTCCTTTTTCATCTCAAGCACAGCCATCTGCTCAGCTCAACGAGCAGAAAATCCACCCCCAGGAAACGTGAATTTATTTGTGGGTATGTGATGGAGCCTACGTCTTTACTCATCAGGAAGATTCAGCTACACAACCCCTACCATGGGGCCATCCTCTTGAGAGGCTGCAACTCTGTTCCTCAGCAGGTGAGAACACGTTTATGTGCAGCTGCTATAGACAATGTTTTTGTCTGGCCACCCCCAACCCAAAGCTAACCCCCAGGCGACGGTATAGCAGGGGGCCTTTGGGAGGTGATTAGGTCATGAAGGTGGAGTCCCATTGATGGGATTAGTGCCCTTAGAAAAAGACCCCAGAGAGCTGTCTGGCCTCTTCTGCCACGTGAGGGTAAGCCAGAAGGAGCGCTCTGTGAACCAGAAAGCAGACCCTCATGAGACCCCAAACCCACCAGTGCCTCATCTTCAACTTCTAGCCTCCAAAACTGCGAGGAACACATTTCTGTAGTTGACAAGCCATCCAGTCTATGGTATTCTGTTATGGCAGTCTGAATGGACGAAGACAGCAGCAAACAAACTTTTGGATGGGACCTTGCAGACTTTCAGGGCCTGGAGCTCCTCCGAGAAGAACATTTCTCTCATCCAGCTCCCTCATTTCAAAGCAGGGAAAGAGTCTTATTTGCATGATATAATAAGCAAGAAGCAGGGGCTGGGCTGCTCTCTCTTTAACTCTTCTCAATCAAGAACCGAATCATATAACAGGGAACCCCTTGCCCCTGGGGAGTGGGGGAAAGTGAAAAGACAAGGAAACAAATACATTGCATTGTGTGGTAGGAGAGGTTTTCTCCTGTGAAAATTCTCTTTCAATCCTTCTCATTACACCAGCAAGGAAATCTCACTTTGGTACTAATAGGTCTTTAATGCCTCTCTCAAACTTTAACACCTCTCTAAATCTCCCTTTCAAATGGGAATCAAACAGGTCTCAAGCCCAGAGTCTTCCATAGGTAACCGTATTCTTCTAGAATTAAATATTCTAGAATTTCATAATATTGTTTTATTTTTGTGGTATTTCTTTTTATGGCTAGCTTCTATTTGTAGCAGATGGGATTGGCTTTCCATCTACGGTAGTAAGGTTTTCTTTTGAAGAAATGTATTTTCAGTTTTAAATGGGAGACAAGTTAAAGGCAAACAATGAGGGAAAGACTAGACCACATGGTACGCAGTGATACAGAGCTACTGGTGGACCTTAAACCGTTAAAGTCTGAAAACAGGAGTGGAGGACAGAGGGATGGGGTGGAGACCCCGTGGCCGCTCACCAGGGCAGGCTCCGTACATGTTATTAAGCAAATGTCAAGCCTGAAATTTAAAAGGTGGCTCTTTAAATGAATTAGAGGCAGAGACACTGAAAAGTGCCAGGAAATTCTTCACGTGACCTTGAACAGACAGAAACCTCCTGAGATGAGAGAGTGCAGATCTGTTATTTGACTTGGCAAAGGACCCTTCTGGTGGATAAGGGTGTCCCGTCTCTGAAAAATGATGGGCAGTGCATTTCTGTATGTTTCCTGCGAATAACCACTGAGGCAGCGACAAGGGAAGTCATAGGGGTGGAAGGGCAGCCGCAGCCACCACCTATCGAGACCCTGCTCAGCTCTGCCCATGCTGCCGAAAGCCTCTCGCCTCACCCTTTCAACAGCCCTATCATGCTAATGCTACTAACCTCTGACGCTTATGGAGTACACGCTATATGCCAACACCTCTTCAAAGCACTCATTCATTCATTTAGTCCAAACAGCAACCCAAGGAGGCCGTAATTATTATTCCCACTTTACAGATCAGAAAACTGAGGTGGAAAGTGTAGGTCACAGCTGGTGGTCAATGGTAGCGGTGGATTCAAGCCCAGACATTCTGGCTCCAGAGCCTGCACTCCAACTTCATTGAGGTGAGTGAGCACAGGCCTTATCTCTTTCTTACAGAGGAGGATGCACAGCTACTAAATTGTAAAGTCAGTAAAAACACCTCCCAAATGTGGCATTTCCCCCAAAAGCAAGCTATTGCATAATTCAACAAATTTGTTGAGCATCTACTACGTCGGAAAGATCCTTCTTTTTGTTCCGGTCATCTGCAGTTGGGGGCTGTAGGTCCATCCCTGTCCTCCCCTAAGCAGGAGAGTAACGCTGTAGACTTCTTGTTAGGGTTCTGGGGTCTCTGGGTGAATCTGATGCAGACCCAGCCATCAGCCTGGCTGGGCGGCAAAATCAGAAAGCTTGGACCGGGGCTGTGGAACCTTGATTCTTGTCCGAGTTTTGTCCTTTCCTGCCTCAGCCTCTTTGCAGCTCCCAGCCTCAATTTTCTCACCCCCAAAATGGAGATCTTAATTACAATGGTCTGGCTTCACTCACAGGGTCATTGTGAAAATCAAATGAGATTGCACAGGGAAAAGTCTCTTCAAACTGGAGCTCCACGTAATGGTCATCATCTGTTGATGTTGCTCTCTGGTGAGTTGTTTATTTTTTAAATAGAAATTACTGTTTGTTTCTAATCACAAAAGTTTGGGAGTTACAGAATAGCACACAGAGTTTTAAAAATGGTTTATTACCCCACTACTTCTTGATAATCTCTACTAACCTGCTGGTATATTTCCTTCTGGATACATAAAGTTAAAGACAGTTGACCCCCAAACAATACAGAAGCTGGGGTGTCGACCCCCGTCACAGTTGAAAATCTGCATACAACTCTTGACTCCCCAAAAACTTAACTACAAATAGCCTGACTGTAAGCCTTACTGAGAACATAACAGTCAATTAACATATTTTGTATGTTATATATATTGTATACTATATTCTTACAATAAAGGAAGCTAGAGAAAAGAAAATGTTATTGAGAAAGTTATAAGGAAGAGAAAGTATATTTACTGTTCATTTCGCAGAAGTAGCTCAGCATAAAGGTCTTCACCCTTGTCGTCTTCATCTTGAGTAGGCTGAGGGGGAGGAAGTGGACGCGTTGGTCCTGCTATCTCAGGGGTGGCAGAGGTGAAAGAAAAGTCGCATGTAAGTGGACCTGTACAGTTCAAACCTGTGCTGTGTGAGGGTCAACTGTATAATGATTACCTACTTAGAATCCAGTAGCTTTCCATGGCACTTGAAACGAAATCCAAACTCCTTATCAACACCTCACCTTGGCTTTCAGTCTCTGTGTGATCTGGCCCTGCTTGCCTCTCCTGCCTCTCTTCTCTCTACTCACATATTATTTCTCTTTCTTTTTCCCCCCCAATACTCCAATGGCATTGCCCCTCAAGGCCTTTGCTCCTTTGCCTGAAATGTTCTTCCCCAGATCTTCATGACTGGATTTTTTTTTCAGTGTGCAAGTCACGGCTGAAATGTCACCTCCTTGGTTAATCCCTCCATCTTCACACACACGAAACTAGTCCATCTTATATGACTTTCTTCATGGTATTGTGTGCCACGCTCAGAAATTATCTTGTGTATTCTTAAGTCTATATATTTATTGCCCGTCTTCCCCCAAACAAACTTCCACCCTGAACTTGTTCCTCCCTATATCCCCAGTACCCAGAATGGTGCTTGGCATAATAGCCCATCTTCATTAAATAGTTAATAAGTGAATGAATTGGATTAATGTACTTATGAGCTGGCATCATATGAACTGATTTTCCCCTTACTGTGATGTGACCACCTTGACTTTTAATGAAAGTGTAGCATTTATGAGCTGGCATCATATGAACTGATTTTCCCCTTACTGTGATGTGACCACCTTGACTTTTAATGAAAGTGTAGCATTCCCTTGTATAGATGGATCATAATTTTATTTTATTTTTTTTTAGACTAAGTCTCACTCTATCGCCTAAGCTGAAGTGCAATGGTGTGATCTCTGTTTGCTACAACCTCCACCTCCCGGGTTCAAGTGATTCTTGCGCCTCTGCCTCCCGAATAGCTGGGATTACAGGTGCATCACACCCAGCTAATTTTTTTATATTTTTAGTAGAGACAGGGTTTCACCACATTGGCCAGGCTGGTCTTGAACTCCTGACCTCAAGTGATCTACCCACCTGAGCCTTCCAAAGTATTGGGATTACAGGGGTGAGTCACCGTGCCCGGTCTGGGTCATAATTTTTAACTAAGCCCCCATTACTGACCAGGTGGAATATTTCTGATTCTTGTGTTTGCAAGTTAATACTACATTCTACAGTGACCATCTTTGTCCATACACACATTTTCTCATCTCTCTATGACCCTTTCCCTAGGATTAATTCCAGCAGTAAAATTGTGGGATCAAAGAGTTACATTGTTTGAATCCTCTTCATATATATTACCGTGGTCTACAGAAAGGTTGTGCCATCTCTGAGTTTGCTTGAATGACCCTTAGCTTGTGGGCTTCTTAGTGAAATGCTCTGAAGACCATGGAAATATCATCGTCTACTCTTACCCAGGAGAGTAAAGGTTGAGGCCATCTGGCAGGACAGATCATGCCCATTTACTCTGCAGAAACTTCCTCCCTTTCCAATAAGGGAAACAACTGTTAGCTCCACTGCTCAGGCCCAATGTGTGATACAGACGAATCCCCTAAGCAGTGATGTTTCCGAGGCTAGAAGTCACTCCAGCCAGGCTGAGGAGCTTATTATTCTAGAAACTAATACCAGCCAGCCAGACTGTGCCAGCTCAACCTTCCTCCTTCTGCTCTCCGAAGCACACCTTGGCTTGGTCAGCTGACCTCTGCTGAGTTCAACCCGTACTTGGCCAAGCCGTCTGGGCTTCTGCTCAACCTGCCTTTGCTCGGTGACCTACTCCATGTCATTTTTCAAGTTCTAGCTTTACTCTCCACCTTCACTTTCACTTTCTAGAAAGCCCCTTTCATGGTACAGCTCTCAGGGATCCTCTCCCAGCCCAGAGCTGCCATGACTCTGATGAGCAATCTCTCTCTCAGCATTTGACCATCTTGCCATCTTGTGTCGTTACGTATCTTCACGCGTGAGTAACTCTAAATTTTCAAATGAGTGTTTTTCTCCCTCTGGGAGCTCACGCATAGTGTGACAGTCAGAACTTTTTGGAGAATCAGGGCTGGGATTGATCCTCGACTCTGCCACCCACTAGCTCTGTGCATTTGGGCAGCACAGTCAACTCTTCTGAGCCTCAGTTTCTCCATCTATAAAATGATGGTTATGATACCACGAATTGGAAAAGATTGCTCCGAGAGTTCAATGCATGCAAAGTACTTAGCATGGTGCCTGGCACAGAACGTTTATTAAAAAACAACAGCAACAAAATGGTGCTATTTATCCTAATTTTGTTTTTCTAGGCCTCGACAAAGGATGAGCCAGTGATGTGTACAATGTTAAAAGAAATATTTGTGGAATGAAATGAGTGGATGTTGTGTAAACATTCATTGTGCATGTATGTATTTAGCTCTACTAACCAGAACCCTGAGGGACCAGAACCAGTTACCCCAGTGTCTAGAAAGGAAGAAAGAAATCTCTCTCCTTAGTTGAAACCTTACTAAGAGCTCAGTCCAGAGCTTGCTTGAAAGTAAAGATATGTCATCCAATTTAATCCCCACACCAACCCCACAGAGAGATCTTTTTATATCACTATGCTAAGAAGACCGACCACTGACTGTGTGCCAGATCTGTGCAAGATGCTTTTGAAAAATGTAATTCCCTTTAAGCGCTCACACTATCTCAATGAGACAAGAATTATTATTACTGAAGAGAAAACAAGGTCAAAAAGTTTAAGTGAACTGCTCAAGGGCAAATGGGTGGTAGTAAGAGAAGAAAGAGGATGAGTCAGGATTGAATAGGGGTTTGCTCTGTTCAAATAAATAAAATTAAATTAATAAGTTTGCCCCTTCACCAACTGCTTCCCTGACATTCTCACATACATTCAGTCAGCGCTTAATAGGAACTGAATCGAAACCTCCTGGTGATCTGCTAGAGACTTGGATCTTCTAATAGATGCTTCAAAGGGATCAGTTTCTATTTCCGGTGCCCACGGAAATCTTGAGGGAGATTTCTCCCTACCCCTGCTCTGGCGTCACGATGTTCTTGTTTTTCTCTGGGCCCTGTGACTCAGCACACGGCTCCAGATGGCTTCTTGCATTTCCAGCCTGGTTGGCTGGGGTGCCCAGGCCCTGGTACAGTAAACAAACCCAAACTAAGTTGCAACAAAGTATCAACGCCTCCCCGCCCCTGCTCTCTGTTATGAAGACTTTGTAGCCCACTACTCATGATGGCCGGTCCCTCCATGGCTGGCCTCCCTGAAAAAGTCCCCGTCCCTCCTAGCCCTGAGATCCCCTCACTTGGCCCCAGCACATCTGATGCCTGAAGATGAGATCCGGGAGCAATCATTCTCCCAGCAACCAGTAAAAGGACGAAGGCACAGTTCTTTCACCCTTTGATCCACTACTGACTTTAGGCAATTTACCTTCTGAGCCTCAGTAATCACATGGAGATGCTAATATTGTCTGCTCCTGAGGGTTGTAGAGTTAGAGTTGCCAGACAAAATACAGAAAATCCAGTTGCATTTGAATGTCAGATAAATGATCTTTTTTTTTCAGTACAAGCATGTCCCAAATATGGCTCAAATTTAACTGTGTGTCTCATGACTTTATTTGTTAAATCTGGCAAGTTTATGTGGAGTGTGGAGTGAGATAACAAATGCAAAAATGCTTTGTCACCTAAGGAGAGCTGTACACTTCATGGTATCTTTTCCATGAGATGTATGCATGTGTACCCATGGCAACCAGCTTTGTCTGGAGCATAGAAGAGGTAGTTTCAGGCAGGTGGTGGAGAATGTGTGCCACCTGAGCCCGTGAATTGAGATCCCTGGGTCTTGTTTGTCAATGGGATGATCTTTGGACATTTCACTTCTGAGCATTCAATGCTTCCATCTTTAATTCTCTCGAATGCTTGAATAAAAAATATAGGAGCAACAGATGCCCAAAACGTTGCCTATTACTGATTGACTATCATGTGCCATAGGCCAAATCTCCTTTTGATTTTGTGGTTAAAGAAGAAACAAGTAGAATAATTTCTAAGTGTAAATCCTTATTTATTACATCCTTTATTATGTAATAAAGGATGTATATACACAACATTTAACTCTAATATGTTTTAAGAGCCCTGCTTTTAACATAGAAAAACAAAGGAACCAGCATACTATAAATAGACTACGATGTTTATTTTGGATTTGGGGTGTTTCCTCATACTAGAAACCTAAATTCTGTGAGAGGAGAGATTTTTGCCTGTTTTGTTCCCCAGGACTTAGAACAGTGCCCGGCCCAGGAAGAGTGGAATATTTGAGCAACTGAAACCAGTTTAACTAGCCACATAAAGAAAAATAAACCCAGCAAGGCACAGAGTCTCATGCCTGTAATCCTATCCCTTTGGGAGGCTGAGGCAGGAGGATTGCTTGAGCCAAGGAGTTTAAGACCAGCCTGGGCAACAAAGTGAGACCCTGTCTCTGTAAAAGAAATATAAATATTAGCCAGGTGTGGTAGCACATGCCTGTGGTCCCACTTACATGAGAGGCTAAAGCAGGAGGATCCCTTGAGACGAGGATGTCAAGGCTACAGTTAGCCATGTTCACGCCACTGTACTTCAGCCTGGATGACAGAGCAAGATACTGTCTCAAAAAAGAAAGAGAAAGAAAGAAAGAGAGAGAAAGTAGGAAAGAAAGGAAGAAAGAAAGAAAGAGAAAGAGAAAAAGAAAGAGAGGAAGAAAAAAATGCACTTATAATCTATTGGAAAGGAAGCTTTCTGGAACTAATCCACCTCCCTTTGTTGCTAAGGTATAGTCATAGTCCTAAGTTTTTAGAGTGATTTACACCATTTCCCAACAGGGTCTCCACCAACCAGTGACCCACTCACTCAAGTGTCCAGTGACCTAGGTTGCTTGGTATGCCTTTTCCCAAACTCCCCCAAGAGCTGCTGCTGTGTTTTTTATGTTTCAACAAATTTGCCATTGACTCCCAAGGCAGTAATGAATGCCCAGTACTCGGTGAGTATTTGGATTCCCTCATTGGCCGGCATCACCAGCAAAAGAAGTGCAGGCTCCTGCAGGGACTCCTTAGAGAGGTGTTGGGGCTTGCCTCTTAGAAGTGACTCTCTGACAGGGAACCCGACATTGTTGGTGACTGGAAGCGGCTTCCCAGTTCTTGCTGCTGCATTTTGGTCCCATCACCCCAGTGGCCCTTCCTTCATTTCTGTTTGTTCAGCTGCCACTGTTCCAGCATTCTCTCCTCATCATTCTCAAAGCTGCTCCTCTTCTTCATCCCCATAACCTGCCCTAGTCCAGGCCTCTCCATCTCTCCCAGAACTATTTTATTTCCCTGCCTATAGACTTTCCTTCCCAAATCTATCTTCCCCACTATCCCAGAACAATCCTTTTGAGAACCACATCTCAGCAGCTGGTGATTTGTCCCACAGCTCCCATTCTATGAGATTTAGGAAGCTGGATGCTCTTCGTAAAATATTCCAAGTTTCTCTGTGGGAGATGGGTAGAGATGGGAGTTCTATTCTTATGGTCATTTCTGGCTTTGAGTGCTTGCTTCCACTGAATTAGCTCAGTATATGAATCAGTCACCTTGCAGGCATGCGTGCACACACACACACACATGCACACACACATACCTATCAGGTGCCATCCAATCAGACATCACATCCACCCAGATGTGGCTTTGGCCCTTTTCCCCTATTTTTCACACTAGAAAGCTCAGCTGGTTATTTCTGTGAGCATCAGACTTTCCTGAATATTTCTGGATGGAGAAATCCATATGTCAGCAAGATATCAACTTCAGTGCTTTCAATTATGTACTTTTAAATAAATATAACATGCATGGATTCATTCTCTTTGTTAAAAAATAGGGAGAAAGAAAGAGGAGAGAGAGATTTATTAAAGGATACAAAATTACTATATGGCTAGATAGAATGAAGAAGTTCTAGTGTTCTATAGCATTGCAGGATGTCTATAGTTAATACATCATATAGTATATAGTTTCAAATAGCTAGATGGAGGATAATGAATGCTCCCAACAAGACATGATAAGGATTTGAAAAGATGGATATGCTAATTACCCTGATGTAATCACTGTACATTATATGTATCAAAACATCACTATGTACCCAATGAATATGCATAATTATTATTTCTCAATTAAAAAAAATTAAAAGTTAAATTATCAGAGATAACGCTGAAAAGGTGTACCAGGAAAGAGGAGCCTGGTTTCATGACATCACCCCAGAGTCTCCAGCCCTGGACTGCTTACCTCTTGGGCTTCCAGTTGCAAGATATAAATAAGCTGTTACATGGTGGGTGGCTGTGAGGCAGGGTTTCTGCTCCCCGCAGCTGGCAGTGCTGTCTGAGACGCCCCCACCTACCACTCGGCCTCCCTTGTCTTCCACCATCACTTTAGCTTCTTACCAGTTTTTATTTTTCTACCTAGCACTTCATCACTAGCTGCCAAGGTATTATTTTTGAATTGCTTACAACTTTGTCTCTGTTTTCCCATGAGAATGTAGGCTCCACATGGAGAAGGAGTTGGTCTTATTCCCATGTTATCTGTAGGGCCTAATACAATACCTGGCACACAGCAGTTGTGTGATAAGTATTTGTCAAATAAATGAGTGAATGCCAATTTGATCACCTTCTTCTCCTTTCAGAAGATAAAATCCAAACTACTCAGATAGGCAAACAAGGTCATTCCTGCCCTGGACACTACCTGCTCCACCCACCTTGTACCAAGCTCCATGTCTGCACCCAATGCTGGGCCTTAGCACAGGCTGTTCTCTCACGTGCATTATTGAGCACCTACTATGTGTCAGGAGCCCTTTTAGGCCTGGGAGTTAACTCAATGAACCAGCCAGCTGCAGTTTCCACCCAATGGAGCTTAGCAGAAAGGAGAGACATGGGCCGGCTGTACAGTGTGGCCAGTTACGATACAAGGTGGGATACAGGGAATTAAGAGCTCCTTGGTGTCTAGGGAGCAAACTCCTATTCACTTTTTTAAGGCCCAGCTCCAGTGTCTCCTCTTCTTGGAAGCCTTTTCCCAGACGCTGTGTTGTAGCAGATGCTCCTGGTGCTCCCTAAGTCCCTTGGCCTCCTGCTGCCACCAAACTCAGTCCATTTGTTTGTCTTTGCCTGGGTCCTTCTGCGTCTCTACAGGCAGCCTGGAAGCTGAAGGGCCAGGAGTCCTGTCTTATTGTCGCTGTAGCCCCAAGGCCCAGGGCAGAGGTTTTTGTTGGGTTCAGCTACTGACTTGTCCCTTCCTTGGCCTGCTCTCCTCTTCTTAAGCCCCCTTCACTTGCTCAAGTGCCTCTGTCTCTCCTTTTCACACTCAGGTCCCCAGAAATTTCTTCATCTTGTTCTGAATTAACCCTTCCTCTTTCAAGGGCAGCTGCGGGGTGGGGAAGTGCCAACTTCCTCTTGGGATGGCTAGCAAAGCTTAGGTGAAAGGCCGGAAAAGGGATCAAAATTCTTAGCCATTGTTTTCCTGCTTTTATTATTCTTTATTCCTCAGGCTAGGCTCCTTCTTCCCTCCTTGCCTTCTCTGTCTTGCATTGCCACCCAGCCATACTCCCTTTCCAGAACATGCCAGATTCCTCATACCTCTGCACCTGCTGCTTACCTTTGCCAGAGATGCTGTTCCCCCACCATCGCTTCCTGATGAAAGCTGCCACGCTCCTTAAAGCCAAGTACCCATGTTACCTTCTCAATATGGCTCCTCCCATGTTCCCTTCCCCATTCCCCAAGCACAACGAATCACTCCCACAGTGCTCTGTGCTTCCTTGGCTACGGCTGGATCCCATGGCATTCTGGTGGCTCATCCATGGTCACATACTCTCAGATGTGAGCTCCTCATCACCTGGATCAGTGAGAAGTCTGTGCCCAATCTCTCTTTGTCCTTCCAGTGCTCAGCATAGAGTTTGCCACACTATAGAACCAAATAGATGATTGTTGCTTTGGGTGGCTGAGGTCTTAGGCAAGGGGGTGAGAAGGAGTGGCTACCCTTTCTGGTGACAGCACCTTATTTGCCTCTGGGAACCGTCTTCCCCTCTTTCCATCCATCTGGCCTGAGTGGGACTGACTGAGATGCAGGGCAGGGCATATGACCTAAGGCAACCCCATCGGACAGCGCATCTCCTGACCTGAGATATTCCTCAGTGATGGGCATGTCACCCAAGCCTGGCCAATGAAATCATAGCAACAAAACTAAAGATGAGCTTGGAAATTGAGGGGAGGGTAGATGAAGGCAGGAGGAAAAGGATGAACCCAAACTAAAATTTGTGCCCTTATAGTGTGTCCAGGAAGTCTAAGATATCTGACAGTCTGGCCACACTCATGGCTCTGTGTTTCCAAGGGACCAAAGTGTTATTACCTCACAGTCTGCTCTTGTTGTGGGAGAATCATGATTGAGCCTTACTGGTGGCAGTACTAGAGTTGAATGAAGCAAGACATGACAGTGAGCTGCGGACAAAGATCATGCATTTTGGAGTCAGACGATCTGAGTTCAAATCTTAGCTCTGCTGCTTACTGACTGTCTGATGCTTGGTGCCTTCATCAGTGAGACGTGAATATCAACTTGTAAGGTCACTATCATAAATAAAACATGCATGCAGATAGCAGTTAGTCAACTACGACAGTGATTCTGTTGTAATTCTGAGCTGGAAGTCTGCACAATAATCTAAGGTAGGAGATGTGGAAGTGGATGATGAGGCTTAAGCTGTGCACAGAGAGTGAGAACAGAGAGGAAGATAGAATAAATATTATCCAGGGAATGTTAGTCAGAAATTTTCTGTTTGCAATTGACAGAAACCCCACTTGAAAGCATGCTTAAGCAAAAAAGAATCGAATCAGTCCACACAGCTGAAAAGTTCAGAGATGCATGGCCGGGAGGCTGGGTCTCTGCCTAATACCCCATTGAGGTCCTGCTTTCCAGTGGAGTATCCTGATTCTCCACTGTGCACACGGAGGCCCCAGCTGCCCCAGGCTGGCATATTCGCACAGTGAGCAATCCCTGTAGAAAAAGAGAGGGTCTCTTCCCCCGCATTTCTCACAAAAGTCTTGGAACTAAGCCTCAGTGGCCATTCTTCCATCATGCTCCCATCCTAGAGCCCATGATAAGCATGAGAGATATTCTGATTGGCTGAGCCTGGGGCCTTGGCGCTGGGGGCAGGGAGGCTAAGGGTGGCAGGGAGGAGAGAATCCAACCCCACCTTAACTACATGGGGTGAGAGTGGAGAAGGGGTTCTCTAATGGAAACTGGGGTGCTGTCACTCAAAGAAGTGGAGTATACCAGGCAAACATAAAAAACAGGTGTGTCTTCCGGAAGACACACATCCAAGGAAGGTTTGGAAGTGGAAGGCCAGGAAACGAATGGAGTCAGCGCTAACCAGGCAGTTTTGAGCTTTCAGCCCCTGTCTTTGGTCCCCTACAGGCCTCACAAGCATGACTCAGCATTGAGGTTGCCGCACACGTGGTTTTGAAACCAACCTTTCCCCTTGGCCCTAGCACTGCACTGGCGTGTCCCTGAGGCTGGCTCCAGCGCCCGCCTGGAAATGTCCCCAGTTTGGGCCCCTGGCTGGGTCTCCGGGAAGGCCTTTGCTCTCCTCACCCCAGCTCTTCCATTACCTTCTTCCTCCTCGCCCTGGGACAAAGTCTGGCAATTGCTGAGAAAAAGGCCAAATGCCACTTTGCAATTTGCTGGGTCATCCTGGAACAAGTGCTGCTGGGGCTCCCAGTCCCCACCCAAGCAGTGGAAAGTTCAGGACAGTGAGCAGATGCCCCCACACCCAGAAACGGGTAGCCCAGGAGGCTGGGCCCGGGATGCTGGCCGAGACCCTGGCCAAGTGCTAATCCGCAGTGATAAATGAGATCATCATAGCTGCTAAGGTCAGTCCTCCTCAGGCGTGTAAATAGCAAATCAACTCATGATCGGAGAACACCCTTTGAGAGAGGAGGCTCCCGCACTCAGAAGATCCTTCGTGAGCACCTCCCGCCCCCCAGGACCAAACTGCACACTAGAACAGAGAGGTTTATAAAATGCAAGCCCTACTCCAAATTCCTCGCCAGCGATGACAAGAGACAGGTAGCAATGAGCCCACAGTATACAGAGTCAATTTACAGGAGGACACTCCAGAGCTTGAGAAGTACAGAGGAGGCATAAAAGGTACAGCCGAGGGACAAGTGGAAGGGACCCAAGGAGCCAGGGACTAAGCTGGCACCTGAAGAAGAAAGCAGGTGGGGTGAAGAAAGGAGGGGAAGGGCATCCATGCTGGGTGGAAGCAGCATGTGCCGAAGTGCAGTGGTTGCTTAGGGGGCTGTAAGTGGAGCCCAGGGCACCGGGAGAGGCGATGGGAAGAGGGGAGATTAGAGGTTGAGATGGGACTACTGTTTGCAAGTTCTTTAAATGGGACAGTGTCTAGGTCTGGTCCAGATTCATTCCCTCTTGTCTAGATGATTTTCTCAAAAACAATTAAACAGAAACTCATGCAGAGCAAGTGCCTCCCTCCATAGGAAATCATCTTAGCAAGGACTCGGGGCTTCCTGGGAAAGCTAAATGGAAGTGTGACTTTCCGGGAAACCACATCCCAATATTGCCTGCATTCTCACCCCCACAGTCCCTAAATCAGGCTCATTTCTAGGAAGTCAAATCATCAGCGGAGGTTTGGACTGTAGCAGCCGCCAGGTGGAAAGACACAGGCCCTGCACACCTGGGCTGGCTGGAAAGAGGCCGGGCAGGTGCAGAGCTAGCAAAGCCTGCAGGTGCTGAAGTCGCCCTCAGAAGAAAGACAAACCCATCTCTCCTTGTTCCCTTCTTTTGTCATTTGAAACTTATCATTTAGGGGAAGGTGAAGGCCATTTTGTCATATTTTCCCAGCTGTGTGACCTTGAGACTTTCAGTTTCCTCAGCTGAAAAGGTGATGTGAGAATGACCCTAGTCTAGCAAGCCAAGCACCTGTGTGAGGAGATGCCCCCCTCACTCTTTTCCCTAAGTCCCTCCTCAGCAAAGCCCGAAGGCACTCCGTCTCTCCACCAGACCCGCGTGCTCTCCAGACAGCAGGCTTACCCTGGCAGGGCCACAAACCAAATGTCTAAATATTTCAAAAGTTTTAAAGCAAGCTAACAAACTGCTGGACAAAATCTGTCATACCTCCTAACATGATGACAGAGCCTCCTGATGACCTGGAAGGGCAGATCACAATGGCTAGACTCCTCAGAGTTTCACGTTGGCATGCAGCAGCTATTTCCCCCATTCTCCACGTTTTCCTGCACGAAGAGGAAAACAGATACCAGGCACTCAGCCCACAAGGCCAAGCTCTACTCAGGTGCCCCAAGCAGCTGCCCTTTGGCCAACCTTCAGGGCTGGAGCACCCATTGGCCATGTGGCCACACTAGGGAAAATAGGAATGGTCCAGGAGGCCTCGGAAGTGGGCATGGGCATTTGGACAGGGAACCCCAGAGTCCTAGGAACCCAGAGTGTCCTCCAGAGGGGAGGCATGTGGGTTCCAACTGGGCACAGCCCCTTGTTCCCCGAGACTCCTCACTTGCAGGGAGGGGTAGTGTCTGAGCAAGACCTTCTAAAATGCAGGGCGCAGGGCTGGAGCTCCTCTTACCCTGCTCAGAGAGTGCTGGACAGGGAATCAGAGATGCAAGAAAGTCAGGTGTTTTTTTTTTTAGATGGAGTCTAGCTCTGTTGCCCAGGCTGAGTACAGTGGCCAACTCTTGGCTTACTGCAGCCTCTGCCTCTGGGTTCAAGTGATTCTCCTGCCTCACTATCCTGAGTAGCCGGGATTACTGATGCATGACACCATGCCCTCCTAATCCTTTTTTTTTTTTTTTTTGTACTTTTAGTAGAGACGGGGTTTTACCATGTTGGCCAGGCTGGTCTTGAACTCCTCACCTCCAGTGATCTGCCTGCCTCAGCCTCTCAAAGTGCTAGGATTATAGGCATGAGCCACCACACCTGGCTGGAAATCAGCTTTTTGATTTTGCTATTTCCAAGTGAGATCTGAAGTAAGGCCCACAACCTCTCTGGCCCTTAGTCTTCCCCAGAGTCAATCTATTTAGTCTCTGCACTTCCTTCTCGCTCTGGCTCAGAGTCCTAAAGCTGGTCCTGCCCTTGCTAAGGCCGGTGGGTATGGGTCATCAGTTTTGTAAGACCTTTTACCTGGTGCCAGCACCTCCCAGGCCACAATTAGCCTTAGTGTTTAACACCTGGACTTCCCTAAGCAGCAGGCCTGGAACTGAAAAGCAAGCGAACTCACTCAAACCTTTTATTTCTTCCGCCTGTGACCGGGGATCATGAAAGCAGTGGAATCCTGACCAGGCTCATCAGTACTGGTGTCCAGGTCTTCCAGGCGGGACAGGCCTCCATCAGACCTGTTCACATATCTGGCTGGTTCTCCCAAGCCAGGTCTGTCATCAGGATCTTTAAAGAAAATCAATGAAAGAAGCAAAATGAGAGGACAGAGAACTCCTGATTTAGTGCAGGAAAAAGCTGGTATGGGCCTGCAAGTTCTGCAGTGTTTGGAGACAGCCCTGCTGAGACACATAAGGCCTTAGGCTGAATATGGGGAGGGGAAAGAAAGGGGACCAGAGGAGGGGAATAATTATTACTGTGTAGTGAGTTTTTCCAGGCACCATAATATGTGTTGCTCTTCTCTTCTCTTCTCTTCTCCTCTCCCCTCCCCTCCCCTCCCCTCCCCTCCCCTCCCCTTCCCTCTCCTCTCCTCTCCTCTTTCTTTTCTTTTCTTCTTTTTTAGACAGAGTCTCACTCTGTTACCAGGCTGGAGTGCAATGGTGCGATCTCAGCTCACTGCACCCTCTGCCTCCCAGGTTCAAGCGATTCTCCTGCCTCAGCCTCCCAAGTAGCCGGGACTACAGGTGTGCACCACCACACCCAGCTAACTTTTGTTTTTTTTTAATTTTTAATAGGGACATGGTTTCACCATATTGGCCAGGATGGTTTTGATCTCCTGACCTTGTGATTTGCCCACCTCGGACTCCCAAAGTCCTGGGATTACAGGCGTGAGCTACCGTGCCCGACCGTGTTGAACTTTTCTACCTACATTTTCTCAGTAATGTAAGGACCTCATAGACCACTGAAATCCTCCCCTTTCCAAGGCCTCAATTTTGGGAGCTGACGTAGGGCTGCTCACTTTTTATTTTGCCATGGAAAGACATTATAAAGCAAATATCCATTCAATTGTTTATTCAGTTGACAAATATTTATTGAGGATTTACTCTGTGCCAGGCATTCTTTCAAGCCTTGGGATACAGCTGTGAACAAGACAGACAAAACCCCCTGCCCTCCTGTGAAGTGGGCAAACAGGAAATAAATCATAGGTCAGATGGGCTAAGTGCTATGAAAGAAAAACAGGTCAGGGAAGGGGGAAAGGCACACCGTGGGTGGATGGCAGTTTTCAATAAGGTGGTTAGGGAAGGTGTCCTTGAGAAGGAGACGTGTGAGTTAAGTTCTGAGCTAGTGAGGCAGTGAGTCTTGTGGGTGGGGGTGGGTGGGGGAAGGATTCTAGGCAGAGGCCACAGCAGCACCAAGACCTGTAGTCCTCTTCACTGCAAAAAATAATCATCAAAGAAGGGGCCTGGTGAGGTGGCTCATGCCTATAATCCCAGCACTGGGAGGTCGAGACAGAAGGATTGCTTGAGGCTGGGAGTTCAAGACTCTCTAAAAAACATAAATTAGCCAGGCATGGCTGTGTGTGCCTGTGGTCCCAGCTACAGGCTGAGGTGGGAGGATCGCCTGAGCTCAGGAGTTCAAGGCTGCAGCGAGCTGTGATTGTGCCACTGCACTCCAGTCTGGGCAACAGACTGAGACCCTGTTTCTGTAATAAAAATATAATAGTAATAAAGGAAGGATATAATCACAGAATAAGAGCCAATCTTTCTTAAGGGAGGGCAGTTGGTGACCTATTATGTTGATGTAATATGCACATATATACACATACATATGGAGATACATTAGTTTGTCCTTAGTTGATGCTGCACAGGGTAAGAACCTGTCCCTAGTCAGTTTTTGTCTGCAGACCAGCATGTGGTAAGTTACCATTACTGCATTTTACAGGTGAGAAATCTGAGCCTCAGAGAGGGAGCGGGCTTTGTCCCGCATCATGACAGCTGAAACCCATAGGCTAGGATTTGAACCCAGATCCTGAAGACACCAGGGCCTTTGCCCTTGTCCACTAGCCATTCTGGCCCGCTTCACAGCCATGCCTCCTGGCCCCCCTTCCAGGGCTTCACAAGTGCTGATTAAAAGAACAGCTTTGCCATCTGGTTTAACCTGATTTTTTCTCCTTTATTTTCTTCCCCAAACTGCAGGCCCAGGAAGGAGGCCGGGGTAGTATGGATGGCATCTGAGCTGGCAGGACGGGGCGGGCAGGCGGGCGGGGCTGCAGACTTTGCTCCTTTCGAGAGAGATCCTTAGGCAGCTCCCTGGCTCCACGCCTGCTGGAGCCTTTGTGCTGGTATTTGGCCCATTCAGGAAGTCTAGGCTGGGTGTGGCCTGGAAGACAGCATTGCCTCAAACCGACTCACGCCAGCAAGCACTGACTAGCCACCTGCTCTGTGCCCAGCTCTGTGCTGGGAGCTTTGTAGGTTACCTCACTGAAATGAATCCTCTCAACAGCAGTGAAACGTAGGCAAGAGACCCATTCATTTGTTCATTCACTCATTCATACCTTCTTTACACCACACTTTGCCGAGCACCACTTCATTCCAGAGAATACTGCCTCAGGCTTTGCGACAGGCCAGGCGTCGTACCAGGCACTTGTGTTCTTATTTTAAAAGGTACGAAATCAGAGTATGATACAGAGAGAAAGACTTTGAGGTCAATGGAGAAATTCGATCAGAGGAGACCTGGGGAAGTTTGGAGAGGAGGTGAGATCTGGGCTGGGCCCTGCAGTAGCAGAGTTTGGTGGGGAAAAGGCCTTCAGGCAGGGGTAGCAGGCCAGGCAGCTGGATAAAGAAGAGTGTGTTTGGGAACCACATGCTGACTGACCCTCTGGACTAGGGTTTCCCCACAGGACAGTGGGGAGAGGGGTGGTTAGTCAGGAAGGAGGCTGGGAATGTTGGTTCCCTATCTAGTCTCTGTGAGTGGCTCCCAAGGCCAGCCACCAAACTCTCTGACCCTGCTTGCCATCCTGTGAATCAGGTTTAATGACCCTTATCCTGCCTGTGTTATAGGGAGGTTTTGAAGGTCAAAGGGACCCCAGAGACTTTATTATGCAGAGGGAGAGGTTACTTGCTCCTGGTTTTGCTTCTGTCTCAGGGGTGTGTGGGCCCCAGTGGTTTCTTCAAAGCTGGCCTCCAGCCACATCCTACCAGCCCCGCGACCCCTACCTCAGGTGCTCCTGAAGGTCAAGAGTGTGTCCTGCTAATTTGCATCCTGTGCATGGGATAGGTGGTCAGAGTCCAAGTCAAGGAGTCAGCCTGACGGCAGCCTGATCCCCATTCACGTGTGCGGTTCCCCGGCGGCCCCTGGCCAATCACTTTCATCTCTGAGCCTCAGTGTCCTCATAATGGGGCTGTGGTGAACTGTGGTGAGCAGCAGGTGATACGGAGCTTGCGTCCAGCCCCTATGAGGGACTTCCTGGACTGCTCTAACCAGGGACCTCACCGCCCTTCCCAGGATATCCTAGAGCAGGAAGGCTCCTGCTGGTCCAATTCCCAAATGACAATCAATTACTCATTCCATTCACTTGTTCACTCACCCCGCTCACTCACTCTTCGACAAATGCTTACTGACCAGCTTCCAGGCACCCAGCATAGCACTGAGTGCTTTGTTGTTGCAGTCTGTCTAAGACAAGGTTTTGAACCTCAGGAGAGAACTTATAATTGAATTACAATTGGCAGGCAACATGTAATTATGTGCCCCGTAGATGGGGCAGGTGGCAGTTGATGGAGTGCAGAGGGAGAAAAAGACACAGAAATTGTTAGGTTGGAGTGGGGTAGGGGTATGCATCAAGGAAGACCTCTCAGAGGGTGTGGACTCCAGCAGAGGCTGTGGAACTCAGGTGGGTGGGGAGCGGAAGGTGGGCATTCCGGGTAAGGGAACTACCTGAGCAAAGGTATGGAGGGAGGCGGGCATGTGGCCATCAAACCTGCTTAGCTGGAAGGAATGGGTGGAACCTGGTTGTACAGGTGGCCAGGGCTGGGTGGCAGAAGGCCAGGAGACTGAGCACTTCCTGCAGCCTGGATTCCAGGGTGTTGACGGGGGAGGCTACAACATCAGCTAACTCAAAGGCTCTGCGGTGGCCAGGTGGGAGGGTCGGCGATGGGCTCGCCTCCCTGCCCAGAAGGCCTCCTGCCCCTTTAGATAGGACATAGGGTGGGAAGAGAAGAGCCCCTGCCTCCAATTCACTGTGTAGGTCAACACTCAAGTAGGTCACTGTGTTTCTCAGGGTCTTGGTTTCTAAACGTGGAAAACTGGAGTGACTGGACCAGATGGTCTCAATTGCCTTTCCAGCTCTGGGACTCTAGAATTTTCTTACTGTCAATTCTGCATCTGCTGTGGCGGACCTACCCATCCTGGCTTCTTGGCAATCACCCTCCCCGCCAGCCGCGTGGTTAGCCTGTGCACTCATGTTTGCTTCACGTGATCCTTCTCCTCCAACCTGGCTCTGGAAGATTCCTGACCCTGGAGAGACACACTGCACAGACAATCAGATGAATCCACTGGAGAATTTAAACCAAGAGATCCAGGCCCTGGGTTTATTAGATAGTGTTAGCCCTTAGATACAAGGTTATAAGAAAAAGAAAGACTAATGTTTGCTGAGCTTTATTTCATTCTCACATCAACCCTGCAAAGTAAGCTCTGTTTGTATACCCATTTTATAGATGAAGAAACCAAGTTTAGTGACTAACCATGTTTGTCAGATTATGGCATGCGACTGGTTATGAAAACAAAAATCAAAATATTTAGATTTTAGTATATTTTAGTATAGTTTAGTATATATTAATACACATAGTGTAGTTTAGTATAGCACATATCCTATATACTAAAAATATACTAAAAGCCACAAATTTCCATTTTTACTGTATATAATATAGTATATGCTAAAAATAATGATAATGTATCTTTAGAGAAACCTGTATTATTTTGTTTATGTAATATTATATACCATGGACTGAAATTCCAATAGGAAATTCCAAATAAGTTCTACTAACTCTGAAACAAAATGTTTCTTGGAACTGACACAGCAGATAAAGAGTTTAAGGAGTGAAGTGAACATGGGTTTTATATATTGGGAAGGATTTTCCCTTAGATCTTTGGAGCTTGTATCTGCTGTTAGCAACTGTTGTTTGAAGTTTCCAGCATGGGCCTCTTCTCAACAACATGGACACACTGGATCTGTCGGCAGGGAAAAGAGGGATGCGGATGTAGTTGTCTACATTGCTGCAATTGGGCTGCAATGCTACTCCACTGGCTCACGCAGTAACAAGGTCCCATAGACAGAATATGACCTGGATCTTCATCACTTGACTCTCCTGCCTCCCCCAGAGGTAGCTGAGAGCTGGACCAGATCTAAGCCTTGTACATTAAAATCCCAGGAGGGCTGAAGTTCTGGAAAAGCAAGAAGGAAAAACATACAGACAATGCGGGTCTGCAGAGAGGGTGTTGGAGCATGTGATAAGAGAGAAGCAGGGCAGCACCCCTGAGCCCCAGAGAGACATGCAGAGGAGGCTTTGGCTCTCCAAAAGCCCCGTGTACTTTCTGCTGCCTCAGTTGTGAGATTGCTTTAAAGCTTGATAGCCAGTTCCCTTTTATAGAAACTTTTCTGAGCGAAAGGTCATTTCTAGCAACCAGACAGTCCCTGATGAAGACCTCAGTGTTATGATGGTGTCTATGTCTTATTAATTAAGGTCCTGGAATACGCATCCTACTCCATAAATTTGACTGTACAAGAAATGTTACATTATTTTATTTCCTTGAGGTCTAATAAAATCTGACCTTGACTCCACATTCTGGCTGAGGTAACTGAAAAATTGATTTCAGTTGTGAGTGAGATGGGATGAGGGGGATCCTTTCTCTTTTTTTTTTTGAGACAGGGTCTCACTCTGCCGCCCAGGCTGGAGTCCAGTGGTGCCATCTCAGGTCACTGCAATCTCTGCCTCTTGGGTTCAAGGGATTCTAGTGCCTCTCACGAGGATTTAGTGAGAAAGTGGACATACAATTCAAAGTGGAGTAGCTTGGGACTATAGGTGCGTGCCACCATGCCTGGCTAATTTTTGTAGTAGAGACGGGAGGAGTTTCACCATGTTGGCCAGGCTGGTCATTAACTCCTGAGCTCAGGAGAGTCGCCTCCTCAGCCTCCTAAAGTGCTGGGATAATAGGCGCGGGCCACCGCTCCCAGCCAGGACCCTTCTTCTTCAGGGCAGCACACTATCTGTGAAGCTCCCACCCGAAATGAGTCTTCGGTCCACCTCGCAGACATGGCTACTGCTGGTCTTCTCCTCGTCCCTTCTGTGGGACCCCTGTAGGTAGGCATCTATTGCACCACTGTGCCAGGGTCTAGCCTCCCTGAATTAAATGTGCCACTCAGCCACTTCCATTGGTCACTGCAGTTTCCACCCCACCCAGTCCTGGTCAATCTTTCTCTGTCTCACTGCACTCAAAGGCGCTTGGCGCTCTCCCTCTCCTGCAGCGTAACTCAAGTTCAGGCTTTTGCCCAAAGCCAGAGGAGGCAGCCTGAAATTGAGCACCTTCTAGGTAGCATGGGGCTAGTTTGTACTGGAGGAAGGAAGAGGGAGTATAGGAGCACAGAAAGCAAAGAAGACACCCCACTGGTCCTCGTGGCAATCAGCCAGGATGTTCCTAATGGCCACAGTACCCACTACTTCTGGAAACCTCTCTTTTCCAGAAGGGCCCTGTGGCCATGGGACGTAGATCCCCCACTGACATTTGAGTGGGTTCCTGGAGTTATTGCCTGCAGCACAAGATCCATTTTCTCCCAGCAGTGAGAGATGGAGAGGGAGCGACCGGTTCCTAGAGTGGGTGGTCAGTGTGAAGCTCCAGCAGGATCTCGGCAGGTGGTGGCTTCCCCAGCCAGTTTCTCTGAGAGCTGCCCCAGCCCAGGCCACTGCTATTCCTCCAGGATTCTTCCTTGCAGGGTAGCTCTACGTTCATTTTTATTGGAAGTGTCAAAATCACTTTGCTTAAGCTCAAATCTCATCTAGGTTCTCTGTTTAAATAAATCCCAAATGTCTCAATGCAGACTTCAAGGCCCTGCGTGATCCAGTCCCTGTTCATCTTTGTAACTTCAAGCCTCACCCTCTCTCTCCTCACATTCTCTCTGGGTTCCAGAATCACACACATATTATTTCTCTCTTCTCCTGGCCTTTGGCTATCCTGTGTCCCCTGCCTGGCACACGACCTCCCCCGCAGGCTCTTTGGCTGACTCCAGAGTTATCCTTCAGCATTGGACAGTAGAAGAAACAGTGGTTTTGAGGTCCCATGTCTGGAGTCAAATGCCTGCTCTGCCACTTGCTGGATGTGTGATCTGTTGTTCTCTGAGCCTCAAGCTTCCCTTCTGTAAATTGGTTATCACTAAACCAACTCCACAGGGCTGAAGTGAGGATCCAGTAAGAAAATGGACATGAAACCCAAAGTGGAGCGAGAAAATGTGTCACTCTAATATGCTGCCAGTGTAGAAAACGGTCTCTTCCATTCCTTCAACATCTATCCCCTCTTTGCACTCTACCCCCAGCTGAATAAAAGCAGAATGTAGTTTATGTAGCTTAAGAGGTGACTGACAGCTAGATTCCTGGTCAGGAGATTGAGTGATAGAGAGTTGGAAAGTGACAGGTATCATTTATTAACACTTGCCGTGTGCCCAGCCCCACGTGGAATGCCCAGAGACATAACCCATTGAATTCACACATCCCCTGGCAGGGAGGAGGTTTTTTCATTTGTCTGTTTTTATGAACAACAAAAAAGAGACTCAAAGAGTTTAAGTGACTTATCCAATGTCTCTGCAGTTAAAACACACACACACGCACACACACACACACAAGTACATATATACACTTATATACACCCTTTCACCCCATATCCCTTCACAGTCTCACACATATTCACACACTCATATATACACACATGCACTCTGTCCCCCCACACTGTCACACACACACACACATGTGCGGAAAAGGATAAATGGGAGATTGGACCTTGGTTGGCTCAAAAAGATTGAGAAGACATGAATAAGAGTCTTCATCAGTCCCAACCAAGGGTGGCAAAGCAGGCTGAATGCAGGAGTCCTGGCTCCTATTCCTAACCCTGCTGTGCTCAGGAAACAGTGTTGGCCATGATGACGCTGTTGTTTCACTGGCACTTAATGGGGCTGCCTGCTCCTCTCCACAGCAGTCCCAGATGATCAGAGGCTGGCAAAGAACATGTGCCCAAAACATGGTGGTGAGTTTTTACGAGGGAGGAGAGTACCGCTCCCTAGTCCCAGGACGTTCCAAACCTTCACCTTATCTGACTTAAGCAGCGCAGACATGCTCTGGCAGATGGGTGGAATACTCCTCAGATTCCGCCATTTATCCTTGCTCCCCCAGTCCCTGTGGCTTTGTTGATTGCACACACACCTTTCGTTCCCATGGACCACATGGCACACGTTACTTTTGTAAATTTTTTATTAAATTTGACACATAAATGAAAAATTTTAAATGCCGTCTGTGAATACCTGTGAGCGTTTTAGTGTTTCAGACACGTCCCCTCACTTGGAAGTGGTGATTAGGCCTGTGCCCAACAGGCTGGGCCATCTGCAGTGTTATTCATCCTTCATTCAAAAATGTTTATTGAGGCTGGGTGCGGTGGCTCATGCCTGTAATCCCAGCACTCTGGGAGGCCGAGCTGGACGGATCACCTGAGGTCAGGAGTTCGGCCTGGTCAACATGGCAAAACCCCAGCTCTACTAAAAATACAAAACTTGGCTGGGCGTGGTGGTACACACCTGTAGTCGCAGCTACTCGGAAGGCTGAGGCAGGAGAAACACTCGAACCTGGGAGATGGAGGTTACAGTGACTGCACCACTGCATTCCAGCCTGGGCAACAGAGTGAGACTCCATCTCAATTTTTTAAAAATGTTATTGAGCACCTGCCATGAGCAGGACACCGTTATGGGGCTGTGATAACAACGGTGTGCCAAACAGGCGAGGCTCCCGTCTCCAAGGAGATGACCGGAGGGAGACAGAAAACAAGTCAGCAAACAAAGCAATGAGCAAAATCGTTTCAGGCAGCGGTGTGTTAGAGACACAACACAAAAGCTTGTGAAATACCCCAAGGGATTGAAAGCAAGGACTCAAACAGACACTTGTTCACAAGCGCACCTAGCAGCACTATTCACAGTAGCCCAGAGGTGGAAACAACCCTATGTCTGTGAGCAGGTGAAAGGATGCACAGAACGTGGGGTATCTACACACAATGGCACATTATTCACCTTTAATAGGAAAGGAAATTCTGACACACACTACAGCATGGGTGGACTTAAGGACACTAGGCTAAGGGAAATAAGCCAATGACCAAAGGATGAAAACTATGTGATTCCACTTATATGAGATTCCTGGAGTAGTCAAATTCCCAGAGACAGCAAGTAGAATCGAAGTTACCCTAGCCGGGCGTGGTGGTGGGCACCTGTCATCCGAGCTACTTGGGAGGCTGAGGCAGGAGAATCGCTTGGACCTGGGAGGCGGAGATTGCAATGAGCCAAGATCGTGCCACTGCACTCCAGGCTGGGTGACAGAGCGAAACTCGGTCTCAAAAAAAAAAAAAAGTTACCAGGGGCTGGGGAATTATTGTTTAATGAGTATAGAGTTTCCTTTGGTATGAAGAGAATGATTGGAGACATATGGCAGTGATGGTCATACAGCAATGGGAAGGTACTTCCTGCCACTGAAGCACACGCTTAAAGGTGGCTCAAAAGATAAATTCTACACATGTATGCTTCACCACCAAAAAAAATGACTTTTTTTTTTTTTTAATTTTGAGACAGAGTCTCTCTCTGTTGCCCAGGCTGGAGTGCAGTGGCATGATCTCTGTTTGCTGCAACCTCTGCCTCCCGGGTTCAAGCGATTCTCCTGCCTCAGCTTCCAGAGTAACTGGGCCTACAGGAGCCTGCCACCACCTCCAGCTAATTTTTGTATTTTTAGTAGAGACAGGCTTTCACTATATTGGCCAGCCTGGTCTCGAACTCCTGATCTCATGATCCATCTGCCTCGGCCTCCCAAAGTGCTGGGATTACAGGCGTGAGCCACTGCGCCCGGCCAAAAAAATGACTTTTTTTAAAAAAAGTTTATGTGCTGGAGAGTAACTGGGTAGAGACAGAAAGTGGGCAAATGCACCTGAGACGGCTGTGGAAGTCCCCACTGGGAAGGGACATGGGAGCATAGTGGAGGGAGGTCAGGCAGGAGAGCTGGGCAGGGCAGTGGCATGTGGGGCCTCGAGGCCAGAGCAGGGAGTGCAACTTTTATTCTAAGCAGTGGACAAACTACAAAAAGATGGCAGTGGACAAACTACAAAAAGATGTAGCCGTGGAGTGACATAATCAAACTGACACTTTAAAACTCCTTTTGGCCAGGTGCAGTGGCTCACGCCTGTAATCCCAGCACTTTCGGAGGCTGAGGTGGGCAGATCGCTTGAGGCCAGGAGTTCGAGACCAGCCTGGCCAGCATGGCAAAACCCCATCTCTACTAAAATACAAAAATTAGTCAGATGTGGTGGCTCATGCCTGTAGTCCCAGCTATTCAAGAGGCTGAGGCAGGAGAATCACATGAATCTGGGAGGTGGAGCTTGCTGTGAGCTGAGATCACACCACTGCACTTCAGCCTGAGCAATAGAGTGAGACTCTGTCTCAAAAAATAAAAATAAAATAAAATAAAAGCTCCCTTGAGCTTCCGTGGGGCAGATATTGCCAGGGAAGACACTGACCTCCATAGGAGCTGTGGGGAGATGAGTGTGGGAGTCCAGGCAACAGGTGGGGCCTGTCCCCTTCCATATCTCAGCCCACTCGCCCCTGCCTGGTCACATGTTGGGTCAGCAGGTCACACATTGGGAAAGGAAGATGAGGAAATCAGAATGTTGAAATCCACTGTGCCTGTGTCATGGCAAAGGCTCTGCCCTGTTGGGGAATGGGGCGTGGCCCATGCTGCCCCTTGGACCTAAGCCTCATTCACTCAGCTTGCTATGGGAGATACCAGTACAGGGGTCTGTGGGCAGAGGCCAAGAGTGAAAAGGGTGGTGGCTTACAACAGCGTCTGCCTGAGGAGCAGGCAGAACTGGCTCAACCCCAACTCTGATGCCTGCTGCATGCCTCGGGTGAAGGAGCTCACCTCCCCCAGCCTCAGTTTCTCCATCTGTAAAAGGAGAAAAATAACAGTTCTTACATTGAGAGGTCATTGTAAGGGTTCAACAAGATAATGTGTGTTCAGGTTTTTTTATTTTATTTTATTTTTTAGATGGAGTTTTGCTCTTGTTGCCCAGGCTGGAGTGCAATGGCACAATCTCGGCTCACTGCAACCTCCGCCTCCTGGGTTCAAGCTGTTCTCCTGCTTCAGCCTCCCGAGTAACTGGAATTACAGGCATGCACTACCATGTCCAGCTAATCTTGTATTTTTAGTAGAGACAGGGTTTCTCCATGTTGGTCAGACTGGTCTTGAGCTCCTGACCTCAGGTGATCCGCCCACCTCAGTCTCTCAGTGCTGGGATTGCAGGCGTGAGCCACCACCCCTGGCTTGTGTTGAGCTTTTAACACTGTTTCCAGCTCAGGGTAAACTCTCAGTAAAGGATAGTTATCACCATTGTCATCATCATTATTTTACTATTCTAGGTCTAAAATATTTACTCCATCTGCCCTGGGCATGTTAAGATCATAAGACGTTCCTATCTGAACCTGTGTGTAAGTCCCTTTGATTAATGGGGTTGGCTACCATCCAATACTCCGTAAGCATCTCGGGGGCAGGGTTTGGATCTTCATGATTGTCCTCTTCAAGTCACACAGTAGGCATTCCTGTCTATGTTGACTCTGCACCCTGGTGTTCATAGATAGCACTCAGAATTCCTGGAGTTACCTGTTCAGTGTCTGTTTCCTGCCAGAGGTGGTCCATTTAGGTGGGACCACCCCTCTCTTGGCCGTCGTTGTGTTAATAGTGGACAGGTTAAGAATCCAGACTTAGCCAAGTGCAGTGGCTCACACCTGTCTTCCCAGCACTTTGGGAAGGCTAGGAGGGAGTATCACTTGAGCTTAGGAGTTCAAGACCAGCCAGGGCAACACAGGGAGACCCTTTCTCTGCAAACAAATTCACCATACCCAGCCTCTCCTGTATACTTTAAATAATCTCTAGATTACTTACAATACCTAATACATATAAATTCTATGTAAATAGTTGTTATATCATTTAGGGAATAATCACAAGGAAAAATTGTCTGCGCATGTTCAGTATAGGCACTTTTTTCCCAAATATTTTCCATCCACAGTTGCTTGAATCCATGAATGCAGAAACTATGGATACAAGAACTGACTGCATATCCAAAATAACTGAAAGCAGGGACTCAAACAGATATTTGTACACAAATGTTCATAGTAACCCTTTTCACAATAGCCGAAAGGAGGAAGCAACCCAAATGTCCATCAACAGATGAGTGGATAAACAACATGTGGTATATCCATACAATGGAATATTATTTAGCCTTGAAAAGGAAGAAAATTTTGATGCATCCTACAACATGGATGAAAATTGAGGGTACTATGCTAAGTGAAATAAGCCAGTTGCAAAAAGGTGAATGTATGATACCACTTATATGAGTAGTCAGACTCAGAGACAGAAGGTAGAATGGTGGTTGCCAGAGCTGGGTGAGGGGACATGGAGAGTTGTTTAATATACATTTCAGTTTTGCAAGATGAAACAGTTCTGGAGGTTGGTTGTACAATAATTTGAATATATTTAACACTACTGATGTACACTTAAAAATGGTTACGATGGTGAGTTTCATGTTACATGTTTTTTTTTCTTAAACTATAGTTTTAAAAAAGAAAAAGAATCTGGACTTTTGAGGAGAGATATCTGGGTTACAACATGAACTCTGATATAAATGGAAACAACGTTACCAGTCTTGTGAGGTGAACATGAGTCTTGCATGAGATACTAATGTGAAATCCAGTGCCTAATACATGGTATGTACTTAACAAATGTTATGTCTTTGCTTCTATCATCCTACATGCTCAATAAACATCTGTTGAAATAAATGAATGAAGCAAATGTTTAAAGAGGTAGCAGCCACTCACTCTTCAAAGAAGGCTTTGCGTTGGGAGCTATTGCTGGGTCTCTCCAGGGCCAAATCCAGGAGTCCCATCTTGACTGTTGTTGGCCTTTGTTGCAGTTGCTCCTTCTTTTCTTCTGGAAATCCTTTCTTCACCTGGCTTCAGGGACAGGACTCTCTCTTGGTTCTCCTTGTACCTCCCTACCCTCAGTGTCTCAGTCTTCTTTGCTGGTCCTCCTCAGCTTCCTGACCTCTCAATGTGAATGTGCTTGGGACGTAGTGATTGCTTCTCTTCTCTTTTCCATCTGTACTTACTCTGTAGGAGGCCTCAGCCAGACTCACGGCTCCACATCCCATTAATGCATACATTAATACCATAGACACATACACAATACAGCTCTCCACCTCGGACCTCTCCCCTGAAATCCAGACTCATATATCTACTCCCTCCTTGATGTTTCCACTTTGATGTCTAACTCAACATTTTAATAAACAAATAGAAGAGATCCAATTTAGTACATCTAAAAGAAACATCATATCTCAGTAAACAACAACTCCACTTCCAATCGTTTTAAACCAAAAACCTGGAATCATCTTAACTTCTCTCTTTCTCCCATGTCCCACATTCAATCTATCAGTAAGTTCCATCTGTTCAGCCTTCAGAATCTACCCACTTCATTCCACTGCTATCATCTCATTCCAAGCCCAGCACCCCTTGCCTGGATTACTGTTATTGACTTGTGGGTGATCTCCTTGCATTTATCTTGAACCCCTTCTCAACAACGTATTCCCAAAACAGCAACTGGAGTGATCTTTTCAGAACTGAAGATCATGTCCTTTCACCTATCAAAACCGTCTATGGCCTCATTTTTCACTTAGGGTAAAAGCAGTCCTTGCAGTGCCTGTAAGTCCACATACTCTGGCACTGTCACATCTGTGACTTTAACTGCTACCACGGTCCCATTGGCTCACCCTGCTCCTGCTACCATGGTCCCATTGGCTCCAGCTTCTCCATCTTCCTGCAGTTCTTTGCATATGCTTGGTAGGATCCTACCCCAGGGCCTTTGCACTCTCTCTCCAGGGCCCCTCTTCCTGCTGACATATCCACGGCATGCTTCCTCCATTTGTGCAGACCTCTACTCACAGACCATATTATTGGAGAGACCTTTCTGCCTTCTGTAAAAGGAGTCATATCCCTCCACTGATCTACCTCGTTCTCTACCCTTTACCTTGCTGTATTTGTCTATCACCATCTGATACACTACACATCTCACTGACTGTTCTTTGGCATTGTCTATTGACTCCCTAAAATGTTGGCTCTATCAGGTCAGGGACCTTGCCTGACTCTTGCACTGATGTTTCTCAAGAGCCCAGTGCCAAGCACATGGTAAGTCCTCAGTAAATACGTGTCCAGTGAATCAATGAATCAGTGAATCAGTGTGCTCATTTGCAAAGAGGCTGTGACCTGCACGAGTTTTCCAGCTGTAAGAGTCAATGAATGGCCGAGACTCTGTGTTGCATCTTTCCTAGAGGAAAGGGCATTGCTGTTGCAATTGCGTTACAATCAACTGCGCTGGGTGGGTTTACTGGGTAATTGGATGGCATTGGCCCAAACCACAGAAGTAGATCTTTTCCCCATTTCTTCGGCGATCTCCTGAGAAGCCTGCCCAACAACCAGCCCCTCCAGGTGGCACCTTTACTAACAGGGATGCTGTTTGTCCAGGGCACCAGGGTGGGATCCTGGATCCTCTGAGAAAAGGTCAGTAGAAGTGCAAATGCTGATCCCCTAGATGCTGGATTTGCTGGTCACATGTAGCAGAATTAACAGCATATTCTTTACATGCAGAGAACAAACCTCCCCCCAGACCTCCCCACTTGAGCTGAGATTTTTCCTTCCTCTGCTATAGCGAGCAGGCTCAGGTCATAGCATCTGGCAGTGTTTCCCTGATTCCCTGGCTTTCTCTGTGCGTTGCCACGGAAATAGGCCACTGGCACTCCAAGACATATTCCAGTGACATTCATTCACACACCCAACTGGCCTCTCCAAGGGCCTGAACACACACACACATACACACACACACACACACACACAAACACACACACAGTGACCTTGGTGCTATGGTTCTAATTGCCCTGGGACAATGCAGACATGAGAATGAGTGGGTCACATGGCAGATACTTAAGACTCACATGCGCTGCTCATGTGGCCCATGTGCAAAGATGAGGGGGAAATAACCTCGATTCACAAATGCGATAATCTTGGCAGGAATCTCTCTCGCTTTTCCCCCTTGCATTCAGCCAAGAGGCAAAACCAAAAGAGAGGCTTTTTGCTTTAAGGCAAAATCAAATCGTTGTTCTAATTCTACTCAATGGGGAGGGGAAGATAAATACCTTGTTCTAATTATGAGTCAGCTGCAATCACTTGTCCCTCACAGTGTGCCTGCGACTTCACATGACCTGGCTCTGTCGTCGGGCTTCCCAAGCTGGTGAGAGAGAGCCCAAGTTCCTCACTTGAGAATGGACAGAGAATGTGTCACCTAATGTTTGTTTTCAGCTTCTTGGGATCTTTGCAAAATTATCATAGAAAGGTTTTCCATGGGTATATTGCTATATAAATGTACTAAGTATGCGAATATGCGCTTGGTAGGTGTGTTATAGTGGAAGACGGTGCTTGTGAATGGGTCTTTGTGCCTGTAGAGAGAATATGGGGCTGGGATGTGAATGTATAGATACACACCTGTGTGCATGATGTGTGGAAATGATCTCTGCCGTTGTATGCATGATCTCTACATATAGGCATGGTGCATGTATGCACATGTGTGCTCCTGTACGTGTAGTGTGTACTTGGAATACACGTGCAGATACAGAACTCATCTTAAATGCTGAACTGCCTGTTCCTCTGGCTGCATTTGCTGCACCACACAAGGCTCCCTCCACAGCCTCACTGGCCTCCCTGGAGCACTTATGCTTTAAGATGAGTGATCAAAGAAATTGTGGCCAAGTTTCTACCCCTCAAAGATTTAATCCCAGGGGTCAGGGAGAAGGGAGTCCAGCTGGCAGTTTGTGAGGACGGTCATGAGGAGAAATGAAGTTCCCTGGTGCCTGGAATCTAAGGAGTTCTGCTTTTCTGTGAAGGGCTACACCTACTTACTGAGTCAGCCTGGCAGAAAGATCTAGCAACGAGATTCCTGTTTCCAACCCACACTCTCACCAATATGTATGCTCAGGCTCCTTGTGACTTTGCATATGACACACTAATTTGATTTCTTCACTGAAAACACACACCCACACCCATCCCTCCCCCTGCCTCCCACACACTCACCGTTAACATTGTGATTGTGCTGCAAACTGACCACAGCCAACTTAGGAAAGAGGGCTCCAACGATTGCCATAGAAATACATATTCTTTTCCTTTTAGATTCAAGAATAATACATGAACATTGGGTGCGATGGCTCATATCTACAATACCAGCACTTTGGGAGGCTGAGGTGAGAGGATTGTTTAAGCCCAAGAGTTTGAGATCAGCCTGAGCAGCATGCCAAAACTCTCTCAAAAGAAAGAAAGGAAGAAAGAAAGAAGAGAAAGAAAGGAAAGAAAAAGAAAAGAAAGAGAAAGAAAGAAGAAAGAAAGAATGAAAAAAAAAGAAAGAAATTTAGCCAGGCATACCAGCATGTGCCTATCTCCCAGCTACTCCAGAGGCTGAGGTGGGAGGATCGCCTGAGCCTGGGAGGTCAAGGCTGCAATGATCGAGATCACACCACTGTACTGCAGCCTCAGCGATTGACTGAGACCCTATCTCAAAAAAAAAAAGAAAAAAAAAGAACGACACATGAAAACAGCAAGTTCAAGGCCTCAAATGATGATGACTTATCTTTTAACATTTCATATCTTTGGCCAAAAAAGTTGCAATGTGACCTTGAGCTATATATTGAGTTGAATCACTGAAATTGCAGGCACTCAACCATCTCTGACGTACAAAACTATTTCATGTGGTTCAATCTAATACATACCTTTTTGAGATTCTGTGTATAAAATGAGGATATTAAGCATACCTGTCAGGACTGTTTTGGAGATTAAGTATCCAGCAAATACCAGGACCAAATCTGACAGTCAGACCCACTGATTTTCAAATTTATCTCTTTGTCACAGATTGATGGGAATGAGATTCTTTGATCTCCAATCTTGTTGCTTAATATTTTCCAATGTGTTACCCTCCCTAGATTCTGGAAGTATCAAAGATCTTTAGAATTTCTCTATTTTATTCTTGCTTTTCATAAGGGCTCTTTCTTATTCTCTGATCTTTCATTTTTATAGCCTCTTAGTCTAATCTTAGGGATGTAATATATACTCTTTCTTTTTTCTTTGTTTTTTTTTGTTTGGTTGAAACAGTGTCTCACTCTGTCACCCAGGCTGGACTGCAGTGGCGTGATCTCGGCTCACTGCAAGCTCTGCCTCCCAAGTTCAAGTGATTCTTGTGCCTCAGTGTACTGAGTAGCTGGGATTACAGGCATGAGCCACCATGCCTGGTTAATTTTTTTGTATTTTTAGTAGATACGAAGTTTCACCATGCTGACCAGGCTGGTCTCGAACTCGTGACCTCAAGTGATCCGCCTGCCTCTGTCTCCCAAAGTGCTGGAATTATAGGCGTGAGCCACCATGCCCTGCCTCTGTAATATCTACTCTTTCTGAGCTTAATGCTGTTATTGTTCTTGTTGGCCATTGTTTGCAGTTTTTTCTGCTCCCAGTAATGTCTCTGTCACCTTTGGGTTCATTTTTCTCTGTTTTGTTCCAGAGGCTTTGTTTGATTACCCAGTGACTGTGGCTGGTGTTCATATCTAAGAGCTGAACAGCTGGTTAGAAGCTCATGAATAACCTTATTGACTGATGAGCTTTACTATTGGATAAAGAGGTAGTGATTTTGCCCTTAGGTTGGTCAACTTCCCTAGAAAGCACTTCTCCAATCTCCTGCTTGGTAACTATTACGCTGGCAGCCAGTGAGGATCTCACTATTTAATATGAAACTTTGATTTAACAGCTCTCTAAAGTAAAGTATTTCACCCCAGTCCTGAGTGGAACCCAGTGTCTTTTCTGGTTTGTTTTCCCCCAAATAAAAACATCCAGTATTTTATTATGATAGAGGAGGAACGTTTTCTTGGATTCACTGGTTGGGGAAGGAGTGGTGGTGATGGTGGTAATGGTGTGGTGATGGTGGTAGTAGCAGTGTAGAGGCAATGATGGTGGTGGTAATGACGATGGTGATGGTTGTGGTGGTAATGGCGGTGGAGGCGGTGATGGTCATGGCGGTGGTGACAGTGGTAAGAGTGATAGAGGTGATGATGGTCATGGCGGTGGTTGTGGTGGTGGTGGTAATGGTGGTGGAGGTGGTGATGGTGATGGTGGTAGTGGGAGAGGTGATAGTGATGGAGGTGACAATGGTCATGGTGGTAATGCTGGTGGAAGTGGTGATGGTGATGAAGGTGATGATGGCCATGGTGGTGGTTGATGGTGGTAATGGTGGTGAAGGAGGTGGTGGTGATGGTTGAGGAGGTGGTGATAGTGTTTGGTGCTGGTGATGGAAGTGGTGGTGGTGCCAGTGGGGGTGGAGGTGGTGTTGGTTGTGGTGGTGGTGTTGATGACAGTAGTAGTGACGGTGGATGATATGGCTTGGATCTGTGTACCCATCCAAATCTCATGACAAATTGTAATCTCCAGTGTCTGAAGTGGGGCCTGGTAGGAGGTGATTGGATCAGGGGGCAGAGTCCTCATGAATGGTTTAGCATCATCCTTTTAGTGCTATTCTCATGATAGTGAGTGAGTGAGTTATCATAAAATCTAGGTGTTTCAAAAGTGTGTGTGGGTCCTTTCCTGCTTCTCTCCCTTCTTCCCCCTCTGGCCATGTAAGTGCTGGCTCACCATTTGCCTTCTGCCATGGTTTTAAGTTTCCTGAGGCCTCCTCAGAAGGCAAGTAGATGCTGCCATGCTTCCTGTACAGCCTGCAGAACCATGAGCCAATTCAACCTCTTTTCTTTATAAATTACCCAGTCCTAGGTATTTCTTTATGGCAATGTGAGGATGGACTAATACATTGATGGTGCTATCTTTTGCTTTAATGCCTCCTACTGTTTTCAGTTCTACTCCTTATCCTACCTTAGAACCACCTGACATCTCCAATTCCTGAGATGTTTCAGGGTCCTCTGGCTTCTCTTTTATATGCTTTCTCCAGTTGCCAAAAGGAATTAGTACTCACCCATCTGCTTTCATTTTTCTAAAAATTAAATGATGACTTCAGTAAAGTTTCAGGTTACAAAAACAGTGTACAAAAATTTGAAGTTTTTCTATACATCAGTAATATTCAAGCCAAGAGCCAAATCAAGAACACGGTCTAATTTAAAATAGCCACATACAAAAAATAAAATGCCTAAGAATATACCTTACCAAAAAGGTGAAAAGTCTGCAAGAAGAACTACAAAACACTGCTGAAAGAAATCACAGATGACACAAACAAATAAAAAAAAAAAGCCCATGCCTATAGATTGGAAGAATCAATATTGAAGCAATCTACATATTCAGTGCTATTCTTATTGAACTACCAATGTCATTTTTCACAGAATTGAAAAAAATATTCTAAAATTCAAATGGAACCGAAAAAGAGCCTGAATACACAAAGCAACCTAAGTGAAAAGAACAAAGCCGGAGGCATCACATTACCCTACCTCAAACTATACTATAAGGCTACAGTAACCAAAACAGCATGGTACTGATACAACAACAGACACATAGACCACATGGAATAGAGTAGAGAACCTAGAAATGAAGCCTCACACTTACAGTGATCTGATCTTTAAATACGTTGACAAAAATAAGCAATGGGAAAGGGACTCCCTGTTTAATAAATGGTGCTGGAACAGTTGGCTAGCTATATGCAAAAGAATAAAACTGAACCACTACCTTTCACCACACAAAAAATTAACTCAAGATGGATTAAAGATTTAAATGTAATCCCTCAAACTATAAGAATCCTAGGGAAAAACCCAGAAAACACCATTTAGGCACTGGCCTTGGGAAATAATTTATGACTAAGTACTCAAAGGCAATTGCAACAAAAACAAAAAATTCACAAGTGAGACCTTATTAAACTAAAGAGCTTCTGCACAGCAAAAAAAGCTATCCACAGAAGAAATAGACAACCTACAGAATAGAAGAAAATATTCACAAACTTTGCATCTGTCAAAGGGCTGATATCCAGCATCTACAACAAACTTGAACCATTTGACAGGCAAAAACCAAACAACCTAATTAAAAAATGGGCAAAGCACATGACCAGACACTTCTCAAAAGAAGACATACAAGTGGCCAACAAACAGGAAAAAGTATTCCAAATCACTAATTATCAGAGAAATGCAAATCAAAACCACAACAAGATATTGTCTCACACCAATCATAATGGTTCTTATTAAAAAGTCAAAAAGCAACAGATATTGGTGAGGCTATAGAAAAAGAGAATGCTTATACATTATTGGTGGGAATGCAAATTAGCTTAGCCATTGTGAAAAGCAATTTAGAGATTTCTCAAAGAACTTAGAACTACCATTTGACCCAGCAATCCCATTACTGGGTATAAATCCAAAAGAAAACAAATCATTCTATCAGAAAGACACATTCACTCACGTGTTCATCACAGGACTTCTCACAATAGCAAAAACATAAAATCAGCCCTAGTGCCCATCAACAATCGACTGGATAAAGAAAATGTGGCACATATACACCGTGGAATACTACACAGCCATAAAAAGAATGAAATCGTGTCCTTTGCAGCAACGTGGATGCAGCCGGAGACCATTATCCCAAGTGAATTAACACAGGAACAGAAAACCAATATTGCATGTTTTCAGTTTTAAGTGGGAGCTAAATGTTAGGTACTCATGGGCATGAAGATGAGAATAATAGACAGAAGGGACCACTTGATAGAGCAAGGAGAGAGGGGGTCAAAGGTTGAAAAACTAATTGTTGGGTACTATGCTTACAACTTGGTTGATGAGACCCTTCGTATCCCAAACCTCAGCATCATGCAATATACCCACGTAACAAACCTGCACATGTACCCTCAAGCTAAAGTAACAGTTAGAAAAAAAATAATAATAAGATTCAACTTGGAAGAGAGAGTAAGTAGAGGAGAGAAACTTGTCTGCCAGGTAAACCTTTCTTCATCTGATGGAAGCCCCACCCTTTTTATTATCTCCCACAGTTCTTTCACCTGCATTGCTAGGTAGCCAACTCATTTTGTACCTTGGTTTTGCTGCTTTTAGTCAGAGAAACACTGTAGGTTCCCTGGGTGAACTTTGAGCCTGCAATAGTTATTTCAGCCATTGTTGGATGACTCTCCAGCGTCCCATTTCTCCCTTCCTCTATCCCAGTAGGACCCAGTGTTCCCTCCACCCCATACAACCTGTGTGTGTATGTGTCTGCGTGTGGCAAAAAATACTTAAATAACATTTATTTTTATGTTATTGGAGGGCTGTCACCCACCCTTAGCTTCAGAGTGGGATAGCGTATGTCAATCAGCACATTCTGCAGTCATTGGTTCAGGGTAGGCTTGTGTTGGGGGCTGAATTTTGTGTATCCCACATCCTCTGCCAAATTTGTATGTTGAAGTTCAACCCCTAGTACCTCAGAAAGTGACTGTATTTGGAAACAGGGCCTTTAAAGAGGTAATTAAGTTAAAATGGGGTTGTTAGAGTAGGCCCTAACCTGTTTTGGCTGGTGTCCTTATAAGAAGAGGGAACTTAGACACAGAGAAGCACCAGGAATACTCACACACCGAGGACAGATCATGCGAGGCCACAGCGAGAAAGTGGCCATCTGCAAACCAAAGAGAAGCTCCACAAGGAACCGACCTGACCTACACCTCGATCTGCAAGAAATAAATGTGATTTAAGACACACACACACACACACACACACACACACACATTGAAAAAGTAATTGATCTACCTAAGCTCCTATTCTCCTTGTCTTTGTAAACTTAAACCTTTCTTTATTCCATTATCATTGTCATTTCAGCGTGGTTTGAGAAAGAAGCAGATATAAATGAATGGGTGTGATTTTCATTTTAAAATGTAAGTTCCCCAATACCCTTTTTAAAATATAGATTTTGCTCTTTTCATCTTATTTCCTGATTTTTCCCTATTTAGTTTATGTTTAATATAAATAATAAGTTCTATCTCCAAGCACATCGAACACTCCAAAATGCAGTGAGACATATCAGCTTGCCTCTGTCCCATACACATTCAGACACCAGGGGCCTGGATTTCTCAGAGAGTGAAAGGGACTTGGGCCACTTCAATTTTTTTTTGTTTTTTTAGTTTATTTGAGTATATATATTTTAAATGAAGACCTGCTGGAACAAAATTTAGAAAAATTGAGATATATTTTAAACATTTTCATTTACCAAATGTATGCTTTCAACACTGAAATAAATACAAAGCAGTATAATTATGCACTATTCACAAGGTAATTACAGGATTTATTAAAAGTATTAATTTATAACACACAGGCAGAGTGATACAGTAATGCGATGCAAGCTTAAACCAGTGCGATGAATATCTTCTTTGAATTCTGTCTCAGTTCATTTAGAGATAATATCTGCCTTCTAAATGTTAGGATTTCTACTGCTATGGTGGCCATAGTTTATGCTTCCATCCACTCCTGCATGCACCCTCAACCCAGCACACACACCCCTGCAGTGAGTTGGGACCTGGAGCAACAACTATGCAACTTCCCCTACAGGCAGTGAGATGGGGAGGCAGGAGTGGGGAGAAAGTGACTGCCCCTGTGCCGTGGGCCGGGTGGGCCAGGCTGGCTCAGCAGCGTGTGAAGCTGCAGCAGATACTGTCTGCTCCCCAGGCCCAGGTCTTGCATACGATCGTGTCCCTGTAACAAAATGTCCCCTGAGCCCTGAAAAGTAGGCAGAAAGGGAGACCTGGCCAACACGGTTTGCCTCCCTCTAAGATGTTCAGTCTACCAGAGACAGCCTCAGACGTACTTGGAACCTCAGTGGATTCCTTTCTTTTCAACCCACCTTAACATTTCAAGAAATACAAAACAGGAAAAAAAGTTATCCACCCACCATCTCACTCCTCACCAGCCAAATAAATCATCCATTTTTATTTTTCTGTGTTTTCCTCCTATCTATTTGTATTATCATAGTCAGATACACACACACACACACACACACACACACGTTGAATTGAACAGAGCACTGACTTTGAAGTCAGACTCGGATTCAAATCTTGTCCCTCTATCTTAACAAATGCAAGACCTAGGCTATGTGAAGGTCTCTGAACTTCAGTTTTCATGTGTATAAGGGGGATAATAATAGCATCTACTTCATAGGATTATTTCAGAATAAAATAATGTGGAATAATATGCGGAAAATGCCAATGACAGTGCCTGCTGCATAGTAGGTGCTTAATAAACAGTAGCCAAGGCTAGGCGCAGTGACTCATGCCTGTAATCCTAACACTTTGGGAGGCGGGTGGATTAGCTGAGGTCAGGAGTTCAAGACCAGTCTGATCAACATGGTGAAACCCCATCTCTACTAAAAATACAAAATTAGCCGGGCATGGTGGCACATGCCTGTAATTCTAGCTACTCGGGAGGCTGGGGCAGGAGAATCACTTCAACCTGGGAGGGAGGTGGAGGTTACGGTGAGCCGAGATCATGCCATTGCACTCCAGCCTGGAAACAAGAGTGAAACTCCATCTCAGAAAAAAAAAAACAAACAGTAGCCAAAAGTATTGTCATTCAACAAACATCTAGCAAGCCTTTATCATGTGCCAGACAGCAGAGGATAAGACAGAGTGCCTGTCCTCCAAAAATGTATCATCTAGGGCCAGCGGTGGGCACAGAAGCAGAGAGTGAGTGTGTGGCATACAAAGGACTCACATCACATGTGTCTTGGAAGCGATGAGGCCTGAACTGAGCTGGGCCAGGAAGACAGAAAGGAAAGAGCAAATGGGTCAGGATTCGGTTAACACAGGCCATGGGTGGTTAGGAGAACTTGCAGAGAGACAATTTGGTATTCTCCTTTTTTACACCGAACATCAAATTACAAGCACTTCTGATGTTGCTACATAATCTTCCCGTCATTTTTAATGACTGCATAATATCACACTGCTTCGAAGTACTGTATTTCCCTTCACCTTTTCCCTGTCATTTGATTTTGAGGTTACCAATTTGGAGCTATTATAGATATTGCTACAATGAACATATATGTGACAGTTTTTCCTTTCAGGAATTATTTCTGCAGGATAAATTCTAGGTCAAAGGGTATGAACATTTTTTAATAGCTCCTGCAGCTCACTGCCAAGTTGTTGCCAAAGGGTTCACACACTGGATATTACCGTAATTTTATGTATTTTGTCAGAACAGGTAAAACTGGTACTTCAATGTTGTTTTAATTTCCATTTCTTTGATGAGTTGTTTGGTGGGGGAAACTGAATTAAAATGCATATCATGGATGGATACAAGGGCAGAAGAGTGCAGGAAATTGTGACTGCAGGTAGTGGGTTTGGGAGGGATCTGTCTCACTAAGATGCAGGGAGAGGAGGCCGACGTGTTGACACTAATTGCATTTCTTAATTGCATTGTTTGTATTTTACCTCTCTTCCATGACTGACTAAATGAATGATTAACACCATAATCATCACCACTGAATGCATGTAACAGGGAAAAAAATTGTCCTTTCTAACCTTGACTGCCTTTTCAGAAGGGTGGCGACTGTTAAGTAGGGACCCTTTATTCTGCTGAGCACTTTGAAGGGTTTGGAAAAGCAACTAAAACCAGAATCACAATTGCGGATCTCCCATCATTGATTGACAAGTTGTTGGGTTTGTTGTTGTTTGCCTGCAGCCTATCTGTCGAGGACTCAGGGAGGCGGGCAGGATGAAGGCCACCTCAGGGTAGAGGAGAGGGTTTCACTTAGAGGAAGTCTTGGGCCGAGAAGAGGCAAGGAAGGGGAGCTCTGGTCCCTCGGCTCCTCGAGATTGTTCTGCAGAGAAGATAGTGGTGGAGGAATGATGAGACCGGCCGTATGTGAAGCTGTTTTTCCCAGATCAGGGAGGAACCTGGAGGAGATGTGGTGGAAACATGCAGGTGAAAAGAGGATCCTGAGAACATGGGACTGGGCTGGGAGGTGGGCAGCTTGTGGCAGCTCCCCTGGTCCTGGAGAGCAGGCTGCATGGCTGAAAGGGAGTGTGGACAAGGCCATGTCCAGCAGGTGCAGGGACAACATACAGCCTTTTCTGAAAGAAACAGGTGGATAAATGAGCCTTAGGCAGCAGGTAGTGTGCAAGCTCCCAGGCTCCCCAGTGAGGGACATTCAGACATTGAGGAGAGCTAATGGTGAATAGACTTTAGAACCAGAAGCCGGTGGTTGGGACCATGGATTTCAGCAATGGGCGGCCACACAGTGTCCCAAAAGCCAGTTGAGACCCTCAGCAGGCACGAGTCTAGGCATCAGACTAGGACAGGAAGTCCACAGCAGGATGGACACCAGGAATAATACAGAGGACTCCCGGTCCTACAAGCTCCCATCCACACTGACACCAACTGCTACTTCATGCTACCCACATATGGGAGAAGATGCCCAAATACTCAGCATCACAGAAAAAGTTTGGAATTCCTGGGGATTTCTGGAAAAGAGGAAGGAAGTAACAGAGATCGGAAAGGAAAAGGCAATTTAAGAGTCAGCAAAATGGTGGAAGTCTGTGCACTCTGAGGTGATCCTCCTTCCTTTGTCCCTCCAAATGTTCAGTAAAAGCTCCTCAGCCAACTAACTGCTCCTTGTCAGTTGATAATTTGTGAAAACTAATAATGAAGCCTCAGTTTCCAGCCCACATGGATCTAAAATAGGCATCAGATCAGCATGGAAAAGCTGGAGACACTGCAGACCACGAGGACATGGCCCTGGGCAAATCACGAAAAATGGATGGAAAGGGGCTGTGTGGCTTTCAAGGATGTGACACTGGGTTGATCCAGCCCAGAGATGCCCCCCATCCCCTCTCTCTCTTTGAAATGGAGTCTCACTCTGTCCCCGGGGTGGAGTGCAATGGCACGATCTTGGCTCACTGCAACCTCTGCCTCCTGGGTTCAAGCGATTCTCCTGCCTCAGTCTCCCAAGTAGCTGGGATTACAGGCACCCACCACTACACCCAGCTAAGTTTTTGTATTTTTAGTAGAGACAGGGTTTCACAATGTTGGCCAGGCTGGTCTCCTGACCTCATGATTTGCCCACCTTGGCCTCCCAAAGTGCTGGGATTACAGGCCACCACGCCTGGCCTGAGATGTTCACCCCTCTGGGGAGAGTCTCTTGAAGCAGTAAATAACGGGGGCTCTGGAAACATACAACCTGAATCCAAATCCCAGTTTTTTCACTTAGTAGCTGAGTGATACTGGGTAGATCACATGGCCCTTCTTAATCTCCTTCTTTACTCTAAGATGGAATAATAGCACTAACTTCTTAGGATTGTTCTGAGAATTAGATGAGGAAACACCTATAAAACAATTACTATAGGTGCCAGCACATGGCAGAAGCATTGTTTGCTAACATGGCAAAAAGAAGGAAGAAGATCACAGTGGAGATGGTGCTAATGATTGTAGTGTACACTCTTAGTCTCCTACAGATTGTCCAATCTCCCCTTTTCCTTGCTCACAGAACCATGCCCAGCCTCAGTGATAAATCACTATGAGCCTGAGTCAATTGTGACAAATATTTTCCAAGCATCCCTTAAGGCCACATGACACAGTTTTGACCAAAACAGCTTAAGAGGAAGTCTGTTGTGGGGGCTTTGGGAAAGCTTTGCTTACCTGGTGTCTTAGTTTATTTTCTGCTGCTATAACAGAATACCACATGCTGAGTAATTTATAAAGAAAAGAAATGTATTTAGCTTACAGTTCTGGAGGATGGGAAGTCCAAGAGCATGGCATGGACATCTGGTGAGGGCCTTGTTTCTGAGTCAAAACGTGGCAGGAGGCATCACATGGAGAGAGGACAAGAGACTGTGTGTATGTTCAGGTCTCTCTTCCTCTTCTTATAAAGTCACCAGTCCCCATCATGGGAGCCCCACCCTAATGATCTTATGTAGTCCTAGTTACCTCCCAAAGGCCCCACCTCTAATCAACATATGAATTTAGGGATTAAGTTTCCAGCACATGAAATTTGGGAGATGCATTCAAACTATAGCACCCAGGAAAAATAAAAGAAAGAAATACCTGTCTGCAACAACACCATCCCCCCACTCCCCACCTGCTGCTTCATTCTACCTCGAACACAGATGTGATGTCTGATGTTACAAGGGCGTCTTGTGATTCTGAGCAACAAGCATGAGGGAAGAGGCCAAGGGAATCAAAGTCACTGGCCCTGGCGTTAACAAGCTGCTGAACCAAGGCTCTCATCTGGTCATTCTAGACTTTTTGTTATAAATAAGAATAAGCTACTGGGTCATGTTTTCAGTTACTTACAATCAGCGGTGTTTCTAACAGATACAGTGCTTATCTATCCCCACAGTGGGCTTCCGGGTTACATGTATATTCTGACCTACAAAACTTTCATATAGAATCACTTGTAGTTTCCCAAAGTGTCATAACATCCACACACCTAAAAAGTGGGTCCAGGAAAATCATTCCACTTTGTACCATTAGAGCTCAGCTGACAAAGTGAGGCCAAGTTATTATCTAAGGCAATAAATTAAAATTTCTGCTTCCAGAGAAATAAATAATGATGAAATGGTTACAGGAGAAAGGGGAGGAGTTGAGTCATGATCAATACTATCCTGAAAAATCCAAGCACCTGTGTTCCCACTAAAAACTACCACTATGACTACCAAATTTCCAATTATTCAACTGACCTCAATTCATCTTAATCCGGACTGTTCTCAGTTTGTTTTGCCTTCCCGAGGCCCAAATTAACTATTCCATAAGCTCCTTAGGAGTGAGGACCAAATCCTAGTTATCTTTGCAGCTCCAGTGCCTAATGTGGGACCTAGCACAGATTAGGTGCTCAACCTAGAATGAATGAGAGATTAGGACAGAATATTTCTAAGCCAAAGTCTTCAAGCCATCAGTTGGGCTGACGTAAAGAAGTCGCATAGCCAAACGGTTGCAACCATGGGTACTCGAGTCAAGAGAACTCAGTTCAAACCCTGCGTCTGTGCTGTCATACACCAGCTGTGGATCTGTTCAAATCACTGGCCTCCACACCTCAGTTTCCTCTTCTGTAACATGGGGCAAGTTATGGCACCCTCATCGGATTGGCTATGAGCGTCATAGTCATTTAGTAAGTGTTCACAGAAAGCACTCAGTGAAGGGCAGGTGGTGGTGTTATTATTACAATATTTCTAGTCTGTGTAGACAGCATCAGGATCCTAGGGAGGGCTTGTCAAACACAGAGCTCTGGGCCCTGCCCCCAGAGTTTCTGATTCAGTAGGTCTGGCGGGGGGGCTGAGAATTTGCATTTCTAACAGGAACCAGGTGATGCTCCTGTTACTGTTCTGGGAACTGCACTTTGAAAACCACTGACCTAACTTATTGCTGTGAGGTCACAGGGCAGGGTGTCCTTGACAGAAGGGAGAAAAGGAGAGTAAAGAGAAGGAAGAAAGGCGACACACACACACACACACACACACGCACAACTTGCACGTTCCAGCACAGAGCTTCCCAGCCTGTATCATGGCTGGATACATGTGTGCTCAGAAATTGATCCCTCCTCCCTCAGCAGTCACCTGAAGATAGTTGTACAGGCTGTGCACAGAACAAGGGAATCCAGCTTCAGCTTCAAGGGCAGTGGGGCTGAAATTCCCAGACAGGATGCCTTTTCGTAATATGCATAAAGCCTCTGAATGTCCAGCCCTTAAGGGAGTTTCTTTTGGAACAGTGAGGAAGATGAGAACTTGGGGTATCTGGCCTGTTGCCTCTGGCCCCTAACAGGCTCAACTGTTTATCCCGGGACATCATGCAAGTATGGTCATTTCCTACATGTGCTGTGACCTAAAAAATCTGGTGAATTGCACTGTCCAGTACTGTAGTCACTAGAAACATGTGGCTATTCCAAACTGAGATGTCCCATAAGTTTAAGATACATACCAGATTGCCAAAATGTAGAACAAAAACAAGGAACCCATTCATAATTTGTTTTTTGTTGATTACATGTTGAAATGTCAATGTTGTACATATATTTAGTATGTTTGTAAAGTGATTTTACCAGTTTCTTTTTACTCTTTCAATGGAGCTGCTAGAAAATTTTACATTATATGTATGGACTATGCCACCCTAGGAAGCTGACATTTTACAGAAATCATCAGTGGCCTTATCTGTCAGTATAGGTGGGGTGTGTGTGTGCGGGTGTGTATGTGTGTGCGGGTGTGTATGTGTGTGTGAGTGTGTATGTGTGTGGGTGTGGATATAGGTGAGTTGTTGAGGGGTGGCAGCATGGACCCAACAGTAGACCAGCTACTTGGACTTGACCCTGTAGAAGACAGAGAAAGAGTCAGGTGTTATGAGAAGCAGATTAGCCCGATTACATTGTTTAAACATCACCTCAAAGTAGAGTGGGGGAGGGACTAGAAGGTCTCATGAAAAACAAAGCTGCAAGAAGCTTTGTGGTGAAACAGAAAGAAGACAGTCACTAGGCTCAGGCCAGCCTGGTGGCTAAGAGCATGGGTTCTGGAGTTTGAGTCCTAGCCCTCTCACTAGCTAGCTGTGTGAGCTCCAGTAAGGTACATAAAAACTCTGTACAGTAAGGATCTACATCATTGAGTTGCTAAGAGGCATCTTAGTTTGGGCTGCAATAACTATACAGTTGGTGCAAAAGTAATTACAGAAATGGTTGTGATCCCAGCACTTTGGGAGGCTGAGGCAGGTGGATCACGAGGTCAGGAGATGGAGACCATCCTGGCTAACATGGTGAAACCCTGTCTCTACTAAAAATACAAAAATTAGCTGGGGATGGTGGCTCGTGCCTGTAATCCCAGCTACTCAGGAGGCTGAAGCAGGAGAATTTCTTGAACCAGGGAGTCACAGGTTGCAATAAGCCGAGATCGTGCTACTGTACTTCAGCCTGGCCACAGAGTGAGACTCTGTCTCAGAAAAAAAAAAGAAAAAAAACAAGTAATGGCACAAACCACAATTAATTTTGTACCAACCTAATAGATACCATAAACCAGAGAATTTTGTTTCTCACAGTTCTGGAGGCTGGGAGTCTGAGGTCAGGGTGCCAGCATGGTCGGGCTCCAGGGCCCTGCTGCAGCCTGCAGATTGTTATTGTGTCATCGCACAGTGGAAAGAGGCAAGAGACCTCTCTGGAGTCCCTCATACAAGGGCAATAATGCCATTCATGAAGGGATCCTCTCATGACTCAGTCACCTCCCAAAGTTTAGGATTTTAATACACAAATCTGGGGGGACAGAAGCATTTAGTCCATTGCATGAGGCATAAAGTAGTTCCAAATGTTAAATGTTTGAAACAGCATCTGATTGGCCCCTCTTCGTCACATGTGCCCCTCTGGGTTTGCCAGGAGGGTATGGTCTTAGGATTGGATTACCTGGGTCTTGTGCCCAGCCTCCGTGGACAAGGTATCTTGGTCTGTGATCCCAAGAGGTGAGGAAATGTGTTGACTGACACAACAGCAGTCAGCCCTGTCTACTCCACCTTCCCGGCTCTGTGACCTTGGGCAAATGACTAAATGGCTCAGAAGAGACTCAGTTTATGCTTCTATCAAAACTTCTGAGGGAATGATGAGAATTGCACAATCCCTGTCCCATACAAGCTACCCAACAAATGTTAATCCCTCCGCTGGGCAAATGGAAGGCAATGTGGCCATCACTGGCAGCAATGACCTGACTTTTAGCAAAGCCTAGTCAATTACCCAAGTTTGGGAGCTTTCCTCTCTGGGGGTCAGATCATACCTCAGACTTTCAAATCAATGTCAACCAGAAGGTCAGCTGGGACTTTCAGGCTAGGGTCTGGTGAGTGGGCCTCAGCCTGACGTCTGTTTAGCAAACATCCCCTAGCCTTCCTGTTGGAAGGCTTCCTTTACTCACTAAGCAGTTTTGGTCCAACCTGTTTTCCTTTTGTAGCTGAGATTTTGTAAGAGGCCAAATTCCAGGCTAGGGCAGGATAAACAAGATCGCATGGCTAATGATTGGTGAGTCTGCCTGGAATGCAATTACTGCAGAATTTCAGTGAAGGAGAATTTACCACCCCCTGGACTGTTTACAGGGAGGTTGTTAAAACAGGAAGGAGGTTCCAGGCTCTGCAGGATGGCTGCCTGGCATTATTTTTCTTTACTCTCTTTTAAGGAACAGGGGCACCTGCTACAAACTAAAAATTCTCTGCCTCTGTCTGCTCGACACATAAAATTCCCTTGGTCAAAACCTTCCATTCATCTAACAAATTACAGCTTACAAAAGATTCTCCATTCTACCACTACCCCAGTTTGGCAGGTGGAGAAATCAGAGCTCAGAGTAGAGAATTAACTTACCCAAGGACACACAGCCAGGAAATGACAGGACCAGGATTAGAAAATTTTCCACAAAGCAAATCAGGCAAAAGTAATGTTTGTGCTCCGTCTTCTTCATCTGCAGCTAACCCTTCCCTCTGGGTGGGGATACTTGACTTGTAATCTGGTGGTGAAGGGTCCCTTGTTCCAATGTGGATATTACCACAATAGAGAAATATTTTTCTTTTAACCCAGCTCAGAATTTTAGAGATTTGCATCCTTGATCTCACACTACCCCTTCTCTGCTCAAACAAACCCCTAGCCTCTCCAACTCCATGTTGGTGGCCCAGTTTCTAAAAGGATGTTGTGATAGACAGGTCAGTAAGGAAATTCAAGTCTGGTTCCTGGTATGGCTGCAATCCTGCTGTCTAGACAACCTTAGGCAAATCACTAATTGTCCGTCTCTCGGCCTCAGTTTTCTTATCTGAACATAGGGGATGCAGAGTCTACATGAACTCGGAAATCCCATCCATGCTTCTGAAAATTCTGCTTGCAGCTCTGCCACTGGGAAGCAGGGGCCAGGAACATGCCTGGCTCTAGTCTGCATCTCAGGGCCCTGCCTTGCTGCCAGCATCCACAGGTCTCCCTAAGCCTCCGATGGTTGGCCCCGGCTGCCCTATCTGGTGAGCTCAGCGCAGGATTCGTGAGAATTGATGGTGGAGATAAAGATAGGCGTGCTGAAATAAGCCATGCTCTGCCTCTGCCTCTGCCCCCACACAGCCCTCCTCCCTCGAGGCAGCTGTGGACCAGCCTTGGGGAGGACTGGTTGCTATCCTAGAATGAACAAAGCTTGGGGTGGGCAGGTTCCATTAGCTCATTCTCCTAATTGTTCTGGCTGGTCATTGTTTCTCCTTATTAATTCCCAATTAGCACTGGGGAACACAGCTTGGGTTTGATTCTGCCAGTTTTCAGCTATTTCTGTCTTGGCCAGATCTAGGACCTTCCTGCCTCCATGCTAGCTGTAATTCAGGAATGGCCTCAGGGGCACTTACACATTGCCACCCTCAGTGACAACACCGTGAAACTGGTCTCATTGTCACCATTTCTCAGTGGGGAAACTGAGGCTCAGTGAAGTGAAGAGGTTTGCCCAGCTTCCCACTGCAAGTAAGTAATTGGTGCAGGTGAACACTGCCTTACAGATTTTCAAACGTCCGGGCCTTCCAGTCCAATCATAGTCTTCATGAGATTCTCTTATGGTACCTAACTCACTGCCCTGCCATTACAGCACTCAAATCACTTAAAAGCAAATTATTAATTTAATAAAATCAATAAATAAACGTCAAGACTTGTCTTCCCAATTGGACCCCTAGCTTCTGTGACATTCAGGCAATTTCTAAGCTAGCCAGAGAATCTCCTGGTCATGTTAGGAATAAGCAAAGCCATTTGGGTTTTAATAACATGGTGAGAAAATAGTGTGACTTTAAAGTCTTTATTAGCCCCGGAATGCATTTTCCAAACCAGGAATTAGCTGACACAGGCAGAGTGTCAGCTGGAAAAACAAGGTCTGGGTTAGGTGGCCCAGAAAAAAACCCGCTTTGGTGCCCAGAGCCTCCCATTGATTTCAATTGCTGGTTAGCATAGGCCAGCAGAACGATTGTCCCATCGGTGAATGTGCCATTAGAAATGACCCCACCAGCTAATGGGGGTTTAATAGTGGCTTGCTTAGTCCTTGGTATGGTTCCTGTTGTCATTTTTAGTAATAAAATTACTTGTCTGTCATTCCCTTTAAACTTGCACAGTAATAATTAACCAGGCCCCAACGAGAAGCTGGTTACTCTTAACCTTGGCTAGATGAAAGCTCAGTGACCCATTAAAGTCTGTGAAATTGTTTAACTCTGAGCGGCTAGGGAGGTAATGCTGTAGCATATATTTGGAAGAAAATGAATGTAAGAACTCACGTTTGTTCATTATCTCACAATTTGCAGAGCTCAGGATAACCTTGAGGTCATGAGCAAGGCCTCCCACTCAGGAATCAGCAAACCATGGCCCACTGGCTGAATCCGGCCCACCCTCTACTTCTATAAATAAAGTTTTATTGGAGCATGGCCACACCTGCTCATATATATATCATCTGTGGCTGGTTTTGTGCTATAACAGTAGAGTTGAGTAGCTGTGACGGAGTGGCTTGCAAAACCTAAAATATTCACTCTCCTACCCTTTACGAAAAGAGTTTGGTGACCTCTGCCCTAATCCCCAAAGACCAAATTTGAATTCTGCATCAACTTCTTACTAGCTATGTGATGTTGGGCAAAATCTTCACCCCCATTTTCCTCTTCGGTTTCCTCATCTGTTAAGTAAAGCTGATAAGGGCACCTATGTGGTAGATGCTGCTAGAGCTCACCAACAACGTTTTCAGTGCACATACTCTTAAACTTGGGCATGGACTATGAACTTGGACTATGTGACTTGCCCTGACCAGGAAATATAAGGGGAAGTGATGTACATCATTTCCAGACAGAAGCATTCAGAACTGGTGTCGGTTCTCCACACTCTCTACATTGCCATGTTAATCAAGGAGGCAGGCCAGGTGCTTTGAGTGTTGCAACTTTAAGATGGCCAGCTTGGATTCCCAAGTGATTACAGTGAACAGATCCCCTCAACTCACAAAGAATATTGAGCATGAGTGAGAAATAAATCTTTGGTATTTACTTCAGCAAAACCTAGCTCATGCCAACTAATTGTCTTGTTTCATAAAGTTTTTGTTAGGATCTGATGAGTTAGGTGTTTTAGATGTTTAGACCAGTGGCTGACCCTTAGTAAGTAGACAGTTAATGCTAGTTGAAGTTATTAATAGTATGTCAATTATTATTAAAATGTATATTATTTCTTACTTATTTCATTTTCAACTTCATAATGACTGCTAAGTAGTGACTATTAACTTCAGTTTTTCAATGAACATTTAATGAACCCCTGTTTTATATAGTTATATGCTTGACAGTAGGATATAGAAGGTGGGAAAAGGGACACTTTCTGTCCAGAGAGCAGAGGTCCATCTAACACACACTTGAGAGTGTAGGTGATATTAAACAAAGGCATCTCAGAGTTGAACCTTAGAAGTTAAGTAGGGGTTTACCAGACAAAGAAGGGAAGGAAAGGCGTTATAAGCAGAGAAAACCAGCATGTAAAATGACAGAGAGGCCGGGGACCACTGAGCAGATTGGTGTAATAGAGGGACAGGATGTTGGTTAGGGATGTAGCAGCCAATGTTGCTTAGCCACTCGACAGGCATTTGCAATCCACTTCTCCCACCAGCCTTACCCTACAGAAGAAAAGCAAGATATGTGCTTCATCAGCTTCCCTTGCAGCTAGAGGGCCATGTGAGTCTCCGGGGGAGCTTCAGATGAAAGCAAAGAAGTGCAAAAGGAGAGTTTGTCACTGTCCTGTGTGGGTGGAATGCCTGGAGCCGTGGCAGTCATCTTAAGATAACAAGGGAAAAACCAAGAGAAATGGAGAGACAGGGACCCAATGGACCATCCACATATCTGAACATCGAGCTACTGTTGAAGCCACACTGCAAGGGTGTACCCCTCAGACTTCCCAGTATGAGAACAACAGATGTCCTTGTGATTAAGCCACTGCTCATTGAATCTTAACCAATGAAGGAGTTATGAGAAATGAGACCGGAGGGGTTAACAGGGCCTAGATTACGCAGGGCCTTTAAAGGCAATTGGGGTAAAGGATTTTATGTAGGAAAGGGAAACTCAGGTTTAAACAACATAAGTCACTACTCAGAATCCCACTGCTAACAGGTGTTAGAGCTGAGATTTGCACAGAGATCCTCCAAGTGAAGTCCAGTCTCTTCCCACCATTGTGTAGGGCAATTTGCCTCTATAACCAAATGGTCCTAGTCAATCCCCACAAAAGGATTCTCTTGGCCTATGGGTCATTTCTAACTACATGCTAGAGAAGTTGAGATTTGGCCAGATCTTCCTAATTGGAATCAGATCTGTGATCTTCAGAAACAAGAAGACTTGAGAAAGTATGTGGGGACATGGGAGAAGGTGCAAAGGTGAGGCATGGTAGGACTGAATTGAACTTGGGGAAAAGACTCACAAAGACACACAGAAGGATGGCACCAATCCTTCCACCATCTTGGTTTCATTGTCTGAGAAGAAAGTGGCAACCCCAGCATCCTCTCCTGCTTCTCCAGGATCTGCACCTATCTGACCTCCACTGCACCACAGGCATCTAGGAGACCCTAAGTTCCTTAGGGCACTGTAGTGCCTCACCCATCCATTCTGTCAGAGTCAGGCTCACTGCATGCCACAGAATGGATGCTTAGTTGGCATCCATTTCACTTGAGACAAAGTGAAACTAGGGTGAGCTCACCTCTGGGGTGGGCACTTCCTCGAAAGGCAGGATCACAGATCATCCCAATTTTTTCTCTCCCAGGTTCTGTCAGCCGGACAGATGCATCCACACATCCCTTCCCCCAACAAAAACCACAAAACTAGTCCACGAATCTATTTCAGGAGATTCAACCTAGTTTAATAGTTCAGAGCACTAGTTCTGAAAACCAAACTACCACTTACTAGCTGTGTGATGTTGGGCAAATAGTTTAACATTCCTATGTCTCTGTTTTCTCATCTGTTGGATAGTACCCACTCATGTAGACTGTGCTTGTAGGATGAAGTGAGTTCATTCGTAGACAACCCTGACATACACCAAGCACATGATAAATGCTGTCGTGATGATTATTATCCTGACTCAGCACCTTGCCTCTCATGCTGAACCCACCCAGCTTGTAGTGCTCACAGCACATGCATCTCAGAGAGGCATCCCCAGATTTGAAATCCCTTTTTTGCCCCCAGGAATTTGAAGCCCCGCATTTCCCTATAAATCCTAGCTTAGCCAGCCCCTCAGGCCCCAGGTAGGACCAGCCTGACCCCACACTACCCTGTCATCCCCAGGCTTGCACCCCACCTCCCGCCCTCTCTGTGCTCTCGTGGATGGGGAGCTAAGAGAGGGCAGTGAGCCCTGACAGGCCTGGCCACGCTGAGCCTTGTTTGTGTATTTCCACCTTCATGCTTCGGTTGCTGTCGCCCCTGACTCATCAGTTAGTTAACAAGCTCCAGAACCGTTCCTCCTCCTTGGGACATCTCATCACACAGCCCATCTAGCCAGTGAGAGTGCAGGCTCCGTGGGGGTGCTTCTGTGGGAGAAGTCGGCTTGTCTGTTCTTCTGTGCTTCTGCCCTTCCTTCCTGAATGCTCTGAGACCAACTCAAAAGCAAAGGCACTGTCGTTCCTTTCTGTGTGTGTGTGTGTGTGTGTGTGTGTGTGTGTGTGTGTGTAGGCTTTTGCTCTTCACAGAAAGAAATCGTGACCCATCTGGATGGCTGATCAAGAGGTTATGATTTTTAACAATAATAGCAGTAGCTTACATTTACTGAGCGTTTACTATAAACCAGGCAGTCTGCTAAGCATTTTATGTGAATTAACTGGTAGAATGTTCAAAATAACCTTGGGAAGTCAGGTGCTTTTGAAAATCACTGTTTTATAGACAATGAGAGTGCAGCTTAGAGAATAACTTGCCCAAGTCATGCAGCTACTAGTAAGTGAAAAAGGCAGGATCTGACTGTAGCCTGTTCCACTCCAAAACTGTGCCCTTAATTGGTGCTTTGAACTTTTTGGTACATACAAATCACTCAAAAACCTTGCTAAAATGTAAGTGCTGATTCAGTAGATTGGGTTGGAACCTGAGATCTAGCATTTCTAAGAAGTGTTCTCGTCATATTGATGCTATGGTTGGGAGCAGACACTTTAAGCCATGTCGATCTAGATCATCATATTGTTCTTCCTGACCTGTTAGGATGACTGCAGGCTGTTCAACTAAATTCCTTCCAGGAAGGAATCTCCTGAAATAGAACCATGGAAAAGGCTTGTGGCTAGAGTCCTGGGTTTGAATTTCAGCAGTCACTTGGTTTTCATGACCTTGGGCAACTTCTACTTTTAGAAACTCAGTTTCCTCATCTTCAGAATGAGGATGACAATATCCATTGACAGATGATTGCAAAACAGTAGACATGAAAATGCCCATGAAAAGGGGCTCTGTAGACTGTACTAAAAGCACAGCTATTAAAGCATTTGTTATTAAAGAATAATATCATTATTTTAACAACTCCTAATTGAATGGGCAGTGGGTAGGGTCTTATGCTGGCATCATGCCATTTTTCATTCATTCCCAAACTTTTTTTTTAAGCCATCTACCTGATGGCCAAGGATAAAGAGATTCATCACAGTGTTTTATTGCACTAATTAGAGATCTTCACTACCTCAGCCTCTGAGCCCTATAGAACTCTCTGTGACGTGTTGTTTAATACCCACAGGGCAATTCTCCCAAGCCCCTTCCATCTTTGGCAAAATAGGTGAAACAGGGCTGGATCTCCCCCACCACAAAAAAAGAGATCACAAGGACAGCAGGAAGACCAAGCAAAGCTGACGCCCACCTCTGAATTCCCAGCCATGGAGAGTCAGCACAGAGGGCAACAGACGGCTGCAGTAGATATTGCTAATCTGGCCAAATGACAGATTAGTAGAATTTAGCTGTTTCTCATTAGCTCCCTTACTTTTTCCTCTACAGTAAACTAAATGCAGTGAGCTACAAATGGTTTGTTGTTCCTCCCGTTAAGAGGTGAATTCCATTTCCCCTCCCCTTGAATCTAAAGTTGTCTTTGGACTTGCTTGGTTTATACCAACAGAATGTGGCAAAAATGACACTTTAGGGTTTCCCAGCCTAGGCCTTAAAATGACCAACAGCTTCTACCTTCTTCCACTTTGAAGCCAACTGCATGCTCTAAAGAAGCTTAAGCCAGACTGCTAAGGGGTAGGAGGAGACCCACATGGAAAGAGGCCTTGAAGATCAGAGGCCATCCTCGGCACTGCAGCTACAGACAAGCTTCTAGTGGAAGGCAGCTCCATTAGGGCCCTCAGTTACCCCTGATGAAGTGAAAGAACCATACCAGCTAAGCCTAGGCAAACCACAAGACTGTGAGAAATAACATATTAATTTTTTTAAGCCCCTGTGTTTTGGAATGCCTCATTATGCAGCAATTGATAACTAAAACACTAGACTTTTTTTAATCTAATTTTTTTTCTAATCATTTCTTCCACTTACACATCCAAAAAATATTTCCTATGTGTTAAGTCAATGGCTTGCAGCATGGTCCCCACATCAGCAGCATAAGCACCTCCTAGAAGCTTGTTAAAAATGCAAATTCTGGCAGATGCGGTGGCTCATGCCCGTAATCCTAGCCCTTTGGGAGGCCAAGGCGGGTGGATCACCTGAGGTCAGGAGTTCAAGACCAGCCTGACCAACATGGTGAAACCCCATCTCTACTAAAAATACAAATAATGAGCCGGGCTTGGTGGCAGGCACCTGTAATCCCAGCTACTTGGGAGGCTGAGGTAGGAGAATTGCTTGAACCCAGGAGGCGGAGGTTGCAGCAAGCTGAGATCGCACCACTGCACTCCAGCCTGGGCGACAAGAGCAAAAAACTCCGTCTCAAAAATAAAATGCAAATTTCAAAGATCCACCTCAGACCTAATGGTTCAGAAACTCAGGGATGGGGCCCAGCAATCTGTATTAACAAACCTTCTGGGTGATTCCAATATAACACTCAAGTTTAGGGATCACTAGGCTCAGCCAGTGGTTCTCTATCCTGGCCGTGCACCTTGATCACCTGTAGTCTTTAAAAGTACAAACATACACAGGGCTTACTCCACACCTACTGAATCATGGAAGGCCTAGGTATATGTGATATTGAAAGTGTTCCTTGCTGATTTTGCTATGCAGCCATGTACCATGGAGGAATTCAAGATGACCCTCATGATGTTTGGTCCCTGCAAACCCTTGCTTCTCAAGCTTGCGGATCCACCTAGGGATCTGATGAAATGCAGATTCTGATTCAGTAGATCCGAGGTGAGGCCTGAGAGTGTGCACTTCTCATATACTCCCAGGGGAAGCTGTCAACCTCATTTGGAGCAGCAACACTCTTGGGAGTCACCATCTTCTCTGAAGGGTAGATGTCATAGAAGGTGGTTTTATGCTACACTTTCACAACAGAAACACACACACATCTCTAAATGCTGTAGCCAGCAGTAGCTTTACAAGATGCTGTCGAGGCAGCTTCAATGTCCCTACTGCACAGACTTTAAGGAAGACTCCCTACAGGAGATGCCACTTGAGCTTTGCCTCAAAAGATGAAAAGGATTTTGTCCAATGGACATGGAGAATGAAGTTCCAAGGTAAAGAGAAGAGCCTATGTTAAAGAAGCCCAGAAGGGCCACTTAGGGTGACTGAGGTCTAGCCTGGTAGGATGAGAAAAGGGACATGAAGCCAGAAACTGTTTGTGACCAGATTATGAACAGCCTTGAACATCAGGGTAAAAAAAGTCCAAATGTTATCGCATGGGCCATGGGGAGCCATGGAAGTTTCCTCAACAGGGGAATGATGTTTCTGTGCAATCAGAGTCTGGTTCCCGCGACAGGTAGAAGGGTTGCCTTAGTTCTTATCTTTGCCACGACTCCAAGATTTATGTCAGAAGAGAGAGAAATGCCAGAAAGATGCAGAAGCCTGTAATTAACCGCACTGGCCAGTATTTTTAAACAGGTGGCTCATCTTCCTTGAAAGAGGACAGTTCTCCAATCTTTCTGAGGAATTGTTCCAAGAAAGAGGAGCAGTAAAAGATTTCCACTCCCAGAGAACATAGCTCTGCTCACATGTTCCAGTAAGTAATGTTCTCTGTACCACAATGAACAGAAAAATGTGCGTGATGGAATGAAAATCCCCACTGCCTGGCTACCCGTGGGCAGCCACTGTTACTATGGAAAATTCCTGATTAAAGTCAGCAGAAGAATTTCCTAGCTAACCACCATTATTAATAGGGGCTTCAGCCTTGCGCTGACATTCAAGATTGGGTTCTTTAATATGTCATTGCACAAGCCAGGTGATTAAACTCCTATGTTTCTTAAAAGCAAACAGAATGCACCCACCTTCTCCAGGCTGACTACCCTTTTTAATAACCCACGCGGTCCTGCTCAGTTAGTATGAGAACAAAACTGCAACCATGAAATTATTTTAACAAGACCATAAAAAAAACAATTTGCTTGAGTGATGTTTAGGGAGAAGGGGGGAACCCACCCTCTCTCTGAACTAATTAAACTGTACTATATGTCCTTGTGTAGTTCCTGACATTTTTCTGGTTCACTCAGTTTGAATCGCTACATGGGGATCGGTGCCAAGCTCCCAAATGGCTAACTCAAAACAAAAGCAGGGTCTCCAGAGTATTCCTAGGCATCCAGCAAATTGAGGGAACGTTATTTTGGGTTAATCAATGTACCTCAGTTGCAATCACATCTTGCCCCATAGAAAAGACGCAAAACGAGGACTCACTGTTGGAAGTCTAACTCAGGATGAACTAGGAAGTGACATTGACCTTGTTATGTTCTTCCTATTTTGTTATTTTATTTTTTCTGAAAAATTACACCCTGCTTTGGATGAAGCCAAAAACAGTGGCCCCTCATGTTCCATTTCTCCCCCCACCCGCTGATAGTTTATGCCTTTCCCACTGACACTGGCGATTACCAGAAGCCACTGGCAGCTTTCTTGAATGTCTTGACAGGCAAGGGGTCTATTCTCAGCCTGGTAGGGACTAGACATTGATTAATGGCTGGGAGCTTTGGTTTCTGGCAAGACAAGCCTTAGTTTAAGCTGAGGAGCTCTTCAGGTGTTAGTCAGACGCTTGTCAAAGTCAAACTGGGAGGCACAATGAGTGTCTCGGGCACGGCACAGTCATGTGTGCCTTAGTCTCCTGTTGAGAAACGTGCCCCTGTGTATTGAGTCCCAATATCATGGCCTTGCACTCCTTCAACCTAATGTTTACCAACCCCTTCAGAGTTTAGAGAAAATGTTCCCTTTTGAAAAGCTCTTTAACATTGATGAGGCAATCAGTGTTAAATTCCAAAGAACCGTGGAGCACAGATAAAACGCATAATTCAATTCATTTCCATTTAAAGCAATATACAATGAACAACTGCCATGTGTGAGATACCGATGGGGTACTATCCTTTGGGTGAACAAGATGAAACTGATAGAGGTGCTTCCTGACTTCAAGGAAATTAGACTGTCCTAATTTAAGAGAGGAATCAGTATGATAAATGGTAGAACTGCTCATAGTGATAAGCCCTAATATTTTCATTACATGCTGCAATATGCAAAGTGTGTGCATATATGTGTATACACGGCTACAAGGCCATTCTTATCTCCTGGTAATGAATGCCAGTCGTCTCTGATTGCTCTCCCACTGGTTCATCCAACCCAGTGGGAAAAATATCATCTGGAGTCATGAGGTATTACACAGGGGAAAACAACCAGGTGGTTGATTAAGAAAGTCTGGGCCTTTGGGTCAGACTGAGATGTGAATCCTGGCTGTGGTAACTCAGAGCCTGTCAAATGAGAGACAGAACACCCACCTGTAGGGCCACTGAGAGATGGTTTCAAGATAAAATATCATAGCCTCAATGCATGTGACATGGACAGTTCTCAATGCCAGTCACATCTCTCTCCATCTTGTATGATACTTGCTGTATCAATTTCAGGTGCGCTTTGTATGGAGGTGCTGGGCCATGTCTCAGTCCTGCCAATGCTGTCCCCTACCTGGATCCCCTGTCCTGTGCCATTGCACATCTTGTCTCCTGCCCCAGAGTTCCATGAAGAGTGTCGTCTTGCTCTTTGTAAAACATCTGCCTCTTTCTTTGTCTGGAGGAGGAGCTGCCGGGAAGGGAAGCTGCCAGGAAGAACAGCAACTCAAATTGGGCTACTTCCTGTTTTGAAACCCAGGGACCTGCCTGCAATCAAGGATGCGTTGTAGATGCTTGAGGAAGATAGTTCCCAGCACCCCATGCAGAAAAAGCTGGCTGTGGCCTGCAGTTCGCATGGCTGGCAGTGTGCTCCTGAGCCTACTTCTGGCTTAACAATATGCCCCCTCTCTGTGGGGTTGCATTTTCTTAGAAATCCAAGATGCCAAGAAGGGCAACATTGGCGGCCTGATCTGATACAGAAAAGCTAGCCTGATGGTATGTGTTCCTCAACCTTTAACACTTGGTGTTTTCCTCCCTCCCTGTTCCCATGGAAAAGAAGTAGCAGAGCTACTGGAGCAGCTGGGGAGAACTCATGACTCACTCCCTACAGCTTTCCAGAAGCACAACACCTGGTCCTCACCTCTGGCACCACAGTTGCTCCCCTCTTTCAAGTGTTTCATCTCTTGTTTGAATGCCTGCAGTATCTCCTAGTCCCTGCCCACACCCTTGCCTTCCTGCCACCCCTAGTCCACACGTCAGTATCATCTTTTCAGATGCACTGTGACCCAGGGCTACCCAATCAGAGCATGACATCCCCTGGCCGGCATGGCTGGTTGAGGGATGGCTGTGATCTAAGCTAGTGAATAATTATAACCCTCACTTATTAAGTACTTGCTGTGTGCCAGACATGGGGCAAAACCCCTGATAGCCAGCATCTCACCTCACCCTCACAATAATCCTATGAGGTCAGCACTGTTATTATTAGAGGGGGTTGGTAGCTTGCCACAGGAATCTAGTGAGAAAGCCGTCAGAACCTGAACCCAGTACTTTCTAATTCCACAACCCATGCTTACAATGAAGCGTGAACGAAGACATAGACCAACCTGTGGCTGTTTTCTCCCAACAACCACACTTTTCACTGTTAAGTGTTTGTCATCTAGTGAGGCCAGTGTTGTGGCGCCATATAGAGAAAAACAAAACAAAACACAATACAAAAAGCAGGGGCTGGGGGGACTTGCTGAACACCCTGGCTACCTGGGGCTTATCAGCGAGTCTGTCCTCTCTCCTACAAGCAAGGTAAGGCATATACGCCCCTAACCGTAATAGGCTTTTTTTTTTTTTCTGAATAAAAAGCTACCACATTATAGTAATCTGACACATCTTAGTGGACTGATCGATTTCTCCTCCTAAATTTATATGAAATTTTTTTTTTTGCATGTATCCTGGGATGGAATTTCTTGCAAGATTCCTCCTTTTTGGTTTGGCATGAAATGCAATGGGCTTTTCCACCATTACTCATATCCTCAGTACACTTAGCAGACTGTCCCAAGAGAGGAAGAGTCCTGTCGTGTGCTGGGCCAGGAATCTGGGGTCAGAACGACCAGTGTGAAGAGCTGTGTAACTGCACCACAGCGCAGGAGCTGGTTAAATCCATCTCTCGATGGGACAAGAATCCTACCTCTCAGGGCTAGAGGAGGGCTGCACTCATCTACATCCATGGTTAGCCGAGTGCCTGGCATATACCCTCCTAAAGACTCAGTAAACTGTAGCTCTTTTTTTCCTTGTTCTACTGCAAGGAAGACTTGATTTTAAACTCGTGATTATTGGCTTAATAAATTTATACCTCAAAATTCAAACACATGTTGACGATATATAAGTAGCCCAGTCCTTCCACTTTTGTCTCCCTTTCTTAATCAAAAAATATTATTCCTCCAATAAAATGACCGTTAATACCACTGATATTGTTTGGCTGTGTCCCTACCTAAATCTGATCTTGCATGGTGCTCTCATAATTCCCATGTGTTGTGGGAGGGAACTAGTGGGAGATAAATGAATCATGGGGGTGGTTTCCCCATACAGTTCTCGTGGTAATGAATAAGTATCATGAGATCTGATGGTTTTATAAGGGGCTTCCACTTTCATTTGGTTCTCATTCTCTCTGCCTGCCACCATGTAAAACCTGCCTTCCACCATGTAAGACCTGCCTCTGCCTTCTGCCATGATTGTGAGGTCTTCCCAGCCCCCTGGAACTGTGAGTCAATTAAACCTCTTTTTCTTTATAAATTACCCAGTCTTGGGTATGTCTTTATTACCACTGGTTTCTATTTTTTTAATTGGAAAATTCACATGACATCACTTATTTATCCCTCTATAAAAACCCATGATGAGGTTCATAGAGGTGTCAAAATCACAGAGACAGAAAGCAGAATGGTGGCTGCCAGCAGCTGGAGGGAGGTGGAAGTGGGGAGTTGTTCAATGGGTGCATAGTTTCAGTTTTCCAGAATGAAAAGAATTATGGACATGGATGGTGGTGATGGTTGCACAACACTATGAATATATTTAATGGCCTAAACTGTATATTTAAACACAGCTAAAGTGGTAAAATTTTATGTCATGTATATTTTACCACAATTTTAAAAATTGGAAAAAACTCATTGTAGTTTTCTCATTATAAATACAACATCTGGGCCGGGCACAGTGGCTCATATCTGTAATCCCAGGTCTTTGGGAGGCCAAGGCAGGAGGATCACTTGAGGCCAGGAGTTCAAGACCAGCCTGGTCAACATAGCAAGACTCTACAAAAAAAAAAAAAAAAAAAAAATCAAGTTAGCAGGGCATGATGACATGTGCCTGTAGTCCCAGCTATTTGTGAAGCTAAAGCAGGGAGATTGCTTGAGCCCAGGAGTTCAAGTCTACAGTAAGCTCTGATCATGCCATTGCACTCCAGCCTGAATGGCAGAGTGAGACGCTGTCTCTAAATATGTATATATAAAATACAAAATAAAAAATAATTCAATAGCCAGGTATTCCAGAAATTTTAGAAAATTCATAAGATCACTGAGAAAGTAATATGCCACTAACAGACAGTCTCATCCTACAACCTAATAATTATAATCAATGATTTGGTGTACTTCCTTAAAATTTTCTATGTATATTTGTTTTTAAAAATAAATAGGATTATCTCGTATTAAAAAAATGTAAGTCATTTCTTTCAAATTTAGGTGCCAAAGAAAGTTTTACTTCTGAAACATTAGTATGCTTTTTCCTTATATGGCACAAATAATGTAGCATCATTTTTTTTCATATTTCAAGCATCATCATGTTTTCCTTTTTGTTCTGGCCACTGGGAAGCTCAATCTAATTATGTGGCTCAACTTTGATAAACGGCTAGAATCCTTTGTCTGTTTGTTTATGTTCTAACTTCCTTCCTGGTCCTGATCTATTAAATCGATTTTTCCCTAATCTTGATTTATTCTCTATGTATAGCTTTCTAGTTTATTGTCATATTGTATTGTGTCATTGTGCACACATAACATTATAGGTACTATTGTAAGCTGCACATGGAAGAGGGTCAGTGATATGTAAGTAGTCACTGGGAAGAAGATTCATCAATTATATTCTCATAATCTGTCACAATATCTGATTAATCTATCATAATCAGGCAAGCCCCAGGTGGCAGTGAAGCAAGGGAGGGGGTGGCCAGTGGTGATATGTGTGTGGGGAAGAGACAGAAACCGAGAGGCTTCAACCACCCCGTATAGAACTCCAGAGTCTGCTTGCGTTCCTGGTGACAGTTTGAGAGAGTGTTTGTGAGCTTTATCTGCTGCCTCCTGATAAGCCTGGGTGACTCATTTGTCTCTGGCCTATACGTCTGTCATAGCTCCCGGCCACTCCCTGGACTCCGAAATGAGCACCTTCAATCCACTTTCTGCCGAGTTCTAGGGTCGTTTTCTTTTTGTCTTCAATATGAATGTGACCACATGACTCTCCTGCTTAAACCCTTCAGTGTTACCCACAAAGTACACTTAAAAATTCCTAACCTAATGCAGCCCTCTCATTGAGAAAGAAGTACGAGACCTGGAGAGGTAAAGCAATTTAGTGGCACAGTCAGGACCAGAACCAAGGTTTCATTTCTTTGTTCATTCATTCCACCAGGCATACATTTATTTACTAAGAATGTTTGAGGACTAACAGGCATCAGGCACATTGGAGGCTCTGGAAACCAAGCAGTGAACGATACACAGGGTCTGCTGTCTTCCGGCTCCCGCGCTACAGAGGCAGGGTGCGAGAAACGGATTGATGCAGAAATGAACAAGGTAATTTCAGATTGCTCTAAGTGCTATGAGACTTAAAAAAGGGACACCATGCTGGAGAGCGGGTTAGGGTGGGGAGGTGGAAGAAGGGTGGTCGGGGAGGGTCTCTAATTGTGACACTTGAGCAGCCGCCAGCGTTGGGAAGATCTGGGTCTGGGCATGTATATGAGGTCCTGAAGAGAGCACCCACTTGGCTCCTTCTCGCACTCTGAGGAGAAGGAGAGGGCAGGAGGGGAGTTCTGTAGTGGGGATGGCAGAGTCGAGGCTCGGAGGGCCTTGGCAAGGTCTCCCGCTCTGTCATCACAATTGTGGTTTCCAAAACTCGTCACAGACTCAGGTGTGTTTTCAGGCCAAAGGGCTTTGGTTGAAAAGCAAGGAGAAAGTGGAGAGCTGGGCCTTTCCTTCCATGCCTAGCCCAACCAAGGCACAACCCTTCTCACTGGGTGAAATTTACACCTAACGTTATTTTTAGTCTTCTCCCTCCAGCTCGAGGAAGGGACCCCACATGAAAGAGAAGTCGAATTTATCTTTGCGGATGAGAAATGCTCACGTGAGAGCAGGAAACAGCACAAGCTTTGGAGAGAAGGAGAGCATGGCTGAAACTAGGTGTGGTCTTTAAGCCAGGTTCCTCATTTTCTACCCCACAGTGTCCCATCTGTCAATAAAATTAGTAAGGACTGGGATTTATAGAGTGCTTTGTGTTCTTTACAAATATTATCTCAGTTCATCTCCTAAGAACCCTCTTATGGTACTATTATTTTCAAACCCATTTTACTGATGGGGAAACTGAGACCCAGAGAAAGGGACCTGAAGTTCAGACCCAAGCGGTCCCTCACTGAGGTCTACCCCGAAGTCTTCAGCAGGATGCTGGATCATCTCAGGCATTGTACTGCCATTGGGAAGTGTAAAAGTACTAGGACGGGTGAAAGGCCCAGATTAGAGTCTGGGCCCCCTCAGCATTGAATCCAACTTCTTTTTACTCTGAAGAACCAGATGGATGGGGCATAAGCAGATGCCCCATGGCTGCAAATGTGAGGCAGTGCAGGGAGGTAAGGCTGGCTGGCTCACCAGTGTTCCCAGCCCCGCAGCCACATGCTCAGGGTATTCCTCCAGCCTTCTGCCAAGGAAAAGAAAAATAGGTTTGACTTCTTCCCATGGTAGTCGTGGTCCTCAGCCATGACCCTTTCTCCTAGATTTCATTGTTATTCAGAGATCACTCTGTCCCAGGCAGAGCGCATTCTTCCTTTGGGCTCCCACTGCACCACGTACATCCTGTAGCTCGGCTTTTATAAACCTGTATGGTAATTACTTTACTTGCCCAGGGCAAGAGCACAAACAGAGACCTACATATTATATGTCTAAATATTAAAAGTTATAAATCAAGCTAATGAACTGTTAAATAAAATATGTTCTAGCCGCATACCTTGACAAATATATCTGCCTAACAATCTGGAAGGCCAAGATTGAATTTAGAAATCTCAGATGCCTCAGCATTTTGTGCCTACAGGTGGTGACATTGGAAAGCCAATCCCCAGCCCCAGGCCGAGCCCCTGCCCCACTTCTGTCTCCACCTTGGTCTGTATCCTGTACTGAGATGGGCCGTGTGTAGGCAAAAACACCTGAGCGTGCCCCAGCCTCACGGCCAAGCCCCGTTGTCTACTCCCTCTCCCAACCAACAGCTACCCTTTGGCCACCAACAGACTTCAGGGTTTGCATGTGGGCAGCTTGCTCAGGCTTTGAGAGGACAGACCTGGGGAAGGAGTCCATGCAGTTTCTGGAAATAAGCTCATAGCTGTTTGGGCAAGGCATTCTAGTCCCCAGAATGTTGCATAGAGCATGATCTAAAACATTGCTATCTAATAGCAATGTAATGTGAGCCACAAATGCAAGCCACATGTGTAATTTAAAATATGATTAATCTTTGAATAACACAGAGATTAGTGGTAGTACCCCCCGATCACAGTCAAAACCAGCTTATAACTTGACTTCCTTAAAATCTATCTACTAAGCTGAAGCAGGAGGATCGCTTGAGCCCAGGAATTTGAAACCAGACCTAGCAACCTACTGAGACCCTGTGTCTACAAAAAAATAAAGAAAAATGATCCAGGTGTGATAGTGCAGCCTGTAGTTCCAGCTACTGGGGAGGCTGAGGAGGAAGGATCACTTGAGCCTGGGAGGTTGAGGCTACAGTGAGCCGTGATCATGCCACTGCACTCCAGCCTGGGCAACAGAGGGAGACTCTATGTGTCTCAAAAAAAAGGCAGGTGAAATTAATTTTAGCAGTATATCTTATCTAACCCAATGCACCCAAAATATTATTCTAACATCTAATCAGTGATAGAAATGCTACACTCTATTTTGTACTATTTGTTTTTTCTTTTATAAAAAACAGTTTTAGGCTGGGGGTGGTGGCTCATGCCTATAATCCCAGCACTTTGGGAGGCTGAGGCAGGTAGATCACTTGAGACCAGGAGTTTTAGACCAGCTTAGCCAACATGGCAAAACCCCATCTCTGCTAATACTACAAAAATTAGCCGGTTATGTTGGTGTGCACCTGTAATCCCAGCTACTCAGGAGACTGAAGCACGAGAATCGCTTGAACCCAGGAGGTGGAGGCTACAGTGAATGGAGATGGCACTCCACTCCAGCCTGTGCGACAGAGCGAGACTCTGTCTGAAAAGCAAAAACAAACAAAAAACCATAAAATTCACCTGTTAACAGAGCACAATGCAATGGATTTTAGTATATTCACAAAGTTGTACAACTATCACCACTACCTAATTTGAGAACCATTTCACCATCTCCAAACGAAGCTGTGTACCTGAGAGCAGTCACTCCCCATTCCCCTCAGCCCCTGACAAGAACAAATTATTTTGCACTAGATCTTTTAAATCCGGGATATATTCTGCATTGACAGCACATCTCAGTTGGACTGGCTGCACTTCGGATGCTCAGTAGCCACTTGCGTGAGTGGCTGCTTTGTTTGGCAGTGCAGGTCTAGAACTTGCTACTATGAGTGTGATCTGTGGACAAGTAAGATCTGTAGCACCTGCAGAACTGCAGGCCCCCACTTAGACAAAATTAACATTTTAGCAAGATTGCCAGGTGACAATCTGCACATTAAAGCTGAGGAGGCTGGCTGCTGTAGAAGGTTCCTAAGCATACCCCTTTGACCTGCTGAGTCAACCCAGAGAAGACCGGAGCTGAACTGGGGACAGAGTTGGGGTCCTCTTAAGGGTAGTTTTGCCAGACTCTTCCTATTGACCCACACACTGCCTCTTCTAAAGGCCCTTGACATTGGGCAGAAAAGACCAGCACAGCCTGAAAAAGGAGAATGCTGAGGGCTTGGTGAATAGGAACAGGCTTCCTAGGCAGTAGGAGTGGAGACGTCTGTGAAAAGAAAAAAAGACAAGAAAGAGCATGATCCAAGGGGCACAGCAGGCCAAGAGTCCCAGAGGCAGGTCTGGAACAGGAAGCTTTACAAAGGCTCTGGCTAGGATGGGAGATGGTGGTAAATAGTTTGTGTTGATTTCTGGGCACGACCAGGTAGGTTTCTAGTCTATGAGATAAGCCCATGGGAGGCTTCTGAACAGAGCTATTCACGGAAATTTCATACATTGAATTCTTGATCACAAGCCCTTACAGGGTGAAATCAGAGCTGTGTCTCAACAGAGTAAATTTGCCAATGGTGCGAATTGACATCTTGTACTGAGGGTAGAAGCCAGCCCCATAATGTGCTTTTCATGGAGATTTCTCAGACATGCTGGAGGTGAGAGCTTCTGCTAGAAGTTACATCGTGGAAATTGCATTGTCTTTATCGTTGGCATCATGGATTTTTTTGGTGGAGGGAGAGAGAGTGCAGCTCGCTAGGTTCATTTCAGACTGTTGGTTCAAGTTGGACCTGAGTTGAATGTACAATAGCACCTTCAGGTGAAAAGGAGAGGCAGAAGGCAGACTTCCCTTCCCTAAGCTGAAGTCTGCACAAATAAATACTATGCTTTTGTGTGACACATGGGATATCTCCATTCATGTCCACCACGCCTCTCACAGGTAAGTGTCATTACGTGAGTCAGGGGGTGTTCAGCAGCAACTAATAGGACATCCAGCTAACAGTGGCTTAAAAAATTGTCTCTCAAAACATGGTTCAGGGCAGGAGTGGTGGCTCACACCTATAATCACAGCATTTTGGGAGGCCGAGACAGGAGGATAGCTTGTATCCAGGAGTTTGAGACCAGCCTGGGCAATAGAGCAGGACATTGTCTCTACAAAAGAAATAAAAAAACAAAAATTAGCCGAGTGTGGTGGTGTGTGCCTATAGTCTCAACTGCTCAGGGGATTGAGACAGAAGGCTCACTTGAGCCCAGGAGATCGAGGCTGCAGTGAGCTGTAACCATACCACTGCACTCATCCTGGGCGACAGAGTGAAACTGTCTCAGAAAAGTAAAACAAAATAAATGTGGTTCACTGGCACCAGCAACATCACCCAGGAACTTGTCAGAAATACACATTCTTGGACTCCACCCTAGACTTACTGAATAAGAAGCTCGGGGAGTGAGGGCAGCAATCTGTGTTTAAACAAGGCCTCCAGGTGATCCTGGTCCATGAATAGGTTTGAGAAAAGTGGCTTCAACAATGGAGACACTAACATTTCTCAACAAAATGTCCAGAAGCAGCTCCACAAGGCCAGCACTCCAGCCCAGCATCTCTGTGTTTCTTTTGACCTTTCCCTCATGGTCATAAAATGGCTACCATGGCTTTTAAGCATCACATACTCACTTTAAGCAGCATCCCAAACAGGAAGGTCAGGGTGATGGCAGAAAGGGGACTCTTCTTCATTTAGACTTTCTCTTTTATTCAGAGGAAAATATATCTCAGGAATCTCCTCAGCAGACTTCCCTTCCCAACTCATTCTCCAAGCCTGGTCTCACGGCTGTTCCTAGGCAAATCATTAGCAAAGTGGATTACAGCCCCAACAATGACTTAAACTGAGCATAATTCATCCCTTTGAGCTCACCGCTGCCCCTCCAATGCCTGAGCAAAATTATTTCCTATTACCATAAAAGGATCAGGGCATGGGGGTAGGGATGGTTGCTTGCATGCAACTAACAGTGTCTATTATAATTATTGTCCCTGGCTTACAGATGTGGAAAGTAAAGCTCAGTGAAGACCACATAGCTAGGAAATAGCAGAGCTGAGATTCAAGCTCACTTTTTTTCTGACTCCAGAAATCTTTCTGGTACCTTACTTCACCTGCAGAATTACCAGTTACCCAGATGCAGGAAAGCATAAGAGATAGATTCTGTGACATTATGCGGTAGCAAACACTGAGATACAAACTCTAAGTTGGGGCACAGGATGTCAGTAGAAGAGAGGGCAGCACCTGAGCACCTGTGGGCCTTGTGCTTCATTCGGTAAAAAGTTTTAAAAAATTTTTTAATTCATCTTCCATGTTTAATATTGAAAGATTTGACATACAAATTCTGACTTCTAAATTCATTTGAAGAAAAATGAGAAGACCTGGCCACCCAGGACTGACACGACCTCGTGGCAAGAATCTGTGGGAGCTGAGTGGTGTCTGCTCGTTTTGGATGGAGCAGCACATCCTAATTTTCCTCATTTCCCATCATTCTCCATGGCCTTACACCTGGCCCAGTTCTCCTATTTGTCTCACTTGCCTTGTCCTAGCTGGCATGTTGCCCCTGAACTTTAATCCTGTGCCCATGTGTCCAATGCCTGCAATGCCAATGGTAAGGTCCAATAGCATCTATTCCCCGCTTCAGCCAAACCTGCAGCCAAGTGTTCTGGAGAAAGACAGTAGGAGCTTTCAGAGTGAATTTGAATTTTCCTGCAGGGCCAACAGCACTGTGACTCCACAGGACTGTTTTACAGTCACTGCTCTGCAGTCTGAGACATGACTCCAGGAGGCAGGGCTGGGGCATACAACTCTGGGTATCATCTGGGGGCCCTGAACCAGCAAGCAGTTTGGACATAGGGTCTGGAATTAGGGAGGTAAGGACAAGCTGGGCTGCTTTACTTCCCAGAAGCTAGCTTCTACTGAAGCTCCCCAATTTTTTCTATGTAATTTCATATTCTCCAGTCTCCATATGCCCTCTGAGACTTGTAGTTGTAAAACACCACCTGGGGACTAATTGTCCTCAGCTTAAGTCACTATCAGAAGAAGTTGTGTATAAACTTTGGGTCTATTTCTTTATCTTTTCAATTCTGAAATGCTGGTCCCCTGTGTTAGTTCATTTGCAATGTGATGAGGAAATACCTGAGGCTGGGTAATTTATAAAGAAAAGAGGTTTACTTGGCTCACAGTTCTGCAGGCTGGACAAGCAGCATCTGCTTCTGATGAGGTCTCAAGAAACTTACAGTCCTGGTGGAAGATGAAGGGGGAGCAGGTATATCATGTGTCAAGGGAAGGGGTAAAAGAGGGAGAAAGAGGTGCCACACACTTTTAAACAACAAGTTCTCTCATGCCTGTAATCCCAGCACTTTGGGAGGCCAAGGTGGGATATCACTGGAACCCAGCAATTTGAGACCAGCCAGGCAAAGGTGACAAAGTGACACCCCATGTCCACAAAAAAAATTAAATTAGCCAGGCATGGGGGTGCACACCTGTGGTCCCAGATACTTGGGAGGCTGAGATGGGAGGATTGCCTGAGCCTAGGAGGTCAAGGCTGAAGTGAGCTGAGATCATGCCACTGCAGTCCAGCCTGGGTGACTGAGTGAGACCTTGCCTGGAAAAAGCAAAGACAGCCAGCTCTCATGTGAACTCATTACTATGGGGAGGACACCAATCTGTTCATGAGGGATCTTCCCCAGGACCCAAACACCTTCCCCGAGGCCCCACCTCCAATACTGGAGATTACATTTCGACATGAGATTAGGAGGGAATAAACATCCAAAGCGTATCATCTCCCTCTTCCACTCTTTAAGTCCATGTATAAATTCATCTGGACGGCTTTGCCCCAGAAGCACTTCACTACAAAGGAGAAGCAAAAACAAGAAGAAGATAGTGCTGATGATAGTATAGCTGAGAAGTGAGGTCATGCATGAGAAAAGCCCTAGCTGCCCAGCTCTGTGCCAGCTCTGAAGACAGGGGACTCTCAGTCTGGCAGGAGAGTGATGAGAGAAACAGCTCATGACCACGGAATTTGATCAGGGCAGCTCCGTAGGTAAACATAGGGTGTTCTCGCGTCTTGGAGGACTGGCACCTATCCTGAGATGGGGAAGTTTCTGGAACAGGTGATGACTGAATCTTGAAATAAGAGTCAGCCAAACAAAGAAGAGAAGGGCAATCCTGGCAAAAGGAAAAGCAAAAGAAAAGGCCTAGAAGTTGGCGAGAACACTGTGCATGTGCAGACTGACACGTCCCTGGAACCAAAGAGGAAGGCTGTGGATGAGGCTGTGGGAGTAAGAAGCAAGTCACTGAGGATGATGAGCTTCATCCTGAAAGAATGGAGACACTGTGAAGGACCTTAAGGAGAGATGTGACACAACCAGATGATTGGAGGGTGGATAGGAGCCCAGCGATTACTCTGTGCTATTGCCCACTAAGGAAAGAAGGAAACTCATATTTGCCCTCATTCTCCAGGGTTTACTATTTGTGAAAATGACACTGCCATCTACCCAGCTAATCAAGTCAGGGACATCCTCCTTAATACGTGCCTCTCTCTTACCCTCAGTATCACCAAGACTTACAAAGTCTGCATTCTCAATTATCTCTCCAACATGCTCATCCTCCAACTTCCCTGCCATCATCATCTTCAATGGTCTCCTAATGTTCCCCCGACTCCAGTTTCTTCATTTTCTAGCTATTATCTACATCATAATCATGGTCTCCCTAAGGTACAGACTTAGTCTTGACATTTCTTAGCAAAAAAAAAAGCCTTTCAGTGGCTCCTGTATCAGTCAGGATTCCTACTGCAGTCAGAACTCTAACTATTTAAACAGAAAAGAGGTGTATAAAAAAGATATGCAGCAGCACAGCAAATCACCAGAATTTTGTTTGTAAGCTCCTGTTTGGCAAAGGATGTGCCTTATATTTCAGTCATCTGTTGTGTAACAAACCATCTCAAAACTTGGTGGCTTAAAACAACACCAATTATGTACTATCTCTCATGACTCAGGGCTGACTGGGCTCTGCTGGGCAGTTCTTCTGATCCTCATGGTGTTGGCAGGAGGCCAGAGGCTCAACTCTGCTGAGATAGCTCACTCTCATGACTGGTGGTTGGTCCTGGCTGTCAGGTGAGAACTCAGCTGGGGCTGCCAACTGAGATTCTCTGTTATTCCTGTGGTCTTTCTACATGGCATGTACAGCTGGATTCTAAAAGGGAGTATTCCAGATGTGTGAAAATAAAAGCTGTAGATCTCCTAAGGCCCAGCCTTAGGAGTTACATGGAAGCACTTCTGTTGCATTCTTTTGGTCAAAGCAAAGCAAGAGGGACAGTTCAGATTCAAAATAGACTCCACTCCTTTATGAAAGGAGAGGCAAAAATGTGCAACCATCTTTGTATGCACTACCCCTTACTTGTATATCCTCCAAAATCACCTAGTAGGATACATAATAGATACTTAATAAAAATTTGTTTGGGATCAGTTGATTGATTGATTGATTGATTGATTGATTGATTTTGAGATGGTGGCTGGAGTGCAGTGACGTGATCTGAGCTCATTGCAACCTAGGCCTGCCAGGTTCAAGCGATTCTCCTGCCTCAGCCTCCCTAGTAGCAGGAACTACAGAAATGCGCCATCATGCCTGGCTAATTTTTTTGGTTTTTAGTAGAGATAGGGTTTTGCCACGTTGGCCAGGCTGTGGTAAGGCTCAAACATTTACCTCAAGTGATCTGCCCACCTTGGCCTCCCAAAGTGCTGGGATTACAGGCATAAGCCACCACACCCGGCCTGATTCAGTCTTTTACATATTCATTTATTTGGGAATCATTGACCATGAAGTAGAGCAATAGTCTTGGAAAATACTAGAAGGCAGCTAAATGCACTGAAGAGAGCCCACCAGACCTATGGTCAGACTTTGTCTTTCTTATGACCTTAGTTAAGTTTCTTAGTCTTTGGAACTCAGTTTCCTCATCAGCAAAACGGGGATAACTATGCCTACAGACGAGAGTAACAACATCCCCCTCACAGAGTATTTCCAGGTTTAATTGGTCATGTGTTCTAGCCCCGCTGCTATACTTTGAGGTGATATGACCCAGAAGGAAAACTTACTCCCCAGAGAAACAAGTTTTATTTTGGTGGTGCCAGGGGATGGTGGACCCTCTCGTGTTACTTTAGAGCACTTTCATTTGGAACAGTTACAACACTACAAGCAAAGAAGACACTGACTTTTTGTTTTTTGAAGATAGATAATTGAAGAAAATGAGTAATAGAGGTTGCCTCTGGGGAACCAGGAATCAGAGATGGAAGGGAAATGTGTGCTTTACTCTGTACTTGCTGGCACTGTGTGAATATTTCTCTTACATGTCTCTCTCTCCAAAAAGAGACAGAGACAGAGAGAATTTAAATATGACGAATTCAAATACTGTGGAAACAATTTCTTCCAAGTCACAGTGACTTCAGTGAGCACATAGCTGATCATTAATGTAACTCACAGCCACAAAAAAGGATGTAAATCACATTTTTCCCATAACACGAAGCCTTGAAAAGAGCACCCAGAGTGGGGCTCTGAGGCTTCTCATCTCTCCACCCCTGTGACAGTTTCCTCTCGGATCCTTGGGGTACTTCTGTATTTGTTCATTAAATGCCTGCTTAGACTGGAGACAGCTCAGGCAACTTCCTGTCATTGCTGGACATGGTGCATTCGATATACTTTCACAGCCTCCCTGCCACATGCCCCCTCGGTGGCCCCAACTTCTGTTTGGCTCAATTATTTAATTTGCAGATTCCAGGCAGTCTAATTCCTAATCTTTCTTTAGCAAGATCATGACATGGGATACACTGGGAGCCAGTCAAGAAGGGGAGGGGAAGTCTGGAAGGGGAATAGATGGAAGGAAGACAGGATGGAAGGGAGGGAAGAGGGAGGAAGAGGTGCTAATCCTTGCAATTTTCTAGAACCTCTCCAAAGTCTCTTTTCCTCCGTGCCCCATTCTCCCCTTGACCTCGGGTTCGCTTGTCCTCTCTACCCCTGCAGTCTCCTCCTCCTGCGTATTGTACAGGCTGGTGCAGACTGAGAAAGGTTGCTTTGAAAGACAGAAAAGGTAATTTTTTTACAAATATCTTCTTCATTCCCCAGCTCCCCACCACCCAGACACAAATACACACACACACTGAATGCCTCTGCAGGTCCTCTCAGCTCTATGAAAATGATGACCTATCCAATCATTCACTTCTCTAAGTCACCACCACTCCATCCCTGTCACTCCAGATGAAAAATTCATATAAACATGGCTTTGCTTGGAAAACAATGTTGCCTGTGGCCATTAAGAAAAAGAGGTGGCCGGGCGCGGTGGCTCAAGCCTGTAATCCCAGCACTTTGGGAGGCCGAGACGGGTGGATCACGAGGTCAAGAGATCGAGACCGTTCTGGTCAACATGGTGAAACCCCGTCTCTACTAATACAAAAAATTAGCTGGGCATGGTGGCGCGTGCCTGTAATCCCAGCTACTCAGGAGGCTGAGGCAGGAGAATTGCCTGAACCCAGGAGGCGGAGGTTGCGGTGAGCCGTGATCGCGCCTTTGCACTCCAGCCTGGGTAACGAGCGAAACTTCGCCTCAAAAAAAAAAAAAAAAAAAGAAAAAGAGGTCTGGGTGTGGTGGCTCACACCTGTAATCCCAGCACTTTGGGAGGCTGAGGCGGGTGGATCACAAGGTCAGGAGTTCGAGACCAGCCTGCTCAACATGGTGAAACCCCATCTCTACTAAAAATACAAAAATCAGCTTGGCGTGGTGGCACGTGCCTGTAATCCCAGCTACTCAGGAGGCTGAGGTAGGAGAATTGCTTGGACCCTGGAGGCAGAGGTTGCAGTGAGCCAAGATTGTGCCACTGCACTTCAGCCTGGGTGATGGAGCCAGACTGTCTCAAAAAGAAAGAAAAAAAAAAAAGGTCTACCTACCCTTACATGTTTATCAAAGCTCCTGAGCTTTTTCTTTTCTTAAATCTTTTTCTTTTTTTAACTTTGGGCAAGGAGAGTGTGACCATCACTTGGAGCTAAACCAGTCTCCAAGTGGCCATCAGACCCTCCTTGCCCCACATCAACCCTGTCTTCAGTGATAGTTCTGTTAGGGGTTAAATTGTGTCACCCAAAAAGATATGTTGAAGCCCTGACCCCTGAAACTTAGAGTGTGACCTCCTTTGACAGCAGGGCTATTGAAGATGTCATTAGTTAAGACGAGGTCATACTGGAGTAGGGTGGGCCCTTAATCCAATATGACTGGTGCCTTCCCAGAAGAGAAGAGACACAGACACACGGTCACATAAGGGAAGAACACCATAGGACACCGGAAGTCGGGACACACAGTCACGTAAGCGAAGAACACCATAGGATGCCGGAAGTAGGGACACACAGTCATGTAAGGGAAGAACACCATAGGACACCAGAAATAGGGACACACAGTCACGTAAGCGAAGAACACCATAGGACACCGGAAGTCGGGACACACAGTCACGTAAGCGAAGAACACCATATGACACCGGAAGTCGGGACACACAGTCACGTAAGCGAAGAACACCATAGGACACCGGAAGTCGGGACACACAGTCACGTAAGCGAAGAACACCATATGACACCGGAAGTCGGGACACACAGTCACGTAAGCGAAGAACACCACAGGATGCCGGAAGTAGGGACACACAGTCATGTAAGGGAAGAACACCATATGACACTGGAAACAGGGGCTGGAGTGATGCGGCTGCAGGTGAGGGAACGTCAAAGATCGCCAGCAAACCACAGGAAGCCAGGAGAGGCAGGGAAGCATCTGCCCAGAGTCTCAGAGGAGCAGGGCTCTGCTGACACCATTATTTTCCAACTCTGGCCTCCAGAGCAGTGGGAGAATACGTTTCCATTGTTTTTAGCCACCCAGTTAGTGGTACTTCGTTATGGCAGCCCTAGCAGGTTGATGCAGCTTCCCGCGGTTGCCTCTGAAGCTACCGCTGGACAAGAGTCTTTCAAAAGGACCTGGGTGTTTGATTTCAATGGGATGAATCTGAATTGAGTTTTGGGAGCAAAACGCATGTGCGCTCACTAAATTCTAAAAAATGCCAGATTTTCTCCAAGTGTTCTACCAAAAATATAAAGACATTTGAAAATAAAACCCACCTTCCTTTTCCTTATCCAAAAAAAAAAATCCCAAGTTCTCAAGATAACTGGGGCAGGAGGGCAGAATTCAGGAGACAGTGGACTGGTTCAGAATATGGCATCCCAGGCCCACCATGTGACTATCAGCTGTGTGGTCTTAATTGTGTCAGTCAGGGTCCTGGAGGAAACATCACTCATTGCAGATGGGTCAAGTGAAGAGACTTTCAGAAAAGGACCACACGCTGGGTGCTATGGCTCCCATCTATCATCCCAGCTACTTTGGAGGCTAAGGTGGAAGGATCACATGAACTCAGGAATTCAAGGCTGCAGTGAGCTATGATCCCACCATTGTACTCCAGCCAGGGTGACAGAGAAAAACCCCATCTCTATTCTAAAATGAAAAAAAAGGAGGGGGGAAGGGACCACACCGGTGCTTAGAGGATGAGGAAGCAAATCAGAAATGAGAAGAGAAACAGGGAAGAGTTGTTACCACCTCCAGAGGAAAGGGGACAGAGGGAGGAAACGATGGTATTGGCGTCTATTAGGCATTATAGTCATCAAGGGACCCAGTGACCGGCAGAGAGGTGGAACCTAACTAGGTAGGGACGGGGAAGAAAGACTTCACCTTCTCTCTTCTCCTGCTGGTGCCTCTACCGGCTGAACCCAGGAGGAAGCCCAGAGAACAAGGAGCCCAACACAAAGAGAGGACAGAGAGAGGATGAAGTCGAGAGAGCAAATGAAGAAGAACCACTACAGGAAGCGACTCTCCATTCCGAACTAAGTATTTCCCTCGCCAAATGGGAGGAAGAATATTGACTGCTAGGCTTGTGAGATGCCTATCACTTGCTCATGAATTATAAGAGACCTAGCACAATGCTGGGCAAAGAGGAATGTCCTCGAGAAACACCCAGTGAATAAACAATTAATGGTCTGAGTGGATTTTCTTACAAGGCATACACATCATTCTCTTTTTCTTAAAAAAAAAAAAAAATTCTCCAATAATAGACTTGGATAAATTACGCCTCAACTCCATGTCATAAAAGGTACAGAGGGAATTGTACAGCATATTAGAGATAATTAACTCCAAGTCGAATCAAGGCTGCCAGAATTCAGGAAGGACTCTGAGTCAATCTCACCCTAAAAAGGCACTGAGGCACATGTACAGAAAGGAAAATAGAAGCCAATTAATTCAAAACATTTGGTACCTTGTAGCCTCAAGAGGTTTAGATGGAAGCACTTAGCAAGTGTGACTGAAATAACAAGTACGTCCGGCTGCACGTGATAGATTGGCAAGAGCTGATTCAGCTACCACGCGGAGTACTCCAAAGTTGTGTCCATTTCTAGGAACTGTTGACTCAAAGGCAAAATGCAAGATGGAGCTTCATTAGGGCAGGTGGGTTTTGAAGGAGAGTTGAGACAAAAGTTCTTTTTACCTCTGGGGAGTTATATTCCAATCTCTCCCCAGTTTCAAGGAAGGGAACAGATGGAGCACCTACTGCGTGTTGAGTATGAGCTAGAAGGCTCCTGCACACTGCTTCAGCAACCAGAAGAGCAAGAGGAGACAGCCTCAGGGAAGGTAGGAGCCTTGTCCAAAGTCCCATCAAAGCTGGGTGGCCCAAGAGAAATTCAGACTTATGTTGTTTTCACGCTATATCACGTGACTTTTTTTTCCTTTTTTTTGAGACTTGGTTTCACTCCATCACCTAGACTAGAGGGTAGTGCACAATCATAGCTCACTGCAGCCTCAACCGCTTTGACTCAAACAATCCTCCTGCCTCAGTCTCATGAGTAGCTGGGACTACAGGCACATACCACCAAGCCAGGGTAATTGTTAATTGTTTTTATAGAGAGCAGGTCTTCTTATTTTGCCCAGGCTGATCTCAAACTCCTGGGCTCAAGCGATCCGCTCACGTCTGCCTCTCAAAGTGCTGAGATGACCAGTGTGAACCACCGCACTCAGCCCGTGTGACTTTTTCTAACCCATCATGTGAGTCAAACCTCTTGGCTCCACTCTCCAGATATGGTCCTAACAAACTACAGGAATGATTTCATCATACTGGCAGAAACACAAAAGTCAAACAATGATAGAGGAACAGAAAGAGGGATCCTGCAGAGAAATTCCAGTTCTGACTTTGCCCTGTCAGTTGGTACCACCAAATTTCAATGGTTTTACCACAGACATTTTTTGTTTTTGTTTTTTTCACATTTTAACACCTCAGAAATCAGAGTATATTTTACAATTGATGGCATGTCAGGGTTTAATTGACAGTTGCTATTCTTTCTTGACGGCACATTACAGAGTGGTGAGCCTTATTATGTATTGTTGGTACATTTATGGAATATATTATTATCAGCTTCATTTTTCACAGATGAGGAATGCACTGTTCACAAGCAAATCAGTGGTCCCCTGCCCACCTCCTTGGCCTCGCCTCTTCCCAGGACACCTGACTCTTTCTTTTTTTTTTTTTTTGAGATGGAGTCTCACCCTGTCGCCCAGGTTGGAATGCAATGCCTTGAACTTGGCTCACTGCAACCTTGGTCTCCCAGGTTCAAGTGATTTTCCTACCTCAAGCCTCCCGAGTGACTGGGATTACAGGCACCTGCCATCATGCCTGGCTAATTTTTGTATTTTTGTAGAGACGGGGTTTCACCACACTGGACAGGGTGGCTGATCCTGAACTCCTGACCTCAGTTGATCCACCGGCCTCAGCCTCCCAAAGTGCTGGGATTATAGGTGTGAGCCACTGTGCCCGGCTGACACCTGATTCTTTCTACATTTGCCCTCTCTTCCTCCCTCTAACCACCATCTTGTTCCTATTTGTACTGGGTCCTGCGGGCTGCCTTGTTAACACTCTTTCCTTTTTCCCTCCTGGCCAATAGGACTCTGATTTGATAGAAGTGTCCACTGATCAAGATAGGCTATCTTGCCCCATATCAGTTAGATACCCAGTGTAATCATGGAAAATACCATTTCTCTCACATGTGTAGTTCAGGGCTGGGCTTGTGAGTCACTTGTGGTCTAAGGAAAAGTGTGCTGAGGACTCTTGGGGAAAGCTTCTTCTCTTTTAGAAAAGATACAAAAGTTTTCTTTGTTCCAGTAGACACAGTTATGTCTAGATGTGGCTGGCACCCCAGGCACCATGAGGTGACTCAGCCTTGGGCTGTTGGGATCGGCAGAGACACAGAAGGAACCCAGGTCCTGATGACGTGGTGGAGCAGCACTGTGCTCCCCACTTCCCACCCTTCCACTTGAGAACTCCCAGCTCAAGTGAGATAAAAATATGCTTATCGTGGAAGCCACCTTGCGTCCTGGTTTTCTGTGACTTTCAGCTGAAGGCCTCCTCATTTATGGGCAGCCTTAGGGCTTTCCTCTCACTGTTTTTCTGCTCGACCCTCTCCCCCTGGCTTATTCCACCTCATTCCTCAGGCCCAACTCAGAGGTCACTCGTGTCACCTCCCTGTTGGATGTGCTCCTGCCAGTCACTCTATCCCGTTCTGTTCTGTTTCCCGCAGAGCCCTTGGGACCCATAAAACTTGTCTTGCTTAGGGACAGCACTTGACTCCCCCACACTAGAACATAGGCCCCAAGACAGCAGGGACATGTCTGTCTTACTCACTCCAGGACTCCAGGACTTAGCTCAGTGTCTGCCATATAGCAGGCACTCAATAAATCATCTCTGAGTCATCAAGAAGTGGAGAGCTGGGCATTTTAAACCCAAGCATTTTATATCTTGCTAGATGCCACCTTTCAGAACTCTTTACCTCCCTTAGGATTCAGGCTCCTTGTTTCCCTAACTAGGTCCTGCTCCATAGCTCAGAGATGCAACATCCAGTGAATTCACCTCCCTGGCATTTCCCCCTAAGCATCAGCATTCTCTCTTGGCAGGTGAACTCTTAAAAAAGAGACAACGAACACATACGTAGCTGCCTGCTCTGAGCTTCATTTCTCAGCCCAGGATTGATGGCTGTATTCTCTAGGCCAAAATCCTGGGCACAGAATTGGAATGGCCTTCTCATCCCTCTGCTCCACCTCTTGCTTTCTCTGCCGGTAGCCCCCACCTAATCTGCTGCAGGATGTGGGGCGGGAAAGTTGTGATGGCAAGGGCACCATGGATCCCAAGAATTCCTCAGAAGTTAGAAATTGAGGCTCAGATGGGGAAAGTGATCTGGCCATAGGCAGTAGTTGGAAGACATGGGAAGAGAACCCAGCTTTCCTCTCTCTCCAAGTTCCACGATCTTTCCAACAACCTGTTACTTCTTTTTAGGTAGAGACACAGTAAACTGAAAGTTGTTGTTACTTCCAAGGTGACCTAGAGCATCTCCCTGTGTTGTCCAGGCTCATCTCGAACTCCTGGGCTCAGTCCATCCTCCCGCCGTTACTTCCCAAAGTGTTGAGATTATGGGCATGATCCACCACGTCCAGCCCATGTGACTTCTCCCATCCCTTCATGTGAGTCAAACTTGTCAGCTGTTTCAATTCTGTGAACCTCAATTTACCAATCTGCAGATTGAGGCACTCAGCCATTTTCCTCATGGGGGGCGTGTGTGTATGTGAATGTGTTTGTGCCTTTCTTAGAAGATCATGTAAGAGCTGATATAAAGGCCATAAAAACACTAAAGCAGCTTTCCTCTAAGTCCAGGTTTGAGAGCCCATCTAAATCAAGCATTTTAAAATTTGACCCCTTATAAACACACAGCTTCATCCTTAACAAGATGCTTGGCCTGAGCATCTATCGTCTGCTGGCTTCCTCCTCCAGCCCATCTATCCCCATCCCCTGGACATCTGGTGCCTGCGGCTGATCCATTAGCTGCCTTGCCTGCCCCCAGAGTAGAGCGATCCAGGCCACCATGAAATATTTAAGCAGCCCTGACAGTAGATAACTTACTCTGACTGGATTCTGCTTTGACCGTGGGTTGGGTTACAGATGAGAAGCCTGACCAGCTAAGGCAGAGAAGCGAAAGGCCTGGTGCAGGGCTGCCCTTAAAATGGGGAATGGACACTGGAAAATAAATTGTAGCTAAGGGTGTCATTTTGTGTTCTTTCTTTGAGACAGAGTTTTACTCTTGTTGCCCAGGCTGGAGTGCAATGATGTGATCTTGGTTCACTGCAACCTCTACGTTTCAGGTTGAAACAGTTCTCCTGCCTCAGCCTCCCAAGTAGCTAGGATTATAGGCATGCACCACCAGGCCTGGCTAATTTTTGTATTTTTAGTAGAGATGGGGTTTCACCATGTTAACCAGGCTAGTCTCGAACTCCTGAACTCAAGTGATCTGCCTATCTCGGCCTCCCAAAATGCTGGGATTACAGGCATGGGCCACCACGCCCAGCCCACTTTTTAAACAAATGAGAACTTTGCAAGTTCAAACTTGCTACAGGCTTATAAAGAAGTTGCCAAAACCTGAGAGTCCATTCCTGACGGTAGAGAATTTGAGGCTTTAGAGGCATAAAGACTTGAGTTCAAGTCAGCCTGGCTACTTTCTAGCTATAGTCCTCTTGTGAGTAACTAAATTGGGCTGAGACTCAGTTTCTCTGTCTGTAAGTTGAGGAAAACCAGCCCTTCTCCTCCAGATTGCCATGAGACTTAAATGCAATACAGCGTTTGGAGGTAGCTGACAGGTGCTTACTTTATGTGAGTCTCCTCCTTCTGCTCAATCAGAAGTTTCTTATCTGGGTCAGCTTTAAGAATGAGAGATAAATAGGTGTCATCTGGATGGATATAGGATGACAGTTTAAGGGTCACCTGCACTGGAACCAAATTCACTTCATCTGTGCTGTTTGAACACATTTCAGACTCCTAGAACTTCTTTACCACTGACTTCAATCCAAAAAATGATCTGAGGCTACGAAGTGCTCTTATATATATTACCGTTAATAAAATAGGAGCCGGAGTAACAGCAGCTAATGCTTATGGGGCTTACTCTATACCAGGCACTGTGTTAAGTGCCCTACCTCACATTATCTTTTTTTTAAATGCAGCACCCTGGCAAGCAGGCAGAAGCATATCTGCTAAGCATTGATGGCCCTTTCTGGCTTTAATGCCAGAGCAACCCTGACTTCTAGGTCATGGTTGTAAAATAAATTGTCACAATGGGATCCAAAAAATGGGGAAGTGTGTACTAGAGAGCTTTAGAGTCACAATAACAAAAATAATTTTTCCTGTAGGAGTCCCAACAGTAAAGGTGTTTTATAGCTGGGAGTTCATGACCATAAAACCTAAAGTCACCAGCTCCTACAGCGTAGGATCACGTGGCACCTTCCTTATCACCACCAGCTCTGACATTGGTGCAAAGCATCTTACGCATTTTCTAATCCTTTTTTATCATCTTTTCCAGCCAATGTTATGATAAAGTTTCGCAAACAAAGCAAATGTTGCCACTTCAAAGTCATTTAACCTATTGTCCTTGTGGCTCTCTCAGCAGGGGGACCCTGTAAGGCCAATTGTATACCACAAATAATCCATCAGGTTATCCAGTTGGTATGATGGGCACTCACACTGCCAAAGAAAAGCTTGTGGTTGAGTGTCCAAGGTCTCTCTGAGCTCCCTGGCAGCCCCTTCCCAAAAGGAAACACTGTGGAATTTAGAGGGAGCCTTCCTTCCCTGAAAGGAGGAAGAAACTCTGGGTGCTGTTGCTTTGGCTTGGTTCCTTTGAAGTGGGGTGCTATCTAACCAGGCTCTTGGCTAGTTGTTTGCTTGTCAGCCTCTTTGGCTGTGGCTTCTGTGGGGTGAACATAGGATCTGTCTGCCCCACTCAGTGCAAGAAGTTGGTGGGATTTGGCAGACCCCAAATGTGCCAGACTCCATTTATGTGCGTAGATTCCACATTCTTCATCTTGTGGAATCTTGACAGCTCTTCTGCGGGGAGGCAGCACAATCCTTATTTGACAGAATGAGGAAGAAGAAAGGAGGCTCAGAGAAATAAGGGGAGTTGCCCAAGCTCACACAGCAGGGGAGTGGCAGAGTCTGACGAGACCCAAGATCTCCTGACTCCAACTATAAGCTTCAGAGGGTTACAATGATGACATGCTTCATGGCACACAGGGAACAGGTAACAGAGCTGGGGAACTGAGCCCAGCACTCACCCCACTCCACCACACAACCTCTCCACTCTCATTTGCCCAGTGAATAAATATTTGGTGCCCACCTGCCAGATACCAGGGGCTATTGGATATCCTAGAGATGTAGCTATGAGCAAGTCAGGCAAGATCTATGTGTCCCCAAGGGGCTCACCTTCTAGTGCAAGAGACAGATGATAAATAAGAAAGCTGGTAGGTTGACAAGATTATTCTTGTGGGATTATCTCATGGTGGAAATATTCAAGGGCTGGGACAGGGAAAAAGGGTGGGGTATGTGGTCACTGCTTTAGACAAGAGGATCAGGAAAAGCCTCTGTGAAGAGGTGACATTATCTGAGAACTGCATGATGTGTAGGAGACAGTCATGGCAGGGAGAACAAGAAGGCCAAGGGCCCAGAGGTGATACATAGCTCACCCAGGACAGGGAATGACACAGGGCAGTGTGGCCAGAAGGTCACAAATGAAGACCAGAAGGGCTCAGGATGAAGTTGGACAGAGGTTGGCAACAGATCTTGAGGATCACATAAAAAGGCTGAATGTATTTTCCAAAGGGCAATGCTGAGTCATTGAAGGGTTTAGGCATGGAGGTGACATGACCATATTTGCATTTTAGAAAGATTATTCTGTGTGTGTGAGAGAGTGTGTGTGTGTGTGTGTGTGTGTGTGTGTTAGAAAGAGGGGAGTGGGGAAGGGTTGTAGGGTGGGGACCTGGGAAGGCGGTGGAGTGCTTTAGAAGCCCAGGCACACCTGGATGAGGACAGTGGTAATGAGAAAGGAAGAATGGGGCAGATCTGAGACATGTTTAAAAGCAAAATCATGCAGACTTGTCAACAGCTTAAAAGTGAGCAGTGAGGGAGGGGAAGTGTTCAGAATGACTTCCAGGCTCTTGGCTTGAGCAGACTGAGTGAAGAACAGGGCTAGTCTAAGGACTGCTGGAGCAGGACTGTTGGGGAGGGCCTGGGAGAAGATTTAAGAACGCTACCCTAGCCTTGAGTCTTTAGTCCCACCCTACAGCAGAAACCCTGCTACCAGCAATGAGATCCCTTCCCCCACAGAGCAGGCAGGACCAGCACCAAGATAACAATCCCCCTCTACCCAGAGCCTTCCGGGAACGCCAGCCAGCCAGGCCCTGCTGCAGCCAGGGCACTGCATGCTCTAGATTGGGTTCCTGGAAAAACTGTTCAATTATTGATAAGGAACTCTCCTAACATCATTGAAAGACAACAACACTCTCTCCTCGCTGCCCTGCAGATCTGGGTTCCCTGGCTTGGCAGCTGGGGAACCAGATGATGGGGGTAGGGTCAATGCAACCATTGAAATGCAGCCACAAGAAAACACTCAGCACAAAAAATAATAACAACACTGTAATAACTCACATTTTCTGAACACTTGCTATGTGCCAGGCAGGGTGCCAAGGTTTCTTGGAACCCTGGAACCTTGGAACTCGTCTTAAGAACTGAAAGATAAAGGTCCAATAATTATTCTCACTTTACAGGTGGAAAAACTGAGGCAAAGGGAGGTTAGGTAAATTGCCACCTTAGGTCACCCAGCTTGGCAATGGTGCAGCAGCCTGGCTCCAGAGTCTGTGGTGTCCCCTGCCTCTCTGAACTGCTTGCAGGTGATAACCCAGGTGGGGAGGTGGAGCTGGTAGCAGAGAGGCCTATTTTACCTTTCTGCGTTTAAATAAATAAGTTAGATATTAAAATGATGTGGGCAACATTGAACTAAGCCCCTATTCAGTGCATATATTCACCACTTTACTAACTGTGCAGTGAGGCATCTGCTCATACCCATTTTACAGATGAGAAAACTAAGGTTAAGAGAGATGAGAGGTTTCACCAAAGACTGGGCAGCTTGGAAACAACTAATCTGAAATTTGAACCTTGGTCATTTAACACCAAGGGCAGTGACTTCTCTGACTTCACTGCACATATAGGTGTATATATATACTGTGTATATAAATTGCACACGTTCCCTGAAAAGAACATTGATGTTTCCACATAAAGCACGCATGTTACACAGTGCAGCCTAACGTTGTGATGACCATCTGAGTATTTCCATCCCCACAGAAAGCCCGGTGGAAGACCCACTCTGCAGCTAAAACTCCAGCTGCTTCCACCCTGCTTGTTATCTGATCCTGGGTAGGTGCCCCTCTTTTTGTGACCTTAGAAGAGAGGAAGTTAGACCCTGAGCCCATTTCTCTAAACTTCCACCAATTTACTGCTTTAAAGTATTCAATTACTTGTCTTTATTTTCTGGTGTTTGAATTTTAGTTCACCTTCTCTTCCTTGCTGTCTCCCTTTTTTAGTCAACAAACCTTTGCTGAGCACCTACTTAGCAGAGTCTGACTAGACCCAAGACCTATGACGTTGCAGAAAGACCATCACAGTGGAAGAAAATAGGCCTATGATCAGATCCCAGCTCTGTGGCCTTGGGCAAGTTCTTTCACTCCTTCCAGCCTCAGTATCCTCATCTGTAAAATGGGCAATCCTACAATCTACTCCACATGGGTTGCCACAAATAGAAAACATAGTCACAGTTGTGTAAGTCTCTCACATGGAGCTTGGCACATAATTGGTGCTCAGTAAATGATGAACGTTGAGAATTCAGGTGGGAAGGAAGAGGAGAAGAGTCAGACGCAGGCTCTGCCCTTGAATAGGTTCCTGCTTACAAAGGGAAATAGGCAGAAATAAGGAGGCAGTGTGTGACAAGGCCATACAAAGGGGCAGATGGAGAGTCCTGAGGACTAATAGGAAGGAGAAACACTTGGCAGGGAAGTACCTTAAGTTCTTTTTTTTTTGAGACAGAGTCTCTCTCTCTGTTGCCCAGACTGGAGTGTAGTGGCGCTATCCCGGCTCACTACAACCTCCACCTCCTGGGTTCAAGCGATTGTCCTGCCTTAGCCTCCTGAGTAGCTGGGACAAAAGGCGCCTGCCACCACACCCGGCTTTTTGTATTTTTAGTACAGATAGGGTTTTACCATGTTGGTCAGGCTGGTCTCAAACTTCTGACCTCAGGTGATCCACCCACCTCGGCCTCGCAAAGCTTTGGGATTACAGACGTGAGCCACCACGCCTGATGAAAGTGCCTTAATTTCTACAGTACAGTCTAGAAACACATTCCTGTGGCTCTCCCTCTCTCTGAGGAGTCAGGAGGTTGTTTTTCTAGGCCAGATCTGAATCTGCCCTGCATCTTCATAAAATAGGGCAGAAGGTGATGAGAAAGAATGGATATGACACTACCTGTGATTGAAGCCAATGGCTTAGAAGCAGTAGAAAGCACCCCTCAGCTAGTCCGATCCATGGACAGGAGCCAGACATTCAGGTCTGCCCTGAGTTCTGGCTTTGCCACTTCCAAGCTATGTGACTTTTGGACAAATGTCCCCCAACACCGCAAAGCCTCAGGCTCATCACCTATAAAATACAACTAAGGCCAGGCGTGGTGGCTCATGCCTATAATCCTAACACTTTGAGAGGCCAAGGCAGGTGGATCACCTGAGGTCGTAGTTCGAGACCAGCCTGGCCTACATGATGAAACACCGTCTCTACTGAAATACAAGAATCAGCTGGGTGTGGTGGTGGGAGTCTGTAATCCCGGCTACTTAGGAGGCCTGGGCACGAGAACCACTTGAACCCAGGAGGCAGAGGTTGCAGTGAGCTGAGATTGCACCACTGCACTCCAGCCTGGGTGACAGAGTAAGACTCTATTTCAAAGAAAAAAAAATACAACTAACAATAACTTCTAACTTCAGAGCTGTTATGAGGATTGATGAGAGTACTGTATGCAAGCTCAGGGCATATGGAATCTATATAATAAGGACCAACTTTTAATTTTTGTTCTCTTTTTGCTAAGTGGGGGTGTGTTTGGGGCTCTTCTATGGCAGGTGCATTTTATTGGCCAATTAGAATTTTGGCAGCTCCATTTTAGAACAACGAAAGGGTAGACCCTTGAGAATTTTATGTTTTTACTATTCAATAGAGAAAACTCCATGAAATATGTGTGTTGAATTAATGGGAACAAGCAGGAGCCAGACCCCTGCATCCAATTTAGACCTGAATTCAGCACAGCATCCATCTGACCCCATCTCATATTGAACAATGGGTTTAACGTAGACTTGAAGGGGAGAATATCCATGAGTAGTTGGCAGCCACCATCAAAGTGGGACGAGCGCTGTGGGCAGGCCAGCACCATCAATCGATAGGTTCAGAGATTCACAAAGCATACACACACATGCAGAGACTCCGCTGGGCTCACTCATGCAGCCAGTTCATGCATATGGATAAAGTAACTGTTCAGCGGCCAATCAAGGGACAGTTCCTGAGCAGGAAAGGAAAGAACATTATACCAGGGAAGCAGAACTCTATTTCAAATTCATGTCTGCCTCTTTCATCTCTCTGAGACTCAGTTTCTTCATTTGTAAAAACGAGGAAAATATAACCAGGGTTGTCAGGAATACTAAATTAGCAAATTTATATGACAATGGCCTGATACAGTGCTTGGAATGTAGTAGGGGTTGAATAAAGGCTGGCTAAATTGGAATTTGCCAAGGACTACAGAGACATAAAGATTAAACAAATATTTATTGGTATTCTACAATGTGTCAGTCTCGTGTCAGGTTCTGGGCCTGTGGAGATGAGTAAAACATAGCACTGTGGGGAGTCCACATTTTAGATCTGTATTTTCATTTTATTTGTGTATGTTTTTAGATCTGCATTTTCATTTTATTTGTGTATGAACAGACATACGCAAATATTAGGGAAGACACCACAGAAGAAATGAAGCAGGGTTTGAAGGACATGACAGAATTTGTCATCAGAGTCATTCCTGATTTTGGATAGTTCCCTTTGGCTATCTGTTGTATTTAAGAGTATATCCATAGAGAAACGTAGGTTGAATACTAAATTCAATTTGAGTAGGTAAAGAGCTCACATCCCTGGTGTAGACGGTTAGAGGTCACGTCAGCCTGCCAGCTCAGCCAGCACAAACCTAGTCTTAGCCCTCCCACCCCTCTCCACAATCCCAAAAACAGGCCACTATCACTGGGATCCCAAACTTGACTTTTCCTTTAAATCTCCCGTCCTGGGGGACAACAGTTTCTCTAGGGTTCCAGTTGAGAACTGGGGTTTCAGAAATCTTCCCTTTGCCTCTCTAGACTCACAGTCTAGCCTCTTGCACCCTGCTGTGTGATTCTGGGAGACTGATCTCAGTGACCAGAATCAACGATGCCCCTTTACTCTCTAGTTCCTGGTTGAGCTCAAACAACAGGGGGTGGGGCAGGAGATGGAAAGTGAGGTTGGAGTATTTATTCCCCTGCCTCCAGTTGCTGGGCCACTACGGGTTGGCTGAGTCCTTCAACCAAAGGCCACAGGTCTTGCACACTGGGTTCTCTGTCTCAGGGTCCGGGTCAGCACTCTGTCTCCTGTCCCCTCAGGCCTAGGAGAGGTGACAGCACTCAGCTTTAACCAGCCCCAGGAAACTGCGCTGTATCTTGCGGGATCCCCACACCTTTGTAAACAGCTCCTTTATTAAACGTTCCTCAAATTGCCTAATTTGAGCATGCCATCTGTTTCCTCCCAGCCCCTGACTGACACCTCCAGTTTCTCAGCCTGGAGACTACTTTGCACTATGCATGTATTTTTCTGGACCAGTGGAAAATAAGGCTGGAAATTTGGCCACGACAAGGTTGTCCTTCTAAATCTTTGCACATCCTGTTTGCGGTTCAATTTGGGCCAGCTATAAGAGTTACTTTTTCTTCTAGTCCTTAGGAAAAGTGATTCTCTGGAATAATCAAACCAGGAAGCTCAGAGATCTGTGTGGACAGAATTCACATTAACTAAAGGGACCCATTCATCTATCACACATCATGATCTCAGGATTTATTTGAATTACACAATGCCAGCCTTCCAGGAGAACATCTGGCACAGAGTAGGTGCTCTCAACTTTATTAGACCACATCATTAGCTTGACTTGACTCCCTAATGATTCCCATGGTTCTTGTCCCAAATATCCACTCTGCCCTGTAGCCTTGTCATTTATACATCTGCAATGTATACAAATGTAATTCACATGTTTTGAACCCCTACTAGGTGCCAGGCACTTCAGGCAGTAAGGCAGAGGGTGGCAATTGGTATAGTGAATAGGCATGCTTACTTGTCCCACTTCTTCCTTTATTCACTTACTAGTAGCCTGAACCAGTTACTTACCACGCTTGTTAATGCCTCAGTTTCCCAATGTGTAAAATACACACGATAATATTACCTACATCTTACATTCGCTGGGAGGATTAAGTAAATAAGATGCGTAAAGTGCTTATACACATGTTTTATGATTATACCCATCATTTCATTTAATTCTCAAAACCCTAGAGGTATGTGTGATTGTCTTAAATTTGCAGATCTGTCTGACTACAAAGCCTGGTTTCAGCACGCTGTCATTATGGCCAGAAGCAGCTGGCATTACTAAAGCCAATCACAGTGCCCGTGAAACAGGAAGCAGGTGAGGGCCCTGGCTTTCTGGGTCTTCGACGATCCCAGCCAGCAGGAGATTATGTTGGAGGACAGAATTCAAGGAGGGGTGTAACAAATATATTAACAATGGCTGCTGTGTATTGGGTGGGTACTCTGTGCCAGGAACCATGATATGCACTTTATGTATATTATCCTGATTTCAACTCACAATGATGCGGAGAGGAAACCATTATCAACCTCATTTTACATGAGAAATTGGGGCACTAAGGTTTAAGTTACATGCCTAGGGTCATGCATATAGCAAGTGGCCCTCGAAAGATTGAATCTTGTGTCTGCACTCAGAATTTCATGCTCTTAACCACCAAGGAAAGACAGAGTACCATGCTGCTCAACTGACAAAACAGGGATCCCCCAGAAACCTGTCTAGGGATGCTGCGCTGTGAACCCCATCCTAACATAAACCAGGTTAGCACCCTCAGCTGCAGCCGTGAGGAGCGTAGCTCATCTGATGTAATCTATTGCATTACTGAATGTGCAGTAGCTCAAGTTTTAAAAAAATAAGAAAAAAGGAACGAAACGGAAAAAAAAAAAAAAAAAACTCTGTGGAAATGGTTGGAAGGCGGGGAGGCCCAGAACTCGGCCAATTGAAAAGCAGCAGCTGGCATTACCAATGCCGATCGCAGTGCCCATCAAACAGGAAGCAGGAGAGGACCCTGGCTGTCCAGGTCTTTGCCAATCCCAGCCAGCAGGACAAGGAAGGCTGAGGGCACTCTGACAAGGCCCTTTCAGCCAGCGCCCGCAGCCAGGCCCAGCTGTACAAAGCAGTGTCACTGCCTCAGAGGAGACCATCTGGGGGACAACAGTTCCGGGATAGTCCGTCCTTTCTCTGTGTGCTCTGTCACCCCCAGGCTCCGCCTCAGCTGCTGCCGGCACCCGACCAGGGGAGACTTCCCCATTTCCTCCTTTAAAAGGCTCACTCAGGAAGGCAAGACGAGCGAAAAGTAACCGGCAAAATAAGGTTTAGCTTCATCCAACACAAAAGGGGGTGAGATAAAGGACAATTGTGTGTCAATCCCAGTATGAAAGACACTGGGGCAAGGCTATTGAGTGGGGGCCCGCCCAAGCGAGAATATCAATGGGCTCTAGCAGCCGGTCACAACCACTGTGCAGGGGCTGAAGGCTTGCTAGGACTGCACATGAAGTCTTCTAGCTCGAACCGACAACTTTAGGATTAGCAGCCTGGGAGTCCAATTCCAGCTCAGCCCCAGATACGGGCCTGCAGCCGTCTCCGTGGTACCCTGTGGCGCCGCCCCTGGGCACAGATTATTGAGCGGGGAGAAGAGGTCAGCTGACCAAGAAAGACCAATCAGAACCCCACTCTTCCAGTGGGAACACCTGCCTCTAAACACCTCGAGGGCAGGACTTTTTTGTTTTGGTGTTGTTTCCTCCCACTCCTTTTATCTATGTTGTGCACTGCTATATCTTAAATGCCTAAAATAAAACCCAGCACCTAGTAGGTGCTCAGTATATATTTAACTGAATCATGCTCTACACTTCAAGTCAGGAGTCAGTTAACTGGTCTCCCTCGAACTGGAACTGAAGTTCCCTTAACTGGGAAGCTGGGGCAGTCGTGTTCTGCAAAATGGACTTCAGGGTGTGAAGTGGGCAAAGAAGGAGGAGAATGAGCAAGGAGAAGGATGGAGGCAGAGAGAATGATGACAGTCTTCCAGAAAACATCCCAGTATCCTTATGATATCAAACAGCACATCTTCATGAAATCCTTTCCCAAAAGGATTGGTGAAAAGTCCCATGAACTCCTGAAATATTTTTAGCTTAGCGCACTTGGAGGCATGTGGGACAACTTAGTTCTTCCCCTCCCAAATGCCTTGTCTGATCAGTCAACTGAGACACCACAGAGGGAAAGTGATAGGGTGGCCAGTTCTGGGACCTCACTGCCTGGCCTCTAATCCTGGCTCCTGTCCACACTCCCTGAAACTCAACTCAGGTTATCTAACCCTTATCAATTTCTTCCTTTGCAAAAAAATTTATAATACTATCCATCTCCATGGCGTGTTTTGAAAATATAAAGCGCTTCGTACAGTGTTTAGCACATGGTTAGTGCTAGATAATATAATGTACCCAATACATTGGATAAACAGGACTCATAAAAGCAACTTTATTTTTGTCTTCCATTTCTCTTTAAAACTCTTCATTGTGTTCAGTCCATTCCTTGCCCCAACATGAAAATATGGACAGATCCTTGAGTTTTCTAATCACTGTTAAGTAATAAAACATCCTGTGGTGGCTTTAAATCAGGGACATTTCTTCAATTCATTATTTGCATTTTCTTTGCTCTTTCCCCTAAGGCCTGCTGCCAGCAGAAACCTGTGGGTCTGGCTTTTCTGCTCTTCCACTAGCTTGCTAACCTGTTTTCTGGTCCTTCCAAGAATCACGTGGGGATAGGGAAGGGAGGTAAAGGGGATAGGGAAGTTCTTAATTGGTTGGTGCTATCAAAGGCTGGCTTTGTCTTCTCTGAGTCTGAAAGATGTTTTAAGTTGACAGTTTCCCTCCTAGATGCTCTGTAGGTTATTTGGGGACAGCCCTGCTGCCCCACCAATGATTACAGCTCCCTCGATGCAGGTGACCTTGTTGTTTGCCCAGTAACTCCCCATTCTCCCTCTTGGCCTCTCCAGGTACTTCTGCTGGACAGGAGCCCTTTCACAATAACCCCAGGCTGACATTCTACTAGGAATGTAATACCCCTTTCCCCTGCCCTCCGCCTCATCTACTTCTGCCCAACCATTGTAGGCCATGTCCCTACTTCCTTCTCCCACTGCTGCCAGGAACAACTACAGCTTCCTTAAGCGTGAGTCAGACCCCAGCCCACCACAGTCCGCCAGCTGCAAGGCACACAAAACAAGCTCTCTGGGAGTCCTATGAACTAGGGCTAAGGGTGAAGGTACAAACTCCTTTTCCACAGAAGTCTTCACAAAATCTTTCCTCCATTTCCACAACCCAACCCTTTTCTGTCTTCCAAAGAGGTGGCAAACTTTGGGAAATGTGAAACTGGTTTTTGTATTTTACTTTTGTAACTCCTGCACTCTTGGGCTGACCTCAGCCCACCTGTGACTTGCAGCAGCTGTCATACCTTGATGCCTCAGCTAAAACTTCAATTTTAACCTCCTGGTACATTAATAATCAATCAACATGTGCACTTAACCTTTCAGAGCCCAAAATGTGATCATGTATATTATCTTACCTATTCTGCACTGCAGCTCTATTGCGGTGGCAATTCTGCTCTCTCCATTATTCAAATGAGGAAACTGAGGCACAGAGAGGTCACAGAGCTTGTCCAGGATCACACATCTGGGAACATAGAGTCAGATTTGCACCCACATCTACCTGACTCCTTTTCACTGCCACATATAGCCTCCCAAGGGGAAAGACATATAAAGGACCCTGTGCCCTTACTCTGTGAGGCCTGGCACTTGGACCCTGAGCTTTCCATGGCCCCCAGGCACTCCAGATTCAGGGGATGTCCCAGGAGCCTCCTTGGAAAGGCAGTGGCCTCCTCAATACAGAGCTAAAATACAAACGTGAGACTTCCTTGAAGCAGAGCGCAGCAGCCAGTCCTGTGACTGGCAGCTGGGTTCAGAGAACCAGCCAAAGAAAAGCCGTGTTTCCTTTGCACATAAAGCATCCATTCTCAACCATGCACACTGGCACAGACACTCACAGACCACAGCCTCTAAGGGCCGGACAAAGAAACAGACACAGGCAAGAACAAAAGATTTTTTTTTTCTTTTCTAAATGCAAAGCCCAGATAATACTCAACACCTATATACAATTTTCATATGAGCAGTATTTTTAATAGAAAAGGCAGAGATTTGTTGTGCCGAAGTTTTGGGGGCAGATGGCTGGGTGGGGGGTGTCTGTAAAGACAGATTTATAGCCTGTGGCCACTTCCTCATGGGCTGAAAATACCCCAGCTCCCTTTCCCCCATGTTTCTCATTTTCCACCCGTCTTCTCCCTTTCCCCTTTTCGCTGTAATTGATAACCTTTCAGTGGCCAGCCCTGGTAGCTACAGAGATGAGCTATTCAAACCTGCCTTCAGGGACCTATAGTCAGGTAGGGGAGACAGACAAGAAAAGCCAACAATGAAAATACAGAACAGGGCTGGCCGTGGTGGCTCATGCCTGTAATCTCAGCACTTTGGGAGGCCAAGGCGGGTGGATCACCTGAGTAATCAGGAGTTTGAGACTAGCCTGACCAAGATGATGAAACCCTGCCTCTACTAAAAATACAAAAATTAGCCAGGCATGGTGGTGGGCACCTGTAATCCCAGCTACTTGGGAGTATGAGGCAGGAGAATCACTTGAACCCCAGAGGCAGAGGTTGCAGTGAGCAGAGATTGCATCATTGCACCCCAGCCTGGGTGACAGAGTGAGACTCTGTCTCAAAAAAAGAAAAAAGAAAAGAAAATACAGAATAATAGAGCAAAGGAAATATACATAGAGTGGGGAGGGGGCAGGTGGGATCGCAGGGGATTTTCACACCATGTTACCACTGGTACTGACTGATCAGATAGAATGATTGCCTGACCCATCAGAATGGACTCCAGCCTTTACATGGATTGGGTGACTATTAGCTCATGGTAGAATAAGAGATAGCTTTGTGGAGGAGGTGAAGACTGAGCTGAGTTGTAAAGGGCATGTTTGTGAGGCAGGCATGATTGAGATGTGGCAGTTTCAGGCTGAGAGAACAGTAAAGGCAGAGAGGCAGGAGAGAAAGCCCATTAGGGGAACTTTCAGGACCTCTCCATCTCTGATCCGTCAGAGGCCCAGTGTGGTCAGTAGATATCTGTTGAATTAGTAAAAGAATAATGAGTGAATGAATGAAGTGGAGAAAGTGTGGTAGGGAGGCAGAGACGGTGAGACTGAAGAGCAGCAGGAAGGCAATAAGATAGCTACCACTTACTGAAGTCTGAGATGTGCCAGGCCTTTATACAGATTATACTATTCCATCCTTCCCATCAGAGCTAGATAAATTGTCTGTGTTAGACAAGAGAAGAACCTAGAGCAGTCTCTGGCACAGAGAAGTGTTAGATAGATATTAGTATTACCCCAGAGTTACAGATATGCACGCTGAAACTCAGAGAAATAAGGTAACAGTTTGTACAGCCGGGTCTTTCTGACCCCAAATCTCATTCTCTTATCCCAAATCCTAGAGGAGGGTAGGGCCATTTAACTTATGTGAATTTCACTAGACACATTTGCTGGGCAGTGGGAAAGGAAATTTTAAGAACATGAGCCATTCTTTTCATCATGACCTGTGCCATAGAGTAAATGTGGGGCAGAGCCTGAATCTAAAAATGTTGCCTTCACTCCTCTCTGTTTCTTTGGGCCTCTCATGGCCAATGTATCTAGGTGCCCACATGATTTCCAAACAACAAGGTTCCTAAATACGAGCCCACTACTTTACTTGGGCTGAATCAAAGAAACAGTGATCTATCTGGTCCAACCATGGACATTAAACAATCACTCTTCCTATATCATGCACATCGATAGACAAAAAATTTTTCAAGGTGATTTTTATGATATCAATGCAGCCCATGTTGTCTTTGGAATGTATTGGCCCCAGTAAGGTGCAGTTATGCCCAGGGCAGCCTCCAGGTTAGGAATGGCCAGTTGGTCAGTGGGTTTAAGACCCCTGCCGTGGCAGTCATCTTTGTGTCCTTTTGGCCTTGGAGTGCCAGTGTCTTCTGATTCACAGAGGCAATGCAGCCAGATTTTATCCGAAATCCAATAGTGGTTTCCTCAGCTATGGGAATATGATGAAGACCAAATAGACCCTACTCTGGGGCTCTGGATGCCATCCCTTGGCTTTCCACCACCCTGGCCTTTCTGTAATTAATTTTTGGCCCCCAGAAATGAAGGCTCTATAATGGAGCTGGAAAATTCTTTCCAGGGCAAGAAGGAGCTGCCGAGCTGAGACCTTTCTCTTGACATCCGAATATCAGAACCTAATCAAGTACGAGGGCCATTGCTTGGGCCCTCACCGTATTTCTAAGGTGACTCAGCCTGACAAGACGCTAAATAACATCCAAATATTATCCCATCCAGGGAGAAAGAAAGAAAAATAAAATCAGGCTACTTCATCATTTGTCTCTCATGAATGCATCTTATGAATATTTTCCTTTAAAAGACTAATCTGCTGAGGACTTAGAAGAATGTATTTGTGTGCATTCATTAAGTCTCCAACTTAGAGGCACATTCTGGGACTAATTATTTTTTAACTAACTAATCAGCATGTTTCATTCATAAATTGGGATTTATCAGTATAGCACATGAAAGGAGAGAACATATTATTATTTTAATTTGGTTAATATGCAAAAACGTGCTGTGTTTGTAATGACCTGCTTTCACTGAATAGAGACAGCCTGGAAATAGTAGCAGCTTCCTCTAATGAGGGTTCTGGCTCCCGGCCCCAGCTGCTCGGCACTAGAAACTCAGTTTGCTCCCTGACCCATCAGCGCTTGCGCTTCTCCAGTGAGGAGGCAGGAATGATTTCTCACATGGAGAGAAACCAAAGGCCTTGTGTTTGTTCTGCTGATAGAACCAGTTACACCCGCTTTGTTAGTGGGAAGAAAAAGCATGGGGGTGGGGGCAGAGAGTGGCGGTGGGAAGGGGTTATCACACACACATACACACACACACACACACACACACACACACACACACACACGCATGCGCGCGCGCGCTGCCAGAGGCCCAACTCCATTAATAAGAGATTCCACCATAATCTAGTAATTCTTGTGTCTTTTCACTCTATTGCGCCGGTCATCCATGTGTAGCTTGTCTGCCATGCAAATAAGTCTTCTGTTCTGAAGTCCCTTGATAAAGGGATTTATTTATTAGCCTAACCTGGTTAGCCCATTTGCTCCTTTAAATGTGTGGTTCTTCCTCGCCTCTGAGCTGTCACACACGCTGGTTTAGAGCCACTGAGCCAGGGCCTCAGGTTCACCCAGCCTGTGAGGAGCCTGGGTTATCTCCCCAACCCCTGCAAACATCTGACCCGGCTTTGAACCTGAATCATCTTGCCCCTCTGGCCGACAGCATTGCTCTGGCCTCACCTAGAAGAGCAGCGTGGGGCAGAGCGGGGGCAGGAGTCGCCGCTGGCCTGTCTGTGACACACTGGAGCAGGGTCCAGCTGTATTCTTTCTGTCCAGCCCTGGTGCCAGCCTGCTGAGGTCTCCACTCGGGCACAGCCTGATGTGGCACATTCTACAGCCAAGCGCTGCTTTTGTGTTTTAAAGGAGGACATTTCCTCTTCTGTTCTTTTTTTTTTTTTCCACTGTAGAAGCTCTTTTTACATTCTGAAAGAAATACATAAGCTCATTGTAGAAGATTTAGAAAAAGCAGAAAATTGTCCATTAAAAGTAAATCTATAATCCACTGGCAAGAAACTACCTGCGTGCACACTGACATTTGTGGTGTTTGCCTCTGGCCCCTTGTGCCTGCGGCGGAACAGGTCTTCTCCAAGAGGGAGAGTGACTTGGGCTTCCTCTGTTTGTGAAGCTCTGGGTGTGAAGCAATACTAAAGCGGGATGAAAACCATTGTGCTGTTAAATGGTTTAAATGTGCTGTTAAATATGTGTACTCTTGATATATTATACACAGATATACTCTTGCCATTTATCATGTGACTCTTACAACAGTGTATCTGTGACTATGTGTAACAGTATTTACAGTGTTCCTGTGGTTATTGCATAACTGCATTTACAGGTCCCATCCAAAGTCTAAATCAGTGAATATGAGACCTAGTCAAATGGCTCTCCTGGATCCCTTACCGTAACCCCATGGACATTTGTACTTATATCATATTGGAGATCACACTGCCTTCATATTTTTATATTCAAACTTAATATTATTTTGTTAACCTTTTTACAAGTTAATAAAAATTCTTCTACAGAAACTTTTAGTGGCTACCCAGCATTCTACTATGTAAACTGACTACCTAAGCTTTCCCCCATTATTGAACATTTCAAATGGTTCCATTTTTTTTCACCATTATAAATAATACTGCATTGAACATCTTTCTGTGAAAATCTTTGCAACTATCTGGGGTTATTTCCTTTGGATGGAGGCCTAAAAGGAAAACTAATGCACCACAGGGTAGGAACATTTGAGAGTATCTTGTCATGTTGCTCAATTAATTTCCAAATAGGTGGTACTGATTAACCCTGAAAGTTAGAACATTTTCACTGTTTTAATTAGTCTTTAATTGCACAAGTAATTCACAGGAATATACTCTCCTTGTACAAAATCTAAGAAAGTAAGGCCTAAGTCTTTTAACCAACCCCTCCAATCCCTGAGGTAGCCACAGTCTTCAGCTTAACAAAAGTCCTCTAACAATGCATTCATTTAGTTATCTGTGTTCTTATATAAAATTGTATTACCTATAAAGTATTAAAGACTTGCATATTTCTATAACCATAGAAAACATGATATTTTTGTGTGTGAATTTTTTACATAAATAGTGTCACATATGAATTATGTGACTTGTTTATTACCTTCAGCTGTCTGTCTTGGAGCTCTTCCTTTGTGTATATAAATCCACTTCACTCTGTCTAACTTTCCACATGTTTGCATGGGATATATTATAGCCTACATATTTGGATTCCTCCAATATTTTCATGTTTACGAATAGTGATACAATATGTACACTTTTGCACAAGCGATTTGAACAAGTTTTTTCTCTACCTGAAACCAAGTGGTAGAATTTCTGGGTCATGGGATATGCACACTTTTAATTTTAATAGATGCCAAATTAGGCTGGGTGTGGTGGCTCACATCTGTAATCCCAGCACTTTGGGAGGCCAAGGCATGCTGATCACTTGAGGTCAGGAGTTCGAGACCAGGCTGGCCAACATGGTGAAACCCCATCTCTACTAAAAATACAAAAATTAGCCAGGCGTGGTGGCATGACCTGTAATCCCAGCTACCCAGGAGGCTGAGGCAAGAGGATCACTTGAACCCAGGAGGAGGAGATCGCAGTGAGCTGAGATCACGCCACTGCACTCCAGCCCGGGCAACAGAGCAAAATTCCATCTCAAAAAAAAAAAAAAAAAAAAGATGCCAAATTATATTTATATTACTTTTATTTAGGAATATTCTAGAATGCCATGAATTTGGGCTTAATTATCAAGGATGTAGTTCTGACATGTTCTATTATGTAGGATGTCACCCAAAGGTCTTTTCATATCTTCATTCATTCCCTCTTTCTCTATCTGCTCCAGGCCCATGTGGCCACTTACCTGTAGTACACAGTCAATGAATGTGGGTTAGGTACTTTCTCCTTCACCCAGCCCCACCCTTTCATAGCCCCAACCTGACACCTGATTCCCTTCAGCACCTGCCAAGACCCTGCTCATCTTTCCCGATAGAGCTCACATGTCTCCTCTTCTTGGAAGCCCTCCCTAGAGGCAAGCTGTGTAAAGCAACCTCTCTTCAGTGTCCCCATGGCACCCTTATTTATTGGCTTGTCATGCTTATTGCAATTTGGAATTTAATCGTCTCTACCCTGTTAAAATGGACAGTCTTGGGCTTTCAATGGTGCAGCATTCGGGTGTCAACTGATAAATGTGGACCACTGACTGAATGACAAATGTGCACAAATGGCAGTCTGTCAGTTTCTAAAGAGAAGAGACCAAGTGTATGCAGCTTTTTAAATAAAGAGCTTAACAGAAAAAGGCTGCAAAAACATTAGATGGCTAATAATTGACCCTTCATTGTGACCATGATCTTAATAAGAATGATAAACAGTTAGTGAGCAAAGTAAATCACAAATTCTCACACGTACAAAAATTGAGAACCACATTCACCTCTCTGGAAAGGGTTTATACCACTTCTTGCTTCAATATTTCTTCATGAAATCTAGAAGCTTTTTATGCAATTTATTTTTTAAAATGCATCACAGGGAATGATAAACAGTGGCAAGAAAGCCACTCAAATAATTGGAATATGGTGATTGTATTGTCATAAATCTCTGGGTAGAATCTCAAGTATGAAAAGAAGTGTATGAAAAAAGACTGGAAATAAATATATCAAAATGTTAATAATGGTTGCTCCAGTGGGGTTGGGATGCTATGCAAATTTTTCTTCATTTTATTTCTTTAAACTTTTCTGATTATTTTGCCATGAACATAAATTCATTTTTTATATTTTCTACTTTTTGGAGACAGGGTCTCACTGTGTCACTCAGGCTGCTATGCAAGGGTATCATCATGGCTCACTGCAGCCTTGACCTCCAGGGTGCAAGTGGTCCTCCCACCTCAATCATCTGAGTAGCTGGAACTATAGGCATGCCCAGCTAATTTTTGTACTTTTTGTAGAGACTGTTTTTTGCTGTGTTGCTCAGGCTGGTCTCGAACTCCTGGGCTCAAGCAATTCATCTGCCTTGGCCTCCCAAAGTGCTGGGATTATAGACTTGAGCCACCATGCCCAGACATAAGTAGAAATAACCAAAAAATTTTCAGCAAGTAATCAAGTTTCTAAGGAGAAAATTTTAAATACTCTGTGATTTTCACACATATATGACAGGAGAAAATAATTCCAAGAGAACTAGTCAAAAATATCAACTCTCAGATTAGATAGTCACTCATTCAGGATTTACTGGGTACTCTGTGATGTGCCAGGGACTGTACTGGGGGACACGGATATAGTGGTAAACAAGTCACATACTCTTCTCACCCTCAGGAAGCTCATAATTTAGTAAAAGCCACAAACTCAAATATCCACAGGGGCCAGGCAACAAGGAGAAAGCAGTAAAATCCACCAACAGGCCCATTCTCAATATTTCCTAATATTTGCAGGTCCAGGGAAAGAATATATGGAAGCCCACCCACCATATGTCTAAATACTTACAAGTTCCAAATCAAGTTAGCAAATTTAAGTAACTTCTAATCTCTTATCTTGACAAATATATCTTTATAGCTACCTGGAAGGCCAAGTTCAAATTTAGAATTCTCCCTTGCCTAAAGGTGATGACTTAGGAAAACCTGGTCCCGAGTCCAGGGTCTTCCCTCTTCAACACACCATCTGTTCTTCTCTTCTCATATCTGGTTCCATTTCACACAGCAGGGAGCTTGGTGCAGGTGGGTGGACACTCTGGCCTTCACATCCAAGCATTATTCTATTCCTCATCAAATTATAATAATAATAAAACAGCTCTTGATTGCCACCCCTTGGGTCCCAGGGTGTGTACCCTGGCAGTGCTGGGTGAAATAACCAAGAAAGAGGTCTCTGCGGGCTTCAGAAGCAGCCTCGGGTAATTTGGGCTGGGCATTCAGGTCCCTTGGTACCTGCAGCATGGTCTAGAAGAGGCAATGCCGGCATCCATTGGCTCTTCAGACTTCTTGCAGCATGGAGAAAGGCCAGGGCAGACCCTCTAAAGCAGGCCAAGAGCAGGGGCTCCAATTCCCTGGGCCTTTGGTCGACACCAAAGTCTGGGTAGAGACCATGGCGAATTGGAGAGCAAACACCCCATCCTACAACAGCAGCAGCTGCTCAGCTCCAGCCCCCAATTATCATATGTAGGAACATGAATCCAGTTGGCCACATCTTCTACTTTTTAAAGAAAAGATACAAATCTGGGTTTTCTTATGAAATTGCATGGTTTTTACATGTTAGTAGGTAATAAGAATAAAAACATAAATTACTCTGCAGGCCAAATTAAAAATATCTGTGAACCACCTGTCTGTGACTTCTATGGAAGGAAGCAAACCAAAATTCTGTTTACAAGTTGCTTAATCACCGTTTAGTTTTGAAAATGATATTCTCCAACTCATTAATGTCACTTGAGCCCATAAGTAAATGATATGTCTCCATGGCTGTATATATGTTTGAATTTCATGCATTTCTTGTTCCCTAGCAGAAACTGAATTTAGCTGGTACCTTCCAGTACTAATGTATGTCCCCATAAGCCATCAGAAAAGACCTGATGTATGGATCTACACATTTTTCTTCCCTGATGCTGACTTTGATCATGCTCTTCCACTCTGACCTTCCATCTTAACCTGGGCACAGAGTTCTCACTGCACTGCACATATCTCTTTACATGGCTGTTTACATGCCATTATCTCTTTACATGGCTGTTACTTTGAAAATTATCTCCATGTCCCCAGGGCCTACCACAGAGCCTGTCATGTGACAGACACCTAGTACATTTTGTTTTTTCTGGAACTGAATTCATTGGTGTTTTGTTCTCCACGATGACCCACATCTCTCCAATCACAAATGAATAATAATCATAGCTGATAGTCCTTGGACATTTGCTGTAGGCTAGGTGCTGTGCTAAGAGCTTTATACATTTTATATCATACAATCCTTTTAACTAACTGCTCAAAAATTTTATTCTCATTTTCCAGATGCAGAATCTGAGGCTCAGAAAGACAAAAAAGACCTGCTCACAAGCCTCTCAGCTGGCAAATGGGAGAGGTGGGACTGGAGCCAATCCTGCCTGCTCTGAAAGGTCTGTGTTCTTAACCAGGAAGTCAGCGCTTCCCTAAATGTCCTTGAGCTCTTTTGGATAATACACAGAGGAACTGTCTCTTATTTTGATTTCTAGACATTTGTTCCACTCCATATGCATTTATTTCAGTGTATATTAAGAAAAAACAAACAATAGCAACTTCTTGTGGGATATCATATTGATTTTTCATTTACATTAGTAATACAGAATTTTCCTTTTAACTTATTTACTTAAGTTCTAAAATATTGAGTCCATTTACAAACAACAATGTTGAAAGAATAATAAATATGATATGTGGTACAATAATACAAATTATATATCTAAGTATATACAAAGAACTAGGATTTGAAAAATATTGCCTCAGAAACCACCATATATGGGTTAAAAAGCAACACACACACATACACACACACAATGAAACTGTTTCAATTCTCACCACTCTCACTTGGAACTTGCATTTCCAAGTTTGTAGAATGTTGCTTAAAAAAATATATTCCAGACCCTGCCTAATTAAGCCTTCAAGCAGTCTCTAAATTTCTAACTTTGAAGCGTGTTTATTTCTTTTTCCTCTTTCTATTTTTGGAACTTAAATGGCTGAATGGATTTTTAAAAATTGCCTCTAAATAAAAAATGAGCCAGGGGCCTGGAGCTCTCTTCTGTCTCATTTCAACTCTGAGCAAATGGTGAATTACAACACCCCTGGACACAGTGGTTTCTAACTACCAAGCTGCCAGGCTTTTAAATAACAGCGGCACAGAATTGTGGCCATAATGCTACCTATTTCCCTTGCTAAATTATTTATGCATTTATTATATTTTACATGGGCTGCTGAACCTGAAGTTACTTCTTTGAGGGCTAGGTCATTTCAAGAGGCCCATTACTGGGAATCAACTCAACAACATTAGAAACTAGCACATCCAATTGTATGCGATATTGCTCATTAATATTATATCATTACTGCCTCTGCAGTTGTTTGGTTGGTAACTTTGTGTGTATGTGTGTGTGTGTGTGTGTGTGCATGCGTGTGCACTATCCGAAGGCTTCAAGGCAATTCACTTCATTAAGAAGCTGTTTAACATTGAGCGTTCATCAATAAAAACTAGCTTAATGCAATCGTGGAACTGTACCTAAGATGACTCGGCCAAATGAAGCTATTACCCGTATAATGTGTTTTACACAAGATGGAAATGGTTTACTAAGTTTATAAAATCACTCTCCAGGATTTACAGTGACTGATTTGCTGTAAGATCAGCAGTGCATTAGAAGTTTTATGCTAACAGTAACTTCACATATGCTTTTAGGAAATTGCTGTATTTTCCCCCAAAACAACACAAAACAGCAATAAAATAGAGAGCACTGTTTGCAAAATGTTCCAAGGCATGCTTGTAATTCAACCTAATATTTAGTACTTGGACTTCATTTGTGACTTGCATAGAAGAAGAAACAAATTAATTAATTCAGCCTTAATTCAAGAAACACTCATTAAAGGCCTACTATGTGCTGGACACAATGCTGAGCCCAGGCAACACCAAAGAGAAAAGTAAGAGTCCCTGACCTGGAGGAGCAACTCTAGTGGCTAGGATCTAAATGGTCAATTCCATAATTGTGAATTATGTAGCCAAGTGTCCGTGCCAGCCTAGGAGAAGACACCCACTTCTGTTAGAATGGCAGAGAAGGTCATGCATGCTTAAATAGGAGCTCCCTGGGCAAACAAAGCATGTGAGACCTACAGTAATTTTATGGTGATCGTGCGAGACACTTGTTGATTCCTCCAGAGCCTTTCCCTCCTCTTTTGCTAGCTGAGTCCTGATTTGTTTACGTTTCAGGTTAAGCTCCTTTAGTCTCAGAGAAGGTGGGTCCACGTCTGATCTAGATCAAGGAATGTGACCCAGATCTGACCAAAAAGATATAACAGGGAGTGAGCAAATGGAAAAGGCCTTTCCTATCTGATCAGAGGAACATCAATGATGAGAAACTCTAGTCTCTTTGCATCCCTTTCCCCCTATCAGAATGCCTTGTGATGACAGGGACTGTGGCAGATTTCTTAAGACCTTGGAGGAAAGACCAAGAACGTCCAGAGATTCCAACCCAGTTCCCCGCCACACTGGCCTGCCAGCACCAGCAACCACCCACCTCTAGCCTTCCTGATGTGTGAGAAGTAACCTCCCATTGTTTAAGGTACCGTGTTACTTGCTGCAAATAGCATTCACAACTTATTGCAAGTTTGTGGAAATACAAGTTTTTCAGGGTGCTTGGAGCAACGCTCTTAGAGAGTTGCAAGAGATGATGCTGATGTCAAGCAAGTGCCAGGCTGTTGAGGGCCCTAATGCCACATGAAAGGAGTTTAGCAGTGCTTTCTAGGCAATGGATCCTTTCTCAGTGGGATACATGAGATGACTGGGGGCAGCATACAGACAAGGCAATGCATAATCTTGAATCATACAATGAGACATTTAGTTCTCTTCCCATTCTCTTTCAGTCCTTCTAATTACACAAAGAAGATTTTTCAAAATTGGCCTAGGTACTGGGCACAGTGGGATTACATCTGTAATCCCAATACTTTGGGAGGCCAAGGTGGAAGGATCACTTGAGCCCAGAAGTTTGAGACCAGCCTGAGCAATATGGTGAGACTCTGCCTCCACAAAAAATTCAAAAGTTACAGGCATGGTGATGTGCACCTGTGGTCCCTGCTACTCAGGAGGCTGAGGTGAGAGGATGGCTTGAGCCCAGGAAGGGGAGGCTAGTGAGACAAGGTGAGAGAGCCATTGTACTCTCTCTGGGTGACAGAGAAAGACCCTGTCTGTCAAAAAAAGGGGGAAAAATAGGTTAGGAAGTTTTTACTCTCTCCAACCTTATTAATCTTCCTTTTCAACAAAGAGAAAGAATTTTGATAATTACTTTTTGGTTATAGCAAGTGATACATTTCTTTCTTTCTCTCTCTTTCTTTCTTTCTTTCTTTCTTTCTTTCTTTCTTTCTTTCTTTCTTTCTTTCTTTCTTCCTTCCTTCCTTCCTTCCTTCCTTCCTTCCTTCCTTTCTTTCTCTTTCTTTCCTTTCTTTTCTTTCTTTTTCTTTCTTTCTTCTTGAGACAGAGTTTTGCTGTTGTTGCCCAGGCTGGAGTGCAATGGTGCAATCTTGGCTCACTGCAACCTCTGCCTTTTGAGTTCAAGTGATTCTTCTGCCTCAACCTCCGGAGTAGCTGGGATTACAGGCATGTACCACCATGCCTGGCTAATTTTGTGTTTTAGTAGAGATGGGATTTCTCCATGTTGGTCAGGCTGGTCTCGAACTCCCAACCTCAGGTGATCTGCCCGCGTTGGCCTCTCAAAGTACTGGGATTACAGGCATGAACCACCATGCCTGGCCTTGTTTTTCATTTTGGGTAGTGAATCAAGTTTCCTGAAATGTATACTTATTTAAATTTTTTTTCCTATTTAAAAAAATTTTTTTTAAAGTAAGTCAACTTACTGAAAAATATTAAATAGGTGACAGTGCAGGAGCTACACCTACATGGCAAAAACTGCAACGCTGAAATGAAAAGCACTGATGTTTAAAAAATGCAGTTGAGTACCTCAGGGAGCCACTCAAAGTGTTTAAGCAATGGAGTAATGTAATTAGACTCTCCATTTACAGAGATTCAGTGGACAAGGCCAGGACTTAAGCCTGAAAATGTCTTAAAAAAAAAACAACAACAAAAAGAAACAAATTTCAGGTGAGAAATGATTAGACCTGAACCAAAGCAGGAGATAGGGAGAAAAGGGGATGCTAAAGAGGGAAAAGGAGGAAAACTTGGGGACCAACAGTAAAAGGATGGAGAGGGAGAGGGAGGAGTTTGGGATGACTCTTAAGTTTGGCTTAGGTGACCGAAAGAATGAATCATGGCATCATTAAATGAGCTAGAGAAAATGGGAGGAGGACTAAGGCTGGAGGGAGGGTGATGGGTGCAGTTGGCCACATCGAATTGATGGCCTCTTGTTAAACCCAGATGGTACTGTAGACCACTGGTTCTGAGTGTGTTCACCAAACCATCAGCATAGCCTGGAAACTTGCTAGAAATGCAAATTCTTAGCTCCACCCATACCTATTGAACGATAAATTCTAGTCTGGTTTAACTAGTTCTTTAGGTGATTCTGATGCATAATAAAATTCGAGGACCAATGGGCACGGGACAGAATTGAGTCAAGATACCTGGACAAAAAAAATCTGGATTATTTTAGACAAGGCCTTTCCTTGGGCCTCAGTTTCCTCAGCTGCAAAACAAGGGATTGACTGGTGACATACGATCTCCAGTATGTCACCAAACCTCACCAGCCCTCAGTACTTCACCCCTAAATAACCATCTCCCATTTCTTTTTTAGTAATAGAACCCCGATTTTTAACTAAGTACTTGGGAGTCTAGAATAAAGACCATACTTTCCAATCTCTTTTGCCACCAGGCAATGTGGCCACTTGGCCATGTGACCAAGTTATGACCAACAGGCAGAGAATGGAAGTAATGCGTATGTCTTCTGAAAAGTTTTCTCAGAGAAAAGTTCTGTCCTTTTTCATCTTTTCCTCTGTCGTTTGGTTTGGAATGCAGACATGATGGTTGGAGCTTGAGCAGCCGTCTTGGATCATGAGGGAGAAATCACACTTGGAGGAGAGAAGCTGGGTTTCTGATGACTCCTTGAAACCACTCACTAGCTCTATGTTAACTCTTGCAAACTTCTTTCATGTGAGAAAGGAACTATTTGATTTTAGCCATTTTTATTTTTGTCTTTCTCTGCTCTTACATTATTATTAGAAAATCCCTTGTACCTTTTACTTTTATTAAAAAAATATATGAGAAAGCTGAATCAGAATATTTGGGGCAGGACCTGGGAATCTGCATTTGATGACATTCCTTGGGAACTGATGAACTCTAAAGTTTGAGGTTGGGTGGCTAAGAACTTTCTTTCTTCCTTTCTTTCCCTCTTTCTTTGCTTTGTTTCTCTTTCTTTCTCCTTCTCTTTCTCTCTTTTTCTTTCTTTCTGTCTTTCTTTTCTGTCTATCTTGTGTGTTTTTTTTAAGAGATGGGGTCTCGCTATGTTGCCCAGGTTGGAGTGCAGTGGTTTTTCACAGGCGCAATCCCACTACTGATCAGCACAGGAGTTTTGACCTGCTCCGTTTCTGACCTGGGCCGGTTCACCCCTCCTTAGGCAACCTGACGGTTCCCCGCTCCCGGGAGGTCACCGTATTGATGCTGAACTTAGTGTGGACACCCGATTGGCATAGTGCACTACAACCCAGAACTCCTGGGCTCAAGCGATCCTCCCACCTCAGCCTCCTGAGTAGCTGGGACTACAGGCATGTGCCACCAAGCCCAACTCTAGGAATTAACTCATATCATTGTTTTATTGTAATATATATACTCCAACAACAAGGGAATGAGAAATTTGGATACTAAAAAGATCATTTTTTTTTACACCTGTAGATGACTTTCTTTGCACATTTTTTGCTTAAGGGTTCAGAATTGAAACTCTGTAGTACAAATCTGGCCATAAGGAAATCATCAGACAAACAGAACCAGTGCCTGTGAGCTTATGGCTATGTTAGGGCTAGAATTTTGATCCCTGACACCAAGCTCTCTGACTTCTGGACCCTGTAGCTTCCCTGGAATCTCTGAAAAATTATTCTTTCCCCAGCTTTGCAGGTGAAAATCCTCCAGCCTAGCCACAGAGTGTTACAGGCAGCTGTTCAGCAGCATAGCCACGGTTTTGATAGAGGAAGCGAAGTGTGTCCAATCAAAACAGCAAGGGGTAATCTAGGTCAGCAGCCCGGCCACCTAGGTGTTTGGAGCCACAGAAGAATCCAACTTATCTCAAAGTGATGCATGTCACAATTTGGAAGGTCAACTCCCCGTTCTAGCTCACCTAAATCTTTGCCAGGATACAACATTTCAAGTGAAGTATATCTGTGTCCTGGACCTTTTCAAACCATTTATTCAGTAACAATGCATCAGAGGCACTGGCTTCACCACTCACTATCAAAATGGCTTGTTAACTATCCACTCTATGTTAATGATAATACCTAAAATGAAAAGGCAGGAAGAAAATCATGTTTAAAATGCAGACGGCTTGCACAGTTTGCAAAACAACCAACCAAAGAAGAAAATACAGCCCAGCAATTAATTGTAAAAAAGAAAAATGGTTCTAAGTAAATATGCGTACTTTCCAATACTGAAAGAGGGCAAAGATTAGAAGGGGGGTTTAATAAAACCTGCTTTCAGGACTTGATTTTGTTCCTATCAAGCTAGCCTTATGGTAGTGAGTTTCCAAGTACTCTTGAAGAAGAGGATATTCCAAAGATAATTTCACCTTTCTTTCTTCCCCTACCGTCACAGGCCCTGCCTTTGAATATTATTATTTTTTTAGTTTCATTAAAGCATATATTCCACCACTACATCAGAATGCTTATTAATGTTGTCAGGCAGAGTAACTGCTGGGTATTAATCTCTTGTGGGCCTGGACCATAAACTTGTCCAGACTTGTCTTCTCACTACAGCTCACTAACCAAAACCAATACCAAGGACACAGTGTCCTTCAATTCAGTTACAGGAAGTTCCTGGGCTGCTAACTCTAAAAGGATCAAGAGCTTTAAATATTTCTGCACACAATAAGCATGGCTCATGTAATGAGCTTTTTTTTGTATGTGTGTCATATTTGTATAATGTGCCCCTGTGTCTTATGAAAAAGAACTGAAGCAGGGCCACTGCCTTGTACAACTCCATTGGGTGCATTCACATACTAGTCTGTGGTGCCTTATGGAGTTGCACAGTGCACAACCAGGGCAGCCTTGGGTAGTGGTCCTGATTGTTAGTCATTAGACAAGCCTCTGGGGAGCTTGGGTGTGGGCCCTTGGGAGAAAACTGACAATGTATGCTTCAAGGGAAGTGGTGGAGGACATTAGAGCTGGATTGGGGCAGAGTTCACCCTGTGTGATTATGGGGTGAGATTGATACTGCTTGCCAAGCTTTAAAAAAGGCTGGTGAAGGAGATATTAGTGCCCTGTTTCCTTGGAGGCTCTGTTCTGGGTGTGGTTGGCCTGAAACCCCAGAGGGGGCTGGGCAGTAGCCAGCAGGTCACAGGCATTACCTAGCCTACGACTTCTCTGAAGGTGTGTTAGCCCTCACTGTACTAGATAGGGATGGAGCTTTTAATTTTTTTTTTCTTTTTAACTAGTAGCACCTTAATGTTTAAGCAGAACTTGCTTTTCCTGCAACCCAAAAGCTTTCTGGTGAGCCAGCTTCATGAGAAGCGCTCTCTTCTGCCAGCAGAGTGCTTAAGCCAGCACTTACCTACATCTGTGGATCCTTTTGGAGATCCTAAATGGAGCTGCTGAATTGTTGTCATGGTTACCATGGGACGTTTCTGAGGCCAGTATGTTTTCAGGGAGGGCAGCCCTGGGCTCTGGGTATCCTACGTTCCTGAGTTGGCAACTGATAGGAAAAAAAAAGCTTTCTCCTTCCTTCTTCCATACCTCCAGTCCCTAAGCAAGAGCCTGATGTCTAGTGATCATCCTAGCCCCAAACCATCCCAAATCTACTGCCCACATTTGACTTAGCCTTACAAGATTAGCCTGACCTGACAGCACCAGACTGTAGCTCTGGGCATCTCCACCTTCTATCAACCGAGACAGATTCCTGGATTCCTTTGTGCACACAGCTGCTTCTAGGCAAAAGACACTTGTGAAGGATTCCCTGCATTTAATGTGAACACTTCTGATGTGGTTTGGCTCTGTGTCCCCACCCGAATCTTCTATCAAATTGTAATACCCATATGTAGAGGGAGGGAGGTGATTGGATAAAGCAGGGGCAGTTTCCCCCATGCTGTTCTCGTGATAGTGAGTTCTCATGAGATCTGATGGTTTTATAAGTGTTTGACAGTTCTTCCTTCACTCTGGTCTCTCCTGCCGTCTTGTGAAGAATGTGCTTGCTTCCCCTTTGCCTTCTGCCATGATTGTAAGTTTCCTGAGGCTTCCCCAGTCATGTGGAACTGTGAGTCAATTAAGCCTCTTTCCTTTATAAATTACCCAGTTTTGGGTATTTCTTTAAAGCAGTGTGAAAATGGACTAATAAAACTTCTTAGGAGTCCAACACTTTACATGCATCTAGTGTAATTTACAAACTTAGTAAGAGAGGAAATATCATTCACATTTTTCTACAAGGAACCAAGGGCTTATAGAGGTGATGCCCAGGTCTGCACAGCTAGGAAGTAGCAGAGCTGGGATTCAAATTCAAGGCTATTTTGTTCCAAAGGTGCTCTTTTTTCCAAGTCATGGCTGCCATTTTAGCCACTGATAATTAGTAGCTCCAAGGGACCCTCAACCATCTACTGGGCATGGAACATTCATTTATTCATTCAATAAATGTGTCTTGAATCTGCTCTGTGCCAGAGCCTCTTCTGGCCACTGGGGACATAAAGATAAATCAGACACAACCTCTGCCCTTAAGAAACTAACCCACTGACAACCAGCAGTAATTAAAAGAGAGAAATCTACAAGATATTAGAGAGAGGGCCAGTCAGGGAAACGGAGGAAATGACATCTTATGGAACTTGCTAAGTTCCCAGGCATGTCCAGTTGTAGGGAATAAACAGCAGGTAAGACCCAATCTCTATGCTGAAAGAATCCATAGTAGAGTTGTAGAGACAAGACTCATGCTCATGACACAATGAAAGAGAATAAAATCACCAATTTAAGGCTCTTAGATGTTCTACATGGAAGTGATGAAGGACTGACAGACTGAGGCAGAAGTTGAGACCATTAGAGGAAGGCTATGGAAATGAAATGGAAGCCACCTTTGTTCACACTATTCTTCATTAATCTTGGTGTCTTTTTTATCCCCTAGTTTTGCCAGTTACTTCTGGCTCTACCCTGATTTCTTTTTCATTTTCCTTCCTGCTAAAAGAAAATACTCATTTAACATCTTTAAAGCTTGTGCTGACAGCAAAGCATTATCCTAAGCCTTGATGGTGGTCACAGTGTTGGGAATGTACAAAGATAAACGAGGTGTTAAAGTCCTTGAGTAGCAAACAAATAGTGAAAAGTCTGAGATGTGAGCTCCAAACCAAATGGCAAAAGGAAGGAAATAATTAATTCAGACTTGGAAACAGAGGTGAGGGATGGAGGGGAGTGATGGGTGAGAGGACTGTCACTCAGGGAAGACTTCATTGTTGTTGGTTTGTTCATTCTCGTTTTCAGGATTCAGTCACTGATGTCTCCTAACTACAATGTCTGCTTCTCAAAGATCCCAGCATAGGTTTGGAAGACATAAACCATCACAATATGGTGAGAAACAAGCACGAAATGTACACAGGGCCGTAGACGCTTATAAGAAAGAATTCAGAAGATACTGTTGGTGGCATTTGAACTGATTCCTAAACCTAAATAGGAATTTACCAAAGGAGAAGAGTGGAAAGGGCATGTAAAAAGGCATTGAGAGTGTGTTTGGAGGGGAGTGAAGCAGTAAGATATATTACCCACAAGGTAGAAAGGCTCGAATACCAGACTAAGAAGTTTGGCCTTTATCCTCAAAATAATGGGCAACCATAGAAGAAATCGGAGCATGGAGGGTGAAGATAAAATTTTAGTTTTGGAATTTTCCCTCTGGTATTGCGGGTAAGGTGGACAAGATTGGGATAATACGGGAGCTTAGCCACAGACACGTCAGCTGCATCTCTGTGTCTGGGAGACTGCACCAGATGCGAGTCTAGCATAACGGGAGAGTGGAAGGTGCGGGTGATTGAACAGAAGGTAAAGGGAGAGTCCCTCGTGAGGTCTACATTATGGGCAAAGGCAAACGCAGTTCTAGGCACCGCACAGCTGCTGGGAAGACCCGCCTCCCCTTCCAGATCCCTCTGGGGCGGAGCTCGGGCCAGAGCACGTGACGCTTGCAGCACCACCTTTACTATGGGCACTCTTCACATTCATCCGCGGTTTCACGGGCCGCCACTTCGATCTCCGACACCTTGACCCTATGCCTTCGTGAGCAAGGAATCCATTCTCTTCGACGCGTCCCTATTGCTTCTCCTGCAAAGCTAGATAGGGAAGAGAAATATCGAAGGAGTCCCTTTCCCACACAAAAGATGGCGACCTGCTGGGCTCACTCTGAGTGGGGGAAGCGGGCGACCTACTGGGCTCACTCTGAGTGGGGGAAGCGGGTTCCAGGCGCCCGGCCTCACTGGGCGAGGCGCAGACGGAAGAGGCGTCTCTGGAGGTAACTTTTCGACCTTCCTGGGAGTAGCCCTGAAGCGAGGGGGCGTGGTCTTATCTGAGTTCTAACAGACGATTGGCCTTCCGGCCGGTAGGTGGGGCAGGCGCGCTACTCCACCCCTCCCTCTTCGAACCGGAAGTGTCTCTGGGTCTTTCCAGCTGGTTGTCATTTCACTCGGCTCGGTCCTGAGGAGAAGGACTCAGCCGCGGCTGCGGGACCCGGGCACCGGGAGGCAGTGGCGGCGGCGGCGGCGGCGGCAGCAGCAGCGGCGACAGCAGTGGAGGAAGAGGAGGAAGAAGGAAAGAAAAAGAAGAGCCAGGCGAAGCCCTCAACAACGACAGCGGGGACTGTGGGACCAGGGTAAAGCGGCGACGGCGGCGACGGCCCAGCAACCGTGAGGAGAAACAAAAGCCTTCTAAATTATAGTTTTTAAAAAAATCTAGGGGAAAAGAGAGAAAGAGCCGAGGGGGGAGGCCCTTCTCCTTTAAAATAACTACAGTAGTGGGTTTTTCCTTTTTTTCCTCTTTTTTCCCTCTCTGCGGAGAATCGAACTGAGGGAACTGAACAAACCGCCCCTGGGTCCCATGAGGGAAAAAAACCCCGGAGCCGCAGAGAGGGGAAGAGGCAGAAACCGCAGGACCTTCCAGGTCGCTCCCTCGGTCCCCGCACCCCCGGGCCGCCAGCTCACCCTCGTCGAGTCTTGCTAATCCCTCCTGATCGCGACCCCCCAAGAGGGAGAAACGGGTGTTTCCAACCCCTTTCATGGGGGAGAGGAAGCCGGGGGGAGCCCAGGAACAGCGACCGCAGCAAGATCTGCACCCGAAGCCCCAGGAACAGCCCCAGAGGCCAAAACTGCACCCTGCGAAAGAGCAGAAAACAGGACCAGGAACAGCAGAAACCTCCCTGCAATCATCTTTCCATTAGTCAATGCTGATTTCCTCTCCCGAAACCAGGAATTCACTTCCCACCCCAGATAACCTAATATAATCTATATATATAAATATATAATATATAATGTTCTTAAATTATTCCTGATTTTTTTTAACCAAGCTGCCAAGAAAAGAACGTATTCCCCTCTTAGCCCTATTCTAATTTTTATGTGAGTGAATCTAAACTGCTGAGGAAAACCATATGTGATTGTTAAATTATATATATCTATATTTTTACTCCGTGCAAGGCTTATTCTTCTACATCCATAGATGCTTGAGAAGCTCTGTTTTTGTCATTCATGTACATTTTCCTTTGGAAAAAGAAAGCGCCTATTTTACTAACCAAAGACTTGATTTTTACCCTCTTCGTTTTTATTCCCTCCTAAAAATAAGCCCAATTGGATCCATGTCAATGTTTTAAGAGGTTTTTTTAGAGTTGTTTTTTTTCTTTCAGAGACCAGAATTCCAAATCAGAACAATTTAAGGTGATAAGCTGCGATCTTTGAGCTAGCTATAAATAAGACATTTCAAGCAAGCAAGCAAACAACTTAAATTTTGGGTAGAGAAAAAAAGGTGTGAGACATCAGGTTGTCATTTTTTATTGTGAGATTCTGCTCCTAAAAATAATAAATGGGGGATTACGGGTTTGGAGTGCTAGTGCAAAGCAATACTGGGAATAAATCTGCTTTTCCAGTCAGATTCCATCCACATCTGCAGCCTCCACACCATCACCAAAATGCCACCCCCAGCCCTGCTGCTTTTATAAATAATAACACAGCTGCCAATGGCAGCAGTGCTGGGTCAGCTTGGCTTTTTCCTGCTCCAGCTACCCATAACATTCAGGATGAGATCTTGGGGTCAGAAAAAGCAAAAAGTCAGCAACAGGAACAGCAAGACCCTTTAGAAAAGCAGCAGCTTTCCCCAAGTCCAGGTCAGGAAGCTGGAATACTGCCTGAAACCGAGAAGGCAAAATCAGAAGAAAATCAAGGGGACAGTTCTTCGGAAAATGGCAATGGGAAGGAGAAAATAAGAATCGAATCTCCAGTGTTGACAGGGTTTGATTATCAAGAAGCCACTGGGCTAGGTACTTCGACCCAACCCTTGACATCTAGTGCATCGTCTCTTACTGGTTTCAGTAACTGGTCAGCAGCGATAGCGCCTTCCTCCTCTACAATAATCAATGAAGATGCAAGTTTCTTTCACCAGGGAGGGGTCCCTGCTGCTTCGGCTAATAACGGTGCTCTGTTGTTTCAAAATTTTCCCCATCATGTCAGCCCTGGCTTTGGAGGCAGCTTCTCTCCTCAGATCGGGCCTCTCTCACAGCACCACCCACATCACCCTCATTTCCAGCATCATCACAGCCAGCATCAGCAGCAAAGGAGGTCTCCTGCCAGTCCCCATCCCCCACCCTTCACACATAGAAATGCTGCTTTTAACCAGCTGCCTCATTTGGCGAATAATCTTAACAAACCCCCCTCTCCATGGAGCAGCTACCAGAGTCCCTCACCAACACCCTCCTCTTCCTGGAGCCCGGGCGGTGGTGGATATGGTGGCTGGGGAGGTTCCCAAGGCCGAGATCACCGCAGAGGGCTGAATGGTGGTATAACGCCCCTGAACTCCATCTCGCCTTTGAAGAAAAATTTTGCAAGCAATCACATTCAGCTCCAGAAGTATGCTCGCCCCAGCTCTGCCTTTGCGCCTAAATCCTGGATGGAAGATAGCTTGAACAGGGCTGACAACATTTTTCCTTTTCCGGTAAGATTATGTTCCATTAATAGATTAGGATGAATAAGGAAATAGCACGGTGTAATATCTGTGTAACTAGAAGTGCCCGTATTCATATCGGAGCTTTTCTTAGATAGAAAATGAATCAATATCCAGACTTTATTTAGCAGGAGTGTAATTGGAACAAAATATTCAGCTGTTTCTTTGGCAGTTTTCTAAACTGTAGCCTTAATCTTGTCATAGATAATTATGAATACCTGGTAGCTGGTGATGTAATAATTATTAACTATGATACCTTTCTTGCCTGACATGAGAATCATGGTCAGTTTTTCCCTACTTACTTAGGTGAGAATAAATAATATATAGATATAAATATATTTCATTGCAGAAACCAATCAGTGTTTTCTTAAGTAACTATATAACTAAAGAAATTTCTTTTGACACTATAAGGTAGTGATTCACTGAAAACCAGCTATTGAATTGCAGTTTTCTCACTGGTTGGTTGCATTTTAAACCTGAAACTCTCTGAGCCTTGTAGGTCTGAACAGTCTGAATTGATGGGTTTGGCAATTCCTCTTAAACATCTGCAAATTTTGGCCTACCTTTCATTAGTAAGGACTAACGAGTGAGAGAAATGATCTAAATGTTTTCTTCATCCCCATTTATTTTTGAACACTATGAAACTGTTCGTCTCGGAGTGACTCTTTATGCCTTTCACCCATTTGTTTATTTTCCAATGTTAACACTGGAGGTGTAGATAATTAAACCATTCCTAAAAATAGATCCAGGCAAAGATCATTTGTCTTTCTCGCTACCAGTATATCCTTATTCTGGCAAGAGTCATTGATATTTTTGAATTAATGAGCAGCAAGTTTGGTTGATACAAACAAGATAAAGGGAATTTCATAGGTGTTTCAACGTCAGATGCTCCACTAAATGTGTATACTTTAAGGGTATGATTATTTATGTGTGTTTAGGAAATTTATAGGGGGTAAGAATGTAGCATTGAATCTAGTTTTCCCAACAGCCTCACAGCGTGAGTTCTTTTATTGTCCCCATTTTACAGATGCAGAAATTGAATATGAAAAATATGTAATAACTTACCCAAGGGTACACAGCTAGTCAGCGGACAAATTCTAAGTTAAAAAAAAAACCAAGGATTGAAAATATGTATACATACATGTGTGCACATACACATGTGCTACAGCTAGAGGATTATTTTAGAAATATTTCCGAAAAGGCTAAAAGAGATTACAGAATCGTTGTACTCTTAGCACTAGCAGAATTATTTATTTTAATTAGTAATTGGCTGAGAAGGAGGGGAAGTTTGCTTAGAAAACCCTATGTCATTTGAGGAGTTATATATCTGTTCCTTCCCTAAGGATTCAAGTGCAGTACATCGTAAAATATGTGGTTATATTTAGTTTTCAACTTTTAAAAATGATTTTTTTTTTTTTTTTTTTGCCTATCAGAAAGCTGTTGGCATTTGCTTTAAAGGGTTTTGGGTCTTAAAACCAAAGATCAATTACTGTGCTCTAGTGGTCAGGTAAAACGGCTGTTTTTAAGACATTGACAGTCTCATGAAATCTATTTTTAAAAGTTGCTTTTGATAGTCCTTGGAACATAAATTTAAAGAAAATTTAATGCAAAGATAAATTTTGATTATTGGATAATTGGATTATTGGATTATCGGATTAAGATTTGGCTCAGAACTGAATACACCTTTTTTTCTTATTTTGCTGCTCTACACTGGCAGAATGAATTTATGTGGCCGCACTATTTGGTTCCCATTCTCAGCTTGCTGACTTTTGATAAAGATTGCTTTAGGAAAAATGAAAAGTTCAGACAATGAATAAAATATACATATATGCACATTAATATTTTTTCCTATCATCCTAATAGAGTGTGTGTAATATGTGAAATGTTTTTGAACAGTTTCTTTTGAAATTAAGGTGATTTATGAAATAATAGTTAGACTAAGATTGATACCAAAGCATATTGTTAGAAACTAACTCTTCCCTTAGAATTGTTGTCTTTTATATTGATTATGGAAAAAGGATTGGTCAGTGTACCTTGCTCTCAAATATGGTAAGATTCAAAAGTAAATTGTTATTTCTGCTCCCCATCCTCATCATTTGTAACTGTGTGTATGTGAGAGAGAGAGAGAGCGCATGCACACATGTGCAAGGAGGGAAAACTAGCAGTGGGGTGATCTGAAAGTCACAAGAGAAATAAGTGATTTGAAAAAAATCTCTATGACAAGAAACTCCTAATTGGGTTTTGAGAAAGTCTAAAGAAGTAAGTAAACTGACTACTGTGATTCTTACTTAAATGAATGAAGTTCTTCTTGTTTTTAAAAACCAGTAATTCTTGTGAATTAGTTTTTTTTGGCAAAAAGAATCACTTTAAGTTGGTATAAGTAACTTGGTTAAATTTGTCTTATTTAAATTTATAACATGCAGGCTTGTGCCTATAATCCCAGCTACTTGGGAGGCTGAGGCAGGAGAATTACATGAGCCCAGGAGTTTGAGACCAACCTGGGCAACATAGTGAGACCCCCATCTCAAAAAAATTAATAAATAATTTATAACTTTAACACTATTAATTTTAGGAAAGAAATTTTATAGATATTAGCACTTCAATTTAATTACTATTATAAAGAATTTCTTTCTTCTGCAATATTTATCATAGGGAAAAAAAATAAAAAGAGTTCCTTAGTGTGATAGAGAGATCTTGAAACTTACCACAGACGTTAAAGGATAGTGCTTATGTAGTTACATTATAATATTGGTGTTCAATCAAAGGCCAGCAAGTTATTGTTATATTAAAAGGAAATAATTTACCTGACATGTAACTGATACTAAGTAGTGTTTATTTTAATTTGAAATGAACCAGAATGATTTTTACATTTGTTTACTGCAGGCTTGGGTATATATAGTGAATTAAAATTAATAAACTTTTACATTCATAATTCCCTCCCCGCAAATAACTGATAGGGGAAGGCATTTTATTTGCAGGTATTTTTGTATATTAAAATTTATTTCTAAGTTATTTTTGTTTCACTTAAAGCTTCATTACCCGAATTCAGATGGCATCCCTCAAATCCTGTTTTTTGTTTTTTTGAGACAGTGTCTCACTTTGTCACTCAGGCTGGAGTGCAGTGGCACATTCACAGCTCATCGCAGCCTTGACCTCCCTGGGCTCAAGAGATCCTCCCACCTCAGCCTCCCCAGTAGCTGGGACTACAGGCACACACTACTCTGCCCAGCTAATTTTTGCATTTTTTTGTAGAGACAGGGTTTCACCATGTTGCCCAGGCTGATCTTGAACTCCTGGGCTCAAGCAGTTCTCCCACTTCAGCCTCCCGAAGTCCTGAAGTTACAGGTGTGAGCCACCGTGTCTGGCTAAAATCCTGTTTTTAGACACAGCTAAGTAATATGCATTTAATAATAGCTAACATGTGGCCGGGTGCAGTGGCTCATGCCTGTAATCCCAGCACTTTGGGAGGCCAAGGCGGGCGGATCACTTGAGGTCAGGAGTTCGAGACCAGCCTGGCCAACATGGTGAAACCCCATCTTTACTAAAAATACAAAAATTAGCCAGGTGTGGGGCAGGTGCCTGAAAGCCCAGCTACTCGGGAGGCTGAGGCAGGGGACTCGATTGATCTCGGGAGGTGGAGGTTGCAGTGAGCTGAGATCATGCCACTGCACCCCAGCCTGGGGAACAGAGTGAGACTCTGTCTCAAAAAAAAAAGAAGAAATATCTAACTTGCCTCCTGTGTTCTAAATGTTTTGTGTGTGTTGATTCATTTAATTTATTCAACAATCCTATGAGGCAGAAATTATTATTTTTATTCACAGACAAGATTTGGCTCTTAACCATTATACTACAGTGTCTCTTCACATAATAATTATATGTCAGGGGCATAGTGGGTGTAGGTGGGGTCGGCAGGGAGGCAGAGTGCCTCCCAGAAGCATGTAAGATGAGAGGAAAAATTTTACAGTGATTGATGATGACCAAAAGCTGATTATAGATTGAGTATTGAAAACGAAAAATAATTGAGTATACTTGTTTATCAACTTTAAATGTTAAATTTAGATAATATTTAAGTCAATGCTTTTGTTTTAAATTTTGAGCATATATTATATACCAGGCAGTGGACTAGGTGCTTTCAAATATGTTATTTCACATTCTATATTGGATTTCTCAGCCCTATGACATTTGATTTTATTGTCCCAGTTTCAAAATGAAGAAACAAGGTCCATATTCATGTTACTACAGGCATGATTTGACCCTTACAGTAAGGGGAGAAAAAAATCCTATCTGTCCTACCAAACACATCTTTGAATTCTGACATCCAAACCAGATATATATTGGAGCACCTGCCAATAATTATATTTAAGTATAGCATTTCTTTGGAGGAGTGCCTAGATCTTCTGTCCTTACAGGAAGTTAAAGGAGAATTGCTTAGTATATGTGCAGACACCCTCTTAACTACAGCTCAATTATGTTGCTACTTTAATTAGCTAAGAGTCAGGAAGTAAGGAAAAGACAAAATCTGTATGTCGCAAGACTATCCTAAAACTTGTTTGATAGGGAAACAAGTGTATAGATCCTCAAAATTATATACTGCATCTTATATTTGCAAACAGAACATTGCTGCAGTGCTTCAGTTCTGAAAGTCATGGTGAATTATTAAAATTGTCTAATACGCAACCTTATTACATTTTCTTGTTTCTTGATACAGTATATCCGTCCAAGAGGGAACTTTGCATAGGAAATATTTTATTTTACTTAAAAGGGGAGAAGCCAATTTTTTAACTGTAAATTATGGGTCGGATGGTTCTAGCTCTAGCAGAATTGACATATTGGAAAAATCTTGGGAAAAGCCTGTCAGATACAATTTTCTTCCTCTTTATAGACAACTTTTTAACTAGGTGAGATAGTTTTTCTGATGAAATTAAAACTAATTCCAGAGTAGAGTTTTTTTATTTTTATTTTTTTATCTTCAGAGAAGCCATGGAATATGATCAGCACATTGTTCCAACATCTTTCAGGAAAAACCTGTTTATTGCAAGCCTAATGAATGTGGTTGTTGCTAGTTGCAACTAGAAAGATGCTACTTAGTTCATGAGTTTAAGTTTTTGAAAGCCATCTTTGTTGGTGTTCATAAGAAAGAAATGGGGAACGTAGTTTTAAAATTAATATATGCCTAGGTTTATATTTTACAGTCTCCATTTATTTGCCTTACGACTTTTTCTCTCTATTTTACTAGAAGGAAAATAAGCTTGATGATTCACGGTCATATTTTTTGGTCTCATCATACGTAAGATAGTATGAATAATGTGTTTCTCTTTAAGGCATAGAGTCTATAATGTGAGCATTTTAACTTTTAGTGACAAAATTCCTTTTATGTTTAAGTGTTCGAAGATGCCTTGCAGAAATCAACAGTATGTTTTACCATGATAAGTGTAGAGCAATATATTTTTAAAAAATCAAATTTATTGTAGATTTTCTTCTATTTTTTCCTCATCACATTTTATCTGATTAAAACAGAATGAGTTTCATCTTTAAGTTTTCAGAAAATACTTAGTGGATAGAAAGATAAAGGTGTAGATATTATTTTCAATCAATTTTTGAAGGTGAAAAGTGAATAATTATTGAGAGAGACTATTTTGTGAGCCCAAGAATGTAGAGTGAGGCATAGGCTGTGGACTCAGACAGACTTAAATTTGACTCTGAATTTGAATATAATTCTCTATGAAGCTGTTCTAAAAATAAATAAAATGCATATATAAAGCTTAAAAAAAATTGTCTCTAAACTCTAATGAGCAGTGTAACCTTGAGTAAATCTTTTAAATTCCAGAAGACAATACTGTATCAAAATAATAATACCTGGTCGGACATGGTGTCTCACACTTGTAATCCTAGCACTTTGGGAGGCTGAGGTGGGCGGATCACTTGAGCCCAGGAATTCAAGACCAGGCCTGGGCAACATGGTGAGACCCTGTCTCTTCAAAAAATACAAAAAAAATTTTAAAAAGATAATAATACCTAACAGTGAAGGGTAATGTGAGGTACCTTACGTGTGTGGCCATATTAGGTAGGTTAACTTTTTTTTAATTTAAAATATGGTTTTCTAATATTGAATAAAGTCATGAAATTAGTTACAAATATAGCTTGTGTTCCTATGAAATATTTTGAACAGTTTTTAGTTATGCTTATCTTGCTTAATTGAATAAGCTGTAGGTGCAACCAAGGACAGATAAAACATTTAGCAGAATTATCATTTTTCTTGAAGAGAAGTTTTCTAATTAAATATAAGGTTAAACTTTCATTAGCATTGACAGCCTATATCTTTCAGTATTTTGAAAGGTTTTGGCTACAGTTGTTTTATTAAGAACTTTAGAACATGTGATTGCTTTTGCATACATTAAAGGAGACTACATTTTAATGGAGAATTTGTGATTTTTTTCAGTAAGAGATATGAAACGGTGCCATAGATTTGAATTTAGTTAGGCTTTTATCCTGGAATCAAAGTTGTTTTTTTTTTTTTAATATTTTAATGTATTTAACACACATTTATTGGAGCACCTACTATGTTATGAACTAGGCACAGGACTGTCATAAAAATGAGTCAGTAACATGTACTTTTGACCTGTGCTAATCTTTGAGTAATACTGAACATGCATTTTTTTCTCTTAAACATTATAAACAAATTATCAACTAGCCCAATAGTTTCATTTTAATCCATTAAGTTGTTTAATCTTTAAGGCAAATTAACAGATTAGCTGTAACAAAAACATTGTATAAATAGCATTTCCAAACATTTTTATTAATGTAGTCATTAATGTGTTTATAAATATATGCTTATATTGGAAATTTTAAATTTTTAGAAAATTATTTATAATTTTTTTAGAAAAATATTTGGAAAATGTAATTGTCAAGTATAAATACACGCTTATATAAGCTACCTGTATATTTGTATATAACATGTGATTATTTACATTCTATAACAAAATGGTACCACAAAAGGCAAACTTTAACTTGGATAGCAGAATTCAGTCCTGTTACATGCCAAAGAAAAACTCCCATCAGCTACCTATAGGTGCTCGTTCATGTTTACAAATGGAGTTATTCAAGTTTAAAGCTATAAGCTGTGCAAGCATGTTTTATATTGTAGGGTATGTTGGTTGGGCAATTTCTCTTTGCTGAAGATTTATCAGATATATTCCAATCATTTTCTTAGTGGACCTAAACTAAGTTATAATTAATTCCTCAGTATTATATATTTTAAATCTATATTTATTTAAAAACACCATGTAACATTTGAAATAATAGTTCTTCCAGGTATTCTTGAGGAATGTATCTAATCAATAGGATCATGGTACTAGTCAGTAAAATAGTTGCTGCCATTTTATTGTCTATGGGACCTTGAAAAAATAAAACTCAATATAAGAACGTGACTCAGAATGTTCATATATTCTGAGAAAATGTTGTTAGAGAAATTATCTTAGTTAATGGAAGTCAGATCTGGGTTCTAGATGTGGCTTGGCCACTCGTTAGCTATGTGACCTAGGCAAGCTGTACCACCTTCCAGGTCCTTCAGTTTCCCATTTCTTTTGTCTGATATTTTTGAGACTAAAATGAGACATGTCTTATATTTGGCTTCTAGATGATTCTATTGTTTTAAAAAAGCAAGTCATCTAACAGAAATATTAGGTCAAAGTTTTATTCAAAGTATAGCACAGTTTCTTAAAATGTGAAAACCCATGTATACCTGGTGTGTGATAATTTGAACTTAATTTAATTTAATTTTTTGAGATGGTCTCATTCTGTCGCCCAGACTGGAGTGCAGTAGCGTGATCTGGGTTCACTGTAACCACCAGCTCCTGGGTTTAAGCAATTCTCATGCCTCAGCCTCTCTAGTAGCTGGGACTACATGCACATGCCACAGGGCCCATCTAATTTTTGTACTTTTTAGTTCACCATGTAGGCCAGGCTGGTCTCAAACTCTTGACCTCAGGTGATCCTCCCCGCTGCTTTGGCCTCTTGAACTGCTGGGATTATAGCCATGAGCCACTGTACCTGGCCTGAACTTAAGTAAATAAACTACAGTTCTTAAAGTCACTATACTTAAATAATCGTGGGACTGAGGCTAGATGACACACTGATTTTCTTAAGCACTGCTGAAAAATACAGTGACCAACTGGTGGTATCTTTTTTTTCTCTTTTGGTAAAGCACCCCCTGACCCATGTCTTCTTAAGTTTTTATTATGCAAAAATTTAAACATATTCCATGGTAGACAGAATAGTCTAGTGAACTCCCATGTGTATGTCACCTGGCTTCAACAATTATCAGCTCCTGAAGAATCCTGTTTCATCTATACCCTTAACCCTCTCTCTCCCCTTTTATATTATTTTGAAGCAATTGCTCCATATCATACTATTTCATCTGTAAATGGTTCAGTATGTGTCTCTAGAAGATAAGGAGTCTGTAAGAGAAAACATTAAAATTTTTTTCAAGTTTTTTTTTTTTAAAGAAGTGTAGTGAGAAACTGAAGCAAGGCCCACATTTCTGTTGTACCTGCTCAGCCTGTTTCACTGCTCAATCTGCTGCTGATCTCTAAGGCAACCACTATTGGCTTCATCTTCTCCTTCTGTAATGTAGAAAAATAAGAGACCCAGTTAAACCACCAAAATACCAACTGGGATTAGAAATTTGGGAGCAGATTAGCGGGGCGCGGTGGCTCACACCTGTAAGCACTTTGGGAAGCCGAGGCAGTTGGATCACAAGGTCAGGAGATCGAGACCATTCTGGCCAACATGGTGAAACCCCGTCTCTACTAAAAATAAAAAAAAATTGGCTGGGTGTGTTGGTGCGTACCTGTAATCCCAGCTACTTGGGAGACTGAGGCAGGAGAATCGCTTAAACCAGGGTGTTGGAAGTCGCAGTGAGCTGAGATTGTGCCACTGCACTCTAGCCTGGGGGACAAAGTGAATCTCTGTCTCAAAAAAAGAAAACAGGAAAGGAAAAAAGAGAAGGAGGAGGTGTCGAGGGTTACGAGACATAAGCTTCAGTTTAGGAATAAAGGTTGTGCTTTAGGATTGACCCCTCTCCCTGCTGTCTCTGGACCCTGCTCAGATCTAGCAGACATGGAGAAGAGGAACTCTTAACAGCCAGTTGAGGTCTTTATGACTTAATTCCTCAAGGCTAAGTGTTAGTATTGTTTACCTGTTTTTCTACTTTCCTTGAACTAATAAGCTTTTCTTGCCTTGAATAGCTTATTAGGGAGAAGTCTTATAATACTGATAGTTTTGGGGTCAGAGATTTAAACTTATTTTTATTATCTCTATGAAAACAGGTTATAGAAAATACCACAGAATCACCAAATTTTTCAGATACAACCAATATCTAATTTAAAATGTGAGTTTCATGCTGTTTTTCATTGCACCATAGAGAGATAGGGCAGAGAAATGTTTATTGAATGAGTTCACCAACTGCCATGCATTGTGCTCCTGCTGCCTACATACCTTATCTCATTTGCTTTTCACCACAATTTTATAAGGGAGGTGGTATTTTGGTGATGAAATTAAGTTTCAATGATGTTGCAGCATCAAGATCACTTGCTTAGTATGTGGTGATTTGAACTCAAAGCTTGTGATCGATTTTAATTATTTCTCTGTTAGGTGAGATTAGTATGAACCAATTGTCAAGAAGAAGAAAAGGTCTATTGATTCAGGAACTGACTAATCAAGCCTAGAATGCCCGTTTGGTTTTTTAATACAAATAAGTGATGACAAGAAATATTCATCATTTTAAGGAATTTTAATGCTCAAAATGAATGTGATTTATTTAGTGAAGGTGCAATAAAAAATGTTCTCAGAGGCTTTCTGGAGAGATCTTTTTTGTCAATTCACATGGCAACCAAATGGAGCTGTTGATACAAGGTAATACACTAAAGACATTCATTCATTTAGTTATAGTTTATGATTCTATTAGGGAACATGTGGCAACCTAAGATCTGTTAGACTCTACCCTCCCTACAGGAGTCATAATGAAGAAGTACTGATTGAAGAGGGAACTTGCTAAGAAATATGAGATGCTGTTAAATGTGGTTCCTACTACTTCAGATAATTACTGCTTTAACTTTAATCTCTGACACTCGTTGTCCTCATTCAGGCCATGTATATACAGTGAAGGATTTCATACCTTGCAGGTGTCAATAGAGCAAAAATTCTAGGCTAAAACAAAACTTCACTTAAACCACTTTTCCTGAGCATCTGCTTTGAAGTCAGACTCTACTACTTACTGTGTGACTTTGTAGGGCAATTAGTTAACTTCTCTTAGCTTCATTTGCCTAAAATGGGAATAATACATGACAGTACTGTCTTCACATGGTGGTTGTGAGGAACTAATATATGTGAATGTTATATAATTCTTGTAAGATGCACAATACGGAGCCAGGAGGAACATGTTAGCTACTTCCTATATCAGTGGCGATGGCTTTACAGCATGCTACACACATGCCACAAGCTGTGGATATGAAAATGAGTGAAGCTCATGGTGCAATGGGTGGTCTGTCATACAGAGCTTATCAATATCATGGATGTCAGAGTGCTAGGGAGACATAAGGGAAAAGGGATTTGCTGCCTGCATAGGGATGTGAGGGTCATTTGGTAGTGGAATATTGAAAGTTTACTGGATAGTCAACTCTTGATGATCTGTGAATTTAAATATTATTTAATTCAAGATAATTTTATTTTGGCAAATCTTGGATTAAAACTCACATAGTTACCTTGATTAATTATGGGCTCTATTGGTATTTCAAACTTCCTATTTATTTTGGCAGCTGACACACTCATGTACACTTTCCTTTCAAACCCAAATATTTTCCTTTCCCTTCTTTACCAGGGAAAGTTTAAGCCAGAAAGAGAAACTTCTGTAGCCTGGTACAGATATATTGCAGTCTGAGAAGTGATGATCGTAGTAATGTATGTTTTTATAGAAATAGAATGACTCAAGGGGTAGCTGAATTTTGGCTTTGGTTCTTAATAATGTGATTACATTCAATTAATTACATTTTGTGTTTTAGACTCAGTCTAGTAATGCCAAAACATACTAACTCAAGTATAAAAAGAAGCAATAATAGAGTGGTGGTGGGTAGTGTGGGTTATATTTAGATGAGAACATTTAAGCTCAGTAAAGTTATTGCCTCTGAGCACATAACCTAACTGTGAACATCCTAACATCCAAGACAAAAATGTAACATCATGGGTGATATAGATCTCATTCTCTGATGAAAATAAGCATGCTTTTAAACAAGAGAGAAACATTTTTGAGAGAAATTTGCCTTGCAGGTTTCTAATCATGGGGCGTTGACAGACAATGAATTTTTCCATTGCTGACAGATTTTTACAAGAAAATTCATATATGTTTAACTAACGGCAGTTACTAATGTTTTCTGCTTATTAAAATCTGAGATCATGCTGTTAAGCCATAATTCTATAAAAGCAAGTCAAAAGGGACCAGAATATAGTATGTATTTTCTGATGATGTGACTTGATAAATAGGTTGAATCTAAAGGAATGAGTAATTGGCATGTCCTTTGATTATACTGTTTATCTTGGATAAAGATGTCTTATAGGGCATTTAACCAGTTGTGAGACAGAGAAGACATGTCAGTAGTAAATACCTGAAGGGCAGATATTCTATGTAGTTGAATAAAAAAAAGTTATATGTTTCAGACATGAGGTATATGGATGCCAGGGATAATATTTTATTGTGAAAATTCAAGCACCGAATTTGTATTTTATTTGTTCTTAATGGTAAACTACTCACCTCTTTATGCTTTTTCTCAAAGAGCAATTCTCTATTTGTTGAAATTGAACTTTATTATAATCTCTCCCAAGGTATGGACCTTAGAACTTGAAAGGCAGAGCTGTTTCAGGTTTTGAGAGCAAAGCCCTTCTCTTCATAAGGAAATCTTACAATAGTTCCTGTAGAATATTTAAGCTGGACTGCATCATAGCTGGCCAACCGGGATGTAAGCTATAAAGCACACCCCCAAGGATCTAATTAAGTTAACCTGCTGAATGGAATTGCTTAATTCAGTGGTTCTCAAAGAGTAATCCCTGGTGTCATTTGGAAACTTGTCAGAAATGTGAATTCTCAGACCCTACTCATACTGAATGAGACTGTGAGGATGGACCCAGTACTCTATATTTTAACAAGACCTCCAGGTGATTCTGACGTACTCTCAAGTATGAGAAACACTGGCCTAAATCATCCATCTGGATATTTTTAAAACATGGCCACAAATGATTATTTTGGTTTGTGGCATAATTACAATTTAGTTGTTTTTCCTGATAGCAACAGACCAGCAGGTTCATGTGCAGTTTGTGGCAGCTTCTGGAATGTTATGAAAAGCCTGGTCATGATAGCTATATACTGATGTAGGTCTTCCTATTTTGCCATGGCAGGCAGTATTCAGGTGTATATTAAAAAGAAGGATCCTCTCTGAAACATTCATTTCGTTTTGTCGGAAGCTTATTTTTGTCAACTTTGATTTTCATAGTGGTATCATAAGGTTTTTCTTTTAGAAATTGTCCTGTGAAGTAGAGACGGCAGAAACTGAAACTAACCAGTTACTGACATGCAACTCAGTATATTAAATATAACAATTAAAACTGCAAAATAAGATGAGGTTTCAGCATTGTGATAAAGTTTCTTTTGCTGAGCCTTGAAAATCATTGGTGATCTTTTATTTTCCATCGTGATTATTAAGCTCACATGTTCTAGAGTCAGAAGACCTGGGTTCACTTTCTGCCTCCAGCTATCTAACATTGATGGAATTATTTAATTACTCTAAGCTTCAGTTTCTTTTCTTTTTTTTTTTTTTTAATTGCATTTTAGGTTTTGGGGTACATGTGAAAAACATGCAAGGTTGTTGCATAGGTGCATACGTGGCAGTGTGATTTGCTGCCTTCCTCCCCTTCACCCATATCTGGCATTTCTCCCCATGCTATCCCTCCCCAACTCCCCACCCCCCCGCTGTACCCCCCACTCCCCCACAACAGACCCCCGTGTATAGTGCTCCCCTCCCTGTGTCCATGTGATCTCCTTGTTCAACACCCACCTATGAGTGAGAACATGTGGTGTTTGATTTTGTGTTCTTGTGTCGGTTTACTGAGAATGATGGTTTCCAGGTTCATCCATGTCCCTACAAAGGACGCGAACTCCTCGTTTTTAACGGCTGCATAATATTCCATGGTGTATATGTGCCACATTTTTCCTGTCCAGTCTATCATCGATGGGCATTTGGGTTGGTTCCAGGTCTTTGCTATTGTAAACTGTGCTGCAATGAACATTCGTGTGCATGTGTCCTTATAGTAGAACGATTTATAATCCTTTGGATATATGCCCAGTAATGGGATTGCTGGGTCAAATGGAATTTCTATTTCTAGGTCCTTGAGGAATCGCCACACTGTCTTCCACAATGGTTGAACTAATTTACACTCCCACCAACAGTGTAAAAGTGTTCCTATTTCTCCACATCCTCTCCAGCATCTGTTGTCTCCAGATTTTTTAATGATCGCCATTCTAACTGGTGTGAGATGGTATCTCAATGTCGTTTTGATTTGCATTTCTCTAATGGCCAGTGATGATGAGCATTTTTTCATATGCTTGTTGGCCTCATGTATGTCTTCTTTTGTAAAGTATCTGTTCATATCCTTCGCCCACTTTTGAATGGGCTTGTTTGTTTTTTTCTTGTAAATCTTTTTTAGCTCGTTGTAAATTCTGGATATCAGCCCTTTGTCAGACGGGTAGGCTGCAAAAATTTTTTCCCATTCTGTTGGTTGCCGATTCACTCTATTGACTGTTTCTTTTGCCGTGCAGAAGCTGTGGAGTTTGATTAGGTCCCATTTGTCTATTTTGACTTTTGTTGCCAATGCTTTTGGTGTTTTGGTCGTGAAGTCCTTGCCTACGCCTATGTCCTGAATGGTTTTGCCTAGGTTTCCTTCTAGTGATTTTATGGTGTTAGGTCTTATGTTTAAGTCTTTAATCCATCTGGAGTCAATTTTAGTGTAAGGTGTCAGGAAGGGATCGAGTTTCTGCTTTCTGCATATGGCTAGCCAGTTTTCCCAACACCACTTATTGAACAGGGAATCCTTTCCCCATTGCTTGGTTTTTATCAGGTTTGTCAAAGATCGGGTGGTTGTAGATATGTTGTGTTGCCTCCGACGCCTCTGTTCTGTTCCATTGGTCTATATCTCTGTTTTGGTACCAGTACCATGCTGTTTTGATTACTGTAGCCTTGTAGTAGAGTTTGATGTCCGGTAGTGTGATGCCTCCCGCTTTGTTCTTTTTGCTTAGAATTGACTTGGCTATGCGGGCTCTCTTTTGGTTCCATATGAAGTTTAAGGTGGTTTTTTCCAGTTCTGTGAAGAAGGTCATTGGTAGCTTGATGGGGATAGCATTGAATCTGTATATTACTTTGGGCAGTATGGCCATTTTCACGATATTAATTCTTCCTAACCATGAACATGGAATGTTTCTCCATCTGTTTGTGTCCTCTCTTATTTCGTTGAGTAGTGGTTTGTAGTTCTCCTTGAAGAGGTCCTTTACGTTCCTTGTTAGTTGTATTCCTAGGTAATTTATTCTCTTTGTAGCAATTGTGAATGGCAGTTCGTTCTTGATTTGGCTCTCTTTAAGTCTGTTATTGGTGTATAGGAATGCTTGTGATTTTTGCACGTTGATTTTGTATCCTGAGACTTTGCTGAAGTTGCTTATCAGTTTCAGGAGATTTTGGGCTGAGATGATGGGGTCTTCTAGATATACAATCATGTCGTCTGCAAATAGAGACAATTTGACTTCCTCCTTTCCTAACTGAATACCTTTTATTTCTTTTTCTTGCCTAATTGCTCTGGCTAGAACTTCCAGTACTCTATTGAATAGGAGTGGTGAGAGAGGGCATCCTTGTCTAGTGCCAGATTTCAAAGGGAATGCTTCCAGTTTTTGCCCGTTCAGTATGATATTGGCTGTCGGTTTGTCGTAAATAGCTTTTATTATTTTGAGATACGTTCCGTCGATACCTAGTTTATTGAGGGTTTTTAGCATAAAGGGCTGTAAGCTTCAGTTTCTTAATCTGTGAAGTGGAATGATAACTGAACATACCTAGTTGTATATTGGGGTTTTGTGAGGAATAAATGAGCTTATATGCATGTAACCTAATATACAACCTAGTTGTATACTGGGGTTTTGTGAGGAATAAATGAGCTTATGCATAATGTTAGCTGCTGATATTAATCCTATTATTACTATTACTACCACCAATACTCCTGTGGTTAGTAGATAACCCAGAGAAGCATTTATGATAGGCACCTAATTTGTGTGCCACTCTGTCATCTCAACAGGGAGAAGGAAGAGAAGGTTTCTCCTTCTCTTCTTACGGTTTTTTAGTATCTCCGATATGTATTGTGTATAGGTAAAATATCGAAGGTAACATTTGTATAAGTAAAATATAAGTAATATTTGAGTGCCTACTGTTTGCCAGGCACTAGCCAGCACATTCATGCTCTCAGAACTCTTAAAGCAGAGTGCCTTTTTTATTCAAATATATGTCTTAATTAGTATGCTTCTTTGACTGCCATGATCATTACCCTACCCAAGGATGGATCGCTTGGTTTGTAGTAAGACTTGGGTCTGAATCCCAACTATGCCACTAAACTATGCAGTAACCTATCTGTTTGGTAAATTGCGTAAGTTTTCCTTAGTCTCAATTTTTATTAAAATGGGAATAATAGGCTCGGTGCAGTAGCTCATGCCTGTAGTCCCAACTACTTGAGAGGCTGAGGCCAGAGTTTGATGCTGCGGTGAGCTGTAATCATGCCACTACACTCCAGCCTGGGCAACAGAGTGAGACCCTGTCTCAAAGGAATAATAAAATGTAACTTAGGAGGTTTGAGGATCAATTAAGACAGTATTAATAAAGTACCTAGAATAATATCGGGTGCTTAGTAGATGCTCAATAAAGGGTTCTGCTTTTCTAATTTCTTCTGTCAGGGTGCCAAGAGAAACTGGCAGTGGGGCTGAAGTAAATTGAGTTGTCAGTATCTTTTGTTTTGTAAGAGATTCTTTAATCATCTATCTGAAACCAGCACACTTCACTCCCCTTTCCCCCAGCACATTTTTAAGTAGATTTTTTTTCAAGAAGCTTATTTTATGTTTTGTATAGCATAATGAAAATGCCGTGATTGTCCTTTTTTTTTTGAGACTAAGTTGCCCAGGCTGGAGTGTAATGGCACAATCTCAGCTCACTGCAACTTCTGCTTCATGGATTCAAATGATTCTCCTGCCTCAGCCTCCCAAGTAGCTAGGATTACAGGCACGCACTATCGTGCCCAGTTAATTTTTGTATTTTTAGTAGAGATGGGGTTTTGCCATGTTGGCCAGGCTGGTCTCGAACTCCTGACCTTGTAATCTATCTGCCTCAGCCTCCCAAAGTGCTGGGATTATAGGCATGAGACATCGTGCCCAGCTATGATTGTCTTTTTAAGACTCTGAGTGATCATTTTCTTACTAATTGATCACTGACCCTTGCCTTTTTGTGGGCAAAAGTGATAGACTTTGATTAATAAATTCTTACCCTCATTTTTGGTTCCTGCCATAATTATCATCATAATTTAAACTGTAAATCTTGAAAGAGCACAGACATGTTAGGATATCAGAAAGCTGGAATACAAATGTATTTTGGAGTTAGGACAGGGACATTAGAGATCTAATCAAACCACTCCTTTTATGGACCAGGAAAGAGGTAGAAAGGACAAAAGTGCCCAAGCTCATATAATGTGACAGGCAGAGTTGAAGCTTCCTAGTGTCTAATGCCCACTCCACCCATTTTTACTAATGTTCATGTTTTGGTCATTAGCTCAAGGTCAATCAAGAAGAGCATAACCTAACAAGGTTTCTATTTTACAGTTAGTTTGATCTTTGGGAAATGGATCCTAGAAAATAGGTCAGTGGTTATATTTGGTCCAATTAACAATTTAAAAGGGCAAAATTGAAGAATGAAATATGGAAATCAAAGCCCTCTTATTCTTTTGATTTGACTCTTTGGTGGTTGCATAGGAAAACCAGCATTGTTTGTACTGTTCTTATACCTTGGGTTCATTTATCTGTGTTCCCCTTATCTAGTTCCTAATGGTACAGACATATTTCAGAATTTTTTAAATTGGATGTTAAAAATGGACAGAAAAGATCAGTGAGGGGGTAAATCAAGAATGACAATTTTAAAACCACTCTGAGAACAGAATGTTTACATGACAAAATATATGGCTTTTGAACTGTTTGAATTACCAAAGCATCATAAACAAAATATTTATAGTAAGTATACTTGCTAATAAGTTTGGGTTGTGGGGAAGAATGCATATTAGACTAGGGTTGGCAGGAATGAAGTACTTGGGCCTTATACCTTGCAGCAGTCTGTGGAGGCAGTTTCCTTCTGAGTTCGTGTAGAACCTGAGACTCCTTCTCAAAACACCTTGCATCTAATAGTCAGTACAAATTGAACAGACTTTGTGTATTTGTATTTACTTGTCATCCCTGGATTAAATCATAACAAATTATAGGAAAAATAAATTAGTATCATTACTAAAAATTAGTGTAAAAAGGATGGAGAATTTTTTTTTATCTCACAAAACATTACTGAAAATTTTAAATTTCATTTTGGATTTTAGTTTTAATGTACTTTACCAATTAGAAGTCAGCAAAACTCTTTACGTTTCCCACAGGATGCTTGGGTGCCCATGGGGCAGGGTAGTGGGAGGAAGGTGTGGAGTAGTTTACTAAACTCTATTAATAATACCACATTTAAAAAAACTATAGGTAAAAAACAAAAAACTTATAGGTAAAAAGGGTTTCTTGACTTACTGGAAATAGCGCTTATAAAACAAACCAAACAAAAACAGTCCGTGTTGTATTTTTTATCAATTGCTTCATTTATCAGTGCTCTTGTCATTCAGTGATTGGCAAAATGCACATTCCAGAAATTCATAAGGTTGCTTACTCTGTTGTATGAAAATGAACACTAAACTTAATTCCTTCTCTCCCCCAAAAGAAAACATACAGCTCTTTAGAGGGAAACGGGAAATATAAAGATAAATCTTAAGGAAGTAGGAGAGAAGAAATATTTTAAATGTTTAAAAATTACATGAAGGAATACCTCCATTCATTGATTTAGCAAACATTTGCATGCATACCTGCCAAGACCTATGTGAGGCAGAGTGATACAGAAATACAGGACAGTGCTTCTTAACCTGCTTTACATCATGACACATACAGAAAATGATAAGATCATCTGCCAGGAAGCTCCTGCCGCCTCAGGCTCTTCTGGGCAGTCTTGTGGGCTTAGGATATGACTGTCTTGGCACACCATCACCCTGTTGTGGTAGACACACTGGAAATATTTGATGTGAGACATAGTTCCTGCTCTTGGGAAGCTCACAGAGGACACAACCAAGTGAACAGACACCAGGAATTACTGCCTCCAAGACTGGTTTGCATTGGAGATGGAAATGGCCCTTTTAAAGGTGTGGTTTATTGCTGAAAGAGAACATATCCAGCAACTATAGAATGCGATAGTGTAATTTTATATTAACTTCTAAACCTCAAATTATGCCTCAAATCGACTTGGCTTCTGAAAGAATATGCAGGTTTTGATTTAATTTAGTGCTTGAGATGAGAAAGTGTAAACACAGAAGAGCTTCTCCCTTTTGTGAATACTAACCCTTAGTCTGATCCTGGCCATATGTACTCCTGCCTCTCTATAGACAGATCTTGTTGAGGAGATGAGGATAATGCGGAAAGAATCAGGTGGAAGAAGTGGCAAAGATGTTCTGGAGGGAGTCATACCAGTTTAGAGCAGAATAGAATGGTAAGGCACCTGTTCACTCTTCCCCATCCTCATCCTCACCCTAACCTTCCCACTTCTGGGGGGAAACTTGCAATACTGTCTCCTACCTGTAATATTAGATTATATCCAAATATACTGTCCTTGGACTCAAGTTGCAATGATATTATAAAACCATTCAATGCACATTGCCGAATATCTGCATGATGAGATGGGGTCAGGAGGAGTGGTCCCTATTTCAGGGAAGCAGAATAATCATATGGGGTAAGATGTGTTACCAAGCATAGAGGAGAAATGCTGGGTCCATCAAAAAAAAAAAAATGCTCTCAAATGGAGGATATCCTCTGTCAGCTTAGAGGTTCTAGAAGTTAGCCAGGAAAGTAGAAAAATTAAGTCCCAACAAGTTTTTTTTTTTTTTTTTCAAAAAGGGGAATAAAGACCAGGTACGGTGGCTCACGCCTATAATCCCAGCACTTTGGGAGGCCGAGGCGGGTGGATCACGAGGTCAGGAGATTGAGACCAGACCATCCTGGCTAACTTAGTGAAACCCTGTCTCTACTAAAAATACACACACATACAAAAAAAAGCCGGGCGTGGTGGCATGGGCCTGTAATCCCAGCTACTTGGGAGGCTGAGGCAGGAGAATCACTTGAACCCGGGAAGCGGAGGTTGCAGTGAGCTGAGATCATGCCATTGCACTCCAGCATGGTGACAGAGCAAGACTCTGTCTCAAGAAAACAAAGCAGGGGGATAAAATTAGGAGGTGATTTTTTTTTTTTTTTTTTTTTTTTTTGAGACAAAGTCTCACTCTGTTGCCCAGGTTGGAGTGCAATGGTACAATCTCCACTCATTGAAACCTCTGCCTCCTGGATTCAAGCGATTCTCCTGCCTCAGCCTCTAGAGTAGCTGGAATTACAGGCGTGCGCCACCATGCCCGGCTAACTTTTTGTATTCTTAGTACAGTCGGGGTTTCACCATGTTGGCTACGCTGGTTTTGAACTCCTGACCTTGTGATCCGCCCATATCGGCCTCCCAAAGTGCTGGGTTTACAGGTGTGAGCCACCGCGCCTGGCCTTAGGTGATTTTTTTAAATAAAGCCAAAGTTTTGCATTTAAATAGTAATGTAAAAGGAAATATAATTGAGTAGAAGGTATTAGAATTCTGCTTGCAGATTCCTTTGGGATCCTCCTTTTCTTTAATGTCCTTGCAGTGGTCTTTGTGTGTTTATGCACAATATCCTTAAGGTGGGTCAGAAGCATGTATTATTGCTTCATCTCAGTTTACTTTTCAAATGTTTTTTTATCTCCTACTTTTAATTTATCAAGCTAAACCTTGATTTTAGTTGTCTCTAGTACTCTTCATCCTGAGGAATGTCAGAGCAGTTAAGATGTTGTATATTTTAGGATTCCTTACCCACTCTTGAAATGCACTTGGTTAAGCCAGGGTTTCAGGTCAGTATTGTACCCACACTTTTTCTTTCCTTTAATTTTAATGGCAACAAAACCAATTCTAACTTTGCAAGTTTAGAGTAAATAAGAATTGAGATTTTTTTTTTTGTTTTCTCATCTAGATTCTCTTATTCTAAGTCTGATCTTTTTATCCTTTATTTACCAGAAGTAATGACTGAGTTGTTTGGGGACCTAATAACATGTTGCATTGGGGGCAGGGAGGGACAGAACATGCTTCAGCAGTTCTCTATTGCTATTCTGATCCTTCTCCTTAGAGAAAGCCTCGTGACAGTAATGAGAGCAGCTTCTGCGCTTCATTATTCCAGATTTATTTTTATGTTGGGGGAAGGGAGAGTCTACCAAAATTATTTTTTACATGTTTTTTTGGAAGGAAGGAGTTTTTTTTCAACTTCTCATATAGATTATTAGTTTTAAAAACTTACCTTTAGAGAAGGCAAATCATTTAACAGTCAATAACAACTTTGATAATATATACAGATGTATAAATCAAAAAAAATTTTTTTTTGAGACAAAGTCTTGCTCTTGTTCCCCAGGCTGGAATGCAATGGCATGATCTCGGTTCACTGCAGCCTTCGCCTCCCAGATTCAAGCCATTCTCCTGCCTCAGCCTCTGGAGGAGCTGGGATTACAGGTGCCTGCCATGCCCAGCTGATAAGTATACAATTTATTTTGGCTGGGTCTGGTGGCTCATGCCTCTAACCCCAGCACTTTGGGAGGCTGCGGCAAGAGGATCACTTGAGGTCAGGAGTTCAAGACCAGCCTGGCCAACATGGGTAAACCCCATCTTTACTAAAAATATAAAAAATTAGCCTGGTACGGTCGTGGGTGTCTGTAATCCCAGCTAATCGGGAGGCTGGGGCACAAGAATCACTTGAACCTGGGAGGCAGAGGTTGTAGTGAGCTGAGATCGTACCACTGCACTCTAGCCCCAAAGACAGTGTGAGACTCTGTCTCAAAAAAAAAAAATTATGATTTCTCTCATTTTCTTGAATACCATTTAGTAGTTTTACAATCATTTGATGACTATTTTTAAATCTTGCCTTATAAGAAAATACAGATATTTTGAACAGCACGTATAGGTACCAGTCTAGCAGATAGCTAATGGGACAAGTTTGGAAAGCTTTGCCACATTTTTGCAATCTTAAGTGATGGAAAAGAATAACATATTTTTTTTTTTACATTTATGTAATGTTCTTAACTAATATAGAAATTAGTTTTAATGGTTTTGGCTTTCTGAATAAATGTGATGCTTTTGTTGAAATTATTGTTAGAAATCAGATCACTCTTTGCTGAGCCCTGTGCACTTACGTTAGTGGTTTTTGATGTTTGGTGTTAATAATAACATTTAGTAATAATATGCCTTATTTAGAGAGGAAAATTGCTACGTTGTGATCTGTGTCCCATCTAATACAACTTATTGTCCTCTTTTATATTTAATTGCTATTTTAAAAAATGGTTTGTGGCTGTTTGTGTCTGCAGGATCGCCCCAGGACATTCGACATGCACTCACTGGAGAGTTCACTCATTGACATAATGAGAGCTGAAAATGATACCATTAAAGGTAAGTTTAGAAATATACTCAGTTGATTTTAGACAGTAGTTTTAAATGTATGTTATCTATTTAATCTGCTACACAGTCTGACAAATATTATGGAGTCACTTTGTATGCAGTAAGTTCTATCGATTTTACATATATACCTCTTCTTGTTAAAAAATCCAACATATGCCGGGTGCAGTGGCTCACACCTGTAATCCTAGCACTTTGGGAGGCCGAGGTGGGTGGATCACCTGAGGTCAGGAGTTCAAGACCAGCCTGGCCAGCTTGGAGAAATCCCATCTTTAAAAAAAAAAAATTTTTTTAATTTAAAAAAAATTTTAAAAAATCCAACATATTTGATGAACCTCTACAGTGGAGCCATTGTGATACCAATTAAGCAATCTAAGAATGGGCAATTAGCTCAAAGACACCAACCACATCCTTATTTTATTTTTTTAATATCTCAAGCAGTAACTTCTCATTGCCTCGATTGTTTACGTCTACCTACTTATGACAATGATTATGTCCACCTACTTATGACAATGATTATGTCCCAGGAAGCGTTCACATGTTGGTAGAATTTTTGCCTAGTTTCACATTTTAAAAAATAACCAATAGTTTCAAAGTTAAAGTGAAGTTTCATGGTTCTCAGAGTATTTTTTCTACGTATTATGTTTAAAAAAAAGTACTATTTCTGCTGGGCTCCATGGCGCGTGCCTGTAGGCCCAGCTACTTGGGAGGCTGAGGTGGGAGATCACTTGAGCCCAGGAGTTCTGGGCTGTAGTGTGCTATGCCATCGGGTGTCTGCACTAAGTTTGGCATCAATATGGTGACCTCCTGGGAGAGGGGGACCACCAGATTGCCTAAGGAGGGGTGAACCAGCCCAGGTTGGAATCGGAGCAGGCCAAAACTTCCGTGCTGATCAGTAGTGGGATCATGCCTGTGAATAGCCACTGCACTCCAGCCTGGGCAACATAGCGAGACCCTGTCTCTTAAAAAAAAAAAAAAAAAGAAAAAGTACTATTTCTACATGGGTTCTGATCTCAATTCTGTTACTGACAAGCTGTCTATCTTGAATAAGACATTCCATTTGACTAGGCCTCAATTTCTTCATCTTTATAAAGATGTAGAATCACCTTAGGGAGGTGCTTTAAAAATAAAATATATGTGTCTGGACCCCATTCCATACGTGGGTTGCAGGCTTGGCATATTATTTTTTAAATATCTCAGGTGATGCTAACGTGTAGCCAGGAATGAAAATTACAAGACTAGATATTTCCTAAAGGCCCTTCCTCTGATTTTGGGAAAAGTATCTCACAAAATAAAACATTTTTCTGGACAAAAATATCGGTCTCCTAGAAAGCAGGCGTTTGTTTTTTTAAAGAAATTTAGAACTTTTGGTATATTTGGACGTCCCACTTAAGTTGTTGGCTCATTCATTCATTCATTCATTCAGTGATTCAATAATTATGACCTGCTTTGTGCCAGACATAGAGCTTTGCACTGAGGTCAAAGGTGATAAGGCAGCCTGTTGCTTCAACGGGTGACCCACTTAGCCTCGTTTTCCTCTGAGTTTGCCTTATCATGTTACTGATGCAGAAAAACATGTATTTTTCAGTAGACCAATAGTGACAATATTTTTTAATGAGAAAGTTTTTAGGTTTCTGGAGAGAGAGAGAAAAAATAATATGTAAAAAAATACGCATCCATCTGATGTGATACCTTTGAATTAAGAATATTTGGAAGGTCTTTACTGAGTTTCTTATGGAATTCTGGTGGATGATTCTAGTGCAGATGCATGCTGTATAGCTGAGGAAAGTTGATCTCTCACTCAGAACTGGCTTTATTTTTGCTACTTTTTAGCACTCTGACTGTGGGTAGTCCTTCAGCCTCTTGGACCCTTTGTTTCCTCCTTAGCAAAATGAAGAGTCTAAGGTGCTGTTTCTAGCACCAGAAAAATTGTACACTCTTAAAGAAAATAGCTAAAGGAAAAATATGAATGTCTGTGAGTTGTACCAATGTCAATTTCCTGGTTTTGTATTATAGTTATATAAAATGTTACCATTTGAGAACACTGGATAAAGAGGCTTTCTCTGTACTACTTTTGCAACTTGCTGTGAATCTATAATTAGGACTTTGGGAGGTGTAAAGGAGGGAGAATCAGTTGAGCCCAGGAGTTTGAGACTAGCCTGGGCAACATGGCAAGAACCTGTCTCTAAGTAATAAAATAATTTAAAAAAGAAAGAAAACATGGTGATACCTGTCTTTATATAATAAAATAATTTAAAAAAAAGAAGTTAATGTCTGGTATGGTGGCTTACATCTGTAATCCTAGCACTTTGGGAGGCCAAGGTGGAGGATGGCTGGAGCCCAGGAGTTCAAGACCAGCCTGGGCAAGATGGTGAGACCTGATTCTACATGGGATGCTGAGGCAGGAGGATCACTTGGGCCCAAGAGGTTGAGTTCCTGCTATTCAGGACCCTGCCTCCAAAAAAAAAAAAAAAACAAAGGGAAAAGTAGTTAAAGAACATTTGTATATTCATTCTTAACGTGTTTAACTCTTTCAGCACATTTTTCAAAGAGCTTCCTATACACTAGGTACTACAGATAATAAGTAATTTAAAATCATTTTTCTAACTGAGTATAGTTTTTATCACAAAAAATACAGGTTAATTGCAGTGGATAGAAACAACTTGTTATGTGACATTTTAAGAAGCAAACCTCTAATTAATACTTAGGTTAGATAAAAAAGTTGGCACACATTATTCTTTTTTTTTTTTTGAGATGGAGTCTTGCTCTGTCACCCAGGCTGGAGTGCAGTGACGCAATCTTGGCTAACTGCGACCTTCGCCTCCCGAGTTCAAGCAATTCTCCTGTCCCAGCCTTCCAAGTAGCTGGGATTACAGGCATACACCACCACGCCCAGCTAATTTTTGTATTTTTAGTAGAGATGGGGTTTCACCTTGTTGGTCAGGCTGGTCTTGAACTCCTGACTTCAGGTGATCCACCTGCCTCGACCTCCCAAAGTGCTAAGATTACAGGTGTGAGCCACCACGCCCAGCCTGCATACATTATTCTAATACAATTAACAATAGAATTTCCTTGGCCATCAGTTTTAGCCAGGACATCTTTATCAGATTTTTTTCTTCTAGTTTGCTCAATGGTAATTGTTTAACGTTCTGCCTTTATTCTATATTCTCTTTTTAAGTTCTTCTTACTAATTTTTACTAAATTAAGTTTCTTTAAACTGATATAGGGATAATCAAAAGTTAGGTCTGATGACAGAAAAAATTAAAACTGATTGGTCTGATCTGGAACATACAGATTTTGTAAAATAGTGATTTATAGACTGCAACATGACAGAATGGAAAGACAGTGGGTTTTGGAATCAGATCTGATTAACTGCCATTCTGCCACTACAGTCTGTGGTGGCTATGAAGATTACATGATATGATGCAGCTATAGATTTCAGTATATTGCCTGGTTCATAGAAGACACTAAAGAAATTACACGTATTATTACTAAACATCTAAGTCTGCTTTCATGCTCATTAAAAAAGCCAGCTTCAGTTTAAGTTTAGGTGCCAGTCTGACTTGAGTATATTACAGGAACTTTGTGTGTTTTTTTCCTACAAGGAGCAATAAAGAATTCACAGAAGAGTGCATAGACCTAAAATGCCAGATTATAGTTATGCTTGTTTTCTTTCTCAAACAAGATCATGACCTTTGTATCATTGTAGCCTATCACTACCAAGACACTGTTTTTGCTCAGGGTAACATTTTATTTTGTTAAACTGTCTTCTGATTTAGATAGCTATTTTAGAAGTACTGTGCTTGATTTTAACAGTTGTTCATTCTATTGTGAAATTTTGTTTAAAGGTAATAAAGATAATAAAATTTGAATAACTTAAAAAGAAGCACATTGTCATTTTGAAATAGGTGTCTAACACTTACCAATTCATTTTGAAAATAAATATATAAAATACTCTTCCAGCACTCTGCTTTCTTAGAACAGAAAATAGAAAATTGACATTAACCAGGTGTGGTAGCTCACACCTGTAATCCTAGCACTTTGGGAGGCTGAGGTGGGTGGATCACCTGAGGTCAGGAGTTCGAGACCAGCCTGGCCAACATGGTGAAACCCCATCTCTACTAAAAATAGAAAAATTATCTGGGTGTGGTGGTGTGCACCTGTAGTCACAGCTACTTGGTAGGCTGAGGCAGTAGAACTGCTTGACCCTCCAGCAGGTGGAGGTTGCAGTGAGCCGAGATCGTGCCGCTGCACTCCAGCCTGGGCGACAGAAGAGAGAGACTCTGTCACAAAAGAAAGGAAAAGAAAAGGAAAGAAAAGGAAATTAGCATTAATTTTGAGATTATTAGAGAACAGTATACCTCTTAGAAAAAAAAAATTAAAAGATTTGATTGTTTTAAAGACTTCACAATTCAAAGACTTTAATACTTAAAAATAATTTCATAAAAATTATGAATGATCTCATTTATTTTTATCTTTCATTTCTAGTTCCTCATAGATACACAGTTTGTGAGTGTATGTGTTTAAATAATAAGGCCTAAATTTGCTACGGGAACTACAAGTTGAATCTATTGGTATGGTTATCATTAACTTAAATTTTCAAAAGAGCTAGAAAACTTAATTTGTATTTTTCATTTGAGAACAAAAAAATCTCCCTTGCTATAATGGGGTTAAAAATTTTATTTTTACTATCAACAAAATGCTTAATAGGCCTAGGAATCTTCAAATACAGTTTTTGAATTTCTTTATGAATGTGTTACTGATTCCAACTGACTTGTTGGAAAATTTATCTTTTTTTTAAACAAATGTTCAAAGGAGTACATGACTTTCATAATTTATATTAGAGTTTTTTTTTTACAGCTTATTTTAAATTGCTTTTCTAAGAATTTTGAGGCTACTATCATTTTTTCTATGTACAAGGGATTTAACTCTTTTTTTCCTTTTTTTTTTTTTTAAAGATGGGTTTTCACTGTGATGGCCAGGCTGGTCTTGAACTCCTGACCTCAGGTGATCCACCCACCTCAGCCTCCCAAAGTGCTAGGATTACAGGCGTGAGCCACCCTGCCCGGCAGATTTAACTCTTTGGGGAAGGAAAAGGGTTCTTCTCATTCCTTATCTCTATGTCCTTTTTCTGGTCAGCTGGCAAGTCTGGATGTTATTTTTATCTGCGAAATTGTGTATTGCCTTCTCCATAACCAACACCAGTGACAATCCTCAGAAGCTCTTCCCCAGAGACCTATTTCATTTTCTTTGCTGCACACCCAGTCTCATAAGCTTAGAGCCTGAGCTACAAGCTGAGTTTGAATTTTGATCTCCCAGGTGGCAGCTCATGCATTGCTACAATATTACTAGGCTTATCAAGTTTTTTCTTAGCCCGGACAGAAAAATTTTTTACTACTATAGATAGATACCTAGATGATTATTTTGGGAATATTGTATCTTGTTGTTATTCCTGCTTTTTCTCACTTGTAAAATTGGTATTTGTTACTTAGAAATGGAGCAGCATGAAATAGATTAAAACCACATGCGAGTACATCTGTTTCCAGCCTTCTGAAGCATAGGTTGGACACAGTGAAATAAAGATTCATAAAGCAGTGTTATATTCAGTGTATAGAGAGACCTCTGAAAATTAAGGAGCCTTTTTTTCTTTATGTGAAGGGAATAAAGAGACAAAAATAGTGCTTAAAAATTATCAGACATCAGACAGAATATAACAATCCACAGTTTCATGAGAGTGGTTGAGTATTTTAAAAATTCAGTACATGAAAACAATGTAATATTCAATTTGCTTCATTTCACTAGAAAGCCAAAACGAGACAGCAAAATTATTGAGAGAACAAAGGCAATCTACAGACTGTCAAAACATTATAGTTGTTCTTCAGATATTAAATTATGACTTAGAATATCATATTACTCCTTTGAATATTGTGAAAATGGAGCCTTTTTCTCTTTATATTGTTGTAGAATGTATCTTGCTTTCAGTTTTTGAAAGGGAAGACTCAACATATCCACCACAATTCCTCTGAGTTTCTGGCATTTCAAGTACTTAATCTGAATGTAAGCAATAATGATTGCATTCAGAAATGCAAGTTGTTTAAAGTACCAGTCTTTTACATATCCTCATGGTGCCCAGGAAACCTATTGCATATGTAGAGTAAGTAGTGGAAGCATGTTATACAGTTGAACATATGACTGCCTCATGTGTTTCATGCATTGCTTTATTTTAAAAGCTATGGATCTACTCCAAAAATGCTATGTATTTAATTCCTGACTGCCAAAGGTGTTGTGACCTTGCCTTTAAAACACTTTCATATTTTTTCTTGCTCTATCTACATGTTAAATTTAGAGACCCTTCCCTGACTATTTTTTATTGCTGTAAATTTGTTTGAAACAAATGCTTAAATGAGTAGGCAAGTGATGATTCCATCTGTGCTGCTTTTCTTTGTTGCTAAGCAAAAGAATTTATAATAGCCTTTCTAAAAGAAAATCATGAAACTCAGTTGAAAGTTTAGTACACAATGCTTGTTTCATCAGTTTCATAAAAGTTTTTTTATATCATTGTAAGAGAGTGGCTGTTGGGATACTTATTTAAATTCTAGATCTTTACAGTAGGGAGAGAATGAATTTAGTGCTACTTAAAAATATGTAATAAATAATAGTCAGGAAACCTTAACTTTTCTTTTGATACACAATTTTACTAATATTCCTATATTCCAAATTGCAGTCACTTAGCTGACTTAGAGAACACATGTTGTATACTGGTACAGAGGCATTAGAACAAATATTTTATACAGATACTTACTCTGTGCAGGCTGAAGTAGCTCTAGAAACTTGCTATGAGAGTTGCTAAATTTTGTCACTTATTAATTTCATATGTTATAAATTTGAAGCAATTTGTGTATAAGTTAAATTTTTTCAAAACGAAAGGAAGTACTACTAAAATAGATTCTGTTGCTTTAATATTAGAATGATTTATTTTAGGTAGGAATGGTGGGGAGGGTATATAATTTCATACAGTATTTAACCTTTTTCTATTTAAATTGGTTTGCCTGTGGCAAAATAAGAACAGATTACTGGTACCCTAACCTCCAACCTTTTTAAAGGATTAGATGAACATTTTCCTTTAAGGGACATTTAATGGGTCATGATTCAAAGTACCATAAAGAAGAAATGGATAGACCAGGCGTGGTGGCTCATGCCTGTAATCTCAGGGCTTTGGGAGGCCTAGGTGGGTGGAGCACCTCAGGTCAGGAGTTCAAGACCAGCCTGAGCAACATGGTGAAATCCCCCTCTCTACTAAAAATAGATAAATTAGCTGGGCATGGTGGTGGGCGCCTGTAATCCCAGCTATTTGGGAGGCTGAGGCAGGAGAACCGCTTGAACCCGGGAGACGGAGGTTGCTGTGAGCCAAGATTGAGGCATTGCACTCCAACCTGGGCACCAGAGTGAAAATCCATCTTAAAAAAAAAAAGAAGAAGAAGAAATGGATAACGCAAACCAGTTATTTTTACTTGAATGTATGATCAAATTTCTCCTTCCAAGTAAATTATTAGTATGTGGTATCAAATGTCTCTGGTGAATTGAGGGATCTTTAAATATCATGTCTTTAGGATTCAGAGTCAGCCGGCAGCTGCCTGTGTGTCTGACTGGAGCCTTCCTGAAATCGGCTGGCTCTTTCTTGCTCTGTTTGGATGATACCAAGTAATTCAAAGTAGCATAGCAGGGGAGTTACTGAGATCTCCTAGGAAGTAGAAAGTTGCCTTACTTCTCAGAGACTCTTAAGTAATGGAGGAAGGTAAACAGCACAGAGTATGATTTAAACTGGGCTACAATTAATTGTGTGTGTGGCTTTTAGGAATGAAGCGCGTTTTCTCTCCTCTTGCACTCTCCCTTTCTTGAGTGCGGAAATGGAACATCCTAAATAGTCTTTCTCTTGCCTTGGCGTAGCTGTGCTTGTAGGATGGGACCTGGGCTTCTGTGTTGAGGTAACTTCTATTGTGAGGAAGAAGAGAGCGAAGTTGTGTGGCATGATTTTTTTGTATGAAAAGTGAAGGGTCTGTTCTTAATTTTGAACAACTGCCTGCTTTCTGATTTACTTTTGATCCGGATTTGTTGGATCCCTCACTTTACTGTGTAGGTTGAGCTTAGAAAGGTGTGGATTTTGAGCAGTGTGATTACCCCCTTTCAGATTTGGGGTTGCTGTTGTTTTTGTCTTTTGGGTTTTTATAAGGGGAGGCGGGGAAGGGGAAATGCCTGGGGCGCGGGGCGGGGGGGGGGGGCATGTGATGTATGTGAACACCGATATGGTCATGGGATCAGATTGAGGTCTTCCTTGCTCTAGCCTCTGAACGGAAACCAACTCAGTTCAAACTGCATCTTATGCATGGGCCAGATCCTCTTCTGGCCTGTTTACTTACATAACACATACTAGTCAATCGATAATAGTGATCCTCTGCCCTCTACCTGCCACACATGTGTGATTGAATATTTGACCCTTGTTTTTAATTGTTCTGAAAATCACATAAGCATTTGTCACAAAGGGGGAATTTGTCTTATGTCATCCATGATGTAGGTCCATAATTACTTAAGCAGCCCTTTTATCTTAATCCTGAACACTGAACACAAGGAACCCTATTTTGAGGCCATGAAAATTGGTTATTTTATTCTTTGTTACCTGAGTGAGAGGTGAGGGTAATGGGTGGTGGGGGGTGTGGGGGGGGGAGTATTATAATAGTAAACTTTTTATGTTATTAGAAGGTTAAATATACTTTTACAAGATTTTTTTAACTCATTAACTTTTTCTTTTCAGTTGTAGTAAAGCATTCTTATTCTATGGTTATTATGACTTAATATTGCTTGACATACATGCAGGGCAGAGATTTAACTATGTGTGGTAGTTAAAAACTTAAGAGATAAATCAGAAAACAAGCAACAATCAGGTAACAAATTACCAAGTACTTTTCTTTAATGTTTTGCATTGTCATATTAAGTTTTGTGTACAATTTAAGCTTATGTTTTACCATCTGGACAGACGAAAATAGTAATCTCTACTCAGAAATAAAATCAGAATGACAATAAGTAGTGCGGGTTTTAGACTTTGTCCACAGTTTGTCAATGATAAATATTGGGGACCTTCCTACTGTATAAAAGAGAGGGGGGCCCACAACATTTATGGGGATACATGTCATTCATGTGCCACATCTAAATTAATACAGTATATTGTATACCTTTAATAGTGTCACATTGTTTTTCCGTGTTTTCCTTCTCTAATAAAATTCTATAGAAGTGACTCTTGCCATCTCATTTCCTGACAGCTACAAAAACAGCCCAAATATCTGCTTAATAAAAAAGCCCTTTGTTGTCTATGAAGGTCTTAAGGCTTTCCTTGATCCTGTTATATAATCTGAGACTATGTTATTTGCTGACTTTGGGGGAGGGGAAAAAATGCCACCTGATTCATAGTTGTCATAAAAATATTCAAGATTCTCTGCATTCAGTTTAGCAGCAGGAAGGAGGGAACAGTTCACACTTGTGCCATGAAATTATTACTTCCTGAAACTTCTGCATGGAATTTCTACCTGAATATGTATGCAGTTGATTAATTTATCAACTTTATGTGCCTGAATTGTGAATTTCTTGTTTTTTCCCCCTCACATTACCATTATCCTTACTACCAAAACTGAAAAGGAGGAGAGAGAAAACTCTCTGAAATTGTTCTTGGTAATTAGCCATTCAATTTGTAAAAGGAATACTTTTTAAGAAGGTTTAAACTAGTTACTACTTTTCGAATCAGACATTGAGATGGCCAGGCTGCCTCTGGGCTTCATTATTTTGTCTCATTGACTGATTCTGAATTCAGTCCCACACCAGTGCACTCAGTTCTAAAAGCAAGGCTTTGTTTTATTCTGGGTATTACCTGGTAACCAGTCAATTAAGAATATTAGTGGAACTCTGAAGGGAAAGCAGTTCCATAATCTCTTTGGAATCGAGTTGGGCCGATGCCAGTTGCTGTACATTGGAAAAGAGTAAGAGGAATCATCCAATTAGAGCCCCCCTTTAGTGCTTGAGAAACCGACAATAAAGAGCAAGGCTTAATTCTGAAGAGCAGCCTTGATTAATTGAAGTATAAATAACTTTTAAAAAATCTAACTTCTGCTGGCTATAATATTCCAAATAATATATGTCTGGCATGGTTAAATAGAGATATTTAAGCCAGCTGCCTGATTTCTTTATTGTAATGATCAGAAGTTGTTAGCATATAACAGACTTTTCCAAATGTGAAATAAAAGGAGAAGCCTTTAAGATTGTGTTCAAATCTAGTTTGGCCACTAGTAGTGCTGTGGCCTTAGGTTGGTCACTTCTCTAGACCTCAGTTTCCTCAATTGTAAACAGAGGGGTTGAACTTAATGATCTTTACGTTACTATCAGCAATTCAGTCTTATATTACAAAACTGAAGGTGCAGTTTTACATGATAAAACTGAAGGTTTTTATGGGTAATGACTGAAAGTAGCACGTGAATATCATGTGAGTCTGGGTGTGGCAGTATTTCATATATGGAATAGTTTGTAGAAGGGATATAATCAGAAATCAGATTTAGTTGGTTGAGTGAAGGCTTTGGGTCTAAACTACATCTTTTCTTTTTGAGATAGGCCTAAAAATACTATGTTTAGAAAACAGTTGTTTAAACTTGGCCTCACGAAATGTTTTCGTTCTCCATTTGTGAACCATGGGCCACTTCAGCCATGGGAATTATTTGATAGAGCCTGTGAGCCCATTAGTGACCAAGCATTCCAGTTAGATGATAGATGTCACTTATGTACTCATGATTATCTTCCAAAAGCATGTGGATGCTGATGTAATGCAATTAAAATACATTTAAAGGTATTGCTGAATTCATAGTAGGCTTCTGATATTAAGATTTTTTTGTTGCTGTTCTGTTTTACTTGTAGCATTCATTAGGGTAGAGGTAGGGGTAGGAGTCTTAAGTTTTTATGGAGGAAAACTTCTCTGAAATATTTTGATCAAAGTAGGTCTTAATACTTATTATAAAAGATTATGAAATACTTCTCTAGAGAATTTCCCTGATTCATACTCCTGCCATTAGCATGCTCCTTGTTACAAAAAAGAACATAATATAAAAAAGGAATTTAACAGAGGAAATGGTGAAGAGGAGGACAGGGAGATGTGAGGAGGCTACTTACCCTCTCCTAGCTTGTCATTTCCACCAGTTAGCATTTTGGAGCTTCCTGACATCTGAAGCCATCTTTCATTCCTTTGTGGCAGGGTTGAGAATATGGGCTGCTGAGGCTACATCCTGCACAATGCCAGGGGATAGAGGGAGCCATCTGACGAGATGGGTGCACTCCACGTTGTATAACATGGCAGTTCTTGTTAGGAGGGGGAGACAGGTGCTACTAAAGCCTCTTTAAGGCCACGTGGTTTGGAAGTGTCTTATATTTTAGCTTCTGCTTATACTCCACCTCCACAAATATTTGAACATATTCAATATGCCAGGTAGACTGAAGGTAATTTTGATACTGGGCTGCATTTTTCCTTTTCGAGGTAGACCTGGACATTGTGTATGGGAAGCAGCATTAACAACCTATTTCAAGTGAAAGGGTGTTTACTTCTGACACCATTTCTCTTTTATTCAGTGCCCGTGTGAGAATTACTTCTACAGTAACCTTTTATGTGAGTTTTGTGGTCTTCATTTTACAGTTGAAAAAAATTGAAGATCCCAGAGATGCAACAGCTTCTGTAAAGTCACTCAGATTCTGGTACCTACAGGGTCAGTATAGGAGGCATACACAGCTTCTGACTCCTGATTCAATGGCCTGTGTATTTATTGTGTAGCCTCTGGAAAGGAAACAAACATAAGAAAACACAAAGATTTTTGTCTAGTATGTTTTGACAGAAGGTAGGCATTCAATTTTTTTTCCTTTCTTTTTTTTTTCTTTTTTTTTTGAGACAGGATCTTGCTCTGTTGTCCAGCCTGGAGTGCAGTGGCACAATCTTGGCTCACTGCAGCCTCTGTCTCCCGGGGTCAAATGTTACTCCCACCTCAGTCTCCCAAGTAGCTGGGACTACAGGTGCCTGCCAGTGCACCTGGCTAATTTTTGTATTTTTTGCAGAGATAGGGTTTTGCCATGTTTTGCCCAGGCTGGCCTCAAACTCCTGGGTTCAAGCGATTCGCCCACCTTGGCCTCCCAAAGTGCTGGGCTTGGCCTCCCAAAGTGCTAGAATTACAAACATGAGCCACCATGCCCAGCCAAGATTTCTTAATTTCAATTTAGGAGATGTTACAAAATTTAAAAATCTGTATTTTATCATCATCTATGAAAGACTGAGATCTCACAGTTGTCTGGTTTCATACTGAAGTGTGCCTTATTGGGAGTGGAAACTTTTCCAAGGTGACTTATTTTCTTACCTGATTCTTATTCATCAGGTTTGCCATGGGGCTTAAGCATGTGTATTCTGAGTGTGATTCAGATACACTTCCTTCCCTTCCCACCCCTACCTTTGCGCTGCTTTGGATGTATACATAAAGTCCAAAGCTGTCTGAGGCCATTCATACAACAAATATACATCAGGCATCTACTGTGCACCAGGCACTGTTTTAGGTTGTTGGGATATATCAGGGACTAAATAAAAACAAAGGTTCCTGGCTTCATGTAACTTACTTTCCAAATAATTACCAGATATCTTTGAATATCCTGTTTATTATTTAATTTAGAAGATTAATAAGAGGAAAAGTAAGAACCCTGAGTATTGATGGGATAAAATAGGTAGTAGGCCTTCTGAGAAATAACAAAAGGTGAAATTCTTAGATCAGATATAAAATGCAAGTCCATTCTTCATTAAGATTCAGAAAAGTTACCAGGCACGGTAGCTCACACCTATAATCCCAACACTTTGGGAAGCTGAGGTGGGTGGATCACAAGGTCAGGAGATCGAGACCATCCTGGCTAACACGGTGAAACCCCGTCTTTAAAAAAAAAAAAAGATTCAGAAAAGTTGTCAGAATTCATGTTAAGTAAGTGACTAGGGTTAATGATAGATAGGTCTGTATGCAGAAAGTCAACTAGTGACTTCGCAGATTAGTTTTTGGGGTTTGGACTTTAGCAAACAGATTTAAGGCAGCTTTTTTTTTTTTTTTTATCAGTTTAGTAGTATTATATTTTATAAAATAGTGGTTATAAATAAGAAGTCAGTTTTAATTCTTTTTAGTTTCTGTAGTCAGAGAAAAGTCTAATTAGGTTTCTTGTGGCTTTTCTCTCTTATCTCTAAAGTTCTCAATCATTTACACTGACGTAGCTTGTGGTCCCTAGAGATTTCATGTTTATCTTGATTTTTTTTATGTTCACGTCAGTACAGAGAGCCATTTCTCAAAATTATTTTCACCTTGTTTATTCACTGGTTCTTTTGATATGTGTCTCTTGTAACACATGCTTCTTTTAATCAAACTTTTTGCAAGGTAGGAGAATTTTAATTTACTACTTTGGGTTTTTTTTTTTCTGGGTTGCTTTAATTTTTTTCTACTACTTAGTCTGTTTTTCCACTTTTCTTTCCATTATATTTTTTTCACCTTTTTTTTCCCAACTGACTTTGGCTGGCTTAGTTTGGACAAAAACTATGCTAGTTTTGCCTAGATTTTTAGAGCTTAAAAAATTGCCATTAATCACTGGTATCACAACATCCTCTTAAGGCAAGTTATCTTGTTGCTCTGTCCTCTAAATGTAGCATCTAGAGTCAGAAGGCTTCTGGCAAGGATAAAAATAGCCTTCCTGCTTGCTGGTTTGTTGTTAGCTTTACTGGCAGTAGGAAATCTTCTGAATTCCTTAATTGGGTCAACTTCTTACTAGGTTCTCTCTAGACATTCCCTTCTGCCCGAAATTCTTAGAAGATTTTAGATCTTGTAGCTTCACACCTGCCCCAAGTTGTAGTCAAAGCAGTCCTTCCTGTATATGAAACCTTCCTCTTTCTGTAAAAACATATTCCATTGACTTCACCCATCTTACAGATAAGTGTTATTTTCTTTTGCCACTATTAGAGTGTTTTTCAATCATCTTATCACAATTAAAACATTAAATTTGGGGTTTTGGTTCAAAATGAAGATCCTCCCTGGTTTTATTGAAAAGAAAAATTTTAGGTTGAATTTTTGAAGTTTTTATTAACTAAAATTCTTTTGTATCTTTGCCAGTTTGACTTTGATAAAAGTAAGGGGTTAGATTTTGTTCTTTTCTCTCCTTTTGAGAAGACTTATATCCCTGTTTTTAATCACAGACACTAGCAAATTCTCATTTCTCTGAAGCTGAAAAATCCCCCAGATTTGCCACTCCCTTCTCCAAGGTTCCAGTTTGGAACTTTCTGGGCAAAAGGAATCCTCCTTGTCCTTTCTCTTACAAGTGGAAAATTATTGGTTGTCTTCGGCTTATAACTGAGGAAGGGAAAGGAGTTAATTTGGTTAAGTACCTACTGCATACTGAGGGACTTTTCTTGGCATTCTGCAAACATTATTTCAAGACTGTCTCACAACAGCTTCGTGAAGTAGATGGAAATATCTCTTTTTTCCTGAAGTTCAGTAAAGCTAAATAATTTGACCTAGGTCACAAGATGAGATTGCCTTGACTCTACTCATTACACTGTATCTTCCAGGCCGGAGAGACCACCAACTGCTGACTTTGCTTCATTCGTTTTCCACAGCTGTTTATGGAGCACCATTCTCTGCTCCAGGCTCTGGGATATCAAACCCAAAATTCACAAAGATCTCATTGCCCTACAGCAAGAGATTAAAACAAGTAATGTAAACACAGTGTAATAAGTGTAAAGAATGCTGGAAGGAGTACAGAGTGTTATCTGAATCAGAGCAAGGATGATGTGGGGCAGGGAAGGCTAATCATAGGATGTGAGACCTAGCAGGGGAACTGCCTGGACAAAAGTGTGGAGGCTTGAGTGGTAAGACATTAGGGACAGAGAGAAAAGGGCATTCTAGGTAGAGGGAGTAACCCAGAAGTTGAAGTTATGGGCCAGCAGTTCTGAATGGCTGGAGAGCCTGATGTGGGAAGGGAAATGGCAGTGTGAAGAGTTAGGAAAGGCATTAATTCAAATATTTTTGTAAGCACTGGCTTTTGAGCTGAAAGCCAGATCTGTAGCAGGGAAGGGTTTTGTTTAGCCTAAACTGTGTGTGTGTTTAGTGAATTTGAAGTGGCTCTTTGGGAGGGGACAAGACTCTGCAGTTGATATCAGTCCCAGCCAGTTCCTTCTTTGTGATTTTGCATGGGAATGTCTTTTTTTGGAAATTGGTTGTAGCACAGATAGATAAGGGGGTAGAATAAGCTTACTGATTTAGATTTGGGGAGTTATTTTTAAGCCCATAGACTAAATTATTAAAAACTAAATTTATGCCATTAAATTATAGAACATATTGAATGCTTTTTTTGTTAGCTCATATTGATATGTCTTCTGCATATGTGTAAGTATAAAGTGGGCATTCAAAACCAGTGGATTTATTACATATTTCTTGAGCTTTGCTGTCCAATGTCCAGGTCCCCACAGTGCCATGTTGCTGCATGTCTCAAGTGGTGTTTGTAAAAACAGCAGATGTGCAGGGGTAGGTGGACTACCTCCTTTAAAATATTATTTATGACAGTATAGTTTTGGTTTACTTAGATGTGAGCTAAACAAAATTAGCAGGAGAAGAGGTAGGAGCAGGACCTCTAGTTAGTTAATCAACAACAACAAATGTATGTGTCTGTGTATGTGTGTGTGTATTAGAAATTTTTAATGGTGGTCACTGAAGACTCCTCCACCAACACCCTTCTTTTCTTTGGAGTATCCAAATTTTTATAGGGTGAATCAATCAAAAGTTGATTCTTAAAAATTTTATGCTACCTATCACTTTATAGGACTGTCTGATTATATTTTGGAGAACCTTGCAGAGTTATTTCCTGTTATCATTCCTTGGCCTTGGCCTGTACCATGCTGTCAGCATTGCTGGCATGACTCTGAAAAAGAAAAGGTTATAGACAGCATGAAATCTAATTGCACTGCAAATACATTTGATATTTTTCAGTGTTTGTGTTGTTTGAAATGGCAGCATTTATTTATCATTTCCTGTTGAATTATCAATAGCAGTAATATCTGGGTTATTCTTTAGAAAATAACTTATTTTACCCAATTAATTAAAGTAATACATATATGTGCTGCTAATGTAAAAGAGTATTTCCTCTAGTCTTTTCTCCTTTTATTTTTTGACTCGCGTACTTTAGTTAGTGTCTTCAAAGGATATACTAGTACATACTGTTCTTTTTAGCACCTCCTCCCCCCACTTTTCTAAGTCAGTCTGTTGGTAAATATTGGTTCTCTCCAACTGGCAAATGCTTAGCGTAGAATTGCCTATTTGATGTATGAATCTCTTGTAGGTTGTAGGATCTGGTAGTGTACATCCCCAGAGTCACACTGTATCTGTTGCCTATATTTGGCTAGGTTGAGTCATGTCACCAAATATAGCCTATGCCTTCTGCATGATGTATGCCAGGCTTCTGGCTCCAAATTCTACAGCTGGCCTCCAGAGACTACTACTTTTCCTGTCATAATGTTCCCTAAGATTAGAGCTGCTGACCAGGCAGTATTTTTTGTATTTATAACACAATCGATACCAAGAGCCTTCAGAGATTGAATTTTACCCATCAAATAGGTTCACATGCTGAAATCCTAATGCCTCCCTTCTCCCTTGAGGAATTAAATTCTGAATGTGCCAAAACCTGGATAATGATTAAAGATAGATGAGTTCTCAGCCGGGCGCGGTGGCTCGTGCCTGTAATCCCAGCACTGTGGGAGGCTAAGGTGGGCGTATCACCTGAGGTCAGGAGTTCAAGACCAGCCTGGCCAGCATGTTGAAACCTTGTCTTTACAAAAATACTAACAAAATTAGCTGGGCACGATGGTGAGTGCCTGTAATCCCAGCTACTTGGGAGACTGAGGTGGGAGAATCTCTTGAACCCTGGAGGTGGAGTTTACAGTGGTCTGAGATCGTGCCATTGCACTCTAGCCTGGGCGACAGAATGAGACTCCATCTCAAAAAAAAAAGAAATAAGATAAAATAAAAGATAGATGAGTTCTCAAAAACTCAACCAAACAAAACAACAGGCAGGTACTGGGTTGTATTAATATTCAGATATCTCAATTATTTTTATTTTATTATACTTTATGAAATACTGGTATTTTGAGTTCAGTGGAATGAACTCATCAAATGCTCACCTGGTACCCAAACAGGAAACTCAAGATGCCTAGGTACTAAAAGTTCTAGTTCCAAAGGGGGATAGAGAGATAAGAAGGTTAAGCCAGAAGCTGAAATGGTTAGGTAAGAAAGTTAGCTGTTGCTTTGTAGCTACAAATAAAATTAGGTGAGTTTGTTAAAAAGATGTTTCTTTGTTGGGAAAGGTGTCTTGGAAAAAAGTGAACCTGAAAAAAAAAAAAAAGATTTGAAATGATCCTTGAGAAAACTTATGTCTGTGCAAAAGCCTGCATGCCCATAGATGTTTACAGCAGCTTTATTCATAATTGTCAAAACTTGGAACAACTAAGATACCCTTAAGTAGGTGAATATAGAGAAGCAAACTGTGATCCATCCAAACAATGGACTATTATTAAGTACTAAAAAGAAATGAGCTATCATAACATGACAAGATGTGGAGAAACCTTAAATGCATATGTCTAAGTGAAAGATGGCAATCTGGAAGGCTGCATACTTTACGATTCCAACTGTATGATAGTCTGGAAAAGGCAAGTCTGTGAGACAATAAAAAGGTCAGGGGTTGGGGGTTGGCAAAGAGGGATGACTAGGTGGAGCACAGAGGATTTTTAAGGCAGTGAAACCACTTTGTATGATACCATAATGGGTGGATACATGTCACTGTACATTTGTCCAAACCCACAGAATGAACACCAAGAGTGAACCCTAACATACACTGTGAACTTTGGGTGTAACAAATGTATAGGTTGGTGCAAAAGTAATTGTGGTTTTTGCCATCAACCTATGCCACTCTAGTGGGGAGGTTGATAATGGGGTAGGCTATGCCTATATGGGGACAGGGGGATATCAGAAATCTCTGTATCTTCCTCCCCATTCTGCTGTGAACCTAAAATGATCTAAAAAAGAAAAAAGACATGTATTTATAAGTATGCAAATATGTTTCTATATAAGCACATATTTATATATACACATATATAAACTACATGCACACCCTTCATTGGGAACATGTAGTGAGGGCCACTGTCTCAGACATGTGAGGGGATCATCAACTAGCTAGCCATAGAATAGAAAATCTGTAGAAATTTACACCAATACAGCAGAGAGGATATTAGAACAGAAATAAAGGAAAGAGTACAAGGAGAATGCAAAAAGATTGTAGATAACCAAATTTCCATGGCACTTTTAATGGGAGCTTTTTGAAGATTTCCAGAAAGGAAAATGATATGTATTATCCATAATAAATTATGGACAACTCTTTCGCTATTTTAGTTGTGGAGAGAATTTACAGAAGAGTAAGCACACAGGTTAGGGAAGCATTATGCAGGTTAAAAAAAGAAACCGTTTTCTTATGTCACTGCCTATATGTTAAACTATAAGTAGAAAGAATAACTGATTGTTTAACAGAATGTCACAAGTGTAGTTGCTACTAGAGACCACAATTGATTCTAGCCTGACAGGAATCATATCACAAGGCTGGATCAAAAAAATTAGAAACAAGTATCACTTTCAGAGTTCAACTATGAACTTTGCCAATGACAGTGTCACATTGTGTCTTAGCTGGAGGGTATGACTTTAACTTATAAGGCCAAGGGACAGGGTAAGTGTTAAAGGTCACCTACTTTGGTTGTGGGAGGTCTCTTCAGGAGATATGTAGTGAGTTAATCTCATAATTGAGTTAAAGGACCGTTTTGTTACTGTCAAGCTAAAATATTCTCTTTCTCTTTAAAAGGTACCCAAAAGATGAGTTTCTAATAAAGTGGAACTTCATTTGTAAAACTTTATTGTGAAACCAGCCTGTTTGTCTTTTGGATTCTCATTGTTTATTATCCTTCCTTGGGGCTGGGCAAGGTGGCTTATTCCTGTAAACCTGGCACTTTGAGAGGCTGAGGTGGGAGGACTGCTTGAGCCCAAGAGTTTGAGACCAGCCTGAGTAACATAGGGAGACCCCCGCCCCCAGTCTCTACAAAAAATAAATTTCTGAATGGTGGCATGTGTCTATAGTCCCAAATACTTGGGAGTCTTGAGGTGGTAGGATCACTTGAGCCTGGGAGATTGAGGCTGCAGTGAGCCGAGATGGCACCACACTCTACTTCAGCCTGGGCAACAGAGTGAGACCCTATCTCAAAAATTAAAATAATAATAATAATTCTTCCTTGGCATCAAATAAGAGGCATTATGGTTCATATAGAACAGCCTTGGTTTCTATTGCAATGTTAGCATTAAATAATTAGAATATCTTTTTAGAGCTAATAAAACATTTCCTCTTAACACTTCAACTAATGTTTTGAAATATTTTTGTCTCTATATTGATTTAGACATTCTTTTGAAAAATGTTTTACTATAAATGAAAGTGTGTGATAGCTCTTACCCATTCACTGAAGAGTTTTAGAAGTACAGAATCCGTATATATGTTCCATTACAGAAAATCAGCTGCTACTTTGTGATTCAGAAACAGTACTCTGTCCCCATCCCACAACTTTTTTTTTTGAGACAGACTTTTGCTCTTGTTGCCCAGGCTTGAGAGCAATGGTGTGATTCTGGCTTGCTGCAACCTTCGCCTCACGGGCCCTGCCTTAGCCTCCCAAGTAGCTGGGATGGATTACAAGTGTGCACCACCATGCCTGGCTCATTTTTGTATTTTTAGTAGAGACAGGGTTTCACCACGTTGGCCAGGCTGGTCTCGAACTTCTGACCTCAGGTGTTCTGCCCACCTCAGCCTCTCAAAGTGCAGGGATTTCAGGCATGAGCAACTGGGCCCAGCCCCCCACCCCACAAGTTTTTAACAGGGTCATGTTCTTGGCCCTAGCATCTCAAGTCTATTCTTTTAAAAATATATACTTGTGACAGACCATAAATCCAGACTATAGTTAAAAAGCAGCCTAGATAGAATTTAGTAGCCTAGATAGAATTTGGGTGCTTGGCTGTGTACATTAGCATTAAAGAATGAAACCAATTTTTAGGAAGAAATTGAAATATCGAAATTAATGTTTATCTTTTTTTCTTCCATTTCCATTCCTACCCCCACTCCCTACATAGGAATAAGCTGAAATTTAAATGGAACAATTACCAACTTAATTTCTTTTAAGTCCTTTCATTTGGTTTTAAAATTACAAGAAAATTATAATGTTCAGAATTTATCCAGACTTCAAGTTTTGGATATGGATTCATTAAAGTCACTGGCAATAGAGAATAGTTTCCTCTTTTTGTGACATGAATTCATTTCTATGGAGACTGTTTCAAAGAAGCAACATTTTAAAACATGGGAGACCTTAAGTTCCTTTGTAAAGAGTTGTTACTATGTAGCTGTTGGATTGATGGGACCCCATGTTAGCTGTGGTTCCCAGAGTGTTCCGTGGAACTAGGGAAGTCTTTAAAGAATGAAGACTCCACTTCCGTGGAGTCTTTGCTGGCATCCTGGAAGGCCTACCCCAGCCGTAAGCCATCGGAGAACCTCTGTTTATCCGTTTTTCCTTAGCCTTTGGGTGTCATGGTTCTGTGGGGTTGGAGTTCAGACTGCTGTTTCCTAAGGGAATGTTTGTAGTTCTGAGTCACTTTAAAATTCCTGTTCTAAATCCTGACTTATAGAAGGTGGGACTATAGTAGAGAACTACCAACCAGGTCCTTCTATCCATTCCCTAGATGAGGAAGACCTGTTGAGTGTTCTTCAGTCATTCTTCTTAAGGCGGGTGCAGGTGGCATGTAGGGTTTGGAGACTTAAAAATGTTGCATGATGATTCCTATTTTATAACTTATAGTATAGAACTAGATCCATATGTGTACTCAGTAAGGATTTGTAGTGTACTCAGCTTACATGTAGAAACTCTTCCAAAACAGAAATGTAATTACCTCAAGGAAGAGAAATCCCACTGCCATTTCCTGTCTTGTATTTGTGACTAGCAGTTTGGAAGACAGTTCATCCAACAAAAATTTTAGTACCTTTGCAAATTCTTTTTTGAGGGATATCTTGGGTGCCCATTTTCGTTTCAAAAGTAGATTTTGACACACTTCAAAATTTAGAGGAAAGTAACCCAGCATTTAGTGAGTGCCTGCTGTGCCCTGGGCTTTTGATATTTTTTGTCAGATGTAAGTTTAGTGAAATGTTCTTCTTCCCTCTGAGAATGTTCCCCCAATCCTGAAATTAAACCCATTAGCCTGTCTGTACATGTAGGCATAAGTGTGGCACTTTTCTTATGAGTCACATAGGAAAATATTACTGCCAATTACATACTTTCAAAAGTAACAAAACACTACACAAATGAAGAAAAATTTTCACATTTATTGGGGCAGAAATGTGAAGACTGTCATAATGAGTTGCTGTTACGTAATGGTATAAAGAAAATTACTTTGGATGGGGATTTGCAAATTAGAAGGACTTAGTAGTTAAATATGAGAGATATTTTCTTTTCCTACTTTGAAACTTTTCCTTTTTAAATATTGATGAACGTGCTGATTGATGTATCCTCTGATTCAAATACCTTACCTATTTGAAAGCAAGTCAGTTCAGCTCTGTTATTGAATAAGTTTAAACCATCTATGAAAAAAGTAAATTTAGTAACGGCCTTCTTTTACCTTCAGGTCGTCTAAACTATTCATATCCAGGATCCGATAGCTCTCTGCTTATTAATGGTAAGTGATAATTGATTTACCCTAGTGAAGTGCACAGAACTGATACAGTAGTTGTGCTTCAACAGTGGAGAAATGACATGAGTTTGTTCTGTAATGATAATTATAAGTTGCCATTAATCTATCAGCTATTTTAAGAATAATTCTTTTACCTCAAAATTGTGGCAGAAACTTTTTTTTTTTAATTTGAGGGCCAACTGATTCCCTGTCCTTAACTTTCATTTATGAGAATAAATGAAAATCCCATAATGATACCTAAAGACTGGCTTTATCTAATATTAGCCTCTGTAGAGTGACCTTTGAAATGTCAACATAAAAGCCATTTCCACGTGGCTGGAAAAATGTTCCAAGAGGAAAGGGTAAGCAGAGATCTAAAACCAGAAAAAGGCAGCCTAAAACCACAGTGCTTGACATCGCATAGGACAAGGTCATTTGCTGTTTGCTGTCAAACGAAAACAAGAAAAATGAAGTTTGATTGGCTTTTCAGTGCCTTCATTAGACTCTCCTTTCCTGTTCTAAATACTGCTAAGGTTCTGTTGAGTTCTCTTTTTATGTGCATAGTGAAGCAAGCTAAGTTTCACCAGGAGGAGGGAACATTCACTTAGAAGAATTTTAGTGTCTGTTTTTTTAGTATCATGGTCTAAAACAATGGGGTGAAATACAGAGGTCTTGTTTACTTCTTTTCTACTAATTTACTATGGAATGTGAATTTTCAAATTTCTGTGTGTAGAAAATGCCTTCCATTTGTCAAAGCTCATTTTAAGTCCCACAACCTCTAAGAAGTGTTCTGGACTAAATAGCTGTATTCTCATCATTCCCAAAACAAATAAAAATAAAAATCCTTCCACTTCTTGATTTTAGTATGTTGTGAATGAGGAGTTAAAAATTATTTTTATGACAATCTCCTTTTTGGCTAGTGTTTGAAATCAGTATGTTGTATAACTTAGGGTTGTTGAGCCAGGAAAAGTTAGCAGGAGATTCACCTTATGAGAATTGCTGGGTACATCAGATCTTCTGGAGACTAAATAGTTTATAAAACCTCACTTGGTCATCAGACGCAGGTCTTTTCATGCTGCATTGCCAGAAATAATACCATAATATAATATTCCAGCATAAATGTATTAGGCCAAAAACCGAACCCTGTGGCGACAGTGGCATCAGGATAAGGAGAACATAAGGGATATATGTGTATGTGTGTGTGTGAATACACACACACACACACACACAGAGAGAGAAAAGCTTACCTTTTCCTTTGAAACTAGTTCGAGTCAGGTCCAAGTACTGGAAATTGTAGTGAACCAAAATTTGGGATACTGCTGTGTCATGTTAGACAAAGTGATCAACTCTTCTTTGTCCCAATTTCCTTATGAAGATGTTCCTGTTGGATGAGTTGCCTCTGGGGCCCATCTTTGTTGAGGGTTGTTGAGAAAAATAAGCTCTCTCTAGTGGGTTTTCCTTAAAGCTAAATTCACTTAACTAGGAAAAAAGTCACCTGTAATCCCAGCACTTTGGGAGGCTGAAGCAGGAGGATCACTTGAGCCCAGGAATTCAAGACCAGCCTGGGCAACATGGTGAAACCTTCTCTCTACAAAAGATTTTTAAAAACTAGCCAGGTGTGGTGGCACATGCTTGTAGTCCCAGCTACTTGGGAGGCTGAGGTGGGAGGATTGCTTGGGATCTGGAGGTCAAGGGTGCAGTGAGCCATGATTGCATCACTGCACTCTAGCCAGGGTGACAGAGTAAGATGCTGTCTCAAAAAAAGAAAAAAAGTATACTATTATGAAATTGCCTTTCCTTTTATCTTCATTACTATCCTTTCTTTCATAAATAGATCATTTTTAATGATCTTACTTGTCAATGAAAAAATAAAAGTAACTTTTCCCCAAAATATTTGTTTTCAAATTTTACTGGTCCATGAACTCTAAGAGAGGACTAGATAGTTTTTAATGTTGCATACATGGAAATTTTGTTTATTATAAAGGTATACTGACTTGGGTTAGCATCACCTCATACTGAAAGATGTGAAGATAAAGGACAAAGAGAGATGTCTTTCTTTTAAGAAACATCTCTTGCTGGCTCCTCAAACAAGACCCAGGAGTGTGGGGTTACGATTGCCATGGTCTCAGGTCTAGTATTGAGCTTCCTGGGGCCCCAAAACTTGATTTTGTCAGATTTGATCAAGAATTAGTTTTTCAGTAACCAGCCAACTAGGACCAGATGCCAATTTACTCATTTATGATGAAACATAAAACTTCCAGGTAGACCAGATGCTGGAGGTGACTGCTTGACTGACCTATTCTCTCTCCAGTAGCAAGGTCCAGATCATAGCAGAGATTGCCTGAAAGTCATGGAATTAAAACTAGGTGGGGAGGAGGGGTGTTAAGACAATATTTTAGGGACCTTGATCAAGATGTGCACATTATCCATTTTGTCAGTCATGTTTGTGAAATATCTTCTAGAGTGGATCACATCTGTAGACAAATTAATCTCATTTATGTATTAATTCTTAGTAGCTTTGCTCTCACTTTAGCTCAGGTTTTGGGGGTGCCCGTAATGTAAATTTGGCATAATGAATTGTGCTTAGTGGATTAATTAAAGATTTACAAATACTACCCTCACATAGGGTTGTGGTGAAGATTAAATGTGTGTAAATCACTTAGTATAGCACCTGGCACATAGTAAGTCAAAATAAGAGAATTAGAATAAGTAATATTTTTAGTTAGGAATTAATGTCATTCATTAATTTGGTAGGGCTACTGTGATAAGTATTGCTTCTTAGCTGAAAATATATAAGAAAAAAATACAGAACAAAGGATTAATATGGGTTTGCAAAAATTATTGAAAGTTGAACCTGCTTTTGTTGTCTGTCATAAGGTAGATAACTTGAAACTATGCACCTTAAAATGCATTCCCTTCATGTCTTGTGTCCATGCAGCCTTTTCTTAAACTGAAAATAAAAGCCTAATTTGTGTTACTTTATAGTCAGTCATTGCATAATTTTAAGACTGAAAGGTGCTATAAGGAGCTGTTCTTCCTTGTCTACCATAATCTATTCAGGCTTTTAAAAACCTTTAATAAGGTAATTATATGGCCACTCTTACTCTGTTTCAGTGGTAACTTTCAGAGCTTTTTCTTCCAAGTATCTGTTGAAAACCGTTTCTTGTTTTGTTTCGATAAAAATGTAGAGCAGCTACATGTAAATGTAGAGAAAGAGAATGTTCTCCTTCTCACATGAACATTTGAATTTTGACTGTGATTTTTTATTTTATGCTTTATTTTGGAATTTTCAAGCAACCTCAGAGCTTTTGGAAAGAGGTTTAAATCCTCAATAAATAAAAAGAAAATCCCCTCACCAGCCTCTTATTGGAAAAATAATAACAATAATTGAAAGAAAAAAGTCAGAGTAATCAAGCAGTTTTCAGTGGTTTATATTGGACTAATGTTGTAATTTGCCTGTACAAAGATAAATAGGTTGTATTCATTCATGGATCAAATTATCTTTTTCCCCTGCTCAATCATCAGTTTTACTACAGTTTTATACAGATACCTTCATATACCACTCTTGTTAAAAGGCAATGCCAATATAATTCAACAATGATTGATAATTGTGTTAAGACTGTTACAGAATTTTTCGTTTATTGCAGTGTTAATAGTTGTAGAGATTTTTTTGAGCAGCAATCTTGGGGAGAGTTTTTGGATTTTCAATGTATTTTTAAAACCAAACTTTCTAAAAGCTACTTTTTGGGTGCTGTATTAGTTTGTTAGGGCTGCTATAATAAGTACCAGTGACTGTTGGCTTAAACAGAAGTTTATTTTCTCACAGTTATGGAGGTTAGAAGTACAAAATCAAGGTTTCATCAGGGTTCATTTCTTTTGAGGCGTGTCTCTTTGGCTTATAGATAGCCGTGTTGCCACATGATTTTTTCTCTGTGCCTGTCTGTGTCCTAATCTCTTCTTATAAAGATACCAGTCATATTGGATTAGGGCCCACCCCAGTGACCTGATTTAACCTTAATTACCTTTTTAAAGACCCTGTCTCCAAATATAGTAACATTCTGAGGTACTGGAGGTTAGGACTTCAACATATGAATTTGAGCAGAAGGGTGGGGGCAGGGGGTGGCCACACAACTCAGCCCATAATAGGTGCCTTTTACTAGTAAATTTCATGTAGCAGGGATATAGTTAGAATGCCCATTTTATGGTTATGAAAAGCAAGTCTGAAACTTAGTTTCCCAGTTAGGTGAGAGGAAGTGCTAAACATAGGCCAGTTACCTCAAATTCCTCTGGAGTTATCTTGGCTTAGCTCTGAGATAGACGTTGGATTAAAAGATTAATTTTCCTCTTACCCAGCTTAAAGCTTTATTTTACCTGAATAAAAAATGCTTGTGTATTATACTTTTTTTTTTCTCTAACCTTTCATTCCACTGCTTTAGCCCTCAGGATTAACTACTTTAAAAATTAACCTTGGGGCAGGAGAAAGTTATAGAGCAACAAAAAACCTGTTAAGTTTTAACAACTCATGTATGTATTTTCTTTCCTTTGAGGAAGAGATTAGTTAAAGATCTTTTAAAGGTAGCACAGAACAACATCTCTTTCTTTCTTTCTTTTTTTTTTTTTTTTTTTTTTTTGTGATGGAGTCTCACTCTGTCATCCAGGCTGGAGTGCAGTGGCTTGATTTCTGCTCACTGTAGCCTCCCCCTCCCGAGTTCAAGTGATTCCTCCTGCCTCAGCCTCCCAAGTAGCTGAGATTACAGGCACCTGCCACTATGCCCAGCTAATTTTTGTATTTTTAGTAGAGATGGGGTTTCACCATGTTAACCAGGCTGATCTCGAACTGCTGACCTCAAGTGATTGAACTGCTTCGGTCTCCCAAAGTGCTGGGATTACAGGCGTGAGCCACTGTGCCCAGCCCAACATCTCTTAATTATAGTTTTTTGGAATGAAAGGAGGAATATTGTTTGCTTGGGAGGGGGAAGAAATCTATCAAAAAGGAACGTATAATTTACCCAAGAGAAATGTAGATGATGATCACTTACTGAAAATGTATGTCATATGGTTCTAGTTGCTACAGTAAGGAGCATGTTGAAAGATCCCTTCGTTGAAAAGATAATATGAAAACATACTGTAAACTCTAAAGTGCTCTATAATTCTTATCCTTAAAATGATAATGAAAAGCTGAGAATAATTGTTGAAGATCAAACGAAGAATATATGCATATGAATTTACTTTTGGGAAAGGGAGGAGATTATTTATTGAGTATGTGACTGTCTGACCATTATATATATACCTGATGTCTTTCATTATTCCTTAATTTGCTCCTCATTTTTATAAATAAAAAACTGAGGGTTAGAGACATGAAGAAACTAGAGTTGCATTCTCTGCTCTTTTCTAAGGTAGGCCTTATAAATAATAGTGTCTTTATCATATCTTATGGACATTCTTTGAATGTTGTTGTACCAACAAGCTAATATAAGCATAAGCCAACATGACATAGGAAATTTGAACTATAAAGCATATGTAAATTAATTATGTGGCAGTGAGCCTGTTAAATTAGGGATTCATTTATAAAATTATTTTTAATGTTTCTTTTAATCTTTGTGGAATTGTTTGCTTTGATCTTTGTAATGATTGTGTCTGCTTTTTGATTCTACCATCTTTACTCTTTTGTTCATAGATTAACTCCTTTTAGCTTCAAGTTTTCGATTTATAGCTTTTCAACTGATTTACTAATTTGGCTAATTTCCCCACTCCTCCTCTCATATTTTCTTTTAGTCCTAATGGAAAAGTCAGCTTTTTTTGTTTTGTTTTGTTTTGAGACAGTCTAGCTCTGTTGCCCAGGCTGGAGTGCAGTGGTGTGATCTCAGCTCACTGTAACCATCACCTCCCAGGTCCAAGCAATTCTCCTGCCTTAGCCTACCGAGTAGCTGGGATTACAGGCATCCGCCACCACGCCCAGCTAATTTTTCTATTTTTAGTAGAGACGGGTTTCACCATGTCGGCCTGGCTGGTCTGAAACTCCTGACCTCAGATGATCCTTGCCCTCCCAAAATGCTGGAATTATAGATGTGAGCCATGCCTGGCCAAAAGTCAGTTATTTGATAGCATCTTATCATGTGAGCTACACCCTGCTTTTTTTCCCAAATAGAATTGCTATCTGCCTTCTCACGATGGGGCAGTGAGAGGTGCACAAATGGAGAGCCTAAAGTAGATCGGCATAACCTGAATAGGATCCATTTTTTCACTGTCCTCTAAAACATAGTAATATCTTATCCTTCATGACCTAAAGTCCTATTCTTGACAGAATTGATTAGATGCTCTTATGTAGAAAAGTAGGCTTTTGTTTGAAAGTAATGTATCATTTGCTTATTTTAATATTAGTACCAAGGGGAAAACCAAAAAAGGTCCATTAACAAATATAGCAATATAGCATATGCAATAATAATAAATTCAGATGGTATAGAAAGGGATAAAACAAGAAGTGAAAGCCTTCTTTCTTATTTCCAGAAATTTTTCTCTCCAAAGGTTCTTGTGACTGTTTCTAGAAAAACTATTTCATGGTCAGGCGCAGTGGCTTATGCCTGCAGTCCTAGCACTTGGGGAGGCCCAGGTGGGTGGATTGCTTGATCTCAGTAGTTGAGACCAGCCTGAGCAACATGGCAAAACCCCATCTCTATAAAAATCAAAAGAAAATAAAAAGTAAAAAAAGTAAAAAGATTTTATGCCTGTCCCTTCATACCTATTTATATTTTCTTTATTTTTAAATGTACACAGTAAGGATTCTACAGTACACACTTAGACACCACATGCAGACCACATCTTAGAGAACTTTAGGTACATGACCATGAGCCACATTTAAAATAAAATGGCACATGCTCAGTTAATAGGGTTGCTCCTTTGGAAAAAAAAATAAATAAATAAAATAAGAATGCCCCATACTAGGTGTTTCTCCTTTTGAATGTATGGGTACTTTGTTTCTTTTTGATTATTACAAATGTTGCAACAAATGAGAAAAAGGTACTTTTAATAAGATAAATAATGTTTTATTTTTATAATAAAATGGGAGGGGAAGGAGAAAGTGGGGGGAGCCCTGAAAAGTCTTTCTGTACCTTCTTTGTAAGTCTGGCATTACAGATTAATGGATATTCCCTTTGCTAAAGGGAATTTGATTGTGCATATAGGGCTAATAACAGGGAAAGGAAGCATTTGTAAGCAGTCCTATAAAGACATTTTGGTGATAAAGTATTTATTAATAGATCTAATAACATGTCCAGAAGTCATAAAAACTTACGGCCATAATATTTTGAGTGCCCCCCCCTTTTTTTTTTTAACATTCTTGAATCCTGTTAGTTCTGAACATTAAATTATTGAGGACTTTATAAATCAAAACTAGGCTGGGCATGGTGGCCCACGCCTGTAATCCTAACACTTAGGAAGGCTGAGGTGGGCAGATTGCCTGAACTCAGGAGTTTGAGACCAGCCTGGACAACAGGTGAAACCCTGTCTCTACTAAAATACAAAAAAAAAACTAGGCATGGTGGCATACGCCTGTAATCCCAGCTACTCAGGAGACTGAGGCAGGAAAATTGCTTGAATCTGGGAGGCAGAGGTTGCAGTGAGCTGAGATTGCACCACTATACTCCAGCCTGGGTGAAACTCTATCTCCAAAAATAAAAATAAATCAAAACTAAGAGGTAAAAATAAAAGTAGATAAACATGTAAGTGATAGTCATTTAAACTTTGATGGGAACTGGGAGATTTTTATTCAGTGGTAATAGCATGGATTTAAAAAAATCTTTTTAAAAGTCTACTTTTTGGTAAATGAAGGAAAATTCTAAGCATAGTGAGTTTTGCTGACTTAGAACTTTTCCAAAACGTAGATTTCTTTGAACATAATTAAAGTCATTTTTTAACTTAATTTCCTTGGATATTTGAGAAACATCAAATAACAAGCAATGCTTGCTAGTCATGAGACTAGAAATCTGTCTGACATTTTCCTCAGGAAAGCAGAGAGGATCTATGTTACAAGTATTTCATCATAAACTGTGTGCCAGTATAATTTGAAATAAATGAGGAAAAGATGCTTAGTATATCTTTTTTATATAGGATAAAGTAGCATTATTTAGCATTCTATTAATAACTGGGTTCCAGTTACATAGATTTGTTCAATTTGTAGAAAATTCATTGAACTTATGGTTTATTTTTGTATATATGTCATGTCAAAATTTACATGAAAAATAATGTATAAATATTACAATAAGTGGAAATAAAAATTACACATTCTTGTTTTGCATGTTCCAGAATGTCATTGTTTTTATTTCTTCAGTATTAATTTATATTAATTACCTGATTTGATTGGGCAACTTTTATAGTTGTAAACATTGTTCACTTACAACCTATTTTCTCTTAATATGTGAAAATGTCTACATAGCTTTCAGAATTTAATCTCAGAATTTAACCATGAATTATTTTATATTGACAAGTTTTATTTTACAGTATATAATCAAAGTTTGAGAGCACACATTTGAAGATTTCAGAAGTATTTGATTGTAACTTTTGATCCACAGCCCTTACTACTATTCCTGAAATTATTTATTTTTGAAATAATGGAAGCTGTGAGAGTTTTCATGTTAATTTTGTAGCTTATAAAAGCCTGTTCTTTTCAAATATCTGTTTTCTCAGAAATCCAAGCAGCATGAATCAACTTTTTAAGATTGACAGCACCAAGATTTTCAGATCATTACTTTGTTTCCCCAAACTCCCTTAAGGATCTGTGAAGCAGTTGTATGAATAGAATGTTCTTAAACAAGCATCACCTTTTGTGATGCTATTTGTCTTTCTAACTATTGTCTGAATAAGTCAGAAAATACTTAGCCCTCCCCAACCCTCTAAACTTAAGACCTATTAAAGTGAAAGCACAACTGCTTGAGGGAGATTTTATGTTGTGTGAATCCATTTGCTCAAATATTTTGGTGAAATCCAGGGCTATCTAAGTGTGGCAGAAATAGTGTATTTTGGTTTGAGATACAATTTCACTTTGGAAGATACTCACATAATACTTCTGAGCTATACTTATTTAGCATTTATCTAGAAGAATAAGAAATAAGAATAAAAACTTTGACCAGTTTATGAGTTTGTGTAGTGATTTCTTAAAAGAGCTATACCTTCTCACTCAAAAACCTATCCCAGGCTGGGTGCAGTGCTTCATGCCTGTAATCCCAGGATTTTGGGAGTCTGACAGGGGCAGATCACTTGAGGTCAGGAGTTCGAGACCAGTCTGGCCAACATGGTGAAACCCTGTCATTGCCAAAAAAAAATTTTAAAAATGAGCTTGGCGTGGTGGCACTCTCCTGTGGTTCCAGCTACTTGGGAGGCTGAGGCATGAGAACTGCTTGAACCAGGAGGCAGAGGCCACAGTGAGCCCAGATCGCACCACTTCAGCTTGGGCAACAGAGCTAGACTCTGTCTCCAAAAAAAAAATCCTATCCCAGTTTACTGTTACAGTCTCATCCCCAGCCAGGTCCCTACTTGTTCCACGTGCTTCTGTTCTGGCCACCTTTACCTGAATGCTGCAGCACCCCCTGCCTGTAACGCTGCTGGGCCTGGAATGCCCTTCCTCTGTTTTTCCTTTAAGGACCACCTCAAATTCCCTACCCCACCCCCAACTTTTTCATCAGAGCCAGTTCTTCCTCTCTATTTCTGTTGTATTTCTGTTATACCTATCGCATAACTAGTATAACAATAGGCATGCTACACTGTTGTTTGCTTCTGTGGCCTGCTGGCATTGAAAGCTGCTGGTTCCTGGAGGTCAGGGACATTCGCTGTTTATTATTTATCCACAAGATCAGGCATTCAAGAAATGTTTGTTGAATAGAATTGAGTTGTTTGGATAGGCTGGGCTTATAAGTGCCAGTTTGTTTCAGGGAAGACATTTTCTCAAAGGTTTTCTGATTTAAAATTTATATTGTCATTTCCTGAGTATTCCAGTGGATTATTAATTACCTTTACTTAGCCCCTTGACTACAACCTACATGGCAATAAAAATACCAAATCTTTTACTTTTCCAGCATTTAGGACTTGGTAGAAGACTTGATTAGGGATAGGAAACTGTTGGCTAAAAAGAAGTTGATGAATTGCTTAAAGATTTCATTTGTTAGGATTTTTTTTTTTTAGAAGGGATTAACTGAGAAATACCGTGAAATTGGTATTTATCTTCTGGTGGTAAAAAAGTCATGAATTAAATATTGGTATATCTACGAAATTGCTAGTTAGCGGCAAATTCTAAGAGAAAACATTATTAATATGGTAATAATTGGTTTTGATCTTGTTGTATACTGCCTTAATTTCATAATAATTTGAACCTTGGACAACAGTTATAGCAAAAAGCTTCCCCTGAAATAAATAAGATTCAATGAAGTTTTACAGTGTCCTTGAAAAAATTTTTAAAATGCACAAAATTGACCTCTTTCCATTGAGTTCCTTGTTTTTGAGACATTTACCAGGAAATGAAGAATATGGTCACAGTTTTTTATTTTCAAAAGCTGGTAGATGAAATCACAGTTGATTTTTTTGACAATGTTTGAAAGGTTGTTTTGTTTTTTTGTTTTTGTTTTTTTCTCATTTGACATGCAGCAAGGACATATGGGCGAAGGAGAGGTAACATTATTGTTTCTAACTTTTAAATGTATCACTTGTATTTGGAGAGGACCCAAGCTTGTTTAATTTCTAACCTTTGTGGGGAAGGGGAGAGGGAAAATGAAGCATAGCTTTGATCCTTACATACTTTTTGTGTTACAATTAACATTTTAGACATCATTTGAAGGAGTTAAGGAGCTCTAATGAAATTTATCAGAATGATAGGATTTGAATCAAAATGATTTCCCTGTGTTATATTAGAAACTCAATTTATTTAAATCTGAAGATTTGCTTTTTTTTTCTGAAAGGAATTTCTTAGAAAAAAATTAATCTTTAAAAATGAAAATATAGTCACACAAGTCTCAAAATACCTCATTATCTTGGAGGTTTAATTATACTTAAATGCCTTATGTCTACTTTTTTTTCTTTTTTACTAAGTAAACAATATATGTGGTTTAAAATAAGATGAGCTAAATAAATGACTAATCCTGTAAATTTCAAATATTGGGCAGAAAAGCTCTAGAAATGTTAGGGAATTCTAAAGAATCATTTCCTAGAGGTGCCTCAATAAACCTTATTATTGGCACCTATAATTTGCCTTTTTACAGGAAAGTAAGACAGTTAAATAACTTAGATTTAAAGGATAAGTGATTTTTAAAGATCATTCACGAAATATCCTCCAGTTTTATAATGTTTTTGTCTTCACTTGACATATGCTATTATAGGATAAATTTGTAACAAATATACTGTTATTATTTGTGTTTAGTGATGGAAATTGAAGACAAGTATGGCAAAACCTGGAATGTTTCTATTAAAGTAAGAGCACTTGAGATACATTTCTAGAGGATCCATTAACAAATTCCTCATGTAGTACCTAGAATTAAATTGGCAGCCAGAAAAGTGCTAAAAGAGCGCTTGGGAGATTCTGTAGCTATTTGTAGCTCTGTGTTTTCCTTATGATTTAAAAGTTTATATTTCGCTGTCAGGTAAATATGGAAAGACTGTTACACATATTGGCATCTCTGGTGTTTCCTGCATATATATTCTGGATGATAAGATTTTCAAACAGCAAATTTTAGTTTTTAGAAATTGAAAATACCCTTAGCAAGCCGATAATTACCCAGCTAATAATAAATATATCTTTAGCATACCTAATAATCTTAAATTCCGTAAGACTACACAGTGAAATTGGAGTATAACATTAAGTAGGTTTTGATTATATCTCATTAGTTAAGGTAAACAGAAATGAGTGGTCACTTTAAAAATCTACTTGTTAAGTTAGCCAGGTGTCATGGCACATGCCTGTAGCCCCAGCTACTTCAGAGGCTGAGGTGGGAGGATCACTTTAGCACAAGAGTTTGAGGCTGTAGTGAGCTATGATTATGCCACTGTACTCCACCCTGGGTAAAAGAGCGAGACACTGTCTCAAAAAAAAAAAAAAAAAAAAAACTGCTTGTTCATTTTAAGCACATTCATAGAGGAAATTGTGCAGGCTATATTGTTTGATCTTTAAAGAAATGTAAGTGATTCAATGTCTTATAGCCAAATTTAATACTTAGTGTACATGTCTAGGTTGCCAGTGGCCATGGGGCCCTGCCAAGGGAGTACAGTCCACTGCCGACTGCTTGCTAAAGCGTGCTCTCTCCTCCTGTACTTCAGTTCACCTCACTGAAGTTTCTGGATCCCAGTGGGATACTGGAGTAGCCCTCGATTAATATTTAACCATGTGCTTTCTCTCTGACTCAGCTGGGACTTTTAAGTTGGTTGGGAATTCAAGAGTATAGCTAAGTGATTCTGTTACTCAGTGAGAAAAATAAAAGCAGCAGTTTTATTGAATCTGCTGTTTCCTTGTTTCTTGTGCATGATAATCAGTGGCTAGGAACATTTTCTGTTACCGTTTTTTCCCTGCTTTCTATTCCAGGTCAGTCTTCACTGTTTCCAATGGAAGATGGATTCTTGGATGATGGCCGTGGGGATCAACCTCTTCATAGTGGCCTGGGTTCACCTCACTGCTTCACTCACCAGAACGGGGAAAGAGTGGAACGATATTCTCGCAAGGTGTTTGTGGGCGGATTGCCTCCAGACATTGATGAAGGTATATTTGGAAATAACTATTTATAGCAGGGTACCCAGATGGTGGCACACAGTAGGAAACTCATAGATAGTGGTGGTGGTTGTTACAATAACAGTCTCATCTGGCTCCGGTAGTCAGCCCTGATTGCACTGTTCTTTTGTCCTATCCTCCTATCATGGCATATAAGATTAATTCATAGAAGGGAGGGGAGCAGAGCTGTGCACACCAACTAAAGCAAGGGATTGGACTACATGAAAAGGAGTAAACATCACTGGGAAAACTTCCAAGGGGTTCAGTTGTTGTGGGGATACATGGGTACTAACTGCCTTTTCGTTTGCATGTGCTACTTTGGACAAATTCAGTGATATATTTTTCTTTTTTTCCCCCCATCTTTTATGAGTGCTCCACAGATATATAGTTTATTGTTTAAATCTTAGACTAAGCATGAACTTTTGAAAAATATAGGCTACAGTTGTACTACAAGAAGGATAATCTTATTTAAGGTAGTAAACAGGATAGAAGGTCCCTGCTTACATAGAGTTTACATTTTATTCAGGGAAGGCCCATAATGTATAAATATGCAAGAAAATACTAGAGAGCAAGTGTTTAAAAGCAAAGAGCAGGATGATGTAATATAGTGATGCAGGGAGTTTTTGAAAATTAGGTGGATAAGAAAAGCCTCTTTGAGAAAGTGATATTTAAGCCGAGACCTGAATAAAGGGCCAACCATGCAAAGGTTTAGAGGGACTTGTTCAGGAATATGCTGTTCCTCCATAGGCTTCAGTGACCCTAATAAAAATCAAAGTAGCAGACCTTATAGCAATCACCTATCCTTGGTTGCTTTCCTAATTTCTTTTGTCTCAGTTTCCTGAATGAAAATGGAAATACACTAAATCATATTATGGAGAAGAGAATAGATTTCTTTCTTTCTTTCTTTTTTTTTTTTTTTTTTTGAATTGGAGTCTTTCTCTGTTGCCCAGGCTGGAGTGCAGTAGTGTGATCTTGGCTCACTGCAGCTTCTGCCTCCTTGTTCAAGCAATTTTCCTGCCTCAGCCTCCCGAGTAGTTGGGACTACAGGCACACACTGCCTGGCTAATTTTTGTATTTTTAGTAGAGAAGGGGTTTCCCCATGTTGGCCAGGATGGTCTTGATCTCCTGACCTTGTGATCCACCCGCCTTGGCCTCCCAAAGTGTGAGATTACAGGTGTGAAGAATAGATTTCTGTGCACATGTCTAAGATCTAATAATAAGGTTTAATATTTTCGCAGTTAGACTGGGATCACACTTATCAAGTTACTTCATTTTCTTTAAAAGTATTTATCTTTTGGAAGGTTGAGACAGGAATGGTTCTAAATGTCTTGGTGGAAGCTATGCTGAAAGTTTAGGGTTGTCTGAATCAATCTCCATCCTGCCCTCAGCATAGCTTGAAGAATATTGTGTTCTGCAGAATTGTGCACTAAAAATTACAGGGTTTATGGGGGAAAATAAGGTTAAAGATAAATCATTTAAAACCTAATGAACTTTGTACCTGAAACACTAACAAGAAGAGAATTAGTACCTTGGAGATAACTTGGACATTTCAGGCAAGTAGCTCAGCACACTTGGGGCTGCTTTAGGGAATATTGAAAATGTGCAAAACCAATAAAGCAGAAATGTTGGCTTGCAAGCATGGAGACAATGCAGATGGAAACAGATCTTTGAACACCCGAGGAAGCGCAAACTAAACTGTCAGGAGAGAAGAGTCCTGGAAGGTTAGGGGCATATCTCTCTGACAAGAAAATTCTGGTTGCTGTGCTTATTTTTAATTTTCTTATAATAGAGCTGGGAGAGTTTGTACCTGTACATCAGAGAAGTGGGGGACTTTTTCCTTTTTTGATGAAGTTTATAATTCTTTCCTCACTATGCTAGCTCACCTTGCCTAGGAAAAATCATTTATGAACCAGTACAATTCCATGTTTTACTGACATTGTTCCCTGTTTATTAGACTCACACAAACTAAACTCACTGTAGAAACAGGTGTCATAGCAGAGGAGACTAGACTGTTTCACTGTATGGGGGAGATGAAAACAGCTCTACCAGACTGGAATTTAGACATACTCCTCATCTTTCTTTTCTGTTCTTTTACCCTGCCCTATTATCAGTTCTTACCTACACATGCTTACCTACTCTTTCTAGAAGTCTCTTTGAAATTTGTTTTATAATCTCATTAGTGTCCAAATATATAATGTAGCATAATTTGTATCATTTAAATTAATAGCAAAATATGGTCAGGTCTTCCTTGTCTATCATTTTTTCCCATTCATCCCTTTTTCCCCTCCCTTCCTCCAAGGCTGAGATAATGCTGTCAAGGAAGTGGATTGGTGACAGGGGAGAGGTCTCACGTGGAGGGGATGTGTATGCATGTGTGTGGAGGGGCTTGCTCAGAGGACGGAGCGGCAGCACAAATGGTATCCGAGAAATAAGGGCGACAAGAGCCAAGGCACAAAGGTGGAACGTAGAGGAGGCTAGCAGGGTAGGGGCAAGACTGGTTACATGGAGCAAATTAATACATGTTGTACAGGTATTGGGAGCTAGGTTTCTTCCTGTGAGAAGAGAATATAAAAATAGAAAGAGGGAAGACTAGAAAAAGCCATGAGATGTTGGAGTCATATTGAAAATATCAGTATGAACTTACTAGTTTTTATCAATACATACACAGATACAGAAATAGTTATAAATGTGTGTGTGCATATTTATTTCCTAGCTTCATCCACTGCGAAGACTTAGAAATAATGAATACTCACTAGCAGTGAGCATATAGAGCACCTGCCTCTTAGTTTCTAAATATCTTTTGCCGCTAAAGGGATCAATATGTCTTGGGAAAAAAAAAATGACTGATTCTTAGACTGCTACAGGGAAAGAATAAGATGAGCCTGGAGTATCTTCTTAGGCCAGAAAACATGAAAGTGCTTAAAGAATGGTGGCAAGAAGTGTGAAAGACATAGAAGCCTCCCACTCCTATTTGATAATTAGAGCCAAATCAGGGACAATTTTTGGGACATATTGAGCATCAAGATAAAAAAGGAGTGAATTGGATCACAACCCATTGAATAAAATAGACGATACCGATACAATAAATGAATAAATCAGTGGGACAGAAGGAAAGCTCCCTTACTGCACAATACTAACTAATACATATAGAAGGAATCATGGAAACAGTTAATCATTATTTGGCAACCATTATTGTGGTAGTTAATACAGGCAGGAGTCTTCAATGGATGCCAAGGCTCATGAAGGAACAGGATATTGGTGAGCAACAAAATATACTCTTGTAAAACACTAATTGATTACAAAGGGAGAAGAGGTTTTCTTGTGGTAGAGAAACCAGGCCAAGATTGACATGCCCTCCAGGTGTGGTAGTATACACTTGTAATCCCAGCTACTTGGAAAGTTGCAGGAGGATCACTTAAGTTCAGGACCAGCCAGGGCAACATAATGGGCCCTTATCTCAGGAGGAAAAGATTAACATGCTTATAGTAGGGCAGGATGGCATTGCACCATTATGGTGATATTCCAGTTTGGAATGCGTAGCATGATTCTAGTCATAGGAAGCAGAGCACAGACCCAGGTTGAGGGTCACTGTCTTAAATCTGTTCAGATTGCTATAAAAAATAACATAGACTTGGTGGCTTATAAACAACTGAAATTTATTTCTCACCATCATGGAGGCTGGGAAGTTCAAGATCAAGGCGCCAACAAATTCAGTGCTTGCTGAGGGCCTGCTTCCTAATAGATAATAGTCTTCTCATTGCACCCTTACATGGCAGAAGGGGTGAAGGGTCTCTCCAGAACCTCTTTTATAAGGGCACTAATCCCCATGAAAGGATTCCAACCCCATGACCTAATCACCTACCAAGGGCCCCAGCTCCAAATACCCTCACATTGGGGAACAGATTTCAACATACAAATTTTGAGAGAATATAAATATTCACACCATAGCAGTCATTCTATAGAATGAATATGAAAGACAAGAAAGAACATGGAGCTATTCCAAATTGAAAAAAGACTGATGCTCTAAGGATATGATAATTAAATGCAACCTGTTTTCTGGATAGCACTGTGGATCAGAAAGGATTTTGAAATTTAAATGAAGTATGTGAATCGCATAGTAGTATTATATCAAATTTGGTATATAAGGGAGTGATCTTGCTTTGAGCAGATAACAATAGTTATGTTTGGGATTACATGGCACCATTTCAGAAAAATATGCTGGCTGGCTGGCTTGGCTGGATGGCTAGATTGATTTATGCATATATACAGATAGAGGGAGAAAGAGAGAAGAAAGAGGTTGAAGGCAGATGTGCAAATTATTAGCAGTTGGGGAATCTAGATGAAGGGGATAAAGGAGTTCTTTTTACTGTTGCTGTAAATAGTAGATTTGAAACTTAAAAAAAACTTTCAAAAAATGATCATAAATATATATTAAATCTACTTTTTTCCTTTGTTGTTTATTAGATGAGATCACAGCTAGTTTTCGTCGCTTTGGCCCTTTGATTGTGGATTGGCCTCATAAAGCCGAGAGCAAATCCTATTTTCCTCCTAAAGGTAATTCCCAAGATTCATTATACTTATATAATTTATTCGTACATTGTTTAATGGGTAGCCTTTTCATAAATGTTCACCTTCACTGTAAAATTTTTTATTGTTGAACTTGCATTTTCCCAAATGCTCTTTAAAATTTCAATATATTTTTAAGTCAAATTTAATTTTACTCTAAAAGATGTTTCAAGATACTACCAAAATGAACTGTATGTTGATGTTATCAGACTTTTGGTATAAATATTGTTTTAATATTTTTTCCTATTCCTTTTTCCTTTCTTTAGTTTTAGTGCATGATTCCTTTCACCTGAAGAATTACCCAAAAATAGGAAAACATATAAGCCTTCTTTTGCCCCCTTTTTTTTTTTTTTCAGGCTATGCATTCCTGCTATTTCAAGATGAAAGCTCTGTGCAGGCTCTCATCGATGCATGCATTGAAGAAGATGGAAAACTCTACCTTTGTGTATCAAGTCCCACTATCAAGGATAAGCCGGTAAGTGTAGTTTAGCATAAAATAGCTTCTTGTTTTTGCCTCCGTTCATCTGTTCTGTTTGAGAAACCCATAGACAACTTGATGCATTTGGGGTACTTAATTGATGCGTTTGTAAGCAGACTAAATTTAAAAAGTCTTGTTGTGAAGTTCCTAACATTGACTTTCTATATATTTGCACTTAACCAATTTGACATTGAATTTTTAGTTAGTTGAAATATAATTGGTAAATCTTTACTTTTAAAAGACTTCATGGCTGGGCACCATGGCTCATGCCTGTAATCCCAGCACTTTGGGAGGCCGAAAGTGGGTGGATCACATGAGGCCAGGAGTTCGAGACCAGCCTGGCCAACATGGTGAAATCCCTACTGAAAATAAAAAATTAGCCAGGTGTGGTGGCACACACCTGTAGTCCCAGTTACTTGGGAAGCTGAGGCACGACAATCACCTGAACCCAGGAGGTAGAGGTTGCAATGAGCATCGATTGCACCACTGTACTCCAGCCTGGGTAAAGAGTAAGACTCTGTCTCAAAAACAAAACAAAACGAAAAAAACACACCAGACTTCACTTGATAATGCATTTAATAAAATAGTTGAATTGCCTCTGAATAATAGAACTCAAATCACAAATGTTATATGTTTATCTTTCTAGCTCTTTCTTCACTTTAATAAAGATTTTACCCAATATTATCCTTAACTGTTTATATGGTACTCTCCAAAGTAGAGTTGTGCATATACATGTACAGGTACATTGCATACTGTTTTTTCTTTTTGGAAAAGTTTATCATAAAATTTAGTCTTTAGGAAGAGGAGCAACTGGCATGTTTTGATGAGTCTGGCAAAGCAGCAATTTATTATCACTCAGCCAGCACCCAGTGAATGTTGGGGTATAGTACAGAATGGAGTTGTCAGTGGACCCAGCTTAAGCAAATAATATATGTGGAGCTTCTCTTGATGTCTTGTGGTTGTCTAGGTCAGAAACTTTGTAAGAATTCCTGCGCTCTGGACTCTTTCTGCTTGACTTGTTTATGTTCTCTGCCAATCCCCATCTGTATTTGAATTTGGGACCTCTGACCTAGGACTCTGTTGGTGTGCGTATTTGGGAATCCACTGCTGTCAACCTGTAGCCTTTCATGTGGGCATTTGTGACAGTTAGAAAACGTGAACAGTTTTAAATGAGGTACATGATTCTTGATTGACTGAGCTAATAGATACACTGAAGTATTTGTCATAAAAAAAATGTTGCAAATGTCATCAATATTTTTACTTTGAAAACTATTTTGAAATAATGCATTAGATTTGATGGTATCAGGAGTAGTTTGCATTTCCTGAACATACACTGATTCAACATACAATTCTAGTTTACTTAGCATTGGCTACCATGCTAAAAATTTATTGATTGGCATTGGATACCAATGCTAAAAATTTAAATTATATAGATATTGGGGGATTGGACAGACTAAAGGCCCAAATAAGCTGAAAAACAGCAAATTAACTTATAAATAATTAGGGACATGTTAAGTAATTTGGCTTATAATAGAGAATCAAAGTGAACTTTTCACCTTGGTTTAGTTTACTCTAAAAATGATGGGTTAGGATATACTATTTTTAAATTTTCTAGTAGTTTCCCAGCTTTATTGACTTGTAATGATAGGATTATTGCTTTTAAAATTAAAATACTTAGTAATAATTTTTAACTTTTTCCCCCATAAAGTATCTGTATTGAAAATGAGACATTTTGGTTTGTACATTCCCTAGGTCCAGATTCGGCCTTGGAATCTCAGTGACAGTGACTTTGTGATGGATGGTTCACAGCCACTTGACCCACGAAAAACCATATTTGTTGGTGGTGTTCCTCGACCATTACGAGCTGGTATGATTAAACAAACAACAAACTCTTTTTCCTATGGCATAAGAAATATCAAGATCTTCAGCATAAATTTTTCATAAGAATTTGAGTTAACATCCAAGAGTAAGAATTCTAGAATCAAAGTATCTGAGTTTGAATTCATGTGTTCTAATAGTTGAGTGACCTTGGACAAATTCCATGATTTTTCTAATTCTCAGTTTCCCTATCTGTCAAGTAGGGGTGAAAGGTGTACTTATTTCTAGTGTTATCTTAAGGGTCGAATGAGATGACCAGTGCAAAGTACTTAGTCTAGTGCTGCATAATGCTAATTGTTCTCATCGTCTGAAAAGAAAAAAAGCCATTCAGGAATAGATTACGTATTGAGATGGTCAGTATTTGTTTTCCACATCCTCATTTGCTCAACAGCCATTAACTGAGTTCTGGAATATAATAGACTTCTAAGCAGTGCATCATATTTTTAGAGTAGTACTTACAGAACAATTAAATTCCTAACTTCAAGTAATTTGAGGTTTAATAGTATAAATGAGATAAAAAGCGTAACATGAACAGGAATGTAGCTTCATGATTATAACACTTCACAGAGAAGATGCAGTCATTTCACGTTTTTTTTTTTTTTTTTTTTTTTTTTTTTTAATGAAAAATTGGTGAAGAGACTTCGGGGAAAGGGTTTTGATGGGAATAAGCCAGGAGGACCCCCAAAGAGTCTACCAGTTAGTTTTCTAATGTTCAAGTAATTATTATATTAATCAATACATCATTAACTCGTAAATCTATGGAGCAACATGGCATAGAGTGACAAACGTGGAAGCCAAGTCCAGCACTATCACTTAATGACCTGTGACCTTGGACAGATCGATCACCCTTTCTGTGCTTCAGTTTCCTTGGGAAATTACTATCTACTTCATGGAGTTGGGAGAAGAATAAAGAGAGCATATTAGAAAACATCTAGCAAGCCCTTGCCCAAAGTTAAAAGATGAAAGCTTAACACGATGAATGACTGATTGTAGTAATAAGTTTCATTTTAATAATTATTTTAGTGATGTGAGCTTAGAGTACAGATGAATTGCTTTTGATGAAACCGTTGGTGAGCCAGATGAATATTCCTGATTTTAAATGTCCTGTTTGCTCCTTTCTTAATTAGTGGAGCTTGCAATGATAATGGATCGACTATATGGAGGTGTGTGCTACGCTGGGATTGATACTGACCCTGAGCTAAAATACCCAAAAGGAGCTGGGAGAGTTGCGTTCTCTAATCAACAGAGTTACATAGCTGCTATCAGTGCCCGCTTTGTTCAGCTGCAGCATGGAGAGATAGATAAACGGGTAAGCCTTACACTACACTTTGGAAAATTTTAGAAATGGTCCTCTAAATGTGTGATTAGCAATATTAGAATGGGAAAATTTTATGACAATAAAGTGACAGCTGAGAATTTTGCCTATAGAGTTAATTATGCTCTATAATACATGAAAGAATTTCCTATAAATTTCTTTTATCTTTGATTTTTTTGAGTTTCCTAATCAGAACACTATAATCAATTTACTTGCGTTAATTTAATCTTCTCTAAACCATAACTTCCATTCAATCTCAATCCATCCATCTATTCATTCATTTAGTTTGTCAGTCATTCAATAAATATTTACTGAATCCTTTGTACTGTGTTATATCAGGTATATAAACAGGAATGACCTTGAGATTTCCTGCCTCTTTTTTTGTTTTGTTTTTTAATCCTGGGACATAGCAAATACCTCAGTAAGCCCTATTTCTCAATGAATTGCATTCACAGATTTCTTTTCTTTTTTTTTCTTCTTTTTCCACAGCCGCCGCCTCTCACCAATTTATTTCTTAGCTTGGTGTTTCATCCATTCAACAAACATTTTAAAGCTTAGGACAAGAAGTTCCTGTTCTCATGAGTTTATTTCCTAGCAGATAGAACTGTATCATTTGCCAGAACTACTCAAAGTGTGGCCTGTGGACTGACCGCCAGTCTGCAAACTTAGTTTGTAGTGAGATAGGAATTTAGACCAGACCATGTAATCAGCTACATTGCTGGGCACAATGTTTGGTCCAGCTGGACCAGCTGGCAGTTTTTTTTTTCATAGAAAGGCTTTATTGATGAAGGAAGCAACATGTTGATTTATATTCTGGTATCACCTTTTTATTTCATGGCACACTAGCACTTGCATTAGTGCTGACTTTGATATCCAACACTCTGAGGTATTGTGCTAAAATAGATTGATTTTATTGTGTTGTTCTCAATTCAAGATGTAAAAATGATCAAGTCAGTAGTGGTTTCTGCTTTTTATGTTTCATGTCATGTATAGTCTACTTCATTGGCAGTAAAAACATTTAAGGTAGTCGTGATCATCCTACAACTCACTATATTAAAGAGAATGGCACCCATTCTATTTTAAGTGTGGGGGGAGGGACAAGATTAATATGTTAACATGCCTACTTGTTTGTTTGTTTTTGTTTGTTTGTTTTTGAGATGGAGTATCGCTCTGTCACCCAGGCTGGAGTGCAGTGGCACGATCTTGGCTCACTGTAACCTCCATCTCCTGGGTTCAAGTGATTCTCCTGCCTTAGCCTCCCAAGTAGCTGGGATTACAGGCGTGTGCCACCATGCCCAGCGAATTTTTGTATTTTTAGTAGAGACGGTGTTTCACCATGTTGATCAGGCTGGTTTCGAGCTCCTGACCTGAAGGGATCCACCTGCCTTGGCCTCCTGAAGTGCTGGAATTAGACTTGAGCCACCCACCACATCTGGCCTATTTGGTTTTTTATGCACACTAAAAAATATCTACGTATCACTGCCTCATTCTAACATAAGTTTCAGAGCTGTGGGGTTGGTCATTAGAAATTCAGACTTAATTTGTATTCCTCTGCAATGAAATCCTTTGCCCAGTGTTCTTGCCACTCTGTAGACATTATGGAGCAGCCCAGAGGCCAAAAGCCTGGTACTGTCCTTATGCCTACTATTCTTGGACTTCCATGGCACTCTTCTCCTTTTGTACTTTTATTTTTTAGTTAAAACATTATTTTTAGATGCAGGGTCTCACTCTGTCACCCAGGCTGGAGCACAGCGGCACAATCATGACTCACTGCATGTTCTCCTTTTGTTCATGGCTAACCTTGGTCGGGATTTCTTGTCAGAGCTGGATGGCACCATTGGTGGTGACAGCCTGCTGTAAGGGACTTTCAGCCATGAGTCTCTCCAAACTAAAAATAACCAGCTCTTTTCTAGCTGATGAATTAATAACCAAGTGACTGTTAATGCTTGAAACATTCACATGACAGGTTGGCTGATAGAACACTGAAACAGGCCCAGTTTTAGAAATTCACCTTTGACTTTTAGACTCAGGTGAACCACTCTTAACTGAGAAAGAACAAAGCAGGGTTTTAAATTGTGAATCCTGTAGCTGCATCTTTTTTTTTTTTTTAAAAAAAACAGAGTTCCAGGTTTGTGATTATAACCCAAAATGTGTACACTATAAATAGAAACCACGAGCCAGGCTTTACGACAGCTCAGAATCTCGTGACACAGAAGTCAGGCATCTTCCCACTGACTTGAATATTGAAGTGCAGTTGTGTGGAACTTGGATCCTCGTAGCTGATTTTGTTTAAATTATGATTCCACATATGACAAAAATCCAGATCCACTAATTAAAATGAGGGTTTGTGTCTATGAAAAATCTCCTGTGGGTTTAATCTCATAACATTCTAGTCTAAACAGTTGGCTTCATTTCATGATGTCTACTGAAATCCTTTTTCCTTTGAAGAGTGTTTATTTAATAGGAAAAAAAAAGTAAAATGATGGATAATTAAAACCTTCCTAGGTTCTTAAAAGATGAACTATCCATATTTCAGTAAATGAATAATTAATTATTCCTTCCACTTTGGGTACCTTGGAACAGATTCCTTCAGATAGTGGATGGAAATGTACATGCATGGTTAAGCATTGCTGGCCTAGTCACTGAAAAATGTAAAATCTTTTTTTTTTTTTTGACTGCAGGTGGAAGTTAAGCCATATGTCTTGGATGATCAGCTGTGTGATGAATGTCAGGGGGCCCGTTGTGGGGGAAAATTTGCTCCATTTTTCTGTGCTAATGTTACCTGTCTGCAGTATTACTGTGAATATTGCTGGGCTGCTATTCATTCTCGTGCTGGCAGGGAATTCCACAAGCCCCTGGTGAAGGAAGGCGGTGACCGCCCTCGGCATATTTCATTCCGCTGGAACTAAAAGATAACTACAGTGCTCATTTTCAGGCCTCAGAATAAGTGCACTCTTCTGTTAATTCTGACCCCTTCCTCAACCTCTTCACGCTGGCATGTCCTTTTGTAGCAGTCTGCAACTTAACTCTAGTATAATGAAAAAAGAATGACCTATAATATAGGTGTTTTGTAGATTCTTGTGTCACTGCAAACAATATGAACTCCTTTTTCGTATTGCCATCGGGTTACATGGAAGTTTTATTCTCTTGTTTTGCTGGAGACCAAGAGGATCTAAACTTCCTGCAACATTTTCTTAGAGGAGAGAGAGAAATATTAAAAAAGAAATAAAACAATAGAGTATTTTGGGTTTTTAATTAAATTATTGTTAATAATATAACATATAAGAATACTTTTATTAAAATAACCATGCAACAATAACACTATCCGTCTATCTGACAGTTTTTCCCCCAGGGAAGTGCTTTTGCCTTTTCCTTTCTTTTTTTTTTTTTTTTATCTTTTTTGTCTCTCTCTTTTTTTCCATTCCCTTTTAATTTTTTTAACAGCAATGGAGGAAGTTAACAATTTTTAATGGAAAGAACATGTTAAAACAAATGCATAAGCAAGATTGAGCAGCATTGTAATTAATTTTCAGGGTTTTGAGGCTGAACATAATTTCATTATCCCTCAAAAAGTTACCACCACATCAGAAAAAAAAAATAATAATAATAAAGTAGGCAGAGCTAGGTTTATTTTCTCTTAAACAATTTTTAAAATTCAGAATGTAAAAATTGGGTAAATTTACTACTGAGGGGAGTGCACTTATTTATTTAACTTACTTATCTGGTCAAAGCCCCAGGAAACCTACCAAAGCTAGAATTAATGACAACTGGTGGGAAACCTAGCATTTCCTCTCCTGAAGAACAAATGTATAAATTTTATTTTTGATGTTTATATATAAACTCTATATCCTAATTTACTAACACCCATCAGGTGTCAGCCTTTGCTCTCCATTTTGACGTTAAAAAACAACAGATCTAGAGATACCTCAAGGATATCATTTTTGATTTTGTGTTACAGTACACTTGTAGCCAAAACTGGAAGACAAAACCAATATATAATTTGGCTGCTGATTGGCTTACTTTTAGATTTAAAGTTTCTTTGGGTATCCTGTAATTTAGTTGTAACATAGAAAATGAAAAAAAAAAAAAGTTAAAAAAAGTTAAGTAGTTGCAAAGTGTTTTGCACTGTTGAACTAAGTAACTGTGTAAATCTGTGCAAAGGTACGTATGTTTATCTTACTCTTCCTATAAACTAAAATAACATTACAGTTTCAGAATTTAGCATGGGACATAGTCAGTGTTTGAAGTGCCAACTTCATCAAGTAATGCATGCTTTTATTATAAATAAAATTCTAGCTTTGAAAGGCGTTATTATGTGTTGAACAGTATGCTTCAGGGGTGAATTTAAAATAGTCTCTTGAAGCCCCAGTCATGGAAGTAACTTTTATTTTAATTGAGATTCTCTTATTATAATGCCCTATCCATCATTAAAAGGAATATTATCAGTGGGCAAAACAGGAAATAAAACAATCTAATGGCAATCTTGCTAGTTGTGCTACCTAACAGTACCATCTTGGATCCTTCAAAACCAAAGACTTGCCCCAGCACTGCTGTGGAACCACCTGGCTTATGACCCCTATGGATGATCTTTAGGAAAAGCAGCCCTTTATTTTTAATACAGGCTTTAATAAACTATACCTGTTAAGTTCCAAAGGTCAAAATGGAGACATTTGCTGTCTAATATTCAAACATAGAAAGGGAGCTGCTTTTAAAGAATTCCCTGCAAATACTGAAAGCAGTCATGCGAATGGAGGGTGCTCTTGTGTAGCTGGTCAGGGACTTTTTTTTCTTTTCTCCTGAACTACATGATTCTAATTGGAATGTTCATTTGCCTCTTTTTACTCTTTTAAATGCTTGTAGGTGGCTTGGGGTGTGCTATCGTGCTGTTCCTACTCAGTAAACAGGTGTGATGAGTTAACAAGAAATAACACTGTTTGAGAACTAGCTTTGAATAATAATTTTTCCCTTTGTACATGACCTGCTGAATTTCGGTACAGTGTTTTTGTAGCTAACTTATTTTGTCATGCACATAATGTATATTTGTTATGCACTACTTTTGTATATCTTGTTTTTCCAACAGTGAACATTTTTAGGCACACTTTTCACTGACGGGATATCTCTTTATGCAATACCTCAATTTTTCATATTGCAAAGAGTAGCTTTTTGTACTTTTATTACTGAGAGATCTTCATATACTTCATTTTTTAATATAAATAATTTTAATAAATTTTATTTTCTTATATTCTGCTTTTTATACATTTCAGTGCTCTGCATACATTTTAAATTATGAATGTCGTGCACTGGCAATGCTATTTTAGAGTCTGCAGAGAAGAGAAAGCATGTTGCTTAAACATCCTTCCCCAGCACCAGCTATTGGTGTACCTATAATTTAAGAAATAGTCTATGTAAAGTCACAAATTAAAGAAAAAAAAATTCGCATGAAAATGACAGATAACACTGTAGTTCCTGAAACAAATTAAATGCATAAGCATAGGGTAGAAATTTAAAATAACAAAATTGTCTACAGCTTCTTACTAAGTTTTTAAAATTATTCACAAAATGCAGACATTTTTGGTGAATGTTTAGCCATTTTTAATATTAATAAATTGATGTTAAGTGTTTGATTCAGAAATGTCTGCTCTTTTAAATTATATATAAGGAAAAAAATAGCCTGCCTTGGGACAGGTGTGTAATGTTAGTATGCATGACTAATGTAAGAAATTGTTATTCTACTAATATTTACTTGTGATTGTGTGACAAGTGTGTTTACAGATTATTTGGTTACACTTCAATTTACAGGGCATAAACAATGATTATCTATTACTCTGAACTTTATTGATTACATGTTCTTCAGAATACATGGGATTGTAGTTGGGAGTTACCATGTAACTCAAACATAATTAACATGTAATTAGTTTACAGATTTTAGGGCATCACTTCAGTTCACCAAGCATGTAGTTCTAGCGCACTAGCATGGCACCAGCCATGTACTTACAATGTAGTTACAGAGTAATTACATGGTTATTTTTGCAATGTAAAATAAAGTGTTTCTGATTATTTTCTATGTAAAGGAACCCTCTCCCTTCCCCTTCTGGTCCCCGCGCTTTGGTATAATATATATACTTCTCCATACACAGACCTCTGCAGAATGCAAAATAAAACTTGCAGTGAATGAATTTAGCATTTTATGAGAGTGCTGTTGGAAAGACTTGATAATTCACCCCTTTTGTTTTGAAGAGTTGAATCTTCTGTTAAAAGGTGATTTAAAACTTGAATGTGATGAATTGTGGCAAGTTAACTTCAAGTTATGTGCAATACTTATTTCAAACTTTTGAAAGATCTTTGCAGTGTAATTCTTTGTTTTTAATTGCAGACATTTAAAAATGTCATTTTCTACTGTTAAGAGTAATCCTCTTTCTTGCTGGTGTTTCTAAAGAAAAGAATCAGAAATCAATCTTTCTACTAATGTAAATTTGAGATTATTTTTAAAAATGGAATAAAAGAGGTTTTGGTCATTTGCTTTATTTTATTATCTTATTTTAAAGCTACTGTGATTGATAGCATTGTAAGAATCGGGACAATATTGTATTCAACTGTTTTATTTTTTATATTTTTAAAATTTAAAGTATAATTAGTTTTTATAATTTCATCAGATTTTTGTTATATTTTTTGGAAGTGAAACTTTTAGCAAGTGGGTGTCTAGTTTTTACTAATCCCTAATTTTTTTTTCCAGTGTATTGCTCATATTATCAGAAGGAAAAGTTATTTAAGTATGTCAGTTAATTGTACTACTTGGCTGAATTTCCATATAGTTTTTACTGTGTATGGGGAGGTTGTAGTATTTATTATAGCATTTTAAATAAGGGTAATTCATTTTTTATTAAAGTCATTTTCACGTTAAGTTCCTATTTTTGTATGTTCTACTCTTAAGTTATATAACACAGTTCCTTTTTTAAAAGAGTTCATTTGTTGAAGTGCTAGTGGAAAATTAATGTTATTAAATAGTTTGCAAATGACTATTTATACCAGTATGCATATAATTTTTAAATATTTGTAATGTGAGATGTTGAATGAATAAAACTTTTAACTCAGATTTCTTTTAATATACTTATTTATTTTCAACACAAGTAGATTATGCTTACTTGATTGGGAAAATAACATTTTAAAATATAGAAATTTACTGTTGAGCTAATGCAGCACAAACCAACATAAAAAAAATCTTCAGTCATATAAGTACTGTGGCAAGTGTGCATTCTTATGTAAGCCTAAAGTGTCAGTGGGTGATTGTGTCTTTGGCCTGTACTGTTAGTTCACCTGCTGCCTGCTCTGCAGAGTTCTTTTTATTTGTAGCCTTCAATATGTATACGAGGTATAAGCCCAGGATCTAAGCATTCAGTCATCAGTTGAAGGCCAAATGTCCAATAAAAGTGAAAGAATGAATGTTTAGTTAATAATGAAAGTCGGTATCTGCGAGGTTCAGTTTTGAGTCTTTGCCAATGAATAGTCTTGATTTGTGGCCAGACTACCAGAGGGCTTGAAAACAAGTCTCTTTTGACTTCCAATTCCCAGTTCCTCCATAGACCTTAATGTCATTGGGTATGGTCTGTGGGATTATAATCTCTGTAGCATGTCAATCGAAAATATATCTTTGATTTGACCCATTAATCATGTGGACTACTAAGTACTGTAATGTGTTAGTATTTATATTTTAAACTGCATTCTCAAACTTTTAATATAAGGATTTATTGTAACAAAATATAACACTGAGAATATCCTGTTTTGTCAAATTTAATATCTCTTCTTTCTTGAATATAGTATTCTGAAAGCTAGAAGAGGTTCTTGTCCTGAGATAAATGGACTGTAAGATCTTTTGCTTCTAAATTGTCTCCCAACATGCAGCTTTTCCAACTATAGAGATTCCTGAGGGTAAGGGCAGACTGGAGAGCTTCCCCTTTCTCTTATCTAGCAATTCCCAAACCTTATGTTCAGCATTCAATGAAGGGCCTTGAGGAAGCCCCAGGGATGGGACACTGGAGACGTGGGTGGCATTTGGTTACCACCTCTATAGTATTCCTAGGCATTCTGGGATGGTTTCAGTTTTTTTGCTTTGTTTTTTTTGTTTCGTTTTTTGAGACAGAGTCTTGCTTTGTCACCCAGGCTAGAGTGCAGTGGCGTGATTTGGGCTCACTGCCACCTCTGCCTCCCGGGTTCAAGCTGTTCTACTGCCTCAGCCTCCTGAGTAGCTGGGATTACAGGTGCCCGCCACCATGCCTGGCTAATTTTTTGTATTTTTAGTAGAGATGGGCTTTCACCATCTTGGCCAGGCTGGTCTTGAACTCCTGACTTTGTGATCCACCTGCCTTGGCCTCCCAAAGTCCTGGGATTATAGGCGTGAGCCACTGTGCCTGGCCGATTTCAGTATTAAAAAAAAAAAGAAAGCCCAAGCATATTTAGTTTAGGAAATGTTATTTTAGGTAAGTGATATATCAATAAGTGACACAACAACTCTATCGATATTATATAGGTGCATTACTTTGGGTGTTTTAAATCACAGAATGGTGCGTCTGGAAACGGTGTGAGGGCTGTATTTCTTTATTCACTGATTGCCTAAACCTACCCAACAAGGAAAATTCTTTTTTTCTTTTTCTTTTTACTATCAAATCATCAATCAACAATGGAAATTCTCTACCACATTCTTAGCAATCAAGTTATTTCATAACCCCTTTTGGTAATGGGTTTGTGTCCACACCTAGGTCAGAAGGTAATTCTTTTAGGGATTTTTTTTTTTTGAGTTTGGGAAATACTCAAAAGTTTGATCAAATGTCAGGGGGAAAGTAATCTCTGATTTTAAAAATTGAAGAATATTCAAGGTGTCAATGAAGTGAGTTAGAAACTTTTAAGGAGTAATTATTTTCTGAAATGTGTAACAACCAAATAAGAAGAAAGTCTAATAGTGATCTTCAGAGGACTAGGATAGTCCTTTCCACAAGAAAAAGCGTTAAATATACTTAGAAAATGGGGCACCTTGTTTCTTGTAAAGTCAAAGTAATGCACATTAGTTTATTAAGACTTAGAGAAGTTTTACAGTGAAGAAACCTATTTACTTTGTTGAAAGTGTCCCCCTCACCCCAATTTCTCTAACCACAGATTCTGTTTACAGGTAATGCAGGATCCCATGGAACATACTTTGGGATATACCACTGTAACATTTTAGTATATTTCAAGAACCTTTGAAATCCCACCTTGTTTTTTGGCATCCATACGTGTGTTCTGGAAGGGTGCTTGGCCCTGCCCCTTGCCAGCCACATTCAGAGCTGTTTTCATTGCCCACACGTACTTTACTGGAGTTCTAGGTACTTGCCTAGCTTCTAACCCCTGTCCTAGTTCCAGTACCTCCTTCTAATTGTCCTCCCTCTACTCCCATCCCAGAAGAAAGAAAAAGAGAAGTTACTTTGCACAATAAAGCTATTTTGATTATGCTTTTCACTGGCTCAGACCAACCCTTCTCATGAGTGCCACTTTGAATCTTCCCATTCTATGATGTACTGTCTCGTTTTCTCATCATTCCTGTCCTCCTTCAAAATTTTCTTTTGCAAACTTCCCTCAGCACCCCTCACCCACCGATTCTCTTGAGAATAGGGGCCACTTGCTTTGAATAAACTCTAAGAATTCAGAAAATGAACATTTGTGCCCCACTAGGAACTCTAATCTAGCAATATCAATTCAGTCATTCTTATTAGAGAACATTGTGTTTTGTCATGCCTTGAGTCTTCCCAGAGTATTCTGAGTTATAATCTTTCTCTAGTCAAGTTGGGTGTCATTGTTGGCTGTCTGGAAAAATTGTCTTATTATGATTCAGCGTGGTGACCAGAGTTGGAAAAGTACACATTGTCTCAGGGAAGTTAAAAATGAACAGCAGCATCCCAAATCAGAATGTGAGCAAACCTCCAGCCTTTAGTATTGCACGTAATTTGATTCAGTGTCAGGGAAAAACTGCCTGTGGGTAGCTGGGCTGGAGGTGGTGAATCAGTGCATGCAAATGCCAGTAGCTAAGCTTGAGCTTGCTTTATTCTTTTCATTGGAGTTCTATTTCAGGAAGCCTGGCTTTGATACCATGAAAATGTCAATGTGATCAAGCAAATGTCACCATTTTAAAGAGATTATTTTCAACTCTTCTCCCATCTCCCTGTGACACCTAGGAGTGATTCCCCAGAACCCACCAAAGGCAATAGGGCATTTTAAACTTGTGAAATAAGTTACCCAGAAAGAGAACTGGGAGGGGTGGTGGTAAAATAAATATGTGAAGCTGCAAAGAAGGTTTTACGTAGGATCCAGTAAAGACCTGGCGCTTCCTTATTTGTAGGAATGAAGGCGATACAGGAGCTAAAGAGAAATTAGGCAGTTAGTGAGAGTAAGAGAGCCTCCATAAGGCTTCCTTTTTAACAAAAAGCAGCCCCCAAATCATTTCTAACAAAGAGCAGCCTGTAAAATCGAGCTGCAGACATAAATAAGCAAGCTGGAAGCCCGCATAGGTGAATGCCTGCAGCTGTGCCAATAGAAAAAGGCTAGCTGGGGGCCAGGCATGTTCAACATGGAGGCTCCCTCTTCCTTTTCTTTGTCTCTATGTGTGCAGTAGAAAGGCAGGCAACAAGGCTTTGGCCAGGTAGAGACTCCATCTGCATAATAAAAGATTAGGGTGGGATGGCCAGCTTCTTTGTGCACGTTGCAAATGTCACACCTGGTCCGACCAATCTCTCCCGCCCTACGTTAATCAGACACGCCTCCTCAAGCTCATCTATAAAACCCCATGCATTTAACCACGGAGCCGGAAGTCCGACTCGGGAGCCCCCGTCTCTCTCTGGAACAGAGAAAGCTATTCTCTTTCTTTTGCTTATTAAACCTCCACTATTAAACTCACTTCTGTGTGTCCGCGTTGTTGATTTCTCTGGCGTGAGATGACAAACCTCGGGTATTTACCCCAGACAATGACGCCACTTCAAAGGCACAATTCCCCTTTCATATTTGAAGGATAAGTGCTGTGGGCTCTGGCGTGTTCGACTGGTGATAGGTTTGATTCCAACAACATGCTGGGTGGTGTTGGCGTGGGAATGTGGAAGGGTCACATCCATCAAATGACTCTCAGCACTTCTGACTGCAATAACTGAATGATTTGGTTCAGAAGAAACTAGTATATGCTGATCACCTGTTATAGACCAGGTTCTTGCATACAAGGATAACATTTCCATGAAGTATTGAACAGGTCATAGAACTGTCTCATGAAGAAGGTGGGTGATTTGGCCAAAGCTAGGATGTGCCTAGATTCCAATTCTCATCTACTAATCTCAAATCTTCTTCATTAAATCTTCTTCTCACTGGATTAGCAATTAACAGGATCAGGGGTTTTTATTTAAGTTGGGTTTTGTTTTTAAAACGGAAGTTTCTTTCCTAAACCGAATCTGGGTTTAAGTGTCATATTTAGGAAGTATAGAGATAGGATGATAAAACAAAAGTTGTAAGATGGCTGGGCACGGTGGCTCACGCCTGTGATCCCAGCACTCTGGTAGGCCAAGGCGGGAGGATCTATTGAGCCCAGGAGTTCAAGACCAGCCTGGGCAACACGGTGAAACCCCGTCTCTACAGAAAAACAAAACAAAACAAAACAAAACTTAGGTGGGCATGGTGGTAAGTGCCTGTAGTTCCAGCTACTGCAGGGGGAGGGGGCTGCTAGGACAGGATCACCTGAGCCTGGCAGATTGAGGCTGCAGTGAGCCATGATCATACCGTGGCATTCCAGCCTGAGCAACAGAGTGAGACCGCCTTGGGGGAAAAAAACAAAAACAAAAACACCACAAAAGAAAACCAAAAAAATTCACAAGTTGTACCATGGCTGGGCACAATGGCTTATACCTGCAATCCCAGCACTTTGGAAGGTGGGAGGATCACTTGAGGCCAGGAGTTCAAGACCAGCCTGGGCAGCATGGTGAGACCTTGTCTCTAATTTTAAAAATAAAAAATAAAAATAAACTTTGTAAGAGCAAATGTGAGTTTTGATTATGAGTCCTAAAATGTGGCCATTTCCTTTCTAAAAACTGACTGTCAGCTAAGAAAGTTGCTCAAGATCATGTAGTTAGCAGGGGGCAGTTAAGGAGGCCAGAGGGAAGTTTTTGAGCTCTGTCAAGCCCAGGTGGCTCAGGCCTATCTCTGCAGTTCTTGTCTGCCTTACTGGCCTCCATTAAGGCCATGAGTATGGTTCAGAGGCCAGAACGGGGTATACATTTAGTGACAAGGTAGTTGAAATGACATTTCTATTCACCTTGAGGAAGTACAGAACAGACTTCTTAGTGCATATTCTTTGTCTTTGATCCAACCACCAAGGGAGACACGCATCAGTTTGGGGTAGGAAACAGAAAGGAGGGTCCTTTTCTCTGGTATTGTACACCCAAGAATTTCAGAAACACAATTTTCAGAGTGAGAATAATAATAACTACTAACATTGGTGGAGTACTTTCCAAGTGCTAGGCATTGTGCTATAGGCATCTCCTTTCTACCTCTCCACAATCCTTTGTGAAAGATACTCCACTATCTCATTTTAAAGTGACCAAAGTTCAAAACGTTAACTAATCTGCAAAGCCAGGATTCAAATCTAGGTCAAACAGGTCCTGACTGTTTGACTTCACCCCTTAAAAGTTTCCAACCTAAGGAGAAATTTTATTAAAATTTCATTTATCCCCCTGCATTGGTTAAAAACTCACCAATAAGACATGTGATAGCTGATCCGTGTTGTACTTAGGCCATCTCCAAATTATCAAGGGATTAAGATGTGGCCCAACTAACCAAAATCACATGGGAGCCAAGGAAGGCTGTCTAGCCAGCTAAATGGATGAACAGATAGACAGGTAGGTGAATGGAGCGATAGATTTTTGTTGCTGTTGTTGAGACAGAGTCTCACTTTGTCACCTAGGCTAGAATGCAGTGGTACCATCATGGCTCAATGCAGCTTTGACCTCCTGGGCTCAAGTGATCCTCCCACCTTAGCTTCCTGAGTAACTGGAACCACATATGTGCATGACCACACCCAGCTAATTCTTTATTTCTTGTAGAGACAGGGTCTCTATACGTGTACCTATGGATCTATGTAGATATACATCTATCTATCTATACATATATATATATATATATATATATATATATATATTAGATTCAAAGAAAAAACCCACCAAAAAGAAAGAGTTTTACTTTTTTCTATAGGACTATAATTGAACAATATGCTCTATATAGAAAATCAAGCCTCCTCCCATGCATCTGATCCTTTGATATCTGCACAGTCTATGTAATCTCATAAAAATAGTCCTGAAATCCAAAGGAATGGGGGAGTGACTTATGGATGTGTCCTCGTGAATTTTAAAACAGCACTTGAACATTTTGCTTTTGAATTCGGATGTCAGAAGTATCAAAATAGATTTCTACAGAGAATTTATATTCCTGATGTTTTATATATATGTGTATATATATGTATATGTATATGTATATATACATATGTATATATACGTAAAGAGAGGCCGCATTTGCCGTTTTTAGAGCACCGGAGCTTTGAATCACGCATGGCTTTGATCCTTGCCGCAGCCTCAACAGCTGTTCTTGAGCAGATGTGATGCTGTAGAGCCTGGAGGAAGCAGCTTAGAATCTTTGAACCTAGATTTGCAGCAAAAGGCCCTTCTGAGGGAGCCGTTAAGACCATGGTCAAACACAGTCATCAGCGACTTCCTTTTTCTTTGCCCCTTCCCAAAGTTCAACTCTAACAAAGACCAAACATGAATTCTAAAGCTGGAGAGGACGCACCCGGGAATTCAGATTGAGTCCCATAAGTGTCGTACTTAAGTCAGGATCAGCAGCCCTCTGCAAGGGGTGTCGGAGGGTGAGGAGGGGGAGTTTAAAGGGAAGAGTAGGGAGAATGAGGAGGTCAAAAAGAGAAAGGAATAGGATTTAACTATTGCATGCAATTTCGTATCCAGAAGGCAACAGCAGCCTCTACACACACGCCCCATAACTAGGGATCTAAGGCCTTCCACACTTTTGATCACAACCTCATCTCTCTCCCCAGGGTGGCACAATTTTGCATTAACACAGTTATCACCCATAATGGGGGAAAACTGGAATTTTTCTTGGCTTTCCTTATACTCATTTTGTAATATTCTTTCCTTTGAAGTCTACATGGAGAGTGGAGCTCCATAATCATTGGAAATTGGGGTTCATCTTCTGGTTCTGGTAGCAGGTAGCACTGTGTCTAGCACAGAGTAAGTACTCAGTAAGTGTTAACTCATTAGTATCATCATCATTGTTGTGGCTACTATTATCCATCCACTCACAAAGTGCCAGTCCCAGTGCTGGGTTGAGGGCAGAGGTGGGTGGCAGGGTCACTGCCCAGCGCAGGGGGTAGGAACCCTGGATGCCCCTCTCCCACATTTCTTTCCTCTTGTAGATTCTCCGGCTCCCCCCCATCCAGCCTACAACAGTTGCCATGGTGACCGAGAAGGCTCTGCAACTCCAGGCCCTGCTGCTACCACCACAGTGCCCAGCTCTCGCTGTCTCTCTCTTTCCATCTTAGGAACTGGAGGATTCCTCCCATGTCCGGGAGTCATGAGCGGCAGCAGAGGGGGTTGAATGTGTGCTACCAAACTGGACATAAACAGAGGGGCTGTGTCCTGGGACTGGTTTTCTGGAAATTTTGGATAAACCCCAAATCTTTCCCTTTAGGGAAAGAATCAGGAGGTAGGAAGAGGAGCTGGAAATCAGGCCCCGTGTTTTTCAGCTGACAGCTCAATGATACCGCCTTTGAGGAAACAGGATTTTTAGTTCTTCAGTTACTTCCCCTTCGTCCTTATCAACTGCAAAAGGTGGGTAAAGGGCGGGGGCCCAGACACCACGTGGAATAGTAGACCTGACTTGCGTCTGGGTTCAAGCACCAAAGACAGGAATCACTGTTGTTAGAGACTTGGTTTTGGGGTGACACCAACGGGGTTTCTATCCTTGGACTACCACTGATTGACCGAGTGACCTTGATCACATTAGGTAACCTCTGAGACTCGGTTTTCTCATGCGTCAGAAGAGGCAAATAATATCTTCATCATTGGGTTGAGGTTAGGATGAAACAAGGTAATCATGGAAAAGGTTCCTTCAGTCATAATCGTTAGGGGCCCCCAGTATCATGAACATTATTGCCCCAGATCTGACCATTGTAGGTCACGGGTACCTAAGGAAGGTCCCCTCACCTTTCAGAGAGATGGAGATTTGGCCTCCACCGTCAACCCCTGGAAGCTAGAGTGGAACGGAATCCTGACTTTACCTCTTCAGGTGCCTTGCAAAACACCTCAGCAGCATCTCATCGCCCTGGAAGTAAAATCTGCCCAAGGCCTTGCCAGATCTGGCCTTGGCTCCCAACCTGCCCTTCTATTGCTCCTTCTGGATGGTGGGCTGCCGTCAGTCTGCCTGGGCCACCGTTCCAGTAGTGCAGGCCCCTTTCCCTGGTGCAGGGTCTTCTCACCTGCCTCCTAGGACATTCTCTGCCTGCTCCCACCTTGCCCCCTTCCTTGCTTCAAGCCAGCTCCACGTGGATCTGCTCCTTACTTCTCCTTCTGCAGTCAGCTGGCATATCACCATGACCTCCTCCCTCTGAGAGGACTTCTGGGTCTCTCTGAAACCCTCCTGGTCATCACTTTTTATCTGTGTATTTATTGAAGACCAGTTCTAATCCTGCCTAGACACACAGAACCTTCCAAAGGAAGGTATCAATTACCAAGGGAGACAAACCAATCCCCTCCCTGTCCTCCCAAGTCTCATTCTGACTCAGCACTAAATACATGTGTAACTGTCACCGTGTATCATTTGTTTACCTTTTTTGGGGGAGGAGACAAAATATCCTCAAGCTCACCTGTGTCCTCAGGGCCCATCATGTGCCTTGCTCTTGGTAAGTGCTTACTAAATCTTCACTGAATGAGTGACTAACAGGATCCCTCTGTGAGCTTTCTTTCCTAGACTGGGTTTCAAAAGTGCCATTAAGAGGAGGGCTGTGCTGCTGGAGGAGAGGCCCACAGCTAATGCGGCCCCAAGGCTGGATGTTTCACAAGGAAAGTAGAGATCGGAATGCCTGATAAAGGTAGCTTGGAGCACTCAGAGGAGAACAAGCAAAAAGTTCACCTGGGGATCTTGTCAAAACACAGGTTCTGAGTCCGTAGCACTGGAGGCCTGAGCCTACATCCCTATCAAGCTGTCCAGTGGGCTCCGTGCTACTGCTTCTCCACAGAACTTAGAGACCAAGCCATGGACTTTCAGACCTGGGAGTAACGTGGTCAGAATGAGTGCTGGGGCTGGGAGAGCAGAGCCTGGGTGGGTTGTGAGTGGGCCTCCTGCCTGACCCAGGCGGTAGGGGCAGAGAGGACAAAAGCAAAGGAAGGGCCCTCTCCTCTCTATGCCTGAGCAGGTTAGCCTGACGAGGCTGGAATCTAACAAATATTTGTTATTATTAGGCCCCGAGGATGCTGTGGGGCAAGACAGGCACAGACCCTGTCCTCTTGGCATTTACGTTCTGGAGACAAAGGCCTGGATTTGAGCGCTGGGATGTGTGTGTGTGTTGCTGTGTCTGTGATTTTGGTGAATCGCTTCAGCTTCAGCCGTGGAGACTTAGCGAAATGTGATGGGCATTGTTGGGAAGATCTTGGGAAACAATGCCTGGAAAAGATAAGGCATTACTATTATGCACAGAACCACCAATCTGAATTTCCCACTTTATAACTGTTACCCAAAGTTGTTGATCTGCAAAAAAGCATTGCATCAGGGAGTCTCTTTATGCATTCAGTCATTCATTTAACAAGTATTTGCACTGTCCCAGGCTCTGGGGACATTGTGGGGACAGATCCAGCAAAGTCCATGTTCCCTTGGCATGTATGTCCTGGAAAGGGAACTCATCAGATGGTCACCAAGTAAACACATACATAAGTAGGAAAATAGTGCTAAGCCTTGAGGAAATTAAACCTGCTAATACAGTGGAGACTAGGAAGGAGTCGGGCTGCTTTAACTGGGGGACAAGAGATGGCCTCCCTGACAGGTGAGATTTAAACAGATCTGAATAATGAGAAAACACAAGCCATGCTGGAGTTTGAGGGGAAAGTATTCTGGACAGAAGAAATAGCACGTGCAAGTGTCCTGGGTCAAGGCTGAGCTTGATAAATGTGCAAGCATAGCAGTGTGGCTGGGCACAGTGAGCCAGGGGGCATGCCTGGAGCTGAGCTCAGAGAGGTTTAGGGGCTGCACAAGACAGGACCTTGTTAGCCCAGTAGAGACTTTAGATTTTATTTTTAGTTAGATAGAGGGAGTCAATGAAGAGTAGATGCAGGGGAGGGATGGACTGATGTGCCAATCACTTGGACAACTGTGGGAAGAATGGAGTGTAAAGGAGCCCAAGTGGGGCAGGAGAAGCCCTTAGGATGGGGTGGCAGTGGCGCTGGTGTCACTGGTGTCAGTGGAGGATGGCAGAACTGGGCCACGTTAGCTCTTCATGCTGGAGAGAACGTGGGCAGTGAGGAAGACACGTGCGCGTGACTTGAGAGTTGGCAAAGTCCCACATGCCCTACTATTTTGGGAGGAAACACAATTTACAACGCATTACTAATCTCGTTCCCTCGGAACACTTCAGCAAAGGCAAAACCTTCATGAAGTCAGAGGGAAACAAGGCCAGTCCTAATCCTGCCTAGCTACACAGAATCTTCAAAAGGAAGGTATGGATTACAAAGGGAGACTGTTACCCCAATCCCCTCCCTGTCCTCTGAAGTCTCACTGACATTCTTTGCTTGTCTGAAAGGGTACACGATCCTGCTTCAACAAGTGAGGAGTGGTATTAACACTTGGATGCATGAAACAGACTCTAATTCTAATCAAGTATTGTTGTAATTTGGAGAGGGGGGCGGTTTTGGAAGGAAAATGAGATAGAAGTGATGACGTGGGCAATTTAATTAATTTAGAGACTGGGGGCAAAACCCAGGAGCCAAGGTATGTGTCTGTGTTGGTTTAGTGGCATGCAGGCAGCGGGGGAGGGAGGAAACACTCAATTTTCCTACGAGGTCTAGAGAATTTTATCTCAGTTCCCCGTAGGGGTGGGGCCCTCCCATTTCTTCAGGGTTGGGCCAGGTCCCCTGGGGCCCAGGGTCCTTTCATTCACAAAGGACTGAAAATGGAGACAGCTGACATTATCTGAAGGTTAAACAGGAGCCATAGAGCTCCACTGCCTGGTATCATAGAATGAGCCCTGAACACCTCTAAACTTGGTCCCATTATCACACCCTCTGCAGTTAACCCACAAAGAATCCAATCTTAAAAAGTCACTGCCCTAATTCTCAAGAAGAGCACAACTATGTTCCGTCGTACTTTGAAGGCTAATAGCATTTATTTATTAAAAAAAATGTTTTTTTAAAGATGAAGTCTTGCTCTGTCACCTAGGCTGGAGGGCAGCTGTGCCATCTCGGCTCACTGCCACCTCTGTCTCCCAGGTTCAAGTGATTCTCCTGCCTCAGCCTCCAGAGTGGCTGGGATTACAGACACACACCACTACACTTGGTTAGTTTTTGTATTTTTAGTAGAGACAGAGTTTTGCCATGTTGACCAGGCTGGTCTCGAACACTTGACCTCAGGTGATCTGCTCGCGTCGGCCTCTCAGAGTGCTGGGATTACAGCCGTTAGCCACCGGCCCACAATTTCTTTATTATAAAAAAGGAAATCTCCCCTCCCCTCAATCCATGGAATTGGCCTGAGCCTCTTTCCTTCACAGAACAGTCCTGGGGTTAGCATTTTGAAAGCTGGGGGCCTTAGGAGCAAGGTGTGTTCCAGCGCCCCCCTCCCAAACCTGGAATCAGTCCCCTTTCCACTGCTGGGAACACACTGGAAGCTACCAGAAACTGTGGCAGAACCAGCGGAGGGTGAAGGAACAGCATTTCAGGCGGATGAGGCGGGAAAGCCCTTTCCTGACAGCCATCCCTGAGGTGTCCTCAGGGGACCATTTGTCCCAGGCCTGCTGCTGGCTAAATGGAATTCATGACTAGGAATACACGCCGTTTGGTTAACTCTCGGGTCCTGCGGCTGTTTGATGAGGAGTGCGGAGGGAGGAGCCAGTCACCTCTTTTGCGGGCTGAAATTCCATCTCACGCCGTGGATCCCGGGCTCCCGGGCTGGGCACCCCCAAGCCCGCAGCCTCTCTCCGCCTGCGACGCGGCGTACAGGGGTTGGAGATGCACCTTCTCCAAGTGCTGTTTTCAGAAAGCTCAGTCAGGGAGTTGTGTTTTGAATTGAGGCTACTCACTTCACTTCTTGGTAATAATAAAGGTTGAGGGAGGCAGTGTCCGGGGGAGGAGGGGCGGGGGGGAAAGGTTTCCTTCTTTAAGGGGAAGCGGGGAATGAAAGGGACGACTTTATCCGGGAGCCGTGACTGCCACCTGGTGGAAGATGTTAGCTGAGCAAGACAAAGGCTCCTTCCAATCAGCCTCTTCTGGTAGACTGTTTGCTCCAGGAGAAGCTCGGTGGAGGGGAAGAGAGAAAGAACTGCAACAGTGTGATGGATGCTGTGATAGGCGCGGTCTCGAATAGGGGCTCAGAGTGTGGGTGCCAGAGCCACACTGCCTGGGTTTCTGTCCCTACCCCGGAACTTCCCTGCTGTGACTTAGCTGAGCCACTTAACCTCTCCTGCCCCTCCTCCTCCTTATCTGTAAAATGTAGCTCACGGCCCCTATCTCACAGAATGGCAGTCCCCGTCTCCTGGGTCCTGAAGATGGAATGACGCACTCCATGTACACGCCGAGCACGGGTGTGGCTCAGAGACAGCGCTCAGAAGTTGGCTGATAGCACGTAGGGAAGCCTGGGGACCAGGGGAATCTCTGGATGGTGTCAGGTGCTGTGCGGCACACGGTGGGGAAAGGACTGGTGAGCAGAAACATCGCTCCTCACCTCATCAGGCTCCCCCTCTAGTGAGGGATACAGGCATGAACACTTGAATAAAGAACGAAAAGGACACGTGCCTGCCCCTGTGGTCTTTTTGGGGAGGCAGGCGTGTACACAGGTGATTATAATTTGTTATAAGCATGTTCTGGGATGGGATTCAGTGCCATAGGAGCTACCCCACCTGGGGAGTGGGCAGATTTTGGGGGAACAGTGGAGCTGGAGTACCCTGGTACTGAGGGTTGGCCCATTGCTGCAGGTGAAGGAGATGCTGGAGATGATGTCTAAGTGTTGAGATGAGTCATCAGTCCTTTCCCCCTCTTGCCAGAACACTGGAGTCCCAGGAGGCTGCTGCTGGTGGTGAGGGGGCGCTGATATGAGGCTGAGATTGGGGGGTGACAATACACAAGTAAACAGTAAATAAGAGAGAGAATTTCCGAGCATGGTAGAGACAATGTATGAGGGAAGGCACAAGGACAGAGCTGCATTGGAGAGAGGGGTCCAGAGTGGCGGCTTCCAGAAGAGGCCTTTAGGCTGAGATCTGAACCATGAGAAGGTGTGAGCTGGGTGTACTCTCACCACCAAGCTCTCTCATCATCCTGCTGGGTATCCTATTAGCAGTCCCACATGCTGACTCTCATGGAACACAGGGAAGGCCCCAGGTGACAGGGACCGTGAGACAGCTCTATAACTGTTCCACAATGGCAGGCCAAAACGGGTTTTTAAGTCACGGCAGCTTCAGTGTCCTCTGTTCCCTGCATCTCCTACTTCCCTGTTCTGTCTAAGGGGAAAGAGTTAACATCAGATTTGCTGTCTCTGCTACCAAGATAAAGAAGAAACTAGATTATAATATATAATATATATGGCGTATATATGTGTGTGTGTATATATATATTTAAAAGGACTGGAGAGCTACTGAGGTGGTAAGACCTTGAGGCGGGTGGTGCACAAGTCTAGGCAGAAGATAAGCACCAAAGTGATGCAATATTCAGCAGGACTTCTCCTCCAGATGTTGGCTGATTGTGAGTGGCAGCCTAGAGGCCAAGACACTGAGATGTAGGTGGTCTCATGGGGTGTAAGGGACAAAAATAAGACCGGGGGCAGGTGCGGTGGCTCATGCGTGTAATCCCAGCACTTCGGGCCACCAAGGTGGGCAGATCATGAGGTCAAGAGATTGAGACCATCCTGGCCAATATGGTGAAACCCCAATTTTACTAAAAATATAAAAATTAGCCGGGCCTACAAGGTACACACCTGTAGTCCCAGCTACTCGGGAGACTGAGGCAGGAGAATCACTTGAACCTGGGAGGCAGAGGTGGTAGTGAGCCGAGATCGTGCCTCTGCACTCTAGCCCGGTGACAGAGCAAGTTAAAAAAAAAAAAAAAAGAAGACCAGGGCCAGAGAGGGCCCTGATAAACACCCGGGACTTTAAATTGGGACATCTGAAGAGTTAGAGTCTGGAGAGTAAGACCAAACAAGATATACACTAGCCTTCATAAAGACTGAACCCAGCTATAAATCAGCTTGATCCCAGATAGGAAATTAAGATGAACTTCCTCTATCTCAACTGCCCACGAGAAACAAAAGTAAGTTCTCTCTGGATAAAGAACATTATCTGGAGTTTCAAACAATCTCTACAATTTTTATTACACACCATCTGGTATTTGATATTAAAAAATTTTCCAGCATGCCAGAATTCAAAACCCAATGACCAAAAAATAAGATAAATAAATGGCTTCAGTTACAATAATGGTATTTTTAAAGTTTCAATAGTGTTTTGGGGAACAGGTGGTGTTTGGTTACATGGATAAATACTTCAGCGGTGATTTCTGAGATTTTGGTGCACCCATCACTGGAGTAGTGTACAGTGTTCCTGCTACACCCGAGCAGTGTCTAGACTACCCAATGTGTAGTATTTTATCCCTTACTCTCACTCCCACCCTTTCCCCTCAGTTCCCAGAGTGCACTGTATCATACTCATGCCTTTGTGTCTTCATAGCTTAGCTCCAATTTATAAGTGAGAACATACAATGTTTGGTTTTCCATTCCTGAGTTACTTCATGTAGAATAATGGTCTCCAACTCCATCCAAGTTGCTGTGAATACCATTATTTCATTCCTTTTTATGGCTGAATAAAGTATTCCATGGTGTACACACACCATAAAATGTGGTATATACATGTGTGTGTGTGTGTGTATATATATATACATATGTGGTATATACGTGTGTGTATATATACACACACATACATACACACACACATACATACATGTATATATGTTTATATACCACATTTTCTTTATCCACTCGTTGCTGGGTGGGCATTTGGACTGGTTCCATATTTTTGCAATTGCAAATTGTACTGCTATAAACATGTATGTACGAGTGTCTTTTTTAATAAAATGTCATCTTTTCCTTTGGGAAAATACCCAGTAGTGGGATTGCTGGATCAAATGATAGATCTACTTTTGGTTCTTTAAGAAATCTCCACACTGTTTTCCATAGTGGTTGTACTAGTTTACATTCCCACCAGCAATGTAAGGGTTCCCTTTTCATTATATCCGTGGCAACATTTATTATTTATTTTTTAATTATGGCCGTTCTTGCAGGAGTGAGGTGGTATCACACTGTGGTTTTGATTTGTAGCTCCCTGCTCATTAGTGATGCTGAGCATTTTTTCACGTTTGTTGGCCATTTGTATATCTCTTCTTTTGATAATTGTTTCTTCATGTCTTTAGCCCACTTTTTGATGGGATTATTTGTTTTTGTTTTTTTTCTTGCTGACTTGAGTTTCTTGTAGATTCCAGATATTAGTCCTTTGTTGGAAGTATAGATTGTGAAGATTTTCTCCCACTCTGTGGGTTGTCTGTTTACTCTGCTGATTATTTCTTTTGCTGTGCAGAAGCTTTTTAGTTTAATTAAGTACCATCTATTTATCTTTGTTTTTGTTACATTTGTTTTAGGGTTCTTGGTCATGAAGTCTTTGCCTAAGCCAATGTCTGGAAGGGTTTTTCCAATGTTATCTTCTAGAATATTTATGGTTTCAGATCTTAGCTTTAAGTCCTTGATCCATCTTGAGTTGATTTTTGTATAAGGTGAGAGATGAGGATCCAATTTCATTCTTCTACATGTGGTTTGCCAATTATCCCAGCACCATTTGTTGAATAGGGTGCCCTTTCCCCACTTTATGTTTTTGTTTGTTTTGTCAAAGAACAGCTGGCTGTAAGCATTTGTCTTTATTTCTGGGTTCTCCATTCTGTTCTGTTGGTCTGTGTGCCTATTTTATACCAGTACCATGCTGCTTTGGTGACTATATCCTTACAGTATAGTTTGAAGTCAGATAACGTGATGCCTCTAGATTTGTTCTTTTCGCTTTGTCTTGCTTTGGCTATGTGGGCCCTTTTTTTGTTCCATATGAACTTTAGGATTGCTTTTTCTAATCCTGTGAGGAATGATGATGGTATTTTGATGGGAATTTCAACGAATTTGGCAGTCAATGAATATGAATATGGTCATTTTCACAATATTTTTGGCAGTATGGTCATTTTGGCAGTATGGCCATTTTCAAAATATTGATTCCACCCATCCATGATCATGTGATGTGTTTCCATTTGTTTGTGCCATCTATGATTTCTTTCAGCAGCGTTTTGTAGTTTTCCTTGTAGGGGTTTTTCACCTCCTTGGTTAGGCGTATTCCTAAGTATTTTATTACTACTTTTTGTAGCTGTTGTAAAAGGGATTGAGTTCTTGATTTGATTCTCAGCTTGGTTGCTGTTGGTGTATAGCAGTGTTATTAATTTGTGTACATTGACTTTGTATCCTGAAACTTTACTGAATTCATTTATCAGATCTAGATGCTTGTTGGATGAGTCTTTAGGTTTTCTATCTATATGACCATCTCATTGGCAAACAATTTCTTCTTTACCAATTTGGATGCCCTTTATTTCTTTCTTTTGTCTGATTGCTGTGGCTAGGACTTCCAGTTCTATGTTGAATAGAAGTGGTGAAAGTGGGCATCTTGTCTTGTTCCAGGTCTTAGGGGGAATGCTTTCAGCTTTCCCCCATTCAGTATAATGTTGGCTGTGGGTTTGTCATAGATGACTTTTATTATCTTAAGGTGTGCCCTTTCTATGTCAATTTTGCTGAGAGTTTTAATCATAAAGTGATGCTGGATTTTGTCAAATACTTTTTCTATTTCTATTGAGATGATGGTGTGATTTTTGTTTTTAATTATGTTTTTGTGGTGCATTACATTTATTGACTTGAATATGTTAGACCATCCCTGCATCCCTTGTATGAAATCCACTTGATCATGGTGGATTATCTTTTCGATATGTTGTTGGATTCAGTTAGGTAATATTTTGCTGAGGATTTTTGCATCTATGTTTATCAGGTATATTGGTCTATAGTTTTTGTTATGTCCTTTCCTGGTTTTGGTATTAGGGTAATATTGGCCTCATAGAACGATTTAGGAAGCATTCCCTCTTACTCTGTCTTTTGGAATAGTGTTAATAATATTGGTACTGATTCTTCTTTGAATGTCTGATAAAATTCAGCTGTGGACTTTTTTTCTTTGTTGGCAATTTTAAAATTACCATTTCAATTTTTCTGCTTGTTATTGGTCTGTTCAGTTTTTTTTGTTTTTTTTTTTTTTTTTTTTTTGGAGACAGTCTCACTGTGTCCCTCCAGGCTGGAGTGCAGTGATTCTCCTGCCTCAGCCTCCCAAGTAGCTAGGATTACATGTGCCTGCCACCATGCTCAGCTAATTTTTGTATTTTTAATAGAGACAGGGTTTTGCCATGTTGGCCAGGCTGGTCTTGAACTCCTGACCTCAGGTGATCGTCCACCTTGGCCTCCGAAAGTGCTGGAATTATAGGCATGAGCCACTGTGCCCAGGCTCTTCAGAGTTTTTATTTCCTCCTGGTTTAATCTAGTAGGATTATATATTCCAGGAATTTATCCATCTCCTCTAGGTTTTTGAGTTTGTGCACGTAAAGATGTTCATAGTAGTCTTGAATGATCTTTTGTATTTCTGTGGTATAGGTTGTAATGTCTCCCATTTCTTTTCTAATTGAGCTTATTTGGATCTTCTCTCTTCTTGATTAATGTCACTAATGGTCTATCAGTTTTGTTTATCTTTTCAAAGAACCAGCTTTTTGTTTCATTTATCTTTTGTATTTTTTTGTTTCAATTTCATTTAGTTGTGCTCTGATTTTTGTTATTTGTTTTCTTCTGCAAGGTTTTGGGTTTAGTTTGTTCTTGTTTCTATAGTTCTTTGAGGTGAACTTAGGTTCTCTATTTGTGCTCTTTCAGACTTTTTGATGTAGGCATTTAATGCTATGTAATTTCCTTTTAGCACCACTTTTGCTGTAATTCCAGATGATTTGATAGATTGGGTCACTATTATCATTCAGTTCAAAAAAATGTTTAATTTCTATCTTGATTTCATTGTTGACCCAATGATCATTTAGGAGCAGATTGTTTAATTTCCATGTATTTGCATGGTTTTGAGGGTTCCTTTTTTTGAGTTTCTAATTTTATTTCACTATGGTCTGAAAGAGTACTTGATATAATTTCAATTTTCTTAAATTTTTTGATACTTTTGTGGCGAATTGTATGGTCTATTTTGCAGATTGTTTCATGTGCTGATGAATATGATATATATTCTGCAGCTGTTGGGAAGAACAGTCTGTAAATATCTGTTAAATCCATTTGTTGTAGGGTATAGTTTAAGTCTGTTGTTTCTTTGTTGACTTTTTGTCTTGATGACTTGTCTAGTTATGTCAGTGGAGTATTCAAGTCCCCCACTACTGTTGTGTTGCCATCTGTCTCATTTCTTAGGTCTAGTAGTAATTGTTTATCAATTAGGGAGCTCCAGTGTTAGGTGCATATATATCTAGAATTGTGATATTTTCCTTTTGGACTCAGTCCTTTTATTATTATATAATGTCCCTCTTTGTCTTTTTTTTTTTTTAACTGTTTAAAACCCTGTTTTATCTAAGAATAGCTACTCCTGCTCACTTTTGCTATTTGCATCGAATATCTTTCTACACTCCTTTACCTTAAGTTTACATGAGTCCTTCTGTATTAGGTGAGTCTCTTGAAGACAGAAGATACTTGGTTGGTGAATTCTTATCCATTCTGTCATTCTTTATCTTTTAAATGGAGCATTTAGGCCATTTACATTCAACATTAATATTGAGCTGTGAGGTACTACTGTTCTATTCATTATGCTAGTTACTGCCTGGATACCTTGGCTTTTCTTTGTGTTATTGCTTATAGACCCTGTGAGATTTATGCTTTAAGAAGGTTCTATTTTGGTGTATTTCGAGGATTTGTTTCAAGATTTAGAATTCCTTTTTGTATTTCTTGTACTGCTGATTTGGTAATGGCAAATTCTCTCTGCATTTGTTTGAAAACGACTTTTCCTTCATTTATGAAGCTAAGTTTTGCCAGATACAAAATTCTTGGTGGATAATCGTTTCATTTAAGGAGGCTAAAGGTAGGAGGGACCCCAATCTCTTCTAGCTTGTAGGTGTCTGCTGAGAAATCTGCTATTTATCTACTAGGTTTCCCTCTATAGGTTATCTGATGCTTTTGCCTCACAGCACTTAATATTATTTCCTTCATCTTGACTTTAGATAACCTGACGATTATCTGCCTAGGTGATCTTTCTGTGATGAATTTCCAAAATGTTCTTTGAGCTTCTTGTATTTGGATGTCTAGATCCCTAGCAAGGCCAGGGAAGTTTTCCTTGATTACTCCCTCAAATATGTTTTCCAAACTTTTAGATTTCTCTTCTTCCTCGGGAACAGCAATTATTCTTAGATTTGGTCATTTAACATAATCTCAAACTTCCTAGAGCCTTTGTTCATTTTTAAAAAATTCTTTTTTCTTTGTCTTTGTCATATTGGATTAATTCAAAAGCCTTTTCTTCAAATTCTGAAGTTCTTTCTTCTACTTGTTTGATTCTATTGTTGAGATTTTCCAGTGGATTTTGCATTTCTTTCACTGTGTCTTTCATTTCTAAAATTTGTGATTGTTTTTTATGCCATCTATTTCTCTGGAGTTTTTTTTGTTCACATCCTGTATTATTTAAAAAATTTCTTTAAGTTGTTTTTCATCTTTCTTTGGTGCCTCCTTGAGTAGCTTACTAATCAACCTTCTGTATTATTTTTCTAGCAATTCAGAGATTTCTTCTTGGTTTGGATCCATTGCTGGTGAGCTAGTGTGATATTTTGGGGGCATTTAAAAAAATCTTATTTTGTCCTATGACCAGAATTTTTTCTGGTTCTTTCTTACTTGGGTAGACTATGTCAGAGGGAAGATATGGGGCTCAAGGGCTGCTGTTCAGATTCTTTTGTCCCATGGAGTACTCCCTTAATGTGATGTTTTCTTCTTTCCCCTAGGAATGGGGCTTCCTGAGAGCCACACTGCAGTAATTGTTATTGCTTTTCTGGGTCTAGCCACCCAGCTGAGCTACCAGGCTCAGTGTCTGCAAAGAGTCCTGTGATGTGATCCATCTTCAGGTCTCTCAGCTGTGGATGCCAGCACCTGCTCTGGTGAGGGTCCTTGGTGAGAGTCCTTGTCTGTAGTTTTGTTTAGTGTGCTGGTTTTTTTGAATGCTGGTCGTGTTAACAGTGAAGTTGTCACATGGACAGACTCAGGACCTCTGGTTATCCAGGATGTTGCAGGCAGTGGAATTAACTGTTGTTTTCTCCTTTCTGGAAAAGGGTTTTTATTTTATGAGTTGCCATAATGACATGAGTTGGTTGGCCACTGGCCAGGAGGTGGCACTTTCAAGAGAGCATCAGCTATAGTAGTATGTGGGGGGATACAAGCTTGCCCTAAAGTCACCCTGATAAGGATTTGGGTTTCTTAGGTGATGGGTGGGATCAAAGAGATCCCACGGGTTAAAGTCTTTTGTCTTTGGCTACGAGGGTGAGTAGAGAAAGAAGACCAGGTGGGGGCAGGGTTAGGCATGTCTGAGCTTCAGGCTCTCCTTGGGCGGGGGCTTGCTGTGGCTGCTGTGGGGATGGGGTGTAGTTCTCAGGCCAATAGACTTATGTTCCCAGGGGATTATGGCTGCCTCTGCTACATCATACAGGTCGCCAGGGAAGTTGGGGAAAGCTGAGGCCTCACTCAGCTTCCATGCAGCCATCAAGGCCAATCTCACTCCCTCCATGCCCCACCAACAGCAAAGTTTATATCATGGCAGCCAGTGAGCAGGGCTGAGATCTTGCTCCAGACTACAAGCCTTCCCACTGAGAAAGCAAGCAGGGCTTTGAGGCTTTGCCCCTCTCTGCTTGCTGCAGCTTCTGTGCTCATATCTGCACTTCCTATTTGCCTTCTTCCTCCCCCCTGGATTTTGCCCTTAAAAATTCATGCTTGGTCGAAATTATTATGAAGTTCAGCTGGAAGTTTCCTTCTCCCTGTGATCCTTCCCCAATTCCACTGGCAGCCCTCCCCAAGAACCCCTGTGAGAGAAAGTCAGAAATGGCTTCCCAGGGAACCAGGAGTACCTTGAGGGCTCTTTCTGCTGCTGCTTCTACTTTTATATTTTGCTCAGTTCCCTAAATTCATTCCAGCTCTAGGTAAGGTTATATCCTTCTCCTGTGATCTGGATTTTCAGGTTTCCCAGTGAAGGTGTGTATATGGAGGTGGACTTTCCCCTCTCACACTTTGGGCACTCATAGTTTTTCAGCTGTCTCACAGAGTTTGCGGCAGAAAGCTGCTTCTTTTAAAGGGTTTGTGAATTCTGTCAGTTTTCCTGGTATGTTTCTGCAGTATTTCTTGGAGCAAAAGTTCATGGTGTGAGTCACCACATGCTATTCTGTTCATTTGAGTGGGAGCTGCAAGTTAGTCCTGCCTCCTACTTGCCATTTTTCCCCAGTAGGTCTTTTTCTATGTGTCCCATAATAGCATTGACAATAACTCTGATCAACATATTTTAGAAAATATTCTGAAGAAATTCTGAATAAGAAAACATAGCAAAATGGAAATGGAAATTCCAGCAATGGGAAATATAACTGAAATGAAGAACTTAGGCTGTAATCCCAGCACTTTGGGAGGCAAAGGCAGGAGACCACTTGAGCCTAGGAGTTTGAACCTGGAAACAAAGTAAAACCCTGTTTCTATAAAAAATCAAAAATTGAGCTAGGCATGGTGGCACATTTATGGTACCACTACACAGGAGGCAGGGGTGGGAGGATCACTTGAGCCCAGGAGTTCAAGGTTGCAGTGGGCCATGATTATGCAAGCCTAGGCAACAGTAAGACCCTGTCTCAAAAACAAAACAAAACAGAATAACTTAATAGAGGGTTTAATAGCAGATTAGATAGTGCGGAAGAGAGGATTAGTGAACTGGTACATAAATCAGTAGAAAATAAGCAGACAGAAGCATTAAGAGAAAGAAGTGTGAAAACTGTAGAAGAGCACAAGAGATCTATGGAGCAGAGTAAAAAGATTTAACGTATGTGTAGTGGAGTCTCAGAAAAGAAGAGAAAGAATGGAACAGAGGCAATAGTCGAATAAAAAATGGCCTAGAATTTACCAAAGCTGACAAATGCTACCAAGTTGCACATTAAAGAAGCATCAGTAAGCCCAAACAGAGTAGAGACAAAAACCCCACATGTAGTTACTTCATGGTGAAACTGCTAGAAAGCAATGACAAAAAGAAGATCCAAAAAACATGCAGAGGGAAAAAAGACACATTACTTTGAAAAGGGCAGTAATATGACTAATAACTGACTTCTCAAAAGCAATACCAGAAATAAGAAGGGAACAGAATATCTTCAAAGGGCTGAAAGAAAATAGTTGGCAACAGGAATTCAATACCCAGCAAAAATATCCATAAAAATACAGTTTAAAATGAATGAAATAAAAAAAGAACAAATGAAACACAATGGGAAGAGTAAATATATCAGTAAACCTAAATGAAGTCTGACTGTATAAAATAATAGTAATATTGATGTGTCATGATGCTTTGAATATACTACAAAATTACCAAAAACTCTGTATGTGGTTACATAAAACGTAAGGAGGAGGAAAAGTTGAGAGTCAAGTCACCAGAATGGCAGAATAGAAGCAATCTGGCTTTCCTCTCTCCCACAGAAAACTAAAACCAGTATCAGTGCAAAGATTATCACCAGCAACATCCTAGAACTCAAACAGGAAGCAGAAATCATCCTAAAGGCCACAGAGAAGTAATAAAACCTCCAGCTCGAAGGTAAGAGTAATGGACTTCTTTATCCTTGGTGGCCATGCCCCAAGCTACCAGTCACCACACAGAAAATTGCCCTTAGAATCATTTTGCTGTTTTCTTATTCAGAATTTCTTCAGAAAATTTTGTAGAATATGTTGATCAGAGTTATTGTCAATATTATTAATGGGACACATAGAAAAAGACCTACTGGGGGAAAATGGCAAATAGAAGGCAGGACTAACTTGCAGTTCCCACTCAGATGAACAGAACAGCATGTGGAGACTCACATCATGAACTTTTGCTCCACTGTTGACAGTGAGGTGGATGACAGCTTTCACATTATCCTGGGTTCTTGCATCAACCCACAGAAGTTGCATGAGTGCTTGAAGGGAGAAAAACCCCTGAGGGCAGCTTGACACCAAGAAGGGAGGATGGCAGCTCAGTGGCTTTTCAGCAGCATCTTGCTGTGGGAGGCATGCTCCACGGGTCCCTGGGCACGACCCCCTACCAGCCTTCCCACATGGCTGGGGTGTTTCATTTGGGATCCCACCACCCTCCAACCAGTTTTGGCAGCGCTACTGTTTGGAAAAGTGAGGTGAACCTGGGCTTAAGGGGCCATCTAGTGTGGAAAAGGAAGCAGTGTACTAGTGGAAAAGGTATTCAACAGGTGGACTGCAAAGAATGTCTAAGCAAACATATCCTAGAAAGACAAAAACAAGCTGGATGTGGAAACTGGAAAATATAACCTTCCACGCAAAGACATGGATGCACATCCACAAGAAACAACAGCAAACAGGGAACCATGACCTCCTAAAACAGAGAAAGCAAAGTGCCAGTTACCAACCCTAATGAGACAGTGATGGGTGTTTCTGTGAGGTATTTCTTTTTTCTTAGTGAGATTAACATTTAAGCTGGTAGACTTGGAGTAAAGCAGTCCATAATATGTGTGAGCTTTATCCAATCATTTGAAGGCCTGTGTATTAGTCCATTCTCACATTGCTCATAAACACATACCCAGGACTAGGTAATTTATAAAGGAAAGAGGCTTAATTGACTCCCAGTTTGGCATGACTGGAGAAGCCTCAGGAAAGTTACAATCATGGTGGAAGCAGAAGCAAACATGTCCTTCTTCATATGGCAGCAGCAAGGAGAAGTGCTGAGCAAAAGGGGAAAAAGCTTCTGACAAAACCATCAGATCTTGTGAAAACTCACTCACTATCATGAGAACAGCAGCACAGGGATAACCGCTCCCATAATTCAATCACTTCCCACTGGATCCCTCCCACAACACGTGGGGATTATGGGAACTACAATTCAAGATGAGATTGGGTGGGAACACAGCTAAACCATATAAGCTTGGAAGAAAAAGATGGGGCTCACTTGAAGAGGGGGGAATTCAGCCAGCAGAGGACCTTTAGACTGGAACCACAGCATCAACAACTCTTCCCTAGATCTCTTAGCTTGCTGGTGTACCATGTAGTTTCTCTCTGTCTCTCACACACAGTCTTTTGTTTCTGCTTCTCTGGAAAACTCTAATATACATATCCACGAGAATAGCTAAAATGAAGACAATGCCAGGTAGAGGTGAACAAGTGGAGCAAGGGGAATCCTCATACTTGGCTGGAGGAGTGTAAATTGGTATAACCATTTTGGATACTTGTTTGTCAGCAGCAACTAAAGCTGAACATACGAACACCCTAAGCACCTCCACACTAACATATAACCCATAATCTATTTCCACAAAGAGTATGTATGAGAATCTTCTTAGCAACACTAATAAGGAACCAAATTGGAAACAACCAAATGTCCATCAATAAGTGGCAAAGATAAAAAAAATGGTGACATATTTAAATGATATGCAAACTTCTAGAGTTGTAAACTAACCAAGTTCATTCTGCCCTCAGGCAGCAAGCCAATCACTGAGGTGATGGGTTTTGCAAGGGAGAAAAGATTTTATTCACAAGCTGCTGTGTGATAAGATAGGAGAACAAACTTGAAATTCCTCTCCAAATACAGGGCTTGAGAGTATTTTAGGAATAGAAATCAGGGTGGTTTAAAGTGTGGGGAAAGATAATTGGTGGGGAGGAAAGGTGAGGTAATTCAGGTTTCTACACAAGTGTAATTAAACTACATTACTCTTCCTATGTGTGCAGAAAAAGCCTGCATTGGCATGATCTGAGGGTGAGGTTTTTGGCCCTCTGACTTCAAAAGGTCATTCTGGAGGCATACATGCAGGCCCAGTTGAAGGGTTGATGGTGTCAACAAACTGGAACTGACCAAGAGCTGTCCTCTAGTTTCTGAAAAACCATCTTTAAGCACCCATTACTATAGCGAGCAACATCCAGAGATGTTATCTATAAGGAAGTCTGTGGGAGTTTAGTTATGTATTGTTTGGCTACATGACTTGCTAGTGGGATTTTTTTTTCCTTCTCACCCATGTACTCAGGTCATAGATAGCATTAGTTTTAAGAACAACCAGAAGTAAGCAAGGAAAAGCAAGCAAGGCAGGTTAAGTTTGCGGGGCTTACTCAGGTTAGCTTTTGGTTTCACAGTAACATGTGCCTCACTGACACAACTTGAGTGAAACAAGTAAATTAAATGGACAAACCTAACTGATGACTTTTTTTCTTTTTTCAGAAAGGGTGTTACTCTGTTGTCCAGGGTGAGTGCAGTGCTGTGATCAGGGCTCACAGCAGCCTTGACCTTCATAGCTAAAGTGATCCTCCCTCCTTGGCCTCCCAAAGTGCTGGTATTACAGGCACCCAGCCATTGATGATGTCTGAAATAAAAAAAAAAAGAAAAAGAAAAGGATGGTGACTGGGTGAGGACATGAGGTGATTCTGTAGTGCACCATTTCTTAACCTTGGTGGATCTTACACAAGCATATTCACTGTGTAAAAATTTGGCTGTCTTTATACTGATGATTTGTGCAGCTTTCTGCATGTAATTCAATAACAAAGTTTAAGAAAGTACGTCTCTCTCACTGCCTATTACTTTGGGGAAGTAACTTCACATTTTGGAGCCCCAGTTCTTCTGCCATAAAATGCTATGTGAATTTAAAGAGATGGTCAGGTTGGGTGTGGTGGCTCACGCCTCTAATCTTAGCACTTTGGGAGGCCACGGCTGGCAGATTGCTTGAGCCCAGGAGTTCAAGACCAGCCTGACCAACATGGCAAAACCTCATCTCTACTAAAAATACAAAAATTAGCTGGGCATGTTGGTGTGCGCCTGTAGTCTCAGCTACTTGGGAGGCTGAGGCAGGTGAATTGCTTAAATCTGGGAGGCAGAGGTTGCAGTGAGCTGAGATTGCATCACTACACTCCAGCCCTGGTGACAGAGCAAGATTCTGACAAAGGAAAAAAAAAAAAAAGGGTTAGAGGGAAAGTTATTTGTAAAGTTTAAATGATGTAAATAAATTACAATGTGTATCTCACAGGTTATGTCCTGAATGGACAACTGTCTCTCACCGTGTGCCAGATGCTGAATATATGCCTTACTTTGATTTATCTTCACAATGCGGTTCTCCTAAGTTTACACTTGAAGACACTGGAGGCTCAGAGAAGGAAAGTGGCTGGGCACAGTGGCTCATGCCTGTAATCCCAGTACTTTGGGAGGCCAAGGGGGGCAGATCACCTGAGGTTAGGAGTTTGAGAACAGCCTGGCCAACATGGTAAAACCCTTTCTCTACTAAAAAAAAAAACAAAAAACAAAAAAACAGAAAAAAAGAAAAGAAAAGAAAAAAGAAAAGGGCTTGCCCAAATAACCCAGCTGGCCAGTGCCAAACCAGGTTGGGCCTCAGACCCCTGACCCCTTGGCCCTGTGTCTCTTTTTGGATAACGGCTCCATCCCCACTATCTGCCAGGCCAAGGCCATACTGGAACCTTCCAGCAGCCAAGGGCTCTGTGTTCTTCCCCAGGCTCCTAACGTCATGTGGCTGATGCTCCAGGCTGCTTAAGTCCTGTGTGGGTTCCTCATTCTGAAATCCTCCTGCACCCAATCCTCCTGCACCCAAGCATACGGGCGTCTCGCTGGTAGTGACCTCGTCCCTTTCTCCCACCCTCTTCTTGGAGTAGCTCATTTCCTCTGAGGGGTTTGCACCTCGTCATCGTCCCCAACCCACCACCTGCCTTCCTCCTACTTCCCTCCATCTCCCCTGGCTCACCTCCCAGTAGTGTGCCCTTCCCCCACTCCTACAGCCCACAGAGTGACCAGCGCCCTCGCCCCTCACGCCCAGCTCTCTTCCTCCAGCCCCCAGACAGTGGCCCGGCCCTAACCTCCCTGTCCCACCCTGCATGGTGGTCCGGCCCTAACCCTCTCACCCCATCTCTGCGGGGTGGTTCAGCCCTAACTCTGCCTCCCCATTCCTGAGGGGTGGTTCAGCCCTAACCCTGCCTCCCTATCCCTTCGGGATGGTCCGGCCCTAAACTCATCCCCCCCATCCCTGTGGGGTGGTCTGGCCCTAACCGCCTCCCTTCCATCCCCACCTCTCACCTGCACAGTGGGCCGGCCGCTCAGCGCGTGGCGCATCGTGTTTGCTGAAGGCCCGGCAGCCATTGACTGAGACTGCGATGGCGGCAGCGGCAAGCCAGGGTCGGGAGCAGGACTGGATGCGCTTCGTCTACGTGACGCGCTTCGGCTCACACCAGTGCGGTGGTGTCCTGCAGCTGGGTGGCCGCCGAGCCCAAGGCCTTTGGGGTCGGGAGTCCGGGGCCGGTTGTCGCCAGGAGAAGCCAACAGAAGCAACGGCGGTGCCTGGCGTCCCGGGTGGCGGCGAGCTACCCCCAGGTTCCAGGCCCAGGGTCCCCGCGGCCCCTGGTGTGGCGGTTGCGGCCTCTGCCTCTTCCTCCTCCTCCCAGCTGCGGGCATCGAGCGGGCGGAGCAGCACCAGGCCTGTGGCGCGTGCAGGTGTCTTGGCGGGACGGGCGTGCGCCACTGCTGGGCGCCATCTTGTGGCGCGCGGGAGGGTGGGGGCGGCTTTCCTGTCAGGCGATGTTGCCCGCACGCATGGGGCGAAGGAGAAGCCTTGTAATTCCCAGGGGTCTGCCGTGGCCGGGACGGGCACCTGACATAAGAGGAGAGGTTGCTGAACGGAGCCTTTACGGCACCCTTACGGAGGCCTTTGGTCTGCAGTGTTGCCGTTCCAGCTGAGTCACATTGGTTGACTTCGCAAAGCCTCTGACCTAGAGGACTGACTTCTGGATGCTTTTGAGTCATCCTGGCTAAAAACAGGATGAGCTTTACGTTTAAATCAGGAAATGTCTTAAGTTTAAAAATTATCCTCCCTTACGTTTTGCATGTCTTGATCAATTTATGTCTAAATATTTAATCTTTGCTGTTGTAAATGGGATTTCTTTGTATATAATGCCCTCTAAATGCTTATTGTGTACAGGAAGCCAATTTATTCTTTTTTTGAGGTGGGGTCTTGCTGTGTCACCCAAGCTGGTGTGTGGTGGTCCAATCACAGGTTCACTGCAGCCTCGACCTCAGCCTCCCGAGTAGCTGGGACCACAGGTAGGCACCCCCATGCCCAGCTACTTTTTTATCTTTTGTAGACGTGGGGTCTCCCTGTGTTGCCCAGGCTGGTCTCAAACTCCTGGGCTCAAGCAATCCTCCTGCCTCAGCCTCCCAGAGTCCTGGGATTCCATGTATGAGCCACTATGCCAGCCTCTCTTCGTTTTTGTTTTCTTTGTTTTTTGAGATGGAGTTTCACTTTTGTTGCCTAGGCTGGAGTGCAATGGCATGATCTCGGCTCACTACAACCTCTGCCTCCTGGGTCCAAGTGATTCTCCTGCCTCAGCCTCCCAAGTAGTTGGGATTACAAGCATGTGCCACCATACCTGGCTAATTTTGTATTTTTAGTAGAGACGGGGTTTCTCCATGTTGGTCAGGCTGGTCTCAAACTCCCAACCTCAGGTGATCCACCTGCCTTGGCCTCCCAAAGTACTGGGATCGTGAGCCACTGTGCCCGGCCTCTTTTTGTTGTTGTTGTTGGGGAGTCTCACTCTTTTGCCCAAGCTGGAATGCAATGACGCAATCTCGACTCGCTGCAACCTCTGCGCCCCCTCCCTCCTCCCTCCTCTCTCCTCCCTCCTCCCTCCTCCCCCTGGTTCAAGCGATTCTCCTGCCCCAGTCTCCCAAGTAGCTGGGATTACAGGACCCTGCCACCACCTCCAGCTATTTTTTTTTCTATTTTTAGTAGAGATGGTCTTTCCCCATGTTGGTCAGGCTGGTCTCGAACTCTTGACCTCAGGTGATCCACTCTCCTCAACCTCCCAAAGTGCTGGGATTACAGGCGTAAGCCACCGCGCCCGGCTATCTCTTGTTTTTTTTTTTTTAAATCAACTTTACCGAGGATTAATTTACATGTTTTGAAGAGGTTTGACAGACTTATACACACTCTGGTAAGTGCCATCGTAATCAAGATATAGAACATTTCCATCGACTGTACTTATAAAATAACAGCTTTATTAAACTATAGCTCACAGTGCTTACAGTTCACCCATTTTACATACATAGTTCACATATTCACGGTTGTGCAACCATCACCACTATTTTAGAGTATTTTTAACCCCGAGAGAAACCCCTGTATCCATTAAACATCACTCATCATTCTCCCTATTTGCCGTCCTTTATGCATAAGCCCAGCTCTAACGAAGTACTAATCTGTTTTCTGTTTCCATAGATTTTACCATTTTGGGCATTTCATATATGTTGAGTCATAGAGTATGTGGGCTTTTTTGACTGGCTTCTTTCACTTAGCCTATTGGTTTTTACATGCTAATTTTAGATCCTGTTAACTCACTGGATACTTTTATTATTAGTTTTATCCTTGATTCTCACGATTTTTCAGGTATCAATATATATTATTTGTAAAGAGATATAATTTTGTTTCTTTTTCACCCGTTCTTTGCCTGCAGTAGATTTATTTTATCTAATTGCATTTGCTAATACCTCGAAGGCAATGTTAAATAGTGTTAGAGATAGCGGGCGCCTTAGGCTTCTTCCTGTCCATAGGGGAAACACCTTTAGTGTTTCCCCATTAAATAAGGTACTGGCTATATGAATAAGGATTATGTATTTCAAATGTTACAAAGTATCCCTCAATACTTATTGTTCCAGTGTTTGTTTTTTATCATGAATGAATGTTGATTTTTGTCAGAGGGTTTCTTAGATCTATGGAGATACTCTTTTTCTTTAGATTTATTTATTAATATGGAATGTGATATAGTTTTCCAATTTTGTAGCAACCTTGCATTCCTGAAGTAAATTCTACTTGGTTTTGGTGTGTTATTTTCCTAATACAGTATTGGACTCTGCTAATAATTTGTTTATAATTTTTGCATCAGTATTCAGGAGAGATAGGGATCTTTAGTTTTTCTTTCTACTTTTTTATCTGGTTTAGGTATCAAGAGTTGTATTTACTTCATAAAAGGAATTGGGAATTTTTCCTTTTCTATGCTCTGGAATAATTTATAGAATGTTGGGATTATCTTGTCTTTGAAGCTTAGGTAGAATTTTTCTGTAACACTGTTAGGACCTAGTGTTTTTTTGTGGGGTAATAATTTCTTAATAATCTTCTCTATATTTTCTATAGAGATTGACCTGTGTAAGCTTCCTAACTCTAATAGGTCAATTTTGGTAATCTGTATTTCCTTAAGCAATTATCCATTTCATCTGGGTTTTCAAATTTGTTTATATAGATATCTGCAAAGTAGTGTCTTACGATGTTTAAACATTTTCTTGCGTTTTAATGGTTATTTCCCTCTTGTCATTTCTTTTGCTGTGTATATGTGCATTCTCTCTTTTTCTTGATCAAGTTAGCCAACATTTTTTCTATTTTGTTAATTTAAAAAAAAAAAACTTAGATTTTTGCCAGGTACAGAGACTCACACCTGTAAGTTTACCACTTTGGGAGGCTGAAGTGGGAGGATTGCTTAAGGTGAGCAGTTCGAGGCTGTAGTGAGCTATGATATGCCCTTCAGCCTGAAGAGACAGAGTGAGACACTGTCTCTAAAAAAGAAAAATCAAGGTTTTGATTTATGAATTAGATATTTTGTTTCTCTAGTCTCTTCCTCCTTAATTTCTGCTTTTAATATTATTATTTCTTATGGTTTCTTTTGATTTACTTTGTTCTTCTTATACTTTTTTTGTGAGCAGGAAATTTAATTCATTTATTTTTATTCTTGTTATTGTTTAGTGCAATGCATTTTCTTCTAACCACTACTTTAATTACATCCCATAGATTCCAATATGTGGTGTTTTCGTTTTCACTACTTTTAAAAGAAATCATGTAATTTTTAACTCTTTTCCATAGAGTTGCTTAATAGAGTTTAAATTTTTAAGTTTTCAGAGCTTCTCTGTTTTTTATTTTTATTTTTATTTTTTTGCCGGTAAACTCAGGTTTATTACATTGTGATCAGAGAGCATTGTTTGTGATGTCTTCATTTTATGGATGTTACTAGTGTTTTCTTGTGACCTAATTTATCATCCTTTTTGTTCTTTTCACCTCAGAAACCATGTCGTTGGAAGACTGCTCCTTTAAATCATGCTTGCCACTTTAAACTGAGTCTTCATTATATTGCATGCTTGGCATCTTGTGTTGTGCCTGTCTCTTTAAATTTCTTCCCTATAGTCTGTACTATGTTCTGCCTAGTCTTTTTTAGTATTTTCAGATTTAGAATGAATTTAATCTTAATGTTGGTCACTCCAGCTCTCTTGAGGCATTTTTTCTAGTGTTTCTATTTTCTCTTCCCTGCTGGCCAGAGCCCCTGTAGGTCTGGGGCATATGGCATCATAGAGCTGCAATTTAATGTTTTTGTTTTTTTTTTTCTCATTTTACTTATAGTTATTTTGCAGCTTCAGCATCCTTTGCCTTAAAGTAATGCTGAGGGTGTGGGTCTTTTCGGGGGGAAATTATTGCTACCTGCTTGCTATTGTCTTCAGCTACCCAGAAGCTCTGCATTAAAAGATTTTGAATTAAAAAAGTGATAGGATCAGATTTAGTTAGTCCGTGCTGTACAGGGGAGATTGACTTAGAGGCACTTTAGACAGAAAAAAAAATCTCAAGTTGAAAAATACATATTTTATTTGCTATTCTTTCAGAACTAAATATACTTTGATAATTTATTAGGTTGGTGCAAAAGTAATTGAGGTTTTGGACCTTGAGTTTTAAGTCATTATAACTAGGCTCAGACATATCTTTATTGATCAAAATAGGAACCATTAAAATCAACACATTTTTGCCAACAAGAAATAAGTTTCTTTATTCCTGTAGCATAAAAATTCCTGCTTTGGGATTTGACGAATACCTGGAAAGCATTTTCTGCATCCTGCTGGTTGTGGAAGTATTCTCCCTGCAAAAAGCTGTTGAGATGCTTGAAGAAGTGGTAGTTGGTTGGCGAGAGGTCAGGTGAATATGGTGGATGAAGCAAAACTTCGTAGTCCAATTTGTTCAACTTTTGAAGCGTTGGTTGTGCAACATGTGATAAGTCGTTGTGGAGAATTGGGCCCTTTCTGTTGACCTATGCCTGCTGCAGGCGTTGCAGTTTTCAGTGCATCTCATTGATTTGCTGAGCATACTTCTCAGGTGTAAGGGTTTCTCTGGGATTCAGAAAGCTATAGTGGATCAGATTGGCAGCAGACCACCAGACAGTGATCATGATCTTTTTTTGGTGCACGTTTGGTTTTAGGAAGTGCTTTGGAGCTTCTTCTCGGTCCAACCACTCCCACCTCCTAGTTCTCCTTCCTCTGGATCTGATCATGTTACCCCTGCCACAAAGGAATTGGGGGTGGGAGAGATTAGAGGCCAGAAAACAGTTAATGAGGCAGTTACAGTAGTCCAGTGGAAAGAGTGAAGGCCTGAACTAAGGCACTGGCAGTGAAGGCAGAATGGAGAAGATCGCATAGCTTACTGAAAGAGAGAATTGCAGCCAAGTCTGAAGTCTCTGTGCTGGGCGACTGGATGGATGATGGAGCCACTAATGTCAGTGACCACCCTGCTGTGCTTGTGAAGCCAAGAATATAGTCAAAGGAAGCGGGTCCTGGGGTAGACTTATATTTAAACCAAGCCAGAAGTGCTAAAGTACTTAGGTTTTATTCAGTGTTGGGTGTACTTAATGTCTGTTTTTGATTTTGTTTTTGTTTTGAGACAGGGTCTTGCACTGTCTCACAGGCTGGAGTGCAGTGGTGTGATCTTGGCTGACTGCAACCTCTGCCTCCCAGGTTCAAATGATTCTCCTGCCTCAGCCTCTGAAATAGCTGGAACCACAGGCATGTGCCACCATGCTCAGCTAATTTTGTATTTTCAGTAGAGACAAGATTTCACCATATTGGGCAGGCTGGTCTTGAACTCCTGAGCTTGGGTGATCCACCCACCTTGGCTTCCCAAAGTGCTGGGATTACAGGCATGAACCACCATACCCAGCCCTTAATGTTAAGTAGACATTCATTAAATGTGTCACCCTCCATGGGGAAAAAGATGAGTTATTCATTCAGTAATATTTATTTAACACCTATCATGTTGTGGTCACTAGATCAGGTGCTCATGACACAGATGAATCAGACAACTATTTTGCTCTCAAGGGACTTATTCATGAATAATGGGAATATAAACTAGTAGATATGAGTGCTGTAAGAGTGAGCCGAGAATGGCCTTGATAGTCACGTTCAAGCAAAGAAGAGACATAGATGCAGGAAATCAGGGGACATGTATAGAGAAATCACTAGTGGGACAGTGGGGGTTATCAAGAGCATTGGCTTTGAAGTCAGAAAGACATAATCCTTAGTTTTGTCATTTATCAGCAGGATAATATTGACCAAGTTAGTTAATCACTATTATTCTCAGTGTTCTTATTTGTAACATGCGGGTAATGGTTCCTACCTTAAAGGGTTGCTTTGAAGATTAAATGAAGTAATATGTGTGGAGTGCCTAGCACGGTGTTTGACACAGAATGAGTGCCCAGTAAATGTTGGCATATTGATCAGAGATGACTTGAAGGGAAGATGGTGATTAGCATGTCTAGCATGCAGTAGACATGTACTATTTATTGAATGAAAAATAAGTTTTGGACCAGATAATGGAATACCTTGGAGACTCATTTTTTATAGTCACTGAAGAGTTTTGAATAGTGGAAAAAGTTTTTGGAGACAGGTGCACTTTTAGAAGATAAACTTGTAAGCTGTTTGGAAAATGTACTGAAGTTTAGAGATTCAGGAGTAGGCAAATCAGCAACTTTTCTAACATTTCAAATAAGACTAATAAATCAGGCCAGCTCCCTGTCCTTACAGAACTTGAAAGAAACATTTATAATGTATATATAATGGAAGATGGTGAATGCTATTGTGGAAGTATAAATGAATGCTTTGGAAGTGGTAAATAATTTGGGGAATGAGAGAATCAGGGAAGGCTTTATCATGGTGGAAGCTCCATGAAATTTACACATAGAGTTGACATAGGAAAATTAGGTGGAGAAAACATGTGAGCAAAGCCCTGAGTATGGATCAGTGATGCAGCGATTAGGAAGAACGACTGGGTCAGAGTGGGTGGAAAGAGGCCTGGGAGAAAGATCTGAAACATAAGTCAGGAATGAAATCCATGAAATACACTGGAGCTAGTCTCAGCAAAATATGCAAAATGAGTGGAAGAAATTTGCCTGGGAGGTGTGTCGGTGTGTCAGTGTGTGTGTGTGCACGCGCGTGTGTGTGTGTGCTGAAAGGGTTAGGAATTAGACACATTTGAGGAACCACAAGGTTTGTGTAGTTGGAAGTGTAATGTTTGTCTGGAGTTGCACTGAGAAGAATGAAGCCTGTAGAGATAGACTGGAGCAAGATGTGTTATCTGGTATTTGTTCATTCTGTTGTTTGTCTTTTTGGGACCAGCCTGACAAATAAGAAACAGAAGACTGAACTAGCTGGGTGATTTTCTAGGTACTTAACAGATTATGTCAATTTTTTTTTGGTTGTTTTCCACATGTTACTAGTGAATTGGTAAACCAGTATTACCCGGTGATCAGAAATATAACAAGTGTAAAAATCCCCAAAGAGACCTCAAAAAACGTTTATATGGTCTCATTTTCAGATAGTAAATTCTTATATATGTTGACCTTTTCACTTTCTTCTTAAAAATTAGGTTTAATCCAGAAGGATGCAGCTACAAAGTTTGATTTTCCCATACCATTGAATGAAGCGTCCAAAATAATGAAGAAAAAGAAAAAGGTATAGTACTGTAAAGGAGAATGAGCAATATTTGAATTTTAAATCATCCTCTCTAAATACAAATGTGTAAAGATATTCAAGACAGTGAAAATAGTTTCATCTTTTGAATAATTTAATTTTCTGAAATGAGAACATAGAAGTAATTCAGCAGAAATGAAACTGGGTTTGGAGATATTTATTAACCACAAAGAATTATTCTTTCAGTGTTTGAAAGTATAAAACACATTTTAATCAAAATGTAACCACACTGGATGATTTTTCAAAGCATGATATATGTTCCATAGAATATAATAAACTGTGATATATAATGTAGTATAAGAAGAAAATCACAGATTTCATAGAAAAGAATAATGTATTTATATTGGTCTTTTTTTTTTTTTTTTTTTTTTGAGACGGAGTTTCACTCTTGTTACCCAGGCTGGAGTGCAATGGCGCAATCTCGGCTCACCGCAGCCTCCACCTCCTGGGTTCAGGCAATTCTCCTGCCTCAGCCTCCTGAGTAGCTGGGATTACAGGCACGCGCCACTATGCCCAGCTAATTTTTTGTATTTTTAGTAGAGATGGGGTTTCACCATGTTGACCGGGATGGTCTCGATCTCTTGACCTCATGATCCACCCGCCTTGGCCTCCCAAAGTGCTGGGATTACAGGCTTGAGCCACCGCGCCCGGCTTATATTGGTCTTTTTAAAGACAAGGAATATGTAATATATTTCTAGCAGGCAATCTGAGAAGGATGAACCACTGCTGCTGAACTGTTCTCACTGCTAGTTGTCCAAATGTCATGGCAACTTGAGTGTCTTGAACATATTCAAGATCATATGCTTTGCAAATCTTTCATTGCCACTGTATGTTTGTACTTCACAGCATAGTTGATATTCAATTTAAAGAAATTATTGGTTGTTAGTGACATTGTGTTGCTTCTGAGCTTTGAGTTTGTTTGATATCTGTTTATGGTATAAAATAGCATTAGAAGTGAATAACTCTTGTACCAAATATATTTTGAGTGAGCATCTAATTTTCCCACTGTACTAAGAGATGTTTCTTCTGAGAACCAGTTCCTTTTGGGTGAGGAGAAAAGAGCAATGACCAATACTTACTTTTAATTACTATGTGCCAGATACTGGGGTAAGTGCTTTACATATGTATTAAATATTTTTTCAGTAATTCTTATAATTCAATGTATGAAGTTATTCCTAGATGTGATTAGAATACTCTCAAAATGTTAGGCAACTAGAAAATGGCAAAGCCAGAATTTGAGCCTAGATCTATTTGTTTGATTCCATAATCCTCGTTCTTTCTATTCCAGTATATTTATGTTCTCTAGTACTATTGCTAGGAGAAATACTTAATTCTTAACAAGAATAAAGTACATTTAAAAATCAAGTCATTTCCCAATGGTTTAATCATTGGAATATAAATTCACAAGTTTTAAAAATTACCTTTCAGAATAGAATGTGTTAGAATCAATTAGGTAGGACGTTATAGACATTGCCTTTGAAAGGAAACTTCATCCAGGACAGTTAATTTAAATACTACAAGGAGGAAATTCTAGGAATTTCGAAAAAGAGAACAGATAATTCAGATCATGGGTAAACAATTCACTTAAGTTTTAGTTCTGTAAGTGTTAGTATTATAATAATGATATCAATTGACATACAACACAGTTGAATCATTCCCTGTTGCCTCTATGAAGCTATAGTCCTACTTTTCTGCTCAGCTTTCCTTTACTCTGCTTATCTTTTTAAGCTTTTAGTATGGAATAGAGTACACAAAGTCATTTCAAGAATGCTTGAAGAAAATGAAAAATACAGACACAGGCTGAAATGCCAAAGGTTATCCAGTGAAAGTAAGTTAACACAATTTTTCTTGTATTAAAGAAAGTGGCTTCTGTTAACAGTTTAGTTATCCTGGGATTGCATGAGATCAGCAGTTTTCTTAATGGTTACATGTAATATATACTATAGAAACTAGGCTACCATATTGTCACTATTCATCATATTAGAAGTACAGAGCACCTACAAGCAGTGAGTGCAGAGGAGAGCACAGGTATAGGAGTGAGTGGAGGAGTGTAGAAGGTGCATGTTGACCGGAATTTACTGAGTAAAGGGAACATACTTTTCTGTTAAATGTGAATCTTAATGCCAATTAAAAAATACAAATTACAAAGCTCATTGGTATTGATGAAGAAAAACATTTTAACTACAATATGAAATTACACATTGTGTCAATTCATGTAGTCATTTCCTTTCCATGGAAGCTGCAGTTCCACTTAATGCATTTAACAAAATCTGCCCTTGATTTATGGCCTTGATGTCATTATTTCATTCCTGGAAAATAGCTCGTGAATTAAACCTATGTTCTAAAGCTGCATCAATATTGAGTTGATGTTGTGGTTAGAGCGAAATTAGATGTAGTCTACTATGTTTATTAAAATAATTTGTAGTTCTGGATTTTCAAAAAATTAAGGTGGATAAAATTTATGTAACTAGTAATGCCATGTGAATTGAAAAGTCAAAACTTATCTTTCCTTAACATGCATGTCCTGATACGCATGCTATCATGGATGTTTCTGTGAGTTCTTAATATAGTCATTCTGTAGCAACTTCTATTTCATAGTCAGTAAACCTTCAGTATTTAGTTTCCTGAAGAATATTTTCATAAGATAATCATGAAAACAGAATGCCATTTTGCAAGCAGTGGAAACTTATGGTTCATATAATGTTGCATCAGTGGTAGCATCAATTGTTTGCAATAATGGCAAATTAGTGATAATTTGTTTCACTTTCCTTATCCATTTAAGGCAAATGAGGTGGGGGGCTCACAGGAAAAAGAAAAGTAGTCAGAGGTAGCTTAAATTAAAAGGATGTTTGAATAGGCAGAGCAATGTGCAAAAAACCTGGACATATTTCTGAGTGCTTATTCAGATCAGTGCATAACTTTGAATCTGTTGAGTTCTTTTCTGCCTCAGCAAGAGACATTCTCTTAAATGTGATCTTGTAAGGATTATTTAACAACTTAAAATAATAAGCTGTGTTTTCCATAAACAGCCTCTTGTAAACAGAAGGTATCCTTATATAGTTCATTATTTTGCATTACAGTGTTAGACTAGATTACAGAACTTCTTTATAAAGCTAATAATTATGTCTAAAAATGTATTATAATATTTATTCCTTAATATGTATTTATTAATGGGAAAAACCAGTGCTAGAGGACTACTTAAATTTTCCTTATTTTTTATGTTGTTTGCAGACCCAAATTACACACGATGAATCTTCTTATCTTCTGGTAAGAATCTATTTAGGTAATAATTGTATAGATTTTTTTCTCTTCCCTTCTATATCCTCCCTTCTCCAAACATTACTGTATAACCATTGGTAGTGCCAGCCTATTTCCTTTCTTAAATCCAATGTCTGGCACACAGTAGACACTCATTAAAATACTTACTGACCTTTAAAACTTCATTTGGGCCGCATCTCCATCATGCTATTAGAAATTCTCTCTGTGGTCCATGTTTTTCCTTATTCTTTTTCTTTCTTTTTTTTTCTATTGGGCAGAATCTTCTTTTTGTTCATACCTCTACTTAGTTCTCTTTTCCTTTGAACATACTGTCATATTTAATACTATCTTACGACTGCTGCTTTTTATTTCTTACTGTCCTGCAGACTGTGTCATGGCCCTCATCCTGCCTCACTTACCATATTTACCTTTGCTACCACCTAATAACAAATGCTGTCCTAGGAGTAATTGTTGGTCCCGTTCTCTCTTTACATATTCACTCTGGAATAACTCACAAATTTTTGGAGCTTCGACTACTCTTCTTGGGTATAGTACCCTTTCATCTCCATCCTGCCCTTGACCTTTGGTTGTGTACCTCTGATTTTCTTTAGGCTGTTCTACTGTTACTTTTTTTTTTTTTTTTTTTTTTGTCACCTCTGCTGAAATCTACATACAGTTAACAGTTACTTTTTTTGTTTTTTTTAAAAGAGACATGGTCTCACTCTGTACCCAGGCTGGAGTATAGTGACTCAATCATAGCTCACTGCTGCTTCTAACTCCTGGGCTCAAGTGATCCTCCCACTTCAGCATTCCCTCCTAAGTAGATAGGACTACAAGTGCACACCACCATGCTTGGCTAATTAAATTTTTGTTTTGTATAGATGGGGGTCTAGCTATGTTGCCCAGGTTGGTCTCAAACTCCTGGCCTCAGCTTTCCAAAGTGTTGGAATTGCAGGCATGAGCCACTGTGTCCAGCTGAGAGTATATTTTAGACATGAAAGTGAACAAATTCATGCAGTCAAGAAAACGATTAGGGAATGTATACTTTGAATAAAGATTAACACGATAACCTAAGAAAGGTATAAAAGCATACTGAGATAGTACATCAAAGAGTCTCGCTTGAATTTTGGGCTGCGGATTTGTACTTCATTCAGTAGGGAAAGAAGAAATGGACCACTTTCTTAACCTTTTATTCTAAATGATTTCAAATGTACAGAAAGATTATTAGACTAATACAAAGTACTCCAGTAAACTCTTTACCAAGACTCACTGTTTTTTAGCATCTTGCCACATTTGTTTGCTCATTCTTACTCTCTCTGTGTGTATAAATACTTCAATGTGTATAACCTAAGAGCAAGGATATCTTTTGTATAACCACACTACAGTTATCAAATTCAGGAAATTGAACATCAATATTAAACATAATTTATAGTCTATGTTTCACTTTTATTTCTATTGCCACAATACTGTCTTTAATGGGATTTAAAAAAAATTTGGTACTAGATATGCAGTTCAGGATCATGTATTGTGTTTAGTTGTCATGTCTCTTTGGTCTTCCTTAATCTGTAGCAGTTTGTCAGCCTTTCTTTGTCTTTTGTGATATCGATATTTTTTAAGAATACAGGCCAGTCATTTTTCAGACTATTCCTCAAGGCTTTCTGATGACTACTCATGATTTGATTAATGTTATGCATTTATTGGCTGGAACGTTGTATATATAATATAACTTTCCAGAGGATCCCATCTTGAGTTATGTGATCTTCACTGATTCCTTATTGATGATGTTAACTTTGAGCTCTTGATTACGTTGTTATCCATTTGTAGTTACTATTTTTTCTTTTGTAATAAGTATTTCATAGAAAGATAAGAGAATATGCAAATATCTTGTTCTTTATGAATATATAGAATGTTTTAAAGCAGTGGAGCTATCAGATTTGCATTTTAGAAAGAGTATGATGTCATTTGTGGAAAGATTTGGAATGGAGTTGAAATAGGAAGTGAAAAAGAAAATCTGAGGGTTGTAATAGCATCCACGTGAAAAGTAAAATGCACTTAAATGAAGGTTGTAGAGGGTGCAGAGAGAAGGCAAATGATCAGGTATGGGGATAAGATGATACTGAGTTTTGAGAGTAAATAAGAAGTGAGGAGAAAGGACTCATTTTATGAAGGTACTGAATTTTACTTTTGGCATGTTGAATTTTAGGTAATAGTGAGGTACCCAGGTGAAAATGCTAAGCAAGTAATTGGAACTGTTGTAAGGGAGGTAGTGTGATATCTATAGTGTATAAAGATCATATGTAGTTCTAACAGGAGACGTAGATTAGGACTTTAATGTGAAGATAGAGAGAGAGGAGAGGACTGAGTACAGAGTATCAGGCAATGCTGAGGATAAAGAGGAATTTTTAGTTTTGGAGTCAGGGATTCTAGGGACTTAATCAGGAGTAGCGAGAGAGATGATTGTGGGGCTGAGGAGGGGGACAAATGAAATTTGCAGGAGATCAAGGGATTGGGAGTTCAAAGGAGGGCAGAGACCTTATTTAGTGAGAGTATAGGGGTATAAAAAGTCAGAGCATAAAAATATGTCATCCAGGAACATTTGAAAAGTTTCAGCACCTAGAGGTAAAGCACAAGTTCCAGTGATGACAATGTCTAAGCAATGGCCTTGCTTGTGAGTAAGTGGCCTGGAGGTGAAGGCCTGTGATACAATGTTTCTATGTGTGACACATTTCTTGTAAATGGGACTGTTGAAGTCACCAAGGGTATTGGCAGGAGTTGAAGTGGAAAAGAAAATTATGAGTTACACATTGAGTCTATTGGAAACTTTTTATGTTCAACAAGAGAAAGTAAAAGTCATTAAAACAGTAACTACAGGGAATGTCTAGCTCTTGCCTTATAGCCTTAGAAATGCTAAAAATTTTCAGTGACTACTGATGATGATATTTTGTATTAACAAGAATTCATTTTTGTCATTTTTAAATTTAGGATTAACCTATCCTTGGGTGTTTCCCAAAGAAGATTATGAAGAATCTAAAGATGAAACATTAAATTAATCATAATTATTTGTTAATTTTGATGTGCTTTATTGGAATTGGGACTTTAGTAGTCGAATAGAAAAACTACCTTCTTCATAAATTAATAGTATTTCTTTGCAACTTAATAGTACCTTTAGTTAAATACTGTTACCACATGCGTGCAAGTGTTATTTTCAAAATTTAGATTAGCATATCAATGTAATTGCATGAATTTTGTAATTGCCAGCTTTTTCTTTTTATTAATGAGTCTACAACCGCTGCTTTGTTATCTCTTCTTTTAGATGTAACTTTTAAATTAAACTTGGATTCATTTAAATTATTTTTAGCCTCCTCTAAACTTCTCAATTATTTTATGAAAAAAAACTTAGAATTTACATAGCAACAATTATTTTGGGTGTTAAAACTAAGCTAATGATTATTTAAGCCATCTTTTTATCCTAAGGAAAATTAGTAAATATATATATTTATAACATGGATATATTATAAAGGACTATATTATAATATGGAGTATTTTAGGAACATTTTTGGGCAAAGATCAGAGGAGATGCTCTTCACCTTGCCAGGCCCCTAAGTAATAGATATGTTATTTATTTTTTATTTTTTGATGTTTAAAGATTTTTATCAGGCCTGCAACACATACATGAATTTTTGACAGAAGATGTAAGAAATATTTTTAAAAACCCAACCATTACTTGTTAACAAAAAGTGCAGAGAAGCTTTTTGAGCAGACACCACAGTGACCTTTCCATATGAGCACTTTTTCTTCTGCAGGAAAAAATGGATTCTTTCTCCACATATTTACAGCTAGTAGGAGTAAACTCAGGGTTTTACAAAATCCATTTATAAATCACATTTTAATGCTGCAAAATATGTTATTTTAATGAGAGGATTAGAATTCTGAAAATCATTTAGAAGTATTGTTTAACAAGTCTTTATTTTCTATTCAATATTAAGCAGTAATCAACTTCTACCTCTGCCAGTTTTTCTGCTTTTTTGCTGGTGTGATCTCTGTTCCTAAGTAAGGCCTAGGTGGAACTGGAAACTTAGGAGGGAAAGACAAAATGAGGCTTGTTCGTGATCGAATTCTGTGTAGTCTCGTTGCTTCTTCCCCTTGAAGTGGCAGGTACTTTTATATCCAGGATGATTACAGTGATGACATCCATTCTTTTTGGGGGGCATTGAGAGGGTGGGCTCCCTAACAAAGCTATTACAAAGTGTCAATATACAAAATTCTCATGAAATAGTACAAGTTGTAAGAACTGTGAAGCAATTCATAGTTTTCTTTCTTTCTTCCTGTAATAATTATAACTTAATTACTTCAGGAGACTACAACAGGGTAGAATTTGTGGTAACATGTTCTTCTAGTGACTGTTTAACAAGTCCACCTGTTTCTAGATGGAAGGACACATTGCCTGGGGAAATGGCCTAGGTTTTTTTTCCATGTGGGCTCTCAAGTTTCCCTGCATGAAGAGTCACACAACCTCTTTATATTATGCTGGGTAAATTTTCAGGCTGCTAAATCCTTGGGTGAAGCTTAAAATTTTAGCTTATGCAACTTAAGTCTGCTGCAAAATGAGACATATTTACACTGTTTATACAGTAATTTATGCTGCATAGTTTTGTGGTGAATGTGAGTGAAGATTTTAGGTTTGCTTCAGTGTATATTTTTATTTATGTGACTTAAACAACGTGGCATAGTAGTCTGTTTTAATTTATTAGGTATATCAATATTATATTAGATTTAAAATAGGAGTCTAGTGCTGGATACAAACTCAGTTTGTTCCATTGTTTTAGAACCATGTAGGAATGAAGACTCCCACTGAAATGAATGTTCTAAATATTTGTTCTAAATCTTTTAATTTTTGTTTAATAATTTCTGGTGAATATGTGTTCAATCTGTTATGTTAAATAGAATAGAATAAACATAAGACTTTACTGATACATCACTGAACATCAGCTGTAATACTGTGACTTATTTCTGTTTTGTAATTTCAGTAGGGGCCAGTGACCCACCCCTGCTACATTAAAGACTTCAGACTGCAATGTGGTCTTAACTTCTCTTCATCTTCAGCCCAACATGTTGTTTGTCAAGTTTCCATGAGAAGCATTCACTCACCAAATCTATATCTGACTCTCCAAGTCTATATCTGAAAGAGTCAGATACAGACTCTTTCCTCTGTGTAGATGAAAGGCACTGTATTTTAGCCCAATAGTCTAATATTTGTAATTTATGTTTTGGGTTCTGCAGTGGTTGTTTCATGCTTAGTTGTGCAGGGAGGGGAAGGAAGAGATCTTCTAGTGGTTTAAATGAAAAATTTTGGTGAGTACAGAATAGAGAAGAAACATGTTGATACTTCAAAATATCATTCAGCCATTTATTCCAGGTCACCTGAAAGATTTCATGTGAATTTTCAAATTATGAGAAAAAAACAGTGGAATCTTTAAGCATAGGGACTAATTAAATTCAGGGTGTTTTTACATCCAGTATAAACTGAGGAAATGTTAAAATTTGGGAAAAGTCTTGGGTAATCTAGGAATCTCATGGGAGTGAACTTATAAAATAGTGAAATATTGGTCTTGAGTTTAGGAGCAGGTCTGTGGGAGTAGTGAGGCTGGAAAGCCTGGGAGTAGAGGGGGAACAGCACTAGTGTAGCATTTTATTTTAGGGAGAATGGCAGGTTAGGTGGTGGTATGCTACTGCAGTAGTATTCCAGTTCCTGAGTCATGGACTATATGGCAGCGATGAAAATGTGCTTCTTAGATTTACCACCACAGGGGCATAATTGACTGATAGCCCAGCTGTGCTGTATTGTGAATTCTACTACATTTGTATGAAGCCATTCTTCCCGATAAGTTGCTCCCAAACCAATGATTAAGGATGGTAAGGATTTTAAGGCCGATACGTTTCTGCAAGACAGGCTTCAAAGGTTCTCCATTTGCCTTGCTGAAAATTTCTTAGAACTGCACCAGAGATAGTCTAAGACTTTCTTACCCTCTTCTCTTCTCTACAGAGTCTAGTTCTGGGTCATGGTGTGACGACTCTCCCAGGCTCCCCTGTCTCCCTCTCAGTTTTCCTCACAGACATTTTCCCTGTAAATACCTTGTGCATCTAATTCTGTCTTGGTTTTGGCTTCTGGAGGACCCAAAATAATATAAGCAATGGAAGGAATGGTCTAGGATAATGGGCAGTAAGATAATGGGCAGTAAGATAGGACACTGGCTTGGCATATTCACTATCCAGCTGTCAAAGAGACGCCTTCCTGTGTGTTATGTGTGGTACCTGGCACATGGCGGTAGTCCTATTTTTAAAGATTTCATTTGACATGATTTGGAAAAACTTCCCAATTGAGGGCAGTGCTTTTGCAGGTGTGATTATGTAGGCATTTGAAAAATATGGGCAAATAATGCCTTCAAAGATAGTTCACTGGACTAGCTACTGCTAAGTTGTATTAACACCCTGAAAAAATAGATGTCCATTAGCAAGCAGTTACAGAATAAATGTGAGAACCAGAGGGTCTCTCTGGTAGTAGAGCCTCTTATCTGCTGCAGTGGGACATCAGACCTAAGGAATGGCAAACAGAAGATCTTACAGAGATGCAGAGCTCCAGAGATGTATAAAAGGTCAGTCAAGGCACATCTGGTATGCCAAAGTCAGGGCCTAGGTTAGGAAAACCTTGAGACTCTGGAATGTGTAGTAAGCAATTTCTGCATGGATTCCTATGAGTCCTTGGAGTTTGCAGAGGTGGCCCACTGTTCTGTGTTGGAAGGTACTGTAGAAGCCCCCCACCTTCAAGGCATCAGTTGCCCTCCTCAGTAGATTTCCTTACCCCCTTTCCTGGCCAATAGGCATCAGCTAAGGTTAAATCTCTGTGTAACCCAACTGGAAAAGTGTTGGGTCAGGTAAGGAAGGAGAGAGATAATACACAGAAAGAGCTCTAAGAATTAGCACATATTGGCATAAGCAAGGGGGTTGACCAGTCTGATCAGATACTGGATTTTGAGGTGCTTGATCCAAAGGGCTAAAATACAAGACTACAGATCATCAATGATTTCTAGACTTGGGGGCACTTTCTTAGGTTACTTGTGAAATAGAACATCCAGGATTATTGCACACAGAATCTAAGTTCACATCAATACCTAGAGCACCAAAGCATCTTAATGGCACCCCTATTAGAGTGGGAGCTTCTAGGGACCAGGTAATAGATGGAATCCTGGTTAAAGTCTGGCTCACAATGGTCCCACTGGGTTTAGAAACCTACCCAATAGCCACCTCCCTAGGCCCTGGCTATATAATTGGAATTGCTAAACCTGGCAGTTGGAGTAACTCCTACATTAGATGCTTGTCTGGTGGAGTAAGAGTTATCACAGTGAGGAAGGACAAGTAGAAATGTCAAAAACTGCCTCCTTTCTCCCAGCGAAGATAATAAAAAAAACAAGATCACATTCTGTGGAACGGGAGGAGGGTGACAAATTATTGCCACCATTAAAGACCCAAAGGACTGTAGACTAGTAGAGATTTAATTGAATAGTAGCCCTGAACACAGCTGCTTTGTTAGACGGGTACCATTGGTAGAGCAGGAGCATGACATACAGCAATTGATGTGGCAAATGCATTCTTTTCCATTTGAATCAGAAAAGGTCAAACAGTTGTATTCATATGGGGCAGACAGTATTAAGGTTTTACCTCAAGGCTATGTTAACTCTCTTACTTTCATAATAATGTAGTCCAAAGAGATCTGGATTGCTTATTCCACTGAATTTCACACTGATCATTACATTAATGACTTTATGCTGATCAGCAGAACAAGCAACAGGTGACTCATATAATGGAGGCCTCGGTAAAGACGTGTGTCCTCCCAAGGATGGAAGATAAATGCTACAAAGATTCAGGGACCTGCCTGGATTTTCAGTGACGATTTTAGGAGTCCAATGGTAGAAAGCTTCATTGATATTTTTAGGGGTCCAATGGCCATGGGTATGCTAGGATATCCCCTCCAGAGTAAAAAACACTGCTCACATCTTGAATCCCTCACCACAAAAACTGAAGCCCATGCATGACGGGCCTCTTTGTATTTCTAGAAGTAATATATTGCTCATCTAGGAATATTGATCTGGCCCATATATTAGGTGACACAGAAGGTTGTTAACTTTGAGTGAGACCCGGTGCAGGAAAGGGCTTTGCAGTAGGTTCAGGCTGTAGTGTAAGCAGTCCTGCTGTTGGAGTCATATGATCTGGAAGACCTTATGATGTTAGAGATGACAGTAGTGAGAAAAGATGTAGCCTAACATGGACCCTGTAATGGGATTATGGATCAGGGTCATGCTGTCCACAGCATGGAATTAAAGGCCTTTTGAAAAACAGTTTCTGACATGATTCTGGGTTCTGGTAGAGACAAATTGCTTGGCCTTGAGGCATCAAGGGACTGCAACTGGAATTTCACTTTATAAATAGGATTCTATCAGACTTATCAAGTAAAAAAATTGAAGTAGTAGCCGTAGACTATCATAAAATGGAAATAGTGCATCTGGGACTGAAGACTGAGCAGGACCAGAGAACACAAGCAAGTTGCATGGGCAGGTAGTCTAATCCTCTTATCATCCACTTCGGTTGCACTAGCTAGAAATGCCCACTAGAAAGGCTCCGGTGTCCTGGAGGGTGCAGTGAACCGAGATTACACCACTGTACTCTTGGTGCTTCAGTGATGGAGCAAGACTCTGTTTTAAAAGAAAAGAACAAAAAAAGAAAACCTCCGGTGTTCTGGAGAGACACTGGACAACCAAGAAGACAGACTGGTGGCCAGACGATGTTGCTATCCTTTATCAGTGGCCACCTAGGAACTCTCGTTTTACTGTTTTCAATTTCTTTCATTTCTATTTACTATTTTCTTTCTTGTATTTGCTTTGGATTTATTTTGCTCTTCCTTTTCATATTCTTGAAAACAATGCTTATTTACCAATTTGAGATTTTTAATCTTTTCTACTATATGCATTTGGTATTATAGGTTTTTCTGTCAACACTGCTTTTGCTGTATCCCACAGATTTTGATACATTATGTTTTCTCCTTTTCCCCCATTCTAATACCTCAGATTGTGTTTTCATTTTGGTTTACTTAAATGTATTTTTTTTAATTTTCCTTGAAATTTCCTCTTTGACCTATAGATTATATAAAAATATGTTGTTTACTTTCTAATTGTTGAGATTTTCCTGTTATTGTTCTTTATTGACTTCTAGCATGATTCCATTGTGGTCAGAGAACACACTCTGTATGATTTCAGTTTCTTTACATTTGTTGAGGTTTGTTTGATGGCCCATGATATGGCCTATCTTGGTATAGGTTTCATGGGCACTTGAAAAGAATATATATTCTGCTGTTCAAATGTCTATTAGATTCTCCTGGTTGATGCTGAGTTCTTTCGTAGCCTTGATGATTTTCTGTCTAGTTATTCTCTCAGTTGTTAAAAGAGGTGTGTTGATGTCTTCAATGGCATATTTTTCTATTTTTTTTTAGATTCTCAGTTTTTACTTCACATATTTTGCAGCTTTATTATTTGGCGCATACATATTTAGGACTGCTAAGTCTTCTTGGTAGTGGATCCTTGATCATTATATAATGCCCTTTTTTGGTCTGGTAATTTTCTTTGTTCTTAAGTCTACTTTATCTGATGATAATGTAAATATTCCTGCTTTCATTTTATTATATCTTTTTCCATCCTTTTACTTTCAACATGCCTATATTATTATATTTGAAATAAGTTTTTCATAGATAACATATAGCTGGGTCATGTTTTTTAATCTACTCTGCCAATATCTGTCTTTTATTGGTATGCATATATTTAGATCATTTACATTTAATGTAGTTAATATTAGTACTTGAGTTTTCCATTTTATTTTAGTTTTCTTCTGTTTGTTATTTTTGGTCTGTGTTTTTCTGTTTTTTTTTTTCCTGCCCTCTGGCTTCTCATGTGGTCTCTAGTGACACTGAGTCAGTGGGGAGAGTAGGAAAATGAAGGGGAAAAAGAAGGCTCATTACTGGCTAGTGGGGTGAAAGTCTGGGCTCTCCAACTTGACTTTTCTGGCATCACCCCATTGGGGGTGTTGGGGCATATCAGCATAGCCTCATGAGTGTGAAAGCCTGGACTTCCTACTCAGTTCTTACTGCTTTTAATGTGGTTGGGGACCCAGTTTTTTCTGTGGTATTTGGCTAGTTGAGTGGTTATCATCGTAAAGTTTTCTGTCTTGCTCAGCTGTTCCTTTCCTGGTCCTTCGGTAGAGAGAGCTTGTTTTTGCTGGGCCTTTTTTTGGTCTATGCCCTTTAGCATTTCCAAGTTCCTGGCGTCTTAAGCTTTAAGTCTGGAATATATGAAATAAGAAGAAAGCCCAAGAACTCACTCTTGTGTCATTCCTTGCATCTTGAGGTTCTTAACTGGTCTGTTCTCTACAACTTTCAGAGTGTTCTTATGTTTGTTTTATATATAACGTTCCAAGTTTTCAGTTTTTAGTACTTGGAGACAGGAATAGGGAAAACTATGTCTACTCCATTTCCCTGGAAGCATAAGTCTCAGCTGATATTTTATAAATGAAACATGCAAATACTATTCAGTAAAGAAAGGGTAGTCTTTTCAATAAATGGTGTTGGAACAATTGGATATCCATGTGCAAAAAAAGTAAACGTTTTCCTAAACCTTACATTTTTTTTTTTTTTTTTGAGACAGGGTCTCACTCTGGCCCAACCTGGAGTACAGTGGCATGATCATGGCTCACTGCAGCCTCAACGTCCCAGGCTCAAGTGATCCTTCTACTTCAGCCTGCCAAGTAACTGTGACTACAGGCATGTGCCACCATGCCCGACCAATTTTTGTATTTTTTTTTTGTAGAGAGAAGGTTTCACCATGCTGCCAGGTTGGCCTTGAACTTTTGGGTTCAAGCAATTGCTTGGCTTGGTCTCCTAAAGGGCTGGGATTACAGGTGTGAGCCACCATGCCCAGCTCTCACATCTTATATAAAAGAAATATTCAAAATGGATCGTAGATCTAAGGAGGAAAAAACGCAAATTTCCTAATTTGCATTGTTAGGGAAATGCAAATTAAAATCATGATGAAATAACACTACACACATATTAGAAGGGATGAAATAAAAAAATACTGACTATAACAAAAGTTGATGAGGATACAGAGCAGCTGGAGCGGTCATACATTGCTGGTGGGAATGTAAAATGCTGCAGCCATTTCGAGAAATAGTTTGGCCACATTTTTAAAAAATGAAACACTCAACTACTATACATCCCGGCAACTGGGCATTTATCCCAGAGAAATGAATTTATGTTCACACAAAAATCTGTACACGAATATTTATAGCATCTTTATTTGTAGTAGACAAAAATGGAAAACAACCCAGATGTCCTTTAATGGATGAATGATAAAACAAACCGGGGTATCTTCATACCATAAAATACTACTCCTCAATGAAAAGAAACAAACCATTGATACATGCAACACACCTGAATCTCCAGAGAACTATGCAGACTGAGAAAGCAAATCCAAAAAGGTTGTGTACTATATGATTCCATTTATATAACATTCTTGAAATGGCAAAATTACAGAAATGTAGAACAGATGAGTGGTTGCCAAGGGCTAAGGAGAGGGTTGGGGATGTAGAGAAGTGCATGTAGCTATATAAGTGCAACCTGAGAGATCCTTGGTCTGTATCTTGCACATATCAATCACACTATCCTGGATGTGATTTTACACTATAGTTTTGCAGATGACATCTTGTGATATTCACTGGGAGAAACTGAGTAAAGAGTATACTGGATCTATTATTTCTTAAAATTGCTTGTGAATCTACAGTTATCTTAAAATAAAAAAATTAAAAAACCGTATCCTATTAGGCTAAGTTGTTACTTATTATAATAATATATAATAAACAAAGGTTCCTTTAAAATATCAATTGATCATATGTCTGTGGGTTTATTTCTGGATGCTCTAATACCACTCCGTTGATCTAGGTATCTGTTCTTTCTCCAATACCACACTGTCTTGAGGCAGTAGTAATTTTGGGGTAGTTTGGCCTATGACTGGCTATAGTGTCTTACAGCTTAAGGTGTTTCTTTCCCCAAAATTGTTTTGACTATTCCGGTTTTTTTTTTTTTTTTTGCTTTTCTATATAAATTTCAGAATTAGCTTGTTGATTTCTACAAGAAACACTGTTTTTTTTTTTTTTTTTTTAATTGTACTTTGGGCTCTGGAATACATGTGCACATCCTGCATCCTACAGGATTGTTGCATAGATACATACATGCCATGGTGGTTTGCTGTCTCCATCCCTCCCAAACCCTTTGCCTACATCAGGCATTTCTCCTGGTGTTAGATGTTATCCCTTCCCATCCTCCCCCCTACCCTCCTGTCCCTCCCTTCCCTTCCCCTCCCCTCCACCCCCCAACTTAGCCCAGTGAGTGTTGTTCTCTTCCCTGTGCCCAAGTGTTATCATTGTTCATCACCACCTATGAGTGAAAACGTGGTGGTTGGTTTTCTGTTCTTGTGTCAGTTTGCTGAGAATGATGGTTTCTAGATTCATCCACGTCTCTACAAAGGACACATACTCGTCATTTTTTATGGCTGCATAGTATTCCATCATGTATATGTGCCACATTTTCTTTGTCCAGTCTATCATCAGTGGGCATTTGTGTTGGTTCCAGGTCTTTGCTGTCATAAACTGCACTGCAAGGAACATACATGTGCATGTGTCTTTATAACAGAATGATTTATAGTCCTTTGGGTATTTACCCAGTAATGGGATTGCTGAGTCAAATGGAATTTCTATTTCTAGAACCTTGAGGGATCACCACACTGTCTTCCATAATGATTGAACTAATTTACACTCCCACCAGTGTTGTAAAAGTGTTCCTTTTTCTCCACATCCTCTCCAGCATCTGTTGTCTCCAGATTTTTTAGTGATTGCCATTCTAACTGGCATGAGATGATATCTCAATGTGGTTTTGGTTTGCATTTCTCTAATGACCAATGATGATGAGCATTTTTTAATATGTTTCTTGGCTTCATGTATGTCTTCTTTTGAAAAGTGTCTGTTCATATCCTTTGCCCACTTTTGAATGGGTTTTCTTTTCTTGTAAATCTGACTTAGCTTTTTGTAGATTCTGAGTATTAGCCCTTTGTCAGATGAATGGATTGCAAAATTTTTTTCCCATTTCGTTGGTTGCTGGTTCACTCTAATGATTGTTTCTTTTGCTGTGCAGAAGCTCTTAAGTTTAATTAGATACATTTTGTCTATTTTGGCTTTTGTTGCCATTGCTTTTGGTGTTTTAGTCATGAAGTTCTTGCCTGTGCGTATGTCCTGAATGGTGTTGCCTAGGTTTCCTTCTAGGGTTTTTATGGTGTTAGTTCTTATGTTTAAATCTTTAATCCATCTGGAGTTAATTTTTGTATAAGGTGTAAGTAAGGGGTCCAATTTCAGCTTCCTGCTTATGGCTAGCCAGTTTTACCAACACCATTTATTAAGCAGGGAATCCTTTCCCCATTGCTTGTTTTTGTCCAGTTTGTCAAAGATCAGATGGTTGTAGATGTGTGGCATTGTTTCTGAGGCCTCTGTTCTGTTCCATTGGTCTATATCTCTGTTCATGCTGTTTTGATTACTGTAGCCTTGTAGTATAGTTTTAAGTCAGGTAACGTGATGCCTCCAGCTTTGTTCTTTTTGCTTAGAATTGTCTTGGCTATGCAGGCTCTCTTTTGGTTCCATATGAAGTTTAAAGTAGTTTTTTCTAGTTCCGTGAAGATCAATGGTAGCTTGATGGGGATAGCATTGAATCGGTAAATTACTTTGGGCAGTATGGCCATTTTCACAATATTGATTCTTCCTAAGCATGAGCCTGGAATGTTTTTTTTCATCTGTTTGTGTCCTCTCTTATTTTGTTGAGCAGTGGTTCGTAGTTCTCCTTGAAGAGATCTTTTACGTCCTTTGTTAGTTGTATTTCCAGGTATTTTATTCTCTTTGTAGCAATTGTAAATGGGAGTTTGCTAATGATTTGGCTCTCTGTTTGTCTGTTGTTGTATAGGAATGCTTGTGATTTCTGCACATTGATTTTGTATCCTGAGACTTTGCTGAAGTTGCTTATCAGCATGAGGAGATGAAGATGGGGTCTTCTAAATATATGATCATGTTGTCTGCAAACAGGGACAATTTGACTTCTTTTCCTGATTGAATGCCCTTTATTTCTTTTTCTTGCCTAATTGCTCTGGCTAGAACTTCCAGTACTATATTGAATAGGAGTGGTGAGAGAGGGCATCCTTGCCTAGTGGCAGTTTTTAAAGGGAATGTTTCTAGTTTTTGCCCATTCAGTATGATATTGGCTGTGGGTTTGTCATAAATAGCTTTTATTATTTTGAGATACATTCCCTTGATACCTAGTTTATTGAGAGTTTTTAGCATAAAGTGCTGTTGAATATTGTTGAAGGCCTTCTCTGCATCTATTGAAATAATCATGTGGTTTTTGTCTTTAGTTCTGTTTATGTGGTGGATTACGTTTATGGATTTGCGTATGTTGAACCAGCCTTGCCTCCCTGGGATGGAGCCTACTTGATTGTGGTGGATAAGCTTTTTGATGTGCTGTTGGATTTGGTTTGCCAGTATTTTATTGAAGATTTTTGCATCAATGTTCATCATGGATATTGGCCTGTAGTTTTCTTTCTTAGTTGTGTCTCTGCCAGGTTTTGGTATCAGGTTGATGTTGGTCTCATAGAGTTAGGGAGGATTCTTTCTTTTTGTATTGTTTGGAATAGTTTCAACAGGAATAGTACCAACTCCTCTTTGTATGTCTGGTAGAATTCGGCTGTGAACCCATCTGGACCTGGACGTTTTTAGTTGGTAGGCTATTAAGTGCTGCCTGGACTTCAGACCTTCTTATTGGTCTATTCAGGGTTTCTACTTCTTCCTGGCCTAGTCTTGGGAGTGTGCAAGTGCCCAGGAATTTATCAATTTCTTCCAGATTTACTGGTTTATGTGCATAGAGCTGTTTGTAGTAATCTCTGATGGTAGTTAGTATTTCCGAGGAATTGGTGGTGATCTCCCCTTTATCATTTTTTATTGCATCTATTCGATTCTTCTCTCTTTTCTTTTTTATTGGTCTAGCTAGTGGTCTATTTTGTTAATCTTTTCAAAAAACCAGCTCCTGGATTTATTGATTTTTTGAACGTGTATTCTGTGGTTTTGGGGTGGAGTGTTCTGTAAATGTCTTTTACTAGTACTCTTGGTCCAGATCTGCATTCAAGTCCTGGATATCGTTGTTGACTTTCTGTCTCATTGAACCATCCAATATTGTCAGTGGAGTGTTAAAGTCTCCCACTATTATTGTGTGGGAGTCTAAGTCTCTTTGTAGTTTGTTAAGAACTTGCTTTATGTATCTGGGTGCTCCTGCATTGGATGCATATATATTTAGGATGGTTAGCTCTTCCTGTTGCATTGATCCTTTTACCATTATGTAATGCCCTTCTTTGTCTCTTTTCATCTTTGTTGGTTTAAAGTCCATTTTATCAGAGACTAGTATTGCTACCCCTGCTTTTTTTTGCTCTCCATTTGCTTGGTAAATCTTCTTCAATCCCTTTATTTTGAGTCTATGTGAGTCTTTGCAATGAGATGTGTCTCCTGAATATAGCACACTGATGAGTCTTGACATTTTATCCAGCTTGACAGTCTGTGTCTTTTGATTGGGGCATTTAGGCCATTTACATTCAATGTTAACATTGTTATGTTTGAATTTGATCCTGCCATTTTGTTACTGGCTGGTTGTTTTGCCCATTAGTTGACGCAGTTTCTTCATTGCATCGTTGTTCTTTACCATTTGGTGTGTTTTTGCAGTGGCTGGTACTGGTTGTGCCTTTCCATGTTTAGTACTTCCTTCAGGAGCTCTTGTAAGGCAGGTCTTGTAGTGACAGAATCTCTCAGCAATTGCTTGTCCATAAAGGATTTTATTTCTTCTTCACTTATGAAGCTTAGTTTGGCTGGAAATAAAACTCTGGGTTGCAAGTTCTTTTCTTTAAGGATGTTGAGTATTGGCTCCCACTCCCTTCTAGCTTGTAGGATTTCTGCCAAGAGATCCACTGTGAGTCTGATGGTTTTTACTTTGTGGGTGACTCGACCTTTCTCTCTGGCTGCTCTTAGGATTTTTTCCTTCATTTCAACCCTGGTGAATCTGACGATTATGTGCTCGGGGTTGGTGTTGCTCTTCTTGAGGAATATCTATGTGGTGGTCTCTGTATTTCCTGGATTTGGATGTTGGCCTACCTTGTTAGGTTGGGGAAGTTCTCTTGGATAATATCCTGAAGAGTGTTTTCCAACTTGGATTCATTCTCCCCATCACATTCAGGTATGCTGATCAAGAGCAGATTAGGTCTTTTCATGTAATCCCATAGTTCTTGGAGGCTTTGTTCATTTTTTTCACTCTTTTTTTCTCTAATCTTGCCTTCTCATTTTATTTCATTGATTTGATCTTCTATCACTGATATCCTTTCTTCTGCTGGATAGATTCGACTGTTGAAACTTGTGTATGCCCTGCAAAGTTCTCGTGCTGTTTTTCAGCTCCATCAAGTTGTTTATGTTCTTCTCCAAGCTGGTTATTCTAGTTAGCATTTCGTCTTAACATTTTTTCAAGGTTCTTAGTTTCTTTGCATTGGGTTAGAACATGGTCTTTTAACTCAGAGAAATTCGTTATTACCCACCTTCTGAAATCTGCTTCTGTCAATTCATCAAACTCATTTTCTGTCTTGTTTTGTTCCCTTGATGGTGAGGAGCTATGATACCTGGGAGGGGAAGTGGTGTTCTGGTCTTTGATGGTTTCATCCTTTTTGAACTGGTTTCTTCCCATCTCTGTGGATTTATCTCCCTCTGGTCTTTGAAGTTGGTGATTTCGGGAGGAATCTCTTGAGTGGATGTCCTTTCTGTTGTGGTTAGAGCTATATCTTTTTTGGCCTATAGAGGCGCTGTTGGGCTGCCTCGGATTCAGTCAGGTTGCTGGGTGTGTGGTCTTCTCCTGGAGTTTGTTTGCAGGTTAGATCAGCCCCGCCTTACCAGTGGCATCTCTCCTTCTCCCAGCTTGATTTTCCTGGTTGGGGTCAAACTGGTGTATTTACTGCCAAGCTCTCTAGCACACAGGCTTTAGTTTGAGTTTTATGGGGGTGGGGCCTGCCAGGCCTTATGGTCTGTTTCCCTGCTTTCAACTCTGCCTCTTTCTGTGGGACAGGTTGTTCCATCCCGCTGGCATTGGTCCAAACTTCTGCCCAGCTCCCTGCGGATAACTTGCAGCACCAGGTGGAAGCCATCACTCAGATTTGCATTGACAACCCATGGTGCCCCTCAGTCTGGTGGGGGTCTCATGGATAGTGGGTTGCAGGAGGGATGAGGTAAGCACAGGATCTGAATCAGAGCACCGAGGGGGTGAAGTCCCCGACCCTCCCAGCCAGCTACATGTTCCAGGTGGGGATGTGCCCCGCCCTGTCTCAGTTCACCCTCCCTGGGCGGCTCTCTCCCTGCTTTGGCTCCTTCCCTGGTCTATTTTCAGAGTCCTACCAGTCCCACTGAAACAAACCTGGCACCTCACTTGGAATCGTGAAGTCCTCTGGCCCTCTGCATCTCATTCGCTGGGAGCTGCATAATTCTAGTGTTGCCTCCTCTTGGCCTAACACTGGGGATTTTTATTTAATTGCATTGAATCTATAGATCAGTTTGGGAAAAATTGTCATTGTAACAATGTTGAATCTTTTGATTCCTGAACATGGGATATGTCTTCATTTATTTAGGTCTTTTTACATTTGTTTAGGTTTTGAATGTGTTTTGGTTTCACTCTACAGATCTTGCACATAGTTTGTAAGATGTATTTCAAATATTTTGTGATTTTTGGTTCTATTCTTAATGGCACTTTTAACTTGAATTTTCCATTGTTAATTGTTAGTATACAGAATTTTTTGGGATTTCTATAATTATTTCATCTATAAATCAGAGTTTTATTTCTTCCTTCCAATCTGTAAATACCTTTTACTTATTTTCTTTGTTTTATTGCACTGGCTAAGTTTTCCAGAATGTCACATGCCATGTTGGGCTTTCTCTGATCTTAATGTGTTCTCATTGGACCCCATTATTCTAGAAATCTGATGAAGTTTACAGAAATTTTTTTTTAACAACTGAGAATAGTCTAGTTTGATCATGGGTGACCCCATTAGTATCAGTATTTACTATATGCCATATTAGGGGCTTTTTCTTCCTCTCTCCCTCCTTCACTCCCTCTCTCTCTCTTTCTTCTCCCTTCCTCTTTCTTTCATTTCTGTTTTTTCTTTTTTCATTTTTCTTTCTTTTCTCTCTTTTTTCTTTTTCTCTATCTTTTCTTTCTTTCAAGACAGGGTCTTGCTGTGTTGACTAGGCTGGACATGAACAGGGCTATTTCCTTTCTGAACCACTTCTCTCCATCCCCAACCCTCTCCTTAACCCCTAACAACCACTCATCTGTTCTGCAATTTCTGTAATTTTGCTGTTTTCAAGAATGCCATATAAATGGAATCATACACTATATAACCTTTTGGATTGGCTTTATCACTCAGCATAATTCTCTGGAGACTAAGGTGTGTTGGATGTATCAATTATTTGTTTCTTTTTATTGATGAGTAGTATTCCATGGTATGGAGATACCAGTTTGTTTCATCATTCATTCATTAAAGGACATCTGGGTTGTTTTCCATTTTTGTATGCTACAAATAATGCTACTACAAATATTCATGTACAGGGTTTTGTGTGAACATTTTTCTTTTCTTTTTAAAAAATTACCATGAAATGGAATCTTCCAGACATTAAGAGGCAGAGGCCAACTTAAAACTGAAATTGCCTCAACAAAAGGCAATGCCAAGTAGTTACCAAACATGTACTACCCACTCCCTGCCTGAAGGTGGGAGTCTTCAATTATGTAATGGTCTAGGGCACAACTTGTGGAGGAGTGGTGACATCCATGCACAAGGCCCCCACTTATGTGAGTCAGGTTCAAGTGACACTTATTCATTCCTTCCTTCATTCATTCCTGTAATATTTATTGAGTCTATATCCTATACCAAATTCTGTTCTAGGTACCAGGGGAGCAAAAGTTAACAAAACATACAAAAATCTGTCTTTAAGAGAAGACAAGTGGTAAACAAAATAACTAAAGTATACAGTATGTTTAAAAAAATAAGTGCTGGGAGGATCCAAGATGGCAGATTAGACACAACTCCAGCCCACAACACCCAGTGAGAGAGATGCAGAAACCCAGAGATCTCCTAGCTCCAACTGAGGTACCAGGTGCATTTCAATGGATCTGGTCCGAGGGTGAGCAAAGCCCACTCAGGGCAGACCGAGGCAGGGAGGGGTGCTGCTTCACCCAGAAAGTGTATCTGACTGGCAAGTCAGAGGCTCCACCTCTGGCACTTCGGTCCAGATGCAGCGCTTCCCTCAAAGCCTCAGCAATACACAGAACAGGGAATCTTTGCCAGTCAAGCACCGGGAATTACAAGTGTGGAGTTGAATAAGAGTCTGCAGACTGAGCTATCGCCCCCTCCCCCCGCCCGGAGAGAGAGGGAGCTGTAAGTGGGAGCAGCTGGGTGGCCTCTACCCCATGACGAGAGAGAGAGGAAGCTGAAAGGGGGAGAAGGCCAGGTGCAGCTGGGTGGGTCCCTACCCTCCCCTACAAACCCCAGAGGGCTGAAACTCTGACTCTAGTGGGTTGCGTAGCCAGTGCCACAGTGTGAGATGAACCCTGAATGATCCAGCCCAGTGGAGGAAGGGCACAACTCACCACTAGAGGGGTGGGACTGGGCTACATGTTTTAACAAAAAACACAGGAAGCCTACATAGCAGTGGAACAGCGTTCTTGACAACACAGCAGCCCCTACAGGTCAGCGGAAGAGGTGGGCCTAATCTCCCAGCCTAAACAAAAAAGACACAGGAAGCTTCCCTAGTAACCTGAAGGAGTCCCTAGAAACCCAGTAGCGCCCCCAGGCAGACAAGCGACCTCATCAAGCAGCTCTCTGACACCACAGCCAGGTAAATCCACAAAGATGGGAAAAAACAGCGCAAAAAAGGTGAAACCATCAAAGACCAGAACACCTCTTCTCCTTCAAGGGATCACAACTCCTCAACAACACAGGATCACAACCTGACCGAGAAGGAGTGCGAACAATTGACGGAAACAGGATTCAGAAGGTGGATAATAACAAACTTTTCAGAGCTAAAGGAATACGTTCTAACTCAATGCAAATAAACCGAAAACCTTGAAAAAATGTTAGACAAAATGCTAACTAGAATAACCAGCTTAGAGAAGAGCATAAATGACTTGATGGAGTTGAAAAACACAGCACAGAACTACGTGAAGCAAACACAAGTTTTAATAGCTGAATCGATCAAGCAGAAGAAAGGATATCAGAGATTGAATATCAACTCAATGAAATAAAAAGAAAAGACAATACAAGAGAAAAAAGAGTGAAAAGTAATGAACAAAGCCTCCAAGAAATGTGGGATTATGTGAAAAAACCTAATCTATGCTTGATTGGTGTACCTGAATATGATGGGGAGAATGAATCCAAGCTGGAAAACATGCTCTAGGATAGAATCCAGGAGAACTTCCCAAGCCTAGAAGGCAGTCCAAATTTCAAATTCAAGAAATACAGAGAACTCCACAAAGATATTCCTCAAGAAGAGCAACCCCAAGGCACATAACCATCAGATTCACCAGGGTCGAAATGAAGGAAAAAATGCTAAGGGCAGCCAGAGAGAAAGGTCAGGCTACCCACAAAGGGAAGCCAATCAGACTCACAGCAGATCTCTCAGCAGAAACCCTAGAAGCCAGAAGAGAGTGGGGATCAATATTCAACATCCTTAAAGAAAAGAACTTTCAACCCAGAATCTCATATCCAGCCAAACTAAGCTTCATAAGTGAAGGAGAAATAAAATCCTTTACAGACAAACAATTACTGAGAGATTTTGTCACCACCAGACCTGCCCTACGAGAGCTCCTGAAAGAAACACTAAGCATGGAAAGGAATAAGTACCAGTTGCTGCAAAAGAAAACCAGTTGGCAAGGACCAAAAATGCAATGAAGAAAATGAGTCAACTAATGAGAAAGAAAACCAGCCAGTAACAAAATGACAGGATCAAATTCACACATAATAATATTAACGTTGAATGTAAATGGCCTAAACGCCCCAACCAAAAGACACAGACTGGCAAACTGGATAAAAAGTCTGAACCCATTGGTGTGCTGCATTCAAGAAACCCATCTCACATACAAAGACACACATAGACTCAAAATAAAGGGATTGAATAAGATTTGCCAAGCAAATGGAGAACAAAAAAAAAGCAGGGGTTGCAATCCTAGTCTCTGATAAAATGGACTTCAAACCAATAAAGATCAAAAGAGACAAAGAAGGACATTACATAATGGTAAAAGAATCAATCCAACAGGAAGAGCTAACTATCCTAAATATATATGTCCCCAACACAGGAGCACCCAGATAGATAAAGCAAGTTCTTAATGACCTAAAATGAGATTTAGAATCCCACACAATAATAGTGGGAGACTTCAGTACTCCACTGTCAATATTAGATCAATGAGACAGAAAATTAACGAGTATATCCAGGACTTGAATGCAGAGCTGGACCAAGCAGATCTAATAGACATATACAGAACACTCCACCCCAAATCCACAGAATATACATTTTTCTCAGCACCACATTGCACTTACTCTAAAATTGACCACATCATTGGAAGCAAATCACTCCTCAGTAAATGCAAAAGAACAGAAATCATAACAAATAGTCTATCAGACCACAGCGCAATCAGGCTAGAACTCAGGATCAAGAAACACACTCGAACCCGCACAACCACTTGGAAACTGAACAACTTGCTTCTGAATGTTGACTGGATAAATGATGAAATGAAGGCAGAAATAAAGATGTTCTTTGAAACCAACCAGAATGAAGACACAACTTACCAGAATCTCTGGGACACCTTTAAAGCAGTATCGAGAGGGAAATTTATAGCAATAAATGCCCACCAGAGAAGAAACGAAAGATCTAAAATTGACACCCTGTCATCAAAATTGAAAGAACTAGAGGAGCAAGATCAAAAAAACTCAAAAGCTAGCAGAAGACAAGAGATAACTAAGATCAGAGCAGAACTGAAGGAGATAGAGACACAAAAAACTCTTCAAAAAATCAATAAATCCAGGAGCTGATTTTTTGAAAAGATCAACAAAATAGACAGACCACTAGCCAGATTAATAAAAAAGAAAAGGGAGAAGAATCAAATAGATGCAATAAAAAACGATAAAGGGGATATCACCACTGATTCCACAGAAATACAAATTACCATCAGAGATTACTACAAACAGCTCTACTCACATAAACCGGGAAGAAATGGATAAATTCCTAGACACTTGTACTCTATGAAAACTAAACCAGGAGGAAGCTGAAACCCTGTATAGACCAATAACAAGGGCTGAAGTAGAGGCAGCAATCAATAGCCTACCAACCAAAAAAAGTTTACAGCCAAACTCTACCAGATGTACAAAGAGGAGCTGGTTCCATTCCTTCTGAAACTGTATCAAACAATACAAAAGGAGAGAATCCTCCCTAACTCATTTTATGAGACCAACATCATCCTGATACCAAAACCAGGCAGAGACTCCACTAAAAAAGAAAACTTCAGGCCAATATCCATGATGAACATTGATGCAAAAATCTTCAATAAAATACTGGCAAACAGATTGCAACAGCACATCAAGAAGCTTACCCATCACGATCAAGTAGGCTTCATCCCGGGGATGCAAGGCTGGTTCAACATATGCAAATCCATAAATGTAATTCATCACATAAACGGAACCAAAGACAAAAACCGCGTGATTATCTCAATAGATGCAGAGAAGGCCCTCGATAAAATTCAACAGCCCTTCATGCTAAAAACTCTCAATAAACTAGGTATTGATGGAATGTATCATAAATGATAAAAGCTATATATGACAAACCTACAGCCAGTATCATACTGAATGGACAAAAACTGGAAGAATTCCCTTTGAAATCAGGCACTAGACAAGGATGCCCTCTCTCACCACTCCTATTCAACATAGTATTGGAAGTTCTAGCCAGAGCAATCAGGCAAGAAAAAGAAATAAAGGGTATTCGATTAGGAAACGAGGAAGTCAAACTGTCTCTATTTGCAGATGACATGATTGTATATCTAGAAGACCCCATCGTCTCAGCCCAAAATCTTCTCAAACTGATAAGCAACTTCAGCAAAGTCTCAGGATAAAAAATCAATGTGCAAAAATCACAAGCATTCCTATATACCAATAAAAGACAAACAGAGAGCCAAATTAAGAGTGAACTGCCAATCACAATTGCTACAAAGAGAATAAAATACCTAGGAATACAACTAACAAAGGATGTAAAGGACCTCTTCAAGGAGAACTACAAACCACTGCTCAACGAAATAAGAGAGGACACAAACAGATGGAGAAACATTCCATGCTCATGGTTAGGAAGAATCAGTATTGTGAAAATGGCCATACTGCCCAAAGTAATCTATAGATTCAATGCTATCCCCATCAAGCTACCAATGACCTTCTTCACAGAACTGGAAAGAACCACTTTAAACTTCATATGGAATCACAAAAGACACCGCATAGCCAAGACAATCCTAAGCAAAAAGAACAAACCTGGAGGCATCACACTGCCAGACTTTAAACTATATTACAAGGCGACAGTAATCAAAACAGCATGGTACTGGTACCAAAACAGAGACATAGGCCAATGGAACAGAACACAGACCCCGGAAGAAACACCACACATCTACAACCATCTGATCTTTGACAAACCCAGGAAAAGCAAGCAATGAGGAAAGGCCTCCAGGTTTAATAAATGGTGTTGGGAAAACTGGCTAGCAATATGCAGAAAGCAGAAACTGGACCCCTACCTGTCACCTTACACTAAAATTAACTCCAGATGGATCAAAGATTTAAACATAAAACCTAACACCATAGAAACACTAGAAGAAAACGTAGGCAAAACCATCCAGGACATAGGCACAGGCAAGGACTTCATGACTAAAACACCAAAAGCAATGGCAATAAAAGCCAGGATACAGCAATCCCATTACTGGGTATATATCCCAAGGATTATAAATCATTCTACTATAAGGACACATGCACATGAATGTTCATTGCAGCACAGTTTAAAATAGCAAAGACCTGGAACCAACCCAAATGCCCATCGATGATAGACTGGACAGGGAAAATGTGGCACATATACACCATGGAATATTATGCAGCCATCAAAAATGATGAGTTCGTGTCCTTTGTAGGGACATGGATGAACCTGGAAACCATCATTCTCAGCAAACTGACACAAGAACACAAAATCAAGCACCGCATGTTCTCACTCATAGGCAGGTGTTGAACAGTGAGAACACGTGGACACAGAGAGGGGAGCACTACACACTGGGGTCTGTTGGGGGGAAATAGGGGAGGGACAGCGGGGGGTGGGGAGTTGGGTAGAGATAGCATGGGGAAAAAAGCCAGATATAGGTGAAGGGGAGGAAGGCAGCAAATCACACTGCCACGTATGCACCTATGCAACAATCTTGCATGTTCTTCACATGTACCCCAAAACCTAAAATGCAATAAAAAAAAAAAGCCAGGATAGACAAATGGGTCTAATTAAACTCCAGAGCCTCTGTACAGCAAAAGAAACCATCATTAGAGTGAATTGGCAACCAACAGAATGGGAAAAATTTTTTGCAATCTACCCATCTGACAAAGGGCTAATATCCAGAATCTACAAAGAACTAAAACAGACATACAAGAAAAAAAACAACCCCATTCAAAAGTGGGTGAAGGATATGAACAGACAGTTTTCAAAAGAGGACATATATGAGGCCAACAAACATATGAAAAAATGCTCATCATCACTGGTCATTAGAGAAATGCAAATCAAAACCACACTGAGATATCATCTCACGCCAGTTAGAAAGGTGACCATTAAAAAATCTGAAGACAACAGATGCTGGAGAGGATATGGAGAAATAGGAACACCCTTACACAGTTGGTGGGAGTGTAAATTAGTTCAACCATTGTGGAAGACAGTGTGGCGATTTCTCAAGGATCTAGAAATAGAAATTCCATTTGACCCAGCAATCCCACTATTGGGTATATAACCAAAGAACTATAAATTGTTCTACTATAAAGACACATGCACGTGTATGTTCATTGCAGCCCTGTGTACAATAGCAAAGACCTGGAACCAACCCAAATGCCCATCAGTGATAGACTGGACAAAGAAAATATGGTACATATACACCATGGAATACTACGCAGCCATAAAAAACGATGAATTCGTGTCCTTTGTAGGGACTTGGATGAATCTGGAAACCATCATTCTCGGCAAACTGACCCAAGAACAGAAAGCCAAGCACCATATGTTCTCACTCATAGGTGGGTGTTGAAGAACAAGAACATGTGGACTCAGGGAGATGAGCATCACACACAGGGGACAGTTGGGGGGGGTAGGGGAGAGACAACAGGGGGTGGGGAGGGAAGGGAGGGTGGGGAGGGGTAACGGGGAGAAATGCCAGATATAGTATGCACCTAAAGTAAAATAAATAAATTTAAAAAAAAAGTGCTATGGGGAACTAAAAGAACAAATGAGACAAGGAGATGAGGGTATCAGGGGAGTCAATGTTAAGTAGAATGATAAAGGAAGTCCTCACACAGAATGTGATATTTACATAAAAACCAGAAGTAAGGAAACCAGACATGCAAATAGTTGGGGTTGAGGCCAGGGTCCTGAGGTTGAAGAACAGGAAAAAAAAAAAAAAAAAAAGGAAGAAGAAGAGGTCCAGTGGATTGAGAGTGAGAGGGAAGCAGGGAGAGCGAGTAACAGAAATCAGACTATGTTGGGCTACTTATTGGACTCTCTCTCTTTTCAAAGTTAGATGGAAAAACTATTGGAGAGTTTTGAGCAGTGAATTTACATGAACCAACTAACAATGAAAGGAGGCAAGGGCCGTCTTACTTTGTATGAGTCAGTGAGTGATGATTTTTCCCCCTTATTCTTTAATACAAATATAAAAAATCAAGCATATCTTCTCTACAAAGAGAAACCTTTCATGAGGAATTTGCAAATACTACATGTCGTCTTTCTCTGGTGGAGATGTCTGGTCCATCTTTTGGGAAGGGGGACCAGACATCTCCCAGTTGTCCCATGTCTCAGACATGTCCCAGTTGCACTTGGTTTCAGAGCATTAGATATTTGCACTCTGCAAATCCTCTCTGGTATATCAGAGAGTTTCAGGCTCATAAAAGGAATTTTCCATGGGCTCTTTCATAATACCCAATAAACTTATACTCAAATATTTGTTTTTATCATGTTGGCTTACTAGCCTGCAATAAATTTATACTCAAATATTTGGTTTTATCGTGTTGGCTTACTAGCCTGCAATAAGCTTACTGTTTTAAAAAAATAATTTTATTTTCTAGAACTCAGTGGATTTTTTCCTGGCAGAAAATTATTAATGTTTTTCCCATTGATTTAAAAATAAATAGCAGCTGGCATGGTGATTCATGCCTGTAATCCCAGCACTTTGGGAGGCTGAAGTGGGTGGATCACTTGAACCCTGGAGGAGGAGGTTGCAGTGAGCCAAGGTCACACCACTGCCTGGATGACAGAGAGAGACCCTGTCTCAAAAAAAAGCATGTATTTGGGGGACAGGAACAAGAAAGTATTTTAAAAATAATGGAAATCACCCAGAACATCATTCAGAAAAAAAATCCGATGAACAGTTTTATATTCTTTAATCTTTATGTTTTCTCAAGGTTGAGATGATAATGTCTATACAATTTTTATTCCTCTTCTTACTTGAAATTATGTCATAAACATTTCCCAGGTTATTCCATATTCTATGCCATCATTTTTAATGACTGCATAATATTTCATCGTATACAATGAATCAAGATTTACCCATCTATCCCTGCTTGTTGATATTTAAATTGCAAAAACTCAATTCTCATTCTCATTAAGTCACAATTACACAACTAATTATGTAGTTTTATGTATCATGGGTATTTCAACAGTGAACAGGGTACTAAGGAATTGGACAGAGTCCAGGGCCTCAGGGGGGCTTCTCTGAGGAAGTAATATTTAAATGGCTCTGAAGAATCTAAGGAATTAATTAAGGGAGTGGGAAGAGCACTCCTTGAAGAGGCAACATGAGAGGAAGCATCAGGGGAGAGTCTCTGGGCTGGGAGGGAGTGGTTGTTTGGGAGGCTGGCGAAGCTGGAGTGCAGTCTCATGGGGAAGAGAGGAACAGGAAGAAGACAAGTCATAAAGCGCTTTGTGGGCTGAATTTAGATTTGAGACTGTGATCTTACAGACTGTGTGGGCTTTAGCATTGGTGGGAAGGAAAGCATGGTTGTTAGATAGGGAGACAGAGACGGAGCAGAGTAGGGTGGAGTTGTGGAGACAGGGGTGGACTGATTTTAGTGATATCTGGGAGGGAGAATTGCCAGGACTTGGTGATTGGATGTAGGAGAAAGATTTCTTCTCAGCTTTCTGGCTGGAGCAGTGGATGGGTGGATGATGGGACAGATTCCTGAAGGAGGCATGGCAGGAGGAGCAGAGGGTTGGAGGGTAGAGGCTTAGTCTGTTCTGGCCACTTTCACCCAGTACCATATATTGGATGGCTGATAAACAGCATAAATATATTTTTCACAGCTCTGGAGGTTAGAAGTCAGAGACCAGGGTGCCAGTGTGGCCAGGTCCTGGTGCACTCCCTCTTCTAGGTTCCAGATGGCTGATTTCTCCTTGTCACATGGGAAGAAAAGAGGTAGACAGCTCTCTGAGGTCTCTTTTATAAGGACACTAGTTCCATTCATGAGAGCCTCACCTTCTAATATCATCACTTTGGAGGTTAGATTTCAACATATGAATTTCAGGAGTACACACACATTTAGTTCATAACAGAGACCATGAATTCAGTTATAGACATGCTGAGATTCGGGCGTCTGGAACCATCAAGTGAAAATATCCTAAAAAAATCTCTGTACTGAAGTTTACATTTAGGAGCTATCTGTATAGTGATGGTATTTGCATCACTATACTGAGTGAGAGAGTGTGGTATGAGGACAGCCAGGACAGAGCCTGCAGTGGGTGCTGAGCAGCCCAGACAGATCTCTCTTTGGGACTGAGAGACTTTTGTCCCTCGACTGCTAGCTGACAACCCTTAGCTATTAACCCTCTCTGGGAATTGGCCTTAGCTGAAGACAGCCATGTTGCCCAGGGTCATGCCTTCTTGGGAAAGAGGGCCCATCTGCATCTCAACTTGGGGAAGCTATCAGAAGGGCCATCCCAGCTTCATAGCTACTTGTGGGGTCAGTTGAGGACTTCATTTAGGCCCACCATGTTCCTCTGACCAATCCTGCTTCCTTTTCTTCCCTTCTTCATCCTGGGACCACCCCCAATACATATCATGTATCCAGAGCTTCCCAGAGCTGGCTTTTTGGGGAACCTGTCCTGTAACTGAGAACTTTTCATTCAACTGTGGTTTATTTTACAACACAGACTAGGAAGGGTTTTGTTGGAAGAGACATGAATGGATCCTTTAACAGGAAAATAGTCTCTAGGAATTCTCTTTAAAGACATTAATTTCTAGGCAAAATTCAAAAACTTTCAAAAAGTGCTTATTTCTTTCTAAATGGATTCCTAGACCTCAGTTGGAATGGCTCTTTGTAAGTCATCCTGCTGGCATTAAGTTGATGTCAAAGTGTCACCCCTAGGGCTTGTCTCCTTTCGTGTTCATCTATTTCTAGCCAGCTGGAGGAGAAATTTTGACTGGCCTTTCTGCCACTTCCTTTTTGCCTCTCTATTGTCCTTTTTCTGTTGAAATCAAAAGTAGGCAATGTCTCCTTCCTTTTATAAGAAGAAAGAGAATCTCATGCTTTTCAGAGCTTTCTGACTGTGATTATTTGAAATTTAAATATAGAGCTCCTAGTAATAGTCTGAGCATAGCTTTCTTTTGTGCTTGTGTCTGCAAGATTCTTAGAACAGATTTCTAAAAACCTTAATTCTTATCAGACCATTAAATTTTGAATAACATTCTTAAACTGAAAACAGTATTTAAAATGAGACATTTAAAGTGCTCTTAACACTTCTTTCATTGGTGGTATGCTTATACAGGGAAACAGAACACTACATGTGGGATGGAATGAAAACCCATCACATAACATCACAAATCCTTGGAAATCTATGTATGTAAAATAATTATTTTCAGATAAAGCATCATTTGAGGCCTTCTGGAAAGAGAAACTCACATTGTATCAATTTTTCTCCTATTTCCAATTATGATGAAAGTGTCTCAGGAAATGGAAATAAAATAAGGAAAAGTATGTATCAGTGAAAATAAAGACTTGGGTTAATCTAGGGTTTGACTGACAAAGGTGGAAGAAAGGAGAAGCAGGAAAAGGAGAGAGAGAAGGATCTTGTGTGCTGATGATCTCACTTTACATGCAGCAAGATCAAAAGTGTGTTCTATTTCCAAGGCTAAGAGATAAGTGTTGTTTCAAATGTTTTTGATTTATTAAGAAATAACTAAAGATGTAATTTTAACAAATTAGGTCCACCTTCCAAATTACTGAGAGAAAAAAGTTTGTGTAGAAAACAATGAAGGAAATGAAGAAAATAGCAAAGAATCAGAAAAAATTAACGCAAGTACATGACAATACATGTCGTCGTAAGAACTACTTTTTTGAAATGTATTTTTAAGAGACCTGGTCTTGCTATTTTGCCCAGGCTGGATTTGCGCTCTTGGGGACCCAAACTGTCCTCCTGCCTCAGCCTCGTGAGTAGCTGGGGCTATAGACAGTGCCACCATGCCTGGCTAATAGTTAATTTTAAGGGATTAAATTCTCATATTGAAAAGATTACCTGTAATGTACAATGACCTAGTGAAGAAACAAGACCAAGTATAACAGGCTGGGAAGAGCAAATAGAAACCATAGAAAGAAGGGCTTGCAATTGTATTTTAGGTAAAGAAGAATTCAAAGCATGAAATGCTAAATAGGATTAATAGATCATTTTACACTTATAAAAATAAAATTCAAAGAAGATGTGACATCATGAAACAATGTGCCAAATATCATAGCTTTAATGCAAGGAGAAATTTCATAACAATAATGTACAATAGAAACACCCCTCTCATTTCTTGACAAATTTAGCAAGTAAAAAAATAAATGTGCCAGTAAAATAAATAAAGTGGCTCATGCCTGTAATCCCAGCACTTTAGGAGGCTGAGGTGGGTGGATTACAAGGTCAAGAGATCTAGACCATCCTGGCCAACATGGTGAAACCCTGTCTCTACTAAAATACAACAAGGTGAAAACCTGTCTCTAAAAAAATTAGCTGGACGTAGTGGCAGGCACTTGTAGTCCCAGCTACTTGGGAGGCTGAGGCAGGAGAATCATTTGAACCTGGGAGGCAGAGGTTGCAGTGAGCAGAGATCGTGCCACTGCACTCCAGCCTGGATACAGAGTAAGACTTCGTCTCAAAAATAAATAAATAAATAAATAGGGGCAGAGAAGATATAAATGGCATAACCAATAGACAAGATGTAGTAGCCATGTATACAAATCTGTGTTTATGAAGAGTGTGGCTTCTTATGTCCAGAGAATTTTAACAGAAACAGTTCATATGTTAGGCTATTGAGAAAATGTAATACATTCCCCAAAGCAGAAAACACCACTATTTTGGACTACACCTAATAAAACCAAGAAACTAGTTACAAAAGATATATATTATAGCGACAATGAAAACCAAGCATTTGGAAATTAAAACAAACCAAAACTGTCTTACCGAACAAGTTGTGAGTCAAGGGAAGTAAGTCTTCAGGTATACGTTAAAAATTATAATGAACAAACAACAATCATCAGAGATAAAGTAAAAAGTAATAGCATTAACTTGTTTCATGATTAAATAGGAAGAAGGCAATTCAATAAACTAGGTATTTGTCCCAGGAAGTTCAAAAGACAAAAATAAACTTAAGGAAATCAGACAGTATAAAATAATTTTTAAAAAGAAAATTAATAGAAAATGAAAACACCACCAATAGAAATTGAAATTTCATAATAGAGAATGAAAACACCACCAATCAACGTAAGACTGTTTCTTTAAAAAATTACATAATGATAGAATAATGAGTAAATATTTGTTTCGAACGTACACGTATTGTTTGAAGCACTTTATAGATATGAACTCATCTAATCCTTATAATGACCCAATATGGTAAGCATTAGTAGTATCTTTACTTTTCAGTGGGGAAATTGAGGCACAGAGAAGTTAAATAACTGCCGCAAGGTCATAAACCTAGCAAGTTGCAGAGCTGGAATTTGATGCCAACAGTCTGGCTTCAGAGACTGTGTCCTTAATTTCCATACTATACTCACAATTATTAAGGAAGATGCTTACAGACTCACGGAAGCAATATCAATTAAAAAATTGTAAGTGAAAACAATGCATATACTATAGTAAAAACATGGATGATTTAAAAATATTCTCTATAAGTTATTTATTGTGAAAGCCATCTGGCAATATGAGATAATGCTCAAATGAACAATTATTTCTGTGTTTCCTCCAGGTCAGTGCCAGTGCATTGCCTTATAGACGTGTTATTAAGCTAAGGGTGAAGCTGATCAAGTTTGCACTCTTCAGCATGGCGCTGTGACAGATACCTGTTGTTTGTAGTTGTCAGCACTCCTTTCTGCTTTTTGGAAATGCTTTCTTCCTTCCAATAAATGCCTTGCCCAATTCAATCATGTGGTTAGCATTGGAGTTGTTATCTTATAAGTCTCATTTCCCTTGTCAAATGTGGGCACTGGACTCTACTTGGGCCAATCAGAGCCTTTCCTCAGAAGTTTTGAACTTAGGACTGGAGAGAGCAAATCTCGCCTTCTTCTTTGTTGTGGTGGAGAAGCTTGTCTTAGCAATACTTTTGCTGAAAACAACTAAAATTTTGGTCAAAATAAAAAACAGGTGTTTGAAACAATAAGCTACCACTAAATACATATTAGAATGGGAATGGCTAAAACCTAAAACACTGATACTGATGTGGGGCAACAGAAAGTCTCGTTCATTGCTGGTGGGAACACAAAATGATATGAACACTAAAACTATTTTCTTACCATACAGTCCAGTAATTGTCCTCCCTGGGACTTACCCAAATGAGTTGAAAAATTATTTTCACATAAAAACCTGCACACAAATATTTAAAGCAGCTTTATTCATAATTCCCCAAATTTGGAGGCAACCATGATGTCTTCAAGAGATGAATGGATAAACAAAACGTGGTGCATCCAGACAATGGAATAGTATTCAGTGGTAAAAATAAAGGAGTTACCAAGTCATCAAAAGACCTGGAGAAACCTCAAATGCATACTACTAAACCAAATAACTGATCTGAAAAGGTGACATACTGTATGATTCCAATTATATGACATTCTTGAAAAAGGCAAATTTATAATCAGTAGTAGCCAAAGGTTCAGAAGGAGAGAGGGAGGAAAAGGTGGAGCACATGAGATTTTTAGGGCAGTGAAGCTATTCTGTATGATAGTGTAACTGTGAATACGTCACATATACATTTGCCAAAATTCATAGAATGCACAATCCAAAGTGAGTCCCAATGTAAACTATGGACTTTGGTTAATGAAAGTGTATAAAAATTGTGTCATCAATTATAAAACATGTACCACACTAATACCAGATGTTAATAATAGGGGAAACTGTGTGTTTGTAGGGGAAGTGGGGTGGTAATGGCAGAAGAGAGGGTATACGGAAACTGCAGTTTCCATTCAATTTTTCTGTAAACTTAAAACTTCTCCAAAAAATAAAATATGTTAATTACAAACAGAAAGAAGAAACAAAGCAGCTGTTTGAAGGAAAGGGAATGATGCAGCATTGACTTCAGCAGCTAAGATTCTGGAGAGATTGGTGGTAAGCCTTAAATTCTCCACTGTTTTCTCCCCTCACACTGCTGATTCTCAGCAGGCCTAGAAAGTGGTGACCCAGAGCTTTCAACAGTTTTCTGGGACCAGGGAGATGTACACTGGGGTTCAGTGCTACCAGGTTATCCAGGATGGGAAGGGAGAAGATCCCAGAGAAAAGGGGACTGCTGAGAATGAGCCCAACCTTCCCTAACATGTTCTCCCTCAAGATGTTTTCGGATTTCTAATCTGTACACGAGACTGATGACCCACATAGAAGGTGTATGTGAAGAGGCTAAGAAACTTAAGCAGAACTTCTGAAGTCTCATGGCACCACAGAGAGGCAACTGGAGGCCAGGGTCTGCCATGGGGGACATGTCCTGGGAAATGCCCTAGGCTTTCATTTGAGACCCTGGAGGGGCTGTTCAAACTAAATCTTAAACCGGGGGCCTCTAGTTATCTCATTCCCTCATTGGAGCTAGGTGACTATGCCCCTGTCTACCAGAATAAAAGTAGATTTTCTTTGTAGGAAGCTAACAGTATCTAGAGCCTTTATAATTTTTTTCGTACACGATGTAAAATGTTAAAAAAAATTAACAGGTATGTCAGAGTCAAATTACTAAAATATAAGGGAAAGGAAAAAAGATAGACTCAGATCCATGTGTGATCCAGATACAAGAAATATCAAACCTGAACTTTGAAATATTTGTGAATAATATCATCAAGAAAATAGATGACAAGACTGCTAAATTTCATCAAAGTCCTGAAATCTATAAAGAGAACTATAAAGAATATATAGATATTTGAAAAATAACAAAAATCAAGAACTTAATAGGTGATTTAACACTAAATTGGACCAAGTACATAGAAAAAACTTATTGTAAACATTAGACAGATAAGCAGATTAGTACAGTGGAAAATCGGTCAAACAGAAAAGATCTAGATTAAAGCATGGAGAGGGAAAAAATGGACAATACAGAAAATGCCATAAGACACACTGGGACAAGGCCTAATGTGTATGTAATTAGCATCCCAGAAAAGGAGGAGAAAGAAAATGAGGCCAATAAATTATCTGAAGAATCAGAATGATGTGAAGAATGATCTTCTTATCTGAAGAAAGAAAGATAAGTTTTCAAACCTGGCAAAAGACATCAAACCAGTGATTCAAGAAGTACGATGAACCCTAATCTAGATGAATTCAGATAAAACCACACTTTGGTACATAATAAAACTACTGAAAATGAAAGCCGAGAAAAAATAATAAAGTGACCCAGAGTAAAAACAAACACTATCTTCAAAGGAGTAACAATAAGATGGATAGTTGATTTTTTAAGAGAAAAAAAAAAACAAACTGAAATGGCACCTTTAAGGTCCTGAAGAAGAAACTAAACTATCAACGTAAGATTTTATATCCACCAAAAGTATCATTTAATAATGGAGGACAATGCCAGACAAAAAGGGAGAGTTTGTTGTGAGTGAGCACAATAAAATAAATACTAAGAGCTATTTTTTTTTTGAGACAGTCTTGTTTTGTCACCCAGGTTGGAGCACAGTGGTGTAATCTTGGCTCACTGCAACCTCCATCTCTCAAGTTCAAGTGATTCTCCTGCCTCAGCCTTCCTAGTAACTGGGATTACAGGTGCGCATCACCACACCCGGCTAATTTCTGTATTTTTTGTAGAGATGGGGTTTTGCCATGTTGGCCAGGCTGGTCTCGAACTCCTGATCTCAAGTGATCTGCCTAACTGGGCCTCCCAAAGTACTGAGATTACAGGAGTGAGCCACCGTGCCCCGCCAAGAGCTATTCTTTAGGCAGAATAACAATCCTAGATAAAAGCCCGGTAATGTAGAGAGAAATACAGAGTAATGCAAAGGATAAACATTTAGATAAATATATATTAATATTATTAACACTTTATTATAATAATAGGGTATGGTGGGTTTTATTATAGATATGTAAAATTAAAATTTATAGCAATAAGAGCACAAAGGTAGGAGAGTGTGAATGTAGCTAAATTGTTCTAAGGCCTTGTCTTATTTGAGAAGTAAATATTAATTTACATTAGAATATAGTAAATCAAATATGTGCGTTATAATCTCTAGAGTATGGCTGAAGTAATAAAAAAGAAATGAGTAAAAGCAAACATGGTAACAATGTAACAAAGATGTTTAATCCAAAAGAAGGTAAAAAGAAAGGAAAAAATACAGATGAAACAAGTAGAAAATAAAATGGTAGATTAAACCCAAATATATTAATAATGATATAATGTAAATGGACCACATAATTCAGTCAAAAGATAAAAGATTTTCAGACTGGATAAAGTCCAATTTTATTTTGTTTGCAAGGAGAAGATCTCACACATAGGGATGCAGAGAGATAAAAGATGAAGTTAAAGGATGAAAAACTATTTACCACACAAATATTAACCAAAAGAAAGCTCACACAGCTATATTAATATCAGATAAGATAGACTTTAAGACAATAACAGTTGTAGAGATAGAGGGACATTTCTTCATGTCAGAAAGGGTTCATCCACCAGAAATAATTCTAAATTTGTACCTGCTTAATTATGTAGTCTCAAGTATACAAAGCAAAAGCTAACAAATAAAAGGATAAAGTAGTTCACAGTTATAGTGGGAGATTTTAACACATTTACTGTAGTTACTAACAGAACAAACAGACAAAAAATCTGTTAGTGAGCAGAGTATTTGAGTGGTATGATAAACAAATTTGACCACATTGACCTTTATTCACCTTTGCATCCCCAAATAAAAGCATGTACATTCTTTTAAAGTCTACATGAAACATTTGGCAAAATTAGTCATATGCTGAACCATAAAGTCATTATGGTCTGTCTTTATGGTCAGAACCATAAAGTCAGTCTTAAAAAATTTCAAAGGAATTATACCTTAGGTATAAATACAATTCTCTGATCAGTTCAATAAGTTATTTATTAACAACAAGAGGCATATCTAGAAGAATCCCCAAATGTTTGGAAATTAAACATTATATTTCAGAGAAAAGAATCTCTGTGGCCACTATGAAAGGCAATCCTGAAGGTGACATTAGTGTTAATTTCTGTCTTGTGGATGAAGATGATCTGAGAAAATAAAGCCAACAGAAAAAACTAGGGGAGAGAGAAAGAGAGAGAGAGAGAGAGAGAGAGAGAGAGAGAGAGAGATCAATCTAACTTTTTAACTTTGTGGTTTCAATAGTTGGGCTACTTGAACCAGTACATTTCTGATTCTCCCTAGTGTAGTTCCACAAACTTGTTTCTTGAAGCCACAAGAATTCTGATGAATACAACACACAGGAAAACTTTTTCTGACCTGACCTCTGGTCTCGTGTCTTGATTTTTTCTCTTATTCTCCAATCAGACCAAAACTACTCAGCATTCCTGGGAACTCTCCAGGTCTTTGCACATGCCTTTATCTTCTTTGCCTTTCTGACTCCTAATGTTCTCAGGTCTCAGCTAAGACTTCCTTGAAGGAAACGTTTTTTTGTTCTTAGGCTAGGATTACGTAAAGCACTCTTCCTCTGCACTCTTACTGCAGCCCGTGGCTCCCTTTATCATAGTGGTTATGACAGTGTCAAGATTCAGAAAAATTTGATTTCCAGTGTTGTGGCTTCCTAATTATTTAACATTGGGAGGTCACTTCTCCGATGCTTGATTTTCTTGTCTGTGAGACAAGGATACTAACAGTACCTATCTTACAAGGTAATCATGATAATTAAATGGTATTAGACATGACACATGGTTAGACTAGTGCTTGGCACATAGCAAGTACTCAGTAAATGTTGAGTGTTATGATCGTCACTTCAGAGGTTTGTTATGAAGATTAAGGCACAATACTTACACAATCTTTTTATTTTTCACTAAAAAGCAATCCATCCGTTTAGACATACTCTTCTTAGGCAACTTGAAGTTTGTTTGCCATCTTGTAACACTGTTCTGTATTTTTCACTTTCAGTCCTGTCTTCAAACATCTTTTTTTTTTTTCCAGTAGAATCTGTATCACTGTCTCCGTTCCTGCTTTTTTATCCTCTCAAATGAGAAGATCCAATGTGTCTTCCGCTTTGGTCATTTTACTTTTCTTCCGCAATTTTCCCCCATTCAGCCTGAGTTCATCTTTGTAGAATCCATCTTCCACACTGTTGCTCCCAGCGTCTAGGTTTGTGCTCAGGAAAACATTGAACCGAAAAGACTGCACTACTTTTTCCAGGTCTTAATAATCTTGATCATAATAGGCTCATCCTCAAGCTCCTCTTCCTTCTCACTCATCTCCTTACAATCACCTTCTTCATCAGAGTCCTCTTCATCTTCTACTTTTTGCAGAGACCTTTTGGTGGATTTTTTTTTAGAGTTTATATTACTTTTGAGTCTTAAAGAAAATGGAAAAATATGTTCTGAAGATATTACAAGCCCTGGGAGTCTCCTTGAGAAAATATTATGGAAAAGTGTTTTACAATTTGATGCATTTAACTTAGTACTAGAAAAATATAAGTATTGATTCCAGAAGTACAGAGTTTGTGTGAAGGTGTCCCTTGGAGCACACCCCAGAGTCCAGGCCAGGCATCTGGCTTTCTTAAGAGACTGGCAAACAATCTGACACTAGACATAGCTATGGCACAACATGTGTATTAGGGCCTCTTGTCCCCTGTGGCTGTGCTGACTGCAGGCAACCCTCTACCTGTTTACAAACTATCACAATGCCTGGTGCATAGGAAGGCCTATGTGATTATCAGTCTGTTAGTGTGTCTATCTCTTCTAGTGGACCGTGAGTTCTTCAAGACCTGGAACCGTAAAGAAGGTGGATTTAAAACCCCATGTCAATGCCATCATCCATGCTTTTCCTACTCTACATTATTGTCTCCTTTAACAAAGTTGGGAAGCAGATGAGGTTTACTTTCAAAGTATTCCTTCCTTCCTTTTCCTTTTCTTTTTTTTAGTTTAAAATCTTTAAAAATTATTATTTTAATAGGTTTTTCAGGAACAGGTTGTGTTTGGTTACATGGATAAGTTCTTTAGTGGTAGTTTCTGAGATTTAGTGCACTCATCACCCAAGCAAGGAGTTAATTAGGGCAAAGTTAAATTATCTTTTTTTTTTTTAATTTTACTTTAAGTTTCAGGATATATGTGCAGAACATGCAGGTTTGTTACATAGGTAAACATGTGCCATGGTGGTTTGCTGCACCTATCAACCCGTCACCTAGGTTTTAAGCCCCACATGCATTAGCTTTTTTTTTCTAATGCTCTCTCCCACCCAACAGGTCCCAGTGTGTGATATTCCCCTTCCTGTGTCCACGTGTTCTTATTGTTCAGCTCCCACTTATGATGAGAACATGCATTGTTTGGTTTTCTGTTTCTATGTTAGTTTGCTGAGGATGATAGCCTCTTGCTTCATCCATGTCCCTGCAAAGGACATGATCTCATTCCTTTTTATAGCTGCATAGTATTCCACGCTGTATTTGTACCACATTTTCTTTATCCAGTCTATCATTGATGGGCATTTGGGTTGATTCCATGTCTTTGCTATTGTGAATAGTGCTGCAGTAAGCATACGTGTGCATGTGTCTTTATAACAGAATCATTTATATTGCTTTGGGTATATATCCAGTAATGGGATTGCTGGGTCAAATGGCATTTCTGGTTCTAGATTCTTGAGGAATCACCACACTGTCTTCCACCATGGTTGAACTTATTTACATTCTCACCAACAGTGTAAAAGCACTCCTATTTCTCCACAGCCTTGCCAGCATCTGTTGTTTCTTAACTTTTTAATAATTGCCATTCTGACTGGCGTGAGATGGTATCTCATTGTGGTTTTCATTTCCATTTCTCTAATGATCAATGACGGTGAGCTTTTTTTCATATTGTTTGTTGGTGGCGTAAGTGTCTTCTTTTGAGAAATGTCTGTTTGTGTTCTTTGCCTACTTTTCAATGGAATTTTTATTTATTTATTTTTGTAAATTTGTTTAAGTTCCTTGTAAATTCTGTTTATTAGACCTTTGTCAGATGGGTGGACTGCAAAAATTTTCTCTTATTCTGTAAGTTGCCTGTTTGCTCTGATGACAGTTTCTTTTGCTGTGCAGAAGCTCTTTAGTTTAAGTAGGTCCCATTTGTCAATATTTGCTTTTGTTGCAATTGATTTTGGTGATTTGATCACAAAACCTTTGCCCATGCCTATCTCCTGAATGGTACTGCTTAGGTTTTCTACTAGGATTTTTATGGTTTTGAGTTTTACATTTAAGTCTTAAGTCTTTAATCTATCTTGAGTTAATTTTTGTAAAAAGTGTAAAGAAGGAGTCAAATTTCAGTTTTCTGTAAATGGCTAGCCAGTTTTCCCAGCACCATTTATTAAAATAGGGAATCCTTTCTTCATTGCTTGTTTTTGTCAGCTTTGTCAAAGATCAGATGGTTATAGATGTGTGGTCTTATTTCTGAGATCTCCATTCTGTTCCATTGGTCTATATGTCTGTATTGGTACCAGTACCATGCTGTTTTGGTTACTGGGCCTTGTAGTATAGCTAGAAGTCAGGTAGCATTATGCTTCCAGCTTTGTTCTTTTTGCTTAGCATTGTCTTGGCTATGCAGGCTCTCTTTTGGTTCCATATTAATTTTAAAGTAGTTTTTTCTAATTCTGTAAAGAATGTCAATGGTAGTTTGATGGGAATAGCATTGAATCTATAAATTACTTTGGGCAGTATGGCCATTTTTACAATAATGATTCTTCTGAGTCATGTGGATGGAATGTTTTTTCATTTGTTTGCGTCCTCTCTTATTTCCTTGTAGTTCTCCTTGAAGAGGTCCTTCACATCCCTTATTAGCTGTATTCCTAGGTGTTTTATTCTCTTTGTAGCAACTGTGAATGGAAGTTCATTCATGATTTGGCTCTCTGCTTGTCTACTGTTGGTGTATAGGAATGCTTGTGATTTTCGCACATTGATTTTATACCCTGAGATTGCTGAAGTTGTTTATCAGCTTAAGGAGCTTTTGTGCTGAGATGATGGGTTCTCTAGATATAGGGTCGTGTGTTCTGCAAACAGAGAGAATTTGATTTCCTATTTGAAGATGCTTTATTTCTTTCACTTGCCTGATTGACCTGGCCAGAACTTCCAATACTATGTTGAATAGGAATGGTGAGAGAGGACATCCTTATCTTGTGCCAGATTTCAAAGGAAACGCTTTCAGCTTTTGCCCACTCAGTATGATATTGGATATGGGTTTGTCATACATGCCTCTTATTATTTTAAGATATGTTCCACCAATACCTAGCTTATTGAGAGTTTTTAACATGAAGGAATGTTGAATTTTATCTGAGGCCTTTTCAGCATCAATTGAGATAATCATTTTTTTTGTCATTAGTTCTGTTTATGTGATAAATTACACTTATTGATTTGTGTATGTTGAACCAGCCTTGCATCCCAGGGATGAAGCCAACTTGATTGTGGTGGATAAGCTGGATTCAGTTTGCCAGTATTATGTTGAGAATTTTTACATTGATATTCATCAGGGATAGTGGCCTGAAGTTTCCTTTTTTTGTTGTTGTTGTGTCTCTGACAGGTTTTGGTATCAGGATGATTCTGGCCTCATATAATGAGTTAGGGAGAAGTTCCTCCTTTTCAATTGTTTGGAATAGTTTCAGAAGGAATGGTACCAGCTCCTCTTTGTACCTCTGGTAGAATTCAGCTGTGAATCTGTCTGGTCCTGGACTTTTGTTTGGATGGTAGGCTGTTTATTACTGCCTAAATTTCAGAATTTGTTATTGGTCTATTCAAGGATTTAACTTCTTCCTGGTTTAGTATTGGGAGGATGTGTGTGTCCAGGAATTTATCCATTCCTTCTAGATGTTCTAGTTTATTTGCATAGAGGCGTGCATAGTATTCTCTGATGGTTGTTTGTGTATCTGTGGGGTCATTGGTGATATTCCCTTTATCATATTTTATTGCGTCCATTTCATTCTTCTCTCTTTTCTTCTTCTTTTTTTTTTTTTTTTGAGACGGAGTTTCACTCTTGTTACCCAGGCTGGAGTGCAATGGCGTGATCTCAGCTCACCGCAACCTCCGCCTCCTGGGTTCAGGCAATTCTCCTGCCTCAGCCTCCTGAGTAGCTGGGATTACAGGCACGCACCACCATGCCCAGCTAATTTTTTGTATTTTTAGTAGAGATGGGGTTTCACCATGTTGACCGGGATGGTCTCGATCTGTTGACCTCGTGATCCACCTACCTCGGCCTCCCAAAGTGCTGGGATTACAGGCGTGAGTCACCGTGCCCAGCCTTCTTCTCTGTTTTCTTATTAGTCTAGCTACCAGTCTATCTATTTTAATATATTTTTTTAAAAAAAACCAGCTCCTGGATTCATTGATTTTTTGAAGGAATTTTTTGTGTCTCCATCTCCTTCAGTTCCACTCAGATCATAGTTATTTATTGTCTTCTGCTAGCTTTTGAATTTGTTTGCTTTTGCTTTTCTAGTTCTTTTAGTTGTGCTGTTAGGGTGTCAATTTGAGATCTTCCTAACTTCCTGATGTGGGCATTTAGTGCTATAAATTTCCCTCTTAACACTGCTTTAACTGCATCCCAGAGAGTTTGGTACATTGTCTCTTTGTTCTCATTGGTTTCAAAGAACTTCTCGATTTCATTATTTACCCAGGAGTCATTCAGGAGCAAGTTGTTCAATATCTATGCAGTTGTGTGGTTTTGAGTAAGTTTCTCAATTTTGAGTTCTAATTTGATTGCACTGTGTGGTCTGAGAGACTGTTATTATTTCAGTTCTTTTACATTTGCTGAGGAGTGTTTTACTTCCAATTATGTGATCAATTTTAGAGTAAGTGCCATGTGGCACTGAGAAGAATGTATATTCTGTTGTTTTGGGGTGGAGAGTTCTGCAGATATCTATTAGGTCCACTTGATCAAGAACTGAGTTCAAGTCCTGAATATCCTTGTTAATTTTCTGTCTCAATGATTTGTCTAATAGTGACAGTGGGGTGTTAAAGTCTCCCACTATTATTGTGTGGTAGTCTAAGTCTCTTTATACATTTCTAAAAACTTGTTTTATACATCTGGGTGCTCCTGAATTGGGTGCATATATTTAGGATAGTTAGCTTTTCTTGTTGGATTGATCCCTTTACCATTATGTAATCTCCCTCATTGGTTTTTTTTTTTTTATCTTTGTTGGTTTAAAGTCTGTTTGTTCAGAAACTAGATTGCAACCTCTGCTTTCTTCTGCTTTCCATTTGCTTGGTACATTTTTCTCCATTCCTTTATTTTAAGCCTATGTGTGTCTTTGCACATGAGATGAGTCTCTTGATTACAGCACACTGATGGGTCTTGACTTTTTATCCAGTTTTTTTTTTTTTGCCAGTCTGTGTCTTTTAATTGGGGTATTTAAATTTAAGGTTAATATTGTTATGTGTGAATTTGATTCTGTCATCATGATGCTAGCTAGTTATTTTGCACACTAGTTGATGCAGTTTCTTCACTGTGTCATTGGTCTTTGTATTTCAGTGTGTTTTTGCAGTGGCAGGTATTGTTTTTTTTCCCCTAGCATATTTAGTGCTTCCTTCAGGAGCTCTTGCAAGACAGGCCTAGTGTTGATGAATACCCTCAGCATTTGCTTGTCTAAAAAGGATTTTATTTCTCCTTCGCTTATGAAGCTTAGTTTGGCTGGATATAAAATTATGAGTTGAAATTTTTTTTCTTTAAGAATGTTGAATATTGGCCCCGACTCTCTTCTGGCTTGTAGGGTTTCTTCTGAGAGGTCTGCTGTTGTTAGTCTGATGGGCTTCTCTTTGTAGGTGACCTGGCCTTTCTCTCTGGCTGCCCTTAACATTTTTTTCCTTCATTTCAACCTCAGAGAATCTGATGATTATGTATCTTGGGGTTGATCTTCTCATGGAGTATCTTACTGGGGTTCTCTGCATTTCCTGAATTTGAATATTGGCCTGTCTTGCTAGGTTGGGGACATTTTCCTGGGTGATATCATGAAGTGTGTCTTCCAACTTGGTTTCACTCTCCCCGTCTCTTTCAGGTACTCCAGTCAGTCACAGGTTCAGTCTTTATAAATAGTCCCATAGTTCTCAGAGGTTTTGTTCATTTCTTTCTATTCTTTTTTCTCTAATCTTGTCTGCCTGCCTTAATTCAGCAAGATGGTCTTCAATATCTGACATTCTTTCTTCCACTTGATGGATTTGGCTGTTGATATTTGTGTATGCTTCACAAAGTTCTTGTGCTATGTTTTTCAGCTCCATCAGGTCATTTATGTTCCTCTCTGAACTGGCTATTCTAGTTAGCACTCCCTGTAACATTTTATCATGGGTTTTAGCTTCTTTGCATTGGGTTAAAACATGCTCCTTTACCTCAGTGATGTTTGTTATTACCCACCTTTTGAAGCCTACTTCTGTCAATTCATCCATCTCATCCTCCATCCAGTTCTGTGCCCTTGCTGGAGAGGTGTTGCAATCATATGGAGGAGAAGAGGCACTCTGGCCTTTTGAGTTTTCAGTGTTTTTTTGTTGATTCTTTCTCATCTTCATGAGTTTGTCTAGTTTCAATCTTTGAGGCTGCTTATTTTTGGATGAGGTTTTTGTGGGGATGCTTTTCATTGATGCTGTTGTTGTTGCTTTCTGCTTTTTTGCTTTTCTTTCAATGATCAGGTCCTTCTTCTGTAGGGCTGCTGCAGTTTGCCAGGGGTTCACTTCAGACCCTATTCATCTGGGTAACTCCCACACATGGAGCTGTCACCCAAGGAGGCTAGGGAACAGCAAAGATGGGTACTTGCCCTTTCTCTGGAATCTCTGACCTCAAAGGGCACCAACCTGATACCAGTAGGAATGCTTCCATATAGGGTTTCTGGCAACCTCTGTTGTGGGGGTCTCACCCAATTGAGGGGCATGGGAACCAGGATGCACTTAACAAACTACTTTTGCTGTCCCTTGGTGGAGGGGTTGTACTGCATTAGAGGGGAAACCCACTCAGAGCTAACAGGAGGAAAGACTAAGTCTGCTAGTCCACGGAGACCATGGCTACCCCTCCTTCTAGAGACTCAGGCCCAGGGAGATCAGAGCTCTGTCCCTAAGACCCTGGCTAGAGTTGCTGGAGTTCCTGCAGGGAGGCCCCACCCAGTGAGGAGGGATGTGTCAGGGTCCAGCTTAAAGAGGCAGCCTGGCCATAATTCTGCAACAACCAGTGTGCTGTGCTGTGGGGAATATCTCTTGGGATCAAGCCGTTCAGTCTCCCTGACTCCAGCAGGGAAAAATCACTGGAGCTATATTGATGGCTGCCGCCCTTACTCCCAACCCTGGGAGTTCAGTGTCTTAGGCAGCTAGAAACTGTAGTGATGGCTGCCAACCCTCCCCCAGGGAACTTGGTAGTCTTAGGCAGATTCCAGCCAAGTGGTTGTTGAGAATCTGTGTGGCTCTGTGGTTGGAACCCAAGGCGCTGGTGGCATGGGCTCTCAAGTGGTATCTTCTGATTTGAGGGTTGCACAGATCTGTGGAATAAGCACATTTCCCAGGCTGAGAAGCATGCTCAGTCACCGCCTCCCTTGCCTGGGGATGAGGACTCCCCTTGCCCCATGTGGCTCTCAGGTGGGCCAATGCACCACCTTGCTTTTCATTGCTCTCGTGGGTCATGCCAACCACCTAGTCAGTCCCGATAATGGAACACGAATACCTCAGTTGCCAGTGTAGGATTCTCATGTTGTTTTGCTTCTTCTCAGTGGGAGCCTCCGATCACCACTAGTCAGCCATCTTGGCTCTGCCCACCCTTCCTATTTTTTTAAAATTTTTTTCTTCCTTTTAATCATGCTCCATTTCCTTCCCTGTGAAAATGGGCTCTTGGGAAAGAATCTAATAGATTCATTCACATAAAGGCTGATTAAATTAATTATGTGATCTCCAGGACCGTAATGGCTAATGATTTTCAACATCCTTTAATGTTCTTATTTGCTATCTATTCATACTCTTTGATGAGGTATCCATCCAAGATTTTTGCCCACTTTTTAATTGTCGAATTATGAGAGTTCTTTATGCATGCTGATACAAGTCTGTTCTCAGGTACATTTGCAAATATTTTCTCCAAGTTTATAGCTTGTCTTTTTATTTTTTCTTAACAGTGTCTTTAGGAAAGCAAAAATCTTAAAGTTTAATGAACACCAATGTGTTAATCTTGTCTTTTAAAGATTGTGCTTTTGGTGTCAAGTGTATGAACTATTTGCCTAATCCTAAGACATGAAATATTTTTTCCCATGATTTATTCTAAGCATTTTACAGTTTCATATTTCACTTTTAGATGTATAGTCTATATTTATATAAGACATGGGGTTTAGGTCAAAGCTCATTATTCAACATCATTTTAAAAAAACCATCTTTTCTTTATTGAATTGCATTTGCACTATTATAAAATATTCATTGGCTATACTTTTGTGGGTCTGTTTTTTTGCTCTCTCATCTCTTCCATTAATCTATATGTCTATCCCATTGCCATTACAGTGCTGTATAAAATACTGTAGCTTTATAGTAAGTCTTAAAATTGGGTAGTATGATTCTTTCAATTTTATTTATTTTTATTTTTTTTTTCACGGGATGTTGATGAAAAATTCTTTCAATTCTATTTATTTTTTGAAAACAATCGTGACCAGGCATGGTGGCTCATGCGTGTAATCCCAGCTCTTTGGGAGGCCGAGGCAGGTGGATCATGAGGTCAGGAGTTCAAGATGATGAACTCCGTTCAACATGATGAAACTCCATCTCTACTAAAAATAGAAAAAAATTAGCCAGGCGTGCTGGTGGGCGCCTGTAATCCCAGTTACTCAAGAGGCTGAGACAGGAGAATTGCTTGAACCTGGGAGACAGAGGTTGCAGTGAGCCGAGATTGAGCCTCGACACTCCAGCCTGGGTGACAGAGTGAGATTCCGTCTCAAACAAACAAACAAACAAAAATCAATTGTTTTGGTTGTTCTAGTTATTCTGCCTTTCTATAAATATTTTGGAATAATCTTGTTTATTACAAAAATTCCTGCCAGAGGTTAGAATTGAAAATTGACCCAGAGATCAATTTTTTATGGATTTGACAGCATTATTATGTTCAATGTCCAATTAGTGAACTTGGTATTCTTTAATTACTTAGGCCTTTAACATATTTCATAAACATCTTGCAATTTTCACAATACAGATTCTGTATTTTGCTAGATTTATACCAAGATTTTTTTATTTTGGGGAACTATTATAAATGGTATTGTAAAAAACATTTTGATTTCTAATTATTCATTGCTGGTAAATAGAAATATGATTGATTAATTGTGCACATCAATTTATTCATGATACTAAACCCACATTTTAAATTGGTTCAAGGTGTTTAAAAATAGATTTCTTGTTTTTTTTTTTTTTTTAATGCCAGCAATTATGTTCTCTACAAATAAGGATAGTTTTATTTCTTCCTTTCCGATCTGTATGCCTCTTACTAATTTTTCTTGCTTTATTGCACTGGTTAGTACACTTCTAAGTAAGAGTGGTGTGATTGTTGCTTTGTTTCAGATATTAGGAGGAAGGCATTTTGTTTTTTACCATTAAGTATAACATAATGCTAATTTTTAATTTTTTTGTAGAGATGTGGTCTCACTGTGTTGCTCAGACTGGTTTCAAACTCTTGGCCTCAAGTGATCCTCCCACCTCTACCTCCCAAAGTGCTGGAATTACAGATATAAGCCGTTATGCTTGGCCAAGTTTTATTTTATTTTTAAGATGACCTTTATCAAGCTAAGTTTCCTGTTGTTCCAACTTTGCTAAGAGATTTTATTTTGCATGGACATAAATTTTGTTAAATGGTTTTTCTTCATCAATTTTACTCCGAGGACAAAGCCCATGGTGTACTATTCTTTTTGTCTATTAGTGGATTTGATTTTCTAATATTTTGTTGAAAAGTTTTGTACCTATATTCATAAGGTATATTGGCCTGTATTTTTCTTGTCTTGTACTGTGTTTGGTTTTGGTGTGAGAGTCATGCTGGTCTCAGAGAATAAACTGGGAGCTGTTTATCTCTTCTTTCATTTTCTAGAAGAGGTTGTGTGTAATTTTTTAAAAATATTTGTTCCAACAGTGAAACTGTCTGGTTTGAAGATTGATTTTTGGGGGAAGATTTTTACTACAAATTCAATTCCCTTAATAGTTAGGATTATCGTTCAGATTATCATTTCATCTTCAGTAAGTTTTACTAGTTTTATGGTTTTTGAAAAATTGGCCCGTGTAATCTACTTTATCAAATTTATGTACATAGAATTGTTTGTAGTAGTCTCTTATTATTCTTTTAATATCTTCATGCTTTGTAGTGTTAGCTCCTCTTTCATTCATGATATTAATAATTTGTGTGTTCTGTCTTTTCTCTTTGTCAGTCATTCCAGAGGTGTATCATAGTTACTAATTTTTAACTTTTTTTTTTTTTTTGAGATGGAGTTTCACTCTTGTTGCCTACGCTGGAGTACAGTGGCACGATCTCAGCTCACTGCAACCTCTGCCTCTTGGACTCAAGTGATTCTGCTGCTTCAACCTCCTGAGTAGCTGGGATTACAGGCATGCGCCACCAGGCCCAGCTAATTTTTGTAGTTTTTTTTTTTTTTTTAGTAGAGAAAGGGTTTCACCATGTTGACCAGGCTGGTCTCGAACTCCTGACCTCAGATGATCCACCCGCCTTGGCCTCCCAAAGTGCTGGGATTATAGGCATGAGCCACCGCTCCAGACCCAATTTTTAAATTTAAATGTAAGTGGGCTAAACATACTAGCCCACTTTCTCTGTCACCCAGGCTGAAGTGCAGTGGCTCTGTCATAGCTCAGTGCAGCCTCAACTGGCTCGAGTGAGTCTCTCATTTCAGCCTCTTGAGTAGCTGGGACTACAGGCATGTGCCACCATACCTGAGTAATTTTTAAAGTTTTTTGTAGAGATGGGGTATCACTATGGTTCCCAGGCCGGTCTAGAACTCCTAGGCTCAAGTGATCCTCCTTGGCCTCCCAAGGTGCTGGTATTACAGGCTTGAGCCACTCTGCCCAGCCAAATTTACTAATCTTTTTAAAGAACCAGCTTTTGCCTTCATTGATTTGCTTCATTGTTTTTCTGTTTTCAATTATATTGATTTCTGCTGTTTGTTATCTCTTTCCTTCTGTTTGCTTTGGGTTTATTTTGCTCTTCTTATTTCTGGGTAAAATGTTATTTATTTGAAAACTTTCTTCTTTTATAATATACACATTTAATGCTGCAAAATTTTCTCTTATTACTACTGAAGCTGCACTCTCGAAATTTGATATCTTCTATTTTCATTTTTGTTCCGTTCAAAATATTTTCTCATTTTTCTTAAGACTTTCTTTTTGACATATGAATTATTTCAAAGAATGTTATTACTTCTGTTTAAGACTTTCCTGTTGCTATTCTGTCATTGGTTTTTGGTCTAATTCCATTATAGTCAGAGAACAGTTTTTTTGTATTATCTCAATTTTTTAATTTTTTTCAGGTTTGTTTTATAACTTAGGATGTCTATCTTGGTATGTGTTCAATGTGCACTAAAAATGAATGTTTATTCTCCTGTTATTGGGTGAATTATTCTATAAATGTCAGTTAGATTTAGTTAATTGATGATATTCTGTTCTTCTATAGCAGTGGTTCTGAACGGAGGGGATGCTGCTGGCATCTGGTAGAAGCCAGGGATGCTGCTAAGTATCCTGCAATACACAAAACAGCCTTACCACACAACCTTCGCCATAATCATTCAGTCCAAAATGTTAATACGCCTGAATTTTCTATCTGCTCTATCAGTCAATTAAAGAGAGAGAAGCATTGAAGTTTCCAACTATTATTGTGGTTTTGTCTGTTTCTCCTTTTAGTTCTGTCAGGTTTTGGTTCATGTGTTTTGAAGCTTTTTTATTAGGTTCATATGCATTTAGAATTGTTTTGTCTTCTTGGTGAATTGACCCTTTTATCATGTGTGTAATCTCCCTCTTTATCTCTCTCTTCTTTGCTCTGGATAGTTTGTTTGATATTCATATAGCTACTCCAGCTTTCTTTTGGTCAGTGTTAACTTGGTGTATCTTGTTTCATCCTTTTGCTATGTTTTTGGTTGTCAAATGAACCTTCATTTAAATATTTTCCTTTGTAGTTCTTAAGTAGCTGGACATTCCACTATGCCATTGTTGATTCATCTATGATGTCACGAGGGTGGTGGCCATCAGTAGTGCAGTCCACCAAGTGGACAGTCTCCAGGAGCTCTTTAAGGGTTCCGGAAAGTTCTCTGGCTAAATATCAGTGCTGCATTGAGAAATGCTGACAATTGCAACAAAAATGATATTTTCACCCTGTTTACTATTTTTGTTTTGCTGCTTTGTGTCTCGGAGTGATTCTTGGAGAGCTTTGATGATATTGCAGAGGCAGAATGTACTGCCTCAATCTGGGCCTGCGTGTCCTGAATGATTCATTTCACTGTAATCCGTAGGGTCTTCCAGTCACTAGCTTTCTTGGCAATGTCATCACCAACGTTTATTTGGAGACAGATCCAGGGAATTGATTTTAGGGGTCAAGGCAGGGATGACACTGACTTTCCCACCAGTGTACCTCAGGTATACATCTTTGATCTTGGTGTGCTTAAACCTGGATGGCATGGAAGGGGCAGCTGGTGTCAGGTGAAATCAGATGTGACATGACAGAAGAAGGCTGCCTCTTGTTTTCCTCTGAGCTGAAAGCCCAGAGTTCATGCTTTTACTTTTAATCTACTTATATTTTTATATTTGAAGTGAATTTCTTGTTGACAGCATATATTTGGTTCATGTTTTTTTCTCCATTTTGACAAATGTTCTAATTAGTTTGTTTAGTCCATTTACATTTAATGTAATCATTGATATGTTTGAAGTCTACTATTTCATCATTTGTTTTCTTTTGCTCCCTAAATTTTTTTTGTTCCTCTCATTTTCCTTTTCTGCCTTCTTTTGGAACTTTTTTGTACCTCATTTGATCTATTGCATTTCCACTATATCTTTTTGTATGTTTTTGGTTGCCCTAGAGATTACAGTATACAAATTTAACTTTTCATAGTTTAGTTGGAATAAATACTTTTGCCACTTCAAGTAGAATATAGAAGCATTCCCACCATATTGGTCCCTTTAGCCTCAATTCTTTGTGTTGCAGTTGTCTTATATATTACTCTACATACATTGAATACCTCAGAAGATGTTATAATTTTTGTTTTCAACTACAAGCATATTTTAAAGAACTCCAGCCCAGGAATAGGTGGCTCATACCTACAATCCCAGTGCTTTGGGAAGCCAAGGCAGGAGGATCACTTGAGGCCAGGAGTTCAAAGCTGCAGTGATCATGGCACTCCAGTGGGATGACAGAACAAGACCCTCTCTCTTAAAAAAAAAAAAAGATCAGGCTGGGCGTGGTGGCTCACGCCTGTAATACCAGCACTTTGGGAGACCCAAGCAGTCAGATCTCCTGAGGGCAGGAGTTCAAGACCAGCCTGGCCAACATAGGGAAACCCCGTCTCTACTAAAAATACAAAAAATTAGCCAGGCATGGTGATGGGTGCCTGTATTCCCAGCTACTCGGGAGGCTGAGGCAGGAGAATTGCTTGAGCCCAGGAGGCAGAGCTTGCAGTGAGCCAAGATCGTGCCATTGCACTCCAGTCTGGGTAACAAGAGTGAAACTCCATCTCAAAAAATATATATATATATCAGTACGTAGCAGAAAAAGTCTATTATAATACTATAATAGTCTATTATATTAAGAACCTCTCACAGTAGTGTAACTATAATTTATAACAATCTATCATATATTTCAAAATAGCTGGAAGAAGAAAAAATAGGACCTCGCCAACCAGGAGAAAATTTCCCATATCACTCCAGCCCCCTGGTTCTTCCTGCGGCTTCTCTCCTGGCTTCACATATCAGGAAACCTGGATTTCCCATTATCTTGAGACAGACTCTTCTCTTGGACCTTACTAAACTCAATACCTAAGGCTTGAAATTTTTTTTTAGATTTTTCTTTTAGTTAACGCATAATAATTGTACATATGTATGGAGGACAGTGTGATGTTTTGATATGCATACATTCTTTTTTTTTTTTTGAGATGGAGTCTTGCTCAGTCACCCAGACTGGAGTGCAGTGGCACGATCTCTGCTTACTGCAATCTCTGCTTCCCAGGTGCAAGTGATTCTCCTGCCTCAGCCTCCAGAGTATCTGGGATTACAGGCACTTGTCACCAAGCCTAATTTTTGTATTTTTAGTAGAGAGGGGGTTTCACCATGTTGACCAGGATGGTTTTGAATTTCTGACCTCAAGTGATCTGCCCGCCTTGGCCTCCCAAAGTGTTAGGATTACAGGCATGAGCCACTGCCTGGTTGATATATGTATACCTTCTATAGTGACCAAATCAGGGTATTTCGAATGTCCATCTCATTTATTTATCATTTCTTTGTATGAGAACATTCAAAATTCTTTTAGCTCTTTTAAAATATACAATACTAGATTGTTAACCATAGTTACCCTACTGCACAGTGTAGCACCAGAACTTACCCCTCCTGTCTAACTGTAACTTTGTACCCCTGGACCAATCTCTCCCCCTTATTTGCTGCTCCCTACTATCTCCAGCCACTGGTAAGCACCATTCTACTCTATACTTCCATGAGAATAACTTTTTTTTTTTTTTTTTTTTTTTTTTAAAGCTTTCACATTGGTGAGATCATGAAGTATTTGTCCTTCTGTGCCTGGCTTATTTCATTTTAAGAATGTCCAGCTTCATCCATGCAGCCACAAATGACAATTTTTTTTGTGGCTGAATAGTATTCCTTTGTGTGTGTGTGTGTGTGTGTGTGTGTATGTGTGTGTGTGTGTATATATATATATATATAACATTTTCTTTATCCATTTATTTGTTGGATGCACACTTGTGTTGAGTCCATATCTTGGTAATTGTGAATAGTGCTGTTATAATCATGGCAGTACAAATATCTCTTTGACATACTGATTTCCTTTCCTTTAGATAAACATCCAGTAGTGGAATTGCTGTTATCATATGGTGGTTCTATTTTTAATTTTTTGAGGAACTCCCACAATGTTCTTCATAATGACTGTACTAATTTACATTCACACTAACAGTGTATAATAGTTCCCCTTTCTCCATGTCCTTGACAGCATTTGTTATTTTGTCTTTTTGTGATAGCCATTGTAATGGGGCGAGGTGATAGCTCATTGTAGTTTTGATTTGCATTTCTCTGACAATTAGGGACATTGAGCACTTTTTCATATACGTATATGTCTTCTTTAGAGAAATGTCTATTCAGGTCTTTTGCCAGTTTTTAAATCATTTCTTTTGGGCTTTTGAATTGTTTGGGTTTCTTATGTATTCTGGATATTAGCCCCTGGTCAGATGCGTAGTTTGCAGATATTTTCTTCCATTTTGTAAGTTTTCTCTTTAGTTTGTTAATTATTTCCTTTGCTATGCAGAATCTTGTCTTGGAATTATTAAAAGTGTGATTTATATGTGTGAATCAATCACGAGACATGTCAAAAGAAATTTCTTTTTCCTCTGGAGCAATAATAGGATTAAACACAAGTGTTCACAATTGACTCCATGTGGTTGTCCACATTGTGTTGTCCTGTTGTCCTTAGACAATGATTGCACCTGAAAATCATCTAGGTCTTAGGAAAGAAGGTAGTTGAGGACTAACATTTATTGGGACACTCCCATATCATATATCTGCATAGTTCTATTAAAATAGCCCTGTGCAGCTCAGATGTGTTAGCTTTTGTTGTCTTAGAAAATCTCTGTCTACACACACACACACACACACTTCATTACTGAACAATATATATAATACATTAGTTTTCTCCTGGCCTTTTATCTAGTAGAATGTATGCTCAGCACGTGGGCACTAACTAGGGTGACCTAACTATTTATCACATAAACTAGAATACTTTTGAAAGCAAAAGGGTACCCTATTACAAATGCCAAGACAGCTGGACCTCATGAAGTGCATCATAAACAGCACTGCAGCTGGGGAATAAACAATCATCAGTGACTTGAACCACAGCTTAGTGAAAACAGTGGCAACAGCCTTGACCTCAGAGGATTTGAAGAGAGTCTATGAGCAGTCCCCAGGGATAAAATAATTCAGCCATTCAGAACCTTGTCCCTAAGTAATAAGGGGTTTCCTTGAGCACAATCTCTTCTCATATTCACAATTAGTCTGCAAGAGAGATATTATTATTCTTATACCAGAGATAAGGAAATGGAGGTTTAAAGAATGAATGCAAAATGTCCAAAATCCTTACAGCCAGAATTTGGTAGAGCAGACACTAGGACTTTGCCCTCTCTGATTCCAGACACCAACTTGGAAGCCATATAATGTTCTGGGCTGGATACAGATTTTGGCGGCCATGGATCAGGGTTGAAGTCCCAGCTCTGGTTACTTTGGCTGACCTGTAAGATCACAGTGCAATAATGAGCATAGTAGCTTATGTGAATGTGGTGCTTACCATAGTCCCTGCTCTGTACTAAATGCATTCCCTATGCTATCCCATTTCATACTTTGTACTAACTCCATCATGTAGGTACTATTAGAAACCCCATTTTGCAAATGAGGGAAATAGTCTGAAAGAGGATGGAAAAGTGCCCACTGCATGAAAGATACACAATAAATATGTTTCCCTTCTGTCCTGACCACAGGGTCAGAGCACAGTAGAGATCTTGAACCATTCTGTTTTATATTGTTCTGGAAGGTCTTAGAAGGCAATCCCTTCTCCAAATGAATGTACCTGCTTTTCTAGTTTTTCCAAAGGCTCAAGGATTCCTTGTTACATGGTGCAAATAAATTTTTTTTTGATATGGCCAGAATCCCTCCCACTTCCTTAAAATCATTTTGTCCCATGCAGTGGTTGTGGCCATGCATAGGAAACAGCAGGTGGTGCCAGATGACAGATGGTGTGGGAGCGCGTTCCCCAGTAGGAGGGGGCGTGAGCGAGCAAGCAGGCAGGCAGCTGCCAGGAGCTCTTCCTCGCTCGCTCACGCCTGCTCTCAGAAGCTCCGATCCAGACACACGCGAGGCGCTGTCCTTTCAGCACCACAAGCTCGGGCTGAGGAGGGAGGACTCCTGGCCGTCCTCCTCCTCTTCAAATTGGCTTGAATCTGCTCTGACCCCCAAGAGTGCAGCACAGTAAGTAGGCATTTGTTTTTGTTATAACCACTCCCCAATATCTTCCAACCCCTTTCACTCCCACAACAACGCTGTTTTGTCTAATAACGTTCCATCAGCAGGATTGAGAGAAGAAATTCAGTAGTGTTAAGCTTCTGGGTGTGGGAGGGGAGCACCATTTGACTTCCAAGGGATCTGGAGATGAATAAATGTGATTTGTTTATTTAGTTGGCAATCTTGCAATATGGGGGCTGCTAACTTTCCATGGAACCAAAAAAAAAAAAATGGCCCTTCGCTATTGAGGAAATGGAGGCATTCCATGGCTGAATAACAGGATCAGGTTCAAGCTAGCCTTTTTGTTTTGTCTTGTTTTAGGAAATTGCACCTCATGTACAATCCACATATGATGTAACAGGGTACACATAGAGACATTGAATGTATTTATTGTGTTTTAGGGTAGTGCTGATGGAAAACCAGCATAATAAAACAGCAACCAGAGTGGTGAGGTGAAATTTATCATACTGCAGGAGGGGGTGGGGGGATGGGATAATAGGACTTCATTTTGTACTAAAAATAATCTTTTTACTGGCATTATGTGAACACTTCAGCTTTAGTGTCTTGGGTATTTGTTTTACACATTTTTTTTGTGTGTAGGTTTAAGATTTTCCTTGAATTCCTTAAATTTCAGTGCTGTTGAATCCTGTGGGCAGGTGGCATATTTTGATGATTAAAGAAGTTTTATTGGACAATGGGAATCATGTAAGGAAATCTAGTGGAAGATCAATGACTGATCACTAGATTGCGAGCCACTTGAATGGAGCTGTTGAGGACAGTGCTATTTTCTCTGTCGTCAGCCCTCTCTTTCTGCCTCACCTCCTGCTGTAACCAGAATCCCACTGCTTGCCTTAGGTCTGGGAAGAAAGGCGTAAGGATGGTGAAGCTGAACAGTAATCCCAGCGAGAAAGGAACCAAGCCGCCTTCAGTTGAGGATGGCTTCCAGACCGTCCCTCTCATCACTCCCTTGGAGGTTAATCACTTACAGCTGCCTGCTCCAGAAAAGGTAAAGCAGGTGCTCTTGCTCTCATCAGCCCCCGGGCTCCCCCCATCTCAGGAAATAAAGCAGCAAAAAATTCCACCTCACAAACCCTTTCATTCCATTATCTGCCAAATGTGCTCCATTTCTTGTAAAATGTAGTTATTCCTTCCAGAGCCAAGACATCTCTTATGTTGTTTCAGATTGATGGTAAGTGTTTATTCATTTTTTGTTCATATTTGCATAAATGGGCAAGCAAATGAATCTTTCCTTGTTAAAGTTTTCTTACAGCTGATGAATACTAATAAGCTTCTAGAGGGTGACAGAAAATTCATCTTGATTATTTTGGGAAGGTGTTTCAAAAAATGACAGGTATAGATTTGAGGACAGAGAATTGGATTCACTCCAACAAGCATTCAGTTTGTACCTGCTAAGGCCCTGTCCCTATACTAGGAGTTGGTTATAAAAAGACAAAATTACAAAATCCTTTTCCAGTATGACAAATTAGTCTAATTCATCCTGTGACATGCTATACATGAGGATTACAAAGATTGTGAGGGTGCGCAGGTAGAAACAACTAAATCCTGTTGGGATGGAGGGGGTTTGGGAATGAGACTGAGAGGACAGGTTAGGCAAACTGCAGAGGAAAGCATTTGAATTGGGCTTTTAAAGGTGAGCAGAAAACCTTCCTGGCAGACCATGGAGCGGGGAAGGGAAGGCATTTCTAAGGCAAAGGGCACACATGTGCAAAGCATGGAGAGCTTTCGGGGAGCAGCATGACTGCAGGAGAGTGTCTTTGGGGGAGGCGTGGCTGGAAATGAGTGACTGGCTGATGGCACATCTCCTGACATGGGAGTAGTCCATGAAGAATGGAGGTGGGCATTCATACAAAGGTGGGGTGGGGGTTATGGACACATGGACACAGAAGGGAGAAATAGTATCATTTAAGGTCCACCTGGGACAACTTGGGGTTTTATTTTGTGAGATTTTGTACACAGCAAGGGAGAGACTTGGAGGCCAATGATAGAGTTCCCTGGCTGAAGAGCGAACGATGGATCATTCCATCTGTTTGATTTCCCATTGGCATCTGTAGGAGGGCATTGTGTGTCTTAACCAATTGGCTTCAACCAATCAACAGAAGAGGAGCCAAAGCTAGATAAAGGGGCTGCTGATTGGCCAGGGGTTGAATCATTTGTTTTGAAAGTGCAGAGATTGTCAATATGAGAACGTGTAGGGGTGGGGTGGCAGACAGAGAAAATTCTTAAGAGCCATCCTGAGGAACTGATAAATCCTTTAAAGATAAATTCTGAACAGTCAACTAACACTAAAGAGATGAGAAGGGGAAGTATAAATAGAGTAACTGATACATGTATATCAGAGCTTCTTGGTTTTGAAATGCATGTTAGAATCACTGGGGGAGCTTTTGAAACTCCTGCTTTCTAGGCCACACCCCAGAACAATTGTATCAGAGCCTCTGAGAGTGAGACCCAGGCATTTATATGAATGAAATCTCCCAGGTGACTCCTGTGTGCAGCCAAAGTGGAGGACCACTGTTTTAGGTGTGCATTACCCCCGGGAGTCAGGGATTATTCATTCACCCAAGCTCACAGAATGAGTAAGTAGAAATACTGGAGTTCAAACCCAGCTATAAGTAGAAGTTGGGTAGGAGAAGGGAGGGATATTTTCTTGGGGCTTTGTGAGGCCAACAGCTACAGCCTTGCAGATCTGCACGTCCCTAAGAGGTGTGCAAAGAAAAGGATTGTGTTGAGGTTATCTCTCCCCTAGCCTTCTACATGCCTGCAGGTCATCTAGAGATTATCATGGTCTCTGTCCTCCCTTACTCTCCCACCCACCTCCCAGGGCTTTATTCTTTCCTTGAGAGAAAATGCAGGTCTGATAACCACTGAGTATCCAGCCAGGTGTGCCAGAAGGTGTCCCAAAGCCTGAAGGATGATACATTTTCTCTAACGGTGGGCCTGCATGTGTGCAAGGGGAAGCCAATTATCCTGAAAGATCCTGGGGGCCCAGTGTGACACATCCTCACAGGGGCACACTGAAGACTCCCTCTGATTGTCACTACACAGTCTTTCACCTGGGTGGCCTCAGTTTCCTGTTTTGTGATATGGGGAGGATCATACCTACTTCAAAATGGTCGTATGTAAAGTGCCTGGTAAAAAAAAAACTATAAGAGAACAACATCACCATTTTTCATATGTGCTTCCTAAATTCTTGATGCTAAGCTGTATGTGCACACACACACTCTCACACGTGCATGCACACAATTTTATTTCTTCTTCTCAGGAGTTAATAGGCCCCAGTGAGGGAGTCACTACTTTGGTTCGAATTTTACAGAAACTCAGACACAGGGTGGTAAAGTAGCTCCCCACAGCAAATAGCAGGGAAAGCATCCTGGATAAAGAGCTCAGGCAGTGCTGTTCCAGAACCTTCCTCCTCAGCAGGAATGAGGAGTGAGCCAACCTGGGAGTCCCCAGGTGTGGTCTGTGGCTTGAACTCAGCCACTGACCTGCAGTGCACTCCATTCTCCTCTCTTAGGTCTCTGTCTTCTCTAACTGGGGAATTGTATTATCAGTTTTCTGTGCTAATATTTAGATTTTTTGAATCTTTACAAAAGTAAATTTTTTCCCCATGAGAACAGATGTGTTAAAAGTAATTTTTATTTAAGAAACTGAAGGTCTTCTAAATGCTTAGAATAGCATCCTGGTGACCGGCAATGACTCTGAAGCCACCTCTTTTGGTGGGTTCAAATCCCACTCCAACTCTTACCAGCCTGCTTTCACTAAGAACTTGGAGGGTAGTTTCTTAAGCTGCCTCAGCCTCAGTTTTCTAGTGTGTAGAATGGAGATGCTAATTTGGGGACTCACCTCCCAGGACTTTTGTAGAGGAGGCAGAGTGAGCACTGACACAGTTGTAAGCCCTTGGGTTAGGCTCTGGTCAGATGGTATTTGAAGCTAAGATGGTTATCAGAAAGAAGGATATTTGACCCCAATGTCAGATCATGGCTTTCCTTTTTGAAAATGTAAAATACAGAGTGTGCTTATAATACTGAAAATCAGTATGCTGAGTCTCCTTTAGTAGTATGAAATCTGAGTATCAAGAGAACACCTTCTGGAGGCTAGCTGGAGTCCTCTCATGGAACTTGTCTGAAGACTTGCTCTGGGCTAGGGGTGGGGACTATGCAGGACATTCATGTTATTTCAGTTAATCTTCCTAGCAGCCATTTGAGGTGGGTTTCAGTGCACCTATTTCACTGATGAGGAAACAGAGGCTCAGATCAGTATAATGACCTGCCCAAACTTTACAGAAGAGTGGAAGGGCTGGGGTTGGAACCTCAGTGTACTTGATGTTCCAACTTCTTTTTCTGCATTGCACTGCCTTCAATAAGAAGCCTCCTATTTTTGGAAAGTAATTCCTCAAACTCTAGGCTCCCTTATCCGTGGCTGCACCTGCCCCGTGAGCCCTCCCCCTGCAGGCTCCTGGACCTGGAAGGGATCTGGACTGGTCCCCCAAACAGCACACTAGAACCCCCAGTGCGCTCTCCCTGCCTGGTGCTGGAGAGACTGGTGTCTGCCTCTGGGAGGAGCAGCAGTCTCCTAAGTGGCCTCCTGCCTCTCCCTTTCATGCGCCTCAGTCCTCCACACTGCCCCCAAGCCTTCCCAGGGCTGTGCCCGGGTCCTTCTCCCATGGAAATCCTCTGCATCTCCTCACCCCACAATATCCCCTCCCTGAATCCTAACCTTACCACTCCAGCTCCTTCACCATCTGGCCTGCTGGCCTCCATTCCTTTCATTCCCACATTGTGCCTGGAATGTCAGCGTGCCAGACCTTCCTGGAGCAGCGGTACTTCAGGCAGTTTTCTCTCCCTCGGGGACAGTTAGCAATATCTGAAGATATTTTTCATTGTTACAACCAGAGGGAGGATTCTACTGGCATTTTATGGGAGGAGGCCAGGAATGCTGCTAAATATCCTACAGTGTACAGGACACCTCACTCCTGCTCCTGGGAAGAATTATCCTGCCCCAAATGTCAACAGCACCAAGGTTGGAAAACCTGCCCTAGAGTCTCACACACTCCCCAGGGTGTTCCATGCCTCCTCCTCTACGAACATGCCATTCCTTCTTCCCAGAATGCCCTTCTGGTTCCTTCGCTTGTATGATGTCAATATTCATCTTTCTAAACCCAGTTCAGAAAGCAGCTCTCCTGAACGCCTTCCTCGACCACCCATAAGTATAGCTGTAGTGGTATTTATCACACTGGAAGGTATTCCTTCATTCATTCATTATTCATCTCTCCACCCATCCACCCATCTATCCATCTGTTCGTCACCCATCCATCCATCCAGCAAATTTTGTAGGGTACCATCTGTGAGCCAGTCACTGCACTAGGCCATAGATACACAGCCATGAAAAGACAGCATTGGCCACTGCTTTCATGGAGCTTCCAGTCCAATGGGGAATAGAGACTTTGAACAATCCATTGTACAAATAAAAGCATATAGATGCAAATTGTGAGAAGGGCTATTAAGGAAAGAACAAGGTGTTGTAATGAGAGGAGAAATGAGACATATAGGGGACCTGATTATAATAACAGGGTTTCAGGCAGCAGGCCTGGCTGAGCCCCAAGGAGGGTAGAGGAGGGGGCCACATTGGCTGGAGATGTCAAATGATAGGGAGAGACTTAAGAGATGAGGCAGAGTGGGCACCTGTTCATGTGGGGCCTGGTGCTTTTTTTTTTTTTTTTTAAGTGATTTAAAGCATGAGAGTCATGCTTCAATTTTTGGAAGATTGGCCTCATTGCTGTGAGCCACCCTAGGGACAATGGCCAGGCTCAGTCTCATGCCTGGTCTTCTGACCTCCATTACCTCTTTCTTCCCAATAAGTCCTCCATGCAGCACAAGGTTAGTGTCCCCCAAAACAGAGGTGGCTGGGTTGCTGGAAGCACCCCAATATGGGAGTAGAAGAAAATAATGGGAGGCCTGACACCAGCTAGAAGGCCACTGCCACGTTCAGGGAGAAGAGGGTAGTGGGGCAGTGGCAGTGAGGTGGGGAGGCTGGTGGTATTTAGAGATGGTGCCAGGTTGCTTAGGAGGAGCATTTGCTTTCTTTGCTCCATTTGCCCCCTGACCTGAGGCCCTAATTAGACCTGAGGCTGTGTCATCTCAGGAGCCTTAGGCCTGGCATGCAGTGGGCAGTGGAAATTACTGGCTGATCCCTTCTCTTTTGCCTAGCTTAAAACTGGGCTCAGTTTCCCTACTTGGTAGCTGACGAAACAGACTCAAATCTAGGTGGCTTTCCCCTGGTCATGGGAGTGAGCTCCTGAGAAGCTGGAACATTAGTCTGCAGACATCAAATTTCAGGACAGGACTTTGAGGCCTTGCCGCCTTAAGTAGCCACAATACCCCAGGTGTCCCCACAACCCCTGTGAGGTGCTGCCATGATCCGCATTTTACAGGTGCAGAAACGGGCTCAGACAAGTGGAAGGCAGTCCTAGGATACACCAAAGGAAAACAGTGCAGTCAAGATCTGCATGCAGGTGTGCAGGGAATACCAGCTAATGAGTGGCAGGTCTGCAGAAAGCAAACCACAGGCAGGCACGACACACCTTGGGAGAGCCCCGGGTGTACTGCAATCACCAAGTCTGCTGCTGTGCTCTGGGCAAATGCTCCTTTTCTTTCTATTGATTATTAAGTCTTTATGCATCTTGGAGGAGGTCACTTACCTGCTTGTGGGAGGAGAGGAACACAGATATTTAGAAACCAATGACTAGTGTATGGCATGCTTCAAATTTTGCATGGTAGGCCACATGCACTTTATAGTCCTAGAGACCTGGGTTCAAATCTCAGCTAAGCTATTTACTTACTGTGTAGCTTTAGGCACATTGCTTAGCGTCTCTGGGCTTTGAGTTTGTTCATCCGTAAAACAAGCAATAATATCTACCTAAGAGGGTGCTGGTGAGGGAAACAGTGTGACAATTGTCTAATGGACCCAGCTCAGTGCAAGGCATACTGAGGGAGCACACAGATACAGTTTCCTTTCTTTCACTGGGCATCCAGAATATGTCTCTTGCAGATGACAGGTTTAGAAGGAGACTGCAGAAGTGGAGCATGCTGAGAAGGATAGGGTTTCACAGGTGGGTGTGGGGAGGTGTGGGGCCTGATGATGCTCTTCCAGGGAGGCCTGAAAGGGGGACCTAGGGCTGTCACCGAGGACTGAGTGCCTTCTGGGCTTCTCTCTGGGCTTTCTGCAGGGTTTCTTTTTCTCACTGAGACACAGGAGAGGAGAAGCATAGCCTTTCCCCAGGGAGCAGCAGAAATGCATATCCCTGCAGGCTCCAGGCTCTAGAGCCTCCTGGTTCTTCAGAGAATCGCAAGAGATGAATTATGAATCATCCCTAATTGGGACAACGTCTCTGAGTAGGCAGATCCAGCAAATAGGTAATGATCAATAAACGTAACGAAAATACCTTATAATTTGAAAACATAATTTAAACAAACTATACTTTTTAACCTATCAGATTGGCACAAAAAAATGGATATTTCCTTGTGTTGACAACACGGGTGGCAAACTTGTCCTCAATTCGCTCTTGTTGGTTATGTAATGTGATGCAGTGTTTTTCAGAGGGTATTTTGACATTGTCTGTAAAACGTAAACCGTGGATGCCATTTGACTGGTATGCTTTTCACTGGTAGGAAATTACCCTCTGGGTATATTTTTCAAGTATGCAAAGGCCACTGTATATTGAAAAGAACTGAGAGCAACTTGGACTTTTCCCTGAGAAGGGCCTGGTTAACTGAGCTGTGGCGCACGCAGGCGGAATCCTAAGCAGAGGTTCTGAGAATGAGGTTGATCTGCACACACCAGCATGGAAAGCTGCAGCAGACACACTGCTCCATCCGAACAGCTTTAAAGAGAGTGGTGTGGAGTGATCCCATGTGGGGAAACACACATAGTGTGAGCATGTTTTATTCTTGTAATTCATGACAGTTTTGGAAAGATAACACAAGGAACTGTTAAATGTTTGGGAAATGGGGATTGCGGTGGGTGGGTTCCATTTGAAGAATTTTATTCTATACTTTCCATGTTTTTTTTTGTTTTTACCATAAGAGTGCATCAAATTTTATTCATTTATTTTTAGGGACAGGGTCTTTCTCTGTCACCCTGAAGCTGGAGTGTAGTGGTGTGATCCTATAACGCTCCCTGCAGCCTCAAATTCCTGGGCTCAAGCAATCCTCCTGCCTCAGTCTCCTAAGTAGCTGAGACTACAGGCACATGCTGCCACACCCAGCTGATTTCTAAAACTTTTTATAGAGACAGGGCCTTCTTGCCCAGGCTAGTCTCAAACTCCTGCCCCCAAGCAAACCTCCTGCCTTGGCCTCCCAAAGTGCTGGGATTACAGATGTGAGCCACTGCACCTGGCCTCAGAATTTTTATAAAAAAATCACTTCCATTTCATGGCTGGTGAATGGTCTCAGGGAATGGATGTAACTTGTTCACTTTCACACACAGGGAGATCACTGTGAAGCCACTGTCTCTGTCTGTACAGGGAGGTGTCACAACAGCACAGTTTGAATTCAAATCCTAACTCCATCTACTTGCAGTGTGATCCTGGGCAAGTTTATTAACCACTCTGACCCTCTGTTTCCTCATGACACTAATATCTTCCTCTAAGGATTGTTGTAAAGACAAAATGAGGAAAATACATAGTACATATTTATCATAGTGCCCAGCACATAGTAGATGCTTAATGCAACGGTGTAATTATTATTGCTGTAGTTCTTAACATTATCCGTTTAGTCCTAGAATCAGGTTCCCTGTTTCTGGAGGTCACAGGGACCACCTCAGGCAGCAAGGAGAGGTGAGCAGTGACATGGCCTGGGCCTCTGGACCGTGGAAGACTCAGGTGGCAGGCAGAGCTGTGAGCACGCTGTAATGATTCCAGCCCAGGCAGCTTGCCTCTGTTCAGAGCAGAAGGAGCTGCAAGTCCCTCATAGAGAAACCCATGGACAGTACCTTGTCTTGCCCCATGTTGTGCGTTGCTATAGAACTGGGGAGTTATAGATTTGTTGGGCCAGGTGGTTCACTTGAGGCCAACGTTTATACTGAGAAAGCAAAGCAAGGAAAACAAAGTTTATTCCATGACAAGAGCTCTGAACTGGGAGTTGGCATTCATACTAGAGACCTGCTTCTGACTCAGTCTTACTGTGTGACCTGTGGCAAATCCCTTTCCCTCTCTGTGCCTCAGATTCCCCATTTGTGAGTTGATGGGGTTGGACAATACTGCCACTGAAGTCTTTGGAGCACTGACATTTTGCCCTGTGTTCTGGGCCCAATACCGAACTTCAAGGGCCCCAGGAAAAAACTCGGACCCAAAGAGGGAGCGTGGAGTGAGCAGCGGGAGGTGCAAATGGGGGAAGTTCCCCACTAAAGATGCAGGTCCCTTTGGGCAAGTTTGCCTTCTCTCTTTAGAAATAGGATTTATTTGTTCACTCATGCATTCCACAGTTTTTATGGCCTCCCTAATTATGTCCTGGTTCCCCAGGATCAGGGTTCAAGTGTTAGGTGGCACTTGGATCTGAGCTTAGGTTCAAGTCTGGGCTCTGCCTCCTAGTGGCCATGTGAGGTTGTGAAGTCGTTTCTGCTCTCTGGGACTCAGGCTTCTTATCTGTAAAATGGGAATAATTACCTTTACCTCATAGAGTGATTGAGAAGATTGGCTGAGATATAGGATGTAAAGTGTTTGGCACAGTGCCAGGCATGGGGTGGGTACCTTTACAAAAAAACAAAAACAATGATCAATAGGAAAAAGTATGATATTCTTGAGTTTGAATCCAGCTCAACCTGAGGCTGATCATTTGATCACAGGCAAGCGAGTGGTCTCTCGGAGGCTAAATTTCCTCATCTGAAAAATGGGAATAATAATAATGATTTCAAAGGAGAGAATTGAGGGTTGGAGAGAATGTTGTCAGGAGAATTATGAGAATTGAATGAGTCCACATCAGCAGGGCACCCAGCACCATGGCTGGCTCATAGTAGGGACTCAGTGCCAGCCATTCATTGTCCTGGCTCTAAACCTGTCTCTTTGCTCCAGGGATGAGCTGATGGATACAGCTTAGATCTATTTTTGGACTGTGCAAGTCCAGCTCATAAAAATACAATCTTGCTCCTTGTCAGCACTTCTGCACTTTTATTTATTGTTCCTGCCAATCCTGGGACCTTTTCATGTGGGAACCTCTTCATTATTGATAATCCTGGGAAGTAGTATTTTAAATTTTTATGATCTGTACTTTGCAGCGTCTAAGCCACCATGTATCATCTGGCCTTGTCAGCGAAATGGGTATTATATCCAGACAAGGGGTCTTTTAGGGATGAATAATTTATCCCATTTTCACAATGCCAAGTATGTTAAATTATGTTCTTCATATTAGCAACTGACAGGACCATGGGGATCCAATGTGTAAATATGAAAAGAAAACAAAGTTACTGCTTGGCCCAAATCCACAATCGTATTTGAAAACCTGGAGTTTTATTTTCCCAAATATCTATAAAAGCCCACTTTTAAGAATAAAGAGTGAAAGCAACTTTGCCTCTCCCCGCTCCACTTTTCTGCTCTCGTTTCTCTTGATAGACAAGGTGCTCAGGTCTCTGTTTTGCTCCATTTTCTTTTAACTGTGGGAAAAAGAAGAATGTCTAGAAGAGAGGCTTTCTTTGCAAATTTATTTTTCTCCTCTCTTGCTCTCTCTCTATGCCTATGCAAGCTGATTCCTCTAAGGTACAATTAATAACGATTGGCTAACATTTCTTATGCTTTCCCCTTCAGAATACTAAAAAAAGTAACTGTGACTATATTGTTTATAGAAGGGAAATGTTTCTGGCTTTACTCCATAGGAACAAAACACCAAGCTTTATGAAAGTCCTCTAGCTGGCTGGTTGCAGTAACTCTGTAGGGCTGTATTTTCCCTGCTCTCTTCCAGTCCCCATGCAGTGTACCTTCACTGTGGCCAGAGGCCTGTCCTGTGTCTGACTTGCATACCTGCAAGGGCATGTTCTCATTTATGATCATTCCTCAGCTCTTCACTGCCCTCACATTAATCTTCAAACTAGCATGGCTTTCAGAGCCTCCGTGTGCCTCTCCAGCTTCCTCCCTGTTACCCACTCACCTCACCTGACCTGTTCCCTGGCCACTTAAAACTGCCTCTCTGTAGTAGCCTCAGGTGTTGGCCTCCCAGGTTTCTTCTGAAGGTTTTGTGGTATTGTCTCTCGATCTAGAGGGATCTTTCTCCTGGGTTTGGAAACAAGGAAGCTGGCCAGGGTAAAAGTCCAAAGAGAGATGATCATGTCCTGGACTGGGATAGAGGCTGTGCAACTGGATGGGTGGGTTGATTCAAGGGAAATTTTTGAGGAAGCTGGAGCTGGAATGGGTGGAATAATGGAATGAATTTTGAGACTAAAGGGAAAAGAAGAATCATGAGAGATTCCTGTATTTGATTTGACAGAAACAGTGTTTTGGATAATGCTGCTATTGTCTTCTAAGTTGGGGATTACGTGGCATGATGATGTTGAGGGTGAGGTGGCTGGGGCAGGAGGGTCAAAGCTCAAGAGCTTTGGTGCAATCATGGTAACTGTCTTGTGTCGATCCAAGGGAGAATGTCCAGTAGGATCATCTGAGTGGTAAGTGACATCTGAGCGGAAGTATAAATTTGGGAGTCATGAGGATAAACAACTTGATTAGCCAGGTGTGGTGGCAGGTGCCTGTAGTCCCAGCTACTCAGGAGGCTGAGACAGGAGAATTGCTTGAACCTGGGAGGCAGAAGTTGCAATGAGCTGAGATCATGCCACTGCACTCCAGCTCAGGCAACAGAGCGAGACTCTGCCTCAAAACAAACAAACAAACAAAAATGCCAACCAACCAACCAACCAACCAACCAAACAAACAAATAAAAACCAATAAACTTGGAAGTGATGGGAGTCAGAACATGCAGAGGGGGCTTGTAGATGGAAAGAACAGTGGTCATGAGCTGGCTTTGAGAAATCCCAACACTGAGAGGTCAGGAGAAAGAGGAGGAACCTGGAGAGGAGAATGAAGAGGGCTGACAGGTGAGCCAGCAAGAGAACCAAGAGAGAACTGCCATGGTCCCAAGGAAGGAGGACTTTTCAAGGAGGAGGGAGAGAACAAGCCTGTCAAAAATGACTGAGAGGTCGAAGAAGATGAAGGCAGAGCACTGTCCATTTGTTCCAGGCAAATAGACCAAGACCTTTTGAAATGGAGATGGAATTCCAAAGAGCTAACACTTCCTCGGGGTGAAGATAAAATACTGGTAGCAGCTTGAGTTGCTTTTGGAGAAAATGTGGCTTAGCTAAAGAAAAAAGCAGATGACTGAGGACTCACGTGGTGTCAGGTACCTGCCTGTCTCTTGGCCTGTGTTTGAGCTTTGTGGTTTGAGGAGTGAGGCCCTGAAGCTAAAGGAACTGTTTTCATTAGAAAGTCACTCAGAGCCCAAGTAGCATTTCATAGGGGTTCAGAGCAAAGCAGGACATGGATTTGAAGAAAGGGTTCTGGCCCCAACTCTGCCTAACTTCAGCACCCTCTAAGCCCATGACTGCAAATGGTGAGTGGTTTATTTTTTATGATAAATACATTATGCATATAAATTATTATACTTGAAGCTGATGTAAATAACATCACACAACATATAAAAACCTCTTGGTGTCTGATTATTTTGTTCAATGTAATGTCTATGAAATTCATCAATGCATATGCAGTATAGCTGTGAGGCATTCCATTTTACAAGTAAACCACAATTTATCCATTCTCCTATTAGTGCACATTTGAGATCTTCCCAGTTTGAGGCTATCAGGAACAAAGCTGCTATGAATGTTCTGGTATCTTTCGGTGGACCCATTATGTTTTTGCATGGACTTTTTGCTGACACCTAGGAAATCTGTTGATTTTGGTTTGCTTATTTAGTATTTGGCTACCTTACTAAATTCTAATTGCTTTCCAGTTCATTTTCTTGGGTTTTCTTGGAAGACACATGTATCAGACAGAAAGCTTTTAGTTTCAAGTAACAGAAAACCCAGCCAAAATGGGATTCAGGCCCAAACAGTATGTATTTGCTCCCATAACCGTGGAGTCCAGAGTAGGTCTAACTTCAGGCAAGTTGCAGTCCCGGGGTAGTATGTCATCTGGACCCAGCTCCATTTCTTGGGGTTCCTCTTGACTCTGTCCTTCTTTGTGTGCTGCCTTTGTTCCTCTCCTGGTTCCCATCAAGGTGGCAACAATTCCAGGACTCAAGTCTTCACCACACCATCCAGAGGAAGAGTCACTCTCATGAAGACCTACAAGGCTTCTTTCATCAAGACACTAGTCAATACTACCCCATAGCTCATTGGTCCAAATTGGGTAACATGCCCATGTCTGAGCCAATCAAATTGTGTGATCAATGGGATGGTATGCCCTGATTGGCTCAACTTCAGTAGGGCCCATCACTGTCACTAAGGAAGGGGTCAATCCCACCAAACCACATGGCTGCCACAAAGTGAGGCAGGGGTGGGTTCCTGAAAGGTATATCATAGAGCTTTTGGTTGAAGAAGGAGATGGATGTTAGAGAAGCAACCTCAAAATATTTATTACTATGAGAATAAGAATGATATTGCCTGTAATGACTACTCATGGTCTTGTTCTGACAGTAGTATCTTTTAGTTCTGTCTCCTGCCTTAACATGTTGGCTAGAGTATGGGATCTTTTAAGTTTACACAGAATAGAAATGGTTTTGAGCTTTTTCAAAGGCTCTGGCAAGGATGTTTATAAAAATAGGAAGAGGGAAAGACTAAGAAGCAAGTACTTCTGAATATATTTTTAAAAATTTTACTAGTCTCTGAGTTTGCTTCTGACATTTGATGTGAAGATGGTCAAGACCAGTCTGAGGAATGTGGATCTAGAAAGGAAGGGATCAAGCCAAGAGGTGATTGAGATAGACTTGGCAATGTGGGAAGATGGACTAGTTTTCTATCACTGTGTGACAAATTACCAAAAATTAAGTGGCTTAAAAACCACAAAGTTAGTATCTCACAGTTTTTGTAGGTCAGAAGTCCAGCCATAGGCTAGCTGGGTTCTCTGCTCAGGGTCGCATAAGCCTGAAATCAAGGTGTTGGCCAGGTTGCATTTCCACTGACACTTGGGATCCTCTTTCAAGCTCATTTAGGCTATCAGCAGATTTCAGTTCCTTGTGGTTGGAGGACTGAGGTCCTGGTTTTCTTGTTGGCTGTTGGTTAAGGGTTGCCCTCAGGTACTAACTGCATGGCTCTCTTTCACCATGTTAGTTTAATTCTTCAAGGTCAGTGGAGAATCTCTTTCCACTGTGTTACCCTGGAGTTTTACATAGCACAATGTAATCATAGGAGGGAATAGCCCATCATACACACAGGTCCAGCCCACATTCTAAAGGTAGGAAATTATACAGCACATGAACACCATGGGGGAGGAATCTTTGGAGCCAAATTAGAATGCTGCCTATCACAAAAAGCAATTATTACCCCAAGGCTTGTGGCTCAGGCTGACCAGGAAATATGTGTATTATATATATTAATAGATACGTTATATGTGTATATTATACACATATGTATACACACATGTATGGGAAGGTAAAATTAAAATTGTAAATCCAAGTTTGTGAATATTTCTAAAACTGTGGATTCAGAGAAATAATCAGACATCTAAATTTTCTGCACCACTTCATAATCTGACAGTTGATCTAGTGATATCTGAAATATTTCTAATAACTGGAATTTGTAGAATATACTTTCAGTTCGCAAACTACCTGTATATATGTTCTTTCATTAGTTCTATCCTGGAATGCTATAAATTACTTAGGAGCTTTAGCATTTGCTTTTTTGTTTACATTAGCTTCTGACTCTCATGTTCCCATTGCAGTTCACATGCTAGTAAAGCAGGTCCATGTAGATCACATGCTATTTCACACTTTTGTTTCTTTGGCTCTGTGGTTCATTTTGCAGAGACTGTCTTCCCTTGTCTTGTCCATCCAGGAAACTTCTATTCATCTTCCAAAACTCTTTTTTTTTTTAGGCAGATCAGTTGGGGGCATTCTCAAATGGCCTTGTTCTTGAGCCGTCCTCGTGTTGCTCTTGATAGGCTGGGTAGGGTGACCCTGCAGGCTGACAGGTGCAGTGCTCCATACTACAGCTGCCTCAGACATCTATGGAAGATAATGTGATAGTACCCAGATGTTATTGGATTAATGTTCTGAATGTCTAGCTTGAATCAACTCATTTATGCCTCTTAACAATCCAATGAGGTGGTCATGGTGATTTCCCCATTTTATAAATAAGAAAACCAAGACATGGAAGGCTTCATCAACTCACCCAAGGTCACCAGCTAGTAAGTGGTGGAGCCAGGATTTGAACCCAGCCCACATTTGTACTCTCCCCTACAATATTGACAATATTGGTATCTGCTTCATGGTGTAGAATTAAGTGAGATAAAGCATGTCAAATGCTCAATACCTGCTATATAGTAAATGCACAAAGTATGAGAATTATTTTTCTTATCTGTGGTACAAGAACTTCTGTTTTACTATTCTTTGGCCTAAAGGGTAGGAAGAAAATAAAAATAACAGAGCATCCTTCTGTCCCGCTCCCCCATAAGCTCTCATTCATGTTTGGCTGCATCGCTTCCCTGTTTACGGAAGCCAAGGGCTCTATTTTTGTTGTTTGGAGGGACAGACTGCAAAGAGAGTGGGATACTGCAGCAGGATTTCCATCTGGATATGGGCTCTAGAGGTCAGAGAGGGTGGGGTGCTGATGGCCAGGGGCCAGGGCCTCCTTAACTGGCATAAGTCCAGCCATAGGTGAGCTGGGTTTAGGTGCTGCCTGGTAGGTGTTCAATGTATGGTAGCGCCATCCCCATCCCTTCTTTTTGAGCTGCATTGAGTCCATGGCATGCCTCACATATGTTAAAGGACATTCTTCATAGAAGAAAGAATTCTTGCTCTAGTTAATACACTTGGCTGTTGTCTCCAGGGAAAGTTGGTGGGTGTTTTCAGTGAAAATTTTCTTAATTTAAGCTGTATGGGAAGTAGGAGCGATCATGGAGAGAAGATTGCTTCATTTTGGCTGTGTGACCCTGGACAAGTGACTTAGCATCTCTGAGCTTGAGTTTCCTCGTTAGGAGAATGGAAATCATAGTGACAGGTAGTTAAGGCATATGAAGTGCCTGATCTAGTTCCAGCACATAATAAATGGTTCAAAAATATTGCTCATTATCAGCTCACCTAATTCTCAAAGCAATCTTATAAAATAGGGATATGATTAGGGTTATTGTCCCTATTTTACAGGTGAGACCCTGAGGCGTAGACAGCTTCTATGTTCCTCACGGCACTGCAGCACTTGGCAATAGTTATTGATTATCTGTCAGGTTTCTTTTCTTTCACTTTGCCTGCACAGTGGGATGGAGTTACATAAATGTCTTGTCAGGTTGACAGCATATCTTGATAGAATGTTAACCACCTCTGCAAAAATATTCAGATTTTAGAAAATAAGATGATACAACAGATTCAATAGAACTTTATATTTTTCTTCTCACCAGTCCCCAAGTCAAATTGGATCTAAGTGTGTGTGCAAAGGTTTAGAAACAGAATCTTCATCATAACTTTCTATTTTATTTTAACTTATTTAGATATTTATTTAATTGTTGTGGGTACATGGAAGGTATATATTTTTGAGGTACGTGAGATATTCTGATACAGGCATGCAATGTGAAATAAGCACATCATGGAGAATGGGGTATCCATCTCCTCCATTTATCCTTGGAGTTACAAACAATCCCATAACTTGTTTATATAACCAAACTGTGGAAGCAACTTAAATGTATAACAGTTACAGATTTATTGGATCAGTTGTAGTAAATACATGCGGCGAAATGCTATACTATACCGAAAGGCAAAATAAAATCATATATTTGTTTACATTGGAAGGTTGGAGACAAATATAGTGTTGTGTGATAAAAGCAAGTTTTAAACTATAAAGTATGAGTTTGTCTCATAAAATATGTATTTTCATAAATAGTAAATATATAACAATATATACATATATAAGTCTACAAAAATATCTAAAAAGATGTAATCAGAATTGTTACCTAGGATTGCCCCTGTTGGAATGGGCACACACTCTCCAATGAGTAATTGGAATTTTCTGTTATGTGTGTTTGAAGGGGGTTCTTTATTTTTTTTATCTTTATGTTACGTGTAATGAATTCTGGTTACTAAAAAAAGGGAAGGCAAATGTTTTAAGTCTCCATACATGCTAACACACTGGTTGAATCTTTCAGGTAATTGTGAAGACAAGAACGGAGTATCAGCCGGAACAGAAGAACAAAGGGAAGTTCCGGGTGCCGAAAATCGCTGAATTTACGGTCAGTTTCTTGATGGTGCAATAGAAAGAGTAAAGGTGGGGCTGGCTCCAACCAGCTCAACACACCTCACGCTTAGAGCAAGTACTGCTGTGGTTGGGGAAATGACGCAGGCTATTTCTGGAGGATTTCTTGAAGCCGTACGGTCTGGGTCACTGAGTTTAATCTAATAATAAGAACTCTGCCTCTGAGGTCTATCATGCTCTCGTGTACTCTGGAATGTTCTGATAAATCTCATAATTGATAAATGCCTCTTTTATTCCTTCTCCTTTCTCCTGTTCCCTTCCTCCTGCTTTTCCATCACAAGATCTAGGAAACGTGATGGAAATGCAGTAAGTAACTCAAATTTTAGTCTGTTGTTGTAACAAATATGAAAAAAGGGGGAAGGGGGAAGAAAACCTGACTTTTTGGTGGTGAAACCCTAATGGTTGACTTCCTATTTCTTGGTGGAGGGGGCTTGAGGAGCACTGAGGAATATGCAGCTGTGATGAATCGCATGCAGGAGCGACTATGCGTGCTCTGTGAGGGTGAGAGAGGAACCCCAGGGAATGCCCTGAGGAAGTCACTTAGGAGCTGAGGTGGGTGGGGAAGTGGGTATGAAGCAGGTACAAAGGTGCTGGGAGGTGAGCAGAGCGCAGCTTGTGCAAAGGCCCTGAGGCTGGAGGGAGGCTAGCCCCAATGCTGAATAGAAATAAGGATGGTGAGGCCAGGCTCTAGGAGGGCGTGGGGAGCAGACACAGATGAGGCAAAAGATGTGGATGGAGGGCAGACAGTTCCAGGCATTGAAGTCTGTATGAAGACATTTAGGGTTTAATACTAAAAGCAACAGGAAGCCTCTGAAGGACTTCAGGAAGAGAAGGGACATGATTGAATTTGGGTTTTGGAAAAAGCTTGCTGGCTGTTACATGGCTAATGGAGTGGAGTGGATGAGAGGGAATGTGGGGGCATTATTAGGCTACTGCAGTCAAGTGAGAAAACACAAAAAACGGTAGCGGATCAGACAAGAGTGACGAGTGTGTGGAGAGATGCAGGCAGACCTGAAATATTTAGAAGGCAAAAATCAGCCATGGAGGCAGTAGAACAAGTGGTCCTGTGGATGGACAATGCAGCAGCCTGGCTGGGCTTGAGCCTTGGTTTCACCTTATTCTAGCTGTGCGGCCACCAGCAAGTCACCAAATCTCACTTATCAAATCGAGACAATAGTAGGGTTGCTGTGAAGATGAAGTACAAAGTACATGCAAAGCACTTGGATCTGTATAGGGTAAGTGCACCGTTAATAGTAGCCTTTTTGTGTCAACTGTGACTGGGAGCTATGAAAGTGAATGTGACTCTTGGTTGGTTATCTGGGAATTGAAGTGTATGCAGGGAGAAACATACAGGTTTGTTTCTATCTTTGACTAGTTTTCCTCCTGCTAAATCAATATTGAAGCAGCTGAGTATGTGGCCCAGGGGAAGAGTGTGGTCCCTCTGTGTGCATCTCCTGGAATGTGGGACTTCCCTAGATGCCACCCTCCTCTTGGAGAGCAGGGGCTGGTCTTACTGTTTATTGTAATTTCAATGTCTGCCACACAGCACAGGTCCAGTGAAAGTGGACCAAGACCTAGCTGCATGTTAGTACTTGCAGGAATAAGCAGGTACCTGCATGAATGAACACAGGGCTTGCAGCAGAGGCCTGGGGTATCAAGTTGACTTGTCTTCCTGGCAAGTGATCACAAGAAATATTCCAAGATTCACAAAGAAGAATGTTTACTGCAGTACTATCTATAAAATCACAGTATTAGAAACTAGACTTTCAACAAGTTTCTTGTGATTTTATAAATGAGAACACATCCATAGGATGAACTACTTTACAGTTTCTTAAGAATCACCTTTTTTCCTCAGAGAGTAGTTGTCTCTGAATTATACATTTATGAGATAATTTCATCTAATTCTTACTTTTCTATGCTTTCTAAATGTTATGCAACATGCACTTAGTTATTTCAATAATCAGACAAAAATGAGAATTATTTTTCAGTGTGCTTAAAACAAACAAACAGAGTGTTAAGAGTTTTTGATGAAATTATCCTTTATCCAGCAGTCATTTGAAATGATGGCTATGAAGTGCAATAATTTGGGCAAATACTTAAAGAGAGAATGTTGAGTGAGTAAAGCAGAGATTAAAGTTGTGTGCTTTCTAGGATTGGAGCTATGAAAAGCTACAAACACAGAGGAACAACAACATGGAAATAAGTGTATTAATATTAAAATGCTGTCTACGGCTGTGTTCTTAGCAGTGAGGTAGGGCCATGGCTATTTTTTGTCTTCTTTGACAACTTTTGGTGATGTGGCTATTTTATCATATTGAAATGAGAGATAGACATAATCCCCTATGGCTTGGAGAGGTGACATAACGTGCTTACCCACCAGCAAGTGCCAAAGCCAGTGTGCAGAGCCAGGGTCTGGTGGCCTCTCTGCTCAGCCATGATGCCTACAGTAGGTAACTGCTAGGTAGAACAGAAATGAGTCAGCTAAGTCAGAAATGAGTCAGCTGGGTCAGGGACCAGGGTCTGTAGAGGTTCTCCACCCCCATGTAGTTTGACTCAATTAGTCCTGGGGGTCAGGAAAGAAGGGCTTTGTGGTTCAGGGGCAGCCCTGACTGTCAGGCGTAGGCAGAGGGGGACCTGCACTTGGAACAAAATGGGAGGAATGGAACAGATTCTCTTATGCTTATGTAAAGCTGCAAGCATTCATTAGCCTGGTTTTTCACTTCGTTAAAGAGAGCTCTCTCTGAGCCCCGTGAAGGATGCACCTGCAGGTGCAGGGGTGGACACAGGGAGGCTAGGGAGGAGGCGTGGAAGTTTAAGAAGAGTCCGAGGGTCTGAGCTGAGTCAGCTCGCTGGGACTCAGGATCTAGGGGGGCTGTTATGGAGGTGGAATTTACAGGACTTGCTCCCGGTTGGAGGAAGGGCATTGGGGGACTCCTTGGTGTTTGGCTTGTCTACCTGCTGCTGAGGTAGGGAGCTGGGGAGATGCTCTGATATGAGGTGCCTGGAGGCCATGGGTGAGGAGGGGGAAGATAGGTGGTCTGGCTACCCTTGGAACTAACAGGCTTGGGGATCAGGATGGAGATTTCCACTGGAGAACCAGGGCTGGCGTCAGGGAATTTACAGTTAGAGAGCTTGGTGCTGTTGCACAGTCAATGGGTTACACTGCAATTATACTGCCTGGGGCTGAGGGAACCTTAGGAACTGCAAAGGTGCACCCCTTCTCATTCCAACCCCTTCATGGGACTGGGACAGCTTGTGATTTGAATTTCAAAATTAACCTGGAGAAAGCAGTTTATAGTAATTATACTGTAAGAGAGAAAAGAAGGGAGTAGGGCGGGGAGAGATGAATAGAGAAAGATTAGCTGAAAAAATTGTCTGGAATTTTTGTCATTTCTGAAACTAAGGAGGCCCTGCAGCCATTGTAAAGGGCCACAGACTTGAAAGATTTTCATCAGAGTTATGTGAGAAAATGGGAACATGCAGAGAAAAAAAAACCCTCCTTCTTTCTTAATCTGAGAGGGAAGAGTTCTCTAAAATTGATTTTGCTATGGAAGGTGCTGGTGCTGTGGAAGGTGTTGGTGTCATGGGATTCTGGTGCTGTGGAAGGTGCTGGTGCCATGTTGGAGGTGCTGGTGTTATGGTGATCCTGGTGCTGTGGATGGTGCTGGTGCTATGGAGGATGCTGGTGCCATGGTGATCCTGGTGCTATGGGAGGTGCTGGTGCTGTGGAAGGTGCTGGTGTCATGGGGATCCTTGTGCTGTGGAAAGTGCTGGTGCTATGGAGGGTGCTGGTGTCTTGGTGATCCTGTTGCTATGAAGAGTGTTGGTGTCTTGGTGATCCTGGTGCTGTGGAGGGTGCTGGTGCTGTGGAAGGTGTTGGTGCTATGGAGAGTGCTGGTATCATGGTGATCTTGGTGCCGTGGAGGGTACTGGTGTCACAGTGATCCTGGTGCTACGGAGGATGCTGGTGTCGTGGTGACCCTGGTACTATGGAGAGTGCTGGTGTTATGGTGATCCTGGTGCTGTGGAGGGTGATTGTGTCATGGTGATCCTGGTGCCATGGAGGGAGCTGGTGCCAAGGAGAATGCTGGTGCTCTAAAGGCTACTGGTGCTCTGAAGGTTGCTGGTGCTATGGAAGGTGCTGGTGCTGTGGAGGGTACTGGGGCTATGGAAGGTGCTTATGCCATGCTGCCAGGCCTGGTTGTTTCTAGGTTAGTCTATGAGTTGGAGCTGAGGCTGGATTTAGAAGTCACTGGTGCTAAGCCGTGGAGACGCACAACTGTCCTCCAGGGAGACGCCTGGGCTTGAGGCTAGGCTCACCCGGGCATCTTAGATTTTGGCTTTGCCATATCTTAGCTACATGACCTTGGGAAAAATCTCTTCACTCCCATGCTCCCAATTTTTTCATTAATAAAACCAGACAATCATAGTGACTAGTCTAAGTCTTTGGTGCACTCTAGGGGCTTAATAAATGATCATTTTATTTCCTTCCTGTTCATATCTTTTCACTTCCTCTTGTGTTCTTAGCTTCCTGTCTAATTAGCTGGATTTTGTCTGTTGGTTAGGATCTGGGCCTCTCTTTGCAGGCTTTTCTCCCTGGGAATGTGACTGGGAGAACCTGGAGGAACATTTCAAGGGGTAACCGGCTCAATGTCAGGACTCATGAGTCGTCTCTGACTTTTCACAATGATTCCTGGAGACATGTGTTTGCTTGTTGGTAAGGGCAGGTCATTTTCTTTTTTTAGACAGGATCTCACTCTGTCACCAAGGCTGGAGTGCAGTGGTATGATCATAGCTCACTGCAGCCTTGACTTCCCAGGCTCAAGTGATACTCCCACCTTAGCCTCCTGAACAGCTGGGACTACAGGCACATGCCACCATGCTCAGCTAATTTAAAAAGTTTTTCTTTTTTGCTAGAGATAGGGTCTCACTGTGTTGCCCAGACTGGTCTTGAATTCCTGGCCTCAAACAATCCTCCTGCCTTGGCCTCCCAAAGTGCTGGGATTACAGGTGCGAGCAACTGTGCCCAGCCTGTCCATTTTTTTTTGTAGGCTATTTTTTAGTACTTCAGTTATAAGATGAATAATAATAATGTCTTAAATATGCTTTTACATCTACTTTTCAGCCTAACAACAATCTTGGGAAGTAGGTACTTTTATTATCCCCATTTTACAGATGAAGAAACTGATGCTCAGAGAAGTGAGGTGACTTTCCCAAGGTCGCTTAGCCAGGAAGTGTTAGAACAAAATGCGAACCCAGCTCGATGGCTCTATATCCCATTCTCTCTGCCACAACTTGATGTCACCCTGCCATTCTCTTGGCCAAGCTGTGGCCTTCCTGCCTTCTTTGTCTCCCTCCCTTTTCTTCTTTGTCGTTATTAATATTGATTCCGGGCTGGGCTCAATACTTGTTGCTGGGAGATACAAAGTTGTATAAAACAAAACCCCTGCCCTGAATGAGCTTGCAAGTGTGTGGATTAGACAAGAAACATTCTGTGCAGCTTTTCAGTTGCACTTTTTCTGGAGTCAGCAACTCTAGGATCCCTTCCTGACCCTCTTAACTGGATTTGGGCCCTCCTCTGGGCTCTGCAGGGTCATGTGGAGGCCTCCTTCCCCATTGTCCTCTGCCTGGCTGATATCGCACCTGCAGCCCCCTCTCGCTTCTGATCCCTGGAGGGCAGGGAGGTGACTGGTGCATCTCTGTGTTCCCAGTTCCCAGCACAGGCCTGGCATGGAGTAGGTGTTGGGTGCGTTGCATTGTGGGGCCCATCTCTTGGGATGATCTCAGGAGCATCCCTGACCCCACATCCTGATCCAGCATTCAGAGAATCTGCCTCATTAGGCTGTGACCAGGGCCAGCTCAGAGTGGAGGGCGTGCAGGTACTTGGGGGAGGATCCTGGGAATGCCTGCGGACCAGACATAGAGCACATCCAGTGGAGAGAAGCTGCAGAGGGAGGGGCGCCTTAGCTCAAAGGGACCAGAGCTTACCATTCTCTCATTAAAATGAGGTGGGGCCAGGAACTGAAAATGAGAGGGCCAGTCATTTTTAAAGAATCAGTGTCAGTGGGCTATTATTAAAACAAAGAGCAACAAGCAAAACAAAAACAAACCCCCAGTTGAAATTTCAGGCTAACATTAGAACACGTGGATTTTTTGCCATTTCATCCATTCACCAATTCATTCCACTCTTTGGGCTCCTGCCTGTGACTGGTGCTTTATGTGTGCTACCCTGCTGAATGGTCCCAGCACGCCAGGCTGGTGGGATTATTACTCCACTTGCACGTGATGAACCCAGGCTCAGAGAGGTGGAGTGAGCCATCTGAGGTCCACACCCTGGAGGCTGTGCAGCTGGGCTGCCTGCCCGGGTAGACAGGGTCAGGTAAGGCTACTCAAAGGAGGCTGCCGCTGAGTGGAAGGGCATCCCCGGCTACATAGGAATGGCATCCCCGGACACACAGGAATGGCTCCCTAGAGATGCTGTTGAGCTCACTTACCTGCCAGCGGCTCCTTCTCCTTTCCTTTCATAATATAGGGCCAAGAAATGGGGGCCTTGGCAGCCTGTCTCAAGCCTCAACACTGCTCACATTCCCTCCAACACTGACACGGGAAGAGGTAGGGAGAAACACAGAAATCAGCCTCCTCAGTGCTAGCCACCACATCTAGCAGCCACAGAGCCAGGCCACTGTCCCCATGGAAGTCTCTAGTGACTGTCCTTTCTTCTCTGTTCTTACTCCAACACTCTGGTTCAGCCCACATCACTGCCTGTCCCAGCCCTCTCCGTGGTCCCTGGCCCCTTTCCTCAGCCCCCTCCAGTCCTTTCTCCTCCCCTTTAAAAACACATGCCTCACAATGGCATTCCTGTGCCTTCATTGCTCGCCTGCCTCTCCCATAGATGCCTCCACCTCCTGGAAATACTGGCCCTTCCCTCATGATCCCGTCCGTTTGATGCCTCTCTGACTTTGTCCGTGTCTTCCCTTCTAGCTGGATTGCCTTTCCTGCCTGCCACGGGGCCATCTCCCTATTCATCCCTCACCACCCAATAGACATGGCCTGGGCCCGTGCAGTTCTGCCTGCGTGCCATGCAAAGCCTTCCTTTCCTCCTTTAGGTACCTGCACTTCCTATGGGACCCTCCGTTCTAGTACCAATTAAACAGAGCTGGCATCAGCGAGTTACCTACTGGGTCTCCTGCTGACTGGACTGTTCCTGCTCTTTGAGGCAGGAATGGTGTCTTTTTTGTCTCTGTACCCTAAGAAGCCAGCCAGCATCTGGCCAGGTGAAGCACCAAAAAATGCCTTTAATAAATGAATAAGGCCAGGCATGGTGGCTCACACCTGTAATCCTATCGCTTTAAGAGGCCGAGGTGAGAGGATTGCTTGAGCCCAGGAGTTTGAGACCAGTCTGAGCAACATGGCAAAACCCCATCTCTATAAAAATTACAAAAACAATTAGCTGGATGCGGTGGCACATGCCTGTGGTCTCAGCTGCTCAGGAGGCTGAGGCAGAAGGATCATCTGAGCCTGGGAGGTTGAGGCTGCAGTGAGCCGTGATAGTGCCACTGCACTCCAATCTGGGTGATAGAGAGAGACCCTGTCTCAAATGAATGAATGAATGAATAAGGAGGTGAATGAGCAGATAAAAAATTCCTCATGGCTGACCAAGAAACTCCATGTTGATCACACCAACAGCTCTGCCTGCCTTGTTTCCAATATCTTTATTTAAAATCAGAACTCTTTTCTGAACTCTTGCTGATAACACATCCTCATAACTCTTTTTCTGATGCCGTATTTCTAAGGAGGTGAGACCACATTTCTAGCTTCACCATTTGCTTCTACCAATTTTTCATCAAAACTCCAGGGCCTCCATTTCTTGGGATTCTAATATTTGCTGACAGCAGCAAATGGAGATAAGAGATTTTACTTTATTATCTGTTGTCTTGCTTTTTATTGCTCTCTCTCTCTCTCTTTCTTTTTAATTTTCAGGAACATTTTTAGGCAAGTTATTAAAAACACTGCCTGCTGGGTTAGGAGCAAAGTCATTATTTGGATGGAAAGAATTTGCACATGAAAACTTGGTGGAGAAAGGCTGCCAGAATGTTTCATGTTTATTGTTTCACTTCTGGCCAGGGTTTTACTGAAAATCAGACTGAAGATGCTGGTCTATGTTTTTGTCTCGGTGACTTCTCCTGGCTTTGTAAGTGTTCTGTTAGAGTGACCTTCAAAAATATATGCTGTTATTAATTGATAGTTGCAAAGCAATTGTGGCTTAATTTTTTTTTTAACAAAACATTCCTCTAGAAGAGGAAACATGCACGGAGCTGCCTTAGGAGGAGTGTGCATAGCGTTTGATGAGAGACAGGGTGATTCAGTGACCACCCCACAGCAAAAGGATGGGCTTTTATTACCGGCTTTACATTTTCATTGATCCAAACAAACATTGGTAAGTAATTGCTGCAATAAAGCAAGTCACTTGTTAATAAACTTAGTGTAGAAGAAGACTTCTAGGGTATAGCGAGCACTGTTGTTTCCCATGGGACTCCTGCAGGGGTGGGCTGGAGCAACTCACACCCACTCCTGAGAGCTGATTCTTCCAAGTTTGCAAGTCAGTTGTGAAACTGTTGGAAGCTTGAAATCAATCATGGTGGGAGTATTTACACGGAAATCAGCAAATGCTAAAGATCTCCTCCTCTACCCTCAAGAGATGGTTTCTCAGTACACCTCTATGTGAAAGGCAATGTGGAGGAAATACATGGGTTAGGGGTTTGATTCCATGGGTTTGTGAACTAGAACACGTCATTTCAGCTCTCTGAACCTGTGTTTCTCAATCTGCAAGATGGGCGGCTGATGGCTCCATCATAGGCCTACTGTGAGGCAACGTAAGTTAACACAGTTGTTCCACGATGGCTCGATAAACGTGAGCTTCCTCTTGTTGCTGCATGGTAGTTTCATTTCTGGGGAGCGGGGTCTCTTGCTAGATGGATGCTGCCACCTAGCTTGAGTCTCCAGTGGGAAGTTATGCCTGGTACCTGTGGGCCTCCATCCCAGGGGACAGTGCCCTGGCTCAGTTGCTCCTCCTGGCTTACCCTTCCCACTGTGCCAGCTTCCAGCTTTCCATCTCTGTCCCACCCCTTCACGCACTATGAGCAAAGCCAGGTTAGATCATCAGATCACTCTCCTGCTTGAGAAATCTGTGATGTCTCCCTGCTTTCTAGGGGCTGCAGTGTGATGTCCTTAGCACAGCACTGCAGGCTCTTTCAAAGGTGGGCCTTGCTGCTGGTTCCTGTCCCTCTGCCACTGCCTTCAGTATTCTGGGGCTCTCATAGCACTGCAAAACTGCCATGGCTTTTCACACCTCTGGCATTGCCCACACAGTGTCCTCTGCCTCCATCGCTGTCCATGTTTTCTGCCTGGAGACCCCTCAGAGCTAATTTCCCCTGGAGCCAATTCTGGACTCCCCAAGTCACTTTCACACCTGGAAGTCCTAGGATCCCAGCATTACAACATTTCCTTCTCTTCCTGTGCCTCACTGATGAGATGGCACATTGGCTTTCCTAGAGTTCTGCTACCCGGCTGAATTGCTGAAGGTGCCACTGAAGAGAGGGCTTCCTAAAGGTTTCTCAAATCCTTGGTTGGAGTAATAAAAGGAAGATGCTCACAGAAAGTAAAACAACATTTAAAAAATAATTATTTGCAATAATAAATAATAACACATTTATTTTATTAAACTTCTATTATGTGTCAGGTAGCCTGTGAGTCATTTCCCATCTTATCTTTATTACAACTCATGAAATAGGCATATTTTTAATATACAGATGAGAAAGCTGGGGATCAGCACAATTAATTAAGCCACTCAGGGTCACACAGCCAATAGGGGGGCAGAGTCAGTCTTTTCCGACCCAGAGGGGTATGTGCACCGACATGTGGTTATGTGTACATGTGTGCATGCAAACATGTGTATTCTTTTATCTGTACCATCTTCCAAATTGGGAAACCCTGCACATTCAGGGGATTGCCTAAATTAAGCTAAACTGAAATGTGGTTGCAAGAATACGAAAATTCTGCTGCAGATCCCTGTTATTTGCTAAGTGTTAGGTTAATTTTCCGTTGGCTCTCTTGTCTTATTCTTTCTCTTTGAATACACTGTTTGGCCAAGTCCTGAAATGCATTGATCCAAAAGGGAAAAAGAGAAGTGACAATTTCCCAAAAAAGAGATGCCGTTTTCCTCAGGGTCTGTCATGCCACCTGCTCCACAATCCCAGTCACAAGGCAGGAAGGTTCATCTCCTGACTTCCTTCTTCACTCTCTGGGCCTCTGCTCCTGCAATGCATGATTATATTAAATGTGATTTTTTAAAAGTTGATGATGTTTAAGCTCCTGGAACTGTTAGAAGAAGGCCTCAATAAAGTGACTGTATGCGCAGCTTTTCATGTTGCCGCCGGGTTCTATAATTATAAGAAAACGAGTTGTTATAGCAACTGCCATGTAGGCTTTGCGTCCTCCTGGAGATGCTGAGTGCTCAGCTCTGTGATCCGAGCAACTGGGAGGGAATTTGGTTCTTTAAGGGGTTTCAACCCTCACTTGGGTGATCATCATTAAGTCATTCTAATTCTCCACAACCTGGACCCAGTTTTACTTTGCAATCTGACAGACCTGGCTTGAATGTTAGTTCTATAATTCACTGGCAAGTCACCTCACCTCCATCAGCCTCAGTTTGTACTTTTGCAAAATGGGGATGCCAGTGCCCACCACTTCAGAGAACCATTGTGATGATGGTGCTTGTGATGTGGCTAGCACAGTGCCTGGCAGGCAGTGGCCCCTGATATAGATCGGACATACTCCCCTTAACTTCTTTCACTGGGAGCAAATGAAACATGAAAATGCTAAAAGTAGAGAGGGTAGGTGTTTTCATAGTGTTTGAAAAAGTATTGTCATTAATTTGGGTAGCATTTGTGGCTTGAAAACCAGGCTACTAAACAGAAATTCTAGGCCGAATCATGTATAAGATATGAGGCAGGGGAAAAAGAGAGATGAAGAAGAGAGAGAAAAAAGCTACGTATTAATGACTATTTAGCTAAATGAAACTGACTTGAATGGAAACTGCTCTAGTTTCTTTTTATATTGCATTTCTCTGAGGCTATGAAAAAAAAATTCTGCTTTCTAAAAGAATCTTTAAACTGAGTCAGGAAACCTGGTTTCTGGTCTCAATCTTTGGGCCTCAGTTTTCCCATCCGTAAAATGAGGAAGTTGGATGAGATCATCCCCAAGGGCCCTGGAACAATCATTCTCAATCAGAGGTAATTTTGTTTCTCAGGGGACACTTGGCAGTATCTGGAGACATTTTTGATTATCACAACTGGAGGTAGGGGTGCTATTGGCATCCAGTGGGTAGAGGCCAGGGATGCAGCTAAACATCCTGTGATGTGTAGGACAGCTCCTTACAATAAAGCATTCTCCAGCCCCAGATGCCAAGAAGTCTTGCTCTAGAATTTACCGGCATGTTGGCTGGGCCTAGAACGAGAAATCACACCACAGTCATGCCACCAAGATAAGTCACATTCGGTATTTCAGTTTCTTATCCTAGCAATCTCCCAGAGATTTGAAGCCTTAGAAAAATTAGAAAAGGTAAAGACAAAAAGACTTCTCAAGGTTGTAGGAAGCTTAGTAAAGAATGAGATGGCCGCAGGAAGTGCGGTGGTGCACAACTCTAAACAGACCCAATATGATTGTTTGGTGCACAAAGCAAAATGCACTCAATGCAATTTTAGGTCTATAAATAGCTTTATTATTTTTTGTGTAGAGGAGGATAAAAACAAATCTTGCAGACATTTCAACTGACCTTCTCATTTCCAGCTCCTGTCTTCGGCTTTGTCATGTCAAGCCATAGTCAGAGTGTGTCTCTTCTGAAACTCACAGGCGATCACTTCCTTCTCCTGTTTCAAACCATTCTGGGGCTTTTCTTGGCCATTAAGGTAAAATCTGAACTCCTTTCCCTGCTATACTTGGTCTTCGAAGACTGTCTCTCGCTCATCTCTTCAGTCTCCGCCCACCAAGCTGAATTACCTGTGGAATTCTCAACACACTGGACCCGATTTAATCTCTACTCCTCCGCTTAGCTGTTCTTTCTACTCTGAATGCTCTTCTCTCCCCACAGTCTGGTGGCCGCCTATTCATCTCATAAAACTGGCTGGAACATCACCTCCGGTTGATGCCTTTCCTGGTAACTTCACCTCTCTTCCCCATTTTCAGATAGGACTGACCATTGCCTCTGCTGGGACCTTACTCACTGGGCAGAGTTGGTCATCTTTCCCTCCTTGATGCAGTTATTTCTTAACCTGCGTCTTTCTGGTCCTATGAAAGCCTGGGCTCTTGAGGACAGAAACTGCCATGATTCAGGTGTATAGCTCCTTATGCTTACACATTCTGGGGCTTTGAATAAAGTACGTGGTCAGTAACCTTTGTTTTAAAATAAGGATAGTATACAAATGTACAACATTCCAACAGCACAGAAAAGCATTTCACTGAGAAATTCAAGTCTCCCTTTCCCTCCCTCATAGTTCTCACAAAAAATATCTGTTGTCTATGTCTGTGCTGTTCACATTGGAAGCTCCTAGCCACCTGTGGCTAGATACATTTAAATTGGTCAAAACAAAATACAATTTAAAATTTAATTTCTCAGCCACACTAGCCTCATTTCAAGTACTTAGTAGTCATGTGAGCCTAGTGACTACTGTGTTAGACAGCTCAAATTTAGAGAACATTTCCATCATTGCAGACAGTTCTGTTAGTCCAGGAGTAGCTTCTTATGTTCTTACATTCTCATCCAGGGACATTTCCTAAAGGTCTTTTTTTTTTCTGAGACGGAGTCTGGCTCTGTCACCAGGCTGGAGTGCAGTGGTGCGATCTTGTCTCACTGCAACCTCTGCCTCCCAGGTTCAAGCGATTCTCCTGCTTCAGCCTCCCAAGTAGCTGGGACCACAGGCATGTACCACCACGCCCAGCTAATTTTTGTATTTTTTTAGTAGAGATGGGGTTTCACCATGTTGGTCAGGATGGTCTTGATCTCTTGACCCCATGAGCTGCCTGCCTCGGCCTCCCAAAGTGCTGAGATTACAGGCGTGAGCCACCGCACACAGCCTATGGGTCTTATATGTATAGTACACACACACACACACACACACACACACACACACACACACACTTAAACTTGATTTCCTTGTTCATCTTCTCAAGTGTAACCATTTTATACACATTCTCTTGTACTTTGATTTTTTCTCTTAATGTCTCAGAGATCTTTCCACATCAGCACATTGAGATCCTTTTTGTTCTTGTTAATGGCTGTAGACAGAGGATGTTTCATCATCTTTCTCAATTAGTCCACGATTGTTCTAGCTTCCAGCCTTCTGAACATGATTTCCAGCTGCTGAAATCATGCTGCGGTGAACTTCCTTCCAGTGAACTACACACACTACTACAGTTTGAATGTTTATGTTCTCCCTGAAATTCCTGTGTTGAAATGCTAACCCCAACTTGACATTAGGTATTAGGAGGTGGGGCCTTTGGAAAATGATTAGGTCATCGGGGTGGAGCTCTCATGAATGGGCTTAGCGCCCTTATGACAGAGGCCCCAAGAAGCTTGATCTACCCTTCTACCATGGGAGGACACAGAGGCACCATCTATGAACCAGAAAGTGGGCCCGTCCCAGATACCAAATCTCCTGGTGCCTTCATCTGAGGTCTCTCAACTTTCAGAACTGTGAGAAATAAATGTCTGTTGTTTCTAAACTACCCAGTCTATGGCATTTTGTGATAGCAACCCAAATGGACTAAGACACATGCACATACACACATGCATACACACATCCCTTTCATATGTTCTGCAAGTGTACGTGGAGGGCATGAGAGTCTTCAATCTTAAAAAACTTGACAAAGGGTACATACAGCTTCCATTTTAATTAATAGGTTTTTCCAATTTGCCTTCCAAATACGTTCCACCGGTCTATATATACTTCCCCCACAGTGCCTAAGAGCGAGCTGCTCCTCCCCATGTGCCAGCATGAGGTTTTAACCAACTCTAAGTCCTACCCATCTGATAGGTAGAAAATGGCCCCTCCTCTTGAAGTCTGTATATCTTTCTTTCTCTTTTTTTTTTTTTTTTTTTTTTTTTGAGATGGAGTCTCTTTCTGTCATCCAGGCTGGAGTGCAGTGGTTCGATCTCAGCTCACTGCAACCTCTGCCTGCTGGGCTCAAGCAATTCCTGTCTCCGCCTCCTGAGTAGCTGGGATTACAGGTACACGCTACCATGTCTGGCCAATTTTTGTATTTTTAGTAGAGACAGGGTTTCACCATATTGGCCAGGCTGGTCTTGAACTCCTGATCTCAGGTGATTCTCCCACCTCAGCCTCCAAAAGTGCTGGTATTACAGACAGGAGCCACCATGCTCGGCCGTGCACATCTTTCATTATCAGTGAGTCTGAGCTTCTTTTCACGTTCTTATTGCCTGTTTGATCTTTGGTGCTTTTCTGGAAACATTCTTACCTGGTTGGATCATTTGTTCATTCCTCCTGATTTGCGTGGCTGCCTCCCAAAGCCACAGACTTAGTTTTTCTCCCTTGTTTAGTATTTCCTCAGTCTTCCTTTGCCTTTTGGTTTTGTTTATGGTATAACTGCTTTTTTTATTCTACAAGATTTCTAACTTGTGCTTTAACTCAAATTAATCATGGACTCTAGAAGGCATGAGGGAAAATACTGATATATTTGACTCTAAAAATTAAGCTGTTCTCCCACCCTAAATTTATGTTTTCTTCTGGTGCTTTTCTGATTGTGTTTTATAGGTTACAATTTTGATTCATCTGGAATTTGTCTCTGTGTAAAGAGTGAGCTGGGAATCCAGGTTTATCTCTTTTTGAATGGCAGTTTGTCAGGTGTTCTAAGATCATTTATTAATCTTTTCCCTCTCTGACTTGACATGCAACTTTTTTTTTTAAGAAAGAAAGAAAGAAAGAAAAAGGAAGAAAGAAAGAAAGAAAAGAAGAGGAAGAAAAAGGAAGAGAAAAAGAGAGAGAGAATGGGAGTATTGCTTTATTGCCCAGGCTAGAATGCAGTTTAGTAATGGGTATTGAAAACCTCTTTTATACCAGTAATTATACTTAATGATGTAGACCAGAAGGAATGAGGGAAGAAAATAACAAACAAGCAGCCAACCAATATTTCATTTAAACCTATGAAATGCTATGTGATTACTGAGAAGTGATTTACTTCCAATTATGTAGTCACTTTTGGAATAGGTGTGAGGTGGTAATGTATGATTTGTGTATTTGAAGTGGAGAGTTCTATAAATGTTTATTAAGTTTACTTGTTCCGGGTCTAAGTTCAAGTCCTGGATGTCCTTGTTAATTTTCTGTCTCGTTGGATCTATAGAATTGTTAGCTCTTCTTGTTACATTGATCCTTTTGCCATTATGTAATGTCCTTCTTTTCCTCTTTTGATCTTTGTTGCTTTAAAGTCTATTTTATCAGAGGTGAGAATTACATCTCCTGCTTTTTATTTATTTGTTTATTTTTACTCTCTGTTTGGTTGGCAAATCTTCCTCCTTCTCTTTGTTTTGAGTCTTTGTGTATCGTTGCATGTGAGATGGGTCTGGATGCAGCATACCAATGGGTTTTGGCTTTTTATCCAATTTGAATATATATGAGTTTAATACTGCCATTTGATGCTAGCTGGCTGTTTTGCCCATTAGTTGGTGTAAATTTTTCATTGTGTTGATGTGCTTTGCTTTTTGATATATTTTTGGAAAGGCTGATATTGGTTGTTCCTTTATATGTATAGTGCTTCTTTCAGAAGCTCTTGTAAAGCAGGCCTGGTGGTGGTGAACTCTCTAAGTACTTGTTTGTTCGCAAAAGATTTAATTTTTCCTTCACTTGTAAAGCTTAGTTTGGCTGGATATGAAATTCTGGGTTGAAAGTTCTTTTCTTTAAGGATGTTAAATATTAGTCCCCACTCTTTTCTGGCTTGTAGGTTTCTGCTGAGATATCTGCTATAAGTCTGATAGGTTTCCCTTTGTGGGTAACCTGACCTTTCTCCCTGGCTGCCCTTAGTATTTTCTCCTTCATTTCAACCCTAATAAATCTGGCGATTATGGGCCTTGGGGTTGGTCTTCTTGAAGAATATCTTTGTGGTGTTCTCTGTATTACCTGGAGTTGAATATTACCCTGCCTTGCTAGGTTGGGAAAGTTTTCCTGAATGATATCCTGAAGAGTATTTTCCAACTTGGATTCATTCTCTTCGTCACATTCAGGTACACCTATCAAATGTAAATTAGGTCTTTTCACATAGTTCCATATTTCCTGGAGACTTTGCTCATTCCTTTTTATCCTTTTTTCTTCAATCTTGTCTTCTCATTTTATTTCACTAAGCTGGTCCTCGACATCTGATATCCTTTCTTCTGCTTGATCAATTCGACTGTTTAAACTTGTGCATACTTCACGAAGTTCTAGTGTTGTGTTTTTCAGCTCCATCAATTCACTTATATTCCTCTCTAAATTGTCCATTCTCGTTAGCATTTTGTCAAACCTTTGCATTGGGTTAGAACAAGTTCTTTTAATTCACAGAAGTTTCTTATCACCCACCTTTTGAAATCTGCTTCTGTTAATGGAACACACTCATTCTCCATTAAGCCTTGTTCCGTTGCTGATAAGGAACTGCGATCCCCTGTAGAGGGAGAGACATTCTCATTTTGAGTATTCTCTGCTTTTTTAGGCTGGTTTCTTCCCTTCATTATATATTTATCCCTCTGTCGTCTTTGTAATTACCGACTTTCTAAGTAGGTCTCTGAGCAGACGTCCAACTTGTTGATTCCCAGCACCGAAATCTGAGCAATCCACTGCGCCAGCCAAAACAGAGGTGTTAAGATTGATGGTGCTTTTCTGCCCGGGAATCTCTGGACTCTGCACCAAGAACTGCCGCGCTGAGGCACCAGCAAAACCACCGCACCGGCCACAAGAGTCGCCCTGGCGACCCATGGGGCTCCTCCGCTGGGAATCTCTTAGTTCGTGAGCAACAAAAATTTGTCTGAAAGTGTGACGTCCTCTCATTCTCTGCGCTTTCACTGGGAGTTACGAGCCCGAACTGCTAGTGATCAGCCATCTTGGATCTCTCCCGACATGCAACCTTTTAAAAAAGATACTGCATTTCCATATGGGTTTCAGTCTACTTCTGTTCTCTCTTTCCTTCTATTGATCTGAGAGTTTTGTGTTATTGTGTACCAAATTCTTTCAATTACAGCTTTGTTATATACCTTTATATCTGTGTAAATTACTCTTCTCTCATTCCTTTCACTCTTTAGAAACTCCTTACTCATTCTTGCATTTTGCTTTTGCAGGTAAATATACATATAAAAAATAAATATATGTATATGAAATAAATATATGTACATATAAATATATGTTATATATAATATTATATGTAACTCTATGTATAAATAACCTTATTATATATAACCATACATATGTTTATATTTTGCTACCGTTTACTTTTTACTTGGGTTACATAAATTTATGAATTTCAATTTGAGGAGATACTGCATTTTTGAAATATTGAGATTTTCTTTCTTTTTTTTATTTTTGAGAGTGAGTCTTCTCTGTCGCCCAGGCTGGAGTGCAGTGGTGTGATCTCAGCTCACTGCAACCTCCACCTCCTGGGTTCAAGTGATTATTGTGCCTCGGCCTCCCAAGTAGCTGGGATTACAGCTGCACACACCACCACCCCTGGCTAATTTTTGTATTTTGTCGTACAAATGAGGTTTTGCCATGTTTGCCAGGCTGGTCTTAAACTCCCGACCTCAGGTGATCTGCCTGCCTTGGCCTCTCAAAGTGCTAGGATTACAGGCGTGAGCCACTATGCCTGGCCTAAAATATTGAGATTTTCTATCCAGAAACAAGATTGCATTTGTTGAAGACTTTCATCACTTTCAGTTGAGCTTTAAGATCATTTTTGCAATTCTTGTTAAACTTATTCTAAAGTATTTTATCTTTATTGTTGTTGTTGCTACTGTAAAAGGAATCTTTATTATTTTTTCTAACTAGGTATTATTTTTACTCAATAAAAATGCTTTTGAATTTCGCGTATTTATTCACCACTAGGCAGCTACCAACTTCTCTTATTGTTTCTAATAATTTGTTTACAATTTTGATTCTTTGTATTTACAAAGAATATACAATTGTTTCATCTGCCCTAATTCTAATATTGCTTCTCTTTTTCTGTTATTTAGTTTTCTTATGTTATTTCCTCTTGGCAATTTTTAGATTTCTGATGTCATTTTCTATCTAATTGCAGTGGTCAGTGCTTTCGGATTTGCTATTTCTAGTGTCTTAGCAGTTACATTTTGATGTTTCTTTTCCCTCAAATGCCCTTTCTGCATTTATGGACATGGTGATATGGTTTGACTTCTTTGACTCAGCATTATGGTAAATTATACTAATATATTTTCAGATATAAGCCATTCTTACATGTTCTCATTTGATCATGGTGTACCATGGAATTCTGTTTGCTAATACAATACTGTATTTAATTTTTTTTTTTTTTTGAGACTGAGTTTTGCTCTTGTTGTCCAGGCTAGAGTGCAATGGCACGATCTCGGCTCACTGCAACCTCTACCTCCTGGGTTCAAGCGATTCTCCTGCCTCAGCCTCCTGAGTAGCTGGGATTACAAGCATGCGCCACCATGCCCGGCTAATTTTGTATTTTTAGTAGAGATGGGGTTTCTCCACGTTGGTCAGGCTGGTCTTGAACTCCTGACCTCAGGTGATCCACCGGCCTTGGCCTCCCAAAGTGCTGGGATTACAGGTGTGAGTCACCACACCTGGCCTGTATTTAAAATTTTTGCCTTATTAATATTGTGAGGTTGTGTTGAGTTTTACTTTTTCTGCTGTCTTCAATTAGGTCTGGTATTAATGTCATTCTGCCTCTGTGAAAAGAATGTACATGCATTTTTCTTTCTCCATGTCCTGGAAAATTTGAGAGTAGAGAAATAATCTGTTTATTTATGTATTTTTTAAAAACGGAATTAACACACAAAATTGTCTTAGCATTTGGAAGAATGTGGGTAGTTTTCAGTAAGTATGTGAAGAATTAATATACAAATAAATTTCATGTGTGCCCGGCCACCTCTCTAAAGCTTTGAAAGATTATGTTTAGAAATTCACCCATTGTCGTTCTCTTAATTGTAACTCCCTTCAGCGATTTATCTCAGAGTGACCCCATTCAATCAATAAGTGTTTACAGAATAGCTTCCATGTTCTGAGCGTTGGGGTAGACGGTGTGGGTGATTCATGGAAGTAGAAGATGTGGCCTACAATTTAATGTTCCCAGGGTGCTGACATAAAGCTGAAGCTTCCATTTATGTGAATTTGGTTCTAGAGCAGTATCATTTATCATTGAATATTAATGGAGCAGTATTTGAAGATTACCCTATAGGCTTACATTAGTCATCCTTGGATCTAGAGTATAGTAGCTCACTCCAGGCTGCACACACTGTGCCAACACATCATCTTTCCTTCTTATGTCTGAGTCTGGCTTCCGTCTCTGCTTCCGGTCTGCAGAATAGAGCACATTGCTCTGTGGGGCATGGCTCTGCCACTGGCTGCCTGTGTGACTCACTTCTCTTCCATGAGTTTGGGTCTTTTACCTGTAAGAAGAGACACTGATCTTGTTTTGTCATACTCAGATACTATATGTAAAGCATCAAAACACAGTTGGCACTTAGAAAATCTACATTTACCTCCTTGTTTTGGTATCTCCCAAAATACCTAGCTGAGTACTGGGCTATGAAGTACTATGGGGTATGGGATACTTGTTCAGGCCTAGATTATTTTTAGAGCCCTTGACTGGTCTTCCTACTCCCCAAATCCACTCCTTCCAATTCAGTTTCCGTCCAAGCTGCCAAAGAAATTTTAAAAACACCAATGGAACCATGTCCACGAATGCTGGATGTTAAAGACCCACGAGGTCTCTAGTGCCCCCAGTAAACTGTTCAGTCTAAACCTTATGCTCCTTCCTCAGGCTTCCTCTGCTTACCATTCAAGACTTGTCTTTCACTGTCATGTGCCACCCCAATGTCCACACCTTGGTGCAGCCTCTTCTTTCCACCTGGATCCCCCTTTTACTCTCTCCTTCCAGGCTGGCCCAGGAGCCCCACTCCCCAGTGCCATCTCCATCACGTCACTTCTCACCTTGCATTCTACGAGTCTCTCCTGAGAGCAGACACCACGTATGTGTCATCCATGCATCCCACATGCCTGGCCCAGGGCCAGCGAAGGGCTAGGCATTCAGCTTGTATCTATTGTCCAGTGAACAATTAGACTTTGGCTTACATGGTAAAATATGAATAAGATTTTCTCCGTTTTAGTTCTCTGGGGATCCCTGGGGGAAATTGTTCTTTATAACAGAAATGAGGCCAGGAAAATCAATTGTGCTTCTCGGCTGCAGGAGAAGATGGAACAGCGTGACTTTCCCGAATGTCTCAGGGCACAGCACTATAACAGGGTGGCAAGAGGTGGACTGTGCTGGAGGCCCCTTTCAGTCTTACGTGCATTTCAAGCTGAGCTCCAGCGAGAACTCACCATTCAGCTGCCCACTGCTCACGAAATTCAGGAGCTGGCGTGCTTGCAAAGCTTCCTTGCACAGCTCCTTTCTTCTTTTTAGAAGTAATGAGCTGGTCGGGCAGCTACTTGGTTGCCGATGATTTTAGAGTTTTAAACACCTACGCTCCAAGATGCTGGCTTCAATAATTGGAGGGAGAACAAAAGGCCACAAAAAAGACAGGAGAACGAACATTGATGCAGCGTCTTCTGGGTTCTAGGCACAGTGCCTGCTGCATTTGTCTACTTCCTTGACTTGCATAACTGCCCTGTGATGGGGACATTATTGTAATCACTCCCTTTGTACGGAAGATAGAACCGAGAATGAAAGAGAGATGACCTGTACAAGGCCACATGGGTTAGATAGGGGCTATTTGTGTGTCTTCTGAGCAATCACTTTCTTTTTATCTTCTGGAATCTGTGAACGTTACGACGGACACAGCGTTTCCTATCATTGGTCAGGTTTCTGGAAAGCCTTGAGCTAATGTCTTGCCCACCTGCTGTAAGCAGGGACACTGTTACTGCACCTGCCTCCAGCTTCTGGCCATCCTTTTTCCTTCCGTTTCTTCCATTACTGTTTTCCTCATCTATAAAATGCGGATAACAATAATTATACCTATCACAAAGTACTGTGGAGAAACCAAGTAAAGTGCTCAGGGGAGAACCGGGCACAGTGTGATCACTCAACGTGGAGCCTGTGAGTTGCCTGAAGTCATTTCTGGAAAAAGACGGAAGTATAATAAAGGTAAGATGAGTGAAACAAGTAACGTGGCATTTATTTACTTAGCGTAGCTTCATTGAGCACCTACTGCAGCCAAGCCCTGGCCAGATGTAGGGGCTACCAAGATGAGTCCCCGAGGGCCTTGGGCCTCAAGGGACAAGTAGTTCAGTCAAATCCAAGATCTGCCACAAGCGAATGTCAAACAGGCTTTCTCAGCTGGGTTGATGCGAGTTTCCTCCACGGAGCCTGTAGTGAAGAGCATTCCACACTCTCTGCATCTCCTGTCCTGCTTTATTTTCTGTGTCCAGGAAGTAGCCCAGATCTGAACCTTACCTCCAGCCATGTGGTTTGTCTGTAGTCCCTCAAAGAAGAGCTTTGCATAAAGAAAGACACCTTGCTGATGCCCCACCCTGGGTCATGAGACCCCGCTCATCCTGCCAGGGCTGCGGGGGTTATGGTTGACTGAGCACACAAACAGGGGACCCAAATTGCAGCTCCGACAGGCAGCTCCGCTGAGGGAAGATAATTTCATTAGGTTCCAGGCTCTTGCTCTAATGCTCTGTGGCGACGTCTCTGTGGCCTTGCAGGCTGGCTGTGCACGCACTCCTGTGTCTACTGGATAATTTTCTTGTCTTTGTACAGTCAGAATGGTGCATAAGGATGTGCAAGTCCATTTTTTTGGAGCCAGGAAGAGTGGGTGAAATGCAAGAGTCTGATTTCTGCCCCGATCAAACCATGGGAAAGTTAATTAAGGGTGTGATTCACCAGACCATCTTGATGAAATTAAGCAGTCCAGCCAGGCATCTGGCTATTTTAGTGGCAGGAAGTCAAATAGTTGGCTCTATTGGTGACTCCGTAGGTGTGCATTTAAATAATAATGACAGTAATTCCGACATTTATAGGAGCTTTACATCCAGCATTTTTGGAAGTTCACCCAGTGTACCTAGTAGGTGGGTGTTATGATTTAGATAAAGAGATGCAGACAAGGAGATGGAGGCTCAGAGAGGTTGCATCGTATACTGAAGGTAACACAGCCAGGAAATTGTGGAGCAGAGAATAAATCCTAGTCTGATGGTAGAGCCTGTTCTCCTTCTCCCACCTCACACTGCTTCAGTTTTAGACTCTTGCATCCCAGGCTCTGAACAGCCAAAATGAAACTGCTATATCATTTGTATCCTGAACGCTTGCTAGCCCTTCATTTTCTTAATAACAAATTAAAATGATCATCGTGGCAGCTGTAAGTAAACTTCACGACCTCACTGTTCCAAGCCCATTTGCCTGCATTTTGGGACAAATTTGGAGCTACAATCATTGCCTGTGGAAATAGCAAGGCTGTGTAACATCTTAATTTCCTGAGTTTCACTCTGTACAAAATGACCCTGGTGAGACTTGTGAGGGTTTTCTTGTTTGGATCATTTTTCCCAGATGCTGGGGATTGACACATTCGCAGATGAAAGCTCCACATCCCAGGCCAGAGGAAGGCCTAGATGTATCGAGCAAATGTCAGAAAGAAGAGGCTCGGCCTGGCCTGGCTATGCGAGCCTAGGAAGTCCCCTCATCTTGCCACAGTCAGATGGGGATTAATGACATCTTCATCAAACCGTTGTTGTTATTTTGGGCTTACACTAAAGCAATGCACACAAAGCCCAGCTCCCAGCTTAGAGGAATGCTCAATGAATATTAGCTTCTTCTCCTCTATCCTCCCAAATTCCTCCATTGTGGTAGATAGTGGCCTGTATGTATTTGGAGATGTTTTGTGGACACGTGTTTCAGGCCCATTTAACCACCTGCCCTAGCCTGTAAAGTAACTGGCCACAGGAGCCCACGGGGCCAGCTGGGAACCAGCTCCCAGCTCAACCCTAGACAAGTCACACTCCTGGCCTCACCCTGGGCCTTGTTGAAGAGATTGGAGTGATTTCTGGCTAATTGACCCTGGGCCAATCACTTTCTGGAAACTTATTTCCTCTTAACATAGGGATAAAAAGCCCAACCAGGGCTGGGTGCGGTGGCTCACATCTGTAATCCCAGAACTTTGGGAGGCCAAGGTGGGTGGATCATGAGGTCAAGAAATCAAGACCATCCTGGCCAACATAGTGAAATCCCATCTATTTTAGTAATTTTTTAGAAATTTTAGTAATTTTTGTACTAAAATACAAAAATTAGCTGGGTGTGGTGGCATGTGCCTATAGTCCCAGCTACTTGGGAGGCTGAGGCAGGAGAATTGCTTGAACCTGGGAGGTGGAGGTTGCAGTGAGCCAAAATCGCGCCACTGCACTCCAGCCTGGTGCCTGGCGACACAGTGAGACTCTGTCTCAAGACAAGTAAAAAGCCTAACCAGACAGGGTTGTTGAAAGGCTTAATGCAAGTACCCAAAGAAAGTAATGAAAGCACCATCCCCAATTTAAAAACTGGGAAATTTCATGTAATTTCATGATCTCTACCTTTCTTGAAAAATGAGATCAGCCATTTTAGAATCTCTTTCCCACCCTTGACAATGATTGTCTGGAGCTGGGCAGCTGCTGTCCCCTGTCAATGGGGCAGGTTCCCTCTAGGTCCCGATCGTGCCACGCCAGCCCTCTCACTCGTTGGTGGTATGTGCCTGTTTCCTGCTTGCACAGAGAAGGTCACCAGGCCAGGTTGGCTCCTTCCCTCTCGACAGGGTGAGATCCAGGTAAACAGGTTTCCATCTAGGACGCACTTGCTTTTTCGCTTTGTTGCCTTATAAAGGCACAACCTTGTGAATTAAGGCCTCGACTTCTCCATCCCATAAGAGGTTCAGTGTCAAATGTCTTAATATTCTCTGGCCCATGTTGAATGATGGCTTCAACTTTTAAAATGAAAAACATTTTGGGAGCCCAGAAATTTATCTCGTACATCAGCAGGGCCCTCGGACCCTCACTCTTCTTCCTAACGATTATGCCACAGCACATTAATTTGGGACATGAGTTATTGCTTCGGAATGTTTCAGTTCAAACTGTGCTTTTTCTCTTTCAAGGATTCCACAACTATTAATGAGTTTCTGGCTCTAAACCCAGGAATCACACTTCTACACTCCTTCCCATGAGGAGCTTTCCTCTCTGGGTTCTGAAAGAGACTCCTGAATTATTGCTCATATAAAGTTTGAGGCCACAGATGTTTCATTTTCCTTTTACTTTCAAAAGGCAATTTACTTAGTGAGATTCACTGGGGCCCTAGAGAATGCTCTTCTTTAATGGGTTTTTGGGGGCTTCCATGGGGAGCTGATGAAACATTACGATAATGCAATCTTTTTGGTGTGAGGATGGAGAGAACTTGTATGTTTCACGCTGCAACAATCACACAGCCACTCTAGAGGCTGTGGAGTGAGTAGCAGGTACACATGGCCTTTGGGGGTCACACCTGAATTCAAATCCTGGCTACTCCTTTCAGTAATTGGGTTTCCTTAGGCAGGTGACTTAACTACTCTGGGTTTGATTTTCTTCATGTATAAAACAAAAAAAATGACTCTTATAGAGTTGGCTTAAAAAAATATTAGGAAGAAATGAGGCTGAGCATGGTGGCTATGCTTGTAATCCCAGCACTTTGGGAGGCTGAGGTAGGAGGGTTACTTGAAGCCAGGAGTTTGAGACCAGCCTGGGAAACATAGCGAGGCTTCATCTCTACAAAATAATAATAATAATAATAATAATAATAAAAAAATAGCTGGGCATAGTGGTGCACGCCTGTAGTGCAACCTACTTGGGAAGCTGAGGTGGGAGGATCGCTGGAGCCTGTGAGGTTGAGGCTGCAGTGAGCCGAGATTGCCCTGCTGCACTCCAGCCTGGGTAAGAGAGGGAGACCCTGTCTCAAAAAAAAATTGTTGATAAGAAATGAAGTTAAAATAACTATATCATGTTTAATAAATTCTAATACACATCTTAAGTCTTTCCCATGAAATCATTTTGGATATGAGAGCACAGCCCACCGACAAAGCCAACTCCTTCTTTAGGGATTGACCCCAATTGAGGGATTAGACAGAACAATGGGCAGTAAGCAGCCCCTCCACACATGTCACCTCCCAAACCTGTCTTGCCGTTTTAGGGTTGTCGTTTCTATCCAAGAGCGTATCTTTATAGAAATTGCTCTGATATATTGACTTAGGTGCCATTTACCGAACACGCACTGTTTCAGACCAAAGCCAGATAGGCGAGCTCCATGATCTCATTCCACCTTCCAGCGTTTTGGGGTGTGAGAGGGCATTATAATTTCCGTTTTATGAATGAAGAAGGCTTAGAGATGTCACAAAACTTGTTCAAAGTCTCATAGGTGGTAGTAGGGGAGAAACTGCAGGGGGAGAGTGTGTTTGCCCCCAGAGGCTACGCTGGCTCTGGACCAGCTCTGGCCAGTAGCAAAGGCTGTCTTCAGCCTCATCCCAGTGTTTCACAACACGCCGTGGAAACGATTCCTTTTCTTCTGATTAGGAGAAATAGACCGACAGAAGCAACGTGGTCACTCTGGTTCTCTCCTTTTCTCAGGTATGTGCGTGAGTCTGATAAATCCAAAATAGGAGGATGAGTTCATTCATATTGAATAAATGCAGTTTGTTTGGCATGAAAATAACTCATTTGAAACATGGGAACTATGGGACAGGGAGAGGGAACAAGACTTTAGATCCTAAGACATGTTCCTTCTCCCAGATCCTTGGTCTCTGGGCACCTGCTGTACGCCAGGTGCTGGGCTTGGTATTTCCACACAATGACTTCATTTCCTCCTTACATCAGTGCTTCAAGGTGGCTGTTAGGAGTCTCATTTCCAGATGAGACAGCTGAGCCCAGAAAATGTAATAAGAGACCCAGAAAGTGATGGGTGGGAATCTAAGCATGGGTGTTTCTGGCTTCAGGCCAAAGCTGCGGTCAAGACCTGGTTTTTCTCTTTATCAGGACAGAGCAGATTGATCTAAAAGTGAAGTCACAGTGAAACATACTTCCTGACCTGGGAACATGTGGGCTTTGAGGGCAGACTTGGCTTCTAGGTATTATTTAAAGGTGAAATTGGCGAGCCCCTTGAAGGAGCTGAGTGGATATGGAGTCAGCCGTTAACTCGCTTCTGCAGACTGATACTGACAGGGATCAGAAAGCGGCTTTGGGTGCTGGAATCCCACCGCTCTTGCCTTCTAAAGGTCACTGACAAGGAGGTCTGTCCATAAGGACAAGCCCCAAATGGCAGACAGAGAGCTGCTGTATTCACGTGTGAAGCGTCCCTAACCCTGAGGGGCAGCACCTCTGGTAAGCACAGCTGAGGCTGAGACTCAGGACAGGACCCTCAATGCATCTGCAGCTTCCTGTCCTGTTGTGCCCACCCTCGCCCCAGGGAGGGGTCTCATCCTGCAGTGCAAGGGGGCAGTCCAAAGTGCACACCAACCATCGCCAGAGGGAAACCCACAAGGAGAAACGTAGGAGAGGGTGTGTTTGTTCTGATGTCTAGTGTCAGGCTCACTGAAAGATAGCTGAGGTCAGGATGCCACAGGGGAGGAGAGGAAGAGGGTCTTACTCTTCCTGCGCAGAGGAGCCTGGCCCAAAATAGATCCTCCAGACTCCTCTGTGCAGGAAGAATAAGACTCTTACCCTCGTCCTGACTCATGAGGAAAGAAGGGAAAGAAGAGATTGTGGGGATTCTTTTGTTTGTGTGTCTGAGATGGTTCTTGCTTGATTTGTTCCCCAAGCTGGAGTGCATGATTCACTGGAGCCTCATACTCCCTGGGCTCAAGTGATACTCTCAGCCCAGCCTCCTGAGTAGCTGGGACTACAGGTGTGCTCCATCACCCACAGCTACTTTTTATTTTATTTTATTTTATTTGTAGAAATGGGATTTCGCTATGTTGCCCAAGCTGGTCTTGAACTCTTGGCCTCAAGTGATACTCCTACCTCGGCTTCCCAAAGTGCTGGGATTACAGGCATGAGCCACCACAGCCAGCCAGGAAGAGATGTTAGTGGGGCCTGGGCTGTGGGAGGCAGGAAGAGAAAGGCAAATGGCTGGAACCTGGTGCCTGCCTGCCTTTAAGGCACAGGGTCCCTGGCAAAGCATAGCTTGTTGCATGTCAGACTCTGAAAAATAAGATACAGAATGTCTTCTCCTGCCTGCACATTGAGCACAGGGGCAGCTGTGTTGATGGTCTCCAAGACCATCCCCAGGTTCGACGACTTACCAGGAGGACTCACAGCACTCAGCATATGGCTGTATGCATGGCTGTGATCTCTTATAGCAAAAGGATACACAGCAAAATCAGCAAAAGCAAATAAAAAAAGCATGAAGCAATGTCGAGGGGAATCCAGGCATAACCTTCCAAGAATCCTGTCCCGGTGAAGTCACGCAGGACGTGCTTCATTCCCGCAGCTATTTCAGAGGCGCGTGGGAATGTTCACCAGGGAAGCTTGTTAGAGACTGTGTCCAGGGTTTTCACTGGGGCTGGTCACATAGGCACCCTTTGCTTAGCACCCAACCATGTTTCAGACTCCAGGTGTTCAACACAAGCCACATTGTAAGTACGGATTAGGCAGGGTGCCGCTCTTTTCAGTTCTGGGAATGGTGGGAGCACTCTTAAAATCCAACTTCCCTGACACTAGCCTAGGGGCCAGTCTTGCATGTGGACCTTTCCAAGGGTACCAGTCTCAGGCTGGCTACGTGAACTGTTTTCTGTGAAAACGCCCCCGAGACTCCTCCCAGGTAGAGAGTGTCTGTGTGTCTGCGTGTATTTGTTTAGGGCAGCAGGGTGGGGAGGTGAAGACAGGGTAGAGACTCCGTCCTCCTCATGGACAAGGTAGCAAATTGAGCACAGGGACAGAAATGCCATCTTCCCCAATGTGGCTGACTTATGCCCAGAGGAGATACTGCTGGGCATGCTGGACTGTAGTATTGACAGGCATTATTCTTATCCTTGCAGGAACTACAGGGAGACATGGAGTGGTTTACCTGGCAGGGGAGCCCCCACTGGCATGTCTAGCAGTGCCACACATTGAAATTTGCAGATAATTTGTAATTTTCCAAACCAACTTTGCTGATCTGATTGTTTCTTTTCTTCTTCCTTTTTCTTCTTTTTTTTTTTCATCAACTTTTCTGCCAAGAAAGGGATTGAGGAATGAAAGTAACTTAATGGAACAAGCTATTTGGGCTGCCGGGCTCATGTCTCCATGGAGATGGTAATGCAGGCTGTGTCTAGACGGAGGGTTGGCGGAGATGCAGCAAGACAGTCGTGCGCCTCTGACTGGAGCCCGGATCTGCACCAATGGCCCTCTAGGCTGAGGGGGATGGTCTGGCCCTGCTCTGGGGCCTATCTCTTGAGGTTGGCTGGAGCAAATAGATGTGAGTTCTTCCGAGTTCACCTGTGTGCCCTTTGGCCAAGAGCTGGGCAGGTGACCACCGAGGTACAGGCCCTACTCTTGAAGAGCTCATGGACTGCTGGGACAGGCTGATGTGTCACGAGGCCGTGATAGCACATGTGATGTGTGGCTGCAGTTGGAAATGATGGCCTTGGGAGTCCTGGGGGGGCCTTGCTCATGGGGGAAGTCTGGGAAGACTTCCTGGTGTGTGTGTGGGGGGCACCCTTCAAGTGGGAAGCTGTGGAAGGCATGCCAGTAGCAGACAGCCTAGAACTTTCAGGAACTAGGACTGTCTCGTGTGTATGTGTGTGTGTGTGTGTGTTTGCACGTGTTTCTGGGGCAGGAACAATTGGTGAAGTGGGACAGGTAATGAGGGGCCAGATGATGGAGATAGCACAGTGTCAAGGAAAGAACACATGTTTTGGATCCAGACAAACCTGGCATCTAGGTCTTGAGTCCCTACTAATGGGCTGGATAATCCATTATTTTATCCACAATTTACCCGACTTCTCCAAGCCCCAGTTTTGCCATCTGAAAACCAGGAATATCAATAGTCCTCACATTATGGAATCCTGGGTAGGACTTAGTGAGATGATACTTGTCAAGTGCTGAGTAGCTGATGATTTAAGGATGTGAGTTTCTTGCCCTCCTTTATTCAGAAACCAGACAAAGGATTTTGAACGTTGTCTTGCTCCAATGACAGTCTCCAGGCTACTTGCATTCAAACCAGCTGGATTTGTGTGGAAAATGCTGATTTCTAGGTGTTATGGCAGGACGAGGGGATCAGAATCTGTGCGTACTCAGGGCTCTACATCTTACCAGTCGCCTTAGATGGCTGTGATGCTTAGTCAAGTCATAGACCTGCTGTACCAGGAGATGGGAAGTCAGGGGAGGGCTTTCAGCCCCACCATGCAATGTTCAGAAGAGTAATTTAAGAAGATACTTTTGGTGGCCAAAAGGGAGAATGGATAGGGTGGGACAGGCAGGAAGGCTCAGAGAGGAAATGACCCACGTCAAAGGTGCTTTTCTGCCCCATTCATGTGAATCGTCAGCAAAACCCTTAAAGGGTGGGGCCCTCGGGCCCTGGGTAAGCTCAGACACAGAGGGTATGGCCCTGCCCTTGAGGGGCTGTCAGTTGGTTGGGGAGTTTGGATCACAGATGTAATACAGTGTAATAACCAGGCAACACAGAGTAATACCCAATGGCTTCATGCTGAGGAGATAGCCAAACCAAATTCATAAGTGATGCATAATTATAAAAATAACAACGATGACAGCAAGAAGCATTTATTTGTCACTTTAGCGTTTACACGGCACTCTTTCCTTTTGCGTTAATCATCTTGGCTGTACCTCATGACAGTTTTTTGCACATTAGCGAAATGATTTAGAACCACTGTATAGATAGTGAGGTCAAGGCCTGTCTTGATTCTGAGGTGGCCCAGACTTGGTGCGTGAGGATGCTCCACGTGACTATACAAAGTTGGAGGGGCCACAGTGTGTAAAATGGGATGGAACAGAAGGAATAAGATTTATGCTGGAATGCATGTGGATGGGAACAAGAAGCAAGCCTGTAAAAACCTATGGGGAATTGATGGCAGTATTATAATAGATGTTTTTCCTTTTGGATTTTCAATATTGTTCTTTTAATAATGGTGCAATATATTTTTAATAAAAATGAACTCTAGTATCATTGTAGGTGTATAGGCAGCATAACATATGGTTAGCCAGCTGGGCTTCTGAGTTAGACAGGTCTGAGTTATAATCGTCACCCTGACCCTCACGTATGTGTGGTCTTTCCATTTATGTCTGATACAACATTGTACAATGGGCGCATTGATAGCACCTACTCCATGGAGTTGCAAGGGCATAAAGTATTGTAATGCATGTATGCATTGCACGTATGCTAATTAACTAAAAGCATTCCCAGGAGAGGCGAGGCATCTATTAGGATAGGCCAGGCCCATCCGGAGGGCCTTTATGTATTACCGCGCCCCACCATCCAGCAGCCAGTGTGAGGCAGCCATCAGTGTCACCTATCTTTCAGAGAAGTTAGCTGAGGATTCCAAAGACTAAGCCAACTTTCCCAGGTTCATATAGTGAGCAGGTGGTGATCTGAGCTTTCAGTCTAGACCTTCTGGCTTCGAAGGCTCTGCTTCATTCATTACTTGGTACTAGGGGAAGGGCTAGGAAAACCCGGGTGTCATCTGGGCAGAATTTACAGAGGTTGCAATCCCTTTGAACTTTCTGCTCAAGCCCTAATGTCAGGATCTTTGGGGCTCAGCCAGGAACAAGGTGGCAGGAGGGCTAATTCTGTCTCTGGAGGTTCCAGCTGCCACATACAGAAGACAAATGTCTGTTTGGCAGCCCTATTTTTATTTCCCCACAAAGTTTAATTTCCCTGATGTGAGTGGTTCTATTGCTTTGAGGTTTCCAGGGTTTGCATTCTTCATAAAAGAGTGGTTTATTGGGCACTGCGGTGCCAAGCTGTGGCAGTACCTGAGTGTTAATTAAGTTCATGCTTCCTGACACAGTGAGGGTCCTAGATCGGTATCCTGGCTTGACAGTGGAAGGGTTTTTGGTTTTCTCCACTGTCTTCCTAATTCCTGAGGTTTCTACCTGGGTGGTGACATATCTTCCTAGAATAAGTTTACAATACACATTGTACATGATAATTTGCTTCATTGCACCATTACAAGCAAATGTAGCTGCAAGACAGGAAAATATGTATCACAAGGCCAGTTAAGGTATGGTTAGGGTTGAGGGTTTAGAATCAGATTCTCCAGAGTTCTAAGCAGGCTGTACTTGTTCAGTTACCATGTGGCCTCAGACAAGTTACTAAACCTCTCTGTGCTTCAGTTTCTACAGCCGTAGAGTGGGGGTAATAATTCAGCTTCCAGGGCTATCATGAGGTTTAAAGAATATCGTATATAACAATTGCTTGTCAAAATGCTTAGCTCAATTATTGAATAGTCAGTAAGTGATTGTTATTATCAGGCAAGCCCATAGGCTGGACCAATACCAGGCAATTTATAGGCACCATCTCATTTAATCTTCACAACAATTCTATGGGGTGGGATTGATTTTTTTGGTCCCCATTTAACAGATGAAGAAAGAGGGGCTCAGAGAGATGAAGCATCTTACCCAAGGTCACACAGCTTATCAGGAGCAGAAGCCAGATTGACCCCTGTCACGATGTGACCATAGTTACTGCAGAGAACTGCCTAAATATTTTCCAGAATGCGGGGTCCAGCTCTCCCAGTTGTCAGAAAGAAGCTTCTCATCTTTGAGGAGCACAGCAGGTAGACAAAGAGGTCACTTCAGGGTCAACTAAGAATTCTTTCAGCATCAGACAAACTATACTTCAGATGACTGCAGTCAGTGATTTCATCCAACTGGGTTCTTCCCTTCCCTTCAATCACCCTGTCAAGCTATAGAACAGTTAAGTCGGGTCCTGAAAACTCACTGCAGCCAGTGCTTTGTACCAAAAATGAGGATAAGGTGTGGGCTAGGGAATGAATTAGCCTCTCCCCTATCCCATGCCAGGTCATGAGTTGCAAGTTGGGAATAAGATTTGGTCCCTGTCCATGTAATACACACAATGCACAACTGAGATCCAGTGGGCTGGGTGCTAAGTGGTAGATGGACGCACAAAGTGTAGGTGAAAGCACAAACAGGCAAAGGAAGGCTTCTCAGAGGAAGTGACGTGGTGAGTTGGGTTTTCAAGCATGACTAGGAGTTCACCAAGGGGAGACTGGCTGAAAAGATATGCAAAAGCAGTTCATATGGCAGTTTTTCTGAGTGGTTGGAGCTTTTGAAGTCCATGCTGAGGAGCATGGCAGACTATACGGGGAAACAGAGGAGCCCACATTTGTAGCACGTACACCAGGCACTGTGGGAGGACGCTATATTCATTTCCTGGAGTTGCCAGAACAAATGGCTATAAACTGTGTGGCTTAATGCAACAGAAACTTGTTCTCTCACAGTTCAGGATGTCAGATGTTCACAACTGAGGTGTTGGCAGGGCCATATTTCCTCTGAAGTCTCCAGGGAAGAATCTCTCCTTGCCTCTTCTGGCTGGTGGTGAGTGCAGGCGTTCCCAGGCTTGTGGATGCATCACTCAAATCCCGCCTCCCGTTTCATGTGGCTTCTTTTCTCTCTGCGGGTCTGTCTCCCTCTGCATGTCTCTCATAAGGCCGCTGCTTGAATTAAGGGCCTACCTGCATAATCCAGGATGATTTCATCTCAAGATTCTTAACTTCATTACATCTGCAAGGATCACTTTCCAAATAAGATCACATTGACAGGTTCTGGAGATTTAGTGTGGGCATATATTTCGGGGGCCACCACTCAAGCCACTATCAGGCCCCACGTGCATTGTCCCATGTAACCCTCAGAACTCCAAGAGGCAGATGTTGTTACAATTCCCCTTTGACAGAAAAGGAAACTCACTCAAAAGATTAAAGGCAGGCTTCACCTGAGCAGGGACGCCCTCTGTGCTCTTCGTGTGCCCAATGGGTGCAATTATCTCTGACACACTGTAAGCGCTCAGTTAATATCTAGTGAATAAATAAGTATCTCAGCCCAAGCTTTGTGAGGAGCATAGCATAGGCTAAGAGCCCAGGCCATCCTACATATAACCAGATGCCTGACTGGATTACTTAATGAGCTGTGTGACCTTGAGAAAATTATGCAACCTCTCTGTGCCTTAGTCTTCTCATCTTAAAATTGAAGATACAATAGCATGTACCTCATAGAGCTGTTGTAGGGTTAGCAAGAGCAAATCCACGTGCAGTGCCAAGAACCGTACCTGGCACGATCAGTGCCCAGTACATGGAAGTGGGAAGTATTACCCCGCACTGCGTCCCAACAGGGGCAGCAGACAGGTGAGGTTAATTACAGTGGCCTAGGAGAAGTGTCTGGAAGAGCTGTGATCAGACAGGGTAGCGGCTCAAAATTGCCCAAGGATTTTTGGGGAAGACTTTGGGGAGGAGGAGATAGTTGAGCTGAGTCTAGGGTGAGTAGGGACTTGACAGGGTGGGGAGTGGGAACTGGCATTCTAGGCAGAGACCAGCAGCTGCAAGATCCCGGGGTTGGGGAAAACTAGGACGTCTGGAGCTTGGAGGGCCAGGGTTGGGGCTGAAAGGGGAATGGAGGTTAAATCCAGAAGGACCTTGTCTGCTCTGCCAAGGAGATGAACCCTGATCCTGCAGGTGTGGTGGTGGCTCGTTCATCAGGGAGGCGGTGTGACCAAGATGGCTTGTTGGAGAGTCTAGGGTGGACCGGAAGCCTAGAGGCCGGAAGCCCAGGGGCAGCCGGGAGCCTGCTGCACTCAGGGGAGAGGTGATGGCAGTCTGGCCGGGGGGCTTATGATGAAGATGGGGACAGGGGGAGATAAATAAGCCATGTCAGAGGCAGAAGCTGCCAGAGCTGCTATCTGACTGGGCACAGCTCTGGGGGAGAAGTGGAGGCAGGGATCGCTGCTGAGTCAGGCCCCAGATGCGGTGGGCAGTGCTGCCTCCTGCCACCGATGAGGGTCAGACACTAAGGCTGGTCATGGGTGTGGGGAGGCCAAGGTGCCCATGAGACACCTTGGTGCCTTTTCTGGACTTACCTTTTACCAACTGGGGAAGCTTGGGCAAGTCATTTCACCTCTCAGAGCCTCACTTTCTCTATCAGCAAAGTGGAGATAATAATTCTACCTCATATGACTGTGATGATAGTGTACACTGCATTCCCAATCACTCTTAGCATCTGTTAGGATTGTTATGACTCCTGCCACTGTGATTAGATGGAGTGAGGGTCGTGGGGCAGCGGTCGCTGTGACTGTAGTCCCAGCATATCTTTGCCAGAGTCGCCAACTCCGTGCTCTATTTTGAGTTCTTCCTCTCTCCTCTCTCGAATCTCACAATCTTGGGTGCTAACCCAAACCCCGATTCTTCTCAAGGTTGAGGTGCTTTTGTTGGGCACATGTGTGGGGTTGGTGGTGGGCAGGGTTGAGGAGAGGGAAAAGAACAGGAGGAGACACGCGGGTGCTTAATGCGCCACTCCAGCTGCACATGGCACCGTTTGGGCCAGGTTGCATGTCTGTCTGCTTGTGGATGTCTGGGAGAGGCCGTGTGTGTGTGTATGTCTGTGTGTGTGTGTGTCTTTCTCCGTGTGTATGTAACTGTGTGTGTCTCTGTGCTTGTGTCTGTGTGTGTCTGTGTCTCTGTGTGTGTCTGTGTCTCTGTGTGTGTGTGTGCCTTTCTCTCTCAGTGTGTGTGTCTGTGTGTCTCTGTGTGTGTGTCTCTGTGTGTGTGTGTGTCTGTGTGTGTGTGTCTCTGTGTGTGTGTGTCTCTGTGTGTGTGTGTGTCTCTGTGTGTGTCTGTGTCTCTGTGCGTGTGTGTCTCTGTGCGTGTGTATCTTTGTGTCTGTGTGTGTCTCTGTGTGTGTCTGTGTCTCTGTGTGTGTGTGTGCCTTTCTCTCTCAGTGTGTGTGTCTGTGTGTGTCTCTCTGTGTGTGTGTGTCTGTGTGTGTGTGTGTCTCTGTGTCTGTGTGTGTCTCTGTGTGTGTGTGTCTCTGTGCGTGTGTGTCTCTGTGTGTATGACTGTATGTGTGTGTCTGTCTGTCTTTCTCTCTCTGGTCCTAATTCAACACTGCAGTTCAGGAAATGTTTCTGGTCCCCACTTCGTATGAGCCACTGTGCCGGGCACAGAGAAAAGGGTGCCACTCATTTGCTGCCCAAGGCCTTCCCAGCAGAAGGTGGCTGGGAGGCATGAGGGGTGATGGGGACACAGTGTGCTCCGGTAAAGGAGGAGCTGAAGCAGGCTCCATCTACAGAGTGGGGACAGATTGGGGGTTCAGGGCTGGAGATGAATGCCAAGGAGATGTTGAGAAAAGGGTACATGGGGCTCCAGGTCTGAAGAAGCAACTGCAGGAGCTTTCAGGGGCTGGAGGGGACAGTGTGAGCCAGTGGGGAGAGGCACATGAGGCTGGAGGGTGGCTGAGGGGGGCCAGGGCTGCCTCTGTGGGGAGCTCCTCTCTTGGGCAGGACAAGGGTGATATTGGCCTCCAAAGCCCTACAGAGCTGGCCCCTGCCTTCCTTCCAGCCTCATCTCAGCGCTCTCTCCTCTTTGTCCCCTCTGTCACAGCCAGACTGCTCCTTCCAGGCCCTCTGGAACCTCGAGCTCCTCTTCCTTGTAGGATCTCTGGGAAGCTTGGAATGCTGCAGTGCTCTGGCCCGGGGTTGCCTGGAGCCCAGTTCCCTCTCTCTTTCAGGACCATCCCATCAAAGGGCTCCTTCGTGTGCTGTCTTCAGACCACACACAGTGCTTGGTTTGTGATTGTTTGGTGATTTACTCATTGAATGTCTGACTCTCTCCCTTCTGTGAGCTCCTTGAGGCAATGACTGTGCACAGCGTCCGGCTCACAGTAGGTCCTTTAATAGGCTTGCACTGAGTGGATGATGAGTGGCTGAATGAGTGGATGAGGGGAGACAGGTACAGAGAGAGTGTGGTTCTGTGGTGAGGAAACCCTCCAGGCTAGCGCTGGAGAGCTAGCAAGCTGTTTATTGCGAGGCTCAGGTTGTTAAATTCAAGAGGTGAAACCAAGGGTTTTAGAACGTCCCTGAGGATGGAGGTTATATAAACGGAGTCAATAAATATTGATGTGGAGTCCGGCTTTCATGTTCAGAGGTGCTTTGCGGGGAAGTGGGAGTTTCTCTCCCCGGCCCTCTTAGGCTGGCCCTGCACGGTGGAGCTTTATTGCAGGGATCAGGCACATGGGGCCTCTGAATTTCACAAATCCACCAGAAATGGGGAGACCAGGTTCAGCAGGCTGCCTCGCAGAACTGCAACCTGCCTGTAGGAAATCTCATCCTGGAACTAAACCAGGACTCTCCAGCTCCTGCCCCACCCCAGCAACCACTGCCAACTCTGATCCAGAACCCAGAAAGCTTGCATGTGGAACTCGCCCGCCTGACCTGGCCCTTCCTCCTCTTGTCTCACGGTGCTGTGCTCACCTCTGATGCCATCTTAGGCCATTGACTCCACCCCACTGCCCCGTGTGACCTCAGCACCTGGGACATGCTGTACTCTATCAGCCTTCCCACTGGCCTCCTTGCCTTCAGCCTTCCCCCCGCAAACCTGCCTCCTGTTGCCTGAGAGACATCCCTCTGAAACATAATTCTGACCCTGTTGCTTCCCTGCTTAGAACCGTCACTGGCTCCCTGTTGTCCTTGAGATCAAGTCCAAGTGTAATGTGTTCTCTGCCCCCTGCCCAGGCCCCCAGGCTTCCCCATCACTTACACCCCTTGGGCCAGCCATGCCAAGGCCTATGATGACTCCAGAACAGCCTGTGTGCTCTCCATGTTCTGTCCATGGCTGATGCCATTTCCTCTGCTCAGAGCCTTCTTCCCCCCAATCCTAATGTACTTCCGTGATGTCACATCCTCCAGGAGGACGTCCCTGATGCCCCCACCCCCAGGTTGGTTAGGTCCAGAAGCCCCCTGTGCTGATGGCCTCAGTCACGGTGTTGCCTCTGCTTTTCAAGTGTCTGCATCCATCAGCCCATCTCTCTCTCCCCCTGTAGACTGTGAGGCCTCAAGAGAGAGCCTGTGCCTGACTGGCCACAATGTACTGTCTGAACTCTGCAGACTCAGGGAATGATTGGCCTTCAGTTGCAGAACTTACCAAAATTCAGGACAGGGAGGCAAACTCTCCTTCAGCTAGAACAGCCTCCATTCAGCCTAATTCTGGGGTCAGGGAACAGGTGATGCAGCATGGCGGAAGTTGGCCCTGCTTGGGCCGAATCCCACGGGCTGGGTTGCACCTGTGGCAACCAGTCAGCATTAGACCCTTGACTCTGACAGTCACAGAGGACACTTGGCAAGTGTCAGCACACAGTACTGCTTGCATGTGGGGACCACCTGCCTGGACTGCACCCCCAGAGATTCTGGTGTAATTGGTTTGAGGTGGGGCTAGAGCGCCAGGATCATTTGAAACGTCTGAATCCCAGGGGATTCTAACATGCGCAGCTTCTTGAGAACCACTCACGGGTAGTCCTACTGGAGCAGTGGTTCTCTTCCTGGTTGCACATTGTAATTACCTGGGGAACCTTGTCTTGGACCCATGGAATTAGAATCCATGAGGGCGGTGGAAACCTAGGCATCAGCATTTCCTAGCTCCTCAGCTGCTTTTAATGTGAAGCAGGGTTTGAAACCACTACCTAAAAGGGACCTCCCTCCCTCCCTTTTCTTTTTCCAACCACGCTTGCTGGAGGCCTGCTCTGCGCTCATGCTCTCTAGCCTTGGTGGCGCTTTGGTGAATCAGCCCCTGCAGTTCCTATTTGGGATTTCTTTTCTTTTCTTTTTTTGGGGGGAACAGATTCTCGCTCTGTTGCCCAGGCTTCAGTGCAGTGGTGCGATCTCAGCTCACTGCAATCTCCACCTCCTGGGTTCTCCTGTCTCAGTCTCCAGAGTAGCTGGGACTACAGGTGCGCCACCATGCCTGGCTAATTTTTGTATTTTTAGTAGAGACGGGGTTTCACCATGTTGGCCAAGATGTTCTCGATCTCCTGACCTTATGATCCGCCTGCCTTGGCCTCCCAATGTGCTGGGATTACAGGTGTGAGCCACTGCGCTCAGCTGGGATTTCTTAACTCAGGGGATGTTAGCAGTAGAAGAGCCCGCCCTGTAAAGGGAACCTGTCCCACAGGCAGGCTTGCTGGGTCCCGCACCAGCTCCTAGCAGCCCTTTACTAACCTGCTGCTGACCAGCGGCCACATCCAGCCCTGTCTGGGCATGTCCATACCCTTGTTGGGACGTCTTGCCCGGCTCCTGAGTCTTCCAAGAGACCTGGGACTCTGCCTAGGCAAGAGTTGGGGTTTGCACATGGTCATTCTGATGGGAGGCTTTCTAGGGGCTCCCTCAGACCCTGCATCAGGCTAGAGGCAATGGCAGGCTGGGGCTGAGGCTCTGAACTCCCTCCTGCCCATGCACGAGCTCTGCAGCTGCACTGTAGTTGTGGGTGAGCCTGCGACTAGGTGTCCCCATCTCTCATAGGCAGCTCTCTTAGCTGGGCCCAGGTGTGCTAAGGGAAGGGAAGGCAGCAGGATTTTAATGTCCCTTTAACAGAAAGAGTCACCACTTAGGAAATTGACTCCCTGCCCCCAGTGCAGAGCTGCAGGTGCCAGGCCGCTCCCTGAACTCTGGGAATTTGTTTTAAGAAACTAAGATAAACCTCACGTAACACAAACTTAATGACTTTAAAGTGTATAGTTCAGTGGCATTTAGTGCATTCATAATGTTGTGCAACCATCACCTCTGCCCAGTTTCAAAACATGTTCATCACCCCAAAAGGAAACCCAACGCCCCTTATCAGTCATTGCCCATTGCCCCAGACTCCCCAGTCCTAGTGGCCTCCAGTTTCTGCACCTTTCCCTGTTCTGGGTATCTTATCAGATGGAATCACATGACATGTGGCCATTGGCATCTGGGTTCTTTGGCTCAGCATCATATTTGGAAGGGCTGTTTGCATCTGCAGCTGGTCCTTCACTGCCTTTCATGGCTGAATAATCCACTGCATGGATAGACAACAGTTTGTTTATTTATTCATTAGTGGATGGAAATTTGGGCTGTTTCTACCTTTTGGCTATTGGGAAATCTGGGAATTTTAAATTACTTTATCTCTCTACTCCAAACACATGTTGATCACATGTTCCTAGGTCCTCAGCATTGGTGAGTAGTGGTCTTGGGTGGCCCCCTTTCCTGTACTATTCAGATAGACGGTTCCTAGGGTGCCTGTGTGTCTTCAGGGTATCTCTTACTTTAAGTCCAGCTTCTGTTGATTTCTCCACTTTGGCTCCACCTCTTGCCTGGGTGATATTGGGCTGATCTCCACATCATCTCACCCCATACTGTTATCACTCCAATCCAGGGCAGGAGGCTGATGAGCGTGCAACAGGCTTCAACTGCTGGCTCCGGGTAATGGAGAGAATGGACAGCACACTGTGTCAACAGTAGCTTAAAACTGAATGTTACATGGTATTGTCCTAAAAATTCATACACACGCTCATGAGGAATTGCTCAAGGACAGTGTCTGCCCATGGGGTTTGGACAGAATCCTCCCCATGTCCATCTTCCTCTTTTCCTTTTCAAATTCTTCCCATCCAGTATTTAAAACTGCCAACAAGCAACTCCAGAGTTTTGAAGCAATATAGACTCCTGTCCTTATAAACATGCCCTGGGGTGGGAAAGAGATGGCGTGGGCACTCCCAAAGTTAATTTTAGTCTTTTTCTGAATCAAAAAGAACCTTTCCTCCATGAGAAGAATCCTACCATATTTATAGGCCAACTGACTGAAAGGATCATCAGCTTTAAAAAATAACACACACAGAAATTCTGCTTGTAGTATTAGATGCCTCAGTATCCCGGGAGTCTCCCTGCCCCCTTGTACATAGGTGGTGGGACGGGGTCAGTGCAAGCCTAGAGGTGCCTCTGAAGTTAGCCAGCTACTGCTTTCAGATGAATCCTGGTGGTGACCCCACTTTGTTTGGGTGGTATTCTTTTTTTAAGTTTGCTTTCAGATAGTGGATAGGAACTGGGTCTACGCTCTGAATGAGCTGGAGACCACTGCATGCTTTCAAGCAGAAAAGGGCCATGCTTTGTTTTATTTATTTATTTATTGAGATGGAGTCTCACTCTGTCATCCAGGCTGGAGTGCAGTGGCATGATCTCAGCTCACTGCAGCCTCCAGCTCCCGGGTTCAAGCAATTGTCCTGCCTTAGCCTTCTGAGTAGCTGGGATTATAGGTGCCCGCCACCATCTTCGGCTATTTTTGTTTTTTGTTTTCTTTTTGGTATTTTTAGTAGAGATGGGGTTTAACTATGTTGGCCAGGCTGGTCATTTACTCCTGACCTCAAGTGATCTGCCCTCCTCAGCCTCCCAAATTGCTGGGATTACAGGCATGAGCCACTGCACCTGGCCCCTGCTTTGTTTTCGATTTTTACAAAGCTCTCTTTGGTTACTGTGTGCTGAATATATCCTAGAGGACAAGAAAGTCGTCACCAGTTAGAAGCCTGTTAGATGGTGCCGGTGAGAGATGATGATGGCTTGCACCCAAGTTGGAAATTATTGAGGTGGTAAGAAGTGGTTAGATTATGGGTGTATTTGAAGGCAGAAATGGTTTCTTCTGGTAGATTTGATGTGGTGTGTAAGAAAAAGGGAGTCAAGGATGCCTGAGCTATTTGGCCTGAGTGACTGTAAACGTGAAGTTGACATTTTCTGAGATGAAGAAGAATGCAGGCGGAGCAGGTTTGGGTTGGGAGGAGAGTGGGAATTTGGTTTGGGAATGTGTTGAAGGTGTGTATTAGATGTGCAAGCAGAGGGGAAAGAAGCAGTTGATGTCCGAGTTTGGAATGCACCACTGGTGGGGGAAGGGAGGATGGAAAGCAGGAAGCACTGGAAGTGACCATTTAATGATCAGCCCCCCACACCCCACATAGTTAGCAGGAAAAGTAAAATGAGGGGAAAATCACATTTGAAATCAGAAAGGAGTGGCCAAGCGCAGTGGCTCATGCCTGTAATCCCAGCACTTTGGGAGGCCAAGATGGGCAGATAACCTGAGGTCAGTAGTTCAAGACCAGCCTGACCAACATGGTGAAACCCTGTCTCTACTAAAAAATGCAGAAATTAGCCGGGTGTGGTGGCAGGCACCTGTAATTTCAGCTACTCGGAAGGCTGAAGTAGGGAGACGCGCTTGAACCTGGGAGGCAGAGGTTGCAGTGAGCTGAGATCAGGCCACTGCATTCCAGTCTGGGTGACAAAGCAATACTCCATCTCAAAAAAAAAAAAAAGAAAAAAGAAGCTTCAGAGATTATCCTGAAGAAAGGGGAAACTGAGGCCCAAACAGCACAGGTGATTTGCCTAAGACTGCAAGTTAGCAACAAAGCCAAAACAGAGGCAGTTCCTTGGGGCTGTCCCCCTTTCTAGCACACCACGCTGCCTGCCCGTTCCAGGTTCTGAAGGCTGCATGCTGGGACTAAAGGTGGGCAGAGTCTCAATTTTGTGTTCCTGCAGGTCACCATCCTTGTCAGCCTGGCCCTAGCTTTCCTTGCCTGCATCGTGTTCCTGGTGGTTTACAAAGCCTTCACCTACGACCACAGCTGCCCAGAGGGATTTGTCTATAAGGTAAGAGGTGGTTGGGTAGCCCCAGGTCACTGTCAAGTTCAGTTAGAGGGTTGATCAATGTCTTTTTTTCACTGATGTTCAAATTCTGGTTATGACAACCTCCCTACTGACTATTTAAAATGTAATATGTGTTTGGCAAGGAGTTTCCAAGTTTTCGTGAGGGACTGTCTCCAGTATGCAGTAGAATTCCTCCCCCAGGATGGTGCTTTCCAGGGTCAGGAGGTGGTCCAGCTTTGATGGCACATCAGCAGTGAGGGAAGCTCACTACCTCTTGACATGGACTGTTCCATCTTGGGAAACCTCGGCTTGACACGGGTCTTCCTCGCTCGACGGCTGTTTGCTTACCCTTGCAGTGAAGGCCCTCCAGAGCTGTGAAGGCAGGGCTGGTGCTTCTGAGGTTCTTTGAAGCTCTGTCTCCAAGTCTTACAGCTGGGTCCCTCCCCTTGACTCATGATCTGATTAAACTCCTTCTCTGAAAGAACGAAACCTACTGCATGACCTCTGGGAGTGTCCTTGCCCCTCTGAACCTCATTTTCTCCCCTGCAAAATGGGGATAATGCCTGCTCCCAGGAATTTTGGGAGGCCTTAAAGAGAGAATTTAAGTAAAATCAGTTAACAAAGGGCCTATTAGAAAATGAGCTCCCAACAAATGTTAGTTCCAATAAAGACAGAGTCTGTTTCAGAGCAAACAGAGCTGATAACTCTTAATATTTATAATTACCCTTTGTAGCTCTAATATATCAGACCATTTCCTAGACGTTGACTTAAACATTATCTCAGTTGGGCTGCACAACCACTCTGAGAAATAAAGTTTCTTTGGCTCCCATTTCACATATGAGGAATTACACATAGAGAGTGTTTAGTTAAAAGGGTTTTCCAAGACATGGCAATGATGATGTTTCTATGTGGGGAGATCAAATGGGAAGTGTGCCAGCCTGAAAATATGTGTCCCTCAGTTCTGCACTACCTAGACTGCACTCCAATCGGACCGCCTCTAGCTGGCCGACTCACCTATCCCCTGGTTGCCTCTCTGGGTCATTGCTCACAGCCAATGATGTCTATTTCCTCCATTTTATACTTGCATCTCTTTTCTCTTATATCAAAAGTCTTGGCTCCTAACAACGTTCTTGTAATGATGCATTTGCATTATCCTACAATATATATAGAACAGTCATAAAATAGCACCAATATTACTACTACTAAGAGGTAATGAACCTGGGGACTACCAAACCAACTTGGAGGTTTCTCTGTAGCTCTGTGTGTCCTTAGAATACACTCCACCGAGAGTGTAATCTGACTTCCTAGACTTTCACGGAGGGGGTCTGGATCTGACTTCCTAGATTACACTCCAAGTGGTCAGCAGCTGAGGCTCTGGAAGACTTGAATCAATGGGAATAGTTGAATAAACTGTGACAAATCCACACAGTGGACTTCACTACAACTGGGAAAATAAGTAAGGAAGGCCTGTATCCACGGACAGAGGACACTGTCTAAGATAGTAAGGGTGAATGACCAAAGGAAGGGCCTGCCTGTGTGTGGGAAAAGGGGAGGTGAAAGCTATTTGCTTATTGAAAGAAATTCAGGAAGTATAAATTAAAAAAATTAATGAAAATGATTCCTCAGGAGGAGGGAGGGAACAGAGTGGAGGGCCAGGGATGGACGCAAGGCTTCTCTGGATCTATCTTCCTAAATATTTGTCCTTGAAATATGTAAATGTTTGACACATTCACAAATAAATCAGTGAGAAAAAAGAAGAGGTTCTTCGTTTAAAGAACGTAGCTCTATATCAAGTTAAGGACATAAACGTGCAAAGAAAATAAATCTTTCGACTGACTGTAGATGACAGCATGTGGACCTCACACCTTCAGTGGAGTGTATTCTAAGGACACACAGAGCTGCAGAGAAACCTCCAAGTTCGTACGGTAGTCCCCAGGTTCATTACCTCTTAGTAGTAGTATTGGTGCTATTTTGTGGCTGTTCTATATATATTGTAGGATAATGCAAATATACCATTACATTAATGTTGTTAGGAACCATGACTTTTGATCTAAGAGAAAAGAGATGTGAGTATAAAATGGAGGAAATAGGCCGGGCGTGGTGGCTCACGCCTGTAATCCCAGCACTTTGGGAGGCTGAGGCAGGTGGCTCACCTGAGGTCTGGAGTTCAAGACCAGCTGACCAACATGGTGAAACCCCATCTCTATTAAAAAAAAAACAAAAAATATAGCAGGGTATGGTAGCACATGCCTGTAATCCCAGCTACTTGGGAAGCTGAGGTAGGAGAATCGCTTGAACCCAGAAGGCAGAGGTTGCAGTGAGCCAAGATTGTGCCATTGAACTCCGGTCTGGGCAAAAAGAGCAAAACTCTGTTTCAAAGCATACATAAATAAATAAATAAATAAAGAGGAAATAAACAGTTATTGGCTGTGAGCAATGGTCCAAAGAGGCAAAGAGGGGACACGTGAGTCAGCCAGCTAGAGGGGGGTCTGTGGGGGTCCCTACAGCGTCCACCACAGTCTGACAGTCAGTATGCAGAGAAGGCTGGCTTGAATCAGTGTCAATATCTGGTTCAGGTCATTGGCTTCTTCTAAGTGGAGCTTTGGTGTTTGTGCTCGTGCTGGTTTTGGGAAGGCTGCTACATGCCAGGCCCAGGTCAGGAGCTGTCACCTGCCCTGTGGCTGAGAGCCGGATGCAGCTGTACCCCAGTCAGGGTGACTGTGTTGCTGGGCAGGTTGGGAGCAGTTTGTTGAACGACCCCTGACTCTGTCTCTTTCTTCCCCAGCACAAACGCTGTATCCCAGCCTCCCTGGATGCTTACTACTCCTCCCAGGACCCCAACTCCAGAAGCCGCTTCTACACAGTCATCAGCCACTACAGCGTGGCCAAGCAGAGCACTGCCCGGGCCATCGGGCCGTGGCTGTCGGCAGCTGCTGTCATCCATGAGCCCAAGCCGCCCAAGACCCAGGGCCACTAGAGGCCTGCTCCAGCCAGAATGGGGGGCGGGGTGGAGAGGAGGACCCCCATTGGCTAAGCCAAGCTCCAGTTACAAGACAACACTGTACTCCTGGGATATGGGGGCGGGGGCGGGGCAGGGCAGGGCAGGGTGGGGGGAGGAACGCACCAAAAACATGGTGTGTACTGGAGTTGTCTGAACCGATATTTCTTTTCGTTCCTTGGTATTGTTGATTCGTCCCCAAGTCAGGCTTATGTACAAAGGCATGTTTCGTGTTGATTGTTCCCATGTAAGATATTTTTAAAGCCACTGCTTATTCTTTGTTAGGCAAATGTAACAGCAGAAAAGGAAAGAAACAAAGAACATGAACAAAAAGCATTAAACTGGCTCCATCGGAAGACATTGAAGGGCAGTGAAGAGCACAGACTCCATGGGCTTCTTAGATAAGAAAATGTAGTTTCAGTGGGGGCTCCAAGGGTGCAGAATATGTGAGTGACACAGACGAAGACTATTCGGTTAGCCTCTGGTCTGCAGGGTAGGAACACGGGAAATTAGGAATGGCCGAGCTGGAGAGAAGAACCGATTTTGGCATTTCTAAGCCCAGCATGCACACAATCCATAGTGAAATGCACCAGCCTCTGGTACGTTTTGCAAGATGAGCACAAACTTTCTGGGCCTCTATACTAGGACCTGGGCAGACCCACAGGGCTGGGCTCTGAATGCTCGCCCTGAGACGGTGGGCTCTGCATCAGCAAACGCTGAGGAGTGGGCAGATTTTCTTTGTCTTTTTCTTGCATTTTCTAGGTCCACACCGGATACTGCCCATGATGATGAGACAGCAGTGGGTGGAGAGGGCAGGAGGGAAGGTGCAGCAGCAAGAAGGAAGGCACGGGACGGGCATGTGACCCTAGGCCGAAAGCAACAAGCACAGGCACCCGACTTTTAAGTTTTTGTTTGTTTGTTATTTCCCGAAGTGCTGATAACAATAGCAACTACAACAGGATTCCAACCAGGAGCCTCGGGTGACAGCCAGGAAGAGATCTGAAGACTGGGGCCGCCACAATGCCAAATTATTTCTAAAGGAAGCTGAAAAATGGGACTGTCTTTTGCCTACTTCATTGTGTTAAAAGGGGACATTTGTCCAAACTCTCCAACCGAGTTCTAGAAGCTCCTGACGAGGAGGCAGCATCCAGCCTTGACCAGGCCTCCCAGTGTCCTGGAACCGTATCAGGCATTCCGCTGTCTCTCACAAATGTTTCAGGAAGGCCAGTTCTGCAGGGTGTCAGCTCCAGGACCCACAGGTCCAGAACCAGCTGGGAGAATCGGTTATTTGAGATGTGGTACTGCTTTCTCACGAGTCTCTGACAGGCCAGGTAAAGGGTATTTTTTTGTGGCTTGCTATGTTGCTGAAATCATCGTATGCAACAGCTGGGTAATAAGACTAGCATAGCTCAAACTATCCTGCCAAACGCTCTCATCTGATTTTTCCTCCCTTCTCCCCCAACCTCCCATCACCCTGAGTCACCTGTAAATTCATTTGTCATCCAAAGCAGAATAACAAATTGTCCCTAGCCAAACTGCTGAGCGCTTTATAATTTCGTGGTGTATTTTTGTCAGTAGGTAGCAGAGGCTGAAGTATTTTTTGGTGTAATTCTTGAAATTTTCTGACAGGAAACAAATAAAGATAGATGTGTCTGAGAGTCTTGACCTTCCTTTGCAACGTTCTTTATCTCCTGCTCAGTGACACTGATGGGGAAGATGCTGGTGGCAGGGGTCCCAGGGAGCAGGGTGAGCCCTACACTGTCCTGTTGGGCTGGGGCTAGAATCGGGCTGTAGGGGAACTTCCATCCTCAGGCAACTGGGGCCTGAGATGGTGCTGAGGTCCTAAGGAAGGACCGAGAGGTGCACCTGGCTGCTTGTCTGGCAGCTCAACATCCTTCATGAGGTAGATGCCTGCTGGGCACTTTCTCGGGCCAGGCTCTGCTGGGCATGGGGAAGAAAGCAGTGGATGACACAGAATCATAGTCCTGAAGTCTGACGATGGAGTTGGATGTGAAAATAAAGGTGTGATGATGCCATTGACTTAATGCAACTGGTGGTTACCCACAACTGAGGAGGAAGATGTTGAAAACCCCTTTTTAAATTAGCTCATTTAGGGCTCAACATGACCTTGGCAGGTAGCGGTCATTGACCCCATTTGACAGATGAAGAGATGGAGGCTCAGAGGGTAAAAAGAGGCTGTACGAGGGCTGTAGCAGAGTAGTGGGGGGGGCGGTCCAAACCCAGGCTGGTGGGACTCCTTTGCACTCCCAGAGTACTTCTGTTCCATGTCAGGCCCCAAGCAACACTGTCATGGTTCTAGTTAATTTTCCAGAAAGTCGAGTTGCAGCTATCATAAGAGTGAATGAGCTGATTCTCAGCCAGAACTCAGTATCAATGGTGACTGTGAAGAAGAGCCACCACTTAAACGCCCTGTGCTCCACGCCAAGTATTAAATGCCTGTGTGTCTTAGTTCATACAGCCCTCCTCCCAGTTCTTTGAAGTAGGTGCTCCCACCTTCAGCACCACTGCCATCTGCTTCGTCATCATCATCCCCATTTGGAGACGAAGAACTGGAGGAACAGAGAGGTGAAGCGGCTTGCTTGAGGTCGTGCAGTCTGTAAGCAGCGGAGCTGTGATTGAAGCCCACACCTTTTGGTACCAGGGTCTTCAGCACCGTGCCGTGCCGCGGTGACCACACATCTCCGTATCTCGCTTTGTAGGTTGTACTTTGTGCCCACACATCTTCTCTAACGCGGGTGGCAGGCCGTCTGAGGAAGAGACCAGGATTGACTTTGGGCAGAGTTGGAAGCTGAGGCTCCCCGTGGGGTGCTGCGCTAGGAATTGGGGCTGAACATGCACGGTGGACGGGAGAAAGAAGGGACACGACACAGAACCTCCCAGCTGGGGCTGCACAGGCTGCTGAGCACAGAGCCTCAGACACACCTACCCCCTCCCATAGAGCCTCGGGTTTCCAGCCTGGCTTTAGAGATGGTGAGTGGGAAAGCACAGGGATCGGAGCTGGCAACTCACCCATAAAACCTGGCTGATCCGCATAGCTAGCACAGAAACACCCAACGTTTCTTTCAATTACACAGAATCAGCTAAAGGCTTAATGAACACATGTACAAACACTCTGTCATAAGTGGATTTGCCACTCCAGTGCCTCACTCTCTGGAATGAACAGGCTATGAATATATGAGTAGAAACGAGGAAGAATGGGAGGGCCAGGAGAAAGGGGCAGATATTTCTGTTTTCGGAGTGATTCTGGGGCCAAGTGCTATCCTTATTGCAATAAAGGAGGACACCTAACTCTTCCCTTGAATGTATCCAAGGAGTACGGCATCAGTTAGAAGAGTTTAACCAAATGTGGTTTGGTCAGGGAAATCTCCTCTGAATTTTGCAGGGTGGAGTTTTACAGAGTCCTGCTGGTTAATGGAGGGTCCGGGAAGCCAGGCAATGATCCTAAAAACAGCACCTTCGTTTGTAGATCAAGCTCTATTTGTGTTTTTTTGCATGCTTTTTAATCTATTCACCAACATTGGGAACCTCCCTAGAGAGCCCCCGAGATCAGACAAGACAAAGGCTATGTAGAGAGGGTGACTGGGCTGGGCCCGCCTGTGGCAAGAAGTTCTGAGGCAGGCCGGAGGGCATGTCTGCGTGGGTGTCAGCCTGGGTTCTGGAAGGACCTGGCCCTGGAACTGGGCCTTGAAATACGGGTTGCACTATGACAGGAAGAATTCGGGAGGGTGGAGGAAAGACACCACAGGTTAAAAAAAGAAGACCTCCCAGGTAATGGGAACAGCATTGTAAAGGTTTGGAGGAGGGAAAGCCCAGGGTTTCTGCTCACAAGGCTGCTGGGGTGTCTCCCCCAAGCCAGTGCCAGAGGCAAAGATTCAACTCTCTGCCCTTGGGCTCAGAATCCAGGCCCCGGGAGAGGAGGAGCGAGATGAAAGAGCAGTCCACAGCTGCACGTTGGGGAGAAGCAGTGATGGCGCCCGGAGTAATCCCAGCGTTCGAACGGATCAGAAGGTATTTAGGGAGATACACACTTTTTCTGGAAAATTGAAAGACCACCTGTCAGAACTGCTGTTGGTCAATTTATCTTCCCTCAACTCCTGCAATGTGTTCTAATCCAAATGGGGAGTCATGTGGAGGAAGAAGAAATCGATCCCCAGTAATTTTTCCAGGAAGCACACAATACCATCTCTTTAAAAAATAGCGCTCCTGAACAGTGGAGAGGAAAGGACTGGTTTCCATGGCAACGTCAATGCTGTTTCCCGTAGATCAGACTCAGGCTGGCACAGCAGGCTGTTTATCTGAGTCTGCTCTTTTGTCAGAAATGACCTGTTTCTAGAAACACAGATCTAGAGTTCCATTAGTCAAAGTTGCCCTCAAAGATGGTCGCGCCCCTCTCTGGACACTCCCCACTCCTCTGTCTCCTCTCTTTTTCTGTCTCTGCCTCACTGTCTCCTTCTAAGGGAATGGTGTTTAGAGGCTGTGGACTGAGCTTATGTAATTTATTTTTCAATTCCAGGCCCTTGGTGAGCTCCTTGCTGGGTTTGGGCCAGGTGTGGGGGGTGTGGCCGGTGGCACGGGGACAGAGAGGTCCCAGGAGGAGAGCAGGCAGCCCTGGGACCCGGCGTGACTCCTCCTGCACTTGCCTCTGCCAGTTCCCTTCCTCTCTTCACACCGCAGCTTCCTTATTTTAAAATGGGAATAAGAATTGTCTCTACCTCATTTTGTGAGAATTCTATGACATAATGTTTAAAGATTTACCTAGGGCAGGAATTCAACAACTTGTAGCTACTGTGGATCAATCTCTCTGCCTCGGTTTCCTTATTTGTAAATTGAAATTACTTTTAAATATAGCCCCCACCAACAGGGTTGCTGTGGGTTAAAATAAGGTTATGGGCTTGAAGTAGCTATAACAGAGAAATTGATTACCTCCTGTCCACGCTCAGGAAGCTTCCAACCCCCTGTCCCTGTCCTCCCAGGGCGGCCTGATGTCATCTACTGCATGTTCCCCAACACAAAGCCACAGGCTGCCCCATTTTCTTCCTGTCTACTCACAGTTTTTAATTGCTACATTTAGTTACACAAACACATCATCTTTAAAATTTTTTCCTTTTATTTCATGTTCCGGGATACATGTGCAGGATGTGCAGGTTTGTTTCATAGGCAGATGTGTGTCATGGTGATTTGCTGCACCTATCAACCCATCACTTAGGTATTAATCCCAGCGTGCATTAGCTATCTGTCTTGATGCTCTCCCTCCCCTGCCCCACCCCCAGCAGGGCCTGGTGTGTGTTGCTCCCCTCCCTGTGTCCTCTGGTTCTCGTTGTGCAGCTCCCACTTATAAGTAAGAACCTGCAGTGTTTGGTTTTCTGTAGCTGTGTTAGTTTGCTGAGAATAATGGCTTCCAGCTCCAACCATGTCACTGTAAAGGACAGGATCTTGTTCCTTTTTATGGCTGCATAGTATTCCCTGGTACTTATGTACCACATTTTCTTTACCCAGTCTATCACTGATGGGCACAAATATGTCATTTTTAGAGATTAAAAATAAAGTGTTGCTATGAGGTCTCTGTCACATTTTCCAAAACCATTTTGATTAAATTCTTTACATGCACTCAAAAACAAGCAACCCCCTTCCCAACAAGATTACAGACATTATTCAAATCTCAGCAGTCTTTCCACTAAATCCTTTCTCTGTTTCAGGGTCTGATCCAAGCCCCTGAATGACATTTGGTTGTCTCCTCAGTCCTTTCAGGTTTGCGACAATTCCTGCCTTATCTAGTCTTTCACCACCTTGACACTTTGGATGTGCTGATCAGGTACCTCGCAGCTTCTCTCTCAAATTCGCCTGATATTCTTCCATGGTCACACTGAAGATAGGGGTTTCCGAGGAAGAATCGCACACAGGCAATGGCCCTTCTTAGAGCATCATATCAGGGGTATGTGTTATTGATATGTCTTATTGCCAGCAAAGTTAACCTTGGCCCCTTGGTTTAGGTAGTATTTGCCAGGTTTCTCTATTACAAGTTATATATTTTTTTCTCTGTAATTAGTAAAAATTTGAAGGAAGTTCCTTAAGGACAGTGCAAATATTGTTTCTTCTTTCAAACATTAATTTTAGTGTTCGTCAGTGGATCTTGCCTGCAGCAATTACTATTAGAGTGTTCTAATAGTAATTTTATATTTCCCCCATTTCCCGTACGTCTATTAACTGGAATTCCCTTATAAGGAAGAGTTGTCGCATCTCCATATTTATTCAACCGTTTATTTGTATTAGTGTAGACTCATAAATTATTCATTCTTTGGATTATAATCCAATACAATATTTATTTTGTTGCTCAAATTGTTTCTGGTTTTGTCACTGAGTGCTCTTTCAGGTTAGCTCATGTGTCTTTTTGACACATCTTTCTCTTTTTTTTTTTTTTTAAGTTACTAATTTTCTGACACCACAGGATACTCCAGGCTCGTCTCGTGTTTTCCCCCTTTCAGTCCTGGAGTCAATTGTGTCCCCAAGGAGCCCTGGTTCCTTTGATGGAGGAATGACATTTAGAAACCCAGTTCTGGATGTTAGCTGTGCTCACTGCTGCGGGGGTCTCATTGCTTCCATGCTTTCTTAGTATACTGAGCTAGGAAGTTATGGATGTATACTAGCCTGTGTATACAATCTGTCTATTTGTCTATCTGTCTGTCTGTCTGTCTGTCTATCCAAATCACACAAACATGAGTGTTTTAATCCCTCTTACTCCAATGCAAAACCTCAGGGGTTTTTTTTTTCTAGGATTCCCTCTTTACTTGCTTATGATTTCTTTCTCTGACAGTGGGAAATAATGTCGCTATTATTTACATTATATTTACTTATTCATTCATCTCTAGTGTACATGTGAAGTCACTTCAGATACATGTTTTGTTTTTTTTTTTTTTGCATTTAGAATTTCTAACATTGCTAGAGACACTTTCTGAGTCACTAACATTGTGTTTGAGAATATAGCATCTTCATTTGTGTTTAATTGTAAGGACTCATATAAAGCCACTTCATGTTTTCTGAAGGCTAACATTTTTGGAGAGGGCAGTGTGTTGTATTATTTATTTCTTTATTTATTTTGAGATGGAGTTTCACTCTTGTTGCCCAGGCTGGAGTGCAATGGCGTGATCTCAGCTCAATGCAATCTCCACCTCCTAGGTTCAAGGGATTCTCCTGTCTGTGCTTCCCAAGTAGCTGGGATTAGCATGCGCCACCACCCCCTGCTAATTTTGTATTTTTAGTAGAGACAGGGTTTCTCCATGTTGGTCAGGCTGGTCTGGAACTTCCAGCCTCAGGTGATCTGCCCGCCTTGCCCTCCCAAAGTGCTGGGATTACAAGCATGAGCCACCACGCCCGGCCGCGTTGTATTATATTTCAGCTGAGTTTCCCAAGGCCTCACCACTTAGAGTAACAATGAGGTCATATGAACAGCAATACCTTAAACCTTATAGATAACTACTCCCATCAGCTCGTGCAGGATCCTGACCCCCTTGTAAAGACCTCACTCATCATCCCACTCTCCCAGGGACTGTCACATGTGCTCCAGCAGGTGTATACCTGCTGGACTTGGCTGCTCCTCTGAGCTCCGTGGATGCCCCAGATGTTCTCAGATTCTGATGGACAGCTCCACAGATGCCCTGGAGTTCTTGCAATTTCCAGCTGCCTAGGGATCCAGTGGAGCAGGTGAGGAAGACATTCTTATTTTATGTAGTTTATTTTATTTTAGAGACAGGGTCCTGTTCTGTCACCCAGGCTGGGATGCAGTGGCATGACTGTAGTTCATTCATTGCAGCTTTGAAGTCCTAGGCTCAGGAGATCCTTCCACCTTGGCCCTTGGAGGTATTTTTCTTTTGAACTTCATTCCATTATCAGGGGCCCACTGCAGGACTGCTTTTGCCTCCAGCGTCCAACAGAGTTTTAACCAAAACGATTCTTTGTTCTTTCCGTTTTATCCACAGCACCCCTACCTTTGCCCTACTCCACGCGGGACCCATGCATGACTCCGCGGGGCCTGCACTGAAGACAAATCTGAGTAACAACCGTCATGCTTGACACACACTATACCTGTTCCTGTCTTCACCGTGGCAGGCTCTGCAAATCAGCCGCATCACTCTTTCCCACTGAGCCCTGTTGCAGCCAAGTAATTGCTCCCTGTACAGCTCTCTGTGCTCCCTCTTGTACTCATTTTGATGCTGATAGTGACAGAAATTTCACTGTGAACGGGGTCATGACTTGTTATCAGGAAGGCCATAACTAGTGGGGATTTTCTTTCTTGGCCCCTCTTGCTTCAAGCTTGATGACATACTAGGAATCACCACTTGAATGTGAGTGGAAGTGATGTCTGTCACTTCTGGGATGTCATTTTTAAGCAAGTGGTAGGTGCTTCTCTATTCTCTCTTCTACACCAAGCCTTCCTACCCTGTAATATCTGGAAGCTGAGGCCTCTCAGGCCTTAGGGGATAATGGAGCTTCAGGCTGGAAGGAGCCTGGATCCCTGAATGTCTGTGTGGAGGAGAGCCACATGGAACTGCCCACATTGGACTGTTGCCTGAGTAAAAAGTAAGTTTTACAGTGTTATTAGTGAAATTTTGGGGTTTGTTTGTTACGTGGAATTATCCTGACCAATACACAAATGAACCCATTTTCTCTCTGGACACCATACCTGGGGTTATAACTATGGCTGGGCTCATGATGCTCAACCTGGCTCTCCCGTAGGTGAGCTCTCTCCAGAAAACATCTTGGCCTCCAAGCCTTCTCATCCATCAAACACGTTCCAGTTCATACTTCAGGACTCAGGCCAGGCATCACTTTTTCCATGAAGTCATCCCTGATCTCAAACTAGGTCGGATCCTCCACTGTAGTTTCCCGAATCCTGTATATCCCTCTGTTGCAGAATTACCACAATCTATTTTTATCATCCAATTATTTACCTGTGAATTCCTAAATGGATATTTGAATCAATAGATGAAAAAATAATCTCTATGCCAATAACTCCAAAACATCTATCTCCAGCTCTGATCTTCCTGTTGAGATTCATACCCATACACACCTCTTCCTGCTGGCTATTTCTAATTGAATATCCTCAGGCACTTCAGACTCAACATGTACCCCAAAACCTTTGTTATATTTCCCCCAAATTTGCTTAATTTCCTGTGTTCCTTAAATTGTATGATGACTTCACCAACCACTTGGCTTTCCAGAGAGGAAACCTGAGTGTCATTATTATTTCATTGAATAGATGAAGAAATCAAGGCTCAGAGAGGTTACATGCTGGGAGTAGCGAACCTCCAGTGCCAGATACATGCCCCTGTACCCTGGCGTAGAGCCCCTTTGTGTCCCTCCTGCCCTCCTCCAGCCTCCTTGCAGCCCTCTCCCAGCCTCAGTCTCCTGCAGGACTACAGCATCACTGACATCTCCAACCGGCTGGCTTTCCCCCCCTGCCGCTTAAATAAACACATCTGATTAGGAGGATGTGCCTTCCTATGTTGGTAATTTATTCCCTTCTATGCAAATTGTCCAACTAATTAAAAAGGAAAAAAACAACACAATTTAGACCAGTGAGCTCTTGAAAGAGATAATGAAGATGCTGTAGAAAATCCCGGTCCTTGAGTCACACAATCCCAGCTCCACTGCTGTCTGGCTCTGAGACCGTGGTCAGGTCATATCACCCTTCCAGCTTCACTTTCTTCATCTGCAAAATGAGGATAAGAATCACAAGATGCTTCCTCACGACCCTCAGGAAGAAACAACCCTGTGGATACCTTGAGAAAGGGTCCAGATGTTTTTGAAATTCTAAGACGCAGTAGAAGTAGTGGAAGAATATTCCTTTCCATTTGATTGCACAAAAGCAAACAAGTGGCCCTCATGTCCTCCTGAGGACACGGGAGTAAACATGGTCACCTTGCTAGAAACTCATGGAGTTGCAACATGACTCAGGGCTGTCTAAGTCTGTTATGGGTTGATTATGTCCCCCATAAAAATATGCTCCAGCCTTCATCCCTCAGTTCCTCAAAATGTTACTTTATTTGGAGGTAGGGTCTTGACAGAGATACTCAAGTTCCAACAAGGCCACTGGGGAGGGCTCTGATCCATTCTGACTGGTGTTCTTATGAAATTGGGAAATTAGACACAGAGAGAGAGACACAGGAAGACAGAGGATTGGGGTGATGCATCTACAAGCCAGGGCCCCAGAGATTGCCAGGAAACCACCAGAAGCTGGGCGGGGCGGGGCGGGGGTGGCGAGGCATGGAAGAGATTCTTCCTTGGAGCCCTCAGGAAGAACCAACTCTGCTGATACCTTCATTTCATACTTCTAGCCTCCAGAACTGTCAGACGATTAATTTCTGACTATTTAGGAATGAGAGAACCATTCTGGTCTCTAGGAATGGAGAAACCAGCAATGACCAGAATGCAGACCCTCCACATTTAAGGCAATAGTGACGGATGCCAAACACAGCCCCAAATCCTGTCCTTTCATTCTTATAAATGTCCCACAGCCATTCAGGCAGTACCCATATTGCCTGGATCGGCTGGTAGGGACTTAAAAGATGGAAGGGCCTGACCCTGCCCTTATGACGTTCCCATGTGGACACTGGTGGGGCTGGACATGGGGTTACAAAAAGCTTGAAGAGAACCGTATTAAGGAAGTATACCACAGCCTCTAATGCTGGGGGTTTCACAGTGTGGTGATAGAGGGGACAGTCCACAGACAATAATGACATCGTGCTGACAGTCACACCCACAACAGCTACCCAACAATTAGTCAGCCAGGAGAAAACAAGAGGAGAGAAACTGTGTTTGGACTTGATGAGCTGGAAAACAACCTCTCTTTCTTACATATTTGCTGGTAGTTCTCAAACTCCATTTTTTGTAATCATGAGAGTGAGATAAAATAGCATGAGCAATTTGAGCGGAAATCAGCAAAGGTAGTTGGCATTTAATTGCCTTTGGAACAAAAAACAGAGGAATGTCTTTTAAAGTGATTATTGTATTTTTTCCAGCGTGAGAACTGGTGCTTTTGATTAGTGGTTCTTTGACCCTTCTCTCAGCAACCCAGATGAAAGCTGGTCGGACTGGGCTCAAGGCAACCTAAATTCACTTCCATCCTCTGCCATGTTCCTTTAGCAAACAGGGAGGACGGTTGCCGGTGTAGACAGACACCTTCTCATTGGAGAGAACACTGCCCTCCAAGTGAGGAGGGCAAAGGGGCTTCAGATTCTGCATTGTTGAAAAGCAACAAGCAATACTTTCTGCTTGGGCTTTGGCCTGTAGTGTCTTCCTGCAGCTGTGGGAAGAAAGCTCCTTTCAGCTGAGGCCTGGACAATACGTACAGCTGAGAAGCACACCATGTGATTCTGTGTGCCCTGAAATGCCTATCTTTCATCCAGGCCCATCAGACAGCTTTATTGTGGCTGATCGAACTCTTTGCAAATGAATTTCCTTTCCTGAAAGCACAGGGACAGCTTTATTACACACCCCTCCTCCCACTCAATGAGATGGGGAGAATTCATTTCACCAGATTTCCTCCTGAGAAGAGCACTGTATTTATTTGGAAGAAATGCTTTGAGAAGCCAATCGGATGAAGGGGGATAAGCTCAGACAGTGGTCTTAAAAAATTTTACTTAAAGTCCCCCTAACACAACAATAATTTTAAAAAAACTGTGTTTTCCCTTAACACGTTTTTAGGATGATATGTAAAGTTTTAAAATCACATGTTTAAAGAGTTGTAAAAGATACGATGTGTGATTTATTGCATTTAAATATGTGCTTTAAATATACTTTCTTTGAAACCTTGAATCTGCACATTTAGCTCTTTCAATTTTAAAAAATGTCTGCCATGTAGTGCAAATGGCAAGGCTGTCTATTTAATTCATCAGCCAGATCAAACCGTCTGCTGGAAAACACCTGACCTCATCCCCCAGTTCAAATACATTCGACCTTGAGACAAGCATCCCATTTCCACATTCTAAGTTAGACAGACAGAGAGAGAGAGAGACGGTTGTATATAGCCAGACGGGAGCCCTGCAAGCACTTACTTCAGTATTCCTCACTCACTGTTTCTGCTTTGCTGCGGAACTGTCCATTCTCAAATCTTTCCTTCTTTGGGGGCCTGGAGACCTTGCCCTCTGTGCCAAAGCACTGTCGTAATACTGAGAAGCAGTTTTTACTTTTGCTAAGTGGGAAAAGGGTGACTGGGAAGCAGGGGTGGCATAAGAAAAAAGGACAGGCAGACCTTGGAAATTGCCAGAGGTCCTGTGTTAGAAGCCAGGCTTTTGGAAGCTGATTCCCTAAAACAAACCTAAGTCTTTGTTTGCCATCCAGGAGTCTGCTCCACCCATTTGATGATTCTCAGATACATAAGTGGAAAGGGGAATGAAGAAAGCTTGCTAAAGGTTCACAGATTCATTGAGATGGCTGGAACCCACCCCTAGGCTCAGCTTCCTGAGCCCAAATCCATGCTGCAGAGGGGCCTCCTAAGGAGGCCAATGTTCCCTGCAACAGGGCAGGGTGAAAGAACGGAGAAACAGCACTAAAATAGCCTCATCTCTCTCAGCCCAGATGATTCCCCTCTGGTATTAAATAGGTCAAGTCTTTCTAGAGTTAATAAAACAATACAGTGGTGTGGATATTAAAATATTCTACATTTATAGGTCTTTTTGTCCCAATAAGTTGCCATCTAAATTATGAATGCTCTTCTCTCTCTAAACTCTGTCTGGTGTCTTGGTAGTCGTTTGGGATTTTGGGGAGTGCACAGAGGGAAAATAATCACGCTGTGTTATAAACCTTTTAAAAAGATGAGCCATGTCTTTGTGACTTCGGAGGTACCTGTGAAGCTTCTGTTATCCTCCAGAATATTGCAAAAGCTTCCCAGCCAGTCACCCGCCTGGCCGGGCTCTTCTTTTTCAAGTCTGTCTTCCTCAGAGTGCACCAGAGTGATCTTCCTTTCTAAAAATCTTAGAAAGTTGTTGGTGGGAGTGTAGAATGACACGGCTACACTGACAAACGTTTTGGAAAGTTTGTACACATATATATGAACCAAACATATACCTAGCCTATAATCAAGCATTTGCACTCCCAAGAAATAGGAAAGCACATGTCTGCACAAAGACTTGTATAAGAATATCCATAACAGTGTTTCCACACTAGCCAAAACAGTGGAAGAAGCCCAGGCCTCCCTCCATCAGTGGGAGGTTGGGTAAAAGAACTGTGATACATCCATATAATGGAATACTATTCAGCAACAGAAGGAACGAGTCCCTGATCTACGTAATACCATGGATGATTCACAAAAACATTCTGCTCAGTGAAAGAATCCGTACTCCAAAGAATACATACTGTCTCATTCCATTTACATGAAGTTTTCTAACAGCCAAACTAGTCTTGAATGATAGGCATCAGGACAATGCCTGCCTCTGAGGGTGGATGGGTGGGAGGAATTAACTGGGAAGGTTCTAGGGTGATGGAAATGTTCTGTATCTTGAGAGGTGTTTGTGTTTTACAGGGATATCATTTGTCAAAGACTTGTGCATTTCACTGTATACAATTTTACCCCAAAATATAAAAGGCACTGTAAACAAATAATGAACACTGGCTAATGGTGTGCATGCTGAAATGTACAAGAGGAAGTGGGCCAGTGCCTGCAACTTACTTTGAAATGCATAAAAATGACATGGGAGAAATGGATGGATAGAAGGGATGGATAGATGGAAAGATATGTGATAAAGGAAAGGCAGCCAAATGGTAACAGTACGTAGGTGGCGGGTGCACGGCTGTTCACAGCACTATCCTTTTAAAGTAGGACTGTCTTATTTTTTTAAAAACTATTTTGAAAAATTTCAGTAGCTTTTAAAATACAAGTGGTTTCTGATTACCTGAATGAGTTGTATAGTGGTTAAGCCTGAGATTTTAGTGCACCCATCGCCCAGGTAGTTTACATTGTACCCAATATGTAGTTTTTATCCCTCACCTTCCTTTCATCCTCCCTCCTTCTGAGTCTCCGAAGTCCATTACACCACTCTGTGTGCCTCTGCGTATCCATAGCTTGGCTTCCATTTATAAGTGAGAACATATCGTATTTGGTTTTCCGTTCCTGAATTACTTCACTTAGAATAATGGCCTCCAGCTTTGTCCAAGTTACTGCAAAAGACATTATTTTGTTTTTACGGCTGAGTAGTATTCCATGATGTATATATCTCACATTTTCTTTATCCACTCATTGGTTGATGGGCACTGAGGTTGGTTCCATATCTTTGCAATAGTGAATTGTGCTGCAGTAAACATATGTGTGCAGGTGTATTTTTTGGTATAGTGACTTATTTTTCTTTGGGTAGATAGCCGGTGGTGGGATAGCTGCAGGGAATTGTACATCTACTTTTAGTTCTTTAAGAAATCTCTGTACTGCTTCTAGAACTTTTACCAATTTACGTTGCCACCAGCAGTGTATGTGTGAGTGCTCCCTTTTCACTACATCCATACCAACGTCTATAGTTTTTTGACTTTTTAATAATGGCTATTCTTGCTGGGTAAGGTGGTATCTCATTGTGGTTTTAATTTGCATTTCCTTAATCATTAGCGATGTTGAGCATTTTCTCATACGTTTGTTGGTCATTTGTATATATCCTTTTGATAATGTCTAGTCATGTCATTTGCCCACTTTTTGATGGGATCGTTTTTTTTTTTTTTTTTTTTTTTTGCTGATTTGAGTTCCTTGTAGACTCTGGATATTAGTCCTTTGCCAGATGCACAGTTGGCAAATATTTTCTTCCATTGTGTAGACTGTTTACTCTGCAGATATTTCTTTTCCTGTATAGAAGCCTTTTAATTTAATTAGGTCCCATTTATTTATTTTTGTTTTTATTGCATTTGTTTTTGGGGTCTTAGTCATAAATTCTTTGCTTAGGCTAATGTCCAGAAGAGTTTTTCCTAGGTTATCCTCTAGAATTTTTATGGTTTCAGCTCTTAGATTTAAGCCTTTGATCCATCTTGAACTGATTTTTGTATAAGGTGAGAGTTGGGGATCCAGCTTTATTCTTCTACATGTGGCTATCTAGTTTTCCCAGCACCATTTATTAAATGGAGTGTTTTTTCCCCAATTTATGTTTTTGTTTGCTTTGATAGAGATCAGTTGGGTGTAAGTATATGGCTTTATTTCTGGGTTGTCTATTCTGTTCCATTGGTCTATGTGCCAACTTTTATACCAGTACCATGCTGTTTTGCTAACTATAGCCTTGTGGTATAATTTGAAGTTGGGTAATGTGATGCCTCCAGATTTGTTCTTTTTTCTTAGGATTGCTCTGGCTATTTGGGCCTTTTTTGGGTCCATGTGAATTTTAGGATTGTTTTTCCTTATTATGTAAAAAAAAATGATGCTGGCATTTTGAAAGGAATTGCATTGAATCTGTAGATTGCTTTGGGTAGTGTGGTCATTTTCATGATATTGATTCGTCAATCCAGGAGCCTGGGATGCATTTTCCTTTGTTTGTGTCATCTGTGGTTTCTTTCAGCAGTGTTTTGTAGTTCTTCTTACAGAGATCTTTCACCTCCTTGGCTAAGTATATTCCAAAGTATTTTATTTTATTTTATTTTTTACAGCTGTGGAAAGGGGATTAAACTCTTTATTTGATTCTCAGCTTGGTTGTTTTTGTTGTATAGAAGTGCTGCTAATTTATGTACATTGATTTTGTAACTTGAGACTTTACTGAATTCGTTTATCAAATCTGAAAGTCTTTAGGAGGGCTCTTCGGGGTTTTCTAGGTGTACGACCATATCATCGGTGAACAGCAGTAGTTTGACTCTTTTCCAATTTGGATGCCTTTATTTCCTTCTCTTGCCTGATTGTGCTGGCTAGGGCTTCCAGTGCCATGTTGAATGGAAGTGGTGAAAGTGGGTATCTTCGTTTTGTTCTAGTTCCCAGAGAGAATGCTTTCAGCTTTTCCCCATTCAGCATGATGTTGGTTGTGGGTTTGCCACATACAGCTTTTATTATTTTGAGGTATGCCCCTCCTATGCCTAGTCTGTTTGGTCTGTCTTAAACAACACTCGACAGCACTATGAGTTTAGCATTATGCCTGCTGTGAGCTACTTATCAGGCATTTTGCTCACAGGATTTTCATACTAATCTTATGAGGTATGTGTCATCCTGGGTTACAGATGAGAAAACACTGGTTCAGAGGGGCTAAAATAACATGTGCAAGTTCACATCATTGTTTAGACTTAAGTCTGGATTAGAACCCAGGAAGCCCACCTCTGACACCCAATTTTGATAATCTCGCCAAGATCAAAGCCTTCCCTTTTAGAGGTCACTAGTTATTTAAAATCTTGGAAGGTAAAGTTGAAGAAACCGCCAGTGTCTACTATTCTCCAGCGACAGATGTGACAGAGGCTGCTTGACTTTGACACTGCACACATGACTCTCTTACGTGGCCCCAACTGTTTGTCCTTGGAGCATTTTGATTTTGAGACAATGACTGTTATGGGTTGAATCCTCCCCAAATTCATATTGTGAAGGCCTTACTCCTAGTACCTTTGAATGTGACCTTATTTGGAGATAGGAACTATAAAAATGATACAGTTAAGGGTGGGCCCTAATCCAATATGACTGACATTCTTCTGAAAGGAGGAGATGTGAACACAGAGCTAGACATGCACATAAGGAGAATACCACATAGACAGGAGGGCAGAGAGGGGATGACGTAGCTGTAAGCCAGCAAACTGGCAGAAGCTAGAGGAGACGCATGGAACAGATTCTTTCTCAGCCAAGAGAAGAAGCTAATCCCATTAACATCTTGATCATGAACTTCTACGCTCCAAAACTGTCAGACTATCCATTTCTGTTGTATAAGCCATCCAGTGTGTGACACTTTGTTACGGCAGCCTTAGGAAATCATGCAACAGTGACGTAATTTTTAGTCCTAGGGCATTTTATGCTGTGACTTGTTTTGACACCTATCTCCCATCCACACACACATACTTAAGAATGTTTAGCTGATTTCTTCAATATGACATGTTGGAAATATGTCCCCAGAGAAATGTGACTTTGATAGTCAGAAGACAGGACTTAATTTATACAAATCTATATTCCAGGTGACCTTTCAGGAATTACCTATATGTCATGTACTGTCATAGAGATGCTGGGATTGAAAGTGAGACTGTTCATTAAACCATTATGTTTTTACTGAGTTATGCTAACATCACGACGTCTATGGAAAAAGTAGCTCACGCTCATTTAAAACAGTGAAGACTCAAGGTGAATAGCATATTTTTTCCCACTTAAGGGAAAGGATTGGACACCTTCTCTTCCTCTGTCTCTCTTCCTTCCTTTTGTCCCTTACCTGAGCTCCTATAACATGTCCTATAGGATGTGTGCTAACTGCTAGTGACAATGTGTAGCTAACATGGTTCAAGAAAGATTCATGAATGTCTTTTACGGGGTAGCATTGTTGCAGAAAGAAGTGGTTGAGCTTTGGACTGTATTTCCCACACCTTCCTAGAGGGGCTCATATGACTGAATTCTGGTCAATGGGGTGTGCGAGGAAGTGTAGGCTATTTTCCCATCAGCCTGATTCTTCATGATAGATCAGAAAACTTGGTCCATTTAACTGCAGACACCTCACTTTGTTGTGACATGTTTTTGATTGTGGTGATCAGAAACCTTTTAGTAGGTCAAAGAGAAGGAAAATAAAAAGGCTGTCATGGGGAGAGACCAGGGACTTGTTAGAACACTCGCTTTTTTTTTTTTTTGAGATGGAGTCTTGCTCTGTCTCCAGGCTGGAGTACAGTGGCGAGATCTCTGCTCACTGCAACCTCCACCTCCCAGGTTCAAGAGATTCTCCTGCCTCAGCTCCCCCAGTAGCTGGGACTGTAGGACTATAGCCTTCCCAGTAGCTGAGACTATAGCTGCCACCATGCCCAGCTAATTTTTATATTTTTAGTAGAGAGGAGGTTTCACTATGTTGGCCAGGATGGTCTCGATCTCTTGACCTTGTGATCTCCCTGCCTAGGCCTCCCAAAGTGCTGGGATTACAGGCATGAGCCACCGCACCCAGCCAGAACACTAGCTTTTAAAGGTACCCCTGAGGCAGGGAGATTCTCTTAGGAGGCTGGGGAAAAAGCATTAGGTAATACTGAGTCACACAAAGAAAAGGTTATTCTTCTCTCAAATCTTTATACATCTTGATACATTAAAGAGACAGTCTCAATTTAAATCGACTTTATTTTAGTACATTTCTCTGTGTCACCACCTTCAATGTATAATGGTACCTAGCTAATATTTACATTGTTTTAGTTATATTTACTTTTGTCATTACCTGTATGTATAGCAAATGACACTAATTTTCTGTTTACAGTCTTGACATGCAATTTCCTTTGTAAATAAAAAGTTTTAAGCAAACATATCTGTTCAATTTAAAGAAGAGTGTTAAGTAACTGGTTGATGTGGTGTGAGGATATGGCTAAGATAGGGATAGTATTCAAATGCCCGAATATTACCTTTTAGAAAGGTGGTTGAGAAACACAGGCCAGGAAGATGCTGTGCTGTTTCAAGGAGCAGGGCCTTAGGGACCAGAGAATGGAAAGAGAGTTCATGAAACCCTCCAATTCTGTTCTATTTCTGTCTCTATTCACACGTCTACTGTATTTTGGTGTTTCTCAGCAGACCAGCTTTATCACAGTAGAAAATGGTCATCAATAGCTCCCAAATTTTATAGCCACTTGGGGCATGATTGATTGACTTGCTCTCATTCTAAATGTCACATTCCATAGAAATGGAGTCCTTGTCCTAGTGGATTCAGAGGTCCATCTGTGCACAATCACTTATATCCATGAAGGTAGGATGACACTGGAGGCACGTGACTGTCTGCACTACAGTCATGTGCTTAGAACCAGGAGTAAGTTGGGAGAGAAACAGAGATCCTGAGAAGCCAGAGAGAAAAAAGTGGATGATTTTGACATTAAAACACAAGATTCTCTCCCAATAAAAAACTCATCAGGAACGTTAATTGATAATATCTCATATCAACAAATTACTGATACCTCTGAGATATATAGATATATGTCAGTAATTATATATATATAAAACCCCTACAAATCAATTAAAAAAGAAAAGAACCCAATGAGAAATTAGGCAAAGAAGATGGACCCGTTCCTTCACAGACAGGCAAATCCAATTGGCTAAACAATACATGAAGAGAGGCCCAAATTCATGAGTAATGAGGGAAACAAAAATTCAAACAGCAGAGATAATCCATTTATATCTATGAGTTTGACAAACATTAGTAGGTGAATAATGCCAAGTGCTGGTGGGGATGTGGGGAGACCAGAGCTCTCCTGCTCTGAAGCTGGAACATAAGTTGGCAGAGTCCTTCTAGAAAGTGACCTGTAACACTTAGCAAAGTGAGCACACCTGTGCCCTGTGTCCCAGTTGGCACATTCCTAGGCATGCGATCCAGATACATTCTTTCTGATGTCTGTGAAGGAAGATATATATACTAGGGTAGTTGTTGCTAGGCTCCATGTGGAAGTGGAGGAGAGCATTGAAGGCAGCCTGGGTGTCCATCATTAGGGGCAAGAACAAGTACAATGTGATGGATACACACTGTGTGGGATACTATGCAAGAGCCAGAAACCACAAATCAGGTGTACGCACAGCTGCATGGAAAGGTCTCTATGTAACAAAACTGGGAGGCAAGTAGGAAACCCAGTGAAATTAACCCCATGACACAATGTATCTAAATTAAAAGCATCCCACACAAAGCAGTATTACCTATTTCATTAGAATCAATGCCTATTTAAAGCTGTGTATGAAACATAGTAGGCTGGGTACTAAGGGAGGTCAGTCTAATAAAGAATCAGGGAGGGCCAGGCATGGTGGTTCACGCCTGTAATCCCAGCACTTTGGGGGGCTGAGGCGGTTGGATCACCTGAGTTCAGGAGTTCAAGACCAGCCTGGTCAACATGGTGAAACCCAGTCTCTCCTAAAAATGCAAAAATTAGCTGGGCGTGGTGGCAGGTGCCTGTAGTCCTAGCTACTTAGGAGGCTGAGGCAGGAGAATTGCTTGAATTCAGGAGGTGGAGGTTGTAGTGAGCCAGGAGTGTGCCACTGCACTCCAGCATGGGCACCAGAGCGAGACTCCATCTCAAAAAAAAAAAAAGAGAGAGAGAGAGAAAGGAGAGAAATTTAGAACAAAGAAACAGGGTGTCTAGGCAGACACTTGGAGCCTATCTGACCAAAGTCTAGGTAGTGTATACATCAGAGACAGCAGAGACAGGGGTGGACTGGGACAGAGAACCCAGTTAGGGGCTACTAGAATAGTCTGAGTGAAGGAAGATGAGTGGCTAACCTCTGTAATCCCAGCACTTTTGGAGGTTGAGGTGGGCAGATCACTTGAGTTCAGGAGTTTGAGACTAGCCTGGGCAACATGGTGAGACCCTGTACCTATAAAAAACACACACACAAATACTCCCAGCTATTCAGGAGGCCGAGGTAGGAGGATTGCACGAGCCTAGGAGGTGGAGGTTGCAGTGAGTGCACTACTGCACCCAGCCTGGGTGGAGTGAGACCTGTTTCAAAACAAAACAAAACAAAAGAAAAAAGATAAGACTTGAACTAAGTTTGGAAATAAAGTGATTCCAACAGATTTAAGAGACACATGAGAGGAGGCAGAAATGATGGGACGGGTGATGGATTGAATGTGGAGGGTGAAGGAGAGGGATGCATCTAGAATACTTCTTGTGTTTCTGCACACTTACGTGGACTGTGCTGGCATTACCAGAACACGGAACCCACGGGGAGCACCAGATTTGGTCCGAAAATAATGAGCTCACTTTTGATTGTCCATATGGGATAAAATTATTGGTGTGTCCATGATGAAGTGTGTGAATGTTTTACTTCAAATAAACATTTAGGTAACACAGTTCACCAGATTCCCTAATATTCCACATGCTGCCATGCTGAATTAGCCCTTACAAAATGGCTACGATGACTTCATGAAATGAATTTCTGGACCCACGAAGAAAGCAAATAATATTTATAGCTCAGCAAAGGTCAGATTCAGGCAGACCAAGATTGAATAAAAGGTTTTCATTTGTTGAACTGAAATACAGCAGTTTATTTTTAAATCTCTAAGTTATAAACTGGGATTTGTGCAAAGCATTTGATACCCCGTGGACTCCAAATTGTGATGAATATCAATACTTCAGGGCTTTCATAAGACAATGCCAGAGTTTATTGAAGAAAATAAATACTTATGACAGCAACAAAGATTTCATTACCCAAACTCTCAATTCACATAGCAGTTGGCCACTGCAAGGGGAGGGCTGGCCTCAGCCTCTGACCTACACAAAGTCTCAGAGAGGAGTAAGACTCATCTTTAGACGCTATACTGAAGTCCACAAGGTCTCACTACAGGTTTAAGCAGAAGAGAGTGAAAATTAGATGAAAGGTGGGGCAGGTCACTGAACTCACTGTTAAAAAGCCTGGGTTCCTAAAGACACATGCACACGAATGTTCACTGCAGCACTGTTTACAATAGCAAAGACCTGGAACCAACCCAAATGCCCATCGACGATAGACTGGACGGGGAAAATGTGGCACATATACACCACGGAATACTATGCAGCCATAAAAAACGATGAGTTCATGTCCTTTGTAGGGACATTGACGAATCTGGAAACCATCATTCTCAGCAAACTGATACATGAACAGAAAATTAAACACTGCATGTTCTCACTCATAAGTGGATGTTGAACAATGAGAACACATGAACACAGGGAGGGGAGCATCACACACTGGGATCTGTTGGGAGGGGCTAGGGGAGGAATAGCAGGGGGAAGGGAGGTTGCAGAGGGATAACATGGGGAGAAATGCCACATATGGGTGAAGGGGGGATGGAGGCAGCACACCACATTGCCATGTAGGTACCTATGCAACAATCCTGCATGTTCTGCACATGTATCCCAGAACCTAAAGTGCAATAAAATACATATATATATATATATATATATTTTTAAAAAGCCTGGATTCCAGTTCTGCCACAGACTTCTTGGGGGGCCTTGGGTGAGTCACCTCTGTGTATCTCCTTTGGGTTCTTCTGTTGTTTCATTGATGAAATAAGCCTGTGCGATGATAGGGTCTCTGAGTTCTTTCCCTATTGATTCCAGTACTCTGCTCCATCCCACCCCTCTGTTTTCTACAACCGTGATCTAAAACAGACAGGCTCACTCATGTGGCTTTCTTTACCAAAGATGTTCCCACTCCTGATTGCCGTGGACCTCATCATTATGATCCCTCACTTTTTCCCCTTTAAATAAGAAATTTTAAGTAAACCTGTCTGGTCCATTTTTAAAAAGTGTGAAGTAAATGCAGTAGATGTGCTACCCTAATATGGCTCAGAGAAAAGTAGCGTTTGAATGCCCCAATCTTACTTTTTGGTTGGGTAGTTGGGAAACAGATCAGGAAGATGCGGGGCTGTCTCAAGGAGCCTGACTTGCAATCTGCAGGCAGCACGTACAGGGCTGGGCCTCACTTTCTAAGTGAAGGAAGTAGTGCTCAGAAAGAAAGCAATTCCCAAGACTGCACAGGTAAAAGTTAGTGTGACCAGTTGTCTCAGCTTGCCTGGGCCTGTCCCAGTTTTGACATTTGAAGTACCACATCCCATGAAACCCCTCCCTCAGTTTGGGACCACGGGGCAACCTAGGAAAGTGCAGTCTCAGGGATTTTACAGTCTTTGAGAAAAGATCATTGATTCATGAGAATCGGCAGGAAGGTGGCAGCTGTTTGGATTCAGGCAACAAATCCCACCAGGTACTGTTTTGAGAAGGCCTTAACGTGAATGCTGGTTTTTAGAGTATGTCAAAAGCAGCTCTCATAGGGCTTCACCATTTCCTCCCTGCCAGCAACAAGGCTATATCTTCTGGCCTACAGATTCCTGCTAAATTGGGCCAAAAACAACTGTGACATTAGACACACATGTCATAGGTTGAATTGTATCCCCCCAACCCCAGCAGAAAAGATTTACTGAGGTCCTAGTCCCTGGCGCCTCTGAATATCATCTTATTTGGAAAGAGGGTCTTTACACCCCATCAAGTTAAAATGAAGTCATTAGGCCCTAATCCAATAGGGCTGGTGTCCTTATAAAAAGGGGAAAATGCTAGGGGAAGCCACAGACGCAGATGTAGGAGAGAAGTCCATGTGAGAACGGTGGGACGAGGATTGAAGGGGGCAGCTGCAAGCCACGGAACAACAAAGATTGCCAGCAAGTAGCCAGGAGCTGGAGGAGCCCAGGAAGGATTTATTTGCAGGTTTCAGAAGGATTTCCCTGCAGCCCTACAGGCATCTTGATTTCCGACTTCTGGCCTCTAGTGCTGTGTGGCGGTATGTTCTTGTTGTTTCAGGTCCCCCAGTTTGTGGTGCTCTGTCACAGCAGCCTTAGAAACCAAGGCAGTACTCAGTTGAACAGCTCCATGGGAGAGTGGTCTTTCTAACACATCATGTCTGACCACGTGAACTCTCCAAAGCAGAACCTCTCACGGCTCCTACTGCATATGGGATAAAGCTCAAACACCTTTTATCTTCAACATCATCTCCTGCTTTGTTTTCTATGTGAACTTTGCTCCAGCCACCCTTACCCTCTTTCTCCTCTTTGAATTTGCCAAGTGGGTTCCCAGCTTGGAGAGGGTCTTGGAAGACTCCCTTGCAGGAAGCCTTGAGCTGAGTTTTCATGTTCTGCCCAGGGTCACTGTGCCTGCCATTAACAACCTTCAGAACTCTCTGTCCCCAGCTGGCTTCTCCTCACCCTCGAGGAATTAGTTCAGATGTCACCTCTAAAGGGCCACTCTTCCTGAGCCACTCAGCATTCTGCCACCCTGGCACTTATTGCAGAACATATCATCTATGATGTTCATTTATTCGTCTACGTGCCCATTGCCTGTCTTCCCTCACTAGGATATAAGGTGCATGAAGGCAAGAATCTTGTGTGTTTGGGTCATTATGATGCCTCCAGTGATCAGAACTGGGTCTGGCACCCAGGAGAGCTTAACGCAGATATGCCAAATAGATGGCTAATCACGTATAACAGATAGAGCATTGTGCTAGGCCTGGTTTAAGTCCTTTAAGTGTGCTAAAGTTTTTAAAATACTTTTCGCAATTGCATGAGAAATGCAGAGAGGTTTAGTGACTTGGCCATGGTCACACAGCTGCTAAGCGGCAGAGTGGAGATTTGAATTGAGAACCAGCGCTGTTAGCTGCCATGCCGCCATCCGTGCTACCTCTTGGTGGAGACAGAAAACTGTTGCAGTCGTTGTGTCCTCTCAGAATTCTTGCCAAACTCTTCTCACATGCTTACCCAGGGCTCCCTCCAGCTGCTGGGTGTACCTCAGCCACGGCCTCCTCCCATTGACCCCAGGTATTATTATGGCTTATCTAGGTTTCCATCTGTTACTATACTGTACGCTCCTTGATAACTGCTGCTGTCTGCTTTTCCTGTACTCCATAGGGTGTGCCTGCAAAGTCCTATCAATGATCACCTCCCAACTTGCCTGCGTCTTTCTCATCCTCCCAGGTCCTGGCTGTGCCAAGTTCTCTCTTGCCTCTGGGCTGTTGCACATATATTGCCTTTCCCCTGAACGCTTTTCCCCTCTCCTCTTCCTGGCTCAGCCCTCTTGCCATTTGAGGTACATCACTACCTCCAGGAAGGGCTCTCTGGGCTGCCTGGTTGGGTGCCCTTGCCGTGGATGCTCACAGCCTGTTAATTGTTCTCCCGCTATGGCACCCATGTGAGTGGGGTCACTGTCTGTTTACCAGCTGCCTCCCTCACTATGCTACAGCGACATGGGGGCCACAATCACGCCTTGGTTGTCTTTCTATCTCCCACATTCAGGACCTAGAAGAGAGTGGATGCTAAGTAAGGGCTAGGTATATAATGTCACATCTTATTGTTATTATTATTATTATTTGAGATGAAGTCTCACTCTGTCGTCAGGCTGGAGTGCAGAGGCGCGATTTCAGCTCATTGCAACCTCTGCCTCCAGGGTTTAAGTGATGCTCCTGCTTCAGCCTGCCGAGTAGCTGGGACTACAGGCATGCGTCACCATGCCCAGCTAATGTTTGTATTTTTTAGTAGAGATGGGGTTTCACCATGTTGGCCAGGATGGTCTCTATCTCTTGATCTTGTGATCCACCCACTTTGGCCTCCAAAACTGCTGGGATTACAGGCGTGAGCCACTGCACCTAGCCAATTCTACATCTTTTTATTTTTACTCTTGGCCAACATCTTTTGGGTATTTACAATGTGCCAGGTATCATTCTCATGCTTTCTATGTGTGAACTCACTAAACTGTAAAACATCCTAATAAGGCAGGTGCTATTATTATTTTCAGTTTACAGATTCAGAAACCAAGACATGGTGAGGGGTTATGCCACTTGCTCAAGGACACTCAATAAGAAGCAGAGTTGACTTTCAAACCCAGACAATTGGGCTCCAGAGCCCACTCTCTCAGCTGCTAAACTATATCTGGAAAGGTATAACAAACCCTCTGAGGGTCAGCCTCAAGCCGCCTGCCCCTATGGGGCAGAGGCAGCCCTCTGGCTGTGTTGGCTATTTCCTCTTTGGGGTGAGGACAGGACTGGGGATGGAGATCATCACCCCACATCCCTGCCCTGTGCCCTCCAAACCCCTGCTCTAGTTCTGCCAAGAGGTCAGGTGTGAGGGTAAGGCTCCCTCTCAGTTCACATCTATGGTTTTAAAAAGCACTGCCTCTCAGGATGCTTGGGGAGGAGGATGTGCACCCTACCTTGCATCTAGCTGTCCTAAATTTGCTAAATCCCAAGATTTCATAAAAAATAACTATTCATTTATTATTTACCCATCCATCCATCTTCTGTCCATCAATTCATTCATCATATATTCATCCATCCACCTATTATCCATCCATTCACCCATCATCCATCCATCCATCCATCCACTATCCATCCAATCATCATTCATTCATCCAATATCCATCATCCATTAATCATCTATCAATCCATAATCCATCCATCCATTCATCATTCCATTCATTCATTTATACATCCATTCATCATCCATCAAACCATCTATCCATCCATCCATTCATCATCCATTTACTCATCTTTTCATCTCTTTTCCATCCATCATCCATTTTCCATCCATCCATCCATCCATCCATCCATCCATCCATCCATCCATCTTTTATTTATTAAGCCCTCATTCGGTACCAGTCGTTATTCGGAAGACTTCACAAACCTCATCTCACCTAATCCTCACAGCAACCATTCAGGTATTGTTAACTCCATTTGCAGGTACAGAAACGAGGGCTAAGGGGCTGAGCACGTTGCCTGTGGTAGCAGGGCTGGGGTTCCAAACCAGGTCTTCCTGACATTAGAATCTCCAGTGAACAGGCTACTGAAAAAAATGAATGAACTAACCAGTTACTGAGACTGTTTGTTGAGATGGTAATGCCTGGAGTCAGCACCACCCTATGCAGCTACTCATTTGCTCAGCTGGGATGATTCCCATTCATTCATTCATTCATTCATCACACATCAAGGAGAATATAGAGTGCTTTAAAAACTCTGCCATGATGTGTTTGCTGGGAGGGTTATGAGATACTGACCATGAGGTTCCCTGAATGGAGTGATGCAGAGGATACCTCTGAAGGGCCTTACTCCCACTCTGCAGAATTCTGGCAAACTGTCTCCAGCTTTGCCTAAGCATTCTCTTCTATCTGGAATGTTCTTCTCTTCCCTCTCTGCCTTCTCCCAGCCCACTGAGCCTCTTATAATTTCATTTACTTAATTTGCTCACACACTCATGCAGGCCTTTGTTCAATACATCTTTATTGAGCACCTATGTTGTGTCAATCACTCATTTGGGTTTTGGAGATACAGTGATGAACAAGGTAGGCAGGGTCTCTGCCCCCAGGGAGCTCACATTCTAGTGGAGGAGTTGGGAACCACACAAACAAGATTAGGAAATGGACCAACTACTGTCCCAGGAAATAATGGAGATGGGGAGAAGGGGCCTTACATTTGGTGGAGGTGTGAGAGGGTGTTTGGAGATGAAAGGGGAGGAGCTGGCCATTTGAAAAACTAAAGGCAGAGTGTCTCCAAGAGAGGGAACGGCGGGCTTGGAGGCCCCCAAAAGCAAGGAGCTGGGAGGGCTGGGGTCACTGCAGGATGTACATTTGTTGACCCCCACCCTAATTAATCAGCTTTCCATCCGTGTTCCTGCAGCATGGTGCTTCCTTTCTGCTTGCGCTCCTACCATGCGGTTATTATGGATTCATGTCTTTGTCTCCCCCATGGAACTTGGAGTGCTTCTAGGTCAGAGACCATCTGTAATGTGTGGTCAACAACAGTGCAGGCCTTACAAACCTTACGAGGTAGTTGGGAAGATTAAAGGTGATAATCTAAGAAAGGTCTTTAGCGCAATTTCTGAAAGTGTAAATGCTCAATAAAGTCTAATCATTATTATTGATAGTAACCTAGTGCCCACCCAGCCTGGGTGCCAACACATAGGAAGGATTGAGCCCTGTGTCCAGTGTGCAGGAAGGAGGGAAACAGGTGAGCTGGTCCAAGAGCAAGGCCATCAGGACTGTCGATGGGTTACTGCCAACTGGCTGGGGGCACTGCTTCCAGGAAAGAGCACTTGCTATGGATCCCAGCCCACGGACAGTGCAAGAAACATACTCATTTTCTACCGACTTCTATTTCCAGCCTCCATGTTAGGATGGTGGACACAATCAAATGTTCCCCTACTTTTTCCCAGGGTGATATCTATGATCTAGACGTCTCAAATACCATACAGACCTTGAGGATCTGGCTCGTCTGGTTTTTGGTAACATCTATTCAAGACTCAGGATTCCAGTCCACTGGCCCTTGGTTATCTGTCAACGTGGGCCATTTGTTCATTCAATAAAAACTCATTGATCACATCTGAAGTATCAAGTGCTGTCCTAGGTTCTGGAGATACAGACATGAAAGGAACGGACAAGATCATGCTCCTGGAGCTACATTCTAATAGGGGCGAAGGTGGAGGATAGAAAATAATCCAATACACATCTGTCAGGTGATAAGAGCTAGGGTGGTCAGAGTGTGGAGAGTGAATGAGTGGGGATGATGATGGACAGGGTGTGAAGGTGGTGTTTAAGCCAAGACCTGAAAGAATTGAAGGAGTGAGTCCTGGCTCGGCCTAGGAGCACTCCAGGGCATGTGCAAGGGCCCCAGTGTAAGCTCCATGTGTTGGATGGACAGCCCAGAGGGCGGGGTGGCTGGAACTGAGTGAGCAAGGGGGACATCACTGGGAGACAAGGCCTGAGGGGTGGGTAGGTAGGGCCTTGTAGGTCACAGATGGAATTGGCCTTTTGGGCTCAGTGAGACTCGGGGTTGCTGGGGGTTTCTGAGCAGAGGAGAAGTGTCATGACCTAACCTATGTTTTGAAGGGATCACTCTGACTGCTGTGGGAAGAAACAACTGTAACAGGGTGAGGGTGGGGGTAAGTGAGGAGGCTGTCGTGGCAATTCAGGGGAGAGGTGGTGGCTGGGTCCAGGGTATGAGTAGAAAGAGCAACACTAGTGGGGCATCTCCCTTACACTTAGCTTTTGAAGGACCGGCCCAGTATCTGCTGATTCTTCAGAGAGAATGGGTCAAGGCTGCCCTCTCAGGTGTGCAGGCTCTGCTGGGTGCTGGCTGGGTGCTCGGATGTTGCTCCATTGCTTCTGCAACCCCGGGCCATCAGCACATCTGTGTGAGCCTGTCCGGGGCCATGTTTCCAAGACACACCACACACTGGCTTTTGTGGTTTTGTTCACCCTCCTTGTACTCTTATGAAGTCTCTGCCCAGAGATCCCACACACTTCTTGAGGATTTTTGTCCCTTCCTGGGGCTTTCTGGAGCAGAGATCAAAGCATTTTCTCTACGACTCCCCTGAAGTGTCTTGATCCTCCTCTGACATCTTTTTGCTCCAAGTCTGTAGAAATCTGCCGGGACTTGGGGGGTGGCAAGCTATGAAGGAGGGGGAGTCGTGTTTGTACAGCCTCATGTTTTCTTCTAAATGTTTTATGTGTGCACCCCTCCGCTAAGAATTTAGGTTTTTTCCCTTTTCTCTGCTTTAAGCTCCAGAACAGTCCCAAGGGGGGCGGGGTTAGGGAGTACAGAGAGCAGGGAAATTAACATGGGTGCAGAATACCAGTTATAATTTGCAAAGATGATCCCACCCCAAAAGCAAAAGGAGCAGTTTGCTTTGGATCCAAAACACAAAAATATGCCTTTCAAAAATAGCTTTATTGGGGTGTTTTTGATAAAGGATTGCACATATTTAATGTGTATGATTTCATGAGTTTGGACATCTTCAAACACCTGATACCATCACCACCATCAAGGTGACTGACATGGCACCTTCCAAAGTTTCCATGTGTAGCTTTGTTTTTGTTTGCTTTTCTTGTTTTGTGGTAAGAACAATTAACATGAGGTCCACCCTCTGAACAAATTTGGGAGGGTCCAATACCATATTGTTAGTAGAGGCACGACGTTCCACAGCAGGTCTCTAGAACTTGTTCATCTTGCGTCACTGAATCCTTTAACCCATCGAACAACTCTCCATTTCCACTCCCCTCACCTCCTGGCAACCACTGTGGTATTCTCTACTTCTATGAGTTTGTCTATTTTCGATACAGACATAAGTGCAATTATAAAGTATTTGTCCTTCTGTGTCTGGCTTATTTCATTTAACATGAGTGAAATAAGTTTCACTCATGAGATGTTTCACTTAATGTAAGTGAAATAAGATGAGCTCCAGATTCATCCATATCGTTGCAAATGGCAGGATTTCCTTCCTTTTTATAGCTGCATAATATTTCCCTGTGTTCATATGCCACATCCTTCTTATCACTCCTCAGATTACACTCATCCATCTACTGACACATGCATTTTGCAAACATTTATTGAGTCCCCGTGTTGTGCTCAATGGTCATAGGCCCTGCCGCATGAAAAGCCCATGTGAGCCGTATTTCATGATGAATGTGAGAGGCTTGGTCTTCACTTACTAGTGTGTCCATATGTGAATAATTTTGCCTCTGACTCTCAGTTTTCTCATCTGTAAAATGGGAATGGTGATATGTCATGATTCAACAATGTTGCACAGAAAGTGCCTGGAGGAATAGCCACTTCTTGGGTTTTAATATCTGAGCTCTTTCTTCCCTCACCACTCCACCATCCCCCACTTTTTTTTTTTCAGAGACAGGTCTCACTCTGTGGCTCAGACTGAAGTGTGGTTGCACAATCATAGGTCACTGTAATTTTGAACTTCTGGGCTCAAGTGAACTTCCCACCTTAGTCTCCCAAGTAGCTGGAACTAAACCCATGTGTCAATGCACCTGGCTAATTTTAAAATTATTTCAGAAGTGAGGTCTCACTATGTTGCCCAGAGTGGTCTCAAACTCTTGGCCTCAAGCAATCCTCCCACCTCAGTCTTCTGAGCTGCTGGGTATTGCAGGCTTGAACCACTGTGCATAGCTTTCTCTTCCCTTTTAAGAGCTCAGACTATCTGTTCAGAAATTCGCACTTTTGAAGCCAAGGTTTGCCATCAATTGGTGCCAAAAAAGAGAGAGAAAAGCAGGTCAGAGTTTAGGCCTCCACAATCTCACTTTACATAAACAAAAAGGAAAATAGAGCCTGAATCCAGGAATGGGGAAGGATTAAAAAAATGTTAATGTGAACATAATTAGCATGGAAGAAAAAAGGGCAACTTGTTCTCTTTACTGTTGACATTTAGACAAGACTGAGCTTGGCAAAGAGAAAGAAGAATTCCATGGAGGCCGAGCTCCAAGGCAGCATGGTTTTGTCCCCTACCACGTTCCTCTCTTCCCCTTCCTCCGATACTTATCCCCTTGAGTTTTCTGGGAGGTAGGTGGTGTAATGTAAGGAATTTGGGCGTTGATGTCTGAAGGAACCGGATTTGATTCCTGGCTCTCCCCTTTCCTACATGTGAAAACGTGAATAGAGTTTTCAGCCTCTCTGAGCCTCAGTTTCTTCATCTGTAAAATGGAGGTAGGAATACCCCAGTCATGCACTGAGTGAGGCAGTGGATGTGAACCATCTGGCACATAGCAGGTATCCACACGTGATTGTTTCCTCCCCTCCTGTTTTCCCTTGGGAATCTAGGCCTGCGCTAATATCATAAACAGTCAAGTTCTTCATTTAAATTTTTCTTAGGTCTTCTTTTTCCTAATTTCATTCTCACCTTGACTCCAGAAGCTCATTCCTGCCTCCTCATTTCTAGATCTCCTTAGCTTCCTCCCAGACCCTGGTTTAGGACACTCCACCCCTCTTCTTCCCCACCCCTCCCTGTTCTCCTGCCTGCATTCTCTTTCCCTCTCTCTTCCCCACTGCTCCAGAGTGATCTTCCCAACCTTAAATTTGACCTCAGCACACTCCTGCTCAGAAGTTCTCAGAACTTCCCGCTGCTCTTTAGATGAGGCCCACACATCCTGACCTTGCATTTCAGGGCCAGCCCTCACTCAGCAGATTCCCGGGAAACCCTTTGCTCCAGCCATAAGGAATGGTATGTCCAAATGCAAACGCATCTCCTTGTTTGACCTCCTGGCTCTTTGCAGGCACAACGTCCTCCTCCACCTGGCTAACTCCTACTCATCCCTCAAAGCCCAGCTTAAGTCTCTCCTGAGACTGAGTTTTGTCTCTATTTTTCCTTGTTCAGCTGTTCTCGTGGCATTAATCTTACTGAATCCATATTGTCTGTGTGCTTGTCAGTTGCTCTACACCATACAGAGGTTCTCTTGGTGCAGAGGCTATGCCCTGTTATAATTTATTTATAAATTCATTCTACAGGCATGTATTCAGGATCTCTTTTGCCCGGCTCCCGGCAGGCATCGGCAACTCAGTGGAGAACAAGACAGTCAAGGTCTCTGCTTGGAAGGGACTCACACTCTACCAGGACAGTAAAGACAGGAAACAAATAGATGAATAAGAAACTCTCTACTGGGGATGAGTGCTATGAAAAGAAGGAAATCAGCGGGGACAGACTGCTCGGGGTGTGTGCTGGGTGCACGTTGGGTGGTCTGAGGAAGTCTCTCTGTATCTGACATAGAAGACACTAGAATGCCTGTCCACAGAAAGGAGGAGGGGGAGGACCGATGGGTGTACTTCCTTCTCTTTGATGCATGTGGCCTTGTGACTGGTGGCAAGGTCATAAATGAGTGCCCCTGGGTTTATGTTTTCCAGAATGGCCATTCTCAGATTGGATTCATCTTAACAAAGCCGACAGATGCTTATCTTTCTCACCACAACCACTGCAATAACCCTACGGGTGGAGAGACCTGGTGAGTAGGTGCCAGAGGGGAGCAAATGTGGGTTCAGTATCAGGGGAAGCTCTGGAACAATGAGTGCCATGTGACATCCTCATAATAACAGTAATTATGACAAAAATAACCTTCACCTTCCCTTTCTCTGCTTTACCTTTTGCCGTGTCTAAAGTATATTCGTAGCCAATGCCATATTTGAGTCGCTGCAGCACTGTGAGATCATGGGCACTGTCTGTAGGAAGGGCCACTGGAACCCACGGAGCTCAGTGGCTTTCTGGGGTCACACAGCTGAACCCAATATCTAACCCGGGGCGCTCATTCCCAAATCTAGGTTCCAGAAAGGGTTGTCTTGGGAAGCAGTAAGCTCTATCAGCAGGTAGGTGAGGAGAGGCTGAGAACCCCCTGTCCCCCTGCAAGGAGACAGAGAAGACTGAGGGACGGGAGGGAGGATGTGGGGCTCTGCTGTCCCTTCTCAGGTTCTGGACTTCTCACTGTAAGATCGTGGGAACAAGACATTTTTAGGTACACGGGAGACCTTTCATTTTTTCACTTCCTTCACGTTAGCAAGAAAGCAAGCCTGCCCTCTGCCTTTTTCTCATTGAGAGCTCTTCAAGCCTGCTCGCCAGGTTCAAAGCTGTGTGAAAGCTGGCTCATGGTTTGCTGTGTGAACTTTAAACTCTCACGTGCTGAGCCTTACACGGGTGCCCGAGCCTTTCCCCCATGTTCCATCATCCCTGCACCAATAAGACCTAGGACCAGCCGCTGTAAAAGATGATGGAGTTTTCAATAACCATTTCAAGGGTCACTATTTGGTTCCTAGGCACAGACAGCCACCTCTAGGGGGTTTCCTGGGTGGGGAAGTGAAGCTGGAATTGGCCAAACAGGCAGGCGTGTTTTGGAGGGTGTTTATGGCATTGCTCTGCGTCAGAAGCACTTTCTTATGCCATGGGCCTTTGTGATGCCTCAGGAAGGGGAGCACTGGAAGACCTGGAGGTGACTTCACTCCCTCCAGGGCTTTGGGCTTGCTCAGCTCTGGAGGCTTCAGCAGGAAAATGGGGCCTTGGATGAAGAGCAGGCTGAGGAGGGTGCTCCCTGCAGCAAAACATGGCCACAGGCTTCAGAAAGACCCTGGAGACTCCGAGTCCCCGGAGTGCAGGCAGGAGGGTGTTCAAAAGGTGTGGCCTCTCCAAAAACCAGTGCCTTTGAATTCAGAGCTGGCATTCAGTTCCTGCCACAGCCAACACTTTCCTTTCTGGAAGTTCCTGAGGCTGGAGGTAAGAACAGGGTCTGCTGTCAAAGTTCCTCTTCGCAGTGGCTTTGAGGTCAGACAGAGCAGGTTTGGGTCCTGGGTCTGAGGCTTACTCACTGTGGGACCTTCGACATAGCCCTCTGTCCTCTGTACTTCAATTCCCTCATCTGTCACTGGACCCAATATTTCTACATGGGAGAATTTATATATGTAAGACGCTTAGAGGAAGAGCTTGGTATGTGATAGCATCTACCTATTTTGTTATGAGTATTGTTACTGTTACTGAGGCAAACATCGCTCTCTTGGCAAATGCTAGGAAGCATTAGGCTAAAATTCTTTCTCAAAGAAGTAATGGGCTGGGCATGGTGTCTCACACCTGTAATCCCAGCACTTTGGGAGGCTGAGGCGGGTAGATCACCTGAGGTCAGGAGTTCAAGACCAGCCTGGCCAACATGGTGAAAACTCGTGTCTACTAAAAATACAAAAATTAGCTGGGCTTAGTGGTGGGTGCTGGTAATCCTAGCTACTCAGAAGGCTGAGGCAGGAGAATTGCTGGAACCCAGGAGGTGGACGTTGCAGTGAGCCGAGATCGTGCCATTGCACTCCAGCCTGGGCAACAGAGCGAGACTCCATCTCAAAAAAAAAAAAATGAAAGAAAGAATGGCAATGGCTTGCAGTGATCACAGTATCAGTATCTAGGCTTCTGGCGGCAGATGCAATAAGCTGGGGACACCTTTCTGGGTAGAGGACCAGCCTCTTGAGTTTGGGGTTACTGGGAGTCTTTGGAAACAAACAATAAATCCTTTATAATAAACAATAGTAAACAAAATGAAGGCTGATAGTTTTTGAAAGTTTAATACGCGCTGGGCACTGTGCTAAGTGCTTCTTAATGACTAATTCTTTTAATCTGTTCAATACCAGTATGCACATGTTCTTATGAACTCTGTTTTACAGGTGAGGAAATGGAGGCCTAGTGAGGCCGAGTGATGTGCTAGGATACTGTTTAGTCCTCTGTTGCTGTGTATTAAAATTAACCCAACTTAGCAACTTACAACAACAAGCACTTATTATCTTATAGTTTCTGTGGGTCAGAAATTGGAGAGTGGAGTTGCTGGGTGGCTCTGGGCCAGGGGCTCTCATGAGGCTGTCATCAGAAGGTTGGCTGGTGCTGCAGGCATCTGGAAGCTTTGTGGAGCTGAAGACCTGCGCCCAGGATGGCTCACTCACATGACTGCTGGCAAGAGGCCTCAGGGCTTTGCTATCTGTTGACAGGATCCTCTCCTTGGGGTTGCTTGAGCATCCTCATGACATGGCAGGTCTCCTTCCCCAGTGTGAGTGATCCAAGCCAGAAAGCAAAGACCAAGCTCTGACCTAGTCTTGGGAGTCACATGCCATCATTTCAAATTTATTCTGTTTGCTAGAAGTGGATCACTAAGTCCAGCAGACACCCCCCAAAAAGGAGAATACGTTTTAACTTTTGAAGAAAGTGTTAAAGAATGCATTTTAAAACCACTGTAGTCGTGAACTTAGTAAGACTCCTTGCTCATATTCAAATCTAAGTCATCTTGGTCCAGAAGCCTAGGGTCCTCCCGCTGCCTTGACAGGCCAGCTTACACCCTCAGGGGTGATGTGCCATTGTTGGTCCACCTCAGGTGTAAACAGGCATCATCTGAGGGTGCCTGGAGCATCCAGTATCAGGGATGAGCTGCACTTGACCTAGAACTTACGATGTGTTTTTATTAGAAAACTGATGAATCAGAGAGGAGCCCCAGGGGCTAAGGTTATCGGCTGTCCTCTGCTCACCTGTTGTCAGAGAGCACTGAGGAGCAGTCACTCAGAGTTTCAGAAGTGAAGGGTGAGGGGTCCCGTTGTGTGTGTGTGGAGCAAGGTTGGGAAGGCATTGGTACCCCTGTGGTCTAGGGAACTGAGCATGGTCTATGAAGAAAGAGAGACTTGAACTTTAAATCTCCTCTGAGCCTCATGTTTCTCAACTGTAAGTTGGGGATAAACATTGTTCTGAGAACCATGAATGGATAGTGTATGCAGAGGGCTGGAGCATACAGTTGGCACTCAGATCCACCCTACGTCTCCTCCTCATACCAGAAAACCCAGGGAATTGGGAGGGATGCGGGTCCCCCTAGGGAAGCAAAGGAAGTTAGAATTGGGGGGCTTCCCTCCAGAGCTAGATTCTGGGTGTATCTGATTCTTGCCAAAAACAAGGCCTTGCTCCTACCAGTTCCCAGAGCCTAGCTGTGACTCATTTCTTCTGCCTTTGTTTTGACTGGTGCCTGATGCAGCCTGGCTCTGCAATGATGCAGATGCTGATGCTGTTGCTAGGCAACCGAGCTACAGCATGAATCCCGAGAGGCCTCTGTTCCGCTCACCCCCAACCCAGGGCTGCCGACAGTGGTTGACTTCGAAGGAGCTGGAACAATTGGAGGGGTTCTTATGAAAATCCACAGGTATATTAGGGCAAGGAGCGTATATGTGTGCGATGGGGAGAGAAAGGCAGCAACATAACAGCTTCCACGTCCCGAGGGCTTGTTCTCTGCCCGTCACTGCGAGGAGTAACTCATTTCCTTTTGTGTAACAGCCTCAGGATGCATGTTGTAAACTCTTCCCATTTTACAGACAAGAAACCCAGGCCTTAGAGAGGAAAGGGGGCTTATCCAAGTCCACTTAAACATGAAGTGGTCGGGCTGAGAGGTAAACCTAGGCCTGTTCGACTCCAGGGCTCCTGAAAGATGAGGAATTCGACTTTGATTTCTTCCCTGCTCTATCCATTGTCTATTGCAACACATTCTCTGCAACACAACCAGGGGTTTGTTTGGAAAACAGGAAGCAGATCATGTTGTATTCCAGCCGTGGCCCGCCCTTGGTCATCACGCTCCTTCCCTTTCCATGCCCTCACCCCTTCTTTGCTGTTTCTCCTTCCTTTTCTCTGAGTGTCTTGATCTTCTTGCCTCAGAGCAGGCGACTTCCTTGCCTTGACCTTGCTAGTTCCTCTCCCTCCTTCAGGGTTCAGCTCAGGTGCCCCTCATCCCTGCAGCTTACCCTCCTACCCTGAAGCTGTGGGGTCTTTCTGCTCCTAGGACTGCATCCACCACGCTCTGCCATTCACAGGGCTCTCCTCTATCAGGCGCTGGTGTTCCAGTCTTGCTCACCCCTTTATCTACCCCAATACCTGGCCCAGGACCTGGCACAGAGGAGAGGGGAGAGGCCGTTTAGTACTTTTTGAATGAATAAGCACCTAAAAAGTGAATGTTAGAATTTGTGAAGTGAGCTTCCTGGGGTCTTTGGTCTAACATTGATTTGGGAGGAAGCAGCTCATTAATATTTCTGTCTCTATTCCGGGCCAGACATTTAGCTGAGGGTCTAGTGCATGGTACCAAATAAGCACTTACACCATGCAAACAGCCCGTTCTGCAGGTGAGATACCTGAGGCTCAGAGACAGGAAGTGACTTGCCCAAGGCGGCACAGCTTGTGATCACCGTGCCACGATCCAAGCCCGAGTCCTTCTGGTGCCATGACTCTGCTGGGAAGCCCCAGTTCTCTCTGAAGGGCAGTTAAAATGAAGCTGCACAGAAATAAGAGCACTGACATTTTCACGTTTCCAAAGTGTTTGCAGGCACCTTCAGTTTGAAGATAACACCTGCCAGAGAATGAAAGTCCATCCAAATGAGACGGTGGGTGCAGGGGTGTGTGGGGAACCACAGGGTAGAGGGGTTATGGGAAAAGTGAGGAGAGTGAGTTGTTGCCCTACCCAGCATGGGTCTGGCCTCTGCCCAGGACACCAGGAGCCTCCTCCTCCCCCGACCGTGCTCAGCAGGACCCAAACCAAGCCCCAGCTGAAATGCATTGCTCCTTCATTGGTCAAGGAACTGGCACCACTGCCTTCATCTTTGCACCCTCAGGCAGCCTGGCCACTCTGACCCTCTGCACCAAGGAGCTGGGCAGGGTCTCCCTGGACTGACAGGGGCTATGGCCACCCCTGGACTGCAGTAGGTCTTCTCAGGGAGAGAGGCAGGAGACACTTGGAGAAGGAAGTCAGATTGCTCTGGACACATGCAGTGAAGGGTGGGTGGGGCAGGCTTTGGGGCAGGGCAGGACAGCTCAGGGGCAGGCAGAGGGGACCACTTCTCCCTCTCCAGGGCAGCCACAGAGCAACTTCCTCCGTCCATGATGTCTGCAATCTCATTTTCTTTTCACAAAAGTGAGGCTTATTACCTCCACATGACAGAGGACCTGGAGTCTCATTCATTTATTCATTCATCTAACAGGTTTTACTGAGCACCAGTTAAGCACTAGGCATCTCCACTTAGATGCGTAACCTCTTTCTCTCCCGGTCTTCCCATCTCCCTCGGTAACTCCCTGTCCACACATGAGACAGCCCTTCTCTATTCTCTTCCACATCTCACACTTCCGTGCCTTCCTACTTCCCCCACTTCTGATATATGGTCAGACTAGATTCATTTCTTCCCAACTCCAATACACCCTCCCTGGTCTCAATGGGCCCTTCTGTGCCAGGGTGTGGGCATTAGCCTCCTGATGGTTTCCTTGCTCCCTTCTCCCCTTTACAAATCACACATTGGATCACGTCCAGCTCCTGACGGAAATCTTCCATGGCTTCCCGAAGGACTTTGAAGGACGTGCTTTTCCTACTCAATACTGCTTGCCTGAGATGAAGTGCCCTCTGCCCACCTCTCTCCACCCTCGTACCTGCCCCAGGCCCTGTGCTTTTGTGCCCTTTACGTTCCCCATCTTTGCATGGCTGACATTCAAGCCTCAGCTCATGTCACTCTCTCTGTGGGGACCATCCCTCTCCTAGTCACTCTCTGTCACATCACACGATTTTATTAATTGGTGACATTTATTTTCCTGTGTATTATTTTTCCCTGTCTATGATACTATAATCTCTATGAAAGCAGGAATTAGTCCTGTTTATAGCACCTGGAACAATGCCAGGCACTGTGCTGGCAAGGCTGATACACTGCAAACTCCCGGGGGCGCAATTCATACCAAAGTCTGTATGAAGGACGCTCTGTAGTAGTGCAGTGCACAACTTGCGTAGCTGTACATGGCAGACCCGAGGATACAGTTGTGAGCAAGATTGAAACAGTTCCTGATCTCACAGAGGTTTCAAGGGCTTAGCTCAACAATTTGAGCCTTTTATAATAGTAAGTGCCAGATACTGTCATACAATTCACATTTTTCCTAACAAAATCCACCATTTTACCGATTATAACATTTTACAGAATATGACACTGAGGCTCAAAGAAGTCAAATGATCTGCCTTAAGCTTACCCACATGGTGAGGGGCAGAGCCAGGACACAGACACACTTCAATCCGGTGGCAAAGTCCAGATCCTCAGAGATGCATGATCCCTGTCCCACGGAGTGCTCTGTCTTCTTGGGGCAAGGCTCTAGTATTTATTGTGCACTTAGCATGTGCCTGTCATGATGACAAAGTTACGTGCATTTTTTCTTGTCATATTTAAGATCTCACAACAATTGAGGATAGAGACTCAAAGAGGAAAAGCGGCTTCCCCAGAGTCACACATATGGAGAGTCAGAGCCTGGGATAGGGACCCGAAATCATCTGAGTCTCAGGTTCTTTCTCCTTCATGGCACTGACCAGGAATGATGGCAGTTAAATGTGGCAGCTGTTGTAATTGAGGACTGAACTGGATGCTGAGGAGGGGAGAGGAGGATATTTTGCTCTATGCTCAGAGAGGGACAAAGGTCACAGAGAATGACCTGGAAACAGAAGCAGGACGAGTTCCCAGGCAAGCTGGGGCATCTCGGAGGGTGGGCCTGGAGAATTGATCTCCACGCTCGAGGCCATCATCAGAAGTGTCCTTGGGGCCATAGCCCAGGCCTCCTGACCCTTTTCCTAGCCCAGAATCCTGGATGATTTTGACTTTCTTCTCTCCCACCCCGACAACCAAAGGAGACATTCATTAGACATTGGATGGAATTGACAGGGAGGGTGATTTTCCAGCAACCTGAGCCCTGTTGAACTCAGTCATGCTGAAACTTTCTGGTGAACTAAAAGAAATACAAAAATGGACCCAGTTTTTCTAGATCCTTCCATCATTTAAATAAAGATCGCTGAAATGTCAGTGGCTTGAGAGAAAGGGGGCACTTGGAAGACCCAGCCTCCAAAGGTTTTAACTGTATGTCAAGATTGCTGTCCTGTGGGATTCCTCCCCTAGTGAGATTTTTAATCATCCCCTTCACAGATGCCCTGGCTGCCTTCCTCCATCCGTGTCAGCAAATGGCACCATTTTCCCCTTTTGCTTATAACTGAGAGCTGGGAGTATCCATACCTCTTTCATCCAGTGTATTCCCCACATCCACCTGATCAACAAGTTCTATTAATTCTGTTTCCCTGTAAATCCCAGCCCTGTGCACAGTCCTCCACTTTCCAGGTCTATCTACCCACAAGGTTCTTTCCAGCATGTGATGCAGCTGACACACAGCTAGTTGTGATTCCACGGTGGCGGGGGGTGGGGGTGCCACTGTAAGGGAGCTATGGTCTTTCTGGTCTGGGACAAAAGGGTGACATTGGAGCTGAGCCTAGAAGGCTGGCTGAGGAAGTGATCACAAAGCCTACAAAAGAACTGTTGACCAAGGGCCTCAGGAAGTCCCAGAACCTGCTCTGAGGCTCTGGAAGGGCAGTTTTCCAATAGACCTTTTAGTGTTCAGTTCTACAAACAGAACAGACCCCATCCCAAGTGCCGTCTACCCCAGCTCAATGTCCTTGCTTGCCCTGGGCAGGCAGAGACGGCACAGTCTGAATAAGGCTTAACAAAGGTGAAGAGGGGATGAGGGACGCTCCCATTTTTGCATCCGTACAGTGGATGTAATCATCCTCCCCATCGGATCTGTGAGAAGGTTAATTAGGGTCATGGCTGACTGCAGCCTGCCATGGGAGAGGACAGCACTAGAGCTCAGGCCCAGGGTGGGTGTACAGCAGGTTTTGCCTACCATGGAGGGTGGGCTTGGGAGCCTGACTGCCAGGACTTGAATCCCCTCCACTATTGACTAGTGGGGGCTCTTGAGTGAACTGAGTATCCTGATGTGTCCCACCATTTGTCAAGGCACATACAGCAAATGACCAACTTTGTTTGTCACCCTAGAGAAATCAGATGAGTTTGCTCATAGTCGGGGACTATGTCCAGTGCTGAGGGCATCAAGACTATCTCAGCACACACCTCATCCAATAGGAGCACCTCGTGGGGAAGTGTAACATAACCTCTGTGAGCGTCAATTTTCTTATCTGTGTAATGGAAAAGATGATAAAAATAGCACTATTCTCCTACAGTTGTGGTGGTGATAAATTGAGAAAAATTGATGCCAAATGCTTCCTCCATAAGAAGAATTCACCGTTCTTCTTGTCTGTCCTCTCCCCTTGCTCTGCTGCTGAAATCACTCCATTTTCTGCCCTGCTCTGCCTTCGGTCAGCTGCTGATGACTCCCAAGAGTGCCCTCACCAACTGACCCAGCCTCTCTCTGTTTCAGGGAAGGACAGAATGTGACTTCTGGTTAATGCATCCATCTCTGGCAAGTCTGACAGATTCTGAGCCCAGTCAACTCCAGGGGCCCTCAACAAATTGCATTTCTGGTCTGGCCAAGCTGAGGCATAGCTCTTGACCATGGTGGTTACACCAAGCATGGAGGGAGATACACACATGCACCCACATACACATGTGTACACACACACACAGGAATGGGGGAGAGAAATACACACATACATACATACAGCGGGGAGAGAGAAAAGTGAGATTATTTACTAAGTGGTAGACTCTATACATGATCTTACTAGATTCTTACAATAATCATGTGGTGTTGCTACTATTATTAACACTGTTTTTATTAATAGATGTGGAAGCTGAAACTGTGCTAGGGAAAGCTACTTGTCTGAAATCACTCAGCTGCTAAGAGACAAAGAGGGTTCACACCCATATCTGTGTGGCTTCTGAACTGCATGATCATCCATCCATCTAGCCATGTGTCCATCCACCCACATGTCCATCTATCCATCCATCTATCTGCCCATCCATCCATCCATCCATCCATCCATCCATCCATCCATCCATACATCCATTCTCCATCCATCCAACATTAACCAAAGCCATGCCAGTGCCTATAAACCGTTGGTTAAGGGGCATCTGTTTCTCTCATCTCCCCCACTCGCCCCTTTCCTCTGGGATAAAGCTGTCCAGCTTCTTTCCAGTTCCTCCAAGGGGCCCCTCAATTCTCTGTCTCAGAGACTTCATCTGGGCTGTGCCACCTGCTGGAAGTAGACTTCATCTGACTGACGCCTAAGCCTATTTCAGGTTCCAGCTTCTGTGTCCACTCTGAGAGGCCACCCCGGTTACCCTTTCCTAAGTAGGTTCTCTCTCATTATTTCTGTCATTGAATCAGGTTAACTTTTTCCCCAGATTTTGTCACAGCAGCAATTAAGTTTAATAATTGAACATTCGGTAATAACAATATGAGTTAATACTTATTGAGTGCTTGCTGTGTGTCAGACACTGTTCTGCTGCTCCATATAGACCTCATAACAACCTGATGGTTATTATCATCTCCATTTTATAGAGGAAGAAATGAGGTTCTGAGAACTTACCTTTATTCATTTGTTTATGAGATTATTCTTCTTTTTTCCAGCTTTACTGTAATCTTCATGAAGGCACAGCCATTGACTAGCCCATAATAGGTGCAGATAACATATTTGTTGAAAGAATGGATTCCAAGCTCTATGGGAGAGTTGGAGAAAAATGAGACATGACAGGCTTAGGAAGAGAGACAAATGGTTTCAGAACCACACAGCCAGTCCTATAAAAGGAACCCGTTATAATATACCAATGGAGTTCAGAGAAGGAAAGATTCATGATGTCAGGGGGGACCTTGGAGGGCTTTCCAGAAGACACAAAATTTGAGCTGCATTACAAAAAAAACTTTAGTGAGTTATAATTTATGTCTGATACATTGCATCCATTTAAAAAATGTAAAATTCAATCAATTTTGACAGAAGTATACAGCCATGAAACCAATGTCACAATCAATATACAGGATTATTTCCATAATTACAAAAGGATTCTTCACACTCCTTTACACGCCCTACCTTCACCTATACAAAAGTCCTAGGCTGCTGTTGATCTGATTTTTATTACTATATAATAATTTGCTTTCCTTGACTTTTATATAAATGAAATTATGCAGATTGTGTATGGCTATCTTCCACTAGCATACTGATTTTTTAGAAAAGTTTAAGGTATAATACACATACAGTAACATTCACCTGTTGTAGTACATGGTCCTGCAAATTTTAACAAATGTATATAATTAAAGAATGCTGCTAAGATTATCAAGATAGACAATCAAGATATAGAATAGCTCCGTTAACCACTCCTCAAATTCCTCCATGCTTCTTGTTGTCAATCTGTGTCCCACCCTCAGCCCCTGAAAACCATGAATGTGTTTTCTGTCCTTACAGGTTTTATGTTTAGGTGGAATTATGCACTGTATAGCCTTACGAGTCTAGCTTCTTTCAGTTAGCATTATGAATTTAAGATTCATTCATGCTGTGGAATCTCAACCATCTATCAATAGTTAGCTCTTTTCCTTTTCTTTTTCCTTTTTTTTTTTTTTTTTTTTTTGAGACGGAGTCTTGCTCTGTCGCCAGGCTGGAGTGCAGTGGCACAATCTTGGCTCATCGCAACCTCCACCTCCTGGGTTCAAGCGATTCTTCTGCCTCAGCCTCCCGAGTAGCTGGGACCACAGGCATGTGCTACCACGCCCGGCTAATTTTCGTATTTTTAGTAGAGACGGGGTTTCACCATGGCCAGGATGGTCTCGATCTCTTGACCTCATTTTCTGCCCACCTTGGCCTCCCAAAGTGCTGGGATTACAGGTGTGAGCCACTGCACCTGGCCTTTTCTTAAATTTTTGAGTAGTATTTCATTGTGTGGATGTTCCAGAGTTTGTTCATTCACTTACCAGTTGAGGAATATTTAGGGTTGTGTCTAGATTTTGTTGATTGCAAATAAAACCACCATTTACACACACATTTCATCTCACTTAGGTAAATGCCTAGATATAAACTTGCTGGTTCCTGTGATGAGCGTATGTTTGACTTTGTAGGAAGCTACCAACCTATTTTCAATGACCATGCCATTTCACATTCTTATCAGTAATATATAAGAGTTCCAGTTGTTCCTCATCCACAGCAATATTTAGTATTATTGTAAGTTTACAACATTTTTAATGTTATTCATTTTAATAGGTATGTAGTGCTATCTCATTTTGGCTTTAATTTGCATTTCCCTTATATAAATTCTTATATGCTTTTTCTTGGATTATTTATTTTCTTATTATTGAATTTTGAGAATTGTTTAGATATTCTGAATACAAGTTTCTTATCAGATATGTGATCTGCAAATAATTTCTTCCAGTTTGTGGCTTGTCTTTTAATTCTTTTTTTTTTTTTTTTTTTTGAGATGGAGTTTCGCTCTTGTTACCCAGGCTGGAGTGCGATGGCGCAATCTCAGCTCACTGCAACCTCCGCCTCCTGGGTTCAGGCAATTCTCCTGCCTCAACCTCCTGAGTAGCTGGGATTACAGGCACGTGCCACCATGCCCAGCTAATTATTTTTGTATTTATAGTAGAGATGGGGTTTCACCTTTTAATTCTTTTAATAGTATTTAAGGAGTAGAAGTATCTAATATATTAAATTGTTTGTAGTAGCAGGACCTGACAACAGTATACTGCCAATTCTTCTCTCTCATCCTTTGTGCTACTGTTGCCATAAATTTTACTCCTATACATATTGTAAACACACAATACATTGCTACTCTTCTTGCTCTAGTTAGTCATCATTTGATGTGGGTAAAAATAAGAAAAACTGATTTTTGTATTTATCTTTGTTTCTACCTTCAGTGTTTGCTTTGTTTTGTTGTAGCTCCAAGTTTCCGTCTGGTATCATATTTCTTCTGCCTGATAAAGTTCTTCTAACTACTTTTGGTAATGCAAGTCACCCAGCTGTGAGTTCTCTCTCCTTTTGTTTATCTGAAAAACCTTGTTTCTCTTTCATTTTTGAAAAACATATTTGCTGGATATAAAATTCTGTGTTGACAGCATTTTTATTTTAGCTCTTATTAACATCACTCCATTATCTTCTGGACTGCAGAGTTTCTGTTGAGAAGTCTGCAGTGAGTTATTCTTATCTCTTTCCTCTCTGGCTACCTTAAATATATTGTCTTTTTCTTGTTCATTTGTTTTGTTTTGTTTACCTGTTTAATTTGGTTATTCAGGTTTTTCTCAGAATATATATTGTCTTTTTCCTAAGTTTTCAGCAGTTTGAAAATAATATGGCCAGTGTCTGGATGTGATAAACTCAAGAAAAAGTTTTTATTTTTTTCAGGTTGCCTAAAATTTTTGTTTTTATAAAGGTGAGAGAAATGTTCTTTCCAGCTTTATGAATTCTAAGCTAAAGCTGTAAGTTCATCATTATCTAGCAAGTGTATTTTAGATTTCAGACATGCTATTTTTCAGAACTTGATTTTCTATTTGGTAAACACACACATACACACAAATTCTATTTCTCTGATGGCATTCTCTATTTTTTTTTATTAATTGGTATTTTTTTACCTCATTGAGCAAAATTAGAATTTTAAAAAATAATTCAAACATCAGAGTCACTTTGCAGTTTACCATTGTTGATTTTTCCTTCCTATTGCAAATGAGTCAAATTTTCCTAGTTCTTCATATGTTGAGTTATGTTGATTTAATCCTGAACATTTTGATTATTATGGAATAATAAACTCTGGAATACAACAGAAACCCTGGCTTTCTGTTATATTCCCCCCAAGAATGTTAATATTTTTGTTTTATCTGACAATTAGCTAGATTCCAACTGTGATCTCTTGTTTGCCTGGAATGGATGGTAGCTCAATTCCCAGGTCTAGATTTAATCCTTATTTGGGCTATTTGAGTGTGTCCCATGCATGCATGGTTCAGGGGCCTGGCCAGATAACTGGACAAAGTTTATACACCAAACCTGGGTCTCCTCATCTCTAGATCTTTCCTTTCCTGGATCCTTAGTCCCCTCGTCAGTTTCTGGTGGCTGTGGCCACGCTAACCTCTGTCCTCTTTTACCACAGAAAGATGGTGGGTTTTCTTTCAGAGCTTCAGCTGCCTTATACCACTCTGAGGGTACAGCCCTCCCTCAGACAAAGCTGCAAAACTGGGAACTCACCCGATGCCAGTCCTTTCAACATTCTGACTTCCCTCCAAAATTCGCCTGTTTTTAATCACTCTCTAGAGTCTTTAATGTAGTTGCTGTTTATATTCTGTCCATAGTTTATAGTTGTTATTTCTGGGAGGATTGATGTCTGCTGGGACTTAACTCATCATGCTGTAAGCAGAATTCCAAGCTCATTCTTAAAGAAAAAGTACTTCTTTTTGCAGAAATTGTGGGCAAGGGCATCCAAGGCAAAAGGATCAGCATGACAAAGGCATGACGATAGGACACAATGTGATCAGCTCAGGCTTCTCTTAGGATAGCTTTCCTTCAGATAAATATGCAAGAGAAAAGGCTTGCAAACAGATACAGATACAGCTACAGTTTCTGGCGTCTCTAAGGCCTGCCTTTTCCCCTTGAGAGAAAGAACTGAGATAATGAGTGCTTTAAATTCAACTTTCTGAATATAGACCAAATCTTACAGCCCATGTTGTCTTCCACACAGCCCCTCAGCTAGAAGCCCTGAAGGGCAATGACAGACTTTGAACCCATTGTTTGAGACGAGGTCAGGAAACTTATTTCTGGTATCTGGATACTGTCAAAAGAAATAAATCTTTTCCTGTCTCTTTAAAATGCCTTGCAGATTTTTGTGACACATCCGTAAATTTATCTAGAAACAGATTGGCAGCAAGCTCAGTATCACCGATTTAGAATGTGTGCCACTTTGGACCCCTCTTCTGCTCATCTCTTCACCCACCCCAGCATGGCACCTGTGTCAGGAAAGCAGTCTGCACATGCATCAATGCTGTGGGCTGGAACTCTGTACAATGTGATCAAAGGCTACTATGTTTGATTCCTAGGAAGCTCATAAATGTGCCATTGCAGAGTGAAAAGAAGAAATACAAGATAATGTATTCCATCTGACCCATGCATTATTTTTTCTGATGTTAGTTAAAATAATTTCTGAAAACTACATTTTTAATAGGCAAAAACGCAACTACTATTTATGCTCACTTAAAAAAATGAAAGAATAAGTAAACCTAGATGGTTTTCTCCTCTCTACACACATCTACCCAAAGTATTGGCAAAGAATGAAATCAGAATGGATTCACAAAAGGTGAATATGATGTTTTATTTATGGACGCATTGCCTGATAGTGCTTTTACCAATTAGGATTTACCAGGAAATAAATGTTCCTTTGTGAGTTGTTTCTTTTAAAGGAAGCTCTTTTCCCTCTTTAACCTCTTTTAGTGACAGCTAACACTGAGGCTGTAGTGGCCTGTGTGGGTGAGAAGCTCTGTATTTGCCTCTGCTCCTTCAGTGGGAAGGAGGATGTGGTCTCTAGTCCTGAGGGCAGGGCACCGAGACCTGCCTTTCTTCTGCTTTGGGCTGCTGTGGAGGTTGCTCCACTCAGGAAAGCCCACCCTGTGGGCTGTGGAGGGATGAGCATGGAAATGCTGGGGCCACTCTGATTCTCAGCTGTGCCCATCTGAGCCAGCGGGTCCTTGGACAGGACACTTGGGCCCCTTCATGATCTGGATCCCAGCGACCTTCTGGAGCTCTTCTTCTGTCACTACTGTTGCTTCTACATCACCCAAACACACCTCCACCTCAGGACCTTTGCATGTGCTGTTTTCACTGCCTGGACCACAGGTCTCACTCCCTTATTTCCTTCCATCTACTGCTGGTGCCTTAGAGAAGTCCTCTCTGGCCACAGTCCCTGTCCTTCCCAGGTTTATTTGCCTCTGGGCACCTCCTGGCATTTTATAGTTTTGTTTGTTCCTGGTGTGTCCCTCTCCACAGGAATGCCAGCTCCCTGAGAACGGGCACTTTGTTTTGTTCACTGCTGTATCCCTTGCCTTTTGAACAGTGCCTGGTACATGGCAAGCATTCAAAAAATTTGTTGAATGAATGAATAAAGTTTGGTTTGCCATGTGTCTTGATTGCACTCAGTCTTAGTTTCCTCATCTTTAAAATGGGAACAGTGTAAATTAGTTACACCATTGTGGAAAGCAGTATGGCAATTTCTCAAAGAGCTAACAGAAGAACTACCATTCAACCCAGGAATCCCATTACTGGGTAAACACCCACAAGAATACAAATTATTCTATGATAAAGACACTTACACACAAATGTACATTGCAGCACTATTCACAATAGAAAGACATGAAAGCAACCTAAATGCCCATCAGTGGCAGGCTGGATAAAGAAAATGTGGTGCATATACACCATGAAATACCATGCAGCCATGAAAAAGAATGAGATGATGTCTTTTGCAGGAACATGGATGAAGCTGGAGGGTATTATCCTTTGCAAACTAACACAGGAAGAGAAAACAAATGTTCTCACTTATAAGTGGTAGCTAAATGACGACAAGACATAGACACAAAGAAGGGAACAACAGAGATTGAAGTCTACTTGAAGGTTGAGGGTGGAGGGTAGGAGAAGAGAGAGGAGCAGAAAAGAAAACTATTGGGTACTGGGCTTAATACCTGGGTGATGAAATATCTATACAACAAACCCTTGTGACATGAGTTTACCTATGTAACAAACCTTCACATGTACCCCCAAACCTAAAATAAAAGTTTAAAAGAATAAAACGGGATTAGTGACACCTACCTCACAAGTTGTTATGGAAATGTAAGTTATGTTGCTATATAGAATGGGAGAGTTCCATACAACAAATAATATGCGTGAAAACAGGTTTACTCTTTGAAAAATATATGTGCCAGGCATCATCATGTTACAGACGCATTTTACTGTGTACTTACCATGCAATGGAAAGGGTGCTAGCACCTTATGTGGATGGTCTTAGCTGTGAGCAATGCTGGCACTCGGCTGGTCTACCCAGGGCCAGGTCCGATCAGCCCAATAGCTGTCCAGATTAGTTGAAGGCCTTAGGGAAAATGAACTGGGAAGTTTTTATCTCCAGTGCTGTGAGGGAGCTAAATGCTATTACCCCCCAAGTTTAATAATTGAGGAGACTCAGAGGTGAACTGCTTCACTCTCTATCACGTAGTAAATCTGGTGTGGAGTCAGGGTTTAAAGCAGCTCCATCATACTCCATCCATCCATCCATCCATCCATCCATCCATCCATCCTTCATTCAACAAATATTTTTTGAATATCTACCATGTACCAGGCACTATTTAAAGAATATAGCAGAGAATAAAATGAAATTTCTTCCCTTGTGGAGCTCATGTTCTTCTTGAGGAACATACGATGAACAAATAAAAATATAGTATGTCATGTGGTGACAAGTGCTCTGTCTTAGGGGCCAGAGCAGGGCAGGGGGGTGGGTCCCAGAGTGGAGCTGGTGGCAGCAGCCAGATGGGTGCGAAGCTTCAACACGGGGACTGTGTTCCCCATGCAATGTTGTCCAGGGCCAGCTCCAGGCCTGGGCTAATCAACAGGACAGCCGTTTATTCAGTGAGGTTGTACTGGCCCCAGGGACTGTTACCTCCCTCAAAACTTGTCTCCTGGAGTGGGAGTCCCCTGGAGAGGAATTGTCCTTGGTCACATGACCCCAGGAATGCTAATGTCCTCTGCCCATGAACTGTGCGGAATGAGGCTTTCTGGTTTGTGGAGGGCTCCCTGTCCTGGGTCCTCAGTGACCAAGAGACTGGGTGGCAGCTGGGGGCGGAGAGTGGGCTGAAAAGTACTGAAAAGTGGAGGATCACAGTGAGGGTGAGTGTCCAGGCTGAGATGCTCTTAGGAAGGTGGGAGGGGCAGGGCGGGGACGAGAATTTGAAGAGTCCTGCCCCATGTAGTCACACATCCCCGGTGTCCTTTGGTGGGGCAACTGGCCAGCAACTCAGCAGGCTTTCTAGAACCTTTTCCAGGGTGCCAGGGAGATGAAGTAGATAAAACCCAAGCCCTGCCCTCAGGCTCTCCCAGTATAGCAGGGCCTCCTCCTGTCAACACCAGCTTTGTCCAGGGGCTAGAAGGGAGGTTGAGGGCTTGTGGCTCCCCTGCCCGCTATCCCTCCCCAGCCTCTGAAAGCTGTCTCACCTCTCCTTTTCTGCCTGGGAAAGTTCAAGAACTTGAACTTCCAGCTTAAGAATCACCACCTTGGTTAGTGACCTGCTCCAGCCAAGGGACCTGGTTTGAGACCTCCCTCCTTTGAGCCTCCATAGAGAGGCAGCATTTCAAAGCGTGAGATTTGGAGTCAGACATGCCTGTTCAAATCTCAGTGAACACTGATCACTGCCATTTGATTCAGGGAGGTCATGTCACTCTGATTTTTCTCATCTGTAAAGGATGATAAAGAATATCATCTTCGAAGTGTTATTGGAAAGATACATGAAGTGACTTAGGTACAGGGTTTGGTGTAGAGTAGGCGCTTGATATGTCACGAACTAGTAATTATGGTTATCATCGTGCCTTTTTCTTCTTCTGATGCCAGTGCATGCTCCTTGTCTGCCTTAGTTTGCAGACTCTGGCCTCCATGAGGAAGGGCCTGGGTCCTGTTTTCTTTTGTGTCCTGGAGTTTAGAGAGGGGTGAGCAAGCTGCAGCCCACCTTCTGTTTCTGTAAATAACGAAACACAGCTGGTACACAGCCACCCCACTTGTTTCCATGTTGTTTATGTCACAAGAGCAGTCTTGAGTAGTTGCGATAGAATATGTATAGCTCTCAAGCCTCACATATTCACTCTCTTGTCAATTACGAGAAAGAACAATCTAACACCTAACAGATGTTCATAAATACGTCTTCCAAGAACCAGCAGATGAATAGGTGCTGTATAACTGTGTCATGGATTGTGGTAATGCATTAGCTCAATTGGAATATTCCTCTTGTTAGTTTTTTTTTTTTTTTGGGAGGAGGGGGGAGTAGGTTGGCTCTCTCCCCCTGGAGCTAACTTATATTTAAAGCTGACACCCTGATTATTAACTTCATGTGAATGTGGCTGGCTGTGTGGGTGGATGGTGAAGCCCTGGAGGAAAAAAACTGAGAGGGAGAATAAGCAGTGAAGAGGGGAGAGGAGGCACAGAAAGAAGAGACAGAGGCTGCCTCCTTGGCTTTTTCTGGTGCCACTGGCCTTGGTCAGGCCCTCATGAAGTCAAGCCTGGACCACTGCAGTGGTCCAGCCCACAGCTCGGCATGTGGGAAGCACTCAGTAGATGTTTCGCTGAGTGAATGAATGAGATGCCTGCGCAGCATTAGAAAGAGCACAGGAGTGGAGCCCGAGACTGAGTTTACATTCCAGCTTTATCCAGCAGAGTGACCTCATAGAGGTCAGCTCGCCTCTGCTCCAACAGTGACAGGATTCTTGCTATGCTCCCTCCTAGGAGGGTGGTGAGCAGTGCATGATACAGCAGGCACCAAAAGGAAGAAAACTGTCATTTATGGAGCCACAACTGTGTGCTGGGCACAGAAGAGGATATTTTACATCCCTAAACTGATAATCACAGCAAGCCAGTGAGGTAGAGATCAGCCAGTTATATAGCTGAGAAACTGAGGCTCGGGAAGTCAGGCTGATGGCCTTTTCATGTCTCTGAGATTTACAATCTGGGCTTCTCCCAGGAGGAAGGAGGAAGGGAAGGTGGCTTCCTCAAGTCTAAGAAGTGAAATTCTCAGCTGGACAATGAGTTATAACCTAAGGAGAGGAGCTTACAATTTACTAACAGCATTCTCAATCCATCATCCTCATTTAATAAAATAATCTAAATACATTAAATACGAATATCGCTACCATTTAGTGACTGCTTATTTTGTGTCAGATACCATGGGACTTGCCTTGACATGTGTTACTTTGCTAACTTCACATGGCCATGCGAGGGAAATCATTTTAACCCCATTTTACAGATGAGAAAACTGAGACTCTGAAATGTTAAGTGACTTGCCCGAGGTCACACAGCTAGTCAGGGCAGAACTGGGAACTCTCATCTGTATGACTCAGACTGCTAAATTGACTGGCTTTCATTCTGGGACTTAATGGTCACTGACAAGGGGTTCACCAATGAGAACACGTGGACACAGGGAGAGGGACAGCACACACGGGGGCCTGTTGGGTGGGAGGGAGCATAGGAAAAAGAGCTAATGCATGCGGGGCTTAATCCCCAGGTGATGGGTTGATAGGCACAGCAAACTGTCATGGCACACGTTTACCTGCACATCCTGCACATGTATCCCAGAACTTAAAAAATAAAATAAAATAAAAAAGAAAAGGGGTTCACTTTGTTTTCCTTCCAGAAAAAAGGTCACCATTTAGTACCGCGAGGGTAGCGTGATTGATGACAATAATTATAATATTGTGCAATGGAGTTTTCACTGCTGTTGGGTCCAATGCCACAAACATAGCCCAAGCATCCCGACTCTTTTGAAAGAGTTGATAATTAGGTTCTTATAATTACACACCCCATTTTCTCAGAGATAGAAAGAAAAAATTGGTTTCCTGAGTTGAGAGGGAGTTCTTTACCAATGGTCAGATATGGCTATTTTAACAGCACTGGGGAAAATGTGAAATGTAAAAACATGCCTTTGGGAGCTGAGGCATATGGAGCGTAGGGCCAATGACTTTGCATCTAGAAAGGCTTTTGCATTTAAAGACTCTATAACCAAAATGAGAAAAGATTTAGGCGAGGCTTAATTTTAGATTGGATTTCATTGAATGCAGCTGATGCTAAAGGCAAGTGTTTGATTACAGCGTGTACCTAGAGGTACCCTGGGGGTGTGGATTGGGTGTTGCTCTCCCCAGTATTTTCTTTGGCCAAAAGACTGATCTTCAGGTGGGACACACCCCTCCTGGACATAAAGAGGGGAACCTGGGACGTAACCAGCTACTGAGCTCTTCCGTTGCTCCTGGTTGTCTGGGCAAGTGAGCTGACCTCTGTAAACCTCAGGCTCCTAATACGTACAATAGGCATAGACATTGTACCCCTACCGTAAGATTGCTGTGAGCCTTAAATAAGATAAAAGCTGTCAGTGTTTTACAGGAGTAAAGTGCTTGGAAATGTTAGCTATCGTTGTAACTGTAACTGCTTTTCTGGGTTTCGGAAGTTACAGTCTCTGAAAGTGGAAAAACTCAAACTTTAGCTGGGTACCGTGGCTCATCTGTAATCCCAGCATTTTGGGAGGCTGAGGTGGGCAGATTACCTGAGGTCAGGAGTTTGAGACGAGCCTGGCCAACATGGTGAAACCCTGTCTCTACCAAAAATACAAAAATTAGCCAGGCTTGGTGGCACATACCTGTAGTCCCAGCTACTTGGGAGGCTGAGGCAAGAGAATTGCTTGATCCTGGGAGGTGGAGGATGCAGTGAGCCAAGATAGCACCATTGCACTCCAGGCTGGGCAATGGAGGAAGACTCTGTCTCAAATAATAACAATAGTAATCATAGCTCAAACTTTCTCCTCTGCTCGCACACCAAAATGGTTATCAACACAGAAGACCTCTGTGACCAAATGTGTGTGTGTGTGTGTGTGTGTGTGTGTGTGTAGTTCTCCCCACCACCAAGCAAGCAATCAGTTCTGCCGCAGACACCAGCTGGGTGTCCGCTAATTCAATTCCGCCACTACCAACCTGGAGACGGCATCAGACCCCATAAGTTGAGGGCTCAGCCTCCAAGATTATCCCCCCACAGATATCAGTTGCAAGTCTGGGCCTCTGGAACTTCCAACAGACTGGCTTCAAGTTGGGGTCCCACAACCCCCTCTTTGGGTTCCATTCACTTGCTAGAACTGCTCACAGAACTTAGGGGAAATCTCACATTTACCAGTTCATCACAAAGGGTATTTTAGAGAATACGAATAAACAGTGAAATGAAATGATACATAGGGCAAAATCTGGAAGGGTCCCAAGTACAGGAGCTTCTGTCCCCGTGGAGCTGGGGTGCACCACCCTCCCAGCACACAGATGAGTTTTTGTTCACTGTCCTGTCAGGCTCCATGTGTCCATCTATCCAGAAGTTCTCAAGACCCAGTCCTTTTGGATTTTTGTGGAGACTTCACTATGTGGGCAAGATTGATTAAACCACTGGTCATTGCGGAGGCTGGAGGGTGGGGCTGTAAGTCCCAACCCTCTAAACTTGCCTCGGATTTTCTGATGACCAGCTCCATCCTGAAGTTACCTAGGGGAGCCCAGCCAAGAGGCAACTCATTAGCAAACAAAACATATCACTTTGGAGTTTCTAAGGATTCTAGGAGTCGTATACCAGGAAACTGGGTTGAAGACCAAATATATATTTCATGATATCACAGTCACATTTTTTTTTGAGATAGAGTCTCGCTCTGTTGCCCAGGCTGGAGTTCAGTGGTGTGATCTTGGCTCACTGCAACCTCTGCCTCCCGGGTTCAAGTGATTCTTCTGCTTCAGCCTCCTGAGTAGCTGGAACTAGCTGCGCATGCCACCACGCCCAGCTGAATTTTGTATTTTTAGTAGAGACGGGGTTTCACCATATTGGCCAGGCTGGTCTGAACTCCTGACCTTGTGATCTGTCTTCCTTGGCCTTCCAAAGTGCTGGGATTACAGCTGTGAGCCACTGTGCTCAGCCCACAGTCAAATTCTTTAAACTGTGAAGTTAAGCACATAAGCCTTATTACAAATCCTTCTGAGGATTTCAACCATCAGTCCCTCCTTGCCTGGCGGTTGGGCACATGCCTCCGTTTTTCTTGCCCCGTCCTCTAGTCTTCATGCCTATCCTCTAGACTTTCTGCCCTGCTTTCTTCTGAGCTTCTCAGTTTTCTTCCAGGCTCTCATGAGTCTGGCTGAATCCAAGTACCTCTTCCAGCCTCTCTTCTCTCGGTGACAGTGCTGTGCCTATTTCGCTGATTTGGAATACGTCTGTGCAACACCATGAGTAAGGCATGATGCTGAGGTTGTGCAGGGCTAGGGAGGTGGTTGACCAGCTGTCCCTACAAGCAAATGCCCACGCCCTGAGCTTCTCTGTGAGTAATGGCTCAGGATCTGTGAAACGCTTTTCTTGGGACTTTGCTCTCTTCTCCAGGACCCTCTGATGCCCCCCTTGCTTCTCCTGCATTGTTCTCTTGGCAGTGCCCAGCTTCTCCGTGTGCCATTGCTGCTACTGCAATTGTGCCTTTGGAGTGACTATCTTCTCCAGCTTGCCGGGGACTGAGGGATTTCTGGGATGCTCCCGGACCTTGTTTCTCTTCTTCCTCTTCTTAGTGTGATGCTGATTCCCATGCCAAGACCCCTTCACCCTGCAGGTGTGAGCATCTCGCATCTCGCTTGCTTCCTTCCCTCCCCTGCCTCTCTTCCCTGCCCCTCCCCAGCACCCCAGGGATCTCCCATTTCTAAGGAGGAATGGAACTGGCATTCTCACCACGTGGCTGGAACTGGAGCTCTCCTGATGACATTAGCTCCCATTTCTGGACCCCCATTGCATTCCAATCTCATGCATCCTACATGATTTCATCCTTGTCACCACCCTGTGAGGAAGGGACTGTCACTATTGGCGTCTTAAAGGTAAGGAAGGTATAGAGACGGAGAAAGTCGGCCACCAGCCAAGGTCACACCACAGGCTACTTGTGAAACTGGATTTAGGACCCAAATGTCTCTAACTCCCCGAACACCTCCCTCAGCCTAACCACGCTCCCTGCCTCCTGGCTGTGGAGGAATCTAGGACAACTAGAAAGGCCGAGGTGAATGAAGACGTGAGGATGGCACAGCAGTGGCCAGGCTTCTCAGCGTTTCACATTCGCTTCCCTCCAGCATGGCTCCACTGTATGTTGACTGTGGTGGCGCATAATTATTCCCTGATTGTTTGGTCATATATTTCAAAAAACATCTGTTGTGTGTTTGCCCCCATGCCCAGCACATTATTAAATGTTTCCCCAAGATCATTTTATGGATGCTTTTTTTTTGAGACAGAGTCTTGCTCTGTTGCCAGGCGCCAGGCTGGAGTGCAGTGGCGCCATCTCAGCTCACTGCAACCTCCACCTCCCGGGTTCGAGCAATTCTCCTGCCTCAGCCTCCCAGGTAGCTGGGACTACAGGCACACACCACCACGTCCATATATATAGTATTTTCAGTAGAGACGGGGTTTCACCATCTTGGCCAGGATGGTCTCAATCTCTTGACCTCGTGATCCGCCCGCCTCGGCCTCTCAAAGTGCTGGGATTACAGGCTTGAGCCACCACACCCGGCCATTATGGATGTTTTTTAAAAGTCATACAACAATCCAAGAGGGTGGATGTTAAAATGCCTGTTCTACAGATACAGGACCAGGCATTGCGAGGCTGTCATCAGCCACGTGACACAGCTGGTGGTAGGCAGCTGGACTCTGTTCCCAGGGCTTCCGAGTAAAAGTCGCCTTGATGGAACACTCATCACTGGCAAACACTCACTTTCACATCCTCAAGCAAACTGTAAGCTCTGACAAGGCAGCAGACATCTCTGAGGTTTCTTCATCATCTTCCAAGCTGCTTTGGTCCAGTGCTAAGCACACAGTCTGTACTCAGAATTGACCTTTGAATGAACACTTTCCCAGATTACCCCGCCAAAAAGCCTCCAAAAACCAAAAACCAAAAGAACCCCAAAGCCCAAAACAACCAAAACTGTGTGTGAGGCTCGTTTTCTTGGTGGAGGGATTAGTGTTGGGTTATAAGAAAAATCTGGAAGGAAAAGAAGCAGTTTTGGGCCCCCCATCTGTGCAGGGGACACTCAATTATGACTGTCTTACATGACAGGCCCGGAACTGCAGGACGGAAGGGTGATTATGTCCATTACACAGATGGGATGACTGAGTCCCAGAGGAGTCTGTTCTCTTTCCTCAAGTCTCAGGTTTCAAAGTGACTGTTTTTCTCCTCCCTGCAGAAGCTTGGCAGCTTTTCCACACTGCTGGTTGTCCTGCTTAGAGATTTTGACTCAGTGCCAGGTAAGCCAGTTCCTGAGGTGCCTGTCAGAGTCTCCCCCGGGGGGCTGTGTATGGCTGTGCGCTCTGACAAAGTCCTCCTGGACTCCTATGGAGACAGATGACAGCAGCTCTGGCTGGCAGGCACTCTCCTCATTAAGACCTTTGGAAAGGCTGGGTCTATTCTGGCTTTTTCCTCAAGGAATCAATATTTTTGGTGACAACAAAACCCTGGGAAAGAAAGCCACAGAGCACAGGGACCGGGCAGAAAATTAGAAATTCTTGTTGCGTTTGGTTGTGGAAAGGAGCCACAGAAAATCTTAGTCTGATGAATCCTTGGTCAGGGTGTACAGGGGAAATTTCTGAGATCAAGCTTGCGAAAAACGTGACTGCTGTCCTGGAAGCCACTCACGGTGCTGGGGGCCCAAGCCTGACTTGTCTTGATGTGGGATTTGGGGATTACATTATTCAGGAATTGGAAACTGTGGCTTAGAGGTCCGAAGCTCACAGATAGATCGGTTGCTTTGGGGAGAAGAAATGAGACAGAGCCTGTCATGAACGTGAAGGGCATCCTGCACCTGGCCCTGAGGGGTCAGAAATCACAGAGGTGTGTTCACAGAGGTGTGTTCACAGTGGGCCTCTATACTTGAGGGCTTCAGCCCCTCTGGGGCAGAGTTATGCAGAACTGGGCTGGGCAGAGGAAGCTGCTCCCATTATATTGGCTCCATACTAACATTCTCAGCAGAAGAAAATTGATCCCATTTTGGTGAATTTAAAATAGATCATATGACTTCCTGAACTCAGCTGGTAACTATTGAGTGCCTGCCAGGTGCCAGGCACACTTTTGGGGCCGGAGATAGAACAAACAAAAAACAAAAATCAATTCCCTGCTCTTCCTCATTCTGGTGGCAAACAGACAGCTTGATGTATGAAGATAAGGATGACACAGAAGGCCAGGGAATGATGGGGAAAGATGACAGAGCCTGGTGGTCCAGAGGTGGCCACGTGGCATCTTGCTTTTCGGGGAGGGATGCTCATTGTTCAGGAGCACTGACGCAGGGGCCTTGGTATCTGATTTCTGTGCATTTCGGGTGGGAGTGCCTGAATCTCCTTTGGGCTGGATGAGCCAGCACTCAGAGTGGGAGTGGGGCAGACGCAGCTAAGCAAGGGATGTCTAGGACAGAAGGTAGGCTTGGGAACCGGATGGGCATCCGAGGTCACTTTCGGGGGCCCAGCCAGAGAGGCAGAACTGGCTTTAGAGAGGAAGGACTGTGTCTGCACACAGCCGGCCAGGCGAGGAGGAGGAAGAGGCTCCGCTCAGAGAACTTCCTGAGCCCTCACAGCTCCTGCCCTGTTCTGTAGGCACCAGAGTCTTTCCCACTTTCCCATCGTATATGATGGAACATTTGGTTGTTTTAAAATTTCCCTTAACAATTGTTACTGAATGCATAAAATAAAAAAATCATGGATGAACTCATTTTCAGTGTGAGAGGTTAAAATAATCTAAAAGAATACAAAGCAAAGTGAGAATTTTTTTACATCTCCATTTCCATCCCAATTTCCACCCCAAATGTATCCACTGTAAATGGTTTAGCATCCATCTTCTGGACTCTTTTCTATGCATTTACATTCAAATCTGTTCAAATGTGCTTACATCTTAAATCAGAAATGGAATTACAGTATGCATCTTGGTCCATGATTTTCCTTTTGTTTTCACTTTACGACATGTATTAGAAATCTACCTATGTCAGTAACTATTTCATTATGTGTTACATGATATAGCCATCCTTTTTTTACTATCAACCTCATTTTTTTCTACTGAGAAATATCATTGATTGAGTAGGCCGTATTTCATCATAAAATAAATTCTTAAATGTATTTATCTGTTTCCACATTATTTTGTTCTTTTGATCGGTTGTCTATTTCTGAGTTAATAAACACACTTTTAATTGCTACAGATTTGTAGTACGATTTTATATGTTGGTATAGCAAGTTCCGTATCATTGTTCCTTTGACATTTTCCCTGATAATTTGTATGTATTTTATGGTAGGTTTAAAATCAACTTGTTAAGTTTATTAAAATCAAATTATGAGTGGGGTTCCATTGAATATGAAGGTTATATGGAGATAATTTTTCCTTTTTTTTTTTTTTGTGATGGAATCTTGCTCTGTCACCAGGCTGGAGTGCAGTGGCGAGATCTTGGCTCACTGCAACCTCTGCCTCCTGGGTTCAAGGGATTCTCCTGCCTCAGCCTCCTGAGTAGTTGACACTACAGGTGCATGTCACCACCATACCCAGCTAATTTTTTGTATTTTTAGTAGACACAGGGTTTCACCACATTAGCCAGGATGGTCTTGAACTCCTGACCTCGTGATCTGCCTGCCTCAGCCTCCCAAAGTGCTGGGATTACAGGCGTGAGCCAGCTCACCCAGCCAATTTGTACATTTTCACAACTTGTCTTCTCATCAAGGATTATGCCATGAATCTTCATTATTTAAGGTTTTTAAAATTTTTGTGATGTTTGTTTCATAAGGCTTAATAATTTTCTTCTTGCATAGTTCTTTTTAGGTTTATTCCTAGATACTGCAAGTATGTTTCTTTGTTTTTATTATGAATGGAAACTTTACTTAGATTTTCTAATTGATTATTATGTAGTAATAAAAATTACTGATTTCTGAATGTTGTTCATGTATCTACTCCCTGTTTACTGATTTCTCTTATTAGTCATTTTGTTAGCAGCTTTGCAAGGGAGATAATGCCACTGCCTACAAATAATGACATTTTTCTATATTTGAAGTTTTATTCTTTTCTTTTTTTTTTTTTTGGAAACAGAGTTTCACTCTTGTTACCCAGGCTGGAGGGCAATGGCGTGATCTTGGCTCACTGCAACCTCTGCCTCCTGGGTTCAGGCAATTCTCCTGCCTCAGCCTCCTGAGTAGCTGGGATTATGGGCACATGCCACCATGCCCAGCTAAATTTTTGTATTTTTAGTAGAGACGGGGTTTCACCACATTGACCAGGATGGTCTCGATCTCTTGACCTCGTGATCCACCCGCTTCGGCCTCCCAAAGTGCTGGGATTACAGGCGTGAGCCACTGCGTCCAGCCTTCTTTTATTTTATTTTTTCTTGCTTTATTGCATTGGCTGAGACACTGATTATAATGTTGTATAGCAAGAATGATACAGAAAGCGTAATTATTTGTTCAAGTCCTAAAAGAGAGAATGCCTCTATATTTCACCAGTACATCTGATGTTTGTTGAGCATTAACTACCAGGTTATGATTTTATTTCCATGTTTAATTTGATCAAGTGTTTTTGGGTATTTTCTTCTCTAATCTATTAAGCTGGCAATTTGTATTAATAGGTTTAAAAACTATTGAATAGTAAAATATCCTTGGCATTATTATTTTAGCATATTTTAACATATTGCTAGGTTTAATTTGATTGGTCACGTTATATCTATGTTTCTGAGTGAATATAGTCTACTATTTCCTTTTTTGGTTTTGATGTCAAGAGCTTTTCTCAGAGATGAAGGAGAAATGATTTCACCTTGTTTGATGTTCAGTTTATGTATCATAAATAACAACTTTTTTTTTAAAATTTGGTAGGACTTGGCATAAACTATCTGAGTTTATTTCCTGTTTAAGGAGTAGGTCTTTGGCTAATCTTCTCATTTCTTCTATGTTTATTAATCTATTCAGGTTTTCTACCTCTTCTTGAATTGATTTTAATAATTTATATTTTCCTAAGAAATAATTTATTTTATCTAGATACTCACATTTATTGACAGTAAGTTGTACCAAGCATTCTTACATACATTTCTAATATCATCCTTATCTATAAGGATGATGAATGTTCTGTTATTTCTAAGCTATTTTTTAATATGGTCTCTCTGTTTTTTTTAATAAGAATTGCCATAAATTTGTTTATTATATTAATCTTTTCAGAGAGCAGTTGTTGGTTGTATTGATCAAATCTACTGATTTTGTTTTGCTTGTGTTCTATTAATATCTGCTTTCATCTTTTGAAATTGCTTTCTTTAGAGCAATAGTTCCCAACCTTTTTGGCACCAGGGACCAGTTAAGTGGAACACAATTTTTCCATTGATGGGGTAGGGAGTGGGGAGAAGAATGGTTTAGGGATGAAACTGTTTCACCTTAGATCATCAAGCATTAGATTCTCATAAGGAGTATGCAAGCCGGATCCCTCACATGCACAATTCATAATAGGGTTTGCACTCCTGTAAGAATCTAATACTGCTGCTGATCTCACAAGAGGTAGAGATCAGGCTGTAATGCTCGCTCACCTGCCACTTACTTTCTGCTGTGCGGCCTGGTTCCTAGTGGCCCCAGGGGTTGGGAACCCCTGTTTTAGAGAGTGGGTTATTTTGTTCTTTTCTGTCTTTTTTTTAATAAAAAGATGCATGCTAAGGCCCTTTCTTGTCAACCTCTGTGGTTTTCTAATAAATGCATTTAAGGCCATAGATTTTTCTGTAAGTAGGTGGACTATCCAGTTATATTGATGGTACATAACAAGATAAGACAAGATGGCTCCAGTCCTTGAGCATGCCTAGATAACCATGCTATCAGCCTGGTCACTGGTGCAGCAACAGATCAGACTTGTTTATATCATGCAAATCATGTTCTAAAAACTCCAAAGAGATTTTCAAATAGAAAAGTAGCTCATCCCAGGACCATCTCTTATTGGCTTAGCTTTAAACAACTTTTGCTCACATTTGCATGCTTTCTTTTTTTCATTGCCCATCTACATGTGTATGGGTGCATGTGCCGGTCAACCATTCACAAATCTCCGAGCACCTGCTACATGCTTGAATCACAGTAACGAACCAGATGCAGTCTCTGCCCTCAAAGTGTTCCTAGTCTAGTGGAGGACAAATATGCTAGTAAATAATTTCAGTAAATGGGGTAAGTGCTCTAAGTCTAAATATTTTAAAGGCTGAGAGGAGGAGTGCTCTTACATTTGTGTGGAGGTGTAGAGGAAAGACCTCACAAGGGAGGTGGCACAGGCTGAAGGTAAATGTTCAACCAGGAGTGTCCAAGGCTCGCAGGGAAGGGCACTATTACAGGCACAGGGACAGAAGTAAGAAGAAACACAGGGTGTTTGGTTAACCATGTAAAGCTCAGGCTGGCTAGCTGAAGCAATGGGCATATGTCTGGAGGATGATACTAGGGAGTCAACTGTGAACCCCCAGGAGGGACTCTGAGGATGATGCTTGAGAGCCTGGACTTCACCCTGTGCTGTTGAGGGAAAGGCAGGATGACGTGGCCAGAGCCACGTACTCTGTGGCCTCAGCTAAGAGGCGGTTTGCGGTGAGGAGACGGAAGCTAGGGAGACCAAGGTGGAGGAGGTTCAAGTCATTCTGATTGTGTGAGAGTAGATGCCAGAGACACCTGTGTCCCTGGGCTGCTTCTAGGTTTGCATCAGCACCACAGCCTGGGGATGGAAAGTGAACAAGGCATTCAGCACGCCTTCCTTTCTCCCCACCTGGGTCCTGAATCAGGTGCTTATGATATGGCTACTGTCTCCTGTAAGCGCCACACTGGTGAGAGGACCACAGTGCCTAGCAGGCTCCGAGGACGGAACTCAGTGGTAGAAAGAGACTGCAAATCCCCGTGCCCCACACATTGATCTGTGGCCTTAGACAGGTTGCTTTGCTCCTCATAAACTCAGTTTTCTCATCCATAGAATAGGTGGTTGGGAGGGTTAAATGTGACAAAGCAAGCAGGATCGTTATTGTTATTATAGTGTCTATGTCGAAACATGAGCATATAAAGTAAAATCCCTTAACTGGCATCGAGTTACCTCTTATTAGTTTTGTTTTGTTTTTCCTTAAAAAATGAAAGCTTTAGTTGGTTTGATGTCATGGAATGGTTTATGTATTTTATTTTAAAGGGAAGAAAAAAAATACCTGCCACACAAAGGGCTTCTGCCCCCCAGTGCTGCCCTCCTCGGCATCTGCCGCAGCCTGACACATCGTGGCTTTGTTTGCAGCCTCCCCCTCGCAGCCTAATGACATTCCCGAAGATGGCAAAGGAGAGTTTCAGGTTGCCATGGAAACTGGGTGCCAGCAAGAATCCAAGAGAATTCTAACCCTTGAAGGCTGTGTATTTATTCCCCGTTGCTCAGGGAGCAGAGCTGGCTGCAAAGATTAGGGGGCGGAGGTGGTGGAGACACTGCTTTAGGTGCTGCCATGGGTCCTGCCCGGAGGCAAAGGAGGTGATAGGAGGCCGGAAGGTGCATGGTCTACAGGGCTACTGTCTGGTAGCATCAGGGCCTTCTTTGGGGCAATCTCCGTTCCCCTTTTTTGAATCATGTCCAAATCCAAATATGGGCAAGAGACGGGAGAGGAGCAGGAAGGAGTGAAGGAAAGAGGGAATTCTATAGCTACTGGCAGCCTGCGTCCATACCCGAGGTCCTGAGCTGCCCCAGCTGTCACGGGTGCCCAATTCTTTGCAGGGAGTTTGCCAGGGTGCTGCCTGAGTCACCAACATCCCTGCAATTCCCCATTACCCTGTCACTACCCGAGCTTCTTTGCAGATGACCATGCCCTTCCAAGTGTGTTAATCCTCCAGCTCCTCACACAACCCTGCTAAGGGAGGCATGAGGAGTCGTGCCCATTGCATGGATGAAGATGTGGAAACTCAGAGGGACTGTGTTTGAAGAGCAGAGGTTAACTTTAGTTCCCAATTCTGTCATTCAAAAATGTGTCAGTAGCCAAGGTAGAAAGAGAGTCACAGGGGAGATTGAGGAAAGATCTGTGGGGCAGTGAACGGCTACCATAGCAGTGTCCACAGTGAGAGAGGCTTAGAAGAAGGCAGATCATCTAAAAGGGTCCCAGTGGGAATAAAGTCAAGCTCAGATCCTTCTTCCTTCGAAATGGCTTCCAGGATGCCAGCCAGGTGCCAGGAAACCGCCATACCTTACCGTGAAGGGCCTCACAAAACCACCTTGCAGTGAAGGGATTGCTACACTCACTTTGCAGATGTGGAAACTGAGGCTCAGAAAGAAGTAACTTGGCTCAAGTCACATGTGAGTAAAGAGCAAGGTCAGGGGTTGAGCTCATGATTCTGTCTGACTCCAAAGCCTCCCACTATGCTCTGGGGCCAGGCCACCACCTGAAGGGTAATTAAGGGAGGGCATCTTTCCCTGAAGATGTCACACCTGTGGTGGGAGGGAGTGCCGCCATCATATGTGTCATCCCTATGCAGACACACACATCCACATGTACACACACACATGCAAGTTACACTGTCACGTGCACACTCACACATTCACACACACACACATAACTCATACACACATGCACAGACATGTGAGGGCACACATGCATGTGCACACACACACACACACACACCCAGCCATTCTTTGTGCTGAGGGTTTACCAGTCCCCTCGAGGGTAGTGCTGAGACACTGGCCGCCCTGGGGCTGATGTGCTCACACACAGCCCTTCTCCTACACCTCTGGTCCTACCCATCACCTCAGCAAACCCTCTTTTCCAAAGATGCTGGCCAAGCATCCATCAGCAAGATCCCCCCAGGAGGGCACATAGCTACCTGCAGCCTGGCCTAGATCTCCCCACATTGCTCAGCCAAACCTTAGAAAGAGACAGCTATTTGCTACACTTGAGTTCCTGCAAACCCTGGGGCCCACCCCTGCTCACAGGATGTCACCCTGGGATCTGCCTTCTGCAACCACTGCCGGTGCTGGGCTCACCTCCCTTGGGCTGGCCCTGCTGCCCTCCGTCCATGCTCTCTTTGGCTCCCTCCCAGGCTCAGAGTCCACCCAAAGGACTCTTCAGTCTTTTAAAGCTTTAGCACTCAGTTCCATGGCCAGCAGCAGTGATTTTCCAATTCTGGGTCATGACCCATAGTTATAGTGAAATCTACTTAGTGAAAGAGGTCAGCATTTAAAAATATGTTGTGTAGATTAGAATCAAAAACACCAAACTGGTTGTTTTCTAATGTTAAGAGCCAGTGCCGTTTATTGAGACTGCAGTTTCTCCTCTATTAAGACACGAATGAGTGTGCCCTGGATTGTGATGTACAATGCGTTTCTTTCTATGAGGTGTGATCTCAGAGGCTCAGCAGTGGGTGGATTAAGTGAAAATTCACCTGAGCTTTCAGGGTCCTCAAGGTCCAGCTCCTCCAACCTTCTCCAGCTGCATTGCTTGGTATCACCTCTTCCTGCACATGGCCACGTAATCCACCCTCCTGCTCTCAGAACACACAGGGTCCTCCACTCCTCCCTGGCCCTGTCTGAGCCGTGTCTTTTGCTGGAATGCGATCCTATCCACACCCTGTCCCACACTCGCTCTGCCTCACTGAAACTCCAGTTTCTCTTCTCAAGTTCTGATCGGGGATCATTCCCTCACTGAGGCTTTCTGCTCTTCTTTTCTTCCCTTCAAAGACAGTGGTCCCCCACGGCTGCTCACAACCTGGTCATTTTATGTCACAGTGAGTAGCCATTGCCTGCTTCCCTGGCCGTTCCTCTAACAAAAAGAGAATATCCCATTCAGAAATATGGAAGGAGGGCTTGCTAGGCATTAGGCCATTTGCGGCGCACTGGCCTAGCAGCAGTTAAGAGATAGGAGTGCTCCCGCCTTTGTAAAACTTACTACTTAGTGGCAGAGGCAGAAAATAAGCAAGTAAGCAAACCAAAAACATTATTACAAATCGTGATAAATGCTAGGAAGGGAAATAAAGGCTGGCCACTTTAAATAGGATTGTCAGGAAAAATCCCCAAGTCTCAGTGGCTTATTAAATAGAAGTCCATGTCTGTTATTTCAGTCCAGCTGGTACTAGGGATGGGTGGCTCTTCTCCATGCAGTCACTCAGAGACCAGGCTGATGGAGGCCACAGCCTCTTCAACTTACAGCTTCCACGTCACCCAGACTGGATGTCTTAGATAACAGAAATGGATTGTCTCACAGTTCCGGAGGCTAGAAGTCCAGGATCAGGGTGTTGGCAGGATCGGTTCCTTCTGAGGGTGCTGGAGTCGAATCCGTTCCATGCCTCTCCCCCAGTGTCAGGTGGTTTGTCGGTGATGCTTGGCATGGTTTGGCTTGGAGAAGCATCACCACGATCTCTGACTTCGTATTTGTATGGCATTCTCTGTGTGTGTATCTTTAAGTTTCCCCTTTTTATAAAGATACCAGTCATATTGGTTTAGGGGCCCTCTCTCCTCCAGTTGGACCTCATTTTAGCTAATTACATCTATAAAACCTATTTTCAAATAAGTCACCTTCTGAGGTTCTGGGGGTTCAGACTTCAACATATGAATTTTTGTGGAACAGAATGCAATCCTATAACACATGGTCATGCCTAATTGCGAAGGAGGCTGGTGATGTGTCTCAGCTGTGTGCCTGGACAAGGAGGACACGTGTGATGAGCAGCTAGCTATCTCCATCACACCACAGACAACTGAAAGCAGAGTGACCAGGTGTGACCTGCCTAAGGCTGCATTTCTCAGGTGCAGGGACACATCTGGAACTGTCCTTGAGCCTCCCAGCAGCAGCTCCAGGCCTGGGTCTGGAAACCCACTCATTTAGTGAATAACTGTCAAATGGAACTGGATTTGGGTTTCCTTGTGGGTAAGAAGAGAGCAGGTGGTGCAAAGTTAGACGACGGGGAATTTATAAGCTGAGTGACTGAAACGATTCAGAAACAAAGCCGGGGGTATGTGTTCGTGTATGATAACTGCCTTGTGATTCTGGCTGGAAACTTACAGCAATTCTGCCAACTCTGACCAAAGCCAAAAAGAAACAGCTACAGGATGAAAAGATAATTTGTGTTTTCCTTGCTAAGGCACTCCCAGCTGAGCAGCAGAAGCTTGGGTTCCAGGAGGACGAGAACAGGGAAGTGTTCAGCTTCCCTTTCCCACATGGAACAGCCCAGCCCCTCATCCACTCCCCATCACTCAAGCACAGTCACAAAGATGAAAGAACTTCATGGCTGAGGGACAGGAAACCATTGGTAGAGGATGGATCTGTCTGATATTCCTGCAAGGTTGTGAAAGATGGAGTGAGTATTAGTGAAATTGCTGAAGGCTGATGTCCTGGTGGGGAAGCCTGGATTTACGTCAGATGGGCAATTCTGATGACCCTGGGGGCCTTTCGGTGTCTGGCTGAAAGGCCACATCGCCACAAAACAAATCAATAGTGACAATCACTGTCATTTTCTGAGTGCCTCATATGTGCTAAAAACTAAGTACATATCAACTAAGTCTTTAAAACAGTGTACAGAGTTGCTGTTCCTTTCTGCATTTTACAGGCAAGGAATCTGAACATCAGAGAAGTACAGTGGCTTGTTCGAGGTCCCACGCCAGGGGTTCAAACCCAGGTCCGGCTGACACCAGAGTCAGCACCATCCCCACAGTGCAGTGCCTCCCATGACCTTCTATGGCCTGGGAGTTTGTAACATGCAGTGGCTGAAGACAGGTACCATTGCATCAGACCTCCTGGCTTTGTCTCCTGGCCCCTCGACTTTCTAGTGGGGCAGTTGCTTCACTTCTTCATGCCATGTCTTAGTTGGTTCAGGCTGCCATCACTGAATACCACAGATTGGGTGGTTTACACCGCAGATATATTTTTCTCACGGTTCTGGAGGCTGAGAAGCCCAAGATCAAGGGGCCCGAAGATCCAGTGTCTGGTGAGGGCCTGCTTTCTGGCTCACGATGGCAGTCTTCTTCTTGCGTCCTCACATGGTGCAAGAGGCAAGGGAGCTCTCTGGAGCCTCTTTTTAAAAAAGCACTAATCCCATTCATGAGGGCTGCACCTTTGTGACCTAATCACCTCCCGGAGGTCCATCTCCAATTACCATCACTTTAGGGGTTAGGATTTCAACATATGAATTTGGGAGAAACACATACATTCATTCTATAGCAAGCCTCAATTTCTTTATGTAGAAAATAGACATTATAAGAGTAATTACTTCAAAGGCTGTTGTAAGCATTAGTTTAACTTAGCACAGCATTCAGCACACATAAATGCTAAAAAGAGGGTCTGCGCTCATTGTGAGCTTGTTCACACACTTACTTCAATTTTCAACTCAAATGCCACCTCTTCAGAGAAGCCTTGCTCGATCACCCTGTCTCAAGGGGCCTTGCCAGACCTTCTGGCCAATCAGACTGTTTTTTTCTCTCCTAGCACTCCTCCTCTGCCACGTGTTGGCTGTCCTAGCCCCTCACTGACTCAGTTTACTCTTCTGAAAAATGGGGGACCCATGGCACCAGTTTCATGGAGTTGCTGTGAGGATTAAGTGCCCATTGCTTAGCATAGCCCCATCCCTCAAAAGTTGTATCAACTGCCACCTTCGTCTCTACCCAGGTCTTCTCATCAACCATACTTCTCAAAGTGAGGGGTCCGACCAGCCACTGGGCAGCACTGGGAAACTTACCAGAAATGCCAATTCTTGGGGCCCATCCCAAACTTGCTGAATCAGAAATTCTGGGGGCAAAGCCCAGCTATCCGCATTCTGATAGTCTTCAAGGTGATTCTGACGCACATTCAGGTTTGGGAACACTGCGTTTCCTCCTTGAGAAGAACAAATGCATCATTGATTATGAGACACATCATTATTTCATATTCTGCTAAGACAGGAAGAGCATTGTCGACTAAATTATAATGCAGTCCTGTCTTATCATCACGATTCTAAAGACAATCTTATTTCAGAGTTGCTAAAATATGAAAAGAAAATTGCATCTTGGCATCAATGAAGTTTAGCATCAGGAATAGTTAGAGGATGAGAAGCTGAGTTCTCGCTCATCTCTCCTCGTTAGTGGTTCACAGCCCTGACTGCACGTGAGACCCACCAGGCTGTACATTAGAGTTTAAAAATCCTAGAGTGGTGGCAGGAGCCTGTAATCCCAGCTACTTGGGAGGCTGAGGCAGAGAATTGCTTGAACCCGGGAGGCAGAGTTTGCAGTGAACTGAGATTGCACCGTTGCACTCCAGTCTGGGTGACAGAGTGAGACTCCATCTCAAAAAACAAACAAACAAGAAACAAACCCCCCATGTGCTGTCTGCACCCAGATGGACCACAGCAGGATCCCTGGGGCTGGACTCAGGCATCAGTAGTGCTTAAATCTCCCTGGGGGATTGCAGTGTGCAGCTAGGCTTGAGAATCACTGCTCCAGGTCAAATTTCTACCCTCACCTACCACATGTAGAGATGAAATCAAGCTTACTGGTTTCTAAACAAATAAAACCCTGCCCCAAAAGGTATCAATCAATGTTCCTCATGGGCCTTTGGCATCTCATTGACAATGGCACAGAGGGGGCACCCAGGCTAGTTTCTATTTCTTGACTTTGCCAGGACTGAAGGCCTTTTCCCACTCCACCGCAATGGCTTAGAGGAAATCAGTTTCATTTGTGCCCTTCTAAATCCTGACCTGGGAGCCTTTTTGCTGATATAAACCTCCTTCCTTGATGGTGCAAGCTGAGCCCCGGCAAGATCTGAGAATTGAGAAGTGGGGTTGAACTATCGATGAAGTCTGGGTAATAAGGTATTCTTCTCTGGGACCTGGGATAAGAGGAAATATTTATTGTGCATTTACTAAGAGCCAGATTCTATGTGTGATCTCATTTCATGTTTCTTCTAGGAGGTAGATTTCATTCCCATTTTATAGAAGAGGAAACTGAGGGTCAGAGAGGTGAAGGGACTTGTCCAGTGAGTAGAATAGCCAGAATTTGGATCAAGGACTCTGATTCTTCCTTCTACTCAAATGCTTGCCTCCTTCCTTGGGTCATGAGACTTAGGTTTCAGAACAAGGGAGTTGGATGCAGGCATTCTGAATAACCATGCTATTTTCAGTAAAAATGAAGAGATCTCCTTAGTAAAGGCTGATATTTGTATGCAACTCTGAGCTGGTATTTTACATACAGTGCCTTATTAAGTCCTTACAACAACCCTGCCAATGAGATAACATTGTCCCCAATGTATAGATGAGGAAACTGAGGCAGATGACATTGTTCCCAATGTACAAATGGGGAGACTGAAGCACAGAAACCAGGGTGACTACTCTGTGTTCCCACCTGGGACCCTGCCTAGGAGGAAGAGGGATCCTGATGGTACCATTGCTGGGAGTGGCTCTGCGTCCCTCTTGGTGGGACATGAGCTCCCTGTGGGCAGTGACGTGTGTGATCTGTCTCTGCACCCCCAGCCCTAGCACTGGGCTTGGCCCAGAGCAGACGCTTAGTAAAATTAAAAGCCAAATTATCAGCTAGGGAAGTATTCTGTAATCTGAGGATTACCAGATTAGTGCTAGCTATTCTTTTTCTTTATTCAAATAATACAATTATCTGAGGCCAGTTCGGAAACTATGTGGCCTGAAGATTTGGTTGGCCTGCCTGAAACTCAAAGAATTTTGTGTAAAATTGCTTATTTTTAGTTTCTCTAGAAAACTTGAAAGTTCTAGCAACACTAGAATCACTTACGCGTGTGGCAGGAACAGCAAGCAGCCGGAGCCAAGGAGAAGCTCTCCATGAGACAAGGTGCAGGCCCAGCAGCTTTACTCAGGCCCCACCACACCCTGTCATCTTGCATCCAGCAAGCATCACTGTTCACTTTTCCCAGTAGGCACTTGTAGGAAACGGGAGTTTGCAACCCCTGCTTTAGGGTTGAAATTGCAACAACAATAATAAATGCATTTTGAAATAGGCATTCTAAAAGGGCATAGCTGGTAAAATACAGCAGCTCCTTGGGAGGTCAAAGCCACATCCACTGGCAACCTTTTGATCAGGAAAAAACCCTAGTACAAATTGGTGACTATTTCCAACCAAATATGCATCAACCGCTATGGCCTGGACCATCCATGACCTTGAGCTCCTGGGAACAAATGTGAACACTGTGCAAATGTAGGGGAGAGGCCTGAGGTGGCAGGGAAGTCACCTCGCTCATCTGTTCAGTTCTGTTTATGGTCCAAGTGATTTTGTGCAGAGTCTGGCAAAGAAGATTTAAAAGAACTCGACGAAAACCTTCTTGCACCGTAAAACACCTTTCCTGTTGGGGTGGTAAAAGGAATGAGGCCATAAAAATGCTGTTCCAGCCAGGTCTGCAGCTAAATTTCAGTTCCTGAATGAACATTCTCTCTTTCTTCAGGGACAATGGTGAGAAAAAAAAACAAACCCTCTTTAAAGAGCTGTGAATGTACTAAGTGCTCATGTCTTCCTTACAACCTTGGTTGTGGGGGGATCTGATTCCCATTTTGCAGATGAATAAACTGAGGCTCAGAGAGGGGAAGTCTCTCGTTCAAGATCACACAGCTGGGACATAGCAAAACCAGGATAGGACTTCACTAGTTACTGGGAGGGATGAAGCCTTTGATTTGCCCACTGGTCCTCAAGGTAGGGTACCCCAGGTTCCTGCCCCATCCTGTCCTCTGGGAGTCTGGGGGTGATGTGTAATGAATGTGAAAACCCATCTGCTTTGTTGGCCTACCAGAATTCTCCCCACAGCCCTGACCCTCCTTCCTGTGTTCCAGCTGCTCGCTGAGGGATCAGTGGACAAGCATGTCCCCACCTTAGCTCTCCTCTCCTGGCTCAAAGCGCTGCCAGAGAGCACCCTCACTGCTGCCTGATTCTGCCTCTGCCTGACTTCCCGGTGTCTGAAAAATGGGCCCGCCCTTCGTCCTGTGAATAACTCCAAACTTTGAGAACTTCCTGATTGCACTCTCTAATTCTATCAGTTGTCAGGTTATACTGATGTGTGTGTGTGTGCGTGTGTGTGTACTTTACACTTTTTTCCCCTTTATATCTCCACTTGCATCATCTCTGCCCTGCCCTATCTGGGTCTCATGATTTCTCTCCTGGGCCCAGGCATAAGCTTCCACACTGGTCTTCCTGCCTTGCTCCGCCCAGCTAACCTCCACCCAGCAAGCTCCCCACAGTCAGAGGTTACAGACAGATGCTTCCGGGGGGGCACTCCAGGCCTTGGTGATCTGGCCCCTGCCTACCTTCCCATTCTCCTCTTCCACCTCATCCCTCCATCATTTGATCTGGACCGTGTGTTGTTTTCTGAATTCGTCCTGAGGGTTCCCGCTACTGCGCTTGGCCAGTGTTGTTCCCTCTGCTTAGCATGCCCTTCCTAACCCATCTTGGCTTGCTAGGAACACATTTGTCTTTCCTGCCTGACCTCAAAAGTCCCTTCTTTTACAGAATCTGCCTCCTTCCTTAATCCAGGGAAGGCTGCATTGGAAGAGGAAAATACATGGGTTTTGAGCCTCAGCTTTGCAACCCAGCTCTGGAAATCACTTCTCTAACAGCAGTACTTCCATCAGTTATGCCAGGATAACAACCTCTAGCTCCTAGGGTTATGGAGAGGGAAGATTAGAGATGATCTTGGTGAAGGCCTGAGATACTATAAGCCTTCAGTAAACAGTAGTTTCTTTCTCTCTAGTGTTCTTAACCTCTGAACACATCACAAGCTGCTCAATAGCTAAGCCAAAGTGAGGAGTGGCTCTATTAATCAGAACTTTTTGGGTGGTAGGTGACAGCAACCCAACACAAACTAACTTAGATATAAGGAAATGCACTGACTTATGTAAACGAAAAACTGAGGGGTAGGGCTAACTTCAGGCTCAGCTCGATCCAGGAGCTCAAATGACATCACTGGATTGTTTTTCTTTCTTCTGCTTGTCCTTTCTATCTCTCCCTATTGTTTTATTCTGTTTTGGCTTTTTGGTTTCCCATTTAGACTCTTCCCATATAAGGACTCTGCACAGTCCCCACCCACATCCTGACAGCTTAGCAACCCTGGTGGAAAAAGAGAGCCTGCTTTTCCAATGTTCTAGCACACAGGCCCCCAGGTGACTGACTGCACTGGCTGGTCCCATGCATGTCAGCAATCCAAACCTGTCAACGTCCATTCTTGAATCAGAGGGCTGTGGGCAGTCCCAGAGCCACATGGACTGTGGATGGGGAAGGGCTGGTTCCGAAGGAAACTCGGGGTGCTTTAACTGGAAGGGTAGGGAGTGAATGTTGAGCAGGCAGGCAAACATCCACACAACAGATGCGATCAGAACCAATGTGCAGTTAGCTATGCTTGCAGACAACTGTACCAGAGTGTCCTGGTGTGCTCTTCTGCCCACCGGCTCTGCAAGGGCAGGGTCTATGTTCCAAACTCACCTACCATGTGATCCTCTGGACACACCTTTGGGACAGCACGTCCCCTCTCCTCTTCCGGTTTCTGGTGGCAGCCTCACAGCTGCCCATTGCCCTTCCTATTTCTCCCTAGCCATCCCCTCCCACTTGCCAGCGCCTAACAGGGTGATTCCAGTGCTGCTGGCCACCCACTCACAGCACAATCCTGAACAAATTACTGGGCCTCTCTAAAATGCCACTTGTTTTGTCTACATACTGAGTAGTCCGATAAGAAAATGGCCAGTTACCCAACACTGCAGAAATGACAACAGTGGTTAACATTTATGAAGGGCTCACTTAGTGCCAGGGCTGAGCCTTTATTAAGTGCTGTTTGTGCATAATCTCATTGAATCCTCTCAATGACCCGACTTGGAAGGTACCATCATGACCATCCCTGTTTAATAGCTGAGAAAGCTGAGCTCAAAGGGCCAACCACCTTGATCAGGCCATACAAGTAGTAGATGCTACAGCTACACATTGAGCACAACCTGTCTGTCTCTGGAATCTGCACTCTGAATGACTCCAGCCATTCACTCGATAAACGTGCATTAAATGACTGCTGTGTACGGGGTGCTCTTTTAGATGCTAGGGATAAAGCAGTGAACCAAGCTATGAACACAGAATTGACATTCTAGTGGGGGGAAAGTGCGTTAATGAGCTTAAACATTTACACGTGTATGATGTAGGTGTATGTGTCCAAGGGAGAGACAGGGAGTTCTTAGCCGTACTCATGTGTGAAGGGGTTGATCATTTGCAAATAATGTGGTCCAGAAAGCTTTCATTGAGAGGGGTACACTGAGTCAGCACCCGGAAGAGGAGGAGGAGAAAGAGGGGGAGGAGAAGGAGGGGGAGGAGGAGGTAGAAGGGGAGGAGGAAGTGGAGGAGGGGGAGGAAGAGAGAGCATGGGGATTTCTGGGGGAGAGAAAACAGCATGCTAAGAAAACAATAAAGGGAATGAGGTTTGTCAGATGATTGGAATCCTCCCTCTGGCCCACCTGGTCATCCGGAGCCCCCACTGCTGCACTAGGCCCCTGCCCTCATGAGTAATGTCCTTTCCAGGCTCAGTGGTCACTTGGTCCCCAGAACCAGCAGGTATGTGGGCCTCTGGTAGGGTCCAGGTTCATTCAGGAGCAGGTATGATGCAGTGAGCAACTGAAGCAAGGAGAGAGAGCAGGCATGGGTGGGTGAAAGAGAGCAGGGCGGGCCATGCAGGTAGGTGGGGTGCTAGGTACCATGTTAGGTCACCCGGCTTTGCTATCACCAAACTCCCCAAGTACCTTCATGGACAGCTATTGCAAGCACTACGCTCGGGGCATGGGGTTACTTAACCCCCACAGCAGGGTTGGAGAGGATGCTCACACCTAATATTCCCCCTTTCCTTCAAACCAGGGAGAGGCCAGGTCTTGGCCAGGACTGCCAAGCAAGACATAATTAAGATACTAATGAAGAGTGGGGCATGAAGGTGGCTCCCAGCCACTCGGAGGCCAAGGTGGGAGGATCACTTGAGGCCAAGAGTTTGAGACCAGCCAGGGCAATGTAGGGAGACCTCACCTTTGGAAAAAAGAATCATACCTGATATACAGTACGCCTGTAGTCTCAGCTACTCTGGAGGGAGGCTGAGACAGGAGGCTTCAATTAGCCCAGGAGTTTGAGGCTGCAGTGAGTTATGATTGCACCACTGCCCTCCAGCGTGGGTGATGAGCAAGACCCCATCTCTCTCTCTATAAAATGTTAATGAAGACACAGTCTGTCCTGATGGAGCTGATCTTCATGTCGTATCCTCTCTTTTCCTGCTTCTTCCTTTGCCCAGGGCCTTCCTTTGTCGAGACGGAGGCAGCTGAGGTGGGCACCCCCTCATCTGAGCACTCGGGTCGCATCCCAGAAGGAAACTCATTGGCATGCCCCAAATCATGAATGTAACCGCCCCCCGCATCCCGCAACATGAAGAACCTAATTACAGGACAGCCGCGTTTTGTCTCCCAGGTGCGAGTGAGGGAGAGGAGAATTCCTGAGTCTGAAAGAAACCTGAGGCTCTAACAGAATCACAGTTTTCCTCGGCCGTGGCTGGGTGTTTCTGGAATTACTCCCGGCATGGCTTAATCATGCCAACGCTACTCAGCTGTGGGCTGGGGTAGGCTGGAGCACCTAACCCGCTCACAGAGGAGCTGACAGGGTTCCAGGAGCGAGGAGGCTAGCTCACCTTCCCCACCAGGGATTCTGAGCATTTTACCGATTCAGAAACCCAGCCTCTCTTGTTGATAGTTGCTGAATGAGAACTTGCTGCCTGAAGAATAAAGCGCAGCAAAGCTCTTCGTGGAGGGCCCCAGATCCCCTTGCCGCCTCTCCGTATCCCTCTGCCCCCAATTCCATGCTCCAGCAACACCGGGCTGCCTAGTCTCACGATGATGTTGTCGTGTGTTATTTCTGTTACTAGAGGTCTACCCAAGAACTCCTGTTTATCTGTTAACGATCTGTTTCAAAATGTCCCTACCTGGGTGAGGGATGAAAGACTCCAAATTGGGTTCAGTGTATACTGCTTGGGTGATGAGTGCATCAAGGTCTCACAAATCACCACGAAAGAACTTACTCATGTCGCCAAATACCACCTGTTCCCCGCAAGGCCCATGGAAATAAACGATTAAAAGAAAAAGGCGGAGTCTAGTCCTCTCCTGTCAAAATGTCCCTTCCTCTTTGAGACCCTCTCTAGCCTCTGAATGGTGAGCTGCCATTCTGTGTGTTCCCATGGCACGATATAGTAATGACTCGCACACCTTGTATTCACCAGGGATCTTTCCACTGCAAGGGTCAGAAACCCGACCCCTACAGCAGGGTGATGTAGTTAAGAACAAATAATGTCTACTCAAATATTGCTAAGAGTGTAGGTCTTAAATTGTTCTCACCACAAATAGACAAGTATATGTGGTGATGGATATGTTAATTAGCTTGATGTAATTATTTCACAATGTATATTATCCACATGCCCTACATATAATATACATATGTATACATCCATATGATCTATGTATACATCTATCAAAACATCATGTTGCTTGATGTAAATAGATGCAATTTATGTTTGTCATTAAAAAAATAACAATAATAAAAAAGAAACCCAATTCTGACAGGCCTGAACAAAAAATATATTTTAAGGCTCACAAGACTCAAGTATCTAAGGCTCATAAAACTCAGGCACAACTTGATCCAGGTACTAATAAAAGATCCTTGCGAAACTGCCTTATCTTTCTGTTGGGTTCATTTTAATATAGCCACTGGTAATTTTAAACTTATATTCCACCGGATAAGTAACCCCGTGAAAAAAGAAAGATTTTCCCCGCTAAAAGCTCCTGAAAAAGTGTCAGGACGGATGCTTGCTGGCCTGCCTTGGGCCAGGTGCCTGAGTTGACCCAAACACTGTGACTTGAAGGGGCCAGGCAAGGGTGCTGTTTACCCTGCAGGTGGATGTGTACAGCCCCATCAAGTCACATGGTCTGATTGTGGATGGGTGAGGAAGGATTCCCTGGAGGAAAATCAAGGGCTGTGATCAAAGAAAGGAGAGTTGGATGCTGGACAATAAACAATAACAAGCAGCCGGGCGAGGTGGCTCATGCCTCTAATCCCAGCACTTTGGGAGGCTGAGGCAGGCGGATCACCTGAAGTCAGGAGATCAAGACCAGCCTGGCCAACATGGCAAAACCCCATCTCTACTAAAAATACAAAAAAGTAGCTGGGTGTGGTGGCAGGCACCTGTAATCCTAGCTACTTGGGAGGCGGAGGCAGGAGAATCATTTGAACCCAGGAGGCAGAGGTTACAGTGAGCCAAGATCATACCACTGAACTCCAGCCTGGGCCACACAGTGAGACTCTGTCAAAGAAAGAAAAGGAAAGAGAGAAATAGAGAAAGAAAGAAAGAAAAATAAAGAAGAAAGAAAGAAAGAGAAAGGGCTGGGTGTGGTGGCTCACGCCTGTAATCTCAGCACTTTGGGAGGCCAAGACAAGCAGATCATGAGGTCAAGAGCTCAAGACCATCCTGGCCAACATGGTGAGTTGAGCATGGTGGCGCGTGCCTGTAGTCCCAACTACTCAGGAGGCTTAGGCAGGAGAATTTCTTGAACCCAGGAGGAGGAGGTTGTGGTGAGCCGAGATCATGCCACTGCACTCCAGCCTGGCGCCTGGTGACGGAGTGAGACTCTGTCTCAAAAAAAAAAAAAAGACAGAAAGAAAGAGAAGGGAGGGAAGGGAAGGAAGGAAGGAACAAGGAAGGAAAGAAGAAAGGAAGGAAAGAAGGAAAACAATAACTACCACAAGTAGGTACTCACCGGCATCTATTTTTCTCATAAAGAGTGCAGGGCCTGAGTCTAGGTGCCCAGCCTGGGGCTTGACACCACTGAATGTGAAATAGCTGAGTAAATTAATAAGAAACTTTTTGCAGGAAAAAAGAACAGATATCAATGTTGTTAAAGAGTGAGCACTGCATAGAGTATCTCCAAACAGCTTTCCCCGGGAGCCTGGGTTCCCCATGCCTGAGCTGTGTGCCTCTAGGCAAGTCACAGTCTCTTTGTAGCCTCTGTTCCCTCCTTGGTGAAAATGCTGATCATACCAGCTACCATGCAGGGTCACTGTAAGAAAAAAAAATAAGATAATGTATATTTAAATGATAAATTCTTTTTTTTATTTAGATGGAGTTTCATTCTGTTGCCTAGGCTGGAGTGTGATGATGTGATCTCGACTCACTGCAATCTCAGCCTCCCAGGTTCAAGCGATTCTCCTGCCTCAACCTCCCAGGTAGCTGGGATTGCAGGCAAGCACCACCAGACCTACTAAGTTTTTGTATTTTTTTGTATTTTTTTTGTAAATAAAGTTTTATTAGAACATATCCACACTGATGTATTGTCTAACATGCCACATTGGAAGAGTTGAATAGTTGTGGCCAAGACCATGTGGCCTGCAAAATATTTACTGTTTTTTTTTAAAATATATATTTTATTGCGTTTTAGGTTTGGGGGTACATGTGAAGAACATGCAAGATTGTTGTATAGGTACATACGTAACAATGTGGTTTGCTGCCTTCCTCCCCATCACCTATATGTGGCATTTCTCCCCATATTATCCCTCCTCAACTCCCTACCCCTCACTGTCCCTCCCCTAGTTTCTCCCCCACAGACCCCAGTGTGTGATGCTCCCCTCCCTGCATCCATGTGTTCTCATTGTTCAACACCTGCTCATGAGTGAGAACATGCGGTGTTTGATTTTCTGTTCTTGTGTCAGTTTGCTGAGAATGATGGTTTCCAGGTTCATCCATGTCCCTACAAAGGACACAAACTCATTGTTTTTTATGGCTGCATAGTATTCCATGGTGTATATGTGTCATATTTTCCCTGTCCAGTCTATCATCGTTGGGCATTTGAGTTGGGTCCAAGTCTTTGCTATTGTAAACAGTGCTGCAATGAACATTCCTGTGCATGTGTCTTTATAGTAGAACGATTTATAATCCTTTGGATATATACCTAGTAATGGGATTGCTGGGTCAAATGAAATTTCTATTTCTAGGTCCTTGAGGAATTGCCACACTATCTTCCACAATGGTTGAACTAATTTACACTCCCACCAACAGTGTAAAAGTGTCCCTATTTCTCCACATCCTCTACAGCATCTGTTGTCTCCAGATTTTTTAATGATCGCCGTTCTAAATGGCATGAGATGGTATCTCAATGTAATTTTGATTTGCATTTCTCTAATGACCAGTGATGATGAGCATTTTTTCATATGCTTGTTGGCCTCATGTATGTCTTCTTTTATAAAGTGTCTGTTCATATCCTTCACCCACTTTTGATTGGCCTTTTTGTATTTTTCGTGTAAATCTGTTTTAATTCTTTGTAGATTCTGGATATTAGCCCTTTTTCAGATGGGTAGATTGCAAAATTTTTTTCCCATTCTGTTGGTTGCCAGTTCACTCTAATGACTGTTTCTTTTGCTGTGCAGAAGCTCTGAAGTTTAATTAGATCCCATTTGTCTATTTTGGCTTTTGTTGCCAATGCTTTTGGTGTTTTAGTCATGAAGTCCTTGCCTATTCCTATGTCCTGAATGCCTAGGTTTTCTTCTAGAGTTTTTATGGTGTTAGGTCTTATGTCTAAGTCTTTAATCCATTTGGAGTTAATCTTAGTGTAAGGTGTCAGGAAGGGGTCCAGTTTCTGCTTTCTGCACATGGCTAGCCAGTTTTCCCAACACCACTTATTAAACAGGGAATCCTTTCCCCATTGCTTGTTTTTGTGAGGTTTGTCAAAGATCAGATGGTTGTAGATGTGTGGTATTTCCTCCAAGGCCTCTGTTCTGTTCTGTTGGTCTATATCTCTGTATTGGTACCAGTACCATGCTGCTTTGATTACTCTAGCTTTGTAGTATAGTTTGAAGTCTGGTAGCGTGATGCCTCCAGCTTTGTTCTTTTTGCTTAGAATTGACTTGGCTATGTGGGCCTTCTTTTGGTTCCATATGAAGTTTAAGGTGTTTTTTTCCAGTTCTGTGAAGAAGGTCATTAGTAGTTTGATGGGGATAGCGTTGAATTTATAAATTACTTTGGTCAGTATGGCCATTTTCACGATATTGATTCTTTCTAACCACGAGCATGGAATGTTTCTCCATCTGTTTGTGTCCTCTTTTATTTCGTTGAGCAGTGGTTTGTAGTTCTCCTTGAAGAGGTCCTTTACATCCTTTGTTACTTTTATTCCTAGGCATTTTATTTTCTTTGTAGCAATTGTGAATGGCAGTTTGGCCTTGATTTGGCTCTCTTTAAGTCTGTTATTGGTGTATAGGAATGCTTGTGATTTTTGCACATTGATCGTGTATCCTGAGACTTTGCTGAAGTTGCTTATCAGTTTAAGGAGATTTTGGGCTGAGACGATGGGGTCCTCTAAATATACAATCATGTCGTCTGCAAATAGAGACAATTTGACTTCCTCCTTTCCTAATGGAATACTCTTTATTTCTTTTTCTTGCCTGATTGCTCTGGCTAGAACTTCCAATACTATATTGAATAGGAGTGGTGAAAGAGGGCATCCTTGTCTAGTGCCAGATTTCAAAGGGAATCCTTCCAGTTTTTGCATTCAGTATGATATAGGCTGTGGATTTGACATAAATAGCTTTTATTATTTTGAGATACATTCCATCAATACCTAGTTTATTGAGGGTTTTTAGCGTAAAGGCTGTTGAATTTTGTCAAAGGTCTTCTCTGCATCAATTGAGATAATCATGTGTTTTTTGTCTTTGGTTCTGTTTATGTGGTGGATTATGTTTATAGACTTGTGTATGTTGAACCAGCCTTGCATCCCCAGGATGAAGCCTAATTGATCGTGATGGTTAAGCTTTTTGATGTGCTGTTGCAATTGGTTTGCCAGTATTTTATTGAAGATTTTTGCATCTATGTTCATCATGGATATTGGCCTAAAGTTTTCTTTTCTTGCTGAGTCTCTGCTGGGTTTTGGTATCAGGATGATGTTGGTCTCATAAAATGATTTGGGAAGGATTCCCTCTTTTTGGATTGTTTGGAATAGTTTCAGAAGGAGTGATACCAGTTCCTCTTTGTATGTTTGGCGGAATTCCACTGTGAATCCATCTGGACCTGGGCTTTTTTTCATTGGTAGGCTCTTAATTGCTGCCTCAACTTCAGACCTTGTTATTGGTCTATTCAGGGTTTCGACTTCTTCCTAGTTTAGGCTTGGGAGGATGCAAGTGTCTAGGAATTTATCCATTTCTTCCAGGTTTACTGATTTATGTGCATAGAGTTGTTTGTAGTAATCTCTGATGGTGGTTTGTGTTTCTGTGGAATCTGTGGTGATATCCCCTTTTTCATTTTTTATTGCATCTATTTGATTATTCTTTTTTCTTTTTTATTAATCTGCCTAGTTGTCTGTCTATTTTGTTGATCTTTTCAAAAAACTAGTTCCTGGATTTATTGATTTTTTGAAGGGTTTTTTGTGTCTCTATCTCCTTCAGTTCTGCTCTGATTTTAGTTATTTCTTATCTTCTGCTAGGTTTTGAGTTTTTTTTGATCTTGCTCCTCTAGCTCTTTCAATTTTGATGATAGGGTGTCAATTTTAGATCTTTCCTTGCTTCTCACGTGGGCATTTATTGAGATATATTTTCCTCTAGACACTGCTTTAAATGTGTCCCAGGGATTCTGGTATGTTGTGTCTTCGTTCTCGTTGATTTCAAAGAACATCTTTATTTCTGCCTTCCTTTCATTGTTTATCCAGTCAACATTCAAGAGCCAGTTGTTCAGTCTCCATGAAGCTGTGAGGTTCTGAGTTAGTTTCTGAATTCTGAGTTCTAACTTGACTGCAGTGTGGTCTGAGAGACTGTTTGTTATGATTTCTGTTCTTTTGAATTTCTGAGGAGTGTTTTACTTCCAATTATGTGGTCAATTTTAGAGTAAGTGCCATGTGGTGCTGAGAAGAATGTATATTCTGTGTATTTGGGGTGGAGAGTTTGGTAAATGTCTATTAGGTTTGCTTGGTCCAGGTCTGGTCCAGGCCCAGGTCTGAGTTCAAGTCCTGGATATCCTTGTTAATTTTCTGTCTTATTGATCTGTCTAATATTGACAGTGGAGTGTTAAAGTCTCCCACTATTATTGTGTGGGAGTCTAAGTCTCTTTGTAAGTCATTAAGAACTTGCTTTATGTATCTGGGTGCTCCTGTATTGGGTGTGTATATATTTAGGATCATTAGCTCTTCTTGTTGCATTGATCCTTTTACCATTATGTAATGTCCTTCTTTGTCTCTTTTGATTTTTGTTGGTTTAAAATCTAATTTATCAGAGACAAGGATTGTAACTCCTGCTTTTTTTGCTTTCCATTTGCTTGGTAAATCTTTCTCCATCTTTTTATTTTGAGCCTATGTGTATCGTTGCATGTGAGATGGGTTTCCTGGATACAGCACACTGATGGGTTTTGGCTTTTTATCCAATTTGCCAGTCTGTGTCTTTTGATTGGGGCATTTAGCCCATTTACATTTAGGGTTAATATTGTTATGTGTGAATTTGATCCTGCCATTTTGATGCTAGCTGGTTGTTTTGCCTGTTAGTTGATGCAGTTTCTTCATTGTGTTGATGCTCTTTACCATTTGGTGTGTTTTTGATGTGGCTGGTACTGGTTGTTCCTTTCTATGTTTAGTGCTTCTTTCAGGAGCTCTTGTAAAACAGGTCTGGTAGTAATGAAATCTCTGAGCAATTGCTTGTTCATAAAGGATTTTATTTCTCCTTCACTTAGGAAACTTAGTTTGGCTGGATATAAAATCCTAGGTTGAAAGTTCTTTTCTTTAAGGATGTTGAATATTGGCCTGCACTCTCTTCTGGCTTGTAGGGTTTCTGCTGAGAGATCTGCTGTGAGTCTGATGGGCTTCCCTTTATGGGTGACCCAACCTTTCTCTCTGGCTGCCCTTAGCATTTTCTCCTTCATTGCAACGCTGGTGAATCTGACGATTATGTGCCTTGGGGTTGCTCTTGTTGAGGAATATCTTTGTGGTGTTCTCTGTATTTTCTGGATTTGAATATTGGCCTGCCTTGCTAGGTTGGGGAAGTTTTCCTGGATAACATCCTGAAGAGTGTTTTCCAGCTTGGATTCATTCGCTCTGTCACATTCAGGTACACCTACTAAACGTAGATTAAGTCTTTTCACATAATCCCATATTTCTCGGAGGCTTTGTTCATTTCTTTTTACTTTTTTCTCTAATCTTGCCTTCTCATTTTATTTCATTGAGTTGATCTTCAATCTCTGATATCCTTTCTTCTGCTTGTTCAATTCAGCTATTGAAACTTGTATGCTTTGCAAAGTTCTCGTGTTGTGTTTTTCAGCTCCATCAATTCATTTATGTTCCTCTCTAAGCTGTTTTTTCTCATTGGCATTTCGTCAAACCTTTTTTCAAAGTTATTAGTTTCTTTGCATTGGGTTAGAACATGATCTTTTAGCTCAGAGAAGTTTCTTATTACCCACCTTCTGAAGCCTGTTTCTGTCAATTCATCAGACTCATTCTCCATCCAGCCTTGTTCCCTTACTGGTGAGGAGTTGTGATCCCTTGGAGAAGGAAAGGTGTTCTGGTTTTGGGTGTTTTCATCCTTTTTGTGCTGGTTTGTTCCCATCTTTGTGGATTTATCTACCTGTGGTCTTTGTAGTTGGTGACTTTCGGACGGGGTCTCTGAGTGGACGTCCTTTTTGTTGATGATGAAGTTATTTCTTTCTGTTTCTTAGTTTTCCTTCTAACAGTCAGGCCCCTCTGCTGTAGGACTGCTGGAGGTCCACTCCAGACCCTGCTTGCCTGGGGCTCACGTGCAGTGGCCTCCACACTCTCACTGGGAGCTGCAATCCAGAGCTGCTCTTACTTGGCCATTTTGGATCCAGACCTATTTTTTGTATTTTTTAAGTAGAGATGGGGTTTTGCCATGTCAGCCAGGCTGGTCTTGAACTTCTGATCTCAGGTGATCTTCTTGCCTTGACATCCCTAAGTGCTGGGATTACAGGCAGAGCCACTGCCCCCGGCCTCAAATGACAAATTCTGAGGTGATATTCTAATTTTTATTCCCCTCCAGAATGTCTGGGTGCTATCACCAGCTGTGCAACATTCCCAAAGAGAGAAACAAATGTGGCCTGATATATAAAAGGGTTGAAACACTAATAAATTTTGGTTTGTATAAAAAGGTGGCAAAGAATTGGAGGAATCCTTTTCATTCCCTCATTCACATGTTCACTTGGGAATTTCTTCATCCAAATATGGGTTGGGCATCTTCCCTGTGTTCAGACAGCATTGTAGGTATCAGGGATGTGGCAGTGGGAAAAATGGCATGGTACCTGCCCTCATGAATCTTATCACCCAGCCAGGAGATGAGCAAGTCAATAATGGAAGGGAGTCAGTTCAGATGATGAGGAGTGACATGTAAGGAAAGGAAAAGTGAGCCATGGGCCAGGATAGATGGGCAGGGTGTGTGTCCAGGTGGTGAGTGGGGACCACTTTGGCTGGACGGTCAAAGGAAGCCTCTGCAGAGGGGATGGACACTTGAGCTGAGGATCAAGAAAGAGCCAGCTGAAGAGGGTTTGGGAGCAGGGCCTCATGCTGCGGGTACACCAGGGTCTGAGCCATGGCAGCACAGGTTTGGGATGCTCAAGGAGCAGAGAGAAGGCCAGGGTGTGGGGTGTGTGGGGATTTGGGGTACACAGTGAGTGACAGAGATGAGATTGGGGAATCAGGTGGGTCCAGAGGGTGGGCAGGAGCCGGGGCTTATCAGAGCAGACACACCATACGTGGAGGAAGCTTGGCCAAGCTTTGCAAACCCCACACTCTTGCCACTGTCCTGGGCTTGGGGTCCAGCTAAGAAGGACCCGTACAGTGCTCTGAGAATGGTCAAGGGATGCACATAGCCACTGTCCACACCCTGGTCTCCTAGGGATGATCCTTTCTTTTTTAGGTGACAAGGATTTGGGAGGGTTACTATTATTTTTGAGAGACTACTAACCCTGGAGAAGAGAAAGGGATCAGACAGCTCGACCTGCTCCTTCCAGCGGACACATGCCTCGAAAGCAGCAGTTAGTTTGCTGGTGAGCAGGTGAGATCAAGCCGGGGCTGTGTGTATTTCCAGAGAGAACCACTTGGAGTGTGGAGTTTTAAAACCACACTGTGAGGGCTGGCAGGGAGCCTGCAGAAGGTACTGTTGGGATGACGCGGTGGCCGGGACACATTCCAGGATCATCGTGGAAGAAAGAGACTGCCCTGAGGATCTCTGGCTCCTCCTGCTCCCTCTGCTTTCCCGGTTGAATTTGCAGCTGCCCTGCACTTGAGCCAAGCCCATGCACTTTAAAGGAAGCATGAAGAGTCCCCAGCTCTGCAGGGCTCCTGCCATCAAGGAGCTCCTGCTGGTGGACGGCCTTTCAGTGTCAAGGGTGAGAAGACAGCTTCCTGCAGTGCCCAGAAGGAAATGTCATGAGTGATTTCCAGAGTGGAAGCCGTGGAAAGCCAAATCCAGATGAATAAATCCTGCTTGGGTATTAATAGAATGGGGACAACAGATGCCCCTTTTGCACCTGGGACAGTAATCACTGTAAGGGAATCCTGTGGATGTCAGGCCAACCTGGGCTCTAGATGGACATGCTATTCATTGATTTCCACACACCCCTCACCCGCCACACACAGCGAACCAAAGCTGCTTTTAAAATCAGGAGCACTCTATGAAGTAGGGGGCTTTTTGTTCTGCTGAGACTATGATGGCTTAGATGTTTGGGGAACAGGACTGTGGGTAAATTACTCTAACAGAGGAAGAAATGTTAGAAATCCCTGAGAACTTGGGCAGGAAGGGGATAATAAACAGGTAGTGGGAAATGGGAGGAGAGAAAGGAGACATGAAAACAGCTAGAGGATGCTTGTGGGTGTGATGAGACTCCCCTCTGTCCCGCACGAGTGGTCAGTAAAAGCCACCAAACACATGAAATAGGAACAGGACTTTCTAGCTGGGACTGGTGAATCCCAGTGGGATTGCACGAGGCTGTTTTCTTCACACTGAGGGAGGTTGGAGGAGGTAGTTGCTGGGGTTACTTGGAGGTTCCAGGATGGCAGGAAATCTGTGCAGCTTAAAGGCTGCTGGGAGCTGCAGTCTTCTAGCTGGTACTTTGCAGGATGCCACAGTTAGGGTTCTAGTCCTGGAAGGAAGGGGAGCACAGAGGTGGGAGGAATGCCGCAGTCTCTGTGGGGTGGGGTAGTTTCAGGTCTGGGGACATGCAGCAGCATGTGGACAGGCCACGGGGAAGCTGGAGCACAGGAAGGGCAAGACGCCAGGCAAGGGTGGCTCCCAGGGAATTTGCAGAGATCCAGGGAAAGACTTTGGACTTGGATTCAAGTCAATTTCAGCCAGAATTTAAGCATCATGAAGACCACCATGACATTAGAACCAAGATGTGGCTTTGTGCAAATCACTTTTCCTCTCTCTAAGCGTCAGTTTTCCCATCTCTAAAGTGAGGATGATAGTCCTTACCCAACACGATTGCTGCGAGGCTGCAATGGGGACATGAATGGCAGTCTTGGCCCAGTGCCTGGTGACTAGTCAACAGTCGTTTCCCATCCGCAGACTTGGCTCTCCAGGCTGGGTGCATGTCCGTCGTTGCCTCTATTTACGCTAAACGAGAGAAAGGGCTGTCGCAGTGTGGGCTTCCTGAGGGCTCCGGTTGCTCGATGGATATAAATGTCTGCTCTCCCGTGCTAACTGAGGTTGTGGTTGCTGTGAAATGCCTGCAAGAGGAGCTCGCTGCTGCTTTTTGTTGCTGCACTATGGGACCTTCATAGGTGCTGTGCTGCAGGCCTGGACATTTTCCAAAGTGGTCTGAGAAATACTCGACTTTCCAGATGTCAATAACACATCACCTCCTCTAAGACGTCCTCCTTGACCACACCCTCTTTCCTCATAGAACTGAATAGGCTCTGCCCTCTGACCCTGCATTAGTGACCTTCAGGTTTTGCTGCCGTTGTCTGCCAAGTTGGAAACTTAGAACAATCCTCCTCCCACTGACCTCTCCTCTCCCTTCCCCGCTCCCCCGTTTTTTAGAAAGACGAACCTAAGCGTTCTAGAAGACATACTGCAGGTGTCTGTGTCCAAAACATCTGCCTCTTGCTTCTCTCCCATTCCTTACTCACTCATTGGCTTTCTCCCCAAAAGCAGCACCAACAAGATTTCCTGGAAAATATGGCAACAAAAACTGACCTTGACGCCTTGTAAATGAATCCCAAACTCAGCAAGTCCTTGGCAACAGGCCTGTACTCATTTGAAAAATCCAGTGGACATCTTTAAAGTCACCTTCATCACACCAAGGCTTACGGCGCCATTTGCAGATGAGGACAGCTGTTTCTGGGACCTGGCCACACTCTGTGCCATAGGCCCTGAGACATGTCCAGGGCTCTGTTCCTACATCTGAATGAATCACAAGCAAGACCGGCTAGCTCTACAGCAAATCACACCCATTCTCACAGACCTATGAGGAGGAACGTCCTCATTCTCACTCCGCTATGGAGTAGGATGGTGCGTCTCATTCAAGGCCCACAGTCCTCCCAGCCCTTCAGGAGTCATCCTGATCCTCCCTCACCCTGAGGTCTCACACTCTAACGCCTAGAGTCAGTGGAGCAGCCTCAACACACTCCAGTTTACTCCCGTGAGACACTGGAGACTGGGCGCACCAGTCAACTATGCAAACGAACTTCCCCAGGGGTAGATTTTAGGCCTTACTGTGTGCCAGGCAATTATGCTAATGACTACCATTTATTGAGAGTTTATTATACTTTCCCCAAAAAATCACTTTATGTTTTATATGAAAAACGGACAGTGAAGGATCTCTCCAAGGTCCTCCTTCCAGAAATGTTAGAGACTTGAGCCCAAGTGACTGGGCTCCAGAATGCGGGAACTAACCATTGTGCTGTGACACCATCTCGACTTTGGTTCCTCTAATATTCATAAGAGTTGTGGGAGGTGAGATGTGATCAGAGAGGTTTGTAGCTTCCACGAGGGGTCAGAGCTAGGAAGTGGCAGGATGAGGCATTGAGCCCAGGGCTGCCTGGGTCCAGGTCCACAGCCCCCTCCCGGCCCATGTGCCTTGCTCCCAGCCTCTGTCATCTGCCTGCCAGTGGTGATGAGCTTACCCCTGAATGCATCTGCTCTTCCGTCTATGAACAGCACAAACAGTTAATTTCCCCCAGACTGATCACTTGTGTCTAACATCTGGTGCTCGGTGAGTAACATATGTGTCTCCTTCAAGGGCAACCCACTCTGGTAAAGGTTGTCAACTCTTCCTCAAAACTGCTTGAAGGATCTTTATATCAGAGAGGGGAGCTGGGACTTGGCTAGAAAGGGACTTGGCCAAGAGGAAACCCCAAGTCTCTGACTTCCATCCAGGACGCTTTGCTTGCACCATCAAATGTCTTTGTTTGCTTACGCATTCGTTGGCCACCAAATTAGACAAACCCTGAGTCTAGAGCAGAACGCGGTGCACTGTAGCTGTAGAATATTTACCAAATGAATGAATGAAGCCAGCATCCATCCATCGAACATTTGAGACACACCCACTCTGCATTTGACCTCGTGCAAGGCGTGGAGAGGAATACCGTGTGGTCTCTACCCACCAGAAACACTCAGGAGCTCACGTTCCAGGAAAGGAAGGTGAGTAGACACTTGTTGCCCAGTACAATAAATTAGCAGGTGTGAGGGAAGTCAGTGCGGGTCACAGTGAGTTAACAAATGGTCCAGAGGATAAGCTGCATGCCTGGCCTGCTGAATGGAAGAGAGATGAATTAATTACTCAGACTCTGACTGCCAAGTTGTAGGAAACTCTGTTTGATCTCTGACCCTCTCACTTTAAATACTGCCCTTTAGTCATATATTCTGAGAAAGAAAGAGTCGTCTTCCCAATTTCAGATGAAGAAATGGAACAGAGCCCCAAGATCTGTCTTGATTCTTTCCTTGCTAACAAGCCCTCGGAGTAAATCTGAGTAAAAAATTAATCAGACCTCATTAACGGGGGCTGTGTTTTTGGCTGGATAATAGAACGTGCTGAGTGCTGCGGAAGCCGCCGCGCCCCCTCTGCAGCTGCATCCCCGATAGGTCTGTAATGGGGCTTGAAGGAGAAAGTCTCAGACATCTGCTGTCAGGCTGCAGATTTGTTTTATTTGGTAACCTTGACTCCAGACTGATGGGTTGATTCAGCAGTTCCTGCCTCTAGGGGACAGGGGCTGCTCTCAGGAAGCTGGTGGTAGCCTCTAGGGTGTGGGAATGAGACAGAGCTGAGCCTTTAGGGATGGAGACACACCCAGCCCAGCACACGGTATGCCTGGCTCCTCCAAACTCATCACAGCCCCCTTGTTGCCATGCAATGGAGGCTTCTTCTACTCCAGGCCACTGCGCACCCACGACCCGTCTTGAGAACTGGCAGACTCGGGTTCAGAACCTGTCTCTACCACTCCACCAGTCAGGTGGTCTCGGCCAGTCCCTTCCCTTCTAAGTTGAAGTGAAATTATTGACAGAATGGGGATGACAATAACATCTTTTTATAAAGCAAAACATCAGAAGCTATCCAAATTTAAGTATCTCATATGCCAAAACCACAAAGACATGCACATGTATATACACACACACGTATATACACACACACAAACACACACAAAGATATTCATGGAATCTTTGTCTTATAATGGTGAGGAATAGAGACAATGTGATGTTTGCCAGTAGAGGGTGATTAAAAATTTTGTGGTTTCCACATTATGGATTATTTTGCTGCTATTGAAAAGCACAAGGTAGTCCTATTTGTTCTGACAAGGAAATATTTCTACAGTGTATGAACTTGGGAAAAGCAGGTCTCAGATCAATATCTGTAATTTGACTTTCTCATGAAAATGAAACAACAGCCCCCAAAGCCAATAAACCAGAAAACCACATATAAAGTGACCAGTGAAGGGGAGACCGCGGGCTGGTTCTGCTCAGGTCTCCCTGCCTGTTGCCGCAGGGCCGTTTGGTCTCTCTCACAGTCTCCCTGCCATCTTTCAGGCCCTGCGAGAAGTGGGAGGGGTGCTCCTGAGGCTCCCAGGAGGTTGAGGAGGCGGTGGTCTGCCCAGGTAAGTCGGATGGGGGCTGAGCAGCTCCAGGGCGGGTGTGATGTTGATGGACGCTGTGTGAGCTAGTGGTAAAGGGTGCCTCTATTTCACCCACAGCAAGCACAGCCAACCCCATTCCTTGGCGCTGCTGATAAACAGTACCCACCGTTATGGAAACTGGACTGTCCAGGAGGCCACACCAGCTCCAGGTGAAGGCAGCGCTCACGCAGGTGAAAGAGGGTGGCCTCCAACGCCAGTGCCTCTGGGTCTGGCTTCTTGTCCTGGGCTCTCTCTGAGCCTCTGGTTTGCTATCCTTGTCACCTCTTTTGCCCTTTATCCTTCCCTTCTTCCCTGTATCCTCCTTGATATGGCAACTTCAGGATGGGGGAAATTGGCTGTGACAATACATCTTTATTTTTATTATTTATTTATTTGTTTATTTGTTTATTTTTGAGATGGAGTCTTGCTCAGTCTCCCAGGCTGGAGTGCAGTGACTTGATCTCGGCTCACTGCAACCTCCACCTTCTGGGTTCAAGCGATTCTCCTGCCTCGGCCTCCCTAGTAGCTGGGATTACAGATGCCTGCCACTGCATCTGGTTAAGTTTTGCATTTTTAGTAGAGACGGGGTTTCACCATGTTGGCCAGACTGGTCACGAACTCCTGACCTTGTGATCCACCTGCCTCGGCCCCGCAAAGTGCTGGGATTACAGGTGTGAGCCATCACACCCGGCCACATCTTTATTTTTTATATTTTTGTAATTGGACCTATGATTTAGAAATTTGAAAGCTAAGATCTGGATGCATTTGTTCCCTGTTCTTTTGTGAGGATCTGCCCTGCGGTTAAGGGATATTTCATATTAAACGGTGTGAAACGAGGATGGCCACTCAATAACATAAAGGGAACAGGGACACATTCTGATTACAAAACCAGAATTTCATAACTACTGCTGCTACCACTGATTGAGATTTACCATACACAGAGTAATGTGCACACCTCTTTTGCCCCCTCTCGGTGACCCCAACAAAGTGATTCCCTTACCTGCTTCCTGCATCTTTCATCTCATAGATACTTAAGTTTCATAATCCATTCACGGTCATTATCTCATATTGTCAGCTCTCAGCATTCAAACAAAACCCTCAGCCCTGCTCTCTCTAATTAAGATAAATTGCTGGATATTTGGATGCTATCAAAAATGTGGCTCCCCACTGCCTGCTTAGGAGAGGGAGGGGCAGGGCAAACCCTGGAGCCTACAGCCGTGGTTTCTTCCTCCCTAGCTCCTGGGTCCCTTCATGTCATCCTCCTGGCATCCTGTTCCCACATCCACACTCTGCCTCTCCTTCTTCCACACCCCTCCACAGGCAATTCTTCCCACAGCAGTCAGAACTTCTTTTCCAAACAGACACCAGATCATGTGATTTCCCTGGAAAACCCTTTAACCTCCCTAGCAGCTTAGGATAAAAGTCAGAATCCTCAGCTGTCTTCTCTCACCTCCCCGTGCCACCAATACCCCCTGCCCCATAACCCCCTACCAAATGGCTTCCTCTCTGTCTGCGATGGCCAGGGTGTCTCCCAATTAGGGTTTCTTGGTAAGGGAACCAAGGGACATCATCCCACTTTGGGACTGAGTGCTCACACTCCCCAGTCAAGTGCCACCTTACAGTGACAGTTTCTGCAGTTGCCAGCCTATCCCTAAAGCAGTTGAAGCCCTGAGTTTCAGGGGGCTGAGGCAGCCGAGATTGGTAGCACAGCAGTTTGGATGCAGGCACCTGAGCTGGCATTGACTGGCTTTTGAGTGTGTGTTGTTGTGATAGTGGAGCCTATTTGTGCTCCAGCAATCACCTGACCTCTCTAAATAACATAAAATATTCGCTGGGTGGCTCTCAAGAGGGAGGCCTGATGGCACCTCTCCCGCACAGCCCAAGGAAGCGGGACGCACATACCTTCTGCTGGCGGTGCCTCCAAACCAGCAAGGAAGAGCCCGACCCCTTGAGGGTTCTGAGGCTGCTGTGGAGACTGTGCACTGTCTGCAGAGTGAGAGATACTCCTCTTTGGCTGGGGAGCCTCTTCTGTGTTCCCCAGAATATGTGGCAAGCTGGGAGGCTGCATGGAAGCTTCTTTATGCTTTCTCCGTACTCCATCTGTCTATGGGCCAAGGCCACACACTCCATCTCGGAAACCAGAAAATTTGTCCTGGAGCAGACAGGATTCTCGTGCCTGCCAAAGTTCCCTTGCCCTTGAAATTTTCTCCCCACCAGAGCCCTTGCCCCTGGTTTCGTGGACTTCTCTTTCACTGTGCTTATCATGGATTACAGCCATACACGTGTCTGTGTGATGATTTAATACTCGCCTGCCTCTCTCGCTAAGCCATAGCCTCATAAGAGCGCTTGGTAATACTTGTCTTTAGCTCAGAGGCTGGCACACAGGAGGTCTCATTAAGCATTTGTTAATTGCATGATCGAGTGAATTACTGAACAAACAGGCTGCTGATGGCTGAGTGACTCTACCTCTCGAAGTCTCAGCCCCTTCATCTGTCAAATGGACAAGACAATGGTTCCTGCCTCACCGGTTATTGTGAGTACCAAATCCTAAACTTCCAGATGAATTGGCCAAATTAGCATTAAACACGCCATGCTGAGCTCTGTGCTCCACACTGGGCATAGTTTGATTTCTTCCCCTTCCTGCTTTCCTTCAGCTCTGGACTGCACTTTTTACCCCATGGGAGTTTGTAACCAAGAATCTACATTTCTGTTCCCATGCAACAGACAAAACTCTCTAAAACGTGACATTGTGAGGCTGACTTGGCCAGGAGGGCACATCTTTTTCATAATGACAAGATTGGCCACCATCTTTAAGCACTGACTGTATGTCTGGGGCTCTGTGTACACCATCTCATTTAATCCTCACAGCAACCCAAGATGATAAGGAAATTATTATTTCTAGTGTCTGTAGGGAACATGGGCTGGAAGAGATAAAGGAATCTTCCCAGGGTTGCATGACTGGCAAGTGGCCAAGGTGGGAGTCAGCTCCAGGTCTGCCCACCAGTCACCTGAGGGCCAAGGCTGTGTCTTATTCTTCTCTGTGCTCTATCATCCTAGACTAATAGGCAAAGAGAATTCCTGGGCACAGCCAGGACTTCAGAATGCCGTCTGCTTAGGAAGGACTGGGCAGCTCTCACTTAGAGGCAAACTCTGCAGCATGCTCTGAATACACAGTAGGGACAGGGCTCCTCATGTCCCTTCTGGAGCATGAGCCTGACCTCTACCAAGCCTCCAATTCCTCCCTTGGGACTATGGTAATTAATAATATACTCTATGCCCCTGAGTTCTAGTATTCTCATATCTAAAATGCAAATAACATTACTTTGGGAAGAAATTACAGATCTTGAAAATGCTGACTCCTTTTCTTGATCTTCAATCTGGTCACTTTTCTTGTTCTCACACATAAATGAAAAGCTACGTGAATATTAAAGCTCACATAAGTTTGTCCAAAATCTGTGAATGTGGACCAGCCAGTTGTGCTGCCAACACCCCTTCACCCCCATGTGGGGGCTTTTGGAGGCACACACACAGGTTTACTCTGTGGCAAACCTCATCCCCTTGCCTTGGGAGCCCACTGAGCCCTCAAGTGACATCAGCACATTGGTTCTGTTTTGGAGGTATTTTAGGGTATGGGAAGGAACTCTTAATTATGGAATTATAGACGTCTGAGATTTCCTACAATGGCCAAGAACTGCCAAATTATCAAGCAGAGCATCCCTGTATCCCCATCCACCCAGCTAGCTCTTTTCCTTTGGTCTCAGGGATGTGGTGTACCAGCTGTCCCACCAGAGCAGGTGCCCTGAGGCTCTCTGAGAGGAGTCACCTGCATTGCAGCCCCAACCGTGGTTGACAAAGGGCCTTCCAGAGTGCTCTGAGCCCAGGGCTCCTCAGGCTTCCCTGGTGGGATGGAGATAGGCTGCCAATCTTTTTACAAGAACCTGTCACAACAGGCCCATGACTTTGAGGCCTCCTGTTTCCACTGCCCCATTTGGGGTGTGAAGGGGAGCTACCTGGGGTCTGATCTACATCGTCATTTTCCAGCCCCAATAGGAGGTGTCCCACATGCTCAGCAGGCCTTTCTGAGGGGGATCCTGTGCAGACTAGAGCTGGTGCTAGAAACCTGAACAGGAACTGCATGCACAGCCAGACCAGGGGCCTGTCCTTTGTCCAGCCCTTTCTATGTGTTAGAGGCTACGATGCACATCTGAAATCATGATGGCAATAAGAACCACTACGAGACTGGAACACATGCTCCCTTAGAGCTGGGACTCGCCTTACTCCCTGGTGTCTCCCAAGATCCCCCTCAGCACTTTGCACGCTATACGCACTCATGAATGTGGAGCCCTTGAACGGAAATGGTGCTGATGAAGTGCTTGGTTGGTGAAGGCATTGTGCTGGGCCCCTCACCACCCCGGTTCATCGAACCCACCTGACAACAACATTTTCCAAGCAAGCAATATTTCCCACCGTGTTACAGAGGGGAAGCAGAGCCACAGAGAGGTTGGTCGAGCTGCCAGGGACACACAGCATGTTCATGGCCAGACCAGGATTCGAAGCCACCTCTGTCAACACCAAAGCCTGACTTGCTGAGCCACACTCCCTCCCAGACTCACGGATGGATGCCTGTCACTCTCTATAGCTTGAGTTATAACAGGCCCAAGTTGTGGTGGGAATGCAGGAGAGGAAAGGGTTAATTCTGTCTGGTGCAGGGAGAAGTCAGAGACCTGCAAAGCCAAGAAGTGACCTTTGATCTGTGTGGCTTCTCTGTAGTTAGCTTCCTTCCATGCTGGTGCTGGTTTAATTTCAATTCATTAAATGAGAATAAAGATTAATTGAAATCTTTGAGCAAGTGTTAAAAGGCTCAACTCTTGCCTGGATGAATAAACTACAAAATGGACCTATAGCCTTCTGGTACAAATTTTCTTTGTAGTTGTATATATTTTAAATAGGCAATTCCTGCATGTAGAACGGACTTTAAAATCTGCCTATCTTGCCCCTGCCCCCACCCCTCCCTGGCCATCAGGTTTTCTTCCCAGAATGTAACCACTATTACCAGTATATTCGTGGTCCATCCTTAGGCGCGCCATGTGTTTGTATGTATATAAACACATATCATGTGTTTACACAAATGATAGCATGTTTTGTACTCTGTTCCACACTGTGGTTTTCTTTCTGCTTCTTTGTTCATATAGGTTCATTAACAATTATTTTATTCTTTTTAAAGATTGTATGCCATTGTATGACTTTTAACACAATTTATTTAAGCAGTCTCCTATTAATGGACACTTAGGTTTAGAATCTTTTGATATCATGACACTGTAATACAAAACTCTGGGAAAAAAAAAAAAAAAAAAAAACGCTGGGTGCTGTGGCTCACGCCTGTAATCCCAGCACTTTGGGAGGCTGAGGCGGGAAGATGACTTGAGGTCAGGAGTTTGAGAACCACCTTAGCCAACATGGTGAAAACCTGTCTTTACTAAAAATCCAAAAATTAGCCAGGCTTGGTGGTGTGCGTCTGTAGCCCCAGCTACTCATGAGGCTGAGGCAGGAGAATCACTTGAACCCGGGAGGCAGAGGTTACAGTGAGCTGAGATGGCACCACTGCACTCCAGCCTCGGTGACAGAGTGAGACCCTGTCCTCAAAATAAATAAATAAATAAGAATAAAACTTAAAAATTAAGAAATAAAATAAAGTAAGCCAGAACTCTGTACCCACATCAATTTGCACGAGCCTGACAGTAGAACTAGGAGGTACATACTCAGAGGTATAATTTCTGGACACATCTGGGGTGTGCATTTGTGCCTGTGGCAGGTACAGCCACAGGAGTCCCCTAGAGTGTGTTGCGTCTTACACCCCCACCAGCAATAGACGAGTGCGACTGTTTCCCTGTAGTCTTTTCAACACAGGGCACCATCTAACGTTTTGATTTTTGTCAGTTTTATAGTTGAACAGTAGGTTTTCCAACCAGCTTTATTTCCTGTCTCTTACTATAAGTTTTAAGGTTTAGGATGTCTTCACCTGTTCCAGATTTATTGAAGCTTCTTATTCTGTAAATTTCTCTATTATTTGATGGTGAGAGTCTGGAGAAGCTGCAGCTAGAGATGGGGTACCTCTGCCATCCGGACGGTTCTGAGGGAGCCATTGGGTTCTGTTCACAACTCATCAATGAAACCCCTGAAGACCAGCAACAACTGGTCTAGACTTTTCCAGGCAGGTAGAGGCTCTGGAGAGGAGAGCCCAGACATTCACAGTTCGCATACCTGCCCTCCAATCTCAGCTCCTCCACTGTGATGGGCTGAATCATCTTCCCCAAAATTCATGTTGGGGTCCTAATCCCCAGCACCTCAGAATGGAACCATATTTGGAGATCGGGTCTTAAAGAAGGTAACTGAATTAAAGAAAGTGGGCCCTAGTCCAACAGGACTGAGTCCTTATACAAAAGGAAAATTTGGACACAGAGACACACAGAGAAACACCATGAGAAGATTCAGAGAAGATAACCAGCCACAAGCCCAGGAGAGGCACCAGGAACACACTTTTCTTCACAACCTTGAAAAGGAGCCAATCCGGTGACATCTTAATTGTGAACATCTGACTTCAGAACAGCGAGACAGTACATTTCTGTGGTTCTTTGTCTGACAGCCGTGGGAAACTGATACGGCCACTGAGTGAGCAGCATCCCGGACAAGGAGCTTCACCTGTGGAGGCTGTTTTCTCATCTGCAAAAGGGGGTACCGACCCCTTCCTCACAGGTGACCGCAAGAGCCTGGCTCATGCTCGCAGTTTGAGAGTTTAAGCATGAGAGGCCGCCCCCACCCACTCCCTGGTGGACCCAAAGAACCTCATTTCAGATCCTGAGAAGGAATTTGCTTCAATCACCTGAGACACGTGCTCAGTGTCTCACACACCCACAGCCAAGGCCACCCAGCAGAGAGGACGCTGTGATATCTGGGCTCCCTCTCACTGCTGCCATCAACCGAAGGCTTCTTAGCTTTTCTGAGCCGTAGTTTTCTCATCTGTGTAATGGGGAAAAGAGTGGATGCAACTATCTCTGAGGATGTTCTGACTCTAATATTCTAAAATTTGCTTTGAGAAAGGTAATCAAATGAATATATTCATTCTCTGCAAATGAGGGCAATGGCCATAAATAAGCTCACAAGTTTTCTTCCTAATGTTGCTGCTTCCTTGGGAATTGATTCCTAGAAGAACAGCTTGGAGGGGGAAACGCATAAACTGATCTATGAAGATAGTAAAGCAATCAATGATTTACCTCTAGCTAGCTGCCACAGTTACTGCAACTGTCCCGGAATTCTATTATCTGGCAGTTGGCTAAGAAATGGTGACATTTCTCTAAAGCCTTTCACGGACAAAAAATGCCAAGTTCACTACTACAAACATATAGCAGGCACCTACTGAGTGTCAGGGGTGGCACTGGGTATAGGACCATTCTGCCCCAGCATAGCATCCTGGCCTTGCCCCATGCCAACCATCAGGCTTTGACTGAGTGATTCCACGTTTCTAAGTCTCAGTTTCTTCATTTGCTATATAGCTGTTATAATAGCATCTATTTCACAGGACTTGAGGGACCCAAGGAGACAGTGTTCATGAAGGCTGTAGCACGGATCCAAGCTTCAGAGAGGGTAGCCCAGTTACTGGCATGCCATCGTATCTTTGCCAGTGACCATCCTAAGGACCAGGCTCAAGCACATCCTTTCAGGAGTGCTAGGATCTAATTAGCGTCCGGGGCCTGCTGCTGCCATTTCCAGGTTGGTCTGAGTCATCATCAATTATCCAGCAGCCAGGGGCCAGAGCAGAGCCTGGCAAGGAAGAACAGAGCATCTGAGGATGGGAACTGCCTGACTGCCACCTGGGCACCTTGTCACAGTGCAGGGGCTGGAGTGAAAAGAGCCCAGGTCTGGATGAGATATCTATCCCCTTGGGCAGGTCACTTCCCCTCTTGACCTCAGGTTTCCCTTCTGGGAATAGGGGTGATCTCTATGGCCCCTGCCTGGGCTGTCATTCTGGGGCTCTAGCTAGCTTGTCTCCATGAAAGATTTAGAAATTAGATTTGAAAAAATATAATTGTGACAAAATACGTGTAACTAAAATTTACCTTCTAAGTCGTTTTAGTTGTTGTTGGAAAAATGCTGTATTTTCTTGAAGAGACAATATACATATCTCATAATTTAATGTTGAATAGATAGGATTGCTCTTTCAAAGAATATCTCCATTTTAATGTGATATTGTTTCTTGTTATCTTATTTAAGTTTTATTTTATTTTTTCAACTGTTATTTTAGATACAGGGAGTGCATTGTGCAAGTTTGTTACGTGGCTATGTTGCACCCAGGTTGTGAACACAGGACTCAACAGGTACTATTGATCCATATCCCCTTCCTCCCTCCCCACTCTAGAGTCCTCAGTGTCTGCTGTTCCTGTGTTTATGTCCATGGTGCTTAATGTTTAGCTCCCACTTATAAGTGAGTACATGCTGTATTTGGTGTTCTGTTCCTGCGTTAATTTGCTTATGATTATGGTCCCCAGCTGCATCCGTGTTGCTGCAAAGAACATGAGTTCCTTCTTTTTTATGGCTGCATAGTATTCCATGGTATATATGTACCACATTTTATTTATCTAGTCCACCACTGATGGGCACCTAGTTTGATTTCATGTTTTTGCTATTGTGAATAGTGCAGGGATGAGCATTAGTGCATGAACAGGAGTCTTTTGGTAAATTTATTTTCCTTTGAGTATATACCTAGTAACAGGATTGCTGGATAGAATGGTAGCTTTGTTCTAAGCTCTTTAAGAAATCTCCAAACTGCTTTCCACAGTGGCTGAACTAATTTACATTCCAACCTCCAATGCATAAGCATTCCCTTTCCTCTCAGCCTCACCAGCATCTTTTTTTTTTCTATTTATTTGTTTATTTAAATTTTTATTTTAGATTCAAGGGTACATGTGCAGGTTTGTTATACAGGTAAATGCATGTCACAGGATTTGATGTACAGAGTATTTTGTCACCTAGGTACTAAGCCTAGTACCCAACGATTATCTTCTCTGCTACTCTCCCTCCTCCCACCCTTCATCCTCTGGTAGGTCTCAGTGTGTTTTCGTCCCCTCTTTGTATCCATGTGTTCTCAATATTTAGCTACCACTTATAAGTGAGAACATGTGGTACTTGGTTTTCTGTTCCTGCATTAGTTTGCTAAAACCTCTAGCTCCACCCATGTTCCTGCAAGAGACATAATCTTGTTCTTTTTTACAGCTGCATGGTATTCCATGATGCATATGTATCGTATTTTCTTTATCCGATCTTGCATTGATGGGCATTTAGGTTCATTTCATGTCTTTGCTATTGTGAATAGTGCTGCAATGAACATATGTGTGCATGTGTCTTTATGATAGAATGATTTATATTATTTTGATTATATATTATTATATACCCAGCAATGGTATTACTGGGTCAAATGGTAGTTCTGTTTTTACCTCTTTGAGGAATCATCATAACGTTTTCCACAATGGTTGAACTAATTTACGCTCCTATCAACTGTGTATAACTGCTCCCTTTTCTCCACAACCCTGCCAGCATCTGTTACTTTTTGACTTTTTAGGAATATCCATTCTGACTGGTGTGAGATGGTATCTCATTGTGGTTTTGATTTGCATTTCTCTAATGAGCAGTAGTAATATTGAGCTTTTTTTTTTCATGTGCTCATTGGCTGCATGAATATCTTCTTTTGAGAAGTGTCTATTCATGCCCTTTGACCACTGTTTAATGGGGCTATTTGTTTTTGTGTTGTAAATTTGTTTAAATTCCTTATAGATGCCAGATATTAGACCTTTGTCAGATGCACAGTATGCATAGTTTGCAAATGTTTTCTCCCATTCTATAGGTTGTCTGTTTAATCTGTTGATAGTTTCTTTTGCTGTGCAAGAGCTCTTTAGTTTAATTTGATCCCATCTGTCAATCTTTTCTTTTGTTGCAATTGCTTTTAGCATCTTAATCATGAAATCTTTGCCAGTTCTTATGCCCAGAAGAGTATTGCCCAGGTTATCTTCCAGGGTTTTTAAAGTTTTGGGTTTTACATTTAAGTCTTTGATCCATCTTGAATTGATTTTTGTATATGGTTTAAGGAAGGGGTCCAGTTTCAACCTTATGCTTATCACTAGCCAGTTATCCCAGCACCATTTATTGAATAGGGAGTCCTTTTCTTACTGTTTGTTTTTGGTGACTTTGTTGACGATCAGCTGCAAGTGTGTGGCCTTATTTCTGATGTCTCTATTCTGCTCCATTGGTCTATGTGTCTGTTTTTGTACCAGAACCATGTTGTTTGGTTACTATAGCCCTGTAGTATAGTTTGAAGTTGGGTAGTGTGGTGCCTCCTGCCTTGTTCTTTTTGCTTGGGATTGTGTTGGCGATTTGGGCTCTTTTTTGGTTCCATATGAATTTTAAAATAGTTTTTCTAGTTCTATGAAGAATGTCATTGGTACTTTGATAGGAATAACATTGAATCTGTAAATTGCTTTGGGCAGTACGGCCAGTTTAATAATACTGATTCTTTCTGTCTATGAGCATGGAGTGTCATTCCATTTGTTTTTGTCATCTCTGATTTCTTTGAGCAATGTTTTGTAATTCTTATTGTAGAGATCTTTTACCTTCCTGATTAGCTGTATTCCTAGGTATGCTATTCTTTTTGTGACAATTTTGAATGGGAGTGTCTTCCTAATTTGGCTTTCAGTTTGGCTGCTGTTGGTGTGTAGGAATGCTAGTGATCTTGTATCCTGAGACTTTGCTGAAGTTGTTTATCAGCTTAAGGAGCTTTTAGGCCAAGACTATGGGCTTATCTAGATATAGAATCATGCCGTCTGAAAACAGGGATAGTTTGAATCCCTGTCTTCCTATCTGGATGTTCTTTATTTCTTTGTCTTGCTTGATTGCTTTGGCCAAGATTTGCAAGACTATGCTGAATAGCAGTAGTGAGGGAGGGCATCCTTGTCTTACTCCAGTTCTCAAGGGGAATGGTTCCAGCTTTTACCTGTTCAGTATGATGTTGGCTGTGTGTTTGTCATAGATGGTTCTTATTATTTTGAGGCATTTTCCTTTATGCCTAGTTTGTTGAGGACTCAGTGGTGTTAAGTGTATTCACATGGACTCCCTGCCTCCAGAACATTTTTTATCTTTACAAACTGATAGTCTGTACCCATGAAACAATAACTTCCCTTTTTCCTTTTCCTCAGACCCTGGTAACCACCATTCTATTTTCTGTCTCTGGTTTGACTGTTCGAGGAACCTCACACGAGTGGAATCATCTATTATGTTCATTCTCATCAACAGTGTACCAGGGTCCCAATTTCTCCACATCTTTGCTGACATTTGTTTTCTCTTTTTTGATAGGAGTCACCTTAAGGGTGTGAGTAAAAGACTTAGAAATCTTTTGCTTTGCCTATTCTTTGTGAACACAAGCGTGTCTTTTGGGTATAAACCTGAGGTCACTAAATAAGCATTAAGTGTGACTTTCTTTAATCTTGTGTCATTATCTAATGCCTACTTTGAGTTACCACCCTGCTAAGTGGTGAAAAGGCAATCACGATTATTATTCAGTGCCCCTTCCTTGCATTGAACTTGTCTCTAACTTCCAGAAAGTTCATGGTGCCAATCTGCAGGATGAGGTGGATGATGAGACGTGCATCTGGTCCTCACCGTTGTCCTCTATGGGCATTTGCTGAGATGTCCTCCTTTCCACCACTGAGCACATGTGTTACTGCTAAGTCACTGTGTCAGCCAGCATGATTAGTTGCAGACGACAGAATCTACTCCAGTAGTTTAAGCAGAACAAGATTTATTAGAAGGCTGGAAGTTGCATAGAATATCTGGAAAAGCCCGAGGACAGAATTTAAATGTCTCATGTCCAAGAACAACACAGCCAGGAAAAAGGTGCCATCCACTGCAGGACTCACACAGTGGATGCACAGCATGGCCGATGATGCCTGCAGCCTGGCACGGCAGTTCAGGACTGGATGCTGTTACTTTCATCGCAGTTGCTTTAAAAGGAGCAGACCTCTCCCCAGCCGTTACCACAGGAAGGCCTCCCCACTAGGCCTTCCTTTGTGTCCTGCCACAAAGTGGGGTGTGCTTTGCAACCTAATTTATAGTAAAAGCAGGGAAGCTATCAGAGAGTTTGAACAGGCAGCAGAGAGCAGCCTACAGACAACATAATTTAAGGTTCCTGATTAAAGGCCCTTCATGCATCTTTGAGTTACTCCCAGGCACCATTCCGGGGCCTTCTTGGGTCTTCCATTGTGTCTTACTGCATGGATTCCCCCTTCTGGGGGTTGTTACCTCCCAAGGCTCTACCCAGAAAAACAGCTATGGTCCCCTCTGCTTTCAGGCCTGGGGTTTCCATTGTCTTCCCCACCTTGGGGTTAGAGAGGCTCCTGAAAAGGACAGGGCACAAGAGCCTCCTGAGGGACCCTCTGACACCAACCTCTCCTCTCTCCTGCCCCAACTTTCACACCCAAGGACTCTTGATCTTGTTTTGGTGGTGGGGATCTGGTTCTTTTTGACAGAGTCTTGCTCTGTCACCCAGGCTAGATGGAGTGCAGTGGCACAATCAAAGCTCACTGCAGTCTCGAACTCCTGGGCTCAAGTGATCCTCCTGCCTCAGCCTCTCGAGTAGCTGGAACTACACTTGTGCCACCATGACTAGCTAATTCTTTGTTTTAATTTTTTGTAGTTATGGGATCTTGCTATGTTGCTTGAGCTGGTCTTGAACTCATGTGATCCTTCCACCTCAGCCTCCCAAATGCTGGGATTTTAGGCATGAACCACTGTACCAGGCCTAGTTCCTCTATATCTATTCATTCTCCTAAATTGTTTATATTGTCTAGAATTTTGAAGGCTCCCCTGAGGGCCTCAACTTTTAAAACTGAAAGAACTTGCTTAGCTTTCCTTCTAGGAGGTACAGAGCACAAGGTATTCACCCTGGCTGTTTGGGTGAGTGAGGGGACGAGGGCTATGAGGAAATGCAAGGACAAAAACCATCTCAGTCCTTCAACCTATTGTTCTGACATGTCTAATGTGTCCTCCCTGTGTCTAGTCATTGTCACCATCTTATAGGTTTCTACTCTGAGGACAGGAAGGAGGGGACAGTGACGCTCCCTAGGGAGTGCAGAGTAGGGGCCAGGCAGGTGCACATGTCATCTCCAATCTTCACAAAACCCTGCAGGGCAGGTGTTGCCACCTAATGTCACAGATGGGGAAGGCAATACTCTGAGAGGTAAACTCATCTCATAGAGACTATGCAGGGATGGGGGGAGCTGGCACTCTCTATCCCATATTTGTCTCATTCCAAACCCGGAGCTTTTGCCAACAGCTCTTTGTGAATTCACTTGTTTTGAACTTTCCATCATAAAGCAAGAATTCATCTTTTTTAACCAATCTGCCCTGTTGAAGTGGGAAGCCAGGAACATTACACATTTAGTCTGAAGGCTAAATTTCTTTTTGAGTTCTTTAGATAATTCTGATTTTGTGCTCATGCCTCTGGCAGGGGAAGACAGGAGCATAATTAGAACTGTGACATCTGAAGATAAAAGAAGGCTGCTTTTTCCCCACCTGGGTCTGAGCTTGGTATTCTCTGATGTGGAAGCAATGGGGCCGATGCAGGAGGAGCGGAGAACAGTGAGATGCACCTGCTCATCCAGTGCTCTGCTGGCAGCCGGAATTCTCTTCTGAGTTCCAGCTGATCTGCATTCCTGGGTGTGCAGTGGCCATTGCTTATGTTCACAAATGTCTGGCTTTCCTCCCCCTCCAGATGCACAGAGCATGGAATTTCTCAACCCCCTGCAGAGGGGCAGGGCTGCTGGACCAGTGCCAGTCAATGAAATGTGGATGGAAGTGACCATAAATGGAAAACGTTGTAAGTTAGAAATGCATTTAATCTACCTAATCTTAACCTACCTTAAACTGCTCAGAACACTTACCTTAGCCTACAGTTGGGCAAAATTATCTCACACAATGCTTAACTTATAGTAAAGTGTTGGATAGCTCATGTAATTTATTGAATACTGTACTGAATATAAAAAACAAAATTGTTGTAGGGATACTCGAAGTTTTTACTGAATGCCTATCACCTTTGCACCATTGTAAAGCCAAAAAATCATAAGTGGAGCCATCATACATGTGGGACTGCTTGTAGATGGGGCCACACTGGGAAGTGGGGATTGGTTCCATGGCCTGGAGACATGAAAGGAAAGCAGAGGTGTTGCGGGCGAGGAGGATATACCGTTGTGGGGAACCTGGAGAATGCCCTCCTGCCTCTAGGCACAGCAGCGTGCAGGGTGAGAGAGAGAACAGCCTCCACTGGTGAGGGCCACAGAAGTCCTAACACGATCAAGGCTAAAGGCCATGATGCCCTTAGTCCCTGATGGTCCCAAGGTATATTGTGTGGTAGCTATCGGCACCTGGTAGGGTTTAGGGAATCTTGCCAGGTACAGGGAGATTTCTGGAACTCCCACTCAGCATCATTTCTGGATGTGGATCCTGCAGAGAAGAGGAGACCCCTAGGGAATAAATACCCTCCATCAATGCTGATGGTCGCCTACAGAGGAAGTCTTGCAGAAAACATGCTGCCTCCCTCTTCAAACCGAATTCTGCCTGATGCCAAAGCCTGTGCCTTCCTCCACATTGTTTCAACTCCTTGGTGAATAAACTCTGGTGGTTTATCTTAGGTTGTAAATTATCTTGCCAGCCACTCTTATCTAAGAGTTGAGCCCTATGATTTCTTTCAAAGGATCCATTTTTGAAATTTCTAATTTTCAAACATTCTTTCAGAAAGATGATGGGATATGATTGCCCAACAAAAGCTAAGAAGAACGTATGGGGCCATCAATTCAGGAAAGAAAATGTCAATGGCTGAACTTAGCCAATGACATCAACCCTAAATTTTCACTTAACTAAAGAAAAAATAGTTTTAGTCTTTCTGCTGCCTCTTGAAAATCTCTTGATTTGCCTTGGTGAAGAGCGTCTTGAAAAGAGCAAGTAGTGTATATTGAAAACCTATACAGAGGACTGATACTAGTGTCCACCAAAATTTATTCTCTTCTTCCAGAGTAATGAGATTGAAACTGGGTCCACAGCTACCCAACAAGTTTCTGTTCCCAGTATCCGTCGATGCTTCTATTTGGGGCCCTAGCATCTTGGGATGCCTGCTCCATTCAGCTCCAGCCACTCAGTCAACCACCCAGAATGCCAGCAACCTGGCCCCTGGATTACCATGTAGACCAGAGCTTCTCTGTCACTTCAGCACTGTTCTGGAGAGATAATAGACTTCTGTGTACTTTCAGACCGTGAACGAATTTCCCTCTTTCTTACGTACCTCACTGCTCTTCCCAGTACCACTCCTGTTAGCTGGGCCAAGTGTGGGGCATTTTACAGACATTGTCTTGTAGAGCACTCACCAACTCTGTGAGGTAGGATTAATATTCCCATTTTATAGATGAGAAAATGGGTTAGGGCCCAAGTGTCCATCGACCCATAAAGCGGGTAAAGAAAATGTGGTATATATACACAATGGAATACTACTCAGCCATAAAAAAGAATGAAATAATGTCTTTTGCAGCAACTTGGATAGAGCTGGAGGCCATTATTCTAAGTGAAGTAACTCAGGAATGTAAAACTAAATACCGTATATTCTCGCTTACAAGGGGTGCTAAACTATGAGGACACAAATGCACATAGAGTGTATAATGGACTTTGTAAACTCGAAAGGGGGAAGGTGAGAGGTGGGGGAGGAATAAGATCCTACATATTGGGTACAGTGCATGAGTGACAGGTGCACTAAAATGTCAGAAATTACTACTGTATGATTCATTCATGTAACCAAAAGCCTTTTGTACCCCAAAAGCTATTGAAATAAAAAAACAAAATTAATAAAAAAAGAAAATGGGTTGGAGGAGGAAATGTTATTGGTCCAATGTCTTAGAGATAGTAAATGGTGGAGGCTGCCCCTGAGGTCAGGTCCTTGGTCCTTCCACACATCACATTGGGATAAACAAAGAAAAACAAAACCACACACAAATGGAGAGGAAACAAAATACACAGCCTCCTCCAAGCCTGTCAAGGAAGGTCGGTTGCTCCAGATCAGTGTGCTGGGGCCTATGTATGTCAGACTGCACAATGGGCTGTTACGATTCATCAGGTAGTTGGCTGAAATCTCTCAGAAGACCAAGAGGGGACGCTGTATTCTGTAACTCCAGGTACATGTCTACACCCTCAGCCCATCTCGGCAAACGGCATCTGGTCTGGCCTACTGGGATTTGTCCATCATGGCAAATCACAGCTGGATGGGACAAACACCCTGGTGCTACAGGACCTGAGGTCCATGCTGGAAAATCCTGGGAACCCTCTGTCAGGGGTGGGAACAGGATGGGCTGTGGAGTCAGTTACTAGGAATCCCCACTCTGCCACGTTCCTTGCTGGGGGAACTAGGAAAGTACTTCCCCTCTCTGAGCCTAATTTCCTCACCTGAAAGATGGAGACAATATCTTCCCCACTGACTACTAGGAGGTTAGACTGGATAATTTTTTTTTTTTTTTTTTTTTGAGACAGAGTCTCACTCTGTCTCTAGGCGCCAGGCTGCAGTGCAGTGGCACAATCTCGGCTCACTGCAACCTCCACCTCCCGGTTCAAGCAATTCTCCTGCCTCAACCTCCCAGGTAGCTGGGACTACAGGCACACGCCGCAATGCCCAGTTAATTTTTGTATTTTTAGTAGAGACCGGGTTTCACCACGTTGGCCAGGCTGGTCTCAATCTCTTGACCTTATGATCTACTTGCCCCGGCCTCCCAAAGTGCTGAGATTACAGGCTTGAGCCACTGCACTAGATAATTAATTGCACTTAGTACAAAGTCCTGAACCAACATGAGTCATTTTTCTTTATATCACTCAGTGAGAGTTTGCTTCTTAATGTGTACAAAGGGTGTAGTTTGGCCTTGGGGAGAATGATTCAAGAAAATCCCATTGCTAGTATCAAAAAACCCTGACATTTCTTGAGGACTAACATAAAGCACCCTAATTCTCATAATGCTCCGAGATGGAGAATACATTCCCCACTTTGCAGATGAGTAAACTGAGGCTCAAAGAGCTTAAGGGACTTAACTAGGTCATACAGATCTGGTGGGTATCCCCAGGTCTGATGCCAGGAACTTCTCTGCTCATGACTCTCTGAAAGATTTGACACTTTTTTGGAAGATTTAGGTTCCCAATGCAACATCTCTGACCAACAACTGGAATGAGAAAACTTTGAGCTTGCCACTCCACAAGGCTGACCTTATGACCCAGGCTGGCAACCTCCTCAGTGTCTCTGGTCCCTCCCACTGTGGTTCATCTCCTGCGTGGCCCCACCCAAGCAATCTTCCTAAGCTCTAAATCTGACTGTGTGACTGTCCTGCACAAAATGCCTCAACGACTCCTCATTGCCCTCAAGAGACAGTCCAGCTCCTTAGCTAGATGTTCAGGGCTGCTGCTGAGCTTTCTAGGACCCCTCCCATTTCCCTTCTCTAGGATCTTGTGTCCCCACCAGGTTTGATCAGACTTGGTGGATCTTCTCTCTCCTTTGCTTTAGGAATGCATGCTTTTCCACTTCTGCGTTTTTGGCTACATCCTTTCCTCTACTTAATTCATTCCCAAGCCTCTTCACCCTCCCAATCCTCCAATTCTTGCCCTCTAAAATCCTATGCACATTTCAGTGTCCACTTTCTGATGTGACTTTCCCATGAGATGCTCTCAGAACTTGCTACTGGAAGAGACCTTCAGTAGATATCTGTAGATCGAATGTTTCTTCAGTATCCCTTACCAGGTGCGACTGAATTTCCTGACTGTTGAAGTTTAAGGGGGATCGACTCCACCAATGGCTCCAGAATTAAGCCCTTATTGATTTTATCCCGGTCACAGTGCTGGATTCAAGAATGAGCACACAACCCAACTCAGGCCAATCAGAGCCAATAGGACTCAACTTTTTTGGGTTCACACTGACTAATATCAAGGCAGATTTTCTTTCTACGTACTATATTTGAATAAGGAAGCACATGACCCAGGATATTGCTGGTGACCTCCTTGCAATCATGAGCCTAAGGGGACTGCAACCATTCCGAGGAAGCAGAAATTTCAAATTCTGTTTACATCGTTAGACCAGCTGGATCACGCCTCTCCTGAAGCCACTGAACCATTCAGTTAGGGAAGCCACTCGATTGCATTTATTGTAAATGGCTACATTCTTCCTTCCCAACATTTTCCCTAATCTAATGACCCAAAACTTCTAGAAAGGAGGAAACTCTTTCCTTGGATGATCACCTGGTCTGTTGGTTTTAGGTTCCCAGGATATATGTACCTGTCACTGAGAAATTTCTCCTTCCTATAACATTTCTCTTGGGAAACAAAATCCATAAAGATGATACTAAAATGAAGTTCTGAGACCACAAATAATTCTGTAACAAAATATTTTTATGTAATTACAACTTCTCTCAAAGGAAAATGAAAAGCAAACAGAAAAAAAGGGAAAGAATGAATGGGCCCTGTTAAACGAAGCAAGAGGTGGAGAGAAGCGAAATGGATTCTGTTAGACGAAGCAGGAGCTCGAGAGAAGTGAATTACTCTGCTTAATGGAGGAAGAAGATTTTTGAATTCCCAGGGCAATTCAGGAGGACAATATGAAGATACAGGGATATGGGAAAGAAGTTGTCAGCAGAAATTCTCTGTGGGTGGTAAAATGAACTTGACTGGAGAAAAGAAAGGGATATTTGTAAGGACCTTACCCTGTTCCTGTCAGCACTCCTCATCTTTTTATCTTGGATAAAGTCTACTGCATCTATGGACTAGGTGCTAATAAATATTAATTAAATGAATGAATGAATGAATGAACAAACCAGCCAAAGTTACAAGGACTTTACAAATGCACATCAACAAAAATAACTGAGGTCAGGCAAATAAACCTTGATGGTGTCATTTTCAATAAGTGAGCCAGGGTGAAACCTGTGCCAATGCTATTCCCAAATGTAGATAAGTCTGCCTAAACTTACACGCTTATCCCTCATACCTCAGTGATATGAAGATAGAATGAGAGAAAGATAATTGAAACTGACACAGAGTCTCTTTCCATTGAAAGTCCTGTGCGGCTGACTTTACCTAACAGGTCAGTTCTTATCTAGGGACTATAGGAGAAACTGTGATCCCCCCCAGGCCAGAGGCTCGGGGAAGAGTCTTGAAGCATAAAGAATACAAAGCTGCAGAAGAAGGACACCACATAGTTTTCAAAACAAAAGTTAAGTAAACTCATTCATTCATTCATTCATTCATTCATTCTTCTGCCAGTGTGCCTGATGTTCATGAAACATACATTCATAGAGTGTGTAGTCTGGTGGGAGATAACAAGTAAATATAAAAATAAATGTAAATATAAAAATTTACTTTATAAAAACAAATAATAAATGTCCAAAGAAGGATGGAGAAGTCTTCTGCAGTCTGGCCACCAGGATAGGCCTCCCCAAGGAACACGGGCAGGATCACGTTGTGATTTTAATGAGTCTTAAGCACTTTTGCTTCCATAGGCCTCTTCCTTTCTTGAAAAAATTAAAAATTATTTTATGGCTATATTGGTATGTTGGTGATAAAGATGCATATATTTCTGGCTGTATTCTTTATTATATATTCATTATTGCCCTGTCAACATTTTTCTTTCTTTCTTTTTTTAAGATAAACTGAAATGAAAACACTTTATAGGCCCCTGATATTTTTAGGGTATGGTGACTCTGGTACTTAACGAATATGCTGGCCCTGGAAATGGGTTTGGGCTCAGATCTTAAGGAGGCCGACAAGGGGTCTCTCAAGAGCAGAGAACAGGCTATACAATGGTTTTCATGGATGCATCCTGGTGAGGCTGGGGTCTCAAGAGCTGGGGGTGAAGAGGGGTGAGCTGAGGCAGGAAAGCCCGCGGGGGCCACACCGTGGGAGCCAGGCTTACTTCTTAAGATTCCTCTGGCTCTGCATCTGGCATGATCCTTCTCCCTTCGAGATCCACCTGGATGGTGCCTCCTCCCTGGGCCATTCCCCGGTCTTCCCATCCTGGATGACTCTCCTCTTCCTCCCCCACCTCCCACAACCTCCATCTGTCCTGCTCAGGTCTGACATCTGTGCACCTAATCCCTCTTGCCAGGACCCTGGGTTTCACAGGATAGGCACTCACTGCCCCTGGCATATGTGGAGAGGGAGCTTCCTGGCTCCTCCTACAAGGGGCATCTCCAGGTGTTAGAGAATGCCTGCAGCATGCAGCCTCTGCTCCTGGTGCTGCCTTCCTCCATGGTGACTCCAATCTCAGTTGAGTTTCCTTGCATTGTGGTGAGAAGGCCATCACAACCCTGTCTCAGAAAAGATTACAAAATTGCATTTCTCTCACTCTCAGGGGGTCGTATGCTCATCCTGAGCCAAGCATGGGTCAGGCGATTGGGTCCATGGCTTTGTTTGGCCAGACCTGGTCATACACGCACCTTTTAAGTTAAGAGTGGAGTCAAGTTCACTCAAAGACCAGGGACAGAGTAAGGGACAGGATTTTTCCAAAAGAAGAGGGAGGTGATGTTCCCAGCAAAGGGGTCATGAGGGAGTGGGCACAGCAAAAGATGAAACCTACACTATACTTCCACCATCAGTGAGTGCCAGGAGAGGGGGACCATGTTACTCCTGATGCTTGGAGTAGTCATGGTAACACCTTGTCCAAAGCCCAGACAATATTCCCAGTAGAGAAGATACAACGTGCCTCTTACAACATCAGGAACCTCACCAGAACTAAATTCTACTCCAACTACACCTTTCACCAGTATGGTGACAAAAGAGAAGTCTTTTAAAATCTCCTGGGGCTTTCTTTCCCCCAGAGCTGCTGATAGAGAGCTAGTTATGACACAGTCCTCAAGGACACGCTGTGAGAATGTCATTTCTGCTCCTCCGTCCTCAGGGGGATATTGGTGTGTTCACCTCCCCTTCTGATGTTTGGATTTCCTGAAGTCAAGAATCATGTCTTATTTATCTCTGACCCTCAGTGTTCTTACCTGCAAGTGGCAATAACTTAAACTTTGAAAGACAATTGGGGAAGCAAAATAAAATAATGAATGCAAGGTGCTTATTGAAACAAACAAACAAATGAATGAATCCAAAACTGAAACACAGGTAAATTATGCTAAGTCAGTGTCAAGGAGGGTTGAGGGCAGAACAGAGTGGAGGAAAGAGGCAGAATGCTTCCCCTTTGTGTTCTCCACAGCAGCAAGTGAAGGCAGCCCCGCAGAGCTGCAGGCTTCGGGGGAGTGTCGGCGGGAGAGCTGCTGGCAAAGCTTTTATTCCTGAGAGGCTGTTAATTGCTGGAGGATTTGCTTCTCCCCACAGCTTTTTTGGCTCCCCATTTAGTATTTCCCCCCTTTTTGAGTAGTTTCAAATATGTAAATATCTCAGAGAACATTAAATCCTGAAACGGGGGAGAAAGTGGAAGGAGGGGAAGGGAAGGCTGTGTGTAGGGGAGGAGAGGGTGTTGGTACAACATTTTAGAACTTCAGCTGGGAAGGAAAAGGAGGAAAGGAAGGCATGGCCGTGAGAAGAGAAGGCCAGCTGGTGAGAGTGGCCTCTGTGGACAGCATCTATCGACCCAGCCCCCACATCCTTCTGGGTCAGCCCTTCAGGGGAGAGCTCTCGATTTTCCAGGCACCTTGCAAAGCTCTTCTTTTAACCAATCTTGAACGAAATGTAAGGACATGCTCACACTGTGCATGCAGTGAGTGGGGGGTGTGTGTGTGTGTGTGTGTGTTGGGGGGTGTTTCTCCCTACATTTTGCATTCTAGGCCCCTCACTTGCACCCCAGTCTGGGCCCCATTCATAAAAACCTTGGAGGAAGACAGGATTCCCATCTCCCCTTTACAGATGGGAAGGCTGAGGCACAGAGAGCTCAAGTAAGTGACCCAAGCTCACACAGGAGATGAATACCCAGGATTCAAATTCGGACCATTGGGATTCAGAGCCCACAGTTGCAAACCTTTACTCTCATGTCTTGATACTCCCAGAATACACTGCCCCAAACAGACCTTTTGAACCAGAGAGCCCTCAAACCCATTTCTTCACCCTCTGTAACATTCTGCTATTGGGCGTCTGCTGCAGCCCACTGCCACCTCCCTAATGGAGTGGGAGGAGATGTGGAGCGGGGAGGATGGGAGGGATGATCGGGAGACATGGAGCAGCCTTTCTGGAAGCCTTCCCCTGTCACCTGGCCAGCGCTCCACCCTGAGGTCTTCAGTCCAGCCCTGGGCTCCAGGCTCCCTCTCCCATGCTCCAGCTCCATGGAGCAGATACAGACCTCAAATTTTACAGGACTTACTTGCCAGCTGGGGTGAAAGGGATGCCCTCTAAAACAGTGGCTTCTAAAAAAAACAAAAGCAGTTTATTGAGATATAATTCACGCACCATACAACTCATTTATTTAAGGTATAAAATTCGACAGCTTTTAGTGCATTCACAGAGTTACACAATTCTCACCACAATTTTACAACATCTTCATCATGATGAAAAGAAACCCTGCCACTTAGACATCACCTCTCCACCTCGCAGCCCCTGTCAACTACTGATCTACTAATGTACTTTCTGTCTCCATAGATTTGCTTTTTCTAGACATTTCATATAAATGGAATCATATAATATGCGGTCTTTTGTGACTGGCTTCTTTCACTTGGCATGTTTTCAAGGTTCATCCTGCTGTAGCATGAATCAGTATTCTCCTCCTTTTTATGGCTGAATACTACTCCATTGAATGGATATGCACTTTAAAAGAAAACCAGGGTATCAGTTGATGGCCATTTGGGGTGTTGGGTGGCTTTTTAAGGGCTAAGACAATGCATACAGCTGGCAGGGAAAGGGTGACAGTAAAATGGTTTAATCCTAAAACACCTTCAACTCCAAATCTTCTGAGCTTAATCAGGGAGCCCAGGACAGCTCCTTTGAGCAGATGCTCCTGCACCAGCGACTGGTCCTACATTAGAGACAAGGACACTGAATCCCAGGAAGACAAGGAGCTTGTGCTCAGCGTCACCTAAGTGCCACAAAGCAGGAGAGAGCGCAGAGTTCTGGGCTTCCACACCTCTTGAAGCTGCCTCCCCAATTCATCAAGATCATCTCATACAATCTAAGTGGCCATCAATTATGAAAACATGTTTTTGACCCACCACTAGGAAGGAGAAAATGCTGCCAACTAAACTATGATGCATGGCTTCTGGAAACATCAACTGTAAGATGCATTACAGTTTCGGAGATGCTAAAATCTGAGTGAAAATGTGTACTAAATTGATGACATATAGTCCCTTCTAAACAAGCTCCCCCATCTCTCTTCCTCTGCCCATTTCTGCTTCCTTCCTTCCAGTTCTTGTCTTAATGAGCTCTCATCCAAGGATCGCAAGCTATAATCTCCAGCTTCCTTCTTTCTTCCCCTCTTTCTCTCTATTTGCCACCTAATCGGTAACCTCACCTGGCCAGTCCTCTAAAGGACCCTTCACCGTGGCCGATCCTTTCCGTCTCGACTGCCATGGCCCTTGCTCTGGCCTCTTCCTTGTCCCCAAGCACACTGCAGCCTCTCTCATCCTCCACACTGCTGAATCACCCATGAGACAATGTGGCCTTGCTCCCCATAAGCCTATGGTGTGGTTCTTCAGCCACCTATGGCATAGAGTTGAAACTTCTTACTACAACCCCCAAGTCCCAGCTTGTCTCTTGGGTCTCCCCACAGACTCGGGTCCCAGACACTACACTAGAGACAAGGACACCAAATGCTTCCCCACCTGGCAGACACGCTGTGGGAGGAGCATGCTCCATATGCCCTGCCTTGGTCCTGGGGTCCTCCTCCAGAAATGCTTTTCCTGCATTCTCATTCGGGGGACCTATTCATGGAGTTCCACTTGTCTCTCATTTCTAGCTGAGCCGACAGCTCCTTGGTTTCACTCCAAGGCTCCTCGCACAGTCTGCTGTTGAGCCCTTGACTGCGCTGCGGTGCACACAGAGGGGGGCCTCCCACCACAATGCAGTAGCTGTGTGACACTGGCTAAGTCACAGGGTCTCCTAGGGAGCTGCAGAGGAGGAGCGCTTTCATTTGCTCTCCCCAGGCATCACCACTTCTCTCCCAGTCCTTTTTCAGCCTCACCCCAAAAGAGGAAGGGGGTACTGATTCCTGAGAGCCAGGGTCTTCCATGGAGCTGAGGGGAAACTGTGCCTCAGTGATTAGCACCCAGGACACTGTGCTCTCTGGCCTTCTGGTCTCAGACAGGTGGAGGCTATTCCCCAGGGCACACACCTCTCTCCCTCCCAGGGAGCTGTGTGGGTGAATGTGCTCAGCCCTAGCTCATGCCAGCCCGAGATTTAGATTTGGAAGGTGGGTGCTCAGTTGGAGAAGCGGCTTATCAAGGCCTCCAACCTAAGTTGCTTGTTTCAGTCCAGGATTTACCAGAGAGCTCTGCTCTCAGGGAGGTGGTGGGGTTGTTGGTTTTGGACAGTTGCCCAGTTAATCAAGCACTTCCTTGTCAACACTCGGTTCCTGCTCCTTGCAGATAGATCTGCACTGAACAGGGAGGAAGGTGAGCAGCAGAGCTTGATTGTGGGTTTTCTGGACCTGCATCCCAATGCCCCCTGGACACCAACAAAACATCTCCTTTCACTTCAAACAGTAAGTGCATCACTGTTGCCATCATCTTCATCCTCTGCACCTGTGTTTCCCTTTGCAGCCTGTGGATTCTTTGAGGGAAGATGTGTGTCTTGAAAATTCATCAATGTCCAAAGAAGGCCCAGAGCAGAGCTGGGGCTGTCCATTTGAAAGTGCTGGGTTATTTGAAGCACAGGATTTGGGTCTAATTGTTTTAGTGAGTAAAAGGGGACAAAGATGACTGCATTCTAGAATGTGACCACATTGGACTATTGGGGAGGGAGAGGATTCCTGTACACACCATTAGGGAATAAAGACCGTGACATCTTTGTGACATCTGTTTCTGGGATTGGGCCAGGTTGAGAGACCCTGCAGGCTCTTCTGAGCAGTGTGGACCTGCCCTTCACAACCGATTGCCAAGAGCCCTGGCTTCCCTTCATCTTCCAAGCTGAAACTGAATGGCCTTGCTTCTTTATAAAACCGCAGCCCTTGGCATCTCGTCTATTCATTGTGAGTTTGATGAACTGCAGGAACCACAGTGGTCCAATGAGCCCCAGTGACTTGCATGGATTGCGGCTCTATGAAGGAGGAAAATGAGAGAATGCACAGAAGAGGGAATGATGGAGATGGCATTTCTGGACTTCAGGTTCTCACTGTTCTCCCCCTTTGAGAATTCTGAGATAAATGAAAGTTGCTCCACATGCTGGCCAGCTGTTTTCACAGTGGGCATTCATTAGTGGTGCTTCTGTTTGGCTGGGATAACTGTGAGGAGTTTGGGGGTGACAGGACCAGGTCTGAGGTGCTCCATTTTGGCCCCATGGACACCCTGGGGTTGATGTCTTTCAAGGCTGAGAGCAGAGACCTGGAAGACTTGAACTTCTCTAGGAGGCACATGATCCCTCCTCTTCCATTCTGGTTGACCCCAGGCTAAGGACCTCTGTATCCAGTCCTTATCACATCTCCTACTGGCTCTGTAAACTTGCCGTGTACATATCTGATTGTCCTTCTTCTCCTTAGTCATCTTATCTCTCTCTCTCTCCCTAATAGGCTTTACTTTTTAGAGTAATTTTAGATTCACAGCAATATTAAGCGGTAGGTACAGGGATTTCCCATACACACTCTGCCCAAACATGTGCAGAGCCTCCCCTATTAACGTCCCCCACCAGAATGGTACATAGATGAATGATGTCGACACACCATGATCCCCCAAAGTCTTGACTCTTGGTGTTGTGCATTCTATGGGTTTGGACAAATGTGTATGGACATGTATTCATCATTACAGTATCATACAGAGGAGTTTCCCTGCCCTAAAAATACACTATGCTCTGCCTACTCATCCCTCCCTTTCCCGGATCCTGGCAGCCACTGACATTTGTATTGTCTCCATAGATTTGCCTTTTCCAGAATGTCAGATATTTGGAATCATACAGTAGGTCACCTTTTCAGATTGGCCCCTTTCACTTAGTAATATCTGTTTAAGGCTCTGCCATGTCTTTTTATAGTTTGAAAGCTCATTTCTTTTTTAAACTTATTTTTAAAATAACAAAGCACATTGTTTTAATGATTCAGTTAAGTAGAATTATGCTAATAATAATAACAATAATAATAGCAGCAGCTAACATTTACTTAGCTCTTACTAGGTGCCTATAAATACCATAATTGTTTAATTCCCCACAGTAACTGTCCCTTATTTTACTGAACTACTCTATCTCAAATTACTCCTAGATTTTCACTTCATTTGTGTATATGAACTTTCATTTAGGTTGAATTATCTCCAAAAAATTATACTTCAGAGTTGAGATTACTGTGGGTCCCAGGGCACGAATACTCTTAGTCCCCTTCGTGCAAATTGCCAAACTTTATCCCCAAAGGCTTATGTAAAATTTAAATGTCATTCATTATACAAGAAAGTGTCCATTTCACTGCACCTTTGCCAGAACAGGTGTAATATTTTAATGTCATTTTGTTGTCTGACTATTTTTTAATAGATACAGGAACTCATCATTCCTTTATCTTTATTATTTGTCAAAATGCAACATCTTTCCCTATTTTAGCTTATTAGCTCTATTTTTCTTTTATTTCTGTGCCCCCCATTTATTTATAAAATTAATGCATCTTTTGCCAACTTGTTGACCTATTTATTTAATCTCTTACTAAATTATAAGAATAATTAGTGCTTACTCTTAAATAAAAAAGTAAAAGTTTCCTTCACTCCTTAAGCCCTTAATTTTATTTCAAGAAATAATTACTATTAAGAAAATGGTGCATTTTCACCCAATATACACTTACAAATTGGGTCTCACTTCATATTTTCACGCTTCGATATATCACTCACATCTGTGCCAATACTTACTGAGCTATCCTAATCTCTGTCATGGTTACATGGTGTTTTGTTATAAGCATCTATCACAATTTACTTACCAGCCCCTGTAGGCATTTAGGCTCCTTCTAATATTTGGAAAACTCATCTATTTTAACACTGAATAATATTCCATTTTCTGGATGTACCATAGTTTATTTATGCACTCACCTATTGAACAACATCTTGATAGCTTCCACGTTTTGGCAATTATGCATAAAATTGCCATAAACATCTATGTGCAGGTTTTTGTACTTTTTGATTCCTCTGGGTAAACACCAAGGAGAACGATGGCTAGATATGGTAAGATTATGTTTAGTTTGCAGGAAACTGCCAAACTGTCTTCCAAAGTAGCTATACCATTTTGCATTTCCACCAGCAATGAATGAGAGCTCCTATTGCTCTGCATCCTCACTAGCATGTCATGTTGTTAGTGTTCTAATGGATTTTAATTATTCTAATAGGTATATAGTGGATCATATTCTCTTGGATTAATGGAATCACTATTTATGTGTTTGCCCAGTTTAGAAACTGGGGAGTTATTAGAAACTCTTTCTTCTGAGGCAGTGGCAGTGTTCTGGATTCCCTTCCTCCCAAGCACATGACCAGACACATTTTTCCAGCTTCCTAGCAATTAGGCATGGTCATATGACAGAGTTCTGGCCAATGAGTGTAGCCAGAAGTGATGTCACCACTTCCAGTTCTGGCCCAAGAGACTCCTCTCAGGAGAACCCTTTCTCACTTTCCCCATTCACAGCTGCACTAGAAGGACTCTGAGGGTGTTGGGATGGCAAAGCCTCAAAAAGGAAAGCCTGGATCCCTGGATGACTACATGGAGTATAGCTACCGATGAGATTTTGTGTAAATAAGAGATAAATTTTAGCCACTGAGATTTTGGTGTTTATCAGTTACCACAGCTAGTGTTACAGTATCTAACACTCTCCAAATATAGTCTGATTCTGAAATTGTCCCTATAAACTTCATAAAATTAATCAGAGAAGAAGAAAGGGAGAAACAAAAATAAACCAGGCTTTCAACACATTCAGCTTTAATCACTAGGTCAGCCTGCTCTCTGAACTGCTTCCTCATAGTTTTATTGCTATTGCTCTAGAATTATGCAGATCCTATTACAAGACTATATAGTTCCCCTTAACTGTTCCATAGATAACAACCTGAACATTATGAAACATTATGTTGTTCCTTTGAGATATTCTTTCAGATCCTGAATGTCAGTAAAACTACTGACATCAGCTGGTCTGAAGAAGCCCATAAGAAGGTGACTCACCAAAGAGTGCAGTCTCCACAGACTGCAGATTTTATCCCTCTTACCCTGACCAATCAATGACCCTAATTTTTCAGCTCCTCACCCTCCATAATCCCCTTAAAATCCCTATCCCAGAGCTCCTCAGGGAGATGGTTTTAGGGGTCTCCTTTCATCTCCTCACTCGGCATCCTATCATTAAACTCTTACTCTGCTGCAAACCCTGCTGTGTCAGGATAATTGGTCTGTTGCACAGCACGCACACAAACTTGCTCATCTTATAACAATCTCAAGGCTTGAATAAGGGTAGACCATTATTTCCTCATCTGTAAAATGGAACTAATGATAGTATTTTTCTTGTGGAATTATTGGGAGGGTCAAATGAGGTCTTGCACATAAAGCCCTTAGCACCAGGCATTTAGTAGGTACTCAGCAAATGTTGGGATTATTATTAAAATCTTTTCAACTCTTTCCCAAGTGGCAGGTTAATGTTTGGCTGAGTAGAGAAGAAGCTGAGATTCAGTGTTACAGACAACCAGGCCTCATTTCTTACCTTCTGTTGCATATGTTTTCCTCTGACAAGTGTAGGGAGCTAAACCCAGGCTCCCTGATATCCATGAAACATATTCTTTTTGTAACCAAGAGCAGTAGTTCCTTGACATGGCAAACCTTGCTCCCATGGTTATTTTGAGGTTACTTCAAGGTCCTTGTCCAGGGGCTGAAGAACCCCTTGGAGACAGCAGATCAGAGTGAGGGTGCACAGAGCACCAGCAGGACTCACTGACATGGCAGACACCCCAGCAATGGAGGAGAAGGCTGAGTCTCAGGACAGCAGCATAGCCCAATTCCTGGCCACTCCCTCCTTGACTTCAAACAGATAAAAACTGAAAGCACAACACTGAGCCCAAGCAACACTTCTTTGGGGTCCCCACCATCTGCTGCTACTCAAAGGGGTGAAAGCCATTCTCCATTCTCCAATTCACTTTTCAAGAGACCCAGTCAGAGCCAGTGGATTAGTCTCCTGTTGCTTCTGTAACAAATGATCACAAATGCAGTGGCTTAAAACAACACATATTTATTATCTTACTGATCTGGAGGCCAATTCCAAAATCTGTCTTATGGACTAAAATCAAGATGTCCATAGGGATGTTTTCCCTAGAGGCCTCTGGACAATTCTTCTGCTCCCCAACCTTTGCTTCTAAAGGTTGACTGTGTTCCTTGGGGCATAGCCACATTACTTCAATCTCTGTTTTTTTTAAAAAAATAAATTTTGTTATTTTTAATCTTGATGGGTACATAGTAGGTACATATATTTATGGTGTACCTGAGATATTTTGATACAGGTATGCAGCATACATACAGGTATGCGACATATAATCACATCAGTGTAAATGGGGTATCCATCACTTTTCTTTTTGTTACAAACTTTCCAATTATACTCTTTTAGTTATTTTAAAATGTACAATAAATTTTTGTTGACTGTAGTCACCCTGTTGTGCTATCAAATACTAGATCTTTTTTCATTCTATCTCACTATATTTTGGGGCCCATTCTGCTTCCATTGCACACAGCCTTCTCCTCGCTCTCATCTTCTGCCTCTCTAAGGACCCTGGAGATTATATCAGGCCATCTGTGCCATCCAGGCTAATTTAGGTGATCTCTCCAACTCAAGACCTTTAAGTTAATCACACCTGCAAAATCTCTTATCAGGTAACATTCACAGGTTTCTGGGATTGAGATGTCAACATTCTTGGGGATCATTATTCAGCCAGGAACCACCACGATGGAGGAACCGCCATGGCTGGTGCCTGTGCCAAGTAGGTCAGCAGCACTGGCCGGGGCCCGGGAGCTGTGGCACCCTAAAATCAGGGCCAGCTGCAGCACCCTGCAGAGCACAACAAGGTCATCTCTGGGGAACTCTGGAAAAACTAGGACTAGGGTCGGAAGCAGAAAGGGAATAGGGGACTTGCAGGAGCTGAAGGGCAAATGAACAAGTGCACACAAGAACCAGCCTCCACACAGCACCTTGTCAACCCAGAATGGAGGCATTTTTCCAGGTGACAGAATAAAGTAAGAGAAAAGAGGAAGATAGGACCCCTTGCCCACAAGTGCTCACAACACATGTTTTAGTGCAGAGAGCAAGAGGTTGTCTCAGCAAGGCTGACCTGAGATTGCTGCTTAGCTGAGCTCAGCTAATGGAAGGCCTTGAGCAGCTGAGACCTCATGTCCTCGATCAGCCTCCCAAACAGAGCTCTCATCTCAGGCCCCCTGAAAGGCCCAGCACATGCAGTAGAGAACCAATTAATTAGAGAAAATAGTCTCCACATGTACACTTTCTGAAGCGAAGATAATTGGATTTCTGTGGGTATACAGACAAACTCTCCCAAGAATGGGGCTGTTTTCATGATGAATGAATGCAGCAGATTTTCTTGTGTTTCACGAGATTCTATTCCATGGTATGATGGGGATGCTTGGTATATAATTGGGGGTGATGTCTGTCAGCGGATTGAGATAAAGGGAAAAGACCACCTGCACCCCCAGAATAAGGTCGAGCCTCCACCTAGGGGGAAAAAAGGACATATTTTTGGGCATCAAGGCAACATAAGGATCTGGCTCTGAAAGTCTAATCTTGTTAGAACCACCAAATACATTTAGTCAATGCTAATCACCATGAAATAATGGTCATTATATGCCTGTCCAGCACCCATTTGCCCTACTTCCAGCAATGGCTCCTGATTCTAATTTGGGGACCCATTCAAGCCTCGTTCTCAGGGCATGGGATTTGCAGGGGCCTCACCATCAGTCTCCAGATTTAGAACTTGTCTAGGCACGTTGGCATTTTCTATCCCCCCCCACAAACTTGGCTCAGTGACCAGCTCACTCACTGATTGGCACAAACTTTCGGCCAAGCCATCAAATTGGATCAGAGCAAACCCAGGAGCTGTGCTCACCACCCCTGCAGGAAGCATTTAGACCCCTCCTGCCGGGTTTGGAAGTGGGAGCTGCTTGTCTTGCTGTCATCGTGGGGGAAACTGTGGGGTATGAAGCCGAGAGAGACACAGAGGAACACTCCCTGGGGACTCAAACACTTGAATCAAGTAGTGCCTGAAACTATTAGCTCCAGACTTTTAAACTGTAAGGCCAATAAATCCCACCCTCCTTTTTTTAGTTGTTGTTAAGTCAATTTGGAATGGGGTTTTCTATCCCTTTTAATAGAATCCATCTGGTAGAAAACAACTTGCTGCTTACTTAGGGCTTACCACATGTCAGTCACTGTGCTGAGAGTCCGGAATGCATTCCAGACTTTAATTGACATTGTAAGCCTATCAACGTCATTGAGGCTTCGGAGTGCATAGCCTCTGAGACAGTTTGCCTGGCTTTAACACCACCGTTTTCTTAAACACTCTGCTCTGCAGACAAAATCTGCCGCAGACCTCCCTTCTCAGCCGCAGCTTTCAACTCCTCACCGGACTGCCTGCCTGGCCAGGACACTCAAGTCCTTCCAAACCTGTTTAGAGAGCTGAGTTCTATAGTGATGGATGAATGGGTGCCAAGCCTCTCTGATCTTAGGGTCTGGAGCCCATTCAGAAGTGTTCCTTCTCCTCCCCAACTCCCACTCTTAAGGGGAGGTGAGGGGACAGAGCTCTCCCAGTCTAACCCTTCCCTTGGGGAGCAACTGAGACGATTCCATTATTTGTCACGGTGTGTACAGCTGCTGGGGGGCTCCATGAGCTAGGAGTCCCAGAGAGGCCGTATGCTGCCGTGGGAAGAATTGGGCTTTATTTAATTCTCATGCCTTGTTAAGCAGCATCTTCATTTTCCAGATGAGCAAACAGAAACTCGGGGGAAAGAGGGATTGTGGAAGGCCCCGAAACCAGTAAGGGTGGCAGAGTCAGGGTTTGCCCCAGACCCTTGTCATTCCCAAGCCCAAACTCTTCTTCCTCTGGCCTGGTGCGTCATTAATGGTGATGGTAGCAGGATCTAGGAGTGGTGGGTCAGGTCCAGCCTCTCCCACCCTTCCCCAGTTGCAGACAGTCTTTGGCATCACTGTCTCCAATATGACAGGCATGAGAGTTTCCTGGAGCCCAGTCTCACAACGCAAGGGCTAGGCTGCTTTCCGACTGGCCAGCTGGAGGCCCATGTCTGGGGTGAGGCTGGGGTTCCGGGTACACAGAATACTTTGCTGCTCATCTCTCCCCATCCCACCACCCTGGGGAACTGCCCAGTGTCTTAGTCCATTTTCTGTTATAACTAATACCTGAGACTGGGCCATTTATAAAGAAAAGGAATTTATTTCTCACTGGTCAGGAGGCTGAGAAGTCCAAGGTGAAGGGGCCACATCTGGTGAGGCCTTCTTGCTGGTAGGGACTCTCTGCAGAGTTTGGAGGTGGTGCAGGTCATCACAGGGCGAGTGGGCCATGAGGGGGAACTGAGAGCCAAATGGGCTTTTAGACAGACCCACTCTTGTGATAATTCATTAATCTATTAGTCCATTCATCTATTAATCCATGAGCTGATCAATTTACTCCCTCTTAAAGGCCCCTCTCTTAAAGCCTTCACCTCTTAATGCTATTACATTGAAGATTAAGTTTCAACGTAAGTTTTGGAGGAGACAAAACATTCAAACCATAGCACCTCGTTCCCCTGGTGCCAGGGCAGGTCTTAGAGCAGGATCAGGTGCTGGGCTCTGACATCGTTGCTAACTCCAGGCAGCTTCCCCTCCTCAGGGCTAGGCACAGAGCTTCTTGTCTGTCACTGGCTGGGGTCCAGTCCAATGGCAGAAAGTCCACCTGGACCCTCAGTGACAATAGCAATGACTAAGGTGCTTATCACCTGTGTCAGCTGCTCACATGCATCTCCTCCTGCAACCCTGTGAGGCAAGGTGGCACCACCCTTGCTCCAGACAGGTGATGTGGCTTCCTCTCGCCACACCCCAGGCTGGAGACGGGAGGTCACAATCCACACCCAGACCTTCTGAGAATAGACCTCTCGCCCTCTCCTCATTAGTTTCTGAGAGTCAGACAGCTGGTGGGGGCTGCGTGTTCACCACCCCGCACGGACACAGGAACAGTGAATGCCTTCCCTCCTCCTTTCCAGGTTGCGCTGAATAGCTGGGAATTACCGTGGTTCGGTTGCACTTAAATCAACCGAACCACGGTCAGGTCTCTGACCTGACGGCGCCAGAGATAAGAATAGAAACAAGCCCCCCTGATTCAGGAGATGCCCCTGCAGCAATTTCTAGTTATCTCTGCCTCTTGGGGGAAGCAGAACCTTCCTGAGATAGCAGGCAGCCAGGGACCGTGAGTGCTGGCAGACCACTAATAACCTCTGTTCCTCCTCCGCTGAACAGTGTGTGGAGAACTCTGGAGAGGCAAGGGGCCTTTATCAAGTTTCCCACTAAGAACACGCAACCCAGTCAACCCAGTCTTCTGGAACCACACTTAATGGCACAATAAATTGGCTTGAGCACCCATCACCCACTTTGGGAAGTCCTGAGAACTCCCAAAGGACATGTTATATTCTCCCAATGTCCCTTACAGCAAATCCTTGTCCCTTACACCAATTCTCCAGCTGGAGCTGGATTAGTGACCTCCACTAGCCTTTCTGCCCTAGGCTGTAGCCCTGTCTCTGCCCCCTCCTCCTCCTTCCCAGCTCCTCTCTTGAGGACCACGGCGTGTAACAGATTTGTCCTGAAGGACTGGGCTGGGTGACAGGGAGTTGTCATAAAGAAACTGTTTAAAATCCAATCACTTTGCTGTTCAAAGAGGACAACTTTCAGTAAGAGGATGAATATGATCTGGGGATCTACTGTACAGCATGGGGGCTGTAGTTTATTTTATTTCTTTATTATACTTTAAGTTCTGGGGTACATATGCAAATCGTGCAGGTTTTTACTTAGGTATACACATGCCATGATGGTTTGCTGCATCCATCTCCCCGTCATCTAACATTAGGTATTTTTCCTAATGCTAACCCTCCCCAACCCCCTCACTCCCTGCTATTCTTCTCCTAGCCCCTCATCCCCCAGGCCCCAGTGTGTGATGGTCCCCTCCCTGTGTCCGTGTGTTCTCATTGTTCAACACTCGCTTATGAGTGACAACGTGCAGTGTTAGGTTTTCTGTTCTTGTGTCAGTTTGTTGAGAATGATGGTTTCTAGTTTAATCCATGTCCCTGCAAAGGACATGGACTTATCTTTTTTTATGGTTACATAGTATTCCATGGTGTATATGTGCCATGTTTTCTTTATCCAGTCTATCATTGATGGGCATTTGAGTTGGTTCCAAGTCTTTGCTATTGTGAACAGTGCCACAATAAACATACGTGTGCATGTGTCTTTATAGTAGAATGATTTATAATCCTTTGGGTATATACTCAGTGATGAGATTCCTGGGTCAAATGGTATTTATATTTCTAGATCCTTGAGAAATCACCACACTGTCTTCCGCAATGGTTGAATTAATTTACACTCCCACCAACGGTGTAAAAGCACTCCTATTTCTCCACATCCTCTCCAGCATCTGTTGTCTGCTGATTTTTTACCGATCGTCATTCTAACTGGCATGAGATGGTATCTCAATGTGGCTTTGATTTGCATTTCTCTAATGACCAGTGATGATGAGCTTTTTTTCATATGTTTGTTGGCTGCATAAATGTCATCTTTTGAAAAGTCTCTGTTCATGTCCTTTGCCCACTTTTTGATGGGGTTGTTTTTTTCTTGTAAATTTTGTTTAAGTTCCTTGTAGATTCCGGATATTAGCCCTTTGTCTAAAGGGTAGATTGCAAATTTTTTTCCCATTTTGTTGGTTGCTGGTTCACTCTATTGATAGTTTCTTTTGCTGTGCAGAAGCTCTTAAGTTTAATTAGATCCCACTTGTCTATTTTGGGTTTTGTTGCCAATGCTTTTGGTGTTTTCATCATGGGCAAGGGGGCCGTAGTTTAAAATACCCTATCGCATATTTGAAATTTTCGAAGGCAGCAGATCTTGTGTTCTTACCACACACACAGTGGTCACTAGGAGAGGTAACAGATGTGTTAACTGGCTTGATTGTGGTAATCACTTCATCATGTATAAGTAATATCAAATCACCACATTGTATATGTTAGATATATATGGCATGTCCTCAAAAAACACTTTCAATGTTTAATACTAGCAGTGTTTTGGTCTTTGTTTAGCTCTTTGATGAGGTTTTTGTAACCAGAAATATGCCATAGAAACGTAACTCTTGTTTATATCAATTAACCTATGGAACATTGTTTCACTTAAAGTCTCAGTTTCCAAGAATGTACCTATGACATTAAGTGAGATTTTACTTAATGATTATTATTATTTTTTTCTGGAGATGGAGTTTCATTCTTGTTGCCCAAACTGGAGTGCAGTGGCGCGATTTAGGCTCACTGCAACCTCCACCTCCTGGATTCAAGCAATTCTTCTGCCTCAACTTCCTGAGTAGCTGGGATTGTAGATATATGCCACCATGCCTGGCTAATTTTTGTATTATTAGTAGAGACGGGGTTTCACCATGTTGGCTAGGCTGGTCTCGAACTCCTGACCTCAGGTGATCCACCCGTCTTCCAAAGTGCTGGGATTACAGGTGTGAGCCACCACACCTGGCCTTACTGTATGATTTTTATTTGTTGAGTACACCCCAATAAAGCTGGGAGAAAGACCCCCAAAAAGCAAAGTCCAGTCCCTGCTTTTGCTCTACCCCACAACCACTCAGAGTTTCTCCTTGGGCTACTTTTCTCCCTAAAGCCCAGCCTGCTCCCATGTGGTCAGAACCTTCTCTCTTCTCTGCTTTTCTCAATACCCAGACCCCTCCTCCTTGCCTAGTGGCTGCCGAGAGAAAGTGCCTTATTTTTGTTATTTCATTGTACAGAGAAACATAGAGCTCTTCTGCTGCTCAGACGAGGCTCTGGGCTTCCCTTGTGTTAAACTCCAAGGGGTCTAGGAATGACTTTCCCTAAATAAAATAGTCATTCTCCTTGGGCCTTTGTCAGGTAAAAGATGTGGAACTGGAGGTCACGTGGAAAGCACAGTGTTTCTTTTATTAGTACAGGTCAAGACCCTAGGCAGGTTTCCCTTTTCCACCAACCAGAGAAAAACCCCCAAAGGAGGCTGATCTCCCACTCACCCCACCCCCAACCCAGAGAAGCAGGACCTGGGTGTGGGCATAGGGACTTGGGGCAGCCCGCCCTACAGAGGGAGGCAGAGTCCCCAAGCAGAAGTGGGATTTGAGGTAAGTCCCCAGGGCAGCAGCTGGAGGAGAGAAAAGAAGATTCAAGGCCAAGGATGGCAGAGCCTGGAGAAAGCCCCAGAAGAGGAGGATGCGGCTATCTGGGTTTTGCTGCAGGGAAGAATAGAGTGGATCAGAACACAAGATTAGACAGGGGTGAGTAGGGGGTGGGAAGTTGGAAGGTCTGGTTCTTAAACACAGAAGGCGCTCAGCATGTGGACGGGGTAGGGGAGAACAAAGAACAAAAGACGGGAAGTACAGGGTCTGGAAAAACATGCTTCAAAAGACGGATTATGAATGGCTCCACACTGACTCAGCTGTTTGCTCTCCTGGAAAAATGAAAAAAGAAATAAACTTCACACCCATGTTTTAAAAGCCATATCAAATTGAAATCCATTGAAAGCAGAGGCCCTCAGGAGTCAGCCATGTGGGACCTGACAACCCCTGGGAAGGCCACGGGGAGCAATTCGTGGCACAGGCCTTGTCTAAAGACATTCAAAATTAAAAAAAAATGTTTAAAATCACTGATGCATGCTAATAAACACAGGAAGGATAAATGTGAGTGACCAACCCCCCCAGTACAAGTTTAAAGGTATATTTAGCACATGCTAAAGAAGGATGTAATGGAGGTACTGGCTTCATAGGAAATAATCTTCTCTGAAACCACTGAGCTGCAGAGAGGCCAGCTGCAATGTGATTTTGCTCTAGGAGAGTGCTGAACTCTGTATTAAACAGGTGAATCCATTCTGATACTCAATTTCTGGTTTAAGAATTAATTGCTCAGGAGAGTCTATTAGTGTGTGCACTCATTTGCATTCAAACCACCACCACCTAGTCTTCTAATCCCTCCACCCCAAGCCTGCCATTGTCCTGGCTGTCATCAACAGACAGGTATGAAGCCCCTCCAGGCTGGATGCTGCGGTGGGGTTCTAATTCCTCCCACTTCTCAGAAGGGGCTGCTGCAGTAATGAGGAATCAGGATGAGTGGAATGAAGATGCTGAGATCAGTGTGAATCCCAGATCTGGTGCCTACCCTCTATGTGATGGGCACAAGTTGCTTCACCTCTTTGAATTTGATTTTCTCACCTGTATCATGTTGAAGAAGCAATATCCACAGTAACAGAATCCTGATTTTCAGCTGCTTGGAAAAAATGATGGCATTTTTCCAGCCTTTCTTACATTGGAGCTAGTTATGCCCATAAGACCTGGTGGTTGTGAACTCAGCTGGGAGCGGTCCCATTTGTCTATTCTCCCCATATATCTGTTTCCTCCCACTCCCAACTCAGAATAACAGGCTATTCCTCCAGCACCCGTCTAAGATTACAATGGAACTTTCAGAGTGGCTACATGCAAATTCTTAAAGACACGGTGGAAACACCACGCCAGCTTTGCAGTACCCAATCCCATATGTCTTTTGTGTGAGAGAGGACTATCCTTCTATCTTTTTAAAGCCTTTCTTGTTCTTCTTTTATAGGCAGTTGCACATACTGACAGGCTGAATGAGTATGGTTTCTGCCCCCAACATCCATTCATTCTTATTGCAACTACCTCCCAACCTCCCTCTGTGAGGCCACCTCCTATTCCACGTTCAGTCCATTCTTCTGGCAGAGTTGACTGACTTTGGGCAGAGCAAACAAAGGCCATATCCCCTGGTAACAGTGATTGATTCTGGGATGGGCCTGTGCCCTGCAATTTCCAATTGGAGCAGATTGCAGGATTTTTCAGGGGTTGCTGGCTTAGGGAGGCTCGTCTATTTCTGCTGGCTTTAAGCCTAGACGCATGAGCCCTGGGAGCTCAGGTTAGTCATTTATGACCATGATGGGAAAGCCTGCAGAGAAGGAAGCCACAGTGAAGAGAACAAGGCAAATAATTGGAGAGAAAAATTCATCCTGGTCACATGATTTTAGCCCTGGATCAAACCTTGCCCGAAGCCGGTAGTCTATTCAGTTTTGTGAGCTGATAAATTCCCATTATTTCAATGTGCACAGGAAGGGTTTTTCTGTCATTTGCATCCTAAACAGCTGTCACTGAGTATACATTGGTCCAAAAACAAAGTAGTTTTATAGTAGGCTTTCAACAGAAAACACACACACACACACACACAAACACACACACACACACACACACACACACAAACAACTGTAATTCAATTGGAAAACCACTGGGAAAAATAGAGCAGTTCGGCTTCCTTCAGGGTACCTAGTCATCACACAGAGCTGCACACATCAGAACCACCGCTGTGGTGTGGCTTCATGCACCTCCCCTGGTGAGCTGGACAAGGATTGTCTCCTACCTTGCAGTGTAAGCACACATCAGCCTACCAGGGAGTGAGGACTTTTAAGATGGCGAGGAGACTATTTGGCACAGAGACAACAAAGAGACTCTGTGGGAGGAAGGAGGGGGAAGAGGGGGCCAGGAGGACAATCGCCAAACCACACAAAGATCCACACATTTGTGTCCCGGAGGAGATTCCGTCTTCTACAGACAAAGTCAGTTTTCCCCAAAGCTTGACTTGTCTAATATCTTGCTAATTAAGAGGATGATTTTTAGTGGTACATAAATGTTTCAAAAAATACTTTAATAGTTTAAAATATTTAATAGTTTAAAATATTTTTAAAAATATTGTAATAGTTTTGGGTTACGTAATTTTAGAAAATATTTTTTCTGCTTAAAGAATATAGCCTTTCCTTATAAAATACATTGATTGAAAGAAAATATTAAGTAACTAATAGCAAAAACTTATGCTATTTTTATGAGATTGGGATAGTTGTGTGCTGGAGTTTGGGAAAATCACTTTACCTTTTTTAACCCTGATGGGGGATGGCAGAGCTTGCTATGCTGGACTTTGAAGCCCTTCATTTTTTTGTTAGGACTTGGTCCTGGAAATTGGCACCTCTGGCTGATACCCTTGAAGGCCTGGCGGTTCAGAGCACCACCCCTGAGAACCAGTGTCTGATCCCATCAGAACCCAGGGCAGTGGAGTGAATGTTCCCCCAACCTGTGGCAGAGCGTGGGCCTGCACAGAGATGATAACTTGGACTGCTGCAGAAAAGAATGAAAAAGCCTGACCTTCCTAGAGAACTGCGCAATTCTTTGTTTGAACAGTTTCCAGGGAAGCCTAATTAATCCTGTTGTTGATGCTAATGTATTGCTTTTTTAAGACCCAGAGTTGATGCTGCAAGCAAATTTCTCTTTGATTTAAGGCTTTGGAAAGAAGACAGAAGTTCTATCAGACGTGCCTGAGTTTTGCTCTGGGTTCCACACACTGAGAAAATGAAGGCCCATTTAGCTGTGACAGGGTTTCCAGCCCTCCTAAAAACACAACTTCTTATATCAGTCACTTTCCAAAGACCCTTCTTTAGTTAGGATTTCATTGGTTAATTTTCACTCTGTTGACTTGCTTTACAAGGATATGGAGTAACAGCCAGTCAACCACATAAACTGTGTACACATGACACCAAAATAGCTGTAATAGTCACAGTAACCACAATTATAACAATAGCTGTTGCTTCTTTAATTCTTACTATATGCAAATATTTAAAGTGTGGAAACACAGTTCAAATAAAAGAAACATTTTCTGAATGTTGATTGTGTTCTGGATACACAGAAATGAGTCATATATAGTGCTTAGGGAAGAATAGATCAGTTAGAAAGGTGGATACATGTCACTCTGATAAAATCAAGGAAGGCTTACCTAAATGACCCCAAGGGGCCATTTGCGTAGGGTATTGAGGGATGACTAGGAGTGCATAAGAGTGTGCTACATGAAGGGTGAGAACAAGGAGTATTCCCAATCTTGGGGAAGCTTATGCAAAGTATCACAAGGGTGGAAGTGTAAGGTCACATGGCTGGTAAGGGGCAGATCAGGGACTTAAATTCATGTTTGGTTGACTCAGAAGTCCAGTGATGAGAAGTATTCTCTTCTATTGAGGAGCTACAACTGATACAATTTTAGGATGAACAACTGAAAGTGATTAAGCTTGCACTTGAGGCAACTAGATGAATGGCCTGTCACAGACTGCACATGGTTACCCTAATACCCATTCTCTGTATTCTTGTTGGTACTAAAACCTCCAGTGTTTGTTTCATTGGGTACCAGGAATAGAGGCTGTTTCCTGGGATCACAGGAAATAGCTGTGGCATGAGGTTAAGCTCTGGACAATGGGATGTAGGAAGAAGCATCATGTGTCAGCTCCTGGAAAATGTCCTTAACATAGAACTGGGCCATGTCATTTGCTCCCCTTCCCCTCCTTCTTCATGCTGCTGTTTAGAATGTGGATGAGATGGCTGGAACTCCGTCTTGGACCGGGAGCATGAGCCCAAATCCCAGGGGATGGTGGAGGAAAAAGCTGGAAACAGTCTGTGTCTAAGACCAAGGCACAGCCACACTAACTCTGGATGGCTTATTTTGAACTCACTGGATGTGAGAGAGAAATACCAAGTTCTATGCCAAATCCATCTCCGTCAATGGAGTTAACGTGGAACTCCATCCTTCTACTTGCTGTGGCTTTAAGCCTCTGAGTCATTCATAACTTCTTTCTCAAACTCCACATGCAATCTTGGTAGCTCTACTTTCAAAATACATCCAGAATCCAGCACTTCTGTCCATCTCTACTGCTGTCTCCCAGGTCTGAGTCACCGGGCCCCTCACCCCCTGTACCCTGCAGTCTATTCTCGTAACAGTCAAAGGGCTTCTTTTTAAATGTAGTTGAGTCATGTTCCTCCTGCTCAGAACTCTGCGGGGCTCCTCATCCCGTCCAGGGTAAACGTCCAAGTCCCAAAGAGAGTCTGCAGAGCCTTACACGGCTTCTCCCCAACCTCTTAGCTCTTTGATCCCTCTTTCAAACTACTCTTCCCCAAACTCACTCTGCTCCAGCCACACTGGGCTCCTTGCTATTGCCCAAACTTTGCAGGCACTCTCCTACCTGATGGCCTTTTCACTGGCAATTTCCTCTCCCACGTGTGCCGTTACTCCCGATATTTATGTGGCCGACATCCTTATCTCCATCAAGTCTTCGTAGAGATGTTTCTACCACCCAGTTAAAATGACAATCCATCCCCTCTCCTGACGTCCAGCGCTTGTTGCTGTGCCTGTGTTTATTCATTATGTGTACCGTGCACAATCTCGCCCACCACCTGCATGGAAGCTCCATGAAGGCAAGAATTCCGTTTGGTTGCTAATGTATTTTAAGTTCCCACACAACACATAGTAGGAGCTGAAAAAATGTTTGTTAATGAATCTTAAGACGTTATTTTTGAAATTTAAAAAAATGGTATATTTTAAATGTATACAAATTAATAGAGAGAACGGTATGTCAAGTGTCTATACATCCATCACCCAGTTTTAACACTTGTTAACTGTGAACAAGCTTTTGCCATGTACACAGCCTCCCATCTGCACCCTAGATGATTTTGAAGTAAATCCCAGACATTCTATCATTTCATCTCTTTTTTATACACTTTTTTTTTGTAGAGACGGGGTCTCTCTGTGTTACCCAGGCTGGTGTCTAACTTCTGAGCTCAAATGATTCTCCTACCTTGGCCTCCCAAAGTGCTGCTGGGATTACAGGTGTGAGCTACCAGGCCCAGTCCTTTATCTCTCTCTCTCTCTCTCTTTTTTTTTTTGGAAAGAGTCTTACTCTGTCACCCAGGCTGGAGTGCAGTGACACGATCTCAGCTCACTGCAACCTCCACCTCCCAAGTTCAAGCGATTCTCCTGCCTCAGCCTCCCATGTAGCTGGGATTACGGGTGCCCACAACCAAGCCCAGCTAATTTTTTTTGTTTCCTGTATTTTTAGTAGAGATGGGATTTTGCCATGTTGGCCAGGCTGGTCTCAAACTCCTGACCTCAGATGATCCACCTGCCTCAGCCTCCCAACGTGCTGGGATTACAGAGGTGAGCCACCTGCCCGGCCCTTTTATCTCTTAATAGTTCAGCATGTAGTTCTAAAAGCAAAACTGTCCTTTAAAAATGTAATCATTATACCATCATCACAGCCCAGAACAATCAATAATAATTTCTTGGCAACTTTAAACACCTAGTTGATGTTGATACTTCCCAGTTTTCTTAAACATGTTTTTCTTAAATTAATCTTTTTTAATGGGATCTAAATAAAATACACTGTATGATCAGTTAACATGTCTCTTAAGACTTAAAAACGTCTACAGATTCTTTCTCCACTGGCTTGTCATTTGTTGTTCTCGTCGAAGGAACTGAGTCATGTGTCTTCTACGTTTCCCGCAGTCTGGACTTTGCTAATTGCTTTCCCTTGGTGGCACTTAATGAGCTCCTGTGTCTTCTGTGTTTCCTGTTAAGTTGGTGGTTGGCTCTAGAAGCTGATCGAATCCAGGTTTGAAACTTTGCCAGCCCCACTGCATAAGTGGTGCTGTGCACAGGAAGCAGCTCACTTCCAATTATTTCGCTTTTCCTGATGTTAGTGGCCTTTGATCATGAATGCCAAAATCCATTATTTCATTAGGGGTTGCAAAATGTTGATCATACGATTATACCTTCCCTCTTTGCCAAGAGATAAAGAGGAACTTCCCCTCACCAACCATTTGGTTTCTCTGAGAGATGCAGTATGTGTAGAACTTTCCAGGATTTTTACTTGTATCCAAACTCCATCTAATTACTCCAGATGGTGATGCCCGGACAGACCCTGGCAAGCTGGGGATAGGAGAGGAAGAGGTGTCAGTTTAGGATTGTATTGCATAAATCGAGGCAGCTCTGTTTCATGTCTCAGTACATATCCGTGTGGAGCTCTGTGAGGCCAGGACAGAGAGACGATGTTATCTGTGTCTTCAGTCTCTGGTTGGTAGAAGTCAGGGTTGTGGAAGGCGCTTCTGCAGTGTCATAAGCATTTCCTGGCCCTTGCAAGTGGTTGGGTGGTTGTAAGGGTATTGCTGGATGGATGTAAGGGTATTGCTGTCATACATGAGGTGTTGATTATCAAGAGGTTGCTCAGGGAGAGAGAATGTATGAAAAAGTTATATCATCACACTCAAACTGTAATCCTCTTTACGACAACTTAGCAGAATAATAGCAATAAGCTTTTGGTTTATATTTTTCTATTCAGAAACTCAACATCCTTTGTTTTATTTTATTTTTTGACGTGGAGGAAAAAAACTTGCATTACATCCCTTTAATGGGACTGTTGAGATTCCCAAGGTCATGAAGCCTGCCTTGGCTTGCAAAATGACTCCCACTCTTGACTGCAGCCATGTCTCTCTTTGGGGCCATTGATCCCTGTGATAGGGGATAGACACTGCCATTACCCTTCTCAGGTTTGCTATTAAATAATAACAGCTGGCTATCTGGGGAACACCTGGGAGATTTTCAGACCACCCTATCTGGAAGGAGGCGGAAAGAGATTTAAGCTCAACTGGTGCCTAAATCACCAGAAGCCATTCCTGCAGGTCACCAGGGTGGCCCAGGCTGGCATTTGCTAGGGAGACATCTGGCAAGAGGTGAAAGTATCCCAGCCGTTTACCTGGCAAATGCCAGCCCGACCCATCCTGGTGACCTGCAGGAGTGGCTTCTCAGTGCCTGTTCCTCATGGTGTGTCTTGACTCACATGCCGAGGGGCAGTCACAGTGGGAACCGCCCTTGGTGCCTACTTCTCGTACCAGCCACTGGGCCAGGCCCTCACACACATCAGCAATTCATGTAGCCTGGTGCATAAAATTCTGACCTCTGGCTATGACAAACCAGGTGCAAATTCTCACTGGTACTGTTACACACTTGGGCCAGGCATTTAATCTCTCAGAACCTTGGTTTTCTTATTTGTAAAATTAGGGAAATAATTCCTACTTTCTAATGTCTTTGAGATGATCAAATAAGAAAATTCAAGTTAAGTGCCAAATGTATTCAATAAATTGAGTAGTAATTTTGGTCATTGTTGCCAATTCTAAATTGTGCTTTTCAAAATGAAGTATTGAGGCACCCTCCAGGGAGACTCTGGTAATGTTTCAGAAGATGGGTGGTATTTCAGAAGATGCACAAAGTTGCAGGGTAAAACTCTTTCTGGAACTTGGGTTTTTATGTAAAATTTTATAAAAGAAAATTTTTTTTATTTTGAGATGGAGTCTTGCTCTGTCACCCAGGCTGGAGTGCAATGGCACCATCTCGGCTCACTGCACCTCTGCCTCCTTGGTTCAAATCATTCTCCTGCCTCAGCCTCCCTAGGAGCTAGGATTACAGGTGTGCACTACCACGCCCGGCTATTTTTTGTAATTTTAGTAGAGTCAGGGCTTCACCATGTTTGCCAGGCTGGTCTCAAACTCCTGACCTCAGGTGATCCACCCACCATGGCCTCCCAAAGTGCTGGGATTACAAGTGTGCGCCACTGTGCCCAGCTGAGGGAAATTTTTAACAATTAAAACAAACTTTGAACTAGAATGCACATCTCAAGTTAATTTTTAACAGCAGCTCCAGTTTCAAGGGTATTTCATGTATGCAGTAGGCTGCTTTAACCTGCACCCCGGTCTTCTGGAACTGCACGTGCATTCTTCTCTGCCTACTGTCCTAGAAACTTGAAAAATAGTCCTACCACAGCCCAGTGCTGCAGATACCACAATCATTCCCATTCTATAGGTGAGAGAAGTGTCTCAGAAATTTCATGAGGTGGGAGTCGAGATGTGAAGACAGATTGTTTTTACTGTGAAGTCCACGCTCTTTTCCCTGCCCCGCGTTGTATCAGAGCTGAGAAAGAGAATAATTTAACATTATGAAGCATACCCCTTATGGCCCCAGCCGCCTCTTGGCTGAGTCACTTGGCTTATATCACAGCAGAAGCAGCCCTGGCAATATAATGCACTGTTTCCACATAATAAGGTCCCGGCCACAATTGCCGACGACAGTGACTTAGCATCCAACTCCGCTGTGGCCTCAGCCTCTCTCTGTCTCACTCACCTTGGTGGATCCAGCAGCGGAGAGTTAGGGCTGAATGAAGGAGGAAGGTGGGCAGTTAAATTGATTCACTCTCCCAATACAGATAGAATCTTTTGAGGCACAGGGGTCCCATAGAGCCTTTCTGAATGTTTTGAGTGACAGAGCTACCGGTTCAATCCTTTGTGGCCCTATGGCCTGCTGGGTGATAAACCAACTCAACCAGCTTGCATCAGCTGCCCTCCTTCCCGAGCTCACTTTCACTGATCCCTCATTTTGCTTCTATGAGATTGTAACTTCTCACCACCACCTAAAATGCTAGCATGTTGCGTTTCCTCAGCCTCTACCTTCTGGGACCCACGTTACTATTGCAAATTGAGCCTTTCCTACCTAGCTCCAAGTCGTCAGGCTGGTTCAAGCCTCTTCTAGATTGGTGATGGTTTCCATACTTTTGTGAGGTCTGAATATGGTGAAATATGCATGATTGTGGAAAGAACAGAGTGACCTATGGGAGTCATGGCTCCACCCTGCCCTTCTTCTATCATTTAGTAGCTGCATGACCTTGAACAAGTAACTTCTGTCCACTTCAGTTCCCTCCACCGTAGGGTGGTGGGGAGCTGTCATTATGAAGTGCAGGAAGAGCCTGCTTTAGAGCCAGACAGACAGGGCTGCAAATCCTGACTTTATCACTTTCCAACTGTGTGCCTTTGAGCATGTTACTTAACTTCTCTGAGACTCTCTTTCCTTGTTATTAGAAACAGACTCCTGGCTGTCAATTTATCTGTGGCAACTGTTTACTGGTTGAAAATGGAAGCAATAATATTCATCTGACCAGTTTTCTCTTAAAGCCATTTCCATAATGATGATGATGATGGGACTCAATTATATTTTTTATTTCAGTCACTCCTGATAAATAACAAATTTGGAGAAATAAAAATATCTAAAATTAAAAAAAAGAAAAATCACTAAAATACCTAAATCCGAGGTTGCTCAGAGATTAGATCAGACAATACATGTAAAACTCCAGCAAACAATAGATGTTCGTTCAATCAATGTGAACAAAAAAAGGAATTAGGTGGCATGAGAGTTTTCAAACTCTTCATCAATAATTCCTTATCTTTTTCCCCACTTATTTTGCAAGATTCTGCCTGCAGAAGAAAACTACTTACCAGGAGTAATCATTACTTCACTTTTCCGTTTTTAAACAAAAATGCTCTTTGCAGCTTCTCATTTGCATAAGGCAGCCAGGGTGACATCACTGAGAATGTCGGATATTTCCAGGCCACAGCAGGGAAATCTTCCTTCCTCTGTCCTTTTCTCTCACAGGTGGCCAGGCTGAGGATACTGGGATGGACAGAAGCAGATGTGGTCCCTACTCCTAGGAAGCTCACCATCTAGAACAGGTTATTCATCCAATGGTCCGTAAATTGTATTGTCACAAGTGCTGTGTAGGAGTGGCACAGGAGTCAATGGGGACGAGACGCCAGAGACCTGAGGAAGATCCCCAGAGGCAGCAGACCTGGAGCTGAGCTCTGAAGGATACAGGAGAGCTGACTAGACTAAGAAGGGAGGGAAAAGCACTCCAGAGAGAGGGAGCAGAATGGGCAGAGGTCCTGTGGTGGGAGGGAGCCTGATACATACAAGGAATTTGATAAGAAGCCAGAGGGGCTGGACCATAAGTGACAAGGGGCATGTGGTCAAAGACGACAGCAGGCCTTGCCCAGTCCTGGGCCATGTTAAGGACTGTGTTCTCCATCATAAGATGTGAAGATATTAAAGGGACTGAAGTGGAAATGAAACACCATCAGACTCTTCTTGGAAAAAGTCAATTTCCTTTTACTTCAGTGGGGAAGAGTTTGGAGTAGAGAAGGGAGAGTAGAAGCAAAGAAACCAAGGAAAAAGCTTTACTGTTGTCTGTTCAAGTGGTTCTTGCAGTGTGGTGATACCAGAGGAAATGAGACACGTGAATGCTTTACTGATCTGTTGAGAAGGGAGAATGGAGGGGACATGGTGATGGCCCAGATCCTCAGGGAAAGAGAGAGGCATCATCAAGGATGGTCTGTGGGTTCTGTTGTGTGCAGCTTAATAGAGGAAGCTGCCTTTTGCTGAGGTGGTCACGTTGGCCCGTTTGTGGGGGCAGTGGATGGTGGGGAGGGGAACATAGCTTTGGGTTTCAACACGCTGAGTTTGAGCTGCCTTGAGCATTCCCAGAGTGGCTGTGGTTTAAACAAATGTCTATTCAGGTCTGGATTCTGGCAAAGGGGTCTGTGCTGGAGACATGGCCTGTGAGTCATGACTGTGAAGGTGGTGATGAAATCGGGGGGTGGGAGGGGCGGATGAGATCACTGCTTGACATTTCAGGGTGCACTCAGTACGTGGAACAGCTCTATTAAGCTTTGTGAAATATTTAAAAATAGCTCTGTTCCACCACCTTCCCTGCCCCCATCACTTCAAGAACTTAAAAGATTTTGGAAGGCCAGGTCATAAACCAATAACCTGTTTAGTTTCTTCTCTACTTCATTTGGCCGTGGAATTTTTTTTTTATTCACATGAATAAGCTCAATAAATAATAAAGACTATAAGGTATAAATAGCACAGATCTGGCCAAAGCAGAGTTGTGAAGGGCAGGATCCCAGCCCACTCAGACTTCTCCCACTTATAGATATCTCCAGGGACTCCCAGGGTTGCAGGGAAAGCAGCCTGAAAGCTGCTAGCCAACATGATTTTCGGTTTGCTTTTGTTTCTAAAGATTTCTGAGCATCTCTGATGGTATTATGGGTGCGTGCCGAATGGTGAACATCATCAACGTTTTCATAATGGCTTATAAGAAACCTCAGGATTTCCTAAGAACTCTGGGTCGTCTTCCGATACATCAGTTATCCCTGAACTTCAGACACTTCAAAGACTTTCAGCTGACAGAACTCCAAACAGACCAGCTTTTACAGAGGATGCAATTTAGAAATGCAGCTTTTGTCAGTCGAGAGTCTCCTTGACAATGAAGGCTTGTTGGATTTCCCGAGTGGCACTCTCGTTAAGAAAATGCAATTTAACTGTCAGCAGAACTAAGGGCATGTGTTGGATACTGCTTAGTGGCATTAATTCTGCAATGACAAAGAAGTGGAAGATGCCAGGAAAAGCTTGTGGGTCTGGGATGAGGAGGGGAAGGGTGGCATTTGGGGAGTTTGCTGGTGCTAAATTGCTCCATCTGTTGCATTAATAACCAATCCATCCAGGGGGTTGGGAAAATGGGTAATTGAAGCATACGGTACCTATTAGGACCTATCTGCACATATGTAACTGCTCATTTCATCTGTACAAATGACTGCTTACTTAAGCAAATGGCAGGCTGAGTGCTCATGTTGGGAAATTTTGCTAGAGAGGCATTTCCTTAGGAAAGGCTATATTCAAATCCTCAAAGCGCTGAAACGTCTAGGAAACACGATGCCATGGATGCATCAAAAAAGAGAGCTGTCCAGGCACGGTGGCTCACACCTGTAATCCCAGCACTTCGGGAGGCCAAGGCAGGTGGATAACTTGAGGTCAGGAGTTTGAAACCAGCCTAGCCAACATGGTGAAACCCCGTTTCTACTAAAAATACAAAAATTAGCTGGGCATGGTGGTGCACACCTGTAATCCCAGCTACTTAGGAATTTGAGGCACAAGAATTTCTTGAACCTGGGAGGCAGAGGTTGCAGTGATCTCAGATTGCACCACTGCACTCCAGCCTGGGTGATAGAGGAAGACTCTGTCTTTTTTCTTTTCTTTTTTTTTTTTTTAAAAAAAGGCAAAAAAAGAAAGAAAGAGCAGCAAGCAAGGTGGGAAGAGCAAAGTCGTACTGGAAGGATGGGAGCATTGGAGGCCACGCTTTTACAAATGGGGCTGGTGAGCACAGCTTGCACTGGCCACAGACTGAGGCAGACTAAGAAAATGCTCAAAACAAAGTCCACTATTGGACTAGTGTTCCAAATTTGGGGAGAGTTGGGGCCACACAGCTCAGTGTGATCTGTGGTACAGAAATGGCGTTAGAAATGGTAGCATAAATGGTAATGTAACCCAGATATAATCTAAAGCTCCCTGATGCTCAGGCTCCAATACTAGTCTCATGAAAACCAAATGACTCTTCTTGATTTGGGAGAAATTGATGGGGGATTACTTGTTATCTTTCTTTCTGTCTTCATTTTCTTACTCCCTGGTATACTATTTACTACCCTATTACCCCTGTAACCCTCTAGAAACCAAAATCACTGTATCACTGATTTCTACAAGTGGTCCACTTTTATTAGCATTCTATGGTTTTTGTGAGCTGTACTAGAATGGGGAGATGGGGGGAGATATGAGAAGTTTCCAGAGGAAGTTGTGACATTACACAGGTTCCTAGCTTTCTGCCATCTCCTGAATCCCTTCTCTCTTTTGCCCTCTTATTCCAAAGTTTTACCTTCTCTCAGGCAACAAATAATATCCTCTCCTCTGTTTTAGCCAAGCTGAAATGCTTCACATTCACTGTTGTGAATTTAAACACTTATCAAACTATTTTTCTCACTAACTCAGCTATCACTTTTAAAGAGATTTTTGGTGAATTCATTTTTCTCCAACTTCCTACATAAATATATATCCTGATCTGAAATTTAATATAAGCTTTTCTCTGTGATATTGACGGTTCCTCTTTTGTGTTGCCAGAAGGAAAAATGGGTTTGCCCAAGCAATATCAGGTCCTTCCACAGAAAGTGGCTTAGAATACTTTGGGTTCCAACTTGAATTCTCTTAAACAACACGGAAATTTACTAGGTCAACATGGTGAGAACTCTGCAAGTGGGGAGGCTCTGAGTTGGCTGATTCAGCAGCTCAGTTAACTCACTACGGACTCGTATTTTCCCATCTTCACTCTGACATCTTTAGTAAGTAAACAGTGGTCTTACGCTGGCTCCCCATGTGCTCACTAAAAGAGGCAGCACTTTCAGCCGTGATTGAACCCATGATGATTGGTTTAGATTAATGAGAGCCCAATCTTGCAGCTCGTAGGGTTGAGGTAGCCGAGTCCTTAGGGAGGAGAGTAGGTCTCTGAAGAATATATGGTTTCAGTTAAGATGGAGAGGAGGGAGGAATTAAACCTTGGGTAGGTAACCCATGTTGTCTGTTTCAAGGGTGGGAAAGTTAATAGGAAACAGAAAAAAAAGTTCCCATAAGGCTGTGGGCAACTCTGTTTCTATGGTCCTGTAGGCTGTAATGGGGTCTTGCATGGATACATATGAGCTTCTTTCTCTCTAGACCATGATTGCTGGAGTTTGAGCAAAGCTTTATTCTCATCCTATTTCAAGACAAGCCTGACACCACCTTGATTTTTATCTCTTCAACTACCAGCACTGAAGCCTCATCAGTGGTTCCCTATTCCTACCCCAGACTTGGATATGAGCTCACATGGACCTCATAAAGCCCCTGGATTCTACACACATCAGCTGCATTGGCCTTAATGGGCATGGTTAGGATGGAGCACAGAGGTAAAGCCAAATGTGGCAGACTGAAGAATGCCACCCTCTCCCATAACAAAAAGATATATCCAAGTCCTGATCCCTGGAATCTGTGAGTATCACCTTCTATGGCAAAGTGAATATTACCTTCTATGGCAACATGAATATTACCATAAATGGCAAAAGAGGTGATTAAGTTAGGGTTTTGAGATAGATTATCTTGGATTATTCTGGAGGACCCTAAATACAATCATATGTATCCTTGTAAGAGAGAAAGAGATTTGAGACAGGAGAGGAGATGGTGATGTGACCATAAGAGCAGAAAGAGTTTTGAAGATGCTGGCTAGAAGATTGGAGTGATGTGGCCATAAGCCAAAGAATGCCGGCAGACACCAGTAACTGTAAGAGGCAAGAAATGAATCCCCACCTAGAGCCTGCAGAAGGAGTGCAGCCTTGGCTAACACCTTGATTTCAGCCCAGTGATACTAATTTTGGATTTCTGGCTTCCAGAACTGTAAGAGGAAAAATTTATATTGCTGTAAGCCCCTAAGTAATTTGTTACCGCAGCCATGGAAAGCTAGTACACCAGTTCTGACCAGAATGAGAAGTAGTGGTGGGAAGTGCAGGCAATTTCGCTTCAGGGGTTTGATCTTGAGGATGTCATGAACAGCCCCTTGGAGTGACCCAGATTGGATCCTGATACATGATGATTTCATGTTGGGGACACCTACCCACACCCAGAGTGTGCATCGCACACAACACAGAAGCTGTCTGGGCTCTGGTCCCAGCACCTGATCATCAGAGGCAGCTACAGGCCCCTGGGACAGAGGGCTAAAGGGACAAATGCTCTTCTGTACTAAAGGAGAACATGCCCCGTATCACTGTAAATCAGAGAAGAGCATGGAGGAGGCTTCTTGTCAGCAGTCTAACTTGTGAGAGGGAGTCAGAAATTCCGCTTGAGAGAGTAAGACCCCAGCACACTTCCGAGGTTGGTAAAGTTTCAGGGAGTACTTGTTACGTGGATATTTAGTGAAGACATTGGACTCAGCTCAGGTCCCAAGTTCAGTTCCTAGTAACTGCTTTGGATGCCTTGTGGAGAAGGGTTTTGAGAAGGATGGCTGTGACTGAGTAGCAAGGTGCACCGTAGAACTGGCAGGGCAGTGGCGGCCCTCCCAGCGGTGTCTGCCCTGCCATGGTCAGCATTTCTGGCTCCTTCTCCAATGTCAGGCCTCCCTTTGGTTCAGAAATCACATTCCATCTCGCTAATTTATTAATCCATCAGCAGGAATCACAGAGCAAGTCTGTGTCGAAAGGTCTGGGCTAAAAAGTTGTAGAGACAAAAAGAAAAGTCCTCCGTGGTGCTTGCTGTCTAGAGACTGCCTTCTGTGTGGCTGTGTGTCCTTCCTGCCTTTTCCAGGGTTCTGCTGCTCACCCAGACTCACTGAAACAGAGGAGGAAAGGGCCCCTCAGTGGATTTAGTTTCTGTGGGTTTTCTATGCCTTTCACTTTCTTGGAGTAATATGTATTTTAAAAACTTTTTGTTTTGCCAGGTAATGATGTAACAATAAACTTGCCACATAGTACCAAAAAAGGGTAATTTGTGACAATAAAATGTTGAACGAGTTTAAATTATAAATAATTTTCTACATTTGCTTTCTTTTCTTGGTTGACTGCAGACCACTAAAAGTTTGTTCATGGGCTGGCTTTGAGCCATCATTTGGGAATCTGGATTAGTCTCAGGCTGCTATAACAAGGTGCCACAAACTGGGTGTCTTACAAAACAGAAATGTGCTGTCCCCATTTTGGAGGCCAGAAGTCCAAGATCAAGGTGTCGGCAGGGTTGGTCCCTTCTGAGGGCTGTGTAGGAGAATTTGCCTCTCACCTAGATGCTGGTGGTTTCAGGCATCTCTTGGCTTGTAGAAGGCGTTCTCCCTGTGTCTTCACATCACTGTCCCTCTCTGCATATCTGTCTCTGTGTCCAAATTTCTCATTTTTTTTTGAGATAGTCTTGCTCTGTTGCGCAGGCTGGAGTGTAGTGGCATAATCTCAGCTCACTGCAACTTCCCTCTCAGGTCCAAGCGATTCTCCTGCCTCAGCCTCCCGAGTAGCTGGGATTACAGAGACATATCAACATACCTGGCTAATTTTTTTGTACTTTTAGTAGAAACAGGGTTTCACCATGTTGGCCAGGCTGGTCTTAAACTCCTGACCTCAAGTGATCCACCCGCCTTGCCCTCCCAAAGTTCTGGGATTACAGGTGTGAGCCACCATGCCTGGCCCAAGTTTCTCCATTTTATGAGGACACAGTTACATTGGATGAGGGCCCACCTTAGTGACCTCATCATGGCCAGGTGAGGTGGCTCACGCCTGTAATTGCACTACTTTGGGAGGCCAAGGCAGATGGATAGCTTGAGCCCAGGAGCTCTAGACCAGCCTGATCAACATGGCAAGTCTCTAAAAAATATACAAAATATTAGCCAGGTGTGGTGGCCTTTACCTGTACTCCCAGCTACTCAGGAGGCTGAGATAGGAGGATCACTTGACCCCAGGAAGTTGAGGCTGCAGTGAGCCATGATTGTGCCACTGCATTCCACCCTGGATGACAGTGAGACCCCTTCTCAAAAAAAAAAAAAAAAAAGACCACACTATAACTTGATCATCTGTGATCTTATTTTCAAATAAGATCACTTTGAAATCTTTTAGGGGGATACAATTTAACTCATAATAGGAGCTATTGTTTTATTCAGTAACACGTTCTTTTAGTGTGTCTAGTCACCCATCCACTAATCAGAGGCTCTCAGAGAAGCTGAGGGCATGAAGATACTGGCCGTGATGTGCTTTATAACAGCAAGATCTGGGAGAAGGGGGTATAGGGAAATGATATAGTGAAATGTTGTCTTATCTCAGTCCAGCTACTTAAAAGCTTGTTTATGAAGAGTCCATAACCACATGAAAAATGTTCATGACTCCTGTTAGTTTAAAAGGAGGTCACCCTTCCCCCCTGACCTTCCCCTAGTTTCAAAGATGGGTCTGGATCCCAAAGACAAACTCATCTCTGGATCAAAGACAGAGTGTTTCAACCTTAAGAAGAGGAGCATTCCCATGGATCTGTCATGGTTGAGGACACTGGTCAGGTCAGGTGTTAAGAATATTCTCTCTTGAACCTCTGTCTCTTGTCTTCCCAGCAGCCTAGGAAGATCAGGTGCAGCCTGTGACGCGCTCCCTCCTGGGAGAATGCTTCTGTCCACTGGCTCACTCTCTCCTTTCTCACAAGTTCACAAATGACTTTTACATCTGGTGAGCGAATTCTCACAATAGTCCCATGAGATGCATACATTAGGTGTGTCCATTTTACAGATGAGGACACTGAGGCACAGGAAGTCAAGCAGCCTCCACAAAGCCATGCAACAACCAGCCAGTATCTGAGTCATGACCAAAGCCCAGAGCCCAGTCTGCCTTCTTGTCTGGGGTCCTTTTGACATCCTGCATTGCTTCACTTCTAGGACAGTCTGGCCCTAGGGAAGGAGGCCACCTGGACAGCAGCATGGCGACACAGGGCACCACATGTGGGAAAAGCTCTCTCTGAGACCATGTTTGCTTCGGTTTTTCAAGCCAAGTTAATTCTCTCCTAGAACAAAGCCAGTTAGGAATGAGGGAAGCTACAGAAATACCTTTAGTGGCTTGTCTTGCATCGATATTATTTTCTACTACTGAGGAATTAGAGGGGTTCTGGTTATGTGCTATGTAGATTCTTTGATTCATACATTTTCTTTTCTTTTTTATTTTTTTTTATTGCATTTTAGGTTTTGGGGTACATGTGAAGAACATGCAAGATTGTTGCATAGGTACACACATGGCAGTGTGATTTGCTGCCTTCCTCCCCATCACCTATATCTGGCATTTCTCCCCATGCTATCTCTGCCCAACTCCCCACTCCCTGCTGTCCCTCCCCTATTTCCCCCTGACAGACCCCAGTATGTGATGCTCCCCTCCCTGTGTCCATGTGTTCTCATTGGTCAACACCCTCCTGTGAGTGAGAACATGTGATGTTTGATTTTCTGTTCTTGTGTCAGTTTGCTGAGAATGATGGTTTCCAGGTTCATCCATGTCCCTACAAAGGACATCAACTCATCATTTTTGATGGCTGCATAATATTCCATGGTGTATATGTGCCACATTTTCCCTGTCCAGTCTATCATCTATGGGCATTTTGGTTGGTTCCAGGTCTTTGCTATTGTAAACTGTGCTGCAGTGAACATTCATGTGCATGTGTCCTTATGGTAGAACGTTTTATAATCCTTTGGATATACACCCAGTAATGGGATTGCTGGGTCAAATGGAATTTCTATTTCTAGGTCGTTGAGGAATTGCCACACTGTCTTCCACAATGGTTGAACTAATTTACACTCCCACCAACAGTGTAAAAATGTTCCTATTTCTCCACTTCCTCTCCAGCATCTGTTGTCTCCAGATTTTTTAATGATCGCCATTCTAACTGGCATGAGATGGTATCTCAATGTAGTTTTGATTTGCATTTCTCTAATGACCAGTGATGATGAGCATTTTTTCATATGTTTGTTGGCCTCATGTATGTCTTCTTTTGTAAAGTGTCTGTTCATATCCTTTGCCCACTTTTGAATGGGCTTGTTTTTTTCTTGTATATCTGTTTTAGTTCTTTGTAGATTTGGGATATCAGCCCTTTGTCAGATGGGTAGATTGCAAAAATTTTTTCCCATTCTGTTGGTTGCCGATTCACTCTAATGACTGTTTCTTTTGCTGTGCAGAAGCTGTGGAGTTTGATTAGGTCCCATTTGTCTATTTTGGCTTTTGTTGCCAATGCTTTTGGTGTTTTGGTCATGAAGTCCTTGCCTACGCCTATGTCCTGAATGGTTTTGCCTAGATTTTCTTCCAGGGTTTTTATGGTGTTAGGTCTTATGTTTAAGTCTTTAATCCATCTGGAGTTAATTTTAGTGTAAGGTGTCAGGAAGGGGTCCAGTTTCTGCTTTCTGCACATGGCTAGCCAGTTTTCCCAACACCATTTGTTAAACAGGGAATCCTTTCCCCATTGCTTGTTTTTGTGAGGTTTGTCAAAGATCGGATGGTTGTAGATGTGTTGTGTTGCCTCCAAGGCCTCTGTTCTGTTCCATTGGTCTATATCTCTGTATTGGTACCCGTACCATGCTGCTTTGATTACTGTAGCCTTGTCGTATAGTTTGAAGTCTGGTAGTGTGATGCCTCCAGCTTTGTTCTTTTTGCTTAGCATTTTCTTGGCTATGCAGCCTCTCTTTTGGTTCCATATGAAGTTTAAGGTGTTTTTTTCCAGTTCTGTGAAGAAGGTCATTAGTAGCTTGATGGGGATAGCATTGAATCTGTAAATTACTTTGGGCAGTATGGCCATTTTCACGATATTGATTCTTCCTAACCATTAGCATGGAATGTTTCTCCGTTTGTGTCCTCTTTTATTTCATTGAGCAGTGGTTTGTAGTTCTCCTTGAAGAGGTCCTTTACGTTCTTTGTTAGTTGTATTCCTATGTATTTTATTCTCTTTGTAGCAATTGTGAATGGGAGTTCATTCATGATTTGGCTCTCTTTAAGTCTGTTATTGGTGTATAGGAATGCTTGTGATTTTTGCACATTGATTGTGTATCCTGAGACTTTCCTGAAGTTGCTTATCAGTTTAAGGAGATTTTGGGCTGAGACGATGGGGTCTTCTAAATATACAATCATGTCGTCTGCAAATAGACAATTGACCTCCTCTTTTCCTATTTGAACACCCTTTATTTCTTTTTCTTGCCTGATTGCTCAGCTAGAACTTCCAGTACTATATTGAATAGGAGTGGTGAGAGAGGGCATCCTTGTCTAGTGCCAGATTTCAAAGGGAATGCTTCCAGTTTTTGCCCATTCAGTATGATATTGGCTGTTGGTTTGTCATAAATAGCTTTTATTATTTTGAGATATATTCCGTCAATACCTAGTTTATTGAGGGGTTTTTAGCATAAAGCACTATGGAATTTTGTCAAAGGTCTTCTCTGCATCAATTGAGATAATCATGTGGTTTTTGTGTTTGGTTCTGTTTATGTGGTGAATTATGTTTATAGACTTGCATATGTTGAACCAGCCTTGCATCCCTGGGATGAATCCTACTTGATCATGGTGGATAAGCTTTTTGATGTGCTGTTGCAATCGGCTTGCCAGTATTTTATTGAAGATTTTGCACCTATGTTCATCATGGATATTGGCCTGAAGCTTTCTTTTCTTGCTGAGTCTCTGTCGGGTTTTGGTATCAGGATGATGTTGGTCTCATAAAATGATTTGGAAAGGATTCCCTCTTTTTGGATTGCTTGGAATAGTTTCAGAAGGAATGGTACCAGCTCCTCTTTGTATGTCTGGTAGAATTCTGATGTGAACCCATCTGGACTTGAGCTTTTTTTTGGGTGGTAGGCTCTTAATTGCTGCCTCAACTTCAGACCTTGTTATTGGTCTATTCAGGGTTTCAGCTTCTTCCTGGTTTAGGCTTGGGAGGATGCAAGTGTCCAGGAATTTATCCATTTCTTCCAGGTTTACTAGTTTATGTGCATAGAGTTGTTTGTAATAATCTCTGATGATGGTTTGAATTTCTGTGGAATCTGTGGTGATATCCCCTTTATCATTTTTTATTGCATCTGTTTGATTATTCTCTCTTTTCTTTTTTATTAATCTGGCTAATGGTCTATTTTGTTGATCTTTTTGAAAAACTAGCTCCTGGATTTATTGATTTTTTTTGAAGGGTTTTTTGTGTCTCTATCTCCTTCAGTTCTGCTCTGATCTTAGTTATTTCTTGTCTTCTGCTAGGTTTTGAGTTTTTTGATCTTGCTCCTCTAGCTCTTTCAATTTTGATGATAGGGTGTCAATTTTAGATCTTTCCTTGCTTCTCATGTGGGCATTTATTGAGATATATTTTCCTCTAGACACTGCTTTAAATGTATTCCAGAGATTCTGGTATGTTGTGTCTTCGTTCTTGTTGGTTTCGAAGAACATCTTTATTTCTGCCTTCCTTTCATCGTTTATCCAGTCAACATTCAAGAGCCAGTTGTTTATTAGTCTCCATGAAGCTGTGAGGTTCTGAGTTAGTTTCTAAGTTCTGAGTTCTAACTTGATTGCAGTGTGGTCTGAGAGACTGTTTGTTATGATTTCTGTTCTTTTGCATTTGCTTAGGAGTGATTTACTTCCAATTATGTGGTCAATTTTAGAGTAGGTGTGATGTGATGCTGAGAAGAATGTACATTCTGTGGATTTGGGGTGGAGAGTTCTGTAAATGTCTATTAGGTTTGTTGATCCAGGTCTGAGTTCAAGTCCTGGATATCCTTGTTAATTTTCTGTCTCATTGATCTGTCTAATATTGACAGTGGAGTGTTAAAGTCTCCCACTATTATTGTGTGGGAGTCTAAGTCTCTTTGTAAGTCATTAAGAACTTGCTTTATGTATCTGGGTGCTCCTGTATTGGGTGCATATATATTTAGGATCGTTAGCTCTTCTTGTTGCATTGATCCTTTTACCATTATGTAATGTCCTTCTTTGTCTCTTTTGATCTTTGTTGGTTTAAAGTCTATTTTATCAGAGATAAGAATTGCAACTCCTGCTTTTATTTGTTCTCCATTTGCTTGGTAAATCTTTCTCCATCCCTTTCTTTTGAGCCTTTGTGTATCCTTGCATGTGAGATGGGTTTCCTGGATACAGCACACTGATGGGTTTTGGCTTTTTATCCAATTTGCCAGTCTGTGTCTTTTGATTGGGGCATTTAGTCCATTTACATTTAGGGTTAATATTGTTATGTGTGAATTTGATCCTGCCATTTTGATGCTAGCTGGCTGTTTTGCCCATTAGTTGATGCAGTTTCTTCATTGTGTTGATGCTCTTTACCATTTGGTATGTTTTTGGAGTGGCTGGTACTGGTTGTTCCTTTCTATGTTTAGTGCCTCTTTCAGGAGCTCTTGTAAAGCAGGCCTGGTGGTGATGAAATCTCTGAGTACTTGCTTATTTGCAAAGGATTTTATTTTTCCTTCACTTATGAAGCTTAGTTTGGCTGGATATGAAATTCTGGGTTGAAAGTTCTTTTCTTTAAGGATGTTGAGTATTGGCCCCCACTCTCTTCTGGCTTGTAAGGTTTCTGCTGAGAGATCTGCTGTGAGTCTGATGGGCTTCCCTTTGTGGGTGACCCAACCTTTCTCTCTGGCTGCCCTTAGCATTCTCTCCTTCATTTCAACCCTGGTGAATTTGATGATTATGTGCCTTGGGGTTGCTGTCTTTGAGGAATATCTTTGTGGTGTTCTCTGTATTTCCTGGACTTGAATATTGGCCTGCCTTGCTAGGTTGGGGAAGTTTTCCTGAAGAGTATTTTCCAGCTTGGATTCATTCTCTTTGGCACATTCAGGTACACCTATCAAAGGTAGATTAGGTCTTTTCACATAGTCCCATATTTCTTGGAGACTTTGTTTATTCCTTTTTACCCTTTTTTGTATAATCTTGCCTTCTCATTTTATTTCATTGAGTTGATCTTCGACCTCTGGTATCCTTTCTTCTGCTTGGTCAATTCGGCGTTGAAACTTGTGTATGCTTTGTGAAGTTCTCGTGTTTTGTTTTTCAGCTCCATCAATTCACTTATATTCCTAAGTTGTTTATTCTCATTAGCATTTCATCAAATCTTTTTTTAAGGTTCTTGGTTGCTTTGCATTGGGTTAGAACATGTTCTTTTAGCTCACAGAAGTTTCTTATTACCCACCTTCTGAAGCTTGATTCTGTCAATTCATCAGACTCATTCTCCATCCAGCCTCATCCCCTTGCTGGTGAGGAGTTGTGATCCCTTGTAGGAGGAGAGGAGTTCTGGTTTTGGGTATTTTCATCCTTTTTGCACTGATTTCTTCCCATCTTTGTGGATTTTTCCACCTGTTGTCTTTGTAGTTGTTGACTTTCAGATTGGGTCTCTGAGTGGATGTACAGTTTGTTGATGGTGAAGTTATTTCTTTCTGTTTCTTAGTTTTCCTTCTAACAGTCTGGCCCCTCTGCTATAGGACTGCTGAGGTCCACTCCAGGCCCGACTTGCCTGGGAATCAGCTGCAGCAGCTGCAGAACAGTAAAGGTTGCTGCCAGTTTCTTCTTCTGCTATCTTTGTCCCAGAAGGATACTCTCCAGATGTCAGTATGAGCTCTCCTTTATGAGGTCACTCTGGATATACGGAGTCAGGAAGCTGCTTGAGGAGACAGTCTGTCCTTTATAGGAGCTCAAGTGTTGAACTGTGAGCTCCATTGTTCATTCAGAGCTGCTGGGCAGGTACGTTTAAGTCTGCTGCAGCAGCACTCATAAACCCCTCCTTTTTTTTTTTTCCCAGGTGCTGTGTCCTGGGGAGTTAGGACTTTATTTATGAGTTTCTGTTGTGCTGCTGCCTTTTTTCAGGGCTGCCCTGCCAAGTGAGGAGGCAGCCTAGTCACTGTCTGCCTGCAGAGGCTTTGCTGAGCTGCTGTGGGCTCCGCCCAGCTGCCATGTGAACTTCTCTGCAGTCCTGTTTATATGGGTATAGTTAGAACTGCCTCAGCAATGGCAGCCCACCTCTATAATGGCAGACTCTCTCTGTAATGGCAGGCTGCCTTGGCAATGGCAAGCAATCTCCATAGTGGTGGACTGCCTCGGTAATGGCAGATGCCCCTCTCCCACAGAGCTGGACCATCCCAGGTTCAGCTGTGCTTGCTGTGAAACCCTCAATCCAGAGCATTTCCAATTGCTGTTTTTTTGTGGGTGTGGGACCAGCTGAGCCTGATCACCTGGCTCCCTGCCTCAGAGCCCTTTTTTTTTTTTTTAATTGAATGGTCGACCGTCTCCCAGATGTTCTAGTCACCTGTTGAAAAGTCACTGGGATCTGTGTGATTTCCCGTGCGGCAACCCACTGGGCCATCTGAAACAGTGGCACTTAGATTCCTGGCCCTTTTTTGCCTGGGAATCTCCTGGCCTGGCTCTCCATTTCAGTCCCGTTTTTAATCAGATGAATGGGCAACTCTGTCTTCCCAGAGCTTCAATCACCAGCTAAAATGGTGCCCAGACCCGTGTATTTTATATGGAGAACCGCCACACCAGGGCGCAGCCAAAAACAACCATGCTGGCCAAACCAGCCACGCTGGTGACCCATGGGGCTCCTCTGCCTGGGAATCTCCTGGTCTGTGGGCAATAAAAGTCTGTCTGGAAATGCGACATCCACTCACCCTCTGCGCTTTCACTGGGAGCTACAATCCTGAGCTGCTCCTAATTGGCCATCTTGGATCCCTCTGATTCGTACATTTTTCCAAGCTCCCCCTCCATGGTCCATCAGGAAAGTCATAGTTAAATGAGTGAGAAAAAGCTCACTTTTGAGCTTTTACAGTGGTTAAATGAGTGAGTAAAACCTTATGATTTCCCTGTCCACATCCCAATTTCCTTCTTCTTTTAGACCTTTTTGTGTGACATGTATTTTCTTTGGCCCTGATTTTTTATTTATAGCTTCTACTTTATTGAAAGCACTCTTGTAAGCTGCCTCTGTTCCTTTGTGGATTGAAACAGAGTGTAAGGAAATGAAATGTTATCTTTTTTTCAGAAAAAGAACGTTTGGGAAAATGAAAGTCTATTTTGTGTGTTTGGTTTTTTTTGGTGATAGAAACAGAAAATAAAGGAAGGATTATCCAATTTCACAAGCTTCGCACTCTGGGGAATACAAGACTATGATGCTTGATATTAAACATATGTGCTACAGTGTAGATTTCTACTATTGGAGTAATTGTGCTGGCATTGTTATTTTCACCTTTATTATCACTTTTATATATTATTATAGGGAGGAGGAAAGAGTAGGATGTGAATTATTTCACTCTTTTTGTTCAAAGTCAGCTTTATTGATAATTTACAAAATGTAAAATTTATCCTTCTTAAGTATGCAATTCTATACATTTTGCCAAAGGTTCACAGTCATATAGCCACCACCACAATCCAGATATAGAATATTTCCCACTCTAGAAATTTCCCTCATGCCCTTTTGCAATCAAAAATCTTCCCCATTCTGTCCCTGCTCCCAGCCCATTCACCTGATTTCTGTCCCAATATTTTCTTTTTTTTTGTTCTCAATTATTATATAAATAAAATCATACAGTATGTGGCCTTTTGTGTCTAACTGCTTTCAACTGGCATCATGCTTTTAAAGATCATTCATGTTATTGCATATACTAGTTGTTCATTTCTTTTTACTGCTTCATAGCTGTTTTAGTCTATTTTGTATTGACACAACAGAATACAAGAGGCTGGGTAATTTATAGAGAAAAGAAGTTTATGTAGCTGATGGTTCTGGAGGCTGGGAAGTGCAAGAGCATGGTGCCTGCATCTGGTGACAGTCTTCATGCTGCATCATCCATCGTGGAAGGTGAAAGGGCAAGAAAGAGCAAAAGTGAGAGAGCTAGAGAGTGCCCAACTCACTTTTATCAGAACCCACGCTCGAAGTAACAAACTCACTGTAATGACATTAATCCTTTCCTGACCCCTCATGGCCTAATCACCTCTTAATACAGTCACAATGGCAATTAAATTTTAGCATGAGTTTTGGAGGGGACATTAAATCCATAATGGCAGCATTCCATAAATCATATAGATATACAATTTATCTTTTTATTAGTTGAGGAACATTTGGGTTGCTTATAATTTGGGGTGATTATGAATGGAGCTGCCATAAACATTTGCATACAGGTCTTTTCGTGGACATATATTTTTATTTCTTTTGGGTAAACATCTATAATAGGACTGCTGGGTGTATATTAAACTATATAGGAAATTGCCAAACTGTGCTTTCAAAGTGGCCGGGAGAGCCATTTTGCATCCCTGCCAGTGAGGTATGAGAGCTCCAGTTGCTCTGTATCCTCTATGGCACTTGGTGTTGATGATTTTTGTTTGTTTGTTTGTTTGTTTTTGCCATTTTAATAGGTGTATAGAGGTATCTCATTGTGGTTTTAAATTGCATTTACCGAATGGCTAATGGTGTTGAGCATTTTTCACGTGTTTACTTGCCATCTGCATTTTTACTTGAATAAGTGTCTGTTTAAATCTTTTGTTCTTTTTTAATGGTGTTGATTTTCTAATCATTGAGTGGTAAGAGCTCTTTATATGCTCTGGATACAAGTCCTTTATCAGATATGTTTTTCACAAGCACTTTCTACAATTCTGAAGCTTACTTTTAAAATTTTTTTAACAGTGTTTTCTGAAGAGCAAAAGTTTTTAATTTAAATAAAGATCAAGTTATCAATTATTTTTATAGTTTTTGCTGTATGTACTCATCTATAAAAATCTTTGCCTAACTCAAGGTAACAGAAATTTTCATCCACTCTCTTCTAGATGCTTTATAGTTTTAGGCTTTATATTTATGTCTGTGATCAATTTTGTTTGATTTTTGTATATGGTGTGAGCTAAGTGCTGGTGTTCATTTTTGCTTATGGATATTGAATTGCTCCAACACCGTGTGTCGGAAAGTCTTCTCTTTCCCCTTTGACTTACCCTGGCATCTTTGTGATCTCTCATTCCTGACTTGGAATGAGATGGTGCCATTTACTTCCCCGCCCCCCATGGCTTTTCAAGTCTGAGCTAGGCATGGAGCCTAGACAGGAATTTTTGTTGCAATACGTAACCATCTGTAAGGGGAAAATGTTTTCTGTAAGTGACTAATAAAAAAGCCTCCTAAACCCTGATGAATTGGCCTCAGCATCTAAGTGCTTCCCTCTGGTTTTTAAAAGAGAAAGCTGAAAGACATCCCCTCACCTGTTCAAATGAAATTCAGCTTCCTCTGATTGGATGGCTATAAAATCTGCTTTTATCTGCCATCCTAGCCTTTCCTGAAAGAAATCCAATTTAGCAAGTAGAATATAGTTATTCCAGCTGACAACTACATGCTGGCGATGAGCCATGGCAAGCACCCAGGCACTGGCACCTGCAGATTGGCTGAAATGAAGATGGTGCCAACAAAATGTGTCTATGGCAGGCATTTATTCTGGGGCCAACTGGGGCCACCATTGAACGTGAATGGGACCTACAGTGTTTGGGGGAAAGCACGGGGCTCAAGAGTCATCACATTCTTTTTGTTTGTTTGTTTTTTAGTTTTTTGGCTGTAAGTTTATTCAATGCAAAATAATCCTCTCCAATTTTACTGAGGTGGTTGACCTCGTCCACGACCATATCTGCCTCTAAACTGGAATTCGGTTGCTGATCCAGCCCCAGTCTCGGCTTTCTTGTCGGTACCAGGTGGCACAGCACTCCACCTATGTCTCTGCCTGCTTCCCTTCTTGTGAGTCTTGCAGGTCGCTCACTCTCCAGACCTTTAGGCCGAGGCCTGCCAGTCTCTGGATGGCTGCAGTGTAGGGTGGCAGGCACAGTCTCTGGGTGCAGATGAAGATAGTCACAGAGATAATGGATACACTCATTGGTAAGGTACCAGTAGAAATGTCTCCAGGCAAACTGTTCCTTCATGTAGCCTTGGGACTTGAGAGACTGCACAGCCTTCATGACATGAATGTTGGGCACATTCTTGTCTGCCAGCTCCGGGTGCTTAGGCATGTGGGCATCCCGCTTGGCCACCATGACTCCCTCCTTAAAAGGAAGTTCATAAATGGCAATCCGGTTCTTCTTAGGCATCAACATCTTGGTAGTTGTAGCATCCGGGGCTGGAGCCAGAAAGGAAGGACAAGAGTCACCACATCGCGTCACATATGAATTCTTTGATCTGGTGAACTTTTGTTTGCTTACAGTCATTTTCTTCACACTAAGCTGGGGACAGAAGAACTCATGTGTCAGGGTGAAGACAGGAGGTAATACGGGTACCAAGCTGAGTGCTCTGTACTTAGGATGTTCTCCAGGGTTATAACCATCATCATGGTAAAAAAAAAAAAGATGAACGTTCAACAGAAGTGTCAAGGTTGAAATTTTTGCTGTATAACTTAGTTGGTATATAACAATGTGTGGCCCTCTTCTCTAATGCCTAATTTGTAGGGTGGCTGAGTGGATTAGGGTGGATTGCCTAAGGTCAGAAGTCCAAGATCAGCCTGGCCAACAGGGCAAAACCCTGTCTTTATTAAAAATACAAAAATTAGCCAGGTGTGGTGGTGGGTGCCTGTAATCCCAGCTACTTGGGAGGCTGAGGCAGGAGAATCTCTTGAACCCAGGAGGTGGAATTTGCAGTGAGCCGATATTGTGCCTTTGCACCACTCCAGCTGGGCAACAGAGCGAGACTCGGTCTCAAAAAACACAAAAGAAAGAAAGAAAGAAAAAGAAATGACAGAAATGACATAATAAAAACACCCAGTCCAGTTTGATAAAGCTCTCCGCAGTATTGTTTTATTATTTATGGTGTGCTGGATAATGTGCCCCCCGCCCCGCATTATCAATGCCTTAATCCCTGTAATCTGCGAATATAATACCTTATATGGCCCGAAGCAAATGTAGAGATAGTGTCAGATCCCACAGGAGAAAGGCTCACTCCCACAAGACTGCCTCCACCTCAGACACCAGACGCAAGTGGTAGATTGCAAAACAACAAAACAAGTAAGTAGTAGATTGCCACCTACACTAACTATAAACTGGGGTTCCCACGACCCTCACCGCCCCCGACCTTAAGTTTGGTTAATTTGCTAGGATGTCTCATGGAACCCAGGGAAACACCTTACTTACATTTACCCATTTATTACAAAGGACATTCCAAAGAATCCAGATAAGCAGCCAGTTGGAAGAGATGCACGGAGTATGGGGCTATGGGAGGAGGGACGTGAAGCCTGCACACCCTCTCTCGGTGCTCCGCCTTCTCAGCCCACGTGTTCAGCAACCTGGAAGCTCAGCAAGTCTTTTTGTTCAAGAGTTTTTTACGTAAGACAGCTTGATAGAGCTTAATCTCCAGTCACCAGCCTCCCTACCCAGAGATCCCAGGCCTCATGCTGGGATTGGTCTCATTTGCTAGCTTGGTCTATTCCTTAAACCCAGCTTGCACCTGGGATTGCTAATCCCCTCCGAAACGCATTCTCCTGCTAGAGTTCTATTTAGGAATGTCTGAGTGTCTCCTCTGTTATTCATCAAAGTGGAAAACACTCCCTGTAAACTCTGAGCCTACTGGGGCTTGGAGAGCTTGAATGTTTCAAAATCATGCTGCTGCTCTGGGATCTGCCTGTAAAATTCCACTCATGCTTTGCTTGGGACTAGAATGTCCTCATGTAATGCTGCCTGTACACTGAGCTCACAGCCCAGGATGCCAAAACATTGGCTGATTTCTGCTCCCTTCATTTCTCTCCATCTTCCTTCCTTCCTCCCCGCCTTCCTCTCATTAATATTGACTGATCACATATTATCTGCAAGGGACTTTATGCCTCTTCTCTGTCAACCCTCACAATAGCTTCATGAGATACATTTTCTTCTTAGTTAAAGAAATCATTTCATGATAACAAGTAGGGGAGACACAATTCCAGCCCTGACTGTTTCCGAAGGCACCACGCTGTGCTGGTCCAGACTGTCATTCATTTCCTGAGAGGGCACAGCTGTGAGGGATGGGCACAGCTGCACCCATTCAGGAACTCAGAATCCTGTGGCAGAGGCAGATTTGGAAAACCACCAATTACCATAAGATGTGGTTGGTGCTTCTGCATTACGGTGGCTTTCAAAGCGTGGAGCCCAGAGCAGCAGCATCGGGATCAGCCTGGAGCTTGTTAGAAATGCACATACTTAGACCCCAGGCAGGTCTACTGAATCGGAAACCCTGGGCATGGGGTGACCAGCCTTTGCCGTCATTCTGATGCTCACCAAAGTTTGAGAACCACCTTTATGGTATGTGGGATGATATGACAAGGAGCAATGAACCTTTCCCAGTGGATGGAGTAGGCTTTACGCACCTTCCAGCAGGAGCCTGAGAGGCAGCAGAGGGGCGGGCACCTATTCCAGGCAAGGCAAGGAGCAACACCAGCAGTGTCCCTGCCATGTAAAGGATGTGTGGTATTCTGAGATCCGTGAGCAGTGATAGTATTTGATAGTAGTTCAAGTACAGCTATGAGGTGGGAAATGGGAGTAAGACGTTTGAAAAGATTCAAATGGCACCAGAACTTGGAGGACATTGACACCAAGAAAGCTGAGACTTTCCTGTAAACAGTAGGGAGCTGCTGATGACTCTTCAGGTGGGAATTGGCATGCTTATGTTTGAGTTTAAGATGCATCATTTGGGGAGTGGGTTGAAAGAAGAGAAAAGAGGACAGTAAGTCCATGAATCAAACAGTAAATCGTTTAAAAAAAAAAAAAGCAAGAAGGGAAAGAGAAAATGTGAAAAACAACAAACAAACAAACAAAAAACCCACAAGTCTAACCAGCTAATTGACAGTATCTTACTCCAGAATTGAGACTTAGCTCCTGTTCAGGCTCTAAAATAAAACACCGTAAACCTCACAGATTAAAAACAACAGAAACTGGCCAGTTACTGTTACTGGCTCATGCCTGTAATCCCAGCACTTTGGGAGACTGAGGAGGGCGGATCACCTGAGGCCAGAAGTTTGAGACCAGCCTGGCCAACATGGTGAAACCCCATCTCCACTAAAAATACAAAAAAATTAGCCGAGCATGGTGATGGGTGCCTGTAATCCCAGCTACTCGGAAGGCTGAGGCAGGAGAATTGTTTGAACCCAGGAGGCAGAGGTCGCAGTGAGCCGAGATCACGCTATTGCATTCCAGCCTGGGCGACAAGACCAAGACTCCGTCTCAAAAACAAAAACAAAAAAATACCCAGAAATTTATTCCTCAAGTTCTGGAGGCTGAGAAGTTTAAGATCAAGGTGTCATTGGATTCAGTGTCTGGTGTGCGTCTGTCTCTTGACTCATAGATACTGCCTCTTCCTGGGTCTTCACTTGGTGAGCAGGCTGCCTCCCATGGGTCTCTTTGTATGAGAGCACTAATCCCATGACCTAATCACTTCCCAAAGGCCCCACTTTCTAAGACCTTGGGGGTTAGGATTTCAACATAGGAAATTTGAGGGAGACAAACATTCAGACTGTAGTAGTTTCTAAGGGACAGACTGGTATTTTTGAGATGTATAAGTGGGTACATGCCTAGACCCGCCGGGCTGTGTCTATACACAATTAAAGACCTGGTTGTAAATGAAAACAAAGCTAGTTCAATGGGCTTTCTGGTGTCTTGTAGAAATCTTAAAATTTAATGTACAAAAAAAAATCACCTGGAGCTCTTGTTAAAATGCGGTAAGTATGAGGTGGCACCCAAGAATTTTCATTTCTAAGCTCCAAGGTAAAGCCATGTTCCTGGCGTGAGGGCCATGCTATGATTAGGAAGACTGAGGACAAATCTTATCATAGTGCAGAGATTGTACAGCATATGTACTTTTTTTCCTTCTAGAACAAACTTATTAGTGTATAATGATGCATCCGTTGGGTACCTTTATCTCTTCACTGTTTTGCCTTACATCTGCAGAAGCTGAAGCGTCGTATGGTATATAAATACATGTCTTTAAGAGAAGACAGAGTCCAACAGACCAAGGTTTAAATCTCAGTTCTAGCAGTTAATGGCTGGGTGGTGGTGGGTGAATCATGCATATTCCCTGAGTCCCTTACTTTATTGGTAAAATTGGGATAATGATGCTTATTCTAATAATTAAAGATGAAATAGACGATAAGTGTAAATCACGTGTGCACATGGCATATAGCTGGAGTCCAGGTAATGCAAACTGTATGGTAACATATGCATGTGTGCAGCCCTAACTGCCTTCTCCATGGCACACACCAGACTTCTGGCCACTTCTCTGCCTTGGACAGTATGGATTAGAGAGAAAAAAGGTCAGAAAGACTTGTTTACTCTGTCACACAGGCCCCCAGGGAAGGACACTCAGCATGAGAGAATACATTTGTCCAAAGCCCTAATGCTACAAGATAAGCATTCTGCTTGGTTGGCCAAAGTGTACTGAAGAGATAAGGAAAACAGACAACAGGCCCCCAAAGCAAGATTCTTTTAGTCAACTAACCGTTATGTAATTTAGAGCAGCTTGAAGATTGCATGTACTTTCTGCAGCAGAGAAGCCAGTGACTGCCTATCCATCAATTTCCATCCAGCTCTCCCTTTGCGGAGCATGTGGACAAAATAGGAAAAGAAAAAAATAAAATCTTGTAATGTTTTCCAAGGAGGCAGCACGGTGCAGTGCTGTCAGACAAATATGGCTTTGGATTTCAGCTCTAATACTAGCTGGGCAAACGTGGGTGAGCTACTTCATTTCTCTAAGCCTTGTTTCATTATCTGGGAAGTGGAGATAACACCAGCTCATTCCCAGAGTGGTTGGCAAATGAGATTGCATGCATAAAGCAGTGCCAGGCACACACACATACACGCGCATGCACGCGCGTGCGCGCACACACACACGGAAGGCTTTTTGAGTTGAAGAGGTCATGTTATGAGGCTGACCGTAAACTCTTTGAGGGCAGCAATAGTCCTATTCATTATTTATAGCAGGTTTCATTAAATACCTTTGATCTAATTGATGCATCCATATACCTGTAGTTTAAAATAATTGAGGGTTTGGAAAGGCTGTCATTTTTACTATCTCTAGATCAGAGTGAATTTTCTTAACCACAAAGATAAGTCTAGCAACTTTGGCACACAGGTCCAGATATCTCCCCAGGGCCTAGAGCAGGAATGCTTAATAGTTTCCATGTTTAATGTTTCATCCCTGGTTGACTGGCAGTGGCTGCCTGGCGTCCTGAAGTGAGGAAGGCGTCCAGGCTTCCCTAGAAAGCCTAGAAGATGGCTAGGGTCAATGGTGGGAAAGATGCTGGATTCAGTTTGTGATGTCAGGGTAGGTATGACACGGAAAGTTAAAAGCTAGAATTTGACTCCCTGGACTATAGGATAAAATAAAAATTTTTATAATTTAATAACAAACTTCTGAGTAACTTATGAATTAAAGATGAATTAATAAGAGAAAAATTTTTAAATGCTTGGAATTGAATAATAATAAAATTGCTGTTTAACAAAATACGGGATGGCATTAAATGGCTTTTTAGGAGGAATTTTATAGCCTTCAATGATGCTATTTGTAAAGAAGCAAATGAGATGAGAAAAAATGAACCAAGTGTTCAACTTAAGAAGCTGGAAAAAGGCCGGGCGCGGTGGCTCAAGCCTGTAATCCCAGCACTTTGGGAGGCCGAGGCGGGTGGATCACGAGGTCAAGAGATCGAGACCATCCTGGTCAACATGGTGAAACCCCGTCTCTACTAATACAAAAAAAAAATTAGCTGGGCATGGTGGCGCGTGCCTGTAATCCCAGCTACTCAGGAGGCTGAGGCAGGAGAATTGCCTGAACCCAGGAGGCGGAGGTTGCGGTGAGCCGAGATCGCGCCATTGCACTCTAGCCTGGGTAACAAGAGCGAAACTCCGTCTCAAAAAAAAAAAAAAAAAAAAAAAAAAAAAAAAAAAAAAAAAAAAAGAAGCTGGAAAAAGCACAAGCAAAGAAATGCAAAACAATTAGAGTGGAATTATAAAAATAAATGCAAATATAAAATAAAATGAGATAGAACACAAAGAGAAAGAAGTATAAAACACTTGAAGTTAGGTTTTTTTTTTTTTTGATTTAGTTTTTGAGACAGAGTCTCACTGTCACCTAATCTGAGTACAGTGGTGCAATCACTGCTCACTGCAGCCTGGACCTCCCTGCCTCAAGCAATCCTCCCACCTCAGCCTCCTGAGCAGTTGGGATTACAGTCACGTGCCGCCACACCTGGCTACATTTTTTGGTATTTTCTGTAAAGACGGTGTTTTGCTGTGTTGCCCAGCCTGGTCTCAAAAAAACTGCTGAACTAAAGCCGTCCAAACCTGCCTTGATCTCTCAAAGTGCTGGATTACAGGGGTGAGCCACCGTACCTGAAGTTGGTTTTTTTTACGCTCTAAAAAATTAAGAAACTTCTAGCAATATTGAAAAACCTCAAATATCATGAAATACTCCAATTGTTAAAAATATCAAAAATAGGAAAATAGACATACATGCAAATTCAGCAGGGATTTTACAAAACAGTAAAGACCATGTGAATAATTTCATATCAATATATTTAGAAGCAGACAAAATAGACAAATAGTAGAAAAATACACTGACTCAAGAAAAAGTGAAAACCTGGAATGACTCAAGGGCCTATTATGGGAATTGATTGTATAATTCATTTTTTTCTCATAAATAAAACACCAAAGCTTACTTAGTAGTGATGGTACATATAATTTCACACTTCACCCAAATTCAGAAAAAAGCAGAGGAAATACTCCTCTGAAATTGTTACAAAATTGATATTTAAACCAAAAAAGGACAATGTTAAAAAGCAAAATAGAGGCCAATCTTATTCAAGAATGTAGCTGAAAAATTCCTAAACCAAATACTAGAAAACAAACTGAATCCAACAATAGATAAAAGAGTATAGCATAATTAGGTTGGCTCTATTTCAAAAAAGCAAGATTGACTTAACAGTAGAAAATCTATTTATCTAAATTACAAGATCACCAGATCAAAAGGGGAAAAATTTGTCTGATAATCATATTAGACACAGGAGAAGGATTTGACAAAACTAAGCCAAAGTTTAGATTTATGCCTAGTGTTCCATTATTGGAACGTTAAGCACGTGGGAGTTATTTATATCCTACTGCTGAAGGTCATTACCAAGGTCTGATTGCAAAAATTTTACAAAATTGCAACCTTAGATGTAACTGGGTTAAAAACAAAACAACAATTTTATAGTAGAAATAAAGGGTGACTTCCTTTGCCTGATGAAGTTTATATAATAAAACAAAGCAAACAAAGCAAAACAACAAAATATCCTACTCAAAGGTGAAATGTTAAAAGCATGCTTTTTTGGTTTGAAATAAAACAAGGAAGACTACCGTCTCTACTAGTGAGCAGTCTTTCTGCTGGAGGTCTAAAGCAGTGCATGAGGCAAGGAAAAGAAATGAAAGTTGTAAGGAATAGAAAGGAAGATTTAATTATGCATAGATTATATAAATGATCACTTATAAAAGTTAAAAATTATATACAAATTATTAATGTATATATTGTGAAATAATTCACTAATTAGTGCTGGGACAATTTCTTATTCATATGAGGAAAATGAAATCAAATACTTTCCTCACATAAAAATTTATTTTGGATAGAATATTTAAATGTGAAAAGTATAAACCAGTGAGAATAAATTTAGAAATTTATAGTAGGGAAACATTTCATAAATAAAAAATAAAAATTCAGGCAATAAAGAAGAATATCAATCCATCTAACATATTAAATTGAGAAGACATAATGAGTGGAAAAAATTCACAAACAGGGAAATTTATTTTAAACCTAAACTGTTTTAGTGCCCAGAATACATAAAGAACTCCTAGGCGTCAGGAAGAAAGCACCCCACCTCTACCACCCTTCCAGCATGCAACTTAATAGAACAAGAGACATAAAAATCTAAACAGGCAATTCAGAGATGAGAAAATACAAATGGGCTAAAAGCAGAGAAAAAGATCAACTTATCAGTAACTAGGGAAATGCAAACTAAAACCACAATGAAATACCATTCAATACCAAGAACATTTGCAAAATGTTTAAAAACCAGTTACTGTTAAGTATTGAAGGGCGTGTTGAACAACAATACAAAAACTGATACTCCTAGTAAGAGTGTAAATTGACGTGAGGCTGGGTGTGGTGGCTCATGCCTGTAATCCCAGCACCTTGGGAGGCCTAGGCGGGTGGATTACTTGAAGTCGGGAGTTCAAGACCAGCCTGGCCAACATTGTAAAACTTTGTCGCAATTAAAACTACAAAAATTAACTGGGCATGGTGGTGCATGCCTGAGGTTCCAGCTACTTGGGAGGCTGAGGCAGGAGAATGGCTTAAACCCAGGAAACAGGTTGCAGTGAGCCTAGATCATGTCATTGTATTTCAGTATGGGCCACAGAGCAAGACTCTCAAAAAAAAAAATTGATACAAATACTTTGGGAAAATTTTTGACATTATCTGGTAAGCCTTAATATAGGCATATTGCATGAGCCAGCAATTCAATTTCTCTGTTTATATCCCACATTAAATGTGCATTGCCACATGGCTCACAATAGCAAAATACTGCAAACTACCCAAATGTCCATTAACAGGAGAATGGATAAACAAGTTATAAAACACTTTGTAGCTGTGGAAATGAACCACAGATACATAGAGCTACATTTATGTATCTCACAATCAAAATACTGATTAAAAGGAAACTGACACAGTATGACTCCCATTCATTCAGACAGTAGGATTCCAACTATATCAAGGTCAAGACTGGCAAGTACAAATCAATATACAAAATATGAAGAGATGTAAATGAATGATTAACACAAAATTTGGGATTTGAGTACCCCCTGGGTATTAGGTGGAGGGTGGGGTTGGAGAGGGGCAAGTTTAGATTTTTAAAATACTGGCAATGCTCTGTGTTTAAACTGGGAGATGGGGCACAAATACTTATTATTATTCTTTAAATGACACATATTATATTCTGAAACGTATGTATGTGACAGCCCTCTCAATTGTAAAGATTAAAATGAGTGAGTGTAGAGATGCTACAAACAGTCACTTTTCTTGCTTTCTTCCCCGATATCCCATTGGACACACCAGGCACTTATTTTGGTTCCAGTTCAACATAATTGGTTATTGTTTATGTCAAAAAAAGAGTAGATTTTCTTGTTTCCTCCTTACATTTCTTTCTTTTATACCTAGGCCAGACCTATAAATGTATTTTCTATACAAATATCCTTGGTATGTAAACTGAAAAGAAACTTCACTTTCTCCCAGCGGGATTATTTACAGGCGTTTTCTTCTTCCCTACTCAGTAAGTTGATTGGGAATAAATCAAAATAGTTAGCTTCCAGGGTGATTTGAAGTAGAAATACACAATTTTGGAAAGTTAAAAAAAAAAACAACTTTTTTTGTGTGGAGGCTGACATGTTTGAGCCAGAGAAATCTGGAGTTCCATCCACCAGAGTTCTAGGTGTGTCAATTCCCAAGCCCAGGCTCCTGATCACCATCCCATGATTACTAAAACTAAGTACTTACCTGTTTGAGTCTCAGTTTCTTCATCTGTAAAATGATACTTCATCTTCCTGAGTCTGTTTTCTCATCATTATCCCTGTGTCACAGCATTGTTGTGAGAATAAATGAGAAAATAGTTATATGTATGTATATATAGTATGGCAATTCTTCAGAAAAGTAAAAACACACTTACCATAAAATCCAGCAATCCTACTTCTTGATGTATCCAAAAGAATCGGATGCAGGCACTTGAAGAGTTGTTTCTACAGCCATGTTCATAGCAGCATTATGCACAATGGCCAAAAGGTGGAAGCAATTGAGGTGTCATTGATGGATGAATGACCATGTAATGACCATAAGTTGATTCTGTCTTTTGGCTCTTGTGCATAATCGTGCTGTGAACATGGCTGTGGAAACATCTCTTCAAGTGACCATAACATGGTCATTCATTAGACGTGGTCTATCCATACAAGAGAATAGTATTCTGCCTTAAAAGGGAAGAAAATTCAGGCACATGCTACAACATGAATGAACTTTGAGAATATTATGCTGTGTGAAATAAGATAGGCACAAAAAGACAAATACTGAATGATTTCATGTATGAGGTACCTAAAGTCATCAAATTCATAGAGACATAAAGTGGAATGGTGGTTGTCAGGGGCTGGAGAGAGGGAAAATGAGGAGTTAGTGTTTAATGGATATGGAGTTTCAGTTTCATGAGATGAAAAGAGTTCTGGAGGCTGGTTTGCACAATGATGTGAATCCACTTAACAGTACAGAACTGTGAACTTAAAAATGATTAAGATAGTAAGTTTTATGTTATGGGTATTTTACCATAATTTAAAAATATGTATGTATATGTCTCAATGCTTAACACATAGAATTCATTACAATCTATAATTCTGTTCTGGTTGTCATTGTCAGCCTACTCCTTTTTCTGGTTATGAGCTGGAATTCACTCTATTTTGAAGGCCATATGGCCATTTTTACTTTAGAAGTGCCATCAGCAGATGACCTAACTTCTCCACTATGGTCATCATGCAAACGGGAATTATATAACACGATGCTAAAATATTTCTTCCAAAGGCCCATGGCTGCTGCTCATCACCTTGGATCATTGTTCATACTTCTTCCAAAATCAGTGTTATGGCTTGCCACACTCCAGCTGTTATGCTGGTGCTGCCATCTCTGTTCATAATTGACAAGGCACAAAGTGAATTAAAAATTAATTCAAAATGCTTTGAAGGGAAATTAAACTGATGTTCTGGGCTGGCTGTTACCATTGCCTTGTATGCTCTGTGCTCCTGTCTAGTTCTGGCTCAATTGTCTGGCTCACAAACCTCGCAGAGATCATGCCTGCTTGACTATCTTTTTTTTTTTTTCATGCTTGGAGGAGGATGGAGACAGAATTCCCACAAAACAACCCATCTGATTACACTTAGGGGTTGATTATCTTCAGAATGCCTTGAGAAATGGCTTAGAAGCCAAGCATGACTCCCTAATACACATTGAAATGTCTATTTTCCCCCAAATAGGTTATTCCCTCAATGTGATGGTGTATGCAAAATGAGGCAATATGCTTATGAAAGCAGAAGATCCCCTGATCCTTTCTTTTATCCCTCCTCCTTCCTTCCTCCCATCCAAGGCCGTAGAGTTAATAGGATTGCCTAGAGCTAGACCAGCTTCATTAGAGTGCAAAAAGATCATGCAAAGTCTCTCTTTCACTCAGCTGGAGGACAAGCTGCCATGTTAACTTCCCAAATGTCACACACACACTCTCTTTCTGCATGCATGCCTAAGCATCATGGCCATTGCTATGTTCCTATACCAAGTGTTTTATTAGATAATGACAAGATTATAAAATCTAGTTAGCTTAGGGAGAAACGCAAGTCCCTGCTTAGACCTTGAAGCTAGGCTTATGTATCCCAATCAGCTTTTCCAGGAGCTCAAACAGCGACAAAATGATGCTTTGGTTTTCCTTTGCTAATGGTCTTATGAGAGTCACTACACCTGCAGCCCCATGGGAGGTGGAGAGATGAACCAGGAAGTATCCAGATGCACTTGAATTCATTATCATTGCCCTCAATCTGAACTCCTAATAGTGAATATAGACTATTCCAAATTATATAGAGAAAAAAATGCTCTATGTTCTGTTGGTGATGTAGTTCAAAGGTGAAGGTGGTATGCTACAGTAAAAAGGGCAGTATTCAACCCAGACAGCCCTGAGTTCAAGTTTGGGCTCTTCTTCTACCTGTGAGACCACACAGAAATCAATTCACCTCCATGGACTCAGTTTTAGTATGTTGTAAGTGGGAAAATGAGAGAACTTAGCTCAAAACGTTGGGAATATTAAGAGAAATACAGCGTGGAAACAGTGGAGCCCTCTGTAATTGGCTGCTGTTAATGTTACCATGATGGTTGAGACCCAAAGTGAAACTCTGAATTGGTGCTCTGGCCAAGGGTACGCCTCAGCTTGACTGATGAACAGTGAGGATGAGTGTCTGTGTTTTCAAGATGAGCTCTAAGCAGGAGCCTGCCTGGTGACCAACTTCCTGGGTGCTTGTTCTACTCTTCCAAGAAGAGCTGGTTTATAAACTCTATGCTTACATTGATACGGATTCCTCTGACTCATTTAACCTTTAGTTCGCCAAAACCTAATAACTTTGAAGAGAGGAAGGCAGTTGAACTTATTCTCTCAAACCTTTGCATTATTCCAGGCACCATCTGTCTTCTTCTAGCAAAAATGCTGCTTTTGGATGTGTCTGTGTGATTAGAGGGAGAGAAGGGGATTTTGAGAATATTTGCCTTATTAAAATGAAGCATCTGGTTAAAGCAAAAATAAACACAGGCTCCAACTCTGGAAGAGGGTATTTTTTCTTGAAATTTTTTTCTTTAATTAATTTTATTATACATTAACGTTCATTATAGGAAAATAAAATCAAAAATTATAAAATAAAACAAATACATAAAAAATAAGGAAAAGGAGGAAAAAAAACACATATATTTCTACCATTCAACCATTATTCATGTTTTGGCATACTCTTTCCAGATATTTTTGCTATCTTTCTCTGTATGCACTCATCCACTGAGAAAAAAATAGGGATGCTTTTATGTAAGCCATTTTGTATCTTTTAATTTGTTACTTAAAATGAACGTTTTCCCAGAGAACTAAATACCATAATCATTCACATATGGCTCCAAAACAACCCATTTTGTGAATGTATCATAATTTACTTAACTGGTCGGCTACTGTTACTTATTGTAATGGACTCTTGTTTGTTGTTTGCTCAGAATTCATGTAAGTATTTTTCTAACAGTTGTCTGATTTTTATTCAGAAGGCCATGCCTTCTCCACGTGGCACAGGGACTGTGAGGCGATCTTACTGTACTCCCAGTTCCAGGGGCAGGTACCAATCAGCACATTTCATCCCCCTGTGCACATTCATTCCACTCCCATTGTGGTTGTCCCGTCACCTCCGTTGGTCCAATCAATTAGACTTATTTCACTGCGACTCTTGCTTGGAATGACAGAACAGATGTTTCCCTTCTTCCTCTCATGGATGAAAGAAGAGGTAGCCCTAGGAGATGTTGGCAGCCGTCTTGCGACAACAAAGGGAAGCAGGCTTAAAATGTCCTGTGCTGTTTGATTCCCATGGCTGAAAACCATTGCTTCATCTGTTTTGTTCAGTTTTTTTTCAGTTGTTTCAACTATGAGGTTAAATCTGCTCCCCATGGTTCCATTTTGGTTGGAGGTGGAAATATGAATCATCTAAATACGAAATAGAGGACAAAATTCTCATTGCTACTCCACAGGTCACAGGTCGTCCCATGTGACTGAGATGGGGGAGGGACAAGGCACTGCAACGGCCTCTGCAAGGCCACCCAGAGTGGGTGTTGGGTTAGTTCATCAAAGGAAGGGACTGCAGCAAGCAGCTGTGCCTGTTTTGTCATTTTTCTGGACTGTCATGATGATTAATTGAGAATCTCTATGAATAATGACTGGCTTGGCATGGCTAGGTAATAAACGAATGTTTGTGATTGTTACTGAAAAAGATAAGCAGATTGGAAAAAATACTGTGGTTGAAACTTGCAGAAATTGGTTGGAAAGCGGCTTTGAGACCATCCAGCAGGCTGATGAGGGAATAAGTTTGTTTTTATTGATTGTTTGGGAAGTGTCACTTATCAGCTTGGGGAAATCTCATGCCTTGGAAATGGGAAGAATCTGCTTTTGAGGGAAAATCTACCAAGGAAGATGCTCGGTGTGTTCCTGCTCAGATATCCGAAAGCAACCTATAAGAGGAAGATGAAAATATAATGGATTTTCAGCCTAGAGAAGAGAAGACTAACTGGGGGAGACAAGACAGCTGTTTGGTGTGTCCATGGAGCCTTGGTGAAGAAAAAGTATTCTAGTTAGTTGAACTGCCTTGCCTTACCCAAGATCGTTGAGTTACTAAGTGACAGACCTTGGACTAGAACCTCAGTGTATCTGATTCCTAGTTTGGTGCTGAGTGACCTTTTGAAAGAACAAATAGAATTATTAAACAATGGAACAGGGGACTTCAAGAGATGATGAGTTCTTTGTTCCTGGAAGCATTCGAGCAGCAGCTAAAGGATCATTGTTATAAATACCTGAGACTGGTTAATTCATTTTAAAAAAGAGGTTTAATTGGCTCATGGTTCTGCAGGCTATACCAGAAGCATGATGCTGGCATCTGCTCAGCTTTTGGGGAGGCCTCAGGAAACTTACAATCATGGCAGAAGATGAAATGGGAGCGGGCAAGTCACATAGCCAGAGCAGGAGCAAGAGAGAGACGGGGAAGGAGCTACACACTTTTAAACAACCAGGTCTTGCAAGAACTTCCAATCACAAGAACCGCACCAAGGGGGATGGTGCTAAACCATTCATGAGAAATCTGCCCCCGTGATCCAATCACCTGCCACCAGGCCCCACCTAAATCATTGGGGATTACAATTAAACATGAGATTTGGGTGGGGACACAGATCCAAATCATATCAACCATTCACTAAGAATGCTATAGAGAGGGTTCCTACGGTAGGCAGGAAGCTGGATGACCTGTCTTGAGACCATTTCCAACTCCAAGGATCTAAAGCTTTTTCCAAGGTTGAGTTAGCTACAGGACTCCTGGTTCTGCCTACAGCACAATATGTGATGTGCTCTTAATTTTGCAGATACTTGAAGAAACCTATCCAGCAGAAGCATACCAATTGTGCAGTAAATGAATCCATACATATTTTTATTGAATTTAGCTTCTCTGACTTCTAAAATACATTTCCTCCAGAATGTAATGGGGAATTAAAGTTAGTAATTTCAGAAAAAGTCTAGGCAGATGCCAATAGTGATTCCTTTACATCTTAAATAAAGACTGTGAAAGAAAGAGTTATTTTATTCTCTAGATATGGGAATAATTTTGGAGATTTTTGTTGTCAGTGTTTTTTAGCCTTATCTGAGATTCTATAAAGAATCCCTAGATTCATACAGGAAGCATGCAATTTAGGGAGTCATTCCTTTCCATGGGAGGTGTGGGGAGAAGACAATACATTTCTTTTTTTTTTTTCTTTTTTTTTTTTTGACAATACATTTCTAAAGGTGTTAGTTTTGAGATTATGTAGACCTAGTTAAGTCCAGTTCTGCCATTTTCTGGCTGGGTAAACTTAAGGCAATTTTCCTCTTTAAGTTTTATTTGTTCTCATCTACTTATTGGAGAGAATCCCTATGTCACAGGATATTATTATATTAAATGAGCTGACATATTAAAGTTCCTGCAACACAGTAGGCTCCTTTTCTGAATGGCCCACCTGTTTCATCACCACATTATGTGTAAACACTGAAAGCCCTTTAAGTGCAGGTGCAATGACTGGTTCATCTCTGTCACTGCAGTACCTGGTACCATGCCTAACCCAGAATGAGAACAGAGTGCCCTGTAAAGTGAGAATCCAGAAGAGAGAAGTCAAGCCTTAAAAAGCAGACCTAGGGTAACACTGGAAAAAGATCTAGCAGAGCCCTTTTATCTGTACATAAATAACAATAACACAAAATACAGGCTACATAAAATAGAGCATATCAAAGACATGCCACACATCCGAATTTGTTTACAATAAGCATTACTTGCAATAAGCACTAGAATTCATTTCTAGTTACCATTCTTTGCTCTCAAACATGTTTTTATGAAAACTTATAAATAAATGAAAGATTTATAAATAAATTTTTCACTTGTTAATCATCATTCCATCTTTCTACCACAATGGAATGAAACTAAAAATCAATAGCAGAAGGAAAACTAGAAAATTCACAAATATGTGGAAATTAAACAATACACTCTCCAACAACCAATGAATTAAAGAAGAAATAACAAAGAAAATTATTATATGTCTTGAAACAAATGAAAATGAAGACACAACATGCCAAAACTTATGGGGTGGAGCAAAGGCAATACTATGAGGAAAGCTTATTATGATAAACACCTACATTAAAAAGAAGGATCTCAAATTGACAGCCTAACTTTATGCCTCAAAACACTTTAAGGACAACTAAACCTAAAGTTAACAGAAAGGAGGAAATAATGAAGATCAGAGCAGAAATAAATGAAATAGAGAGTAGAAAAACAATATAAAATCAGTGAAACTAAGAGTTGGTTTAAAAAAAAAACTTTTTTAAGATGGGATCTCACTCTGTTGCCCAGTGTGGAGTATAGTGGCACGGTCATAACTCACAGCAGACTCAAATTCCTGGGCTCAAGTGATCCTCCCACCTCAGCCTTCCAAGTAGGTGGGACTACAGGCACACACCACCATTTGACAGAAAAAGCATTTGACAACATTTAAATTTGTAAAATTTTTTGTAGATATAGAGTCTTGCTTTGCTACCCAGGTTGGTCTCAAACTTCTGGCTTCAGGTGAACCACCTACTTTGGCCTCCCAAAGTATTGGTATAACGAGCGTGACCCACTGTGCCTGGCCCAGCAACAAAATTGACAAACTCTTAGCTAGAATAAGAGAAAAAGAGAAGACTCAATTAAAGAGAATTAGTGTTCTGTGAAAGGGCCATATATGCAAAGTGATCCCCAAATGCTATAGGAACCAAAAAACCAAAGAACAAGACAGACAAATCCAGTTTGTCAGTAATGGATATTTTATTGGAGAAACTTACAGACAGAAATGTAGTCTTGGGTGGCTGCAAGACAGGTAGATCTCTTTGCTGTTATTCCCCAGAGCTAGGGTATAAATGCCATAGGGAAAGGGGGTACATGCTTCAGGGAGCTAATTAAAGGCAACCTTCCAGAACAGGCAGGAATGCTACATGCATCATAACCTACAATTTGTTCCATAACATCAAGGTTCGCATGTTTGTATTCTAGGGGCAGTAAGTAAAGTAGGAATCAGGAGGCATTCACAGGACTGGGGCTAATCAGAAATCAACATAGTGGATTAGCATCAAAGATAGAATCACTGTTGTCTCCACAATCAGAAATGAAAAAGAAGACACTACAATTGATGCCACAGAAATACAAAGAATGATCAGAGACTGCTATGAACCATTATATGCCAATAAATTGGATAACATAGAAGAAATTGATAAATTCCTGAAACTTACAGCTAACAAGACTGAATCATGAAGAAATATAAAATCTGAACAGAGAAATCAGTAATCAAAAGCTTTCCAACAAGAACAGCCTAGGACCAGGCTTTAGTGGAGAAACAATTAACATCAATTCTTCTCAAACTTTTCCAGAAACATGAAGGGAAGGGAACACTTCATGGGAGCATGAAAGATAGAATCACTGTTGTCTCCACAATCAGAAATGAAAAAGAAGACACTACAATTGATGCCACAGAAATACAAAGAATGATCAGAGACTGCTATGAACCATTATATGCCAATAAATTGGATAACATAGAAGAAATTGATAAATTTTATGAAGCCAGCCTTACCCTGATACCAATGGCAGACAAAGATCTATAAGAAAGAAAACTACAAGAACTACAACAAAACAATAACAACAAAAAACTACAGCCCAGTATCCCTGATGAATATTGACATAAAAATCCTCAACAAAATACTGGAAAACTAAGTTCAACAGCGCATTAAAATGATAATACCCATGACCGAGTGCAATTTATCCTGGAATGTGAGGATGGTTCAGCATGTAAAAATCAAATATAATACATCACATTAACAGAACAAAGGATAAAAATCACATGATCACACCACTTGATGCAGGAAAAGCATTTGACAACATTTAAAGCACTTTTGTGATAAAAACTGCCAACAAACTAGCAATAGGAGGAAATTACCTCAACATAATAAAGTTTATATATGAGAAGCCCACAGTGAACATCACATTTAGTGGTTAAAAACTGGAAGCTTTTCTTTAAGATTAGGAACAAGGTGAGGATCCCCACTCTTGCCACTTCTATTCAAGAAAGCACTCGCTTCTAGCCAGAGCAAGGTAGGCAATGAATAGAAATCAAGTCATCAAAATTAAAAAGAAAGAATTAAAAACATTTTTGTTCACAGATGACATAATCTTGTATGTGGAAACCTTAAAGATTCTACACACACAAAATATTGTTAGAATAAACAAAATCAGTGAAGTTGAAGGACAAAGAAAGTTGCATTTTTATATATTAGTAACGAACAATCTGAAAAGAAAATTAAGAAAACAATTCCATTTAAAATAGCAATAAAAAACCACTTAGGAGTAAACTTAACTAAAGAGATGAAATACTTGTGCACTGAAAACTACAACACATTACTGAAATAAATTAAAGAAGACACAAACAGATGAAAAGACATCCTTTGTTCATAAATTGTAATGCTTAACATTGTTAAAATGTCCATACTACTCAAAATGATCTATATCGATCCATATCAAAATGATCTATCCATATCAAAACCCCTATCAAAATTTCAATGGCATTGTTTTTAAGAAATAGAAGAACTAATCCTAAATTGTATATGGAATCTGAAAGGATACGAATAGCTAAAACAATCTTGAGAAGGAAGAACAAAGCTTCACACATCCTGATTTCAAAACATGTTACAAAGCTACAGTAATCAAAACAGTATGGTACTTGTGTAAAGATAGACATATAAACCAATAGACTCAAATAGAACTCAAAAATAAACCCTCATGTTTATGATTAAATGATCTTCAGAAAGAGTGTCAACATAGACCAATAAAACAGAATAGAGAGCCAGGAAATAAAGCTGCACACCTGCAACCAATCTTTGACAAAGTTGACAAAAACAAGCAATAGGAAAAGGATTCCCTAGTCAACAAATAGTGCTGAGATAACTGGCTAACCATATGCATAATGATAAAACTGGACCCCTTTCTTACAGCATATACAAAAATCAACTCAAGATGGACTAAAGACTTAAATGCAAAGCCTAAAACTATAAAAACCCTGGAAGATAATCTAGAATACCATTCTGGATGCAAGCCCTGGCAAAGATTTCATGATGAAGATGCCAAAAGGAAATTGCAACAAAAACAAAGATTGACAATGGGACCTAATTAAAGAGGTTTCACATGGCAAAAGAAACTATCAACAAAGCAAACAGACAACATACAGAATGGGAGAAAATATCTGCAAACTATGCATCTGACAAGGGTCTAATATCCAGACTCTATAACAGAGAGTGAGATTGAAACAGTAATAAAAAAAATGCCAACAAAAAAAGTCCATGACCAGATGGATTCACAGCTGAATTCTATGAAGCATTCAAAGAAGAATTAGTACTAATCCTACTGAAACTATTCCAAAAGATAGAGAAAGAGGGAATCCTCTCTAAATCATTCTATGAAGCCAGTGTCACCCTAATACCAAAACCAGGAAAGGACATAACAAAAAAAAGAAAACTACAGACTGATATCCCTGTTGAACATAGATGCAAAAGTCCTCCACAAAATACTACTAAACAAATCTAACAGCATATCAACAAGATAAATACACCATGGTCAAGTGGGTTTTATACCAGAGATGCAGGAAGAGTTTAACATGCACAGATCAATAAATGTGATACATCACACAAACAGAATTAAAAACAAAAATTACATGATCATGTTAATAGGTCAAGAAATGCATTTGACAAAATCTAGTATCCTTTTATGATTAAAACCCTCAGCAAAATTGACATAGAAGGGACATACCTCAAGGTAATAAAAGCCACTTACGACAAACTCACAGCCAACATTATACTGAACAGGGAAAAGGTGAAAGCATTCCCCTTGAAAACTGGAACAAGACAAGGATGTTCACTTTCAACACTTTTATTGAACATAGTACGAAAGTCCTAGCCAGAGCAATCAGATAAGAGAAAGAAATAAAGGGCAATAAATTAGTAAAGAGAAAGTCAAACTGTCACTGTTTGACAATGATACGATCATTTATCATAGAAAACCCAAAGACTCACCCAAAAAGCTCCTAGATCTGAAAAATGAATTCAGTAAAGTTTCATGATACAAAATCAATGTACACAAATCAGTAACACTGCTATACACCAACAACAACCAAGCCGAGAATCAAATCAAGAACTCAATGCTTTTTGCAACAGTTGCAAAAAATAAAATAAAATAAAATACTTAGGAAAATACCTAATCAAGGAGGAGAAAGATCTCTATAAGGAAAACTACAAAACACTGCTGAAAGAAATTACAGATGACACAAATAGAAACACATCCCATACTCATGGATGGGTAGAATCAATATTGTGAAAATGACCACACTGCAAAAAGCAATCTACAAATTAATGCAATTCCCATCAAAATACTATCATATCCTTCATAGAACTAGAAAAAAACAATTCTAAAAATCATGTAGAACCAAAAAAGAGCCCACATACCCAAAGCAAGACTAAGCACAAAAAACAAGTCTAGAGGCATCACATTACCTGACTTCAAACTATACTATAAGGCTATAGTTACCAAAGCAGCATGGTACTGGAATAAAAATAGGCACATAGATCAATGGATTGGAATACAGAATGCAGAAATTAAGCCAAATACTTTCAGTCAACCGATCTTTGACAAAGCAAACAAAAACATAAAGTGAGGAAAGGACACCCTATTCAACAAATGTTGCTGGGATAATTGTCAAGCCACATGTAGAAGGATGAAGATGGGTCCTCACCCCTCACCTTATACAAAAATCAACTCAAGATGAATCAAAGACTTAAGTGTAAGCCATGAAACCATAAAAATTATAAAACATAACATCAGAAAAACTCTTCTAGACATTGACTTAGTCAAGGAGTTCGTGACCAATAACCCAAAAGCAAATGCAACAGAAACAAAGATAAATAGATGGGACCTAATTAAGCTAAAAAAAAGCTTCTGCACAGCAAAGGAAATAACCAGCAGAGTAAACAGACAACCCACACGATGGGAGAAAATATTCGCAAACTATGCATTCAACAAAGGACTAATATCTGGAATCTACAAGGAACTCAAACAAACCAGCAAGAAAAAAATAAAGAATCCCATCAAAAAGTGAGCTAAGGACATGAATAAACAATTCTCAAGAGCAGATACACGAGTGGTCAGCATATGAAAAAATGTTCAACATCACTGATTATCAGGGAAATGGAAATCAAAACCACAATGAGATACCACCTTACTTTTGCAAGAAGGTCATAATTTAAAAATAAAAATTAAAAAAAAATAAAAAATAAGAATAAAAATTAAAAAAATAGATGTTGGCATGGATGTGGTGAAAAGGGAACAGTTTTACAATGTTTGTGAGAATGTGAACTAGTACAACTACTGTGGAAAGCAGTATAAAGATTCCTTAAAGAACTAAAAGTAGAACTACCACTTGATCCAGCTATCCCACTACTGCATATTTACCCAGAGGAAAAAAATGTCATTTTATGAAAAAGAAACTTGCACATCCATGTTTATAGCAGCACAATTTACATTTACAAAAATATGGACCTGATCTAAATACCCATCAACTAATGAGTAAAGAAAATGTGCTGTGTCTATATGATGAAATACTACCCAACCATAAAAAGAAATAAAATAATGGCATTTGCAGCTACCTGAACGGAGTTGGAGACCATTCTTCTAAGTGAAGTGACTCATAAACATAAAACCAAACATTGTATGTTCTCACTTATAAGTGGAAACTAAGCTATGAGGACACAAAGGTATAAGAATGATATAATGGACTTTGGGGACTCTGGGGGAAAGTTGGGATGGGGGTGAGGGATAAAAGACTACAAATTGGGTACAGTGTACACTGCTTGAGTGATCAGTGCACCAAAATCTCAAAAATCACCACTAAATAACTTTTCCATGCAACCAAACACCACCTGTTCTCCCAAAGCCATTGAAATAAAAATAAAAATAAAATTTGGATCACAGCAAACGGGAGGCAGGACTAGATTGCAGCTCCGGACAGAACAGTGTGCAGAGGCTCACACTGGAATTTTAACTCCAGATGGACTCCAAGAAGAAACCAGCAATCCCAAGAGCACCCATGTACCCTCTGAAGGAAGTGGACTGCTCCTGCAGGACCTGGGAGACACTCCAAACAGTCAGGTGCAGCAAGACCCACTCAAGGAGAGTCTAAGCTCAGACACACCTAGCCCTGCAACCACTGGATGTCCTTCCCTACCCACCCTTGTAGTGGAAGACAAAGGGCATATAATTTTGGGAGTTTTAGGGTCCTGCCTACCACTGGACCCTCTCCATACTACAGAGCTGATGGGTTCTGGAAAGTGCCACCTCCCTGCAGGAGGCCAATCAAGCACATTAATAGAGCATTAAACCACCAAAGCCTTGATAAATTTAAGAAAATTGAAATTATATCAAGCACTCTCTCAGACCACAGTGGAATAAAACTGGAAATCAAAAGGAACCTTCAACATACACAAATATATGGAAATTAAATAACCACCGTCTGTATGAGCATTGGATCTAAAACAAAAGAAGAAAATTAAAAAAATATTTGAACTGAGCAATAATAATGACATGACATATCAAAACCTCTGGGATACAGCAAAGGTGGTGCTAAGAGGAAAGTTCGTAGCCCTTAACACATCAAAAAGACTGGAAGAACACAAACTGACATTTTAAGGACACACCTCAAGGAACTAGAGCAACAAGAACAAACCAACTCAAACCCAGCAGAAGAAAGGAAATAACCAACATTAGAGCAGAACTAAATGAAATAGAAGCAAACAAAAAAGTTACAAAAGATAAACAAAAAGCTGGTTCTTTGAAAAGATAAATAAAATTGGTAGACTATCAGCAAGATTAACCAAGAAAAGAAGAAAGAAAATCCAAATAACCTCACTAAGAAATGAAATAGGAGATATTACAACTGACACTACTGAAATACAAAAGATCACTCAAGGCTACTATGAACACCTTACACACAAAAACTAGAAAATCTAGAAGAGATAGATAAAGCCCTGGAGAAATACAACCCTCCAGCTTAAGTCAGGAAGAGTTACATACCCTGATCAGACCAAGACAGTGAAAGAAGGTTTGAATGAATTTGTGAAACCTAATTCATTCTATGAGGCCAGCATCACCCTAATGTCAAAATAAGAAAAGGCCATAACCAAAAAAGAAAAATACAGACCGATATTCCTGATGATCACAGATGCTAATATCCTTAACAAAATACTAGCTAACCATATCCAACAACATATCAAAAAGATAATCCATCACGATCAAGTGGGTTTCATACCAGGGATGCATGGATGGTTTAACATATGCCAAGTCAATAAACCTGACACACCACATAAACAGAATTAAAAATAAAAATCACGTGATCATCTCAGTAGCTGCAGAAAAACCATTCAACAAAATTCAGCATCACTTTGTGATTCAAACTCTCAGAAAATTGGTATACAAGGGACATACCTCAAGGTAATAAGAGCCATCTATAACAAACCCACAGCTAACATTACACTGAATGGGGAAAAGTTGCAAGCATTTTTTGTGGGAACTGAAACAAGACAAGAATGCCCACTGTCACCACTCCTCTTCAATGTGCTACTGGAAGTGCTAGCCAGAGCAATCAGACAAAAGAAAGAAATAAAAGGCATCCAAATTGGTAAAGAGGAAGTCAAACTGTCACTGTTTGCTGACCATGTAATTGTTTACCTTGAAAACCCTAAAGACTCCTCCAGAGAGTGCCTAGAACTGATCAAGAAATCCAGCAAATTATCTTTCCAGATACAAGATTAATGTACACAAATGAGTAACTTTCTTCTATACACCAACAGCCACCAAGCAGAGAGTCAAATCAAGAATTCAACCCCTTTTACAACAGCTGCAAAAACAAGCAAACGAACAAAAAAACCCTTAGGAATATACCTAACCAAGGAGTCAAAAGACTCCCTACAAGGAAAACTATAAAACACTGCTGAAAGAAATCATAGACAACACAAACAAATGGAAACAAATCCTGTGCTCATGGAGGGGTAAATCAATATTGCGAAAATGACCATAGTGCCAAAAGCAATCTACAAATTCAATATAGTCCCCATAAAAATACCATCATTCCTTACAGAATTAGAAAAAAAACAATTCTAAAATTCATATGGAACCAAAAAAAAAGCCCATATAGCCAAAGCAAGACTAAGCAAAAAGAATAAATCTGGAGGCATCACACTACCTGATTTCACACTATGCTATAGTCATCAAAATAGCATGGTACTGGCATAAAAATAGGCACATAGTCCAAAGGAACAGAATAGAGAACCCAGAAATAAATCCAAATACTTACAGCCAATGGATTATCAACAAAACAAACAAATACATAAAGTGGGGAAAGGACACCCTTTTCAACAAATGACACTGTGATAATTGGCTAGCCATATGTAGGAGAATGAAACTGGATCCTCATCTCTCACCTTAGACAAAAATCAACTTAAGATGGATTAAGGACTTAAACCTAAGATGGAAACCATAAAAATTCTAGAAGATAACATTGGAAAAACCCTTCTAGACATTGGCTTAGGCAAGGAGTTTGTGACCAAGAACTCAAAAGCAAATGCAGTAAAAACAAAGATAAATAGCTGGGAGCTAGTTAACTAAAAATCTTTTGTACAGCAAAAGGAACAGTCAGTAGAGTAAACAGGCAACCCACGGAGTGGGAGAAAATCTTCACAATCTATACATCTGCCAAAGTACTAATATCTAGAATCTACAATGAACTAAAAAAAAAAATCAGTAAAAAAAAAAAAATCCCATCAAAAAGTGGGCTAAGGACATGAATAGATCATTCTCAAAAGAAGATATTCAGATGACCAACAAACATGAAAAAATGCTCAACATCACTAATGATCAGGGAAATGCAGATGCAAATCAAAACCACAGTGTGATACCACCTTACTCCTGCAAGAAGGGAATAATTGAAAAAAATCAGAAAGCAGTAGGTGTTGGCATGGATGCGGTGATAATGGAACACTTCTACACTGCTGGTGGGAATGTAAACTAGTACAGCCACTGTGGAAAACAGTGTGGAGATTCCTTAAAGAACTAAAAGTAGAACTACCATTTGATCTAGCAATCCCACTACTGGGTATCTATCCAGAGGAAAAGAAGTCATTATAAGAAAAAGATACTTGTACACGCATATTAGCATGTTTATAGCAGCACAATTCACAATTGCAAAATCGTGGAACCAACCCAAATGCCCATCAATCAAAGAGTAGATAAAGAAACTGTCATATATATATATGAAAAAGCAAAGTTTCATATATATATGAAACTTCATATATTGTAGGTGGGGTTGTATAACAGTGCAGCCTTTATGGAAAACAGTATGGAAATCTGTCAAAAGATTTAAAATAGAACTACCATATAATCCAACAATCTCACTTCTGGGTAAAGAAAATCTTACTCCATTTTCTACTGCTATGATATATATATATATATATATATATATATATATATATATATATATGATGGAATCCTACTCAGTCATAAAAAGGAATGAATTAACAGCATCTTCAGTGACTTGGATGAGATTGGAGACTATTATTATAAGTGAAGTAACTCTGGAATGGAAAACCAAACATCGTATGTTCTCACTGATGTGTGGGAGCTAAGCTATGAGGACGCAAAGGCATAAGAATGATACAACGGACTTTGGGGCACAAAAATCTCACAAATCACCACTAAATAACTTACTCATGTATGCAAATACCACCTGTGCCCCAATAAGTCACGAAAAAACAATAATTAAAAAAATTAAACATTAAATTTTTTTAAAAACCTAGCAAGCAAAATGCAAACAACCCCATTAAAAAGTCAGCAAATAACATGAACAACATGAACAGACACTTTTCAAAAGAAGAAATATGCATGCCCAACAAGCATACAAAAAGTTCTCAATATTCTTAATTATCAGATAAATGCAAATCAAAACCACAATGAGATATCATCTCACTCAAATCAGAATTGCTATTACTAAAAAGTCAAAACATAACAGATGCTAGGGGGATTGTGGAAAAAAGGAATTGCTTATATATTGCTGGTGGGAATGTAAATTAGTTCAGCCATTGTGGAAAGCAGTTTGGCAGTGTCTCAAAGAACTTGAAACAGAACTATCATTCAACCCAGCAATCCAGTAACTGAGTATATACCCAAAGGAATATAAATATTTTACCATAAAAACACATACATGATTATATTCATCAAAATGCTCTTCGCAATAGCAAAGACATTGAGTCAACATAAATGCCCACTGATGAGAGACTGATAAAGAAAATATGGTGCATATACACCATGGAATACTATGCAGCCATAAAAAATAACAAGATTATGTCTTTTGCAGCAACATGGATGGAGCTATAGGCCATTATCTTAGGCAAACTAATGCAAGAACAGAAAACCAAATATCGTATGGTCTCACTTGTAAGTGGGAACTCAACGTTGAGTACACGTGAACACAAAGGAGGAAACAGGTGTCTAAGCACACACCAGGGCCTACTTGAAGGTGGAAGATGAGGAGGAGGGGCAGAATTTGAAAACTACCTATTGGGTACTGTGTTTATTACCTGGGTAACAAAATGACCTGTGCACCAAACTCCCATGACACATAATTTACCACATGTACCCTGAACCTAAAATAAAAGTTGAAAAAAAAGAAGGGTGCCAAGACTACACAACAGGGGAAAGGATCATTTCTTCAAAAAATGACATTGGGTGTTGGAAAAACTGGACCTCCACATTCAAGGAAAAAATTTGGACACTTATTCCACACCATATGCAAAAATTAACTCAAAATGAGCTAAAGACCTAAAGATAAGACAAACATAAGGCTTGAAACTAGAAAATCTTAGAAGAAGCATAGGGGAAAAGCTTCATGACATTGGATTTGAAAAAAGATTTTTGGATATTATATCAAAAGCACAGGCAATGAAAGCGAAAATAAACATATGGGATGATAAAACTTAAAAGCTTCTTTGCAGGAAATGAAACAATCAAGACTGAAAAGGCAAACTACATAATGAGAGAAAATATTTGCAAACGATTTATCTGATAAGGGGTTAATATTCAGAATATGTAAAGAACTCCTGCAACTCAAAAACAAAAACAAAAAAGCCTGATTTAGAAATGGGTGAAAAACTTGAATAGACATTTCTCCAAAGAAGAGATAGATACAAGTGGCCGATAACCACATGAAGAGATGATCAGTATCACTAATCATTAGAGAAATGCAAATCAAAACCACAATGAGATATCATTTCACATGTATTAGAATGGTCTGTATCATAAAAACAACAGAAAGTTGCAAGTGTTGGTCAGAATGTGAAAAAAATTGGAAACTTTGTGCATTGTAGGTGGGATTGTAAAACAGTGCAGGCTCTGTGGAAAACAGTATGGAAATCTGTCAAAAGACTTAAAATAGAACTACCATATGATCCAGCAATCCCATTTCTGGGTATGTGCCTTTCTTATTCCATTTTCTACTGCTAAAACCAAATACCTGAAACTGGGTAGTTTATAAAGAAAATAATTGTCTTTCTCACAGTTCTGAAGGATGGAAGTCCAAGAGCATGGTGCTGGCATCTGACAAGGGCCTTCTTACTACATCATCCCATGGCAAAAAGTCAAAGGGCAAGCAAGCACAGAAAGAGGATGAGGGGTGAGCTGCATCCTTTTATCAGGAACCCACTCCTGAGATGAGTCACCCACTCCCACAATAACAGCACTAATCTGTTTTAAGGGTGGAATCCTCATGACCTAATCACCTCTTAAAGGCTCCACTTTTTAATACTGTTACAATGGTAATTACATTTCGACATGAGTGTTAGGACATGCAAAGCATAGTGGTATCCAAAGGAATTAAATGGCCAGATTTTGAAGAGATTTTTGCACACCAATGTTTATAGCAGCATAATTCACGATCGCCAAGAAGTGGAAGCAACCTAAAATGTGCCTCAATGGATGAATAGATGAAGAGAATGTGGCATATACAATGGAATACTATTCAGCATTAAAAAAAGAAGGACATCTTATCAAATGTTACGATAAACCTTGAAGGCATTATGTCCAGTGAAATGAGCCAGTCAGGAAAGGACAAATACAGCACTATTTCATTTATGTGAGGTGTCTAAAGTAGTCAGACTCACTGGAATGGAGAGTAGAATGGCGGTTGCCAGGGGCTGGGGGAGGGAGAGTTGCTTAGTGGGTCTAAGGTAGAATGGGGGACTCTGGGGATCTGTTGCATAGCAATGTGCCTGTGGTTGACAGTATTCTACTGTTCACTTGGAAATTGTTAGGAGGGTAAATTTTGTGTTATATGTTTTTATGGCACAATAAAAAATGAAAAATAAATTTCATTTTCTGAGTGTTTGCTTTATTATCCATTCTGCAAAACTCCACCAAGAGTGTCTGTAGTTTTTATTACAGATTGCAGAAGTGTATGCAGGTTTTATTAACCCCATTTTGCAGATGAAGAACATGAAGCACAGAGAGAACATGTAACTTACCCAAGGTCACAGAGTTGAGATTTGAACCCCGCTTGCCCTCATCTCAGCCCTGAGCTGGCTCTGTGACCCCAGATTGCATAATATGCAAAAGAAGGGTTTTTTGTTCTGGGCTTGGTTCTCCATTCAAACTCTTTATGCTTTTTCTTTTTTCTAATTCAGTTCTAAGTCATGATCTGAATAATCTCTAGAATAGGGTTTCTCAGCCTCAGCACTCTTGACATTGTGGGCCAGATGACCTCTGTGCATTGTAGGGTGTTTGGCAGCATCCCTGACTCCTATCTTCTAGATGCCAGTAGCACCCTTCTCCCCAGGTGTGACAACCAAAGCTGTCTCTAGACATTGCCAAGCGTCCCTGGGGGCAGATTTGCCCCAGTTGAGTGCTTCATTCCAATAATGCAGAAGTGCTCTTTGCACTGTAGCTGAGCCCTTGTGCCCTTGTGTTCCTGGGCATGTACCCATGTACCCTGAGCCCTTAGCCCTTGTTCAGCCTTCATGTCTCAGGTGCCCACCCTGCCAGTAGCCTGCTCTGCTTGATGGCTGTGACCATGGTATAGACAGGAGGAGGAGCCGAGAGGGCCCCTTTGGATGTCGCTAAGAATGGAGCTTCATCTGGATGGGGCCAGAAATACCCCCCGTCCCAATCTCCCACTCGTTACTGTCTGACCCGCCCGGACCCTCGTTGCTTGAACCCCAGAGAGCGACCAAATTACACCAGGCAAATGGACAGTTTAGGAGTTCAGGCTTTATTAGAGAGCCTCCGGGCGGACTGGACTCGTGCCGGGGGAAGAGTCAGCAGTCTTGCGCCGGCTTTCTTTGTTCTGCGGCTTTTATAGAGGTAGAGTGACTGGGGGAGTAGGAAAGCTGGCGTGTCGGGTGGCGATTGGGTAGGTGGGATGTCGCGCGGGAAGTTTGCTGGGCAGGAGTTAGTTGGGCGGGAAGCTGCTGGAGAGCTGACGGGTCGGGCCTGTTGCTGGGCAGAAAAGGAAGAGGGGCCTTTTAAGTGGAGAAGCCGAGTACTTTCTACGTGGCTGGGACCTGGGTGGGGTGAGAGGGGAGCCCGAGGGTCTCCTGCCAGACAGTTACTACACTTTAAGCTCCTTCAGATCACTTATCACCACCAGCATTATAGTATGAACTCTACTGGTTTTCTGTTCATTGGCTGTGCTCACCAAAAGAATGTAAACTGTCTAGAGAAAGAAGCTTGTGTGTTTAGTTCTTTACCGAATCTGTAGAGCAGTATCCAGCACACAGAAGGTACTCAAAAAATATGTGCTGAAAAAATAAAAATGAATGAATGAAGACGGATAAATGAATGACGAATGTTGGTAGTTATGTAAAGCTGATTGACCTCTGGGCCCAATTCTCAATAGTCGAAACCCCAAAACACTAAGATTTGAGTCGGAACTGGTCCATGATGCTCATTTATGGGGCAGAATTCTAAACAGACCAAGTTTCCTTGACAGCCACTTGACACTTTTCTTACTCTAGGAAAGTCTTCGGGGAAATGCAAAGGTCCTCAGAAGGCTGATGAAGCCAGAATGGGGCAGGACAAGCCACTGGGTCAGACACCACGTGGTCCCCTCCCTATAACTAGAAGGAATTCAGATCCTGGTGTTCCAGCCAACGGCTGCTTCTCCAGGATAGAAACTGAGCTGCCACTAATTCTCAGCTTTGAAGACACCTTTCCTGAGCTCTTTGGAATGCCTGAATGTATATTTGATTTTTCTTCAGATGAGTGAGCCTGTGTAGTATTAGGGTTTGGGTCTTTTGGTCACATGACCAGACTAGCCCACCTACTCAAGACTCTACCTGCTTTTCGTGCTAAAATGGTGATGACTTGGCTAGTGTTGTCCCTGCAGGATGTCATCCCATTTGCAGCCCACCTCATGGGTCAGTTAAACCACTGACTAAATACTTCATCTATGCACTAGTTATAACCACAGAGGTAAACTTAGGGAGGGCAACAATAGTTATTTCAGAGGCTGTACACACCTGGAGGTTCAATGTTGGTCCCTTCAAAAAGTATGTCCACATCCTGATCACTGGAGCCTCAAATGTGTCCTTAATTGAAAAAGGGTCTTTGTAGTTATAACTCACTTAAGGATCTTAAGATGAAAGCGTCCTGGATTATCTGCATGGGCCCTAAATGCAGTAACAAGTGTCCTTATAAGAGACACACAAGGAAGTAGACAGAGGAGAAGGTGAAGTGACCATGAAGGCAGAGACTGGAAAGATGCGGCCACAAGCCAAGGAATGCCAGCAGCCACCAGAGACTGAAAAAGGCAAAAAACAAACTCTCCCCTGGAGCATCCCCCAAGGAAAGCCGTCCTGCTAACACTTTGATTACACTTTTGGTTTCCAAAACTGTGAAAGAATACATTTCTGTTATTTTAAGCCACCTGGTTTGAGATAATTTGTTACGGCAGCCACACAAGAGAACACATGAATGGCATTGCCAGTACTGATGGCAGCACTGGGGTCTGAGTCACCATCAGTGCTCTTCTGAATGACCCCAGAAGCCTCCCAGCTGGTATCCCCAATGCCCCCTGCCCCACCAGAAGGCTCCTTTTACATGGTAAGTCAGTGCATGCCACTTCTCTGCTCAAAACCTTGTTGCGTCTCCTTCTTAACTCAGAGAAAGAGATACAGTCCTGACGATGGCCTGCAGCTTAGAGGACTTCATCTTCTACCACTGTCCTCTTTCTCCTCTGCTCCAGCCCTGCTGGTCTCCTTGCTGTTTCTGTAACCCCCTAAGAACGCACCAAATTCACAGGGCCTTTGTACGGAACTCCCTTCCCCAGATACACCCCTGGCTGAAGCCCTCTCCTCCTGCAAGTCTTTGTTCAAACATCCCTTGCTGAATGAAGCTCACCTTGCTCACCGATTTACATTGTAGTCTTTCCTCACTTACTCCCAAGCCCTTCAACCCTGAACTGTGTTGGGGGGGGGAGCGGGCGGGGAGGGTGTATTTTTCATAATATGTATCACCTACTTTTTTTTTTTTTTTTGAGACAGTCTCACTCTGTCACCCAGGCTGGAGTGCAGTGGCATGATCTCTGCTAGCTGCAACCTCCGTTTCTTGGATTTAAGCAATTCTCATGCCTCAGCTGCCGGAATAGCTGAGATTACAGGCACCCGCCACCATGTTCAACTAATATTTCTGTATTTTTAGTAGATACAGGGCTTCACCATGTTGGCCAGGCTGGTTTCAAACTCCTGACCTCAAGTGATCTGCCTGCCTCGGCTTCCAGGCCTGGAATTACAGGCATGAGCCACCACGCCCAGCATAGTATGTATCACTTTCTAACATACTCTATGCTTTTCTTTTTTCAGTTTGTTTATTTTCCATGTCCTCTTTGCAGCATACGAGCCTCAAGGAGGCAAGGCTTGTTTCCTTTCTTCTCCCCTGATGTATCCCAGGCACCTAGAGGAGCGCCTGGCATGCGGTGGGCTCAATAGCCATCTATTGAACAAACATGCTTCCAGCCTGTTTTCCCTTTTGAATATTGCTTTTATTCACACTTTTATTCCTCACCTAGTTTCCAACCCCTTTTTAGTGATGAGAATAATACCAGGTCCTGGGGGAACGGAAAGGTGGATGAGATACTGTTCCGGATGTCAGGAGCTCACGGTTCTGTGGCAGGGACAGTCAGGTAAACGATGAGGCTGTGTAATAAGAGTCATGTGCACCTCCCAGCCCAGCTGGAGTGGGGCTGGCAGTCTTGCCAAAGAGCCAGGAGTTGCCACACAGTCGGATTCTCAATAAGAAATTGTCAATAAACAGAGAATGAAAGGTTGGGCGAAGTATCACCACCTTTTTTTTTTCCTTTTCACAAACAGAAACAAAACAGAACCAAACCCCACTGGCTATGACTATGACTGTAATTATTGTAATCATTATTTTGCTTTCTACCGTGGCATAGTTCAACCACGATAGTAAATGGGCTTCTATGGAGAAAAAGAGATGAGGGGGGAGTTTTTCACTCTCTTATTATTAAGTTTCCTTCTGAAACGGAGATGCCAGTGGAAAATGACGACAGAAAACAAGACCATGAATAATTCACTCTGCCTAATTTCACACAATTTCATTTTCTTCATGAGTTAGTAATTAGAATATGCAGGTTATTTAAGGGACAGAAAATGCCTCTTTAAAGTCAGGTAAAAAGAAGTTGTATACTATTATTGGTTAAAAAAAATTACAAACAGAAACTAAAAAGCCCTCAGGAGCTATGTTGTCTTCCCTGGGTCCCTGTAAGCATCTCAGGACTGCAGTTTTCACAGGGAGAAAGGCTTTTGGGTTGAAACCCTGTGGATGCCAGCACCTTGGTCTCTGTGCAAGCCAAAATGTCAATGCTTCTGTGAAGTTCAGGCACTTGGCAAGATTTTAAATCAATGCTAGCTTGCATGCTCAAGATATTTGACTGACCTAAGGGGTGGCGGCCACCATCACTTGGATATAGCTGTGTAAAGCATAATTACCAAACCCGGCTGTCTGTATGCCAAGGATGCCAGGCTACACCCTGGCTACTCACAATTAGGCTCTGCCTTCTTTGTTTGGAGGACCACTGCGAGTGGTGTCAGGACAGAAAAGGGGGCCAGGGAGAGCTCACAAATCAGTACCCGTTGCAGGTTTATCTATAAAATAGGAACACGAACAGCACCTACCTCATAGGGTTGCAGAGAGGACTGGGTGAGATGATGAACGTCAAGTGCATGGTTTTCAGTCTGGCACATAGGAAGTATCAACTATGATACTCTTATGATTGGTAGTGGAGATCCTATTAATATTGCATCACTGGGAGACACAGTAAGATGAAAATATCACAGGCCATTGTGCTAGTCATTCTCTTCATGTCCCCACCTCAGATCTTCTTCCCAGCCTGCTCTGAGCCCACATCATCTATGGGTCACATCATCTGGCTGCCTGGTCTTCCAACTTCCTGGGGGTTCAGATAATGGGAGGTTCTGGCAAGGACCGTGGGAGGTCTTGTCTCAGGGCAGGAGGAAAGAGGGGCATCTATCTCCCTCCCCACTTGCCTCCTGTCTTACCTCTGTTCGGCTGTTTCTACTGTTGGAGGTCCTGTCACACAACCCCTTTGTGTCCACAGCTGTCTCCAGGTCCTGGGAACATGCTTCTGTTCCCTTGCCCCTTTGGGCCCGGAAGGATGCAGCTTAGAGGAGCAGGATCTGCCCATGGGCCCTGTTGACCCTGCCCACACCTCTGTAAATAGCCTCTTCATTAGCCTCCTCTCAGGTAAACCCTTTGAGTTTTCACTTGTAGCCTGCTGGGATCCTGAATAATTAGTTAAACATTTTTGTAAGTTTCTGATATAAGCAAGGAAGCATGCCAAGTATATGTAATTTCATTTTAAAACAGACTTATGGCCGGTTGTGGTGGCTCACGCCTATAACTTTGGGAGGCCGAGGCAGGTGGATTACGAGGTCAAGAGATCGAGACCATCCTGGTCAACATGGTGAAACCCTGTCTCTACTAAAAATACAAAAATTAGCTGGTCACAGTGGCACATGCCTGTAGTCCCAGCTACTCAGGAGGCTGAGGCAGGAGAATTACTTAAACCCAGGAGGCGAAGGTTGCGGTGAGCCGAGATCTCACCATTGCACTCCAGCCTGGGTAACGAGCGAAACTCTGTGTCAAAAAACAAGAACAAAAACAAAAACAAACAAAAACAAACAAACTTAATGAGAAAGGGTTTATTAATGTCATTTCGAAGACAAAGAGTGATTCAGAGAGGTTTAAAGTAATCAGCCCAAGACCTCATGGAGGGTAAGAAGCAGAGCCAGGGCTGAAAGCCAGGGCTGCCTGCCTCCAACGCCAGTCTCTGGGTAGAGTCTGTTGTAGCCTCTGATATAGAGGGGAAATGGACAGGGTGGAGGAGTGGGAGCCCCACACAAAGTCTCAAAGTCTCTGGAGTGTGGGAAGAAGCTGTATACTGCAGAGCAATAATGCTGCCATGGAATTTGTGAGTAGTGGTTACAGATAGTCACTGAAGTGAGAAAAGAAAAAGAAAAAAAAAAGTGGGAGACGAGAGAGAGAACAGGTGTGTGTGTAAGCGACCACATTTATTTTTAACTTGTGGACTCATGATACTTGGCCTGTAGCACAAACTCTGCTGCACGCCCTGAGACTCCAGCTAGGCTCTTTGGAAAATGCCACAAACATCTGGCTGTTAAAAACCTGGCCTTTTTGGAAGCTGTGAGACCATGGCTGGATTATTTGAAAGAAACCATAGCACTGAAAAAAATTCCTGTGGCCAAATACTCTTTCGGCATTTTGCCAATCTTACTCAAAACCTGCCCAGACTCCACAGAAAGGTTCATGATCTCCAGGTGGCTCTTGGTGATTTTCTAATCAAAAGGTATGATAGATTACCCAGGGCCTGTCTTCAAATAACGCTGTACCTGGGAGCCAAGTCCGACTGCTATTCAAGGAGCGTTTGCTTATCAGATTAGAAGCAAATATACTTCTGAGAAGGGGAAGTTAAATAGTTTGGAACATTGAAAATGCTAACGCTCTTTACCCAAAATCATCTTCTCACTTCTGTAGCTTTAAGAAGACTGCCGTGAACCTGTAATCAGGCTTTCCATGTAAAAGGAAGAAAAGTCTCCAACTGTCACTTAACTGTCATCTAAAACTTGTATTCCCAAGGCTACCTTTACTGTCTATTTTTAATGTTGTGGCCATTATCTATGCAAAGAAGCAGATGATGGTTCAAATGGATCAGCTACAGCCTGTTCATCCAATCATCCATCCATCCACCCACCCACCAATCCTCTGTAACCACTCTTCATTTAAAAAGTTTATTCCTCTATTTCCCCGTTCATCCACCTATTCATCTACAAATCAACTCATAAACTTATTAATACATAATACTCATTGATTGAAAAATCCATTCATCATCTATCCTTTTACCTACTAATCTATCAACTCATTTGCTTATAAATGCATATGTACACTCATTGATTGAAAAACTCATTAATTCATCCATCCATCCATCCACTCATCTATCAATCAACTTATTAACTTATAAGCACATACATATATTCATTGATTTAAAAATCAAACAATTAACCTGTTAATTCATCCATCCATCCATCCACTTATCCATACATCCATTATCCACTCATCTATCAAATAACCTATTAACTTATAAGCTTGTACATATATTCATTGATTTAAAAATCAACCAGTTAATCTGTTAATTCATCCATCCATCCATCCACTCATCCATCCATCCACTTATCCATTTATCCATTCATCCACCTACTTATCTATCAGTCAACTAATTCACTTATAAATATATGTACATTCTCAATGATTGAAAAATACATCCATCCATCCATCTATCCACACACCCACCCACCCACTCAGCCATGAACCCACTCACCTACTTATTCACCAACTATACATCTGTTCATTTCAATAAACACTAATTTGCTCTTATACTCAAGTAACATTCACTAAGAACCAATAGTAATGATAACACTTCGTTTAAGTTTTAAGGTATGCCAGGTAGTGCTCTAAGTGTTTAACAGCGTTAGCTCATTTAGTTCTCAAAACGAGGCCATTAAAGTAGATATCGTTATTACTATCTCTGCTTCAGAGATAAGAAGTCTTGAGTTTCAGAGATCGAATACTTCTCCCAAGGCGGCACAGCTAGTAAGTGACAAAGTTCGTGTCCTTCCTCATTCTGTGGGTGGCAGGTCCAGGGCTGCACACGGAAAACATGAAAGAACACCGACAAGAACTGGGGCTTGAGGTGCTTGCAGCCACTAGGGCTGACAGACACTTTAGAAAGAAAATTCAAATGCAAAATCCTAGTGCATGTTTTTGACCATTGGGGACCTGACTTCAGAAAAGTTGACTTTCCCAAACTCACATAGGTGAGGGGGGACAAAGCTGAAAGTCAAATTCAGAACTGCCTTATTTCAATGCCACTTTTCCAGTATTGCCTAATCTTCAACTATTTGGATAAGACCTTTACAATTTTCAACATTTCTGGTAGCTCCAATTACTCTTATTCATTTAATATTTTTATAAATCTTAAAAACCCTGATCAATATAATCTGTGAGGTTGCATTTTAAGATGCCGCTTCCCTATTTTTATCCTGGTACACATTGCATTTGTTTGTTAGGGCTGCCATAATAAAACACTACAGATTGGGTGGCTTAAACAACAGAAATTTATTTTCTCACAGTTCAGGAGGCTGGGAGTCCAAGACCAAGGTGCTGGCAGGGTTGGCTTCTGGTGAGGCCTCTCTCCTTGGCTTATGATGGCCGCCTTCTTGCTGTGAGCTCATTTTGCTTTTTTTTTTTTTTTCTGTGCATGCACTCCCAGTGTTTCTTCGTCCTCTGATGAAGACACCAATCCTAGTGGATTGAAACCCTACCCTTATGAACTCATTTAACCTTAATGGCACTTAAAAAACATTATTTATTTTACTTCAAGTTCTGTGGTACATGTGCAGATCATGTAGGTTTGTTGCAAAGGTATACTTAAAGGTTCTGTTTCCTAAACACCATTACACTGAGTGTCAGGGCTTTAACATATGAATTTTATGGGTACAGAACTCAGTCCATAAGACACATTAAAGCAAGTTCAAGCCTAAAAATGCTCACCCAGGAGCCCTCTAAAATCATTCTGTGCATCGCCATACTTAGGGGAATGCTGCACTCCCAGTGTTGCCATTCACAAAACAGTGGTGAAGCAGCTGGGTTTGCTTTGTGGATACAGACACAAGCCCAGATGGAGGGAAGGAGTCAGGCTACAGAGGAACAAGAGACCCCAGTGTGGTAGCGAAGCCTTATTTGCTGAGTTGCCCCCCAGGGATGCTGATTAGAGGAAGAATATGGAGCAAAACAGGTGTCTGAATAGATGAGACCCAAGAAAGGAGCCATATTTGGCTCTGTCAGAAATGTACTCATTTGCTATAAAACAGACCCAGCCTAGCTGGAGCTGGGCTCTGCCCATTGCAAAGTGAAGTGTGGGGCTTTGCTGAGACCCTCTGTTTTGCTGGCAGTAGTTGCCTCTCTGCTGTGACCTCTTTGCTGGGTCCTACCTGGGGCAGATGCTTGCTGTACTCACGGTGACATCTTCCCTATACTCCCTTCCTTCATGGCAACTTGAACATGAGTTGTTGAGAGGCTGTGTACTGCAGGCTGGGGTCTTCTCAGGTATTTTGCTTGTGCCTCTGATGCTTAAATGAAAGCCTGAATGTTCATCAGATTTCTCAGAGCACAAGAAGGTGGTAAGAAGTCTTAGGGCCAGCACAGGAGGCAATCAGTGAAAGGAAGGGGATACTCCATAGTCACTACCGAGACCATGATCCCGAGTCCCCACTGGTGGTGTGTCGTGCACCTGGCTGGGGATTGGTTTGTGTGGGAATCTCAAATGCAGGTGACAGTGGAGACCATGCAGCTAATGTGATTGGAATCAGAAAAGCCAGATGAGCTGGGATGAAGAGAAAGCATCCCATATAAATGGGATATCTACACAGCTCCAGGAAAATATGCAGGCCATGGCAGAATGTGGGCCACTCTGGACTTAATTTTCTAATTTTTCAAAAGAGATTAGGAATCTGCATTTTTCTTTGACAGCTCAATTTTTAAAATACTGGCAATTACATTTTTTAAATGTGAAAACATAGTGACCTCCAAATAATAGAGCTATGGGCCATATCTGGTCCTGAGGGGCAATTCTTATTCTCTGAAGTACTTCTCAGGGTGACTGATCCCGGCCTCCGGCCCTATCCCTAAATGCTTCAGTGCTCACTGACCTACTTATTTATTTGTTTTTCCTATCAGACTGGGGATTAGGTTTCTCCGGAGAAACAGAACCAGTAAGATAGATGTAGAGAGAGACAGATATATGAGAAGCAACTCACTGGGAGAATAAGCTCACGTAGTTACGGAGGTTGAGATATGGCTTCTTCAAGCCAGAGCACCAGGGAGGCCAGCAGCATGGCTCAGCCCAAATCTCAAGGCTGAGAGATAGGGCAGCTGATGGCATCACTCACCGTCTGAGACATGAGAAACTGGGGGGCTGCCAATGCAGCTCTCAGAGTCTGAGTCTGGAAAACCTAGATCTCTGCTGTCCAAGGTAGGAGAAGCGTGTCCCAGCCTCAGAAGAGAGAGAGTAGGTGTTCACCTTTTTTCTAGCTTTTTGTTCTATCTAGGCCCTCAGCTGATTGGACGATGCTTACCTTGTTGACAGTGGATCCTCCTTACTCAGTCCATGGATACAAATGCCCATCTCTTTCAGGGACACCCTCACAGACACACCCAGAAATCGTGCTTTCCCAGCTATCTGGGCATCCCTTAATCCAGTCAAGTTAACACCTGGAATGAACCATCACAGAGAGAATCCTGAGGGCTAGGACCAGGTCTTTACCCTCTTTGTATTCTCCGAGCCCAAAGCTGAGATCTAGGATCAGACCAAAGTGGACACCAAGTGAACTCTCAGGCACTTAACTTGATTAAAGATAAACCAGTGCTCTGATGCAGAAGTACTGAGTACCCTCAGCTCTTGTTGTATCTGGGAGGTTTCTATGAAGGGTCATCCCAGCCAGTCCTCACTTGGTCTAAGACTGGGTCTGCTGAGCAGGAGAATAGCACAAGGACTTCTCTACTTTCCTGATTGGCCCATGCCAGCTTAGCTCGCTATGATGGCTAATACTGAGTGTCAACTTGATTGTATTGAAGAATGCAAAGTATTGATCCTGGTAGTGTCTGTAAGGGTGTTGCTAAAGGAGATTAACATTTGAGTCAGTGGGCTGGGAAAGGCAGACCCACCCTTAATCTGGGTGGACACTGTCTAATCAGCTGCCAGTGCAGCTAGAATATAAGCAGGCAGAAAAAAAAAATGTGAAAAGACTAGACTGGCCTAGACTCCCAGCCTGCATCTTTCTTCCATGCTGAACCCTTCTGGCCCTCAAACATTGGACTCTAAATTCTTCAGTTTTGGGACTCGGACTGGCTTTCCCTGTTCCTCAGCTTGCAGATGGCCTATTATGGGACCTTGTGATCATGTGAGTTAATACTTAATAAACTCCCCTTTATATATATATATGCATATATATGTGTGTGTGTGTGTGTGTGTGTATGTATATCTATCCTATTAGTTCTGTCCTTCTAGAGAACCCTAATACATTCACCTTATTGTCTCATACTCTGAGCCTTTGCAAATGCTGCTCCTTATGCTGGAAACACCCTTCCTGCCTATCTTCCTGGGCACAACTCCTAGTCATTCTGAGCACTCAGTTTAGACATAATCTCATTTGATAAACCTTTATATTTCCACTAGACAAGATGAATTGAACCTTCTACTACAGGAAATACCATCCCACATTATCATTGTCCGTCTTCAATTCTGACTCTGTGCGCAGAGATTCACCTCTGAAAAATTAAGCCAAGTTGTATTCTCATTCCTGTGGGGTTTCAGTTGTCAGCCTCAGGGTGGATCTCTTAGGAAGTGGATGCCAGCATTTTTAAAGCACTAGCACCTAGATTTTGCTGCCTCAGACACAAGGAGGGGAGCTCTGAAGAGCGTAGATTGGAGGCCAACCAGGTTTACCAGTTGCAGGCATGGGGAAGAGATAACTCACACTGTCAACAATAGTTCTGCCTTCATCACCACTGCATCTACTGAGTCTTGCACAGTGCCCAACTCTGGTAGGAGCTCAACTGATATTTCTTAATCGAAGTAAAGATAAAATGGTAAACTGTGTGTTAAGGTATAGAGAGTTTATGTCCTATGTAACTTGTTTTTATAAAACTCTCTTTGGCGTATTTTGCTTGCTAACATTGCAGGGCTCTCTCTCTCTCTCTCTCTCTCTCTCTCTCTCTCTCTCTCTCTCTCTCTCTCTCTCTACTTTTCTCTCTCATTTCTCTTCTCTCTCCCATCTCTTATCACCTCTCAAGGCTGCTACTGTACTTGGCCTGAAGCACTATTTTACGTTTGATTTTCTTTGCAAGAACTGAGGGACCACTATCTTCACAAGGAAATACATAAACAAAATGCAAGGCTTTGTAATGGTTGTTTATTAGCTAAACAGAACCTCTTTCATCTTTTGATGACTTGGTCATTGGGTCACTCATACGATAGATCTAGCCATTCCTGATCACCTCTAGAACAAATCTGATGGGATTTTTTACATGGGAAATAGAAGGGAACTGTGGCTGGCTACAAACTTACAGCATTCCAGGCACAGTCCTTGTCATCCCATTGAATTATCTCCGTGGCTCTAAGAACCAGTCTGGTGGAAAAACTGTGGGTTCACTTTCAACATCTATTCCCACTTCCCTCTAATTCACCTACAGAGGATGAACCCTAAAATAGGCAATTTCCAGATGCCTTTACCATTCCCGATGTGATGGCCTTTGGACAATCAGCAACAAGATTTGAGATCAGACATGGCACACCAGGAGCAGGGACTGCACTTGGCCACTTGTGCACTTTCGCCCAGAAGCTGCAAGGTGGGAGTGTTTGGCTTTTCTGTGGCAGCTGTAGCAGTGATTCTAGTGTCTATGCCCAAACTACATGGGGTCAAGGGCATCATCTTGCAGGTATGCATCATGGCCAAGGCAACATGACTCTGGATCTGGACTGTTGTGGGATATCAGCCGGGAAAGAGTGAGACGTCACTCACCACCTGCGGAAGTCTGACCTGCAGACCCTGACTCAACGATGGATGAATGAACGCACTCTTATACCATTACAGTGCTTCAGGTGGGCTAGGGATGGCTGTTGGCTGCTCTCAGAGGGTAAAATGCAACCAACCAATCGACCAAAGTCCTCTGTCCACCTACACTTTTACTCCCTCAAGATTTTACAACAGAGGTTCTGAGTTAACACACTTGTGGATAATTAACATGGTTAAAAGAGTGGTTATATGAATGGTAAAAGCTTTAGGTTCTGGACCTAGAGTAAACCCTATTAACAGACAATTCCCCTTTGATTTCCCACTGAGAGGCACAAAGTTTACATGAGTAAACAGAGTAGAGACAAAGGGATGTGGGGTAAACAGACTTAACTGGGAAAAGCCTCTTATCATCCCTATCTTCTCCCTAACTTAACATAATGGACCGGCCTTGGCCTGCCCCAGTGAAACCTTTCAGCCTTCCAAAAGGTTTGAGACTCTAATCTATAACTTTCCCTAAATATTTTCTGTAATATTTTGCCAGCCACACCGAGTGAATTCCAACAAAAGAGCTTCCAGTTTCTATCCTTTCTTCCCTGTGCAGAGGCAGCAGCTTCCTGGGCAGCCCAGTTCTACAGTGTGTTTTGAAAACCTACTCTAAAAGTCATTTCTTCAACCCTGTTAAAGATGCTCTAAGCCTTTTGTGCTCAAGTAGATTCTGTTTTCTGCAGCTGAACCCTGCTTGATATACCCATTTCACAGAAAAGAAAATGGAGGCTCAGAGTGATGAAATGATGTCTCAGGCACCCTGGCTGTAATAGAGGAACAGAGATCCTGCGTAAGCTGCCTTAGTAGTGCTGTGCTTTCAGTCATTCGAAGGAGAGTAGCCAGTGCCTCTGATAGCCCATCCTCAAGAATCAGGGTTGTGAGGGCCAGGAGCAGTGGCTTACATTTGTAATCCCAGCACTTTGGAAGGCTGAGACAGGCTGATCACTTGAGGACAGGAGTTCGAGACTAGCCTGGCCAACATGGTGAAAGCCTGTCTGTACTAAAAATACAAAAATTAGCCAGGTGTGGTGGCACGTGCCTGTAATCCCAGCTACTCAGGAGGCGGAGGCAGGAGAATCACTTGAACCCAGGAGGCAGAGGTTGCAGGGAGTCAAGACTGCACCACTGCACTCCAGCCTAGGCAACACAGCAAGACTCCATCTCAAAAACAAAACAAAACCAAAACAAAACATTGTAAAATTTTTCAGGCAGGAGGAAGATGTGAGTTGTAGCGTTTACCTTTTCATAGACTCTTTAGTTTGTGACTATTGAAGTCATCCTTCTCTGTCTACGTCATATTATTATGCTCAGAAACAGTGAACAAATTGCTCTCCTTCTCCACACTCATTTGTGATGAGGGGCTCACACTCTAGCTTCCTTTCAAACTGGTCTCCACATCGTCCCCACCATTCCCAATACCAGGGGCTCTAGTGATAGGAACCACCTGAGCTGAACCCAGGGAGACCTGCACCACCATTGGGAAGTCTCCCTGGCCTGCAACGGCCTGGGAAAGCCCATGGATAGGACAACCACGTGAGACGCCTCCTCTGTTCCTTCCATTGTGCAGTCTCAGCAAGAAGCTGCCTTTTAAAGGCTTTCAGGAAGTTAGGTAGGAGTCTAGTTTAGCTGATAATCTACCTTGGGCCCAATGCAATTATTCTAACTTTCCTCCCTGTAGGAGTTGAGACCATATCAATGTGGTGTGATCATATGACATCTAGACCTTGTTTAGAATGGCCAAGACCCATATAGTTAAGGAGTGTTCCCTGTTCCCTCTGCCTAAGTGGTAGGAATGGTGATTGACAAATGATGTTTCATCCATGACACTCCCTGGCCTCCTTGGCTGCTGCTACTGCTCTCCCCCTGTTTCTAATATCTTTGTCCACCCAGAGCTGCCATAGGGTCTCCAGACAGGCCAGACTGTCTCCGAGTAGGGTGGGGGAGCCCTGGCCCCTCGAGCCACTGCTGCTGTAGCCCTGTAGTTCCTCAGGATGGAAACACCCTTATTGTCCTAGTTCCTCAGTGCCAGCTGGAGTTCTCGGCTTTGAGTTTCTGCCCAATGGGCATTTACCAAATTAAATAAAATTGCTTCTAAAATCAAATAATCTAGTTCTCCCTCCTTACCCCACTCCCATTTTGCAGGGCAAGTGAAACGGTGGCTGGCACTTTTCCCATACACTTTATCTGTCCCTCCCATGCCAGTTTCCACTGGCCTTGTGTGTAGATGACATATGGGATGCAAAGAGAGCAAATGAAAATTAATGAGAAAACTTGGGAAGAGACAATTGGGCTTAATTTGACCACTCTTTTTATAATTCATTATGTTTCGCAGCCTGAAAACGTAACTATATTTAAGCCTTACTAACAGCTTTAAATAACTGGTCATATTCCTGCCAATATCATTCTTAGTCCAGCTGTCCCTTCTTCATAGTGAGGAGCCCACAACCTGCAGAAGCTCCACCATCAAAACAAGCTGAAGATCCTCTGCTCCCAGATGCCATTCTATCCTTCATTTTCTGCATAAAATCTCTCTCATTCTCTCTCTCTTTCTCTTTCTCTGTCTCTCTCTCTCTCTCTCTCACACACACACACACACACACACACAGATATTTAAAAACATCCCTGTAATGTGTTTTTGTGTGGACACCTGTTTTGAGAAATACGACCAGCTTCTCTGACACGATTGACGGTGTTTGGAGGTGTTAGAAAGCTTGCAGGTTAAGGAGATTCAGTTCCTCTTCTTCGTGGCAGTGGGATACTGGCAGGATCACTGTTTAAAGTAGCCAAATCCCCAAGATATATGATTGGCCTGAATGATCTCTACATTTCCCTCTAGGAGTCTAGGATTCACAGAAACTTTGAAATCAACTCATGTACTTTTACTTGGTAAGGCGTATAGAGTTTGTAAGTTGCAAACCCAAACATGCATATGCAAGAAATAAACCTTTCCTATTTGCCCTATAACAAGCCTTAATGGCTACCTCCAGCCTCTAGTCTGAAGTTCATTCTGGGTCATCTCAGCTGATTCCAGATCATCTCAATCAATTTAGGGTCTCTTCGGCTAAGTCAGGGGCTTCCTTGCTTCCCTGGCCCCTACAATGTCTATGTTCTTGGGAGCTAATGTAGGGCCATGGCATCATGGAGAGCAGGCCACTTGTGGGCTGTGCTGTGTCCTGCCTGGTGTTTGCTTAGAATCCACCACTCTAAATCGTCCTGGGTCATGCACCTTTGCCGTATCAGTGATGTCTTCACTCACTCCTGACTCCCACCTTCACCAGGCCCAACCCCCATTAGATGCTCCTGCCCCATCTCATGGGAATGAAGGGGAAAATTTCTAATTGCAGATTCTGACTGTTTATCTCTGGTCTTTGTCTAGATGTGACATGTCACCATTTCTCCTCAACTGGACTTGGGGGCTAGCAGTCATGCAAAACTGCCACCTCCCTGACCCCATTGAGAATGCAAGGAACAGATCTTGTCCATGCTCAGATATTCCCAATAATCACTGGGATTTCCATGCCCTGTGGTCTGCTCTGTCCTCTGGCTGTAGCTCTGGGGGATGGGGAGGGATGAGGTGCACCTCTCACAGATCACAAACATCTTTGTCTCTGACATGCTTCTTCTACCCAGACTCTTCCTTGTTTGACATATTTATCTTGATGCCTATTTCAGGCATAAAAGGACAAGAAAATGCAGATTTGGCCTGATCACATGTTCTTCCAAATCGTTTTCATCTGCCACCAGGACTTTTGGCTTTTGAAAACCTAAATATTTGACTCTTTTGTTTCATATTTCCATTGTGTCAGTCTTCTCTTGAGACGCTTGCAGCCTGCTGCCTGAATAGATGAAGGCTTTAGAAAAAAAAATATCCGTGACTATATCAAAATATGGTCCCACTGTGGTTTCATATGGGGGTGGGGAGTGGAGGAAGAAACTAGAGCCTATATCTGACGGATTCCATTGTCTTGCACACATTTCCCGGTTCCTAAGTGCTATTGAAATCTGCAGAAAAAAAGCCATGTTTGCCAGAGGGTGATGTGCCATTCAAACCTGGCACGGTTGTGCTGGAGCTGAGACTGTGGGAGGAGGGAGGGAGAGAGAATGAGTTTTCCGCCTTCCACACCCGAGGCTGTATTGCCACACCATCTGGAGCCAGAAGGGGAGAACGGGGCAGAATAAATATAAGGTGTAAACGCACAGAGCGTAAACGCATGAAATTGGCAATGACTAATTCATCATCTCACAAATCTGTCTTTACAAAGGGAAATAAAAAATCAAGTCAGTTTGAGCAATATGGAGGGTGTGCAGCTCTTCCAAGAATAGCTAATAAAAGGGGGGAGGGGAGCTGGGGACTGTTTGGAAAATATGCAAATTTATGAAATTGGAAGATTCAGATGACACTTCAGGGTGATTAGTATGCTGATTGGTGTGCTTTGGGGAGCGCTAAGGATGCATCATATTGTTTTCTTTAAAAAAAATAATGAAGCAGAATAAAAGAGCCCCATGCTTCCTAACTAGAGGACTGAGTCTACAACATCAGCTGTGCCTTTGTGAATGGCGAGAGGAGCCCTGTGTAAATGCGGTCTACACCACCGAGCTGTCTTAGACGCAAGCCTGACATGAGATATTTTACTTATTCATACAGTAAAGGTTTGATAACACCTACTCTATGTCGAGCATCATACTGGATGCTTAGGACATGAAGAAGAATCATTCATGTCCCTTGACCTGGAAAAACTCAGGCTCCATGAGGGGAGAAAATGTATGGTGCCTCCCACAGGAGAAGAACCACAACATGAGGATTTCAGCCAAGTGATGCTGTAACACAGAGACGGGGAGATGCAGTAACACAGCAGAATCAGTTGGTGATGAGGGGAAGGGACTGGAGAAGCTTCGTAAAGGAGGATGACATTTGAGCTGAATTTCAAGGATGCATAGAATTTTTCCAGATGACAAAGTAGGCAGAGGATGTTGGAGGCAGAAATAACAGCATAAGCAAAGGCATGGAGGCATGAAAGTACTTAATACATTTTCTAGGAATGTTAAGATGCCTGGTGAATAGTTCGTCCTGAGTCTGCCCACCTGAGAGTAATTGCCAGATTGACTGGTTGGGTAGGATGCTTGGGACCTTCAAATCCCAACAGCAATGCCCAACATGGCAGTAGAGTGTGAGATCCATCAATAGTCTGATAAAATTTTCCATCTTTCTGGGCATCTGGGTTCCTGGGGGATAATGATGACCACTCTGGATTTCTATTTTCCCACATCTCCTAAAATTCCAGAAACCATCAGAAGAGAAAACAAAACATCACTAGTCTACAAATACAATTGTAGCTTGACTAGAAGGAGGAGACCATTGCAAACTCCAATTTACACATGAGTCAAGAAACAGATATTTGAATGATAAAAGCTAGAGCCTAACCCAGACCAGTGCAAGGAGAACCATGGGGGTTGTGTTGAACAACAGAATATGAAGAACACATCACCAAGGTTTACCCAGAAGGAAAGAGATCCTCCCTCAGTGGGAGTCACTGAGATCAAGTTTGAAATGTGGTGAGTGAGCAAAAGGAGAGGCATGGAAATTACACAAGACCAGAGGGGCAGACTTAGGAACACGTTAGAGTGGGGAAGAGAGAGGAAAGCGCCTTGAGAATGCTGGAGTTTTCAGACGGCAGAATCTTAATAAAGGAAGGAAAGTGGAGGGCTGAAGAGACTTATACCTCTAAGACTTACACCTCTAAGTCTAAGGTGGATGGGCTTACTGGAAGCTTTCCCAGGATGTGGGACTTTCAGTGTAAACATTGAGAAAGTTCTAGGCAAAATGAGAGTTTTGTGTCTTTTGTGTCTGGTTTCTTTCACTTAGAATGGTATTTTTCAAGTTCATACATGTGGTACCATAGATCAATACTTCATTCCTTTTTATGTTGAATGATATTCCATTGTAAGGATATACTACATTTTGTTTATTCATTTGTCAGTTGATGGACATTTGAGTTGATTCCACTTTTGACTTTTGATCAGTGCTGCTAGGAACATTTGCATACAAGTTTCTGTGGGGACATATGTTTTCAATTTTCTTGGGCATATGTCTAGGAATAGAATTGCTGGGTATTAGAACTCTATTCAATTTTTTGAGGAACTCATCTCATGTTGCCTAGGACTTTTTCAATGTTTATATTGAAAGTCTCACATTTTGGGAAGACCCTTGATCCCAGACAACTCAAGAAGGTTGGTCACTCTATTTCTATACAAAAGAGAATGAAAAGTTCAGAAGAAGCTAGTTCTTAACACAGTGGGTAGCATATATTAAAGAAACTGCCCTTTCACTATGGAACAGGAGAGAGAAACTTGGATCTGAGAAACTGGAAAAGCCACCTAAACTTCTCTTTCTCTACCACTGTTGCCATAGGAACTAATGTTAACTAGTTCAGGAAAATCCAACACACTCAAATATAAAATAAATAAATACATAAAACTTCAAATTTTGTAAGAAAAATGACAGAAAATGAGAATAAAAGCTTTTCCATAGACAAAGAAAAAAATACCAGAAAGATCTCATGAAGAAGCAGAGGAAAGCTGCAGCCTAATATTTTAGCCTAAATTTAAAATAATTCTGTAAGCAATTGCAGCCATAAAAGTACACCACAGAACAGAACTGCAACAGACCCACTGAAAGATGTCAAAAGCAAATGGGCAAATTTGTAAACAAATGAAAGAAAAGGACAAAATTATTTCAGAATCAAAGACTAAATTACAAGGTACTATAAAAACAATAAATATGTCAATAAATGCTGAAGGGACTTAGAATATGGAAATGAGAAATGCTAAGAAGTTGAAAAAGAAATATAGATAAAAGATTATAGAGAAAGTTACAGATGTAGAAGATATACAAAGAAGATTCAACATATAAATAATTGGAATTCCAGAAGAAAAGTGAAACGCTGAGGCATAACTAATATTAAAAAATTTAATCCAGAGAGGCTAAACCCAAAACATATCCTAATAGAGGAGGAAGAAGAAGAAGAGTAGGAGGAGGAAGAGGAGGAGGAGGGGGAAAAAAAGGGGGAGAGGAGGAGGAGGAAGAAGGAGAGAAACCAAAGCATCTTTCAAAATTAAGAAAATCAAGTTGGCATTAACTTTCTCAAGAGCCGCCTTTATGGCAAGAAAGCCAAGGAGTAACAGCCATAAGATCTATAAGATAAGTGAGGAGAGAAAGAGTGAGTAGACAACTGTGAATGCAATCAAGCTGTTCTTAAAGTATCAAGGCTAAAGAAAAAATAGTTTTGAATGTGCACAAACTCAAGGATAATTATACCCTTGAACACTTCCAAAAAATCTACAAGATAGCAAATTATCCAATCAATGTTGGCAAATGACTGATGGGAAACACTGAACATACTGACCTAAAGAATTAAGATGAAAAGAGCAAGGTGGAGGAGCGTAGAGGAATAGCATATATATGGTAAATACATTCACATAATAGAAAAACATGACTTTAAAAATGGGAGAAAAGGGGTTAAGAGGGATGGAGAATAAAATAAGCTAATCGTGTGCATTAAGATGGATGAGAATCAAAGATTGTCATGTAAAGTGGACAAACCAAATAACTGAAGGTTAAGTCTAGTTAAGAATAGAAAAATTGGGCAGGGCTCTGTGGCTCATGCCTGTAATCCCAGCACTTTGAGACAGAGTGGAGCCTCAGGAGGCCAAGGCAGGCAGATCACCTGAGGTCAGGAGTTCGAGACCAGCCTGACCAACATGGAGAAACCCTGTCTTTACTAAAAATACAAAATTAGTTGGGCATGGTGGTGCATGACTATAATCTCAGCTACTTCGGAAGCTGAGGCAGGAGAACCGCTTGAACCCGGAAGGTGGTGGTCGCAGTGAGCCGACACTGCTCCATCGCATTCCAGCCTGAGCAACGAGAGCAGAACTCCAGCTCAAAAAAAAAAAAAAAATTTCTATTGAATGATGAAGAAGTGAGGAGAGGAAAGAAGGAGAGATTTCAATCTAACACTGTAATCTAATATTGCTTGTCAAAGTAGAGAGCCAGTAGACATTGTCTAAAGGAAAAAGTGACTCTAGACATTATGTAAAATAATAATGTAAAGGTAATCACTAAAACACAGACACAAACCTTCTTAAATACCAAAGGAAACATAAATGCAAATAAAAAACAGAGATCATACATAGAAAACTTTTAATATATTTATAAGTAAATAATATAATTAGAACTGAGATCAAACATATTAATTGTATCAATAAATGTAAAAGGGCTTAACTTGCATGTTAAAATTTTCCAGTTTAGAAAATAAATATCTTTAAGGCTATTGGAACAGATACTGTTAACCCCTTGAATTAAATAATATTACAGGAATTTTTAAAACATGTTGATTGAAACTGTGCTAGAATTCTAGAATAAAAGTATAAAGTGATAGGGAACTGCCTGTTTTAACTATGAGAACAATAGTCCTGTTGTAACCCAGGTCATGAAATCAGACACACCAGATAAAGTGAGGTTGGGATCCATTTTGCACCTCCCCCCACTCATTAAAAGCCCAGTTTACCTGTCAGCTTGTGCCAACCAAAAGACAGGTCCCAAAAGATCACACAATCAGCAATGCACCTATAACGTCAGCATTGTCTGCCCTTCCTGATCCCTGTTCATCAGATTGATCCCTGTGGCACCATTCAATCAGGTGCTTTGAAGAACATAAACTATAAAGACTTGAATGAATCTCAACTCTTTCTTTTCTTTTGAACACAAATATCAAAAATGTAAAACAAACTTAAGCAAAAAAAAAAAAGAAAACGAAAGAAAGAAAGAAAAAAGAAAAGAAAATGTATTGGCTCAATTAACTGAAAAGTCTAGGGGTAATTCTGACTTTAGCCATGACTATTTTCTTTCATAATCCATTCCTAGGCAGGCTTGCTCACCCAAGCCTAACTGAGGATGGCCACTAGTAGCTCCAACTTCAGCATGGAAAGAGAGCCCCTCTGCCAGATTGCACTGGCCCAGATGAGTCACATGATGTCCTCTGAATCAACTATCATGACTGATTGCACAGGCAGTGACATGTGTCCAACCCTATAGTGTAAGAGGTGAGATCAGCCACATTTGAGCTAAACGATCCAAGAGTGAAGAAATGGTGAATCTCAAAAGAAAAACCAGGGGAACAGAACAAATGGCCACTCCAGGGATGGACCTGTATTAGATGGTCAAAAGAACTATGGGTCGTCAAACTAAAGTTTGAATTTGGGCCCAGTTGCTTAAAAGCATATGACTTTCAGCTAATCTCTTAACATCTCTGAGGTTGAGTGTTTTCTTTTGTGAAAGATAGCTAATAATATATTTTTCATTGCTATTATAATTGGGTCTGTTCTTTATCCCCATACACCAAAAACACGTTTTCCTTCCCTCCAGGCTGGCCTGTCTCTGTAGTCCCACTATAACTTCTACCCAGGAAATGACAATAGCTTAGCTTGGTGTTGCCACGCACTCCCTGACCCCATTGATCTATGGGACAAAATCATCTACATTGGCATCACTCCTCCAAGCCATCTGGACTTATTTTCATTCTCTACATGGCAGGGTGAAAGTGTGAATTCGACATAGTTCAGCAAGGTGACAGCATATTTAGCAACATAATGGAACACCTCTCTATAAGCTCACACTCATAGGGAAATCCCATGTTGCCAACAATAAGAGTTAATTAAAAATCCATCATGTTTAGTCAAGCTGATATCCCTTCGGAGGCAATCACCAAAGGTGTTAATTATTTAAACATCGAAGAGCCAGGTTTTAATCATTTGTGCAACAATAATAACTCCAAAAGTGAAAGTTGGCATTCTGGACTCCCAAATAAGTTTTGGCAAAGCAGCCATACTTGTGGTCAGGATCTTATATGGGTAAGACTGCCACAGACTACAGTATACACCTGCCACTGAATCTGGGAATATACAATTGCCCATCATTGCCTAAGACAGGGATTTGCCTTCAGAATGTTTGCATGAAGACCACCAGAGACATGTGCACATGTTTTCAACCTTTTTCTTTGTTGGAATTTGGGTCATTTCATATGCAGAATTAGTCAAACTGGATAATAGGACTGCTAGAGTTTAAATTTTGTGTCCTCCCCAAATTCGTACACTGAAGTCCTAACCCCCAGCACCTCAGAATATAACATGATTTGGAGATAGGGTCTTTACAGAGGTAAGTTAAAGTGACATTATTTTTTAGTATGGATCTATTTCAATGTAACTAGTGTCTTTATAAAAAGCCAAAATCTGGAGACACATACACAGGGAGAATGACATGTTTTAGTTTTTTGAGGACCCTCCATACTATTTTCCATAATGGCTGCACCAATTTACATTCTTATCAACAATGTGTAAGGATTCCCTTCTCTAGACATCCTCACCAACACTTATATATTCTCTTTTTGATAACACCCGTTGTAACAGGTGTGAGATGATATCTTGTTGTGGTTTTGATTTGCTTTTCCCTGATGATTAGTGAAGTTGAACTTAACCATATATGTTCCATATATATATATATACACACACACACACAAAACAAGTGTGTGTGTATATATATATATGTGCATGTGTGTGTATATATATGTGCATATGTGTGTGTGTGTATATATATATAATTTTTTCTGCAGAGATGAAGTCTCCCTATGTTGCTGGTCTCAATTTCCTGGGCTCAAGCAATCTTCTCACCTAGGCCTCCCAAAGTGCTGAGATTCCAGGTGTGAACATTCTTTTTTCATATGACTTTTGTTTAGTATATGTGTGTTTTCTTTGGAAAAATCTCTATTCAGGTCATTTGCTCATTTTTTATTGGCTTATTTCCTGCTATTTAGCTGAATTCTTATATGTTTTGGATATTAGTCCCTTATCATTTAGATGGTTTGCAAATCTTTTCTTCCATTCTGTAGGTTGTCTTTTCATTTTGCTGATTGTTTCCTTTGCTTTGAAGAATCTTTTTAATTTGGTTTAATCCCATTTGTCTAGTTTTACTTTTGTTGTCTATGTTTTTGGGGTCATATCTTAAAAACTCATAGCCAAGATAAATGGCAAAAAGCTTTTTCCCGATGTTTTCTTCTAGTAGTTTTACAGTTTTAAGTCTTAGGCTTATAACTTTAATCCATTTTGAGTTGATTTTTGTATATTGTGTGAGATAAAGGTCCAATTTAATTTTTCTGCAGGTGGATATCCAGTTTTCCTAATATAATTTATTAAAGAAACTATCATTTCTGCATGTGTATCCTTGATGACCTTGTCAAAAATTAGTTGATTCTACATGCTTGAGTTTATTTCTGGATTCTCTAGTCTGTTTCATTGGTCTATGTGTCTGTTTTTTTGCCAGTACCATACTGTTTTGATTTCTATACCTTTTTAATAGAATTTGAAATCAGGAAGTGTGATGTTTCTAACTTTGTTCTTCTTTCTCAAGATTGCTTTGGCTATTCCATATGAATTTTAGGATTGTTTTTTTCTATTGCTGTCATTGGGATTTTGATAGAAGTCATATTGAATTTGTAGATTGCTTTGGGTAGGGTGCCTATTTCAATCATAGCAACAATATTAATTCGTTTCATTCATAACCTAGCAGTTTTATTTGTGTGAGGCCCTTCCTCCTCTCTCCCTCTTATTCTCCCAGGGAATGCTCATGGACAGGCTGTCCCATTTCACCAATTCCCAAGGAAGCACAGCATCTCCCAGGAATCTCTAAGAGACAGAAACAAGGAGGGCCAGTAGTCTGCATGCCCCCCCCCCATTCTATTAAGAACAACGAGGTCGTGCAAATAGATAACCAAACGAAGAAAATGACAAAAGCTTTGTCTCCATCTTCCTTTCCATGTCCTTAACAAGCAGTTTGCCGAGATGAAGTCATGCTGGCAACGGGAAACTGAATCCCCTTTCCAGTAGTCTATCGGTCTGACAGCATTTGTTATCTGTCAGTTACCCTCCCCATGAAGAAGGCTGAATGGAGAAGAATGAAAGAAACTACCTTTGTTGGAAGACAAAACAGGGACATGATATGAATGTCCCAACAAGGAGAGCCTCTGAAATGGACTTTAAAAAAAGAAGTACAAAGAAATCTATATTTATACCAAAACAAAATGAAAGAATAACAAAAAGAAGAACAAAAACAAGGAGTGACTTTTTTTTCAGACTGAAGCTTCACAGGCTAGCTTGGGGCATGTGCCTATCTGGAATGAATGATACAGCCTGGAGTAGAATGGGTGGCTCCTCAAGGAAAATTATGATTAGACATAAAAAGAACCACATAGATACCTTCAGAGCATCATTTGCCTTATGAGTTTATCCATGACCTTTCTGGGAACCCAGTGGAGCTAGCTTTCTTGGAACTATTCATCTGAATAAAGCTCCAGAGGTTTTGTATGAGAGCAATCTCACAGGCATCATTACTGGGTCCATTTTACCAAGATCCAGTCAAGGCTTTTTATTAGTCACCTTTTCCCTTATTTCTATGGCAACTATGGGGATGGGAGGCTTGTTTCTATGTGGGCTGTGCTGTTTTTATCTGGCACCACTTTAGAGCCATTTAGCTTGGGCTGAATTTGGGTGGCAACTAAATTCAGGGAGCGAAGAGAAAATTCAGGACCAGCAAAATCCCAGCAAGGGGGAAAAAGTCCATTAAGTTTCAGTTTCTTGATGCCTTTCAATCTAAAGGGAAGAAGAGCCTTTCTTCACCCTCTGTCCTTAATATTTTGAGACTCAGAGACAGACAGCTGAGAACCACAGAAAGTAAAATATTAATATTTGAAAAATGTGTTTAATCTTGGAAGTAAAGCAGCTACTCTTGGGAGATAGCTGAGAAAGTGGTCTTGGAGTCAGATATAACAAAATAGCATCTGTTTTGAGCATTTATATGCCATGTGTTGTGCTAAGGAATTATATATTAGTTAGCCATTGCTGCATAACAAATGACTCCAGAACAGTCAGTTGAAAAAAGTTATCATCTTGGTTTCTAGGGATCAGAAAACGGGGCATGGCTTAGCTGAGCCCTCTGCTTCATGGTCATTCACAGGTTGCACCGATGGTGTTGTTCAGGGTTATACACATCTCAAGGCTCACTTGGGGAGGGATCTGCTTCCAAGCTCACTCATGTGCTTGTTGACAGGATTCAATTTCACTGTTGAAAGGCTGTTGGACTGAGGGCTTCAGTTTCTCACTGGCTGTTGACTGGAGGCCACCCTCAGTTCCTTGACATAGGGGTCTCTTTCTACATGACACCTGCTTCATCAGAGCAAGCATAAGAGATGAAAGAGAGAGACAACATTAGTGTCTTCTGTAACCTTATCTTGGGAATGATAGTCCAACACTTTTGCTATGTTCATTTCATTAGAAGAAAGTCATTAGGTCCAGTTTGCACTCAGAGGGGGAAGATTACACAATGGGGTGATACCAGGAGATGGAGATCAGGTGAGCCATGCCAGAAATACCTCCCACACCTTGGCATACATTATGAATGCTTAGCCCTTCACAGCACCCCCTAGTACCCATGCCCCCATGGTCTATAACCATTCCCCCTCCCCAGACAAATCTAGGTGCAGAAATATTCTTCTCTGCGGGCCATAAAAAGAAGTCCCCTCATGCCAAAACATCAGTTAGAATGAAGAAGGAACATTTATTCCCCACTTGTATTGTTTCCCTGGGAGAGACTTTCTCTGAGCACTCATGGTCCCTCTCCACACCCCTTACTTCCTCTTCGGGGTGAGAAGTTGGGGAGATGATGCTGAATCATATCTTTTTTTTTAATTTCCATTACATTTGCCTGTCTACGGGAAGACAGTATTCTGGTTGGCTTGTTTGGCCATCTTAGCAGAGCTCTGCCCTTCAGAGAGGAACACTAAAATTCAATTCAGGGGAATTTTAACAAACTTTTTATCACACCTAAGTCCCATCTAGCATAGCTTTTATCAGTGACGAAGTTGCACTTTAATCTTCACCTTGCTGATTCTTAGTTGTGTTCTAAAATAGAACGTATTAGTAGAAAATCTGAGGTATAGTGAAGTCAGCAGATCAGGAAATAAATGCCATTGAAAAGATATTTTATTATTCACAGTTCCCAAAAGGAGCAAGCATGCTGTACCACAGGGACTTGCAAGGGGAAGGACCAGGCTTGGTCACAGGGCAGAGGAAGAGGGCCCCTGTGTGCCAGGAGCCTTTATTGTGGTCACTGTGGGATGGAATGGGGGAGGCAGGGCAAGCAGGTTCAGGATTGGCCAGTTTGAGTAATCTCAGTGGGCTCTGGGCACTGGGGCAATCTTAGTTGTCTGGTACCTGCCCTGGGTGATTAGGGCAGATGCACAGTGGACAGAATATGAGTGCCTGATAAAGGAGTGGTTGGGGCTGCGAACTCTAGACTGATTGGTTTGTATTTTGAAAAGTAAGTCCTTGGGAGGAGGGCTCCTCCCTAGGGGAAGGGTGGGGGTGGCAGGCAACAAGGGGGGCGTGACTCAAGTATATTATTGGGTTGTCCAGAACAAGGCATGCCTGGCATACATAGATGTGCAGGGAAAAAGTGAAAGCCTCACAGCTTCACAGAAGCTGGACACTGCTTCCTCTCAGTAAGTGCAGGAATCATAGGAAGCAACGTGTGGAGAGGGATGTGATCTGACGTAGGCTTTAAAGAGGCCCCTTTCTCTGCTCTGTTGAGAATGGGCTGCAGAGCAAGAGTCAGGGAGACCTGAGGAGAGGCTCTGGCAGGCATGGGCCAAGAGGGTGGCAGCTGTTCAGGCTGGGGAGAAGTGAGAAGATTCTGGTGAGATGCTGATGGTGAAGCCAGGAGGATTCACTGACCGATTGGAGGCAGGATGTGAGAAAGACGGGGAGCCAAGTCTTTGTGACTTGCACAACTGGAAGGCTGAACTTGCCCTCTGGTCAGACTGGCGAGGCTGCAGGTGGAGCAGCTTTGCAGAGGGAAGAGCAGGGGTCAGGTATGAACTTGTCAATTGTGAGGGGCCTGGGGGACATTATAGCAGGCAGAATCATAGCCCCTTAAGATTTCCACATCCTCGTCCTTGGAACAGATGATTATATCACCTTACATGGCAAAGTGGAATGAAGGTTGCAGATGGAATTAAGGTAACTAATCTGCTGACCTTAAAATAAGGAGATTATGATTTGTGTGAGTGAGCCCAATGCCACTACAAGGGTCCTTCAAGGTGGAAAAGGGAGGTGGAAGAGGAGTTGGTGTGAGATTGCTGTTGTGTGATATGATGTGAAGAGTCAGCTGGCCGTTTGAAGATGGAGGAAGGAGGCAGGAGCCGAGGAACACAGGGGAGCCCTAGAAACAAGAAAAGGCAAAGAATCAGATGCTCCCCTAGAACCTCCAGAGGAACACAGCCCTGACCACATCTTGACCTTCGCCCAGTGAGGCCATGTTGTGGCTTCTGACCTCCAGAACTTTAAGAAATTTTTATTGCTGTAAGCCACCAAATTTGTGAGACTTTTATTATGGTAATAGATGGCTGGGCTCGGTAGTTCATGCCTGTCATCCCAGCACTTTGGGAGGCTGAGGTGGGAGGATCACTTGAGGTCAGCAGTTTGAGACCAGCCTGACCAACATGGTGACACTCCATCTCTCCTAAAAATACAAAAATTAGCCGGGCGTGTTAGCATCCCTCTAATCCCAGCTACTCAGGAGTCTGAGGTAAGAGAATTGCTTGAACCCGGGGTGGCAGAGGTTGCAGTGAGCCGAGATCACACTACTGCACTCCAGTCTGGGCAATAGAGTGAGACTCTGTCTCAAAAAAAAAAAAAAAAAGGAAACTATTAATAATATAGATATTTACATAACTGATCAGTGCTTTTGGAAAAACAAATAAGCAAATAATATAAAATAATTATGCAATGAGACACAGAGGGAGAGATGAGAGTTGGGGGTACGGGGATGGGGGAGAGAGAGAGAGAAATAAGCTGGAGGTGTTAATTCCTGGGGCGTTGGCTCCTGCAGCCTCTCCTTCCAGAGCTAACCGCACGTTCTTCCTCAGCTGTGAGGGTACTCAATCCTCCTTCTGTTTGCTCTTGTTTGAATTAGGTTTCCTTAACTAGCCCCCATAAGTCCTGACTCACACGTAGGTTTGTGGTGAGGGCTAAGTGGGACGCCATCTACCAAGTCCACTCTCGCCTGGGTGGAAGTCCAACCTCATCTCTGATATAAGTTCCACTGCTGGTCAGGCACGGTGGCTCATGCCTATGATCCCAGCACTTTGAGAGGCCGAGGCAGGCAGATCACCTGAGGTTAAGAATTTGAGGCTAGCCTAATATGGTGAAACCCTGTCACTACTAAAAATACAAAAATTAGCTGGGCATGGTGGCAGGTGCCTATAATCCCAGCTACTTGGAAAGGTTGAGGCAGGAGAATCGCTCCAACCTGGGAGGTAGAGGTTGCAGTGAGCTGAGATCGTGCCACTGCACTCCAGCCTGGGTGACAGAGCAAGACTCTGTCATCAAAAAAAAAGAGAGAGAGAGAGAGAGAGAGTTCCATTTCCGCCTTTTCCCCTCAACTTTTCTTTTCACCTACCAGACCGGAGGCTCAGGGGACTTGACGGGGAAGAGGGTGTAGGCTGCTCTTTTATTTCTTCTTGCTCTCCCTTACCTTGTGCTACAGGGAGCTGCAGCTGCGTGTTTCGGAGACACTTCCAGCCTTTCCCCTCTTCTGGGCTCAAGAAAGAGGAGGAAGAGGGATAAGGACACATGACTCTGCTTGTCCAATGCTCTTGTCCTTTTCAGTCTCTTTGCTGTCACTGCCAAATTTGCTGGCTGACACTTGATGAGGCTTTGAAGACCTCGATGTGGAAGGTGCTGGAGTGGCTCTCACAGGGGCACAAGTGTGGGACCCGGAGGAAGAGAGGAATGAAGCCCCCTGAAGTCTGCATTTAGCAGATGAATGACTCCAAATCCCCAAGATTTTCTCTTCCTTGCCTTCCTGTCTTCTGCTTAGTTAGCACGGGAGGCATGGGAAGGATCGAGGTGGCTCTGCGGTGTCAAATCCACCCTCCTTAGTAAACCCTCAAGGATGGGCAAACCTTGTCCATCCAAGGGCCCCAGTCAGTTGGCCCTGAGCAACCACCTCCTAGGTCCGAGCTTCAGATGGCAGGGAACCTGTCCACCTCATCACCATGCCCATGACATGGAATAGATGCCGGTGTGTGTTTATGCGATGAATAAATGAGGGCATTAGTGGCTTTGCAAGGGAGAGAGATCAAAAGAAAATGAGCTGGGTTGTATCCTGGGAAAAGGAACTCGTAATATTCATCATCTGCCAGAGATGGAGACAAAGGATGGAAAAGCCAGTTGTCACCACAAACAGCTGAAAGCAGGAATAGGAGAAAAACAACAGCTTCGTGTTTATGCTGCTCAGAGTTGAGAATATTCAAGAAAACGTTTCATGATCTTCATTATCTCATTTAATCCTCACAACCACCCTTGGGGGCAGGTACTATGAATCCATTGTGCTGATGTGCAAACTAAGGCTCAGGAAGCAAAGTGCCTTGCCCAAGGTCAGACAGGTGGCGGGTCTGGTGTCCCAACTCATAGCTGCCCCGGGAAATTTCCATGGCCTCAAGATGCCACCATCAGCAAGAATCACAGAAATCATTTAACTTACATGGAAGACTCATCCTGGCAGCTCTCCTCAGCTATTCTAGGAAGTCAGACAAGGCCAGGGCAGCTGTGTCAGAAAATATCTCTGCCTCGAGGTTTGAAGCTCTAGGAGCTCCCTGACCTCAAACCATCCGAGCTTCTGAAATGACTTAAAGAGACAGCTACAAGCATCTCCAACAGAGGGAGGATGTTTCTTGGATGCTCTTTTTTCCTTTTAATCTTACATTCTACTTGACTCTCTCTTAGCCCCCACCACTGCCATTCAGTTTTTTTCTTTTAAGACAGTCTTAAGAATGGCAGAAAGGTGATAGTTGCTGAAGCTGAGTGTGGGCACATGGGGATCACTGTTAGTTTCTCTACTTCTGCCTAAGTGTGAACATTTGCCCAGACGGAGGGTCTATGACAGGCAGGTTTGTGTCCTGTGGTGGAGGGCTGCTTGGTCACTGGATTCTCATGTAGTCAGGAAGTATTATTTCTGAAGTCTGTTTAGATCAAGGGTCTGCAGAACCACAGCCTATGATTGGCTGCCTATTTTTGGAATTAAAGTTTGATTGGAGCACAGCCACACTCATTCATTTAATCATTCATTTAGTATCTGTGGTTACTAAGCAGATCTGTGAAGGCAGAGTTGAGTAATTGTGACAGAGACCTAATGGACAGTGAGTCCTAAGATATTTACTAACTGGACTTTTAGAACATGTTTGTCTATTAGACTAATGTGGTTTAGACTGATGATGATGATAGTGATGATGACGACGATCATGACAATGATACTGATGGTGGGGTTGATGCCAGTGATGATGATAATTATGTAACTGACTTACCTTAAGGCATGCCAAGAAATGCGTGAGAGCTTCCTTGAACCAAATGTGGACTCAGCAGAAAAGAACGACAGCTGGGTATGGCTTTAACTTCTGAGAGGACCTCCTGGAAGAGAAGGCTAGCACTAAATAAAGGGATGGCCAAGAGACAAGGGCCCAAGGGGAGACTGAAGACAGCAGAAGGAAAGGCATCTCCATCACAGAAGTTCCAGCAGAGGCTCCCAGCAGAGGAGCCCCCAGAGAACCCACAGAAACACCCTTGGTGGAAAACCTCAGCTTTAACACCTTCCCAAACCAGAGAATGCAAAGCTGCCTTGTTGTATCCGAAATGTCACTCCCTCTTTCCTCTCCTCCTTTCCAACCTGAGTGGGTCACGAAAGAGCAGCTAGCACGTGCAGAGAGGTGCAGGTGCAGTCAGCAGAGATTACTGGTTGACCCCACCTGTCCCTTCCACTGAGGTTGGCTATAGCTGAGGAAGGGGTGGAGGGGCAGCACCTTTACCTTTGAGAGGAGAGGGAGAGGTTGATTAATATCATGGATGGACACTGTTAGCTCCTGAATTGAGGCTGCGGCTGGGGACTGAGGTGGCTTAGGTCTGCCTCTGCCACACAGGAGGGAGGGGCAGGAGAGTCATGGGGACTTTCTTTCTAATTCAGGAGACACAGAGAAGGGTGGTTTGTGACTACCTTCTGCAAGCCATTCTTGTTCAACATAACCATTACAGTGATAACAACGACAAGAGATTTATAACAATGACCTCTTTATGGCACCAGAGTAGTCTCTCCAGCTTGTGCACTCCTACCCCTGACCGTAAAGTCTGTGACTTTGAAGACAAGAGTCCTCTGACCTCACCCATCTGTCCATCCTCCTCTCTCGGTGGCCTCCCCTGAATGTGAACCTTCAGCCACATGGATTGCATGGCCTGACCTGAAATGGATATTTTCTTTTTTCTTCCTCCCTGGGTCCCAGCTCTTACTTGTACCAAATGCCTTCCTCTCTCCTTTACCTGTCTGCCTCCTCCTCAACTTGAAAGACTCTCTGATCACCCAATGTATTGTAGCCACTTCTTCCTGTCTTATTGGTCACCCTGTGTGGCCCTTATCACCATCCAAATAAGTCACTGGTGTGTGTAAACACGTGTTTGCCATAAGTCTGCCCAGGCCTCTATTCGGGTCTCACTATACCCTCAGCATTTAGCCGAGGGCCTGACACACAGCTGTGCTTTCTACATACAATCTTGCATTTTCGGAATATCGGGTTCACGTTATTTTAAAACAGTGCAGGCCAGACAAAACATCTCTAAGCTGCATTCATTGCACAGCTGCCTGTTTTGGATGGATGTTCCAGGAAGCTTTCTGAAATCTGAAAGTGGGGGCAAGGACCCATGGCCTCCAGAGCTCAGGAGACCATGGGGAAAGGCCTGGATGAGAAGAAAGTAGTCAGGAGAGATAAGGAGTTGCTGGAGGACTAGGGAGGGCCCCAGGGAACACGACTCCAGGGGCAAGGCTCTTCCCGGAATGCAAGGCGCTGCCTAAACACCCTCAGCCCGATGACAGTCTCTGCTGCTACCGAGGACGACAGTCCCCAGACTATTCCAGCCCAGACTCAGAAAGAATTCTGCCTGTGCAAACAGAACATCATCAAATTGGGTTTATGATGCATGACCAGGTCCCAAAATAGTATCCACGCCCCCTCTCTTGTCCCACTGGAAGGCCCCGTGTGAGTTTCTTTATTTTGGAGTCACCGTCTGCAGGCTGCTCTAGCTTCCATTCCGTTTCTTCATCCTGCACCTGCTGCTGGCTAACTCTCAGCAGGAAAGCTGTGAACTCAATTCTTTTTTTTTTTTCAGACGGAGTCTTGCCGTGTCTCCCAGGCTGGAGTGCAGTGGTGCGATCTCGGCTCACTGCAACCTCTGCCTCCCAGGTTCAAGCGATTCTCCTGCCTCAGCCTCATGACTAGCTAGGACTACAGGCGACTGCCACCACCCCCGGCTAATTTTTTATGTTTTTGGCAGAGACGGGATTTCACTATGTTAACCAGGATGGTCTTGATCTCCTGATCTCGTGATCTACCTGCCTCAGCATGAGCCACTGTGCCCGGCCAAACTCAATTCTTAATTAAGTTCCCTTGCTGCAAAAAGTAACCACATACCCCACCGCCCCAGCAACACACACAGAGGTGCCCCTGATCTTTCTCTCTGTGCATCTGATGAGGTTGGATTGGAAGGAAGAGGGAAGAGATGAAGAGACGGTTATTCCATGTCTGTTTTCTGTCCTTTATCCTCACTGAATTACATTCAGGTCCATGTAATAATAGACTTTTGAATAGTGACAGACTGGACTTGAACCTCTTCCACTTACCCACTTGCTGTGTGTCCCTGGGTAAGTCACTTCACCTCTCTGAGCTTCAGTTTTCTCATTTATAGGTGGGGAAGAGTGTACCTTTACGGCATTAAGTAGACACCCAATTAAATGGTAGTGGTCCAGCAAGGTGGTCCTGCTGACTCCCACCTTACAAAGGAGAAAAGAGGCTGGGAGCGCCTCAGTGACTTCTTCAGCCATGGCGGGTGTTAGGGGGTCCAGCCTGGCTTGCAGGTCCCCAGTCTTGTTAAAATCTGACCACTTCGTTGGTGTTTCCCACCAGGCCCTTCTTCCGTGTCTCGGTTCTTCCTCCCTGAGCCCTCTTTCCTGAAACCCCATCTCTCGCTTTATTCTTTGATCACTTTCTCTCCCCAGCTACCCTGCTTGCTTTCAATTCCTTGACGCACTGTCTCCCTCCCGCCTCAGGCCCTTTGCACATGCTGTTGTACCCTCTCCCCGGATGCAAGGCCACCTCCCTTCCCCCATGCTGTGCCCAGTGCCTCCTTATCCCTCACTGCTCTGCTTAAGCTTCTTTTCCACAGAGAAGCTGGTCTCCTTGGGCCCCGGAGGTATTTCTCCTGTCTCCTTCCACCTCTTACCTTTGTAATTAAACATGTAATTAAATATGTGTGGAAGGATGATGACAGCTGTCACATTAGCCTGTGAACCCCTCGAGTGCTGAGGTTTCACACTTCTATCCACCATTCGATCCCCGGACCTAGAACTATGCCTGGCCGCAGCAGGGGCTCCATTTGTAGTTGTCAATATACAGAAATAAATGATTGAATGGAGAGCTGGACCTATCCTCGTGCCCTCTGAAGGGAATCAGGATGGTCTCGCAGACCACCCCATCTCTCAGCCGGGGCTTCTGACAGCAAAGGGCTCAGCTGCCCCCCACTCTAGGAGATGGCTCTGAGCCTCCACCACGTGCTCCCAACACCCTGCAGATGAGCTCGCCTGGCAAATGGAAGGAATCGTTAATTAATAAGCGGCCGGCTCTCTGGAAAAATACAGCTTGTACAAAGGCAGCGCTTTAAACAGTGGAGACCCAAGGCCATTTCTGCGCCCCCCACCACCCCCACCCTGCAATGCCTCTCCGGCCTCCACTCCCACTTCCCCATAGGCACAGGGTCCTGGGTTCTAGCAGGGGCCTCTGACATCAGCCCAGAAGATACCAAGTCTTCCCTTCGTCCTTTCCCTGAGAAGTGAGCCGAGCTGGTGGGTTCTGTTAGCCCAGGGCTGAGCTTCCAGCAGAGCTGTAGCTCCTGCAGTGCAGACGCTGTAGAGAGAACTGGGATTTTGGCAGCAGAAGGGACAGAGCAAGTGGAAGGAGCTGTGTGCTGGGGGCTTCAGGTTTTTGTCGCTTTTAGGAGCAGGGCAAAGGGTCCCTCTGTGTGTTGTCCTTTTTCAAAACAAAACAAAACATATTATCATATCAGGGAAATATTGGAAAAGAAATGAAAAAGCATCTGTTACAAATTTAGCACACTACAGGTGCAACATGGCGTATTTTGCAGGCTCTGCACAGGCAGCTCTGGTTCTGCATAGCCGGGGTCCTGGTGCAGAAGCCGCTTTGCTTTCACATTTCTTTTTTCATTCGAGGTCGTGTGTGAACATTTCTCGGATGGTGCTTCTAATGATCAGGATCTGTCAGCGGCTTCAGAATGTGGCTTCCCCTTGGTGGCCTTGCTCTGTCCCACTCCCAGTCCCTTCTCCCACCTTTCCCAGATCTGCTACCCTGACCTCCCCCAGGCCTTGTGTGTTGGTCCTGTTCTGGCCAGGGTCTGGTGTGTCGGGTAACTCTGGACAAGCTACCAAACCTTTGTGAGCCTCCATCCCCATCTCTAAACTAGAGCACAGTCAGGACGGCCCCTCGGAGACGGGGCTGATGCAAGGATTAGCTGAGCGGATTTGCGGCCCATGGCTCCCATAACATATAGCCACAAACTGGGTGACTTAAAACAACAGAAATGTACTCGCTCAGATCGGGAGGCCAGGCATTAGAAATCGAGGTGGCAGCAGGGTCGCTTCCTTCTGGGGCCTCTAAGGGAGAAATTGTTCAGGCCTCCCTCCCAGCTGCTGGGGCTGCTGAAATCCTGGGCGTTCCTTGGCTTGTGAAGGCGTCACTCCAGCCTCCACCTCCATCTTCCGATCCTCTTCCTCTCTGTGTCTCTCTCTGTCCTCTGTCCCGCTTATAAGGACACCGATCATTGCATTTAGGGCCTTACCCTAAAGCAAGAATGATTTCATCTTAAAGTCCTTGACTAGTTACAGCTGCAAAAGCCCTATTTTAAATAAGCTCAATTTCTCAGGCAGATGTGAATGAACCCATTATACTAAGACAAAACAAAGGAAGTGGATAGCACCGAGATCAGAGATGCTCAGTAAACACCGAGCACATTAACAGGCTTGCTGTGGGGGTTGCCTTCTCCCACCCAGGGAGAGAGAGGTGAGCAAGGCTGATGGTGAGCAAGGCTGACCCCTCATCTCCCATGCTGAAGTCAGAGTCCCCTGACAAAGCCCACGACCGGGTGCCGGTGGGGATTAGGTGGGACATGAAATGCAGGGGGTCTGGGGAGGAGAAGTAGGTATCCTTAGGGGCCCTCAAAAATGTTTGCTTTACTTTAAAACTGAAAGAGAAAAGTGACTCTCATCCAGCCTGAATTATATTTGTCTTTATACCAATGCAGCTATAAAATATACATTTTAAAATGTTTTTGAGGAAGGGGGTCTGTGAAGGCAAGAATGCCTGAGACCCATGAAAGTCCCAGTAGAGGTCCTGACTCCGTGGGGAGGCCCGGAGTGAGGCATTTGCATACGTTGCCCCTGTTCATTCCTTGGTGATGTAATTGGCATCACTGTCCCCATTTTTTGGGTGAAGGAACTAAGGGTCTATGAAAATTTGAGTTGTACCAACCCCAAGCCGGGAGGGCCTTTGGCGCACTCTAACCTGGCCCCAGAAAGTGGGCCCAGCAAGGGCAGGCACCTGCAGGGCTGCGCTGAGCCCGGATGGAGCTGAGTCTGCAGCCTGGCTCTCCTGGCTCCCTATCTTGTGACTGTTCTGCTCGCACCTGGCTGACCTAGAGGGGTCATGTCTCCGCCACCCAGATCGGCATGCTGGCTGCTCTCTTGATAAATCCACTACCTGATCTAGAGGGAGGCCGTGTCTTTGCCAAGCCCCCAGTGACTGCTATGGGGAAAGGACACTGGGTAAGGTCAGGGATGCTCATGCTCACTGGCACCAGCCCTCAGGAAGGCTGGCTGAGGACCATGTCACTAGAGGATCTGGCCTTGCTTCTGGGACTAGTGGGGCAGAGTCTGTCTCCAGAGGTAAATGAGTCTTACCTGATCCTTAGCCTGGAGGACATACAAATGAATGCAATGGAACCCCTCCCCTTCAGGAGTCCCATCTAGGTCGCGGAGGCAGACTGGAGAAGCCACTGAGGGCTTCCTGGAGGGGGTGGTAGTCCAGGTGAGACCGGAGTGATGACTAAGAGACAGACAAGTAAAGAGAGTGTGTGTAGGACAGGGCTTGGGAAGCACATAAGTGGAAGTCAGGGAGGAATGGAACATTCTAGATTAGGGAGCAGCTGCAGACTCTGAGGCAGAAAGACTAGGACAGGGAGCCAGTGGAGAGAGGCTGGAGGAAAGGCCAGAGAGGAGGCAGGGGCCAGGTGACACTAGGCTTCGGGTCCTTTATCAAGAGCTTGAATTTCATTCTGTGTACAATGGGAGGTGCTAGAAGATTTTAAACAGGGGAAGGACGTGCTCCAACCGATGTCTTTCTAGGTTCCTCCAGCAGTGGAGATCAGATTGGAGGGGAGGTTGGAGGGGTGAAGGCGAGGTGATTGTTGTTAGCTGGGTGACAAATATTGTAGGCTCGGCCCACAGTCCTGGCAAAGAAGATGCCAAAAAGCCAAAGTATTTTTGGAGAAAGAGTGAGTCAAGGAAGCCTCCACAAGGGAGGTGGTGCTGAGTAGGGTTTTGAAAATTGAATAGGAGTTTGCTCAGCAAGCGAAGGCTAAGGGGTTTCTCCTGATGATGAGGCCAACACGTATGAAATTCCACAAGGGTGACTCTGAGTGGCTGGATGGTGCTGGAACACAACCAGTAAATGGGGGTGTGATGGGAGGGGCCGTGGAGAGCCTCCAGTATCATGCCCAGAGCTCGGGCACTGTCTCACAGGCAGCGGGAGCTCTAGAAGCCACATCCTTGGTTCACACATTTAATTGCAATGAAACGACTGGGAAGCATTTTACAGGCGGAAGGCATGAATGAATGACTCAAACACACTGTAAAATCCATCTTTAGAGAATCGAGAGCAGATGATGAAGCCGGAAGGAACATTCCCAGTGTCTGATGATTACTCTCTCTACTTGTTCCCTCTGACGTCTCAGGCCCCAGGGCAGAGGCCGCGGCAGCAACCAAGGATGAGCGAAAACCCCACAGGGAGAAACAGGGAAGGCAAGATCACACCCAACCCAAAGGGGGTGCCCCCACCACCACGGGGCAGGCGGGCTGAACAGCCATCCTCACAATGACAAATTTATAAATTTTAACAGAGAAGCATTTGTCTTGACATGCATAAGAGAAAAGTACTCATCCAACTCATTATTTTACGTATGGTGTTGCTAAGATGGAACTCAATGCATATAAGAAATGAGTCAACCTGAAGTAAAGACTGTGGAGGATGACATTGGCTATAGTGTAATGGCTAGTCTGGGAAGCACTGAGAACACTACCTCCCGGGGCGAGGGGGGCGTGGCGGCTGCAGAGCTGTCCGTCAGTCTGCCTGGTGGGGCAGAGGCAATCTGAGGGGGCTGGAAAGTGCTGCTTTGTAAATGGACAGAAAGGGAGGGATGCCGACGGACGCCATTGGGACTCAGTGCAGCAGTGAACTCGCCTTGCTCCCTGTAGTACCTCCAGCACAGTGTTCCGGTACCCGGCTGGGTGGGTGCGCTGTGAGCTCACTACACTTTCCACTTCTCCCTGAGGTATGAACTCAGAGACAGCTGGCAGCGGGGCTCTTTTCTGCAGAGCTTGGTCTCTAAGTTGCCATCATGGATTGACACAGAGGCCCTTTTTACCGGAAGGACCAGCACAGGGTACAGAGGCATGGGCAGCTGTCCTCCCACCCACACAATACCATAATTGTCATAGTGATATTGACGCACATGTCACAGCTAGCAAATTCCCAGCTGGGGCCTGCTCCGTGCATTCCACACACACTCCGTAATTTTTTCCTCATCCAACCTAGTGAGGGGGGCGCTTTTACCCTTTTTCTACAGTTGAGGAAACGGAGGCTCAGAGAGGTGGGTGCATTGCCCAAGGTCACAGGGCTGTGGCAGAGCTGGAATTCCAGCCCGAGTCTGGCTGACTCCAGAGCCCAGAGTTTGCATGAACAAGCTGGAAGCAGTGCTGCCACGGCCCCGAGGCCAGGTTGGGTTGCAGATGTGTTTGGTTTGGCCCGCTCGGTGTTTAATTCTTTCTAATTCACTGGCAACATCTGAGGACTAGAGATTTCACATGAAAACCAATCATTCTGGCTTCTCCAAGCAGAGCTGGGCCATCCAGCCACCTGGGCCTGCCTCCTTACCTGGCCCCATGCGTGGGGCTGCCCCGGGAGTCAAAGCCTTTGGTCTGTGCTTTTCCACAGGCCCCGCCAGTCCCTATTGTCCCTCTCACCCACTCACCTCACCCACACCCCATGGGGCAGGTATGTGCCTTTACCATAGTGGGCACTGGGACAGTCTGAGCCTCCCGAGCAGGGAAGGTCTGCTTGGCCTCCACATGGCCTTGGGTCCCACTCAGCAGAGCCTGAGCGTGAAGCATGCCCTGTGTCCACATCCCCAGTGGGGAAACAGAGGCCCAGAGAGAGGGAGGAGCATTATGTTCTCACTGTTGCTGTAACATATGAATTTACTGCCTAAAAACAACATCCATTTATTCTCTTACAGTTCTGGAGATCAGAAGTATAAAACAGGTCTCACTGGCTAAAATTAAGGTATCAGCAGGGCTATGTTTCATCTGGAAGCTCTAGGAGAGAAAGCTTCCCATCACCTTTCCTAGCTTCTAGAGGCTGCCTACATTCCTTAGCTCGTGGCTTCTTCTTTCATCTCCACAGTCCAGAGGCACACATCTTCATGTCTCCCTCCAGCCTCCCTTTCAGGAGGGCCTTTGTGAGGCCACTGAGTACCCCTGGTTAACCCGAATGTTGTCCCCACTCAAGAGCCTTGCCCAAGGTATGGTGTGAGTAGTAGGAATAGCGGGCAGGGACACTCAGGGCAACATTCCCCTCAGTTCCCCTTCCGGATACCTTCTTATGCACTGCCCTGCTGTTTAAATTCTGATGTTTTATAGGGAACTGAAAGAGGCAGGTGCAAAGATTAGGATACAAGCCAAGTGAGGAGGCCTCCAAGTTGCAGGGAGCGAGGACATGGGTCTTCACTGGTGCAGCACAAGTGTGACCCATAATAGCGACATTAATGGAAACAGCAGCTCTGAGGTCCTTGGCCCTGCTCCTGTGCTCCCTAGATTCCCCCACCACCCTGGCAGACACCTACCTGCATGTCTCCCATGCCTGCCTCTCTCAGACCCCAGCCTCCCAGGAGACTTTCCTGAAATGCAAATCTGAACATTTCCTTTCAAACCCTCCCTGGCCTCCGGATCAAATCCAAGTTCAGTGCCCAGCATTCAAAGGCTCCATAGTTCACACTGCTTCCCGCCCCCTGCCACCACCCTCCGCTACCATCTCTGCCTTTTGATCTGGAGAAAGCCTTGGCTTGGGGCCAGGAGCCTAGTGGGTTTTTTTGCCTTGATGACATCAGGCATATTCCCATTTCACATACAGTTCTCATCTACATGACACCAAAACCTTGTGAGTAGTTCGTCCATTTCTCAAATGAGGAAAAGTGCGCAGAGAGGCCAAGTAGTTTCCCCCACATCACACAGCTAGTAAGAGGCAGATCAGCAGTCTCAATTCAGCTTTTTTGTCTCCCCTGAGGCTGCTCGTGGGGCTCTGAGCCCAGGGCTCGGCCTGCGCCGTGGGCTTGACAAATGTGCAGAGGGTGTGAGGCCGACGGGCTGTCCCGAGTGGTCCACAGTTGGGCCGCCAGCAATGTGGCCAGGCTCAGACGGTGTCCCTGATGCTGGAGGAATAATTCATGGCACAGGACTGGAGCTGGAGATGGCAAAGCCTGCTAGGACTCAGCTCCTGCCTTGCCTCGGGACACAGTTTGCAGCCCAGGCAGCTGTGTGGAGCTGGGAGCTGGGTGGGTGCCCTTTCCCCAACACCTGCTGTGAGGCCAAGGCCAGCGACGTCCCCTCTCTTTGCTGACCCCTTTCTCTTCCTCCATGATTTCCTCTCACTCATAAATGGAGACAATCTGAACTGATTCCACAGGGCAGTGTATAAGAGGGTGCCTCAGCAGGCATGGGGTCTCTGAAGGGCTCCAAACCCACTGTTCAGTACAGGTAGTTCATGAGCAACTCAAATTCACTGCAAACCCTCCCAGCCTCTCCTCTGGGTGTAGCCAGCAGGCTGGCAGGGCCCCACGGATTACTTTATTTACCCGTAGCTTGGTGTTATTATTTTCATAACTCCATTAGCAGGAGGAGAGGGCATGACCAGGGAAGCCCACACAGTGCCTGGATATTTTAGCTTCAGCCTGGCTCTCTGCTCCACTTGGTCAAGTTCCAACTGTGTTCTTGGCTCACAACACACCTACTGTAACAGCGACCTAAAAGCTCCAAAGCCTCCTCCCTCCGTCACCTTTGCCTTCATGTGGTACGTTTCACAAAGTTGACTATCTGTCCATTCCATTTCTGTTATTAACACACGCCGGGTATTTGCAATATACAAATGTGTAATTTCATCTTTATAAACTCTTTAACCAAATACACTTTGATAGACCTCTTGACTAATTGGTATCAGAAATTTTCCTTCTTTTTAGTTCCAGCTCTAACTCCGAGCTCAGATTCATTCCTTATCTGTAACATGGGATGGGGATGGGGATGATATAACATACACCCTCAAGGATGTTTTGAATTTTCAGTCATTCGTTCAACACATTTCATTGAATAGCTACTATGTGTCAGGCAAACTGCTATGAGCAGGAATAGGATGGTGAACAAAATTAGCATGGCTCCTGCCTGGATGGCGCTCGGAATTGAGGAGAGACAGGCAGTGGCAGTCATGAGAAACTATATGAGAACATATTGTGTCACCCTCTCAGGAAACAGGCTGGGGGCTGTGAAAGGGGGCGGGAGAATGCTTCAGAATCAGAGGGCAGGGGAGGGCAAATGGGGGTGGGCAGGTTCCAGGAAGAGTGCAGAGCTCTGGGAGGCCCCCCAGGAGGATGAGCTGGTGCAGGTCTTTCCCCAGACCTGGGCCTCAGCATCCTCATCTGTGGAATGGGCGTGGCAGCATTTCAACTTTGTGGGGCTTTTTGAGGGTGAAATGAGGAAAGGCACAGGAAGGACAGTTTCCAGCTGGGTGTAAGCGTCAGTGCAGGGCAGCGCACACTCTTTCCTCTGCGTGTGAGGAGGCCTGTGGGCGGGGACAGGAGGCTGGGGTTTGCAGCAGCCACGGGAACAGATCCCAGCTCTGCTGATTGCCAAGTTGTCGCAGAGAAGGCCCCCTCGGGTGTATAGAAGACTTGACGCACAGCTGCCCCAGACCAGGAGAAAGATGGGAGGGCGGGCATGCCCCTGAGAGGGGCCCCCAGGACCCCAGGGCAACCCTGGGAACCCACAGAGGGCTTGATCAGCAAGCACCAAGCTGGGCCTCGGGGGACGGGGCGACTCAGACGTGGTCCTGATGGAGAAAGATCCAGTAAACTAAACGGACGGTCCCAGCCCCCAGTCCGGTGTGGCCAGCATGGGACAGACACGGCCCAGGAGGCTGGACAGCCCGCGTGTTTCTGCAGGCGTCTGGGCTCCATCTAGACGGCGCTGGGATGCTGGAATCTGCATCTGCGCTGCACTGGACGCTGGGGAGACTTTCACCCGCTGCAGGGCGGGGGCTGCTGGAGGGGCGGGCGGGCTGCGGCCGGCGGGGAGGGTGCCGGTCTGCGTGCGGAAGCCGGAGGAAGGCTGCGTGGGCGGATTTTCGAGCAAGGCCCGGAGGGACCGCCGGCGTCCGATCCGCCAGTCCGAGGAGGGAAAGGCGGGCAGCAGAAGCGGCGCGGGCGGCAGGCGGGGCGCGGGGTGCGCGGGGGCCTGTGCAGGTGCCCGGGCGGGCGGGCGGGCGGGGTGCGGGCCGGGCTGCGCTGGGACGGAGGCGGCCCCGCGGCGGCGTCGGTGGCCGCACGCTGCCCCCTGGCGGCCTGGCGGCTCCCCGCAAGCGCGAGCTCCTTTGTTTTGCGGTCCCGGCTTTGGCGGCCCGGGCTTGCTGGAGAGTCTGAAGCCCGGGCTTCCAGAGAGGGTGGCCGGGATGCCGGGGCCGCGCGGGGAGCCGGGGGAGCCGAGGATCCAGTCCCAGCCCTGCCGCCCGCTGGCGGCGAGGCCCGGCTCCCCAGCCTGCTCAGAGCCCCAGTCTCCCGCTGCTGCAATGGGAGGAAGGCCGCCCCGGTTCCCTGGGTGTGGGGCGCCGATTGTGGGGTTATTTGTGCACACGTGGCTCGGGCGCCGGTCGAGGCCTCCTTGGGGCTTGCCTCACCCGGTTTCCCCGCACAGCCACGCCGAAGCTCCTGCACCAGCTGGCGGGGCCTTTGTCTCCCCTTAACCCTTTGTCAGCATTATTAAGAAATCCACTCACACGCACCCTTTTGAGATTGAGTGAATTGTAGAGATTTGGGGGCAGGAGGCAGCCATCCCCTGCCCCTCCCTCCCCACCCTTCTATCCCTTTCCCATTCTCTCCTCAGCCCTGCTCCCAAGAGCCCCCCCATCCCCCCCACACACACCTTGCCCTGCCGCCATCAGTGTAGAGAACATGCCCTTGGGCCTCACCCTTCACCACCACCACCGCCCCCCCTTCTCACGCACAGACCACCCTGGTCCCTGAAGGAAGCTGAGTGGAATGTCTCATGGAAGCGTGTGGGGTGGATCTGTGCCCAGGACCACCTTTCTCCAGACGGTCTGCCCCTATCCACCCTGCAGCCATCGCGTCCTTCTTTAATTTGGTCACATTATGTCCCACTAGGTACAGGAGGAAGAGACAGAGAGAAAGAAAGAGGAGGCATGGAAGGAATAAGGAATAAAGGAGGGAAAGAAAAGAGAAAAGGAAAGGAAGGAAGGAAAAAAGGAAGGAGAGAGAGAGAGAAAGGGAGGGAGAGAAAGAGGGAGGGAGAGAGGGAGAAAGGGCAAGAAAGAAAGAAGGAAATAAATGAATGAAGACATTTGCTGAGGCTGCCGTGACAAAGTATTACAGACTGAATGCGTAAACAACAGAACTTTATGTCCTCCCAGTTCTGGAGGCGAACAGTCTGCCATGAAGGCATCCGCAGCGTCAGTTTCTGCAGAGGCCTCTCTCCTTGGCTTGCAGACGGCCGCCCTCTCACCGCATCTTCACGCGTCTTTCCTCCTGTACCTCCTGTACCTGTCTGTGTCCTAATCTCCTCTTACAAGGACCACAGTCATTTTGGATTAAGACCCACCCTGATGGCCTTATTTTAACTTAATAATCCCTTTAAAGTTTCTATTGCCAAATGCAGTCACATTTTGAAGTACTAGGGGTTAGGGATTCAGTATAGGAATTTGGGGGACGTGACTTAGCCCATAGATACAGAAAACCCTCATTGGCTCTTGCCAGCGTTTGGGTGCTGTAGTGGCTGGACAGTGGCTCAAGGACCCAAAACAAAACATAACTGACAACATGGAAAAATCAGGAGATTTCCCGGGAAACCTTGGATTTTCCTTTCCTCTTGACAGTAGGATCCTGGGTTAGCATTTGGACTGAGTGGAGCCCGTTTTCAGAGGGTGTTCACTCTGTGGTCCACTTCTCTCACCACTGTCACCTGCCCAGGACCTTCAGGGAGCTGAGCTGGAGACCCAGCTGTGGGAAGAAAGTGTGTGTCTCAGTCCTGGCAGGCTTGGCTGGAAAGGCAGTGTTCAGAGGATCTGGGAATGTGAACTGCACAGTGGGGGAAAGCTGGGACTTAGGCAGACCTGGGTTTGAACCTGAGCTCTACCATCTGCAAGGTGTGTGTGACTCTGGGCATGTGGTTACCCCTCCAGGAGCCTCAGCTTTCCCTCTGTAAAATGGGCACAGGGATGCTTACTGCCCAGAGCTGCGTTAGAATTGAGTCAAGTGAAGTAGCCGATGCCCAGGCCCTCAGTCAATGCCCATCCCGAGCCCACTGCTGCCTCAGTGGATTTCTTCAGGCATGGAGCTCACTTGGGCAGTGTTTTTTCTTTTTCTCATCCCTCCGCCTCCTCAGTGCTCAGCAGGGGAACCACATCTTCAGATAGCCGTTAAAAGTCAACACATTCCGTGGGTGGCAGTGGGTGAGTTCTGGGCTCAGACTCAGGAATTTGAGATTCATCCAGCCCCAGCTTTGCAAAATATCTCTATAACCTTAGGCAAGCGACTTCTTCTCCTACCCTCGCTTCCCCCTTCAGGGGAGTGAAGGCAGCAGGAATGCCATGGCTGGGGTCACCGTGGGAAAGGGGAGCTGAGATTTGCCTAATGTCCCCAGATGCTGAGTGCTCTGCGTACACTCAGCATACAGCAGGCTGTCGCCAAAAAGTCCCCGTCCCTGCTTCAACATCACAGCAAGCTAGGCATGTGCAGTGGGTTCGTGCCCCTTATCCGTAGAGGGAAACTGAGGCTCTGACAGGCTTGAGTCACGCAGATTGGAGAAAGAAGGAATTTGACCCAGGAAGGTCCCATCCCAGGAGAGTCTGTAACTCTCCCTCAACAAGGTCGCCTACTGAGAGGGAGGGCAGGGCCACCAGGAGCTCCATTTATGGGAGGTCTGTTGGGCTCTTCCCAGTCGATTTTCTTTGACCCAACCACCAGAGTTTCTAGAATGACTTTAGGAGTTAAGTATTCTGTGTGTCCCTAAGGAGAGGTGAGTCTATTTTTGAAGGAATTTTGGTCAGGAGCGGACTTTGGTACATATGGGTATTTGATCAAAATCTTTTGATTCTGAGCCAATCCTTCAGAGCACATGCATGGGTTAATGGGAAGCTTTTCATTCATTCACTCACTCACTCAATCCTGCATTTACTGATTCGTTCATTTGTTCGAGATGAGATGTGTTTATTGAGTGCCTACTAGTAGTGCCAGGCAGAAGGCTAGTGAGTAGTGCCAGGCAGGGGCTTAGAGAGAACAAAACCAAGCCTCTGCCTTTTTGGAGCTTCACAGGTGAGGGGGCATGGTGATGGCATTAAACCCATCATGTGGCATTGGGTGTTAAAAGGAACCAGACAGCAAGGTGAAGTAATGGAGAGTCCCGAGGAAGCGCAGGGGAGAGCAGCCTTCACATAATAGGGAAGGAAGGAGCAGCTCTGTCCTGGTGGCCATAGCAGAGACCTGGATGAATGGAGGAGCCACCTTTGACTACGTGGGGAAGGGTGTGCTGGGCACAGGGGACAGAAGGTGCAGAGTCTCTGAGGCGTGGATAAGAAGCAGGTGGTGAGGTCCTTGTAGGGCCAGGTGAGAGCTTTGGATTTTACTCCATGTGAATGAGACGGAAGCCACTGGAGAGCTCGGAGCAGGGGACAGACAGGATCTAACTTCGACTTTAAAAGACCACTCTGTCAACTTCGTGGAGAGTGCAGCCAGGAGGTCCCCGAAGCCACTGGCTTGGCCCAGGCGTGCTGATGACATGGCTGGCACAGGAGGGGCATGCACAGCAGCAGTGGTCGGGCTGGAGGTGGGGCGGCTGCCTTTGAGGACCGACTGGCAGGAGTGAGGCATTGAGGTGGAAGTGTGGCTTGAGCCTAAGCACCGGGAAAGGCGGAGGTGCCAGCTGTGGAGGTTGGGTCTGGTCTGGCCTCTGTGTTGCCAGCCTATGTGTCTGGCACTCACACCTGCCTTATTCAGTCCTCAGACAGCTCTACAGGTGGAGATCACCAGCACCTGTTTATTTTATAAGACATTGCAAAGGAGAGGTGACACTGGGCTTCAGGCGGGGGCTGGGAGCAGTGGCTTGTAGTTAAGCAGTTACCATGTGGGCCTCCGCCATCCCGCCAGCACTCCCTGGGCTCCAAGCCTCCAGTTAGTCCTCGATACTGGTGTAGGGGCTGGCACTGTCCCCAGCTCAAAGGTGAGAAAGCCAAGTTCAGGAACTGGACATGGCTGCCTGGCTGTGGCCCTCTGCACTGGTGGCCTCTTTCCAGGGGTACAGCAATGGACACCAAGAGCTTTGCTGGGGAATAATGACTGCCTAAATATGTGTAAGGCTCAGGGCACCCCTGCTGCAGCTGGACATGGGACAGCCTCTCCCAGGACGGGTTCTTGCCATGTTGAGCTGCTGCCTGTCAACAAGCGGCCACCTCTGTTGCTCCCCAGCATGAAGCCTACGAATGAAGACCCAATACCTCCTTTGTGAGTGTGTGCCTGTGTGTGTGTGGCGGGGGAGTGGGACACTGGAAAGGCGCCCCGCCTACCCTCCCCAGTGCCAGACCCTGCCAGGCAAAAATGTGTGTATCCAGAGGAGGAAACTGAGGCTGCATCAACCCTCCCTTCACAGACTGTGAGCCCATCTGGGCAAAGCCTGGGGCTCACAGAACACCATTGCCCAGGGCCTGGCGTACATTTGGAGTGCAAGAAGCATGAGCTGAATGGAGACATCAGTGGATTGCTTATTTGTTCTGAAGGATTCTGCGTTCGCTGTGTTACTGGATCGCACAATAACTCTGAAGTAGTGACTGCAAGTCACATTTTAAAGGGGCTCAGAGAGGGGATGCTGAGCTTGAGCAGCCTGCCCAGGTGTCCAGGCGGGGCTGGGGAGGGCAGCTCCGACCCCATTGCCGGCTCTAGACCCCTCTTCTCTCTCCGTTGTTTCTGCTGTGCCAAATGAGGAAGGGGAGCCTCGTGGCATCATTGAGGCCAGGATTCAAGTCCCAGCTCACTGTGTGGCTTTGGGACGGCCCCTTCCCTTCTGTGTCCCACCTCTAAAATGGAAAGTTATAGTTCATACCTCAGCGGATGAGCACAAACATGGACGAGACCCTAACACACTGTGTGAATTAATCACAGGAGCTGCCCTTCCTGGGGGATCAACAGGTGCCAGGCACCTTTCTAAGCTCTATCAAGGGGGTACGTGCATCATGTCATGTAATCATCACAAATCCCTGTGAAGCTGACACTGCTATATGCCCTGTTTTGCAGGTGAGAAAACTGAGGCTAGTGGTGTATTAACTTCTGATACTGCTTGTAAGTATCAGAGCCAGTCGGCCTGAATGGTAACGTGCTGAATGTCTTATTGTTATCCCCGCTTTTGAAGTCCATGCTCTTTGGGTGTAAGAATGCTAAGGTTTGATTTCTTCCTCTCCCTGACCTCCACCACTAGGGGAGGGATCCCCGGAGTAGGGGTCCCGGGGCCCTGAGGGCTGAGACGCTGCCTGCCGGCTGCTGACCCTGGGAGCTCCTCCCAGCTGCTCTTGGCTGGGCAGACGCCTTACCTGGGGCAACACTGCCCTCCAGTGGCGAGGATGCAGCATAGCGCTGTCTCAGGCTCCACAGACCATAGTATCCTCAGGAAAGGATGTTACTCCCCGCCAGAGACCAGAGACCTTTGGCAAATAAGAGCTGAAAGGTCCCCTGTGTGCTCTAAAATTATCTATGCCCATGTATTTCCCCGATGCAAAGAGTAAGCAAGTATTTGAGTGTAGGCTTCTGGAGGTGACGCGGAAGCGGCCTTTGCAGTCCTGTGGCAGCGACATGCTGATAAAGGTTTAATAACTGGCTCTTGAGGGGAGGAAACCCTGCTTCGCGGCATTTACCAACTTCTGCGGTGCAAACGCTACCAGCGTGGCCAATTTCAAAGAACCAGCACGAGGTCACTGAACAGAGTTTACAAGAGATGCTCACCATCAGCTTACAGCTGCAGCCCCAGCACCACCCACACTGAGAGTCTGTCTGAGGAGCGCAGTGTTCTTGGGGCCTCAGATCTCACCCGGCTTGAGGTTAAGCCTCCTAAATATTTTTTTGTGTGAGTGATCATACATACATTCACATCTACTGGGTTTTTTTTTGTTTTGCTTTTTTAACAAAAGGCGAGATGGGGCCGCATGCCTTTCTCTGTAACTTGCTGTTTCCGCTTAAGGATCACGGCCATCTCTTTGGGTCAGCCTGGGCAGAAGCTGCAGGCTCTGGTGCCTGACTTTGCCCTCAAAAGAGTACTTCCATAGCTCAACCACATTCCACTCAGGACCGTGCGGGCGACTTCTGCGTTTTCCGTTTCCACCTTCAGTGTTGAACTATGCATCTTCATACTCATATTTTTAAATCTAAGGAATAGATTTTAAAGAGTGAGGTTACTGGACCAAAAGATGTTTGTGGATATATAATAAATATTTCCAGAATTCCTAGCAAGATGGTTGTAGCAATGAACACTTCCACACCAGTGTATGAGAATGACCTTTGCCCCACATCGGAGGTGTCCCACTCTTTTTGAGCTGTGAATCTAATGAGTGAAAACAATATTGCATTTTCAAAATGTTGCATTTTCCTGATGACAAGTAAGATGGATTTGTTTTTGAATATCCTTTCCCCATTTTAGATGACTTTTTTTGTCTTTAACTTATTAATTTATAGGAGCTTTTTGTATACTGAAAAATATTGATTCTGTTGGTCTTATATGCAATGTTTCCCCTCAAACCTTTTGAGTCTATTTATGGTTTTTTTTGCTATACAAAAATTTAAGCATATTGCAAAGGCAACCACTTCTCCTACTTCTTAAGGCAACTGGGTTTCCTGTCTTGCTTAAGAAGATTCTCTCCCTCCAATGTTATGTTCCTAAATGTCTTGTTATTTTCACTTTGTTTTTTATATTTTGATTCTTAACTCACTTTGAATCTTTAAAAAAAAAAAAAGATGTGATCAATATAGCCCAGTTTAGGTTTTCCTTCAAATATGCAATACCATTTATTCTCACTAAAATAAAATGGCAACATAAGTATTACATCTCCATGTAAACTTGAGCATGGCTGTCAATATTCTAACCTGTGTCTTTGTTCTCCTGTGGCTCATTGCCCTGTTTCGCCTTTGTTGTCTGCTGCGTTGGTTGTTGTTGTTGTTGTTGTTTGTTTGTTTCTGTGGTAATGCCACATGGTTTTTATTATGGTAGCTTTACAGTAAGTTTAGATGTTTTCCCTTGTCAATAATACATTGCGTTGCTTTGACATTGGTTCTTCCGTAAGAGCTCAAAAATATTTTCCTTTTCAAAAATATTGGAATCCCAACTAAAATTGGATTGAATCTATGTGTTAACTTGGCAATAATGAACATTTTCGTGGTTTTTCATCTTCCTATTTAGGAGTATAAGATTTCTTTTGTCTTATTCTCAATAACATGGTTAGCTTTAATCATACAGGTGCTGTATTCATTGTGTTAACTCTGTGATTAGATATTTTATAATTTGTCTTTGAAGTAAATAATTTCATTTCTGTGTTTCCTTTTTTATTTGACTTCCAAATGGTTAGTGCTGGTGCAGAGAAAGCCATTGATTTCATCAGGACCTTCAAAGAAAGGCATAACTGAGAATATTTATTTCCCAAATCTTAGCTCAGGTCAATATGAGGAGAACTGGGCTTCACTTGGGTCCAGCTGGTGATGAGAGTAGAGATCACTAGCTCGCATGGCCCCCTGGGCCGCGGGCAGCTCGTCCCAGCCGGCCCCTCTTCAGGGTCCTTGCATGGCCTGCTCAGGAGGCAGCATGATCAAAGATCATCTTGGCTGAGGGGGCGAGGCATCCAACTGACCCTGCCTGTGTGCTGGGTGCCTGCAGCCAATACCCTGACTCACTCCGTCTGTTTTTCCATCTATAAACCAGGGATCATAAACTTTGACTCCTAGAGCTTCACACAGCACAGGAGTCCAGTAGTTCCCTTTCTCTTTCACCTCCTTTAATCAGACTTAATCTGATCATTCACTAGCACCCATACCTACCCTTCTGCAGTTTGCCATCACTGTAAATTGACACGTCCTCAGGGCATTTTCAGAGGCCCCTGTGTAGGGGCCTTCCCTCCACACCCGCTGCCGGCATTGGAGTGGAACTGAGTTCTCTGAATCACCGTCTCCTACTCACCAGCCGCAGAGTTGCCCTCCGACACTGAGTGAGTGCAGAGCTGGTTTCCAGGACAGCGGACCCCCTGACAGACAGATGTGAGAGGACACCACCCGCATCCGGCCCTGGTCTTTCCAATCCACATTCCCTGAATGACTTGGGCTTCTCTCCTTGCCCTTGTGGGGCTCAGATAAAGCCTGTGGTGGCTTCAGGAGAGTGGATTGTCTCCCTGCCTGCTGGAAGAGGCTGGAACGCCTCGGGGGTCTCAACCATGTTGGATGCCACTCCTGTGATTTGTTCCCTTCCTCCCTTCCCTCCCTCACTCATGAGCTTACTGAGTCAGTCTGTTATTTGCTAGCTATTTAGGGAGCACTGCCAAGTATTCTAAGCTCTGGATGAGACATAAAAGGATTGTATTAGTCAGAATTCTTCAGAGAAACAGAACCAATGGGAGGGATGGATGGATAGATGAGGTGTTTTTTTTTTTTTTTTTTTTTTTTTTTGAAATAGGAATTACTCACGAGACTATGGAGGCCAAGAAATCCCACTATCTGTGATTCTCAAGTGGAGAACCAAGAAAACTGGTGGCGTCATTCATCCTGAATCTGAAAGCCTGAGAGTCGAGAGGCTGATGGGAGTCAGCCCTGGTCTGAATCTGCAAACCTGAGAGCCAGGAGCACCAATGTCCAAGGGCAGGAGAGGACACATGCCCCCACTCAAACAAGGAGAGCAAATTTACCCTTCGACCTTTTTTCTATTTGGTCCCTCAACAGAGTGGATGGTAGCTAACCACATTATTCAGCCTATGGATTTAAATGCTAATCTCCAGAGACACTCTCACAGACATGCTCAGAAATAATGCATCCCAGCTATCTGGGTATCCCTGAGCTCAGTAGAGTTGACGCATAAAATTCTTCATCACAGGGGTGGAACCTTGGACAGTTCATCACAACAGATGTTTGTCAACTGAAGGAATGAACATCAAGGTTCATACCCTCCAGGGAAGCTCAGCAGAGCTGGTGGGCCAGAAATCAGACCTCCCGTGTCACTGGTCAGGGAGAAGCTGAGGGTGAGCCCAGCCCATGGAGGAGGAGGTGAGGGCAACAGTGAGAATGAAGGTGCTGATGGGGGCAGAGTGGCAGGTGTGGGAGTCAGAGCTGAGGGTTGAGTCTGTCACTGGCTGTGAGACCTCGGGCGGGCCGCTCTGCCTCCCTGCATCTCTGTTCTGTTATCTGTACAGTCAGGCAAGGCTGTGTGGACAGGGCCTGGCTCAGGAGTGCACTGCGGGGAGGCGAGCCACTGACATGCTTCCTCACGGCGCAGGTGTGATTAAGTGTGGCTTTCCTCTTGCTCTTCCCAGCTGAGTGTCTGAGGGCAGTCCTGCAGCTGCCAGGGTTCCTTCTGCTCCTTCCCCAGACAGGCTTGTTTTCTTTCTCTGGGGTCGGCAGGACCCTCTCTGTAGTTTATGTGCCGATAATCCTCTTGTCCCTGCCACCATGCATCCATCCTCTTTCTTGTTTTCTTTTGCTGATGTGAATTTTTCTAAATTTTTATATCCATTATCATTTTGCTTAGATTTTGGAAGGGTGTGGAAAGTCTTAAGTACCATTCCCCACTAAGAGGCACCAGAGCTCCTCGGAGTAAAGCTGGGTTGTCCAACTCCAGGTCTGGAGCAGGAAATGTACAAGACGAGTCTGGAATCTCTTGTCATGCTGGAATTAAGATGTGATCAAAGACTTCCAGGAGAGAGGGTCCAATTTGAAGGGCCCCTCCACTGTCCTAGGATGGGATAATTTTAGCATCAGAAAGAATACTGGCTGCAATGGATTGAAATGCAGCAAATGTATGAAAGCTCTGAGCTCATAATAACACTACTAGTTCTTTTTGGAGGGGGCTAGGGTACCAGTTCATTATCCTAAAAACTGATAAATAAAGGGAAAGAATACAATACTTACCTTGCCTTCCCTCTAAAGACTATAGCTCAGGATAAGAAAAGAGTTGATGAGAGGAAGCTCTTTGTAGAAAGTCAAAGCTAACACGTGCGGGAGGAATGATAAAATGGAAAAATTCGCCTTTTATAACACCAGATCAAGCACTCCATCTTGGCAATGATCATGAATGTCTGCTAAGACTCACACGGGACAGACTGATGTGGTCGCTTATGCTTGACAGACCCTGCAGACACCACCTCACGTGGAACGATTTTAACAACACCAAAAGGGGACATCCAGGCACGATGCACCCCCGACATAGTAGGAAGTACATGAGCTCCACCTGGCAGATATTCTCACCAAAAATGACAACCAGAATTTAATCAAGCTTCTAGAACTAAGTTTTCAGGATATATGTGGGAGAGATGAACGGGTAAGCAACATCAGTCAATCAGTCAGAGCCATCATGTAGGAAATTCTACAAGAAAAAATGTTACCCAGTTTCTCAGAGAAATTAATGATGGTCAGGTGTCAGATGGAGAGAATCATTAGGGCTTAAGAGAGAATTAAGCAACATCAAAAAATGCAGTTTGGAGGCCAGGAGAGGTGAGTCATACCTGTAATCCCAGCACTTTGGGAGGCTGAGGTGGGCGGATCATCTGAGGTCAGGAGTTCAAAACCAGCCTGGCCAACAAAGGGAAACCCCAACACTACTAAAAATACAAAAAAAAAAAAAAAAAAAAAATAGCTGGGCGTTGTGTGCTTGAACCTGGGAGGCGGAGGTTGTTAGCCGAGATCATGCCACTGCACCCCGGGCAACATGAGTGAGACTCCATCTCAAATAAAAAAAAACTAGTGTTGGATCCTTTATTTGGATTCTAACAAACCAATTGTTGAATGACATTATGGGAAAAAAATGAACATGGACTGGGTATTGGATGCTACTAATATTACATAAATATGACTTATTCATTGGATGTGATTATGGCCTTACATTTTCAAAAAATCCTTATGTAATAGAAATTCATACTGAAAATAACAGCCCAGAATTTCTGCCTCGACATCAACTGATATCCTGGTTCTCCTTCGGTGGACTTCATGCTGGTAGCAACATCAGCGCCCACATGCTTGGGAAGGTGATGAATTTGAGCATCCTTCTCTGCCCTTCCTCTCCCTCGCACCCCACCTTCCATACTCCTCTCCTTCCACTGCCTACTGATGCTCAGGCTATATCTACCTCTTTTCATCTCTAATCCATCGTTCACATCCAGGGCACCTCCTCACTGGCCCACACCCACTGTTGCTCCCCTTCTCATTTATTCTGCACACAGCAGCCAATATGAGCCTTTAAACTTTGGCTATATGGCGCAGAATGACACTAGCAGCTGTAACAAATGAACTCTAAATTTCTATGGCTTACCGCCATAAAATTCTACTTCTTTCTTCTGTCACTGATCATCCAGTGTGGGACGTCCCGGTTGGTAGGAGACTTCCTTCCATGAGATAATTCAGGAGACAGGATGCTTTACATCTTGTGCCTCACCTTCTCCTAGGGTCCTAGAATCCTCTGCATCCTGTGGCAGAAGGGGAAGAGAGCGCCAGGAAGGCACACCTGAATCAGAGGAACTGGCACCGGTCACTTCAGTCTGTATTTGTTTCATGGGTGAGGACCAGTCAGGTGGTCTGCTCTGGAAGCAAGGCAGGCTGGGAAATGTAGTCCTCAGCTGGGCAACTGTCTCCATGAAACAAGGCCACTTGCGGAGGCCAGTGCACGAGGTCATATGTGCGGAGAGCTTAGAAGCATGCCTGGGTCTCAAGTGTTGCGTGCACTGAGGGTGCAGAAGCAGCAGAGGGGAACCTGCTGGAGCTTTGGCAGGGATGGAGGGAAGTGACAGCACGCTGCCGTGGCCATCATTGGATTTTTCACAGTTACCATGCACTTGTTGCTTTAAAAAAAATGCAGGTGCCAATTTCACTAAGAATGTCCCTGACAAAGCTATATGAATTAACGTTCTTCAGCCTCAACTCTTGCGTCCACAACTTTTTGTGATAAAAGGGAAGCTGTGCATGAAGCACTTTTGCCGCATACTCCAGTACGATAGCTGTCTTGAGGAAAAACATTTCAGCAATTTCTCCAGCTGAACCCACCACCTTTTTATGGACAACAATTTCACTTGAAAGTACAAATGGCGAACTATTCGGACTTGAGTATTTAGTAGACATTTTCTTGAAAGCAGGTAAAGTAAGTTTGTCACTTCAAAGGGGAAAAAATGACATTTGTTACCAATGATAAAAAATCTGATCTTTCAAGTGAAAATTAGAATTTGGGAAAATCTATATCCACTACTATGAGCTTGGCCATTTCTTAATAATTAAACACTCTTCTGATAAGACACGTGGTAATGTTCATGGTCAGGATCTTTTGATAATTTAAGAGAAATGTGCAAACATTTGGAAGCTGGGCATGACGCAGTAAACCAATGTTTTCCAAATGACTGGTGCGTGATGGTACAAAATCATGCGTGAGGAAAAATCCACCCAAGAGAGAACGACGGAGTTTACGTAACAGAGCAGAAAACAATTCTTGTCAATTTTGGGTCTTATATCAAAGAAGAATATGCACAATTACCTGAAAAAGGCATTTAAAATACTCCCTCCTTTTTCAACTACATATTTGTATGAGGCCAGATTTTCTTCACGTACTATGACCAATATATCTCAGCAGGTTGAAAGAGGAGCCCACATGAGAATCTGGCTGCCCTCTATTAAGCCAGACATTAAGGAGGTTTGCATGAACAAAAAACAATGGCGTTTTTCTACTATTTTTTTCATTTTATAAAAAAGTTATTTTTAAATAAAAATACGTAATGGGTTTAAAGATGAGTTAAAATAAGTATTTTATACATTTATCATGTTCAGTGTATAACCCAGTAAATATGGATAAACTTAATCCACATCCGCAATAATAATAATTCAAACTCCAGTAAACTCCATAAATACATAAAAATAAGAAATAGTAGAAACAAGAATTTTTTAGGAATGAGACCAAAAGTTTAAGAGCTGTGAATGAAACCACACTTCGCATTTTCCAGCTTGCCTGCCTGCTTCCTAACTGGGATGGTCGTTACATTGTCTCATCAGCAACTCACATTCCGGGAACTGAAGAGAACTAATCGTGCAGGGACAAGGCCCAGGTCACACAGCGAGAACTCATTCCACAGGCACAGGCAGTGCCCCGAATCCTGGCCATGGGGTTCGGTGTTTGCACAGGTGAAGGGCAATGTCACCATCCACACAGAGGGAGAGGGGTGGGTGGAAAGGAAGCGCCAGTCACTAATAATTGCTGACACTTAGCAGGTGCCTACCAGGAAGTAGCTCCTTTGTCCTCATAAGGCGTTTATCAGGTGCTTAGTTAAGGACTTACTCTGTGCCAGCCTTGTGCTGCGCTGGCACTAACGAGGGAGAGATGAGTAGGAGAGGGTGGGGCCTCTCTGCCGCTGTCTCCGGAGAGGCAGAAGGGCGGCGGCTTGGCTTCCTAGGTGGTGGTGCCAGCTGCCTGGGTGCAGATCCCTGTTCCGCCACCTACTACTCTGTGAACCTCAACAGATTGCTTAACTTCTCTGGGCTTCACTTTCCTCCTTTGTAAAACGGGATAATGGTGAGGGTTAAATGCATTAACATACACAGCAAATGCCCTTAAGACAGTGCCCGGCATGGAAAGAGTATGATGTGTTCCCTCTTGAGTGACAATTCTTCTTTCTGTCTTTCTATCCCCCCACGCCGCCCCTGCCCCACAGGCAAAGACTATGTGCCACCACTGAGGCTGAAATGCCAGAGATGCATTTTCCCAGCCTCCCTTGGCCCATGTCTGGACAACGAGACCTGAGGGGAGTCCCTGGATGAAAATCTCCTTTCTTTCTTTTTTTCTTTCTTTCTTTCTTTCTTTCTTTCTTTGGTCACAGTTTTGTGAGGACATGGTGTTGGGGGCAGGGAACGGGTCACAAGACGCTGGTTTTCTGCCCACTATGGGAAGCCGAGAAAGTCACAGAGAAGCCGATCTGGCCCTGACAGTGCCAATCTGATGAATTAACTCAGCTTGGGCTCACCTGGCTTCTGGCTGTAATGTCACAGTGAAGGCTGGGAGGTTTCAAGCTGTCTGCCCAAGGTCAGACAGCTTGCAAAGTGGTGGCATGAGATTTCATCCCAGGTCTCCAGGTCTGGGGAGATGGGCCAGATAAATACAGAATATTCATTTGAATTTGGCTTTAAATTTCAATTTGTTTTTATTTGCTAAGTCTGGCAATCTTATAGTGAGGACCCTGTTTTTATGTCACACTGCAAAGCTGCCCTGAATCCCCCCAGCCTGCCAGCCACACCTACGTATCAAGGGACAGAAACGGACCATGTGGTGGTCCAAGAGTGCCTTTCCCCAAGCTAGAGAGGACAGAAGGGTGGCAGGTATATCAATTCTTGCCACAGCTTCAGCAGGGGTAAGTTCATTAACCTCGGAACCTCACTCTTCCTCAAGCTGACAAAAATATTAGTACTTAGGAAAAAATGGCCAGGCACGGTGGCTCGAGCCTGTAATCCCAGCACTTTGTGAGGCTGAGGCGGGTGGATCACCTAAGGTCGGGAGTTTGAGACCAGCCTGGTCAACATGGTGAAACCCCATCTCTACTGAAAATGCAAAAATTAGCCTGGCATGCTGGTGTGCACCTGTAATCCCAGCTACTCGGGAGGCTGAGGCAGGAGAATCACTTGAACCCGGGAGGTGGAGGTTGCAGTGAGCCAAGATCGCGCCCTTGCACTCCAGTCTTGGTGACAGAGCAAGACTCCAAACAAACAATGAAACAAAACAAGAAAGAAAGAAAAAGAAACTAATGAGATAGTACCTGTAAAGTGGTTAGCACAGTGACTGGCAGGCAGTGCTCCAGAAAAGAGTCTTTGTCCTCGTCTTCTTCTTTGTGATGTCACTATGTAGTATTACTATTATTGTCATCATTACTGTTTTCTTTCTTGATGTGCAATTAATATATTTATTACTGTTGTTTTTATTGTTAGCCTGCAGCCACGGCCGCTCCCTTTAAACAGCTTCTCTTTGCGCTGCCAGCAGAGGGTGCCATTGTCTGACAAAGAGTCCCAGTGGCCTCCAGCCACCTTCTGCCAAGCTGCAGTCACTTAATAATACATCTGGGATCAGGTTTCTCAGCTTGGCCCCAGGACACTGCGGGAGCCTCTGGGCCCCAGGTCATAACTCAGTCTGTCAAGCCTCAGCCCACAGCTACCCACCTTTCCAGTACAGCCCCGTCCGAGGAGCCTGGGCCTGGATAGCTGTGTGAGGGGCGTTTTCTCATAATGCCACCATCTTTGCACCATTTGCTATTTTCAATTCTTATCAGGCCACGCTCCCATTTTTTCACAAAAGCCCCCAGGGAGATGGGTAGAGGAGACCTTGCTTATCTGCTGTCCCCAGGCCTGCTGGTTCCTTTCTCCAGGCTGGTTCAGCCTGGCAGAGTCAGGTGGCACTGGGCTGGAATCCCTGGTTCTCCAGTCCCCTGCCGTGCCACCCTGGGCATGTTGGGCCACCCCGCTGAGCCTCAGTTCCCTTATCTGTAAAAAGAGGACGGCTTCATCTGAGCTGGAGGAGCTGGGGTAAGTGAATGTGCTGGTCACACCCTGGGGGCATATCTTAGTTCCTTCCCCAGAGTCAGAGACCCACCCATTATGGTTTATGCAGGGAAGGCTGGAGAGACCTGGCCACACCTGACACAGGCTGCTGATGACAGTAACGGATTAACCAATCATCATTTCCAAAGAAATGGTCACATGTGCTGTTGCTTTATCCTTACAAGAACTCTGTGTAATGAGATGGAATTTTACACTCATTGTACAGCAAAAGCATCTCTTCAAATGAAGCGTGAATGCCATTCAAAGCCGCAGGCTTTTATGCCCGATGACCTCCCCTCTGACCCATCAGTGTGGGCAGCTGGTGGCCAGCTAGCAGTTTCTGAGTGGTGGGAGCTTTGGGTGGCTTTTTGCAGACATCCTTCCATTCAATCTTCACAGCAGGCTTATGGGGTCCAGATGATTTTTATTTCTATTTTGCAGATGAAGAAACTGAGGCCGAAGGAAGTGAAGAAACGCGTTAAGAAGCTGGGGTGAGAATGCAGGTTCCCTGACTCCAGTCTCCTGCTCTTGGGCGCCAGACCATGAGAAGCGGGTGACAGAGAGGAGTGGGGAGCCATGGTCCTCAGGAAACAGGGATCTAACTGGACCCTCCGCATGTTGCTCAGAGCTTCTGCCTCCCATTTGCAAAGGAGAACTATTTTTTTCTGCCAACCTCATAGGATTATGCTGAAGCTCATTTGAGATACTGGGTAGAAAATTGTTTCCTAAACCAAATGAGAAGGCAGAAACTCTAGCTTGAACCCACTCAGGAATTCGGGCAAGCCTGGGCCTGTTTGGGATATGCCTGGTCAGGCCCCCCAAGAGTTGATTTAGCAAGATTTTTGGTTGTCTTTGAGGGAGAATGCGGAAGTGGTTTTGCACACTGAGTCAAAGGAAGGTGGGGACCAGAATCCCCTGGGTCTGTCTTGCACAGCGTCCTGCTGGCTCAGCCCTGTGGACCTGTGGTTGGCAAGGAGGTCCAGGGGATTCCTGGGGGAACAGCACCCCCAGAACGTGTGTGGAACCAGGGCACAAAGTGACTTTAGTGACAGCATGCTTCACAAGGTGGCTGGAGCAGGCAAGGGGATTGTTGAGAGAGCTTTTGGGAGGAGACCTTCCTCTGGTGCTCCTAAAGACGAGCCTGTACCTGGAGGGGCAGGGTCAGGACCTGGGGTCTGGACAGGTGGAGGCACAGCTGAATCAGAAAGGCAGTTACTACTGTCAAGTTGCTGCCATGGTCAGGCCTGGGGAAACCCAAGGATCTCCTTCAAAGGGTCGTGGCACTGACTGGGCTTGCTTTTCACTCCCAGGAGTAAATGCAGAAAGAGAGGGCCATTTTCTGACTAAGTCTGTAGAGACTGAGTATGAATGAGATGAATGGCTTTGCCCCTGTCACGGGGGAAAATCAGAATGTTAGATTTGTAGCTACATGGTTCTGCATTCAAAGCTCAGCCCCACCTGTGCACACAAGGTGGTCTCTATTCTCGGAGCCTCTGCTTCCCTCACCTGCAAAATGGAGGTCAAAGTGCCCCATTCCCAGCTTGTTGGGCTACTTAATGAGACATTGCATGGACGTGCCCGACAGAGGAGGTGATGCTTGCTCATCTTGTCGTATTTTACTTTCTTCTTTCCCTTCTCGAACCCCTTCCCTTCCCTTCCCTCTTTATTCACTCAAAATAACCTGTAATGCCTAATGTGATCATTTTGGCTATGCTGATAGCCAGAGTGCACTTACTCTTTGTTAAGCCAATTCACAGCCATTTTGATGATTAGAAGCAAATATGCACTCAAGAAATAATCCTCTCAGTGCATCTGGTAGGCACAGTTTCAATGCAGCCGGACTGTTCCCTTACAAAAACAAGATAGGCCAGGAACCTGTCTGGACCCATCTGGTTTTCATCAGTTCCCCCCTGAAACCAGATTTTTGCTCCATTTTGTTACCATCGCTGACCACGGCAACTGGCTCTTTGCAGGCCAGAGCTTTTGCATCCCGCTTTTCTGGAGAGGCCAGTCGAAGATCTGAACTTAAGTCAGAGTCTCCTGCTGAAAAAGGCCACCGCGTGGTGTGTGTTTGCTGGTGGGAGATTAGGAGGATGGTGTGCAGGAGACCATCAGTGAGAAAGCCACTGCGGAAGCTGGTGTAAGACAGGAAGACCTGGGCTTTCACGTTTGCCAAAAGATGGTGTCCGCTGCTGCTAAAGGACAAGAGGAAGATGGGGTTCCCAGCGAAATCCCTTTCCTTTCCAAGAAGGCAATAAAATCATGTAGTGGTTCATTTAAACCACCAGGAGTCTCTGACACATAGTCGTCCATGTCTGCATAAGGATAAGATACGGCGGATCCCTGGGGTTGCGGGGCTGGTGTTCATTCCGAAACGTTGCTTACTCTTGTTCTGATACAGTGTGCGCAATACAGAAAACCAGTCATGGTATAGTGAAGGGAGTTACATTTTGTCAAGGTCTGATTGCCATCCCTTCTTTCTCTCCAGCCAATGAACAAGGTATTTCAAAAGTACAGTTGATGATCTAGAAATAAGAAGAAAAAGGGTGGAAGGTGGTGAGTAACTCTGGGCTATCCCCGTGTCCATTCAGAGAGTGAATCTGAGGATGGCCTGAGAGGTGGCAGTTGAGGAGGAGGCAGGAGAAGGGGCCCCATTGATGATGAGGCAGTCCTGAACTGGGCAGCCAGGCAGGGCTTCCCCAATCCTTGCCCCATTCCTACTTCAGAACAGCCCTTGAGGCCCATGGCAGCATAGGGTGGTAGCTGAGCACCCTGCTGTTTAGAGCCAGTGGAACCTGGGGTTCAATCCCAGCATCACCATTTACTAGCTGGCAGACGTTGGGCAAGCTTTTTAAACTTTTCCAAGCCTCAGTTTTCTCATCTGCAAAATGGGATAATGTTCACTCCTTCATGGGTCAGTTGTGATATTATGTAAGCTAACAGCTACGGTGAGTGTCCAGTACTGGGGAGTCATCATTGTGATCATTTACAGTGGAGAAATTTGGAGTTAGTGAGGGGAGGATCTTTCTGCTACTCCCTGCCCACCCCACCTGTCCTTCTTTCCAACCAGTCATCAAATCCTTTTAAGACTTCCTTGAGACCAGGCATGGTGGCTCATGCCTGTAATCCCAGCATTTTGGGAGGCTGAGGTGAAAGGATCACTTAAGTACAGGAGTTTAAGACCAACTGGGCAACACAGAGAGACCCTGACTGTCCAAAAAAGAAAGGAAAGAAAAGTTGAGCACGGTGGCAAGTGCCTGTGGTCCCTGCTATTTGTGAGACTGAGCGGGGAGGGGGCCTGGGAGGTTGGGGCTGCAGTTAGCCAAAGTTCCACCACTGCATTCCAGCCTGGGCAACAGAGTGAGACTATGTCTAAAAAAAAAAAGAGATTTCCTTGAAAATATCTTCCAAATCCATCCCCTCCTTTCCATCCACTCTCCCACTGCCTGGGTTCATTCACACAGATGCCACCTGGAATTGTCAGTGATCCAGGCTGGTCTCCCTTCTCCAGTCCCTTCTTGTCCACCCTTCACAGAGCAACCGGAGGGCCCGCCACAGAGATCTGACCACACCCTCCACTTAAATTCATCTTGTGGTCTCTGTCGCCTTCCAGACAAGACCAAAGTGCCTTAGCAGGAGAACTGTGCTTATCAGAAATCATTCCATTGAAAGTGACAGAAATCCCAGTCAAACTGGCTTTAAAAAGTACTAGAAAGGGGTTGGAGGTCCTTTAAGATTAGACACACAAGAGATTTGCTGGGGGGCTCACCGGTGAAGGATTGGGGTGAGGCAGCTGGAGGAGGTAGGGAGACAGGGTGACCCAGGGCTGACCCTGTGGAGCGGAGAGGGGAGGAAGGAGCATTGGGTAGGAGTCTCAGACTGCCAGGCAATTTCCAATAACATTTGGCCAGGCCAATGGGGAGTCCAAGAGTTTAAGTCACCAGGTGGAGGGGACCCACAGGAATGGGACAGTACTAGTTCCCCCAGGCGTCAGGCATTGGCCGGGGGCAGCCGAGGGTTGCTGTGTGGAGCATGGCCTGGGGGAAAATGCAGGGGAGGATGCAGCGGGGCTGTCAGTCAACCACGCTCCCACTGCAGCAGGTCTGAGTGGCATATTGTCACGGCTGCCACAGGGAAAGACTTGTAGGCTCGCACAATCAAAAAGCCCAGAATTAGAGTCACTTCAGGCATGGCTAAGCCAGGTTTTCAGATGACATCTCCACAATATTCCTCACAATATCTCCACAACATTCCTCACAACATGGCTGTGCTTTCTTTGATATGGGCTCCATTCTTGCAAAGGCTCTCTCCATGTGGTGGTAAGATGCCATCATCAGCTCCAGACTCACCTCTTCTGAGGTTAAAATCCAGCTGAAAAGAACCCTCCTCTTTCTTTCCTAATCAGTAGAGCAAATGTCCCAAGAATAGCTCTGATTGGCTAAGACTGGGTCATGTGCCCATCTCTGGACCAGTCCCTGTGGCCAGGGTGATGCCATGCTCTGATTGGCCAGTCCTGGGTTAACCGCCCACTCCTGGAGCAGGAGGAGGATCAGCTTCACCTCCCACGTGACCCACAGGGTCTGAGTGGGTGCCCCTGGCAACGCTGGGGAAAAACGGGGCAGACCAGGCTGGATCCTCTGTTAACAGGAGAAAGAGAAATGGATACAAGTGACGACAGTAGATGTCTCCTCTCCATAAATCATTATTTTATTTTTTAAATTGTGGTAAGAACACTTCATGAGATCCACCCTCTTAACAGATTTTTAAGTGCCCAACACGGTATTGTTAACTACAGACACGATGTTGTGTGGTGCCTCCTTATTCACTTTGCATGACCAAAACTTTATACCCGTTGAACAAACACTCACCATTTTTCTGTTCCACTGCAGCCCCTGGCCAGCAGGATTCTACTCTGTAGTTCTGTGAGTTTGACTATTTTTGATTCCTCCTGTAAGTGGAATCCTGCAGTATCTGTCCCTCTGTGCCTGGCTTATTTCATGCAGCATAATGTCATCCAGGATCATCCGTGTTGTCACGTGTTGCAGAGTTTCCTTCCTTTTTAAGGCCAAATAATAGCCTGTTGTTTGTGTATGTCACATTTTCTTTATTCATTCATCTGTCAATGGGCATTTAGGCCGTTCACACATCTTGGCTATTTGTCAAGTACAGATATCTCTTCAAGATTCCAATTTAATTTCCTTTAGATAAACACCAAGAAGTGGGATTGCTGAACCATATGGTAGTTCTAGTTTCAGATTTTTTAGGAACCTCCATACTGTTTTCCATAGTGGCTGCAACATTCTACATTCCTAAAAACAGCAGACCAATTTCTCCACATCCTTACCAACGCTTCTATCTTATTTCTTTGAGAGCAGTCATTCTGATGGGCATGAGCTGATAATCTCATTGAGGTTCTGCGTTTTAGTAATGCTGAGCAGTTTTTCTTATACCTGCCAGCCCTGTGTATGTCTTCTTTGGAGAAACGCCTATTCAGATCCTAGATAGCCCTTTATCTTTTCTCCTGAGGCACATCCCATGGGCTTTCAGTTCTCTCTTGATGAGCAATAAATCACCCCAACACTTAGTGGCTTGAAATCCAGTGGTCTATTATTTCTCGTGAGTCCTTGGGTTTTTTGGGCAGTCCCTCTGCTGGTATGGCTCTGGTTGCTCTGAGATGATTCAGCAGGCTCTGGAGCCGGGCTGGAGGGTCTGAGAAGGCTTCGCTCCCAGGCCTCATTCCGGAAGGTGGAGGGTTGCATGCCGCCCTCTCTGCATGCTCGCTCATCATTCAGTAGTGGGCCTGAGCAGCTTTACTTCCAAGGTGCTGCTTGCCAGAGCAGAGAGGCTGAGGCTGGCACCCCATTCCTTCTGCCTCATTGCATTCATCAAAGCATGTCACAGGGACAGCCCAGAGTCAAAAGGGAGAAGGAAGCAGTCTCTATCTCGAAGAAAAGATCAGTAAAGAATTTGTGGCCATTTTTAATCCAAAAAAGTGGAAATGAGATTAAGAGGTGGGTCTGAATTTGGCCCAGCAGCTGCAGAGCTAGAGAGCTTTGCTCTGCCACTTTCCTCGCCAGGGTCACAGCCCTGTTCCTCAGTTTCAGCCTCTTCTTTGGAGATTTAGGAAGCAACTGTAATACCTGGTGGGGGCAGGATACTGAGTCTGGTTCCAGTGGACAGACCGCAATGGCAGCTCACACTGATGGTAAGCTCTTGAGGAGGACCCTGAGTATGTTCCGTCCCAGTGCTGGGCCCAAGACGCCATGAGGCATGAGGTCGGCAAACATCAAAGGCTTTGAAACAGGCAGACCCAGGTCTCCATCCTGCCTCTGCTGCATGTATGGATAAAAGCTTCAGGGCCGGGCACGGTGGCTTATGCCTGTAATCCTAGCACTTTGGGAGGCCTGAGCTCAGGAGTTCGATACCAGCCTGGGCAACACAGTGAAACATGATATCTACTAAAATACAAAAAATTAGCCAGGTGTGGTGGTGTGTGCCTGTAATCCTGGCTACTTGGAGGGCTGAGGCAGGAAAATCACTTGAACTCAGGAGGCATAGGTTGCAGTGAGCCAAGATCATGCCACTGCACTCCAGTCTGGGCGACAGAGCAAGACTCTGACTCAAAAAAAAAAAAAAAAAAAACAAAGCTCCTCAGCAACAAGACCAGCCTGTCCCAGTCATAGCTATATCCCAGCACCCAGAACCATGCCTGGCACATAGTAGTTGCTCAATAAATGTTTGCTGGATGAATGAATGAATCTCTCTGGGCCTTATTTTCTTCATCTGAAAAATAGTGATAGCAACGGCAACAGTAGCAACTACCTCAGTCAGGATGATAATGTCAAGATCCGACTCCTGGATATGGCCTATGACACCCTGCGTGCTGTGTATTCATACATCTTCAGCTTCATTTCACACTGAGGACCATGGCTGTCTGTACTTCTCAAACTCATCACTCCCTAGTCTCAGGGATTTTGCAAATGCTATACTCAGTGCTAGATACACTTCCCTCCCTTACTTCCCTTAGTTCACCAGATATTTTTTAAATTTTTTTGGAGACAGAGTCTCTCTGTTGCCCAGGCTGGAATGCCCTGGCATGATCTTGGCTCACTGCAACCTCTGCTTCCCTGGTTTAAGCGATTCTTGTGCCTTAGCCCCTAAGTAGCTGTGATTACAGGTGCATGCCACCGTACCCAGTTATTTTTGCACTTTTACTAGAGACGGAACTTCACCATGTTGGCCAGGCTGGTCTCGAACTTCTGACTTCAAGTGATCTGCCCGTTTTGGCCTCCCAAATTGCTAGGATTACAGGCATCAGCCACTGCACCCCAGTTCTTCAAATATCTTGCCCTCATTGGCACTTCTTAGAAGAAGTGCCCTCACATCTCTAGACCAGGCTGGATCCTCCAGTCTTAAGCTTTTAAAGCACCATGCACCTTTTCTTTCTAGCTCTTCTCAGAAGTGGTAGCTACAGATTTGCTGATTACTTTTAGTCTGATGCCAGTGTTCCCCAGCCTTTTGTCAGCTCTGCAAGATACGGATGTGGCTGGTTTGCTCCATGATGTAAATGCAGAACCTAGCCCAGTGCCTGGCATGGGGTGGGCACATGATGCATGCTGGGACTACATGGACAAATGGATGGTTGCCTGGCATGGCCCACTATGCCCGGAGGACACTTAACAGGTATCAGCACCATTTATTTAAGCAGATCAACTAATGAATGAGTTAGTTAAAGAGTGGTGGGAATGGATATCTAGTACTAATTTGTGAGAGAAGACAGAATCAGAATATAATTACAAAAGAGTGAGCAAACATCAGAAGAATGTAAGCAAAGAACTGAAACATTTCCCCAGCTGTCCCTCTCATTGCTCTTAAAATAAAAGCATGTCTGCGAGTGAGCCAGGGAAATCTGTGAAAAAGCCACATAAAGGAAGAGAAGTGACTCTTGAGAGTTGGCATCCCAGGGGGAGAGACCGGAGCCATCACGGACTTCACAATGGACCGTCATCACTGAGGCCATGAAAGGCCGAAAGCACTGCGCTTGAGTCATCCTATCCCTTTGGAGCCAAAAACATAACGACATCATGTCTGTAGTTGACCTCAGCTCCCAGCTCCTTCCTGTGCATTCTCTGGGAGGCATTTGGTAAAACTCAGCCCAGGCGCTTCCCGGGACCGGGAGGCTGAGCCGTGGTCTGGAAGTGAGTGACCATCCACACGCCTTCTCCAGCTTTGGGACCACAAGGGCAGAAACCGCAGGCAGGCTGGCCTGGGACTGAAATGCCGCCAGCAGCCTGCAGTCAGAAGAGCCTCCAGGAGCCTCCAGCCTGGACGTTTTACAGATGGAGAAACTGAGGTCCAGAGAGGGAGCAATAAAGGGTGCCTAAGGTCATCAGCAACTTAAAGTCAACAGTGTCACACTGAGTCACATGTGAACCTGAGGGAAGAGAAGAGGTCAGTAAAGCCGATCCTGTCTGTATTTTAAAATTTGGTCTTTTGTTCAGAGTGGAGTTTTGTGTTCACTTTGATATTGGAAAATATCAGGTTAAAATATGATCCATTTTGATAACGGAGTTTTTCAGTTACCTCTTTCAAGTCTGCTTCCGAGGCTAGTCCTGGCCCTGAGAGTCGGGGCACAGTGTGGGATCCGTATGCCCTGGCTGGCACGGGCACCGTACTTCTCCGGACAGGCAGAGCATCCTTCTGGGAAGAAATGGCTTTGTGTTCGGTCTGACCCAGGTTTTAACCCCACTTCTAGCACCCCCATCTGTGTGACTTTGGGCAGCTCACCAAACTTCTATAAGCATGGGTTTTCTCTTCTGAAAGTTTCACAGTCCCTCATTTATCTAACCAGTTCTTTTCAGGGTTCTACCATGTGCGAGGCACAGTGTGTGTGGCATGACCGTGACGCCACAGGATGCTGGGGCCAAAGCAAAGGGCTCCCCCAAGACTTCTCAGAGAGATCCCTGAAAGGGGAGAACCTCCCCAGGGGGTGTCCGCTGGGAAATCAGCAAAAGAAGGGGCTCCAAGCAGAAGAAACAGCGTCTGCCGAGGCCTAGAGGCAAGAAATCTAGGCTCGTTTGTAGACATTACACGTAGTTTTGCGCCACGCGTAAGGGAAGATGCGGCAGAGAGGACTTGGGGGCTCTACTGTGTGTGGCCCTGGGCCATGATGGAGGGTCGCGTAATAACATCTCCTGCAGACACCAGCTGGAGGGGACAGGAGGACCCAGGGAAACCACCTGGGGCCAAGCCTGAGTATAGAGGCCTGAGTCAATATTACCCTCCCCTCTCTCTCTTCTTGATCTAAGCCAATAGATGTTTGACGTTCAGTGTTCAGAAAGCCAGCCTGAGGGCTCTCAGATGATTAGGCGAGAGGCTACAGTCAGTGGTGGTGGGGGGTGGGGGCAGGCCTCCCCTTTTCTGTTTCTAGAAATCTGACCTCTGCCTCAGCCACATTCCCCGACTCCTGGGCGTGAGATAAGGCCGCTGTCTCCTGTTCCCTTCTCTTCTGTCTGGCCTGGCTGAGCTGGCGTATATGGTCTTAGTTTTCTATATTTACAGAGACAAGGATGGGGGACCATGGTAGGGGGCAGGGAGTGGGGGGTGGCTGGTCTGGAGCTTCAGGGCCTGTGGAAGCCGCCTGGCCGCAGGGGGTATTTAACTTTCTACCCATTGGTTGTAATTCTGGGGGCAGCCGAACTGGTGGGATCAGGTCCCTCTGGCTGCGATGACAGGCCTTCAGCAGGCACTGTAATTGCGGAGTTAAAACCACTCATTTTCTTCCTGGCAAGCTGTAGTTAAGAGGTGCTATCGGGCAGCCGGGTTGTCTGCAGGGAGGCTGATCAAAGGGCTGAAGGCATCTGTTTTGTCTCTGTTTTCTTTCACCACTCCCCCCCAACTTTGAAAAAAAATGGTCAAAAAGTAATTTATGAAAATGAATACCTGTCCTTCTCCGGAGGCTAAAAGGCAGCCGCATTTAGAGATATTAGATGTGCGCTGGGTGTTTTCTACACTTCTCCAGTCAGTTTCAGAATGAGAAAATTGGAGCTGGAGAACGTGCCCACCGTGTCCGCTTCCATTAAAACCTCTCAGCAGGGTTTTTATAATATCGGGCCCGACTTTTCACACCCTGAGGATTTCCTGAAGAAGATTAAACTCTCCCACCTCCAGCCAGTGATTGGCAATTATATCTCGGCCATGCCCACACCCCTGCGGGCCTCCCAACCCACACTCCTCTCCCAGTTCTCCCGCAGCCCAGGGCGGGGGTTGCCCGGGGTGAGGTTGTCCAGAACTCGGCCTCTCCCTGCTCTCGGTGCCCTGAGGCCTTGGAACTTTCTTATCAACTGAGTGAGCAAGGAAAGGTTTCCAGTTTTTAAATAGCGCACTGCTCATCTGGTTTGAAAACTGAAAGAGAATAAAGGCAGCTAGAGATGAGAATGAAAAACCCCCAGCAAAGGAAAAGAACGGCTTAGGAGATGGAGCATGTTTAAGGAAAGCCTCAAGAGAACAGATTGGTTTAAAGCAAATAAACAAAAGCAAAAACAACCCCGTGCCATCTCTAAGCCGTGTTGCTGCGGGGAGAAGCTTCACCAGCCAGACTCCACACTGTGGGTCGGCGGCTTCAGTTTGAAACACGAGCCTGTGTAGTCCAGGACCCTGGATATCAAAGAGGTGCTGGTCGGAGCACCATGCTCGAAGGGCACAAAATGCAGTCTTAGCAGCTCCCTGTCTTGCATTTCTTTCCTTTTTTATAAAAAAATTTTTCTTTCTTTTTTTTAAAGACCGGGTTTCACCATGTTGGTCAGGCTGGTCTTGAACTCCCGACCTCAGGTCATCTGCCCGCCTTGGCCTCCAAAGTGCTTGGATTACCGGCGTGAGCCACCATGCCTGGCCTGTCTTGCATTTCTTTCATATTCCCATGTGCCAAGACTTTGCGAAGCTTTTCATACACGTTCAATAAGGACCAGCTGCTCCCTGGGGAATTTCCAGCCTGGTCACCTTTAAGAGTTAATTCTCCACCCTACCTGCCATTCTCCTGCCTTCTCTGGGTTTCTGGATCCCTTCGGGAACTCAGAATAAAACAAGCTCTGTGCATGTGTACGGAGAATTGATCATTTTCATAGTATTTTCACAGCCTTCATTGCAATAGAGTCTCCACCATGATCCTTTGAGACAGGCATTGCTATTCCCATTTTACAGATGGGAATGATCGAGGCTCTGAGAAAGGAAGGTGCCTCTAAGATCACACAGCTGCTAAATTTAGCACCAGCATCTGGATGATTCCAGAACAGGTCTCCCACCACAGTGAGCTTCGTGGGAATTTGCCAATGGAACATCCCAGGCATTGGCACCTAGAAGACCCCCATTGGAAAGTGACTCTGACCTTGGGCGTGTCACTTCCCTGCTCATCTCAGTGTCTCACTGTTTGGAAAAACAGCCTAGAGCCTAGCTAAATGGTGGCACTCCATAAATACCACCCTTCTTCTGGTGAAGTTTGGTTCAAAGGGCATGGATTGCCTGCTCTTGGGTTTTCCAGGCCCTGGTTAGGTCGGGAAAGTAGAAGACATTGCTCAGGGCTGTGGGCGTGCAGATGCCAAGTTCTGATCTCTTGGTGACCTCACCCTTACCACTCTCAGCAGGCTCGGCTACTCAGGAGCACAGCAGGAGTATGGCCATCTGAATATCCTTTCCGCTTCTCAGACATTCTTGAGGAAAGAGAGACCGTACCATCCCATGATTTAGTGATTTCACGACATACACCAGGATGCCACTCCATGTGGAATGGGTGAGCTGATTGAAGTCTTTTCTTCAAATGGGCCTAATTCTCTTCAAGAATCAACCCCTTGGAATGTCAGCTTTCCATTCATTAGACTCTGGGCCTCTGCCTAAGAAAACTGAGCTGGCTTGCATGGAGACAACCTCCCTGCCGACATGCAACCTCGACAAGGGTGGATTTGGGCCCCCCACCCCCCATTCACATTCCCTCTTGGTGTCTGTCCAGTGAGATTTTCAAGAGCGATTTCCAGCCATAGCCCATTCTCTGCTGTAATGGGAAGACAGAACACCTGCCTCGTGCCTAGCACTTCACTAAGCACTTTGCAAAACAATTATTATATAATAATTTACAATGTGTATTTAGTGCTTACCATGTATCACACTTTGAGCCAAATAATTTGCATACACTATTTCCTACTTAAGCTTCATAATCACCCTTGAGAGGTATGCTATTATTTCCCGCAGTTTTTAGGTGAGGAGATAGAGGGTAGAACAACTTTCCCAGCACCACAGTAAACAAGCAATGGTGCAAGCACACAAACTGAGGTCTGTGTGACTCAAAAGCCTGGTATGCAAACCTATTTTATAATGTCATCTGATGTGATCTTTATAATATCCCATGAGGATGGGATTACTAATTCCATTTTATAAACGAGAAGATTAAGGTACCAGAAATAGTATGTAACCTCTTCTGAGGTCACATGGCTGCTAAGTGGTAAGGGTGGGATTTGAACTCATGAAACTTAATGAGAAAGGGGCATACCCAAAAGCTCCACCAGATCCTCTAACATCCTGTTCCCTTGAGGCTAAATGCCCTTCCTTGGCCTGACCAAGCTTCTATTTAATCCCTCAAGATCAAGTTCAAATGTTCCCTCCTTGGGAAAGACTCCCCTGGTGATTTCAGGCATCTTCCTTGATGCATTAAGGTACCCAAGACTGTATTTCCAGGTGTCACTTTTTATTCGTATCTGTCTCTCTCACTAAACAGTAGCTCCTTAGTAATGTGATCCAAATCTTATTTGTCTACATGTCTTTAAACTTAGCATGGAGTGGACGCCTAAATAGTTACGGAATGTAGAGGTTAGGTAATATCTTTCAGATCCCTTGGATCTTAGAATGCATTCCCTGATACACTGTATCTGTATTTATTTAAGGTATAGATAGATCAATGTTTTCCAATTGGGATTGCACATCAGAATCTCCTATGGAACTTTGTAAAATATAGATTCCAGGGTCCTACCTGAAGCCTACCAAGTCATACACTGTCATGGCTACTCCATGTCTGTCCAAGACCCAGGCACCCATCCTTTTTGATAAACAGCACCCTCCACCACCACCACCACCACCACAGAGGCAGGAGTGCCCTCCACCACCATCACCACCACCACAGAGGCAGGAGTGTCTCAAAGCTTAACCAGTCAGAGTCCTTCCTTGAATTTTATGTTAGAATCACGGGAAAGAGTTTTCTCTGTGTTTCCAATGTGAATCTATACCTGGCAGCAGCCCTGTTCCCTGACACATGAAGAAGCATATCTTCCATGAGAGAAAGAAAAGAGGGAACAGGTGCAGCCATCCCCAAGGCCTGCTTGATTCCTGCCCTTGCCGAGGTTTGATGACAAGACAAGGTACCCCCTTCAACTTTTTCCAAAGCTCCTTTGTGAGGGTTTCCTGTCCCTTGCAAATGCTCGCATGTGATGTGTGGTGTGTATGTATACATTATGGAGTATGTACAGATTTTTAAAAGAATAGCATTAAATGGTATTTTATATAAAAAGATAAATCAATAAACATGGAGATGCTGCTTTTACCTTGACCTAATGGCATGATGAGACACAGTGTAGCTCATACCTGGGTCCCTGTCTGCCCTTCCCTCTGTGGGCACAGGTCCCTGGACCAGGAGGTCCTCTGACTTGGCACCATTGATCCCCATGCCCAAAATGGGTGGAAAGAGTATGGGGATGATTTTAAGGCTTTCTCAGCCACCAAAGTCAAGTTGAGTTCAGTTTTCTGAAGACAGTGCTCTTGAGGAATGATGGAATCTTACTTTTTCAAAGGGAAAACTTGAGAACCACCGAATTTTCTTCCCTTGCCTATTATAAATGAATGCACACACTTCACTTATTAATCCATTAGCTACGCACCTACTCTGTGAAAGGCTCTGTGCTGAGTTCTTTGGTAACAATATGGATCAATATGGTCAATATGTGACCAAGGAGGTCACAGCCTCTGGTGAGAGATAGACAACGGTATCTGTTTCTATCAGAAATCAACACGGTATCTTGTGCTATGACAGAGGCCTCTACTGTAGGTAGTTCAGGTGCAAAAGGAGGGGCCCATTGGCTTTAGGAGCATGTCAGGAAGGGTCATAGAGCTGGACAACTTTTACTAGGCTTTGATGTATGTATAGGAGTTTACCAAGTAGAGCATCTTAAGGCTGCATTCAAAGATTTACCAACTCAACTTCAAGAATTATGTCTCTGAATGTCTATCTTTCAGTAAAACATATTTTTTTCTTTTAACATTTTTTGAAGAAGGGAAGAATTTATATGCCTCTTGGAGATTTTTCTGGGGCCTTCTCCTGACTTGTACAACTGCTTTTTGAGGGAAGGAGAACCTGGTAAAATATCCTGTGTCTAAAAGTCACAAAAATATACAGAGCAGGATCTAAGTCTGACATAGAAATACGTTATATAAATGCATTCACAGCTCCATTTCCTCACCCTCCGACTGCCCGTAATTTATTCAGACAGCTTCAGCTGAAACTATTTCTTGCTTGATACAATATTCTGGAAAGGTGTGTTAGGATTTTCTTCATTCTGCAGGGCTTTGTTCTTTTCTTGCCAAGAAACCATTCTATCCCTTGGCCTCTGACTTCCATGAGCTGCGGTAGATGGGGAATGGACCCAGTCCTTTCTAGCAGGAGAAGCAAATGATTTCTGTGTTTCTAGATGTTTCTTTTCAATGCACTTCTGATTGATGTGTCCAGTGCCACAGGGTTGATAGAAGGCTTTCTCATCCATCCTTTATGTGACCCAGGGAGATGGACCTTCCAGTTCAGTCCCTTTTACAGGTGAGGAAACTGAAGATCAGAAGTGGAAAAGAAAGGACAGAAGAGAGGAGGGGAGAGAAAGAGAGAGACTCCGCGGGCACGTGCTTTTGCAGGTACCTTTCACATAGGAGACTGAATCATGTCCTCTGAACAACCCAGGAAGGAGGCATTATGGGCCCCATTTGTAGCTGGGAAAACTGAGGCTCATAGAGGAGAAGTAGCCACTCCTGGAGTGGGTTTCTTCTCTAGCTACCCAGAGAAGCCACACTCCAACCAGTGTAAGGGTGGGAGAGCTGTAAGCAGATTAAACCTCTGGCAGGAAGGCATAGTCCGCAAAACTTTTCCATTCCCAGGACAATGTGTTCAGCTGGGGCTCCGGCAGCACTTAACCTCTCAGGTCAAGTGAACTTGCCAAGTTTCAAAGGCAATTTGGGCTAACTATGCAACCACTTTGATAAAAAGGCTCAGAGCGAGGCATTGAAACACCATCACCCCTCTTGCTCTCCAAAAGGCCAGCTTCTAACAGCTTCCATCCTGTAAGTGGGTAATCTACATGTTATCTAATCATGAGAAAGAGAAGGTGGCATTTGGCTACAATATCAATTGAAATTCATCATTCAGGTAACAGAAGCCCCATATACCATCCTCTTCCTCCTTCTCCATCCATTTAACAAACGCACCCTAAAATCTTCCTTATGTGTCAGCCTTGGCTAGGAGCTTTCCAGTCCAGGTATCTCAATCATCCTTCACCACTACCAAGTGGAGGTTGCTGCCTCTGTAAGGCAGATGGGGAAACAAAAGCTGAGAAAAGGGCTCAAGCTTCACCCAGCCGGTAAAGAGCAGAGTCAGAATTTGACTGCTTGCCTCTCTATTGCCAAAACCCACATGCTTTTCTTGATGATCTGCCTCAGTTTCTTTAAGGCTCCAGGTTTTTTAAAATTATCAAAAAATTATTAAGTGGAAATCAACAGTCTATTATCCTATCACGCCCATCTCTTTTCATTTGGGGTTATTACGTCAATTACCGTCTGCTCTGTTTCAAACATTGCACTGGCTGAATAGATAAACGAATGGGATAGATGGATGGATGGGTAGGTGAGTGGATGGATGGGTGGGTAAGTAGATGGATGTATGAATGGATGGATGGATGGATGGAGGGATGAGTGGGTGAATGGATACATGGATGTATGGATAGGTGATGGATGGGTAAATGTGTGAATGGATGGGTGGATGGATGAATGGATGAATGTCAATGGACGGACACATGGGTGTGTAGGTAGCAGATGGGAGGATGGGCTAATCAATTAACCAGTTTCTTTTCCTTTGCATGGAGGACTTCTCCTGGAATAATGCTCCTCTCATTCTGAGTCATGCTGTACAAACACACTGCATGACCCCCAGTGCTCACTGCTTTTCTTTCTTCACTAGAGAAATGGAAAAGCAAGATTGAGGAGACCATCTTCCTGGTGTTTAAGGACATCAGCATGACCAAGGTTAGAAAGGAGGGCTGAGAACAATGGCATCCTGAGTCATGGTTTTTCCAGAACTGCTTGGCTGAACAGTTGCTTCTGTTGTTGAGTAAAGTGGCAAGCTAAATCCAGATTAAAAGACTCCCAGCAACGTGCCTGTTTACAATCCTGTAAAGCCATGGCTCCTGGGCCAGGAGGAGGTTTCTTAAGGCTTAGGACTCCTACTCTGACTCCCTCTCTTAGACATTTCAGATGGGGAGGGTCTGTGAAGCCTATAGTCAACTCTGACATTGAGAACCAAGCCTCCATTGTTTAAGACTGACCTCAAGAGCAGGGCAGACAGGTCCAGGGGAAGAGCACTGGTTTAGGAGTCAGTCAGACTTGGGGTTGAGTCTTAGCTTTGCCTCTCATCCTGAGAAATTTTCTTAGCTTTGCTGGGTCTCAGTTTCTTTGTCTAAAATTGAGAATAGTGATATTACCTACAACAGGGCTGAGACGCTATGGGGGTGGGGGCGATGGTGGAGACTACACTGCATAGTAATGGGCCAGGTTCCTGGCACAAAGCTGGAAAAATCCTAGGTGTTCAGTAGATGTCAGTCTACCCATTTCTGCACCTCTGGCCTTTGCGACAGGCTTCGGAATACAAAAATGGGAATATCTCTGAGTAAATACACTCTGAGTTTTCTATTTTCTTATACGCCGGAATGGAAATTTGGTGGGCTTGGTCTTGGTTTATATTTCACTTTCTATATCCTGCTTGGCTAAAGCTGAGGTCTCTCAGTGGAGAGAGTTGGAAAGGCTTGAGCTTCAAAATATTTAGAATTTGACTGAATTTGCTCCCTTTTCCCACAATGATACAAAAAAAAATGGTTCATTCTTCCCACTCCACTGACTCGGCAAAGATGTGATCCTCTAAAATAACAGCCCCAGCCCAGGAAAAGGGAGTATTTCACACTCTCCATCTGCAACGTGTCATGAAGAGGAAAAGAAAAATAAAGAAACCTTTAACAATTTGCCATATTGTATGCTTTGGAAGAGCCTGGTAAACTTGCCAGCAAATTGCTTCTAATTATAGGAAACCTGCCTTTGGCTTCAGGAAACACTCACTAGCGTCATTCCAGTACCCAGTTGTTGGCAGAAGCAGAAGTTTCTTCCATTATTATTTCAGTTGGCTTGAGCTATCGACAAGGCATTTATCAAATGGGGCATGCAGCTGCCTCTGTGGAATTAGTAGTAGAGGAGGCAATGTGTGGGAGCCAGGTGAAACAGGCCAGCCGCTGAAGAGTCCTGATGCGATCTCCAGTACCAGCGTCAGCTGTCAGCAATAATGATCTGCCTGTCTTATGCTCAATTTTTATTTAAGAAGTTACAGAACACATGTTATTATCATAAAATCTAGTAAAATATCAAATTCCCAAACATTTCTCTTTCCTAAACCTGTACCTTTCCCCAGGACGGTTCACCATTCTGCTGGCTTTTCCTAATTCTGCTGAAACTTGTCAAGAGTCCTCTTATTAACCACTGCTCACATGCCAGCTTTGGGTACACCATCAGGTCCCTTCTGGGTCCTTCCAGATCTTTCAGTTACTGTCTCTTCATCTTTCCTCTTTCTCTTTGCAATGCATACTTGTTCTTTTTTTAATTGGGTGATATATTTACCTAGTGTTCCATGAAGGGGCCATATATGCAAAGCGGCCCCCAAACACAAAAAGAACTGAGAAAGCAGAGAAGGAGGCAGATAAGTCCAGCTTGTCATTATAGGGTGATTTTATTGGGAAACTTATGAACACCGTTGCTCCCAGACCCAGGGACTATATACCATAAGGCAAGGGTGTAGCTGCTTAATTTAGTCTAAGGGCAGAATTTGTGGTAGATATGAGTTTATCAAGGTTGATTTGCTCTAAAGGCAGGATTTACAGGGAACAATAGAGAAAATGAAAATCTTTTCCCAGAACCTGCATTAATCAGAGATCAACATAGTGGATTATCTTCCAAGATGGAGTCACTTTAGCATCTAGAGCAACACAACTCTCCTTCTTCCCTTCATAGTGAATTTATATTGGAGATCATCCTTGCTGGTATCTATAGAAGTACCTCATTCAGTTAATGGTTATAATCAGTGAAGTTCAGTAGAAATACAATGACAGTCAGTTTTTTAGTAGCCACCTTAGAAAAAAGTAAAAAGAAACAGGTAGAATTAATTTTAATGCCCCAGACCTTATCAACCTTTGTCTACAAAGATCATACCTATTCTAATGATAGTATGGTGTCATGGAAGGTCCTATCCCTTTTCTACCTTCCACCCAAGGGTCTCCAAGCTGGTCCAAAGAACGCTGGGGAAGCAAACACTGCTTTTTCCTCATCCATCCAGCTCTCCTAGCATGTCCTCTAACAAAAATGTCCATTTTACAGTGTCCCAAAAACTCTCATCCGTAGGAATATGTGTAAATAGCCACTTGGGAAAGGTGCAGAGACAGAGTATCTATGGAAAGAGAAAATAATTTAGCTAGTCTGGACTCGGATATGATAATTAAAAATACTGTAACTCATTCATTTATTCTGTAAGGGTTCAGCATCGACCCTGCTCCAGGCCTTTTTCTGGATTCGGGGAATGCCTGATTTCTGCTTTCAAAGAGTTTACAGTCTTGTGAATGAGCCAGACAGGCCAATCACGTGCCCCGTGCTAACACGGTACACACATAAGAGGACCACCAAGAACTCCTTCGGGAGGGAGTGAAGCCCAACCTCGACTGGAAGGACGGGCAGTGGTAAGTCAGGGAAGGCAGCCACCACTTGGAATGTCCAAGATTGGGAGAAGTTTGCTAGGTGAGGGAAGGAGAGAAGCACCCTCTGGGGAGAGGGAGCTATGAGTTAAAGGGGTCCAGGGTGGCAGACGAAATTGCATATGCATGGGGCCGTGTTGCATAATGGTGCAGGGTTAAGAAGAGAAACATTAGCTGGAGAATCAGATGGACCAGCCCAACTAACTCTTTTCTAGCCACCAAAACAGATTTTAAAATATGTCAAAAATCCAATTAACCATCTTCTCCCCAAAACCTGCTCCCTGTCCAGTGTTCTCAGAATGGCCCAACACCCTCTCACCACCCAGGTGATTTTTCCCTGTCCCTCAATCCTGTATTTAAAGCCATCCCTGATGACCCTCCTGTCCAATCTCTCATCCACATCACAAATGCGATCATCCTACTTGCACCACCTCAGCTTTCTCAGGGGGCTGTGCCAGCCCAAGACTTGTCATCTGCCTTCTTTGTTGTTGCTTCTGACCTTTCCCCACACTGTAGAGTGGCCATTCCAAAATGGAAATCCAACCATGCACTAGTCATTCACTGATTACCATTTTCCTCAGGATAAAGAGTTTTAAACATCTCTGATCTGCAGATCTGTTAATAAATAAACTTTCTGGAATAATCTCCACTCTCCTTCACTTACCCCATGTGTTTGTCCATTTTCATACTGCTATAAAGAACTGCCTGAGACTGGGTAATTTATAATGGAAAGAGGCTTAATTGACTCACAGTTCAGAATGTCTGGGAAGCCTCAGGAAACTTACAATCATGGAAGAAGGTGAAGGGAAGTAAAGGCACTTTCTTCACAAGGCAGCAGGAAGGCGAAATGCTGAGCAAAAGGGGAAGAGCCCCTTATAGAACCATCAGATCTTGTGAGAACTCACTCACTATCATGACAACAGCATGGGAGAAACCACCCCCATGATTCAATCACCTCCATCTGATCTCTTACTTGACAGATGGGGATTATGGGGATTATGGAGATTACAATTCAAGATAAGATTTGGGTGGGGATACAAAGCCTCACCATATCATCCCAGAACCCAACCTTATCAAGCCATCCCATTTTCTAAACATGTCATAACTTTCCCATTTCCATGCCTGCCCCATCATATTATTTCTGCCTGGAATTTTTATTCACCTATGCTACCAGGCTAGTTTTAATTTTTTCTTTGAAGCCCTAGCTCAAAATACTTCTTCTTTAGCTAGCCCAACCTGTTCCCCCCATCCAGGAAAAAATAAGATAATTGCTTCTTCATCTGTGTTCTCAGGCACTGTTGTTGTCTCTTCAATACACTGTACCATGATCTTATGATGGCTTCTGTAACTCAAGTAAATTTCAGACAACACGGTGGTCCACTGTCAGCCCAGTCTCAAGTCCCAAAAAGCACAACTATGCAACTCACAAGTAGTGAAAAGTAGTTAAAATCTTTGCTGAGCCCTCCTGTGGAAATGACAAAGAGGGGAATGAATTTCTTATTAATAATATACATCTTAAAAACTATCTCCCAATGATTAACTCTTTCAATATCCTTCTCAGTCAACAGTTGTTTCCTAAACTAACTCATTCATTCTCTCTCTCCAAAATCCTAACTCCCTAAAGCCACCTCTGACATCTGCCTTGCATGTTTGTTTATTTCTGCCTTCTCATCAAGGCCACTGACTTATACACGATGGACACCATTCCCACCATAGTCTTTGGAGTGGAGCTTTCAAGGATGCTATTTCCATAGAATACCATGTGAATGGTGTTTCCTGCAACACGGTAGATCTGCTCCCATTCCTCTCTCGGCTCTGTTCTGAGTATATCAATTTAGTACTCTGGCTTTTTCTCCCTTAGTCAGTTTCTGGATGCTGACTCAACAAGCAAAGATCTTTCTCCCAACAGCCACGGGAGATGGTAGAACGTCACGAATACTAGTTCATTAATCACTGTTGTCTCTGTTACATCTGTTTTTGAGTCAGTCTTTCTCAGCAAATGATGAGCTCTTCCAGGTCATAGGGTGCATTTTATTTAGTTTGGTGGTTCCAGAGCCTGCACAGATTCCGGAACATGTAGACCCTCAATTACTGAGTCAATGACTTTGAAAGAAAAAACTATGTAAAAGTTCAAATAGCCCACAACTTTCCAAAAGAAAAATACCACTGAACACATTGGTTCTTATATTACTAATATATCTACTTACTTCTTTTCAAAGGTTAGCATCTTTTAGCAGTGGGCTTTCAAATTATGGTCTACATCAAACAAATGTTTCAAGGACAAAAGTTATCATTACTTCATCCAATACATTATAGTTTATTTTGTTTCTTTCTTTAAGTATTATTTTAAATTGAAAGCTGGTCATAAACAACTGAATTGATGTCCCAACTCCTGTGTCTTTTCCTCTAGTTTGATGGGTAGAAAGAGCTGTGTGGTTTTTCTTATTTATTTATTTATTTATTTTTGAGATGGAGTCTTGCTCTGTCACCCAAACTGCAGTGCAGTGGCGCGATCTTGACTCACTACAATCCTGTCTCCTGGGTTCAAGTGATTCTCCTGCCTCAGCCTCCTGAGTAGCTGGGACTACAGATGCATGCCACCATGCCTGACTAATTTTTGTGTTTTCTAGTAGAGACCTGGTTTCACCATATTGGACAGGCTGGTCTTGAACTCCTGACCTTGTGATCTGCCCGCCTCAGCCTCCCAAAGTGTTGGGATTACAGGCGTGAGCCACCATGCCCAGCCTGCTCTGTTTTTCTTAAGAAGGGTCCTTTTTTTTTTTCTCCTCTTTAGCACACCATTGTGTGTTTCCCCAGATCAGCAGGCTCATGTGACAGTGGTCACCAGTTGGTACTTCCGGATAGCATCTCTTCCTTAGGAGAAGTTTCCTTTTTCATGGCTACCTGTGTAGAAGTGGATGTGGGAGGTTGGTTGGGAGAGGACTACTCTGGTCCTCTAAGTCTCAAAACACAGATCAGCTTGGGCACAAGGTCACCACTTGGAACCCTAGTACTCAGAGCCCTGGTGCTCTTCCTCCCCATGCGCTGCAGGCCTGCCTTCTCTCAGTTGTACAGAGGGCAACTGTTGTCTTAAACATGGCATACTCATCTGTGCAGACATAGACACATGCAAACACATACACTTGTACACATGCATCATTCATGAACAAACTCATCCATTCTCAGAGAAAATGGAGTCTCAAGTCATAAGGAGGAAAATAAAGTTTTTCTTAACCATTGAATAATGTGTACGATGCCTCTTTCTTGACAGAGTCAGAACTCTACGTTATTATTTTGAATAGTGTTTAATTACCTTTCTTTGTGCATTGAACCTCACCCTACTTTCAAATTGTGCCCCATTGTGCCTGTCAGAAAGAAGAAAAGAGCTTGTTTTATATCCTCTTAAAGACTTCTGCCCTATGCTAAAGTTGATGTGAGCTGGTCATTCTGGGAAGAACTTGACTATATTCCTGGCCAAGGGCCCACACTGGCCTTGGTTTCTGTCTGTGGACACAGATGGATGATTCTCTTCTTCCCGACATGGAGGAAATAGGAGAGCCTTGATGAGAACTGAGACTCAGCCTAACATGGCCAAGGAAGCAGTGATGAATTTGTGGCATCATAGGGGTGTGGGTTTGGATTTCCACAGATGCCCAGACATGAGGGCTACCTGATGGTGTGTGTGATCTCGATAGCCAGTGCCTAGCATTTCCTCAGGAGGGAACATCCTCCACCACACAGCTCTTTCTATCCACTACAAATGACAAGGGGACAGAAATAAACAACAATACCAACAGCAGGCCCAGCCCAAGCAATGGACTTTGACAAGAAAAACGCCCTGTAAGACTCTCAGTCCCTTGGTTTGTAAAATAAAGACCACACCTGCCCTGCCAGCTTTGTAGAGCTGCAGGTAAGTAGGCTGCACATGAGATCCATGTGGAATGAGAACACAGTTTGAATACTGCATGATACCATGCAAATGTAGATGTTAGGATATTAAAGAGAATTTTAGTCACAATTAACAATAAAGTCTGTTAAGATACACTTGCATTTCACAAACGAGAGAAAGGAACTAACATTTATGTGGCAGGCATTCAGCTGAGTCATTTCATAGATAATATCTCATGTCATCCTCATAATGGCAGTATGGTGAGGCAATGCTATTTATTCTATGTTACAGAGGAAGGAGAGGTTCAGGGAACTTATGTAACCCTCACAATTTCACAGCCCAATAAAACAATAAGAGTCTAAGCTGGGAGGCAAACTCTGGTGGCTCAGGTCCAGGGTCTTTGCTTCCCACCTCTGCTCCATATCTATGAGACCAAAATTAATCAGGGAGAGACCCTATTGCACAAGGCAGAAATCCCAGTAGCTGTCCTCAGAAGATTCTGGGAAGGGCAGTCCCTGAGCAGCATGACATCACTTCCAGTAGAATCTGGTTGATTTTGGACCTCCCTTCCAAATCGGACATTCATGGATTCCAAGGATTACAGAAAATGAATTCCTTCTGGGCTGATCAGGGAATACTGCTTTCTTAAAGCCACTAGGCTCCCCTAGTGTTGTCCTTGAGTGGAATCTTCAGCAATGACCGCATAACCTCTATTTATTCTGTGGGCTTAAAAGTCAGTCCTCAACACTTGACTTTGGCTGTCAGCTCTAAACTGAAGTGGGAGCTACTTGAGGTGGTTTGGATTTCAATGACTAGGCTCTTGGACTTGGGAGACATCTCCCTGTTCTTGGAGAAGACTTTTAAAAATTTTTAAATGTTTTCTGATAGCAGTTGCTTGAGCACTGCCAGCTTTCTGGTCTCATTCTAGCAAGGGAGATGGGCTGCCCTGGAGAGGCCGTCTGAAGCTTGATGGGAGGCTGACATCTGAAGTTGTTACATCCCCTCAGTCTGTTTTTAGAAGGCTCTTGAAGAGAGGAGATAAACTGCCTGGCATCCCTGTTCATGATAATGGATGGGAAGGAGCCTTGCAGCTTGGGCTGGATGGCAGGGGAAGCTGGCAGGGATTTCGGAGACACTCCTGACTCTGCACCAGCCCAAGGCCAGTCCAGCCCTGAATACCCTGAGCCATTCCAGGAGCAATCTTCCGAAATGTTCATCTGACCCCAACATCCCTTGCTTCCATGATTAAGTCAAAAGTCCTTAACCTAGACCGGTAAGCCCCTCATGATCAGCTCCTTCCAACCTCTTCATCATCTTTGTTTTCCCTTTCTCTTCTTCCTCTACCCTCTCTCCAGGATGGCAAGTCTACATGCATGGCAGAACATTTGGTGCCTTTATGCCTTTGCTCAAACTATACTCATTCCACTTGGAATGACCTTCCTTAGCTCCTTGGCCTGACAGACTTCTCTTTGCCCTCAAGATCCAGTTTAAGCATCTACCTTTTTCAAGCCTACAATCTCTACATGGCTCCAACCACACAGCAGCACTGTGTCCCCTAGTGACCTCATGGTACTCTTTGTTTATCCCATCAGAGCACTTGCCACACCAGGTGGTGATTATCTGTTCTCATGCCTCTCTCCCCACTAGGCAGTGAATATCGTAAGGGCAGGGACCATGGCCGATTCTCATGACAGCCTCAGACTATTGCATGGCTCAACTCTTTACATATAGTAGATACATAGTAAATGTGAAAGAAAATTAGTAAGGGAAGAATGAAGTTATGTTGTTTCTACTCTCTAAAAGAAATAGAAAAAGTGTTTGTAGTTCCTTATTGTCAAAGTTTCCAGAGTGTTGCCAAGAACATGTAGACTGTCTGCTGAACCCCTGCTCTCTTACTAGCTGTGAGAATTTGGGCAAGTTACTTAACTTCTCTGTACTTCAACTCCCTCATCTTCAAAATGAGAATGAAAATACTTGTGAGGATGAGTAAGTCAGTACAGGATAGCCACTTACAAATACAACTGTGATTTAGATAGCATGAGCAACATTAGCTACTATAACAAGTCAACTCCTAGTCTAAGTGGCTCATGGTCACATTTCAGTGCATCCCTTCCACAGAGTCTCTCAGGGATCCAGGCTTTTTCTATCTTGGTGCTCAGCTTCCTCTAGGTCCTGAGATTTCTCTCCCTTGAGCTGGCAGATGGGGAAAGAGCAAGGTTCATGGAAGGAATGGCCAGACCCAGATATAAGGGGACAAACATCATCGTCCAGTGGCCACAGCTAACCCAGAAGAGTGGCTCAAAATGGGGTTCAGCTGTGGGCATTGAGAGAAGGAGACAACAAAGCCACTGATGGGCATGGGAATTCTCTGCCCCAAACACCACTTGGGACACTGTAAGTCTTGAGTAAACATAGGTGCTGTTACTATGGTGTGGGGAGCCTGATGAAAAAATATCCGCTATGATTCTTTACAGATAATGAGGATATTTTGCAGGTGCCAAAGAGTGGGTTGTGGCAGGGGGTTCTTCAAGGTATGGGCCCTAAAATCAACATATTTTTGAATCTCTGTTCTGCAGGTACAGCTCCACAGTTACTGTCTTTCATCTTCACTGGGAAAGATGGCTTTGTGCTCATTTGGTTGGTGATGTAACTGCCTTAAGGGAGAGCAGGCCGGGAGCAGTGGCTCATGCCTGTAATCACAGCACTTTGGGAGGCCAAGGTAGGGGGATCACTTGAGCTCAAGAGTTCAAGACCAGCCTGGGCAACCTAGGAAGACCCTGTCTCTACAAAAAGTACAAAAATTAGCCAGGTGTGGTGGCGTGTGCCTGTTGTCCCAGCTACCCAATAGGCTGAGGTGGGAGGATTGCTTGAGTCCAAAAGGTCGAGACTTCAGTGAGCCATGATTATGCCACTTACTGCACTCTAATGTGGGTGACAGAGCAAGAGCTTGCCTCAAAACAAAACAAAACAAAGTAATGTATGTGCCTAGGTCATATAGAGAGATTGTGGGAGGCCGTGAACTAGGACATTGCTCGAGCGACGAGCTTTGTGCCTGCGTGGCCTCAGTCATCCCCTTGACTGCTCTGAATCCCAGCTTCTTATCTACCAAATCTTTTAGAATAGATAATTTCAGAGCTGCTTTTTAGTTTTAAAAGACCGTTCTGCGAAAGACCATGAGGTCATCCAAAGGGAAATGACTTTGAATGATGAAAGATCTTTACAAAAAGGAGGGATTGATGTTGATTATGTTGCACTTTAGGGAAAGTACAAGTGGGACCTACACGTGACTGCAACAGCCCCACCTCTATAGAGAACAGTTATGCTGATTTCTACAACAGTGTCAGGGACGTTGGGGTTAACACTCTGCAAATTTGACCAGAGCAAATAGATTTTGCTGAGTACATTCTCGCAGAACATTATTTTTGTTAAAAAAAAAAACAGTGCTTTTAGTTAATAGCTGACATTTATTTAATTTGCACAAACAGATTTATTGTCAACTGAAATAGTTAAGATACATAAAAGAAACACAAGCTAGAGGAAAATTCAAATGCAGTTTCAGTTTTACAGAGGCATGGATGGTTTTCTTTGAAAGTAGTTCAGCTCAAGAAGCTTGTGTCTGTCTAGCACCCTAGTCTATTGGTCTCATCTGTGAGTACATTTCGGTGTCATGAAAGTTTAATTTGTTTAAGGAATTCACTAATTGTATAGTTTACTCTTTTGTAAAATTATTAAATAAACTTTTTTTGTGGAATCGTAGGCACTGGATATGCGAACAGTAGCTGATTTGTTTTTAGTTCACTTTGTTTAATCAAATTTTCAGAACAAAATATTTTTAAAAGTACAGATACCAAAGAAGCAGAGGATTCATGAAATAGTATCACGAACAATGGGTGGCCAACAACTGTCCCTGATCAAAATGTCGCTTCTGACCTGACAACTTCTCCTGGGGCTCCAATTTCTAGACTGCCTGCAAATGATTAGCTTGCAGGATCTCAGTGCTGGGCCAGAGGGGGCTCAAAGGCTGGGATTATGCAGCTACTCACTTTGTTTGTTCTTCTTTAACTGTTTATAGATTTTGAAAATGTTTATGGGAATGGGGAGAGGAAGGCAGAGCAGAGCACAGGGAATTAATAACCATCATGTGCTTGATTCTTAACGAACCCAGTCGAGAATCTGGGCCAACAAGACATACACCTTCGCTCTCTCTTGGGGGTAGAGGGTGGCTTTTCAGCCTAATTTTAAAAGAAAAATGATGCCTGACTTACTCTTCAGACAAAATCTCGGGATGTGTTGGGGCTGAAGTTGAGACGGGGTGTGGAAGGCAACTGTCTCCTGGTTTCTTTTACCTTTTCTGGGAGAGCTCTGCCGACTGCAATGTGGACTGACAGGAGTAGCCTAGTCCACACATTCAGTTTGTTTCTTGAGTACTGACTCTGCTCTGGGCACCTGGTAGGCACTGGAGGCATATGTGAGAGCAAACACTACATGGCATCTTCCCTCCTGAGCTTATAGATTCGTGGGAAAACATATTAATAAAATAATGTCTCTCAGGCCGGGCGCGGTGGCTCACGCCTGTAATCCCAGCACTTTGAGAGGCCGAGACAGGCAGATCACCAGTGGTTGGGAGTTCAAGATCAGCCTGACCAACACGGCAAAACCCTATCTCTACTAAAAATACAAAATTAGTGGGTTGTGGTGGCACATGCCTGTAATCCCAGCTACTTGGGAGGCTGAGGAAGGAGAAACACTTAAACCCAAGAGGCGAAGGTTGTGGTGAGCCAAGATGGTGCCATTGGACTCCAGCCTAGGCAATAAGAGTGAAACTCCCTCTCAAAAACAAACAACCCCCGCAAAATAATGATAATCTCTCTCTGTCTCTACACACACACACTCACTCACTCACTGCAAAGATGATGATAAGAACTTATAAGTGAACTGTCCATCTAGTTGGCAAATCAGGAAGGGAAGTAATCTGGCTAAGATATGACGAGGAAGTCAGAGGTAGAGACTTGAGAACAGTGTCTGCAGCAGAGAGAACAGCATAGGCCAAAGCTCGCCATGGGAGCCGGTAGGCCATGTCTAATAAACTCAAAGAAGGCCAGTGTGATCTGAGGGCAGAGAGTAAAGGCTCTTGCGATACAAGATGAGGCAATTATTGAGTCAAATAGGGCCATGTGGATCAGTTAAGGATTTCTACCCTCATGTGAGGGTACTGAAAGCTCATAAGTTTGAAACAAGTCCCAGCTGGAAGACAGATGCATCTCAGGTCAAAATCTGGTCCCAGCACCTACTCACTCATTCTGTGACCTTAGGCAAGTTTCTTCATGCCTTGAGCCTTAGGCTCCTCTTCTATAAAACAGGTAACTTCTATTATGCAAGGTCATTTTGGAGAGTCAATGAGGAAGTATGTATAGCAATACTTAATAGTAAATGCAGCGGCTGATACATAACACACGCTCAAAACATGTTGGCCTGAGATAAGTGAAATAGATGGTGTTTCTAACCTTCAATAACAGGAGTGGACCTGACTATCACCTTGCTTCTTTCAGGGTGAGGATACTGAGTTCAGCAAAACCCACAAAGTTGAGACCACCCATTCTAATATTGGCTTTTCTCAGGTTAAAAAAAAAAAAAAAAGATGTTTACTTTCCCCCTGGAATTATAGAATCACAAATTATTAGACATGGAAGGGACTTTGAAGGTGGCAATGCCAGTCTCTGGCTCATTTTTGAAGCTATAGTAGATATTCATTGTTTTCTGCAGCACCAATACCTATCTCCCTTCACCTTGGTCTCCTTTTGAGGAATTACATCTTTCTCATTAGGTACAGTGTGATGGGCCTATGTGGAGTGCCCGTCCTGCACTAGTCAAAGGGCAAGGACCACTCCCAAGCCAGTGAAGTGAGCCTTCCCTTCCTGGGATCCCAAACAGAAAAGTGAAAGGCCGATACAGAATGGCTGGGGGCAGGGCGGGTAGGGCTCCACGCTGGCACAGGCTCCTGGGCAGGTTGTTCGGCTGTTGGACCCACTTGATTATCAGCTTTCCAGCCTCTGGAGGGAGGATCCCTGAATCCCTTCCATGGTCCTTACATGCCGTCCAGCTACCCCTTGAGTCTGTTGGTCCTTGAAAGCCTTCCGACATAACCCCATTTTAATTGCTAGCTTAGAGCCAAAGCATACTCTTTAACACCACAGTGAAGAAATGGAAGCCGGAGAAATTAAGTGACCTGCACAAGTCACACAGCTAGTTTGTTGGATCTGGGTGCAGAGTCAATTACTTCTAAGTCCCGAGCTCTTTGTACAGCACCTAGAGATTTTTTTTTTGTTTAAATAGGGAGTTCTAGGAATAAGATAAAGAAAACGCCTTGATTTCCGCCCTTTCCTCATCCTCTTTGATTTCTGTCTGCTTCATAGTCACAAGTGAAATTCTAGCTCAAAACGTGAGTAGCTTCCTTTTGAGTCTGAAATCTGTAAACATGAAACCTGGCATTCAAGGCCTTCACAACATAATCGCCACTCAGATCTCCAGCTTCATCTCCCACATAAAGACCTGCTAGCCTTTTCTTCTACCTAAAACCTGCCGTCCAGCCGCAGAGGCCTCTTCTGGTCCTAGGCACGTGCTGTCCTCTTCTCTCCCACACTCTCTCAGGCTGCTCTGTCTTCTTTCCTTCCTTCTTCCTTTCAGCACTATAGAAAGCTACTCTGTCCCCCACCTGGGGAACTAACTCAGCAGGTAAGAAGACCCAGTCCTTTTCTAAAGGAGCTCGCAGTCTGCAGGAGAGAGGGGTGAGTAAACAACCAGATCCAGCAGGGGCAGGGTAGGAGGTTGTGAGATCACCAGCTGGGTCCCAGCCTTCTTGGAAACCAGAGAAGTTTGCCTGAAGGAGAAGATTTTAACCGACTTCGTAAGGATGAGTAGAAGATATAGGCAGGAAGAGGAAAATGTGCATAAAATGAAAGAGGAGAGAGACAGAGAGAGAAAAGATAGAGATGATCAAACACACAGGCAGCAGAAGAAAACACAGATAAACTGGACAACAGGATCATAATGGAAAACTTTTGTGCTTCCACAGGCACCATCAAGAAACTGAAAAGACAATCCATGTAATGGGGAAAAACTTTTGCTAATCCTGCATCTGATAAGGAACTTTGATGTGGAGCATAAGGAACTATTATAATTCAATTATTTAAAAAGGCAAATAACCAAAAAGTGGTCAGAGGATCTGAATGGGCATTTCTAGAAATATGACACACAAATAGCTTAAAAGCATATGAAATGATGCTCCACATCACTAACCATCAGAGAAATGTAAATCAAAGCTGCAACAAAATACCACTCTCTACCCACTCATGTGACTATAATCAAAGGATAGATAAGAAGTGTTGGTGATAATATGGAGAAACTGGAACCCTCACACACTGCTTGGGAGAATGTAAAATGGTGCAGCCACTTTAGAAAATAATCTGCCAGCTTCTCAAAAAGCTAAACATAGAGTTACCATATGACCCACAATTCCAGTCCTATACAACCAAGATAATTGAAAGCATACGTGCACACAAAAACTTGTACACTAATGTTTACAGCAACGTTATTCATAATAACCAACACGTGGAAACAACTCAAGAGTGCATCAACAAGACAAATGGAGAAACACAATGTGGCATATCCATGCAATGGAATATTATTCAGCCATAAAAAGGAATGAGATGCTGAGACATGCTACAACATGGATGAACCTTGAAGATATTATACTCAGTGAAAGAAGCCAGACACAAAGAACCACATAGTATTTGATTCCATTTCTATAAAATGTTCACAGTAGGCAAATCCGAAGAGACCGGAAGAAGTTCAGTGACTGCCAGGGGCAGAGGATGAAGAAGAAATGAAGGTGTATGACAGCCCAGGGGTACAGTTTCCTTTTTGAGGTAATGAAAATGTTTCTAAATTGATTGTGGCAATGGGTACACAACTCTGTGACTATAATAAAGGCCACTGAATTGTATACTACACTTTGAGTGTGTGAATCGTACGGTATATGAATTATAACACATAGCATACATTTTAAAATAAGAAATAAAAAAAACAAAAATGCTTTTAAAAATAAAATAATAACTCTTATGTATCTTGTGATCCAGAAGATGATAGGGAATGATGGCTAAGAGTGAAAAATCAAAAGCATCCTGCTGAGGTTTACCAGGACCAGTTACTTAACTTCTTAGGGCTTCGGTTTCCTGATCTATAAAATGGGGGTGAATGCGAAAATGCATAAAAAGTGCTGAATCCCATTCCTGGCCCAGAGTCCATGCTCAATGAATGTGAGTGATTATGATCACAACCAACTGACAGACTGGAAGAGTGGGTGGTCCTAAGAGTTCCAGATGGACTGTAGAGAAAGAAAAACCTATATCAGAAGAAAATATTTTTAGGTTTGTCATTATGAGAGCAAAAAAAACATTTAGGAAATAGAAAATGCCAAATATGTCAAATTAATTTTATTCTGCAATGACAGAATTTTGTATAAATAGCCTTCAGAGTTCATTTAAAGTCACACACTCATAAAAATGTAATCGGGAGCACAAATGAGAGAACCAAGCTTTTGGGGATCAGAGGAGAGGAGAATCTGGGAGCAAGCCCAGTCTTACTACCTGGTATTATCAGTAGCCCACAGCATACCCATTATCTCATCAATGGAAGCTCTGAAGTAAGACTTTCCATCCTTTTCAGGAGAGGAGGTCATTTAGGCTGTTGTCTTCCAGAATTCTCCTTGTGCTATTGGAGTCTGAGGTGTTATTAAAGTAAGAACAGCCAGGGATTGTGGAAAACAGTCAGAGGTAGAAAATAAAACTCGGGCACATTTTGAAATTTGACAATTACACTTTCAGGCATGTACCTTAGAGAAACACCAGCTCAATTTACAGGTACAAAAATGTTCCTGAGGCACTACTGGTAAGAGCAAAGAGGTAGTGGTGATAATAATGATGGTGGTGGTGATGACGGTGGTGGTGATGATGACGGTGGTGGTGATGATGACGGTGGCAGTGATGGTGATGGTGGTGGTGATGGTGATGGTGACAGTGGGTGGCAATGGTAATGATGGTGGTGATGATGACGGTGGCAGTGATGGTGATGATGATGGTGGCGGTGATGGTGATGGTGGTGGTGATGGTGATGGTGACAGTGGGTGGCAATGGTAATGATGGTGGTGGTGATGATGGTGGCAGTGATGGTGATGATGATGGTGGCGGTGATGGTGATGGTAGTGGTGATGGCGATGGTGACAGTGGGTGGCAATGGTGATGATGGTGGTGGCGGTAATGGTGACAATGATAGTGATGATACCTGACATTTACTCAGCACTCTCTATTTCTTAAGCATTGTTGTAAACACCTTATGTGTACTGACTCTCTTCATCATCACAGTAAACCTATTAGGTTGATACTATTATTATGCCCACACTACAGATCACAGCACTCACTGTTTAAACCTCTCTGAAATCTTTCCATTCCACTTAGACTAGTCCAAAACCTAGCCCTTTACCCTGGCCTCCAGTGGCCTCTTAGATCCGTCTCCTGCCTGCTGCTCTGAGTCCCCAACTCCTCCTCATCATCATGTTTCTTCCGTCTATTCCTTCAGCTCCCCAAACTTAATGCTATCAGATCTTGTTCGCCAGTTGTTCCCTCTACTGCAAGCACTCTTCCTCTGACCAGTAGCTCCCAAAGCACGGTCCCTGGGCCAGCAGCATCAGCATCACCTGGGACCTTGTTAGAAATGCAATTTTCAGGTCTCACCCCAAATCTACTGAATCTGAAACCCTGAAGGTGACCCCAAAGATCTGGGTTGTTCTTAGCACTCCAGGTGTGTATGATTCACCAGAGTTTAAGAATGGCTGCTCTGGGTTTTCACAAACAGGCTGCTTCTTGTCATTTAGGTTCCAGGTTACTCATCACATCTTCAGAGTCCCTCCCTAACCTCATCCTCCCCATGACTCTCTAGCATGTCACCCAGCTTTATTTCCATCATGGCTCTTACCATTACCCAATATTTTCCTGCTTGTTGGGGCGTATGTCTGTCTGTGTGTTAATTGTCAGTCTTTTCTACCTGCCAGTAAACCCTCTGAAAGCACAGACCTGCTGTTTATAACCACATCCTCAGCACCAAGCACGGAAGTCAACATAGAAGGGGCTCAATAGCATCTGATTCATTTGATTAATTGATTAATTGGAAGCCTATGCAGGCAAGACAAGAGTAATTGACTGAACTGTAAAGCAGGGCAGTCAACTCAAATGACTCTGGGAGCCAGCCAGGTTCTGTAATGGAAAGGCTGAATGTGAAGCGTGGAGGTGTGGAGGTGGCAGGGCAAATGAATGGAGAATACGTGGCTAAAGGATTCAAGTTCAATATTGAAAGGGTGGTATAGACCCAACAGAACCAATTTGTGGGCCAGATTCAGCCTAGGGGTTGCCAATTTGTAATTCTTATTCTAGAGGCTCTGACCTTGGCAATCCATTGAGGAGACATGCCTTTCCTCCTTAAATAAGACTTCCTGTTCCAAGAGCTTGAAAAACACCTGCTTTTCAGTTTAAGAGTTGGAGAAATGGAAGAGAGCTTGGAGAAAATCTATTAAGAATGAAAAAGTCCCCCCTCAGGGAGGAGTTGTTTCTTTCCAATCACAGAGAAAACTGGAGGAACCACTGGAACTCTGTTAAATACCTGCATGAAAGCATGACTATGCAAACACGTTTATTGCAACCCTTTTTACAAACACCAAAAAAGGCTCTCAAAGTCCAGTAATATGGTATTGCTTAAATAAATCAGAGTAGAAAAATTATATGTAATAATACTAAGCAGCAAATTTAAAAATTGTATTTTAGAAGAATCTCTGATTGCAGGATGACTTGCACAGGATGCTAGAGCACAGATAAAATCGGATGCCAATTTGATAAAAATAGCCTGTGTCCAAGCTGAGCTTGAACCTCTGGGACTTAGACCATCTTTGCATGTTAGAGAAACTCATTAAGCAAGTGTTTAATTGAGTGAGTTTATCTTAATGGGGATAAGAAAACATCAAAGAGGACATTTGAGAGAGAAATGGGGAAGGGATATGGGGAGGACAGCAAAGTCCCTGTAGCTCCCCAGCCAGCTCCATGGGCACTTATCTGAACAGTAACAAGGGGCGTCATGCAGAAACCGAAGGAGCTGTGCTTAAGGACTCAGTGTGACCGGGGCCCAAGCAGCACAGCAGCAGGCTCAGAGGGCACACTGGGATGTTGAATAGAAGTTAGCAACATTTTAAACGTCTTCATGCAGTACGCTAGCTGGAGTCACGTGGAGTTCTGAAAACACAGGATTACTGTCGTTCCCTCAGGGGTGTCAGAAGACAAGCTTCCGATGTCACCATTGTCGTAGTGGGCACTGACATGGACAGCGTCAACCAAGGCTGAGAGATGTTTCCTAAATAGGGGTCAGCGTGGTGGGCACAGAACAGGAGGGCCGTCTTGTGAGCACACATGAGACTCCCCCATCCCTGGATCCCTGAGATCACTTGGAAAACCATTGAAAGGGGAGTTTGGCAGATGGAGGCAAAAAACAGCTATACATGAGTTTGTGGGACGTCATTTGTACACATGTGTTAATATGGAAAATTAGGGATAGTATTTGCATTTATATCACTGATTACAAATATATCAAAATATCAACAGTTTCTCTGGGTGGTGGGATGGTGTAAGATTTTCTTTTTCTGTTGTATAGTTTCTGCACTTCGCAATTTTATTTTTCTAAAATGAACAGATATTACCTTGATAACAAGAAAATCCAAATTCTATTATTTTAAAAATACATGATTGGCAACATCAGGCATTTTCAGTAGTGAGCCAGAGAACTGGCTTCCAGATTGAGGTGGCTGAAAAGGCTCAGATCCATAAAAGGTGACCGGATGGTGTCCCCAGGACAAAGCAGTCCTACATGTTGTGCTTTAAGATAAAAGTTCCAAATACTTGCTGATTATCAAAGACCACCTCACAGTTACTGTTGTTTTCAATCCTTGTAATGGCTGTATGGGGTCTTATCAGCCATACTTCCAAAATGGAGAACTTGAGTCCCTGGAGGACTAGGTGGGTGGATGGGTGTTTTATGATTTTAGTTAACACACCTAATCAGCAGTTGGATATTCATACCTGGGTTCTTCTGTCTGTGATATTCCTCTATGGTATTCTAAGGCAGATGTTGCTTTCCAGATGCTGGCTTCAAGAGTATGATATCTTCACCTGCCTTGGGGACAGTCCTCTTGGATTTAGATCCAGAGCTTTGCATACATGTTCATTTTTCTAATAGGATAACTCCCAGTTTTACTACGCCCCTCCAAATTTTAAGTACTGAAATTCTATGTTATTTGAAAAGCATAGGCTTTGAAAAAAAATTGGAGATAGGAAATGCTTCTTGAACAGTAATATTGTGAGGTTCTAATGGCAAGCAAATCAGAAACATGTGGATTAAATTTCACTGAAATTGAGCATAAACAAAATAATATAAACAGTTTGGTAAAATTTGCTTGGGGTTTTCTCAAACCCAAACCATTTGAAAAAAAGAAAATGTTGGTATTTTTGATGAACCCTAAAAAGGGTCTGTTTGGCAGATTATAGGTTGGATGCGCCTGTCTGTGGTATTTCGACATAGCCTGTTTTCCAGCTGGGGGCACTGGTTCATTTGGGGTTGGATGCTGTTAGACTTGTGGCATAGTGGGTGTATAGTGGTTGCGGTGGTGTGCATTAGGGTGAAAGGAATACTCCACATCTCCTCATGCCACACAGTTTATTCTAGGTTGCTTGTTACCGAGAGGAGTTTGTCCATGGAAACCATCAGAGAACTAGAGACTCGGAGGAGGTAGACCTCTGCTTCTCCACCATGTCAGCCCGGCTGTTAAGTCACATCTTCCAAGGTGAGCAGCTGCATAGAGGGCCTGGCTGTGGGTATTGAGACCACTCATAGTCCTTCTGCTGCAGCTCAGTAGGAGAAGAAGGGGGAAGAGGGCTTTGTGTTATTGTTGTTGTTGTTGTTTAGATGGAGTTTCATTCTGTCGCCCAGGATGGAATGCAGTGGCGTGATCTCAGCTTGTGGCAACCTCCGTCTCCTGGGTTCAAGTAATTCTCCTGCCTGAGCCTCCTGAGTAGCTGCGATTATAGGTATGTGCCACCATCCTCAGCTAATTTTTTATATATTTTAGTAGAGAGGAGGGTTTCACCGTGTTGGCCAGACTGGTCTCAAACTCCTAACCTCAAATTATCCACCCAACTTGGCCTCCAAAAGCTCTGGGATTATAGCATGAGCTACTGTGCCTGGCCGAGGCAAGAGTTTTAATAGCTCTTTTGGCTCTAACAGATCATTGAGGCAGTGATCTGGTGCCAGCGGGTGCTAATACTTCAATAACACAATCAGTTGCAAAGTAAAAGTCACTGATTGTGGCCAGGCATGGTGGCTCACACATGTAATCTCAGCACTTTGGGAGGCCGAGTAGGGTGTATCACCTGAGGTAAAGAGTTTGGGACCAGTCTGGCCAATATGGTGAAACCCTGTTTCTACTTAAAAAAAAAAAAGTTAACCTGGTGTGGTGGGGGCACCTGTAATCCTAGCTACTTGAGAGGCTGAGGCAGAATAATTGCTTGAACTTAGGAGGCAGAGGTTGCAGTGAGCTGAGATCTCACCATCACACTCCAGCCTGGAAAACAAGAGCGGAACTCCATCTAAAAACTTTTTTAAATTAAAAAAAAGAGTCACTGATTGTAACTGATATTTATCCTGTGCAAAAGCCTTCCCCCTACAGGGGTAGACAAGGAGAGGAGCCACCAGTCCTGCCTTTCAGGACAGGACTGTGGCCTGTAGATGTTTTCTCACTGTCAGATCCATTAGAGTCAGCCTCAGTTGCAGAGAGCCTCATCATCAGTAGCCACAACCTTTCGGGGCAGCCCACGCTCCAGGGTGGTAACTGAGCAAGGCAGGTGCGTAAAGACACCCCTAGTGGGCAATCCTCAACCGAAACCCCCCTGTTCTGTCGGCCAAGGCTTTGTCGGGCCTGGAGTGCAGGATTGTCTTCTCTCTCTGCCTAGCCTGCTGCCCGCTCCTTCCTTTCCCTGGCATTGATCCTCAATCTTGCACTCCAAGACTCTGTGTCAGTCTTTGTTGCTAGAGAACTGGATGGACGCCATCCTGTTAGTTCATAACCTTCATGACTGTATCATGAAATAAGAATTATTATCACCATCTAATAGATGAAGAAACTGAGGCTCAGAGTGGCAAAATGCCTTAAGTGAGAGGTTAAGCATCTTGGAGGTAGGACATTGTAGAACTGGGATTGGAATTTAGCTTCCGTTAGGTCTGTTTCCTCCATATTCCACTCTCCTGAGCAGCCTTTTACATTCCTCAGTGATTTTGCTTCTGAATTTTCCGCAGCCTTGGCATTCACAGATACATTCATGTAGGATCAGGTGTGCTGGTGAACAGGGAGTGGGCACTAAATTGTACAAAAAGAGAGCATTTAACATCATTAATAATGGGAAATTCTGCTTTTTATTGAGCACTTACTAAGTGACATGGAACTTGCATATATAATTTTTTTGTTGTTTTTTTGAGACAGAGTCTTGTTCTGTCGCCCAGGATGGAGTGCAATGGAGTGATCTCAGCTCACTGCAAACTCTGTCTCCTGGGTTCAAGCAACTCTCCTGCCTCAGCCTCCCGAGTAACTTGGATTACAGGCTCCCACCACCACATCCAGCTAATTCTTGTATTTTTAGTAGAGATGGGGTTTCACCATGTTGGCCAGGCTGGTCTTGAACTCCTGACCTCAGGTGTTCCACCCATCTTGACCTCCCAAAATGCTAGGATTACAGGGGTGAGCCGCTGTGCCCGGCTACTGCATATATAATCTTAAATAACAACAATAATAGCTGACATATGGTGATGTGGACTAGGAACTGAGCACTGTGTGATGGGGCAGTGCTATTAACATTCCCACTAATGAAGGCACCAAAGAACTGTGAGTCATTTGTCTGAGGTCTCCAGCTTCTAAGAGTCAAGCTAAGACCATCTACTGCAGACCTGGCGTGTCCACTTGACCGTACAGCTTTGCCATTAAGCCTACAGGTGGCCATTCACATCCCCATTCTGTAAGGAGAGTACCTGAGGCTCAGAGTGGTGGGTACGCTGACCCGAAAACTTAGCTGGTGGGAGCAGAGCCATATTCCAGCCCAAATCTGCCCAACTTTAAAATCAACATCCTGTTTATCACTCGGTGTTGCCTCTCTATGGAGGAGCAAGAGATACAACATTTGTTGTCCCAAGGCAGATTTTGCCTTTAGATCAAGTCCAGTGCTGGCAGATTACAAGGAGAAGGCATGGCCTTGTTGGAAGAGGAGGAGATTCTGGGGGAAAGGCAGATGCCATGAGAAACGCCTGGAGTCTGCAGGAAAAATTTGGGGTACATTCGATTTAACCAGCATTTATTGGGTGCTGACTGCTGTAGGTGAACAACTCCACATTCATAACTCTCTGCAGACTTTTCTGTCAAGGTCTGGAGTCGGCCCACATATCCACCCAACCTCCCTACTGGACGCTTCACCCTCATTCAGCTATTCATTCAACAGGTATTTATATTGTGCATACCATAGTCAGTGTCATGTGCTCAGGAGTTGAGGGTGAACAAGGCACTCTTCTTGCTTGGCAAAAAGTGCAGTAGGGAAGCCAGATGTGTAAACAGGCAGTCACAGCCACCTACGCTCCCTCCGTGCAGAAGGAAATGAGCACGTCTGTCTTACTAGGACGGTGCTCTTCTCTCTGGGCTATGAAACACATTCCAGGTAATGAGAGAAGAAACACACATACACAAATCAGATTCCTCATTAACTGCACTTGGTCTTTTATTTCTCATTCACTGCAGTGCAGTGGTGATCTGGTCATCTCCAGCACATGTGCTGGGTTTCCACATGTGCCCCACACAGTGTCACAGAACCCTGAAGGCTGGCTCCATGACATATGGTATCATCCTGCTATTGGAAACAGGCCCTACCAGCCATCCAGGTGCCCACATTTAGGTGCTTCATCCTCTCCGTCCTCTCCCTCCTCCATACCCACACCTCTTGCTGGCTCCAGTGACGGTGTGACCAGCTCCCGGGTATCCTTACTCCTCTCTCCCTTCACAGTCGCATCTCAGGTGTTTTCAAGAAATGCCGATTGAAACCCTGCAAATCCACGATCTCTTTGTTCCGTCTCTGTTCCTTGATACTTACCTTCTCCTGGATGGGCTTCCTCACTGGTCTTCCTGCCCAAGTTTCTACCCCCTTCCCTCTACCCTTTACACCAGTCATCTACAACATGCTGACAAATCTCAGCATGTCACTTCCAGGCTCAGCATGCTTTTGTGTCTCACTGGTAGCTTGGCATTACAGCTTCCCATGTTCTGGGCCTGGTTCTCTCTATTCTTCCCCCACCCGCCTTATGAAATGCACCAACATCTCACGTCGTGGTATCTTTGCACGTCATATTTCTTCCAAACTTACCCCAGACCTCAGCTCTGATGCACTCTCTCTAGATATGCTCAAGCCCCTCTTCAGTATCCCTAGCCCAAATGCTCCCCTCCATTGTTAACACTTGTTATGGGGGCTGTGAACAGGTTGGCCTCCCAATCTGGAGGGTGTGAGCCCTCTGAGGATAGGGACCATGTCTTCTGCAACACTGCAAAGCCTTCATGAATGAATGAATGGGTCTAACGCTCTAGCTGGCTCTACAGTGAGTTAAGGCTCCTAAATATTTTGTCCTTATGCCTGCGCCAGCCCCAACCACGAGATCTTATCTGGAAGTCTGCCTCTGTTGCTGTGTCAATCTTCCAGCGTGACGTGAACCTTGGGGACCTGCTGGTAATCATTTGCAGCAGCCGAAAGTGCTCTTTAGAGAATGAGTCATTTGGTCCTTGCATGCACAGGCTGGTGACCCACAGAGAGTTTGTCTACAGACACCTTTGTGGGCAGCCGTTCGATTTCCTGAGCCTGAGGAGGCCTTTATTTCAGATTCCAAACTTTATTGCAACTTCTGAGTGACTGCCTTGACCCCGTTGGTAACCTCACAGCACTTACAGTGATTCATCTCTTCAGGAAACTGTGTCTCCGCTGGGTCTGTCCTGGGATACTGGCGCAGGAATAGTGGCTGACAGTGGGATTGGTGAGAGGGAAAAGCGTCTTTGCCTCTTTGCCATTTGCAGTCTCTTGAGCAGTCTGTGAGAAAAATATTTCCTTTGCTGTGGGATTCAGCAACTGCACACCAGGATGAAAAGGTGAGGAGCTGGATTCCGGGTCCAACCCAGCAGATGATTGGAATATCTAAGCTCACTGCAGCTCTCCCACCGCTCCCTTCCAGAAATCCACCCACCAGGTCATTTTGTGATCCCTAATCATCGTCATTCAGATCTATCTACTGGACTTTCCCAAATTTATAGAAGACAGACTGTGTGGTATCCTTTAAGGATGGCTAATTCTGAAGTTGAGCACGCTGTAGTTTTTCATGCTTTTTATTGAAGAATAACATACATACCGATAAGCACGCAAGTCACAAGTGTGCAGCTCACTGCATAGTCTCAAAGGCACACCTGATGCTGCATTCCCACTTCAGCTGCCCAAACTTCACAAGTCACGTGCCCTGCCTGAGCCTCAGTTTCCTCAGTTCTCAAGTGCAGTTAAAAACCTGTCTTTCCTAATCAGGCCCTCACTACAAGTAAATCTGAAATGCTACCCCTTTGCCTGTCTCCTCACTTGGTTTTATTGTTGTTCATAAAGCATATCATCATCTGATGTGTCATTTGTTCTTTGTTTTGATTTGTTTATTTTCTCTCTCCCAATGAGAATGTCAGCTCCCTGAGCAGAAGAAATTGATTTCGCTCACTACTCCATCCCTGAAGCCATATCAGTGCCTGTTCACTAAATGAATACTCACTGGATGAATGCAGACAGTGGTTTTGAGGACAGTTCCAGTGCTTTAAAACTTGGGAAACATCATTAAGATGGTTAGTTAAAAAAAAAAAAAAAAAAACAGAAAATGACAAATGGGTTGCCCAAGCTGTGGAGCAATTGGAACCCTTGTGTATCACTGGTGGGAAGGTAAAATGGAGCGGCTACTATGGAAATAGTATGAATGACAGCTCCTCAGAAAATTAAACCTAGACTTAGCAATGCTCTGGTAACTCCATTTCCAGGTACATACCCCAAAGCATTGAAAGCAGGGTCTTGAACAGATATATATACACCCATGTCCATAGCAGCATTATTCACAATAGCAGAAAGATTGGGACTACCCAAGTGTCCATCGATGTCTAAATAGACCACAAAGCAGGGTCTAAATATACAATGGAATATTATTCAACCTTGAAAATGAACTCAGTTTTTATACATGCTACAAGATGGGCAAACCTTGAGGACCTTATGCTAAGCGAAATGAGCCAGGCACAAAAGGACAAAGACTTTATGACTTCGCGTACCTGAGACTCCTGGAGTATTGAAATTCATAGAGACAGCAGAATAGTGGTTTCCAGGGCAGAGAATGAAGGGATGTTGTTTAAGGGATACAGAGTTTCAGTTGGGGAAGATGAAGGTTCTAGAGATAGGTAGTGGTGATGGTCACACAATAGTGTGAATATATTTAGTGCTGAAGCTTGGACAATGAGTAAGGCCAATGCCTTGGCCTCTAAGGAGCTTCTTATCTGGTGGAGAAGGCAGGTGATTAAAAAAGTAAGCATAATAGGCTGGGCGCAGTGGCTCACGCCTGTAATCCCAGCACTTTGGGAGGCTGAGGCGGGTGAATCACAAGGTCAAGAGATCGAGACCATCCTGGCCAACATGGTGAAACCTCATTTCTACTAAAAATACAAAAGTCAGCTGGGCATAGTGGTGCGTGCCTGTAGTCCCAGCTACGCGGGAGGCTGAGGCAGGAGCTTGAATCCTTGAACCCGGGAGGCAGAGGGTGCAGTGAGCTGAGATCACACCACTGCACTCCAGCCTGGCGACAGAGTGAGACTCTGTCTCAAAAAAAAAAAGTAAGCACAGTAACGTGATGAGAGGCAGGCTTGTGAAGGACAGGCAACACGAGGTGGTCCCATGGACATGAGAGGCTGAGAAGCCGAAAGAGAGTCTAGAGGTGTCCAGAGAAAAGCTTGGCAAGTGGGGTGGAGGTAGGGGTACAGGAGATGATGCAGTGCCCTATGGGCCAGGCTAAGGAATGCATACTTGATCCTGAAGGCAATAGGACACTGGAGAGTTTCACACTAAAGAATGAATTGAAGTCTTGCTTCGGGTGCCACAAAGAGAGTGGATTGAAGGAGGTGGGAATGTGGGAAGAGTTTGTATTGGGAGCCAGGACGGAATCTGTGTTTATCTCCAACACTCCTCCTCGTCTGCTTTCTACTATCCACAAGAGTTTCTAGAATGTCAGGGGTTAAACTTATTTCCCCACCTATCATGTCACTAATACTCAGGAGTGCTGAGCCCTCACCAGGTGCTTCATGAATCTCATGGGCCAGCCTCAGTCTGACTTAGCATTGAACTTCCTAGAGGACTTGGAGCGACAGAGCGCAGGCCCTGCATGCATTTTGGATGCGTGGCACTGAGCATGCGCTGAGAAGTAGAAGCGAAAGTCTCTGCTGCTGAGTTTTTAAAATAAGCTTGATGGCGGTTGCTGCAGGATTCGAATGTCACAATCGTGGTGAGGGAACTGGGGAAATGAAAGCTAGAAAGGGAGTGTCAACGCTGTTGTAACTTGATTTGGGAGCTGAGACACTGACGATCTGATTTGCATTTTGCAAAATTCTGACAGATCCTCACATGCCCACCCCATTCTCTGCTGGGGTTTATCACATCCATTTCCCCTGGAGTGCTCTATAAAGAATTTGGGTCTAGAAGGCTCCATTTAGAATTCAGTTATTATCGGCATTAAGATCTGGGTTTCAGGAGAACATGAATTGCTCTCTGTTTAGTAACTCAGAGCTGCAAGAGGGAGCTCTCTACTGTTGGATGCTATCACAGACACACCCTTGTGGTGTTGTACCCACCCACCTACAGACCAGTCAAATTGCTGCTAATCACTCGGAACTGAAGAGTCCTTAAGAGGTCACCATCTCACTGCAAGATAGGGAAACTGAGGCCTGGGAAAGGGACGGATAGGCATGAGTCACTGGGAGAGCCAGTTGTTAACTGGGAAAATATTTACTAAGCTCCTATCATGTGCTAGGGCACTTGGGATTTAAGTGACAAGTAAAATACTGGTCTTGTTGACAGCTCATATGCTCCTACTTCTTGTTAAACAAGCCTTGATTTGGATTTAGGTTGGCACTCATTTATATTTTATGGTAAGAAATCTATGCTAATCAACTCCTTATTCTGTTTCAAAACCTATGTTGGGAATTTTGCAACCATTACCTTGTTCAATTTTTGTCAAATAAAGAGATAAATATTTATCATCCACATTCTGGAGATGGGGAAGTCGAGCTCAGAGAAGTACATTGTCTCGCCCAAGGTAGCAGAGCTGGGATTAGAACTTATGTCTGCCTGTCTTCAAACCCTTGATTCTTCATCCTAATCCTATGTTTCTGGCCAGTGGATCTTCATATCCTTAGGCTAAACCCTCTGGATTTAGCATATTACTTGGCCTCCAAGTGGTGGAAGCCCCAAAACTCTTCATTGACTAGAAACAAGGAGTCCCCAGGTCCTGTGAAAATTATTCTGCAGAAGAAGGAGTTGGGAGCCCCTTTTCCTCTGCTTCCCTTCCATGTGGGCCCCTTAGTTTCAGGAAAAGACAGAGCAGGTATCTGCACCAGGCCAGTTGGCTGCATAACAGCCTGATGCCTACCATTTACTACTCAGTGCAGACACTGTGCTAAGGGGTTTCCACGCACCAACTCTTAAATTCTGACAACACCTCCGTGAGATGGGTTCTGTCATTCTCCCTGTTTTGAAATGGAGAAAACTGAGGCACAGAGAGGTAGTTCCATTTTCAAGGTCACAGGCAAGGAGAGGCAGGATTGGAGGATTCTCATTCTGTCTGAGTCTAGATTTCAGGCTCCTTATAATTACTTTGTATGCTTAAGAAATGCTTGTTGACTGAGTGGTTGAAATTAATTTTTTCAAATTAGTCTTTCTATGCTCCCACTTCACTGGACTGTGAGCCAACCTAGAGAAGCCAGCACCTAGGAGGTGTACTAGATGAATAAGGCAGCCACCCACAGGGGTTCCAGGGCAGAGAGAGCCATCCCCAAACTGACAACCAGGGTCTGAGGACTCTAGCGCTCCAGGGGGAATGATGCTCTGTGGTTAATTCCAGTCTCACCCAGTTTTTCTCCCCTGCTTCAGTTCTTTGATTTGTAATGGCCTTAGTTAATTCCTTTGCATCGTTCCCTTGGGGTTATGTCACTCCAAGTGAACAAAGCAACTTTTCAAGGACCCTGAAGAAATCAGATAATGCTATAGGCCCTGCAAATTAGAGACCTGGAGAGGAGGTCTCTTATTTGAGGATAATCACCATCCCTTCTCTGTTTGACAACTTATTTCGAGATAATTAGAGCTTCGCTTTCTTTACTGGGATCAACTCTTTCTGTTTTCCCTTGTCCTTGCCCTTCCAGCACTGAGGGGACTCTCATGACAGCCTGCAGTCAGACAGGGGACGTCTATAAATATGTGCTGGGTCACAATCCCTTACCAAGAACTCCCAAAACAACTGCCATGGATACAGCCTTTAAAATTTGGCACAAGTGGCCCAGGTAAAATACAAGTTTAAATCTTTATTCATTCAACACCTTTACTAGGCATGTGTTCAGCATCTTTAACATACACAACTCTAGGTGCTGGGGATATGGGAATAGAAAATGAAGACCAAGACCCTGCCTTGTAGGGCTTACTTTATAGTTGTGAAGACAAAGGACATGAGGAGCTTGACTCACCTAGAGATAAAAGGATTTTAGAAATAAAGAAGTGTGTTCAGAAAGTGAAACTCTAAGAGTTGACTATTATTGCTCCTGGGTACAATAGTAAGAGTACCCATAATAACAAAATCATTATGATAATAACAATACTTATATTTTAAGTAAAAATGAAACGATTTATTATTAGACTAGAATTTGCTGTACAGAAAGTTGATAAGAAGTAAGTGATCAATCTCTAGGACCTGGAATTATTTTGTTAAATAGATCATTGGCATTTGATATCGTTACAGGAAGTTAGAGCACCTGGGGAATGAGGTGTTTCATTGACTCACTTTTCCTCTTGTTTTGTGTAAAATTCACTATTAATAATGCTACTAATAAATGATTATCTATTATCTTTCTAGGCCCCCAGATCGTTGTTCCAAATATTTAATGATTATTTAGTTTAAGTCAATTAACATCTATTTCTATGAAGTCAGGGCTGGGCTGAGAAGCAGGTAAAAAATTGCTCTCTATGAACAAGGAGATTTAGGAAATTGGAATGCCATGTACACATTTGAAAAGATTTTGGAAGTGAGAGTTTTTGTGTGTGTTTAGTTTGTTCTCTTCCTATAATAAATCTTAGTCTTGTCTAGGCTTGTGCTGAATATGTTTAACTATGTGTCCTTCAGTAATGATTGTTTACGTGGTCAAATTTAAATGAATGAAAATACAGTTGCACAATGGGGAAAACCGTCAGAAATTCAACTAGGAATTGACCAGTTTACAATCTTTATTAGGATATTTTAATGTACCTCTCATAGGTGGAGAGATCAAGAAAGAAAGAAATAAAAATGATACAAATGATATTAAAAAGTTGACTAATAGGCACATTCACAGTCTTGATGAGATTTGACATATACTTGACATATATAGGGTCTTGTATTCAATAAATACAATGTGTGTGTATTTCACACTCACATGGAATATTTGCAAATATTTATTGAGTAGACATCAAGCCTACTGGAAGCTTTAACAAATACTGAGGAATCAATATCATAGAGATAACACTTTCTAACTGTAATGTGATAAAATTCAAAGCAAAAAGCAGAAAAATTATATATATGGTATATGCATATTATATAGAGAGACACATACATATGCACACACGACACACATTTAGAAACTAAAAAAAAAAAACCCACTTGTATATAATTAGTCAAAGAAGAAATTATAATGAAAACTACCAAATATTTATAGCAGATAGTGAAAACATTATTACTGAAACACCTAGAGGGAAATTTACAGCCTTAAATACACATATATTAGAAGGCAGGAAGAAGAGTTAATGAGATAATCTTTTAATTCAGAAAGAGGAAAACAAAGCCCATTGGTTTAGGGCTGGAACACACCTGGAATATATATATTTTAAAACTGACTCAGTGGTAGGCAGTCTCACATTTCATTAAACTTACACAAAGGAGGGCTGGGTCTGAAGACAAATTAAAATAGCTCTAAAGAAAATCAAGCCATATAATGTTAAAAAAAAACTTTCATAGTAGAGGGTATAGCAGTTAGCAATTGCTGTATAACAAGTAACCTCAAAATTTAGCAGCTTAAAATAACAAACAGTTAATATCTCCCAGTGTCCAAAGTTCAGGAACTCAGAGTGGCTCAGGATCTCTCATGAGGTTGCAGTGAAGCTGTCAGTCTGGGCTGCCGTCATCTGAAAACTCAACCGAGGCATGGAATTTGCTTCCAAGTTCACTCACATGATTTATTTCAGGCGATGCTGTTGTTCACTGGGTCTTCCTCACTCGCTGCTGGGTGCCTTGTCCTGAGTACCTCTCCATAGGTATGCTTCTCCCAAGTAAGCTGTCTCAGAGACAGAAAGCCAGTCCCCAAGATGGAAGCCACAGTCTTTTATGACTAGTCTCTGAAGTGACATGCCATACTTTTGCCACATGCAGTGGTCACACAGACTGACCATAGCACTATGGGACATGCAAGGGTGGGAATACCAGGAGAAAGAGATCATTGGGGACCATGTGGGAGGATGCCTGCTGCAGAGCAAGTCTCAAAACATGGGCTTTCACTTGGCTGCTAACCCACAGCAGAGAATAGGTGAGAAAAATTAGTTCCACCTGGCCAAAATAATTAGACTTACATTTGGGATTCAAATGATATTGAAATTTGAGGAGAGGTGGTGGATTCGGGATTGGATTTCTTGGCATTTGGATTGGAACTTAGGTGAATTCTTTTATTTTGCTTTCACTATGTACCTTTTAAAATACCAACTTTCCCCCAAAATAATTTTAGTCCACCAAGCCCCTCAACACATTTTGCCAATCCACTTTTCCCATCACTTTGAAGTTGATGTCTCCTCGAAAGGAAATTTGATTTAAATGTTTTTGATTCCTTTACAGAAAAGTATTGAAACTCGAGTTACTAAGAACTATTTGATGGACAGCAAATCCTCCAATTTCATGTGTAAGTTGTGAAGTGGATTTTTCTCAAAAACATAAAATTGTGCTTTGCCAAACAGTCAATAAAATACTGACTCAATGAGGTTAATTTTAACCATCCACAAATCAAAAACCTTTGTTAACTTTATCCCAAACTTTTTTGGTTGATTAAAAATATTGGCTTGATCATTTCCACCCAGTCCTGCATTTAACTGAAGTGTAAATCACTTTCTGTCTCATAGATATTATATATTGGCAAAAGTAAATGCTGAATCAAGATAATTCAATTTCCTTAAATACCTCTCAGTGATTTGAGCTTCTTGTCTCCAGTTTCTTCCTACTATATAATCTGTGATACCCCGGGTGCTGTTGTTATCTCACTGAGACATAGAGCCAATCTCATTTATCCCCCCATTTTATTTTTTTAACTTTATACTGCCTTCTCATTAACCTCAGGCAGGTCTTACCACACATTCGTGACTGTGCACCACATAGTCTCAACCTCTTTTCCTAACTTGTTTTCCTCCCCTCTTACATGGGCTTACCAGTCTACAAGCAAGTTTGCCATTTTCTGAACATGCTGTGCACTTTCACACCCAAATCCTGTGCACATCCTGGGATATCCTCTGCCTACAATGCCCTTCCCTTACCCACTCTCAGGAGTAATCCCATTTCCTCTTCCAGGCACATTTTAAATATTATCTCAGATGCACCTGCTTCTTCAGTACCCAGTAATGCCTCCAATTTGATAGAAAATGCTTTTAAATTTTTTGATCTCAAAAGCAGGTAATTTCACCTTACCATATTCTATAAAATTTTGCATATACCCATATTGCAGCACCTTGCTGACTGCATTGCAACTAACTAGACTGTTGACTAGGGGATGCTAACTGCTTCAACAGATGTAAAATAAGAATGATAGTATCTCCTCCTGAGACTGTTATAAACAATATTGGAGACATTATGTTAACAGTTTCTTTCTGGCACTGAAGGTGTTCTGGGCTTTCTTGTCCCTAAAAAACAGAGCTTCCAGCCTCTTCTTCCTTTAGAGATATTTCTATTCATCCACTCATCCATCCATGCGTCTATCCATCTAACCACTCATTTATCTATCTATCTATACATACATCCACTCACTTGTCTGTTCGATCACCCATCTATCCATCCATTCCTCCGTCCATCCATTCCTCTATACATCATCTGGCATTCAGTGATTGTTTGGTGATGGTGATAATAATGAAACAGAGTAAGACAAAAATTGTTTAGTGTGAGATAAATGATCATTAACCATAGAATGCCAAAACTTACCAGTTGTTGGGTTGGGCTTTTTTTTTTTTTTTTTTTTTCCAGTTTTCTGGGCTGAGGCCAATTTGGGGGCAGGGATTTATTTCAAAAAAATTTTTAAATCTTCCTAAATAAAGATTAGCACAATGTTGTCCACATGATAGGTCCATAGATATATTTACTAAATTAGTTTTAGGTGGAAGTGTGGGTTGAAATATGATCGAGAAATGTTACTGACCCCCTTGAATTAGACTAATGGCATCAGATGGAGCACTTAAGATAGTAGGATTGGAAATCCCTAAAACAGACATAACTAGAACTCACTGGGATAGGACTGATGTTTCTGAATACCTGCCCTACCTTCCTCAAGGAACTGTGGTAACAAGCTGATTCCAAAGTAGCGTAGCTTAGTGGTGCTTCTGTCGTATCTGAATCTGACAGGACCTCACTAAGAACCTTTACAGAAATTGCAGTACACACTCTCACAGTTCTCATGTGTGTCTCCCTCCTATGCTTTTGTTCGTGCTGGTTGTGTGGGTTTATTTTTTTCATTCTAGAATGACTCTTGCTTTCCTTTCTCCTCTGTATCTAGCTCCAGTGTCGACCAGAGTTCTTCAGTAGGGATGTGTGTGAGTATGTGTGGGCACGCGCGCATGTGTTCATGTGCACATGTGCAGAGAGAGAGACAAAGAAAGACGGGGAGAGAAGGAGAAACTCATTTTAAAGATTTGACTCATATGATTACCAGCACTGGTAATTCCAAAATTTGCAGGGCAGTTTGGCAGGCTGCAAACTCAGGGATGAGTTGATGCTGCAGTTTGAGTCCAAAGGCAGGCTGAAAAATTCCTTCTTTCTTGGGGACTACATTCTTTTTTCTCTTAAGACCTTCAACTGATTGGATACAGTCTACCCACACTATAGAGGATAATCTACTTTACTCAAAGTCTACTGATTTAAATGTTAATCTCATCTACAAATGCCCTCAGGAGCATCTAGATTGGTGACCAAATATCTGAATACCATGGCCTTGCCAAATTGACCCATAAAATTAATCATTACAGTTTCCCTCTCCTTATGCTTGATTACTCAATTAAGAGATGACTCTGCCTGGAGACTTTATGACTTCCCAGCTGGGCTTAGGTGGGGCATTCTCTAATTCCCTCTAAAAAATACTTGATATTCAGCTTATTTTTTTGATCATCTGTTTACTCATCTGTTTCTCCCACTAGAGTATAAGCATCTTGAGGGCAAGGATTTCTAATAAATGCTTATTGAAAAAATGCATTTAGGGAGGATATAAATGCAAAAATATGCAGCTCCAGGTCTAAAGCTTTGGGATTTAAAATTTAAAAAGAAGAACTTCTCCCCAAACAAGCCCATCCCATAGGCTGTTTCTGCAAAGTGCCTTTGTCAGTCCTGCCATTGATAGGTGGGGGCTGTGTTCCTTCCTCTTGAGCCTAGGTGGGCTTGTGACTTTCTCAACCAACAGAACATGTGGCTGGAACACTATGTGGGTTTCAAGGCTAGGTATAAAAATGTGACACCCTTCTGTCTTGTTCTCTTGCAGTACTTGCTATTGGAACCCATGCGTGAGAAAGTTAAGCAGCCACAAAGCCAGAGCAGTAACCACCACCAGACAAGGAAGTGAGTGAGTGAGTGAGTCTGCATGTGACCTCAGCCCCCAGTCTCTGACTCATTCTGGCTGACACCCTGGGGAGCAGGAAAGAGCTGGCTTCAGGGAGCCCTACCAAAATTTGCATATTACTACAAGCAAAACGAATGATTGTTGGTGTTGTATATTATTAAGTTTGGGGTGGTTTGTTGCCATCGGTAGATAAGTGGAAGAGAAGGGTCAAAGGGCAAACCTGTAAGGGAGGCAGAAATGCTGGAAGATTCAAAAGGCAGATCTCTAGACTCAGAGAAAAGTTACCAAACCCACGAAGGCCGGAGCACATCTCTCCTCATAGCCTAGCCTGTACTGCTATTGTGCTCACCATGACCTTTGTGTCTCTTTTATGCCAGTAAAATCTTGATTCTTTTGCTTTGTGAAAATATGTCTTCATGTTATGTTGAATATAATCTCATTTTAATCTAAGGGCCCGATGATTTTAAATAAGTAGGTGATGATTTTTTATTTTTCCAGAATAACCTTGAGGCTCGAGAGATAGACAGACAGACGCATTCATACATACATACGTATATACATGCATTCATACAGAGGATGACAGATAGATCCACACCTCTAAGGCTATTTCGCAATATTTTATGGAATGAAGTTTGCATGTGAATGATAGCTTTATTAAGCACTCATTTTCCTTGCAGCAAGCACTGCAATGAAGGCTGTATATGCATCAACAATGAAGGAGGATCATTGTACATCCTCCCCCAAACTATCAGAGTCCTTTTTACAGATGAGGAAATTGAGGGTCAGATTGCTTTGGTCACATGCCCCATAGGTAAACTGAGTGACCCCAAACAGCATGATTCCAGGGCCTACCCTGTTAGCCCCTGCCCTCACTACCTCCAGCTGCAAAGCTCTCTGAACGTTGCCTGGGGCACAGATTTTCAACGAATGCCTCAGTGCGTTCATTCTAAATTACACGAAACAAGCTCCTACAAGCCCCTATATTATTATACCGTATTCAGCCAGATAAGTCCACTGGTCATAAGCTTAAATGGCGTACAAATGTCAAATAACTATAAACATTTATTAAGAAAAAATCAGCTCTACTCTCAGTTTCTGTGCTTATCTCATCACAGACAGTTACAGTTCACTGACGAGCATGAGTTTTGTCTGCTATTTGCACAGTGGTCACCTGATTCATGTCTTTACAGACATTTAGCAATCTCAAAACAAAACAGCAATCATAAAACTACAGCAATAACACCATCGATTACTGCTCTGTTTAGGAAAATAGACCCTTAAGGCAACAGAAATGTATACACAGGCAACAGAAAGTCTGCACGTGTTTGTTTCCATTTCTATTTGTAGTAGAATTCAGGCAAAGTGGATACTCAATTCATGTGTGTGTCAATTACTGACTCTTGTAGAAAAATGATCTTTTGCATTTGAAGGCTCTGAGTGTCTGTGCTGGAGGGAGGTCAGTGAGTAGAGAGCCTGGAGCTTCAGAGAAGGTAAGAGAAGGGCTTTCTTTGTGGATATTTGTAAGGAGACAGCACATCTTGGACACATTAAGAAGTAGCAGGAAAACAAATGGCGTCTTTACTCCGTCTTGATTGGGGGAGGAGGGGACACTAGGGGAGAACTTTCCCTTTTAAATAGAAAGAGAAAGAACTGAATGAAGTGCACGGTCAGCCCCTGAGAACGGTGCACCGTCAATTGAGTGGCATTTTTCACCAAGCTCTGGGACAGACGAGGGCCCAGTGCTAATGCACAGTCCTCTCCTGCTCCCACTCCCGCTTCTAATCAAGGCGATATGAAACAGAGGCCTTCAGAGAACGCACGCCGAAGCGGGCTCCCTGTTCCAGCAACTGTTACAAAGCAGGCCAAAGCCACGTCACGTCCAATTAGTGTCAACAAGGAACATCTGTATTTAGGCACCCACGTTCCTTAATGCAAACATTTTGTAATTACAGCCTCTTGCATACACGGTGTGTTATGAGATGTGGTGTCCCAGTGTGAATCAGTCACATTTTTTCAGAGTCGTCAGCAGACTTGGTCTGGCTGGGATGCCGCTTGCTGACTGCCCATAAGAGCATTTCTCTAAAATATTGAATTAAGCACAGTCCAGCTTTTTCCTCTTATCTATGAAATCTTGTGGTTGGGGCTTGACTGCTTTTATAAAGTGAAATATATAAAATGGATAAAATGCAAATAAAGTTGAGGTTAGAGTGGCATGTTTCTTCTTTCTCTCTCTCGCTTCTTTCTTTCTTTTCTTTTTTTTTTTTTTGAGAAGGACATCTGTTTCCCCCTCTTTCCCCTTTTCCCTGTGGTGTTTTAAGCTGAAATGTAAAGGTTCAATTGTCAGGCACAGTCTGAAGGGCTCCGATTCCGACTACTTTTTCACCCCATCGAGAGAGCTAGTCTGGTTATAAGGACCCAACTGGTCTGGGAGTATTTTCTCATGGATGTTTTTTCCTGGGCAGAGCACTTAGCTTTGGAGTCATGGGAAATCCAATAGCCCTGGGTTCAAAGTTGAAGATACTTTAAAATTCTTATGGGACATTCAGCGAGGCCTCATAGAAATAGAAGCTGCAGATTGGGGCAATGAGGATATTATGAATCCATCAATAAACTTGAAACAGCAATAGTCTGGATAGATTTTTTTTTTAATCCACAAGACACTATGCATAAGGAATTTGAAACTCTCTGCATCGCCATTATGTGGTGACACCTTAGCATGTTCTTGATCCTTGTCTCCTGCCCCTGCCCCCAATTTAGCCATCAGACAGGATCCTAACAACTTATCTCCATGACTGGTCTTCCCCACTCCTCAGACATAATTCCTGCTCTTCCTTTGAGAGAGACCCTAATCCAATCTGGCTGCTAGGAATCCACCCACCCCTACTGGCACAGCCAAGGACTTATTCTCCAGATCTATCCTCATCCCAGGACAGAGAAGAGGTCATGTCAGGGGAGAATAACTGCTGCTGAGATAGCTGAGCTTTTAGTCTAGCCATCCATTTCGTTTAGTCCAGCCTGGGTTGACTTCCCAGGCTCTTGAGTTTTTATAAAGGACAAAAACTCCAGTCAGTCTGGGCATAGTGGCTCAGCACTTTTTGAGGCCAAGGCAGGTGGATCACCTGAGGTCAGGAATTGGAGACTAGCCTGGCCAACATGGTGAAACGCCATCTCTACTAAAAATACAATAAATTAACTGGGTGTGGTGGTAGGTGTCTGTAATCTTGGCTACTTGAGAGGCTGAGACAGGAGAATTGCTTGAACCTGGGAGGCGGAGGTTGCAGTGAGCCAAGATGGCACCATTGTACTCCAGCCTGGGTAAAAAGAGAGAAACTCCATCTAAAAAAAAAGCAAAAACAAAACAAAAAAACTCCAGTTAAACTAATGAAACAACAAAGGGCTTTATGGGCTTACAGAATCCAAGGAGATCCCAGAAGACCAAGTTTCAGTAAGGGAAGGGGACAGATGGACTCAGGACACAGACCCATTTTCTCGTGGGGTCTCATTTCTGTTTTTCTCTATGGGTCAGCTTCATTTTCTTACTATAAATTGGTCTTCCTATTTTTTTTTTTAAGCTTCCAGTCCAGTGAACAGAGTGTAGACGTGTTTTCCTGTGCTCCTTCCTGCTAAGCACAAGTATGAACACTGGAATTGGAATAAGAGATGACTGGATGGTTAATTTTTTGTGTCAACTTGGCTGACCATGGTGCCCAGATATTTGATCAAACATTATTCTAGATATTCCTGTGAGGTTGGTTTTTGGACGAGATTAACATTTAAATGTTTGAACTATGAGTAAAGCTGATTACCCTTCTTGGTATGGATGGGCCTCATCCACTTGGTTTAAGGCCTTAAGAGGACAAAGACTAAGATTTCTGAGCAAGAACTAATTCTGCCAGCAAATTCTCTTTGGTTTGAACTGCAACACTTCCCTGAATCTCCAGCCTGCTAGCCTACCCCATTAGATTTTGGACTCACAAAGCCTGCACAACTGCATGAGCCAATTCCTTAAAATAAATATCTCTGTCTCTGTACACACACACGTGCACACACACACACATGCACCCTGTTGGTTGTGTTTCTCTGGAGAACTCTGAATAATATCACAATCAAAAAAGAACTCCAAAAGGCTGTTCAAAAAAAAGACAAGCTAGTTGGGAGCTCCAAGATGGGAGGAATAGCACAGAAACAGGATATTTGGTGTCCCTCCACTTAACAGAGAGAGGCCACCCAGACCTGACATTTCCCAACCTCAAATCCAACAGTAGAAAGCAGTTAGCTAGGTTTACTCCTACCCTGGATTTAATAGGATCTCCCGTTGAAGACTTCAGGAGAGTTTGACACCACCAGCAGGGACATTGAGAGTTCTGCCAGACACAGTGGCCAAAGGAGACAGACACTCTCCTTCCCTACCAGGCCTGGGACACCCCTTTTCCACTGACAGATACTGAAGAAGATGGGAAGAGCTGATAGGAGAGACCCTATATAGCAGTTATCCTGGCCCAGGAAGCCTCTTTCACCTGGTAGTTCCAAGATTTTCCTTCCCTGCCAAGAAGCACTGGGACAGCGAGGAGGCAGCAGCAGGGTGATCCCACCACACACCTTACCCACCAAAAGCACGCAGGTGGCCCAGGCTGGGGAAACGCTTTCTGTCCCCTTGGGCAGCCCTGGCAGGAACCAGTGAGAGCTCTCCTGGCACCAGATAAACAAAGAAGACAAAAGTAATACTGCAAATGCTCTAAGAATTAAATTGCCATTTGAATCACAGCCCATAATAGTAGGCTAAGACCTACATACTAAACCTAAACAGAGTGATGGCCTGCTAAAAAAACAAAAAAAAGATTTAAGTCTAACCCAGAGCCTTTTAGCATAATACACAAAATATCCAGGCTACAGAAAAAAAAAATAATCAGTTGTCATACTGAGAACCACACAAATAACAAGTTGAATGAGGAAAGACCGAGGCCAATACCAAGATGTTGAAAATATCTGACAAGGAATTTAAAGTAGCTGTCATAAAAATGCTTTAACAATCACAAAATGTCGAAACACATTAAACAAAACAAAACAAAACACAGAAAATCTCAGCAATGAAATAAAAGCTATAAAAAAAAGAACCAAATGGGCCAGGCTCATTGTCTCATGCCTGTAATCCCAGCACTTTGGGAGGCTGAGGAGGTTAGATCACTTGAGGTCAGAAGTTCGAGATCAGCCTGGCAAAAATGGCAAAACCCTGTCTCTACTAAAAATACAAAAATTAGAAAAATTAGCCGGGTGTGGTAGTGTGCACTGTAGTCCCAGCTACTCAGGTGGCTGAGGCAGGAGAATTGCTTGAACCCCAGAGGTAGAAGTTGCAGTGAGCTGAGATTGCACCACCGTACTGCAGCCTGGGCAACAAGAGCAAAATTCTGTCTCAAAAAAAAAAAAAAGAAGAAGAAGAAGAAGAAAAAGAGCCAAATGGAAATTATAGAACGGGAAAATATAATAGCAGAAATAAAAACATGCAGGATGGGCTCAATATTAGAGTGGAGATGACAGAGGATAGAATTGGTAAACTTGAGAACAGAACAATAGAATTCACCCAATTCAAACCAGAGGAAGAAAATAAATTTTTAAAAAATGAACAAAGCCTCAGGACTTGTCAGACAAAAATGAAATAGCTCATATTTATGTTGTCAGAGTCCCAAAGGAAAAAAAAAAGCGGGGGTTAAAAAGTCTTCAAAGAAATTATAGTTGAAAACTCCCCAAACCTATGGAAAGATACAAACCTCCAACTCCAAGAAGCTGAGTAAATCCCCAAATAAAGATTTTTAAACTAAAATAAATCCACACCAGGACACATCTTAATTAGACTTCTGAAAATTAAAAAGAACAACAAAAAAAATAATTTGGAAAGTAACCAGAGATAAATGACACCTTTTATAGCGACACACCAATTGGAATGATAATGGATTTCTCATCTAAAACAAGAGGCCAGAAGGAAGTGGCACAATATTTTTCAAGTACTGAAAGAAAAAATTATCAACCACAAATTCTATATCCTGAAACAATTCTCAAGGAATAAAGGAGAAATAAAATATTCTGAGATGAGAGAAAACTAAAAGAATTTTCTCTAACTCAAAGACTGGCTAAAAGAAATTCTTCAAACAGCTTTGTGCAATGGCAGTATTGTAGCCAACGAGGTTTATCCAAGGTGCAATTATTGCTAATTGAAAACTTGTCCCAATACCCCGCCGTGATGACTTGCAATACAGTCAGCACTGGCAATTTTTGACAGTCTCTACGGAGACTGATTTTTTTTTTTTTTTTTAAAAAAAAGAAGAAATTCTTCAAACAGCAAAGAGAAGATTAAAGGAGGACTCTCAGATCATCAGGACTGAGGACAGCAGGATGGAAGAAGAAACAATGGGAAGACTTTGAGAAATGGGCATATATGATAAGCTATCCTTTCCTCATGCAGTTTATAAATTATGTTTGATGATGATTAAAACAAAAATTATAATACTATCTGATATCAAAAAATATATATTGATAAGTAGGGAAGATAAAGGTCTGGCTATGGTCATTATCCAATCCCTCCCTCTCCAAAATCAAAATGAAAGCAAAATTCTCACACTTCACTTAGAGCGGTAGAATATTGATATTAATAGACTGTTGTAAGTCACATATGTATGTTGTAACACCTAGAGAAACAACTACAAACATCATTCAAAAATACCCCAAAACACTAAAAATAAATCCAGATGGAACCCTAAAGTACATTTAAGTAACCTGCAGGAAGGCAAGAAAAGAGAAATGGGGAAATGAAAAACAGAAGAAGCAAATAGAAAACAAATAATAAAATGACAGAGTCGAAAGCTGGCATATCAATAATTACCTTCCATGTAAACGGTGTAAATACCCAGCCAATGGACAGAGATTGAAAATGTGAATAAAAATTATAACCTGACTGTATGTTCCTTATAGGAGACTCACCTTAAATTCAACAAAGATGGATTAAACACAAAAGGATTGAAACCGGTATACCGTGCAAATTTAATCAATTTGACTTAATTGTCCTTCCTTCACGTGGCAATAAATGTGACTTTCAATGTCTCTCAAGCCTCACACTCACAATTTCCTTTACTGTTTCTAACCCTGGGCAAGGACTCTAATTGATATAGCTCGTATCTGAGGGCGCATCCCCAGACAGTCAAAGAACAGGGTCCTGGGAGAATATGGCTCTACTGATGGAGCCTCATCATTGGAACAGAGGGAGAAATGATTCCTTAAAAAAAGAAAAGCACTATTCACAGGTGGCAGGGACACCGGGAGGCAAAAAAAATAGGAGTCTAATACATGCATTGACCCCCTGTTCATATGCATACTAGTTGGCTTCCCACCCAAAAAATCAAAATAAAGCGAAACTAAACGAATAATGTTTTCTCCCAGAAGGGGGAACTGGGTATGCTGCAGTTTTTTTTAGCTGGCTGTCAGTGTTTGGCTGTACACTTTTTCTTGCCTGTTAACATTCTCTCTAGGCATCTTCAGGTCAAGCAAAGGAAAAGAAATGTATCACATGCCAGCCACGGTCTTCGGTCAAATTTTGGTGTTCAGCAATAAATGGAACTAATCTCTGTATCTCATTACTTCAACCCATAAATAACATTTAGAGCTCACTTCTTTAAAGCAGGCAGACCACATATTGCGTTCTTCTCTGATTTAATCAAAATTTGTAGAAGACATTTGCTGATTTCTATGAACTAAAATTAATTATAAAACACAACTCTTCTCTCTTTTGACAGTTTAGCAGAACTTCCGCTGATGTTGAAGTCAGTTTTCTTATTCACTAGTAAATCCAGAGCTGTGCATGTTTGGTGGGGAAGGTTGTGATAAGTAAAAGAATTACAATTAATGCTCCATTCAACAAGTATTCATTAGCATCTTTATCTGCCAGACCCTCTGCTAGGAGGTAGATACAGAGAGGAATGGTCCCTGATCTCAAGGGGCTCATGGTTAAGGGGAGAAAACAGATGCATAAACCCATAATACTATGCAAAATACAAATATATTCCAGGGTTCCTGGTGGAGCCAGAGCTAAGAAGCAAGCACGTCTGCCAAAGAGTTAAGCAATGATCTTCTCCATGAAGCACCCGTTTGAAAATGGTTCTCTCTGCTTCTTTCCCTTCTCTCCCATTGTCCCACCCCCACTTCTCCTAAGATGAAACCTAACAGCTGAACTATGTCCACAATGCATTCAGACCTATGCAGATGTCTCTGAAGAAGGTGGTGTCTCAGAGGAGCAATGGATGCCACATTTCAGAGGGGGTCAGTGGGACTCCAAGGGAGGATTCTCTGCAGGCTGGGAAGAAGAAGCCTGGAGCAAGAAACCAGATCCCAGCACAGGGCTTGAGGGGCAGAGGGTCTTCCTTGTTCTGGCAGTTGAGTGGTAGCCACTGACTGAGCCAGCCACAAGCCAGTAACTGTGGAAGAGCACAGGAATGGAGAGAATCCTCACCTTAAACCCCACAACACTTCAGAGCTCCAGAAGGCCTCTACTGCAGAGGGCAACTGCACTACTGTGATACCATGAAGTCTAGGAGCAACGTGGCTGGCGGAGGTGAGGGGAGTTGTCACTCCAACAGGACAGAGTTTTCACCCCAGTGGTGATCTTTGAGAACCAAATGAAGCAGCCTTCATCCCAGAGGCAGCAGTCAGTGCAAGGAGAAGCAACGTGAACTGGTAGTCCTCCTTGGAGACTAGAATCAAGCATTTTGCCAGAAGGAAGGGAGCTCCCTTTTGAGGCTTTGGTTCTTATATATAATCCAACTGCTGAGATGGCTGCTCCAGAACACAACGAGACATGGAGGATGGTCAACAACTTGCTCTCCTGACCTTTATTTTGTATCCAATATGGCATAACACAGAGCTGTTTCCCCTACGGGTTCTATTTGGGTGACCAAATAATTTCGCACCCAAGCTTATAATTTAAAGAATGGAAGAGGGCAACATTAACAATTGCCCTGGAATAGTAGGTGTAAAATGAGACTACCTGGGCAAATGAAACATATATGGCCTGTCTAATGTTATTGCTCTGCTTCTGAGATTCCTTCTTTTTCATACTTCTTAGCTTGTATGAACTCTTTCTGCTTTGGTCTGGTAGGTGAGGGGAGCTAAACCTGAGGATATTTCCCACAACCAGGAGATTGCTTCAAAACAGGGCTGTGTTCTGCAGCTTCTTGTAACCTCTCCTGAGACAGACGTGATTGATATCAATGACACCCAATCTTTGGGCCATTACCCATTTTATGCAAGCTCAATGAGCAATTGCCTCTCTATTCTCTAGTAGCAATTTAGTAACTGCGTGATTTTAAAAATTGAGATACAATTAATATACCATAAAATTCACCCTTTTTTTAGAAGAAAAAAAAGGAACAAAGAAAGAGAGAAAGAAAAAAATGAAAAAGAGGAAGAAAAAGGAAGAGAAAGAGGGAGAGAGAATGAGAGTATTGCTTTATTGCCCAGGCTAGAATGCAGTCTAAAAATGGGAATTGAAAACCTCTTTTATGCCAATAATTGTACTTAACAATGCAGACAGGAAGGAATAAGGCAAGAAAATAACAAACAAGCAGCCAACCAATATTTCATTTAAACCTATGAAATGCTACGCAATTATTGAGGAGTGATTTACTTCCAATTATATAGTCACTTTTGGAATAGGTGTGATATGGAAGAATGTGTGTTTTGTGTATTTGAAGTGGAGAGTTCTATAAATGTTTATTAAGTTTACTTGTTCCGGGTCTGAGTTCAAGTCCTGGATGTCCTTGTTAATTTTCCATCTCGTTGAATTGCAACTCCTGCTTTTTATTTATTTATTTATTTTTGCTCTCTGTTTGGTTGGTAAATCTTCCTCCATTCCTTTGTTTTGAGTCTTTGTGTGTCGTTGCATGTGAGATGGGTCTGGATACAGCATACCAATGGGTTTTGGCTTTTTGTCCAGTTAATAATATATATGAGTTTAATACTGTCATTTGATGCTAGCTGGCTGTTTTGCCCATTAGTTGATGTAAGTTCTTCATTATGTTAATGCTGTTTACTTTTTGATATATTTTTGGAAAGGCTGATACTGGTTGTTCCTTTATATGTGTAGTGCTTCTTTCAGAAGCTCTTGTAAAGCATGCCTGGTGGTGGTGAAATCTCTAAGTACTTGCTTGTTAGCAAAAGATTTTATTTTTCCTTCGCTTGTGAAGCTTAGTTTGGCTGGATATGAAATTCTGGGTTGGAAGTTCTTTTCTTTAAGGATGTTGAATATTGGCCCCCACTCTTTTCTGGCTTGTAGGGTTTCTGCTGCGAGATCTGTTGTAAGTCTGATAGGCTTCCCTTTGTGGGTAACCTGACCTTTCTCTCTGGCTGCTCTTAGTATTTTCTCCTTCATTTCAACCCTAATGAATCTGACGATTATATGCCTTGGGGTTGGTCTTCTTGAGGAATATCTTTGTGGTGTTTTCTGTATTACCTGGAGTTGAATATTGTCCTGCCTTACTAGGTTGGGAAAGTTTTCCTGAATAATACCCTGAAGAGTATTTTTCAACTTGGATTCCTTCTCTTCGTCACATTCAGGTACACCTATCAAACGTAGATTATGTCTTTTCACATAGTCCCATATTTCTTGGAGACTTTGTTCATTCCTTTTTATCCTTTTTTCTCTAATCTTGACTTCTCATTTTATTTCATTAAGTTGGTCTTCTACCTCTGATATCCTTTCTTCTGCTTGATCAATTCTACTGTTAAAACTTGTGCATACTTCACAAAGTTCTCGTGTTGTGTTTTTCAGCCCCATTAATTCACTTATATTCCTCTCTAAATTGTCTATTCTAGTTAGGATTTCATCAAACCTTTTTTCAAAGTTCTTAGTTTCTTTGCATTGGGTTAGAATAAGTTCTTTTAGTTCACAGCAGTTTCTTATCATCCACCTGCTGAAGCCTACTTCTGTTAATAGAACACACTCATTCTCCATCAGGCCTTGTTCCATTGCTGATGAGGAACTGTGATCCCCTGTAGAGGGAGAGGCATTCTGATTTTGGGTATTCTCAGCCTTTTTACTTTGGTTTCTTCCCATCATTGTAAATTTATCCACCTGTCATCTTTGTGATTACTGACTTTCAAATTAGGTCTCTGAGTGGACATCCAACTTGTTGATTCCCAGCGCTGAAATCTGAGCAATCCACTGTGCCAGCCAAAACAGTGGTGCTAAGATTGATGGTGCTTTTCTGCCCGGCAATCTCCGGTCTAGCTCCCTTCTCGAGTCCGTCCTTCAATCAGCTGAATAGGTGACTCTGTCTTCCAGGAGCTCCAAACAACATCAGCCAAAAGGGGACCCAGACCCACTCACTCTGTACCAAGAACTGCCGCGCTGAGGCACCAGTAAAACTGCTGCGCCAGATACAAGAGTCACGCTGGCGACCCATGGGGCTCTTCTGCTGGGAATCTCGTGGTCTGCAAGCAACAAAAATTCATCTGAAAGTGTGGCGTCCTCTCATTTTCTGCACTTTCACTGAGAGCTACAATCCCGAGCTGCTAGCGATCAGCCATCTTGGATCTCTCTCCAATTCACCCTTTTAAAAGATACAATTCGGTGGTTTTTAGTATATTCACAAAGCTGTACAACCAACTTCACTATCTAATTTGAAAATATTTTCATTACTTCAAACAGAAACCCTATACCTATTAAACAGTCACTTCCCCCAGCTCCTGGCAACCACGAATCTTTCTGTCTCTATGGATGTGCCTATTCTGGGCATTCCTTATAAACGGAATCATACAATATGTGGCCTTTGTGTCTGGTTTCCTTCACTCAGCATAATGTTCAAGTTTCATCCAAGTTGTAGAATAATCAGTACTTCATTCCTTTTTATGGCTGAATAATATTCTATTGTATGAATCTGCTACATTTTGTTTATCCCCTCATCACTTGATGGACATTTGGGGAGATGCATGGTTTTAAACACACACTGCTCATGCTTTACAAGCATCATACCAAATGTTTATTTCAACTTTACAAGGATCATATCTTGTTTATCACAGACAAGTGAATTTAGCTTTCTGAAAAATATGCACACATTTCTTGCTATGGCTTACTCTAGAATAATCACTAATCATTCTATCTGTGTTTGTTGCCATCTTTTTCTCAAAGGAGGGGAAAATAATTGCATGTGTGGAGAGTGTTAAGAGTGATCTGTGAAACTGTATGGGAGAACTTGCCAAGGGCCTAGGGAAATAGAACACCCCAAAATGTTTCAGGATCCTGTCCAGGGACTGGAGTTCCTACATGAACACATGGCACTGGAGCTTGTGGAGTCCAGGGTAAGAATTAATGCAGTGTCCCCCCACAGGCTGTAATTCAGATGACAAAAAAAAAAAAAAGCTCTAATATGCTTTGAAAGGAAAAAGAAGGGAAAGGAGAACAAGGAATGCCATACTGAGGAGACAGCTTCAATAAAGCCCAGAAGGCAGCCAGGAAAAGACAGAGGACAAGCATTTTAGGCAGAAGGATGAGCGTGTGCAGCAGCTCAGAGGTGTGAGAGGGCTGATCCCTGTCTCCACTTTATTTGGAGGGCTCTCAAGCAGATCGTTCATCCAGATGTCCAGACACTGGAAACAGCCAGATGACGGGATTAACCCAGGATGACGTTAGTGGCGCATTCCATCCTAAAAGCACTCCATTTTATTCATGTACATCACGTGTACTGACATGATTCACCCGGCCGGGGAGTCACAGGCCATCAATGTCACAGCAGCCACATCTACATGATACAAATCAGGCAGTGTGGAATGTAAGCAGTGACCACAGCGATGTCATGGTCATCTTGCCAGAAAGGCACAACGTTATCAATGTCCTCAGTCATTTGTACATTTCAGGGGAAAACAACTGTTGTGTTAGGTTGAACTGCAGATGAGAAAAATAGCATATGTTAAATATGTGTGTGTATAGACATGTATTTTCACCCATCTTTTTTTAATCATTGCACCCTTCAAGAGATGACATATTTATTATGAACTATTACTACAGGTTAGGTCTGGGGTAATCCAAACAAGTGATCTACAGGTAAATGTAGTTGAAACCAAGGACTCCTGGGAGAGAAGAGGATGAAAAGAGAATGGAAGGGTTGACAGGAGGCAGATTGTTAGCACCATTAAATCCAACCTAAGAGCCTTGGGCTTTACCCTATTAGGCCAGGGTTCTCAAACATAAGTGTTTGATTCCCCTGAAGAGCTTACCTAATGCCTATTCCCAGACACTTCCCATTGATTGTCTAGTCAATGGACGTATGGAGTCACTGAGCGTTTCTAAACAAAGAAGTGTCCATTTTTTCCAAGACATATTTGAGATTTCTTACACTTTAAGTTTTTCAAAGGCAGGGACTGACTATATCTTCTCAACCTCTGAAACTCTGGTGCACAACAGTTCTTCAGCAATGTTTGTTGAATGACTGAATGTTGATTCTGGCTATAGGTACCAGTGTGGGTTTTAGGCTGAAGACGGTAAAACAGGAGGCAAGATTGATGAGGCTGTAGCCCAGTGAGTGAGGATGTGGTTCGAACAAGGACTGTGGCCAACAGACAGGCAGAGAGAGAGAGAGAGAGAGAGAGAGAGACAGACAGACAAGGACAGAGGATCCTGTTGTCTGGCTCCCAAGAGGATTTTAGGGGAAAAAAAAGAGAATCAGTGATCAGGGCAGAGCAGGGTCAATGGCCTTCCCACTAGATCATGTGTTTCAGACAAAGCCCACAAGCACCCAGTGTCATAGGGTGGAGAACCTGCCCAGATGGGATCTAGAAACAACCTAGATACAGTCAGACTCTAGTTAGGAGTCAGATACAGAGACTCCTAACTGCTCTGAGGCTGGGCTGAGGCCACTGACACCAGGCAAGGGCTGGGGGTGAGAGCAGAATGCAGGGCCTGGTGCCAGGAGGTAGGGAGAGATGGGAGGAGAGATATGAAAAGGGAGTAGGAGGACAGCTTAGCCATAGGAGACAGACTCATGAAAACAGTTTGTCTTTAGAGGCTGTGGCTGTAGTAGAAAGAACATGAATTTTTAAATTAAACAAACTCAGCCTGGAGGCCTGGCTCCATCCTTACCAGCTGTGTTAGCCTTGGCAAATCACAGAATGTGAATGCCTGGAAACCTGTTTCCTCACCTAAACAGAGATAGGGATGATTCCTTCATAGGATACTTTAATTAAAGGTGAGTGATGCATATAACATAGCCTGACATCCAGCAGGTGATGAATTAATGTTTCTTGTTTTATTATTTTGAAGTATATGGAGCAGACATTATAGTGTAGCCAATGATATTTTAAACACTCGTTAGTTACCACCTACCACTGTGAGACCCAGAATGTTGCTTGATTCCTTCTGATGTACGTTTAGAGACGTCAACCACTTCAGATATGGTTGACTCTCCCTGGCTAACCCTACTTGATTGAATTTTCACCTTCTCTGAAGGTGGCGATGCTGTTGCACGCTTACCATGTACAGAGAGGTCCCCCAAATTGTGCAGGTTTGAGTTGTGCTTGTGTTTAAACTTGATATAACAGCATTATAATATTTACATCTTTCTGCAGCTTACTTTTCACAGTCAACATGGCTTTTGAGATACAAGTAGTTCCAGTTCATTAGTGGTCACTACCAAGCAATAATCCACTGCATAAATATGACACAGTTGGTTTACCAATTCTCCTAATGATCAGCTTTTAGGCTTTTGCTCAGTTATCACTAGCTCGAGAATTGCCAAGATGACCATATTTCCTCGTATCACCTGGTAAGCATGTGCTGTAAATGAGTTTCATTGCTTCACGCCAACAATAGATTTTGCCAGGCTTGGTAATTTGTGCCCATCTGATGGGTGTCATTTCTTTTTCTAAGAAAAAATAGATAGTAACAGGATCTGCACCTCTGGATTTTCTAGGACTGTCCTAATTCAACTATAGTGTCCTATTGTCTACACGGTAACAATTGTGCTGCTTAGAAATGTAGTATTATTTCTAAATGTAGTATTATTCAGCTCAAGAGCTCTGGCCACTGTGCGTAGAGATCCTGGTATACCGGGTGGATGGGGAAGGCTGGGCAGAAGATGACACTCGGGGAGGGCCTCGTCTTTTCCGACCTTGACTCTGTTTTTGCATGCGTTCTTCATATGCTGATATAATTCTTGTACCTTGCATGTTTCGGTCTTCTCTGAGACTGGGGTGGGGGAGATGAATTTCTTTAAATCAAAAGACTTTGGGTTTAGTTTGTTTCTCCTTCTAGTTCTTCCTTGCTTACAGGTGGAATCTTAAAAAGCTAACCTCACAGAAACAGAGAGTAGAATGGTGGTTTCTAGGGGCTGGGGGTTGGGGCCGTTTGAGTCAAAGGACACAAAATTTCAGTTAGGAGGGAATAAGATCAAGAGATACATGGTACACCATGGTTACTGCAGTTCATAACAATCCATTTCGTTCTTGAAAATCATTAAGAGAATAGATTTTAAGTGCACTCACCACAAAAAATGATAAATTTGTTACAAAAATTAACTGAGCATGGTGGCAGGTGTCTGTAATACCACCTACTTGGGAGATGAGGCAAGAGAATCGCTTGAACTCAGGAGGTGGAGGTTGCAGTAAGCTGAGATCACGCCACTGCGCTCTCTAGCCTGGGTGATGGAATGAGACTTTGTCTTAAAAAACAAACAAACAACAACAACAACAACAAAAGATAAATTTTTGAGATAAGGCAAATGTTAATTAGCTCAATTTAGCCATTTCACAATGTATACAAATTTTAAAACATGTCATACACCACAATTCTATACTATTTTATTTGTCAATTAAATTAAAAAGTAAGTAATTTTTTAATGTTTTTAAAAAGTCAGGGAGCTTTCATCTTTTCTTTCTTTAATCTCTGTCATTTGAATTTACAGTAAGAATATAAGCAAAAATATAATGATGCAATTGTATTCCATAATATGTTTACTGGTTTGCTCTATTTTTATTTTTTGTGGAGATGAGGTCTCCTTTTGTTGCCCAGGCTGGCCTTGAACTCCTGGCCTTGAGCAATCCTCCCACCTCAACCTCCCAAAGTACTGGGATTATAAGTGTGAGCCACCATGCCCAGCCTATTTACTTGTTTTTAAAACATAGTTATAAAACATCTTAGGCTACATATGGCAGGAGAAGTAGAATAGACTTTCTATTCTATTCTAGAATAAACAAAAATATAATTTTAAAATTAGAAGACTTCTGTTAAGTCAGTCCAGAGATGAATGAGATAGCATCACAGTCTTTGAGGAGCTCAGGGCTTGGTCAGGGGATGCAGGAAGGATGAGGAGGAACTACTAGGTTGCTGCTTCCCCCATGGTTGCCCCTCCACCCACCCCTGCAGCACAAGTGGGACTGAATCCCTGAATCTGAGTACCTAGTGGGTCAGTAGCCAGGCAAGTAAGAGGATGGAGAAAAACACCCAGCCATGGAGGTGAAGGGGGGCCTGGCATGTGTGACCCCACCGAAAGGTGACTGTAACTGACCAGGGCCTTGAAGGATACAGGTCCAGGGTGCCAAATCTTTAAGAGGGGTTTTCAAGAAGAGCCAAACTCCACTCTTGGAAGTGGCAAGGGATGGGAGCATAGGGTGGGATTAGGATTAAAACCTCTCCCTAAAGGTTATTCATTAACATAAAAAATGTTAACTAATTCCATTTTTAAAGTAAGCACTGTGTGGTAACAATAAAACCTAAGTATTGCATCTGGTCCGTACACTGTCTGTTTAGAGCCCTTGAACTTCACGAATGTCTTTTTCAATGCTCTCTGACAGCTGCTATCTATTGGTTGGCATATTATTTCATGGCATATTTCTTCCCATATTATTTCATCATGGCTTTGAAACCCTCTCTGAGAAATGCACTTGCATTGTTCCTGCTAAAAAACAAGGGAGTTGGCTTGAGTCACACGGCTGCTAAGTGGCAGAAAAGACTAAATCCAAGTCTGTTGGTCTGTAAAGTTTGAACAACTTAATTTTTTCCATAATTGCATGAAGGAGATGAGGAGAAGCCATGCCATACGTGGGATATATGAACTGGCTCTTATTGAATGAGTAGGGTTTGCCAGACAGAAAAGAGGAGAAGCAAGGGGGAATATTCTAGGCAGAGGAAACTGCAAAGACACATTCTGGGGGCCAGAAGTGTTCTGTATGGCATAGGACATTACAGGCATTTTCACAGTTCTTGACATAAAGCCTCTGCTAAATCAGTGTTGGGAGAATTAGAATGGTTGAGTGAAGTGGGCAGAATCTTTGGGATCTTCCCTAAATAGAGCACAGTGTGGTATACATGGAAAAGCATAGTGTGAAGGTCCCCTTGTGAGCTCACATGGGGTATCCCATCCCCAGAGGCTCCCTGAGATAACTCAGGGAAGTGTTGAGAAGGCAGGCTGGCAGATTGTATTAGTCTGTTCTCACGCTGCTAATAAAGATATACCAAAGACTGGGTAATTTATAAAGGAAAGAGATTTAAAGAACTCACAGTTCCATGTGTCTGGGGAGGCCTCACAATCATGGTGGAAGGCAAAGGAGAAGCAAAGACATGTTTTACATGGTGACAGACAAGAAGGCTCATGCAGGAGATTTCCCATTTATAAAACCATCAGATCTCCTGAGACTTACTACCAGGAGAACAGTATGGGAGAAACTGCTCTCATGATTCAATTATCTCCATCTGGCCCTGCCCTTGATACATGGGGATTATTACAATTCAAGGTGAGATTTGGGTGGGGACACAGCCAAACCATATTATTTCACCCCTGGCCCCTCCCAAATCTCATGTCCTCACATTTCAAAACACAATCATTCCCTTCCAGCAGTCACCCAAAGTCTTAACTCTTTCCAGCATTAACTCAAAGGTTCAAGTCCAATGTTGTATCTGACAAGGCAAGTCCCTTTCACCTATGAGTCTGTAAAATTAAAAGCAAGTTAGTTACTTCCTATATACATTGAGGATACAGGCATTGGGTAAATACACACTTTCCAAATGGGTGAAATTGGCCAAAATGAAGGGGCTACAGGCCCCATGCAAATCCAAAATCCAGCAGGGCAGTCAAATCCTAAAGTTCCAAAATGATCTCCTTTGACTCTGTGTTTCACATTCAGGTCACACTGATGCAAGAGATGGGCTTCCACGGCCTTGGGCTTTGCAGGGTACAGCCCCCCTCCTGGATGCTTTCATGCTGGTGTTGAGTTGTCTGTGGCTTTTCCAGGAATACAGTGCAAACTGTCAGTAGATTTACCATTCTGGGGTCTGGAGAATGGTAGCCCTCTTCTCACAGCTCCACTAGGCAGTGCCCCAGGGGAGACTCTGTGTGGGAGCTCCAACCCCACATTTCCCTTCTGCACTGCCCTGGCAGAAGTTATCCATGTGGGCCCTACCCCTGCAGCAAACTTCTGCTTGGACATCCAGACATTTCCATACATGCTCTGAAATCTAGGTGGAGGTTCCCAAACCTCAGTTCTTGACTTCTGTGCACCTGCAGGCTCAACACCACTTAGAAACTGCCAAGGCTTAGGGCTTGCACCATCTGAAGCTTTGGCCTGAGCTTTATCTTGACCCTTTTTAGCCAAGGCTGGAACAGCTGGGATGCAGAGCACCGAGTCCCTAGGCTGTGCACAGCAATGGGGGAGGGGGTCTGGGCCTGGCCCACAAAACCATTTTTTCCTCCTGGGCCTCTTGGCTTGTGATGGGAGGACCTGCCCTGAAGGTCTTTGGCATGCCTTGGAAACATTTTCCCCAATGTTTTGGTGATTAACATTTGATTCCTTGTTACTTATGCAAATTTCTGCCGCAGGCTTCAGTTTCTCACCCCAAAACGGGTTTCTCTTTTCTGCTGCATTGTCAGGCTGCATATTTTTCAAACTTTTATGCTCTGCTTCCTCTTGAACACTTTGCCACTTAGAAATCTCTTCCTTCAGATACCCTAAATCATCTCCCTCAAATATAAAGTTCCACAAATCTCTAGGGCAGGAGCAAAATGCTGCCAGTCTCTTTGCTAAAGCATAGCAAGAGTCACCTTTGCTCCAGTTCCCAAGTTCCTCATCTCCATCTGAGACCACCTCAGCCTGGACCTTATTGTCCATATCACTATAGCATTTTAATCAAAGCCATTCAACAAGTCCCTAGGAAGTTTCAACCTTTCCCACATTTTTCTATTTTCTTCTGAGTCCTCCAAACTGTTCCAGCTTCTGCATGTTATCCAGTTCCAAAGTCGCTTCCACATTTTAGGATATTTTTACAGCAGCACCGTACTATCTGGTACCAATTTACTGTATTAGTCTGTTCTCATGCTGCTAATATAGACATACCAGAGACTGGGTAATTTATAAAGGAAAGAGGTTTAATGGAAAGGGGTTTAATTGACTCAGTTCTACATGACTGTGTAGGCCTAAGGAGAAGCAAAAGCATGTTTTACATGGTGGCAGGCAAGAGGGCTTGTGCAGGGGAACTCCCATTTATAAAACCATCAGATATTGTGAGACTTATTCACTACCACAAGAACAGTATGGGAAAAACTGCCCACATGATTTGTGGCAGTTTTTCCACCTGGCCCCACCCTTGACACATGGGAATTATTACAATTTAAGGTGAGATTTGGGTGGGGACACAGCAAAAACATATCACAGATGGGGGAGAAACCAGCCTATTTGAGTTAATGGGAGTTTATTTGTCCACATAGTTTGGTGTGGAAACCTAAGGATATATTAATATTTATAACAAGGACTATAAATATGTGAAAATATTAAGTTTCTTTCAGTGGTAGAATGACTCTGCTTCAGATTATTAATCTATTTGTTGGTTTTGCTCATCATATTCATTGCAAGTCTTCCAGTTCATTGGCTATGTTTTCTAATGCATCAAATAAGCTATTCATGATCCCCTATTAAATTTTTTGAAATTCGACCTCAATATTAAATGTCTCAAATGACCTCAGAATATTCCCTTTTCAGCTACCTATTTTTTTTCTAACATTATGTTTCTCATTTCTTCCATAGAGAGACATTTACTTTTGACTCCTCAGATTGGCTCCTCCTGAATCCCGAATCTTCCAGGTGAACAAGGATTTTCACCTATTTGCTCACTATTTGGGATGTTTGTCCAGTAACAGCAATCCAGATTGATTCTGAGAGACAGGCCGAGTCCTGGCTTACATTATTCGCCACACACACACACACACACACACACACACACACAACAGAACTATCTAGAATTACAGGGCTCACTTCATCAAGAGATAGCTTATGTCAGAAGCAGAAGCAGATATATTGTGAAGGGTTTTTAGACAGGACATAGGTGGCAATAAACATATAAGGAAAGAACAGATAAATCTGACTTCATCAAAATTAATAACAATTACCATCCAAAGGCATGTTAAAAGAAATGAAGATGTTGTTACATATTTATCCAAACTCATAGAATATACAGCACTGAGAGTGAACCCTAATGTAAGCTCTGGATTCTGGGTGATAACGATATGTCAATGTAGGTTTATCTATGGTAACAAATGCTCACCTCTGGTGAGGGATGCTGATAATGGGACAGACTATATAGGTGTGGGGTATCAGGTAAGGGGAAATCTCTGTACCTTCTGTTCGATCTGCTCTAAGGCTAAAAATAGTGTCCATTCAAAATTAAATTTTTAATAAAATGAATACAAAAAATGAAGAGAAAAGATACAGATGAAAGAAAATATCTGCTAAGCATATATCTGGCACAGAAATTCTGTTCAGAATACATAACTCCTAAAGTTTAGTAATAATAAGACATGCTAGCCAATTTTTAAATATGGGCAAGAAGTATTCAAGAAAGAATTTATATCAATTGCCAATATGCATATGAAAACTCATCATCATCATTGGTTGTTAGGAAAGTGTGAAATAAAAAGCCATTGAGATATCACTATATACTGTCTAAAATGGCTACATCTTTAAAAACTAAGAATACCAAGTGCTGGTGAGAATGTGGTGTGACCAGAACACATTCCTGATGGGAGTGGAAAGCAGTGTAGCCACTGTGGAGGAAGTTTTAACCGTTTCTCATGCAGTTAGACCTATACTGATCCTATGAGCCAGCAATTATCCAAGCAAAATCAAAATGTACACCATGAAATGATTTGCACTAGAATGTTCACAGCCACTTTACTCATAATGGCTCTAACCTAGAAGCCACCCAACTATCCATCAACAGGAGAAGGAATAAATCAATGGTGCCTGATTCAAACAATGGACTACGACTCAGCAGTAAACTGGAATGAACACGGCCACACACAACTGCGTGGATGGATCTCACAGACATATGCCCAAAATAGGAAACCAGACCCAGGAGGGCACACACTGCATGGTTCAATGTTTGGAGTTCAAGAATGGGCAAAGCTAATCCATGGTGGAAAAATTCCAACTAGTTGTTATCTCAGGTGAGGGGAAAGGCACTGATTGAGAAGAGGCAGGAGGGATATTTCTGGATAAAATGGAGACATTCAATATTACATGGTGGTGTGAGTTAGACTAGTGTACAATTTTGTCAAATTTTTACATTTAAAATCCATGTATTTCAACATATAAATTTCATCTAAAAACCTATAAAAACCATGATTAAGAATTTGGAGACTGGGAAATGCAGAGTTTTTTTTTTTTTTTTAAGAATGATACAATGTTGATGGTTTTGATGCCAAATGATAGGCATATGTGGTTTCATGATACTATTCTGTTCACTTTGGACGTGTTTGAAAAATCCCATAGTAAAACAATTTAAATCTCACAGAATTTTGGAACAGGAAATGCTGTTGTTTCAATAGTTGAAACTCATTCCCACCTCGGGGCCTTTGCACAGCTCTTCTTCTTGAAATGCTCCATTCCTGGATTTTGGCATGGCTGGTTCTTCTTGTTATTCAGCACTCTGCTTAAATGTCACCTCCTTGGAGAAACCCTCTCTGACCAACCCAGGCATTCTCTGTTTCATCTGTACGCTTTGATTCTCAGCAAATTGCTTATTTTTATGTTTTCCTGTTGATTTATTTGTAATATATTTCATTTGGAAGGCAATTTTACAGCATTGAATACAATTTTAAAAACTACCATCCACCAATCCCACTTCTCTGTATCCACCATAGAGATGTATCCCCATGTGTGACCCCGGAGGCATAAATAAGAATGTACGGTGCAAAACTGAGAACAATAGGAGATGGGGTGTAAAAAACGAGTACAGTTGTAAAATGGAATACTACGCAGCTATTAAAAAGGATGAGGGACTTCTCTAGCACACATATAGGTAAGTGTCCAAGATATATTATTAGAAGACAAAACAAGCTGTAGAAAGGGCAAAATGGCAGAATAACATACACTAGGCACACAGAATAAAAATGTTGTCTATATATTACAGGTAGATAGCTATGTATGCAATGAGTGAAAAAGGTACTGACACGCGATAACGGGTGGAGCAAACACATCTCTGCAGATGGGAAGAAGCCAAGATTGCACCGAGGGAGGGGTGTCAAAGAGGGCTTTAGCTTTACCTATAATGTTGTACATTTTAAAAGGGAAATATTTCTATTATGTAATTACAATTTTTTTTGAAAGACAAACATGAATTTTGAAATCAGACAATCGAAGTGTGAGTCCTACTTCTGTCACTCACTGGCTGTGTAGCTTTGGCTACTGTTGTAGGCTGAATAATGACCCCCAAGATGTCCAACCCAATCCCCGGAACTTGTGAATGTTACCTTATATGGAAAAAGGGACTTTGCAGATGTGGTTATGTTTAAGATCTTGAGATGAAGAAACTTCCCTCAATTATCAGGGTGGGCCCTAAATGTAATCACAAGTGCCCTTATAAAAGGGAGCAGGAGGGAGTTTCAATTACAGAAGAAGAAGAAGGGAACATGACGAGAAAAGCAGCGGGGGGGGGGGAAGACAAAATGGTGGGGGACAGAGGGGAGGAGCCAGGGAATGAGGGCTGCCCCCGAAGCTTGAAAAGACAAGGAAATAGGTTCTCTTGTAGAGCCTTACAGCCTAGCTGACACCTTGATTTTGGCCAAGCGAACCTCATTTCAGAGCTATAAAATTTCAAATGAATAAATGTGTGTGGCTTTTATGTCACTATTCGTGATCATTTGTTATAGCAGCAGTAGGAATCTAATATAACACATTACTTAACGTTCCTGAATCCCCATTTGTCCATTTGCCAAGTGGAGACGGTTATCAACTTTACAGGCTGCTGGAAGTCAAAGCTCACATTGATTTGGCATTAGTATTGCCAAGGTTGTAGCTAACATTGCATGGACTCTTATTCTCTGCCTACCATTATCCCTGCCAAGGTTTCAAAGAAGGAGGTGCCTGCTGAGGACTCACAGGCGTGATGACCCAACCCAAGCCCATGTTCTGAACAATGGAACTAACCAGCTTCCTACTACAGAGCCTGTCCCTTCGCTTGTGCCCAGGAAAAATTGTAGTAAGGACACAACTCTGTAAGAGATACAGGCGGAAATCTGTAAAATAGTAATATGGCTGGGCATGGTGGCTCGTGCCTGTAATCCCAACACTTTGGGAGGCCAAGATGGGTGGATCACAAGGTCAGGAGATCAAGACCATCCTGGCCAACATGGTGAAACCCCATCTCTACTAAAATGTCGGGGGCCGGTGAGAGTGGCACGTCTGCCGGGGTCTCTTGGCCTGCAAGAGGGTCCCAATACCTGGAAGAGAGAGTGCGCAGAAGAAAAGAAAAGACAGGACAGCTGGAGTCTGGAGGGCTGGCCCTAAAACCAGCAACTTTATTGTGCACAGAATTAGTATATATATCTTTTTCTACCTCATTTTACAGGAACATTCTTTGCCCCACCTCATTTACATAAGCATTCTTAGTCCCATCTCAATTATCAGAACAGATGCCATTATCTTGATAAAGGGAAGAGAGAGCCATCTGGCTACAAGCTTAGGCAGCGGAAAACACACAATGGGTACAATCAAGTCACACAATGGGTACAATCAAGTCATGGAGGTGGGTCTCATTATCAGGGTGAGGAAACCTATAGTTAAAATGTTAATGATCTATGCAAGTCATCAGAGAGGCGATAGACCCATTAACTTTGCAAATAGCAGTCACAGGAACAAGCATGGGACCCATCAATAGAGGGTAAACAAAGTCATAAAACTAGTCCAGAGCAGGTACTTCAAGAAACAATGCCTAGTAAAACCACACAGCCTTCACCCAGCCTTTTAGGTCAGTGGACCAGAAATAGGCTTCTGCAAACTCAAACTTCTATTAAATCTCTCTTTCACTGGTCTCGACTGCTTCCAGGGGGTGAGAAACATGTCCGGGCTCAAGCTCCATTATGGCGGGGACACCGAGTGGTCTCAACGCTGGAGCGATCCCCACACTAAAAAAACAAAAATTAGCCAGGTCTGGTGGCACATGCTTGTAGTCCCAGCAACTTGGGAGGCTGAGGCAGTGGAATCGCTTGAACCCAGGAGGCAGAGGTTGCAGTGTGCAGAGATCGAGACACTGCACTTCAGGCTGGGTGACAGATTGAGGCTCTGTCTCAAAACAAACAAACAAACAAACAAAAATATAATACAAGAAAATCTCCTAAATCTTTAGGATCAGCTGTCCCCTGGACCTGCTCTCACTTCCTGATGCTCTCCTCTTGCATTTCAAGGCTGACCAGCTCTGTTATAGAAAATTTGAAATCAGCTTGATCATGGCTTCCATCGTCCAACTGGGATGACTGATTTTTACCATAGTTGATGATTATCATTGCCTAGTGCAGTAATGAGCTCAATTCCTGTGCTCAGGGAATTACATCCCTCTTGGGAGAAAACACTGGCACTGAACTCCAAGAATGTGGTGTCATTCTTGCTGTCATTCCTGCAGCCTTTCAGTATCTGATTGGTTGGATTGCTCCTGTAAACAGAGAAGGAAGATCCTCTTGACATCCGGGAGAGCCACATATGGTCAAGGGGTAGAGAGGGTCCCAGGAGGTTTCCTGCAAAGTCCACAGTTTATTGTTTATGTCATGAAGAAAACAAAGTCAAAATCACTTTCTCCCTGAACTGTCACAACCCGCAAGCATCAGAAGGGCTGGGCTCCAGAGGGAGCAATGGTTTGGAGACATCCAAGCCATGAGCTCAGACAGGAAGCCATCATCTTATGTCAGAATCCATCTAAAATGAGCCTGGGCTGTTTGATATTGACACACCTGTGCTTTATTCGCAAAAACTTCACTACTGGCACAGAACACACCAGGTTCAGGGACTTTGCAAATCTAACTGATTTTTGTTCTGCTGAGATACCACTAACTTACATATTATTCCTTTCTTTTGTGCAAGTTCTCTTCAGCCCAGCCTTCATATGGATTCAGGATGATTTCAGTTAGAGTAAATGGCTTGTCTTAAACAAAAATATGATGGGTGGTGGGGAAGATGGTGATTAAAAAGAGAAGGGTGATGAGCTGGAAATTCTCCTCCTGGGTATATACCCAAAAGGATGAAAGTAGAATCTCAAAGAGATATTTGCACACCCCTGTTCATAGCAGCAATATTCACAATAGCCAAAAGGTAGAAACAACCAAATGTCCTTGATCAGATGACTATCATGCAAAATGTCGTACACACATCCAGTGGAATATCTTCAGCATTAAAACAGAAGAAAATCCTGATCCATGCTACAGCATGAATGAACCTCAAAGACATATGCTTAGTGAAATAAGCCAGACACAAAACGACACATATTGTATGATTCTTCTTATATGAGGTACTAGTGTAGGCAAATTCACGTAGACAGACAGCAGAATGGTGGTTGCCAGGGGCTGTGGAGAGGAGAAAAAAGGGAGTTAGTGTTCAATGAGTACAGAGTGTCAGTTGGGGAAGATGAAAAAATTCTGGAGCTGGATGGTGGTGATGGCCGCACAACAACGTGATAATGCTTAATACCACCAAACTGTAAACTTGAAAAGATTACGATGGTAAGTTCTGTGTTATGTCTATGTTATGTTTGTGTCACTACAGTAGAAAGAGAGAGAGAGTAGCATGGTTGAGGAGAGCAGGGAATTGGAATCGCTTGCATTGGAATGGAGTTCATGCTTGGCTGCTCATTGCAATCACATGGGAAGTTTGAAAACTCCTCTCAGGAAATTCTACTCCTGGGTATATACTCAAAGGGATGAAAGTAGAATCTCAAAGAGATATTTGAACACCCGTGTTTATAGCAGCAATATTCACAATAGCCAAAAGTCCTTGATCAGATGAATGGATACACAAAATGTCATACACACATCCAGTTCATTCCATCAGTATCTGTGATTTATAAGCTTCTGGGTGATTCCAGTGGGCAGCTGTATTAGTCCACACTGCTATAAAGAAATACCTGAGACTGGGTAATTTATAAGAAAAGAAGTTTACTTGGCTCATGTTTCTGCAGGCTATACAGGAAGCATAGTGGCTTCTGCCTCTGTGGAGGCTTCAGGAAACTTAGTCATGGAAGAAGGTGAAGGGGAAGCAGGCACACCTTACATGGCCGGAGCGGGTGGAAGGGCAGAGGAGGTGCCACATCACACTTTAAACGAACAGATCTCATGAGAACTCATTCATTATTCAGTACCAAGGGAGGATTGTGCTAAATCATTCATGAGAACTCCACCTTTATGATCCAATCACCTCCCACCAGGCCCTACCTCCAACACTGAGGATTACAATTCGACATGAGATTTGGGTGGGGACACAGATCCAAATCATACCAGCAGTGGGGGTGAATCATCATTGCTCTAGATCCTTCCTACCCAGACTCCAGCCATCAGAGAAGTGCTAGGAAGAAAGCCGCCACGTGCTGGGCCCCTGCTGTGTGCTCAGCTCATCACATTATTCCTGTGAACCAGCAGCAGGCATCATAGTAGGGGCAGGGTGCACCCCCGGGCTCCTCAGCCTGGGACACACCTTGAGCTCCCCTTCCTTCTCAGAAGTGTTTCAATGTAGACTCTATGAGCACCTGCCTGTGCAGAAGCAAACCCCGAAGGAGATTTGGAAATTTGCCCTAGGCTACCCAGCTATTAAGAGGTAAAACTGACACTTGACTTGGGTTTCTTGATTCCCAAAGCCCTTGTTCTCTCAGCCCTGTGATCATCTAGCTGCCTGCCTAGGAACTAGATTCAGAAATCCATTTTCCAGGGCAAACAGAATGACTGGATTTTTCTTAGAGAATTTACAACTAGAATTTCTCTCCCATTTCCCCTAAGCACAGGGAAATGGTGGAGATTGGGAATCATATGACCACTGAGTTGTGCTGTTAGTATGACTGAGCACGTACTATTCGTCAGGTACTTCCCCAAGCATTGGTGAGACAGCAGTGATAAAATGATCCCTATACCAGTGGAGTATGAAAGCAACACAGAACAGAGTCGCCTATCCCTCACGAGGGTGTGAAAGGAAACGAGGTGCGCTGAGACGAATGGGAGAAGATTAGTGAAAATTCTCTGGCAATGTGACATTTAATCCAGGATCTGAAGGAGTAGAAAGAGCCATCTAGGCAATCTGTCTTCACTTTATCAACACCTTTTTTCTCTTTTGCCTTAACAATTAAACTGATTTTCTACTTATTAAACCCATTGCTTGTAAAAATGTGGCTCATGTTTCATAGGCTCCCTGGTGAAAGCCTAACTCTGAATTTATAAGAAGATTCAGTTAGAGATGCCTAGGGCTGACAGAGGAAAGCAAACTTTAACATCAGTACCCCTGGCCCTGCCTCAGCACCAAGACGGCCAGGTATGAATGCTCCGGCCAAGTGACTTGGCCTCTCTAAGACTCAACATCATCATCTGTAAAATGGGGATGATAACCTTGGCATCACCACTTTGAGGAGGATGTCCAGATGAATTAAATATTATCTGACCATATTAGCTTTGCAGCTGTTCCCCGGTCCTTGAAAAAAATCTCTGTATATAAAGATGAAAATTTCAACCACTGCCATTAGGTGTCTCCTTTGGGTAGTTCTATTTGTGCAACAGCATTGCTGAAAACCACCAGCAACAGCAACACACAAACACACATGTTTCTCATCTAATGGGAAGTCTATTTCCCCTTTCACCTTAAGCACTTTGAATTAAAAGGGCTCACATGCAGTTGAATTCCAGTAGTCCAGCTGGCTGCTCTGGCTGTTGCTGGTGCCTGGCATTTGGGAGCCGATAGTGGTGACAAAAAGACAGCCCAGGTTCTTCCTGCATCCCTGGTGCATAGGAATGCACGTGCACCTGCTTGGGCTGAAGCGCAGCTCTCAGTGCCAGCCTCAGTGCCAGGGAATTGTGGCTTCCCCTGCCCACCAAAGGAGGAGGATTTCTGTGTCAAATGGAAGGTGTTTTTATTTTCTAAATTTTATATTGAGGTATAAATTACATGGAGAAGAAATGTATCTCAATGAATTTTCACAAAGTGAACACCCCCATGTACCATTACCTAGTCCAGGAAGTGGAACATTACTCGCACCCTAGATGCCTCCCGAAGCCCACCTTAGACATCTCCTCATGCCCACCTAGACAACTCTCTAAGTCCACCCTAGAAACCTCTCCAAGTCTACCCTAGACGTCTATGCCCACCCTAGACACCTCCCATGCTCCCATGCCCCCCCTTGATACACCACCAAGTCCACCCAGATCCCAACCCAATGTCTCCCCTGCCACTAACACCTTCCTCTTCCCCAAATTACCCTTAGTTTCTTCTTCTTTTTTCTTTTTTTGAGACAGAGTCTCCCAGGCTGGAGTGCAGTGGTGTGACCGTGGTTCACTACAACCTCCGCTTCCCAGGTTCAAGTGATTCTTCTGTTTCAGCCTCCTGAGTAGCTGGGATTACAGGGGCATGCCACCACACCTGGCTAATTTTTGTATTTTTAGTAGAGATGGGGTATCACCATATTGGCCACGCTGGTCTGGAACTTCTGATCTCAAGTCATCCACTCACCTCGGCCTTCCAAAATGTTAGGATTACAGGCATGAGCCTGGCCTACCCCTGACTTCTGATCCCATAAATATGTCTTGCAATTGGCATATTTTTAAAGCTTTATGTCTTAGGCCCACTGCCTTCTGGTAGGGCTCTACTCATTTATCTCCTCATTACCTATTCATGAAGTGCCTCTTTTTCTAAAAGCCACACACCAGTCATCCTTTAATTCTGAAGGATCTGATTGATAAAAATAATCTCTCATGATTTCTTTGGTTTGCATGTGTCTGATGACTTAGGAGATAAAGTAGAGCATAGCATGTCTAATGGCCATTTGAGTTTCTTGTGAGTTACCTGCTCATGTCCTTTGTCCAGTTTTCCTTGGGATTGTCATTCATTTCAAAGTGTCCTGTGTGCCACAAGCAAATTAATCCTTTGTTCCTTCCATGTGGCATATATTTGCCCAATGTCTTTTGCTTTGTGATCGATTAGCTTTCTGCGGTGCTTTGTGGCTCCTTTTCCCTTCTCATCAACTCTCACATCCTCCCTTGGTCATCTCATCCAGTCTTACAGGTTTAAATGCCACTTGTACCCTGCTACGAACTGAATGGTGCCCCCTCAAATCCATATGTTCCAGACCTAACCCCTAATACATCTATGTTTGGAGATAAGTTCTTTAAAAGGTAATTAACATGAAATGATGTCATAGGAGTGAGGCTAGTCTCTAAAGGCTAGTATCCTTATTAAAAATAAAAAGGATGAGAGAAAAATCTCTCTCTCTCTCTCTCTCTCTCTCTCTCTCTCTCTCTCTCTCTCTGTCTGTCTCCACCATGAGAGGACACAGCAAGGAGGTAGCCATCTACAAGCCAGGAAGCGAGTTCTCCCCAGGACCCAATGACACTGCTACGGAATCTGTCTTCCAGCCTCCAGAACTGTGAGAAAATGGATTTCTGTAGTTTCAGTCCTCCAGTCTGCGGTATTTTGTTATGGCAGCTTGGGCTGAGTGAGACATGCTCTGAACCTGCCCAGATCTCTACCTGCTTCCCAAACCTTCCTCCTAAACTCCACACTCCTTCACCTAGCTGCCCCTTGACTTCTTGGCCTGGTATCCAAGGGACACTTCAAGCTCAATGTATCCAAAACTGAATCCTGGTCTTCTGCCTACACACCTGCTCCGCCCGCAGCCTTGCCCATCTTCCCAGGAGCTGCTCAGGCAAACACACCATAAGACGGTGTGAGGAAGTGAGCTTTTCCTCTCACTCCTCATCCAACCTTACAGGAAATCCAGCTGTCTCTGCCTTCAGACTGTCTCTGGACTCCAACCACATGCACTGCTCCCTGCTGATACACGCTGCCTGGGTGGCTGCAGTAGCCCCTGATTGATCTCCCTGACTCTGCCCTTGACCTCCTGCAGTCTATTCTGGACACAGCCACAGAGTGACCCGATTCAGACAAAACAGACCCTGCCCCTCATCAGCTTGGTGGCTCCCGTCTATCTGGGAGTAAAGCCAATGATCCTGCCATGTTTTTTTCTGCCCCATAACCTCTCTGACCATATCGCCTGGTGTCTATCCTTGGCCAGCCCATCTCCAGCCACAGGTCCCCTTTGCTATTCCTTGTGTGGTCCAGGCATGTCCCCACTTTATGGGCTTTGCTTGGGCTGCTCCTTCTGCCCAGAACACGCTTCTCTGAGACACCCGTGTGGGTCCCTACATCTCTTCAAGGCTGTCACCACTGTCATCTTCTCTGTAAAACCTACATTGACTTGACTAGCTTATTTAAAATTGCAACCCATTCTCTGCATCCTTAATCTCCTCACCATACTTTGTGTCTATTTATTCTTATCACTTTCTATGAACTGTACAATTTATCACCTAACAAATGGTAGTGCTTACTTACGAATTAATGTATCACTGCTTCTTTTCTTCTGTCTCCTTCACCTGAAGGCAGCAATCTTTGTGGGTTTCATTCACAGCCATTTGCCAAGTGCCTCTTACAGTGCTCAGACATAGGAGACATTATTTGTTTATTGAATAAATAAATTAATATACTTAAATATATAGCCAATTTCTTCAATCTTTTCCTTTGGGTTTCTATTTTGTGGTCATGCCCAGAAGGTCCTACTCAACTAATGAGTATTGATAATTCACTCATATATCCTTTAAGATTATGGGTATATTTTATATATTTAGAACTTTAATCTACTTGGAATTTATTCATTGTATGGTATGAGGTAGCAAAACATGGGGTTTTTAAAATTAATCGTATTTGTCTGTTTTCCAGTATCTTATTTCTACGCTTATTTAAACTTAGTTTTAATCATTAAATGTATTACACTTAGCTCTGTTTCTGGACCTTGTATTATATTCCATTGGTCTCATTATTTACTACAATACCACAAAGTATTTTAATTATATTAAAGACATACATTTGTTTTTAAAATTAATTAGAGTTTCTAGAACTTTGTCTCTTTATTTGGTCTTTTTTAAAACATCCAGTTCTCAGTTTTATCCGTTCTACTGGGTATTTATTTATTTTGTATCTAATTGATTAATTGATACTTGCGTTTTTAGTAATGCCTTCTTTTTTAAGGTTTACTTTATTGTTTTCTTTTTAAGCTGTTTTTTGGTGGGATGTTCTGCTCATTTATGTTCATTCATTCAACCATTCAAGACAATTTGTTTCCTTGAGTTCGGTTCTGACCACATCTCTTAAGATATATTTTCATTGTTATTTTCTTAAGGGTCCATAATTACACTTTTAATTTCCTCTGTTTTCAAGAGTTGTTTAGGTTAATGTTTTTAATTTCAAATACATTTATTCTTATTGTTATTTGAGTATTATTTTGTTTTAAATATCCATTATTGTGGTCAAAGGATGTATTCTACAAATTTTATCATTTTGAAAGAGATTTCTTTGAGATTTTCTTTCTAGTTTAGAGAATGGTCATTTTCTTAAACTGTCCCAAAGAAACTTGGAAAGAATGTGGATTCTTTGTAGGCACTAAGTTTGATACACACCCATTAAACTGAGCTAAACCATCATTTCATCCACTCTTTCCATGGCTTGTTTGATGCTTGCTTGACTCTCAAAGAGAAGGACGGTTGATTAATTATTTCCTCTACCCTGGCATTTTTGTCAATTTCTTCTTGCCTTTCCAACTTTCTTTCTTTATGTATTTAGAGTGTGTTTTTGGGAAGAGCATGTAATGATACCCTTAATCTGTATAAATAGATCTTTATTGGTGAGATCCCATTCATGTCTTTTTGCCAGTTTCTCTAATAGAGAATCCATCCACTTTCTTACTGACTTAAAAAAGCTTTTATTTGTTAAACATATTAACTCCCTGCTATGTATGTTGCAAGTATTTTCTCCAACTTCACATTTTTAAAAACCCTGTTAATAGTATATTCAACATGCAGATACTTTAAAATCTTTAGTAGTAAAGAGCACGTTTTCATTTGTATTCTCGAAATAGTGTGATGGGAAAACTTAGGTGAAGGGCAAATGCCTTGGTCCCCTCTCATCGCTCAACCTTGAATTTCTGTGGTTGTTTAACTACGTCTTCACCTGGTCCCCACTTGCGAGCTATGATCTCATGTCACCTCCCCCTTCTTCTGACCCTTCAGGATGTTCCACTGGCAACTCCTTCTTCAGGGAAAAAGGAAACCTGTTTTTACCATGTACAGCCAAAGACCTAAAAACATAGTTAATTAAGGACGGCATCTGACATGCTTGAGCTGTGTGCAGCTAAAACAGTACCTGCTTTTCCCGCTATTGCTGTTCGGAATCTCTTTGCCCCACGTCTTCAAATTCATCCTTTTTTATTAAAAAAAAATTACATAAGACCTCTGTACGTATGTAAAATTCTGATGAAGGTTTGGAGGACAGAGAACAGTGGTCTCATCTAAACATACACCATATCTTAAAAATGAATACCCAACACATCTGTTCTTAAATATTTCACCTCTATTTCTAACAATCCCCTCTCTCGTCTTTTCCCATCTCTCACAAATTTCTGTTTATGTCGAATGCAAAACAATCAGTAATTTTTGTGTGATGCTTTGTCTTTTGCTTGTAATTAAATGTATTTTCCTTTCGAATGCTGGTTACTTTTCAAGAGGAATGCTGATGTCAACTGTTAATGTAGATTTTTTTCATCCCACAACATTTATAAAAGTAATATTATAAGCATTCTTATGATTATCTTAAAAATTTAAAAAACTATTTCCCATATTAAAGGATATAGAAAATAAAATACTGAGAGTGGCCACATGAGAGTGGTGGGGCCTTGGGCACATCATTTGATTTCTTTAAATTTGTATCTCTAAACCTGATAGGCCCAACCCAGTGGCATTTGGTCTGGGTGAGGCAGGAGAATCCTGAGGTCAGGAATCCCTGATGTCAGGAATTCGAGACTGCCTGGCCAACATGGTGAAACCATGTCAAAATACAAAAAATTAGCCAGGTGTGGTGGTGCATGCCTGTAGTCCCAGCTACTTGGGAAGCTGAGGCAGGAGAATCGCTTGAATCCGGGAGGTGGAGGTTGCAGTGAGCTGAGATTTTGCCACTACACTCCAGCCTAGGCAACAGGGCGAGACTCCATCTCAAAAACAAAAAACTAAACAGGAAAAAAAAAAGAATGTATAAGTCCTGTGACCTTGTCAAGTTATTGAAGCAGTATTTACTTCGCCAGTTAGCCAGCTAATCAGCCATTGACTTGAAAACCTACACTATTCCAGCACTGCTTGAGACATAGAGACAAGACTGCCTTCGACTGATGTCAGAATTTTGTCTCCATTGAGCTCTAAACTTTTACTAATGGTTCCTTTATTTCCTTAAATAGTCTTTGTGTACCACCCTATGCCGGACACTAACAATCTTTTGTCTACGGGGGCTATTGATTGTCCTCTCAGCATCCAGTTCCCTCCTCTTTCTTCCTTACAAAACCCCAATTCTGTCCAAGTTTCTCTGCTGCCCCATGTGGGCCAAGTAAATCAGGAGGGCTGATTCCACCCTGACCATTGAGGGTGATGCTGTAGATCCAAGAATAATTCTACTTCCCTTACCAGAGATGGGATAAGAAAAGGTCATATGACCCGTGAGACGAGCTGAGGCTCATGAGATGAAGCAGAAACCCTGCCAAGGCAAGGAACACTCTTTTTTTCCTAAGAGAGAGTCATGAGATGTTTCAACCTGACAATGAATGACCCTTTGCTATTTTTCATGAAGTAGCACCGTCTCCTTGAGACAAGAGAGGAGAGCATTCTTTCATCCCCTCACTTATTCATTCGACACATATTTTTGAGTATCCACCCTGTGCCGGGTACTGTTTTAGGTGCTGGAGTTAGAGCATTAATCAAAACAGACCAAAGCCTGCCCTCATGAAGCTTACAAATAAACATTACCAGCATCCTTCCCACCCCCCAGTCCAGTCCAGCATGCTGACCTTTGACTTGGTGTCAGTGGGTTCTCCCTCTCTGCCCATGCCTGACCTTTGGTCAAACAATCAAGTGACCAGTGAAGCATCCCCCACCTTCCTGTTTCCCGCCCTTTTCTTATTTCTGGTGCATCTTTCCTCAAGCCCACTTTGCCTCTTCCCATCCATATCCCATTCTTACCTGTGACATATATTCTAGATGGTCCATTCACTGGGATTTTAATTTTGCCAAAGTTCAAAGCTACAAGCTACGTTAATAAAGCTCTACTGAGGGGTCTTCAGGGGTTGCCTAGTAAATAGGGGTCATATTCTTTGGAAAACTGGAGACTTTGTAGTTAGGGCAGCTCTCTAGGCTACTGTTTACTCTGTCTACCCATCTGACCCTCACTGGGTAGGCTGATTACAGCAAAATAAGCTTAGATAACTTGATAATGACTCCTCTGCCCCTTGCATAGACCTGGCCTTAATCTTTACAAAAGACTCTTGTGGTCAGGAGGCATCATGCAAAGGATTTTGGAGACAAGTTGTCTAGATTCAAATCCCTCCTGCTTGTGACCTGAGCAAACTTTCTAACCTATGTGGGCACCAAATTCATCATCAGTAATATGGGACCCATAATACCCCTTTTGCAACGTTGATAGGTGATTAAAATAATTTGTTTAGCTAAAATATAGTAAGTGCTAAATTAACAGCTGTTACTACAGTTTATATAATAGTAGTCATAGTTGTAACCCGTGTGTGGGAAACCTGTAAATGGGAATTGAGAGGATCTGGAGTGACTCCATTTATCAGCTAAGCAAGATGTAACACCAGTTCTCTAGCTGGCTGAATCCTCTTTCATCTTGAAACTTCCTTTGCCAATAGGAAAAACAGAAAAAAGAAGCAAAAAAGTTTTTCATTATTGGGAGAGAAAACATCCTCCACGAAACAAAACCAACTAACCATTCATTACGTCTGTCTTGTTATTAAAGGTTCACAGAATTAAAGAGCTAATTACAATGTCCTAGGTTAGGCATTATCCATTGTTACTAGGACTGAGTCATGCCTGGTTTCTGGCTTTTTAAAAACCAGCGTGATTTAGCATTTGATTCACCTGGGTATGTTTTAATGAATCTGGCACAATGAAGTATGGGAATTAGCACTTGCAAACTGAACCAGACAAGCAATTCGCATTCAAGATAGAAACAGGCCAATCTGCTGCTCTCGTCGGTCGTCTGTCACTGCCCGTCCCGCTTGCTGGATCTGTGCTGTGCCCCCACTATGCCATTCACGGCAGAATGTGGACAGCATATAGTAAATGGATTCAGGGCAGGTCATGAGGTAAGTGCAGGCTAAATCTATTCCTCAAGAATCAGAGATACAAAGTTTCCCACCATTCTTTTCCCCCTGTAGCCTCTTTCTCTCCCTTTTTAAAAACATCTTATTAATTTGCAAACTGGCTAATTACAACTCCTCCAGGCTAAGTAACTGTGCAGTTGGCGCTGTACTAGATGAGTGGTTTGGGCTGAGAGAGCAGGTCCTGTTTTTTTTCTTTGCCTATTACACACATTGTTTTAGGTAATTAACATCCACTTTGTAGTGGCAGCTCTGACGCCTCACTGTCTGAGCAGTGTCTTGGCTGACAGCCTCTGAAATAGCCCTGGTGAACTTCTTGCAAAATCATATGATATTATTATATAATTCTCCCCGATGAAAACTCAAAGGGAATTTGCACACACAGCTACATGTGAGCTTTTGGATCTAGACACAGTCACATTGAGTGCGTTTTTGAAGAAGTGTTTTCCTCCTGTCAGGCAGTGACTGGGGCTGGAGCATGGGAAAGAGGTGGGTTTGAATTCTGGCCTTGCTGCCACCAGATCAGATAAGAAACAATGATTTCCCCTGGCTTTTGAGAGCATGCAATGAGTTTTTAACCTTACCTGGCTGGTGAACATGGGTTTACCTTCTACCAAATTAATGATTTCTTCTCCAGGTTAATAAAATTAACAGAGACACTTCAAAAGGATCTATCCTTTCTTTGGTCTTTTATTCTTGCCTTTAAACATCATTTTAAATTAAATCTAGAATGCTAGACTAAGCAACACGGGTCAGATGAGGACCTCTGGATTGTCCAATGTCCTTGAATTATGCAGATTAATTGTTCTTAATCATACCTTCTCCTTTCTCCATCCCTGCCCAGTGTTTTTTCTTAAGGCCTACAGATTCTGGCTGGCTTCTTCAGCTCTTCTTAGTCTTATGGCACATAGAATATTTGCTTTCAGGGATTTTCCCAAAGTCAGTCAACAGTTTGGGTTTGACTGAAGATGTTTCTAAACCGTCTTGCAGTTCTTTGATTTCAGAAACGGCTGAACCCCAAAAGAAATGGCAAGGGGCATTTCTCAGTGCTTTATCACCGGCCTCACAGTTTTCTGTTTGTTTAAAATAACTACAACAGCAAAATATATGGCCAGTATTGTGTGATTGGAGGAGCCTGATACCAATATGTTCTTGCACATGTGACATCTAGAAGGTCCCATTAATTAACAATTCAATATGTCTTCTTTGCTCCAAAGGTGGGGAAAATTGGAAAGCTGATGAGCCTAAAATGACACCAGATGACTCTATTGTTTTTTCTTCTTTAAGTTTTATGAGGAGTTAATTCTTAAACCTCCCTTCTCTTAAAGCCCTAGCCTTCCCAGAAATAAATCACACCAGCCCAGGGTGGAGTTATGCTGCTCTTAGGGCTGTGGGCTGGAGCTCCTGACTCCTCTGGTGCATATATTACAGTGACTAAGTGTGGGGAGCAGACAGGAACTGCCTCTTCATCTTCTTTTTCAAAGACCAGAGGATCTGGGGTTGGAGACACAATGGATCAAAGGACCTGCAGGTCTGAACAGGGGCAAGAGAAAGACAGGCCAAAGAGAGAAGGATTCAATGGGAGGCAGGACCTGGTTCTAGCATGATACGGGTTAGGTATCTACCACATACCCAGAACAGTCTCATTATTATCAAATTATCTCAACAATTCGAATCCTATGAAGGGAATTTTAACAACGTTTCAAGAAAGTTACATCCAAAGCAGGTTATGTGACTTATGCAAACCACATAACTAAGTGGCAGAACCAGGATTAGAACCTAGGTCCCATCTGACTCCAGGCCCAGTACTTTATCCATTGACCTCATGCAATCACTTTTCTCTTTTGGGTACCCAGAAATAAGATACCAATTTTGAGGGAAAGCAGGGGGAACTGGATTCAGATGTCTGTACTCTGGTCGCTGAACAAAGGGTGTGCACACACTACAAACCTAAATCATAAGAGTCAAGGTCTCCCGACGGAAGCAGAACTCTTACTCGCTTGCATTCCAATACACTAGAGGTCACAAATTGGCAGCCTGTGGGCAAAAGCCGGCCTAAAGATGTTTTATTTGGCTTTTAAGTGTGGATCACACAATATATTTTAAAAACTAGATTCTTTGCCAGCATTGAAAAGTCAGGGTTTGCATCTTCTGTTCTAGCTATGATGGAATAGCTTGTCTTAAAGCAACCCTCCCACTAAAAGTAAATAGAAAAGCTGGATCTGCCTATCTATCTATCTACCTACCTACCTACCTACCCACCCAGACTGGTTTATCACCAGTGAAAGATGACAAAGCAGTAGATTGAGGATCAGAACCCAGGAACTATGGATGTTATTGCCTCTGGAATGTGGGTCCCAGGAGAAAAGGACACAAAAACCAATGGTCTCATCCAAGAGCTTACTCTTCAGAATTTCTGTGTCATTTTGATGCAGCATCATATCAGAGCCCAGCCTTTGGCCTTTGAGCATCTCACAGGAACTAGCGCACCATCCTGTACATAGCAGGTGCTTAAGAAACGCCTGTTGAATTGAATTGCATTACTCAGCTGAGTGCTTATGTCACTGCTGACTGGTAAGCACACGTACTCCTGAAACTAAAATAAATGTTAAAAGACAGAACAAACACACACATATATACGCACAAACATATACAAAGTATACACATATACACACACATAATTTAGATGCATAGATATTTGATGGCATTGAAGAGCTACTAAAGGTGCCACAGCTTGAGTGCCCAGGATCTCAGAGGAAGGAAAATGCTTGGAAATGCACGTGGCCTACTCAAGTCATTTGCCAGTTCCTGAGCTGCAACAGTCCTGGAGGCGAAAGAACCACGGAAAGGTTGGCAACCAGGAGGCAGGAAAGTGAGCAGGGCTTTCAGGAGTCTCCCAAGCTGGAGAGTCAAAGGTAACAGGGTGACCAAGATAGCCAAGGAAATACAGAGAAGTGAGGCCAATGTTTGGTGTTGTGGCTTCCCCTTCAAAGGAGTGACCATTTGTGAGCAGTGAGGTCCAAGGTACTGAGAAACAGAGCAGAGCTTCTCTTAGTCTTGAGCATATGGGGCGATTACAAAGTTGGAATGAAGGACCCTCTAAGGAGGAAGAGTCCTGGCGAATACCCAAGACTTTTAGTTGGGATCCATGAAGGATGATGTCCTAGGCGTAAGGACAAGCAGACACAGGTCCTGCCTTACAAAGCCTGCAGCTCAGCCTCACAACAGCTCAATTTCTAAATGAAAAGAGGTGATTTGCACACACCCTGACTGCCTTCCAGAGGCAATAGTAGTCCTCTCTGGGGGAGGATAACATCATCCATCACTACTACAGTATTCTGTCTGCCCCATAAGCATTGGTGCTTACAACATCCAGACTGGGTTATCGCCAGTGAAAGACAACAAAGCAGTAGATTGAGGATCAGAACCCAGGAATCATAGATGTTACTGTCTCTGGAATGTGGGTCCCAGGAGAAAAGGAGATAAAAACCAATGGTCTTGTCCAACTCTCCGCTAGGGCAAGAGCTTACTCTCCAGAATCTCTGATTAGTTTTGATGCAACATCATATCAGAGCTTCGTCCTTTGTTCTTTGAGGATCTCACAGGCATTAACACACCATCCTGATTATAGCAGGTGCTCAGAAAATGTCTGTTGAATTGAACTGCATTACACAGCCAAGTGCTTACGTCACTGCTGACTGGTAAACACATGTATTCCTGAAACTAAAATAAATGTTGAAAGCAAAACAAAACAAAAACGAGCTTGACCTTTGGAATTATTACACTGCTATCTTTGACTTAACTGGAGTTTGTAAAATAAATAAAATTAATGTCCTGCTAAGGAAAGAAGAAATTCACAGTCAGCGTGTGCTGAAGCTGGCTCATACCTGCTTGCAAGAGCTGATGGGTATGTCTCTTCCCAATCAGCATTCGATGACCTCACATAGGTAGCTGCGGTGGGAGTATTTACACCACAGAAATAAGCAGCATTATAAATTAGGACTTTTCCCCCCCTTTTCTAGATTGCCAGTTGTTAAACAGTTGCCAGCACACCACGATTCACAGACATTTTAGGTTCATTCTGTTTCATAAACAGAGACGGCAGAGCTGCTAATCTACACACACATCTCTACATAGCTTCTTTATCTAGGACGGGTTGAATCCTCCCCACGAGCTGCCACTTTGCTGGATAACAATGGGGGCAAGAGGATGAAGAAGTAAGCAGTAAATTTAGTTTAATTCTGAAAACTCAGGCTCAATAATTTAGAATTGTGGGTAATTTTTTTTGGATAAAATGCTCACATAATCAGACTGTTCCTCCTGCCTTGTGCACTAGGTGAAGTTCTCAGACAGAAATAGACTCCGGGATGGGGAATGGCGTGCAGGAAGTGACTGGGACGTGCTCTCAAAATCAGCACTGCCAAGGAGGGAAGGAAGCAGGACTGGGGAGAGGGAGAGACTGTAGTGAGAAACAGTCACAGCAAGGACCACAGCTGATCCCACAGGGGCCCACACACCAGATGGGTCCTGTGTGCCTGCTCAGAGTTTTAAATTGTTTGTTAATTGATTACCAACATTTTAGTATCCTTCCATAAAAATCAGGATGCCCAGTTTCTGTGGGAGAATTGGAAGATGTGACAATGACTGGCTGGAGCTGGAGCACAGCCGTGTGGCCTTAGGGAAGTGACTTTCCCTCCTTGAGCCTTAGTTTCCATGTCTATAAAGCGAGGACCAAAATACCTAGCCCACAGGGTTGCCATGAGAATTAGTAAGATCATGACTTTAAAGTTCTTGGCACGAAGTCAGTACATACTGAAAGGAGCCTGTTTATGCATCACTGATTTGAATTTTCTCTGAATCCTCTGTGGATTTTCATTGACTTCTGGAAAATGTAAAAAGGTGGCTGGCACTTGAGATTTTACAGCCTGGTGAAGGCTTCTGTTCTGTATTTTACAGATGAAAACTGATAAGCTTTATGAAAAGCTTTTCGCTTTATGAAAAGCCCAACAACAAATGTGAATCATTTCCATAAATGAAGTCAATCTTCTGGGTTTGCCATCAACCACCTTTGTAAACCACCTTTGTAAAACCAAAGAAGAAACTATTTATACTGCCTTTAGGGGAAAAATGGAAAATTCAACAAGCCCCGAAAAGATACAACTCCCTCAAGACAAAAGTTTTATTTTTGTTGGATTGATGTGCCCTTCACATTTGGCTAATTCCACGTTCTTAACAGTAGATGTCTCACAGAGGTATTGGATTGTCAGCTGGGCTCTAGGTGGACGTAGAAGAGCTCACCATGATGGGAAGGGAACCATTAATTGAGGCAGAGTAGAGAGACACAGAACAGAGGCAGAGATTTTGGGAGATGGTGAGCAGCTGGGCTAGACTTAAGCAGAGAAACCTGTGAAAGAGAATGCAGAAATCAGGATGGACAGGCAGGTTAAGGGTGAAGGTCTGCAGATTATGCAGACTTTGAAAGCCACACGAAGGACCACAGCCCTATCCTCCAGGCAGAGAGGTGCCACTAACGCTCCCAGCAGGAAAGTGAGTGCTGAGCTCTCATTCTAGAAGTATGACTGTTGATGTGCTGCCACTTCCCACTGTGCCGAAATTACACAAAGGCAATCCTCTGAAGACAGCAAACCTGTGGAAAAAGGAGGAATTGGGGGAAAAATGCTGCACGTTACCTTGGCCAGGCTGGTCTTGAACTCCTGAGCTCAAGTGATCCACCCGCCTCAGCCTCCTAAAGTGCTGAGATTACAGGCATGTGCCATGGTACCCGACTTACTTAATGTTTTTAGAGTAGTGTAATGTTCACAACAAGATTAAGCGGAAGACACAGAGATTTCTCATATGCCCCTTACCCCTACACAGGCACAGCTTCCCCCGTTAACTACATCCTGCACCAGAGTGCTACATTAGTTAAAATGGATACACCTACATTGACGTATCATTGTCATACAAACTCTAGTTTCCACTGAGTTCACTCCTGGTGTTGTACATTCTATGGGTTTGGACAAATGTATACAGGTATTCGCCATTACACTGTCATAGGGCAGAGATTTATTGCCCCCCAAATCCTCTGAGCTTCCATTTATCCTTTCCCCCACCCAGCCCCTGGCAACTTCTGATCTTTTTACTGTCCCCGTAATTTTGCATTTTCCAGAATATCATATAGTTGGAATCATATACTATGTAGCCTTTTTAGATTGACGTCTTTCACTTAGAATATGCATTTGAGTTTCCTCCATGCCTCTCATGGCTTGATAGCTCATAAGTGCTGGATAATATTCCATTGTCTGGATGTACCTTAGTTTGTTCACTCATCCACCAAAGGGCATTATGGTTGCTTCCCAAGTTTGGCAATTATGAATAAAGCTGCTATAAACATCCAAGGGCAGATGTTCATGTGGATATGTCTTCAATTCTTTGGGGGTAGATACTAAGGAACACGATTGCTAGATCACCTGTTAAGAGTATGTTTAGTTTTTATACTTAGTAACATGTCTTCTTGTTTAAATATAATGTATACGTATTGTACATAAACTCATTTCCAACAAAATGATGGCATTTCATCTGCAAATACTTGGAAAGCTGTCCAATAGGTCTTCCTCTTTGAAGCTCAGCATCATCCCTGATCATCAACTACTCAAACTGACCCAACCTATATAAGCATATACAAGAAAACGCCAAGCAAGGTTCATGGCACATACTGGATCCCCTCTCCGTTTTCCCTTATAAGGATTCTAGCATACGTGGTTTACCTGGGAAGTGTTGCAAAACACAGATTGCTGGGTCCATGCCCCAAGTCCCTGACTCAGTAGGTCTAGGCATTTGCATTTCTAGCAAGCTCTGGCTGCTTGCTGTTACTTGGGGGATCACACTTTGAGAACCACTGCCTGCAAATGTGAATAATGCTGGAGATAGTGTTGTAATTCAAGAAGTCTTTCTCAGAAGGTAAATCCAAAAAGGCAGCATCGACATTTTCAAAGCATACAGGGTTACATTCTAAATGCAAACTGTCCTTGATTACAACGGCAAGATTTGCTTGGGCGAGGTCTGTGGGTTGGCTCTGTTGAAATGACTGAGCCTGATGGTTCTTTTCCCATTTTCTTCTGACCCTTAGATTTTCATTTTGTCCTGAATGAGGCTGCGTGATCAAGTTATGCTTCTTCCTTCCAGTGATCTGTGATGAGACCTGACAAGCAGATTCAGAAATGAGAGTCCGACCAATGTTGGGGACTGGATGGTAGATCCTGACCTCAGAGTAAAAGCAGAGCCCATATGACTGGGGTCAGCTGCAGAGTCAAACAGCTGGAGCCGCCTAGTCTGACGAGTGCTAGGAGATCAAAGCGCAGGAAGGGTCACAGAGGCAGGACCAGGGTTCTGGAAGTATATGTTAGTCCCTCTCTCTTCTTGTTCCCAGGGGTTGTTCTCTGGACCCAGCATCCCTTATTTCTTGTCCTTGGCAGATACAGAGGCAGAAAAGAGATCTTGGGGCTCAGGTTGTTCCAGAAAGCACAGCTGGGTTTGGCTTTAGCAAAGAAACACCTAAAGGAAACCTGGGCTTTCCCGGACCTGTCCTGAAAAGAGTTCCTCCTGGCCAGGACTCACCATTTGGGTTATGCTTGCTGAGTTATCTTCTTATGGAGGGCCGATCTTATCACCCATGCTATTGCACATCAGACAGGCATGAGACCTCCCACACCACCTGCAGCATTCTCTTTGTAGGAGGTAGGAGTTGGACACTGTTTTTCTAAGTCTTCCTTTGCTGCCTTTCACACAGCTCTCGCAAGTCCTGGAGGAAGCCACGTGGACACCAGAGGGCGCCGCAGCACCAGCTCATTCCCAGGAGGCTCCTTCACCAAGTGTTCTGGCTTCACAGAGCAAGCCTGAGTTGAGCTCCGGCAATCACAATCACGTGGAACAGACCCAGGGTTGGAAGCAATGCAAGAAATGGAAGCTTTGCATTTTCGCTCACTCTGCGTTGCCACGGATGGTTCAACAGCTTTTCTGGAAAAAAGGAAATCAAGAGATATACCACTATGCTAAGTGTACCCATGGATTTTACAACCTGCTCTGATTTCACACAAGTTCCAAAAATGGAAAAAAGAAAAAGTGGACCTTGAAAAGAAGAAAATGTGGTAAGAGTTGCTGGTTACAAATTCTGCAGGCATCTATGCTGGGGCCTGATGGCAGGCCATCCCCACAGCAGGCAGTCGTGTACCAATCAGGAAAATTCCCAGTGCCCAGGAAATAGCCACAGACATGATTTTACTTGATCTCAGGATGGGTATCATCAGAGGAGTCCGATCTTCCCACTGGAAGTGAAGCTCAAGTGATACTTGTTACTATTTATTGAGCACTTAAATGGGCCAGGAATTGTGCTGAGCTCAATGATTTACAGTCTATGGATTTTCTCATTTCATCTCATCAAAGCCCTCAAAGACAGAGATGATTTTACAAATAAAGAAACTCAGGGCCAGGCGTGATGGCTCACAACTGTAATCCCAACACTTTGGGAGGCCGAGGTGGGCAGATCACCTGAGGTCAGGAGTTTGCAACCAGCCTGGCCAACATGGCAAAACCCTGTCTCTACCAAAAAACTAAACAAAAATTACCCAGGTGTGGTGGCATGCACCTGTAATCCCAGCTACTCGGGAGGCTGAGGCAGGAGAATTGCTTGAACCCGGGCAGTGGAGGTTGCAGTAAGTCGAGGTCGCACCACTGCTCTCCAGCCTAGACCACAGATGGAGACCAGTCTCAAAAAAATAAAAAGAAAAAGAAAAGAAACTCGGGCTCAGAAGGGCTGAGTAGATAGATCAGCTGAGAAGACCTGAAAACAGATCAGCTGAGTAGAAAAGATCAGCTGCAGGATTTGAACCCAGGTCTTCCTGAAGGCAGCCAAGGCACATGCTCTTAACTACCGTGCACATGGCACTCAGCGGGGCTCAGCCCTCACATCCTGTCCTTTCTGCTCCTGCTCCCAGCTGCGCACTGGCAGCAGTGAGTTGGGTGGGGATGGCATGATTTATACGCAGATGAAATATTTTTGTGCAGAAATCAAATAAACAAGTTTTCTGGGACAGTCTAATTTCAGATATTCTGTAATATCTGTTGTCAGCTGGTGCCTAAGTGATGGGTCAAATGAGGCATCCTGATTTTTTATCTGCAAATTATGAAACTTAAGGACATTTTAAGCAGAATTAAGATGCCAGAGATAGGAGTCCAAAGTATAATCCAGGCTTGGCGGCGACCACCTCAGCCACATTTTATGAGATAATGAATGAAAAGGCTATTGAAAGTGGAAGGCACCGTACAGCAGAAGAAAGAGATGATTACATGTGACCCAGGTCAAAGGCCCTCCCTCTCTCTCATAGGAACACCTTCTCCCTTCCCAGGGAGAGGGTACGAGCAAGCAGCATGAATGAGTGAGAAATGGGCTCAAATCTCCACTCCGTTCTTTACGAGTTGTACAGCTTTGAATAAGCAGTTGTTCCTCTCGGAGTCTGTTTCTTTATCTCTTAAGTGGGTATAATAATCCTCATATTTTATAGAGTAGATATTAATAATAGCTTCATGCATTTATCACATGCTATGAGCCATGCACTGTGCTCACTGCTTTGTAAATTTCAGCACACTGCGTCTTCCCAACAGACCACAGGGCAGCTGTTCCTACTGGAGTTGAGGAGTGTGGGATGCAGAGGGCTCCAACAGTCAGCCCACAGACACGCCTCAGTTGCAGAGGTGGAACTCAAGGTCAGGTTTATCAGGCCCAGGAGCTTGGAATGTAACCACTTACTGATCACAGAAAAAGCCAGAGATCACCAATTAAATCTGAGAGGGGTTGTGACAAATTGGAGTTTACACAGGGAGCGAGGAGATCTCTGACAACTTAAATGACATCTTAGATCCTCACAATAATCTAACCGCAGAGTGTGAGCATCGTCAAGAAAAAGGAGAGGAAAGAAGAGGTTTTCTGGCGTCTTTCTTCCTTCCCCTTTGGGTAGAACTTCATATTTTTTAGGACACTTTACATACACAGTCTCCTTTGTTCCTCATGCTAATCCCATGAGGTCCACAGGGAAGGCTTCATTATTCCCATTTTACCCAAGATAAAGAGTCTCACTAGCTAAGTGACCAGCCAAAGGCCCACTTGAAGACAAAGCTGTGAGTAAAAATTTTACAAGGTTGTCATAAGGATTAAAACTGACAGGTCATGGAAGAGAACTCAGCTCGGTGACTGGCACACAATGGGTGCTCAATAAATGCACACGGGATCTGAATGAGTTGAAAAAGTCTTCCCATACTGTATTCATTCATTCTTCCTCCAAGCGTGAGATCTGCCACAGTGTGGTATGAGGACAGGTCTCAGCAATGGCACAGGGAGAACTTTTAGATAAAATGCTTTCCAGGGAAAAACTTGGGGTTGTGATGGAGCTTCGTCAGAGACAGGGGAGCCCAGGCCTGTGAGAGGCCCCATGACTGACTCCCTCTGTTCCTCCAAAGAACTTCAGAGTTGGAAATAATTGAGAGACCATTTGGTCCCTCATTTCCCAACTCCCAGGCATTCCCAGCCACACTGAGCTGGTTTGCCCTGCCTGAATGCCATTTCACTGTTACTTACAATTTGCTTTGAGTCAACTAGCTTCTCTATTTAGATGAACGTATTTCAATACATATTCATGAAATCAAAGGTCTGATTTGCTGCGTATAGGCTTTTAAAAATATATGCATGTGCTTCAATTCAGGTGTTCCCAATAAAGGCATAGTATGTGAAAAAAATTAAAACATGTCCATATTCCGTACTTCTGGAAGCTCAATCACGCCAGTCAAATCAATCCTTTACAAACTGACTTCATAATGTAAAGGAGAAAATTCAGCATCAAAGCAGAAAACGTTGCACAGACATTTAGTATCACAGAAGAGTTGAACTCAAGTCACCTTCCCTAGAATCTAGGGTTCTTTGCCATCAAGTGTCCTCTTTTCGACCTTAAGAGCTGCAACATTAGCTACCTAGAGCCGTGTGGGACAGAAGTGTCAGAAAGTGGGAGATACACCCCCGTGCTGAAGGCCTCCCAGCAGGCACCCTGGACGGTAGGGCTATGGGTGATGCAGTTTCTCCTTTGAGCTTATCCGTAGGTTCTCACTGATTGTGCATTACTGATGTCATTTTGGTAGCTATGTAAAAAGAAAGATCAACCTACTTTTACATGTTTATAATATGTATGTCTCACAAATCCAGAAAGACGTGTATCGCCTCTTAAATGAAGGGGGAAACTCATTTCATTTGCTCTTCCCCAGGGGCTTGCTTTCTGACACTGACAGTGGTCACAGTTTGCTGAGTACATGCATTGTGTCAGGTACTGTGTCAAGGATTTCTCCAAATCCTTCTAAGCTAGATGTTATCTGTGTCTTCCAGCAGCACCTGGAAGGCGTAGAAACAGGATCTGAGTTCCAGGGTCACACTCCAACACTGATTTTTTGTCTTGGAACAGCGGGCTGATGTTTTCAAGACTGACAGCTGCCACGCTTAACCTGACATAGCATGGACACCTGCTCAGCCCTGTCTCCTCTGAGCCTTGCCTGGGAGGGGGTTGGGACAATGCCGGTCCCATTATTCAACGGCAGAAGCTGACTTGCAAAGAGTTTCCAGGCTTTGCCTATAAAATCACACAGTCGAGGTGTAGAGCGTAGGCACTTCCATCTCCGTTCTTTCTAATTGCTGTGAGCATTGCTTACAGTTAATGAGATACGTTGATACTTAAGGCTGGAAACAGAAGTTGCTGAGCAGGCTCAGGGCAGACTGCTTCTGCTCAAGCGACGAGGCCTCCCTGAAGGAGGCGTCTGTCTGCCGGGCTTCTCTACACAGAGAGACTTCAGAGAGGCCCGTCATCTGATAGTTAACTGCTCATCCTGCCCGTCAGGGGAAGTCAAAACGTAGTTAAAGTTTAGTTGACTTAATCTATTTAATAATAAAAATAATAATGGCCCAATTAATAGCAATCCTGTGCATTTTTATGGACGCTTTCATCTGAGAATCAAAGTGGTTTGGAAGAGGAGCCATCATTAGCTGATTTTACAGATGAGGAAAATCAACATAAAGAAGTTAAATACTTGCCCAAGGTCAGGGCCTGAGTCAGCACCGGAGCCACAGGGAGAGCGACAGGCTCAGCCAGGGCTCCCTCCTCCTCTTTCTGGGCCTGGCACTTCTGTAATATCTTTCATCTGAGAATCTAAAATTAATCTCCCAACAATTACCACCATTCATCAGTGGCCAACAACAAAAAAAAATCGCTACCTGACTTGCCACGCAGTGAAGGCCTCTGTCCTACGGGGTCTCCCGTGGGTCGTCAGTCAGGGGTGTCAGCAGAGAGTACCGCCCCCTCTGCCCGGCCTGGCACAGGGTCCTGGGTCTCACCACACTGGTGGCTGGAGCCCCACACAGCCAAGAAACTGGGAGTGAACAAGACAACAGGCCCAGTACTCGGAGCCATTTCCCATATAATAATTTGAAAGTCATCTTAGCGATGCTGTCTGAGTTTCTGTTTCTCTGTTCTAACTGAAATTTCAGACATTGCCACAGGGGAAAGAACATGGACTTTGGAGTCAGACACACCTGGCTTTGAATGATGACTCTGTCGCTTATTAGCTGTGTGTTCTTAGACAAATTGCTTTACCTCTCTGAGCCTCAATGTCTTCATCTGTAAAATCAGTGTAGCTGTGCCTTAGATGCCTTCAGTGTCTGCAATGACAGCTACGTGTGCTTCCACCCCTCTTTAATTGAATACACTGTAACATTGTACTTTGCATATATAGTTCCTAATATGCTGTGCATTGCTGCATACATTGTATCTGTGTAGATGGTGGTGCAGCATATGCATGCAAAATCGGATATAGCAAAATCTACAGATGACTCTTTTAAAAAAGATTTGCAAGGATAATTTTAACCACCCTTTTTCCCTTACACCCTGATTTCATGCTGTACTGTTCTTCTGCCATAATAACTCTTGGTGCTTGTTGGGAGGTCAGAAAGAATGTCCCCCTGACACCCTGAGCAACGGGTATTTGGTAGTCACCCTGCCAGTGGGAGCAATTTGTATTAGGCAGTCTAATAAAAGTAAAAAGGCTGAAAAAAAAAGTCTTGCCTCTAAGAAGGAAGAAAGGAGTTTTAAAAAAGAAAAGAGAGATAGAACAAGAAGTGAAGGAGTGACCCTGAACAGCCTGACCAGCCGGCACCAAGCCAGGGCCATCGGATGGCCCATCTCAGCCCCATCGCCTTGCTGGGTGACACCGCGGGCTCTCGCTCTGCAGATCAGGAAGCGGGCTTGGAGTCATGACAGGACTTGTCCAAGTTCACAGAGCCAGTACATGGCTAACAGGGATTTGAGCTCCAGCCTGTCTGATCCCTGAGCTTGCGTTCTCCACTAAGGCGCTTGGAGCCTTCTTTATTAGAGAATTCATTTTTCACAGATTGGGTGGTAAAGAGCATATCCTGTTTTATCCATCAGGGTCACAGCAGGAAACAGCTGAGCCCCTGAAGATCAGTGAGAATCAAAGGTATGGAAAAGAGGAGGAAAAGCAAAGGTGTGGGTCAGGACCTCGTGTAGCTACTACCCCTAGGCCTAAGGGGATTAGGAGAGGCTGCAGCTCCTGGGAGCTGCAAGGAGGAGGTCTGTAGAGAGGACTCCCAGGAGAAGAGCTGTGCCCTTCAGTAGAAAGACAGTGCCTGCAGGGTGAGGCAGGGCCTGGAGAAGAAGTGTCTCTAACTGACTCTCTGCCCTCTTAGGCTCTGAGATGACCAAATCCCACTGGCAGGGAAGCCTGTTTTCCATCCAGGTCAGCCTCCTGGGGCAAAAATCAGACTAGGGAAGAGAAGGGAGCGGAGGCAGCGTGAGGGCAATGGAAGGACCAATCCTTCTGCAATGAAGAATAATCCCAGTGCTAAGGCTGCCGCCTCCCAGAGCCAGGGATAACAACTCCGGGGGACGTTCAAGGTTCTAATCTTTGCTAAGAGCCCTTGAAAGATAATGTCGCAAGACGGTAAAGCATCTCTCTGAGCTGGCTAGGGAGGGACATCCAATCCATTTTAAAGATGGATAAGTCAAGGTCTAAGGAGACTAAGCCATTGGCACAAACACAACAAGGGAAGCCAGGAAGAGAAGATGGAACATTAATTCATTCCCTCGCTCGCTCACTCACTCACTCGCTCTCTCCCTCCATCGTGTATTCGGTGGCTATGTCATTATCTATAGAGCGGCTGCTGTGTCCCAGACTGCATATTCCACAGAAAGCCTGAGGCAATGATTATTCTTTCATCCTCCCATGATGCTTCATCCAGGGGTTCAATTATAAATAGTTATAATCACTGACATTTATTCAGCTCACTATTTGCCAGGGATTGTGCGAAGAACTTGCCTGCATTATCTCATTTAATCCCCACAATAACCCTTGGAGGGAGGTATAATTGTTATTGTCTCTATTCTACAAACAGGAAACCCAGGCTTAGAGAGATTAAATAACTTGCTCAAAGTTACCCAGCAGGGAGGGATGGAACTGAGCTTAGAACCTAGGTCTTTCTGACTTCAGAAGCCAGCGGTTAACCTCCGTGCTGTCCTGCAGAGGTTCAAACTGGTGGCGGATAAGCCAGATGCAGTCCACAGACACGATTTCTTCTATTTTTAATGCAGCCCACGTTCAAAACATGAGACTGTGCTTTTCCAAATAAGATTTCCTTATTTTTCTTTTCAAGAGTTCGGGCGGTTTGGCCACATGGGGCCTGTATTCCTTCCTGGCACAGCCAGCTGCTCACGACCCTGCCTGCCTGTGCGGCATGGCTCACAGACACCCTCTGCCTGTCTCCAGAGGTGGTTGGGTTTGTGGCCCTCGCTAGGTGGCCTCTTTATTCCTTGGCAAAATGCAGTACCATGATGCAGAATGAGTACCCCCTGGATGGAGACGGGAGCTTTTACCCTAGAGGGTCACTTTTCCTCTCCACTTGGCCAAATCCATGGGAACCCCGAAAACACAAAGGGACCGGGGCAGTAAACAGCCTATTAGCTGTCACTACACCTTTCCCGCACTCCTCCTGGCTGGCCACAGCCACAGAGCATAAAAGGCAGGCCCACCATGTCGGGAAAATGCCCGACCCGAAAAGCTTGTCGCAGTGCAGCCCATGGCAACCCATTGAAGGCAGATAAAACACTTTCAACAATATCACCTTTTATCTTCGCCTTGTGGGCCAAGGGAATAAAACACAGTTGCCAAACACAAATTAATGTGTAATTATTTTCCTCGCCTGAATCATTTTCTTTCATGTGCCAGAGCATGCTGAGCAAATGGCACCACACCTTGGACTTTAATTGTGGTAATCAGGACTCTGAGCCACAAGAAAGGTTTTTCTAATGCCTCCCTTAGCACTGACTTTCAAGCTGAAGCAACTGAATTTCCCCCATTCTTCTCTTCTTTTTAAGGGAAAGAGATGTATGTTAGAAGAGGTTCTGAGGCTGCTGCACCCGATACCATACCTGGTCGGCCATGGGAAAGGGCCCACCTCCGAAACATAAACACGACCAGCTTTGACAGGTGACTTTATGTGCTCATGGCTGTGCTGTTCTCTAATTCATTTGGTGACTAATTATTTGCTTAGTAAATTTAAGACCACCTATCTTTGTATTAATCATATAATGGGGTACATGTTATGTTGTTTATCTGTAAGATGGCCGTGAAGTGCCAGTCATGTGTATCCAGGAAGGAAAGAGGAAAGTGAGGGTTTACAGGGGGCTGTGTCTAAAGAAACATCAGGAATATTGGTGGCCAATTCTGATCCTCTAAGGCTGTGTTGTAAGTTGTTTTTGGTTTTTTTCTGAGACGGAGTCTTGTTCTGTCGCCCAGGCTGGAGTGCAGTGATGTGATCTTGGCTCATTGCAACCTCCTCCTCCCTGGTTCACGCGATTCTCCGATCTCAGCCGCCCTAGTAGCTAGGATTACAGGCGTGCACCACCATGCCCAGCTATTTTTTGTATTTTTAGTAGAGACAGGGTTTCACCATGTTGGCCGGGCTGGTTGCAAACTCCTGACCTCAAATGTTCCACTGGCCTCGGCCTCCCAAAGTGCTGGGATTACAGATATGAGCCACCACGCCTGGCCTGTTGTAAGTTATTTTGAGCCAATTCTCCTTTCTGCCTGAGCAGATCTAAGGTGGCACTCCCAGGTACTCGGTGATGGTTTGGACACTAGAAATTAGCTATTCTTACAGGAAAACTGCCTGTCTCTTGTCATCAGGAATGAGACTGTGTTTAAAGACATTCATGGAACATCAAAAACACTGCCACGTTTCTCCACGGACTGTAGGTCCTCAGCCCTGGATGTGACCACACACTCTACGGAGCTCCGCCGGCTCCTCCTGAGAGTCCTTTGTCGCCTTTGGGGTTGAGGGAGGAATGTGGGGTTAATGACTTTGTATTTCCTTCAGTAATAGATGAATTGGGGTGCTGTTTTGAACAAGGACATGAGGATGCACCTTTGAGTCTAGAATGTGTTTATGACATACCTTCCAGTGTTCTTTATGCGATGGGCCCAAGCCATGAGAGTTCTTAGTAACTTAACTGGTGCACAGCAGACAGTCAGCAGCGTGCAATAAAGGACCAAAACTCGCATAAATGAGTATTTTAAGAAAGTCCTGGGAAGGATGGCTGAAGATAGGATTAGTTCTTTATCTATCCAAGCACGCATGCATTTATGTGTTTATTCAACCATGATTGAGTGCCTACTCCAAGAACTGGGAATACAAAAAAGAAAGAGATTCAATCTTGCTCTCAAGAGGAGACCAAGGAGCTGGAAAGAAACAGTGACTCTTGGCAGCCACGACGGGGAGCACCTGGCCAGTGGTCTGTGGCTGCGTGCTGAACAACTAGCTCTCTGAGTATAGTTCTGACACGATATTTTCATTTGCACTCACGAGATAAACGTAAAACAACAAAGACTCTGTTGGAACCCCACTTGTTCATTGAAGTCGAGAGGAATTTCTTCGCTAAATTGGGTAACAGTTTTCAAAGACAGTCACGTGTTGCATAACAATGTTTCAGTTGGGCGATGTATATGGCAGTGGTCCCGTAAGATTATAATACCAGATTTTCACTCTATCTTTTCTGTGTTTAGATGCACGTATACTCACCATTGTATTTCGATCGTCCGCAGCATTCAGGACAGTAACATGCTGTACAGGGTCATAGCCTAGGAGCAATAGGCCGTATGGTCTAGATGTACAGTAGACTATCCCGTCTAGGCTTGTGTAAATACACTCTACCATGTTCTCTCAACGACGGAATCACCTAATGAATGTATTTCTCGGAACGCATTCCCATCGTTAAGCAATGCATGACTGTATTGGAAGACTATTTTTTTCAATTTTGGGGAGTTTTTCGCAATGTAATAACTACAGACAGGATGCATGTGAAGTTCAATCTGCATTGCTAATACTTTTTCATCACTTTTTTAAAGTCTAGAAAATCAACACAACAAACTAAACGTGACTCATAGCTAAGATTTAAACGACCGTGAAGAGAGAGCAGTGTATGGATTCAGGGTCAACTGTTGAGAAATGTTAAGTGTATGAATATTGAGAAATTCTAAGTGTATGATATTTATATATTGTCCTGCCACTTTGGAATATCCCAGGTAGTTTTCTACTTGGTGGGTGGCGGTGCGGGGGCGGCTAAGTTTTCCTTGCCATCTTTCTTCCTAGCAAACAATGTTTCCTCTGCAACATTTGGCAATTTCCATGGTATCAATACTCCAGTCACGGCCAATTTCAAAGTTACCAATGAGATATCATTAAGAGAGGCACAGTAGCACACTATTATATAGAGTCTCCATTGTACAGCTGCAATGGAGGTAAATAATCTTAAGAGGATTAGATAATAGTAAAATCTAATAAAATAATTAGGAAGTGATGAGGTTTGAGTATTTATGAGCTGTGTTTTTAATACAATTTACTTAATTATAAGTTTTTATAATTTAACCTTTAATAATTGCTGTATTTAACAACCAGCTTGCAAAATTCCTAACAATTTAATAATTGGCTCTCGTAGGCCAGTGAGGGCAGGCTCTGGCATGTTCCTGTATTTAACCCAGCATGAGAGGTCAGGGAGGGCTTCTTAGAGAAGGAGATTCCTGAGCCAAGGAGAAGCATGTTGTGGCGCAGAAAAGACTCCGAGCTCCAAAGTCCAGCTTCTGCGAGTTCAAATCCCAGCTCTGCGTCTTCCTGATTCTGTGACCCTATTGTTAGTTGCTTCCCTATTCTGTACCTCAGTTTTCCATTCCTAAAAATGGGTATCATAATGCTTAAATTGCAGGGTTGCTTTGTGGACAAAGTGCCTGGCTTGTACAAGATGCCCTCACATATTAACTCTTAATGTAAGACAAGTAGGAATTCAGGGGACGGTGGGGACCATAAGAACATTCCAGACGGGGAGAGCTAATACACAAGGGCAAAGTGAGAGAGAGCCAAGGGTTTGTGGGAACTGACACAGCACCCATGAACATGCAAATGAAGCTGGAAGAGGAGGCCTTGAATGTCATGGTCAGAAACGTCACCTTGATCATGGAGGCTGGTCCCTAGGCTCTAGTGGAAGTGTAGGGATGGGGGCATTTGTCTGGCTTATTTCTTGATCTGTGAACTAGAGCTTGCTCAGCCCAGACCATCAAGGACCATGGTGGTAATGAAAGAGGCTACCTTTTGAAAAGTGTCTAGTGGTTGGGTGCAGTGACTCATGCCTTTAGTCCCAGCACTTTGGGAGGCTAAGCCGGCAGGTCACTTGATCCCAAGAGTTTGAGACCAGCCTGGAAACACGGCAAGACCCTATCTCTCTTTAAAATATATATATATATATATATATATGTGTGTGTATGTGTGTCTGTATATATATACATATATATAATACCTATTTAATAGACATAATATATATGTAATTATTATATATACATATATGTATATATATCGATACATATATGTATATATATCGATACATATATATGTATATATCGATATATGTATACGTATATGTATCGATATATGAATATGTAATATGAATATATGTACATATGAATATGTAATATGAATATATATGTATATATCGATATATGTATATGTATATATATCGATATATGAATATATAATACAATAGATATAAAATATATATATTACAATATATACATATATGTATATATACCTATAGAGATATATAGATACATACGTCGATACATACATATATAAATATATACACATATATGTGTATATTGATATATATACACATATACACATCACATATACACATATGTGTATATATTGATATATATTGATATATATACACATATATTAATATAAGTTAAAACAGATATTTATATATGTAATATAGATGTATACGTATATGCTTATACATATTCATATACATATATGTACATATATGTTTATGTATATATGTGCATATATGTATACGTACATTTATGTGCATGTGCACACATGTACAAACATGCGCACGTGTACATCTGTACATATGTGCATGTGTGCATGTATACATCTGTGCATACATGTACATGTGTACATGCATGTGCATGCTTACCTATACATGCATGTGTTTCTGTATGTGTGCATGTGCACGTGCATACATATATGTACATATATGCACACGTGCGCATATATGTACATACATGTACATTCGTGCACATACAAACATATGTGCATGTGTGCATATATGTACGTGTCTGCATGGACGTGCATATATGTACATGTGTAAATATACGTGCATGTGTGTGCATACGTGCATATGTGTGCACACGCACATGTATGTATGTGTGTACATATGTGTGCTTGCACATGTGTGCATATATGCACATGTGTATATGTATATGCATGTGCTTATGCTTGCATATATGTGCATATGTACATATAGGTGCATGCATGCGCATCTGAACATATGTGTACATGTACATGTAAGTACATGTGTGTATGTGTACAGGTGCGCACATGTGTGCATGCACGCAATATGCGTACACACGTATGTGTGCCCATGTACATATGTGTGCGCGTGTACACGTATGTACATTTGTACACGTGCACATATATGTACATAGTGCGTGTGTGCATGTGTACATGCATGTGTATGTGTACCTATGTGTGCATGTGTATCTGCATGTGTACATGTGTGGGTATATGTGCATATATGTATGCATGTACATGCGTGTACATATGTGTGCATGTGTGCGTGCATGTACATGGGTACATATATGTGCGTGTGTGTGCATGCATGCACATATATAAGCACCTGCATATGTGCAAGCACCTGCATGTGTACACGTGTACATATATGTACATATATGCCCATGTGTGCATGAGTACATATATGTGCATGTGTGCATGTGTGTGCATGCCTACATATGCATCCATGTGTGCATGTGTGTGCGTGTACATGTGTACATATGTACATGCGTATGCATGTGTATATGTATGTGCATGTGTTCATGTGTGTGCATGTGTACATGTATGTGTGCACATGTGCATGTGTGAATATATGTATACGTGCACATATGCACGTATATATGTGCATGTATGCATATATGTATGCATACATATATGCATTTGTATATATGTGCATATGTACAGACGTATAATACATATGTACATGTTTGGATATATATTTATATATACATATATGTATATGTATGCATTATATATGTACATAATATATATTATGTACATATATGAATATATATGCATATATATATTATATATGTATATATACACATTATATATGTGTATGTACATGTATATACACACACACACACACACATATATATATAAAGTATTTAGCACAGAGCCTGGCACACAGTCAGTATTCATTAAAGTTGGTTATCATCATTCGTATTCTTTCTAGGGCCCTGCTCAGTGCCTGGGAACAAGAGGAGATCAGTAAATGCTTGTTACAGGCGTGTTGGGCTACCTCACACTGAAGCAAAATTGTTGCTCCTGCTCCTGGCATGCAGCTGCCTGGTAGAGCTGGGAGGGCCCCAAGAAGGCAGCTGCAGCCGGCATCCACCTTCTGTAGCACAGGTGCAGCTGAGATGGCTTTCTCCAGATCTAGATCTGGGGGTACCTTGGGGAATTCTCTTTGAGTCCCATGATTAAGCTGCTGTAAACTTCACAGATAGCCCTCAGCTCGTTCTGGGGCATGTATGACTCTATCACAGCTGCCCAAAGACTCACCCCTGGGATGGCTTGGCTGTTTCTTCCTGTGCTGGGTAGACTGGGTTTAACTTAAGAAGACAGAAACCAAGGGCAACGGAGATTCAGCATGGTTCTCTGGATAATTTAGGGTCCTACAGAGTGTTGTTGAGGAAACAATCATGGACATTTGCTTCTTTGTTTTGCATGAAATAACTAGTTTGCCTGTTTACAGAAAGTTCTGTCATTTATCTGGCCTGCACAGACACAACCAAGAACTTGCTGTTGCTTTTTTAATTAAATACCTACTGTGTACCAGAGGCTTTCACAGGGTTAGTTGCAGACTCCTGCTCACAGCTGGGAGCGATTTCTTGAGATAAGCCGGGCTAATAGAAGAGAAATTTAGTGTTGATGAGGCACCTGCACGGTTATTGTCGCATTGAACCCTTAGGACAACTTCATGAGGCCAGCGTTATTAGAGCCATTTTAGAGATAAGGAAAATGAGGCACAGGGAAGTTAACTGAATAATAACAATGCTTATTTTTGGAGTGCTTAGGACTGTGAAGTGACATTACACTCAGCAGCCCATTCCCGCTTTGCTGTAGCTGGGTGAAGTAGGTGCTATTACTATCACCCTCAATTTTTTTCTCTTGAGATGGAGTTTCTATCTTGTTGCCCAAGCTGGAGTGCAATGGCACTATCTCCACTGACTGCAACCTCCACCTCCCGGGTTCAAGCAATTCTCCTGACTCAGCCTCGCGAGTAGCTGGGATTACAGGCATGCACCACTATACCCGGCTAATTTTTTGTATTTGTAGTAGAAATGGGGTTTCATCATGTTAGCCAGGATGGTCTCGAACTCCTGACCTCTGGTGATTTGCCCACCTTGGTCTCCCAAAGCGCTGGGATTACAGGCGTGAGCCACCACACCCAGCTGTTACATCCTCATTTTACAGACAAGGATTCTGAGGCTTAGCTAGATCTTTGGGGATGAGCGGTGGAGCAAGGGTTCCAACCTTGGGATGACTCCAAAATCCAAGCTTTTAACCACAATGGGCACAGGTCCCAGGGGCGGGAAGTGGAGTCAGGATTTGAAACCAGCTAGGTTTGTCCCTAGGGAAGGTGTTCTTCTCCCTCTTAACCCTCACCTGCCACCCCCACCTCCATCTTCTTGCAGGTAGCATGGAGATTTTCACCCTCAGAAGGTGGAATGACATGACTCGCAGCTAAGATCTAAACAGCCATGCAGAGAGAACACTGTGTGGGTTCAGGGTCATCCACTGATTCTAGGTCCACTTGAGCCGGTTCTCATTCATTTCTAGATTTTAATCTAGAATATCACAGTGGAAATAAAACCCATCCTTTGTCCTCCCGCAAGCTCCTTCCATTGTCCTCCCAGGGAGATGCAACCCTAGGGATGAGTGAGGAATTGCCGGGTGTCCAGGGAGGGCTGGAGAGGAAGTGCTTTGAATTCGTTGTGGCAGATGTCATGGCTCCATCTCCACGCCACCAGCCGGGCTGAGAGTGACCAGCTTCTTGCAGAAGTTCCAGCTTTCCTATTTCTCACTGCAGCCTCTGTGCCATGACTGGGCCAGGCCCTTCAGAACATAGGCCTCCTCCCAAGCGCATCTTTTTTGGCCAAATTCACACCAATTTAAGAGAACTCATCCAGTCTTCCCAAAGCAACAAAGCCTAGGAAGAATGAGAGGAATCAGAGGGTTGGAGGTGCATGGAAGCATTCAGGACCAAATGTGTGCAGTGTGCTAAATGCCACCGGGAGACAGTTCCCCACTATTTTCTGCATGACTCTGTGGAATCTGGTTTTCATAATGGAAATATGGCCAAGAATGACTGCTGGACTCCAGTTCAAAAGGTTTACTTCTGAAGTAACCACTAAAGGACTTATTCATGTAACCAAACACCACTTGTTTCCCCAAAACTGTTAAAATATAAAAATTAAAAATAAAATAATTAAAAATATATAAAATAAAAGCCTGACACAAAACAAAAATTATATATTAGGTATGACACAGGGATTGAGAATGGTGTTGTATATCCCAAAGCGTTCATATAAATGGTTCAGTTATCTCCACTAAAACAGAAACAATAACAAAAACAAAAAAGCTCATTTCTGAGAAGAAAGGGAAATTGAACTTGGAGTCTTTGGAATCCAGCTCTGCTATCTGACCTTGGGCAAGCAACTTAACCTGGGAGAATACAGACAGGGCTGGTTAAATCTTCTCTTAGCCTCTCTGAAGTGGAAACTATTGTCATGTCCACTTTACAGATGAGAAAACTGAGGCATAGAGGGATTAAATAACTTGCCCTAAGTCATACAACTAAAAAGTGACAGAGCCAGGATTCAAACCCAGGCCTTCTGGCTCAAATACTCATTTCCTTCCCCTTCTGTTTCTATAGCTGAATCTGGGTTTGATAACTAGGCTCAACCTGGAACTTTCCACTGTCATCCCTCTGCCTTTGAGAATTTAGGAGGTAGGAGATCTGAGAGAGGACGGACCAATCCACACAAGAAGCACGAGGGGAATCCTCCACTGTCTGTTTCCTGCCCCCAGCCCGTTACATAAGCAGAAATTTTCCATTGCAGAACATTTTCAAAATACAGGTAAGCCAAAATAATAAATTATAAACCATCCATAATCCCACCTACTCAAAGGTAACAACTCTTAACTCTTAAAATGAGTGTTATTTCACACATCTTTCCATGTATATAAACACATACATTTTTACATCTAACAAAAAACAGTATTATGTGATACATAAGCTTTTGTTTTGATGTTTGGTCCTGATGTGGAAATAGCTTTATGAATTAATGTGTTTATATTAATAGATGCAAAAACCATTTAGACGGTGCAGGAAATGATGAAGAATAAAGTGAAAAAACCACCCCAATCCCACCAGCCTGAAGTAATCACCATTTACCTTGTGGTGTATATCTTTCTCAGCCTTTCTCTATGGAGAACAATTTATATACACTATGTTTTTGCTATGAATGGGATCATACTTGTAGCTTTCTGAGTGATTATTTTTTCTGTAACGTTATATTGTGAGCATTTTCCCGTGTCAATAAATACAGCCCGGCAGTATGGTTTTCAATGACCACACAATATTATATTTTATGCAGGTGTCATAATTTGTTTAGCCTTTCTCCCATTGTTAGTCATTTAGATTATTTCTAACCTTTTCATTTTACAAACAGTACAGTGATGAACAACCATATGGCTGAGATTTTGAGCATTCTCAGTTGTTTTTTGAAAATAAATTCTAAGGGGTAGCACGGCTGCATTTAAAGGCATACCTGCTTTAAAAAGTTAGACACTTGGGTGTGTGTAGTGGCTGATGCCTGTAATCCTAGCACTTGGGAGGCCAAGGCAGGAGGATCACTTGAGCTGCAAAGTTCAAGACCAGCCTGGGCAAGTTCCACATGGTAAAATCTTTACTCCTCAAAAAATAAAAAAATTAGCTGGGCATGGAGGTGTGTACCTATATTCCCAGCTAACTGGGAGGCTGAGGCAGGAGATTGAGGCTGCAATGAGCCATGTTCATGCCACTGCACTCCAGTCTGGGAGAGAAAGCAAGACTCTATCTCAAAAAGCAAACAAACAAATAAAATCAATGTACTTAAATTAAGAACCCTGCTCCTGGGACACAGCTATGTAAAAATTTTCAGCAACAGTGAAAAGTTCATGTATCATGGAATCCATCTGCCAACTGCATCCTGTCCAAAGTAAGAAGTGTAGAGGCTAAATTTGAATACTTAGCATTTATTCCCCCATGAAGAGGGAATGCTCCTTCTCAGGTGGACTCAAACTCTTCCTTTTCCTCCCAAACATAACCTGCATGTTTTCACCCCTAGCTCAGAGGCCAGCCAGGCTTGCCTCAGCTCTGGAGAATCGAGTGATATTTCATCAAAACTCCATCATCATGTCTTTCCAAGCTTTCTAGACTCTGAGGGCTTCTGCTCACGTTGCAGCTCCTAGTCCTACTGCACACCACTGTCCTTCCCCAGGTCACCTTGGGCATATCCTAGCCAGTTCCCACAGCAAAGCACTATTCCTCAAGCATTTCCTAAGTCCCTGCTGCATTTTCTGAAGGATTCTGAGGAGGGATCATGCACACCCTTTAGTCGTCTCCAAAACTCCAGATTCCCTCTTCTTCAAAGTTCTGCTGCCAGTGGGGAGTCTCTTTCTCCCTTAATACTATGTACACCACCTAACTCACTGTCCCCTCTCTTTCCTCTTTAGATTTCTCCCTAGAAACTTAAAATCTATTGCTTAAACATTCCCTTAGAGTCTCAAATTCTATCCCAAACGAGGTAACAAGACATTTCTTCCAAATTAATGTAATGCTCTCTGAAAGAATTTTTTTAAATAAATTTTTCTACAGCTGCTTTATGCATCTGTTTTATTTATAATAAATCTATAAGATGGTCCAAATTTAAAATAGTTTGTTAAGTAGTATCCATAAACCTAAGCTATGTCCTTAGAAAATCCAATATTTTATTGTTCAAATTGCCTCTTCCAACCAAAGTGGGTATATAGATACCATTTATGTGCCCTGATTTGGGTTCTGAAATTACACTTAGAACACATATACACAAACGAAAGGTTGTCTCCCTTTTTTAGAGTTGCAGCTCTTATCACAACATTTATAGAGTTTCAGCTCTTAGCTCAACATTCTACCTGCATTGCGATTATTTGTTTGTAGTTACGTATTCAGCTTCATCCCGCACTGGGTTGTACATTTCTCTGAGGTAAGAACAGAATTACTTTTGCTCCATTCCGGCATGGTGTCTAAGACAAAGTCAGACTGCAAAATACGCCAACACATCTGAATTGCTGCGATGGCCTTTGGTCCTTGGGGTGTTCATAAAACTTCTCGGGTGAGTTCATGTGAGCAATAATGCTGTCACTGATATATACAAAGTTAAATAGACAGTGTCAACAATGCAAATGTTTGGGGTATTTTAGGAGTTGGTTCCTCTCTTGTACTATCACGCTATAAACAGATACCTGACTGTGAAGATCCATGGGTTTGGATATACCAGACAAGGCTTTCCCCTCCCCCAGGTGATTCACTGTGGTATTTGCCCTTGAAGTTGAAGGGTCTTCTTCAGTTTCTGTCTCTCAATTAATCTGGTTTCCTGAACTGAATCAGAATTTCATTTGAACTCATAGCTGAGAGATGTTTCCTAGCTACAAAATTCAAGACTTTCCAGAAGGCAAGAATTATAAGCTTATTTTAAGACTTTCTTTGGTTGGGGGGGAGGGGCATCAAAGAGGACCCCACTTTTCTACCCCTTCTTTAAAATTATCTCATTTTACATAAGTATTTCCTCTCATTTTCCCCCAAAAGCATAAAATTTGGAGGAAAACAAACCCTATCTAAAACCCTGCATAAAGCTTCATGCAAGACGAGATCTATCTTTCATTAGAACATTATTATTTGGGGGCATGGCCAAGATGGCCGACTAGAAGTAGTGGTGCTCGGAGGCTCCCATCAAATAAAAAAAAAAAAAAAAACCAACCATAATAACGTAATAACTTGGACCTTCACTGGCACCCAAGTTCTCTCATCAAAACTGACTAGAAGGCTGGCATGATCCATGGAGAGAAGGAGGAGCAGTGTGGTGCCACAGCCCACCTGAGAGCCACGTGGGGCAGGGGAACACCCTCCCCCGAGTCAAGGAAGGCAGTGAGTGAGCACACTACCCAGCTGGAGACACTGTGCTTTTTCCACAGATCGGAAGATCCCACTTGTAAACCCCAGAGCAAGTGGCAACCCCAGAGCAGGCAGATTCTTACAGACTCTCAGCTGGAATCTGCTCAAGCCTACCAAACTCCCAGCAGGAGGGGTGACCAACACCAGCTGTGGCTGCCTGCTGTCTAAGTCGTTTATCCTGAAGGAGAGGCAGCAGCCAGCACTGGGATTCACAACTGCCTAACACACTAAGTTCCCTGGGCAGGGGAATGGTGGCACCCATTTCTATAGCTTCAGGCTGCAGTATTCCCCTGCTGAAGCCAGGGAGTCTGGACAGCTTGGTCCCAAGATTTGTCCCCACAGCACAACACACTGGCTGTGGCAGTCTGGGGCCAGAGCACCTCTTCAGGCATAACCCTGACCCATCCTTCCTTATTGGGTGGGGATTCTCTGCAAGAACTCCAATAACTCCTGCCAGAGGCTCAGAGACAGAATTCAGATCTCCCTAGGGGGACGGGTGGCCATAGTCTTTGCAGACCAGCAGACTTAACCTCTCCTCCTGGTAGTTCTGAGGAATCCAGACAACCCAGAGAAAAGCACACCCCCTCCACCAAGGGACAAAGTGCTTCATTAAACAGGTTCTGCTCCCTATGCCACCCAACTGGATGAGACCCTCCAACAGGGGTTGTGAGATACCCTATGCAGGAGTGATCCTACTGGCATCCAGTTGGTGCCCCTCGAGATGAGACGTCCCAGAAGAAGGGGCAGGCACCCATCTTTGCTGTTCCCCAGCTTCCTTAAGTGACGTCTCCAGGCACAGGAGTGAATCAGATGGATAAGGCCAAAGTGAACCCCCAGCAAACTGCAGCAGCCCTACAGCAGAGGGACCTGACTATTTAAAGAAAAACAAACAAGCAGAAAGCAACAACAGCAGCATCAACAACAACAACAACAACAACAAAAAAGCTCCCATAACAACCCCATCCAAGGGTCAGCAGCTTCAAAGACTGAAACTAGACAAACTCATAAAGATGAGAAAGAATCAACAAAAAAAAAAATGCTGAAAACCCAAAAGACCAGAGTACCTCTTTTCCTCCAAATGATCACAGCCTCTCTTCATCAAGGGCACAGAACTGGATGGAGGATCAGATGGACACATTGACAGAAGTAGGCTTCAGAAGATGGGTAATAAAAAACTACGCTGAGCTAAAAGAGCATGTTCTAACTCAATGCAAAGAAGCTAACAACCTTGATAAAAGGTTAGAAGAATTGTTAACTAGAATAACCAGTTTAGAGAGGACCATAAATGACCTGATGGAGCTGGAAAACAGCACAAGAACTTTGTGAAGCATACACAAGTATTAACAGCCAGATCAACCACATGGAAGAAAGGATATCAGAGTTTGAAGACCACCTTATTGAAATAAGACATGTAGACAAAAATAGAGAAGAAAGAATGAAAAGAAATTAAGAAAGCCCTTAAGAAATATGGGACTTCATAAAAAGACTGAACCTACAATTGATTGAGATACAAGAAGGAGATGGAGAGACTGAAACAAGTTGGAGAACATACTTCAGGATCTTATCTAGAAGAACCTCCCCAACCTAGCAAGACAGGCTAACATACAAATTCAGGAAATACAGAGAACACCATTAAGATATTCCATGAGAAGATCAACCCCGAGACACATAATCGTCAGATTCCCAGGTCACCTACAAAGTGAAGCCCATCAGACCACCAGCAGACTTCTCAGCAGAAACTCTACAAGCCAGAAGAGATTGGGGGCCAATATTCAACATTCTTAAAGAAAAGAATTCTCAACCCAGAATTTTATATCCAGCCAAACTAAGTTTCATAAGGCAAGGAGAAATAAAATCCTTCACAGACAAGCAAATGCGGAGGGATTTTGTTACCACCAGGCCTCCCCTGCGAGAGCTCCTGAAAGAAGCACTAAATGTGAAAAGGAAAAACCAGTACCAGACACTGCAAATTCACCAAATATAAAGACCAATGACACTATGAAGAAACTGCATCAACTAGTGTGCAAAATAAGCAAATAACATCATGATGACAGGATCAAATTCACACATAACAATATTAACCTTAAATGTAAATGGACTAAATACCCAATTAAATGACACAGACTGGCAAATTGGATAAAGAGTCAAGACCCATCATTATGCTGCATTCAGGAGACCCATCTTAAGTGTAAGGACGCACACAGGCTCGAAATAAAGGGATGAAGGAAAATTTACGAAGCAAATGGAAAGCAAAAAAAGAGCAGGGGTTGCAATCCTAGTCTCTGACAAAACAGACTTTAAACCAACACAGATCAAAAAGACAAAAAAGGGCATTACATAGTGGTAAAGAGAATGATTCAACAAGAAGAGCTAACTATTCTGAATATATATGCACCAATACAGGAGCACCCAGATTCATAAAACACATTCTTAGAGACATACAAATAGACTTAGACTCCCACACAATAATAGTAGGAGACTTTAACACCTCACTGTCAGTATTAGATCGTTCAATGAGACAGAAAATTAACAAGGTTATTCAGGACTTGAACTCAGCTCTGTATCAAGTGGACCTAGTAGATATCTACAGAACTCTCTACCCCAAATCAACAGAATATACATTCTTCTTAGTGCCACATGACACCTATTCTAAAATTGACCACATAATTGGAAGTAAAATACTCCTCAGCAAATGCAAAAGAACTGAAATTATGACAGTCTCTCAGAACACAGTGCAATCTAATTAGAACTCAGGATTAAGAAAACCACTCAAAATCACACAATTACATGGAAATTGAACAACCTGCTCCTGAATGACTCCTGGGTAAATAATGAAATTAAGGCAGAAATCAAGAAGCTCTTTGAAACCAGTGAGAACAAAGAGACAACATACCAGAATCTCGGGACACAGCTAAAGCAGTGTTAAGAGGGAAATTTATAGCACTAAGTACCCACATCAGAAAGCTGGAAAGATCTGAAATTGACACTTGAACATCACAATTAAAAGAGCTAGAGAGGCAAGAGCAAACTAATCCAAAAGCTAGCAGAAGACAAGAAATAACTAAGATCAGAGAAGAATTGAAGGAGATAGAGTTATGCTAACCCTCCAAAAAAATTCAATGAATCCAGGAGCTGTTTTTTTTTTTTAAAAAAATATCAAAATAGATAGATCACTAGCTAGACTAATAAAGAAGAAGAGAGAGAAGAATCAAATTGACACAATACAAAATGATAAAGGGGATATCACCACTGACCCCACAGAAACACAAACTACCATCAGAGAATACTATAAAAACCTCTACACAAATAAACTAGAAAATATAGAAAAAAAATTGATAAATTCCAGGATGCATACACCCTTCCAAGACTAAACCAAGAAGAAGTCAAATCCCTGAATAAACAAACAACAAGCTCTGAAATTGAGGCAGTGATTAAAAGCCTACCAATCAAAAAGGGCCAGGACCAGATGAAGTCATAGCTGAATTCTACAAGAAATACAAAGAGAAGTTGGCACCATTCCTTCTGAAACTATTCCAAACAATTGAAAAGGAGGGACTCTTCCCTAACTGACTTTATGAAGCCAGCATCATCCTGATCTCAAAACCAGGAAAACACACAACAAAAAAGAAAACTTCAGGCCAATATCCCTGATGAACATTGATGCAAAAATTCTCAGTAAAGTACTGGCAAACCAAATCCAGCAGCACATCAAAAAATGTATCCACCATGATCAAGATGATTTTATCCCTGAGATGCAAGGCTGATTCAACATATGCAAATCAATAAACGTAATCCATCATATATACAGAACCAAAGACAAAAACCAAACGATTATCTCAATAGATGTAGAAAGGGCCTTTGATAAAATTCAGCATCCCTTCATGTTAAAAACTCAGTAAACTAGGTATTAATGGAACATATCTCAAAAATAATAGGCGCTATTAAGGCAAACCCACCACCAGTATCATATTGAATGGGCAAAAGCTGAAAGCATTCCCTTTGAAAACCAGTTATAAGACAAGGATGCCCTCTCTCACCACTCCTATTTAACACAGTATTGGAAACTCTGGCCAGGGCAATCAGGCAAGAGAAAGAAATAAAGTATAATCAAACAGGAAGAGAGGAAGTCAAGTTGTCTCTGTTTGAAGACAACATGATTTTATATTTGTAAAACCCCATCATCTCAGCCCAAAAACTTTTTGAAGTGATAAGCAACTTCGCCAAAGTCTTAGGATACAAAATAATTGTGCAAAAATCACAAGCATTCCTTTACACCAACAATAGGCAAGCAGAGAGCCAAATCATGAATGAACTCCATTTCACAATTGCTACAGAGAGAATAAAATACCTAGGAATACAGCTAACAAGGAATGTGAAGGACCTCTTCAAGGAGAAATACAAACCACTCCTCAAGGAAACAAGAGAGGACATGAACAAATGGAAAAACATTTTATCCACATGGATAAGAAGAGTCAATATTGTGAAAAAAAAATTACCCAAAGTAATTTGTAGACTCAATGCTATTCCTATCAAACTACCACTGACATTCTTCACGGAATTAGAAAAACAACTTGAATTTCATATGGAATCCAAGAAGACCCCATATAGCCAAGAAAATCCTAAGCAAAAAGAACAAAGCTGGATCATGTTACCTGATTTCAAACTATACTACAAGCCTACAGTAACCAAAACAGCATGGTACTGGTTCCAAAACAGATGTATAGACCAATGAAGCAGAACAGAGACCTCAGAAGTAACATCACACATCTACAACCATCTGATCTTTGACAAACCTGACAAAAACAAGCAATGGGGAAAGAATCTCCTATTCAATAAATTGTGCTGGGAAAACTGGCTAGCCATATGCAGAAAACTTAAACTAGACCCCTTCCTTACACCTTATACAAAAATTAACTCAAGATGGATTAAAGACTTAAATGTAAAACCCGAAACCATAAAAACCCTAGAAGAAAACCTATGCAATACCATTTAGGACATAGGAATAGGCAAATACTTCATGACAAATATGCCAAAAGCAATTTCAACAAAAGCCAAAATTGACACATGGAATCTAAATTAAACTGAAGAGCTTCTACACAACAAAATAAACCACTATCAGAGTGAACAAACAACCTACGGAATGGAAAAAAAATTTTGCAATCTACTCGTCTGACAAAGATCTAATATCCAGAATCTACAAAGAACGTAAACATATTTCCAAGGAAAAAAATGAACAACCCTATCAAAAAGTGGGCAAAGGATATGAACAGACAGTTCTCAAAAGAAGACATTTGTGAGGCCAACAAACAAGAAAAAAATCTCATCATCACTGATCATTAGAGAAATGCAAATCAAAACCACAATGAGATACAATCTTATGCCAGTCAGAATGGCGATTACTAAAAAGTCAAAAAACAATAGATACTGGCAAGGCTTTTGGTGGGAATGTAAATTAGTTCAACCATTGTGGAAGACAGTATGGTGATTCCTCAATAATCCAGAACCAGAAATACCATTTGACCCAGCAATCCCATTACCGGGTATAAATCCAAAGAAATATAAATCATTCTACTATAAAGACACATGCACATGTGTGTTTATTGCAGCACGATTTACAATAGCAAAGACATGAAACCAACCCAAATGCCCACCAATGATAAAGTGGATAAAGGCAATGTAGTACAGATACACCATGGAATACTGTGCAGCCATAAACATGAATGAGATCATGTCCTTTGCAGGGACATGGATGAAGCCAGAAGCCATCATCCTCAGGAACCTAACAGAGGAACAGAAAACAAACACCACATGTTCTCACTCATACGTGGGAGTTGAACATTGAGAACACATGGAGGACACAACACACACCGGGGCCTGTTGAGGGGTTGGGGGTGAGGGGAGGGAACTTAGAGGATGGGTTAACAGGTGCAGCAAACCACCATGGCACACGTATACCTACGTAACAAACCTGCACGTTCTGTACATGTATCCCATTTCTTTAAGAAGTATAAAAAATAAAATAAAATAAAATGTAAAAAAAATATAAATAAAAAATATACAAAATATATAAAAAACAAAATAAATAAAAAAGAAAGACAATTATTATTTGACCCATCAAAAATTATGAATTTATGTTTCGATACAAAAAGGCTATTTGTTCTGAATCTATAACTTGGCAGGTCCTAGCTTTACACAGAACACCTGCTTACCATGTCTTCATGCAGTAGGGAGAATAAGGCTCATTTCAAAGATCAGAAAACTGAAACTTTAGAAAAGAAAGTGATTTGGGTTCTTGGGGCCCAACTGCTAGTGCAAGACCAGACCAGGACATGCTTGTTAATATGAACTTGTAATCACTTTCTAGTTGGTGCTGGATGTATGCCTTTTCTCTCGCGATCAGAATTATTAAGTCCTTTAGGCATATAACCTGATTAAATTGTGTGCCCCTTCCAGAACCTAGAACAGGGTTCACTTCACTGTCAAGTACATAAAGCAAAGCTTGGAGTCTGCCAGCCCCTTTCTCAGAGGCTGTGTTTCCCATTTCTTACCAAAGAAAACCCAACCCAAACTCTGGCTTGATATCAAAAACCCTTACAACTGGCCCTAATCTCTTCTTCAGACATTTTCTCTCAGGATTCCCCTAAACAAAATCTTATTTCAGCCAAACAGGTGTGTTCAGGGCTTCCCAACTCTGCTATGTGCCTTCCTACCCCAGTGCCTTTGTGTATACTTTTGACTCAGCTTGGTCCAGCCTCCCCTGCCTTACTCCCTGTCTACACTCCTTTTCACCTACTAACCTCATTTAAGAGACAAAGGCATAACCAGATTCTGCTGCCAGAGGGTGCACTTCTAGGAATAGGGCTGCAGGGTGTATGCCTGTGCAACTGAGTATTAAAAAAGCAAACATAAAAATAATGTTTTACCCTTCTACCACCTTTCCTCCACATAACAATCTGATCACTGACATGTCAATCATATACTATACAGTTTTTCCACTAATTTTTTTTTTTGAGACGAAGTTTCCATCTTGCCACCCAGGCTGGAGTGCAATGGCATGATCTTGGCTCACTGCAACCTCTGCCTCCTGAGTTCAATTGATATTCCTGCCTCAGCCTCCCAAGTATCTGGGATTACAGGGGCCCAACACCATGCCCAGTTAATTGTTGTATTTTTAGTAGAGACAATGTTTTGCCGTGTTGGCCAGGCTGATCTCGAACTTCTGAACTCAGGTGATCCACCCACCTTGGCCTCCCAAAGTGCTGGGATTACAGGCATGAGCCACCGCACCCGGCCTCTTCTAACATATTTTAGTATAGTCTTAATAACAATTTTGTCAATACATATTACCTTAAAAGCTAAAAAACAAACCACTTTGGAGAGGAGTTTGCTTGGGTTGAGTATGCACTTGAGTTTCCTCCCTCCCCGGCCCCTCCACTGTTTCTGCTTGGCTACTGTCCCTTCAGCTGAGCAATGTTCTTTATCTTCCCAGCACCAAGTTACAGGCCTCTGTGTCCTCATAGCCTTAGGACTCCCCTGTCACAGCGCTGACTAAGCTGCATTGTAATTGTATTCTGATATTTCATCTTTTCAGCTAGATTGTGAACTCATAAAGGGCAGAGGTCGTGGATATTTATAGCCACTTCCCAAGCATCACGCCTAGCACAGGCAGGCATCAGGAAATATTGAATGAAATCCAAGAGTGACAGTGAGCACCTCCTTCTCTTCATCGCTTAAGCTGTTACCGCTCCTTCCCTAGAAGAGCGACGGCTCCAGGGAAGAGCTGCTCTGCAGCCTCGTAGAGGTCAAAGGCCCCTTCTCATATCTCTGTGAAGCATGTCTCAGCCTCACCAGAACAGATGACATACATGCAAATAGCATGTGTGATGTACACACCAGCTCCCTCCATGAAACCTGATCCCTGCGTCCGGCTGCGGCTGCTGACTTGTGTTTCGATCACATCTTGGGAAGAGGCGTCTTGATTTGCCAGCAGTCTTGTTTGCTTGAGTTGTGCCCCTCTCTGGGGTGGGCCTGAAGTGAAACAGCCAGAAAGGAGCTCTTTTCACCCAAATAGGCTGTCGAATTACTGATGACTTCAGATGCCAAGAGGCTTTGATCAGGATTTCTGCACCGGGCCTTGTATAACCAGCAACACTTCAACCAGACTGCATTTCATTAGTATGGAAGCTCAACGCGGGCTGCTCTGGATTTTTTTTTGTGAGTCATTTAGCTGGTAATAGCTTGCACAGAAAGAGATGGTTCATTTAGCTCTGCTTCTTGTCCAGTTTTGTGGGGAAGCAGGTCTGTATTGCAGGAGTGGATGTTGATATATTTTGTGTTCTCTGGATGCTACTGCAGTGGACCGTGCTTTCCCCACCTGTTTTGCATCCATTAGGAAACCTATATAGGGTTTTGATTGTCAAAGTTTGATTAGGTGCTAGGGTTGGAGTTGACGAGGTAGGAGCAAAGCAAGACCAATTTATCCTGCTAACAGGCCTTCTCTAACAAGCTGGTATTTGTTAGATGGCATTTTCATATGACAAATGTTGGAAATTGTAATGGGCTTTAATAAAGTGTAGCAGGCAATTCGTCAAGCACAGGGCTAACCCCTTTATAATGTGGAATACAATGATTGTCTGCAAAGGGATGCTTCTCCCTCTACCAAAAAAGGCGAATAATAACCATAAACTCCTCGGGTCCTCTAGGATGAGCTAATGAGCTAGTTCCAGGTCACGCCCTTGAAGAAAGGGAACTCAGGATCTTCTGGAAGTGAGGTGGAGTTTGTTGTATGGCATGTTAAGATCGTACATGATTCTGGCAAAGGATGGACATGTGGACATGAGATTGGGTACAAATCACTTGCTGTGTCTAGCAGTTTTACCATCTATAAATTAAAGAGAGGAGATTATAAAAAGGGGTCTGGGTAACCCTCAATTCTGTGACTCTAAGTCCCTCTTCCGGTTGGGATCTGTGTCATTGGCTGGAAAGGGCCCTGGTCAGAGGATTGGGTAGCCTGGTTTGCTGCCTGCTCTGCAGCTAGTGATGTGAGTGTAAGGGTTGAACAGTGAACCCCCTTCCACATCCTAATCCTAGACTCTGAATGTGATCTTATTTGAAAAAAGAATGTTTGCAGATACAATAAAGTTAAGAATTTTGAGATGGGGAATCATCCTGGATTACCTGAGTGAACCCGAAGTATAATGGCACATGTCCTTATAAGAGAGAGGCAGAGGGTGATTTGACATGGACAGAAGAGAAGGAGGCAAGGTGACCACAGAGGCAGAGGTGGGCATGATGTAGCCTCAAGCCAAGGAATGCAGACTACTACCAGAAGCTGGAAAAGCGAGGAACGTACTTTCCCCTAGAGCCTCAGGATGGAATACCCCCTGCTGACACATTGATTTTTGACTTCTGGCCTCCAGAACTGAGAGAAAACAAATTTCTGCCATTTTACAGCCACCAAGTTGGGATAATTTGTTACAGTGGCCACAGTGAGTGTGAAAAGTACTGAAAGTTTCCCAGTCTGTCTCCTTGCAAATGTCAAATGAATAACTCTGACCTCACCAAGCAGTTGCTAACAGGAAATTCCACATTAAAAAAAAAAAAAATGGCCAGCATCACGACTTGCATTATCAGAGGTGCTCAGCACAGGAAGTTAAAAGGAGAAAAAAGCAGCAATAACATTTACTGGAATGTGATCCAGTCAGGACGCTGGAATTGCAAGGGACAGAGCCACACAATGACCTAGCTTAGGTGTGGTTGAGAATTAATTCGGAGGTCCCTATACCCACAGAAAAGCAGATGTACAACTAAGCCCCAAAGAAAATAAAAACCCAAGAGGCTAATACCCCCAGAATTCTCTCTCAGCCTCTTTCTGAGGGCAGATGGCATCATCACTCACTTTCACTACCCAGCGAGGGTTCAGCATTTCCTATAGCTTCTGTCTCACAGTTTTGCAAAAGTGGCACTGCCGATCTCTCCTCAGCACTGGTTGAAAGCCTCCCAGGAGGGATTCTGACTGATCAGGCTGTGCTTACCCCAGAAGAGAGAAGCAGGCTGAGCAGATGAAGCCATAGCTGTCCACTTCCTTGCATCTGTCACAATTTAGGACAGATACAATCAATACTGCTTTCAGCAAACATCATCCTTCCTAGATTGATAAAATTATTTGGTGGAAATATTCAGAGACAGAGATGCTAAAGCTTTTACACCATTTGGGATCTTTAAAATATAACATCTGATTGGGTAACTCGATATATTGTGGCTTCCTTTCAGCAGATGTCCTCCAGCAAACTTGTGTTTCCAACACACACACACTGAAGATAGGAAGACTGAGGAAGGCTTCAGTTGTAGAGCAAAGCAATCTCCGGGGTAGGCTTATGGGAGTTGTGTCAGGCTCTGGATCTGCTGCCAATTCTCTGGGTCCTAGTTTCCTCCTCTGTAAATGGAAGTTGAGATACCCTTTTTCTTTTTTAACTGAAAATCTCTCCATTCTCTCAAGGTCTCCAGAGGTGTCGATGGAAGCCTCACTTTCATATTGCAAAGGAAGCGGAGCACGTCCCCATGGTCATGAAATCAACAAGCGTCTTTATTACAGACTGGGCTTACCCCAAGGTGGTTATTCTGACTATTTTGTTCTTATCATCAGTTATTCAAATCTGTGCTTCATAAAATTTGGAAGAAATTAATTATTCCATAATAAACACAATTTTTAAAAAACAAAAAACTACTTTTAAGACATGAAGGGAGAGAAAGGTATGGGAAGAGGAGGATGGGAGCAGTACAAATCTGAGACTCAGAGGTGGAGAGGTTTGCTGAGGGGTGAGATGGGGCACTGGGGCTTGTCAGTCTGACTTCAGGCCCATGCATAAAGCCCCAGCACCTTGATGTGGGCCAAACCCTTCCCAGCTCTAGTAGGGATCATGTTCCAGACTCTCTGAGGCCCTCCATTTCCCCACCTCCACCTCCCATCTCCTGTTCAGTGCAGAGGCAGCACACGCTGACCTAAGTCACTCTCCAGGAACCTTCTACGTGGCCAACCCACAAGGCATTGCCAGGTAATTAACTTCAAGCATTTGCTTAATTAAGCAAAATATAGAGCATAGAGTGCATAAATTCTTTAAGCGCCACAGAAGATGGAGGGCCTGGGCTAAGTCCAGAGGCTGAGGCAGACTCCATCCCCAGGCTTGCTCACTCCTGGAAGGAGCCAGATGAGTGGCAGAAGCTTGTGGCACCTCTGCACCTTAATACAATTATTACCTTCTTTGGTATCCCTCATCCCCTCCTCCCTGAATCATTTGTCTTTCTCTCTAAAGTGTTCCCATGGTACCATGTTTGTCCTTCTACCAAATGACTAATTACATACCATGTTATAATTGTTTTATTTTTCTGTCCTCACTAGACTAAACTTCTAGTCCAGGAGACCAAATAGGCTCACAAGAAATAGTGACTAAAGAAGTGAATGAATGAATGAATGAATGAATGGAAAAATAGATCTGTTTCTTCTTTTCCCTTTTTGCCTGGTGCTTAAATGACATGATGTCAGTTTTCTTAAGTGACCCTCCTACTAAACAAATCCCTCATATGCATGTGGTAAGACCAAACTCTGAAATGTGTTACTCATACTCAGAGAATGCCCCATCATTCAGAGTCTATCAACTTTCTTCACAAATCAAGCCAGAAAAAGATGAGTTGCACTTGGAGCTTGCTCACAATCGTAGAAGGAAATCTGACTCAAAGTTCGTGGATGCTGACTTTTCTAATAATGCCTGCAGCAGCAACATATCTCATTCTTTGAATAGTCCGTGCACTCCCAAAAAGCTAGTCAACAGCAAACTTGGGCTTTCGCCATTTCTGACACCATATAATGATTCTGACAAACTGAATGACTATCTTTGGAGGGGGCCATCTCCCAATCAACAAAATATTGTCCAGTCTCTAAGGGAAAAATTTCAGTGTCTCAGTTCGAGCAGTTTTGCTTAAGTTTCTTCATGATAACTGCCTGAATTAACTTTTTTTGCTCATAAAATGTTACAAACACTGATGAGGTGTTTTATGTATACCAGATTAAAACAATTTTGTAAGGAAAAAAAAGATAAGCAAAATCTCTCCTGGAGCTTTTGAGTTTCCATGAGCTTCATCAAAGGCTATTCTAGATTTGTTACCAAAGACCTCATAGGACCTAAGAGACATTTACAGAACATTTCATCAAACAGCTGTAGAATACCCATTCCTCTCATCAGCAAATGAAACATTTTCCAGGAAAGACCACGTGTTAGGATACAAAATAAGTCTCAACAATTCTTAAAAAGCCTAAATCATATAAAGTATCTTTTCATATCTGATGAAATAAAACTAGAAATCAATAACAAGAAGAATTTGGGAAACGGTACAAATACACAAAAATGAATAGGGTGTTAGGTGTGGTGGCTCACACCCATAATCCCAGCACTTTGAGAGGCCAAAGCAGAAGAATTTCTTGGGTCCAGGAGTTTCAGACCAGCCTGGACAACAAAGTGATCTCTGTCTCTACAAAAAAATATGAAAATTAGCCAGGCGGCCAGGCACAGTAGCTCATGTCTGTAATCCCAGCACTTTGGGAGGCTGAGGAGGGAAAATCACTTGAGGTCAGGAGTTCAAGATCGGCAAAAACCCATCTCTACCCAAAATACAAAAATTAGCCGGGTGTGGTGATGCACGCCTGTAATCTCAGCTACTCAGGAGGCTGAGGCAAGGGAATTGCTTGAGCCTGGGAGGCAGAGGTTGCAGTGAGCTGAGATCATGCCATTGCACTCCAGCCTGGGTCACAGAGCAAGACTCCATCTCAAAAAAAAAAAAAATTAGTCAGACACGGTGGCATGTGCCTATAGTCCCAGCTACTTGGGAAGCTGAGGTGGGAGGATCGATTAAACCCAGGAATTTGAGACTGCAGTAAGCTGTGATCATACTGTAGTCCAGCTTTGGTGACAGAGTGGGACCCTGTATCTAACAAAAAAAGAAGAAGAAGGAAGAAGAAAGAAGGAGAAGGAGAAGAAGAAAAAGAAGGAGAAGGAGGAGGAGGAAACACAAACACCAAAATCTATGGGATATAGCAAATGTAGTATTAAGAGAGAAGTTATAGCAATAAAAGGAAACTGGTAAATTCCTGGACACAAACAACCTACCAAGAACGGACCAGAACTAAATAGAAAATCTGAACAGACCAGTACCAAGTAATGAGAGTGGGTCAGTAATAAAAGTCTCCTAACAAAGAAAAGCCCAGTACTGAATGGTTTCTCTGCTGAATTCTATCAAACCTTTAAAAAAGAACTAACACTAGTTCTTCTCAAACTATTTCAAAAAATTGAAGAGAGAATTTTCCCATGCTCATTCTTATGAAGTCAGCATTATTTGATAATCAAAACCAAGCAAGAGCACAAGAAGAAAACTGCTGACTACTGTTCCTGATGAACATAGATGCAGAAATCCTCAACGAACTATTCACAAACTAAATCCAACAGCACATTAAAAAATTATACACCATAATCAAGTGGGATTTAGCCCCAGGAATGCAAGAGTGGTTCAACATATGCAAATCAATAAATGTGATACCTCATATCAACAGAACAAAGAACAAAAAGTATATGATTATCTCAATAGATGCAGACAAAGGATTTGGTAAAATTTTACATTCATTCATGAAAAATCTCCCAACAAATTAGGTACAAAAGGAACATACCTCAACGTAATAAAGGCCATATATGACAAACCCACAGCTAATATCACATTGAATGAGGAAAAGTTGAAAGTTTTTCCTCTAAGCTTTTGGGAACAAGACAAGAATGCCCACTTTCACAAACTCTTATTAAACACAACACTTAGACAAGAAAAAGAAACAAAAGCCATCCAAAATGAAAAAAAATGGAGGTCAAATTGTTCCTGATTGCAAATAACTTGATCTTAATATATAGAAAAACCTGAAGACTTCATCAGAAAAACCTCTTAGAATTAATAAACAAATTCAGTAAGGTTGCAGAATAGAAAATCCACATACAAAAATTAGTAGTGTTTCCATCACACCAATAATACACTAGATAAAGATAAAATCAAAAAAGCAATTTTATTTACAATGCCTTCAAAAACTACTTAAGAATAAATTTAACCAAGAATGTGAATAATCTCTACAATAAAAACTATAAAATATTGATGAAACAAATTGAAGAGGACACAAACAAATGGAAAGACATCCCATGTTCACAGATTCAAAGAATTAATATTATCAAAATGGCCACAATACCTAAGCAATCTACAGATTCAGTGCAATTTCTATGTTCACAGAAATAGGGAAAGAATCCTAAAGTTTATATGTAATGACAAAAGAATATCCAAAGAAAGTCTAAACAAAAAGAACAAAGCTAGTGACATCACACCTTCTGACTTCAAAATATACTATAAAGCTATATCAAAACAGTATGGTACTGGTATAGAAACAGACACATAGACAAATGGAAAAATGGAGAACCCAAAAATAAATCCGCAAACTTACAGACAGCTGATTTTTAAAATAGTGTCAAGAGTATATATTGAGAAAAGGACACTCTTTTCAAAAACCATATGGATATGGAAAACTGAATATTTATATCCAGAACCAACAAAATAAAACTAAAATGATACCCTTTTCCATGCATTAAAAATGGACTCAAAATGGATTAAAGACTTACATGTAATCCCTTAAACTATAAATTTACTAGAGGAAAACATAGGGGAAATGCTTCTGGACATTGGTCAGGGAAAATATTTTATGGATAAGACTTCCAAAGCACAGGCAACAAAAGTCTACTTCAGTCGATGAGTTCATATCTACACACCAAAGGAAACATTCAGCAGAGTGAAGAGATAACCTGAAGAATGGAGGAAAATATTTGTAAACTATTCCTCCAACAAGGGATCAAGGAATACAAATGACTCAACAGAAAGAAAAAAATCCCGTTAAAAAAATGGGCAAAGGATCTGAAAAGACATTTCTAAAAAAAAAAAAAAAAAGACAAAGAGCTAAGAAATATATGAAGAAAAATGTTCAATGTGACTAATCATCAGGAAATTGTAAATCAAAACCACAGCAAAATATTATATTTCCCAGTTAGAATGGCTGTTATCAAAAAGACAAAAAATAACAAGGGAACTTATGTATTGTTGGTTGGAACGTGAAGTAGTATAGCCATCATGGAAAACAACATGGAGTTTCTCAAAAAACCACAAATAGAACTTCCATAAGATACAGCAATTCCACTGCTGGATATTTATCTAAAGGAAAGAAAATCAGTATACTAAAAAGACATCTGCACTCCCATGTTTAATGCAGCACTATTTACAATAGCCAAGATATAAAATCAACCTGTTGTGTTCATCAGCTGATGAATGGATAAAGAAAATGTGACATGCATACACAATGGAATATTATTCATTCATAAAAAACAATGCAATCTCGTCATTCACGGCAACGTGTATGAACCTGGAGCGCATTATGTTAAGTGAAATAAGCAACGTATGGAAAGAGTAGCATCACATGTTCTCATTCATATGTGGGAGCTAAAATTGTTGATCTCAAGAGAAGTAGAGTAGAATTGTGCTTAGTAGAGGCTGGAAAGGGCAGTGTAGGGATAGGGAAACTTAGATAGAAAAACTAAGTTTTAGTGTTCTGTAGCACTGAAAGATGACTACAGTTAACAATAATTTGTTGTATATACCCTTTCCAGTAGAGGCTGGAAAGGGTAGTGTAGGGATAGGGAAAGGCTGGTTATTGAAGAGAGGATTATAGCTAGATAGAAAAACTAAGTCTGAGTGTTCTGTAGCACTGAAGGATGACTACAGTTAACAATAATTTGTTGTATATTCTTAAACAGCTAGGAGAAAGGATTTTGAATGTTCCTATCATAAAGAAATGAAAAATGTTTGAAATAATGGGTATGCTAATTATCATGGTTTAATCACTGCATATTATATATATTAAAATATCACTCTGTACCCCGTAAATATGTACAATTATTACATGTCAATTAAAAACAAACTTTTTTTTTGACCGGTTGCAGTGGCTCATGCCTGTAATCCCGGCACTTTGGGAGGCCAAGGTGGGAGGATCACCTGTGGTCAGGAAATTGAGACCAGCCTAGCCAACATGGTGAAACTCCCTCTCTACTAAAAATATCAAAAATTAGCCAGGCATAGTGGTGGGTACCTGTAAACCCAACTACTCAGGAGGCTGAGACAAGTGAATCACTTGAATCTGGGAGGCGGAGGTTGCAGTGAGCTGAGATCACGTCATTGCACTCCAGCCTGGGCAACAAAAGTAAAACTCCATCTCAAAAAAAATATAAAAATAAATTAAAATAAAATTGTTTTTTAAACCCTCACATATCTTGCAGAGGAAGTACAAAAATTGTCTTTAGCACTAGACTGATGGCTCTGTGAAGGCTGAGGCCATATCTTCCTTTATTTGTTGCTCTAAGTGCAGGGCTTACCACAGAGCCTGGCACACAGAATACCATACATATATACATATCCACGCACATATATACACATACACAACCCCCCCACACTTCATATGCATAAAATCTCAAGCCCCTAACCCCTTCTTCAGCTAGAAATTTCTTTTTTATCAGGCATCTGAATACGAGTCTTTCTGAAAAGAGAGTTCTGCTGTTGTGCATAAGTTTGACCATCGTTCATTGGACTAGATAATGCCTTAGCTACCTTCCAGCTCTGACAGTCATCAAATTAACACCTGGTCTCATTTGTACAGGTGAAGGATCTGCCAAGGATAGGTTCCTGGTAATTTGTTATTTATATTATCTTGTGATATTCTTTCCCACTAGTCATGTAATCTCAAATAAATAACAAAAACTAAATGTTTCACTTTCAACCTTCTCTGGAGCTTCTAAATGGAAATCTGTGCTTGAAGCAGTAGAGAAATCTCCAAAGAGGCTCCTGTTTGGCCCACGTTGATCTGTTCCGCTCCAGCTCAGAGGCAGTAGCAGCAGATAACAATCAGCAATGCTTGCAATTCAGAGCCGTTGCCACATGACTGTTGCCTTACCTGGCACCAGTGTTCAGGCAGTAAAACATCTCCATCCATTTTTCTTAAAGGAATAGACAGAAAACGCTATCTTCTTAACACTGACTCCAGAATTCTTCTAAGAGAGGGTACAGCCTTTGGGAAAAGTATCTTCGTAAGTGTTTGTGAGAAGAAGTTGACATGTTGAAAGTCAAAATACTAGCTGGCTCAAAGTTCCAGGGGCATGGGTGTGTGTTGGTATGGGAAGTTGTTCTGTATAAGGCAAAGAGCAAATTTGTTGTTCCGAAGTGGGAAGCTGGAGGGATGAGGGAAGAAAGAAGTGGTGAGGAATGGTACAAGTCAATAATATTGAGAACAACAGTGACTTACTGGTGTGAGAAGTCACAGAAACAACCTCAGGACCTAAAGTGGGCAAAGGACCTTTCTAGAGCAGGGAAGCCTGCTGCTGTATTTGATGTGGCTTGCCCTTCTGTGAGATGAACCTTTGCTTTGCATTCTCTCCCTGCTCCATAAACACACACACAGAATGTTTTAAATAAATTCTACTGCTGTATTATTTTTGCACAGACTTTTTATTTGTGTGCAGTTTTTTTAAAAAACTCAAAATTTTCATCTTAGAAGGACAGAGTGCAGAACAGAGACAACATCCAAGGAGGTAAAAACTTAAGGAAATGGGGGAAGATGAGGAAGAGACGAGAATTAAGCCCTTAGTGATAAAGCTCTGGACTTCTACAGGTGCTGAAGAAAGAAAATTGGCACAAAATTACCTAATTTTCAGGGAGCACGAAGAACTAGCTGACTTCTAGGTTGCCTATCATCAAAACATTTCAATATCCCCACCTGGCATAGAAATGAACTGCAATTGTATGGTACAAGGGACACTAGAGGACTTCTCTTAAGGCCACATTACTTTTCCTTAGACAGTTTATTTGGTGCAGCCGAGAGTGGCTGATGGAGCTAAAGAGCAGGATCACTGCACCAACCCCTCAAGGTAAAAGTTGATGCTTCTGATCAGTAATTTTCTCAGACCCAGGCAAGGGCGCCCTGCTCTGTGCCCTTAACCTCCCTTTATAGAAACTTACATGTCAAAAGTATGCCAAAAAATTCACATTCATTAACTATCACATGGGTGTCTCAGCCCCTGTGGGCCAGATGCAGAGTATGATGCAAACCTCTCAGCATCCACTTCATTATCAACACTGTTCATGCCCCTGGGAAAGCCTTTTCCACGTCTTTTGCCTTCTGTCCTTGAAAAAAAAGGTAGGCAGGTTCAAATGCTGGGAGCCTTTGTGCACTGCACCCTTATCAACACTGAGGTTGTCACGACTTCACAGTAGAGAGTATGACAGCTGCAAGAGGGCTTGGGTAAGAGAAAAGACAAATTACTCCACTTGCCCAGTCTTTCTTTTGGACAGTATGAGTGTATGGTTCCACACCAAAAGGCCAGGTTTTCTATTTTATTACTTTGCTTTGCTTTCCAAATCAGAGGTTAAGATGAATTTATGAACTGGCACGGGGTTTGCAACAGTTGCACGTGGAGGCTGATGGACACTCTGCAATCTTAAGCAACTGGTTTTACACTTAAATTTGCACCTATGTGGGTCTACATCTAACATGCATGAAGCATGATACTGACTCCATTTTAGCAGCTAGGTGGATATTGAAGCAGTTTCTTAAAATGTTTAAATGTGAAAATATTTAAAATGTTTAAAAATTCAGCTTTTTAAAGAAGAAAGTTCTGGCACATGCTATGATATGGATGATCCTGGGACATTGTCTTAAGTGAAATAAGCCAGTTGCAAAAATACAAGCACTGTGCGATTCTACTTCCATGAGGTAATTACAGTAATCAAATCCATAAGGACAGAAATTAGAATGGTGGTTACCAGAGGCTGGGGGGAAGGAGGAATGAGGTGTTATTATTTAATAAGTACAGAGGTTCAGTTTTGTAAGATGAAGTGTTTTGGAGATAATGGTGGTGATGGTTGCATAACAATGTGAATGCACTTACAGTCACTGAACTACATTTAAAAACGGTTAAAATGGGCTGAGTGAAGGGGCTCATGCCTATAATCCCAGCATTTTGGGAGGCCGAGGCGGGCGGATCACCTGAGGTCAGGAATTCAAGAGCAGCCTGGCCAACATAGCGGAACTTCGTCTCTACTAAAAGCACAAAAATTAGCTGGTGCAGTGTCGGGCACCTGTAATCCCAGCTACTTGGGAGGCTGAGGCAAGAGAATTGCTTGAGCCCAGGAAGCAGAGGCTGCAGTGAGCCAAGATCGTGCCACTCCACTCCAGCCTGGGGGACAGAGTGAGACTCTGTCTCAAAATAAATAAACAAATATAAAGAAAATAAAAATGTGGTTAAAATGATAAAGTTTATGTTATGGATATATTGCAGAAATTTTAATATATATATATATATACAAAATTAAATAAATTATATCTTAACATTCTGCTCTTAAAAATAATTCCAAGTTGGTTGAGGCAGGCGGATCACGAGGTCAGGAGTTCAAAACCAACCTGTCCAATATGGTGAAACCCTGTTTCTACTAAAAAATACAAAAATTAGCCAGGAGTTGTGGCACATGCCTGTAGTCCCAACTGCTTGGGAGGCTGAGGCAGGAGAATCACTTGAATCCAGGAGGCAGAGGTTGCGGTGAGACAAGATCATGGCACTGCACTCTAGCCTGGGCAACAGAGTGAGACTCTTTCTCAAAATAAATAAATAAATAAAAATTCCTAGTTAAACGTTTTTATATTCATTAGTTAAAATTTACATTTTGCCTTTTAATTTTAATAAATAATTTTAAATATTTTAGAAAATTTTTTTTCAGAAACTATATAATGGAAAAATCCTTTTTATCATTTAGCTTTTTTCAGTTACTTCACATTTTTGATAAAATATGTCTACATTTTATATACTTTGAGTAGAAATATTTTATCTAACACTTAAGTTGATTCTCAACTTTTAAACGTTTAGACGCAGGATAAACTGCCCTCCATCTGGATCATGTCCTGGGTCCTGCAGACAGAGGAGACTCCCTCCCATGGGTCTGATGATGGGTCCTCCCTGAGGACCCAGCTGCTTCCCAAGCTGCCTGCTGCTGTTGCTCTTGATGTATTTATTCTGCCGAGGAAGACTTTCTGGTCATTCTCTGCCTCCTGAATGCCTAACTATACCTTAAAGCCCAGCTCTGATGTCACCTCCTCCAAGAAGCCCTTAATCATTCAGACAGAATAAATGTGCCCATCTGTGTCACTGCGTTGCTATGTCTATGCTTCTATTACTACACACATTTCCTGCATTATTATTTGTTTCCTCATCTGTTTCCTGATCCAGGTTATAAGCTCCCTGAAGTCAGGCACTATGCCTCATTCATCTTTACTTCCCAATCTCTAGTGCCATGAAGCTAATCTACAAATGGCTGTCAAATAACTTTATGTTTTCTTGATAATCCGATCATTGTTTTAAATAGAAGGAGCTATGGGACCGAATGGAATTCTTCTAAGCATTAAATGTTCTCTTTATACTTTGTTTTTCAGGACAATGCATTCTTAGACTGTCATTCATTAATCTGGCTAGCTGTGCCCAACACCTATTACCAACTTTCTGATTTGCTGCTTGAGAAAACAAAGATCAAACAGGTTCTGACTGAGGAGGAAGTGACAGCTCACCTGTGAGGATGATGTACGGCCATCAGTGCATGGGCTTGGAGACAGCTAGTCCAGCTCCTGCAAGACTCTATGTCTTCTGCCAGCTGGATGAGGATGCCAGCTAGGGAGGGTGATCTTCTCTCCTTGTTTGCCGGGCATCACCCAGGTTTACACCTTTCGTCCCAACATAGATATTAATACTACCCACTTTTACTCTCAAATGTGTCCCAGTTTCACCATCAGTTATATGATCAATATAGTCAGTGATCCCTGAAAAGTGATGTGACATTGCCTTCCCTAGGTCATGTCATGGTCATTTGGCATGGTGACATGCTCCTGTAATCCCAGCTACTCGGGAGGATGAGGCAAGAGAATCGCTTGAACCCTGGAGGCGGAGGTTACAGTGAGCTGGGATTGCACCACTGCACTCCAGCCTGGGCAACAGTGCGAGACTCCATCTCAAAAGAAAAAAAAAAAATGGAGAAACGAGAACGATGTTCTAACCTTCTAAATTCTATATCGTGACTGGTTCTTTTACCTTCTCAGTTCATTCTATGTTCATAACCCTGAAAAACCTGAGTGCATTGAGCTTCCCAAACAATCCCTCCCCTCCCCACATCCTTCCCCATCTCCCTGCCTCCCCCCACACATAAATATTTGTGAAACTCAGATAACAATATTCTTTTCTTTCTGTTTTAGACACAGGTCTCATTCTATTATTCAGTTTGGAGCATGGTGATGTGATCATAGCTCAGTGCAACCTCAACTTTCTGAGCTCAACCAATCCTCCCACCTCAGCCTCTTGAATAGCTGGGACTACGGGTGTTCACCACCACACCTGGCTAATTTTTTTAAATGATTTTTGGTAGAGATGAGTTTCTCTATGTTACTCAGGCTGGTCTCGAACTCCTAGGCTCAAGCAATCCTCCCACCTTGGCCTCCTAAAGTGTTGGGATTATAGACATGAACCACTGGGCCCGGCCCAGAAACGATATGCTTAGAAGTTACTGGAATGTAAGTTTTTGAAGGGCAAGTAGTATGTTGTACAACTTTGCCAAGGTGAATAATATGGGGTGGAATAAATGTGAGTCTGAAAAACAGTCTCAGGTTGTGACTTGGGCTGACACACTCTTGCTTAGAGGTGTAGGAGGAATGCATTGCCCAGAGCTCCTTCGGGGACGACAACCCAACCGCTGGGCCTCCTCCGAGCTCTCCTGGATGGATCTTTCTACCAGCCCTCTGCTGAGTGAGGAATCCTGCCATCGGCTTCCTTCCCTGCCCACATTCCTCTGTGGTCTGAAGCGAACGCCCTTCGATTCTTCTGTCATTTGAAGGGACGTGGAGAGGGGAATGCTGAGGAAAATGCCAATTCATACTGTCCCAAAGAGGGAGCCATAATTACTCTCTGCCCCCAGGTCCTGACGGAGTGGAGAGTCTCTCAGACACTTTAAGAAGGCGCCACAAATTGTGTAAGCGCTGACCTGGCGGGCTGCCTGGCCCACGTGACAGCCATATCTGATGATTTTGGCAAGGTGAGGTGGGACGTGGTGCGGGGCCGGGACCCAGGAAGCAGAGAACGGGCCAAGGAAGGGGACAACAAAAGCCCAGAAAATGAAGAATAAGAGGGACATGGGAATATCGATCCAATGGCATAGCAATACTGATTCCTATTCCATTTCCACGAACTAGGGGCCCTTCTGCCCCTCGCCTTGCTCTGGGCTGCCTGGTGCAGGAGGAGGCCGCTTCAGTGCTCACCCGTTCCCCTCATTCCGGGTCCCAGGCTTCATGTTCAGCCTGTGGAAAACTATAGATTGCCCCCTCCTTTCCCGCTACTAGGGCAGCCCACCCACCTCCTGCACTGGGACGTTGAAGATTCCTGCTCGTGGGAGCAGATGGGGGTCATGGGAGGCAAAAATGGGCAAAGGAGTCCAACGCTAGCTCCTTCCCTCTCCTCTGTGCCAGACCCGTCCCCGCGCGGTCGCATATTTTTTCCTTGTGTCATTCTTACCAGAACTGGAAGTGGTGATTTCTGTTGCTGTTTTGCACAGAAACAGAGGCTCACAGAACGTGCAAAGGCTAGCTCGGCTTTGCCAGTGAGCCGCAGAGCTGGGGTCTGAACCCAGGCACGTCTGGGCCTCTCCGGAGGGCCCAGCGCCTGTTTAACTCCAGGTGCACAAAGGCCCTCTCGCCACACCCACCCTCCCGTCTTTGGCTTTCTTGACAGTTCTCCCGTCCAAGCCTGGGCTCATGCTGCCCCCTGCCCCACCCACTGCCCCTTCTCTACCTGTGGGTTTCTAAGTTGCTCCTCAAAGTCCAGGGCTAACATTCTGTTCTCTGACCACTCCCCAGTCTCAAAGCTACGAGCGTTTTCTATTCCCTCAGCCTTTTGTATTTGTATACTGATTATGAGATACACTACATTTTTTTCAATGCTAAGATAATTTTTCTGTATTTTATCCTTTCTGATATCAGAATATGAATTTGTAACTAATGAATATGTAACATACGAATGTACATTCCCTAAAATGATACCACGGAATCAATTGCACCAGCCCAGGGCCGGGACCCTTGTCTTCTCAGTAAATGCACTTGGAAAGTAAAATTACTTGTATGTGTTACTAAGAGAAGGGTCTTATTTAATCGTCAGATAGACGCTGTGAAGCATCTATTCTTATCCTCTAAGAAGGTCATTACTTTCCCCATTACAGATGGGAAATGGAGGCTCAGAGAGCTTTAGTAATTTTCCCCAGGTCACACAGCTAAGAAGCGATGGAATTGCCTTGAACTTGCACAATTTGGACATATTGGTGCTGGGAAACAAACTCTATAGGATATGGAAAAAAGAAGAAAGAACACTCAAAGTAACTGTAAATTAAACAAGGCATATTGGAGCTCAATAGCAGCTTGAAAGTCCATTTCCTGACGAATATTTAGGTATATGTATTCAATTGTCTGCACAGACAGCTACAACTACAGTGATTTTACAGGTATAATTACAAGCATAATGCCAGCTGGCTACATCTCACTAACAAAAATAAAGGGGCAATTAGAGCCTTAATCTGGCTAATGCAGACCAAAAGCCCAGCTTCTGTGGGGCAGAGGGGAAGAATCTTCTCCAGCTTGCTTCCAAGCCCAGAACTCTGCTTCATTCCAAGGCAGATGTGCAGCTTTGCTTAGAACTGATGGCTCATTGGATTGAAACTGTGCCAGGTACCGCTTCGTACTTTACATGTATTTTAATTTCCTGGTATTCTTTGGCACTGTCATTTCACTAAGGGGACTCTGCCACACTTTCAAATCATTCAATAAAGGGCAGGTCATTGTGCTGACTGATTGGAATTCCAGTGTTCACATCTGATCCACTTCATGCAGCCAGGGCCAGGAGAAGTAGAACAAGTATTTCAAGGTTCTTATCTCCCAGGACAGTGAAGATGAACATGTAGTGAATGGAGCCTGTTGCAGAGAGGGAGCCAAACAACTGCTGACCAAAGCAGTCAATGAATGAAAGAAAGAAAACAAGAGAGAGAGAGAAAGAAAGAGAGAGAGAGAGAGCTGCCAATCTTGTACGGACCTGTACCAAAATGGAACGATGACCTGGACTTCAGAGTAAGAGTCTAGCACGGTGGTTAAATGGCCTGAATTCTGGAGCCAGGACAACCTGAGTTGGAAGATTGGATCTGGCTCCTCTTGTAAGAACTGGGGGGAAGCTCCTTCCTCTATCCTTGAAAGTCTTAATTGCTCCATTGGTATAAGAAGATGATGATCACAGTTCCTGACTCCAAGGTTTATTTCAAGGACTAAAGTGAATCCAAGGCCCTTAACCCACTGCCCAGCTGTTAGTGAGCCTCAGTAAATAGGAACAATTGTTACATTCTCATTTTCCTATTTTTAACAGCCCTTATTTTTTTAGAGCAGATTTAAGTTCAGACCAAAATTAAGCAAAAAGTACAGAGATTCCCATATATTCCCTGTCACAACGCATGTAGAACCTTTCCCATGATCAGCATCCCACACCAGAGGGGACATCTGTTTTAATCGATGAGCCTACATTGTCACATCATTATCCTCCAGAGTCACTCTTAGTGTTGTACTTTCTGTGGGGTTTGACAAATGTGTGAAGACATGTATTCACGATTGCAGTGTCATACAGAAGAGCTTAACTGCCCTAAAAACTCTCCATGTTCCTCCAACTTTTTCCTCCCCCACCTCCACCTCTGGAAACCTCTGGTCCTTCTGCTATCCCGTTTTTTTTCCTTTTCCAGAATTTCATTGAGTTGGAATCATACAGTATGTAGCCTTTTTAGATTGGCTTCTTTCACTTAGTAAGAGGCAGTTAAGGTCCCTCCACATCTTTTCATGACTTGATAGCTCTTTTCCTTTTAGTATTGAATAACATTCTATTGTCTGGATGTACCACAGTTTATTTATTCATTCACCTACTGAAGAACATCTTGGTTGATTCCAAGATTTGGCAATTACGGATAAAGCTGCTATAAACATCCTTATGTGGGTTCCTCTGTGGACATAAATTTTCAACTCATTTGGGTAAATACCAAGGATTGCAATTGCCGAATCATACGCAAGAGTTGTTTAATTTGATAAGAAATGGTCCTATTTTCTTCCAAAGCAGCTGCACCATCTTGCGTTCCCACCAGCCACAAACGAGAGTTCCTATTGCCCCACTTCCTTGCCAGCATTTGGAATTGCCAGTGTTTTGGATTGTGGCCATTCTAATAGGTGTGTAGTGGTATCTCATTGTTTTAATTAGCAATTCCCTAATGACGTATAATGTTGAGTCATTTTTTATTTATTTTTATTTATTTTTTATTTTTTGAGATGGAGTTTCGCTCTGTTACCCAGGCTGGAGTGCAGTGGCGTGATCTCAGCTCACAGCAACCTCTGCCTCCTGAGTTCAAGCAATTCTCCTGCCTCAGCCTCCAGAGTAGCTGGGATTTCAGGTACCCACCACCACACCCAGCTAATTTTTGTAGTTTTAATAGAGATGGGATTTCACCATGTTGGACAGGCTGGTCTTGAATTCCTGACCTCAAGTGATGTACCCACCTCGGCCTCCCAAAGTGCTGGGATTACAGGCATGAGCCACTGTGCCTGACCTCAGTTACTACTCTTGCTAAATACCCTTTACATACCATAATCATTGCACTCACCAGATTACATAATGATTATCTACTTTTACATCTGTCTCCTCTACTTCAGAGGAACTCCTTGAGGACAGAGCTATATCTTCCTCATGTGTCCACCCCTGGCAACTGGCACAGGGTAGGGCATCCAGCAGGTGCCAGGTGTATTTCTTAAGCCAAATTGACAGTCCTGAATAAACTCTCCCGTGCTGCACTTTGGCCCAGTGTATGGGCTTGAATTTAGAAAAAGTGAGCCACCGAAAGTACCATGTGGCTTGCAGAGCTGGTCACACTCCCTCTGCACATCCTCTGTACCTTCTATGGCCTCTGTCACTGCTTATTGTCTGATAACAAATTAGAGTGAGTTCCTGTCTTCCCATTAAACTGTGAGCACCTGAGAAGTATCCCTGTGTCCCTGTGCAGAGCAGGGCTGATGGACACCTGCGGCATTAAGTGAACGAGCAAGACCCTGCCTGGCCTACGTGCTGTCCCTGAGCCTCTGTCCACACCTCTGCTTAGCCAAAGACCCAGAAACTCTAGACCTAGCTGGAGATGGCCAGCCCCTGAAACAAACTCAGACTCCCTTCCTATGAGACATTAAATATAATGGGATACTAACTCCAACTCCACTCCTGAGTCTGCATAGGATTAATCCCAGCTCTGCAGTGGTGACAATGCCAGGGGGTTTATGGTTGATGGCAGATGTCAGGGATGCTTCTTTTGACCTCCTCTCTCATCTGTGGCCACGATTACTAGGTATGGAAATAAATACCAGAGGGTATTAAAATAAGTTTTTCCTGTATGCCCTGAAGGTCCAGGTTCAGAGCCTCCTTTTTCCTTCCAGAACCACTCACTCCTCCTTCCTTAATGAAATATAATAAAATGGAATGGGAATGTGGGAAGAAGTGATGTCAGCAGGATGGAGAACTAGAAGGTACCAGGCCTTGTACCCCACGAAAACAATGATTTAATAACTACCCACAAATAAAAGTAGTTCTGGGAGACCTCTGAAGCCCAGTTAAGAAGCTGTAGCAACCCAGTGGAGAAAAAAAAGAAAAATTAAACCAACCAACCAAACAAAAAAAACCAAAACAATCCTGAGGATTACTAAGTAGGAAAGGGTAGGGAAAACAGTTACGTTTTAGAAAAGCTCTTTAGAAAGCTGGAAGACCCCAGAATCTCTGGCCACTGAGGACCAACATCAGTCCAGATCGCTGCCACATACTACTGTAGCCTTCGTCAGCAAGGACTCCTGCAATCTTTATCAATGTGGGCTCCACTTGCCAGAGTTGCCTAGAGCTCACATTGCTAAGCCTCCCAAACCAGAGATACCGTGACCCCCCAGCTGAGACTGCCTAGTATCCACCAGAGCTGGTGCTGTTACAACCTCCTCACAGCTAGCACCACTGTGCACACACCAGACCCAGCACTACTGCAACCCCACCAAAGCCAGTGTTCCTGCACATCCATGGGAACCAGTGCTGCCACACACTCACTAGACCTGGCTCTGCTGTACACCCACGGACCCAGAGCTTCCACTGGACCCAGCACACCTATGTATCCCCAGACCTGACACCCTAACATTCTCCTGGAGCTAGTGCCTATGAATAGTCTGTCCAGTTGATGTCCTTGCACCCACATTCAGGTGAAGATCTTTCCTCCCAAAGCCTGGAAGAAGTAACTGCTTCCTCAAATGAGCAAACACCAATGCAAGGCTATATGGAACATGAAAAGTCAGGGAAATGTGAAACCATCAAAGGAACAAAATTAATTTGCAGGAACAAATTCTAAATAAATGGTCTATTAATTGTCTGACAAAAAAAATTCAAAATAGTTGTTTTAAAGAAGTTCAGAGAGCTGCTAAAGATGACTGAAAACTCACTGAAATCAGGAAAACATATATGATCTAAACTAGCAGTTTGACAAAAAGATAAAAACCATGAAAAAGAACCAAACAAATTCTGGATCTCAAGAATGCAGTGATTGACATGAAAAATGCAATATGGAGCTTTAACTACATATTTGCTTGGGCACAGGAAAGAATTAGTGAACTCAAAGACAGATGAATTGAAATTATTTAGTCAGAGAAGCAAAAAGGGGAAAAAGAAATTTAAAAAGTGAAGAAAACTTAGATTTATGGGACACCATCACGCAAACGAATATGTGCATTTTGGAAGTTACAGAAAGCTAAAAGAAAATGAAAAGAACAAAAAAGATTATTTAAAGCAATAATGACTAAAAATTTTCTAAATATGGAAAAAGAAATAGACATCTACATTCAAGAAGCCCAGAGGACCATAAATAGGTTGAACATAAAGTTTTATACCAAGACACATTATAATTAAATTTTCAAAAATCGAATTCAATCAGAAATTTTAAAGCAGCAAGAGAAATATGGCTTATCACATATAAGGGAATCCCTACATGATTGTCAATAAATTTCTCAATGGAAACCTTGCAGTTCAAGAGAATGAGATGATGTAATTAAAGTATTAAAAGAAAACAAAAAAAAAAAAAAAAAAAAAAAAAAACCTAACAACCAAGAGTCCTATACCCAGAAAAACGACCCTTTAAAAATGAAGGCGAGATAAAATCTTTCCTAGGAAAACAAAAATTAAGAAAGTTGGTCACTACTAGATCTGTCTTACAAAAAAAAAAGAAAAATGCTTAAGGGAATTCTTCAAATTGGAAGGAAAACACACCAAACAACAATTCCAAATCATTTCATTTATTTATTTACTTATTTATTTATTTTTGAGATGGAGTGTCACTCTGCTGCCCAGATTGGAGTGCTGTGGCATTCTCTTGGCTCACTGCAAACTTCACCTCCCAGGTTCAAGCAATTCTCTTGCCTCAACTTCCCAAGTAGCTGGGATTACAGGCGCCCACCATGACACTCTGCTGATTTTTGTATTTTTAGTAGAGACAGGGTTTCTACCATGTTGGTCAAGCTGACCTCAAACTCCTGACCTCAGGTGATTCTCCCACTTCAGCCTGCCAAAGTGCTGGGATTATAGGAGTGAGCCACTGCACCTGGCCCCAAAGCATTTGAAAGCATAAATCTTACTGGTGAAAGTAAATATACAGAAAATACATAATAATATACCACTTTAATGGTGGTACATAAATTATATTCAACTAATATAAAAGTAAAAAATATTTAGACTAAGAATAACTGCAAAAATTCATTAATGGATTCATAACATTAAAAGAAGTAAATGCTGGCTTTAAGAATACAAAATACATGTGGGGAGGAGTAAAAGTGTGAAGTTTTTGTATATGATTGAAATTAAAATATTATCAACTTAAAATAGATGGCTATGACTACAATTTAGTTAAGGCAAGCCTTGTGCTATCACAAAGAAACTATTAAAATAGATATACAAAAGGTAAAGAAAAAAATAAAGCAAATCACTGCAAAAAAATAATAACAAAGGAAGACAGTAAGACAGAAAAGAGGAATAAAACAATTTTAAAAAGACAAAAACAATTAGCAAAATGACAATAGTAAGTCTTTATCTACTAATAATATTAAATATAAATGGATTAAACTCCCCATTGGAAAGACATAGAGTTGCTGAATGGATTTCACACACACACACACACACACACACACACACACACACACACACATAATCTAACAATATGCTGTCTGTAAGAGACTCAGTTTAGATTTAAGGACACATATAGCCTGAAAGTGAAGAGATGGAAAAATATATCTATGCAAATGGTAACCAAAAAGAAAACAAGGGTAACTATATTTATATGAGAAAAAATAGACTTCAAGTCAAAAACTATCACAAGAGACAAAAAGGGACACTATATAATAATAAAATGGTCAGTCCATCAGGAAGAGATAACAATTATAAATAGATGTGCATCCAACACCAGAGCACTAAAATATGTAATGGCAATATTGATATATCTTAAGGAAGAAATTGACAGCAATACAATAATAGTAGGAAACTTTAATACCCAACTTGCAATAATAGCTAGAACAACCAGATATAAAATCAATAAAGAAACTGACTTGAACAATGCTCTAGATCAAATGGATCTAACATATATACAGAGCTTTCCATCAAAAAGCAAAGAATACATCTTCTTAAGTGCACATAAATGTTGTCTAGGATAGATCATATTTTGGTCACAAAATAACTCTTAACAAATATAAAATGACCAAAATTATATCAAATATCTTTTCTGATCACAATGAAATAAAACTATAAATCAATAGCAACAAGAAACTGGGGGCCAGGAGTAGTGTCTCACTCCTGTAATCCCAGCACTTTGGGAGGCCGACGTGGGCAGATCACAAGGTCAGGAGTTCAAGACCAGCCTGGCCAATAGTGTGAAACCCCATCTCTACTACAAATACAAAACTTACCTGGGTGTGGTGGTGCACATCTGTAGTCCCAGCTATTTGGGAGGCTGAGGCAGGAGAATCCCTTGAACCTGGGAAGCAGAGGTTGTAGTGACTGGAGATTGTGCCACTTCACTCCACTCCAGCCTGGGGGACAGAGTGAGACTCTGTCTCAAAAAAAAAAAGAAACTGGGAAAATTTACAAATGCATTGAAACTAAACAAACCACTTAAACAACCATTGTGTCAAAAAGAAAAATACAAAGGGTAGCCAGTTTTCCCAACACCATTTATTAAATAGGGAATCCTTTCCCTATTGCTTGTTTTTGTCAGGTATGTCAAAGATCAGATGGTTGTTGGTGTGTGGCATTATTTCTGAGGCCTCTGTTCTGTTCCATTGGTCTATATATCTGTTTTGGTACAAGTGCCATGCTGTTTTGTTTACTGTAGACTTGTAGTATAGTTTGAGGTCAGGTAGCATGATGCCTCCAGCTTTGGGAACACCTGGACACTGGAAAGGGAACATCACACACTGGGGCCTGTTGTGGGGGGAGTGGGGAGCTAGAGGAGGGATAGCATTAGGAGAAATACCTAATGTAGATGATGGATTGATGGGTGCAGCAAACAACCATGGAACATGTATACCTAATAACAGACCTGCACGTTCTGCACATGTATCCCAGAACTAAAAGTATAATTTAAAAAAGAAAAAAAATACAAAGGGTACATTAAATAAACAAAACAAAACTATTCCTCCAGAGATAAACAAAACTAAAGGAATAGTGTACCAAAACTTATGGGATACAGTAAAAGCAGTAGTAAAGGGACATTCATAGTTATAAATGTCTACATTTTAAAAATAAGAAAGATTGCAAATAAACAACCTAATTTGACACCTCCAGGAACCAGAAAAAGAACAAATCAAATCCCATATTTGAAGCAGAAAGGAAATGATAACAATGAGAGTAGGAATAAATAAAAGAGATAATAAAAAACAGTAGAAAAAATCAAGGAAACCAAGATTTGGTTTCTTGAAAAGACAAACAAATTTGACAAATCTCATAGCTAAACTAACTTAGAAAACAAGAAAGAAGTCTCAAGTAAATAAAATCAGAAATGAGAGACACCACAGCAGATGCATCAGAAATAAAAAAGTTTATAAATAATCACTATGAACAATTATACATCAACAAATTGGATAACTTGGAAGAAATGGATAAAGTCCTAAAAATATGCAACCTGCCAAGACTGAATTAAGAACAGACAAATTTTAAAAATTTAAACAAATTTTTTAAATTAAAAAATCAGATTTAATCAATAATTAAAACTTTCCCAACAAAAAAAAGCCCAGAATTAGGTGGCTTAATGGGTGAATTCTACCAAATATTTAAAGATGAAGCAATACTGATTCTTAAAACTTTTTCAAATTAAGAAAGAGCACTTCTAAACTCATGTTATGAGGCCAGGATCACCCTGATGTCAAAGCTTAGCAAAAGCACCACAAGGAAAGAAAACTACAGGGCAATATCCCTTAATTAACATAAACACAAAATTCCCCAATAACACACTAACAAACCAAATGCAAAAATACATTGAAAGGATTATACACCATGAACAAGTAGGATTTATCCCTGAGATGGAAGGATGGTCTAACATATTAAATCAACGTAATATACCACATTAACAATGAAAGATAAAACCACATGATTATCTCAAAAGATTCAGAATTAATTTTACAATATTTAATATCAATTTATGGTTTAAAAAGCTGAAAAAATAGGCATAGAAGAAACTTACCTCAACACAATAAAGGCCATATATGAAAACACCACAGCTAACATTATAATTGATGGGGAAAATTTGAAAGCTTTTTTCTCTAAGATATGAAGCAAAGCAAAGATGATCAATCTTACCACTTCTACTCAACATAACACTGGAAGTTCTAGCCAGAGCAGTCAGATAAGAAAAAGAAATAAAAGCTATCCAAACTGAAAAGAAAGAAGTAAAATGATCTCCTCTTACAGGTGACATGATCATATAGTAGAAAATCCTAAAGCCTCCATACAAAAAAATTATTAAAACTAATAAACAAATTCAGTAAATTCGCAGCATACAAAATCAACTTGCAAACATCAGTGATATTTTTGCTATATGCTAACAACAAACTATCCAAAAAGGAAATTAAGAAAACAATTCCACTTACAATAGAAACAAAAAGAATAAAATACTTAGGGTGAAGTTAACTAAAGAGGTGAAAGACTTGTACACTGAAAGTTATAAACCACTAATGAAAGAAACTAAAGGAGACATAGAAGTGGATAGACATTCCATGTTCATGGATTAGAAGAATTAAAATCTTTAAAATGTCCATAGTGCCCAAAGAAACATACAGATTTGATGCAATCTCTATCAAAACCCCAATGGCATTTTACATTAATTAAAAAAAAAGCAATCATAAAATTCAAATGGAATCACAAAAGACTACACATCTCCAAAGCAATCTTGAGGGGAAAAAAAAAAAAAAAAAAAAAGCTGGAGGCATCACACTTCCTGATTTTAAAATATATTACAAGGCTGTAGTAATCAAAACAATGTGGTACTGGCATAAAAACAGACATGTAGACTAATATAACAGAATAAATATATTCATATATTTACAGCTAACTGATCTTTGATAAGAATGCCAAGAGCACACAATGGGGAAAGGATAGTCTCTTCAATAAATGTCATTAGAAAAACTGGGTAATCATACACAGAAGAATAAAATTAGACCCTTATCTCACATCATATACAAAAATAAACTCAAAATAGATTAAAGACTTTAACATGAAGACATGAAACTGTAAAACTACTAGAATAAAGTATAGAAAAAAGTCTTCTTGACATTGGTGATGGCAGTGATTTTTTGGATGTGATACCAACAGAATAGGAAACTAAAGCAAAAATAAACAAATGGGATTGTATCAAACTAAAAAGCTTCTGTCACATGGCAGCTCTTCACTCACTTCAAGGCAGATGCAATGAGTCTTCTGTGGGCTGGTCTGAGCTCCTCAGGTCCTGACCCAACAATACCCAGCCAGGTTTTGGAGAGGAGAGGTGCACTTTACAAGTCCCTAATGAACCAAGAGAATCCTCCACCATATCCAGGCCCTGGTCCATCAGCCCCATACCCATGTTACCCACAAAAAAAGAAAACAATGGGCCCAGGACCTATGGGGGGGCCCTGCCTCAAGGGTACCCCTACAAAGGATACCCACCATACAGCTGGCAGGGCAGACCTCAGGAGCCTCCTAAAACCACAGTGTATGTGATAGAGGACCTAAGAAGAGATGAGTTGGAAACATCCACCTGCCTCACAGCCTGCTGGACTGTTCTCTGTTGCTGCTGTTTCTAGGGCATGCTCACTTGACCAGCCCAGCCATCCTGTCCTGCCAGCTCTGCCACCACCTTTGATAGGTGTGCCTGTCCCCATCTCTTCTGATTGCTGTAATAAATGACTAGTTCTGCAAGACACCTCTACCTTTGGCACTATGGGATTCTAGATTAGTGGGGGTTGCTGCTGTTTAATTTGGTGACTTTATCTTTTTAATTTCCAAAACCCATTTCTTATTGATCTTTAAAAATGTTCTAAATAACTTTTTTGGGCTAAAGTCTTAGTTTTGGAAAATATATTTATAATTTTTTAAATTACATATTCAAGGTAGTGGCAAAATGTAACACACTATAGAATGATTTCTCTGCTAACAACCTGTATGTTTCAGTAAATTTGTCCAAACTTCAAAAACAAAAAAGAAAAGAAAAAAAAAGAATCAACAAAGTGGAAAGGCAGTTGACCGATTACTAGCAGCTCAGGATTGTAGCTCCCAGTGAAAGCGCAGAGAACGAGAGGACACCACACTTTCAGATGAATTTTTGTTGCTCACTGTAAGGTTTAAATGAGAAGCAACAGAGGCCAGTTATTGAAATAAAGAAATTTAATCGGCTCCTGGGCGAGGTTCTGCAGTCTGACAGGAGGGGCCAGAGAAGTTGCATGGACTCCTCTCAGACGTGGGGTTTTATAGGGAGTGGAGGCATTCCGATTGGCTGCGGGGAAACAGACATGGACAGGGCCAGCTGCCATTGGCAGGTAGGCGGGATTTCTAGTGAGCGGGCCGCCCAGGGGGAGTGGGGCCTGGATGAGACAAAATGCTATTGGGCAGGTCCTGGTGGGGCTTCTTTTTAAATTTTGGCGGGGTTCTTTAACGGTGAGCTAGGTGCTGAGTGCAGAGCTTGGTGCCCGGTGTGGAGTGGTGACGTAGTTTCTAAGCACGGAGGAGGGTGGGCATGTCCGAGTTCCCAGTGAGGGAGGGGGGTGTCTGAACTCCTGGCAAGGCGACTGGCCTTACACTCACGGACCAGGAGTTTCCCAGCAGAGGAGCCCCACGGGTCACCAGCGTGACTCTTGTGGCTGGCACAGCGGTTTTGCAAGCACCTCAGAGTGGCAGTTCTTGGTGCAGAGTAAACAGGACTGGGTCCCTTTTTGGTTGATGTTTGGAGCTCCGGGAAGTCAGAGTCGCCTATTCAGCTGATTGAAAAAGGGACTCAAGAAGGAACCCAGACAGGAGATTCCTGGGCAGAAAAGCACCATCAATCTTAACACCGCTGTTTTAGCCGGTGCAGTGGGTTGCTCAGATTCCGGCGCTGGGAATTAACAAGTTGGATGTCCACTCAGAGACCTAATTTGAAGGTCAGTAATTACAAAGACGACAGGTGGATGGATTTACAATGATGGGAAGAAACCAGCGTAAAAAGGCTAAGAATACCCAGGATCAGAATGCCTCTCCCTCTACAGGGGATCACAGTTCCTCATCAACAAGGGAACAAGGCCTGATGGAGAACGAGTGTGTTCCATTAACAGAATTAGGCTTCAGAAAGTGGATAATAAGAAACTTCTGTGAGTTAGAAGAACATGTTCTAGCCCAATGTAAAGAAACTAAAAACCTAGAAAAAAGGTTTGATGAAATCCTAACAAGAATAGACAATTTAGAGAGGAATATAAGTGAATTAATGGAACTGAAGAATACAATACGAGAACTCCGTGAAGTATGCACAGGTTCTAACAGTCGAATTGATCAAGCAGAATAAAGGATATCAGAGGTCAAAGACCAATTTAATGAAATGAAACGAGAAGACAAGATTAGAGAAGAAAGAATCAAAAGGAATGAGCAAAGTCTCCAAGAAATATGGGACTATGTGAAAAGACCTAATTTACATTTGATAGGTGTACCTGAATGTCATGAAGAGAATGAATCCAAGCTGGAAAATATTCTTCAGGATATTATTCAGGAAAACTTTCCTAACCTAGTAAGGCAGGACAATACTCAACTCCAGGTAATACAGAGAACACCACAAAGATATTCTTCAAGTAGAGCAACCCCAAGACACATAATTGTTAGATTCCCCAGGGTTGAAATAAAGGAGAAAATTCTAAGGGCAGCTACAGAGAAAGGTCAGGTTACCCATAAAGGGAAGCCTATCAGACTCACAGCAGATCTCTCAGCAGAAACCCTACAAACTAGAAGAGAGTGGGGGTCAATATTCAATATCCTCAAAGAAAATAATTTTCAACCCAGAATGTCATATCCAGCCAAACTAAGCTTCATAAATGAAGGAAAAATAAAATTTTTCACAAACAAGCAAGCACTCAGAGATTTCATCACCACCAGGCCTGCTTTACAGGAGCTTCTGAAAGAAGCACTATACACAGAAAGGAACCTCCAGTATCAGTCATTCCAAAAACTTACCAAAAGGTGAAGAGTATCTCCATAATGAAGAATCTATATCAACTAATGGGGAAAATAGCCAGCTAGCATTAAACGACAATATTAAACTCACAAATATCAATATTAATCCTAAGTTTAAATGGATTAAACTATGATGCCCCAATCAAAGACACAGACAGGCAAATTGAATAAAAAGTCAAAACCCATCAGTACGCTTTATCCAGATTCATCTCATAAGCAAGGATACACAAAGACCTAAACCAAAGGGTTGATGGAAGACACATCAATCAAATGGAGAGCAAAAACAAAAACAAAAACAAAAAAAAAACAAAAAAGAAAAAAACAGGAGTTGTAACTTTCGTCTCTGACAAAATAGACTTTAGTAGTAACAAAGCCCAAAAGAAACAAACAAAGACATTACATAATGGTAAAAGGATCAATGCAACAACAGGAGTCAATGATCATAAATACACATGCACCCAACATGGGAGCACACAGATGCATAAGACAAGTTCTTAATGACTTATAAAGAGACTTGGACTCCCGCACAATAATAGCAAGAGACTCTGACACCACATTGTTAATATTTGATGGATTAACGAGTTAGAAAATTAACTGGGACATCTATGATTTGAACTCAGACCTGGAACAAGTAAACTCAGTGAATATTTGTAGAATTCTTCACCCCAGGTCCACAGAACATACATTTTTCTCAGTATCACATTGCACCTATTTTGAAAGTGACCATATAATTGGAAGTAAATCACTCTTCAGCATTTGCATAGCATTTCACAGACTTAAATGAAATATTGGTTGGCTGTTTGTTTGTTATTTTCTTCCCTTATTCCTTCCTGTCTCTGCTGTTAAGCACAAATATTGGCATAAAAGAGGTTTTTAATACCTATTTTTAGATTGCCTTCCAGCCTGGGCAATAGAGCAAGACTCCTGTTCTCTCTCCCCCTTTCTCTTTCTCTTTCTTTCTTTCTAAAAAAAAAAAAAAGGAACACTGTCTACAGTGACTTGCTTATATCTTAGAATAAAACCTCTGAGCTTTCAAAGTTCTCTTTCCCCTCTGCTCTCCTGTTTCAAGAAAAAAAAAAAAAGAATTCACTCCTTACTATGGGGAGGGCACCAAGCTATTTGTGAGGGACCCATCCCAATGACTCAAACACCTCCCATTAGGGCCCACCTCCAAAAAAAAGGAAAGGCAACCTATGAAATGTGGGAAAATATTTGCAAATCACATATCTGATAAGGAGTTAATATGCAAAACACATAAGGAACTCATACAACTCAGTAGCAAGAAAACAAATGACTGAATTTAAAAATGAACAAAAGATTTGAATAGCTATTTCTCATTTGTTTATTTTTGCATTGGTTTCCTGTTCTGTTGGTGTCATATCTAAAAAATCATTGCCATCACTAATGTCAAGAAGCCTTTTTTCTACACTTTCTTCTAGTAATTTTAGTGTCAGGTCAAAACTTCAGATTGAGTTTATTTTTGTATATGACGTGATGTATTTGTATTCTCAAAAGAAGGCATACAAATGGTCAGCATGGAGATGAAAATGTGCTCAACATCAGGGAAATGCAAATCAAAACACAATTAACATATCACCTCACGCCTGTTCTATTATTGAAAAAGACAAAAGTGTTGGTGAGGATGTGGAGAAAAGAGAACCTTGGTACATTTTTGATGGGGTTTTAAAAAGGTACAACCATTATAAAAAAGAGTATGTGAAGTTTTCTCCAAAAGTTAGCAATAAAACTACCATATGATCCCACTTCTGGATATACATCCAAAGAAAATCAAATCAGGATCTCAGAGATATCTGCGCTTCTATGCTCGTTGCAGCATTGTTCACAATCGCCAAAATATGGAAATAACCCAAATGCTCATGGATGGATAAATGGATAAAGAAATTGTGGTATATTTCTACTATGGAATATTATTTAGCCTTTAAAAAGAAGGAAATTTTGCTGCATGTGACAACATGGATGAACCTAGAGAACATTATGTGAAGAGAAGTAAGCCAGACGCAGAAAGACAAATATTACATGAACCGACTTACATGTGGAATCCAAAAAATGTGAAACTCATAGGAACAGAGAGTCAAATGGCGGTTGCCAGGGGGTTGAAGAGTGGGGAAGATGTTGGTCAAAGTGTAGTTTAGCTCTGCAGGATACATAAGTTCTGGAGCTAATGTACAGTGTGGTGACTATAGCAATACTGTACTGCATACTTGAAATTTGCTAAGAAGGTTTATCTTAAGTATCCTCACCTGGAGGGAGGGAGGGAGGGAAGGAAGGAAGGAAGGAGGCAGGGAGGGAGGGAAGGAAGGAAGGAGGGAAGGAGGGAAGGAAGGGAGGGAAATTAGTGAGGTGATGGGTGTGTTAATTGTGATTGTGGTAATTATTTCACAATGTGCATATATATCAAAACACCGGTTTGTACAGATTAAACATATATAACTTTTATTTGTTAATTAAACCTTAAAAACTGTTAAATATAAATCAAACTATTAAAATAACATATCAAAATATTAAAATAAACACTGCCCTCTTTCTTTCTCTAATGAGAAACTTAACTTTTGAGGTAGCAAAAATTCAGAGAAGGAAGCCAATGCCGCTAAGGAAAAAGTTGATGAGAAATTATTCATTATCTATATATTTGCTAGTATTTTACAGTCATGTGTTAATCAAACCCTCTCAGGGTCCCTTGAAGGGAAATGATAATGAATACATTCTGTCCATTTCAGAGGTAGGGTGATTTGGGTCACTCCGGGTCCAGGTTACAATCTCATCCTTAACAGGATTAACAGAGAAAAAGGAAGCCTGTCTCAAGGCAAAGCTTAGGCAGAAAGACGATGCCCCCGTTCCCAGTACCATCACTAATATCATGTGCTTCCCACTGTTTACTTCCCAGCACATGTTGATCAGACATCTTGCCCCACTTTTGATTTATTGTTCAGTTGACATGAAACCTAACAATGGTATAATTAGAAGGCTCGCATGAGGGTGCCTGCAGGGAGAGTAATAACTATTTGCCAAGAGATGAACAGCGATAAAGGAGCAGCGTGGGTGTAGGTTTCCTATTGTGCCCAGAGCTTGCTGTTCATACGTTGTTGATACCAAAATAGAAAGGTGACTGCACTCTTTTTCCTTAGAAGGTGCAACTTACATTTTCTCTGCTTGAGACTAGGTTTGCAGGGCTGTGCCTAATTCCTTTCTCTCCCATCCCTTTCTACAGAGAGAGCTGTAAGTGAGCCTCTGGGGACTAGAACTTGTTAGAAGGCCCTGTCATCTCCACTGTTCCTTCCTCCCAGGGTAGCACCTGCCTGCCCAGGATGTTACTGCCTTTCCCAATGGACACTAGACTTGCTGCTGGATCTGGCTGGAGAGTTTCTGGGAAGGACAGTGCTCTGCAGGCAGGCTCAGGCATGGACTTGAGGGAATGGGTAAAATAAGGGGAATTGACACTGACTGAGCATCTACTCCGTTGCTTACACTAACCCATTTGATCCACATGGCATGTTGTGATTCATCTTACAGATAAGGAAACTGAAGCTTGGGGAAGTGAAAAAGTGCAACCAAGACAACTCAGCCAGTAGGTAGGAAGGCCAGGATTTAAACCCAAGGATGTTTTCTGCTGACATCCTGCTGTTGCCTCTGATTCAATCTGCCTCCCAACAATGGGAAAAGAGCCCCCAGAGGGTCCAGGGAGAACGGATCAGAATGCTGTTCACTTCCACACCGTTGATGGCCTCTCTGTGACTGGTCCTTGGTTGCATCCTGGTTAAAAGATTGTTGGTTTTGTAATTCTAATTTATTGTCCTGGCTCATGTTGATCTTATACAGTATTCTGGCCCAGGTCACAGTGACCCTGTTGTTCCCTGGCTCTAGGAGTGGTCCCTCCAGAGGAAAAAGACCAAGCTGTGTGGTTGAGGTGTGTCAAGGAATGGGCTGAGTTTCCAACAGCCGCTAGGTCAGGGCTTTATGCTACACCACCTGAGGCCAGACCTCTCTCTATTGCACTGCAGCGAAGAGGTCTGGATTGCTAACATTAGCCTGTGCAAGCATTGTGTCAGACACAGTCTCCTGGGGTCCTTGCCTTTGTTAATGATCTCACTCAAGCCTCAAATGTGCTTTTCCAGGTGGATATCAGCAGCCCCATTTCACAGAGGAGGAAACTGAGGCTCAGAAAATCCAAGTGATTGGTTATGCATGGTGATGGAATGGGATTTGGAGTCAGGGAGACCTGGCTTTGAATGCCAAACCTGTGACTTTATAGCTTTGTGCCTCGGGAAATGTCACTTCAACTGTATGATACATGATTTTCTTGTCTGTAAACCAAGGTAAGGAAGAAAACTATCTCCTCAATTGTTGGAAGAATTAAGTATATTTTTATTTAAAATACCTGGCAGATAGTAGGTACCCAATGAATAATGGTTAGTGTAATTAAAGGAATAGTCACTGAGTTTAATGTCACATGTCATTTCTTATGGTTGTCAAGAGGTCTGCACTGAAATATATTCTGAATTCATGTCTGGGAAGGAATGCTGCTATTGATGATTCACATTTGCTTTGGCATGGGAGGGCGAGTGGCTGCACATGTATTTCCCATGCTGGTTTAATATTATTGGCCAAGGAGGGATTTGATTTGAGTTCTACCTTTATCCGAAGCACCCACTCTTTCTACTATATCCACTTTAGCTTTCCCTACTATAATTTCCTGGTTGTTTTAATTTCTTATGGTTTCTGTAACATATTACTACAAACTAAGCAGCTTAAAACAATAGAAATGTATTCTTTTATAGTTATGGAGCCCTGAAGTCCAAAGTCAGAATCACTAGGCTGAAGTCAAGAGCTTCCAAAGGCCCTAGGGGTGAATCAGTAGCTGCCAGCATTCCTTGGCTTGCGGCTGCAGCACTCCCATCTTTGCCTCCATCTTCACGTGGCTTCCTCTGTGTGTGTTATCCACCTCTTCCTTTCTCTTAAAAAGACACTTGAGTTTGCTTTTAGAGACCATCTGTATAATCTCTCTATCTCAGAATCTTTAAGTTAATCATATCCTCAAAGATCCTCTATTTCCCTATGAGGTAACATTTATAGGTTCCAGGGATTAGGATCTGATGTGCTTAGAGGGCTACTTTTCAGCCTTCCATACTAGGCTTTACATCCCGATTCCTAACAAACTTTTTAGTTGAGAAACTCAGTATCCACTGAAAGGCTATGTTTCATCTTAGAAAGGTAAATTATAAGAAATTCTGGCTGGGTACAGTGGCTCACACCTGTAATCCCTGCATCTTGCAAAGCCAAGGCAGGCAGATCACAAGGTCAGGAGTTCAAGATCAGCCTGGTCAACATAGTGAAACCTCATCTCCACTAAAAATACAAAAAAAAAAAAAAAAAAAAAAAAGCTGGGCATGGTGGTGAGCACCTGTAGTCCCAGTTACTCTGGAGGCTGAGGCAGGAGAATTGTTGGAATCTGGGAAGCAGAGGTTGCTGTGAGCTGAGATCATGCCAATGCACTCTGGCCTGGGTGACACAAAAAGACTCTGTCTCAAAAAAAAAAAAATTCTGAAATAGTGGGTCAGCCTGACTCCTGCTCTCACTCAGATTTTAGACCCCAGACTTAGTATCTGGGCTTTAGCCTTTTCTCTCAAGACCGAGTCCCAGACAGGTATTTTTGCCCACATTCCTTCTTTTTTTCCTTTTCTTTCTTTCTTTTTTTTTTTTTTTTGAGACAAAGTTTTGCTCTTGTGGCTCAGGCTGGAGTGCAGTGGCGCCATCTTGGCTCACTGCAACCTCAGCCTCCCAGGTTCAAGCGATTCTCCTGCCTCACCCTCCTGAGTAGCTGGGATTACAGCCACCACACCCAGCTAATTTTTATATTTTTAGTATAGATGAGTTTTGCCATGTTGGTCAGGCTGGTCTCAAACTCCTAACCTCAGGTGATCCACCCACCTCAGCTTCATTTCCAGTCTACAGTTTGAACTCCCCATCTTAAAACACTCCTCTGGATCCCGCATGGAGTATAGGCCCCTAATCCTGGTTTCAAGTCTTCTGTACTCTCTACAGTCTGGCTCCTTGAATAGTAAGTAAGGGTAGGCAGAGCTGCTGTAACAAATATACCTTAGCAAATAATGGCTTATCACTGTAGAAATTTCCTTGCTGATGTTTATGGGTAGAGTAACCTGACTCTCCTCTACATGGTCTTTAGGGAATTAAACTACTTTCACTTTGTGGCTCCATATCCTCCGACCAGGGTAGGTAGAAGCATGGATAGTGTTTAACTGCTCTTCTCACATTTAATGTCAGTTCTTGGAGTCCAGGTGTGGTCAATCAGATGTCCCTGCCTAGCATTTTGACTTTTAAGGAAGTGTGGCCCAAAGATACTGGGCTAATTGAGACCAATTCTGGCAACATCATCAGCACCATTCAGTAGCCAGCAGCAGCAACGTCTCAACCAGGCTATTTCTACAAAAACTTTGTGAATCCTGCCACCGCTAGTTTCCTACAGTCACTCCTATGCCAGGATGTCCAGTCTTGCCACTGACGTTGTGAAGTTCTGAAGATCACTCCATTTCCTCGTCTGCTTGAATTCACTGAAATTGTAAGTGTGAGGTTTGTTCTTGGGTTCTTGCCGAGTTTAAAAAGAAGAAACTGAGGCCAACACAAGAAGATTCAATATGAAGGAATTTATTCAGGCTCCCAGGCGAGGTTCTGCGGTCTGACAGAAGGGGCCAGAGAAGTCGCACGGACTCCTCTCAGACGTGGGGCTTTATAGGGAGTGAAGGAGCTCGATTGGTTGTGGGAGAGCAGGACTACTACTGGGTAAGGTTACAAGCCTTTGTTTGCATACAGGACTTGGCTGCTATTGGTTAGAATTACTCGGCTGCTATTGGCTAGAAAGACTCAGCTGCTATTGGCTAGAAAGACTCGGCTGCTATTGGCTAGAATCACAAGACACCGCTTGCCTACTGGGTTCTTTAAGGGAAAGCCAGGCTGTGCGAGAAAGGGAGAAGGAAACATGCCCAAGCTTGTCTGAGCTTTCGGGGGGGACAAAGGGAGGGGGTGTGCGTCTGAGCTCCCGGCGAGGCAGCCGGCCTTACAGTAAGTATCAGTTTCTGGTACCTGAACCAAGAACTCTACTGGATTCACCTACCTCACAAGGACTCCTGTGCAGGTTCAATTAAATAAGAGATGGGAAAAATTATTCATTTAAATGTTATGTCAGGGAAAAGATATGAAAAGTAATTGCAACATATAAGATCCAACAATCCTACTTCTAGGTATTTACCCAACTGATTTGAAAACTTAACCAATACCTGCACACATATGTTTAAAGCAGCTTTTGTAATAATTGCCAAATTCTGGCAGCAATCAAGGCGTCCATCAATAGGTGATGGATAAGCAAACTGTGGACTGTGGTACACCCATGCAATGGGATACTATTCAGCAATTAACAGAAATAGCTATTCAGTTATGCAAAGACATGGATGACTCTTAAAGGTATATTGTTTAGTTAAAAAAAAAACCTAGGCTGGGAGCAGTGGCTCACACCTGTAATCCCAGCACTTGGGGAGGCTGAGGCAGATGGATCACCTGAGGTCAGGAGTTCAAGACCAGCCTGGCCAAGATGGTGAAACCTTATCTCTACTAAAAATACAAAAAAAAAAAAAAAAAACTAGCCAGGCATGGTGATGGGTGCCTGTAATCCCAGCTACTCAGGAGGCTGACTGAGGGAGGAGAATTGGTTGAACCCAGGAGGCAGAGGTTGCAGTGAGCCAAGACTGTGCCAATGCACTCCAGTCTGGGCTACAGAGACTCTGTCAAAAAAAAAAAAAAAAAAAAAAAGAAAGAGAAGAAATCTAAAAAGCTTGTATACTATATGATCCCATTCATAAATATTGTAGAAAAGACAAACTATAGAAATGATAAGCAGATCAGTTGTCTGGGGTTTGGAGTGAGGATTGAATAGATGAAGCACAGGGGATTTTTGAGAGTGGTGAAACTATTCTATACAGCACCTCAAGGATGGACACGTCACACTGTGCATTTGTCAAAACCTTTAGAACTTAGAAACAAAAACAGTAAACCTTAATGCATGTAAGTTTTTTAAAAAAAAATCATTTAGGAGGTTTGACAATCCTGGGATGGAATGCAGATTGTAACAAAAGAATCTAAGTGCATTTTAAATGTATTAAACAACCTCACTGAACAGAGTGGGGAAATTAAGGCGCTGATTTATTCAACTTCAGAAATGAAGGGAATCTATAAAACGAATGGCAAAAGGAACTGCACGTAAGCACTATACTCTAGTTCGTGAAATTGTTTCCCATGGAGGTACAGACTGACAATTCTGAAGCCACTTTACGTGTGTACTTAAATTGGACAATTAAGTAAATGAATGGTGGATGATGGCAGCTTTCTCACTATTGAGTGGGAGGTTATAGATAAGGAAATAGATAATCTGCTCTCAAGGAGGTGGGGTATAGCTCTCACTCCTTCAGTGTGAGCGTCACATAGTGACTCTCTTCCAAAGACTGCAGTGCAGAAGGGAAGGAAGGACAGGCGGTGACTCCACCGGGGAGAAACTTGACAAACACAACCTCAGCTAGATGATCAAGGTCAACATCCACAGGGATAAATCCTGTTGACAGTGTATGCCCTTGATAGGATGTGATGAAAACAGCACTTCACTTCCATGGACTTTCCCCAACTTTAACAATGAGAAAACATCAGCTAAATCCCAATCGAGTGACATTCTGCAAATTACCTGATCAGTACTCCTGAAAACCGTCAAGATCATCACAAATGAGAAAAGTCTGAGAAACTAACATGACCAAGAAAAGCCTAAGGAGAGAGATGATTAAATGTAATATGATATTCTACATGGGATCCTGGAATAGAAAAAGGACATTAGATAAAAACTAAAGAAATTTGCATAAACTAGAGCCGTTAATTACTCATAAAGTATCAATGTCAGCCCTTTGGTCGCGACAAATGTACCATACTAAGTAAAGTAATATGCTACTAATAAAAGAAACTAGTCGTGGAGTCTACGGGAATGCCATGTACTGTCTTTGCAATTTTCCTGTAAATCTAAATATATTCTAATTTTTTGTTATTGTTGTTTTTTAAAAGTATAAAAAACATTAAAGGAAGTTGCAAATTCAGACTCAGGAAGGTTGCCCAGGAGCCAGTGTCTAAAATAGAACTACTATTACAGTATCTCAAGGTATGAATTTGAACCCTAGTATACAGATGACATGACTGAGGTCTGAGAGAAACAGTAGGTTTCCCAAGGCCACAGGATGAGCAGAGCTGGGCTGTGAACCCAGCATGACAGCCGTGGATTCCCACGTTCTTTACTGCATCAATGGCACATCCGCCTGCCTCTGGCTGGTTGCCGTGTTTGTATAGGCAGGACTCTTGCGTGCGCGCACGCGCGCACACACACACACACACACACACAAAGGTAGTCTTCAGCTCCAGCCCAGTCGGTCTTGCAAATCACCTTCAAACAGCCTCAGATCCGCAGGATTTGCATTGGCTTTTCTTCCATTCCCAGCATGCCTCCATCTCGCTTCTTGGCAGGATAGGCGGCCATTTCCCAACCAGCCTCCCCTAAGAGCTGGGTGTGCTGCAAAGACACCCTGAAGCCTCTGTCTACATCTTTGCTGTCCTTGGCCAACTTCCACCCTGCAGTGGTAGGAAGGAGGAGGGTGCAGGAAGGGCTTGGGCCGGGAGTAAAGGGGTAAAGGGAATGGGTGAAGGTGCCTCAACCTGGCAGGCGTGGCTGGGAAATTCCTCTCCCTAAGTTCAATATACACACACAGCACTTAGAGTAGCATCTGGCTTGAGGGATGTCCTACAATTTTAGAGGTAGACATTTTATAGATGTTAGGTGACTGCTGGTAGGAGCCTACACTTAGATGCCTACCCTATCTGCTCCATAAGCCAAGCTCACTTATTTCTATGCCATGTAAGAGCATTTATTCATTTATTCATTGAATATTTTCTGAATGCATCCTATGTGTTGTGAACCTGTCTGGATAATACTACAGCCACAAGGACATCAGGGATGATGGAGGCCAGCAGGCTGTGTTTCTATAAGGCCAGCGTGCATAGGCCAGTGGGTCCTGGGAATAAGTGGCTATTGAGTGAATATATGTCAGGACTCACAGAAAGACCCTAAATGCTCCTTTTCACATTACTGTGGGCTATGGTTCCACTATCTTATCCCCAGGTTGTTGAATGCTATCCTTGAGCTGTAGAGAAGGTATTGCAAAGAGGGGTATGAGTCCCAGGAACTGAATATATCACACAACACCTGGCGGCTGGCCTAAAGCTGAGCACGGTGCAAAAGCCTACTTGCAAATGCCTTTCCTGAACTTTTGAAACCATTTGCAAATGACCCTTCCCATCTTACTCCTCTAGTTCTAATTTTGTAGAATATGACCATAAACCTGGCAAGGAGTCTTTATGACAGAATGTGTTAAATCCAAGGCTTAAATTAGCAATAGCTACCACTGGCCACACATCTACTGTGTGCCAGATGCTGCATGGTGGACTTTCTTGTGTGCTGTTTTGTTTCATTTTATCCTCACAAGAAGGCGATGTCAGGTAGAAATATCAGACATAAGATACATACCTTTGATTTGTGCATAAGGCCCAAATCCTAAATGATCTGATTCCGACATACTGACTTTATTTCTGCCCTGATGGAGCGAAAGAGAAAACTGAGGGGGATATTGAGATAATCAGGCCTGAGTGAGAAAACAGTGGGGATAATTCTCAGGAGGACAGAGTGGCTGAGGTGTTGGCATCATGAAGCTGCTGGAATTGCAGCTGCAGAGGTGCAGAATCTCGGCCCCAGTATAGGGAGTCCCCTTCTACTGGAATCAGCTGGGGAGTCCCATGCATGCAGAAGGCAGCTGGCCTGACTCAATGAATGGTAACGTCCACCAGGATGGCGGCACCTGAAGAGGCAGCCGCAGGCCGAGGGAGCCTGCCAAGAAAGAGCCTTCTGACAAGAAAAAGCATGTCTCAGGTAGGGCAGAAGGCTCGGGGAGGTTACCTCCCTGCCCTCTCAGTGATCCGAACGTAAGTCTGACTCTCAAGGCCAGATGATGTGTCTCATTCCTGATATTGCTTAAAACTTCAAATCTATGTGTTCTCATTGTTCAACACCCGCCTATGAGTGAGAACACGCGGCGTTTGATTTTCTGTTCTTGTGTCAGTTTGCTGAGAATTATGGTTTCCAGGTTCATCCATGTCCCTACAAAGGATGTGAATTCATCGATTTTTTTATGGCTGCTGGGGTCTGTGAGGGGGGAACTGGTGGGGGACAGCGGGGGGTGGGGAGTTGGGGGGGATAACATGGGGAGAAATGCCAGATATAGGTGATGGGGAGGGAGGCAGCAAACCACATTGCCATGTATGCACCTATGCAACAATCTTGCATGTTCTTCACATGTACCCCAAAACCTAAAATGCAATAAAATATATATTTAAAAAAAAAAACTTCAAATATATTCAACCAATGACGATTTAGGACCTCAACATTTCATTCACTTTGTCCTTTTTACATGGAAAAAGAAGCATAAGGCCACCCTGACTTTCAGTCAATAGGACACACATCTGAGATTTGCTTTTTCCTTATAGGTGGGCTCTTGCTCTGTTGCCCAGGCTGGAGTGCAATAATGCAATCATAGCTCACTGCAGCCTCCAACCCCTGGGCTCACACAATCGTCCCACCTCAGCCTTCCGAGTAGCTGAGATTACAGGCATGAACCACCACACCAGGCTCCATATTGGAGATTTATTTTTCCCCCAGAAGCCATATGATGGAAAGGTGACAAAGACAGTCGTGCAGCATGAGGAATGACCCTTCCACTTCTGTCCTTTTCACAAAAGTCATCCAGGCAACAGGTGGGAATGAGGAAGAAAATGTAACCCCAGGAACAGGAAGAGAATGGGTCCCTGTTGCTTATAACTCACTGAAGGTTCTGATGGCTACGTGCAAAAAGAGGCTCATCAGCAGGGAAAGTTGATGGGAACTGATGTAGCAGCGAGAGAGACAGAACATAGGAACACTGCGTGACATAGGAATGGGGCAATGTGGTCCTTGCATCCACAGCACCGTATCCTAAGTGCATTAACTAGTCCTGTCTTCTTCCCCTTGCATCTCACTGTATGCTTTAGAGGCATTCCAGAAACTGCATGGTTTGAGTATCTTCATTTGGTCCATCAGCTTTTCTACTTGATAGCCTCTCAGAGAGACTGTCAGGCATCATACTTGAAGGCTACCATTGCATCCATAGAATGGAATTTTAAAAACAGGAACTGGATGAAGTGGCTCCCCTGTTTAGACACTTCTGGTGGTGTCCATTGTATTCGTTGCAAAAAGTAACCTTCTTAATGTGGTGGCGCAGGCACAAACAAGCTCCCTGCCTGCCTCTCAGCCTCGCCTCCTGCTCAATGCCTGTAAACACATGGGCACTTTTTGAGCTCACCCCTTCCTGCGCTTTCCAGTTCCAGACATTTGCAGTCGCCATCCTCCCTTGCAGAAAGCACCCCTCCCACTTTCACCTGACTTCTTTCTGCTCCTCTCTGGTCAGGGAGTTCTGACCCATTGGGGTCAGAAGGTTGTGTTCTTACTGCAGCATTACCACAATTTACAATTTCTACAGTTGACTGTTTAATGTTTCCCTCCCCTACTAGATTTAAGCTCAAGTAAGACCAGAGACCACGCTTAGCTTTTTCTGGCCTGGTCCCCAGCACGTAGCACAGCACGTGCTGTGATAAGCACTCAATAAGTATCTATAGCATTAACAAATACGTAAGTGAGTCTCTGCCATTCTACTATCTGCAAAGCACTTTACATGCATATTTTCAAATCTCAATGTTGGAAGCTCAGAGAGGGAAAGTCACTTGCCGCATGTCTCCCAGCTGGTAAACAATAGAACCAGCATTCTAACCTAGGTATATCGGACCCCAAGGCCTTGTTCTTAACCAAGGCCATATCATTCAGAAGGGGTCAGAGTTGCTGGGAGTCTGAAACTTGATCAGCTTGTGGAACAGGAAGCAGTGAGACTGAGTCAACAGAGACTGCCTCTCTGTCCTCTGGAACACTCTCTCTAGATCTTCCCATGGCTGGCTGCAGCTCAGCATTCAGGTCTGTTATGTGTATTTCTTGCACTAATAAGAACATTCAGTTTTGGTTTACTGAGAATAAGAGGAAAAAAAGAAATAAGGTGGTGGGTGGAAGGTAAGCAAGAAGCTCGTGACCTGCGTTAGACACAGCTAAAGTGAATGGAGCATCTGTGTGTGACCAGGGGAAGAAAAGGATAAAGGGACCCAAGAGCACCCGATTGTAAATATCCATGGGCACTCCATGTCCACATGGTCTTAAATTGCCCACCATTAGTGACACCTTTTCTGGTCAAATGTATCCTGTGTCCAAAACCCTGAGATAAAAACCCGTAACTTCCACTGGCAAGCCACAGCTCAGGCCAGGTGGCCTGGCCTGCCACCTCTCAGAAAAAACAAATGTGCTGGCTCCAGGCACCTCCCACCTGCTGAGTCCCCTAGCTCACCCTCAGTTCTGGCCTTTAGAATCTCACTATCAGCAGAGTAGGCTGACAAGACAGAAAGAAGGAGAGAGAGAGAGACAGGATGTAGAAGCGTCGCATAGCCCAGGACACAGAGTCTGTGGGCTTCTGCCCTGTGGCATCCTGTCCTGAGTGTATTAATCAACCTCCTTTCTTCCTCTTGTTTCTCACTGTATATTTTAGAAGAATTTAATGAACAGTGTGGCTGAGCATCATTGTTTGGTCCATGAGTCTTTCTGTTCAGTGGCCTCTGGGAGAGCCTGCCTGGCAGTGTACCTGGTGACTGCCATTGCACCAAGGAGGCTCCCCCATGACAAGGTCTCAGCGCAAACGTCACCATCTCGGTGAGGCTTCCCCGGCCTCCCTAGCCCTCTCCCTCTACCTCATTCACTACTCCATCGCCTGCTTTATTTTCTTGGCACCCCCCCTACTCTCTAACGTCTTACCTATACACTGGATGTATGTGTTTGCTTGCTAGTTTGCTGCCCAACCACCCCAGAAAGTAGGCTGCATGAGAACAAGAGGTTTGCCTTCTGACTGCTGGGTCCACAGAGCCCAGAACTCAACCTGGCACACAGGAGATGCTCCATGTAGAAGTGGCTACTCAATGCATTCAGTAAGGAGGTCCTACCACTTCCATGCACCATGACTGTGCCAGGTTAGGGCACTAGCATCAATCAGCTGTTCTCGGTTGAGAGGTGGTGAGAAGAGACCCATAAGCTATAAGCAGATGATGATTCTGTCACAGAAGGAGAGGAGGGGGCCTTGGAGGAAGGCTTGTCTCATTCTGGCAATCAACGATTTTCTTTCCCGGTGTGGCCCAGGAGAGTGAGAAGACGTTTCCTCCCAGCTATAGTCATGGAGCCACAGAGTCGGGATTCAAGGCAAATTAGGCTGCTGATTTGTACGTTAAACAAGGTTAATTCCATCCATTAGCCAAAGATGTTTTCAAAGCGCCTGGCACAAGAGCTCGTAGCAATTAGTGTCTTTGTATTAGTGGATTTGGGCGTGGGGCCAGGACTTTAAGGGGAGGGGGATGCAATTTATGCACTCTTTATGATATCATCAAAAGTAAATGAATTATGAAAACAAAAGAGGCAATATGAGGCTGCCAGTACTAATTACTGGGTAGGACAGAAAGTTCACAGCGAAGGAGGAAAGAATGATCTGAGAAGGACAAGGATCCGGATCATCTGGCCTGCAGGTGTCTTTAGACAAGGTGGGGCTTCCACGACTCCACCTTCCAACTTCAGGGCAATAGCTCTGCTTTTGCTCCACATAAAGAAGCTGGATCATGAGGGGGCGATTTCAGCTGCTGTTTGTGCTGGTTGTTTTTTGGTTTTGGTTTTGGTTTTTAATTTTCTTTCTGGTCTTAGCCTTAACAATGCTGGACAAATTAGTCAACCTGATTCAGAGGCAACTTTAGGCCTTTAGAGAAGTCAACTAATAACAGCCCTAGAGTTAGTTGCTTTGGGAAATGAATGCAGAGCTGGTTGCTTTTGTAACCATAACACGTCCCCTCAACAAAGGGCTGGCCACTCTGTCATGCGCTACAGGGTGGAGTCTGATGCTGTCCACAGGGCCGGTCTCAGGGGTGGATGGAGGCAGCGGGCTCACACTGATGTGGAAAACATGGTTTTACGGGCACTGTGGTGCATTCGTGTGACTTTAAAGAATGTCAAACTTACCCAACAGAAAATCATTTCTCTTTCATTTTCCTTCCAATTCTTCTGATTAGATCAAGGAAAAGGATTCAGTTAGGTGCTAGCCTGTCTTAACACCTTCCTCAGCAACGGATAGACATATTTTTAAATGGAAGTCTGGCAGACGTCGGTATCAAGCTAAAATTTAATATCCTTCTGTTTTTAATGTATTAATTTGTACAATTGCCTTCTGTTCACATAAGATGGTTATGTTTTTCCGTTTATGGTAATGATATAAAGTTTTATGGAAAAATAGTGAATTGATTTTTAAAAAGTTTTAAGTACATAATTTTATGAATGATACAATAACACAGGAGAAGTTACGGAAATGGTGCTTGAATAACTGATGCCTGAAAAACACCTGTGTAAGGGAAGGAGTGCTGGCCAGAGGGACAAAGAGAACAACTTCTTAGTTCCTGTTCCACTGCTGTGTAATCTTGGGCAAGTCCCACAACCTCTCTGAGCCTCATTTTTCCCAAACACACAATGCCAGTTGAACAAGATGCTGTCTCAGAGATGAAGGAGCCATGATAGAATTCCTTCTATCCCCGGGGTTTAGTTGAGAAAAATTGAGGCTCAGAAAAGACCAGAATGGGCCCAGGACATAGGTGACCAACAAGCTGGTCACTTCCTCCCTTTCTGCTCTCCCTCCCTCCCCTTCAGATCTTGCCAGTCACTAGAAAGATAACTCTGTGTTACGCACAGATAGAAGTTCTACAAACACTGGAGAGAAAACTAAGGGGCAATTTCATTGAAGCAACAAGTTATTTTGAAAACTATTGGTCCCTGTTACAGCTGATTGTTTGGAAAGCAAGAGATGTGTGGCCCACACAGTAAACTTCTGAGAAATGTTACCAGTCTTTAAAAAATTTGGTAACAGTAACTGATTTCAAAATAATTGGCTGTACTACTGGCAGAGGGGAAAAAGAAATCAGCAGAAATGCACTGTATGCAGAAAATTGGTAACAAGGGGCATGAAGTCTCAGCAGTGGGGACTAGAGTGACATTTTATATTCTCATATATTACTTCCTGTAATTGAAGGAAAAGACCCAACAACATAGACATACATAGTTTTATATACTTCTAATGTTTGGGAAACAGTTTGGGTGGTACAATATCTTCCATAGAAACTGTCATGAATAAGCCTAAATAAATAAGCACACAGATAGAAATGGTAGAATTGAGGGGGAGCAGCAAGCTTCAAATGATTGCAACATTTGAAATGTGGGCCCAGAGATGTCAGCTCATTCCATTGTTCCCCCTCTCAAAAAAAAAAAAAATTTAATTTGAAACCTTCCGTTGTTTTACTGGTGGCTTATATCTTACAGATTGAATGTAAATTAAACAAACTGACCTGCAGATCACCGGTTGCAAGTGTCTCCAAATCCCTTTAAATCCATTCAGAGGCTTCACTTCGGGTACCTGGGGAGACGAAGCATGGCTCAATCTCTCCATGGATTTTCCTGCTTCTTCAAATTATGGTGCGGTAGGGGAATCGCTGGTGATTATTCAGATGCGCGCTCCTCTGTGTCCCCACGTTTCTAGTGCCCCAGCTCCCAAACTAGTCCCTGGGGTGCAATTGCTGCCCTATCCTCTAGTTCCCTCTCGGGCTGTGAGTGCCCAAGGGCTGACACCTGGGGACTCATCTCTGTCTCCTGACATCTGCACACAGTAGGTGCATAGCAAAGCTCTGCTGAATGCATGAACAAATAAATAAAGAGAATAAATGAGTTGCTTATAGGGGAAACTTAGTTGAACTTAGGTTAACGTAGTGAATGAAGGGCAAAAAAAGAAAAAGAAAATCATGGAATTGTGGGTGTGTCTGTCTTCCTGTCCGGGCCATGTTTCTTTACTAATAGGCCTACTTAGTGTTTCACCTTTGAATGCCCCTAGACAAGAATTTCCCTAAATATAGGCTGTACATGTTACATGGAAAAAGACCCATCCTCAAAGTGGTTTTGAAAATCTTGGGTTTAACTACATTAGACCTGCTTTTTAAATTGCAGGACTTCTCTGAGTCCTTAAATGCTAATGATTTCCCAGCTTTATTTCATCTTTTGATTGAAGAGTAACTACTGGGACAAGTGTTTCAGGGTAAACAATTTCTAAAATGTTGTTCTAGGAAATAGTAAGTCTAAGATCGAAAAATACATGCTTGTGTGATTCTCAGAGCTTAATCTGACTGCCCGCTCTCACTTGTCAAAGCCAAAGCCTCAAGTTTGGCTGGAATAGCATAGCAGGGCCAGGAACAGGACACCAGCCCCCAACTTGTTTTGCTTTGTTTTGTTTTTAATTGATTTTTGATTCAGGCGTTACTTCTGCAGTTTGTTACTGGATATATTGTGTGATGCTGAGGTTTGGGCTTCTAATGATCTCATCTCCCAGGTAGTGAGCATAGCATCTGATAGGTAGTTTTTCAACACGTACCCAGACTTTCTAATGTCCAGGGATGTTCCTCCAACATTATCTCATTGAGCCCCATAATAGGCCAGGCATATGTCCTTACTATCACTTTACGGGTGAGACAACTAAGCCTCAGGGAAATAAAAAAGCAGCCATTTTTTTTTAAATTGTAGTAAAATAAATATAACATGAAATTTACCATTTTACCCATTTGTAAGTATACGATTTAGTGGCATTAAATACATTCACGATGTTGTGCAACCATCTCCACTATCCATTTACAGAAATTTACAGAACTTTTCATCATCCTAAAGAGAATCCCAAATTCTGCATCCATTAAGTAATAACTCCCCATTCACACCTCCCCCAGCTCCTGAAAGTCACTAATTTACTTTCTTCTTTATAAATTGACTATTCTAGGCACTTCATATACAGATTTGTCCTTTTGTGTCTGGCTTGTTGCACTTAGCAAATTGTTTCAAAGGTACATCCATGTTATAGTGTGTATCCGAATTTCATTCCTTTTTACAGCTGAATAACATTCCATTGTATGGATATAGCACAATTTGTTTATCCCTTTATCCCTTAGTGAACATTTGGGTTGTTGTCAGCTTTTAGCTATTGTGAATACTACTGCTATGAACATTTGCGTACAAGTATATGTTCAAGTCCCTGCTAGTAATTCTTTTGAATGTATATCTAAGAGTGGAATTGCTGGTCACGTGTTTAATTTTTTGAGGAATTGTCACACTGTTTTCCACAGTGGCTACATTGTTTTACATTCCCACCAGCAATGCATAAGGGTTCCAATTTTTTCACATCTTCATCAACACTTGGTGTTTTCTGTTTGGGTTTTCTGTTTTGTAATTTATTGTAGTCATAGGTATGAAGCAGTATCTTGTAGTTCTGATTTGCAGTTTCCTAATGAGTGATGCTAAGCATCTTTTCATGTGTGATACGGTTTGGCTCTGTGCCCCACCCAAATCTCATCTTGAATTCTACTCCCATAATTCCACATGTTGTAGGAGGGACCCAGTGGGAAGATAATTGACTCATGGGAGCAGTTTCCCTCATACTGTTCTCATGGTAGCAAATAAGTCTCATGAAATCTGATGGTTTTGTAAGGGGGTTCCATTTTAACTTCTCTCTCATTCTCTTTTTCCACCACCATGTAAGAGATGCCTTTCACCTTCTGCCATGATTGTGAGACCTCCACAGCCATGTAGAACTGTGAGTCCATTAAACCTCCTTTTCTTCCCAGCCTCAGGTGTGTCTTTATCAGCAGCATTGAAACAGGCTAATATAGTAAATTGGTATCAGGAGTGGGGTGCGGATGAAAAGATACCTGAAAATGTGGAAGCGACTTTGAAACTGGGTAACAGGCAGGGGTTAGAAGAGTTTGGAGGGCTCAGAAGAAGACAAGAGGATGTGGGAAACTTTGGAACTTCCTAGAGACTTGTTGAATGGCTTTGCCCAAAATTCTGGTAGTGTTATGGACAATAAAGTCCAGGCTGAGCTCATCTCAGATGGAAATGAGGAACTTGTTGGGAACTGGAGCAAAGGTGACACTTATTATGTTTTAGCAGAGACTGGTGGCATTTTGCCCCTGACCTAGAGATTTGTTTTACTTTGATCTTGAGAGAGATGATTTAGGGTATCTGGCAAAAGAAATTTCTAGGCAGCAAAGCATTCAAGAGGTGACTTGAGTTCTTAAAGGCATTCAGTTTTATAAGGGAAGCAAAGCATAAAGATCAGAAAAACTTGCAGCCTGACAACGCAGTAGAAAAGAAAATCCCATTTTCTAAGGAGAAATTCAAACTGGCTGCAGAAATTTGCATAAGTAACATGGAGCCAAATGTTAATCCTTAAGACAATGGGGAAAATGTCTCCAGGGCATGTCAGAGATCTTCCATCACAGGCCCTGAGGGCTAAAAGGAAAACAATGATTTTGTGGGCCGGGTCCAAGATCCCATGCTGTGTGCAACCTAGAGACTTACCACTCCAGTTGTGGCTGAAAGGGGCCACCTGCATCCCAGCCACTCCATTTGTGGCTGAAAGGGGCCAACATAGAGTTTGGGCCATGGCTTCAGAGCTGCAAGCCCCAAGCCTTGGCAACTCCATGTGGCGTTGAGCCTGTGAGTACACAGAAGTCAAGAATTGGGGTTTGGAAACCTCCACCTGGATTTCAGAGAATATATGGAAACGCCTGGATGCCCAGGCAAAAGTTTGCTGCAGGGGCAGGGCCCTCATGGAGAACCTCTTCTAGGGCAGTGTGGAAGGGAAACGTGGGGTCAGAGCTCCCACACAGAGCCCCTACTGGGGCACCACGTAGTGGAAGTATGAGAAGAGGGCCACCATCCTTCAGACTCCAGAATGGTAGATCCACCGACAGCTTGCATCATTCCCCTGGAAAAGCCACAGACACTCAATGCCAGCCTGTGAAAGCAGCCAGGAGGGAGGTTGTAAAAGCCACAAGGGGCAGAGCTGCCCAAGGCCATGGGAACTCAGCTCTTGCATCAGCATAACCTGGATGTGAGGCATGGAGACAAAGAGATCATTTTGAAGCTTTAAGATATGACTGCCCGGCTGGATTTTGGACTTGCATGCGGCCTGTAGCCCCTTTGTTTTGGTCAGTTTCTTCCATTTAAAACAGCTGTATTTACCCAATGCCTGTTACTTCCTGTATCTAGGAAGTAACTAACTTGCTTTTGATTTTACAGGTTCATAGGTGGAAGGGACTTGTCTCAGATAAGACTTTCAACTGTGGACTTTTGAGTCAATGCTAAAATGAGTTAAGACACTGGGGGAAGGCATGATTGTGTTTTGAAATGTGAGGGCATGAGGTTTGGGAGGGGCCAGGGGGCAGAAAGATACGGTGTGGCTCTATGTCCCCACCCAAATCTCATCTTGACTTCTATTCCCATAATTCCCACATGCTGTGGGAGGGACCCATTGGGAGATAATCGAATCATGGGGACATGATTCTGCTGTTCTCTTGGTAGTGAATAAGTCTCATGAGAGCTGATTATTTTTGTGAGGGGTTTCCACTTTCGTGTCTCTCTCATTCTCTCTTGCCACTGACAGGTAACTAAAATTAACTCCAGATGGATTAAAGACTTAAACATAAGACCTAGCACCATAAAAACCCTAGAAGAAAACCTAGGCAAAACCATTTAGGGCATAGGCATAGGCAAGGGCTTCATGACTAAAACACCAAAAGCACTGGCAACAAAAGCCAAAATAGACAAATGGGACCTAATCAAACTCCAGAACTTCTGCACAGCAAAAGAAACAGTTATTAGAGTGAATCAGCAACCAACAGAATGGGAAAAAAAATTTGCTATCTACCCATCTGACAAAGGGCTGATATCCGGAATCTACAAAGAACTAAAACAGATTTACAAGAAAAAAACAAACAAGCCCATTCAAAAGTGGGCAAAGGATATGGACAGACACTTTAAAAAAGAAGACACATATGAGGCCAACAAACATAATGCTCATCATCACTGGTCATTAGAGAAATGCAAATCAAAACTACATTGAGATAACATCTCACGCCAGTTAGAATGGCGATCATTAAAAAATCTGGAGACAACAGATGCTGGAGTGGATGTGGAGAAATAGGAACACTTCTACACTGTTGGTGGGAGTGTAAATTAGTTCAACCATTGTGGAAGACAGTGTGGCGATTCCTCAAGGACCTAGAAATAGGAATTCCATTTGACCCAGCAATCCCATTATAAGTCATTCTATTATAAGGACACATGCACACATATGTTCATTGCAGCACTGTTTACAATAGCAAAGACTTGGAACCAACCCAAATGCCCATCGATGATAGACTGGACAGGGAAAATGTGGCACATATACACCATGGAATACTATGCAGCCATCAAAAATGATAAGTTCGTGTCCTTTGTAGGGACATGGATGAACCTGGAAACCATCATTCTCAGCAAACTGATACAAGAACAGTAAATCAAACACCACATGTTCTCACTCATAGGCAGGTGTTGAACAATGAGAACACATGTGCACAGGGAGGGAAGCATCACACACTGGGGTCTGTGGGGGAGAACTAGGGGAGGGACAGCAGGGGGGTGGGGAGTTGGGGAGGGATAATGTGGGGAGAAATGCCAGATATAGGTGATGGGGAGGAAGGCAGCAAACCACATTGCCATGTATGTACCTATGCAACAACCTTGCATGTCCTTCACATGTACCCCCAAACCTAAAATGCAATAAAATATATATTAAAAAAAAAAAGAAGAAGTGACTTTCGCCTTCTGCCATGATCGTAAGACCTCCCAAGTCACTTGGAACTGTGAGTTTATTAAATCTATTTTTTCATCCTAGTCTTGGGTATGTCTTTATCAGCAGCTTGAAAATGGACTAATACAATATGCTTATTGCTCATCTGAATATCTTCTTTTGAAAAATGTCTATTTGAGTCCTTTGCACACTTTTGAATTGGGTTGTTTGTTTTTATGCTGTGGAGTTATAGGAGTTCTCCACTTATCTTTGATATTATTAGATTACTTGTTACTCTGATATTACTTAATAATTTGATAATGTCCAAAATATGTAGAGAATTCCTATAACTCCTATATCAATTATCAATTACAAATATAATTTGCAAATATTTTCTCCCTTTCTGTGAATTGTCTTTTCCCTCTCTTGCTAGTGTCTTCTGATGCACAAAGGGTTTTAATTCTGCTGAAGTCCAGTTTATCTATTTTTTTCTTTTGTTGCCTGTGCTTTTCGTCATATCTAAGAAATCATTGACAATTCCAATATCATGAAGATATTCTCCTATCTTCTTTCTTTTTTTTTTTGGAGACGGAGTTTCGCTCGTTACCCAGGCTGGAGTGCAATGGCGCGATCTCGGCTCACCGCAACCTCCGCCTCCTGGGTTCAGGCAATTCTCCTGCCTCAGCCTCCTGAGTAGCTGGGATTACAGGCACGCACCCCCGTGCCCAGCTAATTTTTTTGTATTTTTAGTAGAGACGGGGGTTTCACCTCGTTGACCAGGATGGTCTCGATCTCTTGACCTCGTGATCCACACACCTCGGCCTCCCAAAGTGCTGGGATTACAGGCGTGAGCCACCGCGCCCGGCCTCTCTTATCTTCTTTCTTAAGAGTTTTAGCTCTTATGTTTGGGTCTTTGATCCATTTTGAAGCAAATGTTGTATATGGCATGCAGTATACACCTTTATTCTTTTGCATGTGGATATCCAATTTTTAAAGCATCATTTTTTTGAAGAGACTGTCTTTTCCCCCATTGTATGGTCTTGGTACCCTTGTTGAACATCAATTGACCAAATCTGTGAGGATCCTCTTACTTTTAGAGACTCTGGAGCATAATATGTGTGATGTCATGTGTTTGCAAGTGGTGATAATGTATCCGAGGTCACACAGCTGGCAGAAGCAGAACTCATGACAATAACATCCATGGCAATGACAATGATGAAACAATGACAATTAGCACCTATTTAGCACTGGCTCTGTGTAAGGCACATTGCCAAGAGCTCTTACTTGCATACTCTCATTACGTCCTCCTGACAACCCCATTATTCCTTTACAGATAAGAAAACAGGACAGACACGGTGGCTCATGCTTGTAAACCCAGCACTTTGGGAGGCTGAGGTGGGTGGATCACCTGAAGTCCGGAGTTTGAGACCAGCCTGGCCAAGCTGGTGAAACCTCATCTCTATTAAAAAAAAAAAATACAAAAATTATCTGGACATAGTGGCATGCACCTGTAATCCCAGCTCTTTGGGAGGCTAAGGCAGGAGAATCGCTTGAACCTGAGAGGCAGAGGTTGCAATGAACCAAGATGGCGCCATTGCACTCCAACCTGGGAGACAGAGTGAGACTGTCTCAAAAAAGAAAAAGAAAACAAATTATCAGAGAGGCAAAATAACCAAGTTCACACAGCAGGTAGGAGCAGAGGCTGATTCCATAGTCTGTGCCGGCAGCCACTGGGCTGTGCTGTCTTGGACCTAGACGTTCCTCTAGCAGCCGTTCTTGGGCTACACAGTGATGATGATTTAGAACAACCACAGTATCCGTTTGTGTCCAGTCCTGCTGATGTCTTACCAGGGCTAGTTCCATAATTTGCCAGACCAAGTTCAAAATAAAAACGCAGGGCCATTGTTCAAATATCAGGGAAAAAGCTTATTTTCTTTCTTCCACCGTCTCTCTCTTGACTTGTCATGGTGTTTTTAGTTTGTTATTTAATGCCACATTCCCTTGGACATGGGGAAACCCATGATGTGAGTAAAGACCCTACAGATGCCGGGACCACGTCTCCACAACCCCAACCCTCCCTGCTTCTGTACCCAGGCTCCTGCCAGAGTCAGAGGATGGCAGGGGTCACTCGGTAGAGACAGAGAAGTGGACGCTGAGGACTCATCCCAGGTAGGCAAGAAGGAAACAGGAGGTGGAACCAGGTGGGAGCTGAGGCTGCAAGTCTCCCAGTCTTCCTTGTCCCATCAGACTTCACTTACAAAACACAAAATCAAAGACAAAGCTACTAAAAGTTGCAGCACAATGACCATGAGCATTAAACTCCAAGTGTGGGGCCCATTTGAGTACCGACTATACCGATTACACACCCACGTATTTCTTCAGTTGAAAAATAGAAAATGAGGCTTCTCCACTTCTCTTTCCTCGGTGCACAAAGGGTTTTAATTCTGATGAAGTCCAGTTTGCCTATTTTTGAAAGTGTGATTCTCCCATGGTGTGATCCCATCACCTTCAGAAGCCCTTTATCATGGGAATGTTTCCAACCTGGGATTCAGAGAGATTGCCTACTCCCATGGCTCGGAGCCACACAATGCCGGGATGTGAAAGGGAAGTCAAAGCCCTTCGCCTCCATTTAACTAATAACTAAGACTGATTCATCTGCCTGTGAGGATAAGAGTCCCACAAAACTCAGCTGCGAGCATTCACCTTCCTAAAAATGCCAGGGACTGGGGATCCGGCACATGTCTGGGGTCGTCCCCTAAGCAGGAGGTAGAGGGCTGGCTTCCCTCTTTATTCCAGAAGGCCTGGTGTGATGGGAAAGACTAGATCTAGTGAGTGGCCCTGTGTAGTTGTGTGAAAACCGTCTCTTCACTTGCCCTCACAGAGCCTCAGATTTTCCTTTAAAAGTGAGATGGTAATATAATAATCCCCACAACAGACGCTTCCTGTGACCCTGTGAAAGGGAGATTATTTGAAAGCTGTTACTCATGGTATAAAAATTGGTTATTACCACTACTCTCCTTCATTTAGCAAAGACTGATTGGGCACTCGTTGCTGGACCCAGGACAGTGCCAAGCATGGGACTGAACCCTAGAGAGGCTCCTGGGGAGACACAGAAAAAACACGAGCTTTGGGGACTGGAGGCTGTCTCTTCCCACCCCACTCCACCCTCCCCTACCACATGCACCCCTGACCAGCCCACGTCCCACCACCCATGACTTGACTGGAAGAACACAACTGGGCTTGAGATGCCACTTCATTTCTCCACTCAAGGAGAAAGCAAGGGCGTTCTCACAAAGGGCGTGTTTGATTCTTCCGACTTGGTTCTCCAAGACAGAGCAGGGAGGTGGACGGAGGTGGTGTTCACCATTACAACGTGGAGTGTCCTTTCCTCACGTTCTGTGACAGTTAACTTGACGTATGTCTGTCTTCTCATTAAACTGCCAGCTCTGGAGTCCAAGACTCTGATGTGAATGTCTTTTATCACCTCCACATTGCCAAGCCTGATCTCCTTCCTTCTTTCCTCTCATTCACTCATTCATAAAATCAATTAACAATGTGTAAGTGAGCCCTGCTCTGGGTACTAGGGAAACTCACTGAATGATGATGATGATGATAAGGTGAAGAAGACAGAGGAGAAGAAGTTGGGTGAGTAAAAAGAGGAGGATGAGAAGGAAGAGGAAGAGGAGGACAAGGAGAATCACTAACATTTATTGACTACTTTGTGCCAACCATTTGGCACATGTTTTCTCATTAATTCTCCTGGGGTTCTGTGGCATGCATATTATTATTTTCGTTTTATGGATGAGAAAACTGAGGCTCAGAGAGGCCAAGCTTCCCTAGTAAATACCATCTGAGCAGACACAGGTGTGTCTGTTTCTAAAGCCATACCCTGTTTACCATGAGACTCTGGAGATGGCAATAAATAAATGATGGTGGCAGTTTGTGAAAAACACAATGCCTGGTATCCAGTAGGTGCTCAATAAATGCTTCTTTAAATTGGGTTGTGTTGGTTGAAACGCTGGCATCCAAGATTGCTAGGCTCATGGGGACCAAGCTAGATTCTTTCCGACTTCCTTCTGGGAGCCTAGGGCTTGAGGGGACAGGGAAAGATGGGCTTTGCAGCCCCCAGAACCAGCTAGGAGGCAGCTCTCACTCCTCCCGCCCACACAGAGTACCCTTTGTTTATTGTGCCTCCGCATCCTACCCAGTAATTAGCATTGGCAGCTTCATATCGAGCTTTTGTTTTCATAATTCATTTGCCCGCGATGACATAATAAAGGGAATATTGATTCAATCCCAACTCCTCTTGGCCAGAAGCCCGCATCAACCAATAAAAAAGAATTGCTAATTGCAGAGTACGCTTGCCCAGCTGAGGCAGTGGAGCAGGGCATTTTGATAGCAGCTGGAGAACAAGCAGCAGAACCTCTAAACGCCCCTGGTCTGGGCACCAAGTCCTGGGCACGGGGCAACATCCTCCAGTGAGACCAAACCCAGCTTCTCTACAGCACCAGGAAGAAGGCAAGCAGGGGCACCAGGCAGGGCTCCAGGAAGGAAAATCCTCCACAGGCCTGTTGACAGATGTGGTATCAAATGAATTGTTCTCTGCTTAGACAGGACTTTGATATTTATTGGTTCAAATTGCTCGGCTGACTCAGTCTTGCGTAAGTCTCCCTGGTCCGTTTTAATCTTGACGTTTTGGGAAGCCACACTGATATGGGTAATGACTGGGTTTACCTGGGATCAAAATGAAAAGGGAGAAGGGGGGTCTGGAATAATTACAGTGGGGCAATGTATATTTTTGTGTAATCTGGAAAGGCGATTTATGAGGCCGATAAAAATGATGTGTTCTGTGTGGAGCCAGCATGGATTAGCTGCAACAGAGCTTTCTTTGCAGGAAACAAAGGGGGTGGTAGATGCTGTTTACTAGACAAATAGTTGTTCTGAATCTTTTTTTTTTTAACTTCTCTTCTGAAATTACTGAGATAAGGCACATTGGAATATAGATTGTGGTCCTCCTTCAGTTACTGTGAATTAGAATTTCTGTTTCCGGAGTGCAGGGAGGTAGGGGTGGGATTTGTGTAATTAAGACCAGAAAAGATGATGGGGAGGAAAGGGAATCCCCCAAGCCCCATTTCTGCTCTAGCTTTTTAGAATCAAAGCACAGCCCCCTGCTGATTTTGTTAAGCTTGGCCGGAACAAGGATTCGTGGTTCTGTGAGGAAGCTTATATAACTTCCTGGGCGGTCTCCTCCCAGCCAATGCCCATTTTGCTGACCCAACTGTAAATGAATCAGAAACCTTTCACTTCCATCCCTCTGAATTTGTAGTTTACAATCTCACAGGAAAATAGTAGCAGAAAAAGCTCCCAAGTATTTGCTCAACTCAAGATGGGAAGAAAATTGTGATAGAGGTTTAGTTTTCTCAATGTCTTCATCCTCCTTCAAAGTGTTCTTATCTCCTCATCTCCAGGAGGGCCCACCAAACAACAGACCCTCCTGGGTCCACCTCTGCTCAAGTGGGACACAGTGACCATGGAGGCAGTGCCCGTGAGACTCATGCAGAGCTGCCTCCACCACGCACGTGCCTCCACCAGCAGATGTGTTCTTCTGGGTTCTCAGTCTGCATCCGTGCTGGTCCCAACGGTGATGCCTTGAGCTCTCCTGATATCCGATCTCTCTCACCCATCACTCTCCCTGCTTTACTTCTCTTATCTTGATTAAGGAACATTCTTTTTCCTAAGAGGTGGCTCTCTTTCCTCCCATACTCTGAAGGTAATTCAAATAGGGGGAGAAATGCTTTCTCTAAAGGTATTTAAAGGTCTCCAAAGGGTGACATTTTGAAAAGTCAGGGCTGGGGTGGACTCAGCAAACACTCCCAAGACAGCTGAGATGCTCATCCTCCCATCCACCTTGACATAGAGATCACAGCCCTCCTTCCTTGTGAGACCAAATGTGGTCCCAGAAAACTTGACAGAATGCTTCCAGTAGACTCCTCACCCCATTGGCGTTGGCCCTTGGGCAAAACCCTCTCCCCATCCTTGCCAGAAGTCATAAGGTACATGAAAGCACCTGAGCTCACGTCCCTGGTGCTGGTACTTGGTGCCTGATACCTGATATCTGCCTCTGGCATGATGTTAGATACTTGGCACCTTTGATCCACCCAACTTTCACAGCATCCCCAAGGGTCAAAATTTATTCTGTTTTATAGGTAAGGGAAGTGAGGCACAGAGAGATAAAATCACTTTTCAAGTTCACACAGGCAGTAAATAGTGGTGCTGGGATTCATGTGCAAATCTAATGTTGTTTTAAGTTCACAGATACCAACTATTCCTCCCCCAAGGCGTGTTAGATGGGCTTGTGTCTGAGTGGGGTGCTTTGGGATGATCACGGAAGAATAGAAAGAACCTTTTGAAAATGATCTCATTGTCCTACTAAAACACTCATATGATAGACCTGGAAGTTCCAGGTACAATGAGTCTTGTAAGTCACCTGGCTGGGGAGAGAAGCAGTGAAACTGGGAGCCACCTCCTCTGAATCAAGCAACAGGGTTCTGAGGCTTTCCCCGATGTGAAGTTTTTATGGGTTCCTGGTAGATTGTTGGTAGGATTACGGTACTGGATGGACAGAGATACATTAGATCTGAGGCACAGCCCATCTCTTCTCCCCAAGGGGAAAATGAAGGACAGTGGGTGTATTCATGCTTATGGTCATAAAAAGGTTAACAAACCATTTTTAAAAATCACAAAATTGTCTTCAGCAGCAAGGAAGGCATTATGGGCATGTAGAATTCTATAAAATGAGATGCCAAAGGCCTCATAGGGCCAAAAAAGTATTTAATTATGTATTTACTTATGTAAAGTTGTGATAAAAATAGGTATAACAGTAGACATAGCTATACGTGAGATGATACATCTGAATGCCCTGAGCCCCGGGCTTGCCATCGAGTGAATGCTCCTTAAGGATTAGGTTCATTCACTGAATGAATGATTCTTTGCGTTTACCACCTGCCAGGCCCAGTGCTAGGCTGTGGAGGATACTGCAGTCACAGGACGCAGTCCTTGTCCTCAGGGAGGGAGGGGAAGTGTCAGAGGCAAACAGGAGCACATGTACAAGGTCTAAAGCAACTGAGGTCAGGCCTCCCACGCAGCCAGAGGGAAATTGGGGGTCAGTAAGAGCCAGACAGGCAAGGGAGGCAGGTCCAGATAGAACAGCCTTTCCAGAAGGCCACAGAGGCTTCTGAAGAAGGTGATGTGATTAGACCCTTTTGGGCGAAATGGAGAAATTGAATTGGAAAGGAACAAAAGTGGAAGTAGAAAAAAAAAACAGGAAGAGGCCGTTGCAAAAATCCAGATAAGAACAATGGTGTGGCTTGGCACGGTGGCTCATGCCTATAATCACAGCATTTTGGGAGGCCAAGGCGGGCAGATCAGCTGAGGTCAGGAGCTCGAGACCAGCCTGATCAACATGGTAAAACCTCATCTCTACTAAAAGAACAAAAATTAGCTGGGCGTGGTGGTGCACACCTATAATCCCAGTTACTCAGGAGGCTGACGCAGGAGAATCGCTTGAAGCTGGGAGGCACAGGTTGCAGTGAGCCAAGATCACGCTGCTGCATTCCAGCCTGGGCGATAGAGCAAGACTGTCAAAAAAAAAAAAAAAAAGTGGTGGCTGGAACTAAGGCAGGGCAATGAAGAAGAGCACATCACTATTATAATAAGCTCTTAGACCTCCACACTGCTCTTCAGTTCACACTGTGCTGTCAGACACATTATCTTATCTAATTTCTGTGTGACCTCTACAAAGGACTGTTATGCCTCATTTGCTAATAAGGAAGTTGAAGCTCATGAGAGTTAAGGGACGAGCCCAGGGTTCACAGCTGAGCCAGGCTTCTAGTCCACATCATCTTATGCCAGTTTTAGGTTCATGCAACTGAGACTAAAGTTGCCACTATGATAAAGCGGTAACTCCTTGAATGTTACGTTTTCTAAAGGAAAAGAGATCTTCGGCAAGTGACTGTATCAGCTTTTCAACTCCTCACCTATGTTCTTTTGCTGGTTATTACAATTCCTTGTGGTCTTATTTTTTCCCCTTTTTATTTTATTTTATTTTTTATTTCCATGGGTTAGCGGGGAACAGGTGATATTGGTTACATGAGTAAGTTCTTTAGTGGTGAGTTGTGACATTTTGGTGCACCTATCACCCCGGAAGTATACACTGCACCCTATTTGTGGTCTTTGTCCCTCGTCCCCTTTCTACCCTTTCCCCCTTGGTCCCCAAAATCCACTGTGTTATTCGTATGCTTTTGCATCCTCATAGCTTAGCTCTCACTTATGAGTGAGAACATGGAATGTCTGGTTTTCCATTCTTGAGTTACTTCACTTAGAATTTGTCAACAATTGTTGGCTCATTTACCTAGCACACCATGTAATTTTAAGGAGCCACAGTTCCCAGTTTTAATCCTTTCTCTGCCATCACTCATGGGAGAGGGAGGTCTTGGTTAACTCCTTACACATCTCAAGGCCTTAGGGTGTAAAGCCTTGTAAGGGGTGAAAAAACAAGATTAGATTAGTCTGACTTTTCCAAACTTTCTTAATCAAAGGGATCACCGAGTCACACAGAAAAGGAGTTACAAATTGCTCTTAGATATGTGAAAAATTGCTCAGCCTCATTGTCATGAGGAAATGCACATTAGCTTGGTGGAGATAGCTGAAAGCTGATAGCACGGAGGGTGTGAGGGCAGCGGTGTGTCTCATCTGTTGCTGGCGGAATGGGCACAGTTCCGGCCTCTCCAAGGCAATGTGGCAGTACCACTCAAAACAACGAAGGCACAGACTTTTGACCCAGTCAGGCCACTTCTAGGAATGTTTCTTAATCGTGTACAATGTGAAGTGATGTAGGTACAAAATTGCTTCTTTGAGCATTGTTTGCATTGGCAGAAGATCAGAAACAAGCTGAATGTCCATCAACAGGGGATTGATTAAGTAAACTATCGTTCATCTATACAATAGGTTACTACACAGCCATTAAAACGTTGTAAAGAGGGTAAATCTCTTGTTAAGTATTCTTGCCACAACCATGAAATGAAATGAAATAGAAGACAATAAAATATAAAATAAAAGAGAGCACTTTATCTAATGGTGTGCTGGTAAATGGTTAACATACAGCTCTCTAGCCGGGGAGGCCGGGATGGGGTTCTCTCTGATGCAGCATTTGCTTATGGTTTAAACATTTCCACCATGGTCAACTTAAAGCAACCAACATGAGGTCACTGAACTTGGACTTGAGAAGAGATACATCTCTGTTGACTCTAGCCCATCACTGCCTTTATTAACTGATATGAAAAGATCTCCAAGATGTATTGAATGGAAGAAAAGGCAAAACACAGAACAGTATGCATAGTAGGTATCATTTACATAAAAAAAAGAGGAGAGGATTAAAAAATACATACATATATACATACTGGCCTGTAGATCACAGATTTCACTGGAAGAATACACACTAATTTTGTGATTGGGGTGGAAACCAAGAGGCTGGGGGGGCGGGCAAGGTGGATGGAAATGCATACTCTGTCAAAGCTCAAGATATGAATGTCTCACATCTAAAAGACTGTTAGAGAATGCCATGGATCACCTAGAAGATTTATTGAGTACTAATTCCATGGTCTCTCCTGGGAGATTTTAACCTGACATTCTCAGTGTGATGCTGGAGAAATCGGTCTTTAACAAGTTTCTCAGATGAATTTTAAAATTAGGCAAATTTGGGTGGCACTGTCTAGCCCACCCTTTCCATTTGATGAGAAATGTAGTACGTGTGGGGATTTTACATGGCCCACCAAAGGGAAAGGCCTGACCTCCGGGCACTGGGGGAGTCAGGGCTGAAGCCAGAGCTGACGCGCTGCTTCAGGCCCTCGCCTGGGCCATGCCTCATGCTGTCCAGGGCTGGAGCCTGGGGATGGCCCTAGATGCAGCACTGAGACCCAAAGAGAGATGTAGCCCATCTGGACTCACACAGCCACAGCTCAGGAAAATTCTACCCAATATACACCCACAGGAATAATCCATAGGAGCTCTCTGCTCCTCCCGTTTGACAGACAGCCATAGCTTCTCATGCATTGCCAGCCACATCCCCGAGACACCATGGTGAAGGTGAAGGCTAGAGTCAATGAATTTGGTCATACTGACACCTGGTCACCAGGGCTGCTTTTAACTCCGATAAAGTGAAATTGTCGCCATCAATGACCGCTTTATTGACCTCAACTACATGGTCTACATGTTCCAGTATGATTCCACCCATGGCAAAATCCATGGCACTGCCAAGGCTGAGAATGGGAAGCTTGCCATCAGTAGCTCAACATCATCATCTTCCAGGAGCGAGATCCCTCCAAAATTAAGTGGGGCGATGCTGGTGCTGAGTACGTGGTGGAGTCCACTGGTGTATTCACCACTGTGGAGAAGGCTGGCGCTCACTTGCAGGGAGGAGCCAAAAGGGTCATCATCTCTGCCCCGTCTGCTGATGCCCCCATGTTCGTGATGGGCGTGAACCATGAGAAGTATGACAACAGCCTCAAGATCATCAGCAATGCCTCCTGCACCACCAACTGCTTAGCGCCCCGGCCAAGGCCATCCATGACAATTTTGGCATTGTGGAAGGACTCATGACCACAGTCCACGCCATCACTGCCACCCAGAAGACTGTGGATGGCCCCTCTGGGAAACAGGCGTAACGGCTGCAGGGCTCTCCAGAACACCATCCCTGCCTCTACTGGTGCTGCCAAAGTTGTGGGCAAGATAATCCCTGAGTTAAACAGGAAGCTTACTGGCATGGCATTCCGTGTCCCACTGCCAATGTGTCAGTTGTGGACCTGACCTGCCATCTGAAAAAACCTCCCAAATGCAGTGACATCAAGAAGGTGGTGAACAGGCATCGGAGGCCCCCTCAAGGGCATCCTGGGCACCAGGTTGTCTCCTCCAACTTCAACGGCGACACGACACCCACTCTCCCACCTTCACTGATGGGGCTGGCATTGCCCTCAATGACCACTTTGTGAAGCTCATTTCCTGGTATGACAGTGAATTTGGCTACAGCAACAGGGTGGTGGACCTCATGGCCCACATGGCCTCCAAGGAGTAAGACCCCCTGACCACCAGCCCCAGCGAGAGCACAAGAGTTACAGAGAGGCTCTCACTGCTGGGAAGTGTCTGCCACACTCAGTCCCACCATACTAAGTATCTCCCCTCCTCACATTTTCCATGCAGAGCCCCCTGAAGAGGGAGGGTCCTAGGGAGTCTCACTTTGTCATACACCATCAATGAAGTCCCATGTGCTCAGTCAAAAAAAAAAATTACAATCCACAGGTCTCCTATCTACATGCTGAGCAATGGACTCAAACCCACCAGTCAGAGTCAGTCAAGGCTTTATCCTCAGAGGATCAGAGGACAACACTGCCCCAGCACCCTGGCAATCCCTCCAGATGAATGACCTGGGACAGGGCAGAAGACTCTTCTGTGTTAGCTCTGGCATGTAAAGTATCATCTCTTACCTTCCCGGCATTCATCGCCAGCTGCTGTTTTACAAAGATGAGAGGTGGGATGGGGAAGGGACAGAGAAAAGAAAGAAAGAGAAAAGCTATTTCTCCCCAAGTGCTTTGCCATTGATATCTGATATGCTTGGCTGCCATTCAGTCCCTCCGTGTCTCCTGTGTCACTGTACCTGCCTTTTACACACATAATTAAGTGTGTGTTTTCAAAAATGGCAAATCATGCCTCCATATAAAACAACAAACTCAGTCCAGAGACAAATTAAATCAAGTTCTTTGGGTGTTTTCCTTTTCTCTTCAATTAACACGAAGATGGGCATGTATCTATCAGAGGTGCAAATCTCTTAGCGTTATGTGACCACAAGCAGGGATGCAGCAGAATGTACACCCCGAATTATGTCTTTAAGTGCTCATTGGAGACACTTGTAATCATGTTTTATTACTGGTCTCCTCCCCAGCATAATGAACTTTGATGAAATAATGAAACAGCCCTGGCGCCTGAGCAGTCAGGCTGGCGGCCTCGCCAGCTAAGACCTCCCATGAGTACAATAGCCTGAGCGGGGCGCCTGGCTCCAGTGGCAGCGGGGCGGAAAACCTGGCACCCCGCCCTCAGCTCCCCGCCTCCTGGCTGCTGGGCCTGCCCCACTGAGTCACAGAAATGCCACGGCCAATTGGAAATGGGGAGCAGGCCAGGAAAGTCAGGGCTCACAGAGCCTCAGAACGGAAATGCTGGACAGGAGACAAGTGGAGGACACCTCTTCTACCCCACCTTGTCAAGATGGGGAAACTGAGGCCCAGGGGGAAAAATAATCTCACCCTGAGGCCACACAGTGGCAGAAAAGGGACTCAAGGAGGGGCTTGAAAGACCTCTCCAAATCCAAGGTCTTCCTTTGGCTTTTACATGATTCTCTTAACCAGTGTCTCCCATCCGCAAAGAAGCTTTGAGAAATCTCAGATTCCACGGCCCCACCTGGGAGATAGTAATTCAGTAGGCCTATTGGCAAAGCCAGGCATCTGTGCTTCCCAAGCAATTCCAAAGAGCAGCAGACGTGGTTGAGAGTGACAGGAAGTTTAAAGTCCTCTTGGATGAAGGTTGCTATTTCTCTTTGCAACTCAAAGTCGGGGCACGGCCCAGCAGCACCAGCACCCCCGGGATGTCCTCAATCAGAATCTGCATTTTAACATGATCTCCGCTTTGAGAAGCACCACTATATCCCCTCAATGCATCCCAGAGGGTCTGCTGAGAAACTGACTCTGTCATGACACATAACCATCACCTTTCTGCAGAGAGCCTGGGGAATATCAGCTTCTGCCATGAGCCCAGGTGCTGATGCCCTACAGTGAGCCAATATTATCCCCATTTTGCAGTTGAAGGAATCAGGGCTGAAGAACTGACCTGAAACTTAAAATCCAAGGCCTTCCACAGCATTTTTCTTTTCTTTCTTTTTTTTTTTTTTGCTTCCTAACCCCCCTTCCCTGTTGTATATGCTTAGATAGGAGAAGATAACACACGTAAAATCTCAGCTTCAAGTTGTGTTTTATAGCTGCTTTGTTTAGAGGCCTTTTGAGGAAATTCCCAAGCTTCTCTTGTATTGGGATTGAATAAATGTATTATTTTAAAAACTCAAATAGAAGGCTGGACGCAGTGACTCACACCTGTAATCACAGCACTTTGGAAGGCCAAGGTGGGAGGGTTGCTTGAGTCTAGGAATTTGAGATCTTATCTCAGAAGAAAAAGCACAAAAGGTAGGTAAAAATGTTTAAACCTCCTGTGGAAAGAAACTTTATTTGTGCTACAATGTCTGTAACTTATTTTTGAATGCATTATAAGTAGTGTGATGCATATATGTGTGTTAATTTTTTATTTTATAAATAACTGCATTGAGGCACATTTTACATATCATTCATTCATTTCAAGTGCACAATTCAATGACGTTTTAGTAAATCTACAAAGTTGCACATCATCACAGTAAATCAATTTGGGAACATTTTCATCCCCCCAATAATCTCACTCATGCATATTTCCTATAATCCCTCACCCCCATCCCAGGTAACCCTAATTTTCTTTCTATCTCTATAAATTTTTCTGGACATCCCATCTAAATGGAGTAGTCTCTTATGTCTGGCCTCTTTCACTGAAAAGTGTTGTTTTTGAGGTTCATCCATGTGGTTGCTTATATCTGTGATTCATTCCTTTTCATTCCTGTATAGTATTCCATTGTATGGATATACCACATGTTGTCTATCCATAATATGTGAATTAATTTTATCTACATTCAGAAGGAATAGTTAAAATTCAAAGGATCTTTATTAGGAATCCATGTCCACAGGGTCTTCAAATATTCAGTTGGTTATCTGAAATAAAGGATGTGGGGGATCATTTTTCTTTGGTGAAATGAGTGTTGCTCAAGAACTGAGGTGGGACAGACAGACTTCACAGGCACTGAGGTCCTCTCTGTCTGGTATGGTGCCTTTCCAGCCTGGACTCTGCCACCTGGTTGTACTATAAGGTCAGTTAAATTTTCCATGAGAATATGCAGCATCCACTGTGGAGTGAACCTTTCCAGAAAAATACTTCTCATGACAGAGAGCTAGGACTTCACTTATTTTTTAGGCACTCATAACCATTTGTGTCTGCTTATTATTAAGTGATATCCCGCCCCCTGCTCATTTGCTAACAAATGTCATACATGTAACAAAATTCAATCTGAGGTTCATTTTCCTTATACCCTACTGCCCAGCAGTGAAGCTGTGGAGGGAGAAATACACAGCCTCCCCCTCCCCAATGTCCCCTCTGATATTTACCAAAAGAAACTTGTAATTGGTGAATGGTCAAATTGACATATCACTTTGCAACACTTCCAAAATTACGCACTGCGTCCTTCAGTCCTGGGTGCTAGATACATAAGTGTGGAAGACTTTACTACCACCAGCCTTTGACGTTTGGCATGGCCACGTGACTGGTTCTGGCCAAGGAGGTGTGAGCAGGAGTGGCAGGTGTCATTTCCAGTCCGAAGCAGTTCAGTGCTGGTCTCAACACTCCAGCCCTCCTATAGTGAGCTCTGAAGCACTGCACTGAAAAGCCGCCTAGGAAGGAGGCAGGTCCATCAGCCTGGGTGCCTGACTGATTACCCTGAGCAGAGCTCGCCTGCCCACCTATGATGGACACACGAAGCTTGAGCAAAGAGTAAACTTTTGTTGCTTTAAGTCCCTGACACTGGGAGGTGCTTGTGGTTGTAGCATAATTCAGCTTCTCCTGCTTGACTGCAAAGGCAAGCACATTCAAGCACGGCCCTAGACTCAGAATTGCCAGTCAAGTGGGGAAATTCAGCCTTAATTAGACCATTAAAAGAAAAAAAATGAACAATTGCAAATTGATTGCAAACTAACGATAATGCATGGTCTGGGTAAGTCAGAGAAAAATCAAATTCGAGTAAAAACCCCCAAAAGAGACGGTGTGTTCTCTGACAGAGGCAACACCAGTGCAATGGCCCAGGAGCTCAAAGACCTTGTGGGATTCATCCACCAATCACCGCGTGCCTCTGCCCTTCCAGCCCCACTAAAGCAAGGAAACAAGGGCCGTGGGAGAAGCCGAATCTGCCTGGGGCTCCTGCTTTCTGGCTGGGCTCAGTGCCTGAGTTCTAGACTGTCCACTCCCTTTGAGCAGCCTGCGGCCTGAGAGGCAGCCCCAAAGCCCCCGCACACCTAGTGTCACAGGATCCTGCTCCTGTAAGTTTACACTGAGGGAACTTGAGGATCAAGCTGCCAATTTAATAGTTTTAACTACAACGGAAAGTTGTTACACACAGATGATAATAACAGTGACTTCCTTTGTGCTTTCAAGTTTACAAAACACTTCCACTTATTTTAAAAATACTTTCGCCTGTATTAAATACTCTCCAGCAGCTTCCTAGCTCATTTGGAATAAAATGCACGTTCTTTAGCATGACGCAGGAGGCCCTGTGTGATGTGGGCTCTGCACCGCCCTTCCCCATGTCCCCCGGTAAGATGGGGCAGCCTCGCTGTTCCTCACCCCACCTGCCCACCCAGTGTGTCCACCCAGAGCCTTTCTACGACATCCGTTTCGTGCACATTGCAGGGTGTCGCTTGCTCTTCTCCCTTGGCTCAAACCTTATTTCTTCAAAGGGATATTTCCTTGCCATGAAATTATTTCTCCATTCCAATAGCCCCCTCTATAAATCCCCTATTTCATCATTTTCATCACAGGTACGACCATTTAGTGTGAATTATCTACTTATCGATTGTCTGCTTCCCTGACAGGACTAGGAAATAATGAAGATTTCTTTTTTTTTTTTTTTTTTTTTTAAGATGGAGTCATGCTCTGTCACCCAGGCTGGAGTGCAGTGGCATGATCTCAGCTCACTGCATGCAACCTCTGCCTCTCGGGTTCAAGCAATTCTCCTGCCTTAGCCTCCCAAGTAGCTGGGTTTAGAGGTGCCTGCCACCATTCCCGGCTAATTTTTGTAATTTTAATAGAGACAGGGTTTCATCACGTTGGCCACGCTGGTCTCGAACTACTGATCTTATGTGATCCGCCCGCCTCAGCCTCCTAAAGTTCTGGGATTACAGGCATGAGCCACTGCACCCGGGTGGAGATTTATTCTTATAAACTCAATGTCTAAGATAGCTCATTGGACTGCCACCCTTTGAGGGATACATTTATTTCCATTTTTGCTTGTGGAGAAAGTGGAATGAAGAAGTTTGAGCAAGGTTTTAGGGCTAATAGAGTGGAAATGAGATTCTAGATCCTCCAGTCCCTGAGTCTTGGCTTTTCCCACCCAGTCAAGCCAAGCCAAGCCTCTTTGTCCAATGTCTGGTGTCCTGTGCTTCTGTGTTACGGAGAACAGCAGACAGCCAGATTGCAACAGGGCTGATGAACTAATCAAAGGTGACTGTCTAAAGGTTGCTTTATTGCAGCCTTTCCCAGGAGTACCGGGATTTTAACAAAAAAGTGAGAGGAGCAGTGTGGGCCTCAGCATAGGGAACTTTAAGCCTAGTTCTGAACAAAGTCACCTTCAAAGTAAGGGTCATTATTACCTGGAAGCCATTTCATGGGACTTTAATAAGTACCCAGATCAGAGCAGTGAAATCCTGGCCTGTCCCTGAAAAGCCTGGGTGGCCTCAAGGTCCAGACTGCTCACCCGCCAAGGACCTCCAATTTAGACTCCTCAGCAAACACAACAATACCTGTGTCATGTGGATTATACGAAGAGGATGCCCACTTCAAGGTTTTCATTTGGCGTCCCCCATCTGGTTCCCACTTTATATTTCCAAAAATAAACCTACTCCATATCTTATGAATAGCACAGCTTGATTACATTGTAACATTCTTGGCTATTAGCATACATTGTTCCATGTAAATTAATATCATCATATTTGTAACTCTCATTTGGCATTTCTTCCCTTTTTTTTTTTTTTTTGAGATGGGAGTTTCGCTTTTGTTGCCCAGGCTATTTTGCAATGCTGTGATGTCAGCTCATTACAACCTCCACTTTCCAGATTCAAGAGATTCTCCTGCCTCAGCCTCCCGAGTAGCTGGGATTACAGACGTGCACCACCACGCCTGGCTAATTTTTGTATTTTTAGTATAGATGGGGTTGGGGGGATCACCATGTTGGCCAGGCTGGTCTCGAACTCCTGACCTCAGGTAATCCACCTGCCTCGGCCTCCCAAAGTGCTGGGATTACTGGCTTGAGCCACGGCATCTTCACTTTTTAATATGCCCAGGCTTTTAAAAAGTCACTCCATTTCTGCAAGGACCAAAAAGAAAATGGAAAAGTGGAATATGAAATGATTTGGTATGCCCCTTTTAGCCTCCATGAAGAATCCCTGAGTGTCTGGAGTGAGAAATGAGTATGCATTTTATAGAGGGACGGTCAGGCAGGCCCCACCTGGGAAGGGCTTGTTTTATATCACGGATGACCAAGGGCCAGGATTAGAACCCAGCCTCACTTGAACCTTTTCAAGGATCTTTGTGATCTCTTTCCTACAGTCCCGAGAACCCAACCAGAGATGAGAACAAATGTTTGTTTGGTTGACCCTTTTTCAGATCCCACCGCCCACTGAGAGGTGACAGTCCCTCCTCTCCCCGCCCCCCTTCCTGACCCTCAGCTCTCAGCGGGTGGGATCTAAGCCCTCTCCTGCTGGACTCGTGGTACTTAACTGAACAATCTCATGTTGTTGTCTGCCGCTGGGAGAGAACACTGATAAGAGAGATTAGGTGACTAAATCTGCTGGCTGCCCTTACACAATGCCAGCAGGTAACTCATTTGAAGCTTAATGGCTGGATTTAGGCATAAAGGAGACCTGCAGAGGGAGTGATGTCAGAAGCGCAGGAGATTGGAGGCGATATCGTGGCTTTCAACTGATAGGTGGAAACACATTTTCAGCACTAGAAATGTGTCTGTGTGTAAGAACATAGCACGTCGCGTGCACTTTCACATATGTGTGTAAGAGAGACAGAACCAAAGAACCCAAGGACTGAAAGACCCTTGGTGATTCTAGTTCCAGCTGCCCTACTTTATAAATGGGGAAACTGAGGAAAGGAACAGAAGAAAGGACTTGCCCAAGATCCGGCGTCTGGGAGTCTGGGAGTCCACGGCAGGAAGTGGGATTTTTCTGATATTATTAACTTGCCACTTTTCACCTCCAGGAGTCATAGCCATTTTTATCTCTCCCCGTACATCTGTTCGTCCCTGGGAATAGCACTGCACCTGAGACCCGGCTGCTGAGAAATGAAACATTCCTAACATACGGATGGAGGCATAGTCACCGCAGGCCAGGCAGTAAGATGCATCGTTGAATAGAGAAGCCCACAGGGTGTGTAACGTTTGGGAATGGTGGGGACTGTGGCTCGCAAGCAGGAGCACACTAGGTTTCAGAGCAACGGCTGCCACTTAGTGCCAGGCAGTCTTAGCCTTGTAAATGCAAGCCCGGGTTTGCTAGAACTTAGGAGTTTCAAGAGAATGCAGAAACCAAGATTTCATTTTGTTTTTGTTTTGACAAACTCTCTATTTTATTTTTAACGTAGATAAGAGTTTAAATCTTTTGTTTTTCAATGCTTTGGATCAGTCAACACATCTGCAGTCAGGATGGGGTCCACAGCCCTCAGTTGGTGACCACTGATCATTTTATTCACGGGAACACTGAGGTCCAGAGAGAAGAACCTAAACTTGGGTCTCATGCTTCCCTGTACTGGGTAATTTTTTTCTACTGCAGCACACAGTGTGTATGAGTGTGTGTGTGTATGTGTGTGTGTATACATATATATGTAGGCACAATCTGATGAAAACCAGAGCTCTACAAATCAATACTTACGACCATTCATGGTACAGTGTGATCTTCAACCGCATAATCTGCACAGCAGCCACTGGCCGTAAACGTTTCTGTGTTTGCTCACTCCTCACGGCAGACCACATGTGCATCTGTTATTCATCACTTCGCAGACTCCTTTACATGTATTTTCTCCTTTGTATTCCTAACACTAAGACAAGGAGCCTTAAGTAATATTGTTCTACCCACTGCGCAGATGAGAAGACTGAGGTCCACATTGGTACATGGAGCAGCCCAAGGTCACATGGGGAGTGAGAGGCAGAGATGGAAGTCAGACCCCAGTCTCCCAGGCAGGTGACCTCCTTCCCATAGCACTCCGCATTGGCGTTTTCTGCTTCCTAACACACAGGACCTGTTTTTGGTTCTTCCTGAGCACATGAGCCCGGGATCCTCCTCAAGCCCTAGAGGGACAGAAACTCCCCTGGAGAAACTGGGAGGCAGCAGGATTGAGAGAGAATTAAGAGAAAATCCAGGTCTCTTCCTTCTCATGGCCTTGGAGCTCAGTTTCAGCATTCTCCATCATCTCCCTGGAGGAGTAGGACCTGGTTGAAGAAAGAGATCCTAATTTTAACTCTTTAATGCCTCCCCACTTCCATACGGAACTAAAGCTGCAGCTAGCATACATTAGCCACAAAATTCTAAATATTTTCAAAATGTGTGCAAAATCTCAGCATGAATTCCCCAAGGACAGGCACCTGGCCTTCTCACTTTCAGTAGACTCTCAAAATCTTGGACAGAGCCTGGCACATAACAGGTGCTCAATAAATAGAAAAGAGGAAGAAGGAAGGAAGGAAATAACAAAAGAAAAGAGAAGAAGGAGAGAGGGAAGAGAGGAGGGAAGAAGGGACAGAGGTAAAAGGAAAGGAAATATATGTATGTCAGCCCAATGCTTAGAATTAAACCTTCCAAAATTAAGGCAGCAACTGGGTACCTGCAAGTGTCTAGAGTGTTGTGGACAGTTCATTACAAAGAAGTCCAGCTTCAGTTATGGGCCATAGAGAGGTGGCAGTGGAGAGCAATGAAAAGTTAAGATTTTATGGCCTCAATCCCAACTATGCCTCTGACCTTGGTTGTGTTATTTTATCTTTCTGAGCTTCAATTTAGCAATTGCATTTGTTTCGTATTGTTGCCATTAAATAGTTATCACAAACTTGATGGCTTAAAACAATACACATTTATACATTAAGTTCTTGAGCTCAGAAGTCTGAAATGGGTAAGCATTCCTCCTGCAGGCTATAGGGGAGGCTGCGTTCTCTCGCCATTTCCAGCCTCTCGAAGCTGCCTGTGTCTTTTGTCCTGGAACCCTGCATATCTCCAGCCTCTGCTTCCGATGTCACATCTTTGACTCTGCCCCTCCGGCCTGCCTTTTATAGGGACTCTGTGATTACAGTGGACCTATCCAAGATCCAAGATAATCAACTCATCTCAAAATCCTTATGTTGACCACAGCAGCAGCATCCCTTTTGCAGTGTAAGCTAAGATATTCACAGGTTTTAGATCATTTTCTGCCTACCATATCCACCAAAAAAAAAAACATATCATTTGCCTTATGGGATTATTCTGAATGTTAAATTTAAAAAATGCATATCCAGTACTAGACATGCAGAAGGAGATTTATAAATATAACTTCTTACCAGGTCTCAGAACTACACATCTGACCCTGCCTTGGGGGCCATATAATCCCGAAACATCTTATCGTAGAGAAAAGTGGGAAGCAGTATCAAAGGAATACTTGGAAAATAGACTCTTCCACACCTCACTCCCTGAGAGTGACTCAGGGAGTCATTCCTTCTCATCTTCACCCAAAAGCAGACGCATTTGGCACTGCTGCAATCGTAGTGTGCATGCCTTTTTATCAACCTTGTGCTCCCCTCGCTTCTCATGGACGTACTGACCTTGTTCCATGTTGTGACACCGCCATGAAGTCGTAACAAAGTGTCATGTGGAGAGAGGTCTTTGCTTTCTATTATACTGTTCCATCATCTTTTTTTTGCCATCCCCTAGAGTTGGACAAGCTCAAGGTTATTCTAGTTTGTTTTTTACATAATTGTATTTTTGCTGTTTGCAATAATGTTGCTAAGAATATCTTAATTCAGCCGGGAGTGGCGGCAACGCCTGTAATTTCAACACTTTGGGAGACCGAGGCGGGCAGATCACTTGAGGTCAGGAGTTGGAGACTAGCCTGACCAACATGGTGAAACCCTGTCTCTACTAAAAAAAATATAAAAATTAGCTAGGCATGGCGGCAGGTGCCTGTAATCCCAGCTACTCGAGAGGCTGAGGCAGGAGAATCACTTGAACCCATACACACACATACATATATGTATAAAAAGTTTGTTGAGTAAATGAATAAACAGAAAAATGTATGAATAAGAGTTAACATATAAATGAATGAAGTTAGTTGATAGACAAATTTCTGAATCATTTATTCATTTTACAAATACTTGAGTAACTAATAAGAATAAATACCAGATAGAAATCCTGTCCTCATGAAGCTTACATTCCAATGGAGAGGGAGAAAGATACACAAATAAGTAAATGAGCAAAGTAATATTAGATTGTGACAGATTGTGCAAAACAAAAATAAACCAGGGAAGAGGATTACAGGTGAGAAGTGATAGACAGTGAATCGCTGTAGATAAGGTGGTTTGCAAAGCTCATCTGACTGGCGCCCTGAGCTGATACTTGAATGTTATAAGGAAACCAGCTTTGCGAAGTCCCAAGGGAGCAGGATTTCGAATAGAGACCAAAATAAGTGCAATAGCACCTAAGCCAGGGAAGAGCGAAGTGTGTCCCAAGGGAAGGAAGAAACCAGGGTGACTACAGCACCGTGAGTGACGGTAAGGGTCGTACCCAGCAAGCGCTCAGAGGGATCAGGGCCCAGGTCCTGAAGGGCTCGAAGTGCCAAGAGAAGCCACTGGAGAGTTCTCAGCAGAGGCGATGCGTTTATAAATTAAATCAATGAGTGAGTCATTATGTGAAGCCAGAGACAAGGGTGCCTAAACAAGTGACTGTACTAAAGGATGTATGCGTTGAACGCTACGATGTGCCACCCAGATGTCCCTTCGGGAATTAAAGACCTACTACCCCAGAGGCTGGCAGTGCCGTCTGCAGATCTCAGCTCTTGGCTGAAGAAAGCCCCCTTGCACTGTGTCCAACACCCTTCACAGGAAAGCCTATGTTGGATGATTGACCAGCATGGAGCTATAAAGGCCTGGTCTTCTGGGCCCAGTCAGGAGGGCTCTGAAGTCCCCTCCCATGTTTAAGACTCTCCCAGTGAGGTCTGGGCCTTCACTGACTGCATCACACCTTCTTGTCTCCCTAAGCCCAATCCCACTTCCATTGGAGTCGATTGCAAGATACTTCCTAGTAAACCTCCTGTCTGCTTCCCAGGGAACCCAGCTGGGAATATGTGTGAATCAACGCATGAAGGAGTGAGTGAGCAGCTAACCAAATGAAGGAACAAAAATATCTGGGGTACATGTCCCCTCCAGGTTTGCACAGCGTCTGCTGAAGTCCCCACTAGAAGCTAAATGGAAGGTCCCCACCAGAAACTGAAAGTCCCCCATAGCGGCTTTGAGTGGCGATTTCACCCTCCCTGCAGATCCACAGGTGAGGTCAGTGCTTGACTATGAGAGCTGGGAATGGCCATGGCAGGTGGGGGCAACTGGAGGCCCTGGTGTCCACCTCGACCTGACTCCTCAGCCCCCAGTTGGCCCAGCTCCCACCCCGAGAACCACTCCATCTTCCACCAGCATGCAGGAGAAGTGCAGCAGAGACTGCCCCTTGGGAGACGTTTTTAAAACAAAGTTTTGTTTAACTTTCTCTGTGACCCACAGAGTAAATAGGTTCCTGAAATATACTCAATTTCTGTTTATTTAAAGAATGCTTGCTTATTTGGTGCTTGCTTGAGTAGAATCAGTGATTATTCACTTCACTGTGAGCATTAACATGGCAGGATTTGCCTGGCATCCTTAATTATCAAAAGATTATTTTTTCTCATTTTTTCTTTTTCACTCTTCTATTTTTAGAGGAGGCTGGGGCAGATGAAAAATACCAATTTGAGGGTCTGTGACCACACCATGCTGCTCCTTCAAGGCCCCTCAGAATTTCACTGCCCAATATGGTAGCGCCCAGCCTGAAATGTGGCCAGTGTGAATTGAGATAGGCTGTATCTGTGCCAGACTTCCGAGAGTTGGACAAAAAACATAAATGCAAAATATCTTATTTGTACATATTTATACTGATGACATGATGAAATCATATTTAGGGTATTTTCTGTTACATAAAATACATTACTAAAATTAATTTACCTGTTTCTTTTGAAGTTTTTAATGAGGCTGGTAGAAAATTTAAACTTTTCATTGCCAGACTGGGCAACATAGGGAGACCCCCATCTCTACAAAAAAAATTATTGAAAACTAGCTGGGCATCGTGGCTCATGCCTGTGATTCTAGCACTTTGGGAGGTCAAGGCAAGAACATAGTGAGATCCTGTCTCTACAAAAAATAAAAGAATCAGCCAAGCATGGAGGTGCATGCCTGTTATCCCAGCTACTTGGGAGGATGAGGTGGGAGGATGAAGTGGGAGGATCGCTTGAGTCTGGGAGACTGAGGACGCAGTTAGCTACGATTATGCCACTGTACTCCAGCCTGGGTGACAGATCCTTTCTCAAAATAAAAAGAAAGAAAATTTAGACTTCACATACGTGGTTCATGTTATGTTTCTATTGGACACGGCTGGACTGGCCCCCATGCACGTGTCTTCACAGACTCTTCTGCCCATTTTCACCAGCAGGGCAAGGCCTTGGGATGTTTGGGAAGTGGCACTTTCCACCTGAATGTGGCTGAGGGGGCCTTCTTGTGGTCTGAGCTGTCAGAGAGGAAGGCAAAGATCCTTCGCTGATGACAACCTTCTTGCTTCCTCATTTGTCCCCTCCTTTTTCACTTGGGTCTGCTATCCTGCCTTCTGCTGCCAGCCAGGAAGCACATCGCAGACCAGCTGTCTCCCCTGCTGCATTTGCCACGGCTTCCACTTCTGCTCTCATTGTTTTTGTCTAGCATTCAAAAGGTGTCAGGAAAGGCAGGGGGTTGCTGAAGCCAGCGTGGGTGTCTGTGGGATGCCAGACATCTGGGCTGCTGGAAAACGTTTGCACGGACTCTGATTTCTTCTATTCTCAGTTTCCATCCAGCTGTTTGGCATTGGATACTGCTGCCTCTGCTTGACTTGAGAGTGTGTGAGAAAAGCTGTGTTTAGACAACTGAAAACCACGAGCCTGAAAGTAGTGGGGGCACCCTCTTGGAGACTCCAGTGGCTCATCAGCTTGGACAAGACACGGATTTAGATGATCAGGTAGAAGAAATTCATCATGGGAGAGAACACAGTGGAGTGGCTTCTGCCAAAAGTTACCTCCGATGGTCTTCGGGGCAACTTTAAGACTTGCCCCGGCTTTTTGTGTGACAGACTTTCTATTTACAGATGCGATATTTATCTATGACATTACTCAGAGTCTGGCTCATACAGCAGCAGTATTGGTATCTCCTGGAGCTTGCAGGAAATGCAAAATCTCAAACTCCTGTATTAGGGTTCTCCAGAGAAGTAGAACCAAGGGGATACAGACAGAGATAGGGATGATAGAGATGGAGATGAGATGGAGATAGAGATACAGGTGGGTGTACATGGGGGAGTGAGTATATGGATAGGATACGGGTGAGTTTATATAGGGAAGTGAGTGGATGGATTGGATACAGGTGGGTGCATATGGGGGAGTGAGTGTATGGATTGGCTATAGGTGGGTGCATATGGGGGAGTGAATGTATGGATTGGCTATAGGTGGGTGCATATGGGGGAGTGAATGTATGGATTGGCTATAGGTGGGTGCATATGGGGGCGTGAATGTATGGATTGGCTATAGGTGGGTGCATATGGGGGAGTGAGTGTATGGATTGGCTATAGGTGGGTGCATATGGGGAAGTGAGTGTATGGATTGGATACAGGTGGGTGCATATGGGGGAGTGAGTGTATGGATTGGATACAGGTGGGTGTATATCGGGGCGTGAGTGTATGGATTGGCTATAGGTGGGTGAATATGAGGGAGATAGAGATCCATTGAATCCTTTTTAAATAGATTGGCTCATGCAGTTGTGACAGTTTCAAAATCTGCAAGGCACGTCAGCAAGCTGGAGACCCAGGGAAGAGTTGATGTTGTAGCTTGAGTACAAAGGCTGTCTGAAGTCATAGTATCTTCTTCTTAGGAGGACTTCAATCTTTTCTCTTCTAGCCTTCAAGTGAATGGGTGAGGCTTATTCCCATTATAGAAGATAATAGTCTGTTCTACTCAGAGTCTACCAACTTAAGTGCTAATCTCATCCTCCGAAACACTCTCACAGCAACATCTAGTCTGGCATTTGACCAAACAACTGGATACTACGGCCTCCCCAAGTTGATACACAAAATTGACCATCATACTCTCCCCACCCCCAGTCTTACTGAATGAGAGAGAATCTGGGCTTTAACAAGATCCCCAGAAAAGTTATAAGTGCAGGGAAGTGTGAGAAGCACCACCTTTGGGATTTATCCAGGATGTCCCAGATGAGTCTTCTCTGGATATGTCAGATCCCCTTCCTGGCTCCCTAGATACCTCCCTCAATCCCCAAACTTGGAAGCAACATTGTGGAGAAGCAGGCAGTGATGTGCTCAGTCTACCACACTGTGAGATACACAGTCCAATCTGTGTACCATGATTCGACTCAAAGGAAAACAAAAGACCCAGAATCATACACACTTTCTTATGAGCTCTCAAAAACTTCCTGTGACAAGATCACGTCCTTAATGGCAAGAGCCACACTTGTTTCCTTTTCCTCTTTATCCTCTACCCCTGAAATAATGCTTAGCACATAATAAAAATCCAGTAAACACCACTGAATCAATTATATAAGCCTCAGTTTCCCACTTATAATATGTAGACACTTATCTGGTTGTGGTGGGAAAGCAACCAGGCATGAGAAACGGCCCAGGACCCTGAGCTGGGCACATGGTAGGTACTCAGGAAGTCATTAACAGGTGCTCAGTGCATGCCTGTTGAATGAGTACATGAAGTCAGGCTTCAGCGTGCAAACACTCGCTATAAAACAGGAATCCTGTGCCCTGAGTACAGAGAATGGATACAGGTGAGTGCATATGGGGGCACTGAGTGTATGCATTGGATATAGGTGGGTGTATATGGGTGGAGTAAGTGGATGGATTGGATTCAGGTGGGTACATATGGGGGAGTGAGCGTATGGATTGGATACAGGTGGGTGTATATGGGGGAGTGAGTGTATGGATTGGATACAGGTGGGTGTATATGGGGGAGTGAGTGTATGGATTGGATACAGGTGGTGTATATGGGGGAGTGAGTATATGGATTGGATATTATATTGGTTAGAGATGGGTGCATACAGGAGTGTGAATGTATGGATTGGATATATGTGGGTGCATATGGGGAAATGCATGTCTGGATTGGATACAGGTGGGTGTATATGGGGGAGTGAGTGTATGGATTCGATACAGGTGGGTGTATATGGGGGAGTGAGTGTATGGATTCGATACAGGTGGGTGCATATGGGGGAGTGAGTGTATGGATTGGATACAGGTGGGTGCATATGGGGAAGTGAGTGTATGGATTGGCTATAGGTGGGTGCATATGGGGGAGTGAGTGTATGGATTGGATACAGGTGGGTGCATATGGGGGCGTGAGTGTATGGATTGGCTATAGGTGGGTGCATATGGGGGAGTGAGTGTATGGATTGGATACAAGTGGGTGCATATCGGAGGAATGAGTGTACAGAACGAATACAGGTGCATGCATATGTCAGGAGTGAGTATACAAAGAGGATACAGGTGGATTGAGTTGTTACAACCAACGACAGAAAGCATGTGCAAGGCTCTTGGCATTTCACAAAGCACTCCATAGGCAAAATCACATTGGCACCTATAGTAATCCTGAGAGCTATAATTATTATTAATAATATTGTTGTCATTTTATAGAGAAGGAACACAGGCTCATACAGCATCTGAAGACATTCAGCTAATGACAGGATGGAGCCCAATCTGGTAATGCTTTTTTTCTAACTTTAATATTTCCTACCACTTATTTCTTTTTGAAAGGAGATGGAGGTAAGGTAGAGAAAACAGAGAGAGAGAGACTGTGTACATACCTGTGCCTGGATGTCCGTGCTGGCGTGTGCACATGTGCCTACATGTGCTGGCGTGGGTTTGCGTGTCCGAGAGTATGCACAGGGGCTGGAGGGTGGGGAAGGGCTTAATCTAATCCTGAAAGTGCCAGCAGAACTCTTGAGTGTCCCTCGAAGTCAGGCTTCTTTCCAGGTCATCAGAGTTTTCACTTGGGTAATAATGCACGCATAATTAACTGAACAAATATAATGAATCTATCTGTAGTGACATGATAGTTGGTGCTGAATCCTATTAGAGCACATTTAATTAAAAATGCATTAAACCTTCAAGCTTCTGAACACACCCTGCACTTCTTCAAAGCCGCCCCTCCATTGAAGTCTTCCCCACTATTAACTATGAGTCAGGCTGTGACCCTTTGGGCATGACGGGGTAAGGTGAAGTGGCTCTTAAATGCCTGCGCCAGTATATCACAGGCACTAATGGATTTAAATCAGGGAGATTAATTCCATTCACTCGGCTTCTCATTTCAGAAACAACTGTCTCGGTGAGCCTAATTGCTGGAAATGGTTGAAGGCACTGGGAGGCTGGAGTTTCCTGGAGGTGGTTGGTGGCCAACCGTCAATTATTTGGGCTATTGTGCAATGGGGATAGAAGAATGGTTAGAATCCACAGACAACCCATTGGCCTTCGTTTACCATTAACTTCTGTTTTCTCCACAGCCAAGCTTCTCCAGACCCAGGAGATGGCTCTTCCCCGCTGTGTAGCACACTTCTTCCAGCCGCAGGGTCTTACACTACTATTTCCCCTTCTTTGATTGGTTCATTCTTACTGGTCCTTCAAATATTGAATGAATGAATGAATGAATGAATGAAGTAAATGAGAGAAGTGGCCAAGAGTCTCCAAGAGAGGAAATTGAAAAATCCTATACCTGTGAGGAACTGGCCCATTTGCAAAAGCCTGACTCATTTGTCACTGGGTTCGCTGGCTCTTCCCACCACCTGGTTTCCAGCCTGAGCATTATTTTCAACCTCTTTTTCCAAAGGGTATTTCTAAGGTACAGAAAATGGACATAAAATCACCCAACGTAGTTGAGAGGGAAGGAGTAAAAGCCAGAAGTGGAACTCCTAATCTCCTGCCACGATTTCATGCTGCCTCTGGGTAATCTCCCAGCAGGTTGCTTAAATCAGCTGCTGAGTCATTGAGAGCTGGCAGAACCAGCTTCCTGCCGAGGCAGAGTGGGAGGAGGCCTGTCTGGGAGCAGCACACTGAAGGAAGGGAGGAAGAGGTGATGTTTGGTACAATCGGATTGGTTCCCGTGAGGTCCAGGTGCTGCTCCTCCAGAAGGTACTTTTTGCACATGGTAGACTTCACAGGGGTGGAACCTATGTGTCGTTAAAAGAGCCCCCTGCCTGCTTTAACGCTGTGCTGTCATTATCTTGAAATTCTTAGTAACATTTAAACAAGGGAGCCTACGTGTTTATTTTACACCGGACCCTGCAAATTAGCCAGATCTGGTGCTGAGGGCAGGCCCTTGAGTGACTCCCACACAGCCTCCATCCTTTGGTAAATTAGCCTTCCCGATTTACCAAATGCCTTGCCAGAAAGCCTTTTCCTTGAGGATGTTTTAACTTTTGTCTCCCCTCGCAAAGCTGTTTCCTTATGGTAAAGCACGCAGCTCATAGCAGATATTCAATACGTGAAGTAGCTCTGTCAGCAGCTGTCACCACGAAGCCTTTGCAGCCTGCGGGTGGTAGCATTCTGAATCATCAGTCTGTCTCACTCCTATTGCAAATGCACGATCCGGGAAAGCATGTCCCAAGCTTTGTTCTGGAGAACATTTCTCCAGCTATCAGACAGTGTTCTGTGGTCACAATAGTTTAGGAAACGCTGCTCACTCCATTCTCCTCACCAAGCGTCACAGTACACGTGGGTATGTACAAGTCTCTGAGAAGTCCAGCAGCAAAGACACCTTTGTGCTTTGCTGATTCTAGCTTTTCCTAGACTAGAAGTCTTTTTTCCAGTCTAGGAAAAGACTGTGGAATCTTTTTTTTTCCTCCTGATACACACATTCACACTCCATGGAACATTTAGAAGGCAGTTATCTGGTCCTAAAAGTAGTGAAGATGAAGATGTTGGGGGAGGTGCAAGAAAGAGGGGCAAGGAGTAGAAGGGGCACGTGGCAGAGGGGGATCACCACATACCTAAGTCAGTATCAATAACTACTAACAAAACTTGGTCAAAACTCTTTTGCCATTGTTTTGTTTCTCTCTTTTACCCTGATTAAATTAAGAAATACGTGATCAGATGTGATGGCTCACGCCTGTAATCCCAACACTTTGGGAGGCCGAGGTGGGCAGATCATGAGGTCAGGAGTTCAAGACCAGCCTGGCCAACATGGTGAAACCCCTGTCTCTACCAAAACTAAAAAAATCAGCTGGGCATGGTGGTGCATGCCTGTAATCCCAGCTACTCGGGAGGCTGAGGCAGGAGAATTGCTTGAACCAGGACCGGGAGGCAGAGGTTGCAGTGAGCTGAGATCTCGCAACTGCACTCCAGCCTGGGCTATAGAGAGAGACTCCCAGAGACTCTGGCTCAAAAAAAAAAAAAAAAAAAAAAAAAAAAAAGAAAGAAAAGAAAAGAAATATGACAAACCTGTGACTCACTGGTTAGACCATCTTAGTTGCTTTGTGTTGTCCCAGCAACAGGGAACTTAACTCTGACCATAGGTAAGGAGCCCAGAGGACAGGAGAGCAGGGATTTCTGAGGATTTAACAAATGCTTATAAACAAATGATATCACTTAGAACAAAGTAATCAAAGTATCAAATGCTATAAACACCACAGTTAGGGTAATGTGTGAATCATACTTGTGGTGAGACATACATAGATCAGCTGCAAAGAGGAACTTAATTCTGCAGAACTTCAGCTAGTGACTGATGTGACGCATGGACAGAGAAATGGAAGGAAGTCATCCAACACAGAAACTCTAGGAACTGAGCTTTGACAAGGAACACCTTCCGTAATCCCAAGTCATATGTCTTCAAAGAGGAGTAAAACCCTAGTGGAACAGAAAGGGACCTCATAGATGGGCACACTGAGGTCTGGGGAGTTTGATAGGACTTCCTTTGCTAATAAGGAACAAAACCAGTCTCAGGTCCAGGTCTGTAGAGCTAATTTCATACATGTGCTGCAGATGCTGTCAGCGTCCCTCCCAAATCCCCTCAGAACTCAGCATTCATAGACACCTTCATCTTGTGAGCACCTGAGTCTCTCTTCGTAAGGGTTCTCTTGGCTGCAGGGCAGACCAGGATGCCAAGGAAAGAAAGACGACGGGAGTTGGTGTAAAGCTGATGGCTTCCATGCTGTTTACGGTGACCGATGCTGAGGCATGCTCCCTATGATCCCTGGTGAGACTGGGCATCAGGTGTGCGTTGCAGCTCCTGTTCATTAGTGCGACATGTTCGGGCTTCCTTCCGTCTTCTGGCTCCTTTCTCTACTTCCCAACTGTGCTCCCTGAGACATACTCAAATCCTTGTCTCACAGTGGGCTTCTGGGAGAATCCAACTGCAAGTGATGTGTTTTATTTGTTTTTTTATTTATGTATTGATTTATTTGGAGATAGGATCTCCCTCTGTCACCCAGCTGGAGAACAATGGCACGGTCCTAGCTCACTGCAACCTCTAACTCCTGAACTCCAGTGATCCTCAGCCTCCAGGAGCTGAAACCAGTCATGCACGGTAATGCCAGCTAAGTTTGTCTTTAAATTTTTTGTAGAATCGATTTTGCTGTTTCACTCTGGTCTCGAACTCCTTGCCTCCCAAAGTGCTGGACTTATAGCACTCAGCCTCCCAAAGTGCTGGGATTACAGGTGTGAGCCACTGTATCCAGCTGTTTATTACATTAAAATGATTTAAGGGGCCTCTTGCTTTGGGATTTTTGTTCCTGTGGTAAGAACACTATGGGAATGACATCTCAAGTATGTGACTCCTTTGAATGAATTTAAAACTGTCTTTCTATTTTTGTCCAGTGGTTACAATAGCTGATGAGCTCAAGGCAAGGAGATGCTAAGCTCCGTTCTCTCCTTCAATGGCATTTACTGAGCTTCTAAACCAATCAGGCCCTGGGCTGGACCCTGCCTGACCTCAAATGATCTGCCCACCTTGGCCTCCCAAAGTGATGGGATTACAGGTGTGAGCCACCGGGCCTGGCCTACAGACCAATATGTCTAATGAATCTTGATGCACAAATCCACCTGCCCCTCCCCCACACCCAAAAAAAAACCTAGCAAATAGAATTCAGCTGCACATTAAAAGGATTAAGCACCATGACAAAGTGGGATTTGTTCTTAGTATGCAAGGATATTTCAACATTAAAAAGTCAATGTAATACATCACATTAACAGAATGATGAGAAAAGAAATCCACAAGATTATCCCAGTTGATGCATTTAACAAAATTTAATACTCTTTTATAATAAAAACACTCAACAAACCAGGAATATATGAAACTACCTCAACATAAGAAAGTGCATAGATGAAAAGCTCACAGCCAACATAATACTCATGGTGGAAAAGGAAAGATCAGGAGTGAAACAAAGAGTCCAGTTTTGAAACTTCTATGCAACATAGTATAGGAAGTCCCCACCAGAACTTTCAGGAAAAAATAAAAATAAAACATGGCCAAATTGAAAAGAAAGAAGAAAAAATTATCTATGTTCACAAGTGACATGATCTTATAAAACTCCTAGAATTAATAAGTGGATGCTACAATGTTGAAGAATACAAAAACCAACACACGAAAATCAGTTATGTTTCTATGTACTAACAATGAATGAGCCAAAAATGAAATTAAAACAATTTCATTTACAATAGCATCAAAAAGACTAAAATATCTAACAATAAACTTAACGAAGGAGGTAAAATGCCTAAGTATTTAGACACTAAAAATTGTAAGGCCTGCACAGTGGTTCACGCCTGTAATCCCAGCATTTTCAGAGGCTGAGGTAGGTGAATCACTTGAGGTCAGGAGTTCGAGACCAGCCTCGCTAACATGGTGAAACCCCATCTCTACTAAAAATGCAAAAATTAGGTGGTGTAGTGGTGCACACCTATAATACCAGACACTTGGGAGACTGAGGCAGGAGAACTGCTTGAGCCTGGGAGGCAGAGGTTGCAATGAGCCGAGATCTCACCACCGTACTCCAGCCTGGGTGCAGAAACTCCATCATTAAAAAAAAAAAAAAAAAAAAAAAAAAAATTATAAAACATTGCTGAAAGAAACTAAAGACAATACCAATAAGCAGAAATATATTCCATATTCATACATTGAAAGACTTAATATTGTTAAAATGTCAGTACTACCCCAAGCAACCTACAGATTCAATGCTATCTCTATCAAAATCCCCATGGTGTGTTTGTTTGTTTGTTTGTGTGTTTGTTTGTTTGTTTTGAGACAGAGTCTCACTCTGTCACACAGGCTGGAGTGCAGTTGCCCAATCTTGGCTCACTGCAACTGCCTCTCAAGCTCAAAGGACCCTCCCACCTCAGCCTCTCAAGTAGCTAGGACTACAGGTGTGTGCCACCACACGTGGTTGTATTTTGTAGAGTCAGGGTTTCCCCATGTTGCCCACTCTGGTCTGAAACTTCTGTCCTCAAGCGATCCACTGTCCTCAGCCTCCCAAAGTGCTGGGATTACAGACATGAACCACTGAACCTGGTCTGATGGTGTTTTTTTCAGGAATGGAAAACCCGAAATTCACATGGAATCTCAAGGGACACAAAAAATGAAATTAGCAAAAGGCAAAGTTAGAGGTCTCACATTTCCTGATTTTAAAACTTATTACAAACCTACAGTAATCAAAACAGTGTGGTACTGGTATAAATATAGACATATAGATTAATGGGATAGGATAGAATAGATAGTCAGAATTGAGTCCTCACATGTATTGTCACCCTTCAACAGGGCTACCAAGACTATTTAACGGGGAAAAAGACAGTCTTTTCAACAAATGGTGTTGGGAAAACTGAGTAGCCACATGTAAAGTAAAAAAGTTAGACCCTTACCTTACATCCCAAACAAAATTAACTAAAAATGGATCAAAGACATAAATATAAGACATAAAACTATACAACTATTAGAAGAAAATATAGAAAGAAAACCTCACGACATTGCATTTGGCAACGATTTCTTGGCTATGAAACCAAAAGCAAAAGACAACAATGTGTTAAGTGAAAATAGATAAACTGGACTACATCAAAATTTAAAACTTCAGTTCATCAAAGGTCACATCAACGGAGTAAAAAGACAGCCCATGAAGTGGGAAAAGACATTTGCAAATCGTATATCTCATAAGGGGTTACTATCCAAAATATATAAAGAACCCCTAAATTCGACAACAGAAAAACAAACAATCCAATTTAAAAATGGGCAAAGCCTGGCATGGTGGCTCACATCTGTAATTTCAGAACATTGCGAGACCAAGGCAGGCAGATCACTTGTGCCCAGGAATTTGAGACCCCCAGCCTGGGCAACATAAGGAAAACTTATCTCTGATAAAAACTTTTTAAAAAAAATTAGCCAGGTCTGCTGTCACACACCTGTAATCCCAGCTACTGTGGGGGCTGAGGTGGGAGGTCGAGGCTAGAGTGACCTATGATCACATCACTGCACTCCAGCCTGAGCAACTAAGAAAGGCTCTATCTCAAAATAAATAAGTAAAATAAAATAAAATACAAATGTGCAAGGGACTTGAATAGCCATTTTTCTAAAGAAGATATGTGAATGGCCAGTAAGCACATGAAAACATACTCAGCATCACTAGCCGTGAAAGAAATGCAAATCAAAACCACCATGAGATACCACCTCATACCCATTCGTATGGCTACTATTAAAAAAATAATAATAATGACAAATGTTGGTGAGGATGTGGATAAATTGGAACCCTTGTACACTGTTGGTAAAAATGTAAAATGGAGAAATCGCTGTGGAAAACAGTATGGCAGTTCTTATAAAGAAAAAATATATATATATACAGAATTACTGTATGATCTGGCAAAGCTACTTCTACATGTATACCCCCAAAAAACTAAAAGGAGTGTCTTGAAAAGATATTTGCACACCCATGTTTGCAGCAACACTGTTCACAACAGCCAAAAGGTAGAAGCAACCCAAGTGTTCAGAAGATGAATGGGATCAACAGAATGTGGCATATACATATACAGTGGAATATTAGCCTTAAGAAGGAAAGTAATTCCGATACATGCTACAACATGGACGAACCTTGAAGACGTTATCTTAAGTGAAATAAGCCCTTCACAAAAAGATGGATACTGTATGACTGCACATATAAGAGGCACCTAGAGTAGTCAAATTCAGGGAGACGGAGAGTAGAAGGATAGTTGCCAGCGACTTGCGGGAGCCGGGAATGGGGAGCCGTCGTTCAATGAGGACAGAGTTTCAGTTTAACAAGATGAAAAGAGTTCTGGAGATCAGCTGCAAAACGTGAATGTACGTAACACCACTAAAGTATACGTTTGACAGTGGTTAAGATAGGAAGTTTTGTTGTGTGTATTTTACTACAATTGAAGATTTAAACTGTTTTATTTGCTTTTGAGACAGGGTCTCATTCTGTCACCCAGGCTGAAGTGCGATGGCACAATCATAGCTCAGTGCAACCTCGAACTTCCAGGCTCAAACGATCCTCCTGCCTCAGCCTCCTGAGTAGCTGGGACCACAGACGTGTACCACTGCACCCGGATAATTTTTTAAATTTCTTTTTCTTAGAGATGGGGTCTTGCTATGTTGCCTAGGTTTATCTCAAACTCCTGGGCTCAAGTAATCCTCCTGCCTCAGCCTCCCAAAATACTGGCATGACAGGCATGAGCCACTGTGCCCAGCCTAAACAATTTTTAATATTAAAAAAACAACATAAGAAGAACTTCACAGAAAACAACAACAAAACCCAAGAGAGATGGGATTTATTTCTGAGACATAAGTTATAAAAGACTGAGACTTCAGTCTTACTCTGGCTTAATCGCACAGAGGAAGCCAGCTGCCACACTGGAGGGGCCCCAGTTGCAGGGAACAACCGAGGGAGGACTCCAGCCAACAGTCAGGTAACTGAACCCACCAGCAGCCACATGAGTGAGTCCGCAGCCTTAATCCCAGCCTGCGAGGAACCCAGAAGCAGGCCAAGGATACACTGCAGAGGATACACGGAAAATGCGAGATGGCTGATATTGTCATTTTAAGGTACTAAATTTTGGGGTAATTTGTTACACACGAATAGATAAGTCGAGGACACCAAAGCTGGAAGAAAATAAGCATGTAGGCCGTGCGCAGTGGGATTACACACCTGTAATACCAACACTTTGGGAAGCCAAGGGGGTGTAGACCACCTGAGGTCAGGAGTTCAAGTAATTGAACTCCTGGCCAACATGGCGGAACCCCATCTCTACTAAAAAAAAATACAAATATTATCCAGGTGTGGTGGCACACCACTGTAATTCTAGCTACTTGAGAGGCTGAGGCGCAGGAGAATCGCTTGAACCCAGAAGATGGAGATGGCAGTGAGCCAAGATTGTGCCACTGCACTCCAGCCTGGGTGACAGAGCAAGACTCTGTCTCAAAAAAAAAAAAAAAGAAAAAAAGAAAGAAAAGAAAAAGGAAAGGAAAGGATGAAAGAGAAGAGAAGAAAAAAGAAAAGAAAAAGCAAAGCAAAGCATGCAGCAAGTGGGAGCCATCTGAAGCCTGTCTGGCTCCAAAATCCCCTCCTGCTCCACTCACGTCCTTCCCTCAAGAGCATCTTCGCTGGTGGGGTAAAGAACTGACAGAGATCACACAGAATCCAACCTGTTCCACACACGGGTCTGCCAGCGAGGACACACGGTCCTTGATGTTCAGCTTTTTGCACATCAAAATAGCAACAATAATAATTACTCCTCACATTTATTATTGAGTTATTATTGAGTTGTTATTGCTCTTGCGGGAAGGACACAAGTGGAGTAGGAAGGGGAGTTTGGAGCCAGACGGGCTTCAAATACCTCCCACTTGCTACCTGCTGATGCTGCTTCAGCCTTGGTGTCCTGCACTGAGTTATCTATTGCTGTGTAACAAAATTACCCCAAAACTTTGTAGCTTAAAATGACACCTAAAATAATCCTGCTACTCGGAAGCTTAGCCTTAAACATCTCCGTCTCAAAATAAAAACGAAAGCTGCCTGTTAAGGACAAACAGAGTCGAGGATGCTGCCGGTCATCAGCAAATTGGCCAAACCTCTTCCCAGGCAGCTCTTAGCAGCGTTGGCAAAAGACACCTGATCACATCATCTGTGGGCTGGGAACACTGACCATGGTGATGACAGTCATAACCACCCTGTTCCATGCACCTCAGATGTACCAGGTTTTGTGTCTAACTGTTGTGTGATTTCACCACTGTGCTGTGGGAGGTAATGCAGCGTCACGGTTACAAGTGTGGTCTCTAAAGTAGAAGACCCAGCCACAACTCAGGCTTTGCCACTCTCAGCTGTGTGACTTTGGCAGCAGTTTTGTCCCTTCTTTGTTTCCTCACCTGCAAAATGGGCTTACAATAATTAGCATCTCATAAGGTCACTATGAGGATTAAATGCCACCCAGCACATAAATCACACAGAATCGTGTGCAAATAGTTAATAAATTGAGGAGTTATTATTATTGTTGCTATCATCATTCTTGCCTTTGTTATTTTCCATAATTTGCACAATAGTGGTAGCTAAGATTTGGGAATTAGGATTTCTGTGTTCCAGATGAGAAAATGGAGGCTCGGGGGGGACATACCGTTTCCAAGATCACATAGCCTCAAGGATGACCCTGGATCCACTCTGGGTATGTCTGTCTCCAAGATCAGTGTAATATTTCCAGTATACCAGGCTCAGATGCTCACATGTACCATTTCTCTTGTCACTCACCGGAAGCCTGGTCCTCCTTGTTTTAGCATCTCACTTGATGTATTTTGACTCTGGAGGTCTGGTGCCTGGTGGCCTAAGGAGAAGCCAACATGGGGACAAATAAAGCAATAAAGTGCTTTGGCAAACTTGTGTGGCGGGAAGAGGAGGGATGCTTTGTGTGATATAGGAACAGCTATTTTATGAATGCCTTGCCTTTAAATAAAGTTTCTATGTATGAATCTGTGAACCTTCATAACAACTCAGGGAAATACAAATTATTATGCCTATTTTAAGGTCAAGTTTTCTCATTTGAATGAATAAATAAATTCTCCAAGGCACAGAGCAGTCCTTTCCCAGAGTCTCACTATTCTGACCTAGCACAACCGGTGCTTGAACCCTGCCCACCTGACTCCAAGCCCAGGGCTCTTTTTCTTGTACTACAGCTGGAGTTAATCATCACAGTGGCTAAATGTATCGAAATTCCATCACCTGCAAGTTTCACAGGCATTATCACATTCAGTCCTCATAACCACCCAATCAGGTCATGATTGTAATAGACTGGTGGCAAAAGTAATTGTGGTTTTTGCCATTTAAAAGTAATGGCAAAAAACCAATTACTTTTGCAATGACCTAATAATTATTTCCCCCATTTTACAGATGGAAAAATAGACTGTAAGAGGTGAAAGGACTGGTTCCAACTCGTGCAGCTGTAAAGTGATAAACACGAGATTGAAGCTCACAGTTATTTGGCTCCAAAGGTATAGCTCCCTATACAACACCCAGTGGAGGACATTTGGTGAAGTGGAGGTCCCCTCCTTGTGGTCTTCTGTCCTGTTAGTCAGACTCTACATCTGGAAGCCTGTCTACTTAGGGGTCTTCCAGAAGCCAGCCAAGCTACCTGCTAGGACAGAAGTCCTTTGGCTGTGCCCATCACAAGCTGATGAGAGTAAGTGCATATGCACTCTGACTTTGGACAGCTTTTCTTTCTTCTTTGCCTTCAATCATCATTATGTGAAATGAGTTACTTGTCTGTTGTCTGCACCTCCTCCACCACACCCCTGCAAATCAAAGTTCCATGGGAACAGAAACTGTTCTGTTCATCCCTGTATCTCCATATCCAATGCAATCCCTGACATTTAGGTGTTCAGTACATTTGTCCTGAATAAATGAATGAATGAATAATGAATTTACATGAAATTCCATGCAAGATGGAAACTTTTCAATACAGAAATAATACATTCTGGCTTTATCTGTGGTCTGGATTGTCTCGGCACTGCCAATTCCTCTGGCCGAATGGTCTAGCTCCACTCCTGTCATCTGTCCTCTCTGCTTAACGTGGTAAAGTCCTTAGACACAGAGATTTGAAGAGTGGTCAGGGCCTCCCCTAAACAAAGCACAAAGACACTTATAATGAAGTGTGCTTTTGCCATAGTGGGCCGTTTTTACCTTCCTTTGCCTCTGGTAAATTGGAGTCTTTGCATCTCTTTCTGCAGCCTTTGGGGCAAGGCTGTATCTAGTCCCTGTGTGGCTCAGGGCTGGAATTTCTTTCACCCACATAGGACTTTAGGGGTGAAAAGCCCTTGGAGGTTATGTAGTCACAACGTATCACTTTGCAGATAGGTAAACTGAGTTCACAGAAACGAAAGCTGAACTCACAGAAAGGAAGATACTTGCCCAAGGTCACTTTTAGAGGTTGAATTGCATCCTTTCCAAAATTCATACTTTTGAGTCCTAACCCCCAATATCTCAAAATGTGGTTTTATTTGGATATAAAGTCTCCATAGAGGTAATCAAATTAAACTGGGGACATTGGGGTGGGCTCTAATCCAGTATAACTAGTGCCCATGGAAAGGGAACATGTAGGCACTGACACGCACACAAGGAGAACACCATGTGTAGATGAAGGCAGAGACCAAGGGATGCTTCTACAATCCAAGGAACATCAAAGATTGACAGAAAGCCACCAGAAGCTGGAAGAGAGAGCTAGGGACCTGTCACAGACTGCAGGAGGAACCAGCCCTGCCGATACCTACCTCTCCAACTACTGCCGTCTAGAACTGTGAGACAATAAATGTCTGTTGTTTAAGCTATCCAGTTGGCAGTACTTTTTATAAGAACACACATATGGGTCCTATGGGATTGGACCCCAACCTGATATCCTCATCAGTTTAACCTGATGACCTCTGCAAAGACCCTATCTCCAAATAAGGTCACATTTTGAGGGACTGGACGTTAGGACTTCAATATATGAATTTAGCAGGGGGGACACAATTCAACCCTTAATAGTCACTCAGCAAACTGTGAGAATGGAGAAGGCAAGGATCCACCATAAACCTGGCTTCCATGAAGATGCTTCCCCCACCTGCACTCCAGAAGGAGGGCTCTGTGGGCCTGGAGTTCATCTCTTTCCACTTGTTTAAAGATGTGACATGGTTGCTCCTTGGTCTTTTCTCATTTCCTCTCTGTCTTGGGTAGAGAGGCCTGGCACACAGATCTCAGGGCCATCGCCCCACACCCCATCTCCTGCCCCCACCTCCCACCGAAGGTTCTTGGCAGGACACAGGAAGTCCCAACAACTTCCCAGCTCTCTTCAAAGCATTTTTCTCCTACCTTTGATTTTTATTGGTTTGTGTCTTAAATGCTTTGTCTGTAATTACACAGTTTGCTGCATGTCTTGTTTCATAATGACTCACATGAAGTTCATATACAAGCAAAGGGAAGCACAAAACTAAACGAACATTTAATAATTAGTATTCATTAAGGCAATTATTTTAATAAATTATACTCAGTTAAATATAACCATTTTGTCCTGATTTAAAAACAAAACAACAACAAAAAACACCTGCCTAGTCTAACATTGCGGCTAGGGATGAGAAGTAGGTGAATGAAAGGAACCAAAAGCCAGACAGAAACAAGAAGGGGTTGGAGAGAGCAGAACGGATCCACATGAATGTCTGAAGGAGTTTAGAAAATCTAGCTTAGCAGGTGTTATCTATCAGTAATGAAAGCAAACATTTATAAAGTGCTCCCTAAATGCCAAGTTATTTGCCTGTGTTACCTTATTTAGTCCTCATACCAAAGCAAAGAGGCAGAGCCTTTTATTCTTATTGCCATTTTACAGATGAGGAAGCCGAGGTCTGCCCGCACTCACACGTCTGGTAAGTAATGGAACCAGATGTTGAACTTGCGTAACCTTATCCAGAACCTGACCACGCAACCTCTGGACTCAAGACCTTTACATTTCAGGTGCTAGAAAATGAAGCAAACCATCTCCCTTGGAAGGGTGAAAGACGGGAACATGAGTTTGTACTCTGCCGTCACTGTCTTGAAATTCTTAATCATTTTCTCTTTCTTTTCTTTCTTTCTTTCCTTCCTTTCTTCTTTCTTTTTTTTGAGATGAAGTCTTGCTCTGTCGCCCAGGCTGGAGTGCAATGGTGCACTCGGCTCACTGCAACCTCTGCTTCCTGGGTTCAAGCGATTCTCCTGCCTCCACCTCTCGAGTAGCTGGGATTACAGACATCTGCCACCACACCCAGCTAATTTTTGTATTTTTAGTAGAGACAAGGTTTCATCATGTTGGCCAGGCTGGTCTTGAACTTCTGACCTCAAGTGATCAGCCCGCCTCAGCCTCTCAAAGTGCTGGGATTACAGGCATGAGCCACCGCAGCCAGCTTAAATTTTTACTCATTTTCTTACAAGAGCCCCCACATTTGCATTTTGTACTGGGCCTTGCAAAATAGGTGGTCAGTACTAGGTACAAGTTTTGCTGTTGTAACAAAGAGATGCAGAAATATGGTGCCTTAAATAAGAGTGAAGTTTTTTCTCTTACCTAACAGCCCAGAAGTAGGCAGTTCAGACGGTAAGATGTCTTTTCCATCTTTGGCATGCAGCTTCTACATTTGGGTCCAGGACAACTGTCCCATTCTCACCACCTCCGAGTCGGTGGCAGGGGAAAGAAGGTAGGGAAGCATACACCTAGTCTTAAGGTCGGGCTTGGAAGTGGTACCTGTCACTTCGACTCTATCCCATTGAGCAGAGCAAGATCACATAGCTACATGTATCCCCCAAGAGAGTTAAGAAACATCCCCTTTAGCTGGGCAGTTTTGTGCTGAGATAAAACTCTGAGACAACCAGCACTTTGGCACACTACCAAACCTTCCTCAGTTCTGACATTCTCAAGCTGATGTTCTTATGTCTAACCAGCTGTCCCCATCTCTCCAGTTTCCAGAAAGCCAAGATACATTCATGAAGCTCTTAAGACCAGAGAGGGTATATGTCCACAACCCCCTAGAATTGTGTGCAAAACCGTATGCACATTTGCATGTCTTATGAGAGGGTTTATGGCATTCTCAATGGGCTCTGTGCCTTCTTCCTTCTCCTCACCGTCAGCCCCTGCAAAAACGTAAGAGCCACTGAAGTAAAGGCCTCTGTTGAAATGTGTTTCAGGAAAATACTGAAGATAAATCAGAAAGGGCCTGTTGGCTGGATATAGGACTAACTGTAGAAGGAGTTGGCAAACCATAGCATGTCATCGTTTTTTATAAATAGAGTTTTATAAGAACACAGTCACTTCCATCCATGGATGCATTGTTCTGTGACTGTTCACGCTATAGCAGAAGAAGTGAGTTGTGGCAGCAACAGAGACCTGCAAAGCCTGAAATATTTACTATCTGGCTCTTTACAGAAAAACCTTGCCCACTCCTGAACTAGACATAGCTAGATAAGTGAGAGTTCATGGCTTCCCTCTGAAAACCTTTGGAAACCTCCCCTCTGGAATCAGACAACTGGAAGATCTCTGCATGTGTTCACAGTTGAAGTCCAGTGGAAATTTAAAACTCCCCCAAAATGATGATGGTGTTGGGAATGACAGCTTACAATTTCATATACTCTCAATCCACCTAAACATGGCAAGAGGTATATGAACAGCATCTTCTGTCATGGGAATCTGTCCAAGCAGGATTTAAGTCCCATTTCAATTCCTGCCTAGCTTGTAAATGTTTTGTTTTGAACCTCAGTTGCCTGATCTTTAAAATGCCTAAGTCATGCCTGGTAGGATAAACATATAGTATGTAACACAGAGGGCCAGGCACAATAAATGTGGGCACCTGTGGGGACACCTTTGAAGATCACCCTGAAGGTTGGCTGAAGCTGAATATCTAAGGTCTGAGTCTCCAACTGAGGTTTCTGCAGTTTTCTTCTTGGGCCTGATTTCTGCCCAGTGGCTATGTCAAGAGAGCTGGATCTCACCCCAGCTCTGCCACCAACTTACTCCGTAGCCTTAGACAAGGTCTGAACCACCCGCCCCCTCCCGGGCCTGTTTTCTCCTTGGTGTCATGAAGGGTTGATTAGCTAGTTTCTAACACTGAAATATTCTTTGATTCCCACCATGTGATCACAGTGGCTGCTTTTTTTTTTTTTTTTTTTTTTCCTGAATTATCTCCAAGTTTTTCTCATTCCTCAAAAAGAATACCTCCTGGTGCCTGGAAAAGGGCCTGGCCGTATTTAAAGGGCATGTTACTCCATGGGTCCCCAGGGCTCTGTTCCTGTCCACGATCACAGCAGTGGAGCCAGTGATCTGACTCACAGGGCTGTGCTGCCCAGACATCAAGGGATTTCAAATTGGAGGATAAGACGCGGGTGCAGTTTAATAGGATGAAAGAATAATGCGGCCTTGTTAGTAATACAGTAAAACTAAGCTTTCCTAATGCTTAGGGTGCACTGGCTAATTGGACATCTTAAGTATCTGAGAGCTAAGAGTAGTGGCCAGGAACACAGACATTCTGTCAGGCTGATCCAAAGTCATTTCTCTTTCTAGCACGAACTAGCTGTAGGATGCCGGTCTTTACGGAACCTGTTTCCTCAAAAGTAAAATAGAGTAATTGTACCTAATAGTGTCAGCACAATAATTAAATTAAAAAGAATTACACATTGCAAGAACAGAGTAGTAAGAAGCTCCCAAACTTTCTCTGTTCAGTGCCCTGAGCATTTCAGCATTTCATTGTGCCCCCAGGCAAAAAGAAATATCTAAAAGTTCTAGTCATTAAGCAATCAGCTCCAAAGGCGTTAGTAAGAATCCGTATCTTAACAATTTAGTAGCAATTCGAAAAAAAGTAGCGCACATATATAGAAAGAACAGCAATATATTTGTTTCATTCTTCAATAGCTATGATTACTTAGGAACAAAATAAGGGACACGTGTGCTTGCTGGCTGTCCCACAGCTTCTTAAGCCTTGGGAAGCAGGGACACCGCCATCCTCATTTCCAATTCTACATTCATTTTCCTGCTCTACTTGTGTTTTATTACAGCAACTGCAGAAAACCAAAGCTATGACATCATCAAAACCAATGCAGTACAACGTAACACTGAAACCGGGCTCTGTCTCAGGCTAGGAGTGCACAGAGTGCTATAGAAATCAAGGATCTGGCCAGACACGGTGGCTTACGCCTTTACTAAACCCAGCAATTTGGGAGCCCCAGGTAGGTGATCACCTGAGGTCAAGAGTTGGAGACCAGCTTGGTCAACATGATGAAACCCCTCTCCACTAAAACTACAAAAATTACCCGGGCCTGGTGACAGGCGCCTGTAATCCCAGCTACTTGGGAGACTGAGGCAGGAGAATTGCTTCAGTCCAGGAGGCAGAGGTTGCAGTAAGCTGAGATCACGCCATTGCACTCCAGCCCGTGGCAACAGAGTGAGACTCCATCTCAAAAATAAATAAATAAATAAATAAACAAACAAACAAACCAAGGATCACTGTGTTTTTCCCTGAAATTTAGAATAGCCCGGAACACCCTCTGAATTTGCTGCAGCACCCCGGGAGGCTTGGCTTCTGGTTGAGGACCTTCAGGAGTAAGCACCGGGAAGTGTTCGCTCTTCCTCTGTTCTACTCTTCTTCATCCTCTCTTTTCCTCCCTCCTCACCTCATTTCCACTCCTTACCGCCTTTCCTCCCGCTTCCTCTCCTTTGCTTCTGGTAACTACCAACTCCTAGAGGCTACATCAGTTTCCTCCTGTGTCTCCAGCGCCCAGCACAGGCTGAAGCAGAAGGTAGGTTTTCTAACTGCCAAAAGGAAATGAAGTGAATGAAAATACTGTTTGACTCCTTCCTTAGCGAACATCATTTTCAATGTATCACTCCTTTCCCTGGACCAAGTAAATACCTTCCAGAGAACACTGAACTGAATCTTGCACGTCTAAGTCATGACCTGACCATTTGACTTGCAAAATTTGGCACAAGCATTCCCAATTGTGAGCTCATTTTCTTATTAATTTCTACTTCCTTGACTACAGGAATAATTCCATGTGACAATTATATTAGAACTAGCCGTGTTTCAATTAATAGAACTTTCAAATAGAGCAGCGTTTCTCAAAGTGGAGTCCCCAGACCAACCTGCTTTCTGTTTACCTGGTGTCTGTCCACAGGCGCCAGCTCAGAGCAGCTGACTTTTTTCTTTATGTTTCTTTACATTTCCATCTCTTCAGGTCGTTCTTATGCCCACTACCTTTGACATCCCCTGGCTTTTAATTTGGAGAATTAATATTGAGCATCTGTTGTACAAATCGATACCATTTAATATCAGGCTCAACACAGGCCTGGAGGAGCCAATATTTTCAGAGGACAATGCTTTTAGGATGATGCTTTCTGAAGGCAGAACCTGTTGGTTAAATCCTCTGGGGGTTGTTGGCCTTCCACAAAAGGTCTTAACCCAGGAACTTTCTAGAGAGAGACCCACTGCCATCATCCAAATATCCAGGATCTCCCAAGTCTGTGTGGAGGCTTTTACTAAGCTGAGCTCTATTTCTGAGTGTGCAGCCTCTTCTCCCTGAACCTCAGTAATGTCTGCTGCCAAATGGGCATAAGAGCCTACATGTGTCTATAAGCTGTGCTTCATGACCCCTAGAACATAGGTAAGTACTTCATGTACTTTTTTGAGACAATGAGGAACTATTAGAACTTTCGCAGAAAGGTAACTTGACAATTTCATTTATTTTGCCTTTGACTCAGAGAAGAAATTTTCCTTTTTTTTTTTTTTTAGACAGAGTCTCCGTCTGTCGCCCGGGCTGTGAGAGGAAATATTTTACAAACCCTCAAAAGAGTTGTGACGACTTACTCCTCAGCCCAATCCTGGCGTCCTTAGCCCCTTTACTCATGCCAAGAGAACTGGGTATTCCTTCCTAATAGCCACACCCGGGTTTCCTGAGACCTCCATACCAACCAGACTCCACCTCGACTTGCTCTCTTAGTACACTGGGCCTATCATGCAAATAGACTAATAAAAAATGTGTTACCAGAGTTACATAAAACATGAAAATGATGCTTTTTAAAATGTTTCAAGTTTTTGAGAAAATCACATGGATAAGAAATCTCAAAACAGTTGGTAAATTAAGGTATTGTTCATCCAAACTTCCTCCTAAAGAGCTCACAAAAGCATTCCCCCTTCTGGAGTCTCAAAACTTTCACCTAACTTCCAGTCTCATCATTTTTCTTCAGCACTATTATGTATCCCCTCACCCAATCTCTTCTCTTCTAGCCTTTCTGCATTCTGCCAGAATGATGCTTCTTAAAAAGAATTTGATCACATTACTGTCCTTGAAACCCCCCTCCACCTCCCAAGGGCCTCCAAGGAGCTGTCCAAGTAGGGCAGCAAAATGTTCTGGGCCCTCCCAGACAGCCCAGTTGCCCACTCGGCTGCCTTACCCCTGTCTTCTTGCATTGAACACTCATGTTCCCCGGTGGCTGCCTCCACACACCAGCTTGCCATGCCTGGACGCAGGCTGTGTTCCCTACTGGGGATCCTCTTCTCTCACATCCTTCAAGGGTCAGGGGTCCACCTGAGCCACCCGAAAACCTGCTAGGAAACCCTCCCTGCCCTGCTCAGCCATCATTGGTTGTTGACAAGAGTCACACACACTTACTGTTTCTTGGAAAGACAACGTGAAAATATCTCAAAATTGCTGGGGTGGGTATGGTGACTAATGCCTGTAATCCTAGTGCTTTGGGAGGCCAGGGCAGGAAGATTGCTTGAGGGCAGTAGATCCAGGCCAGCCTGGGCACTACAGTGAGACCCTAACTCTGCCAAAAAAAAAAAAATTGTTCATGCATACATATTTTACTCCAGTCAATTCTACTTCTGGGAATTTTCTATGTATTTCTATGCACTCTTCACATAAGTGCTCTAAGAAATTATTCATTGAAGCATGATTGGTTACAGCAGGAAAAAAAAAGCAGGAAATGGTCATTCTGTCTCTATCAATGAAATCTGCTTGCGTACAGCTCATTGTAATAATAACAGTAAAGGAGATGCATGTAGACTGATTAAAAGAAAACATCCCTGGCTGGGTGTGGTGGCTCACGCTGGTAATCCCAGGAAGGCTGGAATTACAGGGAGGCTGTAAAAACTTTGGGAGGCTGAGGTGTGTGGATCACCTGAGGTCAGGAGTTCAAGACCAGCCTTACCAACATGGAGAAACTCCGTCTCTACTTAAAATACAAAATTAGCTGGGCGTGGTGGTGCATGCTGGTAATTCCAGCTACTCGGGAGGCTGAGGCAAGAGAATGGCTTGAACCCAGGAGGCAGAGGTTGCAGTGAGCCAAGGTCGCACCACTGCACTCCAGCCTGGGCAACAAGAGCAAAACTCCATCTCAAAAAAAAAAAAAAAAAAAATTCCCAAGTTATAAATGTGTGAAAGCATGTAGTGTGCTGGGGGAGAGGTTTTTTTAAAAATTTTTTTAAATTATCATTTTCTTAATTTTTTTATTGCATTTCAGGTTTTGGGGTACATGTGAAGAACATGCAAGATTGTTGCATAGGTACACACGCAGCAGTGTGATTTGCTGCCTTCCTCCCCATCACCTATATCTGGCATTTCTCCTCATGCTATCTCTCCCCAACTCCCCACCCCCAACTGTCCCTCCCCTATTTCCCCCTGACAGACCCCAGTATGTGATGTTCCCCTCCCTGTGTCCATGTGTTCTCATTGTTCAACACCCGCCTATGAGTGAGAACATAAGGTGTTTGATTTTCTGTTCTTGTGTCAGTTTGCTGAGAATGATGGTTTCCAGGTTCATCCATGTCCCTACAAAGGACACGAACTCATCGTTTTTGATGGCTGCATAGTATTCCATGGTGTATATGTGCCACATTTTCCCTGTCCAGTCTATCATCGATGGGCATTTGGGTTGGTTCCAGGTCTTCGCTATTGTAAACTGTGCTGCAATGAACATTCGTGTGCATGTGTCCTTATAGTAGGTATATCCTTTGAATATATACCCAGTAATGGGATTGCTGGGTCAAATGGAATTTCTATTTCTAGGTCCTTGAGGAATCACCACACTGTCTTCCACAATGGTTGAACTAATTTACACTCTGGGGGAGAAGTTTATATAAGTGATGTCTGTGCTGAGATTTGCAGGTAGAACCTAGAAGCCCTGGGGAGCCTCTGGGATAAAACCCGCAGGATTGGAAGGAAGACCTACTTTTCACTCTCATCTATTTTAGAACTATTTCAATCTTTGCCATTTGCATGTTTTACTTACATTAAACCCATAATGTATAAGCACGTTTCGATAAACCCTGTTGAAGCATCACTCCTTCTGTAAGGCTCTCCCTTAGGCCTCAGTTGGTGAGTGCTTTACCCTATGAGAACGTTGTCTGGGCTCTTTGCCTTCCACCCAGGGGAGGGCCCCCAGGAGCAGGTTCTAAGAGTGCTTCCCACCCAGCCACAGCCCAGACTGGGTCTCAACACATGTCTTTTGAATGAACTAAGCCCTTGAGTTCTTGCCGCGTGCAGAATAAAAGCTCTGGAATCACGTTCCCTGCCCTTGCGTCACTTGCAGACTTATTGCGGAGGAAAGACACGGCACGTGGCCCATTAGGATGCATTGCCAGAAGGAACACCAAGATAGGCAAGGTCCAGGGTTTTGGGAGCAGAGGCAGTGTTGCAGGCCAAGCAAAATATTTGAGATCACCCCAGCAGTGACATGGAAAAGATTCCTCTGCAAATTAGTTAGCAGTTGCCTTTAGAGGGCCGTGGGATGACGTGGGGCTTCTGCAGACCTTCTCAGCTCTGTAGTTCAATGTGAAAGTAACCGCAGTAATTTGATGCTCCTGCACTTGCCATATGCCAGGCAGCACTAGGAATTTACACACAGATCTCATTTAATCTGCACTACAACTCCAATCAAGTAAATACCATTATTATCCTCACTTTAGAGATGAGGAAACTGATTAGACTTTATAAAATAGGCTGAAGGTCAGAGATACCAAGTGACACGCTGGGTAAGGAAAACAAGGCTGTTTTGCCCCCAAGTGTTTCTTCTCAATGACTACTAACACAGAGGGACACGTAAAGGTAAAACTTGGAGCTAAGCGTGGTGGCTCATGCCTGTAATCCCAGCACTTTGGGAGGCCGAGGCGGGCGGATGGCAGATCACTTGAGGTCAGGAGTTCGAGACCAGCCCGGCCAACGTGGGGAAATCCCATCTCTACTAAAAATAGAAAAATTAGCTGGATGTGGTGGCACATGCCTGTAATACCAGCTACTTGGGAGGCTGTGGCAGGAGAACCACTTGAACCCAGGAAATGGAGGTTGCAGTGAGCTGAGATCGTGCCACTGCACTCCAGCCTGGGCAACAAGAGTGAAACTCCATCTCCAAAAAAAAAAAAAAAAAAAAAAAAATTGGATATAGGCAGGGAAAAAAAATAGGAAGTCATCTTTTCCTACATTACCACTAGACAGAAAAGAGAGTGACATTGTGATGGTGGCTGATCCCATGCTCCTTCCACGACTCCATAGCCAGGACAGAAGTCAAGGGGAACCAAAACCCATTCACAATTCGCCCTTGCACTTAGGATAACAACAAACCTCAGAACTGAAAGCAATCTAATTCCTTGTCCCTGTGTTAATACTAGGCCTGGGCATTCTTTTCATTCCGTTCTTAAGCATTACTGAGGGTAAAGATCACTCAGCTATGTGCTCTAAGAAAGACCTGCTCCTTGAAGCAACTGAAGGAGCTTATGTATGAAGACAATGACAAATCTCACTTTAAAACTTTCTTCAGCTAGGTGAAGTGGCTCACACCTGTAATCCCAGCAATTTGAGAGGCCTACATGGGTGGATCACTTGAGGTTAGGAGTTCGAGACTAGCCTGGCCAATGTGGTGAAACCCTGTCTCTACTAAAACTACAAAAATTAGCTGGGCATGGTGGCACACGTCTGTAATCCCAGCTACTTGGGTGGCTGAAGCAGGAGAATCACTTGAACCTGGGAGGCAGAGGTGGTAGTGAGCTGAGATCGCCCACTGCACTCCAGACTGGGTGCCAGAGCCAGACTCTCTTCTCACTCTGTCCACAGATCTGAAGCCCTTATGGCATCAACTCTGCCTAATCCCAGCTAATTCTCTTCCTTGTAAAGCTAGCCTTCAGTCTTCCAGCCCAGGCCCTAAAACTCTATAAATATCCTCCCCAGACCTTTCCCTTTGAAGACATTACTAAAACTCTGTTAAGGTTGTGTTCTCCTTCATTGCAGTAGGTCTGGTAAACTTACCTTTCCTGGACAAATGTGCTTTCCGTTTTGTTTCGCTTGGATTTTTTTTTTTTTTTTTTTTCCTGGTGGTCTTCTGGGGAAATTGATAGTTGGCACTTCCTCACTATGGCCTGTAATGAGTCATGCATCGGCCTCCACTTATCTTACTGGTTCCTCTTCTCCTTGCTGTCAGAGTTCCAGCCCCAGAGGTCCCTGGTCAATTCTTCCATCACACCATGCTTCCCCCAACCCCTGACAGGGCCTTTTCACATGCCATCCCTCCCACCCGACATGTTCCCGACCTTCTTTACCTGGTTAGCTCTTACTCTTCTTTCAAATTTCCTTACTTATCACTTCTGTTTTTCTTTGTGTTCACGGCTAAGCCAAATCTCCCCATGATTTGCTCTTTATAGACGTTGCTTTTGGCTTTATAGCACTTACCCCAGTTGCAGTTTTACCTTTGGTTCCTGGTGATTTGATCATTGTTTCGATTGCTCTGGAATGTAAACTCTGAGGGGAGGCGCTGTGCTTGTTTTAATCACCTAGTCCTTACGCTTCACCTGAATCATACCAGGTGTTCATCAGAGAGTTCTTGAATAGATAAAAGGATGGATGGATGAATGACAGAAAGATTTCATTTCTAGCCGGCGCAGTGGCTCACGGCTGTAATCCCAGCACTTTGGGAGGCCAAGGCCAGTGGATCAGCTGAGGTGAGGAGTTGGAGACCAAGCTGGCTAACCTGGTGAAATTCCGTCTGTACTAAAAATACAAAAAATTAGCTGGGCGTGATGGCATGTAGCTATAATCCCAGCTACTCAGGAGGCTGATGCAGGAGAATCGCTTGAACCCAGGAGGTGGAGGCTGCAGTGAGCCAAGATCATGCCACTGTACTCCAGCCTGGGTGACAGAATGATACTCCATCTCAAAAAAAAAAAAAAAAAAAGATTTTACTTCTAGTAATATCTCATAGTTGTGTGCTGGTGTCAATGTGTGTGTTTTACTTGTTTGTAGCTTAGAAAAGGGCATGTGAGGGATGGAGGGGTTGGGACATCCTCAGCTGCAGGGAGAAGGCAGGAGTCTAGAGTGCTCCTCCTATGAACTTGGCATTGGAGCCTCTCAACACCAAGACACTAAATGTATCACTCAAGTTCTCTGTCCAACCTTCTAGTGAGAGTTGAAAGAGTATCAGTCCCACACGTTTCCTTTCAGTCAGTGTCAGGCTAAGTCGGAAAATCACCAGCTCAACCGAGGAAAATTAAAAAAAAAAAAAAGAAAAGAAAAAAATCTTTAATATTCTATTCAATTCAGCAAATTTTTACGAGCTTCTCTGTAGAACATCTTTGAAACTAGATTTCTGCCAAAGAAATCTACACATTAGATTATCTTGGCAAAGGAGTTTCTAGATTAAATTTTTTTATTGTTTTTTTTTTTTTTTTTTTTTTTGAAACAGGGTCTAACTGTCACCTAGGCTGGAATGCAGTGGTGAAATCATAGTTCACCATGGCCTTGGGCTCTCTGACTTAAGTGATCCTCCTGCATCAGCCTCCTGAGTAGCTGGGACTACAGGCATGTGCTACCATGTCTGGCTAATTAAAAAAAAAAATTGTAGAGACAAGGTCTCACTGTGTTGGCCAGGCTCGTCTTGAACTTCTGGACTTAAGCAATTTTCTCCCTTTGGCTTAGTTTGGGTGGGTGTCCTGGATGTCCTGATGTAACTTATGTGCCTTAACAGTTCCAAGAACAAGGATGCCTACACGTCTATGCATTCCTGAAAACTGGATGTGTAGGCAGTGCTCTTGGGAGGAGGCTCTCCAGCCCCTGTCTGAGATTTCAAGAGATGGGTTTATGTTAAAAATCTAGAGATTGTTCATGGTGGCTCATGCCCGTAATCCCAGCACTTTGGGAGACCAAGGCAGGTGAATCACCTGAGGTCAGGAGTTCAAGACCAGCCTGGCCAACATGACGAAACTCCATCTCTACAAAATACAAAAATTAGCCGGGCATGATGACAGGTGCCTGTAATCCCAGCTACTCAGGAGCCTGAGGTGGGAGAATCATTTGAACCTGGGAAACAGAAGTTGTAGTAAGCCAAGGTCACACCACTGCACTCCAGCCTGGGCGTCAGAGCAAGACTATCTCAAAAGAAAAGAAGGAAAAGGAAACAAGAAAAGAAAAATTTAATAGTACCAATCTTTACATTTCATATCAAAAACTCACTAAGAATTTAGGGAAGGAAGCTTCTCCTATAAGTACTCTGGTAACTGGCAACAGAGCAATTTGCAAGCAATTTACGGCTCTGTATTTGCATGATGTTCACATGGAAAAGAAGGTGTTGACTGTTGATATACTTCTTGGCGAAGGCTGTTTAACAACTCATTCTTTTCCAAGCAGTTCTCAGGAGGCTTTGGACCCCAAGGATGTGTCATGACCTGCCAAATGCCAACCAGATTTGTAACAAGGCTCCTATCAAGCTTAGCTTTCAAAATATGCTCACTGCACATAAACATACCTATTTCTCCAGTGTTACCCTGTAACGAAACGTCCCTCTGTGCTTCAGAGGAATAAGCAATCCTTCAGCAAAAGGTCAGAGCCCCGAGTGTGCAGAAACTTTTCTAACTTTGGACCTGTTAGGTCAGCAGCAGTGGCAAGCAGTGTAGTAAGAGCCTTCACGGTTCACCTAGGACCCAGCATTATGCTAACCCCTTTCACTTCCATTGTCTTGCTAAATCCTAACAATCCTGGAAGATAGAAATTTACATCATTCCCATTTTGCAAAGAAGCTCTGTGAGGTTATGTGGCTTGCCAGAGGTTATGTGTTCTGCGTGGAGGAGGTTGAATTTGAAGCGGGGTGTACTTGCTGAGATGGTAACCTCTAAAACAACTACCTTTGATGGTCAGCAGGTATGTGGCAGATACTGTTAGTGCCCCACCCAGTACCCTTGCTGCATATCTGCTTCCTTTTCCTGGGGACTGCCTTGGGCCGGGGATTGCCCTGGGCTGACCAGAACTGCCTCAGTTTCACCACCCACCACCCACCCCATTGGCCTTGCACCTTCCCATGGCCAGGACTGGCAGCCAGTTCCCTTGCCTTTGGGTGGGATAAGCCTGGAGTGCAACTACTGCTCCAGAGCTCCTCTGGGATCGGGGTTCTCTGGAAACCACACTTTTTCTTTTTTGAGCCAGAGTCTTGCTCTGATGCCCAGGCTGGAGTGCAGTACTGTGATCTCAGCTCACTGCAATCTCCACCTCCCAGGTTTAAGAGATTCTCCCTCCTCAGCCTCCTGAGTAGTTGGGATTACAGGCATGTACCACCATGCCCAGTTAATTTTTTGTATTTTTAGTAGAGACAGGGTTTCACCATGTTGGCCAGGCTGGTCTCAAACCTCAAATGATCCACCTGCCTCAGCCTCCCAAAGTGCTGGGATTACAGGCGTGAGCCACTGCACCTGGCCACACTTTCATTTACCTCCTTCCCTTGCCCTATCCTGCTTCCTCTGCTGCTTCCCAGGTTTTCTGGCAGAATACTTCCTTAGTAATTTGCTTGCACAAGAATCCTTATCCCAGGCTCTGCTTCTAAGGAACAAACCTAAGACAAAGTTATTCAGGGAGAGGCAGGTTTGCCACAGGGAAATGAAAGCAAGGACAGTCCTCCTGAAGGACCTCTCCGCTCCGGGGCAGTTCAGGGCCTCAGAAACATTGTGGGTGGCATGGGGTTGGTTCACAGAGTGCAAGACAGTAGAACCATGGCAGGTGCTGGGAGCAGGCTCAAGGCCTCAGAGCTCAGCTTTTAGGTTAAAGAGAGGCTGGCAGTCATAGCACCTGCCTCATGAGATGTGATAAATATGATGGAAAAGCATTCTGGCATGGTACAAGCCTCATGCAACTCATTGAGTGAATTATAGATGTAGTTGGGGATTTCAACAGAGGAAATAATGTTTCCTGCCTCTCACCCCCACCCCCAACCTCAAAAACTGAGCAGAGTAAATACAATCATTACCCCTAAGTGAGCCAGAGAATGTGGTAGATACTGATTGACCACTTCTCTCCTAACCTCTAAATTTGAGCTGATAGGCTCAAATCAGGGAAAGTCTGGCATCATCTTTTAAATCCAAATAGCCTAGAACCTTTTGTTCTGCTGAAAAATGCAGAGGAGGTGGTGTGTTTCTGGGGTTTAACTCGAAGATCCCAGGAGCTGGACTTGAGATACTTCGAGATCCTCATTACAGAGTCTATGTGTGGTCTTCAGGCAAGGATAAAGCCAGAGCCTACCCATACTTGCTCACCCAACCAACCCATCTCTACTGTCTCGACTAATTTCAAATCACTGTCAGATAGATCCCTTCCTCTCCATCCTCAGCCCCAGCATTCCAGTGCATTCAAGCTTAATTCAATGTCATGTCTATATCACAGCTAAAGCTTCATTCCTTATTCCTCCACATACTTATTTAACAAACACTTACTGAATTACTGAATGTCTACTTTTTGCCAATCACTACTCTAGACTCTGGGAAAACAGAGTGAGCAAGAGGTAGCCCACAGTCTGGTGCGGGAGCCATGCCCATATTGGAGCTCGGTGCGCTCCTATTTTTGCACATTCTGCTCCCTCCACCTCCCAATACTTGTTCCACTGAAGGCTGACCCACTATATTCACCCTGTAAGTCCCTGCTATTATATCACTGTGCCCTTCTCAAAACTTCTCTAACCTTCCTCCCCATTCCCTTAATTTCTACAGTCCCTTGTTCCTTCTCTTTCCGAGTTCCTACTGCAGAACATTCCTATTGCAGAACATGTGTTTACAGAGGGTGAGTTCCTTGAGGACAGAGATTATGCCATTCTTTCATTTAACCCTTCCTTCCTTCTTTGATGAGCCAGATACTATGCTAGATGCAAGGGGCTGAGCAGCAGTTAATTACAGACAAGCTCCCCGTCCTGCCTTCACGGCACTCTCATTCCAATACGGGTAGACAGGTGCAAAGTAACTCTTTAAGACTTCTACACTTTAACACATGGAGAATACTTTCTACGTGCATAAAATGTATGAATGAAAAGGTCAAGAATGTCCCTTGTTTCATGGTAGGGATCAGGGACTATGATTATGTCACTACAGAATAAAATAAACTGAAATGGAAATCTGACAATTGTCTGGCCAAATCCAAAGTGCCCTAAAAGACAATGCTGCCTCTGCAGTTTGGGCTCCTTAGGCCAGGGATCCAAAACTCAGTCACCAATAGGGCCCAAAAGGCAATATGCGCCTGTGATTCGTCTTATACTGTCCATTGTGGAGGCTGTGGTCAGAAGGAGAGTGGACCCCAGGCAAGTCCAGGTGGGGACTTGCAATTCCCAGCAATTTCACTTGTTTCTCTGCAGGAAGGTAGACCAAGGGTTGCTCTTTCTCCCAATTCCTCAACAGAAGCTCGAACTTTGACATTGTAAGTATGGTCTCCAGATTTTCAAACAACTGATTAGGGAAAATCTGGAGATCATACCTGCAATAGACTCAATGATCGTACTTACTTTTGGATTCAAAAGATTGTATCAGCAGTTTGAGTAGAAATTGTCTGAAGTTCTTTGATCTCTATCCTGCTCCTTAGCACTAACTTAATTCAACTTACGCTTATTGAACGACACAGAGGAATAACACAGCAAGGAATGACACAAAAATGAATAAAACACTTATGTCTTCACCCCACCCTAAGGAATTCATACTCAAACATAACTCACTAAGAAAAGTGATAACTGCCCACAACTTCTAGAACTGATCCAGTCCCAAATCAAAATCCCCACCTGGAGACCTTCTCTAGAGTTAACGCTTCTTGACTAGATAAACTTTTCTTTTTTCTTTTCTCCAAAAAGGAGAAATAAAAATAAACAATAACAGCGAAAAGCAAGCAAACAAGAGGAACTAGATGAGGCTGAGAAACTGAGATCTCTTAAAATTAATGTCCTTTGCTAGAAATCTCCACCCCAACCTTGTAAAAGCCCAGGTTGTGGGGCCGGAGTGGAGGTGGGGGGTCTATGTGACCAAGGAAAACCTCCTGGTTTGAGGGAAGAGACAGGCCTGCCATCAATGATCTCCCCCAGACGGCCACTCAAAGCCATTAAAGCAAGGGGAAGTCCCCATGCCTCCGCTGCAGGCCCTTTCAATGAAGAGAGGCTGCCAGGAAGCAACCGGATAGCTTCCTGGTCGGAGGGCCTGCTGGTCTCGCCTCTGCATCTCTGGACAGTATTAATTTACACAGGTCCCCAAACCAGCCAGGCACTCTCCGACCTATTGGGTTACATGCAAAGCACAAATAAACTTCCTGGGATAACTAACAGAGGAAATTGGAAAGGAAGGAACAATCTATCAATTATCAATAGGCAGCTCACAGGAACTTGGCAAATTAAGTAGTTAAAATGGGTAATAGAGATGAAAAAAAAAAGATAGGATTTTTAAAAATATCCTTCCAGAATGCAGGAGATTAAAGGACTGGGCTGATTTCCTTGCTGCCACAATAATGCGCTGGATCAAGTAAAGTGGAGGGGCAGGGAGAGCGGAATGCTGAAGAGGCTGACTCTGCCGAGCTGCAGACATCGCCATAGGCCTGGGGAAATGGCCTTCCAGCCGAGAAGCGGGAAAGCCTGGCGAGGTGTTTCTCATACTCAGGGAGGTCCGGATGGTACGTCCACATAGCATTTAGGAACACAGGATTGAAACTTAAAGAAATGATCCCCTTCTCAGTTCTACTTCTGTCAGATGCTACCCCTTTGATAACTCCCTGAAGCCTGCAGACCTCCCTTTTTAACAAGGGACTGGGCACATGGCTTTCTGCAGGCAGCCAGACTTTTATTTTGCCTTTCTTACATTTATTTTTTCAGTTGCCTTCCACGTCTCACGGTGGTCCTGGCTACCACATCCCCATTGCAGTAGCAATTCGAAGTTTTTTTGAAATGAATATACTTGTGATGTATAAAGTGAGGTGATTTTCAAAGTTATATTCAGGAAATAGCAGCACCTAGTTCAGAGAGAGGTGATCATGAGATTCTCAGCCCTCTACAAATGCATGGAACTCTGGGAAATGGCTTTGGAATTTCATGGGGTATACCATTATATTAAGAACTGACATGAAGGCTGGGCACAGTGACTCACACCTGTAATCCCAGCACTTTGGGAGGTCAAGGAGGGGGGATCACGAGGTCAGGAGTTTGAGACCAGCCTGGCCAACAAGGTGAAACCTCGTCTCTACTAAAAATACAAAAATCAGCCAGGTGTGATGGCGGGTGCCTGTAATCCCAGCTACTCAGGAGGCTGAAGCAGGAGAATCACTTGAACCTGAGAGGCAGAGGCTGTGGGGAGCCGAGACGGCACCATTGCACTCCAGAGTGGGTGACAGAGCAAGATTCTGCCTCAAAAAACCAAAGCAACAACAAAAAAAAACTGACGTGATTGACCTCTAAAGATGAGGCAGAGGGATCACACATGAATTAAATGCATTTTTGCGTGTTTTCAATTCCTTTGTGAGGTAATACTTTGGAGGCCCCTTTTATAAATGAGGCCACCGAGGCACAGGAAAGCTAAGTCACTTGTCCAAGGACACCCAGATATTAAAATGTGGAGCCTGGTTTGCTCCCTAGGGCTGTGTAATTCAGAACATAAGAGGCAGGGTACCCTGGCTGCCCTCTGAGTTGGGATATGCTTGCCAATCACAAGAGTTCCTCTGAGGATTAAATGAGATCACATAGGGAAAGCCGTTGGCGCAGTAGTCTGACATGTAGTGTGTACCCAATAAATTCTCTCAATTTCACTGTGTAGAGGAACCTGGAGAGGGTGAGCATCTTCCAAGATCATGTAGCAAGTCGCAGCAGAATTAACACGTTGGTTGAAATCTCTAGGATGCCTGAGTTCATCTAGAAGTTCTTTACAATTCCTTCTAGGACGGGGCACTGACTAGCCTTCTCAGCATCCGGCCGTGTTTCCAAGGCCTAGAGATGATTCTCAGTGCTCCAGAAGATACAAGTCAGACCCCAGCTCTCTGACTTATTTCATCATTCAGTAGCTATACGTGGAGCATCTCCTACCTGGGTGAGGAGGACTCACAGCAGTCTCTAAGACAGACTCATGTCCCACTCTCATGGAGCTTCCAGTCTAGACAGGAAGGCAGGCATTAATCAAACGAGTGACCAAACAAATATAAATTGCAATGATGTCATGTGCTCTGAAGGAACAGCTCACAGGGCTAGGGGAGCACGCACTCCTCTTCCAGTCTATTGAACAGCCGGCTTACTGGTGTCCTCCCTCCTGTCTCCCTTTCCAGTCAGCCTCTCTGTTGCTGCTGATTCATCTATCTAAATCCCAATCCTAATATCACTCCCAGCTCTCAAACTTTCAGTGGCTCCCCACTTTCCAGAGAGTGAAATGTACATATCTCAGCCTGGCAGTCAAACCTTCCACCCAGTTTTCCAACCTTCCTCTTAGCTGCATTCCCAGGACAAGAGCCAGGGTTTCCCACCACACTCCCTGTCCGCCTAAGGCATGAGGCTCATAATGTCCTCATAACAGAAACTCCCACCCACCACTCTCCAACACCTGTGCCAAACACCTCCTCTTCCAAGAAGCCTTCTCTTTATCCCCCATCGCTTCCATCGTCCACCTGCATGCAGCCTTTGGTTTATCGCTGCCTGAGAACCCGCCTGCTTCTCTTGCATCCAAACATATAGGGACTCTTCTTACATTCCCAACTTGAGTATGGATGCCTTAGAGTAAGGTGGGGGCATGAATGTTTTATTCATTCTTGTGTCATTCATTGATGTGTTCTGCTTCTGTGTCATTCAATAAGCATGAATTGAATTGAGTTAGTGCTACAGGGCAGGATCGAAATATGAATAAAATTCTAACAAAGGATAATTGATTTTATTATTAAAACTTAATCAGTGCTACTATATATCAGGCTTCCTGGTGAAAACTGAAGACAGAGAGTGAACGAAACATGGACCTTATGCTTCAAGACACAAAGGCTAGAGGGAGAGGCCAGCGCCCATACACGTAACTACCGCCAAGGTAATGGCAACCATGGAGATAGTAACAACAGCAGCTTGCACTCATTAGCAGGCTTGCACCCCACTTGCCAGGACTGTGCTAGGCTCTTTATATCCATTATCTCATTTAACCTCCAGAGCAGTCCCATGAATTAGGTTTCTATTCTGTAGATAGGGAAACCAGAGCTAATAAACTTTCAGGTGATTTGTCTAGGGTCTTAGTTAGGGGCTGCATTCAGTGGTATATTCCTGAATCCACCAACAAGCAGCCTGGAGTAGGGAGTACAAGGCTGGAGTACATTGACCTCCTGATGCCATCCAGGCATTAAGACAAGACCGCTTGTCTTTCAGTTCACACACTCACAGTGTGTGATCTTTATCCTCTCACTAGTCATCTTGTAGTTGGAAGATGCCTGATCCACACCCGGCATAGCATCTGTGATCTACACAGGGATTAGGGAAAGGGCAGAGAGTAAAAGTTACAAAACAGTTTGTCTGCATTTTAAAGAGTCTCTAAGAAGTGCTATCTAGTAAACTCCATCTACATGCCGTTGGCCAGAGCTATGTCATTCGAGCACTCTGAACTTCGAGCGAGGCAGGAAATGCAGTTATCCTGCTGCATTCCTTGCCAGACCAAACAAAAAGAATTCCTTCAGCAAGAAACAAGGGCAGAAGGGATAGTGGGTGAGCAGTGAGCAGGGTCTGCCATCCACTTTAGTTTCAAGCCTGGACTTGAACCAGTGATATGTTACTCAGTCAGCTGGCAGGGGTGGAGGGAAGCCCTGATTTGTGGCATTTGCTAATTTTCCAGTGTAGATACTCTCATCATAAGTAAATTCAGGCTACCAACAGGACTGGAAATGGTTCACAGAATTCCTGAAGATGTAGCCATCGGCTCTAACAGCCGATGCAAGCCAACTCAGAACGTCATTGCCATGAACCTGCCTAACTCCAGCTAAACCTTCTTTACTCTGATGTATTACCAAATGCCATGCAACACAGAGAAGTGGGCATTACGATCTGGCCAGAAACCATGCAATTCTTGAACTTTGGGAATGTATGAGTTCAGAGGACTTATCAAGTACTTAATCACTCAGAGGCAACTGAGAGCTTCCCTTTCCAGGTAGACGTGCAGCAGCAGGCCTGAAGCCCCTGGGAGCAAAGGCAGTACGACAGATGATAACTGTTCCGCCTCCTCCCTGGGACGCCTAAGGAGCTGTTGGATGGTGAGCCAGAGCCTCAAGGCAATAGATCCTGAGCATGGCAACTAGTACTTGAAACTGACAGAAAAGAAAAAATATCTTTTAACCACCATCTTTCCTACTTTCATGATAGTGGTTCTCAACCAGGGGTGATCCTGTCCCCAGAAGATACTTGGCAATGTTTGGAGACACTTTTGATCATCACAATTTGGGATGGGGGTGCTCCTGGCATCTGGTGGGTGGAGGACAGGGATGCTGCTAGACACCCTGCAATGCTCAGGGCAGCCCCCTACGATGAGACATTATCTAGCCCCAAATGTCAGTGCCAAGGTTGGGAAACTCTGCTCTGTGAAATTAGCCAATGAATGTCGTCTCCGTGAATTTTGTGAGCCGCAGAAAAGACTAATTTTCTTACTTTTTATGTTCCGGGGGGTGATGAGGAAGGGGTGGGTGGCGAGTGGAGAAGGGACGATGCTGTTTATTATTCAACTCTCACTCCCACAGCAGGGAAAACACTGTTTCTACAAAACATCAAAGGTCGCTGCCACAGATATCAGTTCCATATTTCATGAGCCTTTGCCAAATCAAATTAGCTTATTTTCCTTGATATTAAGTTTGACAAGCAAAGAGACTGTGAAAACCAGAATTTCTAACTGGGCGTGCCCCTGTAATTCAGTAATTTTTTTTTTTTTTTTTTTAGTGTTGAGATTCCAACAGTAGCCTTATTCTTCATGTAAGGATTATATTACTGCCTGTATTTCTTTTGTCTGGAAATTTACCTCGTTGTATCCTCAATTCCTTCTGATATTCAGATTCTTCAGGAATGTGACTGAGGCAGCCGATGCTGTTGGGACTCGCGGTGGATGCCAAGGGCAGGCGGCCGAGGTGCCCCAGGAGGAGAGCGGCCCCTGCTCCTTGTGAAGCCCCCTATTAAGATGACTTGGTGTGTGTGTCAGCACGGTGTCAGTCAAAAGAAAGAGAAAGAAAGAAAATATCCCCAGGCCAGTTATTCTTAATGTTTTTTGGTTCCAGGTAGCTTTGAAAATCGGATGAAATCTGTGATCTTGCTTCTGCAGATGTGTGCACGCATCCACACATTTTGCTGGGAATCCGAGAGTGTTCACTGGTTTCCCGAGACTCAATAGCTGAGCCTTTGGCTGGGATTAGAAGGACCGCAGCTACAGGTCAAGGCATGTGGCAAGAAGACGCCCACTGAATGTGGGTCCATGCTGTGACCTTAGGACTCACCTGCTAGAATCTGAGTTTTCTCTGCTGTAAAGTGGATATTAACATCTCCTTCAGCAGGTGGTCCTACCAATTAGGACCACCTGAGATGAAAGTCAGTAGGGAGAATAGACCAGATGGAAAAACAGATGAAGGCAAAGAAACCACTGTTTCACATAATTAGCATTTATGGAGCACCTACTGCATGCAGACACCACACAGAATGCTAGGAATTTGAGACAAGTGGGACAAAATCCCTGCCCTCAAGAAGCTTGCAGAACATTTCAAATTCACAGGAGAGAATTAGGGAGGCTTCCGCTGACGCTGGCACTGGGTTGGACTCACAGGAAGGGATTCAGGAGCTACTAAGGAGAGGCTACTGGGTGAATAAGACTGGGTCTGGGCTGCTGAGGGAGGAGGACTGAACCGGAGTGGAATTCTCCTGCTGCACAAAATGTCTGATCTCAGGATCATACAATTTTAATACAGAACAAAGAATCTTCTAGGTCTGGTAACAGGGCTCACAATCTTTTTCAGAGGGTTGAGTCTCACATGCAATCTCCCATAAGTTACTTAATGTTTTTGTACCACGTGTTTGAATTACATGTTAGACTAGTAACCTCAGCTTTCACATTGGAGCCATGTGGCATGAGACGCGGCCTGAAGGCTCCACAAGGAACGGGGTGCATTTCTTGTTCATTGCTCTATTCCCAGCACCTAGAAAGGGGCCTGACACACAGGAGGTGCTAACTCAGCATTTACTGGAAAAATGAAAGGAATCATCTAGTGGGAGAAACAGAATTCATCAGGGCTGCAAAAGAAGAGAACAGGGAGCCAAGAGCAACGTATCTGAGGAGGCTGCATTGGCTAGGAGGGCCCTTGGGAAGGTTTCCCTAAGGTGGAGACCCTGGAGGTGAGACGTGAGTAGGAGCTAACGAGATGAGGAGGGAAGACAGAGGACAGTCCGTGCGAAGTCCTGAGGGCAGGTGGAGGCTGGCAAGTTCAAGGAGGTGAGGTCTGTGTGGTAGGAGTGCTGAGGATGTGAGGGAGGGGTCCAGGGGTGGCTGGAGGAACAATTGGCCACATCGCACAGAACTTTGTAGGTCATGGCCAAGACTTCTTTGTCTCAAGAGCAGTGGGAAGTCACTGAGTATCTTTAAACACCTGGGCAATTTTCTTTCCTGTTTTTCATGTGGACGCCAGCATGAGGGAGCATACTTTGTACATTCCTCATTTCCTTTCCCTACATTCATTTCTCTTCTTTCTTCCTAGAAATAGTGCCCTCATTTCCCTTGATAATCTATTTCTCCCTTTTCTCAGCCAGGAGGCCTGAGTGGGATTGGCCCTACCCCAGTTTCAGTGGGAACTTTCATTGTCCTAAGCCAAAGACTCCATCTCCTCCCTTTTATCCTGGATTTGGTCTGATGCTGGTCTCAAAACACAAACAGTACAAAGGAGTTGAGAAAAGAGGTTAGCTGGGGCTAGCAGAATGTGAAGCTGCGTCTTCTCTGGGAACTGCCAGGAGAACCTTTCCCTTCTCCTCTGGATAGTTGCACAAAACTCCCCTCTTGCCCTAGGATTTGCAGCAGGGGAGAAGCCTGCAACTGCTAGGGGCCACCACTGGGACTTAAAGATGAAGCTGACGCCTTGAAAAGCAGAGACGAAATATATAATAAAACTGAGCCTTGATAATACTTCGTGAGCACCTGGATCAAGCCTCACCTGATGCCAATTACCTCTGGACCTTTTTTGTTCCTGAGTCAATGATTCCTTTCTGTCCTTTTAAACCATTTTCAGCTGGTCTTTGGACAAGGACGTACTTAATGCAGGTGGCTGAACCAGTGATCTAATGTTGCTGATTCTGCAGAAGAGATTTTACAAAGACGTGTAGAAAGACAGGGGCATCTGGGAGGTAGAAGCTATGTGGAAACTATAATCCAAAAGCATGAAATCTCATATTTTACCCAAGTGTTATGATGGGCCATCAGTCCAAAACTTCACACCACAACATAACCAAATTCACAGTGAGTGGTCTGAAATGCATGTGGACAGTTTCAAAGATTCAGGATTCAGTTTCCATTTGGAAGAAAGCCTAGAATTTTTGGATGTTTCCCCAAGGATTCAAGCTGGTGGATCTGAAAAGCCAGCAGGGGGATCTCCTGAGAAGCGTTTTCACGGCTCTCCAGGATACTTCCTTTCCTAGGATAAGCAGGCACTTTTCTGTTGGGCCTTAGGCCCTTCCATGGTGGAAAGTTGGCTGGAAGTCAGAAAGGATGAGTCATGAGGAAAAGTTTGCAGGCTTCAAAGAGCAGCATTTGGTTTGGGCTGGGCTGAGCTGAAATCATCAGTCCACAGCCCGGTGGGTATGTTCACGTTTGTGGAAGCCCATCCGTCCCTCCCTGGAGCTGTGCGTGCTTGCCATGTCTTTCTTTTGAACTCAAGGCAGATGATTAAGAGCAAGTCGCGGGCCTGCTGTGTTGAAGCCTGAGTCTCAGCTGGCAGGGCAGACCCTGCAGAATCGACTTGGCTTCTGTCCTGTCAGGGCAGCTCAAGCCTCAGCACCTTTTCTCCTGTGCAACCTGCTCAGAGATGTTTCCAGAGAGGAGAGATGGAGAGGGTCATGGTAAAGAGGTATAGAGAAGAAGAATGGGCGTAACACTTGTGTGTGCTCTTTCAGAATTTATCATTTATAGCCAATATACTTTTAGCTGATCTGTAAGTTGGACAATTTCCTAATCTCTCTGAACGTCTTTCCTGTCTTTGGCACAATAAGGATTATACCACCTATTTCAACAAGTTGCTCTGATAATTTTTAAACGATAGCCTATGGAGGCTGGGCACAGTTGCTCATGCCTGTAATCCCAGCACTCTGGGAGGCCGAGGAGGGTGGCTCACCTGAGGTTAGGAATTCAAGACCAGCTTGACCAATATGGAGAAACCCCATCCCTACTAAAAATACAAAAATTAGCCAGGTGTTGTGGTGGCGCGCCTGTAATCCCAGCTACTTGGGAGGCTGAGACAGAAGAATCACTTGAACCTGGGAGGCAGAAATTGCAGTGAGCCAAGATGACGCCACTGTACTCCAGCCTGGGCAGTGGCACCATCAGACTCCATCTGAAAAAAAAAAAATAGCATATGGAAATTACTTTAGCATAGTCCATTAATGAGCTCCAAAAATATTGATTGCCAGAGGCCAATTCCAACTGAGGATGCTAAGCAAATGGTAGACAAGTGTCATGAAAGGTTACATTGCCACAAAGAGGAAAAATAAAAATCTGAGGAAAGAAAAGCGAACTGCTTCCCAGTGCTGGCTTTTATGAAAACACAGTGATCCAGTTTTGCCTTTTCAGTGCAGGGGTCACAGAGTTTAAGCCCACGCCTTGGCATGTGAACTTGTGGTTTCTGCCCAATGAATCAGTCGGTGATGGTAAAATTAACTGATTTGAACAGAGTGATGTCAATGTCACTGGGAGGAAGGTGCTGGTACAATGTACAGTCACTACAAACGTCCAACATTAGGAGAATAAATAATGCTGTCTAGGGGGCTTGCTGACATGTCGTTCACACTTAAAACCCTGACGTTAATCTAAAACATTTTGGGTTGATGTTGGGGGAAGGGGAAGAGCAGAAGGAGAAAGACTTATGTTCCTATCAATAACAAGTAGGCAGGGACTGAATGTCATTGTCCATGCTACATCCCAGGGGCACTGGTTTTGAGGTGTGTCCCATCACCAACTACCCAGCAGCTGTGTGAGTTACACAAAGCCAACATATGGTGCTTCCCTTCACAGTTGGTCCAGTTTTCTCGTGAGTACTGGGCCCATGCACCCACCTCAGAGCCGATGTCCCAGAACAGCTGTTTGGACATGGATTGTTCTCTCTTTTGCTTCTGATGCGGAACTTTCTTTCCGGCAGGGATCTCCAGTGACTTCTGCTTATTCCCATTTGAGTCAGAAAAGCCAGTGCAATTTGAAGATAGGAAAAGTCAGCCAGGCTTCACAGTACCCCTCTAATAGCTTAGATTGACTTTTGTGGTTTGGAGAACGTTCCCATTTTTCCAAACCAGCTCCTCCATCACTATCACAGCCAGACTGTCTGGGAAAACTGCCTGTCTTTTTGCAGAGACTATTATGTTAAGAGATAGATTAAAAATAATAGGAAGAGGTCAGAAACTTTCTTGCTGTGAGAGAAGAAAATAGAGTGCGTGGTGAGTGATCACTATCTTGGCTGGAACCAGACAGCCAGGCTGCGGTGGGCCAGTGGAGCTGCCCCCACCCCAGAGGTGCACATCAAAGACGCACGGAGGCTGCTTGTGGACTTCTCAGCAGAAGCAGCTTGCAATGCTCGAAAGACCCTTGTTTTCCATTCTGTGGATAATCCTTCTGGCAAGGGATGCATACATGAGGTCTGAATGGGAAGAAGGGATTAGAGCAGAGAAGGAAAAATCTCACCACAAGGACTATTTACAAGCTATAAATCCAGTCGTTAATTTCAAGCCATCAAAATCATTCTTCTGTCTCCAGCCTGAAAACAACAACTGATGGTCAATGCAAGGGTAATCCACCAAAGGAACGCTGAGCGGAGCTGCAGCACCCCAGCCACATCAGCTACTGCCTTTCTTGGTTGATAAAATATGACCTTAATTACAAGTCAGCTTATTCTCATTGAAGGAGGGGGAGTGGGGAAGCTAAGAAGGCTGGTTGAGAAATGAAGGCTGGTCTCAGGGAGCAGAAATGTGCATGCAATTTGCAACAGGAAGAAAGGAAGGCTAACTTTTATAAAAGATGTGCCAAGAACACTTCAGGCTCCAGAAAAGGCATGAGCCTGAAGCAGGCAGAGCTTTGTGGATTGCACAGAGGTTGAGATCCAGCACCACCATTTACTGGGAACAAGGGCTTCCTTTCTCGTATGTGAAAAGGTTACTTCAAAACATAAGTTTCTCATAACTGTCCTGTTAAATTATATTTGGGAGAAGGCATGGCTTCAATACTCACCCCTAAGAAGGAATGATTGATATTAATAACTTCACAAAGTTATCATCACATCTACTGCCTGTTTTCCTTGTATGACTTACATTAATGTACATTTATTATGTGCTTAATACCAAGTTAATTACAATAAGGTAAACACTGTCATTATCCCCTTTATAGATGAGGAAACTGAAGTGTAATAAATTGCACAAAGATACACAGCTAGTGTACATTAGAATCAAGATTTGAACCCAGATTTATGTGGCTCCAGTGGCTCTGCTTATATTTACTCCACTAGAAGAGCTTTTGCTTTGCTTTTCATAACTATTTTCCCTAAACCTCATGAAGTATCATCTTCCCCCACTTAACACATGAGGAAACAAAGGCTAAGAGAAGTAAAGAGAGTTGCCCTAAGTGACTCAACCCCTTGAGTACTGAGGCTGGAATTCTGCAATGTTTCCTGAAAAGCACTGGGCATAGTGTCCCAGAAGTCAAAGATAAATTCGGCTTGATGATCCCAAATAACGAAGAGAGGAAGTGTCACAGGGTGAAGACACTGAAGAAACTACCCATTCATTCCTATGCCCTCGATCCTCAAAGGTGCTTGGCTCTCAACCTTTTCAGAGCCTGGTTTTTCAGTTTCTCATTCAATTCTGTGAGTGTCCCCAGTCCTTCCAATAAATCTTATTTTGTTGTTTAAGTCAGCAGGAATTGGGTTTCTGTTGCTTGCAATCACAGAATCCTAACCACTATAGTAAATATGCTAAGCATTAAAGACCAAAGCTAGGGCATCCAATTCTGATGCATGCCTAAGGGAGACACAAGGCAAAGAGAGAGAGACAAGCCAGGTGCATTAGAATTGTGACGGTATAAAAATGCGGGTGAAGAGAGAGACCTCAGGACAATGGAGGAAGAAGACTGGACTGACGGAGGCTTGGATTTTACTGACATCTGATCTTAGAATATCACACATGGGTTGGCCATTTGAAAGAACTCCAAAAGCCTATGCCATTGAACCACATCAGTTTTTCATAAGTTGTGATAAGCACGTTTCTGATAGTACCAAGACAAACCTCAATTCAAGAATATGTATGTTCTTATTTTTATATTTATCTTATGTTTACACGATATTGCTCTCCATTTACCATGGCAATATAAAGCTTATTTTCCCCAATTAATTAAGTTAAAAAAAACTGAGTGAATTTAAAGCAAAATCATAAATAATATGACAAAAGTCATAAATGCATAAAAATAAGTGAAGTTTAAGAAGTTACATAACACTGTTTGTTTCATAATACAGTCTTTGGGACCTGCCATTTGATGAAGAAGGTACGTAAAAAGCTCAAGTTAAATCTGGATAAACCAAGATAACATGTTGCCACCAACTTGCTACCTACGTATGTAAATTTTGGAAAATTTTAACTGAATTGTCGAGTTCACCTTTTTTTTTCACTTTATTTTTTAGAAAGAAGCAGAATCTGCATCCTGATTGACCTGATTCAGAAACCATATGTGTTACTGTTGGGTCAAAAATAAAATAAAAAATACGAGAAATGAAAAAGAAAATTACAAAACCAAACCTATAAACTTGCCAGCCAACACAGCACGTTCCAGTGGAGAAATTCACCAAGTACTCTGTGAGAAAACCCAGGGCTCTGTAAGTTTTAGAAGTGGGGAGCTCCTCGTTCTTAGTCTAATTTATCATGGAAGACCTGCATTCTGATAGGTTAGAGATAGACCAGAGGTCTGAAAACAGCAGTTTAAATCAAGTCCTGTCGTCATGTGTGAGGAACGTCTTCAGTTATATCCATCAAGGGTCTGAGACACGAGGGTCACTCAATGTTTGTCAGAGCCAATTGTGTTGACACACGGCATTCAGCTTTGCTCTTACGTAGGCAAGCACTGCTGTCAGTGGAAATTACCCTCCCCTTGGTTCTCCCTCTTTCTGAGATAATAGATGAGAACATAAAGGATAAGCAATTTATCAGGTATTCGGGTCCATACTGCCAATTTGGTTTCAGTGCCATTGTCCCAGATCTCACTGTGTTCATTTAAGTCACTTAAGTCTCCTTTAGAAATAGAATCAGCTGATGTATGAACCAACAAGAAGATGGCTGGGCAACAGCATTTAAGACCTCATTAACAATACACTTTACAATAGCAACAACCAGGCACAACATAAGTAATAGTAGCATGCTCTAATCAGCCCCCTAGATAGACAAGCTCAAGTCATGAGGAAACAGTCCACTGGTCAGTCTAACCTGTCTTAGACAAAAAGTTTCCAGTTCTTGAATTTTATATGAGAACTTCTTGACTTATCCTCAAACGTTAATCCAAATGCCACAGGAGGTGTTAGCCAGTGCACAGCTGCCTTGTGTGGTCAGTAGAGAACTCACACGTGATTCTCTAGCTTGACATCGTCGGAGGCAGTGAGTGAAGGTTTTACACTTGAGTTGGACCAGCAGGCACATTCTGGACAATTTCATTGGTTGTGATTGCCAATGTTTGGGACACCTTCTAATGTAGTGTTTTAATCAGGAATCCCACGCCAAGGAAGAAACCCATGCATAACGTGATGAAACCAGTATCCCTGTGACCTCTGGACCATTTGCTCTTGGATAGGCATGTCCTTTGGGTGACGGCCAGTATGTGAACACTGAGGCCCCAATCTGGCATGTAGATCCACCCATGCCTCCCAGGATGGGAGACTCTTTCTCTGCTCCAGCGCCCACATTGGATGATGATATCACCTTAGTAGAAATACACAAAGCCACAAGGAGTACCACCTGGCAATTGACAAATATTGTTAAATATACCTCTCAAGTGTTTAAGCACCATTAAAACCAAATATACCTAAAGTTTAACAGAAAATAGTATAATTAATTTAACCAGCACAAGAACATTTTAGTTGATCTCACGGATATAGTTAAATAAAAAAGCTTTATTAATTACTTCTTGTGGAACAATTTACCATTAATAAAAACATTACATATGACTTAGAAAAAACAGTGACTGCTATAGCTACTTTTCTTGTTCTCAAAAGTTGGTTGCTGAACATTAATCTGGAAGGTGTCATTTTTACAGATAAATGTATTTATCACAGCCCAGATGTGGAAATTAATTTCCTTGAATGTATCCTGTCATGATGGCAGCTAGTAGCATTTTCAGCACACATCTTAAAAGAAGAAAATTCCATGGAATTCTCTAAGAAGGATCCAAACTCAAACTGAGTTTAGTAACTAAATTCTCATAGTAATTTTGATTGACTTAAAATCTGGACAATGCCAGACAAGCATAATTATTTTTATTTTCTTTTTTTTAATACGGTGGAAAAAAATCTCTGTGTTTACTCAATTACTGTCCAGGAAAACCCAAAGGCATTTTGGATTTAAAAGATATCCTTGGCAGGGTGTGGTGGCTCATGTCTGTAATCCCAGCACTTTGGGAGGCCAAAGTAGGTGGATCTCTTGAGCTCAGGAGTTTGAGACCAGCCTGGGTAACATGACAAAACTCTGTCTCTACAAAAAATACAAAAGTTAGCTGGGTGTGGTGGTGCACGCCTGTAGTCCCAGAGGAGGCTGAGGTGGGAGAATTGCTTGAGGCTGAGAGGTCAAGGCTGCAGTGAGCCATGATCATGCCACTGCACTCCAGCCTGGGCACCAGAGTGAGACTCTGTCTCAAAAAAAAAAAAAATATATATATATATATATGTGTGTGTGTGTGTGTGTGTGTGTGTGAATATGTGTGTGTGTATATGTGTGTGTGTGTATGTGTGAATATGTGTGTGTATATATATGTGTGTGTGTATATATATCCTTAGAGTTTTATGACTCTAAGTTTAGAGCCTCATTTTGTGGAAAGTAATTGGAAAAGGAGTCTTCAGAACAGATTTTGACAAGAACAATGGAGAGTTGTCTTGGTCGCCTCATTAAACAGAAGAACAAATTAAGATAACTTACATAATAATAATTAAGAATGTCAATTCTGGCTGGGCACAGTGGCTCACACCTGTAATCCCAGTACTTTGGGAGGCTGAGGTGGGCAGATCACCTAAGGTTGGGAGTTCGAGACTAGCCTGGCCAACACAGTGAAACCCCATTTCTACTAAAGATACAAAAAAATTACCCCAGTATGGTGGCAGGCACCTAAAATCCCAGCTACTTGGGAGGCTGAGGCATGGGAATCTCTCGAACCCGGCAAGTAGAGGTTGCAGTGAGCCAAGATTGTGCCACTGCACTCCAGCTTGGCTGACAGAGCAAGATGGCTTTTAAAAAAAGAGTCAATTATTACTGAAGAATCCTTGTTGCTTCATTTAAAACAAACTAGAAGCATGGTAAGAAAAAACATAAAAGCAAAAAAAAGATAAACTCTTAAGAACTGGGAACTGGCTCTACCTCAAATAAGAATAGTGCCTTATTTCCTCACAGGGAAAGAAAACCTATACTTCAAAGTTGTAACTTGCTGATAACTATTAAACATCTCATTTCTGTCGTATTTGAAGCTTTTGCTTATTGACGTTTCTATACTATTGTGTTTATACATTGAAATATGCATAAATAGGTCACTCCATAATTTTTTACATTATATTAATCTTAATTGATTTTATCATTTTTATTAAAGTGTTATAAAAGAGCAAATGCACTCATGTATAGGCAAGAATATAAGTTAAACTTGTTATTTGAGATAATGATAGGCTGAAGAACAGTTCCTCAAGATGTTCATATCCTAGTCCAGGAACCTGTGACTGTGTTATCTTACCTGGCAAAAGGAATTTTGCAGATGTTTTTACGTTGAGGATCTTGAGATTATCTCATATTATTTAAGAGGGTCTGATTTAATCACAGGCGTCCTTATAAGAAGGCAGCAGGAAGTCAGAGAGGAGAAAAGATGCTTAGCTGCTGGTTCGGAAGATTAGAGGAAGGAACCAAAGAATGCAGCCAGCCTCTGGAAGCTGGAAGAGGCGAGGGAGCAGATTCTCCCTGAAGTCTCCGGAAGACACGCAGAGCGGCCAACACCTTGGGGTTAGACTTCTGATTTTAGACTTACAGTTCTGACCAGATCTGTAAGATAATACACTTGTTTCCTTAAGCCGTTAAGTTTGTGGTAATTTATTACAGCAATAATAGAAAACTAATATACATAACTCCATATATCTTTTCTTGCTTTAGAAATTGGAAATAAAAATTATTAATTGCTAACTTTTATGATTTCAAAGTCAATTAGAGATCTTAGAAATTAAATTCAAGTCAGATCAAGGCCATCCTGGCCAACATGGTGAATCTACCAAAAATTACAAAAATTATCTGGGTGTGGTGGTGCACACCTGTAGTCCCAGCTACTTGGGAGGCTAAGGCAGGTGAATTGCTTAAACCCAGGAGGCAGAAGTTGCAGTGAGCTGAGATCGCACCACTGCACTCCAGCCTGGCGACAGAGCAAGACTCTGTCTTAAAAAAAAAAAAAAAGAAAAGAAATTCAAGTAACCTTTCAAAAAACAATAGCTAATAAAAAAGATCACTAATGATACAAACGTATCAGAAAAATATCACTTTAGAGTTTACATCAATAGTTTCTAGTGATCCTGTAGATTCCCATAATTTGTTGCATGATTGAAGTTGGAATAACCAGTGTCTTCTTAGATGACTTTGATTAGATTAGAAGACATTAGATTAGAAAACACTGGATTAATGTCTTCTTAGAAGACTTGGCTCTAATCTATGGCCATACCACCCTTAAGGCGCCCAATCTCCTCTGATCTTGGAAGCTAAGCAGGGTCGGGCCTGGTTAGTACTTGGACGGGAGAAGACTTCATTCTAGAAGACATTGGTTATTGTAATTTAATCTAACTAAATACATATATTTACATGTTTATAATTCTAAACATTTATGAAAGCAGCATTAGCTTAAGACAAATCTTGGTAATTCCAATTATTTAAGCTATCTAGTATAAACTAGAATATTATGCTAAAATTATTTTTGTATCAGGTTAAAATCAGAGAGAAGACATTATTCAAACTAAGCTAATCCTCAAATATTTCTTGATGATAAATATTATATCCATGATTATAAATTCCTTCTATGTTATATATAGGTTTCTCCTATGTTATATAGGAGAAATTTATAATAATAATTAACATATAGCAGTATAACAATAATTAACCTTCTAAATTGTTTAAAAGAACCAAGCGAACTCCATTTTATCTTATTATATAACTCGGTGACCAGAATCATTAACTTAACTCACAGCTAAATCTTTCTTTTTCAGAGATGCAGGCTCAGCAGGAAAATATTCATTAAAAGAACTAAAATGTTTAATAACAATAGAGGTCAGGCTGTTTTGCCTTTTGGAAATTACTGAGTACTCTTATTTTAAATTTACATAAGTGCTTTTAAGTCTCTACAAAGTTATTAACTTCAGGGCTCCCATAGAGTTTGAGAATTTATAATCTGATTCATTAGTTTGCTTCTATCTGGATCTGATATCCCTAGAGTGTGGTGTAATAACAGAGTTTACAGCCAACTGAAAAGAGTGCCCATTGTGGAACTGAAATAGTTTATGTTGGGTTGAAGGGAAGGTATTAACCATTTTTGAACTTGACATGCTTAACAAAAAACAGATAAAGAATGGATTCCTTCACCAGCCTAAAGACAGACAAGGAACTCCAGGGAAAGAGTGTTTTCTTCTCTTCTCCAGATGAAACATAGACAAACAAATACACAACAGATCGAGACTGAAAGTGCTACTGGAAAGACTCTAAGTTAAAACCAAGTCTTGCAAGAGACTGCTGACCAGAATGACAAAACAAGTCAAAAGCGTGGTAACTCAGGCCACATGGATTAAATAAAGTAAACTTAGTGTGCGTGCGAGAAACGTAATCACACCATCTGAGCTTGATGGCCATTGGGAGACCCCGTCTCAATGCAGGCCCACCAGAAGACCAAAGCCGAGCGCAGAGGGACTCGTGCTGTCTGGCAGAGGTGTCCACTAGCATCAGCAAATAAATCTGGTCAAGGCCATTTTAGTAGAACCTCTATTCTTATTTATTTATTTGAGATGGAGTCTCGTTCTCATTGCTCAGGCTAGAGAGCAGTGGCGTGATGTTGGTTCACTACAGCCTCCACCTTCTGGGTTCAAACGATTTTCCCATCTCAGCCTCCCAAGTAGCTGGGACTATAGGCACGTGCCACCATGCCCAGCTAATTTTTGTACTTTTAGTAGAGATGGGGTTTCACCATGTTAGCCAGGCTGGTCTCGAACTCCTGACCTCAGGTGATTCACCCTCCTTGACCTCCCAAAGTGCTGGAATTACAGGTGTGAGCCACCACATCCAGCCAGAACCTTTATTCTTCCTGTTGTAGAAAAAAAACAAAGACTGCCAAAGCTGACAACAAAAATAAAGCAAAAACAATAAACACAAGAAACAAAATGAGGCTATTAACTCTGCCAAGCGAGGCCGCACATGCAGGTGAAGAAATCACTTAGTAGTTCTCCAAGGTGGAGAAAGTCAGGGGTTTCTGAGTACCGAAAAAGGAGAATTCATGGTGGTACTAAGCATTGAAAATGAGCCCTCTGGACAAGACAGAATGAGCCCTAAGTCTGTGTGTTGTTTGTAGTTCGGTGCTGTAGGGGTCTCGGGTACTGTGATGACTTGAAGTTCATGCTCCTTTAATAGCTTCAACTGTTTAGAGCCAGTTGTAACGAAACACAATATTCAATCTTGACAGCCCCCAGGCAAGTGCTTCTGTAAGTAAATAATTATCCTCTTACAGGTGGCATTAAAAGCAAGGAGCTCTGAACTACACCACAACTCTAGACTCATTGAGAGGGCGAGGTGGTCTTCCTGAACTATCCTGGTCTGGGTCCAACAGGGGTTTTCTTACTAGAAAAATTGTGCCGCCCTTCAAAATCAGAGTCGAGGAGATAACAAAGTAACCAGAAAACAATAGAGGGCGCACTTGCTGGGAGGTGTTCTCAGACTGCCCTAGGGGATCCTGGGAGAGGAAAGTAGTTGTGACTGACTTCCTGGCATCTGCACTTGTTTTTTGCTTGGTCCTTTGTTTCTTTGTTACTGAGTATATAGCAGTTACCAGGAAAAAAAAATTTTTCATTAACAAAGTTACTTTTATTTGTATTAATCACAGTCCCAATAGAGTCAGGTTAGGTTTAGTTATTAATGAACCCAATAATAATCAAGCTTCTTAGCAACCTTCCATTCATTATGGCCATTAGGAATGAAAACATCAGCATAAACTCAGTTGCCCTAAACAATGCTTGATGCTAGTAAACCTATTCCGGGGTGGCTTACGTTCCAGCCAATCAAACATGTTGTGTTTCCAAGTCAAAATAAACTGTGATTCAGGAACCTGCTGAGGGAGGATGTTTTCTTTCTTCTGTTAATGTCACTAAGAATCGCAAACTTTGTGTGTTCATTCATCTAGTTAATACTGGAATACATGTTTTTAAATTGGATAAAGAAATGCCTGAAGAATTGTCTGAAGAACTTGGGTTTGTCAAAACTCAGAACTATACTCTAAAGTATTAATTTTACTATATGTAAATTTTACCTTTAAAAACCTCACCCACGAAAAAGAATTTGGATTATTTCCCCTGACAAACAGATAACTGAAAACTTGATTTAAAAATAGTTTGCAGTGTCTGTGGCTAAAATGCCCAAATTTGCTTCTAGGGAATAGGAAAGGGGTAAAAATGAAACAAGATTGGCCAATGAGTTGACAAATATTGAAGCTGAGTGCTGGGCATACAGGGATCTGTTAACCTATGCTCACTCTCTCTCTCTCTCTCTCTCTCTCTCTCTCTCAGTTTATATGTTTGAAATTTTTCATAATAAAAATCTTTTTTTTATCGGTCTGAGTTTTGCTCTTGTTGCCCAGGCTAGAGTACAATGGCACAATCCCTGCTCCACCGGGGTTCACATGATTCTCCTTCAACCTCTGCCTCCTGAGTAGCTGGGATTACAGGCACCTGCCACCACGCCCGGCTATTTTTTTTGTATTTTTAGTAGAGACGGGGGTTTCACCTTGTTAACCAGGCTGGTCTCGAACTCCTGACCTCAGGTCATCCACCTGCCTCAGCCTCCTACAGTGCTGGGATTACAGTCACGAGCCACCGCACCCAGCCTATAATAAAATCTGAACTGATAACTTGTGTTTAGGAAAGGCTTTTACACAAAATATGCTGTCCTGATGTTCAGTGCCCAGCAGAATGCTCAAAATGGTAAACATCAGATAATGAATGTTTACCATGTGCCACATTCTGAGCTATGTGCCTTACACATAGCTTCAGTCCCAGTAACCCTGCAAAGTAGGTATTATTATTCTCCTTTATAAAGAAGGAAACCAAGGCTAAGGACATCAAAGTACTAGCCTCAAGTCCCACAGCTTGGAGGTGTAGAAGCCAGGATCCAGGTTAATCTGATTCAAAGTCTAGTTGTGGTTTCAATTTGGTGTCATTTTTGTTTCTTTGGTGCGTGTGTGTATGCGCGAGCTCATGCACATCTGTGTTTACAATGCTTCAATATTAAGAACTACTGTCTTGAGCCGGGTGCGGTGGCTCACACCTGTAATCCCAGCACTTTGGGAGGCTGAGGCTGGCAGATCATGAGGTCAAGAGACCGAGACCATCCTGGCCAACATGGTGAAAACCCGTCTCTAAAATAAATAAATAAAAGAACTACTGTCTCACGTTATGGCTATTCAGCCTTGAAAAAATTGACCAAGGGAGGACAATCAGATGTTCTTTCCATGCAAATGTCATATGTGTTCATTTTTCTGGGATGCTTGAGAAACCCCATGCTAGCGTCTATTGGTGCAGCTTGGGGAGGAAATGACGTTGCTGTCTTGAGTCTTCTTTCAGCACCTTGGGAAGCCTCGCCCACGGCCCTCCGCAGGTGCTCTCTCCTGTTCCTTCAGCCGCTAACGCTTAGTTCAGCAATGAGCACTGAGTTTGAGGTTCTGGAAGTTGCTGACTTTCTGTGTCTGCCCCTGCCACTCAGCTGATGGCAGCTTGTTCCGATCCATCAGGATCACAGCTGAGAGCCTTTCTTCCATTTCGTATTCCCCCAAAGTTCCACGAGAAGCCTCCTACAAGACTAAAGCAATACTAATAAGGCAACTGAGGTATGAAAGAGACATCACAGCTAGCAGGAATCTGCCCTTCTTAAGCACCTACTATGTGCTTTATTGCCCAGCGGGCAATTAAAACACATGATTTTTTCCATGGGAATAACCCTACCAAAAGAGGGATTATTATTTTCATCTTAGAAAAACTGGAGCTCACAATGTTTGAGAGTGTCTAGGAAAATGACTCCACTGTGTGTGCTTTTTCTAGTATGTGGTTTAATTATTTTCTTTTCCTTTTTTTTTGTTGTTGTTGTTGTTGAGATGGAGTCTCACTCTGTCACCCAGACTACAGTGAAGTGGCACCATCTCAGCTCACTACAACCTTCCCCTCCTGGGTTCAGGCAATTCTCCTGCCTCAGCCTCCTGAGTAGCTGGGATTACAGGCAGGCGCCACCATGCCTGGCTAATTTTTGTATTTTTAGTAGAGACAGGGTTTCATCATGTTGGTCAGGCTGGTTTCGAACTCCTGACCTCATGATCTACCCCACTGGGCCTCCCAAAATGCTGGGATTACGGGCAGGAGTCACTGCGCCTGGCCCATTTAGTTATTTTCTATCTGGGTGACTTTCCAGCTTCCCCTTGCTGAACCTCAGTTTCTTCAAGTGTAAAACAATGATTGTGACTGCAATGGAAAGAATTGTAATGAGGGTTCAATAAAAATGCTTCATGCCTCCATATACACAAACACATATTCTCACTTGCCCCAGAAATTGTGACACCATAATTATTTTCTAGGGATCTCCTGAGCAGCTATACTTTTTTCTAATTTGTGATAATGTCAAGTGACATAGGTGTTCTCAACCATGTGGCGTCTTCTCTGTTCACCCCCCTTCCACAACCCCCTTCCTAACAACTCTGGATTCACTCCATCTTCATTTCAATCATTGGAAGGCCTACATGCAGGAGGCACTACATTCTGTCCTCACCTGACCTCTCAGATACCACCTCTGAGTCAGGCACAGAGTTCTGATTGCATCCTTGCAGGTTCTAAGTGTCCCCCACCCACAGGCCCCGGTACTCCCCATAATTCGTCTGGATCATCACTGAGATCAAATAATTAATTGTGTAATTGATTGTTAAGATCAATCTGCTGGACAATGAAAGCAAGAACTGTGTCCTGTTAACCACTGCGTCTCAGCTTCTTGTAGAGCACCAGGCACAAAGTAGGAAATTTCTAATATTTGTTGACTATAAGAATAAAACATTTTAAATGTATGTTTGGCCAGGCACAGTGGCTCATACTCATTATCCCAACACTTTAGGAGGCCAAGGCAGGAGGATCACTTGAGCCTAGGAATTCAAGACCAGCCTGGGCAGCATAGTGAGACCCCATCTCTACAAAAAAAAAAAAATTAAAATTAGCCAGGTGTGGTAGTGCTACTTGGGAGACTGAGGCAGAATTGTTTGAGTCCAGGAGTTCAAGGTTATAGTGAGCTATGATCATACTACTATACTTCAGCCTGGGTGATCCAGTGAGACTGTCTCTCTGGAAAAAAAAAAAAAAGTGTGATTTTTCTCTCTACAAAGCTAGACTCTTTTTTTTTCCCTTTTCCAACTTTTATTTTAGGTTCGGGGTACATGTGCAAGTTTGTTACCTGGGTATATAGCATGATGCTGAGGTTTGGAGTATTAAGAACCCCATCACCCAGGTACTGAGCATAGGACGCAATAGTTCATTTTTCTGCTCTTGCTCCCCTCCCTCCCTTCCCTCTTTATTAGTCCCCAGTTTCTACTGTTGCCATCTTTCTGTCCATAAGAGTCCACTGTTTAGCTCCCACTTATGAGTGAGAACATGCAGTCTTTGGTTTTCTGCTCCTGCACTAATTGGCTTAGGACAATGACCTCCAGCTGCATCCATGTTGCTACAAAGGACATGATTTTGTTTTATATGGCTGCATACTATTCCATGGTGTATATGTACCACATTTTCTTTATCCAATCCACCGCTGATGTGTCCCTAGGTTGACTTCATGTCTTTGCTATTGTGAATACTGCTGTGATGAACATGTGAGAGCAGCTATCTTTTTGCTAAAAAGATCTGTTTTCTTTTGGATATATACCCAGTAATGTAATTGCTGGGTCAAATGGTGGTTATGTTTTACATTCTTTGAGAAACTTCAAACTGCTTTTCACAGTGGCTGAATTAATTTGCATTCCCACCAGCAGTGTATAAGACTCTCCTTTTCTCTGCAGCCTCACCGGCATCTGCTGTTTTTTGGCTTTTTAATAGTAGCCATTCTTAGTGGTATAAAATGGTATCTCATTGTGATTTTGATTTGCATTTCTCTGATGATTAGTCACAAAGAGCATTTTTTCATATGTTTGTTGGACACTTGTGTGTCTTTTGAAAAGTGCCTTTTCATGTCTTTTTCCCATTTTTTAGCAAGGTTGTTTTCTGCTTGTTCAATTCTTTAAATTCCATATCAATTTTTAGATGTTAAACCTTTGTCAGATGCAAATTTTGCAAATATTTTCTCCCATTCTGTAAATTGTTTACTCTGTTGATAGTTTCTTTTGCTATGCAGAAGCTCTCTAGTTTAATTAGGCCCAACTTATCATTTGTTTTTGTTGCAGTTAAAGCTGGACTCTATCCCCACCATTGTAATGTACTATTTTAATCACAGGTGAGTTTAACTATTCTGTTTCGACTGTGATATTCGCTCTTTGCACTGTCAATTATGTGTCTAGTTAGTAGACAAAGTGATGACAAGTTTATGGAAGAATCAGATTAGTAATGAGATGACTAATGAAATCTTGGGATCACTTATGAGAATTATATATGGTTTTATTATGCATTAGCTGATAAATACAGATTATTTTTTAACAATCCAATTCAAATGAATATTACCACTAGAAGAAAAACATCTATGTAAATTAGGTATTTTTGAGATGAAAAATGAGGAACAGAATTTAAATCAATAAAGAATACTCAAAGCTGTGATTTCTAAAACTTGATATGGACAAAATACTCATAACTTAACCAAGTCTTTGTTGTATTAATAAAATGTACCCAGAAAATAATTAGGGTGACTTATTCCAGTTTGCCCCATTTTAGCACTGAAAGTTCCGTGTCTCAGGAAACCCTAAGTTCCAGGAAAACAAGAATGGTTGGTCACCCTAAAAATGATTGACCCTGTGGAAAGCAATGTTGGCTCTATGACTTACTAGCTCTATCACCTCAGTTCTGTTTTCTCATGTATAAAGTGGGGCTGATAACAATATGTACTTCATAGATTCTTGTGAGGATAAACTGAGATAATGTACAGAAAGCATCTCATGCATAGTGTATGCTCGAAACGTGGAATAGTTACTGTATTATTATTACTACGAATGGCAGAAGTGAAATTCAGAATGAGAACTTTCTCCTCTCCAATCTCTTTATTCCCCTTCTACACTACGCATGTTTAGGCACATTGAATTTAATAACCAGGAACTCCTAAGGCTAGTGGTTGGTTCGGTGGTGCCTGTGGTTAGAAGCAACCAACACACGGCTACTGGATCATCTTTTGCATGTAGACAGCTAGGCCTGGCCTCTAAGCCTTGAAAGAAGCAAGGTTATAAAGAAAGCCTCAGCCAGGCATGGTTGGGCATGCTTGTAATCCCAACACTTTGGAAGGCTGAGGTGGGAGGATTACTTGAGGTCAAGAGTTTGAGACCAGTCTGAGCAACATAGCAAGGAACTGTCTCTACTATAGATATTTATATTAGTTTGTTTTGTTTTGTTTCATTTTTGGAGACAGGGTCTCACTTTGTCGCCCAGGCTAGAGTGTAGTGGTGTGAACATGACTCACTGCAGCCTCAGCCTCCCGAGCTCAAGACAGCTTCCTGCTTCAGTCACTCCAAGTAGCGGGGACTACATGTGCGTGCCACCATGCCTGGCTAATTTTTATATATATTTTTTGGTAGAAACGTGGTTTCACCAAGTTGCCCAGGTTGGTCTTGAACTCCCAAGCTCAAGTGATCCACCCGCCTCGGCCTCTCAAAGTGCTGGGATTATGAGCATGAGCCACGGCCTGGCCAAAAAGAAAAAAAAAAATTGTTTTTTAATGAGCCTGGCATGGTGGCCTCTAGTCCCAGCTATTCAGGAGGATGAGGCAGGAGGATTGCTTGAGCTCAGGAATTCAAGGCTACAGTGAGCTATAATTGCACCACTGCACTCCAACCTGGGCAACAGAATGAGACCCTATAAATAAAATTTAAGGTAAAATAAGGTCCTTGATCCCCTTCAGGTCTCCATAGTCCAGAAGATGGTGAATGTAGTACAAACACCCAAAAACCATTAGGCAAGTTTAAGCCCACACCCATCTGAGCTTATGGGCAGCGTACGACCTGGCTCATTCTAGGCTCTCAGTAACTGGCTGCCATTTCAAGCAGAGAGTAGCTGCTGTGTGCCTCGGGGCCATTCCAGCTTGGATGAGCAAGAGACACTGGTTCTAGAAAGGAACTCCCATGGAAACAAATAAACAGCCAAGAGAGGTGTCAAGGACTCTTCGATTCCTGTTGTGTCATCGTTTGTGCTCGAATCATAAAGCTGTCTTTCCATATGGTGGCATGGCTTAATAAATTCCTCACATTTCAATCATAGCTCTGCCATCCTTTGCTTGATTCCTGAGACAGGGGTTGAGTTCTAGACTCAAAATGATTCTAGAATTAGGAGAAGTTTGTAGGTTTGGGAGGGGCTGGGGCAGATGGAAATGGTTGCCAGAGGGGTCTTTATCCCGCCTCTGTGTGGTCCTTAACAATGTTTCACCTCCTGCTTCTACCCATTTCAGCATCTCCCTGATGCCATCTGCTCTGCCGGGGCTGGCTTTTTTCTGTCTGGAGAGATTGAGATCATGTCTCTAAGAAATCTCCATCTTTCAGCTTCGGATCTCAGAGCACTCCATGCGTGTCCGTCACTAATCCGCAGGCAGGGCTCTGAAACAGGCGCCTTAACACCAATTCTGAGGCAGGGTGGATACCTGCTGCAGTGCAGAGTTAAATCAGAGACGCTCAGAGAGGCAATCAGGGTGGCCTCTGAAAGCAATTACAGGGCTGAGCCTTTATAACAAAGGCTAGTTGACCCGACTTAACCAAGAAAGCCTGTATCACCCTACCTGGAAACCTGCCAGGCGTCCAAAAGTTAAATACTTCAAAGAACACAGCATCCCTGTGGCTGCTTTTCTGCTAGCAACCTCTCCTTTCTCTCTGATAGGAGAGCTGACTTTCAGCCACGAGTGAGAGATGCCCTGGAAAAGGAAAAGCTTGTAGAACGAATGACTTTGTGAACACTAATTCTGGGATAGTATTAAGAAAATTAGGATGGGACTGGGCACAGTGGCTCATGCCTGTAATCCCAGCACTTTGTGGGGCCAAGGCCAGTGGATCACAAGGTCAGGAGTTTGAGACCAGCATGACCAATATGGTGAAACCCCATCTCTAATAAAAATACAAAAATTAGCCAGGCATGGTGGCGGGTACCTGTAGTCCCAGCTACTCAGGAGGCTGAGGCAGGAGAATCGCTTGAACCCAGGAGGCAGCGGTTGCAGTGAGCCAAGATCGAGTCACTGCACTCCAACCTGGGTGACAAAGCAAGACTCTGTCTCAAAAAAAAGAGAAAAGAGAGAAAATTAGGATGCATAAACCAGGTGCAGTGACTCACGCCTATAATCCCAGTATTTTGGGAGGCCGAGGTGGGTGGATCACCTGAGGTCAGGAGTTCGAGACCAGCCTGGCCATCATGGTGAAACCCCATCTCTACTAAAAATACAAAAATTAGCTGGGCATGGTGGCATGCAGCTGTAATCCCAGCTGCTCTGGAGGCTGAGGCAGGAGAATCGCTTGAACCTGGGAGACAGAGGTTTCAGTGAGCCAAGATAGTGCCACACTGTACTCCAGCCTGGCAACAGAGCGAGACTCGGTCTAAAAAAAAAAAAAAAATTGGATGTATTGGCTGAAAAGGGAAGTTGGGAGGGGGACATTTTAAAACTGGCAAACGAAAAATTGCGGCGTTGCATCTTCTGTGGTATGCACTGTCAATTATGTGCAAATTATTATGTCAATTATTCAAGGGAATAGGAAGTCGCTTGCTGCATGGGTGGGCAGCTGGGGGTCTGGTAGATGGTGCTGGTGTAGGTGACGAAAATACTCAGATATGAAATGGTGGCAGCAGTGTGAAAGGGCAGGAGCCTTTTGGAAACTGCCTTATCAATTCAAAAGAGCAATGTAGGCCAGCCGCGGTGGCTCGTGCCTGTAATCCCAGCACTTTGGGAGGCTTAGGTGGGTGGAACACTTGAGGTCAGGAGTTTGAGACCAGCTTGCCAACATAGTGAAACCCCGTCTCTACTAAAAATACAAAATTAACCAGGTGTGGTGGCTCATGCCTGTAATTCCAGCTGCTTGAGAGGTTGAGGCAGGAGAATCACTTGAACCTGGGAGGCGGAGGTTGCAGTGAGCCAAGATTGAGCCATTGCACTGCAGCCTGGGTGACAAGAGAGTAAAAAAAATCTCCATCTCAAAAGAAAAAAGAAAAGCCGGGCGTGGTGGCTCACACCTATAATCTCAGAACTTTGGGTGTCTGTGTTTGGGCAGATCGCCTGAGATAGGGAGTTTGAGACCAGCCTGGCCAGCATGGTGAAACCCTGTCTCTACTAAAAATACAAAAATTAGCCAGGTGTGGTGGCAGGTGCCTGTAATCTCAGCTACTTGGGAAGCTGAGGCAGGAGAATTGCTTGAACCCAGGAGTCAGAGGTTGCAGTGAGCCAAGATCACGCCACTGCACTCCAGCCTGAGCAACAGAGTGAAACTCTGTCTCAAAAAAGAAAGAAAGAAAGAAGGAAGGAAGGAAGGAAAGAAAGAAAGAAAGTAGTAAAGTCAATGATAAAACAAGCGTCTCTTGAATATTATAAAAATTGTGTGTCTACGAATGGTGGTTATGCAGGAAACCTTGTCTTTAGAAACCACCCATTCCCCTTGAGGTCTCCTACGTCAAGTCCAAATCATATTATATTTGGACTAAAATATAATAACTATACTAATGATTGTCAGTGTAATGATTACACTAATACTAATTAGCCAGGCATGGTGGCCCATAGTCCTAGCTATTCAGGAGACTGAGACAGAAGGATTATTTGAGCCCAGGAATTCAAGGCTACGGTGAGCTATTAAGCATAAGGTAAGTATTAAAAGTCCACCTTAGGACTGCCTTGAACTTCAGTTCACTAGACTTTACAATCACCCTGGCCTGTTCTCCACCTGCCTTCTCTCCTCTCCGCTGTGTTGGTGAAGCAAGCCCTGCTCCTGCCTTCCTCTCCTTTCTCCCTCCCTCCCCAGCAGTAAGAGTCTCTGAGCTCTGACGGGGTCCTGGGAAGTCCCAGTGCTGTGAATAGTGCCTGCCATATCTTAATGGAATGTTCCATATGAGCTACTGTTAATAGGTGTGTTCCCCCTATGGCTTTTCAAAATAAAGTAAAATAACTCAGGCTTAGTTCTGAAAGGAACCCAGCCCTCCTTCTTTCTTTCCAATCTGACTTGTGTGTCTGCATTTAATTAATTGGGCTTGTAGCTGATAGATCCTCTGATTTGCACAAACAATTAAGTGTAATTACTTGGGAACACCCATAAGCGCTCATAATCTATTATGCTTGGCAAATTTGGCCGAACAAATGGTTTCCAAACCTGGTTCTGCTATGTCTACTGTGCTCATTCTTGGAATAAACACACAACGCAGAGTTGATTTACATGTTCGGCCTTTTACGACATTCTGACATTGCATCATTTCTTCCAGGGCTAGATGCCCTTGTTTTAAGAAAGACTAAAACCTTCTGTTCAGTTTTACTCAATTCATTCCACCAGCTATCTGGGACACCTTCAAGGATCATACTTTGCTTCAAGCCCGTCCCCAGCACACCGTGTACTAAGCACTCCTCGCTTCATCAATTCCAGATGTTCATTTCCCAGGAGACAATTTTCAGCTTTATATTTTTTTGAAATGAGTATGTGGACACTTCTGAAGTCAATTTTTTGCTATTGTTATCGTTGCTGATATTCTTTCATTTTATGTGCTCCGCTTGGCTTCCTGATGAATTGATTCTTTGCACTTTCCTTGGAATGTCTGAGTCATGAAAATTAGAGACCCCATATCCCCAGGGGTGATGCCTTATCAGACCTCTGCTGAGGACACTGGTCTTGCCTACATGTGTGTGAGTGGGTTGGGGCTTATGAAGAGGCTGAGAACTTGGGAGAAGGGACTGGTAATCTAGATCTCTAGGCTACAGCTCCTAATATTGGGAGGCAGGGGTAGTTTATGGTTCCTTTTGTAAAGTTAGATATTGGGCCAAAGATATAAGTTTGTGGGAAGCAGATAAAATGGAGCAGGAGGCTGGGCATGGTGGCTCATGCCTGTAATCCCAGCAAGTTGAGAGACTGAGGTGAGTGGATGGCCTGAGGTCAGGAGTTTGAGACCAGCCTGGCCAACATAGTGAAACCTCATCTACTAAAAATACAAAAATTAGCCAGGTGTGGTGGCAGGTGCCTGTAATCCCAGCTATTCAGGAGACTGAGATGAGAGAATCGCTTGAACCCAGGAAGAGGAGGTTGCGGTGAGCCGAGATTGCGCCACTGCACTCCAGCCCGGGCAACAAGAGCAAAACTCTGTCAAAAAAAAAAGAGACAAAGAGTTGGCAAGTGATTGTCCTCAAGGAAAGAGAGGATTGCTATGTCTCCATCACCTCAGGGAAGAGAGTCTTGGAGCAGGAGACAAAAGCTTTCATTAAAAAAAGAATTAATGCAGATCGGATTAGGTAAATCGGTACAGATGGGGACAGCCACACCTAACCTGGAGGGGGTCAGGGAACACTCTCATTCTCCACTCAGAGACCACTCCACATTTAGTACAACGCACTTGTGCCAGTCAGTCAACCTTCCCGGATAATGACGGAACTCCAAGTCACTTAACCTCTGTTAGTCTCATTGAAGCCATCCGTAAACTGGGAACAGTCAGAGCCAAGCCGTGTGGAGTCATTCCCAAAGCCCCTGCTGTCTCCCTGCCTCCCAGTTACAGCAACATTAATTTCTTTTGCCCCATTTTACTTTTAAAACTTAAATCAATTTAATATTGTTATGTTTTTAAATTACTATGAATTCTACAATTACACAAATAACACGTACATATATTCTCCACGTAAAAACAAACAAACATGTAGGCTGAGCGTGGTGTCTCACACCTGTAATCCCAGCACTTTGGGAGGCCGAGGTGGGTAGATCACGAGGTCAGGAGTTCAAGACCAGCCTGGCCAAGATGGTGAAACCCCGTCTCTACTAAAAATACGAAAAAGCCTGGTGCAGTGGCAGGTGCCTGTAATCCCAGCTACTCGGGAGCCTGAGACAGGAGAATCGCTGGAACCCAGGCAGCAGAAGTTGCAGAGAACCAAGATCGTGCCACTGTGCTCTAGCCTAGGCGACAGAGTGAGACTCCATCTCAAATAATAATCATAATAAAATAATAATAAAAATAAACACATTACGGCCGGGCGCGGTGGCTCAAGCCTGTAATCCCAGCACTTTGGGAGGCCGAGGCGGGTGGATCACGAGGTCAAGAGATCGAGACCATCCTGGTCGACATGGTGAAACCCCGTCTCTACTAATACAAAAAATTAGCTGGGCACGGTGGCGCGTGCCTGTAATCCCAGCTACTCAGGAGGCTGAGGCAGGAGAATTGCCTGAACCCAGGAGGCGGAGGTTGCGGTGAGCCGAGATCGCGCCATTGCACTCCAGCCTGGGTATCAAGAGCGAAACTCCGTCTCAAAAAAAAAAAAAAAAAAAAAAAAAAAAAAAAAAAAAAAAAAAATAAACACATTATAGACAAAGCTGAAGTCTCCTTTGGTCATTGTCATTAATTTGTTGTGTCCTTTCAAAACCTTTTGCATGTGATAAATGTAAATATGTTTATATTTAAAGAATGATTGACATCAAATGGCACATATTTTGCAAGATTTTTTTTGTTCATTCATCATGCCCTAGAGAATTCCCTGGTGGTAATTTCATATTTATCTCATCTGCTTTAAAAATTTTACAGTATGATTGTGCCATAAATGTTTTATTCCTGTGGAGGGACATTTAGATGGTTTTCCACTGATTTGGAAGACCCTCGTTGTGTGGGGTGGAAGGTAGAGGGGCAGGAGGAGTCTGTTCCCTCTGTAAGACCGTGAGCTTATTTACAAGAATTTTGTCTCAACCAAGTTAATTTCCCTGGCAAGCACTTCACTGGGAGACTGGCAAGAGAAGCATGTTTGACAGTGAACAGTCAGAGACAGAATGGCCCTGCCTTTAGAAGCCTGCAGTTGAAGACCTAAGAACCTATGAAACAACACGTGATGAAGCCTCTTAGAGCCTCAGAATAAACAAAGGAGACAAAGACAAAGTGATCTCTTTGCTCCTCTGCCAGATCCTAATTAAGTTAAGGTAGATGAAGAAATTAGTGTCAGGAGATAAACAGGATAAGGCCCTGCCCTCAACATGCTTGCCATTTAATGAAAAGGAACCCAGGGAGATAAGATTTGTAGATGGAGGAATGTGGACCATGTACTCAGAGCAGCAGAGGCACAGAACTAAGAGGGGTATGGAATAGGGAGTGATTGCTTGCAGAGATGAAACTTGCAAAGAAAAGAGGCTTTGAACTGCGTTAGAATCGAGGGAGAGAAGAAAAAAAACTGGGTGAAGCCTTGGGGAGCTAGAAAAGAAAAAGATTCCAGAAAAGCAGAAAGGGATGTAAGTTAGCACTTCTCCAACTTGAACATGCAGTATTCAGAGGTCACCCCAGGGATCTTAGAACAAAGCAAATCCTGACCCAGTTAATCTGGGATGGGGCCCAAGGTATTCTGCGTTGCTACAATGTATTGATACCCATACCCGTCATGGTACAGAGGGAGGACATCCTGGCTATATTTGGGGGCATCAGGCTAGAACTAAAAATGATAGGAATCTGACATTAAAGTTGTGATCAAATTCCAGAGGAACATGAACATCAGAATGACTTGATAACGTTGCTTACTTTGAGCTTTTCCTTCAAACTTAGCCCCTGGTGTGGTTTGTTTACAGTAACAACAGAAATACTTACTGAGCTACTACCATGTACAGGTACTTTGCTCAGTGCTGGAAATACGACAGTGATCCATAGACCAAAATCCCTGTTCTAATGCAGAGGACATTCTTTCTAATGAGGTGAGAAAGACAATAAGCAATACAGATAATTTTAAAAAGTGATGTAATGTTAGTGATAAATACTATGGAAAACGGAGCAATTAAAAAAGGAATAGGATGGGCAGGATGAATCTTATTTTTAAGTAATGTGGCCAAGGTAGGCCTTAGTGATTTGCATAAAGATGTGAGGGAGATAAAGGGGTTAACCATGTGGGTGTCAGGGAAACAGCATTACAGGCAGAGGGAACAGCCAGTGCAAAGGCCCTGAAATTTTACAGATGAGGGAACTAAGATACAGAGAGGTTAGATAACTTACCCAAGGTTTCCCATCCAAAATGCAAGCCCAGATCAAACTCAAGTTCATGATCTTCTTTAACCACTATTCTGCTGCCTTTTTTAGTCTGGCATCAGATGGTCTGTGGTGTCACAGATGAGTCCCTGAGAGTAAAAATTTACTGAGTGCCTCCAACATTGTACAACGGACAGTTACTCTCCCTGTCTAAACAGGTGCAAGGGAGTTAGGTAAAAGGGATCTGCTCCATTTGAGCTCCTTCCAGGACCCCCTACCCCTAATTCCCCACTCTTTAAACCTGGAGCAAGTTCTTCATTTGTTCCCACCTGTGCTTCCTCGCCATCTAGCAGTGTGACCATGGACATTTACTTAACCACTCTGAACTTCACTGTTTCCTCATCTGTAAATAGTGTCACCTCACGGAACTGCTGGGAAGATGAGATGAGAAAGTGCACAGATAATAACAGCTCCTATTTATTGGTCATCTGTCATATTCCAGGCACTGTGCTAAGCACTTTACGTCTATTCTCATAGTCCTTGTGACAACCATGTGGCTAGGTACGTTAGTAGTGTCCCATTTTAAAGATGAAACTGAGACTCTGAGAAGTGACTTATCCAGGTCTGCAATTAAGAAGTGTTACAGTTCAGAGAGGAAGTTGGGAAGGTCTAACCCCATGGCCCAAGTTCATAACGACTCAGGCTGCCTTGCTGGCTTTACACTCTGCTGTTATGATCAAATAACTAAGAAATGCATGGAATTTGAACTTTCTTCGCTATTCATGTGGAATAATCTTTATGAGTTTTAGAAGTGGATTTCTAGGGTTTCTCTTGGTCAATTTGTACCTAAGGGTTTAGGTGCTCAGAATGGTAGCAGAGAAGAAGAGCTTACCTTCTAAAAGGGGAGAGACAGCTAGTATTTCACACCTAGTAAGCATTTTAACAAGGAAACAAATAAGGTAAGCCTGGAGCAGCTTACTGTGCCAGAAAGTAAGGTAAGACCTCACAGACTGATGAAGACAGGTCAAAAGAACATAGATACCAGCTTACAGGAGCCCCCACTGACCTGATCTGGATACATTTTAAGATCAAAGTGAATAGTCACAGTAATAGATGATAATACACTGAATAAAATCCCAAGTCCATCCTAATTCAAATAAATAAATATATTCATATAAAAGGGGAAGGGAAAGCTTTTCTTTAAAGTAGAATGTCAATTAACAAATTTAGAAGGAAATAGTCTGGGCGTGGTGGCTCACACCTGTAATACCAGTACTTGGGAGGCCAAGACGGGCAGATCACCTGAGGTCAGGAGTTCAAGACCAGCCTGGCCAACACGGTGAAACCCCACCTCTACTAAAGAAAACACACAAAAATTAGCCGGGTTTGGTGTGCACCTGTAATCCCAGTTACTCAGGAGGCTGAGGCAGGAGACTCACTTTAACCTGGGAGGCGGAGGTTGCAGTGAGCCAAGATCGAGCCACTGCACTCCAGCCTGGGCGACAGAGTGAGACACCGTCTCAAATAAATAAACAAACAAATAAATAAATAAATGATAAAAAATAAATAAATAAATTTAGAAGGAAATAAAGAGAAAAAACCATTTTGCAAGTCCCCAGCAATAAGTGACTCCGGTATGAATCGGTGAATGTTAAACTATTGAATGAAAACTTGATGAGAAGCGGAATATTCACATATTCACATCGGATCTTCCTACACATTAGTGATAGTTTGCCAAGGGGAAAAATAGTACCTTCACAATGAAGGGCTCTTGGAGTATCATCTCTGACAAGTGATCACAGTGAATATTCTCAGTAATAGGACGAACTGGCATCGTGTGCCTCCTGCTACAACAAACTGAAAAGAACCCGCATCACTAAGTACTTCTGCTCAAAAAGGCATCCCCTAAATTCAGTCATGAGGAAGCAGAAAAGCAAAACGAAACCAAAGATGTTCTAAAGCAATTGTCCTTGCCGTTAGAAAATGCCAAACTCATAAAAGAAGGAGAAGCTAAGACCTGTCCCAAAGACAGTAAGGAGACAGAGAAACACAAGATGTGACTCTGGACTGCATCCCAGATTAGAAGAAGAAACTGCCACGAAAGACATTCTTGGACAATTTGTGAAAGCTGAATAGGGACTATGTGCCAAATGGTGGTATGAATCAATATTAGATAGAAGGATTGTGTCAGTGTTAAATTTCTTGAATGTGATAATGGCATTGTGGTTATGTAGGAGAATGTCCTTATTCTTAGGAGACGCACGCTGATATGTTTTATGGGTGAAGTGCTATGATGTCTGCAACTGACTCTCAAATTGTTCAACCAGCCCTTCAAAAAGATTATATATGCCCACATAGACGAGAAAGCATACTTTCAAAATTTTTAATAGACAGAAATTGTATATATTTATGGTATGCAAAATGATTTTTGGATGTATATACATACATTTTGGTATGACTAAATCAAACTAAATAACAAATGCAATACTGATACACTTATCCTTTTTGGGATGAGAACATTTAAAATCTATTTTCTTAGCAATTTTCCAGTGTACAATACGTTGTTATTAACTATAGTCACCGTGTTGTACAACAGATCTCCTAAACTTGTTCCTCCTTCTCACTGAAAATAAAGAATATTTGACAACATGTTAACAATCAGCCGGGCACGGTGGCTCACACCTGTAATCCTAGCACTTTGGGAGGCTGAGACAGGTGGATCACCTGATGTCAGCAGTTCGAGACCAGCCTGGCCAACAAGGTCTCTACTAAAAATACAAAAATTAGCCTGACATGGTGGCACACGCCTGTAATCCCAGCTACTCTGGAGCTGAAGCAGGTGAATCTCTTGAACCCGGAAGTCGGAGGTTGCAGTGAGCCGAGATCGTGCCATTGCACTCCAGCTTGGGCAACAAGAGTGAAATTTCATCTCAAAAAAAAAAAATTAATCCAGATGAAGGATAAACACAGGTTTATTCTAGCAATCTGGCCATTTTTTATAGAGTTAAATTTGTCATAATAACTAGTTGAAAACATAAAATAAATTAGACACCTACAGATAACAATATCATATTATGTACCTAAAAATCTGTAAAAAGGGTAGAGCTCATGTTAAGTATCCTTTTACTACAATACAATTTTAAAAATGTGTAAATAATTGTGAATACTGATAACCATGAAGAAGACAAGAAGGAATTGTACATTTTAAAATAAGTAAAAGAGTATAATTGGATTATTTGAAACACAAAGGCTAAATGCTTGGGGTGATAGATAACCCACTTTTTTCTGATGTGGTTATCCATTGCATGCCTGTATGAAAATGTTTCATGTACCCCATAAGTATATACAACTACTATGTACCCACCAAAATTAAAAATAAAATAAGATGGAGTAATAGGATAGAGCTGATCACTCCAAATATGGTAGCAACTAGCTACATTTCTTTAGCTAATTTTCTTTTCTTTTTTTTTTAAGAGATGAGGTTTCACCATATTGGCCAGGCTGGTCTCAAACTCCTGACCTTATGATCTGCCCGCCTCGCCCTCCCAAAGTGCTGGGATTACAGGCGTGAGCCACTACACCCGGCTGCTACTTTAATTTTCAATTTGTTAAAATTAAATAAAATTTAATACGCAGTTCTGCAGTCACACTTGCCACCTTCTGAGTGCTAGTATTCTCATGGATAGTGGCCACTGCATCAAATGTTACCGAGAAAGAATGCTTCCATCACTGCAGAAAGTTCTGTTTGTTGCACAGTGCTGGCGAGAGTTACACGAGTTGGGGGGAGAAGGAGACAGGGAAGCCTCTCTGAGATGAAGACGTCTGGCTGAGACTTGCAGGGTGGGAAGAAGGCACTTCTGTGGGGCAGGAGGATGTATTTCAGGTAGAGGGGACGGAAGGTGCAGACACACTGAAACAGGAACACACCTGGAATTTGAGAGAAAAATAAAGAACAGGATGGCTGGAAGAGGGTGAACAAGAGGGAGAGTGTTAAACGATGAAGTTGATCCGGTTGTCAAGGTAACACTTTGTACTTCTGCTAGATCATTAAAAGGACTGCAACTTCAGCCTGGTGCTCCTTAACACGCTCTCCTGGAAGACAGCCACTGTACTGCAAGAAAGCCCTCAAGGGCAGCCCATGGCAGGATTTCTATGGAGATCCCTACAACTGTGCCAGAGCTCCCAGGTGGAAACCAGGTGGCTTGAAAGTGGATCCTTCAGCCTCTGGCGGAGAACCCCAGCTGATCCTGCATGGAGAAGAGACTCTCCATTCCCATCAAGCCCTGCCCAGATTACAAAATCGTGAGAAAAATAAATGATCGTGGTTGTTTTAAGATAAATAATACAGAGAGACCCAGCTAGAAAGTGGTGTAGGTGAAGCTAGTCCTGCAGCTTTCAGCTGCACTGCGTCAAATATCCCAGCTTTGCCACATCCCAGCAGGGAAACGTTAGTCAAATCTCCATGCAGGTGAGAGCACCTAGCACAGCTTCATTTAGAACGTGCAAATGCTACTGCTTGAGTGTTAAAACTCCTCAAACCCCACTTTGAAGTATAAACACACCTTCCTCTATCAACCTTAGGAATTAAACTTGTCCCACCTGATCTGATTTGGGGGTTTCTTCTTTAGTAGGTCTCACACTTTACAGAAGCCACCTGATGAGCCTGTTAAACTGCAAGCCCAGAATCTCAGTTCTCCCATTTCCAAGTTTTGGGGTCAAACACTGGAGTTTGCCTTTTAAAATATTTTTCAACTTTGCTGAGATACAACTGAAGTACACTAAATGGCATATATTTAAAGTGTACAGTGTGATCAGTTCTGGCACATGTATTTGCCATGAATCCATCTTCACAATCAAGATAATGAAGAGTTCCCTGACCACCAAAGATGACTTTTGTGCTCTTTGTAAGCCGGCCTTCCTTCCTTCCCTTTACCAGGCAACCACTGACATGTTTTGTCACTCTATTCGTGCACACTTTAAAAAAACAAGCATCTGGGCGCGGTGGCTCACGCCTGTAATCCAAGCACTTTGGGAGGCTGAGGAGGACGGACTACCTGAGGTTAGGAGTTTGAGACCAGCCTGACCAATATGGTGAAAACCCATCTCGAAAAAATAAATAAATAAATAAAATAAAAAATATAAAAACAAAATAAAACAAAAAAACTTTATATATTGAATCATATCTCATGAACTCTTTTTGTTGTCTGGCTTCCGTCACTCAGCACAGTGATTTTTAAGATGCATTCACATAGTTCACATATCAATAGTTTATTCCTTTTTATTTCTGGTTAATACTCCAGTGTATGAGTGTCACAGAGTCCAATTATCTGCTGATAGACATTTGCATTGTTTCCAATTTTGGCTAGGACAAATAAAGCTGTTGTGAACAACCATACGTAGTTGGGTACACTTAGGAGCTGAATGACTGAGCTGCATGGCAGATGACGTTTAACTTTTTTAAAAAACTGCAGAACCAATTTTGCCAAGTGGTTTTACCCTCTTATGTCCCTTATAGCAGTGCATGAAAGTTCTGGCTGTCCCACATCTTTGTCAGCACTTGGTACAGTCTTAAAGATTTTAGCCTGTGGTGTGCTGGACCCAGCTTGCACCAGCTTGTGGGAGTCAACTCTATGCATCTTTTCCAAATTCTGGGTTCAGTGACTTCTTTTTGGTAGCTTGAAGTCAACCATGGTGGAAATATTTACTCCATAGAAATTGGCAAATGCTACTAATCAGACTTCCTTGGTCTCTATGCCATCCAGAACAGCTGTTAACCATTTACCAACACACCACCAATGATTGCAGCCATTCTAGTGTGTATGTAGTGGTATTTCACTGTCATTCAATTTACATTTCCCCGATGACGAACGGTGTTGAGTAGCTTTTCATGTGCTTATGGGTCATTCTCATAACTTCTTTTGAGAAGTATCTGTTAAAAATCTTTGCCTATATTCTCACTGGATTACAGACCATTTTCACTTTCTTGATGTCTTTCAAAGCACAAAAGGGTTTTATTTTAATTGAAATCTAATTCTTCATTCTTTCTTTTACAGGTTTGTGCTTGTTCTGTTTTATTTAAGAAATAGCATACAAAAATATTTTCCTATAGTTTCTTTTACCAGTTTTGTGGTTTTAAGCTTTACATTGGGTCTAAAATTCATTTTGACTCAATTTTTATGCATGGTGTAGGTTATGTGTCAATATTCACTTTTTTCTTGCATATTTATCTAGCACCATTTGTTGGAAAGTCATCTCTTCTCACAGAATTGTCTTGGCTCTTGTGTCAAAACAACTGACCAAATACATGTTTGTCAATTTATGGACTCTCTAATCTGTTCCACTGAGCTATATGTTTATATTTTCACTAATACTAAACTGTCTTGATTACTGTAGCTTTATGGTAAGTCTTAAAAGCAAATATTATCGATTATCCAAATTTTTCTCTTTTTTTATTGCTTTTGTTATTCTATACCCATTTTCTTGTGGAAATCAGTTCGTCAATTTCCACTAGAATACTTTCTAAAATTTATTTTGGGATTGAATTGAATCTGTAGCTTAATTTGGAGAAAGGCATCAGCTTAACAATATTTAGTCTTCCAAACCAAGCAGGACATATTTTTTCATTTATTTAGGTCCTTCTTAATTTCCCTCAGCATTGCTTTGTAATTTTCAGTGTAGAAGTCTTACACGTCTTATGGTAGATTTTTTCCTAGGCATTTAATATTTTGGTACTACCATACACAGAGTTGTTTCCTTAATGTTATCAGTTGTTTGATGTTCCAATATATGAATGTAATTAATTTTGTATATTAACCTTGTCTTCTGCAGCATTGCTAAATTCATTAATTAGTTCCAGTAGTTACTTTTTAGACCCTTTTGAATTTTCTGCATAAATTATTATAGCACCTAAAAGCAGTGGTAGAGTTACTTTTTTCCCTCCAATATTATGCCTTTTGTTTCTTTTTCTTGCTTTATTGCATTGGCTAGATTCTCTAGAATAATGTTGAATACAAGTTGTGAGAACATGCATCCTTGCCTTTTTCTGGATTTCAGGGGAAACAATTCAATCTTTCATCATTAAGAATGATGTTCACTATAAATTTTTTTTTAAAAAAATAGATGACCTTTAGCAATTTGAGGATGCTCCCTACCATTCCTAGGGTGCTGTAAGTTTTTATTTTGAATGGGTGAAATTTCCTTTTTCAAATGCTTTTCCAGAATCTATTGAAACCATCCTATGATTTTTTTACCTTTATTCTGTTGCTTTTTGGTATTACATTGATAGATCGATGTTCAAATATAAAACTGGGCTTTTATTTTGGGTAATAAGTCCTACTTAGTCATGATTTATTATCATTTGTATATATTGTTGGATTCAATTTTCTATTATTTTGTTAATTTTTGGTGTATGCTTATAAAAATGTTAACTTTATAATTAAAAAAAGGTCTAATTTTGATGCTTAAGGATATATCAGACTTACAAAACAATTGGCAATGATTGTGCCTTCTCTAATTTTAAAAATATTAATGAAATATTCGTGTTATTTCTTCCTGAAATGTTTGATAGAATTTACCAGTGAAACCATGTGGGCCTGGAATATTTTGGGAGGGAAAAGTTTTTAAGTAAAAAATTCAATTTTTTTTTTTTTTTTTTTTTTTTGAGACGGAGTCTCGCTCTTGTTACCCAGGCTGGAGTGCAATGGCGCGATCTCGGCTCATCGCAACCTCCGCCTCCTGGGTTCAGGCAATTCTCCTGCCTCAGCCTCCTGAGTAGCTGGGATTACAGGCACGCGCCACCGTGCCCAGCTAATTTTTTTGTATTAATAGAGACGGGGTTTCACAATGTTGACCAGGATGGTCTCGATCTCTCGACCTCGTGATCCACCCGCCTCGGCCTCCCAAAGTGCTGGGATTACAGGCTTGAGCCACCGCGCCCGGCCAAAAAATTCAATTTTTTAAATAGGTTAGGGCTATTTAGAGTTTTTGTTTCTCATGTCAACTTTGATAAGTTCTATTTTTCAAGACCTTTGCTCATTTCATCTAATTTATTACATTTATTGGCATAAAGGTGTTCATAGTATTTTCCTATTATATTTTTTAATGTTTTTAGGATCTGTGGTAAGTGTCTGTTTTAAATTTCTGATATGGATGATTGATTTTTTTTCATGACTTAGTCTAGTTAGGGACTTTTTTGTTCTGTTAATTATTTTTAGAGAAAAAGATTTAGACTTTCTAATTTTCTCTATTGTCTGTTTTATTTCATAAGTTTTTGTCCCTATCATTATCTTTTCTTATATTTACTTTTGATTGACTTTGTTCTTTTTTCCTATTTTCCTTTTTTTTCTTTCTTTTTTTTAACACGGAATCTTGCTCTGTCCCCCAGGCCAGAGTGCAGTGGTGAAATCTCAGCTTACTGCAACCTCTGCCTCCCATGTTCAAGTGATTCTCCTGCCTCAGCCTCCCGAGTAGCTGGGATTACAGGCACCTGCCACTGAACCTGGCTACTTTTTTCGTATTTTCTTAAGGTAGAAACTTAGGTCATTGACTTTAGACATTTTTTTTCTTTTCTAATGTAAACATTTAAAGCTGTAAGTTTCCCTTTAAACACTGCTTTAGCTGCATCTGACATTATTTTAATGCACCACATTTGTATTAATCCTTCAGTTCAAAATATGTTATAATCGAGGCCAGGCACAGTGGCTTACACCTGTAATTCCAGCACTTTGGGAAGCTGAGGTGGGTACATCACCTGAGGTCAGGAGTTCAAGACCAGCCTGGCCAGCATGGTGAATCCATGTCTCTACCAAAAATACAAAAATTAGTTGGGTGAGGTGATGCACTCCTGTAATCACAGTTACTTGGGAGGCTGAGCAGGAGAATCGTTTGAACATGGGAGGCAGAGGTTGCTAGTGAGCCAAGATCATGCCACTGTACTCCAGCCTGGGCAACAGAGCAAGACTCCACCTCAAAAACAAACAAAAAAACAAAAATATGTTATAATCTTCCTTGTATAATCTTGGTTTTGGTCTATAAATTACTTCAAAATGTGTTATTTAATTTCCACACATTTGACGTTTTCCTGGATATATTTTTGTTATTAACTCCTAATTTAATTCTACTGCAGTCAGAAAACACACTTTGTATAATTGCGGTCCTTGTGAATTTATTAGGACTTGTTTTATGGCCCAGGATGTGGTCTATCTTGACATATGTACCATGGATACTTAACTAGCTGGATGCTTTTAGACAAGTTACTTAATCTCTCTGGTTTCAATTTACTCATATATAAAAGGGGATGATAGCAATAGCACTTACCTCCAACGGCTGTGGTCAGGAATCAAGTAGGTAACATGAAAAGCACTAACCACAGAGGCTGGCACACGGTACATATTCCATACATTTAGCCTTTTTTTTTTTTTTTTTTTTGAGACGGAGTCTTGCTCTGTCACCAGGCTGGAGTGCAGTGGCACAATCTCAGCTCACTACAACCTCCACCTCCTGAATTCCAGTGATTCTCCTGCCTCAGCCTCCTGAGTGGCTGGCACTACAGGCACGCACCAGCACACCGGGCTAATTTTTGTATTTTTAGTAGAGACGGGGTTTCACCATGTTGGCCAGGATGGTCTCAATCTCTTGACCTCATGATCCGCCCGTTTTGGCCTCCCAAAATGCTGGGATTACAGGTGTGAGCCACCCCATCCAGCCCATTTAGCTTTTCTTATTATCACTCAGACAGTGAAAACCCTGCTAGTGGCTGGGTTTGTTTTATTCCCGGCTCTACCACAATGTCCTAAAGCTTCCCCATAAAACAGCTCAAACAAAACAGCTAAAGGTTCCCTCCTCTGGCACCAGTTTCTTTTCAAGGCATTCTGATCAAATCCAGACTCCCTTTCCATTGGCCCTGGGACGCTGGGTGGCCCTGCCTCTGCCTGTGTCACTGACCTCCTCTCTCTCCACTCTCCCTCTGGATCCGTCACCCGCCAGCCACACTGATGTTCCATCTGGTCCTTACACACCACTAGCAGAAACTTTTCCAGTCTAGGCCTTTGCGCATGCTTCTCCCTCTGCCTGGAAACTTCTCACTTCTCACGACTCAGCTTAAATGCGGCCTCCTCCAGGAAGTCTTCTCCTCCTTAACTGCACGATCTAAGCTCAGTCTACTTGATATTATCTTTCATAGCACCCTGGCTTTTCCTTCAAAGCACTTAGCACAGTTTGAACATGTCCACGCTCCCTCATGAGACTGTAAGCACCAAGAGGGCAGAACTTTAGCTGCTTTGTTGATCCCGTGTTCAGTGCTGTGCCTGGAAATGACAGTAGTCACATTCATGCACGTGCCTATAACTCCTGTTGAACGAATAAACCCTTGTTGAACACATGGTTGTTCTAAACTCCAGATAGGTGAGCCAGGGCAAATCTGGAAATTTATTTTCCTCATCTGGAAAATGCCTGCCATCATCCCTCCCTCAAAGTGTTATTGAAAAAACTTTGCACGTGTTCATGAAAGCCAGAAATATACTCCAACAAGTATACCACTGCATAGAACCTACAAATGTCCATCGTCTCTTGATTGTAAAGTGAAAAGCTAGGAGCAACTGAGAAGATCAGCCACAGACATCCGATTAGTAAATCGCAACACACTCATACAACAGAGCACCGTGGAGGTGCTTACAAAATATATGTCCCATGAGGAAAAGATAGTAGAGGGAAATGAATTGAACAAGACTGTCCCTAGTGAGAGCTCATTTTTGAAGAGCATTTGAAAAAATACACATTTTCTCAAAAAGGAAACTTCCGACTTGGTTCATTTCTTGGGGTAAGACTGGAAAAGGGAAGATACTTTTCATTTCAAGCCTGTTTGAAATTTTTTGCCATGGGCACTTACTGCTTTTGTAAACAGTGAGTTCACTCATATTTAAAACAGGGTGGTGATGAGTTGGTGAGCCGCAACAGGGCAGGGCTTCTCCTCTCTGTCCATTTGCTTGTTAGCAAGAGCCTCCAGATAATTTTGATAGCACCAAGCAAGCTCCAGAGTTGAGCACCTCGACGTCACTCTGCAGACTGCCCTGTGCTAGTCATTAGAGACTTGCTTCTGTTCTGTGGCCTGTGCCTACTTTTAAAAACAAAACAGGCCAGGCGTAGTGGCTCATGCCTATAATCCTAGCACTTCAGTAGGCAGAGGCAGGTGGATCACCTGAGATCAAGAGTTCAAGACCAGCCTGGCCAACATGGTGAAACCTTGTGTCTACTAAAAATACAAAAATTAGTTGGGCATGGTGACAGGTGCCTGCAGTCCCAGCTATTTGGGGGGCTGAGGCAGGAGAATCACTTGAATCCAGGAGGTGAAGATTACAGTGAGCTGAGATTGCACCATTGCACTCCAGCCTGGGCAACACAGCACAAACCCCGTCTCAAAAAAAAAAAAAAAAGAAAAGAAAGAAAGACAAACAGAAGCAGCCCTTTCTGGGCAGCGAGGGCCACAGTGGTGGCAGTGGCTGGTGGCTGGTGGCTGGTGGCTGGGAGCTTGATTTCCTACCTCAGGCACCCCAATGCCTGCTGTAAGGGTTTGCCAGACAGCCTGTCTGCAGCTGGTGCCACGATTACCAGGCTTGAGGACCAGGCAATAAATCATTAGCAGATCGGCCCACGGATCACTTCCCTTTTGGGGCGCTGCCTGGCACTTCCCAAGAGGAAGAGATTTATCAGCATTTGGCTGGCTGCCCTGCCCTCGCGCAATCGCTGGCTCCCAGCAGGTCACACCGAGTGGCCCCTCCTCCTCAGACACAGGGCTGTGCCTGGGGAGGCCCAAGAAAGCCAAAGAAAAGGCTACCGGCTCAGAAGACAGGGTGAGAAACACTTAGTCAGCATAATCCCTGCCAATCACACCAGGGCTTCTGGTAACACCAAGAGGGAAACAGTGAGAAGGTAGATTCTGAATCTGACCGTGGTAGCTCTGCACGTTCTGAAGGCCCCAGCTCATGCCCCGTGCTCAGCAGAGAGTGGGCTCGGGCCTCGTCTTCCTGTAACCACAGGCTGGGCTCACTTTGATCTCCCTGCTCCCGTTGCTGGTGTTCACACCAGTAAGGCGCCTTCACGAAGTTATCCCAGGGCAATTTTCCACCTTTGAAGTCCCCGGAAACCCCTGCCAAGAGCTGTTCTGGTGTGAGGATGCTGCAGGGGCAGGCAGCCTCCCGGGTGCCAGAACTGGAACATCCAGACTTCAAAGGCGAAGGTGGCAGCAGGGAGATGAGGAAGCTCTGCTGCAGGCCTGGCCTCGGCCCCAGAGGCCTTCTCCTAGTCTACCAGTGGTGGATGAGCAGGGCTAGGGAGGCAGCCCAGAAAGCCTGCAGACCCGGCTTGGGGAAAGTCCTGTGGATGCTTCTGGAGGCAGAGACTTTCCTGTTGCTCTGGGCCTGGTAAAGGCATCAACCCCTGTAAAAAGCAAAAGCAGAGTTCAATCCTGGTCCCAAGACTCCCCTGACTGTGCAGCTTCGGTAACTCCCATTCCCTCTTGGATCCCCAGTGGCTTCATCTGTCACATGAGAAGGTGGGATCAGATCCCAGATGACCAATTGGAAGCCACAGACCACGTCAGGCCCACAGACGTGTCTTGTTCAGCCCACGAACAAAGTGAGTTTTTTTTTTTTTTAATTAGTTGTCAATTACTTCCAACTTGTAAAAATTAGGAGATTTGACACCAATTTCTACATTTTTTGATTCTTTTGCAAAAATTGGGATATCTGACAATGCTGGGCCTGCTGTCCAAGATGGCAGATGTGGGCAGGAGCTGAGTAGCAGCTGCCACATCCACAGGAAACCTAAGTCCCGTTGTCAACAGTTCCTCTCCACCTGCTGATTTCGTGACCATTTGAGCTTGGGACCTCTGAACTAGAGAGTTCTTTTTCCTTTCTTTCTTTCTTTCTTTCTTTTTTTTTTGGAGATGGAGTTTCACTCTTGTTTCCCCCAGGCTGGAGTACAATGGCACAATCTCAGCTCACTGCAACCTCTTCCTCCCGGGTTCAGGTGATTCTCCTGGCTCAGCCTCCCAAGTAGCTGGGATTACAGGCATCCACCACCACACCCAACTAATTTTTGTAGTTTTTTGTAAATACGGGGTTTCACCATGTTGGCCAGGCTGGTCTCGAACTCCTGACCTCAGGTGATCCACCTACTTCGGTCTCCCAAAGTTCTGGGATTACAGGTCTTAGTCACTGCACCTGGCTGATTTCATTTTAAGAGACGTTGCCCATGAGCCCCTATCATGTGTTACGCACTCCCCTGGGGAGACAATGGTGAAGCAGGCAGAGGTGACACGACCCTTTTCCTCTTGCAGTCATGGATTGACTATATGCAGAGGTCTCTCAATGTGTGCCTCATGGGTCCCTAAAGATTACATGGGGATGCTGGTTAAGGTGCAGAACTGCCTGGGCCCCAAGCTAAATCATGTCTTCTGGGGGTGGAGTCCGGAAATCTGCCTTTTTAGCAAGCTCCCTTGAGAACGCCTTAGCCACATGAAAGCTCTTGCAGTCCTGATGGAAAGGATCATCCACAGTGACATGCAGCTGTGAGTCCATGAGTCTAGCGGATCCTCTGGGGCCTTGACGGGGGAAGGAATCAGTGCTTATTGAGCCACCCCCATCTTCCAGGCACCGTGCTAAGCCCTTTCCCTACCTCATTTCATTTCATCGTCGCAATAAACCAGGTACTGTTATTACCACCATGAAACAGGTGAGGAAACTGAAGCATGAGGAGCTCGAGTAACGTGTGTTAGATCGCACAACCAGTAGTGGCAGAGCTGGAATTCCGACCTGGGACTGACTCCAAAGTTCTTGCTTAAGAATACAGCTGCTACTCTCGCCCTTCTTCAGCTGAGAACATGGAGGGAATTCTGACTGAAGGCGAACCAAGGGAGGGAAGATGCACTGGCACTGACCTGTAACAGGTCAATCTGTGCCGCGGCACGGCGAGGTGAAGTGGAGCGCCCATGACGCATTGGGATCCCGGATCATCATCTCCAGGGAGTCCGTCTTCCTGGCTCATGACTCATGGGCTTACTCCCAGACTCATGACTCATGGGCTTACTCCCAGACTCATGGCTCATGGGCTTACTCCAGACTCATGGCTCTGGGCTTACCGCTCAGTGTCAAGTGACAGTAAGTTTTGGCAAAGCCCATTTGTGAGGTGATTTTAGTGGCCGACTTTGAGTGGCTTCCCTGCAGATTCACAGAGGTTGGGCCACTTTTCCGGAGGACCTGAAATCAGAACCTGAGTCCCGTCAGCTTTTGCCAACGAACGCCACGGTTTCGTTGTTGCTGCCGCTGCCGCTTTGTGTGCTTATTTCGTTGTTGTGTAACGAATCTCCGTGCCATCGGCTCTTTCTCTGCCTTTATTCTAGGGCTGTACCACGCAGACCTCCAAAGTTGTTGTCCCTCAGAAAAACATCTTGGTTCCGACGAGGATAACAAACACAAACAAAGCTAGAGTCTTAAAAAGCCGATTCGGAAACCGATCTGTTGACCAGATCATTATCTGGTGGGGGGTGGGGAGGGAGGGGAGTGCCGTAGTGGTGGCTGGAGAACAATTTTTCATAGCTCTTCTTTATAGCAAAATCTAATACGGGTTATCTCTTCCTAAAATATTCATGACGGTCACGCAGTAACCCCTCAGCCTGTCATGGAGTTAACTTTGGTATTCACAGAGCTGTGTGTCTTTGGACAGGTAGCTTTCCTTCTCTGAGCCTCAGTTCTCCTATCTGGAAATCTTGTCAGATAGTTTCTAAGATCATTATAGTTCTAACATTTTGTGAATTTAGTTCCTTCCACGAAGTGGAAGGAGAGAGGAAGAAAGGGAGGGAGAGGTGACAGGAGGGAGAAATTAATCTGTGAAAGCTGTCTTTCATAGAGACAAGGATGAGTGTTTTCTATTCCCAAGGACACTGCCTCTATCTCCTCAGCACATGCTGAGCTGAAGTGTTGATAATTTCGTAAGCTCTGCCTCACTTGCCCTTGCAATACCACTTTTTAGCCTGTGTTGTCACAGAAGAAAATGAGTCAATTAGAGAATTTAAACAAGAGTGCTTTTTGAAAAGGACATGTAGATAGTTAATTGCAGTCAATTAGACCTGTTGTCTTGGTGGTTGGGTCTCCAGACGGGAAACACCCAAAGGTTACTCATCTCTGGCAAGGAAGCCCTGAGCTGCGCCATTGGACACTGGCATCCAGGAAGTGTTTTAGCATACAGCCCTGTCTCCAGGGAAGCTGGCCTCTTCATCCCTCACCTCATCTGCAAGGCTTTTTCCCCACTAAGAGGAGCAAAGTTCAAGTACTTTCTCCTTGCCAGTGGAGAGATGAGACACAAATCATAGTTAAAAAATGGCATGGCAGGGCTGTGGGACAGCAGGAGACACTGTTCTCAGGGAAATGGTTGTTGGGCATTTTGCAGAATGTTTTGAGGAAACAACTGCTCCTAAGAATACTGTCACGTCTGAGCAATTTCAGCCAAACCCTGGGAAGTTTCTTCATACGGTGATGTCAGCTGGGCCCTACCAACCTCTTCAAATGAAGCTAAAATTACCTTTTCTAACCCAGCTCCATAGCTGATCTAAATCTAGTGCTACCCCAGATTCCTGCCAACCTCCAAGTTATGGAGATCGCCAACCAAATTTGTATGTTGAAGTCCCAGCCCCCAGTACCTTGGAATGTGCCCTTATTTGGAAATAGGTTGCTGTATATGGAATTAGCTAAGACAGAGCCACATATGAGTAGGGTGGACCCCTAATCCAATACAACTGTCATCCTTATTAGAAAGAGAAATTTAGAGACTTCCCCAGCCCTTGCACCCACACAGACAGGGAGAATGCCGTCCGAAGAGGAAGGCAGAGATTGGGATGGTGCTTTTACAAGCCAAGGAATGTTAAGGATTGCCAGCAGCCGCCAGAAGCTAGGCGGGAAGCATAGAACAGTTCCTTCCTCAGAACCCTCAGAAGGAACCAACCCTACCAACACCTTGATCTCAGACTTCCACTCTCCAGAACTGTAAGATGATAAATCGTGTTGTTGAAGCCACTGTCTTACAGTTTGTGGTATTTCATCATGGGAGCCCTAGTGAATTAATACACTCAGCCCCTACTAGGAGACGGCGTTATAGAAGCTTTGGTTCTCCAAGATCCGCCTCCGGAGCTCTGCCTCTTTCTGTACCTGCTCAACTCAGAAGTCAAACTGGACTCCTCTTTGCCTGATCCACCACTGGGTACTCATACGAAACTTATGTGAACTTACTAATGGTTTGAGGGGGAACAAGTCAAGGCCACTCCTGAAGTGCACACTCTCCATCGGCCCTGAAGACTCAGACTTTCCACCTTCACCCTTTCTGTTCCCAAAGCTCCCAGAAGCTCAAATTCCTTCTGAGCTTGCTCCATTTTTTTTTTTTTTAATTTTTTTTACAAAGCAGTTTCTCACATCTTCTGAGAATTTGCCACCTGCTGCCACCCAAGCCCTGGGGAAAGACCCCTTGCTCCAAAGCTCTTTCCAACATATTTCTCCAGGCAAAGCTATTTTCTCCCTCATTGGCACAAAACTTTTTTAAAAATTAAATTATTGTCACTGTCATTAAAAAGATGCCGGGCGCGGTGGCTCATGCTTGTAATCCCAATACTTTGGGAGGCCGAGGTGGGTGGATCACGAGGTCAGGAGTTCAAGACAAGCCTGACCAATGTGGTGAAACCCAGTCTCTACTAAAACTACAAAAATTAGCCAGGCATGGTAGTGTGCACCTGTAATCCGAGCTACTCAGGAGGCTGAAGCAGGAGAATCACTTGAACCCAGAAGGCAGAGGTTGCAGTGAGCCGGGATCATGCCACTGCACTACAACCTGGGAGACAGAGCAAGACTCCATCCCCCCGACCAAAAAAAGATACAGACTATATTACTTTTCTATTGCTGTGGAACAATAACTACATATTTAGTAGTTTAAAACAAACACTGTTTCTGTAGGTCAGGAATCCAGGGAGCACTCAGTAGGCTTTTCTGTTTAAGATCTTCTCAAGACTGCAGTCAAGGTGTTGACAGGGCTGTGTTCTCATCTGGAGGCTCGATGGGGAAGAGTCTACTTCCAAACTAACTTGGGCTGTTGGCAGAATTTGTTTCCTAGTGATTGGAAGATGAAAGGCCTCAGCATCTTTCTGGCCAAAGGCCTAGAGGGTGCTCTCAGCTCCCAGAGGCAGCTTCTCCTTGCCATATAGGCTTTCCAGTGTGGCTGTTCACCTCATCAAGCCAGGAAAGAGGGTCTCTAGAGTGAGTCAGTGAGGAAGATGGAAACTTTCACAATGTAAGTTATTCACAGGAACTATATTTCATCACCTTTGTCGTATTTTCTTGATTCGAAATCAAAGGTCCCACCCATACTCAAGGGGAGAGAATTATACAAAAGTGTAGGAATTAAGGATCATGGGAAGCCATTTTAAAATCTGTCTGCCCATGGCAATGCAGCAGGTACAATTGGCTACTCCCCAGCAGTCAGCCCACCCCCCAGCTCCAGAGGTAAGCCTGATTGGCCCAAAGACAACCCATGCTCTTTTCCATGATTAGTCTGGGAATGAGCATGTGACCATCTCCAGCTACTATGATGTGAGAAGTGTACTGAGCAACTTCTGCAGTTTCCTTGCTCCTAAGATGGAACAAGGAAAAGTAATGGTTTCTTTTCTTCCTCAGGATGTTTCAGTGTTTAGATGGAACCCTGGATCTGCAGCAACCATCTTGCTACCAGCTTGAGGGTAAAGCCAGCCCTAAGGATAGCAAACTGGAAAGATGGAAAGGACCTGCGTTTCTGATGTCATCATTTGACTGCTGAATCAATTGTACCTAAAGCTCATGCTGTCTGTTTTACTTTGAGTTAGGTTTGCTGTTACTTGCAGCTAAATATATCTTTTTCTTTTCTTTTCTTTTTTCTGGGACAGAGTCTCATTCTGTCACCCAGGTTGGAGTGCTGTGGTACAATCTCAACTCACTGCAACCTCCACCTCCCAGGTTCAAGTGATTCTTGTGCCTGAGCCTCCCAAGTAGCTGGGATTACAAGCGTGCACCACCACATCCAGCTAATTATCGTATTTTTAGTAGAGAAGGGGTTTTGCCATATTACCCAGACTGGTCTTGAACTTGTGGACCTCAGGTGATCTGCCCATCTCAGCCTCCCAAAGTACTGGGATTACCGGCAAGAGCCACCACGCCCAGCCTAAATGCATCTTAATATAACATATCCCTCCTAGAGAAAAACCTGGAACCCAGAGCACCTGAAGAGGAAACCTTAATTCTACCAATGAGGAATAGTTAACTTGGCCGAGTTTGTCAGTTCTAGACAAGAACTGAAAAGTAATGTCAGTACTCTATAATGTGTAATTCATAGTTGCTACATGTAATCAGGCTTGGCCAATTGTTTCCAGGAAGATAGCACCCTTATTTCTGAATGGGGATGGCCAATTTCCACTAACCCAGAGGTAAAATAGTCATTGTAACTGCTCTGAAATTTGCTCTGTCAAGTGAGACATGAAGGCAAATGTCATTGGTCCAGAGTAACTAGTCTTTTTCAGTGCTTAAAGGAAAGGAGAAAAACTAATGCCTATTGAGTGCCTTCAAAGCTTCTACTATGTGCTGGTACCCACATGTTTCCAATTATTCCTTACAACACTATGCAAAGGTTATTTTGCCTGTTTTGCTGATCAGGGAACTGAGACTCACAGTGACACCACACCCATCAGTATTTCAGGTTTTTGGGGCAGGTCCAGAGAGCAAGGGGGAAGCTGCTAATTGCTTGTTGGTTCAAGAGAAATGTTATCTCAGTAGACTAATGTATGGACTTTTTGATGTCAGAAAATGCAAACTATGTAGCTTAACCTGTTTGCCATTTTTTCTTTGTATCAGCAAACTGACAGCAAAATATATTGCACAAGTATTATAAATCTGTTCAGTTCAAGCGCCAGAGAGAGCATTTACTCTGCTTCCTTCATGAGGTAATTCAAAACTTTGTTTTTAATATTTATTGAGTGTCTGGGTAGGCAAACTGCTATGCCATTCTGTGGGGAATTTCAGATATGTTGTCTCTGTGTGTGTGTGTGTGTGTGTGTGTGTGTGTGTGTGTGTGTGTTTTGGTTTTGATTGTTGATGTTTTCTTGATTTTTTTTTTATTTGATGGGAGCATCTTTAGATATTTATTTATTTTATAATTTATATATACATATAGTAAAAAATTCAGACAGTTTTAAAATATAGTGATGGGTAAATCTTCCTCTCACCTGTGAGCCCCAGGCATTCAGCTCCCCTCCCTAAATGCAATTACTGTAGTCAGTTCAAAGCTGGTTTGTGCACATACAAATCTCTTTGTGTGTCCTTTACACACACCCAGAAGAGCATGCTTTCCATGCCCTACACTCTGTTATGTTTCTTTGAATGGCTAGGATGTAATTTATTAATCCAGTTCCCTAGTAATAGACATTTAAGTACTTTTCGTAGTTTTCTCAATGTGTAATTGTACAATTAAAACTCTTGAGTTTTTTTGTTTTTTTGGTTTTTGATAGAGAATGTCACTCTGTCGCCCAGCCTGGAGTGCAGTGGCATGATGTCAGCTCACGGCAACCTCCACCTCCCGGGTACAAATAATTCTCGTGCCTCAGCCTCCCGAGTAGCTGGGATTACAGATGCCCACCACCACACCTAGTTAAATTTTTTGTATTTTTTAGTAGAGACAGGGTTTCACCATGTCGGCCAGCCTGGTCTCAAACTCCTGACCTCAAGTGATCTGCCCGTCTTGGCTTTTCAAAGTGTTGGGATTACAGACATTAGCCACAGAGAAAATTATTGTATTAATGCCTTTGCCCATGTTTGCAAGAATAACTGGGAAACAAAATGCTAGAATTGTGGGGTCCAAAAAACAGCACATTTTAATTTTAACAACTATAACCCAGTTGCCTTCCAAAGAGGCTGTACACATGTTTCACTATCGTCTCAAACAGTGGTGAACATACCTGCTCCCCTACGAACTCACCAGCTCAGACTATTATCAGGCTTCTCATCTCTGCTAATCTGATAAGTACAAAGGGCATCTCTTGTAGTTTCGGTTGCATTTTTCTCATTATGAGATTGAGCAGCAGACGATCTCTTTGAAAGTCTTACTTTGCTCCGGGTTTTAATCTTAAAATACCCTAAATCCTCTTAGAAGTAGGTAGGGTCAGATCTTCAATCTGGATGGATTTACGTAATGGGTTTATGAAAGGGATGGAAAGTTAGTCAAAGCAGGGGTGAGGCGGGGGAATCACGCTAAGTCAAAGGCCTTTCCTTGGGGGCCCCTAGCCCATCCCAGATCCCTCACCCTTCGCAGGGCATGTCCAGAGCTGTCACTGCCCTGTGCATCCACCCCACAGCCCAGGGCCACACCCTGACCTGGAAAGGCAGGCCTCTGGACCTCCTCAGGGGAGCTCAGGGATCAGATGGGCCAATGGGTGTTATCGTGGCCGGGAGCACTGAGTCTTGAGTAAGTGGGTGGACCTTTCCTGCATCCCCTGACCAGGTTTAACCACACGGCCTCTCCACTTTGATAGCGGCAAGAAGAATAGCCTCTTGCTTTTGCATGCTCTTCTAATCACAGCATGCTTTCTTGCCTGCTTTCCCTTTGACTTTTTTCAACCAGCCGCTGAGGTAGGGATCATTAGCATACCCTTTACAGAGGAGGAAACCGAAGCCCAGAGAGCTTTGGCAATCTGCCCAAGGTCACAAAGCCAGTGAAAGAAAGGGCTGAAATCAAACCAGGCCTGTCTGACTGCAAGGCAGGGTCCTGTGGCTGCCTCCTGTGGATACGTCCAGGACCCAGCTGGTCTCCGTCCTAGGGCTCAGGTGCGAGGAGAGCCTCCCTGGGCCACCTGAGTCAGACTCTCACAGAACAAAGGTAAGGCCTGAGCCTTCCCCCGGCTCTGGTTTTTCCATGTCCAGTGCATCCCTGAATGCTCCAGGTACTCTGGAAAATGGGGATTCATGCTGCCATTTTGTTAAGTGTAGGGCCAGAATTATAATCCAATCAGGTCTGACTTCAAAGCTAGTGCTCCTTCTCCATCTACCCATCCTCCTTGAACCATGCCCAGGAACTCAAGAGGTTTTTGTAATAAATGAGTCAGTTACTACAATGCATGTGCTACACAACCACTGCCCGCTTCGCCTCTCCCCCCAGGAGAGAAGGGGACTCCTGAGAGGCCCCGGCAGTGTTATCTGGGCAGAGAAAGTGAGTTTGAAGACCTCACACTCCATCTGGACTTTATCAGCTCCTTTCCTGGGTAGGATTACAGTAAACGATTATCTGCAGATCTGGAGCCAGCAGGGACTTTGAAGGCCCCAATTGCCAAGGGAGTGGTGAGATGGGGGAAGGGCTGGAGGCGCAGGAGATGAAAAAGCAGTGCAGGCATCTTATCTTCCTCCTGAAATCAAACAGGCTGGGCCTGGGCAGGGAGGGAGAGGTACCCTGTCTGTGAGGCTGACAGTCTCTAGCCCTGGCTGGCCACAAAAGATAGAGAACCAGATGAACGCCCTCCACTGACTTCTGATCCTCTCTCCCTCCTCCTCATTTCTTTTATTAATCCATTCATTCACTTCTATCTTTCAGCCTGTTAGTTATAGTACCTGACGTGCTCTGAGCTCTCCTGCTGAGCCAAGTGCTTAGTATCTATCCCCTCATGTAGTCCTCACCATGACCCTCTAGGAGAAGTGCCAGAATTAGGCTCATTTTACAGATGAGGAAAATAAAGTCCCAGAGGTTAAGTAATAGGATGAGCCTGAGATCACACAGCTAGTAAATGGCAGGGTCTGGATTCTCTTAAACCTGCATACATTTATTCTTACATTCCCCTGTCTGCCCACTTTCCTCTCATAATTCATTCCTGTATTCAGTTTTCCATATTCCCATTACTTGTTCATTTTGAAGTTTCTTCTCTTTTTGCTTATGCATCTCTTCTGTCCCTTCCTCCCTTCCTCCTGTTCTTCCTGCCTTCCTTCCATGACCACATCCTGAGCCTACTGTGCTACTGTGTGCTCTGTCACCTGACATGGGGCTCCTGACAGATGACTACTAGGGAGGGAGATATGAGACCCCCTTGTCCAGGATCAGCCTCTTCAAATGGGGCTTTGGGGGGTCTGTGCCTCCCTATGCCTGATTTGTCCCTGTGTTTGCCAAAAATTCTAGACTTTGATAATCTCCTTGTGAAGATGTCTCAGCCAAGCAAGTCTTGAGATTCCATTGGTATGGGAATAAAAACGGCCTAGGGTAGCAATTTCTTGCAATTTCTCCTGCTAAGCAAGGCTCTTTCAGTCTTTACTGTTCTGACATCCATTCCCTCAGCAAACATCAATAAGGACCTATTATGGGCAGCCTCTGGTGCCCACTCCCATCCTGTAGCTGTCTCTGATTTCATACCTCCCCGGCTCTAGGTAGTTCACTCCTAGATGGCAGGGAATTGGCATTAAAGAACCTGTTCACAATCTTGCGCTCCTTTATCCATTCATCTTTTCTCCTAACACCTAACACAGGGCCTGGCTTCCACTAAAAGCTAATAAATACAGGGCCAAAAGGCAGTGAACCGTCACTCTGTCACTCTCCAGGAGCTGGTCCACGCACCATGCTGGACAATGTACTGGATATAGTAGTCCCACATCATTGTATCACTCTCATTTCTAGCTGGAGAAGTATCCCTCCTTTTCTAGGTGCAGTTGTGGGGTTGCTGTCACCCAAAGTTCCTGCCAATCATCTTGTAGTCTTGGGTGGGTATGTGATCTCGGCTAGAACAATCAAGATGTCTCTCCCTGGACTTGGAATTGTAAGCCAAGTGATGCAGAGAAAGAAAAAACACAAACCCTCGGAGCCCATCCCTTCCCATCACGGATGAGGCTGTACAGGAGCTCTGGTCCTCAGGAGCCCCGAAGCAACTCCAGTTTCTGCCCTTTTCTGAGTCTGACTTTCTGTCTACTTTGTGGCTGCTCAACATCTCAACATCCCTCCAGTATGTTCCTTCTCCCCTTAGCCAGTGAATGTCTGTTTCTGTGCTTGCAAATGGCAAATCCTAAATGATGCCCCAGGGCATGGCTTCCCGGGCCAGCTATTGGAGCCTGACCAGAAATGTTCATTCTGCCTCATCGATGTCTTGGCTATTGCCTTTTTGGAACTGCTCTGACCTGTCCACTTGCCATCCTGCAGCATCACCTCTCTCAGCACCAAGGAGCTCCTCCAGGAGCACCTCCTCCCATGTCTGTCTTTGCCATCAAGACTGAACACACCAAGATGATCTTTCAACTTTGGGTCCAAAGGCCCTCAGTGGATGTGGAATAGGTACATGAGGACTTGAGCTGAACATTTCTTTCACTTCACCATAACCTGGATTTTCCCAATTTAGGAGCATCTATTTGTCTTGATAACATTTGGAGCAGAGTGAAAAAAACCAGACTCTGAAGAGATCTTCAGAAAATCAGAAGTCAGATTTTCCGTGTCTTTGTCCCATGTTCAGTAATTGAAGCTGTTAGGAGTCCTCAACTTTGTACATCCACTTTCTTCCTATCTCTGCATCTTCATACCTGATTCTTACTGTGGAATTTGAAATGTTTCTATGGCTGTAAGCAAGAAAGGGGGGAAAAAGACAAGAAATTAAAGGGGGTTGCATGGTTCAGATTTGGTTGATGAATGAGGTGGTTTAGAGGCATGTCTTGTAAGAGATAATTTTCTTTGTGCCGGGTACTATTTGCAAGTCCCACATTATCTTATTAATGCTCATAACAAGCCTTGGGGGTAAATAGATTATCATCACCATTTCACAGATTAGGAAAGTGAGATTTCAGGAGTCAATTGCTCAACGGTGTACTGCTAGTGGGAGAGCTGTCTATACAAACAGTCTGAATGGCTCGTGCACATGGGATCGTGCAATGCAAGCCAAGGGCAGGGAGGATGAGAAGAGGTGGGCAGAAAGCCGGCTGGGCTGAATGAAGGACCTACTATGTGCAGGCCCAGGGTCAGACATTATGTTCTCTTGATTGCACTTCAGCCTCCCAGCAGTCCTGTTTTACAGATGAAGAAACTGAGGCTCAGAGGGCTGGAGAAGGTTGCCCAGGGTCCCACAGAGAGAAAACTCAAGCTCTGGCTGTTCCACTACTCTGGGACACCACCCCCAATGGGAATCCCACCTTTACAAGGATTCGAAGGTAAGTGAGGCCTTATCTAGTGAAGCAATTAGTATACTTAACTCTTTGTTACATATTCCCACTAAAGGTTTCCCCATCCAGCTTGAATATCAGGAGAATGTCAACAAAACCTGGCTCAGGGCTCACAGAATCCATGAAAGATGCCAGCTTCTCCACGATTGGAGAGTGATTCACAAATGTCCTTAAGGACTTTCCCAGGCCAGGTGTGGTGGCTCATGCCTGTAGTTCCAGCACTTTGGGAAGCCAAGGCGGGTGGATCATCTGAGGCCAGGAGTTCAAGACCAGCCTGGCCAACATGGCGAAAACCCGTCTCCACTAAAAATACAAAATTAGGCAGGCATGGTGGCAGGCACCTGAAATCCCAGCTACCTGGGAGGCCGAGGCAGGAGAAATGCTTGAACAGGGGAGGCGGAGGTTGCAGTGAGCCAAGACTGCACCATTGCACTCCAGCCTGGGTGACAGAATGAGACTCCGTATCAAAAAAGAAAAACAAAAATGTATAAAAAAGGACTTCTGCATCCTCGGAACAGAAGACAAACCCAGGTGACTCAGGCTCTACAGAAAAGGCGAGGGTGACCAAGAGTGAGGAGGGTAAGCGCCTGTTGCTTTCAGCTGGGGTCTGCGAGAAGTACAGGCCAGGAGGGGGAACAGAGTGAGTAAAGTGCAGAGGCAGGGGCGCGGAAAAGCGAGGAGGAGTGAAGCTTGGGCAAATATCCTAAATGAAGGGGAACAAAAGGAAACAGAATTGGCATGTCGCACCGGGGCCACATCTTGGAGCTGTTTGAGGACTTGTCCAAGGAGGCTGCGGACACTCGCGCTCCCGCCCCAACAGCAGGAGGATTACATCTACGTGCCACGTGCACAATTCCTTACTTTATATCCTCCTTTAAGATAAAACTACCCTTCCCCTTTTTTAAATATAAGAGCATTCATTCCAAAGGAAACTTTCGATTACTAATGGAAATGGAAGTGGCACCTGTCATAGGCAGAGACAAATTGTCAAAGTAAACAACACTTCAGTCTCACTAGACACTCCTGTCCCAGCAGAACCTGGTCAAAAGCTAGGTCAGCAAATTTCAGAGGCATTAAGGACAAAGTAGCAACAATTCAGAATTTCTCCTTAGCGACTCAGAAAGACCAATAGAACATTGAGAAGGGGTGTTAGTCACATCCCCAAACTGAAAGAGGCCAGAAGATAGTGATGGGTCTTTCAAACCATCTGAAAAACTGAGACCCCAGTGTCGGGAGAGAGAAGGAAGGGAATGGATTAAAGTGCCGCTTGCTCCCTCCTCCAACAGCAGGCCCTGGACATCCGTGAGGTGTCCCCTTCCTCCTCCATCCTTCCCTGATTCCAGCCTCCCCACCTTCCCCAGGCTGGCTTGCCTGATTTTGTGAGCTGTTCAGCCTGGTTAAATTGTATGTCTGTATTTCTGATTCTATCTGTTTTCCAGGAGGCATTATCTCTATCTCTGTAATAGTTTCTCAAGCAAAAACATTTTACTGGGTAAAAGAGCAAGGAATGGGGATGACCCGGTGCTGATTTAAAGCAAGATTCCAGCCAAGCCGCAGAGCCCTCTCTAAGCAGCCTCCCTCCTTTCTGCTGTCTAAGGAAACAGTTCCTAGTAGCCATGGTATCATATCGTATCTCACATTTACACAGCGCTCTGCACTCCCTTATTCAGTGGACATCCATTGAGTGCCTGTTATGTGCCAAGTCTTCTTCTGGGTGCTGGCAATCAACAGTGAACAAAGACCGGTGAGGTCCTTGCTCTTCTTGGGAAGGCAGGCAATAAACTCTGAAACAAGTAAATAAACACGATCGTGATGAGGCTGCTGAGAAAGCAATGTGACAGCAGTGTGATGATGATTTGCTATGGGAGACAGGTGGCAACATCAAAACGGGTAGACTGCCCTCGCCCTCCGAAGAGGTGGCATGTGAGAAAGAAGCAGCCAGCCAGTGGAAAGCTCTGAAAGCAGAGTCTTTAAAAACAACAACAACAGCACAACAAACCGGTGCTCAGAGAAGATGTCTGCATTTCTACCAGAGAGGCAGAAAGAAGATAATGGTGCTCCGATCAAGGAGACTGTGGAGGCAGTTTCAGTGACGGGGGGCAGGGAAGCGAGAATTTCACATCGGACATAGTAGGTTTGCCACGTCGATCGGACACTTGAGTATGTTCTCGCTCTTCTCAACAACGCATAAAGTAAGGACGATCGGTGTTTCCCATTTTACAGACAGGAAAACTGAGGCTCAGGAGGGCTACCCAGGAACTTAGGGGCAGTGGTGGGATGTGAATCTATGTTTTAGGATGCTGATGCAGCGCTGTCCCATCCGCCTCATGCTAGAGCAGTGTCCAGACACAGAGGTGGCAACGCGGCAGCTCAAGCGGCAGCCCCAGCACCCCATGTGTTTTTTTGTTCTACGTGGGTTTTGAAAAACTCATCTGAGCTAGTGATCAACTCTTAAATATAAGCCTTCACTCAAAAATCTGGCTGTCTATCCTCTGAAAATATCTGAAGACTTGGTCATAGTGGGACCATGATTTGAATGACAACAATGGGCTGGAGCAGTATCTCTGCCCACCTTGAGATGGGCATGGGCACTTGGTTTTTCCACAGCCCCCACCTCTTCTATTGCGTCCCCCAGACCCCTTCGCTCTTCTCCGTTGGGTTCATAGCCTCCCTGTGCATTTGGCTTTGAGACCCCAGCTCTCTAGTAGTGAAATATGTGGGAAGATCCACAAAGCCCAGCAAACAAGGAGCAACCAGAGGAATTGAGTTACAGTTCCTCCCTAGAACACTTTCCTGCCATTTTGATGTAATCACTTTGCACAAACAGTAGGAAATGTTCAGAAGAGCTGGTACAAGGCTGTGATTTAGAGGTCAGGCCTGGATGGTAATTCTAGCTTCAGCAAGTCCTATCTGTGGGACTGGGGCAAGTTCTAAAACCTCAGTTTCCTTATCTGTAAAGCACAAATAATAATGATGCCTTCTTTATAAGCAGGATTAGGGAGAACAGCAATTTCGGTAATGTGCTTGGAACGATGCTGGTTTCGTGGTTCGTATCCAACAGATGGAGCCATAGTTGTCATTCCCACCTTAGAAACAGCTGACTCTCCTGTGTCACGACCGTGTTTGTGCCATTGCTCTGGAATTCTCTGCTTTCTTCCTTAGGAGAGCATTTTCTCAATGTTCCTTTTTCTTTCTCTCAAATACAAAGACAAATCTAAGAGGGGAAAGAAATCGTCAAACTGGGTCCCTAGATACTCAGCTTCTTGTCAATTCTCATTAGAGTTTAAAAGCTCAGTCTTCTGCATATACCCAAATATAAAGCGACGCTTTCCATTCCTAATTCAAAGAACGAAAAAAAAATGTGGTTGGACCTGGTTGCATATACAAACTTTTAGGGATGACAATAAACTAGGCAAAGACCCACTTATTCAACTTATCAACTCAGTTGTGCAATGCAGAAGTAAACAGTGATTACTTATAATTTGCCAATAATATTCATTTAGAAACATCGCTTTTCTCCCTATACATGTAGCGTAAAACAGCTTTACCCCATTCCTTGCCACACATAAGGAGGCCGAGGCGGGAAGATTGCATGAGGCCAGGAATTCCAGGCAACAGTTAGACATGATTGCACCGCTACACTTCAGCCTGAGCGACAGAGTGACACTCATCTCTAAAAAACAAAGTAAAATAATAAAAATTGTTTTTTAAAACGTTTGGAAGTGTCTGCCCCACAGAGTCACCTTTTGCATTGCGCAATTTCATTTTTCAGACCTTTCTCCTCTCTTCCATCTGACTGCCCTGAGAGGCAGCCCTTTTTGCTTCCACATCTGAGGCTGTCACTGGAAACAGGGTCTCCATCCCATTTGCATGACATGAGCACAGTCGGGATTTGTATTCATTCTGTGGGTGTGTGTATATCCGTGCTCTCCACAAAAGAACCACTCAGCATTGCTTTTTCAAGCCGAGCTTTAAAAGGCTTATTTGCCATGACATCCAGCACTTGTAATTTGAGGTCATACCCCGAGGAAGAATTGCTAAATCTGTATAAAATGTTTCTGACTCCTTTTCTTACAGATTCTTTCAGATTATCTCTTTAAGAATTCTAAACCCATGTTGTTTGAGGTGGTTTTAGGCTAATGTACATTCCCCAAACATTTCTTTGCTGTTCAAAATAAAGCAATTGAGGGGCTTCTCCATAAAAATGAGGCACTTGGCAAGAGCTCAATACAAAAGACAACTCCCTCTTTTCTAGGGGATAATTTCGGGAAGGATAGAAAAAAATAGTGTTCTATGTAAGCCTGTACAATCACGAGAGCCATTTGCTGAGGGCCTGTGTGTGCGAGTGGTTCTCATGCGCTCCTCGCCTCCTTCTCATCCTCCCAGGGGATAAAATGAAGCCCAAGGAGTGCAAGGGATGGACCTCGTCGGCTCATGACAGAACAGGGATGGAACCCAGGTCTGCTGGACCCAGCCCACTTCCTCCCTGCTCCCGAGTTGACCTATTCTACTCATATTAAGCCGAAAGCTGGGCTCTGATTGTATGAAATCAGAGAAGCCAGGACCCTGTGTTCAAGGAGCTCCCAGTCCTGTTGGGGTGAGGGTGGAGGCAGCAGACAAGCATACGGACCAAGGATGGAAGTGCACAGACGAAAGGGTGGCCAGGCCTATGGGGATACAGGCCAGGGAGGCTGAGTGTCGGGGAAGCAGGAAGGAGCGGGTGTTTACAAAGCCATGTCTGCAGCAAAGATCTGAGTCTGGAAGAGCAGAGGGTGTTTGGGAAGCCGTGGAAAACACAGGGCAGGGTAGTAAGAGACCATCCATGACCCATCAGGCGGCCCTTGTGGGTCTTGCTCAGGAGTCTGGATACCTACTTGTGAGTTTCTACTTAGATACAGGGTAGAGTTCAGACACTGCATTTCATGCCATTTTTCCAGCTGCAACTCCGAGACCCTCCCTTACGGTTGGAGGTAACGCTGTGTCTTGTCCATCTCCCCAGCTTCTTCCAAATCAGGCTCAAACTTTCTGAAGAGTTCCAGCAAGCAGAGCCAAAGGCTGTACTCACATTTGTTTGTCTGTAGAAGTGATTCCCTGCCCCGCATCCCAACACAGCAAGTCTTACACGCATACACGCAGTGAGAGAGACAACTAACCAAAAGGACACAAGAGTTAGCCTGCAGACAGACGCGAACCCACAGGCGCAATCACAGACGCGAACCCACAGACGCGAACCCACAGGCGCAATCACAGACGCGAACCCACAGACGCGAACCCACAGGCGCAATCACAGACGCGAACCCACAGACGCGAACCCACAGGCGCAATCACAGACGCGAACCCACAGACGCGAACCCACAGGCGCAATCACAGACGCGAACCCACAGACGCAATCACAGACGCGAACCCACAGACGCGAACCCACAGGCGCAATCACAGACGCGAACCCACAGACGCGAACCCGCAGGCGCAATCACAGACGCGAACCCACAGACGCGAACCCGCAGGCGCAATCACAGACGCGAACCCACAGACGCGAACCCGCAGGCGCAATCACAGACGCGAACCCACAGACGCAATCACAGACGCGAACCCACAGACGCGAACCCACAGGCGCAATCACAGACGCGAACCCACAGACGCGAACCCGCAGGCGCAATCACAGACGCGAACCCACAGACGCGAACCCGCAGGCGCAATCACAGACGCGAACCCACAGGCGCAATCACAGACGCGAACCCACAGACGCGAACCCGCAGGCGCAATCACAGACGCGAACCCACAGACGCGAACCCGCAGGCGCAATCACACACACACAGACACGCAGGTAATGAGCAGACGACCATGAGATGCCCAGAGGAACGCTCAACAGACCCAGACACAAAAACACACCTACATTTATACATAAGCACTCAGGTGGGCTCTCTCTCCTGTACACACACTCACACTCACTTTCAAAATACACAATGGAAACTGGACCAAAGAACTCTCCCAACATCCCCCCCGTGCCTTTTCATGATGCTCTTCCACCTCACCCTAGCCTTTCTTCTTCCAACAGAAAATTTCCCCCGCCATTCTCAAAACGGACTCCCCACACCTTTCTGGGAATGAAGGTGCGGGTACCCTACATGCCTCTGGAGAAAAAGGGTCATTCTGAGCTGGGACACCCAAGGTGGAGCTGAAGTGGAATGGAAAGGGTGGTTTTCCTGTAGAAATATAGCCTGACTCCCAGATCTGAAGAACTTGGGATTACAGGTGCATGCCACCATGCCCAGCTAATTTTTTGTGTTTTTTAGTAGAGACCAGGTTTCACCGTGTTCCGCAGGCTGGTCTCAAACTCCCGAGCTCAGGCAATCCAATCTACCTGCCTCAGCCTCACTTGTCCTCTGGGAGGGTGTGGACAGCATTAGAGACTCTCCCAGGACTCCCAAGCTTGAGCAATTTCTGGGGCCACACCTACACACTGATCCCAGGGAACTTTGCTGAAAGACAACCTGGCCACAAGCAAGTTGGTCAACCTGATAACTGGTCAAAATGATGATTGGTTGGAAATGAATAGCCTTGTTTCCTGTTTGTCAAATGTTACTATTTTTTTCTTTTCTTTTTTTTTTTTTTTTTTTTTGAGAAGGAGTCTCGCTCTGTTGCCTAGGCTGGAGTGCTGTGGTATAATCTTGGCTTACTGCAACCCCTGCCTCCTGGGTTCAAGCGATTCTCCTACCTCAGCCTCCATAGTAGCTGGGATTACAGGCATGCACCACCTCGCCCAGCTAATTTTTGTATTTTTAATAGAAATGAGGTTTCACCACCTGACCAGGCTGGTCCTAAACTCCTGACCTCAGGTGATCCACCCGCCTCAGCCTCCTGAAGTATTGGGATTACAGGCGTGAGCCATCGTGCTCAGTAAACTATTACTAACTTTGATGCATCAGTGGGTAGTGTGGCAACTGGCTGGGATTCTTTAAGAATCTCAACCATGTTTCAAGGATTGATTTCTCTTTGGGAGGTTAAAGTTGTTTATTTTTAACCTATTTTTAAGGAGATTATTCCTACTTATACGATTTGTAGCCAGGGACATACTTCATTCACTTATTTTATTCATACATTCATTCAGCAAATGTTTACCGAAAGTCCAGTGATGGATGTCCTTCTAAGTCCTGGATGGACAAACAGGCGAACAAAGCTGACAAAGTCTGTCTCCTTGGGAAGCTCATATTGTGGTGGGAGAAAAAAAGCATCAAATAGATATTTAAACATTTAATATCATGTAGTAAACGCCATAAAGAGAGACAGAGAGAGAAGGGGTATGACCTCAGAGAGGGCAATCAAGGAAGGCCCAGATTAGGGGAGAGGAAATTGAGCAGATGCTCTCATGCACTGCTGGGATGCTCCTCAGAAGGGACAAGACGTGCAAAGGCCCTGAGGCAGAGCAGCCTTGGTGTGTTGGAAAGCAGTGAGATCAGAGTGGGTGGTCCACAGGGAACAAGGGAGAACCAAGGCAGGATGTGAGCCTGAGGAAGCAGCCAGGGCCTGAGAGCACAGGGGCTTGTGGACCACAGTCACAAAAATGATGGAAAGCCGTTGGAGGACTGCAAACCAACATGATCCCATTCAGATTCTAAAAGGAGCAGCTCTGGCTGTTGTGCGAAGAATAGCCTGGAATGGGAAGTGGGCTGGAAACGGAAGGACAGCAATCACTTAGAAATGTATTACAGGCCTCCAAGTAAAAGTGATGAGAGAACACCCTAATGTCTACCAAGAAGAATTTACCAAGGCTGGGCACGATGGCTCATGCCTGTAATCCCAGCACTTTGGGAGGCCAAGGCAGGCAGCTCACAAGGCCAAGAGATTGAGATCATCCTGGCCAACATGGTGAAACCCATCTCTACTAAAAAAATCCAAAAATTAGCTGGGCATGGTGGCGTGCACCTGTAGTCCCAACTGTGGTGCATGCCACCGCGGGAGGCTGAGGCAGGAGAATCACTTGACTCCGGGAGGCAGAGGTTGCAGTGAGCTGAGATTGCGCCACTGCACTCCACCCTGACAACAGAGTGAGACTCCATCTCAAAAAAAAAAAAAGAAAAAGCAAGAAGAAGAATTCACCAAAACAACCTGCAGGCCAAAGAAGAGATAAAGTGAATGTCCAACGACAAAGGCTTGTTAGAACACATCCAGCGTTGACCAGGTACAGTGACTCATGCCTGTAATTGCAACACTTTGGGAGGCAGAGGCGGGTGGATCACCTGAGGTCAGGAGTTTGAGACCAGCTTGGCCAACGTGGTGAAACCTCAAACCCTCGTCTCTACTAAAAATACAAAATTAGCCGAGTGTGGTGGCATGTACCTGTAATCCCAGCTGCTTGGGAAGCTGAGGCAGGAGAATCACTTGAACCCTGGAGGCAGAGGTTGCAGTGAGCCAAGATCGAAGCATTACACTCCAGCCTGAGGAAAAAGAGCAAAACTCTGTTTCAAAAAAAAAAAATAAGGAACACATCCAGTGTCCACAAGAGAAGAACCATTGATCACTCCTTATTGGGGACCTATTATATGCCTGGGACTGTGTAAGAAACTTAAAAATTTTTAGAAAATAATGTGGAAAGAAAAAGTTTTCATTCCAATCTTTGAAACATGACACGCCAGATTCTGACTTTTATCTTCATGGACTATGTTAATATACATTTAGATACATTAAATATATACCAATGTTATTTCTGAGACTGGATAACCTTCCAAATTACTTGTGCACTTTAAACAAATTGGTACCACATCACTTATCAAAGAAGGTAAAAAATTAGTTCCAAAAAAACTTTTAAAATATTGCATTCCTTAAAAATAAAAAGAAAACATCTCACTTAACTTTTACAATCACTATTTGAGGTAGATATAATTATTCTCATTTCATGGACTGGGGAACAACTTCAATTTTTTTTATCCCTGTGTGAAAACATTTTAAAATATCAAAAAGGCAGACAAAGTAGAATTGGATGGAAACAAATGAGATATTTTTACGTTAAAAAAATTAATCAGAATATTAAATTTTTTTAGAGACAGGATCTCACTCTGTTGCCCAGGCTGGTCTCAGACTCCTGGGCTCAAGAGATTCTCCCACCCTCCACCTTGAACTCCTGGGATCAAGCGGCCTCTCAAAGTGCTGGGATTGCAGGTGTGAGCCACCACATCTAGCCTGAAAAACTTTTTGAGCTATGTCTTTTAGTTTATTTCCTATGGCAAATGTAATGCACTCTCATCTCAGAAATACTAAAACAGAAAGAAACCAAAATAAGCAAAGGGGGCTCCCATAGTCCCACCTCCCGGTCCACCCCCTCGCAATCCTTTGATACAGATATCGCTGTACCCTTTTATGCAGACACCATATTTTTCAAAACTCAGCTCATGATATCTATACTATTTTGTGGATTCACATAATTCACTTAAATCACCTTACTAGGAGAGATTGTCTCAAACGTTTTCTCTTTTTTTGGCCATTTAAGTTGTTTTCTTATTAATGAACAGTTATTGTGTCCTAACTTTTCCCATTACAATAAATAGCAAGAAAAAATTATTGAAAATAGATTCAAAATAAAACAAAAAGACAATAAAAAATCTTAGGGAAAAAAATGCAGAAATGCTTTGCATAGAAAAAGACAAATTTGCGGTGTTTGAAATGCTCACTATTGGGGATATTGCTTTTCAGTGAAATTTTTGTTTGGGCTGAGTTGTTCTTAGTTTTCTTCCAAATTGCATGTTTGTTCGAATTCGCTTTGGTCAAGTAGTTTTTCTGGCTAAACCATATGAACATTAATTAAGAATGAGCAGTATTTATTTAGCTTCGAATATATATGCACTAGCCTCAGTACAAACCTCATTTTAATGAATCCTCCCCGTAGTAGCGGAGCAAGGTCCTGGTGGCCTTCCCCATCTGATGGAAATGGACTCAGAGAGTCAGGGGGAGGATATCATAGCCCAAAGTCACCTGGCTGGGAAGTGGCAGAGGCCAGACCATCCTGGATGCCTGTACCTGGGTCCTTGCCATTGTCCCTGGCCTCTCTCTCCCAAGAACTTTAATTGCTAGTAAGGGAAAGCTAATAACAGGCTTATAATAAAATATTTACTGATTCTAAAACCCTTTTTCTTCTTCGGCTACAAGAGATATCCAGAAGTGTAACTTCAGTTTCTGAATGTAGCAACTAATTTGTCTGTATTAAAAGATCTTTATAGGAGAAACTGGCAGGACTGGGCGCGTGGGTGGGGATCAGATGCAAGTTGGCGTGTGAGAGTTTTTCTCACTCTAGGGAGATTCTTCAAGCAATCACTATATCAACAGAAACAGATGTTTCCCTTTCTTCATATGATGAAGATCGAGGATCCAGATTTATTCAAAAAGCTAAAGAGGCACCATTCGTACCCATTGGAATGGCAGGGTTTGCAGCAACTGTTGCATATGGATTTATACAAATTGAAGAGCAGGGGAAATACGAAAATGTCCCTTCATCTGATCCACATGTGTTTGGCAGACCAAGCCTTTGTTGTAAGAGCAGTGATTATTGGGATGGCATTCCATGTATTAGGAATTCTGGGCAAAACCTAAGCCTTAGAAGAAGAGATGCTGACGGTCTTGTTGGAGGAACTTGCTTTAGTTAGACGTCTCATTATTGAAGTTACATATTACTATTGAAAATAAACTAATTTGGCTGGCCACAGTGGCTCACACCGGTAATCCCAGCACTTTGGGAGGCCAAGGCAGGCAGATCACCTGAGGTCGGGAGTTCAAGACTAGCCTGACCAACATGGAGAAACCCCATCTACTAAAAACCCCATCTACAAAATTAACCGGGTGTAGTGGCACATGCCTGTAATCCCAGCCACTCAGAAGTGAGGCAGGAGAATTGCTTGAACCCAGTAGGCAGAGGTTGTGGTGAGCAGAGATCACACCGTTGCACCCCAGCCTAGGCAACAAGATTGAAACTCTGTCTAAAAAGAAAAAGAAAGGAAGAAAAGAAACTAATTTGTATGGGTTTAGATGGTAACATAGCATTTTGAATATTGGCTTCCTTTCTAGCAGGCTTGATTTGCCTGGTGACCGAATTACTTGTGACTAGTTTACTAACTAGGTCATTCAAGGAAGTCAAGTTAACTTGAAAGAAACATGTCACCTAAATGCACTTGATGGTGTTGAAATGTCCACCTTCTGAAATCATGAAGATGAACTTTGTTCTAAAGAAGATAACAGGTCAACCCTGAAGTACTCTCAGTTTGCTGCAGAGTCTCACATATTTTGGATGTTATATAAGAGTTCTATTTATCCCGGTTAATTTAACTTTTTTCTGTTTTGTGGACTGGTGGCTCTTTTAGAACTCTGTCCAAAAAGTGCATGGAATATAACTTGTAAAGCTTCCCACAACTGAAAATATATGTGTGTGTGTTTAAACAAAATCTAGAATGCTTACAATACAGCTGCATAATAGAAGTATGTATTAAAGAATCACAATTGTAAACATGAAAATAACTTATGGATTCTAGTTTAGTTCTTTTGTAATTGCAAATTATATGTTTGCTGCTATTATATTAGAATAATTTTTAAATGTTATCTTGAAATAGAAGTATGTATTTTAAGTACTCATGCAAAGGTAAATGAATACTTTTTTTTTTTGAGACAGAGTTTCACTCTTGTCACCCAGGCTGAAGTGTAGTGGCGTGAGCTCAGCTCACTGCAACCTCTGCCTCCCACTTCAAGCAATTCTCCTGCCTCAGCCTCCCAAGTAGCTGGGATTATAGACACCTGCCACCATGCCTGACTAATTTTGTATTTTCAGTAGAGACAGTTTTCGCCATGTTGGCCAGGCTGGTCTTGAACTCCTAACCTCAGATAATCCACCTGCCTTGACCTACCAAAGTGCTGGGATTACAGGAGTGAGCCACCGTGCCCGGCCAGTGAACATTTTTTAAATGTGTATATTGCTTATTTTTTCCATAAAAAATCGTAAACATTAAACAGAACAAATTACCTATAATGGATTGTATTAATGACTTATGAGCAAGCTGGTTTGGCCAGACAGCATACCCAAAATTTATGTAGTACAGAATGCTATTTCACTTGTGAAATTCTCTTGTCTAATCTGAATTTACATTTTACGGTGATAACATGGTATATGTATTGTTATTAAAGTAAATGACCATGTCAAAAAAGAAAAAAAAAGTCTTTATAGTAATGCTGTGGTGCTATATAGAGGGTATTTTCATCTGCGTGCATTTATTCTTGGTTTATAATGTGAACTGTCATGGGAAATAATAAAAAATTAAATATTAATCAAAGGAGCAAGCAAGAAAAAAAGAACTCTCAAGGACTGCTTTGAGTGCACCAGAACCATTCATTGCTCCACAGGAAAGTTAGTTGAGATGTAAATTGGAAATGTGGGAAGGCCAGCAGCCTGTCGGAATGCAGCTGTAGAAAGGGGTGCACCACGGAAGCCAGGCAGGGCCATGGAGCGCGACCTGTGCTGCGCCAGGAGTCAGGACACTTGGGCTCCAGCCCTGATGCAAATCATTTCCCAATAAAATGGGTTTTATTAGGTTCCTTGCTCACTTGTTTCTTGGTTAATTGCACAAGCGTGTGTTGGGTGTGGCCTTGGGATCCAGTTCTATGTTGGCCAGGAGGGATGCTGAGATGACAAGGGGCACCCCACATGGCCCTGCCCACAAGAAGCCTGAGGTCTAGAGCAGGACAAGTTGCAAACAATGACTGCTGTATGACATGCTTGCTGGATGCTGAGCTTTATCCCTGAGGATACTGGAGTTTCATGAGAATTGTATAACTTACCATTTCTTTTGATGATGATAATAAAAACAGTATTTTAACTTTCACAAAGAAAAAAAATCTTCTCTTTAGGAACTGTGAGGTCATCCATGAGAGGATGACGTTCTCTGCAAGGTTAGGGGCAAGGGAACCGGGCATCGGGGAGAATTTTTTTTTTTTTAATTGGAGTTTTGTTCTTGTTGGCCAGGCTGGAGTACAATGGTGCGATCTCAGTTCACTGCAACCTCCGCCTCCCAGGTTCAAGTGATTCTGCTGCCTCAGCCTCCTTAGTAGCTGGGATTACAGACATGCACCACCACACCCAGATAATTTTGTATTTTTAGTAGAGATCAGTTTTCTCCATGTTGGTCAGGTTGGTCTTGAACTTCTGACCTCAGGTGATCCACCTGCCTCAGCCTCCCAAAGTGCTGGGATTATAGGCATGAGCCACTGCGCCCGGCGCATCGGGGAGAATTTCTCCACAGCAGTGACCAGCGCTTTCTTCAGCTGGGTGGAGCTGTGTGAATTGGACCTCAGTGACTGGACTGATAGGGAGAGGGGCACAGTGGGTGCAGTGTTAGAGGGCAGCAGGCTGTGCACAATATGCACCCATGGTGAGCATAGTTCAAGGATCTTCATCCATAACAGGTGCTCACTGTACAGAATGTGGGTATGGTCACCGTGCAGAACATGGATCACCGGGGACCTAGTGTGCCAGGCTGAGGACTAACTCCAGCCTACAGTGAGTAGGGCTGAACTTTGCCCTGGTCCCTCTGTGCACCTTGATTTCATCATCAGAAAAATGGAGGAGAAGGTCAAGAGCAGGGAAGGTCCCAGGGAGCGTTACTGTGTCTGGCTCCTGCATTGCTTCCGGGAAGGCCAATCTACTCACCTTTCTGACTTTCTCCAGTGCAGGTGGTCCAAAACTAAGGACAGTGGCTGCTTAAAGGTCAGTTAAGACAACCAGAGGGTTGCTGGTTACACCACCTGGCACACAGCTGGCACTGATTAAATGTCTGATCCCTCCTCCTTTGAGGGCTTTTCATTTGGGTTACCATGTCTGAGCTAGATATATTAGGAAGCAGTTGCTCCAGAATGTCGTCTAAAGATGGCAAGACTTTGGCCACACAGGTGAGGCCGAGACAAGAAGCCAGGCCTGGGCTCACACAGGAAGAGGAGGATCAGCGAGGCGTCCCTGCCACCCTCCTGTCGGTGAAGCCCAGCCGGACTCTCTCAGTTTTGTTTGTCCTCTGCAGGATGTAGAGGAATCCTGACTGACTGGCTATTCGTGGTTTTTTTGCTAGAACAGACTGTTCTGAGGTTTCACAACACCGCCACCTCAACCAGCCACTCTGGCCTTAAATCCTGCACCTTGCAAAGGTACCTGGCTACAGGCCCCTGCTCTGAGTACTGAACGTGCCTGGAGAATATCTGTTAGGACAATCTGAATTAATTCAATCATCCTGTCGATATGGACCAAAATCCCTGGGCACAGATGAAGCTAGCAGCCTGACATCCCGTTCTCCAGGAAAGCTGGATTTGGGCTGCACATATGCCCCAGCCCAAGTCTCTAAGAGTCAAAGCCTAAGGGGTCTTCATTTTGTTGTCAAACATTTAAAACAGCACCTTTGGTGACATACACCTGTTTCTCCTACATTAATTTTCTTCTCAAGAGGGCTGAAGGCTCAAAAAATTCTTGCTTTGCACATGGAATCCATTTCCCTACATCTCTGCTGATGCATCTACTCATTTAGCCAACGCAGATTTATTGAACACTTACTATATGCCAAGTAGTGAGAGTAGTCTGCAGCAAGAAGAAGAAATAGTACCTATGCTGGAGTAGCAACCCCTAAAGGCCCTAAAACCTGTCACCTCTATAATTCAGGTATTGTGGGGCAATTATAAGAGGTATGAGCTGGGCGCAGTGGCTCACGCCTCTAATCCCAATACTTTGGGATGCTGAGGTGGGTGGATTGCCTGAGATCAGGAATTCAAGACCAGCCCTGGCCAACGTGGTGAAACCCTGTCTCTACTAAAAATACAAAATATCAGTCAGGCATGGTGGCACGTGCCTGATTAATCCCAGCTACTGAAGAGGCTGAGGCAAGAGAATCACTTGAACCTAGTTGGGGGGGCAGGGAGGTTGCAGTGAGCCAAGATTGCACCACTGCATTCCAGCCTGGGTGACAGAGTAAGATTCTACCTCGAAAGAATGAAAGAAAGAAAAAGAAAAAAAGAAAGAGAAAGAAAGAAAGGAAGGAAGGAAGAAAAGAAAAAAGAAAGGAAGGAAGGAAAGAAAGGAAGGAAGGAAGGAAGGAAGGAAGGAAGAAAAAAGAGAAAGAAAGAAAAGAAGAAAGAGAAAGAAGAAAGAAAGAAAGAAAAGAAAGAGAAAGAAAGAAAGAAAGAAGAAAGAAAGAGAAAGAAAGGAAGGAAGAAAGAAAAAAAAGAAAGGAAGGAAGGAAGGAAAGAAAGAAAAGAAAGAAAGGAAGGAAGGAAGAAAGAAAGGAAAGAAAAAAAAGAAAGAGAAAGAAAGAAAAGAAAGAGAAAGAAGAAAGAAAGAAAGAAGGAGAAAGAAGAAAGAAAAAAAGAAAAAGAAAGAAAGAAAGAAAAATAATCTGAGGATATGTACCCGAAGACATCTGGGTTTGAATTCTGCTCCCAACATTCCCTGCTCTGTGAAAATACCCATTCCCCCTCTGAGCTTCACTTCTTTTCTTAACAGGAAAATGATCCTTTAGTCGCAACTACTCGGGAGGCTGAGGCATGAGAACGGCTTGAGCCCAGGAGGCAGAGTGAGCGGAACAACCCTCAAAGGGCTGTTGTGAGGTCCATTGGGACCAGATCCGTAAAGACTTCAGTGCAAGGAATTCCCATAGGAAGGGCCCTGCTCCCACAGCTGCTACCACGGTGTAGTTGATGTTTCATTTCGGCAACTGCCTGACCTTGACCACTTCACACCTCCATTTCCTGAACTCTAAAATGGTGATAATAGGATCTATGTAACAAGTTTTACATAGAAGATTAAAGAAGAGAATGCCTGTAAAAGGAATTTTCAATAACAATAATATTTGAAATAGGGACAAACAATAAACATATGACCAGCACACATCTTTTTTGTCTGTTTTTGAGACAATCGCACTCTCTCCCCCAGGCTGGAGTGCAGTGACACAATCTCCACTTACTCCACCTCCCGGGTTCAAGTGATTCTCATGCCTCAGCTTTCCAAGTAGCCGGGATTACAAGCACCACCACACCCAGCTAATTTTTGTATTTTTAGTAAAGATGGGTTTTATCATGTTGGCCAGGCTGGTCTCGAACTCCTGACCTCAAGTGATCCACTCATCTCAGGTTCCCAAAGTGTTGGGATCACAGGTGTGAGCCGCTGTGCCCAGCCAGCATACATCTTATTATAAAACATAAAATGAGCCCATGCTCCTTTTGACTATGATAGGGTAGAACACTTCTGCTACTCTGCTTTCTATAACTATTCCAAAGAAAAACACCTGTGGCTACTGTAAAGATGTGCAATCACATCTTTTGTTATTTAATGGGCTTTGGGAAGTGGTCATGATCCCGGCTCTGCAGATGATAAAACAGTGGCTCAGAGAGGTTACAGAGCCTGCCCAAGGTTACACCCTAACAAGCTGGGATTAGACCCAAATCCATTCGATTCGAAAGGCCTTGCACTTGCCACTGTATGTCCTTGACAGCCCACAGGTGGTGTGCATGTGAGTCTTCAAGATGCCATTCACTCAGGGAGCGTGGCAGCTACCATGTGTAGAGCAGCCCTGCCAGCTCTGCTTTTCATTACCACTCATGGTTCAAGCAGTGAGGCGTTTGCCCCTCTGAGTTCCATCCCCATCAAGGGCTTCCTCCCAAAGTCTTCAAAATTAGACAGATGTCCTTCACTTTCCTTCTGGGCCAGTGTGTTCAAATTTAGCAAATAAAAATGCGAGATGCCTGGTTAAGTTTGAATTTCATTTTTTTTTTTAAAGAATACATTTTCAGTATTAGGATGCATTATCTAGGGGCAAACTGTATTTGATATTTTTTATCTGATAACCTCCTTTCAGCTGACCACCAAGTTTGGCTGGGGGCAGAGCATCAGTCAAGCTTGGATAGGAAGAGGGACAGAAGGAACCAGGCAGACTCTGAATCTTTATCCAAAACTGTCAGAAGTTTAACCTTCACTGTTAATCCCCTCTTTATCCCAACTCTAAGGGCCAATTCAGTGTTCACACCTACTCCCAGAGAAAATGCAAGTGGATCAGGCAGTTTGAGAGAAGTTAACTTTTTCCCCTCTCCCTTCCTCCAAAGAGAAGTAATAAATTCAGGAATCGAATCCCTCCCCACCTTGTTTTGTGGCAGTGAAATGCCTCTTGGTCCTGTCCAAGTGTCTCACTGATTTCTGAATCATGTTCTAGTTGCTTGGCTCTGCCACATGGGTCCGGTGTTCCTTTGAGCATAACTATACTAAATCCTTTTTCCAGATCAGTATAATAAAGGAGTGATGTGCAATTAAAAAAAAAAAAAAAGCCGGGAGCGGTGGCTCACGCCTATAATCCCAGCACTTTGGGAGGCCGAGGCGGGTGGATCACGAGGTCAACAGATCGAGACCATCCTGGTCAACATGGTGAAACTCTGTCTCTACTAAAAATACAAAAATTAGCTGGGCATGGTGGTGCGCGCCTGTAATCCCAGCTACTTGGGAGGCTGAAGCAGGAGAATTGCTTGAACCGAGGAGGCGGAGGTTGCTGTGAGCCGAGATCGCGCCATTGCACTCTAGTCTGGGTAACAAGAGCGAAACTCCGTCTCAATAATAATAATAATAATAAAGAAAGAAAGAAAGAAATTCAGGAATCACTAGGCACTTTCCAACACTTCTTTCCCGAGAGAGTGGGACCAGAATTAAAGTCTAGAAATTAAAGATGGAGCTTCACCAAGGAGAGGATCAGAAACGCCAGTCCAAAGGGAACAGCATGTGCAAAACCTCAGAACTTTGCAAGGAGGTGTTGTGTGCAGAAAAATGGAGAGATTCACGTGTACCTGATGCCTCAGATGTCCAGGGGAATGGCTGGGAAGAGAGGCAAGCAGGCCCTAAAATATAAGAGGCTGTGGATGTTGGGTTACTGATTTTGGATTCTATCCCAAAGACAATGGGAAAGGATTTTGCCCAGGGGACTTACCTGACTGACAATGATTTAATTTTGCTTTACTTTTTGTTTGCTTACTAGGGAGTTTGGACTGTTTTTCCATGTTTGCTGTTTGTATTTCTTTTTTTTGTTTTTTTTTGATTTGTAATGACTTTGAAATAGAAGGGTTTTAATCTCTTCCAATTTTTATAATGTTCCTCATTTCTCTTTTTAAAGATTTTATGATTTTTAAAGTAAAAATCAGTTTGAATTTTATTCAAATATATTTTTATGTGTAGATTCTTTCGGTATTTTTGTCTTAAGAAAGTAACTTCCTATTCTGAGGAGAGATTTCAGATGGATGGTAGAGTTAAATATAAAATAAATAAATAAACATACATAAGTATTTCTCTTCTAGTTTTTTCAAAAAAGTATATGTATATTGTTTGTTAGGTTTAACCGTATAATCCATCTGGAATTGGTTTTGAAGTATGGTGTGAGGTGATGATCTTTCTTTTTTTCGCAAATAAAAAAGGCATTCCCCCAACTCCTTTTACTGATTAAATTCACGTCTCACTCCCTGTTGGGTGGTACTTCCTCATGATAGAGTGGGTTTTAAATGCTCAGGAATTGGTTTCAGAAAGTCTATTCTATTCCAATAACCAGTTTGTCCATTCCTTTTCAAATTCTATGTCATTTTCATTATTGTAACTTACTAGGGCATACATAACACCTGGTAAGAATGTTCGCTCACTTTTACAAAATAATCTTTTACTATTTCTCCAAATAAACTTAGAATCCATTTGTTGGCTTCTAAGAAAAATTCTATTGTGATTTGGACAGAATTAGTTTGAAAGAATTGCCATGATACGTCACTCAAATACATTATTTCTAATATTCACAAAACTCTGTGAAGTTGGTATAATTATTTCCAACTTACAAATGAGTAAACTGAGGCTCTGAGAAGTCACCAGCCTGCCTAAAGTCATACATTTAAATATGTCTGAGATGCAAGCCCACTCCTTTGTTCTTGTGGTTCAAATGCTTCACTCGGCAGAAAGCTCAGTAAATTAAAAAAAAAAAAAAGACGTTTTAGAATACTTGCATTTAGCAAACATATATTAAGTACCTGTTATGGCTGGTTGCAGTGGTTCATGCCTGTAATCCCAGGCATGGGAGGCCGAGGCAGAGGGACCACTTGAGACCAGGAGTTCAAGACCAGCCTGGGCAACACGGCAAAACCCCATCTCTACTAAAAATACAAAATTTAGCTGGATCTGGTAATGCACACCTGTATTTCAGCTACTCCAGAGACTGAGGCATGAGAATCACTTGAACCCAGGAGGTGGAGGTCGCAGTGAGTGGAGATCACACCACTGCACTCCAGCCTGTGTGACAGAGCAAAACTCTGTCTAAAAAAAAAAAAAAAATTTTAATGTATTAAGTACCTGTTATGTGCCAGATACTGGGGATAAAAATGAGTAAGACACAATCTCTCCCATAAAGGTACCTGCAGTATTGGAGAGGGAGCAGAAGAAAAGTATACAGGTAATTACAGTACAGTGTAATAAGTTATGCCAAAATAATATTTCTTGTGTTGCGTGCTTATCATGTGCCAGGTACTGTTCTAAACCCGTTGCCTACAACTTCTCATTTTATGCTGTGAGGTTTAGTTTCTGTTACATCCATTTTGCATATGAGAACACCAAGGCATAAAGATGTTAAATAACTTGCCCAAGATAGTGAAGTTGCCAAGAGGCAGAGCTTCTTGAACAAAGAGGATTGATCCTCTTTGTTCAACCTGGACAGATTTCCCAAGGGAGGTACGGATGGCCTGAGTCTGGAAGGATGCCCAGGAATGAAGCAGGCAGCAAAGAGGGAGAAATTGAGTTCGCAGGTATAGAAACTAGTGCCTGCAAAGCTATGAGCAAGAAGGCCCAGGATGCACTGGAGAGAACGGGGTTAAGTAATCATAACCGTAATGACGGATGTTTATTGAGCACTTACTAGATGCTACATACTCTCCTGAGTGCTTTACACGTGGCAACTGATTGAATTTTCACAACACCCCTGTGTGATATGTGGCAGTCCATTTCAAAGACAGGAAAAATGAGGCACAGCAAGATTAAGTAGCTTGACCCTGAGCACAGAGCTAGTAAGCAGCAGAGCTGGAAATGCAAGTGGAGAGGGAAGATAGTTCAGATCATGAAAAGGCTCAAAAGAAAACAATTTGAATTGGAACCTCTAAAACTAGAGAGTCACTAAAGGGTTTTGCGTAAGCAGCACGGTCAGATTTATAATGAACTGATAGTCACTCTCATTTCAGCCAATAGCCAGGCAGCACAATACATTTCTATGATCTCACTGAAACACCATGACCAATCAACCCAAGTAGGTATTATTATTTCCGTTTTTATATTATCAAATGAAGCCTCTGAGGAAGCAAATGACTTTACCATCGCTAGAGGGTGGTGGAGACAGAATTCAGATTCTGGTGCCTCTAACACCAAAGACCAGCTCTCCTCATCTCAGACAGTAGAGAAAATGGCAGGGAAGTGGGGAGCAGGGGCTCGTCCCCCCATCCCTAGTGTGTCACGGCTCACCCACGTAGGGGGTGAGAGTTCCCTGGCAGGCATGTAGGTCACCTCCTGACAGTAATTCAAATGGAGAGTTGCAAAGAGATAAAACTTTACAAAGCATTCTTGGCATTCTTGCCCATGACTAGACCAATATTAACTTTCGTTTGGGGGCATTGATGGGCAGTTCCTTCAGGATTTGAGTAACTCCTTCCATTTTTCCTTCTGTACTGGAAAATCTCCAGCTTCTGAGTCTAGACACCCGTTGTTTGGATGACAGTAGGAGCCTACGTGCTGAAAGGCTAGCCCTGGAACCAGTGCTACCAAGTGAGCATGGCCCATCTGGAACACATTTGGGCACCAAGGGTCATAATCATTTGTGATCCTGAGAACATGCACCAGAGACAGTTCACTGGGAACTTTAAAGAAAAACCAAGAAGACAGAGTCAGCTAAGTAAACACGTAAAAAATACTTCTGTATGAGGGAAATGGGGGAGAAAAGTAACTGATATAAAAAGCAAAGAAGCCTGGACGCGATGGCTCACGACTGTAATCTTAACACTTCAAGAGGCTGAGGCGGGCAGATCACTTGAGTCCTGGAGTTCGGGACCAGCCTGGCCAACATGGCAAAACCCCGTCTCTACAAAAAAAAATTACAAAAATTAGCCGGGCATGATGGCATGTGCCTGTAGTACCAGCTACTCAGGGGAGGTTGAGGCAAGAGGATAGCTTGAACCCAGAAGGTCGAGGCTGCAGTGAGCCCAGATGGCACCAATGCACTCCAGCCTGGGTGACAGAGCGAGACCCTGTCTCGAAAAAAGAAAAAGAAAAAGAAAAGAAACGGACTGGAAACAAAAGCCAAACCTATGGAGGGGAAGCACTGTTGTCTCCATTTTGCAGACAAGAAAACTGAGTCTCTGGAATATTAAGTAACTTGCCTAAGATCAAGCAGCAGCTGAGCTAAGTTTCAATCCATAGCTGTTCTTTAAAGCATGAGCTACCGAGCCCTAAACTATTCCTCAATAGGAAGAAAAGGAGACTTGAAATGTTAAAAAAAAAAAAAATTACAGTAAATGTGTTAGACAAAATCAACACCTACTTGGATATAAAAAGCACATTCCATTTGATCATAAAATAATCCAGGCCCTAACATATGTGAGCAAAGAATAGCGTAATGTGTGCAATTAAAAACCAATTTGACCTTTGAGAACATTCAAAGAAACGTAAATGAAAATAAGAATTTGCTACTTAATATCAAATAAATTCCACAGAAAATAATGATAACACCTATTGCTAGGAAAGATGAGTAGAAAATAAAACACACAAGCAGAGCTGTTAGGCAGGTTTAATTGGTTCTGCCTTGTTGAAAAATAATTTGGCAGCCTATTTCAGATGTTAACCACATTTTCATATGCCTCAACTGTAATGCCAAGCTTGGAAAAATATCTAAGTAAACAATGCAAAGTGAAGGCAAAGCTGTACTGCAACCTGCTTCATAATAATAACAAAGAAAACAAAAGAAAAACCAGAAGGCATCAAAAAGTCCAATAGTGCAGTAATTGTTGCGTTCATTACTCATGGGGCATCTATGTAGAAGACCTCGACAGTCATTTAAAGGTTTAATTCTCAGCACTACGCAGTATGATGGGACATGTTTGTGCTGGAACATCAGGAGAAAAGAGCGGTCTACCAAATGGCATCTAAACTATGATTGCGACGATGAAAACGTGTATCTGCAAATGGACAGAGAAAAGTCAGAAACACGGACTCAAAAAAATGTCACCAGTTAGGTTGTTTGGGTGGCAGGATTGAGGCTAGTTTTTTATGTTACAGTTGATGCAATATTTGTGCAAGGAAGGAAAAACATCACACTCGTAAAAATGATCGCTCTGTGATTGTATCAGGCCAAATTCCTCCAGTGCTAAAAATATGTTAAGAACTTCTGGAGAGCTCCATTAACTCTTTAAATTACCGCTGTGGGACCATTGAATGTTAAAATAACAATAATAATAGTATAAAAAAAGCCAGTAAGTTAATGCTGCTTCCAAATTTACCAAGTTAACTCCCAAGACATAACTGAAGCATTAAGACAATCCAGCCCAACCAGCCCAAATATAGAAGAGTCAGGGAGTCACACAGTGTGGACAACCATGAAACACCACTTACAGGTTGGCCTTAATGCATTCCTCATTCTCACCATATTTCCCACAGCTAAAGCTTGCCCCCTGCGTGAGGTCTCTTCCTTCCCCACCTTCTGAGGCATTTCATGTTTATAGTTTAGGTTTTTAAACTAAGCGTAAAAATCCCAGCTTATGTGCCCTTTTGTTGCGCTTCTCAGATTGTTTCCCTCTGGTTGAACTTGTCTCGTTAATGCAATGCTGCAAGCCACCTGGAAAGAGCCATGTCCCTACTTGGTGAAGCGTCCCCACAACTCTGGCATCTTCTTAGGCATCAGGAACATTTACAACATGTGGTAGTTCCTGCGGCCACTGTAACAGATTACTACCAAGTTGGTGGCTCAAGACAGAAATGTAATTTCTCACAGTGTGAGAGGCCACAAGTCTGAAATCAGTAGCACTAGGCTAAAATCAGGAAGTCAGCCGGGCCACGCTGTTTATCCAGACTCTTCCAGCTCATGGCGGCTGCCAGCATTCCTTGGCTTGTGGCTGCATCACTTCAGTCTCTGCCTTCCTGGTCACATTCTCCTCTTCTGTGTCAACTCTCACTCTCTTCTCTCTTATAAGGACCCTTGTGATGGCATGTAGGGTCCACCCAGATAATCCAGAATGGCCTCCCCATCCTACAATCTGTAACTTAATCACATCTGCAAAGTCCCTTTTGCCATGTAAGGTGACATTTATAGGTTCTGGAGATTAGGACCTGACTTTCCCTTGGAAGGGGTCATTATTCAGCCTGCCACACTGTATGTCCTGGACACGTGGGATAGAACGAGGGACTTCTGTCCCGAAAGCCAGGCCAGGACATAAACCTCTCCTATTCCAAAAATCCTCTAGGAATGTAACTGGACCCACTCCTCTATCCCTTCTCTCAGCAACCATCTGCACTACGTTTACTTGACCAGGCTCAATTTGGGGCACCAGGGATATAGATCTAAATAAGACCAACCTTTGCCCTTGAGTTGCTCAGGGCCTAATGTGTGTGAAGGGTACAGTGACAGCCGAGTAAAAATCTACCATGCAATGTGCCCTGTGCCAAAGCGAAGGTCCGTGAACAAAGCACTGTGAGCAGTCAGATGAAAAATGATTCGGAGACCCTGAAATGTGGCTGTGGTCTTAATTGATAAGCAGGGGCCAGGCAGGCTGAAGAAGAGCAGGAGGACATCACAGTAGGCCTAGAAGAGCAGGAAGGAATGAGATAACAGAGGCAAGTCTGTCTGGGTTGAGGCACTGGTTGGGGGTGGGTGGGCAAGTAGGAACGTGAGGCCCAACCAGACCTGGATCAAGAGATCGAACTGAGAGCTGTGCAAAGCCATAGAATGTTCTGAACAAACAGCGTCCTCACAGTTCCACCTCACAGAGCTAATTCACCCTCTGACCTAACAATCCTGCTCAAAGGAATTGTCCCTGCAACCTTTGAGGATGTTTACTAAAGCATTGCTTCAAAAAGCTAAATTTCTTTTCTTTTTTTTCTTTTCTTTTCTTTTCTTTTCTTTCTTTTTTTTTTTTTTTTTGAGATGAACTCTCACTCTGTTGCTCAGACTAGAGTGCAGTGGCATGATCTTAGTTCACTGCAACCTCTACCTCCCAGGTTCAAGCGATTCTCCTGCCTCAGCCTCCTGGGTAGCTGGGATTACAGACAGGAGCTACCATGCCTGGCTATTTTTTTTTTCATTTTTAGTAGAGACAGGGTTTCACCATGTTGGTCAGGCTGGTCTCGAACTCCTGACCTCCTGATCTGCTCACCTCAGCCTCCCAAAGTGCTGGGATTACAGGCATGAGCCACCGTGACTGGCCAACAGCTAAATTTCTATGCAACCTGAACATCCTTCAGCACACACTGGTTCAATAAATCCCATACTATAGGCTGTTAACTCATTTTTTACAAACTGAAGAGGAGCCCTGTATACTGACATAGGCGTTCCCAAGGGGTGTTGCTTGTGGGGAACAGTAAGCTATTGAACAAAAATGCATAGTATGATTCCATTTACATTTCTTTCTTTCTTTCTTTCTTTCTTTTTTCTTTTTTTTCTTTTTTTTTTTTTGAGACAAAATCTCACTCTGTTGCCCAGGCTGGAATATAGTGGTGCAGTCTTGGCCCACTGATTTTTGTATTTTTAGTAGAGATGGGGGTTTTGCTGTGTTGCCCAGGCTAGTCTTGAACTTCTGACTTCAAGTGATCCATCCACCTCAGCCTCCCAATGTGCTGGGATTACAGACATGAACCACTGTGCCCGGCCCCTTCATTTGTATTTCTAAAGAAATCCCAAACTGTATGAATCTAGGTAAATATAGGCAGACAGAAAAAGGTGGTAAGAATACATAAAAATGAATGATCGCGAATCTGGGAGAATGGATGCAGAAAAGGAACTGAAAGGAATAACTCTTGACCCCATTCACAACTGGAATTTTGAAGTTTTTATACATAATTATAGAAGCCAAAAGAGAGAAGCAGTTGGCTTTAAAAAATAATTTCAATAAAAATGAATAGTGACAAAGTAAGACAGTTTTCAGAAGTTGTTTTGAGAAGGGCCCACATAGCATGTGTGAAATGTTGACTGACCCTGGCAGCTGAGGCGAGAGGCAGGGAGGCCAGTCACTGGGCAGGAGGCCCCTAACAGCCCAGGGCAAGGGAAAGGTCCAGGGAAGTACCCAGGAACTACAGAAAAAGCAGAAGACTAGAGGTTTCCAGACAGAAGCAAGTCAACACGTGGCCCAGGTTAAGTGGCAGAGAGCAGCCGCAGGCTGCAGCGTGGAGGCTGACTGCTGGGAGGGGCTGATAAATCTTGCATGGTCGGGTGGATGGTGGGGCCTCTCACTGAGAGCCAGGCCAGAGAGAATGAGTGATGTTCCGAGGGAGGAGAGGAAACAGAAATACAGGCTCTGATTTTGGAGATTTTTGAAAGGTTGCCCTTCTTCCGAGTTGGCTATCTTTCTAAGAGAATTATCTCTTTGTTCTGCAGAAAAAATAGGAAGCCTGTAGAAGAGCTTGTTTCTGTGGACCAAAGGAAGGAGCTCCAAGGACTTAGGAACTCTCTGGGGTACCAGGGAAGACCCTCTGGCCTAGGAGTCTCAACAGTCTCCCTTACAGAAGAAGTTTTACAAGTTAATGACAAGGTGACAGCCACCCAGCCCCTTCCCCTGGGAGGCACCGAGGTTGCCTCCCTGTAATTGACTCATTATGACCCACGTGCTTTTAAGACATATTATAAAGCTACAGTAATAAAGACAGTTTGGTATTCCTGAAAATATAAACACATAGATCCATGGAACAGATTACAGAGCAGGACCTCTACCCTCAAGGCCACTCCTCCCAGTTGTGAGCTCGTCCATAACTTAGTTCCAGATAAAATTCACAGCTCCCTAGCTGGCCCATTCAAACCTTTGGCTTTATGGACAAAACCTGGGAGCAAGACCTAAAAGTGAGGGTTCTCCTCCCAGCCTCCTCACCTAGCCTTTTCTGCAGGCAGCTGTAAGTAAGAGACAGCTAAGAACATAAGGAGGCCAGTGGCTTCACTTTTAATAACATTTGTAGGATTTCTCCCTTTGATAACAAATGACGTACGTGTCTTTCCTTGCAGAAATGATGATAGCTATGTGATCAGTTTTCAAACTCCAAATTTAGCCAGCCATTTTGTGGTGCCTCTGCTGAGTGTTTCTCAGACATAGCCCAGCCCTGGACAATAAATATCAGTTGAAATGAATAACCCTTATTGCCAAAGTTGTCAAGCGTATGCTCCTGTTATGAAACTGGCCTTATGTCGTTCGGGTTCCCAGTCACATCATTGATCAACTCCAGTACCTAGGCCGCAACCAAAGCTTCATCTTCTTTGGAAAACCCATAGGCTATTATGTTTTTGTTAAACTAACGTGAAGGGAAAGAAGAAAACCAACAATTCTGCCAGCACCAGCCCCTGTGAGTTGTGCTACCTGCTTTTCACGGGTTTTCTCATTTATGTGACACCGTGGATGGCAATGGGATTGTGCCTCCCTTCATTTTATGGATGAGGAAAGTGAGTCTCTGAGAGGTAAAGTGACGTGACCAAGGTCACATGGCAAGTTGGTTGCATGAAGCTGCAGGTGGTCCACGTGACCCCCACTGGCTCATCAGGCTGGCGGGGAGTGTGTGTGTGCATGTGTCTTTACTTCATCTTCTCTGCATGCTGTTTCCAGTGGTCCAGAGCTGCTGGGACATCATACACACTCCGCTCCACCCTTCAGTGATGAAGACATTACCTGCTATGTTTGCCAGAATACACACCTAGAATTTATCCTCTCATTTGGAATAAGGAAGCTGGGGCTATGAGGGACACTCAGTCTCCCCAGATGCCCTCAGCCAACAGGACTACATTCTGCCCCATCTGTGGCCAGGCCTGCTAGCTGCCCTGAAGTACTTTTCTTTTTCTTTCTTTCTTTTTTTTTTTTTTTTTGAGACAGAGTCTCACTCTGTCACCCAGGCTGGAGTGCAGTGACACCATCTCAGCTCATTGCAACCTCCGCCTCCTGGGCTCAAGCAATTCTAGTGCCTCAGCCTCCCAATGTAGCTGAGCTTACAGGTGACCGCCACCCTGCCCAGCTAATTTTTGTATTTTTGGTAGAGACGGGGTTTTGCCATGTTGGCCAGACTGGTCTCGAACTCCTGACCCCAGGTGATCCACCCACCTCGACCTCCCAAAGTGGTGGGATAACAGGCATGAGCCACCTCACCCAGCCCTTGAAGTACTCTCCTCTTCCTCTTTGTACCAGAACCTCTGATTATAGCTGGGCACACAGAATAATGATGTTTCTCAGCTTTCCTGGCATTTGAGTGTGATCAGGTGGCCAAGTTAGGGCTAATGGCACAAAAACAGAGGTGCTCTTCCCTTTCTTCTTTGTTTCTTTTCTACTGCTGGGAATGCAGACGTGATGGCAGTAGCTCTAGAAGCCACCTTGGATCATGAGGATGGCAAAGAAGCAAGAGACCAGGGTCTGGGTCCCTGATAAGCCTGGAGTTGTCCAAGCAGTCTGGACTGCCTGTCTGTCCGCCTCCAGTCTCCCCTTATGCAAGAAAAATAAACCTCTGTCTTGCTTAAGCTACTGTTATTTTGGGTTTTCTGGCATCTGCAGCTTAACCTAACTATACCTGATAACTAATCTTGTGTCAAGAGTGCCTGGAAGGCAGGGTCCTTGTATTAACCACCTTGTATGTACCCTACCCCCGCCCACAACCGATTTTAGCCAAGTGCCTGCCTTGCAAAAGAGGCTCAAACAGTGACCAAAATGCAGAGTTGGAGGTGGCCTCAGAAAGCACCTAGATGTGTACCACTGCCTAACGCTGACATTTTTACCACCCTCAGAGCCTGCTAACTGCCTGTGACTGACTCCCTGCCGTCATGCAGGCACCGAGTCCTGATGGTACCCAACTACCTCTAGTGTCCACCTCCTCCTTTCATTCTTCGTTGCTCTCCCGGGAGAGATCTCTGAAAGGTCTCTTCTGCTCTCTGATCTGGGCCAGCCCTGCCTCTGTTCACAAACGCGTTCATCGTCTCCCACCCCCACAACCAAGTGGACTCACTCACTACCTGAGGGCCAGATTGGGGGAAAAAACGCACTAGGTTTTCACATCTCTTTGAAATCTAAAATAGTTTCCAACATTTTCAGATCTGGAGATTTCCCATACAGTTGCATACTTCCCAATTCTTGTAAAAAATCAGAAGATGTAATAAGACAGAGCCTGTATTCCCATGTGGCTGCCATTACTGGAGCTGAGCCATGTGTCTACTTGGTGAAGTTGGGAGCTGTGTTCTCCAATTACAGCTGCCTTCCCCCTCCCACCCAACTCTCTTCTACCTACTAAGCCCGGGAGCAGAGTTGTGGTAGCCATGACAGCAAAATGTCTTGGTGCTTGGTGGTAGTGGATACACCTTTGGGGATCATTATGTCTGAGGCTGAAACTTAAGTTGCATCCAAAAAATGGCATGGACTAGACCCCTGTCTCTCAACATACACAAAAATGAAATCAAAATGGATTAAAGACGTAAAGCTAAGACCTCAAACTATGAAACTACCACAAGAAAACACTGGGGAAACTCTCCAGGACATTGGTCTGGGCAAAAATTCATTGAGCAACACCCTACAAGCACAGGCAACCAAAGCGAAAATGAACAAATGGGATCAGATCAGATCAAATCGAAAAGTTTCTGCACAGCAAAGGAAACGATCAACCAAGGGAGCCCACAGAATGGGAGAAAATATTTGTAAACGATCCATCTGACAAGGGATTAATCACCAGAATATATAAGGAGCTCAAACCACTCTACAGAAAAAAAACTCATAATCTGATAAAAAGCGAGCAAAACACTTCAATGGACATTTCCCAAAAGAAGACATACGAATGGCAAATAGGCATATGAAAAGGCGCTCCACATCACTGATCGTCAGAGAAATGCAGATCAAAACTACCGTGGATATCTCACCCCAGTTAAGATAGCTTATGTCCGAAACACAGGCAATAACCAATGCTGGTGAGGATGTGGAGAACAGGAAACCCTTGTACACTGTTGCTGGGAATGAAATTAGTACAACCACTATAGAGAACAGTTCGGAGGTTTCTCAAAAGAAACAAAAATAGAGCTACCATATGACCTAGCAATTCCGCTGCTGGGTATATACCCAAAAGGAAGGAAATCCATAGATGGAAGAGGTATCTGCACTCACATGCTTTTTGCAGCTCTGTTCATGATAGCCAAAATTTGGAACCTAAGTGTCCATCAACAGATGAACAGATAAAGAAAATGTGCTACTTATACACAATAGAGTACTATTCAGCCAAAGAAAGAATGCGATCCTGTCATTTGCAACAAAATGGATGAAACTGGACATCATTATGTTAAGTGAAATAAGCCAGGCACAGAATGAGAAGCACTGCATGTTCTCACTTACTTGTGGGATCTAAAAATCAAAACAATTGAACTCATGGATGTAGAGAGTAGAAGGATGGGTCCCAGAGGCTGGGGAGGGTAGAAGGGGGTTATAGGGAGTGGGGGATAGTTAGTGGGTACAAAAAAAAAAATAGGAAGAATGAATAAGAGCTAGTATTTGATAGCACAACAAAGTGACTATAGCCAATAACAACAGTACATTTAAAATAACTAAAAGATTGTAATTGGATTGTTTGTGACAGAAAGAACAAATGCTTGAGCAGATGGAAACCCCATTCTCCATGATGTGATTATTTTACATTGCATGCTTGTATCAAAATATCTCATGTACCCCATAAATATATACACCAACTATGTACCCACAAAAAATTAAAAATGAAAAAAATAGGCTGGGTGTGGTGGCACATGCCTGTAATTCCAGCACTTTGGAAGGTCAATGCTAGAGGATTGCTTGAGCCCAGGAGTTCAGGACCAGCCTGGGCAACAAAGTGAGACCACATCTCTAAATACTAAAATTAGCTTGGCATGGTGGCATACACCTGTGGTCCCAGCTACTCGGGAGGCTAAGGTAGGAGGATTGCTTGAGTCCATAAGGTCAAGGCTGCAGTGAGTCATTTTCTTGCCACTGCACTCCAGCCCGGGCAACAGAGGGAGTCCCTTTCTTCCCACCACTTCCACCAAAAGTAATAACAATAAAATAAAGAAATAAATAAGAACTTTAAGTTCTAGTTAAAGAAAAAGAAGAGGCTGGGTGCAGTGGCTCACGCCTGTAATCCTAGCACTTTGGGAGCCTGAGGTGGCCAGATTGCCTGAGCTCAGGAGTTTGAGACCAAACTGGACAACATAGTGAAACCCTGTCTTTACTAAAATACAAAAAAATTAGATGGGCATGGTGGTGTGTGCCCGTAGTCCCAGCTACTCTGGAGGCTGAAGTAGGAGAAATGCTTGAACCCGGGAGGCAGAGGTTGCAGTGAGCCAAGATCGCACCACTGCGCTCCAGCCTGGGAAGGGTGACAGAGCCAGACTCCATCTCCAAAAAAAAAAAAGAAGGCATGGAATTTTCCAGGTGTTGTCAAAGGAACAGGCAGCGGCATGAAATGCAAAAGAATGCGACATTTTGGAGGACCAGAAAGCCCAATGTACCTGGAATCGGTGGGGAGATCCTGAATGCTCTTGTGTGCATGACATCCTACATGGCCTTCTTACACAGTTGTATTACCTGCATGGTCCCTCTAGGAGATTTGACATTTTGATCCCTTGGACTGCAGAGTAAATTTTAAGTTCTTTCAATTGGCAGATGGATCCATCAGGAGCGGCCCTGCTATGCTGCGATAACAAACGTCCTTCAAACCTTAGTGAATACAGCATGTTAACTCTTGCACATGCCACTTGGCCACTGTAGGTTGATGGACAGGCTCTTCTCATCAGTGTCATCCAGGGCCTCAGGCAGACAAAAATCCTTATCTCCATCTGTGCCAAAATTGCACAAGGCAGGAGAGCAGAATGCACTGAGTTGCTGACGCTCAGGAGCAACACACGTCCCTCACACTCACATTTCATCAGCCAGGAGAGTCACAACGACCCCTCCAATGTGGAAGGGGGCAGAGAAGAACAATCCTACCACGAGCCTGGAAGGAGGAAAAGAATCAAATGTCTGTGTACATCCTAATGATGATCTGCAACGGTGTGAATGTTTCCTAAGGTTTATGTGTTGAAACTTAATCCCCATTGTGGCGGCATTAGAGGTGAGGCCTTTGGGGAAGTGACTAAGTCATGAAGGCGCTGCCATCACGAATAGATTAGTGCCTAATAAAAGGGCTATGAGGAAACAGCTCAGGCCTTTTTTGCCCTTCTGCCTTCTGCCATGTGAGGACACATGCCTTCCGCCATGTGAGGTGATGCGTTGATCTTGGACTTCCCAGCCTCCAGAACTGTGGGGAATAAATTTATATTCTCTATGTGACCCAGTCTGTGGTATTTTGTTATAGCTGCACAAATGGACCAAGACACAACCTTAGCACACAAGGTTCTTTGTTGTCTGACTCTGCGCTGCCTGCATCCTCCTTGTCAGTCCTCTCTCCCTTTCCCCGGCCTCAGTCACACTACAACCGGAAGTTCTAAGGCTTCCCATGTATATTATCTCCACGTCTCTGCATATGCTGTTTTGTCTGCCAAGGGAGTTGTCCCTTAATTCTCCAGGAAAACTCTTTCCTAATTCTCAAGACTGTACTTCTCAAGAAGTCCTTTCAGAAGCCTGACATCGTTCCCCAAACCCACCATGCACCCGGGTTGAGTTACGGGCTTCCACAGCACCAGTCATACCATTGATACTGAATTTATCTCACTGCCCTGTAATTGACTTTAAAGATCTGCCTCCTCCACTAAACTGTGAACTCCTTCAGCATGGCCTGGATTCTAGCCCAGGGAGAATAAATATTAATGAAATGATGGAAGAAACACAGCATGTTCCAGGACTGCAAACTCCAGTGCCTACAGCAGAAGAGGGCCGGGTAGGGGCCAGCAAGCTGGAGGGAGTTTGTTCCATCAAATGAGGAAACAGCCATCTAGCAGTTGCCGGCATGAAGGAATGGGGCCCAGCATTGCCACTTTTTTTGATTTTTCAAGACAAACTGGACATCTGTATATTCATGTGGAAGTTCCTAACTTCTTACTGTCTAGATTTGCCCCCACTGGACACACTGTGCAGGCCTCTGCTACAGAAGCTCCCTGTGTAGGGATTTGGGGGCAAGCAGCTTGGATAGTAATTCTGACTCTACCACTAACTGATTAGGCAACTTTAGGCTAAGTGGGCCTCCTTTTCCTCTTCTGTAAAATGACAGTACTAATAGAATTTTATCATATTGTCATGAGGATTAAATGATGATGATCTCAGAATTAAAGCATTTAGCACAGTGCTGGGAGTCTGGTAAAGTACTCATTAAGTACTGGTTATTAATATCATTAGATAATTGCACATATAACTATGTAATTACAACTTTGATAAGGACTAAGGGAGGAGGAGGGAAGTCTAGTGAGTTCTGAGAAGAGCAAACAGGGAAGCGGACCTAATGGGGAGCATCAGGAGGATCCTTGGAAAATGACATTGGAGGTAAGGGCGAGTTAGAGCAGAAGATAATTTTGGGGGACTTAGCTTCTGGGTACAAACTACATCAAGTACAAAAGCCCGAGTAGAAAGAAATCAAAGCCAGCAAGGGAAACGGAATGCGTTCTAGAATTCTCCATCCCTGACGATAGGAAGAATAACAGCTCTTTGAGAGAAACTTCTGCTTGTTAAATTCTTAAAGAAAGTGCTTTATCCTTAGAGCTAACTCTGTGGTAAGCACTGGGGCTGGGCCCTGTTGAACCTTCTACAGAGATATGGATCAACTCAAGGCCCAATAATGTATTCGTTTATTTGGAAAGCATTCAAGTTTATTGTGCACCTGAGCTGCTCTCAGTGCTAAACAAATGCAGTGGAGAACCAGAGTCGACAGTAATTCGACATCAACTTGTGTAATATCTGGACCCAGTATAAGGAAGAAATGATAAAGAATGCTTCAGTGGACACTATTCTTCAGCCTTCCGGTCCTCAAGGGGTAAGCAGAGATCCTCAAAGGTCCGGAGGAAGGACCCAGGCACTGCGGCCCACACTTCTCCACATTCATTGCCCTTGTCTCAGTCAGACTTTTCTTCTTTTCTTTTCTTTTTTCTTTTTTTTTGAGACAGAGTCTCACTCTGTCACCCAGGCTGGAGTGCAATGGCGCAATCTCGGCTCACTGAAACCTCTGCCTCCCAGGTTCAAGCGATTCTCCTGCCTCAGTCTCCTGAGTAGCTGGGATTACAGGCATGTGCCACCGTGCCCAGCTAATTTTTGTATTTTTAGTAGAGACAGGGTTTCAACATCTTGGCCAGGCTGGTCTCGAACTCCTGACCTTGTGGTCCACCTGCCTCGGCCTCCCAAAGTGCTGGGATTACAGACATGAGCCACCACGCCCTGCCAGACTTTTCTTTTTTGAGACAGAATTTGCCCTGTCCCCAGGCTGGAGTGCAGTGGCATGATCTCGGCTCACTACATCCTCCGCTCCCGGTTGAAGCAATTCTCCTGCCTCAACCTTCCAAATAGCTGGGATTACAGGTGTATGCCACCAGACTTAGCTAATTTTTTGTTCTTTTAGTAGAGATGGGGTTTCACCATGCTGGCCAGGCTGGTCTTGAACTCCTGACCTCATGATCCACCTGCTTTGGCCTCCCAAAGTGCTGGGATTACAGTCATGAGCCACTGCAGCCGGCTCAGTCAGACTTTTCACACAGCGTGAACAGCAAGTGGCTGGAGAGCAGCTTTTTGGACCAAGCAGTGGAGTCAGGGGATCCTGAGCTGCTACTTCAAGGGGGATCCTGATGATTTAACAACTGGGAGAATGGGCAGGTAGTTATCATCCTCCAGGGAGGACCTGAGAGGGCACTCAGTCCTCAGCAGATGGATGACCTGGACCACCAGAAGACTGACTGTCCCTGAGACATCTACATCATGGGAGCTGTTTCCACGTCTTTTAATTTCCCCATTTAAAATATGCAATTTCACATGTTCCTCATAGAAAAACTAGAAAATTCAAGTAAACTAAAAGAGAGAGAAAGCGTGATTAAATGATAAATGCCCAACTCTGCTCACTGTGACCATTGTTTCACAAACAGAAAGCGAGAAGGAAGGAAAGAGGAAGGGAGGGAGGGAGGGAGGGAAAGAAGGAGGGAGGGAGGGAGAAAAAGAGGAAGAGAAGGTAAAAAGGGGAAAGGAGGAAGAAGCCCTTCAAATTCTGCAACCCAGCAATACTACAGCAGGTACAACTCCAGGCCTAATTCTAAATGTCTGGCTAATACATATACCACTCGGTAACCTGCTGTTTTCTCTTAATAATTGTCCTCTGAGCAGCGCCCTGTGTAAACCAATATGTATGTAAATATCATATGCAATGGCAGGAGCGTGTTCCATTGTATGAATACACCATAATTTCTTTAACCAGTCCCTGATTTTGAATGTTGAGATTCTTTCCAAGTTTTCCCTATTACAAATTATGCTTATTTTGAGAGACGGGCATGAGAACAAAGTGGAAGCAAAGTCAGGACTAGGGCTCTTGTTAACAATGAGATGTTTGTCATCCCCTTCATGGTAAAGCACGCCTGCTCAGGGGGGTGGATATCTCCCCAAGGGGCTGATACTGGTTTTTAGAGGGTAGAAAAAAACATTACCCTTTTCATGTATAAAGCACAGATATACACACAGTACATAAAACAGACAGTATATCTGTGATATTAAAATTTCGTAAGGTAAGGAAGATTGAAGATTAGGGGAACAAAACCTGTAAAAGCGCCTCCTAGGGGAATGATAATAAACACTATGTTAAAAGGTCTTAAAAGTCCACTCAGACTAGATCTATTCTATCCCTGAGAAGCTGTATTATTTCCTACTGACCGGTAACGTCTAACTAACCTCCAACTGCAAAAGAGGCAAATTTCCGACTAAGATAAGCAACGCATAACTTCCCTCATTACTTCAGGTTGGAGGATTGAGCAAGTCTATGTGAGCCAATACTCAGAAGATATAAACGGAGTCATCCCTTCTTCTCTCAACAAATTTACACCAGGTGGGGCATCTCTGTTTTCTTTTCCTGCTTCCCGGGGCCCACGGGCTTTTAAACACAACCAGAGACAGCCACGCTCCTGGAGAATGTAATGACAGTTGAACGGAGTTCAAGGCAGCAAGCTCAGGACCAGCACAGGCGTGCTCCTTGCCATCTGAAACAACTTCATAAACAAGCAATCGAGGTGGTGAATTTACACTTATAATATCCTCATTAGCTCCTTAGAGTTTTGATTATGTTTTCCTTTTTGGACTTTTTTCCCACAGATGATAGAAGTCTTAATATGCCAATAAAATACATCTGAAGAGACTTTCAGAGGGAGATCTCAAAGCCCTTTATAAACATTAACTCATTAATCCTCTTCTTATCCTGAGCGATGGGCAGCTGTCAAGTCTTATTATCCCATTATACAGGAGAGAAACTGAGACAGGGAGATTAAACGCTTCTCTGCAGACCTACACCAAGGAGTGGCAAGAACAAAGGCTTTGCCCAGACTTCAGTGCAGCTCATTGCACAGACAGGTTGGCAGGAAAGAAGCTGAAATGTAGGAAGTATCTACTCCGTGACAGGCGTTGGTTTGCATTATTCAATTTTTTCTTTTTCTTTTTTTTTTTTTTGAGATGGAGTTTTTCAGTAGAGACGGGTTTTCTCAGTGTTGGTCAGGCTGGTCTCAAACTCCTGACCTCAAGTGATCCGGCCTCCTCGACCTCCCAAAGTGCTGGGATTACAGGCGTGAGCCACTGTGCCCAACCGCATTATTCAATTTTTAATCTTTCTTGAACCCCAATTAGATTCACAGAAACCCTGCCAGTTAAGCAATTTAAAAGATTTGCCCAAAGTTGCCCCAGCTAGTTAGAGGTAAGGGTGGGAGTTGACCGCGGTCTGTCTGTGGTGCTAGATAGCGTAGGCTCCGCCTGCTGTGTAGGAGTCAACTCTTTCACACACACACACACACACACACACACGTGTCACATTTACCACAATGTGTTGTACATTGAGAATGGCCACTTGGGAAGGTGTACAAACGTCAGATTTGCAGGGGGGTTTCAGATTTTGGTTCCTAGTAATGCCTCAAAGGTTTGCCTTTGGTATGCAGTGAACTTTGAGGAGGGTGAGTGTAATGAAATGTCTATCGCGTCCAGCTCCAGAGCGCCATCCCTTCTTCCCACATTGGGAAGGTGTCAGCGGCCTTGTGGGTATTGTTTTTGCTATTATTACTAAGCTTCTACATGAGTACTCCCTCTTGTACCATCCCTCCCTGTAAATAAGCTTTTTCACCTACTCATGAAGAAATGAGAGAGAGGAGGAAAAGACCCTACCAACAAATTTAAAAACCCAATTGACCAACTGCCAAGGTCCTGGGTGAGTCTGAACAGCTTCCATCAGGCAGACAAGCTCCAAGCACCTATGTAAACTGATCATCTCAAGTTACTTCAGTATTCATCTATAGAATTTTTCAATTATGTATGACTAATTTTGCACAAAGTCATTATTCAAAGCAATTTGTCTCTGTGTGAGAGGCAACACCTTCCCCTTCTGAAAGGTGGGCGGGGAAAATGTCCTAATCCGCCAAGCATTGGCTTGAGTTATTAAGCGGTCACAGGAGTTCAAAAGAGAAAAATAATGAGCAGGTAAGTCATCACATGTAAAAAAATCCTCCTCTATATTATCAAAATACAAATTAATTATAGATAAGATCAAATGAATTCTCTTTAATGTATGGTTTTCCCAGAGAAGGTAATGAAAATAGTGCACGGCTGGTGGGAGGGGAGTCCGGGGATATGCAGAGGGATCTTTTATGAATGTTGGCGGCGTTTCATTGGAGACACAGTGACTGTGAAGGCTGCAGAGGGGCCTCTGGACACTTCTGGGACATGCAAATAAAATGTGCTTTATTGCACTAGGTGCTAACTCCTGTGTGATCTCATCCCCATGGGTCACTCTCAAGGTAATGATAAAACCACCCCATACAATTACTCCTCCAGCCTGTGCAGTCAACAGTCTTGCCCATAGCGCTGGATAAAGGCGTTGCGGTCACGGCCTTCACAGGACTTTCGTTCTTGATCTTTCAAGCAATGACCACAGCTGAAGTAAGCCCATGATTCATCCTCCTTTGGAAAAAAAAAAAAAAAGGAGTAGCGAGGGCCTCCTCCTCTCCACCCTCCCCACCCTCACCTCCCTCCCCGTCATATGTAACCCTAATATTCACATGACAGCAAACATTTTCAAAATAATAGTCCTGTATACTTAAGGTTAATCAGGACGGGCGCCATCCAACTTGCAAAGGTAGCAATTTTCCTTCATTAAAGCCAAATCAAGAAAGAGAACTTTGGGATTCCTTAGGGCTAATTACAAGGTGTTAATAATAACAATATAATGGCAGCAATTTTCCAGCTTTGCTCAAACCCATAATCTGCTTGAGTGCCTTATAGGATTGTCTGTGAGTTTATATAAAGCTGAGTGTTAGTCCAAAAATGTTTTCAGTAATTTCATTTTTACATCATGTCTCTCCTGAGTGTTTATGATGATGTGGTAATTGTTGGTGGAGAAGGTTCTCTTTGGGGAAAGAGCAAGTAGCAGCTTGACGCCTCCAGGACTCCTTTCGTTTCCCTTGAAGTGCTCCCTGGGAAGGAAGGACGGGTCGGCGGGATGAACTCAGTGGCCCTAGAATGCTCAGAAACTCTAGGTAGGGTGGACCCCGACATGTTTTCTTGTATTCATCCAGACTGCTTCCCCCACCGTGAGCCCGTGGAGGAAGAAAGAGCCAACGAGATCACTGGATGTGAGAGATTTGGGCAGCCATCTGTGGGGAGGCAGGGGAAGCGCCACGGTGTCTCCGCACGGCGGTGTCTCTGCACGGCGGTGTCTCCTGAAAGCCCACCTGCAGCTGGTAGGAACCTGAGGCTCCAGAAAGCGTGATTAAATGATAAATGCCCAACTTTGCTCACTGTGACCATTGTTTCGCAAACAGATTCTTCTTATGAGCTAGTGACACAAGAGCTTTCTTCTCAGGATTTTGACTCCATGCATGTGGAACTGTTCACTTAAAACCCCAAAAGACAGAAAGATTAGTTGGTGAGGGCTGCGTATGTTTGCTTTCTATTCATATATCTCCCTCCCCTTGCTACCAATGGAATGACTACACACTCATTTAGAAGAGAAAGGCCTTAAAATTTTAAGGGCCAAGAAATTTAGCATCTCACTTACTCTCTTTCCCTCTTTAGACACCCTAGGGGAGAATTCTTCTAAATTTTGGACAGGAAAGAAGTAAATTGTCTGGCATTGCCAAGTTGGGGTCTAAAACCAGTTTTTACAACCAATTTCTAAACCGGATCATAAAGGTTGGTGATTAAAAGCTGAAACAATACAAATTCCATGTGGTTTTTGTTGACTGTTTAAGGATGCCGGTGACACATCAAACCAAAGAAATGATAATTTGTCCTAATTGGGTTAGAATCACGAATAAACAGGCACCATCTGAAGTTATGTGTGTTGAGAATTTATGAGCAGAGACAGTAAGACCCACACTATTTTGGAATAGGTGGCTTTCTTCCCTCTTGATCCTCCAGGGCGGAGATCAGACATGAAGAGGAGTAGTGTGGACCAGGAGGAAGGGGTCCCTGCTGGAGTCCAGTGTCTTCCTCTAGAAAACAGAAAGCAATGTTCTGTTACAGAGTCCTCCTGCAATTAAAATTAGGTCACCTTCATAAATGTGTATGAGTTGGACCATGATACTGCAGTGCCTTTACAGACCAAAGAGATCTTTTCTCTGTCACACTGAGCCAGGGGCTCTTGACAGCTGTGGCCCAGAGAGAGGAACAAACTTGCTGAAGATCACAGTTTACTCAGGAGAAGAAAAGAGGCAGATGTTTTTCTCCAGGTCTAGAACACCCCTAATTTGTCTGAAAAGCTTTTAAGGGAAACACAAGCTCGAGAGGCAGCAGAGATGCCTGCGAGGTGAAGATTGAGTAATCTGGCACCCGAGCGGCCTCACAAAATTAAACGTACAAGGTATTCGGAGTCGGAGATGTCCAGTCTTTGGCAGGCACCCTCAGTTGCCTCCCGACAGTCATTCCCTGTCTTCCTTGTTAACAGAACGCTAATTTTGTTTGAGTAACAATACACCCATCCTTGGGGGATGAATCATGGATGGTTCAAGCCAGGGATCAGCAAACAACTGTGGGCCCAGTTTGACCCACTACCTGTTTATTGTACAGCCTGAGAGCCAGAAATGTTTTTCTCAACACAGTTGTCCCTGCATATTTGCAATTTCACTCTCTGTAGTTTTAGTTAGTTACCTGTGGTCAATCACAGTCCAAAAATATTAAATGAAAAATTCCAGAAATAAACAATTCATAAGTTTTAATTGCATGCCATTCAGAATAGCATGATGGAATCTTGCACCGTTCTGCTCTGTCCGACCTGGGACGTGAATCATCCTGTTGTCCAGGGTATCCAAGCCTTCTATGCCACCTGCCCGTTAGTCACTTAGTAGCCATCTTAGTTATTAGATCCCAAAATCATAGTAGATTTAGGGTTCTGTACTATCTGCAGTTTCAGGCATCCCGTGGGGGGTCTTAGAACATAATCGTTCATGGATAAGAGAAGACTTCTGTGTTTTGAAATGGTTGAAAAAAAAACAAAAATGAGTCATTGTGAAATGAACATGAAAATTACATAAAATTCAATTTTCTTTGTTCATAAGTTTTATTGGTATGGTAACCAATTGTCCTAGTTTGCTGGAGAATTGAGAGGATCCCTTGAACTCAGGACTTTTGGTGCTAAAATTGGGACTCTCTCCAGCAAACCAAGAGTTGGTCATCAAGATAGTCACCCTATAGTTGCCATGTAAACGACAAGATGAAACTTTGTTGATTTTAACAAGATGAAAATTTGAATTTCAGATAAACAGTGAATACTTCAGCATATCCCGAATATTGCATGGGACATACACTAAGAAACCATTTGTTGTTGAACTGAAGTTCTTTTTGCTATTGTTTGTTCTTTTGTTTTTGAGACAGGGTCACTCTCTATTGCCCACGCTAGAGTACAGTGGCACGATCATGGCTCACCACAGTCTGTATCTCTGGGCTCCAGTGATCCTCCCACCTCAGCCTCCCAAGTAGCTGGGACTACAGGTGTGCACCACAACACCTACTAACCTCTCAGGCTTAAGTGATCCTCCCACATTGGCCTCCCAAATTGCTGGGATTACAGGCATAAGCCACTGTGCCAGGCCTGATCTGAAATTTAAATATAATTGAGCATTCTACATTTAGACTTGAAACACAGCAGCCCTATCCACACCTGTTTATTATATAATAGTGATGGCTGCTTTTCTCTGACTACAGCAGAGTCATAGAAAAGTAGTTTCTATGACTACAGTCAAGTAGTTATGACGCAGACAGTATGGTCGACAAAACCTAAAATATTCACTATCTGGCCCTTAACAGAAAAAGTTTGCTGACCCTGGCCCAAGCCAATCATGGTACCTTAATTTCCCCTTGCCAGTGGTCATGTTCCTGAGTGACCACGTGAGTGGGACAAAAGAGGAGGCTTGCTAGGGACTACCAGGGAAGATTTCACCCCTAACAAAAAGTTAGAGCAGCTCACAGAAAAAGACCTCTCATCTTTTTTTTTTTTTTTTGAGACGGAGTTTTGCTCTTGTTACCCAGGCTGGAGTGCAATGGCGCGATCTCGGCTCACCGCAACCTCCGCCTCCTGGGTTCAGGCAATTCTCCTGCCTCAGCCTCCTGAGTAGCTGGGATTACAGGCACATGCCACCATGCCCAGCTAATTTTTTTTGTATTTTTAGTAGAGACGGGGTTTCACCACGTTGACCAGGATGGTCTCGATCTCTTGACCTCATGATCCACCCACCTCAGCCTCCCAAAGTGCTGGGATTACAAGTGTGAGCCACTGCGCCCAGCCAACACCTTTCATCTTATTTCCTCTTTCCTTCTTTTATTTCAGCTTGGGAAGCTGGTTTGTAAGAATGTAATGTTTGGAGTTGTGGCAACCATTCTGTGACATGAGAGAGAAAACCTTGTCCACATACCCAGGATGTGGGGTAGCAGAGAGGTATAAAGATCCTGGTACCACTCTGGGACTTCCTTCTCCTAGTTAGGAATTCTTAACATGGGGGTTTGTGAGGTTGGTTGGTGAAACTCCTAACTGAAATTTAGTATTTCTTCGATCAAGAATGTGTGCAGCAGTTGACAGCAGCATTAGCAGTACCTGAAACACTGCTAGTAGAAGTCACCGTATTTGTTCACCCTACAGCCCTCAAAGATTAACCCCCATCCCACATGCACTCAACTCGTCCCAACATCATCAAGTGTTTCAACCTATTACAGCATCAACTCAAAGTTCAAAAATCTCATCAGTTCAAAAGTTTCAAATCTCTCCATCTAAATCAGGTAGGGGTGAGACTCAGCATGATCCATCCTGAGGCAAAATTCCTCTCCATCTCTGGGCCTATGGAAGTAGAAAACAAGTTATCTGCTTCCAAAATGCTGTGATGGGACAAGCATAGGATATCATTATAGGCATTCCTGTTCAAAAAGGAAGAAGATAAAAGAGAAAAAGGAATCACCGATTTTGACAATTTTTAAAATCCAGTTAGGAAAACATTAGGTTTCAAGGTCTGGGAATAATTGCATTAGTTCATGGCTCTAGCCTCTGATCTTATGATTCTGCCCTATAAATTATTCTTTTTTCTTGAAGGCTATCAAATGTTTGGCACTGAGTTATTTTTATCAGCCTGTTTCCTGCCTGTTGAATTTTGGGAGGCTGATAGCCATCTTTCATTTAATCCTTAGTTTGCACACCCAAACTGGCCGTGTTTCTGCTGATTTAAAATTCTCAAGAACCTTGTGGGTCTCTTGTGTATGCCATGGGAATTCACTTCACTGCACAAGAGGGCTCCTCCACAGATCTTTCTTGGATAATTCCACCTTTAGTTCTGGGCTTTGCTGTGATGGCTGAGGAAAATCATACACTTAATTTTCAAAGAACTCTCTGTGTGACTGAATACTCTGACGTTTTATCCTTCTGAGGCACTAGGAGAAGGTTGAACACACCCTTGTCTTTCTATTCAGAGCATGTTTTTCTGACAGCATATCTCCTAGTTTTAGCATCTTTTGAAAACATGTTTTAGCATATGGATAAGCTGAGAATTTCCCAAATCATCACGTTTTCATTTTTTTTCCTTAACAGTTCTTTCCTTAATCTGTTTATTTCCTCTCACATTTTACAAGCAGCAGCAAGAATAAATCAGGATGCACCTTCAACGCTTTGCTAGGAAATCTCTTCAGCGAAATATGCAGTTTTATCACTTCTATCGTGTTTTCTATAGAAATGCAAGATGTAATTCAGCTAAGTTTTCTAGCACTGCACAGTGACAATGCCCGTTTCCTCCAGTTCTCAATTACATGTTCCTCAGTTCCTTCTGAACCCTCACCAGAAGTGCCTTTAACGTTCACATTTTTACCAAATCTCTTCATGATCATTTAAAGTATTCTCTAAGACAGTACAGCTTTTCCCTACCATGCTCATTCCTCCTGAGGACCTATTAACGTCCATATTTCTACTCACAGTCTTTTCAAAGCAAACTATGCTTTCTCTACCCTGCTCCTCAAAATTTGACCAGCCTCTACCTACCCTTCTATCCCAAAGCCATTTGTGTCTTTTTAGGAATTTGTTACGACAGCATCCCACTTTCAGTGTAAACTCTGAATTGGTTTTTCTATGGATGTTGTAACAAATTATCACAAACTTAGTGGCAAAAAAAAAAAAAAAAAAACAGAAATTATTCACACACAGTGGCTCAGGCCTGTAATCCCAGCACTTTGGGAGGCCGAGGCAGGTGGATCACTTGAGGTCAGGAGTTCAAGACCAGCCTGGCCAACATGATGAAACCCCATCTCCACTAAAAATACATAAATTAGCCGGGCATGGTGGTGGGCGCCTGCAGTCTCACCTACTTGAGAGGCTGAGGCAGGAGAATCGCTTGAACCTGGGAGGTGGAGGTTGCAGTAAGCCAAGATCACCTTACCGCACTCCAGCCTGGGTGACAGAGTGAGACTCCCTCTCAAGAAAAAAAAAAATACAAATAAAAAACAACAGAAACAAAACAGAAATCTTACAGTTCTGGAGAACAAAATCCAAAATGGATCAGCAGGGCTGCACTCCTTCCGGATACTCTGGAGGGGAATCTAGCTGCTTGTCTTTTCCAGCTTCTAGAAGCTGTCCATATTCCTTGACCTATGATCCCACATTGGTCTGGCCCCAGGTTCTCTCATCACACCTCCTTCTCTGGCCCTGACATTCACTCCTATCCTCTTTTCTTTATAAAGACTCTGTGATAACATCGGGCTCATCCCTGTAATCCAGGATAATTCCCCCATCTCAAAAAATTTTAAATAACATCTACAAAATTCCTTTAGCCATGTAAGAAATCATTCTCAGGTTTGGGGGATTAGGATGTGGGCATCTTTGAGGGCCATTATTCTGCCCACCATGGTCACCAATAGAAACCACAGGTATTTTCATACCCTATTATAGTTGGAGCACATATTTTGAAATGCCCTTTACATTCATCATGACTTCAAAGTTTTAGTAGCTATTAGACCTTACACTATATTTATTATGTAATGAGTTAACAAAAATCCCATATCCACAATATTATAAGTTATTTTAATATATCAGTGACTCTATTTCAACATAATTGGTTTCCTTTGTAATTGTATATATTTTATATTAGCATTAAATATTTTTTTCCAAGAAGGTCATCAGATCGCCATGGTATAAAAGAAGGTTAAGGCTGCCAATGTTAAGTGTTTTATCAGTATCTTTATGATTTCAATCTCTGGTAGTCGTTTTTTCTGTAATTTGCAGTCAAAGGGAATCCTAAATGATGCACAACTACATGTTTCCTGAATTGAAGGTCAATAGAGACCCTATACTGGCTTTCTGGACATGGTGCTGGGACTCATAATAGCCTAAGCCATGAAGCCAAGAAATCTCATTTTACTTAATGCCCAGTCCATTATATTATATGAATATGAGAGGTCATCATCATTTTTCAGTGTGCATATGGTGGTGGGGAATGTTTCACACATCCATTTTCTTACTCCAAAAATGTTTCCTAATGCCTGCTTTGTGCCAGGACGACAAAACCCAGACATTTCGATGGGCTGGCTCCTCCTCACTTCCTCACCATGTCACTTCCTCACCATGTCACTTCCTCACCATGTCACTTCCTCAAAGAGACCTTCCTAGGCCACCGTAGCTAAATTAATGCTCTCCCTCATTCCCATGTCATCCTCCGTCATATCTCATTTTCTGTTATTCACAAACCTTAACTCTCCTTGAAATACATTTACCCATTCTACTTTTTGATGTTCCCCCATCAGAATATAAGTTTCAAGATAACAAGGACTGTGCACTCCTTACTACATTTGGGACCTACACGCGACAGGAACTTGACACATATTTCTGGCGTGAATCGTAGCAATTGCTCCTGACCTCAAAGGTCTCACAGTCTAAGAGAGAAGTCCAACAAGTGCTTACACTACAGTGGGTAGAGGATGTACAGAGGAGAAGGGAAGGCAGCCTTCCAAGGACAGAAGTGAGCTTTGAGCTGAGTTGCTTGCAAGTGCTCAGGAAGGAGGGACAAAGGGAACAGCGTAAGGAAAGGCGTTCAGGGTTGAAAGATCATGATGACCCAGGGAGACCAGGACGTAGACAATAAACTGAAGGAGATAATGTTGGAAAGGTATGTGGGAATTAGGTGAGGATCATAGACTCCGATGTCTACGAGAAGCCAGATGGGCAACATAAATGAATAAAGGCAACAGGTGTCACGTGATAAGTAGCTTCAATAGTCAGCTCAGTGTCCATGGACAATAGGGGGCTATGGAGGCAGGGAGAAAGCCCATGCAATTAAAAGCGTAGTGTCTCATCGGCTCCAGAGAGTTGCTGCCATGCAGGGACGCTGGCCCAAGGTTGTCAGATCTTAGGATTTTTCAAGAGAAGCTGGAAATTTGAACTTTCAAGTGATATCTCCCAATATGTAAATGGTGGTAGCTGATTCACATCTTAAATGCTTTGTAGGCCAATTTTGTACAAGTCAAACAGGAGCTGCCTGTTGGAAGATACAGGCCTCAGGCCACCTGTTAGCAATCTCTGTATTCATCATAAAGGACTAATAGTTCTGACTTGATTCCACTGGTAAATTGGAAGTTATTGTCTTTTTTTTTTTTTTTGAGATGGAGTCTCTATCGCCCAGGCTGGAGTGCAGTGGCAACATCTCGGCCACTCCAACATCCTTGACTGCAACCTCTGCCTGCTGGGTTCAAGTGATTCTCCTGCCTCAGCCTCCCAAGTAGCCGGGACTACAAGCACATGCCACCACACCTGGCTAATTTTTATATTTTTTAGTAGAGATGGGGTTTCACCATATTGGCCAGGCTGGTCTGGAACCCTCGTGATCCACCCACTTTGGTTTCCCAATGTGCTGGGGTTACAGGCATGAGCCACCACACCCAGCCTGGCTTTTTAAACTGGGGAGTAACATGAGCAGATATGAATACTGGGAAGATCATTCCAGAGAAGTGTGGAGGATAGATTGAAAGGGAGCATTAAAGTGGAGGCCAGAGACCAGCCAGGAAGGTACTGCGATAGTCTAAATAATAAAAGCAGGCTCTGATAGTGGCTTTAGAAATGGAGAGAAAACTTCTATGAATCATATTTAGGAAACAGAATAAATAGAAGTCAAGGGTAATCATCATACTTCTCCTAGAATGTGAGTCCCATGAGGGTAAGTCGTTCCTCTGTCTTGTTCTCTACTGCATATATAATACTTAGTAGGAGGCACTCCATAAGCATTTGTCAATGTCACCAATGATTCCATTCCAGGTGACCAGATGGATGGTGGTGCCAGTTATTGAGATGGGTAATGCTGGAGAGGAAAGATGAAGGGGTTCACCCACTGCAGATGCCCAGGAGGCAGCTGGATAAACCATAAGAGAGATCAGGTTGGACGTGGATATTTGCCTTTGAATCCTATGGACGTAGGTGACATTGTCTTCTTTCTAGTCTCTCTCTACAACTTGGGAGCAGCTAGGCTGAAATGTGACTAATTCTTGTTTTACTCCCAAGTGGAGATATAATGACAGGCCTGGCAGTGTCGGTGGCATCAGCGGGAAGCTCCCAGGCTGAGGGCACCTGTGCAGTAACATCTCCATCCGACCCCACTGGCTAATAACCTCTACTCCAGTGCACTTGACTCAATGCAGTTCTCACAACTCCTACTTAGAACCAATTTTGGAGAGACTATGTCTCACCCTGACTGATGCTCCCTAAAGACCAGATAATTGTAGGATGAATTGAGAATTGCCTTCTATTCAATCTGCAAACATTTAAGGAATACCTACAATGTGTAAAACACTGAAGGACCCCAGGGCTGAAGGTGGTACAAGGCAGCTGTTATAGTAGCCGGGAAAGGGAACACGTTCAGAAAATGCTTGCTTTCTGCAAACTGTACCCAGAGTTTGGTACTCAGCAGACATTCTTAAAAGGACAGCCACCCTGTGTGATCCTTATGATTCATGTTTTCCAGAGAAGAGAACTGAATTTTAGGGAGATTCAGGAACTTACCAAAGGTCACACAGGAAATGAACCCGTATCTGCCTTATTCCAAAGCCTCTGCATTTCATGACACTTCACTTCTTCCCGTCGGGCCTGGTTGACTTGGCTTTAGTGTCTGTGGTCAAAGCCTGCCAGTTTTCCATCATTATTTCTCCTCTCTGGCTTTCTTCTGCCCTTTTAGAGTTGGTCACAATCTCTTTCTTCTCAAACAACACATAACCCAGATATTGAATTTATGCTCACTTAGTTGGGGCAGCTGGCATTTGAAGCCGTCTCTGCTGAGAGCCTTCTTGTCACTAGGCTTTGGGAGAAAAATAAGCACCCACTTCCCTGTCCCTGATTCAGATGATCCTGGCTCACTGACGTCAACACCAGAAGCTCTGAGAAGTTCACCCACGTTAACACCAGGATTGGAAATGGAAGGTAGCTATTTTTGGATCCAACTTCAATCGCTTCCCCTTGGAACCCCCTCAAGGCCAAGGGAGCAAATAATTTAATACGATTAGATTGAAACCATCCCAGAAATTGGTCTCTTTATACACCTGGGTACCATTTTTGACAAGGGTATGAGAGAGAGTAATCAAAATAAATGGACTTGGCTGAGTGTGAAGTGTTCCGTTTACTCAGGCCTGGAATACCAACGCAGGCCCAGGGATAAAGACTCTTTGCTGAAAGGGAACTGCAGGAAAAGCCTGAGCGTGCAGGAATGAAAGCCCACATCACAGCCAGGTCTCCTCTCACCAGCTTTGGGTGTGATTTGGGCACAGAGGCCTGGAATCTGGTGGAGCTGCCTCCTAAGTCTCTTTAACAGGTGTCCTCGCCATTTGGCAGGTATTTACCTGTTCTGCTCTCAGTGATTGCATCCCCATGACCTCTGAGGTCGCTGCTAACCTCCCTCTTCCCTTCTCCCCTGCAGGGTCACCTGGTGTGCCTGGAGGCCTCAGAAAAGTGCAGAAGGGATCCCTCTTTTTCAATTCCCCTGCAATAGCCACAGGTCTCAGCCCCATGTTTGGGGTCCGGAGACTGCCATGATGTTCTCATCTCTGTCTTCAATTTTTCTTCCTTTCAATCCACACCTCCCCAGGGGAACCACCTTCCCTCTGCTGAAGATGAAGCACTTTCACCAGTGGCTCTGTCTACTCAGGCAGGAGAAGGGCACAGCCCAGGATTGGGAGTCTTTGAGCATTGAAACCACGTGAATCCCCCATATCAGGCCTGGGTTCTGTCGCTCTCCAGCTCCTGTCTCCCTGCACTAGAACCTCAACTTGGCACTTCATGACTCTCTTGTAGTTTCCCAAATGCGCCATGCCTTTGCTCAGGCAATTTCTCTTTTGTTTTGGCAAGTGTTTTAAAATACAGTGGTCATGCTACGGTGGCTTATGCCTATAATCACAGCACTGTGAGGGGCTGAGGTAGGAGGATTGCTTCGGGCTAGAGACTCAAGACCAGACTGGGCAACGTAGTGAGATCCCATCTCTACAAAAAGAAATACAAAAATTAGCCGGTCTTTATGGTGCTTGCCTATAGTCCTAGCTATGGGAGGCTGAGGCAGGAAGATCGCTTGAGCCCAGGAGTTTGAGGCTGCAGTGAGCTATGATTACTGAACTTTAGCCTGGGGGACAGAGTGGGACTCTGTCAAATAAAGTAAAATAACAACATACAGTAAAGCCATAAGGATTAACATTAAAATTTCCCATATAACATAACATTTTGTATTTACTTCCACTCATTTTCTTAAAAGAAATAAAATCAGAGAAAAAACTAAATTCCCCTTAACCATTTACCACCCATTTCAATCTCTTCCTTCCTTCCAAGAAGCAAAAACCATTCTTCCGATTCATCTTCTTAAACTTTTACATACATGTGTATAAATAACATCCATCATTGGCTACATGTCTATACAAATAGCATTTTTGTGATGTGCAATAATGAAGCCATATGCATGCCTATCATCTGAAATGTAAGATACAAAAGGGTAGACAGAGAGATGAGGACGTCTTCCTCCCACCGCCACACCCAGGGTCCCAGTTAACCTTTCCAGGGACAGCCACTGTTCCAAGACCATCTACCTGTCTCGCACTTGCATTTGCCGGAATTCCTTAGCCTCCTTAGAACTAACTGCCTGGTTTGTCCTGTCCCTGTAAATTTCCTTCATCCTCAGCTGAGCCCCTCAGACCCTCCTCGTGTCTACCCCATGCTCTGTGCCCTGCACATGTTTCCCTCCAGCTCCTATCATGCTGACTCAGGCCCACCTCGGCCTGGCTGGGAGGGGTGCTGATATCTGAATGCAATCCAAAAAGCACGGCCTTTTCCCAGTCAGCCTGCAGAGCCTCCTGACCCTCCCATACCTCAGACAGAGCCCCTTCTGAAACTGGCTTTGAAACCCCTTTGCCAAAAGTCGTTCTTTAGTCTTAGCAAATTGCTTTGTTGACACATTCCCAGAGTATGTCTCAAATCCAAATGGTGTATACATCTGTATTGGCATCTTTATTAAATCTAGATCAAAGATTAGTTTAATCAAGGCAAAGTTTTTGAGCTCACCTTAGAGCAAGTAAAGAAGTCATTTCTGAGAACTTTATGTGGCCGCTGCCACTATCACCCTGTACCACCTACAGGCAGGTTTCTGTAGGGAGAGTGTGGAGTCTTTGCTGGAGGCAGGACTTCCGGTGTGAAAGTATCTAGGAGAACTTGTGAGGGTAGACCCGCACCCCCTCAAACCAGCCTCCTAAGTTGCTTTGAATCTTGAGAGAGAGAGAAAGAAAACTATTGGTTTTCTACTTCAGTGCCCAAAGAGAAAAGAAGATTCTATTATATTAGATTTTCTAGAGCATAATTTTTTAGTATTGCCAAGTAATTCCTTTGGTTAAAGACAATTATTACTCAATTCAGTGCAGCAAACTTTTAATGAGCATTTACTATGTGCCAGACACTGTGACAGATTTTTTTCATCTAGTCCTCCTAAGAACCTGCAAAGGGAGGTATCATTGTTTTTATTGTTGTTATTATTATTACTATTTTTTTTCTTTTTTCTTTTTTTGAGATGGAGTCTTGCTCTGTCGCCCAGGCCTGAGTGCAATAGCAAGATCTCAGCTCACTGCAACCTCTGCCTCCTGGACTCAAGCAATTCTCCTGCCTCAGCCTCCCCAGTAGGTAGGATTACAGGCACCTGCCACCATGCCCGCCTAATTGTATTTTTAGCAGAGATGGGGTTTCACCATGTTGACCAGGTTGGTCTCAAACTCCTGACCTCAAGTGACCTGCCCACCTTGGCCTCCCAAAGTGCTGGGATTACAGGCCTGAGCCACTGCACCTGGCCTATTATTTTTACTATTGCTAGAGACGAACAGTTATCGTCAATGGAGTCTCGACCAATCACTTCTTGTCTGTGACTGTTCACTTCCTCACCCAGAGATAAAGAGTCATGGGAATCACTTGATTGGTCCAACTCAGCCTTGTTCTCCCTACTAGTAATGGCTCCTTAACTTCTTCTTTTGGACATTCTCCTGCCCATCCGCAGTTATGTGATTTGGGTTTCAAGGATGTCCTGGCCCATCCAATTATTTTATTTTTTATTTCCATACTTTTCTGTGGAACAGGTGGTATTTGGTTACATTAGTCAGTTTTTAGTGGTAATTTCTGAGATTTTGGTGCACCAAGTAGTATACATTGAGCCCAATTTGTAGCCTTTTATCCCTCACCCCCTTCCTCCCCTTCCCCACCCCCACCTCCCGTCCTGTTGCCAGACCCCAGAGTCCATTGTATCATTCTTATGCCTTTTGCAGCCTCATAGCTTATCTCTCACTTCTGAGTGAGAACATACGATGTTTGGTTTTCCATTCCGGAATCACTTTACTTAGAATAATACCCTTCAGGCCAGGGGCGGTGGTTCACTCCTGTAATCCCAGCACTTTGGGAGGCCAAGGCGGGCAAATCACAAAGTCGGGAGCTCAAGACCAGCCTGGCCAACATGGTGAACCCTGGGTCTGCTAAAAATACAAAAATTAGCCTGGCGTGGTGGTGAGCGCCTGTAATCCCAGCTATTCAGGATGCGGAGGCAGGAGAATCACCTGAACCCGGGAGGCGGAGGTTGCAGTGAGCTAAGATCACGCCACTGCACTCCAGCCTGAGTGACAGAGCGAGCCTCTGTCTCAAAAAAAGAAAAGAATGATACTCTCCAATCCCATCCAGGTTGCTGTGAATCTGGCCCATCCAATTAGAGCATCTTTTTTCCTTGGCCATGGAGATTGGCTCGGCAATGGACACAGAAGGTCTGAGGCAGCCAAGGGAAACCAAGCCCTGGAGATGGCCATGCCTGAAGCCAGACCTTTGCCTGTAGCTTTTAATTATGGGCCCCAACAGATTCTCTCTTTTTGTCCTAAGCTGGTCGGAATGGGGTTTCTGTGGCTGCAACCAAATGAGAGCTTAGGGTGAGTATTCCAACCTCGCAGGTATTGAGGAGGCTGTTAAGCAAGATGAGACACCAAGAGCGAGCCCGGAGAGTCACCTTGAAAGTGTTTATGTCCTTTCTGTACTTTTTGAAGATTAAGCACATGTTTGTGAGTCAGGCCTCGACTCTTCAAACCGTCTATTTATTAGCGGTGTAACTTTGGGTGACTTACTTAATCTTTTGGTACCTTTACTGCTTTATCAGTAAAATGGAGATAAAATGGCATCTCTGTCAAAAGTTGTTATGAAATGCACAAATACACTTAAAATGCACTTATAACAATTTATTGCACAGGGTAAATATTTCAGCATATACTGGCACTCATTATAATCACTGGAGGCAAGAAGTCAAGCCCTTCCCTTGAAAGTTACGATGTCACAATGTCTCACGTTGGGCCAACCCAGGTAGAATGAATCCATCCCATTCACTCTGTTCCTGAATGTTCAACAGACATTCCTTCCACTGTGCAATCATGAAAATCACCTGGTGAGTGATGAAAGTATCTGTTACCTCTTACTGCTTTTGAAAGTACTGCTCCAGAGATCCCAATCCCCCAAGATCCCTTTCATTTTCCAAATGTTCCTTCTCTGAGACATGCATTTCACATTCTCTTTTTCAACAAGGGGTACCTCATTTAAAATCCATTTGGTGAGTTATTGAAGAAGACAAATAAATTTTATAATCCCTTTCTAATGAAAAATAAATAAAATAAAGTGGAAGAAATAACTTCTCTGAGCGGCTCCCTTAAGGCATCTAATCCTCACTGTCAGCTTCCAGAGACATCAACTTTGAATGTTGGATTCAGAACCACGTTCCTAGGTTGATCCCCCTTAACCTTCTGGACCCCAAGAGACCTCATCATGGTACAAGTAAGAAAAGACAGACTCTAACAGGCATGGAGTTTGTTGATGAAAAAGAGGGCCAAAGTTTAGCCTTCGTATACATCAAGATGCTAGACAAACAACCCCCAGGACCTCCAAGCCATTCTAAAGAGTCAGCCCAGGTGGTAATCAAACCTCTCTTGGACTGGAGTTCATGCATGAGTTGACCATTTATGCTGGTCCCCAATGTCACTGTGGAAGAATTTTATGAAATGTGAGCTGACAAAGTCATACATTGCTCTTGTGAAAGTCTGTCTCTGGCTCACTCTTAGAAATTAACTCACACAGAAATGACTGAGTCAGCTTTTGGGTTCATCCCCGGAGAAATGAGCCTGGAGTTTGAGGGTAGTCCACAAATAGGAAGTGGTGGAGGGCAGGAGAGGAGGGAGTGGAGCAATTATCTGGTGAATCTGATTAATGTAGACAGCTGGGGGCAGAAACTTGACCTCTTTGCCTATTGAGTAGCGAGGACACAGTGAGTGTGAAATGGACGTCACACCTGGATACCTCATAGTTTGTTCCTTCCAAAGGACTCAAAACAGTTCTTTTCCCTTCTACAGTTTCATGGCAGGCACACAGTGGCTTCCCCATTCTTATCATTATGACTGAGAAAAGTCCATGTCCCCAGTCCTGGGCTGGGCAATTTGCTCACATCATTTCCAAACCTCTTCCAAGCTCAATGGGCAAGGAGACACTGATTTCTGCAGTCTTTGAATGAGGAAACTGGGGCCAACACATTGTGAGTTAGTGTAGAGCTAGTAATAAAGCACAGGTCTGCTTTTTTTATTTTTACATCATGTTTTATTTTACTTTTTTAAAATAATAGGTGCATAATTTTTAAGTACAAAAGTACATCTCCCTCTCACTCCTAACCTTCCTTCCAAAAATGTTCTGTGTCTACATCAGCACATAGTATGTGTATATTTATGCATCAATATATTATTTCCTTTTATATAATGACAGCATTCTTTAAAAACTGAGCCACTTCTGGCATTTTCAGAAATGTGTTATTATGGAAATATGCCAAGCATATACAAAAGCAGATTAAATAGTAAAATCAATTCCCACTGGACGTGGTGGCTCACTCCTGTAATCCCAGCACTTTGGGAGGCCAAGGCAGGTGGATCACAGGTAATAGATCAAGATCAGCCTGGCCAACATGGTGAAACCCTATCTCTACTAAAAATACAAAACTTAGCTGGGTGTAGTGGTGCATACCTGTAATCCCAGCTACTTAGAAGACTGAGGCAAGAGAATCTCTTGAACCAGGGAGCTGGTGGTTGGAGTGAGCTGAGATTGCACCACTGCACGCCAGCCTGGCGACAGAGTGAAACTTCATCTAAAAAAAAATAAAAAATTTATGCATCCGTCACTCAGCTTTGACAAACATTTATTCTCTTGTTTACTCTTGCCTCCACCTTACGTCCCACCCGCCCCACCCTGCTCTGGACTTCTTTGAAGCAAATATCAGATATCATATTATTTTAACTGTAAATAGATCAGATTATATCTCTGAAAGATAACGATTCCATTTAGAGTATACACACAATACTATTATCATACCTTTTAAAAAGCAGAACATCCTTAATATGTCTGTCATGGAGACAAGGATAGAACCCACATGGCCACATAAATCTACCTTGTTCACATGAACGCCACACCTGACCAGCTCCCTGCCAATCAGCATTCAGATTGCGGCCAGTCTTCTGCCACTGTTGAGCCATATGAAATGACCAATATTGGCTAGGTGCAGTGGCTCATGTCTGTAATCCTAGCACTTTGGGAGGCCAAGGAAGGTGGATCACCTGAGGTCAGGAGTTCGAGAGCAGCCTGACCAACATGGTGAAACCCTGTCTCTACTAAAAATACAAAAAGTAGCAAATGTGGCGGCAGGCGCCTGTAGTCCCAGCTACTTGGGAGACTGAGGCAGGAGAATCACTTGAACCCTGGGGAGCAGAGGTTGCAGTGAGCCGAGATAGTGCCACATCACTTCAGCCCAGGTGAAAGAGTGAGACTCCATCAAAAAAAAAAGAAAGAAAGAAGGAAGGAGAGAGAGAGAGAAAGAAAGAAAGAGAAAGAAAGAAAAGAAAGAAAGAGAAAAAGAAAGAAAGAAAGAAAGAAAGAAAGAAGGAAGGAAGGAAGGAAGGAAGGAAGGAAGGAAGGAAGGAAAGAAAGAAAGAAGGCCGGTGTGCTGGCTCACGCCTGTAATCCCAGCACTTTGGGAGGCCGAGGCGGGTGGATTATGAGGTCAGGAGATTGAGACCATCTTGGCCAACATGGTGAAACCCCATTTAAAAAAAAAGAAAGGAAGGAAGGAAGGAAAGAAAGGAAATGATCGAAAATAACAATTTCATACGGTTCCATGTAATATAGGCAATGTTGCAGTGAGTACCCATGAACATATCCCGTAAGAGTTTGGTTATAAGAGAAATGGCTGCAAGTGGCATATCTTTAGCAGGATACTAGCTCTCCTACTAAGGGCTTGGATCACCAAGGAACAAAACAAAACAAAACTCTCAGGGTTTTTGGCATGGAACTAATTTATCTTTCTGCTTCCAAACACTCTCCGTGTACAACCAATCTGTCTGCTAATGTGATCATTTCCACAATGCCCATCTAATTGTGTCATTTTCCTGCTTGAAGCCTTCCGAAACTCCCCATTGTCCTTAGAATAAAAATTTAATCTTAACCTGGCATTCAAGGATATTTACAACCTCATCCAACCTGTTTTTCTATCCTAACCCTGCCACTTCCCCATATTTCGGCCATACCAGTTGACTCACCTTATCCAAATAAACAAATCCTACTTTAAAATTGTTGTGCCTTTACCCAGGTTGTGCCCTTATTCTCTGGCTGGAGAAGAACTCCTATTCATCCTTCAAGACCCAACTCCACTGTACCTTCATCTATGAAACCTTTCAGTGCCTTCCATGTAGAGTCAGGAATGTTCCCCTCATTCAAGAGATGATTCTACATTAGGTTTTAAGTTTGCATGTCTGTGATATCTACTAAAGCATTGATCTCTCTCCTGAACAGCAAACCCATTAACTTAACACTTTTACTAGCTATGTGATAGGTATCTGCATGCCAATAGATAAAGAATTTTGTGGCTTGGATTTAAAGAGAAAAGGGTTGAAATGTCATTAAACTGCTTCTTCTCATGAAGCTTGTCCAACTCGTCTTATTTGGTTGTTCTGTTTTGTTTTGTTCTAGGCTTTTAGCAGCCTGAAGCCGAAGTTTTTAGTTTTTGTCTCTAGTGATAAGCCGAAAAGAGGGATGAGAAAGGGGCTTTACTGGCTCAGCCAGAAATAGAATCCAAGAACCTATGACTGTATTCTCTCCCTTGGACACCTCGGGGAGTCAGTGGGTTATTAAAACCATCCTCATTATCTGAGGATTAGCTCCTGTGCTGTGCTCATCTCGACACTTCAGCTGTCAGAGGGATACCAAACAGGGCCGGGAAGGAGCTCACCAGTAAGTTTTTGGAGCTTGGGATTTGCTGAGTTTTGTTTTACTAACTCAGTTGGCTTTTTGTGCCCTTTGTAATTCTCGGCTCTATATCTGTCTCTGGTAATCAAATCCCTAACTACTTGCCCTCCTGCCTGTCCACGTTTTTCCTTTTCTTTATTATTATTATTTTTTTGAGACGGAGTCTCGCTGTGTCACCCAGCCTAGAGTGCAGTGGCGTGATCTTGGCTCACTGCACCCTCCACCTCCATGGCTCAAGTGATTCTCCTGCTTCAGCTTCTCAAGTAGCTAGGATTACAGGCCCATGCCACCATGCCTGGCCAACTTTTTATTTTTAGTAGAGACAGAGTTTCACCATATTGATTAGGTTGGTCTTGAACTCCTGACTTCAGGTGAGCCACCTGCCTCGGCCTCCCAAAGGTTGAGATTACAGGCATGAGCCACCACACCCAGCCTTTTTCTTTATTTTTAAAAATACAGTATAATATATGTTAACAGAAAAAAATACTACCGATCGTTTAAATAACCACCAAGAGGAGACTAAAAAAATTATGATATATCCATGTAATGGAATACAGTGTAGTCATTAAAAAGAATAAGGCCACATGAAATTGCACATAAATGCATATAGTATGATTCTATTGGGTCTTTAAAAAGATACAAACATGGCCAGGCACAGTGGCTCACCCCTGTAATCCCAGCACTTACGGAGGCTGAGGTGGGCAGATCACAGGTCAAGAGATTGACACCATCCTGACCAACATGGTGAAACCTCATTTCTACTAAAAAATACAAAAATTAGCTGGGCATAGTGGCACATGCCTGTAGTCCCAGCTACTCAGGAGGCTGAGGCAGGAGAATCACTTGAACCCGGGAGGTGGAGATTACAGTGAGCCGAGATCATGGCACCGCACTCTAGCCTGGCGACAGAGAGAGACTCCGTCTCAAAAAAAAAAGATACACATATATATAATATATACATTTTTATTGTTATTATGCTTTGAATTTTTTGAAGATCATCTACAAACTAACTATTAAGTATATTGTAGCCTGAAGAATAGGGATGGTGATTGGGAAGAGTAAAAAATATTATTTTTCATTTATACTCTTTAGGTATATATTTGGAATATATAGTAAAAACACAATATATTTACTGTATAAACTTTTGAAAACATGAAAAATAAAAAGATAAAAATCTCTTGCAACCCCACCACTGATTGCCACTGTTAACATTTTAAGACATGTATTTGCAGGCTTTTTTTCTGGGTTTACATATTTAGCTGAAATAGTGAGCTTGGTCTTTGTAACTTGTGTTTTCCAATTACAACTAGCTCTAGGGCATCTTCCTATGTCACTATGTATTCTTCTGGGCATCATTTTTGTCGGCTGCTAAGGAGTTGTTTTATTTCCCTCCTCCCGACCACGCTTCTGGTCTTTATTCCTTTCAGTATCCGTGATAATCTCTCAGTTTAGCTGCAGAAGATACAGCTGGCTGAAACACAAGGATGCTACTTCTAATCACAATAGTGTGCCTGACATGCTCACACACACATGGACACAGGCTCCCAAGCTCCTCCATAAACAGAAGGCTCAGTACACCTCCTTCCCGTTTCCTAAGGACCATGTTTCTAAGAAGTAGATGCTTATGAAATACTGTATTTCAGAAATCTCAGGGAGCTGATGAAATTTTGCAGACTGGTGGGCCACGGGGCTTACGAACAATGTTCACCAAAAGTCAAACCAGCAAAACCAAGGGGAATCCTGAAAAATGAGGCATTTAGTCCACAAACAAAAAACAGACGGTCCCTCCTGCTCTGCTATTTGAAACCCAGTTGCCCAGAAAAGGGGTTCTCGTCTTTCAAAGGAAGACCTTCACCTCAGCAGCCTTCTGAATGCCTTTGGAGGTCTTCTGAATGCCTTTGGGTTGGTATTTCTCTCTGCAGGTCTCTGGACGACCTTAGCTTCAGAAACTATGGGAGGAGGAGTCAGAAGAAAGAAAAATGAGATGGGAGATTACCTGGGTGACAGCCCTTTCCAAGCCTGCTGCCAGGGGTGAATGAGCTAATAAAAGGGTTCGAGTCTTAATGGGGCAAACCCACAGCAAACAGCAAGTCACCTGCTCCACAGCAAATGGCAAGTCACATGATGAAAGACACAGGCCTGAGGGTCTGGGGAGCAGGCCCTTCTCACAGGATCTGCAAGTTCTTCTGGTTGAGTCTGGAATGTAAGTACATTGATCCCATGCCCTCATCCCTTAGTCTCCCAAAACAGGCATCCAAGAAACCTTCCAGCAACCCATTCTCCCTGAGATACCAGGGCTACACTGAGACCTGTACCCTGACACACATAGAATCAATGCTTTGGGGTCTGGGCATATATCCCGATTCACTGTAGTGAATACAGAGAGCTCAGCGATTTGATACTGAGACCTGTACCCTGACACACATAGAATCAATGCTTTGGGGTCTGGGCATATATCCTGATTTACTGTAGTAAATACAGAGAGCTCAGCGATTTGATACAGTCATTCACTCATTGTTGACTCCCTAATACTACTGGCCCCCTGGCTGCTTGTCACCTTTACTGAACACCTATTGTACGCCCAGAACTTGCATTTACCTCAGTAAGTCTTTACTGACTGTCTACTGCGTTCCTAGTCTCTAATAGCCAAGCAGAAATACTAATCGGCACCTACTGAATGCCTACAATTAAGCTACATCAACTAATTAAATAAGGCTAGATCAAGTGCTTACTATACACCAGGCAATCGCTGATGAAACTGAGTCTTCTCAGTCCTCACTGCCCAAACTGACCGCACCTATGTGAAAGTAACGATAACAGCCAGTCCTCTCTCTGAGGAATTTTTTCACTTCAGAGCTGATTTAGTGGACCACCAGCATCGGAATCACTTGGGATACTTGTTAAAAATGATTTTTAAAGCCCACTACAGTTCTGCTAACTCAGAATCTTGGGGGGATGAGCCCAGGCATCTCACAACTAAACAAGCTTCCTAGGTAATCCTATGCATAATGAAGCCTGAGAATCGGTGCTTTGTGGTCTGGAGCATATCTCGTGATTCGCTGTAGAAAGTGCAGAGAGGTGGGATCATAAAATGAGCTTCATCTCCTGGCTGCGCCCCTCTGGTGGAAGGGGCCAGATGCAGAAGCTGCTCTTGCATTTCTGTTCCTAAATTTCATTGTGTTGATTTGTTCCCCCTTCCAATCAGGGATCTTAATTACTTTCAAAATATTCAAAAAATATATCTTCTTAAAATCCTTGCCAAAAAAAAAAAAGAAAGAAAGTGCAGAGAGGTCAGGGATTCAATACAGTCATTCACTCGTCTTTGGCCTAAGTGATCCTCCTGCAGAAAGGGAATCTGAGATATCACCTGACCGGTGGGGGAAGTCAATGACTGATAATCACCGAAAGAGGAAACACGAGTGACCAACTAGCATAAAAGAAAATCATCAAGTCTCAGACACCAAAGAATACACCTGGAAAGAAAAGATCATTTTTGCCTACCCAAATACCAAGTTTTGTTTGTTTTCTTGTTTGTTTGTTTCTTTGAGACAGAGTCTTACTTTGTCACCCAGGCTGGAGTGCAGTGGAGTGATCCTGGCTCATTGCAACTTCCGCCTCCCAGGTTCAAGCAATTCTCTTGCCTCAGTCTCCTGAGTTGCTGGCATTACAGGCACACACCACCATGCCCGGCTAATTTTTGTAGTTTTAGTAGAGACAGAGTTTCATCATGTTGGTCAGGCTAGCCTTGAACTGCTGACCTTGTGATCCGCCTGCCTCGGCCTCCCAAAGTGCTGGGATTACAGGCATGAGCCACCTCTCCTGGCCTCCAAGATTTAAAAAAAATAAAACCTGACACTGGCCATGTGATAAAGCGGAACTTGTGTGCTGTTGCTGGTGGCCTACAGTGATGAAAATGTTTCGGAGTACAAGTTGGTGTTATGTATGGCAGGCCAGGCGCAGTGGCTCATGCTTGTAATCCCAGTACCTTGGGAGGCTCAGGTGGGTGGATCACCTGAGGTCAGGAGTTCGAGACCAGCCTAGCCAATATGGTGAAACTCCGTATCTACTAAAAATACAAAAAATTGGCTAGGCATGGTGGCACACACCTGTAATCTCACCTACTTGGGAGCCTGAGACAGGAGAATCGCTCAAACCCAGGAGCTGGAGGTTGCAGTGAGTTGAGATTGTGCCACTGCACTCCAGCCTGGGTGACAGAGTGAGACTCCATGTAAAAAAAAATAATTCCTATAGCATAATCATTCCATTTTTGGGACTCTATCTTGAGAAAATCACTTTAATCACATAAAAAAAAAATCCCACCTTTCTGAATGATGGAAATTATTACAAAGTTATTTGTAATGATGAAAAATGAAATATAGACAACAGGAAGGAACAGTTAATAAGCCCATGGGGGGCCAGGCATGGCGGCTCACGCTTGTAATGTCAGTGCTTTGGGAGGCTGAGGTGGGAGGACTGCTTGAGGTCAAGAATTGGAGACCAGCCTAAACAAGATAGTGAGACCCCTGTCTCTACCAAAAATTTAAAAATAAAAATGAGCCGGGCATGGTGGCATACTCCTGCAGTCCCAGCTGCTCCAGAGGTTAAGCAGGAGGATCGCTTGAGCCCAGGAGTTCCAAGCTGTAGTGGACTACGATGGCACCGCTGTACTCTGCCTCAAAATTCTAAATATAAGTAGATAATAAATCCATGGGGCTTGTTCGGTACAGTGCCTTAAAATAACATTGGCAGAGAGCTTCTAAATGTGTGGGAATTGCTTATGTTATAGTATGATCCCATAGCAAGAAAGAACACACTCAGGTAAGACTAGAAAGACATCTACCAAACTTTATCTGTACCTGTTTTCGGAGAGCAGTGATTGAAGTGATTTTCTTCTTTCTACTTTTCTGCTTATTAAAAAGCATATACTATTTTTTAATTATTTCTTTAAAAACTAGCAAACAAATAAAAACATGAAAGCAAGTATGTTTATTAAACGACGAAAAACAACATCAGGCCTGACCACGACGATAGTTATTTGAAGTCCAGCTTCAAAATGCAGTGCTGCTGATCCCCGGAGCACAGATGAGTTTGCTGTGGGAAGCCTGGGTGACTCAGTCCCTTTCTGTATGGCCTGTCCAAGGCCTCTCCTGCTCACAGCAACTTCTACCAAGCTATCAGAACCAGCAGCAAATTCATCCCCATGTTAACAAATTTGGAAGAGAGGGATGTTTATCACTCCATCAACTAACATCCTTTCAGTTTCCTTCTATGTGTTTCTCTCTGATGAGAGAAATAATATTTATTAAAAGGTTGTTATGTGCCAGTTTGCTTCCAGTTGACCTGTAAGGTTGATATTTTAAAGATAAACTGTATACTGGTATACATTACATACAATAAAATGAACTCATTTAAGTGTAAAGTTTAATGACTTCCGATAAATGTGTCCACCAGTGGAAGCGGCAACACCACGAAGGTATAGCACATTTCCACGACCCCAGAATGAGCCTTTCGCCCCTTCCCAGCCAATTCCTGCCCTTCTCCCACAAAAAGCAATCACGCGTTGATTTATTTCACCATAGGTTAGTTTTGCCTGTTTTTAAACTTCAATAAATAGGATCATGCACTGTGTACTCTTCTGAGTCCTTTTTTTTCTTTTGCTCAATATTATGTTGTTACATGTTGGATTTTGTTCGCTCCCATTATTGTATAGTATTTCAACGTATGAATATACAACAATTTATGTGGACATTCTACTGCAACTTTCATGTGGGTAATTTGAAGTTCAGAACTATGAGAGAGGGTACTGCTTTAAATATTCTCAGCTACTCAGTGGAATATTATTCAGCCTTTAAAAAAGAAGGAAATCCTGCCTTCTACAACAACACAGACAAACCTGGGGAACATTAAGTGAGGTAAGCCAGTCATAGAACGACAAATCCAGCTGATTCCACTTACATGAGGTGTCTAAAATAGACTCAGAGAAACAGAGTAGAATGGGGGTTGCTGGTCAGGCTGGTCTCGAACTCCTGACCTCAGATGATCTGCCCGCCTAAGCCTCCCAAAGTTCTGGGGTTACAGGTGTGAGCCACCACGCCCACTAGCTACTTTATTATTTTTTATTACTGAGTAATATTCCATTCTGTGAGTATACCATAATTTCTCCATTTTAGACAGTTTGGGGCTGTTATGAATAAAACTGCTGTCAATATTCTTGTAGAAGTTTTTATTTTTATTTTCCTTGAGTAAATACGTAAGAGTATGATTTCTAGGTCATTTGGTGAGTACACAATTAATTTTAGTTTTAAAAACTGCCAAACTGGTTTCCTAAGTGGTCGTACATTTTACATTCCTATTGGCAGGTGTGAGTTCTGATTGCTTCACGTCTGGGCCGACATAGATGTGGGCCGTCTTTTTTATTTTAACCATTCTCATCACTATATAGTGGTATCTCATTGTGGTTTTAATTTGCAAATGACGGCGACTAATCAGGTTGGGCATCTTTTCACGTGCTCATTGACCGTTTGCACATTCTCATAATTTCTTTGGTGAAGTGACCAAATCTGCTCATTTTTTAATTGAGTGGTTTGCCTTCTTATTATTGAGCTGAAGAGTTATTTTTTTATTTCTGATTGCAAATCCTATGTCGAATGGATGCACCATTGTGAATATTTTCTTTCAGTCTCTAGCTGCCTTTTTATTTTTTTAACAGTGTCTTTTGACAAAGGTTTCTATTTGTTTTGTTTTGTTTTGTTTTTTAAGAAAACCTTATGGGTTTTTTTCATCTGCTCCTGCACAGGTGAAAATATATATGTGTATGTTTTTTACAGTATCAATATATTTAACTTTCTATTTTACAGATGAGAAAAGTAAGGCTCAGAGAGTACAAATGCTCAAATCTGTAAACAGCAAAACCAGGACTCAGTTCTACAACTTCAAAGCCCAACACTCTGTCCAATTGCGAGTTACGTTTCCAATCAGACCCAGAAAACCAAGGGCAATTTCACGTTTCTAGTAAACCTGTTATTTAAGATGAACAAAGACTGAGCCTCAGGGTCTAAGAGTAACTTATAGGGGCCTCTTGTACTTATGGAAAGAAAATACATGGATAAATAGAGATATTAAAGGAAGGGATGCCCTCCCCTCCTGAAAGAAATAAAAATGTGATCAGTCTCTGCACTGTAATCTCTGATGAGAACATTTAATCAATTAGCATTGCTGTTGTCAAAACTTGCTTCCCACCGCGCCGAAAAGCCGCCAGCGGCACTTCCCAGCGGCCTCCCTCCTCCCGGGCTGGGATTCGCCTCTGCAAGAAATGTCATGTTTTCTCTCCCAGACAACGTTCCAGGAGCCCCAGATGTAAAACCAGAGGTCTCTTATCTGGCATTATTTATCTCAGTGCTAATAAAATGTCAGTCCCCGAAGGAAAACTTAAAAAAAGAATCCTGCTGTCATCTCTGTTCCTGCAGGGATAGGCACCCATTTGTTGACTCACTTCATTCCTCTCGGCCAGGCTAACGTATTTCAGGGCTCCCTGGAGAAGTAAGACCCTGAAATGGGCAAGGACAAGCTTTCCGTTTCCCCTTTCACAGGGGCTCTCTGGAATTCAAGGGAAGAAATCATCAGGCATGCAGCACTTACCAAATGCTGGGCACTTTACCCACACCAGATACCCTGAAATCCTCCTAGAATCCAGGCACAGAGGCTCAGCACTTCCGTTTTATTGATTAAGAAACTGAGGCTAACATTTGTGACCCATTTTATACCTAGGACTTGGCAGTGTCCCATTTATTCTTTATGACAAGCCACATTTTACACAGAAAGAAGCCGAGGCTCAGAGAGGTGAAGTCATATCCCCAGAGTCTCACGGCTGACAAATGAAAGGACTGATGCCAGAACCAGAAGTCGCTCAGAGCCACCTCGATGCTGAGCATGTGCTGTTTGTTATCCCCCCAGTCACAGGCACTCAGGCTCACCCTGAGCCCATGTAACTGGCCCAGCCTCCTCCGGTTCTGAACTGCAGCCTGCCCTCCTGGCCTTAGCAACGGTGTCCTCTTAGAGTCCAAGTTGAGTCAAAGGGGACATGCCGTATTTTGATGCCCCTTACGATTTAAGAAAAAATAAAATAAAAATAATGAATGAATAATTGTATAAATTCTCCAGCAGAGATGAATAGGGAAAGTTAAGATATGGAAGCATCATATGTTATTATTGTGACCATCTGACATGATGACTTTGACAGACAGAAATTAGTAATCTAGGCTGCTTATACAAGATCATTGAGAAACATCATGGTAATAGCTAATTATCAATAGTAAAAATAATACATAAATCAAAACCAGCAGCAAAACTATATTCATCTATCAGAAATGAAATAAGAAACAACAGTAAATGAAATAAAATAATAATGATGAAAAATAAAGCAATAATGTCAAACAGATTAAAATCAGTAATAACAATAATAACTGTAGTAATAATAGTAATATAATAATAATAAATAATAATAGTAACAATAGCAACTAATTATGTGCTAGGCATTCTTCTAAGCACATTTCAGGTATCCATTCATTTAAGCCTTAAAACAACTCTATGAGGTAGGAAGTCACAAAACCCATTTTATAGATGGGTAAGCTGAGGCATCAGGATACCAGGGGCTTGTTTCTCAGCAGGATAAGGTCATAGGACTCCATTTCTCAAAGCAGGAGAAGTCTAGGAAGGGTAGGACAAAAACTGGGTAGGCACCTCGCTTTGGGGATTCTCTGGCGATGACCGGAAAACACAAAGGGCTTTCTAGTAGGTTCCTAAATGCTTGTGAGCAAAAAGCCTGGTCACAGCTTAGAGGAACGTTGTCCACTAAACACTGAGTCACTGAGTGACCAGATGGCTGCTCTGGCCAGGTCCTGGTTTGGCCAGGAAGTGCTGGAGATGAATGGTCATTCTCCTCACCCTGCAGTATCCTGCAGCCTCATGCAACAGACCAGGCAGAGATTATGAGGCTGGGGCAAGTGGCAGAAATCGAAAGAAGGGGAGAGATTTGAGTGGGTCAGGAACCAGCCAAAAGTGAGCTCCTGCTCAGTGAGCCCTGGAAACGCACAGCTTTTGACCTTGGACTGTTTGTTTTCAAAATGAGCTCAGCTTCATTGTCGTTCTTTGTTTCACATAAAAACCTGCCCCTCCACAGTTCCATCCTCCCCATCTTCTCCTGCTAATTCCTGGCTCTCCCAGCTCTGCCCCCCAGCTCCTCCTTTCCCACCCTCATCCCCTTGTTTTGTGATTTAAGAAAATAAAAATAAATGAATAAATAATTGTATAAATTCTCCAGCATAGTTGAATAGGGAAAGGTAAGATATTGAAGCATCATATGTTATTATTGTGACCATCTGAGATTTTGCCCACATGGTCAGGGACAGACTTGCACAGGACAGAAAACAAGACACAGCCTAGACACTCTCCTCCTCAAGCACCCCTCCCTCTCCTTTTATAAACTTCAGGCTGAGTTCCCTTTTTAATATTCCCTCATTCAGCAAACATTCATGGATACCTGCTCTTTGCTAGACCCTGCCTGATATTGGCCAGGGCCAGAGAAATAACACAGCCCTCATCTGGGGAGCCAGGAACTCCTCTGCTGGAGGGAGAGGCAACAGCCCCAGAGGTCCTGCCTTGAGCTGTATACCAGGTAGCTGCCTGCCAATGCCAGGAAGGCCCTCATCCTCCTAGTCCAGGACACTGTGGCTCCAGAAGTTCAATGTCATCATCATTACTTTAGAAAACCACCTGGCTAACTGTGGCATGTTGCTCCCTGCACACTGGCTATTCCCTTTCAAGGAGCCAAGTGAGATGTGGGAGTATTAATTGATTTGGAGTTAAAATAACCCAATGCGTACAGATGACACAAGGAAAACTATAGTCACTTAGGGGTCACATGACAAGGGCATTCTATTTAATCACCTGTTATTTTAACGAGAGATTTAAATAGGGTGGGGCACCTCTGAGCATCTTGCCCTGAGGAGCACAATCCTAGTGTTTAAAGATAAAATATATTCACATAATCTCTTCACGTCATAGCAGGCAAGTACTTCATCTGATGTCCTGAGCAACAGGAACGTGTTCTTACTGCTGATGACCATTTTCATCATGTAAGTGATATAGTGATACTCACACAGCCACAGATACAGCACTTCATGGAGGATTTCAGCTTTTGACCACAGGTGATTTCCACCTTTTCTGCAAAGTGAGGAATTTAATACACACACACACACACACACACACACACACACACACACACCCCAATGCATCAAGATTTGTCTTCCCAATAGGCATTTTCAGACGGGGAATGATGTGGCTCTTAATTACTTCACAAAATATACAGCAAATAAAAAGCAATATAACGACTACCTATAAACCCAGGAATGTCATCGAATCCCAATCCGTGGCTAATGGATTAAAGATTAATGCAACCACAACCACATGTTGGCCTCAGCTGTAAACTGCTGGGGCTAAGTAAATAATAAAGGAAAATAAGAACATTGTCATCCTCTCCATTAGAGGTATGGCTGATGATCTCCTTAAAGTGCTCCTCAGACCCTAATGAGGTCATTAGGGTCACTTCCCTCTGGGCCCCGGACTCGGCGCGTCCTCCCGTGCAGATGAGGAAACTGAGTCACCGGCGAGGAAGCAATTGCTGGTGGTTCACAGTTGTCCCGCCCTCCTCATGCCCTTACAGACGTCCCAGGCCTTTGATCAAACTGGGGAGAGGTTAGAAGAAAGGCGAGACGGGCCTTGGAAGAATTTGGATCTGCTGAGAAAGGATTTCAGGACAAGAACGAAACAAGACGCGTTTTCATGGGAACGCAAAGCTGGTAACTTCTCAGAGCTAGGGCTTCGTGGAGAAACTGCATCAAAAGGAAAAGAGTCTGGTCCCAACCTTTATTTCTCCCAAGGCATGAAACTCCTGATTTCAAACCACTTCTCTTTGCCTCTGAAAGAAAACAAGAAAAAGATGGGGCTGGGTAGTTCTTCCAACAGTGAAATAAAAAAGGAAGAAAAGAGAGAAGAAGAAAATTGTTTCGGGATTCGAAACAGAAAGGGCCTCCTTCCCCTTTATCGATAATTTTGAAAGGGTCGCTGTAAGACACTGACTAATGACACGTGACCTTTGGATTCTCCACGAGGCAGCAGGCGCGGGCCCCGGGCCCAGCGGGGACCCCTCTGCCAGTTAGGGGTCACTCTCTCCATTCAACGCTTTATTAGCCCCCTCAAGTCTCAGGGCGAAGTCCTGCTGCTTTGAGACGTTTACAGCTTTGATTGAGGAAAGCTATTCAGGGCTGGGGCGAGGATCTGTTTGTTTTCAGGAGGAAGCCTCTGTGAGCCTGCCCCCTCCCCCCTGTGTTTCCAGAGTTGCTGGAGAGATAAAAGCCATACCTCCTTTTGACCTTCATTGGACAGTAGGAGCCCCGACTCAGCGTGGAATAATAAAGGCATATCATGCTGCATAAATTATCCCGTGATTGACGCTCTTTCTTCCAGCTCCGACTTAAAGGGAGCTGTCGGGGGCTGGGGCAAGGAACGGGAGGGGTTCGGTTTATTTACTCAAGCACCTACTGTGTGCTGCTGATGGGGAACTTCCTAGGCAAGTCGTTGTCGCATTTCATTCCTACAAACAGTCCCAGGAGGTAAATATTATTTATCCCTGTGGTGTGCATGAGGAAACGGCAGGAACATTGTGATTTTTTTCAATGACCCACAGGAAGGCAGCAGCAGGCAACAGCGTTTGGCCACGAGAATATTTTGACAATGCTTTTTTAAAAAAAAAAAAATCAGCTTTTTAAAATTTATGGAACTGTCATCTTTACCCAGTCCCTGGGCCTGTCCCTGACCCCTGGGTTGACGGATGGAGAGAGGACAGAGAGAGAGACAGGGTGCAGGACCAGGATGGCAGAGGGCCACCCATGCATGGGCTACCTGTTTACCCAGCGGTATTTATGGAACAGCAGTGTCTAGGCAAGAGGGACCTCGCCCAGGACTATGCATTGTAGGAGGGAGACCCAGAGTAAACAAGCAAGTTATTTATGAACATGATTTTTGGACAATGGTAAGAGCTTTGAGGGGAGGAAAGCAGGGTGGCAAAGAAGTATCTCGGTAGAAGAAAGAGGCACAACTTTGGAGAGAGATGTCGGGGAACCCTTCACTCCAGGAGGTGACATGTCCCGAATGACAGGAAGGAGAGCATTGGCGAAGGGCCATCCCAACAGAGGGGGCAGTGAGTGTGAGTACTTGGTGCTCAGGAGGTGAGAACAGACTTGGATGTCTAGAAGCAGAAAGAGGACTCATGGCTGGAGGGACCAGGCACTCTGCAGGCTCTCCAGAGCCTGGTTTTTATTCTCGGTGCAAAGAGAAGCAACCAGAAGGTTTTCAGTAAAGAAGTGCGGTGAAGCCAGAAGCAAGACTAGGAGCAGGGAGCCCAGAGCTGTCTGTGGCTCCCGACTTCCCTGCGTTCTGACTGGTTGGTTGGGCCTTGTCAAAGCTTCTATGCTCAGAAGTTCTTTCCTTAAGAACAGCTCAGGGAATCACCACTTGCTGTTAAGATTGTCCCTGGAGTTGGAGCATGACTTTGGGGTATCCCGGAGTTATATCTGCCCCCTCCCTCCTGAGGATCAATGACCTGAAGGCCTTGGGAGTCAGCAAGGAATGTACATCTGAAGCCAGTGCCAGGAGCTGTGGTGACCTGGCAGGGAGTGCTCTGTCCCCAGTGGAGGCCCCTACTTAACTCCTGAAATTCCACCACAGGGATGGAGAGGCAGACCCCAGAGCAGCCAAACCTTCTGATTCTATTAGAAAAGCCAGAAATCCAGATATGTGTGAAAACTCTTCGTTTTTTAATGTCAACATCAAATTCAAATTAAACTTACATTTCTGAGCTCTGTCCATGAACCCTAAAGACAAAGAGTTGCACAAGACAAGACCCCAGCCTGCAAGAGTCTTCAGACCAGAGTCACTACGGCCTCTTAGCTAACCAGAGCAGAGAATTAAAGGTAAAAGGTGCAAAAGAAACACATAGGTTTCATTCTTTCATTCTAAGTGTTTTGGTGAAGTGGGTCTATCTGGCAGTCTGCTGAAATGGTGGACCTCCTCTCAGAATATTTAAAAATGCATAAAATCAAATAACAAAGGCACCCAATGATATTTAAGTATAGTTATCAAGACGTTGCCATGAGTTAATACAGGTACTTACTTGTTAATGTATCAATCGACAAGATCTGAAAGGCAGTGCAGTGGCTCACCCCCATAATCCCAGCACTTTGGAAGGCAGAGGTGGGCGGATTGCCTGATCACAGGAATTTGAGACCAGCCTGAGTAACATGGCTAAACCATGTCTCTACTAAAAATACAAAATAATAGTAATATTAACCGGGTGCTGTGGCATGTGCCTGTGGTCCCAGCTGCTCAGAAGACTGAAGTGAGAGGCTCTTTTGAGCCTGAGAGGCAGAGGTTACAGTGAGCCAAGATCGCACCACTGCCCTCCAGCCTGGGCGACACAGTGAGACCTCCGTCTCAAAAAAAACAAAACCAAGATATTGTGCTGAGCCAATTACTTCCTTAATTTTGAAGTAGTGATAAATAGAAATAATATTTTAAGATATCTGTAAGAGACCAGGCACGGTGACTCACGCCTGTAATCCCAGCACTTTGGGAGACCGAGGCGGGTGGATCACCTGAAGTCGGGAGTTCGAAACCAGCCTGACCAACATGGAGAAACCCTGTCTCTACCAAATACACAAAATCAGCCAGGTGTGGTGGCACATGCTTGTAATCCCAGCTACTTGGGAGGGTGAAGCAAGAGAATCCCTTGAACCCGGGAGGCAGAGGTTGCGGTGAGCTGAGATCACGCCATTGCACTTCAGCCTGGGCAACAAGAGCAAGACTCCATCTCAGAAAAGCAAAAAAAAAAAAGATATCGGTAAGAACTGTCAGGTTCTTATCAGAATGATATCAAGAGGACCTTCCCTGACCACTCTATCAAAACCAACACCTCCCACCTTTTCTCTGCTGCCTTACCTTACTTTACTTTTCTTCTTTGTGTCTAGTGCCATCTGGTATAGTATGTATTTACTTGTTTATTTATGGTCTGTTCCATTCATACCAAAAGAATATATGCTCAGTGAAGACAAGAATTTGTTTTCTTCACTGCTGTATTCTTTGTACCTAGAACAGTATCAGATCAACAGTAGGCACTCTGCAAACATTCACTAAATGAATGAATGAATGAATGAATAGCCTCCGCAAATATTTTCTTGAGGGCTTTTAGAAGAATTCAGTGAGAGGCCGGGCGCGGTGGCTCATGCCTGTAATCCCAGCACTTTGGGAGGCTGAGGCGGGTGGATCATGAGGTCAAGAGATCGAGACCATCCTGGTCAACATGGTGAAATCCCGTCTCTACTAAAAATACAAAAAATTAGCTGGGCATGTTGGTGAGTGCCTGTAATCCCAGCTACTCAGGAGGCTGAGACAGGAGAATTGCCTGAACCCAGGAGGCGGAGGTTGCGGTGAGCAGAGATCACGCCATTGCACTCCAGCCTGGGTAACAAGAGCGAAACTCCATCTCAAAAAAAAAAAAAAAAGAAGAATTCAGTGAGATAGAATAGCTAGAGCACCTAGCTCTGTGTCTGACATACCAATAGTCACTTCTCATCTTCTTCCTTAACTTCTGAATTTTAGTTTACTCATCTGTAATATGGGAATACTAAGAATACTACTACCAGCATGAGTCATAATACCAAGCCTACTTATCTCTTAAAGCTATTGTAATGTCCAAAACCAGAAAGCATTTTGTAAGTTATAAATCATTATACAGGTATGAGCTATTATTGCTATTATAAGAACTTAGGCACGTTATCTTCCCCTCTCTGAGCCTCCATTATCTCATCTATAAAATGGAGCTAATTTTATTTAATTTAAACATCTACACTTCCCTTCCTGTCTGAGTTATTGTGAGCAATGAATAAGATAATGCATGTTTTTAAATGCTTTGTAAACTATAAAGCACCATGCAGCTATTAAGAATAATTACTCAGGTACAGCACAGGAAATACCATGGGACTTGGAATCCCAAATACCTGTCCGTACTCTGTCACTTTCTTTTTTTTTTTTTGAAACAGAGTCTCACTCTGTTGCCCAGGCTGGAGTGCAGTGGTACAATCTCTGCTTACTGCAACCTCTGCCTCCCAGGTTCAAGTGGTTCTACTGCCTCAGCCGCCAGAGTAGCTGGGATTACAGGTGCGTGCCACCATGCCCATCTAATTTTTTGGAGTTTTTTAGGAGAAACGGGTTTTCACCATGTTGGCCAGGTTGGCCTCGAACTCCTGACCTCAAATGATCCACCCACCTCATCCTGTCAAAGTGCTGGGATTACAGGCATGAGCCACTGCACCAGGCTATATCAGTTTTTAGCCCAGAAAGAAACTCTGAATCTCAGTTTCTGCCATCTGCATGGCAGATACATAATAATACTACCCATTTCACAATGCATGCTAAGGGCTCAGTACCTGTGCAGCCTGAATCGGCCCCAAGGTAGCTGACTGCTTATTACTGTTCCCCACTGGCCTTTGTTCGGCTCTCTGGGGCCTTCTCCTCACTAGGCCCAGCAAGCCTTCCCTTTCCCATCTGTTGAATGGTGATAATTATACCAGCCCCTCGGGATGCTGTGTTTTTAAATTAATATGTATAAGATGCTTGGAGATCCTCCCTTGAAGCAGGTGGGGAATGCACACAGATTCTAGAGTAGGTCTTGTTCTCCAGGCTCCTGCTGGTGGCCAAGGCCTCTGCTGGCCTCTCTAGGCGAGGAGCTCCAAATGGCTCCAGGATCTAAATGTAGGCATCATTTTTGGTGGTAAGAAAGATGCCATTTTTCTGAAAAAGCTGAGCTCCACGTTCCCAGCAGATGAGTCTTATCACTCAGCTCTAAGTTGATCTGAGATGTGTACAAGAGGAGGCCTCAACCGAGGTCCCCTCAGTTTGGTTTGTAGAAGTTGGGAGATGTGGAAAACAAAGCAAAAAAAATGTGGTTCCAGATGTGCCCTTACATGTCTTAACTCAGGGCTGCAATTGTGAGGCAGGCCGAGGCCTCCAAGATGAGCTGATAGTCCAGGCTAGGAATTAAGTCTGGGAGAAGACCAAGCCAGAGGGCTTCTGACCCTCAAGACCGGGCCTGCCCATTGCTCACCACAGGCAGGCAGGGCCTGATGGGCCAGTGGGAAAGCCAATTCCATGCAATCCAAGGCAGAGCTTCTCTGAGCCCCTGCCTGTACCGGGCCCAGGAGGCATCAAGCCCGGAGTTTGTTACTGACATTAGTGATAAACTCCCAAAGTCACTGAATGGATTCAAGGCTATTCTTGGAATTGTTACGTTTCCACACACTTCCATTCCCATAAGGTTTTCAAATCAGGAGAGCGGGTTGAGTTCCTCACCACAGTGCATGGTCCAGTTCAGCTTTGCTATGAGCCTGGGAGGGTCTGGTCAGGATGCCTTGGGGTCTGTGGTTCCCAACACCTGCTGTGCATGGAAATCACACAAAGAGCCAGTTTTGTTTGTTTGTCTAATGCAAACAAAATATGCCCATAATCCCTCCACCCTGATAACACCTTTTACATTAGTATAAATATAAGTAATGACAATCCATCTATGCAGACATGGCACCAAAGTATAAAGTGAAAAATAGGCCTCTTTCACCCCTACACTAAAATCCATCTCACTAAATGTAAATTATTGAAAGCTTCCTACTTATTGTTTTACAAAATAGGTTTGTTCTCTCTCCAGCTTTTTTTTTTTTTTTTGAGACCGAGTCTCACTCTGCCTACCAGGCTGGAGTGCAGTGGTGTAATCTCAGCTCACTGCAAACTCTGCTTCCGCGATTCAAGAAATCCTCCTGCCTCAGCCTCCTAAGCAGCCAGGATTTCAGGGCCTGCCACCATGCCCGGCTAATTTTTGTATTTTTAGTAGCTATGGGGTTTCACCATGTTTGCCAGGGTGATCTTGAACTCCTGACCTTAGGTGATCCACTCGCCTCAGCCTCCCAAAGTGCTGAGATCACAGGAGTGACCCACCATGCCCAGTCCTCTCTCCAGCATTTCTTTGCCCCTGATCTGGTCCAGGCAGTCTGTTCTCATCCCCTCCCACTACCCCCATCATTTACAGCTTTCCAGCTACCTGATCTTAGAGGTATATTTTTAACAAATCCAGCAAGTTCTGCTGCAGGGCCTTTGTACCTGCTGTTCCGTCCGCCCGGGACACTTCCGACAGATGTGGCACCTTGGCCCACTCCCTCACCTCTTTCAGGCTTCTGCTCAAATGTCACCTTATCAAAGAGGCCTTCTTGAACCATCCTATTTTAGAGTCACCTTCCCAGCTGGCCTTCACCTTACACTGTTCCAATTTCTAATTTCTTCATAGCACACAACCACTACTTAGCACAGTAAATGTATTGTCTATTTATTTATTACCTAGTCTCTAGTAGCCAGTCAGTTCCATGGACTTGGTCTGTGTGATTCACATCTTTGTCCTTAGTACCTAGAGGGGTACCAAGTACCTAAGAGTCACTCAAAAATTTTTTGTTGTGTAAGTATATATTTTTTATTTTATCACAAAGATCACTTCCTGCCCCTTACCTTTTTCATCTGAATTCTGGTATTCCATCGTATAGCTGGCTCTTCATTTACTGAGTGCCTCCTGACTAATGAACGCTTAAGTCGTTTATACTTTTTGTTATTACAGACATGCTGCTCTGAACGTCCTTGGGTCTATAATCGTCCCATTCTCTCGTGTGTACATCCTTCATGTGAATACGTGTGGACGAGGGAAACTGCTAGGTCAAACAGCACGTGCATTTTACACGTTGACAGATATTGCCTAACTGCTGTCTATTTGCCCATTGAACTCATTCCAGAAGAGTAAAAAACTAACTACTCAATGCCCTCTGCAATGCTTAATCGTTACTAACACTATGTTAGGGGAAAACAGTAGCACACATTTGTTCCCTTTATATTTCTTTTTATTTATTTATTTATTTGAGAAGGGGTCTCACTCTGTCACCCAGGCTGGAGTGCAGTGGTACAATTATGGCTCACTAGAACCTCAACCTCCCAGGCTCAAGTGATCCTCTCACCTCAGCCTCTCAAGTAGCTGGGATCACAGGTGCATGCCACCATGCCCGGCTAATTTTGTACTTTTTTTTTTTAGAAATGAGGTTTTGCCATGTTGTCAGTGCTGGTCTTGAACTCCCGAGCTCAAGAGATCCATGCTCTTCGGCCTCCTAAAGTGCTGGGATGACAAGAATGAGCCACTGCACAGGTCTTAGATTTCTTTCTTTTTTTTTTTTGAGACAGAGTTTCGCTCTTGTAGCCCAGGCTGGAGTGCAATGGGGCAATCTCAGCTCACCGCAACCTCTGCCTCCCAGGTTCAAGCGATCTTCTTGCCTCAGCCTCCTGAGTAGCTGGGATTGCAGGCATGCCCCACCATGCCTGGCTAATTTTGTATTTTCAGTAGAGACAGAGTTTCCCCATGCTGGTTAGGCTGGTCTTGAATTCCTGACCTCAGGTGATCTGCCTGCCTCGGCCTCTCAAAGTGCTGGGATTACAGGTGTGAGCCACTGTACCCAGTCTTAGATTTCTTTAATCATAAAATAATTAAACATTCTTTTGTATACTTTAATTACTTTTATGTCTATTTCTGCAAACTGCTGAATTACATCCTTTTCCAGTTCTCCTATCAAATTGGTTTTTTATTTATTTCAATCTTTTGTAAAGTAAAAAAAGCAACAAAAAAAAAATCCTCTGGCATTTATGTTGCAAATTCTCTTTGCAGTTTTATGATTTGCCTTTTGACTAATTTGTAATTATTTTTTTCATTTATATAGAACTAAATTCTCATGATTTTCTATTATGGCCTCTAGCTCTGAATCTTGTTTTAGATGTCCCAGGAAGCTCTTAAAAAACAGATTTGGAAGCATGGTGGTTCACTGAGGCAGGAGGATCATTGAGTCCAGGAGTTTAAAATCAACCTGGACAATATAGTGAGACCCCATCTCCACAAAAAAAACATGTATTTTTTTTATTATTTCACTTTTATGATTTTTAGAGAGAAGATTTTGCTCTGTCACCCAAGCTGGGGTGCAGGATCACAATCATAGCTCATTGCAGCCTCAAATTCTGGATTCAGAAGCAATCCTCACACTTCAGCCTCCTCCTGTAGCTGGGACTAAAGGTGTTCACCACCATACCTGGATAATTGTTAAATTTTTTGTAGAGTCGAGGTCTCACTTGTTGCCCAGACTATCTACAAAAGTATATATACATATGTATATATATATATACGTGTATATCTCTATATATGTATATACACTTTTTTTTCATTTTCTTTTGAGATAGAGTCTCACTCCCGTTGTGCAGGCTGAAATGTAGTGGTGTGATCTCTGCTCACTGCAACCTCCACCTCCCAGGTTCAAGCAATTCTCCTTCCTCAGCCTCCCGAGTAGCTGGGATTACAGGTGTGCCACCACGCCCAACTAATTTTTGTATTTTTGGTAGAGACCAGGTTTCCCCACATCGGTCAGGCTGGTCTTGAACTCCTGACCTCCGATGATCCCCCCACCTCGGCCTCCCAAAGTGCTATGATTACAGGTGTGAGCCACCACGCCCAGCCAAGTGTATTTTTTTAATTAGCGGGCATGGTGGTACATGCCTACGATCCCAGCTACTCTGGAGGCTGCGGTGGGCAGATCACTTGAGCCAGGAGTGTGAGGCTGCAGTGAGCCATGATCATGTCACCGTACTGCAGTCTGGGCGACAGAATGAGACCCTGTCCCCCCCAACCAAAAAAAAGTAGATTCATGAACCCAACCTATACAACTCTGATTTGATGGTCTTGGGTTGGGGTCGGGAGCAGGTCTGTCTCTGCAGATGTGTGAGAATCAGTCGCACGTGCTCCTAGGGAGGGATGAGGCTGCAGTCTAGCTTTCTGCAGATCATAGTGGGGCTGGAGGACCAAGACCTGAGAGGCAGCAAGATCCAGCAGAGGTCTGGGAGCTCTCAGGAAGGGCTTGCATCCAAGCTAGGGATCTGGAGGACTGAATACAGAGGAGGAGCTCCTGAGGTTCAAGGGAGTAGACGTAAGACTGAGATCCAGGGGCACTGAGTCCCCAGGCCTGTCTCCATGCTCCATTCTAGATCTGTGTGACAGCAAGTTTGAACTGGCCCTGCTGGCCCTGCCTGCTCTGACAAGCACCAACCAAAGATGAGCTGTGCAGAGTCTGGCTGTCTACACTTAAAGGCTTCCAGGGCCCCAGCTGAGAGGGGTTGAGTTAGGCTGGAGGCAACCTTGACCTTACGCTGCCCTAACATTGCCACTTGGAAAATGGGAACCACAGAGGCAAATACATTTCTGACTCTTCTTGTTTACTGTTGAATTGCTGAGTTGTAGGTTGGGTTCTGTGGGGGAAGCCAATTATCCAGCTGGTGAGGTACTACCTGCCTACCAGTTCAAGAGAAAGTGAAAGGCCGGGTGCGGTGGCTCACACCTGCAATCCTGACAATTTGGGAGGCCGAGGCGGGTAGATCACCTGAGGTCAGGAGTTTGAGACCAGCCTGGCCAACATGACGAAACCCCCCGCCTCTACTAAAAATACAAAAAAAAAAGTCCAGGCACGGCGACTCATGCCTGTAATCTCAGCACTTTGGGAGGCCGAGGTGGGTGGATCACTTGAGGTCAGGAGTTTGAAACCAGCCTGTCCAACATGGAGAAACCCCATATTTATTATATATACATACGTAATATATATATATATTTAATATATATATAATGTATATTTATATTTATTATATATAATATATATATTTATGATATATATTTATTATATATTTATAAATATATATATTATATATATCTCTATATAATATTTATATTATATATAATATATATATTTATATTATATATATTAAATATATGTTTATATATTTATTATATATTAATATATAATATATATATAATAAATATTATATAATATATATTAATATTATATAATATAAATATATAATATTTATTATATAATATATATTATATATATATGAATATGAATTAAAAAAATACAAAAAAAAGAAAACAACATTAGCCAGGTGTGGTGGCTGGCACTGTAATCCCAGCTACTTGGGAGGCTGAGAAAGGAGAATCGCTTGAACCCGAGAGGTGGAGGTTGCACTGAGCTGAGATCGTACCAGCGCACTCCAGACTGCATGATGGGCTAGAGACTCTTCCGAGGATAAAGGGCTGTCACCAGGAAGGAAAACCACTCGCATTCTTCCTCTGGACTCTATGTGTTCCTCCTTAGGTATAGCCAGCTCTGGCACAAGGATGTCGGGCCTAGGTGGACAGTGAGGAGGTGTGCAGGCCTGGTGGACAGGTGGCCTTCCGGCAGACCTGGGACTGAACTCTGCTCCACTGCTTACTACCTGGATGGCCTTAGGTGAGTCGCTTCACCTCTGTGAGCCCCAGTGTCCTCACCTGCCCTGTCTCCCTCTCAGGCTTGTTGTGACAAGATTGACAATTAGACAAGATAAGGTGGGTGAAGCCTAGTCCCTGAGCATGCCCTCGATCCAACCTCAGCTCCTTTCTCTCCTGGCCTGGCCAGCTAATGGCACAGAGCATGAGTTTAGAGAATGGGAAGGACTACAGGGGGCTTGCCAATCATTGCATGCCTTTGATGGATACACTACATTAAGGACTGATCCAACTTTTCTTCTGCATTTTATTTTATGTTTTATATACAGATAGGGTCTGGCTATATTGCCAAAGCTGGTATAGAACTCCTGGCCTCAAAATGATACTCCTACCTCAGCCTCCCAAAGTCCTGGGATTACAGGTGTAAGCCACCGTGCCTGACCCAACTTTTCATTTTAACAACTGAAGTGAGCACATTTAGAGCCCGGCTATGGGAGAGGGGACTAAGATCAAAAGAGGTAGGCAGGAAAGGGGGGGTTGGGGCTCTGGGAGAGATAACAACGAGTTTCCTAGAGAGGAAAATAGCATGATAGCATGTGCAAAAGCCCTGTGGAGAGAAGCAGCAAGGTGCATTCTGAGAGACGAGAGAAGGCCACGATGCCTGGGGCACAGATGGTGAGGCATAGAGGAGGGCCAGGTCCTCCAGGGAAGAAGGGGGCTAGCCAGGCAGCCAAGGCAAGAAATTTAGGGGTTACACTAAGAGCACTAGGGAGCCAAAGAAGGGATTTGAGCAGATGACACAATCAGATTTGCATGTTTAATGAATCACCACAGTAGTTTTGTGGAGAAGGAGTTGGAGTTGGTTTCATCTTCAAAATATTTCTTGGCCAGGCATAGTGGCTCACACCTGTAATCCCAGCACTATGGGAGGCTGGTGGAATCCCTTAGGTCAGGAGTTCAAGACTAGCCTGGCAAACATGGTGAAAACCCGTCTCTACTAAAAGTAAAAAAATTAGCCGGGCATGGTGGCTGGTGCCTGTAATCCCAGCTACTTAGGAGGCTGAGGCAGGAGAATTGCTTGAATCTGGGAGGCGGAGGTTGCAGTGAGCCGAGATCACGCCACTGCACTTCAGCCTGGGTGACAGGAGTGAGACTCCATCTCAGAAAAAAAAAAATTTCTTATTCCCCTTCTCTCCCCCTGGATAATTGCCATCTTCTTCCAAGCCACCATCATCTTTTGGCAGAACTATAGCCTTAGCCTCCTTTTTTACACAGTCTCTCTAAATCCACTCTTGCCACCCTCCCTGCTTCTCTTCACACATACCCAATCCTGCCTCATACAGTAAAGAGGTCATTTAAAAATATAAGTCATGGCCCAGCATGGTAACTGATGCCTGTAATCCCAGTGCTTTAAGAGGCCAAGGTGGGAGGGATATTGAGCCTGGGAGATTGAGACCAGCCTGGCCAACATGATGGGACCCCGCTTCTTCAAAAATAATTTAAAAAAAAATTACCTGGGCGTAGTGGTGTGCACCTGCAGTCCCAGCTACTCAGGAGGCTGAGGTGGGAAGATCATTTGAGCTCAAAAGGTTGAGGCTGTGATGACACCATTGCACTACAGCTTGGGCAACACAGTGAGATCCCATCTCAGAAGAAAATAAATTTTTTAAAAAAATACAAATATAGTTTGGGCTTGGTGGCTCACACCTGTAATCCCAGCACTTTGGAAGACCGAGGCGGGTGGAACATGAAGTCAGGAGTTCAAGACCAGCCTGGTCAAGTGGTGAAACCCTGTCTCTACTAAAAGCTGCAAAAATCAAACGAGCACTGTGGTCGGTGCATATAATCCCAGCTACTCAGGAGGTTGAGGCGGGAGAATCGCTTGAACCCAGGCGGCAGAGGTTGCAGTGAGCCAAGATCGTGCCACTGCACTCCAGCCTGGGCAAAAGAGTGAAACTCCATCTCAAAAAAAAAATTATATATATATATGTGTGTGTGTGTGTGTGTGTGTGTGTGTGTGTGTGTGTGTGTGTCAGATTTTCTCTCTCTCCATCTGAAACATTTAATTAATGTCTCCCTCCAATTTAGAATAAAACCTCAACTCCTGACTGTGGCCCACGGCGCCCTGGCCGTCTGGGGCTGCCACTCTCCCGTCACTCTCCCTTGCTTGGTTAGCTTCAAACACACTCTCTTTCTTTCAGTGTCTGGAACACATCTTGTCCTATCCCAGATGAGGGCCTCTACTAGTCCCTAAATCTGGATCGGTTCTCTCCCCTGCCCAACACACACACTCTTCCCCTTGCCAGTGCTTACCGATAGAAGATGGGTGGCATCTCCAGAGCACCGTCCCCGACACCTGCCACAGTCTAACTTCTCTTCCCTCTGTTATTCTCTCACGTAGATCCCTGCCCCTTTCCTTGGTGGCACTTGTCACAGTGTGTTACTGTTTATCTGTGTACGTAATGGCGGTGCCCTTCAGTAGAGAGCAAGCCCTGTGAGGGCAGGCACGCCATCAGTACTTGCCCAGTGAGCGATTCCATCAACACACCTCCAAAATGGGATTCTATCCATGATAACACAGACAGGCACAATTCTGATTAAGTAACTCATCTGACCCTCACAACCACTCTGTGAGGTCGGTTCTATGATTATCCCCATTTGTTAGATGAAGTAACCGAAGTACAGTGAGGCAAAGTAACTTGCCCAGGGTTGCCCAGCTAGAAGATGGTAGAGCTGGGACTGGACCCAGGCTGTGCGATTGCTGATCTGGAACCACTAGACTGCACAGCTCCCCAAGCCGCTTTTCGTCCTGTGGTTTAACATCCGAACAAGCCAGTGGGCCAGTCCAGAAGCCAGGGAGTCCTTCTCAACTCTCCTCCCTCCCTCCATACTCTCCGTTCCTTTCCCACCACAGATCATGGCACCATATTCAGCTGTGTCTATCACGGGACACCTTGGGTTGTCCCTGAGCCCTCCTTCCCCTCCCCTTTACTGGCCCACCCACCAGCAGGTCAAGTCCAGTTCTCCCTTAAACCACCTGTGATTCCACATCCTTCCCTCCATCGCCTCTGCTGCTTTCTCGGTCCTGCCCATCTCCAGAGCTTATATCTGGATAACTGCAGCCACCTGACGTATGATCTCCTTGCTTCTCCAATTGCCCCCTGATCCATCCTCCACTCCACTCAGAGGGGAGGAAGATCTTCCAGAAATTGAGTTATATCATGTCATGCTCTACTGCACATCCTTCCATAGCTTCCCTTTGCCTTAAAATAAAAGTGCAAAGAGCACTCATTAGGCAGAATTTAATACTCAGGATTGCTAAATACTTCTATTTGGTGCTAATGAACTTGGCGCTCCTTCCTAAAATCTCTCTGCATGACACATAATTTGCCTGTGCTGTCCCCGCCATAGGTGTTAGATATCTCCTGCCCCATCCCCATTCCATGCAGTCTAGAAAGGAGGCCTTCTTTGTGTTCTTCAAATACGTTATGCCTTTTCTTTTTCTTTTTTTTTTTTTTTTTTTTTTTTTGAGACAGAGTCTTGCTCTTTCACCCAGGCTGGTGTGCAATGGTGCAATCTTGGCTCACTGCAACCTCCACCTCTTGAGTTCAAGCGATTCTCCTGCCTCAGCCTCCTGAGTAGCTGGGATTATAGGCCCCCACCACCATGCCTGGCTATTAAGTTTTTATATTTTTAGTAGAGACGGGGGTTCACCATGTTGGTCAGACTGGTCTCGAACTCCTGACCTCATGATCCACCCGCCTCCGCCTCTCAAAGTGCTGGGATTACAAGCATGAGCTACTGCCCCTGGCCATGTCACGCTTTTTCTAGCCTTCTTGCATGCTCTCCCCTCTTCCTGATTTCTCTCCTCTCCAGATTTACATGTAGCTTCCGCTTAGCCTCAAGGTGTCGGGGTAAACATCCTCTCCTTGGAAGGCCAGCCTAGCTAAATTGAAATCCCTGATGCCCGGACCCTTCACTGTTTTTTTTCTCTACTCCAAGCGCTTACTGCAAAGTTCAGTGTCACTTTATCTATTTTCGGGGTTTGTGTGTGATTGTGTGCACACGTCAGCCTTCTAAGACCCTAGACCACACAAATATTTCTGCTTGCCATCGTGCCTCCAGATCCTAGAACCGTGTGGCTGGTACACAGTAGGCACTCGGTAAATATTTGTTGAAGAAGGAATAAATGAATGTCTGGGATTATGGCCTCTATAACTTGGCCTCCAAATATCTGGTTAGAGGAAACCAAAAATAATGCAGAACAAACCAAACCGAAGAGGAAAACCCACGGGGGCAAACGCTGTAGTTTCCAGCAGCAAATTCTTGACCTTTTTGTTTCTCTTTCCAAGATTGTCTGTAAAAAGGGAAAAATAAGGTTTTTAAAAAATCTCCACCAATTACCTCCGAGATGAGACTTAATATGCCAAGTTTTTGCCTAGAGCACATTTTTACAGCTGAGTAATAAACCCCAGAAAAACATGCATTATGATGGAAACACTGAACGTCTTCTGTTCCAACAGGGTCGCTGCGGCTGCCGAGACGGAGGAACATTCTTGTCAAGAAAAAGAGAGAGAAAAGGAAGAAGAAGTGGATTAGGTAAATATTTATCCAAAGAAGCAATGTTGCTGATAATGAGGAATTTTGGCTTCCCTTCACAAACCAGATCTTTATTTGTTTTCTATCCCCATTACTTTTATGACACTTGGGTTTTCTTCACAGTGAAAATGCTTGGTTGACTAAGAGAGTTTGAGGGAGATTGGGAGAAACAGAGACATTTGTATACGTTGGCCCTCTTTGCAAACTTTAGAGCCCCCGGCCCGCAGTTTTATGTTCGAGACAAGGGTATAAATATCGCTGTCTTGCTCCCCATACTGCCCGGGAGCCTCCAGAAGGAGGCATTTTCCAAGAAAGGGAATTATTTTTGGCTGCTGTTACGGTGCTGGAAACACCTCAACTTAAATTCAGAAGACTGAACTTTGGATCCTTCTTCACCCTGACAACAGCTGACTAAGCCCGAGCAAATAGCTTGTTTCCTCTGAGCCTCAGTTTCCCCACTGTCGGGAGAAAAGAGGACACCAAGGCTATGTGTGAGGTGGTGGCACACTGTCTCTCCACCTTTCCTCCTCCATATGTGCCACACCTGGCCAGCAAGGGAACCCTTTCTGAAATCAGTGCCCGGATTCTGACTAAACCTGATCATGCGGGGTGGATAGGAGATGGATCGTAGAAGAATGGAGGCAGGGTAATGACAGCGACCACAGTCCTTTCCTGGAGTTCATGGGAAGACATGTTTTATGGGAAATCGTGACAACAGAGTAAGTTCGTTCCAGCCAAATTTGACTTAGAGTTGACTTTTCAAAACTCCTTTAATTGTAAAAGTAATGGAGCACTCAAGAAGATTCTGAAAACGAACTCACAGATTTATCCCACGACCCCAACACCCCCAATTACTTTCCCGTCTGCATATTTTCTTTCTGCCCATGTGTGGCCTGCACTTCCCGTTGTAATGGGAAACATGCTCCATGAAAAACAGAGGGGGAGCCCAAAAGACGCTCTAGGCTGCCTCTCTCTCTCTCTCTCTCTCTCTCTCTCCTTCATTTATTTATTTTTTATTATGTTTATAAACAAAGCTGAGGAACTCCCCTCCCCTGGACACCCACCTGCTTTTGTTTTTTTAAGGTTTTGTTGTTGTTGTTGCTGTATTTAAATTTTAAAAAAATTCATTTATTATTTATTTATTTTTAATATGATACGAACTGGTTCTGAGCTCCCTCTCACCGTGGGAGTTTCGTCTCTGGCCCCAGCAGCCTCTGCCAGTGGTAAGGGCTGACTTATTGCTGGTGTCAACACATGGCCAAGTTGGCTTCATCCTGAGCCCTGCACAGAAGCGCAGGAGCCGGGGCAGCTGCACACTGTTCTTGCCGGCACTCAGGTTGCATTGTGCGGGATCGCCTAGGTAACCGAGAGCCAGCCTCAGAAATGGAGTAGGGTGGGAGCCGAGAAACAATTCCCATCACCCCTCCTCCTCCTCAAATAGTCAGCTGGTCTCTGTTAGTCATTTCAGTCAATAGTTTTCAGAAACCTCTGATGCCATTTATATATATATATATATATATATATATATATATATATATATAAATTTTTTTTTTTAAAAGATGGGGTTTCACCATGTTGGTCAGGCTGGTCTTGAACTCCTGACCCCAGGTGATCTGCCCGCCTTGGCCTCCAAAGTGCTTGGATTACAGGCATGAGCCACCACACCCAGCTGCTGCCATTTATTAAAATGCCTACTATATGCCCAAACAGGCAAATGTTTGCTGAGTTTATCACTAATACCCCCAACAACTCTTCAAGCTCAGTGTGATTACCTCCCATTCTAAAGACAAGGGCAATGAGGATCAGAGAGGTTAAGTGATTTACCCGAGGCCACACAGCCCCACGTTTCTGTCTGACTCTGAAGAGTGTAGTCTTCCCATGGCAGCGATGTCCAGGTCAGAACTAGTAAGCTAGCAAATGTGGTATGCTTCTTCCAAGAGAAGACCTAGATATTTTTTATTTGAGGACCTACTGTCAAAGGCAGGATGGGTCATTAATTTCCATTCCACCTCTCATATTTTAATGCCCAGAATTGCTATTACTAAATTCTTTTATTTGATTGTCCGTGAGTTTGGAGATCCACGTGACTGCTCAAGAATCAGTTCTGAGCTCATGCCAAGAGCAAAACCGTCAGTGATTGGGTCCGAGCCGCTCATATTCTGCTCCATTGAGAATGGGCTAATTACGAAGTCAGATGGATCCATTGTCAAGGAAACTTGCTATACTCTCTTGGACCATTTAAGGGCTGAGCAAACATGCTGGCTGGACAGGTTGTTCTGTACTGATGGCAATCTCTTGTTCTCCCAAGGCCCTAAAGAGCTGCCTCAGCTTCCCACGGAGTCTGGAGAAATCCTTCAGAACAAGATGACCCCAAACCTGGGCTTCAGGACTTTCTAAGAGCTCAAAGAAATTACAGAGGCCTGTGGGGAAATAAGTCTTTTCTACAGGTTGAGGAGAAGGATAGAGCCAGAGGAATAAAGAAAGAGAGGGTAACAGAGCAAAAGATAGAGGGCAAAGGGAGCTGGAAAGAAACTCTCAAGGGCTTCCCTGAGCATTAATAGGAATTCTAACCTTAGTATCAGCAGCATGTCCTACCTGGCCCTTTTGTAGGAATTCAAGCCTTGGGAATTCCGTTACTGCTGCTGCTTCTAACACACTCGTTGCCAAATGCTGTATCAGTTAGAAAGCAAATCAGTGAGGATTACATGAAACAACACAGGTAATTATCCAGCTGCCTTGTGAAGTCCCCAGAGATTCCATTGGCAAGGCTGTGTCCGAGGCTTTTCCTGCATAGTGGTACATCTGTCTGCCCTCCCTCCCCTGCCCTCTCACCCAGACCCGGAGTGGATGGAGCAACACAGCTCTTCTGTTCTAAGTTGCCTGCTGCCTCGACCCAGGACTCAGGTGTGTGAAGCTATTGAAAGGGAATTCTGGGCTGAGCTTAGTGGCTCATGCCTGTAATCTCAGCACTTTAGGAGGCCGAGACAGGCGGATCACTTGAGATCAGGAGTTTGAGACCAGACTGACCAACATGGTGAAACCCCATCTCTACTAAAAATATATAAATTAGCTGGGTGTAGTGTTGCACACCTGTAATCCCAGCTACTAGGGAGGCTGAGGCAGGAGAATTGCTTGAACCTGGGACAGGGAGGTTGCAGTGAGCCAAGATTGTGCCACTGGAGCCAGCCTGGGTGATAGAGCGGGACAGTGTCTCAAAAAAAAAAAAAAAAAGGAACTCTGAAGACAGAACTTTTGGGTGGCAAGGGAAGAGCATGGGTACCATGAAGACAGCATGAGGAGAAGCCACTCCCCATCCCTTTACCATGCAATCAGACCTGCAATGCCAGAGCAGCCTCCCCCTAGTCCAGGGACAAGTTAGGTACCATCTCTGTGTCTTCCAGAGGTCACTCAGTTTCCTCCCTGCCTCTCCATTTCCGATGCCACTCCTTTCTTCCAGACTTGTCAGCAATTTCAGAAGACTTGCAGCAACCTCCTCCTGGTCCTATTGCTTTCAGTATTTTCCATAATGTTTCCTCAGATCGTTTCTTTTCTCTTTTTTTTGGGTGGTGGTGGGGGACAGAGTCTCGCTCTGTCGCCCAGGCTAGAGTGCAATGGCATGATCTCGGCTCAGGGCAACCTCTGCCTCCCAGGTTCAAGCGATTCTCCTGCCTCAACTTCCTGAGTAGGTGTGACTACAGGCATCCACCACCACGTCTGGCTATTTATTTTGTATTTTTAGTAGAGACGGGGTTTCTCCATGTTGGTCAGGTTGGTCTTGAACTCCTGACCTCAAATGATCTGCCCGCCTTGGCCTCCCAAAGTGTTGGGATTACAGGCGTGAGCCGCCATGCCCCACCCTCAGATAGTTTCTTAAAGAAGTATAGTATAGAACTCTATTACTCCCCTGCTCAAAACTATCCATGGCAGAAGTTAAAACAGAGCAACGATCTCCAGTGCTGGCAGAGAGAGGGGAAACTGAACACTGGGAGTCAGCATGTGCACTGGGGCAGGGTTTTTAGGAAGTCATCCAGCCGTGCCCACTCAGGTTAAAAATACACACATCTGGCTCCGGCAATCTCAGTTTTGAAAATTAAACCTTTAAAAATAAGAGTGTGGCTCAGCATGATGGCTCACACTTGTAATCCTAGCACTTTGGGAGGCCAAGGTGGGTGGATCACCTGAGATCAGGAGTTTGAGACCAGCCTGGCCAGCATGGTGAAACCCCATCTCTACTAAAAATACAAAAAAAATTAGCTGAGCATGGTGGTGCACACTTGTAATCCCAGCTACTCAGGAGGTTGAGGCAGGAGAACCGCTTGAACCTGGGAGGTGGAGGTCACAGTAAGCCAAGATCGTGCCATTGCACTCCAGCCTGGGCAACAAGAGCAAAACTCCATCTTTAAAAAATAAATAAGTAAATAAATAAATAAGAGTCTAATTATGAAGGTTAGCAAAGTTTTCTTTCAAGAATTGTTGTTGGCAGTAACAATTTGGATAAAAAATACAATAATGTCCATCGATAAGAGGAAGTGTTTAAACACATAGTGATATGACACTGCTATGGAATATAAAAAGAATGGATTGGGTTATAATTGATTGACATGATAAAATGTCTAGGGTATGAGTTAAACAAGAAAAGCAAGTAGACAGGTAGATAAATAGTCACATATCACACATGCAGGTACACAAACACACAAAGACACCAATTCCCACCTTTCGGAATTTATATCTGCTATTTTGTGTTTGTATGTAGAGATGAACATATAAGGATACACATGAGACTGCTTTCTTTTTTTTTTCAAGACAGGGTCTCACTCTTTTGCCCAGGCTGGAGTGCAATGGCACAACCATAGCTCACTATAACCTTGAACTCCTGGGCTCAAGCTATCCTCCCACCTCAGCCTCCCTAGTAGCAGAGACTACAGACACCTGGCTAATTTTTTAAATTATTTTATTTATTTATTTATTTACTTTTGAGATGGAGTCTCACTCTGTTGCAGACAAGAGTGCAGCGGCGTGATCTCGGCTCACTGCAACCTCCGACTTCTGGGTTAAAGCCGTTCTCTGCCTCAGACTCCCGAGAAGCTGAAATTACAGGTGCCTGCCACCACACTGGGTTAATTTTTGTATTTTTAGTAGACCAGGTTTTGCCATCTTGGCCAGACTGGTCTTGAAATCCTGACCTCATGATCCACCTGCCTTGTCTTCCCAAAGTGCTGGGATTATAGGTGTGAGCCATGGCACCCAGCTAATTATTCTTTTTGTAGAGACAGGGGTCTCCCTCTGTTGCCTGGGCTGGTCTCAAACTCCTGAATTCAAGAGATCTTCCTGCCTCAGCCTCCCAAAGTGCTGAGATTACCAGCGTGAGTGACAGCACCCAGCCAAGACTGTTAATACTCGTTATGTTGGGTGGCAGAATGAAGAGAAGATGAGGGAGATTATTCATTGCTTTCATGTCTTTGATTTGTTTCACTGGTCATAGTGAACACATACTGCTTTTGAAATTCTAAGAGGCATTTAAGATAAGATGACAGAAAAAAGAAAAGAAAAAAGAAAAGTAAACAGCAGAGAAGGGAAGGGAGGTGGAGGGAAAGAAGAAAGAAAAAACCCTTCACTGTCTCACCACAGCTTTCCAAGGCCTGGCTCCCCGCTCCACCTGTCCTTCTCCCAGCCTGCTTGTGCCCCGACTCCCCACATCTGCCTAGCACCCAAATACACAGACTAGGTCATTTCAATTCTCATGCTTTCTTATCTCCTGATCCCTCTGCCAGTAACCACCTCCTCCTTCTCAATCTGCCAAATTCCTTCAAAGTTTGGCCCAAATGCCACTTCCTCCAAACAGCATTCCCCTGCTCCCAGGGGCCATCAGTCCCACTCCAGGCTCCCAAATACCCTTCACCCTCTGGTGCCACATTCCACTGTACCCTGCTGCAGGGGCTGCACTTTCAAATGCCTGGCTGGTGGTGACTAGAGTCTGCAGGTTCCACCTAGAGAACCTGCCCTGGAGAGCCCAGGGCCACTCTCCTTTGGATTGATGCAGAGAAGCCAGGATTCCAGATTTCTGTGGGAAGGCCCTCGATTTTTAACTGTTGGCAACTTATTGAAATGTTTAATAAACTCTCTTCAGGTGAGCGAGAAAGAAATGAATTCTGTGAGATAAGTCTGGCTTTGGAACAGTCCTTTTTTTTTTTTTGACGGAGTCTCGCTCTGTTGCCAGGCTGGAGTGCAGCGGCGTGATCTTGGCTCACTGCAACCTCCGCCTCCTGGGTTCAAGCAATTCTCCTGTCTCAGCCTCCCGAGTAGCTGGGACTACAGGCATGAGCCACCACATCCAGCTAATTTTTGTATTTTTTAGTAGAGACGGGGTTTCACCATGTTGGCCAGGATGGTCTCAATCTTTTGACCTCGTGATCCACCTGCCTCGGCCTCCCAAAGTGCTGGGATTACAGGTGTGAGCCACTGCGCCCGGCCTGGAGCAGTCCTTTAACATCGGTATTGGGTAACTGAGTACTTGATAGATCTGTCTTCCCACCGGAGTGGGAGGCTGTTGAGGGCAAGAACCTGTCTGGGTAGTCTTTGCATTCTAGGTTTAGCGCCAACCCAGCACACAGATACTGAAGGAAGGAGGGAAGAAACATGGGAAACAGCAGGGAGGATGAAAGAAAGGGGAAAAAAGGCACACCAGGCCATGCGTTTAATCATTTATGAAAAGAAAAAGTGAAAACGTTTTTCCATCTTGTTTGCAACTTACATGTATTGCTTTTTGTGTTTTTGTTTGTTTTAGCAACAGAGTGTCACTCTGTCACCCAGGCTGGAGTGCAGTGGCACTATCTAGGCTCATTGCAGCCTTCACCTCCCGGGTTCAAGCGATCCTCATGCCTCAGCCTCCCAAGCTGTGGACTACAGGCATGTGTCACCACACCTGGCTAGTTTTTGTATTTTTTGTAAAGATGGGGTTTTGCCATGTTATCCAGGCTGGTCTTGAACTCTTGGCCTCAAGTGATCCACCCACTTCGGCTTCGTGAAGTGTTGGGATTACAGACAGGAGCCGCTGCAACTGGCCTTTTGTTCATTGGGGTTTTTGTTGAGACAAGTTCTTTGTTGTCCAGGCTGGAGGAGAGTGGTGCAATCATAGCTCACTATGGCCTCAAACTCCTGGGCTCAAGCGAGCCTTTCACTCAGCCTCCAAAGTCCTGGGATCATAGACGCTTGCCACCGCACCTGGCTAATTGTTTTATTTATTGTAAGGAGGAGGTCTCGTTGCATTGATCAGGCTGGTCTCAATGAAATCCTGGCCTCAAGTGGTACTGCCGCCTTGGCCTCCCAAAGTGCTGGGATTACATGCGTGAGCCACCATGCCTGGCCTGCAGCTTAGGTGCATCTTAATTTGACCACACAGTATAGATGTTCTGTGGATAATGTAAAAATGCCTGCTGGGGGAATGGCAGTCTCCATATCCAGGCCCTAAAGATGAGCCAGTGAAACAAAGGATATAGTGATGTTTTCTTCCCCTCTTTTGCAATGACTACTCAGCTAGTAGATAACCAGGTTCAGCGTAAACAAGTTTGTGTTTTGACCAAATTCACCTATTCACTGTTTACTAATGATACTAACAACTCCAAACATCCAGGAAAACGTGGAGGCTTCTATTATCTCCATCATCGTCATCATAATGTGGTCCTTTATTATCTCCACAGTAAATTCTTCCTTCAAACCTTGGAGGTCAGAATAGTCACAACCCTCATAGTTTTACAGATAAGGGATCCAAGGTTCAGAAAGTGGAAGAAACTTGCCCAAGGCCACTCATCTGGAAGGAGGTGGGGCAGGATTCCACCGAGATTCTGTGCTGTCGGCAATGCAGTGTTCGCTACTGTAAATCAGTGTTAACCCAAATTTCAGGCATCCACCTCTGCAATTGTTCTTAAGAACAATCATTCTGATTGTTGGCTTTATCCCAGGACCAACAGTGCTATTATTTAATTAATGTTTAACTTAAAATAAATTCTCATTTTAACACTCAATAATTTGTAAAGTGAAATTTGCCATGGTATTACTTAACAACCTTAGCTGGGTTAACTCTGAAAACGAGTAAAGTGAAAGCGACACTGTGTGGTTATTTTCCGGCTTGATGCTGTGGTCTCCTGAAGGTTGAAACCTGGTGCTTTGTCCCCAGGGACACTGGCGATTATTATCATGCTGTTAAAGTTGTACGAAGGCAGTCTCCTGAGTGAAGTGGAAGGATTAACAGACGTTGAAAATGAAATCACTTCATTGTCACGTGCTTAGATGCTACTTCATACCCTGTCCCGAGACTCTCCAAAATCATTTCCCTGGGAAAAACTGGTGCCACCACTTGGGCAAAGCTTTCTTGTGCTGCCCAAAAGGCCTTGAGGACTTTTAGCAGTGTAATTTTCATAAGCCTCTTTGCAACTGTCCACACCAACAGCATTGGCTCTAATTGTGTCATTAACAATGATCCTTCTGGTTTCCTCCCAGTCTTCCCATCTGCTCAGTCAAAAACTTCCCTCCTTTCTCGAATGGGAGAGCTGCAACAGGAAACAGGAGAAATTATGTTCCTTGCATTTTATATCCATGATCCCATTTAATTCTCCTCAACCCCTGAAATAGAGATTAGTGGCCCCCATTTTCTTTCCTTTTTTTTTTTTAAAAAAAAAAGATGGGGTTTCACCATGTCGGTCAGGCTGGTCTGAACTCTCAACCTCAAGTGATCCACCCGCCTCAGCCTCCCAGAGTGCTGGGATTACAGGCGTGAGTCACCGTGCCCGGCCAGTGGCCCCCATTTTCTAATGCAGAGAATGTGGTCCTACTCAAAGAAGTGAGGGGATTTGCAAGTCACACTGGACACAGGATAAAATTTGGGCACACACAAAAAATTTTTTTTTAAATTGGGGTTCCAACCTACCCAGCCTGACTCCTATGATCTTTCTATCCAACTGGAAACGTCAGTCAACCTGGTGGTAGACAGGAACAGGGGCTGTATTTTTCACCTGCTCCTTTTTTTTTTTTTTTTTGGAGACAGAGCTTCACTATTGCCTAGGTTGGAGTGCAGTGGCACGATCTTGGCTCATTGCAACCTCGCCTCCCGGCTTCGAGCAATTCTCCTCAGACTCCCCAGTAGCTGAGATTACAAGCGCGAGTCACTATGCCCAGCTAATTTTTTTTTTTTTTTTTTAATAGATACAGGGTTTCACCATATTAGCCAGGCTGATCTCAAACTCCTGACCTCAGGTGATCTGCCCGCCTCAGCCTCCCAAAGTGCAGGGATTACAGGCGTGAACCACCACGCCTGGCCTCACCCACTCCATTTTTATCATAGAACCACTATGGAACCAGAGCAGACATGAAATGCAACTAAACCCCCTCCTTTTGCTAGTGAGGGAGATGAGGAACTCAGACAGCAGAAAGATCTACTCAAAGTCACCCGAAAAGTGAGTGACGTGGAGATCAGAACCCTTCCTTCTTGGCAGTGGGGGTGGGTGTGAGTAGGTGGCGGGGGGGTGTCTAGGTCCTTTCCCTTCACTTTCCCTACCTTCCCCACAAAGACTTGCAAATTCATTGGCAAAAGCCATGAGCTGTGGAAAAGTGACAAAGAGAAAAAGTCCCAGTTTGGGCCGGATGCAGTGGCTTACACCTGTAATCTCAGGACTTTGGGAAGCCAAGGAGGGCAGATCATGAGGTCAGGGGTTCAAGACCAGTCTGGCTAACATGGTGAAACCCTGTATCTACTAATGATACAAAAATTAGCCAGGTGTGGTGGCGGGTGCTGTAATCCCAGCTACTGCGGAGGCTGAGGCAGGAGAATCGTTTGAACCCAGGAGGCAGAGGTTGCAGTGAGCCGAGATCGTGCCACTGCACTCCAGCCTGGGCTACAGAGCGAGACTTCGTTTCAAAAAAAAAGAATTCTAAATACATTTGAGTATCTTTTTTTTTTTCATTGTAGAAACACATCTTCGCCAGGCACGGTGGCTCACACCTGTAATCCCAGTACTTTGGGAGGCCAAGGCAGGCGGATCACGAGGTTAGGAGTTCGAAATCAGCCTGACCAACATGGTGAAACCCCATCTCTACTACAAATAGAAAAATTAGCGGATCATGGCACCTGTAATCCCAGTTACTCGGGAGCCTGAGGCAGGAGAATCACTTGAACCTGGGAGGCGGAGGTTATGGTGAGCCAGAAAGTGTGCCATTGCACTTCAACCTGGAAGACAGAGCGAGATTCCATCTCAAAAAAAAAAAAAAGAAACACACCTTCATATAGAAAGATATGCAGCAAGATCAAGATATTACTAAAGCGAATGGGCGAAGATAACAGCGTGATGTCGAGTTTCTCTGGCTGATTTTATAGTATTTTTATTATTTTTATTTTTTTTGAGATGGAGTTTCACTCTTATTGCCTGGAATGCAATGGTGGGATCTCTGCTCACTGCAACCTCCGTCTCTTGGATTCACGTGAGTCTCCTGCCTCAGCCTCCCAAGTAGCTGGGATTACAGGCACCTGTCACCATGCCTAGCTAATTTTTTGTATTTTTAGTAGAGAGGGAGTTTCACCATATTGGCCAGGCTGGTCTCGAACTCCTGACCTCAGGTGATCCACCTGCCTTGGTTTCCCAAAGTGCTAGAATTACAGGCATGAGCCACTGCGCCTGACCTGTCTCTGGCTGATTTTAGCCAAGGATAAGAGGAATTCAATCTTAGGGATGATGGAGAGAAATCAGTTAGGGGTCTGGAGTCAGATTCACCTGTGGTCATATGCTGACTGAAACACTTAGTTGCTACAAAACCTTGGGCAAGCACAACCTCCCCACCTCTTTGACCATCTGTGAAATGAGTAAGTCATTATGGGGAAATGTGACAATTAATTGCAAGTCTAGTGACTTTCTGGGTCTGGGGTGGAATTAACACTCAGTTTTCCCGTGGACAGTTTGAAATTCTGCCCCTGCCCCGCAAGAATCCAATCCAGCACTGGTTACAATTGTGAGAGCAGCCCTCATAATTCACGGTTCATTCTAAGTCACTGGGGAAGGCAACCTTTCAGTGAGTCACCCTGCAGGCTCCAACACCACCTGGATTTATTCATTTATTCAACAAATAGTTATTGAGCCCCTTACCATGCCAGAGGCTCTTCCGGGCACTGGACACAGCGCTGTGAACCCATGACAAATCCTGGGGCCCCCAAATCAGGTCTTTATGGAGCCAGGCCCCAAAAGGCATGATCTCCACACCAGCGTGAGGCCCTGTAAGACCCAGGGCATTTCAGCCAAACCTAAGCAATGTGATGCACTCTCCTACCCAATTCCCTCTGTGACCTCTGGCAAGTGGCCTCCCCTTCCAGACCTACATTTCACCTAGGCGGTGAAATGGGGTGATAGACAGGAAGGGGTAGAGGCAGAAAGGGAGGAGGGAGCGGAGATTTACGCTCCCCCTAACCAGTGAGGTTCTGGATGTGAAAGCATTGCAATAAGTAAAGCTAAGATGCAGTTTTCTGATTACCAAGGCAAGAGGTGTTCCTGCAGATGGTGACCAGCAGCTCCCTCCGAAGGCTGGCACAAACCTGGGGCTCAGCTCCAACACTCCAACTCCTCACCCAAAAATGACTAACAACACTTAGAATAATTGCTTCTAATTGTCTTTATCCTCCAAATAAAGCAAACCCTGCTCATTCCCCACCAGGCAACTAGAAGAAGGGGGTGGAGCAACTGGAAAAGATTATCTGTCTTAATTTAAAAACATAATTATGCCTATTAAGTAACCCCTCAAACATCCTTTTCCCATCTTCTCCACGTGTAGTCTGTTGCATTCTGAAGCTGAAACAACTTGGAGACCACTAAATAAGACAGACTTGAGATTTCTGTTAAACTATTTGGGAATCCATAATCCAGGATACCCTTTGCCATAATCTAGAGTGCCAGGGCTGACAGCAATCTGCATATGTGTCCATGCTAGTGATTGAGCCCATCTCAGACTCAACAGCCCATCTGTCGAGTTGGATGAAAATGGAAATAGTAGATACTTTATTGCTGTGAGCAATTCCAGATGCCTCCCCTCTCACATTTACAGCAACTTCGGCTGCAGGCAAAATACATAAATTGTAGAATCAGCCAAATCCTGATTTGCATCTTTGCCAGGTATTTTCTAGTTGTGAGGAAAACCTTATCAGGCCTTAAGCTTCAATTCTTTCTTCCTTCAGGAGGAATAAGGGCCCATACATCAAAGGATTGCTTGAGGGGTAAGTGGGAGACAGCTGACGGTTATTGAACCTTGATTAAAACCTCACCTCTGCTCAGCCCTGTATAGGTAGTTATTCTAGTTTTACAGATGGGTAAACTGAAGGGGGTGGGGGAGGGCAGAGATTTGTGAAAGGCAGGGCAAGATCACCTAGGTGTCCTCCTGGGTGACCCGGCTGGTTCCCTAGCGCTGCAGCCACCCAGCTTCCTGAAACCACCTCTTCCAGGGAGCCCTTTGGGTCTTTCTCTGCAGATAAATCAGCCTGGGCCCTGCTCCTGGGACCTTTCCTCCAATTAGACGGGGGTTGGGAAGAGGCCACTGATCTGTGCCCAGAGGCTGGGAGACAGGAGATAATACCTGCTGTTTGTCTAAACCTAAGCAGTTTCTTCTTCCCTTAATCCCCACCTCTCGCTAGATAGATCTGCCAATCTGCTTCCTTCTCAAGAGGCGGGTAGTCATTCCCATTTTACAGAAGAAAAAAAAAAAAGAGGCTCCAGAAAGTTCCATGCCTCAAATCATTTAATGAGTCCCATGCCTCAAATCATCCAATATTGGATCATTCGATTTCAAATGTGCACGATGCCCAGAAGATCTATTGGAAAGGGAGGTAGAAAGTAACATCGATAATGACTTAAATGACAATAATATCCAACATTAACTGAATACTAGGCACTCTCATGTTACAGATGCGGAATCTGCAGCGCAGAAAAGTGAAGTGATTTATCCAGAGTCTCACAGGAAATGCATGGTTCAACCTTACTTAAAGCCAGTTCAGCTCTAGGAGAACAGAGGCTCCCGGGTCAGTCCCTGCTTCCAGCACACTCAGTTTTCCTCGGTATTTTGTAAGGCTTTTCACCTAGTTCTCACCAGCAACCCCGTGGACTGGGCATTAGCATCCCGCATTTTCGGAAAAGGGAAACCAAGACCTAGCAAGGTGATGGTGGAAAACGGTGAGAAGTAGGGTGTGGATTTGAATACAGAACTACATAAGGCAGACCCACAGCTCCTCCCCTCACACCTGCTGCCTCCAGGAACTAGATGTCCCCAAGAACCCGCCACCCTCTCTCCAGGCTGTGGGACCCGCAAGGAGATGCAGCTTCTTTTACCACTACCTCCACCACCCCCATCCTTGTGATGGTCTTCCAAGGGCACGGTGTGGAATTAGGCTTTACCACTGCTGAAGTCAGGCCAGCCTCACCGCTCTCTGCGCCTGGACGACTTCATCTGTGGAATGGGGAGAAAGCTCAGGCTTTGGCTGTGGAGGACGGGGGGCTTCAGTAATCAGTCCCGATTCCGGACCTTAGTGGGCGGGGCGGAACAGAACAGGAAAGAACCAGCTTGGGCTTGCAGAACTTGGCGAGCAAGGCATTTGTACCCCCAAAAACCTCCAGCTGTTTACCCCGAATACCTGCCTACCCGACTTCCAGGGCTGTGTAACTCGGGAAGTGATCTCTCTAAACACCAGGAGACCGTCCCCATTCCCACTCCGCAACACACCGGTAAGAACAAATGAGCTCAGAGAGCAGCAGCCTTTTGGCCTAAGTCACACAGCAAATGTCTGGGGGTGTGTGTGGGGGGGCGGTGAGCGGTGTTTTGGAATTCCTGGCTGTTGTTGGCGCCCGCGTGTCTCCCCGCTTCTGATACCCGGGCTCGGTAGAATAGGCCGCTAACGAGCGCCCATTAGGAGGAATTGTCACTCCTCTGGGAGCGAGGTTGTCCCATTAGGGCGAATTGTCATTCCTCCTGGAGCGAAGTTGTCCCGGCTCCGCGCAGGCTGAGTGCCGGGGCCGAGAGCAATTAACGCGGCTCCGGCGCGGGCAGCCGCCTCTGCCCCGGGCAGCGGGGGCGGGGCAGGGAGGGGGCGGGGCGCCCGGCGCGGCTGGAGCCGGTCACCCGGCGCAGCCCCTTCCCCCGGAGCCCGCCTTTCATCTCCCCGCGCCTGGCGCCTGCCCGAAGCCAAGGCCCGTCTACAGCCCCCTTCGCTGCCCCTCCCCCGCCCCTTTCTAGCCGCCGGGATCCAGCGTTCGGCCCTCGGGGTTACAAACGCTGAGGTCTGCGCGCAGCGCTCCACAGTTTGCAAGGAGTGTTTTCTCCTCGGGACTCGCGGCGCGCTTACGCGGTTGCTTCAAGAAGGGGCCTGGCCAGTGTCACACGCCCCGGGAGGCGCGGGAAGGGGCAGGGCTGAGGATCTGCGCTCTGAGGCCTCAGCCGCGCGGGGGGATTCCCAGGTCTCCCACTTCTACCTGCGCGACCTTGGGCAAAGTATTAATGCTTCCCAGCCTTAGGCTTTCATCTGTGAAGTGGGGAAAATAATCTGCTAGCAGCGGTGTGTTGAAGAAACAAGTAAGATCCTGAATAGGTCCAGGCACTAAAGCATCCTTAAGAGTTGACGCTTCCTGGTGGCTGAGTTCCGACTGGAACCTCACTTTTTTGCTAGCAGATATTACAGCTACGCATACATTTACTGAGTGCCTCCTACGTGACAAAGCCAATCCTCTGCTAGATGAGTGTCCCCAAACCCAGGACACTTCTCAGACCGAGCCAAATTCTCAGCCCCGGGAATTTTAGAAAGAACCTACCGTAAGCTCTGTGAAAGCGGGCGATGCACCTTATTTTTCGATACTTGGCAGGGAGAAAGCATTCGATACATTGTGATTGCTTTTGATATACAATAATGTTTTAAAAATGGATTTCCAATGCCTTCTAGTGACTTTAGTTAGCGTATTGAATTAGGGATGATTATCTCTCATTTTGAAGATTAATAAAATGCTGGTCGGAGGAAGCAATTTGGAATGCCCAAGGTCACTCCGCCAGGAAAAGGTGAATAAAACGTTCTGAAAACGCAGCCAAGGATGGAGCAAATGCAGACTTGGGGCTTTCCATAAAGGGGTAGAGTTGTGTTGCGGTTCCAGCCTTTTCCCAGAAGTGAGCCCCTTTCCCGATTTGTCTCCACTTAGTAGAGAGCTGGGAAGGGAACTGGCAGAGAACCCAGGAGCAGGTTGGTTCCGATCTCAGCATCTTTCCTATTCATGGCCAGAGCTTGGCACTCTGATTTTGAACACCAGTTATTTTCTATTCCTGTTTTCTTCTTCCTGGCTTTATAATTTATTTGTCTCTGCCTGAACTGTAGTATTGCAGAGTAGTAAAGGGGATCTGGCTTTCCTTTCCCAGTTCATTAAAATAAAGAGTTCCCGTGGTATTGATTTTTGTTTTGAATTTCTAAGGAATGAGCCTCTGTGTCCTATAGCTGACAGATATTAACAAGGAGTTTTCAGGAATAATTATAAAACATTGGCTGCGTTCAGCCTAACTGAAAGTTGAACCCTTTTGTAAACTTTGGCAGCTGAGAGCTAAACGAATTTCAGATTTGCTTCCAAAATATATAACCTGCACCTTGCCTTGTACATCTAGAAGGCACAGAACTTAATCTGGATTTACCTGTACTGCATTTGAGATGCATATCAAACCAACTATCACCAGGTATGACTCAAGGGGAAAATGCATACATCTCCAGATAGTTTTTATAGTTTATTTATCTATTTATTTTTGCCTCCAGTTGATTAAGAAAAAGTGTGCATATTCTTTACAGCGGGAGAGAAACTCAGAAGTTTTAGAAGACTGTGTTTAGGACTTACTTACTTTTTTATTTTTTCAGGATCGTCTTTAATCAAACCGAATTAACTGGCCTGTGCGGACTGTTTTTAATCCTCTAATACTTTTCCAGTTCTCTCTGGGCCAGCACAGTTTCACTTCAGGGAAAGGTTTGGGGTGAAAGAAACAGTGCCTCAGAGACTATACTAGGAAGAGTTTAAGGGTCTGTAGGTCTAGGGGTCAAGTTTCTAATACTCCTGAACTGGGAGGTAGCCTCCAAGCCTTGGTCATTTAAAGAATTAAAAACAATGTCTCTTCCCTCCAATGCTCTAGGGAATGTTTACCAAGCATCTGCTATAGGCGAGGTCCTGAGCCGGGTGACTTCCTATTTACCTCGTCCTTCGCAGGATAATCTTTCAGACATAGGAAAAGACAGCAGCAGCCTGGAAAGAGTCGTCTGAAGCTATCGTTTTAGGCCAGGCGTTTTTGCGGACCCGCGGAGAGATCGGGGCCTCTGTGCCTCGACGCTCGCTCTCCCCTTCCCCAGGCTGAGAGAGTCATCACCAAGGCTTTGGGAAGGAATCACCGAGGGTATAATTTGGGGTGGGGTGGAGACATCTATGCTTTTATTAAAAAAACCAGGTGCCATGAATAAAAATATGCTTCCCAAAATGGTTTGTAGGCCTAGGGTGTGCAAACTTGGAAGCCGGTATTTCTGAGACTTGCAAACTGGAGGGAGGCACTAGATATTGGCGGCTTTTCCTCCCCCCCGCCCCCCACCATTACCCTCCAAGGCAAACACTGGCATTCAAACACAAACGACAAACACAGGCTCAAACAAACTCACGAACGCACATGTGTACTGTCTTGAGAAAAAGGTCGGATCGGATCTCGCTCAGAAAGGAGATTCAGGAGACAAGCACAGAGATTTCAACTTTTTAAAAGTGCGCTGGATTTGTTTTCTAGTGAGAGATGGGGACAACTGATTTAAATTCTCCACTCTGAACTATTTGGGAGAGAGGTACTCCTGACCACTTCTCGGGCTCCTTCCGGCCCCTCTTTTCCAGGGGAAGAGTTATGAAAATAACAGCGGACGCAGTCGAGCGCTGGCTAGTGGCGAGATACTCTTCTAAGTGCATACACTTCTTTTCACAGGGATACTGGCCTATGAGTTTCAGCACCGACTCTCTCGAGTTGTAAAGTAAGCTAGTTCTGACGCATAGTAGGGACTTCATAAACGTTTTTGCAAAGCCGTTTGCGGATCTTTGACGTATTCTGGCGGTAGAGGGAGAGTGGGTTGGGCGCGGGGTCCCTTTTAAAGAAGGGTCAAAAGAGAAGAAATGGAACTCGGCGAACTTCCTCTTTAAATAATCGCTCTTAATTAGATCTCGGGCTTTTCAGTTTCGGCGTGATTATAACCCTTCAGGGATCGCCTAATAACAACTCTGCTGACTGTTCCTGTAATTAACTCCTAATTTATTTCAAACAGGAAAAAAAAAAAAAAAAAAGAAGAAGAAGGGGGCCCAGCCCCTTCGGGAAGAGCCAATCGGAGACGAGCGTCTCTGGCGTCAGCGCCAGGGCCGGCGCGGATTGGCTGCGGGCGTCTCCCACTTCCCCTCCGAGGAAAGGCTCGGCTCCCAGCGGGCCCCTCCCGTCTCCCCCGCAAAAAAGTTTGAGTCGCCGCTGCCGGGTTGCCAGCGGAGTCGCGCGTTGGGAGCTACGTAGGGCAGAGAAGTCATGGCTTCTCCGTCCAAAGGCAATGACCTGTTTTCGTCCGACGAGGAGGGCCCAGCGGTGGTGGCCGGGCCGGGCCCCGGGCCTGGGGGCGCCGAGGGGGCCGCGGAGGAGCGCCGCGTCAAGGTCTCCAGCCTGCCCTTCAGCGTGGAGGCGCTCATGTCCGACAAGAAGCCGCCCAAGGAGGCGTCTCCGCGGCCGGCCGAAAGCGCCTCGGCCGGGGCCCCCCTGCGGCCACTGCTGCTGCCGGGGCACGGCGCTCGGGAAGCGCACAGCCCCGGGCCGCTGGTCAAGCCCTTCGAGACCGCCTCGGTCAAGTCGGAAAACTCAGAAGATGGAGCCGCGTGGATGCAGGAATCCGGCCGATACTCGCCGCCGCCCAGTGAGTGCGCGCCTGGGCCGGGGCAGGGGTAGAAGGTGGCGCGGGGTACTGGAGGGAGCGGGGCGCGGGTGTTCCCGGCTGGGGATACCGAGACCCTTCTACGTGCGCTCCACTTCCCGGAAAGCAAGCCCAGAGCCTCTGGACCCTTTGGTGCCCGGGGCGTTTGGCGCACCGTCCGCATCCAAGACACCCTCTGGGTAGTAACCGCGCTGTGTGTCTGAGACTCCCTCGCCTTACAGATTGTTCAACTCTAGAGCCAGCCCTATCTGGGTTTACGAGGTTGCTTGGTGGTCGGTTTCTACAGCCCTCGGCCCTGCTCTCCTGCCACTTGGTTTTTGTTTCACTGTTCCCCGGGGTCTCTTCCTAGGGAGTAAAGGAGGTGGATCCATGTTCAATGAGCACTTGGATGAGCCAGGAACGAGACAGGTTCAAAACTCAACCCTGAGAGGTGTGCCCCCATTTTAAAGATGAGCTAACTGGGCTTAACCAGACGTTTAGAAACCATTTACTTTCATGAGTCCCGCCGGTGTCGAAGCCGGATCCCACGGAGGGACGGTGGCACCAGAGACGGGTGCGGGGAGGAAACGTCTCTCTGTGGTCTCCGCAGCCGGCACCTCGCCAGCGAGGTTCTGAGCTTCGCCGGGAGCGGGCTGGGGCCAGAAGCGCGCGGGCTCTTTTTGGCTCACAGTAATAATTAACCGCATTCCAGTAGGGCTTGAGAGTTTACAAAGTGATGCTCGTTAGCTCACTAGATCCAGATCTCTCTAGAACCCCCAAGTGTAGATACTGGACTTGTGACTACCCTGTTTTTCAGACGTGGACGCTGAGGCTTTTAAAGAAGACGGCCTTTGCTTGTCCTTCCCAGGTTACCAACAACCACTGATTGGCCAGGGGGACCTGGTGTCCACGCCCTGCTCCTCTATTTGGTGCCTTGACCACTTTTGCTTCCTCTTCCCAGACAGACTAGGTGGAGGTCCGCACCTGTACCCCACTTCTACAAGCGAGGCTGCAGAGATTTCTCCTCCCTTTCAGCATCCATTTTTGGTCCCTGGGTCCTTTTACAATTTGGAGACGTCATTCTTTACAGTCTCTTTTACTTTTATCTCTTGGCCTTTATGGTTTCTCTACCTCCTAATTTCCCCCGTTCCCCACCCCATTCCCTACTTTTAAGAAAGGTAAGGGTGGGGATTGTGGAGGGACTTTCTCCAAAGCTAAGAGAGATCCTTCACTATTTACATCATTCAGCCCTCAAGACTAGACGCACTGTATTTTGTGAACAAAACAAGGCCATACACCCAGGCGTCAATGGCAGTCCCCTCTGGCAGTCTTTCTCCACCCTGTTAGAAACTCTGAAAGATTCAAAGGGTGAGGAGATTAAGGGACTCAAAGAATTTAAACTCAAGTTTGCATAGTGCTTTACAGCACTATTCACTGTATTATCTTATCTCCTCTGTAAGGCAGCAGTCGGCCTCTTAACAGCTGAGGACATTTCAGCAAAGTTCAGAGAGGAATCGGCAGTTTGGGCCTGACAAAAAAAAAAAAAGAAAAAGAAAAAAAAGCTTGGGACCCTTTAATGATCACCTACCAGGTGGCAGACAAGGCTCTGGGCACTCTTAAAATTTTAGTACTCTGAATCACATTGAGGGATTAGTGTTACCCACTTTATTGACAGTGAAGTAGAGGCTGAGAAAATTAAAAGACTTAATTTGTTTAACAGATATTGAGTACATAGCCTACGGCTATGCTCAGCCAAAGGTATAGGCCTTAAATGGAGCAGTGTCCAGAGGTTGGGAATCTGCCATCCTTAGGCCTGTGGGTCTGGGAAGGTAACGACCCACTAGCCCTCTAAACATCCCTGGCTGTACTCAAGTTTCCCTACTCTTGGTAAGGCAACCTTGGGCCCTGGCTGTGACGTTTCTGTGAAAAGAACTGGAAATTCTGAGAAAAAAGTTTATAACCTGCACATTCTGCACATATACCCCAGAACTTAAAGTAAAAAAAAACCAAACACACACACACACACACCATAAAGTTGTTGGTGCTTTGGGCCTGGGGGTGGCAGCGGGAACCCTGTGGTCGGAGCAGTGGGTTCTGAGAATGCCAGGTAATGGAGCCTGGGGCGAGAGGGAGCTACCCGCCCGGGCCTGATTTTGTTATTTGGAGGAAGTAGGATAAATGCTGTTTTGCCTTATATAATCGCATCCTTCCTCTGGCTGGTTTAAAATGGGGGGGGGGAGGATGGAGAGGTGGGGAGTGTTGCACTGGGAGGAAGCCTCATAGCTTCATGGTTTTGATACACATGTGCGATCCCAGTCACCTGGATTTCATAATTCAAATGTAACCCGTAGGAGCAGCTGGAATTACCCTTTCCAGGTGTGTAGATGCTTCAAAACCCCACAGAGAGCCAGGAGCAAGGTATCTACACACTAGGAACTTAGTATCTGAGCTGACACACCTGGGTCCTCCTGAAAGCCAGGCCTAGTTTGAAAGGGTGAGAATTTTGCTGGTCTCTTGAGAGTCTCTTGACAGTGTTGTTAATTTGTAAATTAAGAAGTTGGCTCCCCAGCTCTCTGATAACGTAGGGATTAGCATATGCAAAAGTATAGACTTCTGTGGTAGTTTCTTACCCCTCCCTTTCCCAGATTTCTGTTCTTTGATTGATTACAGAGTCTTTTACCTCTTTTTAAGTCAGTAAAGTGGTGGGTAATAATGGGACACTAAGACAGATCCATCTCTTGTTGGAAATGGAGGCTGGGTTGGACTTGTGCTGTGTCACCCTCAAGTACGAAGTGTAAACTCTATCTTGGGCCACCAAAGTAACTAAACAAGAAATGCGACATTCTCCCATGAGTACATTGGAGTTAATACTGTGGCTACATTTGGAAAATTAGCATAGCTCGTAAAAGCCAAATGCAGAAAATTGTTTAGCATTCAATCACCACAGCTCTATCTCCTCCACCCACGCACCCTTGAGGAAGACAAGCCGAAAGTTAGTTGATGCTGGGGAATCACAAGGATATCCTAGTCTGTGATTTGCCGTAATTGAGTCCATTTTAAATGCGGAGTCTGGATGCTGTTGGCATACCTTTATTTTGCTTGTTTTTCCCCATGACAAACTAATCATTTACACATTTGCCCTAAGCCATAGAATGGGTAGAGGGGATGACTAAGATGTCATCACGTGCTCTCAATTCGGAGGCAGCATGATTTCCCCTGACATTTACATTTATGGGCTAGCTAATTTTTCCCTTCGTCTTAGTAAAGTTTATATTACAGAAGCACCCAGCCAAGAACCTTATCCCACATCCAGATCTTTAAAATGATGTTCAGATTTTATAATCTGTGGACTGGATGCAATGACAGCTGTGTGGTTGTTTATTGCGTGGGACTGCCCCCAAATTCAAAGATGCTATTAATTTACCACAGACCTTATCTGCTCGATTATCCTTCATAAATATGCTGACGCAATCCACTTTTTCTGGTTCAGAGAGGAGACCAAGGGAAACAGCTAACCCAGTTGCTAAGCCCTTTTTTATTTTCCTTCTCGTGTGTGATCGTCTCCACATCTAAGGGAGACTGGGATAACCATGAACCTGGCCTCTCATTTTTAAAGACAAAAGAAATTATGCGTAGAAAAGAGAGAGTTTTATTTCTCACAGAACACTTGATTCCCGTGTCTTACAGTATATGTTCTATTTCTGTTATCTCTAATGCTGTTTGTTTTCCATATAGAAGGTTCAGTTACACCATTAGGTTTCCAAACTTTTTGTTAAAAGACTCATTTTTTTAAAATGAAGCAACTTACCCATTTATATATAGTCCATCTCCCCCCAAGAAACACACATAATTTTGACAAAGGTACCTTTTTCAAAGATGAAACAAAGTAATGTCTTTACATACATAGATATGTTTATGTGTGTGTGTCTGTATGTATACGTGTATATATATATATTGTTTTTTAAAGCTAAGTGCTTTCAGTTGAAAGGGGAGGCTGGAAAGGAAAAAACCTAGAGAGATGATGGGGGACAGGCATTTTATATTATCATTTTAATGTGACGTAGCTTTGTTTTGCTAATCTGCTCCCCTCCCTGATCTCTAGGACATATGAGCCCTACCACCTGCACCCTGAGGAAACACAAGACCAATCGGAAGCCTCGCACACCCTTTACCACATCCCAGCTCCTCGCTCTGGAGCGCAAGTTCCGCCAGAAACAGTACCTCTCCATTGCAGAGCGTGCAGAGTTCTCCAGCTCTCTGAACCTCACAGAGACCCAGGTTAAAATCTGGTTCCAGAACCGAAGGGCCAAGGCGAAAAGACTGCAGGAGGCAGAACTGGAAAAGCTGAAAATGGCTGCAAAACCTATGCTGCCCTCCAGCTTCAGTCTCCCTTTCCCCATCAGCTCACCCCTGCAGGCAGCATCCATATACGGAGCATCCTACCCGTTCCATAGACCTGTGCTTCCCATCCCGCCCGTGGGACTCTATGCCACACCAGTGGGATATAACATGTACCACCTGTCCTAAGGAAGACCAGATCAATAGACTCCATGATGGATGTTTGTTTCGAAGGGCTTCCTCTCCCTCTCCAAGAAGGCAGTACCAGCCAATACTCCTGCTCTGCAAACCCTGCGTGCACCACCCTAAGCGGCTAGGCTGACAGAGCCACACGACAAAGTTGAAATTTGTTCTTTAGGCGGAGGCACCAAGCCCTGTTTTCTTGGTGTGATCTTCCAGATGCCCCCTTCTCCTTTCACAAAGATTGGCTCTGATGGTTTTTATGTATAAATATATATATAATAAAATATAATACATTTTTATACAGCAGACGTAAAAATTCAAATTATTTTAAAAGGCAAAGTTTATATACATATGTGCTTTTTTTTTTCTATATATCACCTTCTTGAAACAGACTGCATTAGTCCATTTGTTGTATTTTCTTAAAGAGGGATACAGATTATTTGCAAAATTTGCTAAAGTCAATGATTTTGATGGGATTATTGACTTCTGCTTATGGAAAACAAATATTAGAATTAGACACAATGCACATAGAAAGTATTAGATATGGGGAGATTATTCAAAGTGAAGGGGACACATCACATTTCTGCATTTTACTTGCATTAAAAGAAACCTTTATATACTACCGTATTTATTCCTATCTCCCCCCTCCCCACCGCCACCCCACCACACACATTTTTAAAGTTTTTCTTTTTTTAAGAATTTTTTTGTAAGACTAATAACTGGGATGAGAAGAATCCTGAGAATGCCTGGAGGTGAAAAATAGAAATACTTCCTAATTCTTCTCAAGGCTGTTGCTTAACTTTATTTCAGATAATTGGAGAGTAAAAGGTTAAAGCCTGTTGGAAGGAATTTATGGTTTCTGAGAAATACTAGGTACATTCATTCTCACAGACTGCAAAGGTGATTTGGATGTGTGTGTATGGGGGGGGTAATAGTAATTTTCTGCTTAAAAAATGAATATCTTGTAACTATTACCTATATGCTAAATATTGAACAATTAGTAGATCCAGAAAGAAAAAAAAATGCTTTCTCTGTGTGTGTACCTATTGTATGTCCTAAACTTATCAGAACATTTTCTATACTTTTGAACATGTTGTGGGCAGAAGGTAAAGCCATGTTTTGACTTGGTGAAAATGGGGTTGTCAAACAGCCCGTTAAGCTTCCTGGTATTTCACCTTCCTGTCCATCTCTCCTTCCCTCCAGTATACCTTTGTCCCTTTGAAAGGGTGCCTTGTACAATTTTATATATTTTATTGAAGAGTTATCTCTTATTCTGAATTAAATTAAACATTCGTTTTATTGCAGTAAAGTTGTCCAAACTCACAATTATTTTAGGAGGTGCTCTCTGTTCTTAGCTAGGCTTAGCTTGAAAGTGCTACCCAGATGAGGGGGGCGCTGGTATTTTTTAATATTTTAATGTAAATCAACCAAGAGTTGTGGCCAGATTCAGCATGTTGGGGTAATACGTGGTGGTGGGGAGTGAACTGAAGCTACTGAAATACTTTGAAATGTTTCCTCTAGCAGCTTGTTACTCATGGAAAAGAGGTGAAATTGCTGCTAGGAGTTCTTCAGAAAAAGTACAGTGAAAGATGAGCTTTACATAAGTGGTGAGGCAGAGAGATCGGCCAGTATCTAAGTCGTTTGTACATGATCAAGGGAAAATCTTGAACTTGAAATCTCCCGGCTACCAAAACATCAAACTTAAAACTGAGGAAAAGGGTCCTTATAGCTATTTGCAAATGGACGTGGTAACCAGACACATTCGCTGGGCTGAGGGATGGATGCCCGCTGCCCTTTCAGGAGTGTGTCAGATCGCATTCCGTTTACGATTCCTAGCTCCTTCCAAGGAGATGGACTCCGAACAAACACTCTTCGGTTTGAAGTGGAAAGGTGGTTCATTCAAGTCCTTTTGCAGCCCAGCCTCTCTCCCAGTGGAAACTGGATACAGAACTGCGGTCAGGCTTGGGTTTTGAGGCATCACGATAAAATGGTGATGGGTGGGGTACGCTGAGAAGAATCTTAAACTCAGCTTTCTGTTGCACGAATAAATCCGAAGCGGTTCCTGATGATTGATACCTTTCCGAGGTCAGTGTTCGGATGTGAGGCTCCGGTGACTCAGAATAGAAGCAGAAAGGCTGCGAGGACTTCTTGAGTAAACAGCGCAGTGGGCAGATTGGCACCTGGCACCTACCAGGACTGGCGCTTCGTCCCGCGTTTCCATTGTGCCTGCACGCACTTTGAAAGTGGGCGCCGGAAACTCCGTTTTCCTGTGGGGCCGGGGTCGGGCAACGTGGCTCAGAGGTTTCACAAGCTCCAGCGCAGAGATGATCCAAACCCAGGGGTCGGCTCGAAGTCGGAGTCTGATTTTGTCTTTCCCAGTTGCTCCGCCGGAACTGAGCCGCTGGAGAGAACCAAAACTCCCCGAAAGCGCGTCTCTGCCGTCCCGCCGGACGTCTCCGGCTTGAACTCCTAATCTCAGCCCGGAATTTAGCCATATTCATTTAAGGATTGCGTTTTCCAAAGGCCAAAGCCTTTCCCGGTTTCGTCATCACACGCCAAGTTGGGTCCCTAATTAGCCTGTCCACCGAGCTTCCTTCCCGGCGCCGCTTGGACCCCGCAGCCCCGGGCTATCTCAGCCCGGGTCGGGGATCCGGAGACGCCGGCTCCGGGTTAAGACTCTTGCTCGTCCCCAGGAGGACGGGGTCGCGATCCAGAGTGCGATTCGGAGAATAGGGGCTGCATCTTACGTGGCTGCCGGGGTAGACTGGAATCCGTCTGGGGGACTGCGCACCATCCCCATCGCCCCAGATGCCGAAACAAAACCTGAGGCTCAGAAAGGGGAAAAAGAATTGCTCAGGCTCGAACAGACGCACCCCAGCGCTAATAGGTGGATGGGGTTACCGAGCTGAGAACCAAGCTGGAGGTCTGCGGGGCCGAGCCGCCGCCTTGCTCTGAGGCTCCCTTCAAGCCTGCAGTCCCGGGTTGGGTCAGGAGTCACCGCGGTCAGGGCCTCGGTCAGGCTTGGTCGGGCACATAGGGCGTTTCAGAGGCCAGATTGACAACCTGTGGCGGCAGAAGGACCCTCCCTTACTAGGGACCCGCGAAGGCGCGCATTGCAAATTAAAGCTGAAGATGCCAGTGTGCGGGCTTTGGACGTCCTTACATCCGTTGCCAAAAGCCCGGCACACAAATGTACCCTCCCTTCCAACCTTCCATACTTTCAGTGCTTTGTTCGAAACTTTTCAAGAGACACAGCTCCACTTTTTGGAAAGAGGGGAAGAAAGCAGGGGAAATCACATTTGTGGAGCCCCTGCAGAGTGCAGAACTAGGCTTTTTTTTTTTTCACCCGTGTTCTCATTTAGTTGCTACACACCCCTTGGAGAGGTATTATGGATGTCACGTATAGTAGAGGAAACTGAGGCACAAAGAGGTGACTCACTAAGGTTACAGAGCTGGTAAGTAGCCGCAGGGAAATCCACGCCTAAGTGTGAGTGGATGAGGTGGGCAGGAAGGATGGTGAGGGCAAATCAGGCAGGAGCTGTATCAGAAACGATGCAAGGGTCTGGGGACACTCTGGATCCCCAGACCCTGAGATTCCAGGCCTGCAGTCTCTCTCCAGCTCCCCTTCCCATCCCTCATTGCTCGCTAACACAGTGGACCTGGGGCTCATATTCAGCCCTCTCCTCTCCCCTTCCCAGCCTTGCCTTGGCCTCCTAGGGGGAATGGAGGGAGCAGGGCAGCAGGAGGTAGGCAGTGAAGGCCTGGCTGAGAGCGGTGGCTGGTGAAACGTCTGCCTGACCCGACTGAAAAGAGGATCCCTGCCTTTGAGCAGAACCTTGTCTGACCGATTGAAAACTCCCACGGCCATTCTTTGCTATAAAAGCCGCTCATTTGCCACGGGTTGGAGAGGCCATTCCCCCACCCCCACTCTGTCTCCACTGCTGGGTTTGAAATAAGCATAAACCTCATTTATAAAAGAACCCACGTCACACACACACACACACACACACACACACATACACACACACACCCTCCCCGAAATCACAGGGCCTGGTCGGTGAAGTTGACTGTGTCTGTTCCACTCCTTCCATGTAAGCAAAAAGGTTCTTCCCGCAGATTGGTGATGCTGCAGGCCTCTTTAACAAAATAAAGTGGTCACAGCAACAAGGAAAATCCCTCAGTCAACTACTGGACCCCTATACCCCCTCTCCCACCTTCAGCCACCCTCTCGCCTCCTCCCTCCTACAAACTAAATAAAAAGCAGTAAAAGTACTTTCCAGAATAGCCAGCTTCAAAGCAGAACAGAGGACCAGGCTGCAGGAATCCTGAGTCTTGCCCTGATAAGGTTTGTAATAATCAAATCCAAACTCCATCCACCTCCTTTGACTCTTTCCAACCTCCTCCGGACCTCTCTGCATTTGTTGATGAAAACACTTTGATGTCCTGAGTCCTCCAAACAATTATTATTATAATTTTAAACAACCTGGTATTTTCCATTACTAACGGCTCAGGCTTTGAAGTTACACCTCATAATTTCCTAAATTAAATAAATCATTTTAAGTTTGCACTGGGAGGCTTTTAATAGCAGAGAAAGGAATATCATTATCTTATTGAGACCCAATTGTGGTGGCTCCAGTTTGGCTGTAGCTAGGGGCAAAGTAGGCTCACTCTAACAGACATACTTTATTAACCTCCCATAACTCTTGAAAGAACATTTTTATATTTTCTTTGATTTTCACCCTCCCTATCTTGTTTTAAAGCTGTCCCAACCTTTAATTAGTGCCTAATATGAAAAGCATTATTTTTTTAATGCTATGTAATTTACCAGCGGCAACAGGCCAACTTAACAATTGTTTATTAGACTTGGATTTTCACACAGGGCAAAGAATGCCGCTCCAAACCCAACTTTTCATGGGTGGTTGCACTAATTAATACAGTGTCTGAGACTCCTAGGGGGTTTTTTAATATTGAAGCCTATGGGGGCGGAAGGGGGTTTTAGAAGTCCAGCTCCTGCCGATGAAGTTCTCTCTCTGATTTCTTTCATGCTGTTTTGATCCTGTCTGTGGAGTCAGCACAGACAGAAACTGTTCTCTGGCTCCGAAGACTCCAGGATCCCAAGGCAACAGCCCCGGGAACCCCCAGCACCTTCATTTGTGAATTATGACTTGGGGTGCAGAGATCCCAAGGCTCACTCCAGGCTTGGATATGGCAGTTCCCCTCCTCCTGCCTAGAGGGGGAAGGAGCTGGCCTGATGGCTTGGGCTGGGAAGGAGTCAGGCTCTTGGGGGCAAATGCCAGGTCTCCCAGGCACCAGGCAGAGCTTGTCTCTGGGCATAGAATTTGCTGAAACGGAGTCAGGAACAGGGATGGGGTAGGAGAAGGCTGGGGGCGGGGGGAGGACCCAGGCTAACTTCCTTCCTGCCTTTGCTTCCTCTGACTTTTCTGCTCCATTTTCCTCATTCTTTGTCTCTCATTTTCCTTTCTCATCTTTCGCACTCCCTCCATTTCACCTCTTTCTCTTCCTTTTTTTTTTTTTTTGATGTCCTGCTTTTATTAACTTTTCTCCTTTCATTCTTTCTCATGTCTGTCCCACTATATAGCTTTCTAACTTTTATCTCTGTCTTCTTATTGTCGGTAACTTCTTTCCAAGTTCTCATTTTTAACACTTTTCCCTGTCTTTCCCTGCCCCTTTCTTTGCCTGTCACTTTGCTCCTCCATTGCATCTCTCTCTCTCTCTTTTTTTTTTTTTTTTTTTTCTGTTTTCTAATTGATTCTAATTCCCACAGTCTCCTAGTTCCCCTCTTCTCTTCTCTTTTCCATTCTGTCTTCCCCGGTTCCAGCGATTTCGTGTCGGATTCCGGGAGCCCAGCCCAGCGCGTCAGGAGCGGTGCGCCCAAAGCTGCGCCCCAGCTCCGGGGACTCCTGGTCACCTCGTCCCTTCCGGCGCCCTTCCCTCTTAGGCTGCACCTGGCAAGCCAGCAAGGGAGTGACCCTTGCGCAGGAAGGGGGCGCGTCACCCGCTTTCCCCATGGAACCGTGGGCGTCGCGGGCGACAAGGGCAGCGGCCAGGCACTCGGCCCCTTCCGCCCCTCCCGCTGCCGGCCGCCCGTTTGATGTCGCGGGCCCGGCAGGAATGCGGCCGGGTTATCAATCACCCAGCTGGATCCCGAAGGTCTCGGCCTAATCACATTTAATTGCTCGTGGAGGCCCACTCTCGCCCCGGGCCGGCCGCCGCGCTCAATTACTCCCCAAATACCTGCCATCAATAAATACGCGCTGACACCGGCCCGGCCCGCTCCACCGGCACGGGAGATCGCAGCCGACCAGGCGCCCTCCTCCCTGCCCCCTGTCCCCCATCATTAAACTTACACCTAGACGCCCAAAGGAGCAAGCCAAGCAGATAATAACAGCCCCCTATTACTGAGCGCTTCTAAGTGCCAGACACTGTTGCTCGACGATTTACACCCATCAGCTCACGGGTGCCAGTGAGTGCTCGTGGGTGTCACCACCGTCCGGGAGATGGTATTACCATCTCCTTTGGAGCCAAGGAAACCAGGCTCGGATCATTCATTAATGCGTCCGAGGTGAGGTAGATAGGCAGTGACCCAACTGGGATGGGACCTTGCAACCCCGTGATTCCACGGCCATGCACAAAAGCACTAGGCAATAGTGCCTCCCAGAGGCCAGAGATTTACCTGGGGGCCCGGGCCCTAGGTTGTGCTGACCAGCACCTAAAGCCAGGTACTTATTTACTCAGTATTCAGGCAGGATTTTATTTGTCCTCTCACCAACTTTGTGAAGTAGGCACCCTTCGCCCCATTTTCCAGATGTGAGCTTGGGGGAGTTCACCCTCCAACTGAGGCCACCGCCTATCTCCAGCCTGAAGACTTCCACCACTCTAGGTTGCCCTCCATTCACCCTCTCCCAGCATTCTGCACTCCATTTTCACTCTGTATCTTCAAAGCAACCCTGAAATTCAAAAACTATGGTTTCCCATCTTCCCAGGGCAGCAAATTGCCTAAGGAGGTGACACAGCAAGGCAGGAATCACACAGTGGGTGAGCTCAGAGCCCAGAAATGTCAGCCCCAGCCCCAGCTATTTGCATTACACCATCCTGCTTCTGCTGGGAGTCTTTGCTTTAAAACAGAGCACATCATGTCTACATTTTATGCGGTTTACCATTCATGGGGAGGCAATAATTACACATCTAAACAAAGATGAAGGAGGTGAGTGTCATCTGCAGCCTGTGACTTCTTTTATTTCATACCATTTTTAATCCCTCATATTTATGTATAAAATATATACTCTCATATTCAGGATTTCATATAGCCCTCCAGGTAATAGGTGGTGAATTATATTTCCATCTTAAATAAAATAAAAAGGATGCTCAGTGAGGTGAGATGACTTGCTTAAAGTCACACAGCAAGGAAACAGAGCCAAGCTTTACAGATAGCTGTGCAGTGTCCTTCCACCTGGATTAGGTTAAGTTCTTGCTAGACTGGAAGTTTGTGTTTGTGTGTGTGTGCACGCGCGTGTGTGTGTGTGTATCCACCTAAGTGTACATTTCCCTGAAAAGGGTTTCTGGGTTGCAGGATCTGATATAAAAAGCACTATTTTAGTGGCAAAGCTCTGCCTATTTTTATTTCAGTGCTGAGAATGCTTGATGATGGAAAAACTGACTTTGTAAAGACATTGTGTATAAGACGCTAAAGTGCCTCTCGAAACCCCATCACAGAAAATTACCTGAAAGGTAGTGGTGATGGATAAGGCAGTTATTGATGTGAAATTGGCCAATTTGGGGAAAGTCTGAAGGCTGCAAGTGTTCATCTCGTCTTCCCTCCCACCGCATCAGCGGCTCGCCCCGTCTAGTCTTTCCGATTGGATTTCTCTTTGTTTAGCAATGTGAACAGAAAGGAGCCAAAAAGACAACGTAGATAATCCCAGAGGTGGATGTAGGGAATATGATCTCGATTGAGAATTCCAGGAAAGCAACTGGCCAGTGAAGTCATCGAGAATGGATGTGGGGTGGGGCGGGGCAACAGGCCTCAGCCTCTGTGCCCTCAAGGGGTACTGGCACAGGGTAGTGTGATGTGGCCACCGCCTTTGGGACTGAATGTGCAAATTTAAATTATTACTAGGTTAGGGGCGTCCATGTCTTGCATAGACACCACTAAGCCACAGCCCACTTTCATGAGAAGATAAAACTGTTTTTTCATCTTACAAATAGCTGGCAAATGCCAAGGAAATTAGGCCTCAGAAGGAAAGATTTCCAGAGTCTGGGGCTGCTGAAATCTTTTTTCAGGACACTCATGCCCACATTTTTCTCTACATGCAATTCCTATCTAAGTCTGGAACTAGAAAGAGGACCCACAGACTTTTTTTAGAATAAGATTAATAAAATGAATGTGAAGTGACTCTTTAGGATCCAAAATGACAATATTAACAACATACAAACTCAACCTTTTTCCTCCTTTAATCAGCAGTAAGTTAATAATTATTTTTGCTGAATTTCAGCACATACCAGTTATACTGAGTATTGAAACTGTGATGCCCCAGGACTATCCCGAAATTATCAAAACAGAATTACTAAAATTCACTACAATGAAGAAGAAAAAGAAGAGACGTATTGTACATCTCATTAGATAATAATTGAATTAAATGAGCACTTTCTGTGTGCCAAGAAGTCCTTTACATAAGGACTCTATAAGAATGGAGTCCTTTACATAATTTCATTTAAATATACATAGTAGCACAGTCACACATCATCCCCATTTTATAATTAAGGTAACTGAGACCCTGAAAGATTATGTAACTTGCCTGTGGTCTCACTGCTGGTGAACAACAGAGCTGGGATTTGAGCTACTGACTCGAAAGGAACATTCTCTCAAAACTGCTTCTTCAGGGCCTTCACTGTTTGTGATTTGTGTCTCCTATAGAAGCAGAAGCCACGATGGAAGAGACGGTCTTTGAGTCCACTGGGTTTCTGAATTGACTTAAATAAGAAGTTGGCGGGTGGGCGTGGTGGCTCATGCCTGTAATCCCAGCACTTTGGGAGGTTGAGGTGGGTGGATCACCTCAGGTCAGGAGTTCGATACCAGCCTGGTCAACATGGTGAAACCTTGTCTCTACTAATAATACAAAAATTAGCCTGATGTGGTAGTGCGCATCTGTAATCCCGGCTACTCAACTCAGGAGGTTGAGACAGGAGAATCGCTTGAACCCGGGAGGTGGAGGTTGCAGTGAGCCGAGACCACGCCATTACACTACAGCCTGGGCAAGATGCCATCTCAAAAAAACAAAAAAAAGAAAGAAAGAAATTGTTATTGGAGGCAAAATGACATTTTGGGCTAATATCTTGAATCGGGGCAGAATGATATAGAAGGGCAACACTATAGAATCTTAGGGCAGAAGGAAATTTTATTATCATATTATGTAAGAGATTCAGAGTGAAAGTGACTTGCCCAAAGTCACAAAGCAGTTGTGTGAAAGAACAATATCGCAAAAGAAAAAAATAAAGAGAGCGCCACATTTCTAATTCAGTTCAGTTGAGCTAGATAGAACTAGTTCAAATGGCTCCAGAGATCTGATTTCTGAGCAACCTGAAATCCAGGTCTTCTGTACCTTAAATGTTTATTTTATTTTTATTTTTATTTATTTATTTATTTTTGAGACAGAGTTTCACTCTTGTTACCCAGGCTGGAGTGCAATGGCGCGATCTCGGCTCACCGCAACCTCCGCCTTCTGGGTTCAAGCAATTCTCCTGCCTCAGCCTCCCAAGTAGCTGGGACTACAGGCGCACGCCACCATGCCCAGCTAATTTTTGTATTTTTAGTAGAGACAGGATTTCACCATGTTGACCAGGATGGTCTCGATCTCTTGACCTCGTGATCCCCCTGCCTCGGCCTCTCAAAGTGCTGGGATTATAGGCATGAGCCACCGTGCCCGGCCTCTGTACCTTAAATGTTAAGTAGCTCAGAAAGAGAAGCAGTAGGATCAAGGGCACCAGGATGGGGAGTGGGTTTTGGTTTTCAAAAATATCTGTCCATTCCTACATCCACATCCACATTATGCTCATAATATACACTATATTTTTGTATATTATTTGATCTGATGAAATACATAATATTTTCCCAAGCTCAGAGAGTAGAAGTATTTTTAGAAAACATTGCTATTTTTATTAATCTTTTAACATGCCATCATGATTAAAATAGTATGCTCCCTAGGCAACAAGACAAATCTCCAAACCCGTCATTCTTTCTTCCTAATAGATTGCTCTGGCTGTACCCCTCCTTTTATTTTGGTGCTGACACCAAAGAGCACCAAATGAAATGTCTGAGTTACTGAGCTCAAGTTCAAGCTAGCTACCGATGGCTCTCTGAGCCTCACTTTAGCACCTGTAAACCAGGGCAGGGATTAGCAGCCAGGAAAGAGATAGGAAGCGCATTAGGTCAAAGTTCTGTTCTGTCTCGTTCTGAACCGCCCTAGTGCTCAGAGCACTGCATGGCCCACAGTAGGTGCTCAGTCAGCACAGGGCCTATTGAATGAATGAAGGTAAATGTTTCACCGAGTCATATAACAGTACTGGGAAAAATCGAGGGCTCTGGGTTTGGCTGATTTTTTTAAAGCTTTGGAAAATGTACAGGTTTGCCATGAGTTCCAACCTTTAAAAAATTGGTTTGGTTCACAAAACAATAAAAATGATTTGCCTCTGGCAAGATGGGCCACGTAGTGCTATCAAAGCAGTTATAAAAATATTCTTGATTTGGTTCAAGTCTCTGATGACTGGTCACGATGAATATTAAAGAAACTTTCACCACGTCAACTGGTGGGTTAGCCAGACTATATCGAGCCAGTTCGACTTGTCCTTATATTTCACTGGCAAAAAACATTTAAAGCATGGCATTAAATGAAACCCTTCTGAGATATAAAATTGTGTAGAGTTAAAACTCTTCTTTAGAGTTCATTTTACACTATGGTCCAGTAGTTAATTAATGCACTCTCTGAGAGAGACTCAAGGGTGAGAGAATTCTGACTCTGACTTGTAGCTAGTTTGGAAAGAAAGGAGAATCCCCAGAACAGCTTTGTTTTTTTAATTGTCTTTAAGACCTCAGTGTTCTTTTCTGTAATATGGGACCTGTGGTCCTTCCTATAGCCCTCAGATATATGTTAAGAGGCATAATTAAGGCATAGTTAACATTTCCCTCTCCCTTGAGACCAGTAATAGGGTTTTATTATTTTATTTTTTTGAGATGGAGTCTCAATCTATCACTCAGGCTGGAGTGCAATGGCATGGTCTCATCTCAGCTCACTGCAACCTCTGCCTCCCAGGTTCAAGCGATTCTCCGCCTCAGCCTCCCGAGTAGCTGGGACTACAGGTACATGCCACCACATCCACCTAATTTTTGTATTTTTAGTAGAGACAGGGTTTCACCATGTTGGCGAGGCTGGTCTTGAACTCCTGACCTCATGATCTACCCACCCCCCGGCCTCCCAAAGTGCTGGGATTACAGGCATGTGCCACTGAGCCTGGCCCAGTAATAGGGTTTTAAAGCAAAACAGCACTTGTAGGAATTAGATGGGAAACTGAAAAGTAGTAATTTCAGAATAAAAAGTGTCATCCCTAGTAGCCTGAACTGTGTTCAATTTTAGTATCTCTAGGGGTTGAGGGAAACAAAGCTTTTTCAAGGACTTAATATGTGGGTCACAGGACCCAGAGCTGGGGGCACAGTAAACCTTTGTAAAATTTATCTCGATTTTCAAGGTCATTGAAAAGAAACTTGATCATTTCACACATTACTAACTCATAGATTGTAAAAATCTCCCCCAAAGTCTGACAGTCTTTCTGCACTTATCAGAACCCAGATTTCTAAACCCAGGGCCAGAATGAGGTCTCACGTTACTAGGACTTCATCACTTTTCAAAAATATACAGCAGGCCATTTGCTGGTAGGTTATGAAATATGATCGTAAATTAAAACTAAATGACTCACATAAAATAAAAGGACAAAGAGTACTTTGTGATGCCGAGAGCTCTGGTTTGATTGTGTTAGGTTCATTTATTTGGGTATTTAGAACATTTCAGAAAGCCAAGTAACTCCATTTACTCTCAGTTGATGGTAGGCACGTGGTACTATTACTGCAAAGCTTTGCCTATAGCCCACTGTAGACCAATAAGTAAGACCAGACATTTGGACACCTCTTTATAGTTTATAATGTTCTGTCGCCTACATTTTCTCTGTGAGGCAGGGAACATGAAGTAGAGGAGGAAACAGGCTCGCACATTTAGGGATGGGTCACAGGTACTCAGTAGAGTTGGGACTTCACAGGAAACAGAAAATTTAAGCTAAAGGACACATGACATTTTTTTTTTTTTTTTAATGAGTTAGGGTCTAAGAATGTCAGTATACCTGAGAAATTGGTGGGGGAGAGATAACATGGTAATATTTATGCAGCCTTTTGAAATTAGTCCTGGCAGGTATGCGGTGGGAGGTGTTTGTTGCAATTGCAACTTTTCCAGTATCATTGGCTTTATATGTGCTCAGTTAATTCATAACCCTCCCACCCCCAGGAGAGCAGGCAGATCAGATAAGGCAGGAATACACTCCAATACCCTTGGGGCTCCCAGTTGCTCTTTTGTTGATTTTTCTCAGTTCCACTATATTAAAATTGAGGAGCATGGTATAGGAAAGAAAGGTAGTCAGAAAACCAAATACTGCATGTTCTACTTATAAGTGAGAGCTAAGCACTGGGTACACCTGGACACAAAGATGGGCACCGTAGAGACTGGGGACTCCAAAAGTGAGAAGGAGGGAGAGGGAAAAGGTTGAAAATCTGTCTATTGAGTGCTACGTTCACTGCTTGGGCTATGGGATCATGCAATACACACACATAACAAACCTGCACATGTGCCCCCAAATTTAAGATTAAAGATAAAGAAAAGAGAGTTCTTTATTATTAGTCTTTTCACACATCTCAATTCTTTTCCTCAAGAGCCTTTCCTTCCTTCCTTCCTTCCTGCCTTCCTTCCTCCTTGCCTCTCTCCCTCCCATTGCAGTGTTGTGCAGCTATCACCATGATCCATCTCTAGAACTTTTTCATCATCCCAGAGGGAACCTGTTAGCCACTAACTTTCCATCCCCCTCACTGCTGACTGGGACAACCATCCTTCTACCTTCTTTTTTTTTTTTTAATTTTATTATTATTTTTTTATTTTTGAGATGAAGTTTCATCCTGTTGCCAGGCTGCAGTGAGTGCAGTGGCGTGATCTCGGCTCCCTGCAACCTCCATTTCCCAGGTTCAAGCGATCCTCCTGCCTCAGCCTCCCTAGTAGCTGGGACTACAGGTGCCCACCAACATGCCTGGCTAATTTTCGTATTTTTAGTAGAGGTGGGGTTTCACCATGTTGGCCAGGATGGTCTTGATCTCTTAACCTCCTGATCTGCCTGCCTTGACCTTCCAAAGTGCTGGGATTACAGGCGTGAGCCACCACGCCCAGCCCCTTCTGTCTTTATAAATTTAATTACTCTGGGTACCTCATACGGTGTTTGTGCTTTTATGTCTGACTTTTTCACTAAGCATAATATTTTCAGGTTCATCCATACCGTAGCATGTATCAAAACTTTATTTCTTTTGGTGGCTGCATTATATTTCATTGTATGTATATAGCACATTTCATTTATCCACTCTTCATCCATTGATGGACATGGGTTGTTTCCACCTTTCAGTTTTTGTGAAGAGTGCTGCTGTGAATATTGGTATAGAAATGTCTTAGTTCCTGATTTCCAATTTTAAAAAAACAAAAGAGGTTGGGTATAGCAACTAATGCTTGTAATCCCAACATCTTGGGAGGCTGAGGCAAGAGGATCACTTGAGCCGCTTGACCTCTGGATCTTGATTTCTCCATATGCATCAGGTAGATTCTAACAGCATTTAGCTCAGACAGTTACTGAGACAATACAATGAGATAGATTGTATCAGGTGCTACCCATGATGCCTGACCTGAAGAAAGGCCTTTACATGGGGAATTCACTGCCTTGTGTGAAAGATTCTGGTCCCGATACTTGGGCGTTGAGTAGCCTTTAAGAGTTTTCAAGCAGGAGTGATGTCCTGATGGGGGTCTTACTGCAGGGAAGGACTGGGGCATAGACCGAAGGTTAAACGAGCTGTTTTCCCTGGTATCTTTTGGGATAACACAGGAGAAAAAGTTAAACTACTGAATTTCGAGGCAAGTAGGTATGACTGAGAAAGACTTCCAAAGCTGACTCATTTTTCCCAGGAACAGCTGGGCGGAGTGTTGGGTTTAACAATTCATCCAGCACTGGTCATCCTTCCTTATCCTCCTTTCCTGTCCCGCAGTGCCCACCACAGTGTCAGGCACATATAAGTCCTGTCTTAGTCTGTTTGTGCTGCTATAACAAAATAGCAAATACTGGGTCATTTATAAACAATGGAAATGTATTTTTCCTAATTCTGTAGGCTGGGAAGTCCAAGATCAAGGGGCTGGCCAGGTTCAGTGTCTGGTGAGGGCTGTTGTCTGCTTCCAAGATGGTGCCTTGAGGCTGCAGTCTCCGGAGGGAAGGAACACGGTGTCCTTGCATGGCAGAAGGACAGAAGAGCAAAAAGGGGCTGAACTCACTCCCTTGGCCCTTGTATAAGGGCACTAATCCCACCTGTGAGGATGGAGTCCTCATTGTCTAATCACCTCCAGAAAGTGTTACATGGGGGATTACACTTCAACCCGAGTTTTGGAGAGAAGACAGAAACATTCAAACCACAGCAGGCCCCAAATGAACACTGCACGGACTAGAATAATTCTACAGTCATACCTTTTTTCATCACATCCTCCCTCCCTCCCCTGCTCTCTTCTCTTTGCTTCTGACAAGGTGTCTGATGACAGTCTGAAGGATTGTAGGGTGGAAGTGAACATGTGCCAGTTGAAAACATAGAAACAGAATGCGTGCACCAGGAATCTCAAAGCCCTGCGCTTTTACAACCTCTGAAAGACCAGCAGCACTCCGCTACCAAAGACTTCCACTCTGTGCCTCGGCTTTAAGAATCAGTCTCATGAAAGCCGTTTCCAACAAGCATTTAAAATCATCCATCCAAAAGATAACTAAATCATGGCCATTCACTGCTCTCAGCCCATCACACTGCAATGAAAACATGTATTTAACTGAGAAAACACTGAGCCTCCCCTCTCCCCGGCCTCTGTCCCCTTTCTTCTCCCTTTCTTTGAGGGCTCAAAATGTTATGATTCATCTCAGCGCTGCCCAGTGCTGCAGTGAATTACAGGCCCCAGAGATTTCCAAACCCGGAGGGGTGCAGGGAGGGAACGGCCCCCAGTGCATCCCCAGCATTCTCTCTCCAGCCAACTGTGTTTGTGCCTTGACTCGTTTTGATCATTGCTTATAACAGTAGCCAAGCAGAGGAAATTAAGCTTTTGTATTTAAACTAATCCATGACCCTGGATAATTTGTAAGAGACATCTATGAGGGGTTAAAAATGAGCCTCCAACTGCTTGATGTGGAGACATCCCAGACACACCAATGGCTCCCTTGGTGGGATCATAGAATTTCAGTGTTGAATGAAAGGATGTCAGAGCATGCAGTGTCCTTTGGGGACATCTGTCTAGTTCAACTCTCTTGGTTTTAATGGAGAAACTGAGGCCCAGATAGGGGAAGGGACCTGTTTGGAACAATGTAGGGAGTGTGTGGCTGGGTAGGGATTTACTGCAGGATTTCTGACTCCCTGTTCTAGGAGAATGCGATGAGAGCAGTGTTGTTCTGAAGTACCCACTAACTGATGACTCCTGTCAAATGGACATTGCATTTGCCTGTCCTCTGAGGCCACATTTCAGAACAGCATGCTGTGTTGCCTTCAAGAGAAGCACCAGCCCCTAGTTGAATGCTACAGTGCAGTTTTATTTTTCAAAGGCTTTTTATATAGGGTGTAAGGATCTAATGAAGAGACTAAGGGTTTGGGCTGTAGGGTCAGAGCATGTGTATTCTTTTTTTTCTAAAGACAGGTTCTTGCTCTATAGCCCATGCTGGAGTGCAGTGGTAGCTCACTGCAGCCTCGACCAACCAGGCTCAAGCGTTCCACCTACCTCAGCCTCCCAAGTGGCTGGGACCATAGGTGTACACCATTATCCCCAGATATTAATACTTTTTGTATTTTTTGTAGAGACAGGGTCTCCCTGTGTTGCCCAGGCTGGTCTTGAACTCCTAGGTTCAAGCAATCCTCCTGTCTCAGCCTCTCAAAGTGTTGAGATTACAGATGTGAGCCACCGGGTCCAGCCAGAGCACGTGTATTCTCTGTGCCTCAAGGTCTTCTGGGGTAATAGTACAACCCATCTCATGGGGTTGTTGGAAGCATTAAAGAAGTTAATTGTGGCAAAAGGCCAAGTTCAAGAAATGTGAACTGTTACTATCATTTCCATTGTTCACAGAGAACAGCTAGCAAAGGACGAATATGTGCTGGTAAATGCCAGGACCTGTAGGCTGGTTTCAGCTTCCTGCACCAGCTTACAATGCCCTGAGTAAAAGACACTAAATGGGGAGCATCAGAGACGCTGGCTTTGAGTTCCAGTCCTACCATGAACCAGCCATCTGACCCTGGGCAAGAGTATCAGTTCCTTCTGCCTCAGTGTTCGCATCTGTAAAATGGAAACATTAGCCCTGGCCGTGTGAGAAGCATTCATTCATTTGGTATCTACAGATCACTTAGTGCCAGGCACATGGGACAACAAAACAAAGATGCTGCCCCCGTGGAGCTCACACGCTAGCAGAGGAAACAGACAGTGCAAGGAAACTCACAAACACAAATGAACACATTCTTATTTATGTGAAATCAGCCATAACTTACACGGAATGTATGAGCCTCCCCTTTTAAAAGCGTTCGCTGACTCCCAAATGTCTCTTCTAATGAACAGAAACTGATACTTACTTAAAAAGTTTGTTTTCCTTCCTTTTTCATTATGGAAAATGTCAAACATATACAAAGGAGAGAGAATTGTATTAAAAACCCCTACTTACCATCACCCTGTTTTGCCAGTGATCAGTTTATGTCTAACTTTGTTACATCTAAACCACTCCCATAAAATTCTCTCTCTTCCAGGATTATTTTGAAGCACATCTCAGAAATTATATGATTTAATTCATAAACATTTTAGCATTTATCTCTAAAAAAATAAAAAAAATTATTGTAAAAAAAGTAAGCATACTATCATTATCTCATCAAAAAATTAGCAATAATTCCTTAATATTATTAAACATGCAGGTGGTGTTTAAATTTTATATAATTTTATATAATTTATATAATTTTTATATAATTTTAAATAATTTTTATATAATTTTAAAAATAAATATAAATTTTTTAAAATAAATTTTATATATTTTTTAAATAAAAAAATGCATATTATTAAAATTAGTATGAAAATAAAGTCCATTAGGATCTCTTGATGTCTCTCAAAGTTTCTTTTAATATGTTGGTTTTCTTTTCCCATCTCTTTTTTTCTTCCAATATATGTGTTGATAAGACTAGGACTTTTGCTTCTATATGTTTTCCTGGAATCTGCATTCTTGAGAAATAATTTAGCATGTTCCTCTGTCACCTGTAATTCTTCTAAACTGTCAGATCTAGATGCTCGATCAGACGAAGGTTTCGGAAATGTGATTTTATCGATGGCATTATGTTCTTCCATCACAGGGTACTTAATAGCTGTTTGTCTCTCTTTTGGTTGTTTAAAGCTGTTGATGATCGATTTCTAGATCCATTTCTTCAGTAAGGGCTTTGAAATAGTGGCATCCTAATTCTATCATTCTCTACTCCTATATTAGCCCTGATAGGTCTATAAAGAAAAACTTCTCTCCATCAACTATTTGGTTGCCCTGAGGCACAGTCAGTGTGTGAAAGAGAGGAGGAATGTTGATCCTTTCTCTTCAGTTATCATTTTTCAAAAGAATGAGTTCGTTATATAGACTTCTCCAAAGGACAATGGGCTCATGGCTTTAAACATATTTTATGTGTTTCGATCCATGCCAGTCATTTTCTTGTTGATGAGTAAATGCTCCCCTCTTTGTCCAACACAGGCTTTTCCAAGTTGGCTCCTGTCTTTTTTAATATAATGTCAATAATCTTTGAAAGTTCCTTTGCTTTCTGGAAAAAGATGATCTAGGCCCCCCTTATGTATTTCCTGCTCCAGACAAGGGATCAGCCATTTCTCCAAATAAGTGCTGGTCCCTTTAAGTGAGAAACGGAATTCAAGGCTGCCATCTGGGAACTAGAGGGGCTCCTTGATGGGTACTGGGCTTCCTGTAGACAGGAACAGGATACATATAGTCCCTGTCTTCCTGGCTCCTTAATCAGACATGGAAGACAGGAATGGAGCACATAGTTGGAGAGGTGTCAGGTGCTAGGGAGGGCAAGTTTAGGATGTCACGTCAGTGCTATTAGATGATCTAGTCAGGACAAGAGCTCAGAGAAGACTTCTGGAGAATAAGATGGAGAGAATTGGGACAAGAGGGGAGCTACTTCCTGCTCAGCCAGTAACTAGATTTCCAGCCTCAGAGGAAGGAATTAATGAGGTGGGGATGTGAAACTGATCTGTAAATTGTAACATTCTAGACAATAATCCTCTAGTGGTGGAATTTAAAACACCCAATCTGTGGGAAATAATTTATTACCAGTGGGCCAACATCGGCACCTTTCAAATCAAAGCGGGGAGGCTATGTGTTCTCAGAACAATAGCTCATTAAGCATATATTGTCCACTTTAATCTCCACAATAACCCCATGGAGCAAAGACTAATATTATGCCCATTTAACAGATGAGGAGTCAGAGGCTCCTGTGAAGTTAAGAAATTTGCTCAAGGTCACCCAGCTAGTAGGTAGTGGAGATGAGATTTGAACCCAGGACTTTCTGATGTTGGCGATCAATCTCTTAACCATTCTGCTGTGCTCTACCACCTTGGAGGCCCCTTTAAAGAGGTTAAAAGTTCCTTGCTTCTCAACCTGCTGAGTCTTAATCTTAACTTTCATCTCTCATCTTACTGTTGGCCACATTGCTCCCTTGTTCTCAGCTCCCAGGAAGACTTGAAATTGCATCCTGGCCCTTAGAATCTGCAACAGAGCAAGTTTCCTCACCTGTTTGTTTTTCTCTGAGCCTCAGTTTCCTTATCTGTGACGTAGGGATAATAATATTCATTGTTACAGTTATTGAGATGACGGAAAGATGTGATCTATGTAAAGCATTTAACACACTGAGTGTTCAATAAACTGTAGTTATTAGAAATAATGAACCAATCAATAGGTCACCTGTAGTCCATCATTTGATGCCCATTACAACTTGAGAGGCAGGAATATCATTATCCCTACTTTACAGAGGAGAAAACCAAAACACAGTAAGGGGGATTCCTGTGTCTAAGGCCACATAGAAGTTAGTAGTAGCAGCAGCATTTGGACACAGGCAGAGCCTTTGGGCTTGAGTACCACACTTTGCTGCCTTAATAGGAGTCTTGTCCAGAAGCCTCCTGCCATGTCAGCCTTGGGGCCTTGTCACTTACTCCCATCTTGCTCAAAGGAAGTGGAGATCAGCCTAGAGATGGAAGTACCTGCTTCCAGAGGCCTGCTGCAGGATGATACAAGAGACTGACCTCTCAAGGAGCTACTGATCCCACTCTGAAACCCCCAACAGCCCAGAGTGGATGGATGCCATGCTCAACCTGACACTGAACCAGGGGCACTGAGTTCAGTAATTACCAGTTTAATAAATTGCCTATTTTTCTTATAGAGCACTAAATAAGAACACTGGCATCCCTTTAGTGCAGACCCTGGGAGAAGGATGATCTTTAAAAATTAACTTTGTATGCAAAACTTTGTGTTAAGTCACACACTGTAACACCACCAGGACAGAAGGGAGAGGACAAGGGCAGTGTTGGCGTTTCATCAGCAAGCTGTCAAGATCCCCCCCCCAAAACACACCCCCACCATCTCTCTCTCTCTCTCTCTCTTTTTTTCCAGAGCTCCATTTCTTCACTCAGCCTTTATTAAGAACATAGGTTTGAGTCTACAGGAACAAATTCTTCTGGCTCTTTATGGAACATATTGAAGGGGAGGGGGGTATTAGGCTGCATTACTGCATAAATGATACAACATGCTTACCAGTATGAATCATCCGACCTAGAATGACAAAAAAAAAAAAAAAAAAAGTGCTTGAAAACGAAGCACAGCCAAAATATTGGCAGGCCCCAGTTACTTGGTCCAGATTTCATCTCTTTTAAACCAAAAACATAAAAATAAAAAGAAATTAAATTTCAGGCTCATGGTGACAATTCCCACGGAGGAAGGCTGAAGTATTTTGTCTACACCCCTCCGGCCCCCTTCCGAATCACAGACTCCCCGCAATCAGAGATGGCGAAGACCCCACCGGGTCACCTCGGCCGGCCCCTGGGCTTCCTCCCCCCGCCCAGGCAGCGCCCCCCGCCGCGAGCTCGCGGGGCGGAGGAGCCGGCTCGGCTTTGATTAGCAACACTTGCGGAGGCCGCGGCGCACCCTGACAGCCCGGCAGCTCCGCGCCAAAATGGATGGGTCTCGGGCGGCGAGGGCACGGATACAAATGCGCCGCCGCGTTCTCAGGTGCACAAATGCGGCCTCGGGCGGGCGCCGGTTCCCAGGCGCACGGAGGCGGCGGCCCCTTCAACTCGGGGCGCGGGCGGGAGCGGAACCCGCGTTAATTACTGTACGTTTCCACTGTAAAGAGTGTCAGCCGGGTAGCGGGGCCGCCGCGCCTGCCCGGCCCCGGCGCACAAAGGCTTCATATATTCTGAATGAAGGCGAATCGCAGCCTCGGCCTCCTTGAAAAGAGCCGTGAGGGAGACTTAATTCTCTCCCTTTCAGCTGTGCTCAGACTGTGAAATCCACACAATCGCGCCCTTCTCTTTAAAGGAAGGGAGAAGAGGGGCCGCGGCCGCGCGCCCCGCCATTAGCTGCGCGCACAGAGGGAGAGTTCACTCCGGGGACAAGGGCGGCGCGGCCGGCCCGGGCTCCTGGGCAGCCGCGTTTCCCATCGCACCGGCTGCAGCCCGCTTCTCCCGCGGCACTTCCCGGCGCCTTTTGTGGGGCAAGTCCTGGCGAGGGTGTCCGCCGTCAGGCGCGGGGGCTCCGTGCTCCCCACTGTTCGGCAGGAGATCCGGGACTTCCACGGGCGGGCTGGGTCCGTTCCCAGGACCAGAGGTCCTGGCTAGAGCTGTCCGGGGGCTCCCGGCCTCCAGAGAGGCCTGGCCACACCCAGTTCGTGAAGCTGCTTCAATAATGAGAAATAATAATAACGATAATGAAAATAAAAATGCCAGGAACAAGTACAGATACATTACACTAAATGCAAAATATTGGTGTTGAGAATCTGATGCTTTTTAACGCACACGCAAGCTCGATGCATGCCACACAAGATTATTACAAGATTTAGGAAAAATAGGTATACAGTCACGGGTCGCTTAATGACTGGGATACATCCTGAGAAATGTGTCCTTAAGCAATTTCGTTGTTGGTGAATAGTGTGTACTTAACACAAACCTACACACCTAGGCTCCATGCTGTAGCCTATTGCTTCTAGGACACAAACCTGTAAAGCAGGTTACATTCCTGAATACTGCAGGCAACTGTGACACAATGGTATTTGTATATCTAAACATAGAAAAGGTATAGTAAAAACGCCTTTTAAAAGGTGTTTTTACTATAACTTTTAAAAGGTTTTTTTAAAAAAGGTGCCCCTGTATAAGACAGGTCCATCATTATCATATGGGACCACTGCCAATGTGAGACCTGAACATCCTTATGCAACCATGATTGGATATTAATTTCCTTGTGGGTCCTAGATGTCTGCTCAGCAAAGGGGACCCAGGTTTGATCCCGGTGATGCACCACATCCTTTTCCAGAATCTCTGCAACTGATTATGTAACCCTATTTGGAGAGAATGTCTCAAGGATAAAGTGGACTGTGAACCTGAACCTCGGGACAAACGTCCTCCCAGCCCACCCTTTGCAGCCCTGAGGTTTGGACTATGCTGAGGTGTGTGTTAATCTTCTACAACTGTGTCAGCTCTTGAATTCCAGTATTATAAAGCTTGACAGGATCTTAGCAGTTTACCTGGTTACCGACCTAGTGCTGTCATTTTCCTGTCATTCTCTCCTTGCCTCCCTTTCAGTTGGCAAAGCTGGAGACAAAATAGGATGACCCCGGAGCCACCTTGGAGTCTGTTTCCTTAATACCTGAAGTGTATAGAACGCATCATTTGTAGCTTGGCTTTAAGAAATGAGGGGGAAAGTTGCATCCATCGCCAATGAGTCCCACTGGCTTCCCATGCTTTCCATGGAAGAAGAAGGGAGCAAATATTTTCAATGACACCTACTATTTTAGTACCTATCATGAGCTGAGCACTCAGAATGGATTATGTCCGCAAAACCCACAGGAGGTAGGTATGATTGGAGCAGAAGAGGGTGAAGGATCTTCTAAACATCACAGTCAATAAGTGGTAGGGGTGGGTTTGAACCCCAGTGGGAATGATCCCCAAGTTCTTTTTGATTATGTCCAGGGCCTCTTTATCCTCTACCAGCAGGGCGAGGCCTATCACACACTTTCTACCACCAGATCTCTAGAAAATCCTTTGAGATAGCTGCTTTTCTCGGTCCTCTTCTTTCCATCTAACATATAAATAAATTGAGGGTCCTACATGATTATACAGCTTAAGGGCATCCAGTAAATAGCAGAGACAAAGCCTGTGCTCTTTGCTCTGTGTGTGTGTGTGTGTGTGTGTGTGTGTGTGTGTGTGTGTAGGGAGGGAGGAAGGGCAGTAGTATAGAAGATTGACTCTATCCCTAAAAATTCTGATTCTGTAAGTCTGGTGTGGAGCCAGGGAATCTTTATTCAAGCTCAAAAACAACAAACTTCACAGACTAATCTTAATACTTGCATATGAAGCTGCCAAAATTGCAAATACCAGTAATCTGCAGAATGAATCCTGGGGTTCTAAGACACCTCTTCAGGAAAGAGTCAGAAAACTGAACTCATGGGTCCCTGGAGGCTCTTTTAAGGAACCTCTTTTTTTTTGGAATCCCCACTGGGTACTCAGAGCAAAGTCCCTCCTTGGAGAAGGTGACTATATATTCATTCTCTCGGTGCCCAGATTTGTGTGGATTTCTGTGCGGCTTGCGGATTCCAGCAGATCTCTGGGGACTTCTGTAGCTGGATGGGTGTGGTATGTAGAACAGGCAACAGAGGCTAAGGAGCCGTTAGTGGTGAGCCGGGGAACTCAGGAGCAAATCTGTGGCTCCTCTACCTTCTTAATCCCCTCGACTAGCCTTTGGCTATATGGTGACATAGAGGACAGCTGCAGATTCCTATCATTCAATTACATATATTTATTATTATTTATTAAGGAAAATTGGAAGACAACATTTTAAAGAAGAATGTGTAAGTTATCTTCAGGCCCATCATCCAGGAAACTTCAGTTAATAGACTGGTATGTTTCTTCCTGGTCTGCTGAAGAGTGGGTGCTAGAGTTCAGACCACGTGAGTCCTAATCCTGCTCTTTGTTAGCTGTATGACCTTGGGCAGGTTTCTTTTTCTAAGAAAATGAAGTGAAATTCACAAAAATACAACAATACAATAAACAATTTTTAAATGCACATTTAAGTGTCATTTAATACATTCACATTGTCGTGCAACCAACATCTCTATTTCGTTCCAAAACATTTTCATCACCCTGTTACATGAAGCAGTCACTTCCCATTCACTACCACTTCCAAACCTTGGCAACCGTTAATCTAGTTTTAGTCTCTATGGATTTACTTATTCTGGATATTTCATATGAATGGAACCACATAATATGTGATCTTTTATGTCTGGCATAGTATTTAGAGATTCATCAATGTTGTTGCATGTATCTAGCAATTTTTTTTTTTTTTTTGAGATGGAGTCTCACTCTGTCACCCAGGCTGGAGTACAGTGGCATGATCTCAGCTCACTGCAACCTCCACCTCCCAAGATCAAGTGATTTTCCTCCCTCAGCCTCCAGAGTAGCTGGAATTATAGGTGTGCACCACCATGCCTGGCTAATTTTTTGTATTTTTAGTAGAGATGGGGTTTCACCATGTTGACCAGGCTGGTCTCGAACTCCTGATCTCAGGTCATGCCCCACCTTGACTTTCCAAAGTGCTGGGATTACAGGTGTGAGCCACAGGCCTGGCCGTAATTCATTTTTTTTAACATCATAGTAACATTTCATTGTATGGATGTGCCCCATTTTTGTTTATCCATTCAACAATTGATGCACATTTGGGTTGTTTCCACCTTTTGGCTATTGCGAAGAGTGCTGCTCTGAACATTCTTATACAAGTTTTTGTTAGAACACTTTCCATTTTTTTGGGTATATACCTAAGGTGAAATTATTCTGTGCTAATAATTTTATGCTTAACTTTTTGAGGAACTGCCAAAATGTCTTCCGCAGCCAATGCACCATGTTCTATGACCACCAGCAATGTACGGGGTTCTGTTTTCTCCCCATTCCTACCACCACTTGTGGTTTTCCTTAAAATATTATTGTAGCCATCTAGTGGGTGTAAAGTGGTGTCTCATTGTGGTTTTGATTTGCAGTTCCCTAATGACTAGTGATGTTAACATCTTTTCATGTGCTTATTAGCCATTTGTATACCTTCTTTGAAGAAGGTCTCTTCAAGTATTGGGTCATTTGTTTTTTGTCGTTGAGTTGTAAGAGTTCTTTATATATTCTGGACACTAGGCCCTTATGAAATATGTTATTGGAGTCCAGGTGCAGTGGCTCACGCCTGTAATCCCAGCACTTTGGGAGGCCAAGGTGGGTGGATCACCTGAGGTCAGGAGTTTCAGACCAGCCTGGCTAAATGGTGAAACTCCATCTCTACTAAAAATACAAAAAATTAGCCGGGCATGGTGGCCTGCGCCTGTAATCCCAGCTATTCCGGAGGCTGAGGCAGGAGAATCACTTGAACCCTGGAGACGGAGGTTGCAGTGAGCCGAATTGTGCCACTGCACTGCATCCTGGGAGACAGAGCAAGACTCTATCTCAAAAAAAAAAAAAGAAAAGAAATATGTTATTTGAAAATATCTCCCCCCATTGTTGAGTAGCTTCTTAACCTTGTGTGCTTCCTTTCCTCATCTAAAAAATAGTAATAGCCACATCATAGGGAAGTTGGGAGATGAAAGGATTAATCCGTAGCAGTTAGCATAGTGCCTGGTATGTAGTAAGTGTTCAGAAATGTTAGTTGCAAATCTATAGGCATCATTTTAAAATAAATTGGGCTCGTAGTCTTCAACTTGAGATTATATTATGAGTATCTTTTTAGGGTACTGTATATTTTTGACAACATGTTGATTTTTAATGATGGTCTAGTAGTCTTCATTAGAATGAGACATAATCAAACAATCCCCTATTTTTGGGTGTTTAGATCTCCACCCAATTCCCAATTAAATCCTTTGAGTTTTGTCAAGTTGTCAGTGTTTCATTTTTTCCCCCTAGTTTGATGTGAGCTGGGTAAGTATAATTATACAACCCAACTGGCCAACTAATAATTTTAAACATAAAACAGTGAACATCTTTAATGAGAAGATGAACCTTTCTCAGATACATGAACATTTTACATAGATTCACGTATATTGCGCGCGCGCGCGCACACACACACACACACACACACACACACACACGTAGCCAGCTTCCACGATGGCCCCAATGATTCCTGTCACTCTGAGTGTACACTGGATTCCATAACTTGTTGCTTCTTGTTCTTCTTTCTCTTTTCTTTTCTTTCTTTCTTTTTTTTTTTTAATTTGAGACAGAGTTTCACTCTTGTTGCCCAGGCTGGAGCAGAATGGCATGATTTCAGCTCACCGCAACCTCCATCTCCTGGATTCAAGCAATTCTCCTGCCTCAGCCTCCTGAGTAGCTGGGACTACAGGCATACGCCACCACGTCCAGCTAATTTTGTTGTATTTTTAGTAGAGACAGGGTTTCACTATATTGGCGAGGCTGGTCTCGAACTCCTGACCTCAGGTGATCCACCCACCTTGGCTTCCCAAAGTGCTGGGATTACAGGCATGAGCCACTTGCCTGGCATCCATAACTTGCTTCTAATGAACAGAGTAAGGTAAAAGGACCAGGTCATACAAGGGGTGTGACATTATCACACCTTAGGAACATGTGTATGCAGACACACAGCATCTGTATTTTGGCACAAGGCCACAAGTCTCAGATGCTTGTTCGTTGATCTAATGCTTAGAAAATAATGAAGTACAATGTTTTATTTTTGTTACTGTGGTTTTTTGTTTGTTTGTTTGTTTTTGTTTTTTGAGACAGAGTCTTGTTCTGTCACCCAAGCTGGAGTGCAATGGCGCAATCTCGGCTCACTGCAACTACCACCTCCCAGGTTCAAGCAATTCTCCTGCCTCTGCCTCCCAAGTAGCTGAGATTACAGGCACCCGCCATCATGGCAGGCTAATTTTTGTATTTTTGTAGAGATGGGGTTTCACCATGTTGCCCAGGCTGGTCTTGAACTCTTGATCTCAGGTGATCTCAGCCTCCCAAAATGCTGGGATTACAGGCATGAGCCACCACGCCCAGCGTTGTTACTGCTTTTGTAACACCTGGAATATAAAATGGTAAGTGTGTTGCTGATATTAACACAATTTGAAGACCTTGGCACTCTCGGTGTGTACGAGTTGTCCAGCAGACATCACTTTATTCCATAGATGCATTCCCAGAACACTGCATGAGTGAACACTGGCATTTTTGTAAATTGAATGATGCTTAACATCGACGAGGACTGCTAGCCAAAGAAGCCTATAGTGAGCGCTTTTGTACCTGGAATAAATGTGGTAGACAAAGAGGCATTTCCTGACTTGTCAATATTAGAATTTTAATGTATTCTGTTTTCTTTAGTAGGGTACAACTGCATCCTTCCTATCGTCATTATCATTTTCTTGAGTTTAACAAACAAAATTCACAGGTCTCCATCAGATTTCTATAAATGGGGAGTTCTAATGATAGTAAAAAAGGCATGGACAGAAGAATCTGACATCACACACCCTTCCTGCGGAGGAAAACTGAAGGATCTCAACAGGTAAATGACCTTACACTTCTAGAGAAAACACTGTGGGGCGTGGCCATGTGATATTTGCGGTAGAACCATCTTGAGCTCATTTCTCCGACTGCAAGCCGGGCATAAGTCCCCAGGAGATCAAGGTAAATGTGAGATATTGTACTTCCATTGTTAGGGGTGAGATGAGGGTGGTCCCATTCCATTAAAAAAAAAAAGAATGATCAAAATAAGGCAACATATATTGTGTCATTGTGATTCTAACTCAGGCACAATACAATGCACTGTAATTGTGCTATTTACAGGATAATTTCGGGATTTACGTAAGTTAATAATGAAGGTGGTGGGAGCACATATAGGAAATATAGGTTTAAAGCTGTTTGATGCTTTGCTTGTATAGACCAGTGGTTTTTTTTTTTTTTTTTTTTTTTTTTTTTTTTTTTTGAGACGGAGTTTCGCTCTTGTTACCCAGGCTGGAGTGCAATGGCGCGATCTCGGCTCACCGCAACCTCCGCCTCCTGGGTTCAGGCAATTCTCCTGCCTCAGCCTCCTGAGTAGCTGGGATTACAGGCACGCGCCACCGTGCCCAGCTAATTTTTGTATTTTTAGTAGAGACGGGGTTTCACCATGTTGACCAGGATGGTCTTGATCTCTTGACCTCGTGATCCACCCGCCTCGGCCTCCCAAAGTGCTGGGATTACAGGCTTGAGCCACCGCGCCCGGCCTGGTTTTTTTTTTTTTGAGACAAGGTTTCATTTTGTCATCCAGGTGAAAGTATAGTGGAGTGATCATGGCTCACTGCAGCCTCTTCCTCCTGGGCTCAAGCAATTCTCCCACGTTAGCCTCCTGCGTTGCCGGGACCACAGGCTTGTGCCACCGTGCCCAGTTAATTTTTAAATTTTTTGTAGAAACAGGGTCTCATTCTGGTCTTGAACTCCTAAGCTCAAGCAATCCTCCTGCCTCAGCCTCCCGAAGTATTGGGATTGGAGGCATGAGCTACCACGCCTGGTCTAGACCAGTGGTTCTTAAACTTGGTTCCTCAAACTCACCTGGAGGGCTTGTTATAAGACAGATTGCAGGGCCTTACCTCCAAGGTTTCTGATTCAGTAGGTCTGGGATGGGGTCTGAGAATTTGTATTTCTAGCACATTCCCAGGTGATGCTGATGATGCTGGTCAGAGAGCACACTGAGAATTGCTGGCCTGGACTGTCGCTGGAAGGATTCATGAGAAACTCTCAGCAGAGGCTGCCTGTGGGAAGAAGAACTAGGGGGCCAGGGTAGGAAGGGGCACTTCCATTACACGATGCACCATTTTTTGTATCATTTCAGTATTTTATCATGCACATGTATTATCTGTTCAAATAGTGTACCTGAAGTTCACGTTTCCCAACACAATAAAGGAGGGTTTTGTTGTTCCCTCAGAGGCAAAATAGTTTTGTGGTTAGGAGCAGGGTCCTATCATCTGGCTCAGCCACACTGTAATTTTCTGTAAGGTACTGTGGTAGTTTAAAAATACATCCAAACTCTTTGATACGTTTCTCTTCAAAAGATACAGCCTATGTCCTCTACCCTTGAGTGTGAACTATTCTTAGTGACTTCCTTCTAATGAATAGCATGTGGCAGAAGTGTTGTATGACAGTCAAGATGTCATTAAAGGACGTACAAGACACTGTGGCTTCCTCCTTGGTCCCTCTCTTGGATCATACACTCCGGGGGCAGCCAGCTACCACGTTGTGAGGATGCTCAAGCAGCCCTAGGGAGAGTCCTACGTGGTGAGAAACTGAGGCCTCCTGCCAACAGCCATTGAGTGAGCCATATTGGAAGTGGATCCTCCTGCTGAATCCTCTGGTTTTTAGTTAACCGTAACCCTAGCCAATATCGTGACTGCAACCTTTTGAGACTCCAAGCCAGAACTACCCAGCTAAGAGTTTCTAAATTGCTGACCAACAGAAAATGTGAGATAATAAATAAAAGTAGTTTAAGCCACAAAGTTTAGGAATTTTTTTTTTCTGAGATGGAATTCTACTCTTGTCACTCAGGCTGGAGTGCAGTGGTGCGATCTCGGCTCACCACAACCTCTGCCTCCCAGATTCAAGCGATTCTCCTGTCTCAGCCTCTTGAGTAGCTGGGATTACAGTCATGCGCCACCACGCCCTGCTAGTTTTGTATTTTTAGTAGAGATAGGGCTCCTCCATGTTGGTCAGGCTGGTCTCAAACTCCTGTACAGACAAAGCCCGTGAATGGCGCCTGGCACATAGTAACCACTCGTCAGCTGCCAGCTGTTGTCATTCATGCCCATCTGAACTTCTGGCCGGTGGTTTCCTCCTGTCAGATGGGACTCATCCAAGGCAGTGCGCGGAACTGAATTCCTGGCCCGGGGAGTCACATACCTGTCACTATCCTGTGACTGTGGGCCTGAGTTCTGTCCCTTTATGCACTAGAAGAAAGACATTGCCTTTATTTTCAAGCTACTCTGAGCTGTGTGGTCACACCTGGAAAAATCCCTGCAAGTTGTACAAATAGGCCTCCCTGAAGCTGGGAAGAGGAGAAAACTCACTCTCTTTCCTCTCTCTGCTCCTGTAATTGTCCCACCATCAAATAAGCCCACTTTGTCCTCATGAGTTTTCCCAACAGGACTTTAAAATCACAGCTTAGAGAATCAGGCTGGATTTTAATGACTATTTTAACTGTCAGGGCATTAGAAAGTCTTAGCCCTCATTCTTCTTATAGCTGGGATTTGTAATGGCTTAGGTTTAAATGATCTCCATAAGGAATTTATTTTCGGTTTAATGGTCTACTCAAGGTCAGACTTTCCAAGTTATTTCCTTGCCAGATATAGAAACAGTGTCAAAAAGTTGATATGAGTCAGGTTTTGACCGAGCTGAAAGATGCTGATATGTTGGTGGTATGCCTTGAAATAAACAGCGGGAAGGAAAGTGATTGTTTTGGGGGTAGCCTGGGCATGGCATGCTTGCACACTAACAGAATGGAAGTCTTGGCACCAGGAACTACAAACATGGGTGCAGAACTGGGCTCAAGGCCTGACATTCTGCCAGACGAGCACGGCAAGGAACCAGAGCTGAACTCCACACCCAAACCCCAGAGCCAGCAACACAGTCTCAAGGGCTTCTCTGGAACCCTGATCCTCCAAATGGTTTTATTGGGTGATGGTGGTGAGTGTTGAGGGGTTTAAGACATTCTCCTTTCATCAGAAAGATAGGCTCAGAAACTGCAGCAGACTCTGGCCTACAAGTGTCGGTGGCACCCTAGACCCCACTGAGCTGAGCTAGGGAAGTTAGAGGCAAGAAAATGAAGGAGGGAGTTTATTAGTTGAGAGAATTTTGTTTGTAAGTGGCAGAAACCCAACTTACGATAGTTTAAACAAAAAAGCAAATGGATTAGACAGAAATGAAAAGTTTAGGGTAAAGCACTGCCTTCAGGCCTGGCTTGATTGGACATTATTTATTCAGTTATTGGCTCTGATTCCTTTCGCTCGGTACTCTTGGTCAGGCAGGCTGTCCCCATGTGGTGATAAAACCTGGAACTAACGCTGGTTCCAGGTTTCCATCCTACCAACTCGGCAGCCCCAGGGAAAGAAAAGACCCTTTTCCTAATGCTCCAACTGAAGTCATAAATTTAACCCTCTTTCTTCCGGGGTGGATCTCGTGCTGATTCTTGAACTGTCACTGGTCTGGGTCATGGTAGGAGGGCTGCCCTACCAGAACCTCCTGTCCTGGGAGGGACAGAGGGGTGGCTTCCTGAAGGGGGATGGCTGTGGTGCCAAAGCACACACCTCCTCCAGTTTGCAGACTGCAACCTCAGAGAATATAGTAGCCCTCCTGTATCTGCGGCTTCGCTCTCTGTGGTTTCAGTTACCCATGGTTAGCTGTGGTCTGAAAATATTAAGTGGAAAATTCCAGAAGTCAACAGTTCATAAGCTTTAAATTGCATGCCATTCTGAGGAGCGTGATGAAATCTGGAGCTGTCTGCTCCATCCCGCTGGGGATGAGAATCCTCCCTTTGTCTGGCACATCCACGCTGTATTCATTGGATTCGCCGCCTGCCCGTTAGTCACCTAGTAGCTGTCTTGGTGACCAGATGGACAGTATCAAGTGCTTGGGTTCAAATAACCCTTGTTTTACTTCATAATGGCTCCAAAGTGCAAGAGTAGTGATGCATATTGTTACATTTGTGCTGTTTTATTATTCGTGATTGTTATCGATTGCTTACTGTGCCTAAGTTGTAAATTTGACTTTATCATAGGAGTACATGAATAGGAAAAAACGTAGCATATATAGGATTTGGTACTCTCTGTGGACTCCACTGGGGGTCTTGGAACATATCCCCTGTGAATGGGGGGCCGCTATTGTACAGAAACCTAGCTTTGCTTATGGTGACTGGCATAGATATGCACATGCAGCAATAGTGTGGTTTTTGACTGCTGAGGGGAAAAGAAAGGGCGTTTTTGAATTTGGAAACAAATCACCTAGTTGGCAAATGATGGAGTATTTTTACATTCCCCCCGCCAATATCTCCTCACTGTCCAGACTTGTGTTTCTTTTCCTATAAAGATTTTTTTTTTTTTTTAAAACAGGGATGAGGCATCACTATGTTGCCCATGCTGGTCTCAAGCTCCTGGCTTCAAGTGATCCTCCCAACTCAGCCTTCCAAAGTGTTGGCATTACAGGAAAGAGCCTCCACACCCAGACAAGACTTGTATTTCTTTCAGGTTACCTTTCTGGAGCCTTCCTCTGATTAACAGAGTTCTCCTCTGAACCCTGTGTGATGCTTGGCTTACGACTTTCCCTTTTTGAGCCTCAGTTTCTTCCGGTGGAAACAGTGGATATAATAATTACCTTGCAGGGCTTTCTTAAAAGGCCAAAAGAAAAGGAAACAATGTAAACTAAAGTTACTTAGAATATTTATTGTGTGTGGGTACTAGGGGAAGCAGCAGTCTCATGAGGTGAGAAGTATTATCACTTGTTTACTTAACAGAGAGGTTAAGTAACTTGCCTGGATCACACAGCTACTGAGGCACAGAGTGGGGATTCGGACTCATGTTGTCTTTCTGTAGGGCTAGAGCTTCTAGACACTACTCCCTCGCATCTGCTTATCAGCAGGGGATTAAACGATGCAGGGCTGTTAGGATCTATAGACCCTTCCCCACCAGAGATGTGCCAACTTAGATGGGGAAAGAACAAATTCTGTATTTTCACTAACCTTTTACTGAAATTTTGACTTTTTAAAAATATTGGGCTGGGCGCAGTGGCTCACGCCTATAATCCCAGCACTTTGGGAAGCCGAGGCAGGTGGATCACGAGGTCAAGAGATCGAGACCATCCTGGTCAACAAGGTGAAACTCCGTCTCTACTAAAAAATACAAAAATTAGCTGGGCATGGTGGCGCGTGCCTGTAATCCCAGCTACTCAGGAGGCTGAGGCAGGAGAATTGCTTGAACTCAGGAAGCGGAGGTTGCGGTGAGCCGAGATCGCGCCATTGCACTCCAGCCTGGGTAACAGGAGCGAAACTCTGTCTCAAAAAAAAAAAAAAATTTATGAATGTAGGCTACAAATCAGTAACTTTGATAAACTGTGATAACTATGTACTTTACATTTGCAGATATTTTATGTCACCTATGCTCATTACTACTTTATGTTAGATATTAAATCTTGCTATTTTGATCTTTTTTTGAGTATCTGCTGTTCTGATAGATCTTTTCTTATATTAATTTATTTTAATTGACAAATAAAAATTGTATATATGTATAGCATATGACATAAAGTTTTGAAATACGTCTGCATTGTGGAATGGCTAAATCAAGCAAATAGATCTTGCAATTTAATGTAGAAGAAAGAAAGCAGCCTGGGTGTGGCGGCTCATGCCTGCAATTCCAGCACTTTGGGAGACTGAGGAGGGCAGAACGCTTGAGGGCAGGAGTTCAAGACCAGCCTGGCCAACATGACGAAACAACATCACTGCTAAAAATACAAAAATTAGCTGAGCATGGTGGTGTGCCGCTGGACTCCCAGCTACTCAGGAGGTTGAGGCAGGAGAATCACTTGAGCCTGGGAGGCAGAGGTTGCAGTGAGCCGAGATCGCACCAATTCCCTTCAGCCTGGCAACAGAGTGAAACTCTGTCTCAATGACAACAACAAAAAGCACATATACAAGTTTCCTGTAAAGTTTTAAAAAATTAAAACATTCTTTATTTCTAATTTTAAATGATTTCTGTAAATACATCTCAAAGGACAAATGTCCTTCTCTGAGTAGCTTCACAAGTTGCCTATTTTCATTTTATTCTAGAACTAAAAATGTTTTTCTTTTCTTTTCTTTCTTTTTCTTTTTCTTTTCTTTTTTTTTTTTTTTTTTGAGACAGAGTCTTGCTCTGTCACCCAGGCTAGAGTGCAGTGGTACGATCTCAGCTCACTGCAACCTCCACCTCCCGCGTTCAAGTGATTCTCCTGCCTCAGCCTTCCAAGTAGCTGAGATTACAGGTGTGCGCCACCACGTCTGGTTAATTTTTGTGTTTTTAGTAGAGACAGGGTTTCACCATGTTGACCAGGCTGGTCTCGAACTCCTGACCTCAGGTGATCCGCCTGCCTCAGCCTCCCAAAGCGCTGGGATTACAGGTGTAAGCCACTGCTCCCGGCCTAAAAATGTTGCTCTAAAACTAAAATGAACCACTGGTGATCGTTTCCAATACTGTAAGTTCGACAACAGGATAGGTGTCAGTTGAGTTTATCACTATTGTAAAACATATTCTTACAACTGTATTTAGTTTCCTAACTTTCCTTTGTAATTTGTTGTATTTTATTTTATGCATTGAAAAGCATAGGTTTTTGCTCTGGGGTCTCAGGCACAAAAGGGAAGAACCCAGAAGGGGGCAGAAGGAAAGCAAGGTGGGACAGGACAGGTTTAACCCCTAGTTGTTCCTACTGAGGGTGGTGCTGGGGAGAGCAGGAGCCCCACACAGAGTGGGGGCTAGGTGAGAACCCATGGCTGTGCCCTCCACCATGCAGACCGACCCACTCAGAGCCAGGCTGTGAATTTCCAGTTGCCAGGAAGCTGCTGGCCATGACAGGTGGTGAAGGAACTGAGTGGCCTCTGACCTAACAGTTTCAGTGACACAGATCTTCCCAGTGGCCTCAAGCCTGTGGCTGGGTCAAAGTCCTGATGTGGGGTCACCGGTGGTGTTCACCCCTGGATACCCACCCAAGGACTCAGGAATCAGATAGGCATGGGGCCCCTTGCGGGCTCCTCCAAGTGCAGATCGTGGCCACCCGCTCTGTCTCAGAGTCTTGAATTTCCCATCTGAATAGTGGGCACTCAATTCCTGTCTCCCAGGGCTGCTAGACAATTGGATCAAAGAAGGAATCTGAAAGTTCTTCATGAACTGTAAACTTTCATCCCAATGGTAGTTATTATCTTCATCCCTGTCTTCAGAGGGAGGGGAAGGAGATGTTTTCATTAAGGCCATCATTCCTTCACTTGGAGAGGTTCAAGAACGGGGGAGGGGCCAATGGGGCCAACAGTTACCCGTGTCCTTCAGTGTGCTCCTGGCTACACTGGCCAAAAGGAGGGGTAGTTTAGATTCTTGTGCCTTCTTTACTAAGAAGACCACAGATGCCTGTTAATGCCTAAAAGGAATATTTTCAAAAAAGCTGTGTGCAAACGTATTTACATAAATACGTATGTGTGTATACATGTATCCCCTTAAAGCCCCCTATTTCTGGAAGGAAATTGGATTCCTGGGACATAGCTGTAGTTATTCAGTTGTCTAATACAAAGTACAGAAGATAGGGAACACAGATGAGATGAACAGGCAGAATGGGTGACACTTCTTTTGAATTTATATTTGGATCCTAGAGGGGCTTCCTTGGACTAATGAAGGGTAGAGAGTGAACTTGCTATGTATGACTTGAGAAAGTAAAAGCTGCATGTGTGCAGGCGCGTGCACACACACACACACACACACACACATTTCAATTTCTTTCTGAATGGGGTGTGAGTCTCTGCTCATTTACAGTCTTTTCCTGGTTCTGTAAACTTGTCCAAAGGGGTGTTCCTGCCCCATCCTCCCTCCCTCTCTGAGCTCCTTTCCTCTCTGTCTTCTTTCTCTTTTTCTGGAGTGATGATCCCTTGACTTATGCTCAAATCTCATCAGTGCCACATACAGAGGGGGCAGGCCACTTAGCATCTCTGGGTCTTAGATTCCTCCCCTCAAGTGGGGATAATGATAACCCTCCTAAAGTAGCTGTGATGATTAGTTGCGATGGTTCAGAAAATGGGCTTAGTGCAGTCCTTGGCAAGGACTCAGTCCCGTGATTGCTGTCTGTTCCCTGTGTGGGGGAAGGGGCAGGTGGCTGGGCACAGGGGCAGAGAAACTGAGGAGAGGCTAAGTGTTGTCATGAACATTTGTACAAAGTGCTTCAGGGACACCAAAGTGGAGTCAGATAAAACAGTAAAACATGAAATTGTTCAGAGACTGAGGGACAGAGGGGATGACTTGCTCCAGACACTGGGGATGTGCGCCATTTCACTCTCTTCACATCGGTTCTATTTCCTTGCATCTCTCTTGAACACTCAGAGAATAGTAATAAGTAACACGTAATTGCAGTAATTATTGCAAATACGTAGTTGAGAGCTTTTTGATGTATTTATTTTTGAGATAAGGTCATGCTCTGTCACCCTGGCTAGAGTGCATCACAGATCACTACAGCCTCAACCTCCTGGGCACAAATAATTCTCCTGCCTCAGCCTCCCAAGTAGTTGGAACCATAGGTGTGTTCCCCCAGCTAATTTTTGTTTTTTTGTAGAGACAGCATTTCACCATGTTGCCCAGGCTGGTTTGAACTTCTGGGCTCAATCAGTCCTCCCATCTGGGCCTCCCAAAGTGTTGGGGTTACAGGCGTGAGTGACCACGCCCAGCTGAGAGCTTATTCTGTGCCAGGCATCATGTTATTCAATCTTCAAAACCACAAGCAAGTTAGTGCTCTGTTAGTGCTCTTGCAGTACAGATGAGGAAACTCAAGTCACAGAAAAGTTAAACCCCCAGGTTAGCATGAATCAGGGGCAAATGGGCATTCTCTGTGGTCCCAGTCTCCAGAGTCCCCTGATGTCCCCTACCCCATACTATCTCCTGACACAGAAGAGAGATGACGGTTTCTTTTCCCAGGCCATTTCTACAGCCACAAAATAATTCCCTTCTACTTTCATTTTGGGTTTAAAAGAGATCATTTTAAACCTGGGATACATCAAACCTGGATTGGAGTCTTGACGCCACAACTTACTGGCATGTGGCCCTTGGAGAGACCCTTCAACTTTTTGAGTCTGTTTCTCAGCGTATGTTAGATTGGTATTTTTAATAAATCTGGAGTGGAACCCAATGTTTTTCTTTTATTATACTTTAAGTTCTGGGTGCCTGTGCAGATCATGAAGGATTGTTACATATGTATACACATGCCATGGTGGTTTGCTGCATCCATCTCCCCATCATCTACATTAGTTATTTCTCCTAGTGTTATCCCTCCCCAATCCCCCAGCTCCCTGCTATCCCTCCCCAGGCCCCCACCCCCCAACAGGCCCCGGTGTGTGACGTTGGAACCCAACATTGAGGATGTCGTGCTCCAAACTGACCTATCACAGTCACCTCATACACCCTCCTGCAGCCTCTCCGTCTTATTCCTGCCCGTGTCCTGAGGCCTTCAGGGTAGAGTGCTTATTTTGGACCTTCCACAGTGCTTTGTTGTCCTGTTTTCCTGCTTTTACAACACAGGGACACTCATGACAAAGCTATGGGCCTGGGCCTTGGAGCAGCACCTTCTCCAGATATCAGAGTTTGGAGCTGGGCCTTTTGAAGGATAATCAGAAGTTGGGAGTGGGAAAGACTCTGCCCGAACTTCATATCAGTTCAGCTGGTGTTTGTGAAAAATCTTTATCAGGATTCCTAAAACACCAGTTAAAAAAGGGACAAAGAGGCTATAGATCCTGCTTTCAGGGCATCTCCAGTCTGAAGTAGAGGTATAGAATTAAGTAGAATATTTCAACAAAATTCCCTAAGTTCCTTTGGGATTCATTCACCCACCCACCCTCCCATCCATCCACCCATCCACCCTCCCATCTAGCCACACACCCATCCCATCCATCTACCCACTCATCCACCCATTCACCCACCCACACTCCCATCTATCCAACTACTCACCCATCCATCCACCCATCCACCCATCTACTCTCCCATCTTATCCACACACCCATCTCATCCATCTACCCACTCATCTACCCATTCACCCACCCACACTCCCATCCATCTACCCACTCACCCATCCATCCACACATCCACCCATCCACCCTCCCATCTATCCACCCACCCATCCCATCCATCTACTGACTCATCCACCCATTTACCCACCCACCTTCCCATTCATCCAACCAAACACCCACCCATCCATCCACCCATCGAACATCTTATCCATCAACCCACTCATCCCATCCATTTACCCACTTATCCACCCATTCACCCACCCACTCTCCCATCCATTCAACCACTCACCCATTCATTCCCCATCCACCCTCCCATCTATCCACACACTCATCTCATCCATCTACCCACTCATCCACCCATTCATCCAATTACCATCCCATCCATACATCCACCCACCCATCCATCCACCCGTTCACCCTCTTATCCATCCACCCATCCATCCCATCACCTACTCCCTCATCCATTCATTCACCCACCCACCTTCCCATCCATCTACTCATTCACTCATCCATCCACCCATCCACCCTCCCATCTATCCACCCACCCATCCATCCACCCATCAACTCTCTTATCCATCCACCCACCCATTCACCTATGCATCCATCTACCCACCCACCCATCTACCCATCCACCCATCCACTCTTGCATCCTCGCACCCACCCACCCATACATACACCCTCTTAGCTATACACACACACACACCCCCATTCATTCATCCCACAAATATATGAGGGCTTCCTATCTGCCTATTAGTGGAGACAAAATAGTGAGCAAAATGAATAAAGTTCCTGATCTTTTGGCAGCTAATAGACAAAAAAATCAAAAAACATATTTAATATGCCAGATGGTGATAAACGTTATGGAGAAAAATAAAGCATGATATGGGGGTAGAGAGGAGTAGGTAGGAGGATTGTGTGTGAGTGTGTGCAGGTATGTGTGTGCTTGTGTGCAGGTGTGTGTGGTGTGTTTTTGTATAGTTGTAGATGTGTGTGTGAATGTGTGTAGGGGTGTGAATGTGTGCAGGGGAGTAATGGTGTGCAGAAGTATGATGTGTATGTGTATGTGTACATGTGTTTGTGTGTAGGAGGCTTTAGATAGGGAGATCTAGAAGAACACCCTGAAAAGGAGACACTTGGCCAGGTGTGGTGGCTCATGCCTGTACTCCCAGCACTTCGGCATTTTGGGAGGCTGAGGTGGGTGGACCACTTGGGGTCTGGAGTTTGAGACCAGCCTGGCTAACGTGGTAAAACCCATCTCTACTAAAAATACAAAAACTAGCCAAGTGTTGTGGCTCATGCCTGTAATCTCAGCACTTTGGGAAGCCAAGACAGGCAGATCATGAGGTCAGGAGTTTGTGATCCACAACATGCCACGTGACACCACGCCAACATGGTGAAACCCCATCTCTACTAAAGATACAAAAAAAAAAAAAAAAAAGTTGGGTGTGATGGCGTGTGCCTGTAATCTCAGCTACTCAGAAGGCTGAGGCAAGAGTATCGCTTGATCCAGGGAGGTGGAGGTTGCAGTGAGTCAAGGTCGTGCCACTGCACTCCAGCCTGGGCGACAGGGCGAGATTCTGTCTCAAAGAAAAAAGAAAAAAAAAAAAAGCTGGGCTGGTTGCAGCTGCCTGTAATCCCAGCTACTTGGGAGGCTGAGGCAGGAGAATCAATTGAACCTGGAGGCAGAGGTTTCAGCGAGACGATATTGTGCCACTGCACGCCAGCATGGGTGACAAAAGTGAAACTGTTGCAAAGAAAGAGAGAAAGAGAGAGGGAGGGAGGGAGGAAGGAAGGAAGGAAGGAAGGAAGGAAGGAAGGAAGGAAGGAAGGAAGGAAGGAAAAGATATTTGACAAAAACCTAAAGAAATGAGGCAGTAACGACATGGATGTTTGGGAGGGAAGCATCCCAGGTAGAGGGAAGAGCAAGTCAGAAGCCAGGATAAGGAGAAAGAGATTCTCATTCTTCCAGGACAAGTTGTAGCAGTAAAAGGTCACTTAAGTAGATGCTTTAAAATATGAAACTAGAATTTCCTAGCAAATACAGTGAAATAAAAAGTGTGACTGGGATTTTATCTTGAAAAATAAAATGAAAAAGCCACAGTGAATGTTTGTTTTTATCTTATGTTCAACAAAATATGCATTATCAATGTAGTTGTGTGCAAAATCTTAACTAAGGATGGTTTGGGCTTTAGCATGCCATGTACGCACCCTTCAGCTCACATCTGACTTCCATAGCACATCGTGAAGAGGATCGGTTTTATGAAAATATTTGAGCGTTTTGTCTGTTTTCCTAAGCCTCATTTCAAATGTTGCTATTTAAACCGACTCTCTTTGAGGTGCCATTATTTATAAAGATCTTTTCATCAACTGTAAACTGTTCTAACTCCACCATATCCCCACTTGTCAAAGCTTTGCTGAGTGATTGGAGCTGTTAGCTAACATGACTCTCTTGACTTCATACGATCCTGTATTTTTCCTAGGTTGTACTGCTGGGTGATAGCATAGGACAGTCAGCAGACATGACAAGAGCACTGACCCACCTCTGGGCACCGAGAAAGCATGGGTTACATGGGAAGCCATATCTAAGCAGGACTCAGTTTGTTAAATGGCCAGTTCATTAGTGAGTATTTCCACATTCAGTGTTTCATGTACAATGGCCTATGCCTCTCTCTGCAAGCTCATACCAGGGGACTTAGTGAGCTCATAGCAGTAGGGTGCTATGGGAATCCAGAGGGAGGGGATCTATCTTTTCATATGTTTCTAAAAGTGCAGCCTAATCCCATAAGTATAAGGAGTTACCCCAATACTCCATTACTTAGCAAGTTCCTTACATATATTTTCCAACTGAATTCCTTCACCACTCTGCAAAATTATTTTTACCCTTCTACAGATTAAAAAACTGTGGGGCTAAAAGTTGATGTGCCAGCTCACCGTGGTGGTGTCAGACTTGAATCCTTACTCTCCAGCTTCCCAAATCACCAGGTACTCTTGGAACACGGTGCTTTTGTGAGTTCCAGCAGTTTCCCACTTACCATCTTCTACGCCCTGGTTAACAAAAAGCTTGCCCGTCAGGAGTTCTGTGTTCAAGCTCTGTTCTGTTGTTGAGTGATATAGGCAAACGTCTTCCCTTCTCTGCGCCGTATTTGTAAATGAGGCAGCTCCTCTGCTTCTATCTCAGGAACTGAAGCCACTTGCTGAGAAAGTGACTAGCTCTGCTACCCCATGAATAATATTACCAGGGATCAAATAGCTACTATGTAGTGAGCACTTTCTCGGTGCCAGGCACTGTGCTTCCTACTTGGTGAGCAACATCTTGTGTATCTTCAGATAACTCTGTGAGGCTAAGGAAAATGAGAACGGGAAAGAGCAGCTTTGGAAGAGCCACACAGCTGGTGGGGATGGAGCTGGGGTCTGGCTGCCTGCCTCTCCCTGGGGATGCACAGGTCAACGGTTGCAGGAAGATCCCAGAAGCAGCAGAGAAGTGGAATTTTGGACACACAGCTCAGGTGTTTCTCGGGAACTCAGACTTACTCAAAATTGTTTTTGGTAAAGGATCAGCTTGTTTTTGTTTTTGTTATTTCACTTAATCTGTTGTGGACTAATGTGTCTAGAAGACACAATAACAATGGATTTCTAGGATAAAGTGATTGTGAAGTGATTTCTAGGCAGTGCTTGGATGTTGCACTACGTTAAGTGTAAACACTCCTTTTGATTTCTCTTTTGAATCTTCTTCAAGAAGAAAGGAGGTCAGAAAGACTGGAAGATTAGGCAGAAGCAGATACTGGAGACAGGCTGCAGCTTTGGAGGAGAGCAGCAGGGCACGGGCTCAGGAAAGCAACTGCTGGTGTGGAGGCCGGGAGAGGAGGGGTGTCTAGAGAGGAACTTAGATGCGGCTCTAGGCTTTTAGGTGAAACCCTCATCCTTTCTTGTTTCCTTTTCAAAAGCCTTCAGTGGAAACTGGGTTATTTTCCAAGGTGCCAGGGGACTGATAACGGTTTCTTTTGAATGCTACTGTGTGTTGAAGGGTACGAAGACGGGGAAAGGGGAAATGCAGCTTTTCATGGTCTCTACCATTCATTCCCTTACCCATTACAGGAGTATGTTTCCAGACTAGACTTTTCACAAGGCAGTTCATAAGGGCATAATTGTATTGATAGCGATCAAGTTATTGATAATTGATAATAATAATAGAGCCATTAGCATTTATTGTATACCTAATTCGAGCCAGGTGCTGCAGGAAGTAAGTTATGCACATTTATTACACAACAGTTGTATGCTGTGGGTGTGGAATCCCTATTTTATGATTACCAAGTGTATAACTTATTTTTAACTGTCAGAGGAAGGAGGAGATGAACCCTAAATCAGGGAAGTGAAAGAGCCATAAGAGCTAAGGGACCAAACCGGGAGAGATGGAAGTGATGACAGGAGTTGATGGGGGAAAATGACAGGCATTAGAAGAAGACACAGATAAATTAAGAGCTGGTTGTGGTAATCTTTGTATTTTCCATGATGCCACCTGCCCACAGGTGTCCTTGCCCTCTGCCATTCACGCCCCTTTGCAGCCTCTGCCTAACATGAAATCAGAGCTAGTCTGCACATGCACCCAACAGAATATGGTCAAAGTGATGGTGTGTGATTCATGAAACTAGATTGTGAAAGGCCTTATAAATTCCACACTGGTGGCTTGGATCACTTGCTCTGGAGGAAGTCAGCAGCCATGCTCTGAGTACACTCAAAGAGCTCTGGGGAGATGAGTGGGGTATGGAGAACTGCAGCCTCTCACCAACAGATGTTTTGTGACTGCTCTCTGCACTGTTCCTATAGATCCTCCGGCCCCAGCCATGCCTTCAGATGACAGTAGTCGTGGCTGACGTCTATCAGCAACCTCATAAGAGATCCCCAAGCCACAGTTGCCATGCGGAGCTACTCACAAATTCCCGACCTATAGAAAACATGTGAGATAATAAAGGGTTAATATTGTTTTAAGTCACTACATTTTGGAGCAAGTGTTATACAATCAATAATTAATATATGACAATTCTAGATGCATCTCAGGGAAACCAAATTTGGCAATCTTGTTTCTCTTGAATGGGATTTGGCCCTTCTGTCTGAACTAAGTGTGAATCCCTTAAAAAGAAAACATTTCTTACTATTTATAATTCCAAACACCTTTGAAGATGGCTTATCCCCCTAAATGCTGGGCCTGATGGTATGACTGGGATACTTAAATGGATATTTAATTGGGTACAAGAGCTTCTACCCAATTAGCTGTCAGGGACTAGCTGTCAGGGAGAACCAAAATGCTCCACAACCAACGAAGAACATTTGGAACTTCGCTGATGATTCAGGAGAAAGGAGGAGGACCAAGAATGAATGGGGAGGAGAGAAGGCAGGTGCAGAGTTGGAGGAAGGTTTGGGGAGGCTGCCTAACTCAGTAGAACTTGTGCTCAATGAAGAGTTCGTGGGTCCCCAAGAAGCAACCCTTTCTGTGCTGTTGGTTGATTGCTCAAGGGCAGCGATGGGGACCTAGAAGCTGGAGGCAGAGAACAGCTGGGAACTAGGGGACGAATTTGTACTTTCACAGGTCGTGGAACTCGGGAAGGGGTGTGAAGGGATACAGGGTGCCTGAGGAGCAGGAAAGACCAACTCAGCTTCCTGCTCTGTGCCAGGAACTGATCTGAAGACACCACCCAGATAGGAACTCCTGTTCTCATGGAACCTCCCTGCCGGGGCAACAAGTTGGATATATAACCCCATCAACTACTCTTCCACCCACTTTGCTCTTTTGCATTCTAGAAGACAAACTTTTCTTTTCAGGAAGGCTCAGGCCCTTATTGTGTCAGCCGAGCAGAACTGTAGTGAGCTGGATTTTGGCCTCTAGGCCAGAAATTTGCAGCCTCTGATGCTGACGGGGCATAACCAGGCATCTGAAGACCAGGGTGTGCTCTGCTTTTGCCTATCCTGTTTTGTCTTTCTCCAACCCAGTTCTGGGCTGCACGGAAAGCCGCCAGTCACTGAGGCTCCCCCATGCGCCTGTGTAATATCAGCCCACTGAGGTGAATAAAACTCACAAAAGTTTACGGTGTGTAAATCACGGTTATGTTTCACCCTAGGCCCCAGCGCAGAAAGGCCTGATTCCCTCTTAAGAGTTGTAAGTGGAAACAGCTTTTCTTCAGTGTCAGAAGAGTTTTAAGATTGTAGCAAACACATGAGAGGCGAGGCAGGCACAGCACCGTCTCTCTTGGGAATGGGCTTGAAAGCTCGGATGGGGGCTTCACAGTGACCTTATGCGCTTCTCCAGGGATCCAGGACCACAGGACAGCCACAGTGTCACCATGGCTGAATGACTGGACAGTTCTACAGTCATGGATAGCAGAGGCCAAATCCAGGCCTTCCCATGGAAGCAGGGTTTTCTCACCCTTCACAACCCCCTGCCATAGCCTTCCTCACCTATCTCAGTAACAGCGTTCCTAACCTGACCTATTTTATTTCACACCATGTTTTCACATGATCAGATCCCACTGCCAGGTTGTCAGGCCTTCCTGCTTCCACTTTCTCTGTCCTGCAATTCTTACCTATAGTTCTCGAAGTAGCTGCAATGGCAGCCCTCCACACACCGCTGCAGTGTTCCCACGGGCCCTGGGAACCCCTGTAGCTTTGCTCTCATCTCTGTTACTTATTGGTGACACGTCTCTCTCTCCTATAGAGGGTAAGCTCTAGAGGTCAGAGATTATGTTTTATTCATCATAATGACAGCTATGATTTAGGGGCTAGGTCAGGAGCCCCAGATATGTCATTGCAAATTCTCAACACGGCAACTGCTCCCTTTCCTCCCATTTTACCCTAAGGAAACTAAGGTTCAAAAGAGCTAAGTGTTTTATTCAAGGTCTCATTTAGGAGGAACAGGGTCGGGAGTTGAGCCTGGACCTTCTGTCTTTGGAATTGAGGCGTTTTGCTCTTATTCTGTATTGTTTGCTGCAAATGGGCATCAACCAGGAGTTTGGAAAGATAATTTTAGTGCCCCGAGGTTGCCCTCTCCTCATCCTGGAAACCCTGGACCAAAGAGCGCTTTGAAAGCTCTCAGACAGAGACCAGGTATTAAGTCCCCTTGGGAGGATTTTTAAAAGTTTCCAACCAAAAAGCAAATCTTGCAAAGCATTGGGAAGAAAGGAACATTTGCTCAGCATTTTTTTAAATAGAACAATTTTTTTTGCAATGATTAAGTCCACACTACCATCTAAGTTTCAAATACTCCCACAGAAATTCTCTTTATTTACATCCATTGGAAAGTATTGTCATAATTCACTGTTCAATTCAAAAGGTACATCTCTTTTTTTTTTAAAGAAAGAAAGAAAGAAAGAAAGAAAGAAAGAAAGAAAGAAAGAAATGAAGAAGAGGAAGAAAAAGGAAGAGAAAGAGAGAGAGAGAATGGGAGTATTGCTTTCTTGCCCAGGCTAGAATACAGTTTAGTAATGGGTATTGAAAACCTCTTTTATACCGATAATTATACTTGATGTAGACAGGAAGGAATAAGGGAAGAAAATAACAAACAAGCAGCCAACCAATATTTCATTTAAACCTATGAAATGTTATGCGATTACTGAGGAGTGATTTACTTCCAATTATGTAGTCACTTTTGGAATAGGTGTGAGGTGGTAATGTATGTTTTGTGTATTTGAAATGGAGAGTTCTGTAAATGTTTATTAAGTTTACTTGTTCTGGGTCTGAGTTCAAGTCCTGAATGTCCTTGTTAATTTTCTGTCTCATTGATCTATAAAATCGTTAGCTCTTCTTGTTACATTGATCCTTTTGCCATTATGTAATGTCCTTCTTTGCCTCTTTTGCTCTTTGTTGCTTTAAAGTCTACTTTATCAGAGGCGAGAATTGCATCTCCTGCTTTTTGTTTATTTGTTTATTTTTACTCTCTGGTTGATAAATCTTCCTCCTTCTCTTTGTTTTGAGTCTTTGTGTATCGTTGCATGTGAGATGGGTCTGGATGCAGCATACAGATGGGTTTTGGCTTTTTATCCAATTTGAATATATATATAGGTTTAATACTGGCATTTGATGCTAGCTGGCTGTTTTGCCCATTAGTTAGTGTAAATTTTTCATTGTGTTAATGCTCTTTGCTTTTTGATATATTTTTGGAAAGGCTGATATTGGTTGTTCCTTTATATGTATAGTGCTTCTTTCAGAAGCTCTTGTAAAGCAGGCCTGGTGGTGGTGAACTCTCTAAGTACTTGTTTGTTCGCAAAAGATTTAATTTTTCCTTTGATTATAAAGCTTAGTTTGGCTGGATAGGAAATTCTGGGTTGAAAGTTCTTTTCTTTAAGGATGTTAAATATTGGTCCCCACTCTTTTCTGGCTTGTAGGGTTTCTGCTGAGAGATCTGCTGTAAGTCTGATAGGTTTCCCTTTATGGGTAACCTGACCTTTCTCTCTGGCTGCCCTTAGTATTTTCTCCTTCATTTCAACCCTAATAAATCTGGCAATTATGTGCCTCGGGGTTGGTCTTCTTGAAGAATATCTTTGTGGTGTTCTCTGTATTACCTGGAGTTGACTATTACCCTGCCTTGCCAGGTTGGGAAAGTTTTCCTGAATGATATCCTGAAGAGTATTTTCCAACTTGGATTCATTCTCTTTGTCACATTCAGGTACACCTATCAAACATAAATTAGGTCTTTTCACATAGTCCCATATTTCCTGGAGACTTTGCTCATTCCTTTTCATCCTTTTTTCTCCATTCTTGTCTTCTCATTTCATTTCACTGAGCTGGCCCTCGACTTCTGATATCCTTTCTTCTGCTTGATCAATTTGACTGTTTAAACTTGTGCATGCTTCACGAAGTTCTCGTGTTGTGTTTTTCAGCTCCATCAATTCACTTATGTTCTTCTCTAAATTGTCCATTCTCGTTAACATTTCGTCAAACCTTTTTTCAAGGTTCTTAGATTCTTTGTATTGGGTTAGAACAAGTTCTTTTACTTCACAGAAGTTTCTTATCACCCACGTTTTGAAACCTGCTTCTGTTATTGGAACACACTCGTAATCTATTAAGCCTTGTTCCGTTACTGATGAGGAATTGTGATCCCCTGTAGAGGGAGAGGCATTCTGATTTTGAGTATTCTCTGCCTTTTTACGCTGATTTCTTCCCTTCATTATATATTTATCCATCTGTCGTCTTTGTACTTACCGACTTTCTAACTAGGTCTCTGAGCTGACGTCCAACTTGTTGATTCCCAGCATCAAAATCTGAGCAATCCACTGCGCCGGCCAAAATGGTGGTGTTAAGATTGATGGTGCTTTTCTGCCCGGGAATCTCCGGACTCTGCACCAAGAACTGGCGCGCTAAGGCACCAGCAAAACCGCCACGCCGGCCACAAGAGTCGCCCTGGTGACCCGTGGGGCTCCTCTGCTGGGAATCTCCTAGTCCGTGAGCAACAGATATTCGTCTGAAAGTGTGGCATCCTCTCGTTCTCTACGCTTTCACTGGGAATTACAAGCCCGAGCTGCTAGTGATCAGCCATCTTGGATCTCTCTGTCACATCTCTTAAAAATATTTAGAACACAGAGAGATTCCCCAAAGAAGTGTCAGACACATAGAAATATCACCACCATTAATGTTAATAGAATCACAACACTTTAATGCTGTGCTAGTTTAAAGCTAGAATCTAAAAGAAAAATAGAATTTAAATGATAAAGAACTCTGATCAAATGTTAGCCTTTGGGCTTACTTTTTATGTCTGAGAGCTTGTTGCTAGTACCGTCTATTTGAGTGTGATCACCAAACAAAGAATGTTTATCTTGTTATGTCTCAAAACAGACAAAAATGCTATGATTGATTGAGTCAGGTTCGGCTGAGCTGGAACATTAATCCTGCATCTATAACATCAAGGAATGGTCATTGGTAGAGACTGATTAGACCTGGGAGGCAGCTTTTACTCTTTCAACTATTACACGGCTATTGAAAAGACTGCGTAAGATCTTTACCTATTACCTGGAGGGAACGTTCATGATGCATCGCTAGGTACAAAAACTGATTTGCAGTTCCATGCATAAAGTGTGTCTATTTTTAAAAAATAGACTAAAACAAGAGCTCTCTATATATCTTAAGATATTTGTATAAACCTGGGAAAATATGTGTAAGGGTCTCTACCAGCCAGATGCTTGGTGACATTGGTGGTAGATTTATTAACTCTTTCTTTGTATACTTAAGAAAATTGCTTCATTTGTTACAAAAAGCACATGTTGCCTTTGTACTAAAAACAATAATGAAGTGGAATTTAAGAAACCCGTCTTTGCCATGAGTTTCACTGGAGGGTGACTTTTCTCTACGTTCCTTCTCAAAAATGCTTCTGGCTTACTACCCGAACTGCGCATAAATGTGGGCTCTCCCCAGTCTGTTACGACTTTATTTCTTCATTTGTTAGCTTCTGTATTACCTGCCTTTCTGCGCCGGAGTCTCAGCCCCATGAAAACGAGAACCTAGCTTGGTTTATAACGGAATTCATGGCATTGAAGAGGGTATCTGGCCAATGGCAGAAACTCAATATATTTATCTTTATCTATCTTTATTTTGCAGAGGTTAAGTGTTTTGCCCAGGGTCCCAACCACTTTTAATGACAAAGTAATAATTTGTTCATATAATAAACAAACACTTATTTAACATATACTCAGACCCTGGGCTAGGCCTTTGGCATATGACAAGAAGCAGGAATAAGAAAATTAATAGGGTTTCTGCTTTCAGGGAGCATGTCCTCTACTTATGGGAAGAGAACTGAACTGGCATAGTTCCTTGTTCCTGTGTTAGACAATGCAGGGACCCAGCAAAAACTAACTTAGCTGCATGCTACACAAAGTACTTGATTCTGAGGTAAGACTGAACTAAACAGTGTGCTTTTCAGAACGAACAGTTTTCTTATCACGAGTTGCTTTAAGACCCCTGCATTTCTTTGCACACCAATCCAGATCAACTCTGCCCAATTTCAATCAGTTCTCTACCTTGCAAAATCTGCCTTAAAATCATCTGTCTCAGGACCTAAAACTCTGCAAATATATTTTCGAGATGGAGTTTCACTCTTGTCACCCAGGCTGGAATGCAATGGTGCAATCAACTCATTGCAACCTTTGTCTCCTGGGTTCAGGTGATCCTCCTCCCCCAGCCTCCTGAGTAGCTAGGATTACAAGTGTGTGCTACCTCACCTGGCCAGAAATAATTTATAATTTCACTGCCCAATGATAATTACTGGTGATATTTTGTGGTCTAGCTTTTTATATATTAATATGTAATCAATATGACATACTTTGAAAGAGTAAGTGCTATTTAAATCCATATATATATATATATTTTTTTTTTTTTTTTTTTGAGATCGAGTCTTATTCTGTCACCCAGGCTGGGGTGCGGTGGTGCAACCTCTGCCTCCTGGAGCCCATCAGCACACCCAGCTAATTTTTGTATTTTTAATAGAGACAGGGTTTCACCATGCTGCCCAGACTGGTCTTGAACTCCTAACCTCAGATGATCCACCCGCCTCGGTCTCCCAAAGTGCTGGGATTACAGGCGTGAGCCACTATGCCCAGCCACAAATATCTTTTTTTTTTAAATTTCCACTTTCAGTACACTTCTGAGACTCTGTTAAGTTTGTCCTGTCCTTTTTGTAGAACTTCTGGTACACCTAGTTTTGCTTGATAAACAGGTTTTTCTGGTAGTCGTTTGGGGCTCCCATAGTTGACAGGAAGATAAACGATATTTAAGTAGGCAAATAAATGAACAAGATTTTATCAGAAATGACTGAGTTCTATGCTGAAGAAGGGGGCAATTATGAGTGACGGGGAATGGGGTGGTGGACACGGTATACGAAGTATAGCTCTAGTGACCAGAGAAGATGACTTGTAAGCTGAGACTTGAGTGACAAGAAGGTGGGATTCTGGGGTAAACTGAGAATTCCCAGTAGAGATACCAATGTCTTTGGAAGCCTTGAGATGGGCTAGAAGGGCATAATCAAAAATATAAAGCCTGTGTTCCTAGAATGCAGCAGACCAGGGAGAGATGTCATGGAGTCAAGCAAAGACTAGAACGCAGAACGTACGAGCTCTCACAGGGCTCATTAAGAATTTTGGATTTCATTCTAGGAGCACTGGAAAGCCATGGGCATTTGAAGCAGGGAGCAACTATCAATGAATAATTTAAAAATAGCTGAAAACAGGACTCATTCAAATACATAGTAAGAACACACCAAAGATTTATTTAACTCATTAACAAGGAAAGCAGCAGGATGATAGAGTTGGTTCAAAGGGTACCTGAGGAACTGAGATGTATATGGCCCATGGGGAAACGCATGCTGAAATAAAATTGCTAAGCTAGAGACATAACCGTTTCATGTCCTACAGGGCAATAACATCCTAACTTTTGCAGTTATCTTTTCTATTTCAAATAAAAGTTGTTTGCATTTGCATTGTGGTAGACACTTATATGTTGCCCAGCATCTGAGCTCAACTTCTTCTGTCCAATCTTTCTTCTTTCTCTTCCTTTATACGCATGGTGACCCCATGAGCAGCCTCGTGTAGGTGCATCTCCATTTCAGAGTCAGAATCCTGGAGAACCCAAGCAGCATCATGCATATCTACAATTGAGAAGTCTGCAGGTTAATTTGCAACTTCACAGAGCTTGAGCCTTAATAAATAGTAAACAGCAAGTCAAACAAAGATGCATCCGCTAGAGAATTAATTTTTTGTTATTATATTAAATAATTGAATGAGCTCATTAGACAGCCAACTTTTTGCATGGTTTTCGTGTTTTGGATACTTTTTTGTTTGTTTGTTTGTTTTTTGAGACAGAGTCTCGCTCTGTTGCCCAGACTGGAATACAGTGGCAGGATCTCAGCTCACTGTAACCTCCATCTCCCGGGTTCAAGCAATTCTACTGCCTCAGCCTCCCCCAATAACTGGGATTACAGGTGCATACCACCACACCAAACTATTTTTTATTTTATTTTTTGCATTTTTAGTACAGACAGGATTTTACCATGTTGACCAGATTGGTCTAGAACTCCTGACCTCAAGTGATCTGCATATCTCTGCCTCCTAAAGTCCTGGGATTAAGGCATGAGCCACCATGCCCAGCCTCATTTTTCTAAATTGGAAAATGGAAGCTCTGAGAAATGCTGGAGTCACAGTTCTGGAAAGTAGCAGCTCCAGAGTTGTCTCCTACATAGCCCTATTCCTCTGATGGCAACAGCCCTCAAGGTTCTTTCATTGCCCGAACTGCCCATTGTGCCATTGGGGTGGCAAGGAAAGACACCAGCTAATTCTTTCAGACCCCCAGGTGACTTCTCAACAGAACATGCAATACATATGAATGCAATTCAAATCTAATCAGTCCATTCTGTAGGATTACCTCTTCGAGTATGCAAAGATATATGCACAAAGATGTTAGTTGCAGCATTGTTAATAATAGTGAAAACTTCTATCCGTTCTAAACATCTATCTCTAGGACAGTGGTTATAAAAATGGTAATTCCTTTATTCTACAGAAACTTAAATAATTGTTAAAAACAGAATGTAAAGCGTTTGTTACCTGTGCTGATGAGGAAGGGTGCTCACATTAATGAATAAAGATTACAGGTGGATTATCATTGTTATCCCATTTTACAAAACCTCAAATCTAATCATTGTGTGTTTGAATAACAGAAATGTCTAGAAGGACACTCAGCAAAAAATTATGATGATTATTTCTGAATAATGGAAGAAGACAGGAATGTTCACTTTTAATTTATATAACTGTATTTTTTTTTTTTTTTAAATAGAGACAGAGTTTCACCATATTGGTCAGGCTGATCTCAAACTCCGAACCTCAGGTGATCCTCCCACCTCGGCTTCCCAGAGTGCTGGGATTACAGGTGTGAGCCACTGCGCCCAGCCCTATAACTGTATTTTTTAAAAAATTCACAATGAACACATATAACTTTTTTTAAAAATTGAGGTAAAATTCATGTAACATAAAATTCATGACTTTCACAATTTTAAAACATACTATTCAGTGGTTTTTAGTACATTCACAAAGTTGTGCAACTATCATCCCTATCTAATTATAGTACTTTTTTTTTTTAACCTAAAATGAAACCCTATACCCAATGAGAAGTCACTTCTTATTTCCTTCTTTCCCTAGCAACCACTAAGCTCCTCTCTGTTATGGACTTGTCTATTCTGGACATTTCATATAATGAAAACATATAAAACGTGGCCTTGGTTGGGTACGGTGGCTTGTGCCTGTAATCCCAACATTTTGGAAGGCCAAGGTGGGAGAATCTCTTGAGCTCAGAAGTTAGAGACCAGCCTGGTCAACACAGGGAGACCTTATCTTTAGCAAAAATGAAAAAAATTCGCTGGGCATAGTGGCATGTGCCTGCAGTCCATTTACTCAGGAGGCTGAGGTAGGAGTATCACTTGAGCCTGGGAGAATGGGACTGAGGTGAGCTATGATTATGTCACTGCACTGCAGCCTGGGTGACAGAGGGAGACCCCATCTAAAAAAGCAAATGTGGCCTTTAGTGGCTGGCTTCTCTCATTTAGCATAATATTTTAGAGGATCAGCTATGCTGTAGCATGTGTCGGTACTTCATTCCTTTTTTATGGCTGAATAATATTCCATTGTGTGGATGGGCCACATTTTGCCTATCTGTTCATCAGTTGATGGACATTTGAGTTGTTTCCACATTTTGGCTATTATGGATGAGACTGCTATGAACATTTTCATACAATGTTATGCAGCTACGGCAAATAAAAGTCCCACCAGTAATGAACAAGGGTCCTAATTTCTCCACGTTCTTACCATCTTTTGTTTTTTTATTCGACAGAATTGGAGGGTGGAGGGTGTGAATCTCTGAAGAGTGTGATGTGATATCTTAATGTTGCTTTGATTTTTGTTTCTTTAATGACCATTGATGTTGTACATTTTCTCACGTGCTTGTTGGCATTTGTATATCTTCTTTGGAGAAATGTCTATTCAATTCTTTGCCCGTTTTAAAATCAACTTGTCTTTTTGTTGTTGAGTTGCAAGAGTTCTTCATATATTCTGCATACCAGACCCCTATCAGATATATGATTTGACAGTATTTTCTCCCATTCTGTGGGCTATGCTGTCACTTTCTTGATAGTATCCTTGATGCATGAAAGTTCTTAATTTCAGTGAAGTCCAATTTGTCTATTTTTTAAATTGTTTGTGCTTTTGGCATCATATATAATAATTCATTGTCAAATTCAAGGCCAAGAAGATTTACCCTATATTTCCATTCAGGAGTTTCATAGTTTTAGCTCTTCCATTTAGATCTTTGATTTATTGTGAGTTGATTTTTTTTATTTTTTATTTTTTTTTTGAGACAGAGTCTTGCTCTGTCACCCAGGCTGCAGTGCAGTGGCACGATCTCGGCTCACTGCATGCAACCTCCATCTCTCAAATTCAAGCGATTCTCCCGCCTCAGCCTCCCGAGTAGCTGGGATTACAGGCATGCACTACTATGTCCAGCTAATTTTGTATTTTTTTTTTTTTTTAGATGGGGTTTCACTGTGATGGCCAGGCTGGTCTTGAACTCCTGACCTCAGGTGATCCACCCACCTTGGCCTCCCAAAGTGCTAGGATTACAGGCGTGAGCCACCGGGCCCGGCCTAATTTTGTATTTTTTAAGTAGAGACAGGGTTTCTCCATGTTGGTCAGGCTGGTCTCAAACTCCCAACCTCAGGTGATCCACCCTCCTCAGCCTCCTAAAGTGCTGGGATTACAGGCATGAGCCACTGCACCTGGCCATACTGTGAGTTGATTTTTGTACATGGTATGAGGTAGGGGTCCAATTTCATTCTTTTTTATGTAAGTATGGAGTTGTCCCAGTACCCTCTTTTGAAAAGATAATTCTTTCTCCTTGAATGGTCTTGGGCCGCTTGTCGAAAGTCAATTGACCATAAAACTGAGGTTTCATTTTAGGACTTTCAATTCTATTCTATTGATCTGTATGCATGTCCTTATGCCAGTACCATATTAATGTTGCCTTGTAGTAAGTTCTGATATAGGGAGGTGTGAGTTTTCGTACATTAATCTTTTTCAAGATTGTTTTGGATAATCAAAGTCCCTTGCAATTCCATATGAATTTGAGAATTGACTTTTCCTTTTTTTTCTTTGCATTAAAGTCACTGGAATTTTAATAAAGATTGCATTGAATCTGCTGGTCACTTTGGGGAGTATTGCTATCTGAAAAATATTGTCTTCTAATACAAGAACATGAGCTGTCTTTGCATTTATTTAGGTCTTCTTTATTAAGCAGTGTTCTGTTGTTTCAGGTACAGAATTTTGACACCTCCTTTTTAAAATTTATTTCTAACTATTTTATTCTTTTAGATGCTATTGTAAATAAAATTGTTTTCTTAATTTCATTTTTAAATCATCGTCGTTAGTGTATAGAAATACAACTGGTTATTGTGAGTTTATCTTTTATCCTGCAACTTTGCTAAAATTCCTTGCTTATGAGATATGAAAGTTTCTTTTTATGTGTATTCTTTGGTATATTCTGCATACAAGATTGTAGCTTTAGTAACTAGAAATAGTTTTACCTCTTTTTTTTCCAACTTGGATGCCTTTTATTTCTTTTTATTGCTAATTGCCATGGCTCAAACTTCCAGTACTGTCAAAGAGAAGTGGCAAGTGTGGACATCTATGTCTTGTTTCTGATCTTATGGGGGGACATTTTCAGTCTTTCACCATAAAGTATAACGTTATCTGTGGGGTTTTCATAGATGCTCTTAACCAGGTTGAAAGACTGTCTTCTATTCCTACTTTATTGGCTGTTTTCATTATGAAAGGGTGTTGGATGTTGTGAAATGGTTTTTAATCAACTGAGATGATCCTGTGAAGTTTTTTCCTTCATTCTAGTAATAGGTGTATTATAGTGATTGATTGTCTATGTTGAACCACTCCTGAGATAAGTCCCTACCTGGTCATAGTGTATAATCTTTAGTATGCTACTGGGATTCAGTTTGCTAGAATTTTGTTAAGAATTTTTGCATCTCTCTATAGTAGCTTACCTGCTTTCATGACTGATTTTCATGATTTGAATGCTCTTTTTTTTCTGTCTCGCTAAAGGTTTGTGAATTTTGTTTCATGGTCTTTTCAAAGTACCAAATTTTAGTTTCACTATCTCTATTGTTTTTCTATTCTCTTTTATTTATCTCTGCTATAATCCTTATTATTTCTCTTTTCTGTTTATTATTTTTTCTTTTTCTAGCTCTTTAACATGGAAAGTTAGGCTACTAATTTGAAATCTTTCCTTTATTCAAGTGCAGGCATTTGTAGCTATAAATTTCTTTCTGTGTATTGTTTTCACTACATCTCATAATATTTGAAATGTTTTCTTTTCATTTTTATTTTTCTTAAAGGAGTTCCTATTTTCTCTTGTGATTTCCTTTTGGCTCATTTGTTGTGTAAAAGTGTGCTGTTTAATTTCTACGTGTTTGTGAATTTACCAACCAGATTTATTGATGTTATTTATTTCTAATCTCATTTCATAATGATCAGATAATATACTTCATATGACTGCAAAATTTTAAATTTATTGAGACTTATTTTGTGGCCTAACATAATTTATTCTGGAGACTATTCCCTGTGTATTTGAGAAGAATGTGCACTTTGCAGTTATTGGAGGAAGTGTTTATATATGTCTGTTAGGTCTAGTTGGTTTATAGTGTTTTTCAAGTCTCTTATTTCCTTGTTTTTTTTTTTTTCTGTTCCATTCATTATTAAAAGTGGGGGTGTTGAAGTGTCCACATTTTATTGTTGAACTGCATATTTCTTCCATTTAATTCTGCCAGTGTTTATATATTTTGGAGGTTCTGTTTCTTTATTTTTATTTTTATTGTACTTCAGGTTCTGGGATACATGTGCAGATTATGCAGGATTGTTGCATAGGTACATACATGGCAAGGTGGTTTGCTGCCTTCCTCCCCACATCACCTATATCTGGTATTTCTCCCCAAGTTATCCCTCCCCACCCTCCCCATACTCCCATCCCTTCCCTTGTCCCCCCCAAATGACTGCAATGTGTGATGCCTCCCTCCCTGTGTCCACATGTTCTAATTGTTCAACACCCGCCTATGGGTGATACCATGTGGTGTTTGATTTTCTGTTCTTGTGTCAGTTTGCTGAGAATGATGGTTTCCAGATTCATCCATGTCCCTATGAAGGAAACAAACTCATCGTTTTTTATGGCTGCATAGTATTCCATGGTGTATATGTGTCACATTTTCTTTATCCAGTCTATTGTTGATGGACATTTGGGTTGGTTCCAGGTCTTTGCTATTGTAAACAGTGCCTCAGTGAACGTATGTGTGCATGTGTCTTTATAATAGAACAGTTTATAATTCTTTGGATATATACCCAGTAATGGGATTGCTGGGTCAAATGGTATTTCTATTTTTAGGTCCTTGAGAAATCACCACACTGTCTTCCACAATGGTTGAATTAATTTGCACTCCCACCAACAGTGTGGAAGTGTTTCTATTTCTCCACATCCTCTCCAGCATCTGTTGTCTCCAGATTTTTTAATAATTGCCATTCTAACTGTGTGAGATGGTATCTCAATGTGGTTTTGATTTGCATTTCTCTAATGACCAGTGATGATGAGCATTTTTTCACATTTGTTGGCCTCATAGATGTCTTCTTTTGGAAGGTGTCTGTTCATATCCTTCACACACTTTTGAATAGGCTTGTTTTGTTTTAGTTCTTTGTAGATTCTGGATATTAGCCCTTTGTCAGATGGGTAGATTGCAGAAATTTTTTCGCGTTCTGTTGGTTGCTGGTTCACTCTAATGATTGTTTCCTTTGCTGTACAAAATTTCTGGAGTTTAATTAGATCCCATTTGTCTATTTTGGTTTTGTTGCCATTGCTTTTGGTGTTTTAGTCATGAAGTCCTTGCCTATGCCTACGTCCTGAATGGTTTTGCCTAGGTTTTCTTCTAGGGTTTTTATGGTGTTAGGTCTTATGTTTAGATCTTTGATTCATCTGTAGTTAATTTTAGTGTGAGGTGTCAGGAAGGGGTCCAGTTTCTGCTTTCTGCACATGGTTAGCCAGTTTTCCCAACACCATTTATTAAACAGGGAATCCTTTCCCCATTGCTTGTTTTTGTGAGGTTTGTCAAAGATCAGATGATTGTAGATGTCTGGTGTTGCTTCTGAGGCCTCTGTTCTGTTCCATTGGTCTATGTCTCTGTTTTGGTACCACTTCTATGCTGCTTTGATTATTGTGGCATTGTAGTATAGTCTGAAGTCAGGCAGCATGATGCCTCCAGCTTTGGTCTTTTTGCTTAGGATTGTTTTGGCTATGTGGGCTCTCTTTTGGCTCCATATGAAGTTTGAAGTGGTTTTTTCCAGTTCTGTGGAGAAGGTCACTGGTAGCTTGATGGGGATAGTGTTGAATCTATAAATTACTTTGGGCAATATGGCCAATTTCATGATGTTGATTCTTCCCAACCATGAGCATGGAATGTTTTTCCATCTGTTTGTGTCCTCTCTTATTTCATTGAGTAGTGGTTTGTAGTTCTTCTTGAAGAGGTCCTTTACATCCTTTGTTAGTTGTATTCCTAGGTATTTTATTCCCTTTGTAGCAATTGTGAATGGAAGTTCACTTTTGATTTGGCTCTCTGTTTGTCTGTTATTGGTGTATAGAAATGCTTGTGATTTCTGCACATTGATTTTGTATCCTGAGACTTTGCTGAAGTTGCTTATAAGTTTCAGGAGATTTGGGGCTGAGATGATGGGGTCTTCTAAATATACAGTCATGTCATCTGCAAATAGAGACAATCTGGCTTCCTCTTTTTCTAATTGAATACCTTTTATTTCTTTTTCTTGCCTGATTGCTCTGGCTAGAACTTCCAACACAATATTGAATAGGAGTGGTGAGAGAGGGCATCCTTTTCTAGTGCCAGGTTTCAAAGGGAATGCTTCCAGTTTTTGCCTGTTCAATATGATATTGGCTATGGGTTTGTCATAAATAGCTTTTATTATTTTGTGATATGTTCCATCAATACCTAGTTTATTGAGAGTCTTTAGCATAAAGCGCTGTTAAATTTTGTCGAAGGCCTTCTCTGCATCTATTGAGATAATCATGTGGTTTTTGTCTTTGGTTCTGTTTATGTGATGAATTATGTTTACAGACTTGTGTATGTTGAACCAGCCTCGCATCCCTGGGATGAAGCCTACTTGATCATGATGAATAAGCTTTTCGATGTGTTGTTGCAATCTGTTTGCCAGTATTTTATTGAAGATTTTTGCATCACTGTTCATCATGGATAGTGGCCTGAAGTTTTCTTTTTTAGTTGTGTCTCTGCCCAGTTTTGGTATTAGGATGATGTTGGTCTCATAAAATGAGTTGGGGAGGATTCCCTCTTTTTGTATTGTTCGGAATAGTTTCAGAAGGAATGGTACCATCTCCTCTTTGTAAGTCTGGTGGAATTAGGCTCTAAACCTGTCTGGACCTGGGCTTTTTTTCATTTGTAGGCTATAATTGCTGCCTCCACTTCAGCCCTTGTTATTGGCCTATTCAGGGTTTCAACTTCTTCCTGGTTTAGTCTTGGGAGGGTGCAAGTGTCCTGGAATTTATCCATTTCTTCCAGATTTACTGGTTTGTGTGCATAGAGTCCTTTGTAGTAATCTCTGATGGTAGTTTGTATTTCTGTGGAATTGGTGGTGATGTCCCCTTTATCGTTTTTTATTGTATCTATTTGATTCTTCTCTCTTTTCTTTTTTATTAATCTGGCTAGTGGTCTCTCTATTTTGTTGATCTTTTCAAAAAACCAGGTCCTGGATTTGTTGATTTTTTGAAGGGTTTTTTGTGTCTCTATTTCCTTCAGTTCTGCTCTAATCTTAGTCATTTCTTGTCTTCTGCTAGCTTTTGAGTTTTGTTGATCTTGCTCCTCTAGCTCTATCAATTTTGATGATAGAGTGTCTATTTTAGACCTTTCCTTGCTCCTCATGTGGGCATTTATTGCTATGAATTTCCCTCTAGACACTGCCTTAAATGTGTCCCAGAGATTCTGATATGTTGTGTCTTCATTCTCGTTGGTTTTGACAAACAACTTTATTTCTGCCTTTATTTCATTGTTTATCCAGTCGACATTCAGGAGCCAATTGTTCATTTTCCATGAAGTTGTGTGGTTTTGAGTTTGTTTCTTAATCCTAAGTTCTAATTTGATTGCACTGTGGTCTAAGAGACTGTTTGTTATGATTTCCATTCTCTTGCATTTGCTGAGGCATGATTTACTTCCAATTATGTGGTCGATTTTAGAGTAAGTGCAATGTGGTGCTGAGAAGAATGTATATTCTGTGGATTTGGGGTTGAGAGTTCTGTAAATGTCTATTAAGTTTGCCTGGTCCAGATCTGCATTCAAGTCTTGTATTTCCTTGTTGATTTTCTGTCTCATTGATCTGTCCGATATTGACAGTGGAGTGTTAAAGTCTCCCACTATTATTGTCCAGGAGTCTAAGTCTCTTTGTACATCATCGAAGACTTGCTTTATGTATCTGGATGCTCCTGCATTGGGTGCATATATATTTAAGATAGTTAGTTCTTCTTGTTGTATTGATCCTTTTACCATTATGTAATGCCCTCTTTGTCTCTTTTGATCTTTGTTGATTTAAAGTCCATTTTATCAGAGGCTAGGATTGCCACCCCTGCTTTTTTTTTTGTTCTCCATTTGCTTGGTAAATCTTCTTCCATCCATTTATTTTGAGTCTATGTGTGTCTTTGCATGTGAGATGGGTCTCCTGAATACAGCACACTGATGGTTCTTGGCTTTTTATCCAATTCGCCAGTGTGTGTCTTTTGATTGGGGCATTTAGTCCATTTACATTTAATGTTAATATTGTTATGTGTGAATTCGATCCTGCTATTTTATTACTGGTTGGTTGTTTTGTCCTTTGGTTGGTGTAATATCTTCATTGTGTCATTGGACTTTATCATCTGCTTCTTTTTTGCAGTGGCTGGTACTGGTTTTTCCTTTCTGTGTTTAGTGCTTCCTTCAGGAGCTCTTGTAGGGCAGGTCTGGTAGTGACAAAATCTCTCAGCAATTGCTTGTCTGTAAAGGATTTTATTTCTCCATCACTTATGAAGCTTGGTTTGGCTGGATGTGAAATTCTGGGTTGAAAGTTCTTTTCTTTAAGGATGTTGAATATTGGCCCCCACTCTCTTCTGGCTTCTAGGGTTTCTGCCGAGAGATCTGCTGTGAGTCTGAGGTGCTTCCCTTTGTGAGTGACCCGACCTTTCTCTCTGGCTGCCCTTAGTATTTTTTCCTTCGTTTCAACCTTGGTGAATCTGACGATTATGTGCCTTGGGGTTGCTCTTCTAGAGGAGTATGGTTGTGGTGTTCTCTGTATTTCCTGTATTTGAATGTTGGCCTGCCTTGCAAGGTTGGGGAAGTTCTCCTGGATAATATCCTGTAGAGTGTTTTCCAGCTTGGATTCATTCTCCCCATCATCTTCTGGTACACCGATCAGGTGTAGATTAGGTCTTTTCACGTAATCCCATATTTCTTGAAGGCTTTGTTCATTTCTTTTCACTCTTTGTTCTCTTTTCTTGCCTTCTCATTTTATTTCATTGAGTTGATCTTCAGTCTCTGATATCCTTTCTTCTGCTTGATCTTTTGGCTATTGAAACTTCTGTATGCTTCACAAAGTTCTCGTGCTGTTTTTCAGCTCCATCAAGTTGTTTATGTTCTTCTCTAAGCTGGTTATTCTAGTTAGCATTTCGTCTAACCTTTTTTCAAGGTTTTTAGTTTCTTTGCATTGGGTTAGAACATGTTCCTTTAACTCAGAGAAGTTTGTTATTATCCACCTTCTGAAGGCTACTTCTGTCAGTTCGTCAAATTTGTTCTCCGTCCAGCTTTGGTCCCTTGCTGGTGAGGAGTTATGATCTCGTGGTGCGGGAAAGGCACTCTGGTTTTTGATGATTTCATTCTTCTCGTGCTGGTTTTTTCCTATCTCATTGGATTTATATAGTTTTAATCTCAGGTAGCTGCTTGGGGAGGCGGCCTTTCCTTTGCCTGCCTGCAGAGGCGCTGCTGGGCTGCCATGGGATCGCTGGAGCTGCTGTGTCTTTTACTTACTCAGAGAAGTTAGGCCAGCTTCTGCAATGGTGGCTGCCTTGCCTCCCGCTGAGCTGGATCATTCCTGTTTGCTCTCTAGGTGTGAAACTCTGGCGTGAGAGATTTTTTTCAGTCTGCTGGGCTTTGTCGAGGGGAGAGGGGGGACCCTTCCTGCCGTATGGGCTGTTTCCCTGTTTTCAGTTCCCCTTCCCTCTTGTGGGAGGGTAGATCTGTCCAGCTGGCTTTCTGGCTTTCATGTCAGCCAGTGCTTCCGCCCACGCTCTCCCCGAAGTTGCTGCTCTGCCCTGTTCAGGCAGCTCGCTGAGGCTTTTCAGCGCAGTGGAGATCTCCTGTTCTGTGGGTTGTAGAGGGCTTGGGTGGAACACTGTATCCAAACCGAAGTTCCAGAGTGGGAGATCCCCCAGTCTCCGGTTGGTTGCACGCACCTCCTGTGTGGGGCAGTGCCCCGCCTTGCCTCAATTTGCCCTATTTGGTTTATACACACTGTCCAACCAGACCCAGAAAATGAAGCTGGTACCTCATTTGGAATTGTGGAGACGACTCAGTTTCTGCATCTGTCTCACTGGGAGCTGCTTTCTGGAGCTGCCTCTCATTCAGCCGTCTTGGGATCCTCCTGGAGGTTCTGTTTTTAAGTGTGTATATGTTTATAATTTTATATATACTTGACAGATTGCCCTTTTAATTATCATAACATCCTTTTTGTCTCACCACAATTTTTTTTGTCTCTGTCTGATATTAATTTGGCATTCTAGGTCTCTTGGGCTTGTTTTCATGGAACATATTTTTCCATCCTTTAGCTTTCAACCTATTAATATCATTAGTGTTAAAGTGAGTGTATTATAGGAAGCAATAGTTGGATCATATTTTTTTTAAGTCAATTCTTGCTAATCTATGCAATCTATGCACTCTCTAAGCTGGATTGCAAAATTTAATCTGTTTACATTTAGAGTAATTACTAATAGGAAGGGAGTTACTTTTTTCATTTTGCTATTTGCTTTCTACATGTCATATACTTTCTGTTTCTCAATTACTCCATTGCTACCTTCTTTTGTGTTAGATGGATATTTTTTAGTTTGTGATTTTGATTTCCTTCTTGTTTAGTTCACAGTGTATACTTTTAGTTATTATCTTAGTGGGTACTCTGGAGATTACAGTTAACAGCTTAATTTACTAGTATATAATAACTTACTTAATTTACTACAATATAGTTTGAATTAATATCAAATTATTATCAGTAATATGCAAAACTTTGCTCCTATATGGCTCTGACCCTGCCTTATGTTTTCACTGGCACTAATTGCATGTATATACATTATGGTCTCCTCAACATAGATTTATAATGAATGTTTTATGCAGTTTTCTTTTAAATATTATAGAAAAAAGTTATGTCAAAAATGCATTAATATTCAATTATATATTTCTCTTCATAGTTACCTTTTTACCAACTTCGTTTATATGTTTGTGCTCTTTCATGTCAACCTGACGGACTCTTTTTATCAGTTTTTGTTTATATGGGTTTATGTGGAATTATCTTCACTTCTTCTTTACTTTTATTTTTTTTCTTTTGCTTTCCTTTTTTTATTTTTATTTTTTGAGGCAGAAACTCACTCTGTCACCCAGCTGGAGTACAGTGGTGCAATCTCAGCTCGCTGTAACCTCTACTTCCTCGGTTCAAGCAGTTCTTATGCCTCAGTCTCCCAAGTATTTGGGATTACAGGCATGTGCCACCATACCTAAGCTAATTTTGTTGTATTTTTAGTAGAGACAGGGTTTCACCATATTGGCCAGGCTGGTCTTGAACTTCTGACCTCAAGTGATCCACCTGCCTTGGCCTCCCAAAGTGCTGGGATTACAGGCATGAGCTATTGTGCCTGGTCTGCTTTCATTTTCGAAGAATAATTTTGCCACTTATAAATTTTTGTTTGCTAAGACTTTTATTGGTGTGTGTGTCGGGGGGAAGTTTGTTTGTTTTTTCTCGAAGCACTTTAAATATGTGATTCCTCTGTCTTCTGACTTTCATGGTTTCTGATTAAAAAATTAGCTGCTAATCTTATCAAGGCTCCCTGTACATTATGATGAATCACTTCTCCCTTGCTGCATTCAGAATTTTCTGTTTGCTTTTGGCTTCAATAGTTTGGAGAACGTGTCTCAGTGATATCTTTGAGTTTATACTTCTTGGGATTCTTTGAGCTTCCTGGATGTGTAGATTCATGTCGTTCATCAATTTTGGTGACCTTTTGGCCATTATTTCTTTAAATATTCTTTCTTTCCCTTTATCTTTTTTCTTTTGTTCTGGGATTCCTGTTGTACATACATCGCTATGCTTTTCCCACAGGTATCCAAAACACTGTTCATTTTTCTTCGGTACTGTTTTCTCTTTGCTCCTCCAACTGGATAATCTCAATTAACCTATCATCAAGTTTGCTGATTCTTTCTTCTGCCTACTCAAATCTGCTGTTGAATTCCTCAAAGTGAATTTATCATTTGAGTATGTGTCCTTTTCAACTCAAGAATTTCTATTTAGTTCCTTTTTATAATTTGTATATCATTATTAATATGATCTGTCTGATGGGACATCATTATCATGGTTTCCTGTAGTTCTTTATACTTAATTTGAGCATATTTAAAAGAATTGCCTTAAAGTCCTCGTCTAGTTAAGTCCACTCTCTGCACTTCCTAGGGGGCAGTTTCTATTCGTTTCCTTTTTTTTTTTTTTGCCTAGGCTGTACTTTGTTGTTTCTTTGCATCCTTTGTAATTTTTGGGTGAAAACTTGACATTTTGAATACTTTAATGTGGCAACTCTACAAATCAGCAACAAGAATCCCTTTTCCTTAGGGCTTCTTCTTGCTGCTTGTTGGAGTTGTTTGTTTAGTGATTTTTCTGATTTAATTTTGGAAAGTCTGTAGACTTTGTTGTGTGTGGCCCCTGAGGTCTCTGTTTTATTAACTTAGTGGTAAGCTGATGATTCAATAGAGATTTCTTTAAATGTCCCAAACTAAAAAATCTAGTATTTGTTTATAGGGCGTGTGTGTGAGTGTGTGTGTGTGTGTGTGTATGTGGTGATGCGTCCTTTTCCAACACTCAGCAAGGCAGTTTGAACCACCTAAGTTCACCTTTACAATGTTGTAGTCACTTGGCCACTAGCTAAGGGTTATGGTAACTATAGATAAGGGATAGTGCCTGTCCTCAGGTTGCTTATGGACTAGAGATGGAGACAGACACGTTAAAAAATAGCTACAATGCTACAAGGTGATAAGTTCCTTAGTTCTCAGGTAAACAATGTTCTTTGGAAGCCCAGAGAAAGAAGATATAGTTTTACTGGGGTAAGGGAGGTAGACAAAGGCCGAGGAGTAATGGTATTTTCCAAGTGGACAATGATTTCCAAAATAAAAAAGGCAGTTTGAAGTGATGACTGAAGGGCCAGTGCTGGGGTACTCTTAGGACATTTAAAAATCCTCATTCCACATTATATTAATGTGTAATCTTGGGCAACTTACTGAACAATGTTAAGCCTCAATTTTTTCTGTATGTATAAAATGAAGATGATGGTTCTACATGCATCCCAGGATTAAATGAGGATTAAATATACATGAGAGGCCTAGCACATAGTATGCACTTCATGAATGTTATTTGTGATTATTATTTTAGTTTATTGTTGCCCGACCATCTACTACTATTATGGCTTCTTGATTTCTTTTTTTTTGAGATGGAGTCTCCCTCTGTCACCCAGGTTGGAGTGAAATGGCGAGATCTTGGCTCACTGCAACTTTTACCTCCCAGGTTCAAGTAATTCTCCCGCCGCAGTCTCCCAAGTAGCTGAGACTACAGGTATGTGCCACCACGCCCAGCTAATTTTTGTATTTTTAGTAGAGACAGGGTTTCACTATTTGGTCAGGCTGGTCTTGAACTCCTGACCTTGTGATCTGCCTGTCTCGGCCTCCCAAAGTGCTGGGATTACAGGCGTGAGCCACTGCCCCCGGCCCTCTTGACTTCTTTCTTAGTAATTTTGGGCTACTATGAAAAAATATCATAGACTGGGTGGCTTAAACAATGGAAACTTATTTCTCACAGTCCTACAGACTGGAAGTCCAAGATTAAGGCACCAGCAGATCTGGTGTCTCATGGCAGCTGTCTTCCTGATTTGCAGATGGTCAACTTCTCTTTGTAGTCTCACTTGGTGGAGAGCAGAGAGGGAGAACAAGTTCTCAATCTCTTCTTCTCCTTCTTCTTTATTTATTTCTTTATTTTTGAGATGGAGTTTTGCTCTTGTTGCCTAGGCTGGAGTGCAGTGGGCAATCGTGGCTCACTGCAACCTCTGCCTCCCAGGTTCAAGTGATTCTCCTGCCGAAGCCTCCTAAATAGCTCGGAGTACAGGTGTGTGCCACCACACCTGGCTAATTCTTGTTTTTTTTGTAAAGACAGGGTTTCACCATGTTGGCCAGGCTGGTCTTGAACTCCTGATCTCAGGTGATCTGCCTGCCTTGGCATCCCAAAGAGCTGGGATTACAGGCGTGAACCACTGAGCTCGGCCCCTCACAGCTCATCTTATAAGAGCACTGTCTTAGTTCATTTTGTGCTGCTATAACAGAAACCACAGACTGGGTAATTTATAATGAACCGAGATTTATTTCTAACAATTCTGGGGCTAGAAAGTCCAAGAGTGAGGAGCTGCCTCTGGTGAGTGCTTTCTTGCAGCGTCACCCCATAGCAGAAAGCAGAAGGGCCAGAGAATACTCACACGGGAGAGAACAGAAGGGCTCACATTCATCCTTTCATTAGGAACTCACTCCTGAGATAACAGCATTAATAGATTCATGAGGACAGAGCCCTCATTGTATAATCACCTCTAAAATGTTCCACCTTTCAAAGTTACATTGAAGATTAAGTTTTCAACACATAACTTTGGGGGAAGTTTTAAACCATAGAAGGCATTTGCAAGGGTTTCGCCCTTGTTAGGGCCCCATTTCCTAATACTATCACATTAGGGGTTGGGATCTCAACACGTGAATTTGCAGCAGGGATGCAAACATGCCGTCCAAAGCAGCTTCCCTTCATCAGGAGCCTTAAGGAACTATCAAGACTTCCCTGCCTGAAATTTCTCCAGAGTTCAGTGCTTAAGGTCATATTGTTCTGTCATAACCATCCCACACTGGAGTTTTTGCTTGGTCATACAATTCTTATTTCTCTTTGTGAGTTGCACAAGTGCATCTGGGCATCAGAGGATGGCCCTGAAGAAACCCCTGTGATGGAGTGCCTCCCAATGAGGATATCACGTGTAGTTGAGTTGAGAGCTTTGTGTTGAGTGTTGTCAGGAAGCCTTTCTAGCATCTACGCACAGTGGGTCTTTACTGGACCTCTCTGGATTTGCACTACTTAACTGCTACACGACTTCATCCATATCTCTCCACGACTTGTAATTATGGCTGCCCTCAAGAAAGGTCAAGGGCAAAACCAAGGCAGCACCGACTTTCTGGTGCCATGAAAAAAGAGACTGGATTTCCAGTGTTCCTGGTCTTCCTGGCTCACGGTCATTTCTGTCTGAGTGCATTGGCTAAGAGCAGGGCTTGGGAAACTACTCTCGTGGGCCTAATTGGACCTGCCACCACCTTTTGTGTGGTCCATGAGCCAAGAACGGGGCTTACATTTTTAAACTGTGGGAAATAAAATAAAATAAAATAAAAAATAAAATTTTTCATAATACCAAAAATTGATATAAAATTGTAATTTTAGTTTCCATGTAAAGTTTTACTGATATTCAGCTGGGCTCCCTCATTTTCATAATGCCGACAGCTACTTTTGTGCTACGACAGCAGAGTTGGAGCAGTTGAGGTAGAGACCGGCAGGCAAAGCCTAAAATATTTACTACTAGGCTCTTTGCAGAAAAAGTTTGCTAAGCTCTGATTTAGAGCATGGGCCCTGGAGCCAGACTGACCTAGGTTTGAGTGCGGTCTAGCTGTACCTTGGGTGAGTGACTTACCTCACTGGGCCTCACCATCCTTGTCTGTACAGGAAGAATGAGAACGGCATGAGTCTCTGAGGACTGTCAGGAGGATTAAGGAAGATAGTACAGTGCCTGGAACAGAATCAGGACCTGGTAAAGCATCAGTACGAGTGTAATGGCAATGGCACTTATTTTTATTTATTTATTTTTGAGACGGAGTCTCACTGTGTCGCCCAGGCTGGAGTGCAGTGGCGTGATCTTGGCTCACTGCAACCTCTGCCTCCCATGTTCAAGTGCCTCTCAGGTAGCTGGAACTACAGGCACACACCACCACGCCCAGCCAGTTTTTATATTTTTAGTGGAGACAAGGTTTTACCATATTGGCCAGGTTGGTTGTGAACTCCTGACCTCGTGATCTGCCCGTTTTTGCCTCCCAAGTGCTGGGATTACAGGTGTGAGCTACTGCGCCTGGCTGTGTCATTGGTACCATGGACACACACAAGAATGAAACCCCACCTGTACCCTTGAGTTGCCCACAGTCTTGGTAGGTAGGCAACAACAAAAAATAAGACAGTTATAACACAGTGGGATACCTGTGAAGAGAGGAGAAAACCTAGTGGGCGCGGTGGCTCACACCTATAATCCCAGAACTTTGGGAGGCCCGGCAGGTGAATCACTTGAGGTCAGGAGTTCAAGACCAGCCTGGCCAAGTTGGTGAAACCCCATCTCTACTAAAAATACAAAAAGTAGCCAAGCGTGGTGGTGGGGGCCTGTGATCCCCCCACTCGGGAGGCTGAGGCAGGAGAATCACTTGAATCCAGGAGACAGAGGTTGCAGTGAGCCGAGATCTCGCCATTGCACTCCAGCCTGGGCACAAGAGCAAAACTCCATCTCAAAAAAAAAAAAAAAAAAAAGGAGGAAACCTAACTGCAGGAAGAGACAGATGGATGAAATAAAGATGGCAAACGGGCAGGAAGGGAAGCCTGGAGTGATGGGTTGGGGTAAGCATTGAAGAGCAGTTTCTACATTCTAGGCACTGGGCTAAATGCTTTCCATGAATCTTTTTTATTTAGTTTTTATAATAATCCAGTGATTCTCAACCAGGGGGAGGAGGAAGGAGGTTTGACCCCCAGGGAATATTTGGCAATGTCTGGAAACATTTTTGGTTGTCATGCTGGGGGTGGGGCTGCTATTGGCATCTATTGGGTGGAGGCCAGGCATGCTGCTAACACCCTGCAATGCCCAAAACAGCCCCCACAACAAACAGCTGTCCTGTCCAAAATGTCAGTAGTCCCCGGGTTGAGAAGCCTGGTGATAACCCTGGGGAACTGTTCCTATCTACAGTGTACTGAGATTTACAGTCTAACTTGCTTCCCCCAAGGCCCCAGGGCTTAGCAGCCATGCCACAGACATTATTCTCACAGCTTCCTTTGGCCAGCCAAGGAGAAGCTGCTGAATGGCTTCAGTGGGGAAGTATCAGGGACAGATTTCTGCTTTACAGAAGATTATTTTGGCATCTCAAGTGGAGGAGGATTAGAGGCCTGAGCTGGAGGGTGGGATCTGGAAGCAGGTTACAGAGTAAGGTGGGGTGGGGTGGCCTGGGGACAGGGCTCTATTGCCAAAGGACATGGTTTTCCATGCTCTCAGATCCAGAGGAGCAGGGATGCTTGTTAAAGTAGACACCTCACCCTCTCCAGCCCTACAGAATCAGCACTGCCCAGGTTGACCAGAGCACTTGTGTTTTAGTGATTGGCCCACATTGATTTTTTTAAAAAAACTTTTATTTACGGTTCGGGGTACGCACGCAGGTTTGTAACATAGGTAAGTTGCACGTCGTGAGGGTTTGGTGTACAGACTATTTTGTCATGCAGGTGATTAGAATAGTACCCGATAGGTGCCATCGGTAAAAACTGGCAGATATTGTAGTGTCTACTGGGTAGATTGAGAGATCTATACATTTAAAACAAATTCATTTATTTATTTAACTTTTATTTCAAGTTCAGGGGTACACGTGCAGGTTTGTTATATATGTCAGCTTGTGTCATGGGATTTGTCGTACAGATTGTTTAGACACCAGGTGTTCAGCCTAGTGCCCATCAGTTATTTTTCTTGACCCTCTCCCCTCTCCTTCCCTCCACACTCTGTCAGGCCCTAGTGTCGGTTGGTCCCCTGCATGCGTCCATGTGTTCTCATCCTTTAGCTTTCACTTATAAGTGAGGACATGTGGCATTTGGTTTTCTGTTCCTGCCTTAGTTTGCTAAGGATAATGACCTCCAGCTTCATACATGCTCCTGCAAAGGGCATGACTTTGTTCGTTTTTATGGCTGCATAGTATTCCATGCTGTATATGTACCACATTTTCTTCATCCAGTCTACTATTGTTGGGCATTTAGATTGATTCCATATCTTTGCTCTTGTGATCAGTGCTGCAATGCACATACGTGCGCATGTGTCTTTATAGTAGAATGATTTATATTCCTCTGGGTATATACCCAGTAACAGGATTGCTGGGTCGAATGGTATTTCTGATTTTAGGTTTTTGAGGAATCACCACATCGTCTTCCACAATGGTTGAACTAATTTACACTCCCACCAACAGTGTGTAAGCGTTCCTTTTTCTCCACAACCTCACCAGCAGAGAGATCTGTATACTTAAGCTGAGCTCAGGGGGCTGAGACTGAGAGCAATTTACAGAGTTGTTCCAGGGGCTGGAGACAAAGACACGAACTAACAGACAAAACTAAGTAAAACATATAGCGCATAAGGTAATGACAAATGCCTTGGAGCAAAATAAAGCAAGGAAGACGGATAGAAGTGAGGGGGTTTTCATTTTAAATAGGGAAGTAGAGGAAGTCTGTGATACATTCATGTTCAGAAAAAAGTATCTTCATGAGACCTGCTTTAGAACTGCATTAGAAAGCTGTGTAGTCAAGGATAAACTCTTCATGTACTAACCATCAGCCATCCTTAAATGACAAACCATTTAAGGAACCACCACTCTGTGAACTGGCTTGCAGTGGAGAGTAAGGGAGGAGAAGCGGGTCAACAGCAGAGAGAGGTTAGTTCAGCCTTGCACCTGCTGAGTGGATGGCTCCCCAGCAATGAGATGAGACCAGGGGAGCTTTTAGGGGCCTTTGTTGGATGAAGGGAGATAGAAGTTCATGCCTGTTGTTCTGACCTAGTTATCAAAGGGTCCATCTCTCACTCTCTAGAGTGTCTGAGTTGGGACGTCAGAGTGGTGGTCACTCTTGAGATGCCACCTGGAGTATTAGGGCCTGTGAGCAGGGCCTTACAAAGGAGAAAGAACTCTCTGGAAGGAAATGGACAGGGCTGCAGAACAAATTCTCTTTTCCAAATGAAGATCAGCCCTTGGCGACTGTCCCGGTGCCCAGGGAAAGCAAAGGAACACATGCCTGAGAACAGCCCAGTGTCTGGCCTGGAGAACACGTATTTCCACGCCATTTAAACGGGCAGTTGCTGAATTCATCACTGTGTTTCAACAATAGGGACTTAGCTAATTAAGTGGTTATAGCCATTCCCTGATGGAATCATATTTGTCTTTGCAATGCAGAAAACATGCGCTAATGTGTTGAAGTAGGGCGGCGGCTCCTCCTCACAGAAACCTTCCCCAAACCCCTACCCCAGGAAGGTTTCCATTCTCTCCCCTTCCCTCTGGCCCGGGCTGGTTTGGGGCTCCAGCCTGAGCTCCTCCACCGCGACGCGCACGTGGCTGGCACCAGCGCGCCCCCGTGCGGCCGCCTGCGAGAGGCTCACTCTCCGCGGAGGTGAAATCTGGTTTTGATTCAATTCGATTAAGTTCAGGGGCTGAGAGGGAAGCCTGGTCCTGGGCCCTGCAGGGACTATAAACAAGAACTTTTAGACTGGTGGGGTGGGGACGGGGGCACGTGGAGACAGATAAATACAAACATGGGGTTAAGAGTTAACGATTGGAGCCAGACTGTCTAAGTTACTCCCGTGGCCACTTGTAGGGACCTGGATGTCTTTGGGCGAGTCGTTAAACTTCTAAACGACGGCAGTGTGGACCTCCCCGGGATGCTGCCAGCCTCGGCGAGACAATGGTCAGAGTTGTCGGGGCCGCACACAGGGTCGGGAGCATAGAACATGCTCAAAAAGTGTTCCTTATTAATTTGCATTATTATTATAATCACCAGTGGTCCTTGTAGGACATTTAAAAGATTCCAGAACACACTCTCCCTTCCGTTTCTCCATCCCTTATTACTGATATTAAACTTAACGTCTTTGTAAAAGGACGAGGGAGAGACGAAAAAGGATATTAACACATATGTCCACAAATAAATGATCTTCAGCTGCTTCTGCACGTTTCCGCTTTAACCTAACCCAGACCCAGGAGGAACTGAGGGTACATGACGCCATATAATTCACATTTAAGCTCATCATATATAAAACAAATCAATAATTACTACGCTCTTTCTGTAGTTTCCCAGCAGTGTGGATGTAAAATAGGCTGGCCTCACGTCAATACCAGCCACTTCACTAAAGCATCTGGGGAAAATATAACTTGTTATTACAAAGCGGGGCACAGAAGTGTAAATAAGTAAACAAATGGTAATTTAATCTGAGCATAAAGTCTATCCGTATAGAGCAGGGTTTCTCCACGCTGACATTATCGACATTTTGGACTAGATATTTCTCTGTTGTGGTGGGGGTTGGTCTGTGCACAGTAAGATACTAGCATTTCTGGCCTCTGCCCACCGTATGTCAGTAACGATGCCACCCCTACCTGCCCCCTCCCCCCCCCGCCCCCCGCCCCGCTGACCCCGCAGTTGTGATAACACCAAATGTCTCCAGACCTCGACAGATGTCTCCTGGGGGCAGCATTGCCCCAGTGAGAACCTCTAATATAGCGTGTGGTTTCTTTGTGTGAGCCCGTCTAGTTACAGCCAACAAAACGAAGCGTCCAGCTAGCATAATTCGAAGACAGCGGTTCCGGAATGGTATGCGGGCCTCTCCTCCCACAGAAACAGGCCGGGCTATGATGTGGGAAAGGTCCCAAGGACCCCTACTGAGCTGGAATTTGGAGCAAAGGAAGGGGGAATTGAAAGTTGTTCCCAGGATCCACAGTTCGGCTGCCTGTAGGAATCCCAGGACAGTCCTTGGAATCTTTTTAGAACATGGTTAGTTTAGTAAAAGACACCAATTTTACTCACCGTAAAGGGGTCATTATAATATTAAATGAAAATTAATTTTGTTTAAGTACCACAAAATCTCACCATCCTTGCAAACTGTAGCTTTTATATTCTGCAGATTTCTTGTGGGTCTTATAGATCAGGGGTCTATAGCTGCTAAACTACAGCTCATGGGCCCAATCTGACCACCTATTTTTATAAATAAAGCTTTATTAGCACACAACCTCATCCATCCATCTACATTCTCACTGTGGCTGCTTTCATTCCGCTGTTGCAGATTTGTGGCGGAGCCTAGAACATTTACCGTCTAGCCCTTTACTGAAAACGTTTGCCCCCTGTTATATGCAAACATTGTCCACAAAACTTCAATTGTCTTATGCTCTTTTGATACGACACACAATGAATTTTGTATCATCTGTAAGCAGTAGATTACAGGCTTTCCTGCTGACGAAATTCCTTCACAGCGATATCCTCACCTGATCAGAGAAATGACTGCAGAAGGGAGGTAGTACTATTTTTCTCAAGGATCAGAAGAGCTCACTAAGGCAAAGAAGGGTGGCATGGCTGGCCCAAAGTCACGGTCAGCAAAAATCTGAGCTGAGACTCATAACCTTGTCCCTTGTTCCATCGTCACACCTCGTGGATTTCTGCCTGTCCTGAGCTGTGAGTTTGTCACATGGATGCTGTGATATGCAGATTCTCTTACAGTTACTTTTTTCCTAAACATTCAGCCCCTTAGTAACCAGTACAGATAAAAGACACACTTTTGGTCTGATTGTTTGTTTATATTCCCAGGATGGTGGCCTCATTTAGAAATTTCCCCAAAGCAACGTAACTTGCTTATTCTCTCCTAGTAAATCTAGACAGATACAGAACTTGCCCATTGTTTTGTACATACGAACACCAAGTAAGTCACACCAACCCAGAAGGAATAAACCATGCTGGTAGCATCTAACAGTTGGATGGGATATATAGGATTTTCACGGCAGATTTGCTGGTGAAGTTATTTGTTTTTGCCCTGGGGAAAAATTAACAAAAGTTGGGATATTAGATATTTAGGCCAGCATTAAAGTGTTGTGTGGGGGAAAAAAGAAAACAACCTTGATTCTGTGGCTAAATTTGAGAAACACTGTTTTAATAAAAAATAAAAAGGTTTCTGCTGTGGAACTTTTCAGAGCCTTTAACACATTAATATGCTTGTAAATTTCCAAGGGGGCCAAGGTGTCCAGCACTTTGCATCTTCTCTTGATTCAGGTGGACATCCTCGTTTCCAGAAATATCCATTAGGGTCATTCCATGGATATCTCTGAGGGTCTGTACAATGCTCCCCGCGCAGTGCAGCCCTATCTACATGGGGCATCCTGGGTACTCCTTAAGGTAAGTGTCAAACAGGGGCCATCATTATCCCGACTTCATAGATGGAGAGTCAGGCTCAGGCTCCCCAGCAACCTGGGATGGTTCCAGGATTCAGCTGCAGGCTGTCTGCCCCAAGCCTGTATTCCCAGCTACTGTGGCACCCCACTGCTTGGCTGGATCTCCCTTGATAATCAAATTGAATAGTCCCTCCAGCTTCATAAAGGAGCCTGGAGGTAAAAATGGGTTAATTTTCTCATTGCATTTCTCAACGTCTTGACAGAGAGACTGACCTTTTTTGTGGGCTTTGGTTTTGGAACACAGCTTGAATTGACTAGCATATAGCAATTGTCTTTCTGACCACAGCAGCGCCTGATAATGAAGTCAGCTCAGGCTGGTGGCCCTGGCTCTTTGTTGTAAACCTTGAGTTGACCCTGCATGGACTCACAGGAATGGAGGTGCCACTGAAGCCTGTCTTATCTTATGCTGCACCCAATCTTTCAGTGGACTGGATCTGGCCCCCAGGGGAATGCCCTCATATATTTATTAGTTAGGACTCTTGATTGCAAGTATTAGAAACTCAACTCAAACTCAGATGAAGCTGGAAACCATCGTTCTCAGCAAACTAACACAGGAACAGAAAACCAAACACCGCGTGCTCTCACTCAAAAGTGGAAGTTGAACGGTGAGAACGCATGGACACAGGGAGGGGAACATCACAGGCTGGGGCTTGTCAGTGGGTGGGGGGCAAGGGAAGAGAAAGCATTACAACAAATACATAATGCATGCGGGGCTTAAAATCTAGATGGCGAGGCTGGGTGAGGTGATTCACACCTGTAATCCCAGCACTTTGGGAGGCTGAGGCAGGAGGATCACCTAAGGCCAAGAGTTCGAGACCAGCCTGACCAACATGGAGAAACTCCCATCTCTACTAACAATACAAAATTAGCAGGGCATGGTGGCACATGCCTGTAATCCCTGCTACTCTGGAGGCTAAGGCAGGAGAATCACTTGAACCCAGGAGGCAGAAGTTGCTGTGAGCTGAGATCACACCATTGCACTCCAGCCTGGGCAACAAGAGTGATATTCTGTCTCAAAACAAAACAAAAAAAACACCTAGATGACGGATTGATAGGTGCAACAAACCACCACGGGGCACGTATAACAAACCTGCACATTCTGCACACGTATCCCAGAACTTAAAGAAAGAAAGAAAAAAGAAACTCAAACTCTTAAGTAAAAAGAGAACTTTGCTGGTACATAAATCCAAGGAAGGGATGAGGAACTAGGCCTCGGGAAGGATAACTGCTCAGCTGGGCTCAGGCACAACCAGAACCGGGACATAGGATGTTCTGGAACTGTTTCTGCCTTAGTTCTCGGCTTTCCTCTATAAGCAGTTTTATTTTCTTTTACTGTAGACTGCCTCTTCTGAGGTAGGATACATGGTGACACGGTCTGAGATTTTTAATGCCATCTTTTCAGCCACCAGAGTGTAACTGGCTTGCATGTTGTTTGATCTCAAAACCAAACCACAGGGAAGGGGCCCACTGGCACAGCTGGGTCAGATGACCACATGGGATCCACCAGCTATGACAGAGTGGGGGAAAGTAGCCATGGGAGAGAGGAAGGTTCTAGAACAGCAGACAGTCCCACCTATTCGTTGAAGCAAGTAACAGCCAGATGGGTCAGTCAGTTAAATCCTTTTTTTTTTTTTTTGAGATGGAGTCACGCTCTATCTCCCTGGCTGTAGTGGGGCGATCTTGGGTCATTGAAATCTCTGCCTCTCGGGTTCAAGCGATTCTCCTGCCTCAGCTTCCCGAGTAGCTGGGACTACAGGTGCACACCTCCACGCCCGGCTAATTTTTGTATTTTTAGTAGAGACGGGGTTTCACCATTTTGGCCAGGCTGGTCTCGAACTCCTGACCTCAGGTGATCCGCCCGCCTCGGCCACCCAAAGTGCTGGGATTACAGGTGTGAACCACAGCGCTCAGCCTAGTCAATTAAATTCTAACCCTGGTTTTTACTTTATCTATGAAAGTTTACCATTTAGGATAAAAAATTCCTGTTTCACTGAAGTTAAAAATTGTCTTTCTCATTAAAGGGTACAGTAAAAGGAAGTGTTTAAGTGGGGTATTTAAGTATATAATAGTATCACCTCCGAGAACTCTTGTGAGGATTAAATGCCATAATACAGGAAAAGTGCCCAGCACACAGTAAGCGCTCGATCCATGCTGGCTGTTGTTACCATAAACAAAGAGAATCCTTCAGAAGGCATTCATGAAAAGCCATTCACAAGCATATCCTTTCTCCTGAGTTTCCTGGGGGTGGAAGTTTGCAGTGAGGCCAGCCTCAGTGATAGCCGGTGAGAGTCGGGTGTCTAGTTGGGGTACAGGTCTTCTTACCGTGTGCGCTTCTCTGGGGAACGGACCACAAAAGTGAAGCCTCAGCGGTGTCCTCCGCCAGATCAGATTCTCTGCCCATCCTCTAAAGCCTCCACCCCACACTGACATTAAAGTGAATTTGTTTCCTGAGACAACCTAATTTCCTCCGAAGAGGTCTAATTTTCCCAGGAAGTGGTTCATTTCATCCAAACCCAAACTGATTTCAGCTGTCTGACGGAATAGGTGTTCCTTGTTCTTCGCCCCAACGTTCACATCTCTGTCACTTCCTGGAAATGCAGACAGACAACTGCACAGGGCATTGCGATCCTGTCCCAGGATTTTCCAGACCATAAAGGAAATGTGAATATTAGACTGGCTGTGCCCTTGAGCAACATCCAGCGCTTAAAATCACTGGGTTTCCATGAGGGACTATGTCGAAGAGGCATATGGTTTTTATAACTGACAAGACATTCTGATTCATTAGAACCACTGAAATTGTGTGCGAGGGAAAGCTACAGAAAACAAGACCCCTTAGCTTAGGGCTGTGACCAGGCTAGTGGGCTGGGGGCCTTCAGCAAATCACCTCCCCTGTCGGGCTTAGTTCCCTCATCTCTAAAATGGAAATGAAATGGGTTTTGAGGTGTAAATGAGACGGAGACTGGGAAATGGCGTCACACATTGCCTGACACACCAGGAGCACTCCCCCTGCTCTGGGAGCACAGGAGAACCAGAGAGGGAATCACCCACCCTCTGCCAACCCGTATCAGTCGGCATCAAATTGTTCTTTAAGCAGTACTTTTCTTTAATCAGGCTATTCTTCACTGGGGCTGTTTTAATTAAGGGTCTGCTGTCAACACAAAACATATGTTCTGAAGTCTCGCTTTGGTTACTAATGATGCCCGGGATGATTAAGTCTGGAAGGAATTTCCAGCTCCGGCTTGCTTGGCCTTTTCTCCCTACCCCCAGTCCCTCAAGCCCCCGTTTCACTCACATCTCAGCTTTCACCCACTTACACTCAGCCCTTGGCGCTGTTACCCTTTTGGAAACTGACCTAGAAAAGCAATCTGTTCCAATCAATGTGCATAGTACGATATCCTAAAACATGCTTCTGACCATCTCTTGTTCCTGCTGATAATCAATCTATTGAGATCCAGGCTAATAATTTGTTATTTTTTCAAACTACATGATTCAATAAAAGTTACATACACACACACCACATATACCATATATATGTATATGCACACACTGACATATACTCATACGTGTATACACACACCACATATACTTTATATGTGTATACACACACACTACATATGCTACATATATGTATATACAACACATACACGGTATATGTATACACATACCACATACACTATATATACTATGTGTGCATATACACACACACTGTATATACTATATATGCATACATGCATACCCCATATGCATACCCCGTATATGTGTATACACACACCATATATACTATATATGTATACACACACATCACATCTATACATGTATACACACACACCACATATGTATGTATACACACTTACCACATATACTATATATGCACACACGCATACCACATTTACTATATGTGTATACACACACAATATATATACTATATATGTATACACACATCACATATATATTTGTATACACACACTACATATACTATACGTATGTACACACAAATGGTGAACTGAAGAAGGGGCAGAGTGATTGCCTATTGGCTGAGCTCAGTTTCTTCTCAGTTGTCCCAGGTGTGGCCGGCAGTCTCCTATACTGGTCCCCATTTATGTGTATTTATATTCTGTAATCCCCTTCCCTTGAGTGTGGGCTGAACCAGGTGACTTGTTTCTAACCAGTAGAATGCAGCAAAAAGGATGATGTCATTTCCAAGATTAGGTTATAAGAGACCCTGCCTTCTGTCTCCCTGGGACTGTCTCCTGCCCTCTTGACTGTGTGCTCTGATAAAGCCAGCTGTCTTGTGGAGGGGCCTGCCTGGCCATACACTAATAGGTCCTGCAGCCTAATAGCTGCTTAAAAGCTGAAAGTGAGTCCACGCCAGTTAAGCCTTGAGACAACCCCAGCTGTAGCTGACACGTTGATTGCAGCCGGGTAAGACACCGTGAGTTGGAGGACTGAGGAGCTGCGCCGGTTCCTGCCCACAGAAACTGGGAGATAGTAAACGTGTGCTGTGTTAGGCTGCTAAGTGTGTGGTCATTTGTTGTGCAGCTCACATAACTAATACCCCTAAGCATTTCAGTCTGGTCCCAAATTTACGAACTCCTGAGATTATGTGCCTGGTAAGTGGAATAAGACAGACTCTTGTGAAGATGCAGCTGGTGCCTAGCTCAGAGCACTGCTGCACGAGATGAAATAGCATTTGCTCAGTGACGGCCCAGGCTTGGCTTGTAGCAGGTTTCACATCAGCATTAGCTGTTATCACCTATTCCTCAAGGCCTAGCTTTTCAATCCCCCTCTCTGGAGACGTTACTCAGTCCCTGTGCCTCTCTCACGAGAGAGAACTCATCACTCACTGTACCAGGAACTCACACTGCACCTACGGGAACCTTGCCACTGTATGCTATAGTCTTTTTATTTTATGCGAAGCCCCTTCTCTGCACTATGCTGTGAAATTCATCCTTGTGTCTATAGCACCTAGCAAAAGTTCTCACAGGAAGTCAACTTTTAAAAATCACCTCTTCTATCTTTCCATTCCAGGCAAATATGGTACCATGTTGTGACGTCTGGGTGTGCAAATGAAAGAGCCTTTCTGAAGACTTTGTTGCCTTCAAAGGTAGGCAGAACCATCTCAACCATCACTTGGATGATTTAAGCGCGAATAAAACTCACTATTGAGGGAAATAGCAGGAGTTCAGAAACTCATGTAGAAGAAGTGGGACTTTGATTGCAAAATTCTTTGGTCCTCAAAGGCCAGGAATGTTAAATTTCCTCTTCATTTCACTCATGAAGGGATGGGAGTAGGAGTCGGGAGCTCTTGGAGATAGTCTAGCGCTGGTAGGTACTGGTAGCTTCATGGTACAGATGAGGAAATGGAGGCAATTAAAGAAAAATCAGGTCAGCCACATAGCCAAGTGTAGGGCTAAGAGTGACTTTATCTGAAATGCTCATTTGCCTGACGAACGCTGACTCTGGAAATGCCTCTAAAATGTCTAGTTGATGTATTACTTTTTACGTGGGACACCTATTCATTGTAGGTTTCCTCCAAAACAACCTTGGTGCTCTTGCAGAAATCACAGGCTGTGATGCCTGCAGCATTCTCTCAGCCACCTACACATTCCTCCCAGAGCACATACACTTTTGCCCCAAAATATAGGCCGTGGGTCTGCGGGGTGGGTCTGCGGGGTGGCAGTGCAGAGATCCACCTGTCCTTCAGCTGCCCAAGACCATACCTCTGCCTGTAAGCTCCCCTTAATAAATCTCCCCAAGCCAGAAAACTGGATTTGTCTGCCTTTCTTTGGTTTCTCGGCCCCTTTGGAGTTTGGGGGTCATTTTGGATACAACACTCTTTCATGAAACAGTGTGGGAAAGAGGGGGTAGAGCTGGGACTCCACCTTGAGCCTGCTTGTTGCAGGAGGTCACGCTCCTAGAGTCGCTGTATCCTTAAAGGTACCCGGCAGTTCTGGCTGGATGAATCTGCAAACTAGAAAGCCACTCATTTAAGAGAAATACCAGGCTTCCCTTCTCCTCCCCTGAGCCAAAGAGGAGGAAGAGCAACAGGTATGTCTCCTTAAGGCTCCTTCCTTGTTCCTCCCATCCAAAATTTTATTTGTTTATTTTCTGCCTTTTTTAAAATTATAAGTCATGAATGTTCATAGAAACAACCCAGACATTTTTAAAATTTGTATTTTATTTATTTTTTTATTGAGACAGGGTCTCCCTCTGTCACTCAGGCGGGAGCGCAGTGGCACAATCACAGCTTATTGTAGCTTTGACCTCCCAGGTTCAAGTGATCCTCCTACCTCATTTAAAATTTTTTTGTAGAAATAAGATCTCACTCTGTTGCCCAGGCTTGTCTCGAATTCCTGGGCTTAAGTGATACTCCCACCTTGGCCTCCCAAATTGCTGAGTTTACAGGCGTGAGCCACCACACCCAGCCAACTCATGCATTTTTAAGAACACAAAACCACAAGAGTTTTACATGTGCACAGAAGAAAAAGTCTGTTTTGTTGACCAATGTGTACACAATGCTTAGTTTGAAAGAAATTAGGTAATTAATACATATTAATTTAAGACACAAGTTATTGCCACTGGGCTAGATTATGGGAGGCATTAATTTTTATTTGATACACTTCTGTACTGTGACGGTTAATCGTATGTGTCCATTTGAGTGGGCTAAGGGACTTCCAACGAGCTGGTAAAACATGACTTTTGGGTGTGTTTGTGAAGATGTTTCTGGAAGAAATTAGCACCTGAATCAGTAGACCAGGTAAAGAAGATCTGCCCTTGCCAGTATAGAAGGGCATTGCCCAATTCACTGATGGCCCAAATGGAACAAAAAGGCAGAGGAAGGGCAAATTCACTCTCTGCCCTTGAGCTGGGATATCCATCTTCTCCTGCCCTTGGACAGGCCTTTGGCATTGGACTGGGAGTTACACTACTGGGCTTCCTGGTGCCCAGGCCTTTGGAAATAGACTAAATTACAGCACCAGTTTTCACGGTTCTCCAGCTTACAAATGGCATTTTGTGGGATGATACGCTTTGGCTCTATGTCACCGCCCAAATGTCACCTTGAATTGTAGTTCCCATAATCCCCACATGTCATGGGAGGGGCCCCGGGGAGATAATTTAATCATGGGAGTGGTTCCCTCATGCTGTTCTTGTGATAGCGAGTGAATTCTCATGAGAGCTGATTTTTTTGTTTGTTTGTTTGTTTTTGGTTTTTGTTTTTGTTTTTGTTTTTTTTTTTTGAGATACGAGTCTCGCTCTGTCGCCAGGCTGGAATGCAGTGGCGTGATCTTGGTTTACTGCAACCTCCGCCTCACAGGCTCAAGTGATCCTCATGCTTCAGCCTCCCAAGTGCCTAGGTCTGCAGGTGCACACCACCACACCCAGCTAATTCTTGTACTTTTAGTAAAGACGGGGTTTCACCATGTTGGCCAGGATGGTCTCGGTCTCTTGACTTTGTGATTTGCCCACCTTAGCCTCCCAAAGTGCTGGGATTACAGGTGTGAGCCAACATGCCCAGCCGATCTGATGGTTTTATAAAGAGCTTCCTCCCCCTTTGGCTCAGCACTTCCTTCTCCTGCCGCCATGAGAAAAAGGACATGTTTGCTTCCCCTTCCTCCATGATTGTAAGTTTCCTGAAGCCTCCTAATCACGTAGAACTATGAGTCAATTAAACCTCTTTCCTTTATAAATTACCCAGTCTTGGGCAGTTCTTTATAGCAGCGTGAGAACGGACTAATACATGTGATTTCTTGGCCTCTGTAATCACATGAGCCAATTCCCATAATAAATCACCTCATATCTATCATCTGTTTATCGATCCACCCATCCTATTGATTTTGCTGCTCTAGAAAGCCCTGATTAACATATGTATTATTCAAAATTTTAAATAATCATCTGTGTATGGTTTTAAACACAATAACTCATTGTTATACTTTAGCTGTAAAAATACAGAAGGTATGGAGTGATTAAAAAAATTAGAAAACAAAGTTGGCCTGTGTCTTAGTTTCCCAGGGCACTGCAACAAAGTGCCATAAACTGGGGCGGCTCGAACCACAGAAACTAATTGTCTCAGAGTTCTGGAGGCCAGAAGTCTGAAACCAAGATGCTGGTATGGCCACACACCCTCTGGAATCTGTGGGGTAACCTTTACTTGCCTCTCCTAGCTTCTGATGGTTTGTCGGCAGTTTTTGGTGTTTTTGGCCTGCAGTTACATAACTCCAGTTTCTGCCCTCATGACAGCCTCCCTCCTGTGTCTGTGTCTTCCCGTGACTGCTCTGTCCTCCTATAAAGAACACCAATCATATTGGATTAGGGCCCATCCCAATGACCTCATCTTAACTTGATTACCTGTGTAAAAACCCAGGCTCTGAAGCCCAGAGACAAAAGGACCATACCCAAGTCCATGGTGAGCTTGGATTTAAGCCAGGAATTCCTTTAAACTTTCAGCATGTGTCTAGTTGGGAAGAAATAACTGGAGATACAGTAGTTCACCCTCATCCACAGCAGACACATTCCAAAACCCCTAATGGATGCTTGGATGGTGCCTGTCTTGGTTCATTCGCTGTTACTCGAATACCATAGACTGGGGAATTCATGAAGAACAGAAGTTTATTTGGCTCATGCTTCTGGTTGCTGGAAAGTCCAAAAGCATGGTGCAGGCATCTGGCAAGGATCACCTCATAGCAGGAAGCATCATATGGCAAGTGAGTGCATGAGACTGAGACAAAGGGCTGAACTCCTTTGGTAACTAACCTACTCCTGAGATAATGGCAATCTATTTATGAGGGATCCCTTGTCCTGATATAATCACTTCTCATTCTTTCCCTTTTTGTGGAGAACAGAATCTTGCTACGTTGCCCAGGCAAACCTCCAACTTCCGGGCTCAAGCTGGCCTCTCACCTCTGCCTCCCTAAGTGTTGGGATTATAAGCATAAGCCACCACACCTGGCTTCTTTCCAACTGTTTTTTTTTTTTTTCTAATCACTTCTTTAAGACCCATCCTCTTAATACTGCATTGATGGCAAATACATTTTTTAAAATTATTTTATTTTATTTATTATTTTCTAATTTAATTTTAATTTTAATCTTTTTTAGAGACAAGGCTTTGCTCTTCCCCCCAGGCTGGAATGCAGGGGTGTGATCATAGCTCACTGCAGCCTCAAACTCCTGGGGCTCGAGTGAGCCTCCTGACTCAGTCTCCTGAGTGACTAGGGCTACAGGCATGAGTCACCATGCCTGCCTAATTTTTACATTTTTTTTTTTTTTTTGTAGAGAGGGGTCTTACTATACTGCCCAGGCTGGCCATGAACTCCTGGCCTCAAGCAATCCTCCTGCCTCAGCCTCCTAAAGCAATGGGATTGGAGGTGTGAGCCACCATGCCCAGCCATGGCAATTATATTTTGACATAAATTTAGTGGAAATATTCAAATCACAGCAGTAACAAACCTTACATATACAGTACTATATATAGATTTCTCTATATACTTCTGTATATAATACATATTTCTTATACATATGTACCTATGATAAAGTTTATTTATAAATCAGGTAAGAGATTATCAATAATAATAATTATAACAATGTACTGTCATAAAAGTATGTGAATGTGGTCTCTTTCCTCTTACACTATCTCATCAAACTGTACTCATCTATTTTCAGATTGTGGTTGACCAGTGATAAGTACCTGAAACCGTAGGGCACAAAACTACTGGAAGCGAAACCACGGTTAAGCAGGGATACGGCCCATTGCCATAGCGGGGTGAACGGGTTTTCAGGGTGTGGGTCTAAATCCCATGCTCACTGCTTCCTAGCTATATGACACTGGGCCAGCCCGGCCTCCCCTACGAGTCTCTGTTTTCTTGTGTTTAACATGTGGGTAATAGCACCCCTATTGCCAGGTTATTTTGCAGCTCAAGGCAGTCTGTGTAGCTGGCACATTATAAGCACTGAATAAATGGTAACGATGATTATTGTCATTATTGTGATTATTATATTTATGGTCTTAACAAAAGACAAATTTAAATCAATGAAAAAAGTTTACTCTAACATTCTTTTTTGGGAGTGGCTGAACTCATAATCAGGGACTATATGAAACTAACTTTTCTTGACATTGTTCGAAAAATCAAGCATTCCTATGAAAGCCAGGAGAGCTGGTTTGGTTAACCCCTATCAGGCAGAGATGTCTGGCTGGTGACAGCCATTCTTGAGTAATAGGCAATAAATATCACTTCCTTCTAGAAGAGTATTCAGATAGCTCCTAGGCCTCATGCATTTTGAAAAGCAGCGTCCTTTACGTAATCAGCTGCGAAAAAAACATATTCCAAAAAGAAATATCCACCCCAGTAGTTACAGGGAAATTTTGCAATGCTGTCTTCTGAGAACAAATAAAGAGACAGATCTGAACCTGTGGGCCATACCACTTTGTTTGATGTGTTCAGATTTCATGTGACAAGAGGGAATAACTTCTAACGAAGTTACTTCTAACAAAGCGTAAGTAACATGACCAGGAAACCTCAAATCCCTCTCCTGAGGTGTCCCAGAGGACTCAGAAAAAGTTAAAAGCAAGCTGTGTTCTTCGTATGAAAGCATTCATTTAATTGCCTCTGCAATTAATTAGTTCTGTTCTTGCCAAATTGCAGTCAGACAAATGCCCACATCAGAATCTCCCCTCCCTGGCCTTGTTAGGTGCTTGGAGGAGGGAGGCTGCCCTGACAGCAAATGCGCCCTTCATTGTTAGTTTCAGTGGCCATGTTGAGTGTTTTTTATTGGTTTGTTTTTCTGTTTTTAGGAATATGGATGAGGCTGTCAATTTAGAAAGAAAAAGTCAGGCTCTAGCACTCTGTGGCTGTTGCTGCCCAAGCTGGCTATTCGGTTTCAGAGCTGACTGTCTCTGCTTTCTTAGATGATTCATTCATAGGAAGCTTAGTTACATAATAGTAAGTTTCTTAAACAGACGTCATCCCATTTAGCAAGTGATGGAGAGGCTCAGGCTGGCCTTAGGTGCAGTCTCAATAGGCAATTGCTACTTGGGAGGACTTACGAGGGTCCGGGCCTTTATCCACTCTTCCCTCACCCCACTCACACCACCCCAGCAAGAAAGCTTTTTTTTCTTTTTTTCTTTTTTTTAAATTAACTTGATTAACATGGGAGCAAGGACCCATTTTTGGGTTTTCAGTTCTTTGGTTTAAGAAATCTCTCTAGGTACAAAAGAACTAAGGAGAGAGACCTCTGTTCCTGTCACCCTCTTTGACTGTTCAGTTCTTTGCTTTTCCTCCTCAAGGCCTCCCCACTTGGGGAATTTGGTTTCCTACCCTGCTGGCTTTCAGTCTAGTGCACAGTAAGGAATAGCCAGAGGAGGCCCAAGTGGCTTTGTTTGCAGAAGTATGGGCTACAGGATGGCTACCAAAGGGTTTTCCTCAAACGTCACCATCCCTGTCTTCATCATTTCCATCACAATGAACATTCATCACTTATTTTGTACTAGGTACTATAACACTCTCATTACGTAGACAATTATATTCAATACTCATATTGTGCAAGAGATGCTTTCTCTTTCCTCATTTCGAAGATGAGAAAACAGAGGCTCAGAGAGGTTGTGTTACACATCCAAAATCACACAGCGAGTAGGTAGTGAAGCTGACGTGTAAAGCCATGCTCTCTGACTCTAGAACCTTCACCACTCCGATATAATTTTTGTATATTTTTCCACCTTGCTCTCCTATTCAAAGATCCCTGGATGGGCCTGTCACCTCCAGGATAAAGGGGCAGCTCCCCAGTGTGGCTGTCAATGCCAGTCTGAGCTGATGCAAGCTGCATGCTCCACCCAGGACAGGGCTAGTCCTCATGACCTCCCTGGCTTTTCATGTTCTGCCTACCCAGCGTGCTGGTCATTTCCTCTGAAACATTATTTTCTGAATCTCCCACAAGTCATTTGAAACATCCTCTCTCACACGTGGACTCAGGGAGAGGAGTATCACACACTGGAGGCAGTTGAGGGGGGCTGCGGAGGGACAGCGGCGGGTGGGAAGGATGGGGACAGATAACATGGGGAGAAATGCTGGCTATAGCATGCACCTATGCAACAATCCTGCATGACCTGCACATGTACCCCAGAACCTAAAGTAAAATAAAAAAAAAAAAAGAAAGAAACATCCTCTCTCTTCCTGGAACTCTTCCAACCTCAGATCCCACCCTAGATTTGATAAAAGCCAAGTTTATTAAACAGGACACATAATCAAGATTCTAATGGGAGGCACCTCTAGATTTTTTTAAGTTAAATTTTAATGTTTTTTCAAATAAATATATCCAACTATTTTTGTCTCTTAAAAGAGAAATATTGCTAAAAGACAATATTAATCAGCAGCCTTGCTCCACATGAATCTTTTCCTCAGAAGCAATTACTTTCATCTTTACAAGCCGTTTCTTCTGATTTTGAAAACATTTTATAAAACAGGCTTATCCAGCTACCTCTTGATTCTCCAATTTTAACCAATTTTTCTTGATTTTCTATTGTTATGTGTTAAGATTTTAGCTCTTACATACTCCCACTTCCTTCAGCATCCTGAAATAGATCTATCACAATGTTTGGTTAAATTCACCTTCAATGTTTATATGATTGTGACTGTAGTATATATTTTGTTATCTGCATTTTCAGAGTGTTAATTTAAAAATCATTGCTCAGCCCAATGGCATGAATTCTTTCCCCCATGTTTTCTTCTAGTAGTTTTATAGTTTGTGGTCTTACATTTAAGTCTCACATTCATTCCAAGTTGATTTTTGTATATGGAGAAAGATAGGAGTCCAGCTCTATTCTTCTGCATGTGAATATTCAATTTTTCCAGTACCATTTATTGACGATACTGTTATTTTCCCAATGCATGTTCTTGTCACCTTTGTAGAAAATCAGTTGGCTTTAAATTCATAGATTTATTTCTGGGATATCTATCTCTTCCATTCATCTATGAGTCTGCTTTTATGCCAATCCCGTGTTATTTTGGTTATTCTAGTTTTGTTGTATATTTTGAGGTCAGGTATTATGATGCCTCTAGCTTTGGTTTTTGTTTATTTTTTTGATCAAGATTCCTTTGGCTATTCTGGATCTTTTGTGGTTCCTCACAAATTTCAAGATTTTTTTCTTTCTGCGAATAATGTCATTAATATTCTGGTGGACATTGTATAGAATCTCCAGAATGCTTTGGGTATTAATAACATTTTAACAGTATCAATTTTTCCAATTCGTGAACACAGATATCTTTCCATTTGTTTGTGTTCTCTTCAACTTTTTTCTTCAGTATTTTATGGGTTTTAATGTAGAGATCTCTCACCTCCTAGGTTAAATTTCTCTTTAGATGTCTTATTATTTCCTAGCAATTATAGATGGAATTGTTTTCTCGATTACTTTTTCAGATAGTTCACTATTTGCATATAAAAATGCAATGGATTTTTGCGCATTGATTTTTATCCTGAAAACTTTACTTAGTTTATTAGTTCTAAAAGGTTGTTTTTTTTTTGAGTCTTTAGGGTTTTCTATAAACATGATCGTGCCACCTGCAAACAAGGACGGTTGAACTTTCTCCTTTTCCAATTTGGATGCCTTTGATTTCTTTCTCTTAATTAGCCTGATTGCTCAGACTAGGATTTCCAGTAGTATGTTCAATAGAAGTGGTGAAAGGAGCCTTCTTTGTCTTATTCCAGACCTTAGGAAAAAAAACTTCAACTTTTTCTGTTCAGTATGATGTTGAACTGTAGTTTCTATACTTAATTTGTTGAGAATATGTATCATGAAGAGATGTTACATTTTATCAGATGTTTTCCCTGCCTTTTCTGAAACATTCGTATGATTTTTTCATTCTGTTAATATGATGTGTCATGTTTACTGATTTACATGTTTAACCATCTTGCATTTCTGAGATGAATCTTACTTGATCACAGTGGATGATCTTTTCAGTTTGCAGTTGAATTTAGTTTGCTATTATTTTGTTGAGTATTTTTGCATCTATGTGCATCAGGAATATTGGATGACTGGTGCTGTGGCTCACAAATGTAATACCAGCACTCTGGGAGGCTGAGACAGGAGGATTGCTTGAGTGCGGAAGCTCAAAACCAGTATGATTGTATAGGGAGACTCCTACTTCTGCAAAATAATAATAATAATAATAATAATAAAGTAAAGAAAGTAAAATAATAAAGTAAATAAAGAAATAGATTCACACGCTAAGTCCCCTTTAGAGTTGCTTCTCTCACTTGCATAATGCCTTTTCGATTTATCCATATTGTCGAGGGCAGCTGGGTGATCTTGGCTCATGGAAGCCTCGCCCTCCCAGGTTCAAGAAATCCTCCCACCTCGAGTGTAAATTAGTTCAACCGTTGTGGAAGACAGTGTGGCGATTCCTCAAGGACCTAGAAATAGAGATTCCATTTGACCCAGCAATCCCATTACTGGGCATATATCCAAAGGATTATAAATCGTTCTACGATAAGGACACATGCACACGAATGTTCATTGCAGCACAGTTTACAATAGCAAAGACCTGGAACCAACCCAAATGCCCATCAATGATAGACTGGACAGGGAAAATGTGGCACATATACACCATGGAATATTATGCAGCCATTAAAAACGATGTGTTCGCATCCTTTGTAGGGACATGGATGAACCTGGAAACCATCATTCTCAGCAAACTGACACAAGAACACAAAATCAAACACCGCATGTTCTCACTCATAGGCAGCTGTTGAACAATGAGAACACATGGACACAGGGAGGGGAGCATCACACACTGGGGTCTGTTGGAGGGAAATAGGGGAGGGACAGCCGGGGGTGGGGAGTTGGGGAGAGAGCATGGGGAGAAATGCCAGATATAGGTGAAGGGGAGGAAGGCAGCAAATCACATTGCCACGTATGCACCTATGCAACAATCTTGCATGTTCTTCACATGTACCCCAAAACCTAAAATGCAATAAAAAAAAATAATAATAATAAAAATAAAAACAGTGAGAAATCCTCCCACCTCAGCCTCCCATTAGCTGGAACTGTAAGCCGGGGCCCGGGGTGCGGGGGGTGGGTGGGAGGTCGCGGCGCCGCAGCCGACGCAGCCAGCTCCAGGGGGCGCCACCGCCGCCGTGGCCGCGAGACCCCCGCCCCGGCCGCCACAACCGCCCTGGGCAAAGCCCCCGCCAAGAAGGACACCGAGCAGGAGGACGTGAAAGAGTTCCTAGCCAGAGCCAAAGAAGATTTCCTCTACAGATGGGAACACCGCCAGCTTGGATCAGTTTGAACTGCTCAAGCCGCTGGGCGCCGGCTCCTTCGGGCGGGCGGTGCTGGTGAGGCCCCGGGAGAACGGCGGCCACTGCGCCATGAAGATCCTCAACAAGGAGAGGGCGGTGAAGCTGAAGCAGGTCGAGCACGTCCTGAACGAGAAGCGCATCCTGCAGGCGATCGACTTTCCGTTCCTCGTCAAGCTCCAGTTCTCCTTCAGGGACAACTCCAACCTGTACCTGGTGATGGAGTACGTGCCGGGTGGGGAGATGTTCTCCCACCTACGGCGCGTCGGAAGGTTCGGAGAGCCCCGTGCCTGTTTCTACGCCGCCCAGATCGTCCTGGCCTTCCAGTACCTGCACTCGCTCGACCTCATCCACCGCGACCTGAAGCCCGAGAACCTCCTCATCGACCAGCAGGGCTACCTGCAGGTGACGGACTTCGGTTTCGCCAAGCGCGTGAGGGGCCGCACTTGGACCCTGTGCTGGACCCCCGAGTACCTGGCCCCCGAGATCATCCTGAGCAAAGGCTACAAGGCCGTGGACTGGTGGGCCCTGGGGGTGCTCACCTACGAGATGGCCGTGGGTTTCCCGCCCTTCTACGCCGACCAGCCGATCCAGATCTACGAGAAGATCGTCTCTGGGAAGGTGTGGTTCCCCTCCCACGTGAGCTCTGACCTCAAGGACCTGCTGTAGAGCCTGCTGCAGGTGGACCTCACCAAGTGCTTCGGGAACCTCCGGAATGGGGTCGGCGACATCAAGAACCACAAGTGGTTCGCCACAACCAACTGGATCGCCATCTATGAGAAGAAGGTGGAAGCCCCCTTCATCCCGAAGTTCGCAGGCCCTGGGGATGCCAGTAACTTCGACAACTACGAGGAGGAAGAGATCCGGATCTCCATCAATGAGAAGTGTGCCAACGAGTTTTCTGAGTTTTAGGGGTGTGCTTGTGCCCCTGTGGGTTTTCTTTTCTTTCTTTTTTTTTTTTTCTCTTTGGTGGGTGGGTGGGGGGTGGGTGGGTGGAAGGGTTGGACTGAACAGTCAGAGGGCCTCAGAGTTCCTTGCATCTAGTTTCACCCCCCACCCCACCCTCCAGGGCTGGGGTAGCAGGAAGCACAGATATTTAGAGGGACAGAAACACCAGCTGCTCCCTCACCCCCTATGCCTTCCTGGGCCCTCTGTGCTTCTCCCTTCCTCCTCCCGCAGAGTCCCCCTTGCCCCAGCCCACTTCTACCTGAGTTTCTCAGCTCTATTCAGGCCAGGTCTTGGTGTATCCAGGAACAGGGTGTGGAAAGAGGGGCTCAAACTTAACTCCAGCACGGAACAGGCACCACTTGCTAAGAGGATGAATGAAAAGCACACCTGCCTTTCAGAGTAATCCTGCCTGGGAAGGAGAGAGGTTTAGTGCCATGTTCAGTGGGCTGCTTGCTAAAGTTAAAAATTAAAAAAATAAAAACAGTTAAAAATAATAAAGTGAAACAAAAAATAATATTGGCATGTAGTTTTCTTACTTTTTATTGGTTGTTCTATCCTTTTCTGGTTTGTGTATCAGGATAATGAGGGCCTCTTAGAATGAGTCTAGAAGTATTCCCTTCTCACTAATTTTCTTAAGTAGTTTGAGGAGAATTGGCATGGGTCCTTCCTTAAATGCACAGTAGAATTCAGTACTAAAGCCGTCAGGCACTAAACTTTCCACCAACAGAATACATTTTATTACTGATTCAATGTCCTTACTTTTATTGGTCTATTCAGGTTTTCTATTTCTTCATTATTCAATTTAGAAGAGTTATACAAGTTCAGGAAGGTTTCCATTTCTTCTAGGTCACCCATTTTCTTGGCATATAATGAATCGTATCATCCATGAAGACAGTTTGACTTCTTCTTTTTTTTTTCCTATTTATTTCTTTCTCTTTCCTGAATATTCTGGCTAAAACTTTCAGTACCATGCTGAATAGGAGTGATTGTATTTAATTCTTTATCTCCCGTACTATGATGCCTGACATGTTACAGGTGCCCAATAAATATTTTTGAATAAAAAACCATATTTTTTTGGATTCCAGTTTTGACCATAATTGTGTGTGGTGCATAGTGTCTCATGATGCAGAAACTTCCCTGCCTTTCTAAAATATCCTGTATTCAGAGGGTATTTTAGTCAATCCAGGCTACTATAATATAAATACCAGAGACTGGGTGAATTATACAACATGCATTTATTTCTTGCAGTTCTAGAGGCTGAGAAGTCAAAAATCAAGATAACATGTGATTTGGTTTTTGGTGAGAGCATTCTTTCTGGTTTGCAGATGGAGGAATTTTTGCTTTATCCTCATGTGGTGAAGAGAGAGATTATCTCTCTCTTGTCTTTTTAAAATAAGGGCACTAATTCCATGCATGAGGGCTTCATCCTCCTGATGTAATCACCTCGCAAAGGCCTAACCTCCGAATACTATCCACTGGGGATTAGCACTTCAATATAGAAATTTTAGAAGGACGCGACATTCAGTTTGCAGCCAAAGGATCACAAATGGAGTCGGAGATAAAAAAGATGACTGTCCCCAGGCTGAGCCTGGGAACATGGCAGGCAGAGTGGCTTTGGGGCAAAGTCAGAAAAATCAGTTTAGACCTGTGAGAGGGCCCAAAAGGGTAAAGGTAATTAGCTAAATGCAGCTTTGGACTGGAGGATTCAGAGAGAATTAGCTCCAAATAGCCAGAAGCAGAGCTCAAAAGAGGAACCAGAACTAAGAGCTCTCTTGGTTCCTGACAAATTTTCTGATTCATGGCCTTTCAGTAAAACTCCCTTATTTTGAAAGTAGCCTATGTCTTTGTTCTTTATGACTAGTCATTTCTTGGGAATGTTTTGTAAATTAAAGACAAACTTTTTTTACTATTTATATTTTTAAATATTCTGCAATTATCATAGCATTACCTTTATTTTTACTTATGTATGTATTTACAGTGACAGGGTCTTGCTCTGTTGCCCAGGCTGGAAGCTCGCTATAGCCTCAAACTCCTGAGCTCAAGTGATCCTTCCGCTTCAGCCTCCAAGTAGCTAGGACTACTGGTAGGCACCACCATGCCTGGCTAAATTTTTATTTCTTTGTAGAGACAGGATCTCATCATGTTGCCCAGGCTAGTCTTTCATTTGTATACATTTACCAGGTACAAGTATAATTTTATTGCATGCATAGTAATTTTTAATCAGAAAAAAAATAGTATACTTGGGCCTAAAACACCAGTTAGGGAGCTGATGAGGGGCTGGTGGTCCTTTAAGGGCTGGGGTCTGGAGCCCACAGGGGACAGCAGTTGGAGGTGGCAGAGCCACGGGGGCCTACCGAAGGCCATGGAGTAGAGAGCAGAAGCAGAGATGGCCTGCTGGGCCTGAGTCAGGCCAGAGCCCCTCAGAGCCTGTGGGTGGAGGGGAGCGCTATTTTGCCTCTCCCTCTCCTGGAGCCTTGGCAGCCCAGGTGAGGAAGTGAGAGGTGCCATCAGGCTTGCCAAGTAACATTAGGGGGCCGCTGTGGCCTCCAGTGCTGATGGATAGGCTGGATCCATCAGCTCTGCTGGGCCAAAACCCCACCTTTTTCTGTGTGTGTGCACCTTAGCGCAGACAGCCCTTCTTGGTTTCTAAGTGGAGAGCACTCTCCCTCTCCCCACTGCTCCCAGAAGCTGCAGGAGCTAAGCGATCACTGCTGGGCAGCCCCACCTGGAGTGTCTTATCTTTCATCGCCTTGGGGTGGTTGTGTTGGCTATCCTGTTTTCTTCATCTGATTGAAATGAATGGGCCAAGTAGCAAAATATCCATGATCGCCCTCCCAGCTGGAGTCTCAGAACCTGCACTTTGGAAGGCCTCTTCTCATCCTAAGAGCAATGACTGTGACACTGACTCTACCCACGCTCACTGCAGCATCGTGGTCCTGGGAGTTTTGCTGACTCTCTTGCCCTGAGATGCATGGTATTCTCCAGGGTTTGACTCATCTGTTCTCTACTTTCTTCCCTACTCTCACATCATAGCCCCAGCTAACATCTAACACCTCCAGTTCTCTCTGTTTCCTGCCCACACTGACCTTTCTCACTGCCTGGAAACACCCCACCTGCATGCTGCATGGGTGTCTTGAACTCTGTATGCTCAAAACTAACTTTTCAGTCTTCACTCCAAAGCCAGTGTGCCCACGCTAAGACACTTAGCCATGTTCCCGAGCTAAGACACTTAGTGTCCCAAACTGAAAACTGTCCGTATTTGATACTCTTTCCTGTCCTTCACCCCTCCCTCTCATATCTAATCAATCACAAAGTCTTGCCATTTTGACTCCAGCAATAACCTTAAATCTGCTTTATCTTACCCAGGCTACCATTCCTGCCTCGGTTAAGGCATTATCACATTTGTCTCTAACCACCTCCTTGCTGATCTCCCTGACTCCCTTAGACTCCCCCATAGACCCTCCCATAGACCCTTAAAGAGTGATTTTTCTAAGCACCAGGGTTGTCATGCCCCTGCCTAACACCCTTGTCCCTTTTTCCCCACCAGCCTGACTGCCCCTCAGTGCGCCCTGGGTTGCAGCCACACGGGACTGCCACAGTTCCCTGGGCAGCCACAACCTTCATGCTTTTTCCTCCATTTCATTTTCCATTCTCTGGACTCAGCCCAGACACCGCCTTTCTTGAGAAGGCTTTTGAGCTCCCGAACACTTTCTCTTCTTCCTCTTACTTCCTACACTCCCTTTTTTTCTTTTACCTTGGTACTCACGATGCTGTGCTGAGGTTGTTAACAAGCCTGACTGCCACTGGACTGCAGGACACCTCAGTCACATTTAGTTTTGCACCCTACCAGGTACCTGGTCCTTAGTAAATTCTCCTACCTTATGAAAAGAAAGACAAAAAGAAGGACTCGGTGGAGATTCTCTACGCAACCTGGTTGTGTTGGCTATTTAAGGTCTGCATCCTCGGAAGGCATTCTCACATCATATAACTATGGCTCCTGGTGTCCAGAGGGATGCCCTCTCCTTCTGTCTGGGAACGCAATGCTCTGGGGGCAGCTCGTGCTCAGGCCTAAGCAGAGACAATCAGCACACCACATTCCTGTGGCTTTTGTGAATCACTCCCTCCGCCGTGCTTCGCTTTTCATCTTTTAAGAAGGTTCTCTTTCTTGCTGGACTTGAACCAGGGGAGATGTAAGTCTGGGGCTGCTGTCACCTTCTTGCCATTGTGTGGAGCCTGTGAGTGACAGTGATTCCTGGAGGGAAGCAGAGCTGAGCACACGGGTATGAAGAAGGCGAGGCCTGGTTCCTGCGTGGTTTGCCCCTGGACCATTCAGAAAACAGAAGTGTAGTGGGTTGAAGAGTGACCTTCTCCAAAAAATTCATGTTTACCTGGAGCCTCAGAATGTGATCTTATTTGGAAATAGATTTTTTTTTGTTGTTTTTTGTTTTTGTTTTTTATTGTAGACATAATTAAAGTAAGGGTCAAGATGGGATCACACTGGAAGAGGTGGGCTCCAAATCCAGTGAGAGGATAGGCAGGCCAGCACTCTTGCTCTGTCCTAATAGGAGACAGAGAAGGGCACACAGAGACAGAGAAGACCATGTGTGGATGGAGGCAGAGGCTGGAGTGACGCCCTCCCAAACCAAGGAGCGCCTGGGCCCACCAGGTGCTGGAAGAGGCAGTGAATGGACGCTTTTTCAGAGCCTTTGGAGGAAGCATGACTCTGCTGATACCTGGATTTTGGACTTCTGGCCTTTGGAAAAGTGAGAGAATAAATTTTTATGGCAGCCCTAGAAGACTAATCTCAGAGCCAATAAAGATCCTTCCTCCCCCAATCTATGTAAAAAATTTAATGCCTGTTATCTCAGCACTTTGGGAGGCTGAGGCGGGCGGATCACAAGGTCAAGAGATTGAGACCATCCTGGCCAACACGGTGAAACCTTGTCTCTACTAAAAAAATACAAAAATTAGTTGGATGTGGTGGTGCATGCCTGTAGTCCCAGCTACTCGGGAGACTGAGGCAAGAGAATTGCTTGAACCTGGAAGGCGGAGGTTGCAGTGAGCCAAGATCACACCACTGCACTACAGCCTGGTGCCTGGCAACAAAGCAAGACTGTCTCAAAAACAAACAAACAAACAAACAAACAAAATTTAAGCCATTTTGAGGTTCCTTTTTCCCCCTTTGCAGGAATCCTCATTGGTAAACTGGTGAAGTCTAAAGCAATTGTGTTTGACAAATAAAACCCAATGATCTGGGTGATTAAAGTGTAACAGAAAGACCAATCATGAGGAATCCTCAGGGCCCCAGGTGAGGTGGGAGGTGAAGCTCCAGCTCCTCTGTACTTGAAGTCAGACAAATAAATGTCCTGGGAATGGAGGAGGTCTGGATCTAAACATCTTGTCTGCAGGTCTAATATTAACCACTTTTTGATGAACTTGGGAAGAGCTGACATCTCAACTCTCCATGAGGTGTGAGAGGCAGAGTGAGGTCCTGGGTTGTCATCCTTATTAATACTTGAGTTTCCACATTAAAAAAATGTATGGGCTCGACTTCTCTGAATGCCACCCTGAGCACACATGGTATTTCTTACTGAAGTGCTGGGATGGGGAGCTTAGTTGTCCCTGTCTCCTAGACCACTACCCTGCAACAGAAGCATAACATAAACCACATAAGTAATTTCAAATTTTTTGGCAGCCACATTAAAAAGGTAAAAGGAGGCTGGGTGCGGTGGATCATCCCTATAATCTCTGCACTTTGGGAGGCCAAGGTGGGTGGATTATTTGAGGTCAGGAGTTCAAGACCAGCCTGGCCAACATGGCAAAACCCCGTCTCTAGTAAAAATACAAAAAATTAGCCGGGCGTGGTGGTGGGCGCTTGTAATCACAGTCTCTCAGGAGACTGAGGCAGGAGAATCACTTGAACCCGGGAGGCGGAAGTTGCAGTGAGCTGAGATCGTGCCACTGCACTCCAGCCTGGGCAATAAGAGTGAAACTTCGTCTCAAAAAAAAAAAGGTAAAATGAACCAGGTAAAATTAATTAATTTTAGTCATATATTTTATTTAACCTAATAGATCCAGCAGGTTACCATTTCAACATGTAATCAATATAAAAGTTATTAATGGAATATTCCCCATTGTTTTGTGGACAGGGGTCTCTACCAGCCATGCATGCCCTTGTTCTGTGCACCTTAGCACCGGCTTGTGGTTATCAGAGGAGGGATTTACAAGTTTTACTTAAGGCTCCCACACCCTCCAGTTCCTGCATCCAGTTTCCATGAAGCCTCTTTCATTTTGGATCTGCCTGTCATCCACATTTCTCCATCAAGCCTCAGCACCCCACCCTTTAAAAATAACATTTCAAATCATTCTTTCATGCAGCATGAGGTTTTTGAGCTATGATTCACTTCAAATTTCAGCAGGGCTTAAGTGCTTTAATTTCTTTTAAAATAGTGTGGGGAGAAAAGTCGAATAACCCAGTGGAAAAATGTGCAAAGGATATTAACAAGCAATTTACATAGAAGGGGACACATTTGAGCATCATAAAAAATGCTCAGACTCCCTAGCAGCTGGGAAAATATAAATCAAGGCAACACTTTTTCCCACAAATGGGAGTTTTATACTGTTCAATGTGGATGAGGGTGTAGGGAAATGGGTTAAACCATGGGTGGGAGTGTCATATCCAACAATATTCTAGACAACAATTTGACAGCATCTAGAAAGCTAAAAATGTGCACATCCTATGACCAGCAGTTTTCCTTCGTGTCTTCCTCAGAGAAGCTGTCTCACATGCTCACCAGGAAGCAAATGGGAAAATTTTAAAAACAGTATTGGTGGTAATGGAAGAAATTTGGAGTTACCTAAATGTTCTTCAACAGAGGAACATATAAATACGTCAGTCATGATAGACTCACATGATATACCAGTTAAAAAGAATGAGATAGATCTACATGTACTTATACAGAAAGAACTCTGAAGTCATAGAGCTGAGGGTGAAAATACAACTTACAAAATAATACAAAGAGTATGGTACTATTTATATAATTATGGTACGCTAAACAATACTAGCATATTGTTACGAGTACTCACCCATATGTTTGTAATGATACAGGGAAACTTTGGGAAGGAGACACACTAAATTGATGACAGTGAATACTCATGGGGAGATACAAAGAAGAGTGGGTTTAAGTGTGATGGTCAGAGAAGACATCAGCATTATCTGTAGTGTAAAAATATTTAGGGGAATGTTCACGTATCGCTTGTTGACTTTAAAATTTATGGAAAACACGGGTGTGGGAGCACCTCCTTCCTGTTCCTGTCAATGAGAAGCAGAGGCAAATCTTTTATTAATCCTTTCTGGGCCATCTGATCTCATTTTATTTTTCCTTGAGTTTCTGAGCCTGTGAAGGCTTCTGGTGCTTCCTCAACTTGTGGTATGATGTTGGAAGTTTGCTTCCCCTTTCTAGGCATCAGTTTCATCTGTAAAACAAGACATCTCTGCCAGATGATACCTTATATTTGCAACTACAAAGTATTGAGTCCATTGAGTCCAAATGACTAAATCTGACTGCTGTTTCTAGAGGAAAGCTAATCTAACGAAGACTCCAAATCAGATGTAAATCACTGATTCCAGTGGCCTTTTTTTTTTTTTTTCCCCAAAATGAGCTTGGCTGAATTTTCTACAGCTGTTGTTTCACCATTATAGTGTGTCATGGATAATGACACTCAAAATAAGATAAGATGTAAGAGGCTCGACGCTTCATGGAAATGCTATCCGGTATCAAATGTCACATTGTTGATTCATGACTGAGTGCAATAGTCCTGACTCTCCCAAGAGGATTGAGGTGGCTGCCAGAACAGTAGGCCATGAATCAAAACAGGAACAGTTGGAGAAAATTGAAAGTCTGTTTGTGTGCACTGCAAATTTATTGTGTTATAAAGAATTTGGCTTGCTTCTGTCACCAGTTCCTGGGAGGTGGCCTCTGAAACTTTGGAATTTCACAAGTGATAGAAGTGTCTTTGTCATTTGTGGTGGGTTCCTCAGACCACACCTGAGCTTATGCTAATGAGATGACTTAGAATGGAGACTGAGCATGTCAGAAAGACCAGTCATGTGATTAGAGAATGAGGGCCTTGAGCCACATGATGTCAGCCCAACCTCTAGACCAGCCTATAAGAAGGCATCTAGAGTTTGAGTTTCATGGCCAATGATTCAATCAATCATGCTTATATAATGAAGCTCCAATAAAAACTGTGACCATTGCAGCTTGGGTGAGTTTGCTTGGCTGGCAATACTCTGTGTATTGTCACACCCTGATGTGCTAAAGAGTCCTGACTTCACAGGGAGAAGACGTGGAAGCTTCATGTTTGGGACCCTCTCAGAGCTCATCCTATGTCTCTCTTCCTATGGCTGGTTCAGATTTGTATGCTTTATAATAAAACTGTAATCACAAAGATAGTGCTTCCCTGAGTTCTGTCAATTATTCCAATGAATTGTCAAACCTGAGGGAATAATAAAAACCTCCTTCAATGTTTTGGAACTGGTTTCAATCGGCCCAATTTTGTGCAACAACTTATTCATCCAGCAACTATTGAGTGCTTACAAGTCAGATAAGATCTCTGCTCCCTTGGCGTTTAAAGTCCACTAGTGGAGACTTTGCAAAGAGCAACAAAATGGCTGACACTTACTGAGTGATTGCATGTGATTCCAGGGGCTGTCCTGAGTGCTTCAGTGATTTATTTCACTGAGTCTTCGTAACAATAACATGAGGTATAATTATTAGCACAATCTGCAGATGAGGAAATTAAAGGCCAGAGGGGTACACTGACTTCCCTAAGATGACATATCTGGTTGGGATTGAATATGGAATTTTCTCCACATGGTTTGGCATCAAAGTCTACACTCTCAAGTAAATAAACAAATAAATATAGAATGGAAAATTGTGTAAGTGACGTCTCCTCTTGGATGTCTGAGAGTCATCTCAAACTCAACTATCTAAGCCAAACATTATACCTTTTCTCCTCCACTTCTAGCCCCCAAATGCTTCTCACAGAAGCCAGCCTATCTTAGCTGAGAGCAACTTCATCCTCCTAGTTTCTTAATCCCAAATCTTGGAGTCATTCTTCATTCCTCTCTTTCTGTCGCATCCTAGTTAAAGTCATCAGTTAATCTTGCTAGTTCTGTCATGAACATTATTACTAATTATTGTTATTATTATTATAGTCTGACCACTTCTAGTGTTCCCAGTCTTGCCCAAGCCACCATTATTTCTGGCTTAATGGCTTTAGGGTCTTTCTGACAGGGTTCCTTGACTCCACTCTTGCCCACATAAGACTATACTCAATGTAGCAGCCAGAGTGATTCTTTCACAATATAAATTAGGTCATGCCAGCGACTCTACTCCGCTTAAAACCATGAAATAGCCTTCCAGCTCTGCATCTCATTAAGAGTAAAAGCCGAAGTCTGTGCTCTTCGTTCCACTAGCTAGAATATAAGCTCTATGAAATCAGAGATCATTGTTTTATTCATGGATGATACGTAGATGGTGTTCAGTAATATGGCTGAATAAATTAATAAATAATCTCATTTTAACTCCTCTGCTAGACATCCTAGATCAAGTACGAAGATGAGTATCTTGTTGAGAAGAAGTTTAGTAGAGTGGTTAAGAGCACGCATTTTCGTTGCTTGGGCTCAGTTCTGGCTCCCTTACTTCCTAGACGCATACTCTTGGCCAGGATCCTTAAGTTTGAGAACTGTTTTTTTTGGTCTGTAACATGTAGATGATGATACTTAGCACTTTCCTCACAGCTTTACATCCAGGATGACATGAGAAACTGCATGTGAGGTGCTTACCCCAAAGGAAGGAGTCATCACTATTAGTGCCTATCCTTGGAACACAATAGCTTTTGAGAACTTCTGGCACCAGATACCCAGAGTTGAGCCAAACCTCACAAGTTAAGGCTTAGTTTTCCACAAAACTGTTCTCACTTTGGACATCAATCACAACTTCAGGGATCCCAAGGCCACCAGAGCTTCTAACCAACCAGTTACAAATTTGGGGGTTCTTACTACTCCCTCAATTCACTAGAATGATTGACAGAATGCAGGAGTGTGATTACAGTTTTATTATAAAGGATACAAATCAGAATCGGCCATAGGGAGAGAGACATAGGGTGAGCTCTGGGAGGGTTCCAAACATGAAGCTTCTGCTTTTTCTCCCTGTGGAGTCAGGGCTCTTTAGCATATCAGTGTGTGACAATACAGAGTACTGTCAGCCAAGGAAACTCACCCAACCTGCAATGTCCAGAGATTTTATTAGAGCTTCCTTATGTAAGCATGACTGATGGAATCATTGCCCATGAGATTCAAACTCTAAGCACCCTCTATTAGGATGGGCTAGAGGTTGGGCTGATTTCATGTGGCTCAAGGCTCCCATTCTCTAATCACATGGCTGATTCTTCTGACATGCTCAGTCTCCATTCTAAGTCACCTCATTAGCATATCAGGTGTGGTGTGAAAGATGCACCACAAATAACAAAGACACTCCTATCACTTGGGAAATTCCAAAGATTTAGAGGCCACCTCCCAGGAACTGGTGACAGAAGCCAGCCAAATTCTTTGTTACACAATAAAGAGGAAGGAGCATGTTGAGGGTCAGTGCCATTTTCATCTCAAATCTCATCTCTGCTTTTATGAAGCTGACTGCTCCCTTCTCAGCATTGCTATTTGCTTGTTCCCACTGGAGAAAGCATAGGTTGAATTTTCAGTGCCCAGGCCCCATACATGAGTTCATGAGTTTGTTTTTCCTCTGCAGTCTTGTCTTTTTTCTATGACCCCTTAACTGCTGGTGTTTCCCAGGGCTCTTCATCAGGGACCCATCTTCTCACATTGTCTTGTTCATACCCAGAGCTCCAGTGTCCATCTTTCAGCCAATCACTCCCTTGTCTCTCTCTCCACCCTGAACCTTTCACCTGTGCTGCAAATTTCCATAAGCACCTCCCACAGGGCACGTGCTCCTGGCTCTTCACAAGCTCCTGTTGGTCAGCAAGTCCCTGAAGAAGCTCATTCCCCTACCTGTCAAACCAATTTCTTCTCCATGATTCCTATGTTAATATTGTCTTACTCTGGTTTTCTGTTGCTGTAACAGAATATCACAGACTGGACATTTCATAAAAGAAGAGGTTGTTTGGCTCATGTTTCAGGAGACTGAGAAGTCCAAGGTCCAGAGGTTGCATCTTGTGAGGACCTTCTTGATATGTCATGAAATGGCAGAAGGCATCACGTGGAGAGAGGGCAAAAGCCTGCATGTGTGATCAGGTTTCTCTTCCTGCTTTTTAAAAGGCACCAGTATCACCATGGAGCTCCAATCCTGATGACCTTTTCTGATCCTAATTATCTCCCAAAGGCCCCATCTCTAATCAACATATACATTTGGAGACTGAGTTTCCAACACATAAAATATGGCGTACACATTTAAACCAGAGCAGTAATGGAACCACCTGACTGCCTAAGCTTGAAACCTGAGCATGACACTCATCCTCATAGCCCACCAGAACTTTAAGTCCTATAGCTTCTGTTGTCTCAATACGTCTCTGTATTAGTCCTGTTCCTTCACTACTTAGTCCAGGTGTTCAAGCTCTCTAAGCTTTTTATATCCCAAAGCCCTTCATCTTCACTCAACAAAGCCTCTTATACTGTATTATAACCTCCCACCTTCTTGACTGTCTTTCTTCCTTGGCAGACCTCTCTAGCACCTATTATAATGTCCAGAACATACAACTTGCTCATCCTGTGTGTGTTAAGTGAATGAATGAATGAATTAATGCACAAATAAATGATTGAGTGGAGAAAAGATAAGATTGGACAAGAAGTTGGGGGTTCAATTCTAGAGGCAGTAGCCTTTGGACCAGACTTGATGGACATGGGTAGTTAGTGAAGGTGTTAGATTGTTGGGGGGGTGGTGACATGATTTAAGGTATTCTTCCCAAAGATCAGACAATAAGGGGACACAAAGTAAGTCTACAGACACTTCCTGTAAACTTTAAAGGCTCAGCATGGACATTGCTGGTTGTTTGATAACAGTTTTCTTCAGTTGGTTCAAGGGCCCCATGGTCTGATTCCAGGGCAGGACTAGAACATGTGAGAAGAACACTGTAAAGACTTGTCAGATATGGAGAGAGGGGATCAAGCAGGATTATCATGGCAAATAAACCTCTCCCTGGAGCCTGGGGAGATGATGAGCTCAACAATGGCATGAGTGCCTTTTGAAAACCCCTCCAAAATAGCTGGGATCTTTGGGGTTTAGCTTTCTCAACAACAATGAAAAAAATATGTCATAATTGCCCATTTTAAAAAGCTTCATTCTTCTTTCAAAAGGATAAAATGATCCTGGTAATTTGGAGCTCAGAGAAGAAGGCTCATTATGTCTTGTTATCCCCAGCTCCCCAGCTCCCTGCATGAAAGACTGACAACATACTTCTCCACCTCCTGTTTTCAGGCCCTTCTCTCCCTGTTAAATCTTGTAGCAATTAGCAGGCATTTCACGGCCCATTTCTGTCAAATAATGTGACTTGGCAAAAACCGATGCCCTTGTAACCATCTGAGGGCTGCAAATTATTTTCTGCGTTCCAGATGGAGACAGATTTTGAAATTTGTGGTGGGTGAGTTGCTGGAAACCAATTACAGCTTCCCCGAATCCTGATCTCCTCTCAGTCTTAGACTTGGGGTTAGAGAATAGCATGGACACATCTGTCCCCAAGTGTCTTGACCCTCCGAGTCATTTGCTCCTCCTTTCCTCTTTGTGCAAACTCTATTTTCTTGGTTCTACAGTATCTTACATCTTGGCTGGCTGTTCCTTGGTGTCTTGTGCAAGTGCCTGCTCCCTTTTCGACCTGCTCTGTCCTGCCCAGCTCTCATCTTGGTTTCCTTGGAGTCATCTTACCCACAATCTTAGCTTGTGTTTTTGTTCTGACAACTCTCACGTCTGTGACCAACCTCATCTCTTTTCTGCATGGACCACACATCTAGTGGCTTGCCTGATCTACCCACTTAAGCATCTCATTAGTTTTTCCAACTCAGCATGTGCTGGTGTGGCCTCTTTTGCTGTTCTTTTGACTGTTAGTTGGACTAGAAACAACATGGATCCTTCATTCAGGTAACCTCTCCGACGAATCTTCATAAAATCAAGTCTGATAGCATTCCCTTACTCCAAATCCTTCAATAACTCTGCAAAGATATTCACATCAAGGCTAAATTTCTTACAAAACTCAAGGCTCCCCTGACCACCTCCCTTTACCACCCTTCTTGGCTCTGTCCATAGCTCAGAGGTTAAAACCCTGGCTCTGCAGCCTGTGAGAATTTAATTCAAATTTTGGCTTCACCACAAAAAACAACAAAAAAAGCCATATGCTCCTGGGAATTGTTATTTAACCTAAGCAATCATGAAGTTTCTAGCTTATGAAATGGGAGATCATAATTGTATCCTCTTATAGTAGGGGAGGTTATAGCCACAATAGTACCCACAATAAGAAGGTTGTGAGGATTAAATAGCCCAATGCACATGGTATCCTGCTTGGCAAATATACTCAAGAAGTACTACTTCTAAGTATTGCCAGCTTACCAGCTGCCTTAGGGTATTAATTACCTTGCTCCCTTCTCCCTGCCTCACCAGTTCTGATTTAGAAGCCCTACTTCTACTGTGCAGGGATCAGGGCCTCATCCCAAGGCAGCACCTCACATCTATGTGAGTGTACAGCTTGTCTCTCTCTTGCCTGGTACTGTAAGAGCCTTAAGACCAGAAACTAGGATTTTACCAAAGTGTATTCATCATAACATAAGATATGATTTGGGTCTGTATCCCCACCCAAATCTCACCTTGAACTATAATAGTCTCCATGTGTCAAGGGCAGGACCAGATGGATGTAATTTAATCATGGGGTGGTTTCCACCATGTTGTTCTTATGATAGTGAGTTAGTTCTCACGAGATATGATGGTTTTATAAGGGGCCTCCCCCTTCACTCAGCACTCATTCTGCCTCCTTCTGCCCTGCAAAGAGATGTCTTCCCTTATTTGTAAGTTTCCTGAGGCCTCCCTAGCCATGCAGAATGGTGAGTCAATTAAACCTCTTTTCTTTTATTTGAGATGGAGTTTTGCTCTTGTTGTCCAGGCAAGAGTGCAATGGCATATTCTTGGCTCAATGCAACCTCCACCTCCTGGGTTCAAACAATTCTGCCTTGGCCTCCTAAGTAGCTGGGATTGTGGGTGCCTGCTATCACACCCAGCTAATTTTTTTTTTTTTTTTTTTTTTTTGCTATTTTTAGTAGAGACAGAGTTTTGCCATGTTGGCCAGGCTGCTCTCAAACTCCTGACCTCAAGTGATCCTCCCATCTTGGCCTCCCAATGTGCTGGGATTACAGGTGTGAGCCACCATGCCCAGCCTAAACCTCTTTTCTTTATAAATTACCCAGTCTTGGGTATTTCTTCAAAGCAATGTGAGAACAAACCAATACAGTAAATTGGTACTGAAGAGAGTAAGGTGCTGCCATTAAGATACCCAAAAATGTGGAAGCAACTTTGGAACTGAATAACAGGCAGAGATTGGAACAGTTTGGAAGGTTCAGAAGAAGATAGGAAGATGTGAGAAAGTTTGGAACTTCCTAGAGACTTGTTGATTGTCTTTGACCAAAATGCTGATAGAGATGTAGAGAATGAAGTCAAGGCTAAGGTGGTCTCAGATGGAGATGAGAAACTTGTTGGGAACTGGAATGAAGGTAATTCTTGCTATGCTTTAGCAAAGACATTGGAGGCATTTTGCCCCTGTTCTAGAGATCTGTGGAATTTTGGACTTGAGAGAGATGATTTGGGGTATCTGGCAGAAGAAATTTCTAAGCAACAAAGTGTTCAAGAGGTGACTTAGGTGCACTTAAAAGCATTCAGTTTTATAGATTCATAACGATATGGCTTGGAATTGGAACTTATGTTTAAAAAGAAAGCAGAGCACAAAGGTTCAGAGAATTTGTAGCCTGATGATACAATAGAAAAGAAAAATCCATTTTCTGAGGAGAAATTCAAGCCAGCTACAGAAATTTGCATAAGTAAAGAGGAGCCAAATGTTAATTGCCGAGACAATGGGGGAAAATGTCTCCAGAGCATGTCAGAGGTCTTCATGGCAGTCCCTCCCATCACAAGCCTGGAGGCCTAGGAGAAAAATAACAGTTTTGTGGGCAGCGCCCAGGGCCTTGCTACTTTGTGATCTCAGAACTTGCTGCCATGCATCCTAGCCATGGCTAAAAGAGGCCAACATAGAGCTCAGGCTGTTACTTAGAGGGGACAAGCCCCAAGCCTTGGCAGCTTATACAAGTTGTTGGGCCTTTGGGTGCACAGAAGTCAAAAATTAAGGTTTGAGAACCTCTACCTAGATTTCAGAGGATGTATAGAAACACCTGGATGTCCAGGCAGAAGTTTGCTGCAGGGTTGGAGCCCTCATGGAGAATCTGGGCTAGTGCAATGCAAAAAGGAAATGTGAGTTTGGAGCCCCCACACAGAGTCCCCAGTGTTATACTGTCTAATGGAGCTGTGAGAAGAGGGTCACAGTCCTCCAGATTCCAGAATGGCAGATCCACTGAAAGCTTGCACCATGTGCCTGGAAAAATCACAGACACTTAATGCCAGCCCATGAAAGCAGCCAAGAAGGGGGCTGTGCCCAGCAAAACCACAGAAGTGGAGCTGCCGAAGGCCATGGGAACCTACTTCTTGCTTCAATGTGACCTAGATGTGAAACATGGAGTCAAAGGAGATCATTTTGAAACTTTAAGATTTAATGATGGTCCTGCTGGATTTCATACTTGCATGGGGTTTGTAGCTCCTTTGTTTTGGCCAATTTCTCCCATTTGGAATGGGTGTATTTACCCAATGCCTGTACCCCCATTGTATCTAGGAAGTAACTAACTTATTTTGATTTTACAGGCTCATAGGCAGAAGGGACTTGCCTTGTCTCAGGTGAAACTTTAAACTTGGACTTTTGGGTTAACACTGGAATGAGTTAAGACTTTGGGGGACTGTTTGAAGGGCATGATTGTGTTTTGAAATGTGAGGACATGAGATTTGGGAGGGGCCAGGGGTGGAATCATATGGTTTGGCTCTGTCTCCACCCAAATCTCACCTTGAATTATAATAATCCCCATGTGTCAAGGGTGGGACCAGGTGGAGGTAACTGAATTAGGGAAGTGGTTTCCACCATGCTGTTCTCATGATAGTGAATTAGCCTTTGGTTGGCACTCATTGTCTCTCTTCTGCCTTGTGAAGAGGTACCTTCCACTATGATTATGTTTCTTGAGACCTCCCCAGCCATGTGGAACTGTGAGTTAATTAGACTTCCCTTCTTTGTAAATTACCCAGTCTCAAGTTTTTCTTCAAAGCAATGTGAGAAGGAACTGATACAGCATACCTAGTGCTTAACACAATCCTTGTAATTTTGAAAATGTAAAACAGATATGTGTTGAAAAAGTGAATGGATGGATGGATAAATGGGAGGATTGATGATACCTATGTAGGTGGTGGGTTATGAGGAATTAATGGAACAAGTAATGTATGTGGAAGTGTCTATACCAGGGCTGTGCCCAGCCAAGCTCAATATTTGTTGTTTACCTTCCCTTTTCCTTAACAAATCATCGTGGAATGCTTGGGAAGAACAATCTAGGAAGGCAGCTGGGGTTGAACAATTTTGTCATCATTTTTCTCATTGTGCAAGCTTGAGAGGGTTGTTTAACCTCCTTGACTCTCTGTTACCTTGGGCATGATAATATCCTGATACTGTGATGAGTCAACCATGTATATAAAGAGCGGACAAATCGCTGGCATATGGTGGCCCTTAGATAAGGTTAAAAGAGGGGCCTCATGCCACTGGAGATTGTTATTGGGGGGAGGTTCTTTAGCACTGTGACCATCTGACAGAAGTGTGGAGCAACATTTGGGGAATGACAGCTTGGTGAAAATCACTGGCACCATCCAAAAAGGACCATGGGGTCTGGTGGAGAAATCATCAACTGTAAAGACAGTAAGACAGTGTCATCATTTTATGAGACATGCCAGGAGCCAGCTGCAAAATAGGAAGGAAGGGAAGACTTCTGAACTCCAGCCAATTGTGAGTAATCGGGGACTGTTGTGGCCGATTGGCCACTAGAGGCCACCACTAGCACCAAAATGTTGCAGAAAGAGTGGCATAGGAGGGGTGAAGATCCCTTAGAGGAAAGATGGATGTTTGCTGGTAAATTTTCCTGCAGGAATTTAGCATTCTACGAGGCCATCTGTAAGATTTCACAGAGCTGAAATAGCATCCAAATCTGCCTGTGGAAATGAATTGAAGAACATTAGAACAAAATTCACATGCATCTTTCTGATAGCTTCCTTGCTCCGTGTTCCTATGTGGTCCAAAGTGTTCCTATGCATTCTAAATGTGGAACATTGCACAAAAGTTCTAGTATTTTCATAGTTTACATTTAACAAATTGAAGTTTTTAATACACATAAATACTAAGGCTCTATGTGTGAACTCCTCAGGTGGTAATTGCAAAAGTCTAAATTTGAGATCTCAACTTAGGACAAATGACACGTCTGCTTTTCCCACTGGTGGGCTGTGAATATTGGGGATGCATGTATGCTTTCACCCAACTAAATTATTCCATTGCCAAAAAAAAAAAAAAAAGGAGAGGAGATAAAAGACATAAAGGAAGAAAGAAAGAGGAGAAAGAAAGAAGAGAAGAGGAAGAAACCAAGGAATAAAGGAAGACAAGCTTAAAAAATCCGTGGTTCCTGGATTGCTCTTTGATGAGTTAAAATTCTCAAACTCATAGTTTCTTTGGAAAGGAAACTGGCAGGGATTTGATTTGGTTTTGCCAGTATCACTTTCAACAAAGGGCAGGTGTTTGAAAAATCAAACATTAATTTCTTGAATCCTGCTCTAAAACTCTATTTCTCAAGCATCAGTCATTCAATCATTTTAGTTCCTTTGCAGAGGAACCCTAAAATCTCAGTGTCTTGGCACAATTGAAGTTTATTCTTCGATCATATAAAGCTTAATTGCTATTGGGGTAGAAGTGGGGAGTCTCTGGTGCCATGGTCACTCACACTCAGGCAAACAAATGTGCTACTATTTTCCAAAGGGTCCCCAGGGGTACTCTGGGTGTATCCATTTGATGAGATCCTGGGGGTCAAATGGGAATTCATGAGTCCCATGAACTAAATGTTCTTGTCCCCCAATATTTGTATGCTGGAACCCAATACCCAATGAAACAATATTCAGAGTTGGTGTCTTTGGGAAGCAATTAAGCCATGGGGGCTCCACTCTCATAAATGGGATTAGTGCCCATATAAGCCAAGCCCCCTTGCCACTTCTGCCATGTGAGGATTCAGCAATACGGTGCCAGCTATGAAGCCCTCACCAGACACTAAATCTGCCAGTGCCTTGATCTTGGACTGCCCAGCCTCCAGAACTGCGAGAATACATTTCTGTGTTTATAAACTACCTAGTCTGTGGTATTTTGTTATAGCAGCAAGACAATGGGCCAGGTTTGGAAGTGAGGTATGTCACCTGTGTCCTTATTCTATGTTTATAGCTCCTTCTATCTGCAAAGAGTGGGCAAATGTAGTCCCTGGCTGGGAAGTTGCCTCCCAGCAACAATTCTGTATTAGAAGAAGTGAGAACAAATTGTTGGTCAGCTAGCCGTCTCCATCATATCACTTCTCAGTTCTTATCATATCTGGGAACCATCTGAACTATTATGCGCTTAAAATATTTCTTTAAATTAGCTCATTTTTTTTTCTTCAAAAATATTTTAAGAGCTGGACACAGTAGCTCATGCCTGTAATCCCAGTACTATGGGAGGCTGAGGCAGGTGGATCACCTGAGGTCAGAAATTCAAGACCAGCCTGGCCAACATGGTGAAAGCCCATCTCTACTAAAAATACAAAAATTAGCCAGGCATAGTGGTGGGTGCCTGTAATCCCAGCTACTCAGGAGGCTGAGGCAGGAGAGTTGCTTGAACCTGGGGAGTGGAGATTGCAGTAAGGCAAGATCACGCCATTACATTCCAGCCTGAGTGACAAGAGTGAAACTCCATCTCAAAAAAAATGTATTTTAAAACATTTATTTACTTATCTAAACAGAAGGCTGTATCACCCTCTACAAATTAAAGGTAGCAGAGAGAGAGAAAAAAACAGTATAAAAACAAAGCAAGATGATTAAATTCAAGCCAGACATCGTTATCCCAAAACAGTGCTGAACTTGAGGCCTGCTCTGTGTTAAAAAAAGGAGGCAAGGCATGGGGCCAAACAGGCTTCTAACTCTGATGGCATCACTACAATCAGAAGCAGGGTGAAGGTAGAAATTTCCCTCCTGAACCAAGTCAGTGTCCCTAAAAAACTACCTCTGTCCACTGTCATCACGTGCCACTTGCTCTCCCCACACTTTGGGAAACTTTGCTGCAGGAAAAAGAGGGGATATCCCTTGTAAGAGCAAAACAGCAGTGGCCTTGGGTTCTAATGTATACCTTTCTTATACCACTGCTTGTAAATTACTTTCTTTCTTTCAGGCTCAGCAAGGAGGGAATAACTAAGTTATTGAGGGAAGCAAACTTTGGCATAGTGCTTCGCAAATCACTCGGTTGGGAGGGTATCGTTAGCTAAACTGTTTACGTTAAATGCCCCAAGACTGTACTTCAAACCCAAAAATTCTCTAAAGAATTGTTCATTACAGGCCAGGCACGGTGGCTCAAGCCTGTAATTCCAGCACTTTGGGAGGCCGAGGGCGGTGGATCACGAGGTCAAGAGATCGAGACCATCCTGGCCAACATAGTGAAACCCCGTCTCCACTAAAAATACAAAAAAATTAGCTGGGCGGCATGGTGGTGTGTGCCTGTAGTCCCAGCTACTCGGAAGGCTGAGGCAGGAAAATTGCTTGAACCCTGGAGGTGGAGGTTGCAGTGAGCCGAGATTGTGCCACTGCACTCCAGCCTGGCACCTGGCAACAGAGTGAGACTCTGTCTCAAAAAAAAAAAAAAAAAAAGAATTGTTCATTACAAATGCAAGGAGCTAAATGTCTGTGTCCCTCAAAATCTGTATGTTGAAACCTAATCCCCAATGTGGTGGTATAGGAGGTGGGGCTTTTAAGAGGTGATTAGGTCATGAGGGAGAAGCCCCCATGACTGGGATGACAGCCTTTAAAAGAGGCCACAGAGAGCTCCCAGTTTCTTCCACCACATGAGGAAACAGTGACAAGACACTCTCTATGAAGCTGAAAGCAGGCCCTCACCAGACATAGAGTCTGCCTGCACTTTGATTTTGGAATTCCCAGACACTGGAACTGGAAGAAATAAATTTCTGTTGTTTACAAGTACCCAGTTTATGGTATTTTATTATCGCAGCCCAAATGGACTAAAACAATGAGGCAGGCCAGAGCAAGAAAACTGATGTTAACCAGGAAGTCTTCACAGCGAGGTCCTCAAGCATAGCTAGTTATTCCCCAGGGGAGGGAATCCCAGGCAAGGTGGCAGTCATGCAGAGACCCAGAGCTGGAAGAAATACGGAGAGGCTGAAGCTTGGAGTTAGGGCAAGATGGGAAGAGAGATGAAGTCAAACAAGTGAACAGGACTCAGATTCTGCAGAGCCTTCAGTGCTGATCCAAGGATCTTGGACTCTGTGCACATCCAGTGGGAGATGCAGAGGCATGACAGGGTGAGATCTACATTTTGGACAGATTTAGTCACTTAGACAAAAGCCTGGAAGACAGGATGCAAAGGTAACATGGCACTGGGGGAGGACCAGCTGAGGATGGATGGAGAGCCAGGCAGGGTGGCATGTGGCAGACTGAGGAGCAGTCAGGCCTGGGAGGATCGGGGGCAGGAAGTGTAGCAGCCGCCCAGGGGAAGAGATGATGGCCTGAGACTGTCAATGGCAGTGGGGCTGAAGATTAGAGGATCCTCTGGGTGTATCGGACAGGACTTGGGGAACTTGGGTGAATTTTGCACCCTTGACCTTGACAACATCAGAGTTTATTCGTGTCCAAAATATTTACTGGCCCTGGGAATAGGGCTGGGAGGCAAGTGGGGTACCTAGGGCACAAAATTTGGGGAGGTACTCCCTCTCTGGGCTGTGTGATAGAGACTCTGCCGTCAGTGGGTGCCTCCTTAAATGTGCTCAAGGCACCTTGCTTGGCTTATTCTAACTAGAGCAACAGGCTACTCTCACGGTTTATGATCTAATGGAATTTTCAGAGAACGTTCAAATAACTAATGAAAGTGATTTTACATCATGGTAAGAAACACAAGGAAGACAGCAAGGTGCGGCACGTGTCTGTGGGGCAGTGGCCAGGTGGGGCAGGCCCTACACCTTGCTGGGGGCCTGGGATGCATCCTCATCGCGATGGGAGCTGCCGGAGGGCAGGGACCTTGAAACTGTCCTCACAGGGCTCACAAGAATTATATGCCAGGCTCTGGGCAGAAATATAGTTATGATGAAGTGTTAATCAGGTTGCCCTTTGGCCCACTTCCTTGTAACTGAAAGTCACACAGCACCAGGTACTGATCATTTGCACTCCCATTGTTCCTGTCGACAGTATTTCTGATGTTAGATCACAAGGCTTTTGCTTTAAGAATTGCTTAAGATGCTCTTCAGATTCTGAATTCCAGCGGAAGAGGTAATGGCAACCAGTTTAAAGGCCCCCACAGAGGAACTGAATCATCGTGAGAATGCAGTTTCTTCAGCTCCCTGTCCCACGACTTCACCTGGTACTCTCCAGCTAATCAAAGATCCCCACACCTCAGCCCACTCCGAACCCCTTAAAATTCCTACCCACAAGCCCCTTGGAAGTCAGATTTGAGGTCCTCCTACCTCCTTGTTTGGCTGCCCTATAATTATTAAACATTTTCTCTGATGCAACCTCTGTGTCTCATTATATGGACTTGCTGTGCATTGGGCAACAATCCCATTACGGTTACAATGCCACACAGTTTGGTCCCCGTATTTGTACAGCACTGGGCTAGATGAGGAGAATGGACTGACGGGAACATATTGGGAATCTCGGAGACCATGAGGAGGCCATGGCCATTGTCCATGCAAGAGAGAGTGGTGGCTTGGACTGGGTGGCGGGCATGGGAATGGGAGGAAGAGGATACATTTGGAGACCGTTTCTGACACAGAGCAGCTGGGTCCTGCTATTTGGAGTGGAGCCATGGAGAAAGAAAGGACAAGAGAGGGTGCTGAAAGAGTAATCTTCAGTGTCTCCAGCTCAGAGCTCGCCTTTCACAACACGCATTTCTAATGTTTCCTGGTTCTGTCTTTGGCTATCTAACTTCTGGCTGATGAAGCTGGTGTGAGGCCTTCAATTGCCGTCCACAGCGGTTTCTCCTGTCAGACCCCGGAACCCTCATGGGTGGGGATGGCCAAGGGAGTCAAGGATGAAGAGATGAAGGGTGTCCTGAAGCTTCATAGGCATGAGAACATTTTTTTAAGCTCTTCATTAATGAGAAATATCCTCCCATGGCAAGAAGAGAGCTTTGTGTTTGTGTGAAAGCCCATTAAACTTCATTAATGAAGTTGAGACTATCCCGCTGGGAGCTGGGGAGGGGCAAAGAATCCCTTTTCCCTGAGGGTTGGGCCCTCTGAAGGGTGAAAGAAAAAAGTCCAAGTAAAAGAAAGAAGACAGTCTCCTTCAAGCTTTATCTTCAAATAGCAGGTAGGCCTGGCCGGAAATATTAGCCCTGAGTGGAAGAGAGAGAGATGCTAGTAAGAAGGTGGCATTGTGTACCTTGAAGAGACCGAGCTTCAAACGGAGCTTCCACCCTTGCTTCCCCACTTGAGGGCAGCTCCTTGCATCCGTGGGTCTGGCTTTTCTGCAGCAGTATGACCAAGGATTCCCGGGACTGTGGCTGGGTGCGGGGGGGGGGGCTTGCCTCCCCCATCTGTGCTAGGATAAGTAAACACTCAGGCAAAGGACAAAGGCCAAGGGCATTAAATCCCAATTATTCACTAGCCCTAAATACTTCCTGTGAGAACAATTTGTCATTGACATACTTAATTAGACTCTTGACCAATATTTTCCAGATGTGGGGATTTTTGCTTAAAAAAAAGAAACCCGAGCACAGATGTTTTCCATATTTAATAAGACAGCTGAGGCAAACCCTTGGGGAAGAAAAGGAACAGAAGAGCTGCAGGTTCTGCGATCACAGCTTAGTGGATCAGGAAAGAGGAGCTTTGGCCTTGAGGTCTTTCAAAACAAATAAACGGCAAAGACAGAGGTCACCAGGGGCTGTCTGCTGTGGCCGCGGCCCGAGTTTCCACATCCTCTGAACTTGGAGCACCCCTGAGGCTCGAGAACTCTGGGTCCATTTTACATACGTGGGCAACTGAGAAAAAAACACTCTGAGAGACGCTGAGTTTGAGAGTCAGGATTTGAACCCAAGTCCTTAAGAACTTGAGCGAAAGAAGCAAGTCTGTCATGTTGAGCGGGACACCCCAGAAGGTCCTTACCTTTGGCAAATGGGGCTTCAGCAGTTACATAGTTCTTCTGCACCACTAATCCAGGGCCAGCCCTGGGACGAGGCAAGCAAGAAACCCCTAAAAGCAACATTTAAGGGGGTGCTCAGTCTCAGGTGCCCACCCCTGCACTTGCGTGTCTCTGAGAGCCAGCACCTCCTTGAATTTTGCATCCCGTGTTCCTCGTTTGTCTCATCCTAGTCCTGTCCCTGAATTTCCATCATTGTCACAGTCTTATCTTCCTTTACTTCTCACCTGCATTTATCCAGTTGCCCCCTAACTCGTCTCCCGCCCCGTCTTTCCTCCTCATCTATCTACCCTCCACTGTGACACAGAGATCTTCCTAAAGCCTGAACCCGGCACTCCCATCTAGGAAACCCTTCAAGAACTCCCTATGGCCCTTGGGACTAGGTCACGCTTCTCACTTGGACATTCAAGGCCTCCCATTCTCAGCCCTGCTGGGCTGCCCATCAGCCTCCTGCATTCTCTGCCTCCACTCCTTAGTCTCACTCACACCCTGCAACTAGCCACAGGACTGTTTGTGCTTTTCCTAGTACATCGGGCTGCTATCCTGGCCTCTGTCTCTGTAACCCAGTGATCCCTTGACTGAGAACTCCCTGCCTTCTCTCTTCCCACTGACCCCACTGTGGCTCCGTAACCAGGAGAGCTTCTCTCTCTTTAAGATACAGCCTCAATGCCTATAAAAATAATAAATGGAAAAAACTAGTAAAAAAAAAAAAAAAAAAAAAAGATACAGCCTCTTCTGGGCATTTCTGCTCTCTGTAGATCTTCTCCTCCTGATCTGTGTCTACACTATACTCCACACATGGGCCTCCTGTGGCAGCCAGAATGCCTGACTTGTTCACCAGACTGACGCCATGGGGCAATCCATCCCACGAGGCGAGGACTGCCAGGCCCCCTCTTATTCCTCCCCACCCCTCTGTGGAGCAGCACTGAGCCAGGCAGTGGACACTCGTTTGCTGACTGAATTAATGAGGTAGTTAGGGTAGATACTCACCACACTCTACAGATGAGGAAACAGGCCAGTCAAGCAGAAATCGCAAACTCAAATGCCCCCTGGGAACAGGCGGGAGCTGTACCTGAGCGAGGCACCAGGGTTCCTCACCACGCATCAGGGCTGCTGGTACTCCTCTGGGGCCCACGGTCGTCCTGTGCAAAGTGTCACTTGTTGTTGCTGGATCCATCACCTGGGAGAGCTATAAAAAGAAAGACAGGAAGATTATATTTGACGTCTAGTTGAAATGATTTAAAACACTCTGCAAGCAGCTCAAAGCAAATCCACCTGTGTGCGAGTCAGTTTCCACCTGGGGGCTACTGGTGTGCAACGTCTGAGAGGTTGGGTGATTGCCTCGTGCACCTCAAAGCCAGGCCTTCTTCTGACTCTGCCCAGCACTCTCTGCACCTTCTTCTCCTCACAGGAACAAAGAGGTGGCATTTGAGCAAGGGGCAACAGTTAGACCTGCATCCCTCCAGCCCTCCCAGTTGCTCATGCCTTCCCTTCGCTCCGTCACGGGGCTGCTGCCTCCTTTACATTGTGACTCCTGTGGCATTTGGAGACTGAGCTTGACAAAGCTCAGATGGGAACTGGGATGTAAAGGGAAGAAGGTAATCATGGGGCCACATTTTCTCCTGCTTGTGAAATGACCTGCTTTGGCCTAGGACCGTTTCTATCTGTTTTATACCTAGTATTCCTTTAAAATTATTGAATTGTTAGAATCCCACCTTGGACGCGTGGCTAAAAGGGATAATCTTGCCTAACACAACAAGCTGGTGAACAACTGCTTATCCTCTTTCTTTGGCAGAACTCCACCAGAGAGAGAGAGAGAGTGTGTGTGTGTCTGTGTGTGTGTTTAAAAAACAACCTTCATTTGATTTGTTGAAAAGAGCAAAGAAGCACCAGGCCTGGAATCAGGAAACCTGGGTTCTAATCACAACAGTGATCCCTTCCATGCTTTGAGATCTTGAACAAGTCCCCTCATTAGTAAAATGGGTGTGGGGTAGAGTTTTATAGGTGACTCTGTGGGGTAGCAGAGTCCTGTGTGAAAAAGCACATAACATACAGGCTGCGATGTGGAGTAGGTGCTCAGTTAAGGACTTGTTGAATATGAATTAAGGAAGAGCAAAACCGGAAGGAATATTAGATATCGCCTATAACAGTGGTGGATGATCTATAACCCATGGGCCGAATCTGGCTCCATGCACGTGTGCTGTTTTGTAAATGACGTGTTATTTTGCAAACTCATTTACATTTTATCTATGGCTACTTTTGTGCCACAACAGCAGAGTGGAGTAGTTGTGACAAAGACTGCATGGCTTGCAAAGGCTGAAATATTTACTATCCAGCCCTCTACAGAGAAAAGTTCACCAATCTCTGATCTAAATTCCATTCAGAGTGTGTCCATGAGCAGCAGCGTCAGTCTCATCAGAGAGCTTGTTAGATATGCAGAATCTCAGGCCCCATCCAGACCCACAAAACTAGAGTCTCTATTTTAATTAGATCACCCTCTGAGTCATGTGCACAACCAAGGTTGAGAGGCACAGTTCTGGGTCTAGAGATGCATTTATCTTCTAGATGTCGTTGCCCAGCAAGATGAAGTGATTTGCCCAGGACAGAACCAAGACTAAGAATTGATCTCCCAATTTTCATCCTTTCCCTGCATCTGCTGTGCCAAGTCTTGTCTCCTCTTTTCCTCTCCTGAGCCTCCTGTTCTCCATCTTCTCGCCATCTGTGTGGGACACAGTGTGTAAAGCACGCTCGGTCAGTGTCCATTGTTGTACTTGCTGAACTCTCGGGTTCTTTGAGAGCAGACCTCGTGTTTTCAGCTGCATCACAGTTTTCCCAGATAAGGAGATTGAGGCGCAAAGAAGTTATGGACCTTACTCGAGGCCGTAGGACCAGGATTTGAACGCAGCTGTCTGACCCAGGCTCCTGGAGGCCCCGCCACTGCACTTCCACAAACTTCTCTCGCTCTCCCTCTAGCGTGGTGAGCCCCAGCTTATCCTTGCTCTTCCACATAATGAAAACACGTTAAGAACCAACTTGCTTAGTTCTTTCATCTCCCCCTAATCCAGGGGTTTTCAAGCCAGATTTTTATAAAAGGAGGGGACTTCTTTCTTGAAGAAATGGCCAAGCGCAGGTGAGACTGGAACGTCTTGTTGAGACAGAGAAAAAGGAGGTCTTACCAGGTGGGTAGTGTCATGTCAGAAGCATATGGCAGCTGGCTTGAAGGAGCTCCCATGACCAAATTTGGGATGATTTGATTAACAAGGTAAGTAACGAAGGTAACATATTTTAACATGTTAACTTAAAAATATCCATGGCTCTGTAGCAGCATCTATATAATCTCCAAAGAGACCATCTGAGCAACCTGTAGCTCGAGTAGAGCGATGTTTATAGGGACCTTTACTGAATCCTGGAGAAAGGAAGAAGAGCCACAAAGAAGAAAGGAAAGGCGGAAGGAAGAAGACAGTTTTAGAGAACATTTGGGGACAATCAAAATACATTGACTATTGCATGTTAGATGCTGTTCCTGAATTAATTCTGCTTTTCTGATGTGAGATTTTTTTTTTCTGCTAGTGCCTCGATCTTGCACTTCCCAGTGCCCAGAATAGTAAGAAATTAATGTCTGTTTTCTAAGTCACCCAGTCTATAATATTTTGTTATAGAAACCTGAATGGGCTAAGATAACCCCCAAATTTACAGCCCATTCTCTAAAAACTGACTGTGGCTCTGGCACATGGCTCACTTGAGTTAGGATTTTTAGTTTATTTGGGCAAAACGACACTTCATCTTAGCCAAAAGGCCGAGAAGCGATGTTTGGGCGAAACGATATCAATATCATGTGGAAAATACAATTGACGTCTGTCATCCTGCTCCAGAATGAAATGCTGTTACAGTGAGTTGCAGAAAAGCCACACTGGTGAGAACAGGGCAGTCAATCAGTTAATCATGCCTGTAACCCTCTTTGTTTTTTGAACGAGAGCACTGAAGTTCAGAGAGGTTGAAGGTTTTGACTCGGGTCACACAGTTAAGTGCAAACAGAACTGGGGCTGGAATGAAAAACTGCTTTCTTGTTCCTAGCTTCTTACCTTTCATGTACTGACCTTTGCTGTTTAACCCTGTCTGTTTCTCTGCTAGACTCAACAGAAAAGCAAAGTAGTATAAGATGTTTATAAATAAGAGAGACAAGGCAGGTGTCCCCGAAGTTAAATAATCACAACAGGGAAGCAGACTGTAGGTAGCAGCTGCTGTGGTGTTCCCCAGTTCCCCTCCATCAAATCCTCAGTGTCCATGCTGCAGCTGCCAGGATTATCTGCAGAGGCTCACAGCTCATCTGTCACCTGGAGTGGCCCTTGAGTGAGGAGTATTGCCCTTTTTAGGGACGTGCATGGCCTATGACTGGCTGATGTGTGAATACAGAAGCGGGCTCCACTTGCCTCAGTTTGGCACGACTCTTCAGGGTTAGAGCAGGCCCTGATCTCCCCAAGAAGCGATCAGCATTGGGCTCAGTTGCAATCACATCATAGCTCAGCTTCTCCCTGGCACATAGCCACTTGCGAATCTTCCGACTTTTCCTGACCCCAAGGGGCTTCCCTGGGTTTTGGGGTGTCCTGCTAGAGATATTCTCTCTCCCTTTCTCTCTTTCTCTACACACACACACACACACACACACACGCACACATATATACACATATATATACACACACACACAAAACAGCCTTTCTCTTTACACACAAACACACACACACAAACTGCAAATATTCACATTTTAAAAGTATAAATGATGGAACACAATACAGTGTTATTGTTTTTTAACAAACAATGGAGTCCATTCCATTTCATACATATAGATCTAACTCAATTAAAAAATATATATAGTTATATAGTGTTCCAAAGTGCGGATGAATTTATTTTATACAACCAGCTCCTACTGTTGAACAATTAGCTTCAGACTTTAATATTTCAATCAGGGCTACAATAAATATTTGCATACCTGTGTGATTGTTTACACGTGTGAGTATAACATCTAAAATAAATTCCTAAAAGTGGAATAGCTGGATTCAAAATGTATGTGCATTTTAATTTTGTTACGGTTTGGCAAATTTGCTGTCAAATAAATGATACTAATTTGTCTTCTCATGAAACAAAGTGTCTGTTTCCCCAGATGAACATGTCGGCTGTCTCCTCAGGGTGGACAAACAGTTGCTTGGTTGGCTGTCAAAATGCTACACAAAGGTTGAAGCCACACCTCCACATTCAACAGCACGCAGGGCGATGGAGAAGGCCGTAACTGGGACCCTACGATCTTCTCTTCTTTGAAAAGCCTACATCTCCTTGTGTGTTACTGCTCATCCTGTTAAAGCCAAAAACGTTGTCCTCCTCTGATGGAGCTGAGTTTCCAAACAGACAGAGCAATCAAGTCCCCATGGAAACCCCAGCCTTGCTGACCCTAGAGGAAAACGCTATTACTCACAGTGCTGGAGGGAGATTAATGTAGAATAACCATAATGAAAGGCATTATCCTCATAATTGTAGGGCCTTGGGGTTTAAATTCATTTTTTTCCTGCTTAAACTTCCATGATTTGCACATTTTTATCTTTCGAATGGATGGAGCCTTCAATGGAGATGCCGATCACCACAGCATAAAAGGATCTTGCTGTTCTTTCTGGCATCAGCTCGGTGTGCACTGCAGAGACGGTCACCACCCGTAAACCTAACGTTCTGGATGAATATTTATCTCATGTTCTCACGAGAGCCAAGTGGTGGCTTCTCACTCAACACCTGATCAATTATATGAGAATCAAACAAAACCATCTTTAAAAGCACTGATTCCTTGCCTCAGTCTCATTTGGTCCTATTCAGCACCAAAACGCCTAGTGACAAGCATCATCATTACCACATCAGAAACATTGAGATACCTCCAAATTGTCAACCTTTCATAAGTGTTAGGAAAACCTTTAGATAACAGAATGATTCTAGACATGGATATTTAATCACAGCAATCTTTACCATACAGATATTTTATTTATAAAGACAAAGATATTTGCATTCGCAACTCTTGCTTTTTCTCTAAATATAAAATCTCTCAGTAATTTATGGATGTTAAAGAATATTTAGGTCAGGCGCGATAGCTCACATCTATAATCCCAGCACTTTGGGAGGCTGAGGAGGGTGGATCTCTTGAGGTCAGGAGTTCGAGACCAGTCTGGCCAAGATGGTGAAACCACGTCTCTACTAAAAATACAAAAATTAGCTGGGGGTGGTGGCATGCACCTTTAATCCCAGCTATTCGAGAGGCTGAGACAGAATTGCTTGAACTCGGGAGGCAGAGATTGCAGTGAGCCGAGATCATGCCACTGTACTCCAGCCTGGGCAACAGAGTGAGATTCCGTCTCAGAAAAAAAAAAAATTTAACTTGCTCTGACTAATCCTGTGTTCTAACAGATACCCTCAATAGCTTATCTTGGGATTTCTTATTGATATGTGCTTATTTTCTTTTTTGACTCAATTTTGCAGAGGAAAATATGTGCTTACTTTCAAAATTTATATATCGGCATATCTTTCAGGAGAATGGTGGCTCTGGACAAGGCTGATGGTCAGATGGGCTAGAGAGGGAGTGTAATGTGTAATGTGGCCCAGCAAGCATGCTCAAATCCCATTAACTTTATCATCTTGCATGAGCTACCCAACCTTAGTTTCCTAATCCCTCTGCATTCTCCAAACCAAAACAGTTCTATAGCAGTAGACTCCAAAAAGAATTGTCTATACTTGCATTGCAGATATAGTCGCTTAAAACAATCACCCTATAGAATATCTGTGTTTTGTAGATCAGGAATTTGGGAGCAGTTCAGTTGGGTGGATCTGGCTCGGAGCCTTGCATGAGGTTGCTCTCACATGATGAGTAGAGCCGTGGCATCCCAGACGTGTCTTCTCTCACACGTCTGAAGCCTGGGATGGGAAGACTCAACAGTTGGGTGCTGGAGAGCTGGGTATCCTCAGCCTCTCTGTCTCTCTGGGTTCTCTCCAAGCAGTTTCACCAGCCTGGTGGCTCCCAAGTAGCTGGACTCTTCATACAGTGGCTCCTGGCTCCAAGGCAGCATATCTAGACAGACCAAGAGTGGAGTGGAAGCCATATCCTTTTCCATGACCCAGCCTTGGGGGGCACGCAGCGTCACATCTGCCTCTGCCACTCATTCAGAATTGAGTCCTTAAGAATGGCCTATATAAAAGGGGAAAATAATTAGTCTCTGTCTTTAATGGGAGGAATATTAAAGAATTTGTAGGCTTACTTTAATACCACCATTATATAGAACACAGTATTGAATCCCTTGAAGTAAGGAAGGCTATTTGGGCTGTGACAAAGAGAGGAAGCTGGGACGGTCCTAAATGCGTTCTTGTGTACCCAAGAGTGTGATGAGTGTGAGAAGAAGAGATGGAGGATATGGCAGAGTCTCTAGCATCCCAAAGGACAGTGGAGGTGATCGCAGTGGGGCCCGTGCAGGCTAAGTCCTAATGGGGCCTCAGAGGACTCAGAGGGTTTCACTATGAGTAATGAGCAGGACTGGACATTGCAGTGGACACCAGCATGGACTAAGGGTAGCTGTGGATCAGCCACTCCCTCACCCTCCCTCAGCCTACATGCCACGGAAGGCCCCCAGAGCTACGACCAGGGAAGCAGGAGGAAAAGGGCCAGAGAGAGAAGTTCTGAATTGACAGAGTTTATGTCTGGCTGAAAAAACCTTTTGGTGACTGAACGTGTCTGGATTACATTTTCTAATATCAGGACAAATAGAAGCTTGAGACAGAAGCTGTCTTAGTCTGCTTAGTGTTGCCATGAAGAAATACATGAGGCTGGGTAATTTGTACAGGAAAAGGTTATTTGGCTCATGATTCTGATGATTGGAAAGTCAAAATTCGGCATCTGCCTCTGGTGAGGGCGTCTTCTCATAGTAGAAAGTGAAGGGGAGCTGGGTGCAGAGATCACATAGAGCAGAAGCGAGAGAGTGGATAGGTGCCGGGCTCTGCAGGAACTAATAGAGTGAGAACTCACTCACCCCCAAGGAAGGGTGTTCATCTATTCATGAAGCATTCACCCCCATGACCCAAACACCTCCCGTTAGGCCCCAATGCCAACACTGAGGATCAAGTTTCACGAGATTTTGGGGAACAAACATCCAAACTATAGCAGAAGCTAAACTCACATATAAAAAAAATAGCTGCATTTCTTGCATATTAGAGCTTTTTCTTAAAAGCATTATATATACTTGAAAATAGGGGACCTGGATTTAGTATTTGAATAATCTTAAGTTACTGAATATGCCTACACATCAACTTTTTTAACCTAGGGAAACTCAATCTTAGTGGAGTTTTGTGGGTAATTCGAATAATATAGTTGTTGAGAAAATTCAAAAGTAGAAAATGCTGCAAGCATGTGAGGGGCAGCACACAGTCACTCCCCATCACTCCTCTGAGATGCCACCTGTGATTCACCACCCATAGGCTTCGGGGTCACTATTTTCATAAATTGTTTGACTTTATGCTGAGAATTGCCCATGAAATCACACTTTTGTTAGAAGTAAATGGGGTTTTGAGGAAATAGGAATGCCAACTCTTGGTCCTGCCAATCATCTTTATCACATGACAGGATTGCTAAGTGAACCCTAGGCATGGAATAAGAGAGGAATGGGCATTAGTACCACTGCTTAACGTCTCAGTACAAAGTTTCTAGGACTGTCCTGAAATCAATCTTTTATCTTTTATCTGCAGAGCCAAGATTTCTGTATACCAAACCTGAAGTTTATTTCTGCAGGTGGCAGAACTACAGTGAAAGCTAAATTCTCAACCTACAGGGTTTCTTCCGTTAAACTCTGGGAAAGATGAACAGATTCCAGCGAAGTCAGGGACATTAGATCCCAAAGTTCCACCAAGCTTTGTTCTCCAGTAGAAGCAGCTCTCCCGCCCCTGCCTGGGGAGCTCACCTGTCCTTGGCCTGGGAACCTGTGTCGTTTCCTCACAGGGCTCTGCTGGCCCTCCCCGGAATCTACCCCACCACCTCTCCTTGCTTCTTGATCTGTAACTAGGCTCAAGTTCTGGCCAGCCCTAAAGGGTGAGGTGTAAAGTATGACTTTGTGATGAAGTATGATACATGCTGTAAGACTGGCAAGACTTTCCCAAGTTATATGGACAGAAATCAGAGGAATACATGTGGATTTCAAGGGTGTGGGATCAAAGCGGAAAAACTGGAAAGGTAGATCAGACCGAATTGACTGTTATGCATCTGCCTTAGTTTGGGCTGCTATAACAAAAATACCCATTCAAATGGGAGCTTAAACAACAAAAATTTATTTCTCACCGTTCTGGAGGCTGGGAAATCCAAGATGCCAGCCAGCAGGTTCAGTATCTGGTGAGGGTATGCTTCCTGGTTTGCAGATGACCATCTTTTCATTGTATCCTCACGTGGCAAGAGAGCAGAGAGAAAGAATAAAAGCTCCTTTGTGCCTTTTCATTAGGGCATTAAATTCATTTAAAGGGTTCCACCCTCGTGACGTAATTACCTCTCAATGCCACACCTCCTAATACATTACATCGGGGGTTAGGATTCAACATAGGAACTTGAGGAAGGAGGTGGTGGTGACACATTTAGTCCACAGCAGAGTCCATTAAGCGCACTGCAAATTTAGTGTTTTAGCTCAAAGGGCCAGGAGTGACTCTAAAGTTGGCTTGGTGGGTCAAGTGAAATATGGACCCAGAGATATGTCAGACTAAATAAGTGTGAAAGTGATGGAATTGCTTTGCCATACTGTGGAGGAAGGTACCCAAAACTTCGGGAGATTGGAGTGCTGCAGTGAGTTCATCACGTATGACTTGTTCACGCTCCCTGGGAAGGCCCAGAGGACATGCTCCTCATCATGGTTGTGAGAAATGGGCTAGTGAGGAAAATCTGGCAACCTTGAAGCTTTCCGTAGTGGCTTTCATAAATTAGCTTGGGAACTTCTACCACTGAACTGAGACTCTAACACAGTAGGGATAATGGGATTTAAGGTGGGAAGGCCCAAGAGGTGGCATTTAATCACAAGACAAGGTGGATATGGTTAGGGTAATAGACAGAGGAGCCAAGTCAGCCAGTCATCAGAGCAGCCTGAGTTACAGAGGTTTTTGGCATCAGCTAGTTGATCGTGGCATCCCTAAAACTGAAAGAGATGGTCAACATACTGCAGTCTTATTTGATCTGTATAAGCAGAAAAGCTCTAGATTTAATGATCATAGCCTTGTCTTGAAAAATCAAAGCACAGAATTATGACCCCTCAATTCATTCTCAGACTTGAATTAATTTACAGATCCCTCATCCCTTGAATGAAGGAGAGGCTGTATCCCCTTGAAGAACGGCCCTGCTATATTGCTGAGAATGTACACTGTTAATCTTCCTCCCCAGCCTTCCACAATGGAACCTATGGCTATTTACATTGGGGAAGGGAAAATAACAAGACTCAACCAGGATCACTGGACAATGGCTATGAATTGACACTAATTCCTGATGACTCAAAGCATTACTGTAGTCCAGTGGGTCAGGTAGGGGCTTATGGAGGTCAGGTGATCAATGGAGTTTTGGCTCATGTCTATCCCACAGTGTGCCCAGTGCAACCCAGAGGCCATCCTCTGGTTACTTTCTAGCTCTTTGAGTAGTTGCAATGTACACATTCAGCAACCGGCAGAACCCCTACTTAGGTTCCATGACTCATGGAGTGGGTTCTATTATTCTAGTAAAGATCAAGTGGAAAGCACCAGAACAGTGTCTACCGATGAAAACAGCAAACTGTATTCCTAGAGGAATTGCAGAGATTTGTGTCATCATCATCAAGGACTTGAAAGATGTAAGGGCACTGATTCTTACCACGTTTCCCATTCTACTCACCTAGTTGACCTGTATAGAAGATAGATCTTAGAGAATAATAAAGATTTATTTCAAATTTAATCAGGTGTGATTGTAATTGCAGCTGCTGTGGTTTTGTTGCTGAAGCAAATCATCGCATTATCGGGCATCTGCTATGCAGCTGTTGATTGACATTTTCTTCTCTGTATCTACTGGCAAAGACCATCAAAGGCAACTTACTTTCAGCTAGCAAAGCCAGCAACACATCTTTATTGTCCTCCCTCAGGGGTATATCCACTCTTTATTCCTAACTTTTAATAGTCTTCAGAGATCTTAATTGTCTTTTTCTTCTAGAAGATACTGGTCCATTACATTGATGCCATTATGCTGATTGAAACTGGTGAGCAGGAAGTAGCAATTGCTTTAGACATATTAGCAACATGCCTGCATATAATAGGGTGGGAAACTTCAGGGCCTAGCCACCTTGATGAAATGTCTAGAGTTTTAATGGTCCAGGACTTGTTGGTAAAGAACAAGTTGCTGCACCTGATCCCTCCTATTAACAAGAAAAAGACACAATGCCTAGTGTACCATTTGGGAGTTGAAGGCAACATATGTTTCACTTGGGTGCATTTACTGAGTGACCTGAAAAGCTGCCAGTTTTGAATGGGGCCCCGAACAAAAGAGGGTTCTCCAAAAGATACAGGCTGCTGTCCCTCCTGCTCTGTCACTTGAACCGTACAACCAAGCATATGCCACAGTTCTAAAGTGTTAGATAGGGAAGCTACTTGGAGTCTTTGTAAGGCCCCTTCAGGTAAATCAAAGTGCAAATTCTTAGAAAAAAATTTTTTTTTTTTCCCAGAGACTGGGTCTTGCTATGCTTCCCAAGCTGGCCTCAAACTCCTGAGATCAAGCAATTCTCCCATCTAGCCTCCAGAGTAGCTGGGACTACAGGCATGAGCAGGATACCGTGCTAGATCCTTAGTATTTTTCAGTGAAGTCCTGCTACCTTCTGTGGATAACTACTCTCCTTTTGGGAAGCAGTTTTTGGACTGTTACTAGATCTTAGCAGAGACTAAACACTGACCATGTTACCTTGTTACCATGTGATCTGAGCTGCCCATCACAGGGTATTGTCTGACCAAGCAAGCCATGAAGTTGGAGGTGCAAAGCGTATGTCAACCTCAAATGGAAGTGGCATATGTGACATCAAGCATAAGCAGGCCATGAAGTTACAAAGAAGTTTCCTGAGGAAGTGGCCCAGATTCTCACAACCCCCACTCCTGTTACATTGTCTTCTCCCTCCAACCTGCACCTACAGCTCCATAGTGAGTTCTCCACGCCCGTTTGACTGAGAAAGAAAAAGCTTATGCTTGACTTACACATGGCTTACATGATACATAGGAATCATTCAAAATTGGACAGGTGCAATGCTGCAGCTGCACTCTGAGATGGATCCGAGGGGCGCTGGTGAAGAGAAATCCTCCCAGTGGGTAGAACTTCGAACAATGCATCTGATTGTTCCTTTCACGTGGAAGAAGACATGGCAGGAGACATGGGTCTATATTGGTCACCGGCTGTGGCTAAAACTTTGGTTACATAATCAATGACTTACAAGGAAATGGAGAACTTGCCTGGTGACAGAGAAGTCTGTGAAAGAAATATGTAAATAGACTCCTAATGGGCACAGAGTATAACAATATTGTGTTAGCCAGTTTTTATTGCTATCAAGGAATACCTGAGACTGAGTAATTTATAAAGAAAAGAGGTTTAAGTTCTGGGTTATGGTCTTGCAGGCTTTACGGGAAACATGGTGCCAGAGTCTGCTTGGCTTCTGGTGAAGCCCGGGAAGCTTTTGCTCATGGCAGAAGGCAAAGCAGGAGCAGGCTGTTACATGACGAGAAAGGGAGCAAGGGGCAAGAAGGTGCCAGGCTCTTTAAATAACCAGCTCTTGCATGAACTCACAGAATGAGAATCACAGAGCAAGTACTCACTTATTACCGTGAGAAGGAAACCAAGCCATTCATGAGGGACCCACTTCCATGACTCAAACACCTCCCACCAGGACCCACCTCAAATGCTGGGGATCACATTTCAACATGAAATTTGGAGGGTACAAACAATCAAACCATATCTATATAAATATAAACTATTGAGTGCTGCTAAAGGATGAATCCAGGGGAGAGAATTCTAATAAGGACCTGTTGTGTGGACCAGCTTCCTTTCCAGCCACTTTTATCATTGCCCAATGGGCTCGTGAACAAAGTGGTCATGGTAGAGGGGGTGGAGATTATGTTTGGGGCTCAGCAACGTGGACTTCCATTTACAAAGGCTGACCTGGCTATACTCCCCGCTGAGTGCACAATTTGCTAATAGCAGAGACCAACACTGAGCCTTTAATATGGCACCATGCCTTGGGGGATCAGCCCATTACCTTGTGGAAGACTGGTTACACTGAACAACTTCCATCATGAAAAGAACAATGTTTTGTTATTCCTGAAATAGTCATATATTTTGCATATAGATTTGCCTTCCCTTATTGTAAAGCTTCTTGTACACTTCAGGAATAATTCTTTTTTGCACACAGGTTTTGCAAATTTTTTGTTAAATATATTCCTAAGTGTAAGGCCAGCTGCCTCACTAAGAGCCAAATGGACACACTTATCTCTCTTCATGCTGGCTCCCCACCCACACTCCTATCAGGCCTCTCTATGCTGGCTCCCCACACCCACTCCTATCTGGCCTCTCCATGCAGGCTCCACACACCCACTCCTGCATCCCTCACTCAACACCTTCAAAATTTAAAAAGCCCGCCAAAGATTTGTCCAACGGCAGTTTAACATTGACCTCCCCAGCCAGTCAGCCTACCAATGAAACTGTCTGCTCTTTGTTTCCCTAACAATCAATCAAACCTCCTCACCAATGAACCTGTCTGCTCTTTGTTTCCCTTAGCCCCGTCTGACTACCAATGGCAGCTCAACCCATCGGCATCTTAACTCCCCCTGACCAATGAAACTGTCTGCTCTTTGTTTCCCTGACAATCAATCAAACCTCCTTACCAATGAAACTATCTGCTCTTTGTTTCCCCAATGACCAATCAACTACCTCCACTCCTTATAAAACCCCATGCCCTGAGAAGCCCATTGCGACTTCTCTGGCCCCTTCCTGGACCACAGAACCTCGCCCAAGAGCTGAATAAATTGGATTCTCATCTTTTTCACACTGGCCTCAGTTTCCTCATTTTGACTCTGCAATATATATTACACTAAGTATTTAAAATTAGTTGTGATTTAAAATGTGGTTTTCCTTGATATTATGCCCTCTGTATATTATTTGTGGGTAAGAAGACTATTTTTTTTTAGTCTAATTGTTTTAATGCATCATTGTCTTAAATTATGTAGGAAGAAATGTAGCATTGCAAATCAAAGTTATAATAGTACTAGCTTTTAGACTGAGAATTTAAAAAAAGTATTACTCTCTTAAATCATGTAGAAAACAAAAGTGGAGTTATGAACCATTATTATAATAATACTTTTTTTTAACCTTTACTGTGATCTTTATTTCTTCATATGACTTCGAGTTACTGTCTAGTATCCTTTTATTTCAATCTGCAGGATCTCCTTTAGCATTTCTTGCAGGCATATGTAGTGGTACCAGACTCCCTCAGCTTTTGGGACTGTCTTAATTTCTTTCTCACTTTTGAAGGAAAGTTTTGCTGGATACTGGAGTCTTGATTAACAGGTTCTTGTTTTTGTTTTTCATTTTGAATATATCAGCCACTGCCTTCTAGCCTCCAAAGTTTCTGATGACAATCTTCAAGGTCTTGGTTCTTCACCCAGAATGTAGTATAGTGACTTGATCATAGCTCATTGCAGACTTGAACTACTGGGCTCAAGCAATTCTCCCTTTTCAACTGGGACTACAGGTACATGCCACAATGTCTGACTAATTAAAAATTGAAACAGAGTCTTGTTATGTTGCTCAGCTGGTCTCAAACTCCTGGTCTCAAGTGATCCTTCCACCTCAGTTTCCTGAGTAGCTGGGATTACAGGCACAAACCATCATGCTCAGCTGATAATCTTATTAGGGATCCCTTGTATAGCATGAATCACTTCACTCTTACTGCTTTCTAGATTTTCTCTTTATCTTTCCTCAGGTTGATGATGTGTCTCATTGTGGGTCTCTTTAAGTTCCTTGTATTTGGTATTCTTGTAGCATCTTGGGTGATCGTATTCATGTCTGTCAGTGAATTTGGGAGGTTTTCATCCCTTTTTTTCAGAGATTCTCTCTACCCCTTTCTCTTTCTGGGACTCCCACCAGGTGTATGTTGACCTGCTTGTGGTGTCCCACAGATCTCTTAGGCACTGCTCACTGTTCCTTCATCTTTTTTTTCTTTCTGTTTCTCAGACTCAACAATTTCTATTGTCTTATCTTCATTCATTGATTCTTTTCTCTGCTGACTCAAATACACCTTTGAATCCTTCTAGTAAATTCTTTTTCATTTCTTCTAAAAAAGAAGGGATTTATGTGCAGAACGTGCAGGTTTGTTACGTAGGTATACGTGTGCCATGGTGGTTTGCTGCACCTATTGACCTGTCCTCGAAGTTCCCTCGCCTCATCCCCCACCCCCCAACAGGCCCTGGTGGGTGTTGCTCCCCTCTCTGTGTCCTCCATGTGTTCTTAATGTTCAACTCCCACTTATGAGTGAGAACATGCTGTGTTTGGTTTTCCGTTCCTCTGCTAGTTTGCTGAGGATGATGGCTTCCAGCTTCTTTCATGTCCCTACAAAAGACATAATCTCATTTCTTTTTATGGCTGCATTGTTTTCCATGGTGTATATGTACCACATTTTCTTTATCCAGTCTCTTATTGATGGGCATTTGGGTTGGTTCCATGTCTTTGCCTTTGTAAATAGTGCTGCAATAAACATATATGTGCATGTGTCTTTATAGTAAAATGATTTATATTCCTTTTGGTATATATTCAGTAATGGGATTGCTGGGTCAAATGGTATTTCTGGTTCTACATCCTTGAGGAATTGCCACATTGTCTTCCACAACGGTTGAACTAATTTACATTCCCACCAACAATGTAAAGTGTTTCTGTTTCTCCACAGCCTTGCCAGCATCTATTGCTTCCTGACTTTTTAATAATTGCCATTCTGACTGGTGTGAGATGGTATCTAACTGTGGTTTTGATTTGCATTTCTCTGATGATCAGTGATGTTGAGCTTTTTTTCGTATGTTTGTTGGCCATGTAGATGTCTTCTTTTGAGAAGTGTCTGTTCATATCCTTAGTCCACTTTTTGATGAGGTTGTCTTTTTCTTTTAAATATAAGTTTCTTATAAATTCTGGATGTTAGACCCTTGTCAGATGGGTAGATTGCAAAAATTTTCTTCCAATCTGTAGGCTGCCTGTACACTCTGATGATAGTTTCTTTTGGTGTGCAGAAGCTCTTTCGTTTAATTAGATCCTGTTTATCAATTTTGGCTTTTGTTGCAATTGCTTTGGTATTTTTGTCATGAAGTCTTTGCCCATGTCTATGTCCTGAATCGTATTGCCTAGGTTTTCTTCCAGGGTTTTTATGGTTTTAGGTTTTATGTTTAAGCCTTTAATCTAGCTTGAGTTAATTTCTGTAAAAGGTGTAAGGTAGGGGTCCAGTTTCAGTTTTTGCATAGCTAGCCAGATTTCCCAGAACCATTTACCAAATAGGAGATCCTTTCCCCACTGCTTATTTTTGTAAGATTTGTCAAAGATCAGATGGTTGTAGATGTGTGGTGTTACTTCTGAGGTCTCTGTTTTGCTCCATTGGTTTATATGTCTGTTTTGGTACCAGTACCATGCAGTTTTGGTTACTGTAGTCTTGTAGTATAGTTTGAAGTCAGGTAGCATGATGCCTCCAGCTTTGTTTTTTTTTTTTTTTTTCCGCTTAGGATTGTCTTGGCTATATGGGGTCTTCTTTGATTCCATATGAAATTAAATTTTTTTTTTCTAATTATATGAAGAATGTCAATGGTAGTTTGATGGGAATAGCATTGAAACTATAAATTACTTTGGGCAGTATGGCCATTTTCACAATATCAATTCTTCCTATTTATGAGGATGGAATTTTTTTTTTTATTTGTTTGTGTCCTCTCTTGTTTTCTTGAGCAGTGGTTTGTAGTTCTCCTTGAAGAGATCCTTCACATCCCTTGTTAGCTGTACTCCTAGGTATTTTATTCTCTTTATAGCAATTGTGAAAGAGAGTTCATTCCTGATTTGATTCTCTGCTTGCCTGTTGTTGGTGTAAACAATGCTTGTGATTTTTGCACATTGATTTTGTATCCTGAAACTTGACTGAAGTTGTTTATCAGATCAAGAAGTTTTTGGGCTAAGATGATGGGGTTTTCTAAATATGAAATCATATTGTCTGCAAACAGAGACAACTTGACTTCCTCTCTTCCTATTTAGATATCCCTTATTTCTTTCTCTTGCCTGATTGCCATGGCCAGAACTTCTGATACTATGTTGAATAGGAGTGGTGAGAAAGGGTATCCCTGTCTTGCATCAGTTTTCAAAGGGAATGCTTCCAGATTTTCCCATTCAATATAATATTGGCTGTGGGTTTGTTACAAATAGCTTTTATTGTTTTGAGATATGTTACATCAATATCTAGTTTATTGAGAGTTTTTAACATGAAGGATGCTGAATTTTATCAAAGGCCTTTTCTGCATGTATTGAGATAATAATGTGGTTTTTGTCTTTGGTTCTGTATATATGATGGATTACGTTGATTGATTTGCATATGTTGAATCAGCCTTGCATCCCAGGGATGAAGCCGACTTGGTTGTGGTGGATAAGTTTTTTGATGTGCTGCTGGATTTATTTTGCCAGCATTTTATTGTGGATTTTCGCATTGGTGTTCATCATGGGTATTGGCCAGAAGTTTTCTTTTTTTGTTGTGTCTCTTCCTGTTTCAGTATCAGGATGATGCTGGCTTCATAAATGAGTTAGGGAGGAGTCCCTCCTTTTCAATTGTTTGGATTAGTTTCGGAAGGAGTGGTAGTCACTCCTCTTTGTATTTCAGGTAGAATTCAGCTATAAATCCGTCTGGTCCTGGGGATTTTTTGGTTGGTAGGCTGTTAATTATTGCCTCAATTTCAGAGCTTGTTATTGATCTATTCTGGGATTCAACTTCTTCCTGGTTTAGTCTTGGTAGGGTGTATGCAACTTGGAATTTATCCATTTCTTCTAGACTTTCTTCTAGTTTATTTGCATAGAGATGTTTCTAGTATTCTCTGAAAGTAGCTTGTATTTCTGTGGGGTCAGTGGTGATATCCCCTTTATCATTTCTTATTGTGTTGATTTGATTCTTCTCTCTTTTCTTCTTTATTAGTCTAGCTAGTGGTCTATCTATTTTGTTAATTTTTTTAAAAAAAACAGCTCCTGGACTCATTGATATTTTGGAGAGTTTTTTGTGTCTCTAACTCCTTCAGTTCTTCTCTGATTTTAGTTATTTCTTGTCTTCTGGTAGCTTTTGGATTAGTTTGCTCTTACCTCTCTAGCTCTTTTATTTGTGATGTTAGGGTGTGTCAATTTGAGATCTTTCTAGCTTTCTGATGTGGGCATTTAGTGCTATAAATTTCTCTCTTAATACTGCTTTAGCAGCGTCCCAGAGATTCTGATACATTGTCTCTTTGTTCTTATTGGTTTCAAATAACTTCTTGATTTCTGCCTTAATTTCATTGTTTACCTAGGAGTCATTCAGGAGCTGGCTGTTAAATTTCCATGAAATTGTGTGATCCTGAGTGAGTTTCTTAATCCTGAGTTCTAATTTAATTGCACTGTGCTCTGAGAGAGTGTTTATTAAGATTTCAGTTTTTTTACATTTGCTGAGGAGTGTTTTACTTCCAATTACATGGTCAATTTTAGAATAAGTGCCATGTGGCACTGAGAGAAATGTAAATTCTGTTGATTCAGGGTAGAGAGTTCTGTAGACATCTACTCAGTCCACTTGATCCAGAGCTGAGTTCAAGTCCTGAATATCCTTCTTAATTTTCTGTCTCATTGATCTGCCTTACACTGACAGTGGGGTGTTAAGGTCTCCCAATGTTATCATGTGGGAGTCTAAGTCTCTATGTTGGTCTCTAAGAACTTGTTTTGTGAATCTGAGTGCTCCTGTATTGGGTGCATATATATTCAGAATAGTTAGCTCCTCTTGTTGAATTGTTCCCTTTACCATCATGTTATGCCCTTCTTAGTCTTTTTTGATCTTTGTTGGTTTAAAGTCTGTTTTGTCAGAGACTAGGATTGCAACCCCTGCTTTTTTTGCTTTCCATTTGCTTGGTAAATTTTCCTCCATCCCGTTATGTTGAGCCTGTGTGTGTCTTTGCACGTAAGATGGGTCTTCTGAATACAGCACAACAATGGGTCTTGACTCTTTATGCAATTTGCTAGTCTGTATCTTTTAATTGGAGCATTTAGTCCATTTACATTTAAGGTTAATTGTGATGTTAGGGTGTCAATTTGAGATCTTTCTAGCTTTCTGATGTGGGCATTTAGTGGTATAAATTTCTCTCTTAACACTGCTTTAGCAGTTTTAGACACTGCTAAAACAATTCACATGGTATTGTTATGTGTGAATTTGATCCTGTTATCATGATGCTATTTCGTTATTTTGTACACTAGTTGATGCAATTCCTTCATAGTGTCATTGGTGTTTATAGTTTGGTGTGTTTTTGCAGTGGCTGGTACTGGTTTTTCCTTTCCATATTTCGTGCTTCTTTCAGGAACTCTTGCAGGGAAGGCCTGGTGTAATGAAATTCCTCAGCATTTGTTTGTCTGGAAAGAATTTTACTTCTCCTTGGCTTAGTTTGACTGGATATGAAATTCTGGGGTGAAAATTACTTTCCTTAAGAATGCTGGATATTAACTTCCAATTTTTTTTTTTGACTTGTAGAGTTTCCGCTGAGAGGTCTGCTATTAGTCTAATGGGCTTCCTTTTGTAGGTGACCTGGCCTTTCTCTCTGACTGTCCTTAACAGTTTTCCTTCATTTTGACCTTGGAGAATCTGATGATTATGTGTCTTGGGTCTGGTCTTTTCAGGGAGCATCTCAGTAGTGTTCTCTGTATTTTCTACATTTGCATGCTGACTTGTTGCTAGGTTGGGGAAGTTCTCCTGGATAAGATCCTGAAGTGTGTTTTCCAGATTGTTTCCATTGTCTCCGTCTCCTTCTGGTGCCCCAATCAATCATAGGGTTGGTCTTCTTATGAAGTCCCATATTTCTTGGAGGTTTTATTCCTTCCTTTTCATTCCTCTTTCTCTATTTTTGTCTGCATGTCTTATTTCAGTAAGCTGGCCTTCAAACTCTGATATCCTTTCTTCCACAGGGTTGATTCAGCTGTTGATATTTGCATATGCTTCACGAAGTTCTCACACTGTGTTTTCCAGCTCCATCAGGTCATTTATGTTCCTCTGTAAACTGGTTATTCTGGTTAGCAATTTCTGTGACCTTTCATCAAGGTTCTTGGTTTCTTTGCATTGGGTTAGGACATGATCCTTTAGCTCAGCATAGGTTTTTATTACCATCTTCTGAAGCCTACTTCTGTCAATTTGTCCATCTGATTCTCCATCCAGTTATGCACCTCTGATAGAGAGATGTTGCGATCACTCAGAGAAAAGGCACTCTGGCCTTTTTGGTTTTCAGCATTTTTTTTGGTTGTTGATCCTTTCTCATCTTTGGAGTTTGTCTATTCTCTGTCTTTGACGCTGCTGACATTTGGATGGGTTTTTGCGGGGGACTTTCTGTTGTTGATGATGCTGTTGTTGCTTTCTGCTTGTTTTCCTTTCAATAGTCAGGTCCCTCTTCTGTAGAGCTGCTGCAGTTTCCTGAGGGTTCACTTCAGGCCGTATTCATCTGATTCACTCCCGTGCCTGGAGATGTCACTCAAGGAGGCTGAAGAGCAGCAAAGATGGGTGCCGGTTCCTTCTTCTGGGACCTCTCTGACCTCGAGGAGCACCAAGCTGATGACAGCAGGATCGCTCCCGTATAGCGTGTCTGACAATCCCTGTTGGAGGGTCTCACCCAGTTGGGTGGCACAGGGAGCAGGATGCATTTAATGAAGCACTTTCTCCCTTGGTGGTAGGGGTGTGTTTTGCTGGGGGGAAACCCACTTGTCTGGATTGCCTGGATTCCTCAGAACTACCAGGAGAAGAGGCTAAGTCTGCTGGTCTGCAGAGACTGCGGCCACCCCTCTCCCCAGGGGCTCAGGCCCAGGAAGATCCGAAATCTGTCCCTGGGCATCTGGCTGGAGTTATTGGAGATACTCCAGGGAAGCCCTGCCCACTGAGGAAAGGATGGGTCAGCATTAGACCTGAAGAGGCGCTCTGGCCACAGACTGCCACTGCCTGTGTATTGGGCTGTGGGGACAAGTCTTGGGACCAAGCCATCTAGCCTCCCTTGCCCAGCAAGGGGAAAGCGCATCCTGGAGCTATAGAAATGGGTGCTGCCTTGCCCCCACCCAGGGAGCTTAGTGTGTTAGTCAGTTCCGAGTCCCACTGCTGGCTGCTGCCTCTTCCCCAAGGAGTTCAAGTGACTTAGACAGCAGGCAGTCACAGCTGGTGCTGGTTGCTCTTCCCCTCAGGAGGGAGTTTGGTAGGCTTATGTGGATTCCAGCTGAGAGGCTATAAGAATCTGCAAGTTTTGGAGTTGAGATGCTAGGCCCTGGTGGTGTGGGTTCATGAGTGGGATCTTCTGATCTGTTGGTTGCGTGGTTCCCTGGAAAAAGCACAGTCTGCCCAGCTGGGTGGTGTGCTCACTCACTGCCTCCTTTGGCTCGGGGGAGGGTATTTCCCTTCCCCGTGTGATCTCAGGTGGGCCACTGCACCACAGTGCTCTTCCTTCTCTCCAAGTGTCATGCCAGCCTTCTAGTCAAGTTTTTTTTTTTGAGACAGAGTTTCGCTCTTGTTGGCCAGGCCGGAGAGCAATGGTGCGATCTTGGTTCACTGCAAGCTCTGCCTCCTGCGTTCAAGTGATTTTCCTGCCTCAACCTCCCGAGTACCTGGGATTACAGGCATGTGCCACCATGCCCAGCTAATTTTTTTGTATTTTTAGTAAAGAAAAGTTTTCACCATGTTGGCCAGGCTGGTCTTGAACTCCTGACCTCAGATGATCCACCCACCTTGGCCTCCCAAGTGCTGGGATTACACACGTGAGCCACTGTGCCCGGCCTCTAGTCAATCTTGATGACAGAACCTGGATGCCTTGGTTGCTGGTGAAGGATTCACACACTTACTGTGGTTTATTTCTATGGGAGCCTGCAAACAGCGCTGCTTGGTCTCATCTTTCCTCTAGTAAATTTCAGTTATTGTATTCTTCAGATCAAGAATTGCTTTCAGGTTTCCTTTTATGTTTCCTATCTCTTCACTGATATTTCCAATTTATTCATACATAATTTTACGGACTCCCTCCACATCTTTCTTTAGCTGAAGGAAGCATCTTTAAGACAGTTGTTTTAAAGTCTTTTTTGGTAGAGCTACCATCAGGTCTTTTTCAGGAACAGTATCAGCTGGTTTATCTTTTATTTCTTTAAATGGGCCATATGTTTTTCTGAGTTTTTTTGTGTGCCTTATGATGTTTTTTGTTAAACATTGGACGTTTGTATCCATTAATGTCTAATAATTTAGAGTAGCAACTCTAAAAATCAGGTGACCTCCTTCCCCTGGGTTTGCTGTTTCATTTGTTCATCGCAATCTATCTCTGCGCAGAGGACTAGTGGCAGTCGTAGCTGCTGTTACTGAGGAGCCCTAAGTAAAAAGTCTTGCTAACAGGTTTAAGAGCATTATCCTGTTTAATTCTTACAACAAACCTACCATATGGGTATCTTTAGAAATACTTCTTTTTTTTTTTTTTTTTTTTTTTTTTAAAGGCACTAGCCTTTTGCATGCCCTGGAAGTCATTTCAGCAGGACAGGGTCTTAAAACAATGTCTGCGTTTTCAGACAGAATCTTTCTTCTACAAAGGCTCAGGGTAAAGATTTCTAGAAGGGCTGTCAGGAAAATCTCCTCTTACTATTTTTTAAAAAAGTATGATAAATATATTTATTTCTTTCTTTATATGACCCATTCTTAATATTTAAGATTTGTAAAGGCTATAATTTTTCCCCAAATTGCATATTTGTTTGTGGGAGTCTGAGTTATGTAAAGTCTGCATATAATCTAACCTGAGGTATTTTGAAGTAGATTAGTTTTTCAGCTGTTAGATCTATCAACAAGCCACCAATTCGCACACTGTAACTCTAATATTTCTATTCAACTTTCTAAATTACATCAGCATAACACTCTCCATTCAGGTGCCCAGGCTTTCCATCTTAGAAGCGTTTTTGATGTTTCTATTTTTTCTTCTTGTAAGCTCTCTAAATTATGTTTGTTACCAGATTCTGGTATCTACCAGGGTAACATCAACGAAGATCTGCTGGGTGTCTCCTATGGGAAAAGAGGTCTCCTGCTCACGTTATCTAACTCACCCACAGCTAGGGTCCAAACCACAACAATGGCCTCCTGCCTCTTTGTCTGAACCTCTGTGATCAGAAGCTGCAATTGGTAATCAGTAATCAGAGCACAGATCGCAAATACTTGGAGAACAGGGTCCTTTCTGCCCACTTTAGTTCTATTAGGCTGCAAGCAAGCTGCTCCAGGAACACCTGCACAGCTGTCTGCCATGGGGCTGGGTGGGGGCTGGGTAGCCACTGCTGTGCTAAGAGCTGAAATTGACTAAAATTAATCGTAATTTACCATCCAAGCCTCCCCTGGAAGTTAAAAACCTTCAATGGATCCAAGGTTTCAAAATACTTACATCAGACATATTTTGTCAGTGCAATTGTTGTCTAGGTGGATAGACAGATTTCTGGTGCTTCTATTCTGCTATCTTCCCAGAATCCTCTAACTGAAGGCTGCAGATGTTTTATGTCACTTTTATGACTTGCTATTTTATGGAATTCTTTTATTGTTTGAGCTCGTGGCATCATTGATTTATCTGGGATTTTCTAGTTATACTATTATGACATCTGTAAAATTTTCTATTTTTATGCTTATAATTGACTTCTCTTATCTACTAAAAGTAATGGCAAAAGCCACAATTACTTTTGGACCAATCTAATAATTGCATTGGCTACTACCTTTAGTTCAATGCTGAATAGTAATGGAGGCAAGTTGCCAATTATTGATAAAGAAATCAACATCTCTCTTTCCAAAATAAAAGTTTATATTAGAAAAAAACTCTCAGCAAAATGTTAGAACCCTATCAAAGAAACAAGAACATTTCAGATATGCAAGATTTATGCATTTTTACATTGTGAAAGATCTTTATCCTGAAATACTTCAGAAGTAAAATACATGTCTTTAACCTAATGATCCTGCCTACTAGCCATCATCACCCTGTTCGTATCAAACCGAATTGATGGTTTCTCCTCTATGGGAAAAAGTGAAATAACGAAAGGGATAGGTAAAGACAGCCCAAATGCAGAACGTTGGGCTGAGATCCTTCTTCCCGTTACAAGTCCAATGATGCAGAGTTGCAGAAGTGTGTAAGAAGAGAGCATCCTTTGGAAATTTCTGATGCTCACTCCTCACCATTGCCCAAGGGTCAGGAAGGAGCTGGGCTTTTTAGACCTTGTATTTACATTTATTAAAATATAGAAAAGAAATAAAATCCCAAAGAGAAAGGAAGAAAAATGTTTGATAGAACCATGTCTGTAAGTTGTAAATCATATGCTTTAAAAGTGAAAAATTTGCTCCAAATTTCATATAAGGTAGTTGTCTGTGTCACACTCACTACTTCATTTGGTGAATTACTGAAACTTTTCACTTGTATCCAAAATATTTAGTGCAATATAGATATTTAATAATCCATTCACTAAATATTTGAATTGGAATAAGAACTTCTACCAATGAATAATCACCATATAGTGAAATGAATTCTAGAATACAGATGTATGCAATAGAAGTGGTTCCTAGTTTTAATTTTGGCAGGAGTGCAAATGAGCCTTAACATAGAAGGTATTCTATCAACTAGAGCAGAAAGAATGTGCTAAGCAGAAGGAGCAGCTGATTCAAAGGAACAGAATCTTGAAATGAGATTCCAATTTTAGGAAACTATAGCTGAGTCATTCCTAGGAACTGGCTCAATCCTGGCCTCCTGTTGGATTTCAGCCTTGGCAGATTCATGCAAACTTCATCTTGATGATGTCATAAGGTACGATTGGCTCTTCCTGTCAATTCCACCAAAGGTCACTCTTTGGTTAAATTGAAACGAATTCTCTCTGCAGAGAAAAGGTCTTAAGAAACTGACTCCTTATCCTCATTAAAAATTCCAAATCTCAATGCTTTCCATGCTGCCCTGAACTTTTTTTTTTAACTAATTATCTTTTCTTTTTGTTTCTCAGCCCAAAGTACGTAAGCAGTCTTCACCTGATAAAACTCAAATTAATTAACTCTTCTGTTACCCTCAGACTATCTGTTATTTGAAAAATAGTAGAGAAACATGCTTTTTCATGCAGAATCATCCTTCAGCGACTCAGGGTAAATATGGCTAGAAGAGTTATCAGGAAAATTTCCTCTTATTATTTTTCAACAAAGTGTGATAGATATCTTTCTCCATATGACCCACTTTGAAAACCTAAGATTTTTAAAAGCTACAACGTTTCCCAAAATTGTATATTTATTTGTGGGAGCCTGAGTAAAATACATCTGTTTATCCTTTCTAGCTCAGGCATTTTGAGGTGTGTTAGTTTTTCAGCTATTAAATCTATCAACAAGCCACTAGTTTACACAGCATGATTCTGATATTTCTTCTTCTTCTTCTCCTTTTTTTTTTTTTGAGACAGAGTCTTGCTCTGTTGCCCAGGCTGGAGTCCAGTGGTGTGATCTTGGCTCACTGCAACCTCCGCCTGCTGGGTTCAAACGATTCTCCTGCTTCAGCTTTCTGAATAGCTGGGATTACAGGCAAGCACCACCTGGTCCAGGTAATTTTTGTTTACTTAGTAGAGACAGGGTTTCAACACGTTAGTCAGGGTGGTCTTGAAACTCCTGACCTCAAGTGATACACCCACCCACCTCGGCTTTTCAAAGTGCTGGGATTACAGGCATGAGTCACCGCGCCTAGCTGACCCTGATATTTCTACTTTAGGTGCCCACTCCCATGCCCTGCTGTCATCACCAATAACTATACTTCCTCCATCAGTTCACCCTCTGCCATCCCACTCTCTGATTGCTACTTCCTATCTTTCCAGATTTAGTGCCTCCAATTCAACATTTGCACCCCACCAGGACCTCCCTTCCAATGGCCCTACCACATACTATTCCCTCCCACTAATTCTCCTCACGTCCCCCATTTCTCTCTTTACCCAGTTTATATTTCATATTCCAACATTCTAATCACTGCCATGCGTATCCCTTCATTACTTTGTGCTTTCGATGTAATTGTCTGACTAGATCTGCAAGCTTGTTAACATTCAACTTTCCACAACTTCAGGTATGCACTCAACCAGCAAATGTGGCTAGAGAGAAACCCCCTAATCATGCTGATCCTCTTTCATCGCAGCGAAGACCACACATCCCAAGCATTCATGTGGGATACCAGATGATTTTTGCATCTTTCCCAAGTCTATTCACTCTCCCAGTTTTCCACATACCCACCTCACAAATTCTCCTCTCTTCCTCAAGTCCTTAACACCTCTACCCCACCAAAGAAGGCCTAGATTCTTACTTTGCTAAGAAAATGGAGGCAACATAATGAGAATTTCTAGTAGCATACATTACCACATTTACCTAAGCTTGTGCCTATCTCATCTCATTGGTCCATCTATTCATTCATCCACCCATTCACCTAACTAGGCACCCACCCACCCACTCAGCCATCCATCCATCCATCCATCATCTATCCATTCATCTAGCCACTCATTTATTCATCTATTATCCATATGTTCATCTATCCACCCACCCACCCACACACTCAGTCACTCACCTACTCACTCACCCACCTTTCCGTTCATTCACCCACCCACCTAGGTACCCATCTATCTGTCCATCCATCCATTTTTCCATCCATCTATCCACCCACCCACTTACTTACCCACCTGTCTATCCATCCATCCATCCATCCATCCATCCATCCATCCATCCGTCCATCCATAATCTCTCTTATTCATGGCATTCCCTCTGTATCCTCACTGGCTCTCCTCTCCTCTCTCCTACTCAAGGATAGCTCTTCAGCAATTGCCTTCACTCCTTACTCATCAAGGTTCCCTTCTAAGCAGATGAATCCGTTAACATACAAACAGGCTACTATTTCTCTCATAATAAAAATAAACTCTCTAGAGGCACACCAGTTTTTGTTCCACTTTTCTGCTTCCCTTTAGAGCAAATAAAATTTGTAATCTTCAAAATAATTGATTTCACTCACAGTGTCATTGCTTTTTTTTGCTCATTCTTTTTCAAATAATTTCAGTCAGATTTCCACTTAAGTGCATTCCACTTAAACTTCAGCTGTTACAGTTGTTATTTTGATAAATCCAATTTTTAACTTCCTTGCTTATTAGTAGAGTAACCATGTAATTTATCCTTCCAAACTAATAATTTTAAAAGTAAAAGAGGATGCTATTCATAATTTCTTTGGAATAACATGTGCAAACTGAGACCATCCCAGGAAAACATTAATAGATGTCTATTAGTTTATTGCTAAGTGCTCAAATTCTTCCAACTTGAAGGTAAGTCGCTTAGGGTCTGAGATTTTTGTCTACCTTTTCCCTTTGAATTTCCAGAGCCCAGAACAGTGCCTGGCATATATTAGTTGGCGAGTATTAGTGCCTTGGTGTTCAGCGAATACATAGTAGGCTCTCAATAGCAGTTGAATGACTAGTGGTTGAATATATAACAATTTACTCCTGTGGTGATCTTAAGCACTAGGACTCTGATGGATCTGGACATATTATGCTCTTTTGATCCAATGACTTAAATTTACCTGCCCAGTAGGGAATAACCCCAGAGGCACCATACTTGGGCCTTCTCTTCTAGCTCTTGTTTTCACTGTAGTCCTTTGGCCAGTTTCTTGGGTAGCTTCAGGGCACCTCCAGACTGACAATGATTCATTTGCCTTCTCCATCCAGGATTAGAAGTATAATTTCAGAGGTCACCTAAGAGAGGAGGATTTCCCCATCTGGTATTGTTGAACTTGTATGAGCAGATATAGGTACAGGTAGGGCATCTGCTCACAGCCATTGAGGCTGGTTCATCCACAGATGTGAGCACTCTGGAAGCTCTATTGCTCATTACCCATCTATCTGTCCATCCATCCATTTTTCCATCCATCTATCCACCCACCCACTTACTTACCCACCTGTCTATCCATCCATCCATCCATCCATCCATCCATCCATCCATCCATCCGTCCATCCATAATCTCTCTTATTCATGGCATTCCCTCTGTATCCTCACTGGCTCTCCTCTCCTCTCTCCTACTCAAGGATAGCTCTTCAGCAATTGCCATCACTCCTTACTCATCAAGGTTCCTAGTGCTTAAGATCACCTTACTCATCAGAGTCCTAGTGCTTAAGATCACCACAGGAGTAAATTGTTATATATTCAACCACTGGTCTCAACTGCTATTGAGAGCCTACTATGTATTCGCTGAACACCAAGGCACTAAAACTCACCAACTAATATATGCCAGGCACTGTTCTGGGCTCTGGAAATTCAAAGGGAAAAGGTAGACAAAAATCTCAGACCCTAAGGCTAACATGAGCCTTCTGGTATTGCTCATGACTCAGAACTTTGCCCCTGAGATTATCCTCAATGGGTTCAGAGAAAAGGTAACTGTCAGAAAATAGGAGCAAAGAAAGAATGACAGGCATTAGGCTTGCTTGGTGTTTTTTCAAGCTTAGTTTAGACTCTAAATAGAAACTACTTATCCCTTTTTTTATGAGATGAAATCATAATAACTTGGAGTCATTCGGCCAGAAGCCTTTTTCCATTTCAGTAAAAACTCCACCTTCATCCTCATCATCACAGATTCCCCCCTCTATCCTGCTACAGACACACACACACACACACACACACACACACACACACACACACACTTGAATGTACTCATATACCAAAGATATCTTTTGTCTTCCCTTAGAACTAAAAACAAATTGTCACAACTTTACTGATCTAATGACTCAAAGAACAGAGGTGAGACAAAGATAAGGAGCCATTTGACAAACACAGGTCATGACAATTAAGCAGTGCCTTTCAGAACATTCAGGACAAGAAAATAAAATATATATTATATAGTTGCAGCCTCTCCTCGTCATGCATTTTTAAGGAGGGAGAGTGAGGTAGCTATAGTGTCCTTCACTAATGGGTGTGGGCTTGTGGGCAGGGAGGGGCTGTGTCAGAGCAGGGAGACATTATGAAGACAGAGAGGCCCTGAGTCTGCTAGGCTGATGGCAGATGGGCAAGGGAGAGCCCCTGCCAGCCCCCACTTCTCCTTCTGGCATTTGGGAAGGAAGTGTGAAGAGTAGGGGGTTGGGCGAAGTCTTCTGTTGGGTATGTAGTGTTTTCTGTCTTTGCTGAGAAGTCTTCAGCGATGTTTCTTAGGAGTTTACACAGTGTTCTCATTTCTTAACGGGCTGGCAGGTATCTATCTCATTAGAAGTTGCCTATTTTACAGATCTGTTCTATATTGCTGTCTCCTTGAAAGTAGCTGCGTACTGAGATTATCCTCAAAGGGTTCAGAGAAAAGATAACTGTAAGAGATTAGGAGTAATTACCCTTCTCCAAAGGGTAATTGGCCTAGAATATGGTAATTTTATAAAAGTTTCATGTTCGCTTAGGAAGAATGAGGTCCATCTAGTGATTAGCTGTAAGTTTTCATTTTCCTAGTGCTCATCCTAGTGCCTGACATGGAGTCAAAACCTGATGAATGGAGAGAAGGGTAAGGCTCAGAGTGGTTGATAACTTAAACCAAAGGCCACAGAGCTGCTAAAAGGTAGACCTGGAGTCAAATCCAAGTTCCTGGATTCCAGAGCACAGGTGTTTATTCCCTGCACTAAATGGTTTAGCACAGTCAGGAGTGCATAGTAAGCACATAATCCTCATTGAACTCACTTATTTTATTTCTTCAAGTTTATCTCTCCTGCCCCTAGCCTGACGAGGATCAAAAGGCAGGGATTAGGTTTACAACTCTCCCTCTTTTAGAAAAACCACTTTGATTTCAGGCAGTGATGAGTCATTATGCCACTGACTTTTGCTAAATTCGCTGGTACAAGCCCCATCTCTCAAGGTGCTGTGTTGAAAGGTTGGGGCTTTTATCCCAGGGCACTTAGGTAGATAAAGAAATAATACAGGCTGAAAAGCTTAACTACTCACTGGGGGAGAAGAAGGCTGATTATTCCAGCCACAAAACATCTACTTTGCCACAAGGAAAAAAAAATTAAAATCATCTTAGCATTAATATGTACAAGTTCAACAATTTAAAAATTTATATTATAAACATAGTTATAAACATATTAAAGGCAATTTTGATTTTAAAAAATGTCTTACATAAATGCTGACACTACTATTTTCATTGCTGGGAATTCCTTCTGAGTCCCTGGTTGAATAGGCACATAGATGGGCTTACAAGGAACTCGGGTTGTATTCTATTTTCATTTAACATTTTATCATAAATAGACTTTGTTTTTGCTAAATATTTATAATTACCGTTTTTTATTTACTACAGACTATTGCTACATTGTGTTGTAATTAGCCAAGATGCTATGGTTGAACATGTATGTTGTTTTTGGGTTTACCCATTTTAGATCATGCTGTAATAAACCTCTTCAGATCTTTAGCGTTTTATTTGGGAGCTTCTCCCTCTTTCATTAGAACCCTCCATTTAAAAGAAATTTTAAGTTCCAGGGTACAGGATGTGCAGGTTTGTTACATAGGTAAATGTGTGTCATGGTGGTTTGTTGTACCTATGAACTCCTCTCCTAGGTATTAAGCCCAGGATGCATTAGCTATTTTCCCTGATGTTCTCCCTCTTTCTGACCCTGCAACAGGCTCCAGTGTGTTCCCCTCCCTGTGTCCATGTGTTCTCATTGTTCAGCTCCCATTTATAAGTGAGAACATGTAAAAACTTTCCAATTTTTATTACCAAGCAAAAGGGTGGAAAATAGTATATTCTGAATATGTACTGTTAAATTATTCCCCAAAAGTCTTGTACAGCTTGACCATGGCTTCCACTAGGCATAAGTAAATCAGGTTCACCTCAGCATCCCCAGGATTGGCCATCATTTAGTAAAAAATACTTCAGGGTGGGCTGGGCATGGTGGCTCACACCTGTAATCCTAGCACTTTGGGAGGCGGAGGTGGATGGATCTCAAGGTCAGGTGTTCGAGACCTGTTGGTTGCCTGGCCAACATGGTGAAACCTCATCTCTACTAAAAATACAAAAATTAGCCAGGCATAGTGGTGGGCTCCTGTAATCCCATCTACTCAGGAGGCTGAGGCAGGAGAATCGATTGAATCCCAGAGGTGGAGGCTGTAGTGAGCCAGGATCATGCCACTGTGCTCCAGCCTGGGCGACAGAGAGAGATTCTGTCTCAAAAAACAAAAAAACTTTAAGGTGAATTTAATAAAATAAAATGGTAATTTGATGTCTTAGTTGCATTTCATTGAATATCAGTGCTGTGAGTTTGCATACATTTGTTTTCGAGCAGGATTGCATATTCTAGGTGCCAAGTGCATATGCCACGAGAATATTTTTAAAAATTGTAAATCCTATAGCCTTTGATAATGCACTTTTAACAAAACACTGTGTCAGCTGACCCTCGATTTGCTGGCTTGGCTCTGCGAATCATGTCAGCCACAGAAGCTAATTAGAGAGATGCACTTTGATAAGTTTGCCAGAAAAAATGTCTGTAATAAAGAAAGTGGAAAATTGCTCACAGTACTCCATACTTATAGCGTCACCATGTCATGGCTTAATAAAGCTAATTTGCTTCTAGGTAACTTGGCTGACGAGACTGAGCAAACCCCGTTATCTCCCAGGGTTCTTCGAGTCAGCAGGACCTGAGATGAGAATGACAGCGTTCTTGACCGGGAGCGTTGAGATTCTTTCATCACAAATACACACTGACTGTCGTGTTCAGCGTGCCTTGCGCTGCGTTTCCTCTCCCGCGTGGAGCTTCCAGAGTGCTCACATCTGTGGATGAACCAGCCTCAATGGCTGTGAGCAGATGCCCTACCTGTACCTATATCTGCTCATCAGTGTCAAATCTCCCTTTCCTCCCATCAGCGCGACTTGGGTTGAACTGATTATTCATGACTAAGACAATCAGGTGCTGTGCTTTTCCTGAGATTTCAAAGGCTCAGGATGATGAGGCTGAGGGCTGGGGTGGGAGGAAAGCTGGAGCGGAGGGAGCAGAATCCAGGTGTGAGTCTAATGCATGACTGAGAGGCTGAGGCTGGGAAGCCATGGATCAAGGCCATGCAGGAGGAAGATGATGAGCCCACAGGGGGAAGTCCAGGATGAAACTGGGAGAGGAACAGAGGAAACCGGCAGCACCGGGGTCTCTGGCATAGGTGTGATCTGGCTTGAATGGGATCCACCCACAGCAGAGACCCACAGCCAATACAACATGGTAGGTAAAAGCGTGCACCTCTGAGTCAATAGGACTGGCTCCGAACAACCTGGCTCGCCCACTTGCTAGTTGTGTGACTCTTACGTAAAAGTTCTTAGCACAGTGTCTAACACATGGTAAGTACTCAATGAATGTTAGTTATGAGTGGTAAACATTAGTATGATGCTTGCTATTTGTTTGTGAACTGTCTACAACATGCCCAGGTCTGTTCTAGACCCTGCAAGGGGTTACAAGGAAGCTCACATATGTTGACAACATGCAGGACTTTATATATATCTGGTGAAAAATGTATATTTCACTGAATGGCTGTCTTTGGAATTCAGAAGCAGCAGCAGCAGGTGGGAAGGCAGCTTGAAGCCTGTGGAATCTAACCCAGCCCTTTCTAGAGAGTAAAGGCCTAGAGGAAGGGGGCACAGGAATTACAGGGGTTCAGCGGGGGCACAGATATGCAGGAGAGATAAGCGTGTCCCACCTAGGCTAATTGGAGCCCAACGCACAATACTATATTTATATGAGACATTATATATGTGTGTATGTGCACGTCCATGTGTGCGGAAGGCCAGATGGCTACACCAAACTATTGGCAGAGGTTGTCTGGGGCAGTGAGTGAGAGTTAAGAGGAACTAGCATATTTCACTCTGTATGCATTTATTTCTGTATTATTAGAATATTTTACAAGGTGAAAGGATTCATTCATTATTAGTGGAAACAAAAGGATTTTGTAAAGGTAATTTGAGACTGAAGTGCGAAGTGCTTTAGCTGCAGAGGGCAAGAAACAGGTTGTGGGCAAAGGGATGGAGAAGTGGAAACCAAAAGCGTGGAAGCAATGACTCCTGCTGGGATGTATCAGGCTGCAGGGGACCGGAGGACGAGACGCGGTGTCACTGCTCAGGAGCCCCGAACAGCTGCCCTGTGCCGCATGTCATCGCGAGTTCTTGCAACAGCTTTGCGAAGTGCAGCTAATCACACCCATCCTACAGATGGGGAAAAGGAAGCCCAGCGGAGTTAATCCTTCTCCCCGGGTCACATAGCCTGCGGATGAAGGAACCTAAGTAGAAACCCACGTTGGCCTGAAGACTTGCCTCTTCCCTTTCTTCCAAGGGAGTAGGTGGGGGCAGTCAGAAGGCTACTGCGGTGGTCCAGCTCCACAGTGGGTGTGGGAGGCACCTCACTTCTATAAATAATACTAATTATAAATCAGAGCTTAAGCATGACACACTGGAGCAATGAGCGTTTTCTCAATGCTCTGGTGTGTCACAATTAAGCTCTGATTTATTATTATTTTAAGAGAGGATCTTTCTCTGTCTTCCAAGCTGGAGTACAGTGGTGAAATCATAGCTCACTGCAGTCTCAGCCACCTGGGCTCAAGTAATTCTCTCACTTCAGCCTCCAAAGTAGCCGGTGTGTGCCACCTCACTCAGATAATTTATATATATATATATAAATAAAATATATGTATATGTATATGAAATTTATATGTAGTTATATGTATATGAAATTTAAACATGTATATGTATTATCTATATACTTGTATATATTTAAAATATGGGTGTGTGTGTGTGTGTGTATATATATATACACACACACATATATATATATATATATATATATATATACACATATATATATATTTTTTCCTGGTAGAGATGGGGTTTCATCGTGTTGCATAGGCTGGTCTCGAATTCCTGGGCTCAAGTGGTCTGCCCACCTTGGCCTCCCAAAGTGCTGGGATTACAAGAATGAGCCACTATGCCTGGCCATCTGATTTTAAAATCAGATGTTCGTTCTTGACCTTCTCAACTCTCTGAGCTCCCCTGAGCTTGTATTGGCTTTGACTGGGTGCTCACTGGCTTTGGAGAACTTTTCAGGGCCAAGCAGGTTCCCTGTCATCAGCCTGCCTATATAGTGCCTCAAGATAACAGCTGGCTACTGTTGGTTTTACTGAGAAAAACAAACAAGAGCCTGAGCTGACATTACTGAGTGCCAGAGGAACCAGATTTTAATGATCTTGCCTCTCTGACCAAGGCTTTGGGCAGGGTAGAAAGGTGAAATTAACTTAATTTGAATAGCAATAATAATACATATTTACTGAATATAGTGGGCAGAATAATGGCTCACCAAAGATGACCAGGTCCTAATCCTCAGAATTTGTGAATATGTTTGGTGACATGGCAAAAGGGAATTAAGGTTGTGGATGGAATTAAGTTTGCTAGTCATCTGACTTTAAAATAAGGAGATTATCCTGGATTATACAAATGGGCCCAATGTAATCAGAGGGGTCCTTAAAAGTGAAAGATGGAGGCAGAAGGATCAGAGTCAGATGTCTGGACCAGGAGTATTCATACCACTTGGGAGCTTGTTAGAATCTCAGGCCCCACTCCAAACCTGCTCAATCAGACTTTGCACTGGAGCAGAAGCCCAGGAGATTTGAGAGGCACTGGGGTAGGTCTGGGCACCTCTGATGCAGAGCAGCTACTCCAAACCCTGACCGTTGATTGTCCTGTAGGAATGTGGGCCATTGTCATCAAGTCTAATTTTTCAACAGAAACCGGAAAATTGGGGTTTTTAATGTGAACTATCTTAATTTTTTAATACTTTGTAGGAGGAGACCAAAGTTTGCCTGTGGACCACTGGTTAGCAACCTTTCCCCTAGACTTCTTTCTACCACCCTAGAAGAGCTGGGACTCTGGTTGTGGCTCAAACACAGATTAGAGGAGTGATATTGAGCAAGTTCTTCATGAGCAAAATGAGGGTGGATAATGATACCCATTGTTCCATCTTCCATGAATGTCGGGGAAAGCAGGTTTAATGTATCTTCTCAAACTCAACATTTGAACAACTTTTAGAGGGAAGACGTTGAATAACCCCCAGGTATCCAATTAAATCATTTTTATTAGTCAGTGAAATGAGCATCAAGATCACTTTATGCTTATGCTATTACGGATTTCTAAAACTAGAAATTGCAAATTAAGAAAATACAAATTGAGCCATAAAGTAGATACCGTTTAATTAACTATTATCCTTTAATGTGACAGTGCTGCCGTTTTGATGCAATCGTATCAATGCCCAGGTGGGCGTGCCCAAGGCTCTGAGTGCAGTGGCTCATGATTTTTTGGTTTATGGGACCCCGGGCCGTGGGAGCCATGCTGGTGTCTCAGTTCTCACATCACTCCCTCTTCACATCACTGTGATTCTATTTGTAGAGGATGCTATGACATCATTTGGTGCTCTCATGTCACAAATAGATGTCTGAGATGCAATGTCTACCTTTGTACTGTTGACTAAAGAAAAAATTAAGCTTTTAAAGAATCAAAATTTTATTGAGAAGTCTTACTGAGGACTGCAGCCCAGGGAGTCTTTCTTAGAGGTTCTGTTAGACTTCCCCGGGATAGTGTTTTAGCTCCTAGTTTATAGACAGGCTGTGGATGTTCAGTGCACACAAAACCACATCACACTTGCTCACAGGTTACATTAAAGCAGAGTCCCATCAAGATATATATAATCAATAACATCTGGTTATTGATTACAACAGCATAATTACTAGCCCTGCCAGTTGTTAAGTGAAGGGAAAGGCAAGGACTAAGGTCATTCATCTTTACAGGAATACAGTGACCCAGGCAAGAGATGTTGGGGTCATGTGCTCTCTCCTGTTTTGTCTTCAGAGCATCTTTCCAGAGAGCTGTATGTCATCTCATAGTTAGGGGCTCGTGACATTTTGTTGGCAGACAGAAATGAGCAAGTGTGGCTTCTTACGTTAGTTACCTTGTCTCACAGTACCATAGCATCCCTCGGAGTCAACCCATCATAAACCATACTCTTCTGTGAGTTAGACTTTTTTTTATATTCTGAGTGAGATCATGCAGTATTTGCCTTTCTGTACCTTGTTTATTTCACTTTGCATAAAGTCCTTTAGGTTCACCCATGTCCCAAATGACAGCATTTCCTTTTTCTTTAAAGGCTGAATAGCATTCCATTGTACGCAAACACTGTGTTTTCTTTATCCATTCATCTGCTGATGGAAACTGGGGTTGATTTCACATCTTGACTATTATGAATAATGCCTCAGTGGACATGGGAATGAAGATATCTCTTTAAGATACTGATTTTATTTCCTTTGAATATATACCCAGAGGTAGGATTGATTGCCAGATCATATGGTAGTTCCAGTTTTACTTTTTGGGAAGCCTCCATGCTATTTTTCACAGTGGCTGAACTAATTTACATCCACAGACAGCATGCAAGTGTCGCTTTCTCCACATCTTCACCAACACTTGTTATCTTTTCTTTTTGAAAACAGCCCTTCTAACAGGTGTGAAATGATACCTGCTGTGATTTGGATTTGCATTGCTCTGATTTTAGTGCTGTTGAGCATTTTTTCACGCACCTCTTGGCCATTTGTTTGTCTTTTTTTGAGAAATGCGTATTCAGCCTTTTGCCCATTCTTTAACCTATTTGTTGTCTTGCTATTGAGTTCCTTCCATATTTCGGATACAACCCCTTATCAGATGTATGATTCGCAAATATTTTCTCCCATTCCATAGATTATCTTGTCACTTTGTTGAGTGTTTCCTTTCCTGTGCAAAGACTTTTTAGTTTGATAAATCCCATTTGTACATTTTTGCTTTTGTGGCCTGTGCTTTTGGAGTCCTACCTGAAAAAATTATTGCCCAGCCTGATATCAGGAAGCTTTTCCTTGGGTTTTCTTGTAGTAGTTTTACAGTGTCAAGTCTTATGTTTATGCCTTTAATACACTTTGAGTTGATTTTGTATATGGTGTGAGATAAAGGTCCAATTTCACTCTTCTGCATATGGGTATCCAGTTTTTCTCAGTACTATTTATCAAAAAGACTGTCCTTTCCCCATTATGTGTTTTTGGCACCTTTGTTGATGATCAACTGACCATAAATAAGTGGATTTATTTCTGGGCTCTCTATTTTATTCTACTGGTTTATATGTATACACACACACACACACAAACACACACACATACACACACATGTATATAAATAAAATTGGTATATAATATATATGTTCCATTGGTATATTTTATATATAGATATATACACAGATCAATGGATATACATATATACCAATTATATATACAATTTCTGTGCTACTATATATTATATATAAAATATATTTATTATATATAATATGTTATATATAATATTAAATACATATAATATATACTAGCACAGAAATTATATATATAAATTATATATAATAGTATATATTATATATACTAGCACAGAAATATATATATTATATTCCAATTATATATATATATATATATAATTTCTGTGCTAGTGCCATATTGTTTAGATTACTATAGCTTTGTAGGATATTTTGAAGTCATGTAATGTAAGGCTTACAGCTTTGTTCTTGCTCAAGATTGCTTTGGCTGTTCAGGGTCCTTTGTGGTTCCATATACATTTTGGGATTGTTTCTTTTTACTTCTGCAAAAGTGCCTTTGGAATTTTGATGGAGACTGTGTTCAATCGGTAGGTTGCTTTGGGTAGTCAGGACATTTTTACAGTAATAATTCTTAAATCCATGAATATAAAACATATTTTTACTTATTTGTGTCTTAAATTTCTTCCATTGGTGTTTTATAGTTTTCAGTGTATAGATCTTTTACATCCTTGGTTAAATTTATTCCTATGATTTTTTTGAATGCTATTATAGGTGTGGTTGCTTTTAAAATTTATTTTCCAAATAGTTCATTGTTAGTATACAGACATGCTACTGATTTTTGTAGGTAGGTTTATTTTGTATCTGCATTTTACTGAATTTGTTTATTAGTTATCATAGCCTTTCAGTGAATCTTTAGGGTTTTCTATATATGATTATGTCATCTGCAATTAGAAACAATATGCCTTTTATTTCTTTTTCTTGTGTAATTCTTCTGGCTATGACTTTCAGTAGTATAAGGAAAAAGTCATGAGAGTGGGCATCTTTGTCTTATTCCTGATCTTGGAGGAAAAGCTTTTAATGAAAACTGTGAGCTTGTCATATATAGCCTTTACTGTGTTGACATGCGTTCCTTTTATACCTAATTTATTGAGTTTTTACTACGAAAATATGTTAAATTTTGCCTAATGCTTTCTCTGTGTCTATTGAAATGATTAGTATATAACGTGAGATAATTTCATTCTTCTGCATGTGGATTTCCAGTTTTCCCAACATAATTTATTACAATAACCATAATTGTTATGGTGCAGATAAAATTCAATGATAAATGTGGAAATGTTTTGAAGACTGTAAATGGTTGTCCAGATATCAGTACTCTGTTATGTCAGGATGCTGGTTAAGAACTGCAATGAGCTTAAAGTATGTTCTCTTTCTGGAAATTTGCCTATAAAAGGGAGAAAAAAAAAAAAAAAAAAAAAAGCTAAAGCCATATATCATGGTAGGAAAATTTTGGTGTAGCCAAGTGGTGGGATAGGGATATTTTAGATTGAGTATTAAAGGGCCCTTGTAATCATTCAAACTATTCAAACTGATTGGAAGAAAAAGAGAGAGATATTCTTAGGCTGTAAAATTTGGTTTCTGACATTGAAAAGGCTTATTTGATCAATAGCCTCTCCTTTCTAAATGAAATAGCATTTGCCAATATGGATTCTGAGTTATTTGCTTGCCAAGTAGAAGGGAATGTTAGTGTTTTAGTCATCCATTTTCACTAAGCATTTCTTGCATAAAAACCAAGTCCCTAGGTAACTTGCATGCCCTGACCCTTTGAAGATAGAAGCATTGTTGCCAGTTGCCCCTTCATTCCAGGAGTGTCGTCATAGAGAGATGGAAATGCTTGTAAAAATTTAAGTCACTTCATTGTTGCATCTTTTTATTTATTTGACTCAAATGTTCATAATATGAATCCACTCTGTAAGCTTTACCCTTCCTCTTGGCACACAGCAGTGGAAGTCTCTTATCTAGATCTTGGGGAGGTTCTCTATGCCCTGGTGCAAGCAAGCGGCTGCTGTCTATGTCAGAGCCACCTACCCTGCTCTGACCTGGCTCCTCCTGCCTCTGTTTCTCTGCTTATCTCTCTAGCTTGACATCTTAACAATGACTCCCCTGAGCCTTGACTCCAGTTTCTATGTTTATCAACTAACATAGGTTCAGAAAGCGGTGTTTTAAGGAAGCTGGAGGCAGCATGAGTGAAGGGACAGAACTTTGTACCTTCACTGGACTAAATGGCATCTTCAGGATTTGATCCAATCCAGGTGAAGAATTTAGCCAATTGCTTGCAGTGATTGCAGCAGAAGAAGCGTACAGCAGACACCCAGCTATTAAATGAAGGTCAGCTCTTTGTCACTTGACAGAGAACACAGTAGTAAATGTACATTCCAGCAAGCAGCTAAAACCCATTTTCTGTGCTAATTACAAATGGAGGTCATGGGAAAGAGAATTTTAATTGACTATGACATGCTACAAACGGGTTTTCTGAAATATTAGCTTATAAATTTCACTAACACTGTGTGCCAAGGAGCAGAAACCTGTAAACACAAGTGATTAGGGTCACCTTCTATTATGTTTTTTTTTGGGGGGGTTAGTTGTCCACAAATTGTATAATGTGTGCTTGTTTACTCTTTACTAATTCATTCATTTATTCAGTAGTTATTAGCATTTACTAACTTTAAGGCACTGTGCAAATTCTACAATTACAAATGTGAATGACAGTCCAAAAAAAAAAACAACAACAACAGTGGTTGCTATAATGTGAGGAAGGGTGAGGAAGAGTTTAGGTCTTGAGTTTTAGGTGATCTGATGGCTTTTTTTAAATCAGGCAAACATTCCTCTAAGAAACACTAGCATTGAACAGATTTTCTGAAAGTTTGACTATTGAGTATTAAGAAAAGTCAGAATGAAATACTTGAGAGAAAAATTGAATAGTTTCCTTTCTATCCTCTGGGAAATTACAAACTAACCATCTTTCTCTATTTTTCATTCTTCCTGGGCAGGTGGTCTGGACCAGCCTCTATTTTGGAGGAGATGTTCATTTTACTTTCCTTTGACTCTCAAACCTTCTGCTTCTCCCTAGAAGTGTTGCTCTGACTTCATTCCTATTGGATTAGGATCTGAAATTGTAGTTCAGCCTAATATGAGCATATATATATATGTATATATATAATATAATATATACATATTATAAGATAATATTGATATAATTATAATATAAATATGACATATTTTTATAATGTGAGCATATATAAATATTTATATATATATAAATGAGCATATATATATGTTCATTTACATATATATAACTTAAAAGTTAAAAAAGGAATAAATGAGCATATACATATGCAGGTTTGTTGCATAAGTAAACTTGTGTCATGGGGTTTTTTTGTAAAGATTATTTCATCACCCAGGTATTAAGCCTGGTACCTATTAATTATTTTTCCTGATCCTCTCCCTCCTCCCACCCTCCATCCTCCGAGCACACTCACCCCTGTGTCCATATGTTCTCATAAATAATTTAGTTCCCACTTATAAGTAAGAACATGTGGTATTTGCTTTTCTCTTCTTGTGTTAGTTTGCTAAGGATAATGGCCTCCAGCTCCATCCGTGTCCCCACAAAGGACATGATCTTGTTCCTTTTTATGGCTGCATAGTATTCCATGTACCACATTTGTATTATCCAGTCTATCTTTGATGGGCATTTGGGTTGATTCCATGTCTTTCTATTGTGAATAGTGCTTCAATGAATATGTGTGCATGCCTCTTTATAACACGACTATTTATATTCCTTTGGGTATATACCCAGTAATGAGATTGCTGGGTCAAATGGTATTTCTATTTTTAGGTCTTTGAGGAATTGCCACATTGTCTTCCATGATGGTTGAACTTATTTACACTTCCACAAACAGTGTAAAAGCATTCCTTTTTTTCCACAACCTCACCAGAATCTGTTAGTTTTTGATTTTTCAATACTAGCCATTCTGATGACTGGTGTTAGATGGTGTCTCATTGTGGTTTTGGTTTACATTTCTCTAATGATAGTGACGTTGAGCTTCTCTTCATATGATTCTTGGCTGCATGTATGTCTTCTTTTGAAAAGTGTCTGTTCATGTCCTTTGCCCACTTATTAATGGGGTTATTTGTTTTTTTCTTGTAAGTTTGAGTTCCTCATAGATGCTGGATATTATACTGTTGTCAGATGCATAGTTTGAAAAATGTTTTCCCATTCTGTAGGTTGTCTATTTACTCTGTTGATAGTTTATTTTGCTCTTCAGTGCTCTTTAGTTTAATTAAATCCCATTTGTCAATTTTTGCTTCTGTTGCAATTGTTTTTGGTGTCTTCATCATGAAATCTTTGTTTGTGCCTATGTCCTACATGGTATTGGCTAAGTTGTCTTCCAAAGGTTTCATAGTTTTGAGTTTTAAATTTAAGTCTCTAATCCATCTTGAGTTAATTTTTGTATATGGTGTAAGGAAAATGTCCAGTTTCAGTCTTCTGCATATGGCTAGCCAGTTATCCCAGCACCATTCATTGAATAGGAATCCTTTCCCCATTGCTTGTTTTTTCAGGTTTGTCGAAGATCAGATAGTTGTAGGTGTGTGGTCCTATTCTAGGTTCAATAAGATTAATAAGCTTCTTTTGTGTGTTAGGTGCTGAAGATACAGTGGTGAAATAAACAAACAAAACATAGTCCTTCCATTGTGAAGCTTATCTCTGGGTAGAAGAGGGACTTTAAACAAACAAACACAAAGATGTATACGTGGTTACAAATTGTGGTAGGTGCTGTGAAAGGAATGCATTTCCAGGAGAGTAAGTAAGAGGGATCTGATTGCTTTCCAAGGAAGTGACGTTTGGGCTGATTCTGAAGGATGAGAAGGAACCAGATTAGAGAAATGTGTTCCAGACAGAGAATAGGACCTAAGAGGTTGAGGGAGGTGGGCAGAGTCTGGGACTGTGAAGAACTGCAAGGCAGTCAGGGCAGATGGTCCATAATGAGAAGAGTGTGGGGCCATGAGTGAGGTGCCTGAGGCTTTGGGGACCATTGGCTTCTGCTCCAAGGAGGCTCTAAGCATTGTCAGATCTGTGTTTCTAAAAGATCATCCTGGTTGTTTCAAAAGGGAATGATAGGTGGCAGCAGGAAAGTCATGAGACCAATGAACAAAACTTCTGCAGTAGTTAGCGGAGAGGGAATAATAGCATGGGCTAGATTGGCAGCCTTGGCTATAGTGAGAAGTACACAGTTGAGGGATACATTCGGAGGTGGAACCAACAACCCTGGTGGGCTAAAAAAAACATGCATCCTCTCTGGTATCCAGCTGACTTTCTAGATGCTAACTGGGGCCAGGGACCAGAGCCCCAGCAACAAGTGAAATGGACTTCTGCTTCATACTGCCTCTTGTGCATCTACTTATGAACCTCAGAGAGGGGTAGGACTTCAATATTCCAGTGACCCTGCCTAATTATATCACAATTCACTTGCTCTTATTTCCTCCTTCCATCCCTTTTTCCTTTCTTCTCGTTATCTCATGAGTTTATTAGCCATTTGTCTTCAGCTTTCATATGATTAGTGTTCACACGGTATATATTTTTCCCTCCTTTGCTTTTAAGCTATGTGTGTGTTTATGTTTAAAATATGTTTCTTCAGGTTAGGGAATCCAGACATAAAGTCACACACCAATAATCATCTGATTTTCGACAAAGTTGACAATAACAAGCAATGGGAAAAAGACTCCCTGTTCAATAAATCATGCTGAGATAACTGGTTAGCCATATGCAGAAGATTGAAATTGAACCTGTTATTTTCATTGTTTACAAGAATTAACTCAGATGGATTAAAGATTTAAGTGTAAGACTACAAACTAGAACAATCCTACATAAAAACCTAAAAAACGGGAGGAGATCCAAGATGGCCGCTTAGGAGGAACTCGGGAATGCAGCTCCGAGAGAAAGCACAGAGGGTGAGTGGACGCCGTATTTCCAGACTGATTTTTACTGCCCACAGACCAGGAGATTCACACGCAGAGAAGCCACACGGGTCGCCAGCGCCGCTGGCGCCGCTGGCTTGAACGGCGCAGCCGCTGGGCCGGCACCCTGAGGCAAGGGCTCACTGTACAAAGTGAGAGAGTCTGAGTTCCCTATAAGCCAGCAAGGGGAGCTGAAACGGGGAGCCAGGCCAGCGCCACGAATCTCAGAGCCGCGGCTTTAGCCAACGCAGCGGCTCCGGAGGCAGATCAGATGAGACGGTGTCCCCTCTTACCCAGCAAGAAGACCTGAAACACAACTGAAACCGGGACGGTACAGCTCTGTGGAGGAGGGGCGTTCTCCATAGGCACCCTGCTGTTCTCTACCAAGGCAATCCGCCACTACAGAGACTCCGTCACTACAGGGGCGGGCCAACATATCGGAAGCAGTTCTAACTACACCCAGAAGTTCACACGGAAGCTGGGTGGAGCCCACAGCAGCTTAGCGAAGCCTCTGCAACCTGAGTGTGACTAGGCTGCCACCTTGTGGGCAGGGAAAACAGCAACCGCACAGGGGAACACCATAAAACCGTAACTCCCTGGGACAGAACACCTGGGGGGAAGAGCAGGGGGTTTATGAGTTCTGCCACAGCAGACTTAAAATTACCAAAATCAGAAAGACAACAACTACAAAGTCAACAGGTGGATAAATCCACAAAGATGGGAAGAAACCAGCGCAAAAAGGATGAAAACACCCAAAACCAGAACACTTCTCCTCCTACAAGGGATCACAACTCCTCACCAGCAAGGGAACAAGACTGGATGGAGAATGAGTGTGATGAAATGACAGAATCAGCTTTCAGAAAGTGGATAATAAGAAACTTCCGTGAGCTAAAAGAACATGTTCTAACCCAATGCAAAGAAACTAAGAACCTTGAAAAAAGACTTGACGAAATGCTAACAAGAATGGACAACTTAGAGAGGAATATGAGCGAATTGATGGAGCTGAAAAACACAACACGAGAACTTCGTGAAGCATGCACAAGTTTCAACAGCCGAATTGACCAAGCAGAAGAAAGGATATCAGAGGTCGAAGATCAACTCAATGAAATAAAACGAGAAGGCAAGATTAGAGAAAACAGGGTAAAAAGGAATGAACAAAGTCAACAAGAAATATGGGACTATGTGAAAAGACCTAATCTACGTTTGATAGGTGTACCTGAATGTGACGAAGAGAATGCATCCAAGCTGGAAAATACTCTTCAGGATATTATCCAGGAAAACTTCCCCAACCTAACAAGGCAGGCCGAGATTCAAGTCCAGGAAATACAGAGAACACCACAAAGATACTCCTCTAGAAGAGCAACCCCAAGACACATAATCATCAGATTCACCAGGGTTGAAATGAAGGAGAAAATACTAAGGGCAGCCAGAGAGAAAGGTCGGGTTACCCACAAAGGGAAGCCCATCAGACTCACAGCAGATCTCTCGGTAGAAACCCTACAGGCCAGAAGAGAGTGGGGGCCGATATTCAACATCCTTAAGGAAAAGAACTTTCAACCCAGAATTTCGTATCCAGCCAAACTAAGCTTCATAAGTGAAGGAAAAATAAAATCATTTGTGAACAAGCAAGAACTCAGAGAATTCATCACCACCAGACCAGCTCTACAAGAGCTCCTGAAGGAGGCACTACACATAGAAAAGAACAACCAGTACCAGCCACTCCAAAAACACACGAAAAGGTAAAGAGCATCAACACAATGAAGAATCTGCATCAACCAAAGGGCAAAACAGCCACCTAGCACCAAAATGACAGGATTGAATTCACACATAACAATATTAACCCTAAATGTAAACGGACTAAATGCCCCAATCAAAAGACACAGACTGGCAAATTGGATAAAAAGCCAAAACCCATCAGTGTGCTGTATCCAGGAAACCCATCTCGCATGCAAGGATACACAAAGGCTCAAAATAAAGGGATGGAGGAAGATTTACCAAGCAAATGGAGAGCAAAAAAAAGCAGGAGTTGCAATTCTCATCTCAGATAAAATAGACTTTAAAGCAACAAAGATCAAAAGAGACAAAGAAGGACATTACATAATGGTAAAAGGATCAATGCAGCAAGAAGAGCTAACGATCCTAAATATATATGCACCTAATACAGGAGCACCCAGATACATAAGGCAAGTTCTTAAAGACTTACAAAGAGACTTAGACTCCCACACAATAATAGTGGGAGACTTCAACACACCATTGTCAATATTAGACAGATCAACGAGACAGAAAATTAACAAGGATATCCAGGACTTGAACTCAGACCTGGAACAAGCAAACCTAATAGACATTTACAGAACTCTCCACCCCAAATCCACAGAATATACATTCTTCTCAGCACCACATCACACCTACTCTAAAATTGACCACATAATTGGAAGTAAATCACTCCTCAGCAAATGCAAAAGAATGGAAACCATAACAAACAGTCTCTCAGACCAAGTGCAATCAAGTTAGAACTCAGAATTCAGAAACCAACCCAGAACCGCACAGCCTCATGGAAAATGAACAACTTTCTCCTGAATGTTGACTGGATAAACAATGAAATGAAGGCAGAAATAAAGACGTTCTTCGAAACCAACGAGAATGAAGACACCACATACCAGAATCTCTGGGACACATTTAAAGCAGTCTCTAGAGGAAAATATATAGCAATAAGTGCCCACATGAGAAGAAAGGAGAGATCTAAAATTGACACCCTATCGTCAAAATTGAAAGAGCTAGAGGAGCAAGATCAAAAAAACTCAAAACATAGCAGAAGACAAGAAATAACTAAGATCAAAGCAGAATTGAAGGAGATAGAGACACGAAAAACCCTTCAAAAAATCAATAAATCCAGGAGCTGGTTTTTTGAAAAGATCAACAAAATAGACAGACCACTAGCCAGACTAATAAAAAAGAAAAGAGAGAATAATCAAATAGATGCAATAAAAAATGACAAAGGGGATATCACCACAGATTCCACAGAAATTCAAACCATCATCAGAGATTATTACAAACAACTCTATGCACATAAATTAGAAAACCTGGAGGAAATGGATAAATTCCTGGACAACTGCCTCCTCCCAAGCCTAAACCAGGAAGAAGTCGAAACCCTGAATAGACCAATAACAAGGTCTGAAGTCGAGGCAGCAATTAAGAGCCTACCACCCAAAAAAAGCCCAGGTCCAGATGGGTTCACAGCCGAATTCTACCAGACATACAAAGAGGAACTGATACCATTCATACTGAAACTATTCCAAATAATCCAAAAAGAGGGAATCCTTCCCAAATCATTTTATGAGACCAACATCATCCTAATACCAAAACCTGGCAGAGACTCAACAAGAAAAGAAAACTACAGGCCAATATCCATGATGAACATAGATGCAAAAATCTTCAATAAAATAATGGCAAGCCGATTACAACAGCACATCAAAAAGCTTATCCACCATGATCAAGTAGGATTCATCCCGGGGATGCAAGGCTGGTTCAATATACGCAAGTCTATAAATGTAATTCACCACATAAACAGAACCAAAGATAAAAACCACATGATTATCTCAATTGATGCAGAGAAGGCCTTCGACAAAATTCAACAGCCCTTTATGCTAAAAACCCTCAATAAACTAGGTATCGATGGAACGTATCTCAAAATAATAAAAGCTATTTACGACAAACCGACAGCCAATATCATACTGAACGGGCAAAAACTGGAAGCATTCCCTTTGAAATCTGGCACTAGACAAGGATGCCCTCTCTCACCACTCCTATTCAATATAGTACTGGAAGTTCTAGCCAGAGCAATCAGGCAAGAAAAAGAAATAAAGGGTATTCAATTAGGAAAGGAGGAAGTCAAATTGTCTCTATTTGCAGACGACATGATTGTATATCTAGAAGACCCCCTCATCTCAGCCCAAAAGCTCCTGAAACTGATAAGCAACTTCAGCAAAGTCTCAGGATACAAAATCAATGTGCAAAAATCACAAGCGTTCCTATACACCAATAACAGACTTAAAGAGAGCCAAATCAAGAACGAACTGCCATTCACAATTGCTACAAAGAGAATAAAATACCTAGGAATACAACTAACAAGGAATGTAAAGGACCTCTTCAAGGAGAACTACAAATCACTGCTCAACGAAATAAGAGAGGACACAAACAGATGGAGAAACATTCCATGTTCATGGTTAGGAAGAATTAATATCGTGAAAATGGCCATACTGCCCAAAGTAATATACAGATTCAATGCTATCCCCATCAAGCTACCAATGACCTTCTTCACAGAACTGGAAAAAACCACCTTAAACTTCATATGGAACCAAAAGAGAGCCCGCATAGCCAAGTCAATTCTAAGCAAAAAGAACAAAGCAGGAGGCATCACACTACCAGACATCAAACTCTACTACAAGGCTACAGTAATCAAAACAGCATGGTACTGGTACCAAAACAGAGATATAGACCAATGGAACAGAACAGAGGCGTCGGAGGCAACACAACATATCTACAACCACCTGATCTTTGACAAACCTGATAAAAACAAGCAATGGGGAAAGGATTCCCTGTTCAATAAGTGGTGTTGGGAAAACTGGCTAGCCATATGCAGAAAGCAGAAACTGGACCCCTTCCTGACACCTTACACTAAAATTGACTCCAGATGGATTAAAGACTTAAACATAAGACCTAACACCATAAAAACACTAGAAGGAAACCTAGGCAAAACCATTCAGGACATAGGCGTAGGCAAGGACTTCATGACCAAAACGCCAAAAGCATTGGCAACAAAAGCCAAAATAGACAAATGGGACCTAATCAAACTCCACAGCTTCTGCACAGCAAAAGAAACAGTCAATAGAGTGAATCGGCAACCAACAGAATGGGAAAAAATTTTTGCAGCCTACCCATCTGACAAAGGGCTGATATCCAGAATTTACAACGAGCTAAAAAAGATTTACAAGAAAAAAACAAACAAGCCCATTCAAAAGTGGGCGAAGGACATGAACAGATACTTTACAAAAGAAGACATACATGAGGCCAACAAGCATATGAAAAAATGCTCATCATCACTGGTCATTAGAGAAATGCAAATCAAAACTACATTGAGATACCATCTCACACCAGTTAGAATGGCAATCATTAAAAAATCTGGAGACAACAGATGCTGGAGAGGATGTGGAGAAATAGGAACACTTTTACACTGTTGGTGGGAGTGTAAATTAGTTCAACCATTGTGGAAAACAGTGTGGCGATTCCTCAAGGACCTAGAAATAGAAATTCCATTTGACCCAGCAATCCCATTACTGGGCATATATCCAAAGGATTATAAATCGTTCTACTATAAGGACACATGCACACGAATGTTCATAGCAGCACAGTTTACAATAGCAAAGACCTGGAACCAACCCAAATGCCCATCGATGATAGACTGGACAGGAAAAATGTGGCACATATACACCATGGAATATTATGCAGCCATTAAAAACGAGGAGTTCGCGTCCTTTGTAGGGACATGGATGAACCTGGAAACCATCATTCTCAGCAAACTGACACAAGAACACAAAATCAAACACCGCATGTTCTCACTCATAGGCGGGTGTTGAACAAGGAGAACACATGGACACAGGGAGGGGAGCACTATACATGGGGGTCTGTTGTGGGGGAGTGGGGGGGACAGCGGGGGGGTGGGGAATTGGGGAGGGATAGCATGGGGAGAAATGCCAGATATGGGTGAAGGGGAGGAAGGCAGCAAATCACACTGCCACGTAGGCACCTAAGCAACAACCTTGCATGTTTTTCACATGTACCCCAAAACCTAAAATGCAATAAAAAAATAAAAAAAAAAAAAAAAAAAAAAAAAAAACCTAAAAAACACCATTCAACACATTTGCCTTGGGAAAGAATTTATGATGAAGTCCTCAATAGCAATTGAAGCAAAACCAAAAATTGAGAAGTGGGGCCTCATTAAACTAAAGAGCTTCAGCACAGCAAAATAAACTATCAACAGAGTAGGAGACTTATTTGAGTAATAATAAAACTCCAGTCTCCCTCACAGCTGGCTTTGTGTAAATTACTCTTTCTCCATTGCAATTCCCCTGTCTCGATAAACTGGCTCTGTCTAGGTAGCAGGCAAAATGAACCCATTGGGCAATTGCAAATTTGGGGGCTCTTCTGGGATTGCCCTTGGGGTTACCTGCCCATGGTTCAGTAGCCCTCTCCTGCAATGGATCCAGACACCAGCCCAAGTAGCCGCTTAGTTCTGTTGGATAGGGGGCTGACTCTGATACTCCCTCTACTGGTGGGGCACTGCTGACCCAATGTGCATAGATTTACTTGCAATAGAGAAATAGTCCTGGGAAGATATCCCATAATTATAGGCGTATCACAGGGTGTCTGTCTACAGCCTGGTCATGGAGTGCCTGTAGATGTAGCCTCATTACTAAGTGTTTGGTTTGGTGAGTATCCTAGGTGGTGACAATGCCTCCTTCCTTCTCCTGAATGGTTTGGCTTCTTCAGGGGTCTCAGTTTTTCTGTTGCTCCATTATGGGTGTCTCAGTTCGGCTCCTTTGGGGGTCTTGGTTGACTCTCCTTAATTTGTAGGGTCTTGTTTTGAGAGACTTCTCCATCAGGAAGATTTTAGGGACATTTCTCATAAAGAGAATAGAAGGATGGTTTAGAAGGGATACTCTTGGAGTTCTCAGTTAGGGATCTTGATTTGTAAGACCGTCTGTCTGTCTTGTCTTTGTGTGTGTTTGTATACATAAAGTGAATTTCTGAAAGAATTGCTGATGAAAGTCCAGCAAACCTAACTCAGAGAACTCTCCTTATTTATCTGGTCACATTTAGTGAGTCCTGGAGAAAGCTCAATGGGCTTGACCTGGGGTGACTCACTCTTCATCTTGCCCAGAGATCACCCACTGAATTACCATTCAGAGGTCATTCCTCCCCACTAGGAGTGGACCAAGGACAACAGGGACCAACGGGATCAAAGACCCCAGGGACCAACAGGAGAAAGTTTGAGCCTTGACAGATCAATATTGGGTGCTGAACGAGGTGACTAGTGTCTGTTTTGTTATGCATATTTTGCTTCAGCTGGGATGGAAATTGTTAATTTGGTTCCCCATGCAACCTGTTGGGCAGCATCTTGCTAAATTGAGAATCCTTTGCCTATGGTTCCATAAAACAGAGCAGAGTGATTTTCTTTTGTAAAGTGGCTCAACCCCCACAGTTAGGGCACAGTGAGCAGCGTCATCAAAAGCTGCTCCATTCTTCTGGAAACTGTAAAGAGGACCCAGAAACCTGGTATGCCAGCATAAAGGGTAAGAAATTCTCACCAGTCAAGTTTCTGGTCTCTCCGTGTGTCGGGGGGGAGGGTGGGGGCAGGAGTAGGGATGTTAAACATCTCTGTTTGTCTCCTCTGAAAGAGTTTGATTAATTTAAAAAAAAGAGGATTTGGGAGATTAGTCTTTGGATGTAGCAAATCTGGTGCACTTTGTGCTAAGAATTTATCTTTCTGTGTCATTCTGTAATCGAGAGGGAGGTATCACCAGATAACATGTGGGCTTAGGACACCTATAGGCTCTCATTTCAAGCCAGTCTGGCAACTGGTCAGTTCCCAAGTTTGCTATGGGTCCCTGAAACCAATACTGGATAAAGTTTTTCTGTCTTGTTTTGTATCCTTAAGAGCTTATCCTTGTGAGCATGTGGAGATACTTTTTCTTGGTCTCCACCATCCAGAGGACAGGAATTTCGGGGTTCATGTCATAGTTAGCCCTAAAAATTATCTTGAGCAGTTAAAAACCTCTGCAAGCTTAAACTGGCTGCCCTAGACTTCTGGGAAGAGCAATAGAAACTGATCAGTGCTGTAACTCAGTAGTTAAGGCTCTTCTGGCAATAGCAGCACAGGTTCAATTCTTGGTTTCAAGAATGATTCTTCTCTGGTTTGTTATTAGTGTAACTTTGCCATTTATTAAGATTCCCCCCACCCCCAACTCATGGATAGCTTCTAATTTTCTGTCTTGAATTTTCCTTTATTTCAACTACCCTTGGGGAGATTCTAAATCTCGTAAAAAAAAAAAGAAAAAAAAAAGAAAAAAGAAACTGCTTATATCTCTTTGAGATACGTTATGTGCCCATGGTTAAGTTATAACCTTAGTTAAAACTTATTAATTTCATGTGAGAGATTACCTGTGATAGAATTCAAAAGCCAGAAATATTGGCTGTCCTGGCTAGAGTCTGGTAATAACATATTTAAAAAGATTTTTTTTTAAAAAAAAATCAGCTTAATTCAAATTGAATATACAAGCTATACATATATTTAAAATACTTTTTTTTTTTTTTAGTATTCTTGGATCTTATTTTTCTGAAGAAAAAAGTATTTTTTTTCTTCTCAGCCAACTGAATTGTTTGTCTCCATTTTGTCTTCTTGTCACTCTTGATATCCACCTAAGAGATAAATTCTACCTGCCTGGGACTCCTGGGTAGAAGAAGAGGAGGTATCACAGACCCCATTCTGGGACAAACTGTTTTCCTCATGGAACCCCAGAAATTGGAAGAAAATATATCCCTTTCTAAACCAAAGGCTTTGTTCTGTTTTGCATTGTGTTATCTGATAGCTTCAACTTTGAGGGGTATAAAAAATTACGTTGCATTATGGGAGAACTATGTAAAAAATATACTTTAGAGGATGCCTAATGGCAGTTACAGAGGGATACTTGGCTTTTTGCATGCTTGGATTAGAGAAGCATGCTCTTGGCCACCTGGAAGATGTGGAAACATCTCCACCCCTTACTGAGAGATGAGACTTCCATGGGGGAATAGGCTGATTACAAAATGGGCTGATAGGCTTTGTGTTGCCTTTCAAGGAGATGCACAGTTGAAACATTGCACTATCTCATCCTGTAGCGTTTCCCTCCTTTTTAGCAATCCAGGATCTAATATAAGATGGTATCTTTAATTTAGGGGATCTGTTTCTGTCTTCCAGCTGTGCCTGCTTATTAGGCCCTAGAAACTGCATGCTTTCCTGGCCGTGTTTCTCCAAGAGTTCCACCCTGAAGCCAGTAATCCAATTCAGAATCTGGGAAATAAAAAATCATACAGCTACTGGATCTTTTGTCTGTTTGTGTATTTATATGTGTTGCATGTGATGTTTATATAAAAGAGCTCAATTGGCCGGGTGCGGTAGCTCACGTCTATAATCCCAGCACGTTGGGAGGCTAAGGCGGGTGGATCATGAGGTCAAGAGATTGAGACTATCCTGGTCAACAGGGTGAAACCCCGTCTCTACTAAAAATACAAAAATTAGCTGGGCATGGTGGTGCACGCCTGTAGTCCCAGCTACTTGGGAGGCTGAGGCAGGAGAATTGCTTGAACCCAGGAGGCGGAGGTTGCGGTGAGCTGAGATCGTGCCATTGCATTACAGTCTGGGTAACAAGAGAGAAACTCCGTCTCAAACAAAAAAAAAAGAGCTCAATTAATTGGCTTGCAAAAGTAAGCACTTAAATTGTATTTTGTCAGAAAAATAGAAAATTTAATGCCATTTTGTTCATGTGACTTTAGTAATCTTTCAGAAATAAAGATAGTTTTAAAGATTATTGGTACAATTAAAAATGTCTTCAAAAGTTAGACATTTGGTCTAAATCAAGGTTAGATATTAGATTTGCTAAATTCTTTAAGGTCATAAACTTCTTTTTTGACTTCTGAAAATTGTTCAGTTTACCTATTTTGAAGCATTTGATTCTTCAAATACTCTTACTTTGGAGCATTAGATAAGAATTGGGGACATATGGAGTTAGCCATGGCTCCTAGCTGAGCTAGACCTTATCTTTACTTCTGTCTGATGTCCTAGGCTCCACCCCAGTACATAGGTAAAATGGCTTACTTATCAGGTTTCTTTATATATATTAATTATTGCATTTTAGATTCTGGAGTACATGTAAAGAACATGCAGGATTGTTGCATAGGTACGTACATGGCAATGTCGTTTGTTGCCTCCATCTCCACCACCTATATCTGGCATTTCTCCCCATGTTATCCCTCCCCAACTATCTACCCCTCACTGTCCCTTCCCTAGTCCCCCCCCACAGACCTCAGTGTGTGGTGCTCCCCTCCCTGTGTCCATGTGTTCTCATTGTTCAATACCTGCCTATGAGTGAGAACATGCAGTGCTTAATTCTCTGTTCCTGTGTCAGTTTGCTGAGAATGATGGTTTCCAGGTTCATCCATGTCCCTACAAAGGACATAAACTCATCTTTTTTTTAATGGCTGCATAGTATTCCATGTTGTATATGTGCCACATTTTCCCTGTCTAGTGTACCATCAATGGGCATTTGGGTTGGTTCCAAGTCTTTGCTATTGTAAACAGTGCTGCAATGAACATATGTGTGTATGTGTCCTTATAACAGAATGATTTATAATCCTTTGGATATATACCCAGAAATGGGATTGCTGGATCAAATGGAATTTCCATTTCTAGGTCCTTGAGGAATCGCCACACTGTCTTCCACAATGGTTGAACTCATTTACACTCCCACCAACAGTGTAAAAGTGTTCCTATTTCTCCACATCCTCTCCAGCATCTGTTGTCTCCAGATGTTTTAATGATCGCCATTCTAACTGGCATGAGATGGTATCTCAATGTGGTTTTGATTTGCATTTCTCTAATGACCAGTGATGATGAGCATTTTTTCACGTTTGTTGGCCTCATATATGTCTTCTTTCGAAAAGTGTCTGATCATATCCTTTGCTCACTTTTGAATGGGTTTGTTTCTTTTTTTCTTGTAAATCTGTTTTAGTTCTTTGTAGATTTTGGACATAAGTCCTTTGTCAGATGGGTAGATTGCAAAAATTTTTTCCCATTCTGTTGGTTGCCGCTTCATTCTTATGATTGTTTCTTTCACTGTGCAGAAGCTCTGGAGTTTAATTAGATCCCATTTCTCTATTTAGATTTTTGTTGCCAATGCTTTTGGTATTTTAGTCATGAAGTCCTTGCCTATGCCTATGTCCTGAATGGTTTTGCCTAGGTTTTCTTCTAAGGTTTTTGTGGTATTAGGTCTTATGTTTAAATCTGCCAATGCTTTTGGTGTTTTAGTCATGAAGTCCTTGCCTAGGTCTATGTCCTGAATAGTTTTGCCTAGGTTTTCTTCTAATGTTTTTGTGGTGTTAGGTCTTATGTTTAAATCTTTAAACCGTCTGGAGTTAATTTTAGTGTAAGGTTTCAGGAAGGGGTCCAGTTTCTGCTTTCTGCTTTCTGCACATGGTTAGCCAGTTTTCCCAACACCATTTATTAAACAGGGAATCATTCCCCCATTGCTTGTTTTTCTCAGGTTTGTCAAAGATCAGGTTGTAGAAGTGTGGTGTTGCCTCTGAGGCCTCTGTTCTTTTCCATTAGTCTATATCTCTGTACCAGTACCATGCTGTTTTGATTACTGTAGACTTTTAGTATAGTTTGAAGTCAGGTAGTGCGATGCCTCCAGCTTTGTTATTTTTGCTTAGAATTGTCTTGGCTATGCAGGCTCTCTTTTGGCTCCATATGAAGTTTAAGGTGGTTTTTTCCAGTTCTGTGAAGAAGGTCATTGGTAGCTTGATGGGGATAGCATTTACTCTATAAATTACTTTGGACAGTATGGCCATTTTCATGATATTGATTCTTCCTAACCATGAGCACGGAATGTTTCTCCATCTGTTTGTGTCCTCTCTTATTTCGTTGAGCAGTGGTTTGTAGTTCTCCTTGAAGGGTCCTTTACATCCTTCGTTAGTTGTATTCGTAGGTATTTTATTCTCTTTGTAGCAATTGTGAATGGGAATTCATTCTTGATTTGGCTCTCTTTAAGTCTGTTATTGGTGTTTAGGAATGCTTGTGATTTTTGCACATTGATTTTGTATCCTGAGACTTTGCTGAAGTTGCTTATCAGTTTCAGGAGATTTGGGGCTGAGACGATGGGGTCTTCTAAATTTACAATCATGTCATCCACAAATAGAGACAATTTGACTTCCTCCTTTCCTAATTGAATACTCTTTATTTCTTTTTCTTGTTTGATTGCTCTGGCTAGAACTTCTAATACTATATTGAATAGGAGTGGTGAGAAAGGGCGTCCTTCTCTAGTGCCAGATTTCACAGGGAATGCTTCCGGTTTTTGTCCATTGAGTATGATATTGGCTGTGGGTTTTTCATAAATAGGTTTTATTATTTTGAGATACATTCCATCGATACCTAGTTTATTGAGAGTTTTTAGGATAAAGGTCTGTTGAATTTTGTCAAAGGCCTTCTCTGCATCTATTGAGATAATCATGTGGTTTTTGTCTTTGATTCTGTTTATGTGGTGGATTACGTTTATAGACTTGTGTATGTTGAACCAGCCTTGCATCCCCAGGATGAAGCCTACTTGATTGTGATGGATAATCTTTTCAATGTGCTGTTGCAATCAGTTTGCCAGTATTTTATTGAAGATTTTTGCATCTATGTTCATCACGGATATTGGCCTGAAGTTTTCTTTTCTTGTTGAGTCTCTGCTGGGTTTTGGTATCAGGATGATGTTGGTTTCATAAAAAGATTTGGGGACAATTCCCTCTATTTGGATTGTTTAGAATAGTTTCAGAAGGAATAGTGCCAGCTCCTCTTTGTATGTCTGGTAGAATTCGGCTGTGAACCCATCTGGACCTGGGCTTTTTTTGTTGGTAAGCTATTAAATGCTGCCTCAACTTCAGCCCTTGTTATTGGTCTATTCAGGGTTTCGACTTCCTCCTGGTTTAGGCTTGGGATGGTAAAAGTGTCCCAGGAATTTATCCATTCTGTCCAGGTTTACTGGTTTATGTGCACACAGTTGTTTGTAGTGATCTTTGATGATGGTTTGTATTTCTGTGGAATCTGTGGTGATATCCCCTTTATCATTTTTTATTGCATCTATTTGATTATTCTCTTTTGTTTTTTATTAATCTGGCTAGTGGTCTGTCTATTTTGTTGATCTTTTCAAAAAACCAGCTCCTGGATTTATTGATTTTTTGAAGGGTTTTTTGTGTCTCTATCTCTTTCAGTTCTGCACTGATCTTAGTTATTTTTTGTCTTCTGCTAGCTTTTGAGTTTTTTTATCTTGCTCCTCTAGCTCTTTTGATTTTGATGATAAGGTGATGATTTTACATCTTTCCCTGCTTCTCATGTGGGCATGTATTGCTATAAGTTGTCCTCTAGACATTGCTTTAAATGTGTCCCAGAGATTCTGGTACATTGTGTCTTCATTCTCGTTGGTTTTGAAGAACATCTTTATTTCTGCCTTCATTTCATTGTTTATCCAGTCAACATTCGAGAGCCAGTTGTTCAGTTTCCATGAAGTTGTGCGGTTCTGAGTTAGTTTCTGAATTCTGAGTTCTAATTTGATTGCACTGTGGTCTGAGAAACTGTTCGTTATGATTTCCGTTCTTTTGCACTTGCTGAGGAATGATTTATTTCCAATTATGTGGTCAATTTTAGTGTAGGTGTGATGTGGTGCTGAGAAGAATGTATGTTCTGTGGATTTGGAGTGGAGAGTTCTGTAAATGTCTATTAGGTTTGTTTGGTCCAGGTCTGAGTTCAAGTCCTGGATATCCTTGTTAATTTTCTGTCTCATTGATCTGTCTAATATTGACAGTGGAGTGTTAAAGTCTCCCACTATAATTGTGTGGGAGTCTAAGTCTCTTTGTAGGTCATTAAGAACTTGTTTTATGTATCTGGGTGCTCCTGTATTGGGCATGTATATATTTAGGATCGTTAGTTCTTCTTGGTGCATTGATTCTTTTACCATTATGTAATGGTCCTACAGCAGTCCCTTTTGGGCATCCCTTTTGTTGCTGATGAAGTTTTTTTTTTTTCTGTTTTTTAGTTTTCCTTCTAACAGCCAGGTCCCCTTGCTGTAGGACTGCTGGACTTTGTCTCTTTTGATCTTTGTTGGTTTAAAGTCTATTTTATCAGAGACTAGGATTGCAACTTCTGCTTTTTTTTTTTTTTTTTTTTTGTTCTCCATTAGCTTGGTAGATCTTCCTCCATCCTTTTATTTTGAGCCTATGTGTATCCCTGCATGTGAGATGGGTTTCCTGGATACAGCACACCAATGGGTTTTGACTTTTTATCCAATTTGACAGTCTGTGTTTTTTGATTGGGGCATTTAGCCCATTTACATTTAAGGTTAATATTGTTATGTGTGAATTTGATCCTGCCAGTTTGATGCTAGCTGGTTGTTTTGCCCATTAATTGATGCAGTTTCTTCATCGTGTCAATGCTTTTTACCATTTGGCATATTTTTGGAGTGGCTGGTAGTCGTTGTTCCTTTCTATGTTCAGTGCTTCTTTATGGAGCTCTTGCAAAGCAGGCCTGGTGGTGATCAAATCTCTGGGCAATTGCTTGTTCATAAAGTATTTTATTTCTCCTTCACTTATGAAGCTTAGTTTGGCTGGATATGAAATTCTGGGTTGAAAGTTCTTTTCTTTAAGGATGTTGACTATTGGCCCCCACTCTCTTCTGGCTTGTTAGGTTTCTTCCAAGAGATCTGCTGTGAGTCTGATGGGTTTCCCTTTGTGGGTAACCCGACCTTTCCCTCTGGCTGCCCTTAGCATTTTTTCCTTTATTTCAACTCTGGTGAATCTGACGATTATGTGTCTTGGGGTTGCTCTTCTTGAGGAAAATCTTTGTGGTGTTCTCTGTATTTCCTGGACTTGAATGTTGGCCTGTTGCTAGGTTGGACTGTTGCTAGGTTAGGGAAGTTCTCCTGAATAATATCCTGAAGAGTGTTTTCCAGCTTGGATTCATTCTCTCTGTAACATTCAGGTACACCTATCAAACGTAGATGAGGTCTTTTCACACAATTCCATATTTCTTGGTGGCTTTGTTCATTTCTTTTTACTCTATTTTCTCTAATCTTGCCTTCTTGTTTTATTTCATTGAGTTGTTCTTCAATCTCTGATATCCTTTCTTCTGCTTGGTCGATTCGGCTATTGAATCTTGTGTATACTTCGCAAAGTTCTTGCGTTGTGTTTTTCTGCTCCATCAATTGATTTATATTCCTCTCTAAGTGGCTTATTCTCGTTAGCATTTAGTCAACACTTTTTTTCAGGGTTCTTAGTTTCTCTGCATTGGGTTAGAACATGATCTTTTAGCTCAGAGAAGTTTGTTACTACTCACCTTCTGAAGCCTGTTTCTGTCAATGCATCAGACTCATTCTCCATCTAGCCTTGTTCCCTTGCTGGTGAGGAGTGATCCCTTGGAGGAGGAGAGGCATTCTGGTTTTGGGTGTTTTCATCCTTTTTGCACTAGTTTCCTCCCATCTTTGTGGATTTATCTACCTGTGATCTTTGTGGTTGGTGACTTTCAGATGGGGTCTCTGAGTGGACATCCCTTTTGTTGCTGATGAAGTTTTTTTTTTTCTGTTTTTTAGTTTTCCTTCTAACAGTCAGGTCCCCTTGCTGTAGGACTGCTGGAGGTCCACTCCAGACCCTGCTTGCCTGGGGATCACCTGTGGCGGCTGCAGAACAGTAAGGGTTGCTGTCAATTTCTTCTTCTGTTATCTTTGTCCTAGAAGGATACCTGCCATATGTTAGCCTGAGCTCTCCTTTGTGAGGTGTCTCTTTGATTGATTACACAGGGTCAGGGAGCTGCTTGAGGAGACAGTCTGTCCCTTCTAGGAGCTCAAGTGCTGAGCTGTGAGCGCCATTGTTCTGTTCAGAGCTGCTGGGCAGTTACGTTTATGTCTGCTGCAGTGGAACTCATAACTGCTTTTTTTCCCAGGTGCTCTGTCCTGGGAAGGTGGGTCTTTATTTATAAGTTCCTGTCATTCTGCTGCGTTTTTTCAGAGATGCCATGCCTAGCAAGGAGGTAGCCTAGTCACAGTCTGCCAGCAGAGGTGTTGCTGAACTGCCATGGGCTCTGCCCCGCTGCTGCATGAATTTCCATGCAATTTTGTTTATAGGGGTAATGGTGGTCTGCCTCAGTAATGGCGGACTGTCTCTGTAGTGGTTTAGTGCCTTGGTAATGGAGGAGTGCCTTGGTAATGGCAGACTGCTTCAGTAATGGTGGACTGCCTTGGTAGTGGTGGACTGCTTTGGTAATGGTGGATTCCCTTCCCCCCCACAGAGCTGGACTGTCTTGGGTTCAGTTGTGCTTGCTGTGAAACTCTCAGTCCAGAGCATTTCAGATTGCTGATCTTTGTGGGGGTGGGACCAGCTGAGCAGATCACCTGGATCCCTGTTTTAACACCCTTTTTTTCAGTTGAACGGGTGAATCTCCCTCTCAGGCATTCCAGTCACCAGTTGAAACAGTGCCTGTATTTGTTTGAGTTTTTGTGTGGATACCCACTGCACCGGCTGAAACAGCCGCACTGGAGACTCATGGCACTTTTCTGCCTGGGAATCTCCTGGTCTGTGGACAGTAAAAATTCATTTGGAAATGCGGTAATCACTCATCCTCTGCATTTTTGCTGGGAACTGTGATCCAGAGCTGTTCCTATTTGGCCTTCTTGGATCCGAAATCTTCTAGAGAATTCTCGCTCCTTAATTATTAAGGCCATATAGTTATTATCCTTGTAACACCTCTTTTTTTTAAAAAAAAAATTATATTATTGGCCAAGCTCAGTGGCTCATGCCTATAATCCAAACACTTTGGGAGGCCAAGGTGAGCAGATCACCTGAGGTCAGGAGTTCAAGAGCAGCCTGGCCAACGTGGTGAAACCCCATCTCTACCTAAAATACAAAATTTATCTGGCTGTGGTAGCACATACCTGTAATCCCAGGTACTCAGGAGACTGAGGCAGGAGAGTTGCTTGAACCCAGGAAGCAGAGGTTGTGGTGAGCCAAGATTGCACCATTGCACTCCAGCCTGGGTGACAAGAATGAAATGCCATCTCAAAAAAAAAATTGTATTATTGTTTTTTATTTATCCCTCCTCTCATGACTATTGTTCTCATCACAGGCATCCACTCCCTTATATATAATGTAATTACTTTCTATCCATCTTTTTCCTTTTTCATATATGTATATCTCCAAGCATATAATGTTGTTTAGAGTAGTTTTTATTTATATTAATTCAATTATGCTATAAATTTGTTTCTTAAAAACTTTTTTCATGTATACTATATTTTGAAGTCATTTCATATTGCTCTACGTAGATCCAGCTCATGTATTTTTGAACACTCCACTGAATTCAACCATATGCAAGTACAGCAGCAGGAAAATTCCTGGCAGTATAAAGCCTGAATCAAAACATACCCATATTTACAATTTGAATAGACTGAGCCAAGGTAGTTCCAAAACAGTTGCACTAACTTAGAATCACAACAATGGTGTAAGAGGGTTTCTATTTCCTCACATCTTTTCCAAAGTAAGGATTATCAAATGTTTTCAGAATTAAAATGATATTTTGTTGTCTTTTCAACTTGTATTTACTCAACTATCAATTTTCATGAGCATATTTTTCTATGTTTGCTGGCCATTTGCATTTCTTCTATTGTAAATTTCTTATTCCAACAAATAGCTTTCCAATGTCTTCTGGTTGGAAGTGTTTTTAGAATTTCAAACTTGAAACTTGGGTAATGATGAAATCTAAGGTCATCAGTGGATACCAATGATTTATCTATTTAAGACAGGCTGCAATGATATTGAGCAAATTAAAAGCTTATGTGCATTATGGTTCCTGGGGCCAATAAAATAATCGTTTGGAAGTCTGTGTTATAAAATTGTAGGCTATGAGCATGAAATTAAGTTAACCAACATGTTCAACCAAAATTCATTTAGGGACCATTTTAGTTTAACTGTGATGCAGACTGGCAGCTTTCCCTAGTTTCAAAACTCACAGCCATGCCCACTTCCTGTTCATCAGGCACATATAATTTGTCTTGGAGCTTTGTGAAGAGCTAGACACATGACATGTCAGGACACATCTGGTACATTAGAAGGATTTCTCTTTGCTTCTCCCCTCCCTCTTTCCTTCTAGACTTCTTTCCTTTATTGGAGACAGAATGCATCTCTTACAAAACAGACCTCAGATCTTCATCCCTTTTGTCAGTTTTTGTTAACTAGTCTTAATGTTCCGTTAGGGTTGCACCTCCTTCTCTGACAACTTGGCATTTGCCTGATGTGACATCTTCAAGGGTCTTTAAGACAGGCAAAGGAGGTGAAGGAGAGGGCAATGTGGGGGGAGAGATGAGAGAGGCCAGGCCCATCAGCGTCACAAAGCATCTGTCAAGAAGAGATTGAATTAGTCCCTGGTCCTTGCTGGAAGTTGCTGTCCCGTCCCTCAGGCCTCTTGGCAGAGCTATACCCAGCCTCACCCTCTGGCAGACATGCTGGTTCACAGAAGCCAGCACAATGCCTGCTCAACACCAGTAGTTATTGCTGGGGTCTCAGGGACCAAGCCATACCACAGAAGGGCTCTTTTTCTGCTGAGTACCTGGATGGGTTTGAGGTGCAGGTTTGGGGCAGAGCTGGAAATCCTGGAGGGAGAGAAAAGGTCAGGAGTCTGGGGTGTGTTCAGGGTCAGGCAAAGGGAAAAATGCTCTTTGGCAGCATGGCTCCTTTTTTGGAAGGAAATGTGTAATAGAATTTGAAGTCAGCAATTGTGTGCCAGGCAAGGTAAATTCCTTTCTCCCTCTTTCTATTGAATCCTAGGTAAAGTGACAGCACCAATGAGTATTTGTGCATGGGGGAGACTGGGAGGAACAATGATGAGCCTAGTACTGGACCCAGTGTGTGCTAGAGAGTATGCACTTCAGAGATAATGTCACTTAATTACACAATATTTCCATAACATATTTTTATCTCCAATTTATTTCATAATTATAGTTTTATGTTATGATATAATATTCTTGCAAATACCTCAATAAGTTGTTTTCTCTGTACCAGCCAAGACTGATTTGTTTTGCAAAGAACGATAACCTACTTAAATTAGCTAAGGAAAGATGATGTCTCAGTAGGTTATGAGGGAGTGTCATGGAAAATAAAAGCAGGAAGTTAGGTTTTGTCTCATGTGAAGTGAAAGTCATTGGGCCACACCTTTCTTTCTCTCCATCCCTGGGCTGCATGTCCTCCCTGCAAATCTGTTCTCTCCTCCAGCCTGTCTCTGAAAATGGGTTTCCACTGCCCACTTTCCAGATTGCACATGGATAAAAACAGACTGCAAACCCCGGGCTGGCAGCTGCAGGCTTACTAATTTCACTGGAGGTTTTGTGTCTCCTAGTTTCAAGACTATCAGAGAATCTGATTGGATCATCAAAGATCAGGTGGCCACATCTCATCCAGTCATCTGTGGTCAGGAGAGGGCACCCTTGGAAGAGCAGAGCTTCATCAGGCACTGAGGTGGTATCTGCTCTAGGGTCTGCTACAAGGCCCATTTGACAGATGAGGAAACAGAGGTTCAGAGATGGAAATGCTTTGTCTCCAAGGAGCAGGTAATGAAGTAACTAACCATGGACACTAATGGAGGGGACCAGTGGTAAAGATTTGCTGGAGGTGAAAATACATACATTTGTTATGTGTCAACTGAGCAATAAAATTGAGAAACAGCTGCAGTCCGTGACTCTCACAGAGAGAAAGAAAAGGGATGAGTGAATACAGCATCGTCAACTGAAATATCCAGGTAGTCACATTGGGACTGATCAGGGAAACAACTCAATGCATGGAGAACAGAGAAGAGCAGGGTGGGGTGATGGCCCACCCAGGAGCGACATGGAGCCAAGGAAACTCCCACCCCCAGCGAAGAGAAGTGGCAAATGAATATGTGACCCTGGGAAACCATGCTTCTCCCATGGATCTTTGCAACCTGTGGATCAGGAGATCCCCTCATAAGCCCATGCCACCAGGGCCTCGGGGCCGACACGCAGAGCTGTGTACAGTCTTGGAAGAGCAGCTGCTCAGGCACATACAGAGACCCAGGAGCTTTACAAACTTCGGCCCCAGGATCCCCAATAAATGTGTCTGCAACTCAGGCAGGGCAGGAGGTCTGCAAATACCCCTAGGAAGAGAGCGGAATCCAGAAAGCTGAGCCATGTCATTCTGTGGGTCCCCCTTCCACGGCACCTTACAAGATAAGATTCACTGACTTGGAATTCCAGCCAGCCAATGGCAACAGGGTGGAGCCTGCTTGAGATGGGTCAGAGTTCCTCTGGTGGTGGGGAGACACCATTTCTACTGTTTGGTTGACTCAGCTGTTCTAGCCTGTGGGCTTTGGAGAGTCCACAAAGTCTGGAAAAGGAAGGGTCCCCCCAGCAGTGCAGCACAGTGGCTTTGCCAGATTGTGACCAGACTGCTTCTTTAACAGAGGCCTTGTTCCATTTCTCCTCACTGGGCAGGATCTCCCAGTCAGGCCCTCCAGCCACTTCTGCCCATACTTACTAGGGACAGAGCTCTGCTCTCTCTCTGGGATGAAGTGATGGGAGAGGGAAGAGTCGCCATGTGGGTTGATTGGATGACTCAGCTGTTCCAGACGGTGGGCTTGGGAGACTCCAAGCTGGCAGGCACAGAGGCAGCTGTTTTGTGGAGGCGTGGCCAGACTGCTTCTTTAAGCAGGACCCCAACCTACTTCTCCTCATGGGGTGTGTCCTCCCAGCGGGGTCCACCCAGCCAGGGCCTGAGGCCATCCTGACCATGCTCTACGGGGCCGATAGAGCTCTAATTTCTCCCTGGAACAAGTGTCTGAGGGGCGGGGCAGGGAGCAACCTTGGCGGAGGTTTCTCAGCCAGTACAGCCTATGGGCCTTGGGGAGCCCAAACTAATTGGGGACTGAAGGGATCCCCAACACAGCACAGCTGCTCTGCCAAAAAGCAGCCAGACTGCTTAATCAAGTGGGTCCCTGATCCCGTTCCTCCTGACTCAGTGAGACCTCATAACCAGGATCCCCAGCCACCTCATGCAAATGTGTTCGGGCCAGCAATAGGTCGGTACACCATGGGATGGAACTTTCAGAGGAAGGGGTAGGCTGCCATCTTTGCTGCTTTGCAACCTTCACTGGTGATACCTCCAGGTACAGGAAGAACTGAGGCAACCAAGGTCTGGATCACACCCTCAGCAAACTGCAGCAGCCCTAGGAAGAGTGGCCAGACTGTTAAAAGAAGAACAAACAGAAAATAACAACAAGAACAAATCCACAAAATCCCCATCCAAAGGTCAGCAATCCCAAAGAACAAAGGTAGATAAGCCCACAAGGATGGGAATCAATGCAAAAAGGCTGAAAACTCAAAAATCCAGAATGCCCCTTTTCCTCCAAATGACTGCAACACCTCTCCAGCAAAGATTCAGAACTGGGCTGAGGCTGAGATGGCTGAAATGACAGAAGGAGGCTTCGGAATGTGGATAATAATGAGTTTTTCTGAGCTAAAGGAACATATTGTAAGCCAATGCAAAGGAACTAAGAATTATGAAAAAATACAAGGGCTGAAAGCCAAAATAACTAGTTTAGAGAGGAACATGGTCGACTTATTAAAGCTGAAAACACACTACAAGAACTTCAGAATGCAATCACAAACATTAATAGCAGATAGACCAAGCAGAGGAAAGAATCTCAGAGCTTAAACACTAGCTTTCTGAATTAAGACAGGTGAACAAGAATAGAGACAAAAGAATGAAAAGAAATGAGCAAAACCTCTGAGAAATATGGGATAATGTAAAGAGACAGAATCTACCTGAAAGAGATAGGGAGAATGGAACCAAGTTGAAAACAGACTTCAGGATACCATTCATGAGAACTTCCTAACCTAGTAAGACAAGCCAACAATCAAATTCAAGAAATCCAGAGAACCTCAGTAAGATACTCCACAAGAAGATCATCCCAAGCTACATAATCATCAGATTCTCCAAAGTTGAAACAAAAGAAAAAATGTTAAGGACAGCCAGATCACCTACAAAGGGAAGGCCATAAGACTAACAGTGGACCTATCAGTGGAAACCCTAACAAGCCAGAAGAGATTGGGGGCCAATATTTAACATTCTCAAAGAAAATAATTTCCAATCCAGAATTTCATATCTAGCCAAACTAAGCTTCATAAGCAAAGGGGAAATAAAATCCTTTTCAGAAGAGCAGATCCTTTTCAGAGGAGCAAATGCTAAGGGAATTCATTACCATTAGAATTGCCTTGCAAGAGCTCTTGAAGGAAGCACTAAATATGGAATGGAAAAACTATTACCAGCCACTACAAAAACCCACTAAATTACACAGGCCAGTGGCACTGTGAAGCAACTACATAAACAAGACTGCAAAATGACCAGCTAGCATCATGATGACAGATCAAATCCACATATAACAATACTAACCTTAAATGCAAATGGGCTAAATGCCCCAATTAAAAGACACAGAATGGCAAGCTGGATAATGGCAAGACCCATTAATACCCTGTCTTCAAGAGACCCATCTCATATGCAAAGATGCACATAGGCTCAAAATAAAGGGATGGAGGAAAATTTACCAAGCAAATGGAAAACAGAAAAAAGCAAAGGTTGCAATCATAGTTTCTGACAAAAAGACTTAAAAACAACAAAGATCAAAAAAGACAAAGGAGAACATTACATAATGGTAAAGGGTTCAATTCAAAAAGAAGAGTTAACTATCTTTAATATATATACACCCAATACAGGAGGATCCAGATTCATAAATGAAGTTTGTAGACACCTTCAAAGAGACTTAGACTTCCACAGAGTAATAGTGAAAGACTTTAACACTCAACTGACAATATTAGACAGATTGTCGAGACAGAAAATTAACAAAAATATTCAGGACCTGAACTCAGCTCTGGATCAAGTGGACCTGATAAATATCTACAGAACTCTCCACCTAAAACAACTGAATATACATTCTTCTTAACACCACATGGCATTTACTCTAAAATTGATCACATAATCAAAAGTAAAACAATCCTCAGCAAGTGCAAAAGAACTAAAATTGTAACAAACTGTCTCTCAGAGCACAGCACAATCAAATTAAAAATCAAGATTAAGAATTCACTCGAAACCACACAACTACATGGAAGTTGAACAACATGCTCCCAAAGACTCTTGAGTAAATAATGAAATTAACACAGACATCAAAAAGTTCTTTGTAACTAATGAGAACAAAGATATACCAGAATATCTGGGACACAGCTAAAGCAGTGCTAAGAGGAAAATGTATTGCCCTAAATGCCCACATCAGAAAGCCAGAAATTTCTCAAGTTAACAACCTAGCATCACAACTAAAAGAACTAGAGAAGCAAGAGCAAACAAATCCCAAAGCTAGTAAAAGACAAGAAATAACCAGTTTTTGATCAGAGCTGAACGGAAGGAGATAAGACATGAAAAAATCTTCAAAAATAAATGAATCCAGGAGCTGTTTTTTTGAAAAAAATTATTAAAACAGACGGCTAGCTAGACTAGTAAAGAAGAAAAGAGAGAAAATTCAAATAAACACAATCAGAAATGATAACGGGGATACCACCACTTACCCCACAGAAATATAAACAACCACCAGAGAACACTATTAATACCTCTATGCCCATAAACTAGAAAATCTAAAATAAGTGAATAAATTTTTGGACATATACAGCCTCCCAAGACTGAACCAGGAAGAAACTGAATTCTGAATAGACCAGTAATGAGCTCTGAAATCGAGGCAATAATAAATAGCCTACCGGCTAAAAAAAAGCCCAAGACTAGATGGATTCACAGCTGAATTCTACCAGACGTACAGAGAGGAGCTGGCACCATTTCTAGTGAAACCGTTTCAAACAATTAAACAGAAGGAACTCCTCCCAACTCATTCTATCAGGCTAACATCATCCTAATATTAAAACCTGGCAGAGATAGAACCAAAATAGAAAAATTCAGAGCAATATCCTTGATGAACATTGATGGAAAAATCCTCAACAAAATACCAGCAAACCAAAATCAACAACAGATCAAAAAGTTTATCCATCATGATCAAGTCGGCTTCATTCCTGGGATACAAGGTTGGCTCAACATACGCAAATCCATAAATGTGATTCATCGCATAAGCAGAACTAAAGACAACCACATGATTATCTCAATAAATGCAGAAAAGGCCTTCTATAAAATTCAACGTTCCTTCATGTTAAAAACGCTCAATAAACTAGGTATTGAAGGAACATACCTCAAAATAGGAGCCATATATGACAAACCCACAGCCAATATCATACTGAATGGGCAAAAACTGGAGGCATTCCCCTTGAAAACCAGCACAAGACAAAGATGCCCTCTCTCACCATTCCTGTTCAACATAGTATTGAATGTTCTGGCCAGGACAACACATGCAAGATAAAGAAATAAAATGTATTAAAGTAGGAAAAGAGAAATTCAAACTGTCTTTGCCTGCAGATAACATAATGCTATATCTAGAGAACCCCATTGTCTCACTCAAAAGCTTTTTAAGTTGATAAGCAACTTCAGCAAAGTCTCAGGATACAAAATCAATGTACAAAAATTGCTAGTATTGCTACACATCAACAACAGGCAGCTGAGAGCCAAATCATGAATGAATTCCCATTCGCAATTGCCACAAAAATAACAAAATACCTAGGAATACAGCTAACAAGGGAAGTCAAGGACATTTTCAAGGAGAATTACAAACCACTGCTCAAAGAAATCAGAGATGACACAAACAAATAGAAAAGCATGTCATACTCATGGACAGGAAGAATTGATATTATTAAAATGGCCATGCCCCCCCAGAAATTTATAGATTTAATGCTATTTCCACTAAACTACCATTGACATTCATCACAGATTTAGAAAAGCTATTTTAAAATTCATATGGAACCAAAAAAGAACCCAAATAACCAAGACAATTCTAAGCAAAAAGGATAAAGTTGGAGGCATCATGCTACCTGATTTCAAACTACACTGCAAAGCTACAGTAATCTAGACAGCTTGGTACCGGTACAAGAACAGACACATAGACCAGTGGAAAAGAACAGAGAACCCAGAAATAAGACTGTGCACCTACAACCACCTGATCTTTGACAAACCTGACAAAAACAAATGGGGACAGGATTTCCTGTTTAGTAAATGGTGCTGGAAGAACTGGCTAGCCGTATGCAGAAAATTAAAACTGGACCTCTTTAAATTAAAAAAAATCAACTCAAGACCTAAAGACTTAAACGTAAACCCCAAAACTATAAAAACCCTAGAAGAAGACCTAGGCAATAATACCATTAGGGACATAGGCATGGGCAAAGATTTCATGAACAAGATGCCAAAACCAATCACAACAAAAGCAAATTGACAAATGGGATCTAATTAAACTGAAGTGCTTCTGCACAGCCAAAGAAACTATTATCAGAGTAAACAGACAACCTATAGAATGAGAGAAAATTTTGGCAAACTGTACATCTGACAAAGGTCTAACATCCAACATCTACAAGGAACTTAAACAAACTTACAAGAAAAAAACAAACAACCCTATTAAAAAGTGGGCAAAGGATATGGACTGACACTTAAACGGAGACTTTCATGAAGCCAACAAAGATATGGAAAGAAGCTCAACATCACTGATCATTGGAGAAATGAAAATCAAAACCACAATGAAATGCCGTCTTGACCAGGCACAGTGGTTCACGCCTGTAATCCCAACATTCTTGGAGGCCGAGATCACCTGAGGTCAGGAGTTTGAGACCAGCCTGGCCAACATGATGAAACTCTGTCTCTACTAAAAATTAGCTGGGCCTAGTGGTGCTCACCTGTAATCCCAGCTACTCAGGAGGCTGAGACAGGAGAATCTCTTGAACACAGGAGGCAGAGGTTGCAGTGAGCTGAGATCATTTCGCTGCACTCCAGCCTGTGTGACAGAGTGAGACGTTGTCTCAAAAAAAAAAAAAAGAAAGAAAGAAAGAAAAAAAGCCCATCTTACAGCAATTAGAATGACTATTATGAAAAAGTCAAAAAGTACATGCTGGTGAGGTTGTGGAGAAAAAGGAGTGCTTTTACACTGTTGGTAGAAGTGTAAATTAGTTCAGCCATTGTGGAAGACAGTATGGTTATTCCTCAAAAACCTAGGGGCAGAAATACCATTTGACCCAGCAATACCATTACTGAGTATATATCCAAAGGAATAGAAATCATTCTATTATAAAGACACATGCATGTCATGTCCATTGCAGCACTATTCACAATAGCGAAGACACGGAATCAGCCCAAATGTTTATGGATGATAGGTTGGATGAAGAAAATGTGTTACATATGCACCATGGAATACTATGCAGCCATATAAAGGAATGAGACTGTGTCCTTTGCCGGGACATGGATGGAGCTGGCAGCCATTATCCTCAGCAAATTAATGCAGGAATAGGAAACCAAATACCACATGTTCTCACTTATAAATCAGAGCTGAATGATGAGAACATATGGACACATGGGAAGGGAACAACACACACTGGGGCCTGTCGGACGGTGGGGGATGTGAGGAGGGAGAACATCAGGAAGAATAGCTAATGAATGCTGAGCTTAATGCCTAGGTGACTGGTTTGATAGGTACAGCAAACCACCATGACACACATTTACCTGTGCAACAACCCTGTACGTGTGCACATCCTGCACATGCACCCCTGAACTTAGTAAAAGTTAGAAATCAAAATAAAGTAAAATTAAAAAATAAACATGAGAATAGATAAATGTGTCAGAATAACTGGTATCAATTGTTTAATTATAAGTGGCATTTTGTTGTAAGTCAAGCATTAGTAGAATTTGTTTTGTTGATTAGAGCTCTTTTGAGTAAAATGATTAAAAACAACTTTTTTTTTTAAACCTGAAAATTTGAGTATAGATTTTGGGCTGCAATAATACCCCAATCCATTGCCCCACAATGCCTTTCTCGAAATTTTCATCTGGCCCTTTGATATCTAATTGTAAATTCTCATCCTGAGATGAGGTTGAAATTAAAGCACCCATATTACTCATATATATGTAATGTATATATTACATATATACATATATGAATACATTATACATATAGTATATTATATATACTATATATATAATACATGTATATTATATGTGTAATACATATGTTAGATAAAAATTTTGTGAAGAATGAGTTATGTAATTATGTTGTCTAGTTGTTCTCCACTGCACTTTTGAGGGACTGTTCTTAGTAATGTGGTGGACGTTATTTACTTAGAAATAAAGAATTCTATAGTTATATTTGGAAGGGTTATTCATCAGGGTTCTTTGGTTTACAAATGGCTGAATACAGCTCAAAATGCCTTAAGCTTAAAGGTTTATGTAACTAAAAGATCCAGGGGTCCCTCTGGAGCAGCCCAATTCAGAGGCACAAACCAGGCCATTCAAACTTAGCCATAGTCATTTCTGTGGTTCTGTTTCTTTTATTACTTTCTTCAAATACTGTGTTCTTTCATGACCCTTTACCCTCTGCCTAGATTCATCTTCCCTTCCTGGCTGGCAAATTCTTACATACCCTTTAAAGCCCAGGTCAAATGCTACCACTACTTCATATATTTTGCCAACTGACTGTCAGCCCATCTTAGTCTGTTTTTGCTGCTATAACAAAATGCCTAAAACTGGGCAATTAATATACAATGGAAATTTATTTCTCACAATTCTGGAGGCTGGGGAGTCCAAGATCAGGTACCTGTAGATTTGGTGTCTGGTGAGGTATCTCTGCTTATAAAATGGTGCCGCCTTGTTCTATCTTCTGGAGGGGACAAAGGCTGTGTCTCATGTGAAAGGGTGGAAGTGGGAGGCAGCACTCTGAAGCCTCCATATAAGAATGTGAATCCCATTCATAAGGACAGAATCCTTATGGCCTAATCACCTTGCCCTATCTCTTAATACCATCACCTGGAAAATTAAGTTCTGACATGTGAGTTTTGGAGGGACATCTACATTCAAACCATATCAGCCTCCATGTAAAAATAATTGCTCTTTTGACAGAGTTCCCAAAGCCATTTGTTCATACTCTAGTGGAACACTAATTGGGTTATATTATAGGTTTTCATTGGTTTGTTTTGTTTTGTCTTCTAATGATACGTGTAGAGAGATGGAGGGCTCCCAAATCTGTGTTCCTCCTCTTTATCCTGGCCACTTTGTGGCAATTACCTTTTCCAGCTCCCTTCCAGTTACGTAGGTCATGGAATTGAGTTCTTGTGCCACCAAATTGCAGGCCATTTTCAGATCTGGCCCCCAAACCTCCTACGCAATTGTCTACACTGTCCCTCTCTGACCTGTGGTCAGGTGTAGAGAATCTGGACAAGCATCTTCCATCGTATGAAGGGAATACTAAATCCCTGAATGACTGCATGGAAGAGAGCACTGTTCCTCTTAGCCCACATTGAGGTATACTGTGAGTGAGAAATCAACCTTTATCATGCCATAATACTATATTTATCACATTAAGACACCATTTTAATTATTAATATCTATTGTATAACAAGCCATATCAAAACTTAGTGGCTTCAAACAACCATTTTTAAATACACACAAATCTGCATGTAGGCTGGGCTTAGCTGGGCAGTTCCTTTGCTGGTCTTGCTGCTGCTGGTTAATCATCAGCTGGTGGGTTGGCTGCGGGCTGGGTACACTTGGGACACTGGAACACGGGGTTTCTCTCTCTTTTCATGTAGTTACAGACCTCTCTCACTCTCTGTGCCTTCTCCATGGGACCCTTCACTGGTCTCTCTACCAGCATAGCCAGACGTCTATGGAGTCTCTGAAGAGTGCAAAAGTGAAACCTGCTAAGCCTTCTTAAGGAAGAAAGGACACAGCATCAATTCCATTGCATTCTATGGGCTAAGGCAAGTCAAAAGACCAGCTTAATTCAAGGAAAGAGGGCTATGTGAAAGTTAAACATGGAGAGGTATGGCTTTTGGGGGCTACCGATGTAACAGACCCTCACGACCACTGAGGTGAGGGACTTGTTTGTTACAGCAGCTGCCTATACTGACAAATCGACACCAGTAGCTCAGTGTTTCCCAGACTTCACCGATCGCTTACTGCCCTCACTATTTTTGCACTTTCTATGTACCATTTTTTAATATTACTAACTAAATATTTATTTTTAATCAATGAACTTGAAATATAAATTTACTGAAAAATAAACTTTGCGTTAATACTGTAACCGAAAGATTGGAAGTGTAATTATATTATTCTTTCATTCTCATTAAAATAAGTCCATAACTATTAAAATGGCCAGTCCACAAAGCCCTTCAAACCATCTCCCTGTCATCAGGAATGGACCCAGCCCCTGGAAAGGAGGTTATAGAGATGCTTGATAATTTTGGTTCAACTCAGTTTTGTGGAATTCAAATCTGCTTCTCTGTAATTTATACCCACCAGATTCCACCAAAACCAATCTGACTTTCTTTCTGACTGCCCTTTGATGAGTTTTCAAGAGAATTTTCCACTACCTGAACATTCCCACTTTCTTCAAAGTATCCTTGTTTCCTTGAAGCATTCTAACAATGAGGGAAAAATAGCCCAGTAAAATGCCTGAACCACCTCAAAATACCAAAGGCTACCTTCCTCTCTTTTCTATATTTGCCTTCTGGGCTGGTTCAGAGCCCAGGAGCAAGATGGCAGGTGGGCAGGTGTGGCTTGCTTCTCTGCAGGGATGACAAACAGTGTGTTCCTCTCAAGATCACCTGTTTCCATAACAACCGTGGGCACGGCCTTCTCTGTGCCAAATGTGCTCATGTGTCCCAAGAGCTTGGAGGCACAGCTCCAGAACCCACCGCAACCCCCTGCAGGGTTCTTGCTCCGAATGGTTCCCATTCTGTAGAGATGCTCCCACAGCTCCTTCAGCCGTCTGTTCATGGATCTCCATTTCTTCTTTCTTTCTCTCTCTTCCCCTCTCATTCTTCTTTTTTTTAAATGACTGAGGCACCCCCTTTCCTTAGCTCCTGTCCTAAATATTGAGAATAAATCTGAAACTCAGAGCATACTTACCTACTGTTTTCTTGCGAATGACAAGGTCCTTGCCTCTGCTTTCTTAACACTGCAGAAACGGTAGTGGCTTAATTGGAATGTTCTAGAAAGGGGATCTCTGGACACTGGGCAGCCAAGCACTAAGGCCCTGGGAAATTTTCTAAGTGAAAGGGAGTCATTGAACAGTTTCCAATGTGTCTTTGTTTCTGATTCCAAAGAAATCCTAATTTGATTTCTAACCCCCCAACTCAGAGACCTCGGAAGTTTAGCTGAAAAAGTGCCAAGGAAAATTCCCTCACAAAAACCTAATTCATAGGGTCCTGTGGTCATGGCTCTTTGAGGCAACTGACACTAAAATATAAGAGGGCCTCATTCTTCAAGGGGAGCCTCCCAGGGGCACCACACCTCCCATAAAGCCCAGCCGGGTCCACCAGCCTCATGGACTACACAGGCCTGGGGGTGAATCCTGTCCCCACCGCACATGGTTGTACAGTTTTGGCTAACATTCTCCTGGGGCCTTAGAGTATCTTGGTAAGGCTGACTTGAGGTGTCGTGTGCTTTGAGTGCTGAAATGCAGCAGTTCTCAAAGTTTGGCTTGGTATAAATGCAGGTTCCTAGGCCCCATTCCACTTTTGGTTCCATGGGGCTGCGGCCTGAGAATGTGCATGGCCAAGGTCTTCTTAGGTAGTGCTGAGGGAGGTGGGTCCAGATCCAGTTTGGAGAGATTTGAGTCTAATAGGTGTCCTGTCCATGGAGACTTGAAACTTTGCCAGCAGGTCTTATTCTTACAGCTGCTATGTGGTGGGCAGTGAACTAGAACTGGAACAAAGAAATAAAGGGAGGAAAAATCAAGCTCTCAGCTTGTAATGAAGCCTGGTTGGGAGGAGCCCTTTCCCATCTGGATGAACAGGATGGTGGGTCAGCGTGGCGCTGGTGCCCTCTAGTGGTCATATGGAAACTACTGGCACATTCCTCTGTGAAGCTTCCATTTCTGCTTCCCTGGAAACATCACCGATGGCCGTGACTGCCCCTTTCTATTGGTAGGAAAGGGATTTGATCTGTGCCACCTCTTGATGCGGGCAGCTGGGTGAAGTGGAAACCTCAGAAATCTTGGAGTCAAAGATACCTTAGTTCTAACTCTTTTTCCATCACTTGCTGTATGGCCTGTACAAGCCATTTAACTTTTCTGAGTCTCGTTTTTCTGATCTGTAAAATATGCAAAACAAAAGAACAATATTCCACCACGGGGAGATCTTGACCTCATTCTGCATTCTCCCTCCTGGGTTTTTCCGCCATAGTTTAGGGTCCACCCTTTGTCCTGAGGTCCTCCCCAGACGTGGCTGAGAAGACTGGGGCGCCCTCAGTAATAGTAATAGGCAGAGTGGGTTTCCTCCAATGGAGGCTGGTCCCTGTGCACCCCTGAAATGGTTCCCACGAAGATTAATCCTCTTGTTGAGATGGGGCCCCAGTCCTGGCAGCTGGCTCAGCTCTACCCTTGTCCTCCGGCCTCCAGCCCCTGCAATGTCTTCTATAGTTTGGGCAGCTGAGAAATTTGATTTCCAAATGTTCGTCAAAATTTTTCTGCTTTATACTTGTCACTGGCTTTGAGCTTAAAAGACAGAAATGTGGGACTTTGGTTCTCTGATTGCACAGTGACCTCCACCGCCCGAGGCGGGGGTACTCCTTCAGAGCCGTCAGATGGAGGTTGGGCAGCATAGCCCTCAGGGCACGAGGGAACATTTTACTGAGTGCAGAGAAAGCACATCAGTTGATAACTTTGAAATATCATTGCACACATGCTGATAGAAATGCCACATTGCAGAGACATGCTGAGGGTGAGACTTTACAAGGCATGGGGCTGGCATAGGACAGGAACTCCACCCCCTTTTCCTTTAAAAAAAGTGGCTCATTAGATACACGTTTTGTTTTTGACTTCACATGGAAGCTTCTTCTGTTGTTTTCTCTTTCAATAATCACATAGAGGCATGCAACTGCTACCAAGGCTTTGCAAACTGGAAACCTATTTATTCTGCAATGGGCCAGACATTCTTCTAGGAGTAGGGGAAACAGCTGGAGAAACTATATACCTGCCCCACCTCAATCCAGGTGCAGGTGACAGGCCGCCAGCACCGGTAAGCGTGGCAAACAACAGGCGCTGGGAAGTGCTAGGAAGGAAAGCCAGGGAGCACAGCTGGGGGCGGGCAGCCTCTGCCGAGGCCACACAGGAGCTGAGGCCTATGTGAGGTCAGAGGCTGAGCATCTGGGGCATTCCAGAGCATTCCAAGTCTGAGTCTACAGTGTCTTTACCCCCGGTTGTTTAATTTGGCCACTAGTGACCAAGTCATTGATATGTTCACACAGGTTCTGACCTGGGGGTTCTCAGCCAGCTGACAAGAAATTCAGCTATTGAGCAAGGCCCTTTGCCTGCTGGACCCAGTGCTAAGAGTGGGGTCACTGCCATCACCATGGCTTCTGCCGCTCTTGTCCTCTTGTCCCCTAAAGAGATCAAGGGCAATTCATGAAGAATTTGGCCTGGAGTCCATGTGGCCCGCATGGCCCAGCGTGTGCAGGGCCCTCTTGCAGTATGATGCCTGGCGGAGGTGCACAGGGGTGGTTCCAAGCACACCCAGCTCCTTCCTGCCTGTTGCTTTGGCACTTGGGGCTCTTCTGCCTGGAATTCTCTGACCCTGGGTTTTCCATGGTTGGCTCGTTTGCCTCCTTCAGCTCTTACTCCAAATGTCACCTCCCCAGAGACAATGCAGCCACGGCTGACCTTGCTGCACTCTTCACTCTGTGGCCTGTTCGTTTCCCTTACAGCTCTCGGCGCTGCTTGAAAGCTGTGTGTTCATTTCTACCCCTTTGCACTAGGAGGGCAGTTCCTTAGACACAGTATTCACCCGTCCTCGTCCCCTCTGTGTCCCCAGGCCAAGGGGACAAGCCCACAACACAGACATTCACTCTCAAAGCCCAGGTCACCCTCGGTTTTTATTCCCTTCCCCGCTAGTCTTCATTTTCTTTGAGGTTTCTTTAAAAAAGAAAATACAACCATATAACAGCAAAAAGGAAAGATTTTAATAAACAGTTCTCCTACTTTAAACATATTTCACGGGCTCTTCATTCCTCCCGCCACACGCAGGTGCGCTGTTGTCATGGGTTTTGAGCCATTGGATAACTGGTGTGCTTCAAGTGAACATTCCTTAAACACTTTTTAATGTGTTTATAGACTTTTTATAAATATATGAATCATTCTAAATGGCTCCATCATATTCTGGGACTAGATATATATATTTTTTTGTATCTTGCGTGTATGGATTATTGTTTGTACTATATATAGGGCAAGGGAAGATTCTGATTCTCCTGGTGGCTGTGCCAGTGAATGAATATTATGAGACTTCACAGATAGAAAAACCAGGGCTCAGAAAAGGGAAGCCATTTGCCCAGGGACACACAGCGAGGACTGAATCACATCTGTGCTCTGTGCAATGTGCTTCCAGTCTGGTGGTGGTGTTGGGGGACATCGTTATGACACCCATTCCTAATTGTGAGCAGCTGGGCGTGTTCGCCGTTGTGGCATCATAGACCAGTGCCTTTCAAAATGGGCACTTGTAACTCAGGGGCTGCATGAGATGACCCATTCCAGTGAGCAAAGAATCAATTAGAATTTTAATTTCTATTTCTTTGCATTTTTGCCATATTTTTTACACATTATATATGTTCAATAACAGATGTAATTTATTAGTGCTGCAGAAAATATGTATATATGTATATTTTTGCTTGCACAGTTTCGGATTGATGAGGGCTCGTAAAAAGCATCTTGATGAATATCTTGTACATATAGCAGCAGCTGAAGGCCATGACTAAAGCGAAAGGGAAAGTGTCAGAAGTGAGGCATCTGTGCAGCAAAGGCTTTCAGCTTCTTCAGGATTTTCTCTTGTATTTATCCACAGGTGTCTTAAATTTTCTTCCCCTCTTTCCTGGATAGTATTCCTTTAAAAAAATATATATATATTGAAACAGAGTTTTGCTCTTGTTGCCCGGGCTGGAGTGCAGTGGCTCGATCTTGGCTTACTGCAACCTCTGCTTCCTGGTTCGGGTGATTCTCTTGTCTCAGCCTCCCAAGTAGCTGGGATTACAGGCACATGCCACCATCATGCCCAGCTATTTTTTATATTTTTAGTAGAGATGAGGTTTCACCATGTTGGCCAGTCTGGTCTCTAACTCCTGACCTCAAGTGATCCGCCCACCTCTGCCTCTCAAAGTGCTGGGATTTCAGGCATGAGCCACCACACCTGGCTTCCTGGCTAGTATTCTTAAGGAGCAGAATCACCATGCCTTGCAGGAGCTGACTGTCATGTACCAGTTCTCAGGATGGGTCCTCCCCCTTTTCCCCATGACAAGTAAGGATACTCAGTGGACAAAGTCCTGGGCAAGGCTTACGTACAGGATATCACTAGGTGGATGATCTTGGAAATCCACTCAGTCCTCATTTGGGAATCTATCGAGGGCCAGGTGCTGGGTCCTGGGCTGTGCAATAGGAAGCCAGGATGCATACCAGGGCCCAGTCTTTGAAGAGCCCAATGGCAGTCACAGACAGATCTGTCCAAATAGTCTGATCCTTCCAAACTGAGCATCCAAACAGTGGGTGCACAGTCCCAATGGGAGCATAAGAAAAGCCATGGCAGAATTTTCTTGAGGGCTTGAGGGTGGTTCAGAGAAAGCTCACCAAGAAACGGGTGCCTGAGTTGGATCTTGCACGATGAACATAAGGCCACCGGGGGGGGGGGGGACAATGGGTACAACAGTCCTGTGCAAGCCTGCAAACGCTCGGCCCACTGGTGTGGATCCGGGAGCTGCATTATTTTTCCACTGTTGAGTCACTGCCCATGAGTCATTGCCCTCGAAAGGAGGTGATATTGGAGAAGCAGGCAGGGCACAGATCATGGAGGACTCTGAATCCTGTATGGCTCGCCCATTGCTCTGAAAGCTATGATGAGCCATTGGAGAGATTTGAGTAGAAAAGTAACCATTTATCTCTAAACCATTTATGTAATAGGACGGAAATGGAGAGAAAGAGGTTTTCACAATTAGCAGATGAGACACGGCGGGGCATGGTGATTCACACCTGTAAACCCAGCACTTTGGGAAGTGTTAGGGTCCGTGAGATCGGCACGTCTGCCAGGGATCTCTTGACCAGCAAGAGGGTCCTAATACCTGGAAGAGAGAGTGCGCAGAAGAAAAGAGAGATAGAGAAAGAAATGGGTCTGGAGGTCTGATAAGAGCTATGCTCAGATCAGCGATTTATTCTTTGTGCACAGTTGCTTATATATGTTTTCTCATACAGTGTCTGATGTAGGTCCCATTACAAAAGTTTTATCAGGAGGGAACAGAAAATTACAAAGTAAGCATGGGAGTTGGTAGCATACAGGTTTATCTAAAGATCACTGAACCCAAAACAAACAAAAGATTCTAATCCTATTAAGATTCTTATCCTCTTATCAATGACTACAGTTACAGTAAATAACATCAAGGCGAGCAATAATTTGAGGGGTAGCATTTTTCTAGTAACATGTGAGTGAACACGGGATTTAGTGAATGCAGGTAAACAGAGTCATAAAACCAGCCCAGAATGGGAACTTCAAGAGACAATAGTCTCGTAAATAGTCACGCAGGCCTCACCCAGACATGCCATTAGCTCAGTGGATCAAGAATAGGCTTCTGCAAACTCAGGCCTCTATCACTGCCTTCTTTTTTCCTCAGCTCGACTGCCCTCAGCATGGGGAGAGTATGTCCGGGCTCTAACTCTGTTATGGCGGAGACACGGAGGGGTCTCTATGGTGGTGGAATGATCCCCATAGGGAAGCCGAGGAGGGCAGATCACCTGGGGTTGGGAGTTCAAGGCCAGCCTGACCAACATGGAGAAACCCCATCTCTACTAAAAATACAAAATTAGCCAGGTGTGGTGGCGCATGCCTGTAATCTCAGCTACTTGGGAGGCTGAGGCGGGAGAATCGCTTGAATCCAGGAGGTCGAGGTTGCGGTGAGCCAAGATCATGCCATTGCACTCCAGCCTGGGCAACAAGAACGAAACTCCGTCTCAAAACAAAAAAGCAAACAAATTAAATAAACAAGCAAAAAACAAAGCCAAAACCAAAAAAGGCAGATAAGACCCAAGGAGGAACTGGATCAAGGCAGTTACGGGAGAATGGGCTGGAGGCTAAAGGTGTTGTGGAGGTGGACTCAGTAGGACCTCCTGGCTGACCAGAATCCAGAAAGTGAAAGGGGCCCAGGTTCACACCAGGGATCTGGCATTAAGGAAATAGTGTCATTCACCAAGATAGGCATCAGAAAAAAGGAGCTGTTATTTAGAAAAGAGATATCCAAAACACAGTTCGAGGTTGTATCTAGAGCTCAGGAGACAGACTTGGGTTGGAGATGGTTACACCTGGGAGTCATTAGCTTAGCGAGGATTTGGGGAGCTGCAGATGTTTACAAGGCAAAGTCGACAGATGAGGGGACCTTGGGGGATGTGGGTGTTTGCGATGAAAAACAGTCCTGGTTTATTTCATTTGACAATTTCTATGGTGTGACTATTTTCACTACGAGTGACTGCAAGCTACCAACGTGAAATTGCTGAACATAGGTTCGAAAGTGATGCGCACAGTTTGCTCCTGTGAGCTGGTATGAGCCAGCTGGACACAGCAGCGGATGTATCTCCACATGTGAAAATCTCTCCTCTGTTGGGACTCTCTTTCTTCAGGAGTTTTCTTCAGAGCTCCTCAAATGAAATTTGCATGTCTCATGTATGTTAAGTATTTCTATGTGATGCAATACCAACAAACATATGGGAGCTTCATTTTGCCTGAATCACTGCAGGAAGCTTGAGTTCCTCCCATTGCTCCCACTCAGTGGTGCCCAGGCAAGCTCTGCTGGGCAAGAATCCCTGCCACAACTCCCAGGGGATGCGTCCATGGAGTGTTCTGCATGCTGTCTCAAGCTTCTGGAGTTTTCAGGCAGTGCTGATCCAATTTCAATGAAAGTACTTTTTGTTTTGATGAAGAGGTTGAAACTATGAACACAATTTTAAAGTCATAGCAATACAGCGTTTTTATCACTTGAAATTGGGTCTCTTTGGATCAAGTTGTATCAAATTTGGGAGTCCCTTTTCAGAGCTTTATAACAACTTTGTAAAACAAACACTGTCACTTTGTCACACCTCCCTATATCATTCCTATTCTCACCTCTTGAGAGTGACAATGCCTCAACCACCTCCACAGTCATCATCTGCCCTCACTGGGGGTGAAAGACACCTGGGGACCTCAGTAAAGAGGAGGTGATGGGGATGGAAGGAGTCTGGAGTATGGTATAGGAGAAGATGGGGGAGGGACTCAGGACAGGGGTTAAGCAGGGCAGGGGCAGCTGGGCAGCCTGATAAAAGGCCAGAGAATGCAGTGGCCTGTTTTGTGACCATTAAAAACCATGGAGCTGGGTGGAAGGAAAATGGACCTGGGGACTGAAGAAATCTGAGGTCAGTCATTTCTTCTTCTGTGGCCTTGGGCAAGTTGCTTTAATTTCTCTGAGCCTCAGTTTCCCCACTTGTGAAACCACATACATACTTCATAAGGGTGTTCTGAGGATGGCAAAAAAGGTCTGTGCAGCTTTGAGCTCAGTGTCTGGCACCTGGTGTGCTCTTCCCAAGTTAAAGGGAAAACTGAGGAGAAGAGTTGAACAAGCAGGTGGAAGCAAGGGCTTTGGTCAGAGGGACAGCACTGAGAAGGGGATCTGAGAGGCACCAGAATACCAGGGAGTCAGGGCCAGCAGCAGTTCTGACCCCTGAGATCCTTCTGGGAGCAGCGGGACCCAAATGATCAGGCTGTGGACTTGGTCAGGGACTGGGATCAGCCCCTCAGCCAGCCCACTTCTTAGTGCTTTGGTCAGGACTCCACATAGTAACGGTGATCATTTTTCTTTCTAATATTTGACATTGTATAAGGCAGCTTCAAGCTGTTGGGCACACCAAGAATATCATAAATTGATGGCTTTCTCTTTAATGGTTTGAGAGTGCACCACAACCCAAATCTAAGTATGTAATAGATGTTTAAATATACTCTTTTTTTTTAATTTATTTTATTTTATTTTTTATTGCATTTTAGGTTTTGGGGTACATGTGAAGAACATGCAAGATTGTTGCATAGGTACACACGCGACAGTGTGATTTGCTGCCTTCCTCCCCTTCACCTATATCTGGCATTTCTCCCCATGCTATCTCTCCCCATCTCCCCACCCACCGCTGTCCCTCCCCTATTTCCCCCCAACAGACCCCAGTGTGTGATGCTCCCCTCCCTGTGTCCATGTGTTCTCATTGTTCAACACCTACCTATGAGTGAGAACATGTGGTGTTTGATTTTGTGTTCTTGCGTCAGTTTGCTGAGAATGATGGTTTCCAGGTTCATCCATGTCCCTACAAAGGACACAAACTCATCGTTTTTGATGGCTGCATAGTATTCCATGGTGTTTATGTGCCAAATTTTCCCTGTCCAGTCTATCATCGATGGGCATTTGGATTGGTTCCAAATCTCTGCTATTGTAAACTGTGCTGCAGTGAACAATCATGTGCACGTGTCCTTATAGTAGAACGATTTATAATCCTTTGGATATATACCCAGAAATGGGATTGCTGGGTCGAATGGAATTTCTATTTCTAGGTCCTTGAGGAATCGCCACACTGTCTTCCACAATGGTTGAAATAATTTACACTCCCACCAACAGTGTAAAAGTGTTTCTATTTCTCCACATCCTCTCCAGCATCTGTTGTCTCCAGATTTTTTAATGATCGCCATTCTAACTTGCATGAGATGGTATCTCAATGTAGTTTTGATTTGTATTTCTCTCATGACCAGTGATGATGAACATTTTTTCATATGCTTGTTGGCCTCATATATGTCTTCTTTTCTAAAGTGTCTGTTCATATCTTTTGCCCACTTTTGAATGGGCTTGTTTGTTTTTTTCTTGTAAATTTATTTTAGCTCTTTGTAGATTTTGGATATTAGCCTTTTGTGAGATGAGTAGATTGCAAAAATATTTTCCCATTCTGTTGGTTGCTGATTCACTCTAATGACTGTTTCTTTTGCTGTGCAGAAGCTGTGGAGTTTGATTAGGTCCCATTTGTCTATTTTGGCTTTTGTTGCCAATGCTTTTGGTATTTTAGTCATGAAGTCCTTGCCTATGCCTATGTCCTGAATGGTTTTGCCTAGATTTTCTTCTAGGGTTTTTATGGTGTTAGGTCTTATGCTTAAGTCTTTAATCCATCTGGAGTTAATTTTAGTGTAAGGTGTCAGGAAGGGGTCCAGTTTCTGCTTTCTGCACATGGCTAGGCAGTTTTCCCAGTACTGTTTATTAAACAAGGAATCCTTTCCCCATTGCTTGTTTTTGTCAGGTTTGTCGAAGTTCAGATGGTTGTAGATGTGTGGTGTTGCGTCTGAGGCCTCTGTTCTGTTCCATTGGTCTATATCTCTGTTTTGGTACCAGTACCATGCCGTTTTGATTACTGCAGACTTGTAGTATAATTTGAAGTCTGGTAGTGTGATGCCTCCAGCTTTGTTATTTTTGCTTAGAATTGACTTGGCTATGCAGCCTCTCTTTTGGTTCCATATGAAGTTTAAGGTGGTTTTTTCCAGTTCTGTGAAGAAGGTCATTGGTAATTTGATGGGGATAGCATTGAATCTGTAAATTACTTTGGGCAGTATGGCCATTTTCACGATATTGATTCTTCCTAACCATGAGCATGGAATGTTTCTCCATCTGTTTGTCTCCTCTCTTATTTCATTGAGCAGTGGTTTGTAGTTCTCCTTGAAGAGGTCCTTTATGTTCTTTGTCAGTTGTATTCCTAGGTATTTTATTCTCTTTGTAGCAATTGTGAATGGCAGTTCATTCTTGATTTGGCTCTTTTTAAGTCTGTTATTGGTGTATAGGAATGCTTGTGATTTTTGCACATTGATTTTGTATCCCGAGACTTTGCTGTAAATATACTCTTAAATATATGTGACTTCTACCAAATACACCTTCCCATGTATGCACGTATTCAACAATCCTGCATGATCTGCACATGTACCCAGAACCTAAAGTACAATAAAAAATTGTATAATATAAATGGCATTCTTTAGGTTCAAATTTATATTTTCATTTTCACTAGTTCAGTTGATTTAATTTTAAGGCATTTTATATTTTGGAACTGTGATCATTTTTAAAATACCTTGTTTTTTCTTTCCTCCTGGCAAAACCTAAGTAGCTCAGGTGTAGAAATCATGTAAAACACTAAAAAGAATAAAGAAGAAAACAGAAATGACCCTGAACCCCAAAGACATAGAAAAAAACATTTAGGCTTTGTGTTCCATTCATGTGTATATTTTTACACTATTATACGTATTTGGTTGCATATTACACAGTTATGGTTCCTGGCTTTTTAAATTTAACATCATATCATGAGCATTTGCTCATGTTATTACACAGTTGTTTCAAAGAATGTCTTTAATGGCTGTACAGTGTTCTATTCTGTCACTCTGAGTTTACTCCTACTTTTGCTTGTTCCTCTCCCCCATATTTAAAAATAATGCTTTGAGGCACATACTTGAATCAGACTTTTTTCCTTAGCTGAGACGATCTCCTTAGACTCTATTCACAGAAGTGGATAGAACTAAAGGGATGTGATTATTTTCTAGACTCTAGATCCATCTAGCCCTTGAGAAAACGTTCCAAATTATATGTCCATCTGTGGCATCTTGTTCTAGCCAATCGGTTATTCTTATGCAAACTTCTTGAAGTTCTGGATGTATGTTTGCGGTGTAGGGAAGTCTAGGACCTCAAGTTAAGAAATACTGCATTATGTAAATAACAATCATGGGTAAGATTAAAATAAAACAATAGAACCTAGAAGGCTCAGCTATTTAAAAAAAGATCTCCATGGACCAGAAATGGAACATCAGTTTCAAATGGTAAGTGGTGCTGAAGGGGTGCAGGCCATGCATGAGAAGAAATGGCTGAGAGTTCAATTCCTGCCTGGTGGAGTGACTAGAATTGTTCAGAGAATGAGATAAAGCCAGGCTCCATGCTTAGTGCTAGGGTCCTGGATGCCGCCCCATTCTCTTGTGAAAAGGAGTTGAAAACCCTGCCACTGTTCTCTGGGTGGGATCCACAGGGAGCTTGAGGCAGAGGTAGAAGCACATGAACCAGTGGAACCAGTCACAGGTTCAGAGGCTGACCCAGTTCCCCCAGGCTCTGTGACTAGATCTGAGTCACCATCAGTATTATTGTGGGGAATAATTCTAAGCTGCCTTTTGAAGTCCTGGATTAGTCCTAGAGAGCCAAGTGGACACAAATGCAAAACTACCAGAGCCAAGGAACAATGAACTCATAAGAAAGGAGAACTCAGAAGAAAGGAAAGGAGAGGTAAGAATAGAAAGAAGACAGGGAAGAGTTCCATTTAAAAGGAGGCTACAACCCATTAATCTGAAGCTCATGAAGAGATCAAATGCCCAGAAAGACAACCGCCAAAACTGACGATTGGAATCAGAATTTAATCTGGAAATGGCGATTGCCTAAAACTCTGAAAAAGACTTTAAAAGAAGGATGTATAGAATATTTGGAGAGTGAAAAGTACAAGAAATTAAGAAATAACAATAATCTGAATATGAAAAGAAGCAATTATTTTGGGGAAAACATTGGGATAAAACACAAGGCAGGAAACGTTCAATCAAAGAGTGTTTAATTGGAAATTGGTACTGAAAACCACAAAAAGACACAGCACTGAAAGCAAAGAATGTAAAGAATATTTTGAAACAAGCAGTAAAAAGACAAGGAGGATGGGTGGAGGGACTCAGACTTGATCTTCTAAGAGTGGAGGGAGTGGAGGGAGTGAAGACGAGTGATGTTTGGAGAAATAATTAGTGGGGACTGTCTGAGCTCAAGCTGTCATGGCAAAATGTCATAGACTAAGTGGCTTAAATGACAGATGTTTTATTTTCTCACAGTTTTGGAGGCTGAGAAGTCCAAGATCAAGGTGCCGGCAGACTCAGTTCCTGGTAAGACTGCTCTTCCTGATTTGCAGACTCTCCCACCTTCTTGCTGTGTGCTCAAACAATCTTTCCTTGGGATGTGCATGTGGAGAGACAGATCTCTCTCTTCCTCTTCTTATTACCCCACCAAACTTACCAAATTAGGACTCTGCCCTTGTGACTTCATTTGACCTCAATTATCTCTAAAAGTCCTATCTCCAAATATAGTCTCAATGGGGGTTAGGACTTCAGCATATGATTTTTAGGGGATGCAATTTTATAGATACAATTGAGTTGAGAACAGGAACTTTCCAGAAAAGAAGATAGGAGTCCATAGATCGAAAGAGCACTCTGGGGCTGGGGGTAGTGGCCCCTGGCCACCTGTAATACCAGCACTTTGGGAGGCAGAGGCAGGTGAATCACTTGAGCTCAGGAGTTCAAGACCAGCCCGGGCAACATGGCAAAACTCCATCTCTACAAAAAGAGGTAAAAAAGAGCACTCAGTATCCTGAAAAGCAGAACCCAAACCAAATCCAACCATGTTGTAATGCAACTAGAAAATACCAAGGCTGAAAAGTAACTATAGAGTTAGTTGCTGGAGAAAAAAGATAGATTACTCATAGACGAATAGCAATTTTTCTGATGGCTGACTTCTCATTGACAAGAATGTATTTGAAAAAGTAAAAGTGATATTTGTAAACCTTTGAGGAATAATAATTCAACCTTTGTTTTTAAGTTAAACTTCATTAAAATTCAGAAAGGATGGCAAAGCAAAATCATTTCTAACATACAGAAAATAAGCCCTTTATAGACATGCATTAAATGAATTATTAAATGTTGCACTTCAGCAGGAAGAGAAGTGAACACAGAGAGAGGGCATGGAAGGAACAATGTTTGCAAACGTTAACACTGACAATATTGGCAATTGAATCAATCATTGACATCAGAAATCATTCTACTGCGTTTAAAAAAGGTAAGAATAAAATTCCATATAAAAATAAAGTGTGTATGCATGTGTGTATATGTGCATGTGTGTGTGCATGTGTGCATGTGTGTGTGTGCATGTGCATGTGTGCATGTGTATGTGTGCATGTGCGTATGTTCGTGTGCATGTGCGTGCATGCATGTGCATGTGTGTATGTGCATGTGTGTGCATGTGTATGTGCATGTGTTCATGTGTGTGCACGTGAGTATATGTGTATGTGTGTGCACATGCATATGTGCATGTGTGTTCATGTGCGTATGTGCACGTGTGTACATGTGTGTGTTCGTGTGTGTGTATGCATGTACATGCATATGTGTATGTGCATGCGTGTGTGTTGTATGTGTGTGTGTGTGCACTTGTGTATGTGTGTGCATGTGCATGCGTGTGTACGTTGTATGTGTGTGCATGTGGGTGTATGGACACGTGTGTGTGTGTATGTGTGTGTGTATCTGGTCAAGTCTGATACAGTGTTTTGCTAGTTATCAGTCTATCACCTCTCAGCTCCCAAATCCACCCATCCCCGTCCTGCTTATGATAGTGGAATTTTCCTCCTTTGCCAGCTGGCATGACATTAAGCTTCATCGTCAGATGACACTGGAAGGGCACTGAAAAAACAAAGGGCTCTTTTTAAGCAAGTGCTTCTAGAGGCACCCCTGTGGGCATCCTTCCCTGGCATCCTGGATGGGGTGTTCTCTGTGCATCATCTCACTGGTGGATTCATCCTCAGTGGGCTTGTCATCTCTCCGGTGAAGCCTGGTCCCATCTGTGGGTGGCAGGTCACTTCCAGGTGTATTACTTTTCTGGGTGCTCTGCCTGTGTCCCAGAGCTGTTGGCTGCTCTTTATATGTGTGATTCAAATATTCTTTACAAGGACTAATATCCAGCATTTATAAGGAACTTAAACAAATTTACAAGACAAAAACCCAAACAACCCCATTAAAAAGTGGGCAAAGGACATAAACAGACACTTTTTCAAAAGAAGACAAACATGCAGCCAATAAGCATATGAAAAAGCTCAATATCACTGATCATTAGAGAAATGCAAATCAAAACCACCTTAAGATACCATCTCACACCAGTCATAATTGCTATTATTAAAATGTCCAAAAAACCCAACAGATTCTGGCAAGGTAGCAGAGAAAAAGAACACATATACTGTCGGTGGGAGTGTAAATTAGTTCAACCACTGCAGAAAGCAGGATGGCCATCCCTCGAAGAGCTAAAAGCAGAACTACCATTCAACTCAGCAATCCCATTACCGGGTACATATCCAGAGGAAAATAAATTATTTCACCATAAAGACACATGTACATGAAAGTTTGTTGTAGCACTATTTAAATAGCAAAGACATGGAATCAACCTAAATGCCCATCAATGATAGACTGAATAAAGAAATGTGGAACATATATACGACGGAATACTATGCAGCCATAACAAAGAACAAGATCATGTCCTTGGTGGGAACATGGTTGAAGCTGGAGGCCATTATCCTTAGCAAATTAATACAGGAACAGAAAACCAAATACTGAATGTTCTCATTTATAAATGGGAGCTAAATGATGACAACGTGTGGACAAAAAGAAGGGAATAACAGACACTGGGGCCTCCTTGAGGGCAAAGGGTGGGAGGAGGGAGAGGAGCAGAAAAAAATTACTATTGGGTACTAGGCTTAGTACCTGGGTGATGAAATAATCTGTGCAACAAACCTGCACGTGTACCCCTGAACCTAAAATAAAATTTAATAAAAACAAAGGAATACTACAAATGTTCCTTATAGGTTTCTACCTTCTGTTAGCTAGTCTCTCCTTATTCCAGTTCCTGAGAGTAGTTGATACTTCTTTATAATAAATGTCTTCTTTTCAAATTATTATATATCTCCTGCCTCCAGATTATACTCTGGCTAATATACAAGGCTTTGCTATGGCCAGGAGAAAGATTATAATATCAATTAATTGTTGACATTGTTTTTTAAAAAAACAAGTTAATTGTGTAATTAAACAATAAAAAAGTGCCACTAAAAAAATAGAAACATAATTTCTTGCCTCTTACTTAACAGAGGAAATGAAAGAAGACAGAAAATTTTATTAAAAGGACAGAACTCAGAGAAATATTGATATTTTAAAAAGTTGTTGAAAATGAAAGAATCATACTTCTTAAATTTATTTGATTTTATAGTGTGAAATATGCAAAACAATATTATAAATGGTTTATTGATGCACAAAGTAGTCAATGTGCATCTTGGGATACACACCCCAAAATGGATAAACTCCCCATTCTTGGTAGTGACTGACCCTGGAAGGGAGGAACGGGTACAGGATTAGATGTGGTCCATTGAGGGTCATAATTAAATCTACTTTAAAAAAACATCTGAAGCAAATATGACACAATGTTAAGATCTGATAAAGCTGGATGGTAGGTATAGGCTTATTATATTATTGTCTGTCATTGCTACATATGAAATATTACATAATTAAAACACAATATAAAAAGTCTATTAAGGACACATATATCAAAGGAGAAGACATATGCAAGATACAAATTGGAAACTTGAAAAATATTTCTTGATTGGAACTGGAACAAACTTGCAACTTAATTATGCGGAGACGTTCTCCTTTGATGGGAAAATAATTCATATTAGGATTCCCATTAGAGTTTTGGAAGTGAGGTAAGGGTCAAGAGGAGAGGGCCACAGATACTTTTCACCCCTTGATCCATAATGCAGCATTCTTTGTATGATATTAAAGCCTTTTTACTTGAGTCTTTTTTTTTTTTTTTTTTTTGAGACAGCGCCTCACTCTGTCGCCCAGGCTGGAGTGCACTGGCATGATCTTGGCTCACTGCCACCTCCGCCTCCTGGGTTCAAGAGATTCTCATGCCTCAGCCTCCTGAGTATCTGGGATTACAGGCACGCACCACCATATCCAGCTAATTACGTGATTCTAATCTTTCACCTAGTCTCACCCCTACCATTTCTCCCACACATCTGCATTACAACAATAATGCCCATCTTATTTCCGAAATGCCACATGCCTTCATGATTCTGTGCCTTTGCCTAGAAATGCTGTCCCAACTACTTTTAACGGCATCTTCTCTTCCCTTCCTGGTGAGCTTATCTTTCTCATGGCGCCTTCTCCTCTTGAGCCCTTCCCTAGCCCCTCAAGTGAAGTTAGTTGCCTTGTGCTTTGTACATGCCCACCCCATAAAAGCATGTAGATGCAGTCCATGCCTGCGAACCTCACTATATCCGAGCTCCTTGAAGACAGAGGCTGTGCTGAAGTTACACCACTCAAGTTATTCGTCAGGCACAGATTACATGTAAATGCTTCAGCAACCAATCTCTACAGATGAGGAAATTGAGCCTCAGACACCTTAAGCAACTGGCTAAGGTCACACAGCTGGAAAATGTTAAAGCTGAGGTGAAAAACCTGGATTTGTCCGATTCTAAAGTCATGCTGCCCCGTGCTCCCTCTTGGTCTTACTCACCACGAGGTCCCCAGCATCTGTTCCATAGCCAAGTGCATAGGAGACCCTCATAAGTATTTGGTAAATGAATGAAAGAATACATGAGTGCACAGGTGAGCGAGCAAGCCCAGGAGCCACTGCAGGCAGAAAGCGTGTTATCTGGAAGGTAGACCAGAAACAGCGTGTTTATAACTTGTGTGTGGAGAGCAGATAATATTAATTTGCACGTGATTTCTACTTTCATTCTAGTAAGTTTGCCAAAAAGGGCATCTGGGCTGGAAAACCGTGCACCCCCAACATTTCATTGCTGATTAAAATGATTTAAAATGTACCATGAGTGACTTCAAATAAACAGACAGAGAAAATGCAAGAAATGGCAGAAAACGGAATGAAGACATAGAGGTAAGATAAATAGGATCCGAAATATCTGGGTCTTATGAATAAGAAATCAAAAAATAGAGCTGCTCACTTGAGTTTTGTTTGGCCAGCAAATTAAAAAGGCAAAGAATCCAACATTCGTGCATGGGTTCCTAATGAAACCCATGTTGGAATATCACCCATTGTGATATTCCAAGAGGTCCTTCCATCTGGAGATCTTAAAGGACTTAGCAGATTTTTCTTTTGTCTAATTGGAAAAGGGAGAGATTCTTTCACTTCTTGTTGAACGGATGCTAATTATAGGATAAAATTAAAGGAACCCTGAACTTCCAGGTTAGCCTGGGAGGCCAAGAGGTTGCAGGAGCCAGTGATGGGGGCTGGGGCTAACACGTAGACAGGCAAGAAGTGTTTGTTGTCCCTAAAGTGAGGCCCAAGCCATTTATTCGTGTGATGCACTCATGTGTTTGGCATCACGGAGCACAGAGGTCTCAACCTTGGGCAGTGGTGAGGCCAGAGTGTGAGCACTGGTTCTGGTACCTTCTACCTATCCCACCCCAGGTATGGAAATGACTTCCCTACTTGGAGTCATTTCCCCATCTGTAAAATTGGGATGATGACAGCATTAAATCTGATGCTATCAGTCCTCATTTTATACAGATGAGAAACATTAATCTCAGCAAAGTTAAATGATCTGCCTAAGGTGACAGGTAAGAAGTGATGGTGCTGGAATCCACACCTGAGCCTCCCTGACTCTAAATTCTGCATGGTTCTCCAGCTCCTCTGTTCTGTCTGCCTGCCTCATTCCCCTCTATCTTCTCATAGCCCAGACGGCAGAGAGGAGAGGCTGTGAGACAGATGGAAGGAGATGGCCATGGCAGGGCCCCCAGGGTCACACAGTGCAGCTTGTTATCTAGCAAATAAAGCAGAGGTAGCATGTTTGCATATTTAAAAAATAATGAACTTTCCAATTATCAATGATTTTGACTCTAAGGTGACATGCTTAGCTCTTATGCTTAGAATTGCCCCTTGGGGTACTAATAGATGCCATGTACAAAAATCCTTAAGTCAACACTCAAATTATTGTAGGTTAATCATGAGTAATTTAGAGGATGATAATTTCCTAAACTCCTCTTGTTTTAAAGGAATATATTTCCATGTTAATAAGTGCTTTCCAACAAGATATAATAATTGTGAGGATTAAAGATCCTTGGTGCAGACTTGGTGGGGGAGGTTCGGGCAGCAAGAAGGACTCCTTCAAAGCGCTTGACCCCCCAACACCACTCTTGCTACTGGCTCATCTCGTCCCTTGCACAATACACACGTTAGCCACTAGGTGGCGGATTTGTAAAGCCAAAGACCCAACTGCAGACAAACGGAAGCACAAGAATCTCCCTGGTTTCTGGTGGCTTTAAAGTTAGGAGGCAAAAGAGACTTTTCCCTTTGAAAGCATTTCCCCATATTACAACTAGTAATTCATACTTCAATAGAAGTCTGGCATTTTCACCGTCCGCCTTTCCACCTGTCCACCCATCCACCCATCCATCCACCCACTCACCCACCAATCCATCCATTCATCCATCCATCCACCCATCCATCTATCCACCCTTCCATCTATCCACCCTTCCATCTGTCCATCCATCCACCCATCCATCCATCCATCCACCCATCCATCCATCCACCCTTCCATCTGTCCATCCATCCACCCATCCATAGATCTATCCACCCATCCAACCGTCCATCCACCCACCCATCCGTCCATCCACCCACCCATCCATCCGTCCACCCACCCACCTATCCATCTATCCATCCACCCATCCACCCATCCATCCCCCCACCCACCCACCCATCCATCCATTCATCCATCCATCCACCCATCCATCTATCCACCCTTCCATCTGTCCATCCATCCACCCATCCATCCATCTATCCACCCATCCATCCGTCCATCCACCCACCCATCCATCTGTCCACCCACTCACCTATCCATCTATCCATCCACCCATCCACCCATCCACCCATCCATCCATCCACGCATCCATCCACCCACCCACCCATCCACCCATCTACGCATCTATCCATTCTTCCATCCATCCATCCATCTTTTCCATCCACTTATCCACCAAATATTTGCACATCCACTAGGTACTGAGCACTGTGCAAGGCATTAGGGATACAGCAGTGAACTGACAGACCCAAACTTCTCTTTCATGAAAGAGCTTACATCCTAATAGGGAGAGATGGACATTAAACTGTAATCAGACATCTAAACAGATAATTGAAACCTGGGATACCGGTTGTGAAAGAAGGCATCAAGGCCTTTGATGTCACATTCAAGAACCTGATGTTTCTGGTGAATATATTAACTCGGTGAGGTAAGATGGGGAGTGGGGGCGTCTAAACTGAGGATATACAAAGGCCGCAAAGATGAAAGGAGCCTGACGGGCTCGAAGTGGGCCTGCAGGAGGGGAGAGAGCAGTGGGAGAGGAGGTTAGGAACCCAGGCAGGGAATGGAGTGGAGTTTGATTTTATGTGCAGTGGAAAACCTGGGGGTCTCCATCATCTGAACCAGTCCCTGCTGCAGCCTCATCCCGTGCATGAATCCCACACTGCAGTCTCGTTGAACTTTCTGTGAGGTCCTCTGTGGCTCAGACCTTTGCAGATTACATGCTAGTTTCCTTCTTTGCATCTTCTTTACTCCTTGTTTCTGATGCATAAGCTTTAACTCATCCTTCAACTCATAGATTCAATGCAAAGCCACTCCTCAACCTGGTGGTGGGGAGAAGATCAGACTCACTAAAACACCACACTGGCCAAGGATTGGCTCAAATAGTGAGCCCTCACTTGGAACAGCAGTGAGCTTGGGGATAGGGAAGGGAGGGGATAGAGCTGGTGTTAAGGTTGAATTCTGAGTCAGGAGAGGAGATTACCAAGCACCTACTTGGAATGTGCCCTAGGAATTCTGTTTGTTTTCTATGCATCAACAGGAGTTGGGCATGTGTTTGGGGTATTTATTTAATGAATAAACCAAAGACAAATGACTAAATGAACAGGAATGAATGCAACACATGAAATTAGAAGCACATCAAACAGCACTCTTCAAATGTAGAGCACACTTTCTTGACCACTTCAAGATAACCTTTGGAGGTACCTTTCCCAGACAAGTCTTTATGCAGGTGGCAGAGTGCAGGTTTTCTCTGGCTTTGGAGCCAGAATCCATCACAATGTAGCCTCTGATGTGCTAGGGGTGACGGTGGACAGTCCCTCTCTCTCTCTCCCAGCCTTAATTTTCTTGTTCATAAGTTAAGGGTAGTTATAAGTTCCAACGTACAAGGCCATTGTAAGGCTAAAATGGCATATTAGATGAGAGTTTGGGAAATCTCTTCAAATTCAAACACTGAGATCACATTTCTAAAATTATTCATTCTTATTCTCCCTTCATTATTTTAACTCTGTTCTCCAGTAACTAAGAGGTTTTAGATTAAGTTGAGAGTCAAGGATAGAGCTAAAGTGAGGGTTAGTGTATGTGTTGATTTGGTAGGGAATTTCAAGCCAGCAGACTTCAGATGGATAGAACAATAAAGGCAGGAGTGGATGGGGAAACTAAAGGCTGGGAAGAAAGGTGAATAGAGGTCTTCATCTTCCGCCTTTTTCCAGAGTGTCTTCTGGGTGGCTGGAGGGACAGATTCATGGAAGAACGCATGGGTAAGGAGGAAGAACTGTCTGGTGTTCTCTCGCCAAGCTGCTATGTCAGCAGAGAGAGGAGGAGAAGGCTGAACAAGGCAACGCCACAGTGGTCAGCACAGACAGACTCAGGGTTAATTTTCAGAGCTGTCACTCCCTAGCCATGTGATGGCTGGCAAGAAGATTTCATCGTTCTGAAACTTCAAATAGAGATAATAACACCTGCGTCACAGAGTCCTGTGAAAACTGCGTGAAATCACGTCGGTAGGGTATTTAACACAGTGGTCATTCTGATGATGACCGTGAACTCACACTGGATCTCGGTCTCCAGCTCATCCAACCCAGAGCATGTCTGCACCGTGTCTAATACATTATAGGTCAAGATATAGTGACCCTGAGCTCACCAGTACAACCTAAAACCTCCCTTTTACAGATGGGAAGACTGAGCTTCAGCAGTGAGAGACAACTGCCCAAGACTGTGGCCTCGCTTTTACCCAGGATTTTCCCCACAGTGATGCTTTCTGGGGCTCATGCTCAGTCCTGGAAGACGCTCCTTCAGATGAGACCAGTTCTAGGTCACACCGGCAAAAGGGCAGAGCTGACGTGTGCCACCTCTTATTATCATAAGAGTGACCACCACTTATGGAGTGCCCACTGTCTACTCAGCACTGCCTTAACCATGCTACGGAAGGGACTTCATTCAGCATTCACATGGCCCTGAAGGTGGGCATTATTATACCTGTCTTCAGATGAGAAAACAGGTTCGAGAGGTGAAATGTTCTTGCTGAAGATCACACAGCTAAAAAACGAGAGTCTGGAAAGCAACCCTAAGCCTGACGCTGCGCTAAGTCCTCTCCACGTTATTATCTCATGTGATGATCACACTGACGAGGTTGGTCATAGTCTCTGCACTTGACAAATGAGGAAAGAGAGGCACAGGATGGTGCAGCCACTTCACTAAAGCTGCAAAGCTAGTAAGAAGATGTGCTGGGACTTGAACCCAGGATTTGAACTAGAGACCTGGTGCCTGGTGCCTCGAAGAATCCCCAGGCCTTGGACTCTCTAATTCCAGGAACATCCCTGAGACCTTCCTGCAGTCTATGCCTTTAGGCCCCTCAGCTCTTTCTACCTGTGCTTTCTTCATGGAGCTTCAGGGAAGACAATCTTAGATTTAAAGAGGATCTTGAGCCCTGACACGCAGCCCTTTGTCTGGGATGAGACCCCTCCTTCTCTTTGGTGTTAGCATCCTCATTTGTAAGCTGGGACCCATCAAGCTGACCTCGCAGGCTGGCTGTAAGGCTGATTCAATGAGAAGATGATGAAGAAAAACCATGGGTTCAATCTCTGGGGAAGCATGGATATCCCACAGATCAGGAGCATGAGGTCTGGAAAGAGGCTGGATTCAAATCAAGCCCCATGCTCTGTATGTAATTCTAGGCTGCTTCAGGCTTGTTCTCGTATCTAAATAAGAGCACCTCAAATCTTTCAAAATGGAGCACATGGAACAAGTAATCATATTTGCTCAGGGCAATGAGTTAACTGAAACGCACTGCCTATGATCGGGGACCTCCAGCTGCACCCAGGGATAAGTATGATGGCACACCTGTGAAGTGCTCAGACTCGTGGTGCCACGTGAGTAACACTGCATGTTAGAATCACCTGGGAAGCTTTGAAAAGACCCTGTGGCCCATGCTGCCCCTGAACAGTGACATCAGAATCTCTGGGAGTGAGAATGGGGCATCAGTGCCTTTTGTAGCTCCCCAGGTGCTTCTGATGGAGAACAATGTTTGGAAACCTGTGATCTAAGGACCTCATCCTTTACAAGTTCTTCCTTCTCCCCAGAGGGGTGGACGGGACCATCTCCAAACCTTGCACTGAGATGGGGCTGTTGATCACAGACGGTATCTTGCTCATGAGGGTAGGAGGATCCTTGGAGTTTCTGGAAGCACAGCAGGGAAAAACCTCAGACCCTGGAGTCAACTTCAGCCTTCAGATGGTGAGGAGACCAGGGCAACCCTCAGCAAGCTTATTAAAAAGGAAGCTCAATTCTCCTTTCCCCTCGACACTTACAGAACCCACTCTTTCCCACCAAATGCCATGCACAATTATTTTCTTAAATTCAACCGTCGTTTTTTGAGCACCTGCCATAATATATGTCCAAGGTCAATGATGTGTTTAAGAAGCCACAGTTAAGAAACTCCGAGCAGTGTGCATGGACGAGGGGGCAGACAGGTACCAGTCTGTGAGTTAAGAATTATAACCAGGGTTTGTGGAAAACGCTGTAAGGTCACAAGGAAATGTGACCTTACTTAGTCTAATGGAGGTTGTTCCTCAAGAAAGTGATTTTACAGCTGGGTCTTGAGGGCTGAATAGGTGTAATCTGGGGAGACAAGATTCTCCATTAATGACGTGACTGAGAAACAGCCAGCAGCTGGTTGGTGGAGAGAGAAACAGGCAGGATCTTGGAGGTCCTTGAATGCCAGGCTTAATGTGGATTTCGTATTGTAGAAGGTGAGGAATCCTGAAAAGAGAAAGTGTGTGCTCATTTTTTCTGAAGGCTGATACAGTTCTGCTGTGAGTCAAAAGTAGTGGATACTAAGAATCCAAAGCACCGGGCTACTGTATAGCACTTAAAATAATTCAACCAGAGCTACATAAAACATAAAAAGCGAATAGTGCAAGGAAGCACACAGCCTGATACCATTTATCTGAAGTTTAAACACACACAAGAGAATACAATGTGTTGTTTATAGCTACATGCATTTGTTTGTTTGTTTGTTTTGAGAGAGGGTCTCACTCTGTCACCCCTGCTGGAGTGCAGTGGCACGATGATCTCGGCTCTCTGAAACCTCCACATCCCAGGTTCAAACGATTCTTGTGCCTCAGCCTCTTGAGTAGCCTGGATTACAGGCATGCACCATCACGCTCAGCCAATTTTTGCATTTTTAGTAGAGATGGGGTTTCACCATGTTGGCCAGGGTGGTCTCGAACTCCTGACCTCACGTGATCTTCCCCCCTCAACCTCCCAAAGTTCTGGGATTACAGGCAAGAGCAACCGTGCCTGGCTGCATGTGTATATTTTAAAAGGACAGAATCAAGTCTGGAAATGAAATGCACCAGTTTCTGGATGGGGTTTTCTTCTGGGGATGGAGAGTAGGCACGAGATCAGGGAGGATGCACAAGATAGTTCAGTTGTATCTGTAAAGTGTTGTCGCTGTTTCTAACATAAACAGCAAAAAGATCTGAAGCAAACCCAACTAAGTGTTAAGATGTGTTCAAACCAGGTGGTAAGTGCATGGATATACATCGTCTGATTTCTTTTGTAATTTTCTCTCTGTTAAAAAATTTATGATACAAATCTTTTTTAAAAGAATCGTAAGTACAATATTTTCTCTCCTAAATCACCATTCCCCATTGAGCGCACATTTCTTTAGTGCCCAAGTGCTTAACAGTGCATACATTTAATGGAGACCCCATCGAAAAATGCTCTCCATAAAGAATGCTGGAACAATTAATTTGATTGGAAGTAGTTTAAAGGCTCCCAAGATAAAGGTTTTTCCCAAGCTCTGGTATTTGCTCCCCACCTTTTCCTTTGGTTAGACACGCTGCCATGGTAACAGACAGGCTCCTCGAAGCTCGGAGTCACACTTTGTGATGTGAACGTGGAACGGAAATTGTTTACTTTCAAAGATGGATGGAAAAAGAGGAAGATTTCACAGAAATAAAAGCCTCGATGTAAGTCGTGAAAATAATTACTGTAGTCGTGACGGCTTCCACCTGCCACACGCTGGCTGTATGTCGAGATATACCGTAGCTCACTAAATCTTTCCATTAGTTGCAGCTATTCCCATTATACATGAGAAATCAAGGCACACAGGGCCTACGGGGTCTGCCCAAGGTCATGTTGCACCTAAGTGGTGGAGCCAAGACTTCAGCCGACTCCACCTGACTCCAGAGTAGCGACTTTCTCCACCTCTTCCTTGGCTTCAAGACCTCTGTTATTAGAATAAGTGCCCCCGTGACCATGCCTGACAGTGTGATGGGCACACCAGGAGTCCAGACAGATTCAACAACAGTTCACCTTTGCTCAGGAGAAGGTCTTGAATCACCTGACCCAAACATCTGAGACAAAGATGTAAACTGAATTTGGTTCTGACATTTCCAGGGAAGTGAGAAATTTATCCTTAAAATTCAAATGTAAAATTTGGCAGCAAATTCAATTTTTTTAATGCACTTTGTAAACCAAAGAAAACACGTCTGGAGGCTGTATCAGCTGCCCATTTGCAACCTCCGATATTGGTGATCTGCATTCGGAGGGATAAGCTCCCTCAGAAGAATTTTAAGCAGAAAAATCCACTATCTGTTAACTGTCAATCTCCCCCAGAATATCACTGGAAGAAACCTGTTGATGAAGCAAAGTTAAGTTTATCGGACTTACGGCAATAAGGAAGAACACCATTGTGACAGATTCTTGGTAGAATCTCAAAATGGAGAAAGGAAGGGAAGGTATTCATAGTTTTAAGGTCTAAGCCGGGCATTTTTAAGATGGGTCCCACAAAGCAGAGCCCTGGATGAAGCTAAGCAAAGTTGATTACACAAGAGCTTTGACTTGTTGACATAGTGAGGGCCATAAAGTGAGCCTTGCTGAGTAACTGCTGTCTCGATAAGTAATTTATTTAGGGGGTTTCCAGTCCTATCTTCTAGAAGCAGGTATCTATTTCTTTGTTTTTTTTCTTCTTCTTTTCATTGTGGTAAAGATATGCATTATATAGAATTTACCATTTGAATCATTCTTAAGTGTACAGTTCAGTGGTATTAAGTGCACATTGCTGTTCAACCATTATCAGCACCTGGTTCCAGAGCTTTTTTATCTTCCCAAACTGAAACTGTTCCCGTTAAGCAGCAATGTCCCATTTCTCCCTCCCCTAACCCCTGGTAATGACCGTTCTCCTCTCCATCCCTGTGAATTTATTCTAGGTTAGCTGATATAAATGGATAAACATAATCCCCTGTCTCCATGGTAAGCAATTCTGGGACTGGGTTTATTTTCTTGATGCCATATTAAACAATTGTGTTGATTCCCTTGTTAGATCAGACCATGTTTTAAGAAGGTCTCTCTGGCTGCAGTGTGTGGATGCTGGTGTCTGAAACAGTTCTCCCACTGCATGTAATTTTTAAAGGGCCCAGTGCTTTCCTTCCCCTCCACAGTTAAGCAAAACTGTGTCATTTCTAAATACCTAAGGTCATCAAGAATCAACAATAGGAACTGGAGTGTAGCTTACTTTGCTGGAAGGCCTGAGAGCAGGTGCCAGGTGACTAGAACCTTTGGAAACAGGCCACTCGACATCACTCCCAGGCCCCGACAGAAACCGATAGCCATAATTGGGTGAACAACAATGCAAAACTGCCAAATGGAAGCTCTTTCAGATGATTTATGTTGGAAACTCAGGTTTCCTTGGCCCACAGCCTTTTCTAGTCAGTTACAGTCATTCTGAGTTTTCTGGAGCACATCTGGGGCCTGAAAGCAGAAATTTTGGCTAAGAAACAGCTTCAAATTTTAATGTCTGATTGAACTCATCTCTGAATTGAATGGGTTAACCTTTATTTTTTCCAAGACTCATGCAAGGGTCTGGTAGCCACAACTTTTTCCCTGTCTGGAAGCACCTGCTGAAATTCTATCACAACAAGTATTTATCTGGCTCTTTATTTTTATACATCATTAGTGCCCACATAAGATGCAAAGGTGAGTCTGCCAGTGGGTAGCCTACAATTTAGCTGGGCGACAGGACAAGCACTCTGTCAATAAAAGGCAATGCAATGTGGGTAACAAGCCATTTATTCTAATGTTAATAGCGCCCTCTAAAATCACTCTTTCCTCTCACACAATGATTGTCTTTTTGTCCAGTGGCTTATAAGAGAGGATGTATGATAATGTCTAGAGATAACATTTTTTGTTTTTGTTTTTGTTTTTCTGGCAGGGGAGGATAGAGTCTAGCTCTGTTGCAATCTCTGCTCACTGCAACCTCCACCTCCCGGGTTCAAGCTGTTCTCCTGCCCCAGCCTCCCCAGTAGCTGGAACTACCACGCTTGGCTGATTTAGTAGAGACGGGGTTTCACCATGTTGGCTGGGATGGTCTCAATCTCTTGACCTCGTGATTCGCCTGCCTTGGCCTCCCAAAGTGCTGAGATTACAGGCATGAGCCACTGTGCCTGGCTTTTTTTTTTTTCCTTTTTTCTTTTTTTGTAGAGACAGAGTCTCACTATGTTGCCCAGGCTGGTCTTGAACTCCTGGCCTTTCACCTCCCCCTCCCAAAGTGCTGGGATTATGGGTATGAGCCAGCATGCTAGCCCCAGAGATACTTTCAATTGTCACAACATGAGGTGGTGATTCAGGCTTCTGGTGGGTAGAGGACAGGGATGCTATGAAACATCCTACAATGCACAAGACAGCCCCCATAACAAAGCATTATGTGACCCCAAATGGCAATAGTGCCAAGATGGGGAACCCCTTTTGAGTCCTTTTCCCATGCGTACATATCCAGATGTGATCAAAGTTGCTAACCTCTCCGGAGAGCTTTCTATATCCTAGGTACTGGGATCATTGAATCTTCACCACAACCTTCTAAGGTTGCTACTATCATCAACCATAATTTACATGGAAATAAACTTTAAATAAATTGCCCAAATTCACACAGCTAGAAAATGGTGGAGCTGGGGTTTGCACGGAGAACCTAGACCATCTGTGTCATTAGAGCTTGCAGGGAAGAGAAGATCGGGGCCACCTGTGTCAGCATGACTGGTTGTTGTTTTAAACAACTTTCCCCTGGGATAAGACTGTAAACCAGAAAGTAGTTTCACTATTTGCTTCAGGAAATTTCTGTGGATCGATTTATTGAAGACAACATTAAAGCGTTCACCAAACAACAGTCCACCCATCAAGCCTCACTTTACTGCTCTTGCCTTGCTGTGCCCACCAATCCTGAATGACTGGATCACAAACTTTGCCCAATCCAAGTTAATCCTGTCTTGGAAAAATGCCTTAGGTCGTTTGAGCCCAGACCCTAGGGTCCTGTAATTATGGTGCGTCTGACTCCTAGCTCTGAGACATGTCAAAGACTCTGTCAAGACAGATTCTCTTTTACTGCATAGGGTTCTAATAAATGTAATTTTGCTTTGTAAATGGGTTGTCCAGTGATATTTGGGGAGCCCAACAGCACCAAGCTGTCTAAACCGAAAGCTCTCTGCTTTTTGCCATTTGCTATGCTGTTTGCCAGTACAGCTTTCTTTTCTCTGTACAATGAGACAATACTGTACATATTATCCTGTGATTTGCTCTTAAAAATGTTTAATCGATTTTAGGAGCCTTTAATTGTCAGTTAATATCAACCACCTCACCTGTGCCCTTCGCCCCACGGCTACATACTATTTAACTGAATTGACATACACATCTTAATTGATTTATCCAGTCCCTTGCAAATAGAAATGTAGTTTGTGGCTACTCTACCTATAGAGTAGCCAATTCATTTACTTTCTTAATAAACTTGCTTTTACTTTACAAAAAAAAAAAAAAAAGAAAAAGAAATGTAGGTTTTCATTTTATAAATTACAAATAGTATCACAATGTAATCCAATGTTGTGTTCACATTTCAGTATTTCTTTTTTTCCAAAAGCCAAGAATTTATTTTGTTTTTTAAGATTGACAAATAGAAATTATATTTACCATGTACAGTATTTATGCTTTGAAATATGTATACGTAATGGAATAGCTAAGTAAAGCTAATTAACATGTGCATTACCTCACATACTTACAGTTTAGTTTTTGCAGTGAGAACACTTAAAATCTCCATTTGACCCAGCAATCCCATTACTGGGTGTATACCCAAAGGATTGTAAATCATCCTACTAGAAAGACACATGCACACATATGTTTGTTGCACACAGTTCACAGTGGCAAAGACTTGAAACCAGTCCAAATGCCCATCAATGATAGACTGGATAAAGAAAAAGTGGCACATATACTTCATGGAATACTATGCAGCCATAAAAAAGGATGGGTTAATGTCCTTTGCAGGGACATGGATGAAGCTGGAAACCATCGTCTCAGTAAACTAACACAGGAACGGAAAACCAAACACTGAATGTTCTCACTCATAAGTGGGAGTTGAACAATGAGAACACATGGACACAGGGAGGGGATCATCACACACCAGCATCTGTTGGGGGATAGCATTGGGAGAAATACCTAATGTAGATGACAAGTTGATGGGTGCAGCAAACCACCATAGCACGTGTATACCTGTGTAACAAACCTGCATGTTCTGCACATGTATCCCAGAACTTAAAGCATAAAAAAAAAGAAGGTAAATAAAAATAAAAATAAAATGCTCTTTTAACAGAAAAAGAGCTTTGTTTTTAAAACTAAAGAGATATTTTGTGCTGTCTAACTAAAAGAAACCAATTAAAATAGGAACACACAAATAAAAATTAACATAGTAAATAGAGGTACTTGAATATACCTGGACCATGGCTATTTCATTGGTGATGAGACCATAACGAGTAACAATGTTACATTCCTTAATATCCAGACCTTCTTCTGCCACTGTGGTAGCCATACGCAGATTTATTTTTCCAGTGCGAAAAATACTAATGACTTCCTTTTGTTCATTCTGTAGAAACATTTTAATAAATTAAATTTTGTGATACTAAACACATTAAAATTTTCTAATTAAAAAAACAAAATGTGCTGTTAGCAATTTTCAAGAAAACAATACATTCCATTATATTAACTGTAGTAATTATGTTGTAGTTCAGTATAGCTACTATAGTAACTATATATATGCACCTGTATTCAATAGATCTCCTGAGCTTATTCTTCCTGCCTTACTGACATTTTGTATTCTTTAACACCTCTCCAATCTGCACCTCCACCCCTAGACCCTGGTAAACACCATTCCATCCTCTGCTTCTGTGAGTTCAACTATTTTAAATCCCACAAATAAGTGAGATCATGTGCTATTTGTCTTTTGTGTCTGGCTTATTTAACTTAATATAATGTCCTCCAGGTTCATCCTTGTGGCTGCAAATGACAGGATTTTTTTCTTTTTAAAGGCTGATTAACACTCCATTGTGTGTGTGCACCACAATTTCTTCATCCATTTATCTGTTGATGGACATAGGTTGATTCCATATCTTGGCTGTTGTGAACAATGCCACAATGAAAATGAGAGTGCAAACATCTCAGCATGTGACTTCCATATCCTTTGGATATATAACTAGTAGGGGGGATCATATGGTAGTTCTATTTTTAACTTTTTGAAGAACCTCTGTACTATTTTCCGTAATGGGGGTACTAATTTACATTCCCACTAACGGTGTACAAGGGTTTCCTTCCTCCTGCATCCTCACCGAAAGTTGTTAATCTTTCATCTTTTTGATGATAATCATTGTAACAGATGTGAAGTAATATATGATTGTGGTTTTAATTTGCATTTCCCTGGTGATTAGGGAATTGGCTCTTTTTTTTTTTTCTTGTTTTTTGAGCCCAGGCTAGAGTGCAGTGGCATGATCTTGGCTCACTGCAACCTCCATCTCCCGGAAGCGATTCTCCTTCCTCAGCCTCCCGAGCAGCTAGTATTACAGGCGCCCGCCACTGCACCCAGCTAATTTTGGTATTTTTAGTAGAGATAGGGTTTTGCCATCTTGGCCAGGCTCGTCTTGAACTCATGACCCTGTGATCCACCTGCCTCGGCCTCTCAAAGTGCTGGGATTACAGGCATGAACCACCACACCTGGCCTGGCTTTTTTTTTTTTCATATATCTATTGGACATTTGTATATCTTCTTTTGAGAAATGTCTATTCAAGCCATTTTCTTCCCCCCCAGTTTTTTTTTTTTTTTTTTTTTTTGAGATGGAGTCTCACCCTGTCACCTAGGCTGGAGTGTACAATAGCACGATCTTGGCTCACTGCAACTTCTACTTCTGGGGTTCAAGGGATTCTGGTGCCTCAGCCTCCTGAGTAGTTGAGATTACAGGCACCTGCCACCATGCTTGGCTAATTTTTTGTATGTTTAGTAGAGATGGGATTTCACCATGCTGGCCAGGCTGGTCCCAAATTACTGGCCTAGTGATCCACCCGCCTTGGCCTCCCAAAGTGCTGGGATTACAGGCGTGAGCCACCACGCCCGGCCTATTCAGGTCATTTACCCATTTTTACATTTTGTTATTTGTTTTCTTGCTACTGAGTAGTTTGAGCTCCTTATTTATTTTGAAAATTAAGCCCTTATCCGACGTATGGTTCACAAGTATTTTCTCCCGTTCTTTAGCTTCACTTTATCAGTCATTTCCTTTTCTGTGCAGAACTTTTTTGATTTAATCCCAAGTGTAAACTTTGGCTTTTGTTGCCTGTGCTTTTCGGGTCATATCCAAAAAATTCCTGCCCGGGCCAATATCATAGAGCTTTCCCCCTATATTTTCTTTTAGTAGTTTTACAGTTTTAGATCTTATATTTAACTCTTTAATCCATTTGGAGTTGATTTTTGAATGTGGTGTGAGAAGGGTCTAATTTCATTATTTGAAATGTGGCTATATAGTTTTCCCAAAACCATTTATTGAAGATGTGGTCTATTGTGTTCTTGGCATCTTTGTTGAAAATTAACCATAAATGTGTGGATTTATCTCTAGGCTCTTTGTTCTGTTCCACTGATGATGTATTTTTATGCCAGCACTATGCTGTTGTGCTTTTTTTAAAAGTTTTATTTTGTTTTTATCGACACATAATATAATTTATTGGCACATATTTATGGGGTACAGTGTGATGTTTTGATATATCTATACATTGTATACCGATCACATTTGGGTAATTAGCATATCCATCACCTCAAACACTTTTCATTTCTTTGTGGTAAGAGCATTCAAAATCCTCTCTTCTAGCGACTTTGAAATACACACACATTACTATGAACTCTAGCCGCCCCACTCTGCAATAGAACAGCAGAATTTATACTTCCCATCTAACTGTAACTTTGTGTCTGTTGGCCAATCTCCATCCCTTCTCCCTTTCCCCTTATCCTTTCCAGCCTCTAGTAACTACTCCTCTACTCTCTACTTCTATAAGATCAACTTTTTTAGATTCCACATATGAGTAAGATCATGTGGCATTTGTCCTTCTGTACTCGGCTTATTTTAACTTGCCAACTTCAGGCTCACATTTGAGGATCTCTATAACTTTGACTTTACTGTGACATATAATTGCCAGGTCAAGTCTTGTAAATTTTAAATTTAAATATGTTTTCAAATGGTCCTCCACGTTGTCATTATTAATTTAGCAGTGGAGGATGAGAGTGTTTCCCCTTATTCTATCCAATACCTGAGAAATTGGGGGCATAGCTCCAACTTGGCAATAGTTGACTGTTGTCACGTGAAAATTTATGCCTGGTGATAAAAGTCGTAATTTTTCAAAAGGAGCTAAAATGCAGACACTTTAAGTAAAGTCTCTTGATTTTTTAATGTCGTCAACTAATTACATCTTCAAATAAACACTTTTTACAAGCCAGTTTCAACCTGCATGTCACTAGTTTGCAAATTCTGGGGAAAGTGATTTTGAAGAGATCACTGGAGAAGAGGAAATGCAAACTCTGGAGGAGTTGATCTAACCAGATACGGGACAAGTCATGACAAGGCTGTAAATCAGATGCCCAAGTGCACAGGTTAGACCTGTTGTTTCCCTGGGGCACATATTCACAGCCACGCTAGGGTAAAGTGTGTGTTTCTCAGGCAGGGTTGAGCATCTCAGGTGAGCTTGGAGGTTATACAAAGGTTATATTTCCATAGTATCCATTCATAGCATGGATTGCAACTGCTAGAGCAGCTGGAAGTAAGCACCTGAGGCAGCTCAAGTGGAGGGAGGCCCTCCCCCTGGAGCCATTGACTCTTCTCCAGGAGCAATTAAGAAACTGTTGAAGAAAAGGATAAAGAGGGAACCTACCCACAGGTTGTATGCTGTGGGACCCAGGGATTCCATTGATCTCTGCCACCGTGAGATGCCTTATGAGAACCTGAAAACGGGCAACAAGTCTGAAACTGCACTTATTGCAATTTCTCCTGCATTTCTCATTTTAGTAAATGTCATCATCACTAAACCAGAAAAAAGACCACTAAGATGTTTCACACCTCTATGGTATTTCTATCCTGCGGTGAATTTGGTCTCCACCTGGGTGGAGAATTCTTGCTTGCCCTTCAAGGGTCAGCTAAAATGTTTTCTCCTCCAAGATAACTCCCGAACTGTATTTGCTGTGTCACTTTCTCCCCACTCTGTTTCCCCACAGCATTTTTACTGGCTGTCTTAAAATACTTTATTGCAATGTTCTCCTTACCTCTTTATTTTCTTAACTAAGTCCTCAAGGAGGAGAGCCCCTCAAGGAAGATTTTGCCTGACTCATTTATGGATGCTTGCCCCATAGCAGGTACCCAACAGATGCCAGCTGATGAAATAACTGTTGTGGCAGTTTTTAGGTAGGTCCACAAATTCTTTGACATTTCTTCTGTAAAGTGGTAGAGTCTGTGTTCCTACCCCTGAAACTGACAAGACTTGTGTGACTGTTTCAATCAATAGAATATAGTAAAAATGAAGTTACATGACTTTCGATGCTGATTTATAGAAGATGATGCAGCTTCCACCTTGCTCACGGAAACATTTGTTTTTGAAGACTTTAGCTGTTACACAAGCAGTCCAAACACCATGAGACCACCATGCTGTGAGGAAGTCTAAACTAGCCCAGGAAGAGAGACCAAACAGGGAAATTCTGAAACTAATGGAGAGAGAAAAAAATCCAACCAGCCCCAACTGCTTCATTCTTCATCCCCTGCTTTCTGAGGCCAATCACTGTCTGACTATAACTGCATGTAATACTTAGCCAGAAATGTCCAGCTGACCTTTTTCTAACTTCTGACCCACAGCGGCCATGAGAAATATTAAAATGATTGTTGCTGTTGTAAGCTACTTTTTTTGGTGGTGATTTATTGTACATCAAGAGATAAAAATAACAGAATTGTGTCGCTGGAAGTGGACTGCTGCATTGGTTTTTCCTTTGGGACTGGGTGGGGAAAGTAGATGTTGAAAGAGCCTCAAGGGGCCTCTTAGCAGAAGCCTGACAGGGCCTGAGAAGGCTGTCAGTGAGGGAGGTTAGATGGGAGGAGAGAGCCAGAAGCTGGAGGAAAGCAGACCCTTGTTATGCGGTAGTGAAAATTTCAGCAACACTGCGCCCTGAGGTATTGTGGAAGATAGAAATGTATTCAATAAACTTGCTGAGGAAGATGGTTGAACAGTAAGTGAAATCTGGCTGCTAGCTTCCTGTAGTAAAATGTAAGAGGATACAGACTAACCAAAGAACAAGCACTGAAGATTTTTAGTATATCTTGAAACAAAAGACCTCAGGGAAGACATCAAATCGAGGGTGCTGTCAGCAAAACGTGGGCTCAGAGTAAAGATGAAGCCGAGAGTATGACTATAAAACCCTTTGTTAGCGTCTCAGAAAAATTTAAGGTGGGTATCTTAGAAACTTTTTCAGGTAGACAAATATCCTTCTAAAGATCTTATGGGGATGCCTTTCAAACCCCTTTTGTTAAAAAATAGACTTTCTAAAATTTTTAGGGAAATCATCCTACCTTTGCCTCAGAGGAAGCCCCAAATCAGGAAACACTTTTCTAGGGGAGGTTTGTGGGTTTGGTGTCATCTATCTAATGGAGTGGGTTTGTACATTGATACGTAGGAAACCCACAACATTTTTAAAGGACTTATCATCTTGGAATGAAAGGGACAGAGACAGTACAAAAAGAAAAGAGGTACTTGGCTCCTCAAGAAGCAGGCTGAAAACATGAGTCATGTCCTATGGAAAAGGAAAGAAAACTTAGTAGAACAGAGAGACCAGTGAGCAAAGCCAAGAAGAATGGAGAATGACTCCCAGGCAGTAGGACTGAGCCCTACTCAGTAAGTTGGAAGCACGTGCCTGGCTGGAATTTAGAAATGCTACAGATTGTTTCTCCTGTTTGCCCCATTTTTGCCTTTTTAAAAAATATTTATTTTGGGTTTAGTGTACATGGTGTAGGTTTTTTATATAGGTAAATTGCGTATCACAGGGCTGTGGTGTATAGATTATTTCATTACCAAGGCAATAAACACAGTGCCTGACAGGTAGTATTTTTTTTATCCTAGCCCTCTACCCACCCTCCTCCTTCAAGTAGGCCCCAGTGTCTCTTATTCCCTTATTTGTGTACTGGAGTACTCAATATTTGGCTCCCACATATAAGTGAGAACATGCAGTATTTGGTTTTCTGTTCCTGTGTTAGTTGGCTTAGAATAATGACCTCCAGCTCCATCCATGTTGCTTTAAAGGACATGATCTCTTTTTTTATGATTGTATAGTATTCCATTGTTTGTATGTACCATACCATTTTTACCTGGGTTACTGTTGATGGACGTTTAGATTGATTCCATGTCTTTGCTATTATGAATGGTGCTATGATGAACATACACATGCATGTGTCTTTATGGTATAATTATTTATATTCTTTTGGATATATACCCAGTAATGGCTTTGCTGGGTTGAATGGTAGTTCTGTTTCACATTTTTTTTTTTTTTTTTTTAAATTACCAAACTACTTTCCATGGTGGCTAAACTAATTTACATTCCCACTAGCATTATGTAAGCATTCCCTTTTCTCTGCAACCTCAGCAGCATCTGTTACTTTTTGATTTTTTTAATAGTAGCCATTCTGACTAGTGTAAGGTGGTATCTCATTGTGGTTTTGATTTGCATTTCTCTAACAATTAGCGATGTTGAACAATTTTCATCTGCTTCTTGGCCACATGTGTGTATGTCTTCTTTGGAAAAGTGTTTCTCCATGTCCTTTGTCCATTTTTAAATAAGGTTATCTGTTTTTCACTGGCTGATTTAAGTTCCATATAGATTCTGGATATGAGACCTTTGACAGATGCACAGTTTGAAAACGTTTTCTCCCATTCTGTAGGTTATCTGCTTACTCTATTGATAGCTTCTATACTGTACAGAAGCTCTTTAATTAGATTCCATTTGTCAATTTTTGTTTTTCTTGCAATTGCTTTTTGACATCTTTGTCATAAAATCTTTACCAGGGCCTATATCCAGAATAATATTTCCTAGGTTTTCTTCTAGAGGTTTTAAAGTTTTAGGTATTGCATTTAAGTCTTCAATCTATCTTGAGTTGATTTTTCTATATGGTGAAATTAAGGGTTCCAGTTTCAATCTTCTGCATATGGCCAGCTGGTTATGCCAGAACCATTCATTGACTAGGAAATGCTTTCCCCACTGCTTGTTTTTGTTCACTTTGCTGAAGAGCTGATGGCTGTAGCTATGTGGCTTTATTTCTGAGCTCTCTATTCTGTCCCATTGGTCTATGTATCTGTTTTTGTACTAGTACCATGCTGCTTTGGTTACTGTAGCCTTGTGGTATAATTTCAAGTTGAGTAATGTTCCAATTTCATTCCAATTTTGTTCTTCTTTTTCCTAGTATTACTTTGGCTATTTAGGCTTTTAAAAAAAAAATTCACATAAATTTTAGAATAGCTTTTCTAATTATGTGAAAAACATCATTGGTAGTTTGATAGCATTAACATTGAATCTGTAAATTGCTTTGGGCAATATGGACATTTTAACAATATTGATTCTTCCTATCCATGAGCATGAAATGTTTTTCCCTCTGTTTGTGTCATCTCATTTCTTTGAGCAGTGTTTTGTAATTCTCATTGTAGAGATCTTTCACCTTCCTGTTTAGCTGTATTCCTAATTATTTTATTTTTTGTGTGTGGTGATTGTGAATGGGATTGTGTTCTTCATTTGGCTTTCAGCTTTGAAACAGCTGATGTATAGAAATGTAACTGATTTTTGTACATTGGTTTTGTATCCTGAAACTTTGCCAAACTTGGTTATCAGATCAAGGAGCTTTTAAACATAGACTATGGGGTTTTCTAGGCATAAAATCATATCATTTGCAAATAGAGATAGTTTGACTTTCTCTCTTTCTATTTGTGTGGCTTTTATTTCTTTTTATTGCCCGATTGTTCTGGTTAGGACTTTGCTATTATGTGGAATAGGAGTGGTGAGAGTGGGCATCTTTGTCTTGTTCTGGTTCTCAGGGGTAGTGAGTCTGGTTTTTGCACATTCGGTTAACTGTGAGTTAACTGTTGGTTAACATGATGTTAACTGTGGGTTTGTTGCACATGGCTCTTATTATTTTGAGGTATAGTCCTCTGATACCTAGTTTGTTGATGGTTTTTAACATAAAGTTATGTTGAATTTTATCAAAAGCTTTTTCTACATCTATTGAGATGATCAATAGATCATACTTTTTTGTTTTTAGTTCCATTTATGTGATGAATCACATTTATTGATTTGTACCCGTTAAACCAACCTTGCATTCCAGGCATAAAGCCTACTTGATTTTTTGTGAATTAGCTTTTTGTGTCTATCTTTATCAAAGATATTGGCCTAAAGTTGTTTTTTTTTTTGTGTGTGTGTGTGTGTGTGTGTGTGTGTGTGTGTGTGTGTATGTGTGTGTGTGTGTGTCTTCTGGGTTTTGGTATCTGGATGATGCTGGCCTCATAGAATGAGTGAGGAGAGAGTCCCTCTTTCTCAATTTTTTGGAATAGTTTCTATAGGAATGGTACCAGCAATTCTTTAAACATCCAGTAGAATTTGGCAGTGAATCTCTCTGGCCCTGGGCTTTTTCTGGCTGATAGGTTTATTTTTTATTACTAATTCAATTTTGGAATTTGTTATTGGTCTGTTCAGGGTTTCAATTTCTTCCTGATTCAATCTTGGTATGTTACATGTTTTCAGGAATTTATTCATTTCTTCTAAGTTTTCTAGTTTGTATGTATAGAAGTGTTTATAACAGTGTCTGAGGGTTTTTTGTATTTCTGTGGAGTCAGTGGTAATGTCCCTTTTGCCATTTCTGATTGTGCTTATTTGGATCTTCTTTTTTTTTCCTTTATTGGTCTAGTTAGTGGTCTATCAATCTTATTTATTCTTTCAAAATATCAACTCCTAGAATCGTTGATTTTCTGTATGTTTTTTCATATCTCAATTTCATTCACTTCAGTCCTCATTTTAGTTATTTCTTGCCTTCTGCTAGCTTCGGGATCAGTTTCCTCTTTTTTGTTGTTGTTGTTGTTCCTTAAGGTGTGATATTAGGTTGTTAATTTGAAATCTTTCTAACTTTTTGAAGTAGGCATTTAGCACCATAAGCTTTCCTGTTAACACTGCATTAGCTGTGTTCCAGAGATTTTGTTATGTTGTATCTTAGTTCTCATTAGTTTCAAATAATTGATTGATTTCTGCCTCAATTTTATTGTTTACCCAAAAGTCATTCAGGAGCAGGTTGTAATTTCCATGCAATTGTATGCTTTTCAGCAATTTTCTCAATATTGATTTCTATTTTTATTGTGCTGCAGCCTGAGTGTGGTTGATATGATTTTGGTTTCTTGAATTTGCTGATAATTGTTTATGGCCAACTGTGTGGTCTATTTTAGAGTATGTGCCAATGAGAAGAATGTATATTCAGTTGTTTTGGCATGGAGAGTTCTGTAGATGTCTGTCAGATCCATTTGGTCAAGGGTCAAGTACAGGTCCTAAATACTTTGTTAGTTTTCTGCCCCAGTGATCTGTCTATTACTGTCAGGTGGGTGTTGAAGTCTCCCACTATTATTGTGTGGTTATCTAAGTCTATTCACAGGTCTTTAAGAAGTTGCTTTATGAATAGGTGCTCCTGAGTTGGATGCGTATATATAAAAGACAGTTCAGTCTTCTTGTTGAATCGAACCTTTCACCATTATATAATGTCCTTCTTTGTTTTTGTTTTTTAATCATTGTTGGGTTAAAATCTGTTTTGTCTAAAATTAAAATGGCCATCTCTGCTTTTTTCTGTTTTCCGTTTGCTTGGTAGATTTTTCTCCATCCCTTGACTGTGAGTCTATGGTGCCATTGCTTCTGAGATGTATAGTATATAGTTGGGTTTTGATTTTCTGTCTAACTTGCCACCCTGTGCCTTTGAATTGAGGCATTTAGGAACATTTACATTTAAGGTCAATATTGACATGTGCAGATTTGATCATGTCATCTTGTCATTAGCTGGCTTTTATGCAGACTTGATTGTGCAGTTGCTTAATAGTACCAATGGTATATGTATTTAAGTGTGTTTTTCTAGTATCCAGGAACAGTCTTTCCTTTTCATATTTAGCATTACCCTCAGGACCTCTTGTAAGGCAGGTCTGGTGGTAAGAAATTCTTTCAGCATTTGCTTGTCTGAAAAGGATCTTATTTCTCCTTCACATATGAAGTTTAGTCTGGCAGGATATGAAAATTCTTGGTTGTGGTTTCTTTTCTTCAAGGATGTTGAATATAGGTCCCCAATCCCCAATCCCTTCTGGCTTGTAGAGTTTCTGCTAAAAGGTCCGCTGTTAGCCTGATGGGGTTTCCTTTATAGATTACCTGCCCCTTCTCTCTTGCTGGCTTTAATATTTTTTTTTTCTTTCATTTTGACCTTGGAGAATCTGATGATTATGTGTCTTGGGGTTGGTTGTCTTGTATAGTATCTCACAGGGGTTATTTGCATTTTCTGAATTTGAATGTTGGCCTCTCTAGCAAGAGAGAAATTTTCATGAACAATATCTTCAATGTATTTTCTAAGTTGCTGGCTTTCTGTCCCTGTCTTTCAGGGATGCCAATGAGTTATAGATTTGGTCTCTTTACATAATCTCATATTTTTTGGAGATTTTGTTTATTCTTCTTTATTCTTTATTCTTTTTCTTTTTTTATATATTTTTTCCTGATTGAGTTACTTAGGAGAACCAGTCTTTGAGCTCTGAGATTCTTTCCTCAGCTTGTTCTATTCTACTGTTAATACTTTCAATTGTATTATGAAATTTTTGAAGCGAGTTTTTCAGCTCTTACAGATCAGTTTTGTTCTTTCTTAAAATGGCCATTTTGTCTTTTATCTCTTTTATTATTTTATTTCATTCCTTGGATTCCTTGGATTGGGTTTCAACTTTCTTCTAAATATCAATGGTCTTTAGTTTTATCCATATTCTGAGTTCGTTATCTGTCATTTCAGTCATTTCAGCCTGGTTCAGAACCATTGCTGGGCAGCTAGTGTGGTTGTTTGGAGATGAGAAGACACCTCTGGCTTTTTGAGTTGTCAGTGTTCTAGCACAGGTTCTTTCTCATCCTTCAGATTGAAGGATGATGCCCCTTCAGTCTTTGAAGTTGCTGTTCTTTGGATGAAGTTTTTTCTTTTATCTTTCCTGATGCCCTTGAGAGTTTGACTGTGGTATAAGGTGAGTTTAGCAACTGACTTCATTTCTGGAAGATTTTAGCAGGCTAGGACTCAGCTAAGCATTCCTGGGCTGCATGCTCTAACTTTGAGTCATTTGTAGCAGGTCCCTGGTTTTGTTCTCTGGCCCCATGAGGTTAACAACCTGCTGATCTTAGAGGAGCTGTGGTGTTCCTGGTCCTCTGGCCACAACACTGATGAGGAGCTGCCACCTGAAGCCCTTTGTCAATGTGGTGACAGTGGGATTTGTGGTCACTCGCATATGCCAGAAGCCATAGCGGGGTGCACACATGTCCTCTGGGAAGTGGCACTGGTGGGGGTGGGATTGCTGGTACCTGTGCTAGCACTCACACCAGGAGCTGGGCAGAGTGCTGGTGTGGTTGCTGGGTCCTGTGCACATTTTTGCTCCATTTGTGAATGGAAGTGCTTAATGTGGTTATCCTACACCTGTCCCACCATTATATGTGGCATGTTATGGATCAGTAACTTGTCTCTGCAGAACACTGATTAAATTTAGAAGAACCATATCTAAGCATCTTGTTCTGCACCCATACTTGATATAGATAATGAGATCCTAGACTTAAAGTCCAAGCCCGATGCTGTAATGGATGAAACTTCTTTGGGAGAAGGGGCCTTGTGAGGAGGTAAGTGTATTTTGCATGTAGGAGGAATGTATATCATTTGTGGTTAGAGGGCAGACTCTGATAGTTTTAAAATACATTCTCAATTTCTTTCATACTCAACTCTTTGAGGAGTAGAGTCTGTCCTTTCCCCTTGAAAACAATTGTTTAATTGTGGAAGTGAAACTATGTGACTTCTTGTGTTGAAGAATTAAAGGCACACAACTTCCCTTTTGGTTGCTGGAACACTCAGTCTCGAAGTTTTCGACTACCATGTAACAGTAGTACAACCACCCTGAGATCATCATGCTGTGAAAATGCCCAAATTAGCTCACACATGGGAAGTCCTGGGAACACATGAAGAAAGAGAGATCACAGGGGAGCTCTCAGCTGCCTCAGTCACCCACTATTCCAGTTCACATGTCTACCTGCAACTATAGGAGAGACCTTGGTTGAACTGAGCACAAACTGAATTCCTGGCTCGTAGAAACTATTAGAGATAGTGATACAAATGTTGTTTTCAGTCACTACATTGTGGAGTCATTTGTTATGTAGTGATAGGTAACTGCAACACCTGCTTTTTAAATTATGGCCTCACTGAGAGGATTGCCTTTCAGTAGTTAAGAGTGTGAAACTGCATTTGCAAAATCAAGTTAGGGTAGTCAAGATCTTTACAGATTTTCTTCAACAGCAAAACGAAATATTTCCTTTTGCTATAAACAAGATGATGTCAAGCTTACTTTTGGATAACCGTGTGGGAGTTGGGCAGAAGGCCTGGCCTGTGTCTCCATATGGTGCTTTCCAGATGACTCTTGTCTGATGCCTTGAAGCCATACCTCAGCATTTGACTCTGTCTATTGGGCTGATCTTTGGCTCAAACACTTCTATGTCTAACAAATGGGACAACTTGCAGTGGAAATTCAAGTTATTACTAGAGAAAAAGAAAAACAAATAACAAAAGGAAAGAGATTAATTTTCATGAATAAGAGTTTAGAACATGTTTAATATATAATATTTCTGTTATAGGATTAGAAATTTTAGCAGCAGATGATTGTAAAGACTAAATGCTAAATATGGATTATTTTTCATGAGGCTTATTTCATTACCACATCATCTTTTCAAATGTGAGATTAGAACTTAGAAAAATTATGCCAGTGGTTATTTCTGTTAATGGGACTGCAGGTAATTTTTCATTTTATCTTTTGCTTATCCATATGCTTTTGTATTTATCACTATTCAACTTGGATTATTAGAAAAAAATATATTATGACCTTGGAATTAATATAGTATTGTTAAATAGCACACTGAAAGCATAGGTTATAAAGAAAAAGATCAACAAATCCTATTATAATAAAACCAAAATCTTCCATTGAGAAAAACTTCAATGAAGTAAAAGTGAAATCCATAAATGGAGAGAAACATATAAATAACAAAGAATTGATGTGTACTGTATGTAAAGGAAGCTGACAAATCAATGAGGAACAGACAATACATCCAATTGAAAAATAGGTAGGAGGCTGGGCGCAGTGGCTCACGCCTGTAATCCCAACACTTTGGGAGGCTGAGGTGGGTGGATCAGGAGGTCAAGAGATCGAGACCATCCTGGCCAACATGGTCAAACCGTGCCCGTACTAAAAAATACAAAAATTAGCCAGGCATGGTGACACACCTGTAGTCCCACCTACTTGGGAGGCAAAGGCAGGAGAATTGTCTGAATCTGGGAGGTGGAGGCTGCAGTGAGCTGAGATCATGCCACTGCACTGTAGCCTGGGGACAGAGTGAGATTCAGTCTCAAAAAAGAAAAGAAAAGTAAGTAAGAGACATGAACAGATATTTCATTAAAGGGGAAGACCAAGTGCCTAATATGTATATGAGAAGGCACTCAATATCATCAATAATCAGAGAAATGCAAATTGAATGTCAATTATATGCTACTTTATATCCATTGAATTGAAAAAGTTAAAAGAAATAGCCTTCAATACCAAATGCTGATAACAGCATGTAACTACAAGTGCTTTTTTCCCTACTTCAAGTAGTTACAGGTGCTCTTACACATCCTAATGGCAGTAAAACCGGTTCAACCACTTTGGAACACAAGTTGATGCTGCGGAGCAAGGTTGATAGTGTACACTCTTTATATGCTGGCTATTTTCCATTTGCCTTTCTGGACCCCTTCTCCACTTGTCTTCCCACTGTTCTGTGCCTGGGAGGCTGACTCATACACAGTGCATCAAGAACTGCCTTCGTGCTTATATCTGGATTTGGCTGACTGTGGCTGCAGATCTGAAGGCAGAAGGAGAGTGAAGGCAACTTATTCATCTCCCAGCCCCATGCTGTCTTGCCTGGACAGTTTTCCAGTGGCTACGTTCTTCTCTTAAACATCACAACTTCCATCTGACAGCTCTCGTCCTCAGTTCTCACTCTAGTTCCTGGGAACTACTTCTTCCGGTCTTGGGCTGCTGACAGCCCATGCTGCTTTTAACCCTGGGATGCTTCACCATCCCATATTTGTTGTTCTCAATCCTTCCCATGCTTGTAAATAGTTCCTTCACTGAATTGCTTCAATTCAATTGAAAGCAATTGAGTATATATCATCTATCACCTATCACAAACTTGACTAAAGTGACACATGATCTAAGAATTTCACATCTGGACGTGTACCCTGGAGCAATGTTGGGCAGCAGAAATCTAAAACAACCCACAAATGTGAGCACACATGTAATTTGAAATTTTCCCCCAGGAGCCACATTTTTAAAAGTAAAAAGAAGCTGGTGAAATTAATTTTAACAATACTTAACCGAGGATATCAAAAACATTATCATTTCAATATGTAATCCATATAAAACTTATTAATGAGATACTTGACATTCTTTTCTTTGTGCTAAATCTTCACAATTGGGTGTGTATCATATAATTATAGCACATCCCATTTTGGACCATATTGTACACATTTCAAGTGCAGAATAAGAATAGCTGGTTAGTGACTACTGTATTAGGCATCACAAACCTAGAGAAAACTCTTGCATAAGTTTCCCAAGAGACAGCCTGACCATCCCAACATAAAGACATATTGCTTATGCACAAACAGAAGAGGATTGCCCCTGGTTGGTTGCAAGTATTTCTCATCCATCTTCTCCAAAGCAGATACTCCTCGTTTACAATAAAATTTAATTAATTAATTAATAATTAATTTTTGAAACAAACTCTTACTCTGTCACCCAGGCTGGAGTGCAGTGGCACAATCTTGGTTCACTGCAACCTGTGCCTCCTGGATTCAATCAATCCTCCTGCCTCAGCCTACTGAGTGGCTGGGACTACAGGTGAGCACTGCCATACCTGGCTATTTTTTTTTTTTTTAGTAAAGACAGGGTTTTACCATGTTGGCCAGGCTAGTCTCGAATTCCTGACCTCAGGCAATCCACCCACCTTGGCCTCCCAAAGTGCATGGCCTACATTGAAATTTTAATGAAAGATTTAGAAAAGTGCACCAGTTAAAAAATTGGGTGGGAGGAAACTGGAAAAGGTAGGTTTGGGTCCAGTTACTGTGTTCTCTCACTCCTGACAGAGAAGGCCCTGTATGATCTCTTATTCTCGGCCTGTTCCCTTTTTAAATAGTCTTTTTCATTAAGTATTTTCATTCTACCATTTGCACCTCTTTCTTTGCTCCTCCTGCCCAACATACTCCTATGGCCAAGCTACTCCTTCCTAACAAGTCTCAGGCCTCTGGCACATTTTGCGCTTTGCAGGCTCCACAACCTCTGCGAATTTTTGCACATCAGTGATGATTTTCCTGAACTGTAAGAGTAGCAGGTGTGTATTAGTTTGTTCTCATGCTGCTAATATAGACATGCCTGAGACTGTGAAATTTAGGAAGAAAAAGAGGTTTAATGGACTCACAGTTCCACATGGCTGGGGAGGCTTCACGATCATGGCAGAAGGTAAAGGAGGAGCAAAGTCACGTCTTACATGGTGGCAGGCAAGAGAGCCTGTGCAGGGGAGCTGCCCTTGATAAAACCATCAGACCTGGTGAGACTTATTCACTATCATGAGAGCAGCATGGGCAAAACTGGCGCCCATGATTCAATTACCTTCCACTGGGTCCCTCCCACAACACATAGGACTTATGAGAGCTATAATTCAAGACGAGATTTGGGTGGAAACACAGTCAAACCATATTAAGGTGAGAGAGCAAGTTCTGGTCTTGGTGGAAGGAGAGGCTTCCTTCCATGCATTCTCATTCTCAAGGCTGCAGTGTGCGTATGTCTTTAATATATGCAGCGATCTCCATTTTGCTTATGCTTTTGGAAATGAACCACTCCATTCCATGAAGGCTAGGGGAAGGTCTTGCCAAATTCCTTTTTGGCTTTTAAAGAATTCACTTGGAGTAAAGAAAGGTGAAAGTAAAGAAAGAACAACAACAAAAAGAACCAATTTTAAAGAGAGAGCAGGCAAGGCGCAGTGGCTCACGCCTGTAATCCCAGCACTTTGGAAGGCCGAGGCGGGTGGATCATGAGGTCAAGAGATCGAGACCATCCTGGTCAACATGGTGAAACCCCGTCTCTACTAAAAATACAAAAAATTAGCTGGGCATGGTGGCATGTGCCTGTAATCCCAGCTACTCAGGAGACTGAGGCAGGAGAATTGCCTGAACCCAGGAGGTGGAGGTTGCGGTGAGCCGAGATCGCGCCATTGCACTCCAGGCTGGGTAACAAGAGCGAAACTCCGTCTCCAAAAAAAAAAAAAAAAAAAAAAAAATAGAGAGAGAAAAGACAACTTTTTAAGCTTCATTTTGTGTTAAGATTATAGCCGCAGGCAATGATAATTGAGTAGATATTAATATGCAAAGTGCTGTCTAAATAAATATGGTTGGCAATGGTATTCAGTCATAATTTTTGAAGATAGAAAACATTTAGAGATGGTCAGTTGAATAGGGTGCTAATTCCAGAAGGCAAGCATTTTAGAGTGTTGGTGGGAAAGTTGCCACATTAGAGACTAATTTCTTTTAAGTAAAAATCAATAGCCAGTTTACAGGATAAAGCAAAGGAATTTTGTAAAGTGTAAAAATGCTGCTGCTGTAAGAGATCAGCTTTATCACCAGATGAGAAGTGGTGAGTTTTGCAGAGAGAAATGCCACCTATTCTACCTAATATTCAATATTCTTTCCCTATTCTACCCATTTACCTTCCTTTTCTCACCCCAGCTATTCAAAAGAAAGAAAAATGACCAGTTTGGTCAGATATCAAGACCTCAACAGGAATATGGCTGACCAGTGAAGGGACTGGGGTCACCAAGTAACAGAAAAGCTATTTTGCTTTCTACATCCTCTGTCAAAGTCACCTGTGCAAGGCTTGCCTCTTGGGGCTGGGACAGCTGGCATCTCTCCCGTAGGGCACAGGTATATTAGGGGCTCAGAACCCATTCAGTCCCAGCCAGCCCTCTTCCTCTGACCCTGCCTAAAGCCCACTTTCCTCCTACTTGCAAGAGTGGCTTATTAAGGGTCCTAAGATTTGGAAACTGGAAGAATGCCGGAGCCCTTTATACCTCAGTGTTGAGCTTCGTTCTCCAATTCAGAGAGAACAGGAAGCTCTGCTTTAACTTTTTTTGTTTGTTTGTTAAAAGAGGGAAAGTTGGGGGTTGGGGGAAGAAGGGAATAGCAAGAAGATAGGATGCCTGTTCCACTTTCAATGAACAATATAATATTTTTTCTATCTTGTTATTCTTCTTTACATGTGTTATTCTCTTTGCCCCCCGCCCAAAAAAAAAAAAACTGCTGCGAATAGGGCAAGTCGTAGACATTAGCCAACAAAATCCATTTTGTATCTCAATATCCCACATTATTCTCCAACCCCTAGAAACTTAGGTACTCTCTATGTGAGATTTAAAAATATAGAACACTCAATTAAATTTGAATTTCAGATAAACAATTAGTATTCTTTAGTATAAGTATGTCCCAATTGCATAAGACACATTCATACTAATTTTTTTTTTAATTTATCTGAACTTCAATTTAATTTGACTTCCTGTACTTTTATTTGCTAAATCTGGGCATCCTGTATCTATGTTCTGATTCTCTCCAGAAGTAGTTAGTGTAATGTCTAAGAAAGAGCGAGGAGCCTGGAGTCGTACAGACCTGGGTTTGAATACCTGCTCTGTCACTGATTAGCTGTTGGGTCTCAGGGAATATATGTCGCCAAAGTCAGTTCAGCTTCCTCACCTGAAAAAACAAAGATAACAATGGTGCCCACTTTATGGGTTGTTGTAAAGATGAAATAAGCTGATGCATGTATGACACTTAGAACAGTGCCTGGTAGGTATGAAGTGTTCAGTAATGTTCGTATTAAAAGGCTTTCTGGCATGGCGGCAAATATTCAATGGCAGTTACTTGGTGCCTGTCCTATGCTCCAGTTCGCAGATCAGTTTGTGTAAACTCGAAGGCTTCTTCACAGGGATCTGATATGTTTGTCCAGGCCCTTCCATCCTTTCTAATGGAGCCTATCAGCCAGTGGGTCTCTCAACTTTTTTGTAGTGAGAGAAGGACATCAAAATGCTCTGAGAGCAACATTGTCAAATCCTCTTATAAAAACGGGCAAAAATTAGCAAGCATGTTTCTATCCAGAAATATATTAAACCCTTTTTCCTTTTACTAGAAGAAGAAATGTCTACTGAAATTGTGATGAAGCAGCTGAAGGGATGGAACACTGGAAATTACGTGACCTGGTTCAACAAAGGAACACAGGGAAGAGAACTTTACTATTTATCAATTCTTTTCAATATTACAGAAGTTATTTAAGTGTCTGGAAGGACTCACACCACACCTAGCTGTGCTGTTTATGCCTCTGATTGTACTGATATGGACAATTTACTTTTAGCGCCCTTTGCTATTTTTTTTTTTTTTTCCCCGAGACAGAGTTTCTCTCTGTAGCCCAGGATGGAGTTCAATGGCGTGATCTCGGCTCACTGCAACCTCCGCCTGCCGGGTTCAAGCAATTCTTCTGCCTTAGCCTCCTGAGTAGCTGGAGTTACAGGCATGCACCACCACACCCAGCTAATATTGTATATTTAGTAGAGATGGGGTTTCTCCATGTTGGTCAGGCTGGTCTCGAACTCCTGACCTCAGATGATCTGCCCTCCTTGGCCTCCCAAAGTGCTGGAATTACATGCATGAGTCACCAAGCCTGGCCTGGATTTCTTGTTTTTTTTTGCTTGTTGTTTAATAAAACTATTTTTATATCTGACTTGTGCAGCTAAATTATTTTAAAAATATAACAAAAACAAGCAATATCTGCTTATGAGATTCTATTTTAAAGTACAATCTCTCATCGCCTACTCTCACTCCCAATAAAGTCACCATTAATATATTTTTTAATATATTATTTTATAAATTTTCTGTGAATTTACAAGAATATATATAACACAGCCTTTAAAAACCACAGTGAGCTTTTACTCTACATAACTGTTGAACAACTTGCTTTTGTCATTTATCTTATTATGGAAACTTTTCCAAATCAATACATACAAATTTTCTTCATTTTTTTACATCATGACCTTGTCTTCTATAGTGCAAATGTACCAAAATTTATTTGACTGCTATTCAAGAAGTGGTTATAGAAATACTGGTTTAGGAAAAGTTAGACTTTTTGGATTATGCAGTCATTTATCTAAGCTTGTAAGTAACTTTAGTGGATTAAATTTTCCCTTACAGGTGAATGAAAATTAAAACAGCATATAAAAATAGTATACAGTGAAAGCAGTTCTCAGAAAAAAAGATTATAAAATAATACTATAAACAATGGTATGCTAACAAATTAGACAAATAAGATGAAATAAAAGCATTCCTAGAAACACAGAAACTGCTAAAAGTGACTCAAGATAAAACAGAAAATCTGAGAAGAACAATAACAAAGAGACAGAGTTAGTAATTTTACAAAATCTTTCCAGAGAGGAAAGTCCAGAACCAGATGGCTTCACTGGTGAATTCCACCAAATGCTTAAAGGAGAACTAACACCAATCCTTCCAGAGTGTGTAAGAGGAGGAAATACTTGCTCACTTCTTCTGTGAGACCAATATTACACTGATACCAACAGAGGACAAAATCGTCACAAACAAGGAAACCACAGACCTGTCTCCCTTGTGAATATGAATGCGAAATCTTAACTAAAACGATAGCAAACTGAATGCCAGCAGTTAGCAGCATATAAAACTGATTGTGGCCTACAAAAATGGATTACTATTATAATGGAGATTTTATTTTTATTCTTTGTAAATATGGGGTCTCGCTATGTTGCTCAGGCTGGTCTTGAACTCCTGGTCTCAGGCAATCTTCCTGCCTCAACTTCTAAAAGTGCTAGAATTACAGATGTTAGCTGCCATGACTAACCTGAGTGAGATTTATTCCAGGAGTTTAGGGTTAGGACAACATATGAAAACCAATCGATGTAATACAACAAATTAACAGAATAAAGGACAAAAACATCATGATTATCTCATTAGATAATGACTGAGGACATCTGTGAAAAATCCAGTTAATAACATATTTAATAGTGAAAGACTAAAAGCATTCTTCCTAAGATCAGGAATAAAATAAGGATGTCTGCTCTCACCACTTCTATTCAACCTTTTACTGCCAGTCTAACCAGGAAAACAGGCAAGAAAAAGCAATAAAAGTCATCTAGACTGGTAAGGAAGAAGCAAAACCACATCAATTTGTACAAAATCCATAAAAACTATTAGAGCTAATAGATAAGTTTGAAAGATACAAAAACAATATGAAATCAATTATATTTCTGTACACTAGAAATGAAAAATAAATAATGAAACTAAGAAAACCATTTCATTTATAATAACATAAAAGTACTTAGGAATAATTTAACAAATGAAGTACAAGATTTGTATACTGAATGACTAAATATCATTGAAAGAAATTAAAGAAAACCTAAATAAATGAAAAGATAACCCATGCTCAGGAATGGAAAGACTTAATATTATTCAGATAGCAGTACTCCCACACGTTGACCCAAAGATTCAACGCAGTATCTGTCAAATTCCAACTGCTTTTTTTTAAAGATATGAACAAGATAATGTTCAAGTAGAAATGCAAGAGCCAAGAAACTGAAAAAGAATGCAATTTTTTCTTACTTCAAAACATGATACAAAGCTAGAGTATTACAAACAGTGTGGAGCTGATACAGGATAAGCACATAAATCAACCTAATAGAACTGTGACTCTAGAATAAGCCAATACATCTATGGCCAGTTGATGTTTACCCAGAGTGCCAAGACCATTCAAGGAGTAAAGAATAGCCTTTTCAACAAATGGCGCTGGGACAACTCACATTTCCACAAGTAAAAGAATGAAGCTGGACGCCTACTTCACCCCACATAAAAATTAACTCAAGTGGATCAAAGACCTAAATGTAAGAGCTACAATTTATAAATCTCTTAGACAAAAACATAGGTGTAAATCCTTGTGACCTTGGACTAGGCAATGTTTTCTTACTCATAACACCAAAGCATATGCAGCAACAGCAAAAATTGGTGAATGGACCTCATCAAAATGAAAAACGTGTGTGTGTCAAAGAACGCCATCAACAAGGTGAAAAGACAACCCACAGAATGGGAAAATTATTTGCAAGTATGTATCTGATAAGAGTCTAACATCCAGAATGTACAAAGAACCCTTACAATTCAACAGTAATAAAAATGTTCTGGAATTAGACAGTGGTAATGGCTGTACGGACTTGTAAATGTACTAAAAAACACTGAACTGTTTTCAAGTGGTGATTTTCTTTTAATTATACTTTAGGTTCTGGGGTACATGTGCAGATCATGCAGGGTTTTTGCATAGGTACTTGCATGGCAATGTGGTTTGCTGCCTCCATCCATCCCCTCATCGCCTATATCTGGCATTTCTCCCCGTTATCCCTCCCCAACCTCCCCATCCCTCACTGTCCCTCTCCTATTCCCCCCAACAGACCTCAGTGTGTGATGCTCCCCTCCCTGTGTCCATGTGTTCTCATTATTCAACACCCACCTATTAGTGAGAACATGCAGTGTTTGATTTTCTGTTCTTGTGTCAGTTTGCTGAGAATGATGGTTTCCAGATTCATCCATGTCCCTACAAAGGACACAAACTCATCGTTTTTGATGGCTGCCTAGTATTCCATGGTGTATATGTGCCACATTTTCCTTGTCCAGTCTATCATTGATGGTCATTTGGGTCACGGGGAAAGCTGGCTCCTTCAGAGCTAAGGTCAGGGATTTTTGGAATGCCCTTTTCTGGCTGTATTTCTAATCAAAATTCATATTCCAGAAAGGATGAGAACCTAGATGAACTTTCATAGGTCAGGGGTCATTTGGGGCCAGCAGGAAAGCACACCTTGGCTAACAATTCTACTAAGACCCAAGGCTGCATTCTGTAGGGATACTGGATACTCCAAAGGAAGACATGGGGTCTATTCTCAAAAGAAGACATGGCTAGTGGGTAGACAGAAACTATAATATCCCTTATAACTGACTCCCAAACCCCACACTCCTTGCAAGCTTTAACCACCCTGGCCTCACAGAACCTCACATCCTCAGAGTCCTTTCTTTCCATCCTTAGTACAATGTGGTTCTGAAATCCATAAACCAACATCCTCCCCAGCATCCCTCATTAATGAGCTGGGATAGCAGATGTGAAAGGCTTTTGCAAATTGCAAAGTAGTTCATAAATATGAGTCTCTATTGTCACTCATGGTGGGACTTTTCTGCTTGTCACAAGCAGGGTTGAGCTGTGGAGAAAGATCTAGGGACCCAGAGAAGCTTCCTTTGGAAGACTTACCAGATCTGGATGGGAAAGAAACAGTTTCTTTGGGTTGTTAGCTTGTAAATAGCTGGCCTCCCTGCTGATTAGATATACAACTTTCTAAACAGCCTTTCAGATCTGGAATGAACACTGTGCTCCAACTCATACTGCATGAAAATAAAACAGGGAGGGTGGGGGCACCTCACTGACCAGAGAGAAGTGTAGGGAGAATTCTATTTACTACGCCTCCCCTTCTCTGTTAGCACACCCCCACCCCAGGGCTGGACCCTCATTGGACTACGACAATCTTAATGATGGCCCAGAGATGGCAGGAACCCAGCCAGAGCCAGTCAGGGCAAAGCTTTCTCCCAGTAACACTATTTGTTCCAGATGTGGGCAAGTGACCCAAATTGATTCAATCAGAGTGAATCCTACTTCTTTTTGTTTAATATTGAGTGGGGGAAACTCCCTCTTTCCTTGTGGGCCGTTTGGGACATGCACGTGTGGTCTAAAAATCTGCATTCTGTGGCTCTCCTCTGAGTCTTTTCTCATTCACTATGGTGAGATAACACGGGTGATTTGCACTTGTTATCTCATTTGATCCTCAGCCTACCTTGTGAAATGTGCATTCGTATCCTCATATTGCAGAGGTTACGAGAAGTTAAATGCATGCCCAGTAGGCGTTTGTCAGATTTGGGATTGAAATTCAGATCATACTGACTGTGATTTTAACATTGTTCCTTTCATCAAAATAGCCTTGCCCCACCTTGTAGCTTGAGAGGCACCCATTCCTTGTAATGGAACAAAAATTATGAACACACAAGTATTCTCAGTGTTCCCTCTTCCTCCTGCTGCTAAAGCGGGTGGAGTGTTCTCTCTTCTTCCACCTTTGCCTGGCGGCTTGTTTAACTTCTATTATACATGACGGGAACAGGGAAAGGAGAACATATGTGGATGGGGAGGAGAGGAGGCAAGAGAGAGAGGGAGGAACAGCGGAAAAGGCAGAAGGTGGTGTGTTTTGGAGAATCTGGCAGCTGGAAGCCAGGAAGCAGGCTGCAGAATGTGGGACCAGAAAGGAGGGCTTCAGAAGACTGGAAAAAAAAAAGGATTTTCCTGCACTGGAGAAGCAAAGGAAAGAATTTGGCTTATACTGAAAATACCTTTTGGTGGCTGGACTGTGTCTCTTGGAGCGAGAGCCTGCTCTGAGGCTGGGCACTGGGGTCACAGCGTCATAAACATTTCATCAGCAAAACAGAACCCTGGGGTCCAGTAATCATGTTTCTTCACAGTTGAACACAATGTGACCTTTTGCTAAAAATCTTAACATATATGCTTTGCTTTATTTCTTACCTAAACCTGTCAGATAAATAATGTTATTCTCATTTTGTTGGTTAATCCTGTATTGTTAAAGAAATTCCATAGAAAACTAGGCAACCCCAGAGAGTAAGAAAATGTTCTCCCAAAGATAGAAGAAAACAAAACCAGTGGTGGCTTTTTCTGTCAGAGGGGGAGTTTTTCCTGCAGAATAAGATTACTAGTAACCTCCTTTATTTATTGAGCTATTTTGGATGTGGTGCATGTATTATCTCATTCAACAGACCTTAAAGCTTCCCAAAGAGATACTGTTCCTCTTTCCACTATGCAGATGAGAAAATCGAGACTCCACTGTAGTAAATGCATTCATTTCCTGGAACTGCCGTAACAAAGTACCACAGCCTGGGTGGCTTTGACAACAAAAATTTACTGGTTTATAGTTCAGGAGGTTAGAAATTCAAAATCAAGCTTCTAACAGGGTTGGTTCCTTCTCAGAACTGTGAGCAAGGGTGTGTTCCAGGCCGCTCTCCTAACTTCTGGTAGCTGCAGGCATTCCTTGGCTTGTAGATGACCATCCTCTCCCTATATCTTCACATCATCTTTTAGCTGCATGTGTCTTTGTCCAAACCAACCTCCTTCCTTCCTTCTTCCTTCCTTCCTTCCTCCCTCCCTTCCTCTCTTCCTTTTTTTCTTCCCTTCCTCCCTCTCTCCCTTCTTTCATTTTTTCATTTGTTCTTTCTTCCATTTTTCTTTCCTTTTCTTTTTCTTTGAGACAAGTCCTTGCCGTCACCTAGGCTGACATGCAGTGTTGTGATGTCAGCTCACTGCAGTCTTGACATCCCAGGGCCCAAGAAATCCTTCCACTTCAGCCTCCTGAGTAGCTGAAACCACAGGCACGTGCCACCATGCCTGGCTAATTTTTTTGTTTTTAGTATGCACAGGGTCTCTCTATGTTCCCCAGGCTAGTCTCAAACTCCTAGGCTCAAGCAATCCTCCTGCCTTGGCCTCCCAGAGTGCTGGGATTATAGGCCTGAGCCACCATAACTGGCTCAAATTTCTTTTTATAAGGACACCAGTTACCTTGGACTAAGGCCCACTGTCATGACCTCATCCTGATCATCTGTGATACTCTATTTCCAGAGTACTTATATTCACACTTACTCAGTTAGGACTTTAGTATCTTTTGTGGGGACACGATTCAACCCATAACAGTATGCAACTAGCTCAAGACAGCAAGACGATGCCATAGCAGAAATAGGCAGCATTGGGTTCCAGTTGTGATCACATAACATATTAGTAATGTACCTTTTTGTAGGTGATTCCATCTGTTTGTTTCTTAGTTTTCTTGTCTGTCAAATGACAATAATAATACCTACTCTTAGAATAGTTGCCAGAATTAAGTAAGATGAAAAGAGTATAAAGTGCCTGGCACAAAGTCAGTTGCCATACGTCCCTCTCGGAGCTCTAGTCTTCCTCTTAGAAATCTCTGGGCCGTGGCCTACCTCAGCCTCCCAAGGAAAATCAGCTAGCTGATTCCGGAAGAAACCTCTCACTTCCTATTGGCTCAGCCTCAGCTACTGGTTTTCCTACAATGCTGATTCGTTGCAAAACTGCTTAATTTTCCAAGGAGCTGAAATTGCAAAACTAGTTTCCATACTGACTTATGAAATAAAATGAGAACTTGGGAGAAAAGGTGAAGGAGGTAACTTAATCATAACCGTCAGGTGCATGAGAGGTAATTTTATGCAGACAGGAGGCCAAATTTTTTCCATTTATATTTGGATAAAAGAAAACAGGCATTCGTTTATGCAGGAGAAATTTAAATAAGACAGGCTCTGCTTATAGGGCTGATAGCAGGGCTGGCCTTGGGCAACCCTAGGAATGAAATGAATTGGTTACTCATGTCATTTCACCTCTCCCTTCTGCTATTGCCAGGAATGCACCAACTTCAGACATTTCTGCTAGCACTGCCAACTTTGAGTAGAGTGAAATGGACAATCTCTTTCCATCAGCGTTCATTCAAACATATACACAGGGCACCCACAGAATGAGGGTAGGCTAGTTGCTGTAACAAACAGTTCCTAAAGTTCAGTGGTCTAACCAAGTAGGTTGACTTCTTTTTCAACAAGCACTCAACACAAGTGTTCCTGATAACAATGTTCTCCTTCAAGTAACAAGCTTGGGGACCTGCTGTCCTTCTATCTCCTGGCTGAGTCCTTCTCTAGGCTTCAGAGATTGCTCCATTCAGCCAGAAGATGAGAAGTCATGAGGATTGTGCTCGGGAGGGTTTAGTGGGCTAGGCCTGGAAGTAGGGACGTCCCTTCTGACCACATCGCATTGACCAGGACTCAGTCCCGTGGCCCCATCTACCTGCAGAGGAGGCCGGGCGGTGTGGTCTGAATGGGAAGAGCAGAGAAAGGGAAAGCACTAGCCAGCGTCTGTGGTGAAAGTGTTGGGGAAATGGATGTTCTCTCCTTTGTGTTTCCTGTAGCACTTTGTCCATTTATTTAACAAATGTTTGTTTATACATAGGCTGAGCCAAGTCACATGTTAGGTCCCAAGGCTAACTCAATATGGCCCATAACAGCTGAGCTCTGCCAACAACTTGCCACATTACATTGTATTTGCTTTTTCACCCATTTGAAGGTCTGAGACTGGATTCCCCCAGGTACAGTCCCATAGATCAGGGTTTGGGTGCAAGACCATAGGTGTCTACGTCCCACTCTCCAATTATCCTCTCAGGGCACATCTTCTGCTGCCTGAGGACTTTCTCTTGCTACTGGAGCTCAGGAAACTGATGCCTTCCAGGAAGAGGTCTCAACCAAACCTGGTGGTGTGTAAATGCCTCCACTCTCTCACCCTTGGGCTGCGTAATTATGAGCTGTGACTCAGAAGGGAAGGGAGGGGAGGGGAGAGGGGAGAGGAGAGAGGGGAGAGGGGAGAAGGGAGGGGGGAGGGGGGAGGGAGGAGGGCAGGGGGGGAGGGGGGAGGGGGGAGGGCAGAGGGGGCGGGGAGGGCGGAGGGAAGGGAAGGCTTTATTAACCCAGAGAAGCTCCTGGAATTTCTCTGGCTTAATAAAGCTCCAGTTGGCCACAACACTAGCTGGCTTGATAATGCCCCTTTTAATTGGCTGTCTATCTTTTCTATCTCACCCCCTCACACCCCTACCAGTATTTCTCTTCACTTCCTAAATTACTGACTTGATCCGAACCCTTGTCTCAGAGACTGTGTCTGGGGAATGCAGTCTAAGATGCTGTCTTTGCCCTGAAGGGAGGAGCTCTTTCTTATTAATCCTTGTTTTCCCAGAGCCCAGAGCAGATGCTCATTTGTTCATCCAACAGGCACACAGTGAGTACCTGGCCTGGGCCCAGCCTGGACACACAAAGAATCATTGAATCAAAGAAACTGTGCTGTTTCTGCAGGTGACAAGTTTAGGTTTTGGCATGTTGAACGTGAGGCTGTAAAAACTTGAACTTGAGAACTAGTATCTCCAGATTAATTCTCAGCTAAGCTTTCTATCAGGCATCCCACTGCCCAATTAAAAAAAATCCCCTCCTTCATTTCTTGCAAGGATCTCAAACCCCAATTCTAAATCTTGTTCTCTTACCTTCTTCAGTCTTAAGTCAGATCCCACCATCATTTCGCCTTCTTTGCGAGACCTTCACCGACGATCATTTTTATGGTTGCCCCTCTTGCCTCAGCCCTCCCTATCCTCCTTCCCTCCTAAGCACGTTTTACCATCTATCAAATTACGCATTTAATTTAACCTATTATTTTGTCTGCCTCTTGCTGTTAGAATTCAATTCCATGAAGGCAGGGGTTTTCATCTGCTTCCTTCACCACTGCATCCCCAACATCTAAAACAATGGCAGTCACATAAAGACTGCCCAAAATATCATTTGTTGAATAACTGAATGAATTTGTTAAATAAGGTGATATGAACATTTTCAGTGAGTAACAGAAAATATGAGGCCAGAGCTTGGAAGAGAAGTTCCAAGTAAGCAGGATGGTGACATGTTCCGGCTGAATTGTGTTCTCCCAAAATCCTCATGCTGAAGCCCCAACCCTCAGTATCTCAGAATATAAGGAGATAAGGTCCCCTTTGACACAGGCTTCATTAAGGGATAATTGACAAACAAAAGTAGTATATATTTACTGCATGCACTGTGATATTTTGATATATGTATACAGTGTGAAATGATTAGATCAATCTAATTAACATATTCATCAATTCACATGGTTATTATTTTTATGCAATGGGAAGATTTAATATCTACTGTCTTAGCCATTTTCTAGTGTATAATGTATCATTATTAACCATTATTATTGTTATGGCCACTATGGGAATGATAGAGCTCTAGAACGTGGACTCTGGCCACCACTTTCCCATTTCCTCCATCACCCAGGTCTTTAAAGAAGTGATTAAGGTAGATTGGGGCCCCAATCTAATAAGACTGTTGTTCTGAAAAGAAGAAGAGACACCAAGGACATGTGAGCATAGAGAAAAGGCCATGTGAAGACAAAGGCAGAATCCTGCAGGTTGAGGGGAATTACTCTCATGCCCATGACCTTCATCAGTTCTTATTTTTCCATTTCCCTCCTACTAATGAATAACCTTTGTTCATGCCACTCCCTTTATATTAAATACTCTATCAAGACTTCTTAGCTTTGTTCTGTTTCATGAAACACTCCCTAGAAATGTTTAATTAATACACAATTTGTTAAAAAAATTAAACTCCATAAAGATGTCCTGCCATCTGGGAACGTAATAAAACTAGTATTTAATCTGGAATTTATTATTTGTCTACAGCAGAGAGAAGCATCTAGTGTGTGTGTTGCCTGCCTGCTTGTGAATTTCCACTTACACATTATGCAATCTTTTTTATTTTTTTCTTTTCTAAAAATGAGTCCTTGTTTCTGAAAAAAGCTACAATAGTCATCTTTGGCAATTACCAAAATTTCCCCACATTAAGACATTCATTTCCACATCTGGCAAGGAGAAAACAGCAGGAAGGAAGTCACATGTGCCCTGGATCCTCATTGTAACCAATGTCATTACTCTATTTTCTGAAACGGTTTCCAACTGTCTGATGGTGGGGACACAGCGGTGTTTTCTTGGGGGTATGTGACCTATATGGGTAACCTTGAGTATCTGATTCCCTACATGGGATGCTGAGGCATGAGGCTCCCGAAACTGTGACTACCACACGGAGACATTGTTCCTTGATTTCAGAATACATTGCATAATATTTCACGTTTTCATATTATTTTAGAATTTTACAGCTGGGAAAAATTCTTTTTATGGGGGGCGGGGTTTCCAGACAGGTTTATTTGGGCAAAGTTAGAGGGGTAATGGTTGAAGGCCAAGTCCTGGGGTAAAGTGCTGGGACCTTGAGGAGCAGAAGAAGAAGAGCAAATGCTGGGACTTAATCAAGGGTGGGGTCACATGCTGGGTGCTAAGGCTGGGCTGGGTACTAGGGTCAAGCACTATGAGTACTGGATTCAAGCAATGGGATGGAGACTGAGGGCGAGCCCTCAGGTCTTGGTTTTCACTTCCCTCACCAGGTTCAGCCGTTTGTCTGGTTTCACAATCTCCACAGCTGGACCCTTCTCCACGTCCTGCCCCTTCCTTTCCTTTGGCATCTTGGGTAAATTGGGTGAGAGCTTGAGGCAGATGATGTGCCTGCAGTCATCGCCCACAATGGTGATGGGGTGGATGGGACTGGACTGTATGTGAGTGATCTTGTTCTTCTTTTTGGCCGTCACAGGTTGGTTGCAGATGGCCTCATACTTGTTGATGGCCAAGTCGAACACATGGGCCTTCCCATCTGTGGTGACTTCTGCAAACACGGTAGAAGAGTGTGGTGCCCAGGCCACATCGCCTGTGACTGAGTTCAGGTCATAGATGAACATCAGGGTCTTGATGGTGTGGTCCCAGATCTTCACTGTCCAGTCGGAGCTGCAGGACATGAAGACCTTGGTGTGGTGTGGGTTTCAGGACACAGTGTCCACTGCCATGTTATGGGCATCATAGGTGTCGAGGAATTGGCTGGAGTAGGATTTAGAGCACTTGTCCAGGCAAGAGCAGGTGCAGAGCCAACTTGGATCTCCAGATTTCCTATTCAGTTTCTTGCCCTGACCAGCGTGCCCCATTCTCCCTCCTTCTAGGAGACAGTGTGACTGACTAAAATTCTTAAAATCCTTAATCAGCCCCTTCATGCAGATTAATTGATTTATTTTTAGAGCTACAGTAGCAAAATGGTTAAAAATGTTCATGGTAGATTGAGACACACTTGGGTGTTAATCCTTGCTCAGCCACTGACTAGTTGTATAGCCTGGGACAAGCCACCCAAGCTTTGAGTTTTCTGATCTATAAAGTGGGAATAATGAAAGCATCTGTGCCAGGGATATTGTGCAGAGTAAGAGTGATAATGCTAGTAAGAGAGAGCCCAGGACACTGTGTGTATTTAGAAAAGCTTAACCATTATTGTTGTTGTTAGAAACAGTCTATGTTTCTGGGGCAGTCAGCTCTTGCTATTAAATGTAGTAAAGAGTCATCGTGTTCTAGTGGCAAGGTCATCTAAGTAAGCACTTCTGTTTCTGGCAATCATAAAACAGGATGTCAACGTACTGGCCTGGAAATGAGAAGAAAGTCTCTTAAATTAGGATTATTTGCACAGCTAATGTCTTAAATCCATGTTCTTCCTCCCAACTATGTTTATACCGGAGAGGTAGGGACTATGGGCTTTCTCTGTATAAACCAATGCTCTGAGACAGATCATGAGAAGAGGCACATATGCCAATCTTTCCCTGGGATTCATTCTTCAGGCATGATTTATGTTGGTTCTAGGGAATACAAACCCTTGATTCATCCACAACAGTTGGAAGAGATGTCTTTATCACCCACCTAGAACCAGTGTTTAATTTATTTTCAGAAGTCTGGAAAAACTACAATATTTTATAAAATCTTTCCTCAATAGCTCTTTGCTTGTATATGGCAGGGGATTTGGCGGGGAGGAGGAAGGCTTACTTGGCTGACAGTTTTGCTCCCCATTGTGATAAAAATCTCCTTGTACTTTAAAGCTATTGGCTTCCATTTAAAACTTAATGAGTTCAAGTTTGGTTATGATATTGAGGTCCCATATAGGGTTCCCCAGTTCCCTCCACTTTCTGTGTCCTAAAGGAGAAGCGCAGGGTGCCTTGACCACTTTGTGAGCTGGCCAGCTGCATGATTTTCCTGCAAGCTTTGAATCCCATCCCTGGTCATGAACATTCCCAGGCATTGTTAAAGATGTCTAGACTGTTGCACAAAACACTGAAAGAAACTGGCCTCGGCCCGAGCCAAATTCCTCAAACCTTCATCTAAATTCCATACCTCAACCCCTAACTGCCCTAACTGCAGACATACCTAGAACATAGAACATCTTTCTCCTGCTGTCCATCATGAGGACCCAGCAGACCACTCTGTAAATTCCCCTAATAAATACTTTGGATTAATCATCCTGGCATTTAGTGTTCCTTTCTTTGGAATTCCAACCAGAGCTATCTTGGGTTGGTTTGAGACACTTCCTTGTGGGAGTTCCCCTGCTACTGCTTTTGGAAAGATTCTAGCCATAGTTTTGGTGAAGATGAAACATCCTATCGAGGAGAGAGTATAAGAGTGGTTCTGTTATAAGGACACATGCACATGAATGTTCATTGCAGCACTGTTTACAATAGCAAAGACCTGGAACCAACCCAAATATCCATCGATGACAGACTGGACAGGGAAAATGTGACACATATACACATCATGGAATATTATGCAGCCATAAAAAATGATGAGTTCGTGTCCTTTGTAGGGACATGGATGAACCTGGAAACCACCATTCTCAGCAAACTGACACAAGAACAGAAAATCAAACACTGCATGTTCTCACTCATAGGAGGGTTTTGAACAATGAGAACACATGGACAGAGGGAGGGGAGCATCACACACTGGGGTCTGTGGGGGAGAACTAGGGGAGGGACAGCAGGAGGTGGGGAGTTGGGGAGAGAGAGCATGGGGAGAAATGCCAGATATAGGTGATGGGGAGGAAGGCAGCAAATCACGTTGCCATGTATGTACCTATGCAACAATCTTGCATGTTCTTCACATGTACCCCAAAACCTAAAATGCAATAAAATATATATTTAAAAAAAGAGTGGTTTCCAAAAACCAATCTATACACGTTTTGAGCTTGTATCTTCAATAGTATTTCTATTTATTAGTCATAAATTATATTCCTGTGCTTCTTCATGAATATATTATAAACCATGTACAAGAAATATAATTTTTTAAAGCATACTTGCAAGAATACGTGGAAATAAAATTAAATGTTAATGCTTTCTTCCTATATATATGATTTGTCTCTTACATAGGCAAATGTGTATATATCCCCAACCATTTAAGAGGAGACAGGACTGGATACAAACAATTGCATACACAATGGCTAGGACTGAGTAGAGTAGCAGAGAAGGGAAGGTAATACTTCCTCCCTGGAAGATGAGCAGGAATAATAAAGAGAAGGTAACCACTGAGTTGGATCTTGAAGGATGAGAACTTTTCCAGATAGACAATTAGAGGTAGAGAAATTCTAGACAGAAAATCAGGAGGAAATGAAAGTGTACAGGGGCACAGAAACATACCCAAGTGAGGACAGCTGAAAGATGAGTGGCTCAGTTACATCTGGATCACAGGGCACGTAAGACAGAGTGCATGGAGAGGAAACGTGGCACTGTTGTAAGAAGGGCCTGAATGTCAAGCCAAGAAGGGGAAACCCTATGTTATGGGAGAGATAGGATCAAAGGCCACTCTGGAGTAATGTGGAAGTGGGCTGGAGGAGGAGATACTAAAGGGATATTAGTTGGAACACTTTTGATAATCCAGGGAAGGGATGATAGGAATGGAAACTAAAGTACCATTCACTACCAGTAAGGGAGGAGAGAGGATGGTTTTAAAAGCATAAAATGGAGGAATTAAGAAGATTCTGTGATTTTATGAATCCAGGACAGACCTTAGGATGATAGGTAAGTGTAGGACATAGCACAAAGCCATATTCAGGCCCCTCTAAAAGATTTTTGGTGCTGCAGAAAATTTACTTAGATGACATGTCAATCACCATCCTAAAAATTTGCATTGACTTCCTATGTATAGTATATTACATTAGCAGCCCCAGTTCTTCATCTCTCTGTCTTTACCCTTACCCTTCACCAAGTGATTTCTCGAGTCTTCTCACGAAAGGGGTTGTCTATTTTCCTGCCCCTTGACTCTAAACTTGACCATGTGACTTGCTTTGGCCACTAAAATGAGATGGAAGTGACAGCAGCCTGGCATGCTTCTGCCTGGCATTCGTGCCTCTGCTGTCTTCATAAAGTGAACTTCCTTGGATACACTGGCCCTAAGATGATTAGATCTGCAAACAAGAGCTTCCCCAGCCGACATGCTGCAGTCAGAGCAGCATGATCTGCTAGAGCAGAGCTCCAGCTGACCTGCAGGCACAGGAGAGAGCACAGCCAAAATGAACCAAGCACAGCCAAGATCAACTGAGCACAGATAAACTCAACCGAGCACAGCCAAGACCAAGTGAGCACAACTTAGATCAGTCATTCCTAGCTGATCCATAGACATATGATTTCTAACTGATTGCTGCTTTAAGTCATTGAGATGTGGGGTGATTTGTTATACAGCAATAGCTAACCAATATTCCAGTGCTCCTTGGATGAAACTTTTAATTCCCTGACATGACCTACATTAGGCTGATCATCTGCCTTTTCTTGACCTTTACCTCCTAAACCTTCTCCTGTTTCCTAAGCTCCAGCCTCTGGCCTTCTTTCACTTCTCCAGCTTAGCATGTCCTCCCCACTCCGGGATCCACAGGTCCCTGTGTTTGGATGCCTGCCTTCTCCTAGTACCCTAATCTGGTACACATAGTTCATTTCTATTTGTTGTTTAAAATCAGTTCAAAATCAGTTTCCCCAGGAAGACTTCTCTGATCCTTACACTGAAGTTAACTTCTCTCATTACATTTTTCTCAGCTTCCTGAATTTTTTATTCAGTCTTTATCATACTTGTAGCTTAATTATCGCCTATATAATTAGCTGTAAGTTCTATGAAAGCACAGATTATATTTATCTTGTTTCTCTAACACAGTGTATTATGCTTTAAAAAATTGAATGCATGAATAGTATAATCAATAGAGGTTTTTGAAGTTCTGGTCTCTGTTCTATAAACCAGGATTCATCTATTAAATCCTTGAAATAATAAACTCAGAGACAGTTCTGCTAAGTTTCCTAGTATCTGTTGAGAAGGGAAGAAAACAGGAAATCCGCCTGAGTAGATACATTTGCCAAAAAAAAAAAAAAAAAAAAATTCACAGCTGTCATAACGTTTCCGCCATCAAAGCACAGACTACAAGGAACAAGGGAAGGGAAGCAGTGCCAGCTTCTGGGGAACTTTCAGGACCAAATTCGGTGAAAGACTCCTGCAAGCTTCTCCGCCTGCGCCTGCAGTTGCTGGTAGGCACAAGATACTTTGCTCAAATAGTTCCACTCACAATTAACCAAATGAGTGCTTCAGGGTGCTCTGCTGTATTTCACTCAAAGTCTGTCAAATCTCTTTCTTTGTGACTTCTCTTTCTCTCACAATTATTGCTGTCAGGATAGGAATTTGAACGAAGAAACTTCTGCAGTTTGAGTGAATCTGAAGACGTCTTTCAATAGTTGTGTGACTACTTTATCAACTTCAAAGCCAGCAGCGGGGTTTCAGAGAGGAGACAGCTCTGGGCTTGTGTTTCAGTTTACTCTTTTTTAATTTTTATCTGTTTATTTCTTCATTTTTTTCTCTTGACAAATATTGACTGAGAGCCTAATCTGTCCCAGGAACTACATAAAGTGGTCATACTCAATACTCCCAGGATTTTGAGAAGAGCATGAAATTAGAAATTTGTAAGTGCTTGGTATATATTATATATTCAAAATTCTTCTTCATGGCTCCCAGAGCTCTAATTTTTCTAGTCCCTTTCTACATCTCAGACATAATTTTCTACAATTCTCTCTTCACCACCTTCTCTATGTTTAAGACACCCTAGCCTCCTTTCCGATGCTTAAATGTGCCAAATTTGTGCAATTTTCATTCTCTTTTCCTGGAACGTACTTCTCCCAGATCTGATACCTCCTGACACTCGAGGCTTAGCCCAAAGGTCCCCTTCTCAGAAAGACCTCACCTGAGTGCGCCACACTTACCCACAACTACTCTCTTTTACACCACATTTTGTTTCTTCATTTATTTGTCACTGCTGAAACCATCCTATTTTCTTTATTTGTTGACTTTTAAATAGTGTTTCCTACTGGAATGTAGACAGCTGGGGGAAAAGGACCTTGGCTCTCTGCTCACTAGACCTTGGCCTCAGTGCCTCAAATGGGGACTGGAGCATGGTAGACCTCCCTAAAGGTCTGCTGAATGAACTTCATTCCCGAAGGATCCATGGGCCATCCTGCTGACACTTCCATGTTGTATGAAGAAATGTACAGAAAATCTGCACATAAGAGCCCTACTCAGATGGAAGTTGGTTTGGGTGTTGCTAATTCAGATGCCTGTTAAGTGTGAAAATTAGGGTGAGGTGAATGTAACAGTCAAATGTACAGAGTGACTGTGTGCCCAATAAATATATTTTAAGAAATTCTACTCCCCTATAATAAAAGACACAAATTTTAATAATAATTGGCTTGCTAAGTCACAAATATATGCTTAAGCTTTTAATGATATAAACCCACCCATACCACCTAGTGAGAGCTAATTGATTCAGAATTTCTGGATATGTATTAAAAGCCTTAATAATGACCACTGTTTAGTCTAAGGAAACCCAAATGGATGTTTGCAAAGCTGAAGTTATAAAGAGGTTTGTCCAGCAAAAAAAAAAAAAGCGGGGGTGGGCGACAAGGAAACTCAAAGGTTCTATTTCCTTTGGCTGAGAATTTAATGAAGTAGACACACCCATGTGATAAAACACGGGGCATTCACTAAATCCATGCACCAAGAGAAGAGTCTACATTGACTTTGAAAAATGTTCATTCTCACACTGCTAAGTTTAAAAAAAAGCTACAAAACGGCATGTGCCATAGGTCCTATTTTTGTCAAAGAAAAAAAGGTGGATAGTGAATAGAAACAATTACTGGGAGAGGGCAGGGCATGGTGGCTCACATCTGTAATCCCAGCACTTTGGGAGGCCTAGGCAGGCAGATCTTGAGGTCAAGAGATAGAGATCATCCTGGCCAACATGGTGAAACCCTGTCTCTACTAAAAATACAAAACTTATCTGGGTGTGGTGGCATGTGCCTGTAGTCCCAGCTCCTCCAGAGGCTGAGGCAGGAGAATCTCTTGACCCCGGGAGGCAGAGGTCGCAGTGAGCCGACATGGTGCCACTGCACTCCAGCCTGGTGACAGAGTGAGAGTCCATCTCAAAAAAAAAAAAAAAAAAAAAAAAATTACTAGGAGAATGCACATTAAAAATATAATAACAGGTATTATTGTATGGTGGCGCTGTGGGGTGATTTCATTTTGCTGTTGTTTCCCTGTATTTGGCAAATGCTTACTTTATGCATATAATGCATATGAAATGAGAAAAAAAATACACCAAATGTTTAGGGTGCATAAAATGACTCCAGCATTTTGTCCGTTTAATAAAATAAATGGTCAAACCACTTTGGACTTTCAGTGCTGTGAAAACCAAAGTACAGTTTGAGTAAACCTGTCAGTTTCCAGCCCTTCTTGCATGCTGAGCAGAGCTCAAGGAAAACAGTAGAATAAGTTGATGATGTCCAATCCCCCCATTATCATGGACCCCTTGTAATTTAATTTATATGCTATGATAAGTGTTTGCCTGGGCTCTCTGTTGGGCATTGTGGATGCTGGTGTTGGAAGTTAGGGTGTGGCCTCATGAAGCTTCTGGTCCTATAGACTGCTCTGACCAATAAAAAGGCTGCTACAATCTCCTGTACCAAGTGCTGGGACAGAGGAAGTAGAAAGAGTAGAATGAGCTTCAAATGTACAGAATTATCGTGTGCCCAAGAAATATAGGATACAGAGGAGGGGCTCTCATCCAGCCTGTGAGAACAGGGAAGGTTTCCTGGAGGAGAGGACCAGTGGATTCGCATCAGAAAGACAAATAGGAATGAGTGGAGAAACAGGATTCTGAGAAAGTGTTCCAGGAAGAATGGCAGCAAAAAGCCCCAGAGGCAAGTCACCCTTGGCTTGTTCAAGGATTTGAAAACAGTGCTCTATGATTAGAACTTGGAATATGAGTTTGGGAGTGGTATGATTAGATTGGGGAGGGTAACCTGGGGCCAGGCAAGGTAGGTTTTAGGATTCTTGGTAAGGACTTGAACTTAATCCCAAAAGCAACAAGAAACCATGCAAAAGCCTTACACAGGGGACTGACATGGCCAGATTCACACTTTAGAAAAATTCCTCAGACCATAGCAAGGATTGGAGGGAGGCCAGGAGTCTGCAAGAGAGGTGTTAATGACATGGGAAATGAGCAGGGGGGTTGAAGAAAGGTGGAGGGATTTACAAAACATGTAATGGGTAGATTGGATTAGATGAAGAATAGGTATAGAGATGGGGAAGAGATGACCCAAGGAGATGCCAGGTGTGCTGCTTGAGCACCTTGGGGTGGGTGAGATAGAAATACCTAGATAGTCACCAGTTTGGAATGAGTTGATGTGCCTGGGTGACCGCTGGATAGAGATGCCCAGCAGGCTTTTGAAAAGACAATCTGAAACTTAGGGACAGCTGGGATGAAATGCCAACTTTGAAATCAACAGCTTAGAGAAAGTATTGAAGCCATAAGAATGTGCAAAACAGGGCAGAGGAAAACATCAAGCCCACCCTGAAGAATAGCCAGGCAGAATCCCGAGGAGCCTCAACACATGAGGGCTAGCCCTCGTGAAGAAGAATGAGGTGGAGTGGCGAAAGAGGGTGACAAACTCTAGGTGCTCATTGCCATGGAGGCCAAGGAGAGGAGGATTTCGGAGCCCTCACTGTCAACGCTGGAAAGGTCAAGGACAGAAGCAGAAAGGAGCATCTTGGAGTTAAACTTTTGTCAATGGGGCTCTTGGTACCTGTGGTGAGATGAGCCTTTGCAGGTACATGGGCACAGATGTTGGGCACAGTGGGTCCAGGGAGGAGAGAGGAGTGAGGGAATGAGGATGTGATTGTGAGCACCTCGTTCAAGAACTTTGCTGCATAAGGAAGCCAGGCTGCAGCTCATGGGAGTTCGGAGAGTTGAAGGAGAATTTTGTTTTTCATCAGGGAGTCTTTAAAGATTTAACCTAGATACTACAGAATCAATAAGAGAGGGTGAGTTAAAAGTTACAGGAGAGGAAAAACCCGGGGCACAGGTAAAGGAGGGCTCCTTCTTCGCTGTCACAGGAGGCAGGGAGGATGGATACAGATGTGTTAACTTGGTGGGTCTGGTATCAGTTATTTGCAAGAGTTCCTATCTAAGCTTTCTATTTTTTTTTTTTTTTCTGTGCAGTAGGAGATGAGGTTATCTGCCTACAGTGAGTGGGAGGTGGTGGAGTAGGAGATTTGAGAAGTGTGGAGAAATTTGAAATAGATGTTCCAGAGAGTGGGAGACAGAGTACTCAGGAAACAGAGTAGTTTCTGAAAGCACTGAGGCTCCAGGTGAGGCTGAAGACCTTGGCTTTGTAGTAGCACCAATCTGCAAGGTGGGAGATTTTCTCCCCCAGGTCTCAAGGGCCAGGATGTGAACATGAAGAATCCAAACATCAGGGCTGAAGGGAGGTTAGAACATGGCTGGCAGATGTGACAGAGGCACAGTGGGTTTAGAAAGCTGAGGCTATTGGTAAAGGGGATGTAAAAGTCATACATTTTAAGGTCCAAGTTGATGGAGATAGAAATAGAACCAGGAGAGAGGGATGAGGAGGAAGAATTGGCAGGACCTGGGGTCTCCTTGATTCTGAAGATCATATGTGATGAAAGAAACCAACTGAGAATCTTGGAAAGATAAGAGATTATATTCAGAAAGAACCGTGCCTGCCCAAAGAAATGATAAATGTTTGAAATGATAGTTATGCCAATTACCCTGAAAACTGATCACTACACATTGTATGTATTGAAACATCACTATGTACCCCATAAATATGTATCATTATTATGTGTCAACTGAGAATATAAATGCATTTAAAAAATAAAAGAAGGTACCACGCTTAGGTTTAATATTTCCTCAATGAAAGGGCTGTAGATTATGCAGAGCCCAGAGAGTCACCATGGAAATGAATGAAGTAAATGAAGAGAAGAAAAGGTAAATATCATGGGCAAAGAAGACATCGGAGATGTAACCAGAGTGTTGGATGGGTGGGTGCTCACATGGGTGGTAGGGTCACCTTGATACCTGGGGAGAGGAAGGGAGAGGAAGAAAGAGAACCAGGAAGCTGAGTCTTTAGTGAGGGAAGAGAATGATGGGCAGGTAAGTTGAGGATCAGCAGTGAGGAGGGATAAGGGGCTGTATGAGGCCAGAGGAGCAGGAGTTTCATGTTAGGTTGAAGAGTAATAATCCAGAACTGGAAGGGGGTTGAGAAAATGCCCAGCCCAGTTCCCCGCACGTGACATAAGTATACAGGAACACCAGCAGTCTCCAGTCACAGGGCTACTGGGAAAGTGGTGGCTTCAGGAGACAGCCAAGTCCCCAACAGAGATAGGTGAGGCAGAGATTCAGCGAAGAGGCTGCAGGTATAAAACTGCTTATTTCTGAAAAGAGAATCTCAGAAGGATTTGTGAAACAGAAGACCAGTGGAAGTTTGGTTCTGGAAAGAAAAAGCACGGTACAGAACAGAATGATGAAAATAGCAACAACCACACTAAGAAAACAACAAGAGCATCTCATACTCACTTACCAATGTTCTCTCAGCAAGTACTTATCAAACCTGTGTCTTCTAAGCACAGAGCTTATAGCGGTGCCAAAGGCATACAGTGTGCCCTGCCTCTTGGAGCATACCTTCCAATAAGGAAGGAAGACAAAAAATAAACAAACAAATGTGTGTGTGTTTATGTGTGCATATAGTAATTTCAGCTGAGCTAAGTGCTATGAAGAAAAGTAAAAATAAAGCAAGAAGATAGAGAGCAAAGGATGCTGATGCTCTAGAAATAAGAGATTCCTTAGGAAAGGACTCTGGGGATGGGGGTGGTACTCACACTCAGACCCCAACAAAGGAAGCAATGAAAAAAACAAATACAAAAGACAGTGGATCCCAGACAGTGAAAACAGTAAGCATAAACTCTTGAAGATAATGAGTGCTTGCCATGTTCAGGGAAGAGCAAGGAGGCTGGTATGGCTTGAGAGCAACATAAGGGGTGGAGGGGAGTAGCAGGAAATAAAGATGAATGCTGGCTTCCTAAAAAGATCACCAAAACCACCTGTTGATAAGACAAAGCCGAGTTTATTCTTACCTACAGAAGAAAGGATGCCACCTCAACAGAGTTTTAGTTGTATCTCAGATGGGAAAGGGCAAAATTGGGATATTCATGAGATGTTTGAAGTCTGGTTTAAGGCAAATCTTTCAATGATGGAGCTTAGTTAGAACTGGATAAGAATCGTGACGTAAGAGTTTAGGTTTGGTGGATATGGTAAAGTGAGAATTTTGAAGTAAAAAAGGGTTCAAAGAGTTTTTCAGATGTAAACTGTTTGTTGCTTTCTGTTGATGAGTTGATGGGTTTCTCAGGAAGTCTGTAGAATGAACAATAAAGTGGAAATTTTTATCTTCCTAGGCTAGAGTTTCCTGGATTAGTAAAGCTATGTTGATTAAGAGGTAGAAAGTAAAGTCACATTAATGTAGACAGGAAGCTGTGGGTGTCTAGATGGTTTCCATTCTTGGAGATTATGTAGAGTCTTGCAGGTCATGGTAAAGGCTCTGGATTTTATTTCGGGTATGATGGTTTATTCATCAGCTTTTGTCATATAACAAATCACCCCAAAACTTAGTAACTAAACCAACAACTGATTCTGCAACAACTGATGTAGTTGACTGTGCAATTTGGCGACTTTGACTGGGCTCGGCTGGCTGATTCTTCTGTAGGTTTGACTGAGCTAATTGATGTATATGCAGTGAGCCAGACAGCTTTGCTTCTGGGGGTTTCCTGGATGTCAGTTGTGCAAGAGAGGTAACTAGATCCTACATTTCTCATCAACTAACTTGCTAGGGCTTGCTTGCATGGAGGCTCAGGCTTCTAAGAGAAGCAAGCTAGGGTGAGTCCTCATGTTAAAAGCACTTTTCAAGTCATTCATACATCACAGTTTTTATGATACCATTGATCAAAGCAAGTCAGCTGGCAGAGCAGAGAGTCAGTCTACCCAAGGGTAGGTCCCTACTCAATGACATAGATACAGAGCAGGGTGAACACATTGGGAGCCATTACTACAGACTTGTGAGCAGGGGAGTGGCAAATGCTGATTTATGAGGCAACTCTACCTCTGGCGTGAAGAGACAGTAGTGCCAAGATGCAGCAGGAAGGCTATCTACACTGTAGGATTTGAGAGGTAAGGGACCAGTGGAGACCAGTGAAGTTTTTCTGGAGAAATAAGGCTTTGACTTAGACCTTGAAGACTGGGTAAAATTGGAATAAGCAGAGGCGTTTGTGGAGTAAAGACTAGTAGGGGAACATGAACATCATGAAGCCAAATTCTTCTCTTTTTCTGGGCCTCAGTTTCCTCATCTATATAATGGAAAACAGGAAACAGTTGAATTAGATGGTCCCTTCTCAGTTTTAGGATTTTATGATTATGATACCTGGGGCCCTTGTTACACAAAGTAACTATAAGTAACATGGAGAATGTTCTTGAAAAATAAAATTATATTAAGACAAAAAGAGAAGCTTAAAAAATTACACAAGTAGTGCTCACTTTGGCAGCACATACACTAAAATTGGAACGATACGGAGAAGATTAGCACGGCCCCTGAGCAAGGATGACACACAAATTTGTGAAGCGTTCCATATTTAAAAAAAAAATTACACAGGTAGATTTTCCTGTGATCCTCAAAGACCCTCCATTGCCCATGAAATAAAGACCAAGCTTTTTCAAAAGACCCAAAATGTCCTTCCCAACAAAGCCTTTTGTAGATGCCTCTTTTTGAACTTCCCTGTCCTCTAACCGCAGGAGCCGCCTGCTGTCTGCAACGTGCCATGCACTCCATGCCTCTGCGCCACCACACAGGCTGTCCTCTCTGTCTGGAGTGCCCTTCCGTGGCTCCCTCTTTGATGTTCTGTCCTATTATGCAAGGCCTGGCACATGTGTCACCTGTATTGAGACTCTCCCCACACAAGGGAGGAGCCTTCCCTATGCAAAGGCTTCTTTCTCTATGTTCTGAGCGTGCCTCACTCATCAATCTCACTCCCAACTAACTGTGAACATGCCAAAGGCAGGAACAACACTCTTTTGAAACAAAGCAAAACAAAACAAAAACATTTATCATCTCACAGTTTCTGAGGGTTTAGCTGTGGGAAGCTGGCTTGTGAGTTTGCAGGGAAGCTGCCGGCCGGAGCTGTAGTCTTCTGAAAGTTTCACCCTGCTGGAGAATTCACTCTCAGCCTCACTCACATGGCTGCTGACCTGTCCTCACCACATGGGCCACTCACAATATGGCAGCTTGCTTCCCAGGGTGAGTAATACGTCTGGCACCTGGGCAAGAATGGCAGGACGCCTCTATTCAGCGGGGCTTCTTTCTTCCTCTGTATCATCTCAGGGCCTCTCCCTCTCTGTCTGATGCCTTCACGTGGCTTATCTATGTGGTCTCTCGAGCAGCATAGCTATGTGGTGGTACAGAGCTGCAGATTGCTGAGCAATTGCTAGTGCCTCCCATCTGGAGGACTTGCCTCTCAGCGGCACCAGTTACCTTTCCTTGTAGTTTGCCACTCGTCTGGACTGGCAGACCAGGGCTATTTTACCATTGCAAGCTCAACATGCAGTTCCAGTATTGGCATGCACAAAGCATCCCTACTCTCCCTGTCCTGAGTGGCAGCTGACTCATAGAAGTGCCCATCATGTATTACAGCCATCCCTAACCTTTTGGGCACTAGGGACCAACTTCGTGGAAGATAATTTTTCCATGGACCTAAGGGAGAAAGATGGTTTTGAGATGATTCAAGCACCTGATATTTACCATTAGCTTCTCGTAAGTAGCGCACAACCTAGACCCCTTGCAGGTGCAGTTCACAATAGGGTTCGCGCTCCTCTAAGAATGTCATGCCGCCACTGATCTGACAGGAAGTGGAGCTCGGCTTCACTGCTCACCACCACTCACCTCCGGCTGTGCGGCTCACTTCGGGACCCCAATGAACCACACTGCAATAAAGTTTTTATCAATGTCATCTTGATCCAGTTTTGAAGACATGGCTAGAAGCCAATCAGTTTCCCCTCTTAAACAACTGGCTATGTCCATATCCCAACCACCTCCCATAACAGGCTTCAGAGCAACGTGCACCTGCCCTAATCATCCCCAGTCCAGGTACCAGACAATCAAGCACAGTCCCTGTGTCCCAAAGCCCACTGGAAATTCCTCGGAGTAGCCAGTTCTGAGCCTACCTACCCTGCCTCAGGGGTTCCTTTCTGAGGGTAAAGGTACCTGCCCACAGATCCCCTCTCTTTGCCTGCCTCGTGACCGACTGTGCTGCTTCCCCCAGCAGCCCTGCATGGTGAGTTGTGTTCCACCTAGGGAATTGTGAATAACGAGCCTGCAAAACTCTCTCCAGTTTCGCTCCTTTGATCTTTGGCCTCTTCACACCTCACCCAAGGTAATATGGTTAAAACACACACGTTGCCCATGTTCTCTGAATGTGTGCATTAGATAGGATAATGGTAACTGCTGTCCCCAGTCAACTGCAATCTCTGTGGCTTGATACAATAGAAAGTTACTTCTTGTTCTATGTGCCTCATTGGCAGGGAGCTTTCCTTCACAAGATGTTTGAGGGACCGAAGCTTTCAGCTTGTCACTCTGCCATCCCTCGGGCTTTGGAATTCTATTCCGGGTCTTCCGGGGCAGGCTGGGAAGTGTCATGCTTCATTCTTATTGGCCTGAACTCGGTCACATGGCCACACCTAAGTGTCAGGGAGTGAGAAATGTAGTCTAGCTGAGTGTCCAGGAAAAAATGGGAAGGAGTATTACAAGGTTTTTCATAAACTCATGAATATGTTATATAATTTAATCTTTATCAATAAGTCTTTGAAATAGATACTATTATTTATCCATATTTTATAACAAGAAAAACAGGTCCAGAGAGGTTAAGTAATTTTCCCGAGACACACAGCTTGTAAAGGAAGCTTGAGTTTGACATCAAGTAGTCTGGCCCTCGATTTTACTCATTGAAAAACATTGCTGAAAATCGAGATGAAATTTTATTCTCTGTGGTGAGAATCAAACTGAAGTACCAAGCTCAGAGATATAAATTCTACTGTACCTTCTAAGCAGGTTCACAACCTCTCACCACTCCAAAAAAAAAAAAAAAAAAAAAAAAGCTATTCACATATAGTCTATATAAATGTTGCTTCCTGGAATTGTGCAGTGCACAACCTGTGAGGCCTTACACAGCAGCCCTGGTCCTAAGTGCCAGGTACATTTAAAAAAACATTTCTTATACCTCTATTATTTGTCAAGCACCAGGCTAGATACATTCATGAAAATTATTTCATAGCAGGGACTCTCTAAATATGTGTTTGATCAACTGGCTGTGTGTCAGCAGAGCTCGTTGTCATGGAATTTTCTGGTCAGCCACATTTCACCCCAGTGGAAAAAAGCCTTGCCCTTTTGAAAACTTGCCGTCTCTTTGGAATCAGCCAAATTCCCTTCTGTGCCCGCATCTGTATTCCTGCTTCCACCGCAGGCTAGAACAAAGACAAATTCACTCCACATCCCAGTCTCACTGAGCATGCTATGCACAAAGTTGACAATGCCACTTTGCCACATTTCCCTTTTCTGTTTGGATAATTGCGTGTCAAGAATTACTTATCATACATTTAACACTTAATACCTATTTATTATGAGTTCATGTAACTGCTATTTAAAGAATAATCCACGCTAACTCCCTTCCACCCCATGATGCCACTCTGATTCTGTAATTGCTGGTTTCTGCGATATTATGCCACAAAACCTGAAAGCATAATTGGTTGTTTCATTCCAGACAATACGTTTTCAAGATGCTTAAAGCTTAACTGGCAGCTCTGAATCCCCGGCAAAGGCAGTCAGGCAAGCTCTCTTATAGCAGGATGGTCTTGCAGGGTAATTTATGCAGAAACCATACAGGACTACAGAGTGTGAAATCGTTCCAAAATAACGAAAGGAAGTGGGTGCAGGATTCTTTTGTGCAGATCCTTTGTTTTAAGTTTTCAGCTGCTGGCAGCGCTTTTTGCTGGAGAAAGTCAGCCCCCTATACAAGAAGAGGGTAAAGCAGCCATGTGAGGAATGTGCGTGTCTCTCAGCAAAGAGTGAGTTCTGGAGCACGAGAAAAATTAAGGTTCTTGGGGCTTCTCCACAAGTTGGCCTCTGCAGCTCTGACATCCCCAGCCTGTTTTTAACTCTATTAAGTCTCCTTTCTGGAAGGTTCCTTATGTCCCTTTGCTCCAAGACTCTTGTTCCTTCTTCTCATCAAGTAATGATGATGCTTTTTAAAACCAAGGTGTTGGAACCTCACGCATGTGCTACCTTAAAACCCGCTCCACTTACTGCCTATCTCCTCCCTCTCCCTCCCTCCCTCCTTCCCTCCCTCCCTCCCCTATTGACTTCTATTCTGTGATAATGCACCAAAGCACTCATAGTCTCCTTGAGGGAACAGAGAGAGGAGAAGAAGACCACAAGAGTATGATAAGGCCTAGGGTAGAGGGATGCTGGGTCCCAGCATGACTCTGGCCCCTGGGCCCACAGAGCTGTGCAGCCCAGCTCGGAGACATGGCTATACCTTGGCTGACCTCAGTCTAAGGACCTCTCTGACCAGTGCCACATAAGAATACAAGTCCTACAGGCTGGAATGGCATTAGGCTGAATCAAACTCTGCCTGTACTGGAGAGGTGTTTTGATTTTCTTTGGTTGGGGGTGAGAGTTTCATTCTGCTTATTAATTAATCAATGAATCAGAAATTACATATTAAACATGTGTGCCAAGCCCTGTGACAGATGCTGAGAGGAGCATGAAGGAACTTCACTTGCTCTCCTAGAATTCATGTCCTGGATACAGATAAAAAAATATGTGCACCATAGTTTTCTCATCTGTAAAATGGTAAATAAAATGGCTTCTTCTTTATAGATGGGTTAAATAAGGAAATGATTCCAAAATGCAAAGCATAATCCCTTCTAAATAGAGGAGACACAGTAAATGTCAGTTCTTCTTATTATTCAGTTGAAAATACAGCTAACCAAAATCGGAAAAACCACAGGAACTGCCACAGGGCCACAGAGGAGGAGGAGAGATCCCTGCCTGTGTATTTGTCAAGATTTCATGCAGGAGATCAAACCCTGTCCAGGCAGGGGCTGCCTCCGGGGCGAGGCTCAGGGTGAGAGTTTCCAGGCCAGAAGGGCCTCAGGAGGCAGTGAGCTGAGAAAGGGAGAGGAGACTGGTGACCAGGGCTTGGAGCTAGTTTCAGTGCCAGAGAGACTGGGAACAGGCTGAAGCTGCCCTTTTAGGCCACAAAGGATTTGGAAGTATGGGAGAATGAGGCTCAAATCGGGGGCTGGGGCAATCTGAGGCCACATCTGTAAATATTTAAGCTTGGACTGAGAGTTTCTTTTCCCTTTTTCCTGGAGAAGTTGTATAGGATGAGAATAGAATTTTAAAGGACCTCAGCCAAACTGGAGAATTCCCCCGCCGCCCCTACTTTTTTCCCAGATCTTGTCAGCTTAGAATAAGTGAAGCAGCTACACAAAAACAAAAGTTTTCAGTTAAATGATAAGAACTAAGAAATAAAGGGAATGGAAAAGATTTCATCCAGAAGCTTGAACTGAATAAAGCTGTTGAGCATAAAACAGAGCTCTGAGTTACCTGGCAGCCAAGGAGAAGAAGGAAACATACTGGGCCACACAGTTCTCACTGTTTATTAGTGGGAAGGGTCTAGCGGAGTACTTTAAGGTAATGAGGGAAGGAATCAAGAGTTCAGGGCACTACTAACCTGTGACTTTCTGGAGTTTTTGGTGGGAGCAAATCATGTGCATTAGGGGTAGAAAAATGAATAAGATCATACAAAGACAGAGGTGAGCCTAAGAAACCATGTTCCAGAGAGGCAGAGTGAGTGGTAAACCAGCCAGCAAACCAGACAGAGGACAGAAAGCTCAAAAGGACAAATGTGGGCACCATTGCAGGACTAGCCTGCCCCAGACTCCAGCATGAGGGCAGCTGTTGAACGCGGGCAGCATCAGCAGAGGGAAGGAGAGAGGGGGAGAGCATGGTGGCTGGGTCTGGTGAGTACCCCGCTCTGCATGGTTATCCTCTGGGCCCTGCCATTGGTGATGGGCTGGTTCTTAAGGAGGCAGGATATCTGTGAATAGAAAGGTTCTAGTTCTGAGCTCTGAGAATTTTTTAGGACGGTCTTAAATAAGGAGTACCAAGTGACAAGATGTGTGATATGCTCCCTCCCTCATTCATCCATTTCCTCATTCATTTATTGAAAGACCATTAGTTATGCACATATCCACTGGGGCTTAGTCTCCCCATGCAGACAGTTTTCCTAGGAAACGCTGATGGCTTTTCCAGGAAGCTGCTGTTTTGCCATTTTGCTGTGGGGCAACGGAGGAGGCTCAGCACACTGGACCCCCAGTCACTGAATTCCAGTCATGTGACAGCCACAAAGAGCCCTGTGATGGGGTGGGTGGTCTGGGGAGGCATTGCTGCTCCTGCTAAGAACCCCTGCAAGTGGAAGGATGCATAAAGTGTAGCAGGATCCCAGAAGAGGGGAACATAACTCCTTCCCAGCCAGAACAGGAAAAGCAGCAGGTGGCCTGTGAGCTGGTCCCTGTCAATGAACACTTGGTTCCTGGCAGAGAACACAGGAAAGGGCCTGAGGACAGCAGGAGCAGAGTCAGGCAGGCATGTCTGGGGAAGAAGGCAGGAGAAGAGCTATTGGGCCCTAACACTGTCTCACACTGGGCAAGCTGCTTAGAGCTCGGGAGGCACTTTTGGTTCTTAGAGCAGAGGAAGGTGAGATCTGAGGTCTTCTGGAAGCCCTAGGAGCAAAGCGTCCAAGTTTCTCTTTTACAGGCCCACTACCTCCCGCTGTGTTTTCCCAGGCTGGAGGCAACATCTAGCCCGGAGCTGGCTCCAAATAACTCACCAACTGGGGCAGCCTAAAACAGGGTAAGATGAGGAAGGGGCTGTAACAGGAAGACACGGACTTTCAACTGCCTCAAAGTGTAGAATCTAAAGCATTTAGGGATTTATTTCCCCAAATGAAAATAATATATTAGAAAGATGAAGTCAGTATGTCAAGGAGATACCTACACTCCCATGCTCATAATAGCCAAGGTAAGGAATCATCATCAGTGTCCATTGGTGGATAAGAAAATGTGTACAGACACAATGGAATACTATTCGGCATTAAAAGTGAAGGAAATCCTGCCATTTGTGACACTATGGATGAACTTGGAGGACATCATGTTAAGAGAAATTAGCCAGACACAGAAAGACAAATACCGGATAATCTCATTTATATGAGGAATCGGAAAAAAAAAGCAAACCTTGCAGAAGCAGAGGATGGAATGGTGGTTACCAGGGCCTGGGGTGGGGTTGGGGACTGGGGAGGCATTGGTCAAAGGACAAAAATGTCAGTTATGCAGGAGGAATAAGTCCAAGAGATCTATCATGCAGCATGGTGACTGTTGTTAATGACAACATATTGATGCCTGAAAATAGCTAAGAAAGTAGATTTTTAAGTGTTCCCATCACAAAAAAGTTTGTGAGATAATGCATGTGTTAAATAGACTGATTTAGTCATTTCACAATGTATACATCTATCAAATCCTGTTGTACACAATACATATATACAATTCGTATTTGTCAATTAAAAATAAGTCTAAAAAACTACCGAGGATTCAGAAAAATGAGAGAAAACCTTCAAACCAGACCCATGTTACACATTCGTTAGCAGCTCTGAATCTATGGTTTACATAATAGAAATATTGCAACTTCTGGACTGCCTGATCTGAGACATAAAAATTGTCAGAGGGAAGTTAGTCATCTCTCCAGTGCACAAACGGTGTCAACCTTGAAGCACATCAAAGGAAAAAAATTGTGACGGAGTGTTGGAGTTTTAGCCTCCTCCTAAAAAATGCTCCCCAGCCCTCAACTGGTGAACGAGTGAATTTATCACAGCCAGAGCTGTCATTTGCCAAGCACATCTTAATTTGGAGAGATGAGCACGCGGTGAACTTTTCGGCAGCTCCAGAAAGTTTAAGCGGTGGTTTTCTCTGGAGCTTTCATTTGTCTGTGTGTACAACAGGTAGATGTGTGACTTCCCGACGCTTTTATGATATGGAGGCAGAGATGCCTTGATGGAGAAGCTGTTGCTAATGCCCTTTCCACCCTAGCTGTGCCCTTTTAGGAGGCTGCAACCCCCAGTGGACCTTCATCCCCAAAGAACTGATTGACCTTGAAAACCCTCTTGTCAGCCCCACAATCCACGAAGTCCCAGTCAGTCAGTAATGGGTCCCTTTGATAGACAATCTTCCATTTAAAGCAACTGTTACGCATCTATTATGTGCCAGGCCCTGTACTAAGCCCAGAAAGTGCATTAATTTTACTCACTCCTCAAACAACACCGTGAATTAAGTACGATTGTTATCTCAGAGACAGCAGAGCTGTGAATTTACTTGTTACAGCTGGTCCGTAGTGAGTCTACGATGCAAACCCAACTCCCTGACCGCCAAGTCAGAACTCTTGATTGCAGGACTGGGTTGCTCTGAACAGATATCTTGAAAATGTTTTATTTTTATTTATTTATTTATTTATTTATTTATTTATTTATTTATTTATTTATTTATTTTGAGACGGAGTTTCGCTCTTGTTACCCAGGCTGGAGTGCAATGGTGTGATCTCGGCTCACCGCAACCTCCGCCTCCTGGGTTCAGGCAATTCTCCTGCCTCAGCCTCCTGAGTAGCTGGGATTACAGGCACGTGCCACCATGCCCAGCTCATTTTTTGTATTTTTAGTAGAGACGGGGTTTCACCATGTTGACCAGGATGGTCTCGATCTCTTGACCTTGTGATCCACCCGCCTTGTCCTCCCAAAGTGCTGGGATTACAGGCGGGAGCCACCGCGCCCGGCTGAAAATGTTTTATTTTTATAGATTGGAAAAATTGTCTTAGAAGTGCCATTAGCATTAATCGATTAAAATTGATAACAAGTTATAAAGACATCAAGGACACTGCATTTCTGTTCTTTGGAAAATGATACATTGCTAAAAGATGTCCCACTGTCCTCCTTCCCCATCTTTTCCTTTTTCCTTCCATCCCTCCCTCCCTTTCTGCTTCCTTCCTTCTTCCCGTCTTTCTTTCTTCCTTCATTCTCCTCCTAGCTCTTTCTCATTCTCCTTGATGAAATGACTATGCATAAACAATGGAAAATGATGGTTCATTTAATTGAGTGGAGGTGGGTTGATGCCCCTCAGGACGGTGTGCAAAACAGGCCTGGCTCACCCCACTGCAAACCCCCTCTGATGAGGGTTCAGTGTTTGCCCTGCACCAAACAGCCTTGGCAGCTTGGGCTCCCTGACCCAGACACGGGTGATTAAATTAAGAATGTCTTCATTTGTTAACATTAAAAGGCTGCCTTGCGTTCATCTGGAAGCCTGTGATTAGCAGCTGCACATCCATACACTACAGCCCCCATAAGTAATAATTAGAGAGAGAATAACTGGCCATGTTATTCATGTTCCACCTGGTCCTGACGTCTCCAAAGTTTGTGTTTCTAGTCCAGTTGCTTTGTTTTAGAGCAAGAACCTGAGAGGGCTGGGGTCCAGCTGGTTCTCAGGCTATCTCACCTTTCTGTGCCCCTTGAGTGATTTACAGGTTGAAATGGAAAAGGAAGAAGGCCTTACACAAAGCAATGAGCAGCTGGCATGGCTGAGACCATTACACAGCCAGTGACCCTGTTATTTGGAATTTTCACTTAAAAAAAAGTAACAGTTTCCCATCTCTGCTACCTTTTTCCCTGCAGAACTGAAGGCTGATCTGTTTGGTGGCAAGTGGAGATCAGCTGGCAGATGGGAAGAAAATTATTGTTTATTAATATAGCTGTCAAAATATTGCTAAAAATAGTGTAATTTCTTCTCCTCGCTGTTGTTTCAGAGCATTTGGTAGTGAGAAGTTGCTAATTAACACCTGAGACAGGATGAAATGGCATTCCTGCACCATATGTGTCTCTGGGCTTAAGCCGAGGGAGCTGCTTCTGAATGTGGCTGGCTTCCATTTGCTGATGAAGCACTCGATGTATTCATAGAGAGGAAAATCTCCTAAATTCACCCCCACTATGAAATTGTATCATCACACAGTTTGTCCCTATCTGCTATGTGCAGAGCACTGGGCTATCCCTGGGAAGACAGTTGTCTCAGCCTGGCAAGTCTGATGGGGAAAACAGCAGTGTTGAGTCCTAGGGGCTCAACACTACGTGGCCCTTCTAAGGGATTTACACATATTAACTTGTTAACATATGAAATACCAAGTAACTAAAACCCAAAAGGCTAGGCACCTTGGTCACCCAGATAGTCAGTGACAAAGCTGGAATCCCACCTCAGTCTGTCTATATGGGCTCCAGAGTCCACGTTCTTCAGCATGATGGTATTCAGATAATCACAAGACATTCTATATTCTTTAATAGGGAAACATACACAGGTCTGTGGCTCTGGGGTGACCAGTTTCCTGGAATCTGAGAGTATTCTCCCAGTGCTAGTGGAATATTTTTGATCACGCAGCTCTACTAGTTAAAAAAAAAAACAACCAAGCATTTCCTTTTTTATATGATTTTTACTTTACATATTGTATGCTTGTACCACTGTATTAATGTATTTCATACTTTAAAACATATGCAAAGTAGAAATGAAAAAAGACAAGATAAAATTAACTAGAAATGAAAATTTTAAAATGTTCCCCTGGACATTCCCAGGGAGAGTATATGACCCTCTTTTTTTAATCTATTGCAGTAGAGGGCAGGGCACGTGTTCAGGTTGATGACCCCTGTATTTCTAGTTTCTTGAAGTTCCTAGGACATATCAGGTCTTCAGTGAATGTTTGTGAGTGATTCAATGGATGGATGGGTGGGTGGGTGGGAGGGTGGGTGGATATATAGATGAATAGATGGATGGATGAATGGATGAATAATGGATGGGTAGTTGAGTGGATGGATGGATGGATATATAGATGAATGGATGGATGGGTGGGTGGATATAAGGTTGAATCGATGGATAGATGTATGAATGGGTGGGTGGGTGAGTGAATACATGGATTCTAGAGGAGATGGTGTTTGAAGTATAAATCAATATTTGGGAAGTAGGAAGAGTGGAGATAGGTATGCCAGACAGACTAAACAGCTGTGTAGAGGCCTAGAAGCATGTTTCTGGAAAAGCAGAAAGACCCCTGTCTAGGGTGCTATTGGTGTGGGGGTCTGGATTACGGAATAACTTTTGAGTATTACATTCAGCATTTGGCCCTTGTAGTGCAGAAGTGGAGGCCCTCTGGGCCTGTGAGCAGGACATGATGGTCACTCTGTCCATTGGGAGGAATAGATTGGAAAGGGAAGATGGCAGAGCAGGGAGACCAGTAAGAAAGTCATTGCAATGTTTGGATGACACATTTTTCCTTTTTTTTTTTTTTGGAGACGGAGTTTTGCTCTTGTTACCCAGGCTGGAGTGCAATGGCGCAATCTCGGCTCACCACAACCTCCGCCTCCTGGGTTCAGGCAATTCTTCTGCCTCAGCCTCCTGAGTAGCTGGGATTACAGGCACGCGCCACCATGCCCAGCTAATTTTTTGTATTTTTAGTAGAGACGGGGTTTCACCATGTTGACCAGGATGGTCTAGATCTCTTGACCTCGTGATCCACCCGCCTCGGCCTCCCAAAGTGCTGGGATTACAGGCATGAGCCACCGTGCCCGGCCGGGATGACACATTTTCTCTAAGGGAGAAGGTTTGGAACTTGCTGATCAATTGCAAGATTTGGAGGAGTGCGCAAGAGGCAGGTGTTTACCAGGGATCTGGCTTGGGTAGATGGGTGGTCTTATCATTAACTGAGGCAAGAAACTTAGGATGTTCTTTTAAGGCCGATAACCATAGTGAATAAATATTGAGTGGTGATTACATGCTGGGCACTTTCCACATATCATCTCATTTAATCATCATGAAGATGTACTATTTCATTGTCAATTTATAAAGGAGAAAACTGAGAATCAGAGCAGGTAAGTAACTTGGACAAATGGCCAGTTCTCATTCTCCATTGAAATAAGCCTATTTTTAAATGGGAGAACATTTTTCAAGTATTACTTTTTAATAATGCAGGTAATGCATGAATACTTATTCTCCTTATAAAATATAATTCCACATTATAGATAGGTTACATTCTTATGATCGTGACATTCATCCTACTCTTCTTCTCCACACTTCAGAGAAATAGACCTTGACAGTTTGGAGTGTATCCTTCCAGGTCTTTTTCTATGAAGTTGCTGTGTGCATACACATGGAAGAAGAATAATTTTTTTTTGCATTTTCATATGATACATATTTATTTACTTACTCAAATAATATTTACAAAGTACCTAAAATATAAAAATATGCCAGGCGTATTTCTAGGACAGGGCTTGGTGAACTTTCGATAAAGGGACAAATAGTAAATATTTTAGAATTTCTTCAGGACATACACTTCCTTGTTTTTAATACAACTCTATACACACATAAAAAACATTTTGAATTTTGGGGCGGGAGCTGGGGCCAGATTTGGCCTATGGGCCTTATCTTGCTGATCCCTGTCCTAGGAGATGAGAATGTATGAGTGAGCAAAATAGATAAAAATTCATTTCACTCAACACTACACCTCAAAATATCTTCCCCTTATGTTACGTAGTTCTGTCTCATTCTTTTAAATTGCTGCACAGCCTTTCTTAGCATGGATTGTAATTATTTCTCAAATCTGGCTTTCCTACTCACCATAATACTACCTCCTCGAGGACAGGGACTATGACAAAGTCATCTCGGCTTTTCAAAAAGCTCAGCAGAAAGTTTGACCCAAAGAACACTGGATGAATTGCTAAACAAATGAATGCAAGTTTCCGTGAAATGAAGAATGACAAACTACATAGTCAGTGGACTCCTGAATTTCTGGAGCAATTGCATGAAGACCATTTTCGGGACTAGAAGGACCACAGGGCCAACTTATGTCTAATCTTCTGGATTTCTCAGGTCAGTGTGTATGTCACCCAGCGTGTGTGCAGAGATATTGGAAGGTCTCCTGAGTGGTCAGGAGTGGAATTATGACTACTAGTTGAGAAGGCGAGGGGCATTCCACCAATGTTTCTGACGTTGTGTTTCACTGAAATCTGTTAGTATGAATTTGTGTAGCATGAGATACAGAGCATTTTTATGGACATGGGATGCAGAACACACACAGCAAGAGAGTGTTTACCAGGAAAGAGTATATCATCATCAGTTTTTGTACATCTCATCTACTTCTTGTGAGAATTTGGGCAAAATGACTTCATCTCTCTGAGCCTCTGTTTTTGTACCTGAAAAATGAAGATAAAGTCCCCATATCACAAGGTTTCCTGTGAAGATTAAAGTTGGTGGTATTTTGAAAACACTTTGCAAAGTGCCTGGAATACTTACTTCATGGTCTTAAAATTTTTCAGGGCACTTTCCCTGTATGGGTTAGAACAAATTGAGGTTGTTATTACTATTAACTGTTACAGTGAGTCCAGACTATCAGGGGACTCAGAGCTCAGGCCAGAGTCTCTCTCCTTCATTCTCTGTTCCAGTACAAGGCCAAGCAATCTTGACTCTTACGTGTGCTGCTCCAGCTTCATACTGAGGGTCTTCAACTGTGTGAAGGGGCCACGCAGCTGAGGCAGCTCACTGCTTGTCGGGGAGTGGGCCACAGAGAGGAGTTTATAGTGCAGCTGAGCCACAGCCAAAATTAGCAGGTGTCCTTCCTAGTGAAAGGCTGGGGTCAGAGAGGGCACTGCAGCCCTTAGGGGGCAGGATAATCCCTGTCCTCATACAGAATCATGAAAACAGGCACTCCTGATTCAGACCATGGGGTGCCTAAAGCAGAGATTTATCACCCGAGACCACTTGTTCTCTCTCCATTGGAGACAGATTCTCAGCCTGAGTTTGAGAGATGGCCTGGGGGACTCAGAATGCCCAAACACACAGGCAGGAGTCTTGGTCTGTTTATCTCCTCTATGATTCCCCACTGTGGTGTTCAAAGATTCAGACTTTACCTAGATTACTTCCCGAGGGGAAACTGGAACCGGAAGACTGGCACAAGGTGACACAATACAAGCGACATGATCATCTCTTGGTTCCTCTCTTGGGCTACCCTGAGCCTCCATTTACATTACTTTCTCTCTGTATACATGCCCTGTTCTCTTCTCTCTACCTGCCAGGCCCTGTGAGTGCAGGCAGGGTCTGCAGTGCCCTCAGTGGGATTCTGCGTGGGGCCCTTTGTGTCCTGCCCATCTCCACCATCGCCTGCCAGCATGAACTCTCCTGAGGCCCTCCCTTTCTTGGTAGGTGCAAATTCGGGTTCCCTTGAGTCACGCTCTGATTGGTTGAGCCTAGAAGCAGGCTGGGCTCGGGGCAGGCACCCATACACTTCTGATCTGTCTGTCCAAGATGTCTACCTGTCCTGCTGCAAAATCAGGCTTCATTCTCGCCACCATGTTACATCCTTATACTAAGAGAAGAGAGTTCCAATCACTTTCCTAGAATTCCGGTTTTTCTGTCTCCCATTGAACCCTGGAATAAGTTACTGTTTTTAAACTGAGAAACTAAAAACAACTTGGAAAACAGCTCATGCCCTTACACATAATGTGAAGTCGAATCTTGTTTTGACTGAGGACCCACCAGTTACCAACTGGATGGCCAATTTTCTCATCTTTAAAAGGAGGATAAAAATATCCACCTCTTTTGCTGTGCAGAAGCTTTTAAGTTTAATTAGATCCCATTTGTCTATCTTGGCTTTTGTTGCCATTGCTTTTGGTGTTTTAGTCATGAAGTCCTTGCCGACGCCTATGCCCTGAATAGTATTTGCTAGGTTTTCCTCCAGGGTTTTTATGGTATTAGGTCTTATGTTTAAATCTTTAATCCATCTGGAGTTAATTTTAGTGTAAGGTGTAAGGAAGGGGTCCAGTTTCAGCTTTCTGCACATGGGTAGCCAGTTTTCCCAACACGACTTATTACAGCCAACCACCCACGGCACGAGTGTACCTATGCAACAATCCTTCAAGATCTGCACATGTACCCCAGAACTTAAAGTATAATTTAAAAAAAATATATCCAACTCAAAGATCTGATTGTCAGGGTGTGGGGCACACATTGGGTAAGGTCTAGCCTATTATTAAGACTATTTCAGTTGACAAAAATTCCATTCAAACTGCTCAAGTTGGTGAGCTCATGGATCGGATAATGGGGAAATGTAAGCATGCCTTGCTTCAGGCACCGTTGCGTCCAGAGGTCAAAGACAGGACAGTTGCCATTTGACTCCTCCATTTGCTGCAATCCAGCTTCATCCTTATACAGTATCTTTCACACTTGTAAGGTGACCCCTGAGATCCAGGCACCTCCTAGATGGCACTCTCAGATAGAGACATTGTGTCTCTGCTGATAGATCCAGGGCGCATCCTCCCAGAGACTTTAGTTTTCCATGGAGAAGGACCAACAGACATGACAGAGGTTCCCAGTTTCCCTTTGCATTAAATCCTTTCCTGTTTCCCTCCCCCACTTTTTGTCACTTTCCATCACTTTCCCTGCCCCTGAACCTTGACTAGATGACAAACAGCTTGCACAAACAGTTCTAGGAAATACGGTTCTGACAGTTATAGGCATGGGCTGCACCTACGAACCTGAGCAAGAGGTGTCAAGACAGGAACAACCCCCAACCACAACAGTTTACAGATTAAAGATGAAAACTGCTATCTGGGCCAGGCTACAAGGACATGAACCTCTCAATTGTTTTTTCATTCTGTCAGATTCCAACCACACTTCAACTCGCATGACCTAATCTTCAGGTATTCCTTAGTGTGCATCAGCTGAATGAAGCCTTAAACTTTCATGTGTATCACTTAACTTACCAACAGACTTACATGTATGTGCTTGTCTGCAAATCAGTTACTGTGACTGGTGTAGACATGCAGGGTGGGGCAGAGGACGGATCCACCTTGAAGTGGCTGGTGAGGCTGGGCATGCTGAGTCTGATGTAGGGGATGACTGAGTTCCCAAAGGAAGAAATGCAGTACACGGGAATCTATCTCCTACCGCCAGCATTTAGTAAGAGCTTACTAGATGTCATATAGATGTCATTTCCATACCTGGGTCTGTGCTCTTTCCCAGGGTTTCATTAAATACCAGATGCCAGAATTTGGGAGGATTGAAGATATGCATTCCCCTAATAACTGCTATAGATAGAGATTTGAACCAGATAAAAGTCCAGATGACAGCAAAACAGCCCCAATTTGCTAACCAAGGAACCAAACCCACATCTATTTTTTTGCTGATTTGCAAATGAAGATAATATATTGAGAAATTTCATAATTTTAGAACTTTTGAACTGGAATAAAGTGGAAACTTCAAATTACCATAATTAGCATTAATTATTTCTGCTGATTCCAATGGAAGAGTTAATAACAGGTTATGGTTTTTCATATTTGGCCCCAAAAATCAGACCTTTGAGGTGGATATTTTCATCTCTATTTTAAAGATGAAATGAACTGAATGGTGGGAGATGGAGCAAGGTCTGTGACTGAAGTTCTCAAAAATGTCCCTTTATTTAGTTCAGAAAAAACAACAAAAAAAGAGTCAAGAGACATATTAGCAAACCTGATTTGGTGGATCTAAAATGCTGGCTGGGAGTTAAAGTTGGAAGTACATTAAATAATGCTAACAAATCATTTTTTTAGTTATTCATTTTAAATAAGCACTCTTCTGACATCTTAAAGAGCTACCAATTTTTTTTAAACTTTAAAATCTCATCACAATGCAAATTAGAACAAAAAGTGAAGGAGGCAGAGGCAGCCCTGGCTTGAACCTAAATTAGAAACTAGACAAACATGGATTTAAATCTCAATTGCATCATTTTCTCAATTGCATAACTTACAGCTGGAGGATCTGGGCAGTCATTCTGGTAGAAGTTCCTCAAGGCACCATGGATGCCTGTTATGCAACGTGGACACTGGGAATTCCTTTGCTGTCTCTTTTGCCTAAAGGCACGGTTGGTACAGGATAAAATCGCAGAAGCCCCAGACATGGTCTGCTCGGATGAACAGCTTTTGCAGCCCGTTGCAAAGGTCAGACCCAGGGTACCTGAGACCTGGAGCAATCAGTGTTCCAGTTTTAGGGCCAGGGTTGAAATAACCACCTAATTTCACGGGCATGTAACATCCTTCTCCTTCTGCCAGGCTGGAGAATGATGGTCTTACCACAAAGAGAACAGAAGTGCAAACGGTGCCATTTTCCCTCTTCCTTGTGCCATCAGTGAGAGTAGCCTGGAAGTTATAGTCGGGAGACCTAAAGACATGTGAAGCTTTGTTTTTCTAAATGAAAAAATATAAAACACAGAGAAAGGGCATACAACTGAAATGTGCACTGAGCAATTAGTTCTTAAGCAAGAAACCTGTTAAATAACACATAATGAACACCCAGATTAAAAAAAATAGAAGACAGAGCACTTGTGTTTTCTTCCCAATCACCATCTCCTCCTTCTCTTCTACAAACAATGAAGATCTGAACCGCTTATGTTCATAATTTTCTTGCTTTGTTTTTTAATCATTTTATAAATTGAGAACACATTTGAAAATAAAATAGTTTATATTTCCCTGAGTTTAAACTTTATATAAATGGAATCATCCTCTAAGTGTTCTTTTGTATCTTGCATTCTTTTCTCAGCTATGTTTGTAGGATGCATGTGTGTTGTTGAGAGTGTCTGTAGCCATTTTTCAAAGTCGTTTCATAGATTTCAGTGCATAAATCTATCATTGCAATAGATTTATCCATTCCACTGTTCATGGGCATTTGAGTTGTTTCAAGTGTACATACAATGCAATTACAAATAATACTGCTATAAACATTCCTGTGTATTATCCCGGAGTATGCAGCCTGCATTTCTTTAGGGTACACATCTAGGAATGAAATTGCTGGGTCCCAGGGTTCCTGCTTCCTCAACTTTATGAGATAATGCATACCGTTTTCCAAAGTGATTGTCTCAGCTTTACACTGCCAATAGATAACTGTCAAACTGTTGTAAGTTTTGCAAATCTCATGGAAGTCTCGGATTTAATTTGTATTTCTCTGATTAAAGGTGAGGTTAAACACATTTGCCTACATTTTTGGCCATTTGGATTTTCTCTTTTACAAAGTGCTTGTTCAAATCTCTTTCCCATTTCCTTGATTGGGCATGCTGGCTTTTTCTTATGGACTTTTATGGTGCTTCATATATTCAGGCTACCTGTTCTTTGCTAGTCATCTGTATTGCATGTGTTTTCTATCACTCTATTGTTTTTCTTTTCACTATTTTTAAGAAAACTTAGTGAATTTAAATAATCAGGAGCCTTTAGCTTAATGGAATTTGTTTCTCTATTTCCTTTTATGATTAGTTGGTGATAGATTTCTTAACCAGAAACCAAATTATTGTCATGATTTGATCATGAGAATGATTGTGATTATTCTCTTTTACAGGCTTCATGGTTTTGCCTTAATCATATTATAAGTGAAATCAATGGGTTAAAATTCATTTTTTTTTCACAAGGAAAATTTTCTTCTTTCTTTATCTTTGTCTTATTGTCCTAGTACTGTATATGCTGTTCAAATCTTCTGTAACCTTACTATATTTTTGTGTGTTGTCTTATGATTACATAAAGAGGCCTAAGCCTGGGCAATATAGTGAGACTTTATCTCTACAGAATTGTTTTAAATTAGCTGGGTATGGTGGGTAGCTCATGCCTATAGTCACAGCAACTTGGGAGGCTGAGCTGGGAGGATGGCTTGAGACTGGGAGTTCGAGGCTGTAGTGAGCGATGCTAATGCTACTGCGCTTCAGCCTGGGGAACAGAGAGACCCTATCTTTTTTTTTTTTTTTTAAGGCCTGTTAAAATCTCCCCCTGTGGTTGCAGATGCGTCTATTTTACTTTTTAGGTCTACAAATATTTGCCTTATATATTTTAAGGCTGTGTTACCATCTGTTTATAAATTTTAAAATTGGTATATCTTCTTGATGAATTGATGAATCTTTGATTAGTATTAAATGACTTCCTTCTTTAGTAATTCATTTTGCTTTAAAGTTTACCTATCTCATAATAAAAACCTACAGCAGATTTCCTTTGGTTAATATACAAGGTTTATAAACCCATTTGCTTCCAACCTTCCTATATCCGTTGTTTTCAAAGCACAGTTGACCCTCATTATTTGTAGATTCCATATTTGCAAATTAACCTACATGCTAAAACTTATTTGTAACCTCAAAATCAATAGTTGTGGCACTTTCATGGTCATTTGTGGACATGTTCAAAGCAGCTAAAAATTTGAGTCACTTGATGTGCATGCTCCTAGCTAAAGTCCAAAAAGGCCTTAATTGCAGCAGCTTCATACAGAGGTGACCAGAGGATGGAGAAATGGCGATGGTAGGGGCTGGGGTAGTATAGTGCAAGTTCAGGCTCTGGGGCCAGTTGGGTTAGGTTTTAATCCCAATTCTGGCACCTGTTAGTGGGGCAACCTCAGGCAAGCCACTCAACCTTTCTGAACTTTGTTTTCTCTTTTGTAAAAAGTAAAATAGGTTCTATCAGGATGAATTTTGAAGATTTAAAATAATAATTTATGTTAGATGATATAAATAGATATAATTTCCCCTGGAAGCAGTGGTTCAGTATTTGCTAATTCATTGCTCATGGTGACTTTCTTGTATGCAGTAACTGTGAATAATGAGAATTGACTATGTGTATCTCATAAATAATACAGAGATAGATTTTTGTGGGTTTTAAAGAAAATATATGTATTTAAACTAACAATCTTTTGTCTTTGGTCTGAATGAGTTAGTCTATTTACCTTTAATAGAATTAATGCTATATCATAATTCACTGGTTTTGAGAAGCACATCTCTTTGACCTCTTGACACCTCTGAAGTTAGCATGCACTCACTCTTGGCCAAATGGTGCTATGATATAGCTGTTGTGAAAGAAAAATAAATCTTGGGGCCCCCAAATCACTAAGATAAAGGGAAAAGTCAAGCTGGCAGCTGCTTAAGGCAAACTTGTTCCCATTCTTTCAAAGTCACCCCTCTGCTCACTGAGATAAATGCGTATCTCATTGAATCCTTTGAAGAGGCTAATCAGAAACTCAAAAGATTGCAACCATTTCTCTCTTATCTACCTATATGACCTGGAAGCCCCCTCCTTGCTTTGAGTTGTCCCGACTGGGCTTTGAGTTGTCTTACCTTTCCAGACTGAACCAAAGTTCATCTTTTTTTTTTTTTTGAAATGGAGTTTTGCTCTTGTTACCCAGGCTGGAGTGCAATGGCGTGATCTCGGCTCACCGCAACCTCCGCTTCCTGGGTTCAGGCAATTCTCCTGCCTCAGCCTCCCGAGTAGCTGGGATTACAGGCACGTGCCACCATGCCCAGCTAATTTTTTTTGTATTTTTAGTAGAGACGGGGTTTCACCATGTTGACCAGGATGGTCTCGATCTCTCGACCTCGTGATCCACCTGCCTCGGCCTCCCAAAGTGCTGGGATTACAGGCGTGAGCCACCGCGCCCGGCCCAAAGTTCATCTTACCTATGTCAATTGATGTCTCATGTCTCCCTAAAATGTATAAAATGTATAAACCAAACTGTGCTCTGCCACCTTGAGCACATGTCATCAGGACCTCCTGAGGCTGTGTCATGGGTGTGCATCCTCAACCTTAGCAAAAGAAACTTTCTAAATTAACTGAGACCTGGCTCAGATATTCGGGGTTCACAATGTCGTTGCCTGACCATGCATATGAACGTCTTATAGAGTGGTAGTTAGAAGCTTTGAAGAAACTCTCTGTGACAAAGTACAGCCCTCTTTTACAAAATTCGGTGTCATGCAAGCTCTTAGTGGCACAGAGTTTATTATTGTGTGGATAAAGACAGACATCTGCAACTCTGAATCAGAAAAAGGAAAATATTTAGAAAAGGTAGATTCCATAGTGAACGTTTTAGAAATGTCATAACCCATTGATTTTACTTGTGATGTCCTTCTTCTGTCTGCATAAGAGTGATGCATGATTTTTAAAAATCTGAAAAAGTGACTTCACTATTGTAGAATAAAAATTCCAAGCATTAAGAAAGCATTGTAACAGTTTCAATGCTAGTGCTTTGTTCTTTGTTAAAGATGGATAAAATAATAATGCTTCTTAGAATTAATTCCCCTTAGAGTTTACGAATTACAGCTCCATGGATGTCTTCTATGCGCTTACCTTGGAATTTCTATTTCCCTCTTGTTCCCTTTGTGTATGTCTTCCTTTTTGACTTTATTTTTGGGTCTCTCTATAAGTTTGAAAGTAATACACTATTTTTAACCTTTGGTGTTTACTTGAAAAATACAACATATATAATTAACTTATCCAAGCAGTAATTAATCAAAACCTTTACTCTTTCCCCAACTAATATGAAAACCTTAGCATTACCTCTAATTATCCACCTCCTCATGTAACTGCTATTGTAGTTTGATATTTTAATTCTAACTTTTAAATGTTGACACCCTTAGAGATGTTTACAACTGCTTTTTATAATTGTCACTAACTTCCACTTGCCCATATATATAACACTTTTCTTGTTCTTTAGTTCTTTCTTGCATCTTAGACCTTCTATCCGGGGTCACTCTATTTCTCCCTCAAGAGTGAACCCTTTGGAATTTTCTTCACTGAGGTTCTGATGGTGACCAATTCTTAGTTTCTGTCTCTCTTTTTCTCTATATTTTTATTTTTTCTGACCTTAGAATTCCAGACTGGCAATTATTTTCTTACAGCACATTTAAAATGTGATTTTTTGTTTCTGTTTTTGCTGCTGAGATGTCATCTGTAAGTATATGTATGTCTCCTTTGAAAATCATTTGGCTGCTTTTAAGTTTTCTATTTTGACTCTTTGGAAAATGTTCAGGTGTAGACTTCCTTTTAATATACTTTGCCTAGGATTTGTTAGGTTTCTCAAATCTGTGCACAGGTGAATTTTATCAATTATTGGCTATTCCCAGTCATTATTTCCTTATGTATTGTTTCTGTTTCTCTTCTTCTGGACCTCTGAATAAATGCATATTTATTGAGAACTTCTCATATTGTCCTTATTTATTACCCTCTCTTCTGTATTATCTATTTTTATTTTCTATGCTGATTTTCAGATAATTTACTAATTTTTTTTGCTGTGTCCAATCTGCTGCCAAAAATGCCCAGTATTAATTTCCAGTTACTATATTTTTTCCTTGTAGAAGCTATATATAATTTTACATCCGCTATATCATTTTTATTGCTTTTTGTTCCCTTCAGTTATATCCAAGTTTGTCATTTATTTCATTAAAGTTTGTAAGCATAGTTGCTTTAAAATATAAAGTCTGTAACTGGGTGCAGTGGCTCACTCCTGTAATCCCAGAACTTTGGGAAGGTTAATGCACATTCCAGGCAGGCATGTGCACTTTGGAAGGCTGAGGTGGGTGGATCACAAGGTAGGGAGTTCAAGACCAGCCTGACCAATATGGTGAAACCCCTTCTCTACTAAAAATACAAAAATTAGCTGGGCATGGTGGTGCGTACCTGTAGTCCCAGCTACTCAGGAGGCTGAGGCAGCAGAATCACTTGAACCTCAGAAACTGAGGTTGCAGTGAGCCAAGATCACACCACTGCACTCTAGCCTGGGCGACAGAGCAAGACTCTGTCTTAAAATACATATATATATATATGCACATAAAAAATACATTTGTATATATATGTATATATAATATATATTTTACACATATACATATAAAATATGTATGTATATATGTAAAATATATTACATATATATATATGTAAAATATATTACATATATATATATATATGAAGTCTGTGCAGGTTTGTTTCCACTGTCTCTTAGTTCTCAATCATAGATTTTGTGTCTTTGATTTTGTGTCTTATCTTTCATGGCTTGTTGTTTTTGCCCTTGAACAATGAATTATAGGGAGTTCCCATGACGTAGGAGGGACTTACCCCTCTCCAGAGGTCTTTGGCCTTTGCTGCTTCTTCTAGGTCCTTGAGGCACTACCAGAAAGGGCTATCTCATGCTAAGTTCACAGCTTTACGATTCCTGGGCCCGCCCCGGTTATGCCTTACTGGGATACAAATCCATTAGAGAGTGGTTGATAATCACAGTCTCTCAGGATTTCTCCCCTTTTATTTCCTTTCCTCCTGCTTTGTTCAGTGTTGAAGTGGTTTTCTCTGAGTTCTACCTCTGTGAAGAACTGTGAGTTTAGATCTGGTTTTCCTTATCTGAGGATAGTCTTTTGGGGATGTATTTCAATGTGGGTGTCCTCTAAGCATTCTCACTTTTGTTCTTGGTTTCTGATCCTTGCCCTTCACAGTCACTTTATAGGATTTTAAGTGTGTGGAAAAGACACATGAATTGGGTGCTTTTAAATTCCCCTACTTGTCTTGTTACACTTAGCCTGCAAGAAAAGACAATCTCATTGCCTCTTTACCTCATCAATACTTTAAGGGAAGTATTTTTTTTAGACATTATGCAATGTTTTTCATGGTTTTCAGTGGGAGGATAGATTCAAATAATCTAGCTTGACATTACTGGAAACCAGAAGGCACATTTGGGATTTCTAAGATAAACATTTCAAAATGAAAAACAAGAGCAGATTGTCATATGGAAATTTCTGGCCCAGCACACCACGTAGTGCAGATATTCCCCCTCCCCTCCCTCTTATCTTACAGGACTATGTTGAGGATTAAATTAGATAACAGGTGAAATTGCTAAGAGAAGTGACGTTGCTCACGAAAAGTTTAAGTCTGAAATCTAAGACTGAGAACTCTTTTTTTCTAGTGTTAATGCTGGAGGCAATCACTATGGGGTTTAAAGATGACTTGCCACATGGTTGAGCGAATCATTAGAAACACCCCAACCCCTTGGCCTTTGGGGGATTTCAATCAGAAGGGATCAGGGTGGGCATTCTGAGCTCTCCCAGAATGGCAGGCCCAGAGGAAAAGTCAAGCTGAAGTGCTTAGGGGATTAAAATAAATAAAATGCTTCACTAGAGATTAGGATTCAAGTATCAGTTTGATTTAATGATTCCAGAAGGTTAATGCACATCCCAGGCAGGCAGCCAGTTGCCCTCAGCTGGTTTGGAGCCAGCAGGATTACGGTGAGGGGTGATGGTATCTTTTCCACAATTATGGTTTATTTGAGAAAAAGAAAGAAGCTGGGATGGATGGAGAGCAGTGAGCAAAGAGGAATGCGGAGGAGAGGAGGCCGACAGGGAGGCAGAATCTATATCAAAAAGGGGACTTGAGAGGACACAGATGGGAACTTAAATTTGATTCCAAGTATAACGGGAAACTATTGAAATCTTTTAAGCAACTGATGAATGCTTGTAGCAGTTTAATTTAGGATAACAAAAAACAAAAAAGCAAACAAGCCAAATGTCCATCAACAGGTGATCAGATAAACAAACTGCAGTAGAATGAATACCACTCAGCATTGGAAAGCAATGAACTATTGATAGACACAGCCACATGGCTGAATCTCAGAAACACTGTGCTGAGCGAAGGAAGTCAAGCACAAAGGAGCACATGCTGCTTGTCTCCGGTGCAAGGTAATCCATGCTGACATGGAGCAGATCAGTGGTTGCCTGGGGCTGCAGCGGGAGTGGGGCTGAACTGCAAGGGGCGTGGGGAACTTTCTGAGGGGATGGGAATGAACACAGGGGGCCTATGTATCTGTCAATTTGTACACTTTAAGGACATGCATTTTATTTCGTGCAAATCTACCTTAGTAAAGCTAATTTTTTAAAATCTCTAGCAAATAAATGTAAATTACATTCATTATATTCTGAACCACAGCAAGAGTTTCAAGGTTAAGGAGAAAATGGACGCACAGATATTCAAGTCACAGGGCCTTTCAATTATTAAATTCCAACGGAACTTTGAGCCTCTTGGTTTCTAAAGCAAAAAGGGAAATAAATGTGGCCTTGTGTTTCTATCTTCAAAATAACATTGTCCAGGAGTCCTCAGTGGAAGGCATGTTCTTGCCCTCTCTTAAACATGGGATGCCGTGCTTTAGGGAGGTGGTAAACATCCTGTTCAAGGTGATCATTGTGACGCAGTAGAGGTAAACCTTAAGCCCAGTCTGTGAGGTACCCCAGTTCATCCCCTCTTTACACTGTTCCAAGGGCTGGGCAGTGAGAGGTGACCGAAAGCTCCAGTTCTAACAAACAGGTTTTGTAATACTGCTGCCCTCTGCAGGAGTCAAGGGGCTTTGGATTGAATTAGGAAGTTCTACCACCAACATCAAGTGACCCCTTACCCTAACCAGGTTTCTCAAACTCAGCACTATCGACATTTTGAATTGGAAACTTATTTGCTACAGGGAGGGTGTCCTTTGCATTGTAGGAAGTTTTGCAACATGCCTGGCCTCTACCTACTATTAATAGATACCAATAAAACCCCAACCCTATTTGTGAGAATGAAATTTGTCTCCAGACACTACCAAATGTCCCAGGGGTGGAGGGGAATTGTCCCCGGTTGAGAACCACTGCCTTAAACGTTTCCACGGTCCTCCATTGTCCACAGGATGCAGTCTATGATCCTTAGCATGGCTTAGAAGGCCTGTGCAGTCTGCCTCACCCCTTCCAGTCTCCCTCGCCTCACACACACCACCTCCCCCTTGACATCATATAGTGCAACAAGGACAATCCATGGCCAATTGCTCCTTCTCTACACATCCTCTTTCTTGCTGCATGCCTTTACTCACTCTGTACCTTCTTCCTGGAATGCAGTCTTCTTTCCACTATCTTTTCCCAGCTAACTTCTGCTTAATACTCAAAATTCAACAAAAGAATAACTTCTTTTGATTTTTTTAAAATTATAAACCCTTTTGCATTATTCTAACAATGAGCAAGTACTTTTTTGGTTTGCATAATAACAATCAAAAGTCACTTTTCCTTTTTTTTTTTTTAAGTTCCAGGGTACACGTGCAGAATGTACAGGACATAGGTCTATCAATGATAGACTGGATAAAGAAAATATGGTATATATATACACCATGGAATACTATGCAGCCATGAAAAGAACAAGATCATATCCTTTTCAGGGGCATGGATGAAGCTGAAAGTCATTATCCTCAGCAAACTAACACAGGAGCAGAAAAGTTGCTTTTCTTTACAGGCTTTGGACATCCCAAGCTGGACAAACTCTCCTCTGACTCTCCCATAGAATTTTCTTTTTTTCTCTTTTACTGTATTGGTTACACTGTGAGTAACTGTTTATCTGTTGGCCTTTCTTAGCCAACAAGCTTTTCAGGTTGGGGGTGCTGATGTAATTGCCTGTGTGTACTTGGGCTCAGCAAAGACCCTGGCCCAGAGAGAGTCTGAGGAAAGGCCTGGGACATGGACCTACCTGTGGAACAATCACATGCAAGAAAGCCTTGGACCAGGTTGACATCTTTGTTGTAGATGGGGTGGAGGCATTGCTTTAGCAGGTGGACACTCTGCCCAGATGCAGGGGGCTGGGGCTGGTGAACTCTCTGGGTTTCTTCCTTTCCCTGCTCCCAAGAGACATTGGAAAGCTTCACTTGGACCAGGGCACAAGAGAATTTTACTAATAAATTGTGTTATAGTCTGAATGAGTCACCAGTAAAACATGGGTTGGAACGAAGACAAGATTTATTTCCTCACTGCCATACACAGCTAATGGATTTTGACTTAAGCTTGCTGTACGACCACGGGGAAAAACGCCCCTAGCTGAGAGGTAGAAGTGGATGCACAGGACAAAGGACAGCCAGGGGTCGTACTTGACAGAGGGTGAGTTGGAGCGGATACCCTCCATCATCCTGAGAAAATGCTTCGGAAGCCCTGGGGACTCCAAACACGCTTACTGGTGACCCAGGGCAAGAAGAGAAGACCAGCAGACCACTGGAGAGCTGCCGGGGGTTGATTCCACTGTGGGCTTGTACTTTACTGTATTACCAATGTGCCCCCCATGCCCCAACTCTGGTTGCCTGTTATCTTCCTTCCCTTCCTTTTCTGGACAGTGTTAGGGTGGGGCTCCCCACTGGGGCCTTATTGGCCTTTGGGGAATGACAAGTTTTTGGTATGAGGGACAGTCCTACACAGCAAGATGTTAAACACCCTGGCCTCTGGTCACTAAAAGCTAACTAAAATGGTCTGGCTATGTCCCCACCCAAATTTCATCTTGAATTCCCACATGTTGTGGGAGGGACCCAGTGGGAGGTAATTGAATCATGGGGGCAGGTCTTTCCCGTGCTGTTCTTGTGATAGTGAATAAGTCTCACGAGATCTGATGGTTTTATAAAGAGGAGTTCCCCTGCACAAGCTCTCTCTCTCTTTGCCTGCTACCATCCCTGTAAGATGTGAGTTGCTCCTCCTTGCCTTCCACCATGATTGTGAGGCTTCCCCAGCCACATGAAACTGTAAGTCCAATTAAACCTTTTTCTTTTGTAAATTGCCTAGTCTCAGGTATGTCTTTATCAGCTGGGTGAAAGCAGACTAATACGCTAGCAATACACTATCCTGTCATTGTGACAACCCCAATGTCTCCTCCTACTCCATGTCCAAACGCCACTTGAGGCAACTGAGCGTGTCTAAACTAGGGCCTCTTGTGCTACCTGCCTAAGGTAAGGACCATTGCAGCTTAATGTGGGAGAATAAAATGGTCCTTTATTTGATATGTTGGGTTGCAAGAACCTGTCTTTTAAACTTTCAAAGTCCAAACACTCAGTAACTGGAATTACATTTTTATATAGACCAGGGTCAGCCAAAGGAACCCAAATCCACAGGCCAAATCTGGCCCACAACCTGTTTTATTAACACATAGCCACACTCATTATTCATGTGTATTCTATGGCTACTCTTTCATGCCATGTTGGCAGAGTTGAGTAGCCACAATAGAGACCAGATGGCCCATAGAACTGAAGACATTCACCACCTGGCCCTTTAGGAAAAAGTTTGCTGACTTCTGTCATAGACAATAGTTTTGAAAAATTATGTGCCTGACCAGACCTGAAGGATTATCCCACTCAAGGAGGAAGGGTCAGAGGCAAAACAAGAAAACCTCGACATCAGTATGTTCCTGAGAAGGGGCTCCGCTGTCTCCACTTCACAACCCACGTGTGGCCCATGGGAGGAATGGGGGCGACAGACTAAAAGTGTGAGAGAGTCAACGGCAGAGGGAAATTGAGTCTCATTTCTTGGGTGAAGCCTGGACACTGCATGCCCCACGGAGTTCTCAATTGGTCAACATCACATGGGGCTAGGAACTGTATATTAGAAATGACTTTGGAATGCATCTAGGGAAATTGGTCTGACTCAGAGACAGCTCCCACTTGCCCCGGTGTGGTGTGGGGAGCAGTTGAATGATTCTCCTTGTGGCTTACGGTAGCATGGAGATAGGGTATTCACTGGACACATTCACCAAGATTCCTGTAGCCCTAGAATGGCATAAGATATGAGTTGGCCAGAGGCCTGGGGAGGTTCATGGTCAGGATGAGGAAAGCATTGATGGTTCCTGGTGCTCAAACCAGCTGGGAATGTGACCATCTCAGTGGATACACACTTGAGGAGAGGGAGGTGTCAAGGACCGGACTTTCCTTCCAACACTGCCTTGCACTGTGAAGCAGCATCCCCTGCCCCAGGACAGATGTAACTCCAGGGATGGGCATGTGGACCTTACTGATCTGACTAACTAAGTTTTAGTTTCTACTTTTGGGTAGAATAAATGCACAAATCAAACTTCAGTTAAAAATAAATTGATTTCACCGTACATCTAAATCTGTAAATTAAAAGTCATACCGGGTTGGGCATGGTGGCTCACGCCTGTAATCCCAGCACTTTGGGAGGCTGAGGCAGGTGGATCACGAGGTCAGGAGTTCAAGACCATCCTGGCCAACATGGTGAAATCCCTTCTCTACTAAAGATACAAAAGATTAACTGAGTGTGGTGGTGTGCACCTATAATCCCAGTTACTTGGGAGGCTGAGGCAGGAGAATCGCTTGAACCCAGGAGGTGGAGGTTGTAGTGAGCCGAGATCATGCCTTTGCACTGCAGCCCAGGCAAGAGGGCGAGACTCTGTCTCAAAAAAAAAAAAAAAGTTATACCTGCAAAAACTTATTACCCACATTTCCTTTGTATTCCCCTGTGTTAAGCACTGTGGAGGGCCTGAAAAATGAAACCAGCAAAGCCCTTGCTCTCCAGGATTCCTCAGCTTAGGCATGGAGGAAACCATATCTAATCTCACCATTATACAGAGTGACAACCTGCTCATGTGTATTTCTATGTGTGGTCAGGAAGAAGGGGTGGAGATAAAACTGAAAGGATATATGAGGCAGTGCTTCAGATGCCAGGGGAACAATTAGCAGGTTTTAAGCAAACAGTTATATGTACATGCTTGTGTTTTACACAGGGCCCTCTGGGATGTGGGCAGGAAGAACAGTGGATAGACTCATGTGACAGCCTTGGGGAAAGTGGGAAGGTCAGATCAAGGAAGGGACAGTGGGTATATAGAGGAGAAAGTGATATAAGCAAGATGTGTAGGAAGATGGGAGGATGGGGTCCAGTGGCTTATTGCCTAGGAGAAGAGGATTTCCACGTCATATTTTGAAATATTCTCACACCATACCTCTGGATTTTGTAAATACACTTTCAATGTTGCCTCCAAAATATTGTTTATGAGACAAGCTTCATATTGTGAGTTCACTGCAAGGCTCAGGAAAAGCAGCATATTAGAATGTACTTTTGCACAACCATAAATAAGCTTTAGTTCAATCAATAGGAGATTGGTCATCTTTGCCCAGCACTTCACATTTCACAAAGAACTTTTACATGAATGATCTGTGAGTTAGGGCTCACACATCTCCCCATCGGAAGATGAAGAAAATAAGCCATGATGAGATCAAATGACAGCTCATCAATTTCGTGAGAATTGTTCTTTTGAAGCCATTTGCTTTTATCCTTTATTTTTATTTTATTTTTGTTTTTTGAGACAGTCTCATTCTGTCAACCAGGCTGGAGTGCAGTGGTGTGACCTCAGCTCACTTCAACCTCTGACTTCCTAGTTCAAGTGATTCTTCTGCCTCAGCTTCCTTAGTAGCTGGGATTACAGGCACGTGTCACAACACCGGCTAATTTTTTATACTTTTGATAGAGACAGGGTTTCACCATGTTGGCCAGGCTGGTCTCGAACTCCTGACTTCAAGTGATCCTCTCGCCCTGGCCTCTCAAAGTGCTGGGATTACAGGTGTGAGCCACTGTGCCTGGACTGCTTTACTATTTCTTTTTGTTCCAGTCTGGTTTCTCCCTTGACAAGCTGAAGAGTTTATTATTAATGATAGCAAGAGGAAAATGGGAGAAAGGAAGAGAAGAAAGAAAGAAGGGGAGGAGATAAGAAGAGATTACTACCATCCTGCCTACTGAATTCAGGGATGACCTCCGTTCTGCTCAGTTGGAAGATCTGAAAAAGTAGAAACATGGATTCTGGACTCTGAAAAACCTAGGTTTGAACTCCATGTCCACCACTCACTTAGATCTCTGACTTCAGATTTAACCTCTTTGTGCCTCAGTTTCCTCATCTGTCAACTGGAGATAATGTTAGAATTATTGTAAGGATTGAATGCTATGATGCATGTAAAATGCCGAGCGCATGGTAAGCACTTGCTGTGGTTTAGATGTTCCTCCCCTTCAAACCCCATATTGAAATGTGATGTCCAATGTTGGAGGTGGGGCCTGATGAAAAGTGTTTTGGTAGTAGGGGTGGATCCCTCATGAATGGATTATTACTCTCCCTCAGGATGAGTGAGTTCTCACTCTATTAGTTCCCATGAGAGCTGGTTGTTAAAAGAGCCTTGCACTTCCCCCTTCTCTGTGGCATTGGCTCTTGCCATGTGATTTCTGCATACTCCAGCTCTCCTTCACCTTCCACTATGAGTCGAAGCAGCCCGAGGCTTTCACCAGAAGCAGATGCACAATCTTCAACTATCCAGGCATCAGAATCATAATCCAAGTAACCCTTTTAAAAATTAACTACCCAGCCCTGCAAAGACCAGGAGCAAGGCTGTACCAGGCAGAAAGTCCAGCCGGGCAGAGATCATGCAGCAGGAGCAATGCAAGGGTGTGTGAGGAGCAAAAGGGAGGGCAGGGTGGCCAGCATGTAACCCTGGGGAGCTGGTCTCAGTCATGGTTGGAGGAAGAGACAGGTAGAGGCCAGGTGACATAGGGCTGGACATAGAATAAGGACTCTGGAGATGAAGCTCAGACTAGCAGGGTGGCAGTAAACATGGAGGGAACTGGATACTTTAGGGGTATGTTTTACAGACAGGATTGATGGGCATGCTGATGGATTAAATACGGAGAGTGAAGAAAGTGGAATAAAAGTTAACACCTTGATTGTTTTTTGGAGAGAACACGTTTTTTAATTGATACATAATTGCACATGTTTATGGGATACCTGTGATATTTTGATACATGCATACAGTATGTAATGATCAAATTAAAATATCCATCGCCTCAAAATTTTATTTTTTCTTTGTGTTGAGAACATTTGAAATCTTCTCTTCTTGCTATTTTGAAATATACAATAAATTATTGGTCACCACACTGTGCAATAGAACACCGGAACTTATTCCTCCTGTCTTTCTGCACCCATAAACAAACCTCTCTTCATCACCCCCACCCTGCCCTTCTCAGTTTCCTGTAACCACTACTCCATTATCTAGCTCTATGAGATTAACTTTTTAAGCTTCCAAATATGAATGAGAACATGCAATATTTGTCTTTCTGTGCCTGGCTTATTTTACTTAACAAACGTCCTCCAGGCTCATCTGGATTGCTGCAAATGACAGGATTCCCTTCTTTTTATGGCTGAAAACTATTCCATGTGTAAAGACATACACAATGCAACATTGCTTTATCCAATTAACACTTTGATTTTTGACATGAGCAGTTAGGTATATGTTAAGATCTAAAAGGTAGATGGTGGAAGGCTGGGGGAAAGGCAGTTTGAGACTGTGTTAAATTTTAGTTTTCCACTGGACATTATTATGGTGATGACCCGCAGGTGGGCTGGAGCTCTGTGGAGAGGCCAGAACTGGAAGTAGAGATCTCTGAGTCCTTGGTACCAGATAGTATTTAGTATGGAGATGAATGAAATAACTAGAAACAGCACGTCCTTAGTGGTCGGGTCCCACAGAGATCCCCGAGGCACTCCACATAATCTTTGAGGGACTGGAAGGGGAGAAGTAGCCAGCAAAGAGACTGAGAAGGAGGTAGGAGGATAGCAGGAGAAGAAAGAGTTCATGATAAGTGTGCTCCTGGAGTGTTAGGGAGTGGGAAACAGAAAACAGCTGGAAAAGTGCATGATAACACACAGATATTACAGCTTCAAATCTCACAAAAGTGAGAGACTAGGCCAAAACCTCAAACCCAAGTCCTTAAACCAATGTGCCCAACTAGAGGAAGGCCTGGGGTCGGAGGTGCCTCCAGCATTGCTGGGTGCTTTACTACTTGTGATCCTTCTGCAAAGCATGCATGATTATCAGTCCATTTCACAGGTGGGAACTATGAGCTCCAAAGGGGCAAAGCAACCTGCCTCGCTTGTAAATGTTGGACTTTCTTGGGGCTCGGTCCTGAGCTCTTTGAACGTGCTACGTAATTGCACTAGAAGATTTCACTCAGTTCCAAGGCTTAAAATAGCATGTTAAGCTGGTAATTCCCTAAGTTGGATCTTCAGTCTGAACCTCTCCCCTGAGCTATCTATGGGCCATTTCTGACTGCTCACTCACTGTGTCTACCAGGACGCCTCCCACATAGATGTCCCAAATGAAGCTCCAGACCCCTTCCCAGGCTCCTTTCTTTCCAACCTGTTTTTCCCTCTAGCCTTCTCCCTCATGGGAAATAGCATTAAATTCACCAGGCTGTGTCATTTGAGGTATCTTCCTCTTTTTAGCCCCCAGAACTCATCCATCACTGACACCCATCTCTTCTGCCTCCTAAAACTCTCTAGAATACACTCACATCTCTCCATCTTTACTGCCGCCCCTACTTCATCTAAACTGCCATTCCTCTCTCCTGGGGGACCACAGGAGCCTCCTGAGTGGCCTCCCAGATTTCACTCTTGTTTCTCTCCAATCCACCAGCATCCAGAGAGATCTTCAAGAAAATAAAGTAAAATGGATCATGTCATTCCTCTGCCTAAAAAAACCCTCTAATTCAATGTCAAGACAAAAGTCCAAAGTCCTTGCACGGCCCTCCCAGCCCCTGCCCTGCATTGTCCTACTGGCCTTGCCACCTTCATCTAGTGCCAGCAGACTATCCCCCTCCCTGGCACTCTCCTCCAGGCACCTGTTTTCATTTCTTGGCCATGCCAAGTTGTTCCTGCCTCTAGGCCTGTGCCCTGCCCACTCCCGGTAGCAGGCGCCACATCTTTCAGGTCTTCCTTCAAACCTCTTCCAAGAGAGATTTCTTTGCCACCCTCCCCAAGGAAAATCCCTTCCTGTTAACTTACCTTATACTCTCATTCTTTTCTGCACCAGCACCATTACATCTTTCTAACTCATAATTGTACATTTGTTTCTTTGCCAACTTAGTTATTAGCAGCCTCTCCTGCTGCCAGACCATAAGCCCCATGAGAACTGGGTTTGCTTTTTTCAGTGCCATTCATTATTGCATCCCTGATGCTTCGTGTTGTGCCCAGCACATAGTAGGTGCTCAACAGCAGTTACTAAATGTTGAATGAAGGCCACGGAGCCAGCCGGTTAAGCGAGATGAGGATGATTAGGATGTGTCTGCATGACTTCTTGAACCATTGCCCTATTCTGATTCACACTGGGTAGCTGCCTTGGAAAGAAACACTGAGCATTTATAAATAGCTCTTGAGCTATGTAGCTTGCCACGGGGCTAGAGATTCCCCCCAGCATTGCCTGTCTGTTCAGTCCCCTCACAGAAGGCCTGTGTTTGGGGTTCTGAGATCTGGAATGCCTTCTGGCATTTTCTGCTCAGTGAGCCCATCCATTCCCATTTGCTTCAGAGGCACTGAAGATATACATTGCAAAAGGCCTTCTTGCAAACTGCTGGGGAAGGGCATGTTCCAGGCCAGGGATTCCTCTGGCTGCCCCTGCAGGAGGCGGAGGGTGAGCTCCAAAGGGGTCGCTTTGGCTGCACAGTTTGGCATTGCTCTGTCTGGCTGGGGATGGCAGAATAAGGGAGCTGGGGCAGCTGCCAGGCCTGGCTCTGGGGATTGCAAGAATGCATGGGCAGAAAAGAGCCTGGGCTCCAGGGCACAGCACACAGAGTCTGAATGCAGACCCAGCATCCATGCAGCTTATGGCCCAGCAGTAGAGACCCAGCAGGGCGGCTGACTGTGAGTTGTTGCCAGTGTTGGCCAGATGGGATGTCCACTGCCTGGAGATGTGGCCATACATAACTGGTGGTCCTGGAGCACTGAGCAACCCCGGGAGACTGGTGAGCGTTAAACTGGTACCACAGTCCCAGACGACAGTCTAGGAAGGGGAAGAAGAGACTCTGAGATATCAGAAAGACCTTGAGTTTTGGAATCAGAAAGACCCAGGTCAGATTCTTGATTCCTCCCTTTACCAGATGCATGAGCTGAAACAAGCCATGCCATCTCTCTGAACCTTGGTTTTCTCAGCTATGAAATGGGATACGTGCCTGACTACAGAGGGTATAATAAAGATTGGAGACTATGTATGAAAAGCAAACCCCAGAGCAGAATCTGGCAGTTAGGAGGCTCTCGGTCATTGGCAGCTACTTAGGTAGCAGGGTTGTGGACTGGAACTCAAGAAAAACTGGTGATGGTCATCACAGCAAGTACTCTAGAAATAGCAGGGGTGATGCGTTATCCTGGGTTCACCTTGAATGCACCAGGTCCCAGACTTATCGGTAGCACCTTGGCTGGGAAGGAGGGAGGGCACCTTGGATGCCCTTGGTATGCAGTTAAGTCCCTGGACTGCTCTCTTTGGATTATACCAGATGGTATTTGGGGGAGGATGGCCAAGAAAGATGCTGACATGGGCCTGGGTCTGAAGTAGGGGCCAGGATGAACTGTGAAGAGTGATAGGGGCCTCATACTTAGAGGGTTCTATTTATCTTTATATTGTTTATTCTTTCAATAATTTTTCAAGAAGCCACTTCTGTATGCTGAGTTCTTTATTCAGAGCTGCTTTAGAGGAGCTTACTCTCATTTATCCTTTCATTTGTGTGTTTATCTAGAGAAATTTTCTATATGTCTACTCTTTAATGGGCCCATAGAGGAGGCTGGAAATACAGGGCAAATAAGGCACAACCTCAGCTTTTGGGGAGCTCATGGTCTGGTAGGGGAGCAGATGGGTGTGGGAGGGAATCTATAGGGTGATGGCCAAGAGCACACTCTTCAGAGACACTGTCCTGGGCTTGGCTACCCACTTCTGCCACATGTAGTCATATGTCTTGTGACCTGGGCTGTCACCTCATCTCACTACCCCCAGTTTCCTCATGGGGTTGGTGTAAGAATTGAGCACAATGTGTTTAAACAATGCCTAAGCAATATTAAGGTCTCAGTAAATGTAAGAAATGGTGATGATGATGGTGATGATAGTGTGGTGTTGGTGATGATGATGATGGTGGTGGTGAGTATAATGATGGTGGTGATGATAATGATGGTGGTGGTGATGATGGTGATTGTAATGATGATGGTGGTGGTGAGTATAATGATGGTGGTGATGATAATGATGGTAGTGATGAGTATAATAATGGTGGTGATGATGATTGTAATGATGATGGTGGTGATGAGTATAATGATGGTGATGGTGATGATGGTGGTGGTGATAATGATGGTGATGATGATAATGGTGGTGGTGAAAATGATGGTGGTGATAATGATGGTGGTGGTGGTGATAATGATGGTGGTGATGATAACTCCGGTGGTGATAATGATAGTGGTGGTGATAATGATGGTGGTGATGATAATGGTGGTGGTGAAAATGATGGTGGTGATAATGATGGTGGTGATAATGATAGTGGTGGTGATAATGCTGGTGGTGATGATAATGATGGTGATGATAATGATAGTGGTGATGATAAAGATGGTGGTGATAATGATAGTGGTGGTGAAAATGGTGGTGATAATGATGGTGGTGATGATAATGATGGTTGTGGTGATGATGATGATGGTTGTGATGGTGATGATGATGGACAAAGGAAGACAAAGGAAGACAAAGTAGAAAATTTTCAGGATGAAGCTGTTAGGGAAGGCATTCTAGAGAAGACTTTTAGTCTCTTCCTTCATAGAGGATGAATAAAGAATCACCAACTAGATAGGGTGAGAAAGGGCAGTACCAGCAGAGAACAGCATGTGCAAAGGTGTGGAAATATGACATGGCTGTAATGACTGTCTGGAGAAAACAGCTAACTCAACCATGGCTTACTTTTACTGCACAAAGGGAGGATTGAACATTAAATTGAACCCTTTCTGGCTGAATCGCACTCACTGAGTCCCTCACAAAGGGACAGATTTCTGGGAGATTTGCTCCCACATAGTTTGAAGCTCACCTTGGACCAGGAAATTGGACTAGCCTCCAGAAAATATTTATGGTGGAATATTTGGAGGCTGCACAAATTTGCAGATATTTTCATAATCTCTTTCACGGTTTACACAGCGTGCCACCTGCCTCTATCTCCTGAAAAGGAAAGACAGATTTTTGAAGAAAATTGGTTGAAATAAGAGAAGGGAAGTCACACAGACTATTTGGCTGGCAAAGGCTTGCTGCTAAGATAATGGAAATTGAGGCCATGCTGAAGTGGGGGGATAAATTCTACATGTATATATGACCTACTTTGTAGCCTCCTGAGTACCTCCACATTTGTTATCTTTTATAAGCCTCACAAAAATCCCGTTAGCAGGGGCTGTTGTCCTCATATTACAAATGAGGTAACAGAAGCTCAGAGAGGCCGTCGGACCTTCTCAAAGGCACACAACTAATACACGGCAAAGTGGTAAGCAGCAGATTCATCTCTGAGGGTGACAAAAAGGCAGCCTTGCAAAATTTTGGTTTTAAACCAAGTTCAGTGATTCTTTAGGTTTTAATAAGTTGCTTTACTTGAAGTTTACATATGCTCCCCCGCCTAGTACATGGAACGAGGACTGTAACCAACCGATTGTCTTGTGCCACACAAAGTAAGTACAGGGCAATCAGGCCCCACATTGCTCTTTTGTGGGTCCCTCATGTATACATTTTTTTGTTCCTTAACTCCATCTTCCAGACCCCATCTGCTGGGTGAGATCAGGGAGGTCTTGAAGCCACAAGATGGCAGGAGACATGGGATAGATGCAGCCTGGGGTCCTGTGTCACCACATGGAAGAGAAAGGCTGGATCTGCATCAGACTGAGATTTTGCACATGAAAAACTTTAAATCATTGTCCCAGGTTATATATGTAATGGGAAGCAGAGGCAGGCCTTGAACCTCAAGCAGCCTGACCCCAAAGCCTGTGTTCAGGCCCCTCCGTTAAGCTGCTCTCCTTCAGGTCATGACCTGTACCAGCCATACAAGAACACAAGCAAATGCATCAGTCATGATCCCAGATATCTCTGGGGGCTCAGGGACCCCTGTGAGGCCAAGAAACACTATAAAGATGGAAAAATATCCATAGTGTAGTGTACATGACAGGTAGTGATCAGAGGGGCAGAAGAAAATTGGTAAAAGACCCTGAAGGACATTGAATGCCTTACTGGAGGTTCGTACTTTCATCTGAAGGCAAAGGGGAGACCCTGAAGTTTTCTAAATAGGGCAGAACTGGACAGCTAGTGTATGGAGAACTTCAAAGAAAACAGCAGTTAGCTGATTGACTGTTTAGATTTGGAGCAAGGAAGAAGGGCCTGGAAGCCAACAATTAATTGGGGATCAAGGGTTGAAAACATCTTGTTAATACTGAGAGTGGTGGCCAGAGCAGAGATTAAAGCAAATTTCAGGGGGTGTGGTGTGGGTCTGTATCTTGCTTTTCCCTTGAACACTGCACCTTCTGCCCATGATGTGCGTGATAGGGCACCTCACAAAGGAAGCCGGAAACCCTTTGAAGCAGTGGAGAAGAAAAGAGAAATGGGAGGGACACATGAGAATTTAATTTCTAACAAGAATTTTTATTTTATGTTCTGAAAACTTTTAGGGGAAGAAAGAATTAAAAGCCAGGCCGTTGGGTCTTTTTATCTTTATAAATATTCCTACAAAACTTTGCCTCTTGTGAGCATTAGATTGATTCAGACCCACAGAGAGGTTTTGTTGGACACTGTTAATGTGCTGGTTTTGGTAGTTGTATGTCAGCCCAGTGGTAGTGGGGTGACTTATGGGGACAGCCCAGTTGCCTGTGGGCTCCCATGGCAGGCAGCACTCTGTGTCTGTAAGAACAGAGGCATGAGCTGCAGTCTTATTCCCAGAGAGTTCAAACAGGGGACCTTGGCTGATCTGGGTGGTATGCTTCCCTGCAGTTGGCAACACCACAGAAACAAGAAGGAATGAGTGTTGTGGTTGAAGAGGACAGCTAAAGGATAGATGGAGAGACGTGGGAAAAAGCAACAGATACAAGCAGGGAGACTTGTCACCAACAGGCATCAGCACCTGCTAGAAAGTTTGGGCAGAGCTAATGAAGCACCGAGTGAAATGGGCTTGCTCAGAGGAGCAGGATGGGTGCTGTGGGCCAGTGAGAGCTCCAGAGGCCCATTTAAAGGGCATGGGGTGGGTGGCTATAGCAGCCAAGTACCAGTGTGTGAAAAAACACTGTCAAATGCAATGGCTTAATACGATAATCATTTATTTTGTCTCACATGCCTGTAGGTGGACTAGAGGTGGGCTAATCTAGGCTGGGCTTGGCTGGGGTGACTCTGTTCCAAATGTCTTTCAGCCTCCTGGGACTAGCAGAATAACCTAGGCATGTCTTTCTCATGTCAAGGGCAGAGATGCATGAGACATGCCCCAGTGCATAAATATACTTCATGGCCCTGATTGTGTCATTTCTACTGACAATCTATTGGCCAGAGTCAGTATCACATAGCCAAGTCCAATGTTAAAGGGGTGGGAAGGACCTTTCCCTTGGATGGGAGACTGCAGAGTCACATGGCAGAGAAGATATGCATAGAGGGGGCAATGATGAACCAGAGCCAATCTACCACAGTGGTCCCGGGTAAGTCCTGCAGGTCTAGACACCTGGTAGACTTCTGATGAAAGATCCAGTGGCGTCCATTGTCGGCTGTTCTGGTTTGTTTGTCTTTGTACTGATCTACCTTGGTCATTCCACCAATCCTTAGTGAAAAAGTCTCTTTCCCTGTAATTTGACTACGTTTACTTTTGTGCTTTTTTAAAATGTCATTGTCATTTATAACATATCTGTGCTACAACGGAGTACACTAAGGATGAAGAAAGTCAGCACCAGGCCCTTTAGCTAAAAGGTGTAGAGATCAGAAAAGACTTCATCTTCATCTCCATCCCTCATGCTGCCTCCAGTGAATGCTGCCCTCACCAGATCCTCCCAAGTGTGCCCTTCATTCATGTGTGTGCTCATTCATTCACCCCTTTGTTCTGCAACTATTTTCAGGGCACCTTCTCTGTTATAGGCACTTCTCTAGAGACTGAAAGATATGACAGAGAAAAAGGCACAGTTCCTGCTCTCATGCAATACACATTCTCATTGAGGGAGGCATAAAATAAACAAAAACAAATACGCAATGATCTTAGATTCTTATATGTGCTATGAATAAAAACAAATAACAGAGAGCTATAATAGAAAGTATATATCCATAGTCATTGACAACGTGAGGCTACTTTGGATGAAGGTCACGGCCAGGCTCTGCAAGGAGATGTGTGAACTAAGTCTGAAGGAAGCAAAAGGAGCCTGCTATGAGCAGAGCCTGAGGAAGAGCATCCCAGGCAAAGGAACCAGTGATGGGGAGATGACTCTGAGGCCCAGATGAAGCCAGATCATACAGGCTTTTACGGACCACAGCAGGGAGCCTGGATATTCTTCTAGGCATACTGAGGTGCCTTCTGGAATGTATTAAGTAAAGTTGCAGCATGACCTGATTTGTATTTTAAAAGAAAATGACTATAAAACGAATTGAAAGGTAGCTTGAATGTGATTCAAGGAGACCAGCTAAGACACTGTTCTAGTAATCCAAGTATATTTAGTTAAAGGAACTCCGAAATTTCAGTGGCTTAAAATGAAATTGGTGATGAGAGGTCTGCTCTGTGCAGTTGTTTAGGGCCCAGGCTGATGGAGCCTCTGTTATCTCCACCTTCTTGCTTTCAAGGCACCATGATAGTCAACTTCTCAGGCATAACTAACTTTGGTGGACAGTTATCTAATTCTGCTGAAAGCGTCCCTTCTGATGACCAAAAATTCACGCTCACCCTTCTTCTTACACAGAGTACACCATCATTTCTTACAAGAACACCAGGATTTCAATGTGGTGTGTTATGGAGCCTTTGCCATCAGGCCTAGGTATGGCTCCTTTTGATCTATTGGCTCATGGTTTATAAGTTAATTTATCTTCCTTCTCCCTCTACACTCAATGAATATTAGCAGAGGAGGGACAGAGTCAGACACAGCTGTCACTGGTCCATAACGGTGATGAAATCCTGCTGATCAGACGTTTTGAGGTCACTCTGCTCCATCAGTGGTGGCAGTTCCCTGTTTAAAGTCTGAATCTGATGGCTGCAGATAATTCCGTTGTCCATTGTTCTCTGTGGTACCTTCCTCTGCCTTCTAGAAGGTTCTTTCTTGCTCATTATCCTCCGTGGACACATCTGAAACAGGTGTTGGTAAGAAAGCATTTCTTGGAGACCACGCACCTTTCCAATCCACTTCCTGTATATGCACTCAGGAGGATCCAAGCAAGGGTTTTAGGGATCAAATGCTCAAAGTTTGCTTTTTGTTTATTTATGTAGTTTTTTTGGTTTAATCTCGTGGTCTCTTTGGTAGTAGAATTCCCTTAACAACATCGTAGACTTCTAATCCATTTACTTCCAATCAATTCCATCTTCTGGTAGCCACATCCAAAATATTTTTCTAGGTATACAATTCTCTATTCTAATTTATTTCATTGTTTTTTCATCTTCCTTCTTTTCTCTTTCAACTTAATAGCAGCTACTGAGGTCTTCAAGCTTGGGTAGTGTATTAGCCAACTAGGATGTCCATTAACAGACTGGGTGACTTGAATGACCAAAACAAAAAACAAACGTATTTTCAAGCAATTCTGGAGGCTGGATGTCTAAGATCAAGGTGTTTGCAAGGTGAGTGTCTTCTGAGGTTTCTCTCCTCGGCTTGTTAATGGCCGCCTCCTCCACGCGGTTTGTCCTCACATGGCCTTTCTTCTGTGTGTGCACGTCCCTCACATCCCTTTCCCTTCTTATGAGGACACCAGTCCTATTGGATTAGCATCCTAGCTCTTTGACCCTATTTAATCTTAATTACCTCTTTAAATGCCATATCTTCCTATACAATCACTTTGGGAGTTAGGGCTTCAATATATAAATTCTAGGGGCCACAACTAAGTTCATAACAGATGGAGAGACTACATCCTTAATTTTGTCTCTGCCCTCAGTTTGCCTATAGAGGAAGAAGTGGACAAGATCATTGATTTCCAACTTTGTAACACAGATCTCTTTTATAGGAGACAGATGATGCAATCATAGACATAAAAGGAGGGGTAGGGAGTACAGTGCCAAGGAAGTCAAAAGAAGTGACAATTTCCAGAGGGAGATGGGGCCTACAAAGTGAAATGCTCCCAAGCTCTCCTTGGGGTCCTGTTGGGAGACAGAGCTAACTTAGGATGGAAAGGGGATGTCAGGGCATGAGTGAGTTGAGCTGAGGATCAAGCCTTGTGGCTCTTGAGTTTCTAGAAGCGTTTTCTAGCAAGTGATATAGGGTCCCTGGTGTTGGTGAGTTGGTTTTAGGTGGTATGCTCGGAGGGCCAATAAGGGTCAGTCAGCCTGGTTATGTTTATGTCATGGCCTGAGATCTCATTTCAAATACAGCGTCTACATTCATGCAAAGCAAAGAACTGGGAGACTTGGCGGAAGGGTGCAACCTTAGGGAACCAGAGTTAAGGGGAAGATTCTTCTCAGCATCTCTCTGATCCAACAGTGTGAAGACAGGTTTCAGGGATAGAGATGGGATGTCCAGGACCAATATTTTATTGTGTTTTCTTTTCCAATTACCTTTAATGGCAGGTGTGGCAGAAACAGCTAACTGAGCACTCGAGATCTGTATTTCCCCTCCACGGTGTAGGGTTGTCGCTGGGAAGTGACTGCCCAGCCATTGACTATACTTTCCTGCTCTCTTGAATCTGGAGAGGAGCATGCTGCTCGTTCTGATCAGAGTGATATATGAGTAGACATGAAGTATGTCATTGTTCGGTCCAGGTGGCAAAATGTCTGATGTGCTTTTATCACAAACTCTCTTGCCCTTTGGTGAAAACCTTGGATTCCAAGTGCTGAGATGGTAGTTTCACAAGAAGAGGGAAATACTTAGAGGGGAAATACCTAACCAGAACTATCTGTTTTGGACTTGAATTTTTTAAAGTTTTAAAAAATAAAATAAAAAAAGAATCTTTATTGGGTGTAGCTCCCGGGTTTGGGGATTATTTGTTACAACAGCTACTATTATTTACCCTGACAAACGTAAGAAGTGATGCTGCATTTCCATTTTGGTAATGGTATAAGTTTTCTTCAAAGTAAATTTATTTAAATAAGGCGATGAGTACATTTAGAGAGCAATGTTAAATCAACAATAGCACAAGTATACAAAACTGAGGAAAAAAATGCTCTTGAATGACCAAATTCGGGAAGCACTGGCCTGTAGCAAGCACAGATGTTCTCATGTCAACTTTGAAGAAACGGAAGAGAATTATAGACTAGAGAATTTCAAGAAGGACGGAGTAATCAACGTTAAGTGTTTCTTGGGGTTCTGTAGGGAAAATGCTAATGATGCTAGATCGGGGGATGTTTCAGCATATTGGGCAAAATTAATCTTAGGATGAAGCAATCTGATCCCACAGCTTACCAAAGTCATATTTCAATAATCTGTGGGGTAGATGTGATCCTCAGAAGTGTTTTATTGGGCCTATACAATGATTTTTTTAAAATAAGCAGTCCTTCACTGAACTGGAGATTTTACATGAAAGTCAGAATTTCTAGTTTCTCTTGAAAAATCAAAATATCTAGCCAACACTGGGCCAGCATTTCCCATAGCCTCCCTGCCTCCCCCCAACCCACATACACCCAGCAGGCTTCAGCTGAGCTCAGTAGTGAAGCTTCCTCTAGACAGGGCATTTCTCCACAGTCCCCACCACTCCTTACTATCTCCCTGACCCTGAGGCCAAGCAGCCAAGTGACAGTGACCATGCCTTACACTGATGCTTTGCTTTGGGAAGAGGACTATTTCTCTGTTCCTGTGCCTCCATCAAAAGAGAAAAACAAACTGTTAAGTAAAAGGGCCATGCGTTTCAAGAAAAATTGGAGAGAACACTTTTTTGGCAGAAGTTAAAAACATTCTTATGGGTTTAATATGTAAATACAGAGAGTCTGTATTGAAAGAAAACAACTGAAAACACCATTAAAACAAGAAATGGTTAAAACTATAACCAATCTATGGCAAAGATGTGTGACAAACAGCTTAATGAACTGAAAAGTAAAATCGCTTTGAGGTTTGTTTTAGAGTGCTAATTAAACAGGCAACAATGTGTGAAAGTAAATAGATATATTTGATCTGCATCACTCATTTCGATAAAGTACCCACTCCTCTAGACTTTTGAGTTTGTGACCACTGCTCATTAGCAAGCACAGTAAACCTTTCGAAGCTCTAGGGAAATGGAATACATCCGAGAATAGGGCAAAGAGTTGAGGACTATAATATTGCCCCTTGGAGTATTATTCCTGCTTCTTCCCACATCCTTCCTTTGCTTGCCCCCTTTCAACTCCTCCTCTCATTTCTAGTGTCCCCCATGTACTCCAAGAGTCCGAAAGCCCCTTGATACTTCCCAGCTTTGTGCTGCTCCTGATGCTCAGAATGGGCAAAGCCATCCCCTTTCTGTTGCCTGTGGCAAGCTCAGCAGAGCCCTGATCAAAGTTATAGCCCTCCAGGGACCACGTGTACAAAGACAAAACAGGAAATCCCTCCTGGATGTTCCCCTAGCTGAATGGGGAGATGTAGAAGACACAGGTTTGTAAGAAGGGAAGAAATTTTAAATGAAACAGAGACATTAAAAGAGGAGGAAATGAAGAAATATGAATGCAAACGCAGTGTAAGCCTCAGAGCCTAATCATGACCCAAGTGCCCAAGTAGGCCAAGATCCCTGAAAATGCCTAATGTAAATTATAAACATTATTTATCTAATATACAACATAAAATAATGGGAAGATCTGTACCCAGGGTCAAAGCAGACTCAACTTCAAATCCTGGTACCACCGTCTACTTCCCACTGACCTTCTGTAAGTTGCTTCATGTCTATGAATGCAAGTTTTCTCATCTAAAATGGACGTAAAATTCCTTACCCTATACATGGTTGGGTCATAATGATATCACATGCACAGGGCCTGGCATAGGGCCTGGTACAGAGCAGCTGCCTTGAGAGTTAAGTATGTTCCATGACTCAGTTTTATTGAAATGGTTACTTCAAATGATCTCCTTGGAGGCAGACACACCTGGGCAAAGAATCCCCTGAGCTGCGTTGTGATAACAGCAGAATGTAGGAAAACCACACCACATGAGAAACATTAAACCTCTATTGAACAGATGTATTTGCTTGTCTGGCATGGACGTTATAAATTTTCATTGCAGTATTGTGGAAACAGCAAGGTATTTGGAGCCTAAGTAATCTGAATCTGCCATTCTTAAGGGCCCAGGTTCTGGATAATAATAAGAAAAGCTACATTTTCCAAGGCATCTTGCTATCAGCATGAGATTTTGCAAAGCACTTTATAGACATCATCTGAACCACCCTGTGTAGTTGGCATTATTATTCCTGTTTTACACATGAAGAAACTTAGGCTAACAAAGGTCAAGTAACTTGCTCAAGATCCAATGGCCTTTGCTCAAAACCACTGCTACAACTCCCTCTTGAATGCTGGCCCTTCACAGTTTACCCCTTTCCTGAACTCCTGCCCCACTGCCCCACCAACCCTGTCTCATCTCTCTTCTCCTTAACAGGACCCCAGCCTCACTAGATTGTCATGCATCTGTCACTGTGATCCCAGTCTCTCACTGGGCCTCCATGAAACATCTGAATTGCTATCCACACCCCATAATAAGGGTGCTTCCTGTCTGGAGTTTGCTTCTCTTTCACCCTGCAGATGAGCTTATCATGGGCTACCAATGCCTGGCACAGGACCTGGTATCTCATCAGTGCCCAGTACTCCCAAGTCTTTTCCTCTGACCCTGCTACCTTAACATGCGGAATGTTTCTCATTCTTATTTCAAAAGGTATGCCTTTAGCAAAAGCCAAAGAAGCTATACAAATGGCCAAAAAGCACTAGGAGATATGCTCACCATCATTAATCATTAGAGAAATACAAATCAAAACCACAATGAGATACCACCTCACACCCATTCATACAGCTACTATCAAGGAAGCAGACAATAACAGGTGTTGGCCAGGATGTGGAGAAATCGGAACGTTTGTGCATTGCTGGCGGGAATGTGAACTGGCGCAACTGCTGTGGAAAACAATTCAGCGGTTCCTCAAACAACTAAAAGACAGAATTACCATAGGATCCAGAAATCCACTCTGGGTAAAAATCAAAAAGGAGTGAAAGCAAGGTCTTGAAGAGGTATTTGTGTATCCATCTTCATTGAAGCTTTATTCACAGTAGCTAAAAGATGAAAGCAACACACGTGTCCTCAACAGATGAATGGATAAGCAAAAGGTGACACATACACGTGGAACAATATCTATGAATATTATTCACATGAATAATACACATGAAGATGATATACATATGAATGTTATTCAGCCTTAAAAAGGAAGGGAATTCTGACACATGAGGCAACATGAATGAGTCTTGAGGACATTTGCCAAGTGAAATGAGCCAGTCACAAAAGGACAAATACTATGTTTCCACTTATAGGCAATACCTAAAGTGGTTAAAAATCACACAGACAGAAAGCTAGGATGGAGGTTACCAGGGGAGGAGGGGATGGGGAGTCAGTGTTTAATAAGTATCGAGCATTCATTTTGCAAGATGAAAAGAGTTCTGGAGATGGATGGTAGTGATGGTCGCACAATGCATTTAAAATGGTTATGATGGTGAATGTTACGTGTATTTTACCACGCTGAAAACATGGGGGAAATAGTGTGTCTTTGGAACCTACAAGCCTTTATTATTTGTTCTCTTTTCAGAACTGTAGCTTATTAACACACCATTCTGACAATTAAAAGTTACACTTAATCTATCTTGTGTGTGAAGTCTTGCATCCCCTGAAGTCTGAGGAAGGAAAAATTGCCATCATATGATCATTTCATTATATAACACTTCATGCAACACCCGGGAGGAAGTGGCTCCAGGAGAAAGATAAAAATACTTCCTGAGATTTAAAAAAAAAAAAAAATCTCTGCTTCTGCTTCCTTTTTCTCCATTATTTTAAATCCAGACAGGCAAAAGTGAGTAATTAAAAAAAAAAGTTCTGAGGTTATTTAAAGTGAATTTGGATAACGACCAAGCAGTTCCAACATTAATAGCATGGCAGGCAAGTCGGCGTGTTGGACTCTGTCACCCAGTTGCCTACTATCCCAAATGACTTCTCCACAGTCTAGACTTTGTGTTTAGGCGTGTGAAGGTTGTTTTTAGTTTGCTTTCTGGTGTGTGTGTATGTGTGTGTGCGCGCGCGTGCCAAAAAGATTAAAAACTAGCTGGGCTCAGAAACTATCTTTCACCTTCCTTCTTCACTGTGCAAATAGCCATAGACACACACAGTCAGGCAAAGCGGATTTGGGGAACTTCAGAGGGGGTCCCGTATGTGTGCACGTGAACACACACACGTGTAGGTAGGTGGGTAGCTACGTGTGTATGACAGATAAACAGAGAGAAAGATTGAAAGATGAGAGATGGACATACCAAGAGATAAAACTACATTCCAGCATTAGGATAAGCTTCAAGCCTGGATATCCTTGGAATGTCTAAATGCTTCCTGCCTTGGCTTTTGCATGGCTCCCTCCAATGTGCTTTCATCACAGGTTTTTATGTTGAGAGATACAAAATGGCTGAAAAAGTCCCACTTTTGTAGAATGTGCTCTAGGGAGACGATGGTTATCCTTGCTTCTTTTGAAGGGTGTGTGTGCACCTACTAAGTGACACTTACTGGAATAGAGTTAGAAGAATAGAAGCATGAATGAAAGAAACACAATTGCACCATCAAGAGGTTAGACACCTCGTGGAATAGAAGACAGGCACGTCAACAAGTCAGTGCATTTCAGGAGTTGCTAACCCAGCTCCCGCGGGGACTGGGCAAGTTGGTGTGAGTGGCCAAAAGCTACCCAGTGGGGCCACCTGCGCATCAGAGTTCATGAGCCCCTCTGGAAAGGGAGCCAGAAGCTCAGCTCTGCCTGACTGTTGCCATGCAATAAAATAGTCCAGGGTGGCTGGATTTCCCAATTTTTAAAGAACAACCCAAATGCGGTTTTGTGCCTGTATAAAATTTCAGAATACTGATACTTTGCCAACTAATTTAAAAAGTTATTTTTAGAATTGGGATCTTGCTCTGTGGCCCATGCTGGAATGCAGTGGTTCAATCATAGCTCACTACAGCCTTGAAATCCTGGGCTTAGGCAATCCTCCAGGCCTCAGCCTCCTGAGTAGTTCAGACAACATGAGTACACCACCACGCCCAGCTGACTTTTAAATTTTTTGGAGAGACAAGGTCTTGCTTTGTTGCTCTGGCTGGTCTTGAATTTCTGACCTCAAGTCATCCTCCTGTCTTGGCCTCCCAAAGTGCTGAGACTATAGGTGTGAGTCACTATGCCAGGATACCAGGCCTATTAAAAAAAATCAGTATGTGCAGGCCAAATGTAATACAAAGGAGGACTGGGTTCAACCAGTGATGCCAGTAATAATCTCTGATATCACAAAGTATTAGAAGCAATAAAAGAGTATACAGGAGAGACAGAGAGAGACGGAGACAGAGACTAATTCCACAAAGTGAGGAAGGGGTTAGGGAGGAGAACTGCCCAGGGTTCAGTTTTTCACCGAGCAGAAAAGTAACGGGGAAGGCATTTCTGGTAACAGGAACAGCACATAACAAAGCACTGTGAAGTGTGCATAGGGTGTGGGCTGTCACAGGGCAGGGCCGGTACCCTTCCAGCCATTGCAATGCATTCCTTTCTTTATTCCACCCAATAAATACATTTCCTGTCATTTGTAAGTCACTGAATCTCATAAGCACTCCACGTGAGAGACCATATGGGCAGACAGGGAAGAATTGAGGTTAGGCCTTCTGTGAAGTCTCAGAGCCTTGGTGCAAATCTAGGGAGGAACCTCAGGGGCAGGTAGGTGGCAGGAGGGGTACAGGGGAGAAGGCATTTCCAGGCTTTTCTCTGGATGCATCATGGATAGGGACAGATGTGTCACCTGCCCTACCACTGGCTGCTGGGACCACAAATATCCAGACATCTGGAAAAAAATCAGGGGCACAGAAGGGCAGTTTGGAGAAGCTGTGTATTTTCAGGAAGCATCTACCTCATGTGGCCAAGTGGAATTCCCTCCCGACTTCACCTGGCCACGTGGTAAAGGCAAGGTGGGTCCCAGGGACTGATATATCTGTTTTTGCAGTGAGAGTCACAGAAATCCTGCATTTAAAAGGTGTCGTAGCGTGGATGTATTTGTAACTCATCTGTGGATCGGTTGCAATTTGCTTGGCCCTCTGGGAGTTACTGGGATGAGCCTCATAGAGTTAAGTGGTAGGATCCCATCTTGAAGACTAACTGCCCTATAGAACTGTATCCCTTCCAAAGTAAGCTGAGAAAATGGACCATACTTCTTTCCCCCACTTTTCCCTAATGCACAGTTTTCCTCATTCAATTCCATCATTCAACATTCATTGAGAGCCAGGCACTGGGCCCTGCCCTGGAAATACAGATATAAGTAAAATGTGACCCCTTCTTTTTTTAAAAATTTATATTTTATTGCGTTTTAGGTTTGGGGGTACACGTGAAGGATATGCAAGATTGTTGTATAGGTACATACATGGCAATGTGGTTTGCTGCCTTCCTCCCCATCATCTATATCTGGCATTTCTCCCCTATTTATCCCTCCCCAACTCCCCACCCCACCACTGTCCCTTCCACAGTTCCCCCACACAGACCCCAGTGTGTGATGCTCCCCTCCCTGTGTCCATGTGTTCTCCTTGTTCAACACCCGCCTATGAGTGAGAACATGCGGTGTTTGATTTTCTGTTCTTGTGTCAGTTTGCTGAGAATGATGGTTTCCAGGTTCATCCATGTCCCTACAAAGGACATGAACTCATTGTTTTTGATGGCTGCATAGTATTCCATGGTGTATATGTGCCACATTTTCCCTGTCCAGTCTATCATCGATGGGCATTTGGGTTGGTTCCAGGTCTTTGCTATTGTAAACTGTGCTGCAACGAACATTCATGTGCACGTGTCCTTATAATTGAACGATTTATAATCCTTTGGGTATATACCCAGTAATGGGATTGCTGGGTCAAATGGAATTTCTATTTCTAGATCCTTGAGGAATCGCCGCACTGTCTTCCACAATGGTTGAACTAATTTACACTCCCACCAACAGTGTAAAAGTGTTCCTATTTCTCCACATCCTCTCCAGCATCTGTTGTCTCCAGATTTTTTAATGATCGCCATTCTAACTGGCATGAGATGGTATCTCAATGTGGTTTTGATTTGCATTTCTCTAATGACCAGTGATGATGAGCATTTTTTCATATGTTTGTTGGCCTCATATATGTCTTCTTTTGTAAAGAATCTGTTCATATCCTTTGCCCACTTTTGAATGGGCTTGTTTGTTTTTTTCTTATAAATCTGTTTTAGTTCTGGATATTAGCCCTTTGTCAGATGGGTAGATTGCAAAAATTTTTTCCCATTCTGTTGGTTGCCGGTTCACTCTAATGACTGTTTCTTTTGCTGTGCAGAAGCTGTGGAGTTTGATTAGATCCCATTTGTCTATTTTGGCTTTTGTTTCCAATGCTTCTGGTGTTTTAGTCATGAAGCCCTTGGCTATGCCTATGTCCTGAATGGTTTTGCCTAGGTTTTCTTCTAGGGTTTTTATGGTGTTAGGTCTTATGTTTAAGTCTTTAATCCATCTGGAGTTAATTTTAGTGTAAGGTGTCAGGAAGAGGTCCAGAGGTGTCAGGAAGGGGTCCAGTGACCCCTTCTTTCAAAGATACCCATTCCACTTGATCTGCTTGCCGCATGTAAGCAGGAGTTTAGAGATTTGACTTTGTTCAGAAATTAATGACTGGAATGGGCTTTCAGTCTCCTCTCTCATCTTGTGGGTATGTGGAGCACTCAAAAATCTCAACTCCAGAATGCAGAGAAATGGGAACTTTCATGCACTGCGGGTGGGAAGTGAAATGGTGCAGCCACTGTGGAAAACAAGGTGGTAGTTCCGCAAGTGATTAAAAATAGAAGTACCATATGATGAAGTAATTCTACTTCTGGGTGTAGACCCAAAAGAATTGAAACCACAGTCTTGAAGACATATTAACATATCCATACTCATATCAGCATTATTCACAATAGCCAAAAGGTGGAAACAACCCAAGCAGCCACTGATGGATGAATGAATAAGTGAAATGGGGCACATCCCTATAATGCAATGTGGGTCCACCTTAAAATGGAAGGAAATTCTGGCCATGTGCGGTGGCCACCTACAATTCCAGCACTTTGGGAGGCCAGCAGGTGGATTGCTTGAGTCCAGGGGTTCAAACCATCCTGGGAAACATGGCGAAACCCAGTCTCAACAATTTTTTTTTAATTAGTTGGGTGTGGTGGCATATGCCTACAGTCCCAGCTACTCAAGGAGCTGAGGCAGGAGAATCACTTGAGCTCAAAAGGTCGAGGTTGCAGTAAGCCGAGATCAGACCACTGCCCTCCAGCCTGTGTCAAAAAAGAAAAAAAAAATGTGATTTCGCTTATATGAGGTAACTTGACTAGTCAATTTATAGAGACGGAAAGTAGAATGGTGATTGCCAGGGACTTGAGGGGCAGGGAATGGGAGGTGTTGTTTAATGGGTATGATTTTAGTTTCACAAGATAAAAAGAGTTCTGGAGAGTGGGTGCACAACAACGTGAAGATACTTAACACCACTGAACTATGCACTTGAAAATGGTTAAGAAGGCAAATTTTACATTATGTATATTGTGTCATAATTTTAAAAAAACACAAACCTACACACCAGATATGCTGTTACTGCATACTGAACAGTGCCCACACCCAGGTATTGCCATGCTACTGCTCTGCCTAACTTTCAGCAGGTCCTGCCAAACCTTTGGGTGCAGAAGGTAAGACTTGGCAATCTGACCTAACTTCCCCTGACAGCCTCTGTTGTCTCCCCTCCCCTACTGTCCAGCCACACTGAACTCACTGGAAAAACAAACTATGCCAGCTTGTTGAATAAATAAATTTTTGTGTATGCTGGAGATGGGTTGAGATCTTACAGAGGAACATGAGGGCTAAGTCATAGAGAAAGACAGATGTCTTTCTACTAGTTATTTTAACTGTTGTGTAATAGTGAGAAAGTACCTGTGCTATATTCTTAGAATATAGACTGACTGAGCCACGAAGGACTCAAACCATAACATTGAGATAATTGTCATTTACGTAGCTTTCTAGCATGTTTCTCTGACTTTTCCCATCTTACCTCCACTAATAGTCTGAGAATTAGAAATTATCTCTATTTTATAGATGGAAATACTAAGGCTTCTGATATGGTCTGACTTTGTCCTCACCCAAACCTCATCTCTCCCCTGCTGTTCTCATGATAGTGAATAAGTCTCATGAGATCTGATGGTTTCATAAAAGGGAGTTCCCATATACAATCTCTCTTTCCTGCTGCCATTAAGATATGACTTTGCTCCTGATTCACCTTCCACTGTAATTGTGAGGCCTCTCTTAGGTCACATAGCTAATAAAGGCTGAAGCAGGGCTGGAACCCTTTTTCTGGCTCCTAATTCAATGCTCTTTCCTCTTTATCAGTAATTCTCAAACTGGAGCATGTCTTAGCATCATCTGGAAGGCTTGTTAGGGAATTCAGAATCTCTGATTCAGTAGGTTTAAGGTGGAACCAGGATATTTGCTTTCCTATCAACCTTATAAGGATACCAATGTTACTGGGTCCAGGGGCCATGCATTGAGCACTACCAGGCTACATCAAAGCTGCCTCGTCTTCTAGACAATGGACACTGCCCAGTGACTGTCCTCGCGGTGTGGCGGACACACTACCATCAGGGATACCCATAGTGGTCATAGTCAAGGTTTTAGAGGGAGTCCATATAGAACACTTTTCCTTCTCAAGTTTGGAACCAATTGAGAAATAAAGCACAGGAGGCAGAGAAGAACATTTACCCACCTTGTTACTCAAAAAGCTGATTGAAAAATAAGGCTTTAGATGGTGGTCTTCATAGGTTTCCTAAAAAGTTGTCTCTGAATTGAAATGTAATCACCCAAATTGTTGGTCTTCAGTCTTGCTGGGGCAGAGCTCTGAACTGGTAAGCTCACCACACAGTGGAGAGCAGACAAGAATGGGCCATTTCTGAGGAGCAGGTAGATTCAAAACACAGAAAGCAGAGCTTACCCATTCTCTCCTCCCTGAGAAAGACAGCCACTGACATCCAGGAGATGGCCAGGCACTCATAGCTGTGCCTTGGTGTTCTGCTCAATGTAAAAACAGTTTCTTCCAACATCACCATCAGACAAGGGCACTCTGTGACCATGACTGAGCAAGACAAACAAAAGACCACTTTGAAATCATGTCTGAACACAGGCAAAATAAGAACATTGTCTAAACCACAAAATCCCAGTTATCTCCCTCTTCCCGCTGGCATGACCACTGACAGCTGCTCACTTTAACCTGCCTTCCTTAGGAGATAAGCTTTATTGAGATGAGCGAGCATAGACTTACCTCCACTTCCCAACAACAACCAACCTGGAGCAAAGTCTGGTTTCCTTAAAGGCTCCTCAGAATGGCCTTACACAAGCTCTGATCCTTTAATAAGTCTTCCTTAATCCTCTCCTACCGAGACACCCCATGGTATACATTCTCTCTTGCTTAATGAGTAATAAACACAAGGTGTGTAACTACAGGTATATTCCTAGTGGTCTCTGACTTCATAACTCTGACATCCAAAACTCACCAATCGGGGTAGAGTGGGAGGAAGGAAGAAGAGATATAGGTGTGTTTCTCCCATACTTTTTCTTTCCATCTATGGAGACTTGAGAAGAGGAATAAGTATCACCTCCATCAACAGTTACCTGGTAGACCCAACTAATGCTGAAGTCTTTCTGTCCTTCCTGCCAGCTGGTCACCCTCTGCTTGAACCTTCGGTGATCGGCAATTCTCAGCTTCCTCTTTCAGTTCCTTAGCTCTTCAGTCAGACTTGCCTGCTTGAGGTTCCTACACGGTCTTGTGGCTGCGGTGCATCCCATCTCCTGGGAGAATCAAATTAAATGCTACTACAGGAAAACTTCTAATAAATGAAGGTGCTGACCAAACATAGTAATGGCAAAAACAGCCACCACCAGGATGACTTACTCACCCAGAGGAAGAAGTGGGTGAGGGACAGGAGAAGAAGGAGGACCATCCACAATGCTGGTGCTTTCAGCCATCTGTATTGCTGGTTTCCCCACTGGTGTGGAAGTCAATAGGGAAACTTGAAGTGTAATGCGAGTGCTTCATAGAAGGGACCTTCGTCACAGCTGCCACGACAGACTCCTGCCTATGTGGCAGACACCAAGTAGGCACTTTAGCCTCCAAGCCTCATTTAACTCCCAGAAAATCTCCTTTGCAAATAAAAGTGTTTTCACTACCATTTTGCTCCTAAAAAGAATGGGACTCAGGGATGCTAAAGATTTGCTCAGGGTTACACCACATGTGATGTCTGTCAGCCACCAAAGTCCGCATGTCAAACCACTGCAACATTCCTGGAAGTCACTTTCAAATGCTGTGGCCAACTACCTAATCACTATTTTTTTAAAGAACATTTTATTATGTTAACCAAACCTCTACTCTGCAATTAACTCTAATTACACAAGCAATTAAATTGGGAGTAAGATTATATTGCAGTTTGAAGCTATTTATGCTGACATTAGATTTTCCTCTAACTAATTAATTCTTGTTTCTTTGTTCTGATTGTTCTTTAATTAGCCAACTTTCTAATTCTGTTTTTTAAGTACCAGTTTATCCCCATGCCCAGGCATCTGAGCCCACCACATCTGCTTTGATGGAATGTCCCAGAGAGGAGAAAGAGAAAGAAGAATTGATCAATTTCTCTTAAACTACTTGGAAGCAAAGCTTGGCTTGATCAATGTATTGTTGGAAGGTAGGGAGGAAATAATTGCGACACATGGAGTTTGTTAATATAATCTATAGTATAGTAAGTACTCTATTTGACTAAAAACCTTGTATAAAATCCAGGGTGATCAACAGTGTCACTCAAGGTCCTAGAACTTCTTTAGTGTTAGAGAGTATCTGGCTGGGGGGACTGTCTGAAGACCTACAGGCTGCATTAATTTGTTTCTGGCTGAAATCATTTCAATTTAATATGAATCTGTCTGATGATAAATGGCTTTGTCATTAGCGGTTGACTCGTACCAATCAGAAACTCTAATTGGATGTTGATGAAGCTGTAAAACTAGGTACTGATGAAATAGCTGAAGTTTAGATGGTCATAGGCTATGAATAGAGAAAACTGTAACACAGGTAGGTTCCTTGGGTGTGATAGGTTTGGGAATCACTGGCTTAATCATAGGTCAACATTTCTCAGAAATGAACTTTACAGATGTCATCTCATTCAGCTCTTTATTTTCTCTCTTTAAACTTTTGTGTAGCTCCCCTGAGACTCATCCCCTCTATACCTATGACCAGGGCCTTTTGACTCTCCCTCAAAATTCCCTCTTTGGGCCCAACCACGGTTGACAGATATTGCGAATACTGCATGGAGAATACTTACACTAGACATTGTTTTATATAAAAAATTTAAGTTTCATATAGAGCCTGTATTTTTACTTGGTAAATATGGCAACTCCAGTCCTAATGGTTTTGGAATTCTACTCTGTTGAAAAGGTTATCCAGTGACTTTGTTATTATGTTTTAAGGAATTATAATGAAGTAAGAATGTACAAAGCACTTTAAACAGAGGTTTTCAACCATTCCAAATATAAGGACTCCTTTAGTATGTGTAAATACTGTAGACTCTGACATGGTAGCTGTTTTAGTGGAGAAGAGATGTAATGAGAAATTTTTGTGTGTGTATTTATGAAAACCTTTCATGATAGACTTGTCTTAAAATGCCAGTAAATAATAAGTCATTACAATAAATGCTACAATAGCATAAAGAAATAAACAAACAGCAAAATAGGCTCAGATATAACAAATATTTTGGAATTATCAGACAAGGAATTTAAAATAATTATGATTAATATGCTAAAGATTCTAATAGAAAAATGTAGACAACATGAATGAACAGACGGGTGAGGTAAGCAGAGAAATTGGAACTCTGAGAAAGAATCAGAAGAAAGTGTTAGAAATCAGAAACACTGTAACAAAAGTAAATAATGTCTTCAATGTCTCATCAGTAGACTTGACATGGCTGAGGAAAGCATCAATGAGCTTAATGATAGGTCAACAGAAACTTCAACAGAAATACTGAAATGCAAAGAGAAAAATGAATGACAAGCACACACTGGAATGTCCAAGAACCATCGGACGATTTCAACAGGTGCAACCTACACACAATTGGAATACCAGAAGAAGAAAGAATGGAGCGAGAGAAATAGTGGACGTAATAATGGCTGAGAAGTTTTCAAAATGTGTGACAGACACCAATACACATATCCAGGAAGCTCAGGGAACAGCAAGAGGGATAAATACCAACAGATCTACACCTGGACATATGACCTTCAAACTTCAGAAAACCTGAAGGCAAGAGAAAATATTGAAAGAAACAGAGGAAAAAGACAACTTACCTGTAGGGAACCAGTGATAATGAATTACAGTGAATTTCCTACCAGAAATCATGCAAACAAGAAAAGAATTGAATGAAATAAAGTGTTCAAAGGAAAAGCTCACCAACCTGGGATTATATAGTCAGTGAAATTGGCCTTCAAAAAAGAAGAAGAAATAAAGATTTTCTCAAACAAAAACTGAGGAAATTATTTGCCAGCAGACCTGCCCTCTAAAAAACGGTGAAAGAAGTTCTTTGGGGAGAAGAAAAAATTATATAGGCCAGAAACTCTGATCTACATAAAGAAAGGAAGAATGTAAAAAGAGGAATAAATTGAGGCAAAGTAAAATATTTTATTTTTCTTATTTTTACCTGATATAAAATTATAAGTAATTGGGTGATTACAGCAAATAAATGAGTGAAATGAATAACAGCAATGCCATAAGGATGGGAAGGAAAAATCGGGAGTTCCCTGCTATATTGTACCCATGCTACACATCTTCATGTGGTATAGTATTACTTGAGGGTTGACTTTGATTCATTTAAAATATACATGGCAAATTTTAGGCCAACCACTAAAAATTTTAAAAAGAAGAATAGTTGATATGCTAAGAGGAGAAATAAAATGGAATCCTGTAAAAATTGGTGGAAAGCAAAGAGAACATAGATGTTGGTGGTCTTTGAGAAGCAACCCTGTGCCCAGTGCTTTACCTAGCTCCAAACTGAATTCTAGGGAAGAAAGATAATAGAAACCCCAAAATCACTGGGAACAGAGGAGCATGTCCCCTCTGCTCTCCTGTTGCCTCCCATTTCCTCAGTAAAATTCACAGAAATGGCAACATTTTTGGAGCAGAAGTGGCTGCATGGCAGCAGGAGATTCCTCCCAGGCTGCCATATGACCAGGGTGGTGTGGGCCACAACAGAATGGCCCCTGTGTCCCCTTAGGGGGCCATGGAAGTGACTCAGGCAGATCCAGTGAACATGATGAGATCTTGAAGTCACAAAGAAAGTCACAGGTGTGACTGGCAAGGGCTCAGCACTGAAGATGACCCTATGGGAACCAAATCTTTACAGTGGAGGTAGGCATGGGAGGTCAGCAATGCGGAGGACCACATGGCCCCGCCCCATCCCTTCTGCCAAGTGAGGGGCAGGATCCTGGAAGCTGCCTGAGACACAGGGGTAACACCAGAGAAAGGAGAGGAGATCACCCTATATTGACTGATATTACAGTTCCATATTCTTTTAAAATAAATACTCAAAAAGGAAATTGGGGTCAGACATAGAAAATGTAAAATTATGCTTTGTGGGCTGAACCTGATACCTCACACAATTCCAGTGAATGAGTGATTTATAAACATAGGGTACATTCACCCAGAATACAGACGTGAAACTATTCTTGCATTCGGGTTGCAGTCTACGCGTGGTGCTAAACGCATCTAGGGATGCCCATGACCTCTTAATCTGTGGTCCTCCTGGCACCCTCAGGCTGGGAACCACCACTTTACAGGTCCCAAACTGCTTTTTCATTGATAACATCTCCTGCAAGGAGTGCTTTGTAAATATCCCACACGTGAACATTCACAGAAGTCTGGACAACAGTACAGAGGATCCAGAAAGAATTAGAAACCTGAGGATTCTCTTCTTGCTTCTGAGTGCCACCTGCCCAAAGCAGGCTGAGCCCATGGCCTTAGCGTTTGGAGATGTGTGTTCAAGTTCTATCTCCATAGTTAACTTTGCCTTGAGCAAGCAACATCTCCATAAACTTGGTTGTCCTCATTCTGAAAATGAAGTTAGTAATTTGGGATTTTTTGTTTGAGTTTTTTTTTCCTGCAAATAAACAATGTGGTTAATTCTTGGGAGCAAGAGACCACCTAAGACCAGATAGAAGCATGTACTTTCTCCTTTTGGAAATGTGCACCTGAATTCACTTTTTCTCAGACCACTGGAACCATGGGGGAAAAACAGACCAGCTTGATATTGGCACAGGTTGGACATCTGGGCTAATGGCTGATCAAGCCTTTCTCCTGTGTACTTAAGTTCAGTGCCTGGTTGCTGGGCAAGCCAGAAGAGCAGGCAGAGCTCAGGGTTGGGGGCCATTCATGGGATGAGCCCCACTGCACACAAATATGAACACTGTTCCTCTAGGAAGACTGAATTAACATGAAAGAGCCCCCATTTATCCCCACAAGCCCAGGGCAAGTCAGCATTGGGTAAGGAGCAGTATTGCATTGGGAGGAGAAGCATGGGTGCTGGGCTGTGACTGACAGACATCTACTCCTTCTCTGATGCTTATTTGGCTGAGTCAAGCCTCAGTTTTCACACCTGTAAAATGGAAATAACTGCAATCCCTACACCCTCAGATTGGCATGAATGAGGCAGAAATTGAATGAGGTGTTCCTGCTGCCTTGGGGCCATAAAATGCTAGGACTCATAAAAGTCATAATGCAGCCTGCCTCGATGAACTCTGAAAATAAATGCCTTGTAGAAGTATTACCACAGGCTAGAGGAAAACAGAGTCATGTGGGAACGGTATCAGACTTGCACTTGCCTGTCCGTGCCTACTTCATTCCTAAATGCCTGTAACAAATGGGCTTCAAAAATTGCTAAGAGTACAGCAGAACAGAGAAAGTTAAGGATCTAAGATGACAGAAAAATAAGAGAGAAGGTAAAATCAGGCCAGAGATGGAATTATGGTTAAAAAAAAGGTACCCAAATATCCTACGTCCTGCTCAGAGCTTCCTGGCAGCCAAGAAGAAGAGAGAATTCTATTTTTACAAGAGGCACAGTGTGTGACAGTAAAGGCTGAGAGCTTAGGGGCGAACCACCCATGGAGTTATTGATGGGTTGTCTGTAGGGCTTGTTGCCACCCAGTAGCAGAAGGTGACTGCTTGCCTTCCTTCTGAGGAGGACCATCAAACTTCTTAGCACAGCATGCAAGGTCCTAGTGACCTAGTCCTTGCCTGTGTGTTTGAACCTGTCTCCTACTATGCTCCCTCACTCAGGATTTCAGCCACCAAGTGTGACTCAGCCTTGAAGGCTTTGCACCCCAAGTTCTCTCTATCTGACAAGCTGTTCCCCTAGATCTTGTCCTTCAGGTCTCACCTCCAAGGTCAAATTTTCCAAGAGGCTTTTTCTGACCTCCTCAATGGCATCTCCCCCACATCTTCTCACTCTGGCATTGCCATATTTTCTTTGTAATATTTATTAAGATCTGAAATTGCTTATTGATTGATTGATTGAAGTCTGTCTCCTCCACCAGAACAGAAGCTCCCTGAGACCTTTGCCGTCTCATTTTCTTTTGCATCTATCTGAATTCTGTTTGGAAGACAGTAATGGCACAGTGAATAGTTATTGAGTGAATGAATTTAGGAAGGTTCATCCTGGTAGCCAGAGGGCACCTAGCTGTGTTGCGTGTTGATGGCAACATGTTGGAATGAAGTTTGCAGCTGCAACTTGGGAATAGGAGATGGGACACAGCAGATTTCTTCTGCATAATAATGCAGACAAGAATTTACAGTCCCCAAGAATCTTGGGTAAGGGAAGAGAACGGGGTGTACCCATATTTTTCTTCTATTTATAGGCAATAGTCTCCCTCTACGACCAGAGAGAAATTCGCCCATTGGGTTCTCTTACAGGATATTTATGCAGTAAAGGGATTTTCTGGACAACAGCAAAAAAAAAAAAAAAAAAAGAATATCTTTCAGTTGAGTCCTGACATCTGCAGGCAGGACTCTAGCAGTGACTGATCCAGGTGGACAAGTCCCCCAAGTGGCCCCCACACTTCTGCAGAAATGCCATTTTCCGTGAGTTACTTCCTCTGACTATAGTGTAAACACCGTAAAATATTGAAAACCTCGTTCGAGTCGTACTCAGTGCATTCATTCTAACGCCTTGGCCAAGTTTCAGGCTGGATGGATCTCCCTGAATGCAGCTATATTTAGGCCTCTGCATGCTAATGTTTCTATGTGTTGCTGAGCCTTAAGCAGCAATTCCAAAGCGCATCGCCCGGGTCCCGGTCTCCATGGAAACGTCTCTCCCGCTTTGCGCGCCAGCCCCAGGAGTAAGGAGCAACGCCAGGGCCGCTTCCTCTCGGCAGCTGACACAGAATCTGAGTTTTGCTGCCTCAAGCAGGCCCACCCGCTGGCTGGCTCCAATCGTGGGGAGAGAGGCCAGTGTAACTCGGGGTAAGTCAGGGTTGAGCAAGCTTCATAAACATCTCACCCTACTCCCCCAGTGTTGGCACCTTTGCCTTCCAGCTCCACATCCTTAATTACTGTGCTTTGTAAAGTTGGGATAATTAGAAGCACAGAAACTGAATCTCAAATAAAGCCATCCAATGGCGCGGGGGAGGGAAAGACAAATAACGATAGACACAAAATTAACTGTGGCCACCTCTAGGGAGGATGGCGGGTCCAGGGCAAGAGCCAGGACACATTCACTTTTGTTTCTGTATTATTTGAAGTTTTGTCAACAGTGATCCTCCGATTCTATAATTTAGTAAAGCAGAAAGGATTTATTTTGAATGAATGCACCCTGTGTTGATAATCCATTCATTTCAACTCAATTATCTGGAATCTTGAAGAAATCATGGTAGTCCATGGGCAGAATCAAAGCAGATTTTCAAAACCAACAACAAAACATCATTTGTTTCCAGAGCATTACTCCTCCATTTGCCACAACCTTAAGTCTAGCCATACCACACTTATTTTTAAAATTAGTTTTTCTTTTTATTAGTGTAATTGTGCATTGTTTAAAAGGTCAAATGCACCACAAGGCTTATGGTATAAAAAATAGAATAACATAAAATGACAAAAAAAATTTAAGTTCGTTGCTCTACCCTCTTTACTCCAAATCTCTGCTTCCCAGGGGAGAGATATTTCAATGATGTGACCTTTTTCTTCTGACACTTCACTCCATGTCCCCATGTTCCTAAGAAATACATTTCTATTGCTATTTTTTCTTTTACTTTTTTTTTTTTTTGAGACAAGGTCTCACTCTGTTACTCAGACTGTAGTGCAGTGGTGCGATCTTGGCTCACTACAACCTCTGCCTCCAAGGCTCAAGGGATTCTTCCACTTTGGCCTCCCAAGTAGCTGAGATTACAGATTCATGCCATTACATGTTCGCGCCACCATCGCCCAGCTAATTTTTGTATTTTTAGTAGACATGGGGTTTCACCATATTGGCCACGCTGGTCTTGAACTCTTGACCTCAAACGATGTATCCACCTCAGTCTCCCAGAGTGCTGGAATTACAGGGATGAGCCACTGTGCCCGGCCAAATTTCTCTTATTTTTTTAAGGTTTAAGTTTTAGATATTGCTCGTGGACTTGCTCCACTGAAAGATGATGAAGCTTTAGCTCTCCTATACACCCTCCACTTCAACATATGCTTCCTCTCCATCCATCTCCCAATAGATGATATCATGATTTTTAGTTACAGTAAATATTCTGTGCACATTATTATGACCATATTAAATACCCACACTGGAGCCCTGAATAATTGTATTTTCTTTTCTTTACCTACTTGGTTTCTCTGAAATTGTCTCTTTTTTTTTTTTTTTTTTTTTGAGATGGAGTTTCACTTTACCCAGGCTGGAGTGCAATGGTGCGATCTTGGCTCACCGCAACCTCCACCTCGTTGGTTCAAGCAATTCTCCTGCCTCAGCCTCCCGAGTAGCTGGGACTACAGGCTGCACCACCATGCCCAGCTAATTTTTGTATTTTTAGTAGAGACAGGGTTTCACCATATTGACCAGGATGGTCTCAAACTCTTGACCTCGTGATCCACCCGCCTTGGCCTCCTGAAGTGCTGGGATTGTAGGCGTGAGCCACCACGCCCAGCCTTGTCTCTTTTTTTATACATTTAATTTCTATCATGAATTTGTTTATAAACTCTCTGACAGAGGCATACATCTCCTTTTTTTGGTGTTTTTGTTTTTGTTTCAACACGGAGTTTCGCTCTTGTCGTCCAGGCTGGACTGCAACGGTGTGATCTTGGCTCACTGCAACCTCCACCTCCTGGGTTCAAGCAATTCTCCTGCCTCAGCCTCCTGAGTAGCTGGGATTACAGGCACCCACTACCATACCTGGCAATTTTTTTTTATTTTTAGTAGATACAGAGTTTCACCATGTTGGCCAGGCTGGTCTTGAACTCCTGACCTCAGGTGATCTGCCTGCCTTGGCCTCCCAAAGTGCTGAGATTACAGGGATGAGCCACCACGCCCAGCCTACATCTTCTTTTAATATATTCAGATGCATCAAGGATCTTATTGGTTCCATCTATTGAAGAGGCCCCTCCTCCTGCTCCTACCTGGATTCCTATTCTGCTGCATGGTCGCGTGAAAGCTGTCAGATTCAAAACAAAGTCACTTGTGCCAAACCCTGGAAAATGGAGCTAGGAAAGGCCATGAAGAGAGGGCTCTCACACACAGTTGGCCTAAAAATTGGAAACATCACAAGCAATTTTTCCAAATCAGTTTACTACGCGAGTTACACTAGGACTGCTAGCAGGACAAGGACAGCTACCTACTTACACAAGAATTCTTGCCTGACACTCTGTCTCACAAACCCAGTCCAAACTGTACAGTCCTAACTGTAACTCCAAGATTATAAATCCTGCCTAGCAAGTATTGGTACTCACCAATCACAACTCACCAGCCCTTATAAGACACTGCCAACACCAATGAACTTTCTTTCAAAACAACTTGCGTAACCTCCTCTTTTCCCAGTGGAGGCCTAAACTTTTCCTTTGTTCTCTGCACGTACTAGAGGCTACTCTGTTCTGTATGTATGTTCCAAATTGCAATCTCACTTCTTGTATATAACCCCCAATTAAAACCTTTTTATTTAGAGATTCATCTTTCTATTCTATTGTGCTGATGTAATCTAGTGTCAGAAGTGGTGCCCAAAGCAGACTCACTGCTGGAGAGACCAGAGGCCCCCAGGACTATGGTGTGCGGTACCCACACTTGGGCCTTTTGAGTCCCCCATGTTGCCTTTTTTTTCTTTTGAGTCTCCCCCTCTCCTATTTTTTTTTTTTTTTTTTTTTTGGCTTTAGTTCTTAGGTTTCTACTGGGATTTGGTTTAAGAGGGACTTTCTCTCTCGTGTCTATGAGGCCTTCTGTTTATGAGGGATTTTTCCTCCTGTTAAAGAAGGCCGTGTCCTTTCTGGTGAGCATGTCCTTTCCTCTCTGGTTCATTTTGCACACTTGTTTTTTTTTATTTCTTTCAGCTTTTGCATGCTCAGACTTGTGCCAACTCACCTAGGTCAATTTGTTTACAATATGGGCTCTCAGAGTTCAAAGGCATGCCAACATGGTCCCCCTTCTGGGGCTCCAGCTGACAATACATTCAAGCTTTATGAATATCATTTGAATTCCCCAAGCTTATTTAACTTAGTGCTAGATTAGATGACCACAGTTATAAGATCAAGCAATTTCAGTGAAACATACATCACTGATATCGCAAGGCATCAAAATGCTTTTAGGATTCAAATATTGCCTTACTGCAAAACACCACCTCAAAGCCAGCTGAGACTCCTCTCCAGAGCCTCCCTTCCTATGCCTCCTTTTCCCAAAACTCCTCAGATACTCTGGCATATTGAATGTGTAAGTAAAGATGATTGAAAAACACCAGGTACAATAATAAAATCATTTCGACCTTGGTGCTATTTCTTAAAAGCAAGAGATGAAATTTCTGGGTAAAAGGTATCCTCTCTATACTACAAGGAAAGACAACACTCTTATCTTCAAGGATGAGGAGCTGACACCCAGAGAATACCGTACAGATCCTTTTAGAATAATTCTTATCTTGTAAGGCTTTGCTCGTAATTTGGTCACATTTTCACAGTTAACTGTTCTATGTCCAATCCAGTATGTTGGTAAGTGACTCTAACTGCTTCTTTGGGGTCTTCATTTCCTTATGACGGCTTTCATGGCACGTAAAACTTGTATTTTATTTCTTTTTTCTCTTGCTTAATCTATCCTATGTTAATTTAATTCTCAAACCTAACCAGGACCCTAAAAGGCTGGGACTGCCTCACTTACTCCAGGGCTTACAAATGGGATCCTCAAAGATCTTAAAAGAGCCAGCTATATATGTATGCATGTATGTACATATTTTGGCCTATACTTTGTATACATTTTTTATATCAAAAGACAAATTACAAGCTTGTTTTTCTTACCAATAAATTGGAAAGCTGCTTATACAACATTTGGTTTACTACCTTCATAAGATTGCCTCTCAAGACAAAAAAAATTCTTAAGTTTAACCTTGTTCCATTTTTTGAGAAATGTTATATGGATCCAACTGTCTTCTTATAAATCAATGAATTTATATCACTGTGTTTCACTTATGAATAAAATTTTTAAGTAAAATCTGTAGTCTTGCTGTAAAGTCTTTGTTTTTGTTCACCTGTATGCTCTTATGAGTTTTTCTACATCTATAGTTAGAAGTTTATGACTTTTTGTATAAAAATATATAAAAGAGATCTATTGGCTTAAAGGGAAAAATAAGTGCATAAATCAAATAATTCATCAAAAAAGTAATTAACCAAAAAACTTTTGAAGTTTATGTAACTTCAATAAAAATAATCATGTAATATTTTTGGTTTAATTAAAAGCAAGCATATCTTCAAGATTGTCAGCGTTAAAAGTAAACAGACACATGACTTTAGATGTTTAAGATTATGAAATGTGAGTGTGACTTAGAAGCAGGTACAGTAGGCCGGGCGCGGTGGCTCACGCCTGTAATCCCAGCACTTCGGGAGGCCGAGGCGGGTGGATCACGAGGTCAAGAGATCAAGACCATCCTGGTCAACATGGTGAAACCCTGTCTCTACTAAAAATACAAAAATTAGCTGGGCGTGGTGGTGCGCACCTGTAGTCCCAGCTACTCGGGAGGCTGAGGCAGGAGAATTGCTTGAACCCAGGAGGCAGAGGTTGCGGTGAGCCGGGATAGCACCGTTGCACTTCAGCCTGGGTAACAAGAGCAAAACTCCATCTCAAAAAAAAAAAAAAAAATACCCTGTTTCATATAAAAATTATTCCATGAAAAAATGTGTTTTTAAAGCCATGCATTCCCCTCCTGAATGTACTGGCTTTTATATTTACATTACTTTTCTAGAATATGGGGTTTACTCGTAATTTTGGATGCACACTCACCCAGGGTCTGATTGAATTCAAGTACCCTTTCATCACATTTGATGTTGGAGTTATCTAAGCAACTTTTCCCATAAAGAGAAACAATTACACTGTGGAAGGTTTCTCTTCATGTTTTAAAAATGTTGTCCTAAAATAAAAAATACACACAAAGAGTCTGTGTCTTATCAAGATACTTTCTTATGTTGTGTGTTATCTTAGATTTTTTGTTGCATGGGAAAATAGTCATCTCCAATAAAGGTCATTTCTTTTCTCAAGTATGTAACTATTTGCATTTGTCTTCAAAGTCTTTTAATTATCAGTCTGACTAAATAAATGACTATTATTTCTCAATGACATGTGATTCTATTTAACTGTTTTAAGCCTTTCAACATATTTGACTAACTTCCCCCAAATCTAACTTTAATTGAAGTCTTTTTGACCTAAAATTGACTCTAGAAATTTCTATTAGGGCTCTTGGAAAGCATCAAAAAGAATAGCTCTTATCGTAAAAAGAGGTCAAGCTATGACAATCCTGGCCTCAGCTGTGTCTGGAATCCCAGAATCCAGTCACAATCTGGTTCACCATCTCCAGGGAGTATAATCCAAGTTTTCTCTAAGGATGAGAAAGTGTAACAACTTTGGTAACAGGAGGTGTCCAAGTCCAACTCAGAAGTCAAGCTTAACTTCACAAAGTTTCACCAAATCTTTCTCTTTAAGCCTACTCTGCACACCCTACTTTCAGACAAAGTCCTTCTGAGGTTCTTTGGTATGACTCATGCTGCTTTTAGATCTTCTCCACTATTACTTTAGGGCTTAGATTTCTCTTCTACCAGGTCAGTAATCTCTTAACTTTTTGCCTTCACATTTCCAAAATGTACTGTACTCATCTCTTCTCATAATCTTTTGGTCCTTGTGAATTTTTGTGTTTTTAAATCCCTTCATGCACATTTATGTGACATTATAGGAGAAAGTGGAAATAAAAGTAAGTTTAAATTCCAGTTTAATCAGAAGTCTTTGTAGTGACATTTTCTATATACCCTGAACACACTATGTATTTAAAAGTCTCTTTGCTGCTCACCTACCTGGAATATACCAACCTCCGTTGGTTACCCAGCAAGCTGACCCTGTACCTGCATCAAGACCCATTTCAAATGGCATCTCAGCTCACAGAATTGCTGTGTGCTCTTCTGGGCTCCCAACTGCCCTTCGTTCATGCCATTAGGTTAGAATTGCATGTGTAGAAAAAGCAAATATGAGAAGATATGTTATTTGTTGGTATCATTTTTCACTGCCATTTCCTTTCTTGTTTTCATAATTAAGCTGTGTATCTTGATTTATTTCTGGATTAGCAAGATTCTAACAAGTGTTTTTCTTTTTCTGGAAGAGTATGTTGGTAATATATTTTCTGAATTTTTGCTTTGCTGAGTATCTCTTTTCCTTTCCTTTCATGAATGCTATTCAAGCTGAGGAATTAGCCTGGGATGAAGCAGAGGAATTAGCCTTTGGTGAGGAGGAAGAAAGGTGCTTAATCGTGTGCAAGAGTGTCTTCACTTTTGTTCTTGTGACTCCGTGTTAGTTGTGACATCTACTTTCTTCCCAACCCCCTTCTCAAACTGTAATGTCTTTGCCTGCTGCAGGTGCCAAGGGGAAACTGGGACTGGGAGCAGCATCTCTGTTACCAGGTATCTTAAGCCTTTGGCACTTTCCTGGAGGAGCAGAGGGATGGAGGTTGCCCACTGCCAACCTCCACACAGTGCAGTGGGTTTGAAATATTTCCTCCATACCACCTGTCCCTAAATATCCTGTAGCATATCAAGCATGTTGGCACTAGTTCCAATCCTACACCCTGGAATGTAGTCCAGAAGTCACCTCCCATTGTTTTAGTCAGGCCTCATTCCATGTACCCCAGCTGAGCTGCTCATCAAGGGATCCATTGTTTTAAACTCTATACAGTTTGAGTAAGAGTCAAAATATGCTCTTTAACTAAGAACAATGGGTTTTAAAATTATTACATAATCCCCCATATTATTATATTCCTTTGTTAATTCTGGTTAATTTTGGTGGGAGCTTGGAAGGAGTGGAGAATTCAGTTCATGGATCTCTAAGGTTGCCCTCTTAGTCAGTGGAAAGTGACTCTCATCTATTCATTCTCAGTGTTTATCAGGTGGGCTTCATAAATAAGTAAACCAGATACTTACTGACTTATGGCACCAATTCTTCATGCCTACTCTAAAATTATATAATCTATTACATTTAGGCTCTGGATGTTTACCCATGGAAGGCAACTTTAATGCTATCATTGCTGTCTTACATATTAATTTTCTACTGAACAGTCACAGGCTCTGTCTCTGTTTTCAGTGTCCTTTGGTTCAGAATCCAAATGCTTCAGTGATGTCCATATGAAATGATGGCTTGTTGGTGGGTGGAGGCCACTGCCTCTCCAGGTCTGTCCCATTCCATTTTAGTGGGCAGATAATGTGATGTGATCCAAGCAGAAGTCTGGACTGGATCTTTCACAGTTGGTTAAGATGGACTGAGAGAAGGGCAGGCTCTCTTCTCCTTCTCAGGGTGACAACATGTGAGCCATGCAATTTTGAAAACCAGAGCTTTTGAGGCCAGACTCTTCCCCTTCTCTCACCACAGTTTCCAGATGGCCAAGCACTGCCTCATAGGAGCTCTAAGAGGATCCATTGGCAATGTCAAAAGAATATGCATTGAGTACTTTTTTTTGCAATTAAGAGCTTGGTTGGGGTAACTGGATCCTTTTTTGGGAGTGGAAATCATAGGTAACATATATCATTACCACCATCATCTGAATTGCTACTGTGGGTTCCATACAAGCATGGCCTCATTCAATTTATATAGTCGTTCTGTAAGGTGATGCTATTATCCCATTTTATAAATGAGAAAACTGAAGAAGCAGGTGCTTAGCCACATGGGTTTCCAATAAACAGTTACTGAGGGAATGAATAAATGAATGAAGAAAGTGGCTTGCCCAAAATCATACAGCAAGTAAGACAGAGTGGGAAAAATTGCAGCAGATAGACCTTTTCTTTAGTCAGGGAGCTCTTTCATACGTGCCTTCCATGGATCTGAAGCATTTCCTGGATTTCAGTGTACCCCATTTATATGGTCTGGCTCTGTGTCCCCATCCAAGTCTCATGTTGAGTTGTGATCCTTAATGCTAGGGGAGGGACCTGGTGGAAGCTATATTTTGCAGTTTACCAAGCCTTTTCATTTCCATCAACCCATTTTAAAGTTCACTGCAATCCTAGTGTTAGACTTTTGTAGAGTCTCATGATAAGTGAGGATCAAAGTTGTGACTAAATGCCAAGTATGCTTTACCTAGGAAGAAAAAGAAAATCATTAAATAAAAAGATGGCAGTAGGCGTGTGTGTCTGGGGCAGTGGGGTAGAGACTCCCAACTCCAGGAGCAGGAGGGAGACGAAAGGAGCAGCAGTGTGTCCTCTCCTGGACCAATCGATCCATGTGGTATGATAAGATGGCATGGGCTCCACATTCACTCACCAACACGTCCCACTGAGACCCTTCCTAGCTACACTTGACCTTGAGCAAGTCATTATGTTTAAACTTTGGATTTTTCAATTATGCAAGGGGGTTAAGGATCCCCATGAATTTCACCAAGATTGAGTAGCATAAATCATACAAAGTACTCAGTACTAGGGCTTGCTTTTGATAGGAACCAGAGAGGTATGGTTCCCTTTCGTATTTCTGTTTTATTTTCTCTGTTGAAAGCAAAAGAAATTCAATTTAAATTAAGTAAACAATGAAAAGGAATTCATTGGCTCATAACTGGGTGCTTCGGGGTTCAGCACAGCTGCATGGAGGAAGGGTATCTTTATGTCTTCAGGGTTAGCTCTTACACACTCTCTATCTGTCCCTCCATCTGTCTCGCTTTCTCTCTGCCTCTCTTTGTCTCTATGTCTCTTTGTCTGTCTGTCTCTGTCTCTTTGTCTGTGTCTTTCTCTTTATCTTTTGAAAGTTGCCAGAAATCAAAAAGGAGTCACTAATGTTAAGAAAATCCTGACAAGTAGAGCCAGGGAAGGCCATGAAGAGAGTATTTTCATGCTCGTATGCCTAATAACAAAAACTCCCGAAAGATTGCAAAAGTTACGACCTTGCACAAAGACCATCACAACCTTACACAAAAAATACTTCCAGGACATCTGCCTCGACATTGCCTGCTTAACATCAAACTTGTGTCACCCTTGTTATTGATCTTTGTAGCCAAGGATAATTATTTCAAAACAATTATGTAATCCTTTCCACTTATTTCTCTAACAAAACGTAGTCTTCCTTTACCTCCTTGAATATGCACACAATCTACTATACTATGGCAAGCATATTTCTATTGTAATGCCTTATTCCCAAATAAAGGTATTTTCTTTTAGAGGGCCTCTCTCTGTTATTTGGGTTGACATATATGGTATCAGAAGGGGATCTTAAAAAGATTACCATCAAAAGGAATCAGTGATGCCTGAAGTCAGTGCACAGCACTCACTTGAGTTTTTTTTTTTTTTTTTTTTTCTTTTGAGATGGAGTCACGCTCTGTCGCCCAGGCTGGAGTGCAGTGGCATGATCTCAGCTCACTGCAACCTCCACCTCCCAGGTTAAAGCAATTCTCCCTGCCTCAGCCTCCCGAGTAGCTGGGATTACAGGTGCCCACCACGACGTCTGGCTAATTTTTGTATTTTTAATACAGATGGGGTTTCACCATGTTGACCAGGCTGGTCTCAAAATCCTGACCTCAGGTGATCTGCCTGCCTCAGCCTCCCAAAGTGCTGGGATTACAGGTATGAGCCACCATGCCTGGCCTCACTTAAGCCCTTTGAGCTCTCCATTTCCATGGTTTGTCTTTTCTGCCCTGATGAATCTTCTCTCGGGTTGAGCCTCCTTGCTTTTGGTAGAGGCTTTTCGATATTACTTGGGATCTGATTTAAATAAGATGACCTTGATAAAGAACTGTACATCCCTCTTGGGATGATACAAGACATTTTGTCTTTTCTGATGAGCTCTTTCTGGTATAAAGACGTGTCGTTCTGAACATTCTAGGTTTCTACAGAGTTTACATTGTGTCTGTGAGGCATGTCTTTTCTGATTTGCATGCCTAGTTTAATATTTTGCTTGATTCACATGCCTAGGTTATAGTGTTTTGTGAACACTCTTATCATAGCTTCTCTTGATTTGGTTTGACTCTTTTCCCTTGCTTGTTATTGAAAATCGTACAAGAGCAAAAATAACCATTCTAGATGATGGGTGCGGAATGAGCCATCAAAACCCATTAGGGAAGTTACTACCATCCAAACACTGGTCTAAATTCCTGACATCTCCTGACAGGATTTACAGGATTTTCTTTGCTCTTGAGAGATTAATGAGAAATGAAACGGAGTTCTCAAACATTAAGGCATGCCAGGTTTTCTGAAGTCCAGCCAGCTACATATTATGGCCTACTCTTATGCCCATTTTTAAACTGATGGACAAATTAGATCAAAAAAACCTTCAGAGCCCAAGTGGTCATTATTTGAAAAACCTGAAACTATAAAGGTAGCGTGTAGCATCTTCTATGTTCTCTATCCCTCTATGTTTTCTTCCTACTTTGAATCTGTTGACTTTTTTACTGGTGTTGAGACCAAACTCACTGCTTATGGCATTCGTACCCAGATTTAAAAACATTAAAGGGCTTTCTAACTAATAGCTTTACAAATTAAAACAGCTTCATGGTAACCAACAACCTAGATGCCTTTTAGAAATATAAATTTGGTTTTGCCTCACAATTGCATATCATTAGACACACTTAATTAAAAATTAATAATCTAAAAAAGAACTAGATAAATTTATAAAAGTTAGGCTTTTTGATCAAACAGGTTAAAATCTTGAGCTCACAGCAATAATACAAGGGATCTCTGTCCAGCATAAAAATTTTGTTTTCTCTGCCATGCGGAGGTCAAGAAGAAAAAGCCAAAGAAAAAGAAGAAACGCCTAAAATTCTTCTCCACTCATATTTTCCAATCAAGCAAACCAGACTGGCAAGCAAAGGATAGATTTGTTACTAATTCAAGCTACTTGGAGGTTTTGCTTTTCTTATAGAATTCAGCCAGTTCTAGCTAAAATGTAAAATGTGACCCTAAATTCATTTGAAACTGAAAAAAAGGGTTAAAAGGTTTTGTAAAACATTTAACTGTCTGTCTAAAAACTACTTTACCCCAAATTTTTATCCATAGGCCTTCATTAGGTGGCATATTAGCCAACCAAGGTTTAGTTACGTGAATAGGTTCCAATGTTTTCAAAAATATATTTTGTATCCAAGTGTTTTTTATAAATGGGACAGTTTGTATTACTATTTCATGATTAAAATTATAAAATGAAAAGTATAAGATCTTTATTTGCAGGTGTAGATATACTTGTATGTAGATGTGTTTTTATATATCTACATGTATTACACTCTAAGTTTTATCTATATGGTAAAATCTAGTGTAATTGGCCAGAAATCCATTAAGAGATTATATTTAGGTAAATGAGTGCTTCTATAAAATATATAGTAATTAATCCAAATGTTTTTTGCTTCACATGATTTAAGTAAACTTTTAATAAATATGCAGGTTTTAAAATTATTGGTAAAATAGAAATAAAAATTCCTTCAGAATTGTAAGCATACATTTTTGCCTGTGTTTCTGGTCATACAGTTTTATATGTCAGGGTCTGACATAAGATTTATTAAACTATAAACTCAGCCTAAAACAAAATGATATTTGCTTGTGCAATGTTTTTATAAATAAGACTAATTTAATATTGTTGGTTTAATGAAAACAGTTTTATCTTCTGAATTATAAAAAAAAAAAAAAAAACCATGTATTCAAAGTTCTTAGTTAGATGAACACCTGATATTCACAGGATACAAAAATCATTAACAGGACCGGGCACCGTGGCTCATGCCTGTAATCCCAGCACTTCAGGAGGCCGATGTGGCAGATTACAAGGTCAGGAGTTCGAGACCAGCCTAGCCAAGATGGTGAAACCTTGTCTCGACTAAAAACACAAAAATTAGCTGAGTGTGGTGGTAGGTACCTGTAATCCCAGCTACTTGGGAGGCTGAGGCAGAGAATTGCTTGAACGTGGGAGGCGGAGGCAGAGAATTGCTTGAACGTGGGAGGCGGAAGTTGCAGTGAGCCAAGATCATGCCACTGCACTCCAGCCTGAGTGACAGAGAGAGACTCTGTCTCAAAAAAGAAAGATCAACCAAAACAAAACTTTAATTACATAAAATTAATTATTAAAGGTAACATTTTATGGCATATTTAAAATATTATTGGTTCTCTACTTAAATGCTTTGTTTTCCAAATTTAAGAAATGTTTCTCTCATAATCCATCTACAGTTTACAACAATTTGGTAAAGTGTACTTTTATGAATCAAGATGGAAAAAGCCTTTGTTTCTTCTTCCCACTTGCTTCATCTAAAACTTGGAAGCTATCTATGAGTATTTTTGTTTTTATTTATGTAAGTTCAGTAAAAATCTGCTCTCTCTTTATAAACACGGTACGATTGGCAACATTGGCTATATTACCAAGGCTTTCACTGAAATGCCATATTTTAAAATGTCCATAGAGCACTTGGTTTCCGGAGTTCCTTCCCCATCTTACAGCGAGTGAGTAAATACTGTCACTTCCTGGCATGCCTAAGAACCTTAAGACTGTACGTAAAATCTAAAGTTGGCCTTAGTTTGGCTTCCTAGCCTCAAGAAGTTTTTAAATTTGAGATTCCTATATGATTAACGTAGGGGGGAAAGTTATGTTTCTAAAGAAAAACTAGAATGCACCTATTACTCGTTTGTAGCCCTGTGCGTTGTTTCCAAGTTCTGGTTATCTACCTGCAGAGTGGATTCTTTCCTAAATTCTCCTAATTTCCTTCAATATTGGGTTACAAGTCTCCAACTAAAACAAAAGCTACTTTATTCCTAAAGCCCATAAGCCGAAATGAGATGAATTTTAAGCAGAAAGTTTATTAAACCACCCAATGTAATGATCAAAAGCGTTGAAACTGCCAATCAGGAAAAAAGTTGATGTTTTCACACCGTAGACAGCTTTGCCCAAGAAATCAGAATAAGACTTCATATCGTAATGAGACTTTTACACTTTAATGTTACTTTTTCCACTTGGCATGAAAATGGTCTAATTGAAATTTCACAGTCAATAGTTTCTGCTACCAACTTAACAGAACCCAACAGAAGAAATTCTGCAGTGCTAATTGGTTAAATAAGAAAATGTCTGTGCTGATGCTAATACTGCATGCTGTACTTGGATAAATTTTATCTGAGAAAGTTGAAACCCATATACACAAAATTAGAAAACAGGCGACGTGGTTACAACAGGTCTCATCTAATGTCCTATGGCCATTTGATTTACTCAATTGATTAAGCTGAGGTTCACAGCTCAAAACCATTATACAAATGGGAATTACATTTCTCCTAATTTTACTTCGTATTTCCCCTTTTCAAGTTGCACCTGTTACTTGTTACATTTTTGCTGAAAGTACTCCTAACAAAATAATGCTGGCCCATTACTTTAAGAAAATAACAGAAGACTTTGGAACAGACAAAATTGAACTAAAAAATGGACTCTGGGTAGACTTAGCCTGAGAGCCACTCTTTTCAAACCCTCGTTGCTCAAATGTGGCTAAATGGATTTTGTTTTAGAAATGGAGTCTTGCTCTGTCACCCAGGCTGGAGTGCAGTGGCACGATCTCGACTCACTGCAACCTCCGCCTCCCGTGTTCTAGCCATTCTCCTGCCTCAGCCTCCTGAGTAGCTGAGATTACAGGTGCCTGCCACCATGTCTGGCTAACTTTTGTATATTTTATAGAGATGGGGTTTTGCCATGTTAGCCAGGCTGGTTTCAAACTCCTGACCTCAGGTGATCCGCCCGCCTTGGTCTCCCAAAGTCCTGGGATTACAGGCGTGAGCCACTGTGCTTGGCCTGGATTTTGACACTAATTTCTAGTCACCAATCACTCCCTGAAATGTGTGACAAGAAGAACAACCAAGACAGGTTCCTCCCAGCATCAGAGGGCATCAAAACCTACTACAGGATGATGGATTAGTGATCCTTCCAGAGAAAGATCGTGATCAAAAGGGGGACATGTGAAAGTTGTCAGAATCAAAATGGAGTCACTAATGTTAAGGAAAAACTTAACAAATAGAGCCACTGAAAGCAATGGAGAAAGGATTCCCACATTTGTATGCCTAATAGCAAAAACTCTCACAAAAGACTGCAAAAATGACAACCTTACACAAAGACTATAGCGACCTGACACAATAAAGTACTTCTGAAAGGACATCTGCCCAGCAGCTGCCTGTCTAACCTTGGACTGATGTCACCCTTGTCATTGATCTATGTAGCCAAGGATAATTATTTCAAAATAGTTTTGTAATACTTCTTATTTTTTTCTCAGAAAATCTTATTTTTCTTTTGCTTTCTTGAAAATGCACAAGGTAACTACAGCATGTGCATTCCCATTGCAATATTTTATTCCCAGAGAAGTGTCTTTTCTTTTAGAGAGGTCCTCTCTGTTTGTGATTTAAATTGACAGTCTGTCTCTGTCTCTGTCTGTCTCTTTGGATCTTTCTTTGTCTCTCTTTGTTTCTCTTTCTCTGCGTGTATCTCTGTCTTGGTCTCGCTGTCTGCCTCAGTCTCTCTCTCTCCATGTGTGTCTCTGAATCTCTACTTCTCTCCCTGTCTGCCTCTCTATGTGTGTGTCTGTCTCTGTAGCTATCTGTCTCTTTTCATCTCTGTCTCTCTGTGGGTCTCTGTCTGTCTCTGACTCATTCTCTGTCTCTTTTCTGTCTCTCTGTCTGTCTCTGTATTCTTTCTCTCTATCTCTGCCTTTCTCTGTCCCTGTATCTCTCTCTTTTTGTCTCTCTCTCCATCAGCTCTCTTTTCCTCTGTGTATCAGCCCACTCCTACCACCTTCTGAACAGGCCTACTCTATGGGGCAGGTGGAGTAGGCCCTCAGTGGCTCCAAGAATACATTTTACAATACAGAAAAGCAAGCATGAAGCACTTCTCTTTCCCAAAGTCCACAAGTGCATCCTGGGGAAGGATATGGATTGACCCTGCTTGGGATAAACTCTCAACCCTGGACCAATGCTAGTGTCCAAGTGACTCAGGCCTTGCCTGGGACATGGGCCTACCCTTCTCCCTGTGACCTACGGTGAGCATATGTCATCCTCCAAACTAAGATCCCTTAGGGAATGAAGAGGGGTGTGTCAATGATTGAATCAGGACAAAAGACATAAACCAGCCTGAGCCAAGCAACCCGGGATGCATCATGGTGATCCTCCTGGTACCAAAAGCAGAGATTCAGAGAAAACAGATAGGGCAAGACCTGCCGAGCCCAACTCACGTACTTTAAAAACAGTCTACAATGACCAGTGTGAATTCATGGAAAATAGCATTTTGTTTCCAAATGCAGCATATCTGAAAACATTTGTCCTGCATCCTCAACTGGGACAGTGATGTTTCTAGCAAGTGTGTTTCAAATCTCTGGATAATTTCAGCAGTGGGCCGCCTGCCTTTATAATTCTTTTCCCTGATGCTTGTATTCAGCTACTGTTTGCTCTTCTACAGCTCTCATGAGCTCCAGCAGCTTTAGGTTTGGGGGACAGCCCGAGGCCCAGCTCTACAGCCCAGGCCTCATGCCACTGTCACATCCCCACTGACGGTGCTCCAGGTGCCTTCTGCCAAGCAGTTTCAGGAACAGATTTGGAGATGAAACGTTAAGCGTCCTTCTGGAGGTGCTGGCAGATGGAGTGACTTCTCCAGAGCCCTCACCCACTTCTCTGCCCTTCCAGGACGACTTCAGTATAGTGAAGAAGATGAAAGCACAGGCTTTGAATCCACTCCATTACTGACAATACTGCTATTTCCATTGCTGTTATTATAGCATAATTTCAGCCCTGGATTTGAACTTTTCAGAGCAGCTCTTACCCTGGCAGAAGACAGTTCATCAGCCTTCTACAATAATTATTCATGCTCTGAATCTTCGTTACTTTACCAAACAGCCGCTTCCCTTCTTCTTTCCCCCGTTTGTTCTGGCTAACTGGAATCATAATGGGTATCTCCTAGTCCATACCATTCTCTGTTCAGCACCCAGACCAGTGAATGCCCCAGAATGCCTGCTGGAGACATTGGCTGTGAACTGGAGAGGGAGCCACAAGCATGCTCTCCCAAGGGAATTCTGAGATCAGTCCTGTGTGCCTCTGCAGTTTCTAAACTATATGAGTCTTATCTCATTAACACACTTTATTGCATCCCCTAAGCTACTTCTCTGCAACTCATCTTTCTCCGTACCTGTCTTGACCTCATTGCCAATTTTTCTTTCTCTCCTCTGGTATAATAACACCAATAACTGACATTACTCTTTTTCAGGCACTGACCTAAATGCTTTACAGCTTTTTAATAACCCTATAAAGTAGCTTCTTTCATTATGTCACTTTGCTGTGGGGAAGCTGATCACAGGAGCAAAGTAGCTAGGAAAGGTCACATACCTGTAGAGTTTAACCACTGTCAGGCTAGCCCTAGAGCCAGCCTTCTCGACTAGACTATATTGCCTTCCACTGCAGTGTACCATATACATGAATGACAGGTAACCTGTGGGTAACTATATCCTTTCAGAATAGATGGTACAAAACACTGTGCTTTCTTTTGATCCTTTCTATCCGCACTTATGGACTCCAGATGCTATGCTGTGCCTAAACCATATGGTGAGGAGGAAGAAATAATCCCTGCCCCAAGTAGTTCACAGACTAATAGCAAAAACAGACATAAAAAGATAGGAAAATTCTAAATATACAGAAGGGTGATGTAAAAGAGATAACTCCAGGAGAAAGGAAAACACAGAAAATTTACTTTGTCCAGTTAAGAATATGTGTTTTAATTAATCTCCTACTCTGGTTAATAGTTACCGGTGATCTCAGGGTAAGAAAATGTTGCTTAATAGCTTCAGCTATTGGCTTAAATGCTTAACAGCATTTCCACTTCTTTGATTCAGAAGACGCAGCATGTTCTTATAAACAATCAAGACCAGTATCATGACTGGAGATGCCTTGCCCTGTAGAAAGAGCCAGGCCTTTGGGATCAAACAGAGCAGGGTTTCATCCAGTTCTGCTCCCTTCCAGCTGTGGGATGTTGGATACCATATGTGACCTCTCTAACCCTCACCTTGCTTGTCAATGAAATGGGCACAGTCTTTCACCCATCGAAAGGCACGGAGGTTGTTTTCAGTTTTTGCCTATTAGGAATAAAGCTGCTGTGAACATTTGTGCACAGGCTTTTGTGCGAACATGAATTTCCATTTCTTTGGGGAAAATGCCCAAGTATGCAGTTGCTGGGTTGCATGGTAATGACATGTTTAATTTTATAAGAAACTGCAAAATTTTGTTCAAAGTGGTGCTTTCATGTTATACGCCTGTCAGCAACATATGAGTGATCCAGTTGTTTGACATTTTTTGCCATCATTTGGTGTTATCACTAGTCTTCCTTTCAGCCATCATGATAGTATTAGTCTGGGTTCTCCACAGAAATGGAACCAATAGAAAATATATGTCTGTACAAAGGTTTATTATAAGAATCTGGCACACACATTGTAGTTTTAATTTGCATTTCCCTCATGGCTAATGAAGTTGAATTCATACCATAGACTACTGCTTAGCAATGAGAAGGAATGAACTATTCATGTAAATAGTTCATTGAAGCAACAGCTTAGGTCAATCACCAGAAAATTATGCTCAGTGAAAAACACCAGTCCCCAAGGGTTATGTGCCATATGATTAAAAAACTGCAGTGGTTAATTTGTGTCTCAACTTGACTGGACCATAGGGTTCCCAGAATTTGGCCAAGCATTGCCCTGGATATGTCTGTGAGTGTATCCCCTGGACATGGATAACATTTGAATTGGTAGCCTGAGTCAAACAGATTGCCTTCCCAACTGTCGGGGGTGGGGAGCCTCATCCAGTCAGCTGAGGGCATAAATAGAGCAAAAAGGCTGATGCTCCATCTAGTAGGAGGGAGTTCCTCCTGCCTGACTGCCTGGAGCTGGGATACTAGTTCTTTCCTGCCTTCAGACTTGAGCTAAAAACATTGGCTTTGTCTGGGTCTTGAGTCTGCTGACATTCAGATTAAAACTACATCATCAGCTCTCCTGGTTCTCCAGCCTTAGGACTCAAGCTGTAGCTTTGCCATGAGGCCTCCTTTTTCTCTAGCTTGTCAACTGCAGATCTGGGGACTTAGCCTCCATAATTGCATGAGTTAATTTCTTACAATAAACCTTTTTATACATACATAACTCCTATTGGTTATATTTCTGTGGAGAGCCCCGACTAATACAATAGCATTCTTGAAATGGCAGAATTACAGAAAGAAAGGACAGATTAGCAGTTGCCAGGAGCTAAGGAGATGAGAGGCAGGAAAGAGTAGGTATGATTATTAAAAAACAATAGAAGGACTTCTTGTAGAAATGGAGCTATTCGGTATTTTGGGCGCGGTGGCTCACGCCTGTAATCCCAGCACTTTGGGAGGCCGAGGCGGGTGGATCACAAGGTCAAGAAATCGAGACCATCCTGGTCAACATGGTGAAACCCCATCTCTACTAAAAATACAAAAAATTAGCTGGGCATGGTGGCGCGTACCTGTAATCCCAGCTACTCAGGAGGCTGAGGCAGGAGAATTGCCTGAACCCAGGAGGCGGAGGTTGCGGTGAGCCGAGATTGTGCCATTGCACTCCAGCCTGGGTAACAAGAGCGTAACTCCGTCTCAAAAAAAAAAAAAAAATATATATATATATATATATATATATATATATATATCACCTTGTGAAGGTGGATATATGAACCTAGACTTGAGATAAAATTGCACAGAACTAAATACACACAAGCACACACTCACACAAATGAGTACAAGTGAAACTGGACAAGTATGTAAAAGATTGGTGGATTGTATTAATACCAATGTCCTGATTGTGCTATTGTACTATAGTTTTGCAAGATGCTGCTAATGAGGGAAGACTGAGTAAAGAGTGCATGAGATCTCTGTATTATTCCTTACAAATTGCACATGAATCTACAATTATTGCAAAATGAAAAGTTTATTTTTAAAATAGAAATAACAATTCTTACATCACAGAGCTAAGTTACAGATGAAACGCTGTGCAGAGAAGCCTCTGGCTTAGGGTATAACACACAGTAGGTCATCAATAAGTGCAAATTTTTTTTTTTTTTTAACAGAGACTTCTGGTTACTGCCACGTCACATAATACTTAGTGGAAATGAAAAAAAAAAAAAAGTTCTGATCATTCCTGAAATAGAAGATAAGTAGATAGAAACTTAGTTATAAGAAAAAGTAGAGTGCTTGAAAAGGAGACACATTGCATTATTTAATTTTAAATATGTACACATATATATAAAGTTAGGCAATATGTCCACCCAAAAAAATGACCTAGAGAACTGGTCATTAACTTACAGCCTACTGCTGTTAATTGAAGATGCCAGTTCTGCTCTGAATCGTCATAAATGTTTAGTTATCTCCAAGCTGTCGAGTAATTTTAAATTCATACATAGGCCCTAGGAATTTTGATGAGTATCTTTGAACAGTGCCGGGTCCGTCCCACAGACCCTGGCCGACAGATGAAATGAGTACTCAGACACGGGTGTGCAGTGTAAGAGCAGCTAGGGGACGGCCTGGCTCTTGTGGCCAGAGAGCAGCGCTGAGAAGCTTGAGCTGCTTGCTTTTACTCAGTGCAGACAGGATGCCGAAAACCTGGAGCAAACACAACTTGTAGGTAATTCACATTTATTGTTCCCCTTTAGGGGGAATGTCATGTGATGGCCAAGGAAGCTTATTCTATCTTTTCTTACTGGTATTATTCTCCTGAGTTAGCTGATTGTTTGTACTGAAATGGGAAAGATCGGGCAACCCATAGTTCTTTTCCTTTCGGTCCTTCCTTACTCACCATTAAACCCAAAATAGAGAGTGCTGGAAGAACACGCACATCTGAAAGAGCAAAATAAAAACAGTTGAGTTAGTTTTCTGCAGCTTTTCCACCATTCCCACAAAAATGAAATACATATGCACATGCAAGCCTTGAGATACGAATTGTATAATTTTGTCAATTCTGTATATGAGTCAAATGCTCTTAGGTTTGAATTTTAAATTGGCATTGCCCACTATAAAATGAATGATCACATACATGCTAATAATTGATCATTTTAACTTTTCTTCATTTATTTATTTAGATATTAAATAGCAAATTAAAACCACCATGACAAGTCAAGAAAGAGACCATGAAGAAGGAAAAAGCTTTGGTTTTGATAGTTTTAATAGCATTTTCCTGCTTTTTGAACAAGGGCCCTACCTTTTCATGTTGAACTGGGCTCTGCAAATTACTGGCCCTGGATGGTTTGCCAGACTCATTGGCCTCCTGGAGAACAAGGGCGGACATTAAGCGACTCTTCAGGCTTTGGATACTGGAGTCCGTTCAGGAGCTATAGCTGGAAAGTTATCTTGTCCAGCATCTTTCACTGTTTAACCACCCAGGACACATGGAGAAATTTACTTTACTAGGGAGAAAGTCATCTCTCTTAAGCTTGTGAGTACTGATAAGCCTATAGAAAAGATGTCTAATTAGGGTATATATGGGGTATGTATGAGTGTAAGTGTGTGTGAACAAGTACACGTGATTCAATTTCACAAGACACTGACATATAAACAGGAATGGCAGGATATTAATTTACAATAAGAAATGGAGTTAGCACGGGCAATAGGAGTTGCATCCTTGTTTCCCCATGAAAGTCACGTTGTAAAAGGAGGCAAGTGAAACATATAAGGTGCTCTGATGTATTAGGGTTCTTTCTGCAGGTCAGAAACTCTACTCTAGCCTATTTAACCAGAACAGAGTTTATAACAGAGTAGTAGTTTGCAGAGAACACTATAGAACTCAGTCAGCTATCAATATCTGTTTCGTCTTTTTTTTTTTAGGTGGGGGACATATATCTGGGATACATTTTAAAAACCTTCATGTGGTTACATGTGGCCATGTGACTAGATTCTAGTTAATGGGAAATGAACAGTCATGATGTGCTCCACTCCCAGGTCTGGCCCATAACAACCACCCATGTGCAGACCCTGATGGTCTTCACTTTAATCAACTCAATGTAGACAGCTTTGGTAACCTCGGAAGCCATGTGTTGAGGATGCAAAAAGCCTGGGTTCCTAAACAAAGGCCTGAAAAGAAAACTACCCACAGACCAGAAACCCTCATTTTGAACTTTATGAAAGAGAAAAATATGCTTCTCTTGCATTAGGCCTTTGAGATACTTGGGAGTTTGTGTTACAGCAGCCAGTATTACCCTAATAGAAACTTAGAATTTATAGAGGAGTTGGGGAAGCATGTTTAGACGCTATAGAGTCAGGCACAAGTGCAGCCAAGAGACAGACCCAGTCACACCATGGGACAATTCTAAAGGAAATCCCATCACCTTGTCTGGTGCTCTTCTGGCGCAATGAGACTTGACCAAAAAGCTCCAAACTCCGCTGCCAACAGGCTTGGCACAAGGTTTACCCTGCCTGACTGCCACCAGATGCTCACTTCCACCTGCTAACTCTTGCATGAGTGGGTTTTCTTGGTGGACCAAGGTCGCAGACAGAACTTTAGCTACAAGGAAGTCTGGGAAACATACTTTGTGGTTTCCCTGCCTTGGTGATACAGGAAGGCATGTCAGAGGAGGTTGAATGAAGCAACCCACAGAATCTGCCCTTATGGTAAGGTTAGACCAGAAGAAGTGGAATTAACTGGGTGATTGAATAGTTTTCAGCTTCAAGTTGTGTATTCATCCTCACAACAACCTGACAAGGGATGGCTGCTTTGGGGTCACTACACCTAACTGTTGGAGGCATCCTGATTTCTGTATTTTCCAGGTTTGAAAGCTGACCAGCCTTCCTTGAGTTTATTAATATTTTTACTCCTCTTTCCTGGACTTCGAAACACTCTCTATTTTAAAGCCATTATAAGCCCTGAGGTTTATTTGATTTATGTGGTTAAACTGTTAGGGAAGGAGTACTTACATTCATTTACCTTATTCCAGGCCCTTACTAGATTTCTTGAATTTTTCCCATGATCCCCTCCAGAAAGAACACACTTGGAGAAATGGTGGTCCCACCTATTATGACTTTCAAAGGAGCTTCAGAGGCAAAACTTTCTCGTTAAGGGAATGCAGCCATCACTTTGTTTTACACTGGGGCAGCATGTTTGAGAGCCTGGGCTCTGATGCCAGATCGCTTGGGTTCAAAATCTGCCTCTGCTATTTTTCCGCTGCATAAACTAGAGTAATTATTCAATCTTTATGGGTTTCAGTTTTCTCTGTAAAATGGGGTTAGTGATAGTGCCCCTTTATGGAGTCATGGTGAAGAGTCAATGAGTTAATTTACACGGTGGTTTCAGAACAGAGCCTGGCACAGAGGAAGTGACCAATAGGTGCTGGCCGTCATGATGACTCCATGGAGCAAATCTAGTTGCACTGTTACCCTATTTTCAAATTTATTTTTGCTAGTAATAATCTTGCTTTATTCAATCTTCCTTCCATCCCCTACCCAAGGTGATTTCACAAAGGTTTTTGCATCCTGGAATATGGTGCTCATTTTCTGGTTTGTTCGTATCACTTCCCCAGAACACACCTCTGATTTTATGATGAGGGTTGGTGGCACACCTGAATTAGAAATTCTAGCACTCAGATTTGTAGGAGACTTTTGAAGTATAAATCTGTTTACTAGAGTAAAGCTATTGAGAAGCAGATGCACTTAAGCCCACACTGTCAAGCTGTTGCAGTTCAGAGGGAACATAAGTAGGTCAAAGAAAGAAAGGAAAAAAATGTGGGAAGGTGCTCAGAGCAGATGGATAGGAATGGCACCAAAGGGCACGAGTGGAGGCTGGCACGTGAGGTTAAGTCTCTGTTCTTGGTCTGTGCCACAGCTGTGCTGACCTCACGTCACAGGTTCTTGCGAAGGCACTTCTGGTACTAAGAAAGTCAGCAAGGCCAAGTGCATTATGCTTTGGGTTTCCAAGCTCTGCAAACCTGGGCTGAAGTCCTGGCTTGGTTGACTCATGGAAGAGGATCTCTGGAAACTTTCTTCCCCCCGTGGAGCCTCAGTTCCCTTCGGCTGTAAAATTGGAATCATGGCATGTATCTCTCAAGGCTATTTTGGGGGTTAGCTGATATAACAGGAACGAAAGCACGAGCATAGTATCTGGCATGCAGTAGGTTCCCTAAAAATGTTATGCAGATTGGACTTTGTATTTTCTATTCTAAAGGAAAAGGAATTCTATTGAAAAGAAAATTGCTCTTAGTAAGTTTTGCCTATAGCGGTAATAGAGTATGTGGTAGGAGGAAGCAAAAGACAAAAAAACTCAAATAGTTTCATCTCCAGCTTTTGAATCCTCCAAGTGAACTCTATAATTTGGCTTCTTTCAGCCCTTCTAAGGACTGAAAGACTTCGAGTATAGACAGAGCCAAGGATGCCAGCCTCTTCCATTATGGGCTCTGATTTATCATTCATTGCAGCAAGAGACATCTGCTTGGTGAGTTCTTTGAGGGCATGAGAGAAAGACATCTCCTTGAATTCAGCAGATTTTGCAGCCACTCAGATCTCCAAGGGAAATGATTGCAAGGTAGCCGAGTGTGACAGGAGGGTTGGCTGTCTGTCTACTGCTGGCCTGTGACCCTAGCAGAGGTGGTGGACCCAGAAGCTGCCTAAGAATCTTTTGCTCACCTTCTCCCAGCCCAGCTCCCTTACTCAGTTTCTGCTCTGAGGACTGGAGCAGCCCACACAGCCCCTTGCTAAGGAAGTTATTGTTACGCACTGAATTATGCCTTCCTACTAGTTCACATGCTGAGTCCTAACCCCCAGTGCCTCAGAATGTGACTGCATTTGGAAACAGAATCTTTAAAGAGATAATTTAGCTTATAGTGGGGTCATTAGGGTGGGTCCTAATCCAATATGTCTAGTATTCTTGTAAGATGAAAAGATTAAGACGCAGACAGGTACGTAGAGGAGACCATGTAAAGACAGAGAGAAAACAGCCTCTACAAGACAAGGAGATAGCCCTCAGGAGAAACCAACATATCTCAGACATCCAGCCTCCAGACCAGTGAGAAGACAAATTTCTGTTGTATGTTTTTTCTTTTTTTTGAGATGGAGTCTCAGTCTCACTCTGTTGCCCAGGCTGGAGTGCAGTGGCATGATCTCGGTTCACTGCAACCTCTGCCTCCCAGGTTCAAGAGATTCTCCTGCCTCAGCCTCCAGAGCAGCTGGGATTACATGCGTGCACCACCAGGCCTGGCTAATATTTGTATTTTTAGTAGAGACAGGGTTTCACCATGTTGGTGAGGCTGGTCTCGAGCTCCTGACCTCAAGTGATCACCTGCCTCGGCCTCCCAAAGTGCTGGGATTACAGGCGTGAGCCACTGTGCCCAACAAAGATTACTTTTTTATGGCAGCCCTAGCAAACTAACGTAGTTACCTAATCTCAAACATGAGGTGGATCAAGCTCCCACTCATCTTTTCCATGACGCTAAACAGGCCAGGTCTGAAAACTGTGTATGCAAACTGTCTTGCAAGAACTGGGCTTGTTTTATAGTACTTACCATTTCCTATGGCTCTTACTGTATACCCGCTGCACACTTCGAGAGGGGGTTTATCACAGCACCATTCCCATTGCACTGATGAGGAGACTGAGGCTCGGAGAGAAAACTGGGCTTATCCACAGACTCAACAAAGAAAACGGCACCTCTAGGTTTTGAATAGAGGGCTTCCTCGCTCCCAGTTCATAATTGCTGTCCCTGTAGGGAGAGAAAAGGAAGTTGGCTGGTGATCTCCTGCTCCAATACCACCAGCAGGCTTCATCTGTGACCCTCTGGGGCAACTCCACTTATCTCAAAGGGAGTTGAACAATTTTCAGTAGAGATGGGGCTTCACCATGTTGGCCAGGCCAGTCTCGAACTCCTAACCTTAAGTGATCCACCTGTCTCTGTCTCCCAAAGTGCTGGGATTACAGGTGTGAGCCACTGTGGCTGGCCATAGGCTTAATGTCTTCTGTTCATTCCACTTTCTTCATGGAGATGGGACCATCGTTGAGGGAAAGGACTGTGGGTCTCCTACCTCTGCAGCTCCCACAACATCTAACACTGGGCAAGTGATCTATCTGAAGTTTCAGTGTATCTTCCCATTCATTCCTGTGGATGAGAGGTGGTGGTAACATAAAAAGACATTAATCAAGAAGCTGTTTGTGGAAGATAGCATTTGAAGGTGGTGGAGGCATTCATTGCTCAGCAAACATGTGCTAGTCTCTAGGGTTCTCCCAAGAAGCAGAAACACACACACACACACACACACACACACACACACACATTATAAGGAATTGACTCACCTGATTGTAGAAGCTATGTGGTCCCATGACTTGCTGTCTGTAAGCTGGAGACCCAGGAAAGCCAGTGGTATAATTCCAAGACCCCAGAGCCAATCCAGATCTGAGGACATGAGACAGAAGCACTCAGGGCAGAAGATCAATGCTCCAGCTCAGTCAGGAAGAGGGAGGATTCAGTCTTTCTTCACCGTTTTGTTCTATTCAGGCCCTCAACAGATGGCATGATGCCCACACACACTGGGAAGGCCATCAGCTTGACTCAGTCCACCAATTCAAATGCTAGTCTCTTTCAGCAACATTGTCACAGATACACCCAGAAATCATGTTTCACCAGTTATCTGAGCATCCCTTGGCTCAGTCAAATTGACACATAAAACCGTTACACAAGTTCTCTAGACTGGAGGTGAGGGAGATATGCCCCAGCCCTGCAGGGGGACAGGCCTACTAGAAAAAGACAAACTCATGACCTGACTCTGCTGCTCAGGCTGACTGATAGTGCTCCCTCATTCTTCCCACCTTGCCCCACCTTGCTCCTGCTATTTATTTGCTCACTGCCAGAGGCTACCTGGTTCTGATAGCACTCACCACCACAAACACATACATATATCGGGACTGAGGTTTCCTATAACCCATTTGCAGTCCCTGCAGCAAGGGCAACGGAACAGTACCGAAGCCATCTGCTGAGGAAAGCACACACTCCCAGGGTGATGCAAAGTGAGGAGTGGTTCTACTCTACCTTCAAGAGTCTGCAAATGTTTTGCAGTGGGGAGCACTTTGAACTGGGTCTTGAGGGGTAAGTAGGAGTTTGTCAGGGGTCATGGTGGAGAAGGGCTTTGTCAGGTGAGGATGTGATGAGTGACCTGGGGTGGCTGGGTACAGAGCAGGTGGGATGACAGAGCTACAGACAGGAAGGGGCAGAGAGCAGCAAACTAAGCCTCTTTCTATATTGTGCTTAATTAGTTGGTTATTTAGGCTGCTGACATCCATGCAGGGTGAATCATGAGACCATTATAGGCTTTTGAATGTAACTGAAACATACAATCTTCCCAATAAAATGCGTAATTTTAACTGACCTTCCAGTCCCTAAATTGGAATTACTGTATTGTAATTTATTGTATCACTCTCAGGGTAAATGAAAAAAGCTCCCATTGGCAAGATATTTCTCTTCTCTTGGAGGAGACACAAATTTGCAATAGTACGTGGCAAATAATAAAACCATGTAAAAATTTCAAAGCCCAGACTTCACCACTATACAACATATCCATGTAACAAAGCTGCACTTGTGCCCCTAATTCTATGATTTAAAAAAATAAAAATAGAAGAAGATTTCAACTGCTGGGCAATGGACTGAGCTTCCATGCTCAGTGACCCCAAATGTTATGTGCAAGAAAGATAAGGATCTTCTACGGGTTACTAAGTCACTAAATGCTTCAGCTGACAAATGGAAATTTCATGTGTTTGCTGGCCACATAAATGTCTTCTTTTGAGAAGTGTCTGTTCATATCCTTCGCCTACTTTTTGATGGGGTTGTTTGTTTTTTCTTGTAAATGTGTTTAAATTCCTTGTAGATTCTGGATATTAGACCCTTGTCAGATGGGTAGATTGCAAAGATTTTCTCCCATTCTGTTCACTCTGACGATAGTTTCTTTTGCTGTGCAGAAGCTCTTTAGTTTAATTAGATCCTGTTTGTGAACTTTGGCCTTTGTTGCAACTGCTTTTGGTATTTTCGTCATGAAGTCTTTGCCCATGCCTATGGCCTGAATGGTATGGCCTAGGTTTTCTTCTAGGGTCTTTATGGTTTTGGGTTTTACATTTAAATGTAAAATGTTTAATGTCTTTAGTGAATCTTGAGTTAATTTTTGTATAAGGTGTAAGGAAGTGGTCCAGTTTCAGTTTTCTGCATATGGCTAGCCAGTTTTGCCAGCACCATTTATTAAATAGGATATCCTTTCCCCGTTGCTTGTTTTTGTTAGGTTTGTTGAAGATCAGGTGATTGTAGGTGTGTGGTATTATTTCTGAGGTCTCTGCTTTGTTCCATTGGTCTATAATTCTGTTTTGGTACTAGTACCATGCTGTTTTGATTACTGTAGACTTGCAGTATAGTCTGAAGTCAGGCAGCATGATGCCTCCAGCTTTGTTCTTGTTGCTTAGGATTGTCTTGGCTGAATGGGTCTTCTTTGATTCCTTGTGAAATTTAAAGTAGTTTTTTCTAATTCTGTGAATAATTTCAGTGGTAGTTTGATGGGAATAGCATTGAATCTATAAATTACTTTGGGCTTTATGGCCATTTTCACAACATGGATTTTTCCTATCCATGAGGATGGAATGTTTTTCCATTTGTTTGTATCCTCTCTTATTTCCTTGAGCAGTGGTTTGTAGTTCTCCTTGAAGAAGTCCTTCACATCCCTTGTTAGCTGTATTCCTAGGTATTTTCTTCCTTTGTAGCTATTGCGAATGGGAGTTCATTCATGATTTGATCTTCTACTTGACCATTGTTGGTGTAAAGGAATGCTTAGGGACATGGATGAAGCTGGAAGCCATCATCCTCAGCAAACTATCACAGGAAAAAAAAAACCAAACACTGCATGTTCTCACTCATAAGTGGGAGTTGAACATTGAGAACACATGGACACAGGGAAGGGAGAAACACACACACCAGGGCATGTTGTGGGGGTAGCAGGAGAAGGGAGGGAAATAGGTGCAGCAAACCACATGGCACATGTATACCTACGTAACAAACCTGCACGTTCTGCACGTGTATCTTGGAAATTAAAGAGAAAGAAAGAAAAACAGAGAGAAAGAGATAAAGAGAGAGAGGGAGGGAGGGAGGGAGCAAGGGAAGGAAAGAAAGAAAATTTCAGTAGTAACAAGCATTTATTGAATTTTCGACATGTACCCCATAGTATACTAAACGAGTCTGAATACATTATATTACCACATTTAATCCTGAGATGTTAAAGGTAGGTATTACTGTCTCCATTTTACAGGTGAGAGTGGAGGCTTAGAGAGAAGGCATGACTTGCTCAAGGTCACCGAGCTTGTGAGTGGCCAGCTGGGATTCCAGCCCATGTTGGGCTGACTCAGGGCTCTGCCCTTGCTGCTATCACTTGCACATCCTGGGATATTCCTCTTGCATTTGCCCTGATGCCATCAGGGCCTTGAGTAACGCCCCAGTTTCCTGACATGTCAAGAGGAGGCTGCTGAAATCAGTCTGAGGGTTAATGCAAAAACTCCCAGTGGCAAGGGGCTTTTGCTCTCTTGAAGGAGACACAAGTAATTATGAGCAATGTAGCCTGTTAAAAAATAGTCTAACTAGAGAGCTGGGGAGGGCACTTCTGAAGCTATTACCACCAGGGTTTCTCCAGACAGGTTGAAAGGCTGCTTGTCTTAGGCAATTTGGATTCAGTTTGCCGTGTGCATGGAGCTGTCAGATAGATTTGCAGGGCTGTGTGCATCTCAGTATTACTTCACATGGCTTCACACGCCTCACGTTGTTTTGTCATTATCTCCTCTCTCTGCCTCTCCTGCTAAAGCATGGCTTCTTCAAGGGTAGCAAATAGTTCCATCTAATGCAAAGGTGACGCAGTACCATAGCTAAGAGTCAGCACTCTGATGCAAGACAGCCGAGCGTTGGAGCTCAGTTCCTCTGCTCTACAAGCTGCAAGGTCTTGGGCATATTCCTTAATCTCTCTGTTCCTCTATTCCTTCTTCTTTAAAGAAATGTGATAATGCTTATGTCATTGTGTTTTCTGATAATTAAATGAGTTCAACCTAAAGAGTTTTTGAAAAATGTTGGGCAAAGAGGAAAACACTGGGTGAACATTTTTAGCTCACATCATCATACCTGTTGCTGTTGGCTCCTAGGGACAAGGCTTGAGTTAAGCCCCACTGGATGCTATCCCTATTTCTGGATATTTTAAATCATATGGGTCAACACATCACCTTTGTTATTTAAGTCAGATTGAGTTTTAAAATTGCTATTTACTTAGCCAAAATCATCTGAAGCAGTTGCTGGATGAATATGGACAGCAATAGATACAGCATTCTGGCTTCTTCTTGGACTGAGCGGAGAACTGGGCCCCCTCAATGCCTTCTGTCTGTGGGAGCCAGAGGAGGAAGGCTGTGCCTGGGGCAGGCAGCAGGGAGGTGGCCTTCCACCATGACAGGGTGGGTCTTTGCCAGACACTGGCTTTTCATGTCACTACCCGACCATCAGGTAAACTAACAGCTCATCTTATTTCCACAGCCTGCATGAGGGAAGAGGCCAATGCACGTCCCAGAAATCGCCAGTGCCCGATCTCCCTCTCCTTGCTTCTCAGAGTGTTGTCCAATAGACAGACCCTTAACAAACTTCACCATGCACCTTAGGTCTATTTCTGTCAGAGACATGTGGTCATCTTATCTCAGATGGTTTCTCCAATTTAGAAATCACCTTCAAGTCTTACCAAAGGTTTTGACTCTGCTGAATCTGTGCATGCTCCTGAATGTTTTGGAATCTGGGTGACCACTAGATAGCATAGTGGATGGCTAGTGGAGTTATGAGATATTTGGACTCGTTAGAGCCTTTAGCTCGTTACTTACAAGCCCTCAAGAGAATTCTCCGAAGCAACCAGTGGTAAAACATCGACCAGAAAAAAAGCTTAAAAGCTGCTGCACTAGGAGATAAACTATTAAAAACAACACGGACATTTTTAGAAAAGACGCCATAGAGAAGTAGCCTCACAATAATTTCCCAAATCTTTCTGACCATACCTGACTGACTTCAGCTCCATTAAGAGCAGCTGTTGGCGAGTCTCCCAGAAGAGGCCTGCCAGCCCCCAGCTATATTCAAAGCAACTGGGAAGATTTGAGTTCTTGACAGCTTTTCCCCCCTCACAAGATAATAAGATAGGTCGCATTTCATATTTAACCCACTTGACATCTTAATTCTTCTAATGTGCTCTTTGATGTGTGCAGATGAGGTGCAGTGTAGGTACAAGTTGCTATTTATACAGTCCTGGCAAGTGGATTTCATCAGTATCATCTCCTTCGTTCACTTGGGTGCCTTTAAGATCATCAGAAATTCAAGTTTTCAACTCCCCAGTAGTTTCTTCTTCCCAAAGGTTGAACAAAGAACAAGAGAATAATGACCCTCTGATTTCTTACCTTGTGGCAAGAAGACAGTGCTGCATGTTATTAAAAATATTAAAATACTATTAAAATATTAGTATTATTACTATTTTATTGCTAGTAAAATAGTAAAATAATATTAAAAATCTTGAATTTGTAGAGGATAGGCCTGGTGCTTAACACCTTAGAGCTGGATGTGGGGTCAGTAAGGTAATACATATAATATTCTTAACATAAAGGCTGACCCAGAGCCAAGCTCCAGAAATGACAGTTATTGCCTGAACTTGCTAATATTGTTGTCACTGTCACATCAGCAGCAGCATCAGTATCATGACATCATGGCTGTCATCTCCATCATCATCATTGTCAAGTCATCATATCTCCATCACTATCATCATCCTCATAACTTTTTTGGCTCTTCCACTTACTACCCAGCATCCTTGGTCACTTTCTCTCTATAGATATCCCATTTTCCTTTTCATAAAACTGGATAGTAATTGCAATCTCTCAGGACCACCAGGAAGAATGAATGAGGCAGAGAGAGTCCTCAGTAAGATCTGGGCCTCATCGGGCCCCTCCTTTATCTCAGTTTACATTTCCTATGCATGATTTGTTTGCTTCTTTCCCTGTTTTTAATGTCTTAGTCTTCGCACTTACCAATTCCCCCAAGCCATAAAACACAGGATTTTCTGTCCTTCAGAGTCCTATGCTACCCTGGTAAGAACCCTGATTGAGATTCAAGAAATTTTTCAAATCCGACTGGGAATCCAACTCTCATTCAAGCTCACTGTGTGGTCTTAAGCAATTTTCTTTATCTACAAAATGAGACAATTGCACTATATGGGTAGTTCTCAAAGTGGTCCAGAGCCCATGAGTACTAGATGTTAAGAATTCTAATATCTGAGGACCCGCCTCACACTCACTACATCAAACTCTTGGAGTGGGGATCTGGGACCTGGATTTTACATGCTTTTTAGGGCTCCTCATGTGCACGAGGGCCTGAGGAGAGTCTCTTGGGACCCCCTCTCAACTCTGCTAGTCTCTGGCAGGAGGACCACTGGCTGAAAAGGAAGTCCATTTCCCAGTGTCATTGTCCTACCTAGGGGTCGTACAAGCTGAAAAGGGAGAGTTCATGGAGCCATAACAGAAAACAACAAGCCAAATATTTGTTAGACTTTCTGAAGCATTTCTTTATTTCAGAAGTTTGAAATTAACATATTCAATATCCTCAAGACAAAAGAACGGTAACCAAGAACTTCATAAGTAACCACACAAAGTTTCTCATATGAAGGTTGCAGACAAACTGTCTCAGGCACTCAAGAACTAGAGCAACACCGTTCCCAGGAACTCTTACTGAGGAACAAGCTTCAGACAACTGAAAGAACTAGAGAATTATAGCCACAGGGCTGGTGAAACCATTAAATCCGTGTCTACCAGTCACCGTATCCATGGGTTCTACATCCATGGGTTCTACATCCATGGGTTCCACAAACTATGGGTCAAAAATAATCAGAAATAAAAATTTTGTCTGTACTGAACAAGTACAGGCTTTTTTTCTTGTCATTATTCCCTATACAATACGGCATAACAACTATTTATGTAAGATTTACAATGCATTAGGTATTATAAGTAACTTAAATGTGATTTAGAGTACATGGAAGGGTGTGTATATGTTATATGCAAATACTATGCCATTTTATATCTGGAACTTGAGCATCACAGATTCTGGTATCTGCAGGAAGTCCTGGAACGAATACCCCAAGGGATAACTGTATGTATTTACCACTCACTACCTGCCCCCCACCCCACACACATACACAAATACTTCTTTGCTTTTTTTCACTCTTGGTGAAACTTGCTTATGTCCTGTAAGCTAAGAATAAATTAAGGTTGAAAGAAAGAAAACGACAAAGAAATGGGAGACGAATGGAGAACATCTAGGAAAAGCAGAGTAAGCTCAGTTACTACCTGACAGGCACAGCTGACCCTGGAATGACATAAGGATTGGGGTGCCAACCCTCTGTGCAGTTGAAAATCCACATACAACTTTGCCTACAAACTTAACAGCTAACAGCCTACTGTTACTGATAAGAGGGCTTATCAGTAACATAAATGGTCAATTCATACATATTTTGTACATTATAGGCATTATACACTATATTCTTTCAATCAAGTAAGCTAGGGAAAAGAAAGAATTATTAAGAAAATCCTAAAAATAGAAAATACATTTATAGCACAGTACTGTGTCTGTCAATGTCATGAGTCTACATTACCTGTTTATGAGACATTGGCACCTGCAACTGCAGACCTCAAACTTTGGTATGTATCAAGCAATTCAATTTTTTCTTGTAATGCCATGACTTTTCTCTGCTTCTTGGGATCACTTCCATCATTGCTAGTGGCATTTTGTGTGGTCTTATGGTGTTATCTAAGGTTTATGGTATTGCACTAAACACAACAAAAACTATGTGAGAAACTTGACATCAGTTATTACTGTGATATGCAGTTTAATGGAGAGATGAACTGCTTACTTGGAGGTGGTCAGCATCCACACGGGGTCTTAAGCAGACACTAGCAACACTGGAACTCAAGGCAATAGCAACACGAGGTGACTATGAAATTATTACAGTAGTACCGTATATACTCAGTTAAATTTATGCAATTATGATTTAATACTGTATCTTAACCTTTGTTTACATTTAACTGAAAATGGTGCCACATGTAGTCTGTGTTTGCGTGCATATGTTTTAATAAATTTTAACTTTTTAGAATAGATTTGTGGATAGTTTATGGGAGTAAATGACAGAATAGTATCTAAATAAAGTTTATGCTTTCACAATCTACTGAACTTTTTCTTATTCCTTTTGATATTTCTAGGCTATATGGCTAATTTGCAAGTTTTTTCAAATTCTTTCAAATCTTCAAAGAAAATTCCAATATATTTATTGGAAAAAGTCCTTATATAAGTAGACCCAGACAACCACAACCCATGTCATTCAAGGGTCAACTATATTAATTGGGAATAAAAGTATGTTGGGGAGAGGGAGTAGAGGGGGAGAAAAAGTCACTAGTAAATTTCAAGATTATTCGTGGTAAGGATCCAACATACAGTAGCAGAAAAGAAAGAAAAATGGAAAGAAGGAAGGGAGGAACTAACAAGATCACATACACCTATAAAGATAGTATTTGTTATAACAAAAATCTAAAGCAATGTTACCTAAATATCAAAATGTATACCAGAAGAGAGAAAAAGACAGGGGGGGAGAGAGAGAGAGAGAGAGAAAGAGAGCATGATAAAACAGACCAAAAGGAAATATATATAAATAAACAACACACACATATATATTATGTATGAATTTACATAAATATAAAATATGACAAAACTGAAACTAAATATATTAATCCCATCAACAAATACAAATGGACTTATCTACTAAAATAAAAATATTTTCCAATATGGTTTTGATTTGCATTTCTCTAATGACCAGTGATGATGGGCTTTTTTAAAAATATGTTTGTTGGCTGCATAAATGTCTTCTTTTGAGAAGTGCCTGTTCATATACTTTGCCCACTTTTTGATGGGGTTGTTTGTTTTTTTCTTGTAAATTTGTTTAAGTTCCTTGTAGATTCCGGATATTAGCCCTTTGTCAGATGGGTAGGTTGCAAAAATTTTTTCCCATTCTCTTGGTTGCTGGTTCAATCTAATGATAGTTTCTTTTTACTGGGTATGTACCCAAAGGATTATAAGTCATTCTATTATAAGGACACATATACATGTATGTTTATTGAGGCACTGTTCACATAGCAAAGATTTGGAACCAGCCCAAATGCCCATCAATTATAGACTGGATAAAGAAAATGTGGCGCATGTACACTATGGAATACTATGCAGCCATAAAAAAGGAAGAGTTCACGTCCTTTGCAGGGACATGGATGAAGCTGGAAACCATCATTCTCAGCAAACTGACAACAGAACAGAAAACCAAACACCACATGTTCTCACTCATAAGTGGGTGTTGAACAATGAGAACATGTAGACACAGGGAGGGAATATCACACACTGGGGCCTGTTGGGGGGAGTTGTCTAGGGGAGTGATAGTAGGGGAGTGGGGGGCTAGGGGAGGGATAGCACTAGGAGAAATACCTAATGTAGATGATGGGGTGATGGATGCAGCAAATCACCACGACACATGTATACCTATGTAACAAACTTGCATGTTCTACACATGTACCCCAGAACTTAAAGTATAATAAAAAATTTTCCATATTGATTAATAAAGTCAAATCTAATACTATCTATAAGAGATGCATCTAATGAAAATAAATAATAAATAATGTGTATATAATAGCAAAGGACTGGAGACACTGCAATTGCTCATCAACTGAGGACTGGCTGAAAAACTGGGCACAACCATCAATAAAGCCCAGTGCATCTGTAAAAAAGAATGAGAGAGATCTCTATGTGTGCTCTTGGAGGGCTCTGCAGGACCAATGCTGAAAAGAGAGTGCAGGGTAGACAAAGTGTGATATGCTATTAGTCATCTCAAGAAGGAAGCATGTGAACATGTGGATGGATGGATGGGTGGATGAGTGGATGGGTAGATGGATGAATGATGGATGATGAATGGATGGATGAGTGGATGGGTAGGTGGATAGATGGATGGACAATGGATGAACAGATGGATGGATGCATGAGTGAATGGATGGGTGGCTGGCTGAATGAATGATGGATGAATAGGTGAATAGATGGATGATGGATAGATGAGTAGATGGATGGATGAATGGATAGATGGATGGATGATGGATGGTAGGATGGATGGATAAAATAGAGATTATGTATATTATGTATTACATCTATACACATGTATATCTATGTATCTATCCGTCTTTCTGTCTTTTGTTTATAGCTAGAAAGACAGCAGAAAGGTAAGCCATGATTTTAAAATGCTTTCTTCTAGGAAGAAAGTGAATCAGGTGGAAGAACAGGGATTCAAACTCAATTTCTTTGACTATATATTTTTGTAGACGTGACTTAGGAAACACATACATATATTACATAATGATGTGACAAAATTAAATTTAAAATAAATTTCTGAAACCCAAAGTTAAATGAAATGATGAATCTAAAAAGTCTTGTCCAGTTGGTGGCATAACCACACAGAGAGAATTCCAAATGACTTAAGTGATGTCACTCCTGCAGTATTCCTTCCCACTGGCTATAATGTCATGAGATCATGAGTCTCATCATGAGGAAACACTGCACAAATGAGGCAGTTGGCACTTGTGAAGTGTGTATCGTATGAGGTTATCAGGTAATTGGGTTGTTTACAGTCACTGGCCCAGCCGTGAGGACAGGAACTACATACACATACTCTGGCTTTACAAGGTCATCATAAACAGGGTGAATATTACTTATCTGTCAAATATACAAATGGATCAGTAAAGTACATGATTAATAAACAGAAGTTTTGAATCTTCTGAAATCTGAATATTTTCAAATTCAAATCCCAGAGCCAATTTATGGTGAAAAGTCCATGAATCTTAGTTAGTGATTAAAACAAAACAGTGAAGTGTTTCCAAAGTCTGGGGAAAGTTTGATCTTAGGAGAAAAAAAGAACAAACTTTCGAATCAATCCCTTTTCTGTTCTTGTGTCAGTTCGCTGAAAATGGTGGTTTCCAGGTTCATCCATGTCCCTACAAAGGATGCGAACTCATCGTTTTTGATGTCTGCATAATATTCCATGGTGTATATGTGCCACATTTTCCCTGTCCAGTCTATCATTGATGGGCATTTAGGTTGGTTCCAGGTCTTTGTCACTCATAGGTGGGTGTTGAACAATGAGAACACATGGGCACAGGGAGGGGAGCATCACACACTGGGGTCTGTCAGGGGGATATAGGGGAGGGACAGCAGGGGGTGGGGAGTTGGGGAGAGATAGCATGGGGAGAAATGCCAGATGTAGGTGAAGGGGAGGAAGGCAGCAAATCACACTGCCACGTGTGTACCTATGCAACAATCTTGCATGTTCTTCACATGTACCCCAAAACCTAAAATATAATAAAATAAAATAAAAATAAAAATTGAAATAAATAAATAAATAAATCAGTCCCTTTTGTAGATTCGTTCCCTGACACCTCATTAGCTCCCATTGATCAGGATAATGCAGAAACATTCCTGCAGGGCAGTTAATTAGAGAAGCCTCTGAGGATGAGAGAAGGAGATGGGCTGGCCCCATTATTGGTGTTAGCAGGCTTCGTATTGGTCAGCTTCTTTTTTTTCCATAGTCTAAGATGGATATTAATTCCATTTAGTGGGATCGGAAAGGACTTTCCAGAGGTGTGGAGTTGAAATGGGTCTGGAGAATGAGTAGGAGCAGGCGAGGGTGAACATGAGGTCAGTGTTGACCGTTCAGGCAGAGGCACGGTTGTTACACTGTAGAAGGAGGGGGTTTCGGAAGAAAACTGCCACTTGTGGAACGTCTACTACTCGCCAGGCAGTATGCAAGGCACTTCCTATGGCATCCATTCAACCCCCATAACATCATCTTTCTATAAATGATCGGACCAATGCTTGCAGGGAACCTAGAAAGCAGCAAACCTGGGACTTTTTTTTTTTTTTTTTGAGACAGAGTCTCGCTCTGACACCCAGGTTGGAGTGCAGTGGTGTGATCTTGGCTCACTACAACCTCTGCCTCCTGGGTTCAAGTGATTCTCCTGCCTCAGCCTCCCAAGTAGCTGGGATTACAGGTGCCCACCACCACGCCCAGCTAATTTTTTGTATTTTTAGTAGAGACGGGGTTTTACCATGTTAGACAGGATGGTCGCAATCTCCTGACTTCGTGATCCACCTGCCTCAGCCTCCCAAAGTGGAGGGATTACAGGCATGAGCCACTGCGCCCAGCCCAGACCTGAGACTTCAATTCAGGTCTGTCTGACATGAAAGCCCACACTCATCCCAGTCTACTTAGTGGCAGAGGGCCAGTGGCTTCCTCGGCTGCTTGGAGTTGTTGGGTTATATCACACGTGGCCTCCATTCCTAGCTTAGCACCTATCAGAGATGTGACTTTGGAGCTTCCGTTTCCTCATCTGCAAAATAGGGAGCAGTGTACTCATCAGGAAGTAATGTCATGCTTGTCAAACTAGAGAAGGCACCTGACTTCAGGCAGCTACTCAATCTTGGGGCACCGTCACACTGTTTCTTTGGTGAGAAGGCTCCTGCCCTTCACAGGACAGAACTGCTCAGCACCCAAGGCCCACAGGACAAACCACCCACCTTCTCTTGCAAACCTTCACCCTCATAGCCCGTGTTCTATTACAGGATCTGCATGTGGGCAGACAAGGGGTTAAGAGGAAAGTTGTGACAGCTGGCAGTTTCCTCCTACGAGCTCAGTGACGAACAGCAGTGAACAGACGTATTAGGGAGCATTAGGGCAGGATGATTAATGAATCCAACAGGCACCCACATTTTAATGAGGCAGTGTTTGCTTTCCTACCTTTAAATTTTGAAACCCAACTCCAGGGAGTCTGGCCAAACCGGGGAAGGATCGCCCAGCAAAATAGCCCCTTATCGCCTCCAGGAGAACTGGGCCAAATCAGAAAGGCTTTATTTAAAAAAATTTTTAAAGTAAATTAAAAAATTAAAAAACCTCTTGCCATAAGACAGCAATACATTGTCATTTCTTTAAAGGACAAATGTAAAAAGACAGGTGTCCAGGATTCCTGACAGATTTGTTGTAGTGTCTCACGACTCACAGATGGGCCGAGTGGGAAGTCTGCAGGGACCTGGGTTCTGGGAGGTTTGCTTTCCTGCAGGAGACACAGGCTTGGGAAGAGGCTAGGAGCAGAATGACGTCAGCAGAAGACGGGAAAGAGAGTCGGGGTGCAAGATGACACCCGGAAGTAACAGTGCCCTGCTGCAGAAGGGGACCTTGCTTGGAGCAAGCACACTGCCTGAATGCTGGTTCCTCTCCTGCACTGTGGGCCTGGGCCAGGTCACTTCCCTTTTCTGGGCCTCAGCAGCCTCCTTTGTATAAAGGAGACATAGGCACCTGCCAGGAGGGCTAGGATTAAATGAGATAATACCAAGGGTGCTTCATATATCTTCCCTTCCCTAGGGCAGGGGAATGCAGTTAAGAAACAGGAACTCTAGAGCTAGACTACATTCATGTGGACCACCACTTATCATGGTGACCGGAGCAACCTATTTATTTGCTCAAAGCCTCAGTCTTCTCTGCTGTAAAATGGTAATGACAACACTCCCCTCCTCTTGGAGTTGCTGTGAGGATTGCATGATATAATGTAAGCGTTTCACACACCAGGCACATTTTCACTCTTTCATAAATGTCAATTATTATGAGATTAATTTAATAATGCACAGGCTGGGCACAGTGGCATGTAGGAGTGATCCTACAATCCCAGCAACTCAGGATGCTGAAGTGGGAGGATCCCTTGAGGCCAGGAGTTTGAAACTAGCCTGGGCAAAGGACATCCTGTGTCTACAATAAATGAAAAAAAAATTAGCCAGGCATAGTTGTGCGTGGCTGTAGTCCTAGCTACTCAGAGGCTGAAGTGGGAGGATTGCTTGAGCCCAGGAGTTCAAGGCTGCAGTGAGCTATGATTGCACCACTGCACTGCAGCCTGGGCAACAGAGTGACACCTTATCTTTAAAATAATAATAATTAATCTTAATGCAGAGATGTTATTGTACAAAGAAAGTTACTGACAATGTCCCTAAGATCACTAGCAAAAACTGAAGGTAAATATAAAGTAAACCTACCCAGTAGGGTGGTGGATGCTGGTTTGCAGGGTCTTCTTCCAAATTAGGGGTGAGGGCTTCTAAAAATACAACCTTAGGTGTGAAAGTCAATATTTACTTAGAATTAAAAGAACTCACTACAAAGTACATCTCCTTGTCCTTCTCACATTGAGTGTGAGCGTACATTTGTGGAGGTCTGTAAGCCAGGCCTTCATCTCCACATCTCCCCTCCAGCCAGCCCTGTTTTAGACATTTAATATTTAAATTGTCTATTCCAATTCCCTATCAAACCATTACTCTGAGGATGAAAATATGTCTCTTATTTTGAAAAAATGTAACTTGGGGTTCTAAACTGGTGCAATGTCTTCTGTTGCAGTGCTTTTTTAGTGCTCTGAACATTTGCATCTCCCACTGGGTAGAGAAAGCCCAGTCCAGAGTAAGTGTCTGTTTCTGTCCAGACCCTTTGGTTCCTCCTCCCACTCACTGAGGCTACTGGCATTGGTCCAAAGTCATCCACCTACCAAGTATGTATAGGCTTTCCCCAGGGAATCTGTCCCATAGCCATCTGCAGTCTCTGTCTCTCTTGTTGGCAAACAGAACAGTTCTCATTCATGTTTTGTGCCTCAGAGGGTGCAAGAGGAATTTGTCTGCACTTGGCCTATCTCTGCACTGCTGCCCTCTATCCACCATGTTCACTCATTTTATGGATGCTGGTGGCCACCTCAAATGAGCACACGGGGAGTCTACTTGTCAATTTGAATTACCTTCCAAATCTGAAATGGGGTTCTTCTGATGGGCATCAACGTGTCCTACTATAAATGTACCCGCCAAATTGCCATTATGATGTCCACAGGGCCGTGTCCCATACAGACATGTGCTAATAGGCCAGTTTTCCGTAGCCCTTCTGCTGAACATGTGGGCAGGCCATTGGTCACTGCCTATGAGTTGGCAGAAATCCAAACACTGGGGCACACAGAATGCAATTCAGCCTATTAAGCTGATTTGGTTTTACCTTCTTCAGTCAGAGTGGTGGGCTTCCAGACACGATATTGTCTATTCAACTTGGAACTGCCATTCATACATCAGTTTTTTTGTTGGTCCATTGAGAACTGTGTGTAGAGCTCTGTCTGAGTGATGACAGAATGCAGCAGCTCTTCAGGTGGTTCCAAGTCAGTCCCTGAGGGAAAAGAGTCTACTTGTTTCTGAATATACTGAGTATCTGCATTTTCCCAGTAGCGTGTTCAGGTTTCAAGATATTTATGTTGTTTAATCTTAGGAAGAGTTTCAATCCGTGTCAGACAGCGAGCTAGCAATTGCCTCTCAAATGGTCCCAATCTCCAGTATTCATCCCTGGGAGATGCTGGCAGGCTTTTGACGTAAACCTCAGTCTGCACTCCACACAGGGTTATTGAACAGGGAATTTATCCATCCCAGCACTCCAGCTTCTATTCTACACTGTTTGCTGGCAAGAGCCTGGGTGTGCTCAGACATTCTTGTTGGTTTTCATTTAGCGTATCCAACTAAAATATTATTGCTTGAAAGGCAGATATGCATGCCCTCTGTTTTATAATAGTAGGTAGGAGAAACAAAAAAACACTTCCCAGTCAGACGTAATATCCACCCCCATAACACCTTCAAGTGAAAGAAATGTAGCCACTTCACAGAAAGCCTGTTTGAACATAATGAATTTTGTCCAAATTTTCACCTTAATACCATCAACCCTTGCATTCCTAACTGCAGCCCTGGTTGGGACTTTGCCAACAGATTCTGGTTTTGTAATGCTAGGTAAGGGAAGTGTTCCCTAGTCAGACACAATATCTATTCCCATAAAACATTCAGGTAAAGTAGACACTACCTCTTCATACAAAGCTTGTTTAAACATTCAGGTCTTCATTTAAACTTTCATGTTCTATCAGCTCTTACATTTCTATATTCTCAATTTATTTGCAGCCTTTTTGAGAGTTTCACCATTGGGTTTTGGTGCATGGGACACCCATGTCAAGGAGTCTCAGAAATTTCTCTTCCCTCGCCCTCTGTCCATTTAATCCTCCTGAGTGCATAAAGTTTTAGGTCCCCACTTGGGAGTTGAGCCCAGGGACCCTGTCCTTTTGTCAATTCTCATCTTGATTGCCTCCTGCGCCCCTGCTCCAGCCAGAAGGGCAAAAGCTCGCTTGATCTTGATTTTCAGTATGAATACAGACCATGAAAGCAGGGCCTCACGATCCTTCTGACCTTTTGGGTTTTAAGCAGGAGGTGTCAGAAAAGTTACCACAGGGATAACTAGCTTGCGGAGGCCAAGTGTTCAGTGACATCGCTTTTTGAGCCTTCGATGCCAGCTCTTCCTATCATGTGAAGCAGAATTCACCAAGCATTGGATTGTTCTCCCACTAATAGGGAACGTGAGCTGGGATTAGACTGTCATGAGGTTAGGTTTCTCATTGTAGTCTTTGCTTTCCAGTTTTTAATATTTTTCCATACTGGGATACGTTGGGGACTGGCAGAGGGTTTCACCGGGCCACTCAATCTTAAGAGATATGTTTCTAAACTATCAATGTTTGCTTTATTCATTAGTTTTCTTAATAACCACTTAAAGATTTTCACCAGACTCTCACCTCTAGACAGAGATCACATTCCCTTGGGGATCAGCATAGCCTTTTTTTTTTTTTTTTTTTTTTTAGTAATTTATTGTTTCAGCATGATCATTTCCTTTGGAATTAGCTCTGAGGCTAGTTGTTGTATCTAGGACTGGCGAGAATTAGGATCTTTCCCAACATCTTCCCTTGATATGTGCCCTGAGACTAGAAGCTGCAGTTCAGACTGGAAGAATCTAAATGTGGCCTATTTCTTACTTTTGTTTAGCTCTTATAAATAAATAAGCAAGGGATTGTATATTTTGATTTTTTTCTTATAATTTTGCATTTCTTATGTATCCAGTGATGCATAATAAATCATCTCTAAATTCTACTGATAACTTTCATCTCTAATAAATGATCGCAGGACAGCTGCTGCCTCATACTGTGGATCATATCATGGCTACTCAGGTACAAAAGGGTCCTTATCCCCCATCCTTTCATTCTTTTTCTTTCTAAACCAGTCGTTTCAGTGAATCAAGGTTATTCTAGCAAATTCTATTTCCTGTTGTTCTTGGCACTAACTACCCCAAACCCCAAATGCTCCAACACCAGCTGGGTGTACTACAAAACAATTCTGACATTGACCACCCAGAGTTAGTGTCAGATCCCACAGGCTAAGGGTCCTGTCTTCTGCAAGGTTGTCCCCACTTCAGACACCAGCTGTAGGAAGGGCCCTCAGGCCACCCATACTTCCAAATAACTGTCTATAAACTCAGGGGTTACCACAACCTCTGCATGTTCATGCCCAATTCACTAGCACAACTAACAGAATTCTGGAAAATGCTATACTTGTGTGCAGTTTTATTATAAAGGGTACACATAGAGCAAGGTGTTAGAGGAAACAGAGCTTCTGCATCTTCTCCCCATGGAGCCAGGACAGGTAATCTTCCCAGCATATTAATGGGTTCACCAACCAGGAAACTCCACTGAGCTTCTTGTCCAGAGTTTTTATTGGGGCCTCATTACAGGCATGACTGATTAAATCACTGGTCAGGTAATTTTACAGCCTTCTGCCTCTCCCTGGAGGTTGGCTGGCTGAAAATTTCAATTCTCTAATTGTATGCTTGGTCTTCCTGGTGATCAGTCCTTAATCCTGGTGCTACCTCATGGCTCACTATAAGTCACTTCCTTAGCATAACAAAGACACTTCTATCATCAGGATATTACAAGGATTTTTGAGGCTCTGTAACAGAAACTGGGACAAAGACCAGGCTTTTTTATAATTCTACACTGACAAATACAATGAGCAGCACAAATCCAGGAAATAATATAATATCTATATTAATTAACTGCCTGACACACCTTTATAAGCTTTATATTGCTACAATTTTTATTACAACCATTTGACATGCTTTTTATAGAGAGACTGGAAGGTAATTTAGCTTTTCCTGTATTATCATCAAAGTTGGTTTTTTAAATTATTGGCTGTTTAGAAATGTTTTTTCACCTTCTTATCTCCTTATTAATAATATTATATAATTTTTTAAGGTTGTTATTAAATTTTGGAAAACCACTTGAATTTTCGTAAGTGACTTAAAAAATTTGGAAGAATTTTCTATGAACTAGATTCTGGCTTTGCACATTTCAAACTTTATTAACCACACAATTCCAGTGCTAGGTGCCATAGGACATTTATAGTGCCATAAAACCTGCCATAATATAGCTAAGAAACATTAGAAAATACTTAGCATAAAAATGGCTTCCCGAATAGTGTGGAAGCCATTGCTATACCAAGGCAGCTACTGATCACAATGAGTGAAAGTCATTGCAGAAGACAAATACACCACACTAAGACCACCTGAATGTATCCTGAGCTCAACTTTATCTTCACTGAATCCTGGATATGCCCTTGACTGCTCCAACTACTCTACATGGGGGCAACTGTGGCAGAGGGGAAGTTGGTGTAAAATCGATGGTGGTCTTAACGAATGGTAATACAGATATTTCCCTTTTTCAAATTGCATATAAAAATTTGATCTTGAGAACACATTGTTACAGTCCCTCCCAGGCCTTAGAAGGAGCCTATGCAAATGGGGAGTTCTGAGGCTTGCAACTCAGTGGTCTACCAAGGAGTGGAGCCAGTGCAAGCAGTCTGCGCTAGCAGGAAGGAGTATTCTATCACTGACTTTATTTAGGTTTGCCGGAGCATGATGATAAGAAAAAGGAGACCAATTTTTAAATAGTCTTATTATTGTTTTTAAATTTTCTGCAGATAATATACCCCTTTATTGACTGCACCTGAAACACAAAGCCCCCACCATCTGACCTTTAATAAGTCACTGGTTAAGTTTCTTTAGCTTCACAGTTAAGCTGCTTCTCCCATCCTGCATTTTCCACCCTCCCTCTCCAACCTCAGTTAGGCAGTCTTGAGTCTAGGAAACACAGAGAAAAAATAACAAATAAGCCAAGGAGATAGGGACACACAGGACTTAGGCTAGAGTAATAGTGAAGTGTGTTTGCTCCGGAGCCAGGGTGCCTGGGTTTGCACTCTAGTGCATCCTCTTGTTAGAAATGGGACATAGGGCAAGTTATTTAACCTCTATGTGCCTCAGTTTTCTCATCACTGAAGGGAGGATAATGATGGGTTTTAGTTCATAAAGCATTGCTCATCTGAGTGTAAGGATCAAATGCAGTATCATTTATTTACAGGCGTGGAGACCTGGAAATACCCTTTGACTAGAGGGAATGTAGCACATTCAGGGAATGAAAAGAAGGCCAAGGGAGCTCAGAGAGCGGAGGCAACAGCATAGGTAAGGCATTCGAGGATACTTAAGGATTTTAATCTTTATTATTAAGGCAATGGGAAGCTATGAAAGTTTTGTTTTGCTCAGGGGGAGTGGAGTGGAAGCTTGAGGATATTGAGAACGATGATCACTTACAGCAAACATGCCAGAGCTATTCTGACTAAGAATTGAGATCACCTGTGTCAACATGACTTAGCTATTTGTCCCAGGGAATCTTTTCCTGGGAAAGGTAAGACCGTAAGTCAATAAGTAAGTCCACTGTCTGCTTTAGGAGATCTTTGCAGACCAATCTACCTGATACACCAGTCTGCTAACTTGGGCAAACAGATTAGTAATCACAAAACAGTTGACTTATTAAAACTTTAAGTCCTTGCCTCATGATGTTCGCCAGTCCTACCTGGCCACATCACAAATTTTGCCCAGCCAGTTAGTTTCCCATCTTGAAAAGCCTACCTTAAACCAGTGAAACTCAGACTCCAAGGCTCCATAAATGTATTCTGACACCCCTCTTCTAAGACACTGATTTCTTTCTCTAAGACCTTTCTCAAGGTGGTGTTCTCCATCACTGTGGCAAGTTCAAATAGATTTAGTTTTGCTTGATTAATAGACTGTGTAGTGACAGCTTGGGAAGTTAACAAAATGATCAGATTTTTAAAAATTCTCTCATGCTGCAGCATGGAACATGAATTGAAAGGTGAAAATGGTGAACGTGGGGGATTTGCTTCAGCACAAATCTCAAAGAATATTTGCATCAAGGGGGCTAGAGGTGTCCACAGGCTGGGTCTTTGCTGCTCTTTTGTACCCTACCTCCACCCGCCCTGCTATGCACACTACTTTGAAGATAGTGTTCTCTCAGGAGCTTCTAAAATGACGTCTAAAACACATCTACATAGCCAGCAGTCACCACTTTCTCCAGACTCACTCTCTTCCACCTCAGCTGGAATCATGAGATCTCTGCCAGCAACACATGGAACAAGAATGGGTAGAAACCATCTAAGATTTACTAAAAAGGAAGAAATAGTGTTGGGAGGGAAGCTGAGGACCATCATCTAGAAAAGAAAATTTATTTGAATTTATTCTTTTAGCCAGCCAGTCAGTAAGCAAGACCTTCTGAGTATGTCCCCTATGCTAGGCTGCTTTGAGTGTTAGGAAAACAGAGAAATTTGAGACATGCTTCCTGATCCAGAAGCACTTCTAGTCCTCCAGGGAAGATGGATCTGTAGAGAAGCCTGACAGAACGGGAAATGCTATGTTGAGGTGGGTAAGTACAGAGGCAGAGGATACAATCCAGGAAGGCATCAGGTGGTGGCATCTGAACAGAGTCCTGCAGAATGGGTAGGAGGTTTCCCTTGGGAGTAAATGCCAGGAAAAGACAGCAGTACAGTGAAAAGGCAGGTGTTGCTTTTCAAACAGAGCAAATGCCTTCTCTGTTCAGCTCAGTCATTGCCTGAACCAAGCCCCAAAGGTTCAAAGATGAAGATGACACAAGTTCTGTCCTGGAAGGGCATAGGAGAGAGCTGATGGGCATAGTGAGAGATGGGCCTGGGGACACTTGCAGGGCTTAGATCTTGGGGAGTCAGCCAGCAAGAGACTGAGCAGAATGAAAGCCCCTTCCCCTTCAATGAGTGTGGGTGTACCCTCAGCCTCAGACTGGGCTAGATGGCAGCAGATTTGTGAGCACCTAGCAGAATGACTCCTGTCATAAACAGAAGCAGATTTCTTATGTGTCTCATTTCCTATACCTAAAATATCTAGTAGGGCCCCATTCACAGCCTGCATTTCTATAGCCACTTATCATGGCTGAATATTTAATTTTTACCGTAAACCATCAGGGGTAAAGTAAGAATTCTGATGCCCTGTTTCTGGAAAGAGACTAAAAGGTATATGTAGTCTCCTACCTGGGACTTCACAGTGAGTCTCTCCAAAGTCAGACCTCAAGTCCAGTTTGAGCTGGACTTAATCAATGCAAGCAGAGACTTAAATCAGTGCAAGTTTATGACCAGCACTTACTGGGAATTTCTCGGTCATGGGGAATAATTGCAGTCCCCGATCCTCAATCCCCATCACGAATGGAGTTCAACAGTTTACCAGCACCTGCTGGCATCGGGTAGGCACACACCGTCAGTCGGTGTAGTGTGCATGGAGCTCCAGACACCTAAGGGCATCACAGGCCTGTTATTGCTTGATCTCAGGTCAGTGAATGCCACTTGTCCCTCTAAGAAGCTGGAGAACGCCGACTGCTCAGGGATCATGTAACTAGTTAGCATGTCAGAGTCTCATTCCTTATCAGAATTAACCAGAGAGATTGCTCCACCAACTAAGAACAACCATGTACCACCACCCATAGAATCGAGAAAGAGCTGTCAATCTGTCTGTCAATCCTGTCCATGTACAGGCTGGGTGAGGTTTACCGTGAGGTTTCCAGGTAAGGCCTACAGGCTTCCCCATTTGCTTGCGGTCTGCCCCCGACATCTTTGCTCCTCTTCAGGGCGTGAGGCCACGGTGGAACAGAAAACCTGTGAGGCTTGGCATCAAAGTCAAAGTTCAAGACCCAAGCCTGCCACTTCTAAGAAGTTTGCCCTCAGGCAAGTCACTTCATCTCCCGAATCTCAATTAAGATTTTTCCAAGAATCGTAACTGGGGGAAAGTCATAATTTCAACCTCTTAAGGTTCATGTAAGAATAAAATCAGTCTGTGGATCTGAGGCTGCTTGCCAATAACGAAAATACCACAGAACATTTATGAAAAACTTAAAATATGCCCGGCACTGGGCTAACCCTTCTTCATGTATTATCTCATTTAATTCTTTCAACAACTAACCAAGGCATGTGCTATCACTATTCAAATTTTACAGATGAATAAGTTAAAACAGGTGTGTAATGTACCCAAAGTCACACAGATAGAAAAGGGAGATCCTGAAGGATCCCAAAGTTTAGCCAGCCTCAGCTGGGCTGCAGTCCTGTTCATGTGGATACTGGTGATTTCACTTCAGGGACTGGAACTCAGGATACCAGGCTTAGTTCTTTTTCTGAATTGTCCCTGTTTTTCTTTTTCTTTGTTCTATTTTTTAAAGTCACACAATAAAATGTGCCCTTTTTATGTGTACAATTCTGTGAGTGTTGACAAATGAATATACCCATAGAGCCATCAGCACAGTCCAGACTGTTCACATTACCCCACCAGAAACTTCCTTTGTGCTCCTTGGACACGGACCTCTCAACTGCATTCCCGCGCAACCCTGACTGATTGTTTTTTCACCCTGTGGGTTTGCATTTTGCAGACAGTCATGTAAATGGAATCACAGAATTCGGAACCTTTTGAGCCCAGATTCTTTTACTTCACACAGACATTTGAGCGTGGTCTGTGTTATTCCAGCATCACTCTTTTCAATGCCTCCTTTCCACCCCTTGGGTCTTGAATTTTGAAAAATCAAAAATTTGTTCCTATCGCTGAAGCATATTCCATGGCATGGACAGACCTCTAGCTCTCCTTAAGAAGAAATGGAAGCCCTCTATTTCCCAGTAGCTACAGGCCACCTGTGTTCAGGAATTTGGGCTCCTGACCTCTAAGCAGGAAGTTGGTTTGAGAGGAGAGTCTACATTAGAATGGAGAAATTCTTTCCTTTCTTACTTCCAATCCTGAATCCTCCTGAGAGCCAAAGGAACACTTGGACCCCAAGTGATCATCTAGAGGGTAGAGGAATGGGCACCAGGTGTGCTGAGAGGGCAGAACAGCTCAGCTATAGGCACAGAAGTGGGACGCAGCGCATTGTGTCTGCAAATGAGCTTCACTTTGCCTTCCTTCTCTTCCTTTCTCCTTCCCTGCCCAGTGGCATGCCTGTCCTATTTCTTGTTTCTCACAGGGAGGGCTGGAAGGATGGGCTTCCAACGTACCATGGAATCTGACTTTATCACTAGATTAACTCCTTTAATAATTAACTCACTGCAGATTTTACAAATCCCTCAGTACTGTGGATCTGGGGTTGAGCTCTGGCCTCGGGGTGCTGCTGTGACAATTGATGCCACAGCCCACAAATTACAGCCACTAAAAATAGGTCAGAATCACCTGGTCTCACTTCTTTAAGTGCATGGCTTCTGTGCTTGATCAAAAAAACCTAGATAATTAGCTCTAAAAGCCTCATTTGAGGGAGGAGGCAGGTGGGTGGGCTGCCCGTAGGAGGGAAGGCACACAGAAGAGAGGAGCTTGTTAAAATGACAACTCCGTAAAAAAAACGGGGCAGTGAAAGGAGCAGACAGGGGAGGAAGAGCAAAGAAAGGAGTCTTGGGAGGGGTGGAAAGGAGGCATTGAAAAGAGTGATGCTGTCAGAGGAAGTAAGAGGGAGAGGAGGCAGGCAGCGCTTCTCCTGGGTGGACAGTTTGGAAAGGAGGCAGAAGGGAGCACCACATGTGGGAGATATGGTGTGAAGGTTATGGGCTACCCACTCTCTCCTCCTGTAAGTGGTGTGGCCATTCACTCTGTTACCCGGGCTCCAAGCTTCAAGTCAGACTTACTGCCGCTTTCTCCCTCTCTCCATGACTCATGGCGTCCTCCCCATCTGCCTTCTAAATTTCTCTCTGACCCATGTTGTCCACCCCATGCCACGGTCGCTCCCGTGGCTCTCCCTTGCCACCTCTCACCTAGGTGTTTCAGTGGCCTCTGGGTTATCCACCCTCTGCTCTCTCTCTCCACCCCCCCCCATACATTTCCTCTATTACAGCTACAAATCTGTTTCTGCTGAAAAACCCTGAGAGGCTCCCAATCACCGGCTGGAGATTCCAGACTCCATAGGGAGACATTTAACACTCCTCTGAATGTAGCCCCAAGTCACCATTCTAGGATGATTTCCCTCCAACTCCGACCATACACTCTCCTCTTGGGTTATAAACTGCTGGGCCATGATCTGAATCTTGGGCATGTTCTCTGGTCCCTGGACATTTCAAGTATCTGAAGATTTCCTGTACAATTTTTTTTTTAACTTCTCTTGAAAAATTGGGAGACCCAGCAGCACTGAGCCCCCATTTTAAAATGGCAGCACTCTGGTTGGCTCCAGCCCCACCATTCTCTCTAATGTCTGATGCTAGGTTGGTTTCATTCACTTTCATTACCTTTTTGGTCCTATAGACAATGGATCTTGAGACCCCCAACTCTATACTAATGGCAGCAAAGCATTAAGGGTGGCACTCTGGCACCAAGCCCCCACTGGATCTTGATCTCCATAATACATGATCTTTGTCATGGTGAACTCTTTCTCTGTGCCAGCTGTGATGTAAGGTACAGAGCACAGAGATGGGGAAAGCACTGCCTGCCCCTGTGGGCTCCAGCCAAGCACTTTGAGGCCCTTACGTCTCCGTTCATGCCATTTCCTCTTCCCAGGATGCCTTTCTCTACCTTTTCCATTAGGCAAAGTTGCCTTCCTGAATGAACTTTTCCAGATGCCCCCTGTTAGGATTAATCCCAGGAACTGGGCCTTCCCCATGGCCTCGTGATACCAGGCTCAGTCCCACCTAAGGCCTCACATCTGCCTTTTTAAAAAAATTATTATTCTATTCTAAATTTGTGAGGATTAGAACCTACATTCATTCATTCTCCCTACTCAACTTTCACACATCCCCTAGATTCATTTTCTGCACATAGTAAGTGCTCAGTAAAGTTTTAAATGAAATTGATTCAGAAACACCTAAAATCCTTAAACTAATGTTTTTTACATATGTAAAAAATGCTCATCCCCAATTTTTATGTCCTTGCATTAGAGATATATCATAGAATCCTGAGAAAGCATTTTAAAGTGCAGTAAAACCTTTTAAATTTGAAATAGTTGAAGAATGTGGAGGAGTGAATATAAATACATTTAATATATTTACATATGTATGTATAAAAGATTAAGTTTGAGGCTTTTTAAGAGAACAAATCATCTTTTAGTTTGAGATGTTAGACTATGTCTGCATACTTGAACTAACCTTGGGTTTCAGCGCTTTCGGGTAAAATCATCAAGTGGGCTTTTCTTCCAAAACCCGCTTAGTCTTCTCTGTACCCTTCAGCATTAGAAAAAGCTGAGTAAGTTGCCCCAGGGGTCCGGATCAATCTCCCCTGGCTCTCACAGCAGCACCCCTTTGGAGCATGGTCCCTGCTTTCCCAAGAGACAACCTGTTATTCAGCAAGACTTCTAGGCTGTAAGACCAAGGTGGGAAGGACCATCTTACCTTCCTTCTGTGTACCCGGTTCCCACCTAGGAGGGCTTTGTTAAACAAGTGAATCCATATGAGAAAAAGAGAATGAATACTCTGGAGATATGGCACCCACCCTGATTTAGTAAACCACAGAGACACAGTGCTTTCCTCTGACAGAATGGCTCTATGATGATGCAGATTTCCAAAGCTGGGGTAGACCAGGAAGAGAGGTGTTTGCAGGCCTGGGGATGTGAGTCGGGGGTGAGGTCAGGGTGGCTGCATGGGAGCCCCAGGTGGAAAGGGCAGTAGGGTATGTCTCTTCGTGTGCTTTTTAAAATAAGACCAGCCTGGGGCATTTGATCTTTGAATAAAATTTTGCCATACAAAATCATTTTTCCCTGCTAATGTACTGATTAGTGACATAAAACACTTGGTGGGACCCCGGACATATTTTTTACACAATCGTTCTATGACTGTTTTTTACTCCTAAGAAGAGAGTCATAGAATTTTCATTAAATTTATGAAAACATCTTTCAAACAATATCGAAACATTTAAAAATTAGACACAATCCAACCGTTCTATTGCATGAGTCACCTCCATTTTTCTGCATTTCTTTCAGTCTTCCTTCATATGCAGACATAACTGCACGTATCCCAAAGAGAAACTTGTATTATTTATCGTGTATCATTGTAACATAAATGTTTTTAAATATTGTTTGATAGATTTATAATTATACTTTGCAATAGCTGTAGAATGCATTTTAATGGGTGATGTTGCAGAAGTTATTTAACCGGTTCCCTATAGCTAGACATGAAACAAATTCCTAAAATTTTTCTACTGTGAAATAAGTTTTTACATTATATTTTTGCATTTTTTTTTTTTTTTTTTTAGAGACAGGGTCTTGCCTTGTCACCCAGGTTGGAGTACAGTGGTACAAACATAGCTTGCTGCAGCTTCAATCTCCTGGGCTCAAGTCATCCTCCTGCCTCAGCCTCCCAAGTGGCTAGGACTAGAGGCATACACCACCATGCCAGCATTTTTTTTTTTTTTTGGTAGAGATAGAGTCTCACTTTCTTGCCCAGGCTGGTCTCAAACTCCTGGCCTCAAAGGATCTTCCTGCCTCAGCCTCTTGAACTGCTGGGATTACAGGTGTGAGCCGCCACACACCATATTTAATTTTTTAAATGTGGACATTTATGTTATAGTAGCAAGAAATGTTCTCCAAGCTAAACATTAAACTTAATGTACCTCTCTATACCTCATAAACTGGGTTGGTTTCTAGGGCTCCCATAACAAAGAACCACAACTGCATAGTTTAAACCAGTGGTGCCCAAACTTTTTAGCACTAGGGACTGACTAGTTTTGTGGAAGACAATTTGTCTATAGACCAAAGGGGTGAGGGATGCTGGTTTCTGAATGATTCAAGCATAGTACATTTATTGTGCACTTTATTACTATTATTATTACATTGTAATATATAGTGAAGTAATTATACAGCTCACCATAATGCAGAATCAGTGGGAGCTCTGGGCTTGTCTTCCTGCAACTAGACAGTCCCATCTGGGGGTGATGGGAGACAGTGACAGATCATCAGGCATTCGAGTCTCATAAGGAGGGCGCAACCCAGATCCCTCACATCTGCACTTCACAATAGGGTTCACACTTTTATGAGAATCTAATGCTACTGCTGATCTGACAGGAGGCAGGGCTCGGGTGGTAAAGTGAGCAAGGGGGAGCCGCTGTAAATACAGATGAAGCTTCACTTCCTTGCCTGCTGCTGCTCACCTCCTGCTGTGTGGCCTGGCTCCTAAAAAGCCATGGACTGTACCAGTCTGTGGTCTAGGGGTTGGGGAATCCTGGCTTAAACAACAGAAGTGTATTCTCTCCGAGCCCTGAAAGCTAGAAGTTGGAAATCAAGTTGTTGATATCCCTCTGAAGGCCCTGAGGAAGAATCCTTCCTCTCCTCTTCCCAGTTTTTGGTGGACCCCCCAGTGTCCCTTGGGTTGTGGCTGCCTCACTCCAGTCTCTGCTTCTGCCTTCATGTGGCATCCTCCCTGTCTGTGCATCTCTGTGCATCCTCTCCTCTTCTTAAAACGGCACCAGTTATTGAATTTAGGGCCCACCATCTAGGATAATTTCATCTCAAGATCCTTAACAAATTATATCTGCAAAGATTCTGTATCTGAGTAAGGTAACATTTACAGATACTAGGGGTTAGGACATGCATGTATCTTTTTGGAAGATATTATTAAGCTCTCACTATGATACCTTCTTGAAAACCTCTTCAAATCCCTGGTACTACAGTCAGGAGCCTGGGAGTGCCCATAACCTGCCCTTTTAGCCATTGCCGTTCCTCGCAGAATACTTGAGAGAGACAGACACAAAGAATAATAATCAAATGGATCACAGCATGCAGTTTTCTGCTAGCCAAAAAGGGTCCTCTAAAGAAGCTGGGCTGTAGAGAAATGCTTGACATTTTGCTCTTACCATCCCCTAAAGGCACATGAAGGAAGAAGACAGAAGATGAGTGCTCTGTCTCAAGGGGCCATTTCTAGCCCCACCTGCTCTCACAGCCTCATGGAAGAGAGAAGTGGAAGAGGGAGATGCCAGTGACCAAAGGATCACCAGCTCAGTTCACTATCTCTGAGACGTGGAGCAGGACAGGAGCCACTGAGGGAACAGGGCCAGGAGAGACCCAATGCACAGAGACTCTGCTTTGATAAATATCTTGCAATAACTGAGCAGATCAGCCACCTCTTCCCCTTAAGGGAAGGACACTGGGAAGGTGTGGCCAGAAGGGCAGGCAGATGAGGAAATGACTTCTCCTATAGTAATGGGAACACATTTACACAATTGCCATCCATGCATGTACTATTTAATGTAAATTTTTAAAAATGTTCAGATGCACATTTCCACGTATCTAGTCTGTATACTTGTCACTTTTAATGGCTAATAAAATAGCATCAACAAAGTCAAGGCAAAAATTCATGACCATCTCAATAGATGCCAGATATATACATAATGAAATCCAATAATCATTCCTAATTTAAAAAGTAAGATAGAAACAAACCTCAGGGAACTTGGAATAAAGCGCAAATTTTACAACCTGATGAAAGGCAGCTACCAGAAACCCCTCAGAACGTCATTCTTAGTATTGAAACATTAGAATCATTCCTGTTTAATACAGGGCTATTACAAAGGCTCTTCCATGGAAAAAATATAAATATCAGAAAAGAAAAGATTATCCCAAGTTGCAGATAATCTGATTTGCTGTCTGCTAAAAATTCAAAAGAATCAACTGAAAAAACTACAAGACTCAGTAAGAGAATTCAGTAGGTTCAGTGGTCAAAATGTCTGTGTCTCCCCAAATTTCATATGTTGAAATCAAAACCCCCAAGGTGATGGTATTAGGAAGTGAAGTCTTTGGGAGATAAGTAGGTCGTAAGTGCAGAGCCTTCATGAATGGGACCCATGCCCTCGTGACAGAGACCCTAGAGAGTTAGCTAGTTAGGACACAGCAAGAAGACATGCTCTCTAGACCCGGAAGTGGACCCTCACCAGACACCAAATCTGCTCGCATGGTCTTGGACTTCCCAGCCTCCAGAACTATGAGAAGCAAGTTTCTGTTATTTATAAGCCACCCATTTTATCGTATCTTGCTATAGCAGCCTGAATGAACTGAGACAGTAAGTTAGCCAAATCCATCCAGCTCACAAATATTTAATGAACACCTACTATGTGCCAGACATATTTTTATATATTCTTTTCTAAGAATTCAGAACATGATAATGAACATAACAAACTTTCTCCCCTCATGCAGCTGACATTCCCCTATAAACAGAGTTAACATTTAAAAGAATGACAAGAAATAACCAATTAAAAATGTAATGGCAAAAACGATCCAATTCACAAAGAAATCTAAAATTTCTGGAAATAAATCTATCAGGAAAAGCCCAAGGCTTAGGAAAAGAACACTTTAAATGTCATTGTGTTGGCCAGGTGCGGTGGCTCACGCCCCTAATCCTAGCACTTTGGAAGGCTGAGGCAGGCGGATCACTTGAGGTCAGGAGTTCAAGACTCCTGGTGAAACCCTATCTCTACTAAAAAAAAAAAACAAAAAATTAGCCAGGTGTGGTGGCACTGGCCTGTAATCCCAGCTACTCAGGAGGCTGAAGCAGGAGAATCACTTGAACCTGGGAGGTGGAGGTTGCAGTGAGCTGAGATCATGCCACTGCACTCCAGCCTGCGTGACAGAGCAAGACTCTGTCTCAAAAAAAAAGTCATTTTGATAATGCCATTAAATAAAGATCATGTTAACCCTGATCACACCGTTATGTAAAAGATCACACAGCATGATGGTGGTACTGCTGTTACTCTTCCTCATTTTACAGGTGATGGTCCAGAGGCTGCCGAAAGTGAGCAGCCTGCCTGAGGTTACAGTCAGAAGCAGAGCAGATGCCAGGACCTTGACTACCAGACACCGGGGCTGAGAAGGCAGCCACTGCGCCACATCACCTGTGCCATGCCTTTTATTCTATCCCTTAGCCTGTCTCCCTACAGGAAAAATGGCAATGCCCACACCACTCTCCCATCCTTGTCATGAGTGAATGAATGAAATAGTGTATTTAAGACACTAACTCAGGGCAGTAAGTACGTACTTAGTAAATACTAGTTTCTTCATTCTAACTAGGAGAGGAATTGAACTCCCTAAGTCTTTATCAACACACTCTGTAGTATAATGAGAGGGTGAGAGAAGTATTTTCATCACGATCAATCAATACAAGGAAAAATAACTTCAAGAGGCACGTGGGAGAGAGTTGGGCTTTTAAGCAGGTAAAATCTCTATTATACTGACTTGCTTAATGACTCACCGAGCTGTTTGATTTGAGAGACAGCAAATCCGAGGGATGTAAAATGCCGATATTTCTGAGTGGCAATTATCTATGATTAAATAGCGGTGTCTTCTGAAGGAAGGAGGAAGCCACTTTGCCTGCAGAGTGAGGTGACTCATGGAAAAGATCATTTTCCAGAGAGAAGGGAGAAGCAGCAAGTGCAGTTGAAGAGTCACAGGTACCCCGATGGACACTCAGGGAAGCCCCCAACTCCCAAAATAGTCTCAGGAGTTGACTGTGTTCTTATTTTGCTCTCAGTGTACATTAAATAAAACTTGGAAAATGCAGAAAAGAATGAAACAATTCTCAGTCCCAGCACCCTAATATAACCAGTACTAACATTTCAATTTATTTCCTTCTAGCTAGTCTCCCTCTCTGCATGCATCCTTTCTTTGCTTTCATTATTGTAATCTTCCAGTGTTGTAGGTGGCCCATGCGAGTAGAAAAATTACAGGATTCGAAATCAGAGATTAAATTTCATCACCAGCTGTCCTCTCTGAACTTCAGTTCTCTCATCTACAAAAAGAATGATAAGCCGGGTGTGGTGGCTCACGCCTGTAATCTTAGCACTTTGGGAGGCTGAGGCGGGTGGATCCCTTGAGGTCAGGAGTTTGAGAAGAGCCTGGCCAACATGGTGAAACCCCATCTCTACTAAAAATACAAAATTAGCTGAGCATGGCGGTGCATGCCTCTAATCCCAGCTACTAGGGAGGCTGAGGCAGAAGAATTGCTTGAATCCAGGAAGTGGAGGTTGCAATGAGTTGGGATGGCACCATTGCACTCCAGACTGGGCAACAAGAGCAAAACTCTGTCTTGAAAATAAAATAAAAGAAAGAGAAAGAGAGAAGGAAGGAAGGGAGGGGGGGAGGGAAAGAGAGGGAAAGAAAGAAAAGAAAAGAAAGAAAGAAAGAAAGAAAGAGAAAGAAAGAAAGAAAGAAATAGAAAGAAAGAAAGAAAGAAAGAAAGAAAAGAAAAAATAACAATAACACCCATCACAAAGCTGTTGTTAGGACTGATAGATAATATATAAACATCACTGGCAAACAGTAGGCACTCAGTAAATGGGCTGGTCCGTCCCCTGTGACTCAGAATATTCTTTCTGGCTGCAAAGGAAGAGCTGGTCTCCCTGGCAGCAGGAAGGGCCAGGACTGAGGCTACTCCAAAAGACCTCTCAGCCAGGGACGAGACAACTCTACATAGGGCCTTGCCCAGATTTAACCTCAGTTTCTTTCCATCTCCAAAGACCTCACTCCAGTTCTCAAATTTCAGCAGGAGATAATCTGATTTGTCAGCTCAGCATCAAATTTGGACTAGCATGGTCACTCACCCATGGCTAGAGATGAAGATTGGCAGGATCATATAGCCAAGCCAGTCATTGTGAATTGACAGCCACTGTAACTGCATTATTTCCACTGATATTTTAATGTTATAGTGTATCATAAGCATTTTTTCAAGTAACTACACTTTGCTCATGACTCTAATTTTAATGCTCCAGAAGTCAGTTAAGTCCATCGACTGCTATTTAGTGATGCATTTCCATCGTTGAAGAGCTAAATTATTTCTAGAATGATACCTTTTGTGGAAGATAGTAATAAATATGGGTTTAATTCTTGAGAAATTTCTAGAAACTACCCAGCCGTGAAAGCGATTATGTCCCACATCCCCTGAATGGATTGACCCATTCTTCAGAGTGTTTGATTCCCCCATCCTCTCAATGGACCTGCCCATCCTGCCTTCCTATCCTGTGAAGTTACCAGTGCTTTCATGACGTTTTCTGATTTCCTGCCAAGCAGTCTATGGAACAGTAGACAACATGTGACTTACAGCACAGAAGGTGACCCAGGCCTTGCCTGCAAGTAACATAAAAGCATTCTGTCTCAGCTTTAAGCTGAGGAACAGATAACGAGAAATATTTGGTGGCTGAAAGTTCGTGAGACTTCATTATCTAAAGCATATTGAGATTTGGGAACGTAAAGAGGATCTTCAGGCATTTTTTATTTTTACAAGTAACCTAATGGAAATCGTAAAGTCTCTAAAATCAAGCCTGCACTCACCAATGAGTAACTGGATTTTTCTTAAAGCTAAGATTAGATAGATACTGGCTACCTCTACCTACTCAAAATCTCAAATGACAGAGCTCAGTATTATTTCAAGATTAAATTATTTCTAAAACTGGAAATTAAATTCTTTCACTCTTTCTAACTCTCAAAACACAGGCTGAATTGTAGTGATGCTGTTCTAAAACATATGGTGTTTCCAGAGAGGAAGGACTTTTTGGAGACAGAAAATTTGGGAACTGCTGATTTAAATTGTTCTGCTGTCCACTCACTCAAGACGCATTTGGGGAGCCCTTTTGTAGCCACAGCCACTTCTCTCCTTTTCCCTCTCCTTCACCCCTGGGTATCACTCGTTTGTTCTCCGTTTCTATTATTTGTCATTTTAAGGATGTTACGTAAGAGAAATCACATAGTACATAACCTTTTGACGGTGATGTTTTCCACTCAGCATGCCTTTGGGATCAATTGAACTAGTTAGGTGGTAAGTAGTTCGTTCTTTTTTCACTGCATAGTATGTGATGGTATGGATATACTACAATTTATTTGACCATTACCCATCAAAGGACATCTAGGGTGTTTTCAGTTTTTTTGTTATTATAAATAAAATTGCTAAGAACCATTCACATGCAGGTTTTTGTGTGAACACAGGTATAATTTTCCTGAGATAAATGCTTACAAGTGCCTGCAGGCTTTCCCTACTCCTTTTGATCATTCCTTTTTCCCTTTCCTTTTTTTTTAGAAAGCAACAAGCTGAATCCATTTTTTAAATGGAAATTAAAGAATGTAAAATAGCCAGACAATCTTGAAAAAGGAGAACAAAGTTGGAGGACTTACACTGCCTCAACGTTTACTATAAAGCTATACTAAGTCAGACTGTTTATATGGCATAAGCATAGATATATACATAAATATAGAGTCCAGAAATAGCCCTACATGATGACCACTTGACTTATGAGGGAGGGAGGATGCATTTTTAATTAATAATGATGGAACAACCAGATACTATATGGCTTAAAATGAATCCTGACTCATACCCAGACACCATATATAAAAATTAATTTGAGATGGATTATAAACCTAAATTTAAAAGCTAAGCTTATACAAATTCCAAAATGAAATATAAGAGACTATCTTCTCAGTAATGAGATGAGCAAATATTTATTAGGGGGTTTAAGAAGCACTAAACATAAAATAGTGATATTCATCAAAATATAATGACATTCATTATAAAATAATGACCATCAGAAATTGAGAACAGTTGCTTTTCAGAATATGCCATTAATAAAGCAACTATGTAAGCCAGAGAATGTGAAAATTATGTGTAATATATATGTCTTTCAAATGATTCATTCTCTTTTTTGTAGTTCAATATATATAATATACATAATTAGTACTTATATACATTTGTAGTTCAATATGCACATTGAACTACAAAAACAAAGGAGAATGAAATGGCAATATGCTTTTGTGAGGCTCTAACACTATATTAAAAGTGGAATAATATTACTCGAAGGCAGATTTTTATATTTTTAAAGATGTATAATGCATATCCAAGAGAAATCACTAAAATGAAAATAAAAATTATTGTTAATAAACTAATTGTGGCATCAAATGAAATCATGAAAATTTTTCAATTTGAAGTAAGGTAAGAAACATAATTATCAAAGAGAATATGGGACAAATAAAATACAGGTAGTGAGAGGGTAGCTTGAAATCCTACCATATCAATAAGTATATTAAATGCAAATTACATAGTCCAATTGAAAGGTAGAAACTGTCAATGTGGATAAAAAACAAACTCATATTGTCTATGAGAAACCCACTCTAAATATAAAGATAAAGGGAGAATAAAAATAGTAGGCTGGAAAAAATGATGCAATAAAAACATTAATCAAAAGAAAGCTAGAGGTTGATGTATAAAACAAATTAGACTTCAGAACAGGTAACACTATCATGATATTCATAATTATTAAGGAGTCAATTCATTAAGCACACATAGCATTGCTAAATTTCTATTTACCTAAGAAAAGCTGAACTATATACATAAAAATATGATAGAACTGAAAGGAGAAATAGCCAATTTCACAATTATACTTAGAGATATTAACTCTCAGTACTTAATAAAACATGTAGATAGGAAATTAACAAAGATATAGAAGATATAAACAATACTCTTAACCCACATGACCTAATTAGTACTTATAAAACACTCCATCCAACAGCAATAGAATATGCACTCTTTCAAGTACGCATGAGTCATTCACCAAAATAGACCATGTACTAAGCCTTAAAATAAATGTCAATAAATCTAAAATAATTTACATAAAATATGTTCTCTGCTCACAATGGGGTTAAACTAGAAATAAGCAATAAAATGTTAGCTGGAAAGCTTTCAAATGTTTAGAAATTAAATGACATTCTAAATAATGTGTGGATCAAGAAAGAAATCACAAGAAAAATTAGAAAACATTCGAGCCAAATGAAAATAAAAACACAACATATCAAAATTTGTGAGATGCAGGTAAAATAGCTCTTAGAGGGAAACTTATAGCATCACATGCTTACATTAGTAAAAGAAAAGGCTCTCAAAACAATTACCTAAGCTTATATCTTAGAGAAAAAGATGAAAAAAATTAATCCAAAGGAATCATTAAAATGAATTAACAAGATAAGATCAGTGATTAACAAACAATAACAAACCCAGAAAACCGGTGAAACTATAAGCTGTTTTTTTTTTAATTTAATGATATTGTCAAACTTGTCATACTGATCAAGAAAGAAAAGAGAGAGCACATAAACTAACAGTATCAGGAATGAAAGATACAACATCACTACTGAGTCTACAGAACAGACATCGAAAAGAATAATAAGAAAAGACTGTGAAGTGTATGGCACTAAATTTGAAAAGTTAGATATAATGAGAAATTTATTTTAAAGACACAGACTGAATAAATATTAAAGCTCAGTCAAGGAAAGGATGTATTCAACAAAGTCGTAAAGGGAGACAATAGAAAAAAATTTTTCAATTGATGTGAAACATCAAGAAACAAAAGGGGCAAATAACAGTTGGACAACTAGAACCTAATTGTGAGATGCTAGAAATAAATCCAAATAGATCAGTAATTTTTAAAAATATAAATAATCTAATATTTGAATTAAAAACTAAGATCAGCTCACCATACCACAAAAGCCCTCAACTATACCTTATTCACAAGAGACACACCTTAAATAAAAATATTAAAGTTTGAAAAGGTTAGAAGAATGCATACCATATTTATAAATAAGAATAAATAAGAACAAACATTGTGTTAAAATATCAGATATCCTCAAATTAATCCATAGACTTCAATTTAGTAAATCCCTAGCGAAATTTTTTAAAGCACTTCAGAGTTTTATACTAAATTCATATGGAAGATCAAAGGGACAAGAACAAGTTCGATTTTCCAGTAAAGTGCAGTGTGAAGGACACGCCCGACCAGTTATTGAGAACTTTGTAAAGCTACACTAATTAAGACTGGGGCTGTAGTCTTAGGGATGGAGCTACAGTCCAATGGCAGAGAATAGAAAGACCTATCGTAGACTCACTTATTTATGGAAACTTGATAAAATTGGATTTCAACATTATCATGCTCAAAAATAGGGTGGAGGAAAGGAACAATTTTTCTCTACTTTGTGACTGAAGGCCTAAAATTAAGGATCAATGTTTGGTGCTGCCTTGATAAAATTGGGAGGGTCTTGAATGGCCTACTTGCAAGTTCCCCACACCGTTCTAGCTAAAACTTTCCTTATCAAAGGCATCAGACACAGTTTCTGCTTATCCCTGAGTAGCAGGTTTCCAATCCCTACCAGCCAAATACATCCTCCCATAAGAACCAGGGGGCACCCCACCCACTTGATACTACAAAGACCCTGGTTGTTCACTCTGTTTCCGAATGCAACCCCTGTCTGGTCCTGTGTGCCGTGCAGCGTTCTTCTCACCTGGGCTGTGAAGATATGTGACTAACAAGTCCATCTCTCCAGTATTAGGTGTGATACATTTGTCCATCCTCACAGTCCTAGAGCCTGAATCCCTCCTTCACCAACGGGGTGAAGAGGAGGCAATTAAAACATCCTCCACCTCTCACTTGAGTATGATGGCCAGATAACACACTGGACATACAGTTACATTTGAATTTAAATAATAAATAATTTTTGATCTAACTATATCTTAAATATAACATTACTTATACTAAAAAGTATTTGTTGTTTACATGGAATTCCAATTTGACCCAGTGTCTTGTGTTTTTATTTGCTGAATCTGACAGCCTATCTCCAGGGAGTATAATGGCAATGTCTTGAGACCATTTTCACTGTCATAACTGGGAAGTGAGGAGAGGGAGTAGCGGTACTGACATCTAGTGTGGAGAGATCTATGATGCACAAGGAATCCCCCCAACACAAAGAATTCCAGAGCCCAAAGCTGCACTAATACCACTACTGAAAAACCTTGACATCGAAAAGGACTTACACGTGAAATACAAATCTTTTAAACTTTTAGATGTCAATGAACAAAAACTGAAAACACAGTATAGAATATACTTCTTATCACAGAACAGGAAATAACATCCTAAATAAGACAAACACATGCAAAATCTTCAAGAAAAGGAATTATAAATTCAACTACATTAAAATGAAGAATCACTGTTTATCAGACAACGTCACAAAAGAGTATAAGGAAAGCCACTCACTTGGAGAAGATGTCAGCGACACACATAACTGATAAAGGGCTTCAATCTAATGCATCGAGATTGTTAATGAACCAATAAGAAAAATAACAAACAACCCGGCAGAAAAAATAGACAAAGATCTGAAGGGTATTTCACAAAAGAGTAAACACAAATGATCCATTAACAAGTGAAACAATGATTTGCATTAGCAGTAATAAAGTACAAATTATAAGCGTCCACTCCATGTTAGCAAAAATTACAAAAGAAAAAAGTCTGAATATACTAAAGTTAACAAGGAGAATAACAAAGAAAAACAGAAACGGTCATAAAAGATTTATGGTGTTGTAAATTAATAAAACCATTTGAGAAACAATTTAGTGTTACGTAGTTATTTGGAAGAATTTTTTGCCCTATTATAACCCTTTGAATTTTATTCTTGGGTATATACAGGTTGAGTATCTCTTATCCAAAATTAATGGAACCAGAAGAATTTCAGGTTTAGAATTTTTCTGGATTTTAGAATATTTGCATATACATAATAAAATGTCTTGGCATTGAGACCCAAGTCTAAACACAGAAGTCATTTATTTCACATACACCTCATATACATAGTCTGGATGTAATTTTATACACTGTTTTTAATACTTTCCTGCATGAAAGTTAGTGTTAAGTACTCATATAGGAAATTTTCCAGTTGTTGTGTTGTGTCGGCACTCAAAATTTTCAGATTTTGGAGCATTTTGGATTTCAGATTTTCAGAGTAAGGATGCTCAACCTGCAGTCTCAGTAAAATTGTATTTGTGTGCCAGTTCATAATGGCATTGCATGTAATTGTAAAAAATTGTTTTAAAAAAGGAAATGTATACATAAATTGCGATTTAGATTTGCCCTAGAATAGTACACATCTGTGAAAAATAAATGAATTACAGCTACTTGCGTCAATATGAATGAATTACTAAAGCATAGCGTTCACACACACACAGACACATACATACATACATATATATATATATAACAATTCTATTCATATAAATATGTGATATGTTTCATACTTTTAAAAACAGATACACATTTTCATATAAAAAGTTATCAGTATTTCCAGGGAAAAAAAGACCCATCCCTCCCATTCAGTCTGGGACTCGATTTTTTCTGGAAATATTTAAGTTTCTCCAGGATACGCCTTACTCACCCCTCCTCACTCCTTTGAGGTCCTGCCACAAGATGGGAAGTGTGACAATCAGATCTTCCAATGGGTGGGAGGAAGGTGGGAAAGTCAGATGCAGACCACTTGTATCCAAATTCTCCAGGAGCTGACTGTCCTGAAAACCACATGGTGCCTTCTCGGTAAATTTCCTCACAGCATCTGAAAAGCCACTGGCAGCGAAATAGACCTCAGGTCTGGCCTCCCACTGGCTGATCATCAGCAAGATTCCAGGCTCCCTGCCTCTCTCAGGACACTCCTTTCTAAAATTGGGTTAACAGCCTCTACCTGGCCTCCCCAGTGTGCTACTTCCAGCTCAACTAAAAAGTTTAAAATCAAATAGAGGCTTTGTTTACCAAATTCTTTCACCAGGCACTAGAGAAAACCATCAAAAGAATGCAAATGTGTCTACCACTTAAATTGTTTACGTTCCGAATAACTTTTTTGTTGTTGTTTTGTTTTTATTACTTAATAGCAGATGGTCATTGGGAAGAAGCTGAAAATTCAACTGTGTACAAGGCTGAAGTCAGAAATAACCAGTTTGACCCAAATCTGGATGAAATCACTGTCAGCACTTGACATGTGTCATTCCATTCATCTTCTATGGACATATATTTATACATTTAAATAAAAAGTCATTCATTCTGTACACAATTTTAAAGTGATTTTTAAAACCTACCATTACTGTGGATTTCTCTCTTTGTCCCTAAGTCTTCTTTTGCAGCATCGTTTTAACAGGTATACAACCATCTCCTTCATCATTTCCTTGTTGTAGGACATTGGTTGGTTCTGATTTTTTTCACTCATACAATATTGAAATATTTGTTATTAAGATCCTTGGGTGCACACTGTTATTTTCTTTAGACAGATTCCTGGAGGTTGAATTTCTTTCATGCATGTATGTCCACTTTCTCAGGTTCAGATTCCTCTTAAATGAGATTATACATGCTAAGCATGTAACATGGTGACTGCCACATGCTAAACACACAGGAAGTGATTGAAAATAGTCAAGCTCTGGTCTGGACACTGCACATGCACTTTACATATATTGTCTTTTCCAATTATGATCAACTTCATAAGGTGGATGAGAAAATGAACTCAGAGAGGTTTAGTGCCCACATTGCACAGCCCAGAGAATCAGGATTCAAACTGAGGTCTCTTTGATGCAGAAAGAAGGCCACTGTGCCCTGGGACGCCTTCCTCAGGAGTTCCTGAGGTCTCTTTGATGCAGAAAGAAGGCCACTGTGCCCTGGGACACCTTCCTCAGGAGTTCCAGGGACACCCCCAAACTCTCCTCAGGCCTGGCAACTAGAGGTGAATATAGAAGGTCACATACACACGTCTCACGTCCGACTTCTCTGAGAGCCCACTAATCAGAAAGCTGCATCATGTTTTTCTCTTTATCTTACTTATTTATATTTGTATTTGTTACTTATTGAAAGGACAGAGGCTGAACCCGCGATGGTGGCATTTTCGTGCTTTGAGAAATGAAAGCCATCTATGCTAGAGAACGAAGACCTCCACAACCCAATTCTTTTTAGAGGGATCCATGAATCAGGTAAATTTCCCCAATGCAACTGAAGTCATGGATATGACATTTGGAGGTAGACCTCCCCGAACAGATTTTTTTCTTTTTAATCCTATTTAACGTTCTGCTGTGCCTCACTATTTCTTTTTCTTTGGAGCCAACAACGTTCCTTCCCCACCTCACATTCTTCCTGGCTCTCCACTGGGAGGCAGCCTGGCTTCTCCAGAGCAAATGGCTGTGAGACCCTTGCATTTCCCACAGAGAACCGTCATCTCCTCAACAGCTCTCTGGTGCAGCACTCTTACAGATATGACAGCCAATTCCGATGAGAGAGTGGGAGACGTGGTCTGTCATGCACAGGTAATCAAAGCATTCATCGGAGAGTGAACCGGCAGGCTTATCAGAACATCACAAGCACAGCCTGTGACTTGTCACTCCCTCTCCCACATTTCTACTCCGGAATGGTAACCATCTTACATAAATGACAGAAGGTTAACACAAGGAATTTAGTGTCACCATCAATGAGAGTTAACCCAAGTATTGCATTGTATTTGAAACAGCAAAGAGAGCAAGTCCGCTGGCAGGAGAGTTTTGGTCCAGCATATTATGGAGATTGAGATGAGAAACGGTCTCTCTGCCCCACTGAGTACCCCCTACCTTTCGACTATGGCCATGTGATATTGTTAAATTTGAATCTGTATTATTTTTCTGCCTACATTTCTTGCTTTTGTTTCCCTTATTCAGGTAAGTCATCAGTTGAATGCTGACTCATTACCTTGGGGATAGTGTGTTTCAGGGCAGAAAGCAAAAGCCGTCTACAAGACACCCTGGTTATTGTATTCAGAAGCTGGGATCTTAACAGAGCTAGGAGATTTTGTGGAAGACCTAAAAAGGAGGGCACACGGGACATGACAGAGCCTTGTACCCAAAGTTGTGGACATGGAGCTTCCCAAACCTCAGAATAGGAAGAGAGGCCCCCAGCATGAAAGAAGAGACAAAGAATTCTGTGGGTTGTGTCCAAGTGATTTGAACACCGCTTCCCAGATGTAACAGCAGGGAGTCAGCAAGGCCACAGAGAAATGGCCAAAAGGAACTAATGAGAGCATACAAGCATCAAAGGAAAGCAGTAAGAGGCCACAGGGCCTGAGTGGAGCTGAGCACAGGAATCAGGGCTCACCCAGCAGTAGCCTGTACAGACTGCCAATCGAAGGCAAGCGGCTCTATCTCCCACGCCTCATCCACTCCAGGCTCCCGACCCTAAGATTCCTTGACACTGCATAAGTGTTTGATGGGGATGACAAGGAAGCCCAAAGTTAAATTTTCTTGCAGTCAGTAAGATTGGAGACTTAGAGTCAAAAACTCAACTACGTTATGGAAAAGAAAGTGCTATTTCTGACACATCTGGGGTTTTGGACTGAGATTTCTACTACCTATTACTCTTTCCTTCTTTCTGCATCACACCCTGCAGAGAATATGATGCTAGGTGCTTTGCAGAAGATGAAAGACCAAAGCAACTAGCGATGACCACAGCCTGTATGGGATGAAGAAGAAATGGGCTGACATGTTCAAACTCCACGTTGCTGCGCTGGCATATTCTACGCAAGGCTGGAACTGCCACCTCAAATTAGTTGTGTAGCTGCTCTAAATGGCACTTAAACTTCTACAGAGGAAACTAAATTTAGTTCCTCCCCATAAACACAGTTGTCTGGTTGATGGGAACAAGAACAAGCATGGGAACATGTTTTCAGAAATGTTTGAATAATATATGTCAAGGCAGTAACGCTGAAGCTCTAAAAAGACAGAGCTTTGCAGGGGGCAGGTTTTCACACTGAATTTCAGAGCAAAAAACTATAGGATGACCTGGCAATAGGATAGGAGAGAGGGATCGTTTCAGTTTGCTATTTCTGCCCAAAGTTAGTGAAAAGCAGAAAAAGCAACCAGGAGAAACGGTAAAGAGATTCTTAGGGTCTGAATTCAACTCTTATTTTCTATCCAAGAGACCCTCCGGATGGAAAGATGAGTTAAGCAGCCTCTACCTACTCTCAAAGTGTTTGTGGTTGTGGTGTGGAAGAGGTGAGAGAGGATTCCAGGTTGGTGCTGGGATAAGTGTGCTCACCCACGGACACCGAAGGAACACACAGCGGGAGGTGACGGGGCTTGCCAGAAGGCTCAGGCAAGCAGTCCCAACAAAGTGGTATTTGAGCTGATTTTGGAAGGCTGAGCAGTGGCTTGGGCTTTCCTGCCTGGAAAGGGAAGAAAGGAAAGATCTGGAGATACGAAAGAATATGGTGAATTCAACAAAGGGAGGGGCCTCTGATGTGATGAATGCACAGAGTATAGGGAAGGAAGTTGCAGGAGATAGACATAAGAGACACCCCCAACTTGAAGGGCTAGGGAGCTTGGCTTCATCCTGCAGGCCCCATTCTGGGACACCCCAAAGCTTTAGATGCATAACTCTGCACTGCTCTGGACTCGAAAGCTGAGGCCTGTCAGAGCAGTGACTGAGCAGGGCATTTTCTTAAAAACCCAAGAAGAGCATTTTAATGGCTCAATAGTACAAAGAGAAAATTTTAGAATCAAAATGTATAATAATGACATTGAAAATACATTTTTATTTTCTTCTATTGAAAAAGACATTAAAGTGAGATGCAGCTCTGTTGTAATGACTTACTTCATTCATCCATTTAACCACTATTTGTTATCCACTATGTACTGCACAATGGTGATTCAGCAGAAGACCAAGAGATACGGTTAGTGCCCTGGTGGAGTCTCTGGTAGAGTGAGCGGAGACACACAAATCACCAACGCAAAGCGAGTTATGAAATACTAAACTGCCATATTGTGATAGGTGCTGGGGGGAATAATGATTCCCTTAATGGGGCTCCAAAGGGGAGAGGACTTGTGAAGGTCTTCAAGAACTCTGCCAGACATCTGGTTTCAGCTCTGACATGTGAAGGGCTTGGAAGTCATCACTCTCAGTCTTATGGGAAAGGTTTGAAAAAACTGACGTTTGAAGATTTTCTTTGGCTCATCAGAGAATGGACGTTGCAGAGCAAACTGTAACCCTGAAGTCTGAAGGGACAAGTTAATCCAGAGCCAGTCACAGCTAAGATCTGCACACCTGGAGCAGAAGCTACTGGAGCCATGAACTATAACTTCATTGAATTACTAGGAACTGAGTGCTATGGGCTGAATTTTGCCCACTAAAATTTATATGTTGACATCCTAATCCTCAGTACTTCAGAATGGGATTGTATTTGGAAGTAGAGTCTTTTAAGAGTTTATTCAGGTTAAATTAGTTCATTAGAGTAGGCCCTTATCCAATATGATGTGTTCTTATAAGAAGAGAAAATTAGGACACAAACAAGTTGAGCAGGCTGATATGTGAGGACATAGCTAGAAGATAAGCATCTACAAGGCAAAGAGAGAGCCCTCAGGGAAACTGACCCTGATGGCACCTTGATCTTGCATTTCTTGCCTCCAGAATCATGAGAAAATAAATTCATGTGTTTAAAACACCTCATTTGTGCCACTTTGTTATGACAGTTTTAGCAAACTAATACACTGAGTGCAGTGCTCAAATGGGAGGAGACACTCTTGGGAGCCACAGAAGAACCACATACCTTCCTAGGTTTTACCTGTAAGAACCCTACCACGTTCTAATGGTGAACAGCCAATAAATATCTCTGAGTGGCTCTGGCAGAGAGAGTGGTAAATTAATCCTTCTGAAATAAACCCAGAGCTTCCTTCATAAAAATGACCCACTGTCCAGGAGAAACGATTACCAGAGCCTTGTCCCATCTTTCCAAAAGGTATTCCCTGTGCTCCAGCATCTTACTAGCCTTCTTACCTCATATAAGGAGGAAGGGGGAAGCTCTACCACTGAGTCAGCACTTGTGGAAAGGCCCACTAAGAGGCTGGGACTTAATTATAAAACCATAGAAGGCTTCCTCTCTTCACACCTCACCATCACACCTGCAGGGCTCCAGTGCAGTAACAGCAGATGGCAACTGAAGGAGTGCATTTGAAAGAGTACATTTGTACAGACTCTCTCTGAGAAGGAGTACTCAGGAAAGTACAAACAGAACAAGGGAGATGACACAAAAACTATAGGAGTTGGAAGCCTCTGGCACCTATACCTACAGGAGACATTAAACATAGGACAACTTCTTACTAGAGGAGCATAAATTCTCACACTAAAGGTCTATTTACCTCAGTTCCTATTACCCAATACAACATGACTGGATTTCAACAACAACAACAAAAATTAGAAGGTATTACAAAAGGGAAGGAAAAAGTTCTGAAGAGGTAAAACAAGCATCAGAACCAGACTCAGAAGTGACACAGATGTTACAATTACCATACAGAAAATTTAAAATAAATATAATTAATGTGGTAAAGGCTCTAATGGAGACAGTAACTAATAGGAAACAATAGATGGTAATGAAAGCAGAGAAATGGACTCCCTAAGAAAGAATCAAAAGGAAATGGTAGAAATAAAAAACACTCTGATAGAAATGAAGAATGCCTTTGAAGTACTCATTAGCAGAAGACACAGCCAAGGAAAGAATTAGTTACCTGAAGATAAGTCAATGGAAATTTCCCAAACTAAAATGCAAATGGAAAAAAAAGAATGAAAACAAGCATAACGGAACAGCCAAGAACTGTGGGACAGTTTCAAATGTTGTAGAATATATGTAATTGGAACACTAGAGGGAAAATAAAAAGTAGGACAGAAGTATTATCAGAAGGGGCTGAGAATTTTTTAACTTAATAACAGATATCAAACCACAAATCAAGCAAGCTCAGAGAACAGCAAGCAGGAAATACATATATATGTATTTATATATATAAGTTATATATATAACTAAGAATATATATATCTACTGCTTGCTGTCTCACACATACATACATACACACACAAATATATATATACATATATATATAAAACTAAACATATAATATTTATGTGGCAGAAAACTGAAAACAAAGAGAAAAATCTTGAAAGAAGCAAGAAGAGGAAACACTCTACCCTTTAAATACTTCACTCTCAATATTATTGATGTAATGATTATAGCAGACTTTTCTTGAGAACATATCCAGGCAAGAAGAGAGTGAAGAATTTAAAGTGTTAAAGAAAAAAAAGGAAACAAAGAAAAAAAGAAAAAGAAAGAAAAGAAAAAAAGAAAGAAAGAAAGAAAGAGATACCCATCTAGAAATCTATAACCAGTAAAATTATCCTTCTAAGAGCAAAAAATATATATACTTTCACAGACAAACAAAAATGTGGGAAATCAGCAGTAGCAGGCTCGACCTTCAAGGAATGTGAATACGAGTTCTTCAGGGAGAAGGAAAATAACAGTCAGAAACTTAGACTACAGAATGAAGAGTACTGAGAAAATAATACATATAGGTAAAATAAAATTTTTTTTATTTCTCTTATTCTTAATTTATCTAAAAGGTAATTTTTTTCCAACTTTTATCTTTGGTTCGAGGGTACATGTGTAGGTTTGTTGCATGGGTAAATTGTGTGTCGGGGCTTGATATACAGATAATTTTGTCACCCAGGTAATCAGCATAGTACCTGACAGGTGGTTTTTTAGTTCTCACACTTCTCCCATCCTTCACCCTCAAGAAGGCCTGGTGCCTATTGTTTTCTTCCTGGTGTCCATGTATACTCAATGTTTAGCTCCCACTTACAAGTGAAAACATGGAGTACTTGGTTTTCTCTTTCTGTGTTAATTCACTTAGGATAATGCTCTCCAGCTCCAGCCATGTTAGTGCAAAGATAAATTTAAAATATTAGTAATGATATATTGAGTGATTATATCATACTGGTAAGTAGTATGTGTGGCAGCAACATCACAAGAGATGAGAGGGAGGAATTGGAAGTAATCTGTTGTAAGATGTCTTCATTACCCATGAATCAGAATAGGATTGTTACATATAGACTAAAAAAATATTATGCTGGGGACTCTAGGGCAATCATTAACAAAATGTTTAAAATAATCTAATTGATATAATAAAAAAGAACATAAAAATGTATTATATAAAATGCTAAATTAAGACTAGAGAAGGCAGAAAAGAAATAACAAACAAATGCAATGAATAGATGCAATTATAAGCCTGATATGTATTAATATAATATATCAATAATTAAGTGTGAATAAACTAAAAACATCAGTTAAATTAATTAAATGTCAGAGATTGTCAGAGTGGGGAAAAAAATTACCCAACCATATTGTCTATAAGAATTTCATTTTAAATATAAAACTTATATATGTTAAAAGTAAAAGGATGAAGATGCATGATGTTAACACTAATCAAAAGAAAGCTGAAATAGCTATATTAATTTCAGACAAATGAAACTTCTGAACAAGGAAAACTATTAGGGATAAAGAGGGGGATTACATAATGACAAAGGGGTCAGTTCTCCAAAAAGACATCATAATTCTAAGTATGTATGCACCTAATAACAAAACATCAAAATACATGAGGCAGAAGCTGAAAGGACCAAACAGAGAAATATGTAAATTCACTCTTATATTTGTTTACTGACAGAGAAACTTCAGTTTCTCTGTCAGTAACTTCTAGCCCAAGAAGACAGAAAATCAGTAAGGATATAGTTAAACAGCGCTATCAATCAGCTTTATCTAATTGACATTTACAGGATATTCCATTAAACAATATCAGAATACTTATTTTATTGAAGCTTACACAGAACAATCATTAACATACACCACATTCAAGGTAATAGAAATCTTTTTTTTTTAATTTACTTATTTTACTTTAGGTGCATACTATATCTGGCATTTCTCCCCAAGTTTTCCCTCCCCACTCTCCCTTCCCTCCCCACCCCCTGCTGTCTCTCCTCTACCCCCCATAACTGCCCCCAGTATGTGATACTCCTCTCCCTGACTCCACATGTTCTCATTGTTCAACACCCACCTATGAGTGAGAACATACAGTGTTTGGCTTTCTGTTCTTCTGTCAGTTTGCTGAGAATGATGGTTTCCAGATTCATCCAAGTCCCTACAAAGGACACGAACTCATCTTTTTTATGGCTGTGTAGTATTCCATGGTGTATATGTACCGCATTTTCTTTGTCCAGTCTATCATTGATGGGCATTTGGGTTGGTTCCAGGTCTTTCCTATTGTACACAGGGCTGCAATGAACATACGTGTGCATGTGTCTTTATAGTAGAATGATTTATAGTTCTTTGGGTATATGCCCAGTAATGGGATTGCTGGGTCAAATGGAATTTCTATTTCTAGATCCTTGAGAAATCACCACACTGTCTTCCACAATGGTTGAGCTAATTTACACTCCCACCAACTGTGTAAGAGTTCCTATTTCTTCATATCCTCTCCAGCATCTGTTGTCTTCAGATTTTTTAATGATCACCATTCTAACTGGCGTGAGATGATATCTCAGTGTGGTTTTGATTTGCATTTCTCTAATGACCAGTGCTGATGAGCATTTTTTCATATGTTTGTTGGCCTCATGTATGTCTTCTTTTGAAAAATGTCTGTTCATATTCTTTGCCCACTTTTGAATGGGGTTGTTTGTTTTTTTCTTGTATATCTGTTTCAGTTCTTTGTAGATTCTGGATATTAGCCCTTTGTCAGATGGGTTGCTTGCAAAAACTTTTTCCCAATCTGTTGGTTACCGATTCACTCTAACGTTGGTTTCTTTTGCTGTGCAGAAGCTGTGGAGTTTGATTAGGTCCCATTTGTCTATCTTGGCTTTTATTGCCATTGCTTTTGGTGTTTTAGTCATGAAGCCCTTGCCTATGCCTAGTCCTGGATGGTTTTGCCTATGTTTTCTTCTAGTGTTTTTATGGTGTTAGGTTTTATGTTTAAATCTTTGATCCATCTGGAGTTAATTTTAGTGTAAGGTGACAGGTAGGGGTCCAGTTTCTGCTTTCTGCACATGGCTAGCCAGTTTTCCCAACACCATTTGTTAGACATTGAGTCCTTTCCCCATTGCTTGTTTTTGCCAGGTTTGTCAAAGATCAGATGGTTGTGGATGTGTGGTGTTTCTTCTGGGATCTCTGTTCTGTTCCATTGGTCTATGTCTCTGTTTTGGTATCATTACCATGCTGTTTTGATTATGTAGCCTTGTAGTATAGTTTGAAGTCTGGCAGTGTGATGCCTCTGGCTTTGTTTTTTTGCTTAGGATTGTCTTGGCTATGCGGGGTTTTGTGATTCCATATGAAGTTTAAAGTGTTTTTTTCCAGTTCTGTGAAGAAGGTCATTGGTAGCTTGATGGGGATAGCGTTGAAATTATAGATTACTTTGGGCTTAGCTTGATGGGGATAGCGTTGAAACTGTAGATTACTTTGGGCAGTATGGCCATTTTCACAATATTCATTCTTCCTAACCATGAGCATGGAATATTTCTCCATCTGTTTGTGTCCTATCTTATTTCATTGAGCAGTGGTTTGTAGTTCTCCTTGAAGAGGTCCTTTACATCCTTTGTTAGTTGTATTCTATGTATTTTATTCTCTTTGTAGCAAAAAAAAAAAAAAAAAAAAAAAAAAAAATAGAAATCTTAAATAGACACTCAATAGCTATCTTAAAAGTAAAAGAATAGAAACTGTACAAAATATATATTCAAATCACAATGGAGTTAAACTAAACAATAACAGAAAGATATCTGAAAAATATTCACATATTAGGAGAGTAAAATACACATTTCTAAAAAAGTATCAGAGTCAAAGAAGATGTCTCAAGAGAAATTATCGATTTGTGGGATCCAGAAAAAGCAGTCCTTCAAGATAAATTTATAGCATTAAATACATATATCACAAAAGAAGAAAGATCTAAATTTAATATCCTAAGCTTAGGAAACTAGAAAAAGAAAAGCAATTTAAACTTGGACCAAGCAGAAGGAAATAAATAATACAAATTAGAGCAGAAATCAATATAACTGAAAACAGGAAAACAAAAGAAAACCTAAATCTAATTCTTTGAAAAAAAAATTAATGAACTTGAAGTACCTCTAGCCAGGTTGAGAGAGAGAGAGGGAGAATAACAAATTACTGATATCAGAAATGAAAGAAGGATTATTGCTAGTGATCCCATGGGCATTAAAAAGATAACAAAGAAATGCTATGAACAACTCTACGCTTATAAATTTGGTAGTAACTTAGATGAAGTGGATCGATTTATAAAATGGATAATGTAAGTGAATGAACTTTGAAAGATGAAACTGTCAAAACTCACACAAAGAAAAATAGGTAATCTGAGTAGGCCCGTGTCTATTAAGAAAATTAAATCAATAATTAACTTTCCAGGAAAGAAAGCACCAGCCCAAATGGTTTTCATTGGTGATTTCTACCAAACATTTAAGAAGAAAATAATGCCAATTATCTGCACTCTCCTCCAGAAAATAGACACAGAGGGAGCATGTACTGGGTCATTCTGAGCCAACATTACTCTAATAGCAAAACCAGATAAAGACATCACAAAAAAACCCCACAGACCAATATCATAAACATAGATGCAAAAATACTCAAAAAACTATAGTACCTGAGATTCAATAATGTGTAAAAAGAATTAGATGCTACAGGCTGGATGTGGTGGCTCATGCCTGTAATCCCAGCACTTTGGGAGGCCAAGCTGGCAGATCACTTGAGGTTAGGAGTTTGAGGCCAATCTAGCCAACATGACGAGACCCCATCTCTACTAAAAATACAAAAATTGCTGGGCATGGTGACACACACCTGTAATTCCAGCTTCGCGGGAGGCTGAGACATGAGAATTGCTAGAACCTGGGAGTCAGAGGTTACAGATTGCACCACTGCACTCCAGGGTGCACGAAGTAAGACTGTCTCAAAACAAAAAGGAATTACACACCACAAACGTGGAGTTTATTCCAGGTATACAAGACTGGTTCAACATTCAAAGCTCAATTAATATATTCCACCATATTAACAGGCTAAGGAAAGAAAATCATATCATCACACCAACTGATGAAGAAAAAGCACTTTACAAAATCCAAGTCATTCGTAATAAAAGCTCACAGTGAAGTAGAAATAGAAGGAAATTTCCTTAACCTAATAAAAACACACCTATAGAAACTTATGGCAAATATCATATTTAATTATGAAAAACTGGATTTTTTTCTAAGATTACGAATAAGACACCAATGTTCTCTCTCACCACTCCTATTTAATATGGAACTGAAAGTTCTACCTAGTGCAATAAGAAAAGAAAGAAAAATCAAAGGTATGTAGATTGGAAAAGAAAAACTAAAACTGTCTTTATTTGCTGATGACATTATTGTCTATGTAGAAAATCCCAGCAAATCATTAAAAGTCTCCTGGAACTAGTAAGAGATTTTAGTAATTTCATGTGATACAAGAGTTAATATACAAAAGTCAGTTGTTTCCCGTATACTAGCAACAAACAAATGAAAAATGAAATTTTTTAAAAATGCCATTTACAATAGCACAAAAGAAAAAAGAAGAGATATAAATCTAACAAGATATGTGCAAGATCTATATACTGAAAACTATGAATTCTGATACTTGAAATTAAAGAAGATCTAAATAAATGGAGAGATATTCCGTATTCATGGATTGGAAGAATCAATATTGTTAAGATGTCAGTTCTTCCCAACTTGTTCTATAGATTCAACATGATCCCAATCAAAACTTCAGCAAGAATTTTTGACATTTTATAAAATTGACAAACTGATTCTAAAGTTTATACATAAAGGCAAATGACAGAAAATAGCCAATACAATACTAAAGAAGAGAGACTAAGTTGGAGACCTGCTATAAAGCTGCAGTAATAAAGTCTGTGGTTTTGGCAAAAGAAAAGATGCATGGGTAAGTGGAATTGAAGAGAACATAATCAACCCTCTAAGAATATTAATAAATAAATGATTTCAAATAAATGTGTTAAAGGTCTAACTATCGAGATAGAAAAAAAAAAAATCAGTGTTTGCCAGGGAATGAGGCAGGGTTGAATGGGTAAAGCATAGAAGAATTTTTAGGGTGGTGAAAGTATTTTGTATGATACTGTGATGGTGGATATTCACAATAAGCATTTGTTAAAATCTATAGAACTTTACACCACAAAAGGTGATTATAATGTATGCAAATTTAGAGAAATCATTTAGAAGGTCAAGGTATTCCAAGATGGAATACACACTATAACAAAACAATCTATGTTATACATGTTTTAAACAATTTGTAAAGGGGTTGAAGGAAAATGATGCTGATCCAAGTAACTATGGAAATGAGTGAGTCTTCAGAATAAACACTAAGGAAACTATTTGATAAAGTTATTTCCCTCGGGGTTACAGGTTAACAATTCTGATACCTTTCTGTATAGTGGAGTCAAATAATTAAATTAATGGATGGCGGATGGTGGAGGTCAGCTTTCTTACAGTTGAGTGGTTGTTACAGATAAGCAAGGGAAGGAGGCTGGAATAATCCATTTGGTAATGGATTAGAGTTAGAGACACCAGTATGAATTTACGTTTAGCTTAATATAGATACAGAAAGCTACACATTAAAAAATTGATAAATATTGTGTATTTACACAGGTTACTACACATATATATTTCCCCCATCTGTCAGCTGAGGGGGCCTAAAATCAATGACATCCCAACAGCAATAAGCACACAGCCCAGATCCTGTTTGTGTGTTTTTTTTTTTTTTTTCCGTTGCCTAGCCTGGACTGCAGTGGTGTGATCTCGGCTCTCTGCAACCTCTGCCTCCTGGGTTCAAGCGATTCCCCTGCCTCAGCCTCCCGAGTAGCTGGGATTACAGGCATGCACCACCTCACCTGGCTAATTTTTGTATTTTTAGTAGAGACGGGGTTTTGTCAAGTTGGCCAGGCTGATCAGGCTGATCTTGAACTCCTGACCTCAGGTGACCCGCCTGCCTCAACCTCTCAGAGTGCTGGGATTACAGGCATAAGCCACCACGCCTGGCCCCAGATACCAGTTTCTAATACCATTCTCCAATTAAAGGAACCAGGGATCATTGGAAAAATGGCTGACTACAGGACTAAGGCAGGAAATATACAAACTAAGCCTGGAACAGTTTGTAGTTCCAAAAAGTAAGCAATTATTTAAAAGACACACACACACACACACACACTCACACACACACACGGTTATGGTATGTAACAGGGGCACATAAACAAGCTAAGAGATCTCCCAATGGCTAAAGCTGGAACAATTTGAGCAACAACAACAAAAAATCAAGTAGTGTTGGATTATATCCCAAAGTATTAAATAAATATCCACAAGACCCTACTGATAAAAATAAATGATTGAATAAATAAATGGGGAAGAATGAGCAGATTTCCCAGGCAAAAGTTTCCAAGTAATTTTTATAAATATTCTTCCCTCAAGCGGGTGGGAGATGATTCCTCACTCACTGAGTATGGGCTATGCTTACTGGTTCCCTTCCAAAGGGTACAGCGGGGAAAGGGGAGGGGCAATGAGTGACTTCACAGTGAGGAAAGTGAAGCACCAGCCCTGCCAGGTGCTCCAGTCACCATCACAGTGAGAAGCCTTGATAGGATGTGATGAAAATGGCATGTTACCTCCGTCATTTTCCTCCCCCAAACACAGAACCCAGTCTATTCCTGAGAAAAGTATCAGACTAATTTCGATAATGGGGTTTCCTGTAATTTACCTGATTAGCACTCCTCAAAACCATCAAGGTTATCAAAAATAAGAAAAGTCTGAGAAACTTTGCCTGGGTGTGGTGGCTCATGCTTGTAATCACAGCACTTTGGGAGGCTGAGGAGGGCGAATCACCTGAGGTCAAGAGTTCAAGACCAGTCCGGTCAACATAGTAAAACCCCATGTCTACTAAAAATACAAAAATTAGCCGGGCATGGTGACGGGTGCCTGTAATCCCAGCTACTCAGGAGGCAGAGGCAAGAGAATTGCTTGAACCCGGGAGTGGGAGGTTGCAGTGAGCCAGGGTCATGCCACTGCACTCCAACCTAGGTGACAAAAGCAAAACTCCCATCTCGAAAAAAAAGGAAGAAGAAAAAAAAAAAAGGGAACAGAAAACTCTGAGAAACCATCATAGCGAAGAGGAGTCTAAGAAGATTTGACAAATAAATGTAATGTGATATCCTGCATTGAATCATGGGACAAAATACGGACAGTTGGTTAAAATTAAGGAAATCTGAATAAAATATGGGTTCTAGTTAACAATAATCTATCAATAATGGCTTATTAATTTTAACAAAATATATCATACTAATGTGAGATAAGAGGGGAAACTGCATTTGGAATATATGGAAGCCCTGTACCATCTTCACAATATTTTTGAAATCTAAAATTACCTTATGTAGTTTATCTTTAAAAAGTAATCAATGGGACACGGATGAAGCTGGAAACCATAATTCTCAGCAAACTAACACAGGAACAGAAAACCAAACACTGCATGTTCTCACTCATAAGTGGGAGTTGAACAAGGAGAGCATATGGACACAGGGAGGGGAAGATCACACACTGGGGCCTGTTGGGGGGTGAGGGCCAAGGGGAGGAAGAGCATTAGGACAAATACTTAATGCATGCGGGGCTTAAAACCTAGATGATGGGTTGATAGGTGCAGCAAACCTGCACATTCTACACATGTATCCCAGAACTTGAAGTAAATTTTTAAAAAAGTAATAGACATCTTGTATTTGAGTGTTTTCAATATTAATTTCTATACAATGCATCTTAAAGAAATGATAATGAATATCTTTCCCCAAAATATTATATTCCTTAACTAATATTAATTTTCATGGAAAAATAAAACAGAAACAGAAACAGAAAAACTCTGCCAAAGGCAGTTTTCCAAGCCAGTGCTTGTCCTGCTACTAATGGAAAGGAAGTCTCAGGCATCAGTCAAGTCCATGCTCCTCCTGTAACCAGTGCTAGGTAAAATTCTGATCCTCCTGGAGGCAAAGTTCAAAGATCACGTTGTACAAGACCTGCCCCACCTCCTCCCATCAAGCATCTTTACTTTCTCCACCCAGACTTCCAGATGTTGTTACAAGGTAAATCATTAAGTTCCTCTTCTCTCAGTGGCTTGCCCTTGATAAAGCATTGGCCTGACCACTAACCCTTTTCCTCTTCCACAGAATATTTAAACTAACCCAAATGGGACTCAATACAAAGTCCATCATTGGTTGCGTCAACTCTTAGGTCATGTGAGCAATTTGCGCAGTCTAGCCTCCAGACATTTTGCTTCCTTAAGCATGTTGTTAGGTTGAATTGTGCCCTCTCCAAGTATATATAGGTATGAATCCTGACCCTTAGTATCTTAGGGTATGACCTTATTTAGGGATAGGGTTTGTACAGAAAAAAACTGAGTTTAATTTGAGGTTATAAGGCCCTGAGAGAAGAGAAATGAAGAAGAAATTATTAAGCATAAAAGAATCAGAACTTGAAGATTTGAGAAACTCTCAGTCTATACCTATTGGAAAAAATAATAAAGTTGCTCTGGAGAGAACACCAAGGATGTGTCTAGACACTGTCAGCTAAAGAGACGAGGCCTGGGACTTGTGCATCCTCAACCATCTCACAACAAACCGCCAGCTTGCACTGAAGTGGACAGAGTTGAAACATAAGGAAGGAAGGCTGTCAGGCATCTGATTCTCCACTAGGCCCGAGGCGAGGGGGCCCTGAACAGAACATGGAGACAAAGAAGATTATCCTGAAGACTTAAAAGCTGGATTTCCAAATGCTTCAGACCCATGGCCCCTTTTGGCCTTCTGATTTCCCTTTTTTGGAATGGGAATATCTATCCTCTGTCTTTCCCACCTCACATGTTAGAAATAAATAACTTACTATTTTCCCAAGCATGCAGATAGAGAGGAAATTTTGACACAGAATGGATCATACGTCTCACTCATATCTGCTCTGGATGATTTGGATGATGAGATTTGGTACTTAGAGTTGATGCTGGACTGATGAAGGCTTCTGGGGATGTTGTGGTGGTGAATATGTTTTGCATGTGAGAAGGACATGGATTTTGGGGTGCCAGAAGGCAGACTGTTACGGGTTGAATTGTGTCTCCCCAAGAAAAAATATGTTGGAGTCTTACCTCCTAGTATCTCAGAATGTGACCTTATTTGAAGATAGAGTCTTTACAGAGAAAATCAAGTTAAAATTGAGTTATTACAGTATGCTCTAATCCAATGACTGATGTCCTTATAAAACAGGAAATATGGGCAGGGCGCGGTGGCTCACGCCTGTAATCCCAGCACTTTGGGAGGCTGAGGCGGGTGGATCACAAGGTCAAGAGATCGAGACCATCCTGGTCAACATGGTGAAACCCCGTCTCTACTAAAAATACAAAAAATTAGCTGGGCATGGTGGCGCATGTCTGTAATCCCGTCTCAAAAAAAACAGGAAATATGAAGACATAGAGACAGATACTTGCAGAAAGGAGACATACACAGACACAGACACAGACACAGATACACACACACACACGCACACACATGCACGCAGAGTGAGCAAGCGAGAGAATCATGTGAACCTGAAAGCACAGATCAGAGTCATGTGTCTACAAGCTAAGAAACGCCAGAGATGGCCACCAAGCCATCAGACCCTAGGAGGGAGGGATTGAACAGATTCTCCTTCAGAGTCCGAGTCCTCAGAAGGAACCAACCCAGGCAAACTTGGTCTTGAACTTCTAGCCTCCAGAACCATGAGACATTAATTTCTGCTGTTTAGGCCACTCCATTTTGTGTTACTTTGTTATGGAACCCCAGGAAATTGATCCCTGTCATGTGCTCTTTTACCTTCAGAAATTTTGAAAATTATGCTATGCAGTTTTGACACTCTTCCTTCTATCCTGGTTTTGTTTAACTAACTCCCACTTACCCTTCAGTTCTCAGTTTGGGATTTAATGTTTTAAGAAGCTTTCCTCATCATTCCCAAGCTAGTTAGGCACTTCTGTGGTCCTCCACGAGCCTCTTGTGTTTCTGCCAGCACAGCATTCAGCTTACTTCATGGTGTCTGTTTGTCTGTCTGTCTCCACCACAGGCTGCAAAGTCCTTGAGGACAGAGCTGTTTTCTGTTTCTCAGTGTGCTCAGAACACAGCTGTAAACACATAGACAGCATCTCAAAACTAATTTTTGAATGAATAAGTGAAATCTAAACCTTAGAGACTAAAAACAGGTACCAAGAATTAACCAGGCCATTAAGTGACCAAAAATTTCTATAAGCATGGGAAAATTACTGGCATTTGTGAATATTAAAATCCATCAGCATGCTATTTTCCAAATAGCACACAATTCTGTCCTCTGCCACTGACCTTGCCTTGATTGAGTTGCCCTCTGAATTATTTACATTCTCATGCACTTCCTGCGAAATGGTCATGGCTCCACATCTCATAAAGGGTTACAAATTTTCTGCATAAATTAACATCAAAATTCCTAGTTGACAAGGGAAACAAGGCAAATAAATGATGGCTTACTATACAACTTCCTCTCTCTCACCCACACACACAAAGAAGCCTGGTATAGCAGACAGTATACAGGAGCTGAATTCAGAAGAAACAGGTTGGAATTCTGATCTTGCCATTTTCCAGCCACGCGGCTTTGTTCCCATCATGAGGCAGCAGGGCCATGGAAAGGGCATATAGCCATGAGTCTGAATCTCAACTAGCCTTATTATTCCTTAGCGGAGGGACTGTGGGCAAGTTAAACTCTTTGATAATCTGATTTCTTATCTCCAAAATGAGAGTGAGGAGCTTCGTCTATTCCTCATCTCCTTCGTAATATCAGTGCGAGAAGCAAATGAGAACATGCATGGAAAAACTTTGCAAATGGCAAACTGTTGTACAGACTGGTGTTCCTCCAACATTTCCCCAATAGGGGCTCCACCAAGAAAATGTCCTGGTCAAATAAACATGGGAAATGCTTTTGATGCTTTCCATCTTGCACATTACAAACTGGATTCCCATATGAAAGGCTCTGAGATACTTTGTAATTAAAAAATAAAATAAACACCTGTTTAATCGTGTCAGCTACAATGTTTCCCAAACTTGTTTGTACAAGAAAATGTGTGATTTTTCATGTGCATATGTGTGTCTGAACACTTTTCTAATATAGATACCAAACAGCACACTTCGGGAAACATTCTCATAAAGCAATCAGGGGGAGTATCTGCCATCACAGATGTTATTGAATTAGTGCATTTTGTAAGCTCTTCCTATGGATTATCAAAGATCAGCACCTCAAAATCATGTTGTTATTGAGGGATTACTCTGTCCATTGAGTGATTACTGTGCTAGGAGCTTTCTTTTTTTTTTTTTTTGAGATGGAGTTTTACTCTTGTTGCCCAGGCTAGAGTGCAATGATGCGATCTTGGCTTACTGCAACCTCAGCTTCCTGGGTTTAAGCGATTCTCCTGCCTCTGCCTCTCCAGTAGCTTGAATTACAGGCACCCACCACCACTCCTGGCTAATTTTTGTATTTTTAGTAGAGACAAGGTTTCACCATGTTGGCCAGGCTGGTCTCGAACTCCTGACCTCAGGTGATCCCTCCATGTTGGCCTCCCAAAGTGATGGGATTACAAGAGTGAGCCATCGTGCCTGGCCAACTAGGGGCTTTTGAGATGACATTGTGTTAAAACCTCACCTTGTTCTATGAGACAGGGATCTCAGCTCCTCTTTCACTGTTGGTGAAACTGAGTCTCAGAGAGGGGGAGAGCATGTGCCCTCTAACATACAGCTGGTCAATGGCAGATCTGGAATATAAAGTTAGGGATGCCTAACTCCTAAACCAAATACATTCTCTACTTAATCCACGTAAGAACATAAAATACTATGCTCTTCTAATGAGATTATATTCTTTGGATTATGGTTATTCTGTGCTCATGTTCAACTTTACAGCCCTTGAGATGTTTGGACCAGAAGGCTAGTACTCATGTCCCCTGGCAGGGCCAGACCTCCAGCTTTTGCATACTTCCAGATCCGTAAAAATGCCAAAAGCTCTGCTCAGCTTCACTTAACACCTCAGCCAATGCCTTGAGGGCAAGAGAGGGGGCCCTGAAGTTAAAATTGAGGAGAAAGTACAAAACAGAAAGAAACCAGGCCTCCCAAGGACTAAAACCCAGTTTCTAATCAGCTCACTCTCAGATTGAATTGAGAAGATCTTCACCAGAAGCAAAATATCAGATAATCTGAGGCTTTGGATAATATTTTCTTCCTCTTCTGGAAGATTATCTGACATTTTTTCACACAAAATGCCTGTCATTTTATCAAAACTTAACAAGCATTCCAGAAGAGAAAAGAACAAGTGGCCAGAAAGCAAATTTAAAAACACCCCACAGATAACAGAAAGAGACCCACAGCAGATTTGTATATTGAGATGATCAGACATGGACATTAGAATTACTGTGATTAATATTTTCGAGTAAAGATATGACAAGTTGATGATTTTTACAAGAGACCTGAAATTTAAACAAAATGGTAAGTCTAGAAGTGAAAATATTGTATTAAAACTAATAACCCAATGAATTCATTATCAGCAGATTAGATGCTGTTGAAGAGAGTATTAGTGATCAAGAAGACAGCTCAGTAAAAAATAAGCAGATTTAAGCATGAAGAGAAAAGCATGAGAAATATAGAAAAGAACATGGGAGACACAAGCATGAGACATGATTCAAGAACTCAAGGCATGTCATTGGAGGACCAGAAAGAAAGGAGATAGAGAATGAAGCAAAGGCAACATTGAGAAGGCAACAGTCAAGAATCTTCCAAAACTGATGAAAAGCTACATGTTCAAGAAGTGCTCCAAACCCTAAGTAGAAACAAATAAGCAAACAAAAAACCTGGGCAACCATAATCAGGCTATTGAAAACCAAAGACAGACAAAATCTTCTAAGCAGATAGAGAGAGAATAAAAAGAAAACTGTCTCCAAAGAAGCAGCAATGAAATAGCTGAATGAGAAATTAAATTTATTTAATGTCTCCTTAGTGACCCTCTCTGACTCTACTTCCCTTTTCCCCTGGGAGAAAACTGCTGTCCATTCGTGTGGCTCTAACTTGACTTCACAGGTAAATCCATAAGCAACATAAAATACAGCGTCTTGCCTGTCTATAGAATGTTAATATATGGTACACTAAGTGAATATTCTGTAATTTTTCTTTTTATAATTGTGTTTAATTTTTCATTGTGTAAAAATTGTATGATTATATAAATTGATCCATTCCAGTATTGAATGGATATTAGGTTGTTTTTGATCTTTCATTGTCCCATAGTTGATAACACCTGTGCACGCGCACATGTGTGTGTGTGTGTGTGTGTATAATTTAGCTAATGCAGTGTCTCCAAAGTGGGGCACATACATTCCAAGGAGATTGTTTGACAATCCATAGAATTACAGTAAGAAAATGCTAAAATTCTATTTGTATTTCTTAAAGACATCATTTAAAAGTTTTCAACTTATATGTCTTAATAATATTCATACTGTACATAAGAATAGTGACATATACACATAATTTATACATAAAAAACTACTTATAGTAAGAGTACATGCTAAAAATTTTTAACTGATGGGGTATATGACTAAAAAATCGAGAAACCACTTCTCTAAATAATACAACTTGAGGTGCAATTTCTGAGAATTTGCACCCTCACTTTTATTAGATACAGTAGTCCCCATTTATCCATGATTTTGCTTTCCACAGTTTCAGTTACCTGTGGTCAGCAATGGTCTGAGGTGACTACAGTAAAATATGATGTATTGAGAGAGAGAAGAGAGAGAGAACACATTCACATAACTCGTATTACAGTATACCGCTATAATTGCTCTATTTTATTATTGGTTATTGTTGTTAACCTCTTACTGTGCCTAATCTATAAATTAAATTTTATAGGTATGATAAAGTTTTATCATCAGCATGCCTTCAACATAAAGCCCTTCATATGTGCATTTTAACATTCATGTAAAATAGTAGAACCCAATGACACAGATCAAATTCTAAGACAAATTAGCATTATTATTATTTTCAAGTGCATTTAGTTCTCAAAGAGCATCTTTGCATTCACGCTTCCCAAGCCTATCACCAGTATCTCTAAGCACACTGATCATTTTTTTCTGGAAACTGAAATATCGCTGCACAAAGCAGCAGCTGTCATAGCAAAATATTTCAGTGATGTGATAATTTGTATTTAAAATTCCCTAGGATACAGTGAAAAAGTCACAAAAATCTAAAGTCAGATGAAGAAAAGGAAGCAAGAGATTTCAGAGCCCCAGGAGTCATGACTACCAGAGTTCCACTAGGACCCCTGAAAGGGGGTCATGTAGGATGCATGTAGTATGCAAACCCCCTGGTTTCTGGTTGACAGAGAAAACTCAGTGCATGGATGACTGTGATTTAGTTATCTGAGCACTTGGACACTGTTAAAAATACCCAAAATACTTGGATATTTCAGGTACTCATTTGAATTATGATGATATTATGCAATGAATGTTTATGCAACTAATGTTAATTGACCACCTGCTATGTATCAGGAAACATGCTGGGTGCTGTGAGTAAATGACGATTCCATCAATATAGCTGACATTTATTGAGCATTTGCTATATGCCAAGATCTTTAAGTGCATTTCTTGTACCTCTGTCATCTCCTTATGAAGTTCCTCCTTCAAGCATCCTCACTGTATAAATGCAAAATCTGAAGGTAAAGCTCAGTATAAATATCCGTTCGAGGTTGCCACAGCCAATATGCGCTGGAGCTGGGACATGAACCAAATCAAGCCTTCTGGATTCCAGAGCTTTCCAACCACAAGGCTTTATGTTGTCCTAGGAAGATGGGTCCAACATAGCCCCTACCCTCACAGAACTTGTAGTCTAGTTAGATACAGACATACACACTCATACAATAAAGATTACAAAAGGCAGACAAATGAGGTGGCTGGGAGATAAGCGAGGAGACAGACGGGGCATTTGACCTCATCCTTGAAAAGAGTAGGAATTGGAGGGATGGAAGAAAAAGGGAAGCATATTCCAGGCAAAGGAAATAGCACTGCAAAGGTGCATGGCTGTGAAGAAGTGTGTGGATTTGGAGAAAAGGCTATATCCATGCAAACAGAAAATAGTGCAAGGAGGAAATAAGTCAGAAACGGCTCCAGGAAGGTCAGTGGGCCAGCTCATGGAGGGCTTTGAATGTCAAGGTAAGAGCTCCATCTTCCTACCATTGGCCATGGAGTACCATGAATACATTTGAAAAGGAATATGATATGCTTTGCTTTAATCTACACATAGAATTTGTCAGAATTCCTGCCTTGCTCTCTGGGGAACATCAAAGAATGCCTTTCTCTCATAGATATGGCTCAGTTTTGGGCTGACACTATGATCTTCAGTCCCAGGGATTTGAACAGCATTAGAGGAATAGAAGTAGGTCCCCAAGCACCCACCCTCAGTTCCCACTCCTGGAAACCTAGAGTGCTTGTGTAAATGGCTGCCTGCTGCAAAGGTGAGGTCAGGAATACACAGCTGATGTGGGGACGGAATCCTTCAGTTTCTGAAGTAAATGCAGAGAACTCCTGAGATGAGCCAGCCTAATGCTCACACTGAAGTTTCAGGCCTAATTTTAGGGACATCACACTGGGGATAAGTCCTTTGATCGACCTCACGTGTAATACCCCATGAGTATGCCACCACGTGAGACTATTTCAGGCCTGAAAGAGATATTTTCTGGGGAAAAGGAAATTTTTAGATTTCTCATAAACAGCTAACTTTTATAAGGAGACATGAGAAGCTAAAATTAAACTGCCTCAATTATTTGGCTTCTAGACTGACTTATGAAACTCACAGAGGACTTTGTGCAAATGACTAACAGCCGTAGGAAAGAGTCTTTGCAAATCTCTGCAGGCAGCAACAGCCTGGGCAGATCATGCAGGCCTTCCAGCCCCAGAACTAAGCAGTTTGGCCCAGATGGGTAGGCCTCCGGGTGAGGCATCTCAAGGAAATTAGTTGGAATCTGATTTCCGAAGAAGAGGTTATCTCTGCTCTCCCAGTGAGAGATACAGTTTCCTCCACAGTCAAAATCCAGCCATACTTCTTTGCAGGGATGCTGGCCTTACTTTTTCCTGTTTGCCCTGCAATTTCTTTCTACTCAGGTATTGTCAGACACATGAAAGAAACTATTAAGAGGGAGCCCACCTTGCACAAGACACATGTAAGGGTTCAACCCATGCCTGATTGCAGTATCCCCTAATTAAAAACAACCTAAATGTCCATCAACTGGAAAAAGGAATATATAATACATATTAAAATCAAGGGTATACAGGTGCATGGATACATTTCAAAAACATGATGTCGAATTAGAGTAAATTATAAAATGATTCCTAGACTTTGGTACTATTTTCTTAATAATATATATTAGTTGTGGCTTCCTAACAAAGGAGCAAAAGTGCAGAAACCCACATGGGAAGGATGTACGCTCATTTCTGTTTAGAAGTATTCTCTCGGAGGAAGGGTGGAAAGCAAATGAATGGGGTGCTAAGGGACTTCAACTCTCTCTGTGATGTTTTATTTAAGAAACACTTTGACAAAATTGGAAAGGAATTAGGTGATACCGAGATTTGAAAAAGCTGAGTAGTAACTACACAAATGTCAGTCTCTATTCTTCATGTTAGAAAAACTTGACTAAAAATATTTTTTAAAAAGAGGTGATTAGCCTCTTTTTCCTCTTTAAGCCATGCATATGAATTAGACTAAGAATTGCCTGTTGATCAGATTCAATATGAAGTCTGGATGCTCATGTTGTTTCAGCAACTCAGGGATGTGAGAACCTGGGGCTGGCTTCTTGGTGATTCTCCTGCTATCAGCTGTGGTCATGGCTGTCCCCAGTACCACAACTGCATCCTCTTATAGCAATGGCCCCAATCACCCCTAGGAGAATAGGCAGGGAAAAGAATGAATGCTTGCTTTTTATTGGGCAGCAAAGTCTTTCCCAGAATCCTCTGTCAGAGCTACCATTTGCTGGAGCTAAATCCCATGATCACCTTTCCTTCCAAGGAGGCTGAGGAATCAAATATCTTACAGCTAGACCATGGGCTCAGCACAGACTTTGCAGGAAGGTAGAAAGGGGAAGCAATAGATTTGGGGTAGGGAATCAAGAGGTTATGCCACACAGGGGAAGAGGGTGGGCTTGTGAAGGGCTGAGATTCCTGAGGAGCAGGTCCCCAGTAGTATGAGTGTAAGAAGTCATCACACCCAGTGAAGCCCAGAGGAAAAATTGGGCTAATAGTTCTGTGTGGTAGAGCAGAAAAAAACAGTGGGCATAGGCTTTGTAATTTCATGGACCAATGCCTTAAAAATAATGGTAAGGGCTGGCAACTACTATGGTCTGAATGTTGGTGTCTCTGTCAAATTCATATGTTGAAATTCTAACCCCCAAGGTGACGGTATTAGGACTTGGGGCCCTTGGGAGATAGACTATCAGGATGGACCCCTTATGAATAGGACTAGTGCTCTCATAAAAGAGGCCTGAGAGGATCCCCATGGCCCTTCCACTATGGGAAGACCCATCAAGAAGGTGCTTTCTATGAGCCACAAAGCAGGATCTAACCAGACACCAAATTTGCTGGTGTCTTGATCTGGGACTTCCCAGACTCCAGAACCGTGAGAAATAAGCTTATGTTGTTCATAAATCACCCCGTCTACAGTATTTTTTATAGTAGGCCAAAAAGATGAAGATAGGTACTATTGGGATGGGGGATACCAAATGAAATTATTAACAATGAAAAAAATCTACTTATACATCTTTGCTAGCAAGAAAGGATATTTTTTACATTAACAAATTAGGCACAGCCAGGTTCAATGGCTCACACCTATAATCCCAGCTACTAGGGAGACTGAGGCAGGAGGATCATTGGAGCTCAGGAGTTTAAGACCAGCCTAAGCAACATAGAGGGACACCCCACCCCAACATTAAAAAACAAATTAGGCAGAACACAGTAAAAAAGAAAGGCATGTCCTTTATTGAACACATTTAGGTTCATGGAATAGTCACTCGTAGATGCTCTTTTTCTTTTGCCAAATGCTGGTGAAAGCTTTACCATCCGCTGCTCTTGTCCAAGGACTGGCTGCTGGGAAGACTATCGTGGGGACAATGCTTTCCGTGAACAAAGAGGCAAGGCTGGATGCTAGGAAGGTAAACTAGATCAAGACCCTAAAGAGGCTTTAATGCCAAACCCAGAGGTTCACAGGCTCAGCTCAAAGGTGATATTTTTTGTGAAGCTTTTTCTGATCCTTATCCCCATTCCTCAACACCACACTTTGCAGCCTCTAGGCCCAACTCCCTCTCCTGCCTTTCTCAGACTTCAACTGGGTGATATTGCACGATGTGTGAATTCATCTGCTTTTTATCCTTGGGAAGCCTGGAGACACAGAATGACGTGTCCATTTCTGTGTCCCCAGCATCTAAACCAGCAGCACAGTAGGTGGGAATAAATGATCAATGGATGACTAGGTTAATAAATATATGAAAACATGAACATATTAGAAGGATGGATAAGGCAATCCCTAATGTATAGCTCAGTATTTAAAAGAATGAACTAGGCATCATGAAGGGTTTTGAAATGCCCAAGTTTGAATTCTGACTGTTTCTGCCTAGCTATGTGAACTCGGGCAAATTACTGAACATGCCTGTGCCTCCGTTTTCTTGTGTGTAAAAAGAGAATTATAATGGCATCCATGAGTTTATTATGAGAATTAAGTGAACGCATAAAAGTAAACCATAGTACCCGGCTCAATAATTTCTAGCTACCTTTAATGTTGCTATTGTTATCTCCAGTATCATCCTAAGTAAAGCAGGTATAAAAGTTAGCAAGCACATTAAACTCCCGCAGCTGAGCACTCGCTAGTTCGCTGGGCTCCAAGCCCTGTGCCCTAATGACCACCAGTCCACCTCCTCTTGATGCACCCTTGAACTAGGTCATTGCAGATAAAATGTCTTCGCTTTTCCACTGAGGACCTTCAAAAGTTTGCTTTCCAGACTGTTCTCAGGGAATAGCATAAGGGTTGCAGGTCTTTGGAGGAAGCTGCCATGAAATTAGTTCTAATCAGGAGCCAGGCACTTAGGAAAGAAACTCTAGCTCATCCATGGCTAGCATTTGTTGAGCGATTACTATATGCTAGATCAGAAGCAGGCAAACTGTAATCAGCAGGCCAAATCTAGCTTATTGCCTGTTTTTATAGGGTCTGTGAACTAAAAATAGTTTCTAAATTTTTAAATATTTAAAAAATCAAAAGAAGCGTAATATTTTATGACATACAAGATGCATAAGAAATGCAAACTTCTATAAAGTTGTACTGTAACACAGCCACGCCCCTTCATCTGTGTATTGTCTGTGGCTGCCTTAGTGGCCACAAGCTTGAATTATTTTCTAGCTGACCCTTTATAGAGAAAGCTCGTTGATTCCTGTGTTAGCTGCTCTTTTGGGCTTTACCTAGATTATCCCATGGGGAGAAGTGCACTTCCTGATCTCATTTGCAGTTGGGAAACAGATGCTTATGGGGTCAAGCAAGTTACACCAGGTCACACATACAGTAGGTGGCAGAAATGGGAAATGAGAGCTGATACACTCATAAAAGATGAGTGACAGTTTTCCCCCTCAGTGGAATTTTTCCTAAGACTCATCAGCCTTGTTCATTCCTCTCAAAGAAAGATAAATGACTCTTGCTATCAGAAGGACTGAAATTAAGTGGAGAGGGGAGGATGCTTTCGTAACAGTTGAATAAAGCAGATGGTGGTGGCGGGGTGGGGGGGTGGCAGATGTAGGACACAACTGCTCCAGATGCATATGGGGAGTGGAGGGGTATGGTCAGAGTAGAGGAGGGTGATGATTATCAGACAACCAAGCAGCATCCTGAGTGGTCAGCGAGGAGTACATGGCTCAGGGTGTGGGCCAGGGACCAGTCTGGGACCAGGAAGCTCTGGGGGAATAGCAAAAATCTATGCTTCTGAGAAGGCTCCAAGAGATGTCAGAAAGAAGGCCAGGACAGGGTGGACAGGGTAGTTCCTTCCCAGGTCGTTCCTGCCCAGAATAGTTCCTTTTGGCTTCGTCCTTGAAGCTTTACCCCCGCATTCTACATCCCATCCCTCAGCTGGCTCATCTGAGGGTCTGGCTTGGGCCAAGCAAACCAGACACAGGATTTGGAAGCACCTGTATGTAATGGGGAAAAGACCTTTCCAGAAGACAGGACTGTTTTTCAGAGTGGAGAAATGGAATTGTGCCTGACTGAGCCCCCATGTCACAGAACGTGGACTCTGCTAGGAGTGTTCTGTGTGTTCCATGTAATCCACGTGGAACCTGTCAAATGGGCGATGGGGAAAGCTGGCCTATTTTCCCCGACACTCCTCTTTCTTCTTTAGCAATGGGGCCTGAGTTTTATCTGGGCACATGGCTGCTGGAATAAAGACTGCATTTCTCAGAATCTCTTGTTGTGAGTGAGGCCATTTTGATAGAGTCTGTCCAAGCCACAAGTTTGTGCGACTTCCAGAAAGCGTGTTTTAAAGAGAGGAAAAGAACCCCACTGTGCTCTTTACTCCTTCCGGCTAGCTGCAACTAGGACATGGTGACTGGAGCCTTGCAACCATGTGGAGCCATGAGGTGAAAGCCTCCTGCTGAAGGAGGCAGACCAGCAAGAGAGAAGGGGACTTTGGGAGGATCCCTAAAGATTATGAAACCATCCAACCAGACCTAGCCTGCTTACCTATAGATTTTTATGTAAGAAAGAAATACACTTTTATTTTGTTTAAGCCACTGCTACTTTGGCTTTTCTTGTACTCACAGCCAAACACAACTCTTAACACATACAATGTAGAAACAGAGGTTCAGAGAGGTCACATAACTCTCAACATCACACAGTTACTAATTAGCAGAACCGGGATTTAACGCAGGTCTGCCTGACTTTAAAACCTATTCCCTTTAATAATAGTGATAACTCAATGACAGCTGACATTCATTGAACACCTACTATGTGCCGGACACTGTGCATCTTCACCAAGCTGACTGGGTTTGAACCTAAGCTCTTCTATAAGCCCAAGGTCTAAGCTAAGGCAAGCTATTTAGCCTCTGCACTTCAAATTTCTCATCTGCAGATAGACTTAAATACAGGATTGCTGAAAAAGTTAAATGAGATCACGGATGCAAAGTGCTGAGCATGATGCCTGGCACAGAGTGGATTCCTAATAGATGACCCCCACTTTATTTCTGGAATCTCACTGCCTTACCATAGGCACAGGAAGGGCACCCCAGCAATGCCCACTGCCTAGATGCCAGTAGCTGTCAGCTGCTGTTGAGGAGGACAAGACAGAGATGAGTGAATTGATTCGGTCAGTAAGCATTTCTTGAACATCTAGTGTGTGTCGTGGCACGCAGGGTGCTGCTGGGGAGACACAATTCTTGGCAGATGAGAAGTTCACAGGGATTGATCTCTCATCCAAATTAGAACAAAATTCCGAGGGACACACATGTAACCTGGGGAGATCACAGAACAGAAATCAGGGGAGTTTAGAGACCCAGCCGTCCGGCCACAGAAGTCATAAAGCTGGATTCCAGAGAGCTTTCTGCCAGCTGGCCATGGTGATCACATGTCCTTACTGGGATTTTTTGTAAGTTCAGAAGAAAGGGGGAGGTATTGAAAGGCACCAATGCCTCTTTGACAGAGAGTGGTTCCAGGGAAGATGTTAAATGACTCTGACCTGTCACCAATTGGTGGAAGATAATGGAATCGCATGCCCTTTGCAATAAAAAGCACCAATCTGAATTATCCTTCTCCTAAATAATATCATCTAAAGGCACATGAATGCTGGGAAGAACACGGAATTGGAAGTACAGAAACTTATGTTCAAAGCTTGTATTCTTTCATGTACTGGCTGGGAGACATCTCAAGTCAGGGAATTGCAGTCTCAGTCTCTACATCTGTTAAATGGGGATTAATTAAGAGCCAAACTTGCTGTTGTGAGGATCATGTAAAATAATATATGGGAAAACACCAAATGATGGTCTCGCCATCAGGACTTTACCATCAGAATAACATCTCGAAGGTTCTATTTCCTCCTCTGGAAAATAAAAAGGTGTCAGGAGGATTATATTAAAGCAGGGGAAACACTCGAAGCAGCCTCTTCAAAAGTGGCAGCCACCACCCTCATCATTAATCACAATAAGCTTCCCAGAGTCTAGGCTCCAGACTGTTTAGAGTTTTCAGTCCGTTTCAAAGAAGACAGATGTAACATGCGGCCGAGGAGCAGCCTTGGCAGTCCTCTCTGTGAAAGCGATGCTTTTGCTTCAGCTGTCCTCACGCCAGGTGCAGTTTTGAAGGCTCTTGCAGAAAGCTGCACTTCACATTCCTTGGGCTTTTCGAGCAGAGTCTTGTCTCCTCAGTCTGCCCTCAGCCCTCTTTGCAGGTGCAACTAGAAGGACACAAACGCTGTGGGGGAGCTGGGGGACCCTCCTGCAACAGGCAGCCCGTGCCGATGAGCTGTTTGTCTAATTGGCTGGGTACCCTTCATCTCCCATAAAATGAGTGTTTAATAAGAAGGCCTTTCAGACTCTATCTTGAAGATTCTTGTTTTCTTATTCATGCTTTTCAGCTTCATACAAAAAGGGATGCCCAGTGAGATATTAAATTATTAGACGATGAGGATGTTCATGTGAGCACCACCATTAATGCACTTTTCCCAGCTGTAAGCATACCTTTTCATCCTTCTTAAAAACTGCAGAGCCTACAACCCATCTTAGATGTACATTTAAAATAACAACAAGTCTTCTCCTGACCAGCGACCAGGTAAAATTGCTTTCGGGGTTTTAAAAGTTCAGTAGTTGTATAGCTGTCGGCTAAATACAGTGCATTTAAACTGTGCTTATGAGTCCGTATGTGTTCAGATATTTGCAGGAAGAAGGGAAATGGTGGAGAGAAAATAAAGAGTCAGAAGACCTAGCATGTGCTAGGAGTTCTACTGGTATTCCTATTTAATTATCAGAGACCCCTGAAATGGTTAGTAAAGTCACTTTATACTTAACAACAATAATCAAAGTGATAAAGTTATTGTGATCGTTGCTGACGTTTATCAAGCCCTTGCCATATGCCAGGCACAGTGCTAAGAGCTTTACATGCATGATCTGACATAGCCTCATATAACCCCAAGTGCTAAGGTATATCACTATCCCCATTTTACAGATTTGAGACATGCATGTGTCAAATGGAAAAGCTGGGATCAAAATATACACGCTCAGTCCCTACGCAGTAGAGTCAAAGGCAATGAGGTCAAGATGGTGAGGGACTTTGCCTGGGACACTCAGCCAATAAGTGGGTCAGCAGAGACTTGAACCTAGGTCTGCCTGATTGCAAAAACTGTCCTCTCTCAGTACACCAGAGAGGTCTTCTTAGAGGCCCTGGGGGCCAATGCTCTTTGCTCTTGAGCCTCAAACATCCCTGGAGGTTAGATACACAGGAAAGCTGAGCTTTTCAGTATGTCAACTCAGGCAATGTCCTATTTAACTCAAGTAAGGGCCCTGGTGATGAGTTTAGGCTTCACTGTAGGTGTTGTGGGAAGCCGTGAGCCAGAAAGTGACACGTTCTTATTAAAGGTTTTTAAAAAGCACTCAGGACTCTGTAGAGAACAGACTGAAAGAGTGGGAGCAGGTTGCTCATTACATAATGTAAAGTTTCTAATTGCATAGAGACATTTTCCTTGTAAGAAAAATAAAATATTCAAATAAAGCCAAAGTCCCTCTTAACTACTACCCCCACCCTGATGCAGTTTCTTATGCCATCCTGGAGGAAGCGCTGTTTCCAGGGGGTAACAGCTTCGTATTCAAGTGGTGTTGTGAGCATTACAGAAAGCAGGAATGGCATCTGGATTATTTAGTGTAGCACCCAGGAAGCCAATCAAGGTCAGCAAGAGCAACTCACGCTCAGCTGACTCTCACCCAGGGTAGAAGTTTCTATAGCTCACTTTTGTATAAATGGTAGGTGAGAGCACAGAGGAGCATGGACCACTCTTCCCAGAGCTGCAGAAACCAAGCAAGGTAATAGAGAGTGGAGAAAACCTAGAAAGACAGGGAAGGTAATAGAGACAAGATGAGCTTCTCAGGTAACTAATAATAGAAGCTATTTATTGATGCTTGCCTTGTGCCACGTTCTAAGCATCTAATATTCACTAAGTTATTTAAATCTCACCACTCTGCCATGCTACTACAGTTGATTCTCATTACTTATGGTAGTTATGGTCTATACAGACTCTGTGAACATTGACTTTTTGTCAATCAGTGTATGTAAACTTACTCTATGTGTGTTTTTCTTTAAACACAGTCTATATGATACATATTGCTGATAGCACACTGAATTCACAGCCTACAGTACCATAATTTATTCCTGAATGATGCTTCTCCAACATGTATTTTCTCCACAAGGCATATTACAACCTTGCTTCACTTAGGAACACATGGCAGAGCTTCAGCACCAGGCTAGGGGACCTTGAAACAGAGAAATCACCAATAAATGCACTATAATGAGAAAAACATGGCACTGAATATGCTGCAGAAAGGATACTGACTCAGAGTGTGAGAACAGAGACAAGAAGGCAGATTGTCACCTTATTCCACCTCCGCTAGGAACACGCAGGTTGAGTGACAAACATTTCACTGTTCTGCGCATGTCTGTGAATGAATGAGCTTGAAATCATGAGTGTTGGTTTAGGGGCTACAAATAAATTGCAGCACAGGGTTCATAAATAAGGAGGGTCAATGGCACAATTATATCCCTATTTTATAGATGGAAAAACCAAGGCATAGAAAGGCAAAGTGCCCACCTCAGGTCTTACAGCCAGTGAGTGTCAGAGCCAAATTATGAACTCAGTCACTCACTCACCCTCTCCACGGCATTGCCCTCTTGCCTCCTGTACCATTGGGTGGGTGCAAGGAGCAGTTGATGGAAGCCTAGAATATCTTCGCATAAGACACCTATGTTTGCTGTGAGCAGAACTAGTGCAAAATGGGGAGACTCAGAGCTTCCCTATCATGGGGTTTGGTTTAAAGAAGGTTATGCAAGAGACATGCACAGCACACAATTCATGCTTGACAAATAGTCCCCAATCCCCTCAACACACAGAGAAAATAATAAAACTTGGAAAGCCCCTGCAGACCACACACAAGTCATCTGACCTGAGAGCAGATGCCATTATGCCTCTTGAATACTTGTTCCAAAGAAACCCAACTGGAAACTCTGCAGAGAAACCAGATCCTATAATTTAAACACAAAATGTCCTCACTTGCCCAGGAATGCCAACAAATATTTTCAGATTCTTTGATCTCCATTTCAAAGCTCTGCAAAACTCATCTGTAAAAATTGCAAAACTGGCACAAAACAAGAGACGAAAGATTTTTTTTTTTTTTTTTTTTGGTGGATCCAAATGATGAGGAAAAATGTTTGGAAGTTTATTCATTTAGAAAACTCTATCAGTGGGTTAGACACCAATTAATTGCTAAGATACAGAATTCAGGAATGCTCTGTGTTCAGTGAGATGTCATCAATTTAATACGGTGCTTTGCTAATTGAATGTATAATTTTAACAAATTCAAAAAGAGTATATCACACTTGAACAGGTTAAGAAAGAATACAGATTAAAATATGGAAGAGTCAAGTAATAAGATGATTTTTAAAAAGAGATTTGGAACAATAGGTGCATTAAGCCGCTAAGTGATAGAAAATCCCACTTCTGGTGGATTACCAGGGAGTTGGAGGCCAAGTGAAAAAAGACCTTTTGAGGGTTTCAGTCGGAAAATTGGTTCATGGTACAGAGGGAGCAGGAAAGCCACACCCTCCAGGGCACTGTGCAAGAGGCCATGTGATGCACAGATGCACAGAGGCAGATGGAAGACTAGCAGACTCAAAACAAAGAAAAAAAATCTATTTACCTATTTTGACGGTGACTCCATTTTAAATGGAGCTGGAAGCCACTGAATATCTGAAGCTCCTGAAGAACATCTTTCTCCCACGGGGCTGAGTTTTGTTGTTAGTGAATCCCGGGGAAAAATGCTTGCTGCTCTATATTTCTTGAGTTTCTCTTCTTAGTGATAATAATAATGGCTGACATTGATTGAATGCTCGTCATGGGCCTTGCGTCAAGCCAAACACTTGGTGCACTTTATCTTGCTTAGCCGTGATAACCATCTTAAAGTCTAAATTATTCCAGTTTTGCAAATGGGGAAATTGAGAGCCAGAGAGGTCAAGCACACTTTCCAAATCCACAGTCAATGAGTAAGAAAGTCTGGATTTGAAATCAGATCTATTTGCTCCAAAGCCTGAAAAGATGAAAAAGGTGGCTATGAAAATAAGTCCATTGAGGTCATCAGAGCCACAAGAGTTGCACCTGCTCATTTAATGATTGGTTTATGCACCAGCCTCAGGGCTGCTATGACTATGTGATGTAATTCCAGTTCCAGACCCCTTTTCAATGTCCCTTGGGAGATCACAGGGTAACAAAATGAAGGTAACAACAGCCTCACTAATAGAATATTAGATTTTATTGACTTTTTGATGCCCAGGACAAACCACAGGTATCATGCTGCTGCTACAAAATGGGTATTCCGAGTAAGTTTATGTAAGAAAGAGAAAACTCCTGTTCCCATTGCCACTGAAAACATTCCATCCCAACTTCTGCCACTTCCCACTATCAAAATAGCTGGGGCTATTATCAAAGAGTACAACTCTTTGCAACCTTCACCCTTAATTCCATGACATCTGTCCTCATCACATTCTCCCCTTCCAGCCCATCAGTAGACCAGGCCAGGCAGGTCCACACCCCGGCAGTTTACATCTGTCCTTTCATGTCTTGCATGGAACAATCCGACAAACACCTCACATGTCTGATGTGGGAGTATAAAAATGATGCTGTCTTAACATCTAGCATCAGGAGTCTCTCCCAGGGAAGGAACTTTCACTGGGAGAATGCCTTGTGGGGAAGACAAGGTCCAGAAGGTAGGTGTTAGCAGTACCAAGGTAGCAAAGAGGTGATTGGAGAATCGAGTATCAGAAGTGAACAGAGGTGCGGCTGGCAGGATGTGAGAAAGAAAGAGTGGGAGGACCAAGAAGGAGGCTCAACATTACCAGAAGCTGGAAGCAGACTTTGTAGAAATCAGTGAAAGCCATCAGGATCAGGGATACAGGCAGAGTTGTAACTTGTGTGAGTGTGCTCCAGCATGCTCACATATGTAGCTCTGGACCTTTCCTGAAAGTCAGTGAATGTGTGTGAGCTGTCTTTGGTGACAATTATTAAAAAGGTATGACTTTAACAAGGATATTAACAAGGATATCCAGGACTTGAACTCAGACCCGGAACAAGTAAACTTAAACATTTACAGAATTCTCCACATCAAATACATAAAACATACATTCTTATCAGTATCATATCGCACCTATTCTAAAAGTGACTATATAATTGGAAGTAAATAACTCATCAGTAATTGCATAGTATTTCATAGGTTTAAATGAAATATTGGTTGGCTGCTAGTTTGCTATTTTCTTCCCTTATTCCTTCCTGTCTCCATTGTTAAGCACAATTATTGGCATAAAAGAGGTTTTCAATTCCCATTTTTAGACTGCATTCTAGCCTGGGCAATAAAGCAATACTCCCATTCTCTCTCCCTCTTTCTCTTCCTTTTTCTTCCTCTCCTTCATTCTTTTTTTTCTTTCTCTCTTTCTTTCTTCAAAAAAAAAAAAAAGAAACTACATTTATAATAAATAAAGCTTTAAATCACCCAAATATATTTAATATATATTCATAAATAAAATAAAAATAAAAAAATAAAAAGGTATGACTTTTCCTTTTGGGTTGACGGTCTATAAAATGGGTTAACTGAGCAGGATGCAGGGGTGGGTGGATGCTCCCCACACTGAACTTAGCAAGACCAGGATCTGGAAATTGGTGGGAACAAGAGAATGAAACCACTCTCTCCCAAATTCCCAGAATCTTGGAAAGGGTCCACTGGGGCACTTTAGGGTTTCTGGGTGTTTCATCCAGATCTACATAACTCTAGAGGCCTCCACTGATTTCTGGGGTATCCATAAAGACATTCTAAGATAAGAGAAACACAAGACATCACTGATGATAGAAGCCTGATAATAACAAGTACAGTTTACTGAGTGTATGCCATTTGTCAGGTCCCATACTAAGCAACTGACGTGTGTTAATTTATTTACTCTTAACAACAAACCTTTAAAGATGGAGTATTAATTTCTTTATTTTATAGATGAGCAAACTGAGACACCAAGAAGTTGCATGATTTGCCCAAGTTTGCCAAGCTGTAGAGTGACGGAGGCAGGTGGAACCCAGTCAGTTGGGCTCCACAACCCATACTCTTCAATGATGCCCATCAGTGAAAGACTGGATAAAGAAAATGTGGCACATATACACAATGGAATACTATGCAGCCATAAAAAGGATGAGTTCATGTTCTTTGCAGGGACATGGATGAAGCTGGAAACCATCATTCTCAGCAAACTGACACAAGAACAGAAAACCAAACACCACATGTTCTCACTCATAAGTGGGTGTTGAACAATGAGAACACATGGACACAGGGAAGGGAACATCACACACTTGGGCCTGTTGAGGGGTCAGGGGGGCTAGGGGAGGGATAGTTGCGGGGGGCTTGGGGAGGGATAACATTAGGAGAAATACTTGATGTAGGTGACAGGGGGATGGATGCAGCAAACCACCATGGCATGTGTATACCTATGCAACAATTCTGCATGACCTGCACATGTACCCCAGAACTTAAAGTAAAATTAAAAAAAAGAAAAGAAAAGAAAATGCAGAATGAATGAAGGTGGCTTGTTCCAGAAGCACCTCTGACTCCAGACCCCAGCATTTTAAGTGGGAAACCAGAACAACTCCCATACTGATTACAGAATTTTAGCTGCCCACAAGCTAGTTCCTGGAAATACAGAGATAAGGAACTGTCTTGGTTTGTTTATGTTGCTATGAAGAAATACCTGAGGCTGGGTAATTTTAACAAATAAAAGAGGTCTATTTGGCTTCTAGTTCTGCAGGCTGTACAAGAAGCATGGTGCCAGCATCTGTTTGTGGAACTTGAGGGCTGCATTGGAAGATGTACCTCAATGCTCCAAAAGGGAAAGTCAACTAAAAGCCAGGAATGGGTGAGAGCATGGAACATACCCAGGGGAGCTGCTAAGTTGCTACGTATGGGGGTTATCCTGAAGACCTATTTGGGGCTTTCCAGTGTCCCTGACAGCTGAGAATGGGTCATCCCCGCAGATGCTATACATGTAGGCAGCTAAAAGTTCATTGATACACCTTTTTTTCTGATAATTGCCCTTAGATCAAGTGCCATCTTGTTGGAAAATGACCGGGTGGTTACATTAACAACAAGAACAGAACAAAGAGGGGACAAGTTCAGAACAGAAAATTACCTGACTCTATCTAGCCATTGGCCCTCTCTGTGCTTTCCTGACTCTAATAATAAATTAGGCCTTACCTGACTACTCATCCACCCATCCATCAATTCATCCATCCATCCACCCATTCATCCATCCAGCCATCTATCCATTATCCGTTTATTCATCTACTTATTGATCCATCCATCATCTATCCAAACATTCATCCACCTAATCATCTATTCATCCATCCATCATTTCAGTGTTTTTCTCTTTTTCCATCTCTTTTTTATTTATGTATTTATACATTCATTCATTCTAGGATTTATTCACTTATTTATTTATCCAACAAATAGTTGCTAAGTACAGTTTTTTTTCTCTATTATTTCTAACAATAGCTTTCGTTTCTCTTTCTTTCTCCACATACTGTTTTAGACAAGAAAACTGAAGGCTCAGAGAAATTTCATAGTTTATTAAATAACTACTCATTGAATTACATAACATTAAACTTCCTTGGAAGATTTTTATTCAGAGAAGGAAGAGTGTCAAGTGTGAGCTGGTTATGATGATCAGCACTCCAAAGCCCTTCTCCAAGCTCATTTCCGAAACACTCAGCAAGCATTTATTGAATACCTACTGTGCATTTATTGAACCCTACTATGTGTCAGACAGGTACGGGGAACCAAGGCTACAAAGTATAAAACAAATTATGATGTCTTCGTGGGAGGTGAGTACTCAGAACTGTAAACAATAATCATAGATTTTAAATACATAAGTGAAATAATAAAGATCAGCAAAGGAGTGACTCCCTTGCTTAGGATGGCTGGGAAGTTTGCCTACAGGAGAGTGAGGTTCAGAAGGAAAAGTGGGAATTTGCAAAATATGAGTTTCAGAGAGTTTTTAACCTAATTTTTTAATTGCAAAATCAGTGTGCTTATAACAAACATTTTAAGAAGACAGACAGACAAATGTATAAAGCGAATCCTCTTACTCCCGCAGTACTCGCCCACATCCTTGAAACCCACTCCCCAGAGCGCTACCTTTGTTGACGAATGCATCACCCAGAATTCTCTAGTCATATGTAAGAATATTTCTCATTAGGAACTGTACGTGTGACTATATTTCCCGTGTCTATCCAGCTAGCTACCTACCTATGTACCTACTCTATCTACCTACCTACCTATCTGTCTATCTCCATCTTTACTAAGTCATCTTTTCATTTTAATAAATTTTTTTCATTGTTATTTTGGGTTTATCAGGTAGAATTTTTAACAGCTTTATTGATCTATAATTCACATGATATATAATACAATTTACTCATTTAAAGTATACAAGTCTTTTTTAGTATATTTACAGGATTTGCAACCATGACCACAGTGTCATTTTAGAACATTTTCATAGCTCCTAAAAAGAAACTTTACACCCTTTGCATTTCTCCTCAGCCCACCTCCTCTCCTAGTCCTAAGAAATCAATAATCTCCTTTCCTTCTCTAGAACTTTTTTTATTCTGGGCACTTGCTATAGAAATAGAATCATTTCATATGAGCTCTCTGGGACTGGCTCCTTTCCCTTGGCATGCTTCTTTAAGGCTCATCTATGTTGTAGCATATATCAGTAATGCATTACTTGTTGTCACCGTATAATGTTCCATTGTACAGATGTTTCAGATTTTACTTACGCATTCATCAGATAATAGATGTTAGGGTTGTTGCATTTTTTTGATTATTACCAATAAAGTTGCTATGAACATTTGTGCACAAGATTTTGCGTGAATATATTTTAATTTCTCTTGGGTACACATCTAGGAGTGGAGTTGCTTGATTATAGGTAACTCCATATTTAACACATTGAGGAGTTACGCAACTGTTTGCTGATGTGGCTACACCATTTTAAATTCCCATTAACAATGTATGAGAGTTCCAATTTCTATATATCTTCACCAACATTTCTTATTATCTATTTGATAATAGCTAATACAGTATTATGAAGTGGTACTTCGGTATCTCATTGTGACTTTGATATGCATTTCCCGAATAACTAATAATGCTGAGCATCTTTTCATGTACGTATGGCCATCAGTATATCTTTGGAGAAATGTCTACTCAGATATTTGACCATTGGAAAAAAAATGTGACCAGGTGTGGTGGCTCATGCCTATAATTACTCCAGGAGGAGGATCACTTGAGAGCAGGAGCTAGAGACAAGCCCAGGAAACATAGCAAGAGCTCCTCTCTACTAAAAAAAATTTTTTTAATTAGCCAGGTGTGGTGACATGCCTGTAGTCCCAGCTACTTAGGAGGCTAAGGTGGGAAGATCAGTTGAGCCTCAGAGGTGGAGGTTGCAGTGAGCTGAGACTGTGCCACTGCCCTCCAGACTGGGTGACAGAATGAGACCCTGTCTCAAGAACAAAAAATATACTGTTTGCTTGTCTTTATTATTGAGTTGTAAGACTTCTTTATATATATTCTGGATGTTAGACTCTTATCAGATATATTATTTCAAATATTTTCTCCCATTCTGTGTGCTGTCTTTTCATTTTATTAATGGTATCATGTGCCATACAAAATCTTTAATTTTAATGTGATTTAATTTATCTCTTTTTCTTTTGTGGCTTGTACTTTTATCTGCCATATCTAAGAAACCATCGCCTAACCTAACATTGTGAACATTTACTCCTGTTTTCTTCCAGGAGTTTTATAGTTTTTGCTCTTAAATCTAAATCTATGATCCAGTTTAAGTTAACTTTTTGCATACATGTGAGAGAGGCAGTCCAACTTTGTTATCTTGCATTTGGATATCCAGTTGTCCTAGCATAATTGTTGAAAAGAATCATTCTTTCCCTATTGAATTGTCTTGGCATCCTTTTCCAAAATTAATTGACCATAATATAAGGGTTAATTTCTGGACTCAGGTAATTTTTATACCAAATGAAAATAGAAATAATTTGGTCTTTTTCTTTCTAGTTTTTATGGCTCCAATGGTCTTCTCTTGCCTGAAATGGATGGCTAATACCTTTAATAAAAGCCAAGGGTTAATGGGAATACCCCTGTAACCCACTATTCCAAAATGTTTCTAGTGAGTCTCCATTAAACACTGAGATAAGTTCTCTAAGGATCACTGAAAAGAGGTGGATTTAATAGGAGAAAAGACATGTAAGTTTATTTGATTATAGTTTTACATACCATGGGAGCCTCCAGAATGAAAACCCAATGTTCCAATGTAGTGCAGAAGCTTGCATGCCATCTTACAGAAAGAATGGGGGCTCAGAGCATGAACAAAAACAAGTTATGGTGATAAGTCAGGGCTTGGGGGCAAGGCAAGTTATGGGAGGGGGAGAAAAGGACACTTGGCTAGCAAAGTCTTTTTTATTAGGCAGATGAAACCTCACAGGTAGCAGCCCTCAGAGAAAAGAGATAATAAATGTTTCTTTCAGACCTTTAAAGGTGTTAGACTTCTAGATTTTCTTTCCTAGAACCGGACAAGGGAAGGCCAGACTGCATCAAAGCAGATTCTCTACACATCCAAATTTCCTCCCTCACCCCCTTCCACAAAGGAGAGCTTGGCAGGAAAAATAGCAATTGGTTATGTAGGCTGTTTTTTAATTGGTTGTGTTGGGATTTTCATAAGGAATCTCAAATTAGATTTTTTAAAGCCTCAAGGCTAGAAAGCTACGCCAAGGATTTGTCATCATACTGTCTGTAATACCTGTATGAATTGGGTGAATTCCCCTCTTCTCAAGGTTCCAAAGTAACTTAAGCTTCCTGGGCCTGTCAGAAAGTGCCATTCTTTACTTACCACAGGTCAGGAACCTCATAATGGGACTGTGTTGATAAAGTACCAGGCCAGTCTTTCCAAGGGTCTTTTTATGGGTTCTAAGTCAACCTGAATTTCTAAAAGTAATCTAGTCATATCAGAAAATATGCTATACCAGGCGAGGCATTGGAAAAACAACGAGTGTCGCAGAAACACTAAGGCCCTTACTTGATATCCTTAGGTGAACATGGGAATTTTGCAACTAGTTGCTTAGTGGTTTTGTCTGATTCCTAAAATGAACATTAAATAAAGACGGTATTAATTCAAATTATCTGAATATGTAAGAGGTTATTTCCTGACAAATCAGAAACTCAACAGTGGCGTCTCATCATAAAGAAGGCTTCATGTAAGTTCTCACCCCAGCATCACCCCCTGTAACCCATTATTCCTATTTCCCCAGTTTAACTTCATGCAAACATGTATCTGGACAGATCAAAAGAGTGGCTTTTGATGGTTCCCCCACTGCATATAAAATAGAGTCTCAGCTTGTCAGCAAATGCCTTTGTGATCTAGGCTGTGCTTACCACTGAGCCACTTATCCCCATAACCCAATCTCACAAATCACTCCTCTGTTCTTTCAGATGTCTGGGCCTTCATTCCTGTGGTTCCCTTGCCTGTATGTCCTCCTCTATATTCAACCACTACTGAGCGTCTTTCTGTAATTAATTTAAATGACTCCATTCCTGGTCTCCCAGTCTGGTGGAGCAGCTTTTTGCTCAGTAGTCCTGAGCAACTTGTGTCACCATTTTCTTTGTGTGTGTGGGGTGGGCAGGTTGTGGGTGTGGGTATGGGTATGTTCTCTTCTATGCTGTGAACCTCTTAAGAGCAAGGCATCAGAAGTCCAAGTCACTTTCTCCCTAGTGGGCCCTTCCCTTCTGCTCTCCCGAGGGTCTCCTGTGGCTTCAGGCTCCTATTCCAGTCAATGCCTTGCTCTTAAGAGGCTCACGTTAATTTAAGAGGCTTGCATTAACTTCTATAACCCCAGGGCCAAGACAGTGCCAGACATAGGAGAGGTGCCCATAAATGTTTGAATGAATATATGAAAGTTAATCTAAGGACCAAAACCTGACTAGGGTTTAATCCCCCACACCATTAAGATGGTGCCCAGCCACTCCCCTAGTTGTGTTTTCCTGTATTTTAGAGAACTCTAGCTCTAGGAGAGTCTTTCCACAGGAGACTTCCCATCATGGTCAAGCATACCTGGGAAGTGCTGTACACTAAGCTCTTTTTTTTTTTTTTAGACACGTAGGAACATTCATCCGTAAAATGATCTGAAAAGCCCCCCAGTGCTAAAACAGGTTTTTCTTTTTTTAGACCAGTGTTTCACAAACCGACTTGATTATTAAACCTTTTCTCCAAGTAACACCTTATACCTTTAGAAATGGTCGCTCTGCAGAATTCTCTTGGAGTCACAGAAAGAGGAAACTGATTAGTCTTAACTCCCCATCCCCAAAGTCACAGGACAGGTCAATGGCAGAGAAGGAACAGGACTTGTGGTCATGGACTCTTGATGTGAAGACAGTTCTAGGGCCACATAAACCAAGTTTTTGATCCCCCTTTTGCAGGAATAGTTGGTAGACTGGGCATTTATAGCCATGATTGAATGTCATAGCTTGCAGACCCTGTTTGATTGCAGAAACAGAAACTTAGCTCATGCCAGCTTATGGTCTGGCATCAGACCTAGCTGGATCCAGAGCTCAAACTTATCAGGAAGAAGTCTTCCTCTATGTCTCTCAAGTCTACTTTCCTCTATTGGGCGATATTACCAGACATGCTTTAGCTAAATGGAGGTAGAATGACCTTGGACCATCCCCAACTTACTCTGCTAAGCAAGGACATCTGATGGAATGAGTGCTTTTCTGATCTGATGGCTCCAGCCAGAGTCCCACAACTATCTCTCATGGGACAAGCATGGGCCATTCACCTAACCCTGAACCAGTCACTCAACCCCTAATTGGAACAGGGCTAGGTCAAAAGATCCTTGGAGCAGAAAGACAGATTTATTCCACCTAAACCACAAGAAAATTATCACTGGAACAGAGGCAGGTTTCCAAAGGAAATTAACTGGGATGCTATTGCTAGATGAAAGTAACTAGTGCAAACAAAGCAACGAAAGCACCACTTAGCTAGAACTGCATAGATGTCCATTAAGCTGGAGGCATGGGCACTATGCTAAACATTTCAATGCATTATGTACAATTATTTTCCCCATTTTGCACTGAAGTCTAGTGAAGTAAAGTGATTCACTCAAGGTCACATGCAAGTCAGTGGAGGAGCTGAGGGTTAACCTCGAGTGATTTGACTCTGAAGTCTGAACTCTTAACCACTGGGGTGGACTGCTTCAGTATCCGTTCCTTGTTTCCCTGTCTGAACTCTTTTCTTGTTCACGGGACTTTTAAAATTTATTTTATTTTATTTTTATTTTTTTAATTTTAGATGGAGCCTTGCTCTGTTACCCAGGCTGAGGCTGGAGTGCAGCAGTTCAATCTCAGCTCACTGCAACCTCCACCTCCCTGGTTCAAGCGATTCTCATGCCTCCGCCTCCCGAGTAGCTGGGCAGGCACCTGCCACTACACCTGGCTAATTTTTGTATTTTCGTAGAGACAGAGTTTCACTATGTTGGCCAGGCTGGTCTCAAACTCCTGACCTCAAGTGATTTGCTCACCTCGTCCTCCGAAAGTGCTGGGATTACAGGCATGAGCCATCTCTCCCGGCCTATTTTGCTTTCTTAGTAATCACATTTCATAGTACTGAAATAAACCTGGGTCATTCAAATTTGCTGCATTTTCAAATGCCTCTGCTCCTCCTCCCCAGTCTGTTCTCCTGAAACAATAGCGTCTTGTTTCTAATGAGTGATCCAGTGGAGGTGGGTCTTACTTTGCCTGAGCAGACTTGTGAGGCTTTGTGTGACAGATGGACCTGGCAGCTTCATGGGCAGCAAGCACCTCCTGAGTCTTTCCTTTCCTTTCGCTCCCATCTCTTCATTAACCACTTCCCTTTCTAAGACCCTTCCCAGGATCAACTTAGGTCCCAGAAACATAATGTTTTGGAGGATGACTCCAACCAAGTGACTTCCTTTCTAGTGGACCCTTCCCTTCTGCTCTTCTGAGGGTCCCCTGCGGCTTCAGGCTCTTTTTTCAACCATCTGCATCCCCCATCCTAGCTGATTCATGCTCACGAACTTCCTCAGCCCCAATTTAGACATTACTGTAGAATCTGAGGTGCACGGAGAGCTTTGCGATTTATGTGCCACTGTGATAACATGGGAAGACTTATTTGTGGAATAGAACGAACAGTTAAAGAGAATCTGGAAAAGAAAAGGAAAGTAGCACCTGTGTTTAAGTTATCTATGCTGTGTAACACGTCACCTCAAAACTTGTGCCTTAAATCAACAATAATGTATTATTTTCTACAATTCTTTTTATTTATTTATTTATTTATTTATTGAGATGGAGTCTCACTCTGTCATGAGGCTGGACTGCAGTGGCATGATCTCTGCTCACTGCAACCTCCGACTCCCTGGTTCCAGCGAGCCTCCCGCCTCAGCCTCCCAAGTAGCTGGGATTATAGGCATACACCACCATACCTGGATAATTTTTGTATTTTCAGTAGAGGTTTCACCATGTTGGCCAGGATGGTCTCGATCTCCTGACCTCGTGATATCCACCTGCCTTGGCCTCCCAAAATGCTGGGATTACAGGTGTGATATTTTCTACAGTTCTATAGGTTGAGTGGGTGACTCTGCTGGCTTAGCCTGTGATCACTGATAGGGCAGCATTCAACTGAACGGTCAGATGGCCTCACTTACGTGCCTCCCAGTTGGTGCCCCCTGCTGGGGACCTCAGTTCTCCTCAACATGATCTCCTAACCTTCAGTATCTAGGCAGGCTTGTCCACATGGTGGTCTCCAAATGACATCCCAACAGGGTGAAGGAGGAAGCTGCAAGCCTTAGGAGGCTTGGCTTTAGAACTTGCATGGTGTTCTAAACTTCTAGAACTTTCAATTTGTCAAAGCAAGTCATAGGCCAGCTCAGACTCAAGAGAGTGGGAAGTAAACTCCATCTCTGGAGGAGAAAAGCAAAAAAGTTACATAGTGAAGGGATGTGCACATTGGGAAGGGCAGAATTGGTGGCCCCTAAACAAACCACCACGGCCTGAATGGCCTTTCCTGCATCCTCGCTTAGTAAGACAGTGGACAGGGCAGCACTGGATGAGGAGGGCAGATGGACAGCAGACACATGGCACATCCAAGATGATAACTAAGTGGTTCTTCTTCCCAAATGCATCCAGATTTCAGAGTTGCTACTCTGTGAGGTTTTAGTAGATAACAATTAGAGGCAACCAAAGGGAAAGGAGCGGCCGGTGAGGTGGTAAGCTCCTTGTCGCCGGCGTAGCTTGCACTCACAGAGAGAGAGCTTACATTCTAGGCAAGAAGACACCCTGGAGTATGAGAAGACTAAGCACAGTGAACCAAAGAGAGGCAGTGGGATATACAGAGCTTCAGAATCTGGTAATTCTGCATTAAAATCCTAGCTCTGCAAACACCTACAAGCAGTGCAACTTTAGGTGAATTAGCTGTTTGGCGTGGATCTGTTTCCTCATCAGTAAATTGGAAGTAATGATAGCACCCATCTATCGGAAATGTTGCAAAGTATAAAATAATAATTAACATATGGGAAATGCTCAATAAATGGCAATTCCTGGTACGTTGTTGCCATTATTGTTATGATTATCATTGCTATAACAGATATATTATAGCAATGCAGATATCCATTCTTACCTTCTGCAGTTTGAATGGGATTAACCTTACCCCAGTCCAGGAGCTGACTTTGAATGTCTAAGCCAGTAAGGGTAATTCCGTCTCCCTTGTCACAGTGATCAGTTCAAACTCTAGCAGGAGTCCCAGTTCTCAACCAATCAGCACGTGTCATACCCTGGCCATGCACAGTGACTGGTTCACAGGTGGTCATGTGGCCTAAGGCAACCCAATCAGAGTGAAGCTTATGACTTTGCTTGGATAGTTGTGAGAAAAGACATCCCTCACTCACTTCTTGAATATAACCAAGGAGGCAGATAGCCCCAGCAATGGTCATGAAAGAGTGTAATTTGTAAATAGACATCTTGTAACCATGAAGAAAACCATCCTGAGGAAAAAGCTGGCTCACAGAAGACTGAAGAGCTAAGAGAATCTCAAAGAAATTATCTTGAAGTCACTCCACCTGGAAGAAATGATGCAATCATTTGCCCTTAATCAATTACCCTTTATTGAGAACATACTATATATAGAGATAGGGCTCATTGCTTTAAAAATCTTATTTCTAATTCTCACAACAAGCCTACAGGTGGATTTGATTACTAATCCCATTTTATAGCTAAGTAAAATAAGGCTCAGGGTCACTTGAGGACCTGAACTTGAGTTGCTAGATGCTAAAGAACTGGACTGATTATTTAGCATAAAATGTCGAGTTGAGCCCCATATTACTCTGTTCGATAGATAAAGAAATTGAGGCCCAGAGAAAGAAGTAGCAACACAGGCCCAGAGCCCAGCCTACTCCCTCTGTCTACGCTCTTGACATGCCTGAATATTTGCACGCCCAATCATTGCTCAAGTGGATCCCATTCTGGGGCTGCCTGACTGGGATCTTAAAGATCCCCCTTGAGGCTCAAACTCAGTGTTCATGTTCCCATTTGCAAAAGACAAACCTACAGATATGCACCTCTCTGTCTCCAGTCCCTAATCCCTCTCTTTCATATCTGTTACCATCAAAAGGAAAAAAATACCCTTAGTAAGGTACAGAAAGAGACTTACTATACAGAGAAGCCAACCATTGGAGGGAAGAGAGACCCAAGAAGCAAGTTATTTTAACCTGAATGAAGGTGAATGAATAAAACTAACACTTATTGAGTGCCTTCTATAAACCAGATAGAGTTTCATGAAAGCACTTGACATGAAGTATCTTGCTTAAGCCTACTCACTCTGCAGCCCAACCCAATGATACTATCCCCATTTCACAGATAATGAAACAAAGTAGAAAAAGTTAAGGAACTTGCCCCAGGCCCCTCTGTTTATAGGTGGCAGAGACAAGATCAAAACCTTAGTCTGTGCTTCCACAGCCTGTGTGCTTACCACTCTCTAGATGCCTCTTTGAAATTGCTTCCCCTCCCACTGAGTGGCTCACCAGGCAACCAGGGGGCAAATCAAATAATGGCTGTCGGGTTTTGCTGGACTTCACTGTGTAATGAGGCGTTTAGGGAATGCATGTTCTGTTCTAAGAGCGAAGCACAAACGTGAACATTATAGCATTAGAGCAGAGGCTTCCTCCTGAGACTGGGATAATACCTTGCAATGCTTTCTCTGCCAGAAGTCTGGAGATTAAGCCTCTGAAAAAGACATGATCAGAAGAAATGGGCAAAGTCAGGAATAAGAAGTTCACACACCCAGTCATGCAAAAAAAAAAAAACATGCAATTATAAAGAGAGAATCTTAAATAGAACAAGCTTTCCTGGGCATGTATATATGGAAGCGTTCTCCCAGCCAGTTCCCAGGATTATGGATAGTTCACTGAAACAGCCAGGGTCACCGAGTTCCTGACATCTGAAAGTTGCTTTTATGGACTTTCCCCAAAATTCATCCATCAAAATGATGACTGAAGCCCAGGCAGAACTCAGTGTCCAAAGGAACAACTAAAAAGGAAACCCACAGACATGGGCATTTGGTCCTGGCAGATCCTTGCCAGTTGGTTTCAAGTATATCTTCTCCCCTAAACTTCACATCCAGTCTGAAAAAACAATATTGTTTTTTCCATTTTCCAGTTGAGATAACTGAGTCTTGGGGAGAATTTCTTACAATTATGCAGTTGATAAGCGGCTGAGCCAGACTAGAACCTCATTTCTTCTCTTATCTCATTGCCATCCCCACTGCCTCTGACTTTATGCAGAAGCTCCAACTCAGGTGAGAGTGGCCCCCAACACTGTCACCTGGCCTTGCTGACCACCCACGATGCCCTAGAGGCACCATTTGTGGAGTGTTTTCCCCTTGCAGTTATACAACGGGGCAAGCTGATCAGGCTCTTCTGTGATCTTCAGGCCAGGATCCCCATTGAGCCCCTTTCTTCAAGGTCAAAGTCATTGATCCAGATTCTTTCATAACCTGCCTGCTTGTCCTCAAGGCTACTACACTCAATTGATACCTCTTCTTGAAAGCTTTTCTTCACTTCTCCCAAGCCTGATCAAGGACTGTGTGTCAAAGCCCTTACCTTTATTTAGCACTTACTGTGAGAGAAGCCACTTCTCTGGAGACTGCACCCTTCCTAGAAACAGCCTGCAAACCCTGACGTAGGGAGACTCGAAGGTCCACCTTTGATTGGTCTAAGAGTAAATGTAAGATCTAATCTGGGCCAATCAGAATGTCTTTCCGGCAATAGGAACACATTTTCTAGAAAGTGAGGAGAGAGGCTGGGGGCACTCTAGACAAAATGATTATGAGTGGCCTTGGCCAGGGTACCCTGTTATTTCCTCTCTCCCAAAGCCTTCTCATTCTGTGGCATACTCAATGTACATCTGGTAAATCTTTCTTTTGTTCATGATGGCTATAGTAGCTTTCTGTAATATGCAACCAAAACAAAAATGCCGTATCTACTTGCTTATTCTTATCTTCCCACTTGACCAAACTCTCTGAACACTCAACTTTGTCCTAAATGCTCAGCTCAGAGAAAATACTTAATCAGGGATGGGTGAATAAATATCTGACAGCCTCATTTTTCCACTTTCTTTCCTCCCAGACATCTACATGCTTCTACATCCTTTTCTTTATATGTTTTCTCTCAAGGCAAGTTATTAAGCAATTATTCTCTGCTGAGATCTTGCTAGAGCAATAAAGAGCACAGGGATGCATCATGCAGGACCTGTCCTTGTGTATTTGGAGTCTACGTGACTAAAGCAGATATTGAACGCCTACTGCATGCCATACAAAAGCACCTTGACACATCATCTCATTAAAATCTCACAGCAGACTTGTAATAAGTGATGGGGTTGATATTTGCTGCAAGCTTTGTCCATTTCTAGGGCCCACTGGGGCCAGGCTAGTCAAGGATTAGAGAATATTGCAGCCTGGGCAGAAGGTTCTCTTGATCGGGTGTTGGAAGTTGGAGAGGAGAAGACAACAGCAATCTGCTAAAGGAGATGCATCCGCAGACTGGAAAAGGGAATTGTCTCTGGGTTCCTGGAGCTGTCCGCTGGAGAGCCAGTTGTCTGGAGACAATCCTGGATGTGGGCCCCAAACATTCCTTACGGTTCTTACCTCCCCTTTTAATGGTAAAAAAATAAGAAATGATGCCCAATGACAAATAGAGGGAAAGGGCTCCTTTCCAGGTGCTAGAGAATGATCGAGGTATCAGCTTTCGGGACAGTACCAAGCACAAGTGGCCTCATGTTCTCTCAACTCTGATTGGGCCAACCCAAGAGGCCAGTGGGAGGCCTTCAGTTTCTCGTATTTATTCTGGAGCTAACCTATTTTTGTTAAGTCAGCTTTCTTTTGGCAGAAATCAAACGCAAGGTGGCTTAAAGAAAACAAAAATGGAATGCATTCACTCTTATAAGAAAAAGGCCAGATATAAGCATGTTTCAGAGGATGGATGGTTTCAGATTCTGTCAGTGTCCTCAGATATCTGGCCCTCCCCATCACTTTATCTGCTTTCCTATGTGTTGGCTTTATCCTGTCTTCATATGGTAGCTACATAGCCCCCAATGCCTTCAAGTTTGTCTATCAGCTTGAAAATGCAGCCTAAAATAAGTACCTCTTTCTAAATAGCCCTAGCAACATTCCTGGATTGATGCTGTTGGCTCTGATTCGTCAGATTTGTAATATGTGCTCATTCCAGATTCAATTTCTTAAGGCATCTGGGGTGTCTGTATACCAGTCCTGGGCTGCAAACTCATTCTTGGAGCTATAGTTGGAGTAAATACCCTGGACTGACCATGCAAAGTAATACTGAAAAAGAGATATTTTTAGTTTCACAAAAGAGAATCCAGTTGCTGTTCGGGAAGACAAAACAGTAGGGATGAGTAACCTTGAGAAATATTTATGCATTCATTCCTTTATAGCACATGCACTACACAGAAGAGATTGTACTGGGAAAAAAGAAACACGAGACCTCGGTGACTGTAATAAAGGATAGCATCAGGTGAGGTGCAATGGCTCATGTCTGTAATCCCAGCACTTTGGGAGGCCGAGGCAAGAGGATTACTTGACTTCAGGAGTTTGAGACCAACATGGGAGACATGGTGAAACCCCAGCTCTGCAACAAACACAAAAATTGGCTGGTATGGTGGCACATGCCTGTAGTCCCAGCTACTTATGAGGCTGAGGTGGGAGGATCATTTGAGCTTGGTAGGTGGAGGTTTCAGTGAGCTGAGATCGCACTACTGCACTCCAGCCTGGATGACAGAGCCAACTCTGTTTCAAAATATATATATATATAGCATCAAATACTTCTATTGCTCTTCATGGTCTAAAAGGTGTTTTACCTTCATTACCTCATTTAATCTCTATTTTAACTGCATTGTGTTGACAGTCCTACTTTATAGTGAGAAAACTGAAGTTCAGAGAGAGATAAAGTCATTTGTCCAAATTTCCTTGGTGTGATGAACTGGACTCTTGTATTTTTTGTTTGTTTGTTTTATGGGGTGTTTTGTTTTGTTTTGTTTTGAGACAGGCTCTCACTCTATCACCCAAGCTAGAGTGCAGTGGAACAATTGTAGTTCACTGCTGCCTTGACCTCCTGAACCCAAGCAATCCTCTTGCCTCAGCCTCCTGAATAGCTGGGACTAGAGGCATGCACCACTGTGCCTGGCTAATTTTTGTTTTGTAAAGATGGGATCTCACTATGCTGCACAAGCTGATCATAAGATCCTGGGCTCAAGCAATCCTCCTACCTTGGTCTCCCAAAACATTGAGATTACAGGCAGCCACCATGACTGTCCTAGATTGGATTCTTTGGCTCAAATCTACCACTCTTCCCTGTAATAGGATTGTAAATCCATGCCCTTTGTCATGTAATTTTGCAGGTCTCTTGGTATGCCTACCTTTGACTCTGGGCTAACAGGGTGAAAATGGATGTGATATGCACTACATCTCAAGGGAAGCTTAAAATGTGCTTACAAGCTTCACTTGTCTATTGAGCTCCTATGCTCTGCCATCAGAAGAGCATGCCCGAGAAAGCAATGGCTCCAGAATATGCCCAATAAGAAATGGGTTCCTGAGACTGGCTCCCAGATTTAAGGAAGCATTCAGAAAAATAAGCTTGAACTCAACCTACTGCTGGAAGCCAAGTCCAGCGGAACTCATCAGAATCGCAGCTGACACATAGATCTGAGGACAAGAAGATAATGTTTGTTGTTGTAGGGCACTGAGATTTAAGGGGTGTATGTTACACAGCAAACACTGACTAATGCACATAACTAATAAGCTTATAAATCAGGGTTTTGGAGGCTGATATAATACAGAAACACAGAGCATGGAGAAAGGACTTTGAATGCCAGCTACCAATTTAGACTTCACCCTGAGGATAGTTGGAACTACTGAAAGGAATGACCTAGTTAGGTGCATGTGTTAGCACACTAGGCTAGTGCTTTAGTGAACAAGGCCGTGAACAGGAAACCCAAGGAGGAGGTGGGATCCGAGGTCCAGGAAGAAGGATGATAAGATAAGAGACGCAATTATGACAGCCCATACATGAATGCAGCTTTCTGTCCAGCTGTTGCAACTTCATAATTGCTCAATTCAGTTAAAATCATCAAATTAACAAGCCCAGTTTAATTTCTTATGATATCTGCCAAAAATAAGTCTTTTGAGTAACTTATACAATTGGCAACAGCAGATTTTTTTTATCCATTATCTCTTTCTGTTTAGAATTCATTTGGTTGTAATGACTAAACACAATTCAGTATTGCATTTTATAGATGCATCAAATACCAATTCCAATTTCTGACAAAGTGCTTATGAAACACAGCTACTTCGTTTGTGTTCATTTGTATGCAGCAAAACTGACTTTGGACCTGGGAACATTTAGAAGTGATACTGGGGCCAGGTGCAGTGGCTCACGCCTGTAATCTCAGCACTTTGGGAGGCTGAGGTGGGTGAATCACCTGAGGTCATGAGTTCAAGACCAGTCTAGCCAACATGGTGAAACCGATCTCTACTAAAATTACAAAAATTTTCTGGGAGTGGTGGCTCATGCCTGTAATCCCAGCTGCTCAGGAGGCTGAGGCAGGAGAATTGCTTGAACCCAGGAGGTGGTGGTTGCAGTAAGCCGAGATCATATCACTCCTGGGCGACAGAGCAAGACTTTGTCTCCAAAAAAAAAAAGTGATACTAGAATATATATGGCATATATTTTAAAGATACACATCCATGGCTGGGTGCTGTGGCTCATGCCTGTAATCCCAGCACACTGGGAGGCCATGGCAGGCAGATCACTTGAGGTCATGAGTTTGATAACAGCCTGCCAACATGGTGAAACCCTGTCTCTACTAAAAATACAAAAATTAGCTCGGTGTGGTGGCGCATCCCTGTAATCCAAGCTACTCAGGAGGCTGAGGCAGGAGAATTGCTTGAACCCAGGAGGCAGAGATTGCTGTGAGCCAACATTGCACTACTGCACTCCAGTCTGGGCGACAGAGCCAGACTCCCCCTCAAAAAAAAAAAAAAAAAAAAAAAAAAAAAAAAAAAAAAAAAGGATAAACAGCCATGCTTTAAAACATTTTTTTAAAATTAATTTTAGAAGCCATGTTAACTCTCAAAATAAGTGTTTCCAGAGGGCCTTTAAACATGGGGGTTCATGTTTGAGATTCAGATTCTACATGTTTTAAGCCCTTGCACTCTGCCTGTCTTCTACTTTTATTTAGTTATCTCTCTTAACCCATGTGATTATTACACCCATTTTACCAATGAAGAAATTGAGACTTGGGGAGGTAACAGGACTTGGGGGGTAAGAAAGGGGAGCATTAAGAAGAAATGTTAATGTAATAAACTGCTTGGCAGGGCTACTTGGATAATTCCTTTCAAAAAAATTGATTTTTTAAAGCCTACTTCTCTGAACCTCAGTTTCTTTATTTGACAAAATGATATGAAGAGATCAATGTCATAAGGTTGCCATAAAGGTGCATTTGTCATTCTTCTTGACCTTCTAGCACCTGCAAAAGCCCTTTTAAATTAGAAAACTTCCTTGCTGTGTGAATCTTGACGCCCCAATTCACTTTACTTTTAAACCGCTTTATTGAAATATAATTTACACACCACTTTTTAAAATTCACACATTCTAAGTTACAGTTAAATGAACTTTCATAAACTTACAGATGTGTGACAGCCATCACTACAATTTGGTGTGGTTTTTTGTTTGTTTGTTCATTTTGTTTTTTGTGTTTTGGAGATGGAATCTTGCTCTGTTGCCCAGGCCGGAGTGCAGTGGCACGATCTCAGCTTACTGCAACCTCCACCTTCCAGGTTCAGACAATTCTACTGCCTCACCCTCCAAAGTAGCTGGAATAACAGTCATGTGCCACCACCCCTGGTTAATTTTTGTATTTTTAGTAGAAACAGGGTTTCACCATATTGACCAGGCTGGTCTCAAATTCCTGACCTCAAGTGCTTCACTCGTCTTGGCCCCTCCCAAAGTGCTGGGATTACAGGCATGAGCCACCACACCCGGCCACCACAATTCAGTTTTGGAAGCATTTTCATCACTCCAGAAAGATCCTGCATACCCATTTGTCATCCAGCCCATTCTTGCCCCAACCCCAGCCAGGCAAACGCTAATCTGCTTTCTGTCTGTAGATTTCCCTTTTGTTCCAGCTATTTTATATAGATGGAATCACACACTTTGTGGTCTTTTGTATCTGCTTCTTTCATTTACTGTGATTTCAAGGATCTTTCATGTGCCTTTCTATTATTGAGTAGCATTCCGTTGTATGGATATACCATAGCTTTGTTTATCCCTCGCCAGTTGATGCACATTTGGTTTATTTCAAGTTTTGTGATTCTCTTAGTCTGTTTTACACTGCTATTGCAGAAGGTCACAGACTGGGTAACTTATTTAAAAAAAAAAAAAAAAAACAGAAATGTATTAACAGTTCCAGAGCCTGTTAAGTCACCAGCCTCTGGTATTGGCCTCCTTGCCACACCCTCATGGCAGAAAAATGGAAGAACGAAAAGGAATAAACTGTGGGTCTTCACATGGCAGAAAGGCAGAAGAGAGAGAGTCAGCTCTTGCAAGCCCTTTTTATAGTGACATTGATCCATTAATGAGGGCTCTGCCCTCATATGTTTTTCCTTCTCTAATTAGCTTTTCCAGGCTCCCTTGCAGCTAGGGTGCAGGCATATAATCAAGGCTTCACCAATCAGAGTCCTAGCCGTAATACTTCTGCTAATCCCCATGGCAGCTCTATCAGATGGACACTAATTCTATCTATAGCAATAAGTTGCACCATCTTCCAGCAGTCATGTTATTTTAATAGATGACATTTATTAAACATTTGCCACATGTTCAGCAATGGATTTTGTCATTTAATCCTCACAACAATCCTCCAGGGTAAGCAATATTATTTTCCCCATTTTACAGATGAGCAAAATGAGGCACAAAGGGGCTAAGTCACTAACACACCAGAAAGCAACAAAGCCAGGATTTGAACCCAGGAAGTCTGACACCAGAGGGTGCCTGCTTAACTGCCTCTTCATGTTGTGAAAAGTGGCTGAATTTGTCCCTAAATTCAGATCTAGTTACACTTTTCCTGTTTTAAGAGCCACAGCATGCTCTTCCTCTAACGATAATTAACAGTACGTTGTATCTCCACTAATACATGAAGTGGAGCTACAGCAGAAAGCATCTGCCAGGCCTCAGAGCACTGACAACCACTGCCATGAGAGCAGCACTCTGCAGGCTCCAGAGGTCACTGGCATCCACAGTCCATGTAATCATTTGGTCACCGAGCAAAGAAGAGAGGATCATCAACCTCCTAAGAGACGAGGAAACAGAGGCTCAGAAAGGTGCAGTCACTTTCTCAAGCCTGCACAGAGTGAGTCCCAGAAGCCAGTAACTCTATTCTCACTGGGCCATTGGTCAGTGCTGAGCCCTCCTCAAGCCCTGTCTCCAACTTCCACAGGCCGCAGGCTCCACAGGTGGTGACTGAAGCGAGTAAGAGCTTGCCATTGCCCTGAGTAGCAGTGCAGGGTTGTAGCGGGGGCTCTAGGACCTACCAAACTCTGGATCAAATCTCAGCTCTTTCATTTGCCACCTGTGCAACTTGGAGAAATTCTTTATTCTGAGTTTGTCTCCCATTTTGTAAAATATTAAAAGGATAGTACTCCCTTGATAGGACTACTGTGAAAATTGCTGGCTAGAAAGTTTGCTCCAAATTATACTCTCACCAGCAGTCTATGAAAAGTAGCCATTTTCCAGTATCTTATACAAGGTATTTGGTTTTTAAGAAGCTGATAAAAGCCCAGGAATGTGCAGATATTTTCACCACTGATTCTGAAAACTGACAAAAGAAAAATCAAAGATTAATTTGTTTCTCCTCAAGTTATCATATATAAACAATCACTTTGCTACAGATTAGTTGGAGGCGAACTTTCTGCCACAAAAATTCTAGCGCAAGAACTTTATGCTTTATTTTGACAAGTGAATTTAAGACAGTACTTGCAGATTCATACATTTATTCTAATTATTTCAGCTTGTCTGTTTTTTTCTTCATGTTTTATATAGATACCAAATTTAGCTACATGCTACAGACAAAATTGCTGCAGAATTCTGATGACATGTATCTTCTTACTACCTCAAAAGAGGTAAAAAGGCAACATGAGCTGCCAGGTCCAGCAGGTGAGGGTAGAGAGCACCAGGCAAAGGACACAGGGTAGGCAAGGGCAGGGAGGCTTGAGATTTCACAGTAAGTTTGAGAAGCCAAGAATCTAAAGTGGTTAGAATCCCGTGTGTGTGTGTGTGCGCGCGCGTGCATGTGTGTGTCTATGTGTTTGTAGAATTTAGATTGCAGAAGAGGGAGGGCAGGTAGGTCAAGGCCAGTTGGATGAACTGACTAAGCTGATTAAAGAGAGTGGTTGACACACAGAACCACATGTATCAGGCTACGAGCACTGGAGAGTCATTGACCTTTCTATCAAGAGGAGAATAGGATCTGTCTGGCATTTAGAAATATCATAAGGATAAATTTCCATAAGGAAGATGGCATTCAGCAAAGTTTGGTGATCGTTAGGAAGTCCATTTCAGAAATAATAAGGCCAGCACTAGGCCTTGGTGGTGGAGGTGGAGAGGTGGAGAAGGCTGTGGGAGGCATATAAGAAATAGAATTGACAGTTCTTATTGAGTGACTGGCTATAGAGAAACAGGGAGAGAAAAACACTTAAAGTTATGTCCATTTTCCTGGTCAGGCAGCCCAGAAGGAGGAAGGCAATGGAGTCTTTCTAACAGTGGAGCCTGGGGAACCTGGGCCCTCTGCGTGGCCATGCCCAGGCCACAGAGGAGGTAGGGGCTGGAGGTAGCGACTGAGTTGCAGAGAGATGGTGATAGAAGCCTTGGAAAAGAGGCCACCCGAAGGCAGGTTGTACGTGCTGATGGGGGTGAGGGGTAAGGTAGAGATCACAGGAGGTTTAAGGGGCTCATTAAGGGAAGCTCTTCTGTCTGTGATTTGTGTGAGAAGCACCAGGAGCTGCAGGGTAACAGAATGTGCCACCCCAAAATCTGCTACTTTGGCATAAGAGTTATTTTGAACTAAAGCCATTTAAAAAACGGAAGGTGCAAAAAGGGCATTGCAGCCTCCTCCTTTCTCCATGAAAGCAGAAGATGAAATTCCCATATGAAAGGTGCCCTTTTAACACCAGGAGGAAGAAACATTCTTATCACCAGAGACAAGAAATTGAGGCAAAGAGAATTCCAAACACAGAGACCATTACTTTCAATGGTGAAAACCACAATTACTTTTGCACCAGCCTAATAAAAAAGGAAGAACTATTGTGAATCAGCTTAGTCATCTGGACAACAATGCTGAGAATATAAACTTTCAAAGCCAATTGTGTGCGTGTGGCTTCTTTAATATCCAAGTCCAAGCCATTCCTAATTCAAGTGCTCAAAATTTCATAAAGAAACGTATAGATTTTGGCCGGGCACAGTGGCTCACACCTGTAATCCCAGCACTTTGGGAAGCCAAGGCAGGCGGATCACGAGGTCAGGAGTTTGAGGCCAGCCTGACCAACATGGTGAAACTCCGTCTCTACTAAAAATACAAAAATTAGCCGGGTGTGGTGGCAGGCGCCTGTAATCCCAGCAACTCAGGAGGGTGAGGGAGGAGAATCACTTGAACCCGGGAGGTGGAAGTTGCAGTGAACAGAGATGACACCACTGTACTCTAGCCTGGGTGACAGAGACTGAGTTTGTCTACTACCTGTGAGAATTCAGGCAAGTTGCTTGTCCTCTTTGGGCTTTAGTGCTTCTTACCTGTAAAAGACAGTTTTCAATTAGCACCTACTGTCTACTACTGAGTTTGAGACTCTATCTCAAAAAAAAAAAAAGGAAATATATAAATGTTTTTATCTTGGTGACTTTGGGTTTAATACTATTATTTTCCTTAGCCAGATTCTTACAGTCATTTTTTCCTTTCAAATTTGTAGGCAGTTAGAAAACTAGAATAAAATGAACAAGGGAGAAAGTGCATAAAGAAGCTCACTATGGTGGGGAAAAGATAAAGTGAGTGCTTAGAATTGGAGACTCAGTCTCTAGGCTGAATCTAGCCCTGATCAGTCGCATGTCTCTGTATAGGAGCCTGGATTCAGAAAAATTACAGCTGGAAGAGGCTTTTGAGGCCATGATTCCCAACTGCCTCCTTCAGGAGAGGCAGGAGAGACTGAAGCCCAGAGAGAGTATACAAGTTTTCCTAGATGGCCCCATCAGCAAGTGGCCAAGCCGATACTCCACTTCAGGTTCAGCTGCTCTGGCTCTGAACAGGGCTATTGATATATAACCTCCTTAGCCTTCAGGCTCTATATCAGAATTGTCAAATAATATATTAAATATGCAAGGCTCGAGGGACTGAAGTGTTCTCTGAAGACACATATGCTTAGATCTGAACTTTGGCTGCAGCAAGTACCAGCTGTGTGACCTTGACCTTAAACTTTCTGTGCATTTACATTCTCAGAAAAGAGAAAAGAGGATGGTGGAGAGAATAGTACATAGTTCCTGCATGGCAATATCTAGAGAGAGATATCTGATAGTAAAAGGGAGTGAGAAAAGAGGGAGTAGTTCTCCCTGGCAAAGTCGAGAATGGCTTTCAGAGGAATGTGGTGTTTGTGGCATCTGTAGCTTTGGGACAAGTACACATATTTGGGGTAGGTAACTACGGCTGCTTAAAAAGGGTTAAAAAGAAAAGGAGGGGGTAATTTCAGGTTGAAGGAACAGCATGAGCAAAGACACGTAGGGTGAAACCAGCCATAGGAATAAAGAGAAGTTCCAGGCTGGTTTGGATGCTGTTTGCATGAACCAGTGCCGATTCATGCAGCCAGGCTCTGCAGTGGAGCAGTTATTGTCCTGCCTGCCCTATATCCAGTCTCCCTCCTCCTCTGGTCACCCCATTCTGTTTTCCTCTCTGTGTGCATGTGGTTCAGCTGGGACTGACTCCAGGCCCTAGAAATAGTGATTGGTTCAAAAGTAGGAACATGGCCTGTGCTGGGCCAGTGAAGATCTTCCCTGGGACTTTTGCTGGACCTCTCGGGACATAAGCTTTCTCTTTCCATTGGGGTTTAGCTGGTAGTATGGAAGCTTGGAGCTGCTGGCTCCCATCTTTGCCACCGCATGGGAAAGCTACATAGACATACCCCCACCACAGAGAACAGGACTGAACTCTGGAGAAGAATTCTGGTGATGTTTCTGAGTTATGATGCCAGCTCTATTCTAGAGCTTTTAGTTATGTGAGGCAGTAAATTCCTCTTTTTTTTTCTTTTGCTAAAGCCTATTTGCATAGGTTGCCACTAAAAGAATTCTGATTAAAAAATAGTATTAATAACAACAACAGTTGTTATTATAAATAATAATTTCTTATTATATAAGACTTATAAATAATAATTTCTTACTCTACCAGCAACAGTAGGTGCTAATTGAAAACTGTCTTTTACAGGTAAAAAGCACTAAAGCCCGAAGAGGACAAGCAACTTGCCTGATTTCTCACAGGTAGTAAGTAGTGGAGCCGAGATTTGAAGCCACAGCATTTACTCTCTTACCAGCTATGCTGTATTGAATCCCAAGATGGACACAATGGTTTCCTTCAATGAACCAGTGGTCCACGGATCCTTTATGCTGTGATTCTGCCCAGCTCATCTTATTTGTAGCATGTTATTCTGGGTTCAAGAATATCCACAGTTCCCACCCTTTTGTTAATAGTCTTAACTGCAGTAGAAAATTTCATAAAACAGACCTTGATTTTTCATCTTAAAGCCCTTTGCCAGCTGGATGTGGTGGCTCATGCTTGTAATCCTAGCATTTTAGGAGGTTGAGGTGGGTAGATCACCTGAGGTCGGGAGTTCAAGACCAGCCTGACCAACATGGTGAAACCCTGTATCTACTAAAAATATAAAATTAGCCTGGTGTGGTGATGCATGCCTGTAATCCCAGTTACTCGGGAGGCTGAGGCAGGAGAATCGCTTGAACCTGAGAGGTGGAAGTTGCAGTGAGCTGGGATAGTACCATTGCACTCCAGCTTGGGCAACAAGAGCAAAACTTCGTCTCAAAAGAAAAAAAAAAAGTCCTTTGCTCTTTTTCTCCCAAGAGGCCTAATAGATCTTTATGAACAGAGGACCCCCCAGTGACCACTCAAAATGCCCCTCTCCAGATGTAGGTGTATACCACAGTGTACCCACATCATCCTACTCAAGAGTTTCCTGCTACAGCCATGAATGACTCTCCCTCAAGACTGAAAACTTTCAGGACATCAACCGTAACTCAATCTGCTAACTGTAGACAATAAGAGTAAAGTGGTTGTTTGGCTACAATGGAGTGAGTGCTTCTTCTGTGCCAGGTACTGCCCTCAGCACTTTCCAGGCATCAGCTCTGGATTTCAAACTGTCTGCCCCTAAATTCAGTGTTCCAACTTCATGCTGAACTCCAGATCACAAAAACGTTCACAGAAAAGCACATGCCAGAATAACGAAATGTACTGTCTTCTTCTAGAAGCTCAAGGGAAATAAATTTGAGTTTTGGACAAAGAAAAGGAATTTGAGATTGAAAACCGTGGCTAGTAAATGTGCAACCCACAATAGGCACTCAAGTTTTGCTAATCTAAGTGGGATGAAATTGAGGGTATTTCATATGAATGGAATGAGAAGGATGGGGAGGGGAGGGGAGGGGAGGGGAAGGGAGGGGAAGGGAGGGGGGAGGGGAAGGGAGGGGGGAGGGGGGAGGGGAGTGGATAGAATCAAAGCTAATCAAGTCAAACTGAAAATAATGACAAAAAATGTATTGGATTTGCAGACACCTATATCAAAGATTAAACTATGAGCAGTCAGTAAGTGATGGGAGTAAAATCTTGAAGAAAGGGGAAAAGATAAATATATCACCTGAATACGCCCTAGTAGAGTGTGTTTCAAAAAAACAAGTTGACTAGTATGCACAATAAGAAATACATTTTATATCACAGTAATGTATATAATAGTCATATGTACATGTATATGTACAGGCACACTTTATTTTATTGTGTTTTACCTTACTGAGCTTCACAGGCAGTGTATTTTTTACAAGTTGAGGCTTATGGCCACCCTGTGTAGAGCAAGTCTCTGCAATTTTTTTTCCAACAGCACATGCTCGGTTTGTGTCTCTGTGTCACATTTTGTAATTCTCACAATATTTCAAACTTTCTCATTATTACCATATCTGTTATGGTGATCACTGATCTTTGATGTTACCATTATAATTGTTTTGGGACACCACAAAGTGCACCCATATAAGATGGCAAACTTTATCAATCAATGAGTGTGTGTTCTGACTGATCCACCCACTGCTGTTTACTTATCTCCCTCTCTTCAGCCCTTTCTATTCCCTGGGACATAACAATATTGAAATTAGGGCAATTAATAACCCTAAAATGGACTTTCAGTGTTTAAGTGGAAGGAAGAGTCTCACATGTTTTACTTTAAATCAAAAATCTAGAAATGATTAAGCTTAGTGAGGAAGGCATGTTGAAAGCTGAGAGAAGCCAAAAGCTAGGCCTCTTGCATTCAAACAGCCAAGTTATGAATGCAAATAACAAGTTTTGGAAGGAAATTAAAAGTGCTACTCCAGTTAACACACAAATAAAAAGAAAATGAAACAGCTTTATTGCAAATATGGAGAAAGTTTTACCAGTCTGGATAGAAGATCAAATCAGCCACAATATTCCCTTAAGTCAAATTCTACTCCAGAGCAAGGCCTTAATGCTTTTAAATTCTTTAAAGGCTGAGAGAGGTGAAGGAGCTTTGGGAAAAAAATCAGAATCAACTTCTGTTGTTGGTTTATGAGGTTTAGGAAAGAAGCCACCTCTATAACAAGAAAAAGCTGCAAGGGCTGATGTAGAAACCACAGGAAATTATCCAGAAGATCTAGTTAAGATCATTGCTGAAAGTGGTAACACCAAACAACTGATTTTGGCTATAGACAAAACAACTTTTATTAAAAGAAGATGCCATCTAGGTATTTAATAGCGAGAAAGGAAAAGTCAATGCCTGGCTTAAAGCTTCAAAGGACAGGCTAGCTCTCTGGTTAGGGACTGATGCAGCTGGTAACTTTAAGTTGAAGCCAATGCTAGTTTACCATTCCGAAATTCTCAGAGCCTTTAATAAGTATGCTAAATTTAATCTGCCTGTACTCTGTAAATGGAACAACAATGTCTGGATGATAACATATCTGTTTATAGCATAGCTTACTGAATATTTTAAGCCCACCGTTGAGACCTACTTCTCAGAAAAAGATTTCTTTCAAAATCTTATTGCTTATCGACAATGGGCCTGGTCACCCAAGAGTTCTGATGGACATATACAAAAAGATTAATGTCGTTATCATGCCTACTAATGCAACATCTCCTCATTCTATAGTTTATGAATAAAGTAGTAATTTTGTCTTTTAAGTCTTAAATGGCATTTTATAAGGCTATAGCTGCTACAGATAGTGATTGCTCTAGTGAATCTGGGCAAAGTAAATTGAAAATTTTCTGGAAAGAATTTACCAGTCTACATGGTATCAAGAACATTTGTGAATCATGGGAGGAGGTCAAAATATCAACAGGAGATTAAAAGAAATTGATTCTGACTTCCACGGATAACTTTGGGGGTTTTGAGACTCTATGGAAGAAGTAACTACAGATGTGGTAGAAATAGCAAGATAACTAGAATTAGAAGTGGAGCCTGAAGATGTAACTGAATTATTGCAATCTCACGGGAAAACTTTAACAAATGAGAAGTTCCTTCTTATGGTTGAGCAAAGAAAGTGGTTTCCTGAGATGAAATCTATTGCTGGTGAAGATGCTGTGAACATCACTGAAATGACAACCAAGGATTAGAATACTGCATAAACTTAGCTGACAAAGCAGCTGCGGGGTTTGAGAGATTAACTCGAATTGTGAAAGAAGTTCTGCTTGTGAGTACAATGTTATCCAGAAGCATTGCATGCTACAGAGAAATCTTTCATTAAAGGAAGAGTCAATCTATGTAGCAAACATATTGTTTTATTTTAAGAAATTGCCACAGTCACTCCAGACTTCAGCAACGACCACTTTAATCAGTCAACAACCAAGAACACAGAGGCCATACTCCACCAACAAAAAGATTATGAGTCACTGAAGGTTCCGATGATCATTATCAGTTTTTAACAATACATATTTTTGTTTAAAATATGTACCTTTTACAGATAATGCTATTGTAGACTTAATAGACTACAATATATTGTAAACACAACTTTTACATGCATTGTGAAACCAAAAGCTTTGTGTGATTCACTTTCTTTAGATAATGTGGTGGTCTGGAGTCATATCTACAATATCTCCAAGGTATGCCTGTATATGTATGTACATCGATATAGATATGGATATAGCTAGATATAAATGGAAGTGATGTTTCATAAAATATTATTGATCCATGCTACCCAGAATGTACTCTATTCTCATCTATTTATTTTATTCTAGTCTAATCTTATTTTAATTACTTTAGTACTGAGTAAAATTAATCCATTAATTTTATTCCCCTTGAATACATTGAACTTGTAATATGGAAAGCCCTGTTCTGCTGGCAGGGGCTCTTGGTGGACCTGAGGTCGAATCCCACTTTTTCATATACTCCCTTTGCAACTTTATGCACTTTCAGAGCCCCAGTTGCTGCATCTGTAAAATGAGAGTGATAACTCCTCTGCCAGGCCCTTGGGAGGGACAGATGGCATTACACCTGTAAAGATCTCAGTATAGTGGGACACTGAGCAAGTAGTCCTTAGCATCAACAAACTACAAGAGCTACATTTGACCCAATGTAATAATTCCTGATTCTCTTAACATCTGTCTCAGTTCCTCTTGGTGCATGGTGGCCAGTCCAGCTGAAATGTGGTATTTCCAGCACAAGAACCATTGTCCATCAGGTTATGGCTGGAGGTTCATGCCTCCCAGGCATTCCTCAGGCTGCCCTTCTGCCCTGGGATCATTTCAGAGAAAACCAGTATCTCAGGTAACTAATTGCTGTGAGCCAGGGCCTGTCTGACAGGGAGCAGGAAGCATGCCAGGGAGCAGGCATTATTCAGGATTAAAAAGTTCTGACCTGCTGGGAGCAGAAAGATAAGCCCGCTGCACAAGCTAGAAAATGGTCTGGTAAAATGTTTAACATAAACAGGAGCAATGCGGACCTAAAGAGAGATCCAAGGCTGTGGACTCAAACAATCCTCTTTCTAAGTGTTTTGCCCATTTGTCCATCTGCTAACCCATCCATTCATTCATTTCAATATATGTGGGCACTCATCATGTTTTCCAGCCCTGCTCAGGCTCTAAGGAGACCAGATGAGTAAGATGCATCTCCTGCCTTTGAGGAACTCACAGTATAGGGGGCCACAGAGGGAAGTGAACAGTTATGATGTATCAAAATGAATGGCATTATGTCTTAGCTATCATGAATAAAACTTCAATGAACATGGGAATGCATATATATCTTTAGGATACTCATTATAATTCTTTTAGACATAAAGCCAAAAGTGAGATTTTTAGATCATATAGTAGTTCTATTTTTAATTTTTTGAGGGACCCATACCGTTTTCCTTAGCATTTGCACCATTTTACACTTCTGCCACTATGCACAAGAGCTCCAATTTCTCCACAACCCAAATGTCCATTAACAGACAAGTGGATAAAGAAAATGTGATATAAAGCCAGGTGCAGTGGCTCATGCCTATAATCTCAGCACTTTAGGAAGCCAGGTGGGAGGATCGCTTGAGGCCAGGGGTTCTAGACCAGCCTTAGCAACATAGAAAGACGTCTCCACTAAAAAAAGAAAACAGTGATATATACATACAATGGAATATTATTCAATCTTAAAAAGAAAGAAATCCTACAATTTGAGACAATATTGTAGGATGGATCCTGAAGACATTATGCTAAGTGATATATGTTAGTCACAGAATGTCAAACATTGGATGATTCCATTTATACGAGGCATCTAAAATAGTCAAAATATAGGAGCAAAAAGTAGAAAGAGGGCTACCGAAGACGTGGAGAGTTATTATTCATGAGTACAAAGTGACTGTTAGACGGCTAACAGTATAGCATTGTACAGTTAAACATTTGATGAGGATAGATCTCATGTTAAGTATTCTTACCACAAAAACAAATAAAAGAAAAGAAAAGGGACCCATGGAAACTTTGATGTGATGGTTATGCTTATTGCCTTGATTGTGGTGATGGTATCACAGGTGTTTGGTGATGTCCAAACTCACCAAATTATGTACAATATATATGTGCAGTTTTTGTATATCAATTATACCTCAGTAAAATTACTAAAATCCAAAGGGTAGAGAAGGAATAAATGAAATTATTACATGCCAAAGTTTTTATTATGTCAAGACAAATGATAAAATATGTTGTTCTTGTTATTTACAATTACAGAAAATATATTCAGTTGTATGTTCTGTACTTTCCAAACTGTCACACAATGGGAAAGTTCAAGGTCAGGTGTGATGGTTCACACCTGTCATCCCAGCACTTTGGGAAGCTGATGTGGGAGGATCGCTTGATCCCAGGAGTTCAAGACCAGCCTGGGAAATGTGATGACATCCTGTCTCTACAATAAAAAGATCCAAAAATTAACCAGGCGTGGTGGCACGTGCCTGTAGTTCCAAATACTCATAAGGCTGAGGTGGGAGGATTACCTGAGCCTGGGAGTTCAAGCCTGCTGTAAACCGAGATTGTGCCACTGCACTCCTGCCTGGACGACACAGTAAGAGCCTGTTTCAACAAGAAGAAAGTTATGTCAGAAAAATAAGCAGTAGCTGCAAATATTAAAACATTAAAACAGAAAAGCAAATGATTACTCTCATGCTTGTCAACATTCTGTATCATTTATCCAAGTGCTAACAATCTGCTAGAACTTTTGTATATCCCGATGTTTAACTTTTTGCTGCCATTTAGCCAGACTGCATGGTGGTATAAATCTTAAGTAATTCGGGGTGAGGCGATGAATGACATAGAGACCATGGGGACCCTGCGGATGGGGTGACTGACTTGTCCTAAGAGAACAGTGGAAGACAAGGTTATCAGGGGAAAAGAAAGCAAAGGGAAATCAGGCAGAAGGAACAGCCCAGGCAGAGCCTGGGAGGAAAGCCAGTGACCTGAAAGCAGACTGACCTTTGAAAGTGAGTCAGAGGCAAAGGTAGCTCAGAAAAGAGGGGTTGAGCAGATTGAGAAAGACTCTAAAGGGCAGGCTCGAGGACCTCAGGCTCCATCCTGCAGGTAATGGAGAGACATCAAAGGATTTGTAGGAGGTGGTGACAACCCCAGAGCTGTGATTTATAAAGAGTTCTCCAGAGCAGAGGTAAATGCACTAGATAAAGAGTTTCCAGATAAGGAAATCGTTCTGGGTGCTGTCCAAATAAGAGAGTATAAGGATCTAGTGAAACCTGAACACTAGATATTGGTTAATATCAAGAAATTTGTGTTAATTTTTTAAGATTTTATATTTTTGTTCATTTTTTTAAAAAGTAAGTCCTTATATTTTAGAGATATATTTATGAATGAAACAATATGCTATCTAAAATGTTTTCCCAAATAATCTAGGTATGGGGGCGCAGGACTTTGGAAGCAATCGAAGATAGAAATAATAGTAATAAAGGTAATTAGCTCTGAACTGATCATCACTAAGGCTGAGTGGTGGAGATACATTGAAGTTCATTCTATTATGACTCTACTTTTGTTTATATTTGAGACCTTTCACAATAAAATGTTTTCAAGATAATAAAGATTTAATGAAGAGAAGCCAACAAAGTGCTAACATATTCAGAGTGCCTCTTCTGTTCCAGAGGGCCTTGTTTGTATTCATTACCTTCACAGACACAACCTTCCTGTGACCCAGATCGTATTAATGCGCCCTTTTAACAAATGAGGAAACTGAGGGTCAGAGTGTATGGACCATACTTAATGTAACACCAGTACCAAGTGGTGGAGTGAAGACACCAACCCAGTTCGCATCACAGCCCTCTCTCTTTCATATGCTCTAGGCTATGGGCGTGACCACAAACTCACTGCTTCGTGAAGGCCTGTGTTGGAGAAAGATACCACAGTGAACAAGCAAAAGGATACAGACATTAATGTAATCAGTTATGCAGAATGTCAGAAAACAATACGGAGAGCAATAAAGGAGAAAAGGAACATAAAAGTGCCACGGCAGGAGATGAGTTGGGACGGGCAGACGAAAGAGAAAGAACACCAAGCAGGTGGCTGGTGAAGCACATTTCAGGAAGAAGGAGCCAGCGGCAAGTACATCTCTCAGGTGTGAGCATGGGTGGTGTGTCCAACAGCAGAGAGCCGGTGCGGCCAGGACAGAGTGGGGAACGGAGCGAGTAGGGGAAGAGGAGGTTAGAGCACTAGATCCTGCAGGGTTTGTGGGCCATGTTCAAGACTTTGGCTTTTATTCAGAGTAAGACGAGGTGTCTTGCAGGGTTTTTGTGAGCAGAAGAAAAAGGTAGAAAAGGGAGCATATTTGGCCTGCCTGCTGTGCTTTCAAAGGCCTGTTCACGGGGTTGGTGTCTTAATTGCATCCGGGAATGTAGATTTGGGGGAAGTTCCCACCATCCTCTGGGGTGGCTTGTTGTGCCCAAACCGTTTTCTACAAACAATGTGGTTTAGCTGAACACTTGTTTTCCATCTTGATACGTGCCAGGAAAGGAGCACTATCATGACAAGTCCCCCGGTTTAAAAAAAAAAAAAAAAAAAACTCTGGGCACCAGAGTCTCTAACAAACTTCCCTGGTAGAAGACAATATTTTGTAACTTATTGCCGGGGGAATTAAGGATGTCCTGTGTGACTCCGCTTGGTGAGGCCCCTTGACAGCTCTAGCCTGCTTTCCCGTGGACTTCGCCCCACGGACCTCTTCCCCTTTGTGGGTTGTGTTTGGCATCCTTTGCTGTAAAAACCAGAGTCATGACTGCAACAATCTGCAGAACCTTTGAGTCCTCCCGGTGAATTACTAAACCTGAGGGTGGTCTTGGGGATCCTGAAACAGGAGTGGTTTATCTGCCACGCTTTCAAAAGATCCCACTGACTGCTTTGTTGAGGGGAACTGGGCGGAGCCAAGTAGACCAGGAAGGAGTTTGTTGCAACAATCCAAGCAAAAGCTACTGAGGACTTAGACCAGGAGGAGAGGGTGGTGAGAAGATAGGACCCTGTATTTATAAATACAAGAACTCGCAGGCAAGCAGAAGTCATCAGAAATGCCTGTGAGAGCGAGGACTGCTAAGCAGAGGGCTGTCCTCACTCATGAGCTTTATTATACTAGTCCCGTAGTATGACAGGGACTTTGTAACAGACCCTTTATAGTTTCCGGGAGGGTCTGTGGCCCATCCTGCAAATGCAGTTTTTCAAGGATCTCTTCCTCTCATCTAGTAGTTATTTGCAGAGCTCAGCCCAGGGAAGAATCTACTTCCCTGAAAAGGTAAGTGTAACTTCCAAGACTTAAGTGCTCTTGAATCCAAGATCGTGGCTTTCTACTAAAGAAGATGCTTAACCATCTTGTTCCTGCTTCCTGACCTCTGCTTCCAAGAGTTAAAAGAGGGAAGAAAATTTTTTTAGAAGTTTTCAAGGACCAAAAAAAAAAAAAAATGCATTTTTGCTTGAGAATACAGGTACCGTGGGCTGCTCCTGCGGTGAAAGAAAAAGACATCACCTTTTATGACTTCAATTACACAAACTTTCTTGAATTCTAAATTTGAAATAGCATGTTTCAAGGCAGGTGAGTGGATGGGTGTGGAGGAGGAAGAAGCAAAAGACAAAGGGAAAAAAGCTGGTTGAGTTTTGCGGGACCCGTTCACAGAGCGCTCTCCGCGATTTTCAAGTTGAGGAGTGATATTATGTTAATCTATGCTCTAATTGCTCAGCAATAAACAACACCCACTTGCAGCATAAATGTCAGGATCAAGACTATTTCTAAATTTGCTTTGAAACAATGTCAGTCACCACGAAGAGCAGAAAGAGATTGAGCACTTTTGTTAGCATAAAAAAATTTTAAATATATGTGACTGAGGGGTTTTCATTACTGAAAGCAGCGGAGCTCAGATACAATGCGGAGTGGGAGGACAGGGCTGTGCTTAGGTGAGACTGTTTGCCCGCTGACTGCTCGGGAGGGAGGGGCGACTGATTGATGTGTGGATGACACTTGTCACCCACTGCGGAAAGTGTCACAGAGCAGGTAACTGCTGAGCTGCAAATGGCACCGGGTAGTGGGGAGGGGAGAACAGCAGCCTTTCCAAAAATTAAGGCTGGTGGAACAACTTCGAATGTTCTTGCCTACCGAGTCAATAAGTCAGTAAAAATGTTGAGAAGCTGAGTTAAAAATAATAAAATAAAATAACTAGATGCTGTTTTAATCACAAGCTGGGAAAGTCTTGAAGCTTGATCATGGGAGTGTGGAAATCACTTGGGTTTGGAAGCCTAGCAATCTGAAGCCTTCTCTCTCATTCTTCCTATCTGTGTGTTATCAGGCAGGCACTCAACCTCTCTGAGCCTTGTTATGCATGTCTTCAATAATGAGGATAATTATATCTCCCTCTTTGGTAAGTCTGTCTCTTTAGTGGACATGAGGGGCAATAAACTAATATATGTCAGAAGGTACATGAAAGTCTCAAATACTAGGCACCTAATAAGTGCCTCATAAGAACCTGAGCCAAGTGGATGCTGCCAGAACTTCCTAGTCTACTAGAGTGCAGTGGGTCACCCTAATTCCCAAAAAGCTGCACAAGTACCTCGACTAATCCCAAGAACCTTGCCCTGGTATACCCTTGCAGGCTGGAGGGAGAGCCCAGTGAATGTCTGGAAACTGATCAGTAGATCAGGTGCTGATGTCAAGCATCTGAACAGGGCAGTGATTCTCTGAAACAATGGCTGCCTTTGGTTTCAACCTCCCCGCACCTCCAATGGGGGTGCATGGGACAGGGAAGCTTAGTGGTTAAGGGCATGGACCCTGGCATCAGACAGACCTGACTTCCGTTACAGGCTTTGCTGTTTCTAGCTGGCCATGCCTAGGTAAGTCACATAACCTCTCTGAGACTGTGTTATCTGAATAAATATGGCAGGGGAAACAGACCTATGTGACACTCTGGGTATCATTAACTTCACCATTCCTCCCGATTTTGAAAGCACAGCCATGTAGATTTATTTAGTAAGTAAATACATTCTGAACTTTTAAAATTTTCTCTGAGATAGGAAGAGCTGTTAGAACCTGACCTCAAAAATGATGCCAACCTTGGGTTTTGAAGCATATTCTTTCTCACTTTAGTAAGATCATCTTCTGTTGTTGTTTTCACATGTGGTCAAATATTTTATTATAGATATCAGTAAAATATTGCGCTCTTCAACAATTGAAACCCTGAGGAGGGTTGGAGATGGAAAATAAATAGAACTCCAGTTCTGCAACCAGCAGGGCTTTTTCCTAAATCCCTGGGCTCTGTTCAACTTAGAATCATTATGTGTGTGTGTGTGTAAAACATTATTTATATGGATGTGCCCATTAAGGACCATCAAAATACAATTCTTTCCCTAGGGAAAGAATATTTTTCTGGTGGGCTCCAAAGCGTCGGTTAGAAGGCATTGCCTTGATATTCCTGATGTCACTCAGGTCTCATGGGCAGGACTTGAGAAGCATGACCTGACCCCTGAGGAACTTGCTGCAGAACTGCTAGATGAGAACGCCTGTGCAGGCCCTGTGCATGGCGTAGCACCCTTAGAGTGAGACACAGGCCGTCTTCTCTGCATGCACACCACTGACAAGCCCTTCCACTCTGCTTGCACAGGACAGAGTAGAGCACCTGGGTGAGAAGTAGGAAGCCCCGTTACGAAGCTCTGGGAAGGCTCCACTATCCCCTATGGTGTTCAGTGCTATAGATGCGATTGTCTTTTTCACTCTCTTTTTTTTTAGTTGGAATCTCGCTCTGTTGCCCAGACTGGAGTGCGATGGCATGATCTCAGCTCACTGCAACCTCCGCCGCCTGGGTTCAAGCTATTCTTCTGCCTCAGCCTCCTGAGTAGCTGGGATTACAGGCATGCACCACCATGCCATGCTATTTATTTATTTTTTTTTTAGTAGTGACAGGGCTTCACCATGTTGGCCAGGCTGGTCTTGAACTCCTGACCTGAGGTGATCTACCTGCCTCAGCCTCCCAAAGTGCTGGGATTATAGGCGTAAGCCACCACACCAACCCGTGATTGTCTTTCTCTCAGAGACATAACAGAGAGGACACCAATAGGTTAACCTCTTTGTATTAGTCTACTGGGCTGCCATAACAAAATACTGCAAACTGAGGGACTCAAACAATAGAAATCTATTGTCTTGCAGCTCTGGAGGCCACGGATTCAAGATGAAGGCGTCCGCAGGGCTGGTTTCTTCTGATGCCTCTCTCCTTGGCTTGTAGATGCTGCCTTCTCTCTGGGTCTTCACGTGGCCTTCCCTCTGTACATGTGTCATAATGTCCTCTTCTTATAAGGACACTAGTCACATTGGATATGACCTCATTTTTTACCTCTTAAAAAAACCCAATCTCCAAATACATTTACTTTCCGAGGAACTAGAGGTTAGGACTTTAACATATGAATTTGTAGGGGTGGAGGCCACTATTCAGCCCATTTCTCAAGGTGAAATACTGCTTTGTTTCTTTTGAAAGACATAATCATTGGATGGGTTAGAAAGGATATCTCTGTGGCACTTCTGCAGTTGCCTAAGGGTTGAGGTCGGGGTGGGGGGGTCTGTGACACCTGGATAATAAGGAGAGACACTGAGTCTGGGGAGGTGGGAGCCCTGCCAGCTTAGAGCGACAGACCCTGGGACATAAGGGTTTGTACTGAAAGGGAGGTTCCACAGTCAGACTTAAAGCGGCACTCACCAGGGCTGAGTGTGAGTTGCACTGGAGGACTGTGGCCAAGGTCAGGATCAGAGAGGAAATCAAGTGTCAGGGAGAACCCAGGTGTCAGGACCTAGGAGGAGAGCAGCAGGAGTGGGGCCAGATGGGTTGAGGCTGAGGGGTCAGGAGAGAGGCTTGGGAAAAGGAAGGGGAGTTGGACCTTTCTAGTGGGATGTCTCTTGGGTGGATTGGAGAAAGGTTGGCTGCTCTCAATATTCAGGAAGAGGCTGGACAACATTAGAGTAGAGGAAGAGTCAGGTTTCGGGAGAGGCATGGGGAAGGATGAAAGACCTGTGGCCACTGGTTCTCCACATGAGGCAGCAAGTGAGGCCTGTTGGTGTTTTTCTCCCCTAGACTACTCTAGCAGGCACTGGAGGAGTCCTCCAGCATGTTCTGGTGCACTGATAATACCGCTGTTTGCGTCTCCATCCTACAAACCACACCCCCGTCTACCCAGTATGGTCAGACATGCGTGATCCAGAATCACACTAAGACAGTGAACCTTGGGGAAACATGAACAGGAAGAAGCTCTGAGAGGCCAGCCCTACATCAAAGGTCATGGGCAGGCACACTTGGGTTCAAGTCCGGCAGACTGTGTGACACTGAACAACCGACCTCAAGTCTGAGTCACATTTCCTCATCTATAAACTCTGGATGTGACACTGACCACAGCCTTCCAAAGCTTTCAGAGCAAACAGAAATGCTTTCAGATGTAGCTGGTAGAATCACTGACCAATGGTCGCTTAAAAAATAAAGTCAATTAATTATCTCATCTAACAAAAAGTCTAAAAGTGAGTGGCTCCCGGTTTAGTCAAGGAACTTAGTGACTAAGACACATCTTATTTCTTCTGTTCCACCATTCTCAGCATGTTGACTTGTTGCCTCATGGTCACAAGATGGCTGCTGCTACCCCAGGCATCATGTCCTCAAAACAACAACCTAAGTAGGAAGGAAGAGATGAGGCAAAAAGCTTTCTTTTGGGAGACTTTGTCTTTTATTTCCCTCTTATTTCAAAGCAAAAGATTTTGACTTCAAATACCATTTTTTTTTTTTTTGAGACAGAGTTTTGCTCTTGTTGCCCAGGCTGGAAGGCAATGGCGTGATCTCAGCTCACTGCAACCTCCACCTCCTGGATTCAAGAGATTCTCCAGCCTCAGTCTCCCAAGTAGCTGGGATTACAGGAATGTGCCACCAAGCCTGGCTAATTTTTGTATTATTAATACGGATGGGGTTTCACCATGTTGGCCAGGCTGGTCTCGAACTCCTGACCTCAGGTGATCCCCCACCTCAGCCTCCCAAAGTGCTGGGATTACAAGCGTGAGCTACCGCGCCTGGCCATCAAAGACCATTTTCTTAACCCTACAATATAGGATTATTGTGAGACAATTTATCATGCATAGAAAAATGTTGGGAACATAATAGGCAATCAGTAATTGTGAGTTCCCTTTTGGGGAAGGAAACATAGCAAGATCTTAGGCCCTAATATCCCACTTATCTTTCTGTGCCTCAGTTCCTTCAACTGTGAAAAGAGAATAAAAGTAGTTAAGCAGTAAGTCTTCTACAAACACTCATTTTTCTCATTTTGATTATTTTTTTCTAGCCTGTATATATTATAAGCTCAGCCTGAGTTTGAGAATTCACCTTTCAGATCCAAGTACTAGTCAATTAACACGTTCAGTCTGGCTTTCTGCAATATTACTTTTAGAAATAGTGTTTAGTAAGGATTTGTGCAATGTGTCAGCAGTTCCTCAATCTTAGCGATGCGAGGGAATGCCAGCAGTAATTATCGCCTAGCTAGGCTCCTGTTAGAACTAAGGATACTTTAATTAAGTGGATGAGTAATCTGATGCCTCCTTAGAAAAATGGGCATTTAATATGCAAATCAATGATTATTCATCACCAGGAAAAATGTTGTTTTATATGCCACTGCTTGGTAAGTTTGCTGCTCAAGAAAGAGTTCCTTTGCACTGGGCTAGTATGCAATATTTATGTTTAAAATTTAACAAATATAATTAGATGGCAGAGTTTAGAGCTTTACTTATTTGTGTCACTTGATGTAAATTTTTAATATTTTATCATCAGAGCAAGAGGCCCTTGTTTTGAAGATGTCCATTTCACTCGATGACTACTCATACATCCAACCATCCTTCTCATTAGCAACCGCCCTGGGACCTCCCTGTATCAAGCACTGGGGAGCCTGGAATGGGGATACCTGCTTCTCGACTTGGAGGAGCTCATGGCCTAGAGGAGGATCAACATTGCTGCAAGCAACTTCCCACCAAGTTGCTAAGGTTGGCAATAGAAGTGTGTGCTCAGCAGAGAAGCAGTCTGAGCGGGAGTGATTAACTGCCCCTGCTCAAAGCGGGCAGTGGGGTGGAGTTAGAAAGGCTTCCCAGAAAGAGCTGATGTATGAGCTAGGAAAGGGATTTCCAAGGAGGTGAACAGGCACATGCAAAGATACAGAGGCTGGAAGTAGCATTGGGATTTGAGGAAACTATATTCAGTTGGTGAAAACAAAGTTGGGAGGAGACATAGCAAGAGCCAAGACTACTGTAGCAGGGCCAGATGGCAAAGAGGTTTGTTCTACATAAGAAGGAGATGGAGCCCTCTCCTGAGACCAGTGCCAGCCTAGGAACACTTTTCTTTTCCCTGCCTCCCTCCCTCTCTCCCTCCCTCCCCCCCTCCTTCCTTCCTTCCTTCCTCCCTTCCTTCCTTCCTTCCTTCCTTCCTTCCATTCTCCTTTCCTCCCTCCCTCCCTGCCTCCCTCCCTCCCTGCCTCCCTCCCTCCCTGTCTCCCTCCCTCCCTGCCTCCCTCCCTTCCTTCCTTCCTTCCTTCCTCTTCTTTATTTGGATTTAGGTTTTAGAAAATTACTTTGGCTACACCATAGGGTTTTTAACCTGATGGATTGGCTCCAAGCTGTACAAAAGGAGGTAGGTGGTCTGGAAGGGATTAGGGTTTCAGTCCTGGGTGCTAACAAACTGGGTGCCAAATGCAGGTCACTTCACCCTGCCAGTCTCAATTTATTCACCTGTAAAATGGAGCATCTGGGCCAGATAACCACTGTGTTCCCTTGAAAATACAAAAATATTGAGTTTCAAACTCTATAACCCCAAATTCTCGGACTTCAATGACAACAAATGTGGGAAACGTTTCCGTTAGACAACATAGCTTACTCATTTGAAACCAAGGCAACAGGTCCCTAAAACCAGCCTCTGCTCTCACCTCACGCTACCTGCAAGTGTACAGCAACTGAGCACTGTCACGTCTCCTCAGACACAACCAAGCTCATGACCCATCGATGACTTGGGTAGATTCTCCCTGACATTTTCCCAGGAGACAAAGAAGAGGCTTTATACAGACACCTGAAGTAGCGCTGGAGAACGGGGAGGGAGGACGCAGACTCATTTAGATGTCTTGGAAGAAGAAAGCTCATTTCTCAGGTTTAAACCCAAATTCTGCCTTTGCTAACTTTGGGACGGAAAAAACACAATCCTCAGATCCTATGGTGATAAATCAACCACAGGACAATTCATGCAGAGTTTTCACGAGTTATTAAAAAAAAAAAAAAAACTGTTAAGTGTCCTCAGAAAAGCGTGGACAATACCCAGTGAGAAAGATGAGGCTAAGGCACTTTTACATTTAAAGTTGATGCCATTGCTTTTTGTATATATATAAAGCAGAAAGAGAAGATACTTACTAGTATCATACTTCTTTCCCCTACAAATTTGGTGGGGAATTAGATTTCTGTATTTCTGAGGGCTTTGGATAAGTTGCCTTCACTGAGCACACAAAATTCACCATGGACAGAGACCTGGGAAATGTGGTGTGCTTTCTTCCCCCATACCTGGCACAGACCAAAGACGGCAGGGCAGGAGAAGTGTGCACAGCATTCAAAGTCCCACTTGCTCTTTTCTCATCCCAGATACAGGAGAAATAACCAAGCCAGAAAAATGAGAGGAAATAAGAGCAGGGAAAAAACCATTGACAACTTATCTTTTATTTTTATTTATTTATTTATTGTCTTTTGGGTTTTTTTTTTTCCTTTTTGTGGAGGATGGGTTCTTGCTATATTGCCCAGGAAGGTCCCCAACTCCTGGGCTCAAGCTATCCTCCTGCCTCTGCCTCCCTAAGAGCTAGGATTACAGGTGTGAACCACAGCGCCCGGCACAATTTATCTTTTAAAATAGGTCTGTAGCCCCATGCCTTTCTGGAAATATTCAAAGTCTTAGAGAACAAATTAGACCCATTTTAGTGAGCAAGTTGGTTCTTTTATTTTCTTGCTCACCAAGTTGGCTACTCCACGTGAAAAGAATTTGAAGGAATTTCATGCTCAACTCAGGCTATTTCTTTGCATCAGGATAGAAAGTTTGGCTGGACTTTGACAGTTGCACGGTCTTTGTGGTAAAAGTTTGATAGCAGACCAGGGTGGTTAGTAACCCTATAACAACGTGTTGTATATTTCAAAGTAGGTAGAAGAGAGGACTTGATCCCAACACAGAGAAAAGATAAATACTTGAGGGGAGGGAAACCCCAAATGCCCTGACTTGATCTTTACACGTGCTACGCATGTAACAAAATATCATGTGTATACCATACATATGTGCAAATAGTATGTATCGGTATAACAATTAGAGAGAAGACAGATATGACGGAAGGAACCTGGGCTTGGAAGGCAGCACATCTCACTTTAGTCCGCCTTTGGTGTTTGGTAACCTTGTGCCTTTGGTTCCGTTACTTAATGTTGCTGAGCCCAATTTCTTCATCTGTAAAACAATGATTAACACACCCTTTTTTTGACATGGGTTCTCACTCTGTTGTGCAGGCCAGTGTAGTGGCATGACCTCAGCTCTCTGCAACCTCTGTCTCCTGGGCTCCAGTGATCCTTCTGCCTTAGCCTCCCAAGTAGCTGAAACTGCAGGCACACACCACCATGCCCAGCTAATTCTTTGTAGACACGGGGTTTCGCCACGTTGCTCAGGCTGTTCTTGAACTTCTGAGCTCAAGTGATCCACCGGCCTTGGCCTCCCGAAGAACTGGTATTACACATGTGAGCCACCGTGCCCAGTCAGTACACCCATTCTTAAATGCCTAGAACTTGCATTGTCTTAGGAAGTAACCAGGAAGTTGTTGTGTGAAGAAGGGTAAGGGCTTACAATGAAGCCAACCTGGATTCAGTGTCTGCTTCACAGATAAGAAAACTGAGGCTTAATTTGTAATTAAGGCCAAAAAGAACAACCACTGTCCTGGGGCTTGTCCTACTGTCACCCTCATTCCCCTTTACCCCTTACCCACTCCCTTCCCTTCCACCTGTCCATTCCTGCTTCCTTCTTTCCTTCCTTTATTCCTTCCTTCCTTTCCTCCCTCCCTCCCTTCCTTTCATCCTTCCTTCCTCCCTCCCTTCCTTCCTTTCCTCCCCTCCTTCTTTCCTCCTTTTCTTCCTTCCTTCCTTCCTTCCTTCTTTCCTTCCTTCCTTCCTAGGGAATGTGTTCTCTTTCCAGGTTCACAAAGGGGCGTAGTTTTAAGGGCAAGAATTTCCCGGCGCTGTATTTTCTCCCCCTCCCATCTCTCTCCATCCAGGAGATTTAACAGTTTATGTTTAAATTTCACGGGCACGGGAAGAAACTGAAAGTCAATCACTCCAGCGAAGTTCTAAGGAACTCCTTTCATTGGCCAGGGGTCTTAGAGAAGGTGGGGGTTCTTCCCAGGTTAAAAGTCCCCTTCTTCCACGCCCCTTTGGACTCCATGTTTGGATCTCCTTCCATGAACACTCCCGTGGAAGCTGTTTTTCTCTATCCTGGATGTTCCCTCTGGAGTCCCCTTCCACACGCTCTCGTGGAAGCCTGTCTTCCCCTCCCAAACTCCATCTCTGTCTATTCCCTCCCACTCAGTGTGGAAGCTGCTTTCCTCTCCTGGATTCCATCTTTCTGGATTCTCTCACTCAGTGTAAGAGGAGCTTTCCTTCTCTGGTTTCCCGCTCTGGGAACCCTTCTCACTCAGTGTGAGAGCGGCTTTTCTTTCTCTCACTCAGTGTGAGAGTTAGCTGTTTCTCTCTCCTTCTCCTTTTTCTCTCTCTAAATAAATCACTTTCTACAAATGCTTTTGAGTCCAGCATTGACTGCACACTGAGCCACGGTCTCCTCACCCATTCTTGGGGAGTGATTGACCAAGAACCTGGAGAAATGTCCTCTCAGAGGAACTGAGGGGGCGCCCCTGAACCCCAATATTACACTTCCTTCCTTCCTCCCTCCCTTTCTTTCTTCCTTCCTTCCTCCCTCCCTCCCTCCCTCCCTCCCTTCCTTCCCTCCCTCCCTCCCTCCCTCTCTTCCTTCATTCCTTCCTCTCTTCACAGTCAGGATCTCACTTGTTTTCCCTGTGTGGTCTCAGATAAGTGGAGAACAGGGGTCTTTATTCCATCTGACTCCCAAGGCAGAGGTCTCAGATACTTTGTTTTGTTCTTATAATTGTATATCTGTACATTCTTTTTCTTTTCACAGTCCGGCAGCTTCTTTGAGTGTGATTATTCAAGTCAAAAACAGTTGGCAATATCAGGCTAACAATATAGGAAGTTTTCTGGCATTCAAAATCTGACTCTGTGCGTGTGTGCATGTTTGTGTGTGCATGTGCACATGTGTTGTGCTTTCAGCTAAGCTGCATTTTGAGGAGCTGGTAGTGACACATCAATAACATCTATCTGTAGAACCACAGCTTCGTAGCTGGCTCAGGACCGCGAGGAGCTGTATTATATAATGGTCAAGTATGTATTTTTTGAAAGAAACAAAGACCTGGGTTCCAATTTCTGTTCTAACATGACAGAAAGTGGTGTCATCTTTCTGTGTGTCAGGCCCAACGTCTATAAGCCAGCGATGATATTGCCTGCGTCATTGGCTTGCCATGAGAATTAACTAGGGCTGAGTGTGACATTTCTGTTGCACTGTAATATGACTAGTATCTCCCTCATCTTCTATCTCCACCTTGGCCCTCCCAGCCCCATCCAATGTGCTGTTATCTGAAGTCTGTGCAGATCATTGCAGGTGACGGTCCTGCTTGTGAGGGTGGGAGATGCCTGGATGGATTCGAGTCTGGTCCTGTGTGACTGAGCGACTGTGCCCCAGGATAATGAGATGCTGAAATTAGAGCCAAAACCACCTCCCATTTGTGTGGGGAATGAGAAAGCCATAGAAGCTGCTGGTGAGTCAGAATTGAGAAGGCAGTGCACATTTAAGGACAGAGGAAGGCCGAGAAGCTCTGCCAGGAAGTTTCCACAGCTGTGACTCAGGAACGGCTCTTCTCAACTTTCTTAAGTAGCATCCCACCTGAACTAGCCAGCCCTCCTTCCGAGGCAGTCTGCTTTTTAACAATTCTTGGAAAGCCAAAGACTTTGTGTCACTTGGTGAAGGGGACAAGAAAGATGCTGTGAGCCTCAAGAAGTAGGTATTAGTATCCCTATCTTATGGATGAGAAAACCAAGGTTCAGAGAGGTGAGGCCACTTGCCCGGTGTCACACAGCTTAGGATCTGAATTTGGGTCTATTTATCTGCAAAGCCCGGGTTATCCTGCTTAACCATACTGCAGTCCACTAATGCTGGGTCCGTTAACAACATGAGAATGCACCCATGTTTTGCTAAGGTGGGCTAATGAGGACCATTGGAAAGTAGTTCTTTAAGACCAGGCTATTTGGGGAGGGGCCATATACTGAAATTCTTTAGCTTAATTTCAGGTTCCTATGCAATCCCCAACAGGCCAGCTGTAAGCACTTACGATACGCTGATAGGAGGAGGGCTTTTAATTACTGCCGACATTTATTGAGAGTTCATTATGAGCCAGCCTCTGTCCCAAGCACCTATGTCACAGCCTATTTAAGCCCTACAATAACCCTAAGGGGTCAGAAGCTATTGTTTAGCACCATTTTGCAGATGAAGAAATAGAGACATGGAGAGATGAAAACTTGCCCAAGACAACACAGCTAGAAATGGCAGAGCTGGGATTTGAATCCAGGTGGTTGGTGTGGGTGTGAAGAGTATGTTCCTCGTCCACTGTGAGGGGAGCCTCTCCTGATTGAAAATATGATGAACAGGGCCAGGCACAGTGGCTCATGCCTGTAATCCCATCACTTTGGGAGGCCGAGGTGGGCGGATCGCCTGAGGTCAGGAGTTCATGACAGCCTGACCAACAAGGAGAAATCCCATCTCTATTAAAAATACAAAATTAGTCAGGCATAGTGGCGCATGCCTGTATGGAGAATCACTTGAACCCAGGAGGCAGAGGTTGTAGTGAGCAGAGATCGCACCATTGCATTCCAGCCTGGGCAACAAGAGTGAAACTCCATCTCAAAAAAAAAAAAAAGAAAATATGATAAATGTGATGAACAGGCACACAGACGTCTCAGCAGGCCTCGTGCTGGGCTCTTTACCTCTTGTGTCCGCATATAACCCTCACAACAAGCCGATGGAGCTACTGACATGAAGAAACTGAGGTTCAAAAAGTTAAATGACCCAGAGAGTCGTGCAGCAGCAGAGCCGAAGTTTGAAGCAAAATTGTGACTTGGGCTTTCCTCACCTGGAGCAAAACTGCCTTCCAAAGCCTGAGGTCTGTCCAATCCCCTAGGTTGCTCTTTGGAGGTCAAGAGGGAGAAATCCATCCCAGAGTGTGACAGAGCTGCCGCACTGGACCGTTGGCTGGCTGAAAAAGTCTAGTCTCAGAAACCCCCGCCACACCCCAATGCACCGACGATTGGCAGGCTTCCTTTGTGTGAACTCTGCTCATTGCAGGTTTTCATTTTCAGTGACGTCCCTGACAGCTTTAGTGAGATGATTGTAGGGTAGAAGACTGTAACCTTTAAAAGTTTGGTAAAATCTCTGCAAGTGGGAGGTCTGTCATCCTCCGGGGCGTGTTGAAGTGCCTGCTTGTAAATGTTTCTTTGCAAACCCTGGTTCCTGAGCACTGCAGGTGAGGAACGCCTAAGTCAGGCGGTGGCGAGGGTACACAGGGAGGGAAATCGGGAGAGATGATGATGTAGGAGTGCAGGACTTGGGCTCCATGGAGCCTCAGGGAGGAAGAGAGGCAAGAGCCAAGGATACATCCCGGGTTTGGGGCATCTGAATGAGTGAGAGTCTGGAAACAAGGAGGGACCATTCGGGAGCTGAAGAACTGAGAAGACAATTCCGCATCCACGCTGAAGCTCCTTACAGAGACCTATGAATTCTCTACCCAGCCACCTCAGTGTGCCTCTAAGGCCATGACTGTGGTCCCTGGGTCTGTGGCCAGAGAAGTTTCCCTTTGTGTCCCTGGAGATCTAATTCAGGATCTGGATTTGTCTTCCTGCCCTTTGCCTCTATTTTCTCTATTCCCAGGGGACTCAAAGGACATTTAAGCTGATGCTTGCCTGCCCTCCTCCTTCCTCTGACATTTCTCCTCTACTCCTTACTTCTGAGCACTGGCTGGCCTGGGTCTCATGCACACTTCTGGGGATCCAAGCCCGGGAAATGCAGAGCCCTGCCAGGTACTGTCCCTGCTTTAAGATCCTCACAGCCCAGGGGCAAGTCTGCAGATGCAAGTGACTCCAGGAGCAGGAGAAAGACTAAAGGGATCAGAGGGAAGCTGGGAAGTGCATGGCTATCCCACCAGAGAGGCAGGGAGGCATCCCAGAGAAGGCTGGGTGAATGGGGGCCCGGAAGGTGAGCACAGACTTCCCAGGCAGAGCGAGTGAGGAAGGAAGGTGCCCCGGGCGGAGGGTAGCCATGCTCCTCTTGTGCCAAGGCGGGGAGATGGGGAAGAAAGCTGCATGTTTGAGCATCGGCGAGGGAGTTCGTGTGACTGGAGAGCAGAGTGAATGTAGAAGAGTGGAAAGAAAGGTGGCTTAAAGATCATACAAGGTCCCAAATATCTTTTGGAAAAATTTTGGCATTTCCCATGAGTCAGTATCTCCCAGAGTATGTGTAGTCTGAGGAACATGCAGAGAATCAAGTTGCAGCACTTGTTAAAAGTTCAGCGTCTGGCTGGGCGCATTGGCTCATGCCTGTAATCCCAGCATTTTGGGAGGCCAAGGCGGCAGACCACTTGAGGCCAGGAGTTGGAGACCAGCCCGGCCAACATGGCGAAACCCTGTCTCTGCTAAAACTGTAAAAATTAGCTGGGTGTGGTGGCCCAAAATTAGTTAATTGGGAGGCTGAGGCAGGAGAATTACTTGAGCTGGGAGGTGGAGGTTGCAGTGAACCAAGATGATTCCACTGGGCTCCAGCCTGGGCGACAGAGCAAGGCTCTGTCTCAAAAAAAAAAAAAAAAAAAAAAAAAAAGCAGTGTCTGATTCCTGCTCCCAGAACCAAAGAATTAAAACCTCAGAGGATGAAGCCGAGGAATCGGCATTTTTCACGTGCCAGAATAAGGATTACTCATTCCTATACGCAATGGGGAGCCACGGGAGGTTTCAAGCTGCAGAGTGATGAGGTTAGCTCTGCATTTTAGATCCCTGTGGAGGGGGTATGATAGGAAGCTGTCACTAAACCAGTCCCCTGTGCACCAAAGGAACGGCAGAGGTGAATAGGTCAGACAGGTGGGAGCTTCTCTTCCCAGCTCCCGAGGTCAAAGCCTCAGATGATGGGGACTTCTAGCACCTATCTAGCTTCAGCACAGATGAGATCCGCAGGTAACCCCAGAACATCCAGCCAGGGGAGCCACAATGGACAATCACAGCCCAGCAACAGTGGTGCCGCTTCTACAGCTTAGAATGTGCATGGTATCCCTTACAGTCATACAACGCCTTGGCCCTGCACACTAACAATCTTGAAATTAATGTAGAAGAGAAACCCTAGGAAGTGGGGCTTGAAGGCAGGTGGTGAGTCTCCCTCATCCTTGTCTCAACAGCCTCTGGCCATTCTGGGAAGTAAAATTTGTCTGCAGAGATTTTCAGCAAACCAAGTCCAGCTAGACTCTGCCTTACTCTCTAGTGAGTTCCTGGTCTGCAGTGGAGGGAACTAGGAGGAAAAGCCAGCAGGCCTTTGCTCCAGCCTAATCAGTCTGATTTTTATGTTTTCTTTGTTAGGCAGTTGTGCAATATCTCATTTGTGCTCAGTGTCCCGTGGCTAAAGGCATCACTGAGAGTTAGTAAACAGTTGTTCTGGTTATCTATGACTGAGTACAAACTACCTTAAAACTTAGAGACTTAAAACAAAAGTGTATTATGGGTTGTGGGTTGACTGGGCACAGCTGGGTGGTTCTTGCTTAGGGTCTGTCATGATGGGGCTGAGGCTGCAGTCATCTGAAGGCTCAACCAGGCTGGGTGTCAAAGCTTGTTCAGTCACAGAACTGGATCCTCTGTTGTGACAACTGGGACTGCCATGACTGGCCAGGAACTTCTCTCTGCATGTATCCTCTCCACATGGCCAGCATGGGGACTTCCTTACACTTTGGCAATCTTGAGATAGTCAGATTTATCATATGATGCAAGTATTCCCAGGGACCCAGATGGAAATTTCAAAGCCACTTAAGACTCACTACTGGAAGCTCCTCAGTGTCAGTTTCCAGTAGCCAAAGGCAAGATGTATGACTAGCCTACATTCAAAGAATGAGGACTGAGCCAGAGCATGAATACTCACAGCCGTGACCCATTGCAGATGAGCTACACACCTGTAGCCAGAGGGCTTGGTTAATGTGGGACTTACTGAATATTAAATGAGAAAAGATTTGCTGGAGTGGCGCAGTGTCAGAACCTCAGGCAGCATACGATAAGGTCCAACAAGCAAAAGCATCTCCAACCAGAGATATAAATAATGCCCAAGTGTTTCCAGAATTCATTTCCAATTCTTCTTTACCAGAAACTGGCAAAACGATTTGTCAAATGGGACAAAGAAAATTGCTTCTGTTCTACACAAACAAAATTCCTCCTCTGTTTTTCTTTCCTTTGGTTTCAGAATCCTTTTTTATAATTATTTCTACATGTTGCCAGTGTTAAAAAAAATGCAAATATTTCAGAATCTTGTAAAGAAGGAAACCTCTCCCTTTTCTCTCAATTCTCATTTTTAACCCTCCAGATGTAACCACTGTGAATTCTTGGTATGTCCTCTCAGAAATATGCTGTATATTTACAAGCAGAAAAGAACTCTTCGTAACACAAATAACCTCATATTCTATGTAAAATATTTGAATTCATGTGTACATATGTGTGCATTTGTGTGTGTGTTTACTTAAAATATATACTGGTCATTGTTTCATATGAGTTCACAGAAATTGTCCTCATTCTTTTTCACTGGCCTGAGTGCACCATCATTTGTCTTCAGCTAGTCTTTGTTTATGGGTATTTGGTTTCCAGTTTTTGCTGTTAAGGACATGACTCCCCACTTCCTCGTGTCCCATGCTGGTTGTTTTCTTATTTGTCTCTGTGGCTGTCTATGTCAAGATGGTTACTTCTCTGTATCTGAGTTGCAATCACTTGCTGCAGAGTTAGTTGCTAATCGTAGAGCATTTTCTGTCTCTGCATTTGCAACTGCTCTACGTTCCCTTTGAGGATGAAGTCTTTAGCAGCAAAGTTACCAAGGAGACATGTGCCCATCACTATGGCCCTAGATACCTTCCGATTATTATAGATTTCCCAGGAATCAGGGCACCGGGGTGCACAGGGTGTTCAGCTCCATCTCTCAGCTTCCCTTAGGTTCTCCCAACCTGTCCCTTTCCATAGCAGAAGATTTTAGGATACAGTAAGAAATGCTTAGATTTGGAAGTTAAACAGAAGTAGGATGAAATCAAACACTGGCTTTTCCTTTGGTGAGTTCCCACGGGTGAGTCACTCACCCATCAGAGCCTCAGTTTCTTCATCTATAAAATAGGCCTAAATATATCTCCTAACTCAAAGGTCGAAGGGTTATGGAGTATACTCTCTCTCTCTCTCTCTGTCTCACTTATTTATTTATTTATACACATATACACACACATAAAGGGTTTACTCACCAAGGTACCACATGTCCAGCAAGTTTTCTATGTACACTGACTTGGTAGTCTTGTTGGGGCAGCCTCCATGATTTTCATTAAGAAAATTAAGTTGAAGAGCTAAAAGCAGGTTCCCCCCACGGCCTGGCAGGGGTCATCTCTGCTGAAACCTTCTTTTCTTTCTAAGCTTTATTGAGCTCATTCTACTGCAAATATTTATTGTCTTCCTACTTGGAAAGGCAGCAGTGTATACTGCTTAATCTTAGTATCCAAGCCAGAACCCCCACAGGCTGCTGGGTGGAAATGTCCAAGTACGTAACCACTTTGGAAAGTGATCTGGCAATTTCTTATAAAACTGAACACGAATCTACCCTTTGCCCCCAAGAATTCCACTCCTAAGTTTAAACCCAAAAGAAATGAAAGCCTACTTCCATAGAAAAAGTAGTACACAAATATTCATAGCAATCCTATTCAAAATAGCAAACACGGGGATGAGAAGAAACAGCCCAGCTGTCCATCAACAAGAGAATGAATAAATCAACTGTGATGTATTCACGCTATGAGAAACTTCTCAGCAATGTAAAGAACTAACTACAGACACATGAACAAGATGGATGACTCTGAAACACATTATGCTGCACCCAAGGAGCCAGACACAAAAGATACCTACTGTATGGTTCCCCTTCTATAAAGTTCTGGAAGAGGAAAACCATATTTACAATTCTAAAAAGTCAAAATAGGGTGGGGGTGGTGGCTCATACCTGTAATCCCAGCACTTTGGGAGGCAGAGGCAGGCTGATCACTTGAGGTCAGGAGTTCGAGACCAGCCTGGCCAACATGGTGAAACCCCATCTCTACTAAAAACACAAAAACTAGCCGGGTGTAGTGGTAGGTGCCCGTAATCTCAGCTACTTGAGAGGCTGAGGCAGGAGAATCACTGGAACCAGGAGGCGGAGGTTGCAGTGAGCTGAGATCACACCACTGCACTCCAGACTGGGCGACAGAGCAAGACTCCGTCAACAAACAAACAAACAAACAAGCAACCACCTCAGAACGGTGGTTTCCTGAGAATGTGAGGAAACATTGTGGGTGATGGAAACATCCTATACCTTGATAAGGTTTGTGTTTCACAGGTGTACACCTTTGTCGAATTTCATTGAATGGTACAATCAAAATTTGTGCATTTCTTTCCATGTAAATTTTCTCTCAAAAAAGGACTGTAAATGAATGTTGAACTCTAATTAATGATACCCATGCTGGGCTGTTTAGATGTGGAGTGTACCGATGTCTGCAACTTGGTTTGAAATGCACCAAAAAATAAGAGGGGCTGATGAGTGAGAAGACAGATATGTGGTAAAGTAAATACAGCACAATGCTTAAAAGTGCAGAATCTAGGAGGTGGGTGCACAGGTGTCCACTGTAGCTTTTTTCTCTTTTTTTTCAAATGTTCTGCATGTTTGAATTTTTTCCTATCAGAATGTAGGGGCGAGAAAGAATCCAGAGCCCCACTGCTTGGGTTTGAATCCTAGCTCCACTCCTGACTAGCCCTGTAACTTTAGACAAGTTACTCATTCTCTCTGTGCTATACCTGCTTTTTCCCCATCTGTAAATTGGGGATCAAATCACTGAGCTCTTCTGAGGATAAAATGAATTAGCAGACGTGAAGCATGTGGAACAGTACCTAGCTCAAAGTAAGCACTCAATAAATTCTTTCTTTATCCAGAAAATACACTGAGATGTTAACTGTATGTCTCTGTCTTCAAGGGCTATATCTGTATAATCCTCCCCTACATTTATCCCAAGGTTGTAGAGGAATGTGTTGGATCAGTTGTTATTCTCCTTGAACCTCAATTTCTTCAACTTAAAAATGGGAATAATTAAACTGCTCCGGGCTTCTGAGATAATTCAATAAAATAGCATAAATAAAAGCAACTGAACCGGGGTTCAATAAATGCTCACTGAATCCCTCTTTTCTAATCCTAACCTCCCCTGTCAACTGACATGGTTAGAGGCGACTGATTGGGTCATGGCTGCATGGAGCCCTCTCTGCAGACTTCAGGAACAGGGTCCTGCAGCACCTAATGATGGGGGCTTGGGGGAGGAGTGGCAAGAAAAGGGAGAATCTTTCTCACAAAATACTTGGGGAACCTTTTTGCAACTCCTCTGAGGTATATCCCCTCAGCCTCTGGAGCCCTGCTGGCAGTCCATTTAGCCATGAGGCTGGAGTAAAACAAGATTGATCCCAGAGTAGCCCCTGGGGCACTATTCAGACCTATGTAGGACACCAATTATGTAGCATCCCATCCCTAGATGGGCAGGCCTTTATGTGAGTACATGCCCTGGTAAATTAATAGACCAGAAGAGACTGTTTACAATGTCAGCAGCCATTTGTCCAGCACAGCTTCATTGTAAAATGATCAGAGAGAGCAGATTTTGCCTTATAGCTACAAGGAGTAGCTTGGCAAAACTTTGGTGTCACCTGTGAGGCAACCTCATAGGATTTCAGGGGAAAAAAAAAGACAATTTAAATGAAAAGTTCAAACCGATTTACACGGCTTCCTAATGCCTGTTATTTCATGATTTCCAGGTTTTTAAATACTTTTCTAATGGCCACTTTGACTTCCTACAGAAATGGCCTCAAAAAAAAAAAAAAGACTCTACAGTCTGGCTTCATTGGCTTTTAGGGAAGCAATTTCTCATCCTCAATCTTAAAATCCATCTGGGTTTCAAGAGGATTTTAATTCATGCACTGCTGATTCTCTTCTTTCTGACAAAAATGCTATTTTGTCAGAGAAATTTGCAAAAGCCCCAGAGTCTTTCTTAGAGATTTTTTTAAGTGCTTTGATGCTGTAGGAGTTGAAGGGCCATTCTGTACTCCGTGTGTATGATTTTTACCTTCCTCTTGGCAACACTTAAATGGAATTTAAATCCCAAATGTCATGAGCTTTGCACAGAGCTTAAACTAGTTAGGGAAGGCTTCTCTGAGCGAGCAAAATATGTGCATGCCCCTCGTTAATGAAGAGATTTAATGGTGGGTTAGGCAGTACAAGGGATTGAACAGTGCCCTTTTCACCCCTGTTTGGCACTGTTCCTGTCACCCAGGTGGCTGCTGACTCTCTCGTCCTCCCAGGCTGGCTCACCCGCTACCAATTCCAGCACAAACCCAGCTGCATCACTAGCTCCCCCAAAAAACTGTGGTACCAAACACATTGATATTTTTGTTGTGATTTTTAACTCAAGATTTCACCTGTCCCAGGGAAGAATCTCATTACATCTCAAACAACATTTGCACATTCACAAGTCCCCACTGAGCATGACCTTCCCAAATCTTCCCTGGACTCTTAGTTGTCAAGACACCTCAGCATCTTTTCTCATCTTGCTGATGTCAAAGGCAATGGCAGAGTGGGCGAACCTCAGATTTTGGAGTCAAGAGTGTAGGTTCAAAATCCACTCTCTGACTACATGGTCTTAAACTAATGACTTCACTTTTCTGCAGCTGCTTCCTCATCTGTAAAATGGAAATAATAATGGTGTCTCTATAGGGTTTTAGAGAAGATGAAATGAAATCGGTTAAGACCTTTACAACAGTACTCTCTGTCCATACACTTAGAATGCAATTAGTAAATGAATAGATTAATGGAACCACCCAATTTAGAGAGCAGCTCTGCTAAGCAGTGTAGCTAGAGAATGCCACTTAAAACATTTCCCTCCTGAGAGGAGCTCTGGTAAACACAGCTTTCTCCATCCCATTTCATATGGAGAACCAAGGCTGCGTGTGTATTGGGTGTCTTGGAAAGGGATCACATGGACCTAGCTTAGCTCATTTGTGAACTCCTCTCCCTACCCTATTTTAATGCTAGGGTGCAGAGAGCAGCATCGCCCATCTTGGCTTTTTCTGGGACCCCCAGAACAGGGTATTTAGTCTAGCTCACAGCCAGTAGTCAGGCCTGAAGGACAACCTCTGTGGAGGCAAACCTGATAAGTGGCTTTGGGATCCTTTGGGAGGCAAAGTGCTATTCAAATGCCATTTTGGATGAAGTTCATCCTCCAGAGCTGAGTTGGAGACTGGGAAAAAAATCCATCACTTAGTAACAGCTGGCCCTGATCAGAAAGAGACATGAGACTGCTATTGTGACCTTGGGGACACAGAGTTGGAAAAAGGCCCTGAAGGCAGAGGTGTCTGTAAATAACAATCTGCCCTCTGTTGTGTGAGGACAGCATGGGGGCAAGAGCCCAGGATCTGCAATTAGACTCAAGATAGAATCCCAGCCAGGCACAGTGGCTCACATCTGTAATCCCAGAAATTTGGGAGGCAGAGGAGTCAGGATTGCTTGAGCCCAGGAGTTCAAAACCAGCCTGGGCAACATTGTGAAACCTTATCTCTACAAAAAATAATTTCTTTAATTAGTTAGACAGGGTGGTGCATACCCATAGTCCTAGCTACCCAGAGGCTGAGGCAGAAGAATTGCTGAAGCCAGGAAGGTTGAAACTACAGTGAGCCGTGATTGTGCCACTGCGCTCCAGCCTGGGTGACAGGAAAAACCTCTCTCAAAACAAAAAGAAACAGACTCCTCGCTTGACATGGACTGGCTGTGTGACCTGGAGCAAAAATCTTAATCTCTCCAAGCATTGGTCTTCTCACCTACAACACAAAGGCTCCAAATCTTATTCTCCAATGTTTTTGCAAAGATTAAATAATTGGCATATAGAAAACACTGAGTACAGTGTCAGCACACAGTAAACACTGAATAACTCATAGCTATTGTTAAAATTAGTTAAGATCATGACTCAGAAAGTTATTCTGAAGACTTAAACCTATATATTTTAAATTTATTAAAATTCTCTTACACAAATGTAAAGCTCCGCGGACTCCCCTCAGGTAGAAAATGACACATTCCTTTGCCAATCTTATTTAATCCATTTGCCTGTCTATGATACACCGGCATATGTGAGTTTGTAAACACAGCATGTATATGTATGTAAATATCCACATGTACAGAGTGCTCTGGGGTTTACACAGATGCACAAGTGTAGGTGTCATAATATTAATACAAATAGTAATGATAGTAATCATTCATTACATGTTTAAGTGCCAAACACTACGCTATATAATGTGCACACACATTTTTTTCTATTCTATCAAAAATGTAATGCAATATAAGTGCTTTTGTTCAGTGCCAGATGTCTGACTCAGTATCATAATTTCCTTTTTACAAACGAAGTGATTGAAATCAAGATGGATACAAGAAGTAGGAAAACTTACATTAATATCAGAACAAAGTTAAAACTCAAGCCTGAATTCATCTCTAAAGCACTATCAGAACAAAGTTCAAACTCAAGCCTGAATTCATCTCTAAAGCACTGTTGCTATTAACTCAATTTTCTGACTTGAACAGCTGAATGAATAAAAAAATCAATGTATAAATAGCTGGCTAGATGAATGGCTGGAGGGATGAATAGGCGAGTAGATGGGTAGGTGAATGGATAGGTGGATGCTAGAGAATACATGGATGGGCAGATGAGTGAGTGGGTGGGGGGATGGATGGGCAGACCAGCAGCTGAGACAGTGAACAGGTTTGGGTGATAAGGGTGATGAGTTCAGCTTTGAAAATGTTGACTTTGTGTTACTAGATAGATTAATAATGGCTGTGTCCAAGAACCAGAGGAACATATGGACCCAGAAAGCGAAAACATTTTCTGGGCTGAAAGTATAGACTTTTAGCATTTAGTTCACTTCCCTGAGCCTGTTTGCCTTTCTGAAGAAAAAAAGAAAAGAAGAGCGAGAATACTTTCTTTGAAGAATTTTTGCAAATGTTGCATTTCACTTCAGAGTAGGTTTTCTGGATGTCTCCCAGTTGACAGGGCTCAAATGATGAGACAAACAACTCACAAAAATCACTATAATGAGGCTTGCTTTCTTGTGCATGCAATGTCCTTGTATTTGAGCATGATAAAAGTCATGGCCTGGAGCAGATGACTATGGAAAAGAGAGACTGAGCCAAGATGATGGGGGCACAGGTTTAGTTGGCCCATTGCATCGTGAAAACTCCATATGGCTGAGTCCCACCACCCACAGATGGCAAGAACATCTGGACTCACTTTGGATCCAAATAGTCAGTCTCTTTTGGCACCTACTTGGCCTAAGATTGAGTCCAAATTTGTTTTGGAACTTGGGTTTCCCCTGAGATCTTAGGATTTCTCCATACAGGAAACCATCTTGCTTTCACATTGTATCACAATATTTTGATTTTGTTCAAGTAACTGAATATTAACTGAGTTGGAGCTTAATCAAACCAAAGAAACGGAGTAGGAACAAGCCACGTTATCAAATGCCTGAGGCCATGAGGATATCCTAGAAGGCAGAAAGCAGAGAACTCACAAATATAAAATAAATTAAAGAAAATAAATAAACCTTGAGAAAGTCAATGGGAAGAGAAACATTTCTTTTGTTGATAAGGGAAAATTCCACAAATAGAAAAGGCCCTTGAAGAAAGGATTTACTGCATAGTGAGAAAGAGATATGACTAAAGAACACAGGTTATTTCTAATTTCTAGTTCTTAACCCTGACACTGAGAGGCTCTAGGATCTTGAGCAGGGAACCAAGATCCTCTGACCTTCAGCTGTCTCATCGGTGAAATGAAGATATCTACGTTACTGAGGACTTTTGGAGTTGAAATGACAGAAACCCAGCTCAATGTGGCTTAAGAAAAAGTGGGGGTGTACTGGGCCTTTCAAACTCCTAGCATGGCAAAGTCAACTGGATCCAAGGACTCAAGCATCATCACAACTCTCCTTCTTTCTCTAATCTATATTTCTCTGCACATCTTGACTTTTTTGCTCTTAGAACTAGTATTTTCTGATAAACTGGAATGGCAAGGACTAGAGCCCTTAGACATTTCTCCCCATTTTCAGTGGCAGAGAGGAAAGGACTCTGCCCTCAGTTCCCTGGGAAGAAGTCTGATTACCTTAGTGTGGGTAATATGCCTGTTTCTAGATCAACACTCCTAGTCATGCCTTGGGGATTTAGGGTCTTAGAGGAAGGTCACAGCTCATCTTTTGATGACCTGTTAGAAGCTGGCAGGAGGAGGAGGTGAGATGGGAGTCCCTAGGATGGGCATGTTGGTCCCAGAAGCAAAAGGCACTGAACAGATAAAATAATAAATATCTATTACAGGTTCTTTCATCACAGGATATTGAAAGAGTTAAATTTCATAACAGATATAAATGTACTATACGAATGTCACTATGATTAAGATAATAGTATGTTATTAGTATCTTGTTACTTAAAATATTAATAAAATAATAGAAAATTACCAAAATGAGAGGTAGGTACATTTTTCACAGAGGATGTAAAGAAAGTATTATTACCAAGTAAGGGTCACAATCAACATTTGCTGATATTTCAAGAGGTGGCTGTCTTTCTCACCATGATATTATGATATATAATAAATATATATATTTTTTATTTTTGTCCCCAGTTTCTGACACAGAGCTCCTAAAGCCTTTCTAGTTTCCTGAGTGATGGAAGTGACTGACACAGAGCTCCTAAATACACTGGAACCTCTCCTGGGTGATAGGAGCATAGTTTTTTCTATTAAGATGACTCTTAGTGGGCTCTTGGATTGAAGGCTGTCACCAGAAAGACCAAGCCATGATTGGAAACATGAAATTTTCAGCTCCAATCCTTCTTCTGAAGAGGTGAGAGGAGCTGGGAATTGAGTTCATAATCAATCATGCCTATGTGACAAAGTCTTCGGAAAAATCCCTAAACAATGGAGTTTACAGAGCTTCCGGGTGGCTGGACATGTGGAGGTGCTGGGAGGGTGGGAGACCTAGAGAGGGCATGGAGCTCCTTATCCCTTTCCCTAGATCTTACCTTTTAGACTTCATCTGGCTGTTCATCTGTATTCTTTACCAAATAAAAAACTATTAAATGTGTTTCCCTAAGTTTTGTGAGTCACCCTAGCAAACTATTGAACACAACGAAGGGGTCATGGGAACCTCAAATCATAGTCACTCAGAAGTGCAGGAAATAACCTGGGACTTGTAGTTGGGGCCTGATGTTGGGGTGGCCTTATAGGACTAAGCTCTTAACTTGTGGGATCTCGGCTAACTTCAGTTAGAGTCTGAACTGAATTGAACTCAACTGAGTTGAGTTGAATTAAGTTGAGTTGAGTTGAGTTGAGTTGAGTTGATTTGAATTGAATTGAATTGAACTGAACTGAACTGAGTTGTTGAGTTGAGTTGAATTGAACTGAACTGAGTTGAGTTGAGTTGAGTTGAGCTGAGTGAGTTGAGTTGAGTTGAGTTGAGTTGATTTGAGTTGAGTGAGTTGAGTTGAGTTGAGTTGAGTCAAGTTGAGTTGAATTGAATTGAACTGAATTGAATTGAATTGAACTGAATCGAACTGAATTGAATTGTGGGACACTGTCTTAGTCCATTTGTGTTGCTATAAAGGAACACCTGAGGCTGGATAGTTTACAAATAAAAGAGGTTTATTTGGCTCACAGTTCTAATGTCTGGAAAAGTTTAAGATTGGACATCTGATGAAGGCCTCAGGCTGCTTCTACCTATGGCAGAAAGTGAAGGGGAGCCAGCATGTGCAGAGATCACATGGTGAGAGAGGAAGCAAGAGAGAGCAAGGGGAAGTGCCAGGCTCTTTTCAACAAACAGCATTCATGTTGTTAAACTATTAGAGTGAGAACTCACTCATTACTGTGAGGACAGCACCAAGCCATTCATGAGTGATTCACCCTGATGGCCCAAACACCCCTCATTAGGCCCCATCCAGCAGTGGGGATTAAATTTCAACATGAGGTCTGGAGGGAACAAACAAACCAAACTGTAGCAGACACCTAGTTTATGTCAGCTGGAGAATTGCTTCATGTGGGGGTAAACCCACACACATTTTGGTGACCAGAAATGCACCATAATGCATGTTGAGAGTATAGTGCAGCAAAATAGTTTGGTTGTTTTTTTTTAACACTAAACATCCACCATGAGAAATAAAAATATGGCCCAGAGTACACAGAGATGAGGCTCACCTTTGAACCAGAGCACCAAACTGTAGGCCATTTATTCAACCAAACTCCCTGAGTGTCAAGTCTGTTTCAAGGTCAGTGCTGCACTGAAAGGCAGCTATAAACTAGGATTCACCCTTTCCCCAGTCAGCCCACAGCCTAGAGGGAGAATGATGAAAATGATTACTCTAGTTCTGTGTAATATAACCCTTGAAAAAGAAATGCTCTGGGCACTGAGGCCATATTCATGGGGCCAGCACAGTAGTCCATCCATGCTAATACTACCTCATAAGACCAATAAAGAAGGCTTGGAGAGACTGTGGTTGCCCCCTGTGTAGGAAGACTATGCATTTGATTTGGGTTTGTCAGGGACAGTCTCAGTTTTTACCTGTTGATTTGAGTTAATTATCAATATCCCTCTTCACCTTCCCTTTCAAAAGTGACACAGCTTGAACAATAGGTCACCCAGTCCCTACAGCTGTCAACCACTATTCTGGGTAGCTATGTTTCAGACACTTCAAATATAATGAAGAGAGTGCTGGTTTGGGAGTCAGGTAGGTCTAGGTTAAAATCTCAGCTCTGCCATATATATGCTGTGTGATCTTAGAAAAGATGTTTCAATCTCCCGAGCCTAAAACTCCTTTTCTATGAAATCAGCAGCCTATTCTGCATGGAGAAGGATTTTGTATATGAAGGTTGCAGAACAGATTGTAAACTCATACCTAAATAATATTTGCACATCCCAGTATATGGCACTATCATCAGTCCAGTGGCCCACTCAGATCAAAACCCTAAGAGAGTTAAATCTTAGATTGTCTTTTTTGCCCAGTCTCCAACATTCAATCCAACTACAAGTTATAGCAACTTTATCTCCCATATTTATCCTAATGATGGCAACACTTTGGGCTCAAAGAAGAAAGGCTGCCACAAAGCGTATTATATCATCTTTTGAAAGCCACAGTAACCTCTGACCTCAATGTCTAAGCAATTTGGGCAAACACCATGGATTGCCTGACACCTGCATCACAATCATCTTTTCCATTCAAGTTAGGAGGATATTCGGGGACTCTACACGTGTCCTTCACTCCCACCACATCTTAGGGCAAATAATGCCCTTAAAAGTGCAAGTATTGAGCTCAGCTCTTACAGATGATCTCAAAACACTTTAGAGTCACTTTTTTTAACCACAGATAAACATTCCAATGGTGTCATGTGTTCCCACTAAGCATTATCCAGGTCTCTTTTTACCTCGTTGTTCATTTTCCCTTCAAATCAAAAGAGATTTATCTACATCCTCTCACTCTCCAAAACCATCAAAGGAAGAAGGAGAAGAAACCCCAAAAAAGTATGCTATTAGTATGGCAAAGTGGAGTAACCCTCACCCAGCTGTCAGGAAACCCAGTTTCCAGCCTTGTTTTTCTTGGGCTGTTTGTACGGACTTGAACATATCCTTTCCCACCTGAACCTCAGGTTTTCCAACTGACAGGTGAGTGGAGCAGGATTCAATCCTCTCTAATGATCTTCCGGCTCTGTTTCATGGTTAATGACTATGGTGAATTGGAGAACAGTTGGAAGAACTTCTAATATTCGCTTAAAAAGGTGTATCTGGCTGTTTCTCCTGCTTTCACCTAAACTCTCATGTTCATCATGCTATATTGTCGGTTTCTTTCAACTTGTGTAATGGGTACGGATTTCACCTTCAAACTCAGGCAGGCAAAAATGGGACTTTATTTTTCTGTGACCAGACTTAGCTTCTATCTTTGAGTCCCTATTTCCTCTGGATAGTAGGAAACATAATTTTGCCAATTCAGGGTAAGCTCAGTCACTTCTGAATTTTCACCATCGCATCTGTATCCATTTACATTTCTCACTCTCCTTTTTTTCTTTTCCTTCTTCTGAGGAAGATCTAAATGTGGAGATCTTACGTGCCACCCTGGCATCTGGGGAGAGGCACCCGTCTCCAGCTCTGTGAGGGCTTCTGCTGTTATGCAGAGCACTCACCTGTACTTGATTTACTGGTTTTAGTTATTCTTGATACATTTGCTTATCAGGAGTCCACATCAACATCCACAATCCCTTCAGCTTTCCCGGGACAGAGGCACACGGGGCTCTCTGCATCTCCCTTTCCCTTGCCACAAGCCATGTCTTGAGTCTCTGACGTACCTAGAGCTACCCTACAGCAATTATTGGTCTTTATGTCCAGGCTAATGCTGAACCTTTGCAAGGCCGTCTCCTCCGAGAGTGACAGATGAGAATCTAGCTGATCTTGGTTTCTGAACATGCATCTGAGGCTTCTATGGTTCTCTTCCTGGGACTCAGACTGGGAGACCTATCTTGGGGTCCTCTTAGAAACACTAATCTATGCCTCACTGTATTCACTCCCCTCCTACTTCCCTGCCTCACCTCCCCTACAGGATGTTTGCCAAGTCTGGGGTGAAAGGCATGTGCATTCCCAGTCTGTGTTTATGAAACAAATGATTTACAGTACAATGGCTTTTGATTTATGTAGTCAAATGTTTTAACGAAGAAGAAGAAAAAGAAGAAGAAGGAGAAGAAGAAGAAGGAGGAGGAGGAAGAGGAGGAGGAGGAGACGGAGGAGGAGAAGAAAAGAGGTAGAGGAAAGAAAGAAAAAGAAAGAAAGAGAAAGAAGGAAAGAAAGTAAGAAAGAAAGAAAAAAAAGAGAGAAAGGAGAGGAGAAGAGGGAGAAGAAGGAAAAGAGGGAGGAGGAGGAGGAGGAAGAGGAGGAGGAGGCAGTATTGTATGTCTCAAATTTCCAGACTCTTGCAATTATGAGCCTTAATTTTAAAGAAATTTACTCCATTATGAGTGTCTAGAGCTTGTTTTGGAATCTTCTACCAATTATTTTTCTTGGCCGTAGGTGGTCTCCTCCTGAGCAATAGGGCCATGTTCCCTGGACAGTGGAAGTGAATGCGTACAAGGAGGTGAAGGAGCAAGAGACGGAAGGCAGCTCCAGCTACTGTCTCAGGATATTATTGTGCCACCACCATAACTGCCTGCCTTGCCAGTGGTCCCTGAGCCCCTTACAGACAAATTAGTCATCATGATTGTCCTGCTCTGAACCTCCAGGCCTGGCCCAAAGGCTGAGTGTGCAGATTAAATTTCTTAGAATATCTCAGACATAGAACATTGCGTCTCCTCTTCACATTTTCTTTGACCTGAGAACCTGTCATCACATTTTTGTTTTCTCCAAGAAACAAAGGAAAGAACAGAGAAATAGTCACTTTCTTTTCTTTTCAGAGTAACGTGACAAAGAAGTTGCATCTGCCTTTATCTGGTCATAGAATATGCTGTTCGGCATCTTTACCTGCCCTCTGTGATGCCTTCTCTGAAGGATTAGCAAGGAAATATCGTTTATGAAAAAGTTGTGCATCCAGAATACACACTGAATTGTCTGTGCAGAGGATAACTGTTAGAGGAGATTCAGATTGATGATCACTTTAAAGAAAAAAAAAAGAATAGTATTATCAGGGGTAATAAAAGAATGGGGCATCCAGGGAGGTGTAGCCAGAGAGATCTAGCAATAGGCATGAGCCAAGGCAATGAAAAAGAGAACGGGTCGTGGGAAGGTGGCCCTAAATTTGCCCTCACCTGAAAATAATTGTGTCATCTTAACCTTATGGTGAGCACAGATTCCGGTGCTAAAAGCCAAGGACTTTCCCCTGGGATCCAGAACCTAAGCTGACTAACATCAAAATTGTAATTCTTTTACCCCTTCTGATTCAGCACTTTCTCCCATGAAGGCAAATAGAGGTTGCCCCCTTTCCTCACCAGAATCCCCAGTTCCTTGGCATTCCTTCTGATCTCCACTCTGAACCTTCCTCCCCTGTTCCTCCAGCCACTCTAGTGCCTCGGACTCCTTCTCCTTCAACTTCACAATGTGCTAAAGTCTTTCCCAGTTTAAAGCCACTCTCCCATGACCCTGCCTGACCTCCTAGCTACTGTACTCTCTTGTCCTTACAGCCAAGCTGGGAAGAGTAGTCTACAATGACACTCATCACTGCTTCTGCTCCTATCACTTCAGCCCACTGCAGTTCTGGCTTCCGGCTTTTGGGTCTAGAGACTTAGGGCCACAGATCATGAGCCCCACAGGACAAATCATGTCTCTCCTGTTTTCTCTGACCCCCAACACAGGGTCTGGCAACCAAGAAATGTTTCACAGATGTGCAGGTACCTGAGCAGGTGCATGTGTGACCATCTGTCTGGCTGGTTGAGCTACTGGGAGGTCTAGTCAAGGTAAATCTCTCAGAAGAGATTTTAAACTTATTAATATTTTAAACTCACAACAGAAGAGAGAAAAAGCAAGTTATATTAAAAAATCTTTTTATTAAAAAGGTTAATAGCTAAGTGGCATCTGTCATGCAGTATAACAAGGACAAAGGTCTTACAACAGGATGCTACTGTTCCCTTGCTTTGGGCAGGCATGTTGCTCTGAGAGATAATTTGGGATCTGGGAGAAGTGGTGGAATGAGGCAGTGTCTCTGAGAATCAGAGCACCATCAGCAGCCAGAAGCTGGTAATGAGAAAGGAGGCAGTGAATTTGAGGCGTCGCATGTCCTCTCTGGCAGTGTCCTTTGCTTCAGTCCGTCCAAGGTGATAGAGAGCTCTGTGCCCTTTGCTGATGTGACACAGGGCTGGGAAAAGCAGGAGAGAGGAAGGATCGGTCGACTCAGTGAGGAGGACACACACTGCACACATCTGCAGCAGCATCTACAGTGCAATGTCACACAGCTGATGCTCTCTCTCTGAGCCTCCCTTGTGTCCAGAGGGAGACATACAAAACAATCCCCACTGCACAGGGATGTGGAGAAGATAAGGGGAGATCGGCATCCAGAAGCCAGGCCCAGTGCCGGGTGTAGGTCTACTCCCTTCCCACCTTCAGGATTCTTGCTCCCTGAGAACACACAGCAGAGCGTAATGCTTTAGACTTGGTCCCTTGTGCCAGCCAGAGGTGTGAATCCTGCTTTTCATTTGCAATGTTTGGGCAACAAGAATTCCAACTCCTTTCCATTTTGTATTGCTGTGGATCACATGATTCTGCTATTTGCTGTAGGTAGTCAACCTCCTTTCCTCAAAGGCAGACCCTCCGGGCCTGGGATGAGGCCTGCCATGTCCCCCACTGTGTGCTCACCATCTGACATGAAATAAAGACTCCAATTATGTTTTCAATATTCAAGGAATACCCATTGTTTGCCATTGCCTTACAGTTTACAAAATGTTTCTGCTGCACAATGTCATTCAGCACTTATTGCTGATGAATGCAATGGGCGTTATAGCTTGCTGGATTGGAGCACAAACTCTGGAGTCAGGCAGCCTGAATTCAAACAGCCCTTCCTAGATATGTGACTTTGGGCCAATTACTGCTCTAAGCCTCAATTTCCCACTTTTAACATGAGGATCATGTTAGAATCTACTGCACAGGTTTCGTGGCAAAAAAATGCAAAGATGATAGATGTAGAGAATGTGGTGTAGTGCCCGGCACATAGCAAACACCCACAGAGGTCACCTGGGCTTGTCCCAGCCTCATTCTACTGATGCAGCCCCTAATTTCCAGAGACTTGAAGTCAACGGTCCAAGGTCACACAGAGAGTCAGGGTTAAAACCAAGACTGGGCGCGTGCCTGTAATCCCAGCTACTCAGGAGGCTGAGGCAGGAGAATTGCCTGAACCCAGGAGGCGGAGGTTGCGGTGAGCCGAGATCATGCCATTGCACTCCAGCCTGGGTAATAAGAGCGAAACTCCGTCTCAAAAACAAAAACAAAAACAAAAAAACCAAGACTGGAATCCATAAATTTTCACTCCAAATGAGTTACCCATTCTGTTCTATGATTATAGCAGCTAACATCTGTTGACTATTTCGCAAGTACCAAACTGTGCTAAGCACTTCTGGTGTATTAGCACCTATAATGCCCAAGACAATCCCAGGACAGGTTCTATAATTTACTGATGAGAAACCAAGACCCAGACATTAAAGTAACCCGTCCAGGGCTGCAGAGCTCTTCCGTGGTCAAGCTGGGTGCCCACCCCGGCAGCAGGGGTGCTCCTGCCCTCTTGCTGAGCTGTCTTCCCTTCAGTGTGGGCTGCAGCCCGCCAGCCAGAGACAGCTGGTTGTTAAGCATTCAGGAATTTTTACTGCCTGGCTGTTAAATCACTTTTAGCTAGAAACTGGTCATGGTGGGAGTATAGACACCACAGCAGTTGGCACACACTGCAAATCAGGGCTTTTGTTGTTGTTGTTGTTAAACCTGAGGACAGTTTGCCAGCCTCCTATCACAACTTACATTTGGGAGATAATTTTTTTCCCAATCCGAAGTTACTCTTCATTGGGAAAACTTAGGGGGAAAATGCACAGATGGTGAAGAGACATTTTCTCAACCTAACACAGTGGTCTTCTCCCATCAGAGCTGAAAGCGTGTGGACTGGTGATATCACCAAAGGCTTAATTGGTCCCCTGACCATAGATTGCTGCTCAGTTCCCTCACTAATGAGAAGTGTGTCCATCCTTGGCAACTGTCCACCTGCTTCTCAGCCCAAGAAGGTATAAGCTGGTAGTCATAGCACATAATTAACTCATATCCAACAGGCACTCCGTAGAGAAGCCGGCATGCACCTCCAGCATTTATTTGCCCCATTGGCCAAGCTTCTACTCTGTGCTTCTTCAAGCCAGGCACTGAGTAGGACACTGGAGGCTCAGAGATGAGTCAGCAGCCAACAACAGTCTTGTCCTCAGGGACCTCAGAGCCTTACAGAAGAGACTAACAGAGCAAGAAACAATTTGGGGTGGCTGAAGAAAGTGCTAGAATTTCTATGCACAAGGTACTAGGATTACACTCAGGAGGAGAGAGGACTTGTATCTGAATCAAGGAATCAAAGAAGGCATCACTTGAGTGGGGATATTTGAATATGAAAGAGCTTAAGGATGGTTTCCCAAATCATAAAAATAAAAGAGCATTCCAGACAGAGAAAACACTCTGTGCAAAAGCCAGTAAGGGTATGAGAATCATGTGTTTTTTATATCCTTACAGAAGCTTTAAGTATCTGGAATTCATGATGCAAGTTGGATTAGAGAGGATGATGAGAGGGGAGAGATGGCCAGAGGCTAAGGTACAAAGGCCTGGAAGATAAGATGTATTAGTTAGGTATCTATTGCTGTGTGACAAAGCATCCCAGAATTGAATGGCTTAAAACATGGTACTGCTTGTTATCTCTGATAGTTTTGTATCCATGATCTGGGTGTGGCTCAGTTGGGTGCTTCTGACTCAGGGTTTCCCTTGCAGTTATATTTGATGTCAGTAAGGGCTGTAGTCATTCGATTGCTTTACTGGGGAGGAGGAATTTGCTTACAAGGTAGCTCACACATGAGGTTGGCAAATTGGTGCTGGATCTTGGCTGAATGTCTCTGTTCTTCTCCCATGGGCCTTCTCACAGAGCTGCTTAAGTGTCCTTACAACATGGAGGCTTGATTTCTCCTGAGTAGGTGATTCAGTGTAGGAGAAGGCTACACTAGGGTGTGCCCATCATGATACCAGGATCATTGAGGGATATCTTGGAGGATGACTATAGCATCAGGTTAGTTTATCTTATAGCTGATGGGAGGTGTTGGAATGGGAGGCAGGAGTAGAATCTCATCTTAAACATTAAAAGCTGCCTTGTCAAGGAGTGAGCCAGACTAATGCAATTTACTCACACTGGGCATCACATCCTGACTCCTGGAAATTCTGTTGAAATTCTGAAATAAGTTCCACCACTTGTCGTTTGTTTGACCTTGGACAAGTCATTTTCTCTCTCCTAGATTCAGCTTCCTATTCTGTAAAATAGGGTTTATTTACCTGTCTCACAGTATTCTTGAAATGTTTAGCAAAATAAGGCATTCAAAGGCAGGTGTTGAACAATGAGAACACATGGACACGGGGAGGGGAGCACTATACACTGGGGTCTGTTGGGGAGAAATAGGGGAGGGACAGCGGGGGGTGGGAAGTTGGGGAGAGATAGCATGGGGGGAAATGCCACATATAGGTGAAGGGGAGGAAGGCAGCAAATCACACTGCCACATATGCACCTATGCAACAATCTTGCATGTTCTTCACATGTACCCCAAAACCTAAAATGCAATAAAAATAAAAAAAATAAAAAATAAAAAAATTTAGCACAGTGCCAACCACGTAGTGTGTTACATAAGGAGCAGTTATTAAGGTTATCAACATCATAGAAGTCAACACTATGAATTGAAGTGAAGGCTGCATATCCATCAATTCCCTAGAGGAGGACAAACAGTTCCTTTGAGCCAGGACTTCCGGGCTTGCAAAAGCCAATGACCTACCATTTCATGGTAGGGGGGTGAATTTCATACATGAGCTGCTTCATAATATTGAGTAATTTGTACTGCTTTTTGTTTTTGGACTCAATCTTGAACGAGAAGGATAGAGCTTTTATGTCAAAAAGAAGGTTTAATTCTACTGAGATTTCACCCATAGAAGGCCCTCACCAAGGCCCCAGGCCTTCATGAGTGGGCACCATTGATTTTGAAAGTCCCAATGATGTCACTGGGGACAAGCGTATGATAGAATCTCTGAATCCAGAAGTGCTCTAGGACTCCCCCTGGTGGAAGAGATGGGAGAACAGTGTTCTTATTTCCATGAGCCTTGTTTCCAGCCATTTTGCTCTTCGCTTCTCAGAGATAGGTCCCCGAGGCCACAGGTTCTCCTTTATGGCAGCAAGGTTTGTCAGGCTTTGCCTCAATCTTGGGGCTTCGCTTCTGAAGGACAGGGCTGGGAAGTGGCCTTACCCTCGGCCAACCTCTGTGTCCTGCCCTTGACATATGCATGCCACGCCTTCCCTGACTCCTTGGCATAATTCCCTTCCTTGCTATGTCTCTTAACTGTTTGGAAGTTTATTGGGGCTGGTGAAGATTTTAAATCTGTATTCTTTATAACTTTTACACTTTTTTGTGTGTTTTGATGCTACAGAAATAATAGCACAAACAAGAATATACACGGCATCATTCTTATAACAACCAAAGAGAGAGAAGAAACAAAGTTAATGTCCAAACTATGTAAAAGTTTAAATACATTATGATACATCTAGACAATTGAAACAAAGCCTGCATTAAAATGAAAGCACCCAAGAGAAAGGAAAGTAGGCAGAGACACAAAGACTTCCACAGGAAAGCTTACAGCATCATTCATAGCAGCCAAAGGTGGAAACAGCTCAGATGCCCATCGAGTGGTGAATGAATCATCAAAATAGGGTGTACCCATGCAATGAAAAGATACTCAGCGGTAAAAGGAAGAAAATACATGCTACAGCATGGATAAACTTCAAAAACATGATGCTAAGTGAAAGAAGCTTTATGCAAAGGCCATATGTTGCATGATTCCATTTATATGAAATGTCCAGAACAGGCAAATCCATAAAGACAAAAAGATTAGTGGTTTCCTGGGGCTGAGGGTTAAGGGAAAGTCACCGTGAGTGAGCACAAGGTTTCTTATAGGGACGATGATCCCTAAAAGATATGTTCTCAAATTGGTTTGTAGTGATGATTGCACAACTCTATGAATTTACTACAAATAACTTGTACATTTATTTGAGTTGTATACTTAAAATGGGTGAAGTTTATGAAATATAAACTATACCTCAATAAAATTGTCCAAAAGAAAAAAAGAATGCAGCCAATCTTAGTACGTTAACCTAGGCAGATGTCTAGGATAGTGGTGACACAAAATAGAGCCAATTGCACATTCATATAGAGAGTGGTATTGAACTTTTTTCTTTACAAACAAGAGGGGAAAAATCTGTATATATGTATATTCATTCACATTTGCAACAAAACTTGGAAATTTCAGAAAAGACATAATATTAGTCAGGGATCCCTAGAAGGACAGAACTAATAGAATAGATGTACATATGAAGGGGAGTTTATGAAGGAGAATTGACTCACCAGTCACAAAGTGAATTCCCACAGCAGGCCGTCTGCAAGCTGAGGGGCAACAAAGCCAGTCTGAGTCCCAGAACCTCAAAAGCAGGGAAGCCAACAGGGCAGCCTTCAGTCTGTGGCTGAAGCTCCAGAGCTCCTGTCAAATCACTGGTCTATAAGTCCAAGAGTCCAAAAGTTAAAGAACTTGGAGTCCGATGTTCAAGGGCAGGAAGCATCCAGCGCAGGAGAAAGATGCAGGCTGGAAGACTTGGTGAGCCTGCTCATTCCACTTTCTTCTGCCTGCTGGTTAGATGGTGCCCACCCAGCCTGAGGGTGAGTCTGCCTCTGCAGTCCACTGATTCAAATGTTATCTACTCTGTGAACACCCTCGCAGACACATCCAGGAACAAGACTTTGCATCCTTCAAGCCAAGCAAGTTGACACTCAGTATTAATCATGCACTGGGAACAGCTGAGAGGGGCTGTGAAGGGACACTCGGTAGCCTGGACATTGGCTCTGCCCCTAAAAGCTGACTACACACTTATTCGGCTCCCTTGATGAATGTTTTATTAATTGCCTATGATAGCTAAAAAAACAAATTGCCCTTACCTTTATGCAAGTTGTTCTTTTAATTACTAAGAAGCAAATCACATTCTTGATTCTCTGTTCAAGACCATCCTTGAACAGTTCATATATGATCTAGATCAGAGAGTTCTCAAACTTAAGCATGCATTGGTTTCAGGTTCAGCAAGTTTATTTCCTAGTTAGTCAATACAACTTCTTGATGGAGTCTTGAGTATCCAGTAAAGATCTTTTAGACACTGGCTACCTGGACAGGCATATGGCTGTGTCTGCCCAGGTCCTTCAGGAGTGGAGGTGAAGAGAATACTGGGGACGGAACAATCTGTGTTCAGTCCCAGCTTTATGAAGGTGATGATCAGTTCACTTTCTTTCTCTGATTCTATTGCCTTATCCCTAAAATGGGCAGAGTGCTTATCTCTTATGAGGATTAAACAAGATGATGTTTGTGAAATGTCTAGTGCATAGTAAATTCACAGTAAATGTAAGTTGTTATAATTGTCATGAGGCTGTATGGAAACTCAATGCCAAAATGAATGAGCCATTCCTTTGGAGTGATGCCTCTCCCACTGAGCTGTGATTGAGTTAGCCAAGTGTAGCGACTATAGAACTGCTTTACTACATTTTTTTAAAAACATCTTTGTTATCAGAAGCAACCAAGTATTAAAGTCCATAAGCCCAGTTAGCAAAGTGGCTTGGCCCAGCAGATCGAATAAAAGAATAGCATATTTTATTCTGGCAAGTGTAAGGAAGAGGAAATGACACTTACTGAATTGAGTATCTGCTGTGTGCCAGGCACTGTCCTATATTTTGCATAAATACATTGCCCAGGGCCACACACAGCTAGCAAATGGCAAAGTAGAGATCTGAACTCAAGACTGGTACAGCCGCAGACCTTGGCTTTATTCAACTCTCTGAGGCCAACATCTCAGCCCTTCAGCCAGAGTCCCTTTTCAACCCACCTGGTAACTTTGTCTTAGAACGCAAAGAATTAGTTAGATAAAAGTCTTATTAACACTCAGTCCTAAAAGGCCTAATTTCCCACAAGTAGCAGATCCCAAAGAGAATCTGATCATGGAATCTATTATGCTCTTAAGTATGAATAGGACATGATACAAGCAGTGCTGGTATTAAGGCAGTCTCCATGGAGATCAGTAAAAGTGCTCAATTGTTTCAGAAAATGATTAGATCAATTTGTAGCTCTTTCCACCTCCCTGCAGTTGAGTGGCAGGAAGAAAATCAGACCCAGAGGTGGCTCCTCAAGCAAGCAAAATGTTACAGTTTGAGCCTCAAGATTTGAGAAGGGTGCTTGAGATAGCACAAGTCTTCAAGGAACAAATCAAGATTTCACTGCCAAAGTAGTTAGCATTGGGCTTTCTAAAATACACCCTAAGAAAAAAATGTTTCTCTGCTGCATTTGGATGGCAATCCAAACTCCTATGCATAGCCTGGAAGGAATGACTTCACGACTCCAGCTGCACCAATTTAGTCTCATACCCCCATCCTCACGCTCACCTCCCTCCAATCACAACAGCATCCTTATTTTGTTTTGTTTTTTAGACATAGTCTCGCTCTGTTGCCCAGGCTGTAGTGCAGTGGCACAATCTTGGCTCACTGCAACCTCTGCTTCCTAGGTTCAAGTGACTCTTTTGCCTTGGCCTCCCTAGTAGCTGGGATTACAGGCATGAGCCACCATGCCAGGCTAGTTTTTGCATTTTTAGTAGAGATGAGGTTTCACCATGTTGGCCAGGCTGGTCTTGAACTCCTGACCTCAGGCAATTTGTCCACCTCAGCCTCCCAAAGCACTGGGATTACAGGCTTGAGCCACTGCCACTGGCCTCATCACAACAGCATTCTTTCTGCTCTGGACACACACACCAGGTCATTGCTCCTCAGAGGCTTGGCACCTGCTGTTCCCTCTGCTGGGAATGGTCTTCCAGGTTAGATCTCACGACAGCAAGCCCTTCCTGTCATTGCAGTCAGCCCCAGGGAAAGTTCCCAGACACTTCCCTAACCACCGCCCAGTGCTGCCTTTCCTTCCCCTTCACTTTCTGTCACAAACTTTGTTTTAATCAAAGCACATTAGGATTTGGAATTCTTTTTATTGATTGATGTTTGGTTTTGTTGATGGTCTTTTTCTCCAGCATGAAAACTGTGAATGATAAGACCTTACCCGTTTTGTTCACTGCTGTCTCTGTCTAAGATGGAGACTTGTGTTTTGTAGACACTGAATACATATTTTTGAATGAAAACAATTAGTATCTATCAGTTTGGAATAAGAAAGAGGAGAGATAGAATGTGAAAAAAAAATGTGGTGTGTACCTCTGTCTTGTTCTCTGCCTAGAAGGTCCTCAACTCAGGTCCTGAAAACCTGATGAACTCCTAGTCATCTTCAAAGTCCAATTCAGAAATGTCATGTATTTCTTCCCACTCTCCCCTAAGAGGCAACCACTGACTGTGTCATCGTCTGTCTTGCACCTACCTCTCTTTTCACCCCCTGAAACTATACCGTATTTATTTATTTATTTATGTGTTGGTCTCCCCCACTTGCATATGAGTTCCCCAAGGGCAGAAACAGTCATGTTGATCTTGTATCTCACAACCGAGACAATATCTGGCATATGAGAGGTGCTCAATCAATGTCTGGGAAATACGCTAAATTGAAATGAATTAAATAGGGAAAACTGTTTTTAAATGTTTGCAAGCCATAAAGGATAGACACCTAGTTTATTTCAATTTAACAACCATTCAACAAAATCCAGAAAATGATGAGATTGCCCAAAAACTGTAGCTCATTTAGAATAAATAAAATTAAGCTTTTGTCTTTAATTACAGTAGTTCATAAACTTGGCCAAGACAAATGGTGGCAACTGAGAATTAAAAAGAGTGGAAATGTTGTCACGTGCATGTGGCACCTCCCTTCTATTAAGCCTTATGTGCTCTCCTAGGGATTCAGAGTGGTGGGTATTATCACCCTCTGTCTATGAAATGCCTGCCCCACCTTCTCCGACAGGAAGGCTCTGTCCACCCCAAGAACAACTTTGAAGACCCCAGGGTTCCCTTGGGGATGGGAGGGGAGCTGAGTGAAGAGCCCAGGAGCAGGCCTTCTGCTCAACCAGGAAGACATGACAGATGAACCCTGAAATCGAACGCTTCCTCAGGCTGCGATGCCGGGTGCATCACCTCTCCACATACCTCAACACCTTCCTCTCTGAGATGGAATTGTAGCATCCACCAGTTAGGACTGTCCTGAGGTTCAAACGGGATAATGATGTGTTTCCCAATGCACGGGCTGCAAAACATTCATGGAGTAGAGTGATCGTAGACGGTACCAGACTTGGTATTATTTCTGATCGCTCCTAGGAAGAGGTCTCCATATGATGCTAATATCATTAACACTTCCCCTAACCTGTGCTGATCTCCCTTTTTCACAAGGGTCAGAACAGAAGCCTTCGAGCTCAGAGCCATGACAGGCAACCATATGCAAAGAATGGCCACAGTCCCCATGCAGGCCATGAAGATACAAGCACGTTTCCTCTACTCTCTGCACACATTCTATTTAACGCCAGTCTCTCCTACACACTTTATTCCATTTCAATCATTGGAAGCCGTTAACTGAATATCCTGAGAGCTGTTTCACAAGTCTTCAACTCCTATTAGCTGGAATCTCATATGTAGGGACTTTGTGGCCCCATTTGGCTAGAATCCCCTGGCTTTATCTTGTTTCCACTATGTTTATTTTTATAGCTGTCTTATACTTGCAGCCAGTGATGCTGCATTCTTATTTAAGGTACTGATGTGAGGTTTTCTTTTTAAATACATTTATTCATTTTTTTTTTCTAGGAGAGTCAACTAAATGAGGAATAATACTAGTGGGGCAAAGCTATGACTTAGTGTCCACAGCTGTGACCAGGGATAGGAGTGGCAGGTGTGGAGAAGATGCTACATAAATGACTAGAGTTTGGGAAGTGAATAAAGGTTATGACGGTGATTTGTAAATGGTAAAGTAAACATGAACCACTGTTGTTCAAATGGAAGGCCCTGTGTATGTCCTCTGATATCAAGTCATTGATCGATCCAAAATGGGAATGTGCCCAATCTCTAATTTAACCAACAGGGCACAGCACAGTGCAGAACCGCCCATAAACACCCAGGGTGGCCTGTTTTCCAGTTCTGGGTGTCTGTAAGGGAGAGAAAACAAACGCCGGGCATGTCTGCTTAATGGCTAATGTCCTAAACTTGGCAAAAAGAGGGGTGACTCCATTTTCTTAAACGACTGTTAACTGGGTGGACTTTGCAGTGACTTCATTTGTCTAGTGAGGTGGCCACGCAGGAGATAATGAGAGGTAGACAGTGCTGGTGTCCTTAGATGGAAGGAAACCTGGGGACTGTCACGTTAGATAGTTTCTCATCATCTTTGTCAGCTCTGACACAAGGTTAAAGTCCGATAATATCTCCTGAAGTAATGAGCTCAGCAGAACTTTGCAAAGGAACGCAGGGGGCAAGAGTCACTATGGCAAATCATATACACTGCGTTCTTTCAAGTCTGCCTGTGTCTAACACCACGAGTGGAAGTCCTAGCTTGAGTGTGAGGGAGTCAGATGTGTATAAAAAGGCCTAGCAAACAGGTGCTGTGGCTGGGGCAGCAGCTTATTTGCAGGAGGAGGTAGGGGATTCTCCTAGAAAATAATTCAAACTGCATCCACGGGTGAGCTGGGCAAACACCAGGGTAGGCCAGGCACACAGGTAGAAGAATGAGCCAGCGTTTTGCAGGAGAAACACGGAGATTCTGAGAAGCAAATTCAGCTTGAGGTGACCCAGGACAAAGCCTTCATTGCCAGAGAAGAGGCATGGTTTTGAGGACAGTGAAGTGCCTGCCACACAGCAGGATGCATAGTGCGAGCACGTGTGTGGAGTACCCAGTGAGTGAATGCAGGCGCCTCCAGCTCAAACAACAGAGTCTCCATTATGTGACTCTGTCCATCAAATACCTGCTGGGATGGACCACATACAGTTTAGCAATTTGTCTTCTATCATGAAAAATAATACTAACAAGGAATGACAGCTCTCCGTTTTTCCTAATTAAATCACCATGTAACCTTCATCCTCCTCTCTCAGATGAGCCGTGCTGAGGAAAGAAAGGTATAATGTCTGCAGATTCCCTTACACAAAGCCCCCTGACTTTGCAGGCCAGGTGGCTTGTTTTCTCTTGGGAAATAGAAAGGAAGTGTCCCTCAGTGTCTCCAAAGAGGTTTGAAAGTAATGCTGGCCTTCACCATTGACCCACACTTTTGCTCTAGGGGAGCTCAGAAGTAGCAAAAAAAAAAGACGTTCCCTCTTTCCAAACAGCCATCCTGTCATGTTCCCCAGGATTGGTTCTGGATAGCGGGCAGACATGCTGTGTCCAAGTGAGCTCTGGCACCCCAGGGCTTTTCCATCTGTGGGAGAGCTGAATGCACAGTGAGTCGATTAGGAATGGCTTGGGTTAGTGGAGTTCTAAAACCTCCATGTTATTGCAATTGAATGAACCCCCAAATGAGACAGAGCTCAGAGAAGGGGTTCCTTTTAATTTGGCCAAAGCCCTAAAACGCTTTTGTGCCTCTGTGGGTCAGTGGCAACCACCACTGGGGGGTGCTGTGCCTGTTGACAGTGGGTGCCCCAAGTATGGAGCCTGGCATGACTGCAGGGGCTGCGCTAACTGAAGCAGCAGGCATGGAGGCCCCTGCAGTGGGCTTGTGTGAGAACCTCTGTGAGACACCACGGGGGCTTCAAGAAAACCCCTGGGCTGGGGACACTTCCTCTCAGTAAATGGGGGCAGCCCACCAGTAGAATCCAATCTTCACGATTTCTGTTGCCTCTTATGTATCCACAAATAATGGGACCTAGCAAAATTCAAGCTACTCTCACCCAGCAGTCTGGTAACTGAATGCCTGGGACGACCACAGCTCTGGGGCAAGAATCCTGCAACCACTCAGCAGCATGGGGTTTTGGGGCAGTTACAAATCTCCTCGGAGCCCTACTCTCCCCCTGCCCTTATGAGAGTCATCATATCTCCCCTGTAAATGTATTAAGATAATTAGGGATAATAGATGTAACCTGGTGTCAGCTTACACCCAGACAGCTTCTATTTTCATTAGAGCTGCCATTCGAGCTCGTCTTGACCCAGGACTGAGCCTTGCTCTGAATTTCACCCATTGCTCCAAAGCAGTAATGTGCAGTGTGCTTTTTACCAAAGCGTCTATAGGAAGACAAAGACAGGCTTCGAATCCCACACCACAGGGTAGATGACCTCAAATGGCTCTGTTCAATATTTCTCATCAGACTGCTGGCAACAGGGTCTTCTACTGGGCGTCTTCCCCTCCCTGTGCTCAGTCCCATTTCTCCTTCCTCTCCTTCCAATTTTCTTACCTCTTTCTGTGTGAATCTCATCCAACCTTTTTTACAACCCACAGCGAGCTTACTAAAACTTCTTTTTGACAAAGCTAGTCTAATTTTCTCCTTATAAGGGAATTCTCTCACCTGCTTCTGAACTCTCTCAAAGTGCTAGGTGGTAGGTACACAATAACTGGGGTCTTCTTCCCCTTCTTTTCTTAATACTTTAATGTGGAGCCAGGGAGACACAGGCATCAGAAGTCATGTGGCAATTTAGGATCTGCCTCTGAGTTAGTCTCATTTCTGCAGAGTAGTCAGCTCTCAAAAGCTGTAGTGTGCTCACCAGAGGCAGCAAGGCAGCAGAGAAAACACGAGGACTATAGCCAGTTCTGGATCTGTCATTTATCCACTGGCTAGAACTGGGGAGCTATACTTATGACCCCGGATATCATCGGAAATTGATCGGGATAAAGAAGTAAGAATTAATGACTCCACTCCTAGCAATGCTGTGAGGCTTAAAAGTGGTGAAGGCCATTATCCAGTAAATTGGATGCCAATTGAGATTGTCTTCATTATTTTACATACTCCATTAAAAGTTAGAATGCTAAACCTAATAATTAAATTCCTCTGGAGAGATCTAAGTTTAGCACCTGGTGCTGCCATTTATGAACTGCACAACTTTGGAGAGATGACCTTACCTCTCTGAGCCTTAGCATCCTTATGAATAAAATGGCATGGGGAGGAGGGCATGGCTGGGTGTGCATAATGAGCATATGGTGGTTGGTCTCTCTAAGAATATTGTAAGGATTGACATAAAGAGATAAATGCAAAGATCAAGTATATGTCTCTCTCTCTTTCTCTCTCTCTCCTCTCAATTAATTTTAAATTTTACTCTATTGTTGTAAAATAATAAAAGCTTATTTTAGAAAATTTGAAAAAAAAATCATCCATTATTCTCAAATTCAATGATTTATTTAACCAAATTTATCAGTTGTCTTCCATGAATCCAGCTCCTTGCACTGTAGCAGAGGACACAGATAAGTCCCTGCTCTCTGGAGCTAATATTCAAGTACAAAGAGATAACAAATGGACACATAAATAAACAAGAAAATACTAAGTGGTAATAAGAGCTACTATGAAAGTAAAACAGCAATATGACAGACACCCAGCTACTCTAGATGACGTAGTTAGGAAAGGCTTCCCAGGAAGGGGTGACCTTTGAACTCAGATCTGAATGAAGAGAAGTGAATTGTGCAAGGATCTAGGAAAAGAGTGTTTGAGGCAAAGGCTGCAAACAGCCAAAGTCCTGAAAGAGAAAGACCATGATATGTTAGAGAAAACAAAAAGAAAGTCCTTGTGTCTGAACTATAATGAGCACGGAAACACTGATGTGAGAAGGCCTTGGAGACAGAGGCAAGGGCTATTACAGAAGGCCTTGTTGGTGGTGTTAATAAGAGAGTTGAGTTTTATGCCGGTGTAAATGATGGCCATTGGAAGGCTCACATGTTTGTAAGACCCCACTGTGGAGAAGACATTAGAAGGAGGCAAGAGTGGAAGCAGAAGACCCAGTGGAAAGGCAAACACCATAGTCCAGGCAGGAGACGGAGGAGGCCTGGCTGATGGTGAAACTGGAAGAATGAATAAGTGGGCAGGCTGGGATGTGTCTTGGGAAACTCAGCAGGGCTTGATGATGGATTGGATGTGGGGATTCAGGGAACATGAGGAATCTGCAATGAGTCCTGATTTTGACTGAAGCAATGGACTGATGGGGAAGCTGGGAGAGGCATAAGTTTAGGGGTCAGGAGGAATGAGAGGAGCTGGAAAAAGGCATCGGAGGTCTATGTTGGCAATGTTACATTTGAGATACCCATTAGGTATCCAAGTGGAGATGCTAGAGAGGCTCCTGACTATCTGAGCATCAGGCTCACAGATATGCGGGGAACAAAGACATGACACTGTGAGTCATTGTCATGTGATTTGTTGAGATGGCAAAGGAAGAGAGGATGCATGAAGAAAAGAGGACCCAAAATAGAACCGTGTGGCCGTCCATCTTGGAGAGTTTGAGAAAAGAAGGAGGAGCCGCAAAGAAGCCTGAAAACGAGACACTTGTGAAGTGGGAGCAAATCCAGGAGCACGTGGAGTCACAGAGCTAGGAGGAAAAGGCGTTCAGGAGGAGCTGAGTCAGATGATCCTGGAGGCCGGCAAGGCAACACAGTGAGCCACTGCTGCGTTGGGGACCCCAGAGGTCACTAGGGGCCAGGGCAACGGCATGTTCCCAATCACATCACACTGCCTCTCAAGAAAAGCACCTGAGGTCACAGGACTGCCCATAAACAGGCCATTAGTGTGGAACAGCGCCTCCACCCCTTTTCCTGCTGAACCACTGGAGAGAGAAGAAGGCCTAAGGAGAGCCCATGTGCACTGTGGTCATGACTGCTATCAATCCTTCCTCCCTCCTTGCTTCCTCCCCACTCAAGCCCGGTTCTGTGAGATTTTCTGAAATTTTCCCAGACTGTGGGGCACACGCAGGCTGACTCAGAATAAAAGGGTTACTCATTTATGACTGAATTTGTGTTTTGTACAGAATTCTAAAAATCTTTCTCGATTGTTGCTTATTTATTTTAAAAAGCAAAGTATTGTGGGTATTTTCCTGAAAATAAATAATCCAGGCAACCAGTGTTTCTATTTGTAATCAGCCAACAGCATCGGATAATTTTTTTCAAGGCTATAAATAGCACTGGGAGCTCGATTCTAAGAAGTCATTAACTTTAAGTTACATGAGCATTGAATTTCTTGGAAACATTGAATAAACATATAAATGCTGCTATTGGAGTTACATAATAAAACATGTGTTTCTGTTTTATTATGTGATTTTGAGAAACCCAGAGCTCATCGAAGTTATTTGCATTAACTAAGATTAGTAATATCATGTATTGAATCATAAAGACTTTCTGTCTGAGACTACGCAAAATTCCCACAAACTTAGCAAAAGCAAGATTATTCTGTAGCCATGACAACAAGTAGCCATAGGAGCAGACTTTAAACTTGTCCAAATTGATCAACAACAGCTTGCCTCAGTGAACCTGCTTTTACAAGTTAACCAGTCAGTATTGGCCCCTCACTTCTGAAAGTCCACCAAAGAGAAACAAACTGTTCTAGAGTTTTCTGGACAAACTCTATAAACCAATGCCTTTTAGTGCCATCAGTCAACAATGGTCAAACTACACCTCCACAAATATCAACCTGCTTATGCCTCTAAAAGTCCACAAGTCCCTGAACCCTCTGCTTCTCAAAACTCTGTACAAGATCAGCAGCCTGAAAGACTGCCTGGCCAACATGGCCAGGCAACATTTCCTTTACTATAGAAAGCAATACATTCAACTGTGTCTTTTTATTTCAGGTTTTGAATTAGGGCCTCATCCTATGAATTCTATGTCTCGTGTTTGAATGCTGGGAGGATCCACCAAATTCGTTGGTTCATCAAACCTGTCACTGTGCTTGGTCGTTGGGGACCCAAAGGAAAACAGGACATGGTCCATGTCCCCAAGGAACTCTCAGCCCTGGAAATGCACGACTGGAAGGTGGCATAATCATCACAATACCAGAAGAGTATGCCAAGGGCTACAGAAGCCCAGGCGAGGAAGTAAACCTGGTTTGGGAGAGGAAGGACAGAGAGGCATCCCAAAGGCGACATTTATGTTGGCATTTCCATAGTAAATATAAGTTTTCCAGATAAAGACAAGTGGGAGGGCATTCTAGGCAGAGAGACAACATGGGCACAAGCATGGGAACAAGAAAGAGCGAACCAGATTCATACATGTTAAGAAGTATGGTGAACATGAGCATCTTTGAGAAGGAAAAATGGGCAGGGAGGGCCCAGGTCTCTAAGGCCTCATACTACAGTCAAGAGCTTGGCTTAACCTCATGAAACCTCAGCCTTCTCATTGATAAAATGGAATTAATTATACTGCCTACCTCTCAGGATTGCTGTGAGAATTAAATGAAAGAACGTGTGTAAGTCTAAAGGTTTGGCACATATCAAAGCACACACACATTTGACACACATCCAAGCAAGAAATTGTCTGATTTTTATTGGACTTTGTCCTGAGACCTTTAAAGTGCAGGAGAAGGAGTTAACTACATCTGTGTTTTGGAAACAGCTCTCTCAGACATCATGGAAAAGCAGCGAAAGCGTGAAGTTTCCTTTTGAAGAAAATCAGGGAATAATAATAACAATAGCAGCTAGCAATTCTGAGCACAGACACTTCCGTTAACATGTATCGACTCATCAATCCTGACAGCCCTGTGGGATAGCCTGTTACAATCCCCATTCAAGAGACTGACCCCTTCCAACAAGGTGGAACAATCCAAGGCAGCTGCGGTTTCTCAGTTTCATAGCCAAAGTCTGTAGATCAACACCAGTGCAAGAGCCTGAAACACGAGACGCAGTCGTTTGTGTTTGGGTCGATCTGAGCCAGTGAAGCACTCATTTACTCATTTATTTATGCAACACTAACTGAGCATCTATGACTTGTCAGGCACACCAATGGATGCCATTCCTGCTCTCACAGAGCTTCTGACGGTAACTGCTGATGTGTGCAAAGCCCTTGCCATCTGCAGGGAACTGATCTAAGCACTTCGCAACTTATAACTCATTTGAAACTCCCAAAACAAACCTAGGAGGAAGGCATTACTATTATGTCCACTTTACAGAGAGCAAACTGAGGCACGGGGAGGCTAAGTTGTCTTTCCAAAATCACACAGTAAATAGCAAAGCTGGAATCCAGGTGGAAGAGCTCCAGTGACTCTACCCTTAACAACAGCTATACCATGTCATGGTCTAGCTCAGGGCTCTCCAAAACACAGCCTGAAGCCTGAAGCCAACCATTCCACCAACTGTAGCTCGTACTAGAATGGCCCTCCACTTACTTCATTGTGCACACCGTTCAGTTCAGCCGACATTTCCTCCATTGCAAGACTTCCCCAGTGAAGGAAGTCTTAGGATGATTGACATTCTGGTACAAACTCCTGATCTCATCATAGGCCAGCACTGTGAGTAGCATGTAGTCTATTGGATAAACAAGACTTCACACAAGTGATCACACAGATAAATACGTATTGTCATTAGGGTCAGTATTAGGAAGGTCAGCATCAGGGTCTAGGAGAGAGTGCAGCAGAGAAACCAGACGCCCCATCCTTGCTTGGAGCTGGGAAGTGGGGTCATGGAAGCATCCTGGAGACATGTGGGAAGAGGAAGATGTCTCTAGGTCAAAGGGTGGGGAGGGAGAGGTGACAAAGGCAGAACAGAGGTCATTTGTCAAGACCACATATGGGAAAGAGCCTGGCATGTCTGGGAAACAGAGAAAAATACTAGAGCAAAAGGACTCTCTGGGGAAGCCTCCAAGTGGATTCATAATGCATAACTCACACTGGATAAGACAGAAAACACATCAAGGAATGCTTAGGTGTGTGCTATACAGAAGCTTCTCCTGGGATTCTGTGCTGACGCTTTCTGTTCCAGAGACTCCCAGCAGGTGCTTGGTGGATTTCCAATGACCCTGGCCAGATCCAGCTGCAGGCCAAATAGCTAGGTCTGAGTTAGGACTACCACTTTGTTTCCATTTTTCTGTGGGCTGAGTCACTCACTGAACTAGGGTCAGGTCCAGGGCCACAGTATCTGAGCACTGCGGCTTTGCAGAGTTCATGGGAAATCCTGAGGCACAGGAAGTAAATTGATTGGCCAAAGTTTGGGAGAAGGAAGCAGAGAGGAAGAGAGGGAGTAAACATTTATCCACTATGTCCCATGCTCTTTACACACCTTTTTACATCCTTTAAGCTCACGGCATCCTTGCATGAAGGAAATTATGAATCTCCTCACTATCCGTGAGTGAAGTGAGACAGTGAGGCTGTGGCTGGCCCAAAATGATCAGATAGGAAGTGCACAGCCTCTCTGGACGAGATTGTACCTCTTTATAAGAGCCGATAGTTAAAATCCAGAGATTGTCCTGCGCTGATGACAAAACCCAACCCTGACTCTATCATCATTTACTCAAAACACTGTAATGACGGGGAAGAGTGAGGTAGAAAATTCAGAAATAAGACGGGGTGTGAGCAAGAGAGTCAACTCCACCGAACTCTCGAGTGAGAACTGGTTTCTATTCATGCTCTGCCTGTACCAGGTCTGCAGTCCAGGATTTGCCTCCTTACCTCTTTCAACCTCAGTTTGCCTATCTGTAAAAATGGGCAGAGGTGTTGTAATCACTTCCCGTGGGGTTGCTGTGAGAATCAGGTGACATAAACCTATTAATTAAACTGTATTTGCTAGCAGGTGGCCTTAGACTTACCTAAATCCTTGGTGTCTCATTGCCATTCTCTGTGAAGTGAATGCAACAGTAGTTCCTGCTTCACAGGGTTGTTTAAGGACTAAGGGAAATAATGTGCATAGGATGTTGGAACAGTGCCTGCCCCATAGTAATGATTATTGATAGCTATGATTATCACTAAAAGTTAGTGCAGGGTTTGATACGTAGTAGGTGTCCAATAAATATCCAGATTTGGAAAAGAAGAAAAGAAGAAATTGGAGCAAGGATGAGAAGAGTTGGAAATGAGAGAGGGGGACTTAGATATCTTCACTCAGAACAAGGAGGCAAGATCAGAAGGCCCAAAAGGAAGAGTCCCCTGCCCCTCCTCCATGCCACCCCACCTGGTCCCCCCACACCTGGATTCCAACCTCCATGCTTAGATTTGTTTGATTCTCTGATGCTCTCTTTGCCTCTGGAAAGCACCTCATTGACATTCCTAGCAGAGAGTAAGGCTTTTTTGGAAGCTCAATGATTTTGACAAAGTAATGGAACAAAACCCGCAGGAGTAATTTGCCAACCGCCTTTAGCTCTGGCAGGCGCTCCTGAAGGAGGATGGCATGCCAGCGGACTTTAAAGGAACAAGGCAATGGTGCAGCCAACAATAAAAATGGTAAACCATCCTGATCACTCTCCCCTTCTACGATTATCTCTCTTGCCTAGAGATCACCAGTTTGGGCTTCCGGGGCACCTGGAAGAAATCTTGGAAACGGCACACATAGGTTAGTATCAAGGTCTCATCATCAAATCACTGTATGGGCAGTGTCACCTTCTCGATCTCCATTTCCTTATCTGTAAAATGGGAATAAAAACCCTTGTGAGGCTTAAGTAAGACAGTGGAAGGAAATGCAATTGGTCCAGCCTCAACCTGTTAGTTGTGAACCTGAATCCTGCTCAGAGAGAGGAGGACAACTTTGGAGCCCATCTGCTCACAGCTCCCCAGCTCAAGCATTCTTATTTATGTGCAAAATTTTGCATGTGGATGTGAGCATTTTTCTTGCAGAGAGGCTGATAATTTTCCTTGGATGATCCAAAAAATTCAAGACTCCACAAATGTTCTACGGAACAACATTGTCTGCCTGTGGTATGGGACCTCTTGCTTGGATCCATGGATAACCTCCCAATGAGTATTACATCTTCTTGACTGCATCCTGAATGGACACCACACCCTTGGGATGTGTAGTGTCATATGTAGCCATCAGTGCACTATTTTACCCCACTGTGCCTCAGTGTCCTCATCTGTGAAACAAGAGAGACAAGAGATGACATAAGCAAAGAGCTCACCATGATGCCTGGAGCATGGCGGTCTCATTACAAGGTTTACCGTCTTAGCTCACCACACTCACCCTTGTAGGCTGGAATTTGGGGAGAAAAAAGATGGAAGGCAGTAGAAGCAGGAAAGTAACTTTTTTACTTATCTGGTCTCAATCAGGCCTTGAGTTCCTTTATGTTTTTTTCCTGTGGTAGCACTCATGGGTTCTTTGAAGGCCTCTATTGCTGGTGATCTCTATTTGCCATTCCTTTGATGCAGCTAATACATTTTTTCCCTGCTATTCGTCATGTCTTATTCCTCATTCCCAGTTAGTGGGCCACCTCCAGCTGCCTTTGACTGAGTTCACCTTGCCCTTCCTAGCGACTTTCTATGACAGTGTCAAGGGCAACCCCACACCTGCCTCCTTACTCACACCTGGTCTACTGAAGACATACATCTTCGGCCTGCTCAGGAGGAGCATCAACCTCCTTCCACTGCCCCGGGCACTTCAGCCTGCCTGTGTATGATACCCATTCAGGGTGCAGCCAAGAAGCGGTGATGCTTATTGGGAAGTTATCTATGGAGTCTTTTAGATTACCCAGACCCTAGTCAACTCTCTAATGCATTCTATCTTTGATGGAAGAGAAGGGTTAACAGAGGCAGAATTGGCATTGACCTCCTCCTTTGCAAGTCCGACAGAATGGTTTCACACCTTGCTCTGGAATATGGCATCTCTTGTCTTGAGGCCTTGTTAGAATATGAGACCAGAATATGTCCATTTCAAACTAAAATACGTAACTCAAATGCCACGAGCATTTACTGCTAGGAGATGGAGAAAGGGAAATGGAGATGGAATCAGGGATGGCATCCCAGAGAAAGTTATAATGGAGATGGTTTTTGAAGAATAAATATGAACTTGACAAATATGAATGACCATTCTCAATGGCAGAAACAACATGCACAAAGACTCAGAGGCATGAGGAATACATGCATATTTGACATTTAGGAAATACACATAGCAGAGTGTAATAGAGTAAGGATGGGACTTAGACCAACATAACTTAATTCAAATCCCGACTCTATCCACTCACTTGGATGACCTTCGGCAAGTAAGTCAACCCGAGCCCCTCACCTGGGCTACCCATTTCTGAAGCCAATGATTATTCAGCTTTACATCTTAAAAATCCCCTGGAAGCTCCTTAGAAATGCAGATCCTCAAGACTCAGTGGCAGAACTTCTGACTCAGTAGGTCTGGATTGGGACCCAGGATTACTCTGATCCGGGAGGTCTGCAGATCATACTTTACAGATGTCAAGTGTCCCATCTCTAAGACAAGGCCTGGCATACAGCTAGTGTTTAGTAAGGATTTTGAGCAATGAATGCAGGAATCAAATGAATCCATTTCAATGCAGCTTGTCCTGTAGAATACTACCAGAAGTAACATATGGCTGCCTAAAATATCTCTACACATGTCACACCACAGAAGTGGCGTCCACCTCACTGAGGGGTCTTCACAGAGGTAAAGGGATCAGGTGCATCCACCCAGTCTGGGAACATTAGTCAGACCTGGTGACAGTGGTGAAGGCAGGAAGCCTCCCCAAGGATAAATACTATGGTTATTTTAAGCCTCTCTGTGTCATCACTGTGGCGATGAGTCGGAGTTAGGGAAAGCTAAAGAAAACCACTTGTGATTCTTTGCAAAAAGCAACATGTTATGAGGATCTTAGACCAAGCAGAGGAAAGAACATGGGACTGTGGGGTCAAACACCACTTGGGCTTTAGTTCTGACGAGTCATTTCACCTGCTAAGCTTCAGTTTCCTCATCTGTAAAGTAGAACTAATGTTACCTGCTGCAGGGGATTGCTGTGTGGAGTCAGTGAACATTGTTCAGGGACATAAGGAACATAGGAAGTAGATGGTAAAGGCCATTATTGGACACAAAATAAATAGAGGCCACCTAAATGAGAACAATAGAGGCTATTTATCCTGTGCTTGCTGTAGCAAGGGAGTCAGGCACCATCATTTGAGTTCAGCAGATATTCAAAGGCAGGCAGAGGAATGGAAAGTTTTGTAATGGAAAAAAGGGAAGCTTACAGCATTCTCTGATTGGAAGTTGCTGGCTGAAGCTGGAGAAATCTAACTAGAAGCAGGACGCTTTATGTGATAGTTTTGGAAGGGCATTTGGCTTTCTCTGGTTGGTCCCGAGTTGGAAACTAGGTCAAAAGAACAAGGAAGCTGGCAGTCACTGATCCTGTCTTACCATTCTGGGCTAAGGGCTGCCAAGGTTGAGGTTTGGCTCCCTAGACTGGTTGCTGCAGGGGTTGTGGGTCAGAATTCTATTATCACATATGGTTTTATCTCTGTTTGTATATTCAGGCTCTCACTGAGCATTTACCATGCATTACTTCAACAGATATTTATTGGGGGCCTTCTCTGTGTTCTAAGGACACAGCTATGAGTAGAACAGGGCAGATCTCCTGCCCTCCTGGAACTACCCACATTGCACCCATCATTGGGCTTAGTGGCATCCCTCCATGTCCCTGGGAACCTACACCCTCTTACTGTGTCCATGTGCACCTTAGTTCTTCATGCCTATGGTTGCTGCTACAGTGGAGACTTTCTTCATTCAAATTTCATATTTCTTGGAATTTGAATTATTCTTCTGGTGGTTCAGAAGTCACATGTTAGTCCCAGGGCCAAGCTTCAGTCAAGAGCAGAGTCTTTCCTCCCCACCTAACATCAACCTCTCCCTGGATGGGATTCCCACTGCCCAGCCTGTTGTGTGGTGTAGGCCCCTGCCATTCTGTTGTCTTCACCAACCCCTTGCCTTCCTTCCCACTGATGCTGGTGCCCTGGGTAAGGAATGTCACTGTGGCTACAGCCATGAGAAGTTTGGTTCCTGAAGGTCCCTGGAGCCTCTCTCTACTTCTATGATCTCAGCTTTTTTAGATTCCACATATAAGTGAGACTGTGCGCTATTTCTCTTTCTGTGTCCAGCTTATTTCACTTAGTACAATGTCCTCCAGTTCACCATGTTATTGCAAATTTTAAAGTTTTCCTCTTTTTTAAGGTGAAATACTATTTCACTGTGTATGTATACTACATTTTCTGTACCTTTCATCTGATAATGGACTGTGATTTTTCTTAATGAGACACTGACCCATGCATCCACAAAGCATCACTTTCTATTACTCTCCGGGTTGGCAAGAATCATCTCAAGTTAAACAGCATGGCCTTTTAAGATCTAAAGTTTTCACCTTTTCTGCTTTCAAATTTCTCCAAATAGCCCCAGAAATTGCACCAACAGGATCCAGGAAATAAAGCTTTAGATGTATCTTAGAGAAAGGACTCGCACACCTTCTGTTTCCAGAGGTGACAGACTTCTTCCTGTGCAGTTCTCCAGTGGAGTCAGCTACAAGAATGGGCAAGGTGAATGCCCCAGAATCAGACAAACTCCATGTGGGGGCCTGCACTGTCACATCCCTTTGAGTGACTTTGAGAATATTAACCTCAATGAGCCTTAAAACCCTCATCTGTAATGGAGATCACTACAGTATATATTATCCAGGGTTGACGCAGTATCCATGTTAAATGAAATAAGGCATATGCCTTATTCTATTTTCTGTTGCTTATAATAGTATATCTGAAATTGGGTAATTTGTTTTAAAGAGGAATTTATTTCTTACAGTTATGAAAGCCAAGAAGTCCAAGGTTGAGGATCTGTATCTGGTGAGGACCTTCTTGCTGGTGGTTCTTCTCTGCAGAATTCTGAGATGGTGCAGGACATCAAATGTCAAGGGAGATAAGTGTGGAAGCTCAGCTCTCTCTTCCTCTTCTTACAGAACCTTCAGTCTTGTTCTTGATATAACTCATTCACCCATTAATAAGTTAATTAATCAGTGAGGACAGAGCCCTCACAACCCAGTCACCTCTTAAAGGTCCCACCTCTCAATATTGTCACATTAGCAATTAAATTTCAACATGAATTTTGGAGGACACAAATATTCAAACCGTAACAACCCATACAACTCCTAGCACATCTTATAGTTTTTTTTCCAAATTTTTTCTTAATTGAGGGAGAAAAAAAAACCTTTTTGAATAATGTTTGACTTGCAATAGGTGCTAAACTAACGATTCAAGCAATGTTATCTGTGAGGCATGACAACTTACAGAGATGCTCATTTCTGTTCCTATGTTTCTCCTCCAGTAACTGCCTTTTGGGCCTTGTTTTCCAGAATAAGAGCTCATTAGTAGGTTATAGCAGAGGATGAGAGAGAGTGAAATGCATCTGAAGACACTCTGGTGATGAGGTGGGGTCCTCTGTAGACTGAGCAGGTCAAGATGGGCAGTACAGGATGCTGGCAGCACCCCAAGAGTGAGCAGGATCTCCAAGAGCAACGGTATCCTGGATTGATATGTGACCCAGCAATGACTGAGGTTAAATTTCCTACCAATCATGTGAATGGAGGTTATGAGACAGACTGCATTCAGCTTAAAGATAATTTAAAATGTGACTTTTTTTATTGCTGACTTTGTGGAATAGAGTGATGGTGCTGGTAGTGATAACACAGGCATAAAAAGCTATTCTGTGCCATTCTCAGGAAAAGCCACAAAAGATGCTAAAAAGAGTCAGAAAAGCTTGGTCCCATAAGAGGGTAGAAGGATGGCCCATGTAATAAAACAAAAAAAGAAGGAGAGCATAAATTAGGAAATTGTGTCTCTAGAACTTTGCCTGCGATAGTGTCCTGCTCTCTGAAATACTGTTGGGTCAGAGTTTTGTTTTTTTTTTTTTTTATGAATAAGCAAAATAAAACAAACACTTCAGCATTAGCCAAAGGCGATTTATCATAAGGCAGGAACTGCGCTGTACACAGCCACTCCTTCCTGTGTGGGAAACTCTCTCGGGACCAGGGGATCTCTCATTTTGCTTTTCTCTTCACTCTCATTCTACAGCTTTCTCTGCAAACCTGCAGTCTCTGTTTACCCCTCAGTGTTGAAGGTCCCAAAGAGCTGCCTCTCCCTGGAAGCCTCAGTCCCAAGTCCACATGACTTTGAGAGTCCAGCACTAGCTCCCCTCTGTCCAAAATCCCAATTTCGAATTCCCAAGAAAGTGAATCTGATTGGCTAGATTCAGCCAATGGAGTGTGTTTCCCGGATCAGCTGTCCACCTTGGTCCAATCAGCTATGGCCAGAGAGAACCAGGGCCTGCACTGTGAAATGTGGCTAGAAAGGATCAGTTTATAGGGGAAGAAGTTTTTGGCTGTGCTGAGCAGGCACCTGTCCCAGGTATCTGTATCACTATCACTTCCCCTCCTACCTTTCACCCGGTGAGCAGCCACACAACTTTTAGGCCTCCTCAGGACCAGTCAGGGAATCAGGTTCCCTTCTGATATGATAGACAGAGCTCTATTACAACTGCACACTTCATTGCAATTTTTTATTTACATGACTATTTTGGTGTTTTTTTTGGAGGGGAGCGGAGGGGGGAAACAGAGTCTCACTTCGTCGCCGAAGCTAAAGTGCAATGGCACAATCTTGACTCACTGCAACCTCTGCCTCTCAGGTTCAAGCAATTCTCCTGCCTGAGCCTCCTGAGTAGCTGGGATTACAAGTGCCCAACACCACGCCTGGCTAATTTTTGTATTTTTAGTAGAGATAGGGTTTCACCATGTTAGCCATGCTGTCTCAGATTTCTATCCTCAGGTGACCCGCCCACCTCGGCCTCCCAAAGTGCTGGGATTACAGGCGTGCACCACCATGCCCAGACTACATGACTACTTTTCGTGTTTCTGAAGAGCCACACTCACCTAGCGTCTGCCCAGGGCAATAAATGCTGACTGGATGACTGAATTGCCAGTCAGTTTTACATTCTTAGATTATATTTTAGCCCCTAATATTAGAGGCCTTTGAGTTACATATCACTATTGTCCCAGAAAGAAGAAATGATTTATTTATGCCACACAGCCCATTAGAGATGGAATAAGGGTTTGAACCCAGGTTTCATGACTCCAGATCCCTTAACACAACCATTAAGATCAGTCTTATTCTCTGGTGTAGACGTTTTCACAATCTCTTGGTTTTATCATCTCTGGGAGATTTATTTGAAAAACACTATTTGCCTTTTGAGGGGTTGTGGGAGAAATAATTAGTACTTATCGACTGTCTGAAAATGGCAGATTATAAAATGTAGCAATCTAGCTCAGTCTTCATTTTTAGATCTATTATAGAACATGAAACTCTACTCTGCAATCACAGTAGAAAGGCTTTTCTCTGTCTATTTAAAAGTTCATTTGAGCCCTTGCTAAATTCATTTTTTTAACAAGCATTTGCTAAGTGACTGCTCTGTGCCTTCCCCAGTGCTATAAGCTAGTGATACAAAGTTGAACACAAAAGACAGACCAGATTAGAGGCTGAACTTTGGTTTCATGGAATTTATCACAATTTTAAATAATTATTTATGTGATTATCCCATTAATGACTACCTCTCCCATCTGGCTGGACGTCCTGTGGAATGGAACCTGTCTATCTTTTGTTCACCACTATTCTTGGTGACTGGAACAGCTAACCCTCCAGGAGCTCTGAGTTTGATGATAGAGACACATCCATACAGGTCACTATAACACAGGGATACCCATGCTCCACTAGGGGGGCTGAGTGTACAGGGGTTGTGGGTCCTCAGAGAAGGAGCCAAACCACTTTCCTGGAGGAGAAAAGTAACATGGGAAGGTTGCCCAGAGGAGGTAGATAATTGAATATGACCTTAAAGTAGGAATGGGATTTTTTTTTTTTTTTTTTAGACAGACGTACTCTGGTATAACTCCCCATTGCACCTACCTCTTGGCCACTTCAACCCAAGGCCTGACAGCTGGGGTCCCAGGGAGGGCTGATTCATGAACTAGGGGATGCTTGTCTTTTGTCCTTTATTTTATCTGGAATAAGGGGTCTTGAACACTTGGGACTCTTTCTACAAGAATGTTAAGAATGTTCATACTGTTTATATTCATTTTGAATATTCTATATCATCAATTTGATACTCCCTCCTGTTTCTAAGAAACTCTGAATGTCCTGTCTTTGCCTGTATGACATATTACAGATTTCTGGGAAGACCTCTTTTCCTCCACCAGACTGGGAGTCCCCCAAGGACAGAGTTCATGAATCAACCCTCTAGGTGACCCGAGATGCCAGGTCTTGGAATGAAGTAGCCACTCTGTAAATATTAAAGTATATTTAGAAAGAAAAAATAGAGAAGTTCTCCCATTAGGATGTCTTGTTTTTAAGATAACTATATTCTGACTGCCACAAGAGAGTGTTTGTCTCCCAGAACGATAAGAGCCACATTAACTCATGAGGATTATAATTCAGAGCAACTTTTAATTAAAGGAGATATTTGCTTCAATACTTAAGTTTCCAGCAAAAAAAGTGGGACAAATTAATGCATTTGTGTGGAATCATATTTGTCTTAATAACCATGACATTTTCTCAGTGTGAAAGATTGAAGCTAAATGTCTTACTCTGGATGTCTTAAGTGTGTTTTATCGCCATTTGAATCTGAGATAAATGCTTTGCATTCTGAAAGCATATTTCAAAAGGCTCAACAGTTTTAACTGAGATGATTAAAATTCAAATGCAAATCATTATCCCTTCTATTACAGTTTGCTCATTATTCAAAACATGGACAATAGAAATCTAACCAGATTTGAGATTTTTTCCTGTCTCATTGTCTGTATTCATTCATTCATTCACTCATTTATTCACTCATTTATCCATTCTTCCTATCAAATGTTTCCTATGAGACAGACTTTTGTAAAGCAAAATCCTCCCCTCATATTTTACTGTCACTAAACTACCCTCATAAGCAAATTTTCAGACAGCATTGCCAGAGAACAGCTGACATTTGGAAGGTTATTTTGATAAAATAGTCACCATCAACTACTCCTGCAGCACATTTCTCTCCACTCAAGGCCATTTAACATGCCTGATTTCTGACTTTCAGGTTTTGGAGAAAATAGCTGTGAAACCTGATGAAGCAATACTGAATGTTTAACAGTTTGTAACTCCCTTTACCACTTGCTGCTCAGATGCGTTTCTATGATTGTTTCAGTTAATTTTTCAAATCCCCTAATTCCTCTGTTAGAGCATAGTCCACTGTCTCGGTCTTAGATCTCCCTGCCACTCCCACACTGAAAGCCCTATGGACATATTAGGACATATTCTCCTCCTCCTCCTGCTCTTTTGAAAGGTCAGATAGAATACATGAATAAAGCCAGAAACAGAGAGAACTGGAGATTCTGACTAATCCAGTCATGGCTACCACTGTAACACTCGTTACTGCCACCCAGCATCTCTACTAAGTGCTAGTCCTGGACCGCCTGACTACACAGTGTGGCCCACACGCCAGCAGCATCTGCATTTCTGGATGGTTGTTAGCAAGGCGGAATTTCAGCTTCATCTCAGACCAACTGAATAAGAACCTGCATTATAATGAGATCCCCAGGTGATTCACAGGCACATTACAGCCTGAGCAGTGCTGGTCTAAGGTCCTCGTGTCCACTACTGCATCATCACCTAGCTGCCCCAGATCTCTGACAGTGTTACAGTGGTGCCCACATTGGTGTTCGGCACATTGCAGCCCCCTTCATGCTAGCTCACGAGCCCAGCCCTGTTTCTACTGGGCCAGAGCAACCGAGGCTGGATGGGGCTTTCCGACAATAGCTGTGCACTGTGCTAGAAGAAGCCCAGCCTTCAGACCCCTCTCCCTCCACCCCTGTTTTTGAGACAGGATCTCACTGTGTTGCCCAGGTTGGAGTGCAGTGGCCTGATCATGACTCACTGCAGCCACGATCTCTCAGACTCAAGCAGTACTCCCACATCAGCCTCCCCACTAGCTGGGACTACATGCATGTACCACTAGACCCAACTAATTTTTATATTTTTTTGTAGAGATGGGGTCTCTCTATATTGCCCAGACTGGACACAAGTGATCCTCCCACCTCAGCCTCCCAAAGTTCTGGATTACAAGTGTGAGCTACCATGCCCAGCCGCTAAGACCCTTTAACTTGAACTTGGGTCACTCATCCACTTAGAAATTCCCTTCCTTCCTGGTGAGTTGCACTCTAGGCTCCTGATGTCCTTTTCTGCCAGGGTCCCTAACAGCATTAAGACTCAAAAACAAAGCAGATTTCCAGTCTTTTCCTTTAGGAGGTCCTTTGGCCCTTCTGCATATTTAATACTTCTTTCAGTGAACAGCCAAAGCAATTTTGAAAAATAAGAATAATAAAAATTGGAGGACTTAAGGCCATCTGATTTCAGGGTTTAATATAATGCTATAGGAATCACGATAATGTAGTTATGGCATAAGGACAAATATATCGATCAATGGAACAAAAAAGAGCATTCAAAAACAGACTAGCACCTATGTGCCATTGACTTCTGACGAACGTGTAAACTCAATTCAATGGGGGAAAGAAGAGTCTTTTCAGTAAATGGTGCTGAAACAACTGGACACCAATTTGAGGAAAACACATTTAACCCTTACCTAACACCATGCATAAAAATTATTTCAAAATACTTCATAAACCTAAATATAAGAGCTAAAACTACAAACTTACAATATTATGAGAGAAAACCTAAAATCTTTGTGAATATTGAGATGGCCAAATTTCTTAGATAAGATACAAAAAGCATAAACTTTAAAAGAAAAAAAATAAAATAGACTTTATAAATATTTAAAGCCTTTGCTTTTCAAATGACATTGAAAAAAAGAAAAGTTCACCAACATAAAGAAAAAATTATATCTATATGATAAATGATGCTATCAACTTAGCACCCATAAACAAAAAAAAAGATACATCTAGCATATATAAAAAAATCTAGCATATATAAAAAAACAAGTAAAAGATTTAACTAGACACTTCACAGTAGAAGACATATCAATATGCAGTAAACATCTTACAGCAGTCAAAATGGCTATTATTAAAAAGTCAAGAAATAATAGAATTTAGCGAAGATGCAGAAAAAAGGGAACTCTTATACACTGTTGGTAAGAATGTAAATTAGTACAATCTGTATTGAAAACTATGGAGATTTATCAAATAACTGAGTATAAAACTACCATTCAATACAGCAATCCCACCTCTGGATGTCTACCCAGAGGAAAATAAATTACTATATCAAACAGATACATTCACTCATATGTTTATAGCAGCACTATTTACAATAGTAAAGATATGGAAGCAGCCTGTGTCTATCAACAAATTGGAAAAACAAAATGTGGTATGTATACATAATGGAATACTATTCAACTATAAAAAAAATGAAGTCATGTCTTTCGCAGTAACATGGATGGAACTAGAGTCCATTTCTTTAAACGAAACAACTCAGAAACAGAAAGTCAAATATCATGTGTTCTTGCTTATAAGTGGGCGCTAAATAATGTGTACACATGGATATAGAGTGTGGAATAACAGACAGTGGATACTGGGAAAGGCGAAAGGGTGGGAGTGGAGTAGGTGATGAGAAATTACCTAATGGGTGTAATGTACATTATTTGAGTGATGGACACACTAAAAGCCCAGACTTCATCACTGCTTGATATATCTATGTAACAAAATTGCACTTGCACCGCTTAAATTTATACAAGTTAAAAAAATGTAAAAAGATAGTCAAAATATTTAGTCAAAGGAAAATGAAAACAAAAATCACAATGAGATACTGCTACACACCCACTAGAATTGTTAAATTTTCAAAAATTGGTCATATCGAGTGTTAGTGAAGATGAGGATGTACAACCACTTTGTTTAAAATCCTGGCAGTTCATTGTTTAAGAAAGTTACTGATATGCCTTCCATATAATCCAGCCATTTCACTCTTAGATATTTTCTGAAAAGGAATTAAAATATAAATCTACACAAAAATGTGTGCATGAGTGTTCATGGAAAATTTATTCATAATAAACAATCGTGTATATTTATACAGTGAAATAGTACTCAATTAGAATGAATAAACTACTGATATATACAATACAGTTCAACTTAAAATCATTATGCTGAGCAAAATAGGCCAGACACATAAGAGTACATATTACATAATTTCACCCCTATGGCATTCTAGGAAAGCAATTTTCATCTATAATGACAGAGAGTAAGCAGCTGCTGCCTGGAACCCAAGGTGGGCATGAGGATTTTCTGCCAAGGGGCATGAGAAATCTCGGGATGATCACAATTGTTCTATAGCCTAATTACCTTGGTTGCAAACATGTATGTATTTGTCAAAACTCATAAAATTATGCATTTAAAAGCGTGAATTTAATGTTATGTAAATTGTTTCTTAATAACTTTTCTTAATAATAACATGGGAGGAGGGGGAACTAGATCAGAATATAGGTAAAACAGAGTTGACCATGAGTTGCTCATTTTTGAGCCTGAGTAATAAGTACATAAGGATTCATTACACTACTTTCTAAACCTTGTGCAGGTTTGAAAGTTTCTATTAAAAGCAAGTGAAAAACGGGGGACTCTGGGAAATGGTGGAGTAGGAAGCACCAGGTATCTGTGTCCCCAGGACAACAATCACACTGGCAGAATCTATCTGATAGAACTATTTGGCAACTCTGGAGTGTACTGAAGGCTTACAACTTTCAGGAAAAAGCCTAGACAGTAAATTGCAGTTAGCTTCAATTTTAGCTCTTAGCTCAGCAGCGGCTACACATCCCCTACCCCCACCCCATGGCAGACCACTGTGCATGTGTTTCTAGGGGACCCTGCACACAGCCCGTGGGAGCCAGTGTGGGAAAGAAGGAAACTATTCTCCAACTACTAGAGACCAATGTTCTGATAACTGATTGCTGCTTCTGGTCACAGAGATGGGTGGTCATTGTTGTACTCCTTCCCAGTTTTTACAAGCCCTTCACCTGTGTTGAAGCAGTTCTGTGGGATATAAAAGATAAGTAGCTTTCTCCCATCTTCATTTTTCTCTTTTGAGAGCTGGTCATTAAAGACTAGGACATTCAAAAGCAACTGCATATAAGAGGAAATTAGAAAGTCAGTGTGCAAACCCAGGGGTTAACACACACTCAGAAAATCCCTGAGAAGACTTTAAGTTTACACCCAATGCTGAATCTCAACATGGAAACAGCTTACAACCAACAAAAGAACAAAACAACAAAAATCCAGCAAACTCTGAAGAATGGGAAGAATCTGCCTTCCATAGATACCACAATACTACATTCAAATGTCTAGTTTTCAACAAAACACCACAAGCCTGACAAAGAAACAGGGAAGAATAGCCTATTCGAAAACCAAAAAACTGTTTCTGGAAAAGATCAGATTGCAGACTTTCTAAACAAAGACTTTAAAACAACTGTCTTAAAGATGCTCAGACAACTAAAGGAAGATCTGAAGAAAGTCAAGGAAATGATATATGACCATAATAAAAATAAATAAAGGCCTAGAAAACCTAAAAAGAAACAAAAAAGAAATTCTAGAGCTGCAAAGTATAATCACTGAAATTTTTCTAGAGGAATTTAAAGGCAGATTTGAGCAAGCAGAAGAATCAGTGAACTTGAAGGTAAGATAACTATTGAGTCTGAAGAACAGAAAGAAAAAAGCTTGAAAAAAGTGGACAGAGGCTAAGGGTGGGACACCATCAAGAGGAAGTGGGAGTTCCAGAAGAAGAGAAAGAAAGGGGCAGGGAGATTATATGAAGAAATAATAATCAAAATATTCCGAATTTGATCCAAGATATAAATGTGAACATTCAAGAATCTAAATGAACCCAAGTAGGTCTCAAAGAGACCAACAGTTAAACACATTATAATCAAATTTTCAAAAGACAAAGAGAGAATTTTAAATGCAGCAAGAGAGAAGTGACTTGTTACATACAAGGGATTCTCAGTAAGATTAGCTGCAGATTTCTTATCAGAAACTGAAGATCAGAAGACAGTGGCTGATATGGTGAAAGAATGAAAAGATTTTTTTTTTTTTTGAGACAAAGTCTCACTCTATCACCCAGGCTGGAGTGCAGTGGCACGATCTTGGCTCACTGCGACCTCCACCTCCCAGGTTAAGACAATTCTCCTGTCTCAGCCTCCTGAGTAGCTGGGATTACAGGTGTATGCCACCATGCCCAGCTAATTTTTGTATTTTTAGTACAGACTAGGTTTCATCATGTTGGTCAGGTTGGTCTCTAACTCCTGACCTCGTGATCCACCTGCCTCAGCCTCCCAAAGTGCTGGGATTACAGCCGTGAGCCACTGTGCCCGGCCAAGATTTTTTTTTAATGTCATTCAAGAATCCTATATCTGGCAAAACTGTCCTTCAAAAGTGAGGCAGAAATAAAGACATTTCCAGATTTTTTTAAATAATAGAACCTGTAAAAAAACCTTAAAGGGAGTTCTGCAGGTTGAAATTAAAGGACAGGCTGGGCACAGTGGCTCATGCCTGTAATCCCAGCACTTTGGGAGGCCTAGGTAGATGGATCACTTGAGGTCTGGAGTTCGAGACAAGCCCAGCCAATATGGTGAAACCTCATCTCTACCAAAAATACAGAACTTAGCCAGGTGTGCTGGTGTGCACCTGTAATCCCAGCTACTAGGGAGGCTGAGGCAGGAGAATCTCTTGAACCCAGGAGGTGGAGGTTGCAGTGAGCTGCAATGAGACCACTGTTCTCCAGCCTGGGTGGCAAAGAGAGACTCAATATAAAAGAAGGAAAGAAGGAAGGAAGGAAGGAAGGAAGGAAGGAAGGAAGGAAGGAAGGAAGGAAGGAAGAAAGGAAGGGAGGGAAACTTGAAGCTATACAAAGAAATAAATATTTCACTAATAATAAAAATATGGGTAATTATAAAAGTTACTATTATTGTAACAATGGTTTATAACTTTACTTTTTGTTTCCTATGTGATTCAAGACTAATACATTTTATTAAATAATTGATTACCAGGTGTGGTGGCTCATGCCTGAAATCCCAGCACTTGGGGAGGCTGAGGTGGGCAGATCACTTGAACCCAGGAGGTGGAGGTTGCAGTGAGCAAGATCATGCCACTGTACTCTAGCCTGGGTGGCAGAGAGAGACTGCACATAGAAAGAAGGAAAGAAAAGAAAGGAAGAAAGAAAGAAGAAAGAAAGAAGAAAGAAAGAAAGAAGAAAGAAAAGAAAGAAAGAGAGAAAGAAAAGAAAGAAAAGAAAAGAGATGAAAACACAGTAACTTGAAGCTATACAAGAAATAAATATTTCACCAATAATAAATACATAGGTAATTATAAAAGTTACTTTTTTTAATTACTATACTTTAAGTTCTGTGGTACATGTGCAGATCTTGCAGGATTGTTACATAGGTATACACATGCCATGGTGGTTTGCTGCCTCCAACCCCCATCACCTACATTAGGTATTTCTCCTAATGTTATCCCTCCCCAGTCTCCCCACCCCCTGCTATCCCTCCCCTAGCCCCGCAGCCCCCAACAGACCCAGTGTATGATGTTCCCCTCCCTTTGTCCATGTGTTCTCATTGTTCAACACCCACTTATGAGTGAGAACATGTGGTGTTTGGTTTTCTGTTCTTGTGTCAGTTTGCTGAGAATGATGGTTTCTAGGTTCATCCATGTCCCTGCAAAGAGCATGAACTTATCCTTTTTCATGGCTGCATAGTATTCCATGGTGTACATATGCCAGGTTTTCTTTATCCAGTCTATCATTGATGGGCATTTGGGTTGGTTCCAAGTCTTTGCTATTGTAAACAGTGCTGCAATGAACATACGTGTTCATGTGTCATTATAATAGAATGATTTATAATCCTTTGGGTATATACCCAGTAATGAGATTGCTGGGTCAAATGGCATTTCTATTTCTAGGTCCTTGATGAATTGCCACACTGTCTTCCACAATGGTTGAACTAATTTACACTCCCAACAGTGTAAAAGTGTTCCTATTTCTCCACATCCTTTCCAGCATCTGTTGTCTCCAGAATTTTTAATGATCGCCATTCTAAAGGGCATGACATGGTATCTCAATGTAGTTTTGATTTGCATTTCTCTAATGACCAGTGATAATGATCATTTTTTCATATGTTTGTTGGCTGCATAAATGTCTTCTTTTGAAAAGTGTCTGTTCATATCCTTGGCCCACTTTTTGATGGGGTTGTCTGTTTTTTTCTTGTAAATTTGTCTTAGTTCTTTGTAGATTCTGGATATTAGCCTTTTGTCAGATGAGTAGATGGCAAAAAATTTTTCCCATTCTATTGGTTGCTAGTTCACGCTAATGATTGTTTCTTTTGCTATGCAGAAGCTCTTAAGTTTAATTAGATCCCATTTGTCTATTTTGGCTTTTGTTATCAATGCTTTTGGTGTTTTAGTCATGAAGTCCTTGCCTATGCCTATGTCCTGAATGGTTTTGCCTAGATTTTCTTCTAGGGTTTTTATGGTGTTAGGTCTCATGTTTAAGTCTTTAATCCATCTGGAGTTAATTTTAGTGTAAGGTGTCAGGAAGGGGTCCAGTTTCTGCTTTCTGCACATGGCTAGCCAGTTTTCCCAACACCATTTATTAAACAGGGAGTCCTTTCCGCTTTGCTTGTTTTTGTCAGGTTTGTCAAAGATCAGATGATTGTAGATGTGTGGTGTTGCCTCTGAGGCCTCTGTTCTGTTCCATTGGTCTGTATCTCTGCTTTGGTACCAGTGCCATGCTGTTTTGATCACTGTAGCCTTGTAGTATAGTTTGAAGTCAGGTAGTGTGATGCCTCTGACTTTGTTCTTTTTGCTTAGAATTAACTTGGCTATATGGGCTCTCTTTGGGTTCCATATGAAGTTTAAGATGGTTTTTTTCCAGTTCTGTGAAGAGGGTCATAGGTAGCTTGATGGGATAGCGTTGAATCTATAAATTACTTTGGGCAGTATGGCCATTTTCACGATATTGATTCTTTCTAACCATAAGCATGGAATGTTTCTCTATCTGTTTGTGTCCTCTCTTATTTCATTGAGCAGTGGTTTTTAGTTCTCCTTGAAGAGGTCCTTTACGTTCCTTGTTAGTTGTATTCCTAGGTATTTTATTCTCTTTGTAGCAATTGTGAATGGCAGTTCATTCTTGATTTCGCTCTCTTTAAGTCTGTTATTGGTGTATAGGAATGCTTATGATTTCTCCACATTAATTTTGCATCCTGAGACTTTGCTAAAGTTGCTTATCAGTTTCAGGAGATTTTCGGCTGAGATGATAGGGTCTTCTAAATATATAATCATGTTGTCTGCAAATAGAGACAATTTGACTTCCTCCTTTCCTAACTGAATATCCTTTATTTCTTATTCTTGCCTGATTGCTCTGGCTAGAACTTTCAATACTATATTGAATAGGAGTGGTGAGAGAGGGCATCCCTGTCTAGTGCCAGATTTCCAAGGGAATCCTTCCAGTTTTTGCACATTCTGTATGATATTGGCTGTGGATTTGTCATAAATAGCTTTTATTATTTTGAGATATGTTCCTTTGATGCCTAGTTTATTGAGAGTTTTTAGCATAAAAGGCTGTTGAACTTTGTCGAAGGCCTTCTCTGCATGTATTGAGATAATCATGTGGTTTTTGTCTTTGGTTCTGTTTATGTGGTGAATTACGTTTATAGACTTGTGTATGTAGAACCAGCCTTGCATCCCCAGGATGAAGCCTACCTGATCGTGATGGATAAGCTTTTTGATGTGCTGTTGCAATCGGTTTGCCAGTATTTTATTGAGGATTTTTGCATCTATGTTCATCATGGATATTAGCCTGAAGTGTTCTTTTCTTGTTGAGTCCCTGCCAGGTTTTGGTATCAGGATGATGTTGGTCTCGTAAAATGATTTGAGGAGGATTCCCTCTTTTTGGATTGCTTGAAATAGTTTCAGAAAGAGTGGTACCAGCTCCTCTTTGTATGTCTGGTAGAATTCAGCTGTGAACCCATCTGGACCTGGGCTCTTTTTGGTTGGTAGGCTATTAATGGCTGCCTCAACTTCAGCCCTTGTTATTGGTCTATTCAGGGTTTTGACTTCTTCCTGGTTTAGGCTTGGGAGGGCGCAAGTGTCCAGGAACTTATCCACTTATTCCACGTTTACTGGTTTATGTGCATAGAGTTGTTTGTAGTAATGTCTGATGGTAGTTTGTATTTCTGTGGAATCTGTGGTGATATCCCTTTTATCATTTTTTATTGCATCTATTTGATTCTTCCCTCTTTTCTTTTTTATTAATCTGGCTAGTGGTCTATTTTGTTGATCTTTTCAAAAAACCAGCTCCTGGATGTATTAATTTTTTGAAGGGTATTTTTGTGTCTCTATCTCCTTCAGTTCTGCTCTGATCTTAGTTAATTTTTGTCTTCTGCTAGGTTTTGAGTTTTTTTGATATTCTTCCTCTTGCTCTTTCAATTTTCATGCTAGGATGTCGATTTAAATCTTTCCTTGCTCCTCATATGGGCATTTACTGCTATAAATTTTCCTCTAAACACTGCTTTAAATGTGTCCCAGATATTCTAGTACATTATGTCTTCATTCTCGTTGGTTTCAAAGAACATCTTTATTTCTGCCTTCATTTCATTGTTTATCCAGTAAACATTCAAGAGCCAGTTGTTCAGTTTCCATGAAGTTGTGTGGTTCTGAGTTAGTTTCTTAATCCTGAGTTCTAATCTGATTGTCCTGTGGTCTGAGAGACTGTTTGTTATGATTTCCATTCTTTTGCATTTGCTGAGGAGTGATTTACTTCCAATTATATGGTCAATTTTAGAGTAGGTGTGACGTGGTGCTGAGAAGAATGTACATTCTGTGGATTTGGGGTGGAGAGTTCTGTAGATATCTATTAGGTCCACTTGGTCCAGATCTGAGTTCAAGTCCTGGATATCCAGATATTTTCTGTCTCATTTATCTGTCTAATATTGACAGTGGAGTGTTTAAGTCTCCCACTATTATGGTGTGGGAGTCTAAGTCTCTTTGTCATTAAGAACTTTGTCATTAAGAACTTGCTTTTTGTATCTGGGTGCTCCTATATTTGGTGCATATATATTTGGGATCATTAGCTCTTCTTGTTGCATTGATCCTTTTACCATTATGTAATGTCCTTCTTTGCCTCTTTTGATCTTTGGTTGGTTTAAAGTCAATTTTATCAGAGACTAGGATTGTAACTCCTGCTTTTTTTGCTCTCCATTTGCTTGATAAATCTTCCTCCATCCCTTTATTTTGAGCCTGTGTGTATCCTTGCATGTGAGATGGGTTTCCTGGATACAGCACACCAATGGGTTTTGACTTTTTATCCAATTTGCCAGTCTGTGTCTTTTGATTGGGGCATTTAACCCATTTACATTTAGGGTTAATATTGTTATGTGTGAAGCTGATCTTTCCATTTTGATGCTAGCTGGTTGTTTTGCCTGTTAGCTGATGCAGTTTCTTCATTGTGTCTATGCTCTTTACCATTTGTTACATTTTTGGAGTGGCTGGTACTGGTTGTTCCTTTCTATGTTTAGTGCTTCTTTCAGGAGCTCTTGCAAAGGAGACCTAGTGGTGATGAAATCTCTGAGCAATTGCTTGTTATAATGGATTTTATTTCTCCTTCGCTTATGAAGCTTAGTTTGGCTGGATATGAAAGTCTAGGTTGAAAATTCTTTTCTTTAAGAATGTTGAATATTGGCCCCCACTCTCTTCTGGCTTGTAGGGTTTCTGCTGAGAGATCTGTTGTGAGTTTGATGGGCTTTTCTTTGTGGGTAACCCTACCTTTCTCTCTGGCTGCCCTTAGCATTTTTTTCCTTCATTTCAACCCTGGTGAATCTAATGATTATGTGCCTTGGGGTTGCTCTTCTTGAGGAATATCTTTGTGGTGTTCTCTGTATTTCCTGGACCTGAATATTGGCCTGCCTTGCTAGGTTGGGGAAGTTCTCCTGGATAATATCCTGAAGAGTGTTTTCCAGCTTGGATTCATTCTCTTCGTCACATTCAGGTACACCTATCAAACGTAGATTAGGTCTTTTCACATAATCCCATATTCTTGGAGGCTTTGTTAATTTCTTTTTACTCTTTTTTCTCTAGTCTTGCCTTCTCATTTTATTTCATTGAGTTGATCTTCAATCTCTGATGTCCTTTCTTCTGGTTGGTCAATTCGGCTATTGAAACTTGTGTATGCTTCGTGAAGTTCTTGTGTTGTGTATTTCAGCTCCATCAATTCATTTATATTCTTCTCCAAGCTGTGTATTCTCGTTATCTTTCATCAAAACTTTTTCAACATTCTTAGTTTCTTTGCATTGGGTTAGAACATGTTCTTTTAGCTCAGAGAAGTTTGTTATTACCCACTTTCTGAAGCCTGTTTCAGTCAATTCATCAGACTCATTCTCCATCCAGCCTTGTTCCTTTGCTGGTGAGGAGTTGTGATCCTTGGAGGAGGAGAGGCGTTCTGGTTTTGGGTGTTTTCATCCTTTTTGTGTTGGTTTCTTCTCCTCTTTGTTGATTTATCTACCTGTAGTCTTTGTAGTTGGTGACTTTCAGATTGGGTCTCTGAGTGGACATCCTTTTTGTTGATGATGAAGTTATTTGTTTCTGTTTTTTAGTTTTCCTTCTAACGGTCAGGTTCCCCTGCTGTAGGACTGCTGGAGGTCCACTCCAGATCCTGCTTGCCTGGGGATCACCTGTGGTGCCTGCAGAACAGTAAGGGCTGCTGCCAGTTTCTTCTTCTGTTATCTTTGTCCCAGAAGGATACCCACTAGATGTCAGCCTGAGCTCTACTTTATGAGGTATCTCTTTGGATATACGGGGGTTGGGGAGTTGCTTGAGGAGACAGTCTGTCCCTTATAGGAGCTCAAGTGCTTAGCTGTGAGCTCCGTTGCTCCACTCAGAGCTGCTGGACAGGTACATGTAAGTCTACTGCAGCAGAACTCATAACCACCTTTTTTTTCCCAGTGCTCTGTCCTGGGAAGGTGGGGCTTTATTTATAAGTTCCTGACATGCTGCTGCCTTTTTTCAGAGATGGCCAGCCCAGTGAGGAGGTAGCCTAGTCACAATCTGCCAGCAGAGGCATTGCTGAGCTGCCATGGGCTCTGCCCAGCTGCTGTGTGAACTTCCTTGCAGTTTTGCTTATAGAGGTAGAGTTAGAACTGCCTCAGTAATGGCGGACTGTCTCTGTAATGGTGGATTGCCTCAGCAATGGAGGATTGCCTTGGTGAAGGGGGACTGCCTTGGTAAAAGTGGACTGTCTCAATAATGGTAGACTGCCTCGGTAGTGGTGAACTGCCTTGGTAATGGTGGACACCCTTCCCCCGCAAGGGCTGGACCATCCTGGGTCCAGCTGTGCTTGCTGTGAAACTCTCAATCGAGAGTGTTTCAGATTGCTGGTCTTTGTGGGGTGGGACCCACCGAGCCAGATCACCTGGCTCCCTATTTCAGCCCCCTTTTTTTCAGTTGAATGGGTGACTCTGTCTCCCAGGCATTCCAGCTGCCAGTTGAAATGGCCACCCAGCTTTGTGTGAGAGACCCACTTTTTGTGCGGAGACCCACTGCGCCAGCTGAAACAACTGGGCTGGAGACCCGTGGCGCTTTTCCACCTGGGAATCTCCTGGTCTGTGGGCAGTAAAAACTCATTTGGAAATGCAGTGATCACTCACCCTCTGCTTTCTTGCTGGGAACCACACTCCAGAGCTGTTCCTATTCAACCACCTTGGATCATCTCCCTAGTTTATATTTTTAGACATACAATATACCAGGATGAAATTTTGTGACATAAGTAACTGAAAGGGGTAGGGAATAATTGTAAATGAGCATATTTTGTGTGTTATTGAGATTAATCTGGTATAAATTCAAATATAGTGTTGTAACTTTAAGATGTTAAATGAATCCTCATAGTAACTATAAAGACAATAGCTGTAAAATATACACAATGGAAATGAGAAGGGAATCAAAGCATGTTACTACAGAAAAATCAACTAAATACAAAGAAAGGAGGTAAGGGAGAAATGAGGGACAAATAAAGCTATAAGACATAAAGAAAAATAATGGCAATATTAACTCCCTCCCTATCTATAATTATTTTAAATGTAAATGAATCAAACTCCTCAATCAAAAAAAAAAAAAAAAACTATTCAAGAGAACTCTAAAGGAGGGAACACTTCCACATGTATTCAATAAGACCAGCATTACCCTGATCCAAAGCCAGGCAAAGACACTGCTAGAAAAGAAAACTGTAGACCAATATCTCTTATGAACAATGAAACAAAAATCGTCAACAAAATATCAGCAAATAGAATCCGACAGTACAAGGATTATGCACCTCGACCAAGTGGGTTTTATTCTTGGAATGCCAGGATAATTCAATACACAAAAATGAATTAATATAATACAGCACATTCACAGAACAATAGGGAAAAGCACATGATCATCTCAATTGATGCATAAAAAATACTTGACAAAATTTAACATCATTTTATGATTAAAAACACTCAAAAATTAGATGTAAAAGGAAACTACTGCAAAACAATAAAAGCTTTATGGGAAAAATCAGAGTGAACATCATATACAATGTTGAAACATTGAAAGTTTTCCTCTAAGATCAGAAAAAGGCAAGGACCTCAAATAGCCAAAACAGTCTTGAAAAAGAAGTGCAAAGTTCAAATACACACATTTCCTGATTTAAAAACTCACTACAAAGCTACAATAATCAAAACAGAGTGATACTGGCATAAAGACAGACAAAAAAACCAGTGGAACAGAACAGACAGCCCAGAAATAAACCTTCACTTCATGGTGTAATGATTTTCAACAAGGGTGTCAACCCTACTCAATAGAGAAAAGACAGTCTTTTCAACAAATGGTGCTGGGAAAACCAGCTATTTACATGGAAGAGAATGAAGTTAGACCCTTATATAACACCGTATACAAAAAAATTAAGTCAAAATAGATCAAAGACCTAAACAAAAAACACTAAACTATAAAATCTTAGAAGAAAACACAGTGCAGAACTTTATGACATTGGTTTTGGCATTTTGGGGATATGACATTAAAGGTATAGAAAATAAAATTTAAAAATAGACAAATTAGGTTTTGTCAAAATTAAAAACTTGTGTGTGTTAAAGAACACTACTAACAGAGTGAAAAGGAAATCTACTGAATGGAGGAAACTACTTGAAAATCATACATCTTATATGAGACTAATATTCAGAATATATAAAGAACTCCCAAAACTCAAAACAAAAAAAAAACTCCAAAGTGGACAAAATACTTGAATAGACATATCTCCCAAGAAGACATACAAATACCCAATAAGCACATGAAAAGATTCTCATTATCACTAATGAAGAAAATGCAAATCAAAACCACAATGAGATACCACCGCATACCCATTAGAATGGCTACTACCAAAACAAAACAAGCATAACAGAAAATAACAAATGTTGGCAAGGATGTGAAAAAATTAGAACCCTTACGAATGTTGGTGGGGATGTAAATGGTAAAATCACTGTGGAGAACAGCATAATAATTCCATAAAAAAATAAAAATAGAATTACTGTATAATGCAGAAATTATACTTCTGGGGATATGCCCAAAAGAAGTGAAAGCAGGGTCTGGAGAAGACATCTGTACATCACTGTTAGCAGCAGCATCATTCACCATAGCCAAGAGGTGGAAACAACCCATGTATCCACTGATAGATGAATGGATTTTTTAAAATGTAGTCTGCATATACAACAGAATATATTCTGCCTTAAAAAGGAAGGAAATTCTGATGTATGCTACAGAAGGAAAGAACCTTGAGGACATGATGCTGAGTGAAATAAGCCAGTCACAAAAAATGACAAATAGTGTAGGATTTCATTTATAAGAGGTCCCTAGAGCTGTCAAAATCATAGAGAGACATAGTATAGTAGCGGTGATTTCCAGGGACTAGGGAGAGGGATAAATGAGAAGATACTTTTTAATGAGTTCAGAATTTCAGATTGAGATGATAACAAAGTTCTGGAGATGGATAACGGTGCTGGTTTGTGAATGCACTTGATGTCACTAATTGTACACTTAAAAATGATTAAAATAGTGAATTTTATGTCATGTACTTTTTGCCATAGTTTTTTAAAACTTTCATCAAAAAAATGAGTTAAAAAACATCAGAGACACTGTACAGTGCTAATCCAACCCATGCGCTTCCATGTTGCTGCCTTTAGACTAGCACTTGCAAGAGAGAAGGAGCACGGGGGGGAGGGAGAGAGAAAGGCTATGTGGAGGTGTAGAATCATTCCCACTCGCCAGAGGCATACCTTGACATTTTGTGCCAGCCACTGAGTTTAACATTTTATCTTACTTTCATTCAGTCTCCTCTATGAATTATTCTCATTCCTATTTTACAAAGAGGCAAATTGAGTTTTGCAAATTTCAAGTAATTCACCTAAGGTTACACAACTCATGTGTCAGAGCAGAGACTTAATCACAAGTGAGCCTGGCTGTCCTGTATCTCAGTGCCTGGGAGGGGGCTGGCTTAGCAGAGGGGCATCTTGCATGGCTCCAGCTCAAAGGTGATCAACATCCTGTAGGGTGAGCCAGAGTCATATGCGGTGAGAACCTTCCAGGCAAGAGAATAACGTCACATTATATAGGAAGGAAGGGCCAGGGAGCACCAAAGCAGGATCTATCGAAAAAGGGCTTTCAGTCTAAAATTCTATGACTCTCCTTGTTATCTGAGTAGGACAGACTAAAAAGCACAATTCCATCCTTTGTCTTCAATTCTTGAATTGATGCTGTCAGCTATTTATACATTTGATTATGTATTCTTCTTTCAAACATTTATTTACTTGTTTCTTATGCTTCAAACATCATTCAACAAACACCCACACAGATCTGCCCTATGGCCAAGCACTAGGAATACAAAAATAAAAATGGATCAGCCCTACTGCTAGCTTGGTCCAAGCCACCATTATCTCTTGTTCCCATTGGTTCTGGATCCCATAGGGATGTGGAGGTCCCCATCTCTTCAAAGCTACCCACTGGGATTGTAAGGAAATAAAAGGAGATTATTTGTATTAATTATAATTAAGAAAGTTGTCACAACTAATTCAAACCAACCCTTTAAACCCATATCAACTAGATAATTTTATCCCCAAAATAACCTTTTGAAAGCTCATGAAATAGGGTTTTATCTGCATTTTACAGAGAAGTAAACTGGGAATGCAAGAGACAGACAGGCCGTGGTACCAAGTGTGACTCTGACTGTGGAGGGATGTAGGGACAGGAAGCCATAGCCCAAAAGAAGAGCAGGAGATGGCTCCAGAGGGCCACAGAAATTGCCAGGAAGATAAGTGGAGACTGTCAGAGCCCTGAGGTGAAGAGACACACTCCAGGCAGAGGGTACAGCATGTGCAAAGGCATGGGGGCCTGAGGGAGCATGCCTGGCCCATTTGAGAACTTGTCAGTGGTTATGTGTGATAAAAGCTGGAGGGGCGTGAGAAGGAGAGAGGCTGCAGTGGACTGGAAGCTGGAAAACCTCTTCTGAAATGACTTGCTAAAAGTTTCTGTTTTCCTACATCAGTGAAAATCTCCAGAGGACTTCAAGCAGAGGAGGGATGAAATCAGACATCAAACAGAGAAGGGTAGTACCTTTGCAGCCTTTTAGTCATTTCCCAGGGAAATCACCATCCGGGCTTGTAATAGAATTCTCCATAGGGCCCACTTTTTCTCTGGATGATCCAGAGGGCTGCAGGGAGGCATCGGGAAGCTCATTTGCACCCTCAGCAAGTGGCCCAATAATTTGCTCTTCTCTGTAAATAAGGCCTCCTGTGGACATTAGTAGGAGACACCATGTCCTTGGAGAAGTTTATTTGGGAAACTGTCCACCCAAGGGGAATATTATTGCTTCCCTTGAGATAGAGAGAGCAAGTGTGTACTTGTTGCAAGTTTTTCTCACTTTTTTTCCCTAGAATATAATTCAAATATATAGCAAACTAGTAGTTAAAAGAACAAATTGTTCCAAAATGATGATGCAGAAAAATAGCTCTTGAATCAAACATTTCAAGCACACTGTGTCTGAAACTGAACTCTTGATTTTCTCCCCAGAAACACTGCTCCCTTGGTCTTTTCCACCTCAGTAAATGATTCCAGAAACCTTGGAGTCATTCTCTAGTCCTCTCTTTCCTTCCCATCTGACATTCAGTCCATTAGCAAGGCTATCAGCCAACTGCACCTTCCAAATATAAGCAGAATCTCACCTTTCCTCCACCTTCTCTGCTACTTCAATGGTTCAAGTCATTCTCCTCTCTTCCTTGAACAAGAGATACCCCACTCCACTGGTCTTCATGCCCTACTACAGAGCATTCTGCACACAGCCATCAAAGAGGGAGTTTTAAAAATATAAAACAGATGTGTTGCTATGTCGCTTTCTTTTACTTACAGGGAATAAGATCCAAGCTCCACACATCAGCACACGAGATCTACAAGATATGGCCCCTATCTACTCCTCCAGATTAATCTCTTGCCACACTCCCCGGCTGTTACGGTCAGCCTTGCCGGCCTCCTGGCTCTTCCTCACACATAGAAACCTGCTTCTCTGTCCAGAAAGTTTTCTTCCAGAGCTTCCTTGGGCTATTCCCTTGATTCCTTTAGGTTCCAGTGTTAGCTTCTCGAAGACAGGTCTTCTCTAACCACTCTTTTTCAAATAAAACCTACTGCTGTCCATCATTCCATGGCTTTACTCTGTGCCTTATTGCAGCTATCTATCTGAAATTATCTACTTGTCTATTGGCTGGCCTGTGTCCACCACTAGAAGGTAAAATCTATAAGGGCAGAGATTCTGACTATCTTGGTCAGATGCCTAGAACATTGCTGTGCACACAGGAAGTAGATACATCATTTTAAATGAACAAATGTATGTTTCATGTCCCTCCCCAATTCTCAGTCCTACTCCTCAGAGGAAGCCTCCATATTCCAATGAGTTTATACTTCAATTTTATTGTTATTTACTTATTTAATAGAAAAATAAAATTGTATGTATAATATACATTATGTTTTGATATATGCATACACTGTGGAATGGATAAATCAGGCTAATTAACATGTATATTACCTCACATTCTTACCATTTTTTTGTGTGTGGTGAGAACATTTGAATTTACTCTCTTAGCAATTTCCAGGTATACAATATCTTATTCTTAGCTATAGTCACTTGTTATAAAATAGATCTCTGAACTTATTCCTCCTGTCTAACTGAAATTTTTTATCCTTTGACCAACAGCTCCCCTATACTCACAATGCATTTGTTATAGACATTAATTATTTACCATGCAATGTGCTAAAAGAAGATTAGCTCATTGGCACTTCCACCTCCACCTTCCTTTTCCTCATCATCTCAGAATACTTATGTCATTATCTTTCGATGAGTAAATAACATTATTATGACTATTACATTTACCTGCTGCAGAGCCAAGTAGTGTGCTATGGCTTTACTTTCTTTCTTGTACAACTTTATGGTGTCCCTACAGTTTCTGATTATCTCTATTTTATGCTTGCAATTTCTTGTAAGCAGTAAGCCTAAATTTTTTTAAGCACCATCCAATTTGGTATTCTAATAAGCCCCCTTTTTCAAGGATCCCACCCTCTGGGAAGCAGAAAGAGTTACCAGTTTCTGCTTCTCTCTAGCCTTGTCGTTTTCTAGCTTTGGATGTAGATGACACCCTGGTACTTCCTATAATTCCCTCATAATTCCCTTACAGGGTTGGACCCATTGTTTTCTAAATCCCATGTCTTCCTTATTCTGTGTCTGTTTTCTGTGGTTCTGAATCCAATGGTCTCTGTAGAGGTTCCCATCTCTCTCCTGAATCCTGTGGATAATATTGGTGTGTTGGAAACTTAATTTCTATTAATTATAATAATACGCTTCATTTTTAACCAATTCAAAATGATCCTATGAAGCAGATTCTTATCCCTGTTGTATAAAGAAGTAAACTGAGATGCAAAGCAGATAAGGAACTTGCCCCAAGTCACACATTTAGGAAGTAGGAAAGCTGGGATTTGACCACCCCAGGACCACCAAGCCTCAAAGTTTGAGGAGCTTCCATCTACTGAGATCTTACCACAAACCAGGCACTGTGCTGAGCTCTTCACATTACATGTCATCCTCACCACATCCATCCAGAAAGTGTTGACATGAAAGCTGTTGTCAAATATTGAAGAGCTGTCACAGAAAATATAAAATTAAACTTACTAAGAAAACTATGGAGAGCATAAGTTGGATCAGTAAGAAAAAGTTATAAGGAGACAAATGTTGGCTCCAAATAAGCATAGCGTTTCTAACCATCTGAGCTGTCCCAGAATGGATTGAGTCACTTTGTAAGCTAGTCAACTCTCCATCTCTAGAGATACACAAGAGAAATCTATGTGTTTAAAGAGACTGCAAATCTTCGTTTTGTGAGCTGGTAAGCCAGGGAGGAGAAAAGAAGTAACAGATTGCTACGGTTTTGAATGTTTTCTGTCCTCCAAAATTTATGTTGAAACTTAACCTCCAATGCAACAGCATTGGGAGGTCTGGCCTTTAGGAAGTGACGGAGTCAGGAAGGCAAAGAGCCCTCATGGATGAGATCAGGCACCCTGATGAAAGAGCTTGATGGATGGAGTTTGCCCTTTTCACCCCTTCCGTCTCTTCTGTCTTGTAAGAACACAACATTCCTCCCTCCGGACATTGCAGCATCAAGGGGCCATCTTGGAAGCAGAGAGCAGCCCTCACCAGACCACTGAACCTGCCAGCAACTTAACCATGAACTTCCCAGACTCCAGATATCACCCAGTCTGTGGTATTTTGTTACAGCTGTGCAAATGAACTAAGACACAGGCTGAGCTCTTACTATGGTAAGAGCTGTAGCCCAGACACAGTTCTTTGTATACAGAATCTCATGGAAAAATATAATGATAGTATTCTTGTTTATTTGAGCAGTGAGAAAACTAAGCCAAGAAAAATCAAGTTATTAACCCAAGACCACACAGCTAATGTTTCATTTCAAGTCCAAATCTGTCTGACTTCAAACCCCATGAGGTAACTCATATTAGATATGCAATTTATAATCCTTTCAGCACCAAGATTTCCTTTGAGATTCTTCTCACAGACCTCTTTAAAAGATCCTGTCTATTGAATTCACTGCTCTATTCAGCATTAGTTGCTAATCAAAGGCTCTTTCCCTGTCAACCAGAAGGAAAGAGCTGACAGAATTCCATGCCACGGCAAGGCCAAGTAAACCCTTCTGATAACCTCTTCAGACTTAAAATTGATGTATGTTAACTTTCAAAACAGCTCCCAAATCCTCGTAACTACCTTCCAGGATCACTTCTGAATTAAGAGCCCTAAAGTAAGAATAATTTGTACAGGTTTAATTGATGTTATTGTTTAGAAAGAAGCATTATTTTTGGCTGAACATTTTTTAGTTGTCCAGTGAGCTCCTCTTTTCCTGCCTCCCCTTTCCCTGATACAACCTAAATCTTGAACTGCATTCAAGATCTAATTAAAAACAGATCTCCTCCCGGACGTCTTCTGTTTTGGAATTTCCACAGCACTTTCATTAGAGCAATACTCTCGAACTACTCTCTAGTAACATTCCATGCTTTGCCTTCCCTTGTCTCTCTGCAAAATCTTATCCTATAGACTCCTGCGGAAAGGTTTCAAACCTCAAACTTGGAACCATGTATTAATCAGGACCCTCTCAATTGCAAGTGATAGAAAACAACTCAACCTGGCTTAAGCAGAAAAGAAAATGTACTGGCTTGAGTAACAGAATTGTCTGTGTTAGTGAGCATCAGACATGGGTCAGTCCAGATGTCTGGGTTGACAGTGGCATCAAGACTTGATCTCTTGTTCTCTCTCTCTCTCTCTTTCTCTCACTTCCCACCCCCCACTAGAATGACCAATGCCTCTGGTTTGCCTTAATAAGGAGATTCCTGAGATGTGCGACTCTCAGTGCTAAAACTGAGAAAGTACAGGAAAAACAGAACAAGTCGGTCACCCTACCCTCCACCTTTTGTTCATCTTTTCCTCTGTGCTGGTACCATCTCTAGCCAAATTCTCTCTGTGTGGTATGACATTTCAAGGCTTCTAGTATCCTCAAAGCTCACAATTCCAGTGGGGAAAAAAGTTCTCTTTTACAATGGTGACAAAAAAAATCTCAGAATTGTTTTACTGACCTGGCTTGGATCACAGAGCAAACTCTAAACAGATTTCCAAGGCTAGCTGAAATGCGATGGACTGTATGTGAGGCATGTGCTCATTTCCAGGGCCAAGTTTTAGAACCAACCACAGCAAAATCAACAGACCTGAGGATGAAGAAGAGATGGGTCCTCAGAGGAAAATCAAATTGCTAATTTCAGAGGAAAAGATAATAAATTACAGGCAAGCAAAAACAATGCCCACTACAAGAAGTGGCATGGGACACCTGTGGGTCTTGGTGTCACACAGACTTGAGTTCAAATCCCAAATATATAATTTCTAGGCTGAGTGACCCCACTGAGCCATTAAAGGATAATGAACAGGTCTTAGGGCTGCTGTGAGGATTAGAAGCTGAAGGTGTTGGAGATAACCACAAAGAGCAGGTGTTCAGTCAATATTCTGCTCGCCATATTTTCTCAGAAATAAACAGCTTTAACCAGCCATTCCCAGTGGCAGAACTCAATGGCATCTTTTATAATGTGTAATTGAATGGGAAATACTTTCTCTGTCTTAAAGCAAGTGTGATTCTGGAGTTATTTTGAAAGCATTAGTATCCAACACTTCTATTCACTCTGAGATCCTCAGGCTAAAATGAATAATCTCATTTTTAAAAGAAACAGGGATAGAATATGAGAACATCAGTTTTGCTGAAAAATGTTTTACTTTCCTCAAGATACTTAATCAGACCAGTCCACTATAGATTCTGAACTGATTGGCTCTTTGCAAGTTTTCAATCTCAAAATCTGAGAAAATTTCCTAGAGCTAGCCACATGAACACTTTATGAGAATATTTGTAAAGAATAGAGATTAAATATCCAATTCTTTTTACAACCCACATTGTACTTGGAGTTTAAGTTCTTACTGAGGCATAAGAAATACTCTTATCATCTGTCAAATCACAGAATTTTTAGAAGGTCTTTAGACATTCATCCTCCACTTCACAATTAGGGAAACCAAGGCCTATTTAGCTACAAGTACCTCAAATGCATCACAATAATGTACTCACTAACGCCTTCTCATGTGCTGTTTCTTCTGCTTCAGATGCTCACGATTCCCTCTCCTCCATACCTCTATAATTCATTCTGCTCCTTCACAATGTAACTAAAGGCCGCCGCCCCTGGGAATCTTTTGCTGATACTTCCCACCCCAAGATAGAGGAGATGGCCATTTCTGTGCACTCTGCATCACAGTGGGCAGTATCATTGATTTTCCTGCCTCCCTCTGCCAATCCTCCCCACCCGACGACCATCTCCTTCCTCCTTGCTGAGTTCCTTGGGGTAAGAGGCAATGTCTTGCTGAATTCTAAGTAGGTGACATAGTGGTTAGGACACAACAAGCATCTGTCATTGTTTGTTGTCAAAAAAACCAATCTGCCAACCTGGCTGAATCCATTTTGTAGGCTCAGGGCAAATTTTAGTATTCCCATTGTGCAGGGAAAATTTGGATCAAATAGCAAGGAGTTAACTGGGCTCAGCTACAAAGGTGGGATATGGCACTTTGCATTTGTCTAAACTATACCATCTGCCTGCTGGGTACATACCACAGGGCCTGGAAAAGGATATTAAACATATCTATTACTTATAGTGTAAGAGGAATGAGTAGTCAATAAGAAAAAGAGGAAAAAGTGATAAGAAAGACAAAAAAGGGTTCAGAGAAGGGCAGGTTGCTTTTGCTGGAGCATGGTTTCAACAGACAGTGGAGAAAGTGGGCACCTAGGTGGAAAGGACAGTGTGAGCAAAGGGCTGGAAAGAGAAGAGGGGAATCAGTGACCCTTCCACCAAAAAGAGGCAAAAGAAGAGGACAGGACACCAGCATGGGAGACTTGTAAAGAGCACAATGTATAAAGAGAATGCAGAGGAGAAAAACGGGGAAGATGGGACTTACATCATAATACCAAGGCAGACCACAAGGTACCACTGTACAGACCTGGCTAACAGTAGGCTCAGGTGGAATACCAATGACTGTGAAGCTAGGTAGCATTATGTTCCCCTGACCTTATGTATTCCTATTTCTGCCTCTAGACCTCTGTGAAGCTGACTGGTTATGTTTCTGTCTTTATGGCACTGTGCAGGCACATGGCATGTTGAAAGGCATGTAGTATTGGATGAGGCAGACATCTCTGCATTACCACTGGTCAGCTGTGTGGTTATAGGCTTGGATATAGGACCTCCCTGTCCTAATCCATGAAAGTGACGCTCATCTCACTGGATTATTCTGGAATGTAAATTAAATTGCACATTGGAGAATCCTTGGATTATGGCAGCTTGTTCAGGCCTGAGTTCACCATTCTCCTGATCATCCCCCCACAGCTGCCCAAGGTAGAACCCATGTTCAAGTCACCTCTGCCTCCCCAGGACCTATGCCAGCACCGAGCTCATAAGTCTTCGTTGGATGTATAGTTGAAGGAGTGAGTGAATAAATAAATTAATTAGTTAACTAGGTTAGCTAATGGGTAAATGGAGAAATAGATAATTAATGAATAAATTATTCTCTCATGGTGAAGAAGAAAAACTGGGTAAGCAATGGAGCCTGCATGCAACACATGCAACCTCCTGACGTCAAAAAACTCCAAATCAATTTGAGCCCCCATCTAAATGGCCAAACAAGTTGGTTGTGAAAATATGGTATAAACACAGAATTATCTTTGTTCTCAGTAATTACAGATGCCATCCATTGACCAGCTGTGGGCATGCTGGATGTAATGTAAGGCACTTTGCCCACATTATCCTGTGCAACCATTTCTGAGAATAAATGTTATCCTCATTTTACAGTTGACGAAACTCCAAAGAGTCAAATCACTTGCTCAGGGAGGCAAGCAAATTGTGGACCCAAGATTTAAACTCATATTTAACTGTTCCTAAGGCAAGATGTCTTTTCCTTGTCATTTGGGACATATTAATTCTAGTAATCTGGACCTGTAGTTTATAGATGATAGATGGATAGATAGATTGATTGATTGATAGGTAATAGATGGAAAGATTATAGACATAGGTAGGTAGATAGATAGATGATAGATAGATAGATGATAGAGATTAGATAAACAAAGATTAGATAGATGATAGATAGATAGATAGATAAGTGAACCCCTTAGGAAAAGTGCATTTCTCTTCTTGATTTTAGAAGCCAGAGTCATGACTGATGGCAACTCAGCGGTGATACAGTGAACTACACTTCTCTTTTCTGCCCTTTGGGAAGTGGCATTCTTCATTGTGTTTTTCCAGTCTTACAGTACAGCTGAAACTGGCAAACAGGTGTTACTCTCATGCACGTCCACCCATTCATGAACTCTGGTTTGCCACTGAACAGGGCACTTGGCTGCAGGCTAGATCTGAGGGCACTTTGGGCCTTTTTCCCTCTTTACCTGCCTTCTCGTTTCCTCTAGAGGAAAAGAAGGTGAGCAACCTGGACAGAAACAGGACCCTTTGTCCCTTCCTCTGAGTGACGAGAGAAACACTGCTCATCCTCCTAGGAAGGAGGAAAGGTTAGGCCTTGCTTTTTGTCTTGTGTCTGTTATAAGCATTAAACGTGGACGCTACACAGATGGCAGGATCCCTCATTGGTCTCTGAAGATAGTAATGAGCACACACTTCAGGCTGGCTGGGGTTCAAATCCAAGCTTCACCACTTATAAGCTCTGTAGCCTTAGACCTTTTATTTTCTTTGGGCCTCATATTCCTTGTCTTGTAAAATACAGATGATAATACCTGCCTCACTGGACCATTACAAGAATCAGGCAATAAACCAGGAAGGTAGAAGTGCCCACTTTATGGTGGAGGCACAGAAAGTATGGCCAGCAAAAGAGCTTGCCTTGGCCCCTGAGGCAGTGGGGACAGTGAGAGGAGTGAATGAGCAATGAATGACATGAGAGGAGCATGTGAGACACTTAGGGAAGCAGCATGCACAGAAGTTGGAGGTAGGCAATTTGAAGATGGGAAGACCTACAAGGGGGCCATTTTTTTTTGTCTTCCTGGTATAAGAAAAAAGCTGAAAGGCAGATTTGGGTTTATCAGAGAAATCACAATTACCCTGACTCCTTTTCTGGCCTGCTGCTGGCTACAGACTGAGGACAGGTTGAAGAAGGCTCAAGGCATAGCTTCACCCTGCACCACTGTGCATCTCTGCGAAAACCATCCAACATATCTGAGATTGATTTACTCATCTGCAAAAGGGTATGAAAACACCTACCTTGGAATGTAGTTAAAAGGCTGAGAAACATTGTTCTTAAAGCACTGAGCTACAAGCTCAGCAAGCCATAGATACCCCATCTACAGAATGATTATTCACCAGCCAGGAGTATGCTAACAGCTAGTGAGAGAACCATATGGACAAGTCAAAGTAGGCAGGTTTAATTGAATGTAAATTGAATCCCTTCCAATTTTCCCCACTTGAGTAATAGTAATAAATACTCATATTTTTATAGAATCTTGCCTTTTTCAAAGAACTTGTCTTGATTTATCTGAGCAACAACCCTTCAAAGTCACTGAGGTGAGCTTAGTTGGGACTTTCAGAAACAATTTTTAAGTAGCTTGAAATGTTTCAATAGTTTTCCAGAGGGCTCTAATAGGAGCTGTTCCTACTGTTCACAAGAATAAAAATCTCCTACAATCCTAGAACTGCACCAGTTCTAGGTCTTTCAGAACATTCTATGTTTGCACATGCTATTCCTTCTCCTTGGAATTCCATTTCCCCTTTTTTCCTTTTCTATCTACTCCTTACTACACCTTTCCCTCTGTTCCCACCCTTCCAACCTCCCCCACACATAGTAAGCAAAATCAGACAGCCTTAGTTAGGACCCAAGCTCCACCCCACGCTAGCTATGGGACCCTGAGCAAATGTTTCAACCTCTACTGCCTCTGTTTCCTTATCTGTAAAATGGTGGGAATAATAATATTATGTACCTCCTAGTATTCTTGGTATTGTTGTCATCTCTTCCTTTAAAACCCATCCATGACCTTTCACTTACTATCTTCTCCTGCCTGCCTGAGTCACGTGATGTTTGCCCTTTTTATGACTCTCAGGATCCTGGGCTTGCCTCTGGTGTAATGTGAATCACACCATTTGACCCACTAATTCCACTCCAGTAATCTAGGTTAAGGACTTATAATCTGAAATGAATGCAAAGCTTATACACAACAATGTCTACTGAAGCACTCTTCCTAATAATAAAATTTGTAAACAACATAAACGTCCATGATGCAGGCCTTGGCCAATCATCCACACGGCCAAGGAATATGAGGTCCAAAGAAAATAAAACTCTAAGGCTACAGAGTTTATAAGTGGCGAAGCTTGGATTTGAACCCCAGTCAGCTGACCTTGAAGTATGTGCTCATTACAGTCTTCAGAGACCAATGAGGGATCCTGCTATCTGTGTAGAGTCCACGTTTAATGCTTATAACAGACACAAGACACAAAGCCATCTATTAATGTTTTGGTTTTTTCTCATCCACTGAGGCCGGGATAATGTCGAGCTCCTCCCTGAACCCAATGCATCAAAGAGAGCCTTGAATGAAGTAGCTGCTCAATAAACATTTCCATCCATGTTTTCAGTAAAGATTTATTGAACACCTGTTATGAGCCAAGCACTGTGCTACGTGCATTATGTACATTATACTGTTGAATCCTCCCAATACCTCCGTGGTAGGTGCTATTTTCAATGTCAAATTTAAAATGAGGACCTAAGACTTAAAGAGTTGAAGCCAATTCTAGGTCTGCCAGTCTTGAATGCCAAACACTAACCCCTATGTTCTGTGGTTCTTGATGAATGAATACCACTGATAAAATAGTGATTTTTCCATCCACAAAATAAATGCAGTCTTGCTATCTTTGGATTGGATTCTCTTAATGTTCAGAGAAGCTACTACTTTAAAAGGTCAAAAGGCTTAGAAGTAATATTAACTCAATTTTTGAAACGAAGCAAGTTAAATGACTTGCTGAGACCCCACAGCTAGTGAGTGACTGAGCTCTAACAAGAATCAGGTCACCTGGTTCCTCATCTTTGGCCTTGTCCACTGTCCTTGCCCCAGCTGGAAGCTGATGGCTGCAATTCGGTTGTAAGATATTGATTAATTTAAGGGCCAGTCTTAAAAGAAAATATTGATCAAGAACAACATGTCCTTTTCTACAAAAAGAATTTTGTGGAAGGTCTTTGTCCATGCAAAGTTTGTTGCCAAATTTTTCTCTGATAGGATTGCCACAAGGAATGTATGATTTGCCAACGCCCAAAACTCTGAGATCAGTATCATATTTAACCCACTCCAACCTCTTTCTATGGCCTTTGAAATAGAAAACATGACCACATTTTCTGATAAAATCGGCTCTTATTTCAGTTTTCTAGATATGCTCTCTTGACTGCCCAAATATTGCAATGCTTTCTACCTCGCACTTGCCCAATGACACTAACCTGGTTTTTCTACAAATAGTTTCTAGAAATTTCTTTTTCATAAGGGTGAGGATATAAAATGTCTTCAGCACTTCTACCAAGGAAAAGCAAAGTTTAGAGTTCAGGTAAGTATGGGATCATTCAGGTAATACTAATAGGAAAAGGTGGATCGTCCAAAATGAGCTGGAAGGTCTACATTTTCCCAATTCCTTAAGAAATTATTCAGCTCTCCTCTCTGTTTGGAGATGTGTAAATGCAGCTTAAAATGAAACAGACCCTTTAAGGTTCAGGATCTCAAATGAGTGTCGCTTCAAAGTCACCATTTAAAGTGCTATTCAGGAGGGAAAATGAAGATAAAGTTGCCATGGGAACCTCCATAACACCTGGCACAGCACCTCTGGCTCACAAAGCTGTGTTTTAAAGAAACACAGGCATTAGCTGATGCTTTCAGTCAATCTCTGGGGCCAATCGTGCTTTCCTGATACACAGTGAGAGAATATTTACTGACATGCATCAATTTTTTTTTGAGGGAGAAATTATTAAAAAAAAGTGAAGTTTCTCATAGCCCAAATACATTTTTATTATACCCTAAATGTTTCATATGGAAAAATATATTTTCTTTTTCACAATCATTTCTGTTTCTGGTGCAATATAGGAGAGATCTGCCCCTTAAATTTAATATTTGTAGCTTGCACAGATAGTTGGTGTGGGTAATGGTTCACAAATTTAAATCATGGAAGGTCAAGTTTGTAAGTGTGATCTGTACAGACACCACACACCGTAAAGGACACCACACTGAAGTCAGAAATCAGGGTGTGATTCTTGGCTTTAACATTAGCCAGCTGGTGTGTCTGCTCTCTGACTTTCAGCATCTTCATCAACTACGTCCATTATCTGTAAAAATACCTGTATCATCAGGTGATTGTGAGAATTTCATTAAATCATTGGAGAATGAAAGCCTTTTTGTAAACTATAGAGGGAAGAGAACGAAATACATTTATTGAATGCCTAGTATGTGCTAGACACACATAAGCAACATAGCATTTTTTATGTGTAAAATGCAGGGCAAACAAGTCATAGATGAGGTTGTATAGGTCGACAGGAACAGATAACATAGGACCTTGAAAGAAAGTGTGGATTTCACAACTGAAAGCCATTAATTTTGAGCAGCAGAGTTACATGTTCGAAATTGGATCTTTGAAAGGTCCCTTGGAACAACAAGGAGGGTGGATAGAGACAAAGGGACAGGAGGAAGAATGGTAGGGAGGTTGTTGCATCACACAGTCAAGGAGAGAGATGGTGGAGGAAAGATATCATTGTTAATGATGCCTCTGTGAATGAGGTGGGTGATATGGTCTGGCTGATGGTTCAGTAAATAAATTACTCTCTTCTCAAATGGTGGCCATTAATGGGCTAAATTGTATCCTCCAAAAAGGTAGGTTGAAGCAATAAACCCCAAAGCTTGTGAATGTGACCATTTGGAAACTTAAGTACATACTCTTTGCGTATGTACTTAAGATGAGGCTGTATTGGGTTAGGGTGCATGATTTTCTTATACAAAGAGGAATGTGTACACACAGAGACACACAAGAATGCCATGTTATGACAGAGGTAGAGACTAGACTGATGTATCTACAAGCCAAAAAATGCGAAGGATTGACAGTAACCACCAGAAACTAGGAGAGGCAAGGAAGCCTCCCCCTGCGGAGTCTTCAGAGAGAACATGGACCCACTGACATCTGGATTTTAGACTTTTAGCCTCCAGAATGGAGAGAGACTAAATTTATGTTGTTCTAAGCCAAGTCTGTGGCCCTTTGCTATGGCAGTCCTGGAAAATTAAAATGGTCACAGTCACACAGAGAAAAAGAAGTCAGTCAACAATTCCTGGCAGTTCCAGTGATGCTCTATGTGTTACGAAGTGCCCCCACAGAGTGGATACTCGGGTGTACCACTCAGGTCTTCCTTTCAGGACAGAGACTCTCATTACGCCCTTACCCCACCTTTGAGTGTTGACTGCTGAGAGCTCATAGGTATGTCCCTCTCAGGAATTGCCCTGAGTTGAAAAGAGCTGTTTCAGCCCATATTTGTCCTTTTCTCTATATCTAACACATATCTATATACTTGTTCACGTGGGGGTAAAAGGACCCCTTGACTCCATTCAGGACATCTCTATGGGGCCATTCTAGCTCCCGATCTCCTTGTGAGCTCACCTGAAGTCTCTATTGTAATTACATCACATCTCAACTTCCCTCTCAGTCCAATCCAGCTTGGCTTATTTCCTTGCAAATTTCCCTCTAAGAGCAATATACTTCCTGCACACAAACCTTTATCTCAGAAACTTCCTCTAGGGACCTGAACTTAAGATACCTCGCAACGTTATTTCCAGCCTCACAAATGGAAAATTGGCTTTTAGCCATAATCTCAGATTGGCATCTGTAAGAATCTGAAATGTCTTCCTGGACAATAACCCAAAGATATACAAATTAAAGTAAAAATCCCTCTACAAAGGTAAATTTCCATACAATTTTTAAAAACTCTGATATGAAAATAAATCTGATTCTACCTGCATTAAGAAAATATTAGAAAATGCATGCTACACTCTAGCCTATGGCATGGAGTAATCCTGCAAGCCATAATATTTTATCCATCTGAGCCACCACCATTAGCAAATGTCATCATAATCCATTGCAGACTCATGGAGAGATTATGACTCAGGCCAACCTGAGGAGTTGAAAGGACTGGAATTTATAATGATAATGAAAACCAGCCTGGTGAGAATGAAAATAACAAAAAGTTTATTAAAGTTCCAGGGACAAATAGAATTTGAACCACACAAGGGACTAGAGACAGAACAATATGAAGAAATGTATTAGCTCTACTCATCTGGACTGAGTCACCAAATCTCTTTACCAACAGGAATTTGATTTTAGGGCAAGAGTTAAAGGATAAAGAGGCAAGATGAAGGCAGAATTTGGCCTTTTAATTTTAAGGATCCAAGTATCTTCATACACACTAAACCCTAATTGGTTATAATTTTGACATGCAAAACTATAATTGTCAAAACTGTTTGTCTAGGACTCAATATGTCAGGAACTATGCTAACACCTTCCATGGATTTATCACTTATTTCTCACAGGACCCTATGATTTTGGTTATCTTATTGTTCTTATTTTGCAGAGAGAGTACATGAAGCAGAGGAAGGTAGAACAACTTGCTCAGGTCTTGCTTCACACCCCCCACCCCAGCTCCCATTGGTAATGACAGAACTTGGAGTTGGATCTTGGGACAGCCAGGCTCCTAAGATCTTCCTCTCAATGCCCACATTTTACTCACTCAGAAATACCTCTCTCTAATCCTTTTTCTCTGCACCATTTTTATCTTCTTTTCGTCTGGCTTCTACACACAATCCCTTACTGGTTTATCTTCTTTCTTTCTCCTTTCCATCCATCTTAAGATTTGAGAGAGTATATACAGAAAGTCCCCTTTTTCCCCACCGAGTTAGAAATCCACTAAACAAGAAATATATCCACAAGTCAGATGGAGATGACTACATCAGCTTTGTTCCTAATAAAACCTAGAATGTAAAACAAGGCTTAGACCTGGGGTCAAGTAGGTTGACAATAATCTTCTAAATTGCATTTACCCTCAAAACTGCAGGGTAAATGGTGAGAGGGCAGTCTTTCCTGTTAATATCTCCCCAAAGCAGACATCAGATAAAGATTGTCCCTTCTTGGCCAGGCACAGTGGCTCACCCCTGTAATCCCAGCTCTTTTGGAGGCCGAGGCAGACAGATCACCTGAGGTCAGGAGTTCAAGACCAGCCTGGCCAAGATGGTGAAAACACGTCTTTACTAAAAATACACACACACACACACATACACACAATTAGCTGGGTGTGGTGGTGCACACCTGTAGTCCAAGCTACTCAGGAGGTTGAGGTGCGAGGATCACTTAAACCACAAGGTAGAGGTTGCAGTGAGCCAAGATCATGCCATTGTACTTCAGCCTGGATAACTGAGCAAGACTCCATCTCAAAAAAATTAAAAAAAATTTTTAAAAAAAGATTGTCCCTTCTCTGTAGGAAAACAGATCTGAAAAGCAGGAAGAGAGAGAAAGCTTCTCCCAGGCAAGGAAACAAGTGTTCTTCTCCAGCCCACTTCCATGTAACCTCACTTCTGACCATGTCTTTCCCACTTACAAGCCTTGACTGGTCTACCTATCCCTTCAAGATCAAATTCAAGCTCCCTAGTGAGAAGTTGAAGGCCCTTCCTCCCTGTGGTCATCACTTGAGCTTTTCACTAATGTTTCTAGCTCCTCTCCTTCTGGGCCTATTGGAAAACTATACTTCAAGATCATATACTTCAGGCCATGTGGTAAAGAAATGTAAACAGAAGTGACATGTGTTACTTTCAGGTAGAATCCTATAAGGGCTAGTTCCTTCATCATTTTCCTGTCCCTTTGCCATAGTGAATGATGAGGATCCAGACGGTAGGGGGACCACCACCCCAAGTCAGGACAACACAGAGCAGAGCTCCTATTGACCAGTGATGAATCTGTGGCACAGGACAGAAACGGACATTTGTTGTTTTAAGCCACCAAGCTTTCAAGGCTGTTTGTTACTGCAGTATGGCCTAACTCATCCTGACCTATGCACTCACCACCTCCCAATTCCTTTCCACATGCTACAATTTCTAAACACTCAGGGTGACTTCTCACCTCCATGCTTTGGCTCATACTAGTCACCCTGTTTACCTCCATTCACATGTCCTCCAACATTCAACCAACCTCCAAACCTCCTCCAAACCCAGAACAAAAATTACCTCCTCTGTGATGAATCCTGTGTCTCCTGGAGGCAGAAGTCAATGTTCTCTCCTTTGAATTCAGCTCAGAAAACACTTAATGAATGACTGAGTGGGGAGTTTCTGACCAGAGCAACTGAGTGGACGTCTATGACCAGACATGACTTTGACAGTCTATGACCAGATCTGCCATCTTTTACAGATTAAGGATCCTCAGCCTGAGTAAGCTTGTAGCCTTTTCTTTTTCATTCCAAGCAATGTCAGTTCTTCCTGCAGACTGAGCAGGAGCATGTTAACCACCGTCCCTCCACACTGCAGGGTGCCAAGCTTGCCTTTAGCCCAAAGGAGGGACTTGGTATTTTCCTCAAGGCATTCAGTGTACGTGCCAAGTATTTTGCTTCACGAGCCAGGGAGGAGCCACAGAGGCAGCAGCAGAAGGGGAAGAGGAGGCACATGGTGCGGCATATGGTGTCAGTGGCACCTTGCCAGGGATAGCAGCACTTACAGGTTGGCCATGGGCAGAAGCTGGAGAACAAATTACACTTCTCCCTTTGGGGAAGGAGACAAAATGAGACTGGGTGTCATGCCAAGACCACAGTGAAGTGCTAAATATAGATGGATCCTTCTGTCTTGAGCAGTGGTTCTCAACTCTGACCACACATTAAAAATTACCTGGAGAGCCTTAAAATATTTCAATGTCTAGGCAGCATTCCAGACTAGCTAGATCAGACTCTCTGGGGGTGGGGCCCAGACATCAGTATTTTTTCAAAACTCCCTATGTGATTCATGGGCAGCAGAGCTTACAAACCCACTCTTGAGCACAGTGTTTATCTGGTCTTCCCAGGAGACCCCAGGAGGCAGATGGCGAGAGTGCGTGGTTTACTCTGCTTTATGTCTTCTATCCTCAGCACTACCTATATTCCATAAAATTGTGATTGTATAAAGTCAGGGAGAGAGGAGTTAGTATTTTCTAAGTGTCCCTTATGTGGGAGACTTTGGTGGTATATCCCTTACACACATTGTTCCATTTCATTATCACATCAATCCCATGGGATGGTCACCCCCTTTGAGAAATGAGAAAACTGAGGTTTAAAGAAGTGAAATCACATTCACACAGTTAACAAGCAGCAGTCAGGATTCAGTTCAAGGTCCCTTTTCTTCTATACCACTGCTTTCCAGAATACAGTGGTGTTTGAGATGCTGCAAACATTTGATTCAAGCAGCATTTTAAATGTACATTTACAATTTTCAAAGCCGTAACAGAAAAGCACACAAAAAATTGTCTCATATTCCACACTGCAGCACACTAGAGTCTTCTGTGTTAATTCATGTCTGTGCAGACTCCTGAGGAAGAATTCTCTTACCTCTGTATTTACCATTGCATTTGTCCATTCTTATGCTGCTGTGAAGAACTACTGGAGACTGGGTAACTTATAAAGGTAAGAGGTTCAATTGACTCACAATTCTACATGGCTAGGGAGCCCTCAGGAAGTTTACAGACATGGTCAAAGGCACCTCTTCACAGGGTGGCAGGAGAGAAAATGAGTGCCGGCAGGGGAAATGCCAAACACTTATATATGCTTATTAACATTCTCAGATCCCCTGAGAACTCACTCACTATCAGGAGAACAGCATGGGGGAAACCGCCTCCATGATGCACTCACTTCCCACCAGGGTCCCTCCTACAACACGTGGGGATTATGGGAACTACAATTCAAGATGAGATTTGGGTGGGAACCAACCATGAACGTCTGGAAAATGAGTATGCTAATTAGAATGACGATGGGATTTACAGTGAGTTTGAGGGCTTCTGTAATATGACTAAGCTCTGATGGGCAGGTCACAGTGTTACCAGCCTTCCACTGCAGATAAAGTGTCCACAATGAACCTGGAACTTAAGTTCTGGTCCAGTTTGGCAGCCTTGAAACTCATAAAAATGTTCATTTGATAATTAAGTCACGTTCCAAAATACTAGATAATGGGGACTCTAAATCCATGAAGGAATCGATGCCGTTGACTTCCTCCATTCACTCTTCTTTAATTTTTTTCTTTATTTTTTCTGACTCAGTTATTTCAGATAACCGTGGAATACTATGCAACCACTAAGAAGAAGGAGGTCATGTCCTTTGGAGCAACATGGTTGAAGCTAGAGGCCATTATCCTAAGCAAACTAACACGCGCACACACACACACACACGCACACACAAAACAAAGACCACATGCTCTCATGTTTACATGGGAGCTAAACATTGAGTACACATGGACATGAAGAAGGGAACAACAGACATTGGGGCCTCCTTAAGGAGAAGCGTGAGGATGGAAAAACTACTTATCAGGTACTAAGCTTATGCCTGAGTGATAAAATAATCTGTACACCAAACCTCCATGACATACAATTTACCTATATAATGAACTTTCCTATGTATACCTGAACCTAAAATAAAAGTAAAAAGAAAAAAAAAGAAATGGCCAACTAAATATGAATTAGCAAAGTAGTGCCTATGTATTTCATATAGAAGCATTGTTTAAATATAATCTCCATTTTTCTTAGAGTGTTAAAAATTTTTAAATCACTGCCCTGGTTTAGGCTGCTTCCCCAAACAAAAATTTTAATGCATAAGAATTAAAGCCACCTAGAGACTGAGTGTTTGTGTCCCCCCAAAATTAAACCTAATCCTCAATGTGTTAGTATTTGGAGAGGGGCCTTTTGGAGGTGATTAAGTCATGAAAGTGTGGTCATCCCCTCTGCCTTCTTCATAAATGGGATTAATACCCTTATAAATAAGATCCCAGAAAGCTCCCTCACCCCTTCCATGATGTGTGGTTATAGCAAGAAAGAGCCACCTATAAACTGTGAAGCAGGTGCTCGCCAGACAGCAAATCTGCCAGCAGCTTGATCTTGGACTTCCCAGCCTCCAGAACTGTAAGTAATAAATTTCTATTGTTTATAAACTCTCCAGTCTATCATATTCTGTCACAGTGGCCTAAACAGACTAAGGCACACCCTATGTAAAGAGGAAGAAATAGTTTACTAAGCAGCTAAATGATGACAGAGAGAGAGAAAGTATGTGTGTGTGTTTATGTGTGTGTGTGTGTGTGTGTGTACTCATGGGCCTACAGGTATCCACCTATATACAGATGTGTATTGCACACACTCATCACGTTACAAATACTGCTTAGATATAACCAAACTCTTCTCAGTGGGGCTTGGTAAAGTAAACCATACCTGAGGCACTGCCAAAGCTCTAGTTGTGACTTCTTTTCTTTGCCTGATTCTGGCTTCCAATCCACTTTTGCATCCCACTCTGATCCATAACCCAAACCCACCCACTCAAGATCAATCACTTCCTTGTGGGAAACGGAGCTGATATATTAATTGCATGAGGATCTTAGCTTCTTTTAAGTGAGAAAGTTCTTAATTCCTCAGAGGGTCTTCATTGATACCACCTACCTTGAAACATAGCACATACCTTTTGTGATATTTGTGCAGCTCTATCACTGTCTGCCCATGTGTCATTATACTCGTCATGAGAATGAGGGCTTTCTAGGTGAAGCACTCCTCCCTGCCACTTTGCCCTGTTAATGCATCACAAAACCCACACTATGAACCCAGAGCTAACGGCTGGGTCTTTTCCAGGTAGCCCATGAGACTTTTGACCAAAACAGCTTAGTGAAAGGGAATCCCAAACACTGGCCCTGTTCATGTTATTTATGTGTTCTTAGATAAATCACTTCGTACCTCTGAGCTACAATGTTCTCACTCCAAAATGTAGACAAGAATCCCTACATTGCAAGGTTGCTGTGAGCTTTGAATGATTATGGAAGTAATGTGCTAGAATACAGATTTGCCAGATAAATTTAACACTTTGTATTAAATCGTTGTTGAATTTTTTAAAACAGCTTCTTTTCTTTCAAGCATTATCAAATCAGTTGGGATACTTTGTGTGTTCTTCAAAGTTTTTACTTTCTACCAAAAAAAATTTTTTTTAAATTATGACTTACTGAAAGTTTTCTAATTTCTTTCTTGACAGATAATATTATCTAATGCCTGCTGTTCTTGATGCATTATATTGAGCACCGGGCATTTTTTCCACCTAAAAGAGTAAATTTGAGGCAGTTTTCAACCTTTTAACATTCATTCTCCCTCTTACAATTTTTAACACTCTTTAAACCAAAAAAAAAAAAAAGTTTTCTCTTTCTTTTCCATGGTTCTTACCATATAACTTGAACACACACTTAAGCAAGTTTCTAGTCTCGTCTTATGCCACAAGATGGAAATTAAAGTGGGAAAGCACGACTGACAGACTCGCTTCACCATCTACCTGCTGAGTGACACACAAGTAGATGAGGGATTGCAAGTCATCTAGCCCTCAGCTGCTGCGAAGTGAACAAAATCACCCAATACCTCCCAGGATTTGTGTGAGGAGCCAATGACATTCCGGAAGAAAAAAACAAACTTTGGAAATTGTTCTGTACATGTGCTCTCCTGTATTTGCCAATCTTCCCAGGAGGCCAGAGTCCTAAGCAGAGAAAATGAGGGTTTTAGGGTTTTGCACAAAAGCATAATGTGGGAAATGCAGGGCCCACATTCTCTGTGGTTATTTATGTCTATAGCCTCTAAGGTTGGAGAGCTGGCTCTGCACAGAAACACTATCTTTCCTAATGTCATATCCAACACTTTTCCAGCACTGCAGACCTTTCTGGAAAAGCAGTTTACATTTAAGCCAGTTAGGAAGGAGACCCTGCAGCTACTACACTACAAGAATTTCATTCTATAAACTTTCTGAGCCTTGCCCTGGGCCTTCAGTCATCTTATCCCCGACGTATGTGTAAGACTTATCTATATGCTAGGCACCTCCTAGGTGCTGGGGATACAACAGAGAGTAAAACAAACAAAAAGCAGGTACCTGCTCTCATGATGCTTACGATTTCACAGAGACACAGACAATGAAAGGGAAAAACATTTTCAAGATGATTTTAGAAAGTAAAAAGTATTATGAAGAAAACAAAATGGGGTCATATGATAAAAAGGGATGCAGAGTTATTTTGATGGATGACCAGGATGGGCTCCCTTTGGAGGGGTTATTCAAGAGGTGAGAATGAGTATGAAAATAAATTACTGATACTGTTGAGAGTTTTTGGCAGGATGGAATGTGGGAAACAAGTACAAACATTTTAAGCAACTAGTATGTGCTAGGGACCATGCTGTGTTGACACTTTCACTTTTAATCTTCCCAAGCCACCATGGCAGCGACTATGCCAACTGTGGTCACCAGTGCCAAGAGCAACAGATGGCACACAACAAGTAAACAAGACAATACTACCTTGTCAATACTACCCTAACAAAAATAGAATGAATGAAAATGAAGATGAATGAGATAGAATTTATCAATCCCATTTTATGAACAAGGAAGGTGAGGCTCTAAGAGATTGGATTTTTCAGGACCACACAGCTACGGATTATAGAGCTAGAATAGTTGATCCTTGGCCCATCTTTAAAATGTCTGACATTTCATTTCATTAAATAAAATTATAATTTATTTTCTAATACTTTATTTAGGACTACTCATGTTTATAAAGTGAGGTCAGCCTGCAGATCTTCTTTCTCGTACTACCTTGTCAACTTGACATCAAGGTCTTTCCAGGCTCATAAAACATACTGACTTGATTTCCCTATGTTGCTATAAGTTACTGGTTATTGAGAAAAGTACAGATGGTCTACTGTTGACTATTTGGTGTAAACCACCTGTAGAATCCTTCTAAGCAAATTTTTTTAAGGATAAGAGGTAGTTTTGACTATTATTGTCATTAGTACGTGAATATTTGTCCCTTCCAGGTCAAATTCTGTCCTATAATTTAAGGACATACAAATGAAAATAAAGCTCCTTTTTTGAATTCAATTTTTGAACAGTAGTCTATTTATTCAGTTAGTGTTTACTAAATATCTGTTACATGTCAGGAATTATTTTAGGAATATTTTAGGAATACTAGAGTCAATTATAACAATGGTAAGTATTTGTGTATCTAAAAATATTTAAACAGAAAAGGTGCAGTAAAATTATAATACAAAAGACAAAAACATGCTACATCTGTATAGGGCATTTACCTTGAGTGGAGCTTGCAGGACAGAAAGTTGCTCTGAGTGAGTGAGTGAGTGATTGATGAGTTAATATGAAGGCCTAGGACATTACTGTACACTATTGTAGACTTTATAAACACTGTGCACTTACACTACACTAAATTTACAAAGAAAATTTCTTTTATAAATAGTAACAACTTTATATTACTGTAACTTTTTCGTTTATACACTTTTTAATTTTTAAGTTATACTCTTTTGTAATAACACTCAGGGGCCAAGGGAGGGACAGCAGGGGGATGGGGAGGTTGGGGAGGGATAACATGGGGAGAAATGCCAGATGTAGGTGATGGGGGGATGGAGGCAGCAAATCACATTGCCATGTGTGTACCTATGCAACAATCCTGCATGATCTGCACATGTACCCCAGAACCTAAAGTACAATTTAAAAAATGAAATCACATTGTATAGCTAAACAAAAATATTTTATTTCTTTATATCTGCATTTATAAGCGTTTTTATACTTTTTAAATTTTTATTTTAATTTTTTACTTTCTAAACATTTTTCTTTAAAACTAAGACATAAATACACACATTTGCCTAGTCCTACATAGGGTCAGGATAATCAGTATCCCTTTCTTCTGCCTCCACATCTTGTCCCACTGGAAAGGACACTAACCTGTATAAAGCTGTCACCTCCTATGTTAACAATACATTCTTCTGGAATGCCCCCTGAAGGACCTGCCTGTAGCTCTTTTATAGTTAACTGTTTAAAATAAATAAATAAATAAATAAATAAGAGAAACTCTTGCTTTGTTGCCCAGGCTGGTCCTGACTCTTGGGCTTAAGGGAGTTCCTTCCATCCTAAGTAGCTGAGATTATAGATACGTGTCACCAAACCTTATAAAACATTATTTTCGGATTATAAATCATTCTACTATAATGACACATGCACACGAATATTCATTGCAGCACAGTTTACAATAGCAAAGACCTGGAACCAACCCAAATGCCCATCGATGATAGACTGGACAGGGAAAATGTGGCACATATACACCATGGAATACTATGCAGCCATCAAAAATGATGAATTCGTGTCCTTTGTAGGGACATGGATGAAACTGGAAACCATAATTCTCAGCAAACTGACACAAGAACACAAAATCAAACACCGCATGTTCTCACTCATAAGCAGGTGTTGAACAATGAGAACACATGGACACAGGGAGGGGAGCACTACACACTGGGGTCTGTTAGGGGGAAATAGGGGAGGGACAGTTGGGGTGGGGAGTTGGGGAGAGATAGCACGGGGAGAAATGCCACATATAGGTGAAGGGGAGGAAGGCAGCAAATCACACTGCCACGTATGTACCTATGCAACAATCTTGCATGTTCTTCACATGTGCCCCAAAACCTAAAATGCGAAAAAAAAAAACATTTTTTTCATGAGTAGAAGTACATTCTAAAATAACAATTAAAAGTATAGCATGGTAAATACATAAACCAGCAACATAGCTATTTATTATCATGATCAAGTATTATGTACTTTACAAAATTGTGTGTGTTATATTTTCACATTACCAGCAGTTGCATAGGTTTGTTTGCATAGTAGATTTGCTTATACCATAAACACATGAGTAATGCACTGTACTATGATTTTAAAGTAGCTGCAATGTCACTAAACAATAGGACTTTTTTAGCTCCATTATAATCTCATGAGACCACTGTTGTTTATGTGGTCCATCATTGACCAAACATTGTTATGTGGTGCTTGACTGTATATGATTAACTTTTGTAAGTCAACAACAACAAAAATAACCTAATTTTAAAATGGCCAAAGAACTTGAATGGACATTTCTCCAAAGCTAATATTAATGGCCAATAAGCATATTTAAAGCTGCATCACTAATCATCAAGAAAATACAAATCAAAATCAAAACGACTAAACAATGACATATTAGCTCACACTCATTAGTACAGCTTCTATCAAAACACAGAGAGAGAGAGAGAGAAAGAAAGATAGAGAATAACAAGCGTTGGCAAGGACGTGGAGATCTTTGCCTTGGAATACTTGTACATTGTTGGTAGGAATGTAAAATGAGTCAGCCACTAGGCTGAATAGCATGGCAGTTCCTCGAAAAATTAAAAACAATATTACCAAATGATTCAGTAATTCCACTTCCGGATTTATATTCAGAAGAATTGAAAACAGGATCATGAATAGATATTTGCACACCTGTTTATAGCAGCACTCTTCACAATAGCTGAGAGTTGAAGCTACCCAAGTGTCTATTATTAGAGGAATTGATAAATAAAATGTAGCATACACAGACAATAGATTATTTAGCCTTAAAATAAGAGAATCCAAGGTTCATCTACTATGTGAACGAACCTTGAGGGCATTATGCTAAGTGAAATAATCCAGTAATAAAAAGACAAATACTGTATGATTCCATTTATATGAGATATATAAAGTAGTCAAACTTAAAGAACCAGGAAGTAGAATGCTGGTTGTCGAGGTTGGGGATTGGGAAATGAGAAATCGTTGTTTAGTGGGTACAGAGTTCCAGTTTTGCAAGATGAAAACATTCTGGAAATCTATTACAAAACAATATGAATACACTTAATACTAATAACTGTATACTTAGAAATTGTTAAAATGGTAAATTTTATATTATGTGCTTTTTATTATGACACATGCAAAAAAAGAAAAATGAACCTAAGCCTAAGGAAAAGGAAGAATTTCCTCACATCCATTTACATAATGAATAACAGAGCCCAGGTTAAAATCAGGTTTGTCTAATATCTCAGTTAAGGATTCCTTCTGCTGTACAACAATGTTTTAGCTTTATATGTTAAAAAGTAATCTTAAGAGACCTGTAGTGGCTATATTAATGTAGGGCAAAATAGGCTAATAGAACTGAAAAGGCAAATAAACAATTTAATAATTTTAGTTGGAAATTTCAATGCTTCTCTCTCTGTAACTGATAGAATAACAAGACCAACTTGACCTAACTGATGCAATAGAACACTCCACACAACAATAAGAAAATGTATTGTTTTCAATTGCACGTGGAATATTCTCCAAGATAAATTATATACTAAGCCATAAAATATGTTTCCATAATTTTAAAATTGGGAATTATACAAAGTATGTTTTCTGACCATAATGAAATTAAATTGGAAATCAACAGCAGAAAGCAATCTAGAAAATTCTCAAATATTTGGACATTAAACAATGTACTTCTAAATAACCAATAAGGCAAAGAAGAAATTACAAGAGAAATAAAAAAATAAAAATGCAACACATAAATATGTACAGCATATAGCTAAAGGAGTGTTGGATGGTAATTAGCAGTTTTGAATGCATCCTAAAGAAGAATAAATATATCAAAAATAAATACTCTAATGTTCTACCTTAAGAATCTGGAGAGGAAGAATAAATCAAACACAAAAGAAGTGGAGTACAATAATAGTAATGATAAGAACAGTAAATCAATAAATTAGAAAAGCAAATAGAGGAAATCAATAAGTAAAAGTCAATTCTTTGAAAAGATCAACAAAATGTATGCACCTTTAGTAGAGTGACTAAAGAAAATAAAAAGACACAAACTACCAATGGCAAGAATGAAGAAAGGAACATCACTACAAACCTACAGAAACTACAAAGATTGTAAGGGAACATTATAAACAACTTTATGCCAACAAACCTAGACAACTTAGGTAAAATGAACAAATTCCTAGACAGACACAAATTACCCAAACTAACTCAAGAAGGAATAGAAAATCTGAATAGACATGTACCAAGTAAAGAAACTTAATTAGTAATTTAAAATCTTCTCACGTAAAAAAGCCAGGGCCCAGATGGCTTCACTGGCAACTTCTATCAAACATTCAAGGAAGAAAATACTACACAAACTCTTTCTAAAAATGGGCAAGCATGGAAAACTTCCCAATTCATTGTACGAGGCTGGCGTTACCTTGGTCCCAAAGCAAGATTAGACATCATAAAAAAGGAAAACTACAGATCAACATCTCTCATGAACACAGACACAACAAATATTGAAATATTAACAAACTGAATCTAGCAACGGCAAAAAGGCAGGTTCTGTAGATTGGTGCTTCTTTCTTGCCTAGAAACCAGCAGGACCCTCAGCAGTGACCACCTGAGAGTCCTTTTAGCAGATGCCATTGATGTCCCATCATATGGGACCTGGGAAAATAATGCTCTTGGGGCCTTCTTTCAAGGATTCATGGACAATAACTGGTGATAAATATCCCAGATTTCTTGCCTTTGACTGAGATGACTCTGGGGCATGTTTTACAGTCTCTCAGGCTGGCCAGTGGGATTGTGCCTCAGCAGAAGACTGTGCTAACCAGTTCATGAACACACCCTGTATGTGCTTTTCTCCCTTTCCTGTCCCACTTCCATACCCAACACTGGTGCTTCCTGGGGTCATTTCCCAAAAACTGTGAATACTCACATGCTGGTCTCCAGTTCTACTTCCAAGACAACCCTCCTTACCAGCTCCTTTCGGCCATGGCCCAAGCTGAAAACAGTGCAGGAGAAAGTTTCCCACAATTTTTAATGAAGTTATTCAGCTTGAAGCCAGAAAGACAGATGGCACCTCCGATTGTAACTGACTTTCCCAAGAAAAGCCTATAAGGAGAAAAATTCATTTGTGTAGAGAAGGGGAAAATTCAGCCACAGAAGGAATTGAGTTGCCTTCGGGATTTGGCTTTCATAGTTCTGTAGGCAGAGCTGATGTGATTGTGGAAATCCAATCTAATCATCATCTTCATTATAGTAATGACACTGACCTCACACGGCAACTACCATGATATCAGGAGACTTATCCCATTTACCTTGGCAATTACCTGATGTTCTCATCATTTTGCAAGCCAGTTTGCATTAACACCCCACCTTCACCCCAAGACCTGGTTGCCCAATTCTGTGTATGATCTTCCTATATCTGGGGAGAGATGCAGGATAAGAATCAGGATTCAAAATTATAAGGGTTCCTTCTATTATTACTATCTCCCCTTTATACAACATCTCATGCCTATGTGAATGAGTCCTGGGAAGGTATGAAAACAAAAATCCTGTCTCCAGAGTTTTCCCAGACCTGATTTCACCAGATTCACGCTCCTCATTCACTTCTTCAACAAACATTCATTTGTGCACATACTATGTTCCATCTCTGTGACGCAGTGTGGTGGATACATCCTGAGGTGATCACCGACAATGAGTCACACCCTTGTACAACAGAAACTGTGACTGACTTCTAGCCAACAAGACACAGCAATGGTAATAGGAGGTCACTCCCTTGACTGTGTAAGACTTCATCCTAGTATACTGGAGTGGAAGAGACTCTCCCTTCTGGATTTGAAAAGAGAGCTGCCGTGTTTTGAAAAGGGGCTGCATGGCAGCAACCTGAGTACAGCTTCAGTTGTATGCAACCTGAGTGCAACCCAGTGGTTTCTAGATGCTGGGAGCAGCCTCTAGCAGCCTTCTTGTTTCTTTCAGTCAAGAAGAAAACAGAGACTTCAGTCCTATAGCCATAAGGACACTGATTCTGCCAACAACCTGAGGGATTTTTGAAGCAGATTTTCCCTATGCAAGCTTCCAGAGAAGAATGCAGCTCAGCCAACATCTTGATACAGCCTTGTGATATCCTGGGCAGAGGATCCAGCTAAGCCATGCTTAGATTCCTAACTGGTGGAAACTCTGAAATAGCGAATGTATGTCTCCCAAAGCCATTAAGTTTTTAATAATTTGTTATGCATCACAGAAAACCAATGCACAGAACTAGGGATACACCTTGCTTCTCTAATACTCTTGGACTTTGGATCTAGTTTCCCTATATTCAATCTCAATCATTTTGTTTGACATCCCAAGTTGGATGCATTCCTCAGCCTCTTGCTCTGCAGGATTCGGGTATCTAACAGACAATTGGCAAAAGGAATCCAACCCGTGGCCTGGAAAGACCAAGCTGGCTCGAAGCTGAACTACTCAAAGGGAAAGGGAAAGGACCAGGGCACTTGCACTGCCTTGAGAGATGAGTCAACATTGCTAGTGCCCACTAGCATCTGAGTCATCATCTTCTTCCTGAGCACAGTGTTAGACTACATGTCCCAGGCTCCTTGATGGTAATAATACTGGTTTTTGCCAATGGAGTATCAACTTCTAGAATTGAATACTAGAAGTTGATTCACCTCTAGGACAAAAGTTTAGAGTGAGTGTGCCTTCTCTACACTTTATTCTCTTCTTCAACTCACCACCTAAAAATATTCCAATGGAAAATTCTGAGACCTTAGAAAATGGTAGAAACATGTGACAGAGGGAGTGTGGGTCCCTGAAAGACTGCATAGAGCTAAGTTTCAACTCCCTCACTATCTGTTATTGGATGGTTCTTTTCTTTTCTTTTTCTTTTCTTTTTTTTTTTTCTTTGAGACAGAGTCTTGCTCTGTTGCCAGACTGGGGTGCAGTGGTGTGATCTTGGCTCACTGCAGCCTGCATCTCCCGGGTTCAAGCAGGTCTCCTACCTCAGCCTTTCAAGTAGATGGGACTACAGTTGCGCACCACCATGCCCAATTAATTTTTGTGTTTTTAGTAGAGATGGGGTTTCACCATGTCGGCCAAGATGGTCTCAAGCTCTCGGCCTCATGATCCACCTGCCTCAGCCTCCCAAAGTACTGGAATTACAGGCATGAGCCACTGTACCCAGCCAACTGGACAGTTCTATCAGTCAGCATTCAGCCAGAGAAACAGAATTAGTAGGAGGTATATATTAAAACTTTCATTGCAAGGAATTGGCTTATACTATTGTGGGGCCTGCCTAGAAGCATCTGAATCCTTAGGGCAGGCCATCAGGAAGAACGGTGGAAGTCTCCAGCACAAGCTAAAGCTTCAGTCAGTCCCCAGGTGGGATTTATTTTTTTCTTTTTAATTGATACATAATAATTATACATATTTATGGAGTGCATGTGATATTTTGATACAAGCATGCAATGTGTAGTGATCAAATTAGGATAATTAGAATATTCATCACCTCAAACACTTTTCATTCCAACTTTTATTTGAAATGTTGGAAACATTTCATATCTCATTTTCTAGGTATTTTGAAATATGCAATACTGTTAACTGTAGTCACACTACTGTGCTATCGAATACTAGCAAAACTACTATTAGGTAGATGGGATTTATTCTTCTAGAGGAAATTCTCAACTCTATTCTAAGGCCTTTCAACTGACAGAATCAGATTAAGGTTACCTAAGATAATCTCCACCAGTTAAAGTCAACTGAGTATGGATTTTAATGACATCTATGAAGTACCTGTGCAGTAACATCTGAGTCAGTGTTTAATTGAATAACTGGGGACTGTTTAATTGACTAACCTAGACAAGTTGACACAAAAAAACTGGCCATCACATGGTGATGGCAATTTGTAAACACAAATATGTTATGCTACTGATGACTGAGTTTATTTATACTCAGTTTATTACAACACTGAGGGTAGAGTCCACCCTGGCTCATCTGAGCAAGCTATCATTCTTCAAAGACTCACTTTTTACTAGTGAAGAGTGGAGATAGTAATATCTCATTTCTGGGCTGTCTATATCCCTAATTAGTAAACACTAGTGGCCCCCAAAGACTTCCAGGAGTCCTTTACAGGACACTAGTAGGTTTTCTCCTCATCAGTCTTTCATCTTATAGCAAGGTACTCTGAATCTCTAGCATGTCAGCCTCCCCATGGCCACAACCATTCCCAGGTCAAGCCACTTCATCTCTCACCTGGGCCATAGGCCAGTCTGCTAACTAGCTGGTATGGTTTCACTCTATGTCCCAACCCAATCTCCTGTCAAATTGTAATCCGCACATGTTGGGGGAGGGTCCTGGTAAGAGGTGATTGGATCATGGGGGTGGTTTTCTCCCATGATGTTCTCATAATAGTGAGTGATTTCTCACAAGATCTGGTGGATTAAAGTGTGGCACTTCCTCTCTCTCTCTCTCTCTCACACACACACACACACACTCTCTCTCTCTCTCTCACACACGCACACATTCTCTCTCTCTTGTTCTTTCTCTCTCTCTCCCTCTCTCTCTTTCTCTCACTCCTGCCACCCTGTAAGACATGCCTCACTTCCCCTTCACTTTCTGCCATAATTGTAAGTTTCGTGAGGTCTCCCCAACCATGTTGAACTGTGAGTCAATTAAACCTCTTTTCTTTATAAATTACCCATTCTCAGGTAGTTATTTCCAGCAGTGTGAAAATGGACTAATACACTAGCCCCCCTGCTTTAAGACAGCCTCCCCATGGCCACAACCCTTTCCGTGGTCTACTCCCTGCCAGTTCATCTTCCATGCTTCTATAGAATGCACTTTCTATGCACACATTTGACCATGTTATTTCTCTTGTTAGTTATTTCTATCATTCTTTTTTGTTTTTACATAAAGTCTAAAACCCACATTTCAAAAGACACTCAAAACTTTACAGCTTACATATTTAGCTTCAGCTTCTATCACCTGCCTCCCCCAACTCTGGGTCACCATGCTGTACATTCATTCTACCCACACACAAATCTACTCCCATTGCCTGGTAACACCTTACTCAGTTACATTTTTATGCTCTTATTAAAAGTGATTGTGGTCATTTTGATATCCCTAATGATAACTGATGTAAATTTAAGGTTGGAATATCATTACAATCATCCTTCAGGAGATTAGGGCCCCAAGTACTAAATAATTTGTCCAGGATTTATCATCCTGTAAGCCTTAGATCTGACATTCAGACCCAAACCAGTCCAACTCCAAAGCCTAAACTCTTAACCCACACAAAACTGCTTCCCAAGTCTTCATACCTGTTGTTCTCTGCTTGTAATTTCCAATCTCACCTCCATAATTCTTACCCCTTTCACCTGGATAACACGTCCTCACCCTTTAAAGCTCAGTTTAAACATCACAGTGTCAGTACTCTTTTGCCTTCCCATCACCAAGAACTTGTCCTTCATTCTCCCATGATCAGCTGTGCTTCCCATAGTAAGAGCACCCATCACACTCATGTGTTTTCTCTTTTTCTAACTGTACCCTGACTAATATGCAGTCAACCATCATAACAATCTAGAAAGCAATTAGAGCCTTGATCTCTCCCTATGGGCTCTTGGAAAATTGATCTACAGAAATACCAATTAAGCTATAGATGCAGCAAAAAATAGCCAAGATCTTTCACATTTTGATACCCAGATCCTGTCATTCAAAAACAATTGGTGTAATGAATACACAAATTATGGCAGTCATATGTGTAAACCAAAGATAGACAAAGATAAACATTGTAAGGCAAAGAATGCAGGCTATTACTGAGAGTGCCCTGTTAAGTGGATATATAAGTTAGAAGGTCTAACAGTGCCCGAATCTGGGTGGCACAAAAGGTTGAGAATTGCTAACCAAAAAAGATGATTCTGCTCCCTCCTTTAAGAAGGATCTCAGCATTGCTTCCTAAATTGCAAACGTGTATTGTTCAACAAAGATACTGGAGGGAGAGAAACCAGGTAGGGGGCTAGCACCCTACTCCTAAAATTGATTAAAATGCCTTTTCATAGAGAAAGGGAAGTATTCCATTGTATTACTGCTTACCAAATGTTCTGATATTTCTGGCTTACTATCAATCCCTGCAGTAGAATTATACATCTCCATCTTGTTGAACACAGGGCTCTTTACATCTTCACTTGCTTTTGACCTGAAATGTGGACTGGTATGATGTTTCTCACTTCAGGGAGAAGTTTTAAGAGCTAGCCACATCTCTTTCCCCCTCTTCCACAAAAACTGGCACTGTCCCGTATAGAAGGTGTTCCATCAACTTGGGTATCAGCATGGAGATGCAGCAGCCCCAGGATGATGTGTTGCAGGGCAGGTCATAAGACTTTATTGTTGAAAGACACTGAGGTTTTAAAATCACTTGCTATACTGCAGCATGCCAAGCCTATTCTAACTAAATATATTTGTTCTAAAAGTGGAGTTTCTTCTATAAAAAATAAAATATGTCTTTGGAGACTAGCTGGATGGAAGTCCATGTAGCGCAGAGGTAAAACGTTTGGTAAAACTTTGACCTGCCATAAGAGCCCTGATGAGCTTACAACTCTAGACAAGAAAGAGAAGAGATAAGAAAGAATTGGCCAAATTTTATCCAAGACTAAAACACACTTGTAAATCTAGAAACAAAAGACCTTGTATATTTTCAGGAGGTACACCTTCTGAAACTCAAACAGAGGGGGAAAAAAACCCCGAGAAGTGGCAATGGTTGATTAAAAGCTAGCCTCCTGGGAAGGGCCAACCCAAGATTGCAGCCACCACACCTTCTGTTAAGCCCTCTGAATTAAAATGGCATATGTGTCTTCTGACTAGGTTGGTATGTGTGCACACACCTCATATACTCTCCTTCCCTTGAATGTAAGCAGAAACTGTGGATAGAAAGGGGTATCACTCCCTTGGTTATCTTAAGTTACATGGCAAAAGGGATTTTGCAGATGTAATTAAGGCCCCTAATCAGGAGATTTTAAGTTTTGTCAAAAAGTGGATTTTCCTGGGTGGTCTTGATAACCAGGTGAACCCTTAAAGGAGGTTAGAGAGATCTGAGGAATGCGAAATTCCGTGGCTGGTTTTGAAGGTGTAAGAACCAGAGGACAGCCTCTAGGGGTAAAAGTGATCCCTGGAGAAAAGTCAGCAAGAAACCAGAGACCTCTATCCTACAACTACATGAGTTGAAAGAGGACCCTGAGCTTCAGAAAGGCACTCAGCCCAGCTGATGCCTTGATTTCAGCCTTATGAGACCCTGAGCAGTGAACAGTGTCACACTGTCCGGATTTCTGACTGACAGAACTAGAGATGACTATTGTGTGTTGTTTTAAGCCAGTAAGATTGTGGTAGTTCATTAGACAGCCGTAGAAAACTAACACAGCTCTGATAAATCTTTTAGACCAAATTGCTCAGGAAAAAATAAAGATCTCAAAGGTTCACTCAGAAAATGGGTAAAAAGGTAAAAACAACTAAATTTTGAGAGAAAGTCATGTCTCAGGAAGAATTGTGGGTGTAGCTACTGGCGTATGTTGTTGACTGAAAGATACTAGCTAAGTTTTTAAGAGTTTTATGTCAAAATAACCACCACTCTAGATAAAAAGTAAAAATTGTAACAGTTTAAAACTTGTGGGTCATCAACCTTCTATGGAAGAAAGCAAGTGAGAGAGGTATTCAGCTCTCCAGGAGGGCTTGTTCTCCAAAGCCCTCTTCAATTGCGTCAAAGAAGGATCATGGAAAAGGAAGGACATCACCCCAGAGGGTGAAGGAGACAATAGATATCCCAACCCCACCTAGAAATCTCATGTCTGTCATACAGGGTTACAGAATTGCTATGGGCCAGTGACTGCTGTGTGCCTTTCCTTCTTTCCTTTTCCAAAATATAGTGCTTATTAAGATTATCCTATCTCTGTTCTGACACTGTATTCTGGGGAGAGATAAACAGATATATTTTTGACTCACAGGTGTAGTGATGATATTGGTGTTTCATTCCTATAACCTTATTTTGACTTTGCCACATATACTTACTGATATCCAACTACATCACTAGAGTCTCTTGGCCTGAGGATTCCTTTCGCCAACATGGAAGCCTAGAAGTGCTGAGGAATTAACCCATTTGGGAACATCCCTCAACCAATGAGTGGTGGGAATCAATTATAAGTACCCAAGGTTCCCGATCTCTCAAGTGGGATAATGTTGAGTTATCTGTCTTCACTGGTTCTCATCATTTCTCCAGTGGGATTTAGCTCCAATTCCCCATGCCTTTTATTGGCTCCCTTGACTACCTTCTGTTTCTGTTTTACTTCTCCAATCCTCTAACAGTGTTTTTTTTTTTAATTTCCCAGATAAATCACTTGCATGTTGAGTCACTATCTCAAGGTATCTTTCTAGAGAAACCCAACAATAACAATTGTTTTCTGAATCTAGGTGCTTCGTATCTGGTAAGGACCATGCAGAAATTGTCACACCTCCTGCAGAGCATCTGAACTTTGATCTTGAAGCAGAGATTGGCAGGAAGAGGATGAACTTGAGGGTTTCTGTTTGAAAAGGGGGAAAGGAACTTAATGTCTGATTAGTTCAAAAATGGGCTTTCTCTCTTTGTATTTCCTTTCCCTGTGGAAGGATAATACATCCCCACCTTAATGAATTTAGGAGTAAACTACATAACTTCTTTGGTCCATGACAGCAGGGAAGAAGTGATGATTCATTTCCTGAGAAAAGCTTCAAGAGTCAGCACACGATTTGCTACATTTCTTTCTTCTCTGCTATACATATGACAATGTTCCAGAAAGAGGATTTTCCATCAGCTGGGCCTCAGAGTGAAGACGTAAAAGTAGAATCTGTCTGACCCTAGGATAGACCCAAATGTCTGGTATTGTAAGACACTAAGATTTTAGTATTATTTGTTACTGTGACATAACCTAGCCTGTCTTGACTAATACAGTGTTCCCAAACAAGAACTTTGAGAAAACAAGGAAGACACAAATACTCAAGAAAAGAGTAAAACTGAAGCTATGCAACCATATTCTCTGAAAATGAGGATACTGCAAAGAGGAGACTTTGACTCCTGTGATTTGGAAAGAAAATCAATCATAGTGTGGCTATTTAGAGGCACAGTAATCATAAGAACAAGAGGGCAGAGCAAAATTATGCAAAGGCTATCACTCAAGGAATTCAGGAGGATTTTTGTTCTCCCCACAGATGGAGTCATAAATAGCCAGAATATATTATCACAGGCAATCAGAAAATTGCTGTCAGTAATTTTAAATGAAACTTTGGCAAGTGGAATGTTGAAAAAATAAAACTAAGCATGAAAAACTCCCAGTACTCTTTTGTATATTTTTTAGGGTTTTGGAATCAGGGAACCTGTATCAAGGACTAGCTCTGGCTAATTTAAATAGAAAAATGATTTGCTGTGGTGATATTGGAGAGTTCTTGCATCTCAGAGTGAGTGGAGGCCTGGATTCAGAAGCTATGCAGCCTAGGATAATGTCTCTAAATCACTGTACATATTGGCCCAGTAAAGATGCCAGTTTATAACTGCCATGGATGAGGACAGATCCAGCAGTTTATACTGCCAATATTAAGGGAATGTTTGTCCCCTCCAAAATTTTACTAAAATTTAATCCCCAATGTGGCAGTATGGATAAGTAAGGCCCTTAAGAGGTGATTGGGTCATGAGGGCTCTGCTCTCATGAATGGATTAATGTATCCTTGGATTAATGGGTTAATGAGTTAATGGTTCATGGCAAGAGTGGCAACTGTGATTTTATAAGAAGAGAGATAGCAGAATAGCAAACTCAGACCCCTCATCACGTGATGTTCTGTGCCATCTTGGGACTCCTCAGAAAATCTCCACCAGGAAGATTCTTCACAAGCCCACCAGATGAGACCACTTGACCTTGGATTTCTCAGCGCTCATAACTGCAAGAAATAAACTCCTTTTCTTTATAAATTACTCAGTTTTAGGTATTCTATTATAAGTAACAGAAAATGAACTAAGGCAGGTGATGACACTGAAACTAGAATTTAGATGAAGCTGATGCAGCATTTCCCATCCCCTCTTTGCTGGTGTGTCAGTTTCAGCACCAAGGACAGCTCCAAGGTACAGTTAACCTCTGCCCAAAACTGCTGATGGTTCCCAAATGCTTTTTGCGGAATGTTTGGTCAGAAAAGTAAATCGAGGCAGCTACAACCAACTTCTGCAATTCCCTGCTAGCTTCAGAAATAGGGTCTTCTTAGTGAAAACACTAGTAATTGGAATCCATTTCTCCACAGTTTCTCTTTGGAAAAACCATGAAGCCTTGAAGCCCAATCATACTGGAGAGTTCATTTTAAAAGTTTCTCAAACCAGATTATGTGCCAGGCAACACTTTACCAGACGAAAAAATATTTAAAAGGTAAACACCATTGCCACAACTAACTCATCCCCACAAAAGAGTGGTCTCTGTTTTTGGTGTCACTAGCTTGTCATTCAAAGTTTGAGGTGGGTACACATGAAGGACAAACTCAGTGCCATGCACAAGGGAGCCTAGAAAAAGATCTGTCGCTTTTATTTTCTATAGTGAAAAGTAGATTCTGTTTCAAAGATGGGTGAATCTTCACAAAGAGGAAAAGCGTTCAGCTATTGGATGAACAAGAATGACAGCCACTTTAAGACCACATCTCTCACATGGAGACTAAATAGGTACAGTTAGAAGGGCCCAGATTTGGATTCAGTCCCTGCTCTTTCCCTCCTAACTGTGTAAACCTTCTCACCTCTGGGACTCGCCTTGTTATCCATAAAATGGGGATTGCCGCCATTATGATTGCTACCTATTTATATATCTTTCTCTTTCTTTCTATCTGTTTGTAATATACTCATCTTAAGGGCATTGCTGGATTATGTCTGCAAAAGTCACAGACAATGGTCACAGTACAGTGACCACATGTGACCCACAAACATGTTTGGATTGGTCCATCACACAACTGAAATGTTTTAATTGTCAACCACAAAATATTACAAAGGATCTAGATTTATCTGTGTTTTATAAGTGGAGATAAGATATTCCAATTTTTCTTTTCTTTATACATAGAAAGAGTGCCAGCTTTCACCATACACCCTTCATCCCACTTCCCTAAAACCACCTTCCTATTTTTTCTATCTGCTAATGTCGGTCATATAAATGACATAGAAGGAAGCACCCTGGACTTGATCACAGGGACTCGAGTTTGACTTTCAGCTCTTCCACCTTCCAGTTGTGTGACTTAGGGGCAGTGACTTTATTTTTTAAGTTGTAATTTCCCTATCCTTCAGAATGACTGTGAATACCCTTTGGAATTGGTAACCATACACAAGGAAAGGGCACCAGAAGCCCTTTATTTCCTTGTTACTAAGCACCCAGTGATTTTCCCAGTCTCACATCCTGCCATGACTCTCCTCATAGTCTATTTTTTGGCAACACTGGACTCCTCTCGCTCTCTCTCTCACTCTCTCACTCTCTTGCTCTTGCTCTCTCACTCTCTTCATGGAAATATGCTGTTTCTTTCCAAATGCTGTTCCTGCTTCCTGGATTGTCCTCTTCCTTCTCTGTTCAACTTTTTTCAAAGGCACCTCCTCCATGAAGCTCTCCATGATCCCCCTGGGCTAAATTAGTTGCTCTTGCAGCTCATGGGTCTCCCTGACTCTTTATGACATACTACCAGTATTTCACAGTTTTATAAGTTATCTTTACAACCATGTCCCACTAGTCTGAGCACCTCAGATTGTGGGATCTTGTAGCAGGATCAAGGAGAAAATAAACCTAAGCTACTTGGGAGAATCTCAAAATAATAATAGTGAGTGAAAAGGTATGTTACAGAAAAATATACACTGAATGAATAATGTTTATATTCAAGTTTTTAAACATGCAAGAATGTTGTATATATTTTAGAAATATACATATGTGGTAGAAGCAAAATGATATGCACTGGAAAATAAACAAAATTCATATTAATGGTTTCCTGGCAAATACACATGAGATATACAATCAGAATGGCTGTGGAGGGAGAGAGACTGGTCTACCCAGAAAGCTTTATTTTTATATGTAATATTCTATTGCTTAAATCTGGATGGTATATGATTATTTATACTTTTGCGTATATGTTAAATATTTTTAAATAAATTTTCAGACAAAAGTAAAGATCATGGGGTTTGGAGTTAAACAGATCTTGTCTCTGTTACTGTCAGTGAGATCCTAGGCAAGTTACCTTTTGAGCCTCAGTTTCCTCATCCATGAAATAGGAATTAAGAATGCTTCTCTAGGGTTTTGTGGAAATTATAAGAGATTACATCTATGAAGTGAGTGTTCCATGCAGGATCTAGTGCAGATCAAGTGCTCAGGAGATGTATGTTGAATAAATTAACAAATATTAGAAACCATGTAAGATGCTTTAAAATGCTTCTGGGGGCACTTACTTATTTAGCACCTTAGTGTCTTTAAAGTAAAAGAAATAAAAGCATTATAACTGTCTGATTAGTAAATACTTGAGTATTGAAAGTAGAACAAAAGTGTCAAGACCCCTAATTATTCTGTTCCCTCCTAAAGATCATCCTCAATATTTAAGTAGGCATGGTGAAAATAGAGCATGACTCCTTCAGAAGAAGGATCATAGTGTAAAGAAGGAGGGCTTCCAACAGGAGGCACAGCCTCCTTGGCATGGCCTTTTGCTACCAATCACCTCTCCTTTACCCTTGAGCAGGAAACTTCTTCAGAAACTCACAGAATCGCAGGCGGTCAGCATGCACATTCTCTATGTGCAGAGAAGGGGATAGTTCCCACTATGGCATTTCCCATCCCCTCCTTTCGGGCACGTTAGTTTCCGTTCCAAGGACAGTTACAAGCAAAGCTGCTGATGACTCTCAAATGCTTTTGAGGGGTGTTTGGTCAGAAAAGCAAATTGAGGCAGCTGCAACCAATCTATGCAATTCTCTGCTAGCTTCAGCAATAGAGTCTTCTTAGTGAAACCACGGGTAACCAGAATCTACTTCTCCACAGTTTCTCTTTAGAAAAACCATGAAGCCTTGAAGCCCAACCATACTGGACAGTTTGTTTTAAAAGTTTCTCAAACCAGATTACGTGCTAGGCAACATTTTATCAGAGAAAAATATTTAAAAGGTAAACATCTAAATATATAAATACATATTTTTCAAGTTAAATACAAGGAACAGCCCTGAGGCAGAAGATAGCAGAATTAGAATAGTGATTTAGGATTGGTGGGCCAGGAAAAGTCTCTCTGAGGAGCTGATATTGAATTTGGATTAAAAGGTTCTGGCTATGCAAAGATTAAGTGAGCACAGCCATGCAGAGAAACTGTGTGCAGAGGCCTGAAGGGAGAAAACAACTCGCCTCAGGGGAGAGAGCATTTCCATAAGAAGGAACAGGAAGTGCAAAAGCTCTGAGACCAGAAAGAGGCTGCCTGTTTGATTAACAGAATGAGAGCAATGTAGCCTCACAGCTTTTCGCAAGAGGAAGAAGATATGCAGTAAGGTTAGAAAGGTTGGCCAGGACCAGAACAAGTAAAGTTTTAAGTTTCATGGTTTACAGGGGATTTTGTTTCAACAGTGATGAGAAGAGATTGAAATAACTTAAGCAGACATGTGATAGAATCAGATTTGTGCTTTAAAAAGATCACTATCGCTGTTGTCTGGAGAATGTGCTGAGAGGAGGCAACCAGTAGAAGCAGTTAAAGGGGTAAGTGGGGTTATCTTGGTGAGAGGTGAGCCTGGTGTGGGTCGGGCAGGGAGTTGAGGCAGACAGAGGTATGTGGGTTCAGGAAGTACTTTGGATATTGAACAAATAAGTCTTGATATATTGGATATGAGGGTGAGAGAAAAGGAAAAGATTAAAGATGAGTTTGGGTCTTCTCGTTTGAGCAAATGAGTAAATGGAGATGTCTTGAGTGACCTAGAAAAATTGATGCAGGGAGAACAAATTGGTGGGAGACCAGGAGTTCCATCTGGAGCATGTTAAGCTTGAAATGAATAGCATCGAGGCATAGGCCTGATTGTATAAAGGACTGGCTGATTGTATAAACTGGGAACTCAATTTGAGTAGGACATTCACTCAGGCATCATTGTACTTAGCATAGGGTTCTTATTGGAAAGGGAAGTATTTTGTCTCCCAGAAGACATTTGCCAATGACTGGAGATATTTCTGTTTAGCACAACTGAAAGAAAAAGGGATGCACCTAGCATCCCTTAGGTAGAGGCCAACAATGCTGCTAACTGCCCTGTAATGCACAGAACAGCACCCACAACAAATAGTAATTCCACCAAAAATGATAATGTGCCAAAGTTGAGAAACCCTTGTTTACAGCCTAGACATCTGCTACTTCCCCTAGGGAGGAGTGCTCATAGGCAAGAGAAGGCAACTCAGGACTGCTCAAACTCCCTCTGTTGGCCACCTCAATCCTTTTTCTTCAACTGTAGACTTTGCTTTCTCATCATCTAGCTTTAAACCTTGTCTGACTCAAGCTTTAGAGTCAGACAAAGTTGAGTTTGGATTTCAGCTCTACCACTAATCATGTGACTTTGGGCAAGTAACAAGTTCTCTGATTTTCGGAGAATAATAGTATCGCCTCCTGGGTTTGTGACAAAGGAAACGAGCTGATGATAATGTGTCAGGACATTGTCTGCAACCCACCAATACTCAACAGATGATTACTACTCCTATGTGTGACCTAGCTTTAATTTTGTGTTTTTCTCAGACCTCTGTGCCCCCTCACAACCGTCCTCTCACCCCAGACTCCCATCTCTGAGCTGTGCAGACCTTGTTATGGCACATTTCATAGTGAAAGTATCTATTTATGAACCTGTCCATCCCTGCTCGGCAGTGAGTATGAAGCCAACTCTACTCAGATTCATAATCCCCTGTAATTTTCCCAGACACAAATCATCATCCACTCACCCGTTTAACCCACATATCAGCCCAGGAAAACATGCTTTGGTGTTCTTGGTTTAAAAACTGCAGCAGTCAGCAGGGCTCAATTTAGAGAATGCACTAAATGACCCCAAACAGCTCCTGTCTCCACTAAACTAAGTTCAAGATACAACCCCCACTCCATATAGCCTTTTAAAAGTTGCTTGACACCTGTTCCAGAAAACCAAGCAAAGGTGTTAACCCCCACCCTCAGGCAACTTTGCTTTGTGGATCCAGAGTGTCTCGGAGCAAGGGCAGGCCAGCTCTGGGTTCTCTCTGCTCAGAACCACTGCCTGCCCAGCCCCAGGCAGGCTCCTTGGAAAGCCAGGACTCTGTCTTGCTGAGACAGCTCCAGCCAAGCATCTCTGGTCTCTTGGCCCAGCAGGCCTTAACGATGTCACAGACCCGGGCACAAATTTGCTGAGCCCATGATATCACAAAATCCTCTTCCCAGGACCTAAGAGGAAGTCAGAAGCTTTTCAGGGTACTGGGTGCTTAACAAAAAAGGGAGAGGACTAGAGAGTTTATTATTTTGGTCTTTAATGAAAAACCTGAAAGCAGTCATTAAAGGATCCTGAATTTTGGAAAAGATCTTTGTGGAAAGATAAAAAATGACTTTTATTCTCTAGCTTTTCCAAGTCTCAGCTTCCTTCTTAAAAGCATGAAAATAATAATTATTTCCTTGAAGAAACAACTGTGAGGTTTCAAGAGCAAACGTATATTAAAAACATATAATGTCCAGCATAAAAAAGGGAGTTGGCAAATGATACAGCTTGGCCTTGTTCCCCACCCAAATCTCATCTTGAATTGTAGCTCCCCAAATCCTCATGTGTCATGGGAAGGGCCTTGTGGGAGGTAACTGAATCATGGGAACAGTTACCCTTAAGCTGCTCTCATGACAGTGACTTCTCATGAGATCTGATGGTTTCATAAGTGCTTTTTCCCTTTTGCTCAGCACTTATCTCTCCTGCCACCTTGTGAAGAAGGTTCATTGCTCCCCCTTCACCTTCTGCCATGATTGTAAGTAGCCTGAGGCCTCCCCAGCCATGCAGAATTGTGAGTCAGTTAAACCTCTCTTCTTTATAAATGACCTGGTCTTTGGTATTTCTTCATAGCAGCATGAGAACAGACTAATATACAAAGAACAGTCATTTATTTAATTTTATTAAATAATGTGCATTCATTGAAGAAAAATTAGATAATATAGATAAATCAAAAAAATAAGAAAAGCCAACCACAAGCCCACAATCCTAAGATAATCACTGTTAAGCTTTTAAAGAGGACCTTCCAAACATTTTTTCTATGCACGAATATGCAGACACCTGATTCACAAACGTGACATCATGCCACTATCAGAGGCTGTCACCACACAGGCAGAAAGCCCACATGTTCCAGAGGGCCCTCAGCATCACTTCAGCCCCATATATGTTTACATGGGCTTAACTTTGCCCTCTGCCTTTATTTGAGTTGGCATTAAGCAAAACTAGATTAGTATCCTCTGGACAAAGACAATTTGCCTAAACAGGAAGGTTCAGTCCACAGTAGCTGCAGATAGAATGACTCTTATAAGCTTCCTTGAATTGAGGCATCAAATTCCTTTGAAATCAGGTCATCTTGTGCAAGTTTAGGTTCATGCTAGCTTGGTGTGTCTGGAGAAAGGCAGAGAAGCTTTGGCAATCCCTAAGGAATGTACCCCATGCAACAGGAATCACTTTCAGGCACCAGCGGGGTGGATGCTCACATTCACTAACACTTACTATGCAAGAGTCACTTTGTGGTCTTTATTCATTTAACCTTTACATCTTTATGAGGCTGGTACTATTACTGTCCACATTTTACAGATGGAAAAATTGAGGCACAGGGAATAAAGGGACCCCTAAGGTCTGTTTCCTTTCAGAATTTCTCATGGGACCTTGGCAGCTCATCAACCTCTCTGAGCCTCTGTTGGCTAATCTTGCAAAGGGAACTGCAGTGCATTTACAGTTCTCAGCACAGACAGGGAGCTGAAAATATATTAGGTTGTATCCTTTAACTTTTTCAGAAAATGCTTAGCAAAATTTTTACACTGCTCCGCCTTCCCCAGCCCCCAGGACTAGAAATACAATTTAATTCATTTAATCAAACCTGTCATTAGCTCCCTTCCTGGCCACAGGTGTAGAGATGTGTCTGGAGCCTCATTAGTAGGTCCATGGTATCAGGGTTTGGGGCCATATCAAAAGCTGCTAAGTATAGCAGATCACAGTTCCCATGGCCTTGGAGTGAGCCATTTCCTGTTTAATTTTCACTTGTCCACAAAAGTTATTAACTGCTTGAGAAGCAGAAAAAAATCATACTATTCTAGAAAATCCAAGACTGAAATCAGCTGAGAACAAGTATTTTTTCCCTTTTGGGTACCCAGAAGTTCCAGAATAATAAATGAAGGAAACCAGTGCTAAAATACTGAGGTCATGGAGCAGTGAAAAGTCCATGGCATTGCAGACATTTACCTCTTTCTGCCACAAGCTGGAGGGGCCCCTAGAACCCCACCTCATGGTGGGGTTCTTGCTTTTCTCTACCCACCTCTGCACCATCAGGGGACTGTGAGAGGAGAGAGGACTGTGGGGCTCAATGGAAGCCCAGCCTCCAGCCCCATCCTCTGGGAATTAAGAGCCCCTTCATCACCTTCTGCGCTTGTTCATTTGATGAATGTTCTTGTGTGTTTAAGGTGTTTGTTTGTTTGTTTGTTTGTTTGTTTTGAGACAGAGTCTTGCTCTGTCATCCAGGCTGGAGTGCAGTGGCATGATCTTGGCTTACTGCAACCTCTGCCTCCCAGGTTCAAGGGGTTCTCCTGCCTAGCTGGGATTGCAGGCACATGCTGCTGAGTAGCTGGGATTATAGGAATGCGCCATCACGCCCAGATAATTTTTGTATTTTTAATAGAGTTGGGGTTTTGCCGTGTTAGCCAGCTGGTCTCAGACTCCTGACCTCAAGTGATCCGCCTGCCTCGGACTCCCAAAGTGCTGGGATTACAGGTGTGAGACACTCGTTTAAAGTTGTGATCATGTGGAGAGTCTGCCAGATTGAAAATACAGCTGTTCTCTTGGCAAGGGAAACCTGTCATCTGAAAGGAGGGAACATTTCTCCTTCCTAACATCAGTTACCTAAAGAGTGAAAAAGGCCTTCAGTATGAGAACTGAGAGGACTATCCCTGCATTGGCAGCAGAAGTAGAATATATGCCATAATCAGGAGGCATCAAGAAGTTCAGGGAAGGGCTTCTGGCTAATGGGAGTGAGGCAGTGGGAAGAGGTTGCGGTAGCAACAGAACCCAGCTGTGGGAAACACGTGGCAGCCTGGGACACCAGAGTCCAGGCAGTGTCCAGAGAACCCTGTGGGGTCCATAGGTGGATGTCTCAGGAAGCCCCTGGAAGAGCCAGACTCAGGGCCTAGAAAGGAGCGTCTCATGGACCCCACCCCTGTGTGGACAGCCACGGCTCTGGGAAGTAAAATACCTGCTGGATTGGTTCTTTTATTATAAATTGTTACTTTCAGAATTCCTCGTGGGACCTTGGGCAGCTCATTAACCTCTCTGAGCCTCTGTTGGCTAATCTTGCAAAGGGAACTGCAATGCATTTACAGGGGCTCGGGCTTCTGCTCGGGTTTGCAGAAGCAAACCTCAGTTCTCAAACCCAGATGCACAAAAAATGTAGCCCTATTTTTATATGTGTTTTCATTTTATTCCAGCACCCATTCCACTGGGGTGGCAGAAGCTTGATCTCAGCAAATAGAAGCCCCTTCCTATCTCCAGCGTAGGGCTGAAGCTCCGGGAGGCTTATATAATTCCAAGAACCCAAGGATTAAAGACACTTTTGTTGTCACTGACATCCATCCCTGCAGGGGATTGCCGCCGGCAGCAAGGCCCCTCCTGTTCTGGGGGCCTCTGTCTGACCTGTGGGCCCCTCTCTGGGTACAGGAGTCATTGAGTTCCAGGGATCTACCTAAATGCTCAGCTGTAACCGTAAGGTTGCTTCTTCTCTCCAGTATTGCCACTTCACTAAGATGAGGACTGAGTCTCCTCTGCACTTGAATCTAAAAATCACATCTGGAAGTCCTGTTATTTTGTCCCCTAAATCTTGGTTTGGGAATGAAACGGGGTCCAGAATTCTTCCTCAGGACCCCAAAATATCAGTGCATTCTTTTGTTTGCTTCCTTGACAGCTATAGCCTCTCCCCATGGTCTAGGAAATGTCCCGCCGGTCTGAGAATGGCATGGCTCTTCCCTATGCATTTCATTTAATACTTGTCTGGGCTCAGAAGCCTTCTGCACTCCCTAGGGAAGGATAGGAAATTTGAAAGGTGAAAATCAATTTTCTTTTATTCTCTGACTTTCTTCCATATCATTCATGTCCACATATCAGAAGTGGAAAGAAGCCAGGGGCAGTGGCTCATGCCAGTAATCCCAGCACCTTGAGAGGCCCAAAAGGGAGGATCACTTGAAGTCAGGAGTTCAAGACTAGCCTGGGCAACATAGTAAGAAGCTGTCTCTATAAAAAAATTAATTAGCTGGGCATGGTGGTACACACCTGTAGTCCCAGTTATTCGAGAGGCTGAAGTGGGAGGATCGCTTGAACTGGGGAGGTCAAGGCTGCAGTGAGCCATGATCACACCACTGCAGTCCAGCCTGGGTGACAGAGTGCAGCCCTATCTCAAGAAAGACAAGACAAGACAAGAAAAAGGGGAAAGGAAGGGAAGAAGGGAAGGGAAGGGGAAAGAAAGGAAAGAAGAAAGAAAAAGAAAGGAGAGGAAAGGAGAGTGAAAGGAGTCATAGCAGAAGCTAACACTGAGAACCAAAATAAAAACAGAGATGTGCGTGTGTGTGACGTTCTGCCTTACTCACTACCACACTCAGCTCTGTTGGCTGCATGACAAAACTCCATCTGCTCCTGGTGTAGGGATTTCTTCAGACTCACCTGACCTCAACAGCAACACACGGCTCTAGCAGGGCACTGCTGGGACCTGGCCTACCAAGCACGCTTTGCTCCTTTCTTTCTCAGACATAGGAATGACAGAGCCTAAGGCCCAAGAATTGCCAACTGCAACTCCCTCTCCTCCTCTCAAGACTGCATTGTAGTCAGCCACTCCCCTTCTGCCTCTACCTCAGCACCCTTCTCTCTTTGCATTTCTTCTTTGTGGAATTATCACAGGTGATCTGGCTGTGACTATGCTGCCCCCAGGTTTACTTCTCTGAATCTTTATCAATGTGTTCGGAGGTCCTGGACCATCTCTGAAAGCTCAGAGGCCCCAGGGCCAGGATCTGTGCTGTGAAGAGGTCACAGCATTAAAGGCGGACAGCAGCCCTCAGACAGTGAAGGATCCAGTGGGGTCAGAGCCAGAAACTCCAATGGTCAGCTCCTTCACGCCGCCCACAGCTCCTTTACGCAGAGAAAACTGCAGTGTTTGGGGTCTCCTCTTACTGAAAAAATAGCATGTCCACCAATCTCCTTGAAAACTGAACCCAAGGCTGAAATGAAGCCCTGAAGTAAAATTGGCCAGTCAATATTGGTTACTTTTTCTCCTACTTCTGGGAATACTAATGGCACCAAACATAACAAAAGCCATGGAGAAGGACCCAGGCAAACTGACTGATTAATTTTGATAACAAGAGCTTATAGTAGCTAAAAAGCACTGTGTATTCAGGATTGATGTGCTTTCTGATTTAACTTCTGCAACAACCCTAACAGGTAGGAATTACTATTATCCCCATTTTACAGATGAGGAAAGTAAAGCACAGAGAGGTGAAGCATCTTCTCCAGGCTACCCAACAAGCCATCAAATGGAGAAATGACTTGCTTCCATCCTCATGCTCTCACCTCCTCTGCCGTGCACAGAGGAGGTGAGAAAGTCTCCAAACCAGTGCCAGTCATCCGGTCTACCCCCACACTGAGAAACGACAGGGATGTAGAGCCAGAGCCAGCTGGTAGAACTATGCAGATGCGAGCAGGGCTGCCTCTCTCAGCATGAGCCTGAGCCCTTGTGCCTGCCAGCAGGAGAAATATAGCTAGCCGCTGCCACTCTCCTCACTCACTCACTCACACTCACCAGTTCAACTTGCCAGACACGGGTGGGTGTAGGCAAGTGAGCCTCAAACTCCAGAAAATTCTGTTTTCTCTGCTTAAAATCCAGCACTGCCAGTCCCAGGCATTTTGCTTTTCATTTGTATTTTGCAAGCTCAACAGAAGCCTCTTCCTTGATGAATCGATGCCATCTGCCCAGGTCCTGGGTGGGAAGTAGACAGGAGAGAAATGAGCCCCAGGGTCATCCTGACCCCACTCACCTGTCTGAGCCACCAGCAGTGCCCAGTCAACCAGCACCTGGGAACACAACCTCTAGGCAATGGCTCTGTACCAGGTCTCACACCTGGGCTTGGCTCAGAGACTCCCATAGGCCACCTTCTGGGTATATCCTGGGGCTCTTTGCTGACCCAGCAGGGAACTCCATGTCTTCTCCCACCATCCCAAATGGGAAAGTGATCAGACTGTGACGGCGTAGCTTCTGAGTGGACAGACCCATTAGACATCTCAGCTCAGTTTTTAACTAGCTGTGTGGTCCTGGGAAAGCTGCTTCAACTCTCCTGATATCAGTTTCCCCATCTGTAAAATGAAGATGATAATAATGACGCCTAACAAAATAGGATGGTGTGGAGGATTATGTGAGGCGAGGTGATGTCTGGCACAAAGACCACACAATTAATTATCATTAATATTCTGCAGATACTATCCTAATTAACAATATTATGAAAAATCATTATCAGGTCACTTACTCCTCCCAGAGCCTGTCTTCTTAGCCATAAAATACTAATGTTCCTTCCGAATCTGATATCCAACAGTCTATGAGGAGGGGATTGCCCTACCACGTGAGGCTCCTGTGGCGAGGAAATGAATTAATAAAGGTACATGAAGCACCTAGAGCAGCCAGTACATCACAGGGGTGAGGGAGGAGGGCACATCATAGGGGTGCGGGAGGAGAGCACATCACAGGGGTGGGGGAGGAGGGCACATCATAGGGGTGCGGGAGGAGGACCCATCACAGGGGTGAGGGAGGAGGACACATCACAGGGGTGCTGGAGGAGGGCACATCACAGGGGTGCGGGAGGAGGGCACATCACAGGGGTGCGGGAGGAGAGCACATCACAGGGGTGCGGGAGGAGAGCACATCACAGGGGTGCGGGAGGAGGGCACATCACAGGGGTGAGGGAGGAGGGCACATCACAGGGGTGCGGGAGGAGGACCCATCACAGGGGTGAGGGAGGAGGGCACATCACAGGGGTGCTGGAGGAGGGCACATCACAGGGGTGCTGGAGGAGGGCACATCACAGGGGTGCGGGAGGAGAGCACATCACAGGGGTGCTGGAGGAGGGCACATCACAGGGGTGCTGGAGGAGGGCACATCACAGGGGTGTGGGAGGAGGGCACATCATAGGGGTGTGGGAGGAGGGCACATCATAGGGTTGCGGGAGGAGGACCCATCACAGGGGTGAGGGAGGAGGGCACATCACAGGGGTGCGGGAGGAGGGCACATCACAGGGGTGAGGGAGGAGGGCACATCATAGGGGTGCGGGAGGAGGACCCATCACAGGGGTGAGGGAGGAGGGCACATCACAGGGGTGTGGGAGGAGGGCACATCACAGGGGTGTGGGAGGAGGGCACATCACAGGGGTGCGGGAGGAGGGCACATCATAGGGGTGTGGGAGGAGGGCACATCATAGGGGTGGGGGAGGAGGGCACATCACAGGGGTACAGGAGGAGAGCACATCATAGGGGTGCGGGAGGAGGGCACATCACAGGGGTGTGGGAGGAGGGCACATCATAGGGGTGTGGGAGGAGGGCAGCAGCATTGACTGGCAGCATCACTAGCAGTCCCCGCTCCAAAGGGATGTGGCCTTACTATGTACATAGTAAACCGCTTATGTGGCCTTACTAACCATATGGCCTTACTAAGTATGTGAGTAAACCCCAACTATGTCAACTTTCTAAGCATGGGGTGAGTAACTCAACCTTGTGATCTCACTAACCTTGTGGAGAGAAACCCAACCACATGGTCTTACTGTGTGGAGAGTAACCCAACCATGTGGGCTTGTCAACCACTTCTCCAAGTCACCTAAACATGTGGCCTTACTAACCACATGGGTAAGGACCCGACACATGGCCTTACTAACCACGTGGAGAATAAAGGTGCCTTAACTTCTCTGGGACTCCACTTCCTGTCATGTAGGCAATTAAAGTGTCCACTCCGTAGGGTTGTCTGAATGGTGTAGCCACATGGTAAGAATACAATAACCCTTACCTATTACTACTCTTCCCAGCCTCCAGTGTTCAGCCTGCTCTCAGTGCCGTCCATCACTATAGCTGCTGCCCCTCCGGCTGCCGCACACCAGCCCTTCCCTCAGCCAGCTACCCATGAACACAGGGTCTTCTTGCTGCCCTCTGTTCCCGTCCACATCCACAGGCACTGGGCATGCATGTATGGCCCTTTTTTCTCTTTTTGTCCTGTTAGACACTGTTGCAATGAACTCCTTTGTGCATACAATTTTTCCTCCCATTACTTCCCTCGTGAGTACAATTATTAGGTCAAAGGCAATAACACTTTTTGGCCCTTCTTGCCTTCTGCCACTGCTTTTCAAAATGTGCTGTGTCCATTCACACCATTAGCCTCAGGACTCAGGGCTGTCAGTTTTACCACATCCTGACCAGCACTGGGAGTTATGATTTTCCCATTTATTTTTCTTATTTACCTTTTGACTTCTTTGACCCCCACAGTTTCCCTCTTGTGGTTTGCTTCCTTAGCCCTGTTATCCCCAATTCTCTATAGTTAGTATTTTTCCCCAGCTACCTTTAAAGACTGCTTGAATCTGAGAAGCAATGATTCCGCTGGAGGTGGTGGTGAAGCGAGCCCTCCGCTTCTCAGCTGGGTCTAGCTAGGCTTGGACTCCTCTCCTGTGTGGTGGTCTGTGTTTCTAGGGGCCAGCTCCCTGCCTTAAACACTTTCCTGGTTCTTTTGGTTTCCTACAGTTTTTGTAACAAGAGCCTTTGTGCCTATCGCCGGGCATCTGACCCCAAATTCTTGTAGCTTCCATCTAGGAAGTCTCGAGACACGTGGCTGCTTCCGCCTCACCAGGTTCAGGTGATCCAGGCTTGCTCCCAGGGATTTTCAGACTCGGCTCATCTAAGATGGGGGGAACGGGGCCGGGCCTAGTGGCTCACACCTGTAATCTCAGCACTTTGGGAGGCAGAGGCGAGTGTATCACCTGAGGTCAAGAGTTGGAGACCAGCCTGGTCAACATGGCAAAATCCCATCTCTACTAAGAATACAAAAATTAGCCAGGTGTGATAGCACATGCCTGTAATCCTAGCTACTCAGGAGGCTGCGGCAGGAGAATCGCTTGAACCCGGTGGACAGAGGTTGCAGTGAGCTGAGACTGCACCACTTCACTCCAGCCTGGGAGAAGAGCAAGATTCCATCTCAAAATAAACAAACAAACAAATAAATAAAATGGGGGAGAAAGGGGAGTGAACTTGTTAAAAATGCTGATTTCTGGGTTCACCTTGGTACTTCTGAACCAGAATCTCTTGAGGTGGGCCCAGTATCTGCATCACTAAACAAAGCTCCTCAAATGCATTTTATGAACATACAACCCCACCCTCCAGAGCTCATGGCCCAGCACTGGCAGCAGACAGGGGAGCAAGCACCATGCCCATGGGTATGGCCGGCCATGACAGGGCAGTGGTGAGAACATATTCCCAGGGCCAGCCCAGGCCAGAGCCAGGAAGGGCCTCCAAGAGGAAGTGATCTTAAGCGGAGCCTGAAACAGGGATAGGCACCAACCAGGCAAGGGAGGAGGAAGTGTCTGCCATCTGCCAGTGGCAGGAGATGTGGCACATTTGAGGAAAGGAGAAGAACTCTCAGAGTCCTGGGCATCCTCTATTTAGATCACAAGGTGGACCCACTGTAAGTGGAGCAAAGGAAACAACAGTTTAGTCTTTACCCCAAGTAAGAAGCCCAAACTCTGCTTTGAAAATGAATGTTGGGGAAAACAGGTTCAGTGCAATTGTTCTGAATGTTTTCAGAAAGGCTAGGATTATCTCCCCATGATATTTGTCACTTTTTGTATTAACTTGTGATGAATGCCTACTATTAGGCATCTATTAGATATCTGTTAGGTATCTATCTATCTACAGTTTCTCATGCAATCCTGGAAGGCATAAGAAATGGTCCACCTTTTGGGAATATGGAAATTGAGGCTTGGTTACATAACAGATAGTGAGCTGTGCATGGCTGTTGTAAGCACAGAGCCTGGAGCAGACAGCTGGATTCAGGCACAGAGAGCTTATGTAACCTGTCCGCGGTCACTTACCAGCAGGTGACCATGGACAGGTCACGTAAGCTCGCTGCACCTCAGTTTTGTCATCTGTATGATGGGCGTAATAGTAGGGCCTACCTCATAGAATTGTGACGAGCACTGAGTTAATGTATATAAACAGCTCCAAAAAGTTCTGGGCATACGAAAAGTTCTAAGTAAGCGTGAGCCACCATAATTAACTAAATAGTAATCCCTAGAATAACCCCGGCAATTCTGATTATTCCCATGCTGCGGATAAGGAGGCTGGAGAGGTAACGTTTTGCCTAAAGTCACACACCTGGCAAGTGGCAGGGCAAAGTGTGTCTGACCTCGAAAGCCCACGTTTTCCCTCCTAGGTCCAGCGTCTACATCATTGCATCAGAAATAACTGTTTGTGAGAAGGTGTCCGGAGAAGGGTCTCAAGGCTGAATGTGGGATTAGGATGTGACTCTGTCATTTATTAGTGACTTACTCTCGGTCTTCTGACTTCTCTTGTCACAGTGTCATGGTTTGTAAAAAGGTAATTATATGATTTATCTGGAAGAGTTGCAAGGGATTAAGCTTTGATACATGGATGTTACTTAAAACCGTTTCGGCACAGAGAAAACAGTCAGTGTTAGTTATCACAGGTCCTCATTTTTCTGTTTGAAACCCTGACAACAGATAGGCTGCAGTACATTTAGAAATCAAGAATGTAATAAGCTGTATATTGCATATAATAAGGAACAGTGTCAGAGAGTTCTGGAACATACCCTGTAATTAAACACAACAACGCATCTACAGCAAAACCCATGAATAAGCAACTTGCCTCACTGACGTTCAGGTTTTGCCACTAAAGGAAGGGGTCGGTAGACTTTTCTGGAAAGGTCCAGATAGGAAATATTTTAGGCTTGCAGCCATACAGTCTCTCTCATGTGGTCATGGTTGTTGGCCCATGGCCAATCCTGTTACATAACCACTTTCCATTTCCAGAGCTCTGAGGACCTGGGAATTCTATGAAAACAACTGTGAGCCTGTATTCTCATTTCTAGCTCATTGTTTCCACAATCAAATGCTCTGATAGCTCTTCTCTAGGTCTATGATTAGCAGGAACCCAGAAGGCATGTATTTTTCAACACTACCCACGGTTTGTTTGGTAAAGCAAAATCTTTTCCAAAAACATGGTTTCGAAAACAGAAGGTATTGTTAATGGTGCAGGGAGTTCTTATGTCCTCTCAGAGCTGAGAAATGTGGGGACTCATGGTCAGATTGCAAGGAAAGGTACAATTTCTATCACATCTTCAGAAATACTAAAAGCAGCCTCCCAAAGCTTCTGGGGATCTCAGCTACTATGCTAGTAATTTATATTTTAGGCAAAACCAATTGATATACCAGCATTGTCCTGCTACCCCAGAAAAAAAAATCATTTGTAATGCATTTGTAATATATTCTGAGATATGCATAGTGTAATTATCAATATTTTGTGTTTACATAGTTATTTCTTGCCAGAGAAGATTAAGGACTGATACCTGTAAAACTCCATGAGATTCACAGAAGATGAACATTATATCCTCCAACACTACACTACACAACACTACACAACACTACACAACACTACACTACACAACACTACACAACACAACACTACACACTACACTACACTACACACTACACTACACAACACTACACTACACTACACAACACAACACTACACTACACTACACTACACAACACTACACTACACTACACAACACTACACTACACTACACTACACAACACTACACAACACCACACTACACCACACTACACCACACTACACTACACCACACTACATCCAGGTGGAAACCAGCATTTAAAACAGGAGAGGAAACAGGACTGAATTCAGCTGTAGGAACAAAGGAGCTGCTTTAAAAAAAAATTGAGCTGTGTGTCTGTGCGTACATGCGCCCTTTTTTTTTTCCTTTTTTTTTTTTAAGATTGGGTTTCACCATCATGGCCAGGCTGGTCTTGAACTCCTGACCTCAGGTGATCCACCCACCTCGGCCTGCCAAAGTGCAGGATTACAGGCGTGAGCCACTGCGCCCAGCCCATGTGCCATTTTTGAGCTGTTAGAGGTGCAGAGTGCTGTCTGCAGAGCCTGTTAATCAAGGGAAGAGTCCTGTTATAGTCAGATAAACATAAACTTGAACTCAGCCCTACCCCTGCAAACTGTGTGATCTTGGGATTCAGTTTCCACACCTGCGTAATAGGGAAATACTGCTTCTCATCAAGTTGCTGTGGGCTTAAATAACCAATCGCTGTGGAAGCTCTTAGCATAAGCCCCTCATTCATTTTATTTCATTTCAACAAATATACATTCAGCACCTGCTGCATGACAGCTGCTCAGACCACCTGGGAATTTGCAGATGAATAGGACAGAAATGGCCTGCGATTTTATGAAGTTTATAGTGCACTGGAGTAGGGGGCATGAAATACACACACACACACACAAAAAGCCATTATCACAAATTGTGAGAAGTGGAAAGAGGTTTAAAAAAGTAAGATAACGAGAGAAATTTGGCGGCGGATGGAGCTGATTTAGACAGGGTGCTGGGCAGGCACGCTAGGGAAGCAGCAGCTCAGATTTGCAGAGTAAACAGAAATTGAACAGAAAAGAGGTACTGATGGAGAGTTCCCCAGCAAAGGAAGGGCAAGTGCCTAGATTTTGAGGCAGTGTAGGTAAACAATAACCAGCCATTGTTCTGGAAGTCATAAGATGTGTAACTTCCCCAATTACTCTTGTGGATTACATCACATTTTTAGAACTTAAGATCGGCCTTTTGAGATTTTTTTTTCAGACTTTAGCTTTTCTGATGACCATCTGACTTCACTTGGACCCGTGATTCAACAGGCCCTGTGGCCCCCACCCAGAGACTGACTCAGCACGCAACGACTGTTTCCTCTATGATTCCAGCCCCAACCAATCAACATTCCCATTACCTAGCCCACTACCCACCAAACTATCCTTGAAAACCTCTAACCCCTGAGACTTTGAGGAGACTGATTTGGCATTAACTCCATCTTCCATGTGGCTGGCCTCGTGTCAATTAAACTGTCTCTTCACTGCAATGTCATGGTCTCAGTGAATTGATTTTGTCTGTGCAGCAGGCAGGAAGAACCTGTCAGGTAATTTCAAAATTAGTGCCTGATATAGTTTGGATGTTTGTCCCCTCTAGATCTCATGTTAAAATTTGATCCCCAGTGTTGGAGGTGAGGTCTGGCGGCTGGTGTTTTGGTCATGGGAGCGGATCCTTCATGCAGGGCTTGGTGCCTCCTGCAGGTAATGAGAGAGTTCTTGCCCTATTAGCTTCTGTTTGCTAGAGGGTTAATTGTTGAAAAGAGCCTGGTACCTCCCTCCCCTCTCATCCTTCCTCTCTCACCATGCCTGCTCCCCTTCATATTCCACGGAGTGAAAGCTTTCTGAAGCTCTCACCAGACGCAGAGTTTGGTGCCATGCTTCTTGCACAGGCTGCAGAACCATGAGCCAAATAAACCTGTTTCCTTTGTAAATTATCTGGTCTCAGATATTTCTTTCTATAGAGCAACACAAATGAACTAAGACAGTGCTCTAATAAGGAAAGCTTGCTTCCTCCTTCCTCTCTCCCTCTCTCTCCTCCTCTTTTTATGATTCTTCTTCCTCTCTCTCTCTCTCCCTCTTTTTTTCCCTCTCTCTCTCCCTCTCGCTGTCTCTCCTAGGATTACACCAAGAAGACATCCACCTACAAACCAGGAAGCATGCCTTCACCAGAACCTGACTATGCTGGCACCCAGATCTTCAACTCTGAGCCTCCAGAACTGTGAGAAAGGCATGTCTCTTGTTTAAGCCACCCAGTCTACAGTATTCTGTTAGAGCAGTACAAACTGACTGAGACGCCTGTTAAATTAGGGCTCTCCCTTTCTTCTCTCTAAAACTGATGCATCATTTTCTTCCATTGAACTTTCAACAATTTGGAGTAACATACTGATTTGTGCCTTTATTTAATCCTTTAAAGTCTGTCTTCCCTCCAAGACTGTGAGCCCTGTGGGCAGACACCAAGTCACTTACATTGACCACTCTGTGCCATCATCCCACATAAGATTCAAAAAGTAAATTATTATTCTCCTTAGGAGGCTGCTTTATTTTTCTCCATTGCCATTATCGTTACATACATTTTATTTGTTTGCCTTCTTGTTTGCTTCATTCCCACCAAGATGCTATTTCCATGAGACCAAGTATTTGTCTGTCTTGTTTACTACTCCTTCTCCAGCCCCTCAAACAATGTCTGGCACATAGTAGATGCTTAGTAAATAACTTTTAAATGTTCAGGTAGTGAGAAAGGGAAAATATAGAGACAAAAAAATCATGATTACTGACTATATGAATGAATGAATGAGCCACTTCCTTCTCTGTGTTCCCGCATAAATTGATCTTATACAGGATGCTCACAAAACATCATCTCAATCTTAGCTTGCTGAGATTTGGGGAAAGTTTTGATGCAGTTAAAGCTGTAGCATATGCCCTGTAAAGAGGGAGAATTTTCATCTTAATTCTGACTTTTCTCAGTCAACATATTTGACAATTACAGTTTGAAGTGTTAGGAGAGAAAGTGATATAGGAAACCGAGTACTATCTTAGAGGACAGGCAGACACAGGAGCATATCCCAGCTGTATCACCTGTCATTTGTGTGGCAAGTGACTTCACCAGTGCACCTCAGTTTCCTCATCTGTAAAATGGGAATAGTAACTATACTAACCTCGTAAGATTCCTGCAAAACCCACACATGATAGGTACACTCCCTTTAGTGGTCACATCCACACTGACCAGGGATGCCGAAAATCCCAGGCAGAGTTGTTCCAGAGGCCAGCTCTTCCATGTGGGGCATGGGTTCTTGGCAGTCTTACCTTTGAGGGGACATGAAAAATGGGCTGGACCAAGACCTATCTCCAGGATTGCACTTTGACAGTCTGATAAGAGGCCACCTAGCTCAGAAAGACATGGAGCATCTGTGCCCAGGAAAAGTGGCACTCACAGAGTGAGCCATCTGACAACTGTGACCTCAAAGCCAGGATGGTCCAAGTCACCTGACCCCACCATGAGATTCTCTTGAGCATGCTATTCCTAGTGGAAATCTTTGTCAAAGGTCTAATATTTAAAATCTATAAGCAACTTAAGCAAATCAACAAGCAAAAAACAAACAACTCCATAAAAAAGTGAACAAAGGACACGAACAGACACGTTTAAAAAGAAGACCTATACATAGCCATAAGCATATGAAAAATGCTCAACATCACTAATCATTAGAGAAATGCAAATCAAAACCACAATGAAATACCATCTCACACTAGTCAGAATGGCTACTATTAAAAAGTCAAAAATAACAGATGCCGGTGAGGTTGTGGGAAAAAGGGAATGTTTACACACTGGCGGTGAGAATGTAAATTAGTTCAGCCGTTGTGGAAAGCACTTGGCAATTTCTCAAAGAACTCAAAGAAGAATTGCCCTTCAACCCAACAATCTCATTATTGGGTATATACCCAAAGGAATATAAATCATTCTACCGTAAAGACACTTGCACACAGATGTTCATTGCAGCACTATTCATAATGGCAAAGACAAGGAATCAACCTAAACGCCTATCAATGGTAGACTGGATTTTTAAAAATGTGGTTTATATACACCATGGAATACTGTGCAGCCGTAAAAAATAATGAGATCATGTTCTTTGCAGCAAAGAAGTGGATGGAACCGGAGGCCATTATCCTAAGCAAACTAATACAGGAACAGAAAACCAAATACTGCATGTTCTCACTTACACATGACAGCTAAACATTGATTACATACAGACACAAAGAGGGGAACAACAAATGCCAGGGCCTATTTGAGAATGGAGGAAGGGAGGAGGGTGAGGATTGAAAAACTACCTATCAGGTACTATGCTTATTATATGGCTAGTGAAATAATCTGTACCCCAAACTCCTGTGGCACACAACTTACCTATTCAAGAAACCTGCACATGTACCCCTGAACTTAAAAGTTAAAATAAATAAATAATAAAAATAAATACCCAGAGCCAGTGGGCAAAGATCTCCTGTTCTATTTATCTTAATGCAAATTAGAAAGAGTTTTTAAAGTACATAAAATCTGGGATTTTGAAGATATTACTGCATAAAGCAAAGCTAAATATAAATGGGAGTGGTATGAAGTCAATTTTTTTAAGTTATTTAAGGCTAGATGTGGTGACTTGCACCTGGATTAGGCTTGCGCCTAATTCTAGCACTTTGAGAGGCCAAGGCTGGAAGGATTACTTGAGCCCAGGAATTTGAGACCAGCCTGGGCAACATAGCAAGACCCCATGTATTAGGCCATGCTTGCATCTCTATAAATATCCGAGGCTGGGTAATTTATAAAGAAAAGAGTTTGAATTGGCTTACAGTTCTACAGGCTGTACAGAAACCATGGCACCAGCAACTGCTTCTGGTGAGGCCTCAGGAAGCTTACAATCATCGTGCAAGGTGAGGGGGGTGCCGGCATGTCATGGATGTGGGAGGTGGGTGGAAGAGGTGTTATACACTTTTAAACAACGAGATCTCAAAAGAAGTCACTAAGTTTTGTGAGAATAGCACCAAGGGGATGGTCCTAAACCATTCATGAGGGATCCACACCCATCATCCAATACCTCCCGCCAAGCCCAACCCCAACATTTGGGATTACAATTTAACATGACATCTAGAGGAGACAATATCTAAACTATATTGTCCTGTCTCTAAAAAATAAAATAAAGAAAAGAGCCAGGCATGGTGATACATGCCTCTAGTCCCAGCTACTTGGGAGGATCACTTGAGCCCAGGAGTCAAGGCTGCAGTGAGCTGTGATTGCTCCACTGCACTCCAGCCTGGGTGACAGAGAAAAAACTTGTCTCAAAAAAGCATTTATTGCACAGTAATACACATGACTCATAGAAATAGCCTGTATTATGGAGATGTCACATCAAATCCTATAGCTTTAGGAAACACCCATGAGAAGTCACTTCACTTGGCTGTGTCACATCCTAGAAACTGGAGCAGATGGCATCACTGCTTCTCTAAACTTTTGTTACTTCATCTGGGGAAAGGGTGATAGCAGCTGCTTCATTTGCTGGCTATGAGAATTAAATGAGAAGATTTATGTCAAAGCACCTTGAAAGCTGTAAAAGCGGTAAACACATAAAGAAGGTAATGAGCATAGCCTGTGCCTTGTGCCTGGCAGATACGAAGCTCCTTTCCCACCACTACCAACTCCGTCCCCATAAAACGTGCCCAAATTAGAAACTGGTGCAGGCAGACAATCCCGGCAGTTTGCTCTCTGCAGAAGAACTCTAAATAGCTTGATCTTCCATTTTATTTGTACGTTCAGCTCTCTGTTGCCTCCACATTAATCAACCTTGGTTGGTCAACAGGCCCAAGGGAGATGTGAAAATGGCAAGAGGGAGGATTGGTTCTTCTTGTGAGCTAATAAAATCAAGCTTTACTTATGGCCCACTGGATTCCAGTGCAAACCTGGTGAGCTCAGGGCAAAAGGGACTTCATCAAAAATGCTAAGGAAGAAAAGTATAATTTCCAGTGCTCTGGAGAGAAATAATGAGCATGAATCTTTTAAACACCAGCTGAACAGGTTGGGTCTGCGTCCCCAGATACAGATCAGGCTGAGGGAGCGCATGTGGGTCAAGTGCTTGGGCTCGAGGGAGGAAAAGTTTCCCTCCCAGCAGAAGTCAGAAGCTCTGAGAAGTCCATGTGCCATATCTAGCTCATCAATAGGCTTCCATGGACCATCAAGGTGTTTTTGATTTAAATGAGCCAATATTTTATGTACTGAAAGATTTTAAATAAAATCTGGATTTCTGATTCCTCTTGAATAGCTGGAAGATGTTAAAATACTGAACCCACTTCTCACGGCAAAAAAAATAAGTTGAACAGGGAGGAGGTGATTTCCGCACCTACCGATGTCCCTTGCACCATCCAGACCTTGCCACTTATGCCCTGAAGGCACAGACAACCTGTGCTTACTCTGCTGTGCCACTGCCCAGTGCTGCAGGACTTTATCTGGTGAATCCCGCCTTCTAATAGAAAGTCCTGACTTACATAAATATAAATATTTGCTTGGCATTCAAGACACTTTATAGCTTAACTTTCGATTGCTTTTAAACATGGGTTCCCCTAAAAGATCCATGGATCACCCTGACATTGTGTGTGTGTGTGTAAGAGGCAATGGAATTCATCAAACAAGACATCTGCCCCAGTGACCTTAAGGTTAGTACCATGGGATTGGGTCTGTTCAATGGGCTGAAGATGAAAGTAATGTGTGCCACTTCTGCACCAAATCTTTGAAGAGCTGTTCAATAATCTTCCAACTTTTTTGTAGCCCTTCACAGTAAGTGAGTAGACCCAGTGTTTTAAGGTAATGAAAACCCCATCAACCTGGAGCTATGAATTTCTATATGAAGCAGAGTCCCTGACATACTACATGGAGCATTAACTTCAGGAAAAAGTAGATTTCTGCAGTGTTAAGCCAATAAGATTTCAGAGCTGTTTATTACCTCAGAAGAGCCTATGCTATCCTGATTTATACAGTATGTCAATGTACATTTTGCCAGGAGACTGGTTAGAGGTTTCATCAGACTTCCAAAAAGGCCCTGACAAAGATAAGCTTGAGAATCACTGCTCTTGGAGGAAGTCTAAATGCACATTCTCGGTGAACACATAGTATCTGCAGTAGTTGCACTAATTTGAGTCATCCATTTAATTATTCATTTATTCATATATTCATTAAAACCCTTACTCAGCACACGGCATCATGCCAGGCTCTGGGATGCATAGATGAGAGATGTGTCATAGGCATCATTGTGTCTTTAGAGTGGACACTGTTGCATGGAGTGTTGAGTACAGGAATGTGCAAATGCGTATGTGAATATAAATTAATGCAAGAATGCACACAGGACAGCTGTGTATGCCATGCAGTGTGCACATTGCAGGAGAACGTCCAGCTGAGGGAGCAAGTGAGGACTGAAATGTTGCCTACCCTTCAATGACCCAGCCATGCTATGGAAGGCTCAAAAAGGACACATTTCCTAGTATGCAATGGCATGCTAAGGGGTAGCAGGGGCGCTCAATAGACTCACTTTTGAAGGAAAGTAACAGAGGGAAGGAAAGCAAGCCTGGGACCTACTTGGGAAGAGCATCTAGACTAGGAGGGGAGAAGGGCAAATTCATTAATGATTCCTCTATTCCTATGTGGTAAATGCAAGCACATTCACATGGGCAGCAAAGAGCCATTCTGCCCTGGGTGTGGAAAGTCCATGAAGGCTTGAGAGGGGTGGATAATGATGGCTGAGTGGTTTTGATGGATGGGTAAAGGTATCAGGATGGGTGAAGAGGGTGAGGGCATTCCAGGAAGGGGAAGCAGTGCAGATAGCCACGTGGGGCTGGGAAATAATGTGGAAGATGATGTAAAGTGCAGGAGTCCCCAAGACCATTCCCACTTCTGACACCAACTACAATTCTGAGGGGTCCTTACCTCCAACCCCAGGTTCAATAATTTGCTAGATGGCCTCAGAGAATTCATTAAAAGCTGTCGTGTTCATGGCTGTGGTTTGTTTCAGTAAAAGGATAGAGATTAAAATCAGCCAAGGGAAGAGGTGCATAGGGCAGGGTCCAAAAGAGTTCCAAAACTACCTTCCAGCTTCCTCTCCCAGCAGGGTCACATGGACAGTGCCTACTTCTCCCAGAAATGATGTGCAAACATATGCATGGGGTATTGCCAGTCAGGGAAGCTCAGCCAAGTCTTGGTGTCCTGAGCTTGGGACACAGTCACATAGACATTGTTGGTCACCCACATGCCTGAGCTTAGTCTCCAACTCCTCCAGAGGTAGAGCTGCCATTGCATGGTCCAGAGCCCCTACTGTAAATCACATTGCTAGTGTAGTCTATCTGGTATTGTTCAAAACTCTCAGGTAAACAAGGATACTCTTATCAGGCAGAACACTCCAAACACTTAGGAATCACCTCCCAAGAGAGCAAAGTCCAGATGCATCTCTTTGGGCAAACTTCCTTTACTGCCCAGTAAATAATATCTTGCATTTTTGGAATAAAGGCAGGAGTGGGGGAAGGAGGTAGGAAGGGAGGAGGCTAATAAGACAAGTTGGAGTGAGACTGCAAAGAGTTTTGCAAAAATGTGGCTTCAGTAGCTGGGGAAGGAAGGAAAGGGAACTCTCCACTGCAGACAATCATTTTCCATACATTATTTCTTTTGCTTCTCAAATAAGCTGTTAACCTCTCTGAAACTCAGAGATGTCAAATGATTGCCCAAGACTGGTCAAGCCAGGACTTCAGCTCAGTCCTGTATGACCATATAGTCTGTGTTTGACTAGCTGCATCCAGCCAACATATGTTTACTGAGCACCTACTATGTGCCAAGTTCTGAGCTTGATGCTGGATAAACAATGGTAAATAAAATAGATACAGCCTTTACAGTCCAATAGGATTAAGCACATAACCTTGAAATAGAATATCCTTATAAACTGTGATAAGTACAATGGCAGAGACTATAGGGGCACCTAATGTATACCATGGTGGTCAGAGAAGGCCTATTAGACAAAGTGGTGTCCAAGCCAACACCTGCAGAGTGACTAGGGTAAAAGAACATTCAGGGTGGTGGGTGGGTAGCATTCATTCTGTTTCCTATGCCTCCCTGGTTCCAGCTCTGGAAGCAGAGACATCCCCACTCTAAAACAACCCAAGATGATAGAATTAGAAAAACCATCATCCTACAATTCTGATAAAATCATTGCTTCAAGGAAGCTTCATCATTAAATATTAAAACCATTAGGTGAATGTTGCTTGGCGACAGGTCAACACTTCTGTTTCCAAGAGTCACTCCAGAGGCACTTAGCAAATTCAGAGAAGAAGAAGCACCTTTATCAGGAAAATCTCTGATAACCATCACCTGCACCACATTAATGACCCGATAGTTAGGGTAGTGGCATGACATGAAGATCATAGCACTACCAGTGAAATCATCTTGCAAAAAGTGTTTAATTCAAATCTATCTAACTATTAAGCCTTAATATTTAACCTCAGATTTATGAGAAAAACGAAGAATAGACTGGAATGAGGAAACAGATAGTCTCTTCAAAAAGTCCAGTGTCATTTTTTTCAAGTGTGGGTAATGATCTAAAATAAAGGAGACTACAGAATCAAGGCCTCAGCACTGACTGCTTCCTGGTTCAAATAAGACACAGCTAAAAAGGCTTTTGGAGAACAATTGACTCTGGATATTAGACGCTATTAGAGAATGAGTATTAATTTTCCAGGCATGATAACTATGTCATGATTATGGAGGGATGTCATTTTTAGGAGATACATAAGGAAGCCTTGATGGGAAAAGTGTCCTGATATTTGCAACTGACTTCCAAGTAATTCATATACATTTTTTAAATGTTAACTTTTAAAAATTAAAAATTTTTAAATTTTTAGGTGTATAAGGTGATCACTGGACAAAGCGATCACTGCAATATTCAAAATTCTATATGTTTAAAATTTTTCATAATCAAAAACTGCTGGGGGGTGGATAAAGCATTCAGATACACAGCATGCCTCACCCCCAGCACCAGGACACCCTCCAAACGTCCATCAGAGCCTTCCTGAGGAATCCTGCCTTTGGCTGGGCTGCTGCTTCAGGAGGGGCTCCCATTCAGAACTGGTCTTTGTTCCCATTTCCCTCTGACAGAGGAGAGTCACAGGCCACCCATGAGTAGACTGACCCCCAGGAAAGCACATCTATCTTTTCTTCTTCCCCCCTCTCTGCTTTTCTGCCATTCTTTGGGCATCACAAAGAATTTAAATAAACCACTGGAGAATTCACTTCCCCTCCGCTCTGAGTCATTAGGTCTAGATGAAATGAAACATAAATAAGCTTCCCAAGTGGACACTGCTGGGCAGGTTATTAATTCGATCCCATGAGTCAATGAGAAGCTGGAGCTTTTAAAGAAAAAGAAAATGTTTATGCTTCATCCAAGGGAACTCGGTAGAAACGCTCTCTTTTTCCTGCTGGATATTAATGAAGAAGGATGCGGACCCAGGAGCTTTGACCACCATTCTGGCATCCACAGCTGGGAGAAAGTCTGCCTAACCATACTCTCTCCAGGAATGACACTGAGAGGCAGAGCATCCTCAGAACATGCTCCAGGTGACCCTCAGATCTCACCGTCCGGGAAACTTGTTGCCCCTGGACTGTTTAGCCAAATGACTCAATGCATTTTATTTTATTTTATTTATTTTTGATACAGGGACTTTCTCTGTTGCCTAGGTTGGATTGCAGGGGCGTGATCATGGCTTAATGCAGCCTTGACCTCCCAGGCTCAATCAACCCTGTCACCTCAGCCTCCTGAGTAGAGTAGCTGGGACTACAGGCAGGTGTGCACCACCACACTGGCTAATTTTTGTATTTTTATGTAGAAACAGGGTTTGCAATGTTGCCCAGGCTGGTCTTGAACTCCTGGGCTCAAGCAATCCTCCTGCCTCGGCTTCCCAAAATGCTGGGATTATAGGCATGAGCCACCATGTCCGGCCAATCCAATGCATTTTCTAAGCCAGATTTGTTTAGATTTAGTGCTCCTTGTCACATAACAAGTCCAAACCAGGACAGCAGAGAGTGACTGCACTGGTGCTGTTAGAGAAGGCGACTGCAGCCACCGTGTGCATACTGGGAAGACTGTCCTGAGACAGCCCCTAAATGACTCAGCCCACAGCCCTTCCTTACCTGCCCTACTCCCTCAACCTTCTGCAAATATGCACTTCTAAAGAGACTCCCCACCAAATTTCAAAGCATACTTCTTTTCAAAGGTATTAAGCGCTTTAATTTGGAAGCTAGACCAGGGACTTTGGAAGTGTCTATTAAAGATTCAAGCCCACCAGCATAGTGAGCCAGTGCCCCAATGGTCTAACTCCCCTCTGTTTTCTCCTCTGAATCTCCGTCTTGTCTTCCCTCTTGCTCTCCTTCTCCTCCTATGAAAGGGCTGCTGTGAGGTGCTGGAAAGCATTTTGAATTTGCAGTCAAGTCTCTTAATCTTGAGTAAATTATTTCACTTCTAAGCCTCAGTTTTCTCATCCATAAAATGAAAATAAGAATACTCATCTCATAAAGTGGAAGTGAGGATAATGCAAGATTTTAAGAAGAGAGGATTTCTCTTTGAGCCAGTGTCCTCAATCTTTTCTTCATTCCACACACAGGAATCTGCTTCAGCCTGAGAGCTTCCAAGTACTCAAAGCTGTCTGGGATTACCTTTTCCATAACCGCCAAGCAAAGTAACCTGAGTCCCCATCCTATTGGACCACAGGAAAGCCAGCCTCCTCTCAAACCCTTCTGAGGGTGGTCATTCTGGGAATGATACCTTCCCACTTCTCCCCTCTGTCCCAGACACATGTGGTCCCTTCTCCCAGGTGTGGGAACCCAGCCCTTCCTTCCTATGTGGGACACTGCACCAAGACAAGGCTGCTGCACTTTTGGTCTCTACTCAAGACTTGAGGATATTACAGGCAAATTCCCAATCAAAGCCATAGAATTTATATTTTAAATTATTTGATTAGCACACAAAACAGTATATGGTTAAGGAGTGAAGGCTCCCTACACTCCAATTTCCTACCCCAAAAGGAATGACTTCTTTAAGTTCCTTATACATCTTTCCAGAGTTAGTCTGTGAATTTACAAGTATATGTTTTTCTCCAGAAAAATCAACATTGAAACTTCAATATTAGGAGCCAAGACTCTGAAGCCCAAGTGCAAGCCCCACAGCCATCTGTCTCCATAGCCTGCCCTGCTGCCACTTTCCTAGGGTCCTCTCCTACTCAGAACCAAGCCTCTTTCTCATGCTCTTCATTACATAGCTACTTGGCTATGTTATAAGTAAAATTTTGATACTGCAAAAGAAACAACATTGGAAGGTGAATCCTCCCAGCAAGGAAGTGTACTTCTATAGAAGCGTGCGGGGCACATGGATGGAGCAACGATGGCCGCCGCACACTTGGACAAGGGCGGAAGGGTTGCATATGCCTGATGGGGGTCGTCCCTACTGCTGTGTCATCCTCTATTGGCTAGGCTTAGACTGCACAAGCTAGACTAATCCCAACTGGCTATTTTAAAAAGAGCAGGTGTCCGAGCTGGAGTGGCAGCATGGGTGTTTTGATGGAAAGGATGGTTACGGGTGTGTCAGAGCAGGTAGCCGGGGTGATCAGGTGACCGGGATGAGTCAGGATGGAAGTGGGGGAAGCAGATGTGAACTACTGATTAGAACCGGTGGAGAAGAAATTACAAGGAAGTTAAACTTTAAAATAGAGAATTAAAGAATAAGAGAGCTGAACATGCTGACATACTGATTCTTTGAAAAGAAATTTAGAACTCATTGTATCCATCAGCTACCAATGGCCTGCCCTTGGCCCCCACCTGCTCCCTGAGAAAGCCCAAAGTCAGTTAACATCCAACGCTGCTGCTTCCTCCCCAGAGCAGCCCAGTCTCACCTGCACTTCCCAAAAGCCTTTGCAGGTATCTTTCCACCAAAAGGGTAGCTCTACTTCAGGATTATTCCCCTGTCCCTCCAGTAATTGATGCAAAAAACGGCAGCTGGTAGAACAGCAAATTTGTCACATTTGTCTACCACATGCTGATTTTCTGTCTGATAAGCTGGTTTCAGCAGACACTGCACTGGAAGGTTTCTCCTATATACTCTATTTTCTGCCAAGAGGCAGAGCACAAGGGATGCTCATCATCCTCAGGAAGCCCTGCAAGTGGGTATTACTAGGCTTACTTTGCAGATGAGCAAAGGAAGCTCCGAGAGGATGAATGATATACCTGACTCCACACGTCAGTACAGACATCAGGCCCTGATACCCAAGCTATGATGAATCTGAGGATGGCACTGCCTGTCCCACTGCCCTAGACCCTAGCACTGACTTCATCAGGTAATCAAAATTACTTTGTTAACCCCCAGCTAAGCAGCTTGCAGGTTGAGCGAAAAGTGGAGGTAATAAAAAGTGCAGAGGTGATGTTGGAGGCAGAGGCACGAGGGTGCCCCGGGCCTGCAGCAGCACAAAGAAGGGATTCAAGGAAGCCACAAGTTCCAACAGTGCACTGGAGTGGGCCAGGGGCAGAGGCACTCTGAAAATGGGTATGGGTTGGCTCAGCATTTCCACAATCAAGTCTCAGCCCACCTCTCTGCCCTTAACCCCCGATGCTCACATCCCTCCCTCAGCAGCCCTCTCTGCTGGGGACCCCAACATATACACCCTGGGCCATTCTGCCAGGCTCCATACCTTCCCCATGCAGATTCATTGGTGTCTTCCGACTGATACCATCTCTCTTGAGCACCAAGCCTCCAAAACCCAGCTGAAGTCAACTTGTCTGTGAATCTCTCCATCACTCCCTTCTCACCCACCCGCACCTGGGTCAGGAGACAGAGGGCAGGAGGGGAGGGATTCTCCTATTGCTAAGCCTACAAAGAGGGCCAGCACAAGGAAAAAAAAAAAAAGAGCTTTATTCCGAGTCTAATATATGCAAATTGTAATCTAATCTCATCATTTCATAGTTTGCAGAGCATGACAGCAAGGAGAGAACGATTATCATTACAATTAATCGTGAGGGAAGTTGAACACATTTTTGAATGTGAAGTTCTAGTCTAATATTCGAAGGAAAATTCTTCTTAGATTCATCACATCTAAATGCAAGAGGGGACTCTGGGCACTGAGCAGGGTAAATCCCATTCTTGTTTTTATTATTGTCAACAATTCTTTACATTTGTAAGTACAGTGTAATGTCATATAACCAAATTTCCTCAAGTATAAATGAGGTCACTGAGAACAGTACTGATTCCAGCTGCATGGTCTCACTGTCCCCCATGGCTGACTGGTGACAGTCAGCCCCAGCTAAGTCCCTACCCCAGGTATTTCCAGAAGGCCCCAGAGGACTGCCTCATGTGTTCGTGTTCTAGCTCTATTCCTGCCAACTCGGCAATCTCTCCATTATTCCACTAAACTCCCCAGTTCCACGCTGCAAAATCATCCTCTGAAGTCTTAGGTCCGTGTCTCCACTAAGCACCACTCTGCTCCTCCACAGGCTACCAGTCTCTGTATGCTCTGCTGAGCCCAGGAATCCCCCCACCGCCTGCCCCATGGTCCTCCCTGGCTTGCCAGCACATACCAGGCATAAAGGCAGTTGGTGGGACCCAGAGGTTCCCACTGGGCTGTCCCATTGCCCTGCTTGTTCTCTGGGTGCCATTTTCCCCCTCCCATGCCACTCCCAGGTGACTGCAGCAGGAACGCTGGCATCACTGCTGCTCTTCTAGACAAGGCCTTGGGCCCAGGCCAGCTGCTGGCTCTGTCACTGCAGCTCTCTGGGATCCTACTGCTCTGGAGCAGGGACCTTCCTTCCTCACTGGCCAGGTCAGCCTGCTGCCTCACTAAAGACAACCCAAGCATGCTCTGGGTCAATAGGTGCAGGAATACACGGCAAAGTGGGAGTGGCATGGCTCTCTCCTCTTTGCATGGGAAGGGGAGCCTACCTAGAGCTGCCTGGACCCCAAGGTCCATCGACTGTGACAGTTCCCTCTCCTTTTTTTCACTAGAGCACCTGCATTCTCTTGCTGGAATCCAGACTTAACTTTGGGGCAGCTAGTTCAGGGCAGCTGAATTAGTAGATATCTGGCTGTCTTGTCTACTTAAAAGCCTCTCTGCCCTCTAATTACTTAAGGCTTAGTTACTAGGCAATAACGTTGTCCAACCCCGGGTGAGTCAGTTCTCTGCAAAGGTCAGTTCTTTGACAAATGCCTGCCAATCAGACAGATCCCACCAGGTCATTTAAGCAGTCATAGCCAGGGCGAACTGGCTCCAAGTTCCCACTGAGGTCATCCTATCATACATTGCCATTCATAATATTTCACTAATTGAGCAACTACTCTGTGCCAGACAGTTTGCTCAGCCTGAGGAGGCACAGTTTCACACACACGTCAGAGATGGGCTCAGGAGGTTCAAGGTGGCTGAATCAAAACCTCGCAGCCAGTGAGGGCAGAGCTGGGCTGCTGAGAACTAGGCCTTCACACCCCCACTCCAGGACTCCATGAAGAGATTCTCTCCACAGGTCCAAACACCATGCCATTGATAGAAGTCTTCCACAGAGCCAGAAAATCACCTTTGCTCTTCCTGCCTATGTTTTCATTTCTACTCAATTTCCTGAATATGAGGGAATTCTGGGAGAACAATGACCACTTTTGGGAACTAGATGAATCAAGGAGCATTTGAAAGTAAAATGTGGATTTTGACTGAAACACAAGTACTATTTTAATCTTTGAGGCATAAAATTTCCCCCACAGGTAGTGGGGGAAATGGATTTAGCATGGCAAATGTGGGCTCCTACTGGGATTTGAGGCCAAGCTCTCATGTTAGGGATGGTGCTGTGGACCTGTACCAATTTACATTGTGATTAGAACATTGATTTTCCATTATTCAGCAAGTATGGCAACCCTCCACTAGGGCTCTGAATTTAGCAATCCAGAATGCTTTCTAAGCACCAACCCTTCAGGCCACGCCCTGTGCTGGGCATTTACATTACGGAAATGCATCATTTTTCGGGATCCCCTGGTCCAGGAGGGAGGCGGGCACACAGGCAACCAATGACAGAAATACGGATGACAGCTGCCGTGTGTTGAGAGCTTCCATATTCCAGGTACCACGTCTATATTTTAATACATGACCTTCATGGACCTTCACGGACCTTCACAACCTTGCAAGGAGTTTCTATTATTTCTCAATTCAAAGACAGGAAACTAACTCTGCAGGAGTGCAGTAACCTGCCCAAAGTCACACAGGAGACAAGTGGGGAGTCTGGAATCCCAACCCAGGTCTATCTGACTTCAAAATTCATGCTATGAACACTACACTATCATCATCACAGAACAGCATGCCAAGAGCTGCTCTGGAGGGAACTGCAGAGTATATCAGAGCCTGGAGGACAGGAGGACATAATTCAATGGGAGAGTGAAGTGGAGCAGTGGAGGGAGAGAATAGAGAAAACGAAAAGCTTCCTAGAGCTTAATTTGAGCTTAATTTAGAATTCTAGTGAGTTTTTGCAGTGGATAAGGGGTCACACGGGCATCCTAAGCACTGGGAACACGGGCAAAGGCAGAGAGCTTCAGAGTACATGGCAGACTCATGAGGAAGCAATCAGTTTTGAATGGCTGGAATTTAGGTGAATGGGGAGGGGTGTTTGCTGCAATGAGGCTGGCGTAGAATCTGGAGCAGGGGGTCTTGGAGGCCATGCTGATGGGGCTGGTCTTTGCTCTGAAAGGACTGGGACGCCAGTGGGTGACACAGGACATGGGATCCATCTGATGATGGTTGCTATTTCCCTAGAAAACTCACTCTGAAACATGTACCAGAGAATGTATTGATAAAGGGAGCAGCTGGTAAGCTATGAAGGCAGCAAGGGCTGGGATATGCCACCCAACTTGTTGCACCTCTTAACAGCGGAACAGAAATATTCTTCTTAAGGTCATGTGCATCTTTTTCTGGTTTGAAACATAATCTGGTCAAAAAGGTCCAAAAATCTTTCCAGAGAAAGAATTTAAATGGTCTAAGAGGATGATTCTTTAAAAGTCCAGCCTCGAGATCAATCCCTGCACTTTGGGAGGCTGAGAAGGGAGGATCACTCAAGGCCAGGAATTTGGGAACCTGGCAATACAGGGAGACCCCCATCTCTACAAAAAAATTAAAAACTGGCCAGGAGTGGTGGTGTGGAACTGCAGTCTCAGCTACGCAGGAGACTGAGGAGGGAGAGGCTGTAGTAAGCTATGATCACACCACTGCACTCCAGCCTGGGAGACAGCCTTTAAAAAAAAGAAAAAAAAAAAAAGCCAGTCTCATTTCCTAAAGACCTGTAAGTGATGAAGTTATACTGGTAAAAACAGAATGAAAACACTGGCAATTCCACAGCAAAACCTACTGCAGACACAAGCAAGGCTGACCTTGAAGGTTCTAGACAGCCGGGATCACAGGCACATGTCAGAGTCCTAGTGATATGGGGAAGATAATCTCATCAGAGCTTCCCAAGTCTGAATAGCATTTTCTTTATTCACTGTTCAAAACCTACGTCTGAATAGCATTTTCCTTACTCACTGTTCAAAACCTGAGATTATAGCTCTGGGCTCCTAGTGCTGCCAGAACAGCCTGTCATATTTTTGTTTTAAAATGCTAGGGGTTTTGCATTTTGCTGGCATACCAAGGAGACACTGGCTTTTGAGGGAGATCATTTTGTAAAATCACATTTCTTATTCTAGGACTAAAACATCCATCACATCAAAGGGCATAGGAAAAGTCAAAAGAAAAAGAATACATATATATATACGCATTATATTGTGCCTAACCTGAAAGTATCATTTATTGATTTATTGTGCAAATTCTTTCCATACAGTGCTATGTGCAGATTATAAAATTGTCATTTTAAAACACACAGCATCATGAGAGGGGGGTAAAAAGCCTGCAGTGAACATCTTTCACTGTATAGCGTTTCCTTAGGAAATATTTCAGGAAGACAAAAAGAAAAACAAAAACTAACAAAATATGAGCTTTGAAGTTAGGAAGACCCCAATTCTGCATGAGCTGAGGCATGTGAATGGGTGTCCTCATCTGCAGAAAGGCATGATTGAAGTCTCTGCTCTATTAGATGCCATGAGAGAAATGGGAGAAAGCCCTTGGGGTACCCCACAAAGTACCTACACCAATGGTCAGCAGGTGTGACTACAGCCATTACTATTGCTGAAATAACCATCTGCACATCAGAGCATTCAGAAAATACAGGTATGCCAAAAGAAAAATTTTAAACCATGTGTATGTAACCTCACTGATCAAAATAATAGTGTGCACATTTTTACATTGTGCCTTCTACCATTTTTTCCTACGCAAATATTCCCAAGTATAGAGAAAAGTTTCTAAAAGACCATATTGTATGTACTATTTTGTAGGTGAGCTCTTTAGTGTGAGGTTTTATGAAGGCGATGAACTAATACAAGCATTGCATCCACACTATGAACTGAGTGTGAAGAATGTGAGCCATGTGCACAAGCAACCAGTATCTAGAGCTTCTGATTTCTTTCCTGACCAGCAGCCAGCCATCTGTGCAATGGCTCTAAGAAAGATGATATGCCTGGGACTAACCATAAATAGTAACTACCAGCCCTTTACAGCATAATTCCATGTAGTAGAATTTCCTTTTTCTTCTTAGTAAGTGCTTGGTGAAATCTTACAGACAGACGATGCTGGGGATTGTCTGCTCAGATCTGCTCAGGCCCCATGGGTGTCTTGTTTGCTTCTGGAATGCTCAGGTGCGCCCCCATGCTCTGCCTGCCTATAGCCCATCCACTCTAAGGCCTGCTGCTTTCTCCTGCCATACTTAGCACTCAGTCCCTTCTGCTATTGCCTATGCCAAGAACTCCTTCAAGTACAACTATCTCCACCCCCTTCCTAGGGAGCTTTGATTACTCCCAGGCCTTCTGAGAAATGTCTTGTGCTATTTAGTGATGGCCTAGAAGTGGCTACTCTGCTATCTGGACCTATACGTCATTTACTGTCCAATGTGGAAAACTTTACCAGGGCCTAACAGGGAGGATCGTGCTCCACCTCCTTCACAGGGAAGAGTAGCTTCCTAGTGGAGGTCCCAGGTGAAATCAGATTCCCAAGGGAACTCAGTGCAATCTGAAGTTTATTTTTTGTTATTTGTCTCTTTGTTTTGAGATGAAGTTTTGCTCTTGTTGCCCAGGCTGGAGTGCAATAGCATGATCTCGGCTCACTGCAACCGCTGCCTCCCAGGTTCAAGCAAGTATCCTGCGTCAGTCTCCAGAGTAGCTGAGATTACAGGCACACCACCATGCACTGCTAATCTTTTGTATTTTCCAGTAGAGACGGAGTTGCACTATGTTGGCCGGGCTTATCTCGAACTCCTGACTTTGGGTGATCCATCCCCCTTGGCCTCCCAAAGTGCTGGGATTACAGGTGTGAGCCACCATGGCCGACCGCAATCTCAATTTTTGAGACAGCCTGCCCTAAAGGTGCCTCAGCATTGGGTCCCACCTGAAAGAAATATAAGTACCCTTACAAAGGCCTTGCAGAGGAGACAGATCTGTCTGCCGAGGTCTCTTAAGGAGCATGCAAAGGGGAAAATGCTTGGCACAAAAGCAAACAAGATTCCTTTAAAAAATTTTTTTACTCACCAAAATCCATGCCTCCTAGCACCTGCGTCTTCTCCCGTTGTTTCTCACGCCTCCCTCCCAAAGTCTCTGGCACCCCCACCCCGCCTACTCCACAGCCCCGCATCAGGTATTTTGTTCCCCAAGTGCCAGGTGCCCTTGCTGAGGAAGATCTCCATGCCAGTCGCCATCACCAGTATCCTCAAAAACACAAAGAAAGATATGGAAATTAGATTCTACAAAAAGAAACAGAACAAAAAGATCTTGGGAAAGCAGAAATTAGAAACACAATAGAAGAGTTGGCAGACAGAGTTGAGGAAGCCCCTCAAGACTCCCAAATGAGACGGAAAAGAATTTTTTTAAAAAAAAGAGGGGTCCAGAACTCTAATGTTCAAATCATAAGAACCCTAGAAAAGAAAGGAAAAGAGAGAGATAATAAAAGAGAGAAAATCTTTATGAAAATAATTCAAGAAAATTTTCCAAACAGGAGAGCCCAGACTGAGAGAACCCACCCCATGGCCAACACTAGTGCCAAAGCACTAAATGGCGAAATTTCAGAACATTGGGGAAAATACATCTCTCAAGTTTCCAGTCAGGAAATTGTCACATCCAAAAGATCAAGTATAAGAATTGCTTTGGACTTTTCAGCTGCAAGCTAGGACATGATGGTGAATGCCTTCAAAATTCTAAAGAAAAATACATTCTGTTGTAGAATTCTAGAACCCAACATGTTGCTAATAAGATATGAATAAAAATTAAGGATATTTTCAGCAATGCAAGGTCGCAGCACTCCTGTGCACACTTTCTCAGGGAGCTACCTGACAACGTGCTGTTTCCAAAGGAGATGGCAAGCCTGGAAGGAGGAAGGCAGGGTGCAGGAAACAGGAGGGAAATGGAGAACCCTCAGGAGGATGGTGGACGGAAATGGTGGGAGGGCTCTGTGAGCTAGACACAGAGTAGAAGAGGCCAGAAGTTCCCAGAGAGACCCACTCAAGAAGATGAAACCCATAGACAATGTAATGTGAGGAAACATCTTGAGAGGAGATTTAGCGTACTGGCAAAGACTTTAAGCTTGCAGTGGTGATAACTACGTAGAAAAATAAAGCAAGCAAACACGAACAACAATTACCACTAAAAGAGTTATTACATGACTCAGGGAGGAAAAATATTTGCAAAGTCAATCCATTACAATATATAGATTTTATTTACATTTGATTTGAAAGGGAAAAGTGAATCATAAAAAATGTGCTCAATACAAATGAATGGAGTGAATTAGGAAAGAAAGACAAGATAGGCAGTGAGAAAGAAGATAGAGAATGGACAGTAAGATATAGATTCAAAAATACAAACACTCACACTGTATGTCAAAAGATTAAAATTGTCATTTATAACACAGAGATGGTCATATTGGATAAGACAACAGCTAGCAATATTCTGTTTTATAAGATATTAACATGACATAGCCAGGTTGAAAACATAGAGATAGAGTGCAAGATACACCAGTCAAATAATAATCTAAGCTAGAGACATAACATTTTCTCTGTAAAGGGCCTGATCATAAATATTTTAGGCTTTGCAAGCCGTAAGTCTCTGTCATAACTACTCACCTGCCATAGTACAACAAACAGCTATAGACAATAGTAAATGAATGGGCGTGGCTGTGTTCCAATAAAACTTTATTTAAAAACAGGATCATCACACTGGATTTGGCTGACAGTCAGTGTGCTGATTGCTGAGTTAGCCCCTGGTCATCTCTCTGGCCTTACCTCCTTCTCCTTCTCCATGCTCTGGCTTGCCCATCTCTCCACCCTTCATTCTAGGCACTTCTGCCCTTCTGTAATTAAACCTGCGAAGCCTTTTCCCACCTTGGGATTTTGTTTGTACTTCTCCTCCCTACCTGGAACATCCTTGTGCCAGATTGTCCCCAGACCCACTTACCCTTTTTATATAGGAATCTGCTCAAATGTCATCTCCTTAAAGAAGTCTTCCTTGATCTTTTGATCTAGATATCACCCTCCCCCACCACATCAGACTGTATCTACACAGCTTGGATTTACTTTTTGCTAGTATGCTGGTGACCACCTGACAGATCACATATTTACCTGTTTTCCTGATGATCTGTTTTCCCAGGGCTCTGTCTACTTTGCTCACGCTTGCATCCCCAGTGCCCAGAACATTGCCTGGTACACATCATTAGGGCTCAAGAAGTATTTGTTGAATCAGCGAATGAACTAATAAATAAATAGCTCTAACAAGATGAGTATTGGAAAACATCTGTCAATGAAAGACTCATGCACTTTCTTTTCATCCAGAAAAGTGAATTCTATTGTATGCCCATATAATTTTTCTTCTTCAATAATGTGATGAAAAGTAGAGGAGAATGAAAATCTGCCCCTCACAGCTTTACCAACAAATGCTGCAAAAACCTCCCCCTCCAGAGGGGAGATTTCTTACACATGCTTAAGCCCTGGTCCTGTGTCAAACATAAAGCAAGCTACTCTTAATTTTTTAAATAATTGTTTTTAAAGATTCTTCTAGTTCTTTATAGAAATCTGTATCATCAAAGACGAAAGTCCCCTAGACCCTTCTTATTCAACCCTCTATTCCCAGAGGGAACAGTGAAACCTAAGAGGACAGGGGACTCCTCAAGCTCACAGAGCAGGAACGTGAAGGCTCTGACCAGCATCCTCACAGTCAGTTCAGGGCCGGAACTTTGCACTCCAGGATGACACATCTTCAGAAACATGCCTTTTTTAATCTTGAAAGCAGCATTTATAAGAAAACAGATCTAGCTATTAACTGTGGAGCTTTAATGTCTAATGGATTCCTCCTGTCTCTCAGTTATAAATAATCAGAGAATGAATATACTCCCCACACCTTTTTTTAAAGTCCCAGTTGCATGAAATTGTTCTTATCTTTCAAACAGAAAGGCTGGCTTTGGAGTTTAATTAGCTAATCCTTGATATCTCACATCAAAACTAGTTGTGATTCCAGTGTAGTGGTATCATCATTGAAATGTTTACCAGGGAGTGTCTTTCATCCAGTTTTCAAGCCACTTTTCTCTTATTTTGAGTATTTGAAATAGAAAGAGCTTCTTAATCCTTTCACTGCTTCTTTTTTAGTCCCTGCTGAGGCTGGAGAAGGAAATAAAATTTACTGAGAACCTGCAATCTACTCTGTTGTGAGCATTTTATAGACATGATCTCATTTAATCCTCATTGCAGCCCTTTGAGGATTTTATTTTTGTTTTACTGATTAAAAAACACTGAGAGGGATGAATTTGATTTTTTCAAGGTCAGGGAGGAAAAATGAACACAGGATTTAGAGTCAGATAGACTAAGTTCAAATTTCAGCTCCCGACCTATCTAGCTACATGACTCTGGCCACATCACTCAACTTCTCCAGTCTCCAGACCAGTTCTGTCCAGCAGAACTTTCTGTGATAATGGAAATGTGCTACATCTGTGTTGTCCTGTATGAAAGCCATGAGCCACATATGCTATGGAGCTCTTGGAATGTGGCTAATGCAACTGAGGAAGTGAATTTTAAATTTTATTTAATTTTAATTAATTTCAAGGCATATAGCTATGTGCAGTTAACGGTTACCATATTGGTGAGTGCAGCTCCAAGTAGTACTCTTAGACTCTTGCAAGAGGGGCCCGTACCTACCCTGGGCCCTGCACTTTAGAAGCCTATTTGACTTTACTGTTGCCATGGTCCTCCCTGTGGGGTAAGGAGACCACATGCCTACCTGACCACACCTCTTCTGTACTTTTACACCATGCCCTGGGTATCTAAAACCATAATCTGGAATTCCTGCCCAAACAGCTTGAGTCAATTTCCAGGGCTTCCAGGGCCTCTTCCCTACTTCCATGCTTCCAAGGAGGATCTATACCTGTGGTATGCACACCCCTAGCACAAGGGATATCCAAGAAGTGGCCATTGATGGGAAGTGTAAACAGCATAGACATATTGGCTGGTATATCCATGGAAGTGTGCAAGGCCCCTTGGGAGACTATATGGGGCCATATGTGGGAAGAGAAGGGAGGAGAGCTCAGGCTGGGTTCCAACCCTCCCTGAAATACCAACAGCCAGTGTTGGTGGAAATTCCCTAGGAGCCTCCCAATACATTCCTTTTGGCCTAAGCTTTGGAGTATAATGGGCCAATCCTTGGTATCTCACACTGAAATCTGTTACCTCTCCAGGGTAGGTGTATAATTATTGCCACACTTTGCAACCAGAGAATACTGTTATACCATCGTTACCTCCTAGCCACAGCTCCCAGCCCAGAAGATTCTTAAGTGGGAAGTCACCGCGCCTCCTGCTTCTTAGTGTTCAGAAATCCTTGCATTCTGCCTGCTTCCAAGCCTTCCTCTCCAGCCTGCCATCACTGGTCTCTGGGGAATGGGTTCCCCGGTCATGTGAACAGCCTCATGCCCTCTCCAACACGCCATCATGCAAGACTGGAAGACATCCTGGGCCCTCCTCCATTATCTGTCACTTGCGGTCATTCCCAGAGTTCTGCCCGTCCATCCCTGTAACTGGATCTTGGATTGATCCTTTGTCTCTGGGGGAGATGTGGGCTTGGTTTTTGGCTCTGCTATTCCTGTGGCTGTGGTGGCTGCTATATCATAGAAGAACAAGTGGTTCCTGCAATTGCTGCACACCCCAAATGCTGAACATCGGTAAAAGCCAACTCCAAGACCCATGAATGTTTTTTTTAGGACAAAAAATGCCTTTTTCTATAGCAAGATTAAGGTAAAAACTACGTAGAAGTTAACTTGGAAAATCTATGTTACATTTTCCTAAAATGTTCCCTTCTGAAAGTTCATCAAATGTTAGTTTAAGTAAAGCCTTCTGCCTAAACTGTAATTGCTTGGCCACCAGCTCCCAGGGAGAGAGATAAATAAAATTTTCGTTATAAATCAACCATCTTAGTAGTTTCTTTTCTATAAAATTCAAGGGCAAAGATAATTTTTGAATGAAATGGAACCCAGAAAGAAATCAAACAAGAACATAATTTCCTGGAGCACCTCTAAATAGGTATTCTGTTGCCTAACCTGTGCCCTCCTGCTAGCAAGCACTTTCTCCCTTAGCTACTGATGAACTCCTCTTCATCCTTCAAAACCCTGTTTTAATGCCACGCCTGTGTGAACACCATTCACACACACATATCCACTGAGGCAGGTGCTCCTTTCTGTTACTTCCTGAAGCTTCTTATACAGACCTCTCTTACTGCACTTTGCATGTTACTTTGGAATTTATTCATTTACATACACCAGACAGTGATTTCCTGCAGGGTAGAAGAAGTGGGAGGAAGTGAGGGAAGGACACAGTTCTTATAATCAGTTAAATAGTATTTAAGAAACAATTTCTCTGTCAGTTTTGCTGGGTCCCCCAGTGCTTGGGTCATGAGGAAGAGGAAGAAGAGAAGGAGAAGGGTGAGAATAAGATGGAAAGCAGGACCATCATGGAAGGAATTCACGACTGTAGCATTTTTAGGTTACAGAAAGCAGCATCCAAAGCCAGGAGGCGGGAAGAGTAGGAAGGGCTAAAGCAGCTGGGGCTCTGGGGACCAGCAGGTGGCTCTTTGGTCACCTGAGCTGGGAACCAGCGAAATAGGAAGCAGCATCCAGGACCCAGAATGAGGACGCTGATGAGGATTAGGCCAAGCATCCAGGCTGTTTCTGAAAACTTTAGTAAGCATCGCTCTGTTCCTGGCTTTGTGCCAGGCTCAGAGAAACAGAATGAATTGGACATAGCCTTCCTCAAGATTGGAGTGATTCCTCCAAAACTGACCAGGCATGTAAAAACGGCAGAAACAGTGGGGCGTGGTCAGTTTGTGAAGGTGGCGTGGACAAGGCACTGCAGGAGCTCAGAGGCAGAACTCTCCTGCTGTGCAAAGGTGCAGATTAGCACTCCTAAACCCATGGGGAAGCTGAGAAAGCAGCCAACTCCTACATGCCTGGTCCCTTCCCTTCCAGGACCCTGCGTTGTGCTTCTAAAAGGCAGCATCCTGAGGAAGGGCTGCATGGAAAAGTTGCGGTGGATAAAATCACAGGAGTTATCCATCCCCAGGGCTGAGTGGAACGGGAGGATGGTGGACACATGAAGTTTACTGAATAGAGACAAGGAAAGCAAGTAAGAGCATGAAGTCCCCAAAATAAGAGAATCATAGAGAGTAAAGCAGGAGCCAGCACCTCTCCAAACTAGCCCACCCCAGGGGGAGGAAAGAGGCACCATGTTTCTAAAAACCCATACAGTGTTTCTTAGGCTTGGTTGCACATTGGAATCACCTGGAGAGTTTAAGTTCCAATGCCTCAGTCTTTCACAAAGCAGGGAATTCATCGGTTTGGAGCAGGCCTGGGTACTGGGATTTTAAATAGCTCCCCAGGTGATTCTAAAGCAGTTGAGATTTTTTAAAATCACTTATTTAAGGGAAAATGATACCAGATCTTTCTCAGGGGGAAAGGGAGGAAAGTGTTTAGAGGCAGAGGTGGAAGTGACATGATCAGATGGAGGTGTGGAGCACTGCAGAGTGGATGGCGGGGAAGGGACTGCATTCCTGCAGGTGGAGGGCAGGTTCCCCCTCACATGGAACCTCCTGGAAGCCCCTCTCACCAGCTATGCCTGTTCTGCCATGAGACATGATCCAGGAGCTCCAATGAGCACCTCTGCCATTGGTTAAAAAAAAAAGGGAATGATATCAGGATAAGGCAAAAGGTTAGCTATTTTATACTTGCTTTTTCCCAGCATCTTAATGACTTATGCCACTAAATAGTTACAGCTGAACAGAAAACAGAAAGTACACCAACACAGCTGACTACAGACTTGTTATATGTTTTAACTTTACTTTTTAAATTACCATACCATAAACTTAGTTTGTTTCTTTTAGTGTAAGGCTCTATGAATTTTAGTGCACACATTTGTGTAACTACTGCTACTACCAGGTCACAGAAGAGTTCCACCGTCCTAGAAAAACTCCTGCCTACTGTTAGGAAAATGGCTGGGCTGCAGTCAAGAGTAGGCCAAGGCAAACATCCAGTGCAGCATGGCACAGCGGGATTGGAGTGCAGGCGCACGATCCCAGGCATTATATAACCACAGTAATGTAACCACATTATGAGTGGGCTCATCACCTGGCTCTGAGCCACTATTGTCTGTGAGGTGCATAAATGTGTCACTGACACTGTGACAGGCAGTGCATAATGAAGCCATGTCCCACCTGCCTACAGCCTCTGAGTGTTCTTTCAACTACCCACCACTTGTCTACCAACTCCCCTTGGACCCCCACCTAGGGTTGGGACCTGACAACTGGCATAGTTGGCAGGATTCCGAGCTGAGTGAGTCCTCAGGCCCCAGTGATCCCAGGTCGGCTCTATGGGTTACCGTACCCACATATGCCACATAACTCATATGGCATGGGTTATAGTCCCCCGTGGCAGCCATGCTGCTCGGATGGGCCCTGGTGGAAACATGGGCAGTGGTGGATGGGGCCCCTGAGAGCATGGAGAAGGCACTGAAGCACCTGTAAGTGCATAGCACTGAGAAGGAGCATGTCTTTGCCGGCAGGGTCCGATGGGTGTTTTTGACTGAACTATGGGAAGTGCATGCCCGGTCCCTGTGAGATGCAGCATAGGTTAAGGACCTGCAGGTGCAAGCAGAGCACCCAGAGGCCCAGATACACAGCTTGGAATGAGAACTGCGGACTACCATAAGTGCAGGCTTGAGCACACCTTGCCAGCTGGAGACTCTCACTCAGTCTGATACCAAGGAGGAAGAACTCCCAGTGTGGGCTTGCCCTATGGTCCCCCAGAAAATAGAGGATGGACACCCACTTAGGCCCCAAGGGTGGGTCCAGGTAGGGCCTACCATGGTGGATCACACTTTATTTAGTGCCTATACCCCCACTGAGTTGCGGGAGTTAGGCAAACAGTATCAGCAGCGTCTGCGGGAGCCCCTACCCCCCTAGAATGCTCCATCTCTGTAACAAAGAAGCTGACAGTATTTCCTCCTCCACCATCAAGATGGAAGAGTTGGCTTCTATCACAACTCACCCATCCCTCCGACAGTGGTGGCAGGTGAGCAGGCAGTTGGCACAAGGGCAAGGTGACCACTCCCTGATGGCAGCCATATAGTGTGGGGTGATGTGGAGAAACACCAGAAACTGTGAGTAAATGGCAATCATATGCAGAGCTGGTGCAGGTAATTCGGGAGATGGGTATACTGGCAGGCTACATTTGATTTAAATACCTGAGGGCCAGCTGATGAAAGCTTTTCCTCCCACATGAGGGACCTTGTCTTGGACTCTGCACCCTGAGTGCTTTTGGCTCTCTGGCCGCTGTCCTTACTCCATATGTGGGGTGCTGCATATATGAGGTGACTACCGTTATGGCAGTCCTTGGGAGAGCACAAAGCTGGTGGCGGGAGTGAGGTGTCCACACCATAAAAGAGGGGAAGGTATCCTTCCAACAGTGAGCCACCCCATGGGACAAAAAAAGGGCCCCACTGGGTGACCTGCACACAAATCTAAATTAGGCTGATATTGGCTGGGGTTGCCCAAGAGAAAATTGATAGGCAACCCAATGAAGTGCTGTTAACTTTGTGGAGACAACTATCCCTGGAGCAGCGATTTTGAAAAATGCCCAAGAGGGAGCAGGCTGATGCTGCTCTGCTCAGTCCTGCCCAGACACTCCAGCTCAAGGATTACTTACTTGTAGACCAGCAAAGGAATAGTCTTTTGTGTTTGATTAGGGAACTGGCTGAGGTGCCCGGCTTGTGGGAGACACCAGATGACTAGAGGCCACATGTGGAATTGGCAATACACTGGTCCCCCACCAATGTACAGCATGTGCTAGTGGTGGTAGATACCAGCACAGATTGTAGCATCATCTATGGGGACCTGGATAAGTTTCTAGGCAAGGCTGCATACATGGACAGCTATGGAAACCGGTCAGTGAAAATGAAACCTGTATCTCTGCACCTCGGAGTCAGCCACTTCACTCTCTCCACTTACACACTGTGTATTCTCTCCAATGTTGGGATATATGTTGGAGTTGGACATTTTGCACAGTCTGGACTTACACACCATGGCCAGAGAATGTGTAGTAAAGCTGGTACTATGGGGACATAAACATCACCGACCCCAGGTTTTACCACAACCCCAATGGGTTACCTCCACTCGTCAATACCACTTGTCTGGGGGGCATACGGAGATAACTGAGACTATTAAGAATTTAGAGGAGGTGCAGATAGTGCACAGCACCCACAGCCCCTACAATTCTCCAGCGTGGCCAGACAGAAAGACTGATGGGACTTGGTGGATGACAGTGAATTATCGAGAATTAAATAAAGTAACACCCCCTTTACATGCAGCTGCCCTATCATGGATTTAATAGACCACTTGATGACGGAATTGGGACAGTACCACCATGTGGTAGACTTGGCCGATGCATTGTTCTCATTGCTCCAGAAAGCCAGGAACAGTTTGCCTTCACATGGGAGGGGCGACAATAGACTTTCACAGTGTTACCGCAGCGCTATGCACATAGCCCCACCATATGTCATGGTCTCATTGCCACAGATGTAGCCACCTGGAAATGTCCAAAGGGGATCCACCTATTCCATTATATTAATGATGTTATGTTAACCTCTGATTCTCTTGCAGATTTAAAAGTGGTAGCACCCCTCTTGTGACATTTGGCAGCATGCAGTTGGGCTGTCAATGAATCCAAGGTCCAAGGGCCTGGATTGTCTGCAAAATTCTTGGAGGTTATCTGGTCAGGTAAGATGAAAGCCATACCAGAGGCCATCACAGACAAAATTCAGGCATATCCCTGGCCCACCACGATGAGGCAGCTGCAGACATTTGTGGGCCTCCTGGGATATTGGCAGGTGTTCGTGCCCCATTTGGCTTAAATGATAAAACCATTATACTGATTGACAAAAAAAGGGAGGTACCTGGGATTGGGATTATGAAGCTGAGACAGCCTTCCTGGCAGCTGAGCAGGCTATTCAGCAAGCACAGGCCCTACAAGTGATTGACCAGGGGTGCCCATTTAAACACAAAGTGCATATGACAACAGATGGTTTTGTCTGGGGTCCTACAGCAGCAGATGGAACACTTTAGAACAGCAGTAGGCTTTTGGTCTCAACTTGGGAAGCGAGCTGGGCTCCAGAATTTATTGATAGAGAAGCAATTAGCAGCTGCATGTGCTGCCCTTCAGGCTTATGAGAGTGTGATGGAATGGGCTACAGTCATCATGTGGATGACTTACCGAATAAAGGGGTGGATACATTCATGGGTAATGACCCCCTGTACTGGGACAGCACAGACATCCACTTTAGCAAAGCAGGGTGCCTACTTAGAACAGTGGAGTACCCTGAGTACAAGCCCCTTAGCAGCAGAATTAAAAGAAGTCCTGGGACCTGTATTCCTAATGCAGGATAAGGTCATGGATCAGCTTGAGGCACCCTGGACCCCGAGGCATCATCATTTAAGGAAGGATGTTCCCCTATTCCTGATGGAGCATGGTATACAAAAGGGTCTAGCCAGGGTGCTGCTACTGCCTAGACCACTATCACTGTACAGCCTAGTACTGATACCATATGGTTAAACACTGAGTGTGGACAAAGTAGTCAATGGGCTGAACTCGGGGCAGTGTAGATGGTGATCACCAAAGAGGAGATATGTATAGTAATCTGCACCCACAACTAGGCAGTTTATTGAGGCTTAACCTTGTGGTTAACTACATGAAAGTTACAGAATTGGCTAGTTGGTCACCGGCCCATTTGAGGCCAGGCAATGTGGCAAGGCCTATGGGAAATGGGCCACCAAAAGGATGTAACTCTTTATCATGTATCAGGTCATGTGCCTATTGCTGCCCCTGGCAATGATGAGGCAGATGCCTTGGCCAGGGTCCAATGACTGGAGTCAGTGCCTACATGAGATGTGGCCCTATGGCTACACCAGAAATTAGGCCACGTGGGGGTGTACTGATGAAACAGGTCAGTAAGTGCTGGGGTCTGTCCTCGCCCACACAGGATATTTGGGAGGCCTGTCATAAGTGCCCAGTGTGCACATAAGCATGCCCCAGACAGAGGCAGCTGCCCAGTGTCACACAATAAGTGCCGACAGGGCAGATGCCCTTGGCCAGATGGCAGATGATAGATTACATTGGGCTGCCGCCAAAATTGCAGGGATACACACATGCACTGATGGCTGTAGACATGGCCGCTGGCCTGTTCTTTGCCTACTCTTGCAGGATGGCTGACCAACCACATACCATTCAGCCCCTGAAACATTGGTGTGCTCTATATGGTCATTCCTTGGCCATTGAAAGTGATGGGGAGCACATTTCACTGAATAGCAGATGCCACAGTGGGCACAGCAGATGGACATAGAATGGGGGTTTCATGTTCCATGTAACCCATAGGCTGCTGGCATAATTGAATGACATAACGGACTCTTGAAACATGGGTTATGCTTGGATGTTACTTCCCCATCTTTGTGGGGCTGGAGTTCAAGGCTGGACCTGGTGCTTCAGACCTTGAATGAGCGGCCACAAAAAGGCAGCCCAGATCCAGTGGAGGCACTGCTGCACTGGGCCGCCCCCCTCCCCGCCCCATCCAGCTACAGATACACACCAAGGACGACCTCCTCCAACCAGGTATGGGGACGAACAGTAATCTGTTGTTGCTTGCCCCAGTGACCATAAAGGTAGGGGAACAAAAGACCTGGCTTTGGCCATGAACCCTCCAAGCCCCCCATTGCAGGTGGTTGGCCATTGTAGCCCCCTGGGAGGAAGGCCTACAGTATGATTCACATGTCACTCCTTGGGTATTTAATGTATGACTTCTGCAATTGACCGCTCATAGGGGAACGACCAGGGAAGGACCCTTCCTCCGGGAGACGTATGTGTTGTCTGTGTGGCCTATTATGAGCTCCCAATAACTCTGGCATGGACACAGGACCCAAAGGAACCATGGGGAGCTGAAAAGGTATGGTATCATCATCCAGGGCAGAAGCCCCTGGTGGCTGCACTGCTATCCGGAGATGAGTGGTTGGCCCCTATTTTGCCTGAGGGCATAATTTGCTCCTTTTAGTACCTGTGCCTGCTTGGTTGTTTTGACCATAGGTTGACATGCTCCAACAGCATTGTGGAATAGGCCCACACCTACGCTGAGGTGACAAATATTTCCAGCTGTTGGATCTGCACTGTTGTTCCAGCAGCAGCTGCAGATAGCTTGCCCTGGCACATACACCCAGCTTCTATGGAGAACTGGACATGGCTAGAGACTTGGGGTCCCATAGGTGATGCCTGGAATGGGACACAGCAAGCTTTGGATAGGGGGTGCCACAAACCCATGGCATGCCCACCCCCTGACTGACTTACGGCGTCTACAATGGATGAGGCTGGCTAGTGGGAGAAAACGTGGTGCCCCTAACAGAGGTATCACGATGTATAGAGCAACATTGGGGTAACATCTCCATGGGGTGGTTGCCGCCATAGCCTGCACAAATATAACATGTCACCACACCAAAGGTGTGGTAGTCTAGGCGGCCTCATCAAGGCCGGGCACCAATGGACTTTATGCCCCTGGGAGTTTATGGGTCTGTGGAGACATGGGACGGCCATATTTGCCAGTGAGCTGGACTGGCCACTGTGCCTGGGGCCAGATACGCACCAAGATGACCTCCTCCAACCAGGGGCCAGATACACGCCAAGATGACCTCCTCCAACCAGGTATGGGGACAAACAATAATCTGTTGTGCCTGCCTTATGTGCCTGCCACTGTACTTCCAACATTGCTTAGATGCCCACACACCCAGGAGGAGGTGCATTCTGGTTTTTGCAAGTGCACCAGGTCCCTTGGTGGCTCTACCCTTTAGCTGTGACCATCCCTGGAGCAGGTGTCATCATTGTAGAAATGCAGGTTACAGCCCTTGCAGAGCACTCAGCGTGGGCCATGAATTACACCCCAGTCGCCAACCTTCTCTTAACCAGTGAGGTTGATCAAACCAGAAAGGTGGTGTTGCAAAATCAATGGCCTTAAATATAGTAACGGCTGCCCAAGTTGGCACCTGTGCCCTTATAGGGACACAATGTTGTACATTTATTCCTGACAATCAACAAAACATAGCAGCAGCCTTGCAAGGGATGTCACAGGAGATCAAAGCAGTTGAAAGCCTTACTGACAACCCCGTACAGAGAAGGTGGGCGTCTCTGGCCACTTGCCTGTGTTGGGCCCTAGTAACGGGCAGCATAGCAGGAATATAAGTAGTAGGTTTTTGCTCCCCATATTGTTGCTGTGACCCAAGGATCCTGGGTGCCACCCTGTGGGAACATCTCCCCACTAAGAGGATCCCCTCAGCCTAGGGGGTGGAGTGTAAGGACAATGGCTGCATAGCAGTGAAGAGTAGGCCGAGGTAGACATCTGGTGCAGCATGACACAGCAGGACTGGAGCGCAGGCACACAATCCTGTGTATTATATAATCACAGTTATGTAAACACGTTATGGGTGGGCTCATCGCCTGGCTCTGAGCCACTACTCTCTGTGAAGTATATAAATGTATCACCAACTCTGTGGGAAGTGGCGCATAATAAAGCCGTGTCCCACCTGCCTATGCCCCCCTGAGTGTTCTTTCAACTACCCACCAGCCAGCTACCAACACCCCTCAGACCCCAGGTCGGGTTGGAACCTGACACCCACTAACTGTCCTAGCCACACCCTCTTCTGACCCCTCCTCCCTGGCAACCACCGAGCTGCTTTTGCGCCACCATTGTTTTGTCTTAGAGAAGGTCACCTAAATGGAATCAGACTGAGTACAAGCTTTCAAGGATGGATTCTTTCTGCCACACAAAGTCTTGGCGATACATCCAAGGTGCTGTGTGTCAGTCCTTGGTCCCTTTTTGTTGCCGTGTAGTATTTTATTGCATAGGAGCACCACAGTTTATCCAACACCTACCTGCTGAAAGACATTAATATTGTTTCCAGTGTTTGGAAATTTTGAAGATTGCTGCTATATGCATTCATGTACAGTTTTTTGTGTAAACGTGAGGGGTTTTTTGTTGTTTGTTTGTTTGTTTTTGTAGCTTAAATAGCCTGGAGTGAGATTACTGACTGAGGCAGTCCCGTTATATGTTAGGGCCCACTTTTAAAGAACACAAGTGGCCAGGTGCGGTGGCTCACGCCTGTAATCTCAACACTTTGGGAGGCCAAGGTGGGTGAATCACCTGAGGTTGGGAGTTCAAGACCTGCCTGTCCAACATGGAGAAACCCAATCTCTACTAAAACTACAAAAATTATCTGGGTGTAGTGGCACAGGCCTGTAATCCCAGCTGCTTGGAAGGCTGAGGAAGAAGAATCACTTGAACCTGGGAGGCAGAGGTTGCACTGAGCCAAGATTGTGCTATTGCACTCCGGCCTGGTCAACAAGAGTGAAACTCCATCTCAAAAAAATAAAAAAAGAATACAAGTGTTTTCAAGATTATAAAAAATCATATTGGAGGAAAAAAACACTGTACTAGTTGCATGGCATGGAATAATCTTTTTTAAGCATATTTACTATCTATATTAGACATAATTTTTCAGATTATAAGGAACAGAAGTCCTCAGCTTAAGTGAAGAGAAGTGCAGTAACAGGAAAGGGATGTGTCTCATGGAGCCCCAGGACAGGGATGCAGCAGGAGCCACTGGCAGATGGAAAACAGGGCCAGGAAGGTGCCAAGCATCTCCCTGCATCCCTTGTATCTGCTTCTTTATGGGCATCTGCTTTATTCTTCTCTGCTGGAAAATGTATTCTCTGCTCCTTGGTCCTCAGGATATTTAGAAAATGCCACCTAGAGTTTCAGAGTTCATATATTAGAAGCCTAGCCATGCAGTAAGTCTGACTCTCTGTCCATGCAGATTCCATGTTGGTAGGACAAGAACTCTGGCTGGCAGCAGATTCAGGCCCAATCAGTAAAAACTTCTATTCCTATAAGCCAACATGGCTGCCAGTGGCAGCCTCTCCCACCACAACTACGTGGACTGGGGAGCACTTCCCAGAGAAGAGATACTTGCATGGAAGAGGCCTGCTCCGCATCAACCTCATCCCTCACCAGCGAAGCCTCTGCCCACCCCTTTATAGCCCCACAACAGGACGGAGGATCAGCCAATCCTGGGCCAGAGAGTGAGATGAGGTCTTGTCTGATTGTGCTCCTGGGTGGGGTTACTGTACCATAAAGCAGGGGTCCCCAACCCCCAGGCCATGGGCCGGTACTGGTGTGTGGCCTGCTGGGAACCAGGCTGCACAGCAGAAAGTGAGCAGCAGGTGAGCATGAGCAAGCAAAGCTTCATCTGTATTGACAGCTGCTCCCCATGGTTCACGTTACTACCTAAGATCTGCTTCCTCTCAGATCAGCGGCGGCACTAGATTCTCACAGGAGCATGAACCCTGTTGTGAACTACACACGTGAGGGATCTAGGTTGCACACTCCTTTTGAGAATCTAATGCCTGATGATCTGAGGTGGAGCTGAAGCAGTGATGCTAGCGCTGGGGAGTGGCTGCAAATACATATTAACATTAGCAGGGAGGTTTGACTGCACAGACCATAATAAATCAATTGCTTGCAAACTCATATCAAAGCCCTATCAGTGAGTAGGAAGTGACAATTAAGCTGCATCTGGTGGCTTAATTGAAGTACATCAGTGAGTTGATGTACTTTAATTGTACAGCTGCCCCTGGTGGTCATAAAAGTATGTTTGAAACAACTTCAAATCTCCATACATTCTGGAGCATATTAAAAATATGCTCACTCTCATAGTACTCTTTTAATTAGAATATACTCACTCTCATATTATACGCTTATTTAGAATATACTAACTCTCAAAGTACTCTTTTATTTAGAATATACTCATTTTCAAAGTACTCTTTTATTTAGAATATAATCCCTCTCAAAGTACTCTTTTATTTTTTTATTTTATTTTTTTTTTTTTGAGACAGAGTTTCACTCTTCTTACCCAGGCTGGAGTGCAATGGCGCAATCTTGGCTCACCGCAACCTTTGCCACCTGGCTTCAAGCAATTCTCCTGCCTCAGCCTCTCAAGTAGCTGGGACTACAGGCGTGTGCCACCATGCCCAGCTAATTTTTGTATTTTTTAGTAGAGACGGGGTTTCGCCTTGTTGACCAGGATGGTCTCGATCTCTTGACCTCGTGATCCACCCGCCTCGGCCTCCCAAAGTGCTGGGATTATAGGTGTGAGCCACCGCGCCCAGCCCCAAAGTACTATTTTATTTAGAATATACTCACACTCAATGTACTCTTTTATTTAGAATATACTCACTCTCAGAGTACTCTTTCATAAAAAATATACTCACTCTCAAATTATTTAGAATATTCTCACTCTCAAACTACTCTTTTATTTATAATATACTCACTCTCAAAATACTGTTTTATTTAGAATATACTCACTCTCAAAGTACTCTTTTATTTATACTATACTAACTCTCAAAGTACTCTTTTATATAGAATATACTCACTCTAAAAATACTTTTTTAGAAAAAATATACTCACCCTCTAAGGACTCTTTTATTTACAATATACTCACTCTCAAAGTACTCTTTATATAGAATATACTCATTATCAAACTATTTTCTGACTATAGTCACAAAGGCACCGAAAAGCCTGTTTCCATTTCCAACATCCTATCTTTGTGACGCAGGGTTTTCTGCAGTGGCAGCAACCAAAACGAGCTCATGGAGTAGACTGGACGTAAGCAACACACTTGGGGTGTCAGCGTCTCTATCACCCCAGATGAGAAAACGAGCTCATGGAGTAGACTGCACGTAAGCAACAGACTTGGGGTGTCAGCGTCTCTATCACCCCAGATGAGAAAACGAGCTCATGGAGTAGACTGCACGTAAGCAACAGACTTGGGGTGTCAGTGTCTCTATCACCCCAGATGAGAAAACGAGCTCATGGAGTAGACTGCACGTAAGCAACAGACTTGGGGTGTCAGTGTCTCTATCACCCCAGATGAGAAAACGAGCTCATGGAGTAGACTGCACGTAAGCAACAGACTTGGGGTGTCAGTGTCTCTATCACCCCAGATGAGAAAACGAGCTCATGGAGTAGACTGCACGTAAGCAACAGACTTGGGGTGTCAGTGTCTCTATCACCCCAGATGAGAAAACGAGCTCATGGAGTAGACTGCACATAAGCAACAGACTTGGGGTGTCAGTGTCTCTATCACCCCAGATGAGAAAACGAGCTCATGGAGTAGACTGCACGTAAGCAACAGACTTGGGGTGTCAGTGTCTCTATCACCCCAGATGAGAAAACGAGCTCATGGAGTAGACTGCACGTAAGCAACAGACTTGGGGTGTCAGTGTCTCTATCACCCCAGATGAGAAAACGAGCTCATGGAGTAGACTGCACGTAAGCAACAGACTTGGGGTGTCAGTGTCTCTATCACCCCAGATGAGAAAACGAGCTCATGGAGTAGACTGCACGTAAGCAACAGACTTGGGGTGTCAGTGTCTCTATCACCCCAGATGAGAAAACGAGCTCATGGAGTAGACTGCACGTAAGCAACAGACTTGGGGTGTCAGTGTCTCTATCACCCCAGATGAGAAAACGAGCTCATGGAGTAGACTGCACGTAAGCAACACACTTGGGGTGTCAGTGTCTCTATCACCCCAGATGAGAAAACGAGCTCATGGAGTAGACTGCACGTAAGCAACAGACTTGGGGTGTCAGTGTCTCTATCACCCCAGATGAGAAAACGAGCTCATGGAGTAGACTGCACGTAAGCAACAGACTTGGGGTGTCAGTGTCTCTATCACCCCAGATGAGAAAACGAGCTCATGGAGTAGACTGCACGTAAGCAACACACTTGGGGTGTCAGTGTCTCTATCACCCCAGATGAGAAAACGAGCTCATGGAGTAGACTGCACGTAAGCAACAGACTTGGGGTGTCAGTGTCTCTATCACCCCAGATGAGAAAACGAGCTCATGGAGTAGACTGCACGTAAGCAACAGACTTGGGGTGTCAGTGTCTCTATCATCCCAGATGAGAAAACGAGCTCATGGAGTAGACTGCACGTAAGCAACACACTTGGGGTGTCAGTGTCTCTATCACCCCAGATGAGAGCGTCCAGCTGCTGGAAAACAAGCTCAGGGCTCCCACTGATTCTACATGATGGTGAGTGGTAGAATTATTTCATTATATATTACAATGTAATAAAAATAAAGTGTACAATGCATGTAATGCTCTTGAATCATCCCAAAACTACCCCCCTACCCCAGTCTGTGGAAAATTTGTCTTCCACGAACCATTCCCTGGTGTCAGAAAGGTTGGGGACTGCTGCCTTAAAGGTTTTCTCTTCATTCTCTTGTGTCTCCTGACATGCCTGGTTCCTTAGGGCAGATCAGCCAGCCTCTTTTCTCTTCCACTCAGGGGTATTGTGGGGGGAAGGGACTTCTTACATGGCCGGGGTAGCTGTCTTTTCTACCAAACCCACAAGGGTATTCCAGTTCCTCATTTCAATTTGAGGAGAGGAAGGTGATTGGGGGAAACTTTTACAAAAATCTACAAAGATACTTGCCCAGATATGAACAATATGGTGCTTTAATTCCAATTCTGCTCCTGAACTAGGTATAAAGCTGCTCTAGACACTCTCTGAGGTGGAGGGGGGGGCGTGATAGGCAGAGCAGGACTGGAGCACTCCTGGGTCCTTGCCCATAATACCATCACATACCAGCAATGCCCTACCTAATTCCTAACCACTCCCAAGAGGCAGCTAAGACTACATCCCAACTACCCCAGTGGATCTTTAACTACTGCTTGCCTGGCCTCTTCAGAGACACATCAAAGAATTGATAAATAGGTGCAATGGAGCTCTAAATTCCAACCTCCTTTAGAAGAGGAATTGACTGAAATGTAGCCATTTGGCTATCCCTCCATATATTCCCTCCAGAGATCACACAGGTCATGGTCAAGGTGAAAGGCCTCTGTCTGGCCTCCTAAGCACCAACGTAAGACATAGATTTGAGAAACAGAACAGTGTCCTTCTTTGCAGAAGGTCCCAGAATTTTTCTCTTAAAAAAATGTTTCTGTTTGAAATGGGAGACAAGGGGCTGGTAGAACAAGTGTGAGCTTTGAAGACTGCAGAATTGGGGCTTGCATCCCAGCTCTGTTACATATGGCTTCAGAAAACCACCCAAACTCCCTTAGCTTCATTTTCCTCCCCAGTGATGCATCCCTGGCTGTTGTGAGGATTAAAGAAAATGCTTCCTGTGAGCGCCAACACCAGGTAAATCCTCCCAGCCATTTGTCCTCTCTTCTTCCTCTTTATCAGCACAACCCCAGAAAAATCCCTTAGGACTTAAAGCTGCATTTGACATTTATTATTTTGTTTGCTTAAAAGCATTTCTGTTTACAGTTTTCTAAGGGGGAGAAAAAAGGAAAGGCTTTTTTTTTTTTTTTTTTTTTTTTTTTGACAGAGTCTCACTCTGTCACCTGGGCTGGAGTGCAATGACACAATCTTGGCTCACTGCAACCTCCACCTCCCAGGTTCAAGCAATTCTCCTGCCTCAGCCTCTCAAGTAGCTGGGATTGCAGGCCCCCCACCACCACGCCCGGATAATTTTTTGTATTTTTAGTAGAGACGGGGTTTCGCCATGTTGGCGCGGCTGGTCTCAAATTCCTGACCTCAGGTGATCTACCTGCCTCAGTCTCCCAAAGTGCTGGAATTATAGGTGTGAGCCACTGCACCCAGCCAGTCGTCCCATTGGGTACTCACGTGAAGTGAGTTTATAGCTTTTGTATGTGTCCAAGACCACTTCATTCTATCCCTCCTTCTAGGCATCCCAGGTCCCTATCCTCCTTCTTTGATGGCCCTGCATACAATAGCTAACATTTGTTTGTGTGCATTGGTCTCCCTGACTAGCTTGGGGAACAGGAGCCTGTCTGTGTCATCTTCACATTTCCAATTCATGGCACAAGGTCTGGCACACAACAAAAAAAAAATGCAAATTTGTTGGTAGAGTGAGGGAGTGACTGAAATGTAGCCACAGCTATGCTCTGACTTGGAGAGATTTTGATTCATGTCTTCTCTGTGTCATAGGTTGACAGTTGGCTGCTTGAGTTTTAAGCTACATTTAGACATTCCTTATCCTTCCCCTAAAGAAAAAGAAAATCAGTTGCAAGAAATTAACATATTCAATTTACTTGCATGTCCCTTGGAGAAAACCATTCATCCTCAACAGAAAATTCTGTTGAGCTGGTCAGATCATTTATTCCTCACTAGAGGGCAAAATGTTGAGAAAATCTACCCCATTGATTGATTGCCACTCTGGTCCCGGAGAAGGTCTGAACCACCACGACTTCTTTCCAGGTGATTATATGCTAGGCATTAATCCTTATTAGGATTACATTACATTGTCACAAAGCCAGTAATGTACATTAGCATGTAATGTAATCCTAATAAGAAAAAAAAAGTTTTCCTCGAAGACTGAACTCAGGAGAAAATATTTGCAAACCCTTCATCTATCTGATAAGGGGTTAGTATCCAAAATAAATAAGAATCTCCTACAACTCAATAACACAAAAACAAATAGCCCAATTTAAAAATGGGCAAAGAACTTGAATAGACATTTCACCAAAGAACGCAAACAAATGTCTGCAGTTACGTGAGAGTGCTCAATGTCACTAATTGTCAGTAAAATGAAGATCAAAACTACAATGAGATACCACCTCCTATCTGTTAGTATGGCTAGTATCCAAAATATCTAAAAATAAGTATTGGCAAGGAGGTGGAAAAACTGGAACACTTGTGCCTTGTTGGTAGGAATGTAAAATTGTGCAGCTGCTATGAAAACCACTAAGGAAGTTCCTGAGAGTTAAAAATAGAACTATCATATGATCCAGTAAGCCCACTTCTAAGTATATACTTTAAAAAATTGAAATCAGAATCTTGAAGAGGTATCTGCACCTCCATATTTATTGTAGCGTTATTTACAGTAGCTGAGGTATGGAAACAACCCAAATGTCCATCAGCAGATGAATGAATAAAGAATACGTGGCATGTATCTGCAATTGGGATGCTATCTGGCCTTCAAAAGGAAGGAAATCCTACCATTTGCAACAACCTGGATGAACCTAAAGGACGTCATGCTAAGTGAAATAAGCCAAGCACAGAAGGCAACTGCTTCATGACTCTACTCATATGTCGCATCTGAAGCAGCCACACTCTCAAAGGGAGAAAATAAAATGGTGGTTGCCAGGAGCTGGGGAAAGGAGGGAGTGGTGAATAGTTACTCAATGCGTATAAAGTTTCAGTTTTGCAAGACAAAAAAGTTCTAGAGATTTGCTGTACAGCATAGTACTGATAGTTAATACTATTTTGTGCACTTCAAAATATATTAAGAGAATAAATAGATTTCATGTTAAGTGTTCTTACCACAAAAAAATTCACCAAAAAAAAAAAGACAAAGAAATTTTGGAGGTGATGGATATGCTTAGTGCCTTGATTGTGGTGAGAGTATAATATGGTGCCATTCTTATGCTGCTGTAAGGAAATTCCTGAGGCCAGGTAATTTATAAAGAAAAGAGGTGTAATTGGCACATGGTTCTGCAGACCTTACAGAAGCATAGCACCAGTATCTGCTTCTCGTGAAGCCTCAGGAAGCTTCCACTCACGGCAGAAGGCAAAGCAAGAGCAGGCATGTTGCATGGTGTGAGGGGGAGCAAGAGGGAGAGAGGAGAGGTCCCAGGCTCTTTCAAACAACCAGATCTGATGTGAAATAACTGAGCAAGGACTCACTCATTGCTACGAGGATGGCACTAAACCATTTAGGAGGGATCCACTCCCACGACCTAATACCTCCCACTATACCCCACTTCCAACATTGGAGGTCACATTTCAACATGAGATTTGGAGGGGACAAACCATATCACATGGATGTGTACATATATCCAAATCCATCAAAATGCATACATTAAGTATGTGTAATTGTTGTATATCAATTGTACCTCAATAAAGCTTAAAAACAAATAATTTTTTTAAAAAGACTGACTCCAGTAATGAAGATAAATTCTCTAATCACTCAATTTCTCACCGAGTGCAAGATGATTAAAGACGTTCATTGCATCCCAAGACAGGGCTTCAAGTTCAACTATAAGAGGAGATAAAATAGTGTAAATATCTAACATTCACGTTGAGAAGATGTGGCCAAAAACTCAAAGAAATGTTTTTGGACAGGACAGCCCTAATCACTGCAGATCGAAGAAGGTTGTCATCTAACTCTCTCGCTAAACAAAGCCCAATGTCCCTTTTATCCACTTTCAACAGCTCCTCACCCTTGAGGCCCACCTTAAAATTTGTGTCTGATGACGACACCATTCCTCCAAACAGGCTCACTTAGAGCCATTCCTTATTGTGCTGGGAATGTTTGCATCTGTTTTCCCTACAGGAGAGGAAATGGGGTCTTAGTCCTTTGGAAGCTCCCCCAGTACTTGGCATATATAAGTAATAATGACAACAGCAGCTTACATTTGCTGTATCCTGCAGTGCTCCAGGCACCTTTGCTATAGACATTACAAACACTCCATATCGCATCACTCAACATCCATTACAAATGTTTATATCATTTAATCCTGAAAACAAACCCACAAGGGTCAAAGGAATTGTTTTCTGCTTTTCTCCCAATATTTTATTATAAAACTTTCAAACACACAAAAGTTGAAAGAACTGTACAGTAAGCACTCATATATCCCCTACCTAGATTCTCCAATCAACATTTTAACTTGCTTTATTATCTCTCTCTCCATCTGTTCTTCCCTTTTACATCTATCAGTTCATCTTATTTGGGGAGGCATTTTATTTTTTAATGCAAGAAGTTTTTAATTTTTAAATCCTTTTTTAAACTTTAAAGTTCAGGGGTACATGTGAAAGTTTGTTATATAGGTAAACACATATCACAGGAGTTTTTTGTACAGATTATTTTGTTAGTTTGTTAAGGATAATTACCTCCAGCTCCATCTATGTTCCTGCAAAGTACATGATCTCATTCTTTTTACAGCTGCATAGTATTCCATGGTGTACCACATTTTCTTTGTCTAATCAACCATTTATGGGCATTTAGATTGATTCCATGTCTTTGTTTTTGTGAACAGTGCTGCAGTGAACATACACATGCATGTGTTTCCATAGTAGAATGATTTATATTCCCTTGGGTACATACCAAGTAATGGGATTGCTGGGTCAGATGGTAATTCTGCTTTTAGTTCTTTGAGGAATCACCACCTTGCTTTACATAATGTTTGATGTAATTTACACTCTTACCAACAGTGTATAAGAATTCCCTTTTCTCTGCAACCTAACCAGCATCTGTTATTTTTTGGCATTTTATTAATAGTCATTCTGACTAGTGTGAGATGGTATCTCATTGTGGTTTTGATTTGCATTTCTCTAACAATCGCTGATGTTGAGCTTTTTTATATACTCTTGTTGGCTACATGTATGTATTCTTTTGAAAAGCGTCTGTTCATGTCCTTTGCCCACTTTTTAATGGGGTTATTTTGTTTTTTTTCTCGCAAATTTGTTTACGTTCCTTATAGATGCTGGATATTAGACCTTTCTCAGATGCATAGTTTACGAATATTTTCTCCCATTCTGTAGGTTGTCTGTTTACTCTGTTGATAGTTTCTTGTGCTGTGCAGAAGCTCTTAAGTTTAATTAGATCCCAATTTGTCAGTTTTTGCTTTTGTTGTGATTGCTTTTGGCATCTTTATCATGAAATCATTGCCAGTTACTATGTCCCGAATGGTACTGCCTAGGGTGTCTTCCAGGGTTTTCATAGTTTTGGGTTTTACATTTAAGTCCTTAATCCATCTGGAATTTGTTTTTCAATATGGTGTAGGGAAGGGGTCCAGTTCTAATCTTCTGCTTATCGCTAGTCAGTTATCCCAGCATTGGGATGTATTTTAAAGTAAGTGCAAGTGTGTATTTAATTTCTAATTTATAGATTCACAGTTTCAGAAAGGTTAAACATTTTTGCAAAAGGTCATACAGCAAATAAGTGGTAGAGCCAGTATTTAATTCCCCATCTGTTTCCTGAAGAATGCATTTTCTTCCCGTTTACTATTCTGCATCCAAGTAACATTTGGTGAATGAATAAAGAAGTAATGTCATTTGTGAACAGCATAGGTACAGAGATGCCAATTTATTGGCAAATGAAAAGCTACATTCAAGTGTGCTATGTCCATGTTTTGAAGAGGGTTTCATTCAGTAACTTAATAAACATTATTTACAGGGCAATGATTTATATTAGACAACATTATTGTGGGAGAAACAGACACTGAAAATAAATTGAAAAAAATGCATATAGTGATTGGCATGAAAGAAATCAAAAAGGATGAGGGTGTAGGAAATGTCTGGGTCCCAGAGTTGATGCTGGCTGGGAAGGAAGGAGAGAGGGGCACCAAGGAAGGTAAAAGTAACTCTGGTGATGAATCCAAATGATGAAAAGAAACTAGTCCTGCAGAAGATGTAAAGAAAGCATGTTTCACCCAAAAGGAACAGCAGGTGCAAAGTCACTGAGGTGGGAACAATCTTGACACATCTGGGGACTAGAAAGACAAGGAGGCTGAGCAAACAAGAAAAATCGTAACAGATGAGGTTAGAGAGAGGTATAGGGGTGACCTCAAAGGGCAAGGTAGAAATCTTGAGTGTAAACTGTAGGTGCAATGGAAAGCAATCAGAGGATTTTTAAAAAGGCAGGAGTGACAAAATCTGATGCACCATATTTAAAGATGACTCTGACTAAATATGTAAACTAGACTTTAGGAGGCAAGATTGAAAGCAGTGAGACCAGTGTTATGGGCTAAATTGTGATATCCCAAAATTCATCTGTTGAAGCTCTAACTGCCAATACCAAAGAATGTGACTACATTTGAAGATAGGGCCTTTAAACAGGCAGTTTTTAATAATGTAAATAGCTTTAGGGATCCAGGTGGTTTTCGGGTATATGGATGAATTGTGTAGTGGTGAAGTCTGGGATTTTAGTGCACCCATCACCTGACTAGTGTACAGTGTACCCAGTAGGTAGTTTTCATTCCTCACTTCACCTCCCATTCTCCCTCCTTCTGAGTCTCTAATGTCCATCATACCACTCTGTATGCCTTTGCATACCTATCACTTAGTTCTCACTTATAAGTGAGAACACATGGTATTTGAGTTTTCATTCCTGAGTTACTCCACTTAGAATAATGTCCTTCAGTTCCATCTAAGTTGCTGCAAAAGACATTATTTCATTCTTTTTTATAGCTGAGTAGTATTCCATGGTGTATATATAAAATGCACTTTATCCACTCAACAGTTGGTGGGCACTTAGGTTGATTTTATGTCTTTGCAATTGTGAGTTAAGCACTTAAACTATGGTCATTAGGGTGGGCCTTAATGCAATGTGACTGGTGTCCTTATAAGAAAAAACTTTAACTCAGACATATGCAAGGGGAAGATCATGTGACAACTCAGGGAAAAGACAGCTATCTACAAGCCAACAAGAGAGGACTCAGGAGAAACCAATTCTGCCTGCACATCGATCTCAAATTTCCAGCTTCTAGAATTTGGCAAAATTAATTTCTGTTGTTTAAGTCACCCACTCTGTGGTATTTCGTAAAACAGCTTTAGCAAACAAATACAACCAGTTTAGAGACCGTCGCCATGGTCTGTTTGAAGGAAGTTGATGTCTTGAATAGAAGTGGCAGCATTAGGATATATTTTGAAAGTAAAGCCACCAGGATTTGCTGATGGATCAGATGCAAGAGAGAAGGAAATCGAAGAGTCAAAGTCAGAAAGGACTCTAAGAACTGGGCTTGAGCTATTGGATGAATGGAGGTGAGGACAATCTGGAGAAGAACTCATTAGTGGTGGAAGTCTAGAGTTCTGTTTTGGACAAGCTAAGTTGAGCAATGGAGCAGCCAATGAAGTGTGAGCTATGTTGAGCCCACACAGTAACCATGGAAATATCTAATTCCACTGAGCATCTGATGTGTACCAAGCACCATGCTTGGTACTTTTGCAAAGAGATAGGAATAAAATTTAGATCTTAAAGAACTTATGATCCAAAAATTCATTAACTAATTTTAAAGCCTTCATGATCTATGTCCCATAAGACCACATGTCCCATAGCAGTCAAAATCAAAGACAAATTCTTGGACAGAACTGCAATGATGTAATAAATTTCTAGGGCATCTCTGGGGCCAGGTGCATGTGACATTTGAGTAAGAGTCAAGGATGTAAAACTGCCTACATAGTCGTGTTAAATGATCAGAAATTAACATAACATGTTTTTGTGAAGATGATTTCATTTGTCTGGGAAGCTGCATTCTTAGAACAAAGAGAGTCAAGGACAGAAATGTATTATGAGATAAGTTCCACCTTCAGATTCAACCCACACAAGTAAAAAAAAAGTTAGATTAGCCTTGAGTTCATGAACAAGTGGTGCTTGACATCCAAATAAATGGCTGGAGTAGGTGATGTTGCCCTCTCTTTTATTTCTTTGGAACAGAGAAGCAGAAATCTATATTACTTCCCATCTGGCTCCATGTTTCAGAGACATGCCTACTTCCTGAAATGGAACAGAGAACCTGTTCCTAACCCAGTCTAACCCCTGATGGCAACACTGGGGCTTAGTTCCATTTTTCCCTCTTGGTCCCCCATTCTAACATTTGGTAAACTTTCTCCAAATGTATCTTCCAGTGTCTTTTTTGTTAGGTCAGGCTGAATATAGAATTTTTACACTGACCTATTCAGCTAACACTGTACTGTGAACATTCTTCATGTTATTAAATATCATTTGACATTACAAGTCAATGGTCCTATGATATTCCATCATCTGGACACATATTCATCTAGGCAAGTCCTTTGAGTTAACATTCAGATGGTTATAAATAGTTTCCTTTCAGAAATAATGGTGCAATTAATGATCGCAATGCTAATTTGGATATTCTTCTGCTTTTCTAAAGATCGCTATTTTTAAGACATAGCAGTATCTTTGGGTCCTGTGTATGAATTTTTGTTCACCATTGTTGGCTCTGCATATAAGCCTTCCCTCCTTTGACCCTCCCTCTGTGTCTGGTAACCTCACTTGGACCACTCTGCAGATCCTCTTAAGCACTTGGGATCTACAACTGCCCTCACACCCCCCATACTTTAAAATATAAGTGCTAATGTGAACCCAGCCTGAGGAGGCTTTGGAGGGTCTCTGAAGTTATAGAAGGGGAGATTTGAAACCTGGGGCAAAACTACTGCTCTAGGTAGAGAGGAAGAGAATTCAAACTTGCTAACAACCTAGAACCTTCGCTCAGAAGTAATTTTCCTGAAAGCTCAATTCGGAAGCGCAAACCCTGCAGGAAGGCACAGAAGCCCAGTAAGAAGCTATGTCAGTGTCTGCAGTGAGGAGGACTGCTCCAGAAGGCATCAGAGCCACTGTCAGCTGATGGCTTAAATTAGAATGATAGTGGCCAGGCACAGTGGCTCAGGCCTGTAATCCCAGCACTTTGGGAGGCCAAGGCAGGTAGATCACCTGAATTCAGGAGATTGAGACCAGCCTGGCCAACATGGTAAAACCCCGTCTCTATAAAAAATACAAAAATTAGCTGGTGTGCCTGTAATTCCAACTACTTGGGTGGCTGGGGTGGGAGAATTGCTTGAACCCTGGAGGCAGAGGTTGCAGTGAGCAAAGATTGCACCACTGCACTCAAGCCTGGGTGACAGAGAGAGACTGTGCCAAAAAAAAAAAAATAGAATGATAATGGATGTATTTTTATAGATGTTTTTGCTTTGTGTTTTAAACTGTGAATAAATTTTTGTTGAATTGTAGCAAATATCTTTTTATTGTGTTTATTCATTTTTACTTAATTTATTGAATGCCAAACATTAAATTAATTTTCTTTTAATTATTAATTAAATTAATAAAATGATATTATATGGTATTACATGAAATACAGAAATACTAGTATTTTTATTTTATGCCAGTATTAAGATGGCTAGCTGCATTGAACATCTTGACATATAAATTTTTCTACAAAATTACATGAAGTTCCATGCCCCAGTGTCAGGAGCCATGCCTAGAAAGCTATACGCACATTTTGCAAGCAGTCCTAATACTGAGGGACTGTGTTAACTTCTCTTCCCAAGTCCACAAGTGGCATGGTTTCAAAGGCAGAAATTTCCCAGCAACATGCCCCACTTGCCTTCATTCATGTCCCTATCTAGGAACCAGAGTTCTTTGTCTGACTTTCATGCACTCAAGCTCGGTAGAAAGCCCAGGTGAGCTTCCTTTGTTTAAAAAGACCACCAAAAGCCTTGGAAGGAGGAGCTCTATTGCAAGCCAGGCAGCCAATCCAGCATCAGAGTCAAAGATCAATCACTCCAGAGAAAGTCTGGAAGAACTCCTCTCACTGGATGAGAACTTGAATGGGGCAGGAGTAACTCTGGGGTTAAATTCCCCCTACTCCCTTACCTATACGGGTTTCCCTCTCTGGGATTCCCTCTGACAGCAGCATGGGAGCCTTCTTTCTCTCTCTCTCTCTCTCTCTCTCTCCATATATACACATGTGTGTATATATACACACACACACACACACACATATATATTCACATATATGTATGCACGTATATATATACACATGTATATATATATACACACACGTATATGTGTGTATGTGTGTGTATATATATATATACCTGTGCGGACTCCAACTCTGGATCCCCTCCCACGACAGCATGGGAGCCCTCTCTATTTCTCTTTCTCTCTCTCTGCCTAATAAATGGCTTTTCTGCAAAACTCTCTGAGTCTGATACTTACTTAAACAAGCTCACCACACCACCAGAGCTCCCTCCCCATTCTTGGGTAAGTGAGGCCCAAGGACCTGGGAAAACATATCCGATCAGGGAACAGGGAGCATCTTTGGAACACCCCTGCAACCTGCTCCTGTCCCCAGGTTACAATACTGTGCTTCAGAAGTAGTAGTGAAAACTTCACAGTAGTCAAATCAGCTATTGGACACTAAGTCACCCCCCACAGCCTTCACTCTTGCTGTCCTGTCTCCTGGTGACTGGTTCCTCCTATATCCTTCCAATCTCTGTGAAGTGGAAGCCCACATTGCTGGCTGGGGTCCGTCCTTCTCTCTCACTCTTTTTCTGGGATTTGACATGTGCACCACTTCATACATCTAAGAACCTCCACTCAATTCTTCCCCCATCCAACACATCCTTATCTCTAAGCTTTTCCCCATTTATAATCCTAAAACTTGTAACTCACAACCCATTCCCCAACAAATGAATCAAAACCCAAAACCACAGCCTTAGAAGAGAAGGGAAAATAAACTCTCTGCAACTTTCCTTGACTTCTCCATCTGTTGTTCTCTTCTTTTAATCTTCCCACAGAAAGCATAGGAAGTAAGAAAGAGAGGAAAGCATCTCATCTGTCATGAAGTGACAAACAAAATAAGCATATTATGTCCTTCTATCCCAAAGTTTAGTCAACAGTAGAGAAAATGTAGCAGAAAGAGAGTAGGCAAACATATAACCCTGGCTTACAAGCTGGGTGGACTGGGAAGTTATTTGATGGCATTCCCCTTTCTTGCACAATAAAATAGTGCAATAATACCTATTGCATAGAAGTTTGTGCAAATTCAACATATACAAAGCACCTGGAGCACACTATGCATTTAAGTAATGATAATTATTATTAACTCACACACCTCATTCATGGCTCCCATTTATACGGAGTTACAGAAGTGACTTGGATGTGCTGGACAAGAGAGCACTCTTTTCAGCCCCAGGAAAGCATGCTGAGCACTGCAACGAAAAAACGTTTTGACACAGTGCCATTACCAGGACTAACAAACATTCACAGGAAATTCCCTTGGTGCCCATAAGCCCTTACAAACCTACCACCCTTGAGTTTGTCTAAGCACATGTTGAAGCAATTTCTGTTTTCAGTTCATAAAACCTCTTGGGATAACAACTTCCACTGGTTAGTCATAGTCCGTAAATCAACTCTTCACTAACAAAACAGCATTCAGGGGAGGCAATGAGACTGGCGGGGAAGAAGATCAGGCTCTGTTTTCAGGTGTGGATTGAGTCTTCCTTTTTCTACTTGTGAAGTCTTGAGTAAGTGGCTTACCTCTGTGATCTTCAGGTTCATCGCTATGAAGTAAGGAAGATGGTACCTAAGCCAAACCTTCTTCAACCTCATAGGCTTTGACACTATTTGCCCTCCCTGCTAGATTGCTTTCCCATGCACATCCACATGGCTTGCTTGCTCATTTCATTAGTCATTGCTCAAACTCACCTATAATAAATTTTCCATGTCTGTACCATAAATACCTTTAAAAGGGGGGACAAAAAAAAAATTTCTTGTCCAGGCATGGTGGTGCATACCTGTAATCCTAGCACTTTGGGAGGCTGAGGGGGTGGATCACAAGGTCAAGAAATCGAGACCATCCTGGCCAACGTGGTTAAATACTGACTTTACTAAAAATACAAAAATTAGCCAGCCATGGTGACACACTCTTGCAGTCCCAGTTACTCGAGAAGCTGATGCAGAAGAATCACTTGAACCAGGGAGGTGGAGGTTGCAGTGAGCCTAGGTCGTGCCACTGCACTCCAGCCTGGGTGACAAGAGTGAGACTCCATCTCAAAAGAAAAAAAAAATTATTTTCAGACATTGAACAATGGGAAAAGAGTCTCACTTACCTTAGAGTAGAGAAGCAAATGAGATGAGTTTTATTAATGAATTAGTTTTATGTCTGTAGTTAATATCTGCACGTCAGCATAGAGAGAAGCCCAAACAGAGACTGAAAATCTTCCTGAGTTGAATACTAGAGGACAGAGATGACTGGAGTTTGTGGGAAGGAATACCAGAAAGGAGGGAGCTAAGCAGAGAAAATTCTCCAAAAATCTGTGTAAGTCTTCTCTACCTATCTTTGGATAAATGCAAATTTGCATGTGCATGAGATAAAACTCTACAGGACTGTGAAAAGAACAACCGCTGGGGACCTACCAGCTGAACAAATCCCATTGCTCCCACATGGCTGGCAAACATTTGAGTACCTGCCACCCAGACTAGAGAGAACATGATAAAAACTGAGACCAGAAACAATACCCACCAACTATAGAATATCCATTTTAGTCAAACTCTGTTAGAACAAATCTTAATAAATGTTAAAGGACTGAAAAAACATGGATACATTCTCTAACCACAATAGAACTAAATAATAAATCAATAATAAAAAGACATCAAAAATACTAAATATTTATAAATTAAACAACATACATCTAAATAATCCATTGGTCAAAGAAGGAAAAACAAAAAATCATAAAGTATTTTAAACTGAAGTAAAAACAAAGCATAACAATTGGATGCAGCTAAATCAGTACTTAGAGGAAAATGTATAGCTGTAAATACTTCAAGTTGTTTTTAAAAAGAATGACTAAAACCTATTATCTAAGGGTTTACCTTTAAATGTTAAAACAGAAGAGAAAATTAAGCTCAAGTTAAGGAGTAAATAGGAAATAATAAAGATGAGTGCAGAAATTAATGAAATAGAAAATGTCAAACAATAAAAACTTTACAAACAATAAATTCAAAGCTGATTCTTTGAAAATTTTTTTTTAGGGGGAGGGAGTCAAGATGGCCAAATAGACACAACTCCGGTGCACAATACCCAGCGACAGAGACACAGAAATCCAGAGATCTCCTAGCTCCAACCAAGGTACCAGGTGCATTTCAATGGGTCTGGTCCAAAGGTGAGCAAAGCCTAGGCAGGGCAGACTGAAGCGGGGAGGGGTGCTGCTTCACCCAGAAAGTGCATCTGACCAGTGAGTCGGAGGCTCCCCTTCTGGCACTCTGGTCCAGTTACAGCGCTTCCCCCAAAGCCTCAGCAATACACAGAACAGGAGATCGTTGCCAGTCAAGAGCCGGGAATGGCAAGTGCAGAGATGAATAATAATCCAGGATGGTGTCCCGGATTGGCGCACAGATCTAAGCAAGTGCATAAGCCCATAAGCTAGCCAGGAGAGCCTGCAGACGGAGCTATCACCCCCTCCCCCTGCCCGGAGAAAGAGAGAGCTGAAGGCAGAAGGACAGACTGAGCAGCTGGGCAGGCCCCTCCCCCATGACCAGAGAGAAGGAGCTGAAAACAGCGAGACAGGCAGTGTGGCTGGGTGGGTCCCTACCCTCCTCCACAAACCCCAGAGGGCTGAAGCACTAACTCTAGCAGGTTGCGCAGCCAGTGCCACATTCTGAGCTGAACCGTGAATGATCCAGCCCTGTGGAGGAAGGACATAGCCCACCATTAAAGGGGTGGGACTAGGCCTCAGGTTGTAACAAAAAACACAGGAAGCCTTAGCAACAGGACAGCGTTCTTGACCACCCAGCAGCGCCTCCAGGTCAGCAGAAGAGGTGGGCCTAAACTCCCAGTGTAAACAAAAATGACACAGGAAGCTTACCTAGCAATCTGAAGGAGTTCACAGAAACCAAGTAGCACCTCAACAGGCAAACAAGCAACCTCATCAATCAGCTCCCTGAGACCACAGCCAGAAAAATCCACAAAGATGGGGAAAAAACAGTGCAAAAAAGATGAAACCATCAAAGACCAGAACACCTCTTCTTCAAGGGATCACAACTCCTCAACAACACAGGAACACAACACGACCAAGAAAGAGTGCAACAAATTGACAGAAACAGGCTTCAGAAGGTAGATAATAACAAACTTTTCTAAGCTAAAAGAACACATTCTAACTCAATGCAAAGAAACCAGAAATCTTGAAAAAGGTTAGAAGAAATGCTAACTGGAGTAACCAGCTTAGAGAAGAAGATAAACGACTTGATGGAGTTGAAAAATACAGCACGAGAACTACCTGAAGCAAATACAAGTTTTAACAGCTGAATCGATCAAGCAGAAGAAAGGATATCAGAGATTGAAGATCAACTCACTGAAATAAAAAGAGAAGGCAAGACAAGAGAATAAAGAGTGAAAAGAAATGAACAAAGCCTTAAGAAATGTGGGATTATGTGAAAAGACCTAATCTACGCTTCATCAGTGTACCTGAATATGACGGGGAGAATGAATCTAAGCTAAGAAAACACACTCCAGTATATTATCCAGGAGAGCTTCGCAAGTCTAGCAAGACAGTCCAACATTCAAATCCAAGAAATACAGAGAACTCCACAAAGATATTCCTCAAGAAGAGCAACCCCAAGGCACATAATCATCAGATTCACCAGGGTTGAAATGAAGGAAAAAATACTAAGGGCAGCCAAAGAGAAAGATCAGGTCACCCACAGAGGGAAGCCAATCAGACTCACAGCAGATCTCTCTGCAGAAACCCTACAAGCCAGAAGAGAGTTGGGGCCAATATTCAACATCCTTAAAGAAAAGAACTTTCAACCAAGAATCTCATATCCAGCCAAACTAAGCTTCATAAGTGAAGGAGTAATAAAATCCTTTACAGACAAGCAATTACTGAGAGATTTTGTCACCACCAGACCTGCCCTAGAAGAGCTCCTAAAAGAAACACTAAGCATGGAAAGGAACAAGTACCAGACATTGCAAAAGCACACCAAATGGCAAAGACCAAAAATGCAATGAAGAAAATGAGTCAGCTAACAGGCAAGAAAACCAGCCAGTAACAAAATGGCAGGATCAAATTCACACATGACAATATTAACATTGAATGTTAATGGCCTAAATGCCCAATCGAAAGACACAGACTGGCAAACTGGATAAAAAGTCAAGACCCATCAGTGTTCTGTATTCGGGAAACCCATCTCACATACAAAGACACACATAGACTCAAAATAAAGGGATGGAAGAAGATTTACCAAGCAAATGGAGAACAAAACAAAAAGCAGGGGTTGCAATCCTAGTCTGATAAAATGGACTTCAAACCAACAGAGATCAAAAGAGACAAAGAAGGGCATTACATAATGGTAAACAGCTCAATCCAACAAGAAGAGCTAACTATCCTTTACATATCTGGAGCACCCAGATACGTAAAGCAAGTTCTTAACAATCTAAAACAAGATTTAGACTCCCACACAATAATAGTGGGAGACTTCAACACTCCACTGTCAATATTACACGGATCAACAAGCCAGAAAATTAACAAGGACAACCAGGACTTGAATGCAGAGCTGGACCAAGTGGACCTAATGGACATATACAGAACTCTCCACCCCAAATCTACAGAATATACATTTTTCTCAGCACCACATCACACTTACTCAAAATTGACCACATCATTGGAAGCAAATCACTCCTCAGCAAATGCAAAAGAACAGAAATCATAACAAACAGTCTTTCAGACCACAGCACAATCAGATTAGAACTCAGGATTAAGAAAGACACTCAAATCTGCACAACCACTTGAAAACTGAACAACTTGCTTCTGAGTGTTGACTGGATAAACAATGAAATGAAGGCAGAAATAAAGATGTTCTTCGAAACCAATCAGAATGAAGACACAACCTACCAGAATCTCTGGGACATCTTTAAAGCAATGTTGAGAGGGAAATTTATAGCAATAAATGCCCACATGAGAAACAAGGAAAGATATAAGATTAACACCCTATCATCAAAATTGAAAGAGCTAGAGGAGGAAGATCAAAAAAACTCAAAAGCAAGCAGAAGACAAGAAATAACTAAGATCAGAGCAGAACTGAAAGAGATAGAGACACAAAAAAAACCCTTCAAAAAAATCAATAAATCCAGAGGGTGGTTTTTTGAAAAGATCAACAAAATAGACCACTAGCCAGATTAATAGAAGAGAAAAGAGAGAAGAATCAAATAGATGCAATAAAAAAAGATAAAGGAGATATCACCACAGATTCCACAGAAATACAAACTATCATTAGAGATTGCTACAAACAGCTCTATGCACATAAACCAGTAAAGCAGGAAGAAATGGATAAATTCCTGGACACTTGTACCCTACCAAAACTAAACCAGGAGGAAGGTGAAACCCTGAATAGACCAATAACAAGAGCTGAAGTTGAGGCAGCAATTAATAGCCTACCAACCAAAAAAAAGTCCAGGTCCAGACGGGTTCACAGACGAATTTTACCAGACATACAAAGAGGAACTGGTTCCATTCCTTCTGAAACTCTATCAAACAATATAAAAAGAGGGAATCCTCCCTAACTCCTTTTGTGATACCAACATCATCCTGATACCAAAACCAAGCAGAGACTCAACTAAAAAAGAAAACTTCAGTCCAATATCCATGATGAGCATCAGTGCAAAAATCTTCAATAAAATACTGGCAAGCCAAATGCAACAGCACATCAAAAAACTTATTCACCACGATCAAGTAGGCTTCATCCTGGGGATGCAAGGCTGGTTCAACATACCCAAGTCCATAAACGTAACCCACCACATAAACGAAACCAAAGACAAAGACCACATGATTATCTCAATAGATGCAGACAAGGCCTTCTACAAAATTCAACAGCCCTTCATGCTAAAAACTCTGAATAAACTAGGTATCAGTGGAACATATCATAAAATGATAAAAGCTATATATGACAAACCTACAGCCAATATCATACTGAATGGGCAAAAGCTGGAAGACTTCCCTTTGAAATCAGGCACTAGACAAGGATGCTGTCTCTCACGACTCCTATTCAATATAGTATTGGAAGTTCTAGCCACAGCAATCAGGCAAGAAAAAGAAATAAAGAATAATCAGTTAGGAAAGGAGGAAGTCAAACTGTCTCCATTTGCAGATGACATGATTGTATATTTAGAAGACCCCATCGTCTCAGCCCAAAATCTTCTCAAACTGATAAGCAACTTCAGCAAAGTCTCAGGATACAAAATCAATGTGCAGAAATCACAAGCATTCCTATACCAATAACAGACAAACAGAGAACCAAATCAAGAGTGAACTGCCATTCACAACTGCTACAAAGAAAATAAAATACCTAGGAATACAACTAACAAAATATGTAAGGGACCTCTTCAAGGAGAACTACAAACCACTGCTCAATGAAATAAGAGAGGACACAAACAGATGGAGAAACATTCCATGCTCCTGGTTAGGAAGAAACAATATCATGAAAATGGCCATACTGCCCAAAGTAATCTATAGATTCAATGCTATCCCCATCAAGCTACCAATAACATTCTTCACAGAACTGGAAAAAAACACTTTAAATTTCATATGGAATCACAAGAGAGCCTACATAGCCAAGACAATCCCAAGCAAAAAGAACAAAGCCCAAGGCATCACACTGCCAGACCTCAAAGTATACTATAAAGCCACAGTAATCAAAACAGCATGGTACTGGTACCAAAACAAAGACATAGATCAATGGAACAGAACAGAGGTCTCAGAAACAATACCGCACATCTACAATCATCTGATCTTTGACAAACCTGACAAAAATAAGCAATGGGGAAAGGATTCCATGTTTAATAAATGGTGTTGGGAAAACTGGCTAGCCATGTGCAGAAAGCAGAAACTGGACCCCTTCCTGACACCTTACACTAAAATTAACTCCAGATGGATTAAAGATCTAAACATAATGTGGGCAAAACCATCCAGGACATAAGCATAGGCGAGGACTTCATGACTAAAACACAAAAATCAATGGCAACAAAAGCCAAAATAGACAAATGAGATCTAATTAAAATTCAGAGCTTCTGTACAGCAAAAGAAACCATCATTGGAGGGAACTGGCAACCAACAGAATAGGAAAAAATTTTTGCAGTCTACCCATCTGACAAAGGGCTAATATCCAGAATCCACAAAGAACTAAAACAGATATACAAGAAATAAACAAACCCATTCAAAAGTGGGTGAAGGATATGAACAGACACTTTTCAAAAGAAGACATATATGAGGCTAACAAACATATGAAAAAATGCTCATCATCACTGGTCATTAGAGAAATGCAGATCAAAACTACATTGAGATACAATCTCACGCCAGTTAGAATGGCGATCATTAAAACATCAGGAGACAACAGATGCTGGAGAGGATGTGGAGAAATAGGAACACTCCTACACAGTTGGTGGGAATGTAAATTAGTTCAACCACTGTGGAAGACAGTGTGGTAATTTCTTAAGGATCTAGAAATAGAAATTCCATTTGACCCAGCAATCCCATTACTGGGTATATACCCAAAGAACTATAAATCGTTCTACTTTAAAGACACATGCATACATGTTCATTGCAGCCCTGTTTACAATAGCAAAGACCTAGAACCAACCCAAATGCTCATCAATGATAGACTAGACAAAGAAAATGTGGCACATATACACCATGGAATACTATGCAGTCATAAAAAACGATGAGTTGGTGTCCTTTGTAGGGACTTGGATGAATCTGGAAACCATCATTCTCAGCAAACTGACACAAGAACAGAAAACTAAACAATGCATGTTCTACTCATAGGCAGGTGTTGAACAATGAGAACACATGGACTCAGGGAGAGGAGCATCATACACTGGGGGCAGTTAAGGGGGTTAGGGGAGGGACAACAGGGGGTGAGAAGGGTGGGGAGGATAACATGGGGAGAAATGCCAGATATACTATGCACCTATGCAACAACCCTGCATGACCTGCACACATACCCCAGAATCTAAAGTAAAATAAAATTTAAAAAAAAAAAAAGTTTTTTTTTAAAAAAAGACCCCTAGCTACATGGATTAATTATATGGAGGAATAAACACAAATGAACGAGCTGTATTCCAATAAAGGGGCATCACTACAGACCCTAACAATATTAAAAGTATAATAATATTTTAAACAATCCTATGCCAATAAATTTGATAACTGAAATGAAATTAACAAATTTCTTAAAAATTTGTTAGCACTTTCGGAGACCGAGGCAGGTGAATCATCTGAGACCAGGAGTTTGAGACCAGCCTGGCCAACATGGTGAAACCCCATCTCTACTAAAAATATAGAAAATTAGCCAAGCCTGGTGATGGGTGCCTGTAATCCCAGCTACTTGGGAGGCTAAGGCAGGAGAATCATTTGAACCCAGGAGGCAGAGGTTGCAGTGAGCCAAGATCGTGCCATTGCACTCCAGCCTGGGCAACAAGAGTGAAACTCCATCTCAAAATATAAAAGGCACCAATTACCAAAACTGACACAAGAAGAAAATGTGAATAGCCCTGTATCTATTCAAGAAATTGAATTTGAAATTTAAAATCTTTTCGCACACACGAAAAAACTTCAGACCAAATGACTTCACTAATAAATCTGTCAAACACTCACAAAAGAAATAAAACCAATTCCACAGAAACTCTTATGAAAATTAAGAAGGTATTACTATTTGTTGTTTAGAGACTGAACAGAAACAAACCACCAAAAAATCAGTGTGGGATTTGGAAATAGTTAAGATGGTTAAATGCCTGAATTAGAGATAATTAATTACTCCTCTTGCTGGAGGTTTATAAAACCATGAAATGTAATTCCTCTCCTCTAAATTACATCTCCAGTAGGAACAGCTTTCAAAACGGCACCCGCCTTGTCAGCAGTGTAGACCACAGAGGGATTCTCTCCCTGTCATTGGGAAATCCCATGACTTCTCTGGTCAGTAATATAAGTTAGCTCTTCAGGCACTTCAAATCCCAGTTCTCTTTAAGCCTCAAAACACTTTCTCCATTCAGCGATTTAAACATTTAGTCCTGTGACATAATAGGGTAATTAAAAAAAATTCTTCACCTGATTTATAAATAAGACTTCTCCCTCTTTCCTCAGCTCGGGACTTGAGTGGCAGGAGGTTTACAGACAAGAGGTGCATTCACATTTTTTATTTTCCTACTTTCCACTTTCTCTGCAAGTTTATCTAACCACAGTCTCTGATCCCTCTAGGACTCAATAAAATCAGAAAGAAATGGTAAATGGAGTTGGAAAGTTCGCAGCTGACTGACCGATGATGTCACAGCTCACATCATACTTGCTGGGCCTGGAATATGATTAAAGCTGGTAATTTATTTTATGACCCATCCTTGAATTCTGCAGAGACCGCCTCACCCCCAACCCCATTTGCTGCCCACATCTAATCCATAGGAAGCACTCACGCTTTCTCCGACCAAGGAAACTCTGAGAAGGTAGCTTCTTTCTAGACCAGTCCTTCAAACTAACACTAAAGGCTACTCTCTAAATTCTTTAGATTTTTACCAGCAGAAAAATCTTTTCCCAAATCTCCTTTAATCTCGTCTTATTTTTTAACTTTGAGGACTTAAAAGTCACCTAACAGATTTAGATCATTTACTCATAAATTTCTGCATGGGAGTCTTAATCTGGAATAAGACACCAATTGTCTTCATGGCTCAATTGAAACTGAGCAAAAGTCCCATGGTAATGTCCTAAGGTATATCCATGGAAAAATTAGGAGAAAATAAAACTGAATATTTATTCAACCACCTCGGTAGTAGATAAAGCTGTTAACTTAAGCTTAAATTTTTTTTTAGTTTAATATGGGTCACTTTGATGAAATAAACAGCATTTTTAAATTTCTGTTTATCAAAAACATCCTTAACTAAAACTGAAACTTAAAAATCAAATTGGTTTAACAAATCTAAGCATATTTAGCAAGTGAAGGATTAATGTTTTGCTTATAACATTTCTTATTTCCTAATTTTAAAATGGATGCATGCTCACTGTAGAAAACTTGGGGAAAAAATACAGAAAAGTGTGTTATAATTTCCCTACAGAGAGAAAAAAGAATGACCTATCACATTTCCTATATTTTCTAAATCAAAATTAGCTCTAAGTTCTCACTGGCCAAGGAGAGTGTGAAATCCACAAGAAATCATACTAGGAGCCCCTCCACCTCCACTGAGCTGTACAGCTATCTCAGGGATTATGGTCTCAAGAAAATAATGGCAACCCGCTCTTAATTAATGATGGTTTCCCTGTCCTCCCGCTCTTTCTGCTATAAAGAGGCTCCTGGGGAACACTCATGCTTTTCCACCATCTGTCAAGCACTGCTGCAACTGAGTCACAAAGATGCCTACAAGGTCTTACAACTTCTAGGAATACTCCTAAAGAGGTCCTGATCTCTACCAAGCCAGGAAACCTGCCACCCCTCCTCAGTAGGTAAATAGGTTCTTTCAGAACTGTACTGCTCTTCACCTGCACCCACTAAATCATATAACCCCAACCCTGTCTTCTTGGGCAGTGCAGCCTAATCTCTTCCACAGGCCAAGATTTCATGGACAAAAATCTGTTAACTCTCTCCAGGAGGTAAAAAGAAGCCCACGCCTCGGGGACACAAAGTCCTGACTAAAAGCGGAAGGAAAAACTATTTTTTCTCTTCCATGATAAGACTATCTCCAAGAAAACATGACTTACTTAAATAATTAGTGTGTTAGTCTGCTCCATTAATTTTTCCAAAAGTTGCATTATTACCAGAATAAATAGAAAAATTAAAATAATGCACAACCCCATCCCCGGAGATGAATGAATTAATATACTCATTATACATAGAGCTCAAACTAATCAATAAAGAAGAATTTAAAAAAAAAAAAGAAACACAAATAAGATGACTTTGGATAAATAGGGCAAACTGTGTGGCAGTTAATTCACAAAGAAGTGGAACTAAATGGTAAACAGTTTTGCTCTCTCTTAAGTACAAAAAGCAAATTAAAACAATAGTATGGTTCTATTTTTCACCTATTAAGATAGAGACAAACAAAAAGTACTGAAGAGAGAATTCCACTTCTGGGAAGGTGGAACAGAGATGCTTTTTCCTCCTTTTCCTGCTAATTATAACTAGGGATCCTGGATGCTATTTGTGTCATAAACTTTAAAGGACTCTGAAAAGGGGAGAGAAGAAGGCAGAAGAGCTAGAGACTTTGGAACCCAAGAAGCATCACTGGTGAATTCCCTCGGTTTCTTTTTGCCTCAGATAGCCAAGGTTGTGTACTAGAAAAGTTAGCAATCTGGAAATGCCAGTGACCATAGACAAACAAAACAAAACGAAATAACACCTGCTCTTGCTCCTTCTAGCCAAAGGGCTGGGAAAGCAGCAGCCAAGCAAGACAGAAAACATTCAGACAATAGCTCTTCTGCTCCAGTAAAACACAAAAGGAGGGAAAACAAAAACATCACCTTCTGCCCCACTCTCACTCTGCCAACAAAGAACAAATGCAGAGCCTACATTTCTTACACTTACCATGATGTAACAAGACATCTCAACCTGGATGGATGTCAGTAAAGAACTCCCTCTACCGTGTCCACCACTCCCTAAGCGCTTCGGTATCCATGGTGACCACCTCCACCTGGTGGTAATAAAAGGTTCTTTCTTCTCCTCACTGGGGTAGTATCAGAAGAGGCCAGATGAAGAGTCACAATTTTCATCACTGCTCAGTGGTAAAAAGCCATTACCCCCGCAGTCTTAATGGAGTCCACATTGAGGTGCCCTTTCTACTTTCAGCGAAAGTTTTAGTGAGGAGACTAAACTCCCGCCTTCACCCAGCACTAACAAAAAGTGTTTCTCCCTCACTCTCAATGGAGACAGAGGCTAAGTGGAGAACCTGGACTTCCACCCTCACCAGCCAATAACGAAACAGTGCTCTCTCTCTTTCACCAGCCACAGTCAGAGCAGTGTCAGAGAAAATCTGCTAAAGGCACAGAACTAAAATAAGAACAAGAGCCTTATAAAATAATACCTAAAACGTCCAGGACTCAACTTTAAAAAAAAAACACCCTCATTATAATAAGAACCAGGAATATCACAAACTGAGTTTTAAAAAGCAATCAACAGATCAAAATACTAACATGGCACAGACTTTAGAATTCTCTGACAAAGATTCTTTTTATTATTATTATTATTATTATTATACTTTGAGTTCTGGGGCACATGTGCAGATCTTGCAGGACTATTACATAGGTACACACATGCCATGGTGGTTTGCTGCCTCCATTTCCCCGTCACCTACATTAGGCATTTCTCCTAATGTTATCCCTCTCCAATCTCCCCACCCCCTGCTATCCCTCCCCTAGCCCTCCAGCCCCCAACAGACTTCAGTGTGTGATGTTCCCCTCCCTGTGTCCATGTGTTCTTATTGTTCAACACCCACTTATGAGTGAGCACATGCAGTGTTTGGTTTTCTGTTCTTGTGTCAGTTTGCGGAGAATGATGGTTTCCAGCTTCATCCATATCCCTGAAAAGGACATGAATTCATCCTTTTTTATGGCTGCATAGTATTCCATGGTGTATATGTCCCACATTTGCTTTATCCAGCCTATCATTGATGGGCATTCGGGTTGGTTCCAAGTCTTTGCTATTGTAAACAGTGCTGCAATAAACATATGTGTGCATGTGTCTTTATAATAGAATGATTTAAAATCTTTTGAGTATATACCCAGTAATGGTATTGCTGGGTCAAATGGTATTTCTAGTTCTAGATTCACTGTCTTCCATAATGGTTGCACTAATTTACTCTCCCACCAACAGTGTAAAAGTGTTCCTAGTTTTCCACATCCTCTCCAGCATCTGTTGTCTCCTGATTTTTTAATGATTGCCAGTTTAACTGATGTGAAATGGTATCTCAGTGTGGTTTTGATTTGCATTTCTCTAATAACCAGTAATGATGAGCATTTTTTCATATGTTTGTTGGCCACATAAATGTCTTCTTTTGAAAAGTATCTGTTCATGTCCTTCACCCACTTTTGAATGGGGTTGTTTGTTGTTTTTCTTGTAAATGTGTTTAAGTCCTTTGTAGATTCTGGATATTAGCCCTTTGTCAGATGGGTTGCTTGCAAAAATTTTTTCCCATTCTGTTGATTGTCAGTTCACACTAATGATTGTATCTTTTGTTGTGCAGAAGCTCTTAAGTTTAATTAGATCCCATTTGTCTATTTTGACTTTTGTTGCCATTGCTTTTGGTGTTTTAGTCATGAACTTCCTGCCTATGCCTATGTCCTGAATGGTATTGCCTAGGTTTTCTTCTAGGGTTTTTATGGTGTTAGGTCTCTTGTTTAAATCTTTAATCCATCCAAAGTTAATTTTGGTATAAGGTGTCAGGAAGGAGTCCAGTTTCATCTTCTGCACATGGCTAGCCAGTTTTCCCAACACCATTTATTAAGTAGGGACTCCTTTCCCCATTGCTTGTTTTTGTCGGGTTTGCCCTGACAAAGATTCTAAAGCAGTCATCATTAAAAGGCTTCAACAGGCAATTACAAACATACTTGAAGCAAACAAAAAATAGAAAGTTGAACAAAGAGAAAGTATCAGCACAGAGATAGGAGATATAAAGAAAAAACAAACAGAAATTTTATACTAAAAAGTACACTGACCAAAATGATGAAACTCACTGGATGGGCTCAACAGCACAATGGAAAGGACAGAGGAAAGAATCAGTGACCATGAAGATGAAACAACAGAAATTGCCTAGTCTGAAAAGCAAAGAAAAAATAAACTGAAAAAATAATGAACAAAGCCATTTGTTCATGTAAGGACAGACTGAACCATAATAAAACATCCGACATTCGGATCATCAGCATTTCAGAAGGAGATGGATCCTGATAAGACAATGAAAAGACAAGCTACAGACTGGGAGGAAATATTTGCAAACCACCCATCTGACAATCTATATCTAGAACATAGAGAGGACTCCCAAAACTCATTTTTTAAAAAATCAATCCAATTATAAAATGAACAAAGAACATGATGAGACATTACATAAAAGAATAAACAAAGGTCAAAGTGTTATATAAATGAGTCAGAGATTGTCTCTGCGTATTGGTTCCTAGGTTGTTTATTTTTTCACTGCAGGCTGAGATCCATGAACTCAAAAGCCTGCTAGCACCAAGGTCAAATGTTTACACATATGTTTGTGAAAAGGAAGGAAGGAAGGAAGAAAGGAAGGAAGGAAGGAAGGAAAGCAGGGAGGGAGGGAGGGAGGCAGGGGGAGGAGAGGGGGAGGAGGAGGAGGAGAAGGAGAAGGAGAAAAGAAGGAAGGAAAGGAGGGAAGGAGGGAGGGAAGCAGGGAGGGAGGAAAGAAAATCTAACAAAAAAGCAGAATTTTAGATCTTTAAACCTTCTCTGCCTTAAATACCTGGCAAAATTTCACCCCATATCAGCTGACTACTGATAAGCCAGAGGCTTGCAGTTATAAGACCCCAAACTTCCATGACCCTTTAGAGTTCTGTGATGCAGAGACTTCATGCTATGCAGCCGAATGATATCACCTAGACACGTAAGCCCTGCCTGTTATCTCTCTCATGAGAGCTTCCAAGCCCTCCTCCCCTTCTGAGTAGGGAAATTGTGCCCCACACCATAGCTTCTAGACAGACTCCTGCTATGAGGGAACTTCCCCTTTCACACAACCTTGTCCGAGTTCCACCCTGCAAACACTTGTGGTTGTTACTGCTTCCTCTGGTCATACTAAATTCCTGAATCAGCCCAAAATTCCTCAAACCCACAACACAAATACAAATGAAAAGATGTTCTGTATCACCAGCCATTTAGGGAAATGCAAATTAAAGCCATGATGAGATATGACTATACACCGGTTAGAACAGCTAAAATAGCAAATATTGACAATATCAAATGCTGGTGAGGATATAGAAAAACTAGATATCTCATATATTGCTGGTGGCAACGTAAAATGTGCAGCCATGCTGCAAAATAGTTTGTTAATTTCTTTAGAAACTGAACACACACTTACCAGTCAACCCAACAATTGCACTCCTGGGCATTTATCCCAGAGAAATAAAGCATATGTCCACACAAAAACCTGTAGGTGATTGCTCATAGCAACTTTGTTGGTAATAGCCCAGACTGGAAATAACAAACATGTTCTTCAGTAGGTGAATGGTTAAAACAAACTGTGATACATTCATACCATGGAATACTACTCAGCAGTAAAAAGGAATGAATTATTGACACATGCACCAACTTGGGTACATCTCAAGGATATTAAGCTGACTGATAACAGTCAATCTCCAAGGGGCAAACACTGTGATTCCATTCAAATAACACTCTCAAATGACAAAATTATAGAGACAGAGAATGGATTAGTTTGCGAGGGGAGGAAGAGATGGGCGTGAGTACAAAGGATAGCATTGAGGAGATGCTTATGGAAATGAAATCATTCTGCATCTTGATTGTTGTCATAGCTACACAAATACACAGGACACAGAACTCAACACACACACTGTTCTCCGGTCAAATTCATGGCTTTGCTAATGCATTATTATTATATAAGGTATGAAGAGGGCTCATTTAAACTGGCACAGAAGTTTTCTAAACGACTTCACTTAGCCAACCCACCATTCCGTCTGCGAAGCAGGCAGAGAGAGACCCACTGGGTCATTATCACTCCCCACTGGGGGCTGCTCCCTTGTGCTCTGTGTCCTGATGCTTTCACCAGCTGAGCTTCTGCTTACCAGGAGTGAGTTGTATTTGCTCTCAAGCCTGTTAAGGCCTCTTGAGCCATTTTGTAAATTATGTAATTAAAACAAACATTATAGAAACCAATTAAATAAGAATAGGATAAATAAGGGAGTTACTGTTTCAATGAGAACTAAATTAAAGGCTTTGGAAAGGCGCAAAAAAAGCAAGTCACTCATGCGAAATTATGGACGTGGAGTTAGGTGTGGGCGAGCCAATGGGTTTGAAGGGGGTAGGAATCTTAAACATCCAGAGGGATGCTGCATTCAGATGGCTTCACAAGGATCTCTAAGTCACCACTCCCTTTTGCAGAATCCTAGACTGGAGATTTCAGACAATGTGTTGTGTAATGTGTTCATGCACGTGCAGGAAAGACAACCCACAACTCCAAACAGAGGGCACACATCAAGACCTTGGCCCTGCATCAAAAAATGAGCAGCATAACAGGTTTAGATACAGACATAGGTAAAATAAAATGCTTAAAGTATGTTTGTATAATTCTTGATTCCCTCATTTTAACTGGCTACTTCTCTCAAATACTTCTAATAGGATTATTCCTGTACTGTATTGTTCAATAATGTACATCAAGAACCACCCCCAAAATTCTACCCTCTGACCCAGTCATTCCACTTTGGAAAATTTCATCTAAGAAAATAATTCCAAAATCTAGAAAGAGCTATAACAGATGCTCTTTCTGTAAAGATGGAGTATTTATGTAGTGCAGACTTGGTTTATTGGTCACCTACTACAATGCCCTTATTTTCTTTGAGGAGTTTATACCCCTGCCCCCACCACGTAGTTTTGGTCCTGCTGTGAATCTAGGCATTCAGATTTCACTGCTCCTAGGGCTAAGTACAAGCCCCAGGCTAGTTCCATCACCTTCTCTCAAGGGACTTTGTGTCTGGATCTGACAAGGACAGGAAACCACAGCCAGTATGCATTCACTCTAACAGCAGAGCCATCACCATGCTATCAAGCAGCTCCTGATGCTCAGACCCCCAGAACTTCCCCAAATCCTCGTCTTTTTATTCACCTGGTTCCTCAATTCCCTTGCAAATTCTGTGAGTTCATTGGCATCCTTCAAGCAAATCCCTTTCCCACCTAAGCTTCTGTTACTTGCCAAAAAAGAACTCTAACTGACTTCATTTACAAAAGTAGAAGAAAATAGAAACCACCTAAATGTCATAGAATTGGAAGACAGCAAAGTAAATTATCATTTATCTCCTCAAAGAAACATTATGCTGTCATTAAAAATTATAGTTATTAGGATATATAATAAAATAGAAAATGTCTACAATATAATATCTATGGGGAACAAATAGGGTACAAAATTATATATGCAGTATGATTATGACGATGTAAAAAGATGCATAGAAGAATTTCAAAATAATAATCATGTTGAGATTATGTGGTTTTGTTGTTTTTTATATTTAAAAAATTTTACTGATTAAACTTTTATTCCAATGGAGAAGGTAATTTTTTGTTTGTGGGTATTTTAAATAGGAAAATGAAACCAGGAGCAATATTTCAGTCCTTTTTTGTTTTTGTCTGCCTTCATAATGAGGCATGATTCCTCCCAGTGGGTTACTTCTTACCTATCCATTACCATACAATAGATAATCACAGCTCAAATTATTGAGTGCCTAGGAGAGGCTAGACACAGTACTGGAACTTTCCATCACCTCAGGTCTTTACAACAATCCTGTGAAGCCAATATTATTCCCAATTTTCAGAGAAGAAAATTAAGCCAAGAGTTTTAAGTCACAGCTGAAGGCTGTGTGATGAGTGGTGAAGACTGAACTCAAAGGACATGTGTTACATATTGTGTGTTGGGTTGCATAATTTTATTTATGTATGTAAAAAAGCATTAAAGTTGAATTTTCATCCAGACACCAAGATACAATAGACGTGACATTTCCAAAGGAGGAACCACTGCAGATGTTCAAAGAAATTCTTGAGAACCATTTCCAGAATATAAAAAAGGTTAAAAAAAAAATGGAGGAGAGAGAATTTTGTGAGTTGGCTCATTATGGAGACATCTGTGCTAGAAGGCCCATCCTCTCATCTGCTTAGTAAGAGGGATCCTTTTCCAGGGCTACTCAACTCAGACATGACCCCCACCTGGTAAGTGGGTTCCTTCTGCAAGGCAGATATGACCCACACACTGGGAGCGACACACATGGGCTGGAGTTTGACTCCTGCCAGGGAAATAAAGGTGTGATGGGCTGGCAACTGAACTTCCACTCTGGGCTGTCAAGGCCAAGGAGGCCTGAGTGCTTCCTAGGGACTGAATGAGGTCATGTAGGAGAGCAGTCCTGAGTGGGCTTCTCATAGAGTCTGTCAGACCCCATCTCTATCAGGGCAGCTGAGAGGGACCAAGATATCCCAGCAGCAAATAGCTGGATTGAACTCCTACAGGTTGGAGAAAGGAGTGGAAACTAACCACCCAAAATAAAGATGGCACAAAGGACCTACAGGGAGAGGAGCCCATCAGGGAACTTGCAAAAAGTACACAGAAGCAGCCCACAAGAGAAGGAGCATCCATAGGCACCTGCCTCGCCAAGGAATCCACGTTTCATACAGAGGACAGAAGCAACCCGAGAAAGAGCCCCCTTCCCCCTTGGGAATCTTCTGTCCCCTTCTCACCCTGAGGGGTCAGACATGGGGAGCAAGCTGGGGGATTTACGAGAAAAGGACAAAGTGGAAGAGAGACAAGGTTCCAGGAGAGACTTCCTCCCCACAGCGGGCTTCTAGATTGCATCAGGCAGAAAAGATTTAAAGCCTAATCAGTTCAAACTCGGATTACTATATTGCACTAAGCTTTCCAGTTACTGCATTAAGGCAGTATTTCCAACTTGAAGGGACTGTTGAACTGTCTCCAACCTTAGAGTGAGGAGAAAAGCCATGGTACCTGCTAGGATTTTTATGCAGAAACAGGGGGAATAACTCTCATTGGAGAAAATTTTAAAGGGGAGGCAGAATTGTTTTAAGCCATGTTTTATTATGGCCTGAGCCGCATTTGCTCAACACCTTTGTTTTATCTGTGGATGTCCACTGACCAGCAAGACAACATGAGCTCTAGGACAGGGCCTTTATTTTGTCACCGCTACATTCCAAACACCCAGTGCAATGCCTGGTACAGAGTCAGAGCTGGGCAAATTCCCTTTCCATCAATCATGCTACCCAAAGAAATGGTAAATGAGCCAAGAAGACCACTCATCTGATATCATCAATAATTTACTTGAATCTCTCATATCATGTGAAGTAATTGGGGAATAATTTGTCTGCTTTCTTTATATACAGATTCTGGCAGTGACCTCTATAAGTATCCAAAATAGTATTGAATGAGATGGTTTCAGGTCAATACACTTTTCCCAAATAGTATTTTGCTGCTGTGTAAAATAATTTGGGGACTGGCACAGTGGCCCACACCTGCATACCCAGTATTTTTGAGGGTCTGAGGTGGGAGAATCACTTGAGCCCAAGAGTCTGAGACCAGCCTGGACAACACAGTAACACTTCATCTCCACAAAAATAAATAAATAAATAAATAATTTCATGAGGACTCCAATAAATATTTTGTATTATCTTCTCTGATATCTTTAGGGGGCATATTAGTCAGGTTCTCCAGAGAAACAGAAATATATTTATGGAGAGGTTTTAAAATATGGTTAATGATATTATAGGGGCCAGAAAGTCTAATATCTATAGGACAGGTCAGCAGGCTGCAGACTTAGGTGAGAGTTAATCCTGCACTATTGAGTCTGAATTCCACAGAGCAGCCATCTGGAAACCTTTGCCCTCTTATGGACAATATATTCTTCATCCAGAAAATCTGTCTTTTTCTCATAAGGCCTCCAACCTATTGGATGAGACCCACCTACATTACAAAACCTAATTGGCTTCACTCAAAGTCCACTGATTTAAATGTTAATCATATGCAAAAAATACCTTCACAACAACATTTAGGCTGGCATTTCACCAAAAAACTGGGCACCACAGCCTAGTCATGTTGACACATAAAATTAACCATCACAGCAGGGGAAGAGTCACCTCATATTCAAGAATACATGACATTATGGGGGAAAACTTGCCTGTCCTCAGCACTGCTGGACTAAGGGAAGTTAAGAAGGCTTTTTAACATATTGTCCCACATGAGCTGAAGATGTTTACCCCTAACTTTTTTTTTTTTTTTTTTTTTTTTGAGACGGAGTTTTTCTCTGTCTCCCAGGCTGGAGTGCAATGACAAAATCTCAACTCACTGCCACCTCTGCCTCCTGGGTTCAAGCAATTCTCCTGCCTTGGCCTCTCAAGTAGCTGGGATTACAGACATGCGCCGCCACATCTGAGTAATTTTTGTATTTTCAGTAGAGACAGGGTTTTGCCATGTTGTGCTGGCTGGTCTCAAACTCCTGACCTCAGATGATCCACCCCTCAGCTTCCCAAAGTACTAGGATTACAGGCATGAGCCACCACAATGGGCTAGTTTTTCCATTTTATTTGACTAGGTCTTCTAGAATGCAGAGCTTGAGGCAAGATTTAGATGCTTACAACTTATATAGGAAGGGATGCCTGGGACACTGTTGATAAAGGAAAAAGGAGAGTGAAGGGAGAGACAACACAGTGTTCTGTGGTTTGGTGAGTTACCTTTGGTTACTACTTCACAGAGAGCCAAGAATGCTCAGAAGGATGGCTCAGCCATTACACAGAAGGGTTGAGAAAAGAGAGACTGGACCTCACAATCATGTGTGGGAAGAGAAGAAAAGGAGACATCTGTCTGGCTCACCCCCTTCTCAAGTTCCCAGGTGGTCAAGGTCTCCTCCACAAGGAGATAATTCTACACTTCCGGTTGCATCACGCAGCCCCTTGGTGGCTTCCCAGGAAGCCAGGTCCCAAGGTCCCACACCCAGTGGCGCAGTGTCTCATCCAAAACCACAAGTAGAGAGGTGACCCGACACAGGTGAGGGGTCAACCCAGAGAGAAAGAGGGAGGTAGGGCATCAGAGAAAGCTCAACTTCCTATCTCAATATGCACAGCAACTTCAGAGAGTGAGTAAAAATAGTTGAAATGGCGAGTTAAGGTGATCAGAGTTGAACGCCAATTCTATTTGTACGTGCCTATTAGGAGAATTTGGGGTGAAATTGTAATTCTCAGCAGTCAGAAAAAAGAAGGCTGGAGTTAGATGAGTCAGAGTTTTTTGGTTTTTTTGTTTTGTTTTGTTTTGAGATGGAGTCTCACTCTGTCACCCAGGCTGGAGTGCAGTGGCACGATCTCGGCTCACAGAAACCTCTGCCTCTTGGGTTCAAGCAATTCTCCTGTCTCAGCCTCCCGAGTAGCTGGGACTACAGGCATGTGCCACCATGCCTGGCTAACTTTTTGTATATTTAGTAGAGACGAAGTTTCACCATGTTAGCCAAGATGGTCTCGATCTCCTGATCTGCCCTCCTTGGCCTCCCAAAGTGAGCCACCAGGCCTGACTGAGTCAGAGTTTTAATACAAGCCCTCCTCTTACCACCTGTGACCCCGGCCACCCTTTTTTTTTTGTCTATAAATCCAGGAGAACACTTTCTACTTCCAGGGTGATAATGAGAATTAAATATAATAACATCCACAGATTCATACACTAATGCTTAGTAAGTGTAAAATGTCTTCCTTTTCCTCCTTATTTTATCCAACCTTCTTCATCTGTTATAAAGGTAACATATTTTGGGAGGGGGAGTTTAATACCTGAATATCCATGCTCCTTTTAAAATCTCATGGATATGTACATTTCAGGTTAAAAAAAAAAGTAGGATGACTATAAAGGAGCTATTAGCTACTAGATATGAATTTAGATGAGGTTTAATTTTAGAACAATTTTTGGAACATATTCTTAGCGTTCATCACTTAACAAATATTTGTGAAGCTTGGATGTGTCAGACATACATTCTCAGGCTGGGCTTTTGGTGAATTTCCACTGTTGGGGGTGGATATTCTCAAAATCCAATGTTGCAAGAGAGCATCATCTTGACAACGGAGAGCTGTTAAAGTGTATCCTTCAGTCTCTCTGTAGCTCAGGCAGTAGGCCGGGGAACACCTCTGTCAGGGGGCTGCCTGGTACCTGCTGGAACCACTATAGGCTCCAGCTACACTGATGGGCTGCCAGGTTTCAGCCATGCAGTGCAGTATGCATGCTGTTTCCACTTGAATGGATTTCTCATCTTCTTTTCCTCATCCTTCAGATAGCCTTCCATCCCTCTTTTTCAGATAGATAGCCTGCCATCCCCTTTCTCCACCATCACCCCAGTTTAGTTCAGACACCCCGCCCCCTGATCACAGCACCCATCACACTGGAAAGTACTTGCTGATTTCCCTGTCTGTGTTGCCACTTTGGAGAAGGTGCTCTTTGTGATCAGAAAGAGCTTACTCCTCTATCTATTATCATTCCGGGGTCTAACATTTGTATATGTTAACCTATAAATACATATATAACTGGATTCGTACATGAGAATAGATATTATATTTATATAGCAGTTATAGAGAACATGAATTTTGATAAAATAATTTTGAAAAATTCTTTCAGTTTTAATCTTACGGTTTCAGCCTACTAATTCATTGGACAAAGAACCGTAATTTTTCTGTTCTTGTTGAAGAACCTGAAATAAAGAGAGGGAATGCCATTCCATTCCATTTCCTCATTAGTCACAACTAATAAATAGAAACCGAGTTTAACCTACGTGATGGGATTTATTGGTTCTGGTATTTGGAAGTGCAGGGAGTATCTAAGCCTCAGGAATAGCTGGATCTAGGTATCTCTCTCTACTTCTCAGCTCTATTTTCCTCTAGGCTGGCTTTATTCAGATTCAGGTTTTTGTTACTGATGCTTCTAGAAGTTCCAATGGACAAAAGAGAAGTTTTCCAACAGCTTCAACAAAAGTCCCATAACTGAGTCCCTGTGGCTGTCTTAGGTCATGCCTCCATCCATGAACCACTCATTATAGACAGAGGCTGACCCGACAGGCCTGGACTGAGCCCTGGAGTTTGAGACAGCATCAGAGCCACCCAGACACCCTGGATAAGCACCAGAGAGCTACAGCTCTCCAAAGCACACACCGTGCTGTCACCAGAGCAGGGAATGGTGGCAGAGCAGTATGTGATCAAAGCAAAGTGGTGATAGAGCCAAGAGTAGAATTGATGGCTTTCTGTGAGCCAGAACTTTCAAAGCACTTGAGGTGCTGGTGGAGAGAGGCCAGGTTTCCAGCCTGAGGTTGCTCAGGAGCAGTGAGAATTGAAGGAAGGGAGAGAGTCGGAAAGTAACCGGGAGAGACCTGGGAGAAACAGAGCAGTGGTCAGGCTATGAGCAGTAAGGAGGAAGGATACAGGAGGAGGCAAGCAAGATGGCTAATTGCCATAGAGACGGGACAGGTGACGTGAAGAGCAGCTTTTGAGTGTGACTCTCATGCATGAGGCACACCCTAAAAGCCAATTTGTTTCCTTTTTACTTCATTAAAATCCTAGAATCACATCCCCTAAATTAAGGAAACTTCCTTATTCTCTTTGTTTATTCTAAAAGAGCCTGGTCGATAGAATCCATCTCCTAACAGCCAACTAGTATTATTTTATTACTATGATTAATCTCCTCATTGAGTAGAAAGAACAGAGAATTTGTGGTCCATCAGATCTTATCAAATCCCTGCCCCACTACTTGGCAGTCGTGTTAACCTGAGCAGGTCACTTCCCTCTCAGCCTCAGGATTTTTGTAATGCATGTGAGCCACTGTCCAGGAACCTGAATACAGCAAGCGCTCAACTCCTGTTAGCAGCTATGACTGTCATTTTTGGTGCTGTAAAGTTTTATAGGCCTAAGAAAGCGCAGTAATGAGTTCACCATAGCAAAGTCATAATTAAATCCAGCCAGACAGGCCCCAGATAAGTGTGCAGCACGTGGAATTTTTCATTATGAAGCAAACACTTCCCCTTTCTGAGGCTCAGCAGTAAACCAGGGATTTTTTTTCCTCACCGCCATTAGACTGTGCTCAAGATTCCCAAAGGAGAGTAGCGCTTAGAGAATTTATTTTTAATCATCTGAGCCACACAAGAAAGAGTTCTGTCTTATTCAAATATGGCGTAACAGAAAAGAGGGCAGGAGCCGAGGGAAAGGCAGTTTTGCTGGATTTAAACTTGAACGGTGGCCTCTGCTTTTAGAAGAAAACTCTGTGGCTTTCCGGTTCTCACACTGTACAGATGCACCTTCGACCACGTGAGCTTGCACTGCATTCGTTACTCATCCACGCAGCTCCTCTTCTTTCAGCACTGGCTGACTTCTATTCACCAGGCTCTGGGCTGAGACCCAGAGACAGAGTTCAGTAAGACCTGTCTTCTTTTTTATAGAGATAGAGTGTCACTGTGTTGCCCAGGCTGGTCTCAAATTCTTAGGCTCAAGCAATTCTCCTACTTTGGTCTCCCAAAGTATGGGGATCATAGGTGTGAGCCACCACACCTGACCTAAACCCCATCCTTTTCCCTAAGCAGCTCATAATTTACAGCCAGGGTTCACAAACTGTTACAATGAACGGCCAAATGGTAAATAGTTTAGGCTTTACAGGTAATAACATTTCTGTTGCCAGTACAGCAGGTCCTCGAATAATTGGGGATATATTTTTGGAGCCTTTGAGACCTATTGGAGGAAAAGAGCAATGGATGATAACTCCTAGATGTCTGACCCAAGCAACTGGATGGTGCCACCTGCTGAGGCTGCACCAGGGCAGAAGCTCATCTGCACGAATGCTTCTCGGCCTTTAAAAAAAAGTATCAGCTTCCAACTAGGAGCCTTTTCAGTCATTATTTTCTTAATCGTGCGCCCATACAATTGTAATACCACAGATGTGATGTATCTGTTTATGCACGGATGCTTTTCTGTGCTTTATGCATAAAGAAAGTGAGGGGGCTTTTGCCCTCCCCTGCCCAAAAACCAGTATCTGCTCCCTTAGGAGTGCTATCACCCCAGTGAGAAAGTGTGGTCTAGCTCTAGGAGAGGTGTCTCCATCTCTACCTATTTCAAGCCTCTTGTCTGGGCACCGCCTCTTCCTCAGTCATGATAGGTGGAATCACTGGGCTTTTGGGGGAACCCTTAAACCTCCAAAGAAAGACTATATTAGAACACAGCATGGCAACACCAACCTTCCTCTTCTTGGGGGCATTTTGCACCTCCCAAGGCTTCTGGGATGACTTTGCCCCAAATGTTCACATGGTCTGAGATCCACAGTCACAGGTGATAAAGATATTCACATCCTTTATCACCCCACCTCCTTTTAGGAAAAGGAAGATCATTGCATGGGAAAAATAAGAAGTGCTTTGGGTAGAAGGTGAGACCCTTGGCGTGGGTGTTCCTGGAGAGGAGTGGAAAAGATTCAGCGGGACAGGAGTCCACACAGGACACACTGAGACTGCCCATCAACCTGCAAATCATCAAGAAATGCAACACACACACACCCAAGGTGTTCCACAGGCATGTATTTCTGGTGAGAAAAAAGTGAAGGGGCTGAGATTTGCACGGGGGTGGGGAGCAAAGGAAGGTGAATACATAAAGGAGCAGCAGGTGGAACCCAGGCAGGTGAGTCTAGGAACAGAGAAGCTTAAGAGACATCATTTATCCCAGGCAACACTGCAGGGAGAAGGAGACAATCCCATCCAAGTCTCAAGGTCCTTGGAGGCCCAGGAAGATGGCCGGGATTTGCTTTCTCTATCTGCTCCCATGAGAATGCAAGCCAAGGAAGACCCAGCAAGAAGTTAGACAACCAGGAGGTATTCACTCAAGAATACAAGGCCCAGAGGTGGGACATCTTAGGATTAGTTCATTCACCAGCTGAATGCCCTTTATCCTCTAAGGCTCCAGTGCCATCCATCTTCCCCCACTCCCGCCCTCCTCGGCACATGGGCCATGTCTCCCCACATGGTCCCCAGTGGCTGCCACATTTACAGCCACAGTGGTGAATCACTATTCTAAAAAAAAGTAGTGAATCACTATTCTATAAAACTTTTTAAGAGTGAGGAAAACTTCCCTAGAATCCCACCCCAACCCATCGGCCCCCAGCATACTGCTCAGCAGTGAGGGATCTATCACAGGTCCTTGCTCACAGCAACCCGAGGCCAAAATAATGATATTAAGATAACTGGCTAAACCAGCGATGCTCAAAGTGTGGTCCCTGGATCAGCAACATCAGCACCACCTGGAAATTCTTAGAAATGCAAATTATTGCACTCCATCCAGACCAATAAAGTCAGAGACTCTGAGGGTAGGGCCCTGCAGTCTATGGTTTAATGGGCCCTCCAGATGATTCCAATGAACCAGAAGTTTAGAACCAGCTAAATAGCTTAGAGTAACAAACATGCATTTCTGGTGCTATGGTTTGGATGCGTGTCCCTCCAAATCTCACGTTGGAATTTTATTTCCAATGTTGGAGGTGGGGCCTTGTGGAAGATGTTTGGCTCATAAGGATGGAGCCCTCAGGAATGTCTTGGTCCCATGCTCATGGTTATGGGTGAATTCTCAATTCTTACTCTCTTAGTTTCCCCAAGAGCTGATTGTTTAAAAGACCTGACACCTTCCCATTCTCCTTTGTTCCTCTCTCACCATGTGATCTCTGCACACCTTGGCTCTCCTTCAACTTTCACCATGAATGAAATCTCCCTGAAGCCCTCACCAGAAGCAGATGCTGGAGCCATGCTTCTTGTACAAGCTGCAGAACTGTGAGTCAAATAAACCTCTTTTCTTCATAAATTACCTAGCCTCTTAGGTATTACTTTATAGCAACACAAATGAACCAAGACATCTGAGCTGCAGAGGATGGCAGCATAGGAAGCACCTGCTGGTTTGCCTGTCCTGAATGTGGCTACCAATGCATGACAGCAGTGAACTGGAGAGAGCTGGCAGCATGAAGAGGAGCCCGAGTGAAGCCCACACTCTCATTGCTTGGCAAGAAAAGAATGAATCTATTCTTCTTGGGTTAAGTGGACTCATGAGAATACCTGGGTGGAAGCCATCTTGAGAGCACCCATACTCAAAGGAAGGACACTGGCCCCATGTCCAAAGATTAGCAACTAAATATATATTGACATGGTATTAAATAAAATGAAATGCTTCAGATACATTTGTAGGGCTGGGTGTGCTAGCTCACACCTATAATCCTAGCATGCTGGGAGGCCAAGGCAGGTGGATCACATGAGCTTAGGAGTTCAAGGCCAGCCTGAGCAACATGGTAAAATCCTGCCTCTACCAAAACTACAAAAAAATGAGCCAGGGGTGGTGGTGCACATATGTAGTCCCAGCTACTCAGGAGGTTGATGCAGGAGAATCTCTTGAACCAGGGAAGCAGAGGTTGCAGTGAGCCAAGATCATGCCAGTGCACCCTGCCCTGGGTGACAGAGCAAGACTCCATTTCAAACAACAGCAAGAAGAAGATACATTTATATAGGTACTACCTTGAATAAGGAAGGAAACTTAGATATATACCTCTCAGTAACTAATAGAACAAAAAAATGCACAAAAAAGGCATAAAGATTGTATTAGAGTTCTTCAGGAAATAGAACCATATAATAGATATATGATAGGAGATAATTGCATGAGCCAATGTCCTTTTGTATATTTACATTTAATATATTTATATATTAAGGGAGATTGGCTCATGCAATTATAAGGCTCATGATCTGTCAGGTCCAAGTCCAAAGGCCCGAGAATCAGGAATGCTGATATTCAAAGGCAGGAGGAGATGGATGTCCCAGTTCTGACAGAGAGAGAAAATTCACTCTCTGTCCACCTTTTTGTTTTATTTTGGCTCTCAGCATATTGGAAGATGCCTACCTGCATTGGTGAGGGTGACCTTCTTTACTGTGTATATGGAGTCAAATGCTAATCTCTTCCATGAACCCTATCATAGGCACATCAGAAATAGTGTTTTGCCAGCTATCTGGGCATCCCCTAGCCCAGTCAAATCGGCACATAAAATCATCTGTCATGAAGGTATAGACTATCTAAACAACACAATTAACAAATTCGACCCAGTTGACATATATAGAACACTACACCCCATCATGGAAAATACATGCTTTTTAAGTATACATGTATTATTTACCAAGACTAGGCATAAACTGGGCCATAAAGTAAATCTCCGCCAATTCCAAACAACTAAAATTATTCTGAGTATATTCTCTAACCACAGTGAAATTAAGCTAGCTATCAACAACGACAAGAATTTTTACCATAATGTTTGGACATTAAGCAACATGCTTCTAAAAAACCCATTGGTCGAGTAATAAATCAAAAATAAACATTATAAATTATCTTGGACTGAATGGTAATGAAAGTATTAGGTGGTGATGAGTCACAGCTAAAACTGGGCTTACAAGGAAATGTGTTACTTTAACTTTTATTTTAACTTTAGACATACATGTGGAGGTTTATTACATAGGTAAACTTGTGTCATGGGGATTTGTCCTACAAATTATTTCATCACCTAGTACCCATTAGTTATTTTTCCTTATCCTTCCCTCCTCCCACCCTCCACCCTCCGACAGGCCCCAGTGTGTGTTGTTCCCATCTATGTGTCCGTGTGTTCTCATCATTTAGCTCCCACTTATAAGTGAGAACATGTGTTATTTGGTTTTCTGTTCCTGTGTTAGTTTGCTAAGGATGATGGCCTCCAGCTCCATCTATGTCCCTGAAAAGGACATTATCTCATTCTTTTTATGGCTGCATAGTATTCCATGTTGTATATGTACCACATTTTCTATATCCAGACTATCATTGATAGACATTTAGGTTGATTCCATGTCTTTGCTATTGTGAATAGTGTTGCAATGAACATACATGCGCATTTTAATACAATGATTTGGGATTGCTAAGTCAAATGGTATTTCTGTCTTTAGGTCCTTGAGAAATCACCACACTGTCTCCCACAGTGGTTGAACAATTTACACTCCCACCAACACTGTATCAGCGTTCCTTTTTCTCCACAACCTTGCCAGCATATTATTTATGACTTTTCAGTAACAGCCATTCTGAATGGTGTGAGACGGTATCTCATCATTGTGGTTTTGACATATATTTCTTGTAAGCAGTGATGTTGAGTTGTTTTTTGTTGTTGTTGCTTTTTGTTTTGTTTTGTTTTTTGTTTTTTGATAGTCTCACTGTGTCACCCAGGCCAGAGTGCAGTGGAATGATCTCAACTGACTGCAACTTTTGCCTCCTGGGTTGGAGGGATTCTCATGCCTCAGCCTCACAAGTAGCTGGAATTACAGGTGCACACCACTATGCCCAGCTAATTTTTTGTATTGTTAGTAGAGATAGTGTTTTGCTATGTGAGCCAGGCTGGTCTCAAACTTTTGTCCTCAAGTGATCCACCTGCCTCAGGAGCTTTTTTTTCCTCATATTTGTTGGCTGCACATATGTCTTCTTTTGAAAAGTGTCTGTTCATGTCCTTTGCCCACTTTTTTATGGAGTTGTTTTTTTTCTTGTACATTTGTTTAAGCTTATTATAGGTGCTGAATATTAGACCTTTGTCGGATGCAAAGTTTGCAGAAACTTTCTCCCATTCTATAGGTAGTCTGTTTACTTTGTTTATGGTTTCTTTTGCTGTGCTGCACTTTTTCTTTCTTTCTTTTTCTTTTGAGATGGAGTCTCACTCTGTCACCCAGCTGGAGTGAAGTGGCATGATCTTGGCTCACTGAAACTTCTGCCTCCCAGGTTCAAGCTATTCTCCTGTCTCAGCCTCCTGAGTAGCTGGGACTACAGGCACACGCCACAATGCCTGGCTAATTTTTGTATTTTTAGTAGAGACGGTGTTTCAGCATGTTGGCCAGGCTGGTCTCAAACTCCTGACCTCAACTGATCCACCTGCCTTGGCCTCCCAAAGTGCTGGGATTACAGATGTGATTTTTAGAATTTTCTGTTGATATTCATAAGTGATAGTGGTCTGTACTTTTTTGTTCATCTCTATCTTTATCAGGTTTTATTAAAATTATTCTCACTATATAAAAGAAATTGTAAAAATATGTTCCTTTTCTTTTGCTCCAGATAAATTTAAACAAAATTGGAATTATCAGTTGTTTATTACTTAACATTTTGTTTTGAAGAATTACAGATTTTCAAAAAAAAAATATTTTAAAAGTACACAAATTGCTATATACTTAGATTCCCTGGAGGTATACATATTTTTTTCTGAAGTGCTTGAGAGTAAATTGTAGAAATATTTTTTAACCCTGAATTCGTTAGTATGTATTTCCTAAAAACAAGGACATCACCTTATATAACCACAATACAATGATCAAAATCAGGAAATTAACAGATACAACACTACCATCTTATCCATAGACCTTATCCAATTTTATTAGTTTTCCCAATAATATCTTTTCTAGAAAAATATTTTTTCTGGTTCAGAATCCAATACAGCATCACACATACATTTAGTTGTCAAGTTCCTCTAGTCTCTTTTAATCTGGAGCAATTTATTAGTCTTTTTCTTTCTTAACCCTGATATTTTTGAATTATATAGGCTATTCATTTTGTGTAACATCCCTCAATTGTATTTGGCCATGACTAGATTCACGCCATGCATTTTTGGTCAGAAATACCATAGAAGCAATGTTCTGTCCTTCTCAGTGCATTATATCAGGAGGCACATACGTTTGTCCCATTGTAAGTTCTTTGTAATCATTCCATTTCCCAATTCCTAACCCCTGACAACCACTGATCTATTCTCTGTTCCTACGGTTTTGCTTCTTCAGAATGCCATATAAATGGAAATAATAAGTTATGTAACATTTTGAGACTGGCTGCTTTTACTCAGTCTAATGCCTTTGAGATTTGTCTATGTTGTTGCCTGAATCAATAGTCTGTCCCTTTTAATGGTGGAATAATATTCTATTTGATAGCTGTACCAATTTGTTTATCTATTCACCTGTTAAAGATCATTTGAGTGGTTTCCAGTTTGAGGTGATTATGAGTAGAGCCGCTATAAACATCTGTGTAAAGAGTTTTGTGTGAACACAGTATTTCTATCTAGGGTAAATACCCTGGGAGTGAATTGCTTGGTTTTATTGATAGTGTATGTTTTACTTTATAAGAAACTGACAAACTATTTTTCTGTGGCTGTACCATTTTATCCCACCAGGAATGCAGGAGAGAACCAGTTACTCCACATACTTGCCAGTGTTTGGTATTGTCAGATTTTTTCTGTTTTTAACTTTAGTAACTCCAGTGGGCATGTCAGTGTATCTCGTTACAGTTTTAATTTACATTTTCTTAATGGCTAATGATGTTGAACATCTTTTCATGTGCTTATTGCCATGTCTATATGTGTGTTAAAAAAAAGTGTGTTTCAAATGTTTTGTCCATGTTTTTATGGAGTTATTTGTTTCCTTCCATTAAGTTTAGAATGTCCTTTGTATATTCTGGATACAAGTTGTTTGTCAAATATATGTCTTGAAAATGTTTTCCCCCAGTCTATGGCTTATTTTCTTATTCTCATAACAGTGTATTTCAAAACATTTTAAATTTTGATTAAGATCAACTTATTATTTTGTTTCATAGATCATGCTTTTGATGTCATATCTAAAAATTATTTGCTCAACCTAAGGTCATATAGATTTTCTCCTATGTTTTCTTTGAAAGTTGTTAAAGTTTTATATTTTATATTTATATCTGTAATATATTTTGAGATAATTTGTGAATAAGGTATGAGGTTTAGATCAAGCTTCATTTTACTGCAAATGAATACTCAATGGTTCTGATGCCATTTGCTGAATAACTATCCACCATTGAATTGCTTTTGCATTTTTATCAAATATTAATTGGCCATATTGATTGGTTTTTAAATCTCTATTCTGAACACTGTTTCTGAAAGTTCTACTCTGTTCCATTGATCTGTGCAAGTATGCTTTCACCAATACTATACTATTTATTATAGTTTTACAGTTAATCTTAAAATGCAACTTCATTCTTCTTTGTCAGAATTGTTCTTCTGGCTATTCTAGATTCTTTTTCTTGTCATATACATTTTATAATAAGCATTTTTATATCTATAAAAAATCCTGTTGCAATATTGATTGAACTAGCGTTAAATTCACAGATCAATATACAGATCTGTCATAATTAACTCTATTAAAGGTTCCAATCCATGAGCAGGACATGTCTCTCCATTTTTTTCTGTCTTTTTGAATTTTGCATTATCATTGCTCATTGCTAGTATATAAAAATATAAATGTTTTTGCACTGACTTTGAACTGCAAATTTGCTAAGTTCACTTACATAATTCCAGCAGGTTTTATTTCTTCTTTTCTAATCTGTATGTTTTTATTTCTCTATCTTACTTTAATCCACTATTAAAGGAGAGAAGGAGAATGGACATTCTTACCTTATTCCTAATCTTAGAGGAAAGTATTCAGTCATTAAGTATGATGTTAGCTTCCCATTATCAGGATAAGGAAGTTCCCTTCTATTCCTACCTCACTAAGAGTTTTTATCACAAACAATGCTGAATTTTGTCAAATGGTTTTTCCGCGTTAATTGAATAATCATGTTTTTTGTCGCTGTTGTTGTTGTTACTCAGTTGATATGGTGAATTCCATTGATCGGGTTGAACTATTGACCCAGTCTTTCATCACAGCAATAAACCCCACTTACTCATGGTATATTATTCATTTCATATGTTGCTGAGTTCCATTTTTGATGTTTTCTTGAGAACTTTTACATCAATGCTTATAAATGATATTGGCCCATAGTTTTCTTTCCCTGTATTATTTTTGTCTGGTTTTGGAATATGGATGATGTAAAACTCATAAAGCGGGTTGGGAAGTGTTCCTTCCTCTTTTCTTTTCTGGAAGAAGTTACATAAAATTGGCATTATTTCTTTTGTAAATGCTTTGTAGGACTCGCCAGTGAGATCATCTGGACCTGAAAATTTCTTTCTTGAAAGGATTGAAACTACAAATTCAATTTTTAAAATAGATGTAGGTCAGTTCAGTTTACCTACTTCTTCTTTGGTGACTTTTGGTAGTTTGTGTCTTTCAACAAATTTCTTTTATATAAATTGCCAAATGTATGTACATACAATTGTTCCTAGTATTCTTTTACTACCTTTTAATCTCTATGGAATCTATAGTAATATCTTGCCTCCCCCGACTTTTGTGATCTTAATTTTGCTCCATTTTCTTTTTTAAAAATTTCTGTTGTAACGTCTTAGGAGGGTTGCTTCATTTGTGTTTAGCCCTTCTTCCTTGTTAATATAAGTCTTTTAAGCCGTGAATTTCCCCCTTAACATGATTTATAAGTTCTGATATATAGAAATTATTTATCAATTCCTTCATATGATCTAATTTTGGTTGAAATTTTTTCTTTGCCCTGACTTAAAAGAGTTTTGTTTCTTTGTTTACTTCGAAGATATGAAGGTTTTTTCTGATTTTATCTTTAATTCCTAATTTTACTACATTAAAATTAGGAAATTTTCCTGTACCATATCTACCTTTGGAAATGTATTGGGACTTTCTTTGTGAACTAATATGTGGTCAAATTTTGCACTTCTTTCATAGGTACATGTTTTAAAAAGAAACTTATTCTTTATTTCCAAGGTAAAAAGTTTCCTTTATGCTAACTATATCTACATTACTGATTGATTATCCTGTTTAGATCTACTTGGTTTGTAATTGATTAAGAAAGTTGAATTAAAGTTCTTAATATTACTATATATCTGTTATGTATCTTTTTTCTTTCGGTAATTCTTGTAGTTTTTACTTTAATCAGAGCTGATACCTTTATTTAGTTCTTCATTGAGAATTACACTCTGTCCATCTCATCTTACTGAATCCCTGAATTTCATACGTGTGTCTTTTAAGTATCATAGTATTAGTTTACATTGGTGATCCATCCTGAATTTATGTTGAATTTCATTCATAGGTAAGTGTATAAATGTCCTATTGCTTCTGTAACGAATTATCACAGATTTAATGGCTTAAAACAACACGTACTATCTTACTTTTCCAGAGATCAGAAGTCTGAAATGTGTCTCACTAGGCTAAAACCAAAATGCTGACATGGCTGTATTCCTTCTGGAGCTTCTAGGGCAGAATCTGTTTTCTTGTTTTTTTCCAGCTTCCAGAGGCTGTCTACATTTCTTCACTTATAGTCCCTTTTTCCTTCTTCAAAGGCAGCAATGGTGGGTTGAGTCCTCCTCGGATTGCGTCACTCTGACCTCTTCTAGAGTCAAATCTTCCCTCTGCCTCTTTAAGAAACTTTTGTGATGGCATCAGGCCCACAGATAATCCAGGGTAACCTCCTACTTAAGATTGACAGATTAGCAACCTCAATTCCATCTGCAACCCTCAGCATGTAACATAACAAATTCACAGCTACCAGGGAACAGTCCTCTATTTTCTTGGTCCTCTATGTTTTTACATATTTATTAGTTCTTTATTAGCAAATTTTCTTTAATATTATATTTTGTAATATTTATATTTGTACTTTAAGTATATCATGGTAGATTGGATTATTGTCTTAAATTCCTCACTTTAGAGCAATATATTATTTCCACCCCATTGGTGATGGGCTTAGACATGTGACTTGCTTCAGCCAGTGGAATTTTTGCAGATGCAGCATGAGCAGAGGCATGAAATGTGCTTTACTGGTTGGCTTGTGGTGTGCTATGAGAAGATTCCCTCTGGGTATCTGCTGTGCTTTCACTTGGGTCCAGAGCTAATACAGGTGGATATCTAAACCCAGACCATGGCCTGGAGCCAAGCCCAGATGGCCCACAGCCTCAGGCAGGGCTACCTGACAATATCATTTCTGATCAGCCCAAACTTCAATCAAAGGACACATCAACAATGATGTTGTGATGTTCTTGTAAACCACTAACTTTCTGAGGTTGGTGGGTATATAGCAAAACCTGGCTATGATTATTAGTATTGCTACTGCTTAGTCAATTTTAAATATTTTTTACTCTGACCCATTATGTGAAATCTTCAATATATTTTCTTCTCCATCTATTTCTTTATACCTTTTCTTCCCCCAGTTTGAGTAACGTCTATCATTTCTATAATGTTTTGCAATATATAACATTCACCTTCCATCCTGCCAATTGAACACTCACATTAATAGTAGTCTTCGTTCTTCTATCAGATATGTATAATGCTCACTGCCAGTCCTTGTATACCATTTCTCAAAAAAATGGTTCGTTGGTTAAAGTTTGTCATTTTTATTTTCCTCAAGGAAGGTTCATGAGAACACATTCTCTGAGCTCTTGTGTTTTTAAAATTGTATTTTTTTAGGCTTTCTATTTAAAGAACTTTGTGACTGGGTACAAAATCATTGATTCATGCTCTCTTTCCTAAATATTAAGTGTTGTTGTACTGTAGTCTGGAGTTGAATGTTGTTCTGGAGAAATCTGAAGTCAGCTGGGAACAAAGGAAATAAAGTCCTATATAAGGTCTAATACTAGGAATCTTTATATTCACAGTCCACTAATTTTTCCAGGAAATGTCTCAGCATTGGCCATTCAGAGTCACCTTTCTTGGCACACAATGTGTCCTTGGCAGTGCGTAGATTCAAGTGTGATTTTATTTTAGGAATGTTATCTTGATTTATACCTTTAATATTTGTTCTTTTTTGTGTTTTGTTTTCTTCTTTGGGAATGCATATATTTAATGTCCTTTGCCTGTGCCCTAAATTTATCACAATCTATTCCCCTTTAACTCTTTCTATTTACATTTTGTTTTGTTCATGCTTCTCATTTCTATTTTCTGTGTCATTTATTGTCTTTTTGTAGTGTTTATTAACACTTAACGCTCTTTTAAATTTTGTCTTGATTTTTATCATGGTTCTCTTTTCTCCTCCCCTTCTTCTCTGAGTTTTGCCAGATCACATTTTATCTTCTGCTGCCCTGCAATCTCATCTCTGAGGTATTGCATAACGGTTATTTTTAGGGATTATTGCTCCATTATGATGTTTAATTCATAGTAGAGTGTTTGTTGACAATTCTAATCTGTTCCAAGGCCATTTTACTACTGAACATTTTAATTCATAAATTCTGCTGTTCCCTTCCTCCTTTCATAGTATCTTCTTTAAAATGCGCCACTAGTTTATTTTTTATCACTTATTGTTAAGTGCATCAGAATTTCACAAGCCATGTATTTGCTGTAGATGGAGAGAGGCCAGGATGGAATTATAATCAAGTCAGCTTTCACAACTCAGAGGCTCTCTTCTCCTCACTTACAAAGTTAAGCTGCTTCTCTTAAACACGGATTGTCTAACATGCTTCTACAAGTAACCTGGTATGGAGGATTAAATTCCTATTCTCCCTTCTTTTCTCCCTGTAGTGACATCATATATCTACATCTTTGCCACCCCTTCTGGTGGATGAATTGTACTTGTCTATCCCTTGATTTTGGACTTGACCATGCAACTTGCTTTGGCTAATGAGCTATTAGTGAGTATTCCATGATCAAAGGCATGACACTTGGCTAAGGAACCATTAGGGAGTATGCCGTGATCAAAAGCATGAAATGTGTTCATGCATTTGAGTTTATCCTCTTGACTCTTGCCTTTCATTATGAGAAGAACATGCCTCAGGTAGCCATTGATTTAAGGAGGTTGAGATACATATGGAAAAGACTAGCACTCAACCATCAAACTGGGGTCAAACCTAACTTAGAACAGCCTAGATACATTAGCCCCAGCCACCTTGAAGACACATGAGCAAGAACAAATGTTTGAGTTTGGGTGTGTTTGTTATATGGTAGAAGCTGACTGATACATCCAGCCTCCTCACTTCTCTGAACCTAACCATGCTCAGGGGGACTTCTTCCACCTCTCAGTGTACTCTACTTCTTCACTCTCTTTTTAAATTAAATCATATGGCTTTTCCCCTTCATAGTGGTTCCCCCAGCTTCAAGAAATTTTAATAATTATTTTAGTCCAATGCTTTACTGAGCTCTCTCCTCTGCTGTTGGCTCTTTTCTCTTGCACAGATCCTGGGTGCTCTTGGCAGCTCTTACCAGATTTTTTTTCAGTCTGTCTCCCAGCTTCACTAAAAAAAGGAGTTTGAATTTTTGTTTTCTGTTTTCCTTATTGCTTTGGGTGATTTCCAGGAAGAAAAGAAGAGATTATGAAGTGTGGACATCCATTTTCAAATGGAAGTCTGCCTTGCTTCTAGAATAAGAAGGCAGCATGGAGTCTTGGATCAAATGTGGGCTTTAGAATCAGACAGACCTGAATCAAATCCTGGGTCTGCGACTAATTTCTGTGTGAATTTGAAAAACCTTCACTGACCTCTCTGAGCTCCTGTTTGCTTCTCCAATCTATAAAGAGGATTTAGTAACACTTATCTCAGAGTTATTAAAAAGAATATCTTCAGAGAATGAAAGCTAAAATATGGACAACATCTAGCAGTGCAAATAGTAGTCACACCAAAAAATGAAAATATAATTTTTTTTTAGACAGAGTCTTAATCTATTGCCCAGGCAACAGATTTTGCAATGGCAAAATCTTGGCTCATTACAACCTCCGCCTCCCAGGTTCAAGTGAGTCTCCTGCCTCAGCCTCCTGAGTAGCTGCAATTACAAGCATATGTGACCACAACCAGCTAATTTTTTTGTATTTTTAGTAGAGACAGGGTTTTACCATGTTGGCCAGGCTGGTCTCAAACTCCTGACTTCAGGTGATCTGTCCACCTCAGCCTCCCAAACTGCTGGGATTACAAGTGTGAGACACTGCATCCAGCCTGAAAACATAATTATTATAATTCTTTCATTGGTGACTAGAGAATAAAAGATGTAAGAATGCAGTTTTTAAAACACCTAGATGAAAAGGAAATAAAAGTACAGAGATATGTCTTCCATTCTGTGAAATATTCACAGGAACAGTGAGAGTTGCCAATTCTTCCAGAAACTCAGAAAATAGTTTTTAATTCCTTGCATCCTGTTCCTCCTCTCAATACTTGGGTTTTCTTTCCCCACCTCTACAGAAAACATGTCTTGGTTCTGGGGATGGGGCCAATGGCTCGGGCCAAGCCAACTTGCATAACCTCATTCCCAGACCATAATCCATTTGTGCATTGATGGTATGTGATTAGTTCAGAGCCAATGAGATTGTAAAAGATGTTAGCCAATGATTTTAGAAAAGCAAGGTTTCGCTCTTCTGAGGGAGTTTCTAGGAGCAACCTTGTCCCTCCCCCTTGCCATGGTCATCAAATACCAGAAGATTTTGAGTGCCCTCTTAAAACTGCAACAGGAAAGGGTCTTGAGATGAGGCTAGCATGGCAGAGAGGAAACACACAGAGAAGACCCAGATCCTTGATGATACTGTTGCACATCTGAATCAAACCAATGCTGAAGCCCATACAACCTCTTCACTGTACGGCAAATAAGCCAATTAACCTTCCTCAAATTGGTTATGCCCATTTGGGTTCGGGTGTCTCTTACTTGCAGCTAAATGTACTCTATCATATTATCAGACAACAAAGTTTCCCAACAATTCCCATCACCATCATTAACACATTCTCAGCTAAAGACCATCTTTAATCCTGTGTCTCAGGTGGTTTCCAGAATCAAAAACCATTACTCAGTGTCCCTTTTATGATTCTATTTTTCATAGACTATGCTATTGCATGGGTCCAACAAACATTTATCAATAATCGAAGCTAACATCTGTTAAGTTCTTAATACATGTCAGTCTCTCTACCAAGCCCTTTGCTGCGTTCTTTCATCTAATTCTTATAACATTCCTATGAGTTAAGCACCATTGCCTCTTCCTACAGAGAGAGAAACTAAGACTTTGTCATCTTGGTTACTCGACCTAAGTTATAGATCAATAAAGTGGTATCCAAGAGTCAAACTGACTCCAAAGTTGAATTCTTAAACACTAAACTGAACTGTGTCTAAAAAATATGTATTGGGCACCATCTGTGCACCAGAGAGAAATCAGTTTTCCTCATGAGTTGCACATGAGCTAATGGGATAAGCAAATTTGTACACAGATAATTACCAAGATTGTACCGCTGCACTCCAGCCCGTGTGACAGAGTGAGACTCCATTTAAAAAAAATAAAAAGCCATGATGGTCTTGAACTCTTGACTTCATGTGATTCGCCCACCTTGGCCTCCCAAAGTGCTGGGATTACAGGCATGCTGATATTGGATGAAATGTTCTATATGTATTTGTTAGGACCATTTTGTCTAAAGTATAGTTTAGTTAATTTCCTTTTTAATTTTCTGCCTGGTTGAAGTACAGCAGGGAATGCAGGAACATGGCCTGAAGAGACAAGTGGAGGCCAATTCAGGAAAAAGTCCCTTAAACATGTAAAGCAGCCAGGACTCTATCCTGAGGGTGATGGGGACCCAGGGAAAGGTTTTTGGCCGGGGAGTGACATGATCAGATGGGTTCTGTAAACTACAAATGTGACTGTAATGTGAAAGACAAATGAATGGAATGAGACTAGGGTTTAGCCAACATGTGAGGAAGGTGTACAATATTCCAGGAGAGATGCGATGTGCACATGGCCCATGAAAGAATATTCAAATGACTTCCTCTTGAATGGAAGAAAGAAAGGGAGCATAAAGCACTTCCACATTCTTCTGCAAGCCAACATTTTGCCCAGTGGGAACTGCAGGTGTGGACAGCACATCCTACATTAGGGAAGTGCCCCATTACATGAAAACTATATCCCTCCAACCAACAATGAACGCCACTCTTTCTAGGTGACCGGCTGAAGCGCCCAGTAAGTGCTTATGATAATTGTATTGCAGAGAATTAGGCCAGAGTCAGCCAGGGGTGGGGTGTGGCCTCCAGAAGGATAATGTGCTCCATCACGCTTTCAACTGTTGTAAAGACTAAACAGATTTTGATTCTGTGACTCATCCCAGTCCTCACCATGGAAATCTGTCCTTAACCATGCTATAGCACACACATACACACACACAGAAAATGTAAACACATCCACATGCACACAAGAGGAAATGAAAAGAACACTTAACTGCAATTAGTCAATGGCTTAAGCCATTTCTTTATTTCTATCTGTGTCCTAACCTTTGTGGCATTGCTTCTGAGCCAGAGGTCATCATCAGATCATAATTGCTAAAATTTAGTGAGAATGCACATTAATGTGCATTAGGGAATACATTAATGTATTCATCTCATTGAATCAAAAAAAAATCCTATTATGTCAGTATTACTATCCTAATTTTGAAGAAGAGAAAACCAAGGCTCAGCAAGGAAGTACCTGAGCTGAGACTCGAATCCAGTCTGTGTGGCTGGGACCCCATGCTCCAAAAATGAGTACTATCCTTCACATTTGTCCAGCACTTCAGATTTACAGTAATGTAATGTTATGTTATTTAATCATCACAGCCACTCTCTACAAAACCATTGACATTTTTCAGGTGCATGAGCTGAGGCTTAGAGAGGGGAAATAACTAACCTGGGTTCACACAGCAAGGAGTAGGAGCAAGATTTGTACCCAGCCTCCTGAAACAATGGTTCTAATCATAGGGATACACTGCTCACTTCACTGTGGGAGCTTTGCACCTGTCTGGGTTGATATGCACCTTCTATTTTTGACTCCAAATGGCTGAGTAATCTGCTCATGTTAATACATCAACCTAAATTACAGCAGAAAAGAATCTCAAGTTGACCACTACCTCATTATCTCACCCTTTTGCATAGAACAAATAAGAAGAATAGTAGGGAATGTAGCCCTTGGCGTTCTTTTGAAAAAACACTTTTCTTATTATTGTATTCTAAAATATCTATGCACCAAAATTGCAAAGGAGTTCAAAGAACTATCTTAAAACACATTTGGGAATAGATTTGCTTCTTGTTCTTTAACAAACCCTGGGCTGAGGTAAACAACTTTCATTTTATTCTTAAGGGTCTTGAAATCCATGTCTTTCACTTTTGAGGCAGCAATTAATAGCCTACCAACCAAAAAAAGTCCAGATCCAGATGGATTCACAGCTGAATTCTACCAGATGTACAAAGAGGAGATGGTACCTCTTTGGAATAGTTTGAAACTATTCTAAACAATACATAAAGAGGGAATCCTTCCCAAATCATTTTATGAGACCAACATCATCCTGATACCAAAACCCAGCAGAGACTCAACAAAAAAAGAAAACTTCAGGCCAATATCCATGATGAACATAGATGCAAAAATCTTCAATAAAATACTAGCAAACCGACTGCAACAGCACATTAAAAGCTTATCCATTACAATCAAGTAGGCTTTATCCCGGGGATGCAAGACTGATTCAACATAACGCAAGTCTGTAGACATAATCCACCACATTAAACAGAACCAAATACAAAAACTACATGATTGTCTCAATAGATGCAGAGAAGGTCTTCAACAAAATTCAACAGCCCTTTATGCTAAAAACTCTCAATAAACCAGGTATCGATGGAATGTATCTCAAAATAATAAAAGCAATTTATGACAAATGTACTGCCTATATCATACTGAATGGGCAAAAACTGGAAGCATTCCCTTTGAAATCCAGCACTAGACAAGGATGTCCTCTCTCACCACTCCTATTCAATATAGTATTGGAAGTTCTAGCCAGAGCAATTAGGCGAGAAAAAAAAAGGTATTCAATTAGGAAAGGAGGAATTCAAATTGTCTCTATTTGCAGACGACATGTTATATTTAGAAGACCCCATCGTCTCAGCCCAAAATCTCCTTAAACTGATAAGCAACTTCGGCAAAGTCTCAGGATACAAAATCGATGTGCAGAAATCACAAGCATTTCTATACACCAATAACAGACTAACAGAGAGCAAAATCATGAGTGAACTGCCATTCACAATTGCTACAAAGAGAATAAAATACTTTGGAATACAACTAACAAAGAATGTAAAAGATCTCTTCAAGGAGAACTAAAAACCACTGCTCAAGGAGATAAGAGAGGACACAAACAAATGGAGAAACATTCCATGTTCATGGTTAGGAAGAATCAATATCATGAAAATGGCCATACTGCCCAAAGTAATTTATAGATTCAACACTATCCTCATCAAGCTACCAATGAGCTTCTTCACCGAACTGGAAAAAAACACCTTAAGCTTCATATGGAACCAAAAGAGAGCCTGCATAGCCAAGACAATCCTAAGCAAAAAGAACAAAGCCAGAGGCATCACGCTACCTGATTTCAAACTATACTACAAAGCTACAGTATTCAAAACAGCATGGTACTGGTACCAAAAAATATATAGACCAATAGAACAGAACAGAGGCCTTGAAGGCAATGCCACACATCTACAACCATCTGATCTTTGGCAAACCTCACAACCACAAGCAATGGGGAAAGGATTCCCTGTTTAATAAATGGTTTAGGGAAAACTGGCCAGCCATGTGCAGAAAGATGAAACTGGACCCCTTCCTGACACCTTACTCTAAAATTAACTCCAGATGGATTAAAGACTTAAACATAAGATCTAACACCATAAAAACTCTAAAAGAAAACCTAAGTAATACCATTCAGGACATAGGCGTAGGCAAGGACTTCATGACTAAAACACCAAACGCATTGGCAACAAAAGCCAAAATAGACAAATGGGACCTACTTAAACTCCACAGTTTCTGTACAGCAACAGAAACAATCATTAGAGTGAATTGGCAACCAACAGAATGGGAAAAAATGTTTGCAATCCAGCATCTGACAAAGGGCTAATATCCAGAATCTACAAAGAACTAAAACAGATTTACAAGAAGAAAACAAACAAATCCATCCAAAAGTGGGAGAAGGATATAAACAGACATTTTTCAAAAGAAGACATATATGAGGCCAACAAACATATGAAAAAATGCTCATCATCACTGATTATTAGAGAAATGCAAATCAAAACTACATTGAGATACCACCTCATGCCAGTTAGAATAGTGATCATTAAAAAATCTGGAGACAACAGATGCTGGAGAGGATGTGGAGAAATAGGAACACTTTTACACTGTTGGTGGGAGTGTAAACTAGTTCAACCATTGTGGAAGACAGTGTGGCGTTTCCTCAAGGACCTAGAAATAGAAATTCCATTTGACCCAGCAATCCCATTACTGGGTATATGCCCAAAGGATTATAAATCATTCTTTTATAAAGACACATGCACACGTATGTTCATAGCAGCACAGTTTACAATAGCAAAGACCTGGAACCAACCCAAATGCCCATCGATGATAGACTGGACAAGGAAAATGTGGCACATATATACTATGGAATACTATACAGCCATAAAAAACTATGAGTTCACGTCCTTTGTAGGGACATGGATGAATCTGGAAACCATGATTCTCACCAACTGACACAAGAACAGAAAATCAAACACCACCTGTTCTCATTCATAGGCAGGTGTTGAACAGTGAGAACACATGGACACAGGGAGGGGAGCATCACACACTGGGGTCTGTTAGGGGGGCCAAGGGAGGGACAGCAGGGGAGTGGGGAGGTGAGGGAGGGATAACATGGGGAGAAATCCCAGATGTAGGTGATGGGGGGATGGAGACAGCAAACCACATTGCCATGTGTGTACCTATGCAACAATCCTGCATGATCTGCACATGTACCCCAGAACCTAAAGTACAATTTAAAAAACAAATAAAATTAAATAAAATAAATAAAACAACTAGGATTAAAGCATCAAAAGAAAAGTCTTTGTTGAAGGACTTTGTGTGACTGGCCAAGAGTGAATTCACCAGCTATCTCTCCAGTCTCCTATCAGCTCTGGCCACAGGGGACAGGCCACCATTGCCAGATCAGGACAACAAATGAACCTAGAGGAAAGGAACTGCCCCTTTACTGAAGGCCCACCACATGCCAAGCACTCTATACAGTCAAGAGATGCATAGCTAAAGGGCTAAATTCACACACCCTGGAAACAGCCTGTCTGGGTTTGAAGCCCAGATATGTGCTATTGACTGGAGGCCTTAGTCAACTCTCCTAACCTCTCCATGCCTCAGTTTCTCCTCTGAACAATGAGGGCTGTAACAGTAGCTTCCTCATTGTTTTGTTGTGAGTTGGGATATACAGAGAGCATAAACTAATTCCTGGTACACAGGAAGAGTCCTCTCTCTTTAAATATTAACCATAATTATTACTACTGTCTTTTTCAATTCTTACACCCACTCTTTGAGATAGTGGGTCTCATTCTCTTCTGGTAGATGAGGAAACTGCAGCTCAGAGCAACAAGGCAACAGTAGCTGGAAAAGTGACTGGAAGAGCTGAATTTAGCCCTGGTCAGGCAAAGCGCAGGCCTGTGGTCTGTACTCCCTCACCTCCAGCTGATAGGTGCTATACTAATATTTTCAAGTTTCATAATCCAAGCAAGTAATACCCCACAAGGATAAACCCACAAGATAGAAGTGATACCAACACAGGACAATATAAACAGGTTTCTGGCAACCAGACACACACAATAGTCTGGTTGTGTCTTGTTCTGCTACTTACACTCAGTCTCAGAAATATTAATGACACTATCTTCTATCCATCTATCCTTTCATCCACCCACACACCCACCCATGACCATCCCTTCATCCACCCACCCATCTATCCATTCACCCTTCCATCCACCCACACACCCATCCAACCATCCTTCCATTCACCCAGACACCCACACATCCATCTCTTCATTCACCCACCCACCCATCCATCCATCCTTCCATACATTCACAAATCCATCCCTTCATCCTTCCATTCACCCACATACCCAACCTCCCATCCACCCACACCGTCACCCATCCATCCCTTCATCCACCTTCAAATCCCCACATACCCATCCTTCCATCCACCCACATGCCCATCCATCTCTCTACCTATTCTCCCATTCATCCACATATCATCACATACTTACAGAGATTATACTCCTTGTCCTTCCTGGAAAAAAACTGCCAAAAATCTTTAAAATAATTCCAAGCTGAACTGCTGACTGAATTATGTGCTAGGTGCTATAGCAACATAAAAAGACTATCTGACGGGTCTCAGCCACAAATGTACATCCTTCAACGCTGGCACCCAGAATATATTTAGCATTTACCCTCTGTGCCCACCACCACCCTCCAACAGGAAAAGAATTACTCATGAGACGTTTCCTGATTTGCATCCAAGGCAAAGGGCCTTGTTATTTGGACAGCTGATATATCCAACTTTGGTAGCTTAAGATACATATTTTCTAAATATTCAAGTGAAACAATTTCAATATCCCATCTTACCTGCTATGGTCTGAATATTTTGTCTTCTCCAAAAACTTGCATGTTTAAACCTAATCACCAATGTGATGGCATCAGGTGGTGGGATATTTGGGGTGATTAGATTATGAGAGTCCATGAGATTAGTGCCCTTATAAAAGAAGTTCCAGAGAGCTGCTTTCTCCTTCAGGCATGAGGACACAGCTGTGAGGAAACAGGGAGAAAACACCATCTATGAACCAGGAAATGGGCCCTCAACAGACACTGAGTCTGCTTGATCTTGGGCTTCCTAGCCTCCAGAACTGTGAGAAATAAGTTTCTACTGTTTATGAGATACACAGTCTATGATATTTTATTGCAGCAGCCCAAACTGACCAAGACACTACCTATCAGGAGGAGCAGGTCTGTCTTCCCATCTGTACTCGAGGTATAGGTCATCCCAAGTACCTGCTGGGTGTCTATTCAGTCTAAGGAAGCAGGTCGTATAGCCACTATCAAAAGATCAGAATACAAAAAGCGCTGCTTGGCTCAACTGTTGCCTTAGGCAACTTGGGCTAATGAGTTTTTGTGACTGATAGGGACACACCACTGTATCTCTAGGGATGCACAACATAAAGGCCATGTCTACCTGGGACATACATCCCCATGGCCAAATGATATAGGTACTATTTTCTCCAGATGCATGAGGAAGAGGGCAAGGGGAATAGGGTATACACAATCTCCTCTTCTCAAGTGTTTTGCTTAGTTGTGGTTGCTGCACCAAACCTCTACCTCCATAGTGGAGCTCTCCAGGGACCCAACTCTCTCAACACATGCCACACACACACATAGTTCTATGCATCATTTATAATCCAAAGAGTCTATATTAGAACAAATTTAGTTCTCACTAGTTCTGCTTAGAACTAGTCCTCCCCTACATTTTGGAGAGCTTATACAAAGAGGAGGGTTGGTCAGAGTGTTGGGTCCAATGGTGTCTAACAAGCCAAAGAGATCATCCCACCATCAGAACCTCAGCTTGGCCTCCATGCACTGCAGTCCAGTCTAGGGGAAGTCCTACCCTCCCCATCCCAGGGCCCACTGACTCCCTGACCCATGATGGTTGGCGGCCGAATGCCCATTCTCTTGCCTCATATTTCCCTAAAGACTGGTATCAGCAAGTTTCCCTCAGTTCAAGATCCTCAGTTATTTCTTTCCAAATTTCCCACCATTTTATTTTCTGGGATCCTCCTCTTCTTCCCTGAGAAGCATCACTACATTGTGGGCTGGGGATGGGAGGGAGAATCCATGAGCTGTGGGGACATTTTCATAGGCTTGTTCTGGGCATTAAATGAGGAAATGAATGCAAAAGTGCCCAGCACAGTGCCTGACACATAAAACCACCAATAAACTTCAGCTGTCTTCCCCGCTCTTCAAACTACTTAATTTTCTGTGAAACTAACACTTCTTTCCTAATTGCCCTTGACTTCACATTCTTTAGCCCATACTTCATTACTAATCCATTCTTGCCTAGTTCCTCCTACATTCCTATTGTTCATGTTAAAGATGACTTTTCTATTCACCTGTATAAGTCTTGCTGCCTCCTACGCTGATTAATTTAGCTAGATTGAAAAGGAAGACTAGTGCTTCCTCCATAAAACTCCAATTAATCAATCATTTTAGAACTTGAGGTACTTCTTGTAATGGTATTTGTGGAAAGAGCAGGAATGTTGCTGTCAGTCCTGAGAGGTGGCATTTACTGGCAGAAAGACCTTGGACAGGTAATTTTACTCCTGTAAGCCTGAATTTGTTGATAGTACCCTAAGTCATAAGATTGGTGAGACGTTTACAAATAACCTAAGAGAAGTTTCCTGGGCAAAGCCTGATTTACTGGTGCAAGGTAACATGAAACACTGCACTGAGACAGATTTGGTTCTGAGTATGTTTATGCCACTTAGCCTATTTTTGTGTATAAAATGTACAGAATATTTTATCAAACAAGAATATACATTCTTTTTAAGCTCACACAGAACGTTCACCAAGATAGACCACATTCTGGGCCGTAGGATACACCTTAACACATTTAAACAGATAAAAGCATGCAAAGTATGTTCTCAGACCACAACAAAATTAAACTAAAAATCTGTAACAGAAAGATAACCCCTATTTGTAAGTTAAACAACACATTTCTGAATGTCACATGGGTCAAAGAAGACATCTCAAAGTTAACAAATGTTTCAAACTAAATAAAAATATGATTGTCAAAATATGTGTGATACAATAAAAACTGTTCTTCAAGGTAAATTTATAACATTAAATGTATATAAGAAAAAGATCCCAAATCAATAAGCTCAGCGTCCACCTTAGGAAACCACAAAAGCAAGCGTAACCTAAGCCTAAAGCAAACGAAAGAAAAGTAATAATTTTAAAAGCTAGAGCGTAAATCAATGAAACTGAAAACAGAAAAAACAATAAAATCAACAAGCTGGTTCTTTGAAAGGGTCAATAAAATTGATTGAAAATTTGACAAATTAAGAAAAAAGGAGAGAAGACACAAATTAAAATATCAGAAATGAGAGGGCAAACGGACTTTACAACTGATTCCATGGACATTAAGAGGATAAGAAAAGAACACTATGAGCAACTCTGTGACCAAAGTTTTGATAACCTAGATGAAATGAAAGGCAGCCCCTTAAAAGATACAAACTACCAAACTCACGCAAAAAAAGATGACCTGAATATCCCTATATCTATTTAAAAATCAGATCAATAATGTTGCTGTCAACCTTCCAAAAAAAGAAAACACCAGGTTTAGAGAGTTTCACAGTGAATTCTACCAAACATTTAAGGATTTAAGGAAGAAATAATATCAACTCCCAATGGTCTCGTCTAGGAAATAGAAGCAGAGGGAACAATTTCCAACTCATTCTATTAATATGTACCAAAGTCCAGTACCAAAACCAGAACAAGACATTTCAAAAAAAAGAAACACTGTAGACCAAAGTCTCTCATGAACACATGCACAAGAATCCTCAACAAAACATTATCAAATCAAATCCAGCAGCATTTAGAAAGAATTTTATATGATGACCATATTGGATTTATTCCAGATATGCAAGACTATTTCAACATTCAAAAATCAATCAAAGATCTGAAGTCATATTTACGTCTTTAATCCATCTTGAGTTACTTTTGGTATATGGTGAGAAATAGGATTTCAGTTTTATTCTTCTGCATATGGTTAGCCAGTTTTCCCAGCACCGTTTATTGGTAGGGTGTCCTTTCTTCATTGTTTATTTTTCAAAGAATTTATGATAAAGACCCCAAGAGTAAATGCAACACAATCAAAAGTTTAAACTGAAGAACTTCTGCACAGCAAAAGAAACCCTCAACAGAGCAAACAGAAAGCCTACAGAATGGGAGAAAATTTTTGCAAACTACGCATTCAACAAAGAACTAATATTCAAAATCTGTAAAGAACTTAAATGAATCAACAAGAAAATAACAACCCCATTAAAAGTGGGCAAAGGACATGAACGGACACTTCTCAAAAGAAGACATACAAGCAGCCAAAAAACATATGAAAAAATGCTCAACATCACTAATCATCAGAGATGCAAATCAAAACCTCAATGAGATACTCTCTCACACCAGTCAGAATGGCTGTTATAAAAATCCAAAAAATAATAGATGTTGGCGAGGTTGTGGAGAAACGAGAATACTTACACTCTGTTGGGGGAAATGTAAATTAGCTCAGCCCCTGTGAAAAGCAGTTTGGAGATTTCTCAAAGAACTAAAAGTAGAACTACTATTTGACCCAGAAATCTCATTACTGTGTATATAACCAAAGAAAAATAAGTAATTCTACTGAGAAGGTAAGTCAATAAGTCATTCTAATACACTCATATGTTCACTGTAGCACTGTTCAAAACAGCAAAGGCATGGAATCAACCTAGATGCCTATCAGCAGTGGATTAGAGGAAGAAAACATGGTACATATACACCATGGAATACTACACAACCATAAAAAAGAATGAAATCATGTCCTTTGCAGCAACATGAATGCACCTGGAAGTTGTTATCCTACGGAACTACTGCAGAAACAGAAAACCAAATATCACATGTTTTCGCTTATACATAGAAACTAAATCCCACTTGAGTTCACATAAACATAAAGACGGAAACAACAGACACTGAGGACTCCAAAAAAAGGATGATAAGGAGAAGGGCAAGGGCTGAAAAACTTTCTTTTGAGTACTATGTTTGCTATCTGGGCGATGGGATCAATAGAAGCCCAAACTTCAGCATCATGCAATATATCCTTGTAACAAACCTACACGTGTACCCCCTGAATCTAAAATAAAAATAAATATTTTTGTTTTTTTGAGATGGAGTCTCTGTCACCTAGGCTGGAGTGCAATGGCGCCGTCTCGGCTCACTGCAGCATCCACCTCCCAGGTTCAAGCGATTCTCCTGCCTCAGCCTCCCAAGTAGATGTAATTTTAAAAAATCAATCAGTGTAATACACCACATAAACAGGCTAAAGAAGAAAAATTGTATAATATTAGTTGCTGTAGTAAAGACATTTGACAAAAATCTAGCAGCCAATCTTGATTTTAAAACTCTTAGCAAACTAGGAATAGAGGTGAACCTCCTCAACTTGATAAAAATAAGAATATTTACAGAATTCCATAGCTAATGTCATATTCAATGTTGACAAACCAGATGCTTTCTCCTAAGACAAGGAACAAGAAAAAGATTTTTTTCTTCAACCGTTCCTAGTCAATATCATAATAGAAATCCTAGTTAATGCAGTAAGACAAGAAAAGCAAATACGAAGTATACAGATTGGAAAGAAATAAAAATATTATTTTCACAGATTATGTGATTGTCTATTTTAAAAACCTCAAAGAGGCCAGGCGCAGTGGCTCACACCTGTAATCCCAGCACTTTGGGAGGCTGAGGTGGGTGGATCACCTGAGATCAGGAGTTCAAGACCAGCCTGCCCAACATGGAGAAACCCCATCTCTACTAAAAATACAAAATTAGCTGGTCATGGTGGCCCATGCCTGTAATCTCAGCTACTTGAGAAGCTGAGGCAGGAAAATTGCTTGAACTTGGGGGACAGAGGTTGCAGTGAGCCAAGATCGTGCCATTGTACTCCAGCCTGAGCAACAAGAGCAAAACTTCATCTAAAAAAGAAAAATTTTTTTTAACTCAAAGAATCTACAGAAAAAGAAAACTCCTGCAACTAAAGTGGTTATAGCAAGATTGTAGGATACGAGATCAATATACTAAAGTCAATTACTTTCCCATATACTAGCAATGAACAATGCAATTTATTTTTTGAAAAATGTCATATAGCACAATAAAATGAAATAGTTATGGATATAACAAAATATGCACAGAACCTGTATGTACAAAACTACAGAGCAATGATGAAAGAAATGCAAGATATAAATAAATGGGGAGATTCTGTGCTCAGGAACTTAAAGACTCAATATTGTGAAAATGCCAATTCTTTCTAACTTGATCTATAGATTCAATGCAATTAGAATCAAAATCCCAGCCAGCAATTTTATAGATGTCAACAAACTGATTCTAAAGTTTATATAGAAATACAAGGGACCTATGATAGCCAAAACAATTTTGAAAAAGAGCAAAGTCAAAGACTCACATTACCTAATTTCAAGACTTACTGTAAGATACAATAAATAAGACAGTGTGATATTGGTGAAAGGGCGAGCATAAATTAATGGATCCGAATAAAGAGCACAAAAATAGACCCACATACATGTAGTCAACTGATCTTTGAATGACCTAAAGCAAGTTGCTTTTTATCTTTTCAACAATGATACTGGAATAATTGGATGTCTAGATTTAAAGCAATGAACCTAGATGCAGACCTCATACCTTACACAAAAATTAACTCAAAGTTGATCACAGAGTAGTGTGACATGTAAAGCTTTAAAATATCTAGAAGAGGGCCTGATGTGGTGGCTCATGCCTGTAATCTCAGAACTTTGGGAGACTGAGGCAGGAGGATTGCTTGAGCTCAGGAGTTCAAGACCAGCCTGGGCAACATAATGAGACCTCATCTCTACCAAAAATAAAATTTTAAAAATTAACTGAGCATAGTGGTGTGCACCTGTAGTCCCAGATACTCAGGAGGCTAAGGCAGGAGGATCACTTAAGCCTAGGAGTTTAAGGCCTCAGTAAGCTATGATCATGCCACTGCACTCCAGGTTGGGAGTACAGAGACCCTATCTCAAAAAATAAAATAAAATACTTAGGAGAAAATCTCTATACCATTGGGTTTCATGACATATTTCCAGATACAACAGCAAAAGCACAATCCATGAAAAAAATATTAATATGTTGTATTTTATTAAAATTTCGAACTTCTGCTTTCACTATTAAGAGAATTAAAAAACAAGCCACAGATTGGGAAAAAATGTTTGTAAAAGGTATATTTAATTTAAAAAAAAAAGCCTGCATCCAAAATATACAAAGAACACTCAACAATAAGCAAAAAAACAACCCAGTGTTGAGCAAAAGATATGAAAAGACACCTCACCAGAGACGAAAGGCAGATGACCAATAAGCCTAAGAAAAAATGCTCAACATCACTTGTCATTAAGGAACTTCAAGTTAAAACAAAAATTACATACTACTACAACCTACTGAAATGGCCATTTTCAAAATGCCAGTACAATTTGCTGGTGAGGATGTGGAGAAGCAAGAATTCTTACTCATTGCCAGTGGGAACGCAAAATGGTTAGCCATTTTGGAAGATAATTTGGTGGATTTTTACAAAACTGAACAGAAGACCCATACGACCCAGAAACTGCAAGCAGTCCTACATATTTACCCAACTGATTTTAAAAGTTATGTCCACACAAAAGCCTGCATGCAAATATTTATAGCAGCTTTTTAAGTAATCACCAATAACCGGAGGCAACCAAGGCATACTTTATTTAATAGGTGAATGGATAAACTGTCCATCATGCAATGGAATACCATTCACTATCCATCTGTACAATGGAATAATACTGAGCAATAAAAAGAAATGAGAAAGAGAAAGCTACACAGAGACATGGATGAATTTTAAATGCACATTGCTAAGTGAAAGAAGCAGTCTAAAGGCAATACATATTCTATGAATTCATGTTTATGACATTCTGGAAAAGGCAAAACTACACGAAGGGTAAACATATCAGCAGTTGCCAGAGGCTTAACAGAAGGAAGGTTGAATAGGTAAAAAAAAAAAAAGCTCAGGAGATATTTTAGGGCAGTGAAACCACTCTACGTGATAGTATAATGCTGGATACATAGCATTATGTATTTCTCTAATACCACAGAACTTTGCAGCATAAACAGTGTACCTTAATGTACGGATTTTTTAAATTATTTGGGAGTTCAGGAGATCCCAGGATGGAATGTAGACTATGACAAAATAATCAAACTGTATTACAAATGTATGAAACAACCTCACTGAAGGAGATAGAGGAAAAAAGGACTGACGTAAGTAACTTTGGAAATGGTGGCGTCTGTAAGACTGAAGGCCTCAAGGAACTGCACATAAACATTGTACCTACTCACTTGATAAAACTGATTCCCACAGAGATATAAGCTACATTCTGAAGCCACTATACATGTGTAATGGAATTGAACAATGAAAATTCAGTAAATGTCCATGTGGACTTAATGTTTAGCTCCCACTTATAAGTGAGAATATGCAGTATTTGGTTTTCTGTTCTTGCATCAATTTGCTGTGGATTATGGCCTCCAACTCCATCCATGTTGCAGCAAAGGACATGATTTTATTCTTTTTCATGGCTGCATAGTATTTCATGGTATATATGTGCTACATTTTTTTACCCAGTCCACCACTGATGAGCACCTTGTTTGATCCCATGTCTTTGCTATTGCAAATAGTGCAGTGAGGAACATATGAGTGCATGTGTCCTTTTTGTACAATGATCTACATTCATTTGGGCATATATTCAGTTGTGGGGTTGCTGGGTTGAATAGTAGCTCTGTTTTAAGCTCTTTGAGAAATGTCCAAATAGCTTCCCATCAACAGTGTATAAACGTTTGACACTGAAGACTACGAGAAAGGGAAGGGAGGGAGAGGAACATGGGTTGAAAAACTACCCATTAGGTACTATTCTCACTACCTGGGTCCAACATACCCAAGTATCAGTCCTGCACATGTGCCCCCTGTATCTAAAATAAAAGCTGAAATTAGAAAATAATAATAATAAAATAAAATTTGGGAAATGGATGGAAGGTGGTAGGAACCAGATTCCTCACTGTTAGAATGAGAGTTACTGATAAACAAGGGAAGGAAGCTAGAATGACCCATGTGGTAATGGATTCAAGTTGGAGACATCAGCAAAAACTCAGGTTTAGCTTACTATAGATACAAATGCTTACACATAAAAATATTTATGTGTATGCACATGGGCTAGTACATGCATATATTTTATTTTCTCTGTAAGCTAAGAAGACCTGGAAGTAATGACACTCCAGTAGCAATGAGCTCACCTAAGTACCCAGATCTTGGTTTCTAATACCATTCTTCAATAAAAGGAACCGGGGCTCCCTGGAGAGAGGACTGATTCTAGGGCTGGGGCAGGAAATATCCTAAATGAGCCTGGAACATATTACAGAGCCAGAAAGTAAGGAAGTGCAGAAAAAAAAAAAAACACAATGATAGGGGTATGTCAAAAGGATCCAGGAGCCAGCTGACAGAGCTCCCTGGCCAAAGGTGGAAAGATGTGAGCAACAGAATAAAATGGTCAAACATAGGTTACATGAGCCATAAACATAAATAAATAATTGACTGCATAAACAACCATGGAAGAATAGACACATCTCCCATGCAGAAGAATTCCAAATAATTCACATAGATAACCCCATCCCTAAGTGCAAACTGCACGCAATGACGTTCTTCAAAAGAATATCATATGGAAAAAGGGGGTAACTTTACGGTAGAGAAACCTGATAAATACTACTTCAAGGTGATCAAGGTAATAAGTCATGTTTATAGTACATATCCTTGATATGATGTGATAAAAATGGCTTGCTCTGTGATCTTCCTTCCAAAACCCCATAGCTTCAGTCTAATTATGAGAAAAGCAGACAAATCCTGATTGACGGACAATCTACAAATGACCACTACTCCTCAAAACTGTCAAAGTCATTCAAATAAGAAAAATCTGAGAAATTGTCACAGCCAAGAGGATCCTGAGAATGTGTGATGATAAATGTAATGTTCTGTCCTGAATGGGATCATAGAATGGAAAAAAAAGACAGGGAAAAACTAAAGAAATTAAACAAGATACGGATTTTAATTAATAATATATCAACATTAGTTCACTAATTGAGACAGTATTAATGTGTGGTGTTACTAATAAAGGAAACTGGGTGTGGTGTATACGGGAATTCTCTATACTATCTTCGAAGTTTTTCTGTAAATCTGAATCTATTCTATAATAAAAACTTGCATGTATTTATTTATTTATTTATTTAGAGACAGAGTCTTGCTCTGTCACCCGGACTGGAGTCCAGTGCAACCTCCACCTCCCAGATTCAAGCAATTTTCCTGCCTCAGCCTCTAGAGTAGCTGGGATTACAAGCGCCTGCCATCACGCCCAGCTAATTTTTTCTTTTGTATTTTTGTAGAGACAGGGTTTCACCATGTTGGCCAGGCTGGTCTTGAACTCCTGGCCTCAGATGACCCACCTGCCTCAGCCTCCCAAACTGCTGGCATTACAGACGTGAGTTGCCACACCCAGCCAAAACTTGCTTTTAAAAAACGTGAACTGGTAGTCCTTATTTCTTGACAAACCCCAAGCTGTCTCCTCTGCCAGTTCCTCTATTCTCCTCCATGCCCTCTCCCCCTCCCCGCATGCCCACCTCCTCTGTTGAATTTGGAATCTCTTTTAAATGCACATCAGTAGTTTAATAACTGTCAGGGAGAAAAACAAGAAAAATCAAGCTGACTGTTGACTCTTTACTGCTCATTCCTGTGAATGTAGAGGGAGTATAAGCAAAGGTCTCATGACATGCCATCTTAGTCTCGCCAAAGCAGTCAGCCAGTCACGAACTGATGCTCTAAAAAGAGGTCCCCAAAGACCTTCTCCTATACAAACTTGTGTTTGAAATCACTGAACCTCATTTACCAGTCTCTGTCTACAACTGGCTACATCTTAGCAATGCTTCCTGATTACGTATCTCGCCTCTGAGACCCCTCTGCCTTTGACTAATTCTTCTAATCTTTTACAGGTTATACAATCTGATGCTTCACACTTAAATTTCTTCCTCCTTTTAGAATAAAAGATTAGATGAGGGAGTCTGTCTTTTCCCTCAATACTGCCCTAAATGATTTTATCCTCAAACCTAGGATTTAGAACTTGAAACTTCATTGCTATTCTCTGGAAGCATCTATAATTAGGAGCCTGTGGGAACATTTAACATAAAAGTATCACTAAAACATTTAATATCTATGACAATGATGAGAAAAATAGAATTTGAAAACCTCTCAAAAGGTTCAACCTAAGAACAAACGCTGGAGTGTTTTTCAATTTCAAAATAATCAGAAGCTGTTTATGTCACACTGTATACTGCTTTTTAGAAGAGGCTCTTATGTATTTGAGCAATAGCAACAGAGCTAGAAAACAGAAACAACTCAATAAGGAAAATGGCAATGGTCACTCCTTCTACGTCCAACAGCATCTGACATCTTTGCTCTCGAAACTTGGAGAAAATTCTTGCTGTGGTTTGTTCAGAGCCAGGGTACTAGAAGTCTCCAGGGCTCTGAGCTTTTACTATTAATAAAATATCCAAAACTGACCTGAGCGGGGAAATGCATTGGCTCCAAAATGTGACAAAATGACTGCAAAATGAAAATCAAGAACAATTTCACAAACTACTTTTTTCACCAAAAAAATCCTTTTTTGCAGCACGTATATATGTGCTGCAAAAAAGGATTTGGAAGGTGGAAGCATTTTAATATGTTTGATCTGATTTGCACTGGGACACCAAAAGTAAGAGTAGGTGAGGTCTATGAAAGTCCCAAAACAAGGCAGCCCCTGAGAAGGGCCACTTTGTGACAACTTTGAGGACTTCAGACCTGCTCTCACTGATGACCCCCAACCTGGAGTCCCCAAGAACTCCCTTGTGGCTGTGTTCCATCATTTCCCAAAAGCTGAACAGAGAAAATGATTTAACCTATAAGAGGGCCACACAGTGCATTATTTTCTAAATGAGATGCATTTCATCAACGTTATTCCAAATATGGGCTCTGAGGAAGCTCAGTAAAAGGGTCCCTTTGTGTAAGACCCCCACATAGTGGTGAAAGTCATGTCCCAGGGGAAAGGGGAAGGACTGGGGGCAGGGCAGGTCCTGTGACCCTCTGATCTGCACTGGTCAGCTGAGCCTCTACAAGCCAGGCCCCAACGCAGCCAGACTCAGCCAAACCAGGCACTGATGATCAAGCCAGGGATGTGCACAGGTGAGCTCAGAAACACAAGGTGCTCAAGACTGTACCTTCCTTCAAGGTCGTGCCTCAGCGCCCGTGTCCCAACCTCGCCAGCAAGGCAACCACAGCTGGAGCTCTTCCTGCCTAACACCCAGTCCAGCACGCTTCTCTGATAATTTTATTTTGATTAAACCTATGATATGCATAAACACAAGAGTCTTGTAAAAAGCAAGAAATATACAAAGTAAAATGTTAAGGCCTCCCCTCCTTGGTTCTCCCCAAAGCTCACTCTTCTCCCAAGAGGTATCACAGAGGTGCACAGTCACAGGGTGCAGCTTACACTTGAGGACTGCGACTTACTTACCTAAGTTATTTGGAATTCTTCTGCTTGGGAGCTCTGCCTATGCGCCCACATTTATTTATTTGTTTGTTTCAATTATTCAGGCGGGTAGGCACTTTTATACATCTTTTTCTATGTAATTACATTAAGAAATGTGTACTTCTTACACTTTTTTAAATAAAAGGAACTTGCTGGGTGCAGGGGCTCATGCCTGTAATCCCAGCACTTTGGGAGACCAAGGTGGGCGGATCACCTGAGGCTGGGAGTTCAAGACCAGTCTGACTAACATGGAGAAACCCCATCTCTATAGAAAAAACAACAACAACAAAAAAGGAACTATATTGTTTGACAACTTGTTTTTTCACTTTGTAATACGTTCTGAAAGTTCTTTCTTTTAAACTACCACATTCTAGGAACATTGTACATTTTAGCTATTTATTCCCCTCCTGCTGGACACTTAAGTTGTCTTGAGTTGGTTTTTACAGCAAGGCTGCAGCATGCACCCTTTACACACACGTCTCTGAGCCCACAGGTGAGGAGGCATGTAAGGCAGATTTATGGAAGTGGGATTGCTGGGTCAAGTTGTGTGCATGCCTTAAAGCCTAGTTGTCCCAGCCAAATCCCCCTTCCACTTGGCCATATCCATTCATACTGCTATGAATAGGGCAGGAAAGTGTCTGTCCCTTGTCCTAACCCAGAAGTTATGCTATTCAATGGAACCTCTTCCAAGTGTGACATTTTAAATGTCATGGCCCTAAGAGCAAGCAATATTATTAGTTTCGATGAATGCTTTCTAAAAATGGCATGCCGATTTGCTTTTACCTTGAAGGTACTATGACCAGGCTTTTTAAACAAACTAGAACCTCACTTTATTGCCCCAGACCATATCCTCTTTAATCCTCTCCTTCGCCAGTCAGGAACATACTGTTTTGTAGCAAGTAAAAACCTGCAGCTGTTTTGGCAGAATTAGCGTGGAGCACCCATCTCCCCTGCCCCCCATTTAACAGTAAACAGCAGTGTACATTAAAGAAGCATCTTACAAATGGGACTGACCATTATCTTAATTACGGTCAACATGTTTGTAATGCTAAATACATCTGTCCTAAAAACTCAATCTCAAAACAGCGTGCATGTGGCTAGATAATCTGGGAGCATATTTGTGACATTTGGTTGACATTTCCTCTCTCTCCTGGGTAAAAGGGTTGATTGCTATCCAGGCACATTCACATGAGAGAGAGCCCTAGTTTGCCATTTAAATACGATTTCAATTATTTTTCCTGTGATTGTGTCAGTGATGGAGAAACCTAGTTTAGCAGAAAAGATCAGCCCTTATAAACTGAGCAGAGTCAATCCCACAACAAAAATTAAGGTATGTGTACAAGAACCTACCCTAAAGCTTTTATAAAGTAATCAATTTACGTATTCATCTAATCAATTAAAATGTTAATTTGGGTGCTTCTTGCATGCCAGGCCATGCTGGGTGCTGGAAATACAGTGTTGAAAAGGACACACAGCCCCCCAAGGGCTGCCTCAGTCACTGGAGAAAACGGGAACCAAACAGCACACAGGACAAGATGGACGTCCTGCAGGGGGCTATGGTCTGGGGGGAAGGATTCCAGCTCTGAGGTCCACATTTGAGATGAGTCTCAAAGAGATGAGGATGACAAGGAGGAAGGGCATCCCAATTAGAAGAAAAGCAAAGAGGTGCCACCAGCGTGCCTTTGAGAGCCGTGGGCAGGTGAGCACAGCTGGAGAGGGTGTGCAGAAGGAAAGGGCATGCTCACACCCAGGAGCTATCAGGAGATGATCTGGTTAGTTATTCAGGTGACCGAGAAGGGGCTTCTGTAGAGGGTAGAGATCATCCCACAGCTATTAATTTGGCAGCCTGTAAGTCCCCATTTGGACCAAACCTTCTAATTTAAATTCATCTCCACTTCACGACCTATATCCAGAAAATTGATCTGGCGCCCACTTCCCAGTCCCACATTTTCAGGCACTGGAGTTCCAGCTCTCCTGACTCCCTGTCTCCTTCCACCTGTCAAAGGTCTGTCCGTCCTTCAAGCCCACCTCCAGTGCCACTTCCTTCCCAGCCCTGTGTTCGGTTCCCATGCTCTGCCAGCAACTCTCCTGCCTTCCCCATCCCGCCTTGTCGTCTCATGTCCCTCTCCCAAAGCACCAGGCAAGTGTAGGTAAATGTTTGCTGGAATAAATAAAGGTGTGCTGATTCAACTGATCTGCACACACAGGAAGGTTTCAGCCCTTGAGTAAGCATCTCCCTGTTTTGTTATCTTTGAACTCCACAGGTCACGCTTTTGAAATTTTAATGTCTTAAACGTTGTCTTACATTCTACCCAAAGATACAAGCCTCCTGTTGTCATTGCTCACTTAACTCTTTCAAAGACCATCAACCTCAGTGTTGCTAATGTTCACAGCCGGGTAATGGGATGAGTACACAGGAGTTTATGAAACCATTCTCTCTACTTTTTGTATATCCCTGAAAAATGTCAATAATAAGAATTTTTTAATGCACAGTATTCGAGGTATTTGGAACCCTCTTAGGAAGTCCTTGTTTGGTTAGGGCTATTTCCTGGTAAACAGAACAGATTCTTCATTAAAAGAATAGGCTTTGAAGTCAGAGAGCCTAAATTCAAACCTGGACCCATCATTTACCAGCTATGTGACTTCGAATACATTACATGCCCTCTCTCAATATTAATTACAATCTGTAAGATAGCAGTGATGATAATTGTGCCCACCTGGTAGGATGAGTATAAGAATAGAATGAGATAAGGACTGCATAGTGCTTGACACAATACAGGGCGTGTGGTTATCAAGGCTCAATAAAATTGAATTATTTTCATTACCTGGAAAAAAAAATTCTCCTTCTCCTTACATCATACTTCCAAAACATTTTTCGATGATGGTTTATTTGTGTATGTCTTTCTCCTCTAAGACTAGAATAGTGTCTAATCCATTTCTGTGTCCCTAGCATCCAGCACAGGGTCTGAATCATAAAAGTGCTCCTAAAAGGATATTAACTTCAAATTTTATTGAATTATGTATGTACCCATATACACACATATGTACGTGTATGCATATATGTCTGTGTATGCATATAAGTATATGTGCCTAAGTACATATACATATATATACACATATATATGTACACACAATTACCTCTATACAACCATGTCACTCTAGGGAACTGCAAGCCTCAGAAATCATGTGGAAGTTTTACCCAAAGACTTTAGAGAAAGCCTAGCAGACTTACACAAATACATCAGGCACCCAAAAATAAACTTTACTGAAATTGTGACTCCAGCATTTCTTATTTTGACTTGTTCATTCTTTCATTCATTTAACAAAGATTTAATAAGCAACTCCTATAAGCCATGCAGTGTGTCAGAGGCTAGGAATATACAAAGAGAGGAGAGAAAAAATAAAATAGCTTTTGCTCTCATATGTACATAATTTAGGGAAAACAATAAGGAAGTAAGATCACTTCATGACAACCTGGTAAGCCTTGGGAATAAATAAGGAAGTAGAGGTGGGAAGGAGGCACCAAGGAAGAGCTCTGACAACGGTGCCTGACTGAGTAGGAGTGGACAGACAGCGGCAACAGGGAAAGGTGTCCCAGGTCAGGGAACAGCACGCACAGAGGCATAAAAACAAGAAAGGACTCCACAAACTGGACGAAGCTCACAATGCCTTCAAGGTGGTGCTGCTGAGACCACAGCAATAGATGAGGCTGCAGAGGCCACCAGAGGCAGGATCATGAAAGGCTCTGAATGAAATTGATTTTTTCACTGAAAGTAATTGGGAGCCATCGAAGAATGTTAAGCAATGGCATACCTATCAAATTTGCATTTTATAAATATTCCTCTGTTAGCTTTCTGAAAGCAAAGAGAATGGGGACTTGAGAAACCCATCAGGGGGAACCTGTCAGAGTCATCTTTTGCCTATAATGGATCTCATATCTCACGTTTCCAAGCCAGAAAATATCTTAGAAAGCATCTCATCCAACCCCCTTATTGTACAGACCAACCCCACCCCACCTTATTTTCAAGGGATGTAAAGCAGCCTGTCCATTTTTTTTTTAATGAAATGAAACATCTTGCCCTACAATTCAGCCTTCCTAGGTCCCACCACCACTGCCATTTTGCCAGCATTTCTCCCAGTGGAAGTATGAGAAGTGGTATCACTTCTGAATACACAGCTCAGGACAGATCCTTTTCAATGGCTGAAAACATTTATCAATTTTGAAAGCTGGTAGAGTCTGTATTCTATGAGCACGAGAAAAATTCCAACTGGTTTTGTATATTTCGTCATAGTGATTAGAAAGTTAAACCCTTTTAAATCAGAGATTATTCTTGAGCTTCTAATACTATTTAAATGACAACTCCCAAATCTTGAATGATGTAACAGACTAAAGTCCAAATGCTGCTTTTTAAATTCTGTGCATCAGACAGAAGTTACTTAACATGACAGAAGGCAACGTAGATTGGCCTGGTAACAAAACCTCAGAGGTTTTGTCTGTGCTAGAATGCTCACCATCCTCTCAATCCTCCGCAAAATAAACAGGTGGATTTGTCATCATTTATATCCAGGGAGTCTCAAACATATCCGCAGAGATGCATCTAATCTATATAGTACTAAATCTCATAGCCCAGAGGGCTCATTCCTTCTCCTGACCAAAGTAACCAAATCGTGCAAAGCAGTAGGTCCTAAATTTAACATCCGACAGGCCATCAACTCATTTATTACTCCTGAAACAAATTCTATAAGATAAAGATATTTTAAGAATAAGATGTTATGGACAGATTTATTCAATCAGTATCTGGAGGTAACTTAATGCAATTTTTTTTAACCATGCAGATGTAAAAAGCCACTTGCTTTTGGAATACCAGATAACCACAGCAAAAGACAACACTGTCTGGGAAAATCCCAAACCACCTGTGCTCTGAAAGTCATTTCCATTTGCTTTAAGCAAACACGCAACAAGTCAAGTATATAGCAAATCCATTATTATTAATGCGACAAGTATTGTGATTAACCCCTTCAAAATAGAGATCTTGCCAAGAATTAATGAGCACAACATCTCAGTGCTCAGAGCTCTCACAGACATTAGCTTCACTTCAACCCTCCCAAGAACCGGCATATTTACTTCCATTTCACAAAGGGGCAAACAGGCTGAGAGGCAAAGACAGAGGGCTATGCTCACACAGGTAGCTGCAATTCCTCTCTGAAATGTCAGCCCTTCTCTGTCTGAAACAAAGCCTAGGCTTTTTTGCATTCCAGGCCCCCAACCGTGGGCTGGCTCTGGGGGAAAGAGTGGCTGAAATGCTGCTGGTGTAGGCTTAGAGACAAATCATGATGGAGCCCCCAGAGAACAGAGTCCAGAAAGTCACTGGAGGTAGAATACGCATCAATTTTCTTTGGGGGGCAACACCCCCTCCGAAAAAGTTAATGCAGAGGTTTTGCTCCTCCCATTTAATGGATCAGGATAGCTAAGACTCAGAAAGCGTGACTTGCTCAGATGCCAAGAGAAACCAGTGACTCTCCTGAATAAAGCCTACCCTACCCATTGAAGCCCAGTGCTCAGTCCCCACTTCCACGAGTCTTCCTGCTGTGTCAGTTACCATAAGAGCTGTGTATCTAGTTGATTAGAAAAGATGTCTTCTTGGACAGAGAGGGGAAAAAAGCACCTCTTTCATGTTGTTTTAATCTTGGTAAAGTGTTTCACATGTATTTAACATTACTAAGGCTCACCAATATAGCTAAAAATAAAATGAAAGTCATCTTGTAATTTCCCTTTTATAATTGTAAATCAAATTATCTGAAAGATTCTTTGAGTAAAATTAAATTTCATAAGATGCCCTTTATCAATCCAATCTGCCAGGAACCCAAATTACAGTCTCATTGAAGGGGTATTGAATTTTATAATTATTTAATAGAATTTCTCAACATATTATTCATTTTCACTCTTTTGCCAATGAGATAAATGGTAAAGGCTCATGTTTCATTGGTTTGACAATTCTGCCTGAGCATTGTAGCTTGTGCTGCTGAGCTTCTAATTTAAGAACAAAATTAGACTTCAAAGAATAAAGATATCCGTAAAGTTATGAAACAGAGAGAAAGGCATCCTGCTTTATGGGTGCTCATTCTAGATACGTTCATTATATGCCAAAGCCCGGAGAAGGCAAATACGGAATTGAAAAAGACACCATCTGTTGTGTGATGTTCCAAATTATAAACTTAACCCTTAATTTTTGTATCACCTGCTGTTCAGCTGTTCTCTTTCCTCAGAACAGGAAAAAAAAATTGCTTAGCACATTAACTAAGTAGATTTGGCAGGACCTATGGATGTTCCTCATAAGACATTTTGGTAAGCCCAGCATCACAAACTGTATATTCTCTCCAGAAAAAAAAATTGTTATATTTTACTTTTAAAACAAACATCACATGTACAATGGTTGCTATCAGCTGAGAGGTTACAACAATCCAACAGCAAGCCATGGTCTTTTCTGAAATTTTTATTTTATTTAAAATAGGCTTTTTGAAAGAGAAAGCAGAGATTTTAGAAAGTTTTAAAATCTGTGAAATGAAAAGTAAAATAATTCCTCAAGTAATTCCTCTTCTCAAAAAAATTATTAAGACAGAAGAAAAAGAGTATATAGCCCAAATCAGAAAACATTTTCACTTTAAATACTCAAAGGCAACACATGCCATACGCAATAGAAGAAAATTCCATTAAAGAAAAAAAATAATATATACTTGAAAATGCCTGTGTTTCTTTCCTTGTAGATATGAAATGTTCTAGTTTGAAAAACACATTTAGCAAATGCAACACAGCTCATTCAGGGTTGATTTGAGTTCACAAAATATGTTTATTATATGTAAGAAAGCATACAGCCAATAAAATTAAGAAAACATTCACAATACATAAATAACACAGACCTGATGCAGGAGATATTTTTCAGATTTTTTTTCTGTTCACTGATTGCATCTAAATGTTAAGTTAATTGCTTATGAAGAAGAATACTTTGTAAACATTTCAAAGAAACTCTGTTGAAATGCTCCACAAGTTAGCATCTGGCGAGGGAGGCTTATGATACTTTTTACAGTCCAGGTGATGACACAGGAGCTTGATTCCAAAGCACAGAGTAAGGACTAGCATTTGCCAAAAGAGATGCTGATGGCTTTGGGGGGCTCAACACACCCAGAGAAAAGGTCCTTCTGTTTCTCCCATCAACAGAAGTATCTGACTCAACGATGAGAATGAGGCACTATTCGTTGGTTAGTATACCACTGACATTTAAAGACTTCCTTTAAAATCAGCTCTAAGTTCAGATTAAAGCACTACAAAAAGTGGCCCCACTGAGTGGCTTGGTTTGACCTGGTAAGATGGAAATGCAGGGGTTGAGTTTTGTCCGCCAGTGGGGCTGCTGTAACCCACCGTCTGCGCTACACATCTCTCTCCAGGAAAGCCATTTGTTTGGTTCAGAAAAACTACTTAACACATGAAATGAGAAAAGATGGAGAGGGCCAATTATTTTACATAAATACAAAGCAGCATATGCTTTTCATTACACCTAAGATCATAAATTTAATCCTGGGTTCTTCTTTAGCTGGCTTTTATTTAAGATATTTACAGAACTGCAAAGTCCCCTGGGAAAGTCTTTTGTCATTTAAAATGTTTTTAACACAATAAATTTTTCAAAATCTTTTCGGAAAAACAGAAAGCATTTATAGCATTTGTCAATTCTCACCTGCGTTTATTTGTGTCCATGAACTTGAAGGAATCATTTCAACTTTATTCCCTTATCTAACAGTTTTTGCTGTGTTTCTACAAGTTATGCATGAACATTTAGAATCTCACAGAGTCTGTGTGTTTGTTTCATTGGCTTATAAAGTGCTAGTTCAATGGCCAGAAATGTGGTTGTAAGGTCTTGGATAAAACTCATTAATTTATCCTATTAAATATGATAAATATAGATTTATTATATAATAAATTAAAAATATCCATATAATACAATAAATAAATAGAACCAATATCAACAAAACATCTCTCGATTCTGGAAAGAAAAATTCTCATTCCTACTGTAAGCCTCAATTAATGTTTTAGAAATAATTTATGAAGGCATGCACCTACCTTTACAATCTGAAACCTTTGCTCGGAACAGTGTTAGCACCTGTTTGTATACAGCAAACTCAACCTATCTCATTTCCTTCCCGGAAAGATTTGATTTTTAAGTGAAGCTGTTCACTGTTGATTCTTTGCCCTATTTTGCAAGTCCTAAGATAAGAATAAATTTCTAAAAAACAATTTTGAAGCCAAAGGCATGTCCCTTGTGGCTCCCCACGTTCATAGTGTCCCCGTTTGACTGACTATGAACAACACAGAAAAAACACTGGAATGTATTTGAAAATATAGTTAGTTGTGTGTTGGAAAGCAGCAGAGGGCTCTCCTGACACGCCAGAGTCTCACCATACCTTAGTTTCTTAACAGCAAGCCCCAGAGAAATCTCCTCTAGCTTTTGGGATGAGCATGTGTGGCAGGGTTCATCCCAGACTTCAGGTTGGATGCTGTCCATTTTGTGTAATGGGTTGGATCTTCTCCAGAGAGACGTCAGTGTCATAGTCCAATATGACCGATAGGGCTGGGGACAGCTTCTCCAAGGGTCTGGCTATTCCAGCTGCCTCCTCCTTTTTCAGGTCCTCAGAGGAGCCCACAGCATGTGGGATCAGGTAAACCAGATTGCACTCCTTGGAGATGGAGCCTCGTGGCTCATGATGGCTGGAAAACATCGCAGCCCCATTGTTATTGATACTCACCGTCTCTATGGCATTATTCGTCGCAGGGCAAAGTCTGTAGCATCCTAAGAGGGTTGAAAATGCCTTCCGAAAATCAGCATTAAAGGCATAAATGATGGGGTTCAAGGATGAATTAGCCCACCCAAACCACACAAACACATCAAAGGTGATGGAATCAATGCAGAAGGGCTGCGTCTCCCCAGACCCACAGAAGGGCAAAATGCAGTTCAAGATGAAGAAAGGTAGCCAACAGCACACAAACACACCCATGATCACCGACAGAGTCTTCAAGACTTTAGTTTCTCTTTTGAAGGACATCTTAAAAGAACTTTCTGGTTGAGAACATTCGACAGGCTTTCCATTACCTGCGGTGGTCTGGCAATTCTTGGCATGGACTGCTGCCCTCTCCAAGGCCGCAATGCGCCGTATTTGTTTCTGGGCAATCCTGTAGATCCTGGTGTAGGTGACAATCATGATGGCCACAGGGATGTAAAAGCTTATTACGGAGGATGAGATGGCATATGTCCTGCTCAGGCTGGAATCACAGTTGTCTATGGTCTCACCCAGGGAAGTGGCATTCCCATCAGAGGGGCTTGTGGGTTTTGCCTTGTGCCAGCTGAGCTGCACTGGGATGAAGGAGATGAGTACAGACAAGGTCCATGCCACACTGATCAGGATGAAGGCTGCCTTGGGGGTCATCTTTCTCTCATACCGGAAAGGGCTGGAGATAGCCCAATACCTGTCCACGCTGATCACACAGAGATTGAGGATGGACGCGGTGGAGCACATGATGTCAAAGGCCACCCAGATGTTACAGAAGGACCCGAAGGGCCAGAAGCCAGCAATCTCAGCCACTGCTTTCCAGGGCATGACCAAGACGGCCACCAAGAGATCTGACACAGCCAAGGAGATGACAAAGAAGTTGGTCACCTTGGACCGCAGGTGTCGGAACCTGATCACAGCAGCACAGACCAGCGTATTCCCCAGGAGCGTGGACAGGATGAGCAGCGACAGGAAACAGGCTGTGAGGATGCGAACAGAGAAGTCCCTCTCCACCACCAGCCCAGTCCCGTCCATGGTGGAGGTGTTCAGAGTCCTCATCTTCCTGAGAGAAAGCACATAAGGGGCTCTGCCACCCCCTGAGTTCCTAAGCAGGGAATAGGGCTCAGTCAGACTTCCAGGAGACCTCCCCACCAGGCAGTCCCTTGCACACCCCGATTGCTTCCCTGGCAGAGGACCTCACGAACATTCCATCAGAGGACCGCTTGAGTGGCAATCCAAGTCAATCCCGTGGACGGTCACTCTTGATTTCTACATCTGCCTTCTAACTCCCTTGCTGTAGGTCAATTGTCTTGGGCACCAGCCACCCCGTGAATTCCCCAAAGAAAGCATTGGCTTTTTTTTTTTAGCATATTCTAAATCATCAATCCAGTCACTCCTGGGCCTCAGCTCTGCTAGTCAGTTGCAATCACATTTCGGGGCTGTTGCTTCTCTGGTGGTGACGGGAAATTCTCCCCTTCTGAGACACAGCTGAAAATACATGTCTTCTCGCTCCTCCAAGCCCCTGGCTCCTCAGCAGCTCTCCAAACGCCTTAAAAAGCAAAGGAAAAACGTACGGTCTTTCTCCAAGACTTAAGCAGATCGCATCTTTACTCACGTCAAGCCCAACCTAATAATTCCCAGAGCAAGCCCGTCAGGGTCCACCTACCTTGCCTTGGAGTCGTCTCTCTTAAAGCCCCTGCAGCCTGGAATGTGGACTTCGCCTGGCGCAGCGGCTCCGAAACGTTGAGGAGGCGCGCCTGAGCCCAACCAGCTACATACAGCAGGGGTTCGGCTACCGGTGCGCAAAAATCGCCAGGGCGGGTTTGGGGAAAAGGACCCCAGGCCAGGCCCCCAGAGAGGCGGCGCCACCCCACTGCCTTGAACAGCTAGAGATTGTTCCAAGAGCACTGGACCCAGGCTAAGGGCTTCTGGGCGCTCGGAGCTTCCTTGGGAGAGAGCACTCGCAGGACTGGTCACCTGAGCAGCTTCTTTTCTTGGCTTCTTTTCGGGAGCCCAGAGCCTGGGCGCCCCTCGGGCTGCCTTCAGCCCTACAGGGCAGGGCCCTGCCTGCCCGCAGGCACTGCCCGCGACTTCTCAGCAGCCTGTGGCAATGCGAGGCAGCGAGCCGAGCTGGCACCAGCGGGCGCACCGGCTGGCGGGGTTCCCGCGGGGCACAGCCCACTCCGCCCGCGCGTCCCCTCCCCGGCCCTGGGGGCGGTCCCCGCTTGACAGGCAGAGTTGCGGGCGACAGCCGCACGTGGTTCCCCTGGATGGTTCTGCGGGCGCAGTGGGCGGAGGACGCCCTGGTGAGTGCTTGCCCTCCGTGGTTACCTCACCAGTCCCCGGAGCCCCGCGCACCACGCGCAGGACCCGCGAGACAAATCCGTTGTCAGAGCCTCAAGTAAGCTGGAGTCTCTCGAAAGCAAAGCTCGGCCCCGACATCCAGCGCCTCTTGGGGTCAACCCCTAGCCCGACCCAAAGCCCTAAGCGAGGGGATCCCTTCCACTCTTGGCACACCAACTCCTAGAACAGCCGGCCGGCGTCCGACCTGCGCGGTCTCCAAGTGCCCCCTAACTAGGGTGAGAAGTGCCCACCGGCGCCCGTACTCACCGCTCGCGGGGAGGGCGCGGGGCAGCGGCGATCCAGGCCAGCGCGCACCGCTGCGTCCCGAGGGCACTCACTCCTTCTCCGCCGGGGTGGCGGGCGCGTCCTGGCTGCGGTCAACGCCGGACTGCAGCCGGTGCCCCGCGCCTCCCGAGCGCCAAGCCCGAGCGCCGCGCTCTCCGTGAGCCCGGGGCGCCCTCTGCCGGCAACTGTGGCTTCCCGCGCTCCAGCTGCGGTCTCAGGTACCAACCTCTCAGAAGGGTTCCAGAGACCGCCAGGGACCCGCGCCCGGACTCGCTTTTCCTGGTCCTTGACTGACAGAACCTGAGAACTGGGAAGCGGAATCTTCTTCACTCAGGACTCCTCCGCTTGAAGTACCACGAAAAGCGGACAAGGGTGAAAAATTTGACTTTGCTGGCCTTGCATTCGTGAACCAGCGTTTCCTCCCGTGCACCCACTGCGTTCCAAACCTGGGGCGCTAGAGCAGGCAGGACGGAAGCCTTACTCTCAAAGAGAAAGGCAGAGCAGGCATTGACCCAGCAGCATCCGCGTTCCCGGTGCACGCCTTACATTGTTCCTCCCTTAAAACAATCCTTCCCCCCAGGCCGGCTCATCCCGCTTCCCCTGGGTGGCAACGAGGCTTAGAAAGGTGGTGGGGCCTGCTCAGAGTCGCACAACTAACGCAGGATTCGCGCTGCTGCCTGCCTGTTCTTTTAACTCACCACATATGGTCCAGGAGCCCACAAACTGGAAAATTACCTACAGAGCTAAAATACAAGAAAGAATCAGATAGAGGCAGCGGGGCCTGGTGGAAAAGGAGCCCCCAGCCTCTCCCGGTGGCCCCAGGCAAGCTCACAATTGCACTAACTGTGCATAAATGGCGACATGTGGTGCCTTCCTGTACCTTCCGAAAGGTGGGAGGAGAATAAGCATGGAGCCCCCGAGACACACTGCCTGACTTCCTGGTCCTGCCATGGCACCGTCGGCTGCATGTGCACCTCTCCTCTCTGAGCTCGGGGTCTTCCTCTTTGAAACAGCGACGACATAACAGGATTGTCAAAAGCATTAACTGAGACGGTGTTTGCAGAGGGCTTGGCACCAAACCTAGGGCCCAGTCAGCCCTCCATGCCCAGTCCCCCTCCTTGGGACTCATTAAAAAACCAGTAGTCCAGGCTCCACAAGAGCCATGCACCACATCAGAAGCAAGAATTTTCTCTGTAAGACACCCTGAACCAAAGTAATAATTCCATCTAATTCGCCAGTACAAACAGCACCTTGGTTATTTATGTATTTAGAGACAGAGTCTCGCTCTGTCTGTCACCCAGGCTGGAGTGCAATGGCACTATCTCGGCTTACTGCAACCTCCACCTCCTGGGTTCAAGTGCTTCTCCTGCCTCACCCTCCCAAGTAGCTGGGATTACAGGTGCCCACCACCACGCCCAGCTAATTTTTGTATTTTTGGTAGAGACAGGGTTTCACCATGTTGGCCAGGCTGGTCTCAAACTCCTGACCTCAGGTGATCCACCTGCCTTGGCCTCCCAAAGTGCTGGGATTACAGGTGTGAGCCACCGTGCCCGGGTTTTGCACCTTGGCTTTAGATGAAAGGACCATATAGCTGGCACAGACCCAACTGTGCCTGTGCTCACAGCCCTCTCCCACCCATAGCCTTGCCGTCACACACAGTGTCCAACAGACTAGGGGTCAGAGACACAATTGTTGCCACACACATTCCCCAAGAACTGCATTTCTGTAGAGCCCTAAGTCATGCCTAATGTAACACTTTCCCCCAAGGCAGTCATTCTCCAAGCTTCTTGACCTTGTTTCATTTTCTTTCTTTCTCTTTTACTAATAAACAGGAATTAAAGGATACGTTTCTGGTTCAAGGCTGTCACGTAAGAAGCCTAAGCACTTAACTCCTGACATTCTACCCTGGCATCTGCAATTTTCCACTGAAACTACCCAGAAATAAAATAGGTAGGGGAAATTCAGCATTAACCTTGGAAAGCAGGAAAGGATGGGATCCTGACCTGCAGGATAAAGAGCCAGTGGGATTGAACTAGGGGAGGCAGGACTCTGGAGGAATATTCCATATGGCGAGAGAAAGTGCTTCTCCAGCACTGGAGACAGTAACCTCAAAAGAATACACTAACAGCCCTGCCACCCAAAGATCGAGGTAGCAGACCCTGGAGGTGAGGATAAGGCCAGTTTGAGGAGTAAATTTTCTGTCTAATGACTGCCTTTCAAAAATACCCCCAGCTGGGTAAGGTGGCTCACGCCTGTAATCCCAGCACTTTGGGAGGCCGAGGCAGGGGATCACAAGGTCAGGAATTCGAGACCAGCCTGGCCAACATGGTGAAACCCCGTCTCTACTAAAAATACAAAAAATTAGCTGGGCGTGGTGGCGCACAGCTGTAATCCCAGCCACTGGGGAGGTTGAGGCAGGAGAATCACTTGGACCCAGGAGGCAAAGGTTGCAGTGAGCAGAGATCGAACCACTGCACTCCATCCTGGGCAACAGAAATGAAACTCCAACTCAAAAAAAAAAAAAGAAGTGCTCCCAATTCCCATGTCTTCCCAGAGCCAACAACAACGCCACCACTCTTGTAATTAAAACAAAACACCTGGGCTTCAGGTGGTACCACAGTCAAGAAAACTTCAGTTTAACAATGGAAAGATACTGACATGACATTTACATATTAATCAAAACTTTGTTCAAAGGAACATTCATAACATAATTCATATTCTCATTTCTCTCAAGCCTGCCAGCTGCTCGAAAGAACTCTTTTTTGTTTTGCTTGAAAAATCCCCTAAATTCTTTCAAACTAGCCCATACTGACCTTTATCTTTTTCTCTCAACCCATTTATCTGACAAAACCAGGTGATCAAATCAACATATATCACTTTGGTAGTAGTTGAGAGCTATTTCTTGACCACAAGTAAATTGCTGTCATTTTCAATGTCGAATATTAAATCTCCTCCCTACCTATATGCTATGGTTCAAATGTCTCTGCCAAAACTCACCTTGAAATTTAATTGCTATTGTGACAGGATTAAGTTGGGACCTTTAAGAGGTGATTAGGCCAAAGGGTTCTGCCCTCCTGAATGGACTAATGCCGTTATCTCGTTATCTCCCAAGTGGGTTAGTTACTGCTGGATCGAGCTCCTGATAAAAGGATAAATTCAGCCTCCATTCCCTCCCTGCCTCTTGTTTACTCACTTCTTCTGCCAAGTTATGATGTCACCCCACAATCTGGGACTTCCCAGCCTCCAGGAACTCTGAGTCAAATAAACTTACGTTGTTTATAATTTACCCAGTCGGTGGTATTCTGTTACAGTAGCAGAAAACACACTAGACATCATAACATACAAAAAATGGCACAGAAAGCCAGCCAGCAAAGCAAAAACTGCTCAACAGGTAGAGCAGGAGAGAACCTGAGAATAACCAAGGGGGTGATTTTGTTTCAGATCACCAGGAAAACCAGAGTGTTGGACCAGTTTATCATTCTCTGACTCGATGCCTGAGATCCCTTCCTAACAGATGTAGGTCACTGGCTTTTGAACATCATTTGCTGAGAAAACATGAAGGAGTAAAACGTAGCTTAAATCTCCGTGTTGACTTTGCACGGAGTGTGATTTTCAAAGGAACTTACAATTTTGCTACAGGTTTGGAGTTTTTCCTATTTTCTTACTTGAAGCTAAGGTGAAACAAGCCTTCCATTTTGTTCTATAAAAATCTCCCACAAACATCAAGAACACAAATATAAATGCAATCAGGTTTAGATCATGTTGAGAATGTAAACCTGAACACAAAAGCACCTTTGTTTCCCAAATTAGCATGTCTTTTAAGCTCTGCTGTGTGTGATTTATGCAATGTGAAGAGGGGAAGTCAAGATGATGCTTTTCAACACATTTTTATTTGGAGTATATAAAAGTCAGGGAATACAGAAGGCACACTATCAAAGGGGAGTTTCATCTCATAAAAAAATAAATAAAACAACGGAACTGTCAAGTATACCAAATGATGTAATTAAGAGTCTTTAGGATTGTTAAAGCTGCCCTTTTTTTTTTTTTTTTTTTTTGAGACAGAGTCTCATTCTCTCACCAGGGTGGAATGCAGTGGCACAATCTCAGCTCACTTCAACCTCTGGCTCCCTGGTTCAAGCGATTCTCCTGCCTCAGCCTCCGGAGTAGCTGTAACTACAGGTGTGCACCACCACATCCAGCTAATTTTTGTGTTTTTTTAGTAGAGATGGGGTTTCACCATGTTGGCCAGGATGGTCTCCATCTCTTGACCTTGTGATCCACCCACCTCGGCCTCCCAAAGTGCTGGTATTACAGGTATGAGCCATCACGCCTGGCCTAAAGCTGACTTTATACACAAAATGATTGCTTATGATGTTAGTGAAAAGAGAAAAAGTTTGGCTGACCTTGGCTAAGTAACTAGAATGTTTGCTTCAGACAATAAATGTAACTTCTCTGAAATTCCTAATCCCATGTCATATTTTCTTCTCCTATAGTTATGTGATTCAAACATCAACACTTTAAAATATAAAAATTAATGTAGTGTAATGGGCATAATGTGTTTTCTATCGTTGCACCTGCTCTTTTCTTTTTTCCCCTCTTTTCTGACTTTTTATAGGCTTAACTGAGTAGTTTCTATAGTTCCATTTTATCTTTTTTATTGGCTAATTTTCTATTTTTTTTGTTATTTTCATGGTTGCTTTAGAGTTTATATCATCTCTCTCTCTGTATATATATATATGTATACATATATACACACACATGCACACAAATATGCACATATATATTTTATAATATACATATATAATATTTTTCAAAGCCTACATTCAAGTGATTTGTACCATTCTATGTATAGTTAAGAACATTACAGTAGTATTCTTCTATGTCTTCTTAAACGGTCAATTATCTTTTGAAGAACTTTAAGTAATAAGAAATAAATTCTGTATGTTTGCCATGTACCATTTCTGATGTTCTTCCTTTTTTATGTAGATCCATATTTCCATCTGGGATCATCTTTCTGCTAAAAGGACTACCTTTAACATTTCTTAAAGTGCAGGGCTACTGGTGGTTGATTTTCTTCAGCTTTTATATCTCTAAAAAGTATCCATTTTGCGTTCATTCTTGAAAGACGTTTTGGCTAGGTATAGAAATCTAGATAGACAGAATTTTCATTTTAGTGGTTTCAGATGTTGATCTACTATCTTTTTTATTTATATTGTTTCTAACAAAATATCTGCTATCACCCTTCTATTTGTCCCTCTCTACATAACATGTCTTTCTTTCCTCTGGCTATTAAGATTTTTTTTTTCTTCATCACTGGTTTTGAGCAATTTGATCAAGATCAGCCTCAGAGTAGTTTTCTTCAAATCTTTAGCACGTTTGGGATTTGTTGAGTTTTTCTCATCTGTAGGCTTATAGTTTTTGTCAAATTTGGAAAACTGTGGCCATTATTCCTCAAATTTTTTTTTTTTTTTTTTTTTTTTTTTTTGACAGAGTCTCACTCTGTCACCCAGGCTAGAGTACAACAGCATGATCTTTGCTCACTACAACTTCAGCCTCCCGGGCTCAAGTGATTCTCCTGCCTCAGCCTCCTGAGTAGCTGGGATTACAGGTACCTGCCACCGTGCCCAGCTAATTTTTGTATTTTTAGTAAAGATGGGGTTTCGGCATGTTGGCCAAGCTGGTCTTGAACTCCTGACCTTAAGTGATCTGCCCACCTCGGCCTCCCAAATTGCTGGGATTACAGGCATGAGCCGCCACACTTGGCCTAAATATTTTTTTATCTTTCCCCTTTTCTTCTCTTCTTTGGGTTCTTTAAATGTATGGACTGCTTACAGTCGGCCTCCAACTCACTGATGCAGGTTCTCTTCTCTTTACTCTCTTTTCCCTCTGTATTTCATTTTGGATAGTTTCTATTGTTACATCTTTGAGTCAACCAAGATTTTTCTTCTGCAAGGTCTAATGTGTTGTCAAATCTCATTCTGTGTATTTTTCATCTCAGATTTTGTAGTTTTCTTCTCTGAAAATTCATTTTGTGTCTTTTTTACATTTCCTGTGTATCTACTTAACTTTCTGAATATATGAAATATGATTATAACTATCTTAATGTCCTTCTTTGCTAATTCTAACCTCTGTGTCCATTCAATTGATTTTTCTCTTCCTTATGTGTCATATTTGTCTAATTCTTTTCATGCCTGCTAATGTTTTTGGATATTATACATTGTAAATTTTATTTAGTTGATTCTAGCCTTTTTTATATTCTTCCAGATATTCTTGAGCTTTGCTCCAGAACATATTTAAGTTATTTGGAAACAGTTTAATCCTTCCTTGCTTGCTTTTTTTTTTTCCTTTTTCTTTTTTTTTTGAGACGGAGTTTCGCTCGTTACCCAGGCTGGAGTGCAGTGGCGCGATCTCGGCTCACCGCAACCTCCGCCTCCTGGGTTCAGGCAATTCTCCTGCCTCAGCCTCCTGAGTAGCTGGGATTACAAGCACGCGCCACCATGCCCAGCTAATTTTTTGTATTAGTAGAGACGGGGTTTCCCCATGTTGACCAGGATGGTCTCGATCTCTTGACCTCGTGATCCACCCGCCTCAGCCTCCCAAAGTGCTGGGATCACACCTTTTTCTTTATTTTCTTCTATTATTCCCTCTTTTTTCTTTCGTTCCTTTTTTCTCTTTTTTTCCCTCACATCAGATGAGTGATGTGCTGACACCATAACAAGGTTTAAGGCAGCGTATCTCACACTTGAGCATGAAAATCCAATCATCATGCTTATGAACCACAAAAGGATTCAGGTCTTGCTCGTAAGATTTGCTAGGTCAAACCAGAGCAGCATTTAATCTGGGGTTATTTCTTTTGTGTAGCCGAAGCAAGATTCTTTTTCAGTGTATCTGACTGATAGTGGCAAATACTGTTCATGGCCCTGCGTCAGTGCCAGACACTGACATATTATTCCTTATAATTTTCACACTTGCACTTCTGCACACTTATATACTGGTTAGTCCTCTTCTGAACACTCAAAGGGGACTCTCTGAAGATCTCTAGAGTCCTTTCTCTCTTTCTCTGTCTGTCTCTGCAGGTCTATCCTTTGCAATACTCTGGTCTGTGACCTCTGGCTGTCTTGATGTCCCTGGATTCTTAGTTCTGTTCACTCAACTCAGGGAGTCTGCCAGACTCCGCCTGTGTTCCCCATCCCTGCACCATGGCTTGGAATATCTCTTGAGGAGGTAAGCTGGGTGACAATAAGGCTCACTTCTTTTTTTCCCATCTTTCAGAGATCGCTGTCTTTTGTTTCCTGATGTCAAGCATCTGGAGAGACATTGTTCCACGTATTTTGTTCAATTTATTGGTTGTTTCTGGTGGGAGGACAAATCCAATCCCTGTTATTCCATCTTGTCTCGAAACAGAGATCAAGAAAATCACAACTTTTAGACTTAGGTCTTAACTTTTTAGATTTTAAATCTAAGAAGGCAAAGGAATCTAATCAGGCAGGAAAAATTAAGGTTGGAAATGGAGACTAATCCAGCAATACTTTAATATCCCAAAACTACTTTGGCCTGCCATAGGATCAAATCTAGCCCTGGCTCCACCTGTCATTATGGCTCCAGAATTCTCACCTTCCCCCATCTAAATCCTTCACTCTTAGGAGATATAGAGGGTCCATTTGGCTCAGCCTGGTCTTTTGGGAGTGCAGGGAGTACAAATGCTTTGAGAAGGGTTGGAATGGTTATGAATACCACCATGCCTTCCCTAAGTATTTTTTGAGTGCCTATTATTGTCCATGTACTATTCTGGGATTACAGCAGTGAACAAAACAAATCTCCCTGTCCTCATAGATTTTATATCCCAGTAATAAATGATAAATACCTTCAGCACAACACAATAGAGAATTGCTATAAGCTTTGATTTTGCTGAAAAAGAAAAATGTGCTTGCTAGCAAGATCATAACCTAAGCCGAGATGAAAGACAGACTAATCCGCAAAAATTGTTTATCCTGTGTAAACACAGAATCTATTTAAGTCACCTTAGAGAGTCTTCTTTAGGCCATTTATAGAAAACATGAATGAAGCCCAGGGGAGAGTCTTTGAAGCAAAAAATGCTGAAGTAGGCTCTTGAGGCTGGAAATTAATGCTTTGTGAAAAAACAAAAGCTGCTAATTTGTCGCTGGCCCCATGAGATTATATATCATTGGAGGAGCCCAGAGAGTATCCTTCAATTCACAAAAGGCTTTCCTCCCAGCCTGCCTCTGCATTGGTTTCGTTACCTCCCCTCCCTAGAACATAAGCACTGGTCACTCTCATCCCCAGCTTCAGGTATCCCAATTCAGGAGACCAGCTTGGGGCTGCAGTGGAAGGACACTGGGTGGGACAGACCCAGGTTTGAATTTTGGCTCCATTACTATCAAGCTGTGGGGCCTTGGTCAAGTTTCTTCACCTAGATGCCCTCCTTTGTCCACCCCTGAAAACGTAGATACAGCTGTTAAGAAGCTTACATGAGGCTGAGCGTGGTGGCTCACGCCTGTAATCCCAGCACTTTGGGATGCCAAGGCAGGTGGATCACCTGAGGTAGGGAGTTTGAGACCAGCTTGGCCAACATGGAAAAGCCCTGTCTCTACTAAAAACACAAAAATTAGCTGGGCGTGGTGGCATGTGCCTGTAATCCCAGTTGCTTAGGAGGCTGAGGCAGGAGAATCACTTAAACCTGAGAGGCAGAGGTTGAAGTGAGCCAAGATCACGCCATTGCACTCCAGCCTGGGTGACAGAGCAAGACTCCATCTCAAAAAAAAAAGAAAAGAAAAGAAAAAGAAAAAGAAAAGGCTTACATGAAATTCCTTCTGAAATATCAAGCAGGTAGGCACAGATCAGGAAGTCTTTCCTTGCATTGCATTTTGTCTTGGCAAAGGCTGTATGTAAAGTGTATACATTTCATTGGCCTTTGCCAGCCCAGCATCCATTTCACCTCTGAAAAAAAAAATCCTGGATTCTTTTGGGGGAATCATCTATTCTTTATCGAATACATTCTAGTGATCTGATAGGGCATGCTCCTCCCTAGCTAAGGGAGTAGACACATGACCTGAGATAGGTTGACCCAGATGCTTCCTCCATGAGATCTGTATCTTCATCAGAAGGATAGAGAAACTGAACGCATGTGAACAAAATAGCATCAGCCTCATCAGCATCACTTTGCCCGGACTGCTTCTGCTGTGAGACTATTCTTGTAACTCATACTTCCGGAAGCCCTGGGTTCTTTGTTCTCTGTCCTTTCCCAACCCTAGTTCTACAGCCTCCCCTCCACTCAGCGTTACCTTTCCAGTGAATTTCCATTTGATTAAGTTAGCCATAGCACATTTCTGTGACTTACAATCAGAGAGCTCTATCTGATCAGCTGAAGAAGAGGAAGAAGAGGAGGAGGGAGAGGAGAAACAGAGAAGAGAGAAGAGGGAAAGAGGAGGAGGGAGAAAGAAGGAGGGAGAAAGGAGAGGAGAAGAAATAGGGAAGAAAACATATTTGATGTCTTATTTGGATTTAACACAACTTGAGCCAACATTTTTGCTTGCCTGGCCAGCAAAGAGAATAATTAAACACAAGGAACCTCTGGCTTTTTCCTAATTAACAGATGACTGATGACCTACATAATCTATATAATGATGGATCTTCCCAATAATTTATTTCATTTACAAGCTTCATTCCCTATAATAAACATATTTAACAGGTTAAATAAATGAAGTGTGTTACCTGCTTCCAGTGGGCAATCCTCTGCTATCTCACCTGGAATCCTCAGAGCCAGCCGGCACCAAATCTCCCAATTTTGGACACTGAGATTTGCCCTGATTAGCTGTACCTTCAGAGGTACAGCTAATGGAGGTGCCCATCCCAGCTTTGGGAGCGTGGAGAGACTTTACGGAGACTTTACAGAGGATGCAACAGAGTCTTTTTAAAGAGACTTTACGGAGGATGCAACACTGAATCTGATCTTAAAGGAAGATCTCAGAGGACATGCTTAGATGAAGAAGGAGGGAAAAGGATGTTTTCAGAAGGAACAACATATGCAAAGACGCAGAGATGGGAGTGCTGTGGGGAGGGGAGAAAAGCAGGGATAGGGAGAGATATGGTTACAAGATTGGGAAATAAATATAAAGAGGGTCCTTTTAAAATCAAAGCCTTTTGAGGTCAATGTACTTTTATCCAGAGATGTATAGGGTCTCAAGAATATCCAAGAGGCCCTGTTATGTTCATGAAGTAGAGAAACTGGAAGAAGTCCACATATTTTAGTGGTTTTGTTACCAGAAAAGGGTCCAAATCTAGACCCCCAAGAAAGGGTTCCTGGATTTTGTGCAAGAAAGAATTCAGGGCAAGTCCACAGAGTAAAGTGAAAGCAAATTTATTAGGAAAGCAAAGGAATAAAGAATGGCTACTCCGTAGACCGAGCAGCCTTGAGGGCTGCTGGTTGCCCATTTTTATGGTTATTTATTTATTACATGCTAAATAAGGTGTGGATTATTCATGCCTCCCCTCTTTAGACCATATAAGGTAACTTCCTGCCATTTCCATGGCATTTGTAAACTGTCATGGCACGGGTGGGAGTGCAGCAGTGAGGATGTCCAGAGGTCACTCTCGTCACCATCTTGGTTTTGGTGGGTTTTGGCTGGCTTCTTTTACTGCAACCTGTTTTATCAACAAGGTCTTTATGACCTGTATCTTGCGCCAACCTCCCGTCTCATCCTGTGACTTAGAATGACTTAACCATCTTGGAATGCAGCTCTATGGGTCTCAGCCTCATTTTATCCAGCTTCTATTAAAGATGGAGTTGCTCTGGTTCAACACCTCTGACAGCTTTTATTTGGAAAAGATGGAAAACTTTGAGGAGTGCCCAGAGAATGGCCAACAACCTCACAGACAGAATCTTGGGCACGTTTTCCTCTCCATGCCACCCACAAGACACTGTGGGTCTTCAGCCCTCCACCTCCCTGGAATTTTTCTATTATATCAGCTGTCCACTCAATATCTCCCCTAGAGTTTACTTGTGTTTTTTATCAAACTTACCATCTTCCTCCAAAACTCACTGCTCCCCTTGTAATTCCTCCGTTAGTGAAAAACAGTCTGTCTTCTCCGTATACAATAATGGAGGTATAAGCATTATGTAATGCTTCCCCTGCCTACACCGCATTCAAAGTCATACACTCCTGCTCATTCTTCTTCTAGGATTCAGGGAGACATCTGTTCCCTTCACCTGATTTTAACACCTAGTGTTTTAATCCAGGTCTCAATGTCTCTTACATGGATTACCTCAACCAGCCTCCCCATCATCATCTCAGCCTCCCCAAGGGCATACACCATGGACCTGAGTTGTTAGGTCATGGGCTATGCATCTCTAGCTTTCAGAGCAACTCTGTAAAATAAGGTAAGCAGCACCTCTAATTGACCCTTCCGTGTTTCTCCCTGAGGCAACTGGATATGGTAGCAAATATTATACACTATTTATCGTTTCCTTTAAAATCTATTGCTTCCGGCCGGGCACAGTGGCTCACGTCTGTAATCCCAGCACATTGAGAGGCCGAGGTAGGTGGATCATGAGGTCAGAAGTTCAAGACCAGCTTGGCCAAGATGGTAAAACCCCATCTCTACTAAAGACACACAAAAATCAGCAGAGTATGGTGGCAGGCACCTGTAATCCCAGGTACTCGGAGGGCTGAGGCAGAGAATTACTTGAACCCGGGAGACAGAGGTTACAGTAAGCCAAGATCATGCCACTGCACTCCAGCCTGGGTGACAGAGCGAGATTCCACCTCAAAAAAAAAAAAAAACTATATATATATATATATATATACACAGAGAGAGAGAGAGAGAGAGAGAGCTTCTTTATATAACCTTTTACTAGGTCTTAGATTTCTTTAGGCCTTGCCATATTGGAAGAAATTCTATGTGCAGGCTTTCTGAAGAAGTCCTCCTACATGTAGGTAAAGGAAGGAAAAAAGCTGATGTGGCTGCCCTTGGAGATGAAATCCTGAACAGTACAGCCTTTTAGTGAAAGAATGATAAAACTGGAATAAAACTCCTGGGGTAAGTTTAGAAGGGGGCTGAGGGATACAAGACTACACATTGAGTGCAGTGTACACTGCCGAGGTGATCGATGCACCAAAATCGCAGAAATCACCACTACAGAATTTATCCATGTAACCAAACACCACCTGCCCCCCAAAAACTATTTAACTAAAAACGAAAAATAAAACTCCATTCCCTGATTAGAAACCACAAAAGGAGGCTTAAGAGGTTGTCTGTAAATGTCTCTTTGGAGATACCTGGCCTCAGGATCTGCCCTGTGGAATGTACCTTTAGTCTCTCAAGGTCTTTCATGCTGATTGACCATCACAAAGAATGGTACTCAGATCAGCATCTACCATTTTTGGAAGGTTTATAAACTGACATTTTTCTTCGCCAGAAATAGGAGACTCAGAATCCAATCTTATTTATCTCCTCTCTCGTGTTACAGAGGCAAATGAACTGATGAGCCTGGCAGATTCCCCATCTTCAAACAATGATTGTTCATGCTGACATTTTGTCTCCCTGGCTGCAAAGGGTACCTCTTTTTTTGTTCACCTGGCATCTTCCTCTCCCAGACCACATGGTTCTGGTGGGCTGCCCATCATAGGCCTCAACTCCTCTGACCACGTGGGACATGCACAGGTCCCACAATACTCTGTTCAGACTCTCTCTCAGGCATGAAATTTCCATGGAGACAGAGGGACAAAAGGAGGACAGAGCTGTCTTTTCTTTTTTTTTTTTTGAGATGGAGTTTCGCTCTTGTTACCCAGGCTGGAGTGCAATGGCACGATCTCGGCTCACCGCAACCTCCGCCTCCTGGGTTCAGGCAATTCTCCTGCCTCAGCCTCCTGAGTAGCTGGGACTACAGGCACGCGCCACCGTGCCCAGCTAATTTTTTGTATTTTTAGTAGAGACAGGGTTTCATCATGTTGACCAGGATAGTCTCGATCTCTTGACCTCGTGATCCACCCACCTCAGCCTCCCAAAGTACTGGGATTACAGGCGTGAGCCACTGTGCCCGGCTCAGAGCTGTCTTTTCAATGAATGATGCTGGGAGAACTGGATATCCACTTGCCAAAGAATGAAGTCACCCTCATCTCACACTATCTACAAAAACTAGCTTGAATTACACTAAAGAGCTAAATGGAAATGTTAAAATTATAAACCATAAGGAGAAATCTTCATGGCAATGGATTTGGCAGTGATTTCTTCATTATGACACTAAAAGCACAGGTGACAAAAGAAAAAGGAGGGAAATTGGACCTCAAAATGAAGAACTTTTGCACATCAAAGGGCACTGTAGACAGAGTGAAAAGACAACCTACAGAATGGGAGAAATGTTTGTAAATCAGCTTCCTAATAAAAACATTAATATCCAGAACATATAAAGAACTCCTATAACTCAACAACAACCGTTAAAAACTAAGTGAAAGATTTCAATGGACATTTCTCCAAAGAAGATATACAAATGGCAGATGAGCCACAGGAAGAGATGCTCAGCTTCACTAACTATTAGGGAAATGGAAATCAAAACCACAGTGAGATCCCACGTCACACCCAGTAGGATGCCAACTATCAAACAAGCAGAGAATAGCAAGTATTGGTGAGGATGCAGAGGTTGGAAGAAACTCTTGTGCATTGCTGGTGGGAATGTAAAATGGTACAGCTACTGTGGAAAACAGCTCAGAAGTTCCCCAAAAACTTAAAAATAGAATGACCATATGATCCAGCAATTTTGTTTCTAGGTGCATAACCAAAGGAACTGAAAGCAGAAACTCAAAGAGTTATTTGAGTTTTACAAAATCACAAAACACCTATGTTTGTAATGGTATTATTTACAATAGTGTGGAAAGATCATCGCGGGCATGTGAAAATTTTAAAGCGTTTATTTGAGCAGACAATGATTCATGAATTGGTAGCACCAAAATGCAAGTAGTGTGGGCTCCACCAAGAGGATGTGAGAGGAAAATTGTGAAAACGTGTTCATGAAAGCAAGACCAAAAAAAATATTTGATTGGCTAAGGCAGGAAGTCTCCAGTTAGAGTTCAGTTGGAGGTTTCTGCTTGGTAAAGTTTCTAGTGAGAGGTTAGTCAGCAGTTTCTGAATGGTTAAAAGGGAGTTTTGTTTCCCTAGGCTGTGGTCAATCACATTGAATGGGGTTTCAGTTTGCTTCTGTAGAAACCCAAGGTGCTGGATTCTCAGCCAAATGGACTCCAAATTATTATTTTTTTAACAATAGCCAAAATGTTAAATCAACTCAAATGTCCGTCAATGGAATGAGTCCGTGAATTTGTTTACTCGTTGATGAATAAGTAAACAAAATGTGGTATATACATACAATAAAATATTATTCAGCCTTAAAAAGGAAGAAAATTCTGACCCATGCTATGGTATGCATGAACTTTGAAGACATTATGCCAAGTAAGACAAGCCAGTCCCAAAAATAACAAACTCGGTATGATTCCCCTCATATGGGGTCCGTAGAGTGGTCAAATTCATAGAAACAGAATAGTGGTTGCAGGGGCTGGGTAGAGGGATACTCATTGTCTAATTCGGACTATAAAATTAAGCTTAGCCTAAAGCTGCCTGCTTACATATTTTAAGTTCTGCCCAAAGATCCCTCCATACACAGTGAATTGTCCCCTAACTGGATGTATGAACGGACTCTTGTACCAGTCACTGAGTTTCTGCAAATCAAAGGTGGTCAGACCCTGTTTAAATAAGGCAGACAGCGAGCTGTAACTAATACAGCAGTTTCTGCGCCTCACTTCCGCTTTCTGTACATTACCTTCCTTTTTCTGTCCCGCGATCTTTGACCACAGTGCAGCAACAAGTTCTCTCTGAACCTATTTTGGCTTAGAAGACCGCCCAATTCACGAATCTTTCTTTGTTCATTTAAACTCTGTTAAATTTAATTTATCTGAAGTCTTTATTTTAACAATTGCAGAGTTTCAGTTTTGCAAAATATAGAGTTCTGTGGACGGATGGTGGTGATGGTTTCACAATGTGATTGTACTTAATGGCACTGATCCGCACCCTTAAAGAGAGTGAAAATGGTCAATTTTATATTATTTTATCACAATAAAAAGAAAAGGAGGCCGGGCGCAGTGGCTTATGCCTGTAATCCCAGCACTTTGGGAGGCTGAGGTGGGCAGATCATGAGGTCAGGAGATCAAGACCATCCTGGCCAATGTAATGAAACCCCATCTCTACTAAAAATACAAAAATTAGCTGGGCGTGGTGGTGTGTGCCTGTAGTCCCAGTTACTAAGGGGACTGAGGCAGGAAAATTGCTTGAACCTGGGAGGCAGAGGTTGCAGTGAGATGAGATTGTGCCACTTCACTCCAGCCTGGCAACACAGCAAGACTCTGTCTCAAAAAAAAAAAAAAAAAGAAAGAAAAAGAAAAAAAGGAAGTCAGAGCTGAGCCATCAGGCAACAGCCTCCCAGGTGGTGCTCTGCCCTTTTGTGCTGTTGAAGACCCCTGTGCTTCCCTGACCCCTCCATGGCAGGTCCGAAGGATCAGCACTTTTTTCTAGCCTGTGAGTGCCCCGTTATGTTTCCCATCAAGTCCTCTTTCGGACTAAGTCACCCACCTGAAGAACATTCACTGAATTGCCAGCATTCTACACAAAGTGGCTGCAGCTATCTGCCTACCAGAAAGCATCCCCAAGTCGTTCTATGGAACAAAGAATGCCTGCCATTTGCTCGCCTCCCCTATGTACTCTGCTGCCACCTCTTCCCAGGGTCACCTGTCTGTCCAGGCCCTCCAGAATGAAGATTTATTTGGCAGCACATTCATGTTTTTCTTTTGGCTTCTCTCTGATATTCTTTCCTAGTTTCATTCCTATAGGTGACATGTGCCACACATCATGGGCCAGTAAAAGCCAAAAGTCTTTGGCTTTGGGATTTGCCCAAAGTCTCAGAATGAATAAGATAACGAAACCAGTGTCTTGCCCAAGCCTGTCGAACTTCGAAGACCATAATCTCTATCCACTGGAGAAAGTGTGGCTGATGTTCTGTATATCGGAGTAGCTCTTGGATCAAATGCAAAAGGGCCAGAGATAACTCTCCAAATCACATAGATTGATTTGAGACAAAAACTCATTATTATTACTTAAAAAATAGATTTTTTAAAACTACTTATGGCCTGAAAAACAAATTCACAAATTGAAACAAGGCAGTCAATATATCAACAGATGTCATTTTTTAAAGTCAAATTTAACACATTGGTTAGAGCTTAGGAGACTCAGTGGCAGAGCAAGAGATCATGAAATTAAATTAATTTACTTTAACTAATGCATAAATTTAAAATTTAATTAATTGGGTTAAATTACTGCAAAACACAGCCAATTTCAAATGGAGGGTTTTATGAATCAAAGCCAATGTAAAAATGTTGTTCTAATGAGAACACATGGACACAGGGAAGGGAACATCACACACTGGGACCTGCCAGGGGGTGGGGGGCAAGGGGAGGGAGAGCATTAGGACAAATACCTAACGCGTGTGGAGCTTTTAAACCTAGATGCTGGGTTGATAGGTGCAGCAAACCACCATGGCACATGTAAACCTATGTAACAAACCTGCAAGTTCAGCTCATGTATCTCAGAACTTAAAGTAAAATTTTTTTAAAAAATGTCATTGTATATTTGCCACAACAAAATCAATGTCATGTTATTACTCATATATGCTGCAATGAAACACACACCCAAAAAATAACGATGACTACAAAACCAACACAGTGAGAAGGAAACTAGTGTTTTGTTGCTGCCCCCTATGGGCCGACTCTGACAAAAGTTTCATCATCTTCGTTTTGAATATGAAGAAACTACAGCACAGAAATACTTGTTAACTAGTCTGAGGTCATATACTAATAAGAGGCAAAGCTGAGATTCACGCTTGATTCTGTCTGATTCCAAAGCCTGGCCTCTTCCCATGATCTTTCAAGTTTACGTACTCATTCATCCAATGACGTATTTATACACACAACATACACACCACTCCTAAATAACCATGGATTTATTTACAATTTGTAATTGTAATACTTGCTATGAAAGAAAGCAAACAATTGGAAGTATTAAGAGAAAATACAGGCTGGGTATGACCTTTTTGGTAAATTATTGTTCATAATATTTGCTGCCTTTGGGAGAATATTCTACTTGCCCAGCTCATTGACTTCAGGCTTAGTCATGGGACTTTACACATCTCTAAGGGACATATGCTTTATACTCCCTATGGGAATATTATAGATCCTCACCCTGGGGAACTTGGGAGTGTCCATGTGACTTGATTTGGCCAATGAAATGTGGCTGGAGAGATGTGTATTATTGCCAGACAGAAGCTTGGTTTTAAGCTTATGGCTCACATCTCTCTTTGTGCCCCCCACTAAGTCCAGCAATGTCCCAGTGAAGGCTGTTCATCAGCCTGTGTCCCAGGGTGAAGCCTTTGTGAACAGGAGCTGCAGCTGGCCCTCGATAGAATTGTCATGGTTGGACCAGGTACGGTGGCTCACGCCTGTAATGCCAGCACTTTGGGAGGCCGAAGCGGGAGGATCACTTGAGGCCAGGAGTTCGAGACCAGCCTGGCCAAAATGGCAAAAACATGTCTTTACTAAAAATACAAAAATTAGCTGGGCATGGTGGCACAAGACTGAATTACAGCTGTTTGGGAGGCTGGGGCATCAGAATCGCTTGAACCCAGGAGTGACCACAAACGCACCATTGCACTCCACCCTGGGCAATAGAGCAAGACTCTGCCTCAAAGACAAAATGAAACAAAACAAAAAATAATTGTCATTGTTATAAGTCATTGAGACTAGAGGATCATTTGTTAGCACAGCATCGTTTGAACTATCCTGATAGATGAGCCTTCTTAACTTGAGGGGGGTCAGTGAAGACCCCTTGGAAGAAGTGACATTTGAGCTGAGACCTGAATGAAGAAAGGGATTCTACCTGTGAAAGAGCCAGGAGGGGAGAGATTTCCAGACAGGACCAAACAGCCAGTGCATGTGCCCCGGGGTGGGAAAGAACTCAGCACACTTGAGGAAAGGTGGCCTGAGTTACTGAGCTGACATAAACGGTGAGGGATGAAGCCAGAGACGTGTCCAAGCCTGAGCACAAGGGTACCACAAGCCCCCTGAGGAGGCTGGGCTGTATTCCACGTGTGATAGGAGGACACTGAAGGAGCCAAGCAGTGGAAGGACGTGGTCAGATTCAAGTGTGTCAAAGATTGTTCTCAACGCTGTGTAGTAGAGGAAGCAGGGAAACCAATTAAGAGGCTTTCTTTAGGCCTGTGAAGGGTTGAATGGTGTTCTCCAGTAAATCGCATGCTGAAGTACTAATCCCCAGTAGCTCAGAATGTGGCCTTCTATGGAAACAGGATGGTTGCATCTATAATTAATTAAGTTTAGATAAGGTCACATTGGAGGAAGGTGGGTCCTTAATCAAAGTGACTGGTGTCCTTATAAAAAGAGGACATTTGGGTGCACACAGACACGAGAATGGCACGTAATGAAGGCAGACATTGGGGTGGGGCCCGTGCAAGCCACAGCATACCAGTGATTACCAGCAAACCTCCAGCAGCAGAGTCAAAGCCATGAAACAGATCCTCTCTCACAGCCCCAAGAAAGAACCAACCTTGCCAACACTCTGAATGTGGACTTTTGGCCTCCAGGACTGTGAGACAATACATTTCTGTTGCTTAATTCACTGAGTTTACGGTACTTTGTTGTATCACCATAGCAAACTAACACAAGGCTGGAAACAATGGTGCCTTGGACTGAGGTCATAGCACTGGAGGTGATCAAAAATCAGATAAATTCAAGGTACTTTTTTTTTTGAGACAAAGTTTTGCTCTGTTGCCCAGGCTGGAGTGCAGTGGCACTGTCTCGGCTCACTGCGATCTCCGCCTCCCAGTTTCAAGAAATTCTCCTGCCTCAGCCTCCCAAGTAGCTGGGATTACAGGCACATGCCACCACGCCTGGCTAAGTTTTGTATTTTTAACAGAGATGGGGTTTCACCATATTGGTCAGGCTGGTCTTGAACTCCTGACCTCAAGTGATCTACCCACCTTGGCCTCCCAAAGTGCTGAGATTTCAGACATGAGCCACCACGCCCGGCCTCAAGGTACATTTTTGAAGGTGGAAATAATGGAAGTTTCTATTGGATTAGACACAGATTAAAATGGAAAGGGAGGAATTAAAGAGGAAATTCTCAAAATTGTGTATCATGCACTCTGTTCAATGCTTTCATGGATCATTGCCTCATTTCATCTTCACCAAAGCCCCATGTATCAGTTGGGTCCCCTGGGACGCAGACACTGAGACAGAGTTAGGAATACAAGTTTATTGAGGTAATGCCTGTGGATGATAAAAAGGAGGGGAGGCAGGATTGGGCAGCGGAAAGGCTGTGATGCAGATGTGACAGAAGATTCAGCCACCCCAACCCAAAGATTTCCCATCACGAGCATCCTCCATTGGCAGAAATAGGCCCTAGTGTTCCCACCATGCTTGGCCATAGACTGGCAGGAACTAGAAAAAAGTGTAGCCTCGGCTCAGAAGTGAAGGTGCATCCTGAAGGCTCTGACAGCTAGAAGCTGTCAGCTGAATTCACTACTAACAGTGAAACAGCAAGTTCTTATTTGAAGGGAGATCCAAGCCACTCACCACACTCTGTAACGTACAATTTCTAACCATATTTCTCAAATTAGGAAACAGGTTCAAAAATCATACTGTGAAACATTGCCTTGAATGGGACAACTAGACTCTGGCTCTGCTCCTCTAATGCCGTGGTCTTTGCCAAATTACGGTGAGTATTTGTGGCAGAGACTGAAAGCTGGCTCCCTCAGCACCCATTCCAGTGCCCTCGAGGCTTGCTCCGCAGCACGATAGGGGACGAAGAGCTAAAAGCGAAGTCTCCGATTCCTTTGCGGTGTGGGTACTGGCGCATGACCTGGTTTTGGCCTGTCTGATGTATCACTTGGACATGACCATGAGAAGTGGAAGGTAGGACTGTGGAAGATGAGAGGCTCACCCGGACAGCTCTGTGGCTGAGTCCCTAGGCCCACAGGTGCCGAGTGGCAGGTGGTAGCAGCAGCACTGTTTTTGCTAGAACAGCCCTTCACTGATTGAGTCTCCCAACTGTGTTGTGCCTAGTGCTTTAAACACTCTGGAGGTTTGCAAACTGTCCAATACCCTTTAACAAATTCCCTTCTGTTTACACTAGGAGGATGGACCTCTGCTGTCTGCAATAGAGAGCCTTGAGAGACACGATACTGGCTAGAGTACCCTGAGCCATATGGACACAAATGCACTATTCAGCAGGGAAATTGAATTGAAATCCAAATGCATTTTTCAAGCTCTAGCGTACTTCACTGCAGCATTTCTCCTAAATGAATTGAACACATTTTGGCTTTAGCAGCATACAAACATACCTAAAAAAATTAAGTACACACCTGGCAGGTAATGTGTTGGTTAAAAAGGTCTCAGATCTGCTAGAAATTGCCTTGCAAGACCCAGGCTTTTCTTTTCCAGCTGTATACAAATTAACTATCAGCACCTTTAAACAAAGCAAAATACTAGCTGAAAAATGTGAGTGCCTTAGCTACAACACAGAATAGGTGTTCACAGAGTTTTGTTTAATACAAGGCCCTCTTTAAAAGTCCCATGTTTATCTCTGGTGTAATTCGAAGAATGTGTATTTTTTTTCCTCCCTACCTGTCCACCAAAAGTAAATCAAAGGCCTTTTACTTTAAGGAAATTTCCACACTATGCAACAGCCAAGAATGTCAAGAGCTGATTTGCAGGCTGAGCTCAGCCTCATTAGGAACTTCTTCCTGTGCAAGCGGGACTGCTGCAGTGAGATTAGTAGAGGGGGAGTTGTGCACCTGGAAACAGAAACCTGGACCCTCCTGATAGCCCTGCAAAACAATGCTGAGTGAGCAAGCTGGCCCCTTCCCTGAGCCTCTGTCCTCCTCTGCAACCCTGCCTCAAGCGGTCCTTTTCAGGATTGCACTGAAAATCTGACAAAGCAGGAAGCTGAGATGGTCTACAGAAGCACTGGATTGAGGTAAACAGAAATTTCAGAGGCCACCTCTGCATGGAGAAGCCACGAGCAGACCCGCCCAGTGCACCACCACCTCGGACCACACCTCCCCAAGTCATCCAGTCCCCAAAGCCGCCTTTTTCTGTTGTTCTGTTTTTGCTTTAGAGACAGGATCTTGCTCTATTGCTCAGGCTGGAGTGCAGTGGCATGATTATGGCTCACTGTAGCCTTGAACTCCTGGGCTCAAACTATCCTCCCACTTCAGCTTCCTAAGTAGCTAAGGCACTCACCACCATACCTGGCTAATTTCTTTTTTTTTTTTTTTCCCACAGCGATGAGGTCTGGCTGTGTTGCCCAGGATGATCTCAAACCCCTGGCCTCAAGTGACCCTCCCACCTTGACTTCCCAAAGTGCTGGGATTACAGGCATGAGCCACCATGTCTGGCAAAGCCTCTTGACCAAAAGCCTCATTCCAGCGCCTTCCAAGAAGCTGGTCTCAAAAATCCTATCTGTTAAATGGATAAAAATGCTGCATCCTCATATAACGGAATACTACTTGGCAATGAAAAGGAACGATGCACTGATGCATGCAGCAGCATGGAGGAATCTCATAGTATCGTGCTGAGCAAAACGAGAGACACAAAAGACAACATGCTATAGGGATTCCATTGATTGGGCATGCTAGAAAAGGCGAAGCTAATTTACTGTTACAGAAAGCAAACTAGTAGTTGTTGGGGATGGAGGCTTTACTGCAAAAGGATGCAAGGGAAATTTTTTAGGACACTATCCAGTGTCCTAAATATTGCAGGAATATCGAAAAATCAAAAAGACCAACACCAACTACAGCCAGGAGAAGCACCGCTTCGAGTTCCTGCACAGCAAGCTGGCCCACATCAAGAGGCCGAGTATGACCAGCAGCAACTGCAGGCCTGGCCCTAGGTGCCCGCCCAGATGGCGGGATCTGGGAGGGTGGGGGGAGCAAAAGGCGAGGGAGAGAGGATTTATTTAAAAAAATAAACCCGAGGAAGATGCTCATCTGAACCAGCACTGCCGGCCTTCAGGGGAGCCCCTGCAGACGTCTGGTCCTGGCAGGGGGCTGCAGGCCCACCTTGGCCCTTCCCGCCTCCTGAACAGTCCCTGCCTGTGACGGGCTCCCCAGGAAGCCCAGCGCCACCTCCCTGGCTGCAGCCCCGGTTCAGCTTCTTCTCTCACCAGAAGACTCCTAGGCCCTCGGGGTGGCACGCCTGCCTTTTCTAGTTTTATACAAAGACAGCCACTTTTAGCTACTGCTAATATATATATATATATATATATATATATATATATATATATATATATATATTCCAAATCTCGATTGTAATGGTAGATACACAAATACGTATACCTTGGTCAAAACTCAATGAACTATACAACTTACTGTGAATTGTGCAGTGTATGTTATATAAACTATGCCTCAATAAAGTCAACAAGAAGAATCGTGTCAGGATGACTAGGACTTCCCTTGTGAAAACCCCTTTTCTACATGTTCCTCTTCAAATACCTGCCCCCTCGACCTCTCTGCGGGCATAGATAGTTTTGCTGCCAGTTAAACTTGAATCATAGTTATCCCCATCACAAAATATTGTCTGAGAAAAATATGTAGGCTTTACACTTACTTTCTGTGTGACTGTGAGCATGATACTTCACCTCTCCGTGACTCAGTTTCCACATGTGTACTATGGGAACAACAGTACAAATGGGGTTAAACAACATCGCTTACACGAGAGAGCCCAGCCCAGAGCTAAGCATGTGCTCAATAAACACTGACTTCCTGTCTTCATGCCACCACTTAGGGAACTTTACGTTGCATATAACACTAAATCTGACCCAACTTATCCAGAGGTGAGACTAATGGCGGAAGAGCCCAGAGCTTGTACTGACTCCAAAAGGTCAGCATCGAGGCCAAGCACTGGATTTCTCTCCCTCTCTCTGCCCTGCACGTGGCCACGTCAGCATAATCCTCTGGCCCCATGCGTTGCACTCCCTCCCAGCAGCACCTGCCTCTCCCTTTGGGCCTCCAGAGCTCTCTGCCTTCCACGCCATCCTGGAGGTCCTCTCTCTGCTCACAGTTGGAACACATGCCTTTTGCCTGAGCCAAGAACTGCAGCTACAGGCATGTAACATGCTAGTGGGATTAAGCAAATCATCCTGAAGCTGAAATCTGGGTTCAGTGCCCCCCAACCAAGTGGCTGCTATAAAATGGGGAACAAGTAACTGCTCTCAGCAGAAGAAGGGGAGTAATGATAGGGGAAGGTAATCAACCAACGTGCATTGAACACATTCTCTCTGTCAGGGAGTTCATCAGAAAACAGAAAATACAAAAGTTATTTTAACAGAGGATTTAATCTAAAGAATTGTTTAAACAGGTGACAGAACACTGAAGCCTTCACAACGTAGCAATCGTGGGAATCAGCTACCATTCCTAATACCAGGTGAATGAAGAGGATAGGCTAGGATTATGAAATTGTAGAGACTTGGGGAAAAGAGAGCAGACTGGCTGGTGCTGCTGGCCCTGAGCTTGGAAGTGAGGCCCGTTGGTTCCAGGACCCAGAACCCTGAGGAGGGATGCTGAGATCTCTGACAGGATGCAGTGGGGCTGAATCAGGGAGTGTGGAAAAAACCTAGCTCTTGGATGAAGAAGCAAGGCTGGAGTGATGCCAACAAGAATAAGACGCAAACAGAAAGGGACATGTCTCTCCGCTTTCAGTCTTTCCTCCCTCCCTACGCCTGCGTTACAGCCAGCTGACAAAGCACAAATGTGGCTTGCAGAGTCGTAGAATCACAAAGCATTGTACAGAAAATTGGGCTTGGAGCAGAGGGACAATTACTTAACAACTAGACCCCAAACTATTCCACAATCAGGGTATCAGCAAGGACATTTCCACTGCGAGAGTAGAAACTCCAACTTAACTAGCTTAAGCAATGAGAAGATTTTCTTCCCCAGGAAGAGCTACTCCAGATTTTCTTAATAATTCAACTGTTCAATATTGCTGTTAAGGACAAGGTTCTATCCATCTTTGCAGTCTGCCATTGTTAGAACGTGGCTTTATCCTCAACTAGATCTCAGGGCAGCAAAATGGCTGCCACGATTCCAGGCATCACATAGGCATAACAAAGTCCAGCCTTCGTGGTGTTTTCTGTTTTGTTTTGTTTGTTTTTGAGATGGAGTCTCACTCTGTCACCCAGGCTGGAGTACAGTCGCACGACCTAGGCTCACTTCAACCTCCGCCTCCCAGGTTCAAATGATTCTCATGTCTCAGCCTCCAGAGTAGCTAGGATTATAGGCATGCACCACCATGCCTAGCTAACTTTTATTATTTGTTTAGTAGAGACGGGGTTTCACTATATGGTCCAGCCTGATCTTGAACTCCTGAGCTCCAATCTGCCTGCCTCAGCCTCCCAAAGTGGTAGAATTACAGGTGTGAGCCACTGCACCTGGCCAGCCTTTTTTTTTTTTTAATGCACTCTTTGAAAATCTCTTTTTAGAGCAAGGAAACTTTTCCTTCAGACCCCGCAGAAGATTTCTTCTCACATCTCATTGACCAGAACAGAGTTCCATCCCCACATGAAAACAAGTCATTGACAAGGAAAGAAGCTGAAAAAGCAATTGCTGGCTTAGAGTAATTAAAATTCACCCCTAGGTGACACAGCCAGAGAGTAGATAGTCAAATAAGATTAGGACTTAACCTAGACATGTATGGTTAAATGTTTAACAACCAGTGCTCTGAAAAATATATACAGCATATCTACACACACACACACACACATACACACACACATACACACACATACACACACACATACACACATATACACACACATACACACACATATGCACACACATACACACACATATACACACATACACATATACACACATACACACATATACACACATACACACATATACACACATACACACACACATACACACACACATACACACACATACACACACATATACACACATACACACACATACACACACATATATACACATATATACACACACATACACACACACATACGCACACATATACGCACACACGTACACACACATACACACACATATACACACACACATATACACACATACGTATATGTCTATATATCTATATATGTGGAGTTATGAAATCTTGGAGACTTGGGGAAGAGAGAGCACAGTTTGGCTGGTGCTCCTGGCCCTGAGCTTGGAGGAGACGCTTCTTGGTTCTGGGACCCAGAACACTGAGGAGGGGTGCTGGGGTCCACACTGTGAATATGTGTATCCATATATGTGGATATGCATATAGGAGCCTCAGGAGGTTTGCTGTCATGCATATACATATATACTATATGTGTACATATATGCTGTATGTATATATATGTGTGTATACATATAGCAAATTTATTTTCGTTTATTTTTTAACTTTTATTTTTAGTTCTGGGGTACATGTGCAAGATATGCGGGTTCGTTACATAGGTAGATGTATGCCATGGTGGTTTTCTGTACCCATCAAGCAAATTTATTATAAATATACTGATATAAAGGATGTGTAGAACAAAATTTACAAATGATAATTAATTATACGATACTCCTTATTATAAGTTTCATATAGGCAACTGGTTCTCACAGGATGCTTTCATTGATTTTTGCCAAACTCTTGTGTTCTTAGCCAACCTATGTTTGCAATGATCAAGTTTAATTCAGGCATGACCTTGTTTGTTATGGTAAGAAAAGCTGAAACCATAAAGATGTATGTGACATGAGCATCTCCCCATAATTGAGCTAAAAAAAAAAAATCTCTATCTGGAGCCTTCCTTCCACTGGGGTGATTGAATGTTTATCTTAGTTAATTTGAAGTTTACCTGTCTCCTCATTTTCTTGGGATTACATCTAATTTCCAAGGCATGATGGGAGGGTCCATGTGATCTTGCATCAGTTCAAAGAGCTCACTGTTTACACAGTTGCGCATCCCTCTGTCAGCACTGATGTTTACACATCCCTTGTTCCTGTTCAGGGGACACTTTGGATCTGCTAGCTCTGTTTCCATATCCCACACTTGAGAGCCCAAGAATCTCCATGAAGCGAAGTCCCCGTCTCCCGGGACTCATCACCATGCTCTGCCAGGGAAGCAGGATGCAGATTCCTTCTCCCTGGAACACATTAATATCTGAGGTTTCCACGTTTTGCCTCTGCTCTCCTCTTCCTTCAGCCTGATGAAATCAATTCCACTCTGTGAGAGGAGTAAATCCCTACATGCCTTAGATCCCCTGATCCACAGTTTAGCAGAGAGTGCAGGGGAAACTGGTTCACTCTTTGAAGAAAAAAAAAGCTAAATGCCTACCCCTCACATTGCATACAAACTCTGGACAGATTTTAGACTACATTTTACCTTCTAGATGAATGAAAGACCCGAGTGCGAGGTGTAAACTGCACAACTAAAGTGTTAAAAATGAGCGCAAACCTTTCAAACCCAGTATTGAGGGAGATCTTCTCTAAGCTCTCAAAAGGTCAAAACAAAAGAAAAACAAATTGATGGATTTAATTACACTGATGTTCAAGATAATCTGTTCAAAAAAAGGACACTGTGGACAAAACTACCAGGATGATGACAGGTTAGGAGAAGATATTCGCAGTGTTTGTGGCGGACTTGGAACACTTACAAAGAGGAAAAAAAAGGAAAAACAGGCAACAAACATAAACAAAGAAGTGCTAATAAGTAGATGAGAAGATTCTCAAACTTTTTAATAACCAAAGAAATATAAGTTAAAATGACAATATAGCACTTTATGCCCATCAGATTGCCAAAACTTAGAAAGAAGAATAACACCAAGTCTTGGTGAGGCATGGAAAAACAGGATTTTTGCACTCTGGTGATGAGTCAGACAATTCTATCATTCTGGAAAGTCCTCTAGCAGTGCTATCTAAATTAGACATGCATATATTCACAGAAATTTCACCCTCAGATATGTTTCTGGAGTCCTCATTAAACAAGACCATAACTGGATATATGTGAATATGTTTGTGCAGGGTTTATGGTAACAAGAAGTACCATAAGACATCCTAGGTAGTAGATGAGTAAAATGTGGTGGCTCTACACCAGGGAATTTCATCAGCAGTTAGAAGAAACAGACTAGATCTATACAAAACAACATAAACAGATCCCAAGCTCTCAGTAGTGAGTGACAAGTGAGAAAGCAAATGAGGTCCCCAAAAGAATACCACTTTTATAACTTAAAACCATGGGCCCAAAGCATTATATATTCTACAAAGATATCTTGTAGGTGTTAGAGCTGTTGCCTACAGAGGACAGGAAAACAGAAATGGAGGGTGGGGATTAAGTGAATGATTTCTTTCAAACATATTGTCTCCATTGAGACTTTCTCCATCCCCCTAAAGGCTCAGATTTATTAAGCCTAGAGTTCCGAGTCCAGGACCTTTTTTCTGCCTTGATGCAGCTTACCACTGAGAAAATTAGCCCAGAACAGCTCAGTCATTTGATGGGGGTAGGGGGAGAAGAGCAAAGGGAGTTGGGGGTTGGATCAGTTAATCAGCTAAAATCTCGTTATGTTATCCCACCACAAATATTTCAGGCTTCTTGGTGAGAGTTTTCAAATCCATAACAAAGTAACCAGAAAAAGAATGTCTACTCTATGTTTCCATTTGCCTATGACTTGGGTGAGTCTGCTTCAAAAGACCCTCAGTGAGGACTGCCACATTCAGTTGTGCAGTCTGTACACTGCAAAAAGATGCTCCTGCCCAGGGGAGCAGGAGGAAGCTGGAATTCACCAGGAACTCTTGTTTATGAGCTAGGCCTGCCTGGGGCTCTTTCAGCCATAGAGAAGAGCCTCAGGAGGTTGGCTGTAACTTGTCTGCCAGAGAGGGAAATCTTGCGAAATTCCTACAATGGTGCTGTACGTACTTGCTGGAGCCCTGACTTAGTTTACCCTCAGCCTCCTTGAGTCTCAGTCTGGTCAATATCCTTTTCAGAAATTCACATTAGCTTCCTTTACAATCTGCTTTTAGGACAGTCCTGAGGCAAATTTAACTTGCTCTTCCCTCCGCCTGGAATGCTTTTCCCCAGATAGCCACGTGGCTCAGTCTCTTCCTTCACTCGGGCCTCTGATCCAACATCACCTCTACAGAGAAGGCTTCCCTCCACTTCTCCTCTAAAATAGGACCCTGTCCTGCCTTGCTCTCGCCTCTCATCCCACATTCTTCATTCATTCCACTTATCACCCACAGAACGCGTTATGTATTCGTTTATTGCAAGCTTCTCAAAGGGAGGGACTCAGTCTCACTCACTAATTTGTGCCTGTCCTGCGCTGGCACAGAGTAGGTGCTTAGCAAATACATGTTGGATGAATGCATGGACTGGATCTAAACAGCAAGCACAATATGGTATTCCTCTCCAAAGAGTGCAGGAAATAGAACAGCAGGTGCTGAACCAGAGCAAAAAGAAATGGGAAGTATTACTTCTTCCTTAATTCTGACCTATCATAGTATGATTAATTTGATTAATGAACCAGTTCCTTAAAACCCCTAATGGAGTCACTCAGTTTTCTTAGAATAATAAACATTGTCTTTAGCCTCCAGGACCTAGTTCAAAGATATAATTGGCTTCTAAGTGATGCTCAGCATACTTTATTTTTTAAAAAAAGAGCCAATTCTTGATGTGTTCTTAGATGCTTTGAACGTGAGGCTTGCTAGGCTTTCACTCTAAAACAAGAATTCTGGCTAGGCGCAGTGGCTCATGCCTATAATGTCAGCACTTTGGGAGGCCGAGGCTGGTGGATCACCTGAGGTCAGGAGTTCAAGACCAGCCTGACCAACACAGAGAAACCCCATCTCTACTGAAAATACCAAAAACATTAGCCAGGCATGGTGGCGCATCCCTGTAATCCCAGCTACTCAGGAGGCTGAGGCAGGAGAATCGCTTGAACCCGGGAGGCAGAGGTTGCAGTGAGCTGAGATTGTGCCATTGTACTCCAGCCTGGGCAACAAGAGCAAAACTCAATCTTGGAAAAAAAAAAACAAGAATGGCTTTACAATTATTGTCTGTATCTGGGGAGCAAAAGGCCAAGGCCCAGCTACCTGCTGGACTGAATCTCCAGCCACACTAATGAGCAAATGGCAGGTCAATTCCCACGTGACCCCTACGATCCACTGCCAACCTCCTGAGGCTCAAGAACCACAGGAGTCACTTTGAATCAATTGAAGAATGATGCTGTTGGCTCTTTGGTGTCTGGCCCATCCCTTTACAGCAGAGGTTTTCATCCCTGTCTGTACATTGAAACTTAAAATCCCAGATTCCAGGCTCCACTCCTTAAAATCCTGTTGTAATGTGTCTGGTGTGTGTGTAGCCAGGGAAATTGTAAAAAAAAAAAAAGGGGGGGAAGTTTTAAAAGCTCCCCAAGTGATTCTAATGTGCAGCCAGCATTGAAAATCCCTGTTTGAAGGATCTTTGGTGGACTTGGGCAAACCAGCATGGAATCGGGTTGTCACCTGCACTCTCCCTGGAGAAACGGCCTCAGTTGCCCTTTTGTTCACTTGGCCCTTCTGGTCTATCTGCTTTGGTGGCCCCTTGACTTCCTCCTTCTGGCTCTTGGCCAGGGCCCCATTGCCTCCCTAACCTCTTCAAAGAAGGAACCGTGATGATACTCCCTCCAGATTCTGCCTCAACTTCTTTCCAAGGCAGAATTTCTACATGCCCTCTAGCTATACACCTCCCAGCAGGGTGAGTGCTACATCTGCCCCCCAAACAGCCAGGCCCACCCCACATCTCATTCCCTAGAATGGCCAGCTTCCCACCCATGGAATCACACACACACTGTTCCCTCTGCAAGAAATGTCTTTCTTCTGCCTCTTCACCTCCCTCTCTCCTACTTATCCTTTAAGCCAGGGGTCATCTGTCACCTCTGCCAGGAAACCTTCCCTGAAACATACCCAGAATGGGGCCGTGGTCCTTCCTCTAGGCTACGTCTGTGATTAGGCTGCCTGGCCTCTGCCTGTGTCTCGCTGTCTTCCTCACTGAACCCTGAGCATCTTGATGGCAGGGACTGTGTCCAACTCATCTCAGTGCCCTCAGCAACCCTGCATCAGGCCTCACTCGGCACAAGTCTCAGAGAATATTACGAGTGAAAAAACAAATAGGCCATCAGAGACAACTAGGAGATTTGGCTTGTTGTTAAATGAATCTATGTTTTGCCTACAAGCATTTTTTTTTTTTGTCATTCTTAATCTTCCAAAGTAAGAATTATCAGACTGCAGATTTTGCAGAGCAAAGTGTTACGTGCAAGGAGCAATTTAGTGAGCAGTGGCCTGAATTCAGCCCAGGCACTGGTTAGCTTACCTCGTACTTAAAACAATAACTTAGTTATCACATTCAAAAACTAAGAAATTTCCCATGAGAAATGCATGTTTTGGGCTTCTCTTGAAACAAATTAGAAGTTGCCGGTACCCTTATTCCCACAGCAACAATGTGCTGGGCTGAGTGGACTCTGTCCCCTTTGGTGGGTGTGCCCTCTCCATTTGGGCTGTTTTTCTTTCAGTTCCCTGCTGATCTTCAAGGACCTTTGAGCTGGAACTCCTGATTTCAATTAACCTCATGCATGCCAATTAGTATACACTCCACCCTGCACTGTGTTAGGAGCATTTGATCCAAGTCAGACAGACCTGTATCTCTGTGGTATTAGAAAGTCACTTCACAACCGAGACTCCTTCTCTGCCTTGCAACAGACAAGAAGGGAAAACATGACAATCACTGAAATATAGGTAATGGGCCTACCGCCATACCACCCTGCACGTGCCCGATCTCATCTGATCTCCGAAGCTAAGCAGGGTCGGGCCTGGTTAGTACTTGGATGGGAGAAATGGAATAACGGAGCAAGTGATTCAACACCATTAACACCAAAGCATGATGAACATCAAATGTTAACACCAGAGTAGGCACCCAGTGGAGGGTAAAATAAAGTGCTTGGCAAAGTTCAGATCAGCTTCCTAGGGGAGGTGTCTTTTGAACTAGCGTTTCAAGGATGTCTATCAGCTTGTTTAGGAATCAAAGCCCTCTAAGGAAAAACATTCCGGGCAGTGTGTGCAAAGGCAGAGGAAGAAAACAGCCCTGTGCATTCCAGAAAGAGTAAGCTGGTAGATGTGTCTGCATCAAAATGCAAGGCGGGAGTTGAAACAGAATAGAGGGTGAGGCCAGTATCAAAAAGCCTTGAGGACCAAACCAGGGAAGGAGGTCTTTATCTGGAGAGCAAGAACAGGCTTTCGGATGAGGCGTGACCTGAACTTCAGATCTGGGAAAGGTTACTCTGCAGACAGAACTTATGGGTAAACACAAGCCACCAAACATTGAGAACTGCATACAAAAAATAAAATAAAAAATAACTGCTCATCTATTCATTACAAGTTTGTGCTTGACTGTTCTTGGCCGCTTTATTCATAATGGCCCAAAACTGGAAATATTGTAAAGGTCCATCAGTTGAAAAATGGATACCGAAAAAAAGATGTGATATATAACAGAATCCTGTGCCACAATGGGAAAAATCCAACACCATGGATAAATCTCAAAAACATGCTGAGTGAAAGAAACCAGACATATACACACAAAGGTACAACCGTATGATTCCATTTATATGAATAATAAATGTTTTAGAGCATGAATGAGTTCCAGAGCAAGCAGAAGTATTAGACTGATGTAAATGTAATTGTGTTTTTTGCCATTGAAAGTAACGACAAAAACCACAATTACTCTTGGCTACTCCAGACACGTGGTTTGTGAAGGCACCTTTGAGGAAGTAAATAACTGAAAGCTAGTGTCAGAAATTATAGAAAGCGGGTGATAGATAATAAACGGGTGATATTGGGAGTGGGGGTGTCCTAACTGAGAAAGGGCAAGAGGGAACTTCTGTGTCTGAGTGGGAGGCAGGCGTCATTGGCCTCTACGGGAAAGATCTGATGTTGTCTGGCATGTGACCTCAGCTCAGCCAATCAGATATTCCTGCCCAGATAGCAGAGACTCCATTCTGGTAGTGGCTGCAGCAGATAGTTTCAGGAGAGGAGTGACTTTCGTCCAGCTTTCAGGAGTGGAGGCCACAGAGTCCTCACCACAATGGTTTCGTGGTATAATGTGGGCTGTGACGGTAACTGCCGGCACTTTTCAAGGAGCTGAGAATATAGTGGGGGATAAAGCAGACAGAATTCCTGCCCTTGCGGTAGTAAATTCTAGCTGAAAACAGAGAAAATCAAATCAAAAATAAGTGAACAAGGTAATTTTTGTTTGGTTGGTTTTTGTTTTTGTTTTTGTTTTTGTTTTGAGAAAGGATCTTGCTCTGTTGCCCAGGGTGAAGTATAGTAGAGTGATCTCAGCACACTGCAGCCTCAACCTCCTGGGCTTAAGCGACCTTCCCTCCTCAGCCTCCCAGCTAGCTGGGACTACAGGTGTGCCCCAACTAATTTTTTAATTTTGAGGGGAGACAGGGTTTTACTACGTTGCCCAGGCTGGTCTTGAACTCCTGGGCTCAAGTGATCCTCCCACCTCAGCCTCCCAAAGTGCTGGGATTACAGACATAAGCCACCATTCCCAGCCTAAACAAAGTAATTCTGAATAGTGACAGTACGACCAAAGAAATAAACAAGGAATGAGCTCCAGTGTGGGTGAGAGGGGCTATTCCAAACAGGTGGCCAGGAAAGGCACCTCTGAGGAAGTGACATTTGACCTCAGAGCATTCCAGGCAGAAGGAACAGCATATGCAAAGGCCCTGAGGTAGGTAAAGTTGCCCTGTTGAGCCAGCATTACCATGAGCATGGGGAGGGGTGGTATATGGTAAAACTGGAGAACTGGAACAGGACAGATCATGAGGGTCCATACGCCATGGGAAGAGTTCACATTTTATCATAAGTGTAACTGGAAGCTGTTGATGATTTAAAAGCAGAAGGTACATGATTTTATTCACCTTTCCAAGAGATCAAGGACTGAACAGTTAGAGGCAAGAGTAGAAATGGAGATGAAAAATCAGGGGTAGTGTGATGCCATAGGAGATGATGGCACACACTTTTATGTGCCAACCAGGCTAGTCTATAGAGTGAGTTAATCAAACACTGATCTAGGTGTTGCTGTGAAGGAGTTTTGTAGATGTGGTTGACATCTAAAGCAACCAATTGACTTTAAACAAAAAGAGGTTACCCTCAATAATGGGGGTGGACCTTATTCAATTGGTTGAAGGCCCTAAGAGGAAAACATGACTTTCCCAGTGAAGTTCAGCCTCAAGACTACAGCATTAACTCTTGCCTGAGTTTCCAGCCTGCTGGCCTGCCCTAGAGATTTCAGACTTGCCAATCACCACAATTATGTGAGCCAATTTCTTAAACTAAATCATTCTAGACAGATAAATGGAGTGAGAGAGACAGACAGACAGAGAGAGAGAGACAGAGCAATTGATGGAGATATACTATAGAGAGAGAGATAGAGATATACATATATGGTCTATTGGTCCATTTGTCTAGAGAAGCCTGACTGATATAACTAGTTAAGTCTTCAGGGTTCCATTGAAGACTAGAGAAGATGTTTGTGCAAGTGGTTAGGGCATATGTGCTGCCTGTCCAGCCCATAATGTACACTCAGTTACTGGCAATCCTCTCCCTTCCTTCTGTAAGATTCTGCTGAGTTTCTAGACCCAGAATCTCCAGGTCTTCCCCCACCTAAGAAAAAAACACACCGAATCCAATGTGCCTGAGTGGGTAGTGCAAAAAGACTTTCCTCGTGAGGTTGGGTGGACACTGACACACCTGCCCCATGAAATGTTCTACAGCCATTCAAACAAGAAAAGGCACCTTCCCCTCGGTCTTCCCTGACCCAGTGCCCTGTCCCTCCACACCCCTTTCTTTGTTTATTTATAGCACTTACTACCTTCTAACATGCTATATATTCTACTTATTTATCATGCTTCTTGGCTGTCTTTATTTCCTAGACAATCAACTACATGAGGGCAAGCGGTGACATGTGTTCCATTCACTGTAGACTCCTTAGCACTTGGGATAACAACTCATGTAGAATCAGTCAGTGTTCAATACACATTTAGTGAATAAAAAGCATGAAAGAACGAATAATGAAGATTACGATGTGACCTGAGAACATGTTTATAAACTATAACTTTGAGTGAAGAAAGCAGAACATAAAATACATGCACCAGGATTCTCCCCACACATTTAGCAAACAAATAACTGCATTCACTGGATGTCCTGCTGAACGCTGGGGATAGAAAGTTGAATGACACTGAGTTTCCTGTCCGAAAGAGTTCATGGTCTAGAGAGAAGACAGGACTGTAAAACAATGCAGAGAGAGTTTACGAAGTGCCGCAGGAGCCATGAAGCTGGAACTCTAAGAAAAATGGCTCTCAATGAACAAAGCTCACCGTTGCCAAGGCACCCTGCTCATCTCTGCACATATGTAATCTCAGGTAATGGTGGTGATAGCCCCAGGTAAATGTTAGACTTACTCCATTTAGACATAAGCCAAGGCACAGCAAGATCAAGTGTAGGTCTCATACCTGACCCAGGCAAAGATGGAATCAGAACCCAGATGAGCCCTCCTGCGGAGGCTGTGTGCTTAAGCACTGAACCGCGTGCTTCTGGGCTTGTGCATACAGAGAGCTGAAACTGAAGCATGAGATGAACAGAAGCATGAGATGAAAGAAAATATCGGAAGGAAATACACAAAAAATGTAGCAGGGAGAATTCTGGGGAGTAGCATTGAGTGTACCCTTGTACTTTTCTGTACTCTTCAAATTCATCTGATTATGTATTGCTTTTATCATCAAAAACATCATGGCTAATATCATCTGGAATTTAAAGTTTTCATTAAAGAGTTAATTTAAACAAACCAACAAAAAATGTGGTTCTCATTAGATTACCTGTCCTGCCTGCCCCCTGATGAAAACTTCACCTTGTGATACATTCAGCAAGCTCTTTCCTCAGCTCCCTGACCTTTCGCTATGCTCAGAAATGCCCCCCATCTTTGCTGATTTAAGCATTGTTTAGTTTTTGCTGCTCCCTGAATGATCAAAGTCCATATTAAAATGCAAGTGTTTTGCAACTTTTGTTGATGCAAGCCTAGCAAGAATTCCCAAGCATTCGTTTGCTGTATCAAACAGAAATGACATTTTAGCTTTATGGAAGCTGTTTCTGAAAGGGCTTTATTTGAAACAATGATTGGAAATCATATAAGCCCTTGCTTTCTACTTTTAATTCCCTCTCCTTTTTCTTCCTTCATCCATCTGCTTTTCCCACTTTTTCAAATTCAGTCACGCTAGCTTGGATGTCACCACCCCTAAGAACATCTCCTCTCCTCAGTTAGTCAGGGATGGAAATCCAATTCACAAGAGCTTAAGATTTTAAAAAGAGAAAAGAAAGAAAAGGAAGGGAAAAGAAAAGAGTTGGGGCAGGGGGTGGGAGTTACTGGCTTCCGTAGCTGACAGCCCAGGAGGAGGCAGATCTAGCCTTGGGCTTGGCTGAGTCCAGGACCTGACATGATATCATCTGACCTCTGTCTCTCTTACATCTTTTAGCCTGGCTACACTTCCACAGCTCTAGCAGCCCTTAATCCACATTCTCTTAGCTTAGCTGCCCCAATATATGTGTGTGGTAGGGAAGGAAGGCGGGGAGGAGAGGTGACTTCTTTTCCCCAGTGCCTTCATATAAATGTGGGGCAGAATTCTGCTTGGCCCAGCTTGGGCTATGTACCCATGACAGTGGCAGACAGGAGGAGATCAAGTCCCGTATTGATAATCGGACAAAATCAAATGAAATTGGGGAGAGGAATTCCCCAAGAGAAACTGAGATGCTGGAAACACGAAAACCACATGTAACAGAATTTTTGAAGAAAAAAGATCCACAATTCTCCACCAGTCTGTATGTCCACACCTGCTTACCATGTTGCTTGGCAGCTCCCCTCATCAAAAGATAAAGTCTATTTCACCCTGAATAGGGGCTGGCCTTGTGATCCACTTTGACCAATACGATGCCTTGAAAATGAAAGTTTGCCAGTTTCAAGCCTTGGCCTCAAGAGGCCTTGAGTGCATCTACCCTCTCCTTTCTCTGCCTTTGCCATGTGAGCATGTCCAGGCCAGTCTGCTGGAGGAATGAGACATGGAGCAGAGCCATCCTGACCCAGTTATCCTAGCTGAGACCCCAGACACACATAGGAGAGAGCACTGCCAAGATCAGCAATGCCATTGACGGCCCACAGGTGACCACAGACACATGAGCAAGCTCTGCAGAGCCCAGCTCAGGTCAGCAGAACCTCCCAGCCAACCCACAGACTCAGGAACAAAAATGAATGTTTACTGTTGCATAGTCCCAATGTTTTGTGCTTGTCATATAGCATTACTGTGGCATCAGACAATTGATACATTCGTATCTACTAAACCTCTTCCACATGCCCATTCTGCAGGCAATTACTAAATCCCTTCGCTTTGTTCTCATAGCACTTAGTTATACAATATATTCCACATACTACTGTTGCAAATTCTCTATTGAGGTGTTACTATTTATTTTAAACAAGTATTTACATGTCTATCTCCTTGCCCATGAGCTCTTTAGAGAAACTGGTTTTGGTTTTTTCCTTTGTAAATTTTTAAAATAATTATTAGTTTTCTTTTGTGTGTGAGAAAGATAGGGTCTTACCCTGTCATCTAGGTTGGAGTGCAGTAGCACAATCTCAGCTCACTGCAACCTCCACCTCCCAGGCTCCAGCAATTCTACTACCTCAGCCTCCTGAGTAGCTGGGACCACACACCATCATGCCCAGCTAATTTTTTGTATTTCTGGTACAGATGAGGTTTCACCATGTCTCCCAGTCTGGTCTTAAAACTTCTGAGCTCAGGTCATCCACCCACTTCAGCCTCCCAAAGTGCTGGGATTACAGGTGTGAACCACTGTGCCTGGCCAAGAAGGGACGATCTTTTATATCTTTTGAGCCCAACACTTGCACAGGGTATGATACAGAAAAAAAGCTAGGTAAACATTCATAGGAATTTGAAGGATAAGAAATATCACTTAAAATATCTGTGACATATTGCTTAAGTTTCAGAAGTTTTGTTTTTCCCACCTGGATCATTGATCCACCTGGAGTTGAGTTTCCTGTATTCTACAGGGTTGGGATTCGGCTGTCCCAGTAATGTTTAATGAATATCTAACTTTTCTCTCCTGACCTGTGATGCCAAATCACAGCAGGTTTCTACATGTGCAGGTTTCTACACGGCTGGCAACTCTATTTGGCTGCATGAAGCTCTTTGTTGACCCCGGAGCAAACACACCACCTTTCTTATTTACCATTGTTTTATAACAAGTTTTCTATCTGTAGGACAAGTCACTCTGCCTTGCTCTTTTCTTCAAACCTTGTCTGGCTATTTCTGGCTCTTTATTTTTTCATATACATTTTATAGCCCGGTTGTGCAGTTATAACACACACTCCACCATGAGCACCAGTGTTGTCAAAAATTTTTTTGGAATTGTCACAGGTCATTTGGGGGAGAATTTACATCTTTAAAAATGGAATCTTTCTATGTAATTTATTATGTAATTCACCATTTATTAGATTTCATTTGCCCTCTAAATATTCCCAGGTTATCAACCTGGTCCAAAACACCACGATTCCTTTCCTGGATGACCACAGCAGCTCGCTAAGTAGTCTCTCAGCCTCTCTGCCTGCACATCGCCTTCCACACAGCCTGTTCTCCATAAAGGAGACCGAGTGATTTTTTTTAAAGACATAAATCAGGTCGTGGCACTAAAGTCCTAAAATCACCTTGTAGCGCCAGTCTTGCCAAACTCCACACTTTAATTGGGTAAATGACTGAGTGCATGAATGGATGCTGGCTACGCCAGGCCCTGGGAATAAAGAAATGATTAAAAAAAAAAAAAAAAGCAGTCCCTTAAGAGAAACCCGAATGGAAAACAGCGGCCTCGGCCCGCGCAGAGCCCCTCACCACCATGAGGCTGGGCTTGGAGTTCCTGGTGGAGCCAGAGCGCGGTCGCGAACCCAGAAGCGGCAGCGCGGGCGTGGGGCCGGGCCTGGACCGGGAGGGCGGGTCCCGGGGCCTCGTGGCTCCTGGGCCCGGGCACGCGCTCACAGGCCAGCGCGAGGACGCGCTCCGGGGACGCGCGGGGCCGCCGTGGCGGGAGAAGCGCTTCCGGTGGCGGCTGAGGCTGCGCTGAGCGGGACCTGAGAGCGGCGCGGGCGGCGGCCCGGGGAAAGCGGTGAGTCGCGGGCATCAGGCCCAGCCGGGTGGGTGGGAAACGCGCAGGGGGCCTGGCGCAGGCGCGCAGGCTCGGGCCGTGCACCCGCGGTCCGGCTCCGCGAGACCCTGGGCTCGGACGTCGGAAGCCCCTTCGCGGGCCGGGGGTCCCTGCACCTGGGGATCCCTGCCGTCCTGCTGCCGGACAGCTCCTCGCTTCCAGCATCCCGAGGCCCAGCATCCCTGGGCCTCGTCCCCGGTGGGAAGGGCCCTCCGCCCCTCCCTTGAGCGCCTGGTCGCGCTGTCCCCCGCGGCTACGTGGCGAACCCGCCACGGGGACACCAAGATGGCTGCCTTGGGGACAGCGGCGGCCAGGTGGCCCAGTGTCTGGCGACTCTCCGCGCTCTCGATTTTGACTGCTGGTGCTGGAGGTCGGAGTGGAGGCCACCTGGTCCCTGCCCTAGAACTCGCAATCCAGTAGGGAGGCGATGTGCAAGGAAGTCGATTCTTGAAATAGTGGTTGGTCCCACGGGGACCTTGCATTTTAACGCTTTTCTCCTGAGCTTTGACATCTGTCACAGACCTCTAACCTGCCCAGAATGACAATAAACAGTCTACTAAGTGCGTGCCAGCTGGCTTAGGCTCATAGACTTTTATACTCTTCCAGCCCTGCAAGGTATTGGGTGTTGGCTCTATAATCCAGATGAGAAAACGGGGACTCAGAGAGGTTGAGTAACCTGCCCAAGGTCACATAGCTGGCCATCCATAGTACAAGGCCATCTGAGTCTCAGTCATAAATGCTGCGTTCTCAAAGATGCTTCTCCTTGGCTATGCTGTCTAAAATTACACACTCATCCCCACATACACCCTTTGTAACACAAACTCTGGGCAAAACTTAAGTGTCTTTTGTCACTAGTTGAAATTAAAGGTGTTTACTTGTTTACTTGCCCTTGTGTGAACAGGGCCTATTTTGTCTTGCTCGGCCTATCCATCCCCTGCACCTAACAATTGCCTGCACCAAGAAGGCCCTCAATGGATATTTGTTGACTACCTGAATGAAAAAGCCTAGATCTGCTTGACTCCAGAGCTTGGGCACTTAGCTACTCTATAGGCAAGTCTTTTCTGAACCCCCATAGCTTTTTACTTGTACATTTATCACAGTCCTAATCCATCTTCTGCCTTGACTTCTAGATTTTGACTTGGGTGCCTCTGGATTCTCTCTTCTTTGTCCATTGCCCTTTTACTGAGCTGCTTCAATGTTCCAGGCATTGTTATAGGTGCTCAGGAAGTATGCAGGTGAATGAGGGGGCTTTGCAGCTCCTATAGCCTCAGACTTGATCTACAAGACGACAGGGAACTGTTTGGGAGGATGAATGGGGTGGCTCCCAAGAAGTTCTGGGACCTCAAGCAGGTCCGTTCTCCCCTCAGCACTGAGCAGGTGTCTCAGTTTCAAAACTGCAGTGTTTGGCAGAGCGGCGCTATCAGTTCCCATCTCAGCTTAGTAGGTATTCAGAGATTAGATTGAGGCTTTCAGACCACGTGGATGTTCAGAAGATGATATCTGTGGTTACAGTTTTCAGAGAGGAACCTATATGGCAAAGGGTGTCATAATTCAGGATCAGTGACGTGCTTAGCATGTTCTTAATTTTCTGCAAAAGTTGTATGAAATCCCATGGGGATGGATACAGAAAGGCACCAACTAGTGGGGAATATCCCTTCCTGCTCCTCACCTCCTGCAAAGAAAGCTGAGAAGACAGCCAGAGCAGCAAAGGCTGTAACAGCAGACCCATCATCCAGCTTTGTTCTTGAAGCCTAGGCGTCTGTATCCTGTTGTGTAGCAGTGGTGAGCTGCATTCAGTTAGAGTAGAACCATGAGTGTGACCAGTTTTTCCTTTGCGGTTAAAGGTAAGAAATCAGATGTAGTGAATTCATTAAAGTGAATTCATAAAAAGGGGAGAACAAAGAGCTGTTGCCCAGAAAGTGAAAAATCATTGTTAGAAAATGTATCAAAGCTACACTTAATTACACAATCAGAGTTACTAAGCTTTTCTTTAGCAGCTGTTAATTTGTAAAATAGTTTTATAGACTTTGGTATATATCATCTCTGAGTTGATTCTTGTAAGTGGATTGTAAAACTTCATCCGAATGTGTCTAAAATATTAGTTTGTAGTGTTTGTCATTTTTTGCAGGCTGATACCACCATCTCAAATAGAAATCAATAGAATGTTTTTTAACTGATAAGAACATCACCCATCCTAAGATACTGCTTAAGTTTTCAATTAGCAATAATTGCACCTCGGATAAACTTTATTGGCTATGATACTGCCACTGCACAAAGCTAAGATATTGCTTAGTAAATCTACACTCATAGTTGATCTTGAGGACTGGAATATGACATGTTACATTGGTGTTTTAAAGTTAATAAAATAGTGGGATCTGCATTGGAGGGGAAGACATGGCAGTGGGAAAGGCAGGAGGCATTGATTCTCCATGTCTTCCTGATTCTAGGCAGGCCCCACGTCTCTATGCAGGGCTGTTCCTGGAATAGGGAAGCATGTGCAACACAAATCCATTGCTGAGTGGAAGCACCCTTTGAATGAATCTAATGCTTTGCACAGAATTCAGCTTTCTGATATATAATTTGATCTCCTATGTGGCCACGCCCGTAAGAAAGGTGTGCAGATGACCAGCCCAAACAGAAATCAGGAAATTTACTTTTTAGGCTCCTTGAGTTAGTGTGATTGTCCTTTGCAGACACATCTTCTCTGGCCTCTAAGGGTTCAGAATTAAGTTTCAAAGTCAGATAGAACTGTGAAGACTGTGTCATCTTGGGCACGGTACTAAATTTCTCCAAGTGGCTCTGTAAAACGGGAAAATATCTTGGAGGGCTGTCATAAGGATTTAGCAATCTAACAATGCATGGAAAGCCTAGTGTCTGGGTGCTCCATCATGTCCCCTGGACAGTGACAGCAGTGACTGACAGGCTGTCTCACACCTGCCTGGCCCCAGCTAAACAAACTGGGCAGTCAGACCCTTTCATAACTCTTTCAAAATACAGTGGTTTTAACCAACAGGTTTCTAGCTTAATAACATAGTTATCATTGTTAATCTTTAGCCAAGATTAAAGGTCTTTGTTACTAATTCCTGATAAAGCACATTCCCTGCTAACTTGTTTTCTTTTCTTTTTTGAGACGGAGTCTCGCTCTGTCGCCAGACTGGAATGCAGTGGCGCGATCTAGGTTCACTACAACCTCCGCCTCCCAGGTTCAGGCGATTCCCCTGCCTCAGCCTCCTGAGTAGCTGGGACTACAGGCACATGCCACCATGTCTGGATAGTTCTTTGTATTTTAGTAGAGACGGGGTTTCACCATGTTAGCCAGGATGGTACCGATCTCCTGACCTCGTGATCCACCCATCTCAGCCTCCCAAAGTGCTGGGATTACAGGTGTGAGCCACTGCGCCCGGCCTTGTTTTCTACAAAATTTTGGAAAATTATTTTTTTCTCCAGTAGTTAAGCATGTTCTTAGCATGCAGCTAAAAATTTGAAATAAAGTTTATTTTGGAGATAAATTATTTTTCTTATCTGTGTCTGATCATCTTCAGGAAGCTCAGGCGGCCATTCCCAGCACCTAGAGCTGTATTTATACACAGGACTATGGCCAATGAGGACAGGAACTTCAACTCATGGAAAACCAGCTTGTTAACAATGATCCCACTTTTGTTTGGCACTTTAATAAAGGCCTCTTATACTCCTCAGTTTGCTAATCCTATCAACTCTATGAGCCAACTCTTATCTCTGTTATATAGATGACAAAATTGAGGCTCAGAGATGTAAAGTAATTCACCCAGTCACAAAGGAAATGACACCATCAGGACTGAAATCTAGATTATATTTGCTTAAGTCCAGTTCTCATTCCATGGGTTATCAGGGTAGATGCTCCGGACATTATGCCACAGGGCAGGGGGTGTCCATCAGCAGAAACCAGCCAGAAAAAAAACAGCTGTGTGTTGGGTCTTTGCAAACCCAGGACCAAGCCATTATTGAGTACATAAGAGACCTTCAGTGGATACAGATGGCATAAGTTAATCTTGTTTGTGAATGAATAAATAAAAAGACTGAGAAATATATTGGGATGAGACTCCATGAAACTATATTTACTCAAAACCTTAGTTAAGAGATTGAATTTAGGCAGTTTTTAATTTCTCTACAGGATTATTTCTGTCCCTTTTTAGGGGTAAACTAATTTTTCAACATATATCATCTGTAAAAAATCTGTTCATTTAAATGCTGTATAATGTTACAATTATTAACAGTTCCAGATAGCCAACAACATTGTGAGAATGTCTTCGTGTGATAAAACCTTAAAGTCACTTTTCTTCTTAGCATAAATGGCATCAGCCAACCACAGAATTTTAAGTCCCACTTTTTTCGCATACCCACCAAAATGTCTTAATACCTTTAAAATCCAAATATTTCTTTAAAACCATTCATGAAAAAGATTCTTAGAACTAACACCTCAACTGGCCAAGTACCAGGAAGCCACATTACAGCTATTGCAATAGACAGAGACCACCTGTCACCAATCATTTCCTTCTAGCGTGTCTGTTCTAGCCCCTTTCTCTTCCCTCTGTGCCCCGTTCCACCATTTCTTCAGATCATGAAAACTGAGCTTGCTGGACATGAGAAACCTGCCAGTGTGCCGCTGCATTAACCATAACGTTTTGCTGCTACCTTTCTGCGGTTCTGAAGCCGCAGCTAGTAACAGCTCAGCAAGTGCCTCTTCCACAGCTTCCCTGGGTCCCTCTGTGTCTGTTGGGGGCTGAGGCCTGCTCCCCTGTCTCCTAGACTCTCTGAATGCCTGAAGGCACCACCCCAGCATTCCACATAACTCTCAAAGCATCAGGTAGACAGGGCAAAGAGAGCATCGTCCCCACTGACTGTCTCCTCACTCTCCCTGGCATTTCACTTGCTTCAGGTGCCATGAAACTGATGCACCCACATGCTTTTAAATAGATTTGGTGTCCTGTGCAGTCTGTCCCTCTGAGGGACATTTTTCATTATCCTTGCTGCATCTGCAATGGGAACACAAATATCTTGTTCTCCAAAACTTTCTTTTTGAAGCCTCTGTGGTTTCATGATTATTCACACTGTCCCCAGTGTCATCACAAGGCGCTGCAACACGATGACTTCCTCCAGCGCAGTCTGCAGAAATCCGGAGTTGAGAAGCGTCTGTCCTAGCACTGTCCCCATCTTAGGTCATGAAAGACTGTGAGCAATGCTCAAGACACTTCTCAAGAAAGATGTCGGATCTTTGCCCAATTTCAATTCTTGGGCAAGCCCAGGGGCCTTAATTTGCTAGATGGATAACTGCATTAACCAGACCACGGGAAAACCAAGGCTATTCCTGCACCATCGCCCCCACCCCAGGACCTCGTTCCCTCCCCACAACGGTGCCCTCGGCAGCACTGCCCCGTGACCCAGCCCTGCTGATCCATCAGTACCAGGGGTGCGGGGCAGATGCCCTCAGTGCATCTCTGCCTTGCCTGGCCACAGGGCCAGCAGGTGCACTCTGGGATGCTGCGGACCAACCAAGTGGCCCAGCCAGCCCTCACCCTGGTGGGTGGAAGGGGGGCACACCCTGGGGATCCCCACATAGCAGCCAAGGCCTAGGGATGCCAGCATCTCGCTCCCTGAATAGACTCCCGGCACAAAGTGGAGCCAGCCCAAGGTATGCCTAGGCACAACCTCCTCAGCCCAGGCCCCATGCATAAGGAGCGCTCCGTGTCAGCATGCTTGCTAGGCCCCATTGATTTTAGAGACGGGTTACTACGTTGCCCCGTTTGGTCTCCAGTCTCCAAGGTTCAAGCAGTCCTTCCACCTGTGTCCCAAGTAGCTGGGATTACAGGCACGTGCCACCACGCTCAGTGCTGTTGATTTTAATATGGAATAGGAAATAAGTTTTGGTATTTGCTTTTTTTAAAGTGGGACTCTTGTTTTTCAAAAATAGATCAATTTATTTGGAGTGCAAGCTATTCCTATGCTTCAAGGTGGAAGTAAGCTCATGCGTGAAAGAAGTCTTACCTAATTGAAACATGGGATCATGGTTAATAATTAAAATGTTATCTGATTTGAGATCAGCTGTTTTTGTGAGAATGCTAATGTGGCATTCCTGGTTAGTCTGTATTTTTTTTTTAATTCTGGCAACAGGAGAACACAGATTATCAAATCCAACTGGTATTTCTTATGGCACTGTAGTACAACTTGAAATCCTTAAGTAGAGGAAACAGTGCTGTATTCATTTCCTATTGCTGTTATAACAAATTCCTACATATTTAAGTAGCTTAAAACAACACAAATGAATTATCTTAGAGTTCTGGAGGTCAGAAGTCTAGAACAAGTGGGCCTTCCTTCTGGAGGCTCTAGGGCAGAGCCCCTTTCCCTGCAAGGGGCTGCAGCTCACAGCCCAGCATCACTCCAACCTCTGCTTGTCCCCATGTCTATTTCTATGACTCTGCCTCTCCTGCCTCCTTCCTTCTCTTTTTTTTTTTTTTTTTTTTTTGAGGCAGAGTCTTGCTCTGTCACCCAGACTGGAGTGCAGTGACACAATCTCAGCTCACTGCAATCTCCACCTCCCAGGTTCAGGTGATTCTCCCGCCTCAGCCCCCTGAGTAGCTGGGATTACAGGTGCCCGCCACCACGCCCAGCTAATTTTTTTGTATTTTAGTAGAGACAGGGTTTCACCATGTTGGCCAGGCTGGTCTCGAACTCCTGAGCTTGTGATCCACCTGTCTCAGCCTCCCAAAGTGCTGGGATTACAGGCATGAGCCACCGCGCCCGGCTTCCTTCCTTCTCTTATAGGGAGCTTTGTGATGACATTGGTCCCACCAAATAATCCAGGATGATCTCCCCATCTCTCAAGATCCTTAACTTAATCATGTAGCAAAGTCCCTGCATCATGTAAAGTAACATATTCACAGCTTCTGGGGAGTAGAATGGGACATCTTTGGCGGCCATTACTCTGCACATCACAAGTACATACAGTAGAAGCTTCCAGTGCTGGGGTTTCGGTGGATTTGACTGGAGTCTGCAGATAAGCAGTTGGAGTCAAGCATCCCTACTTCTTCCCTTGCTGGAAAGATGGGGTGGCTTTGAGTGACATCCCAGAATCTTGATTCTTCCGACTGCAAAATGTTCATAGGATGTCTAAGTCACACTGTTGTGAGAAATGAGATAGAATATTCTCTAACATTGCAAGGTTAGGCCAGCGTCTAGCCAAATTCCTTGTATGTAATAGAAATTCTTGAAATGTTAGGGTTCCCCTCTCCATCTCTCTCCATTTCACTTGCCTACTAAAGAAGACATTTTTTTGTGAGGCCTCCCCAGCATTCCTCATCACTTGTACTATAGAGTAAACTTAAGCTTTTTGTAGTACAGAACTTCATAGTGTAAAGGTCACATTTTTATTTAAAGGAAAATGTAGGGAGGGGGCAAGATACAGTTCTCTGCAGACATTAATTGGTGTCATACTTCAAGAAAAATCGCTAGAAGAGAGTGGTAAATGGAAAGCGGGCCAGTGCCCTGGAGGCTGGTCCTTCTTTGAGTTCTCCCAGACTTTGTTCTGCCATCAGCATCTGCCATGCAAGCTGGGTAAGCTATTTCCCCCCTGGACCTCGGCTTCCACATAATAAGCACATTGGATAAATCATTAAGGCTACCCAGCTCTTATGCATGATAATACTTATATTTTGTAGAGTAATCATATTTTTGGCTGGATGTAATCCCAGCATTAGGGAGGCTAGGGTGGGCAGATCGCTTGAGTCCAGGAGTTCGAGACCAGCATGGGCAACATAGTGAAACCCTGTCTCCATAAACAATACAAAAATTTTAAAAATACAAAAACTAGCTGGGCATGGTGACAGATGCCTGTAGTCCCAGCTACTCAGGAGGCTGAGGTGGGAGGATCACCTGAGCCCAGGACATCAAGGCTACAGTGAGCTGCGATTGCACCATGGCACTCCAGCTTGGGTGACAGAGTGAGATCCTGTCTCAAAAAATAAAATAAAAATAAAAAATAAAGTAACCAATTCTAAAATGAGACCATCATGGCAGCAACTTGCCCTAAAGGTTGCCTTTTATTTAACAAATTAGAGATAGTTTGTTATTAGGAACTAGAATTCTATAAAAGCTACATATTAACTTTTGTTTTGATTATTTATTTTAAGTATAAGGGAATAAATGGTGAGAATTACAGTTAAAAGGGAAGAGAGATTACCTGGTATTCAATTTTCTGAGAAAAACCTGTATCATATCTCCACCGGGGAACACCACAGATCGCCGGGGCCCGAGGGCAGGCACAGGAGGGTAGAGAAGGGTGGAGGGAAGGAAATGGCTCCCAGCCTCAGGTATAGCCACAGCCTGGTGTCCATCCAGCATGAGGTCCACACCCAGAGCGCAGGCTGAATCCCATGCCCAGCCTTGTGCTGGACCTCCTGGATCAGAACCTCTAGAAAGAAGATGGTATTTGTCTTTATTAAAAGCTCTCCAGGTGATGTTGATGATCATTGCTTTAGAACCATTGATCTGCACTAGCAGCTTTGCAGGAATAAACAGTTCCCTGAGGAGGGGCGGTTTCATGTATTGTTCCTCCTTGCTACAACCATCATTGCTGTTAAATCTACTTCCTCCCGCTTCACTATCCAAAAATGGGAGTGACCAGCTACCAAGATGTCTTCCTTTTGGCCAGTCTGGCTACTGAGAGACCTGCCAACTTTCAGGCTGCCACCCTCTCCTGGTCTTGCACCCGCCCGTCACTCTTTTGCTGTGCCTTCAGTCCTTTCTGACCTCTTCACACCAGAATCCTTGGATCTCTTCTCTATTTACCTTCACTTCCCTGGTGATCTCATCATGTCTTGTGACTTTAAATAGCATATCTGTCTGACAGCTCCCACAGAAATCTCCAGATTAGACTTCTCCCCAGAACTTAGACCTGCTCCTGCTGGACATCTCCACTTGATGTCTCAGACTTATTTCATGCAAATCTGAGCTTCTCCCTAGGCCCTTTCCTGCTCCAGTTTTTCTAACCAAATACCTTAGGAACCATGCATTTTCTTTCTCTCACATCCCACATCTAAAGTGTGAAGAAATCTTGCTGGCACCATTGAAGAAGTACCCAGAATTGCAGTATCTCTTGCCACCTCTGTGCTGCCCCCGGCTCTGTCTGGATCTCTGCAGTAACCTCGCAACTGCTCCTCCTGCTTTGACTCTTGTCTCCCCACTGTCTGTCCACACAGCAGCCAGAGAGAGCCTTTTAAATTGTGAGTCCGTTCATTTCAGTCCTCTGATCGGAACCCTCCAATGACTCCCATTTTCTGCAGAGTAAAATGCAAAGGCCTTGCAGCGACTACACAACCCACATGGTCTGACTCCACCCTAAACCTTTACCTCTCTTACCTCCTTATCTCCCATCTCCTGCTTCCTCACTCCACTCCAGCTTGTGCCTTCTTACTATTCTTTGAAGACACCAGACGCATTTCTGCCTTAAGGTCTTGGTAACGCCTTTTCCCTTTGCCTGGAATGCATTTCCCTCAGATACCCACATGATTCAATTCCTCACTTTCCTCTGATCTTGCTGCAGTGTTACTTTCTCAATGAGACCTGCCCTGGCTACCCTATTTAAAAATACAGTCCCTGCTCATGATGCTTCTTATCCTGTTCTGGGTATGTTTGTTCGTTTGTTTGTTCATTTTCCCCAAACCGTCTACTGCCTTCTAATGTGATGAATAGTTTACTTATCTTTTGTGGTTTTTTTTGTTTATTGCTTGTTTTCCTTTCACTCTGCCATGCCAGTGTCAGCTCCAGCAGGGCAGGAATCTTTGTCTTCTTTGTTCACTGATACAGCCCAAGAGTCTGTCATGTAATAGGTGCTCAATAAATAGATATTAAAGATAGCAGCAGTTTTTTAGACCTTTTAGAAAAAAACAAAGCTAACAGATTTTTTTTCTGCTAAGGATTTATTCTGTTATGCATTTGAACTATGGTCTACTTGAAGGTAGGAATTCTATCTTTTATTGGCCCATTCAGAAATGGGAGGAAATTAGGCCAGATTATCTGTCTTACTCAGTTATATGATTACATATGGCATTTATTTGATGACCTCTAAGGATAGAAACAGATGCTGAGTAATACACGTAATTGTAGGTTCAGAATGTGGCTCATTGACAGGCGCCAGTGTGTGGACCCACCTGCTTGAATTCCCCTGCGCGCCCTGCAGGTTGCTAAGATGCCTCAGCAGAGCCCAAGCCTCTGTAGACAAGTCTGAAAAGTGCTGCTCTCTCATGTGTGAACTGGACTCTTTTTGTAATACATTTGATGTATTCTAATTCTAAATGTAAACACATCTCCATACAATGACACATTTCTTGTATCCCATCACGGTGGTAGCAAGAAGGAAGGGACTGTACAACACGGTAAACTCCGCTCCTCAGGGAGCTGTTTATTCCTGCAAAGCTGCTGACACAGATCGATGGTTCTGAACCAGTGGAACACATCACAGTCACCTGGAGAGAGCTCTTTAAAAAGACAAATGCTATGCTCCTTCTAGAGATTCTGTTCCAGTAGGTCCAGCACAAGGCTGGGCATGGGATTCAGCCTGCGCTCTGGGTGTGGACCTCATGCTGATGGGCACCAGGCTGTGACTGTACATGAGGCCATCAGCCATTTCCTTCCCCACACCCTCCTCTACCCTCCTGTGCCTGCCCTCGGGTCCAGGTGAACTGCGATGTTCCCCAGTGGATATCTGATACAGACTTTCTCAGAAAATTCAATACCAAGTGATCTCTCTTCCCTTTGAACTATAATTCTCACTATTAATACCACATCCCTGTTTCCTTGGAAACTACAAAGTTAAGATAGACTTGTCATATTGTGTCCAAAAGTTTCCTAATCTGAAACTCTGCACCTGGGCTGGAAACCCAGGCCTGCTTTCTGTGTCAAGAGTGGGATGTTTCATTCTTCTCGTTATTATTGCAAATAGCAAAGTTTCTGGCCTTCTGTGATGATAGAGAACAAGATTTCTCAGTGAGATAAGAAAGCAGTGGTCACTCAAAAAAAAGAGAACTATTACAATACCATATAGCTGCGTTGTGACCTAGGGGAAATAGGCTTCTCAGTGGCTTTGTGGCTGGCTTTCTCCGTGTCTGTTACCTCAGCCTGCTTTAGGAATAGCAGGGCTGATTTTCACCTTCTCACTCTCACCACCCTACTGTTTTCCACACACTAGATTCCTCACATCTGTAGACCTCACATGCCCAGTTTTGATCCTGTGGTCCATGATATGCCATTGGAGATTTCGAGAAAGTACACCTTACAAGAATGCCCAGCGTTCGCATCCCAGCTCTTAATACACCTCAGAACCTGGAAAGCACTAAAAAAGTAACTTAAAGAAAAAGTGACCTGGAAAAGAGAATTACAGTTAAAGCTGGTATGAGAAATGTAGGGAAGGGAAACAGGTGTAAGTAAGCCATGGTTTGAAGACTTCATAGTGGTTAAAATCCTTTGGCCTGCTAATATCGTGCAGAGAGAGCTAGTCTGAGGAAATCACCAGCTGTAGGGAAAAAAGATGCATAGACCGGGATAAGCATTATGTGTCATGGTGAAAAACCAAAACCACTTAAACATTAAGGGTGATACTTACCTGGCAGGGGAGATAACCATGATCACGAAGGTGGTTTTCACAGGGCGAGGCTTATCCATCGCACTCCAGATGTGCTGACCCCTGTGATTTCCCCAAATGTGGGAAACTTGACCTCATAATTTGTGGTAGTGGGGGACTGCGTTTGTGCTTTTCCCTGGTAAAAAAAAAAAAAAAATTAATTTAATTTAATTTTTTTTTTTTTTTTTTTTTTTTTGAGTCGGAGTTTCGCTCTCGTTACCCAGGCTGGAGTGCAATGGCGCGATCTCGGCTCACCGCAACCTCCGCCTCCTGGGTTCAGGCAATTCTCCTGCCTCAGCCTCCTGAGTAGCTGGGATTACAGGCACGCGCCACTGTGCCCAGCTAATTTTTTGTATTTTTAGTAGAGACGGGGTTTCACCATGTTGACCAGGATGGTCTCGATCCCTTGACCTCGTGATCCACCCGCCTCGGCCTCCCAAAGTGCTGGGATTACAGGCTTGAGCCACCGCGCCCGGCCTAATTTAATTTAAATAAAAAAAATTAAGAGTGTAGTTATATATCCAAAATGAATAGCGACCTCAAGGATGCTCATTAAATAACGTACAAAAAAATCAGAATCTTAAAATATACAATGTGATATCAACTATTTTTTTAAATTGTATAATAACATGTATAGAAAATGTCTATGAGGAAATGTACCAAAACATTAACAATTATTTCAGAGTGCCTGGATTATGGGAGATTTTCTTTCTTTATTCTGTAGAATAAAGATTTTCTTTCTTTATTTAAAAATAAAGATTTTCTTTCTTTATTTTCTGTAATAAGCTTGTATTTTTCAGAATTCCACAGTAAGCATCTATTATAACAATACAAGGCAGTTCTAAAATAAACATGTATTACTCAGAGAAAGAAATTAATTACTTTTGGAAAAAAAGTAATGACTCTTTAGCCAGAAAATAAAAATTTTATGAGGATAATTATATGCTACATAGTTATTCCTATTCACGGGGCTGTGCGAATGTGTTTTTCCCACTATGTCCCTGGTAGCTTGAAGAATGTAATTTTTAATTTTTGATTGGTGGTTTATGTACTAAAGAAGTCTAAATGAATCTGCATCTTTTTTAGTTGTGTAATTTTTAGCATGTAAACCTTTTTTTTATTATTAGTCATTTCTCCTAGTAGGAATAACAATTTTAGTAGGCTTTAAACAACTTTAGTAGTTTGACATTGGTTGTTTCACTCAAAAAAATGGGTTCAAACTTCAGTCTTGTTACTGTTATTATATATATTTTTTTGAGATGGAGTCACACTCTGTTGCAGGCTCAAGTGCAGTGGCATGATCTCAGCCCACTGAAATCTCCACCTCCCAGGTTCAAGCCATTCTCCTGCCTCAGCCTCGTGAGTAGCTGGGATCACAGGCACACGCCACCACACCCAGCTAATTTTTGTATTTTTACTAGAGACAGGGTTTCACCATGTTGTCCAGGATGGTCTCGATCTCCTGACCTCATGATCCACCCACCTCAGCCTCCCAAACTGCTGGTATTACAGGCGTGAGCCACCATGCCTAGCACTTATTATTTTTAAACTTTTTGTTTTTTAGAGACATGGTCTTACTTTGTTACCCAGGCTGGAGTACAGTGGCATGATCATAGCTCACTACAGCCTCCAACTCTTGGGCTCAAGTGATCCCCACACTCCCCTGCCACCTCAGCCTCCTGAGTAGCTGGGACTATAGGCATGCACCACCATGCCTGGATAACTTTTTAAAATTTGTTTGTAGAGATGAGGTCTTGCTATGTTGCCCAGCCTGGTCTCAGACTCCTGGGTTCACGGGATCCTCCTTCCTTGACCTCCCAAAGTGCTGGGAATACAGGTGTGAGCCGCTGCACTCCTCCTAAAACTTTTCATACCTTTATTTTCTCCAGAGTAATTCTAGGTATCCAACAAGTAAATGTTAAAATACTGTGTACTTATAAAGAGAAATATGTAGGAAATGATTGAAATTTAGTTAAGATCCACTGAGATTTATAGACAAAGTTAGCTTGAATTTAGATAGCCTTTTTGCCATTTTATAGCAAAATTATCTTTATAAATAGGATTGTATGTAAATCTTAACTTGAAAATTTAGGGTGACTCTAAAGTTTCTAAATATATAGTGACATTGTGAGCCTTGCACGAACGAACTTGCCTTTTTGACCCTTTGCAGTCGGGACCATGTCTGGAGAACTGCCACCAAACATTAACATCAGGGAACCTCGATGGGATCAAAGCACTTTCGTTGGACGAGCCAACCATTTCTTCACCGTAACTGACCCCAGGAACATTCTGTTAACAAACGAACAACTAGAGAGTGCGAGAAAAACAGTACATGATTACAGGTAACATTAATTATCGCGTTTTTTTAACTTAACGTGTAACTAGATCATTATGCTAGGCTGTTATCTTTAAAGCTTCACTTAGTGATTTTACAACTTCTTTTTTTGCATTGGAATTCTTTTGACCAAAAAAAAAAACAAAGGAAGAAAAGAGTAAGAGTAAGAAGACCTGCTGCATCCCCCACTACGCACCCTTAACAAAGGTATCTAGGGTTGACAGTCACCTGACAATGAGAGTCGTCCCTCTTGGTTGTAGGTACCAATCCCCTTTTCCTGGCAGCTTGCCTCCTGCTCTCCAGTAGCACCACTCCCTCCACCCAGACATCCACAACCCCTCCATGCGTTTTTCTGTCTCTGAATAGAAACAGCATTATGCAAAAAGAGATTGCCGAGAATCAGGGGTTAGTTGGTTCCTTCTGAGTTATAGGCCCAGTGAGTAAAACCCTGTAGGTAGGAGCTGAGATGGGAAGCGTGCAAGTGGTTGTGCCTGCAGGGATTGCAGATGTGGGATGCATGCCGTCAGTTGAGAGAACCAAGCAGGAGGGAGGAGGAGATGCTACCAGTGTAGAGATATTCTAAGGCAGCAGTTGGCCACTTTTTTGCATAAAAGATCATCTAGGAACTATTTCAGGCTTTGTGGGTCTCTATCACATATTATTCTTTTTTTTTTTTTTTTTTAGAGACGGGGTTTCACCATGTTAACCCAGATGGTCTCGATCTCTTGACCTGGTGATCCACTGATCCACCCACCTCGGCCTCCCAAAGTGCTGAAATTATAGGCGTGAGCCACCGCACCCAGCATCACATATTATTCTTAATTTTTTGTTTATTTATTTATTTTTAATTCTTTTAAAAATGTGAAAACCACTCTTACCTAGCAGGGCACACAGGCCACGACCAGTAGTTTGCTAACACCTGCACTAAGGGAAAGTCAGCCCAAAGCTGAGGATCGGATTGTTAGAAGCTATATCCCTAAACGTGCCCAGAAGTGATACATCGGGAGCAGGTCCTTGACCATCATCTACGTAGACAGGGAACCAACGACAGTCATTAAGCACTGAGTCTGAGCTGGGCATGGTGGCTGACGCCTGTAATCCCAGCGCTTTGAGAGGCCAAGGCAGGCAGATCACGAGGTCAAGAGATGAGACTATCATGGCCAATATGGTGAAACCCCATCTCTACTAAGATATAAAAAATTAGCTGAGCGCAGTGGTGCTTGCCTGTAATCCCAGCTACTTGGGAGGCTGAGGCAGGGGAATCGCTTGAACCCAGGAGGCAGAGGTTGCAGTGAGCCGAAATCACTCCACTGCACATCAGCCTGGGCAACAGACCGAGACTCTGTCTCAAAAAAAAAAAAAAAACAAGACTGAGTCTGGCCAAGTTCTGCCGTGCGCCAGTGTGCATAAAGAGGGAATACACAAACACCAGGAGAACATCTGGAGCCTTAGAAGAAAATAGTGAAGGACAGGCATAAGCCACAGAAAGCAGAGAGGCTGAGATGAGACGACCACTATGTGGCTGAAAAGAAGATGGCATAAGGAAGATTGCCAAGAACTTACAAATGTAATTGAAATTGAAATGTTCACTGAAGACAGTGGTAAAGAACCAACATCAGAAATCACACAGTAAGATAAGGTAGAATTACAGATGGAGAGAATGAACCCGAGAAGCTTCCCAGGGGTGAAGACCAGAGGTCAGCAAACATTTTCTGTAAAGGGGCAGACAACAAGTATTTTAGGCTTTACAGGTCATGCGTTCTTTGTCACATATTCTTGTTCATTTTTATAACCCTCTAAAAATGCAAAAGTCATTCTGAGCTCACAGGCATAGAGAAACAGGCCAGGCCACGGACTAGTGTTTGCCAATCCCTGGTATAGATGAAAAAGAAAGGTATGAAAAAGACTCTATAGGAGGAAAAGAGAATGGAGACTGAAGATAAAATTAATTGGTGCTCCTAAAGGAGAAACTAGAAAAATGCAAACAAGCAATATTAAATGTATTGCATAGCAACAGAAAATAGAATGGAATTTTCCTCAGATGAGAAAAATCATTTCTGTGATGAAAGAGACCTGCCCTATTTCAAGCAGAGACCCACACATGGCAATTTTTTTCCTTTTATTTTTTTCTATAAACTTCTAAAATTTCCCAAAGCAGCCATGAACAGGAAAAAAAAAAAAAGCTACTAAAAAGGAACATATCAGAAAGGGCTCAATATTTTCATCTCTCTACTGAATGTCAGGAGACAGTAATCAATGTGCGCAAAGTTCTCAGGAAAAAGGGTAGTCACTTGAGAATTTTGGTGCAGATTGTCTTTATTTGCAACAGCAACAGAAAATATGAAAGTGCGGCCGGGCGCAATGGCTCATGACTATAATCCCAGCACTTTGAGAGGCCGAGGTGGGTGGATTGCCTGAGGTCAGGAGTTTGAGACCAGCCTGGCCAACATGGTAAAACCCCATCTCTACTAAAAAAAAAAAGTACAAAACATTAGCTGGGTTTGGTGGTGCGTGCCTATAATCACAGTACTCGGGTGGCTGAGGCAGGAGAATTGCTAGAACCCAGGAGACAGAGGTTGCAGTGAGCCAAGATCGTGCCACTGCACTCCAGCCTGGGCAACAAGCACAAAACTCCGTCTCAAAAAAAAAAAAAGAAAATATGTAAAATAAGCAAATGCCTCTTCATAAACCCTTCTTGGGTGGTCAAAAGATGGTACAAAATTGAGTTCCCAAAATAAGCTATAACATAAGGTGATTCCTCAAATAATTAAACATGAATCACCATGTGACCCAGCAATTCCACTTCTGGGTATATAGAAATGAAAGCAGCAACTCGAACAGATACTTGTACACCCATGTACATAGCAGCATTATTCACAATAGCCAAAAGTTGGAAGCAACCCCAGTGTCCTTCAGCCAATGAGTAGATGAACAAATGTGGTTTCACCATACAATGGAATCCCATACAATGAAATATTATTCAGCCTTCAAAAGGAAGGAACTTCTGATGCATGGTACAATATGGTTGATCCTTGAAGACACTGAGTAAAATAAGCTAGTCTCAAATGGACAACTATTGTGTGATTTCATTTATATGAGGTACCTGGAGTAGTCAAATTCACAGAGACAGAAAGTAGAGTGGTAGTTGCCAGGGGCTGAGGGATGAGGGAATGGGGAGTTAGTGTTTATTGGCTACAGAGTTTTAGTTGCGGAAGATGAAAATGTTCTAGACGTGGATAGGTGGTGATGACCACAGAATAATGTGAATGCACTTAATGCCACAGAACTATATATTTCAAAATGGTTAAAATGGCCGGGCATGGTGGCTCACACCGGTAATCCCAGCACTTTGGGAGGCCAAGGCAGGTAGACCATCTGAGATCAAGAGTTCAAGACCAGCCTGGCCAACATGGTGAAACCCTATCTGTACTAAAAATACAAAAAGTTAGCCGGGCGTGGTGGCAGGCACCTATAATCCGAGCTATTTGGGATGCTGAGGCAGGAGAATTGCTTGAACCCAGAAGGCAGAGGTTATAGTGAACCAGGATCATGCCACTGCACTGCAGCCCAGGTGACAAGAGCAAAACTCCATCTCAAAAAAAAAAAACTACAATTACTATAGTAGGAAATTCTAACATACCTTTTATCGTCTTTGATAGATCATCTAATCACATTAGAATTTTTATGCTCTTTTAATTCTTTGATCAAAACAACAATCAAATTACAAAGTAAAAACAATGAGAAAATGAATATGAAACCTTAAGGAATTGTACACAGGGAAAAGTTTATTAAAGGCTTACATATCTGTGATTAAACAATAAAAGCCGACAGTGAATGAACTGAGAATTCAGCTTAAGAAATTAGAGAACAACAGAATAATAAAAAAGAAAATAGCCAACACTGCAAAGTACTTCCTGGATTCTGCTTTAATCTTTTTACATTTACTAATGTAACCCTCACAGCCTTTGAAGGTAGATATTGTTATTTCCATTTTAGATTAAGAAACGGAGGCATTAACAGAATCCTGCCACAGTAGGTAGTAGAGCCAGGATTGAAACCCAGGCAATCTGACCACAAAGTTCATGCTGTTAACTACCACATACACTACTTTTCAAAACACAGAGGACTTAATTTTAAAAAGTCATAAATTAGCAGAGTTAAAAAATAAATATAAGAAATTGTCCTTCGATAAATCCAGAAAAGGATAAGCCTCTGTAAGTCTAACCAATCTAAAGGAAACAAAACTCAAAATATGTAACGAAAGGAGTAAGAAAGCTACCTAAAAGAGGAATAGAATATAAAAATAAAGCCTACTATATAGCTTTTCTGCTAAAGATTTTTTTTTTTTTGAAAGAGAGAGAGAGAATAGGAAGGAGGAAAAAGGAAGAGAAAGAGAGAGAGAATGGGGAGGAGGGAGAAGGAAAAGAAAGAGGGAGAGAGAATGGGAGTATTGCTTTCTTGCCCAGGCTAGAATGCAATTTAGTAATGGGTATTGAAAAGCTCTTTTATACTGATAATTATACTTAATGATGTAGTCAGGAAGGAATAAGGGAAGAAGATAACAAACAAACAGCCAACCAATATTTAATTTAAACCTATGAAATGCTATGCGATTACTGAGGAGTGATTTACTTCCAATTATATAGTCACCTTTGGAATAGGTGTGAGGTGGTAATGTATGTTTTGTGTATTTGAAGTGGAGAGTTCTATAAATGTTTATTAAGTTTACTTGTTCCGGGTCTGAGTTCAAGTTCTGAATATCCTTGTTAATTTTCTATCTCGTTGATCTATAGAATCGTTAGCTCTTCTTGTTACATTGATCCTTTTGCCATTACGTAATGTCATTCCTCGCCTCTTTTGATCTTTGTTGCTTTAAAGTCTACTTTATCAGAGACGAGAATTGCATCTCCTGCTTTTTGTTTATTAGTTTATTTTTACTCTCTGTTTGATTGGTAAATCTTCCTCCTTCTCTCTGAGTCTTTGTGTATTGTTGCATGTAAGATGGGCCCGGATGCAGCATACCGATGGGTTTTGGCTTTTTATCCAATTAAAATATATATAGGTTTAATACCGGCGTTTGATGCTAGCTGGCTGTTTTGCCCATTAGTTGATGTAAATTTTCTATTGTGTTAAAGTTCTTTGCTTTTTGATATATTTTTGGAAAGGCTGATATTGGTTGTTCCTTTATATGTATAGTGCTTCTTTCAGAAGCTCTTGTAAAGCAGGCCTGGTGGTGGTGAACTCTCTAAGTACTTGTTTGTTCGCAAAAGATTTAATTTTTCCTTCGCTCATAAAGTTTAGTTTGGCTGGATAGGAAATTCTGGGTTGAAAGTTCTTTTCTTTAAGGATGTTAAATATTGGTCCCCACTCTTTTCTGGCTTGTAGGGTTTCTGCTGAGAGATCTGCTGTAAGTCTGATAGGTTTCCCTTTATGGGTAACCTGACCTTTCTCTCTGGCTGCCCTTAGTATTTTCTCCTTCATTTCAACCCTAATAAATCTGGCGATTATGTGCCTTGGGGTTGGTCTTCTTGAAGAATATCTTTGTGGTGTTCTCTGTATTACCTGGAGTTGAATATTACCCTGCCTTGCCAGGTTGGGAAAATTTTCCTGAATGATATCCTGAAGAGTATTTTCCAACTTGGATTCATTCTCTTCATCACATTCAGGTACACCTATCAAACGTAAATTAGGTCTTTTCACATAGTCCGATATTTCCTGGAGACTTTGCTCATTCCTTTTCATCCTTTTTTCTGCATTCTTGTCTTCTTGTTTCATTTCACTGAGCTGGTCCTCGACTTCTGATATCCTTCCTTCTGCTTGATCAATTCGACTGTTTAAACTTGTGCATGCTTCGCGAAGTTCTCGTGTTGTGTTTTTCAACTCCATCAATTCACTTATATTCTTCTCTAAATTGTCCATTCTCGTTAACAGTTCGTCAAACCTTTTTTCAAGGTTCTTAGTTTCTTTGCATTGGGTTAGAACAAGTTCTTTTAATTCACAGAAGTTTCTTATCACCCACGTTTTGAAACCTGCTTCTGTTATTGGAACACACGTGTAATCTATTAAGCCTTGTTCCGTTACTGATGAGGAATTGCAATCCCCTGTAGAGGGAGAGGCATTCTGATTTTGAGTATTCTCTACCTTTTTACGCTGGTTTCTTCCCTTCATTATATATTTGTCCGTCTGTCGTCTTTATAATTACCGGCTTTCTAACTGGGTCTCTGATGTCCAACTTGTTGATTCCCTGCGCCGAGATCTGAGCAATCCACTGAGCCGGCCAAAACAGTGGTGTTAAGATTGATGGTGCTTTTCTGCCCGGGAATCTCCGGACTCTGCACCAAGAACTGGCGTGCTAAGGCACCAGCAAAACCACCACGCCGGCCACAAGAGTCGCCCTGGCGACCCATGGGGCTCCTCCACTGGGAATCTCCTGGTCCGTGAGCAACAAATATTCGTCTGAAAGTGTGGCGTCCTCTCGTTCTTTGAGCTTTCACTGGGAGGTACGTGCCCGAGCTGCTAATCATCAGCCATCTTGGATCTCTCTGCTAAAGATTTTAAAAATCTTAGTGAAATATATAACACTCTATGAATACAGTATATAGATTACCAAAATTGACTCAATCCTAAAGGAGGCAGGGAAAGGGGGAGAAAAGGTATGAGGAGGAGACGAGACAAACAGAAAACAAATAGCAAGATAGTCATGAAAGAAAAACCTTTCCCACAAAAATCTCAAAGGCCAGATGGCTTTGCACAGGTAAGGAATTTTTTCACAAGAAGAATATCAAACCACAAAGTCCTGCAGAGAGTAGAAGAGTCAGAAAACACTTCATCATTCATCTCGTGAAGCTACAAATACCCTGATGCAAAACCAGAAAAAGGGATTAAACGGAGAAATGACTAATACTCCTCATAAACATAGACACAAAAGTTCTTAGCAGAATTTAACAAATTAAATCTACCCAGAAAGGGCAACACCCAAAATAAGCAGAACTCAAGTGGAGTTATGACAAGAATGCAAGATTGGTTTAACATTTAAAAATCACTGTGTCAGTAGACTAAAACAGAAAACAATATTATCATATCAATAGATGCAGAAAAAGCAGACAAAACTCCAACATCCATTCATGATACAGCTGTCAGAAAACTAGAAATAGAAGGGGAAGGTACATCTACAAAAACCCTACAACTAACATCAAACCTAATGGTGAAATTATGAACACGTGCCTCCTGAGACCGGGGAGCAACGCAAGGATTTCTGCTGTCACTACTTTCCTTCAGTGTTGTGCTAGAGGTTCTAACTAGGGCAATAAGAGAAATTTTAAGCATTTTTTTCAAAAAAGACAAAGATAGGAAATGAAAAAGGAAAACTTTCCTTATTTGCAGAAAACGTGACCATCTATATAGAAAGAATTTACCAGGCTGGTGGATCACCTGAGGTCAGGAGTTTGAGACTAGCCTGGCCAACATGGTGAGACCCTGTCTCTACTAAAAATACAAAATTAGCCAGGCGTGGTGGCATATATCTGTAATACCAGCTACTTGGGAGGCTGAGGCAGGAGAATCACTTGAACCTGGGAGGTGGAGGTTGCAGTGAGCTGAGATGGTACCATTGTACTCCAGCCTGGGTGACAAGAGCAAAACTCTGTGTCAACAACAACAAAAAAGAATTTACCAAAAAATCAACTAGGATAAGTGGGTTTACTAAGGTTACAAGATACAAGATCAATATACAAAAATTCTATTTCATTTCTGTCTAGTAGCAATTAACAATTTTAAAATTTTTAAAATAATGCCATTTTCAGTAGCAACAAAAATATTAAGGACTTGGAGATCACTTTAACAAAATATATAAAATGCCTGTACACCAACACAGGCACACACACAGACAAATTACAGAGAAAAAAAACAGAGCTTGGGTTTTTTTTTTTTAATGGAGAGATATACAGTGTTCCTGGATTGGAAGACTCAACATTGTTAAGATGTCATCTCTTCCCAAATTGATATAAGATTCATTGTAATCATCAAAACTCCAGCAGGCTCTTTTTAGACACTGGCAAGCGAGTTCTAACGTTTATATGGAAATACAGGGAGCTTAGAATATTGGAAACAATTTTGAAAAAGAATAAAGTTGAGAAACTTAACACTACCTGGTCTTAAGACTGACTATAAAGCTCTCGTAGTAAAGACAGGTTAGCATTGGTGTAAGGAGACATATTTAGATCCGTGTAACAGAAGAGTATCCTGAAATAGGCACAAACATCTGTAGTTAACTAACTTTATACAAAGAGGAGATAATTCAATGAGGAAAGGATATTCTGTTCAATGAATAGTTCTGAAAAAATTAGATTGTTATATAAAAAATGGATCTTCATCCTCACCTCATCCTGTAAAAAAAATTTGACTTGAAATGAATAAGAGACCTAAGTGTACCAGCTAACATTATTAAACTTCTAGAGAAAATCTTTAGGACTTTGATATGGGCCAAAAAAACAATTTGTCTTCTGTTCCTGGTGCAATGAGGGAACTGGTTGGGCCAGATTACTGGTCTGGGTGGTGTCAGCTGATCCAAAGTGCAGGGTCTGCAAAATAGCTCAAGCACTGATCTTAGGTTTTACCTAAGTGATATTACCCTCAGGAGCAATTTGGGGAGGTTCAGACTCTTGGAGTCAGAGACTGCGTAACCCCTGAACTGTCATTTCTAATCTTGCAGCTAATTTGAGAGCCCTGCAAAGACAGACTGGACCCCAGGCAATAAGGGGTTCTTTTCAGGAAGGGGCTGTTATCAATTTTGTTTCAAACTATGAACTGAACTCCTTCCCAAGGTTAGTTCAGCCTATGCCCAGGAATGAACAAGAACAGCTTAAGGGTTAGAAGCAAGAGTCGGTTAGGTCTGATTTCCTTCACTGTCATAATTTCCTCAGTTATAATTTTGCAAAGATGGTTTTAGAATAACTAAAAAGAATTGATAAATAACTGGTACATCCATCCATCAAATGGATTAACCAACTCATATAAACAACAGGGTGCATCTCAAGAAAGCATTATGCAAAGTGAAAGAGGTCAGACACAAAATACACAAAATATATATCTGCTCACTGTATGAGTCCATTTGTATGACATTCTTGAAAAGGCAATATAGTGTTGGAAATTAGATCCATTGGTTGGCAGGAAGTGAGGGAATAACTCCAGAGGGGCCCAAGGGAACTGCTGGGGACATGGAAATACCTACACCACAGTTCTGGGGTGGTTACACCACTGAGCACATTTTTTCAAAACTTGTCAAATTGGGCACTTAAAGTAGATGACTTTTATGGTATTTAAATTATACCTCATTAAAGCTGATTTAATTTTTAAATATTATGAGATCATAGAAAAAAAAGGAAATGCTTCCCAATTCATTGCAACCCTGATATAATAAATGATAAAAAATATACAGAAAAAAATAATGGCCTGTCTTACAAATGGATAATACAAAAATCCAAAGTAAAACACCAACACGTAACATCCACCCTTGTGTTAAAACATGAACTGGTAGAATTTATTCCAAGAATGAAAGATGATTTATATTTAGAACATTTATTAATGTAATTTATTACATCAGTATGTCAGAGGAAAAAAGCCACATCTTGATAGATGCCCAAAAGAAGGTAAAAGTATATATCTATTTCCCATAAAATAATTAATCAGCTAGGAATAATGTGTAGTACTTCTTTAATTATTAAGCATGCATATCTCACATCAGTAGTGAGCAATGCATGAAATAAGGGAACACTAGAGCTGAACTTCCCAAAAAAGACCTCTAAAGAAAAGGAATGGAATACTTAGAGAAAGAAAAGAGGGAGGCAGGGGAAGGGAGAGAGGGATCAAGTGAGGGAGAGAGAAGGGAGGAGGGCTTTGGTAGTCAAATTTGAGAAAGTTCACGTTCCACTCTTGAGAATGTCACATTCTATTAACTGTTCAAAGTTTCCATAAAGTTCAGGAGTAAAAATGAAGCTGCTTAATCATTTTTCCCAAACTTGAGCATGAGCCCTTTCTTTTTTTTTCCATAATGTATGTAATATCTAAGAGACTACTCAGCCGGGCACAGTGGCTCTTGCCTGTAATCCCAGCAGTTTGGGAGGCTGAGGTGGGCAGATCACGTGAGGTTAGGAGTTTGACACCAGCCTGGCCAACTTGATGAAGTCCCATCTCTACTAAAAATTAAAAAGCTAGCCGGGCATGGTGGCGCACACCTGTAATCCCAGCTACTCTGGAGGTTGAGGCAGGAGAATCACTTAAACCTGGGAGGTGGTGGTTGCAGTGAGCCAAGATTGCACAACTGCACTCCAGTCTGGGTGACAGTGCCAGACTCCATCTCAAAAAAAAAAAAAAAAAGAGAGACCGTAATCAACTGAAAAACCAGAGAACAAATAAAAATACAGTGAAACTACTTATAGTAGACACAAAGCAACTGTAGTTTTCTGTATACCAGCAACAAGCAATTAGACAGTATTTTTTATTCACTTCATAAGAACAGTTTTAAAAAATGTAAAGCACCTGGGAGGAAACGTACCCAGAAATTTGCATCAATGATGAAAACACCTGGAGTCATGATAAGTTTGGGTAAATGGGGAGACGTGCAGTAGGGTAGAAAGGCTGGAGATTGTATCAGTTTTCCCAGATTAATACGGTTTCAGTCAAAATACAATTGTGATCACCTATAAAATGGATAAAATCATTCTAAGGTTTATCTGGGAGAATAAATTAATATCACTAAGGCATTTTAGAAAAAGAAAAAGAAGAATAGAGTGTGGGACGATTGCTCTATCAAACATTAAAATTGTTTGACAAGTTAAAGTGGTGGGTATTGGCACCAGGATGTGTAGATAAGTGGAAACACAATAGAAAGTCTAGAAGTCAAGGCTAGTATTCACAAACTCTTAATTGCTGCAGGCCAGCCAAAAGAGAAAGTTAAGCAAGTTTCACATTTTTTTTTTTGAAATGGAGTTTCATTCCTGTTGCCCGGGCTGAAGTGCAGCAGTGCCGTCTCGGCTCACCGCAACCTCTGCCTCCCAGGTTCAAGCGATTGTCCTGCCTCAGCCTCCTAAGTAGCCGGGACTGCAGGCTACTTTTTATACTCTTTAGAAGAGATGGAGTTTCACCATGTTGGCCAGGCTGGTGTCAGACTCCTGACCTCAGGTGATCCACCTGCCTCAACCTCCCAAGATGTTGGCATTACAGGCGTGAGCCACTGCGCCCAGTCCACATTTTCATATTATGGGAATTCCAAATACATTAAAAACTTAAATGACGAAAAGAAACAACTGTTCTGAGAATGCTAGAAATATGGGTGAACATTTATATTATCGTTCTAGATAGAAACTTTATTTGTTCCTACCTGATTACATAAAAATAATAATTTTCAGGACAGCAGATAACACAACCAAAAAATAAAAATTGGGGTTAATTATCTACAGTGTATAAAGTATATATACAAATTACATAAATAACAATGATGCTGCTGTGTATGGTGATTTTTTTAAAAAGACATAGTCAAGTAGAGAAAAAAGATAAAAGACATATCTAAAGTTTTAATGTTCTACTTAGCTTTTGTTCCAATAAATTTACTCATTTCTTTCAGAATAATCTTGGATGTGGGGATAGATTTATTTATGAGACTTTAAAATTAGAAGCAATTAATATGCCCAACACTAGGAGATTGGTATATATTACAGTATTTTATAATCGTGTAGTAGAATACTATGAAGCACTTAAAAAGATGGTGTATTCATTTCTTAAGGCTGCCGTGACAAATTGCCACCAACTTCAGCCTCACAGTTATGAATGCTTGAGGTCTGATATCAACATGTCAGCAGGGCCATGCTCCCTCTAAGAATCCTTCCTTGGGGCCTCCAAGGTTTTAGAAGCTGTAGGAATTTTTGGTACTCCTTGGCTTGTGAGTGCATCACTGTCATCTCTGCCTCCTTCATCACTTGGCCTTCTGTGTGTGATTGCACATGGCCTTCCTATAAGGACACCATTCATTGGATTTAGGGACCACTCTAATCCAGTATAACTTCATCTTAACTAATTGCATCAGTAAAGACCCCATTTCCAAATAGGGTCACATTCTGAGGTTGCAGGTGGACATGAATTTGGGGGAGACACTGTTCAACCCAGTATAGGTTATACAGAAGACTATCTTTTTTTGTTTGTTTGTTTGTAGAAAGTGATTTATTTAAAGAGAGAGAAACAGGAGAAGGAGAGAGAAAGAAACAGCTAACTCTCACACCGAGTGAGAGAATCCAGAAAGGTGGAATCCAGGAAAGAAAAGCAGCTTCCACACTAAGTGGAAGGGAATAGAGAGAGATGGAGTTTAGGAGGGGAAGACAGGCTTCCACGAGAGGGTGTGGAAGGGGACTCCAGAGGGAAAATCCAGGATAGAGAAAAACAGCTTCCACGAAGGGAGTGTTCATGGAAGGAGATCCAAACATGGAGTCCCAAGAAGACTATCTAAAGGCACAGAGAAATGTTTACAATTTATTGCTGAATAAAGAAGGTGGTTATAAAGCAGCAGGTCTGGTGTGAAGCCTTTAAGTAAACACATCATATTTAGATCCTAGAAGAGAGATTGAAAATATATTCATGAAAACATTACCAGTGGAGATGAGTAGGTAAAGGCTTGGGTGATTTTAATTGCTCTAATGGATTCCTGTATTTTCTAAATTTTTGATAATGAATATGTGTTTGTTTGATAAAGGGAAGAAATCAAGAATGATGTACCTAACTTTTTTTTTTTCATCTGGAGTCTTCCTGAGGTTGGACATGGTGGCTCACGCCTGTAATCCAGCACTTTGGAGGCCATGGCAGGCAGATTGCTTGAGCCCAAGAGTTCAAAACCAGCCCAGGCAACATGAGGAAACCCTGTGTCTAAAAAAATGCAAAAAAAATTAGCCAGGCATCGTGATGCGTGCCTATAGTCCCAGCTACTCAGGAAACTGAAGTGGGAGGATCACTTCAGCTCGGGAGTTCAAGGCTGCTGTGAGCTGAGTTCATGCCATTGCACTCCAGCCTGGGTGACAGAGTAAGACCCTGTCTTAACAAAAAAAAAAAAAAAAAATTCTTTCTGAACTAGTTTTTCATTCTATAGGTATAAAAATGAATTAATATTCTTAATTGCCATAACTTTTGTCTAGTTGGTTAAAATATTTTAGAGTTTACAAATTCAAAATCCATTATAAAATATGTCACTTAAAGAATATTTCAAAGTTGGAAGCTTCCCTATTTCCTATATATAATTTCTTTTCTGGCTTTTCAAAATTACAGATAATTTGAGGTGAATGGGTTTGAATTTTTTTTTTTTCAGAGAGAATCTTGCTTTGCCCAAGCTGGAGTGCAGTGATATGACTACTGCACACTGCAGCCTCGACCTCTCACACTCAAGTGATCCTCTTGCCTCAGCCTCCCAAGTAGCTAGGACCACAGACATATGCCACAACACCTGACTAGTTTTAATTTTTTTTTAATTTTTTGTAGAGACAGAGTCTCACTATGTTGCTCAAGCTGATTTTGAACTCCTGGGCTCAAGCGATCCTCCCACCTCAGCCTCCCAAAGTGCTGGGATTACAGGCAGGAACCAGCACGCCTGGCCTGAAATGTTCATTTTAAGTGCTTATTGTCCTGTATGTTTTGAAATTTTTACTGACTATATGTAACAGATTTGTCGCTCCATCCGGGCACAAGTGTTTCAGGTGAGCATAAACTTTTAAAACCTGTAGCCACTTGTCTCTAGGGCACTGGGGAGATATTTGAAATGAGCAATTGCCATATTATTTGTTGTTTTCTTAGGCAAGGAATTGTTCCTCCTGGTCTTACAGAAAATGAATTGTGGAGAGCAAAGTACATCTATGATTCAGCTTTTCATCCCGACACTGGTGAGAAGATGATTTTGATAGGAAGAATGTCAGCCCAGGTTCCAATGAACATGACCATCACAGGTTGTATGATGACATTTTACAGGTAAGTTATGAACATGTAGCAACGGTTTGTTTAATATTACAGAAGCTCAAAGTACATTTTTATATGGAAATAATTTTGTTGAAATAAATGTTATTTCATAGTACATAAAGTGACAAACATGGTCATTAGTTTGATTGAATCGTTCCGCAATGTATTTATGAATCAAAACATCACGTTGAAACTCCTTCAATATTGATAAAAAAAAAAAAAAAGTCATTTCACTTTTAGTTCCATTGTGTTTAAATGTTGCTACTCTGGGAATCTTTTTTTTTTTAACCTTTCCTGTCTGCTAAATAGCATCTTCTTTGTTATTCAGAAGGAGGTCAAATTTTTTTTCTAAATCTTAGCCCCAAAGGAAAATGAGGTGGAGAAAGAAAATGAATAGAGTCTGCAGGCAAATTCTCCTTTGACTCCATGCATACAGATATAGGTATAGATATAAGTAGATATAGGCACACTAAAGGTATATCTGTAGGCATAGACACAGAGCATTGTACATGCTGTTAGGAGGGCCCAGGACTGCTTGGCTAAAAAGATACAAATTGTATCTTTTTTTTTCCAAGAGAAGGGATCTGGCATTTATTGAATGTCTATTCTGTGCCAGGCTCTCTATAAATTTTACCTTACTTCATCCTCATAGCAACGCTCTGAGCTTGGCATTATCTATATCCAAGGAACGAGGAAACTGATGATCCCAGAGGATAAAAGCTTGCCTAGCACACGGGTCCTAAGCCTGTGACCTTGTCCCAGCTTTCTCCCTTCCCCAGTACAGCTCCTGTCTGGTTACTGCTGTTCACATTTTCTGTTCCGTGCAGCGGCTAGGTCCCAGTGATGGTGGGTATGTGATGGATGGCTCTGTTTTAGGACTACGCCGGCTGTGCTGTTCTGGCAGTGGATTAACCAGTCCTTCAATGCTGTTGTCAATTACACCAACAGAAGTGGAGATGCTCCCCTCACTGTCAAGTAAGGCTGTGAGATTTGACTGCTCTCTGCAGTTCTCCATCCTTCATTTTATTAAGTGATGATACTCTCCTATTTAAAAAAAAGCACATGTGTACAAATTGTTTATATTGTTCAGAATATTGCATAATGTCTTTTTTGTAGCTTTTTCTTTTAAGTGTTTCTTTTTCTCTTGCTCTATCAAGAAAACTGTCTTCCTCCAGCCTGCCTTCTCAGACATTATTCTTTGCCTTTAGAGGTGCTAGCAGGATGATACCTCCTTCCCACCCTGGAGCTCATCGCCCTGTGGGACACACAGCAGGCAACATTGGTCTGGCCTCTGATAAGTGACAGGCTGTTCCCCCATCTACCCTGCCTGAGTCAACAGACACCAACTTGAAAAGCAAAGGAGACAAAGTGTGGTCTCTGCAGAAACCAAGGGGAGACCATGGCAGTGTGACCTTTGTATCTGATTTGTTTTTAAAATAGTTCATCTGTGGCGCCCAAAAGAAAACAATGAGTTTAAAATTTTTATCACCTGTTTTTAAAAAAATAGGCTAACAAGATTAGTTAACCAAAAATGTTAGTTAGCATAATTGTATTACACTTGAAAGAAAAGTGCTTTTTTGTCACTTCTGCTGTTGTCATATGGAACAAAGGATCTTGAAATCTGCAACCCAGTGGTGTTTATCACAATTAAAATTTCTTTTAAAAGAAGAATTGCTTGGGCGTTACAGTTTTTAGACGATAAGACAATATTTTTATACAGTTAAGATATAATTTTTTAAAGGGCAGCACTTCATTTTTGCTTTCAGTGTGTATATTAATATTTTGAGAAGTGTTTTTTAAGCAAATATGCTCCAAATATTTAGCCCAATATGCATTCCCCTGTATTCATAGCTTCCTGCACACAACTACCCTCCTTCCCACAAATGCAATATGGTTATATATTTTTTTTTTAACCAACTCACTTCAAAGAATACATGTCTACTTTTTTGGAGTTATAGTCAAGATACATGTGAAGAATGCCATTTTTTACGGTCTGCTTGCTTTTTCTCCAGATTCCTCTATTTGTAGAGTGATAACAAATACTGTTTTGTAGACTCTGTATTCTGAATCACGCTCTTTTATATTTCCCTTTTATTTCTTCAAATAATGTTGCACCAGCGTTTCCTGACATGCCCTCGTCATCTACGTAATATCCTTTTCTCTTTCAGTGAGTTGGGAACAGCTTACGTTTCTGCAACAACCGGTGCTGTAGCAACAGCTCTAGGACTTAATGCATTGACCAAGGTACTCAGATGTTTATTTCCGTAGTAAAGCTGCTTCATTTGTTATCACCCGTCTGGCTCTAAATCCCTCTATTGTTTCTTAAAATAGTTCAAGTCATATGGCTTTCTTTTATACTCCTTATCTTCAGCTGCCTATTTTAGTTACATCTTCCAGTAAGTTTGGGAAGAGTTGTCACCACCAACACCTGCCAGGACTGTGGTCTATGCCTGGCTCTGTGTACGAAGTGCTGAATGTTCACACGTCGTAACAGCCCCCACAGAGGCATTGCAGTGGGCAGTGGGCCTCAGACCACAGCTCTGAAGGGAGGCAAGAGCATCTCTTTCCCTCAGCACTCCAAAGCCCATACATGCTCGTGCATCCAAACTCAGCTAAAATGCCGTAGAAGCTTGCGTGGTCCCAACACACCTATGTGGGAAATAGACAAGTACTACTAGGACAAGTTTTGAAAGTATTCTTGGCCTGAGTTTCTATGCAAATAAGACTCTGCATTTTTCAGAGTGTTCAAGAAGAAATAAGTTATTTCCATTCACTAGTACAGGAAAAATTAGATAAAGCTTTTGAAATTTTCTCCTCTGCAGCATGTCTCACCACTGATAGGACGTTTTGTTCCCTTTGCTGCCGTAGCTGCTGCTAATTGCATTAATATTCCATTAATGAGGCAAAGGTAAGACGAATATGCACTCTTAGTAGGGACGTGTGCTTGACAGGAGAGGCTCTTGTAATGATTAGTTTTGTTGAAACTTTCAAATATTTGTTTTAATATGTACAGGTGAAATTATATGAGATCTTGGATTTCCTTCAAAATTAACTGGGGTTGAGGGTGAGGATGGGCTTGTTGATAAAACAAGCTTAGCCATGAGTTGCTAATTATTGAAGCAGGCTGAGGAGTGCGGGGAAGGGGCTAGTGCTGGAATAGTCTTTCTGTGTCTGTATAATAAAAAGTTTAAAGGATATATCCGAAGTTTACATTGAGTTGTGCTTGGGTTGGACAAAGACAGTCTATCCAAAGAAAATTTATTCTCTAAAATAGATTCCCTTTTTTTCCTCCAGAATTTTCTTTTGGGGCTTAAAGTAAGATTATTCTGTATCTTTGGAAGTATTGTTTTAGAACTGGCAAAAATTAAAGGAGAAGAAAGAACAACAAAAGCGTTTTGGAATGGATAACGAAAATCAGGGTAACGGTCGGAGTTACACTTAGAGTGTTAGTAAATGTAGTTCGTAAATATACAATAGGGCCATGTACGAGTGACTCTTTCCACGTCAGCATGTGAAGTTAGTTGACTTAATGATGCTGTGTCTTACACCTATTTCTCATTTGGAAAGTTGCTCACATTTGCACATGAGCATAGAAATTAGCTTTTTCTTGAAGTTAGCATATCCACTCTTTGAATTGTGTTGTTACTGAAAAAGGTACACCCTGTTTTAAAAGTTTACTAGTGTGTTTTACTTTTATTTCTGTCAAAGGAGGATTAAACTTCCCATGGCATTTAAAAATAGATGTGTCAGATGGGTGTAGGGGCTCACGCCCGTATGCCCGTAATTCCAGCACTTTGGGAGGCCGAGGCAGGTAGATCACCTGAAGTCAGGAGTTCAAGACCAGCCTGGTCAACATGGCAAAACCCCGGCTCTACTAAAAATAAAAACATTAGCTGGGCACACTGGCACAAGCCAGTAATTCTAGCCACTCAGGAGACTGAGGCAGGAGAATTGCTTGAACCCGAGAAGCAGAGGTTACAGTGAGCAGAGATCGCACCACTGCACTCCAGCCTGGGTGACAGAGTAAGACTCCATCTCAATAAATAAATAAATAAATAAATGTGTTCAGTACCAAAAATGACACTTGACTGGGTATTTGAATTAAGTAGAGGTTTGATCTTTCCCAGTATAGTACTATTTCAGGACATTTCTTGAAGGCATTGGTAGAGCTCTCTGCATGTGTTTTGCTCTGCAGGGAACTCAAAGTTGGCATTCCTATCACAGATGAGAATGGGAACCGCTTGGGAGAGTCGGCGAACGCTGCGAAACAAGCCATTACCCAAGTCATCGTGTCCAGGATTCTCATGGCAGCCCCTGGCATGGGTTAGCAGGACTTTGTCATGTATTCCATAAATACAGGTTGAACCAGAAAACAAACACAAATATTGCACCTCTTAATGGAAATTGCCTTCCAGTGGGGGTGGCAGAAAATAAATAAGTAAATAAAGTACGTAGTGTGTGCAGAGGTGATGAGGGCTAAGGGGGCAAGGTGGGTAAGGGCGTGTAGAGGTGGAGGTAGGGCAGCCGGGGAATAGCACCGGGTGGAGGTGTGGGAGTGAGCCAAGCAGGTATCAGGGACGAGTACTCTGGCAGTGGGAACCACACGGGCAGGAGTTTGCCGGGTGTGTTGCAGGCATTATAGGTGCAGGTGCAGCTGGGGCACAGTGGGAGGGGTGGGGAGCAGTAGGAAGGGAGTCAGGAGACCACAGACGGCGAAGGGTGGATGGCAGCCCTGGCGTTTCACACTTGGCTTTTAGTCTGAGAGATCAGAAGCCAGGCAGGATTTTGAATCACAGTCTGATTTAGGTTTTTTGTGTGTGTGACTCTGGGTGGTGGGTTGAGAATAGGCTGAAGGGGAACGAGAATGTTCAATGGAGGCTGTTTAGGAAGCTGTCTCGGTAATCCAGGCAAGAGCCAGTGACGGGCTGGACCAGAGCCAGACAGTGACAATTTGACCAGAAGGTTTATAAACCTCGAAATGAAACTTCCAAAAGTCCTTGGGTAGAAGTAATTTCTACTGAAGATTTATTTGTATCAATTGGAAACCCTTGGAACCTGAGGCAAATTGGAATGGTTGGAGCAGCTATTGATAAAATGTGTGCCAAGCAACTACTCAGTTTCCCCTATGGGGACTGGGGTCAGCATGACCAAAAATAGAAAGTCTACATTGTGTTTAGTTCTGCTGAGAATCTCTAGTCCACCCTAAGGCTGCTTAGAGCTACCTTCAGACCAGGGGCCTAAAGAAAGTTCTCAGAAATCAGAGGGCCTGGGAGTCAGAGTGCTCTTCACAGAAAGAAACAAATTAGTGTGTTTAATTTTCATCATCTAAACTGAATGCAAACAGCACTTGGCAATTAAAATGAAGTTCTCCAATGAAGTATACTCATCAGCTGCTGTCAAGTTATCCATTAATGCTATTTTGCGGTTTTTAAATTCCTTTTGTCACTGCGACTGCTCATTAGCAGGCAAGGAAGAGCAGGCAACAGAAGTTGAAGAAAAGTGCATGAAGGAAAAGTTTGAGGAACATTATATTCACATTCCAGCAAACTGGGGAAAACTGCTATTATCTGATTTAATACAGGAGTGCCCTGGTGCCCTGTCTGAGGCTAGTGTGTTCTGTAGGGGTGGCTGCACAGCCACAGTCCTTAAACCTGCGCAAAGCATCCCGAGTCTAGGACCAGCACGTTTGTCACTACCCTAAGAGGAGGCGATGGAGGCCACCCCGGCATGCCTACTGAGCCCTGATTTCCAGGTTTGCTGAAAATCAAGGTTCCAGCTCCAGCTTCTGCCCTGGATCTGTTTTGTTGTTGTTGTTATTGTTGTTGAGACAGGGTATTGCGCTGTTGCCCGGGCTGGAGTGCAGTGCTGTGATCATGGTTTACTGCAGCCTCAACTGGGACTACAGGCACACACCACCACACCCAGCTAATTTATATATTTTTTATAGAAACAAGGTTTTGGCATGTTGCCCAAGTGGTCTAGAACTCCTGGGGTCAAATGATCTGCCCACCTCGGCCTCCCAAAATGCTGGGTTTATAGTTGTGAGCCACCATGTCCAGCCCTGGGTTTGCATTTGATTGTGGTCTTTTTTGTTTTGAATTCCCTTACTCCTCTTAAGAGTTCAGCAAGCCCAGGCTGACAAATCCATTTCTAGTGATTTGGTTATTTTAAACACTATTTAGTCTCCAGAGAAGAAATATAATCTTTCTGTCCTAGTGAAATGTATAAGAGTAATTGACACATTGAAGTAGCGGATATGACAGTTTAGTCTGATAAAAGTTGTGAGAAAATAAATGAATGCTGCTTACCACATACCCAAAGTTTTACATGCATTACTGTATCTAATCATCAGGATCAGTTTAATACAATTTCCCTCATTTTATGGAAGAAGAAAACAGAAAACTGAGGCTCAGAGAAGTGAGGTAACTTTTCCAGGGTCACACAGCTAGCAAGTGGTCTAGCCCAGCAATCTAGCAAGTGGTCTAGCCCAGCAATCTAGCAAGTGGTCTAGCCCAGCAATCCCAGAACCTTTTTGGCATCGGGGACCCATTTCATGGAAGACAATTTTTCCACGGACCAGGAGTCAGGGGGATGGTTTCGAGATGATTCAAGCACATTAAATGTACTGTGTACTTTAGTTCTATTATTACATTGTAATAGATAATGAAATAATTATACAGCTCACCATCATGTAGAGTCAGTGGGAGCCCTGAGTTTGTTTTCCTGCAGCTAGACGGTCCCATCTGGGGGTGATGGGAGACAGTGACAGATCATCAGCCACTAGAGTCTCATACAGAGGGAACAACTTAGATCCCTTGCATGTGCAGTTCACAATGGGGTCCAGGGTCCTGTGAGAATGTAATGCGGTCGCTGATCTGACAGGAGGCAGAGCTCAGGCATAATGCGAGCAATGGGGAGTGGCTGTAAATAGAGGTAAAGCTTCACTCACTTGCCCGCTGCTCACCTCCTGCTGTGCAGCCCAGTTTCTAACAGGCTATGGACTTGTACCAGTCCATGGCCGGCCCAGGGGTTGGGGACCCCTGGTCTAGCCTGTACTGAAGCCATTTCTGTCTGACTCCAGGCAGGATTCTTTACACCATCCTCCCTGCCTTGTGCACTGTATTTTATTTTTATTTTTGCCTATTGAAACTTAAACTTCCTTTCAAGATTATAAAATTTTCTGGCTGGCAGAGGATGTAATAATACTTTTGAAAAATTTTGAAAATGGGAACAGTTTTTAATTTAATGAATTCAAATGTAATAATTTAAAGAATTACTATAAATTGTTTTTACTGTGACAGTGTGGAAATAGCCTAAAAGTGACAGAAGCTGTCAAATGGTTAAAAAAAAAAAATTTTAAGCTGAAAATTGACATTAAATAAAGATTTAAGTGGCTCTGTCTTTATTTCCAGCCATCCCTCCATTCATCATGAACACTTTGGAAAAGAAAGCCTTTTTGAAGGTAAGCTGTGGTTCTTTTGTCATTTTCTCAACCCTTTTTATTCCTTTTCAGATTTCAAACTTTACAGGTTATTTCCATCCTACAGTAAAGCAATTGAAGGTCAGTTTCTCCTGGGCACTTACGTAAATAAAAAGATGTTCCCGGGAACATTTTATTTCTAATCTCAGATATTTGAAAAAGCTTTTTGCAAATAAAGACTGCTTCTGTTGAAAGGCTATAAATCAGTTACACACACAGTGATTTATTGGATGCCCGGCTGCGTAAAATGAAGAGATGATGTGAATTTGGAATGATATGTGTACAAGTCAGTAGTCATCGTCTCAGGAATGAGAAGGTAATTTGGAGTAGCAGCTTCATGGGGTCTCGGTTTGCGAACAGTCACCACAGTTCCTCTCATCTCTCAGTGACAGACACTGAACAGAAGACACAGTTGGGCATGTTGCATAAGTTTCTTGCTGTGACAGATGGAAATTTCTGTAGATATACCCTGGCATTTTCTCATGCGAAGGAGCTGGCAAATGATAAAAGCAGTTAGCCCCATCTTAGCCCACCATTGCTACATTGTTCCAGGCTGTTACACAATGATAAGATGAATGACTATTGTGTTCTCCCCACTTTCATCTTAATTTGTGTTTTTTTAGCTTTGCTTGATATTGTAGCCTTTGATCATCATTTGGAAGTGTACCGCCTCGCCTTCTCTTCCCACAAAAGCCCTCTACCTACCCCACTCCCCACATGGAAGGGCCCACTGGTTTCAGAACCCCTGTGTGCAGGCCCAGATTGATGATCAGGACAGCTCATGGCTCAGCCCTGGCACCTCACTGGCTACAGGGGGGCTCAGTTGTAGCTGTACTCCTTCAGGCCTCAATGAAAGTTACTGCTCTGGAAATGTGGCTAAATTAAGATACCCATACATACCTACCATTTCCAAGTTCACGGTTGCTGGTATATGTTTATGTTGCCTTTCAGCCATGTATAGAGGACCGTAGGACAGAAATGATAGCATAGTCATTGCTAAAATATCCACAGAAGCAGCTTACATTAAAATCCCTACTTTTCCGTGTTCAAAACACGTTCATATTCTGTTGTGAAGGCGGGCTTCACCATGCCCCTTCTACAAAGGCAGAAGAGGTCACTTCCTTGGCAGCTCATCATGCCCATGCGGTGGTGTTTGCCATGGTTGGCCTTCCCCTTGTTCCCACTGCACCAGGGTCAGGTGTCTCTGCAAGGATGTACTTATTGGGCTCTTACCTTAGAAATGACCAGACTCCTCCGCAAACATGAAACTAATTGAACATTCTGAGCTTTTTTAAACGGTGATGTTTGGGGAGCATTCGGCATGACTCATCCATCCCCCCACGCCTTATCTCTCCCCAAGTGGAGAGCTGGAAAAAACAGCATCAGCTGTGGGCAGGTGACTCACGGAAATTTTTGCAGTAAACCAGAAAGTTCAGTGCCTAAAATCTAGTGCTTGAACAGTTTTCTTGAAGAATAGTTCCCGTTGTCTCTTTAAACTTGGGTCATTCTTGATGGCACTTTGATTGGGAGTGAAATTGATACGGTTCGGGTCCTGTCTAGTTCTCATTCCTTAAGTTCTAATTCTTTTGCATTCCCTTTTATAAAAGTGGACTGCTGCGTGTACTCAGTAGGCATTCAGAACTGCTAATTGAATGGGAATTTAGCATTTACTTGTTCATTCATACGTTTTTTCAGCAGCCCTTTGCTGAAATCTTGTTTATGCCAAGCAGTGTGGTAGACACTAGAGTCCCAGAAAAAGGATATGACCCCTGTTCTCAGGGAGCATGTGGCATGATATGGGGAAGAGGGACAAGACAAATTGTTAAAAGGCACAGTGTTTAAAGTTTGGGACACAGAGGGAACACACAGGAGGTATCTTACCCAACGAGTGTAGTTGAGCCAAGACTTCTTTGAAAAGGACTGGCCAAGGGCCATGTGCTCTGCAGAAGCTCAGCAAGTACACAGAGCATGAATTGTTGGAGATTTATGGATGGTTAGATTGGCTGGGATATAAGCAATATGTAAGAAACTGACTACACTATATATAAGAATTAGCTCTCAGTGGTTCATAGAATCTAAATGTAAAAGTCTACAACTATAAACTTCCAGAAGAAAATACAGTAGAACGCTAGGGCTAGGCAAAGACTTATTAGACTCAACTTGGAAAGCACAGTCCGTAAAAGAAAAATTGATAAATTGGACTTTATCAGAATTTTAAAATTCTGTTCTTCAACACTATACAGAAAATGAAAAGAGAAGAAACAGCATGGAAAAACTGTTTACAAGGCATGTGCGTGATAAAGGACTTGTGTGCAGAATACATAAAGGACCCACAATACTTAAGCTGGGCAAAAGGTTTGAACAGACACTATACCAAATACATACAGGTATCAAATAAGTACCTAAAAAATTCTCAGTATCTTTAGTCATTGGGAAATCTAAATTAAAACTACATGAGCTGCCACTGAACATCTATTAGAATACGAAAAACTGAAAAGATTGACCATAGCAAATGTTGGTGAGGAAACGGAGGAACTGAAACCCTCACCACTGCTGGTGAGAATTAATGTGGTACAGTCACATGAGAAAACAGTTAGGTAATTTCTTACAGAGTTAAACATATGCTGCTCTATGATCCAGCCATTTCCTTGCTAGTTATTTACGCAGGAAAAATAGAAGCACATGTTCATAAAGGACAAATGTTTATAGCGGCTTTATTTGTAATACCCCAAAACTAGAAACAACTCAAATGCTCAACAACAGGAAAATGGATAAACACCTTGTGAATATCCATACAAGGGAATCTTAACTCCACAATAAAAAATAACCAACTAGGGCTGCGTACAGCATGAATGAGTCTCAAAGTAATTACATAAAAGAATAGATACTGTATATCGAATCCTAGAAAATGTAAACTGATAAATAGTGACAGAAAGACGAGAGGTAGCCATATAATGGGGTTCAGGGTTTACGGAAGAGGGAGGAACTGCAAAGGGCTACAAGGAACAAAGAAAACATTCAGGGTGGTGAATATTTTCATTATTTTGATCGTGGTGTTGGCTTCACAACTACATCCATATGTCAGAACTTATACATACTCAATATGTGCATTAAATAAATGTGTATCATTTAATGTGTATAAATAACGTATACACATTATAATTTGTGTATAAACATTTATAATTTCATTCACTTGCCTACTATGTATTATAATTACACATTTATATGCACATTTATAATTTAATGTGTATAAAGAACTTATATGTGCATTAAATAAATGTGTGTAATTTAATGTGTATGTCAATAAAGCTATTAGAGGCCAGGCATGGTGGCTCATGCCTGTAATCCCAGCACTTTGGGAGGCTGAGGCTGGCAGATCACGAGGTCAGGAGTTCAAGATCAGGCTGACCAACATGGTGAAACCCTGTCTCTATAAAAATACAAAAATTATCTGGGCGTGGTAGTGTGCTCCTATAGTCCCAGCTACTCAGGAGGCTGAGGCAGGAGAATCACTTGAACCCGGGAGGCGGAAGTTGCAGTGAGCCAAGATCACGCCATTGTACTCCAGCCTGGGTGATAGAGCAAGACTCTGTCTCAAAATAAATAAATAAAATAAAAAATAAAGTAAAGCTATTAGAAAAAGATAACTGGGGGAGAAAGAATTTAGAGTGATTAACTTTTGAGCTCTTTACTTCATTGAATATATTTTTTATATATATTCATCTATATATGAATATATATTCATATTTATTATATATATGACATTTTTTAAAGATATATATATGTATCTTCTAAACATATAATTACTCTTTTTAATTCATTTGGACTTTTCATCTAAACATCCTCTGTTTGCACAGTTCTGTTAGGTAAGATATGTCCCTACTACAAGAAATTTTGCAACTATCTAGTGAAGCACCAAACATCCTTAGCTGACTAGTGTATCAGACTTTTTAACTGAGAGACAGGGATGAATAAGGCAGGATGGGGTGCTGGGTAGGAGCTGGAAGAAGAGAGGACGTCAGGTTGGGTTTTGCAGGATACTAAAATTGTCTGGGAGCCCTGTCTGTGCGAGGAGCCTTTCCATCCAAACCCTCTGCATGAGCCACAGTCAGTATGTAGTTTGCACATGCCCACCTCCATGGTGGCACACAGCTGCTCACTTTTGGATAACAGTTTAGCCCAGTTTTCTGCAGACTAGAGTCCACTTAAAATGAGCAGGCTGTTGGCTGGGTGCGGTGTCTCATGCCTATAATCCCAGTACTTCGGGAGGCCGAGGCAGGTGGATCACCTGTGTCAGGAATTTGAGACCAGCCTGGCCAACATGGTGAAACCTCATTTCTACTAAAAATATGAAAATTAGCTGGGCATGGTGGCGGGTACCTGTAATCCCAGCTACTTGGGAGGCTGAGGTAGGAGAACCGATTGAACCTGGGAGGCAGAGGTTGCAGTGAGCTGAGATTGTGCCACTGCACTCCAGTCTGGGCAACAGTGGACTCCATCTCAAAAAATAAAAAAAATTTTTTTAATGAGGCTGCTCTGACAGGGTCAGGTTTATCCATGCACCAGCTCTTGCTCAGTACTTCACTTGCCTTCTCATCACCAAGTCTGCCCAGCCCAGATGTCACCTGGCTAGGAAGTACTAGGGGAGTACTTAGCATCTCCTTATGATAATCCTTCGTCATCAAACAGAGACAGTTACCCAAGATACAGTGTTTTCCTTTCATTCTATCTTTTGCGGGGAGGGGCCCCTCCGTGTATCCTATGAGGATCAGTTTCCTTCACGATGCTTCTCCCTTCCTCTCTAGTCCATTGCTTTCCACCCTTACACTGATCCTCCTGATGAACCTTTTTCTCCAGAGGAGTCTCTTTGGGGACCAGGGTACGCCTCCCATGCACATTGTCTTCTAACAGCTTGTGTTGACTCTTAACTAAGCTGGCTGATTTTATTACAACCAGCTCACACCTTGGTAGGAGTGATTTCTGTGGCCTTATATAACCATATATCTCATCACTCTTTATATTGTGTATTTAAGTACCACTCCTTTTTTAAAACTAAAAATCTAACAGCATTTATTCTCCAAAAGACCAACCAACTTGTTCATTTCCATTAAAAAAAAAAAAGTGTGACTAGCAAAAATGTTTTATGCCAGAAATAGTTTTAACCACACTGACAGCAACTAAAACCAAGAAAGACTAGGTGCAAAGTGGGGTGAGAGATGGTAAGCATTTGTTGGGTTTCTGATATGTTCCAGGCACCATGCTAGGCGCTTTATGAATGTGATCTGGCATATCTTCATCCACACACTTTTAGGAAGCTGTTAATGATGTCCATTTTGCACCATAACAAGGGAACGGAAGCTTGGAGAGGCTAGGCTCTGCCTGCACTTCCCCACAATCAGGAATTAACCAGGAGGACAGAGACTTGAGTTCAGGTTCATTTATGTTCAGACCTTGGCACCAGGCTATCCTACCTCCCCAGCCAGGGGATACATTACAATTAATTGACAGCTATTTCTCCACCTCCAGTTCATACCCAAGCAGTGCTCAGATTAAATGTGCAATAGGGGAAGAAATAGAAGCCACTTGATCTTTGCGTGTGTGTTGATTTACAGATCAAAGAAGACTACAGGAAGTTCAAATAACACCCTTGTTGCAGCGTTTCCCCCAAATTTCGCTAACCACGTTCTATCTGAATTTTGTAATGTGATGAGGTTCCTTACAGTTAATCAGAAGAAATTGTCTCTAAGACTCTGTATAAAAAGCATTCAAAGTCATTTATTTCTCAACACAGAGGTTCCCATGGATGAGCGCACCCATTCAAGTTGGGTTAGTTGGCTTCTGGTGAGTAGGAATTACTTTTTACATAATTAATTTCTTTTAAAAATATAAATACACAGTGTATGAAAAGTGAGTGGGTAATATGGGATACAAATTTTGAAACTGAGGCTATCTCAGAACGTCTGGAATATATGGCCCCAAATAATTAAATAGAAGTTAACTGTCTTTAGAGAAACCTACAACATCGGGGGCTATTTGTGTGATTCTTTTTTAAATTGCTATCTCTGTGACTTTTTTTTTCATTATTTTGGCAATCCTAGGTAATAAAACTTACACCAACAGGACATATTTTTGTTAGGCAACACAAAACATAATACTCTGAAGAAATAAGGGATTGTTATAAAAGTAAAATAGAAAAATAATCTGAAAAGTGAACAGTTTAAAATGGTCTGACTTTTTTTTGTATTTTTTTTTAAGTTTGGTGTTTGCTACACCCCTGTGTTGTGCCCTGTTTCCTCAGAAAAGGTATGTATTTGTTATTCAGAATAATCATGAGTTTTAATCCTGAAAACCAGTTGAAGGCACAGGTGCCATTATTCCATTTCACCAGCAGGGAAGTTGAGAGTCAAAAGATACTGAAGCCAGGGTCTCTAAAAGGAAGGGATAGAGGCAGAAATCAAACCCACATCTGTCTAATTTCAGATGTACCCTGTTCTTTTCTACCCCCTTCCATTAAATTTGAAAATGCTTGATTCTTTTGTAAGAATCAGACTAATTCTGGTACAAATTTGCTTTTATGAAAATTTGAAATATGGTCCAATCCATTGGCAAATGTGTCTGTAATACAGATAAGATAGGATGTAAGTTCCACCTCCAGGGACAGCGATTGTATGCACTTAGCTTAGGTGGTTGGTATATTTGCTTCCCTTCCTCCCACTTAATTTTTTGCCTTAAAAGCTTTCTTGTGCATGCATTTCATCACAAGCTGCCCTTGAATCCTGCCTTTGATGTGAGAACACGACTAACTGGCATGAAATCGGCACTTTCTACGTCTAGGTCTCTAGCCTGCTCTTGGTGTGACGCCAACACACAGGCAGTGGCATTTTGTTGTCTGTTGTTTTCTGTAAGTGTTACCAGGCCCCTTGCCTTGGTAATATCCTTTCCTTTGTGGACCAGTAGGTCCCAAACATGTGGTCTTTAATCCCCTAGCCTTGCAGAGTGGGTTTTGGATGAGGCGTTCTAGAGCTAATGCTGTCAGATCCCTCTGCCTGACAGAGAACTCCACCTTGTATCTGCTCTTCCACTCTGTCTCTGACCCTGCTGTTCTTTAATAGAAATTTAAGTCTCATGGACAGAAACTCTTCATCACCTTGGGGCCTACTGAGGAGCCCCCCTCGAAGAGGGCAGGACCTTCAGAACTTGCCCTGGAAGCCTGATTCAGATGAATTTCCTCATCTCTAAAGTGGAATAATGATACCTGTTTAATCATACAAACCCCAGCGTCTCAGGGCTCAACCTGAGAACGTTCATTTCTCTAGTATGTGGCTTATGAATACTGGCGGTCAGCGGCTGACCTTGACTCAGCAATTTAGACACTGAGCACATAAAATGCCGAGGGGTGTACCTGATACCAAGGAAACACCTAAGAAATGTCGCTGTAATTGTTTTCAGATTAAAGGATTTTAGATTTGAAAACCCACAGAGAAACTTTCTACTTTGGCCTTGATTTTGTTGGAGTGCTGCAAGAAAAAGATATAGTCTAACATTTATTTTTTATGGTTTATTTAAACTCTAGGTGTAGAAAAGAAAAGCTTTCTGTAACTATTAGTGTCCTTAAGTCAAGGCCCTCAGAAAGTGTGTGGTTTTACCTTTGGGAAACCAATGATCTTGTTTTACTCTATTTTAAAATAGCTGTTTTGCTGTTTATACACTGTTTATATGTTTGGCTTCTTCAGGTCTCTTGCTCCTCAGTTTCATAGAGTAGGATTAATAATACTCCTTGTCTCATAACACACTATCCTCATTGATCCAAGCATGACCCCGTTTTGCTTATTTTTATTTTATTTATACTAATAATGTAATGAATATCCATGAATTCAGTGCCCAGTGAGGCAGGAGAATCGCTTGAATCTAGGAGGTGGAGGTTGTGGTGAGCCGAGATCACACTCCAGACTGGGCAACAGAGCAAGACTGTCTCAAAGAAAAATAAAAACAAAAAAAAAGATAAAATATATATATATATGACCAGTAAGTTACAGTTTATAGGCTCCTCCCAACCTGTGTCCCTGCCTCCCCTGTAGATTTAACCACGATGCTGAATTTCATGCTCTTGTATTTTATATATGTGTGTGTGTCTTTAGTTTGTCTTCTTTGGAACTTTTTACACAAGAGTGTCACCCTATCATAAGATATATAGTCTTCTAGTACTTACTCTTTTTATTCGGTATCAGAACTAAGATTCATCTACACTAGTGCACGCACCTGTAGTCCATTCATCGTTATTCTTGTATGATAGTGCATTTTATGAATGCACCCCCGTTGCCCATCTCCCATGTGAACAAGTGATAATGAGAACATTCTTTATTAACATTTTTGAGAAGCAGCAAATGTGTTGCTTTGAGAGATAGTTATAGCTTTAAATGTTTATATTATGAAGAATAGCTGAAAATCAATATGCTAAATGTCCAACTTAAGTTTTAAAAAAAAAAGGACAAAAGGATAAACATCAGAAAAGAAGGAAGGAAGGAGATAAGATCAGAAATGAATAAAATAAAGAGTAGAGGATCAACGAAGCGAAAACTTGGCTCTTTGAAAATAGAAACAAAATAGACAATTGTCTGGTGAGATTAATTAAAACAAAAAGAAAAGCTGGGCACGGTGGTGCACACCTGTTAATCCCAGCACTTTGAGAGGCCAAAGCGGGCAGATCACGAACGAGGTCAAGAGATCGAGACCATCCTGGTCAACATGGCGAAACCCCGTCTCTACTAAAAATACAAAAAATTAGCTGGGCACAGTGGTGCGTGCCTGTAATCCCAGCTACTCAGGAGGCTGAGTCCAGAGAATCACTTGAACCCGGGAGGCAGAGATTGCAGTGAGCCGAGATTGTGCCACTGCACTCCAGCCTGGCAACAGAGAGAGACTCTGCCTCAAAAAAAAAAAAAAAAGGCACAAATAATATGAATGAAAAAGTGATGTAACTGTAGATTCAGCAGTGATTAAAAATAATATTATCAACATTATGTCGATAGATTTGAAAACAGGCAAAATAGACAAATTTCTGGAAAAAGTATTAGTAAAGCTGAAAAATTAGAAAGAATAGGCAAGACAGTCATTACGGAAGCTGAAGCAGCATTCAATCTTCCTCCTACAAAGCAAACACGAGAACCAGGTAGTTTTACAGGTAAGTTTTTCCCAACTGTCAAGAAACAGATTATTCCAATTTCAAACAAACTCTCCTAGAAGATAAAAAAGAGAATACTCCCCATCATCCACTAAGGTCTGAATAACTTTAATTTCAACATCAGACTTGGGCCTTTAAAGTACGTTAATAGTAATTACAGATACTTAGAGATCAATGGCAGCATAGCAGGGCTTTCGGATCAAGAAAGGTCTGACTTCAACACCTCAGTTGTACCTCAGGTTTTAGAGTTTTCATAAGGATTGAAATGCATAATGTCTGGCCCAGAAAATGAGCAGTAAGTCATAGCCGTTATCATTGCCATCATTAATCTCATCATCATCATTTAAAATTACTAAAAGGCCCACTACATAAAAAATAGTCATCTTGGAATGTTTTTCCTACCCTTTTTCTATATTTGTAATTTTTTAAATTTGCTTTGCACATTTTTAATATAAACTTATATTCTGACTTTTTTAACCTTACAGTCTATCACATGTCAACTATATTAAATGTCAATTTTTTAATCATTTTTTAGAGACAGGATCACACTCTGTTGCTCAGGCTGGAGTGCAGTGGCACAGTCATAGCTCACTACAGCCTTGAACTCCTGGGCTCAAGCAGTCCTCCTGCCTCAGCCTCCTGAGTAGCTGGGGCCACAGGCATACACCACCATACCTGTCTTATTTTTTATTTTTATAGATACAAAATTTGGGTCTCACTATGTTGCCCAAGCTGGTCTCAAACTCCTGGCCTCAGGAAATCCTCCTGCTTCAACCTCACAAAGCTCTGAGATGACAAGTGTGAGCCACTCCACCCAGCCCCAAATAATTTTCTTAAAACTAATTACATATCAAAATATTAGCAGTTTTTCTGGTAGTGGGTATTCTGGACAGTTTTTCTTTATGCTTTTAATGAGTATGCATTTCTCTTAAAGAATAAGCTTTAATATATATAAACCCATAATACCTTCAAATACATTTTTAAGCACTTAAAGACTAACAGTAGTTATCTCTCAGTGGGACTATAAATGTTTTGGGTTTTTTTTTTTTGTACATTTTAGTATTTTCTAAAAATTTTTTAATAAGCCTGTATTACACAGTAAACAAAAGCACATTAATGTAGGCAAACTTTTAGTGTTATACATTTCACTGACTGAGTATCTTTTTTATCAATGGTGGGCATTGCAAATGATGGATACTGTTTTTCTTGGGAAGTGGCATGGCCACAAATGGTTTTCCTAACACCAGCAAAGTCTCAGAATGTCATCACCATACACTCTTGCCAGCAATAAGAGATTTCAGCTTTTAAAAATATGAGAGGTAAAAAGGGTTGGGTGTTGGGTTCTTAAGATGAATTTCTTTCATTATGAGTGACAGTTTTCTGAAAGGAACATGATCTCATTTTCTAGCTGCATGAAGCATTTCTGGAACAAGACCCACTATACCAGTCCTGGGCTCTCCACACCTGCGTCTTCTTCCTGCTCTTTCTAGGTTCTGATTCTCACCTCTGCCTATGTAATAACCTGTCATTTCTCCCTTATCCCAGTTCCATGTCTGTGACAAGCTTGGAGGCCAAGTTGCAAGCTAAGATCCAAGAGAGCCATCCTGAATTGCGACGTGTGTACTTTAATAAGGGATTGTAAAGGAGGGAAAGAAACCTCTGCAGCTCATTCTGCCATTGCAAAGCTGGTGTAGCCATGCTGGTGAGAAAAATCCTATTCAACCTGGGTTCTCCCAGTTAAAAAAACCTTTCAAAGACCCACATTAGCCTTTTAGAATAAAGCTGCTACTTTAACAGAGCACTTGGTGTGGGCCAAGCGTCTGACACCTGTTGACTCCCTTACATTGAATCATGTTAAGATTTATAGAAATACCTTCCTATAGCTTTTATAGTCATTGTTTTTCAAAGACAATATCCCAGCCCTCACCCAAGGTTTTAAAAAAGTACTGGTAGACACGGAATAGGTGCCCAGTACATAGTCAGTAAATGTTCTGATGATTATCAATCAGTGAAAACAGAATCTGTTTAAAATACTGTGTTTTCATCTCACTTCCATTGCAAATCAATGAGAGATCTCAACAGTGAACTGGGAAAATACAAAAGCTCTGGGCTAACCTGTAAAAACCGGCCCCGAAATATTAAAGGCAGTTCGCTTCTAGTTTGGGGACTGTGCTGGCCCAATGTCGATGATGAAGTTTTTGGATTTGTAGGGTAAAAGCTCCTTCACACCCCTTCCAAAAGTCAGTTATGGACCAATGCAACATGCCTCCCCTGCTGGATAATTATATACATTCAGATTGTGAGTAGATTTCCTTGGTAGACTTTAATTTATTGTTTTATATTCTTATAAAGATGTTAATCTTACCTTGCAGTTATTGACTTTATATTCAATTATTTACATCAAATAACTGAAATGTACAAATGTCAAGTTTTGGAAGTATATTCAATACCAATGCTGTATGAGTGGGCTGAATGTAGTTTGTTGTTTTTCTTTCTATAAGAAGTGAGACCACAGTTCCAGTTACCTACCTGTCTTTTCTTGCCATTCTTATAGATCTCTGACTTTCAGAAAGATACAGTGATAATGTGTGTATGAATCAGTCACAGTGAATTTTACTTGAATATTGTATGTTACATTCCACCTCATTTGAAAATAATGAAACCATGTACCACTGTTTACATCATTTGTAGTGATTCCACAGATAATATATTTAATAGAGCAGATTATGTTTCAAGTCTGTAGATGTTTAACATCATATACAGTCGACACTCTGTATCCATGAGCTGCACCTCTGTGAATTCAACCAAGTTTGGACGGAAAATATTTTTTAAAAAGATACAAAATATATGTAACAATGAAAAATAATACAGATTTAAAAACCAATACAGTATAACAACTATTGACATAGTGCTTACATTGTATTAGGTGTTACAAGTAATCTAGAGATGACTTAAAGTATGCAGGAGGATGTGCCTAGGTTATATGCAGATACTGCACCATTTTATATCAGGAACTTGAGCATCCGCTGATATTAGTATCGGAGAGCGGTCCTGAAACGACTCACCCACGGATATTGAGGGGCGACGTTTCATGAAGTGATGAAGTGTAGATCATTGTATTCAGAGATTGTAAGTGAAAACAATATAAAAACTATTTAGTTTTGACAGATTTTTTTTCTGACAATGTGACCAGATTGAATTTCCTCATAAAGAAAAAATGGCGTGCCTTGTGTCTGTGTTTCTCTTTCTCTGAAAGGATTAATAGATCTGAAGCTTTGGGCCACTCGGAGCCTCCTCGATGCTGCCAGAATCTTCTCATTTAGATTTTCTGTCTTAAACGATTTGAAGCAAAATGGCTTCCCTGTAACATTCTGGCCTCAGACAGATTCTGTTGTCCTTGATGTGTCTCTTTAAAAAGTGGTAAAAGCCTGAAATTCAGGGCAGATCTCCATGAGAGGCTGAAGGGGCTCTTTTCCTAAGAAGCTAAGGCACTTGCTGCCTGCCTGTGTGTCCCGCTCCTCTCGGAGTCCTCCCTGCCTGGTAATCTGTAGCTCCATTTCAGAATGTTAACCTCCAGCGAAGAGCTAATGACTGGTTAGAAGACTGACAACTAACCAAACTTTAACACACTGCAGTTATGTGTGTTAAAGGTTATAAAAGGGATGGCTGGCCTCGGTGGCCTACGCCTGTAATTCCAGCACTTTGGGAGGCTGAGGCGGGTGAATCACCTGAGGTCGGGAGTTCGAGACCAGCCTCACCAACATAGAGAAACCCCATCTCTACTAAAAATACAAAAAATTAGCCAGCCATGGTGGTGCATGCCTGTAATTCCAGCTACTCAGGAGACTGAGGCAGGAGAATCGCTTGAACCCGGGAGGCAGAGGTTGCAGTGAGCCGAGACTGTGCCATTGCACACCAGCCTAGGTGACAAGAGTGAAACTCTGTCTCAAAAATAAAAAGGTTTTAAAATAAAAGGGATGGTGGACATGGAGCTGCATCTTTTTAAACATTGGTTTTTGATGCTTCAGACTCTTAATGCTTTTATATAAAGCTATCAACTGTATATGTTGATCATGGTTTATGACAAAGAACAAATAAACCAAGATTGGCAAACCTTGCCAATCTTGTGGAAATACCTTTTCTGGAGGAAAAAATCCACATGAAGTGCAATAAAGCTAAGTAGTTATTAATATTTCTATTAACATGATATAAAGGATTATGATTGTAAGTGTTTACTGACTGGCAGTTTTTATTTCAGTATTAGCACAGTGTCTTGCCAGTGTTGAGGGCCATGTATTATTTCAGTTCAACTGGATGAAATGTTAAATAAACTCAGAATGAAAATAAATTCTCTCTTTTATTTGTACATAAAGGATAAAGCAGTTTGTGTGTTACAGTTGATGGTGCTTTTCATCCAAACTTAATACCTGCAGTACCATCAGCAACTCCTAATGAAAAGATATTTTTGTATTATCCCTTTACCAGGAAATCTATTTCCATTTTGGGCTACCAGTCTTCCACCTTTTTGAGCCTCATATACATAGAGGTACACCCACTCCCCTAACTCTACAACAGTGTGATTCCAGGAATATTAATTACGGGTGTGAGGGATGGATTTCAGCTTTAGACCCTGATAACCAACACCACTGCACATGACAGTGATATAAAAGTGCTTTTATATTATTGATCTGATTCTAACCTGGAACTGGCATTTATCATAGTTAACAGAGAAAGTCTAAATGAACCTAAGATTGCGGAGTGCCTTAATAAAAGACTTACTACAGAACTGAGCATTTTAACTTCCTTGGCCATGTTTCTGCATTTGTTTTGCTACTGTAACTCTGTTGTCACTAAAATTATTTAAATAAGAGTGTGAGTCTAGAACTCAGACAGAGCCAGGTCCAATATTCATTGCACCCGTTTATAAAAGATATGCATTTGGGCCAATGACATTCTCTGTGACCTTCAGTTTTGTGTTTTTTGTTTTGACTGTTTGGAGAAATCACTGAATCGTAGAGTTGTTATAAAGATTAAATGAGCTAATCCCTGCATAGCAGTTACAATATTGCCTGGCACTTAGTAAACATTCCTCTTGTATATTTGCTCTAGAGACAGTGGGTGTGCATTCGAAATGCCAGTATATCATTGCTAAAGGTAAGATTTTAGAACCCTGTCAACTTTGCCAGAGGTAGCCCACAACTTAACTAAAAATATGAGATTAAAATGGTCAAGTGGAGACTTTAAATCCATCCCTTTAAAATGTCCAACAAATGGCCGGGCACGGTGGCTCACACCTGTAATCCCAACACTTTGAGAGGCCGAGGAGGCAGAACACAAGGTCAAGAGATCGAGACCATCCTGGCCAACATAGTGAAACCCCGTCTCTACTAAAAATACAAAAATTAGCTGGGTGTGGTGGCGTGCACCTATAGTCCCAGCCTCTCAGGAGGCTGAGGCAGGAGAATCACTTGAATCCGGGAGAAGGAGGTTGCAGTGAGCCAAGATTGCACCACTGCACTCCAGCCTGGCGACAGAGCCAGGCTCCATCTCAAAAAAAAAAAAAGTCCAACAATTAAGGTTTTACATAAATGAGAAAGAATTTGGAAGAGTCTCCACTCACAAATGAAAAAGCGGGCTTGCATTAGTGAAGAGTGCATGTTCCATGCTGCTCCTGGTGACTTGAAAGCCAGATCTGACAGTCACACCTACAGCCTTGTCCAAAAATGTAGACAACTGGAATATGCTAATAAAATTTTTTTTTCTGTGTATTCAGAGTTTTACTAAAAGCTGCAGGAAAATAAGATTACATTTGGTGGGATGATAATAAGGCATCACTTAAACCTTAAATAATCAAAGTGTGGTCCTCAGACCAGAAATATCCAAGCTTGTTAGAAATGCAGATTCTTGGGCCAGACCCCAGAGCTGCTGAGCCAGGATCTGACATACCAAGAGCCCCGGTGATCCTTGTACACATCACAGCGTGCGAAGTTCTGGCTAAAGCCGCATGCCTGGTGTTCCCAGGGGTCAGTGAGCTTCATTGGGTCAATTTGAGGACACCTTGTGATTTTCTACGAATTTGAGTACTTGCCCCCTCACCAGATTCCAAGAAGCCATGGGAAGGTGAAGGGGTCATCGTTGACATACTTGGGGGCACAGTAACAAGCTTACGAAGGCAAGGATTTGGATTCCTGTTGTTCACTGCCGTATCCCCAGCACCTAGAGCAATTGACACTGGTCCAGGGGCCATTCGGTCATTGGGTTCAACCTGGGCTACTTCTAGGAATCTACAAAGTGTCCTCACCTCCTATCCAAATGTGGAAAAGAATCCATGTTATGTTGCAAAGAGGTCATCACCAGCATGTGGAAAGAACAGGGAGTAAGATTTTCTAAGAAGAGAGCTAGAGGGGAAACGCCTGTGAGCAACCACGTTGTAACCGTTGTTCTGAAATGAGCCCTTTCCTCATGGAGGACACGGTGCCTCCAAGTTTCTGGAACAGAAGGAAATCAGGGCTGATACACATAGGGCTTGTTTAATCCTCACGGAACCCGTAATATTCCCACTTTTAAAGAAAAGAATTTGATACTCAGGGAAGTGGACTGACTTGCCCAGCATCAAGCCATGGCAGAACCACGATCTTTTTTTTTTTTTTTTTTTTGAGACAGAGTTTTGCTCTTGTTGCCCAGGCTTGTGTGCAGTGGTGCAATCTCAGCTCACTACAACCTCCTCCCAGGTTCAAGTGACTCTCCTACCTCAGTCTCCCTAGTAACTGGGACTACAGGCGCATGCCGTCATGCCAGCTCATTTTCTGTATTTTTAGTAGAGATGAGGTTTCACCATGTTGGCCAGGATGGTCTCAATCTCCTGACCTCATGATCCACCCACCTCAGCTTCCCAAACTGCTGAGATTACAGGCATGAGCCACTACACCCAGCCCAGAACCACGATCTTAATCTATACCTTCCAAATTCTCATAGCTTCTCCATCAACAGGAATAATTATAACCAGCTTTAGAACAACATTGCACAATCTCCGAAGTGTTCTTTACATACAGGCTTTCTTGTAATTCCCCCAAGGGTTCCTCTGAGCATCATCTCCATTAAAAAGGTGGGGAAAGTCTTGAAGAAGTGAAATCATTTGCCACAACCCTTACCTGGGAAATTCAAAAGACTGTGAAAGGTTCTATTCACGTTTCATACACACATACAAGGTATGTAGAACATGTAGAGTTCCCAGCCAAGGTCAAAGGTCATTCCCAAGTGGGGCCTCATATTACAGTCACGAGAGCAATGGTTCTCAAAGTGTGGTCCCTGGACCAGAGCATTAGCATCACTGGGACCTTAGAAATTCCCATTCTTAGGCTTATCTCACACTTAGCAAATCAGAAACTCAAGCTGGGACCCAGCCAACTTTTAACAAGCCTTCTGAATGATTCTGATGGACATTCAAACTTGAGAACCACTTGTTAGGAGGATGAATGTTTGGAGTTGGACCTCCCAGGCTTGGATTCAGCTCAGTTATTCAAATTGAAGTAGGCTAACCTCTCTAAACCTGTTTTCTCATCTGTAAAATGAATACAATACTATTTCCCTCACTGAGTTATCGTGAGGATGCAGTGAGTATTGGCAAATAGGCAGCACTTAACCTGGTACCTAGCACAGTGCACATCACACATCCGATACATTTTAGCTAAACTTAAGATGGATGTGTGATCCCTGGGACAAGGAGCTGACAACATTTTGCTGGTGACCCTATTGGGAAACAGGTCCTCTCATGACGACTGATAAGAGTGCAAACTGCTACAATATCTCTGCAAGACTTTGGCAGTATCTATCAAAAGGCATAAAAGCATATACTCTCTTTTAAGCAATTTCACTCCTAAAACCTAATCCCACAGATGTATACACTCATGTTCACAGAAAACCATGGCTACTCCTGTGGAAGCCACATGAATGGAGACTGTTGGGTGGATTTGGAGGAAGGGGAGGTTGGAGGATGTTTTCCGAAGATGGTGAGAAATTTTCAGGCAGAAAAAAATACTAAGTGTATACTACTATGGGATAATCCAATGCATAAAAATAAATTTTTCTCTTGGGAATTTTTTTAAATTTCTGATTTGCATTCTTTCTAAGTAGATACATAGATATACAGTGGTTGACTCACAAATATAAACTAAATTGGGGAGGAAGGCTATATCTATGTGATGAAATCAAAAGTCATTTTTAAATTTTCTTCTTTATGCTTTTCTATTCAGATTTTCTTTTCTGCTTCTGAACTCAGGATCTATTAAATGCTATTTTAAAAATTCTATGTACATGCTAATCTCAATTTTGTAATAATAAATACATTGATATACATAAAAGACATATAAGAAGAATATACACCAAAATGGTTAACAGTTGGTGTCTCGGAATTTGCAGGTAATCTTTATTTTATTTACACTTTTCTGATTCCCAAATTTTCTGGAATGCTCCTGTAGTCATATTATAATCAGAAAGCCATCGAGTTCAGGCCTTTGAGTAATGTCATAGCTTGATGTAACACCCAGATCTTCAGGACTCCTCGCAGGGTGGGCGGTGATAGGGGCACAGGCTCCCATGCTGGCAGCCCTGGGGCCAACTCTCAGCTCCCCGCGCTCGAAAGCCCTGGGGATCCTGAGCCAATCATGGACCCTCCCCTGGATTCCAGTTCCCTACTGGAGAAGATGGAAACAGCTTGGACCCCAGGAGTCTTGTCAGGCCTGAACCAGGCTCTGATTTCCGAGCCAGGAGAGCGCCGCAGCGCTGAGAGGCGACGCCAGGGCGCAGCATTGCCTGCAAGATCGCGCGGCCGGAGCCGGGCGCTCCCCGCAGCTGCCGGCAGGTGGCCCAGGGCAACCGAATGCCGCCCGCGGACTTGCACCTCCGGATTTCCCAGGCGAAGTCAGGAAAGAGGTGGAGGAAGCTACGAGGAAGACATGGTCTCTCCAGCTGCGGCAAGCTAGAAAGCTGGAAAGATGCCGTGGCTTGACGTCCTACAGGCAGGAATGGATTCATCCATTCCGGATGCATTTCTTTGGGGTACATTGTACTGGGCACCTGGTTGGGGGTGTGATCGGGGACACAAAGCCAGGGTGGACCAGCCCCTGCCCTTGCCCTCAGTGCCGTCAGCACTGTGACACAGGTCAATAACACCAAGTGCTGCAGGAGCACGAGGCGGAGCCCTGAACCTTGGTGGTGGGAAGGGAGCAGGGAATGGGAAGGGCCTTAGAGGATGAAACCTCAGCCACACCAGAAGGATGAGCAGGACTTCTTCACTGGGAGAAGAAAACGGCAGAAAGGAAACCAGGGCTTCTAGGTAAGGGAGACAGTGAGTATAAAGACCTGGAGACCAGGGAAAGTGTGGCTGAGTGTAGTGTGCGGGAAGATGCCACCAGGATGCCAAGTCAAGAGGGCGCTGCAGTGCCCACAGAAGCAGCATGGATTTCATCCTAACAGCTGGGGCTCCTTCAGACGGGTTTCGTGCAGGGAAGGAGCTCTGCCACTGACTCTTTCTGTGAAATTAGACAATCCACTTGCCTTCTCTGGCCCTCGGTTTCCTCATCTGTGTAATGGGTACAATAAAAGCTACCTTACAGTCTTTTTGTGAAGATTAAAAGGGGTAAACAGAGAACCCTGAGTCAATGCCCAATACGTGTGACTTGCATTCCCTTGTCCTTTTATTTCTCTGCAATAACATTCAGATGGAAAGGACAGATAAGCGGACCGTTTCCAGCATGGCCACAGTGTCAGCCTGGCAAAAATTAGTAGTCCAGGGGAGTCATCTCAGCTGGTTTCCAGGGGCCAGGAAATCATTATCATTATCTTTGATTGCAATCAAGAACAAGTTCTGCCCTCTTATTCCCATTAATAATAAAAACGTCTCTAAAAATGCATCTTACTCTGATTATAAAAATACTATCTCCAGGAAAGATGGTAACTGAAAGAATAATTTTTTTAAAAAACATTAAAAATAGAGAAGAAAATGCCAACTCCACTGCATGCAAAAAGACTCAACCTTGTGATACAAACTCTGAATTTCCATCCATAGTGTAGGATGGAAGATTCTGGAACCCACTTCTGGAGTGGAGCAGCATCAGGTGAGGGAGAGAAGGGCTGAGCGCTGGGTAGGACACATGAGTGCAGGTACAGACGCATGTGGGGAGGACGGGAACCAAGAAGAACGTTTTCCTTTAACCTGGTTCCCTCACTGAGGGGTGAGTCACCACAGGAAGTCCAATGACGATCAAGATCCGATGAGGAGGAAGAGGATACCGTAACCAAGAGAGAAGTTGAGGCCATATTCAGCTTTCCTGGGAACCTCAGCTACCTGCACTCCTTTGCAAGGCAAAGTCTGGGTCATGGGGAATTAACAAAGGAATCCTGAGCAGCTAAGTTGAATGTCACAATAAAAAGCAGAGAGAGTAAGAAGAGGGGGCAGATAGAGAGGGACCACAGCAACTGAGAGTGGTGAGTGGGCAAGAGGCAGTTTTGGAGAGAGAGGGTGCAGAGAAAGGCAGCGATGGCAGGCGCCATCCTTAAAAGTTGGCTGAGCATGGACAGGACATGCCCATTTTGGTGTAGAGCAAGGCTTCTCATCCCTGGCTTTATTCCAAAATCACCTGCCAAGCGTTTCAAAGTTCTTATTGCTCAGGGCCCATCCAAACCAACTGCAGCTCAATATCCAGGGGAGGCCTGGGAATTGGAATTTTGAGCTCCCCAGGCCAGTCTGAGGTGCAGTCAGGATTGAGAGCTGCTGTTCTACAGACAGAATTGTGCTTTGATCTTCTTTAATAACTTTGGGGGTGATGGGTTGTGTTTTTAAGTGCATTATACTCATAAGAATGTCCAGCACTGAGCTAAGAATATTGACATTTATTATCTCATTTAAATCCAGCGATCCCCAGTTTACAGATAGTGGTGGCTAACATTCATTGAACAGTTATTTTGCCTCAGACAACCTTCATTTAATCTCACAACAACCCTGTGAAATATCTAATTATCCCCCACTACACAAATGAAATTATGGCATAGAGCATTTAGGTAACTTGCTCAAAATCAGCCAGTTAATACACGGCAGAGGCAGAACTGAACCTGCGCATCTGGCTCTCGGGCCTCCTGGTCAATACACCAACAACTGCCCAGGTGTCCCCCTCAGCTTGCCTTTCATCAGAGGGAGGGGCAGGCCAGCCTCTGATCCCAAGGTAACCACAACCAAGACTCCATTCAGAATGGCCTAGGAGAAGGAACCTCAGTGAGGCTGAATGCAAGCAGCAGATGTTCCCACACAGTAATTCATCTGCTACTGGAACATGGCTCAGCAAAGGCTCCAGTATGAATGGAGTTTGCAATTTGAAAGATGATGTGTCTGGAGCCCTGCAGCGTGATCTATTTCAGCGTGCACCTGCCTCCTCCATTCATTCCCATCCCTGCTCCCATCCTAGCTCCACCTCAAACTCCTCTTCTTTACCCTGCCCTCCTTCATACCTCAACCTCTCTGACCTAAAAAACGCTCTCTTTTTCTTTACTGTAAATATAATAGGCCACATGCAGTTGTTCACATCCTAGCACTTTGGAAGGCTGAGGCAGGAGGATGGCTTAAGCATAGGAATTCGAGATGGGGCATAGCAAGACCCTGTCTCTACAAAAAAATTAAAAGTTAGCCAGGCATGGTGGTATGCACCTATAGTCCCAGCTACTTGGGAGGCTGGGGCAGGAGGATCACTTGAACCAAGGAGTTTGAGGTTATAGTGAGCTATGATTGTGCCACTGCACTCCAGCCTGGGTGATAGAGGCAGACCCTGTCTCTAAAAAATAAAAATAATACATTATCATAAGAATAAGATAACACAGAAGTATATCACTACCCTGCACACCACCATCTCCAGCTGGATCCAATTTCCTGTGTGTTCATCCAGACCTAGTATAGGCTCATACAAACATTATGCTCATGTATAAGTGTTTTTGCTTTTAAATTATCTATAAAAATTAAATCCTGTTATACAAATTATACCACTTTATTTTTTCTCCTTAAAAAATATGCCATAAACTTTTTTCAAGACAAAAATATATTAATCTTCCTCATTCCTAAGAGGTTCATAGAATTCCAATACACTAATTCCTATAATTTATGTATCATTGATGAACATTTTTAAGTTGTTTCCACAATGTTGCTACTACACAACACAAAATGCTGTTGTGAGCATCGCTGTGCATAGCTTTATACTCTTGTACTATTGTTTCTGTAAAAGAGATTCCTAGAAGTGAGATTAGCTAGGTCATAGGATGTGAGCATATACTTTTTTTTTTGAGACAGAATCTTGCTCCATTGCCCAGGTTGGAGTGCGGTGGCACGATCTCGGCTCACTGCAACCTCTGCCTCCCGGGTTCAAGCAATTCTCCTGTCTCAGCCTCCCAAGTAGCTGGAACTACAGGTGCCTGCCACCATGCCCAGTTAATTTTCGTATTTTTAGTAGATACAGGGTTTCGACTTGCTGGTCAGGCTGGTCTTGAACTCCTGACCTCAGGTGATCCACCCGCCTCAGCCTCCGAAAGTGCTGAGATTACAGACGTGAGCCACCGCGCCCTGCCTGAGCACGTACATTTTTAGTGATAATGATGATGATGATCATCTTGCTAACTGTATTTAGCATTTACTTTGATGTGCCAGGCATTATAAGAACATTATATTCATCACCTTATTTAGTCCTTCCCACAACCCTGTAAGATGGATTTTATTATTACCTTCATTTTCATGCACTAGCATTAAGGCCTGGAGAGGTTGGCTTCTTGCTTCAAACAACACAGCTGGTAAATGAACTGTCTGTCAAAAAGGTGGTACCAATCTTCACCCTAGCCACAGGGCCATTTTCCCAACAGGATATCGTTGTCTGCAAGAACCAAAATCTAAAGGCACCTCTCGTTTGATTTGCTTTCTCACCCCTTGAGGTGAACATCTGTGGCTTCCATGATCACCACCCTATTTCAGACCATTTTCTCTCCGTCTTGGACCAGAGCCTCCACAGGCTCCTGCTCCCAGACCTCCCCCTTCCAGTGCACCCGCCACACCACCGGAACACTCACACGCTCTCCTCAAGCCCTTCGGTCTCTTGTTGCCCCCAAAGATACACTCCTGGCTCTGGCTCCTTGATCTATGATTTGAGGTCCTCCATGACGACATCCCTGCCAGCTTGTCAAGGTCACTATCCTTACTCTGGCCTTTCTGTCCTTTTCCTGTCAGTTTTTCCAAACCACAGCCCTGCACGTTCACAACCCTGGGCCTGTGCACGTGCCATTTCTTCTTTCTGGAAGGCCTTTCGATCTTTGATTTTCCTGGAAAACTCTTATCTTTCAAAGCCCAGTTAAAATGGCCTCTGTTGAAGCCAGGATAAAACCAAGAACACCAAAATTTTAGTGACAGCAAGTTTGCAAGTGATATGTATTCTGCTTTGTATTTTTTGTGCTTTCTAAATTTTTTACAATAAGTAGTTACTTTCATAATGAGAAAAAATAAAATACCTTTAATTTTCTAGCATCTTTTCCTCTGAAATTTCTTAGTCTGTGCTTTATGAAGTAGTACCTTATGTCCCTGCCTAGAGAATGCTAAATTACTCTCTGAGAGGAATCTTTCCTTGCCTCTTGGTTTGTATTTGAGTCAAAGTTGGCATCCTTTTCCTCTGAGAAAATATCCAGGGGCCAGGTGTGGTGGCTCACGCCTGTAATCCCAGCACATTAGGAGGCCGAAGCAGGTGGATTACATGAGGTTAGGAGTTTAAGACCAGCCTGCCCAACATGGTGAAATCCCATATCTACTCAAAATACAAAAATTAGCCAGGCGTGGTGGCACATGCCTGTAATCCCAGCTACTCGGGAGGCTGAGGCAGAAGAATGGCTTCAACCCAGGAGGCAGAGGTTGTGGTGAGCCAAGATCGTGCCACTACACTCCAGCCTGGGCAATAGAGCAAGACTCCATCTCAAAAGAGAAAGAGAGAGAGAGAGAGAGAGAGAGAGAGAGAGAGGAAAGAAAAAGGAAGGAAGGAAGAGAAAGAAAGAAAGAAGGAGGGAGAGAGAGAGGGAAGAAAATATCCAGGATGTCTGGCATACAGCTGACCCTCAATAAGGGGTTACTGAATGCATTAATTAACGAAGAAATCAAGCACACACACAACTTGGCTAACTTCTAAAGCATAAGCTCCTCATGCATCCAAAGGAGGATTTCTCCCTCATCTCCCCTTCCACAGGGACTAGGGATGGGCATGACCCTGAAGCAAGCGCTTACATGTGATAATTGCAGAATCCTGCTAGTCTTTGGTAGCTGTGAGAGCGTATGTTACACTTCTGGCTCCATGATGGGCCTGTGTCTCATTCCCAAATGCTGCAAGTACTGTATGAGAGCAGAGGGGTGGAGGACAGGGACTCTGCTCTGCTCCTTGATGTGAAATTCTTACTCCTTTGACCTCTCTGTGGGAGGGGCAGCCCCAAGCCTCCCCTAGATGTCCCACAGGCCCCTGCTCTCTGAGGCTTTACTTTCACAGAGGAGGAACTGAGGACATGCATTACTAGAGGAATGGAAAGAAATGCTAGGGAAAGATCAGTCCCACCAGTAGGGAAAGAATTTTCCAAAAGTTGAATGAAAATCGATCTCTTTAAGGAGGCTGCAGCCTGAACAAGGCCAAGAACTGGGTGTGCTTTGGAGGAGACTCCCGGTGGCAGCCACGAAGGTGCATGTTCCAATCTCCCTTCAGGAAGAGCTGGCAGTTCAGCTACAAGACATACAACTGGCTGCCAGCCTCCTGCTGCTACAGCTTCCAGAGTCCACCTCTGCATGCGAGTTCTAACCAAGGCCGTGCTCTTCCCAGGAAGCCCCCTCAGCCCTTGACTAGGCGTGGTGGGGGTACTCAGGCTTGGCCATTTCTTCAAATGTGGGATTCTTATTTTTTTTTTTTGCTTTTTTTTTTTGTTTTGTTTGTTTTGTTTTGAGACAGAGTCTTGCTCTGTCGCCCAGGCTGGAGTGCAGTGGCATGATCTCAGCTCACTGCAATCTCCACCTCCTGGGTTCAAGCGATTCTCTTGCCTCAGCCTCCCAAGTAGCTGGGATCACAGGCATGTGCCACCATACCTGGCTAACTTTTATATTTTTAGTAGAGATGGGGTTTTACCATGTTGGTCAGGCTGGTCTTAAACTCCTAACCTCAAGAGATCCACCTGCTCTGGCCTCCCAAAGTGCTGGGATTATAGGCATGAGCCACCGCACACGGTCCAAATGTGGGATTCTTCTAAAAACCATCTTTGCTCTAGGACTTGGTGCTGCATTGGCAGAATGTCAGATTGGCATCACAGTCTGGAGGTTTTCCCTATTTCCTCCCACTTTTACCTTTCATAGCTGCTCTGCCCAATGCGCCTCTGGCTTGGCTAACATTTCCTGAGCATTTATTATGCATCAGGCACTGTGCCAAGGGATCTATGTGCCTTGCCGCTCAGTCTCTACAGCAATCCTGTCAGATAGAAACCGATAGCACCCATGTTATAGGTCAGGAAACTGAGGAACAGAAGCATGATGTCGCTCACCTTGTGTGTGGGGAGAAGGGAAGCACAGCCAGGAAGAAGTGGAACCAAGATTGGGTTTGGGGATTGGATCTGCACCTTCCACAGGGAAAGACACGCTTCTCACGGCTCTGTCCTTGCCACTGGATGTTTTCTAGGCTCTAATTTCCTCTAGATTTGAACAATGAACTTTCCTTCTTGGAATTTGTCCAATTTTGGAATGAAGTTTCCTGGTCCAGCCACAAATTCATTAGCAAAAACTAAAATTAAGGGCTTCCCCTCTGTATGGTGTCCCCCAAAGTCCTGCCTTGGGGACTTGACTGTCAAGTAAAGGAAAGCACTCAGTGTGCAGAGAGCACTGGAAGACCTGCTTTGGTTTCCCCAAGATCAGCTGGCCCTGAAAGGCAAGACCTGGTTTTGGAAGATGCTGCAGGTTAGAGGAAGAATGGGGTTTCTCTACCTTTCACATCAGAAATGTGTTACCAGGCCGGGCACGGTGGCTCAAGCCTGTAATCCCAGCACTTTGGGAGGCCAAGGCAGGCAGATCACCTGAGGTCAGGAGTTTGAGACCAGCCTGGCTAACATGGTGAAACTAATAGAAATACAAAACATTAGCCGGGAGTGGTGATGCACGCCTATAATCCCAGCTATGCAGGAGGCCAAGGCAGGAGAATTGCTTGAACCCAGGAGGCTGAGGTTGCAGTGAGCTGAGATCACACCATTACCTTCCATCTTGGGCCACAAGAGTGAAACTCTGCCTCAAAATTAAAAAAAAAAAAAAAGAAAGAAAGAAAAAAGAAATATGCTTCCAAGAACAGCATGGGGAAGTTCCCAGCAGGGTGCCTGACTTGCCAAGTGACACCGTTAGTCACCCCTCTTGCCCCAGAGGCTCTGCTTAGCTCTTCTACCAGCCAGAATCTCTTTCATCTATACCTCACAGCCACAGACTTTCAACTGTAGACCTCCATGGTCTAGATATTCTCTGGTCCCCTGTCACCTCCAGGAGCTGCTCTCCAAAGTCTCATCTGTATACAAGATTCAGCAGATCCAATGAAGGAAATAGACCAGACCAGGAATTTGATTTTGAAATGAAATGAAAACAGAATCAAGCAGCACAAACCTGGTTTCCAGCCCAGGAACCAGGCACCATGTCCTGAAAAATAAGTCACTGTATGAACTTGGGCCAATTACTTCTTACCTCTTTGGGCCTGTTTTCTCATCTGCAAATGAGGATAGTAATATTGCCTGCCTAACAAGGATTTCCTGAGGATCACAGGCAGTGTGCTTAACTCAGCACCTCGCACACAGCCAGCTTTTAATATATCTTAGTTACCATCTCATTTTGGGTCAAGTAGGACTTCTTGAACCTACTTCAAGGTTGCCTTATGACGTAATCCCAGGAAGCACAACTGGAAGAGTAAAAGGAGAAAAGCTACTAAAAGTTGTCATCCCATGGGCCAGGCGCAGTGGCTCACGCCTGTAATCCCAGAATTTTGGGAGGCCAAGGTGGGCGGATCATGAGGTCAGGAGTTCAAGACCAGCCTGGCCAACATGGTGAAACCCTGTCTCTACTAAACATACAAAAATTAGCTGGGCATGATGGTGGGCGCCTATAATCCCAGCTACTCGGGAGGCTGAGGCAGGAGAATCATTTGAACCCAGGAGGCAGAAGTTGCAGTGAGCCGAGATCAAGCCCTTGTACTCCAGCTTGGGCGACAGGGCAAGACTGTCTCAAAAAAAAAAAAAATTGTCATCCTGAGTGGCTTTCTGCTGTGGGCCACCTAAGGCTTAGGCCCTCTGAGGAACAGTGTGGAATATGCATTAGAACTGCCAGGAAGCTGGAGCTCTTGTCCCCGGACTCCCAGCCCTCAAATGTAAGAGATGCCCTGGGAATCACTGACAAGCCCCACAGCACATCTGCATACACCTGTGTGAAGAAGAAAACCCTCTGCCCAGTGAAGAGAGGCCAGTATTCAAGGAGGAGTGTGGTCAGCTTGCAGGCCAACTCAGGAGGCCCAGGAGGGCATGCGGGGCATTCCTTCTGCTCCAGTTCCCATTACTGTTACCTGTAAAGACAAACACAGGTCACACAGTATATGCACTTAAATATATAGGCCACGACAAATGGCTTCATGGTTTACTGCAAAGGAAAGAAGGGGAACCACCAGTTATTCTACTGGGGGCTTTCATGGCCAGGGACTGTGCTAAGCATGTAATCCTCATGCAACTCATGAACTTGGATGTGAATATCCCCATTTCGCAGGAAACAAGACTGAGGCAAAGAGAGGTTATATATCTTGCTCAAGATCCTACAGACTGTAAGAGGCAGAAATGGGATGCAAAAACACAAAACCAGACTATGCTGTCAATCATCTAAACCTTTGTGGAATTGAACTGAAAATGGCATGATTCTATGAAGTGGTTTGGAGGCCTGGTGAGTGGGTGGGGCAGGCCAGCACTCAAAGTCAGGTGCCAAGAAGGCTGAGTTTGAAGGCTGGGTGCAGTGGTTCAAGCCTGTAATCCCAGCACTTTGGGAGGCTGAGGTAGGTAGATCACCTGAAGTCAGGAGTTCGAGACCAACCTGACCAACATGGCAAAACCCCATCTCTACTAAAACACAAAAATTAGCCAGGCATGGTGGCAGGAACCTGTAATCCCAGTTATTCGTGGGGCTGAGACATGCGAATAGCTTGAACCCGGGATGCAGAGGTTGCAGTGAGCCAAGATTGCACCATTGCACTCCAGCCTGGGCTACAGAGCGAGACTCTGTCTCAGAAAAAAAAAAAAAAAGGAAGGCTGAATTTGTGACTTTATTAGATACTTCCCAAGGGCCTTCCTCTAGACCAGAAGGATGTCTCTTCTGTTCTTAGGGAAGCTGTATGGAGTACCCTTGACATAACTAACTCCATCTTAGGAAAAGGCTCCACTTGATGATTCATACGGCACTCTGCCAACAAGGATAAGATGTTTTGTTTAATAAACAAATTTTAAAAAATTAAGACTGCATCCCACCAGATAAGGACACAAACAAGCACTCTCTTCCACTATCAGTTTTCACCAGAGGTCTCTGTGACTATAAAAGATTAGGCCTTCAGCGGCTCAAAATGGTCATCTTAACTGACACCATCTCGCTGTCACTCATGATAAGAACTTGGCATCTGCTGCCAAAGGCTCTGTCACCTCAAACTCTTCCTCACAAGACCAAGAGACAGCCTAGCCCAGACCAGGCCCCCTTGTGTCTTCTTCGCTCTCCCTGGACTGCTTTATTAACCCTTTCTCCTATCTCTTTTTCCCCTTGATGTTAAATGCTACATTGTTTGTTGTGGAATGTTTAATCTATAACACTTATATATTGATCAAGTACACTATCATGCATGGTTGGGAGTATTGACTTATAGAGTGGCTTGTGCCTGTGTGCCCGCACCTCTTACTACCGAGTAAGTGGGAAGTACAAAGGAGAACTGCCTCCTTGGGAACTCAGAACTCGTGGCTTTGGGGATTGAATCACAATCGATAAAGGCCTGACATTGTGGAAAGACAAGTATGTGTGGACCTGGCTATTTCTTTTCTTTTTTTTTTTTTTTTTTTTGAGACAGAGTCTTGCTCTGTCGCCAGGAGCCAGGCTGGAGTGCAGTGGTGTGATCTTGGCTCACTGCAACCTCCACCTCCTGAGTTCAAGCAATTCTCCTGCCTCAGCCTCCCGAGTAGCTGGGACTACAGGCACCCACCATCCCACCCAGCTTATTTTTGTATTTTTAGTAGATATGGGGTTTCACCATGTTGGCCAGGATGGTCTCGATCTCTTGACCTCATGATCCACCCGCCTCGGCCTGGACCTGGCTATTTCTAACCTGGCACTGCTCATGACAGAAGCCAAAGCAATAATTTGCATCCTTAGAATGAGAATGGTCCTGCCTTCAGAGGGACTTCAAGTCATTGCTAGTAGTGCTCCCTTTCATTCTCAACTATCCTGGTTTGGGCAAGACATTGCATGTGCTAGATATAGTGAACCTCCCCCGCCCCGGTTTCTCTTCAAAGAATCAGTGTATCAGTATGTTCAGCTCTCTTATTATTTAATTCTCCATTTTAAAGTTTAACTTCCTTGTAGTTTCAGTAAACAACCTTTTCCACCAGTTCTAATCAGCAGTTCACATCTTTTCTCCCGGTCCCCTGCCCCATCCTGACTCATTCCCGTCACCTGCTCTGGTCACCTGCTTTGACCTGCCTATAACTGTCCTTCCACCAAACCTTCCCTTCCTCCCCACCCAGCCACCCCAGCTCATACCCCTGCTCCCTTTAAAATAATCAATTGGAATTAGACTAGACTGTGCAGTCTAACCCTAGCCAATAGGGAACAACACAGCAGCAGGGGTGACCTCTGTCAGGCATAAGTACCCCTTCCACTCCCTTGTCCAGGTGTGTGCTCACCATTGCTCCATCTGTGAGCTGCACCCTTTTATAGAAGTAAATTGCCTTGCTGAGGAAATTTATATTTGATGGCTACTTCTTTTGTGGCACCAAAAATTTATATGTAACACGTCTTCCTATACAAAATGCTATTGAGTTAACAAAAAGTTTCCACACAGGCTATTTTATCTTATTCTCCCCGCAGCCTTAAGAGGGAGCTGTTTATGACACCATTTGATGGAGGAGCAAATCAAGACAGAGAGAGGCTGCCCTGAAAGGCCCTGGCCTGGCTGAGACTGGAACCAGACATCTCTTTTGATTCCAAAGCCCAAGGTCTTTCTGCGTGATCTTCATGCATTGTTCTTACATTGATTCGGTCATTTATTTATTCATCTTTCACTCATTTATTCTTTGTCTTTAGAGCACACTGTGCCAGTTCTTATGTTTCTGCTTCCAGAAGTTCAGGGTACAGAATGAAGCAAAAGCCAGGCTTGACAGAAGTGAGCCATGTTCACACCACTGCACTCCAGCCTGGGTGACAGAGTGAGACCCTGTCTCGAAAAAGAAAAAAGAAACTCAGCTGTCTCCCTGGGGATTTCATCAACCAGGAAAGATAAACTAAGAGCGCAGGAGAGGGGACTGGAGGTTGACACCAGCCCAGACAGATTACGACCTATTCTTCTAAGAGCTCCTCCAGACAACTTTTATGACCTTTTATTGCATAACAGCAGGACAATGTTTATTCCCATACATTTCCTCCCTCACCCTCCAATAACTAGTATCTCTACTACCCTCCAGAAGCCCCAAGTCCATATTTGTTTCTATAGCTCAGGATGCTATATAAGCTTCAATCATCTGACCATTCATCCAGTGTCATATTCTGTGGAACTCCCGTGCATACCTATATAATTAGTTTGTCTCCTGTTAGTCTATCCTATGTCAGTTTAATTCAGAGCCTAGCCAGTGAACCTAGAAGAGTGGAGAGAAGCCATTATTCCTCCCCTAAAACACAATATATATGTATATGAAATTGTTAACAATGGCGAATTTGTATGGGTCTGCAGCAACCTCAATTCTTGCCTCCTCAGAAGAAAGAATTCAACTGAGAGACAGAAAGCAGAGAGACAGAGGCAAGTTTTAGAACAGGAGCAAAAGTTAATTAAAAAGTTTAGAGCAGGAATGAAAAGAAGTAGACTGGGCCAGGCATGGTGGCTCACGCCTGTAATCCCAGCACCTCGGGAGGGGGAGGCAGGCGGATCACTTGAGGTCAGGAGTTCAAGACCAGCCTGACCAATATGGAAAAACCCTGTCTCTATTAAAAATACAAAATTAGCCATGCGTGGTGGCGCATACCTGTAATCCCAGCTACTTGGGAGGCTGAGGTAGGAGAATCACTTGAACCAGGGAGGTGGAGGTTGCAGTGAGCGGAGATCGTGCCATTACACTCCAGCCTGGGCAACAAGAGAGAAACTATGTCTCAAAAAAAAAAAAAAAAAAAGAAAGAAAAAGAAAAAAGAAAAAAGAAAGAAAGAAAAGAAGTAGACTGAAATAGGGCCAAGCAGGTGACTAGACAGATTCAACTGTGCTGTTTGACCTTTGACTTGGGGTTTTACATGCTGGCACGCTTCCAGGGTTGCATTACCTCTATCCTGATTCTTCCCTCGGGGTGGGCTGTCTGCATGCACAGTGGCCTGCTAGCACTTGGGGGGGGGGGCTTCATGCTCAGTGTGTTTCCTGGAGTTGTACGCATGCTCGTTTGAGGCATTCTTCCGTGACCAGTCAAGTGTTTAAACTCTGACATTTTGCCTCTTAGTAAGCATGCTTGAGCCCACTCGCCCAATTTTTGCTATCTTTTTGGGAAGCTGCTGATCGCCAATTTCAGGTGTTTCTATCTGTTGGGAGACTGCCTTTCCTGGCGCTGGCTGCAACCCATTATTATTTTAGCGAGACAATTAACAACTGCCTTAACATCACTTGATGGTCACCTCCCATTCCTGGTGGGAGGGAAGGGGGCCCCTCTCCTACCCTGCTCATGTCTGCCTGACTACATCTTGTAACAGAATCACCACTTTGTACACCTTGAATATATTCGGTCTTCATGTCTCAATGAAATATTTTAAAATTAAAAGAAGAAAAATCAGGCTTGAGCCCTTGTCTCAAAGCCCTTGGGATTCTGCACATGCTACAGTGTGGCTCCAGCTCTTTGAACCTTTCTCTAGGTTTTAAATCCTGCTTCTGGCACTAGCTAAGTGGCCCTACCTGGGCAAATCTCGGATTCTACATCTGCAAATTAAGATAATCAGAGCAACTGCCCACCTCCTGAGCTGCTGGAAGGATGGTAAGAGATAATGCATGGAGAGAGCTTGGTGCCATGCCCTGTACACAGGAAGCACTCAGCAAAATGCAAGCCAGTACTTCCTTTATCAGGCGGGAAACACCCCCTAGATCTAACCTAGGGGATGGAGTGAGCTTTAGGAAACCAGAGGATTGGGGTTTTGTTTCTTGTTTTTAGCTCTTAACCAGGAACAATAATTGAAAACTTTATTTCCCCTCAGGGAACACGATCACGTTTTAAAGGAAACAGCTGGGGGTGTGGGATGTACAGTTATTTGGCTTCCAAGGTAAAGGAACTTGGGAAATGTTGAGCCTTCATTTCTGCATCTATGCTCCATTTATTCTAAGAGAGTTCCCATTTAATCATACGAGGAAGGCAGAATCAAAGGGGGCATATTTGCATCATAAAAGTGGTAATTGAATTCAAATGTGTGGAGTCTTTACCTTTCAGAGTTCCCAATCCTTTTGTTCTCCCTTCTAATCATTCCTGGCAGTTTCTGTAAAAGGCTAAAATGTGGCACAGGAAGATATCAATACAGGAGGGAAAAGAAATATGGTCATAAAAGGGGTTAATTCGAATTGTGGGCAGAAAGCATTTCTTCTTCTTTTTTCCCTTTTCCCATGTGGGGCCCAGACCCAGAGGGAGGGAGCTGTGACTGGCAGCCGCTGAAGAAAAAAGCAACTGAATTTCTGGTTTCCTTTTCTTTCTTTCCTCTCCACCCAGTGCAGAGGGGCGTGGGGCTATTTCTTCAAAGAGGAATTTTAAAACATCCATACATGTCTGTTTTTAAAAACAAAGCTATTCATTAAATGCAAGCAAAACACTTGAAAATCTTATGACCAATTAGAGAGGCAGAAAGGCACTGACTGAGGGTTCCACTTCATCTCCTCAAAATTGATGTGCTCGTATTATTTCCATTTTACAGATGAGGAAACTGAGGTTTAGAGAGTTCAAGAAAGTCCTAGAAATTGAGTGAGGGAGGCACTGAATTCCATTCTTTTTGCTAGAAAGAAATTTAGAAAAAGGCAAAAGGGGAAAGAAAAGGAAAGAGAGAAAAAGAAAAAAGAAAGAGAAAGGGAGAGGGGAGAGGAGAGGCATCTTATTTGGTATTATGAAGTGAAAAATATAAGGAGACAGATTCTGAGACACACCCTGAGCCAGAGCTGAGTATCAGAAATAGATGCAGAAAAATAAAGGCTGTGTGGAAATGTTATCCAGCAAATGGGCTCGCTGCCGGGTGCGCATGGAAGCCAATACCATGGCACCAGCGCTTGAAAAAAGAAAGGCTTTTATTGCAAAGCCAGCCAGCAAGGAGAACAGGGGCCCAAACTATCTCCCCAGTTTGGGGACTGCGGCAACTTTTAGGGATCAGAGGGCAAGGGAAAGGATTTAGGAATGCTGGCTTGTCAGAGTCTGATCGGAGGGTTTCAAATTTGACCATTTATGGTAAGGTATGCTGAGTCCTGGATCTTTCTAAGCAATGGACCCCTCGCTTCTGAAAGAGTTCTGGCGTGGAGTTCCGGTGATGGAGATCCGGTGGTCAGGTTCCGACCAAGTCCCAGGCTTCCTGGTCCTGGAGGGAGAGATCATTGGTTCCGGGCGTGGTTAAGGGAGAGCTTTATCCTACTGCGCATGCCCGCGCTACGTGACTTGCAGTTTTTGTCTCTGTTCTGCTTACAAGGTATCAGGACGCTTTCTTAGCAGTAGGCTGTTTGGACTGGTCCTACAGTCATAGAAATAAACCTCTTGTGGGTGCGTGAGTAAGAAAGTGAAGCCCAGCTGGGTGCGGTAGCTCATGCCTGAAATCCCAGCACTTTGGGAGGCCGAAGCAGAGGATTGGGGGGTTGAGGGGAGAAATCGCTTGAGGTCAGGAGCTCGAGACGAGCCCAGGCAACATGGTGAAACCCTGTCTCTAATAAAAGTGCAAAAATTAGCCAGGCGTGTTGGCATGTGCCTGTGGTCCCAGCTACACAGGAGGCTGAGGCAGGAGGAGCACCTGGGCCCTGGAGGTGGAGGTTGCAGTGAGCCAAGTTCATGCCACTGCACTTCAGCCTGGGCGATAGAGACAGACTCTGTCTCAAAAAAAAAAGAAAAGAAAAAAAAAAGAGGTGAAGCTGCCTGGTAGGGACCCTGTAGATAGCATGTGTCCCTTCTAAAAGGTCAGGTTAAAGACAGTGAAGACAGTGGCAATGTAGTTTATCTCCCCAACTCCTCTCACAAACACATACAGAATAACTAGGATAGCAAAAGAAAAAAGCCCCGGGGGCGGATTATGAGGTCAGGAGTTCGAGACCATTGTAACCAACATGGTAAAACCCCCGTCTCTACTAAAAATACAAAAATTAGCTGGGCATGGTGGCACGGACCTGTAATCCCAGTTACTCAGGAGCCTGAAGCAGGAGAATTGCTTGAAACTGGAAGGTGGAGGTTGTGGTGAGCCGAGATCGTGCCACTGCACTCCAGCCTGGGGAACAAGAGCGCAACTCTGTCTCAAAAAAAAAAAAAAGAAAGAAAGAAAGGAAAAAGCCTCAGACAACATATTTAACACAGATAATTGAGTATCCCAGAATACAGGAAGCTGGAGTGGAAGCACTGATGGTGGTGACAGTCACCTGGAATGCAGCTCTGTGGGCTTTCTGGGCTCTCCAAAACGCAAAGAAAAATGAGCCACACAAAGGGGACACTGATAGGAACAGAATGCAAGATGACCAGGGCAGGACATTTGCAGGTAGAGGTGGGAAAAGTTTGTTAAATAAAATTTATAGGATGCCATGATTTTGGATTGGCTACAACTCCAACTAGGAACAAAAACTGCTCTCTTGAAGTCCTATGAACAGAAGTTGGACAATCACATATAAATTTCAAGGAAGAAGTCTCATGCCTGATGCCTTATGTATGGGCCACACAGAGAGTTCACCAAAATGCCCAAACCCATAACCAGTGACATTCACACTGCAAACAGGGGTGAGAGGCTGATAGCTTCACGCTGTGGATAGCTATTCCCAAGACTTCAGAACAAAACTCCCTGTCATAAAGAGACTCTTACCCCTCTTAATTTTCCTTTGCTTTTATGTCTACCTTTTTCACTTGGCAGGATAATGCTATAGTTGGAATTTCTGTGGTTGACTTGACAAAATATTGCATCTGTCATGCCTAACCCAAATCTTTACATGATCTAAAGGATCTGTTGTCTACCCAGTGAATAACGTCAGTAGCTTCCCTAATGCAACTTTTGTTCACATTGTGCTTCTATGGAGTCAAACTTCTAGCCCCACTTGTTCGCCCTCTCTGCTTTAATTTAACCCAGTACTGGTTAATAGACTTCCCTACTAGGAAGGAACAGGGAGGAGTCTATGCAGTTGCTGATGCTTCCTGTTACATATGGATAAATAAATTGGGTACTGTAGAAACTCGGTGAAAAAATTATCAAACAGGCTACTTGGTTAAAATGCAAAGACTCCTCATCTGGCTCATTCTTTGACGATTTGATTTTGATTTTCATTGTTCATTCTTTGATCCGTTTGATTTTCACTGGTTTGGGTCATAGAATACGCCCCTGGCTAAGGAGCGTTCTCCATACTCTTGGTATTATCCTTCCGAGAGTCATTATGAGACTGCTATTATGATGGTAGTCTCCTTGGTGCATGGTATCCTCTCAAAAAGCCTTAAATGCCTCCATGCAGCCATTTGCTGAACACTAACGGTATCTGGTTGCAATGATGAAAACGTCAAGAAATTCATGATAACAAGGACAGTGTAACCTATGAATGACATGTTGACACCAAAAACCAAAGATGATGTTGACTGAGGGTTGAGTTGATGTTGACTGAGGGTGGAGTTAATGCCGTAAATTTTGGTCACACTCTCGTCTAGATGAATGCCTGGCCAAAAGGTGGGAATCGCTAAGTAAAGCAATTGGTTTGGGTGGAGCTCCTGAATTAGGCCTAACAGACCAAACTAGAAAGGAGTCACTCATGATGAAGTTCCACACTACCAAGCTGAAATGAAGTTGTTTATCTAACCTTCTGAGAAATCAGAAGAAAGAGAGACAGAAAGATAATAGCCAAATCTCCAAACAGGCAGTGTTAGCCAGCGTGATTCGGAAACTCCCTCTGCTTTCACCTTTATAAGAAAAGTAAGTTCGAAATGACCAATTTGCTTTTTGTGTTTTGTGGTTTTGTTTCTGCTTTCCTCAGTCCTTTTCTGCTTGCAAAATCTGCTCAACTCATCGGAACACTTATTCTGTTTTACAGAATGAGGTGTCACCCAATTCTACCATCACAAATAAAAGCCAATTAAGATCTTTAAACTCAATTCTGTTGTACATTTGCAGGATACTTGGTAGGGAGTGGGTGGTGAGCAGAGGAGAGAGATCTCTGAAAGTACTGGGAAGCTTGCTGCACTGAAAGGTCCTATTTTTTAATGTTTTGTGAAAGCAACAGAAGAAAGAGCCATAGACTGTGAGACATCAAAGAGAAATAGCACCGGAGCCTTATTAATGGTGGCAAGACAGATTTTACCTTGACTACTGCAGCAGGGAAGAGAGACTCCAGCATAAACAGAGCCCGACTCCAATTAAGACAAAGGTGACTGAGGTTTTTAAAGGAAAAACAAAGAGGAAATAAGAAGGGGTTATGGGGAAATTGAATATTACAGAGGGATATAAGTGAAGAATTACTGAAAATTGTTTGGCAATGTGGGTTGGAAGTATGTGCACTTTGCAGTTTGGCTGCATTGAGTCTTTCTGAGCAAAGCCTCAGCACAGGGAGTTGCCTTTAGGGTCATGGTCTAGTGCAGGTGAAAGCCAGGCTAAACTTTGGTCAAGTTCCTTAGCATAATGTTTGGGCAAGTCCTTTCTGGTGCATGAGGGTGCACAGTTCACAGTGGCTGGGAATGCTGGTCCACCCCTACCTCTTGCACAGTGTAGAAAAAATATATATATTCTTCAGTAGAAAACTATGCATTATTGGCCGGGTGCGGTGGCTCACATCTGTAATCCCAGCACTTTGGGAGGCCAAAGTGGGCGGATCACGAGGTCAGGAGTTTGAGACCAGCCTGGCCAGCATGGTGAAACCCTGTCTTTCTAAATATACAAAAAAATTAGCCTGGCATGGTGGCAGGCGCCTGTAGTTCCAGCTACTCAGGAGGCTGAGGCAGGAGAATTCCTTGAACCTGGCAGGCAGAGGTTGCAGTAAGCCAAGATCTGGGCCATAGAGCAAGACTACAAATGAAGAAGTAAAAAGAAAAGGGCTAAGAGAAAGTGATAGATATAGAACATATTCTTAATAGATTAGAATACCCAGCATGTATCTAATAGTTCCCAAAGATGAGAATGGAATGCAACACAAGAGAATGAAAATTATACAGAAATTACGGGAGGCCACTGTTTTGGATTGAGCTTCAATACACTAGGCTCCAACAAACCAGATCAAACCAAAACAGAGACACTCATGCTAAGTACCACAGAGTCAAACCACAACCTTAAGACAACAGATAGATCTCAAAAGAGACCAGTTCTTCCTGAAATCAGAAGATTCCCGTCTGAGTCATCATTATAAGGAACTCCCTTCTGCCTTAACCTTTAAACAAAAGTAACCTGAAGTTACCCAATGTTAACCAGCTTTTTTTTTCCTATTGTTCTGTTCCTTGTTCCCACCTCATAAAACCCACGGTTCTATTACTACCCAGTGAGAGCTCTCAGTCTATTTTATTGAGTGGACGCTATCCTGATTCATGAATTGCAAATAAAAGCCAATCAGATCTAGAAATAAATTTGTTGCAATTTTGTCTTTTAACAGTTCTGGCGTTGTAGGACTTTTTCCTTAGTTCAGCTAAAAACGGGGTCCTTGTCACGCGACCAGGAAAGATTAGGCTCGTGAACACATAGAAGGGTGAGAAAAATGGGATTTATTGGGTGAAAAGGAAAAAAAATCGCAAAGCCAGAGAGGTTCCTGTTCACAGGCTCCCATCTCAGATTGAATCCCAGGTTGCCCCGCAGAACCCGAGTGGCCAGACTCCTGCCCCCTGCAAACGGCACAAACCTCCCGAGGCTTCACCCCAGTGCGTGCTCCTCCCAGGGCAAAGGCCAGTCAGAGGCCCTAAGGGAGCCCTTTTTACTTGGCTGTATCACTGGCAACCACAAAGGGACCCAAAGGACCCAGCTGATGGCTCCCAGGACCCCTTGCGAAGTTCAGGCTCTCTCTTTGCCTCACAGAACCCTGAGCATCATAAGTCAGTGCCTCTCGGGTCAGATGCTGCCTTTTTTGCATTGGACCACCTGATCTTTCTGGCTTCCAAATCCAGGGATAGTTTATGCTGTGAACCGGTGTAGGACCTCCTGGGGTTTGCAGTGGCTGAAGAGTCACTGGCAGAGCTGCGGTTTTAAATGTCATTGACAGCAGTTGCAGTACACAGTCATCACTGCGGGGCCACAAGCTCCAGCTTTAGGAATTCACAGAAATTTGAGTTCCATCCTCTTCCTTTTTCTTGCACACTTGGGTAGGGGTTGAAATCATTGGCTAAGATGGCCAGGGGGATCTCAGTCCCAAAGCCACAACTTGACTGGTGGGCATGAATTAGGCATTTAAGAGTTATCAGAGCACTCGCAGCCAAAACATAAGGCTTCCGTCAGAGGATAAGTGGGCCACAGGATGGGGCAGTTGACACAAGGCCACTCACCAGCCTCAAGAAAACATTTATGCAATGAAGGAACAGAACTAACGAATCACATGATCCAACCCTGTGGTGTTTCCCTCTTAAGCCTTTTTCTTGGCCCTTGTAAGGCCCGTCACCTCGCAGGGAGCTCGGACATGCCCACCCCCACTCCGGGAGCTCCCCTCCATGCCTAGAAACTACGTCACCACTCCACGCCCGGCACCAAGCTCTGCACTCAGCACCTAGCTCGCCATTAAAGAACCCCACTAAAATTTAAAAGAAGCCCCACCAGGACCTGCCCAATAGCATTTTGTCCCATCCAGGCCTCACTCCCCATGGGCGGCCCGCTCACCGGAAATCCCGCCTACCTGCCAATGGCAGCTTGCCCCCATCCACGTCCTGCTTCCCCACAACCAATCAGAACGCCTCCACTCCCTATGAAACCCCATGCCTGACTTCTCCGACCCCTCCTGTCGGACCGCAGAACCTCACCCAGGAGCCGATTACATTTCTTTATTTCAATAACTGGCCTCCATTGCCTCTCATTTAAACCTTACAAGTGGTGCCAAAACCCGGGGGGGGGGTTGTAAGACCCCTCCTGGGGGAAACCGACTCCTCCACTCAAAGCCAGACCAGGGAGCTGCTCTGCTGCAAGGTAAGACTTCTGTTGCCCACAACCCCTCCCACTGTTTGCCTTGTGGACTCTCTGCTCATAATCGTGGCCGCGTCGGGGACTCCTTCTTGTTTCTTGCCGTGGGCCCCGGGCCCTGGCCTCGTCTCGAGGACCTGAGCGTAGAGGAGATGTCCCTACACTCTTGTCTTCTCCCCGTAAGGGGTTTTTCAGGGTCAGGATTCTGAGGCAGACATCCCCAACTTCCTGAACCCTCTCGTATCCTCTGGTGTTCGGTAGTGCAGCCCAGGACACTGAGCCACTCTTCCAACCATCTCTGCAGCAGCAGCTGAGGTGTGGGTAATCAGAAGTCCTGTTTGCAAGCCCAGGCCCTGCCCAGGAGCAGGACTAAACCCCTGGCTTGCGCCACTAAAACGTCTATCTCAAACTCGCCCTTTGGCATATAAACGCCACTTTCAGTTTCTCTTCCTGACCTCGGCACAAGTAAGCGAATTAGTAAGTAAAATCTAAGCAACAAATCCAGATTCGGCTGTAATCTTGGCTCCTGTTTCTGCTCCTATCTCCTAACTCTCTCTCTCCCTCCCTCTCTCTCAAGATGGTGGCCGTTTCCCGCTCCTAACTCTTTCTTTCTCCCTCTTTCAAGATAGCGGCCATTTCCTGCTTAATGGAGTAACTGTACTTTCAGTTTCTCTTCCTACCCCTGGCACGAGTGAGAGAGTGAGTGAGTTTATGTGTAGTCCCACGGCCTAATGGCTACGGGTTTATGTGGGCCTCAACCCACAGTTCCACGAGGATGTCATAAGGCATAACGGTGATTCACCTCTGGACTGAAAGTTCTGAGGTGACCAGGCCTGGGGGTTATACGGGTACACCTTAGCCAAGACGCCCTGAAACATCCCTTCGGGGACATGGCCAGGAACACATCAGACTGGTCTCCCATCTAGGGGGCACCCACCCTTTGTCCGTCAATCTTACATGTGGTTCTGTCTTTATTGTAGATTTGCTGGTTTTGTTAAACTCCTGTTAGCTGATGTACAGTGGTTTAGGCCTGCTTCCCTTAAAGTAGCAGATATTCTACAGTGGGTAACAGACCACTGGCTGCAGGGAAACTTTGCTGACTTCAGGCCCCTAGAAATAACTCTGTTCTCTTTTTTCCTCCTACTCTTGTTCTACCACTGAGGTCTCACTCCCTAGCCTTGTCTTACTCTCACTTCCTCTAATTCTTCCATGTGGCAAATAGCTCTAGCCCTGTCTCTTTTTATCTTCTTCCTTATTATAATCATTGCAGCCTGTAAGTTCTCTCAGCCACCCCCTCTGGGAAAGGAATACTTCTGCCCGTGTTGGGTGTAATATCTGTTCCTATCCCTTCCTTGCCTCCAACTACCCCACAAAAGCCAACTATGGGTAATCAGGAATCCCGCCTAGATCCCAAGTCACCATTGGGATGTCTGGTCCAAAATTTACCCAAACTGGGCCTCTCCACAAAAAAGAAAAGGCTGCTTTTCCTTTCCACTGTAGCCTGGCCACAGTATCTCCTGGACAACCAGTCTAAGTGGCCTCCAGAGGGCACACTCGACTTCAAAGTTCTAACAGATCTAGTTAATTTTTGCCAGAGAAAGGGCAAGTGGTCAGAAGTCCCCTATGTCCAGGCCTTCTGGTACCTGTGATCCCGACCCGCCCTCTGCTCTTCTTGTTCCTCCACCCAGGTCCTGTTAGCCAAAACCCCCACTTTGCCCTCAGCCCCACCCGACTCTGAACTCTCTGAAAACCCAGAAGACCTGTCCTGCCCCACCCGCTTTACCAACCCTCCTCTTTATGCGAGGTCTCAACTCCCTCTTCCCTCTTCTCCTTCTCTTCCCGAAAGCCCTAATATGACTTCCCCTGTCAGTGCTCATACCTACTCTCACAACCCCCCACTCCTCTGCCCTTTGCGTGAGGTAGCCAGGGCCAAGGGAGTTGTACGAGTGCATGTTCCGTTTTCTCTCTCTGACCTATCAGCTATCAAAAAATGCCTAGGGTCTTTCTCCACTAACCTGACTGCCTACACCAAAGAATTCCACTATCTTACCCAGGCATATGACCTAACCTGGCATGACACATATGTAATCCTGTCCTCCACCCTCACCCCAGATGAGCAGGACCGGATCCTTATAGAAGCCCAGGCATACGCTGATCAGGTACACCTAACAAACAATCAAATGCCAGTAGGCGCAGCGGCAGTCCCCGAAGCTGACCCTAATTGGGACTATCAGACTGGTCAAGATGGTCGCCGCTGCCAAGACCAAATGTTACAGTGCCTCCTAGTGGGCATGCAAAGTGCAGCCCAAAAGGTAGTTAATTATGACAAGTTGAGGGAAATTACTCAGGGACCTGATGAAAACCCAGCTGCCTTCCTTGACCAATTAACTAATGCTATGATCCTCCATACCCGGCTGGATCCAGCCTCCTTAGCGGGGACTACAGTCCTAGCCACCCACTTCATCTCCCAGTCGGCGGCTGATATAAGAAAGAAACTTAAAAAGGCTGAGGAGGGCTCCCAAACTCCCATACGGGACCTGGTAAACATGGCGTTTAAAGTTTTTAATGGCCAAGAGGAAAAGGCTGAGGCAACCCAACAGGCCTGCCTGCAGCAAAAGGTGAGCCTTCAAACCCAAGCTCTTGTAGCAGCCCTGAGGCCGGCAGCCCACTGAACATCCAGTGGAGGGGGTCCATCAAAATCCTCCCAAAATTCTTCAAGGGCCCCGCCCAGGCCCTGTTTCAAATGTGGTTAAGAGGGACATTGGACACGGCAGTGCTCCTGTCCGCGTCCACCTCCCAGGCCCTGCCCAAGCTGCAAACAGGCTGGACACTGGAAGGTCGACTATCCGTCCTGGACTACGGGCTCACCCCCTACACCTCGATGTGAGGGGCAGGCCAGTCCGCAGGAAGCAATCCCTTTGCCTGAACTTCTCGGCCTTCTGGACTACTGATGCAGCCCAGACTCAAGGACCCCCATCACCCTTGCTGAGCCCAGGGTAACACTGCAGGTGGCGGCTAAGTCCCTTTCCTTCTTAATGGACATGGGGGTTACCTATTCTGTATTGCCTTCCTACTCAGGGCCTAGCATATCTTCCCAGGTCTCAGTCATGGGAATTAATGGAAAGCCTTCCTGCCCTAATCAAACTCATCCTTTAGCCTGTGTCCTCAAAGGACACCCTTTTCTCACTCTTTTCTAATCATACCCTCATGCCCAGTTCCCCTGTTAGGATGAGATATTCTCCAGACTGTGGGGGCTACTCTCCAACTTATTGGCCCCCCATACTCAAGCCCATCACCCGCTCACCTCCTACTGCCCCTCCTAACCGACTCTACGCCTGGTCTCAACCCCTCACCTCAATCCCCTATCCCTCGAGGTGAAGGTGACTGTTGATGATGGTGGTGGTAATGAAGGTAATTAAGATGATGATGCTGATGGTAATGGCGATGACGGTGATGATGAAGGTGATGATGAAGGTGATGGTGAAGGTGATAATGAAGGTGGTGATAAAGGTAATGAAACTGATGATGGCGAAAGTGATGGCAATGGTGATGATGGTAAAAGTGGTGATGATCATAATGAAGGTTATGGTAATGGTGATGATGGTAAAGGTGATGATGCTGAAGGTGGTGATGATAAAGGTTGTAGGGATGACAGTGATAATAATAAGGGTAATAATGAAGGTGCAACAACCCCCAACCTTTCTCTTGGTTAACGCTAGTTAAAGCCATAAACTTCACTAATTGCTTTTTATGTGCCTCCCTTAACAAACCCCCCTTAGCCACAGTTCCCCTCCAGACCGGGTTCAACCTGTCACGATCATCTACAGGGCCTGACACCACCCTAATGGGTATCCCGCTGTTCAAGGTACACTCCCAAAAGCTCTTTCTCTGCTACGGAATGATCAACAGCTCCAGTTGCAACACACCTACAAAAGAAAGATCCACTCTTTATGAGCCTCCAGAAGGATACTTTTAGTGTAATAGAACCCTAACCAAAGTTATAAATGCCTCCCTCCCCTCCCGCTGTGTGCCCGTTACTCTAGTCCCACAGTTAGAGGTATACGGGCAGGCTGAGCTCCTATCTCTCCTTATGCCTCCCCCTGCTCGCCAAAACAAACGAGCTGTCTTCCTCCCAATAGTAGTCGGCCTCTTCTTAGCATCCTCTTAAGCGGCTGCTGGAATAGGAAGCGGAGCGATGGGCTACAGCGTCACTTCAGCCGCTCAACTGGAAGACAAGCTCCGTGTGGCCATTGAGACATCAGCCACCTCCCTGGCTTCCCTCCAGTGACAAATCACGTAACTGGCCCAGGCCTTGTAGAAGAGAACGTCAACACTCCCCACCGCCTCCAAGAAGACCTCCGTAAAAAACAAAATACATCAGTCTCACCTCTCAGCTGGTGGCAATCTCCCATGCTTGCCTGGCTGACCCCTATCATCACTCCCATCATCATAATCTGCTTACTACTACTAATAGCCCCTTTTCTTCTCAGGTTCCTGCAAGCTCGTATGCAAGAAATTGGATGAGTGGCTGTTAACCAAATGTTACTTCACCCATATATCCGACTCCCAACCGAGGCGCCAGCCAACTGACCCATCCCCCTCACTCCACCCCTATTCAGCAGGAAGTAGCCAGAAAGAAGCAGCGTCCTATATCATCAAAAGGGTCAGAATGTAAGGCTGGTTGCCTCGCCGGGAGCTCGGACACGCCCAGCCCCTTCCGCACTTTGAAACTACATCACCACTCCATGCCCGGCACCAAGCTCTGCACTCAGCACCTAGCTCGCCATTAAAGAACCCCACCAAAATTTTAAAAAAGCCCCGCCAGGACCTGCCCAATAGCATTTTGTCCCATCCAGGCCCCACTCACCCTGGGCGGCCTGCTCACCGGAAATCCTGCCTACCTGCCAATGGCAGCTTGCCCCCATCCACGTCCTGCTTCCCCACAACCAATCAGAATGCCTCCACTCCCTTTAAAACCCCATGCCTGAGAGGAGTCAAGCGCAACTTCTCAAGCCCCTCCTGTTGGACCCCAGAACCTCTCCCAGGAGCCAATTAAGTTTCTTTATTTCAATAACTGGCCTCCATTGCCTCTCATTTAAATCTTACAGCTCTGAGAGACACTTAATTTCTAAATAACTGAGTAATCCACCTTCTGGCTACACTTGCCTTTACATGTATAAGTATTAGGCCCCCAAAGCCACAAATATTTACAAAAGTGGCCAAAATCTTGCTATAGATATTTCAGAATTACAATGGCCATTACATGGGACATTCCAGATGAACAACACTGCACTTTAAACAGTGCATTTTAAAATAAGGGCTCCCAAAATTAGTCTCACCCAGAGACGCCTACAGAAGCTTCTAAAAAAATTCAAAGAAAATATTTTTGCCTCTTTTAAAAGACTGTTTACAAAAGACAAATGAAAAGCTTAAGGGACTAATAAGAAAATTAAATCTACTAACCTTTTCCATATTTTTCTTTTTGCTTAGTTACTATCCTGCCCTGAAGGTGAGAAGAAAGCTGGATAGGCCAGAGGCGGTAGCTATCGCCTGTAATCCCAGCATTTTGGGAAGCCAAGGCAGGCGGATCACGAGGTCAAGAGATTGAGACCATCCTGACCAACATGGTAAAATCTCATCTCTACTAAAAATACACAAAAAATTAGAAGGGTATGGTGGCGTGTGCCTGTAGTCCCAGCTACTTGGGAGGCTGAGGCAGGAGAATCACTTGAACCCAGGAGGCAGAGGTTGCAGTGAGCTGAGATTATGCCATTGCATTTCAGCCTCGGCAACAGAGTGAGACTCAGTCCCCAAAACAAAAAGAAAGCTGGATACAATGTTTACAAAAGTGAGGCCCTCAGGTCAAGCAGTCATCTATGTTGAATCCAGACATAGAAAATGCTGCACTTTCGGAGGCTGAGGTGAGCGGATCACTTGAGGTCAGGAGTTCAAGACCAGCCTGGCCAACATGGTGAAATCTTGTCTCTACTAAAAACACACAATTATCATTATTATTATTATTTTAAATAAAACAAAATTAAAAAAACAAACCAAAAAAAAAAACTCACAAACTTAGCCAGGCATGGAGGCTGAGGCAGGAGAATCTCTTGAACCCAAGAGGTGGAGGTTGCAGTGAGCCAAGATCGTACCATTGCACTCCAGCCCGGGCAATAGAGTGAGATTCCATCAAAGAAAAGGAGGAGAGGGCAGGGGAGGGGATGGGAGGGGAGGGGAGGGGAGGGGAGAATGCTTCCACCTTGAACTCAGTAATCCAGGTAAGGAGCAAAGCTAAATTGAAAAGCCACCTATCTAACTAAACTCATCTCCAAAATATGCCTTTCTGGCCTTCTGCTGGTTACTTTGAATAGGCTTTTGAATTTTCTCCTAGGCTCCCCTGTGTACTTCCTTGTAAAAGCCTGTAATGAATTTCTGTGATTTTATATTGCCTCCACATCCATTTTGAATCTTCCTGTTTCTTGCCTGACTGGCACACCCAAATCTAAAGCTCCTCCCAGTCAGGGCTCTCCTAGGGAGTGACTAGTCGGATAGGAATAAACTGGACACAGCTCAGACACAGAGCCACAAGGGCACCTGCCAGTACAAACAAGTTTCCTGTGGGAGGGACACTGGCCACAGGTCAGCCCACCAGGAAACAGAAGTACTCTGTAAGAGGCACACCAGAAATACCCACAGTCAGCTCCCCGGATCCGATCACAGCAGAGCTAGAATTCATAGCCCCTCTCCAGAGAGAAATCTCAAGACCGAATTAAAGGAAAATGCATTAAATTCAGTTTTAGCAGAAATGAATGTTTTGCCCACCCAGATGAGCTTTGAAGACATTCAGATCTAAAATGCAGTCCACCGCCTCTATCAAACTGATCTCTGATAATAGGTAATATGCTCTAAGTTCTGTCTTGGGGAAAAAACAATTTGAATTGTTTCTCTGTACCTCTGTTGTAAGACTTTCTCCTTAGTTCAGCTAATGACAGACACTTTGAAGGGTGAGAGGAAATGGAGTTTATTGGGCGAAAAAGAAAAAACAACATGGCAAAGTGAGATGGGGTCCTGCTAGCAGGCTGTCCACCTCACCAACTGAATCCCAGTTTACCACCCAGGAAGAGGAGAGGCCAGGCTCTTCCCTGCTGCAAACGGCGTGAACTTCCCAAGGCCCCACCTCCTCCTTCCAGTGGGCAGGTGGGCATTCTTCAGAAAGAATCAGTTGGGGAAAGGACAGGCTTCTTCCAGGACTGGCAGTCACGTTTCTCAGCCTCCCCGCTGTTTTCGGCTTGAAGGACGGTTTCTTGGGGGTGGGGAGGCCTTGGCTGCCTCCTGTCTCTATCTCCTCTGAAATGTAACTTTTCTTCCTAAAGTCATTCTTTTAAAAGAACAACTTAGGGTTTCTGGGCTAACAATCGTTTAGGGCAATTGAAAAGGTAATTGAGAAGTCTTAAAGGGGGATGGACAAGCTCAGTGGGTCTGTGGCTCGGGCCTGTAATCCCAGCGCTTTGGGAAGCCGAAGCAAATGGATCACTTGAGTCCAGTTCAAGTCCAGCCTGGGCAACATGGCAAGACCCTGTCTCTATAAAATTTAGTCTAGCATGTGGTGGCATGCACCTGTAGTTCCGGCTACTTGGGAGGCTGTGGTAGGAGTATGGCTTGAATGCAGGAAGAGGAGGTTGCAGTGAGCTGAGATGGCACCACTGCACTTCAGCCTGGGCAACACAGTGAGACCGTGTCTCAAAAAATTAATTAAAAGTCTTAGAGGGGGAGAGAAACAATTTGGAAACTGGCACATGAAGCATTCTTAACAAACGCTGTAAGATCTGCTTCTATCTGCATGTTTATGTATGTCCATATATGTATGTGTGTTATATATATGTAATATTTTTTACCTTGAATGATACTGTAATCGCCCTACAAGTTATCCTTGCCTGCTGCCTAGAAAGAGCCAATTTGTCAAGACAGAATTGCAATAGAGAAAGAGTTTAATTTATGCAGAGCCTGCTATATGGAAAACTGGCATTTTATTATTACTCCAATCAGTCTCTCTGAGAATTTGGGGTTTGGGGTTTTTAAGGATAATTTGGTGGGTCGGGGCCAGTGAGTTGCGAGTGCTGACTGGTTGGGTCAGAGATGAAATCATAGGGAGTTGAAGTTGTCTCTTGTGATGAGTCAGTTCCTGGGTAGGATCCACAAAAACAGACGAGCCAATTTATCAATCTTGATGGTGCCATCTGATCCATCAAGTGCAGGGTCTGCAAAATATCTCAAGTACCAATCTTGGGTTTTACAACAGTGATATTATCCCCAGGAGCAATTTGGGAGGGTCAGAATCTTACAGCCTCCAGGGACATGACTTCCAAACCACAATTTCTAATCCTGAGGCTAATTTGTGAGTCCTGCAAAGGCAATCTAGTTCTGAGGCAGGAAGGGAGTTTGTTTTGAGAAAGGGCTGCTATCATCTTTGTTTCAAAAGTAAACTAAAAGTTCCTCCCAAAGTTAGTTCGGCCTCCACCCAGGAATGAACAAGGGCAGCTTAAAGGTTAGAAGCAAGATGGAGCTGGTTAGTCAATCCCTTTCACCATAATAATTTTCTCCGTTATAATTTTGCAAAGGCGGTTTCAATCTTGCCAAAATTAATAAAGAGTTCTATTTAATTGGCATAAAGGAAAAAACCACTTAGATAGGTATTCTCTCAGAAAAATAAAAACTAACTCAATTCTGATTTAGTTCATGTAATCTGTGATAATCTTTGGTAAATAAAGCTAGTTTAAAAATTGTTGGTAAAATAGAAATAGAAATAGCTTTAAAATTGTCAGCATTAGTAATAAAGCAAACATACCTTTTTAAACCCAGATTTATTTCTCAAACAAGAATGTTATCTTCCAGGTGTTTAAAGCCATAACACCAACCTTGATATGTTTAAAGTTTCAACCTAAGAGCAGAATGCACAATGAAAATAAATTGCTTGGCTGAACTCAGTGGCTTATGCCTATAATCCAAGAACTTGGGGAGGTCAAGGTGGGAGGATTGCTTGAGCCCGGAGTTGAGGACCAGCCTGGGCAACATAGGGAGACCCTGTTACAGATAGTTAGACAGGCATGAGCAGGGCAGGAGAGGGCTCTCCTCCAACCTACTAGGAATGTCAAGTGATGGTTCAGCAGTTATCACATTGCCTCTCTAAAAGTGGTAAATTGACAGCTGATGCAAGGGAGACACCATTTCCTGATGGTCCACACCTGTTGCACTAAAATGCCAGGAAGAAGCAGCTTCCTGGATATGCACATTAAGAGACAAAATGGCACAGTATGACCTTCTGGGGACACTCCACCAGAAAAGGGAAAAAAGCCTTAGATGGGGATGCGTACAACCTCCTAAACACACTGCACTTGCTCACCTCCCAAGAGTAAGGAGGGCACCGTGCACGTGGCAGGCCACCCTAAGGGAATAACCATGGGAAAGGGACCAGCCTATAAAGTCCTAGGATCAAGGTTCAACATCACAATTGACCTTCATATCCACTTGGGACTCCTTGAAGTGTACTTTTCTTTCTTTCCTCTTCTAATGCCTTTTTAAATAAACTTCCACTCCTGCTCTGAAACTTGCCTTGGTCTCTTTTTCTGCCTTATGCCTCTCAGTCAGATTCTTTCTTCTGAGAAGGCAAGAACTGGGGTTGCTGCAGATCCTTATGGTAACTCAGATGCCTTCCACCAATAACAACCCCATCTCTACAAAATATTAAAAAATAAATTAGCCAGGCATGGTGGTGCACACATGTGGTCCCAGCTACTCAGGAAACTGAGGCGGGAGGATCCCTTGAGCTCAGGAGGTCTCAAGTTGCATCACTGCACTCTATCCTAAGCAACAGAGTGAGACCCTGTCTGAAAGAAAGAGAGAGAGAGAGGGGGAGGGAAGGAAGCAAGGAAGGAAGGAAGGAAGGAAGGAGAGAAAGAAAATCACTTGATGCATGTCAGTCATGGAAATAAAAAGGAGAAAAAACTGTATTTAACTTTTTAGTTTCTTTGCTTCTGTGATATTTTTGATACTATGTCAAGAAATAACTTAAGATGATGGCTAGCCTTGTTTCCTATGAGCAATTCAAACAGAAATGTTAAGAACAAGTAAATTGGATAAATGTAAATGGGAGAAATGTTTAAACTCTTCATGGTTTCACATTTTTTCAGAAACTTGAAACCTTAAAGTTATGTTATACTAAGTAATAGATACTTATGAAATGTCTGAGTCATTTCTATGTAAGTTTAAATGCTGAAACATTAATTGCTGAACATCAGTTTAAAGTACCCATATTTGGCATCTTGTTTTTGTATGGTATAGAAAAGCTAAATATATTTAGATCTGTTAATAAACATAGAAATTGATGAAACATATGTTTCTAAAAATTATGAGATGGTGCTTATCTACAAAATGCTGACATAAATTGTTCAAAAGTCCTTAATTCCTAGATTTTTGCTAGAAATTAAGGTTACTACAAGTTAAAAATTCTGATTAGTATATTGTAATTATAACTAGAAATAGTAAGGAAAACAACTCCTTATGCAAAGAAAGTAATAAGTGAAACTTACATGAAAGATGTGTTCCTATTAAGGGAAAAGGAGTAAATTTTGTCCTAAAGTAGAATGACTGGTGGTCCCAATAGAGGAAAGAATAGAAGTACAGGGCAAATAACTACGGAGATCTAAGAAGATTGCAGAAGGTTTGTTAAAGATGAATCTCCGGAAAGAAATCTTATGTGTGATCAAATTGGGTAAAATTAGAAGGGAATTAGTTGTAAGTTTTTCTAAAAACTGAGCATTAATATCAAAAGTACACTGATGCAAAACTACAATTTGGTTCTCTCTGTTATAGCAACAAAGTTTTCTTGAAGTATTATCTGCTTTTAATAGGAAATAGTAAAAAGTTTTTCTTTACATTTTTAAGTAATTGTGAAAAGCAAAAAGTTCCTCTTCAAAGTTTCTCTTTCTGTTAAAGAATAAATGTTAGAAATAATAGTTTCTTTTAAAAACTAGCTTCCTTCAAGTTTCCTTGCTTTTTGCTAGTAACTCCTTGTTAAGTTCTATGTAGCTGTTAAATATAATAAGGGAATAAGTATATTCTATGCCCTTGTACTTTAATCAAGTTATTTGTTCTGGCCTATAGCCTTCTCAGACATGTCCAAATATGCCCAGCCATTTCCCAGCTTACAGCCCACACCTCTTCCTTATGTGGATATGTTATTATTCTCCTAGTTTCCCATGAACAACCCCCTTCTTTTCTTTGTTCTCCATCACATGTTTACCTATTTAGGAAAGTTTTAAGTTTTAGCCAATCAGGATCGGTCTAGATTGTGCAGTCCAGCTATAGCCAATGGAGATAGGACACAGCAGTAAGGACCCAACGCATCAGGGATGAAAACTTCTGCTTTTCTTTGTTTGATGTGCTGTCATGGCAATCAGACTTCCGAGAAGCACCCTTTCTGCAGAAAGTAAAATCACCTTTCTGAGAAAAGTTCTTTGTCTGAGTGCTGGTTCTTCTTTTCAGCACTGAGGAACAACCATTTGTTTCCAACATAATTATTCTAGGAAACTGAAATTTCTTGTGCTTCATGTTAGCTTTATTAGATCTTTGATCAATTAAGAAAACTGGGTTATCTAATTCCATGAAAGGGTCATATGTGCAAATTAGCCACCAAATGCCAAAAGAACCAGTAAACCAAAAGAGGCAAACAAATCCAGTTTGTCAGTTTGGGGTGATTTATAAGGGGAACTTACAGTCAGAAGTGTGATATTGGCCAGCTGTGAGACAGGTAGCTCTCCATACCACAATCCCCCAGACTCAGGGCTTCTATCTTGGAGAAAAAGCATGCCCACTCTGGAAGGAATGCGTAGGTGGCTACAGATGTCACAGTCTATCATTTCTTCCACAAGCATTGTTTTGAAGGAAATTTACAAGGAATAGGTGTTCATACATAAAGAATAATGTGGCCAGAAGCCTCAGGATTACCTGAGGTCAGGAGTTCAAGACCAGCTTGGCCAACGTGGTGAAACCTGTCTCTACTTAAAAAAAATACAAAAATTAGGCAGGTGTGGTGGCAGACGCCTGTAATCCAAGCTACTCGGGAGGCTGAGGCAGGAGAATCCCTTGGACCCAGGAGGCAGAGGTTACAGTAATCTGAGATCATGCCATTGCACTCCAGCCTGGATGATAGAGTAAGACTTCATCAGAAAGAAAGAAAGACAGAGAGACAGAGAAGGAGAGAGGGAGGGAAGTAGGGAAGGAATAGTGTGTCTGCTAGACATTTTAGGGGTAGCCAGGAGGATTAAGCTTTAAAATAAAGTCACTCTTGTCCTCACACCTCTCTATTAAAGAGCTAAGGTTTTATCTACAACGATGTAACTTTCCAATAAAATATTTGCCTTTTGAGCCTCTTAATTATCACTCTGGTTAAGTAAATAATATTTCATAGCTACCTGTGATCCTATTTTGATCAAGTGCTTTAAATCTTTGATATTTTTGACAAACTTCCCAAAATCAAATCCTAAATTACGTCTTTTAAGAGATATATTAAACTAATTAGGCTTATTTAATATGTTAATGATATGGAAAGCATTGTCAAATAATAAACGTTTAATCTTCTTGGAGTTATATTTGCATGGCTATGTTATTAGTATATGTTCCCTGAATTGTACAAAATTCCTAGAAATTTGCCATTAGTCATAATTTTAGTTACTATGCTAAAATACAGGTCACAGCAATAACCACATGTTCTTGTAAGTTGTGTCATTACTATAACGAACTCCCATCAAATCTTTAACCACAGTCATTTTCAGTCTTGTTGTTCACAGTTAATTGCATTATTCTAATCCTTTTCTGAAAGCTTTTTGCAGGCAACTATAATTCCAAACTGTGTGGCTTCAACTCTGACAAGTACAAGTTTCTGATAACTTTTAGATCATATCATCAAACTGGCTAAGAATTTCCAGAAATCTAATGAAGAAACTGGTGGGATTATGGAAGTGCTAACCAAGATCAAATAGACCATATCAAAGCAAAATGGAGTTATAGCTAAATACCACAAAATCAAACGGAAACTTTAAACATGCAGGTCGGTTCCCGAAACATGCCAGTGTTTCTCAACCTTTATCTCATTTTTGTCTAAGGAGCCTTTTTAGATGTCGAATGAATTATATGAGACTGAATAAACTGATAAAGAAGAATTATAGGTTTTTACATTTTTTGTTTTATTTGTAACATTACTGGTTCTTTTGATGTTTTGTTTTGCAGATTTAAGGAAACTTTCTGAATCTATCTATAACTTAACAGCACGTTGATAAAGTATACCTTTGTGAATAGAATTGAAATATTGACTTTTTCTCCCTACCGGATTCCTCCAGAATTTAGAAGCTAATTGTGAGTATTCTTATTTTTATGGCAATGTAGTTGTTTGGATAAGTTCCATAAGAATCTGCTCCCTTTATAGCATGACACAATTGGAAATGTTGGTTATATTACCAAGGATGTCTTGCCTAGGATGTCATATTTAAGAATGTACAAAAGATGAACTTACAGTTTCTACAGGCAAAGTCTGAGGTCTGCCTTGGTTTGGCTTCCTAGCTTTAAGAAGTTTTAAAAAGTCCAATCTGAAATTCTTTATGAAAAATCTCTGCAAAGCAAACTTAAAAGCAACCTATGTGGCCAATCCATATTTTTGTTGCACCTATGCAGATAATTAGGCCACGTTTGATGAGGCTAAACTTATTTTGCAAATAAATTCATCTTATTTTGGTTATCTTTGGAAATGAGGATACTGTGGATAGAAAAATTATGTTTCAAAAGAAAAACTGCAATATACCTATTATTAGATTTTAGCCCAATTCATTGCTTTCAAGTTTTTGTTCTCTAGCTATATACTGGAATAGATCCTGAATTCTTCTAAGTTCCTTCAATCCAATTTTCTCCCATGAAATCACTAAGAACAAGAACTGCTCTGTTCTTGAAGCCCTAGAAGCTGAAGCGGGACAGTTCAATGTAAATTTAGAGGGCAGACCAGCACAGTGGCTCACGCCTGTAATTACAGCACTTTGAGGGAGTTGGGGAGGGGGTGGATTATGTGAGGTTATGAGTTCAAGACAAGCCTGGCCAACGTGGTGAAACTGTGTCTCTACTAAAAATATAAAAATTAGCCAGGCGTGGTGGCAGATGCCTGTAATCCCAGCTACTTAGGAGGCTGAGAGGCAGGAGAATTGCTTAAACCCGGGAGGTGGAGGTTGTAGTGAACCAAGACCACATCATTGCACTCCAGCCTGGGTGATAGAGTGAAACTCTGTCTCAAAAAAAAACATTTAGAGGGCAGCCCTATGCCTGATATGTGGGCTGCACAGAAAGTTCATTAACCAAAATGCCCAGTGCCACAATCAGAAACATTCAAACTGCAAACCAGGATAAGAAATTGATGACTTCTTGCTGTGGACAGCTTTTCCCAAGGTGTTGGAGCTAGACTCCCCATTATAATGAGACTCTTGTCCCTCTTATGTTTTCCTTGCTTATACATACCTCTTTCTCTTGGCAGGGTAATGATATAATTAGAGTTTCACAATAAGTAGCTTCTGAGGGTAACTTGGCAGAGTGTTGGATCTGTCACATCAAACCTAAATCTTTACATGACCTAAGAAATCCTTTAATCCACCCAGTGGCTAACTTTAGCAACTTTCCCAGTGAACCTGTTTGTTCAAATTACACCAGGGCTACCTTTTATAGAGTTAGATTTCCAGACCCACTTGTTCTTTTTTTTTTTTTCAAGACAGAGTCTTGCTCTGTTGTCCAAGCTGGAGTGCACTGGCATGATCTCGGCTCACTGCAACCTCTGCCTCCCAGGTTCAAGCAATTCTCCCGCCTCAGCCTCCCACCTAGCTGGGATTACAGGCGTGTGCTACCGCGCCCGGCTAATTTTTGTAGGTTTAGTGGAGACGGGGTTTCACCATGTTGGCCAGGCTGGTCTCAAACTACTGACCTCAGGCGATCCGCCCACCTCGGCCTCCCAGAGTGCTGGAATTAAAGGCATGAGTCCCTGTGCCTGGCCTTCCACTTGTTCTTACTCCGTGTCCCAGTCACGGGACACTAGACCATAGCATAACTACCTACTAGCTGAATAGGGAGGAGTCTGTGAAATTTCTGACACTTCTTATTGACACTTCTTGTAAATACATCGGGTATTATAGAGACGCCATTGCAAAAATTAATGAACAGGTTACTTGTTTAAAATGAGTAGGTTCCTCGTCTGGTTTATTCTTTTATCTATTTGATTTTAGCTGGTTTGGTTTATGGGGATCCTGGCTAAAGAGAATACTCCAAACTCTTGGCATTATCCTTCTGATAGTCACAATGGTAGTTTCCATGGTGCACTGTCTTCTCTTAAAAGTTTTAAATAGGCCGGGTGCGGTGGCTCACGCCTGTAATCCCAGCACTTTGGGAGGCCGAGGCGGGTGGATCACGAGGTCAAGAGATCGAGACCATCCTGGTCAACATGGTAAAACCCCGTCTCTACTAAAAATACAAAAAATTAGCTGGGCATAGTGGCGCGTGCCTGTAATCCCAGCTACTGAGGAGGCTGAGGCAGGAGAATTGCCTGAACCCAGGAGGCAGAAGTTGCGGTGAGCCGAGATCGCACCATTGCACTCCAGCCTGGGTAACAAGAGCGAAACTCCATCTCAAAAAAAAAAAAAAAAAAAAAGGTTTTAAATATTTGCATTCAGCCATTCATTGAATGTCAGATAGTCTTTCTTCTACTAGAATGATAAAAACTGAAATATGTGATTATGAGGACACTGTAATTTATGAATGACACGTTGAGACCACAAATCCAAAATGATGATGAGAGTTAGTGCTAAAGCCCTAAATTTTGGTCATGCCCTCAATCTAGGTAAGAAAGCAGGGAAATTGTCAAACAAAAATTATAGGAGGCTATCATTTTTTGTTTTTTTAATTCTCGAGACAAGAGTCTCGCTCTGTCGCCCAGGCTGGAGTGCAGTGGCACAATATCAGCTCACTGCAACCTCCAAGGAGGCTACTGTTTTAAACTGAGCTCCTATTCTTCCCCAATCGGCCAGAGTCACTTGCTAAATGGCATATAATCAAACTAAGATTTTAACAATGCAAATAGATCCCAAAACATGACAGTGTTTCTCAACCTTCTTTTCATTGTTGCCCCTCTAAGGAGGCTTTTTAGACTTTTCCCCCAATCACATTTTCTCATGAATTTTTAATATCACAGATATGCTGTGTATTTGTTTATGCATTCTATGTGTATCTATATGTCTTACATTAGTAGAAAAAGATTCTTTTCTACTGCCCTCCAAGAACCGAAGTCTGCTCCTGAGAGTCATTATTGCCCCAGCTGAGTATCCATAATCCAGACAATGATCATCAGTGATTTGATGGTGAACATTGGCATGTTGAGATCTGCTGACACCATCTGAAGTCACCAATCATTCTCTCTCTCTTTTTTTTTTTGAGATGGAGTCTCGTTCTGTCACCAGGGCAGAGTGCAGTGGCTCAATCTCGGCTAACTGCAACCTTCCCTTCCCGGGTTCAAGGAATTTTCCTGCCTCAGCCTCCCGAGTAGCTGGTACTACAGGCACACACCACCATGCCTGGCTAATTTTTGTATTTTTAGTAGAGATGGGGTTTCATCATGTTGGCCAGGATGATCTCTATCTCTTGACCTCATGATCCACCCTCCTCAGCCTCCCAAAGTGCTGGAATTGCAGGCGTAAGCCACCTTGCCCAGCCCAATCATTCTTAAAATTGTAGAACAGACCCTATGGGCCTTCTGAGATAAGGTAATAGGAAGTAGATGGCACCACCTAGTAGGCATATTTGCGAAACAAAGAACAACGAACTTGAATCTAATCAAGTTTCCAGTTCTAATCAATTTAGAAGAAATACAAGGATACACTAGCATGTTAAAAACAGCAGGAGGAAACAATCAGTTAAACCCAGAATATACAAAGTTCTGCAGGATGAATGACCCGGTTTACTCAACAAATGAAAAACATTAAAAAAAAAAAAAAAAAGGAGGAGGAGGGAAGGAAGAAACTAATAGATTAGAAGAAATTTAGAAGGCACATCAACCAGACGAAGTGTGTGGGTTGTACTGAATGTGTTTTAAATGTTATATCAAGGAATTGCTGAACACAATACAATTTTGTTGAGTGTGATGATGGCATTAAGGTTTTGGTTTTTAAAAGTCTTTATCTCTCAGAAATTCATTCTATTGCATTTATGGGTGGAATCATATAATGTCTTGAATTGACTTAAAATATTTTAATCCCTTTCAAAAATGCTTGGGATGGGGATTAAGGAAGCAAGAAAGGCAGAAGGTGAATAATTGTCAAGGCAAGCTTGGTGGTACAGCTGGATGGGGTTACCCTCAATACTATTCTCATCTCTACATCTTTATATGTTTATTATTTTTCACAATAACAAGTTTTTTATTATTTGTTCAACCTAAACATTCTAAGACAGACATAAAATAAAGAGGGTGGCTAATAAACGCCTTGTGGGAATCAGAGTCCCCCAGTCTAGGACCTTGGAAAAATGCCAAACTGTCTTTTCTGCACTGGGAATAACTTGTCTGCTTTTACTTTTAAACCCTGTGGTTATTTTTGAAATGCTAGTTTATTTTCCCAAGGATGCCTGAAACAATGATTGATTTTGGAAAGCTATTTCCAGGCCGCATTTTCTAGCTGTACTTCAAAGCAGAGCCTTTGCTCAGGCCTCCTCTTCCTCAGGGTTTCCACGTCCCCTGCCACTGACCACTACGCCTCCTTGGCGCTCCTCCTCCTCCTACAAATACTCCAGCTCCCTCTTCATTCCTCACTCCTCCTCTTCCCCCCAGTCCACGCCAGACAGACAGGGTCCCCACTGTTCTGGGCTAGGCCCCTGTTTCTTTTCACCCAGGGACAGAGTCCCCTGACTTACGTTACCATCACTGAGCGGTTGACTCCCGAGTCCCCCTCTCCAGCCCAGCTGACTCTCCTGCTGATCCTCCAGGATGTTTATAGCCTGCTGCTGGGTGCCTCCATGACATCCCAGCGTCACCTGTTCCAACCTGGGGCATCATCTTTCTTTCCATGCCACTCCCTTTTCCTGAAGTGACTACCTATAAACAGGGCCATCATACTCAGACATTAGAAGTTGGGATATAAAATAGCTACATGGCATCAAACTTGGGTTTCTGTCCTTTTACTAATTCACTTAACAAATATTTATTGAGTGACTACTGTGTTATCAGGACTGTCTGGACACAGCAGGCATTGGGGACACAGCAGTAAAAAAGACAAAGTCTCTGCTCTTACGAAGCTGCCAATAAACAGTCAAGTAAATATGTAACATATCAGGGCAAGGCAGTAGAGAGTGATGGGGTTGATACAAGGACGGCTGCTCTGAGGATGTGACGTTGGAGTGGAGACCTGAGTGAAGTGAGGAGGTGAGTCATCTGGACACCTGCAGAGCGGGATTCAAGGCAGAGGGAATAGCATGTGCAAAGGCCCTGAGGCAGGAGCACTGTGGCAGATCCTAAGAGCAGCAAGCAAGGCAGAAAGACTGGATTGGAGTAAGTGAGAGGTGGTAAGAGATGGGATCAGAGGAATATCAAGGAGCTTGCTGGTGCAAGAGTTTTTCGGTCTCAAGAAGGGCTCTGAGTTTAGTCCTGGCACAATGGGAATCCATCAGAGGGTCTTGAACAAAGGAATAATATTATTTCATTGATGCTTTTATCACATCCCTCTGGTTTCTGGTTGGAAAATATCCTGTAGAACATAGAAGCAAGGAGACTCATTAATGTATATATCCATGATACCCCATTCTCAGCCTGGTATGTTTATCATGTGATATGAATGTTTGTTCTTGTCATTTGGAAGTTAAGGCCAGTTTAGAAGTGGGCACCTGCCCAAGACTTCCATGCTCCTATGTGTGCTTTGTCCGTGGTAGCCCCTAGCAGACCACGTCAGTTGTCACAAGCTCAGGAGGTAAGAAGCTGAGTGCTCCCTGGACCAGGGCCCTTACATGAGCTGCCTTGGGTGCCTGGATCTCTCTGCCCCCAGCTTTTCTCACGTCTGGCTCTTTCTCTTCAGATCTTACCTTAAATGTGAGGCCTCAGAAACGTCTCCTCTGATACCCTATGTAGGTGGCATCCCCTTGTTATTCTCCACCATTTTTCTCTGTCCATTTCTGCGGCATTTATTACACATCACATTCATGCTTGTTTTCTAGTTGGTGGCCCATCTTCTCCCCACTAGACAGCAGAACCGTGACTGTGATCTTGTAGCCATAAGTGGAAAGAAAGAGGTCCTCAGAGAGGCCACTTGGGAGTCCTGACAAAGCAGAGCCTGGAACCATCAACAAAGCAGAGGCTGGAACCAGACTTCTTGTCGAATGACAAGGTAATAAACCCTGATGGTTAGGCTGCTATTGTTGAGTATTCTGTTACTTGCAGCCAGAAGCATTTCAATGGGGCACATTCTGTTTTACCAAAGAGGAGACGAAATCTCAGACTAGTCAAGTCACTGGAAGAGATATCTCGGCCTTCTCCCTTGCTGTTCTCCACTGACATGCCTTTCTCTCCCTGCTCCTGCATCCTCCTAGCAAGGACAGCCTTCTCCTATTTAAGGTCCACTTCAAGACCCCTCCTTCTAGGAAATCTTTGATCCCACCAACCATAGGGATCTCTCCCCTCCCTCTGCATTGCAGAGGATGGTAGGTGGGGTGAGGAGGATGCAGGCAGGGATCCTGGGAGGGAAGAGCTGCTCCCAACACCTCCTAGAGCGAGAAGACTTAAACATTTGCCTTTAAAAAAGCTGTAATTATTTTTCATGTTGCAATTAGGCTTGGTTTAAAAAGAAACACGTTAATTATTCTATTTCCTGCTGAGTCTTTGCCAGAGCAGCAGCTCATTTCCCACTCCCCCAAAGTGCTCAGAGGTATTGCCGTGCCCAGGATCTGCAGGGCGCACAGGGCTTTCTCTATCTCTCTGTCCCAGTCTCTGGGGACGGCATTCCAGGGTCCCCGAGGCAGCAAGTAACTTCCTATTGAAATCTGAGCCCACTTCTCTGGTCAATGGTGCTCTCACCAGGAATTGTGGGAGACATGGAGGCCCAGGCCTGGGTGGAGCTTCCTGAGATGAGCTGTCGTGGGGAACCTTCCTCTGGGCGTGACTTTCCCTCTTGTTTCTCATCAGGTCCTCTCAAGAACCCTGGGAGATGAGAAAGGAAGAGTAATTGTGCTGGAATGACTAGATATTCACATGAAAAAGAATGAAGTTGGGCACCCCATATGCAATAATTAGCTGAAACGAATCAAAGACTTACATATAAGTGTTAAAACCATGAAACCCTTAGAAGAAGACATCAGGGTAAACCTTTGTGATCTTGGACAAGGCAATGATTCTTTATACGAAACCAAAGGCACAAGCAACAATGACCAAAAAAAAGTTGAGTTGGACTTCATCAAAATTATAAACATTTGTGCTTCAAAGAGCACTATCAAGAATGTGAAAAAAACAACCCACAGAATGGGAGAAAATGTGTGCCAATCACATACCTGATAAAGGACTTGTATCTAGAATATATAAAGAACTCTTACAGCACAATAATAAAAGGACAAATAACCTAATTTAAAACTGGGCAAAGGACTTAAATAGACATTTCTCCAAAGATGATATGCAAATGGCCATTAAATACATGAGACGATGCTCAGCATCTTCAGTCATCAGAGAAATCAAAACCAAAATCACAATGAGATACCACTTCACACCCACTAGGATGGTTAGAACAAAAAAGATGAACAATGACGAATGTTGGCAAGGATGTGGAAACTTGGAACCCTCATGCACTGCTGGTGGGAATGTAAAATGGTGCAGCTGATTTGGAAAGCAGTCTGGCAGTTTCTCACAAAGTTAATTATAGAGTTATCACATGCCCCAGCAATTCACTTCTCGGACTATACCCAGGAAGATTGAAAGCACATGTCCACACCAAAACTTGAGCCCAAAGGTTCAGAGCAGTATTATTCATAATGGCCAAGAAGTGGAAACAACCCAGATGCCCATCAACTAGTGAATGGATCAACAAAATGGCATATCCATACAGTGGGATATTATTTGGCAATAAAAAGAAATGAAGTTTTGATTTATGCTATGACATGCATGAGTTGAAAACATCGTGCTCAGTGAAAGAAGCCAGACACAAAAGGCCATCTATTATATGATTTCATATAATGAAACTTCCATAAAAGAACAATCCATAGAGATTAGTGGTTAGTAGGGCATAGGGAAAGGAGGGAATGAAGAGGGACTGCTAATTGGTATGGGGTTTCTTTTGGGGATGATGAAAAGTTTCTGGAATTGATAGTGGTGATGGCTGCACCACTAACTGTCCTTTTAGAAAGGGTGAATTTTATAAGATGTAATTGCACACTGAATTGTACTCAATTGTAAACTTAGGAAGGGTGAATTTTATGGGCTGTAATTGAATTACATCCCATAAATTGGGATGTAATTGAACTGTACACTTAGAAAGGGTGAATTTTATGGGTTGTAATTTGTGTATCTATTTTAGAAGAACGAACCCTGGGAGCTGCAGAGGCTCCCTCCCTTCCTCCCTGCTGGTTCTTCACTCTCCACCCTAGTCCAAGCCACCAGCCTTGAACTGAAGCCGCAGCCATCAGCTGGGCCTGCCGCTCCCTCTCCTGCCCGCCCTACCCCCAGCACCCAGAGAGCTCTTTTTAAAATGTAAATCACATTACGTGCCTCCCGTAGGTAAAATGCTCCAGCACTTGGATTTAAATTCAATCTTCCGTGGCGTAGAGGGCCTGCGCAATTTGTCCCCTTCCAGCCTTGACACACCCTCATCCCACATCCCCCCTGATTGTTGTCCCACAGACAACCGGGGCCTCTCCCTGGTCTTTCGTGGGTGGCCCCCTCTTGTTCAGATCTCAGCGGCAATGTCACCTCCTCTGAGAGGGCACCCTCTGAAGCAGCTTATTTGCTTCCCCCAGCGCTTCGCCCTGTCTTCCTCCTTCACTTTCACAGCCTGCGCTCACCTTGTTCACCTGTATGTTCGCCTGTTACCTCTCTCCACTTCTAGAATGTAAGCTCCTGAAAACCAAGATCTAGCGTAATGCTTGGCACGTACTAGGGTTTTGTCCAAAAGAACACCAGGAGCTTTATTGGTGATATCAGTTTGCAAACCAGGAAGAGAAAGACTCCAGAGTAGATTGAAGGGGCTCTCTCTTTGAAGAGGGAAAGGGCAGGTTGGTTTTATCCCTCACAGGGTCTATATTACACAATAAAGTCATACATATTCATCAGGTTTGGGGGAAAGCTATGCATATTTATGAGGAGAGCCGAGTGCACGTACAATGGGTAAAAATATATGTGACATGCATCCCGTGTTTACTTTGGAGCAGGTTTTGGCATTAAAATGAGGTGGAATTAGGCCGGGTGCGGTAGCTCATGCCTGTAATCTCAGCACTTTGGGAGGGCAAAGCAGACGGATCTCCTAAGGTCGGGAGTTTGAGACCAGCCTGACCAACAGGGAAAAACCCCATCTCTACTAACAATACAAAATTAGCCAGCGTGGTGGTGCATGCCTGTAATCCCAGCTACTCGGGATGCTGAGGCAGGAGAATCGCTTGAACCCGGGAGGCAGAGGTTGTGGTGAGCCGAGATCGCACCAGTGTACTTCAGCCTGGGCAACAAGAGCGAAACTCTGTCTCAAAAACAAAAGTGAGGCGGAATTTGTCTCTTTACAATAAAAGGTGAACTACAGAGCACAAAGACAGTCTGTGCAGTCTCTGTAAGCTGCTGAAACTGGCTTCAGGTCTTCAGTTGCTTTTCAGGAAAGAATGTTTGTAAGGCAGGTCCCCTAACCAATCAGTTATAGTGATCTGGGTGTAAGTCAGAGTTGAGAGGGGTCAAATCATTTTCCTGATGGCTCCTTAGGGAGTTTGGCAAGAGTGTGGTTTTCTTTTAGCTACTGTAGGAATTCAGGGAGTTGCCATGCCAGTTGCCCCAAACCCTCAACCCAACCTGTAGGTAACTTCTGTTTTCTTAGCCTTAGGATACGTCTTAGTTGATAAGAGAGTGTCTCAGATCACAGTCTCTATAAATGTGTGTTAAATGAATAAACAAATCATTGTGCCACTTAGCAGAGATGTGTCCTTGTTGTCAAGTTGCCTCCCGGACCCCCAGGATCTCTGTCTCCCAATCTGTAGAGTAGGACATCATGGGACCATTTGTAGGAATTTAATGAGATGATGCATGTCAAGGCCGAATGGTAGCTTCTTTCCTTATGTGAAATATCCAGTAGAAGGGACGTTTTTGTGGTTTGAGGAGAATATCTGACTACTGGACCTCCATGGGAAATTTTGGATTTGTGTCCTAGTCTCAAAGGCAACCCCTTAAGGGGGCCTGGCTGTTTGTGGACTTGGTGCTAGTGAGCAAATCACAACCCCAGAAGAGAGGTGTCCACAGCAAGAAACACATCTGATTCATTTCTGTGTCCCAGCAAGGCTGCTGAGACCAGGCCTGGAGTCCACAGTCTTCAGGGTTCAAGTGCCTGATGGCTACCCAAAAGTGGATTCTCCCGGGGAAGTGGTGAAGACCAGGGAAGTGCTTCCTGGAAGCTTGTCAAACACCTTGCTGTGAGCTTTCCTGCCCGGAACAGGCAGGCTGGAAGGCAGGGCTTGAATTTCAGGGGTGCAGGGGAGGAGGACCTTTCTATAGACTTCCACCCAATAGTGAAGCACATTGGCTGCAGTTGAGTCCGGGGAGCCTGGAGGCCAGGCTGCATCTGACCAGGACCTAAAAACAGCCCTGCAGAGTAGGAAGTTGGCCTGACGACATCCAGGCATGGTGTTCTGAGAACCCGGAGGAAGTTGGGTCACTGGGGCACCAGCGGTTTCCAGCTTGGCTGCCACCTGCCCCATAAAGATACAGGTGGGAGGGGACGTGGGTGCTTTTCGCTAGTCAGGTGATCCTGGGCAGGCCACAGGAGCTCATTTCCCCTCTTGGAGCTTCAGCTTTGGTCTGCCGGCAAATGGAATTGAACCAAGTGTGCCAGTCTGTGGTCTGCTGAGAAGGAAATAAACTCGTAGCCCAAGGAGGATTCCAGAGCCGGTGCTCTGGAGCGTGGCAGGCAGGCCTTGATCTGACTCCATTTTGGCATTTAGCAGCTGCGCCACCTCGGACAAGCCACTGGCCTCTCAGGACGTCTTTCCTCATCTGAACTGGGAACCTAAGGTTCACAGAACTGTCTAAAGGACTAAGGTGCTACACACAATGCATCCAGCAGGAAAAGGTTTAGAAGAAATTATAGAAAAAATAATTTTAACATTAGGATAGGAAAACATTTTTGGGAAAAGTTATAAAAAGCAGCACAAACCACAAGGGAAAGGAGCTGATTTGATTAAAATTTAAAACTTATGAGTAAAAATAACCAACCACCAACAGAAATCAGCAGTCAAAGCCAGGGATATTTGCAATACATGTAACAGACAACAGATTGATAAGCAGAATGTTATAAAGAATTCCCATAAATCAAGGATAAAAAGACAAATAGCCAAGTGAAAAATGGGCAAAATGAATAAAAAACTCACAGAAGAAACAGAGCCAAAACACAAATGAAAAAGCACTTGATGGCCAGGCGGGTGGCTCACTCCTGTCATCCTAGCACTTGGGAGGCTGAGGCGGGTAGATCACTTGAGCCCAGGAGCTCAAGACCAGCCAACATGGTGAAACCCTGTCTCTACCAAAAAAACAAAAATACAGAATTAGCTGGGTGTAGTAGTTCGTGACTGTAGTTCCAGCTACTCAGGGCTCTGAGGTGGGAGAATCACTTGAGCCTGGGAGGCAGAGCTTACAGTAAACTGAGATCGCAAGGAAGGAAGGAAGGAAGCGGGGAGGAGGGAGGTGGGGAAAAGGAAGAAAGGAAGGAAAAAGGGAGAGAGGGAGGAGAAAGAAGCACTTGACTTCATTAGTTATCAGGGAGGTGCAAATTAAAGCAAGATACTATTTCATGCCCATTTGGTTGACAAAAATTTAAAAGTCAGACCATACAGGTTGTCAACCTAAAATAATCAAAAGGCTCAGGATCTAGTCTACGTAAGCACAAAGTGTGAAAGTGGCCATGCCGGGAAACACAAAGAATAGTGATCAGAGCTCCCTGGTGTGGGTAAACATGAGGATGGCTTCTATAGGCAAAAACAGGTGCTGACTAGAATTAGAGCATTTTCCATACAAAGGCTAACGTATCGACACAAGATTTAGTTGGCTACTGATTGGTTGCACTCTAAGGGAGCTGCTTAACATTCACTTGTAAAGAGGTAACAATCACCAGGGTCTCTGTCTCCAATGGCATTTAGTCTAGGTTTGAGTAAAGCGTAGTGAATCAGATTAATGTGTAACATCTCAACCCAAAGAGTCAGAAAACAGTAGTCAGAAAACAGTAGTCGTATGCCAAGGAGGAAGAACAGCTGTGTTATGTGACTCAGTTTCCAGGGCTTAACTTTTCCCCTGGGCAAAATAAATTTGGAAAGTCCTGAAATGTTCTTTTCTTTTCACAAGGTGTGGGGATGATGTGGAACACAGGAGCTGGCATACACAGCTGGGGAGTGTAAATTAGTCCAGCCACTGTGGGCCTGCAAACCATTCTTAGGTACACATTCTAGGAAATCTTGAGCAACTATACAATAGAAAGATATCGATGGGTGCAAAGCAGAATTGTCTGTGATAACCCCAAACCAGAAAACAACAGCCCAACTCTCCATCAACTGTAGAATGCAGTGGCTAGCAAACTTTTTCCGCCAAAGATCAAATGGTAACTGTTTCAGCTTTGGGGGTCCTACAGTCGCTGCCACAGTGATTCAATTCTGCCATTGTAGAGTGAAAGCAGCCCTAGAGAGCTTATGAAAGAATAGGTATACTTGTGTTTTAGTAAAACTTTATTTACAAAAAACACATAGGCATTGAGTTGGATTTGACCCATGGGCCATAGCGTGCAGATCCCTGGTAGAACAATTATGCACATTGTGGCGTATTCACACAGTGGAATAATATTCAGCAATGAAAATTTTCTACAACAAAATGAATGAATCTTAAAAATGTTGTACCCAGGCATGGTGGCTCACGCCTGTACTCCCAGAACCTCGGGAGGCCGAGGTGAGGGGATCACCTGAGGTCAGGAGTTCGAGTCCAGCCTGACCAACATGGAGAAACCCCATCTCTACTGAAAATACAAAATTAGCCAGGCATGGCGGTTCATGCCTGTAATCCCAGCTACTTGGGAGGCCAAGGCAGGAAAATCACTTTAACCCGGGAGGCAGAGTTTATGGTGAGCTGAGATGGCACCACCACACTCCAGCATGGGCAACAAGAGCAAAACTCTGTCTCAAAAAAAAAAAAAAAGCATTTTAAGCTAAAGAAGTCAGATACAAGAGGATATATTCTTTTAATTCAACTTACAGAAATCTCAAAGCCAGACAAAACTAGTGTTTAGGGGTACACACCTAGATAACAGAAATATCGACAAAATTAATGAAGGAATGACCGTAAAAGCCAGGACCATCGTTCTCTTTAGCAGGATACAGAGAGTTGTAATTAAAAGGAGAACACAGGCTTCTGGAGCCCAGCCCACTTTTCGTTTCTTGGTTTGGGTAGTAGTTACATGGATGTTCATTTTCTTTTTCTTTCTTTTTTTTTTTTTTGAGACAGGATCTTACTTTATCATCCAGGCTGGAGCGCAGTGGTGCAATCACAGCTCACTGCAGCCTCGACTTCCCAGGCTCCCACCTCAGCTTCCCGAGTAGCTGGGACCACAGGTACTTGCCATTGCACCAGGCGAATTTTTATATTTTTGATAGAGATGGAGTTTCGCCACGGTTCCCAGGCCAGTCTTGAACTCCTGGGTTCAAACTATCTGCCTACTGAGCTTCCCAAAGTGCTAGGATTATAGGCAAGAGCCATTGCGCCCAACCCATTTTAGAATAATTCATCAAGCTGTACTTTTGTATTATATGTACTTTTCTGTATGTTTATTATTTTTCACAATTTTTTAAAATACGAGAGCTTTTTTTTTCGAGGCAGGGTCTCACTCTGTTGCCCAGGCTGGAGTGTGGTGGGGTGATGACAGCTCACTGCAACCTCGATCTCCTGGGCTCAGGTAATCCTCCCACCTCAGCCTCCCGAGTAGCTGAGACCACAGTCACACACCACCATGCCCGGTTGATTTTTTGTATTTAGGGTAGGTACGAGGTTTCACCATGTTGCCCAGGCTGGTCTCAGACTCCTGAGTTCAAGCGATCTGCCCACCTTGGCCTCCTAAAGTGCTGGGATTACAGGCATGAGCCACCGTGCCCAGCCGGAGAGCTTTTAATGTTTATTCTCACATCCCAGTGTTTTTCACAAACAGTGAAAGGTGTTTTAGGAACTAATTGCCCTCAGGAAGGTACTCACCCAAGGCTCAGTGGAGAGCTTGGCTGGGCAAAAAGCCTTAGGATGGAAATGGGCAATTAATTCCCAAGGAAATTGCCCAGGGTAACTGCACTGTGCAGAGAGATAAGAGAGATGGCTTTAGACTCAGGAACCATACCTTATTTAAAAGGGAAGTACCTTATGTAAGAAGGGGGGGTTAAAGCTGAAATCTAGTGTCCAAGCTAGGACTTGAAAGATAAAAGCCACCTTCACTGCCAATATGTTCCTGTTTAAACCTCCTCCTTAGATTGTTCTAACACGGAGCTGGGGGTGGTGAGTTTTGAAGGGTAGTTTCCCTAGTTACAAAGACCCACTCTTCTAGTCCTAGGAATGACTCATGGCAAATGCTAAATGTGTTCTGCACGTGTGTGTTTGTGCAAGCGCATTTGTGCACATGCTAAGCATTTGAAACGGGTCTTACAGATAAGACCATAGAGTGTTAAAATTATTTTGGAAAGCTCATTAGCAACCAAGAACCTAAAACGTGTCCCAACCATTGTCTCAATATCTCTACGTCTAAGATTTGTTTTCACACGATGTTATCAGAAATTTGAAAGAAGTTTTTATGGAAAATTTTTCATTGCTCTGTGATAAACCCCAGTGAAAATTTGGAAACTACCTAGTGTCCAAATATAGAAAATGATTAAGTTAACTGATTCCGGACACATGATGAAATATCTTACGGTTATTAAAATTCTATTTAGGGAGAGCGGGTAATCACCAAAAGGGTAACCAGATACAAAATTGAAACTACAGGATGATTACAGCAGTGGCAACAACAAAACCTTATACACAGAAAGATATGATGGAAGGAAATCCACAATAATGGTAAGCAGTTATCTTCAGGGGACAAAAATGAAATATGGGTTTTTTTCTTCTACTTTCCTGAAAGGAATTTTCCCAAACTATCAAAAATGATGTAAGTAATTTTTTTTAAATTGTAGAAGAGTAGGTGAATACAAATATGCATAAGGAAAGCAAAAATCACAAAGTTTAGTGTCATGGGACAGGAGAGCCAGGAGGGAAACTGAGGCACAGAAAGGGGTACCACTTGTTTAGTCCTTTTATAGTTCACGTATCTCAACACTGGGTAGGTAGCAGGTACCAAGCCAGGGCTTAGGTGCAGTTCTGTCTATCTTAAGTCTGTGCTTGTATTAGTCCATTTTCATGCTGCTGTAAAGAACTGCCCGAGACTGGGTAATTTATTTTTATTTTTATTTTTTTGAGATGGAGTTTTGCTCTTGTTGCCCAAGCTGGAGTGTAATGGCACGATCTCGGCTCACCGCAACCTCTACCTCCCAGGTTCAAGCGATTCTCCTGCCTCATCAGCCTCCCGAGTAGCTGGGATTACAGGCATGCACCACCACGCCCAGCTAATTTTGTATTTTTAGTAGAGACAGGGTTTCTCCATGTTGGTCAGGCTGGTGAGACTGAATAATTTATAAAAGAAAGCGGTTCAGTTGACTCATTGCTCACCGTGGCTAGGGAGGCTTCAGGATATTTACAATCCTGGTGGAAGGGGAAGCAAGGAAACTTCTTCACCTGGCGGCAGGAAGGAGAAATGCTAAGTGACGCGGAAGGAGTCCCTTATAAAACCACCAGATCTCATGAGAACTTATTATCACGAGAACAGCATGGGGGAAACCACCCCATGATTCAAGTACCTCCACCTGGTCTCTCCCTTGGCATGTGGGGATTATGGGGAATTACAATTCAAGATGAGATTGGGGTGGGGACACAAAGCCGAGCCATATCCGTGCTCTTCCTGAGATGGAGTAGTGACCCCATTTTAAGGGCCTGCAGCCCCCCACCACCAAGCATGAAAATGAAGAAAAATCTTGAGTTCCTTCAAGGGAAGTGTTAGGCACCTAGCTAGCTGTGAGAAGTAAATGAGCAACTTAATAAGCAGGAAGGTAATAGTAGCTTAAAACAGTAGCCAAGAAAGTTAGAGTCGGGAGATGTTTTGTTCAAACTAAAGATAACATCGTAACATATGTCCCTGAGTTGTTTTTCAGAATCCTGGACCCCCACCAAACAGATCCGCTGGCACGTAGGCCTCAGAGAAGGGGGAGCTGAGGACTGAACTTGGACCGCTATTCTGTGTTCTAAACTTCTTCCTGAGGGGCTTGGAGGAAGCCACACCCACAAGCCAGAGCTAATACTTTTTTCTGCTGATCCCAAATTTTTAGACAAAGCTTCACCTCGTTAACCAATCACAAATCAGAAAATCTTTGAGTCCACCCATGACCTGTGGGCCCCCACTTCAAGATGCTCCACTGTTTTAGGTCAAACCGATATACAGATGTATGGCTTTGCCTGTGACATCTGTCTCCCTGCCTTTGAAACCCTTACCTGTAAGCCATCTGAGAGTCCCGGTCTTAGGCACGAGCTGCCTGATTCTCCTTGCTTGGTGCCCTGCAATACGCGCCTCACTTTCTCTGGTTGCAGTCCCGATGTCAGTGTTTGGCTTTGCTGCACTGGGTGAGGGGACCCCAGTTTGATTTGTTAACATTGTCCACTGACCACCTGCCTCCAGATTATCATCGTCATTCATTTCCTCAATTCTAAGACACTTGCTCCCCAACATTTTAACATTTCTTTGATCAAAGTATTTCCCACAATTGATAGGGCAGCTTATTTTTTTCACCCCCAAATGTCATTAAACCAATGGTTCATTTATAATCAACGGTCTCATAGAATCAAGGAAATACTAGGATTGCTGCATTTTATTGAGTAAAGTGCCAAGGACTTTGCATAAGTTCCCCAATTCCCTACAGCGACTCTCAGAAGGAAACATTTTATTTACTACTTTACATATGAAAACCGTCACCCTGAGAAATGAGCACATGCCCCAGGCCACCCAGGAAATCAATCCTTACGTCTGGACTTGATCCTCTATGCCTCATGCACTCCGGTAGGTCTCCAAAACATTCCTCTTCTGCGACTTCCACGGCCTTCATCTGCACCTTCACCTTCCCCAGCACCTGGCTCCCCTCCGCAGAAGGAGTTCCCACCTCTCCCTCACCCAACACATACATCTAAGAGCAGAGCAGTTCTCTGCAGATATTAAATAAGTACTTCTAACGGAGTCATCTAATCTCCTTCTAGGTGACCGCCTATCCTTCACTGTCAGGCCCTTTGTTTCTTGGAGAGTTGACTCCATTCCTGCTTTCACAGACAAGTGCCGCAAGCCTGGCCAATCAAATATCATATTCCCTTAGTCATGGTGATTGCATCAGAGGTGGGCAACAGACTCAAGAAAAGCAAATGAGATATGCTTTGACCCATCCTGAGAACTTAAGAAATCTACTAAGCCTCTTCCCACCTAGAGAGGAGTAAGGGAGAAAGTGGAGGAGCTGGAGCTGCTGCAGCCATCTTGTAACATGAGGCTTGGTCATAATGTCGACACTAAGGAAGTTGAGAAGGGAAGAGAAATAAACTGGGTCCTGGACTAAGCCATGCCAAACAGTAATCTTACCCCAGCTACGCTGGTTTAGGTGAAATCTTCTGTGCTGAAAACTCTTCAACAAATCCTCAGCGGCTAGCAATAACATCCACATTCCATTATTTGGCATCCAAGGTCTTCCTGATGTAGTTTCAACCTGCAATTTCAGTTTCTAGGCTCCTCAAATCTTCCGTAATCCAGTGCTTCAGTTGCTTTATATCGCTTGCCCTTTAGCAACAGACCATTTTCCTTCTGACATTCCCTGCCCACCCCCAACTCCCCACCACCGCCACATTGAAATAAAACTTCCTAACAGTCTTAGATGTCCAAAAATTGTGCATTCCCATCACTAAGGGCATTGTGGGGGGATGAAAGGCCTTCAGAAGGAATGTTACAGAGAGATTTCTAAGTATTAAATAGGGTTCGGTTCAGCTCATGATGTCTATGGTCTAGTGTCAGTGACCACTTGTGTCAGAATCACCAAGGGGTGATGGTTAAAATGCAGATTCAAACATCTAAATTTCACCCTAGACTTACAGAATCAGAATCCCTGGGGATGAGCCCCGGGAATCTACCCCTTTATCAAGATCTTCAGGTGATTCTAATGCTTGTGAACACTTGAGAACCCCTAGCCTAGAAGAAAGCTGAGTCCCTTTAGCCCTGCAATCTTACAAAGTCTGGGCTTTTATCAAAGTTCTCAACTTCCCTTCGTGCCAGTTGCCTTATCTTGAAAATTTCTGACTTCTCTCTCTTTTCCCTATGGCCTCTAATCCTTGAAAATTATGTCTATTGTGCTGTTTCAGGTAAGGAGGGATGCTTATTGTAAGAACTTAATCAGTGGAACTCTGTTGCCTCAGCTATTCCCTGCAATAATTTGTGTGCATGTCACATGCAGTCTTACTACCATAAAAAGAGATCTGCCCAGCGCTTCTCCCAGAATGGAGTGTGTACATTTGTTTAATGCAAATCAAGTCTCCACACTTTCCCCTATACTACTCCTTCTGCCACAGATGCCATTGATTGCTGCATTCCTTTAGCACACGTTCGTCAAACACCTGCTATGTGTTGGCCATCAGCTGGGTGCTAGGAATACCGATATTTTACAAAGAGCCAATCCCTGTCCTCAAGGAGCTCAATTTAGCAGGAGAGATGGTTACGTAAATAATCCAGCAAATGCAAAAACTGAGATGTGTGCTTTTCATTCATTTGTTCATTCACTCATTTTTTTGTACACCAGAAATATTTGAGCACGCACTACGTGCAGGGTGATGGTGATATAGTGATGGACAAACGGACAAGACCTTTCTCTGCTGGAGCCCTCATTGTAATGGGAGACAGACACCCATCAAGTGAACGGATGAATTCAATGACAACTGGTGGCAGGATCTGCAATGAAGAAGATAAGACCGAACAATGTGCAAGAGTTGCTTGAAGTGGAGGAAACGGTACCTGGCATGACCAAGGTGGTCTTCACTAAGGAGATGACCTTTAAGTTGAGCCCCCGATCCATAGTGATGAAAGGAGTCACCAAGAATATACGGGGCAGAAGCGGAGGACAGGTCCTGAGATGACCTTGGCCAGCTCAGCTCTTCCCCCTCTTGCTTGCAATTCTTGAGCAGAATGTACCGAGACTATACCATCCTGAGATAAGGAGGAAATGTCCAGAACAACTTGGCCTGCATCTGCATTCATCCTAGAACAGGATGTCCTGCAATGCTTGAGCTCAGAAATCCCAGTGACACCAGAGTATATAAACCCAGGGTGGAGTTCTTTGGGGTTTCTCGACTGTGATGCAAAATGGGGTATGTGCAGGTGCCCCTTCACCTTCTCTGAGTCTCCCATGGGCTGTTGCTTTCCTGAGCCTTGGGAGGCTGGCCATGAATATTAGGCTCTGTCTCTCCTTGCTGCCTATCTCTGAGTAAGTAATCTGCTTTGCCTAACTTATGCAAGTGTCCTGTCTCGCTAGTCTCATCCAATGGCAGAGATCCTGGGGCTCCTTTGTCCCTCGTAATGGTCTCCATGGTGTTAGGACTGCTCCAGAAGGTAGGTCTGCTCCAAGCTGTGCCAGACCTAAGAACCCTTGTAAGAAGAACACCCCAAGGAGATGGACCCGCCAGTGCAAAAATCCTGAGGGGCTCTGTGGGTTCCAGGAACAGAAAGGACAGTCGGCTGAGGGTTGGACACAAAGAAGAGAGGTAGGAGGTGAAGACAGGGAAGTGGGAAGGGGCCAAATGGAGCTAGATGCTCAGACTGCAGTGGGAAATCTGAATTGTATCTCACTTGCAATGGGTGCTTTAGAAGGGTTTTAAGCAGAGGAGTATATAGCGGAGTGGAATTTAAGATTGGATTTAAGAAGTTACTGCAGGTCCTGGGTGAGAGTGGATGCCTCAGTCTAGGTTGGGGGGGTCCATGTGGGGTCAAGAATGTGTTCCAAATAGAGCTGGGGTGGAACCAACAGGACTGGTGGATGGATAGGGGTTAGTCTGCTAGAGAGCGGACAGAGAGAGCTAAAGGCTGGATGGTGATATACATCATTACTAAGATGGGGTAGATGTGGCTGATAGGTGGGACTGGGGAGTGGGTATGGATATATGTGGTCTGGATGTGTAGTAGACACCCAGGTGGCCGTGCTAGTGAGGCACCTGGATATTATCTTAGTCTGTTTTGTGTTGCTACAAAGGAAGACCTGAGACTGGGTGATTTATAAAGAAAAGAGGTTTATTTGGCTCACAGTTCTGAAGACCGTACGAGAAGCATGGTGCTTGCATCTGCTTCTGGTAAGGGCTTCTGGAAACTTCCAATCATGGCAAAAGGGGAAGGGGAAGAGGCATCACATGGCAAGAGAGGAAGGAAAAAAAACAGAGGAGAGAGGCCAGGCTTTTTTTAACAATCAGATCTTTCAGGCACTGATAGAGGCGGGAGCTCACTCAGGACCTTGAGGATGAGGATGGCACCAAGATGTTCATGAAGGATCCACCCCCATGACCCAAACACCTCACACTAGGCCCCATCTCCAACCCTGGGGATCAAATTTCAACGAGACTCTGAGGGCACAAATATCCAAATGTACAAGTTTGGAGGTCAGTGGAGAACTCAGGGATGAAGACGTAATATGGAAGTCACGGCATTTGGCTCTGGCACAGGGATGGCCACGGGTCGTGTCTTGACAGGAAGGAAAGATGGATTCTTCCTCGGTGGAATGGAGAGCAAGGTGCTTCCCACCTATTGTACCGCTTAGGATTGTGAGCAAGAGAAACCCACGCTGGCTACTGAGCTGCTCGTAGACCCTAAAAAGGACTCTTGGCTGAGATACCAGAAGGAAAGAACCCAGGTAGGGCCTGAATCTCAGTAGCAGAATCTCCAGGACAGTTTGGGGATGTCAAGGCTGAAACTGCCTTCTGTCCTTGTAGGATGCTGTGGCAAATTGAGATTTTCAGGTGTAAGTTCTGAAGGACCCACATCTTGCCTGTGATGTGGGGGTGGAGGGCACAGCTGGTTCCATCAGGACCTCGTGGGATGGGGATGGGAGGGGAGTTGTCAGTGAAAACCTGGGTACTATTATCAAATAAGGGAGAAGGGAAGCTGGTCAGGCGAGATCAACAGATATCTACCGCATCTGGCCTACCAGCTCAAAAATCAAATTCCCTTTGAAGATTCTGTGACCTTCACAAATGAACTGAATGGCTCCTCCTCTGTGCTCCCTGACAATCTCTGACTTGCAAGCAGTGGCAGGTTTGTCTATCCACCGCCCCTCCTCCCCACTGGACTGTGAGCACGCCAAGGCTGAAATGCACTCCGAGTCATCCGCAAAACTCCAGTAGCTCCCATAGAGCATGGCACATAATTGGAACTCAGTACAAATCCTGTTACTTTGAATGTGGTGCTGTCCGTTGAAGATAATCTGGATCACAACCCTGAAACTTTTTCTAATGTATCATCCTGGATTCATTTTAAAGTCCAGGGTGAGCTGAGTGACGAATTACAGAGATTTTTCCCAAATGCCTTTCAAGTCACACAGCCAAATCAGTTCAGCAAATTATATGTAATCAACGAGGAAATCAATAAGGACTGCAAGTGCATTAAAGAGTTTAGCAGATTCATTATGTATTTAGCACATTCCGTCCAATTTGCAGGAAGTTCAGAGAAAAACAGGCTTTAGCATGTAAACAGTGCCTCTGATTGACTCTTTAGAGAAGCAGCAGTGGCGGCACAGCCTTCTGAGGTGAAGGCAGATCAGGAGAACCAGCCGCCTCCCACCCCTCTAGCACAGACAGCCCATGCTAATTCCAGAAGGCAGGGGTTTCGTCTCCAAAGGCAAAGACAGCAATCTCAAAGGCTCTTTCTGCTTGGAAATTCTACAGGAGATGATAGATGGGAGGAGAAGGAGGGAGGATGGGAGGGAGGGAGAGGGAAGGAGAGTAGAGAGGAAGAGAGAAAAGATGGGAGGAAGAAAGGAAGGGAGAACGGAAGGAAGGAGGGATGGAAGAAGGAAGGAACAGATGGGGAGGGAAGCGGGAGGGGAGGAGGAAAGGAGGAGGGAGGAAGGAAGGAAGAAGAGAAGGAGGGAGGGAGGGAAGTATGAAGGAAGAGATGGAGGAAGAAAGGAAAGGAGGGGGGAAGGCACGTAGGAAGGAGGGAGGGAAAAAGGAAAGGAGAAAGGAAGAAAGTAGAAAAGCAGGAAGGAAGGAGAGAGGGAAGAAGGAAGGGAGAAAAGGAAGAAGGACAGGAGGGAGGGAGACAGGGAGGCAGGGAGGGAGGGAGGCAGCAAGGAAAGAGAGAAAACCAAAGAAAAGGAAGGAGGGAGGAAAGGAGAGCAGGAGAAAGGGAGGGAGGGAGGAATAATTCCTCAGGACCTTCCTTTTCCCTCCATTTCTCAGCTGCCTCCTGTCAATGTAAAGTGGTCATTTACCAACTCATTCGACAGACACTGAGTTCTTGCTCTGTACTAGGTCACTTGCCAAATTCTGGGACATGAGCCGAGTCAGACCTGGACCTGACTTCAAGTAGCTCATAGCCTGGTGGCGGTGACAGACTCAGCCATGGCGTAGCCTCAACCCAAGGGCAGGCTCTGACAGCCCCTGCTTGAGGTAGAAGAAGAAGGGACATTTGAGAGGGCCCTGAGGACTGATGAGGGTTGCTGAGGGCAACATCTCACAGGGAGACAAACATCCTCAAAGACACAGAGACAAAGTATGTTTAGGGACTGGCAGGTAAGTTGATGCCATCGGAGCGTTAAGTCCAGTGGGAGGGCCGCGTGGGGCAGTATTTCTGGCAGAAAAGTCGGGTGGGGGGCCTCAGGTTCAATTCCCTTTTATCACAGACTCAGTCGATAGGGCCCCTGAAAAAGTGACTTGCCCACAGGCACCCAGCACCTGAAAAAGGCTGAATGTGACCTCCAGCCATCAGCCCCAAGTCCTTCATGAACTCCCCTCCACCACAGGTGCCTCAGCCACCCCCGGCCATAGATCTTCCTATGCTCCAATTCCTGAATTGGGCTGAGAGATGGCACCACTTTGGGAAAGCGATTTGGGGAAGTCATTATAATTCCCTTTTATTGACTTGGAATAGACGACATCAAAGGCTAACTCACGCTGGCGAGGACGTAGCACCCGCACTCATTTACCGCTCCCGTGGCAGACATCACTAATCGAGCACAGCATTCTTCCACACTCATTTCTTAACCCGCTCCAGGCAACCAACTGAAAAAGAGAGTCAGTTAGGCAAGAGCTACACGCCTTCTCCACACAAGCATTCAATTCTGTGGGCTATTACCATGGGTCAAACTGTGAAGTAAGGGAAAAAGGGCAAGTACCCAGCTCAAATTGTAAGACGCTAAAGAGGATCCCAAACAGTTGCCAAGTGCTAAACAGACAGCAGTGATGCACTATTTAGCGTCAGACATAAGCTTCTGATTTGGTGGTTGCCGCTTGCATTAGGCCTTATAACACTCCTTCAACAACAGAAAACCAACTCTAATTAACTTTAAAAGGAAAAGAATCTGTTGGCACGTTACGTCCTGGCTTTGAGGTCTGACTGCATCCAGGAACTCACTGGGTGTCATCTAGACTTTTCCTTGATCTCTTTCCTCTCAAGCCTGCTTTCCCCTACACTGGCTTTCTTCCCAGGCAGAATTTCCCTTTGTGGAGAGAAGCCGGCCCCCAGCCTGCAGCCCCACAGTTCCCAGTCAAGGGGGAGAATGCCTCTCTTCCCGGCGCTTTCAACCAAAGGCCTGGTCCCAGCTTTCATTGTCCTCATCTGACTCATGGAAGGACCCAAGCCACAGGCACTTCTCGTGGGAAAAGGGCTCCTCCCAGGAAAGGGGAAGTGATAATACCAGAGGAGAGGAAATAACATAGACTCAGATAAGTGTTTCGATGACATAAAACAGCTAACATCCATTACACTAATGACTGCCCATTTCATAGGGTAAGGAAACGGGGATATAGAACGAAGCAGCGTATCCAGGGTGGAGTGAGGAAGGGAGCCTGTTGTGCCTCATTCTCTTCTCTGGGTTTGCTGTTCCCCCACCCCCACCTAAGTGAAATAGAGGGTTAAGAGAAGGGCCTTCCCTGCAGCCCAGGGGTAGGCTTGCGTGCAGGAGATGACCTGACAGTAGTTTTCTCCAAACTGCCCGTGGGACCAGAGCCCTGCAGGGCCCAGCAGCCTCTGAGGAAAGGTCTTCTACTACTTCCACACCTTCTTTTTAGGGCTGAGAGGAGCAGATCCCTGGCCTGTGCTCTAAACTGTGGGGCTGACATGACACAGCCACTCTCAAACCATGGTGTACAGCGGGATCACCAGGGAGTCTGCTGAGATGCAGAGTCCTTGGGCCCCTGCCTAAAGTTTGGTACTGTAACTTTGGAATGGGCCCTAAGAGGTGACTGTTTAAACAGGCTCCCTGGGCAATGCGGATGCAGGTGGCCACTGGAGAACACTTTGAGAAACTCTGGTAAAATGGGTTTTGGGGTTTGATAGATGCAGCATTCAGTAGGTGCTCAGGAAAGGGCAGCTCAAGGCTTCTGGTGGCTGACTCTGTCTTGCTAGAGTCCTGAAGGTGCCAATGCAGATTAATGACAGCCTGTAATAAACAGCCCCATATGGAGAACTGCTCTGGTGACCCAGAGACCCCAACCGCCTCACCAGTGGCCAGCACTGATGGGGCCAGGAGGGGATGGCGTCCTGAGGTCAGCTCTTCTGAAAGCAGGTGGTCTGGACACATCAGAGACTCTCTTAAAAAGGCTGAGCCAGGCATGGTGATGCATGCCGGTAATCCCGGTTACTGGAGAGGCTGAGCCCAGGAGTTCCAGGCTGCAGTGAGTCATGATCACATCGCTGTGCGCCAGCCTGGGTGGCAGAGTAAGACTCTGTTTCCAAAAAAAAAAAATTAATTAATGACTTTTTTTTTTTAAAAAAGGCTGGAGTCCAGGGTAATGGACTAGACATCCATAGGGTTCCTGCAAACAACCTGAGAGAGTGGGGAGGATGGAGAGCAAGGCCCCACCTAAAGGGACAACTATTCAGTTTCAGCCAAAAGCTGCCTTGTGGAATGTGGGGCTGTCAGGTCTTCTGCGTTTTCCAGAGCAGCCAGAAATCTAGGTTTATTTTTATGTACTCTCATAACATGTAAGTGTCTAATGATGTTCTTAAAAATTCAAAATTGTCAAGGTCAACCACAATATATCTGCAGGCTGGATTCAAACCACAGTCTGGGTTTTCAGTTTTGCTGTAATCAGTCTCATTTCCCAGCCTCTCTGACATTTAGGTATAGCCATGGGACGAATTTCTGGCCAGCGGAAGTACTGCATGGGACTACCTGGAAGACTTCTTCTTTAGAGGGAGGAAGTATGTCCTTCCTTCCTTCCTCCTTCTTGATGCCTGGAATACAAACATGATGACTGAAGCTTCAGCAAATTATATGAGATATTGAGGTGACTTTGAGAATGGAAGTGTGCTGACGATGAGAGTGGAAAAACAAGCGGAATCCGAGTCCCTTATGACGTTGAGATTCTTACTTCTGTATTTATTTTATTTTATTTATTTATTTATTTTTTGAGATGGAGTCTTGCTCTGTCGCCCAGGCTGGAGTGCAGTGGTGCAATCTCAGCTCACTACAACCACCACCTCCTAGGTTCAAGTGATTCTCCTGCCTCAGCCTCCCCAGTAACTGGGACTACAGGTGCCTGCCACTGTGCCTGGCTAATTTTTGTATTTTTAGGGCAGATGGGGTTTCAGCAACTTGGCCAGGCTGGTCTCAAACTCTTGACCTCAAGTGATCCACCCACCTCGGTCTCCCAAAATACTGGAATTACAGACGTGAGCCACAGTGCCGGGCCCTTTTATATGAGATAAAGTAATTTCAGTTTATTTTTGTTATATGTAGCCAAACTTAATTGCATGCCCCATTCCCAGTTTAGATGGAGTCTGACCATAAGAGGACCCTTGTCTTTTTAGCAAAACTCCCTTTAGCTGGACTTGTTTGGACAATGCTCACAAACCAAGCATTCTCTAAGATTTTTCTCTGTCCTTCACTCATCACAGAGCGTGCTAGCCACCATTTTCAAATTAAACAACTGCTAGAGAATCATTTTTAAAAGGGAAGCTCATGACTGTGACACAAATATAAAATGGATATATGTCAAAACACATACTTAGCTCATTAATAATGAGAGAACCAATAAACTCGTACAACAGGTTCAGAGGAGAAGCCAAGGAACAGACACTTGAATAAGCAATCGGGAACGTTGAAATGAAGTTGTCAGCAAATGCAGATCTGACCTTCCATAGGGCAGAAATCAATTCAATCTCCACAGCAAAGTTCATTTGTATCACTATGGACAAGAGTCATTGGCTTCAATGTCAGTTTTCTACAGCTTACAGAGTTGTAACTAGCTCAGTCAAAGACCATGAAAAGCACAGACTCCTATGGAATCCAATAATCCTGAAGAGTCTACAAGACAACGTTATTTGTAAACCCAACAATTCTTCATCATTCTCTGAATATCCCTGGGTACTGAAGGATAGAGTGTCTCATGCCTCATGTTCCCTAAAACATTCACCCACAACCCCCACACAATTGTCCCTGACTTTCCTGTTTCAAAAAGTACTCAGAGCCTGGTACGGCGGCTCACACCTGTAATCCCAGCACTTTGGGAGGCTGAGGCAGACGGATCACCCGAGGTCAGGAGTTTGAGAATAGCCTAGCCAACATGATGAAACCCTGTCTCAAAAAAAAAAAAAAAGTACCCAGAGAAGTTTTTCCAACTGAACTGAAGTTTGAAGGAAGATCAGGAGCTCTCCAGGCAGAGAATGTTCTAGACTAGTGACAGCACTTACTGGAATCACCTGAGGAGCTGCTAAAAATATGCGGGCCCAGCCTTGCCCTGAGTTTACTGAATATGTTGCATTTGCAGCACAAACACAGTGTTTTTACTGAGATTGCATGTGGTGTGACAAGACTGTGGGTGGCTGATGGAGATGTGGGAACAGATACTTAAGAATACCCCACCCACTCCCCTACACCCACTCCCCACCCTCTTCCAGCCACCCCTTGGCACCATCACTGCTGGATCATAGCCCCATATATTTATTTTGCAAATACAAAATAAATGCACTTTTATTTTGTATTTGCAAGTTAAATTGTATTAAATCCTGGAGATTCTGCTATTTGGATCCCACTTCTGCCACCCCACCCCACCTCCAGATACTTCTCCTTTTCTCTGTTTCCCTTTGTAGGCAAGCTCCTGCTGTCCACACTTGTGGCTTCCAATTCTTCCCTTCACCTTAAACCCACTTCAGTCAGGCTTTTCCCCCAACCCTACACCAAAGCTATTCTTACCCAGGTCACCTGTGACTTCACATCAACAGGTCCCAGGTGGGGGCCCGGTTCTTCCCTTGCAGGACCCTCAGCTGTGCTGAGCATCAGCCCCGCCTCCTAAAAACACTGCCCTTCCTGGTCCACACTCCACTCTCCTGGCCTTCCTACCCCTCTGATCCCTCCTCTCAGCCTCCTTCGCTCTAAGGATTTTCTTTCCTCCTCTCTAAATGTTCTTGTGCCTCAGGGCTCAGTCCTTGGTGACTTCTTCTCTGCCAACACTTTCTTCCCTAGAGCTCTCAGCCAGATTGGAGGATTTAAATGTCATCTGTCTGACAACTCTTGAGTTGACGTCTTCAGAGCACTTTCCTGAACTCCCGCTTCGAGTCTAACTTCCTACTTACCATCCTCTCCTCGGTCATCTGATAGACAAACTTAAGATGTTTAAACCTAACTCAGATCTTCCCTCAAAACACTGTTCTCCCACAGCCTTTCCTGTCACCGTTTGTAGCGACCCCTTCTTGCACCATCTCAGACGAGACTTCGGTATATCATCTCTGACTTCCCATTTACTTTCTTATATTTTTCTACCTGCCCGCCCCCCACCCCAGCCCCGAGATGAAGTCTCACTCTGTCACCCAGGCTGAAATGCAGTAGTGTGATCTCAGCTCACTGCAACCACCACCTCCCAGGTTCACGCGATTCTCCTGCCTCAGCCTCCTGAGTAGCTGAGACTACAGGTGTGAGCCACCATACTCGGCTAATTTTTGTATTTTTAGTAGAGATGGGGTTTCAGCATGTTGGCCAGGGTGGTCTCAAACTCCTGACCTTGTGATCTGCCCGTCTCGGCCTCCCAAAGTGCTGGGATTACAGGTGTGAACCACTGCACCCGCCATATTTTCCTTCTTTTTTTTTTCTTTTCCTTGTTTAAAATTAAAGTGGAGTTGACAAATAAAAATTGTATATATTTATGGTATACAATAAAATGTTTCGATATCTGTATCGTCATAAAATGATCAAACTAATTAACATCTTCATCACCTCACCTACTTATTTTTTGTCGTGAGGCTATTTAAGAGCTACTCTCCTAGCAATTTTGAAGTGCACAAGACGTTATTATTAACCCTAGTTGCCGTATTGTACAACATAGCTCCAGAACTTATTTGTGCTGTCTGACTGAGTCTTTGGACATTTGCCCTTCCTTTCCTACTCTGCATCTACTCTGCCAGGAAACCCTATTGCCTCTGTTGAACCGTATCATGTAACCTGCGACTCCTCACCTTGGTTCAAGCTGCCGTCTTCTCTGGCTTGGCCTCTACAGCAGCCCCCTGAGAGGCCCCCACCTACCACCGCCCTCACCTTTTCTCAACATTGCACCCACTCCAAGCCTTTGCAAATGTCAGTCTCATCAATGTCATTTTTCTGCTCAAAAAACTCCCAGTAACTCTCATTCCACTCAGAGGTAAGTCTCGGTTCTAAGTAGGGGTCTACCAAGCCTGCGAGGTCGGGCCCCGTTCTCATCCTGACCTCCCGTTCAAGCCAGGCTCCCCTTGCTCACTCTGCCTGGTCCGCCAGCCACCTGGCCGCTACACGAGCAAGTAAGATGGGTGGTCTCGGAGGGCTTTTCTCAGGCCCTATGTCTGCTCCTGCTGGGGACACCCTTCCCCAGATGTCTGCTGGCTGAGGCATCCCCTTCCTCAAGTCTTCACTCACGTGTCTCTGTCCCCACTCATCCTATTTAACAGCAAAACCACACAGCCACACCTGCCCACTCACCACTGCTGATCCTCCCCCACGGCCCTTTCCTGTTCTTTTTTCCATAGTCTTATCATCTCCCAACATGCTGTCATGTACTGAGGTACTGTATTTTGGGGTTTCTTTGTTTGAGTTCTCTTTATTTCCCAGCTAGACTCTAAGCGCCACAAGGCAGGGATCTTTATTCATTTTGTTCATAGATTTATTCCAAACACCAATAACAGTCTTTAGCACATAGTAGCTGCTCAATAAATAGTCACCATTGTTGAATTGCTCAGCATCGGGCACCAGGCCATCCACCCTACACAGTAAGCTCACTTAAATTAACAATCCTATGTGGAGCCAGTATCAGGACCACCTGCAGGGCTTGTGAAACACAGATTTCTGGGCACCATCTCTGAGTTTCTGGGTCAGTAGGTCTGGGGTGGGGCCAAGAATTTGCTTTTCTAACAGGTTCTCAGGTGCTGCTGCTGTAGCTGGTCTGGGGATCTCATTTTGAGACCCCCTGGCATAGGCAGTGGAAAGCCGCCAAAGGGCTGTGACCAGGAAAGGCAGAGTCCCCTGGAGAAGGCCATGTGCAGGCTGGGTGAAAGGGAAGGGACTCCAGCAGGGGCGAGGCCTCCGCAGCCCAGGGAGGGGAGCGGAGGGTGGAGGGGGTGGTGGGGGGAAGAGCAGCTCAGGGGCAGCCCAGCCGTGTCCTCTCAGGCCCTCTCCCTGGCTGCACAGCTGCGGCCCTCACTTCAAGCCCATTAGCACATCTCCTCCAGAAGATGCAGGCCTCCTGGCTCCTCACTCATTTGAAATTTTAATTATCTGCCAGAGCACGATTCCCACAGCCACCCCCACTAGGGGTGGGTGTGAAAGAAGCCAAATAGCTCCAAAATGCATGACTTCAGCAAAAACAGAATCAGTCTCCCCTTAGAGGCTCCAGCAGTGCCTGGGAGCATGGTGATGAATATGGAGGTGATCCCTCACCCCCTGCCTGCAGGCAGGGGGAGGACTCACCTTCTCAGTGCCTTGGACAAGAACTGGGACTCAGTTTCCTTGATTGTCAAATCAGTGAAGTCTCAGCAGTGCCTGCTCCTCCTTGGGCCTGGGACGCTGAGGACTCCCACACGAGCCTTTCTTTCTGGGATGGAAGGGACAGGATTTATCTACCCTCTCGACATGTGATGTGTAGACTGCCAGTCTTCATTTTAATAGTCATGTGCTTATTTGAAAGTAAATGAGAAAAATATACAATTAGCAGCTCCAATCTGTGCTGTTATGGGGAATTATTTCTTAGAGCAAAGCTAAACTTAAATTTTTAAAAAGTGTGCTGATCTCAAGAAAATATTAAGCAATGTGTATCCAGCCATTGCATAATGCTTTCCATGGGCTGGGCATTGTTCACAGATTAATTCATTAAAGTCAGATAGTAACCCAGTAAGGTAGGTGCCATTATTATATCCATTTCCCAGATGCAGAAGCAGAGGTACAGCATGGTTGAGTCATTTTCCCATGGCCGCACGGGAGGCAGCTGAGGGAGGATTTGAACCCAGGCAGCTTCCAACTAGAATCTGTGCTCTGAACAGCCTCCTCACGACATCGGCAGGACATGGCAAATACTACCTGATGGGCCTCCACACACTGACATCTGGCCAGCACTGAGCAGGCATCCTTCCTGCCTCAGCCATTCCAAGACCCAGAATGCACCAGGTGATGAGGCAGGGGCACAACATAAGGGCTGTCTGGATCCCTCCACCCACAGAGCCTCCCCAGAGCTCAGAGGTGGAAGCAGTAGCTGGGCCTGCCTAGTCAAACATCTGTCTACACTGAATGCCCTCAATGACTGCTGGTAAGCAGGGAGGAACACGGTGAGCCTGTCACCCTGGAGTGCTGCAGGGGAGCAGGAGAGACTGAGGCAGAGGGGGCAGCGAGGAGACAGGTCTTTAGGACGGACGCTGTGGCTACAGGACAAGACGTCATTCACAGAGCACCAATGTCATCGGGGTCCTCTGGAGACATGGCTCTCAGCCCCTTACACACAATGCAATCAATATTTGTCATCAAAGTTTTTGTAATCAGTGTTTTTGTAATCAATATTTGAAAGCAAATCAGAAAAAAATGCATTTCTAGTGTATCCAATCCGTGCTGTTAAAAAAAAAAAAGTATTTCTGAGGGGGAAGTTAAATTTGTTTAAGTTTTTAAAAAGCATTTCCTTTGGCCAGGCGCAGTGGCTCACGCCTGTAATCCCAGCACTTTGGAAGGCCGAGGTGGGTGGATCATCTGAGGTTGAGAGTTCGAGACCAGCCTAGCCAGCATGGTGCAACCCCATCTCTATTAAAAATACAAAACAATATCTGGGTGTGGTGGCAGGTGCCTATAATCCCAGCTACTCGAAAGGCTGAAGCAGGAGAATTACTTGAATCAAGAAGGCGGAGGTGGTGGTGAGCTCAGATTGTAACACTGCACTCCAGCCTCGGGTGACAGAGCAAAACTCCATCTCAAAAAAAAAAAATAAGTGTTCCCTTTACTATCCTGAAATTTTAGATAACATAACCTACCTACACCCATGATGTGAAGATATATATATATAATAACACACACAAAAATATACATACGCATATAAAAGAAAATATTTAAAAATCCATAATCCAACAATGCATATTTCAATGCATGACTCAAGCGTGACTATATAGAAGACAGAGTGAAGTAGTCAGATGCTGGTTCCTATTTATAATGTATCAATTTGGATTAAAGAGGAAAAGGTGCTGAAATGCCTTATTGAAGGTATAAGAAGTACAGAGATATGAAGGGGCAGGGGCAGGGGCAGGGTAGACCTCAGCTTAAAAGCCAGTGTTAAGGTCAGTATAAATAGACTAGACTGATAGATATATGATAAGGAAAGGGAAATAACCTTCATTAGAGTTTGGTTAACATGCCAAGATTAACAGAGAAAATCAGGATGTGTGACATTCTCGAAAACTTGGTGGGCTTTATTTCTAAGCGTAGATTCAAAATAATTCCCCGTGTTGTGACAAAGGACAGGGTAGTGACGAAGCATCCCAGCAAACATAACTTCAGTCTTGAAATTTTAGGATATGCCGAGGCATTCACTCAGTCTCAAGACCTGGGAATCTGTATCCTTAGAGAGGAGTGTTAAATTTTAAGTTTAGCCTGAAGCTGCCTCCTTACATATTTTAAGCTCTGCCTAAAGGTTTCTCTATAAGTAGTGAACTGTAGCCTAGCTGGATGTGTGAACAGACATAACCTACACTTGTAACAAGTAGCCAAGTCTCAGCCAATCCCAGCAGCCACACTTCAACCACTCACAGGCAGCCAACTGTTCAAACCGTGCTCAAATAAGGCAAACGCTCAGCTCTCATCAATCCGGCTGTTTCTGTACCTCACTTCTGTTTTCTGTATGTCATTTTCCTTTTTCCATCTATAAATTTTTTCCTACCACAGAGCAGTGCTGGAGTACCTCTGAGCTATTCTGGCTAGGAGGCTGCCTGATTCACCACTTGTTCTTTGCTCAATTAAATTCTGTTCGTCTAAAGTTTTTCTTCTAACAGGAAACAACACATAAGGTATGGTTTGGAAAAGGAAAAATAAAAATAATAACACTGAAGACTTAAGAAAATCTTTGTGGTCAACTGAAAACCCTATCAAATTAAAAAGGAAACATACGCCAGGCACTGTGGCTCACGCCTCTAATCCCAGCACTTTGGGAGGCTGAGTTGGGCAGATCACCTGAGGTCAGGAGTTCGAGACCAGCCTGGCCAACATGGTGAAATGCTGTCTCTACTAAAAATACAAAAATTAGCTGGGCATGGTGGTGGGAGCCTATAAGCCCAGCTATTCATGAGGCTGAGGCAGGAGAATTGCTTCAACCCAGGAGGCAGAGGTTACAGTAAGCCGAGATCGTGCCATTGCACTCTAGCCTGGGCAACAAGAGTGAAACTCCATCTCAAAAAATAAATAAATAAATAAAAAGGAAAAATATCTGGCAATCCTCAAATAAATCACTTTAACGTGAAATTTCTAAAACATCAATTTCTTATCACTATGCTATAAGAAAATTAAAATTATACTGAATAGCAATCATTTTAAATGTTTTTGAAATTTTTATTCAATAAAACTTAGAGAGATTTCTGCATTTCATGTATTCCCATTAATTTAGTACAATTCGGCTCTAAGTCTGTTGTAAGAAATATCAGGCTAGATGTGGTGGCTCTGGCCTGTAATCCCAGCACTTTGGGAGGCGGAGGCAGGTAGATCACCTGAGGTCAGGAGTTCACGACTCACCTGGCTAACATGATGAAACCCCGTCTCTACTAAAAATACAAAAATCGGCCAGGCATGGTGGTGCATACCTGCAATTCCAGCTACTCGGGAGGCTGAGGCAGGAGAATTGCTTGAACCCAGGAGGCAGAGATTGCAGTGAGCCGAGACTGTGCCATTGCACTCCAACCTGGGCAACAAGAACGAAACTCCGTCTCAAAAAAAAAGAAATATTGTAAGGTATATTGCCGAGTTAAAATGAGGAAACTGAGGCCAGTGTGAGAAAATGAGAATCCAATTTATTCAGCTCCCGGGCGAGGTTCTGTGGTCCGGGAAGGGGTCAGAGAAGTCGCAATGGGCTTCTCAGGGCGTGGGGTTTTATAAGAAGTGGAGGTAGTTGATTGGTTATTGGGAAACAAAGAGCAGACAATTTCATTGGTAAGGAGATTTGATTGATTGTTAGGGAAACAAAGAGCAGACAGTTTCATTGGTTAGTTTCATTGGTGAGGGGGTTTGATTGATTACTAGGGAAACAAAGAGCAGAGAATTTCATTGGTGAGGGGAAGTCAAGGTGCTGATGGGGCGAGCTGCCATTGGTTGCCAGGTGGGACTACTGGTGGGCTGACCAGCTGGGGAGGTCAATGTTAAGCTGCCGTTGGACAAATCTTTGGTGGGCTTTTTAAATTTTGAAGAGGTCGAGTGAGGAATGCAGGAGTGGTTGTGGGGAGCCAGCATAGAGAGGCCAGCATGGGGAGAGATAAGTGTGTCAGCATGGAGAGGCCGGCATGGGGAGAGATAAGTGTGTCCATTTAACTCCCGGTGAGGCAGCCGGCCTTACAAATATCAAATCTCTTTTGCTACCAATATTCAATAACTGTTTTTGTAGTAACTATACTGTTGATTGGAAACCCCTTTCAACTAAACATGAGATTGGAAATACCACGTCTACGATGAATTAGGCAGATGCACATAAAAGAGAAATTGATCAGTCATATCAAGACAGCATTTTTTTTCCATTCAAGCCTCTCCTTCCATAAGAACCTTCTCCTGAGTTACTGAGATTTTACATATCATCTTGTGAAAGGTTTTCCCTATTAAATATTGAAGTAGTATTAATCTATGTTTGCACTGTTTAACCTGGCAGGAGGGGATTTGGACAGTTCTTCCTCAGGCCTCACTGTGTGGTACTGTTGTGCCCATGGCAGAACCCAGACATCCTTGTCCCTCTCCCCTAAATGCCGAAAGCATTCACAATCCTCGTGGCAACAAAAACACTGCTCCTCATTTCCAAATACCCCCAAGGAAATGGTATTGTAATGGGACCAGAACAGGAGAAGCGATGATTGGTGGGGGAAAAACAGTTTTAATTAGAGAGCCAGCAAACCAAGAAGACAGTGAACTAGCGTTCTAAAGTACTATTTTATTTTATTTATTTTTGCCCAGGCTGGAATGCAGTGACATTATCTCGGTTCATTGCAACCTCTGCTTCCTGGGGTCAAGCGACTCTCCTGCCTCAACCTCCTCAGTAGCTGCGATTACAGGCATGTGCCACCACGCCCGGCTAATTTTTGCATTTTTAGTAGAGACAGGGTTTTGTCATGTTGGCCAGACTGGTCTCGAACTCCTGACCTCAGGTGATCTGCCTGCCTCAGCCTCCAAAAGTGCTAGGATTACAGGTGTGAGCCACCGTGCCTGGCTAATTTTTGTATTTTTAGTAGAGATGGGGTTTCATCATGTTAAAGTACTATTTTAAATTTTAAAATTTACCATCGGGTTTTTAAAGGGAAACTTGGTATGGGAGACATGTGGGCGTGGTGCAGGGTGCAGGGTCTTTTGTACCTCTTGTTCTGTTGTCTGTCCGGGTTGGAGCTATCTTGACTTCAGCCAGATGATGTTGGACTAACTGCGACTCACTCCAAGAAGGAGCATTCCATAATGCGGTCTCCGATGGGGTCTCCAAGCCTGGTTTGTTTCAAGATCAGCCTCTAGGATCTCTTAAGTAATAGTATAATTACATAAGCATGCATTCCCTAGACAGGGAAGAAATGGAGGGGCAAGCAGGGAGGAAGGAAGAAAAACAAAGTGGATAATTTTTTAAACTGAGGTCTCCAATTAAGAACCTCAGGTCTACACAGTAAAGGAAAACTCAGGTTAGGCTGCCCTGCCCTGCCATGTTTTAGCCAGTTCCTACCATATGCCAGGTTCTCAAGGAAGCCTCCCAGAAGACCAGTAAAGCCAGTTGTATTGTTCTCATTTCACACTTAAAGAAGCCAAAGTCCAGAGGGATGAAGTGACTTGCCAAGGCACTTGGCTGTCTGAGTCCAGTGTCTTTATTTGTGAGGTGGCTTGGAGCAAGAGCACAGTATGCATATTTATTGAATGAAGAAATGAAGAGATAGTCAGAATTGTCTGGAAGGCTTTCTTTGCTCTAGCACCGAGGCTAGTGTATTTCTAGAATGTGCAACATCAAAATTGTAAAAAGAAAATAAAATTTCAGGACTTCCAAATGTATTACGGCCAGGGGAAAATTTAAGTCTTGGACGAGGAGTCATATAACACTGGCTGTTTTTGGACCCTTGCTTCCTGCCCTTTGTGTTGAAATGCTATATATTAACCAGATCCCCTATTCTTTATTCAAACCGAGGCTAAATGACTTTGGAGACAGAGACCCTGGGGATTACCTTTTTACAAGTGAATGCTAAGCAATCCTCTTAGAGTGCAATCAATGGTGGCCAAACAAATCTTGGATCTGTACGTTAGCCTTTGTATGGAAAACCTTGTAATTCTGTTTAGCACCTCCGTTTTTGCCTACATAACATAGGCCATCCTCACTTTTCCCCACACTGCTCTTGAATAAACTCTTTTAACTGATCTTGAGCTTTTTGATTATTTTATATTGACAAAATAAATGTCTAGAGTCCAACAAATCATAAAGTAAGAATTCCTGGCCGTGCGCAGTGGCTCACGCCTGTAATCCCAGCACTTTGGAAGGCCGAGGCAGGCGGATCGCTTGATGTCAGGAGTTCGAAACCAGCCTGGTCAACATGGTGAAACCCCGTCTCTACTAAAAATACAAAAATAAGCTGGGCATGATGGTGTGCACCTGAATTCCCAGCTACTCAGAAGGCTGAGGCAGGAGAATCACTTGAATCAGGGAGGTGGAAGTTGCAGTGAGCCGAGATCAACTCATCTAGACTCAAGCCTAGATGACAGAGTAAAACTCTGTCTCAAAAAAAAAAAAGAATTCCTACAGGAATTAAACAAGACCCATGTTTCTAAAGTACCTGGTACATAATACCCCCTTTTCCTCCCTACATTCTTTACCCCACCCTTGCTCTCCAAGGTCAGGGTAAATATTCACCTTAATAAAAACAAGCCAGTATTCTACTACAGCATTTTACAGATTGCAAAAGCATTTTTCTATATATTATCTCACTTGGTCTTCATTTATTTAGAGAGTTGGTTTCAAGCATCCACTAGGCACCAGAGACACCAGCCGGGAGAGAGACAGATCCCGTTCTTAGCCCCTCTTGGATCCCCACACTTCCTCCTTCCACCCTTCAAGACGGAATTCTGCTTCATTAGCATTGGAAGCAAGTCTTTGGCTAAACCCTGCCCTGTGCAATCTGGCTTTGTGTTAAAGATTACGCTTTAACCAGCTCTGCAGCCTCTGGTGAACCTATTTCTCTTCCAAGTGAGGATTTGGCTTTCAAAGGAGCTATCTCCCCACACCCTAACCGACACCCAAAAATACCTTGGAGATATGTCTTACATGTCAGAAACAGGTTTATTCTGAGAACAACAGCTCCCCACTCTGGCTAGCTCAATCCTGGGGTCCCATATACTAAGAGAGAATCCAGCACTCACAATAGGATCTTAGTAAATATTCGTTATCGGAACAAAGGAGGGAAAGAAGCAAAAAGAACTTTTCTGGTTGGATCATCCTTTCTCCTTATGTTTGTAGTGAGCTGTGAAATACGTGAATTTTGCATGTATGATTTTGCTGCCCTCCAAGAGTCAGTCACCAGAGCTAAACTTTTAATTACAGCTATTGTGTTTTAGATTAAGGAGCTTTAAAACATTCTTTGCAGGGAGTGCAACGAATAAACCCTTAAGAAATGCAAAATTGTTCAGCCTTTTGAGGAATTAATTCTTAGAAGCCATTTACTTTAAAGGGAGAGAAACCCCTAATAAATTAATGAATGTAGACCAGATCATCATGTCTGTTCCTATCAGTAAAAGATATAGTCTTGCAAAAGAAAAAAATCAATCCCCATCTTGATTAACACAACTGGATCTAGCTAGCAATGAATGGAAAATGCGGGGACAGAGGAACGTGGTAACCAACACGAAAGGCATGCAGTCCGCAAAATTCTGCCTTGGGGAAACTAAAAGACAGATTGCACATTAGTTTTTGTAGTTGCTTTTAACACTTGAGAGAGAGAGATCAACCAATAATCAACCATTGTTATGTGTCGATCTCATATGGATCTCACTAGTGCATCCATTTTTCAAGGTGGTGGGGGACATTGTCACCAGTGTAGCAAAAATAACTTCTCGGTTGATGAAAAAAATCTTAGCTATTATAATGCTTTGTGGCTCTCCAAAGAGCCGCAGTACCTAAAGAAATATGGAGTATGTCTGCGCTACTAAAATTTCATGAGGAAAGGGAAGACTATGACTGGGAAAATATGTCGACAAAAGCTACTTAGGGGGACAATGATGAAAAAAGGTTTGAAAACACTGAATTAGAACATACAATATGCCATATATATATGAGACAACAGGGAACATGTCAAATACTTACTGGGTATCTGATGAAATATTGCTAAGGTTTTAGGTATGATAATGGTATTATGGTTATGTTATAAAGAATGTTAGTCTTTCAGAGATAACTACTGACATATTTACAGATGAAATAGAGAATAGAGTCAAAGCACAGGAAGAGGAAAAGCAGAGCTAGAGAGCCAAAGATAAAAGAAAAGAGAGATTAATTGATGTTTCTCAGAGCAACAGACTTTCTTCTCATTGTATTTCAGGACCCATCTTTTCTTAGACTGTGGTTGTTAACCAGTGGCCCATAGATCGCATTCAGCCCACACATGTGTCTTGTTTGACCCTCACAGTGTTTTAGAAGTATTTGAGCCAACATTGCAAAATGAAAGATTTCACTGAAAACTCCCCATCTACAGCTTCACTTGAGAGATCAGACCCTCCAGATCTTGGACCTGAGCCCATAGACAGACTGTCTGTTCTTCAGGTCATCCCAGCCACCAGGGGTCAGCCTGGAAATGCCCACACGTACACCCTGTTCTGCCTCTGCAATAGCTCAGCAGCCTGATAGGTTCATCTTGCCTGCTGCCCAGAGAAGCCAATGCACTGGAGAAGAGCAGGTTTTGGCAACAAAAAAGAGTTTAATAAATGCAGAGCCAGCTAAGCGGAAGGATGGGAGTTTTATTATTACTCAAATCCACCTCCCCGAAATTTCAAAGGCCAGGTTTTTTAAGGATAGTTTGGTGGGCAGGGGGCTAGGGAATGGGGATGCTGATTGGTTGGGTCGGGGATGAAATCATAGAGAATTGGAGCTTGTCTTCTTGCACTGAGTCAGTCCCTTGGTGGGGGCCCAAGACCAGATGAGCCAGTTTACCAGTCTAGGTGGTGCCAGCTGGTCCATCAGAATTCAGAGCCTTAACAATACCTTGAACATCAATGTCAGGTCTTACAATAGTGATATTATCTAGAGAAGCAATTGGAGAGGTTAGGACTCTTGTGGCCTCAGGCTGCATGCCTCTTGAGCCATAATTTCTGACGTTCTGGCTAATGTTAGTTTTACAAAGGAAGTCCAATCCCCGAGCAAGGAGGTGGTTAGTTTTGGGAAGGGGCTGTCATCATCATTTTTTCAAAGTTAAACTATAAACTAAATTCCTCCCATAGTTAGCTCAGTATACATCCTGGAACGAGCAAGGACAACTTGGGGGTTAGAAATAAAATAGAATCGGTTAGGCCACATTTCTGCCACTGTCATAATTTTTGCAAAGGCACTTTCACTTCTAATCATTTCCTTCCTTGCCACCCTTGATGAACAGAAATTACATCATTAACAATGGTCAGGCTGAGCACGGTGGCTCACGCTTATAACCCCAACACTTTGGGAGGCTGAGGCAGGTGGATCACCTGAGGTCAAGAGCTCGAGACCAGCCTGGCCAATGTGGCGAAACCCTATCTCTATTAAAAATCCAAAAAATAAGCCAGGTTCAGTGACAGGCACCTGTAATCCCAGCTACTCGGGAGGCTGAGGCAGGAGAATCATTTGAACCCAGGTGGCGGAGGTTGCAGTGAGCTGAGATCATGCCATTGCACTCCAGCCTGGGTGACAAGAGCAAAACTTCATTTTAAAAAACAACAAAAACAAACGAAAAAACCAGTGGCCACCAGTCTTTGCACACCAACTGTGGGCCAGGCAGAATTTGGCAACATCATCTCGTCGAACCCCCCCATCAAACCAGGAGATAGGTACTGTTGGCATCTCATGTTTTGCAGATGATGGCACTAAGTCTCAGAGAAGTGAAGTAACTTACTTAAAGCCACACAGCCATTTAGAATTCAGACCTGGTCTTTCTGATTCTAAAGCCTGTGTTTCCATGTCATAGCAGCCACTGCCTCCTTCATGAGACCACAGCACATGGCCTCAGTCCCCTAGACCATTGGACAGTCAGTCCTGATCTGAGCAGGGAGGCAGAGGCTGCTCCAGTTCCCCAGGGACCTGGCCTGTCTGGTTGTTCCTTGGCAGGGAGTACCTATCATATCTGATCCACAGTGGCTTATTTTTTAAATCTCTTTTTTTATATAAGGGGAATATTAAATTATAATACTCTGAAATAAAATAATAATGAAATCATGAAACATATTTTTCATGTAAAATTGGAAGTTACACTATCAAACAAAAATATGGCATCTCATAGTGTGTACTTTGCTCTGCTGTTTTGAGATTTTAAACACAAATAAGAGCTTCAAGTGGTTATGCAGAATGACAGAGTTAAAGAAACTCAAGGTCAATCTCTTCACCTTTACAATTACTGTGCTATTATTTATTTCAAATCTATCATTCAAACAGAGGAATATACAGTATCACAGGGGTAGAGACATAATCTTCATCCAAAGCGAACTTGAACAACTCCACATCTTTACAAATTTACACCCAAAAGAAGAATGTACAGCTGAGTCTGAGTTTGTCAAGCTGACTGTATGTCAAGGAGCACTCAGTATTAATTTCCATGTAGAGGCTGGGTGCGGCGACTCACACCTGTAATCTCAGCATTTTGGGAAGCTGAGGTGAGTAGATCACTTGAGGCCAGAGTTCAAGACCATCCTGGACAACATGGTGAAAACCTGTCTCTACTAAAAATATAAAACCAGCAGGGTGTGGTGGTATGCACCTATAATCCCAGCCACTCAGGAGGCTGAGGCAGGAGAATTGCTTGAACGGGAAGGGGGAGGTTACAGTAAGCTGAGATCACACCACTGCACTCCAGCCTGGGCAACAGAGTGACACTCTGTCTCAAAAAAAGAATTTCCATGAAGAATAATGTTTTTAAAGAGAAAGTGATCAAAATGTGCTAATCGGAAGCTGATGTACATTATTCTCATAATATGTTAGATCTCATGCCTTACTCACATGCACAAATTCTCAATAATAACTGTAAGGCCAGTTGCCTTGCCGGGAGCTTGGACACACATCTCCCCGCCCTTTTTTCCGAAAGCTCGGACATGCTTGGGTTGTTCCCTTCTCCCCTTCTTGCACAGCCTGGCTTTCCCTTAAAGAACCCAGTATGCAAGCGGGGTCTTGTGATTCTAGCCAATAGCAGCCGAGTCTTTCTAGCCAATAGCAGCCGAGTAATTCTAGCCAATAGCAGCCAAGTCCTGTATGCAAACAAAGGCTTGTAACCTTACCCAATAGTAGTCCTGCTCTCCCACAACCAATCGAGCTCCTCCACTCCCTATAAAACCCCACGTCTGAGAGGAGTCCATGCGACTTCTCCGGCCCCTCCTGTCGGACCGCAGAACCTCGCCCGGGAGCCTGAATAAACCCTTCATATTGGATCTTCTTGTGTTGGCCTCAGTTTCTTCCTTTTAAACTCGGCAAGAACCCAAGAACAAACCTCACAATAACCACAGCAATTGTTTCGACATAGACCGACAATGTTTTCTCAAGGGAAGTATTATATCATGAACATTGTTTAGAATTGCAGGCACATGGTTATAATTTAAAAAGCAAACTGACTTTTAGTTGATTTTATTATTGTTGTTAAATTCTCAGACCGTGTGCCCCTCACTGCCTCTCCCGGTGAGCATTCCCACAATCTTGGCACCACTCTGGCAAGTGCTCTGGAAGCTAGGCCCTGCTGGACCCCAGGCCCCCTCTCCTGGAGCTGACATCCTTCCTTGAGCTCAGAAGGAACCCCGGAGCCTGGCCCCTAATATGAGCTGCCCACGAGAGTGATAGAGTTGGGATAGAGCCCAAAATCTGGCATCAGAAGGGTGGGCTGGAAACCCAGCTCTGACACTTCACCTTTTTTTTTTTTTTTTTTGAGATGGGGTTTTGCTCTCGTTGCCCAGGCTGGAGTGCAATGGCGCGATCTCGGCTCACCACAACCCCTGACTCCCAGGTTCAAGCGATCCTCCTGCTTCAGCCTCCCGAGTAGCTGGGATTACAGGCATGCACCACCATGCCAAGCTAATTTTGTATTTTTAGTAGAGACAGGGTTTCTCCATGTTGGTCAGACTCGTCTTGAACTCCCAACCTCAGGTGATCCACCTGCCTCCGCCTCCCAAAAAAAATGTGCTGGGATTACAGACGTGAGCCACCACTCCAGCCCCAAGACTTCACCTCTTTAAGCCTCAGTTCCCTCATCTGCTAAAAGAGGTTAAGCAAGCAAAACAGGGGTGCAGGGAGAGGTAAGCGAGATCGCAAACCATGAGATGGGGTTCAGAGCATGGACAGGGTTCTCAGTGGATGACAGCTTCCGAAAAACCTAGCACAGTCTGAAGGTACATTCATGGAGGTAAAAATAGCTGCCGTTTATGAGTACTCACTATACATCTGCCACTTTGCATATATTATCTCATTTAATGTCACCCTCACCACAATTTCATGAGGTGGATGCTGTCATCCCAATTTTATTTGTGAGGCAACCGAGGCTCAGAGAGGTGAGTGGACTTGCCCAAGGCATCACAGCTGAACCAGAATTCCAGCCCGGACTGTACATTCCAGAGCCCTCCAGATCTAAAGAGGAGACCGCTTTACCTGCTCTGTGTAGGATAAAAGGGAGACGGTTCCACTCTGGGCATCACCGTGAAGCCAGGGGCACGGGAATCCAGGCCCTGTTGATGGAGCTGGTGCTGCTGGCCCTGGTGAGAAGTTACTGGAAAGCTGCCCTGAGTTCTAGGAGAGAAGATGGGTGTGTTCGCCTGCTCGGTTGCTCTCACTTGCTTAAAGGTCTCTTTAACAACAGAGTGAAAGAGGGATCAAGGTGTTCTTGTGCTTTGGGTCAGGCAGCCAGGCGGCTTCTAGATCAAGGAAGAGGTGGCCTTGGGCCTCCAGGGAGATAGTCCAAGCACTTGGCCCTGGAGGAGACACAGTGACAGGAGGATGGGACTGCATCCCTATCCTGCATCCCTATTTTAGGTTTTGGGAACAAAAGCTGAGAGAGGAAAAATGACTTGTCCAAGGTCACACAGCCTGAAAGTGCCAGCATCGGGCCTTGAACCCTGGTCCATGAGGCTGCACGGTCTGTGACTTTTCCACTGAGTGTGGCTGCCCCAAGGGTGGTTTAGAGCACTGGGGTCTGAGAACCTTCCTCGGAAGCCACAGCCTCTGTGATCTCTCACCGCGAGAAGCTACTGCAGGAGTGACGATTCTGCAGCCTCTGCCTACGACTTTTTCTATTCTGGGTGTGGGGTGCGTAATTAGCATACATCTGAATACATTTTCCATTTTTAACAGGAAAGAGAAATACATGGGAAAAGAGATAAAAAGCTCCTGTTAACTAGTGAGGCTGTGTGTCATGCTCCTTTAGATTCCACCTCACGTTCCTTCCTCCCTGCTGCCGTCGGATAAACTCCGCTCCATCCTCCCGGCCCTGCTCCCAGACCTTGTCCTCCCGGCAGCCTGTGTGGGGGTTCCCAGAGCACTCACCAGCTTCTCCCCTCCAGCCTCCCCGACCGACTGTGTACATCCTTCTTCCCGACTCAGTCACACTGTATTCTGACTTACCCCAGAAGAGAGCTGCCTGGGGTTGTCCTGCCTCCTGTACATTTGCCTTAGGGGAATTGCTGGGCTGAAAGGTTCTAGAAATTTCTCTCAACACTGCAGTTGCCTTGGTAACTCTGCCTGGAACAGCCAGCCTGGAGTGGAGGGACTCCACAAAGACCCCAGGGCTGATTTCAGACTCTGCAACGACTCCATTCTGGCTTTGGGGTCTATTCTGAGGGTCCGCCAGCCCGGGGCTGTTCTCCCCAACACTGTGAGGACACTGTTCTGTCTCAGTGCTAGGTTGGTGGCTAGCCCAAGCTGCAAAGGATTCTCCATAGAGCACAAAACTACCCCAAATGGAAGTCAGATGGCAGCCACCTGGAGGCCCTGAGTCCCTCCAACCTACTGGGCTAAACTTATTCTTTGAAAATAGCTTGGCCAGGCACAGTGGCTCACGCCTGTAATCCCAGCACTTTGGGAGGCCGAGGCAGGTGGATCACAAGGTCAAAAGATCGAGACCACCCTGGCCAACATGGTGAAACCCTGTCTCTACTAAAAATACAAAAATTAGCTGGGCGTGGCAGCGCATGCCTGCAGTCCTAGCTACTCAGGAGGCTGAGGCAGGAGAATTGCTTGAACCTGGGAGTCGGAGGTTGCAGTGAGCCAAGATCGTGCCACTGCACTCCAGCCTGGTGACAGAGAAAAAAGAAAGAAAAGGAAAGAACTCACACTCCCGTTCTAGACATCTCCCTCTCCCCCGGTCAGCCTTGGCTCTCATCTCCTCCTTTTCTGAGTTCTCACTCTCCACGCTACCTTTTCTTCCCACTCTCTCCCATGCTGAATGTTGGACTGATCATTTCACTCCCCCACTGCCAGGAACACAAGCTTCTGTACGTAACAGACTTTTGCCGATGTTTTAGGGTGGTGGAGAGTAGGTATTGCACGTTACACAATAGAGGCAACAGCTTCAAATTGAATATTATTCCGAGTTCCTTATTATCCTAAGATCTATCTGCCACTTTCCCACCGTGGGGAATCTCTCACTGGCGACATTTATGCTTTGGTATTAGCTTGTTGCCACATTCCCCTGCTTCTTTCTGAAAAGAACTCAAGCCCAGCTGAGCCACAGCTGACCTGAAGACCAATGTATGAAAAATAACTGTTAGTGGTAAGCCACTAAGATTTAGTGGAGTGGGGGTAGGGTGGGACTTTTTTACCCAGCACAAGTTGACTAATACAATCATCTAATCCAACCTCCATGCAATGCATAAAGCCACCCCTCACCATCTGTGCCACGTTGAAATCAAACCACAGCTTGCACACCTCCAGTGATGGGGAGCTCACTACTTCACAAGGCCGCCCAATCCCATCTCTGGACAGTTAGATCCTAACCTATCTCCCGTCCAAGTTTGGCCGTTGGCTGCAGCCCCCTCTGTCTCTCCTCCTCGGCCTCACAAAGTCCCCCTCCCCAGCACAGCCTGGCCAAGACCAAGCAGGAGCAGTGCTGTGCCCTCAGTCCCCCAACTGCTCCTATGCAGCATGGCCCCCTGTGCCACCTCTTGTCTACTTAGTCTCCTCCACAAAGGCAGAGTCTATAACTAACCACCGTGCCCAGTGAGCGTGGCCAGTGGCCAGACCCTTGTGTCTACTGGTCTTGACAATACGCCTCCACGGGAAATACCTAAATTCCAGAAAGAGGCTCTGGAACCCACAGCCCTGGGGGCAGATCCTGGCCCTGCCATCTCCTGCTGTGCATCCTTGGACAGGCCATTCATTTCTTGAAACCTCAGTGGTCTCATCTGTAAAATGAGGACAATCATTGCCTGCATGCTCTGCATCATACACTAAGTGCAATGCCTGTAACCAACTGCCCAGTGGGTTCTTCTTTCCCACTGCCCAGATAGAGCTGATTTTATCAAGGCAGGAGAATTGCAATGGAGAGAGTTTAGTTCACACAGAGCTGGTTGAATGGGAGATCAGAGTTTTATTGTTACTCAAATCAGTCTCCTTGGAATTCAGGGGCTAGGGTTTTTCACAGGTAGTCTGGGGAAAGGGGTGGGGTGGCTGCTGATTGGTTGTGGGGGGGTATAATCCAAACGGTGTGAGAAATGATCCTCCTGTCCTGAATCGCTTCTGAGTGGGGCCACAGGAGAGTGGGTGGGTCCAGATGGAGCCACCATCAGGTGGGTGGATCCTGGTGGAACCCTAGGTGTCAGACATGCAAAAAAAAACCTGAAAAGATATTTCCAAAAGGCCAACCTTAGGTTCTACCATAGTGATGTTATTTGCAGGAGTGATTGGGGGAGTTTCATATCTTATGACCTCTGGAATAATGGCTGGCAGTTGTTTATGTCTACACCTTAGCAGATTTCAGGTTCCTCTCCTCCTAGTCTCATGGCCTCTCATTAGCTTTAGGAAGGTGGCTGAGTTTGGAGGAAGAGCCATTATCATTTTTTTTTTTTGAGACACAGTTTTGCTCTTGTTGCCCAGGCTGAAGTGCAGTGGCACAATCTTGGCTCATTGCAACCTCCCCCTCCCGGGTTCAAGCGACTCTCCTGCCTCAGCCTCTCAAGTAGTTGGGATTATAGGTGTGCACCACCAAACCTGGCTAATTTTTGTGTTTTTAGTAAAGATGGGTTTCAGCATGTTGGTCAGGCTGGTCTCGAACTCCCGAACTCAAGTAATCCACCTGCCTCAGTCTCCCAAAGTGCAGGGATTATAGGTGTGAGCCATTGTGCCTAGCTGGGCTGTTTTCATTTACACTATAAACTAAATGTCTTCCAAAACTAGCCAAGGAATAATCAAAGGCAGCTCGAAGCCTAAAGACACAAGGTGGGTTAGCTAAATCGATCTTCCCCACTGTACAATTTTCTCCTTGATGCCACTTTGCAAGGGTGGTTTCATGCCTGCCACATTAAAAAGCACTCCGCCTCAGCAGAGCAATGACAAGAGTAATTGCTTACTCCTGACCCCCACGAAACTTACTGTCACATACAGTTCTTGAATAATATATTCTTTTAAAAACATTTTCTAATAAAAAATGATATTAAAATACTCAAACAATACAGAAGGAACAAAGAAGAAAGCAAATCACTCAAAGATAATACTGTTAAAATTTTAGCTAACGTCCCTGAGTTTTTAGAGGGACAAGGCCTCTTCACTTGTCCTTGAGGGAGGTAGCACAGGAGAGAGAAATGAGGCAGCCCTTGAGGCCATGCAGACTAGTCTTGGGTTCCAGCTTTGTCAGCAACTTTGCCTCTAGGAGCACAGGTGCATCTTTGGTAGGTAAAGATATTTTTTCTTAACAGCTTTATTTAGATATAATTCAAATACCATCTGTATTAGTTCGTTTTCACACTGCTGATAAAGACATACCCAAGACTGGGTAATTTATGAAGAAAAAGAGGTTTAATGGACTCACAGTTTCTCGTGGCTGGGGAGACCTCACAATCATGGTGGAAGGTGAAAGGCAGGTCTTACATGGCGGCAGACAAGAGAGAATGAGAGCCAAGTCAAAGGTTTCCCCTTAAACCATCAGATCTCATGAGACGTATTCCCTACTGAAAGAACAGTATGAAACCGCTCCATGATTCAATTATCTCTCACTGGGTCCCTCCCACAACACATGAGAATTAAGGGAGCTACAATTCAAGAAGAGATATGGGTGGGGACACAGCCAAACCGTATCACCATCCATTTGCCCATTTAAAGTATACAGTTTAATGATTTTCATTGCATTCACAGAGCTGGGCATCCATCACCACAATCAGTTTTAGAATATTTTCATCACTCCAGAAAGAAACCCTGTACCCCTTAGCTGTCAACCCTGCCCCAGGTACCAACAATCTACTTTGTCTCTCGAGATTTAGTTGTTCTGGGCTTTCATCTCATATGCGGGCTTCTGTGACTGGCTCCTTTTCTCAGCACAGTGTTTTCAAACTTCACCGATGTTGACTGATGGGACTTTTATTTAAACTTACTAACCTGGATTGTTTTTGCATCTCAGCCCCCCGCCCCCTCCCATAGACAGTGCTGGTTTTGCCATTGCTGCTTCTCCAGGTCTCACATGGAGAAGCATGATTCGGGCCCAGGAAAAAGGGCAAATAAAAGAGCACATCGGAAAGGAGTTCATCTGCGTTCAGAGAGTGGAGGAGGGAGGAGAGCACGCACCTGCTGGGTGGAGGGCATTGGGTGAGGCTTGGTGAGGACGGGGCCGGAGCCCTGTGGGCTGGCTGAGGATGGAAGGAAAATGGGCATGAGCAAGTGTCCGACGGGTTAGGAATCGGATCTTCTTTCATCTTTTTTAGTGCTGTTTGTAAAACTGAGAATTCCTTTGTATTTTCTTATTGGGCTGCACTTCCATGGAAGAATTGCTCGCAGAAATTGGTCTAGTCTAAAACCTTCGAGAGTTCTCTTGGTGACCTAGCTGAGGCCCTGCACAGCTCAGAGCAATCAGGGCCTCACTCGGTAAGGGTCAGTTGCTTTACATTCCTTCTCATTTAATCCTCACAAATCCATGACACAGGGACATTTTACTGAAGGGAAAACCAAGTCCCCTCGAGTGGGGATGCAAGTAGCTCCTGGACGGCATGCCCACTGCCTACCTTGCATTGCTCTGCCCACAGACTGGACACAAATGATCTCCAGTCACAAGACTCTTGGCTTTGGGTGTCTGAGTCAGAGGACTCCAAGCTGCACTGAGATTGTTTTACATTTTACCATGGGGTTTTTTTTTGGCTTTTGAAATAGTCTGGAACTATAAAACTCTTAGAAGAACACACCAGGGAAAAGCTTTATGACATTGGATTTGGCAATGTTTTCTTGGCTATGACATCAAAAGCACAAGCAATAAAAGTAAAAATAGATAACTTGGACTAGATCAAAATGTAAAAGTTCTCTGCATCAAAGGACGAAATCAACCGAGTGAATCGGCAACCTACGGAATTAGAGAGAGTATTTGCCTATCACACATCTGATGAGGAGTTAATAGCCAGAAGATATAAACAACTATGATTCAATGACAGCAAAACAACCCAGTTAAAAAATGGGCAAAGGACTTGAATACATATTTCTCCAAAGAAGATATCGATATGTCCAACAAGCACATGCAAAGAAACCCAACATCACTAATCACTAAGGAAATGCAAATCAAAACCATGATGAGCTATCGCCTCTCACCCATGACGATGGCTACTACCGAAAAAATAGAAACAAGGAAATGTTGGCGTGGACATGGAGAAATTGGAACCCTTGTGTACCGTCGGTGGGAATGTAAAATTGTGCAGCCTTTGTATAAAACAGTATGGCAGTTCCTCAAAAAATTAAAAATAGAATTACCATATGATCCAGCAATTTCACTTCTGGGTATTTATTTAAAAGAATTGAAAGCAAGGCCTAAAAGGGCTATTTGTACAGCCATGTTTATTTATTTATTTACATGTTTTTTGAGACAGCGTTTCACTCTTGTTACCCAGGCTGGAGTAAAGTGGCACGATCTCAACTCACTGCAACCTCTGCCTCCCGGGTTCAAGCAATTCTCCTGCCTCAGCCTCCAGAGTAGCTGGCATTACAGGCACCTGCCATCATGCCTGGCTAATTTTTGTATTTTTAGTAGAGATCAGGTTTCACCATGTTGGCCAGGCTGGTCTTGAACTTCTGACCTCAGTTGATCCACCTGCCTCGGCCTCCCAAAGTACTGGGATTACAGGCATAAGCCATTGTGCCTGGCTACAGCCACGTTTATAGCAGCATTACTCACAACGGCCAAAAGGTGGAAGCAACCTGAATGTCCAACGACAGATGAGTGGATAAACAATATGGGGCATAGACACAATGGAATAGTATTCAGCCTTAAAAAGGAAGGAAATTCTGACGCATGCTACATGGATGCATCCTTGAGGACGTTATGCTGAGTGAAGTAAGCCCATCACCAAAGAACAATACTTTAATTCTACCTACATGACATACCTAGAATAGGCAAACTCTTAGAGACAGAAAGTAGAATGGTGGCTGCCGGGGCTGTGAGGGGAGGAGAATGGGGAGTTAGCGTTTCAAGGGTGCAGAGTTTCAGCAGGGGAAGATGCAAAGAGCTCTGGCGATAGATGGTGGTGATGGCAGCACACAATGTGAATATACTTAATGCCACTGAGCTGTACACTTGAATATAGCTAAGATGGTAAATGCTCTGCGTATTTTACCACGGGTGGATAAACAATACCACTATTGTATACTATTTGTATTATAATTGTATACCGTTACACCACTAAAAATAGAAATAGAGCCCAGAGTCACTTATGTTTTCTTAGAGGCCATGGTTGCAAACTCCCAGAAGACCCCAGGTGGAGCTGTGAGTTGCTTTTTAGGCAGGCGCAGGGTCCGTGGACCCTGACAGCCTTTTGACTCAGCCACCTGTGGCAAAGCAGCACAGAGTCTGGGACAAACGAGAACGACACCACCATCCCCGCACCCTCATCAGCACACAGAGCACTCACACTCACTCATCAGATTCTATCTTCCCAGAACACCACCCACCTGAGTGATGATTTCACAGATAAAGGAGAGGCTCAGAGAGGGTGAGTCACTTGCCCAAGGTCACAGAGATAGTAAAGCGGGGGAAGGCCCGGGAGTAGAATCGTTTAGATCCCTGGAGGTGGCAGTTGCAGTGAGCTGAGATTGTGCCACTGCACTCCAGCCCGGGTGACAGAGCAAGACTCTGTCTCAGAAAAAAAAAAAAAAAGAAAGATGGAAAGATGCCGTTCTAAGATGTGTGTGATGCACTCGTTCAGTCCTTCCGCAGCTGTGACTGGCACCTCCTATGCGCTAGGCGCTGCTCTGACCCTGCAAAGGCAGCGGTGACGGAGGGACAAGGGCCCAGGCCTTATGGAGCTTACCGTGGGGCAGGGGGGCAGACAATAAACTCACAGATAGAAGATTCCTAGAGTCAAGGTGCCCGGCAGAATACAGAACAAGGTCAAGGGTATCTGGGGAGTGCTGCTTTCGCTGGGATAACCTCCTGGAATAGAGTGAAAGTGGCCAGGCTTTAAAAAGAGCGACAGAGAACATCCCAGCAGAATTAGGAGCCAAAGTGGTGCAAGCAAACTCGGCTTCTCAGAAAAACAGAGAAGAGGCTAGTGTGGCCGGTGCACAGAGTCGGGAAGGCTGGCGGGCAGGAGGCAGCCACCGAAGACGGAAGCCAGGAGCAGGTTCAGTTGTGGTTCTCACTGAGAAGGAGGGTTTGAAGAAGCAAGTGAAATGAATAGGGAAGAGAACTGTCTGTGAATGAGCTATGTGAACCATGCAGCACCGCACACCCACGAACTCTGTGAACTGCACAGCACCACATACCCGTGAGCTGTGTGAACTACAGCACCGCACACCCGTGAGCTGTGTGAACTACAGCACCGCACACCCGTGAGCTGTGTGAACTACAGCACCGCACACCCGTGAGCTGTGTGAACTATACAGCACCGCACACCCGTGAGCTGTGTGAACTACAGCACCGCACAACCGTGAGCTGTGTGAACTGTACAGCACCTCACACCCGTGAGCTGTGTGAACTACAGCACCGCACAACCGTGAGCTGTGTGAACTGTACAGCACCGCACACCCGTGAGCTGTGTGAACTACAGCACCGCACACCCGTGAGCTGTCTGAACTACAGCACCGCACACCCGTGAGCTGTGTGAACTACAGCACCGCACACCCGTGAGCTGTGTGAACTGTACAGCACCTCACACCCGTGAGCTGTGTGAACTACAGCACTGCACAACCGTGAGCTGTGTGAACTGTACAGCACCGCACACCCGTGAGCTGTGTGAACTACAGCACCGCTCACCCGTGAGCTGTGCGAACTGTACAGCACCTCACACCCGTGAGCTGTGTGAACTACAGCACCGCACACCCGTGAGCTGTGTGAACTACAGCACCGCACACCCGTGAGCTGTGTGAACTACAGCACCGCACACCCGTGAGCTGTGTGAACTACAGCACCGCACACCCGTGAGCTGTGTGAACTGTAGAGCACCGCACACCCGTGAGCTGAGTGAACTACAGCACCGCACACCCGTGAGCTGTGTGAACCGTACAGCACCGCACACCCGTGAGCTGTGTGAACTACAGCACCGCACACCCACGAGCCCTGATGTACTTGCTCTCCAAACTCTTAAGGGTTCTGTTTCATCCTCTGGGCAAACAGGTATGCCTTGGTGCTAACTCAGCACCAACCTCTTCTTCTTATTTCTTTCCCTGTTTGCCTTTCTGGGCTCTGGCAGCCCCGCACCCAGATTCTGACCTTACCCAGGACCTTCCCATTGAGCCACTGTAGGGCAAGCCACAGTGGCATTCACCAGGTGGGCAATGGGGCCACAGGGCAGGCACCCGCCCTGGGCAGGCCTCGAGGGAAACAAGGCTAGGAGGGAGAGAGCAGTGAGGACAGTCCAGAAGAAAAGGGAAAATTAATGCTGGATGGCGATTAACTGGGGATTGGGTGGGGAAACTGAGGCCTGGAGAGAGGAATGGACTTACTTAGAGTCACGTGACTAGTCAGAAACACTTGGGACTAAATCCCAAATCTCTAGCAGTCCCCAATATGAGGCCTTCTCACCAAGCCCAGAAATCTAAGTGGTCTGGCCGGACATGGTGGCTCACACCTGTAATCCTAGCACTTTGGGAGGCTGAGGTGGGTAGATCACCTGAACTCAGGAGTTCAAGACCAGCCTGTGCAACATGGTGAAACCCCGTCTCTACTAAAATACAAAAAATTGGCCGGACATGGTAGCATGTTCCTATAGTCCCAGCTGCGCAGGCGGCTGAGGCATAAGAATCACTTGAGCTTGGGAGGCGGAGCTTGCAGTGAGCCAAGATAATGCCGCTACACTACAGCCTGGTGACAGAGTGAGACAGTGTCTCTGAATAAACAAATAAATATAAAATAAATTTTAAAAATAAATAATAAAAATAAATCTAAGTAGTCCTGGTGTGTAATAACAACAATAGCTAATCGTCATTAAGCTCCCACTCTGCGACAGTATTCAAAGGCATCTTCATGCCTTTGCTTCTCACAACAACTTTATGAGATAGGAGCTATTAGCATCTCAATTTTGTAGAAGAGACCACAGGTGAGGTTACACAACAGGATTCAAGCTTTAGTCTATTGCCTCTAGGGTCTCACTGTTAACAGCCAGGCTGGCTGCATTATTAGAAAAGCAAGCCACAAGCCTCAGAGAGGGGAAACGGCTTATCAGGATCACTCCAGCCAGCACTAACACTCATGTTACAGTCACTGTCCTATACTATTCCCCAGAGGATGTGTCTTCTTTGTCTTTATCATTATTATATTATTATTATTATTATTATTATTATTATTTTAGAGACAGGGTCTCTGTTGCCTGAGCTGGAGTGCAGTGGCACCATCATAGCTCACTGCAGCCTCCAATCCCTGGGCTCAAGTGATACTCCTGATTCAGCCTCTCGAGTAGCTGCAAATACAGGCATACGCCACCGTGCCCAGCTAATTTTTTTTTTTTTTTGTAGAGATGGGGTTTCTGTATGTTATCCAGGCTGGTCTTGAACTCTTGGCCTCAAGCGATTCACGCACCTTGGCCTCCCAAAGTGCTGGGATTATAGGCGTGAGCCACCAGGCTCGGCCATTTGTGTTTATATTGATGACACCAAATATGGGAACGGGCTTGGCACAGAAAATATTGCTTAAGCTGAAATTAATTGTGGTAACAAGTTTTGCTTAACTGTTGCAGATTCATTCTATGTATTTAGCAAGAAAAGAGGGCAATTTCAGGAAGGGAGGGGACCAAACAAATATCCTCCTGGTCCTGGTTGTCACAGAAAGAACATGAGCTTTTTGTGAAGTCAACATTTCCTTGCTGCAAATCTATGGGATCTGCACCAAGCGATTTCACCTTATTCAGTCTCAGTTTCCTTATCTAGAAAAATCAGGATAAAATGCCCAGCCTCACAGGGCATGGATTAACTCAACTAATGAATATAAAGCAGGGGTTGGCAATATTTTTTCTGCCCAGGGCCAGAGAGTAGATCTCTTCAGCTTTGTAAGCCATACAATCTCTGCCACAACGTCTCAGCTCTATCTGTGTTGCACAAAAGCAACCACAGGCAGCCTGTGTTTACAAAAACAGGCAGCAGGATGGACTTGGCACCCCTCACGCCGTAGTGTGCTGATGCCTGATGAAAATCAGTTCAAGCCAGGCATACACAGGACTTTGTCATGACGTTCATGGGCCCTAGGGACTTTTGCCTTCATGGGTCCTTCTCACTATAGCAGATGTTTATGGGCCCTAGAAATGTTATTTTTTTTTCATGTGCAAAAATTATCTTATGATTTTTAGAAGAAATTAAAATATTTTGAGGGTCCCTAGAAGTATCGTGGGCATTAGGTCTGTGCCTATGTGCCTGATGGATGAGTCAGCACTTGGGCAAGCCACAAGCAGGTGCTGAGGAAATGAGACTTCCCTCCCCAACTGTTTTCCTTTACTGAGTGTACCTATGTATTTGTCTGCTCAGGCTGCCATAACAAAATACAACAGACTGAGGGCTTGAACAACAGAAATGTGCTTTCTCACAGTTCTGGAGGCTGAAAGTCTGAGATCAAGGTGTCCACGTGGTCACTTTCTGGTAAGACCTCTCTTGCTGGCTTATAGGTGGCTGCCATCTCACTGTGTGCACGTCAGACCTCTTTGAGTATGTGCAGAGAAAAAGCGCTCTGGTATCATTTCTTATAAGGAAACTAACCCTACAGGATCGGACACCCATTCTTTTATTTATTTATTTTTTATTTAAGACAGAGTCTTGCTTGTTTCTCAGGCTGGAATGCAGTGGCACAATCTTGGCTTACTACGACTTCTGTCTCCTGGGTTCAAGTGATTCTCTTGCCTTAGCCTCCCAAGTAGCTGGGATAACAGGTGCGCGCCACCAGGCCTGGCTAATTTTTGTATTTTTAGTAGACACTGGGTTTCACTATGTTGGTCAAGCTGGTCTTGAACTCCTGACCTATGATCCACTCGCTTGGCCTCCCAAAGTGCTGGGATTACAGGCAAGAGCCACCGCACCTGGCCCAGAAACCCATTCTTATGACCACCTCATTTGACCTTTATTACTTCCTTGATATCTCCAAATATAGCCACACTGAGAGTTAGGGTTTCAATGTATGAGTTCTGGGCGGGACAGAGTCCGTCTATAACATCCTGGAATCGGATAAGGGGAGGAGGCAGGATGACTTCTACATGGCAGCTTACAAGACAGTACCTGTGAGTGCAGGCTCTGCGATGAGGTCGCCTAGGCTTTAGATCCTGGTGAACCCTCACTGGAGTTTACCAGAGAAGCCATTTCACTTTTCCTGCCCTCAAGTTCCTCGGGTAAAATGAGGATAGCTATGGTTTCCACCTCACTGGACTGCTATGGAATGTGTAGAAAAAATTCGAGAGAGGATCTGGCACATGGTAAGCACTAGATCAACGTTAGTGATGGTGATGGTGAGGATGATGCTAGTAGTGACGGTGGTGATGGGGATGATGATCATGGTGATGGTGATGGTGATGGTGGTGATGGTGCTGGTGGTGATGGTGATGGTGATGGTGGTGATGGTGATGGTGATGGTGAGGATGACAATGGCAATGGCGAGGATGATGATAGTGATGGTGAATGATGATAACTATTACTGTGGTGATTATAATTATTGTGATGATGATGGTGATATTGATTATGGTGATATTGATGATGGTAAGGATGGTGATGGTGATGGTGATGGTGGTGATGGTGCTGGTGATGGTGGTGGTGGTGATGGTGATGGTGATGGTGATGGTGATGGTGGTGATGGTGATGGTGGTGATGGTGATGGTGATGGTGGTGATGGTGATGGTGATGGTGATGGTGGTGATGGTGCTGGTGGTGATGGTGATGGTGATGGTGGTGATGGTGATGGTGATGGTGAGGATGACAATGGCAATGGCGAGGATGATGATAGTGATGGTGAATGATGATAACTATTACTGTGGTGATTATAATTATTGTGATGATGATGGTGATATTGATTATGGTGATATTGATGATGGTAAGGATGGTGATGGTGATGGTGATGATGTTGGTAATGGTGATGATGGTGATGATAAGAATGATAATGGTGATGATGATGATAGTGATATTGATTATGGTGATATTGATGATGCTGAGGATGATGATGGTGAGGATGAGGATGGTGATGGTGATGATGTTGGTAATGGTGATGTTGGTGATAAGGATGATGATGGTGATGATGATGATGATAGTGATATTGATTATGGTGATGATGATGGTGAGGATGAGGATGGTGATGATGATAGTGATTGCTATGTTTTAAATGTTTTTGTCCTCTCCAAAATTCACATTGAAACTTAATCCCTAAGCAACAGTATTGGGAGGTGTAGCCTTTGGGAGGTGGTTGAGTCATGAGGGCTGTGCTCTCATGAATGGCAGTTAGGTGTCCTTGTAAAAGGGCTTGATGGAGGGAGTTCACCTCTTTTTGCCCTCTCCATCCTTTCCACCACGTGAGGACATGGCATTCCTTCACTCTGGAGGATACAGCAACAAGGTGCCATCTTAGAAGTGGTGACTGGGCTCTCGCCAGACACCAAACCTGCTGGTGCTTTGATCTTGATCTTGGATTTCCCTACCTTTAGTACTGTGAGAAATAAATTTCTATTGTTTATAAATTACCCAGGCTGTGACATTTTCTTAGAGCAGCACAAATGGACTAAGACAGTGGTGATGATGATGGTGATGTCGACACTGGTGATGGAGATGATAATAGCAAGGATGATGGGATGATGGTGATGGTGATAGTGATGATAACATAATGGTGATGATAAGGCTGATCTTATAAGAAATGCACAGACAATGGTTGGATGTCCCCAGTGGCTAGGGTCTTTCGGCTGAACCTATGTCCTTCCCATTACCAATGCAAGGAAGACCCACCAAAAGCAATAGATGATGGCATCTCTGGGTGAGAACACTGACACTTAATCTCTTTTTCTGGGCTCCTTGCAAACTATCTATTCAAACTCTTCTTCCAGATGGACAAATAATTGTTCCTTCATTTATCTCCAATACTCTGACACCTACTAAATGTCTTAAACTTAGCATCACACTCACAGGTTTAAGAGCTCGGGACACCACATGACTGCCTCCACTGCAGATGCCAGCCACACGTTTCAGGTACTACTCACACTTCTAAAGAGCCAGCTATAAATTCATGGGTCCCATATCCCCTCAGGTTCAGTAGTTCTCATAGAACTCATTGAAAATACTAAATTACAGGCTGGACACGGTGGCTCACGCCTGTAATCCCAGCACTTTGGGAGGCCGAGGCGGGTAGATCACGAGGTCAAGAGATCGAGACCATCCTGGCCAACATGGTGAAACCCTGTCTCTACTAAAAATACAAAAATTATCTGGGCATGGTGGCATGCGCCTGTAGTCCCAGCTACTCAGGAGGCTGAGGCAGAAGAATTGCTTGAACCTGGGAGGCGGAGGTTGTAGTGAGCTGAGATCATGCCACTGCATTCCAGCCTGGTGACAAGAGTGAGACTCTATCTCAAAAAAAAAACTAAATTACAATTAAGTTTTATTACAAAGGATACAGAGAAGGACCAACTGAGTGAAGAGGCACAAGGCAAGGTTTAAAGAGCTTCTGTGACCTCTCTTTGTGGAACCCAGACACATCGTTTTCCTGGCACATCAGTGTGTTTGCCAGTTAGGAAGCTCCACCGATCCTTGGTGTCCAAAGTTTTTATTGGGGTTTGATTTCGTGGGCATGACTGATTAAGTCACTGGCTGTGTGATTGAACTCAGCCTCCAATCCCCTTCCTTCCCCAGAGCTTGGGATGGCCCAAAATACCAACCCTCTAATCTCAAGATTAGTCTTTCTGGTAACCAGTCCCCATCCTAAAACTACCTAGGGGCCCACAGTAGGTCACCTCATTAGCATAACAAAGACACTTTTGTAAGTCAGAAAATTCCAAAGATTTTTGGAGCTCAGTGCCAGAAATGAGAAGGAAAACCAGACACATACTTATTATAGCACACTTTCCTTAGGCAGTCCCCTCTTCCCCTCCTCAAAGTCTTGATTGAATTTCGAGGCTGTGAACTTTTTCTTTTCAACTTGGGAGACATCTTGTCCCTGGAAATGACCTTGCCAAGAGCCGATCTTATCTCTTACCTGTATGGGGGCTCATTCTGCTTATGTTTAGATAACCACAGACACTCCCTAAACCTCCTGATCTAGATTTGGAGCTTCAGATCAGTTATGCTGGACCCCTGTTGACTCCAGTAGGAATGGGACCATGTCCAACAGGCCAAGGAAGAGCCAGTGAATAACACATAGGGTTTTCTGAGGACTTACATATGGGGTAGTCTAAGGGCAGTGGGCTAGACAGGAGAGCCACTGCCATTTATAAAAACACGTAGTTTATGTAGCAATCTTCACTTAGCACACTCTACCTAGCAACGTCCGTTTCACCCAAAACAAATGGCCTCCATCTCCTCTATGGCCTTCATTCCAAGGAATGGGCCAGGGGTTCAGATGTTCTTTGTAGATAAGGAGTGAATCTCTGGGTTGGCGACTCTTGGATTCCCTAGCTCAAAACTCTGAACCAAGCTTCTTCTTAGACCCTAGGGTCATTCTCAGAGTATGCTTGAGTCATTGCTGTTGGGTGTGTCTCCTGTACAAGGTCTGAACCCCACTTCCTGGACTGAGGCTGGGACTCTCACTCACCTACATCCTCTGATGGATCTGCCCAGATTTCCCTATCTCTCCTGGCCACTGCCCAAGACCTCTGGCTGTGCTTTCATGACTCACTCCAACTTCAGATCCTGAGCTAGAGAAACGTAGAATTCTGATTTGAAATGTCTTAAAAAGATGTAAGTCCAACTGCCAATAACACAGTCCCAGCTCTGTCATTTGCTAGTTGGATGATCTTGAGCAAATCACTTTGTAAGCAGACAGGGAGGGTCTCCAGGGACCATATCAATTTAATCAACTTGAGCAATCAGCCTGTTTTACAGCCTCTGCCTTGCAGCCTGTTTTTCCCCAAACCCCATGTGGAATGCTGTCACCTAGTCAGTTGGAAGCAGCGCCTGACAGACCCCGGCAACTTAGAGAAGAACCCAGATGAACTTTCCTCACCACCATGCTGAAGTCTCTACCCATGGAGGAGCTGTAGCATCATTACCACAACATGCGGCCTGTGTGCTGGCATGAGGACTCACTGCATCTGTGCCACTGGGACCCCTCCTCTGCATGCGGCGACACACCCTCTCCTCTCTCCATTGCCCCATAAAACCCTCCTCTCACTTTCCCTCAGGGAGACACTGCTTTGGAGAATATTCCCAGTGCTTTCTTTACTTGTGACAAGCAATAAAACCTGTCTTTGATCAAAACCTGTCTTCTCATGGATGGTTGTTTGTTACTCACCAGGTAAACAAACCAACCCTGTTTTTTGGAGGGTAACAGCTTCAATTTCAGAAGGTAATATTCCCTCATCTGGAAACAAGAGAATAATGCTGCATGAGTCAAGACTAGTCTAGGCTTTGCTGGGTAACAAATTACATCCTAACATAAAAAAGGCGAATTGCCCCTCACATCCCTACTCACAGTGCTGCTCTGTCTTGCAACTGTGTCGTCTAGGGCACGTGTTTTCCAAGGTCACCAGGGCAGGGAGAGGAAAAGCAATGGAGGGGGTACACTGGCTCTTAGTCGTCTTGGCCAAAAAGTGACGGATGTTGCTTCCACCCACAAGCTACCGACTAGAACGAGTCACATGGCTCCCAAACACTTGCCGGAATGTCTGGAGCTGTCTACGTGCTATTTGGCAAGCAGCAACAGTCTTTCCCACAGGTCCTTTAGCTCTACTCTATGGTCGGGAAAATCAGGAGAGCTCTTAGACATCAAAACTCTAGCCACAGACCAGGTGATTGCTAAACGCAGTTTTCTATTTCCACAAAAAAAGCCTCTGTTTTGCCTGGTAAGGCTTTGGTGCTGATGAGAGACGTGGTTTCTATTTTTGCTGTTCTCACAGTGGAGCATCCTTTCCTCCCGGCTGCCCAGGTGGGGCAGGTCTTAGGGGTGTGGCTGCTGGGACACTTTGGGCTGCGCTGGGGAAAACTCTGCAGAGACAACCATGTTATTCCTCCCAACTCCTCCCCTGAGTCAGAGATCACTATCGTCATTAGAGATCCAACTGCCCAGCCCTCCAATCAAAGCCACAGACAGAGCTTATCTCAAGTGTCACTGTCCTTTGCCTTAGCAGCAAAGGTCAAAAACAATCTGACTTAGGGCTGCTGTTTTCTCTTTTCTGGCAGAGTTTACTCTTGTGTGTCTGTAACTGAGCTGGTTAGCGGAAAAGAGCACAAGACATGCAGTCAAGATAAAAACAACGGATCGAGCACAGTGGCTCACATCTGTAACACCAGCACTTTGAGAGGCTGAGACGGAAGGATTTCTCGAGCCCAGGAGTTCAAGGTCAGCCTGGGCAACATAGGGAGTCTCTCTCTCTACAAAAAAAAAAAAAAAAAAATTAAATATTAGCCGGTTCGGTGGTGTGTGCCTATAGTCCCAGCTACTTGGGAAGCTGAGCTTAGGAGGTTGAGACTGCAGTGAGCTGCATTCATACCACTGCACTCCAGCCTGGGTGACAAAGGAAGATCCTGTCTCAAAAAAAAAATAGCAACAATAATAGCAGCAGATGTGTATTGAGCACCTCCTATGTGCCAGACTTTTTTCCAAGTGTTTTACAAGAGTCGTCCCATTTAACTCTCTTAAAAACCCCATGAGAAAGACCCTATTACTGTCCCCATTTGACAAATGGGCAAACTGAGCAACAGAGTGGCAGAAAACTGTCCTGAGGTCACAGTTGGCGCACGACAGCACCAAGATTCAAACCCAGGTCTGCCCGACTCCATGGCCTCGGTCCTGAACAACTGGTCTCCACACATGCAGCCCAACAGCACCCCTGCTGCTCACCAGTGGCAGGCACACTTCTCAACACTAAGAACCCCTGCCCCTCAGGGTGTGCGAGGATTAAACTAGTTCATCTGAAGGACTGAGTCCACAGGTGTTTATTAAGTGTCTACACTGTCCAAGGACCTGGCTCAGATCTGGGGTTCAGGAGATGAATGAGACATGAGTTTTTCAGGGGCTCATGATCCAGTTAGTAATGGTTGTAAGGCCGGTTGCCTCGCTGGGAGCACGGACGCAGACCCCACCCTCCTTCTTTTCAAAAGCTCGGACAAGCCCGGACAAGCTCAGGCAAGCTCAGACATGCTCAGGCTTTTTCCCTTCTCCCATGCTTACACAGCCTGACCCTCCCTTAAAAGAGCCCAGTATGCAAACAAGGTGTGGTAACCCTAGCGTCTTAACAACCAATAGCAGCCAAGTCTTAATAACCAATAGCAGCCAAGTCTTAACAACCAATAGCAGCCAAGTCTTAATAACCAATAGCAGCCGAGTCTTAACAACCAATAGCAGCCAAGTCCTAACAACCAATAGCAGCCGAGTAATTCCAACCAACAACAAGCCAAGTCCTAGGTAAAGGCTTGTAACTTACCCAATAGCAGTCCTGCTCTCCCACAACCAATCAAGCTGTTTCACTCCCTATAAAACCCCCTGTCTGAGAGGCGTCCATGCGACTTCTCCGGCCCCTCCTGTCGGACTGCAGAACCTCGTCCAGGAGCCTGAATAAATTCCTTCGCATCAGATCTTCTTGTGCTGGCCTCAGTTTCTTCTCTTTAAACTCGGCGAGAACAGACCTTACAATGGTTCCCACAGCTCTGTGATAGACGCCATGGAGAATGCAGTGAGGAACCAGGAAGATGGGCCAGTGGGTCAGGCAGGAAGAGAGCAGTCAAGAAAGAGCTGAGAGTTCACCAATGAATAGATCAAAAAGGGAGGTCATGCCAGGCAGAGACCAGCCTTGGCCAAGGTGTGGATTGTTATTGAAGTGTAAAACCCAGGACAGGGGCATGGCAGTTGTATTAGTCTGTTTTCATGCTGCTAATAAAGACATACCTGAGACTGGGTAATTTATAAAGGAAAAAGGTTTAATTGACTCACAGTTCAGCATGGCTGAGGGGGCCTCAGGAAACTTACAATCACAGCAGAAAAGGAAGCAAACGTGTCCTTCTTCACATGGCCTCAGGAAGAAGTGCCAGCAAAAGTGAGAAAATCCCCTTATAAAACCATCAGGTCACATAAGAACAGCCTGGAGGTAACCACCTCACGATTCAATTACCTCCCACCAGGTCACTCCCACAGCACATGGAAATTATGGGAACTACAATTCAAGATGAGACTTGGGTGGGGAAACAGCCAAAACATGTCATCAGGGACATTTTAGGGCATGTTACTGGACAGTAGCCAGGAAACAGAAGGTTTATTCATTCATTTATTCAGTTATTAAGTGAGTATCCATATAGCATCAAAAGAATGAGACGCTGCACCGGCCACTGTGGATACAGCAGTGAACGAGGCACAGAGCTTAAGGTGTGGAGGAGGAAGATGGGCAGTAAGAGCGCAGAGAAGTGATCAAGTACATAAGAGTTCCAGAACGACAGGGCCATGAATAAGGAGAAAGGCCTTGAATGCCAGACCCAGGGAGCTGAGGTGGTGGAGAGCCCAGAAGAGTTGTGGTCAGAGGAGGGATGAGGTTAGATCTATATTTTTGAGGCTCGCCCTATGCAGGAGGGAAGGGATTTGGGAAAGCAGGAGCCACACGGTGGCCAGGCGCTCTTAGCATGGGGCCAAGAACATTGTGGTGTTCAGGGAATGCCATGGAATCTGGGTCTCAGTGTGGGATGCCTCCTCATCAGGGCCTCCACCCTTCCGCTTCTGGCTGCTGGATCCCCAAGGGCATCTGCAGGCAGGGCTAGACACCTCCTAATCACAACTGGCCCCGAGCCCAGGGACAACTTGGGGAAAGGGACATCTTGATAAGCCAAAGCCTTTGGCATTGACTCTGAAGAAGGAGACAGCCAAGTCCTGGTGCTCTGCTGCTGACTGGCTGAGGATGACTGAGGACTCAGCGGGGTTTTCCCAGGACCTTGTCCATGCCCTGAACGGTGGACAGAACCCTGACTGGGAGTCAAGAGCCTTGAGCTCAACTGCTGCTTCCACCTCCGACTTGCTCTGCGCCCACAGGTAGGCTGCTAGCCCACACTGGGCTCTTTCCTTCTCAGCAAAATGAAAGAAATAATCCTGCCTTTCCACTGCACAGGGCTATTGGAAGGAGCAAGGCATATCATCCATTCATTTCTCATCCAACAAGTTCTAATTGAGCCCATACTGCTTGGGGGCACTCAGTGTTGGGTGGGAGGGCCAGAGCAGCCAGCAGAACAAGAAGTCGCTCGTGTTTGTTAGCAGTGAAGAAACTGAGGCAGAAAGCAGCTATGTCCCTTGCCTGCAGGAAGGGCCCATAGTTAGTAGTAAACAGGGACCTGAATTTGGTCTGAGTCCAGAGTCTGTCCTATCCACTAAGCTACTCAGCTTCCCTGTCCACACAGAACTCACGACCTAGATGAGGGGGATGTGGTTTAAAAAAACTCAAGAAACAAGCGATGGGTGAAACTGAAAAGTCATGTGGCATAAAGTTACGAGGGACGAGAGAAGGGAGGAGTGGGCAGAAGTGGCCCTCTAGGGAGACCAGAGAGGGAGTGGCAGCCAGTTGAGGGAAGGGGGAGATGCCCAGCACGTGGGGCATGGTGGACTGCGATAAGAGGGTCATGGCACAGCAGGGCTCAGGGACTGCAGGCCTGGGAGGCCTCTGCAGGGAGTTTGGTCTTTACTCCAAGAGCATTGAGAAGCCATTGGAGAGATGCAAGCTGATTTATGCTAGGAAGAATCAATCCTCTGGACTCAGAGGACCACAACTGGACACGAGGAGACCATTCAAGAGACGCTGCAGATGGAGGACGATCTGGCTGTGACATCTATCGCCCCACTGATTGCCAGGGTTGATTCAGCTGATCTGGCTGGCTAGGCAGGTGTCCCCTTCCTCCGTCACTCCTCCATGTGTGTCCCTCCCAAAGCTGCATGCTCAAAGGGGACGACCTTCCCTGATACAGGAGGACCACTCTTCCATCAAACATATAAGCGTAGCCATGTCCCCGGCTAGAACCTCCAAACCAGCTCTTGAGAGGCACTGCAGTGAGCCCAGTGAGAGAGACAGGGTGGTGTCCATGGGGCTGGGGAGAAGAAGGCAGCTTTGGGCAGGACACAGCAGAACAGTTGACAGCAGTTCATGGGTGAGAAGGGTGACTGTGAAAAGCTTGGTACATGGTACAAACCATGGATCTCAGAGACAGCTTCACAGGAAACAAAGTAAGAGTCAGAATAAAAGTAAAGTGGAGAGGGCACAGATGGATGCAGCCAGACCTGGAAGCCCTGGCCCCACCCCCACCAGCCACGTGGCTTCCAGCAAGTCACTTCACCTTCCTAGCCCTCAGTTTCCCTGTCTCCAAAACAAGGATATAAACACCCACATCTCATGAAATTGTTGAGATCATGAAAGTGGTAGCTCTTGCCACGTGGGTTTAAATCACTGCATATCATTAGTTGGAATTTACTGAGCATGTACTACATGCCAGATGCTGTGCCATGTGTTCTGTGTAAAAGCTCATTAATCCTCCCAAATCCTAGTGAGATAGGGCGTAGTTATTCCCTTCATTATTCAGTGAGGCTCAGAGAGGTGACGTGTTTTGCCCAAGATCACATAGTGACTAAATATAGAACTAGAATTTAAACAACAGAAAGGTCTTGTTCCAAAGCCTGTGCTTTGAATACCAGTCAGCATCAGCATACAGTCAGCTGCAAGGAACAGCAGGCAAAGGTGCTTATACAGCAGGGGGTTATTACTCTCACATATCAAGATGTCTGGTCTTAAATGATTTCAGGGTAGAGGCAATAGCTCAACCATGTCATCAAGGACTCACACTCTTCCCAATTTCCCACGCAGCCCCTCTTATTCTATCAGCTTGCAATTTGGTTGCCACAGCTCCAGGCATTGTGAATGTATCCCAAGAGAGAAGGAAAGGAGATGGCATAAAAGGAGTATCCTCTCTTATCATGCAGAAAAATATCACGCTGGAAAACCTTCAAGAGACTTGGCTTTATGTCTTATTGGCCAGAAATAGGTTACACACCAACTCTTGACCAATTAGTGGCAAAAAAGTAAGACTGACATGGTGTGGTAGTTTGGAAACATATCTACATATTCTTGTCACTCATTAACAGTTAGACCTTGAGTTTGGATCAGTCTTAGGAACTTGACCAACAGAATGTGTCAGAAGTGACACCCTGTGACTTCCAAGGCTTGGTCATAAAAGGAGATGGAGCTTCCATCTGGTTCACTAAAACACATGTGCTAGAGCCATGTGTGGCCATGTTGTGAGGAGGCCCAACTAGCCCACGCAGAGATTCCACATGGAGAGGCCCAAAGTAAAGAGAGAGAGAGGCTGCCAGCCCCAAGTGCCCCACCTCCCCACTGTTCCTTCTCCAGCCATGTCTGACTGAAATTGCCAGGACAGCCCACTCCAGGCCTCCCTCAATTCCCGATCCACAGAAACTATGTGAGATAATAAAATGATTGTTATTGTTTCAAGCCACTAAGGTTTGGGGTAATTTGTTTCTCACCGTCGGTAACCAGCCCACATGATCAGCTTAGAGTCATTATGCTTCATCTCCTGCCAGCTGCAGAAAACTGAGGCTTCCCGAGCAAGGAAGATGGAGCAATGACTGTGGGACAGGCATTTTGCAACGTCTACTACCAGCCAAAAGTTCCCCAGATGGGATATTTGACCTCCCAACTGAGCAAACCGAGAATACCAGGGGCTTTCTCACAAGTTCCACGTAGCCTGTTGCTCCGATTGTTTAGTTGGTACAATATTTACATAAGAGCTGGGGACACTGGCACTTTTTGACACAGGTTCCTATGTTACTAATGTGTGCTGGCCCTTGCTGTGGGCAGCTGATTAAATCATTCAGCCAACCTAAGACTTTTCCTGTGCCAAGCTGCCTTCAGCCCCAAAGACACAGAGACGAAAATACAGCCCAATCCTTGCCCTCCAGTGCTCTGAATCAAGCGTGCCCATAAATAATTTCCAGATCAGGCAGAAAGTAGGTGGTATTTGTGAGAAAGTACAACTCAGGTGCAGAGAGAATTCAGAGCCTGGCAGTTTTCTCTGAAACTGCGGGGGAAGGAGACTGGAGGGGAGCACCTTTGTGACTACAGCCACAGCAGCGGCATTGCAAAGCAAGGCAGCTTCCTGCCCACCTTTCTTCCTGGTCTCTTCCTGGTCTCTCCCTGGTGCACCTCCACTACATGTCCTTCTTTCTGTGCCTGGAACTCCTGAAGCTCACCCCTGCCCCAGGGCCTTTGCACTTACTGTTCCTTTTGTCCACAATGCGTCCCCTCTTCCCAACTTTTCCATGACTGCTTCATTATGATTTGGGTCTCAAATCAGATGTTACCTCTTCAGCATCAGATTAGGCTTTACATCACAGAGGCCAAAGAAGGGTGGAAATCCTTTCTTTCTCTCCCGCCTCCTGGGAATTGTGGGGTGGCATGCGACATGGCCTTAGCTACTCCAAAAGGACAGTTAGAGCTTATTCCCCATGGTGACAGCACTCGAGTCCAAAGTCCGTCAGGGCAGCAGGGAGGGCAGCAGTCTGTCCTATGGCTGGTCTGGCTGAGGTCTTCCTGGGACCTGCCTCCTTTCCGAGTCTCACTCTTCATTCCTGGGGATCCCACCAGCCTGTTCCTGTTCAGTTCCTGTTCAGCGTCCATCAGCCAGGGTTGGTTTCTGTGGCTTCCATTCCTCACCGCTCCTATCCCCACCCACCGTCACACCGTCCAATCACCATGCCTGACACTCTTCGGGGCACTTCACACCATTGCAGATACCTTCTGTTACTGTCTTTATTTCTCTCCCGATTTGAATACAAGCTGTGTGAGAGCTGTCTTATTCACGGTTATATTTTCAGCACCTTGAACAGTGCCTGACACAAAACCAAAGTCAGAAATTCCGTATCTAATTGCTGAATGGACATGTGAGTAAATATGGAGAGCAGGAATTGCATAAGCAAAGGCTAGGAGGGAGGGAGTGTTAGAGAGCAAATGCAAACCTCAGCAATGTGGAAATTAGGGAGTTGCCGTCCCAGTGGGCACCAGCCTCCTGTCCCTCCTCACACTCTTCAGCTCAGGCCATGGCCAGGGCTCCAGCACAAGGCAGCAGACCATCTGGTGGCCCAAATGACAGAGGAACATATGCTGTGTATGTGCCCCGCACGGCACTAGGGGTTTCACAAACCTCCTCTCATTTCATCTTTACAATGATCCTATGAGGCGATGTCAACATCCCCATGGACAGATGAGGAGATGCAGGCCAGGGAAAGTAATGGACAGCTTCCAAGGAAAGATAGGCCAGCTCTAGAACTCACAGAGCTCCCTTTGCAGGGCTTACTGATATCAGCCATAAGGAAGACCCTAGAACTGCAGGCTCCAGAGTCACAAAGGGAAGCCCTCACTAGCCTCTGCTTGAATATTCACAGCGAAGAGGTGCTCAGCCCACGCCATTGCCTAAAGTTCCCACCTGGCAGGTTTAGGGAAGAGAAGAAGAAGGCAAGTCTTGGGAAAAAGTTCTAGCAAAACTCAGAAAGACCTTAGAGCAGCTCTAACAGGGAAAAGACCAGACGAAATTTGGACTGCAGGAAGATCCCTAGGACAAGAGAAGACGCTGCGGTCAGGGGACTGGAGGACCAAAGACTCCTGGGCGTGGGGCACCTGCTGCTGGAGGTGATGGGGGGATTGCTGAAAGTCAAGGCAGACAGGAAATAGACTATGGAGTAGTCTTCTGGCTGTCCTGGGACTCCTAAGACTGCATTTTGCATGTATCCCAAAGGCAGTACACCTGTGTAGCTGAGGCCTCCTTCTGGCAGACAAGGTCACAGGGGGGCCTGCTGCCTGCTAGCCTGGGACCCTGGCAGCTACACCAACAACTGGCTGGCAATGAGGGGCCTCTGGAACCTGTGTCCAGTGGTTTCCCATCCAGTGGCTGTCATCCCACAGGTCTGCCCAAACACCACTCCACCTCACCCTCGGGAATCTTACCTGCTCAGGCTCCCAGGTGAGAGTTTGGAACGGCTCTCTCCCACCCACCTTGGAGCGGGGGAGAAGATCATTCCAGCTGCTGTCACTAAATTTGATCCTGCTTCGGCCCTGGGTGAAAGGTTATTTATTATTGCCTCTGGGTATCTTAACACAGGCAAACATGCCTGGCTCTGGCCTCTCCTGGATGTGGGTTCAGATCCTGGCTCCCAACCTCTTTGTGCTTTTTTGCACTTTCTAGCAATGAGAGGAAGTGTTGTGCAGGGTAAGTGAGCTAATACGTATCAATATGGAAGCCCAATAGATGATAACTTCTACTGCCTACAGGAAAGGAAAGAAGTTATTTGAAATACCAGCGGCAAGTCTTTTTAATCTACTGTTACAGAGGGAGAGTTCACAGGCTGAACGATAATGAACTCGATAACATCCATAGAGCGCATGTGAGAATGAGAATTCCACTGGGCAATATTTACTCTTCTTTTATCATTCAATAAGCTATTATTGAGTGCTTATTCCATGTGCTAAGAGCTGGGGACATAAAGATAAAAATATCTGACCCCTGCCCTACGGGTCAACCAAGAGGCACCTATGTGACTAAACAATTCCAGTTGACCAGATAATTGTTGCCACGAACATGTAGGCTATGCCCAGTGGGAGCACTGGAGAAGGAGTCCTGCCTAATTCTGCCTAGGGACATAAACCAAAAAGTCATCATTGCTATGCTCCAAGCGTCCAGAGTCTAGAAGGGAGGCAAACATGTAAAAATATAAATACAATTGACCCTTGAACAATGTGAAGCTTAGGGGAATCAAGATCCTATAGAGTCAGAAACCTGCCTATAACTTTTGCCTTCCCCAAAACTTAACTACTAATAACCTACTGGTAACATAAACAGTACATGAACACATATTTTGTATGTCATGTATATTATATACTGTATTTTACAATGAAGTAAGCTAGGGAAAATAAAATGTTACTAAGAAAATCATTAGAAAAAGAATATCTTTTCTCTTCATTAAGTGGAAGTGGAGCATCATAAAGGTCTTTATCTTATTACCTTGACGTTGAGGAGGAGGACAAGGAGGAATGGGCCTTGTTGTCTCACAGGTGGCAGAGGAGGAAGAAAATCTACATATAAGTGAACCTGTGCAGTTTGAGCCCATGTTGTTTGAGGGCCAAATGTACAACCAGATACGGCTTAAAGACATGTGAGCAACATTTAGCAGGAGCACTGAAGAAGGAGCAGTAAATTTCTGCCCAGGGGAGTTAAGCCAGGTGTCCCAGAACAAAAGAAGAGGACCTGAAATCTGGAAGACATCAGGGGCCATGTAAGCTGTCTGAATGTCTGTGGCCTCCCTCCTGCCCTTGCAGTTCCCGACCCAGGCCTTCAGCCCAAGCTGTTCCTGCTGCCAGCTTCCGGCCTTCCTGGCCCCATGCCCACACGTCAGCTCATCTTACTCAGCACCAGCGCCTTCCCCACTCTGCTCCTTGGGGACATCCCATGCTGGGCCCCTACTGTCCCCTGAGGTATCCACTGGCACTAAGCCCACCCTAGTCTTCCCAGAAGGTGAGACCAGGATTGAGGAACCTCTTGGTTCTGTGCCCATGGAAGTTAAAAGAAATGTGCTTTTATGGCTTTCTCTCCCTCTGCTTTCTGGAAGCTGCTAACAGGCATCCCACCTCCTTCAGATTCCACAAACACAAAATCATTGACCTCCCTCCCACTGAGTGGGTCAACATCCTGTATGGTTAGCTCATTTCCAGAGAAGAGGAAACTGAGGCTCAAAACAGTCAGAAAAAAAAAAAGCAGAGATGGGGTCAGCTCCAAGTTCAGGTCTCCACCAGACACAACACATCTGACCTATGGGTCCCCTAGGCCAATCGAGGTCATGGCCACTGTGAAGTGGCCTTCACTGAAAGGGTTAAAGGCATCAACATTCATTTTAACAAAGAATCACTGAGCTTCTGCCCTGCGGCTGGCACTGTTCTGTATGCTGGAGATTTGGCAAACAAGACAGACAAACATGGAGCTTGGATTCTAGTGAAAAGAGATACACAATAAATGGGCAAATAAATGAACAAATAACATTTCCAAGAGTGATATATGCAAGGAAGACAGTGAAACCGTGTAATGGGATGTAGGGCAACTGGAGGTGAGGGGGGCTGCTCATTTAGACAGGGTGGTCAGGAAGGCCAGAACGACAAGAAGGATCCAGCTGCATAAAGAGCTCTGGGAAGTGTTTCAGGCCCAGAGAGCAGCAAATGCAAGGACTCCGAGGTGAGAATGAACTTTGCATGTTCATGAAGCAGCAAGAAGGCCAGTGCGGCGGCAACACAGTAAGGAAGCATCATGAGATGACGTCAGAGAGGCGGGGGAGCCAGCGCACGTGGGGGGTCTTGCTCATTTGGGAAAGAGGCCAGGGCTGACCTCACTAGGGAAAAATTGGCTGAGTACTTGTCACAGGCCCTAGGTGGTCACTCACTTACTGCGGCAGGAGAGGAGGCTACAAGGCCTGAGGCCTTGGCTATCTGCTTAGTGGCTTTATGGAGTCTGCTTCCTGAAGGCTATTTGGTCTTCTGATCCTTTTTTTTTTTTTTTTTTTGAGATGGAGTCTTACTCTGCTTCCCAGGCTGGAGTGCAGTGGTGTGATCTCAGCTCATTGCAACCTCTGCCTCCTGGGTTCAAGCGATTCTCTTGCCTCAGCCTCCCGAGTAGCTGGGATTACAGGCATGCACCACCATACCTGGTTAATTTTTGTATTTTTAGTAGAGACGGGGTTTCACCATGTTGGTCAGGTTGGTCTTGAACTCCTGACCTCAGCCACTCAAGCCTCCCAAAATGCTGGGGTTACAGGCGTGAGCCACCACACCTGGTGGATCCATTCATTTCTACTACTGTGCCTGGTACTCCTTATCTAAACAGCTTAAAACATCTTTCATTTTCATATGCATGTGAACACCAACTTGCCCACAGAGGTTTTTCCACATTCCTTGAGTTTCCCAAGCATCCCAAAGTCTTTCTTAGCTCTCAACAAACTAAACATGGAAAGGAACATACCTCAAAATAATACAAGCCATATATGACAAACCCACGGCCAACATTACATGGAATGGAGAAAAGCTGAAATAATTTTGCCTAAGAACTGGAACAAGGCATGGATGCCCACTTTCACAACTCCTATTCAACATGGTACTGGAAGTCCTAGCCAGAGCAATCAGGCAAGAAAAAGAAATAAATGGCATCCAAATTTGAAAAGAGGAGTCGAATTATCTCTATTTGCTGACAATATGATCCTGTAACCTAGAAAACCCTAAAGACTCCACCAAGAGACTCTGGGACTTTATCAATGAATCAGTAAATTTTCAGGATACAAAATCAATATACAAAAATCAGTAGCATTTCTATACACCAATAACAATCAATCTGAGAACCAAATCCAGAAGTTAATCCCATTTACAACAGCTACAAAAAATTACCTAGGAATATATTTACCCAATTAGCTGAAAAATCTCTACAAGGAAAACTACAAAGCACAGGTGAAAGAAACTATAGATGACACAAATTTTAAAAATCCCATGCACATGGATTGGAAGAATCAGTATCAGTAAAATGACTATATTGGCCAAAATAATTTACATATTTCAGTGTGATTCCTATCATACTACCAAAGTTGTTTTTTGTGGAATTAGAAAAAACAATCATAAAATTCATATGGAACCAAAAAACAGATTGAACAACCAAAGCAATCCTAGGCAAAAAGAGCGAAGCTGGAGGCATTTTATCTGACTTTAAATTATACTACAAGGCTATAGTAACCAAAACAACATGGTACACATAGAAAACAGACACATAGATCAATGGAACAGAGTAGCAAACCCAGAAATAAAGTCACATGCCTATAAGCAACTAATCTTTGACAAAGTTGCAACAAAAACACACACTGGAAAAGGACACCCTATTTAATAAATAGTGCTGAGGAAATTGGATTGCCATATACAGAAGAATGAAACTAGACCCCTATTTCTCACCACATACAAAAATTAACTCAAGATGGACTAAAGGCTTGAATATAAGACCTGAAACTAAAAAAATGCAAGAAGAAAATCCCAGAAAAAAGCTCTTCTGGACATTGGCATAGGCAAATAATCCATGACTAAGACATGAAAAGCAAATGCAACAGAAACAAAAATAGAGGAATGGAGGCCGGATACAGTGGCTCACACTTATAATCCCAGCACTTTGGGAGGCTGAAGTGGGTGGATCACCTGAGGTCAGGAGTTCAAGACCAGCCTGGCCAACATGGTGAAACCCTGTCTCTACTAAAAATACAAAGATTAGCCAGGCATGGAGACAGGTACCTGTAATCCCAGCTACTCAGGAGTCTGAGGCAGGAGAATTGCTTGAACCTGGGAGGCAAAGGTTGCAGTGAGCCCAGATCACACCACTGCACTCCAGTCTGGGTGACAAGAGCGAAACTCTATCTCAAAAAAAAAAAAAAAAAAAAAAAAAAAATGGATGAATGGGACTTAATTAAACTAAAAAACTGCTGCACAGCAAAAAGAAATAATCAACAGAGAGAACAGGCAGCCTGCAGAATGGGAGAAAATATTTGCAAACTATGCATCTAACAAATAAACAGAAAATACAAGGAACTCAAACACCTCAGTAACAACAAGAAAACATAAATAACTACATTAAAAAGTGGGCAAAGGACATGAACAGACATTTTTTTCCAAAAGAAGACATACAAATGGCCAAGAAGCATTTGAAAAAATGCCCAGTATTATTAATCATTAGAGAAATGCCAATTAAAACCACAGTGAGATACCAACTTACACCTATCAGAATGGCTACTATTAAAATGTCAAAAACAAACAAACAAACAAACAAACAAACAGATGCAAGGATATGGAGAAAAGGGAATGCTTATACACTGTTGGTGGGAATGTAAATTAGTACAACCTCTATGGGAAACAGTATGAAGATTTCTCAAAGAACTAAAAATAGAACTACCATTTGATTCAACAATCCCACTGCTGGGAATCTACCCAAAGGAAAAGAAATCATTACATAAAAAAGTTATCTGTGCTCATGTTTACTGCAACACTGTTCACAATAGCAAAGATGTGGAATCAGCCTAAGTGCCTGTCAATGGAAGATTGGATAAGGGAAATGTGGTATATACACACAACGTAGTACTACTCAGCCATAAAAAAAAAATGAAATCATGTCTTTTGCAGCAACATGGGTGGAACTGGAGGCCATTATCTTAAGTGAAATAGCTTGGAAAGAGAAGGTCAAACACCACAGGTTCTCACTTTTAAGTGGGAGCTCAATAATGAGTACACAAGAAGATAGAATGTGAAGTAACAGCCACTGCAGTCTCAGAAGGGAGGAAGGTGGGAAGGTGGTGAGGGGTTACTTAGTGGGTGTGATGTACACTCTTCAGGTGATACACTAAAAGCCCCAACTTCACCACTATGCAATATATCCATGTAACAAAACTGTCTGTATCCTCTAAATCTACAAAAATAAAAAGATTTTATAATTTTGAAAAACACGATTGGGAGAAAGAATGGGAGGATTTAATCAACCAGCAGGGCTGCTGCTTCTTCTTCTTCTTCTTTGGATTTAATCAACCAGGAGGGCTCCTCCCCCCCTCCCCCTCCCCCTCCCCCTCCCCCTCCCCCTCCCCCTCCCCCTCCCCCTCCCCCTCCCCCTCCCCCTCCCCCTCCCCCTCCCCCTCCCCCTCCCCCTCCCCCTCCCCCTCCCCCTCCCCCTCCCCCGCTCCCCCTTCCCCTCCCCCTCCTTCTTCCTTTTTTGAGACTGAGTTTTGCTGTTGTTACCCAGGCTGGAGTGCAATGGCGCGCTGTCAGCTCACCGTAACCTCCGCCTCCCAGGTTCAAGCGATTCTCCTACCTCAGCCTCCCGAGTAGCTGGGATTACAGGCACGCGCCACCACACCCAGCTAATTTTGTATTTTTAGTAGGGACAGGGTTTCTCCATGTTGGTAAGGCTGATCTCAAACTCCCGACCTCAGGTGATCCGCCCCCATCTGACCTCCCAAAGTGCTGGGATTACAGGCGTGAGCCACCGCGCCCGCGGCTGCTGCTTCTGTTATTGCAGAAGGTCTTGCCGTTGAAAAATGGTCTTACATAGTCCTGTGGAGATTCGTCTAGTGTAGTAAAGCACCAGACTGGTCAGACCCTCCCTGTTGATGCTGCCCCAAAGTTCAGCTTTGTTGAGGCACATTCCTATATGCCCATATTCAGCTCTCCTTCCTCAGACACCACTCCAAGTCAGGGTGGCTGGATCTAGAGGGGCTTTTAGGCACATGAACTCAGACCCTTTTTTCCTTACTGATGAATTCTTCTTTGGGGGTTACTAGCAGATCGAGGTCAGAGACATCCCAATAAGATTTCCTAACTTTTAAAAGCAGAGAACGTGGATTGGGAGGTTCCAATATCTTTCTTTCCAGAAAACCCTGGCATATTTTGTTTCAGAAAAAAAAAATAATAATTTAAGCTCAATGCTGCTAAACCTTCTCATTTTTTTGAGTATAATCCAGAAATATTTTTTAATTTATTTTTATTTTTTATTTTTTTTTGAAAGAAAGAAAGAAAGAAATGAAGAAGAGGAAGAAAAAGGAAGAGAAAGAGAGAGAGAGAATGGGAGTATTGCTTTCTTGCCCAGGCTAGAATGCAGTTTAGTCATGGGTATTGAAAACCTCTTTTATACCAATAATTATACTTGATGTAGACAGGAAGGAATAAGGGAAGAAAATAACAAACAAGCAGCCAACCAATATTTCATTTAAACCTATGAAATGCTATGCGATTACTGAGGAGTGATTTACTTCCAATTATGTAGTCACTTTTGGAATAGGTGTGAGGTGGTAATGTATGTTTTGTGTATTTGAAATGGAGAGTTCTGTAAATGTTTACTAAGTTTACTTGTTCCGGGTCTGAGTTCAAGTCCTGAATGTCCTTGTTAATTTTCTGTCTCGTTGATCTATAAAATCGTTAGCTCTTCTTGTTACATTGATCCTTTTGCCATTATGTAATGTCCTTCTTTGCCTCTTTTGCTCTTTGTTGCTTTAAAGTCTACTTTATCAGAGGCGAGAATTGCATCTCCTGCTTTTTGTTTATTTGTTTATTTTTACTCTCTGATTGGTTGATAAATCTTCCTCCTTCTCTTTGTTTTGAGTCTTTGTGTATCATTGCATGTGAGATGGGTCTGGATGCAGCATACTGATGGGTTTTGGCTTTTTATCCAATTAGAATATATATATATAGGTTTAATACTGGCATTTGATGCTAGCTGGCTGTTTTGCCCATTAGTTAGTGTAAATTTTTCATTGTGTTAATGCTCTTTGCTTATTGATATATTTTTGGAAAGGCTGATATTGGTTGTTCCTTTATACGTATAGTGCTTCTTTCAGAAGCTCTTGTAAAGCAGGCCTGGTGGTGGTGAAGTCTCTAAGTACTTGTTTGTTCGCAAAAGATTTAATTTTTCCTTCGCTCATAAAGCTTACTTTGGCTGGATAGGAAATTCTGGGTTGAAAGTTCTTTTCTTTAAGGATGTTAAATATTGGTCCCCACTCTTTTCTGGCTTGTAGGGTTTCTGCTGAGAGATCTGCTGTAAGTCTGATAGCTTTCCTTTTATGGGTAACCTGACCTTTCTCTCTGGCTGCCCTTAGTATTTTCTCCTTCATTTCAACCCTAATAAATCTGGCAATTATGTGCCTTGGGGTTGGTCTTCTTGAAGAATATCTTTGTGGTGTTCTCTGTATTACCTGGAGTTGAATATTACCCTGCCTTGCCAGGTTGGGAAAGTTTTCCTCAGAAATATTTATTTTTATGTAAAATTTCCAGATCTTAAAGAATACCACAAATCCTATCAACTACAAAAAAACTATTAATAAATCATTATTTAATTTCTGTCATATGCACATATTTTTTCATAGATACTCATATGTGTGTATGTATATACTTTTCCCAGAATTTGAAACCTTTTTTTCTCTGTTAACAATGAGAAGGTAAAAGATGGCTCTGCTGGCAGCCAGACCGTGATGTTCCCATCTGAACATAAACAATGCTCAATGCTCACAGAATATAAACTGAGCCCTGGTGGTCTGGAGCTCATTCTAGGCCATGCTGCACCAAATAGGACAGAGAGAAAGCCAATCTGTGGCCACATAAATTACCAAACACCCCCTCCTTTGACTCATGTGAATGATTGCTGCTTTTTAACTGCCTCCAAGATAAAATGCAGTAAAACGCCAATCACTGAATTGTTCTTGCTCCTTGACAATATCCAGTTTGGAACCTGCTTCCTTACTCTCACCGAGAATCATCCAAGTCAAACTAATTATCTACAAAACTCTCCCAACCACCTAAGCCCCCGTAACCCTCCAATTGCTAACACACTCCTATGGTTCCTCAGAAATCATTCTCCCTTGCTGCAGCAAACCAAATAAATCTACCTACCTTTCAACTACAGTTGTGCTCCTGGTGGTCTTCGGTTCGTGGCCTTTGACAGCAGCGTATTTAGGCACCTTTCCACGTCATTCCCTAGAGCTAATTGCCACCCCTTTAAAGGCTGCATAGCAGGGCACCATCTAGGTTACTTCCATTTTTTCAATATTTCCAGTGTTATTGTCAGAGGTGTTTGAACCAGAGCAACTCCATCTTGAGTAGGGGCCGGGTAAAATGAGGCTGAGACTTACTGGGCTGCATCCCCAGGAGGTTATGCATTCTAAGACACAGGATGAGATAGGAACAGGTCGGCACAAGGTACAGGTCATAGAGACTTTGCTGATAAAAGGATAGGGTACAGAGACCCACCAACACTCACCAAAACAAAGATAGTGAGGAAAGTGACCTCTGGTTGTCCTCACTGCTCATTATATGTTAATTATAATTCATTAGCTTACTAAAAGACACTCCCACCAGTGCCAAGACAGTTTACAAATGCCATGGCAACCTTAGGAAGTTACCACATATGGTCAAAAAAGGGAGAGAACCTCAGTTCCAGGAATTGCCCACTCCTTTCCTGCAAAACGCATGAATGATCCACCTAGGTTAGCATGTAATCAAGAAATAGCTATGTGTATCTTTAGTCCAGCACCCCAAGTCACTACTCTGCCTGTGGAGCAACGATTCTTTTTTTTTTATTTTTAAAGAAAGAAAGAAAGAAAAAAGGAAGGAAGGAAGGAAGGAAAGAGAGAGAGAAGAAACACAAAACTACATATTCAAAGACAGACAAGTTCTTGAGTGGTAATTTTATTTTATTTTATTTTATTTTTGAAAGAAAGAAAAAGAATAAAGAAGAGGAGGAAAAAGGAAGAGAAAGAGAGAGAATGGGAGTATTGCTTTCTTGCCCAGGCTAGAATGCAGATTAGTCATGGGTATTGAAAACCTCTTTTATACCAATAATTATACCTGATGTAAACAGGAAGGAATAAGGGACGAAAATAACAAACAAGCAGCCAACCAATATTTCATTTAAACCTATGAAATGCTATGCGATTACTGAGGAGTGATTTACTTCCAATTATGTAGTCACTTATGGAATAGGTGTGAGGTGGTAATGTATGTTTTGTGTATTTGAAATGGAGAGTTCTGTAAATGTTTATTAAGTTTACTTGTTCCGAGTCTGAGTTCAAGTCCTGGATGTCCTTGTTAATTTTCTGTCTCGTTGATCTATAAAATCGTTAGCTCTTCTTGTTACGTTGATCCTTTTGCCATTATGTAATGTCCTTCTTTGCCTCTTTTGTTCTTTGTTACTTTAAAGTCTACTTTATCAGAGGCGAGAATTGCATCTCCTGCTTTTTATTTGTTTATTTTTACTCTCTGATTGGTTGATAAATCTTCCTCCTTCTCTTTGTTTTGAGTCTTTGTGTATCGTTGCATGTGAGATGGGTCTGGATGCAGCATACTGATGGGTTTTGGCTTTTTATCCAATTAGAATATATATAACTTTAATAGTAGCATTTGATGCTAGCTGGCTGTTTTGCCCATTAGTTAGTGTAAATTTTTCGTTGTGTTAATGTTCTTTTCTTTTTGATATATTTTTGGAAAGGCTGATATTGGTTGTTCCTTTATATGTGTAGTGCTTCTTTCAGAAGCTCTTGTAAAGCAGGCCTAGTGGTGGTGAAGTCTCTAAGTACTTGTTTGTTCGCAAAAGATTTAATTTTTCCTTCGATTATAAAGCTTAGTTTGGCTGGATAGGAAATTCTGGGTTGAAAGTTCTTTTCTTTAAGGATGTTAAATATTGGTCCCCACTCTTTTCTGGCTTGTAGGGTTTCTGCTGAGAGATCTGCTGTAATTCTGATAGGTTTTCCTTTATGGGTAACCTGACCTTTCTCTCTGGCTGCCCTTAGTATTTTCTCCTTCATTTCAACCCTAATAAATCTGGCTATTATGTGCCTTGGGGTTGGTCTTCTTGAAGAATATCATTGTGGTGTTCTCTGTATTACCTGGAGTTGAATATTACCCTGCCTTGCCAGGTTGGGAAAATTTTCCTGAATGATATCCTGAAGAGTATTTTCCAACTTGGATTCATTCTCTTCATCACATTCAGGTACACCTATCAAACGTATATTAGGTCTTTTCACATAGTCCCATATTTCCTGGAGACTTTGCTCATTCCTTTTCATCCTTTTTTCTCCAATCTTGTCTTCTCATTTCATTTCACTGAGCTGGTTCTTGACTTCTGATATCCTTTCTTCTACTTGATCAATTCGACTGTTTAAACTTGTGCATGCTTCGCGAAGTTCTCGTGTTGTGTTTTTCAGCTCCATCAATTCACTTATATTCCTCTCTAAATTGTCCATTCTCGTTAACATTTTGTCAAACGTTTTTTCAAGGTTCTTAGTTTCTTTGCATTGGGTTAGAACAAGTTCTTTTAATTCACAGAAGTTTCTTATCACCCACGTTTTGAAGCCTGCTTCTGTTATTGGAACACACTCGTAATCTATTAAGCCTTGTTCCGTTACTGATGAGAAATTGCGATCCCCTGTAGAGGGAGAGGCATTCTGATTTTGAGTATTCTCTGCCTTTTTACGCTGATTTCTTCCCTTCATTATATATTTATCTGTCTGTTGTCTTTGTAATTACTGACTTTCTAACTAGGTCTCTGAGCAGACGTCCAACTTGTTGATTCCCAGAGCCGAAATCTGAGCAGTCCACTGCGCCAGCCAAAACAGCGGTGTTAAGATTGATGGTGCTTTTCTGCCCGGGAATCTCCGGACTCTGCACCAAAAACTGGCGCACTAAGGCACCAGCAAAACCGCCGCGCTGGCCACAAGAGTCGCCCTGGCGACAAGTGGGGCTCCTCTGCTGGGAATCTCCTGGTCCGTGAGCAACAAATATTCGTCTGAAAGTGTGGCGTCCTCTCGTTCTCTGTGCTTTCACTGGGAGCTAGGAGCCCGAGCTGCTAGTGATCAGCCATCTTGGATCTCTCTCATGATTCTTTAACCTTTACTGTCTTAATATACTTCCTTTCCCTTTACGGATTCACCTCAAATTCTTTCTTGCACAAGATCCAAGAACCTTCTCTTGGGGTGTGGATCAGGACCACTTTCCAGTAACAGTATGTTCCTTTATCAAAGCATCTCATCACACTTTGTAACTTTCATTGCTTTGTTGTATTTATTTGTATATCGTATTTACTTTATTATAACTATTGGCTTATTTTTCTGTCTTCCCCATTGGACCATAACTCTGTGAGGGTAGAAGCCCCTATTCCCCCTACTCAAAGGCTGTGGCAGGATCAGAGCTCAGTGAACGGTGAACCAAAACTCTATCACCAAAGGAAAGAAAACAAGAAGAGCGAAGTCACAATCTGGAACCCCAGAAAAGTCAAGGGCTTGGGAAGGAAGTTGCAGCCTGTGCAATGCAGGCCTTGGCTGGCTGCCTGCAAGCCAGGACCTCTCCTCGGGGTCTATGAATAGCTGTCACAGAGGGGAGCCCAGTAGTGTGGGATGTCCTGGGACCAGAATCTTATGCTAATAAAGACAGAAAGTTGGTTGGGCCAGAAGCAACTCTCAATCCCAATGCTGAGCGTTTCTTCCACACTCTGATCAGCAAGTCTAAAATGGATAGAGTCAGCATTCCATCTGTTAGCTCAGGAAGGGAAGGGAACTGAGAAATGCCTTTTCATGCTTCCCAATCCACTTGTGTCATTAGACATTCTGGGAAGCCAGAGAAACTTCCTGACCCTGCTAGGAAATAGAACTCATGAACAATGTCACCAACAGCTCAGCCGGTGCTGCCTTCCATGCAGCATTGATTCTGGGCCGAGGTGTTTCTTATACTGGGAGAATTTTGGCTGAGGGTTGGAAGGAAAGATCCCACTCTTTGAATGGTGGGATGGGGTAAAACCAGACAGGGGTGTTCATGCTTTTCCTAGGGCAGGACATGAGCCAGAGTTAGAATGTGGGAAAAGAGATTTTATGATACCCGGGCGCAAGGCTCAGATTCTGAGAGAAGTTTTAGAAGAATTTATTAGGAGACTTGGTTTGGAAGTCTGTAATTTTTCAAAAGCCTCCTGTTCACTAAGGAAAAAGGAAGAACTTCCTCAAATGGCTGGGGAACTTGAGGCCAGTGAACTTGGATAAGAAATGCAAATAGATTCACTGAGGGCTTGTTTATACAGGATTTAGAGCAGAGCCCTGAGAACAGCCTGACTATTCTCAGCAGCCCCTACCCCCTGCACCCTGCCCCACTCTCTCCCCTGCCCTCCTCATCTTAGATCCTTTCCCTTCTACCTATTTTGGGTTTGCCCCTCAAGGCTGTGAGCTGCTTGATGCCAGGGAACCAGTCCTCCCAGCCTTTTCTTTTCCAACATCCAGGGCACGGTGCACATTTAAATGCTCAGTAGCGGTATGAAGGGAATGAATAAAGTCTAAGCTCTTAAGGTGGCTGAAATAGCAATGCTCTGGGTTGAAATGTGTATCCCAAAAAGACGTTGAAGTCCTTACCCCCATACTTGTGAATGTGACCTTATTTGGAAATAGGGTGTTTGAAGATGATCAAGATGAGGTCATTAGGGAGAGCCCTAATCCAGTATGACTGTGTCCTTATGAAAAGGGGATATTTGGACACAGAGACACATGTATAGAGGGAAGAGATGTGAAGACATGGGGGAATGTCATATGCAAGCCAAGGGGGCCACCAGCGGCTAGAGGAATGGCACAGTTTCTCCCTCATGAGCCTCCAAAGAAACCAACCCTGCTGCCACCTTGATCTTGGACTTCCAACCTCCAGAAATATGAGACAATACAATTCTGTTCTTTAAGCCACCCAGCTTGTGGTATTTTGTTATGCAGCCCTAGGAAACCTATATGGACAGAATACACGGAAATCTACAGTCATTAATGCTGTGTTTCAAGGGACTCGTGGGCCCCTTCATTCATTCATTCCTTCATTAAACAAATGCTTACCGCACACCATCCCTATGCCCAGCCCTAGCAGAGGGCCCAGGCAGTGGTCATGGCACGCGGAATGCACCTTCCACTTTCCTGCTGTTGTCCTGTCAACTGTTTGCCCACCTCCTTTCTCTCCTGCAAAAAAATGTGTCCTCAGACCTTTTCAAATTCATTCCCTTTCCCGTGTGAAATACGTCCTTGATTTCAACACTCCTTACCGTTCACATTCAAATGAAGAAACCGACCCAGCCCTGCAGTTACTCTTATGACCCATGCTACATTTAAGCTCCTGGACGTTGGAAGCATCTGTTACCCTTGCCTGGATTCCCCCCTCACCCGCTAGCAGATATTCTGATTGAATCGTCTGCTGGGCGGCCGAGGCACACGCATCCTTGAAACATCCCAGCAGCTCCTAATGCACAACGGGGTTGAGAAGCCCTGCACTGCAGGCCTATGGTGAGAGGGCTGATCTCTGTCTAATGATAATGATGATGAATACCAGCGACAACAGCTAACACATAGTGTGTACAATGTGCCAAGAACTGCCATCATGACTCACATTTACTCTTTTCAGCCTCACAGCAATCCCATGAGGCGGGATCTTCCCCCCTTTGTAGGTGAGAGAAGTGAGGTGAGTTCAAGCCCACCCGGCTGGACAGTGATGAAGCTGGGATGTACAGCCAGGGGCCTGGCTACCTGTCTCACTCTGGAACACAGGATGAGGCTGGGACCCAAGGCTGTCACTAGGATTGGAAGCACAAATGCTGATTTTAACACACGTGGAACCTCAAGCCAGCAGTTGTCACAGGCAACCTGATTGTTCTTGTCACTTGCTGCCAGCTCGATGAGTCTCCAATGGATCCCCCGAGTAAGGTCCTTCAGTAGGATTCTGTCCTAATTGAGGTCCTGCCTTAACATTGGATGTGTACCGACCTAGCACATTCCACAGGGCAGAGCATCATGGGAAGTGGTTAACATGTGAGATGCAGGAGGAGCTCCTCTGGGGGTCCCCGACGAGGGGCAGGGGGGCAGTGCAGGGGAGTGCCTCAGACCTCAGACCCCAGGCTATGTGACCTGTATCCAGGTCCCAGCTCTGCCTTTTGGTAGCAGGGCAACTTGGGCAAGTTGCTAACCTCTCCGGGCCTCAGTTTCCCTGTCCGCAAAGTAAAGATGTTGCTAGTAATCACACCTATCTCAAAGGGTTGTGGTGGGGATTAAATAAATTCACACAGATAAAGGGCTTGCTACAGAGCCAGGCACCTGCCACACACACGTCTGCCATCACTCTGCTGGATACCAATGTAGGACTTCCCCGCCATGATGGATAATGTCTATCTGTCCCTCCAGCTCCTCTCTCCACCCCCAAAGTCTGCTACATCAAAGAGCTCCCTTGTCCCCTGGCTTCCTGGTGTGTTCAGCCAACAGGCAGTGCTTCCAGGAGGGAAGCGGGGAGTGAGGTTGGGGTTTGGGTTGGCCACCTCCCTCGCTGACAGTAGCTGCTTCTCCCCAGCCTTCTCTGTGTCCCCTTCCTGCTTCAGCCCTAGGGGTAAAGATGCCTGTCTGTGACCACCAAGGCTGCTGCACCATCTTCTGTGGCTCCTCTTCAGCCTGCCTGCCCTTTGTAAAAAGTCCCTCTCCTCTACTGCTCAAATTACACACTTACAGTCCACTGTTTCCTGCCATGACAGTTTCTAACGTGTGTGCCCTGCAGGGGCTATGTCAGGAAACTTACTTGGTGGCCAGAGTGTGAGAATACACTCATTCATGCACAGCATTCATAGGTAATAAACAGTGCCATAAGAAGAACTTAGTGCTGGATTTCAAAGAAGGATGCTTGAACCCTTCCAGCCCTACAGAATCCCACCAGGAGGTAAGGAAACACACTGAGATTGCTAGAGAAGCCTTAGCTGGGGAGGGCTGCTGGGCAGGGAGCCTCTGGCCTTTCTCTCCATGCTTACGCCCTGCAGAAGCTGTAGGTACCCAGGGCTGGTTCCCCAGTCCTTCTGCCAGCCTCCCCCAGAACAACAGGGGGGAACATCATTTTCTGGTGGGCTCAAGTCTCTGTGGGGCCTGGGAATCTGGGGCCCTGCAGGGGACCTGTAGCCTCCACAGATGCACTGGGGGCAGCTGCAGCACTGAGGTTGTTGGTCCAGCTGCTCTGTCTTGAGGATCAAGGGCCTCCTGGAGAGACCCAGGCAGAGACCTTGGGTTGGGAGGGCAGTGCTCAGAACTGCCTTGCTTGGCCATGAAAGTCAGTAGGAGCAGAGGCAGTGGGGAGGGCTGAGGATTTCCCTCCCAAGTCCTCATCACATTTGACACCACTTCTCTACTGTCTCCTCCATCCTGCTCTGTCTCTCTCTCTCTCTCTCTCTCTCTCTCTCTTCCCCACAAGAACCATTTTCTGCTACTTGGACTCATGCCTCTCAATGTTACCTGCCCCCATTCTCAGTCTCCTCCTGGTCTTAGAGCAATTTCTCTTTCTCTCTCTGCATCTCCACATTCAACATCCACATCGCTTTCAAGAATCTGAAAGGTGGTTAGGCTGAGCACACAACATGTGTGTTTAGAAAATAGTGCGGGCCCCTAGCTACCAAAGAGATGGGGTGAGGAATGTGGTATCAGAAATATTTTTTGTGTATAGTAATAATAAAACATCCAGCATGATAGTACATTGTTTGGAGTTATAAAACATTTATGCCAGTAATATTACTAAATAACCATACTAGAAGATATTTATTGCCTATTTGTACTGGAACCACCCTAAAAGCTTTACTCACAATATCTAATTTAATATTCACAGCAAGACTGCACAGCATATATTACTTCTTCTTCTCTGTCACAGACCAGGAAACTGAGACTCAAGGTGGAGGGTCATTTCTCAAGGTCATACACTTATTAAGTGGATTCATACCCAGATCTGCCGGACTCCAAAGCTGTGTGCTCATAACCACTGATGCCAGAAAGAGTTAGGATCTGGATTCCACCCAAGATGCTAACTGCTCAGCCGCTACAGTGGAGAAGAGACATCTTTCAAAAAAAGCAAGAGAAACAGCAAAACATCCAGGAATAAACGTGCAGGGAAACAGTCCAGGCCAATGAAAAGGAACTGATGCAGCTTAGCAAAGCTCATGAGAGAAGGGCTGGGTAAATGCACTGTAGCTCATGTTCCTGGGTTGTAAGGCCAATTCTCCTCAAATCACCTCATTAATTTGCTGTAATGCCAATAAAAATTCCATTAGTACACGGGAGAAGATCTTGACAAATTAATTAAAATTAATTTGGGAGAAAAATGCTCAAGAGCAGCCAAGAAAATGTCCCAGAAATGTAACAAGGAGGGGAGTTCACATTACTCAGTCACTCTTTCTGTGGATATTTATTGAGCACCTACTATATACCAGGTTCTAAGGCAACATCCTTGCCCTGTAGAAGCTTACAGACTACAGGATACTAACATGCGCTGCAGATCCAGGGGATGTAAATGGTGTGGTTCTGGGGCAGAGCAGGTAGAGGGAACCAGTGACAGCCCAGGCATAGGTTCTTGAAATGGGGTTGGGGGAATTAGGAAACTGATCATGAGGATGGTTACTGCGTGATTGAGAGGGGCTGCATCAGTTCATTCCACAGCAGTCACTCAAGTCTAGAACCCTGATGATCCCCGCTGTACAAGGAGGAGGCACAAGCCCAGAGACCTTAAGAAATCTACTCAGGGTCACACAGCCAGTAAGTGGCAGAGCGGGACCCAGCACCCAAGTGTGTCCAACTCAAAACGTCCCTGCCAGTAACCACTACAGACACTGGTGGGTGGGACATCAAGGCACCTGAGGTCAGTGGGGAAAGGAGGCCCTAGCCAAGCGATGGTGTTGAGATGATTATTTGAGAGATGATTAATTTGATTGTAAAATCAAATTTGAGATGGCTCTGATATTTAAATAATGTAAGACAAAAATTGTAAAAGTAATAGAGAAAATAAAAGAAAGATTTTTTGACCCTAAGCTGAGAAAGGCCTTCCTCAGAACGCCATGAGGGTCAGAAGCGAGAAATAAGGCTAATGGGTCTAACCACATTGAAATTTAAAACTTCTGTATTGTAAAAGGCATAAAGACAAATGAGAGATGTAATTTGCAAATTACGTGAAAAGTCAGTGGGGAAAAGAGCAATGTCCTAATAGAAAAATGACAGGCCTGCCATAATGGCTCACACCTCTAGTCCCAGCACTTTGCGAGGCTGAGGTGAGGGGATTGTTTGGGCTCAGTAGTTCGAGGCCAGCCTGGGCAACGGGGCAATACCCTGTCTCTACCAAAAAAAAAAAAAAAAAAAAGAAAACTGTTCTTTCTGAAGGACCTGCCTCCCAGTGCTATCTGCCTCTGAGAGGGGCAGTCATATGTGTTCATTTGCTGATCCAGGACCCAACAGATTGTCTCTCATGAAGACCTGAATGAAAAGATGAGTCACAGAGCTTTCAGCTGGTGTGGAGTCAACCTGAAAGGTCATTTAAAGAAAAGGCCAGAGTCACTGCCATCAAATCAGGCTTACTTGTGCCTGTGAAGTGCCAGATTGGAAACAACTAAACTCTCCATCAACAGGGGACTGGCTAAAAATTACAGTTCATCCCTGTAAGGGAACACCATTCAGTTATCAAAAACAATGAGGTGGGCCGGGCACGGTGGCTCACGCCTGTATTCCCAGCACTTTGGGAGGCCAAGTTGGGTAGATTGCTTGAGCTCAGGAGTTCAAGACCAGCCTGGGAAACATGGTGAAACCCCATCTCTACTAAAATACAAAAAATTAGCCCAGCGTGGCAGCATGTGCCTGTAGTCCCAGCTACTCAGGAGGCTGAGGCAGGAGAATCGCAAGAACCTGGGAGGTGGAGGTTGCAGTGAGCCAAGATTGCATCACTGTACTCCAGCCTGGGTGACAAAGCGAGACTCCATCTCAAAAAAAAAAAAAATGAGATAAATATTTTCTAGAGAGAAAAAATGCAGAAACTGCACAGTGTGATATATATTTTTAATGTATTTTTAAAAAATTGTATGTATGTGTATGTGAGTGTGCGTGTGCATGTGTATTGAAGATTCAAATTGCCTGGATTTGAATACTGGACCTGGCATTATTAGCAAATTACTTAAACTCTCTATACCTCAGTTTTCTCGTCTATAAAATGAAGAATAGGTCAAGCACAGTGGCTCACACCTGTAATCCCAGCACTTTGGGAAGCTGAGGCAGGTGTGAGGTCAGGAGTTTGAGACCAGCCTGGTCAACATGGCGAAACCCTGTCTCTACTAAAAATACAAAAATTAGCAGGATGTGGTGACGCCCACCTGTAATCTCATCTACTTGGAAGGCTGAGAGAGAATCACTTGAACCCAGGAGGTGGATGTTGCTGTGAGCCAAGATTGTGCCACTGCACTCCAGCCTGAGCGACAGAGCGAGACTCCATCTCAAAAAAAAAAAGGAGGAATAACTGTGTCTTCTTCAAATGGTTGTTTTAAGGAGCATTAAAGCATGCAATACTCCTAGAACAATGCTGAGAACTTACTAAATGCTGTGTAACTGGTAGCTACCACCATCACCATCATCACCATCATCATCCTTCTCCACAGGGTGGAGAAAAAGATACTCATTACATAGTTTATTGTCAATATCACTGAGAGAGGAGATTAGGGTAACGATTACACTGTTACATTTGGCTTTATGCACCTGTACATTAACCAAATTTTATATAATGGATATGTTTTGTATTGGAAACTAAAAAAAAGCCATGAGGAGCTCACCCCTCTAAGCAGAGAGCCGACCAGCAAGGAAGGAGAAGAAAGGAGAGCAAATGGGCCGAGAGAAAAGAGGTGAGATCACCTGGGTCCCCAGAGAGTGACCAATGAAGGGAGTGACTTCCAGGACTTGGGATGGATGTTATTCTGCATCCAATAAGGCAAGGCAGCAATCTGTTTATAAAGTTGCTCTGTGTTTTTACAAAATACACTCTCCTCCATTATTTTACACTTAAGCTAGTTCAAATGGCTTTTTTGGCAGGAGGCAGTGGCTCACGTCTCTAATCCCAGGGCTTTCAGAGGCCAAGGCAGGAAGATTGCTTGAGACCAGAAGTTTGAAAGCAGCCTGGTCAACATAGTGAGACTCCATCTACACAAAAGAAAAATGTAAAAATTAACGAGGCGTGGTGCTGTCTGCCTGTAGTCACAGCTACTCAGGAGGCTGAGGCAGGAAGATTGCCTGAGCCTGAGAGGTCAAGCTGTGATCACGCCGCTGTGCTTCAGCCTGGGCGGTAAGGCAAGACACTGTCTCAGAAAAAAGGTGTTTTTTTTGTACTTGATAACCAAAAAATCCTGACCAAAACAAGTAGCTGGTAACATAAGAAAATATTTTCAATCTGAGAAACAAAGAATTGCAAACTAAAACACAAGATACCAGTTTTCATCGATCACATTGAAAAATGTTTAACAGATTGTTAAATGCTGTATTAGTGAGTGTGACAAGAAATAGTCCACATTCATACACAGATTTTGGGGATACACACTTTGTCAGCCTTTGGGAGAGCACTTAGTCATGAATCTATTTGCCTTTAGAAGAAGAAATTCCACCATGAAGAATTTTCCAAAGAAAATTTGAACCAGGCCAGGACTGTAATCTAGCACTTTGGGAGGCCAAGGCAGGGGGATCCCCTGAGGTCAAGAGTTCAAGACCAGCCTGGCTAACATGGTGAAACCCTGTTTCTACTAAAAATACAAAAACTTAGCTAGGCATGGTGGTGCACACCTGTAATCCCAGCTATTCGGGAGGCTGAGGCAGGACAATCACTTGAACCCAGGAGGCGGAAGTTGCAGTGAGCCAAGATCACGCCATTGCACTCCAGCTTGGGCAAAAAGAGTGAAACTCTGTCTCAAAAAGAAAAAACAAAAAATTTGAATCAGTTCATGAAGATACAAGTTCAAGGATGATGACATTGTTTATATTGGTGAGAAAACTGGAAACAACCTTAGTGTGCCTCAGCAAAATAGTTGAACGGGTAGGACATCACAGCAGACAGCAACCCCCATGACCCCCAGTTCCTGGTGTCCAGGCCTTTGTGTAATGCCATCCCCTTACGTGTGAGTACAACCTATCACTTGCTTCCAGCCAATAGAATACTGCAGCACTGAGTGGGTATGACCTCTGCGATTCGATTACGAAAGGTTCGGACTTCCACCCTGCTGGCAGATTCTCTGGCTTGCTGATCTGAAGAAGTAGGGGAAACCCACATGGAAAGGAGCTGAGGGCAGCCTCTGGTCAACAGCCATGGAGGAATTCAGGCTCTCTGTCCAACAATGCAGGAGGAACTAATTCTGTCGTCATGTAAGTGAGCTTGGAAGCAGATATGTCTTGGTCTGTTTTGCATTGCTATAACAAAATATCATAGATTAGATATTTTACAAAGAAAAGAAATTTATTTCTCATGGTTCTGGAGGCTGAGAAATCCAATATCAAGTTTCCAGCAACTTGCAAGGGCCTTCTTCCCACATGGCAAAAGGTGGAAGGGTGAGAGGGCACCCACGAGGGCGAGCAAGCAGGGAGGAGGGAGCCAAACGTGCTTTGAAGTAACGCACTTTCACAATAGCAAACCCACTTTCATGATAACACCAATTCATTTATGAGGGCAGAGTCTTCATGACCTAATTATCTCTTAACGATCTCACCTCTTAATAGAACCATCACAATGGCAATTAAATGTCAACGTGAGTTTTGGAGGGGACATTCAAACCATAGCAAGATTCTTTCTTCCCCAGTCAAGGCTTCAGAAGATAACTTAACCCTGGAAGACACTTTTCAGTCTAATAAGAGACCCTAAAACACAGAATGCAGCTAAGCAAAGCCCCAATTCCTGGCCCACAGCAATTGTGAGATAATAAATATGTGTTGTTTTGAGCCACTAAGTTTGTGGCAATTTGCAATATAGCAATAGATAACTAATACTGAAATTATCCCACTGTTAAAAAGAGTTAAGTCGTATCTATTTGTATATAGACAATAGCCATGCCAGTCTTAAGTAAAAAAAATAAGCAGATAACAAAACAGTATGTGTTATATAACCCATTTTTACAAATAAGTGCCTAAAATATTTTTATTCTTAGACAAAAAATATTTCATGCCAAAATAATATATAGATTAAATTGTTCATAAGATTATAGCTAAAGGAAAAATATTTTAAGAACCTCACTTCATAGCCCGTATGGTTTCAATTTTTACAACAAGCTTTGTTGCTTTTAGAATCAGAAAAAATAATAAAAGTATTTCCATTTAGAAAAAAATAAAAATAATATTATGGTTAAAACATCAAAGAACTTAAAATATTTCATCATTTGTGGCAGATGCTGCTTAGCGGCCAACCCCTGCTTCCATTCCCAGCACTCTTCTCCCCTGCTTGTCTTCCACTATAGAAGTTGGAAGGGTGAAATTGTCCCTTGCAAGCCTTCCTTGCATCTAGGGTGCCTGGGCAATGAGACAAAAGTAGAAGTCTGCTGAGGGGGTCAGATATCACTGACTCTCTTTTCTCTTTTTCCTTCCTGCCCTCACAGAGCACACGTCTTGTGGAAAAGTTCCCATTACAAGACCATGTGAAATGTGCTATGAAAGCAAGTGTACACAGGACTAAGTTCAGAGGAGGGGTGTGTGATCCAGCCTGGAACTTGGAAGTTGGCCATCCAGAGAAGACAATATCTAAGCTTGAGAGTGGAGCAGGTGGAGGATACAGGGAAAGAAGATCTTAACGGGAAAACTGGGTCACCATACTCTCACGGGGCAGCAAATTGGAGATGAAGTCATATCAGCTGAGCATTTATGTATTTCCTCCTTGAATCAGGATGTGTTCAGCTGTAAATAACAGACAATCTGACTCACAGTAGCTTAACCACAAGGTGTTTCATTAGCTCACAAGCAAAAACGTTGAGAAGTAGACGTTTCCAGGGTTGCTCCAGGAACCTTACAGTATCTGGGTTCTGAGTCCATTTCTCTTCAGTTCTCATGGTCTTTCCCTCATGGTCACAATATGGCTGCCTCAACTGCAGGATCAAAGAAAGGAGGACATGGGATAACCCATCGGGATAGCAGGAGAAGATGTGCCTGGTGTCTATCTTTCTTATTACAAGAGGAAATTTCCTGGCCCCTTCATCACATTGGCCAAACTGGGTCACATGACAACCCTTAGCAGCAACAGAGGCTAGGAAAGCTGTTCTCTAAATTTCCAGCAGTCAAAATGGATACAGAGCAGGGGCAAAGGGAGATGGGAATCATTGTAGTGGACATCAGTGTTCTCTGCCTCTGCCTGGAACAAGAACAAGCTTCCCAAGACTTCTTTGGCTGGGCCCTAGGCTCACCTCCTGAGCCTCGCCTCTGAGCTCCTTATCTCATAGGACTCTAGTTAATGGCCCAGCCAGGCTCCTAGGGGCTCAGCCTGGTCTGATTCCTGGACCTGGCTTTCCCTGTATTCCGGGCTATTAGTCTCTTACTTGAGTCCCCAGTCCTGGGATGCGTATGTCAGTCAGCATGTCCCCAGTTGCCCAAAGCGTTCTCTCCCATTCTTCCTCTAGTAGATGACTAAGAGTTCCTACTCTATGTATTAGTCTGGGTGCTCCAGAGAATAAAAATATTTAGGATATATATTGGACCCAGGAAAGAACTAATCCTGCAATTTTAGTGCAAATTCTGTAAGAAGAAATCCCTCTTGCTTGAGGGAGATCAGTCTTTTTGGTCTGTTTAGGTCTTCCACGGATTGAATAAAGTCTACCCACAATATCAAGGGCAATCTGCTTTGCTCAAAATCCACCAACATAAATGAAAATCTCACCCAGAAGCATCCTCACAGTGACATCCAGAGTAATGTTTGACCAAATATCTGGGCATCATGGGCCCATCCAAGTTAATGAAATTAACTCTCACATTTTGCTAATTCCTCACTGTTAGGCCCCAGACAAGTCATTTCTTATATTAGGCCATTCTTGTATTGCTATTAAAAAATAAATGAGGCAGTATCATTGATAAAGAAAAGAGAGTTAATTGGCTCACAGTTCTGTTGGCTGTACAGGCATGGCGCCAGCATCTGCTGGGCTTTAGGTGAGGGCCTCAGGAGCCTACAATCATGGCAGGAGGTGAAGGGGGAGCAGGTGCATCGCTTGGTGAGGGCAGGAGCAACAAAGCAAGAGGAGAGGGTCTTAGACTTAAAAAAAAAAAAAGCATATCTCATATGCACTCACTCATCGCCAAAAGGATGGTGCTAAGCCATTCACAGGGGATCTGCCTCCATGAGCCAAACACCTCCCACTAGGCCCTACCTCCAATACTAGAGATTACATTTCAACATGAGGCTTGGAGGGGACAAATATCCAAACAATGTTATCCACTCCTGGACCCCCAAATCCTATGTTCTTCTCACACTGCAAAATACAATAATTTCTTCCCAATAGTCCCCAAAGTTGTGACTCATTCCAACATTAGGTCCAAAGTCTTAAGTCTCATCCAAGACTCATCTCCTTCCACCTGTGAGTCTGTAAAATCAAAACAAGTTATTTACTTCCAAGATGCAATGGTGGTACAGGCATTGGATAAACATTCACAAAAGGAGAAATTGGTCAAAAGAAAGGGGCAATAGGTCCCACACCAATCTGAAATCCAGCAGTGCATTTGTTAAATATTAAAGCTCCAAATTAATCTCCTTTGACTCCATGTCCCACATCTGGGACACACTGGTGCAAGAGGTGGGCTCCCAAGGCCTTGGGTAGCTCTGCCCCTGTGGCTTTGTTGCGTGTAACTCACATGGCTGCTTTCACAGATTGGAGTTGATGCTTGAAGCTTTTCCAGGGTCAGGGTTCAAGCTGCCAATGGATCTATCATTCTGGGGGCTGGAGGCCAGCGATCCCCTCCCAACAGCTCCACTAGGCAGTGTTATGGTGGGAACTCTGTGTGGGGGCTTCAACCCCACATTTCCCCCTTAGAATTGCCCTAGTAGTGTTTCTCTGTGGGGAATCCATCCCTGCAGCAGGCTTCTGCCTGGACACCTAGGCTTTTTCGTACATCCTTTGAAATGTAGATGAAAGGCACCAAGCCTCCTTCATGCCTCCATTCTGAGTATTTGTAGGCTTAACTTTACATGGAAACTGCCCAGGCTTATGGCTTGCACCCTGTGGTGCTGTTGTCAAAGCTGTACCTGGACCCCTTTGAGCTGAGGCTGGAGTCAGAGCTACCAGGATGTGGGGAGCAGTGTCCTGCAGCTGTGCATGGAAGTTCCAGGCTGCACCTGGGAAACCATTCTTTCCTCCTAGGCCTCTGGGTCTGTGATGGGAGGGGCTTCCTAGAAGATCTCTGAAATGCCTTCAGGGACTTTTCCCCATTGTTTTGGATATCAGCACCTGACTCCCTTTTAGTCGTGCAAATCTCTCTAGTAAGTGGTTGCTCCACAGCCTGCTTAGATTCCTTTCCTGAAAATGGGCTTTTCTTTTCTACCACATGGTTAGGCTGCAAATTTTCCAAACTTTTATGCTCCCTTTATATATCAGTTCTAACTTAAGTCATTTCGTTGCTTCCACAGATGAGCAGAGACTGTTAGAAACAGTCAGGCCAGATCCTGAAGGTTTTGCTGCTTAGAAATTTCTTTTACTAGATACTCTAGGTAATCACTCTTAAGTTCAAACTTTCATAGTTCCCCAGAGCATTAACCCAACATAGCCAAGTTCTTTGTTAAGGCATATCAAGGGTGACCTTCGTTCCAGTTCCCAATAGTTTCCTCATTTCTTTCTTTCTTTCTTTCTTTCTTTCTTTTTGTTTTTGAGACAGAATCTTGCTCTGTTGCCCAGGCCAGAGTGCAGAGTGCAGTGGCATGATCTTGGCTTACTACAACCTCCTCTTACTGGGTTCAAAAGATTTTCCTGCCTCAGCCTCCTGAGTAGCTGAGACTGCAGGCACCTGCCACCATGCCTGGCTAATTTTTATATTTTTAGTAGAGACAGGGTTTCACCAGGTTGGCCAGGCTGATCTCAAACTCCTCACCTCAAGTGATCCACCTGCCTCAGCCTCCCAAAATGCTGAGATTACAGGTGTGAGCCACCGTGCCCAGCCAGGTTCCTCAGTTCCTAACAGGCTTCGTCAGCCTGGATTCACCATCCACATCACTATCAGCATTTTAGTCACAACTATTTAACCAGTTGAAGTTCCAAACATTCTCTTATCTTCCTGTCTTCTCCTGAGCCCTCCACACTCTTCCAACCTCTGCCCATTACCCAGTTCCAAAGTTACTTCCACATCATCAGCTATCTTTATAGCAAATCTCTACCTTTAGTTCCAATTTTTTGTGTTAGGTCATTATTGCACTGCTATAAGGAAATACCTGAGGCTCAGTACTTGATAAAGAAAAGAAGCTTAATTGGCTTATGGTTCTATAGGCTGTATAGGCTTGATACCAACATCTGCTCAGCTTCTGGTGAGGGCCTCAGGAAGCTTACAATCATAGTGAAACGCAAAGCAGGAGCAGGCACATCGCATGGCAAGAGCGGTAACAAGAGAGCAAGTGGGGGGAGGTCCACAGACTTTTAAACAACCAGGTCTCGTATGAACTCACTCATCATCAAGAGGAGAGTGCTAAGCCATTCATGAGAGGTCTGCCTCCATGAACCAAACACCTCCCACCAGGCCTCTAACATTGGAAATTATGTTTCAACCTGAGATTTGGAGGGGAAGCTATCTAAACCATATCACTCTTCTTCCTGCAAAATGGAGATTGCACCCTTTGCTCAGTGAGGCTATTGTGAGGTTAGCTGAGATATTCCGTGTGTCCACTTGGCATACAGTAAGCATTCAAGAAAATGTTACTTCCCTTCCCTTTCTCTTAGGTACTTACAAGTCACTGCCCTTAGATCTTATCTTTCTTATGATCTGAATTAAGAAACTCGAGAGCTGTAGTCAACTTGTGCTGGGTCATAGGTCTGTGAGTCATGTAGTTTTGAGGTCCAAGCAGGGCCCCAGTTGCAATACCATGGAAGTGAAAAGTATAAGGGATTCGGAACTGGGGACATGAGTCTGCTCAAGGAGACTAAGAAGATGATCAGCCAGGAGAGGCAGAAAAGAGGAATAGATGTTGCCTGAAGATTGTTCAGGTTCCATGAGACCAAGCTATGTGTCCTAGCCTTTTTTCATGACATCCTGAGTTTCAGTTCCATAAAGTCCTGCATGCTTGAGCCAGTTGCAGGCATTTCTCTTCCTTGAAATAAGAAGATGCCTGAATTTGTTCCTTCTTCTATCAGTCACCTGGGAGAATGCTGTCCCACTCACTAGCTCTCAGATGAACGTTCTGTCTTGCACTGACCACCCTCTATTGCCACCAAGATGCAGCCCAGGCTTCTTAGCAGAATGTTCAATGGCTTCTATGCCCTACCCCAACTCACCTCTCTATCCCATCACTCAAGAATACCACTTTCCTTTTTTCCTTATTAACACCTCATACTCAGTCCTTCTATGCTTTGTCTTTGCTTGAAACATCCCTCCCTGCTCTTCCCATGAACAAAGTCCTATTTATGCTCCTAGATCTGCTATAAAAGTTGCCTCCTGGATCCCTCTCCACCCCCGGCTGAATCATTCTCTACTCTAGGTTCCCGTTGAACAGTCTATTTTGCTGTTGGAGTGGACCAAAAGAGCAGAGTGGTTAAAAGCAGAAACCTGGTGAAGTGATCCCCCAGCTAGCTGTGGAAGCTGGGAGAAACATCTGACCCTCTGAGCCTCAGTTTCCTTATCTGTAACTTGGAGGAAATAAGAGTATCTGCCTCACAGAGCTGTGGCGAGAATTACTAGAGATGATGTAGCCGAAGCACTTAGCACGGCATACAGAGAACAGTAGATATTCAACACACGATGCTTCCTCCTCCCCTTGCAAGCCAAAATTGGGTCATTGTGCAATTTCAGAGATGCTGGGGAAGCAGCCAAGTCTGGGGTCTCCAGGGTAGCACTGGTGGGACAGAAATTAGCTGTATCCATCTGGGGACTACCAGCCCCAAGACCTTTCTGATGCCTCTCTCAAGGTTCTCAGCACATGACAGCCAGGAAATCTACACCCACACAGACCGACCGCAGCTGAGGTGCCCTACCACAAACCCAGAGCTACCGCACGGCACAGGATGCAAACAAGAAATAACCAATGACTAAAACCAGGAGGTTTTTATCAGAATTTTCCACAGACCACTTGGGTAAAAGTCATTACCATACCATGTCTTCCAGAATCTTGTTGGGTTTGTGGGGATTTTGGGTTGTTGTTATTTTGTTTTGTTTTCTGATTTCAAGCAGTCAGACTCAGCAGGGATTACTCATTCCAAAGAAAGTACGTTTTTCTATTTTGGTCCAATAGTGGTTTGGATTTCCTCAGAACGAGAGGCCTCTTCCAGCTTCCTTTGAAATGTGGTCCTTGTTACATACGGAGAGCCAGGAGGGATTTGGGACCGTCAGATCCCAAAGCCCTCCAGCAAGGTGTGGGGGGCCACAATTCTGGTTATTCCTAACAACACGGAATCCTTTTATGATGAAGATGCTTAGGAGCTTCCAAAGGTTTTCAGATCTAGTACAGAATTGGAAACTTTGAGAGCTGGTACAGGGTCAGCACTGCTGTCCTGATCAGATGGGTGGCCAACCGTGAACTGCTTCCACAGTAACTTACTTTACAGTGTGTGAAGGATATCACTACCCTATGAGAATCTCAACAGCTCCATTGCATTTAGGATGAAATCCACCACCTTACCAAGGCCTACAAGGCCCTGCACCGACCCCATCTCTGGCCGTTGCCCCTCTTCTTTATACACCCAGCCACACTGACTTTGTTCCTGTTCCTTGTCAAGGCCAAACTTGCCCTACCCCGGGGCATTTGCACTTACTGCTCCTTCACAGGGAGGCTGCTCCCCTTTCTCTACAAATTCCTGGCTTGGTGCAAATGTCACAGGCTCAGAAAATCCTTCCCCAGGTATCTTAAACAAAATGCTAGCCCAGTCACTCTCAATGACATTATCCTGTTGGCTTTCCCCAGAGCAAGTATCTGTAGCTGGAATTCTCGGGCTTGTTTCATCTCCCTCTAGTATGGCAGGTCCTTGCCTATATTACTCATTGCTGCGTTAGAGTAGACCCAGAGCAGACCCGGAATAGACCAGAGGCTACAGAGACTACATCTAGTGTCTGACACGTACACAGTAGGTACTCAACACGTTTGCTGAATGAATAAATGAATTTTATATCCTTTCTTTTAAAAAATCTGAGCCTCATCCACACACTTTACAATGGACATTGTCTCTATACAAGAGACAGTCTCTTTCCAACAGACTCTTTTCAAACATAACGTTACTGTTGTGCTTATTTTATGGTCAAGGAAAGGGACTTCAAGACGGGAGTTGATTCCCCCAACGGCACTTACCTAGTCATTCACGGCAGCATAACAACCACTCCAGTTAGCTTTAAACCACTTTAAACCACTCCACTAGCTTTAAACAGTGGTTCTTGTGCTGGCCCCACCTGAGCTCATTCATGTGGCTGCATTCAGCTAGTGGATCCGCTGTGGGGGCTGCGACTGCCGAGCATCTCTCTCCATGTGGTCTGTCGTCCTAGATATCTTCATAGCACGCTGGTCTTGGGTATCGTTCTAAGAGGGGGAAAGCTAAGGCTGCCAGGTCTCTTAAGGTCTAACCTCGGAAGCCACACTGCATCACTTCTACTGGGTTCTATGGGTCAAAGCAAGTCTCAAGGTCCGCCCAGAGTTCAAGGAGCAATGAAATATACTCCATCTCTTGATAGGAGGTGCTGTTCCATTGCAAGGAAGCCTGGGCTGAATTGCCATATTCATGGATTTTCTTTGAAAATCCATCACAGCTAGTGAGTGTTGGAACCAGCCTGGCTGAGGCTGTGACTCACTAGGCAGACCAAGGGACCGTGACGATACAGCAATATCAGATGACTCCAGAAAACGCAATGGTCTACAACACGTAATGTAAGTATCTATCATGTCCACTGGGGGCCGGCTGGGCCTTTGCGGCTTCACTCTGGGACCCAGGTGACGGAGCAGCCTCTTCCTGGAACCACGCCTGAATGGTGCCAGTCCTGTGGCAGACAAGAAAGGAACATGGCAGGCACTCTCTGGCCCTAAAGCCTCTGCTGAGAAGAAATACACATCATTTCTACCAGCACATCAGTAGCCTTACAAGTCCCAGACACATCATCATCCTCTTTCTGGGAGGGGTACTGAAGATGCGTGGATGGTGATTCCACTACCCCGGAGCCTGTTTTCCTCTTCAGCTCCTTTAAAAACACATTCTTTACTGAGTGGAAATGCATCTCATTCTGTTTCTACCATTGACCTCAGTGCTGCTCTCATCTGTTCCCTCTGCACAGAGGTCCTTCACAGAGATGAAGGTCGCTGGAGCCTTCTCTACTCCAGGACACACATCCCAGCCTTTTCAGCCCTCCCCTGCTTAAAGACCTGCCATAATCTCCCTCTTGAAAACAGGATCAAGTCCAAACTGCCATCCGAGTCCTCCCCAGATCAGGTTCCCACCAGCCTTGTCTCCTGGCTGTCTGTGCTCCCCTCGCCTTGGCTTGCAGCCCTGCTGAACCTCACACCTCAGTTCCTTTCTCTGCTGTCACCGCAACCTGCACAGCCCTTCCCCACTTCTCCAGCTTGTGAAATGTTGCTTTCCTTTTAGAATTGGCCTGTAAGTAATCTCTTTGAAGATAATCCTCTTTTCCCTTTGTCAGGATCAATCAACTTTTCCATTTTCCTTTTTTTTTTTTTTTTTTGAGACAGAGTCTGTCTCTGTTGCCCAGGCTGGAGTCGGAGTAGCTGGGACTACAGGTGTGCACCACCATGCCTGACTAATTTTTGTATTTTTAATAGAGATGGGGTATCACCATATTGGCCAGGCTGGTCTCGAACTCCTGACCTCATGATCCCACCTCAGCCTCCCAAAGTGCTGGGATTTCAGGTGTGAGCCACCAAGCCCAGATCTTTTCCATTTTCTAAACCTCTTTGTTACAGCATTTTTTTTTCATTCACCCATTCAGTGAACATTTATTGAGCATCTACTACGTACCAGGTACCATTCTAGGCTCTGCAGAGACACAGGGAGCAATACAGACAAGGTCTCAATCCTTCCACAGCTGTGTGCTGGTGAGATAAAGCAGGCAATAAGCATATAAGAAAATGAAAAACAAAATAATTTTAGACAGTGATAAATGTGTTAATTACAATGAAAGGGGCTGCTGTGAAAAACACTATAGGCAGGAAGGTGACTCCTTTAGATAAGTTGGTTAGGGGTGAACTCACTGAGGAGGTGACACTGGAGAGCTTTCCTGGTGGAAGAAACGACCTGTGCAAATGGCCTGTGGTATGGTTTACTTGGCTTGTTCCAGGAACTGGGAGGAAGCCACTGTGGTTGAGGTGCAAAGAGAGAGGTAAAGAGTGGTGAGAGATGAGATCAGAGAGGTGGCTCTTGCAAACCACATGGCGCGGGGTCTCTCGGCAGTGACAAGGAACTTGAATTTTACTCGGACTACGGCAGGAAGTCATGGGAGGTCTAGAAGCTGGGAAGTAGAAAGGCATGATCCAATTTACACTTTTCAGAGATTATCTGAGCTGCTTTGTGAATTGCAGGTGAGCAAGAGAGGCATCCAGAAGACCAGCTTGGAGACTCTTGTCATTCCAAGATGACAATGACTTGGACGCACAGTGCAATGATAGCCTCTCCAGAAGCTGTGAACTGAGAGCTAGGGGACCATGGCCCCTCATCCTCTGCATTGCAGCCCCTGGCACAGGGCTGGTCCATGGTGACGGAATGGCTTGAGGTGGTGCATCAGTCAGCGGTGGCATGTGTCTGGAACACATGCTAGCTGAACCCTCCTCGATTTCGCTATCCTTTGCCAAGCTTCCATGGAAATCCCCCTCCACACACCAGGTTCCCCAAGCAAACCGGGGCAGCCCAGCTGACCGCCTGCCTCCCCTGCACTGGGCTGCTGTCCAGGCCCGGCGAAAATCTCACCATCCTGCCCACCCAGGCTCCCTCCACGGAGATCTGCGTGGTTAGCACAGTGGCCTTGATATCTTGATATTTAAGAGATGGGTTTTCCCATCTGAGCCTTCATTTTCTCATCTGGAAGGTGGGCGTTATTCTCCCTATCCCCAAAATCCCTTTTCCGAAAGCCTACTTCCTTACTTCTTCTCTCTCTCTCTCTTCATCCCTTCCTTCAATCAAAACAAAGCCCTAGGGTTTTTGAAGTTTTGCTGATTTTTTTTTTGTAATTAATAACCCCTGGACTAATTAATTTCTGCATTTGTGTTTCTAGATTTCAGATTCCAGAATTATTCAAGCTTTTCCCTCAAAACCAGTTATTTTCCCCTTCTAGCCTGACTCCACTGGATCCTAGGTGCCCAGTGTGAGGGATGCCACCTGACCTCCCAGGTCAGGTCCTAGCGCCCACCCAGGGCAGGTCCTCCAGCTGTGGCCACTCAGCCAGTATCTGCACAGGTGGACGCTGGGGCTCAGACCAGGCGGTTGCCCGGTCAAGGGCGGGCCGTAGACCAATCAGCAGGGCGGGGAGAGGCAAGGAGCCAGGGCGAAAAGGGAGAGAAAAAGGGGGCAGTGTGGCAGAAAGGAAGAGGAAGGGGCAAGTATCAGAGTCAGCGAGATGAAGAGGGAGGGTGTAGGAGAAAGGAAAATAGAAAGGGGGTGAGACTGTGGGAGGGGGAGGCTGGGGGAGAAAATGTGGGTGTGTGCGCGCTGAGAGAGAGAGAAAGAGAGAGAGAGAGAGAGGGACTTGGAGAGGGAAGGAAGGGAAGGAGCGTTAAGAGCAAGGAGGAGCGAGTTGGGGGCGGAGACGAGGAAGTGGGTGCGAGGCGCGGGGCGCAGGCCGTGCGCGCGCCGCCCGCTCCATCCCTGCCCGGAGCGCAGCCGGCGCGGGCGCGGGACCAAGGCAAACCCGGTGCGGAGCCAACGCCCGCCGCAGCAACACCAGGTAACGCGGCCGCCGCCTCCCCGCGGGGCCTCAGCTCGGGTGGGGTCCCTGGCGGGCTTGGAGACCCGGCTTGAGCTTGTGGCGCCGCCCGTGGGGGCTGCTCCGGGATGCCCAGCGGCCGTCGTGGCCCCGAACCTGGGTTCGAGCCCCGGCCCCACCGATCGCTGGCTGTGCCTGACCTTGGGCAGGTGCCTCCGCCTGGCCTGCCAGCCTCAGTTTCCTTCTCTGTGACCCGCGGGGGTCGTGCCTGCCCCAAGGGGGATTTGAGAGCTCGGGATGCAGTCCTGGTCCGCGGCAGTGCTTGGGGCGCGGGTCGGCTTTGTGTCTCCTCTGCCCGCAGAGGGGTGGATTTGGAAAGTCCACTTGCGCCGAAACACTCCCCGTTTTGTCCCCAGGTCTGGGTGGTGGCATTTTCTCGCGGCGATGTGTCTGTCGGAGCATGGAGCAACTTTCTGCTACAGGGAAGCCAGCGGAGGGCGAGGGGCTGGTGGGGAGGGGGCTTCTATGCCTCAGGAAACCAGAACGACCTGCCTTCATCCCGCTGGGCTGCTGCCTGCTGCCCGACGCCTGGAGCGACGACAGGCAGCGCTCAGCGTTTGGGAGTCCTTGCTGGGGACATCTGGAAGGGGATTTGCCTGTGGGATGAGCCACACAAGTGGCTTCTGATAGGAATCCCAGTTTGGGCAGTGACCTTGAGCTTGAGAGCCTCAGTTTCCTTCTCTATGAAAAGGGCCATACTAATCCCCCACCCCTCCATGAGGTGTTTTGAGGCGAAGGAGGTGGGGCAGGAAAGTGCCTGTGTGCTGTGGTGTCCCCAGCGGCAGCTGTCATGCCCTAGCTCAAGTGGGCCCTGTCCTGGCACCAGTTACCTCCTGGGAAGTCGTCTGTACGCTCTAGATCCCCTCTGTGTCCTTTGCCAGAGATGGTCGATCAGTGGAGCTGGGTGGTGGCTGGATGGTGGTGGGCATGAAGCAGGGCCTAGGGAATGTGGGGGTCCCAGAAGCTCCAGCCTCCACTCCACACCTATCCTGAGGCTGATGCTCCTCTAAGACATGACGTCTCTCAGATGGCAGTTTCTGTCCTGTGAAGACTCCTGGCATAATCTCTTAGCACCTCAGTTTCCTTATTTATAAAAGGAAGTTATAAATTCCTACCTACTAATGCGTTTCCTGTCCCTGGAGGTTATCCAAGGCAATCGGATAGTTTACATTTTTTGACATCTCTGGGTCTGGATGGTGGCATTTTCTCCTTATATCTGACCTAGGATATAAGGAGAATTCCATATCATGAGAAAATAACCTATCTCGAGAACCTGCTCCTTGCAGGCCTGGTACTTGGTGCATTGCAAGTACGGCTCTGACTAGAGCCACCACAGCAGTCCTGGGAAACTGGTGCCACCAAACCACAATTTACAGATGAGGAAACTGAGGGTCTCAGAGGTAAATGATTACCACGTGGTCACACTGGTAAGAAGTGCCTGTGCAGAGACTGGACCCAAGTCTGCCCGCCTCCAGGATGCTTCTGGTTGTATCGTGCTGGCCCCAAAATATGACTGCATAAGTTAAGGCGGAGCACAGGGCCTGGCACCTGGCACGTGCACGATCAGCGCTGGCTTCTTGTTCCATGTGTCATGGGAAGGGCTGCTACAAAGCACTGGAGAAAGTGAGCCCGAAGGCTGGCAGCAGGGTTGCCGCACTCTTGCCAGTGATTTCTCGAAGGGTCTAGAAGGAAGGAAGGTCACTACTCAGTACTACGTGGGAAACAGATATCAGACTGACTCACCCGAGCCCACCAATTTCTCTGCTTCCTCCATCACCTTGTCCCAGTTAACCTTGTCTTTATTCATCTCAGCCCAGGCTGAATCTCCTGAGCTCATAGGCACATCCCACTCTCCATCCTAGGCTGATGATTAAGTACTGACCCTCCCAGGCGATGAGTCCATGGGAAAAACAAGACCAGCTGTGGTCCATCTCCGCCAACACCCCAAAGCAAGGGAAACAGGATTAAGTTCCAATCCCAAGGATTTAGTTCAGACTTGAGGAAGAAAACCCTGATGATGGGGAGAAGGGCGTCCCAGCAGGCTAGAGAAGTTCCTTTGCCAAAAGTGTTTTAAAGAAGAGGAGTACATCCAAATGAAAGGGTGGAGATAGGAACAAAGCCTCTTTCATGTGCATCAACAGTCAGAAAGTGCCTAAATGTCCAACAGGGAATCAATAAAGTTATGGAACAGCCATGTGACTACCGAAAGTGGAGAGTTTTTAATGAATGGACACATGTTTTGCATAGGCATACAGATGGCAGGGTCCCAAATATGTGGCAAGAGCTTAGAAAAAAGACTGGGAGGACATAGGCTAGAGAGGGTTAACAATGTTTGCCCACAGATGGTGGGGTCATGGGAGATTTGTTCCCTGACTACTTTTTCTGGACTTTCCAGATTTTATGCAATGAACTTGTTCTTTAATAATTAGTGGACTACCTGGCTTCGAGTTTTGAGAGCAGGAAGGAGGGTGCCTGATTGAAAAAAGAGGTACTGGCTGGATGCGGTGGCTCATGCCTATAATCCCAGCACTTTGGGAGCCACCAGAGGTGGGTGGATCACAAGGTCAGGAGATTGAGACCATACTGGCCAACATGGTGAAACCCCATCTCTACTAAAAATACAAAAATTAGCTGAGCATGGTGGTGCGTGCCTGTAGTCCCAGCTACTCAGGAGGCTGAGGCAGGAGAATCACTTGAACCAGGGAGGCAGAGGTTGCAGTGAGCCAAGATTACGCTGCTGCATTCCAGCCTAGTGACACAGTGAGACTTTGTCTCAAGAAAAGAAAAAAAAAAGGTACCATATGGTTCAGTAAAATGGGTGCCCTGTCTCTGAGGGTGGCCTGTCTTAGGCCTACAATAAAGACTGAATTTCAAGTAATGTTTTCCAGATTGAAGTTTTTACCATCTTCGTGTCTTCAATCTTGTCCCCTCCAATTCTGATACATCCTTTATCCTATTGTCAATGTGATAATACAGATCTGAGACTACTGCTCCCCTGCTCAAAAATATTCCAAGACTCCTCATTCCCAAATGGATCAAGACCAAAGTCCTTAGACTGGCATACATGGCTCATCGTGGTCTAGTCTCTGGCCAGCCTTTTCGCCTCCAGCTACCCCACCCACCCACCCTCTGCTGGTCCACCTACAACAATCTACATCCAGCTGGCTGAATTAACTATGTTCTTGCCCACCTCCAAACTTCCCACTTGGAACTTCTCTTGCCTGCAATGCCCTCCTTTGCTTAGCAACCTCATCCTACTCATCCTTCAAGATTCCATTCAAACCAGATCTTCTAGGACCCCACAGTTTACAGGTATGCTCCGCCCCCAGGGCTCCTCGAAGATAGGGATGATGTAATCAGCCTCCTCTCAGGATGAGGCAGACACATGAAGGCCTGTCAGTGATAGGGGCACCTCTATTTGAGGCCTAACAGGGCCCCTTAGAGGAAAGAAATACAAAATTGTTAATATCAATAATATCTGTCATTTGTTGTATTCTTACTACGTTCTCGTGATAACCCTATGGGGCTCACTTTCAGATTGGAAACCAAGAGTCACATGTGTTCAGCCACTTGCCCAATGTCTCACAGAATCTGAACCCTGGACATCTAAATCCAGAGCCTACACTCCTACCCAGGTTCAGGAAGAGTTGATAGATTCAATCAACCAATATTTAAGCAGGGATCACAGAGATGCTGTGAAAAGCAATGCATCCCTCCACTGTAGGGGTAAAGAAATGGCACGAGAGTGACCTCCAAAGTGCAAGGGTTTATGCCAGACACTTGGGACCAAGGCATATATAAGATGCCATCCCTACAGGAAGCTTACAGACAGTGGGGGGCAGGGAGAGTAGTGTGTAAGCAAGGGCTTCAGGGCTTTGATGCGGTGTTTAGAAAACTGTGGGACCTCAGGAGATGCGGGGTGAAGGCTGCCCAGAGTGGGTGATGCTTGAAATAGATCAGGAGGCCAGGCGCGGTGACTCACGCCTGTAATCGCAGCACTTTGGGAGGCCGAAGCAGGTGGATCATGAGGTCAAGAGATCGAGACCATCCTGGCCAACATAGTGAAACTCCGTCTCTACTAAAAAATATATATATACAAAAAAAGTAGCTGGGCGTGGTGGTGCACATCTGTAGTCCCAGCTACTCGGGAAGCTGAGGCAAGAGAATTGCTTGAACCTGGGAGGCGGAGGTTGCAGTGAGCCAAGATTGTGCCACTGCACTCCAGCCTGGCGCCTGGCGACAGAGCAAGACTCTGTCTCCAAAAAAAGAAAGAAAGAGATCAGGAAAGATAAGTAGGAATTCCTCAGGAGAGCCAGGGAGATTGGGCTAATGGTTCTCAACTGAGGACATTTTTGCCCCTCGGAAGACATTTGTCAACATCTGAAGATATTTTTGATTGTCACAACTTGGGGAGGGGGAGTGCTGGCATCTAGTGGGTAGATACCAGGGATGCTGCTAAACTTCCCACAATAAACGGGACAGCCCTCATAACAAAAAATTATTCTGTCCCAAATGTCAATAGTGCCGAGGTTAAGAAACCCTGGGTTAGAAGAGAAGAGCATTCCTGACCAGCGATCAGCTCATTCAGGTACCCACAGGTGCTTACCAAGTGCCTTTGAAGCACTGGTCCTTTGAGCCTGTGGTTGCTCTGTTGACCACCTGGCCTCCCTGCTTCCCCTCTGTCCCCACCCTCAAGCAACAAGAGTGGTCTTCTTTTTTAACATAAGAACTTTACAGAGATATAATTCATTTACCATAAAAGTCACCAATTCTTTTAAACTACAACTCTACAATTTTTAGGATATTCACACAGAGTTGTGCAGCCATCACCACTACCTGATTTCAGACCATTTGTATCATCCTTAAAAGAAAGCTGTCCACGTTAGCAGTCACCCTCTATCTACCCCCCACTTCCACTTAAGGCTCAGCAACCACAGGTCTACTTTCCCTCTCTATGGATTTGCCTATTCTGGACATTTTACAAAAATCGAATCATACAATAGGTTTCATGGCTGATTTCTCACATCTAGCATGTTTTTAAGGTTCATCCGTGTTGTTGCATGTATCAGTACCTTATGCCTTTTTATGGCTAAACAGTATTCCTTTATATGGATAAGCCACAGTTTCTTTATCCATTCAGCAGCTGATGGGCATTTGGGTTGTTTCCATTTTGGGGCTATAATGTAATAATGTTGCTGTGAATATTTGCATATAGGCTTTTGGGGAGACGTATATTTTCATTTCTCTTAAATATATACATGAATTAAAATGACTGGGTCACACGGTGATGCAGCTTTGACCTGGCGCCTGTTTGAGGAATTGCCAAACTGTTTCCAAAGTGGTTGCACCATCTTACGTTTCCTCAGCAGCGCGTCCTTTCCAGAGCTTCTTAGGTCTTTTGGATGCTAGCCATCTTTGTGGGTGTGAAGTGGTATCATTGTGGTTTCGGTTTACTTTCCTCTGAGGGCTAATGAATTTGAACATCCTTCAGTGTGCTTGTTGGCCATTTGTGTCTCTTCCTCGGAGAACTGTGTATTCGGATCACAGTCACCTTTTAAACTTCAATGCTCATTCCCTTACTTGTACTGAAATGCAAACTCCACAGAAGTCTATCAGGCGCCCCCATCAGGCCCTGCCCACATCCTTGTCTGCATTTGTCTTCACTGGGGTCTGGCCAAAGCCTCAAAAGGTCCAGTTCATTCCCCACCAGCCCTCTGTGCTTGCCAGTTCCTCTGCCCTGCTTGCCGTTTGCACAGCAGCTGGAGGATCAGCCTCAGAGAGGCCCTCCTTGTCCTCCCAGTCTCAAGGACACTTCTCCAGCCCGCCTCTAGCACACTTCAAGTTTCCTTTGGTCATATTTTCCTGTCTGATAAGATCTTGAAGAACTCCAGGTGTCTCTACACCTTTGACTTACTCTGTAACCCTAGGCAAGCCACCTGCCCCCTCTGAGCCTCAGCTGCCCCATCTGAAAACCAGAGGAAGTAGGACTGGCTTATCTCAAAGGGCCTTTCCAACTCTGCCCCTATCTGATGCTGTGTGGCAGCACTGCCAGGAGGGTGCCGGCCTGGCGCCATTGCTGTGAGAGGAGGGTGCCTGGAGCCAAGTTGGTCATGGACTGGAGCAGGCAGCATGACTGATTATTGCCAGCCCCATGGGGACAGTCCAGGAGCTTATGGCAGCTTTGACCTGGCACCCAGCCTCCAGGAACAGGAGCGAGGATTGTACACACCTCCAGCTCCAGCAAGGATTGGACACCTTGGCCACTTCTGGCTCTAGAATTGCCCATTTTTTCCTGGGAGAATGATCTACCGCCAAAGCCTCTCTGAGCATGAGGGCCATTCATTCACACATTGGGTCACTCACCAAATCTTTCCTGGGGCCCTGCTTGTGCTCAGTCCTGGGCAGTGCCCTGAAGATACAGCAAGGGATACATCTGACAAAAGATTCCAGCCTAATGGGGAAGGCGGACAGGTGCATGGAGTGCAGCAGGTAGACACAGCGTCTGGGTATTCCAGGCGTAGAAAGGACGTGCACAAGGAAACAGAGCTGCAAAACACCCGGGGGTGCTCACGGCAGTCAGAATAATTAGGCTTTACCTGAGACCCCAGGGCAGTGGGGGCAGGTAATAGAGGAATCAAGGGTGCAGACCTCGAAAAGTCCTCAGTGCCAAGCTGAGGCGTTTGGATTTTGTCCTGTAGGCGGTGGGAGCCACAGAAGAATTTTTCTTTCTCTGTCACCCAAACTGAAGTACAGTGGCGAAATCACAGCTCACTGCAGCCTCGACCTCCTGGGCTCAAGCGATCCTCCCACCTCAGCCTCTCAAGTAGCTGAGGCTATAGGAGACCCCCACCATGCATGGCTACTTTACTTTTTTCTTTGCAGAGACAGGGGTTCTCTATGTTGCCCAGGCTGGTCTCAAACTCCTGGGCTCATGCAATCTTCTTACCGTGGCCTCTTAAAGTGCCAGGATTACAGGCATGAGCCATCGCACATGGTCTGCACAAAAGGATTTTTCAGCTGAAGATAGAGGTGATCAGGTTTGCATTTTCTAAAATGCCTTTTCTCCAGACAGTGCGGAGGAGGGTGGGGCTGAGGAGAGAGCAGGAGGCCAGGAACCTAATCAGGATGCTCTGGCTCCTGTTCTTTGTCTTGTGCAGGGAAGAAGGCCAGTACTCTGCAGCTGGAGAGGAAGGGACAGCTTCAAAGCTGAGAGGGAAAATCATCTGAAGAGGGTATGGGTTGAAGGAAAGGAAGGAATCTAAGTAATGAATGACACAGGAACAGCTGATGCCAGCTTCCCGGGGTTCCTGCTATGACCGAGGAGGCACAGGAGCTGCGGGAGCTGGCATTTGAGCATGGCATTTTCCAGGTGGCTGGAGAGGGGGTGTAGAGGCAGCAGGATAGGGAGGTCCAGACCCAGGGATCTTTATATGCACAAGCACAGAAGTGTAAGAATTCAAGAGGGTTAAAGAAACAGTGAGATGCTTTGGATGTCTGGAGCACAGAGGGTGTGATGGCAAGATGGGAAGGGAAACTGAGGCTGGAGCAGGCAGGTGGGGCATCCATGCTTGGCATCAGAGGGCTGTTAGAACCCAGAACAGGGGTCCTGGCTACAAGACCACGGATGGTTGCTTCCAGGCACAGAGCACTCGCTGCCCTGAGAAAGCCCACTGCTGGAGCTAGAAAGTCCTTGATGCCTTACCACACTCCAAGGGCCAGAGGTGGGTGCCTGTCAGCCTGACTGTAAAACAGGCAGAAGGCAAACTCCCCCAAACGACTGACCAGTGAATGTGATGCCAACTGAGGCCAAGCTCTCAAAGCGATTACAAAATGGGGAAGAGTGGTTAGAAAAGAAGGAAATCCCGAAAACTGACCTGGCTCTCCAAGAACGCCAGGAACACGCCAAGATCATAGGTGGCAGCTAGCAGAGGACTTTTGCAGTGACCACAAGATATTTTTGTTTAGGAAAAAAAATGAGCCAGCATTTTTAAATGAGGAGATTCCATTGCAATGTTAGGACATTTTATTTCAAACCCAGAAAATCTTACTTAACATCCAGATTTCCAGCTTCTGGAGAATGTGAAGCTCTAATGGCACTGAGCCCGTAGTGGCCACAGCTGCATAGTGGCTGCCCCTCCAGCTGAGCACCACACCCCCACTGTGGGTGTAGCCTGCTGCATTTCGCCTCCCTGCCTGGGACCTGAGGCCCTGGGATCTGGGTCCCCAGGACCAGCTTCATCCCTGTCTCTGCCCTGCTACCTAGAGGCTGGGCCAGTGGGAGTTCCTTGCCCTGCAGTCCCTGTGTTCCTGGAAGCATCAGTCTCAGAGAAGGCTCTGTGGAGGTGGGATCTGGGGCCGCATTTGGCTCTGGAAGTCCTGCCACTCCCAGCTCCTTTCAGTCACAGTACATGTTGGCAAGTTCAGTCAAGTCCGCAATAGAGACCCTAGTTGACATGCCTCACCCTTGAATTCCAGCACAGATTCCCTTTTTTTTTTTTTGCTTTTGAGATTAGAGACTTACTCTGTTACCGAGGCTAGAGTGCAGTGGTGCAATCTCAGCTCACAGCAGCCTCAACCTCCCTAGCTCAGGGGATCCGCCTCACCTCACCCTCCTAAGTAGCTGGGACTATAGGCATGCACCACCACACCCTGCTATTTTTTTGTATTTTTCTTTTGTAGAGGTTTCACCATATTGCCCAGAGGTTTCACCATATTGAGCCCCTTCTGGGCTCAAGCAATCCACCCGCCTTGGCCTCCCAAAGCGCTGGGACTACAGATGTGAGCCACTGTGCCCAGCCTCCAGATTCCCTTTTTTGAAGTAGCACCTTTAACAAATAACCACAGAGCTCATTTGGGACCATACGGCCTTCTTCTAAAGACCGATTAGATGGTATGTTTTTTCCTTTTCACCTTTTGAGTAGATAAGACCTTCATGCAGTTCAAAATTACAATATACAAGGTGTGCCACAAAAGGCCTCACTGCACCCTGGCCGCCATCTGCCCATTCCCTGCTCAAAAAAAGAAGAGGCCTCTCTTGTTAACTTGTGGCTTATCCTCCCAGATTTTCTTTTTGCAAATAAAGGCATATATATATACATGTAATGTATAAATAGTCTTATTTTTGGCCCAAAGGGGAATATATTATAGATAGTACTTTGCACCTTACATGTTGTTTTTTAGTCACTGTAGACTTAACTCTCAATGTAGAAAACTGTGAATAAAGAAACGTGCAGGCCAGGCATGGAATCTCAAGCCTGTAATTCTAATACTTTGGGAGGCCAAGGCAGGCAGATCACCTGAGGTCAGGAGTTCGAGACTAACCTGGCCAACGTGGTGAAACCCTGTCTCTATTAAAAATACAAAAATTAGCTGGCCTGGTGGCAGGTGCCTGTAATCCCAGCTACTCAGGAGACTGAGGCAGGAGAATCGCTTGAACCTGGGAGGCAGTGGTTGCAGTGAGCCGAAATCGCACTATTGCACTCCAGTCTGGGCGACAAAAGCAAAACTCTGTCTCAAAAAAAGAAAAAGAAAAAGAAAGGTGCAAAGAAGACGGAATAACCAGTATGACCATCCAGAGAAAAGCGTTGATACCATCCAGTCCGTCCTGTTCGGCAGAAATATTTTGTTTGCTGTCCTCCCACATCCCCTGGAGGCTGACGGATTAGGAGTTCATAGCTATTGTCTCCTTACAATTTGAATCCTGCTATTTTTTGACTTAAATATAAGCATTTCCCCTCATTATTTCATCGTTTCCAAGATGTGATAGTAACAGCTATAGTAATTTTGTTATGACATAATTTAACCATTCTTCTAGTTTTGAACATATAGGTCATTCACAATGTTGCTGATTGTCGAGAATACAGTTGTACCTATAGTTATTCTATATACTTGTAACTAGGCAGTGAGCGTCCCTAGAAAGTGGGGCACCTAGGCCAGGAGCTAAAAAGTCATGGTTTGGTGCCCCAGGGCTGGGACTGTGTGGGGATGAGGTTCTGGAAGGGGAAGGGCAGGGCAGGGCACAGGCACCTCGGGAGCTGGAGGGAGGCAGGTGCTGGTGTGCGCCAAGCACTGTGCTATGGGCTTGTGCATCACCTGTGTGCAGTATTCACGCTCACTGTGTATGAACAAAGTAGTGAGTGCTGGGGCTTGGCTACATTTGCCCACTGACTCTGCACAGCAGTCAGACAGCAGGGGACTGCAGGGGTTTCCGCTCCTCCAGTTAAGAAATCTGAGGCAGAGAACCCCCAGCCGTTGCTCGCAGTGTGGGGGTACAGGGGAATGTTACTCAGGAAGTCGGCTCTAGAAGGGACTTGAACTTGACCCCATACACCTGTCAACTGCCTTGCGAAGCTGGGTTATTAGCCCCATTTTACAGGAAGGGAAATGGGGGCTTAACACAAAGTCATCTGGCCAAAATTGACTAACTGGTAGCAGCAGTTAGTCAGCAGCTGCTGTGAAGGATGCGTGTTTCCATCAGGTCCTGGAGATTGAGGTGAGAGTCAGGGTAAGGGGCCTGCTAGGGGGAAGGGCCGAGACTGGTCAGTGAGGAGGAGTCCAGCCATTCTGTGGTCTGTCCAGGCGGAATCGCGTGCTCCCAGAAGCAGAGCAAGGGTGACAGGCTCTCAAAGACTCTTCAGGAAGGGCGGCAAGGTCAGGGCAGAGTCGTCCAAATCCAGAAAGAGGGTGGGAGAAGCAGGGGAGAGGGGAGCTCCCCAGCATGGGAGGGATGTGGAGGGCAGGACCCAGCCAGTGCAGAATCACGAGAAAAGTGCAGTGATGTCCACAAAGAGCCAATCGTGCAGTTCTCCCGGAGGTCCCTGAGATGGTTTTTGTTTTGTTTTGTAAGACACTGTTTCCTCGAGCTCAGGCTGGAGTGTGGTGGCACAATATAACTCAATGCAGCCTCCACCTCCCAGGCTCAAGTGATCCTCCCGCCTCGGCCTTCCAAATTGCTGGGATTACAGGTATGAGCCACAGCACCTGGCCCCTGCTTTGTTAAACGCATTTGTTTTTGAGGTTCCAAAGAGACACAGCAGTCAAGAACAGAGAATGATGAACCCCACGTCCCCCTTTCCCAGCCTCACTATTTTCAGCATTTTGCCAATTGTCTTTCATCCTCATCCCTGCCACCACATAATATTTTTTGTTTGTTCATGTGAATATTGTAAAGAAAATCCAAGGCATTATGGCACTGTGCTTGTAAGAATTTCTTTATTTCTTTCTTTCTTTTTTTGAAACAGAGTATCGCTCTGTCACCCAGGCTGGAGTGTAGTGGTGCAATCTCAGCTCATTGCAACCTCTGCCTCCCAGGTCACTGCAATAGATTCAAGTGATTCTACTGTCTCAGCCTTCTGAGTAGCTGGGATTATAGGCACACACCACCACGCCCAGCTAATTCTTTTAATTTTGGTAGAGACGAGGTTTCACCATGTTGGCCAGGTCTCAAACTCCTGACCTCAAGTGATCTGCCCACCTCGGCTTCCCAAGGTGCTGGGGTTATAGGCGTGAGCCACCGTGCCTGGCTTCAGTGTTTGTGTTTATTTCTAACTGGTGAGCACACAGCACCTTCCCATTTCTGTAGCTAACAGAATGACAGAACGAACACAATTCCTTAACATAACCTAACACCCGATTGGCTTTCAAGTGTCCCTTATTGCCTTGAGATGCCTGTGTACCATGATTATGTTCACATCAGGATCCAAGCAAGGTGCCTTTTAATGCTTTCAAAAAGCATTAGAGCTCCCCTACAGAAATCCTGCCTTTACCGTTCATGGACTGAGCAGAACCGGGAAGACTGGACACTTCTATAACTTGATGCCACTCTTCCAAGGAGTCCGAATTTTACTAACCACAGGAGCAGCTCCCTCGGGGTGACAAGCTCTGATGCTTCCGAGGTCAGGCAGCTGGTGTCACTGCTCGGTGTCACTTCCTGGTGGGCCTGTGTCTGGCCAAACAGGCTCCTAGCACCAGGCTCCAATCCAAAGGGGGCAGGTGGGAATGAGGACCAGGGCTGTTTTTCAAGACTAATTGGAGCCAGGCCTGTAGTCGCAGCTACTCAGGAGGCTGAGGCAGGAGGATAACTTGAGCTCAGGAGTTCAAGACCAGCCTAGGCAACATAGTGAGAACCTGAATCAAACAAAATTAATTTTTTTTAAAGTAACTGGAAATCTATACTTTTCATATGAAATCTCCTGATTGTTAAATATTGCTTTTTTAAAAAAAAATTATAAACATTATTTGAACCCAAACAGCACTCCTCAGTAGATTGAATTCAGCCTGTGGCCATTGATTTCATCTTTGCTGTCCAAAAATTTGAAAACTAGGGAGACACACGTTGTTGGAAGGAAATGACCTCCCCATCTTTGGAGGCAATCAAGGAGAGGCAGCCTGGCCATCCATTTGAAATACTGGACAGGGACTCCTCCACTCTCAGTGACCACTAGGCTATTTCCTGTCCTCAGTCCTACTAATAGTTGATTCAGAAATCTCACAGCTCCTCCGCACCACACACACACACGCACGCACGCACGCACGCACCTTCCCCTCAGACCAGCAGTGTGCCTGAGAACACTGCAATAGCCAGACTGCAAATGCCACCACCTGCCTGGAACAGAACCCTCAAGACCCTTCAGCCCACCAGAGACCCTTTGAGAGTCTACACAGTAAAGCCTAATCCTCACCCTCATTGTTGGCCAAAAACCAGCCACATCAGAATGACAAAAATCTCTTCCAGGCAGACAGCTGCCTGGGCTGGTTCTTGACTTGCTTTGCCAGGCCCAGTCCGGATGGACTTGGGCCTGTAGCAATGCTTACAAAGCCTCATCTGAATGCAGAGATGGGTGAACAGACATGGGCCCTGCCCTGGGGTGCTTACACTCACCTGGCAGGGTCCAGCAGAGAAAGGAAGAATGGCACACAGGGGGTTAATGACAGGTATGGTAAGTGCCATGCCGGAAGTACAGGATGCCAAGAATGTACAACCAGACATCTAATGTCTGTTGAAAGGACTGCGTGGGGATGGGGCAATGCTTTGGGGAACTGGAGGACTGATGTGGCCAGAAGCCTCTGAGTGAGGAAAAGAGAAGTTGGGGATTCATATGAGAAAGTTCCCAGGAGCCAGACGGATCACCCAGGGCTTTGTGGGGCACTGCATAGACTTAGTTTTTCTCAGCAGAACAGAGGTTGCCTAAGATAATCAACAGGTATAAATGTTCTGGTAAGTGTTATCTGTTTGCTGCTATTATCTTAAAGGTGACCCAGCTGGTTGCAGGACTTCTGCCTGTAAGAGCAAGTTGTACCTCGGCGGAAGGGCAAAACCTCCAAGGAATGAGGTTGGGGGACAGAACACAGAGGAAGGGAGAGACGGTGTTGGCGGGAGAGACGGTGTTGGCAGGAGAGACGGTGTTGCTGGTGCCCGGTGCGTGTGGCCACAGCTGCTACTGATGGTGGAGGTGATGACAAGCCTGGAAAAAGGAACTTGGACTTCTCTGAACCTCAGAGCTTTTCAGAGACACACAAAAATGCTTGCAAACACACACACACACACACACACACACACACACACACACAGTGCCAGGTATGAAATACAAAAAGAAAACCACAAAATTGCAAGTATTAAATGTTCAGTTGGGCATCTGCAAATGTAACATTATGCCAGCTGGTCAGAGTCAGATGCCTATGTCAAATAGTCATACACAAATTATACTTTCCTTAGAATGTGCATAAATTGTATTTATGATGCAGTGAGTTATGACCTCAAAAAGAAAGAGGGTGTAGAGCTCTGTAAATGTCCTCAAGTGGCTGTGACTCATTGGCAAACACTTTGTAAGACAGTAAGCCCCCCATCGATGGAGGTATGCAAGGAAAGCCAGGATGACTGCCTCTCTGGGGTGCTACAGAATGAGGTGCACTGTGTTCTGTTTCTACCCAGAGCTTTCCTATTTTACTATGGAACACTCATAATTCCTTTCCTTCCCCCCGACACACACACATACAGTTGCTGGGAGAGATCTTGGAAATATTCTAAGCCCATCTCCACATCTTTCTGCTGAGGAAACTGAGGGTATGAAACTTGCTGGCGGAAACACAGCAAGTCAGAATCACCCCAGAGACACAAACTCGGGATCTGGATTCCCAGCCCAATGTCCTTCCCGCCCCAGCTCCTGCGTCTGAGCAGGAGTTTTGCCCCTGGGTGGCAGGCACGTGGGCTTCTTTGAAAACATTGGTGATCCATATCTCACCTCCCCAGGAACCAAGACAGACTCTTCAGCTATCCCATCCCACCCCTGCCCTTGAAACTCCCTCTCTAAGCCTTTTCCACACTCGCCAGCCCACTGAGGATGGAAGACTTCAGCCAAGTCACAAAACATCATAAATCTTCATGTCCTTATCTATAAAATAGAGATGAATAGTGGTACCCACATAATAGGGTTGTTGAAGAGATTAAATGGGATAATGTACATAAAATATTTCAAACATTAACTGACACTTTCAAAGTGCCCAATAAATGGGATATTATATTGTTACGATGGTTCTTTTCAAATGCATTTTGCCAACTGAGTATTAATGGGTTCCCCATTAAGTGCCTGTCGGGGAGCAAGGTGGAGTGGATCCCGGATCCTGGCTCCTGACCCTCGCCAAGTTCTCATTCCAGTAGGGAGAGACGAACCAATCGAGAAACACATGAAATGCTAGGAAAGCCACATGAGGAGATATTACAGAGGGTGAATTGAGCTGCCTTGGAGGGGTCCAGAAGGCCCCTCTACAGAGCTGATGTGTGTGCCATGACGGGAATCTCCAGGCCATCAGCAGGTCACAGATTGAGCTCCAGGGAGGAGCAAGTATGCAGTATCCAAGGAATGAGAGCAAGGTTAGGGGCCAAAGTGCGCCTCTGAGGCCTTGGGTGGTAAAAGAGGAGATGGAGCCGGTTACAGGGGTGCCGATCACAGGGCGCCTTCTGAGCTGCTGGAAAGGATGAACAGGACAGCACTGGTGAGGTAGAAGCAGGCAGGTGCTAGGGATTCAAGCACCAGCAGCAGGGAGGCTGGTCAGGACCTCTCTCAAAAGTTCAGGCAAGAAAGGATGATGGCTCGAACTAGGACTAGGAGGAGGGCAGCAGCAAAGGAGAGTGGATGTGTGTGTCCGTATGTGTGTATGCATGTGTGCGTTTCACAGGCAGAATCCACAGGGGTTGCTGATGGGTTGGATGTCAGTGGTGAAGGAAAGACGAGAATCCAGAAGAATGCGTAAGTGTTTAGCCTGAGCAACCAGGTGTTTGGAGGCTGGGGAGGAGCAGGTTAGAAGAAAGAATCGGGGGTCCTTTTCCAGCCCCTCACTTCATGATTTGTGCCCACACTATGCAGGATAGAAAAGTCTACAGAGACAGAAAACAGGTCGGTGGCTGCCAGGGGCTAGGGAAAGGGAGGAACTGGGAGTGACCGATAATGGGAACAAGGCTGTTTCAGGGGTGATGAAAACGTTTTGGAACCAGAGAGAGGTGGTGGTTGCACCACATGGTGAAGGTACTGAATGCTCCCCAAGCAGACACTTCAACATGGTGCACCGTTATGTTATGTGAATTTCACCTCAGTTTTATTTATTAATTTTTTGAGAAGGAGTCTCGCTCTGTCACCCAGGCTGGAGTACAGTGGCGCAATCTCTGCTCACTACAACCTCTACTCCCTGGGTTCAAGTGATTCTCCTGCCTCAGCCTCCCAGGTAGCTGGGATTATTACCACCACGCCCTGCTAATTTATGTATTTTCAGCAAAGATGGGGTTTCGCTGTGTTAGCCAGGCTGATCTCCAACTCCTGACCTCAGGTGACTCACCCGCCTCAGCCTCCCAAAGTGCTAGGATTACAGATGTGAGCCACCGCACCTGGCCACCTCAATTTTTTTTTAATGTGGAAGAGAAATAAAGACTTTCCCAGACAAACAAAAACTAAGGAATTTTGTCATCAGATGCAGCTTCAGGCTCCCACATCCGCTGTTGGCAGAGGCCGAGCAAATGGTGTGAGTCTCTCACCGATAAGGAAACATGACAGCAAGAACTGGTCACGAGTCAGTGTCGGGGCTGGCTGGTTTCATGCCTTCTGTGGCAGGTTGGGCTGAGAGGTATGGATGTTCAAAGCCCTGCCTGCCTCTTTACCAGCTGTGTGGCCCCAGACAAGTGAGCTTTCCAAACCTCAGTTTCACCATCTATGAAATGGGAACATGATAATCTCTGCTATACAGATACTATTATTAACCTCTGTCAGACACCCAGCACGTGGTAGGCACTCAGGAAGTGGAAGTGGCCAGGGTCCTGCCGTCAAGTTCAGGTCTCCCTCTTCCTCCCTATGATGCCTAGGGGATGACACTCATCATCATAGAGTGTCCGCTCTGAAAGCTCCTGGAAGGCTTGGGGCTTCTCTCCAACGAACAGCCCCAGCCAGAAGTCTTTTCCTGCCTGTAGACTTTGACCAAATGTCTTGCCAGGAAGGAGTTAGACACCTGCACCACAAAGATGAAAGGCATTTGGATGTTATCACAAGGGAGGAAGTGTCTTGTGCTGTTGATACAAACTGCAATCACGCCATCTCTTTAAAAAGCCCAAAGCCCTTTCTCTACCTGCAAAACCAAATACGTGGAGGCCGAGAACGGGGACTCTGGAGGCTGACGGACCTGGGTTCAAATTCTAACTTTGCCACTTACTGATTCTGAAACTTTGGACAACGTTTTAAATTTTGCTGAGCCTCGGAGTCTGTGTTTATAAAATGCGGAAAAGAAAAATCTCTTGCCTCACAATGTTGTGGTAAAGATTAGATGAGGTAATGCCAGGCCTGTCATGACGTAAGCATTCTACATATGTTCATTTGTCGTAGTATCATTCTCATGGGTTGTTAACTGACTGAGATCAACAGATATGGGGTCCCGGCCGGGCGCGATGGCTCGTGCCTGTAATCCCAGCACTTTGGGAGACCGAGGCAGGCGGATCACGAGGTCAGTAGGTTGAGATCAGTCTGACCAACATAGGGAAACCCTGTCTCTACTAAAATACACATAACTTAGCTGGGCGTGGTGGCGTGTGCCTGTAATCCCACCTACTCGGGAGGCTGAGGCAGGAGAATCACTTGAGCCCAGAAGGCGGAGGTTGCAGTGAGCCAAGATTGCGCCACTGCACTCCAGCCTGGTGACAGAGCAAGACCCCGTCTCAAAAAAGAAAAGAGAGATGAGGTCCGTTATCTGCTACCAGTTTCCTGAGTGATCTTAGGGCTGATGATTGAACCTTTGATGGCTCCTTATTACCTTCAGAACTAAGTCCAAACTCTCAAGCACTCCGTCCCCAGCTACATTTTCCTCCTGAGAACTAGCTGGAGAGGTTGGCGGAAGGCAGATCACACAGGGCATAGCAGGAGTTGCCATTTCTTTTCTAACAACAAGAGGGGAATTGGAAGGCCATGGCATGCTCAAAGACCAGGACAGTTAGATTGTAAAACCTGTACAACGATTGAGAGGAGAGGACGGGCCCTGAGGGCTATGAGCTTGGAGATAGGGGACTTTTTATAAAGGGACTCCTGGATTGAGTGGACCAAGCATCAACCCTCGCCCAGCCCTAGCCTGGAGACCATCTCAACCATATAGCCCTGTCCCACTCCTAAGCGTAAGCTGGTCCTCCAGCTTCCACTCCATTGTGTGTTGTTCCCTCTGCTCAGCATGACCTTCTCCTTCCATTCTCTACCTGTCAAAATATATGTCTATTAGGTTTTGAGTAGGTGATACATACACAAGGTACAAAGATTGAAAAGGTCTCAAGAGACACATGGTGAAAAGACGTCTTTCTCCCATCCTGTCCCAGCACCCACTTCCTCCCTGGAGGCAGCCATCCCTACCCTTTCGCCGCCACCCACCTGAGCCGGATCTTGACCGACGTTAACATGTGTAGACGCGTGGGTAGGCACACGTGTGTTCCCCTTGTGCATATCACACTCAGCATCGGCACGCTTTTGGAGGCCCTCCCCCGTAGCCCAGACAATCTGAGTCTTTTGGACGGCTTCACCGCATTCTGTCGTGTGCACGTTTATGGTTTCCAGACTTAGCCAACACAAGCAGTACTCTGCGGAGTCACAGGACAGAGTCCCGGCCGTGCAACTGCTGGGTCAGTAGTCTAAGTGTTTTAAACATTTCTTGGGTTTTCCAGACCCAAGAAAATGCTTCCTTCTACAAATGCATGTGTGTGTGCTGGAGTACACACTCTGGCATGCATACACCCATGCATGTGTGCACACACGTGCGCGCGCGCGCACGCACACGGAGTTGTTGCCCACCACCACCCTCAGAGCCGAAGCTCCAGTGTCCCAGTTCCCACACCTGTGTGGCCTCCACCCACAGCTCATATTAGCCATCTCTTGCTCTGTCTGAACTTTTAGAGGATTGGGACCACCGCACCCTGTTCATATGTATCCCCAGCCCCTGCCCCAGGGCTCGCCTCGGGCTCCTGGGGAAAGGCAAGAAGGAGCCCAAACTCCCAGCACATAATGGGCCATCGGCACTTTTTTACCCCCAGGTTTTTGTTTTGTTTGTATAAATTTATGGAGTGCAAGTGCAATTATGTAACATACCTAGATTGTATAGTGGTCAAGTCAAGGCTTATCATATCGATCACCCAAATAATGTATATTGTACTTATTAAATAATTTCTTATCCACCTCCTCACCCTTCAGAGTCTCCATTATCTAGCATTCTGCCCTCTAAGTCCAGGTGTACACATTTTTTAGCATCCACTTCTAAGTGAGAACATGCAATATTTGATTCCAATTGCACTGGAGGGTATTATTTTAAGTAAAACAAGGCAGACACAGAAAGTCAAATATTGCAAAAGATAAGATTGCCTTCCTTTTTGTGGCTGAATGGTATTCCATTGTGTGAGTGTGTGTGTGTGTGTCTACTACTGTTTCTGTTTACTTCCTTCCTTCCCTCCTTCCTTCCTTCCTTTTTTTTGAGACAGGTTCTCCCTTGCCCAGGCTGGAGTGCAGTAGCATGATCTCAGTTCACTGCAGCCTTGAACCCCTGTGCTCAAGCTATCTTCCCACCTCAGCCTCCTGAGTAGCCTGCACTACAGGCATGCACCACCATGCCCAGCTAATTTTTAAACTTTTTGTAGACACAGGGTCTCGCTACGTTGCCAGGCTGATCTGAAACCCCTGGCCAATCCTCCCACCTCAGCCTCCCAAAATGCTGGGACTACAGGTGTGAATCACTGCACCCTGTTACTTTTTCTTTATCCAGTCCTTCACTGATAGACGTGTAGGTTGATTCCATATCTTAGCTACTGTGAATAGTGCTGTGAAAACATGAGCTCAGGTATCTTTTCGATATCTTGATCAGCATTTCTTAAATGAAGCTGTCCTGCCATGTAAGGGGGAAGAAAGGGCTCCCTGGGAAGGCCAGGGGTCATTTCAGCTCTGACTGTCTGGGCTGAAGCCACGTTGGTCAGCAGTTTGTATAGGGGCAGCCACTCTGAGCTTGGAAAGGCTCGTCTTCCTTGCAACACCAAAATAACTCCCTGCTTCTCGGGCCCATTTTGGACTGATTGTGAAACTTTGGACAATTTTTAAAATTTTGCTGAGCCTCTCAGCATCTGTGTTTGTAAAATGCGGAAAAGAAACACCTCTTGCCTCACAATGTTGTGGTCAAGATCAGATGAGATGACGCCAAGCCTGTCATGAAGTAAGCATTCTACGTATGCTAATTGGTAGGAGTATCATTCTCATGGCTTGTTAACTGACTGGGATCAAGAGATATGGGGTCCTGTATCTGCTGCCAGCTCCCTGGGTGATCTCAGGGCTGGTGATTAAACCTTTTATGGCTCCTTATTATCTTCAGAACTAAGTCCAAACTCCCAAGCACTCTATTCCCAGCTAGATTTTCCTCCTGAGAACTCGCTGGAGAGGTTGGGGCTGATGCTGGGACCACTTTCTGATGCCCTCGATAGGCACCTGGAACATCTGAATTGGTCAATTACAGGGGAAAAGTTCTGAGAACAGATGGCTCGTAAGAATGAGGAATAGGGCAGTGCCAGGCAGCCACTTGCTCAGACCCACCCCCAGTGCCACACCCCCAAATCCTGATGTACAGCAGGAGATCAGGGACCATGCGCCCCTTTTCCCACCTTCCAATCACATCACCGTCTGCTCGAACTTCCCTTCCACCTGCCGGAGGTGTCTCAGGGCTCTTGGGTTATTACCCACCATCTTTCTCCTCCAAACTTTCACAGCAGCTGTTCTCTCTGGAATCTGCTTGTCCCATGTTCACTCAGTTACCTTGTTCCCAGCTGTACAGAGCTCAACTCAAATATCACTTCCTTGGGGAAGCCTTCCGTATCCACACCACGATACGTTCAGGTGGCGCTATCTCCTTTTATGTAACTCTTAGCACGGCTGCCATAAATAAGCAGCTCCGCAGTAGGTCACAGATTTTGTCTCCTCCCACCCGTGTGATGGGCGCTCCAGATGTGTCTGTGCTCACTACTCTAGCCCGGTCCCCAGCACAGTGTCTTCACTAGAAGCTGCTTGGTGCGTGGCATGCACATGAACGCTATTTGCTGGCCATGCAGCTTTAGCCGATGACAAAAATGTTATTGGCAAGAACCTACCACGTGCCAGGCCTTAAGGGTTTTCCATCCCGTTGCTGTCTTCATTTCACATCCAGCAAGTGAAGGAGGAGGTATTAACATCCCCACTTTACAAATGAGAAAACCGAGGCTCAGAGAGTTGGAATCACATGCCCAAGGTCACAAAGCTATTTCAGTGACAGCGCTGGAATTAGAACTCAGATCTGTCCAATGTCCAAGTCCTTGCTTTCAGCACAGGAGCTCCCCTTTGTCCTTTCTGTAGAGTAAGGATCAAACCACCTACTTCTCAGGGTTGCCGTGAGGCTCACCCAGAAGGGGTGTCATGCACAATGGTCACTGCATGGATGCCATTTTCTTTTCCTGTTGTACATTATTCCCTGGAAAATCAGATTTATCTTTCAGGCTGAGTGAGAAACCCAATCAAGCCTTAACTGATTCCCCCAAATTGCTGGCCGCTGGTGTGCAATTGCCAGGCTCCGGCAGGGCTGCGTCTGGGGCTTAACTACTTAAACCGCAAAAGGGGTTTCACTTCCTGATGAAAAGGGAAAAGAAAGTATTGGACTTGATAAATTTGGAGGAGGAGCACATCCCAGTCCCCAGGCTGGTTGCTTTGCTCGGCGGCCTTTCCCCTCTGGTTTGCAAACAGAATGCACACCAGAGGCCTTTCTTCTGGGGTTTCATGGGTTGGCGGCAGTGAGAGGGAGGCCGTGGCATCGGAAGACCTGCCAAGTTCTATCTCTTTCTGTGGAAAGCTTCACCCTCCAAGCCCTCGTCGTCTTCACCACCAGGTGGAAAGACAGAAGAGAAGAGTGATATTTTGTGTCTCACCACAACTCAGTTCCTGGGGAGATGCATTCTCATGGTGAATCACCAAGGACCCCACTAAGAAGAGAGCGCTCCCAGGCCTTCAAAACTCAAAACTCTACCCAAGGGATCAAAAAAACACCCCCTTTCTGTCCACCTCAGAAAGCACAAGCCTCTGCCTGAGGTGAGTACAGGGGAGGTAGCAGTGAGAGAGGATGGAAAAGCTTCCTCTGGAAGACTTCCTGGAGGAGGTGACAGAGGAGGCCAGGGCTTCGAAAAAGGGTAAGAGCTCTCTAGTTAAGGAAAGGTGTTCCAGGCAGTGAAAACAGCACGTGCAAAGGCACAGAATCAGAATGGGCCTGGCACTTTTCAGAATTAAATGCCGCAGAGCCAGATCAACGCTACAAGGCAGCAGATGCTGTACAACCTAATTCGGTACAAAGTGCAGAGAGGTTACTCCTGCCTTTAGGCACAGGGGGACTCAGGGGGACAGGTACCTGAGCTGCGCCTTGAAAGGGGAGTGGTTGAAGTGAATACAAGGAAGAGTGGAACATCAGGCACAGGGGATGCAAAGGCAGAGGCAGGAGAGAGAGGGCGTGCTGCATTTGGGGACATGCTCGGTTGCTCGAGTGTGAAATTAACAGACAGATGCTGGAGTGTTTGATGAGACCCTGTTGGAAACATAGGTTGAAGTCTGATCAAACAATGGACATTAAACACAGGAGTTTGAACTGAATCTGAATCCAGGCTCTGCCACTTTCCAGGGGCATGACATCACCTGGCCTCTTTGAGCCTCAGTCTCCTCAACTGTTAAAGACCATTGGAGACCATGATTTTTCTCACTAGTGGGGTTGTGAGGATTCAGTGATATTTTATTTACTATGTGTGGTATCGCTTTGCCCAGGACAATCCTGCAGGACGGGTTTAGCCGTAGTTCATTGAACCATCTTTCCCCCACAGATGGGTGCGCAGGTTGTTTTCAGCTCTTGCCATTGCACATCTGCTGAAGGACATCCTTGTGTACATATCCTCATGGTAGCAGTTGCATTGCCACGGGCTGAGCTCCCTAAAGAATGGTTTAGATCTCAGTGACCTAGGGGGACATCCATTATATATTGGGAACTTTTTAAAAAGTGGAGGAGAGGCAGTTGCTGAGTAGCGTGTATGGTGTGTACAGACAGTGCCTGGCGTGTGCCCATGTGCACGCAGACGCACGAGAAACCCAGGAGGCCCCCAAGCACCAAACTTCCTGGGGCAAGGGATTGGGTGTGTGCTGGCCCCGATTGTTGGCCCTTTCTGTACACCTCAGGGATACTTGGCTTACTGGAATGAGCCTGTCATCACTTTGGAAGTTTGAAAGGACAGTTTGAGAGATTATTTTTTGTTAGCTATGATGGTGACAATGACAGTGACAAGGATGACATGATTCTTCCTCACAGGCAAAGAGGAGCCATTGAAGGTTGCTCCATAAGGGGATGACGTGGCTCTCTAGGGCAATCCTGCCCACAGGGGACAGGAAAGGATGAGAGGGAGGAGCGCTGTACAAAAGCCTCTGCCCTCAAAAAGGGTAACCAGAACTTACGGGAGCTTGGCTTTAAATAGGAATACAGCAGAAGTGGTTCTTCTTTGAAAACTCCATGATGAAAGGACTCACAGCTGTTTTGGTCACCATTGTCCTCCCAGCACCTAGAGTAGCATCGGACACATTGTGGGTTTTCAAAGAAATACGTGTTGAAAAGGACTGAGGAAGGGAAGGAGGGGTGGGAGGGGAGACAAGGAAAGGATTTTCTAATTATAAGAGAGGCTGGTTCACTCAAATTGGAAGACCCTTCATGCAAACATTAACTCATATGTCAGCCTAATGCCAAAATACGTATATGCAGCTGTTGCAGTAACTCAGAAAACATTTTGTTGGGAAATAAGAAGTCTCAAAAGAAACATACTCTTATCGCTAACCCCTCCAAAGTAATTAAGTGTGGCGGTGAGACCCATGCTGTTTGGGCTATTTATGTAATGAAAAGATCTGCTAAAAATAATACCCGGAGGTTCGGCTGCCAGGCCTGGTGGCTGAGCCAGGGAGAGTGGCAGAAGGTGATCAGGAGCCCTGATCCCTGTACGAACACAATCGTTATGATTAAATGATGCTTCTCGGATTCAGGTTGCAAACTGCTCCAGGCAAGAGCCTGGGAGAGGCTTAATTTATGTTTTATGGAGATTAGCTTTCCTCTGAGAGGGGGTTCTGCCGTCAACTCGATTTCTGTACACTCTCAGAGTTCAGGAGATTGCCAGTTCTCTAAAAAACCAGGAGGAGCTGGTGGGGAAGGACCCAGGCGTGGAGCACGGCCTCAGCTTGTTTCTTGCCAGTTGGAATCAGATGCAGCCACCACTGGGAGGGAGTTTTGGAGATTATCTGGTGATCCGGGTTCTTATTTAACCAAGAGGCATTGCACATGCTGTTACTTTATTGAATTTAGTGTTTGCACTACTTCAATAGCACAAAGGGAGGAAGGAGAAACCACCCAAATGCCCGTGAGAGGGTGATATGGGGATGATAGGATAAACCTATCCATGGTGAGCCTCCCCACAGACTGTTATGCAACCATTAGGATTGAGTGAGTTCTGTCCCTGCTGACCTGGATGTGGGATCACGTGTTCTACCAAGTAAGACCAGTAAGATTTAGAGCTGTGTTCAGAGCAGGGGTGGCGTGGATGACAGTGACGAACTGCAGACTAAATCTGGCCCTCTGCCTGGCTTCGTACAGCCCGTGGCTAAGAATGGCTTTTACATTTTTAAATTTGGGGAAAAAATCAAAAAGAGATTTTTTTGTGACACGTGAAAATGCTATGAAATTTAAATTTCGGTGTTCATTACTAAAGTTTTGTTGGAGCGCAGCCACACTCTTCTGCTTACACGTCATCTGCGTAGCTGCATCCGCACTGCAACGGCAGAGCCGAGCCATCACAGGCTGCAAGACAGAACGTGTTTATTACCTGACCCTTTTCTGAAGAAATTTGTTGGCCACTGCCTTACAGTATGATGACGTTTTGCCAAATAGCACCAGATACTGTTCTCAGCACTTCAGAGTAGTAGATTCATTACATTTGTTTATTCATTCATTCATTTCATCCTTTATTCATCAGATCTTAATGTCTATCTGTAGGGCCAGGCACCAGGAACCAGCAGTGAACAAACAGATGCAGCCCCTATTCTCATGGAGCTGAGAGTCTGTGTCTAGATCCTTCTTTTCTCAGTACAGCCACTTCCAGATTGTCCAACTCTTTCTCACAAGTCTCGGTGTCCAGCTTCTTGCATCCTGCCTCCCTTCCCCCTCCCCAGTATGTGTCCTAATTGCCTGAGTCCCTCCCAAGCAGAGGCATCCAGACTGACCCCATACTTCCTGGGGTCTTACCAAGAGGTCGAGATCTAGAAGGACACATCTTGAATCGGGTCATGATTTCTGTCTGGTTTCAAGGTGTTTAACATCCAAACTTTGCCTTTTCAGCTCCTGTCCTCCACTGACTCCAGAGAAGGAGATCCCCAGTCCTTGACCCCATCACGCAGATGGGACCAGGCACCAGCTATGGAGAGGGATACAGCCATGTCTCCACATGACCCATCCTGCATGACACCAAAGCCACCACCAGACAGTACCTCGGATTCTATGCAAAACCTGGAGAGTGGAGACCTGCCCCAGCCCCGGGAGGAAGCTAGCTCTTCAGGGGATCATCTGAGGACTGGAGTTTGATCCATGAACCTGGCTTCAAGGCCTTCCTTTTCTCTCTTCTTCACTCATACTCATTCCCAACACCTTAGAAGAGGCTGCTTAATTTATTTCTAGAAAACAGCCCTGAGTCAGTCATCAAAGGTCCGCCTCCAAAAAAAAAAAAAAACTGGACACATTGTGGCTCTGTTGGGAGCCTGGAGTCCGGTGGTTGGCATAATTGTCACACTGGGAGCAGAGAAGAAGCAGCCAGGAGCCCTGGTCAGGGGACAGAGCCATAGGGTCCCAGGATGGCGCCCAATGGCACAGCCTCTTCCTTCTGCCTGGACTCTATTGCATTCAAGATCACCATCAGCGTGGTCCTTGGGATCCTCATTTTCATCACCGTTGCTGGCAATGTGGTCGTCTGTCTGGCTGTGGGCTTGAACCGCCGGCTCCGCAATCTGACCAATTGCTTCATTGTGTCCTTGGCTGTCACGGATCTGCTCCTCGGCCTCCTGGTGCTGCCCTTCTCTGCCATCTACCAGCTGTCCTGCCAGTGGAGCTTTGGCAAGGTCTTCTGCAATATCTACACCAGCTTGGATGTGATGCTCTGCACAGCCTCCATTCTCAATCTCTTCATGATCAGCCTCGACCGGTACTGCGCCGTCATGGACCCGCTGCGGTACCCTGTGCTGGTCACCCCGGTTCGGGTCACCATCTCTCTGGTCTTAATTTGGGTCATCTCCATTACCCTGTCCTTCCTGTCTATCCACCTGGGGTGGAACAGCAGGAACGAGACCAGTAAGGGCAATCATACCACCCCTAAGTGCAAAGTCCAGGTCAATGAAGTGTACGGGCTGGTGGATGGGCTGGTCACTTTCTACCTACCGCTACTGATCATGTGCGTCACCTACTACCGCATCTTCAAGGTAGCCCGGGATCAGGCCAAGAGGATCAATCACATTAGCTCCTGGAAGGCAGCCACCATCAGGGAGCACAAAGCCACAGTGACACTGGCCGCCGTCATGGGGGCCTTCATCATCTGCTGGTTTCCCTACTTCACCGCATTTGTGTACCGTGGGCTGAAAGGGGATGATGCCATCAATGAGGTGTTAGAAGCCATTGTTCTATGGCTGGGCTATGCCAACTCAGCCCTGAACCCCATCCTGTATGCTGCGCTGAACAGAGACTTCCGCACCGGGTACCAACAGCTCTTCTGCTGCAGGCTCGCCAGCCGTAACTCTCACAAAACTTCGCTGAGGTCCAACGCCTCTCAGCTCTCCAGGACCCAAAGTCGAGAACCCAGGCCACAGGAAGAGAAACCCCTAAAGCTCCAGGTGTGGAGTGGGACAGAAGTCACGGCCCCCCAGGGAGCCACAGACAGGTAATAGCCCTAGCCGCTGGTGCATGGGATGGGGACACTGGGAGAAGATGCTACCAATGGGAATGATGAAGGGAGCTGCTGTGAAGATGGTGCTGGTTTATGTTCTAGGAACTCTTCATGAGCACTTTGTAAACACTGTCTTGTTTAATCCTCTCAACAGCCCCCAAAGGTGGAGCTTATTAGCTCCATTTTAAAAGGAGCATATTAAAATTCTCACAGGACTTGGCAAGGGCCGCACAGCTGGGGCCTGAACAGTGGTCTCCTGACTTCAGAACTCTGGAGACCTTTTTTCCAGCTACCTTGTCCTTAGAATCGTAAGTCTTATGTTTGAAGCCTGACTGCCACTTAGGAGTCATAGTGTTCAACCAACCCCTCCAGGATAGCACTCAAGTAACCATGTCACCAATGCTGCCACTTGATGGGGCTTTGTGGGGTTAAATGAGAAACCCAGCTTGGTTCAGCATTTATTGAGCACCTACTATGCATCAGCTCTTATTGTGGGGGTGTGTAAGTTGGTGGGGAAAGAGGCCACTGGAGTCAGAAAGGTGGTGCGTTGGAGGTGGCTAGGTTTGGCCATGATTCTATAGATTTTAGGAAAGGTGAGAGTTAGAAGCAAGGGTAAGGGTAACTTAAGTAGATCTACGCTTTGGGAAGAGGGCTCTGGGTACCACTAAGATGTGGACCAGAGGGTGAGATTGTAGATGAGGGGGTTGTGGCGCTGATTCAGGAGACAGGAAAGAAGAAGGCAACATCAAGGAGGCCGTAGATCTTAAAAGCTTGCAGACTCTTGGATGTTCAGAGTGCAGGAGATGCAGGAGAGGACAACAGGATTCCCCTCCCAGAGGGGACCAGGCAGAAAAGATGCACAGAACCAGAATGGGATTGGGATAAACTCACTGGTGACAAAGCCAAGGCAGGGCATTCAGGGAAATTGCACCAAAGACCTGAGTGGCACCGAGGAAGCTTGCTGTGGGGAGAGACGGCTTACTGGTCTGGGCTTTCGCTGCTGAGAGGAGTAAACTAAAGAATGCTCAGAGGATACCTGGCACACAGAAGTTGCTCAATAAATGTTGCTTTCCGTTCTCTTCCCACAGACCATGACTTTGCCTTTCAGAATGCTGGTCTGTGGAACTGACCCATTCATTCATTTGTTTGTTCATTTGGCCATTCATCCATTTGCAAACATTCACCCAATTCCCACCACATGCCAGGAATTACAATGAATACTGAGGATGTAGAAATGAGATTTTGGGGGTTTATAGTGATGAAGTTACAGAAAATCAATGGCACAGCCCTGACCTCAGCTCTGCCATCACTCACCTTGTGTCTTGAGCAAGTTCCTCCCTCTCTCAGGCTTCGGTTTCCTCATCTCACAGAGAGGTGATGTATCCTGGGCTTCCTACTTGCCCTCCGGAGTTGCCTGATGCTCACATGAGCAAAGGGACGTGAACATGCTCTGCCCTCTCCTAATAGGACATAAGTCCGCTCTGGAGCACTGAGCATCAGACTTAAGAAAAGCTTGCACAGAAACTGCAGACCCACCAACAAGGTTCTGGAGTTGTGGGGGCAAAACTGCCTATCGAGACCCCTGCATATGCCCTCTGGTCCTTTCAGCTGCCACCGCCATTCCCAGAGGTGGAGTGTCCCCCCGTAGACTTGGGTCCTGGGCCCTCTGCTCCTCCACCACTGTCCACCCGGAGCAAGCCTGGTTACTCCTGCACTGAACCATTGGCTAGGGCCCTGGACCCTGCCCCTCACATCCACCTTCCAAGTGCACACCTGGAAACTTCCGCTTCCAGTCCTGATGGGCAAAACACCCATCTCCCATATCCTTGCACAATCTCTTCTTCAGGAGGCAGCTGGAGTGCAAAGCTGACTTAGTTCACAAAGCATAACAAAGAAAAACATACAGGGATGTGGTTCGGCTAGAACATGGTTGCCACTCTGGTTTAGACTTGTGTATCACTTTGTATCGCTGTTATCTGTTTGAGCCCTGGCGTAATAAGCTGGCTTTTCAGCTGAATCCTTAAGGGAACTTATTCATTCAATAAGCACTTAACAACAGTAGCTGACATTCATTGAGCACCCACTACTGGCCCGTTTTAGATGTCTGACATTGTTTCTAGGCATTAACTGTTCTTCGGGGGCATCCTATTCCCACCCCTGCACCAAGTGCTAAGGGCACAAAGTGAGATAAAGCATCTCCCACCCCGCGCCACCCTCAGCCACCTGCAATTGCTCACGGTCTAGTTAAGAAGCTGACTGGTCAGATTCAGAGCCACACACGCCAAGGATTGAAGCCCAGGTAGGGCTGACGCATGGGAGCTCATCCCAGACCTCTGAGCTTTTAAATGCAAACGAGAAAGACCCTTTCATCCAGGGCAGGGCTGCACCGTTGAGACTCACACTCACTTCATCCTCAGCACAACCCTGTGAAGCAGGGACTTGCTTAATCTCCACTTCATAGATGGGAAAACTGAGGCTCACAGAAGTCAAGTAAACTGCCTCAAGGGACACACCCCAGAGCTGTGAGCTGAGCAACAGCAATACCAGCGCCTGGCATCGCCTGTCCTCCAGGTGCCTGGCATGCTGTGGGGTCTGAGTGTCCGTCTCCGGTTCTGATCCTCACGGGCACCGTGGGTGGGGGGCTGTGAAGAAACCAAGGCCAGCAGAGAGGTGGTGCCTGCCAGGGTCAAGCATGCAGCCAGGAGCCAGGGCCAGAGCTCACGCTCCTGGAGACCATGGCTGTGGTCTGTCCTCCAGCCCCCAGGAGCAGGGGCAGAGGACTTTGGCAGAGAAGTGTGGGGGAGCCAGTCAGAGGGCCCCACACCATGGCTGAGGGCATGGAGGGTGGAGGTAGCCAAGAATAGCCAGAGGTCGATAGTCCCACTGAGACTGCCAGGGTGATCAGGGCCTCGTGTGTCCCTTGATAAGCTTGGCTCCTGGTTTCCCTGCTGGCTGATAGCATGTCCTTCCAGCTCTCCATCTGGGGACAAACCCTCACTGACCCAGAGCCCTTATCACTGCCAAGGTTGGGGTGTCTGCCTGAGCCAAGAATTCCAAAGGGAACTGAGCCAGCCTGCCCTGGGTGGGGTGAGGGCACCATCGGCCACGGGGTGACTCCAGAAGAGAGTGTCCAAACTGGCTGGTCCTCCCCTGTGGCCAACCAGCAGCCAACCCACAGCATGACACCATCTGCCCCTTCCTGATCCCTACTGTCCGCGCCTCATCACCCCTCATTGCTCTCAGATGCCCCTGCTCCCAGCCACTGGGTCTCCTCCGTCACTCACAGTAAGCTCCCTCAATCATGACTCTCGGCGCAGTGCCCCTTCTTGGGAATCTCTGCCTCCCGTGGCCACCTGCATATAGAGAGCCCTGTGTCCATTTCCTGTGGCTGCCATAATCCCCATCAGCCTAGTGGCTGAACACAACACACGTTATTCTGTTGCAGTTCAGGAGGCCAGGTGTCTGAGATCAAGGCATTGGCAGGGCTGGTTCCTTCTGAAGGCTTCCAGAGAGCCTCCCTTTCCTTCCCTTTCCCCACTTGTAGGGAGCCTGCATGCCTTGGCTCAGGGCCCCTCTTGCATCACTCCAGCCTCTTGCTTCCAAATTCACATCACCTTCTCCTCTGCTTTAGGCAGCTCTCTCCCTCTACCTCCTTCTTAGAAAGACACTCACGGGGCCGGGCGCGGTGGCTCACGTCTGTAATCCCAGCACTTTGGGAGGCCGAGGTGGGTGGATCACGAGGTCAAGAGATCGAGACCATCCTAGTCAACATGGTGAAACCCTGTCTCTACTAAAAATACAAAAATTAGCTGGTCATGGTGGTGCGTGCCTGTAGTCCCAGCTACTCAGGAGGCTGAGGCAGGAGAATCGCCTGAACCCAGGAGGCGGAGGTTGTAGTGAGCCGAGATCGCACCATTGCACTCCAGCCTGGGTGACAAGAGCAAAACTCCATCTCAAAAAAAAAAAAAAAACAAAGAAAGACACTCACAATTGCACTGAGGCCCGCCTGAGTAACCCACACTACTCTCCCCATCTCAAATTCCGTAACATCATCAAATCTGCAAAGTCCCTTTTGCCACATAAGGTAACATTCTTGGGGGATTAGGATGTGAACACATTTGGGGGCCATTATTCAGCCTCCCACAAGTCCCAACTCCCTGGCCCATCCTGGTTTGATCCCTGCCCACCATCCTGCTGCCTTTCCTGCCACTTCCCCAGGCACATCCACCACCCTCTGCCCTGACCAGAATAAACCACCCAGAGCTCATTCAGTGAGAAGCATTTACCAAGGACTTGTCACCTGTACTGGCCCAGCCAGCACTGTTTGCGGTAGAGCAGTGAGCAAGGCTGAGGCCCTTCTCTCATAGGAATGTCACTCTAGAGCAGGGGTTCTCACAGTGTGGCCCCCACCAGCAGGGGACTCCCAGAAACAGAGGAGCCAGCCTTAATGAGTGGCAGAGCTAGGATTTGAGCCCGAGTCTCTCTGATCCCAAAGCCTAGACTCTAGGATAACATGTTGTCTGGATTTGAACTTGGCTCTGTTTTTGACTATCACCTCAGTGCTAGCCCTACAGATACCAGATGGGGAAACTAAGCACAGGGAGACAAGTGACCTGTCTGAGGTGTTAAGCTAAGGAGAGGCTGGGAAGAGAACCCTGTTTCTGGACCCCTGCCAGGGTCTCTTTAAGCCCTTTCCCCACCCATTCACTTGTTCATGGTAATCTCCCAAGGCAGTAGATAATATTCATTAGCACCCAGGGTATCACAGTCTCTGGGTGTGGCCCTTCCTCATGCCTGCACGGAGTCCCTGTGCCTGTGCCTGTGGCTTCAATACTCCCGGAGGCCTGGAGGGCTGGAGTCAGAGCTGGTGCCTCCCCACTCCTTCCAGCTCTTCCATCCCCCGACCAGCCCAGCATCTCAACCGGCCCCTGACTGGCTCCCTGAATTTGCTCTCCTTCCCTTGGAGAGGTTTTCAGGCAGAAATTGGATTAGATTCCACTTCTCCTGTTGCTTAGAGGAAAACACCAAATTCTTATCCCTGTTGCCAAGGCACTGCACTGCCATGACCTCCTCTCCTCCTGCCCCTCTGGCTCCCTCAGCCCACATGGCATCCAACCCCATGCTGCTTCCCCTCAGCCCAGGCCCTCTTCTCCTCTCTCTTGAATTATTATACTGGTTTATCATCTGCTCCCCCTAGACCATAAGCTCCATAGGACCGGCCCCTGTTTATGTTGTTCACTACTGGACCCTAACACGTGGCAATGTACCTGGCACAGAACAGGCCCAGGAATATTGTTGATTGAATAAATGAATGAGTGAGGGTCTTGTTCTAGGCCCCCGAAAGCCCTGAGAAGTGAACCCACCCCCACTGTAGAGATTAGGAAACCAAGTCTCTAAGAGGGAAGTTCCAGAAACCTCATAAGAACTCAGAGATTCCTGGTTCCCCTTTCTAGCTTGGATGTCACAGTAAGCCTTCCTCCAAATACTGGCATCAGGATCTGCCTCCTGGCAGAATCCAGTACCAGCTCTGAATCATAGAACCTCGGTGTGGGAACAGCCCAACCCTTCCCCAGCTCTGCCACAGATGAACCCAGGAAGGCAGTGCAACTTCTGGTCAATAGCACAGACAGCAAGCTTCAGAGTCAGGATTGGAATCTGGAGTTCCCACCAACCTGGGCTGTGTGCACAGCATCACCACAGCATGTCCTGGTTTGGGCAGAGGTCAGGGGCACAGGGGAAGGAGCAAGTCCAGTCTCAGAAGATGAGGCTGCAACATTTGCAGGCATGAAAGAGCCAAGTGTCTGATACGCACACTTCTCAAGAAAAGCTGTTGCCCAGAAGAGAAGTTTCCTTAAGGGCTTGAACATGTTCACCCCTTCAATTGCCCCAGCTTGTTAACTTAGACACTCAGCTTACTGAAATGCTCTCTTTAGCACACAGTTTCAGTGTTCCTGCCCGGCCTCTGTGAGTGCCCTTCACTGCAGCCTCTTGCTTCCAAGGTCACATCACCTTCTCCTCTGCTGTAGCCAGCTCTCCCCGTTACCTCCTTCTTAGAAAGACACTTGCAATTGCACTGAGACCTGCCTGGGTAACCCATGCTACTCTCCCCATCTCAAATTCCATAACACCCATGGCAGCTCACCCCACAGTCAGGGGCCCTGGCTGGCCCTGCCACTCAGGAACCTGCTGGCTGCCCTGTGTCTGCTCCTGCTCCCCTCTGCCTTCTGAAGCTGCTGCCCCATCTCACAGCTGCTGGGGGTGCTGGAGGGTGGGTCCGCCCAGTGTGAGTCATGGCCCCCACCACTTACTGGTTGGATGGCCTTGGGCAAGTCACTCTCCAGTCTGAGCTGCAGCTTCCTTATCTGTAAAATGCTGATAATCATCAGACTTACCAGGAAAAGTCAGAAGAGGCGTGAAGAGTGCAGACGCGTAGCGTAATTCCTGGCGTGTGACAGGTACCTCAGCAAATGAGAATTTTCATTCTTCACCATCCACCTCGTTTTCCTGTCTGCCTGCCTTTGTCTTGCTTTCCATTTTATTGCAACAGTTTTATCAAGCTACATAGGACATATTATAGAATTCACCTGTTTAAAATGGACAATTCAGTGGTTTCTAGAATATTCATAGAGTTGTGCATTTACAACCACAATCCATTTTAGAATATTTCATCACCCTCAAAAGAAACCTTGCGCCTGTGAGCTGACCACCCCCCACCCCAGCTCCCCGCGTTCCATTCCCTGCACCTTTGCATTGAGGTGGCTTTTGGCCTCTCTGGATCTGCCTGTGTGACATTTCGTGGAAGAGGTGCTCTTCCGTGCCTGGCTCTACTCTCTATTTTTTGCCTGTTCTTTCTTTGTCTCTTTCTTCCATCCTTTTTGGTGTTTTTCCCTCCCCTCTGTTTCTTCTTTCCTTCCCTTTCTTCCATCCAAGGGCCTATTTTTCCTTCCCCAGGTGTTTGGCCGTTAGGGCAGCTCATGGCCTCTGCACGCCCTGGGTGGAGAGCTCCAGGCATGAGGCTGCATCGTGGGCCACCGGGGCCCAAATCCCTGCCCGCCCAGCTTCTCAGGGCCTGCACTTCTGCAGTGGCCACGCAGAGCAACACGCCAGCACAGAGTTAATCCTCTTCCTCTTCTGTCTCTTCAGAGAGTTTGGAGAGTGAGAGCCCCTCCCACTCCTGGAGAGGAAGTCAGGGGAAGGAGAGCAGAAAGAGGAGGTGGGAAGCCCTTTACAGCCTCAAAAGTCAAGGAGAATAAATCGTGGCCCCCAGGAGTCATTGAAAGGTAGAGAACCTTCCTGCATGGGTCTGGGGATGGTGACTGGAAGCCAGATGGAGGCTCTGACTTCTATCTGTGAGCCCCTCCTTCCCTTCCCCTGCCCTGCCCTGGCCTTGCCCTGGTCTATACCTCCTGGCTCCTTCTGAAGGCGCTGTCTTCCCAGAGACTGTGATGGGGTGGGGAGGGACACTCTGCCTTCAGGGCCACTGCTAGTACATTTGTACCCTTAGGAAGGAGCACAGCGGCTAGGCAGGGTGCCGTAATCCCAGCACTTTGGGAGGCCGAAGCGGGTGGATCACCTAGGGTCAGGAGCTCGAGACCAGCCTGGTCAACATGGTGAAACCCCATCTCTACTAAAAATACAAAAATTAGCTGGCGTGGTGGTGCATGCCTGTAATCCAGCTACTCAGGAGGCTGAGGCAGAAGAATTGCTTGAACCTGGGAGGCGGAGGTTGCAGTGAGCCAAGATTGTGCCACTGCACTCCAGCCTGGGTGACAGAGCAAGACTCCATCTCAAAAAAAGAAAAAAAGGAGCACCACAAGGTGAACAAGTGAGGAAAAGGCCCTTCCTCCAGGGACCCGGCCCCAGGGCACACAGCCTGGCAAGCAGGAGGAGGGCTGATTGCAGGTCCTTGCCCCCTTCACCTGATGCCTTTGTGCAGAGAACGGCCTGCACAACTGTATGGGGGCTGCATACCTTCCAGACCCCTCAGGAGATAGCCCAGCAGAAGGCAGGGGTCAGAAAGGTTTTCCTGCAAAGGGCCAGAGAGTAAATATTTGAGGCTGTGCAGCCCCTACAATCCCTGTTGCAGTGCCGCAACTCTGCCCTTGTAGAGCAAGAGCAGCCACAGACCATACATAAATGGGTAGAGAGGGGCTGTGTTCTCATAAAGCTGTATTTATGAACACAGAAATTTGAGCTGCCTATCATTTTCACAAGGTCACAAAATGTGATTCTGTTATTTTTCAACCATCTCAACAAAAACAGGTGGTGGGCTCCTTTGCCTGTGGGTTATCGTTTGCCAACCCTGGTGTGGGGGAAGAAATGTGTGCCATTTCCAGCTCCTGGCTCTGTGACCTTGGGCAGCTGGCATGCCCTTTCTCAGCCTCAGCTTGCTCATCTGCAAAATGGGGCTAAAAATGCCTCCCTGAGAGAATTAGGATGAGATTTAGCACCGATTTATGCAAAGCGCCTGGCACAGAGCAAATGCTTAGTAAGTGGCAGCCTTTATTATTATTTTTTCCCCATGGCCCATTTGCCAAGGAGCAGCTGAATAGTTCAGGGCAGGCTTCGTGGATTTATGTCTCAGCTGTGCTACTGAATTGTTCCAGGGGGTCCTGACCCTAAGGCTGCTGCTCCCCCCATCTGAAAACGGGAGACTTGGATCAGTGTCCGGGGACCATTCCAACACCAACTATATATAAATACTTAACAAGGGAGAGAGCATGCCAACCCCCCAACTGTGTTGTGTCAAGAATCTTCTGGCAAGGGTGGTGAGGGATGTGTTTTTCATACTAATGAGTCGCTCAAAGTGTGGAACCAAATTCAGTAAAGCGTGTCCTTGTCACGACTTGAGTTGCCGGTTCGGGAGCCAGGGACAGGTGAGGGTGCAGGCTGGGCACAGGGTGGGACTGTAGAGAGAGCCCCAGGCAGAGGAACAGGAGACCAGATCAGGCTTTCTCATTCCCCTGCCACAGATTGGCTATATGAGCTTGGAGAGATCACATCCCTCTCTGAGTCCCAATTTCCCCATCTGTAAAAGAGAGCTGAGAATTCTGGCAGCTGTCCCCATCCCTGAAGAAGCAGCAGTGAGTCACAGAGCTGCCTGTTTTGGGGTGTTCATTGCACTCACAATGTGGCAGAGCACCGGGGGGCGCGGAAAGGGGTGTGCCTGCATTGCGGGGTGTGCACAGCCCTGAGGCTCTCCTAGGGTATGAGGACCACTCCCTCCCTACCCTGCCTGGAGATAGAAGTCGAGGCAGTCCCAACTGCCAAAAACTGGCAGTTGGTGCCTTCGTAGCCATCAGTGTGTCTGTTTCTCCTGTCTCTGATCCATGTAGAAAGTGGCAGAAGGTAGCGAGGGCCTGGCAGACGGGACGTCACAGGTCCAGGGAGGACGCTCAGTTCCTCCTCATGTGAGGACTGACCACATGCCTTTGTCACCCAGGGACAGACTGTTAGGGTAAGTGGCAGGACTGTCCCCAATGCCCAGAGGATTCAGGGAACTTCTGCTTCTCATGCTGAATCTGGAGACACAGAGTTTTAAAACTTACGGTGAAAATGGAAGAGAAAATGGAAAGTCACAGAGAACCCCATGCCTGTTGCCATCCTTCCTAATCCCTGGAGTCACAGCCCTGCACTCCCTTCCCATCTTGGTCCAGGTGCAGACATGGCCTTACTATCACGGTGGTAAGAGGATGCACACGCTCTTGTTCTGCCCCACTTTTGTTCCACCTGGTGTTCGTTCTTGAGCAGGCTGCACGTCTCTCCCTTTTGTGGCTGCTGAGTTTCCTGCTGTCTCACTGATTCACTCGTCCCTTACCAGACACTCTTGCGAGCTGGGAAGCCATCGATGACATGGCAGCAGTCTGTTGCCAGAGCTCTGAAGGCTGACCTTCCCACTTTGCCAGCTGGCTGACCAGGGAAAGTTACTTCCTCTCTCTAGAATTCTGTGTGTTCTTCGTCTGACAAATGGGCTGATCATTCCAGCGCCTTCCTCCCAGGGCTGGGGAAAGGACCAACTGAGAGTGCACTTGCCCCAGGATTGGAGCTTGGTGTGCCCAGGTGTGAGATACTTTGTCTTATTCTGCTCCGGGACCTCATAGGCCACCACTTCACAGATGCTGGAGGAACTTAAATTTTCCACGTCAGGGAGCTCAGCCACTTCCAGTAGCAAACATGGTGGCTTGGGAAGCAGTAAACATGCAGTCTGCACAGGCTTCTCTCCCGTCCCCACCTGCATCCCCCCAGGGTAAGTCTCTGGAGCCTGTCTGGCCCTAGTGGCATTCTCTGGGCCACTCCAGACCTGTCTTGTCAGCTGCTCTATCCACAACAGCTGTGTGGACATAGTCTACCGGCTCGTGGGCTCTGCCTGGCACTGTCCAAAGCCAGCTATATCCCCTGGCAGGCCTTGGCCTCTGCTGTGGGCCCCCACAGCTAGGACACCCTAGCAGGCAGCCCCCAAGGCTCAGCCATGTGCTGAGGCTCACTGTAGGCTCTGGGAGATTTTAACCATCTCCTGCAGCCCCTGTGAGGGGAGAGGTGGCATGCATCTATAGTCCCAGCTACTTGAGAGGCTGAGGCGGGAGAATCGCTTAAACCCAGGAAGAACCTGGGAAGCAGGGACAAAGCAAGACTCCATCTCAAGAAAGAAAAAAGAGGAAACCTAATACACATTGACTCTCCACCACCATTTCTTTGGACTTAAAAAATGGTCTCTGCCCTCGCCTGCCATTGCTGCCTGAGTGGCAGGGCCAGTGCTGGTGACAGAGACAAGCCAGGGCCAGAAACCACACAGCCTCTCCGCATTGCAAAGCCTAGCCCAGCCTGCCCCACCTGACAAGCATCTCACGCTGCCCAGCATGTTGACCCTCTCCCAAAAACTACCTGGCAATGGTGACTACTAACCATCGCTGCCCTGGTAACGGTTGAGGCTGGTAGAGTCAGACTTCAGGGAGCTGGCTGACCGTGGGCACACCAATTAACCCTTCCAAGCCTCGGTTTCTTCACCTCTCAAAGGGGACGTCACCAGCACCTGTTTCATAAAGTTGTTACAGGTATTAAAGGAGCGAATAATACAGAGGCTGGAGAACAGCGTCCAGCACATAGTGAGCCCAGGGGTCACCAGTTCTCGCGAGAGTGGGTGTGAGAAGGCCCTTCCCTACTGTTGCATCCGGCTCTTGTCTCTTCCTCACCCTATGGTAAACATCCTCATGCAGGGAACACTTGGTTCCTTTCAGATTATTTCCCGAGAAACTGAATTTCTGGAAACAGTTACTGGCTAAAGGGGAAGGGTATTTGAAGGCTTTTGCTACACTTGGCCTCACTGTTTTCCGTGGGGGCTTCCCGGCTGCCAGCCACATCTGAAGGTATCATTTCCTTGAAGCCACATCAGCAAGAGGGCCCTGGAAGTGCTGCGGGGTGGCAGACCAAGGCAAAGGGTAGGGACCACAAGGAGAAGGGGCCGACAGCGTTTAAGGATGGGCGAGTGGACAGGGAAGAGTGGAGAGTGACCGCCATTCTGGAGCAGTGTGGGCCAACACTGGGCCCCCTCTGAGCTCTGCCTTGTACATTATAGGGCGGGGAGCCCCCCACTTTGCCATAGGGCTGACCTGGACTCCCCAAAGCTCCTCCACTCATTCACTGTGAGTCCCAGGACAAGTGACCAAAGTTCTTTGGGCTGAGACTCCCTCGTCTCTTAGAGATAAGAACAGGATCAGTATCTGTCATATTGATCACGTGGATGTTGTAAAAGTTAAGTGAGAGCGTGGATGTTAAGGGCCTTGTCCATGTGCACTCTTGTGGTTTTATTACCAGCAATCCTAGGTCAGCAGCAGGAAATGGATGGCTGGGAGGTGGGGGAGGGGCTCAGCAGAAAGTAGGCCTCCCACGCCATCACTTCTTCCACGGGACATGCTGGAACACACCCAGCGCCGCCTACTGGCTGTGTGACCCCCGGCAAGTCTTCTAACCTCTCTGCCTTAACTTCCTCTTCTATAAGATGCAGAGAATCGCAGCACCTGCCCCATGGGGTTGGGGCGAGAAGGAACTGAGTTAAGATATAGAAAATGCTAGAGCCAGGAGGCAGTGCAGCAGGAGCTCAGTGGACGGTGGCCTTGCATGGTTGCTCTGATGGCTCAGCACAGGCTTTGCACCTAGCAGAGGTGGCAGAAGCCCGGGCCCGCTACTCACCACCTGTGTGACCTCGGTCAGGGCACTCAACCCCAGGGAAGGCCAGTCTCCTGTTCTGTAAAGTACCCCACTGGCATGACTGCTGGTGGGGGCGGGCAGGGGTATCCCAGGCTGAGCACACAGTACATGCTCAAAGACAGTGCTGGTCACACATTTTGCCTAAAGTTTTACTTTTAAGGAGGATGCCCATGAAAATGGCCCAGACCCACTCCCCTGCAACCTCATCTCTCCCAGAGGTGAGTGAATATGCCTTGCCAGAAGGCAAGCCCTATTCCCCTGCTGGGGATATTCACTGCCCCATACAGTCATAGAATTTGCAGAAGGGCCATCCAGGTCACAGGCTGAGTCCAGTCCTTGTTCAATTCCTGACACTCCCCTGCTCTACAGCCTTCAGTGGCTCCCCACTGCCTGCCAGATCACACACAAATTTCTCAATCAAGACCTTCATGCTCTGGCTGCAGCATCCCTTTCTGCCCTTCTCATCTTCTTCAGCCCCATGCTTCTTCCTCTTCAGCTGAGATAGGCCATTCCCTGTTCTCAGAGCATACCCCACACCTCAGGCTGCCCTCTGCCTGAAGAGCCTTGCCCACCTCCCCAAACACCTCTCATGGCAACAGACGCAGTAAATGCCCTACCTGCTCCACGGAGCCTCCCGTGAACTCCATGGCCAGAAATGGCTTCTCTGCCACACAATCTTGCTGGTACACACCCACTCACACTCAGAGGCAACACACCCATGCACACTCGGGTACTGGAGTGCACACACGCTCGTGTGCAGGCAGACCTGCCCCTGTGTATAGTTCACACCTGTGCATACACTGGCACACCCCACACACACTTGCTTACAGGCTCATGTCTGTGCACATATGCAGTTTTGTTTTTACACTGCAGCAATGAACCCAAATGTTTTACCATCCTTGAGATCAGCAGCCCTGCCCAGATCATCTCCGTATCCCTCGTATTATCCTTCTACCATTTTGCCAAATCCATTTAGCCCTCCCCACGGGAAGCTGCATGCCACAGCAGGAGAGAAGTATGCTTTGAAGTCAGATAGCCCTGGGTTCAAATCTGAGCGTTGTTACTGTGTGACCTGGGGCAGCTCTTACCTACATGGAGCCTCGGGTTCATGGGCTGTTAAATGCACACACCTGTTCTCACTTTATCATGCCATTGAGACAGTTAAATAGAAAAAAGATGCAAAACACCTAGCTCAGGCCCCAGAAAATGAGCTGTCAGTGAATGCTACTTCTTGACAGTCATTTATTCATTCACCAGCAAATTCAGGGCTCCTGCTAGAGTCACAGCCAGTCCCTCCCTCTCACAGCCTCTGGGTCAGATCCCAGGCTGTAGCCCATGGGTGTTCAGGAAAATGTGTCCTGGGAGCTCTGTCATCAAAATTCCCTTTATGGTCCTAAAGCTCCCAGACCCTCACTTTTCTTTTGTCATGGAAAAAATTAAAAAGGGGTTAATGCCTTGTGACTGTCAACTGTTGATCTCAAGTAAGTCCCCTTATTTGGTGCAAAAGTGAACCCAGGATGTTTGCAAAGCTCTTGCTGAGAGTCTGCCCGGCCTGGCAGCCTGCTCTCGCCACCTGTTAATGCAAGAGGAAGTGAGCCCTGCCTTACAGGGGCATCCCTGCCATTCGCACCACCCCTCAGTCTCCACTTCTTCAAAGCAGACCTTGCGGGCAGGCAAACCCTCTGTGCTTACTTCCAGAAACCCAGGAGAAGACCATGAGAAAAGAATTCCTCATGGAATACAGCGCAGTGGCTCACGGCTGTAATCCCAGCACTTTGGGAGGCCGAGGCGGGTGGATCACGAGGTCAGGAGATCGAGACCCTTCTGGCTAACATGGTAAATCCCCATCTCTACTAAAAATACAAAAAATTAGCTGGGCGTGGTGGCGCGCACCTGTAGTACCGGCTACTCAGGAGGCTGAGGCAGGAGAATCGCTTGAACCCAGAAGGCAGAGGTTGCAGTGAGCTGAGATTGCATGACTGCACTCCAGCCTGGGTGACAGAGCAAGAGTCTGTCTCGGAAAAAAAAAAAAGAAAGAATGCCTTTCATGAGCAGAGGACCGAAGTGTGGTCATTTGGGCATAGTGGGTAATGTTGGTTTGTGGCAGAGAACAAGGGGGTGTGAAGAGAACACTGTAATTGGTCTCTAGGTGACTTTGTGTCCTGAAATTTCCACCACAGGATATTTTAAAACAACCAAAAATTAGGTGTGGCCTAGAGAAAAGGATGACCCCCGATTTTAGCAAAAGCCTAAGACAATGAGAAAGACCCCTAGTGAGGTGGGTTGTGGCTGGCCCCAAGGGCAGGAGCCATCCCTTCCTGCTCCTCAACCTCCTCCACTTCCATTTCCTCTTAAAGGAGAGATGTCCTGGTGACCCAGTTCCCAGGATGTAGGTGAAACTGACCCTCTCAGTCTGGGGTTTCTGGTGTGTTGTTCAGTACAGGATCAGCCCAGAGCCTCAACACACAATCCCTCTGCTGTCAGTTTTTAGGGAACCTCAGGGACAAAGCATTTACAAAGGAGGAAGAAGAAAAGTAGGATTCCTTGAAATTTCAAAACATTCCACTTCTCCCATCTCATCTCATGCCTCTGACGGCCTCTTCTTCAGGATCACCCCTGATGTACAGATGTGGAGAGGGATGAGACGGAGACAGATGGAGTTGTCTAAGACCCAGCAGCAGTGCATGAGGAAGCCTCAGACAACACGAGGGACTCCTGGCTCCGAATCCCACACCTCCTCCCATTCACTCCTAGCACAAAGTTGCTGCTCAGACATTTGCTGAAGCATGAACGTCCCTCACTGCCTCCCCGCAGGGTTCCTGCCCACAAGGCTCTTGCAGCCTGGCGGTGAGAAGGTAGATGCTGAAATAAAGCCAGAAAGTGGGAACCAGCTATTGGAGACAGCCAGGGGAAGCCCAATTGCTTCTGACCATCTGTGAATTAGGGAAGTCACAAGACAGGAGAATCACTATCCAAACTGAGATTTATTGGGGTTTTCATTCATTCGTTAACACACATGAACATCTATTATAAACTTGGACAAAATAAATTATGTAAGCCCCAATGCCTGCCTTTATGCACTCCTGTTTAGTCTGGAAAACAGACAAGTAAGCTGACACCTAACCCAGGGACATAAGTGCCTTGGCAAAGGGGCTTCAGGAGACAGGAGGGAACCACTAATCCTGAGAGACCTCAGAGACAGCTGCCCAGAGGAGATGATACGGAACAGAGTGTTGAAGCAGGAGAAATTGATCAGTATAGAAGAAAATACAGGAATTTAAAGCAGTGGGAAATACAAAATCTGTCCAAAGGCACAGATGCAAGAAATAGCAGAGTTCTGTCTGATCATTTGTACGATAAGCAGTGGAGGGAAATGGAAAGGGGCACTGGCATTCATCATCTGCTGTCCTCACATTAGCCCTGTGAGGTCACTATTATTAACTCATTTCACAGATGAGGAAACCGAAGCTCAGAGCGGGGCTGAGCAAAGCTACCCATGCAGAGTAGCTCTGAAACAGGGTCCTAACCCCTGGTGGCTGAACTTATTATAACACCTTCCATGTAAAAACACGAGATTCAGATTCAAATGGCACTTAATTTAAGAATATGATTAGTCTGAACCCTCTTAACTGTAAGTAGCAGAAACCCAGTTAAAAGAGGATGGGGTTTGGGAGATAGGTAACTGATGCACAGAACTGGAGAGACTAAGAGTAACTTCAAGCATGGCTGGATCCAAAGGCTCAAATGTCCTCAGGAATTTGTCTTTCTCCAGCTTTCTACTCGGCTTCCCCCTGTGTTGACTTCATCTTCAGCCAGAGTCTTCCCATAGAGCCACCAGCAGATCCAAGCTTCTATCTTAACGTCTTTGCAGACCCAGTGGAAAAGTATGTCCCTTTCCTACTGTTCCAACAAAAAGCTCCAAGCTTCAGTTTCATTGGCTGGATCGGGTCATATGTCAACCCCTGAACCAACTGTCATGTACCCAACCCTGAAGCCAGGGCAAAGGGAAATAGGTCAACTCCACCTAATCTAGAAGGACAACAAGTGGGGAAGTTCAAATCCCTAAGAAGACTCAAGGTGCTTTTAGCATGAGAAGGGAAATTGAGGATGGAAATGTGAAATGAGGTATTTATCACAAGCACTTACTGTACGGCAGATACGAGTTATACACACCTAGAACCCCATTAACATCCGCTAGCTTCCAGTGTTCTGGCTCAGGGCAAAGATGGGCATGGGCCATGGGACCGTGAAGGGGGCTGAAGAAGATTAAACCTGCTAGAATCTCTGCCAGTGGTAGGTTGGTGCAAAACTAATTGTGGTTTTTGCCATTAAAAGTAATATATACTAGAGTCTACATAACATGGGAATCCCAGCTTGGTGTCTCATCCCAGCTTATGCATGGCATGGGCGGCAAGCCAAGAAAGAGAGAGAGGGGCTTCTGCCACTGGGCTTTTTAAAGCTAAATATGCATGTCAAGATGCCTCAGATAATCACTTAAAAAAACACAGAAGGTGGAGATTCCATATGGTATGGAGGAAAGAGAATGAGAAAAAGAAATCAACTTAGAACAAGAAAAGAGAGGGGGGAAATTTAGAAAAAAAGATGGAACAAATGTAAAGCATAAAAACAGATGGAAGAAATGAATGAAAAAAATCAGTAATTACAGTGAATATAAATGGAATAAATTGACCAATTAAAAAAATACAAAGATTGTCAGGCTTGGTTTTTTAAATCCAAACAAATGTTTTTAAAAGGGCTTTAAATATAAAGAACAAGATTTTTGAAAGCATAGGAAGGAAAAAAAGATATACTCAGCAAATACTAACTGAAAGAAATCTCAGTAGCTATGTTAATATCAGACAAAGTGAACATTAAGCAAAAAGTGTACCATCTTTAAAGATAAATATGGTCACCATATTTTGATAAACAATTTGGTTCACCAGAAAAATAAATTCTAAATTTGTATGTACCAAATAACCCCACTTTAAAAATATGTTAAGTTGACAGAACTACAAAGAGAAATTGACAAATAATCATTACAGCAGAAAAAGTATAGTATACCTCTATCAAAATTTAAAGACTAAGAATATAAAAAATCAGTAATTAATATTTGGAAAACACAAAATGCTTAGAACACCATCTCTATAGAGAGTACATATTCCTTTCAAGTATATATGGAACATTTACAAAGCTGACCTTATATTAGGCTAAAAAGCATGGGTCAGCATATTTCAAGGCACTGAATATATTTCACACAGAACAATTCTCTGACTACAACAAAATTAAATAATAAAAAAACTCTTACATAGTTGTAAACATGTTTTTTAATAGCTCATGGGATAAAGAAAAAATAATTATGGATATTATAAAACAATTTAAAGTACACAACACCGAAAATACTGCACATCAAAGCTTGTAGGATACCACTAAAACTCTACTGAAAAGGAAATATATAGCCTTAATGGCTGGCATTTTTAAAAGCAAATTTGAAATTTAGTGATTTAAACAGCCAATTTAGAAAGCTTAAAAGAACAACAAAATAAACTCAAAAGATAATTAAAGAAAGGAAACAGTAGAGACAAAGGGAGAAATTAATGAAACAGAAGACAGTTTTAATAAGGAGAAGAGCAACAAAACCAAATGTTAGTACTTTGGAAAGTTCTGGCAAAACTTGCTAAGATAACAGAATAAACAACATAAGACTATGAATAATAAGGGGGGATATTAATATAGATGTTGCAGAATTCAAGAAAGAACATTCTGATCAATTTTATGCCCCAAACAAGAAAAAACTAAGGTGAAGTGAATAAACAAACAGAACTTGCCAAAACTGACTTGGGAAGAAATAGAAAACCCGAAGGGCCCTATAACCATTAAAAATAAATAAAATGACAGGCTCACTTTGGCAGCACATATGCTAAAATTGGAGCCATACCGAGAAGATTAGCCTGGCTCCTGTGCTAGTATGACATGCAAATTCATGAGAATTCCATATTTTAAAAATAAATGTGTAATATGAATAAAACACCAGTAGTATTTGGTTTTGCAAATGAGTTCTACCAGACACTCAATGAACAGAGATCACTGTGCAGTCCTATACAAACTCTTTCAGAGGAGAGAAAAAGAGAAATTATCCTATTCATTTTATGAATAGAAGAATAATGTAGATTCAAAAATAAGTATGAAAAAGGAAATTACAAGGTAATCAGAAACTTGAACATAGTTACAAAAATTTCAAAGTATTAGGAAACATAATCCTGCAATATTTTTAAAAGAAAAATATAATTCCTCATGACCAAGTCAGATTTATACAGAAATAGGTTGCTTTCATATTAGAAATGTTAACTAATGTAATTCAGCTCATCAACAAATTAAAGAAGAAAAAATATTTGTAAATATTATATCAATAGAAACTGAAAAAACATTAGGGCAGGGCATGGTGGCTCACACCTGTAATCCCAGCACTTTGGGAGGCTGAGGTGGGCAGGTCATCAGGTCAAGAGATTGAGACTATCCGGGCCAACAAGGTGAAACCCCATCTCTACTGAAAATACAAAAATTAGCTGGGCGTGGTGGTGGGTGCCTTTAGTCCCAGCTACTCGGGAGGCTGCGGGAGGAAAATTGCTAGAAGCCGGGAGGCAGAGGTTGCAGTGAGCTGAGATTGTGCCACTGCACTCCAGCCTGGCAACTAAGCGAGATTCAAAAAAAAAAGAGTAAGTTTAAGCATTTATTCACGATTTGAAACACAAAACAAACAAAGTCTCTAAACCACTTCTTAAATAGGGAGCAGGGCTGGCCATCACACTCCTATTCAACATATTACCGGCAATCAGTCCAGTAAGACAAGAAAATAAATTTTGAAAAAATAAGGGGGGAAAAAACAAAACTATTATTATTCACAGCTAATAACTATCCTCTATACAGAAACCAAAAAGTATCTACAAATTGTTGTCATGAATAAGAAAATTGAGCAGCATTGCCAGACATAAAATCAACGTACATTGTCAACTTTTGAAAACTACCATTTATAAGAACAATCAGAAAATTAGACATTGAAGAAGAGCTAAATAAATATCTTTCAATGATTATATACTTTTCTTCATAAAAATCTGGTGTGTCATTTGTTAGATGAGTACCTAGGTATCTTGTGGTTTTAGTTGTTGCTGTAAGTGGTATCCTTTTATAGATTGTAGTTTCTTACTATTTCTGATACATAGAGAATTGGACTCCGTATATGCAACTGAATTTTGTATAGTGATCTTATGTCCAATAGCCTTGTTATACTCTAACATTAATTCAAATGACTTGTAGATTCTGGAGGAAAAGACTCGATATTATAAAGATGTTTGTTCTTGCCAAATTAATCTGTACGTTCAGAACAATTCCCATTAATCCAAACAGTGTTCTCATAGAAATTGACAAGCTCATTCTAAAATCTGTATAGTTGAGAATAGGCTCAGGAATAGCCAAGTCTTTTCTAAAGAGGAAAAAAATAAGATATAGCAATTAAATCCTTGGTGGTAATGCTGCAAGAATAGAAAAATAGACCAGTGGAAAAGGATAGAGAATTCAGCTAGCACTCAAACACGTATGCACCAGGAGACAGGTCCAGTGAAGTCCTGAGCAGCATTTCTTGTAAGGGTTAAAAACTGGAAACAATCCAGATGTTCTTCAACAGGTAAATGCAGAAATAAATTGAAGTCTTTTCATACAATGAAATACTTTTTTAAAATTACGTCTCATTGTAAACACATACATAGTAAGGCTCCCTGAACCCATCATATGGATGCAAACAGTTATCAACCTGTGCCCAGTCTTTTTTTTTTTACTGCTCCTTGTGGAGCAGGACTACCTATCCCACAGGTAGTATGCCTAGAGTAGACTTTTTTTTTGAGACAGGGTCTCACTTTGTCCCCCAGGGTGGAATGCAGTGGCATAATCTCAGCTCACTGCAGCCTCAGCCTCCCAGGTTCAAGCAATCCTCCTGCTTCAGCCTCCCAGGTAGCTGGGACTACAGGTGCATGCCACCGCGCCCAGCTAATTTTTATATTTTTTTATAGAGACAGGGTTTCGCCATGTCGTCCAGACTAGTCTTGAACTCCTGAACTCAAGCGATCTGCCTGCCTTGGCCTCCCAAAGTGCCAGGATTACCGGCCTGAGCCACTGCACGTGACCCTAAAATACCTTACAACCATGAAAATGAGCTACAGCTATACCTCTCAAAAATATAATGTTAAACAATAACAAAAAGTTAGCTACAGAGAAGAGATCATAAAACATGATTTCAGATATATACAAGTGAAATACAGGCAGAATAACACAATAGATTGTTTAGGGATACAGAAATATTTGCTGAAATAAAGCAGGGGCTGGTAAAGTTCAGTTTCCGAATGTGGCAGGTGGTTCCACTGGTATTCTTTTCAATATTCCTTAAGCCATGCATGTGTGTTTTATATACGGTCTCTTTGGATGCTTAATGCATTTCATTTAAAAATATTTAATGAGTAAATTGACACGTAACAAAGAGATAGGACTGAATAGAGGAAAACTTGAGATGTTTGTTTTCTTTTTAGTTAATCCCTATGGTCTGAATTTGTTACTATGAACATGTGGCATTTCCAAAATAGCATTATTTTAAGTGATTTTTAGGCCCCTTAGAAGAAGGGAGGTAGTTATTTCCTAGCCTAGAGCTACGTTTTCTTTGATAATTTCACTGAGTGCAGTGAGAGTTGCCTTCTCAGAGCCACAGGCTGCGTCTGGAATGTTAATGCAAGGGCAAATACCTGCCTGCATGGTCAAATATGTACACTGCTAACACGGTAAAGGACGGTCACAGGCTCTGAAATGCCAGAGGGATGACCTTGAGGCCCAGGTGCAGGTGGGGTGTTCAGGGAGGACGGGAGTGACCAATCTACAGGCCTGGGCACCTGCAATGGCTCGGCCGGCACATGCCCTCACGTGGAAGTAAGTGCAGATGTCAGCTCTGTCCTTGTTCACAAAGCCTAAAAAGTCAGGCCTCCAAACCCACAGCTATCATCAGGTGGACACTAAAGCATGAGGGTTCCCTTCTCTTCCTCTACGTGGAAGGGAGAGGGAGCAGGACACTTGATTTCCTTGGTGGCCGAGGTGTTCACAGCTGATTTGAACGCCAGGAGTAACTCAGACTTCTCCCAAACTTCTTCCCCCACTCATGGCACGCTCAGAAATCATCTCACTAAGACTCAGAAATGGCACACTTTGGCGGGGCGTCTGCTACCAGACAGCCTATGTGTGCTTACTTTTATATGTATTCTGTAGCACTGAGTTCTTTCAGGGGTAGAAAAAGTGAGGGCCGGGTGCAGTGGTGGCTCATGCCTGTTATCCCAGCACTTTGGGAGGCTGAGGCATGAGGATCACTTGAGCCCAGGAATTCAAGACCAGCCCAGGCCACAGAGTGACAATCTGCCACTATATTAAAAAAAAAAAAAGGAAATAAAAAAAAAAATTAGCCAGGCACAGCGGTGCGCACCTGTAGTCCCAGCTACTCGGGAGACTAAGGTGGGAGGATCCCTTAAGCCTAGGAGTTAGAGGCTGCAGTGAACTATGATCACGCCACTGCAGTCCAGTCTGGCAACAGAGCAAGACCCTGTCTCGAAAAAAAACAAAAACAAAACAAAAATCATGAGTTGGATATTTTTATCTTCATTTGAAGTCCAGAAAAACTAAGTAACTTGACCACAGGCACTCAGCATCTTAGAAGTAGAGTTGGGATTTGAAAGCAAGTCCCCTGAATGCTCCTTCTTGTGGGTTGAGGGAAGAAGTCCTCGTTGTCTGTGGGCTGCTCTGGGTGTCAAAGGGAAGTCCCCCTCCCCTCTCCTCCCCATCCCACCCCACCCTTCCCAGGGCCTGGCTTAGTAGATGCAAAGTCGTGAGGCTAAACGCAGGCTGCTCCCGCCTTGCTCTGCGGCCACCTCAGCCTGGTGTGTGCTTGTGTCTCCTCAGGAAGCCAGCACTGTCCCGTACCTCATGCTCCAGCAACCTCCTGAGCTGCTACAAGAGCCTGTGGGGGTTCAGGTTCCTTTGGAGACATATGGGAGGCCCCTTGGAGGAGCCGTCGGGGGAGCCACTCTCTGAGGAGCCACAGAAGAGACCTCCCCAGAAAGCGATGAGGACGCCGCCCTCCCAGGCTGTCTAGACCTGGCCCCAGGACACTGAAGATACTGCTCCTGGTCCCCAAGATGTGACTCCTGGAGCTCCTAAGGACTCAGCCTCCAAAGCCACCAAGGACTCACCCTGGACTGAGTCTGGGGGCTCCCAGAACACACAGCTGGGTGTGGGGTCCTCAGGCCTAGGGCAGAACAGCCTATTCTGTGCTCAGCATTCCCAGATGGGCATGCAAGACTCCTCTGGGCCTGAGTGGGCCGAATCCCATAGGTTCCAAGCTCACATTGGTGCTGGCCCTGGGAGTCACGAGCAGAGACGGTGAGACAGACAGGGATGCGTGTACATGTGTATGCATAGGTGCATACGTGTAGGAACATGCATGTCCTCTGAGCAAGGCAGAGGGTATTGCAAGAAAGCACTGGCCTCTCACTCCTTCATGGGTTCTGCAGGAAGAAGGAAAGGAAAGGAAAAGATAGAAAAAGGAAGGAAGTAGCTTTTAATGAGCACCTACTGTGTACCAGGTGCTTCCCTGGCATGAGCTCTCGTAACCCTTATAGCAGCAACATGAGTTTACGGCAAGAGTCACCACCACCCTGACTTTACAGAGGTGGAAACAGACTCAGAAAAGTGTGGGACCTGTCCAAGGCCACTCAGCACCGAGAAAGTGGGCCTGGCACATAGGAGGCATGCAAAAATATTTGTTGAATGGGTGAATGAATGAGAGGATGGGTGAAAAGCCAGCCCTCAAGCCCATACTCCTGACACTGCACTACCCCGCCTCTCAGGACAGAGGGCAAAGATTTCCTTGACTCAGCCACCTGCCTCCTAGCAAGGCTTAGAGCCCCAGGCTCTGGGGGTCCCTTCCTGCTACAGTATGACCCTTTCTGGTGCTTGTCGTCAAGAAGCGGTGTGTGGTGGACTTGCTGGGGAGAGTGTCTGCAGCCAGCCACCATGGAGGGAGGGGTGGAGGCTGAGGGACTGTAATGGTTATGAGTGGGGGATTTGGGCCCCAGCACTGTCTGCTGGCTGCATGACCTTGGGCACATCACCTAACTCCTCTAAACAGCTTTTGAGTCCCCTGTCCAAGAGGGTAGGCTCCCTGTTCCTATTTACAGGATCCATAAAGAAACAAAGAGATAGGGTAGTGCCAGCCTCAGAGAGAGGGGGCTGTGAATGGTCTTCTGCCACCAGGGCTTCTCAGTGGCATCTCCTGGCTGACCCCGACACTCAGTGTTCCTTGGTTTCCAAGATGCCCTGTGGTCTTCCCCCTCCCTGACATCCTTGACCTCTCCTTTCTGTCCCTTTTGCAACTCATTGTCTTCCTGCCATCAGATGTGGCTGTTCTCCAGGCTCAGTCCGGAGTCCTCTCTTGTCACTCAACATCTCTCCCTCTGTGACCTCATCTGCACCCACAACTCCAGTTACAAAGACACGAGGTTCAGTTATGAAATCGCTCACAGATTTATGACTGCAGGCTTGGCTCCTTCCGGGAGCTTGAGACCCACTGCCGCCTCCGCAACACCTCCACCTGGGAGATTCAAGGGCGCTCTCCCTCAGCGTGTCTGCAGCTGCGAGCCTGCCTTCCCCCTGCACCCGCCCTGCTTCCCAGCTCCCCTTCTCACACCAAAGCCTTCACAGGGTGAGGGTCCACCTTGCCACCTCCTTTTGCCTCAGTCCTCATGGAGTCCTGGCTCCACCGTCTGCTGGCTTCTTCCCATCTACCCTGTGTCACTCCATCCGGCCACCATCGTCTCCATCAGGACAGCTGGAACACCTCAGCACTTCCACCCCCACCTAGTCCACCCTCCACCTGACAGCCAGAGTGGGCCATGCCAGAGTAACCCAGGTCATGTGTCGCAGGTGGATAAAACCATCTTCAACCTGGCCCTCAGGCCCTGTGTGCTGGGACCCTGCTGGGCCCTCTCCAGCCTCCCCCTGCACCAGGCCTCCTCCATCACTTCACTCAGGACCTGCTGTCCTTTTCCTTTTGGTTTGATTAACTTGCTCTGCCCATTCCATGTTCAAAGCTGTTTCCGTGACTAAATGCCCCTTCTGTCCATTTCAGTGCTCTGAACTGTCACTTCCTTCAGGAAGCCCTAGTTGACCCTCCACACCAGGCCAGGCCCCTGCCACACCCCTCAGAGCTCTCCTTGGAAGGCACTGGCACGGCTGTGATGTCACAGCTGTTTGTGTGACTCCTTGAACGTTGTCTGTCTCTCCTCCTCCCATGGAAATAGCCATGGGTCCTGTCTATTTCCAGTGACCACTGTCTGACTAGCCCCTAGAGGAGAGTTTGTCACATGGTGGGAGCTTAATAAATACGTGTTGGATGAATGAGCAGAGAAAAGAGACAGTGCAGAGAGTGGACAAAACAGATGCTTTCCGCAGTGTATCTGCCAACAAACCTAAAGGCATGATTTGCCCTGGTGACCCCCAGAGGTCCTTAGTCTCTTGGCTGAATTCCTTCTGGAATCCCCGGAACCATCTCTTTGGAAGGTTTCCCAGGAGTCTGAGGCAGGCAGGTCTCTCGGTCATGGCTACATGACTTCGAGTGAAAACAAACCAGTCTGGCTGATCACAGACTCAGCTGGTCACAGCTCTGGCCCGAGGCGCCCACGCACCACCCACCACAGCAGAGGACGCCTCCAGGTCTGTCTCTGGGCTGCCCCCGCCTTCTGCAGCCTCCTGGGGCCTCTGCTGGCTGCAGAAGTGGGGTGCATGCTGCCTGGAGGAGGAACATCTGTGGTGGGACCCCAAATCCCATGTTTGTGTTACCATCGTGTTCCAATAAAACTATCGAAACAGATGCTGCCTCACGCTTTTATTTTTTAACTTCCTGGTGAGGAAATGCTTCCCAAACTTCATCATACGGTGTCTTGATTTAGAAAAAGAGTCATGTTGAAATGCTGGGGTAAAGGCCAAATTAAAAATTGCCTTGAAGTTTTCCAGAAGCTAGTTTCATCTTAAAGGGCCACACCAGAAGTGAGGGGAGGGCTGGTCAGAAGGACCCGGAGAGCCAGGTAGTTGGGAGGAGTTTGGTAAGTGCTCCTGGAGTGGAATAGTTCTGAAATTGTCAGATGCAGAGACACCTTTTTACGTGGGAGAAAGAGGCACCTTTAAAATGGAAAACCTGCCAATCAAGCAAGCCCACAATAGAGAGTGGGTGGATGAGGCGCAAGTGAAAACCAGGTCAGGAGAAAATGCACGGATTTCGTGCAAGGAACGAACCTCAGAGCTACCAACAGAAGGGTTTTGAGGAGGAAGGAAGGGAGCAGGCCGGAGTTGAGGATGATGTTTGATCACCGCAGTGTCAGCCGTGAGCTGTGCTCCCTGGCATGGAAGGGAGGAGGCTGGAGAACGAGGAATTCTGAGTCTCCAGCCCTCCGGAAGAACCCACCAAGACACACCTTGACAAATTTTCACAAGAAGCAGAGAAGAGATTGTGTGTAAATCAAAGCTTACGGGAACTGCTCTGCTCAAAATGAGATTTTATACATATTTAGGGGAGGAAAGACAAAGCTGGAAGACTCGGGAAAGGTGAAGGTAGTAAACTGGGTTGCAGATGATGCTAAACAGTCCTGAACTGAACTGCTGACCCCTGAGTGACAGCCCCGGGTGTGGTGAATATCACGGCTCTTTAGAGGCAAGCAGCCAGGGCTGGGGCCTGGGAACTGCAATGCCCAGAATCCTGTGCCAGCAGGCTCAGATTCCACCAGTGGGAATCAGAGAAGCAAAAACCAGGATCGCTAAGTAGGCAAAGGGGAATGAGGTTGCAGAGGGGGAAGAAGACCAGAGAGTTTTTGGGAAATTACTAAGACTCGGGGTGTGAGGCCCAAACAGGCTCCATGGGCAGGTTGGAGGCTTGGTGGCCACATTAGGAATTGTGTCTCCTCCTGAGAGTCACGGGAAGCCTTTGAAAGGTTTTCAGCAGAAGGGCTAAAGCCATTCGGTCTCCAGTGGAGAAAATAGATCAGGAGGAGGATCGGGGGCAGATCGTGGGGGTGGACAGGAATATTCTATGAGCATCTGCTCACTGCAGACCTCAAGCTACATCTGGGAACCCAAAGGAATCAAAGCCCGTGCCCACCTGAAAGATGGGTATGCACCTAAATGTCAAAGGTGGGAAGGAATGAGCTGTGTGGAGAGCAGGGTGGCTGCGGCCGGGAGGGTGGCTCAGTGCGCGAGTGTGGGAGGAAGTGGATCCAGCAGCCAGCTGTGAGGTTCTAGAGGAAAAGGCTCCTGAGTACCCCAAGCTGGGTGGTGTTTAAACCCAGTTTAGATGCAAGGTGGGTGCTGGGGAGTTGCTCAGTAGCCAGATTGAGGGGTGGTTTGGAATCCCATTCTACTCACATCGACTGAGCCCCAGCAAAGCACCCGGCAGTTCACCATGGCTTGGTGTGACCCTCAGGACTGCTGTCGAGGGAGAGTTCATCATCCTTATTGTCCAGATGAGGGAATGGAGCTCGGGGAGTTCAGGTGGCTCTCCCCATGTCACACAAGCAGGAAAGCATCGCTGGGGACACACATTTCCCACAGGAATTCCAAGCATCCAGTGAGAATTCAGGAGCCTCAAGCATGCAGGGTGAATGGAAGGAGCACCCTTCCCAACTGCCAATAGACCTCGGAGGTCTTTGCAGAAGTCAGTGCCGTGTCCCTGACCTCATTCAAGGTCACAGAGCACAAAGTGCTTCTCACATCCTGAGATGCCACCTGGCGAGCCGCTGCACTGGCCTGGCCTGGCCTCGACCCTCACTCCATGGGCCATTTAGGGCTTTGCCAGAGTTCTCATGCACCTGGTGGCCCTGGCAGGACTCCCAAGGAAATAGTGACCCAAAGCGACATACAGTCTGGGCCACGTGGCTCCCAGATAAACCTGTCCATCACTTTCCACTGACTTTTACGAGCCCCTTCCTGTATCCAGACATGATGTCAGCCCTTCTACAGGCACCATTTTGTCTCTTCTGCAGCCAGCCATCCCAGGCAGAGAATAGCATCCCCACAAGCGGTTAACAACTCCAAAATTAACAACCCGAACAAGCAGCGTAGCTGGGGCTTCAACCAGATTAGCTTGTCTCTAAGGTCCGGATCTTTTCTTTATATATTTATCTTGAAATTAATTTTTAAAGACATAAGCGATACTAGACATACAATCTCTTTTTAAAATGGAAACATTACAGAGAATGGTAGAGTTCATTTGACATGCCCCCCTGACATCTTTTTTCCCTAGCAATTTAGCATGAACTATGCTAAATGTCTCCATGCAGCCACTGTCACCCTAGTTTGCTGTATGGTGTTTGGTTCAGTTTTATTTGTTTTTTAACATAAAAGTTATACTGTCCCTAAGGAACCAAACTCAACAGTATGTCTTCAAGTTTCAACCAAGCTACCACTGAAAGATCTCCCTCATTATTTTTAGCCATGGAGGGGTGTTCCGTGGTATTGGCAGTGGTAGGTACCCTACAGTTTAGCTGTATTCCTAGCCACAGACATTTGAGTCATTTCTATTTTTCAGCTATTTAAACAGTGATATGCTGATCATCTGACAATGTTTCCTTGTGCACATGTGCAAGTGCAGGTTTTGGTTGTGTGTGTGTGTGTGTGTGTGTGTGCGCGTGTGTTTAGCATAAGCATACCTGCAAGTATCCTTCTGGATGTGGAGTATACATGCCGCCAAACAGCCCTCCAGAGACGCACAGCACGGTCACACTCCCACCAGCAACACTGGGAAGAAATTGTCTCTTCACAGCTTCAGCATCCCACCCATGCCTTGTAGTCCTTCTAGTCCTTCTAGGGATGCCCTACTTCCAGGGCAGGACAGAAAATGTAGGTAGAAGAAATACTCAACACCTCTCCTGAGGCTCACCCCAGGCTCTCCATGAGCTCTATCAAGTTCTGTCTTCCTCCTCGGATCTCTGTGGAGGAAGCCAGCCCTGCCTGAGTCACCCAGATATTAGCGGCTGTATCAGCTAAGAAGGGTCACAGTAGTGCTGCGTAACAAACATCCACAATATCTCCCAGCATATGGCAGTAAACATTTATTTATCTCATTCGTCTGTAGGCAGCTCATTTAGGATGGGCTCTGCTGGGATGGTTCAGCATTGCTTCCAGCATCTCCCATGCTCTCCTGGGACCAGCAGGGACACCCAGGCAGTTTCTTCTCTGGGAAATGGCAGGGACATAAGAGAGCAAGCCCAGAAACACATGTGCATTTCAAATTTCTGGGCATCTCATCTGCAAACACACCATGAGCCAGAGCAAGTTCCACGGCCAAGTCATGGATGGAGCAAGTAAATCCTCCTCTCCACTCTCCAGTGGAATGAGATGAGAGGTGAATGACTATCTAATCCACCACAGAAGCCAGGCCAGCTATGAGCTGAAATCTGCCTGACACCAGAGTCCTGCAGAGCAGGAGACTCAGGATGGAGACAGGGTCCCAAGTAACTGGAAATGAGTCCTTTAAGCTCCTCAACTCCCTATTACTGAACCTGCCTTCAGTCTCCTACACATGCCACAGTGATTCTCTACCCTGCCCCACAGTGAGGTCTCTAAGACTCAAATCTGGGCCTTGGCACTGCTTGGCTGTGAGCTTCTCAGTGTTCCACCCCCACCACCACTGCCCTACTCCCATGGTCTGGACCTGCCTAACGGTCCAGGCTCACTCACACTCCTCCCTGTCTACTGCACTCTCCTCTCTTGCTCAGGGACCCAGTTTCTCGTGCACACTCTCACTCCATGGTCATGTCCCCTGCAGAATTCCTTTCCCAGGCATCCTTCAGATCCCAGCTTGGGCCTCATTTCAAAGTGATCCCTGTACCTGTTCCCAGAATAATTCATTACTTCCTCCCCTGGCACACCCCTCTGTCCAAGAGACATATCACAGACATCCCAGAGGGTCTAACTCAGATGCTTTCAGGGGCCACCAAAGCTCACTGGCATAAGAAAAATAGAAGAGGGTGCCTGGCAATTTACAACCAACGTCCCTGCTGTTGATCTGCACCCCAGCCATGCTAATTGCACACATGTCCATATGACCTTGGCCAAAAGGGACCACAGCAACTCTGCTGGACGATAATGCTGCCACCTGGGACTGTGGGCCCAGAGTCTATTTTTCAGGAGAAGACATATATTTGGGTATTTATTATGGATATTAGAGGGGTTAATATTTGTAAAGCTCTAAGAAGGATGCTGGGGACATAGTAAATGCTGTATACATGTTAAAGTAAGTGGATAGATGGAAGAAAGGGAGGGAGAAAGGAAGGAAGTGGGGGAGGATAAATTAGATAAACCTCTCTTTGAAAAGTTGATAATTGAAAAAATAAAACATTAGTTGGGTCTGGTGGTTCACGCCTGTAATCCCAACACTTTGGGAGGCTGAGGTGGGCAGATCACGAGGTCAGGAGTTTGAGACCAGCCTGTCCAGCATGGTGAAACCTGGTCGCTACTAAAAATACAAAAATTAGGCAGGCATGGTGGCGTGTGCCCGTAGTCCCAATTACTCAGGAGGCTGAGAATCGCTTGAACCTGGGAGGCAGAGGTTGCAGTGAGCCAAGATCGCACCATTGCACTCCAACCTGGGCAACAAAGAGAGACTCCATCTCAAAAAAAAAAAAAAATTAAAGCACCATACTGAAAGAACCAAGCCTTTTTATCAGCCACATTTGACCAGAAGGCTGCCAGTCTGTGGACTCAGAAACAGAACTGCTCTGTTACTCTGGGGGAGCCCCTAGAGGAGAGAGTAGGGGTGGGGTGTGGCCCCTGACCAGAGCAGACACCACCAAGGATGCCCCTCCCTTTCCCTCTGCCCCCACCAACGCCGCACACACACTTCCCTCAGCTCCTTTGGGGAAACTGGAGAGAGCAGGGAGACCTCAGAGGACAAGCAACACAGGGAGATTGGAAATCGCCTCTGTCTTGACCAGGCTTTCTCTGCAGGGCTCCAGAGAGGTCCCAAGAGCCGCCGGGACCTCAGAAAGGGCCTTTAGGGAACCCACTCCTCCCATCTTCATCACCGTTGCCCTAGGTCAGGCCTCTGCCGTACCTTTCTTGGACTCCCCCCTAGCCTTCCAGTCCTCATTCCCTCCTCATCCAACGTGTATGGACCCCTCCCTGTGCCCCAAAGGGCATCTCAGAGCCAGCAGGTCATGGTATCTGACAGGCTTTGAATTCCAGCTGAGGGAACAAGTCACACACGAGTTCCTCCGTCCACTAATGAGGATAAGCGTGGTGTCACACAGAGTTGTTGGAAGGTTTCAAAGGATGTCATGCCTGCAAAGTGCTTGGCAAGATGCAACCAAAGAGCTTAGACAGTGTCATGTGCTCAATAAGCATGAGCTATTGCTACTGGCAAAGTGCAAGCCATTGAATGCTCTTCTGCTTAAACGCCTTTGTGGCTTTCATTACCTTTGAATGCAGAGCTGGCTACTTGGTTTGGCATTCACAGCCCTGCCTGATCTAGCCCATGTAAACTTCCCTGCTCCCACATGGATGCAGTTTCCAGCTGTGAGATGTACACACCCTACTCTAAATGGCACATCCTTGACTTGTCGATTCTGAGCCTTCCAAATGTCAAGCCTTTGCAGGCTGCCCCTCCCCAAAGCAATGGAGGTCCTCCACCAACCTTGGAGCTCAGTCCAGGATGTAGGGGCCAAGTCAGGGCTGCTCTGGGCATTGAAATTGAACATCTCTTAGACTTAGGGACAGAGGTCATTCTGAGTTGACTCCAAGATCTTCTCCCAGAGACCTGGCATTCATCTGATCTAGAGCCTGAGCCCAAGAGAAAAATGTAGGTGACTGACACAGGACCCTGGGTCTTATTCTCTCATCCATGACATGGTAGTACTAGGGACATTTTCTTTATGCTATTTATAACCCAAACTGCCTTTTCCAAAGAACATCCCTTATTGTTAACTAGGTCCCCTTTGTTCTGCTGTGCACCTGGATGAATCTGAAAATGCATTTATCTGCATAACAGTGGGAGCAGAATTTGGAGTTTGTGAGGTACAGTTTGTGGGGTAGCAGGTGGTGAGGAGGAGGGACGAGAAAAGAGATAAAAGTCGCTAAGATGGGGACAGAATGAAGTTAACCATGTATATTCCCAAAATGACACTTGGAAGAAAAGTGAATGCCTCATACTCATTTTATAGTTGTACACACTGATGTGGTGTAAACCCTTCTCCACCTCTCCTCCTACACAAAGATCTCCAGGAGAGACCATGGCACTCATGAGTATTTTGGCTTTGGTTGGGGCCGGGGGTGGAATCTGGGAAAGGGGTGGAGTTTGGCATCTGGGCCCAGATAGATCACAACTGAAAGGACCCTAGAGGAGGCAAGTTTCCAGAGGCAAAAAAGACCAGGTGCTCCGGATCCTTTGAGAAGTCACTGGAATCTTAGGAAGGCTGTGGTCTTCCTAGAGGGCAGTGAATGAGTGAGATCAAGCCAAACTTGTCCAGATCTCAAGGCATCAGGAGATCACAGATGCCATTTTAGTTACACAAGGTTAATAAAATCTACCTTACAGGTTGTGTTGAGGATTAAGAGATGATGAATGAAAGCATTCGATACATAATGACAACATTATTTGAGGTGGATTTTCTTTGCGGTTGTGACTCCCTCCAATGCCAGAAACGATACTATAGAAATGTCCAGTTTGAAGTTTTAGGTCTCAGGCAGCATAAAATGCTAAGGAACTGGGCGGATCTAAGCAGGTGTTCAAATGATTTGAAATGCGTATGAGAGGTACAGGGGTGAGGACCCTCTCAGTTCTTGAAAACTGTTTCCTCTGAAACACGTCACTAAAGACAGGACCGACGCAAGCTGAGTTAGGGTGTGAGCCAGCCAGATGGTGGGAAGCCCTGAAACATCACGGAAATACACCACACTGTGCGAACTCCAGTTTCCAGGATTGTTCTTCTCCCACAGCCGGAGAAATGTTCTTTGGTCCCCACACTTGGCCCTGTAGGGAACTTTTCCAAAATCCCTTGTTGTGCTGACCCTTTTCTGGAGTGTTGTTTTGATTGAGATATAATTCACATACCATAAAATTTGCCTTTAAAGTGTATAATTTAATGTATTTAGTATATTTACAAAATTGTGCAATCATCACTGCTAAATTTCGCAACTTTGCAAAATTTTGTATCATCCCCAAAAGAAACCCCACACCCATTAGCAATGACTCCCCAGCCCCTGACAACCATGAATATACTTTCTGTCTCTGCGGATTTACTCACTCTGGACGTCGTGCCACACACGGGCCATCAGAGCGAGCTTGGAGCCCACAGTGTCCTCGCTGAAATACAGGAACCCAGTGGTTCATGCCATCAGGCTACTTACCAGTAAAAAATAATGCATTGTCTAGAGCTAGAACCCTTTCCTGTGCTTCCCACTAACTTCTTTGATTTGGATACTCCCCAAACAAAACTAAGGAAGGAACAAAAACCACAAAAAAAATGGGAAATGTTTTGCTAAGTATTTTCTGAGTACTGACTCCACTGTGACCATGGAAGTAAGCAGGTAAGTGACTTTGTTTCTGTATATAGGTTTTGTTAACAGAAAAATCAGTTTTTCCCTGACCCTGCTAGATTAATATTGAACAAAGATTGAAAGACATAGATCTGAAGAAATGCCAAATCATTTACCTCCCTGGGAGCGTTGATCCCAGCAGAGACTTATCCCAGAAAAGCCCTTTTCTCCCCCTTTGCATTGTTAAGAATTTTTACCCAAAACTTTGGAAGAAACCTAAAAGGTGACGGCATGTCCTTTGAGCGTCACATGGGGGGCCTCTCTAGCAGACCCGCCCAGGACCACCTGATTCTCCAGGGGAATGTCCCCTGTGTTTGACTTACTGTTTACTATTGATTAGGGCCCAGACTCTGCAAAGTTACATGTTAACTTGTAGAAGATTAAGTCGCAAATAGTTCCTTTTGGCCCATTAGAAATGCAAATGGTTTCTGTCCAGTGGGAAAGACACTGCCAAGGGTTATAGTTTACTGTCCCGTGGGACACTGACCTGTTTGTGTCTAATTCAGCAATCCTATCCCAAGACATTCTTTCACTGATGGTCTTTAGCTGTTTCTCAGATTATTTTTTGAACCAGCTCTACCCACCATCCTACTTGTTCTCTCATTAATGAGCTAAATTATTCTGTGTCTCGTGTTGACTATACATCTGTGTGAGTCATGTGTTTAATCTTTTGAACGGTATGCTTTAATGAAATCTTGGGTTCTAACCACAGCCAGTGGGCAGGGACGCCCCCTGCTGGCAGGGCCATTTTATCCATTACACGTCATAAGCACAAGCTTTTCAGAAGCTTCCAAAGATATTTGGGACCTGAACAACAAAAAAAAAACCAGAGCCTTTAAAGCATGAAAAAAACTGCAAATTTAAAATGAGTTCACATTTGATTAAAATCTACAAAATGCAATATTTTATTTTATTTTTATTTATTATTATTATCATTTTTTGAGACGCAGCCTCGCTCTGTAGCCCAGGCTAGAGTACAATGGCACAATCTCGGCTCACTGCAACCTCTGCCTCCCTGGTTCAAGTAAGTATCCTGCCTCAGCCTCCTGAGTAGCTGAGATTACAGGCACCCACCACCACGCCCAGCTAATTGTTTTGTATTTTTAGTAGAGATGGGGTTTCACCATGTGAGCCAGGCTGATCTCGAACTCCTGACCTCAAGTGATCCTCCTGCCTCAGCCTCCCGGAGTACTAGGATTACAGGCATAAACCACCATTCCCAGCCTAAAATGTAATGTTTTAGATGTCTACAAAGTACAACTTGTCAACCATAGCTCAGCTCAATTCACAATTACATTAAAAAAATCTTTAATATGGGATATTCTGAGTGTTTACAATGTCTGTTCGGAGTTCCTCAACACAAAGAGGGAAGGCAAGTTCTGTGCATCATTTTTACTTAACATGAAATGAAAATGAAAATAAGCATGTACATAAGGGCATTTGCTTGCAGGGGCAGCAGCCAGTCCCATCTGCCATATTTCCGAGATGAGATTGATCTAAAACTGTAGAAACCGCACTCCACCTGTCAAGGCCACCCTGGCTTTCCAGGATCTGGCGGGAGAGTGTGGGCATAATTCATGCCCTCTCCTGGATCCCTCTGTCACCAAGACACTAGGCCATCTGTGTGGTGCCTTGCCCTCAAGGCCACTGGGTTCTTGATGCTAGTCAGCTGTCCATTCAGGCAGCAAGAGACCCGCCTTCCCTCTACACAACCTGCCAATCTTCTTGAGGATGTGTGCTCATAGAAATCCCCTTCTGCTTTCCTGGTGACAATGGCCAGCTAATGAGCTTGGCTTTGTGGAATCCTTGCTGCAGGCTGTGAGAATCTAACACAAAAAAATACTTTGGGTTTAAAGAACAGCTCTCCTTTGCTCTGATTTTGAGCTGCCTCTTGAGCAATTCCTTGACCAGCTGGTATCATGGGTCACTCCGAGGGGTGAGGAAGAGGTTTCAATGAGTCTTTCTTATCTCCACGTCCACAGGACACAAACCATTTCTTGAAAGATTTAAATACTGATTTTGATAATTTAGAAGTATCAATTTTGGCCAGCCATGGAGAACATTTCAACCATAAGAAACTCTCAACCAGGCCAAAATTTTAGAGCCGTGGGGTGGGATTAAGACTCTTGTCCTCCCAGTTCTGAAACCATAGTCAGGCCAGCACTAAGTGTTTACAAAACCAAATTCTATTTTGACCCCAGATAAGAGGAGAACACAGATATGCAAACTGCAGGCCACAGGGCCTTTGCCAAGGGGAACCGCACTCCTCACTGGGCCTCAAAACCCTGAGATATGAGCTCTGGCTCCAGTTCAAGTTCTAAGGTAACCTTAGGGGGCCTGTTACTTCTTTATTTGTACCTTGGTTTTCCCATCTGTAAAAAGGGATGAAGGATCAAGTCAGGATTGAATGATATAATGCAAATAACTCATCTAGCACATACCTAGTACCTAGTAAATGTATGTTTTATAGGTCCCATAATTTTGAAGTAAAAAAAAATTTAATTCATCCTACGTGTCACCAAACAGTAAAGATTTCCAGGTTAAAAAATATATATATCCTGTGGTTTAATGTTCGATGAAGGTCCTTTTTATACAGACACCCTAATTTGGGGGGCCTTACTCCACATCTCAGTAACGCACTAAGATGTTCCCAGACACCACCTGAAATGACTCTCCCCAGTGTTAAATTCAATTGCAGTTCACAAGCTGACATAACAGGACTGCCTGCAGAATCTGGTTAAACGGAAACACTGATTAGCTTTGATTCTGCAGTCTTCTTTTCATATTCTGGAATCAACTTTATTTTCATTCTTTCTTTCTTTTTTTGGTGAAAAGCAAGCTAGAGGACTGGAAGGAAGGTGACGAATCAGTGAGAAGGGGAGGACATCCTGGGGTGAGATTATAAACAGCAGCAAGGGCGTGGAGGTCTTTCTGGGGATTGTTTAAATATTTACCCCAAATTTAAATAGAATGTGACTTTTAAAAATGGAAGGAATTAAAAATCCTTTATTTGGCAAAATTAAATCCATCATTATTCTTCCAAACCAGTGGTCTCAAGAAATACAAGTGACATGTTATTAGAAGAAAATGTAAATGTTTCATTTTTGTACATTGCTGCTGGGTGATTCCTGCTACCTTGTTATTTCCTGTATTTATTGCCATGGCAAGCAGCTGTCAATCAGGGCTGCCCCAGCAGGGAAGCACCGTCTCACACTTAAATCCTTTCCTCTATCCTAAAAGCTCTCCTGCCCAATGTAGAATGCAAACCTCCGCATTGCTCAGCCTTCTTTGCCCCTAGGGTGCAGACATATGACTTAGAATATCCCGATCAAAGGCGCGAGCAACTTTGATTTAGAAATAAGCTCCTCCGAGCAGTGGGATGGCAGAATCATATGACAGTCCTATTTTTAGTTCTTTGAGGAACCTCCATACTGTTTTCCACAGTGGCTGTTTAATTTACACTCTCACCAACAACGTGCAAGCGTCCTCCTTCCTCTGTATACTCACCAGCATCCATTATTTTTTGACTTTCTGTTGAGGCTGGGATGAGATGATATCTCACCGTGGTTTCTGCCGGCCAAGGTGTCAGAGCCCCAGCACCAGGAAGAGGTCGACTCATGGATTGGTTAAAAATATATATATATGCTGACAATAGTATAGGTTTGAAAAAGGAAGTTTATTAGAAAGGAAGAACGCTGCAAAAGGGTGCAACGGGACACCTCAGCAAGACAGCTGAGCATGCGGCAGTGGGTTTTTCCTTAGGGGTATTTAAGGACCTTCAGGCAGGAGCTCAGGGTTGGTGTAAAATGAGTTTCGGCATGGCATTCCGGAGATGTACAGACATTTCAGTTACTTATAAAAGTTGAAAGAGGCCTGGAACCAGATGCCGACTTTAGATACTAGGGAAGTCTAATTATTTCTAATTTTCTCCAGATAGGGAGTTTTGCCTCTGGAGGGCCTGTCTGAGAGTCACCAGGTGGTCTCTGCTCACTTCTAAATTCTTCAGGTAAGGCGCTTTGGTCCCTGGGACCCCTCCAATGGTCACCAGGTGATTTTCACTCTCCTCACTTCCTCAGTGGATTTCCATGATGATAGACGTTGAACATTTTTTCATGTACCTGTTGGCTATTTGTATGTATTCTTTTGAGAAATGCTTATTCTAATATTTTGCTTATTTTTCGTCAAATAACTTGGGCTTTTTGCTATTGAGTCCATCAACAGATAAATGGATAAAGAAAATGTGATATCTATATATACTTGTATTAGTCCATTTCATACTGCTGTGAAGAAATATCTAAGACTGGGTAATTTATAAAGAAAAAGAGGTTTAATGGACTCACCGTTCTTGAGGAGGCTTCACAATTATGGCCAAAGGCAAAGGAGGAGCAAAGGCAAGTCTTACATGGTGGCAGGCAAGAGAGCGTGTGCAGGGGAGCTGCCCTTTAAAAAACCTTCAGATCTCGTGAGACTTATTCACTATCATGAGAACAGCATGGGAAAAACCCACCTCTCTGATTCAATTACCTCACACCGACATGTGCGTGTCAGTGTTACCTCCCATGATACGTGGGGATTATGGGAGCTACAATTCAAGAAGGGGTTTGGGTAGGGACACAGCCAAACCATATCAATACATGATGGAATATTATTCAGCCATAAACAAGAATGAAATTGCTGTAATATGAATGGAACTAGAGGTCATCATGTCATGTAAAACAAGCCAGGGACAAAAAGACAAAAATCACATGTTCTCACTCATATATGGGAGTTTAAAACGTGGGTCTCATGGAGATAGAGAGTAGAATGGTGGTTACTGGAGGCTGGAAGGGGAGGGGATGGGAGGACGAAGAGAAGTTGATTAATGGGTACAAAAATACAGTCTGATAGAAGAAGGAAGATCTAGTGTTTGATAACTTAGTGAGGTGACTAGAGTTAACAATAATATATGGCATATTTCAAAATACCTAAAAGAGAAGAATTTAAATGTTCCTAACACAAAGAAGAGATAAATATTTGAGGTGATGGATACCTCAGTTACCCTGATTTGATAATCACACATTGTACACGTGTATCAAAATGTCACATGCACCCCATAAATGTGTCCAACTATTATGAATAAATTTTTTAAAAAAGAAGGGAGGAAGAAGCTCCTCTGTGCAGGACAGAATGTGGTGGGCTCTGGCAGTAGCTGGCTTGCCCCAGTGCACAGGCTTCCAAGGGCAGCCCCAGCTCCCAGCCAGGCCAGTTGTGCTGCCAATCCGTGAGCTTTGTAATAACCCCTATGCTAATAAATCTCTCCCTGCTTAACACCCAGTTCCTGGCCTGTAATATGTGTTCACTGAATTCTAATTACATGAATCTGCTTGAGGAGAAGGACTGGCTCTGCTCTGAGGTATGTCTTCCTTACTAATTGGGAAACCAGGGGCTGTGTCCTTCAGATGCTTTGCCAGAAAGTGCTCAGCACAGATCAGGCCCCACTGAAGGTGGAAGACAGGGAGGAGGGAGCAGATGTGGCCCCCCAGCCCTGCCCCTGGGCTATTATAGAAACCCCCTTTTTTCTAGTATATTCCTGGAGATACCTCATTCCTGCCTGAGAAGATTAGAACAAGGGGCCCTCCGAGGACCACCTTCAGACCCAGGCAGGAGGAACCTTGCTTTGGAAGACCTGGCCCTGTCCCTTCAACGGCCCCCTTCTATGGGTCAGGAGTCTATGGGCCACCTGAAGCCCACCCTGGCGCCCCTCTAAACCACAGTTGCAGGAATTGGGTCCTGGATTTCCTTGATCAAATGGTGCTAAAACCCAATTATTGGGCCTCTACAGGCCCGTCCCCAAGCCAACCTCTCAAGGGTGGACCATGAACATGGCTAGGCCCAGGGGTTGCTACTTATGAGGGGATATGGAGTTTTAACCATTGGGTATGCATAAGACCTGGGGTGTATGGGATGGAGCCCAGGTGAGAAGAGACAGAGCAGGGTGGCCTCCTGTCAAGACCCAGCTCTCCTCCCCATACCATGTTCTGGTGCAGAACTCCAAGGAGTCCAAAGATTCCAGATTTGAACCTGGTTTTCTAGGTAGTCTTAAAATTATACTTTCTCAAGATCAAAACATAGAAGCTATTTAATTTAATAATGTGTCTATGTACCGGTTACCTATGGCTGTGTAACAAATGACCCCAAAATTTAGTAGCTTAAAATGACACACATGTATTATCTCACAATTTGTGTAATCAGGAATCTGGAAACTGCTTAGCTGGGTTTTCTGCTTCACAGTATCTTGGGAGGCTACAGTTAAATCTCAGCCCAGGATCTACAGTCTCATCTGAAGGCCCAACTAGGGCAGGGTTGGCGGCTGAGCTCAGTCAGTGGCTGGCTGTCAGGCAGGCTGGCCTCAGGTCCTTGCCAGGAGGAATCTTCTTCACCAAGGCACGCATGCCAAGAGGCATCATGAGACTGTAACAGAAGTTACCATTTTTATAGCCTACTCATGGAAGTGACACCCGCATCACTTTGTCTTACTCTACTGGTTAGAAGCAAGTCTCCAGCCAGCCTACCCTCAAGGGGAAGAAGTCATACAAGGGCAGGAACATCAGGAGGTAGAAATTGCTGGGGCCATCTTAGGGGCTGCCTGTCACCGCTTGCTTGATTTTTGACTTGTAAGTATTTAGGTATGTGGGATGTCATCCTCCTAAGCTCCACAAATCTTAAGGGCAGCCCTGCTCTTTCCTGTGAGACTCGCAAAGCACCTCCTTGCCATACCTAAAATGTCTCCCCTTGGGGGCTCTAGCAGAATCCAAATGCATCACCTGCCAGGCCTGGGACTCTGTGCTCAGAGCTCCCACTGAGAGCCAGTGCTCCCGGATCACAGCCCTGCATCCTGGACAGATGAGCAGAGCCCAGTTCAGAGGGAGCTTCCATGAAGGACAGAAATTACCACCTCCAGCTCCAATTACCAGCTGAGCTAATTGCAAAAGTAATTGCAAAAATAATTGCAATTGAAGGGCCTAATTACCAGGCTGGGCCAGAGAAGCGCTTCCTCCTCGCCTTTGGGGGCTCCTGCTGCCTCCTAGGGACTGCAGACAGGGTGAGAATCCTGTTCTTGAGAGAACAAGAGGTCTGGCCTGTGTCCCAGAGACCAGATTGTCAGAGATAGACCAGTCGTCCTCCCCATGATAAAGCTCCCAGGCCCCAAGAGTAGCCTCTCCCATTGGATTTCCGCCTTGGCCCTAGACTCGTAAGCCACCTGGCTCACTCCCGGGCTACCAAGGGCCAACAATTACAATATTACAAGCGATGGGCTCCTCGGCCCTGGCATCTGGGCCCTGGCCCTCTCCCTGCCCTCTCCTGCCCCAGGCACCGTCTCTGCTGCAGGCACTGTCACCCTGGGACTGGGTCCCCCCTCACTGGCCAGTCCTCCTCTCAGGGCACCCCTATACTTCCAGCCTCTAGATCTCACAACTGCTCACAGGACCAGCCCCCTTACAGCACCCACGCCTGCCCAGCACATCTGGCCCAGGGCAGCTAACCCCACTCCCGCCAGGCGGGAGTGGGGAGCAGTGGGCGGGGCCGGGGAAAGGCTGCACCGGGAAGGTAAGGGAGGAGGACTGGGACCAGATAAGGGAGGGGAGGCAAATCTGCTTGAAGGTCAATGGCCCCGAAGCTTCAGGGACCCTCGTTTTCTAGGACGTCCCATTTATCCTTTTATACATAATTTGGAGATATACCCCAAATCACGTAAGCTGCAGGGCTCCACTAAGCCTGGCTTTGCCGCTGGACGGACTGGGATGCGTGCGGAGGACGCGGAGCAGGCAGAGCCGCCAGGAGGGCAGTGTGGCCGGAGCCCTGGGCAGGAGCCCCGGGGAGCCTGCAGGGAGCGGCAGAGGATCAGGCAGAGGATTAAACGACAGAGGCAGAGGGGCCGGCCGGCGCGGAGGAGACCGGTGACCTCTGTCCTGAGGGCAGTGGGCCCCACTGGAAGGTTTCCAGCAGAGGAGTGGCCAGGTCCCTGCGAATGAGACAGGTCTCCATAGAACAGGAGCTCGCCCAGGGAAGCCCTGGCCTTTCTCGGCCAAACAGTCCTCACGTCTGATTCCAGGCTCTGCAGGGACCTTGCGGGGCTCCAGTTTGTAGGGGAGGCACCATGCTGGCGGTATAGGGCTCGTGGATGGCTGGTCTTGGGGCTGTGGGGAGAGAGTGGAGGGGCCTAATCGAGGGCACAGTGTTGTCACCCGGGGCCTCCCCTATTCCACCCTCATATTTTCCACAGTTACGTAGGAGAACCTTAGCTATGCACCGGGCAGCTAACCCAGTGCAGCCTTTCCCCGGCCCCGCCCACTGCTCCCCACTCCCGCCTGGCTCCCCACTCCCCCCAGGACGCCCCGAGCTTGACTTAGGATGGTCCAATCTCCCTGCGTGGGCATCTCTCTGTGGTTCTGATCCTCCCATGAGGCTGGGGGCCCGGGCTGTGCGGCGAAGTCATCAGCGTTGCGACCTGCAGAGTTCAAGGAAATGAATTTTTTTTTTTTTAGATGGGGTTTCACTCTTGTTGCCCAGACTAGAGGGCAATGGCACCATCCTGGCTCACCGCAACCTCCGCCTCCCGGGTTCAAGCGATTCTCCTGCCTCCGCCTCCCGGGAAGCTACAGGCACGCGCCACCATGCGCAGCTAATTTTGTATTTTTAGTATACACGGGATTTCTCCATATTGGTCAGGCTGGTCTCGAACTCCCTATCTCAGGTGATCCGCCCGCCTTGGCCTCCCAGAGTGTTGGGATTACAGGCGTGAGCCACTGCGCCCGGTCGAAATGAATCAATTAATGAACACTTTTCCCACAAATAAGCAAACACATGAACATCTGTTATATGGTCTCGCAGGGTTAAACATTCAGCTGTCCCAAAGCAGGGGCTGCTGCACCAGGAAGGTTTCCAACTCTCCCACAGCCACCAACCAGCCTTCAACTCCCAGCGTCTCCAAACCAGGGGACGTCCAGGCACGGGAAATCCACCAGGGGGCAGTGCAGGACCACGAATGCCTACCCAGCCAGCTCCTGTGAGTAACTGCCCTCCCTTACCCTGCAGAAACCATCTCTCTCTAGCGCCAGCATTCCTAGGCTCCCAGAGTTTCCTACCCCTTTAAGTTAAACAGAAGAAGAGTGGAGCTGAAGAGTCAGGCAGATCCAGGATCAACCCCAGCTCTACCATTTCCACCCTGGCTGTGTGAATGCAGGCATGTTCCTTCCCCTCTACGAGCCACAATTCTCTAACCTGCAGGGTTTCTATGATGACTGCCAGGGTTCCCTGAAAATGATAAACTGCCAAACATAGACTGGTTATTGGTTAATTCAGTCCCACTGTCTGATTTCCAAATGATGCCATATTAACCCAACTTTAGCTTTAGGGGGAAAATGTTGCAAATGCCAACCCATAACAAGGTTATGAAAAACTCTGGTTTAGTCTCTGTTAAAGACATCCTGAACGGGTTATTGATTTCATTTTTTAAGGGGAATGAGAGAAAACAGGAGCAAACCTTTCTGGGTGCCGATTAAATTTGTAGTTAAAAGTTTATGATATGAGAGACAGTGGTTCAGCAGAGCCCCGAGCCCCAACTCGCAGCCACTGGGCACTGGCACCCATCATCCACTGGCTCTTTTCCCTACCCTCAATCTGTGAGCTTCTCCAGGCTGTAAAGGGGACTGCTGCCTGTCTGGAACCCCAGTGGCTAGCTCACAGGAGGTGACTGAGAACTGCACACTGCATTGCTTTGAGGATGGCTTTGGGAAATTCTTTCCCCCAGTCATTTGGGTTTCTGTCTGCATCACCTGTAGGTTTTGGCTGCAAGCCCTGAACACTGACTTGAGTGAACTTTATTGGAAAGATGTCAGGTAGCTCGGAAAAAAATGAAAGAAAGCTGGAGGTCTGAGCTCAGCGAACACCAGGGCAGCTCTGGGGGCCAGGATAGAGAGCACTTTTTCTCTCTGCCAAGTTGCCCCCACTGTAATGAATGACTTCTGGTGGTCTCTGTATGATGCAGAACACCTGAAATCAGGCCACCCCCTGGCCTGGCCTGGCCAGGAGAGCACAGGACAGGATGGATGTCCCAGGACAATGTCACATGTAACACGAAAGGGCAAGTCCCCCCAGTGAAATGGGCAGAGAGGCCTGGTGGCCAAAGGTCAGCCAAATTCATGATTGTTCAGTACAGCAAGTCCAGGCTGAGACTCCAGTCCCTGTGATATTGATTCCCACCTTGGTGCCTGGGCCCAGCCCTGCGCGGGGAGCTCAGAAAAGTGGGGACATGAGAAGGAGCAGGCAAGACTCTGCTGTTAGAGTGTGTGAAAGCCACTGAGGAGGCTCGGCTCGGGGAGGACAAAGCAGAATGAGCAAGAGTGAAGGAGGGAGGCCCTCCCTGCAGCCAGGCAATGTCCTGGCTGTTCATCAGTTTGCCAGCCACTTGCTGTGCAACCTCCAGCAGGTCCTCGGCTCCCCTGAGCTCCAGTTTTATCATCAGTAAAGACTTTTCTGGGCAAGCATAGCTGTCCCCTGCAGTCCCACTGTCCAGCAGTGCTTTACTTATGAAGACTATCAACACTGGGGTCACTGAGGACTCAAATGCCACCCACCACCGTACACAGGCACACACACACACACATACTCACACTGACTCACCAGACCCCAGTGACAAAGAGGCCCCTACACATCTCAGGTGACTAAATAGGACGTTTCTAGAGCCAGGGAAGCTTGCCTTGAGTTGGCTCCCCCAGCTTATCAGCTGTGCGACCCTGGGCTTACTGGGAACCCTGCAGCCCTCTGACCCCAGCCTTCTGCTTGCAGGTCATGCCACAGATGCCAGGGTGGGCTATCCAGGGAGTGGGTGGCTCAGTGCGGCCCCTCCCTGCCATAGGAGACTGACCAAAGTGGACATGAAGAGTACTAGTCATACCCAAGGGTGGCACTGAGCAAAGCCGCCTATGTTAGGGCAACGCTAGCTGCTGGAGAAATAGACCCAGTGTATGCACACTCAAACTCAGCGGAAGTCTACTGCTTGTTCATGTGATAGTTCAAATCTGGAAAATCCTGACAACCCAGAGAGGCCCCGCCTTTCTATTTTCTCTCATTTTTGCTTGCAGGCTACAGAAATCTTGCCTGAGCGCATGTCTTTCTTGTAAGACCTTGCTATAAGCAGCAAAACACAGCAAAAGCCAGTGTGTGTTTCTATGAGCAGAAACACCCACTCGCTTTCAGGATTTTCACCTCTTCCCCTGGAGCTGCCAGTTCCCTGGCCTTTGTCTTCCTTCCGTATTATTTTAGGCAATGAATGGCTCATCAGATGTGCTGTGGCTGCATCACACAAGTCCCGCACTTTCCACCTGGGATATCTAGTCTTCGCTACTCACTGCCCACACCTGGAGCCATGCCACGTATTTAAGGTTGTTATGGCAACGCCCTTGCTTCAAGGTACCAATTCCTGTATTGATTAGAGTAACACAAGCTCCTGAAACAAATAGATCCAAAATGAATAAGGACTCAACACATCAGATTTGGTTTCTTCTTCACCTGGTGGTCCTGAGCCTGTGGTTGCAGCCGTGGGTGGTGGGAGGGTTCTCTTCACGGTAAGCCACGTACCAGGCTTCCACCCCCGGGAGCCACGTCCCCTTGAGCACAAGGACCTTGTTTTCATCTCTTCCAGACTCAGGGAGGGAAGAAAATGAGGGACACATTTGCTCCTTAAATGCTTCAGCTCCAAAAGGGAACCCGTCCCTTCTGCCCACATTTTATGGTCCAGAACACAGAACTCAGCCCACGGTCCAACACACTCCAAGTGAGGCACGAACCAGGAAGAAAGGAAAACAGATTCAAGGTGAGCAGCCAGCCATCAAGAGGGAGGCACCCTGCTTTTCCTCGGGGGGTTCTCGCTGGCCCACCCCACATGACTAGTGGCCCATCCAAGGCAGCAAGTGTTGACTTCGCTTCTGATGTGTGCAGGCCCCGAGCTGGGAACCAGCAACAGCAAGGAATCAGATGCCATCTCTATCCAATGAGTTCATCATCTAATGGACAGACCAGAGAAACATGTGCTTCTACCCCAGCAGGACCAGACAGAGAGGGGTGCTGAGAAGGTGTCGAAGGAGCACATGTCTGACTTCTCAGGGGAGATGGCATTGGAGCTGAAAGGTGCTGGAGTTGATCCTGTAGAGGAGGAAGGTGGAAGGTAGGTCTCAGACAGTAGCAAGTCAGTCAGCAGGTGGAGTGGGGTCACTGGCGGGGAGACCTGAATCCAGTCGGCAGCTGCGAGCTGGGAGAGGTGGCTCCATCTGTGGGTGATGAAGCAGAGGCCAGTGTGGAGCAAGATCTCTAGAAAGTAGGATGTCAGGTATGAAGCCATTAAGTTTGTGATCTGATGCGGCTATAACAGATCACAAACTTAATTGCTTCAAGCAACACAGATGTAGGACCAGAAAGTGTTGGAGACCAGAAGCCCAAAATGATTTTAGCTCTCGCAGAGCTAAAATCAAGGTGCAATTAGGCTGCTTTCCTTCTGCAGGCTCTAGGGGAAAATTCATTGCCCTTCCTCTCCCAGCGTCTGGAGGCTGCCTGCATTCCTTGGCTTGTGGCCTCAGCCAGCAGCTGCATCCCTTCCACCTCTGCTCCTCATCCCTTCTTGACTCTACTTATAAGGACAGACCCTTGCGATTATATCAGGGCCAACAGATAAGTGGGGCTCACCTTTCCAGCTCGTGATTCTTAATTACATCCTCAAAGCCACTTTTGCCACGTACGAAAACACACACACAGGTTCCAGGGACTAGGACATGAACATCTTTGGGGGTCATTCTTCAGCCTGCCCCAGCTGGTCACTCATGCCGGCAGTCACCAAGAGAGAGTACAGGCAAGATGAGGCGGCACCGTGCAGAAGGCCATATCACAGTGACTGGGAAGCCCGGAGCTCTCAGATGTCTAAAGGAAAGGTGGGCCAGACATGGTGGCTCTGGCCTATAATGCCAGTGACTTGGGAGTGCTGGGAAAGGACAGTGTGGTCCCTGGCTAGGGTTCCACCCCCGCAGACTTAGGTGAGGACAGGCACTCCTATCTTTGTGCCCAAATGTTGCATTTCTCAAGACCACCATCCTGGGCCTATAAAAACCTGGGATCCTAGCAAGGCAGAGACACAAATGGCTAGACGTCACAAGGAACCCATTGGTGGAAGAAGATGCAAGCGGCTGGTCATCAAGAGCACACCGGGGGAAGAACACGCTGACAGACACCGGTAGGCCGGCTGGCCATCGACCAGCTGAACCACACAGAGTTAGGTCAGAGTTAGGCCAGAGTGGTCGGAGAAGAGTCAGGCTGCACAGTGGCCCGACTTCAGGGGAAAACCATCTCCCTTCTGGCTCTCCCATCTGTTGAGAGCTGCTTCCACTCAATAAAACCTCGCACTCATTCTCCAAACCCAAATGTGATTCGATTCTTCTGGTACACTAAGGCAAGAACCTGGGATACAGAAAGCCCTCTGACCTTGCAACAAGGCAGAGGGTCTAATTAAGCTGGTTAACACAAGCCGCCTATAGATGGAAAAGAGCACTCTGTAGCACACGCCCACTGAGGCTTCGGCTGTAAAAATTCACCCCTAGACACTGCCGTGGGGTTGCATCCCTACAACCTGTCGGTCTGCATGCTCCCCTAGAGCAGCAGGGCACTGAAGAAGTCAGCCACACCCATATGGCACTCCCTGGGAGGGCGACAAGGGAGCGTTTCCTGCTTCACCAGCACTTTGGGAGACTGAGGTGGGAGGATCGCTTGAGCTCAGGAGTTCAAGACCAGTCTGGGCAACATGGTGAGACCCCCATCTCTATAAAAAATACAAGGATTAGCTGGACATGGTGGCATGCATCTGCAGTTCCAGCTGCTGAGGAGGCCGAGGTGGGAGGATTACTTGAGCCCAGAAGGTTGAGATTGCAGTGATCTGTAACCATGCCACCGCACTGCAGCCTGGAAGACAGAGTGAGACCCTGTCTCAAAAAAAAGAAGGAGGAGGAAGAGGAGGAAGAGGAGAAGGAAGAGGAGGAGGAGGAGGAGGAGAAGAGGAGGAGTGATAGTGGCAGCAGGAAGCAAGACAGCAGGACCAGGCCCTGCCATGGCCATCTGTATTTTCTTGCCATAAATCCACTCTCTCCTCCGGTAACTTCACCCCAGGTTTCCTGATGGAAATACTTCTGTACATTCTTAACCCAACGATCAGCCTGTGACCCAGTCAAAGTCAGTCAGAGCCTTTTCTCCCCTGGCTCGGGGTGGGGGGGGGGGGGGTGGGCGTGGCCCAAGCCAGGGCAGAGAAGCCTTTCTTGGAATTCACTCTGGAGCTGCTGGGGAAGACATTGGTGCTGGGGGCCGCTTTGAGAGAGCCCCTCTGAGAATATACAGGAGGAAAGCAGACTTGAGGGATGAAAAGAGATGATGACAGCATTTGGAAATCTGCATCTAGCTGTGCAGAAAGCGAACTCTAGATTTCTCAATTATGTGAACCAAAAAAAGAAGAAGAAATCAGCTTAATCCCATTTCTAGCTGTCGCAACCAGATAAGTATTGACGAATCCAGCCCCTGACACTGGTCTCAGGTTTTGAGGCTGCCTGCTGTGTCTCTTCTCTTCCCCTGCCCTCTCCCCTCAGCTTCTTCCCCATCCTTCAAGGCTGTGCTCAATGCCCCCTTCCTAAGGAAGCCATCGTTGACTCAGATTCTCCCGTTCCCAGGTTGGCCTGGCCCTACCTTAGGGTCCCAGCGTCTCAGGGTGGCCGCCTCACCCAGGGTGCCCCTCGCAGCCCCCTTGTCTTTCACCTCTTGGGTAATGGGTTGCTTGTCTTCTCTGATCACTTGCAGTCCCAGGGACATGACTTTCCATGGCTCTGTCAAAACCAGATGCTGAGCCGCGGGAGAGTCAACAGCGCCATCTGAGATCCAGGGAAGACTAGCATGATTGGCCCTCGCCAGAAGTTGCTGTTCCCTGTTCTCAACAGGGTCCCCAATGCCAATGTGGGGCTTCTCACCCTCTTCTCTGCAAGGCCAAGGTCACCCCCAACAGAAGAAATGAAATCATCAGGCATCCCCCCCAGACACAGAGAATCAAGAAGAATCCTTGGAGGTCCTGGTGCCTTAGCTCTTCCTTGTCTCTGCCCGGTGGTGATGAGCACTGACTTGAACGCCTCCAGAGACAAGGTGCTCATCATCTCTCTGGCAAATCATTCTCTTGCTGAACAGTGGGTCCAGGTCTATGCCCCTGAACTTGCCTTTCCTCTGTCCCTCCAGGAATGCCTGGCTGGGTACCTCCCTTAACTCACTCCTCAGCGCGGCCCCCAGCCCAACATTCCCTGGCCGTGCAGTGGGACTGTCTCTTGCATCTCCCACTCTGCTGCCCCCATCCACATTTCTGCAGGCCTCTCTCTCTTACTCTAAGTATTTCCACCTGTTCCCTGAGGAATCACCCAGCTCTAAGAGCAGAAAACAAGATTCTAGGCACCCCAGAGTTCTTAATTTCACCCTGGCTAAGCACATGACCACAGCCACGCCCCAGGAGGGAGGGGAGCAGAGCACCCCCCACACTCAGGCCTCCACCTCCAGAGGGCCCTGAGCTCAGCCCAGGCTGTGGTGCTGGGTGGAGAGGAGCACGTGGGCACTGTGGTCAGGCCAGGCACCCATGCCTCGCCACAGGTCACTCACCTGGGGCCTCCAGGCTGGGGGAGGCCAGGACTGCATTTCCCGGCATGGCAGCTCACTCTTATGCTCAGACAATGCCACTGAGCCTGGGGGAAGCGGCCTCATATTGGAATCAGCGATGATCCTCATATCCAACTCCAAACACCTCGGCTCTTCAGAGCTTCTAAGACCCCGTGACCCCTGGGCTACATCCGGCCCCACAAGGCTCTCAGTAAATGCCTGGGGAAGAGAAGGGGTGGGAGGAAGAGGAGAAAGCATTTCTGAGCACTGATGAGTGCCAGGGCCTTTTACTGACACCTCATTCACCCCGTCCCTCAAGACTGGGTGGTTGTCCCCATTTTCAGAGAGGGATCCCGGTTCAGGCAGGGTCTCCCAGCCAGTGAACTTCAGAGCGGGGACTTGAGCCCAGCCTGTTTGATGCCTAAGCCACCCCACTCACTGTCTGTCTTTGCCCTTCCTTCCTGCACTGGAGTGCACTGTGATGTGCCATCGCAGCCAGAGGCTGCTGCTGAGGGGACAGGTCTGGCGGCTGTGCAGCTTTGTCCCTCGGGAGGAAGGGTTGCTGCTGAGAGGGGGATGCAATGAAGAACCAGGGTCCAAGAGGGGCTGCAGCAATCTTCAGATCAAAACGCCAGACTTCATGAGCCCAACTGCTTCTCAGGACTGCCTGGCAAGGCCTCTGCTCCACTCCAAATCCCCCTCCTCCCAGAGGCCACCGCAAACCTGCACACTCATGCACCCCATGCACGCTGGCCTCCCAGCTCAGTAACCCACCTGGGCACTGCCTGGCCAAGCCTGGCTCAGGGGCCTGCGATGGCAGGGGAGGGGAGGCCGTGCAGTCAGTTACTCCAGGAACATCGTTTATTATTCTAGACACCACTTACCAAGACCCCACCGTGTATGTGGTAGGTTCCAGCTGTGCAACTCTCAGTCTCGGTTTCTTATCTGCAAAATATGACAGACTCTGATGTCTGCATTAAAAGTTGTTGGAAGAAATAAATGAGTAAGCCCGCACAGAGTGTCGGCTGCTATTATTACTATATTCCTATTATACTGTTTCTAATCCTGACAACAACACAGCTAAGGTAGTGCCGTTATTCCCATTTCACAGATGAGAAGACTGAGGCAAAAGGAGGGGCAGGACCTGGCTCAAGGTCCAGCGGAGAGAGTGTGGAGCAACAACAAATGCTGTCTTTACCATATCGTTTCTATGTTTGCCCAGCATCATTTCACCCCCAGCAGCACATCAGGGCCAGGGGCTTGGGGGTCCATCAGACCGGATCCTCCATCCAGTAGGGAGATAAACACATAGACAATTGCAATTCCAGGTAGTGAGAGCTGGTTGCAGAGCCCAGGGGGCTGTGGGGAACACAGGAGAGCCCCTTACTCAGCCTCGGGCGCTGGGGAGAACTCATGAGAGGCCAGCTCTCAGCCAGGCCTTGAGTAACTAGGACTTTATGAGGAGCGGTATCCCAGTTCCTGGGGAAGCAACTGGAACTGAGCCTGGCTCTTCCCCTTCGCCATGTGATTACTTGATTTTGAGGGAGTGTTTGCCTCTCTGAACATCTCAATAGTGGGAGTCTCAGCAAGTGCGTTCCGGCAGGGGTGAAGACTGTGTTGGTGTGGACGCCCCACACTGGAGGGATCCATGGCTCGCAGAGTCTCCTCTTCCCTCAGTCTCCAAAAGCATAGCGAGCAGCTCCTACCCGTCCCACCTGGGACACAGGATCATCATTATCTCCTTTTACAGCCAAAGCTGCTTAGGCTGAGAGCTGACCTGACCTGCCCCAAGGTCACACGGGTTCTGAGCCAACTCTGCATTCACTGGGTGCTCACTAAGCGCTCATCCCTCATTTGATCCTCCCCACCTCTCTGAGAAAGTGGAGTTATTTGCTTCCATTTCACAGATGAGGGAGTGAAGACCCAGGGGAGGTGTCAACCTGCACTAGAGCCTTGAGGGTCGCTGGGGCATGGCCAGGACAGGGCAGCCTTCAGCCTTCTTTGACACTCCCTGCCCACTCCTGCCCAAGCATCTGTGCTGATGGCCCCACACAGGCCCCTGGACAGGCCCAGGGGTCAACACAAGCACCCTGATTCCATAAAGGTTTTAGGAGTTGACAGTTTAATGCCCAGGTCCCATTTTTCAGAGGAAATAACCTTATCACAGGGGGTCAGGTTAGCTGTCAATAGGACAGTAGTGAACGTGGTGGTTTCTTCACCAGTAAAACAGAAATAATAATAACCCCCCCTTCTGTGTCCATGAACTCAGCCCTGATTTCATTCAGAGACCCATCCCTTGCCTCTCTGAGCCCATGAGGTCTGGAAGAGAATGAGCCCCACCCCAGCTCCAGGCATGGACCCAACAGGGCTGGCCAGTGTGTTACCATCCCTCAGGAGGGTATGGATCTGAGTCCTGGGGCTCTGAGTGTCTATGATGGAGAGGAAGGGCTTTCGGTGGAGCTGTAGAGAGGAGAGGATGGAGCCAATGACCACTGTGCCACAAGTGAGAGCCAACAGTGGAGACCAAGCCAGGAGGTAGACGGGGGTCCCAACGCCATCCTTGGATTGTCTGGACATGGCCTCAGCTTTGGCTGAAGAACCTCCCCACTGGAATATTTAGTAACAGAAACCAATACATTTCTCCTTTTCTTTGAGCCAATTTAAATCAGGTTTCTGATACTTGCAACATCAGAGACTTGACAAATACAGTAACCCAAAACGGAACTAAAATATCACATTTGCCATGAGAAAATACAAAAAAGCATTAACATTTTAATAGTAGTAATTAAACAAACAGGAAAACAGTCAAATTAAATAAGAGCATTTTGTTTATCTAGAAGGCAGTACTTAAGAGAACATTATTTATTTCAGGAAGAACAAGGAAGAATAGTCAACCGCATGGAAGCAGAGTAGATTGTGGTTGCTAGGAGCTGGGGAGGGGGAAGTGGGGGCTGTTCACAGGCAGAAAGGTTCACTTGTGCAGGATGAGAAGTTCCAGAGACCTGCCATAAAGCACCGTGCCTGCACACAACAATACCGTATTGTACATCTAAAAATCTGTTAAGAGGGTGGATCTCATGGTAAGTGTTCCTGCCACAATTTTTTTTTAACCTGAAAAAACCTACTGAACTAGGGAAAAACAGAATAAGAAAGAAGATGAAGACTTCCAGAAATCTGAAGAAGGCAGTTGGGCACTCAGAGAAGATACCACCAAGGATGGAGTGCCAGCCGCATGCCAGGCGCTTGCTCAACTGAGATTGTTTACACCTCAAACACCCAGCACTGCCGGTGGTGTTACAGCCACTGTCACCAGTGAGGAAATTGATGTTCAAAAGGAATAGACACTCAGCCATGCACACACAAAATCTGCATCAAGCTCCATCTCACCCCAAGTCCAAGACTATTTCCTCATCACATAATTCATTCAGCAATCATGTATTAAGGGCATATGTACTACCAGACCCTGGGATGGCTCTGTGATCATCATGTGAACATTCTAGAAGGAATCCAAAAGAGGAAATTAGTGGTGAAAATCAAGGCCAGCAGCCTCAGACAGGAGGCTCCAGAGGCTGCCTCCATCCCCAATTATTTCAGGGGTCTCCAAGTACAAGGTGGAAGCTCAAGACCTCTGACTACAGGAGCTGTTTATGTCTTACTGAACCAGCACACCCTCTGGCCCCAAGACCACTGCATCCTCTGGCCCTAAGAACAATACACCCTCTGGCCCTGGACCAGCATGCCTTCTCTCTCCTTAAGACTGGCACATCCTCTTGCCCCAAACCAACACAGCCTCTATCCCAGGATCAGCACACTCTCTGTCTCCCAGGCCCAGCATCTCCTCTGGCCCTGGAAAAAGCACATCCATTGTCTCTGGCCGCCAGCACAACCCCTGTCCTTGGCACTGATGCAGCCTCTGCTCTTGAGAAAAGCGTTAACAGTCTTGCCTGAAAACCTCTCAACTCTTCCTCACATAAACAGGAATCCCTTGCAGATCATTATACAACCTCTGTCCTCTGGTTCAAGTGAAAAGCAAATCCTTTGTAAATCTTCTTGAAAATTCCATTCAGAAACTGCATGTGAGAGACTCCTAGAACTCAGAACCACACAGAGTCAAGCTGGACCCAGTTTAGCCAGAACAGAGAGCAGGACTGCCACTGCCACCATGTGAGCACCTACTGTGTGCACCCAGTGGGGAACTGTGAGTCCACATGGGCTTCTGCCTCCCTGAAAGCCCCGGGGGGCCCCGTCAGGGGGTGGTGCTGGTCAAACAGATAAGAAAATGGCAGCCCAGAAGATGGGCATAGAGTGATGCAGGGCAGAGGAGGACTTGAACCCAGACTCCTCTGTCTCCAGAGGCCGTCCTACCTCCTCTTGTTACCCTTGCCAGCACACTGAGAAACAGTAACCAGGAAGGAGCAGAACTCAGCTCTTCGGTTCTTCATTGCTGCAAAAAGAAGCTCAAAGCCCCCCTCCCTGGTATCTGCAGAGTAGGGGTGCAGGGACTCAAAGGAACAAAGTCACTCCCATTCTGCCCTGACATCCTCAGAATGTATTGCAACACTCTGGGAACAGTCTCCTCAGCCCCATAAATAATTGAGAACCCATGCGTCCTATGGCATTTCTGCTGAAATCATCACTCACCCACACTCTTTGTGCTTTCTGCAGAGCCAAAGAAATTCTTGCTGATTTTTTTAAATGCAGCCTTTTGTTGAAACTGGTTTTGAAATTCAGCATCCACTGAATAGGTGTTCAGTTCCCAGTCTAAGGCAATGGAGGCACAGAGATGACCTGGATGAAGCTCTGACCCCAAGGAGCTCAGACTCTACTTAGGAGAGAGAGAGACTCAACAGACCCTTAGACTGCCACAAGTAAATGAGTCACCAGAGTTAAGGAAGCAGGGAAGGCAGGAAGAGTGATGGTGATGGGGAAGTGCAGACTGGCCTGGTGGGTCTGTGCCTTGCAAGGGGAGCAGGAGGAGACAAGGGAGGGAGAAAGAAGAACCCTCTAAGTTGTTCTTAGAAGGGGGTGGGGGATAAGTGGGGAGGCAGCTTCATGGTGGAAAGCTCTGCTGTGAGCTGGGTGCTCCCTCTGTTCCCTCCAGTCTTCAGTAAAGCTATTAAACTCACAAAGTTTCAAGTATGATGGTGTTTTTCAGTGGCAATGGAAGGACAGCAAGTTGCCCACACCAGTAGTCAAGAGGCCAACCTGAGCTGACACCCACAGGTGCAGGAGCTGAGGACCGCAGGGGAGGCAGGCCAGGGGCATGCAGCACTCAGGGAAGCACGAGCTCTGACACCAAGGCATTCAGCCACCTGCACCAGCTTCTTCTGGAGACAGGTGGCTCCAAGAGACACCTGGCAGTGGAGCATGGTGTGAACACAGAGAGAAAGAAGTGACTTGCTCTGGGGTGGGGTGAAGGGCCTTAAAAAGGGGGTGAGACTGGAGACCGAGCTAGGAGGAGGAGAAAGGGAAGCATTTCAGACACAGAGCCCCAAGGGTGGGGGATGTCTGTTGCCGTGGCTTCTCAGCCTTTGTTCCTTGCTTTATTTGGTAACCACACACACTTTCCTCTGGGACCCCGAACTCTTGGTCTCCGTGGTTTATGTGGTCCTTACCCCATCCTCCCACCTGCAGGAGTGGGTTTATAATCTGGGCTTGGCCAATCTGTATACTCCATGCCCCACAGCCGTTGGTTTACAGATAGACACATGACCCAAATCAGCCAGTGAGAATCTGCCCTGGGAACTTTGTTGGAATGCTTAGGAAAGAGGCTTTCTCTTTTCCCAGGACAGGCCAGTGGCCACCATAAGGCTGTGCCTGCCTGAGAATGGAGTCAACACAAAAGAAACCATATTTTTAGATGCAATCTTCAAGCACTTTGCATGTCTGAAGCTCCCTCCCCTAGACATTCAGTTACTATATTAGTCCGTCCTCAAATTGCTATAAAGAAATATCTGAGGCTGGGTAACTTATAAAGAAAAGAGGTTTAATTGGCTCATGGTTCTGCAGGCTGTACAGGAAGCATGGTGCTGGTGTCTGCTTCTGGGAGGCCTCAGAAAGCTTCTAATCATGGTGGAAGGCAAAGGGTAAGCAGGAGAAAAAGAAATGGGGGAGTGTCACACACTTTTAAACAATGAAACCTCAAAAAAGAACTCAGTGTCACAAGGATGGCATCAAGGGGACAGTGCCAAACCATTCATGAAACCTGCACCCTCATGATCCAATCACTTCCCACCAGGCCCCACCTCCAACATTGGGGATTACGTTTCAACATGAGATTTGGACAGGGAAAATATCCACACCACATGAGTTACATAAGCCAGTAATTTTCCACTTTTATTTAAAAGTATTCAAGCTGGCTTATCATATGTGTGGCCTCCACAGCTGTGATGGTGGCTGCAAAGACCTCTATGGGGAAGACAGCTGGTGTGTCCAGGAAGGGTGAAGTGCTCACTCTGAACGGCTGTGGCTGGGTCACACAGGACCACGATGTGAAGCCAAACATGGGCCTCGGGAGCCAGGAAAGAATTCTAAGCAAGGCAGTGATATACTCAGATATATGTGTATGGACTCACTCTGTTTATTCAAATGTGTTTAAAACCTAGAAAGAATTCCCAAGTAGAGTGTGAGCCAGACATTTTTCTTTTCCAGTTTTGCAGTCTGAAGGTGCTATCCAAGGTACTGATATCCCCCAGAGGGCTCTTCCAGGAAAGGGAGCAGGCTGAGTGCTGTGGGAGGAAACTGGCATGCTGGCTCCTCCGTTTGAAATGCCACCTAGTTCCCTTCCCTTGCATCTGCACAAGTAGAATCAGTCCTGTGCTGCCTCCCTGCTCCCACAGAAGGGAAAGAAAGATAATGTGTGTACTGATACCACCTGAAACCAGCCTCAGGACACACAATCTTTCGTCTTCACTCTGCCTGGTCTGACAGAACAAGAGACTGATAAAATTCATGGATAAGAGCACCAGGAAATGAGTTTTTTGACACTTCCCCCTTTGCAAATAGCCAGAATGATTAACACACTTCTTTGTTTTTAGAGGCAAGATCTCACTCTGCTGCATAGGCTGGAGTGCAGTGGGGCAATTCTAACTCACTACAACCTCAAATTCCTGGACTCAAGCAATCTTTCCACCTCAGCCTTCCAAGCAGCTGGGACTACAGGCATGTGCCACTATACCCAGATACTTAAAACATTTTTTTGTAAAGGTGTTGTCTCACTATGTTGCCCAGGTTGGTCTCAAGCTCATGGCCTCAAGCAATCCTCCTACCTCCACTTTCCAAAGTGCTGGAATTACAGGCATGAACCACCATACTGGGCCAACACACTCTTATACAGTTGGTAGTAGGTTGTGTTATTGGCCCCAGTTCTTCACCTCCCACTATGTCCAAGCCCTTTGTTATGTGACTTTGGAGTCCTTCCCATGAATCAACAGAGTGTGTTTCTTCTTTCCTTGACCTTAGCCATGACCATATGACTTGCCTTGGCCAAGAGAATGTGGTCAGAAGACATGGTGAGTCTGTTCCAGGCTTAGACCTTAAGATGCAGAAGCGTTTCCACTGGCCCCCTTGCACCTCTCCCATCTCTATGAGGAGAGCAGGCACCAGACAGACAGCTGTCGGGAGATCATTCTTCCTGTCTCTAAACATCTTGTGAGCAGAGGCCAGGAATGGCTATGTAATTTGCAAGTCCCACTGCAAAATGAAAATGCAGTGTCCCTTGCATTTATTAAATTATTAAAAATGTATTTAAAATTATTAAAAATTTCAAGACAGCGACAGCACAGCATTCAACCAAGTGTGGGCCCTTCTTTGTGCAAAGCCCTGAGACTACACAGGTCCTATATCCAAAAAACTGGCCCTGGCAGAGCTTTTGTTTTAGACCAGGGGTCAGCAAACTATGGTCTTCAAGTCCAATCTTGTCCACTGCCTGCTTTCATATGGCCCTAGAGCAAAGAACGGTTTTTACACTTTTAAATGGTTGGAAGAAAATCTAAGGAAGAATACTATTTCATGACGTGCAAAAATTATGTTTTATTCAAATTTAAGGGTTCATAAATAAAGTTTTATCAAAATTCAGTCATGGTTATTCATTTATGTCTGGTCCGTCTGTGTCAGCTTTCACACGACAACAGCAGGCCTGAGTCATTGTGACAGAGACTGTGTGGTCTACAATGCCTGGTGTTTACTTTCTGACCTTTTACAGAAGAAGTTTGCCAACCCTGTTCTACCCTAGACAGAAGAGTCACCCAATCAATTCCAGCCTGTATCAGCAGAGCATCAGCTGACCTGCAGCTCTCTAGGAATGAGGGGTTATTGTTGCATGCTCCTGAGTCAGTCCCGTGGTGTGTAATGCCACAGTAGCTAACTCTTCAGGGTGCAGTTAACCTTTCTCAAAGAAAGGTACCTGGAATGAGTTCAGATGTCCATGGAGGAGCCTAAACGACATTGAAAAGCATAGAAATCAGGGTTCTTTCCCACTGTCTTTAGTTCCTTCTCATTTTATCAAAGGGGAAGCCTCAGCTTGGTCCTGGTAAGTCCTTAATGCTCTCCTCACTCTTTAAGAACAAACAGGGCGAGCCTTGAGCTCCTCAGGTAATGGCATCTCTCTAGAACAGAATGAGTCTTTGTTTTTATTGTATTTATTTTTATAATGTACCTTCTATTTCTGGCAAGCAACACTAGTTTTCTGTCTATGACAGTACTTTAGTTTCCTTTAAAAATGCAATTCTTTACCTAAAAATTGTGATTTATTTTAGCAACAATAAAATGGTGATATCATTAATAAAAATATTGAGTAAGTCATTGTGCAGTTGAAAGCCAACGTAGAAAAAGTCACAAAGGCAGTGAACAAACGACTGAAGTCTGGGAAACACGGATAGAGATGACAGCTGAGACCCCCTCCCTTCTATGGCTGCAGAGTGCAATGCTAAGCTTCTTAGATCTGGGATGCCATTCCCTGACTCTGGCACTATCTCTGCCACTTACTGGCTGTGTGACCTTGAACAAGTTGCTTTACCTCTCTGAACCTCAATCCCTTTGCTGCAAAATAGAGATGCTAACCCCACCTCCAAGGCTGTAGTGCACACTGCTGGCTGCCTGCCTGCCACCATGCTTGCTCTTCTGACCCATACATGTAGAACCTCAGTTTATTCAGGTATCCGCTACTCCCTGACGTGGCCATGAGCTTTAGGAAAGCTGATCCCAGCCCAGGAAGTGGTCTCCTTGCCCTTGCCCTTGCTAGCGGTCTGTCTGAGAGTAGATGTATGATCCAGTGCCACTGAGGCACAAGAAACTTTTGAGAACATGTCTAGCTCCTAAGAGCCAATGGCAATAATAGTCTCTTTTCTTTGCCTGGATATGATCAGGATCAGATGTGATTCCTAGAAACAAGGTTGCCATTAGCCTCCAGGCTGGGGAGGAAGCCAACACCAAGCACGAGAAAACAGGTAGATAAACAGAACCCAGGCTGGATGACGCTGCTGGGCTGCTGAATCAAGAAACCCTGGAGCCAACTCTATCTCTGGGAATGAAGTGTGTGGACTGATAAATGTCCCTGTTTAAACTGGTTGGAGATGAATCTTCTGTTACTTGAAATGGAAAGAATTCTAACTGGTACAGACATTGGTCCCTTATGTTCCAGGTTCAAATAGCTACGTAAGACTTCTGCAAATTGTCTACTTGGTCAGGCTACTGTTACATAGACAGTCCTTCAGACGTAGACATCTATAGCAGGGAGGACTCCCATTTGCTGGCCAGTATTCCTTCCCCTCTTGTTCCCTAGGAACAGAACGCAGATTTTATTGAGGGTAGCAGTGTGCCCAGTTAAAAGACTACATTTCCCATCCTCCTCTAGCAGCTAAGAGTGGCCACATGACTGTTCTGGCCAATGATGTGCAAATGGAAGTGAATTGTGGAAATTCCAGGAAGACAGCTTAAAGGGACTGGACTCAGCCCAAATTCACTGCTTTCTGTCCTCCTCTCTTTCTCTTCCTTCTGCCTGGAGTGGAGCTGTGACGGTTGGAGTCCCAGGAGTCTTCTTGCACCATGTGGTGGCCGTGAGGATGGAAGTCCTATGCAGCAGAGCATAAAGAGGGAAGGAGCTTGGGTCCTTGATGAATGCCTGGGGCTGCCTACCAGCTCCCTGGCTACTTTGATGCAATAAAGTGAACCCTTATGTGTTTAAGCCACTGCTACTTTGCGATTTCTGCCACAAACGGCAAAACCTAATCCTAACTGATACTCTATCTAATTGGAAGTTCCTTGTTCTTTATAAAAAGTCTGATGTCTACAAATATGTGAAAGTGTGGCTAGGATAACTTTCAGATGCACCAAATACCTAAGATTTAATATGATCTTTATTGACACTCAGATTCTCTAGAGAAACTTAGAGTTGTTAGGAGAGCTAAACAGATGATTTGTGTGATGCACTTAACTCAGAATCTAGTGCATAAAAATCACCCTAGTAAGGATGACTTCTAGATTTTCACTATCAACTAGTCAAACCCTCTGCTTTGACACGTGAGGCCTCCATTTGGAGGCCCAGAGAGGGGAAGCGCCTTGTCCAAAGCCACGTAGCCACTTTGCCAGAAAGGCAAAACGGGAACTCACACTTCTCCCCTTTGCTCACTCCCCTATCTTGAGCCCTTTTACAAGGTAATGAGCTCCACCACCCAGGAAGTGTTCAGGGGCCCTGGATGACAGCACTTCCTCCAGGGACCCCTCAGGCAATGATCCCCTCCCTGGGCAGCAAGCTCAGTTGAACGACCTCTCAGTTCTCTTCCAAGTTCAGGATTCCATGACCTGTTCAAGACTAGAATGAAAGGGAAGGACTGGGGAGTCCTACCCTTTTCCTCCCCTTTCTGCGTTCTCCTGGCTCTGTCTCTGTGATGCCTGAGAGTATAATAATGTATAACAAACGAGAAGGAGAAAAGTTCATCATCTAAGCCCCCAGACTATACCCAGAATCTGGAGCATGAGCAGGGTGGGTTTCTGGCCTATTCCTTCTGTCTTCAGGGTCCTTGCTTACCCTTCATTCGACTTCCCTGTCTCCTGTAGGGGAGGTGGGGTCCACGTGACATAAATGTGGCTGACACAACCATGGGAGAGGGTCTAGAGGTGTCTGCTCTTGCTCAAAGACAAAAGAAACTGATTGGGAGTCTCTAGAAACTGTTCTGATGCTGCTCCCTGCCGGAGAAGTATCTGTTATTGGCAGAACCTTATCAACACGTTCTTAGTGCTGTTATTAAGGCAGCCAGCTTGCCCCACGCTGATGAATTTTAAAAGAAGCATAAAATAATTTTCGAAAAACTTTGAAGCTGAAAGAGTAATAAATGTTTAAAAGCTAGGCTTGTTTGAAGCTTCTCTGTGCCAGCAGATTAACCCATTTACTGATTACGAATTTGGGAAAAAAAATTATTAGCAGGTTCCAGGAACCATGTTAGACATTAAAACATCTCTGACCATTTAATTCTTAGAAGAACCCTTTGAGGTACAAACTGTTGTCATGCCCTCCACACTCGCCCCTGCCCTCACCTTCAGCCCTAATGGGGAGCTGGATTCAATCCTGGGCCTGTGAGACTGTGCAGCTCACACTCTGGTCTCCGTGCTGGCCCCAGCCATGTCCTGGTCCTCTACCACAGGCCCAGCCCTGGGTCTCGGCCAGGACAGATGGCCCACTTAGCCTGCCCAGGGACAATCTCTTGTGCTTAAATGCCAGCTCTCAAAGCTTCTACCCTGGCCAAAAAGATCAAGAGTTCTTCAGGAGCAAGGAAAGCGTGTCACAGGGCAGATGTAAGTATCACCTATTCCACTCCCGTTCCCATTGTCTTGAGGAAGCCACCACGCCCCTAAACAGCAGAAAGAATCTGGTCCTGGTGGCCCTGAAGACAGAACTAGAGACCCCAGAGAAGAACCATGAAGGAAAGTTTTAACCCCACAGAAGATCAGCTACCAACAGAGCTGCCCAGCTAGGCAGGAATGAGTTTCTTGTCTCCAGAGGTATGCAAGCAGAGGGCAAACTGCCAACTCCTAGGAATGCAGTATGAAAAATCCTGGCCTTAGGTGATCTCTGTCACTCAGTAGCATCGAAATCACTCATGTTCCTGTAGAACTTCTTGCAATCAACATCAGGTCACGTACTGAGTACCTGTTCGGCCAGGCCCTGCTCCAGAGGCCCATTCAATACTCACCACAGCAAGGTGGGGAGTATTAGCCCCATTTTACAGGGGCTCAGAGAAGGTAAGTGGCTTATCCAAGGTCACACAGCTAGACTTATGTCCAGCCGTTCCCCACACCTGTGATTTGCCTCTCTATACTACTTGAAATTAATCTCATTTATAAAAAGCAACATTGGGGCCCAGCGTGGTGGCTCATGCCTGTAATCCCAGCACTTTGGGAGGCTGAGGTGGGTGGATCACGAGGTGGGTGGATCACGAGGTCAAGAGATTGAGACCATCCTGGTCAACATGGTGAAACCCCATCTCTACTAAAAATACAAAAAATTAGCTGGGCATGGTGGCGCGTGCCTGTAATCCCAGCTACTCAGGAGGCTGAGGCAGGAGAATTGCCTGAACCCAGGAGGCAGAGGTTGCGGTGAGCCATGATCGCACCATTGTACTCCAGCCTGGGTAACAAGAGCAAAACTCCATCTCAAAAAAAAAAAAAAAAAAAAAAAAAGCAATATTGGGTCAGGCGCAGTGGCTCACACCTGTAATCCTAGTACTTTGGGAGGCCAAGCCTGGCAGATCACGAGGTCAGGAGCTCAAGACCAGCCAGACCAACATGGTGAAATCCCATCTCTACTAAAAATACAAAAATTGGCCTGGTGTCATGGTGCACACCTGTAATCCCAGGTACTCAGGAAGCTGAGGCAGAAGAATGGCTTGAACCCAGGATGTGGAGGTTACAGTGAGGCAAGATCACGCCATTGTACTCCAGCCTGGGAGACAGAGCGAGAATCTGTCTCAAAAAAAAAGGAATATTGGGTGGGGTGGGGCAAAGGGTCCTCATGCATAATAACAAAAATCACTAGTATTTATTAAAAATGTGCCACACGCCAGGCGCTCTTCTGTGTACTTTACAGATGTCATCTACTTAATCCATCCACATCATCTTCCCACTTGACCTGTGAAGGAACTGGCCTCCAAAGTGTGCCTGAGGCTACTGCAGGTCAGTGGCAGAGCCAGCCTGGCTGTGCTCCATGTCTTTGCCATATTCCCTATTCAGAATAGGCAGGGGCAAGCGCAGCTGCAAGGCATGTGGGTCAGCAAGTGGAAGACAATGAGAAGACAGGGGGTGCAGGGGTAGAGTGGGCAGCCAGCGAAACAGCAGAGGTCGCAGGGCTGAAAGGAAGGCCTTTCGAGCCACAGGGCCTGGCTGCAGGATGAGGAGGCTGCCCGTGCTCACGTGGTGTGTATGGCCAACTGTGTGGCCTTGGTCAAGGCACTGCCCTCTCTGAGTTTGAGATAGGTCATGGTTTAAAGCAGAGCTCTAAGCCCAGCAAGGATAGGAGAACAATTTGAGAAACTGAGGCAAGTCGTTAGAAAAGAACTGTGATTCCCTAAGTGCAGAGCCCCTGAAGCCCACTCACCAGTTTCCTAGCTGCAAGTGTTCATTAATTTACCCTCCCTGCCTAGAGGAACGCGGGGGTGGAGATTCCTGCCGCTTGAAAAGGTTAGGCTCCCATTATTCCAAGAGGGAGCTGTGGTGGCCTGCCTCAGCCTCCTGTACTCTCAGGTCCCACTTGCACACTCTCCCTTCTTCCAACCGGGACTTGCAAGAGGAGCAATTGCCAACCAGATTCCAGGGAGTGGGTCCTCAGGTCTCCTTCGTGCGTTTGTTTATTCATTCAACAAACATTTATTGGACACCAGCAATGTACCCAACCCTAAGCAAGCACTTTCAAGTCCAAAATCCTTGCTTCTCTGGTATGGGGCTGATTACCTTCCTGAGCCCAGAGAGGGAGGGGTTCAGCCACAGTTGCACGGCTAGGAAGGGACAGTGTCTGCACGCAAGCCCATGACCTTGCTGCGATGCCACCAGCCCTGGCCCACTGTGTCTGGGATGAACCCACAGCCCAGGGCCTGCTGCTTGAGCCATGTGCATGTGTGTCTGAAGGTCCTGGATTTCCCACCGTCCTGGCACCTGTCACAGTTTAGCAGGTTACCATGGTATCGCTCCCCAGCACCCCGGGCAGCAGGGACCACCATCTGTTTACACGGCTGTCAGAGGAATTGATGTCATGCGAAATTGTCGGCTCAGCGGGGTGGGAGGAGGAAGAGTGGGCGGCTCTGAAAGCATCCAAGCCATCAAGACTCATTTTCATCAAAGCCCTGAGTGAGCCTATGCTCCCCTGGGAGGAAGAGAGAAAAAAAGGGGGAGAGCCGAGAAAGAGCATTTCCTGAGAGGAAGAAGCAGGTAGCAATAGTAACGGTTAGCGTTACTCCTTCCATTTTTACCATCGTTTACAATTCACAAGCTCACGTCTGCTTCTCCCAGCTCTGGGAGGTGAGCATTGCCATTTGCTCCATTGTACAGATGTTCTAAAATATAAAACTGACGCTCAGAGACATGGAGAGCCTGCTCAAGGTCATAGGAAAGCCAGAGGTCAAGTCCAGGAGGAAAAGCTCCCTAATCTTCTGGCTAAGAGGCTGTGGGGGTCACTTTTGGCCAATATCAGAGGCAGGCCTACCCCAGAGTGAACGTGCTCAGGCAAGTGCAGAACAGTTTTCTATTGCTCACACCTGCAGAAAGTGGGAGGGAAAGGGCGTGAAGAAGACTGGGCTGAGTGCAGGGAGGTCCAGGCTCTCATTACACGTTTGACACTACCAAGGCTGCCATGAGGGACACAGCAGCTGGCTAGTGCCCAGGGCACACATGTTGAAAGACATCTAAATATTCCTGGGAATGTAACCAGAGGGAAAGTGGAGATCTGTCACCTGCCTGTTCAGCATCTGTCTCCTCTTCATTGGTGACAGCCTACTGATTCTCTTCTGGACAATCAAACATCTCTTATCTCACTCCATCGGGGTTTGCACAAGGATGGCCCATCCAGGAATGACGTACACCTAATCCAATTCCCAGATGACCCGGATATAATCCAACTAGACTATCTTGACCCGTGGCCAGGGTGATTGGCTCAGGCATAGGCACATGACCCCAGACAAACCAATGGGAGTCAGGAAAAAGAACCTCTCCCTTCTGCTGGGTTACTAACAGGAGAGAACACAGGCCAGAATTAGACCATCCCCTTGTCACCACAAGGTACAGTCTGCCTCAGATGAGAGCGACCATGGGGAAAAGCAAGGCCAGGAAGGAGAGGACAACCGAGATTCTTCCTTCTGGGTCCAACTAATCTTGAAGCAGAAGCCACTGAACTTATATCGACCAATCTGCTTCCCTTTTTGCTGAGATAATTGAGCTAGGTTTTCTGCCATTTGCCCATGAAACAGTCCTGGTGGGTTTATCCTAACTCATTTCCAGGAGAAAACCCTGTGAGTTTGGAAGGAATCACTCAAGAGGCTGCTTGGAGGTGAGGGTTGGACTCCCAGGGCAAACTGAATAACAATAGATGACTGCTAAGCTGCCTTCGGAGGAGAATGGGAAGGTTAACTGTAGTGTTTAAGCTTTGCTGGGCAGGTTATGCAAGTTGAGACCAGAAAGGAATTGCTACAGTAGAGGGCAGACTGAGTCGGCCACCAGCACACCCTTTCTCCACCCTTCCTGGCGGCACAGCACTCGACCTCACCTCTAGAGAAACGTTGACCAAGTATTTAGAAAGTACTGATTGGAAGGGATCCAAAGTATTAGCCTGCTTAAGTGACCTGCTGGTTTCCCGCTATCCCAAGTACTATAACATCTTGTGACCTTGAGCAAACCCTATTCCCTCTCTGGCCCTCAGTTTCCTCATCTATGAAGGAGGGACTTTGATTTTATTTTGCTGATGAGGAAAGGGAAGCTGTGAGTGAGCAGGATTTGATTGAAAGGCATTGCGGCAGGGCCAGGGAGGGCTTAGAATCTCTCATCCCTCATTGCAGGGAATCACTGTCTTTCATTTTCCAGTAAGCAAGGATTTCAGGTGGGAAAGGATTTCTTCTTTCTTTTTAAAAATATATCTTTCCCCACTTCTCATAGATACAGACTGAAATACTTATGGATAAAACAATATGATGTCTGGGATTTGCTTCAAAATAATATAGAAGGGGGAGAGGAGGCGGGGTATAAATTAACAAAATTGGCCAGGAGCTTTGAAACTTGGGTGATGGACACATGAGGGTTTACTATCCTATTTCTCTACTTCTGTAAAAGTTTTAAATTTCCACAAGAAAATGTTAACAAATAAAAATGAAAATTCTGGCCCACTATCAGTGTAAGCTGCTCTGACATGTTTCAACACGCTACATCCAGAGCCTGAGACAGGCTCAGCCAGAGGGAGACGAAGCAAGTGTACCAGAATAATTGATGGAGAGGATAATTTGAGTTCGTGCTTCCTGTGTTTTTTCTCTTCCTCCACCTCAAACAGGTTGGCTGATTTTCTGCTCTCTGACTTCCAGTGGGGAGGAGGAGGCAGGGCCGAAAGTAAAAGCTGCTTGAGTCGTCATTGAAAAGAAGGGAAGTATTACTGAGGTTGAAAAGAGGAGTGGAAGAGGTTTCCCCAAGTTTGGATGGTCCCTCCTTGGCAAAGCTCCTCAAGTCCCGAGAGCAGCAGAAAAGCCATAGAACCACCATTTCCACTGTGTAAGAGGGCTGTGTGAGCTGAGACTGGGAATGTCTCCATGGTGGCCAATGGGCACCCGTGCCCGGTGACAGAGGGGGGCCTCTCAGAGGCTTTGCCAAGGTCTAAGAATTCATAACCTTTGCCTTAAGCCGGGAGGGAGGCTGTTCCCTTGATGACTCACACTGACTTTCTGGTCTGTCAGATGGGATAGGGGTTTGGATTTTAAACTGATTTAAAGAAAATAAAGAAATAGATCATGGTGGGCACATGAGAGGGAAGGCAAAACAAAGCAGGAGGCTCTGGGGTCCAGAGAGCAGGGTTCTAATCCTGGTTCTACTGCTTATGAGCTGTGAAACCCCGGACGAGTCCCTTCACCTCCCTGACACTCTGTTTCTTCATCTGTGAAACAAGGACAATCGGCCTTGCGGGAGGGGGTTGTTGGGAGGATAGAAATGAAGGGCCACCCCACAGGGCATGGCGCACGGTGCAGGGCAGCGCTTACTTCTACTTCCTCCTCCTCCCCCATCCCAACCACCTCACCCCCTGCATTTAGGAAGAAGCCATTTAAATGCAACCATAATTAATATGCAGTTCGCAGAGGCTAATTAAGAATTTATTTTTGCTTCTTGATTAAATGACAGTTTAAAATCTGGTTTCTCATTTTCTTGGTTGGATACACAGAGTCCCCTGGAGTCTCCTGCATACAGTCAGGAGGCCCCAGTTAAATCTACAAACAGGAATAAGTCATCTCCAGTGCCACACGCCCAACTCAGGATCCTCTTGCCCATCACCCTGCAGAAAGGATGAAACTCACACAGGCAACTCGACTTCCTCCAAACTTACTTCTCCCTGGGCTACTCCAAGTCAGGAAATGGAACACGATCCCCCTGGTATCATCCCTCATTATCTCCGTTTGCTGCATCTCCCCATCCCATCCCTCACAAAGGCTGCTGGCTCCATCCCACCCCCACCATCTGCCTGCTTCTCTCCTTTCCTCGCCCCCTCCCAATTCAAGCTGCCGTCTCCTCTTGCCTGGAGCTTCTCATTGGGTTCCTTGCTTCCCCTCTCCCCCTCCTTCTTTCTCTACTTGACAGCCTGAGTTTTTCCAAATATAAAGTGGAGTGGTTAAAATATTAATTAAGCCCCTCAATGGCATTGCATTGGGCTTAGAATAGAAAGTCACTCCTTATCCCGGCAGAGCAGCACCATCTATTCCCTGCCTGTCCTCTGATCTCATCTCATCCATCATTGTCCCGTCTTTGCTCAGGTCACTTCAGCCTTCTGGTCACCTTTCTGTCTCTTGAACACACACACCAGGCTTTTTCCTACTTCCAAGGCCTCTGTATCTTCTCACGGCTGCCTCCTTCTCATTCCTTGGGTGTCACCTCTTCAGAGAGGGTCTCCTGACCTCTCCATCTCAAGTAGTTTTCTGTCTCGATTACTCTGTCATATAAATGAGCCAAATATGCCCCGTATATTGGTCCCTAGGTTATTTCTTCCCAGCAGGCTGAGCCCAGTTAGCTCTAAAACCCACTAAGCACCAAACTCAAATTTTCACACATCCTCTTGTTTTAAAAATAGCCCAAACCCGTGGATTTTTTAGCAGCTTAGGACCTGCCAGCTTCGCGTACTCCGCAAAACTACATCCCACGTCTGCTGACCGCTGGTAAAATGGAGGCTTGTGGTTATAAGACCCCAGGCTACTTCTGCCCTTCAGAGCAACCAGAGATTGCACTGGTGCACCATTGCCAAGACATATAGGCCCCAACTCCAGCACCCGCCAGGAGCTCCCTTGACTTCCTGGCAGCCCCCTCAGCGTAAGCCTCCAGGCAGTCTCATGCTGCCAAGGATTTGCCTTCTCGTGCAACCCTGTCGGAGGACGGCCCAATAAAGATTGTTGCATGTTACTGCCTCTTGGATCGTGTCTTTGTCCTTGATCAATCTCCAGCGCCTTTGAACCCCCATACTCTATCCATTACCCTGTTTTATTTTCCTCTTACACTTTCCACTCTCTGGAATGATCTAGTCAATTTTTTCACTTGCTTTTTGTTTCTCTCCCTCATTAGAATATAATATCCATCCAATTAGTCAATATGTCTATGAAAAAGATATTTGTCCACACTAGTGATCAAAGAAATTTCAAAGTAAAACCAGACATGTCATTTTCCATCCAAGGTTGCAAGCTTCTAAAAGTTTGATACATATTACAAGAGTATGGGAAGCAAAGGAATCCGCTCATATCCTGCTAGCCGGAAAGTAAACGGACACAACTTGGAGTGTAATTCAAAACTTCAAATACACATAGCCTGTGACCAAGCAATGCTATTCCTCAATATCTACCCCTGAGTAGCATCCCCACATTTGCACAAGGAGAGATATGTAAAAACAAGTAAATCGATGGGGTATGGTGGCTCACGCCTGTCATTCCAACACTTTGGGAGGCTGAGGTGGGCAGATCACCTGAGGTCAGGAGTGTGAGACCAGCCTGGCCAACATGGTGAAACGCTGTCTCTACTAAAAATACCAAAATTAGCCAGTTGTGGTGGTGCATGCCTGTACCCCCAGCTACTTGGGAGGCTGAGGCGTGAGAATTGCTTGCACCCGGGAAGCAGAGGCTACAGTGAGCCAAGATCATGCTGCTGCACTCCAGCCTGGGTAACAGAGCAAAACTCCATCTCAAAAACAAAACAAAAACAACAACAAAAAAAAAAAATCAAGTAAATAAAAGCTGACTCGCACCACCAGGAAGGTAGCATTGCTGTACTTATCTCTACTCTTCCTGTAAGAACAACAAAAAACCCCAGGCATGACACACAAAACAAACATCAAAAGACTGAAAAATAGAAGAAGGCAGACTGGATAGGGACCTCAAGACCCAAGGAACAACACAGTGTTGAGTTCCCTGGGTTTTCTTCTAGCCTCATCTGTCTCAGACTTGGGGCTGAATGAGCCAGCAATCAAGAAAAGCCAATGGGTACAAACAACAAAAAGTCCAACAAATACAAAGAAATGATAAATGCTTGAGGTGATGGATACCCCAGTTACCCCGATCATTACACATTGTATGCCTGTATCAAAGTTTCACACGCATCCCATAAATATATACAAATATATATGACTATTATGTGCGCACAATAATTTTAAAAATAGCTCTTTTAAAGATACAAAATATAAAAAAAAATCAGAAAAAAAGACTTGTTTCCTCCCTCTCTACAGAAAACAATACTAGCATGTGTGCATATAAAATAAAGATTTTACTGTGAAGTTAAAAAAAAAAAAGTTCCAACAAAAGCCAATTCTCTCTCTCCAAAGGACTAGGAAATGTGCAGCTTTGAAAGACACACCACTATTAGATAACAACTGCTCCACTCCAGAAAATCTCCAGTCCTACTCTCACCCACACTGGCAAAGGTCACGTGGGGAGCCTAAATCTCCATCCTTTCAGGTCTACAGCAAGGTGCCCACAACCCCCAGGTGGAGTCAAAGGAGGCCAAGCAGATAATAAGGTCCTCCACCTATGGTGTCAGTGGAGATCATATGGGAAGCACTACTGAAGTACTCCTACCCCTTCCAAACAGGGAGGCATAACTGGGGACCTGGTGCGGAGCTGGAACTCCCATACCCACCCAGCAGTCAATGAAGAGTATTCCCCATTTTGAATGTCAAGGAGGCCAGTTGAGGAAACTGTGACTTCCATCTCATCTAGCACTAACGTGGCACCACCATTTTTCCTTTGCCAGAGCAGTTTCAAGAAGAAGCCTACTAAAATAGAAGATTTAAATAAGAAGCAGAGGCCAGGTGTGGTGGCTAAAGCCTGTAATCCCAGCACTCCAGGAGGCTGAAGCATGCAGATCACTTGAGGTCAAGAGTTTGAGATCAGCACGGCCAACGTGGTGAAACTCCATCTCTACTAAAAATACAAAAATTATCTGGGCATGGGAAGCTGAGGCAGGAGAATCACTTGAACCCGGGAGGTGGAGGTTGCAGTGAGCTGAGATCATGCCACTGCACTCCAGCCTAGGCAACAGAGTGAGACTCTGTCTCAAAAAAAAAAAAAGTAAATAAGATGTAGAGTCTTACAACATAATCCCCAAAATGTCCATTTTCAATCAAATCACTTGTTATACCAAGAACCAGGAAGATCTGAAACTGAACGAGAAAAGACAGTCAATAGTTTCCAACACTAGCATGATACAGTTGTTAGAATTATCTGAAAGAATTTTAAAGCAACTCTCATAAAATTGCTTCAATAAGCAATCATAATCACGCTTGAAGCAAGTGAGAAAATAGAAACTTGAGCAAAGAAATAGAAAGCCTCAGCAAAGAGATAGAAAAACATAAAGGAGAATGTGATGGAAGTTTTAGAATTAAAAAATACAATAACTGAAATTAAAACCCAATAGATGGGCTCAGCAGTAGAATGGAGAAGACACAGGAAAGAATCTGAGAACTTGAAAACAGAACAACAGAAATTACCCAATCTGAACAATAGAGAGGAAACATACAGAAAAATGATGAATGGAGCCTCAGGAACATATGAGGCTATAACAAAGATCTAACGTCCATGTCACTGGAGTCATAGAAGAAGAGGAGAAAGGGGGTGTGGTTTTACAAATATTCAAAGAAATAATTGCTGAAACCTTCACAAATTTGGCAAGAGAAATAAACCTACAGGTTCATGAAGCTGACTAAATCCCAAACATGACATACACAAAGAAATCCACACCAATGTACATCATAGACAAACTTCTGAAAACTAAACACAAAGAATAAAAATCTTGAAAGCAGATAGAGAGAAATGATACTTTACCTATAGAGGAAAAACATTTGAATGACAGCAAATTTCTCATCAGAATCCATGAGTGACAGAAGAAAGTAGCACAATAGTTTTCAAGCTCTGAAAAAAAAGAACTATAGTCACTAAAAATATTCTCCAGGAACGAAGAAAAAAAAAAAAAACACATTCAGATGAAGGAAAATTAAGAGTAATTGCCACCAACAGAAATACCCTAAAAGAATGACTAGAGGAAGTTCTCTAAACAGAAATAAAATGTTAAAAGAAGAAATCTTGGGATACCAAAAAGGAAGATCATGGAAAACAAAAATATGAGGAAATACAATATATCTTTCTTCTCCTCTTGAGTTGTCTACATTATGTTTTCTAGTCAAAGCAAAAATTATAATACTATCTGATGTGGTTCTAAATGTATACAGAGAAAATATTTAAGAAAATTATGTTATAAATGGGAGAGGATAAAGGGACATAAGGTCCTTTATGAACCGGTAAAATGACAATACCAGTAGACTGCAACAAGTTACAAGTATATATAATATGATGCCTGAAGCAACCACTAAAAGAGCTATACAAGAAGATACATTCAAAAATCCTGTGAGTAAATGGGAACATCAAAGTGGAATTTTAAGGAACATTCAAGTAACCCACAAGAAGGAAGGAAAAAGAAAATAGATAAACCAAAAAAATTGAGTAAACAAACAAAAAAAAGTCAGATTTAAGCTATATCATATTAATAATTACATTAATTGTAAATTGTCTACACCAATTAAAAGACAGTGATGAGAGTGGGACAGTGGCCTACAAAATATGACCCAACTATATTCTATCTACAAGAAACTCATTTCAAATATAATGACATAGGTAGGTTGAAAGAAAAAATGTAGGAAAAAATATATCATGCCAACATTAATCATAAAAAGCAGAAGTGGTGATATTAACATCAGATAAAATGACTTTAGAACAAAGGAAATTACCAGAGACGGGGAAGCACATCAGATAGTGATAACAGGTTCAATCTGCCAAGAAAACAGCAATTTTAAATGTTTATGCACTAAAAAATAATACAGCCACAAAATATATGAGGCAAAAGCTAATAGAACTGAAAAGAAAAAAATACACAATTATATTTGGAGATTTTAACACACCCTCCCAAAAATAGATAGAACAACTAGACAGAAAACCAGCATGGATACTGAAGAACTTAACACCATGAACAAATATGATCCAGTTAATATTTATAGAACACTCTACCCAACAACAGCAGAATACACATTCTTTTCAGTTTCCCATAGAACATATAGTAAGGTAGACCATATCCTGGATCATTTAAAACAAAACAAACAACATCAAAAAAAAAATTAACAGATTTAAAATACTTGAAATCCCACAGAGTATGTTTTTCAAATACAATGGAATAAAACCAAACATCAATAACAAAAATAATAGGAGAATCTTCAAACACTTAAAAATTAAATGACACACTTCTAAATAATTGATGGATCAAAGAGGTAGACTTTGTCATAAGAGGATATGAAATATTTTTAAAAATACACTGAGCTGAATAAAAATGGAAACACAGCATATCAAAATTTGGGGCACAACTAAAATGGTGTGAAATGGTTTGGCTGTGTACCCACCCAAATCTCATTTTGAACTGTAGTTCCCATAATCCCCATGTGTAATGGGATGGACCTGTTGGGAGGTAATTGAATCATGGGGGTGGTTACCCTCATGCTGTTCTTGTGATAGTGAATGAGTTCTCACAAGATCTGATGGTTTTATAAGGGGATTTCCCCAGCCTTCACTCATGCTTCTCCTTCCTACTGCCATAAAGAAGGACATCTTTGCCTCCACTTTTGCCATGATCGTAAGTCTCCTGAGGCATTCCTGTCCATGCTTAACTAAGTCAATTAAACTTCTTTTCTTTAAAAATCAACCAGCCTCAGGTATGTCTTTATTAGCAGTGAGAGAACAGACTAATACAGTAAATTGATACTGCAGAGAGAGAGGTGCTGCTGTAAGGGTACCTGAATATGTGGAAGTGACTTTGGAACTGGGTAACAGGCAGAGGTTGGAACAGTTTGAAAAGCTCAGAAGAAGACAGGAAAACGTAGGAAAGTTTTGAACTTCCTAGACACTTGGAGGCCTCAGAAGATAGGACAATGTGAGAAAGTTTGGAACTTCCTAGAGACTTGTTGAATGGCTTTGACAAAATGTTGATAGTGATATGGACAATGGAGTCCAGGCTGAGGAGATATCGGAGATGATAAACTTGTTGGGAACTAGAGCAAAGGTAACTCTTGTTATGCTTTAGCAAAGAGACTGGTGACATTTTGCCCCTGCCCTAGAGATTTGTGGAACTTTGAACTTGAGAGCAATGATTTAGAGTATCTGGTGAAATAAATTCCTAAGCAGTAAAGCATTCCAGAGGAAGCAGAGCATAAAAGTTTGAAAGCTTTGCAGCCTGACGATGCAATAGAAAAGAAAAACTCATTTCTGAGGAGAAAATTTAAGCCAGCTGCATAAATTTGCATGAGTAATGAGAAACCCAATGTTAATCACCAAGACAATGGGGAAAATGTCTCAGGGCATGTCAGAGACCTTTGCAGCAGCTCCTCCCATCACAGACTTGGAGGAATAAGTGGAAAAAATTGTTTCACTGGCCAGGGACAGGCCCCCCCCTACTGTGTGCAGCCTCAGGACATGGAACCCTGTGTCCCAGCTGCTCCAGCTGTGGCTAAAAGGGGTCAAGGTTCAGCTGAGGCCATGACTTCAGAGGGTGCAAGCCCCAAGTCTTGGCAGCTTCCACATGGTGTCGAACCTGTGAGGGCACAGCAGTCAAGAGCTGAGCACCTAGATTTCAGAGGACGTATAGAAATTGCTGGATGCCCAGGCAGAAGTTTGCTGCAGGGGTGGGGCCCTCATGGAGAACCTCTACTAGGACAGTGCAGAAGGGAAATGGGGGGTGTGAGCACCCACACAGAGTACCCACTGGGGCACTGCCTAGCAGACCTGTGAGAAGAAGGCCACCATGTTCCAGATCCCAGAATGGTAGATCCACCAACACCTTGCACCATGCACCTGGAAAAGTCACACACACTCAATGCCAGCCCATAAAAGCACCTGGAAGTGGGGCTATACCCTGCAAAGCCACAGAGCAGAGCTGCCCAAAGCCATGGGAGCCCACCTCTTGCATCAGCATGACCTGGATGTGAGAGATATGGAGTCAAAGGAGATTATTTGGGAGCTTTAAGGTTTAATAAATGCCCTATTGGATTTTGGACTTGCATGAGGCCCATAGCCCCTTTGTTTTTCACTGATAGCGAAAATAATGGGAGCAGATGTATTTGCCCAATGTCTGTACCCCCATTGTATGTAGGAAGTAACTACCTTGCTTTCAATTTTATAGGCTCATAGGTGGAAGAGTCTCGTTTTGGCTCAGATGAGACTTTGGACTTGAATTTTTTTTAAAGATGGAGCCTTGCACTATTGCCAGGCTGGAGTGCAGTGGCATAATCTTGGCTCACTGCAACTTCCACCTCCTAGGTTCAAGCAATTCTGCCTCAGCTTCCCAAGTAGCTGAGACTACAGGCATGCACTACCATGTCCAGCTAATTTTTGTATTTTTAGTAGAGATGGGGTTTCACCATATTGGCCAGGATGGTCTTGATCTCTTGACCTTGTGATCCACCTGCCTCAGTCTCCCAAAGTGCTGGGATTACAGGTGTGAGCCACCAAGCCCAGCCTGGACTTGGACTTTTGAGTTAATGCTAGAATGAGTTAAGACTTTGGGGGACTGTTGGAAGGGCATGATTGTGTTTTGAAATGTGAGGACACGAAATTTGGGAGGGACTAGGGATGGAATCATATGGTTTGGCTCTGTCTCCACCCAAATCTCATCTTGAATTGTAATAATCCCCATGTATCGTGGAAGGGACCCATTGGGAGGTAACTAAATCAGGGGGTATTTACCCTCATGCTGTTCTCATGATAGTGAGTGGGTTCTCATGAGATCTGACAGTTCTCTAAAGGGCCTTTCCCTGCTTTGCTAGCACTTCTCCTTCCTACCACCATGAAAAAGGAGATGTTTGCTTCCTCTTCCCCCATGATTGTGAGTTTCCTAAGGCCTCCCCAGCCATGCTGAACTGTGAGTCATTAAATCTCCTTCCTTTATAAATTACCCAATCTCAGGTATGTCTTTCTTAGCAGCATGAGAACAGACTAATACACAGTGCTAAAAGAGAAATTTATAGCACAAAACGCATCTATTAGAAGGAAAAAAAGGGTCTTAAGGAGTAATTGAAGATTCCACCTCAAGGACAGAAAAAGGGTAGCAAAATAAACCCAAAACAAGCAGAGAAAATGAAAAAATAAAAATAAATCAATGAAGTCAAAACAACGAAATAATAAAGAAAAATCAAAGAACTCATTCTTGAAAAGTTCGATAAAACTGATAAACCTCAGGCAAGGCTAACAAATGAGGAAAAAAAAAAGAGAAAGAGAGAGAGAGAGAGGACACAAATTCACATTCCAAAACATAATCATGTCTTTTTAACAATCCCTCAAAGTCTTAACTCATTCCAACATTAACTCAAAAGTCCAAAGTCCAAAGTCTCATCTGAGACAAGGCTAATCCCTTTTACCTATCAGTCTGTAAAATCAAAAACAAGTTATTTACTCCTAAGATACGATGAGGTTACAGGCATTGGGCAAATACTCCCACTCCAGAAAGGAGAAATCAGGCCAAATAAAGAGGATACAGGCCCCATGCAAGTCTGACATCCAGAAGGGCAGTAATTAAATCTTAAAGCTCCAAAATAATCTTCTTTGAATACACATATCACATCCAGGGCACACTGATGTGAAGGTGGGCTCCCAAGGCCTTAGGCATTTCTGCTCCTCTGGCTCTACAGAGCTCAGCCCCAATAGCTGCTCTCAAGGGCTGGTATTGAGTGCCTGTGCTTTTTCCAGGTACATGGTACAAGCTGTTGGTGTATCTACCATTCTGGGCCCTGGAGGATAGTGACCCTCTTCTCACAGCTCCACTAGGCAGTGCCCCAGTGGGCATTCTGTGGTGTTTCCAACCCCACATTTCCCCTCCGCACTGCCCTAGTAGAGGTTCTCCATGAGGGCTCTGCTCCTGCAGCAGGCTTCTTCCTGGACATCTAGGCTTTTCCATACATCCTCTGAAATCTAGGAGGAGTCTCTCAAGCCTCAACTCTTGCACTCTGTGCACTGGCAGGCTTACAGCCACATGGAAGTCACCAAGGCTTACAGCTTGTGCCTTCTGAAGCAGCAGCCCAAGCTGTATCTGAGGCCCTTCTAGCTACAGCTGGAGCTGGAGTGACTGAGATGCAGAGAGCAGTGTCCTAAGGCTGCACAGACCCTGGTCCTGGCCCTCAAAACCATTCTTTCCTCCTAGGCCTCTGGGCCTGTGATAGGAGGGACTACCTCAAAGGTCTTTGAAATGCCTTGAAGGCCTTTTTTCCCATTGTCTCAGCTAACAGCATTTGGCTGCTCCTTACTTATACAAATTTCTGCAGCCTGCTTAAATTCCTCCTCTGGAAATGGCCTTTTCTTTTCTTTTCTTTCTTTCTTTCTTTCTCTTTTTCTTTCTTTTCTTTCTTTCTCTTTCTATTTCCCTTTCTCTTTCTCTTTCTCTTTCTTTCTTTTTTGAGACAGAATCTTGCTGTGATGTCCAGGCTGGAGTGCAATGGGACGATCTTGGCTCACTGCAACTTCCGCCCTCCCAGGTTCAAGCGATTCTCCTGCCTCAGCCTCCCAAGTAACTGGGATTACAGGCAGATACCATCATGCCTGGCTAATTTTTGTATTTTCAGGTATATTTATAGCAATACCCCACTCCTGCTACCAATTTTCTGTATTAGTCTATTCTCACACTGCTCTAAAGAAATATCTGAGACTGTGTAATTTATAAAGAAAAGAGGCTTAATTCAGTCATGGTTCTGCAGGCTGTACAGGAAGCATGACCTTCTGAGGAGGCCTCAGGAAACTTACAATCATGGTGGAAAATGAAGGGAAAGCAGGAACATCTTACATGGCTGGAACAGGGGGAAGGGAGAGAGGGGAGAGGTGCCACACACTTTTAAACAACCGGATCTCGTGAGAACTCTATCACGAGATAGCACTAGAGGGATGATGCTAAACCATTAGAAACTGCCCCCATGATCTAACCACCTCCTGCCAGGCCCCACCTTTAACACTGGGGACTATAATTCAACATGAGATTTGGGTACAGCCATATATCCAAACCATATCAGACATGAAGAGACATTTCACTAAAGAGGGTATACAGATGGCATATAAACACATGAAACAATGTTTAGCATCATTCCCCATCTAAGAAATACAAATTAAAACCATAATGAGATATTGCTATATGCCTATCAGAATGGCTAAAATTAAAAATGCTAACAATATAAAATGCTGGTGAGTGTGTAGAGAAACTAGATAAATCTTATATTGCTGGCAGAACTGTAAAATGATACTACCACTCTGGAAATCAGTTTGGCGATTTCTAAAACTAAGCATACAACTACTATACGATCCAGGAATCACACTCCTGGGCATCCACCCCAGAGAAATTAAAACTTTTTTTTATACAAAAATCTATAGATGATTGTTTATAGCTGCTTTGCTTACAATAGTCAAAAACTGGAACCAACCCAGATATCCTTCAGTGGGTGAATGGTTGAACACCGGGCGGATCCACACCATAGAAAACTGCTCAGTAATCAAAAGGAATCAGCTATGATACACACAACGACCTGGATGAATCTCAAGACAACTTTGCTGAGTGAAAAAAGTCAATCCCAAAATATTTCATACTGTATGATTCAGTTTATTTGACTTGTCTTCGGAAAAACAAAAATTCTAAATGGAGAACAGTTTGGTGATTGCCAAAGGTTAAGGGATAGTGAGGGTAGGAAGAGAGTGGGTACAGCTATGAAAGAGCATCAGGAGGGATCACCTGGTGATGCAATATTTGTAACTCGACGCACATTTCCATATCCTAGTTCTGATATGATACTATAATTTTGCAAGATGTTACCATTTGAGAAACTAGTTAAAGGGTTCATGGGACCGGGCACGGAGGTTCATGCCTGTAATCCCAGCACTTTGGGAGGCCGACGGGGGCAGATCACAAGGTCAGGAGCTCGAGACCATCCTGGCCAACATGGTGAAACCCCATCTCTACTAAAAATACAAAAAATTAGCCAGGCGTGGTGGCACCTGCCTGTAATCGCAGCTACTTGGGAGGCTGAGGCAGGAGAATCGCTTGAACCCAGGAGGTGGAGGTTGTGGTGAGCAGGGATCATGCCATTGTACTCCAGCCTGGGCAGCAGAGCAAGACTCCATCTCAAAAAAAAAAAAAAAAAAGTACATGGGATCTCTCTGTATTGTTTTTTGCAAGTGAATGTGAATCTACAATTATCTCAGAATAAAAAGTTTAACTAAAAATAATCATATAGTTGTTTGCAGCACTGCTTGTATTTGGGGTGGTGGGAGGACTCGGAAACAGCCTAAATATCCCTCAGCACAGGAAGGGTTGAGTATAATGTTAGTTCCTTAAAATGCAACATTGTGCGGAACCAAAGAAACAAAGCATCTTTGATTTGAAAATCATAAAGAGTTAGCCTTCTTGTGTCTAAAGGATAGATAAAAGTCTTACCCTTCTTGTGTCTGAAGCATAGATATGCACAGAGCACGTCAGCAGATATGCAATGTATCTGTAGTATTACTACACTTACGGTGGGGGAGGATTGGGGGGAAAATGTCTTTAAACTCCTCTTAGGAGAGGGATAGCAGGGGAAAAAACCAGAAACGTTAAGAACCCTTGGCCTGTCCCAGAATTCCTCAACTTCAGCATTGTGGATGCTTTGGACTAGACAATTCTTCACTGCAGGGGCTATCCAGTGCATTGCAGGATGTTTAGCAGCATCCCTAGCCTCTATGCACGAGATGCCAGTGGCACCAACACTCAATTGTGATTATCAACTACGTCTCCCAGGCACTGCCAAATGCCCCTGGAGGACACGGTGGCCCCCGGTTGAGAACTACTAGACAGATGACTGGAAAGCATACAACAAACCCCAGCCAGGGGACATCAGGAGTGATGGATCCATTGCGCTTTCGTTTTTGACAGGAAGAATATATTCAGGGCTTACTCGTGTCATTAAAAATTAATTTTTCAAAAATGGCTCTCACTGGGAAATGCAGTCCTGGAGTAGGGAAGAGGCCCAGACAGGCCCTGGGACCCCAGACTTTAATCCCAGCCCTGCCCCTGCTTGCTCTAGGACCACCAGCCAGCCTCCCCACTATGGGCCCCATTTCCCCCTCTTGCATACGGAGTCCATGCTGACACTTTCCACTACGCCTCCATAGTCCATGCTTCTCTCCCACACCTCCGTGCTCAGGCAGCTGTCAGGAATGCTGTCTGCCTCTCTGCCTCTCCAGGGCCTGGAAAACTCTGGCTCATCCCTGGACTCCAATGCCCTACCCTTGAGGAAATCCTCATTATCTCCCACCAGTGTGCAAGCAGCCCTGGCTATGACCCCACAAGCTCTTGGGCATCCCTACACACAGATGTGTACCCTGCTCACAGCTGTCTACAGAGCATGCTGAGTATTTGCCATTTATCATCTTCCTCATCCATTCCTCTCCACCAGCTCTCAGCCAGACTCCTTTGCCCTCTGACCTCTGGTTGGCTCAACAAATATTGGGCACCGGCAAAGGATCAGGGAGCAGGGAGGACAGGGAGGACAGGGAGGCAGGCATTTAGTCTCCTGCTTCTCCTCTTCCGGGCCCCTCTTGAGCAGTACCTGGGTCCCTCTTCCTGTGGCCATAGCTCTTGCAGGCTTCCAGTAGCTGCTCCTTCTTCTGGTCCCTTGAGACCTAGGGTAGTACAGCTTCCTGCATGCACATTCATCTCCTTAGTTCCTTAACTTGGTCTACATCGTATAAACACTCCCTTCGCTGAATCCTGGTATGCTTCTTAAAGAGTTCCCAACAGGGTTCTATCTGATCCACATACCCTAACTCGAACACAAGCAACTTGAGCAAACATGCATACGAGAGCTGCATATTGCTGCTTCGTTCTGTTTTGGATCTCAGGAACCCCAGGGGCCAATACGGATGGGACCTAGAATGTGGGCAGAGCTCAGTAAATAAGTGAACAAATGAGTGAAGAATGGATGGATGGATGGATGGACCGACAGACAGGCAGACGAAGGGGTGGATGGATTGGTGAATGTTTGCACAGACCCTGCTTCTGCAGACATGAGTAACAGCTGAAATCCCTTAAGTGCTTACTGCTTTTTGGGCACAATGCCAAGTCCTTTATATACATTAACAGTAAAGGTAAAAAGACAAACTGTTTTTCCTTCTACTCACACTCAATACAACACTCAGCACACAAACACTTCTCCTCTAGTCACCAAAAGGTGTGTGAGTTTTCTCTCCACTAACATGTAATTCTCCAGCAGACACTGACTGGGTCCTACAACTTAATTCATTTCTAACACTACCTACCTGAAATTAGCGTCAGATTCTTTTCTGCAGGATGAGGGCTCAGTCCCACAAGACTGCCCCCTACCTCCAGACATCAATCAAAAGTGGTAAGTTGTCATCTATACTTCCGACCAACTGGCTGAAAAATCAACATTTCCACAACCCCCTCCCTGTGTTCAATTAATAAATCAAGGTTCCCACAACCCCCTCCTCGGGTTCAATTAATTTGCTAGAGCAGCTCACAGAACTCAAGGAAACACTCTATATACATTGGCCCATTTATTATAAAGGATATTAGAAAGGTTACAGCTGAACAGCCAGATGGAAGAGATGCAGAGGGCAAGGTATGGGAAGGGGTGCGAGGCTTCCATGCCCTCTACACCATGCCACCCTCCTGGCACCTCTGCATTGAACACGCAGCAATCCAGAAGCTCTCCAAACTTTGTCCTTTGAAGTTTTTATGGAACTTCTAGACATAGGCATGACTGATTAAATCTTTGGCCATTGTTGACCGATTCAGCTTTCAGTTCCCCTGTCCTTGGAGGTCAAAGGTGAGGCTGAAAGTTCCCACCTCTACTGACAGGATTGTTTCCTGGCAACCGAAGCTCTCCAGGAGCCCACCAAGAGTTGCCTCAATAGAACAAAAGAGGCTCCTATCACCCAGAAAATTCCAAGGGATTAGGAGCTCTGTGTCAGGAACTGGGATCAAAGACCAAATATCAGAACCAAAGATCCTCCTATGACCTCTGTCTACAGGGCTTTCAGGAGTTCTATGTCAGGAATAGGCTGGCAGAGACCAATTTATGTATTTAGTAATATATCACAATATCACTTTCACCCAATCTCCATAACCAGTCTGAGGCAGGAATATTATGAAAAAAGAGACACTCATAAGGGTTAGGTCACTTGCTCCAGGTTACAGGAGGCGACAAGGCCAGGACTCAGCCCAGTGCCACTGGCCTCCAGAGCTTGCAGTCCTGATAACACAAAGATGTGACTAAAGGACTGCATGGTCCAGCTTTGCCAGCAGGGATTCCCACCGGGGGCCTCTCCTGTGCCACGCCTGTCCCCGCCCTCCAGGCCCTGGGTGGACTTAGTCCTGGCCACAGTGGCCACAGCTTTGGCACACTTCCCTCTGAGGCCACACTCCACCCCGCCCCACCAACCCAGAGAACGCTGGGTTTGTGAGTGGGAGGCCTAGGGAGGCACCAAGCCCCTCCCGCTCCAAGCCGACACGCCCAGGTTTATGCCTTGAGCAGGTGGGAGCCTCGCAGGTCTGTGGGTTTCTTTCTCAAAAGGAAATTGCTGGGCTCGTGAAGAACAGCCTCGGGCATTTGTTCTCCTTGGACTTTCCTAGGTGGGAAAGGGTGAAGAGCGCGGGCTTTAGACCCCTAGGAGCGCCGCAGTCCCAGCTCTGGGTGTGGCGCGGGACACCTCCTGCCCAGGGTTGGTAAACCGAGACTCCCCGCGCGAGGAGCGAATGGAACCGCACCAGCTGCCTGCAGCCCGCGCCATGGCGCGCTCGTCCGACCTGGTTCACCTTCTCGCACTTTCCCAACACTCCTGCAGATCCCTGTGATTTGGCCGTCTCTGTGAGGACAGCCAGTCTTTCTTCCCATTTTGCAAATTAGGAAATCGAAGCCCTTCAGAGCCGGGTCGAGGTGACGCGGCAGGGCAGAGGCAGAGCTGGGTCCAAACTCTGGCCGTCGCAGCGGCTCCCGGCCCCGCTTCCCCCGCGCCTGGGGCTCTGCGGGGCGGCTTTGTTGGGGCAGCAGCAGGCGGGATTTATTTCCGGCGTTGTTTATGCGCGGCACGTCTGGAACAGGGCCCTTGGTGATTAAAACGCCTCGGGACAGAAAAGCCAAGCTGAAACATTCGTGAAAACACAAAAAGGAAAACAAAACAAACGGCATCAACAGGGACTTCTCAAGGCGGAAGCGCAGGAGTGCCACCAGGGACAGCACCTTGTCCCGAGGCTTGGGGGTGGCCGCTTCACCTTGGGCCTGACCCCCTCCTGGATTCCCGCCACCCCGGGACCAAGCCAATCATCATCATTATTAACAGCAGCAGCGCCATCCCTTGCCATTTGGGGGTCAGGCACACCTGGCTTACACCCCAGGACTGCCGGTTCTGGCTGTGTGACCTTGGGCAGATAAACTAACCTCTCTGAGCTGCAGCCTACTGGGCCCTGCTTCCCAGGGTGGTTGGGGAATATGCGGAATGATACATGGGAAGCTACAGGCTAAAGGTCTGGCACATCGCAGCCGCAATAAACAATAGATATCTGTTCTTTTACATTCTAAAAAGTCCTTTTATATACATTTTAGAGCGGAGCAAGCAGGCAGGCTCTGGCGCTGGCGGCCGGCAGGCAATGCAGCCCAGCTCCAACTCTGACTGTGTTATTCCGACAAAGTTATATAACCCTTTAAAGCCTGGTTTTCCGCAGCTTCTATAATAGATGAGGTTAACGACCCCTACCTCCTACGGTTGTGTGAGGTTTTGTTAGGAGGTTACGCACAAGGGGTTTATCATAGCACCTGTCACAGAACAAGCACTCTGCAACTGTTATGAATAATTTTCATCCCCTGAGACAGGAATAATACAGGGTGGTCCCAGGAGAATAGAAAATTTCAGGCTGCAGTTTCACATGACTAGCAAAAGGAAACTTGAAATCCCTGCAGAAGCTAGTGGCTGGTAGGACCCTGAAAACCAGGGTGTGGACTAAGCTGGTTGAGACCCACTGGACCCAACACGAAGCTGGATTTGACCTAGGTTTCTCCTAGGACCCCATTATCTGCTCATTAACATAATCACACACCCACCAGCATCTTGACAGTTCCAAGATCACCCAAATTTAGTGTAAAAATGGGTGGCACCACAGTTCTGAGAAATAACCTTTTTCCAGGAATCTTCAGGAATATTCCACCCCTTGGGCAGATACCCATAAAAGTAGTAGCCCCGGTCCCCCTTGCGTGACTCTCTGAATACACCTGGGATCTCCTTCCTTGAGGAGGGGAGCTTTCGGCTTTGCAGTAAATCTGCTTTTTGCTTTGCAATAAATCTCCCTACTTTAACTAATTCTTGACTCATCCTTGAATTCCTTCTCCTGATGATATCAAGAGCCTGGACACTAGCCGGGGTTGAGGTTCCACCAGCATTTGGGGACCTGGGCCAGCCCACCAGTATCATTCCCAGCTTGCCTGCTTGTTAGTCAAGATAAGTATCATTGCTCCCATGTTATACATGCTGGAAGTAAGGCTCTGGGAGGTGAAGTGACTTGACTAAGGTCACACTACCAGGAAAGAGCAAAACAGGAACTTCTGCACTGGGCTCCCAGTTCTAAGTCAGCACCCCTTCCATTGCAGGGGCCCCAAGGTTGTACATTTAAAATGGCCCAGCAGCCTTGTCAGCTCTGCCCAACAGAATGGACTGAAAGACCCCTTGTGAAAAAACTCCAGCCCACAGCTTCAGATTGATCTGGTTTCCAATCCTCTTCCTAGCTGTGTGTCCTTGGCCAGGGCACTCAGCTTCTCTGGGCTTCAGTCTCTTACCTTTAGCTCAGTGGGAGTTAGCCCTACTCCTCGGGGTCACTGTGAGCAGGAAATGAGGATGGGTGTAGACATGCCCAGCATTGTGCCAAAAACCCAGCAGGTACCCAGGAAAAATTGTCTCCCTCTGCTGCCCCATCAGTGCATCTGTTGTCATCTCTCTTGGGGCTTCTGGCTCCAGCTTCATTCCCAGCCAGAGGGACCTGAGTGACTGACAGGCCCTGACATTCCAGTTGACAGAGCAGCGTCATCCCCACCAGCCTACCTCAGCCTCCCAGGTATCTGCCATAGCAGCATCCTATCACCTGGGCTCCGAGAGCTAATGAGGCCACCGATGGGTAAGGACAGGCCCATCCAGATGCTCCAGGCCCTGCCTTTCACTCTTCCCCCTTATCCTTCTCTGTCCCCTATCCTTTTCCAAACTCTGTCTCTTTCACTCTCCTTCCCCTCATCCTCCCTGAAACTTTCAAGGAAGCAGCCCAAGGCCTCTAAAAATGATCCAAAAATGACAACCAACATCAAAAAAGTACAAGATGATTTATTCGTGCTACAAACTCTTAGCACATTCTTATACCTATCAAGGGACACTGAGAGGACAAAGCTGAACAAGACACAGTCCAGCCTTGGGATCTCAGGAAGAAAATGATGCATCAGCAGAAATGTACAACCCAATAGGATGCACGTATTAAATAAGAATTCCGACAGCTGCCATTTATTCAGCAGTTTATACATGTTCTGGCTCACTGTTGCAGCTCAGCTTCAGGGAGGTCATGAGTCTTATCCAAGGTCACACAGCCAGGAAGGGACAGTGTTGAGATTCAAACCCAAGTCTGTCTGGTCTCAAAACTTGGGCTCCTTTTGTTTCATCGATCCTTGCCTCTATTGGGAATGTCCAAACAGAGAAAATTAATTACCATGCAATGTGAAACTTGATGTGAAAATACAAACAGCAGAGTGAATTATCTGGGAAGGGATTCTTATGAGCTGGATATTAAAAGATGGTGATCATATATGTACATATCCAAGTCTATGCCTATATTTCTACATCTACGTATTTATGCCTATGTGTATGTCTATATCTACCTCTATAGCTAACTATAACCTGGTCCCCCATCTCCCAGGATCCCTGAACAACACTGTAGCTCCATTCTTCCCTCCAAATAGTAATATAATTGAGTTGGCTAGGCACAAGGTTCACAGCAGTAATCCCAGGTCAAGGAGGGAGGATTGCTTGCATCCAGGAGATCGAGACCAGGCTCGGCAACATAGCGAGATCCTGTCTTTACAAAAAATGAAAAATTATCTGGGCGTGGTGGCACAAGACTGTAGTCCCAGCTACTCAAAAGACTGAGGTGGGAGGATCACTTAAACTGGGAGTTTGAGGCTGCAGTGAGCCATAATCATACCACTGCACTCAGCATGGGTGACAGAGTGAGACCCTATGCCCCTATGTATATATATGTATGTATTTGAGTTCACACAGTTGGGGTCCAGATTTGACTGGTAATTGAAAACGTCTGTTATAGCAGGAAATAATTTAAGTAATAAACTACATACTGCTAAACGTCTCTCTTTAACTTGAAGTATATAAATGTGCATGTATCCAAATAATTTTAGATGAATGCCTCTGATGCCTCTCAGAATAGCTCTGTTGATGGGATTCTGCATTCTCCTTTTTCTGTAAACCATAGCCTTAATACAATTAGCACTCATGCTTCAGGTACTGTTTAAGTAAACAAGAAAATATAATTTGAGTGCAGAATCATGGACAGTGGTTTTTTTTTCCCCCTAATACTTTGTAGGTCTCTAACCCACACGTATTCGTACAGAATTTTTTTTTGTAAGCAACTGACTTTTATGGGGTCTTTTCAAATCATTCAAGTTAGTGCTCATAGAAAACAGAGCTTTTTTTCTGATATATTATAGATACTGAACTCACTATTATAATTATGTTATTTAGTTAAATATATTGTGAACTGCTGAAATATGAGTACAGAAAAGAATGTCTGCTCCTGTGAAAGCTGAGCTGAGTTCTTTAGAAACACTCCACAGAAATGAGTTGCTGCAGGGTAGCAAATACAGCTGATTCCTGCTAAGCAGCAAGTTGACTGACGAAAGCAGAAAGACATGGGTCATCTCAATGGGAGAGAAAGCTAATGGCCTTGGGGCTCCACCTGCCACCAACGTCAGGCAAGAGGGTTGCAGGTGAAAAGCCATTGATCCAGTGAGACAGTTAAGTGGAGGCCAAGTGGACAACTTCCACTGCACCTACTTTATATTTCTGATCCTAACAACGTCCAGGGGGAGTGGAACCCTGTCCACACTCTGGCCCACCCCTCATCCCCCTTCTTGTTCTCCCAAGAGGAGGAATGCAGTTCCAACTAGCAAGATCCCATGACACTGAACACACCTTTTTTCTCTTCTCTTCTTCATCTCACTCTTCAGTACTCACCTCTTGTCTTCTGCCTCATCCTGGTGACAAAAAGTTATAAGGGCCTGCACTTTGAGGGAGTGCCAAGATAAGAGGGTGTGGTGATGAGGCTGGGGATGGGGGCGAGTGTCAGTCTGTGGACGTTGGACTAAGGTATTTGCACGTTACCTTGTATGCAATGAGGAGTAACTGAGATCAGATCTGCGCCAAAGAAAGGTCACTCGTGCAATTGATGTGGAGAATAAATTGGAGGAAAAGGAAGGCAGGAAGGCCAGTGAGGAGCCCACTGCGTTCAGCAGGGAAAGAGATGGTGATACCTAAACTGATATGGAAAGCTGAGGTGGGGATGAGGGTCCGCATAGTACCAGATCTAACAATGAGTTAAACCTGAAGAATAAAAGGGAAAAAGTCTCCGAGAATGCCCAGGCTTTTGTGTCGGCCAACTGACTTCAGCCAGTAAAATCAGGAAGACAGGAATGGGAGTGGGTTTGGAGTCAGAAAGATTAAGCCTTCTGCACTGGCCATTTGAGCTTGTGTTTCCTTTGAGTCATGCAGAAGGAGAAAGCCAGGAGTCGAAATACATTTAAACCTGGACTGGAAGAAATGGAGCTCTCCTAGCTGCTTGAATCAAGTGAAAACTACCAACTGCCTTAAGGATTTTTTTTTTTTTAAGACAAAGTCTCTCTCTGTCTCCCAGGCTGGAGTGCAGTTGTACTATCACGGCTCCCTGCAGCCTGGGCTCAAGTAATTTTCCCACCTCAGCCTCCGAAGCAGCTGGAACTACAGGCATGTACCACCATGCCTGGCTGATTTTTTAATCTGTTTGTACAGGTGAGGTCCCACTTTGGTGCCTAGGCTAATTTTGAACTCCTGAGCTTAAGCAATCCTCCCTCCTTGGCCTTCCAAAGCGCTGGGATTAGAGGTGTGAGCTGCCATGGCCTGCCTGCCTTAGGGACTTCTGATTACTCTTGTTCCATTCAATACTTGGCAACAGAACAGGTAGAGTGGAAAAAGCCATGGCTTTGAGGCCATCCAGTTCTGGGTGGAAATTCCTAGTTCTGCAGATATGCGTTATTTGTGGCTTCAGATATGTGATTTAATGTCCTTGTGCCTCTGTTTCTTCATCTATATATAAAACAAATAATGACACATTCTTCATAGGCTATAACGAGAATCAAATGCAGTCATAAACATAAGGCACTGAGCTAGTGTCTGATACATAATAATTGTTCTGCAAATGGTGATAACTAGTAGTGGGGGTATTTTATTTGTAATCTATAGAATGTCATTTATTAATTTATTAATTATACAAAAATCAAATAATTGTAATTCTGGAGTGGAGAGTCTAGTAACTTGAGGGGATTTGAAAAACAGATATTTGTTCATCTTAATTCAACAAGACATTTTTCGGGCTCCTCTGGGTGTGATAGGCCCTAGAAATTTAGAAGGAGCCTCCAGAATTTTTCATGCTTCCCTCTGCAAACACACACACACATTTAAGCAAACAGTCACCATCACCAAAGGGGGTTCCCTCCAATCGTGTAGGAGCTCTCAAAATCTGAGTTAAACAGACATTCCACGCTGGGCACTGGGCACATAAAGAGAAGTCGTGCCAAACCTTGGCTCTGGAGGCTTGGAGCCCAGTGCTGGGCATCAGTGAGTCTTGAATGAGCTTTTTCTCCAAGAACCAGTGTCCACCCCCGCCTTAGGCTCCCTGCCCAGAGCACAAGGCTGCCAGCCCATCTGTGTCCTTGAGAACATGCTGGGCTCCTGACCCAGGCAGCAGCTGGTCCACTACCTGCTGCCCCCGACCTGGCACCTACCCAATTCTGAGACAGTGAGCACAGAGAGATCAAATCTGAGAGCTGGAAGGGAACATGGAACTCGCCCAGGGCAGGGAATGTGCAACTCACAGAACCCAGAGCCAGAAAAGGGTTTGATTTTTATTGAGTTTGGCCCTTTGCCAGCTGTGTGGGTTGAAGCTGTCACTTTTCACTCTGAGCCTCAGTTTTCTTATCTGCAAAAGAGGGATAATAAATGTCTACCTCATGGGATTATTGTAAGGATTGTAAATGACAGACTGACAGATACCCATCTAATGGCATGTTAAGCAAAAAACTATAAACTAAACCAGAAAGCAATGAGGTGGATGTTTATTGGTCCAAAGTGCTGCTGAAAAGTTTAAGAGTGGATATAATTTCAAACACACCTGAAATTACATGCTCAAACATCATCAGAAATCCCTCTCTCTCTCTCTCTCTCTCTCACACACACACACACACACACACGCGCGCGCGCACACAGAGTTGGCTCTATTTTCATATAAGCCTTCTAATATTGTTTGCATATTTGCCCCCCACCCACCCAATCTCATGTTGAAACTTGATTCCTAAAGTTGAAGGTGGGGCCTAGTGGCAGGTGTGTAGGTCAATGGCTTGGTGTCATCCCCATGGTAACAAGTGAGTTCTTGCTCTATTAGTTCACATGAGAGCTTGGTGCTTAAAAGAGCGTGGCACCTTTCCCCTCTCTTTCGTGCTGCCTCCTCTCTCATCATGTGCCGTGCCTGCTGCCCCTTCATCTTCCACCACGATTAGAAGCTTCCTGAGGCCCTCATCAGAAGTAGATGCTGGCGCCGTGCTTCTTGTACAGCCTGAAGAACCGTGAGCTAAATAAACCTCTTTCTTTACAAATGACTCGGACTCAGATATTCCTTTAGAGCAACACAAAACAGGCTAAGACACCCTCCCTTCAAGGTGACAAACGGACCTCCAGCAGCATTAAGCTTTCTCTAATGCAGAAAGAGTGCTTCTTTCCCAGTAGTCTTAAGACTGGCCCTCAATGACTCTGACTGGACCACTTTTGGTTATATATTTACTCCTCCATCGATCACTGTGCCTGGGGAGATATCATATTACCCTTGGCCAACATTGGGTCATGTGTCCATGTCTGGAATCCTGAGTTCCAAATTGGCTCTACTCTACCTAGATAACAGGGACCGATAGAGGAGAAAGAAGTATCCAGAAAAAATCAAGATGCTTTCACAGATAAAAGGGAGAATGCATACTGGGCATGCCAAGACAGCAGACATCGTGACAAGATAGCAGACATCCATAAATATGTGTAGAGGTTAATTTTCAAAAAATGCTATTATCTTCATCAACATCATCATCATCATTGTTTATCATTGTCACCATAATTAACAACATCATTGTCACCATCATCGTCACAGATGAATAATACATTGTGCCTGTGTGCCTGGGATCTACTGCTTCCTACGCAGCCTCTTCTACATCCATTTTGTACCTAGAAGAGAGGTCTGTTGGCACTCAAGCAGGGTTTCTCAGAGCCTGAGCCTCCCTTGTTGCCTTCCCCTTAAAAATGCCCGGCCCTGCAGCCATCCTTTCTCTGTATTCTGAAATGGATCTACTCCAGGCACGGTCTCTTCTCTCCCCAGCATCAGGCTCCAACCTTTACTCTCCGCTATTTCTCATGGCTGTGGTCTCCTGACCACCACTTTTTGCTGACCCAGTTCTGCTTCAGTCATGGACAAAAGCAAGGGGGGTTGAAAGAACACCAGCCTCATTCTCTAGGGCTCATCAAACACTGTACTACACTTCTGGTCCTGAAATAGGGACCTTTTTTCATCACTGGAATTTACCCTTGGCCCTATATCCTGAGACCCTATGTGGGTACCCATATTGAATATATATTAGCAAACTTTTTATTGAAAATAACAGAGAACCTAATTTAAACTGACTAAAAATTAAAGGAATTCATTAGCTGATGGGCATAAAACCTCAGAAGTAGTTCAGACTTCAGGCAAAGCTAGATCCAGCAGCAGCTCAATGACATCACCAAGGATCTGGTTTCTTTCTCTCTGCTAGCTCTATCTTTATCAGTGTTGACCTCATCTTAAGGCTATTTCCCTGGTATTCCCAAGATAGTTTCAAGTGCATCCTAAGGCTATATGTTTCCAATTTTCTGTCCTGGGGGAAGAATAGCTCTTTATACAAGAATTCCTAGCATAATCTGAACAAATTCACTCTTACTAGACCAGCTTAGGCCCCATCTTTTGTTGGTTCAAGAGAACCATGGTGGGGTTAATTCCAAATAAACCACATGTTGTAAAATGGAGAAGAGATAGTTTCCCAAGGGAAATGTGGGATCCTATTACCCTAAAAGAAGGGGGAAGCTTCCTGGCCAACAGTCAAAAGATGTCCATTATCAGAATTTTGAAAGAGTTACGCTCAAGTTGTACCTGGAGGTGAGCCCAAAATTTGTCTGTATTCTCAGAGACATTCAGCTCTTTCCTTTTACCTAAACTCTTTTTTGGAATTTGGAGGTAATTCATTGAAATTATTCATCTTGAGTCTGGGTAAGGAGTATATTGGAGTTCTTTGTACTATTCTGGCAAATTTTCTGTAACCCTGAAACTATTTCCAATAAAAGAATTTGTTAAAGTAATATGGTAGTGCAGAATCACCATTCTTTCCCCTTAACCATAGGAAAGAGACATGTAATATTGACACTTGCCTCATCTTTGCTTCAGAAATCATGGAAAAGTTTCAGGGGAGAATTCACCCAACTTGGCTGGGATACTGGGAGCACTGGTCTGGAAAAGAACTTCTGAGCTTTAGGCGACTGAATGTGCATAAAGTAACACACATACCAAAGTCTTCCAAAAAAGATTAAGGGATGGGACCTCTCAGATAAACTCCTCCAACTTGGGACCAAATGTTGCAGTTTCAGGATCACATCTCCTGTCCCAGTTACCCCATTGCTTAACATGGGATGTGAGTTGTCAGGGTGAAGTTCTTTTAGCAATTATCCTGTGTTTGCCTCATTATGTAAGGAGGGGACATAACTTACCTGTTTAGTTCCCTGGCCTTTAGATTAAGAGGAATAGTACTCAAAGAACTATACCCAATGCACTGCACCTGAGGACAGCCTCATCGACAGCTAAACCTGATTTAGATGACAAGATTCTAGATCTTGAGCCTGTACCTGATGATGTAATAGATGGGACTTGGGGGAAGCATTAGTAGAAGTGAATATATTTTGCACATGGGAAAACATAAATAATTTATGGCCAGAGGGTGAACTGTAGTTGTTTTAAAACATTGCCCCCCAATTTTTAAAATCCTTCTCATAGAGAAATAGAATCCATTTCCCTTGAATCAGTGATTGGTTGACAAATAGAATAGGGCAAAAGACACTTTGACTTTTTTTTTTTTTTTTGCATTACCTCACGTACTTATTCATTCATGACAAGAACACTTGAAATCTACCCTCCTAGTAATTTTTCATTATACAATTCATTATTACTAACTGTAGTCACTATGTTGTACACTGGGTCTCTTGAGCTCACCCTTTTGTCCATTATTTGACTTTTGGGGCTAGATGAGAAAAAGCCATGTGACTCAGCCTGGTTTCCTTGAGATGCTCATTCTTGGAATCCAGACAAGGAGAAGAATGGCCAGCCTGTGGAGAGGTTTACAGGGAGAGGCCCAAGCTAGAGAGAAACAAGGGCACCCTCCCTTCTCAGCTCCCACTGGGCTCCCAACTGAGAGTCAACACCTACTTGCCCACCATGCAAGTGAGCAATTCTGCAAGTGGACCCTCTAGTCCTATCAAGCATCCCCATGTGGAGCAGAGACTACGCTTCTCTACCAGCCCCTGACTAAATGGCAGATTTGTGAGCTACAAAGATAACTGTTGTTTTTTACAAGCCACTAGGTTTTGGGATGGTTTATTATGTAGCCAAAGTAACTGAAACACCATGCAAATGAATGCAAAAGCACTTGAGAGAGAATACTTGTGATCTCAAAGTATTAAGAGATACCCTTGTGAACAATTTTAAAGTCCATGAATATTTGTGCAAGAATGATTGTTTTGATAAGTGTACTGCAAAAATCGAATGAAAAACACAGGCAGTAGTAACGAGCTGTCCAATAACTTTACCGGAAAAAATATATACTCTCAAGAACATCAACATTTGATTCAATTCTTGTTTGTCCTTAAAATCAGCTCATAGTTTCAATTATGAGCTATGATTTGTTAAATATAGGCTATCATTACTCTTTCCCATTTTTGACTGTTGACAAAGCCCAAGTCAAATCTATGAACCTGCCTTTATGCCAAAATTTTAATCCCTACTCAAAGTGGTTTGTATTGAGTGGGAACTTTTTTTCTAGTTTCCAGTTATTCTTAGGAAACTTTATTAGTCAGGGTTCTCCAGAGAGACAGAACATATTTATATATAAGTGTGTGCATAAATGTGTGTATGTATATATATACATATACATATATATATATAGGTTCTGTTTCTCTGGAAACCACACACACACATATATATATTCATATATATGAAGAGATTTATTATAAGGTTTTGGCTCACACAGTTATGAGGGCTGAGAAGTCCCACTATCTGCCATCTGCAAGCTAGAGACCCAGGAAAGCTGGTGGTGTAGTTTGAATGCCTGAGAACCAGAAAGCTGATGGCATAGATTTGAGTCAGGTCTGAAGGCCTGAGAACTAGGTGTGCAGACAGCAGAAGATTGATGTCTCAGCTCAGGCAGTCAGGCAGAGTTAATATGCCCCTCCTCCCCTTTCTCATTCTATTCAGGTCTTCAATAGATGGGTGATGCCCACACATACTGGGGAGGCCATCTGCTTTACTTGATCAACCAATTCAAATGCTAATCACTTCCAGAAACATCATCCCAGACACACCTAGAAATAATGTTTAACCATTTGTCTGGGCATCCTAAGGCCCAGTCAAGTTGATGGGTTGATAAAATTAGCCATAACAGAAACCAATAACCTCTTCTACATGCCTGGACCACAACCTATTGTTGTGTCTTTGGCTGTGGCGTTTTGCCTGCCAAACTTGTTTTTCCCTAGTACCAGAGGAAAAGGACATTCCCCAACCTCTCAGGATCCTCTTTCAGCCCCAGCTTTCCCATCCTTCAGCAAATGCCCAGCTCCTGCTTGTATTCACTGAGGAAGAGCATCAAAGATGGCTGCCTCACTCCAAAGCTCCAGGAGCACTCTACTCCCCCATCCTGCCTTCCACTCTGCCTCCCACCTGTCTCCACCTGCTTGGTTCATCTTTCTTCATCCTCTTCCCTTGTGCTATCCTTGGCTCTGCTTTTCATTCTGTATGTATACTTGGATTATATCAGCCTCATCCAGGAAATAACCCAGACCAATTCCATCCAGTCCTCAATGCCACAACACAATGCTGAAAATGCTGAAATTTCTGCCAGATGGGTCCCAATTATCACAAAGAGAAGAAAGCAGCAACTTATGATGCCATAGTCAAGGGAACCTGATACAAGTTGAACATCCCTTATCTGAAAATCTTGGGACCAGAAGTGTTTCAGGCTCTTTTGGACTTAGAATGTTTACTTAATACTTATCAGTTGAGCATTCCTAATTTGAAAATCTAAAGTCTGAAATGCTCCAATGAGCATTTTGTTTACTCTAAAAGTTTTCAGATTTTGAAGCATTTTTTATTTCAACTTTTTAGATTTAGAATGCTCAACCTGAATTGACAAATTTCACACTGCCTTGGGGATGGGTCTTTGGGCAGGAAGTTTACGAATACAACTTCACATTAGGAAATTGTAAATCCAAACTTTTTTAAAAATACCAAACTTTGGGGCCTCAGAACCCACTTTATAGCAGTTAGAACTCATTATACTGGAAGTATCAGAAAACCCAACTCAAACTGGTTAAACAATGAAAGAAATTAGGCACTGATAGAATTGCAAAAGACAGAGGTAGATCTACTAGCTTCAGGTAAGGCTTGATCCAGACACTCAATGATGCCACCAAGAATTCAGTACCCTCATCCTAAAGATCTCATCCTAAAGCTGGCTCCCCTCCAGGTCACAGGATTATCTGTCAGTATCTTGAAGAGTTACACAAGTCCACTCCCCAATGACTCAATGCAAGTGTCAGAATTGAGTCTTATTGTCTTGGTTGGCTAATTTGGATGCTATGTCCTTGGTTAATGGGCATGTAATCTCTGTGGTCAGAAGGATGAGAGATACTGGTTGGTTTAAGTTAATTAGGTTTACCCTCTGGAAATGGAATCAATAATAATCAACCTACATGGATGAGAAATGCAAGATACTCTTAGGAAGGGGAAATGAATGTTAGAAAGCTAGAAATTGGGTCCAAACTACAAGCTCCACATGTATCCTGGATGGAGAACACATTAAAATATTAAACTGACCTCAAAATGGTCATCATAATCCATGTTTGAGCAACTCTTAAATATATATATAGTTTAATGTTTACACAGAAAGATTGAGTGAACGTACAGAGATATCTTATATTCCCTCTGTAAGGGTTCTTGGGTTCTTGCCGAGTTTAAAAAGAAGAAACTGAGACCAGCACAAGAAGATCCAATGCGAATTTATTCAGCTCCCTGGCGAGGTTCTGCGGTCCGACAGGAGAGGCCGGAGAAGTCACACAGACTCCTCTCAGACGTGGGGTTTTATAGGGAGTGGAGGCGTTTGATTGGTTGTGGGAGAGCAGGGCGTGGGCAAAGCAAGCTTGCTATTGGCAGGTAGGCAGGGTTTCAATGCTATTGGGTAGATTTACAAGACTCGACTGCTATTGGGTAGCTAAGACTCGAATGCTATTGGGTAGATTTACAAGACTTCTTTTGCATTTTGGCAGGGTTCTTTAAGGGAGAGCTAGGTGCTGTGTGAGGGAGGGGGTGTGTGTCCGAGCTCCCGGCAAGGCGACCGGCCTTACACTCTCTGCACTCACACATGCATTGCCTCCCTAGTTATCAATATTCCCCACCAGAGGGTACATTTGTTCCATTTGATGAGCCTACATTGACACATCATTATCACCCAAAGCCCGTCGTTTACATTTGGGTTCACTCAGTGTTGTTCCTTCTGTGGGTTTGGACATATGTATGATGACATGTATCCACCATTGTAATATCATACAGAGTAGTTTCACTGCCCTAAAAATCCTGTGTTCCACTGATTCATTCCTCCCTCCCCCAACCCCTGGTAGCCTCTGATCTTTTTATTGTCTCCATAGTTTTGCCTTTTCCAGAATGTCATATAGTTGGGATTATACAAAATGTAGCCTTTTCAGACTGGTTTCCTTCACTTAGTATGCATTTAAGTTTCCTTCATGTCTATTCATGGTTTGACAGCTCATTTCTTTTTAGCACTGAATAATATTCATTGTCTGGATGTTCCGTAGTTTATTTAGCCATTCACCTACTGAAGGACATCTTAGCTGCTTCCAAGTTTTTGCAAAATCATGAATAAAGGGGCTGTAAACATCTGTGTTCAGGTTTTTGTATGAAGGTAAGTTTTCATGCACACTTTTGAACAGTTCCTTTTCATCCATTACTTCTTTGGAGCCCCACATTTTCTCTGAAAGGTAGATGCTAGTAACTCCAATGTATAGATTACCAAATGGAGGTTCTGGCCAAGAACACATAGCTGATCAGTGACAGAGATGAGACTTGAACTCCTAAAGTCTATATTTTTTTCCTGGCATTGTCATTGACTTCCTGGGAGATGAGTTTCTAGAAAACCAAACTCAAAGCTGCCCCCAACTGGATAAACACAGGCTGATCCCAAGTTCTTCATCCCCTACTCGGTACACACATTTGCCCACTAGGACAGCCAGTTCCATGCTGCCCTTGGTTCTGGGCACGCTGAATTCCATCATTGGTGAGTCTGGCTGATGGCATGACCCACTCTCAGACCCCATGATAGTATGATTATTTTCCACTAGGCAGATTCCCTGGCTGTATCCAAACCAACTCCAACCATACTCTAAGTCCCTTGCCTCCCTCCTTTCCTCTGTTCTTGCCTCTCATCATCCAGTGTTTATTGAATACCGCCTAAGACCCAATGTCCTTATCACAGCATTTAAGCTCCCTCACTTCCATTCCTCTGACTCTCCCTGCAACCACTTTCCCCTCATTCCCTCCACTCCAGCCATATGCACTCTTCACAGTTCCACAGATGCATGGGGCACACTCCACCTGGTCCCTGCTTCTTACCCACAGGGCCTATTCCCTCATTTCCTTCAAGTTTCTACTTAAATATCACCTTAGAAGCAAGGTCTTCTCTGTACCACACCCCCCCAGGAAAAAAAATCAACATCTCCAGTACTTCCAGCATCATCTCTATTTTAACTTTTCCCATAACAATTATCACAACAAATGTCTTACATATTTATGGATGTATTGTATGTCTCCTGGCTCCATGAGAAGATGAGTGCCTCAAACACAGAGATTTTCATTTGTTTTGTTCATTGATGAATTCTAAGTATCTAGAATTATTCTTGGCCCCCTAGGGTAGTCAGCAAATATTTGTTGAAATAATGAATCCTATCAAGACTGTCATCTAACAGCTACTCTCTTCCAGACAGGGGTGACACCAGCCCAAGGACTCCTCTCCAAGAGCTATCTTTGAACCCCTTTCACTTTTTTCTTGTTTTAAGAAATGGGATCTTGCACCGTCCCCCAGGCTGGTTGCAGTGGCACAATCACAGATCACTGCAACTTTGAACTCTTGGGTTCAAGCAATTCTCCAAATTCAGCCTTCCAAGAAGCTAGGACTGCAGGCATGCACCAAATGTATATACGTATATTTTGTAGAGATGAGGTCTCACTATGTTGTTGAGGCTGGTCTTAAACTCCTGACCTAAAGTGGTCCTCCCGCCTGGGCCCCCCAAAGCACTGGGATTATAGGTGTAAACTACCACTTCCAGCCTCCCTCTCACTCTTGGGGTGCTCCTCTCCCTCCCCGTGTCAGTGATGGGGTGGCATGATGCCCAGCACTCCACTAATTCCAAATAATTCCCCTCTCCTTCTCTCTTTAACTTCAACTTTGTATGCCCTCAAGGCTGGTCAAAATTGTTTCAAAATCAATTCGCATACCCTTCATTGGTAGACTGGCACTTCACTTTGCCTGAGGCTACTTGGCATATACATTTTATTTCTGGTTTCTGTGGCTTCAGCTGACACTGAAATATAAACAGTCCACTAACACCCTGCTACACATACATCATATCACTGAATGTTCACAAGGACCATGCAACACAAATGTCTTTGTTTGGATTTTGCAGATATGGAAACTGAGGCTCAGAGAGCTATTACTCCCTCACTGGATAAATGCTCACAAAGTACTTGTCTCTCAGTTGACAGAGCTATGGATATTACGGTCCTCTGGCCCCTCAATGCCACCCCTAAACTGTGAGTCAGGGTCTGGTTGTCTGCTGTTTCCACTGTAGGGCTCTGCCTCCCAGCCAGTCCTTAGAACATTCCCTATTCCCAGCCAGGCAGAGCCCAGAGAGGCTGTGGACCCTGATCAGCAGACCTCTTATCCACCGCTGCAATAAGCCGCTTGGAGAGGAGATAAATGGATGTGATTATTGGCTTCAAATGAGGTTTAGGGATTATCTGTGGATTTTCTTTATCCTTGTGGCAGACACAGTGGAGAAAGGAGGGGCTGTGATTTCAGAACCCAGGGGAGGGGATCAAGCACCTTCGTGACTTGAATTGTACCAAAACTTGAGAGTCAGACGAATCTGGGCATGAATTCAAGCTCTGTGACCTTGGGTATGTCATTTCACCTCTCTGAACCTGCTACCTTCCTGTGCACAAGGAGTGGAGACATGCTAAGAATGTTCTTCTTTCCCATCGAAAGAGGATCACTCGCTCGAGTACTGGTTTGAAGGAGTTTACATACAACCGTAAACCTGTATTAATTACCTCTAGGTGTCTTATCTCCTATTGCAACTCCTCAGAAACATCTTGAAAGAGCAAACTGAAATTACTGTATACAACACTGACAGTAGTCATAGCAGCCTATGTATACTGAGCTCTTCTTAAATGCCAGCACTTTATAATATTACCATTTAGTCCTCTCAATAATGCTAAGAAGTAGTTTGATTCTATTCCCATTTTACAGAGAGGAAACTGAGTTCCATGTGGCTTGCCCAATGCCACAGAGTTGGTGAGGGGTAAGACCACGCCTAGAACCCAGGTTTAGGGTCCCCAAAGCCAATATTGAAACCCTCTGCTGAAAGCCTCCACTGCGTGTGCCATGATTTCAATAGCATATTCTGAAATGGGTTTGAACCAGCTTCATTAGAGTAATTTTATGTAATCCAACTACTTTTGTGAGCACTAACTATACTTGTCTCTGAATCGTCATTTCTTCATCTGCTAACTGGGGGTGATAACGCCTTCTTTCATATGGCTGTTTTGAGGATTGAATGAGATATAATAAACACTCAAGAAGCATCGGTTTTCCTTCTTTTCACCTCAAAAATAACTAATATAAATTGATTTGCTGAAATTATAACAACGGGGATTTAAGAACATCAATAACAATAGGAAAATTAGTCCAGTGCAAAATTGATGATGTTGGAAATTGTCTACCTACCTGGTCGTGTGGCGCACAATGCTAGAATGCTGTTTATTCCACTGACGCCAGAGCTACATGACATGGAAATTAGAGTGGAAAAAGTGTCATTCTCACTGATTCAACAAACATGCATTGAGCTTCTTTTGCCAGCACTGTGGGCGCTATGGTGTGTATGTGTCCCCAAAATACATGTGCTAGAAATTTAATCCCCAGTGCAGAAGCACTGGGAGGTGGGGCCTTTGAGGAGGGTTTTTAGGTCATGAGGCCTTGCCCTCGTGAACAGATTAAAGCCACTACAAAAAGGGCTTGTGGGAGTGAGTTCTCTCTCTTCTGCCATGTAAGAACAGAATTCATCCCTTTTGTCCTTCCACCTTCTGCCATGTGAGGGTACAGCAAGGGGGCCCTCACCAGATGCTGGTGCCTTCATCTTGCACTTCCCAGCCTCCAAAACTATGAGAAAACAAGCTTCTTTATAAGTTACTCAGTCTCAGGTATTTTGCTGTAGCAACACAAAACGGACTAAGACATTTGGTTCCCATCTAAACAAAACAGATATGGTCCTTGCTCTCATGGACACTACATTCTAGTGAAAGAAACAGAAAAGGAACATAAATAAGATGTTTTGAGGAGTAGCATGTGTTATCAAAATTAAAACAAAGTAATCATATAGTGTAACTTGGGGCAAGAAGAGGCTATTTTAGAGAACTCAAGCAGTTCAACTTTCTCTGAGAAATAAACACTGACACAAAAGCCTGAATATTGAAAAATAGGCACTGCTGGAAGGAGCTGAGTCCCAGAGCTGAGAATAAAAGGTATGTGTTTAAGGTATGCGAAGAAACTGCGGCTAGTGTGGAGTGAGCAACAGGGTAAGTGATGGAATAATAAAATAGGTGACACCAAATTATGCAAAATCTGGAAGGCCATGATATGAAGTTTGGATTTCACTCTAAGTTCAACAGGAAAGACACCATTAGAAATGTTTAGCAAGAGGCTAGTAACTTGATCTGGCTCCTACTTTGAAAAGCCACATTGGATCCACACAGAGGTGCTGCTGCTTGTTTGGATGTGTGGGTGTGCTTTCTCCCTGCCAAAACTCATGATAAAATTTGATCCCCAATGTGGTAGTGTTAGAAGGTGGGGCCTAGTGGGCGGTGTTTGGGTCATTGGGGAGGATGGCTCATGAATAGATTTATGTCCTCCCACAGGGGTGAATGAGTTCCTGCTCTCACAGGAATGGATTCGTTCCCCCAGAGAGTGGGTTGTTAAAAAGAGTCTGGCTTCCTCTGTTTTCCTCTCTTGTCTCCTCTCCTACTATGTGACCTCTTTGCAATGTCCACTCTCTTTTCACTTTGTACCACGAATTGAAGCAGCCTGAGGTCCTCACCAGATGCAGTTGCCCAAGCATGGACTTTTCATCCACCAGAATTGTGGGCCAAATAAACCGCTTTTCTCTATAAATTACCCAGCCTCAGATATCCTGTTACAGCAACACGAAATGGACGAAAACATGTGGGTACTTGATTTATAACAAAGATAGTACGCAGAGCAGAAGTGGGAAATGGTCTTTCTTTCAATAAATGGTGCTGTATCAATAGGGTAGCCATATGGGTAAAAAAAAAATCTTAACCAATACTTTACACCATATACTAAAATAAATTTGATGTGGATTACAAATATAAATATAAAAAGTAAAACAATAAAGATCCCATAAGATAACAAAGAATATTTTCATAATCTGGGATAGGCAAAAATTAAACAGAGCACAAAAAGTGCTTTAAAAATAGATAAATTAAACTTCAATAAATTAGTGACTTTTGATTATCAAAAGACACCACCAACAGAGGGAAAGTGGAAAACCACCTGATGGGAGAAGATATTTACAATACATATAATCTCAAAGGATCCCTATTCAGAATAGGAATAAAAGTCCTACTAATCAAGAAAAAAAAACATGTATCACAATAGAAAAGTTGACAAAAGTCATTAACAGGTACTTTACAAATAATCATCAAACGTGGAAAATTACTTCATTAGTCATTAGGTAAATTAAAATTAGAATCACTAAATATTCATAGAACGGCTAAAATTAAAAACAGACTGATAATATTAAGTGTTGGTGAGGAGATGAGCAACTAGAACTTTCATACCCAGCATATAGGATTAAAACCGGTATCCCTTGGCTGGGCATGGTGGCTCACACCTGTAATCCTAGCACTTTGGGAGGCCAAGGCAGGCATATTGTCTGAGCTCAGGAGTTTGAGACCAGCCTGGGAAACATGACAAAACTCCATCTCTACTAAAAATACAAAAAAAATTAGCCTGGCATGGTGGTGTGTGCCTGTAATCCCAGCTACTCAGGAGGCTAAGGCACTAGAATCACTTGAACCTGGGAGGCAGAGGTTACAGTGAGCCGAGATCACGCCACTGCACTCCAGCCTGGGGGACAGGGTGAGACTCTGTCTCAAAAAACAAACAAACAAACAAACAAAACACTTGCATCTCCACTTTGGGGAACTGTTTGGGAGTATCCACTAAAGCTAAATATATGCATACCTTACCCAGAAATTCCACTTCTGGGAAAACAACTGACAAGAATGCTTGCATATATGTATCAAAAGTTTTATACAAAACTTGGAAACAATGAAAAACTCCGTCAACAAACTGAGGTGTATTCATATAGTGAAATACTACACAGCATGAAAAATAACATTGCTGACACAGGCAACAGCATAGATGAATCTCAGAAACATAATACTAAGCAAAAGAAAGAAGCCAAGTATGAAAGTGTATATACTGTATAGTGGGGTGTATTTTATTTTGCTTTTATTTATTATTTTATTTTATTTTATTTTATTTTATTTTATTTTTTGAGACAGAGTCTTGCTCTGTTGCACAGGCTGGAGTGCAATGGTGCTATCTCAGCTCATTGCAACCTCCGCCTCCCAGGTTGAAATGATTCTCCTGCCTCAGCCTCCCGAGTAGCTGAGACTACAGGCATGTGCCACCCTGACTAGCTAAATTTTTTGTATTTTTAGTAGAGACGGGGTTTCACCATGTTAGCCAGGATGGTCTCAATCTCCTGACCTCAGGCAATCCACCCACCTTGTCCTCCCAAAGTGCTGGGATTACAGGCATGAGCCACTGCGTCCAGTCCAGACTTTCAAATCAAGCAGACAGGTATTGAAGGCTGCCTCTGTCAGAGTACAATCTCGGTCAAATCTCTTGACTTCTTTCTTATTCATCTGCGAAGTGGGGATGAGAGTCATACCTACCTCATAGAGTTAATATATGTCAAGGGCTTTAAAGGTCCCTGATACAATTCAGCCCTCTATAAGTTAGCCATTACCAGGGTCTGTGTGGACTTCCCTGAGGGATGAAGAGACAGAAGGTAGATTTTAGTTCTTGTGCCAAGACTGTTTCATTAGCATGGTGATTGCTCTTTAAATCATGGAAACAAATGATGGCATATAATGTTATTGCCATATAATGGAGTCCATCAGGCCCAAAATCCAGGAGCCAAAGACATAAAGTGCATATATACAACAGAGGAAATCCTGACCTAGCTGGGCGTTGGTTGCCTAGGTGCTAATATGCTTTTCTGTGTATTGGAGAAAATTGTTACAATTATTCCTCAACCATTTGGAGAGCGAAATGCCAGGCTCCCCAAAGTGCTCAGAGATAAGGGGCAATTCACTTCAACTTTCCAGAGTCCGTAGTCCAAAGAGTTGTGCATTCCTGGATTAAGTGATACTTCTCATCCCTTTGAATTATTGCAGCAGCCTCTAAACTAGACTCCCACCTGTGTCCAATTTTTTTCCTCTTCAACAAATACGTCCTGAGCACCTACACTGTGTCAGGTTCTCTACTAGGTGCTAGGGGACAATGAGAACAAGCTCACAGGCATGGTGCACTATTGAAACACTTTGCAAATTATAAAATATTGATCCAGTGCTGTTGCTGTGGGGATGATCAGGTGGTGATGGCAGTTGTTAAAATAGTTGTTGTTCAGGCCGGGCGCGGTAGCTCACGCCTATAATCCCAGCACTTTGGGAGGCCGAGGCGGGTGGATCACGAGGTCAAGAGATCGAGACCATCCTGGTCAACAAAGTGAAACCCAGTCTCTACTGAAAATACAAAAATTAGCTGGGCATGGTGGTGCGCACCTGTAATCCCAGCTACTTGGGAGGCTGAGGCAGGAGAATTGCTTGAACCCAGGAGGCGGAGGTTGCGGCGAGCTGAGATCGCGCCATTGCACTCCAGTTTGGGTAACAACAGCTAAACTCCATCTCAAAAAAAAAAAAAAAGCAGTTGTTCAGCAGTGCTCTGCTGCCTATGGAATAGAGGCATGGCAGCCAAGTCTAAACCAATTCCTGCCTAATTTTCCAACCCCTATTCCCTACATCAGCTTTGCAGTCATCCACACCTAACCTATAGCAGTCCCTTCATTTTCACACCCCAACGCTTTTAAATATTCTATTTCCTCTATCTGACATATTCTCCTCCTTTTGTCTGCCTGTAAAACCCCACTTAATCCTGTAAGGTCCAATTTCACCCTCCTGTAACTCCTCCTAACAGGCAGTGTTCATCCCTTCTGTGAGAATTTCTCAGTAAAGGCAGAGATATATCAGGATGACCTAATAATCATCTTCAAATCCCAGGCCCATTCCTGCTCACCAGAAGTTCAGATTCAATAGGTCTCAGGTGCATAATGATTAAGAGCTCAGGCTTCGAGTCAAAAAAGCTCAGATTAAGCCCCAGCTCAGTTGTTTACCAACTCCATGACCTTGGCCATGTTCTTAACTTCCCTGAGACAGTTTCCTCTGTAAAAAGGGGATAGGAATAAGAAGGAATGACTAGTTGAGACAAAGAACATAAAACAGTACCATACCGGACACCTGGGAAGCACTCAACAACTTATCATTGTTATTGAAAAGACTTCCATTTTATTCTGATTTTGACAGCCTATATCCACCTCTTCCCCACCCTACCCCATCCCTCTCCAGCTTGAGAATCACTGCTGAGCATTTATCAAATTGTATTATAATCCAGTGTTTGTGTGCCTGGGTCTCCTACTACTGGTAAATTCAGAAGTCATGTCATAATTCTAGATCACCAACATGTAGCACTGTATCAAGAACAGTGTCAGTATTTACAAGCTGTGTGACCTTGTTCAAGTCTATCTGCCTCTTCTGGCCTCAGTTGATTTGGCGTAAGATGGGGAGAATAATGCTTACCAGATAATGTTGTCAGAAATATCAAGTGAGATCTTGAATGTGAAATGACTTTAAATGGTGTGTAGGAGTGAATTGCTATGCTTCTGCCATCTGTGGTGTAAAGGGGCTATGGTCCAGGTCTGTCACTTCACAGCCACATATCTATGTAAAAGGGCTCTCTCCTTTCTCTCCTTCCCTCTCTCATGGAGTATCAGTGTGATCCTCTTTGCTTAAACATTCTTGGATGATTTGTACCAAATAGAAGATTTTACAATGACCTGCACAGTAGCTCAAGCCTTTCCAAGGAGAAAGGGACTATTGATACATCGGTGTAAGATCAGTTCCTCTCGGAATGCTAACCACTGAGAACATTGCAGTAAGCTTCACAGACAGGATCCTTGCCCTGGATGAGTTTGAATTCTAGTTGGGGAAAAGTGAATGATAAACAAGTAAACATATAAATACAATAATTTCAGGAAGTAATAAGTACTAAAAGAAGAAACACAACAGGTAATGTTATAGAGTGATTCGGGTAGCAAGTATTAGCTGGGTGACCAGAGAAGGCCTCTTTGACAAGGTAAAATTTCAGCTGAAATTCAAATGACAAGAAGTATTCTGCCATTAAAGACCAAGATGATGAGGGTCCCAAGCAGACAAAACAGCAAATAAAATTAAAAACAAAAACTTTAACATCACCTTGGTACAAAATGAAAGCCATTGTAGGAGGAATTTATAAGTCAGGGGAGAGTTGGTCATAAGGAGGCAGGACGATTGGACACGGATGCTGCATGTGGAGCTTTGCAGGCTGTGATTTAAAAACTAGAAATCGGGCTGGGCACGGTGGCTCATGCCTGTAATCCTAGCACTTTGGGAGACCGAGGCGGGTGGATCATGATGTCAGGAGATCAAGACCATCATGGCTAACATGGTGAAATCCTGTCTGTACTAAAAATACAAAAAAATTAGCTGGGTATTGTGGCACGTGCCTGTAGTCCCAGCTTCTCTGGAGGCTGAGGCAGGAGAATCGCATGAACCTGGGAGGCGGAGGTTGCAGTAAGCTAAGATCGCGCCACTGCACTCCAACTGGGTGACACAGTGAGACTTTATCTTGAAAGGAAGGAAGGAAGGAAGGAGGGAGGGAGGGAGGGAGGGAGGGAAGGAGAGAAGGAAGGAAGGAAGGAAGGAAGGAAGGAAGGAAGGAAGGAAGGAAGGAAGGAAAAAAGAAATCAAATGAGCAATAACATGAAGAAAAGGAAGTTATTTTGACCTCTGCTTCTCATGTGTACATTCATTCAGCAGATATAACTCAACATCTATTGTGTACCAGTCACCACTCTAGGAGATGAAGGTACAGAGAAATATAAAATATGGAAGCAGTTTTTATAAGCCTGGCAACTGAGAGTAGAGGTGCATGAGTAACACAATGTGATGAGAAGTGTGGTGGAGGGATGTAAAGGCTGAGGGATCCTAGAGGAGGGAGTCACTGACTGTGACTTAGGGGGCCAGGAAAATTTGCTTGGAAAATGAGGATGTTTCACTTGCAGATAAAGCAAAAGTAGTAAGGAGGGGAGAAAGTCTCGGCCAAAGGGAAGGGCAGGTGCTTAGGCACTGGGGTGAGCCTGTTCTGAATAAGTGGTCCTCTGTCATGATAGGCAGATAGCTTGTCTTGCTAGTGAAATACTTAAAATACCTCATAAAAAAGTTAGTTTGGAGAGCTTTCCCTGGGACATAGTAAAAGACAGCCTGGAATGAGGTACTAAAGGCAGTCAGCCCAGTGAATGGAGTTTGCAACAGATCAGGTAGGTAGACCTGCATTTAGTTCTTGGTCACAGAAATGGAGGGGGGAAGATATTGCAAAGTCAAGATGCCTTAGCGACAGACCCCTAAGTCATCGGAACTTCAGGGCAGAACTGCCTGTGTGGGAACTCTCCCATGTCTCCTTGATTTCGCGGCCACCTCTGCAGGCGCCCTCTCTCGTCTCCGTCGCCAGCCCCCGCCTCCTTTCTCCGTAAGCTTGGGTCTCCCTGGGAGCGGGTCTGCCCTTGGGGGAAGTCTCTGGGCTCTGTGCCCTACAGCTCTGCCGACATTGGGGGCAGACAGAAGCGGGGTTCGGCGCCCCCCGCGTGCACGTGTGCTAGCCCAGGCAGGAGGGAGCGCCTCGGCGGAGGAGTCAAGGAAGAGGGGGAGGGAGAAACGCGCCAGAACCTCGGTCCCGGGCGCCCTGGTCGGCCGCGGAGGAGCTGCAGCCTCCAACAGGTTCGTAGAACGCGCGCTCGCTCCCTGTGGCTGAGCCACTGTCCTCCGCGGGAGCGGTTGGTGGAGAGACCCCGGCCACAGGCCCCGCGCTCCAGAGCTCCCAGAAGGCGGCTTCCTCCGGCCTCTCCCCCTCCCTGGAGCTCTCAGCCGCGGGCGGCTCTTCCGGGGCGAGGCAGAGGGCGCCTCGGGCTTCTCGCTTCAGCACCACCTCGGGGACAGCTCCCGCGCCGGGCGGGGGTCCCTCCCGGGTCAGCACTGCGGACAGCAGCGGACCTCGGCGGCCTGGAGGGCTCCTCCGCACCCTCCGCCCGGGTTCCGCGCGGCCGCTAAGGACCGTCCCTCGCCCCCGCGAGCCGCTCCCCGCGCCAGCACAGCGGCGGCGGACAGCTCCCTCCGGCTGCACAGCGAACCGCGAACAAAGACGCGGGGCTGGGGCCTGCAGAGCGCCGGGGGGTGGCGTGAGGCCGCACCGATGGGGGATTTCGGCTTCTCCCAGAGCTCTGTCACCGGCGAGCTGGGCAGGGGCCTAGCACAGCCGCGCGTCTCCGGCTTGGGTCTGCCGTCCGCTGAGGCCTGGCCGTGCAATGGCGGGCCCCAGCTAAGAGTGGGCAAGAGGGTGGAGGGGACGCAGGCACAGAAGGGTCTCGGCTCCGCTGGGCGGGCTGGGCCTAGGCTGAGTTCCTGGCGGGAAGGAAGGAGTGCGCCGCCCCTTCTTCCCGCCAGATCCCCACCCCCACCCCAGCTCAGAACCGCAGACTTCCAAGAGCCCAGCACAGAAGCCCGCGGCTGGCAGCTGCAATCACTGACTCCGGCTGTACCCGGAACATCCCTAGAAAGTGTCAGAGTTTCCGTAGGGGGAGGGGGCCGAGAAGCCGCGGGGAAGCCTCACGAACAGGGTAGCTCCGGGCTCCCTCTCTCCCTCACGCCCCGGGTCCCGACCCACCCCCAGAGAAATCCCAGACCGCCGAGGAGGAATGGGGGAGGGGGCGACCCAGACAGCAGGTTGAGAACTCGGCTTAGACCTGAGAGGTTGCAATTAGCAAGAAAAGAGGTTGAGGGCGTCGGTTAAGCCAGGAGGTTCCCAAAAAGGGAAGCCAGTTCTGCGGCAGGAAAGCAAACGTGGAAGAGAAACATTTTCTCTGAGAGCTGAGGCTGGGAGGGCCCTTAGATCACGTGACACTCTAGATCACTGATTGTCTCCGTGGGAGACCAGGCCTAGGGGGCAGGGGTGATTCGCCCAAGGTCACTCAGCAATTTAGTAGCAGAGCTGGGCCTAAAACCCAGGCTTCTTAACTCCTGGGCCTGTTGCATAGCATTCGTAGAGAACTCTTAAAATCCCAGATGCAAGGAGAATAGCAGAGTGGTTTACTTACTAGCATGTGACCTTGGGCAAGTGACCTTCTGAGACTATCTTCAGCTATTAAAGAGGAATGAGAAGATTAATAATGCCCACTTGGATGAGGATTTAATGAGCTTAGTGACGCATAGTAAATGCTTAAAAAACGGTAGATCCCATGGCTGCTAGTATCCTTTCTGTAAACTTGTACTGGGGACCTATTATATACCAGGCACTGGCTGTGCACTGGGGAGGCAAATAAGTAAATTGAGGAGGTCACAGGCCAGAAAAGAAAACAAACACTTGCAATATGTTAAGTATCAAGGCAACAGGGCTGTGGGATCTCAGAAGCAGGAGTCACGAACTGTAAGGAAAGACGAAGAAAAGGACCCCAGGCGGATACAGCTGTGTGTCAAGGTCGAGAGATGTGAAGTTCCAGCCACCAAGGCAATGTTACTGTGCCAGAGAGTCCTCAGGATGTGGTCTGAAAAATGAGAGTGGAGAGAAAGGCTGGAACCAGTCTCCAAAGAGCCTTTTATGATGGAATTCTTCAAACATATTTAGAAAAATAGAAAGAATAGTATAATAACCCCCCACATACCCATCATTCAGCTTCAACAGTTGGCCAATTTTGTTTCATTTATACCCACACCCACTCTCATCACACACACCCAATTCACACACACCCACATTCACTTTCATCGCATGCACACACACACACTGACTTATTTGGAAGCAAACCCAAGACATCACATCATTTCATACAGAGGGATTTTAACATCAGCACAACTTCTGCCATTCAGATACTAGACCATCTTGGAAGTCACTAACTCAAATCATGACCTTCCCTCCTCAATCCGTTCTGAACATTTCTGTCCTTTGCAGAATGAGAAGCCACACTATAGTGATAAGCCACATGCATTAAAAGAAATTGTTTCAGAAATAAACAAGGGATACATCAACCCTCAACAGGTTTTACCATGCCAGAATTGTTCATGTCCACTGCCTACCCTGGGGCGTTAGGCCAATGACTAAAGATGAATCAAACCCCATAGGGAAAAACTGAGAGCTTCCCTTTCAAAGTAATCTGAATCATGAGCTCCTAAGACTAGAAAGATTAACATTATGGAAATCATTGATTTGGAAATCATCAAGCCAACCAGCCACATTTTACAAATGAGGAAGAGAGGGGTCAAAAATGGAGAAGAATTGGCCCAAAGTTCCATGATGCAGAGACCAGAACCAAGATCTTTGAGCTCATAAACTTGGGATGCCATTTTCTTCTCTAGCTCAAAGAGGCTGGAAGGAGGAAAAGGAAAGGGGCAAAAAATACCCTTCTTGGTTCTTAAGAAGATGGCAATGTATGACAATTCGTCTTGGTTTTTGAGGTCCCTTTGCAAGTTTCTCTTCCATATATTTATATATGGCAGATTACACTATATATATATATTACACTATACATATATTACACTATATATAGATTACACTATATATATAGTCTAATCACTATAGCTGTGATAGTGTAATCACAGCTTACTGCATCCTCAAACTCCTAGGCTTAAGGGGTCCTCTCTCCTCAGCTTCCCAAGTAGCTAGCACTACAGGTGTGTACCACCATGTCCAGCTATTTTATTATTATTATATTTTATTTTTGTAGAAATGAAGTCCCATTATGTTGCCCAGGCTGGTCTCAAACTCCTGGGCTCAATTGATCCTCTTCCCTCACTTCCCAAAATGCAGCTGGGATTAAAGGCATGAACCACCCCACCCAGCCCCTCCCATATACTTTCTAAGTAACCTGATCTTGGTGGCACCTTCTTTCTGGCTGCTATGCTAACCTCCCAGCTGGCCCCTTAGTTCTCATTAGCAAAAGGCTGCGCAGTCAGAAGCCCAGATCTCATTTCTGAGGATTTTTGCCAGCCCTGCTTGCCTTAACCAGATGTACATAAAGCCTTCCTTTTCCCATTTGCCCTGAATTTGGCTACACACTCTCCTCAGTTACAGACCTCAGCTCCTTAGAGGTGCTAAATGAGTGGTGTTTGACTCAGGTCCTGGCAGGACTCAGAGCTCTTGTGCCTTTTGGGAACATAAAGTCTCCCTGTTACTAATGAAATGTGATGGCCGTGATGGGTATGTGTGTCCTGACTGGGCTCTGGGACTCTGACTCTGCAAGTCAGCCTTTTCAGTCTTTAAGAAATCCTCTGCTTACCAAATGGGGAGAGCAGTGTCTCACAAGTTTCCCCAAGTCTTAGGCAGACAATTGACAGTACATGCAAGGAGCTCTTAGCATCCTTGGTGAAGGAAAGTCAGCAGAGAACAGCCAATACAAGTGTCTTGCTTCTGGGAGTGTGATTTCAGTCCAGACATAGAAAAGTGACAAAGATAGTATATAGCCCAGCTTATGAAATTATCCCAGCTATCAGATTGGGATGAGACCGACTTAGATGCATTATGTTACCTGGAACTAGTTGAACTGCAATATATAAGATCCCAAAGGGACTTGGTGGACATCTCGTCTTCCTTCAAGATGCTTACTCATTGAATGGCTATTCTGTGACAGGCACGATTCCAAGTAATGGTGATGTAGCAGAACAAGACACTGCTGATCCCTGTTCTCATGGGGCTTACAGACTTACAGTAGGCACAGACATTGATAACCATTGAAAAGCAAATGTTAAAATAGATGGACAGATGGATAGAGAAGGCCTGTGTGAACTGGTGACACTGAATAACAAGAGTCAGTCGTGTGACAACATGGGGCAGCACACTCCAAACAGAGGAAATAGCTCTGGCAGAAGCCCTAATGTGAGCATGGACTGCAGGGGGACAGATGGGAGGTGGAGTGAATGAGGGGAGAACAGCAGCCACCAGGGGCAGAGAGGGGGCAGGGAGGAAATCATGCAGGCCCTTCTAGGCCATGGTCAGGATTGAGGCTTTTATTCTAAATGTAATGGATGGTAGCCAGACGGCTTTAAGCAGAGGGGTGTTAAAAAAAACTGGATGTTTTTAAAAAATGCCTCTGTTGCTGTGTGGAGAGTGGATGATATGGGGGTGCTGAGCTGGCCACTGAGGCCGGAAGGGTGAGACACAGCCTCTCCCATGCGGAGGTGGTCAGCATGCAGCTAAGGAGACAATAGGCAAACAAGACCAACCGTAGCCCAAGCTAAGGGCTGCCATTGTGAGGAGAGACAAGAAGATTTAAGTCAGCCTGGGAAGCATCAGGGAAGGCTTCATGGAGGTGGGCAATGGATGTGGGATCACACCTGGGAAAGGAGAGTAGTAAGGCTGCTGCACAGGTGCACCGAGGGGCAGTGTGTGGTAGCCGTGGAGGACATGGCCCAGGAGCCAGGCTGCCTAGGTTCAAATCCCAGCCCTGCCATTGAGAAGCTGTGTGGGTTTAGGCAAGTTGTTTACCCATGTGTGACTCGATGTCCTCATTCTTAAAGTGGAGATGATGAGTCCAAATACTTATTTCAAGGGATTTCTGTGAGAGTTAAACAAGTTAAAATATGTGCAGCACTCAGACATTCCTGGCACTCAGAATGTGCCGTATGAGTACGAGTATTCTAAATAAAAAAGGAGCAAAATGGAGATGGGCGAGACGGGTGCACATGCCAAGAAGTGTCCACTAGAGCCCAGATTGGGCCTCGAATCCCAGGCCAGAGATGCCCACCTTGCTCTGTAAGCAATGGGGAGCCATTGAAGACTTTTAAGCAGGGGCTTCAGAGAAGAGAGGAAGATAAAATCCAAAGGCCCAGAGAGGGAAGGGAACTAACCCGCAGTCACACAGCCAGTTATTGGCAGGAGTCTCTGTCCTCCGGCTCCTCCACTGAGTTAATATCTGTAGGAGGGCAAAGGCAGTAATATATTTTGGCCCATCATTGCATCCTCGGAGTCTAGAATAATGCCTAGGATGTTCTCAGTAAATATTTGTGGACTACATTGCTGAATCAGTAGCCAAATGGGCCAGGAAACGTCAGAAACCTTGAATCCTCTAGAAGCTCAGTGCTTTCAGTACAATGGAGAAATCACTCTCAGGAAAATAAACCAAACTTCCAGAGGCGTTGACGTGGGGTCTCAAGCCCTTCCAAATCCTAGGCTCTCCTGTGATCAAAGACACCGCTGCCCACGCTTTTCCTGCTGCCCCCTCAATCTGCAACAAGCATTGCTGCATAGGGCTTAGAAGTTAATCTCGGTAAAGTGCCTGGCAGATGCAAACCGTTCCCCAGACATTCAGTATGGTAATTGCCAATGCAGAGAAAATGTGTCTCTATATTTGCAAGAGGCAGGCCTTTGTGTTGCGCAAAAAAACAGCCATTAGAATTCCTGTCTCTGACTCCTGGGAAGCTGCAACAGCCAGGCGGGCAAGCAGAGTCTTGCAGTTCAAGCAGCAAATGGCAAGAGGCTCCGAGGAACTCAGCCCTGGCTCTCATGTCAGGAACACCTCCGCAGAGCAGGGCGTGGGGCCAGACGCTTCTCCAACAGGACAGAGCCTCAGCCCTGGCCCTTCCTAGCTGGAGGATCTTGAGCAAATCTCACCATGACTCTGAGCTTCAAATTCATGATCTGTAAAATGGGGGTAATACCGCCAGGCCTCACTGGGTCATTTTGCACAATGACAGGCACGTAGCAGATGGTCAGCAAATGTGCTTTTTCTTTTTTTTTTTTCTTTTTTTTTTTTTGAGACAAAGTCTCATTCTGTCACCCAGGCTGGAGTGCAGGGTTGTGATCTTGGCTGACCGCAACCTCTGCCTCCTGGGTTCAAGAAATTCTCCTGCCTCAGCCTCCCTAGTAGCTGGGATTACAGGCATGCGCCATCACGCCAGGCTAATTTTTGTATTTTTGATAGAGACGGGGTTTCAGTATGTTGGCCAGGTTGGTCTCGAACTCCTGACCTCAGGTGATCCGCCTGCCTCAGCCACCACACCCGGCCCAAATGTGCTTTCAATTGTGACAATAACACTGTGGGTTGTTAGGGTTATTGTACCATTTCCCAAATGTGAAAACTGAAGCCCAGGGAATGACTCATTGATTCATCAGTACTCACTGGGCAGCCGAATGAGCCAGTGACTGTTTTAAAGCTGGAGAGAGTGAAGAGGAAGACAAGGGCCATGCCTCTATGGAGCTCGCTTTCTAGTGGGGAGACAGAAACCAGGCAAGTAAACAAAGTCATTGCACCAAGTCATATAAATACTAGGAAGTAAAAGCGGGGAGTGTGCTGAGGAGGATGAGGCTATTTAAATCCAGGGAAGGCTTCAAGGAAGAGGCACTGGGGCTGGCATCTGAATGAGAAGAAGCTGCCTGTGAGACAAGTGTGGAGGCAGAAGGAACAGCACATGCAGAGGTCCTAGGGCAAAAACAACCCTGACAAGATTGCAGGACAGAAACCAAGTGAGCAAGGAGAAGAGTAGCAGACGGTGGGAGCAGAAAGGCTGTGAGGGTTGGGGCAGGTGGGGCCTTGCAGGCTGGGGGAGTCTGTCTGTGAGACAGAGGAGTGGCATGATCTAAACTGTGGTGAAGTCACTTCCCTCAGTCACACAGCCAGTAAGGGGTGGATGGGGTGAAGCCCATGTCAGAGTGATCCCCTGGGCCCTCTTTCAGGCCACAGTTCCTGCTGCCATCTCTAGAGCAGGTCAGCCAAGGGGCAGGTCAGGTGATGCAACTGCAGGACTCACCTGCTGGGAAATAAATCCATCGGTGCTGGATGCCGTGTGGGCACCGCAGTGCCTTGCAGGCAGCATCCTAATCCTGGGAAGATGCAGGGGGAGGGAGATGACCCAGGGCCACCAGGACTGGGGTGGAGCCAGTAAGACACCTGCCTCCGGTGCAAAACTTGATCAAGACAAATAACTTTTTATGCAATTAAAAAAAAAATTAATGCAAAAACTGATGAATAAAATACCAAAATTTTAAATAAAGACAGAATACAAAAGAGCAGGGATTAGGGTGGGAAGGTGAAATGAGTTGTGCATAAGCAGGATCTAATCTTGGCCCTAAGACGTTTACTCAACTGCAGGGACAATGCCTGGGCCAAGCCCTGTTCCCACTAGGAGCCAGTATCAGGAGCCAGTCTGCTCACGGCGAACTAAAAATAAGAAAGTGTTCCTGGTAGGGGCCCCAGAGAACACTGCCTGCCTCGGCTGTGGAGACAGAACCCCAGAGAAAGGATCACATGTCAAGGAGGCGGTACTGGGCCTGTACCCGGTGCTGTGTAGGATCACACCCACCCCTTGCACACTTTAGGAGCCTAGTGAGGTGCATTGCATCTCAAGCCTCAATTCCCCATCTTTGAACCCAGAACTAATAAAACTTAGTCACCAGGATTCGGTAAGATACTGGTTGATTTCCTCCAATGCCTGGCTACTCAATGTGTGGTCCACAGACCGGCAGCATCAACATCGCCTGGGAGTTTATTAGAAATGCATGATCTCAGCTGCATCTCAGATGCACTGAATCAGAACCTGCATTTTAACAAGACCTCTCGGTGATTGACACACAGGTTTAGGTCTGAGAACCTGGTCGATTCTTGGCGCATAAAAGATGCTCATTAAAGGTTAGTGCTACTCCCCTGACTACCCAACCCTGTTGAATTCTGACTTCAGACGAGGGGAAAAACCCAAGATATAAGAAGAGATCCTGAGGTGGACACCTCTTGCATTTTAAGCCAGTTTTGAAGCCAGGGACCCTGGCCAAGCTCTTTCTGTACTTAACTGTATAAGCCCTCCATTTCGTTCATATGTAAAGTAAGAATAATAATTGTAGGTAGCGTCTATGGTTGATGTAATATTAGGAAAACACTCAGCACAATGCTTGGCACATGGTAATTGTTCGGTAAACTCTCGCTGCCATGGCTGCTGCTGGTGGTGGGTCAATGAATTTCAACAGAGCACAGAAGACCATCTGATGAAATACAATCAATAACATTCATATTATTATTTGCCATTTGTAAAGCACTTTCGTTGACACAATTTCAGCCAACTCTAACAACCCTTTTGAGTAAACATGAGCTCTATCCATTTCTAGAGAAAAAAAATCTAGACTCAGGGATGAAGTGACTTGTCCAAGTAACTATGATTTAAATCCCTGAAGTCTGACACTAAAATCTGTGTCAGCAACAGAGCATCCAAGCAATAAGCATGGGAAATATCAAAAACGGGATAAGACAACATTAGACTGCAGAGATCCCTTTTTATCTTACAGAAAGGAAAACTGACACCCGCGGAGGGGAAGAAATTTGTGCAAGATCATTCACACAGAGCGTCAGCTCTGGGGTCAGAACCCGGCTCCCAAGGCTTCCCGTGTCCAGACCACCTCCCTTGCCTGGTTGGCCAGCCTCCACATGATGAGCCCAGCAGGCTGCAGGTGGCAGGTTCCCTGGGCGGGTCTAGTGGTCAGGGGACATCCCAGCCCCACCTTCCCTACTAGCGCAGTCAGAGGAAGAGCTCATGTTGCCAAGGGGAGGGCTGCAAGGTTGCTAGGACACGGTATGCAAGCAGTCAGGTGGTAGGGGAAGCCTTTGCTGGAACTGGCACTAGGACCTGCCACAGCGATTTTCTTGCAGCTGGGACAGAACCTCCAACTCCACAGGGTGGGTCAGCCGACAAGAGGGTTGACTGCCACAGATGCCCATGTCACCGCTACACACACATCCAAGCCAGCAGGCTGAGCCCCATTCTCCCTCAGCTCCACACCTCATCAAGCCCTGAGTCTTGCTACCTACTCCTCCTATCTTTGCCACCCCAAGCCACTGCCTTAGCACCATTCCCTGTCCACAGCCTGTTAAGAGCACCCCAGACTCCCCACCCTCATGCTCCCATTCTCATCCCTGAGCCCCTGAGGTGCCCAGAAGGATCTAGAACACAGAGCTGAACCCTGCAATGGCTCCCCATCACCCTCAAGGTGAAGCTCAAGCTTCCTCTAAAGCCCCTTCTAAACTGGATCTGACAAACTGCCAGTCTCTTTTTTTGCCCTGAGGCTCCAGCCAAGCCACCTTCCTCCCAGTGCCCTGAGTAGACCATGCTTCCTCCGTGTCTTTGCAGATGCTCTCCCTTCTACCTGGAAAGCCCTTCCTTTCCCACTGTCCACTTGGCCTCCACAAATCCTCAGGTCCAGACTCACCTTTTGAGAGAAGCCATCCCAAATTCTCTAGGGTGCCAAAGAGAGCAGCACCTTAGAGAAACCTGCGTTAAAGTGGGTGGCACATTGGAGCTTAACTATCTGCTTTCCTGCTCACGTCCCCATTCGGCCGAGAACTTTTTATGTCTCACTCACAGAGTTAGACAAGAGACCTGGGTTTTCCCCATGTGAGATCAAGTCCTCTCTGACCTCCGTGCCTTCCTCTGTGTGGTGGGGGTTATGACATTGGCCTTGCCAGGCTAGTGGGAGCATTAGGGATTACAGATGTGAGGGCTGGGCACACGGTAAATACACTAAAGGAGGTGGCATTGCTCTTTTGTTTACACCAACACCACCAGTGCCCAGCACAGAGGCACAGAGCGCTCACTAGCAAGTGTGCGCTCAACGGGCTCCTCGCCTGCACAGGAGAAGAGCTGGTGTGTGAACGGGCTCTGTGAGGAGTGACACTCCCTTCTAAGTCGTAACGATTCCGGTAGTTGATGCTCTTGACTCTCCCTGCCTCCTAGACATAAGTCATCCCAACGTGTGTTCTACCCACTCTTCATTCATGGAACAAAAGTTTACTAAGCACGTACTATGTGCCAGATGACACACTAGCTGGGGCTAAGCAGTAGGTAGACACTAAACACACAATTGTGCCACCTCTCCATCTTTCCTTCCCTTCTTAAAGGCCAGCCTCCTGTCCCTAAACACAGGTGGCCCCACCTGAGGACAGGGAAGCTGCCATTTGCTCCCAGGTGCTCATTCCATGGGCAGACAGCAGGCTGCAGCTCGCAGGTGCCCACCCCTTCTCCCTCCCCAGCAAGCTGGAAACAGGAACATCTGCTCTGTTTTTAATCCAGTTGCACGTTTTAAATTCAAATACTGTCAGCTCTCTGAGAGCAGGGACCATGCCTGGCCTTTTCACTGCAGTGTCACCAGCATTTAGAACACAGCCTGGTAAAGTCATTCGCCCACTTAGTTATTCATTCACTCAACAGATACTTATCAAGTCCTGCTAAATGCCAGGCTCTGGGGAAACAGCCAGGCTCGGCCCCAAGGAGCTCCTATGCTAGCAATGGGGGAGGTGAGGGAAGTTGGGGTCTGAGGGTTTGTTAGGAAGTAATGTTGCCTGGAGTCGGCTGATCCCTGTGGGAAGCCCTGATTCACTCTATACCGTCTCCGTGATCTGGTTCAACCCTTCATGCCTCTCAGCCTTAGTCCTCACCTCTGCAAATGAGACAATAATATCTGCTCCTGGATCCACTGAGATCAGAGCGACGGTTACTAAAAGAAGAGGAAACCGAGAGTTGGGGGAGGAGGCGACAGGTTGTCCTGGGGTGGACATTGCAGCCCCTTCAGTTGCTGGGGCCTTAGCGCCCCACTGAGGGGGGACCTGGCTGCAGCAGAGAGCAAGAGCAGGAGAGGGAAGAGCCCCAGCTCCACGCCTACCCCCGAGTGATCTTCAGCAGACCATCTACCCCTCTCCACGTCAGTATTCTCATCTATAAAATGAGGATGAAACGTCGACCTCACTCATCCTAAATCTGTGATAGCAAATTGAGCAAACTTGTCACAATGCTCAGTCAACAATGATTTACTGGCATCTGCCATCTGCCTGGCCTTGTGGCAGAGCTCTGGAAACAGTCATGTAACAGCCAACCTTTGCCTTTTACAGAAGGCATGGTGCCCCCCGGAATCAAGCACAGGAAAGTAATTAAAATGTGAGGAGCTACAGTATAAAAACTATCTTCACAGATGTGATCTTATTTAACGACAGTGATAATAACAAGCACTTATATAGCACTGAGTGTATGAGGTCCATGCTATTAGAAGTCCCATTTTACAAATGAGGACACTGAGGTTCAGCGAGGACATCCCCAAAGCTGGAATTCAAAATCAGATATGATTGATGATAAATCCTATCCCTTTACACCAATCAGAAATCACATTTAAGTAAGGGAAGTATGATCAGTGGTAGGATCCAAGTACTGCCTGCACCGTGAACAGATGGGTAACTACTGCCACATTGGGTGAGGTGGGCCAGGAGTTGGGTCTGATGGCAGGCAGGGCCCCATCCTGCCCAGCCCTTTGCTGGAATCAAGAGCAGCAGTGGTGGCCTCAGGAGAGGTAAGGGCATGCCTTCACTGGGGTCTGGGGCTCCAGCAAGGCAACTCCCCAGAAGCTCTCTCTTGAACCCTCAACCTCCTCTCTCCTCCTCCAGGAAGGTGTGGTCCCTGCCATGCTATCTGCTCTGCTCACTGACTGAAGGCACCTGCATCCCAGCTCTGCCAGGAAGCAAAGGTAAGGGCACTGCTCAGTGCCAAACCCTGGATAGTGTTCAGGGCATCCCTCACCGCTGGAGCCCTGATGAAGCGGGCATGTCTTCCCCTCTGTGATTGCCAAGAACAATGCTAAGATGGAGTGAGATGGATCGGTGGGACAATGTGGTGGAATGGTGTTTACCTTGCATTTTCAGAGCCATTTACAACAGAGAAGCACTTTCTTGTGCATCGTCTTATTCAGCGCTCCCCAAAAAACCTGAGGTGGTTAGTATTATCCCCAGTTACAGATGAGAAAGATAAAGCTCAGTGAGGAAAGGGCTTGCCCAAAGACACACAGCTGGTAGGTAGCCAAGGCTGAATTCTAAGCTTGTTCATGTCTGTATCCCAGTGGCCTGTGCACATTGTAGGTGCTTGGTACATGTTTGATGAATGAATGAGTGAACTGATGAACTGCCCAAGATGAATGGAAAGGCAGGGCTGGGCTGGCACTTGGCTCTCTTGTCACTGTCAGATCCTGTGCTCTTTCTGCTGAGCCATGGCTTCCTGCACTGATGAGCTCAACATCCCCCCTGCCACCCCCTCCCCAGCCCAGGATCCAAAGCATCTTGTGGGTGGAGCAGTCAACCTCAGCTCCTCTTCCAGGTGGCCGGCCAAGCTCGGATCACACCCGGCGTCCCTCATCCACCTCTCCTCTTCCCCGCCACCCACACGACCAGTAATCCAGTGTGCAGAGTTGTAAACTTGTTTCTTTAAATAAACAGTCTTGAGTTTCATACCAAATAGTCTCTTAAGAGGAGGAACGTCTCCAGGCCACCTCGTATTTAGCATACAGTGAGCCACATATTTGCACAGAGAGAGTGTATGTGGATATGGAGATCGCTCAATCGCTATAGATATCGTTGCTCATCCAGATGGGAGCTATTTACGATGCTGAGTCATTCGCAGAGAATGCCACTGAGGAATTCCAGGCTGGGCTCTGAGCCCCAGCGTCACAGACCTCATGGCTCTCTGCCTCGGCTTCACTGTTCACAAATGAGAGGTGGGAGGGGGGTCCCCCATCACAGAGCTGGGACAGAAGGGAACATTTTGGCCACAGGAAATGAAGACTTGCTCATAAGCAGTTCCTAGTGTAAGTCATCCTCCTCCATCCAGAGCATTGCACCCTTAGGGATCATCTTGTCCAACTCCTTCACTGTATAGGAGAGAAAACTGAGACCCAGAGCGGGGAGGGACTAGCCCAGTGTCACACAGAGAGTCGGGGACAGAGCTGGTGCTAAAGCCCAGACCTTGTGGCTGCTGTCTGGGGTTTCCACATTCCCAGCAACCTTCTTCAGGCTTTGTTTCCAATGTCTCGGCATTTCCTCTCCCCGAGGAGCTTCTCATCTTCCAAAATGTGGAGTTGTCACTGAGCGCTTGCACCTTTGGGCTCTTCCGGGACAAGGTCTGAATCCGGCTTCTTTGGGTACTCCAGCCCCAGGCTTAGTGCAAGACCCGCACATACTGGGTGCTCGATGCATGTGTACTGAGTGTTATATAAGCCCAAACTCAGTACCAGTTCCCGGGGAACCCACTTGGAAAAGCACCCATCTATCTCCACCCTCTCTTTCTTGTCTCTAAGCCAGTTCCCTATCCATGCAAAAATAGACTCCCTCCCACTCACCACCCACCTCTGCCCAATTCTATAATGAATCAATTTTATTAATAGGCTTTGGGATGGAAACTCGACAAAGGCTTTTTGTGAAAGTCTTGCTTTATCTCCCTATATAGTTCACTTCTCAAAGAATTCTAATAAACTGGTCAGGTGGGATTTCGTCTTACATAAAATATTCATCAATCCACTCTTTCCCTCCGTACAGAATGTGTTGGTTTAAGCATTCAGTGATCTCTATCCTGTGTTATAGATTCTATTCAATTGTTCTAAGAGGCAGTGGGATGAGATGGAAAGAGCACGAGCCTTGGAATGGGCCAGGTTGAAGTCCAGCTGGCCCCTTACTGGTTTTGCATTCATACTGATTACTCTGAGGATTAAATGAGATGATATCTGTAAGGGGGATGGCACATCGTAAGGTCCCGATGCAGGTTTGTGAATAAACGAATGAATGGTTGGCTCAGGACCCATATGAGCCAGATCTTAAAGGTGGAGGAACCAGCTGACTCTGCAATCTCAGTTAATAAAGTCATACTACTCAGGGAGGGTGATTTGAAAAGTCTTGGGAAGCGAACTTCAGGATTCACCTGTTGGTTGTTGGTTGACCTGTCTCCAGTCCAGAAAGGAGAATGTTTCTCCAGCCCCTTGTGCAATGGGTTCCCTCAGCTCAAGAAAAAGTTTGAGTCTGGAATCTGGGTTCAAAACAGAAAACTCCTTGAGAGTCAAGATTGTATCATTTTAATTTCTGGATTTTGCCTTTCTCTCTACTGGAGCCTGGTTCAGGGTGGTATGGAATAGGCAGAGAGGTCCACAGCACATATTCATGGAGTGGAGTTCAGGTGCATTGACTTGAGTTGACCTGAGTTGACTTGGCTTGAATTGACTTGAGTTGTTCTGAGTTCACTAGTGGACTCAACTCTTGGGACCACCAAGAGAGAAGCTTCCTGGAACTTGGACTTAGCTAAGACCTGGCTGGTCTCAGAGCACAGGAGAGATTTCACAGGTGATGTTCTGGGGACATTATACGGGCCTTCCAAAGATGGAGGCCTTCCAGAGAGGACCAGGGCTATGGTTGGCACTGAGGGGCTGGATATCAGTCTTGGCTTGGTCAGGAGGCACCACAAGACTAAATGTCTGAATCTTTAAAACCTATTGGAACTCTACCAGGACTTTTTCATATTTTTAAGGCAACAGATGCTTCCCTTACTGGCCTAGGAGGATCTCTTTGGGGTACCCACATCAACGGGAGGATGGTCTCCAGGTTGGAGGGTCAACTAGACTCAGAAATGAGGAGAGGAGACAGGTTGCGGCTGGAGCCAGGCAGAGTTTCATTCTACCAATCCTGGGACCATTGTAAGTGGGTCCTTCCATGGAAGCGAGGATTTAGGGATCGGAGTGAGATACGATTCTAACTCTAGACTTACATCAGGAAGTGTTCGCTAAAGGGAAAATAACCCAAAAAGTACAGTGGGAAATCAGGCAAGGCCTCTAGCCTCACCATGCGGAGGGCACCCAGCACTGCTCCAGCCCCTTGGCCAGCCCCATCCCAGGCCCTGCTCACCACAGAATGCGGCCAGCACCTGAGGGAGACAGGAATGAGAACACCAGTGAGCTTCAGGGGGGCAGGGGCTGCCCACACCCCTACCGCACTTGACCAGTGTCTGTCTCTCACATGGGTCTGGCAGCCCACCAAAAGAAATATGTTCCATTCCTCTCATCCCCCTTTGTACCCTCTAAAAATCTGCATCCCGATTATAGACATCAGTGTTTGATGAGTGAATAATTAGGTCAGAGTAAGAATTAGAAAGCCAGTGGAAGATTTCAAAATGGCAAAATGGAAAATTTCAGATTTCAAGGTGGCCAAGATCCAAGGTAGAGACACCTGGCCAGAAAAAGTAACAGAGACCCAGAAGCTGCCCCTTAGGAGTTTGGCTCATGGAAAAAATGAACTAAATGGAGTCAAGGGGCAGGGTGGTGCAGTATGGGTTTGAAGTAATGTTCCTCAGCATCCTGAGATTCTCAGAAGGGTTCTCAGGGCCCATTATAGGATGGGTTTGGGGAAGGGAAGGCCTCAAAGAAGCAGCCTTGGATCCTCCAAACCCATTTCAATCACAAAAGCTTAGCTTTTATCTGTTATATATGTTGTATTTCCTCCTATATTTTTACTGTTATAGGGTCCTTTTGATTTTATGAAGTGCATTTGGCAAAGCACTGGCATTGAAAGAGCCTAGGCCTTTGGAGGTGGACTGCGTTCAGATCGCAGCCCCATCCCTTTCCACTAGTGGGACTTGGGGCAAATGTCCCTTTGAGCCTCCACATTCTCAGCCACGAGCCACCCACTCAGGTCTGTGTGAGCACAGCTAAGATCCTCTGGTACCTCCCAGAGGGTGGCACACACGTGATTGATTGATGCTGTACAAGATGACTTTAGGTGGTATACGGATGAACATTTATTATTTTAACAGCTCGCAACGGATGCGCGTTACAAACCAAACAGCACACCAAACTGTGATTTATGGAAACAATATAGCATTTCCTTTGAAAATAAAATTGTGATCTTTTTAAAAAGGTAAATCACCTTTAAGAGAAATACTAAGTGATAGGGTGGAAGGCATGAAGGCGGCACGTGAATGACTGAAATTTGGGGGAAATTGAGAGAATCGATGTGAAACACCAATCACAATGTCTGTCACTTAGGAAGGGCTCAAAAAGTTAGTCCTTATATCCTGCTCTTTAGTTTAGCTCCCTGGGATGGTTGAACCTAGAACCAACCAAAAATAAAAAAATACAAAGCAAAAGCAAAGCTCCTTGGGACAAAGTAGATGCCCAGGCCCAGTCAGCCTGGACCAGTATGGGGTGGGCGTGGGGCAGGTGGCCGTGGATCCAGCCCTGATGGGCAGAAGTGGTCAAGTGTGGCCAGGGAGCTGGTTGCAGACGCACAGAGCAGTCAGAGGCTGCTGAGGTAGCATTTCCCACAAAATGGGCACAGACCATTGGGATCCATGAGCCAATTTGAAGAGTTATTCAGGCACAAATTAAATAGCACTGGGAGAGAGTGACTGCCTTTTCGGTTGATTACATCAAGGAGAGATTCTCAATTGAAGGTTAGCCTCTCCTTAACCATGTTGATTTCCTTTCCAAGGAAGAGGCTTAGCCTTCAGCCGGCAACAGTGTGTAGCTGGAAGTGGATAACGATGTTTTATGTTCCATGAATTTGTGTTTTACCATGGCCTTCTATTTACAGAACAGGATACTGCTTTCCTGTTTATGAGAAGGATCTTATGTTCCCTTTTCAAATATATGTATTAAAGGTCAAAAAAAGAATCTGTTACTTTTGCTAAGCATAAAATGGGTAATAGTAAATGCAAGATGCACACGAGGAAAATAGATGGAGGTGCTGAATGACTGAGGGAAGAGTAACTGGCAAGGGTGTTGCAAGGGGTTCTGTGGCTCCAGAGCCCATGCTGGGCCCAGAGGCAGGGATGTCTCCAGGCCCCACCACAGCCTCTGGGGCAGGCCCCACCTGGGGAGGGCAAAGGAGGCCCCATCCTGAGAAGGAAGGAGATTGTTGGGCAGGTGAGCCAGAGCCTCTGGCCTGAGCCGGGAGTGCAGAGACCAGGACAGCAGCCTGGCCAGCAGTCAATGAGGCCAGGGCTACCACCAGAGGGTGGGTCTCAGACAGGCCCCAGGCCTCTGGTTTCTGACAAGGTTGATTACATTCAGAAGAGAGTCTCAACTGGAGGTTGTGATCCAGTGGTTCATCACGACCCGAATTATCCAGAGGGGCTGGAAGGAGCTGAGGATCAGGAAGACGCAGCCTGTGCCAGCCTGGTGCTCAGGGAATTAGGTGTGAACCTAAACAGTTCACAGCAGTCCTAGAAGGGGCTGGGTGTAAGTTAGGGTACACTGATAGCAAGTAGCAGAGACTATCTGTCATACTCAAACAGAAAACGGGGTTATTGAGGTTCTGAGATGGTTCCCAGAACCAAAGGGAAACCTGGCCACAGGGCTCAGGACAGGACTGGAGCCAAAGCCACACAAGGGGTCTGGAAGCAGGACCTGAGGCTGGTTTTGTACAGATCCCCTCCCCTCTGGGATGCATCAGCCACAGCTGCTGTTTTCCTCCTTGCATCACTGGGCTCATGAGTCACAGCCCCAGGAGGGAGACAACTGGCCTGTCATGGGTCCCATGTCCTCCTCTCGGCCAGCCAGAGCATGGAGGTTTGATGGGACTGCCTCCAAGTTGAATGTGGTGGGAGTGGTTCCCCAAAAGAAAATCAAAGGGCTGTCACCAAAAGGAGGAGGATTGGATTCGGGGCAGCTCAAACCAGCAAATGTCCACCAAGAGGAGCCTAGGGAGTACCAGGCACTGTGGTCTGGTCCCCTGGGCTTGACCTTCTGGGACCGTCCTTGAGGCCTCCTTTCTCCCACCCTGAATGGACCAAGGTCACCATCCCAGTATGGGGCCAGTGGTCAGCTGTACCCAAGTACAGTGGTGAGCTGCTCCAGTGAGGGTCCTCCAATGGGCTGGGGGTCCTAAGGGAAGGGTGCTGGGCAGGCCTGGACCTTGGCCCCAGGGCTGAAAAGGATCTGCTGGGCTGAGGAAGTCTAATGAGAACTGACTCACTCAGGGCTGCAAACCCACCCGTCAGCAGGCCTGGTGGGGAGCACATGCATGGAGGAACTGTGACCTGAACAGACACACTTAGCTATGGGGACAGCTGCTGCCAGCTCCAGCTGAGCATTACCACACAGGCACACGGCCCCAGGGTTGATGGTTACACCTATACTGATTTGTTTAAGTGAAGGTCCAAATCAAGAGTTTTATGTGAAACTCCTCATTTTTTCATATTAACAGAAAAACAGTTAAATATTGTGTTGACCAAACAATATGTACCACCAGTTTGTGACCATAGGGACTTTTATTCATCCACTACAACTCAGCTGAGACATCACTTCCTCCCAGAAGCCTTCTGTGACTTGCTTCTCCCTCTGCCTTGCCACCCATTCTTTGGACTCCCACAGACCCTGTATTTCCTTTTGTCACAGCACTGACCCTCTGTGTTGCTTGGAAGCCATCTAAAGTTAATTTGTTTTTGTCTGCTGCTTTTTGACTGTAAGCGCCTTGAGGAGACCACTGTCTCTTGTTACACCTTTGCACCCCATTGTGCCTGACACACGTGAAGGGCTGTGGCAGTGATGGAAGGGGGCTCTAGGGACTGCAGGTATCAAAGTTATACTGTGGCAACAAGTTAATACTGAAATCCTGTTGTGACTTAATACAACGAAGATTTGTTTCTCCCTTGCATGATGTCTTCTGTGGAGCCAGCAGCTCTCCCAGCAGCTTTCTTCCACGTGGTGACTCAGGGATCCAGGCTGGCTCCATTATTATGCAGCAGGGGAAGAAAGTGAGTGGAGAACTCACAGTCACGCTCAATACCTCAGCCCAGAAGTGACATTGGCTGATTCTTTTCACAGGCTGTTTTGGCCAGAAGTAGTCACATGACCTATCCCACCATCAAGGGCTGAAAAGATGGGTGAGAGCACACAAGAATTCACGGAGTTCATGTTCTTGCAACACAAGCCCTGACCTGCCACTGGCAGCGCTCAGGAGCCAGAGGTCCAAGAGGAGGACTTAGGCTATGGGTGGGACAGAGGCAGCCAGGGCCCAGTGCTCACAGGGAACCAGAGGTGCCTCACGGCTGGTGCAGGGAAGTAGCTCTTAATTTGTATGTTTAACTCAACACATCCTAAAAAGTGGGAAAAGAGTGGGGAGAGAATTTCTTTTTTCTTTTTTTTTTTTTTATTGCATTTTAGGGTTTGGGGTACGTGTGAAAAACATGCAAGGTTGTTGCATAGGTACACACATGGCAGTGTGATTTGCTGCCTTCCTCCCCTTCACCTATATGTGGCATTTCTCCCCATGCTATCTCTCCCCGACTCCCCACCCCCTGCTGTCCCCCCCACTCCCCCCAACAGACCCCAGTGTGTAGTGCTCCCCTCCCTGTGTCCATGTGTTCCCATTGTTCAATACCCGTCTATGAGTGAGAACATGCGATGTTTGATTTTGTGTTCTTGTGTCAGTTTGCTGAGAATGATGGTTTCCAGATTTGTCCATGTCCCTACAAAGGACACGAACTCATCGTTTTTGATGGCTGCATAATATTCTATGGTGTATATGTGCCACATTTTTCCTGTCCAGTCTGTCATCGATGGGCATTTGGGTTGGTTCCAGGTCTTTGCTATTGTAAACTGTGCTGCAATGAACATTCGTGTGCATGTGTCCTTATAGTAGAACGATTTATAATCCTTTGGATATATACCCAGTAATGGGATTGCTGGGTCAAATGGAATTTCTATTTCTAGGTCCTTGAGGAATCGCCACACTGTCTTCCACAATGGTTGAACTAATTTACACTCCCACCAACAGTGTAAAAGTGTTCCTATTTCTCCACATCCTCTCCAGCATCTGTTGTCTCCAGATTTTTTAATGATCGCCATTCTAACTGGCGTGAGATGGTATCTCAATGTAGTTTTGATTTGCATTTCTCTAATAACCAGTGATGATGAGCATTTTTTCATATGCTTGTTGGCCTCATGTATGTCTTCTTTTGTAAAGTATCTGTTCATATCCTTTGCCCATTTTTGAATGGGCTTGCTTGTTTTTTTCTTGTAAATCTGTTTTAGTTTGTTGTAAATTCTGGATATCAGCCCTTTGTCAGATGGGTAGGCTGCAAAAATTTTTTCCCACTCTGTTGGTTGCCGATTCACTCCATTGACTGTTTCTTTCGCCGTGCAGAAGCTGTGGAGTTTGATTAGGTCCCATTTGTCTATTTTGGCTTTTGTTGCCAATGCTTTTGGTGTTTTGTTCATAAAGTCTTTGCCTACGCCGAGTGGGGAGAGAATTTCATTAGCCTGAGCTTTCCACCTGGTCAGTAAACGCTAGCAAATGAAAATCAAGTTGATGGGAAAATAGAGGTCAAATGCCAATAGGCAAACTCTTCAGAAAGAAATCGCCACCTGATCCCTTCAACATCTCACGTGGTGCCCATGATGACCCAGGAATGGTTGCAGCTGTTGGAAGGGCTCAGATGCCAGTGCACTTGGGGATACGGACCATCACTGCTCTGACAGCCTTGGCCAGACCCTGGCCAATGGCAAGTCACTGGGCCCCACTCAGAGGGCTCTAAGACACTTGCCATGCTTTCTTCAGGCCATAGCACAATAGCAGATGTTTCTTTGGGATGGAATCATAGGATCTTAGATAACTCTAGAAAGAGCAGAAGATTAGAAGCCAAAGATCTGGGTTCAAGTTCCAGTACTTTCCTAGTCAGTCAAATTCCTACATAGCAAGACCCTTCACCTCTCTGAGTTTCAGTTTTATCATCTTTCAAGTGGGTACAAGGATAACACCTACCTCCCTCAACAATTGTGCATAGACTCGTCATGACATTATGCATTTAATGGGCCTAATGCACAGTATGACCTCAATGTCATTGTTTTTCCTTTTCCCCCACTGGCGTCAGAGGGACTGAGTCCAACGTCCCCTGACTGCAGCCAGCCAGCCACCTCTGATGACAAGAAGCTCACTACTCTCCCTACTGCCCCCTCCCCCTGCAGGCCCCAAGCCTCTTCCTCCATTTTTTAACTATTCCCATGATGTTTGTGAAGAGAGGGTGTGCTGTCCCTAGGGACTAGGGTTTGAGGGAAAGGTGCCTGGCCCACTTCCCCACCTGGTTGACTAATCACGGCATTGTCCCTCAGGAGTTGTGCGAGGGAACTGAGTACAGTGCAGATGGAGGAGGTGAGGGGGTCAGCGTAGAGGGATGTGTATCCATTTCTGGTTCACAAAAGGGAACAGAGAAATCCATCACACATGGGAGACGGGATCAGGACTGGGGACATTTGTCCCATAGAAGAAGAGTCTCAGGAAGACTGCCACAGGACAATGATGGAGGTTCAAGCTAGGGTTAAGTGTGGGGAGCCACAGAGCCTCAAATAAGAACAAGCTTTCCTTCATTCATTCTGCAGGCAGCCCCTGTTTCTCTACCCTGCCTGGCCCCAGGCTGAGCATAGGGGCAAGAAATGAATCTGGGGCAAGCCCTGAGCTTGGAGGAGTAGGCAGGCATGCAGATGATAATATGAAAACCATATGAACATCACTGAGATAAAGGAAAGTTCGACGGGGACTGTGGGAGCTCAGAGTGGGGGTAGCTGGCCCTCTAGGGAGGGGAAGGATGAGGAGGTGAACAGAAAGTGGGGAGAAAAGGGATGCCAGCTAGAGGGGCACCATGGGCAAAGGCACAGAAGTGAAAATCAGCCTGCCGTGTGGAAGACCCACCCCTTTCTCTAGTGCTTGAGCAGGGAGTGGTGACAGGTGGGCTGATCCAGCAGCAAAGGGCCTTGCATGACAGCCACAGAGCAGAGGCCCTGTCCCAGGCTAGGAGGAAGCCATGGAAGGGTGAGTTGCTCTTCATTTTTGTTTTTTCAGGAAAAAAAATTATTGAACTATCACCTACATTCATAAAGTTTTCCTAACATAAGTTTACAGCTCAGCGAGTTTTCACAAAGTGAACACACCCATGTAACCTTGCCCAGCTCGAGGCAGAGAAACTTGCCAGCATCATAGAAGCTCCCTTTGCTCCCCTTTCCAGTCCCCATCTCCCTACAAAAGGAGCTGCTGTCCCCGCTTGTGATTTCATAGAGTCACTGGCTATTTTTGAACTTCACATAAATGAAATCATGCAGTGTCAGACTCTCGCTCAGCAATAATGGAGGTTCTCTTGAGTTGTTGCACATGGCTGTAATTCATTCTCATTTGCTCCAGTGAATCCCATCGTGGGACTAGACCAAAATGCAGTTCTAGTGTTGATAGTCACTCGGGTTGTTTTCAGCTTGAGCCTCTCGGGAGAAGTGCTGCCATGAAGATTCTTGTATGTGTCTTTGGAAAAACACATGTAGACATTTCCAGGGGTTTATGCCAAGGAGTGGAGTCGCTACATCACAGGAGATGCAGGTTCAGCTCTAGCAGCTACTGTCAAATGTTTCTTCCAGAATGATAGTAGTAATTTACATTCCCTACTGTAGCTGCTTGGTGGAAGTTCCAGGAGCTCCAAACCCTCAGCAACATTTGGCATTTCCCTTCTTTTCCATTTCAGCCATTCTGGTGGATGAGTAGTGGTTGTCGTTGGAATTTTTATTTCCCCAATGACGAGTAGGTTGAACACCTTTTCATATGCTTCCTAGCCATTTGGACATCCTCTTTCCCAAAGTGTCTATACAAGGCCCTGGACGGGGAGGGTCAAGGTCTGCCTTTCATTTTAGAAAGTTATCTCCGGCAGCCAAGTGGAGTGACTGGATTGGAAGCAGGTGTTCTGGGACCTGAGGCTGATACCAAGGGCATCTCTTAGGTACCAGGCTTAATCTGCTTCCTCTGCCTTCTTAACTCCTCACAGCCACCCTTTGACCTCACAGGTCAAAAGTGTTAACAATATTTCACAGAGGAGATGGCCGGGTTTAGAGAGGGGAAGGACCTGTCCAAGGTCTCACAGTAGGGTGCTGAGAGGGGTGCTGAGAGGAGTGCTAAGAGGGGAGCTGGGATTTCCCCACCAATCTCAGCCTGAAACAGGCAGCCCAAGGAAGAATAGAACAGAAGGGAACAAAAAGAAGGTGAAGAAGCAGCTACAAGGATATCTATCTCACTCCTTATTTTGCAGAAAAGGAAATTATCCATCTCTCTACCTAATTCCCTCCTCTTCCTTCCTCTCTCTCTGCATCATATCAAAAGTCCCCACAGAGGTGAGCCGCCATCAGGAGGTGAGTGTCCTCAGCCTGAGACTGTGTTGGAGGCCCAGCGATGTGAAGGGAGCCAGACTGGTCAGCTCCTGTCTCTGCCACCACCCACCACATGGCCCTGGACTGATCACATCACCTCCTTGAACTTTCGGCTCTTTACCTGTTTCAACAATCCCTTCCTCTGGGCCTTGTGGGGAGAAGTCACTGATGTGAACTGATGCAGTGCCCAGCAGGGTGCCTGGCATAAGGCAGCCCTTAGTTTACTTGGCACACACTCGTTCCTTCCCTGGACACTTCTAGGACTGGTGGGGCTCCCTGTCCTGCCCAGGCCCCCTCATCCCTGGGTAGTAGGGTCAGCCTCCTCACATCTCATGCAGCCACAGTGGGCCGCTGATGGGTTCCTTGCTGCCTGAGAGCAGGTGTGGTGGGCCAGGCACGGCATCCCTCCCCCCAGGACCTCTTCTCCCCGCAGCTGCCCGCACTCAGGCTCACAGCCACACAATGAGTCCCGGAAGGGCCTTTCTTCTCTCAAGGGCTCTCATCTCAGAGCCCAGACGACTTTATTTTAGGAGCTGTGGTTGGTAAAGTGCTTCATCAATGCCACCTCCAAGCAGCAGCCCCTGCCCCCTACCACACACAGCACGTGTTACCGTCTCACCCCTCCTGTCCTTCCATTCCTTAATCCAAGCTGCATTTTGTGAGCATCTGCAGGCTCTGTGCTAGGCACCAAGAGGCCTACCAGCTCCCTCCCTTCACGGAGTTTCCTCTGCATCGAGAGAAACAGACAATAAACAAGCAGATGGACACGGTAAACAGGATGACTTTGGATGGTGCTCAGGGCCATGGAAATGATGGAGAAGGCTGTAACAGAGAGGGATGGACAGTAGGCCGCTCAGTCCCAGAGCAGAGTTGGGGAACTCCCAGGCCCGCTGCCTGGGACAGTGTGTTCTTCTCTGGTTTGGGCTCTTCCTGGAGGGAAGAGTCACACTGCAGACCTCCTGGGGTTGGTCTTAGGATTTGGCAAAAGATCCTGGCTGCTCCTGATCCCCAGTACTTCCTCCATCCATCAGCTTTTCTTTACCCACTCCATAGGATTTCTTCCTCCCAACCGTACTGGATCTTGAGCAAACTGAGTCCTTTCCTGATGGTTTCCCCATCCCCAGGGTCAAGGGCAACTGAACCCCAGACAGGGCCAGCAGGGATCCTCAGCTCTGCGCAGGCAGGACTCTCTGTCTCCATTCTCAAGCCTCCACCTTCTCTCCCTCCTTCACCTCCTTGCTGACTCAGTCTCTGTGTCTCTATGCCTCATCTCACTTTTCTCCTTTACTCTCATTCTCCTAAATTTACTTCTTTTTTTTTTTTTTTTTGAGATGGATTTTTGCTGCTGTCACCCAGTCTGGAGTGCAATGGTGCAATCTCGGCTCATTGCAACTTCTGCCTCCTGGGTTCAAGTGATTCTCCTGCCTCAGCCTCCCAAGTAGGTGGGATTACAGGTGCCCACCATCACGCCTGGCTAATTTTTGTATTTTTTAGTAGAGACAGGGTTTCACCATGTTGGTCAGGCTGGTCACAAACTCCTGACCTCCAGCGATCCACCCGCCTCGGCCTCCCAAAGTGCTGGGATTACAGGCATGAGCCACTGTGCCTGGCCCTAAATTTGCTTCTTCTCTGGACACTCATTTCCTGCAAATAAATATATAAATATTTAAATGCACTGAGCCCCTACTGGGTGCAGGTATGAGGTGAGGAGCTTGAGTCTAATCAAAGATGAGTAAGGCATGAACTTCCCTGCAAGAGAGATGAGTCATGCACCTAAATAAGTGAAATGGGGAGGCTGAAAGTGGCCAGTGTGATAAAGGAGACACTGACGGGGGCTGCAGAGTAGGAGGGTTTCTGAGGGCTTCAAGGAAGAGGTGACATTTTTAGTCAGACCTTGAGAACGATCATGCAATGGAACGTGGGCTGACTGTGGGGCCTCTCCTGTGGACATTTGCTCAAGGACCAGCTCATTTGCCCGGAACATAGGGAATGTGAATGTCATCTTTCTTCCACTTTAAAGTTCTCTGATTCTGACTCACTTCCTTACAGATCTCACCACCTTCTCCCTCTCTCTTTCATCCGTACATTTTTTCTCCCCTACCTGTCTCTTCACAGACCACAAGACAGTACTTTCGAGTTTTGCCCTCAATTTCCTTTTCCTTCCATCCTGTTCTCTCAAGTCTGAGTCCCACTCTCCAGCATCCTTCCTTCCTAACCTCCAGGTGCCCTGGCAGACCATGTGGACTTTGGTATCTGACGGACCAAGGTCTCAGCCCAGTGACTCAACTCTCTAAGCCTTCAGTTCATCATCTGGAAACAGCCTCCTAGGGCTCTTGTGTAAACCAAGTAAGATAAAAGATGTGGAAACATTGCTACCGTTAATGAGCGTCTTTACTTTTAATGAAGGCTCTTTAGACGGTGAGGGACAGAAACCCAACTCGAGATGGCCTAAAGGGAAAAGGGAAAGTCTGATGTTGCCGGGTCAGACGCACCTGGCCCCAGGGCTTCGGATGGTGACCACAAGGCTCTATCTTTCTACATCTCTCCACTGCCGTCCCCCGTGTTGTGCGGGCCTTCCTTTGCAGAGTGGGAACACAGCCATCTCCTTCCTATCAGCTGAGCAACTCCAGTGAAAACCGGGCACCTATCCCAGCGGTGTCAGCAAAGCTCTGTGATTGAATGTCAGTGGACTCAGCCCTAGCCCATTCCCATAGCCAGGCCTGGGTCCAACGCTATCACGTGGAGCTGGTAATGATGGGATCCTTCCACCCAACCCGTAAGGACCATGAGTGAGAAAGGGGAACGTCTTCCTGAAGAGGGGCCATTTCACAGTTACAAAAAGAAGAGGAAATGGTTGTTGGGAATCAAACCCCTTGAGCCATGCAGACAAGGAACACAGAGAAAGGAACAGGCTCACACCTTCTTAGTTCTCAGGGGTCATCTTCTCAAAAAAAAGTCTTCTCTAAGGATGTGTTGGGTGCTTCGCCTGTGCTCTAGCAGCATCTTACGCTCCCCTATTATCACCCTTATCGCATTTATTATACTGTTCTCTTTGTTGTCTGTCTCCTTCGCAGGACTTCAAGTATTGTCAGGAAAAAGCCAGCGCCTGTCTTGCCTGTTGCTGTACACCTAATGTTGACAAATGCTAGACCCTTAGTAAATAATGGATGAATGGAGGGATGGATGGATGGATGGATGGATGGATGGGTGACTGGATGGATGGGTGAGTGGATGGATGGATGGATGGATGGATGGATGGATGGATGGGTGAGTGGATGGATGGATGGATGGATGAATGAATGGATGGATGGGTGAGTGGATGGATGGATGGATGGATGGGTGAATGGATGGATGGATGGGTGAATGGATGGATGGATGGATGGATGGATGGATGGATGGGTGAGTGGATGGATGGATGGATGGATGGATGGATGGATGGATGGATGGGTGAGTGGATGGATGGATGGATGGATGGATGAATGGATGGATGGATGGGTGAATGGATGGATGGATGGATGGATGGATGGATGGATGGGTGAATGGATGGATGGAGGGATGGATGGATGGATGGATGAATGGATGAATGGATGGATGGGTGAGTGGATGGATGGATGAGTGGTGAGAGGGATGGATAACAGAGAGCTGGGTGGTGAACGGATGAATGGTAGAATAGATGATGTGTAGGTGAATGAATGAATGAGTGGTTGAACGTATGAATAATAGATGGACGATTGGTTGGATAACGAGTGATAAAGTGATGAATAAATAGGTAGATAGACGGATGGATGAATGGCTCAGAGATAACTGGTGAGATCCATTTGGAAGGTGCTTAGCCTGAACTTGCTGTAAACACTAACAGAGCTGCCCCTCAAGTTGTTGGTAGATGAACCCCAAGTTCAGGAGAGAGGTTAGGCTGGAAACAGAGGTTTAGCACCTCATGGAAACTCTAATGGAGTGGATCAAGGTCACAGGGGAGGGGCAAAGTGGTGCAACTAAGGTCAGGTGGCACCTAAGTGACACTTGAGCCTGGGGCTGTGTGATGTCAGAGCTTGCTTTCCTTCCTTCTTCATTTTATGGCAGCCTGGCCACTACTTGAGGTGACAGCACAGAGTTAACGTCTCTCCCTCTCCCCTCCCTCCCCTTCCTCAAACCACTCAGCCAGAAGGGAGCAGCTGCCTGGGAGGACAGAGAGACAGATTATGTAAACTGTGATTGCCACCCACAGGAGGAGGAGGAGAGTGAATAGGTATTGAAATGCGCTTTCAATAATGCATGTCCTCCTCCGCACAGGCCTGGGGCTTGGTGGGGAGGAGAGGATCCTTAAAGGGACCAGGCCTCCTGTCCCCAACACCCACAGGCCCCCCGCCAGACATACAGGTCTTCTGTGCACAATTGGAGGGTTCTGTGCACATCCACCCCAGGTGTCCCCAACCTTTCACCTTCAAGGATGCCTTTTTTTCCCTCCTGGCTTCAGTGGATTTGACTTTTTAAAGATTCTGTTTCCCAAACATGCTGCATTTAAGTCATGATTAATTCATTTTTCCCATTTTTTATTAATCAAAGACACTTAACTGCCAGTCAGAGCTTTGATCAGCAAGAGGTAAGCCACGAGGTGATGTCATTCCAACCCAAAGCTAAGAAATATAACAATTTGTTAGGCAGGCCGACCTTGCTGCCAGAAAATGCTCTCTCTTCTTCTAACCCCAGAGATAGAAGAACCCCAGGCTGGGGACAAGGGATCCTGCCCAAGTCTCTCTCATTTCCCAAAGGAGGAAACCAAGGCCCAGAAAGGTGAATGAACTCGCCTGAGGCCACAGGATCAGTGGGACCTAACGGCCAAAGCCTGGCCTCTGCAGTTTTAACTGACCTAGAACTTGGCAGTGAAATAGGCCAACCAGCGGACCTGAAAGTCAAGAGCAGGGCAGGAAGAAGGAGAAGTCACGAGAGCCAGCACCTTCATTGTGCACTATGCACCATAGCCACTAGAAAGGGTCTACCACCTTGTTCTCACACAGCAACCGGAGGGCTGAGATTGACATTCCCGTTGCGCAGAGGAAGAAATTGAGCATCAAAGAGTCTCCATGGTTTTACATAATCCACTCAGCTGGGAAGTGAAGGATCAGGATTCCAGTAGGTTTGTCCAACCGACCGTGAAACTCTTTCCACCTCACTGGCCTGGCTGGGACAGAGGCAAGAAGATAATACAGACCAGATTGGCATTTCTGCTTGCCACTCACCACCTGTGTGAATTCGGCTAATGATCTTACCCCTCTGAGCCTCCATTCCCCCCGCTGAGGAACTGGGATAGCATCTGATGCCTTGAGTGATGGTGGAGGATAAGAAAATGGGGTTAAAGAAAATGGGCCACAATATTTAGAAACGGCATCCTCTTGCCCCATTCCCTCCTTTTCTAGTGAAAAAGCTTCCAAGCTGGCAGAACTCAGAGTGTGGTATCTGATTGCTCCTGCCTCTGGGGATCTCCTGGGCTGTAGCTCAGGAAAACTTTGCCCTGTTCTTCCTCTGCTTTCAGTTAAAGGGACTGTTTTCCTCTGGTCCAGAAATTCTAAGTGTTGAGAGTGGGACAAGGGTCTCCCTGCAGCTTGAATGCTCTCCTGGTCACCACCATCTGCTTCCACATCTGGTTTTGCTGCTGGGTGGGAGACGGCTTGACCATTCCCACCACACTCCTGGGAACCCCACTGATTTCCCCAATGCAGCCTAATGGAGCTGTAATGGAACTCAGCGCTCAGCAGCTAGGGAGGGTGACCCTGCTGGACTTGCCACAGTTGATCCTCCTGGACCAGGTGGAGGTCGAGTAATTGACTCTCCGGTTTCCCCTGGAAGTGGTTTTAAATGAAAAAGTGAAAAAAAAAAAAAAACTGGTAACTGGAGTGGGGCACTAAGCAATTTCTTGGGCAGGAATTGAGTGCATTAGAGACTTGTGCCAGCGGCATGGGCCGGGCTGAGGACTCAGGGATGCACAGAGCTTGGTGAAGATGGGATGGAAGCACTGACTAGGAGCCCCACGCGGTTAGAGAGCTGCGATAAAGGTGTGTGCAGGGCGCTGCAAGAGCCCAGGGTGGGCACACTGACCGAGTGGGGAGGGAAGTACGGGTGAGGTGAGCTTCACAGAAGACGGACCTGTGAGCTGAGCCTGGTAAGAAATAGGCAGTTTCAGATAGTGTAGACAGAGGCAAAGACGGGACCATGTGAAAACATTCTAAGGAGGAGTCCGAGTTGTTTGAATATGAGGGATGGACAAAAGGTAGGGCAGGAGCGCGGGGCTGGGCCAGATGGTAAAAGGCCTTGAATGCCATTCCCAGCGCAAAAGGACTCCAGGCTTTGGTCATGGCCACAGCACGAGAGTGCCTGGGGTGAGACTGGTGTTTAAGAAAGAGCTCTATGAGGACCAAACTGGAAGCAGATGTTCCCAAGCAAAAGCGACAGGCCATGCATGGATTCCTGCATGGTTGGAGAGATGTTTGTGGAGGGTGAATGGGTTGGATTTGGTGGCTGATTGGATGTGGGAATCAGACGAAGAAAGGAATCTCCCAGGATGGCGCCTGCTTCGGGGCCCCTACCGGCCCCTCTGCCCTGCTCAGGGTGGGCAGAGAGGACCCACCAATGTCCAGGCCAACCCAGGCTCCCAGGGAAGCTTGGACAGGGAGGGTTTCCTGGAGGAGTAGGCATCACCTACTCCCTCAAAGCTGAAGAGAAAGCTTCCTACTTGTATTCTTGAGCTGGTCAAGACACTCAGTTGCAAGTCAGCAAAATCCAACTTAAAGTGACTTCCACAAAATGGGGAATGTGTTGGTGTGTGTAATGAGAAGCTGGACGGATGCTGCTTTCCCCTACAGTTGGATCAGGCAGCTCAAATGAGGAGAGCAAACCTTGTCTTGGCTTGGCTTTCCTCCATGCTGGCCTCATGTCCAGGCAGGTTCTCTTTACAGGGTGGCCCCTGCTACTCCAGACTTACAACCCCACAGCTCAGCAGCCCCAGAAACAGGAGGCTCCAACAGCCCCATCAGAAGTTCCAGAACTGAGTCTCACTGGCAGCTCTTGGGTCACATGTCCTTCCCTGCACCAATCACTGTAGCCACAGGGTGGATCCCACTGTTTGGCCAAACCCTGGTCATGTGCCCTCTATGGACCCCACTGGTTGGCCAAACCCTGGTCATGTGCCCTCTATGGGAGACCAGGCTGGGGCCTCAAAGTCAAGTAAACCACACTGAAGGAGACTAGGGGAGGAGCAGCTTCCCCAGAGGAAATGGGGGCGCCCTTTCTAAAATGAAGGGAAATGGTTGATTGCTTTTCTGTAGCAGCTGGGGGCAAGGCAGAGTGGCCCCTATTCTTTCCAGCATCTGACACCTATATCGTGGTTTCATACCCAGGCCTCTTTAGCACACCTTTAAAATCCAAGAGATGATGGTCGAGTGCAGTGGCTTATGCCTGTAATCCCAAGCACTCTGGGAGCCCGGGGCGGGTGGATCACCTGAGGTCAGGCATTTGAGACCAGCCTAGCCAACATGGCAAAATCCAGTCTCTACTCAAAATACAAAATTAGCCATGTGTGGTGGTGGATGAGTGCCGGGCGCCTGTAATCCCAGCTACTCGGGAGGCTGAGGCAGGAGAATTGCTTGAACCCGAGAGGTGGAGGTTGCAGTGAGTTGAGATCGTGCCATTGCGCTCCAGCCTGAGTGCCAGTGAGACTCTGCCTCAAAAAATAAATAATAAATAAATAAATAAATAAATAAATAAATAAATAAATAAAGCTTAAGAGATGAACCAGAAGGGAGACGCACTTGACCTTGTGCACATCCACAATAAAACCAACTGCAGCTACTCATTCATAGACCCATTTGCCTCCTGCATGCCCTGGCCAGCCCTGCCTGTCATGGGTGATAGAAAGACGCAGACTCTGCTCCCAAGGAGTTGACAGTCAGTGGAGTCTATTTTAGGTATAATTCCCTGGTAATTTAGTAGAGTCAGACTTACTCTCCAAAAAATACACTTCGCTGCATATTTTTTCTAGTATTTGGATGTTTTATTTGCTTTTAGATTAACTGCCTCACATGAAAATCACGAATTGAAAAGACCTTTAAAAATTCACTGCTTACTTCTGAGTCAATTTGGTCTTCACTGATAAAAATACCCAATTGTGATCACATCTATTGCGCATCCTCACTGAGGCAGCCTCTGGGAGTTTCATGGTTTATTCTCTGGAAATCTGGATCTGAGTCCTGAGAAAGCCTGGTGGTCCCTTCACAGACTAAGAGCACGGGGGTGTGGAAACAGTTCTATTGGAACAGGGGCCTGCAGAATGACGGTCTGGACAAAAGAAGACTCAGGGGCATGTGATCTCTATTGTCCAGCATCTGTATGTGGAAGCAATGCATGTTGCTCCTGGGGGTAGAAACTGAAGTGACCGGGAATAGATTTTTAGCTCAATATGAAAGAGAAATATCTAGGGACCAGAGCTATTGCAAACGAATAGACTGCCATATAGGCTTTAGTGAGCTCCTCATTCCTGGAAGTGCGTAAACAGGGACTCTTAGGCGGGAAGTTAGACCAAATGACCTCAGTCTCTTCCAACAAGAAGATTCCTGAACTATGGGCTGAACAGTGTTTGCGTCCTGGCTCAAACACTGTTTTGCTCTGTGGCCTTGGGTGAGGTCCGCTCCCTCTCTGAGCCTCAGTGACCTAGATAACCCTCATAACTTCTTCCTCTTCTAAATACTTTGCCTTGCTTATGTCAGATATTCACACCTGCCTCTGCACACTCAGACAATTTCTGCCCCGTGCATATTTTGAGGCTCCAGAGCCTGAGCAAACCAGCCCACCAAACCCACAGGTATAAGGCAGCTTCTGTCTGCGCCTTCTGTTCCTAGAGAGGCTGTGATTCATGGCCATGGGGGACACCTCCCCCATCTGACAGGTGGAGAAGTGAGGTCTGGGGGAGGAAAAACAACCACTGGAGCAGGACGCACTCCCCCCAAACACACCTGACTGGGCCTCTCCCTCCTCACCATCTCCCTGTCCCCATTATTGGCCCTCAGTCCACAAAGGACCCTGGGAAGAGCCTCTCCCTGCCACATCAGGTGAAGGGCAGCCACAGAGGCAAATGCAGATCCCAACATCTTGGACCTGGGAGGTGTATTTCCCACAGGTCTCTCCATAAGCGGCCTTAAGACTTCTTGCATTTGATTTTACAGCAACCCTGCAAGGGAGGCATTACGGTCCCCAACTTCTGGGGAGGAAACTGTGGCTCAGCGAGGCCAGCAATTGCCTGAGGGCAGCTGGCAAATAAGCTGCAGAGAGGGCACTGGACAAGGCCCACCTGCTCAGCCATGCTCCCTTCCTGGGGATTCGGAGAAGCTCATGTAGGGAAGAAGGCCCCGCTCCCCCAGGCAGGGTCCTCTTGTCAGGACAGTCAGCCAGAGTTACACCTGACTCCAGCTCCCACTGTCACTGTTTGCCAAAGGACGGAGGGGACTAGGTGCGCCTCGAGCTCCACCTTCCCTCTGACCTCCGCTGGGTCTTTTAGAGAAGCCACTTGCCCTCTCCGAGCCTCCATTTCCTACCTAAGGATTCCATCGATGTAAGTCTCCGCACCCCTGTGTCTCCATCTGGGCGGGAAAGAAAACTTCAGCTACGCAGAGAGTCACAAAGCATCTTCTACCCCTTGTCTGCCCTGATGTGACCCTGTAATGTGGAGAGCAGAAGACGCACTGCACAGATGAAGAAACTGAGAGGCTTTAACTCGTGCCCAAGATCACATTGCTAGGAAGGCACAAAGCCAGAGATGCAGGCTCGACCCTCACTACTTGGGGAGTGCCTGCCCAGGACTCTTCTGCAGACCTAGCTAGGGCCGCAGGACTCACAGGGACGCGGGGTCAGCTGATGACACGCTTGTCAGTGGGCCCCACCAGCCGCCAGATCCTCCCTCCTTCCCAGGGCCTCACCGAAGCCAATTTCTGCACCGTCAGAGCTGCTGAAGCTTCTGCTGTTGGTGGAAGCCGGTCACAAGTCACTGCCTAGCGGTCCCTCTCATCCACCAGCATGGCTGTGGCCCTCTGTGCTCTCTGGGGCTCCGAAAACAGAACTGTGTGGCGCCAGGTGATCCAGAAGAGAGGCTGTGAGAGCTGGAAGGGCACGTGAAGGGCAGTGTGGGCAGAGGGACAGGCAGGGAGGGCACCGCTGCTGCAGAGCTGCTGGTGAGAACCAGCAGGGTACCTGCCCCCAGGGGAAGCACAGCCCAGCAGGAGGGAGACGATGGGACCTTTTGTGGCTGAATTTTCACAACTCATGAGAGAGGAAGGGATGACTAGCCCCATTTTTCAGCTGAAATCACTGATGCTCAGACATGAAGCAGCTTGCCCAGGGTTACACAGCCAGGGAGCGGCAGAGCCCAGGTGTGAACCATCATGCCTGCCTCCCTCCCCGCCTCCGGAGGTGCGTGATGCCCCCACACCAGAGAGCTAAGCAAGGCAGCCCTCCTCTAGGAGGGAAGTTTTAGGGTGAGGCACCCCACCCCCAGCTGTCGAGCCACCCTTAGCCTCTTCCTCTTTGCCACAGGCCATGGGGCGCTAACAAGGACTCCGGTGGCTTCTTCAAGGGACCCTCATACGTAGTTCTGCAGGCAGGCAAGGATGAGCACAATCCAGCCTCTGGAGTCCTCACTCCCCAGAGCTTTCCTGGAAACAGCAGGAAGCTATTTTTAAAAGCAGCATCCACAGGCAGTAACCTGGGAGATGAGTCTCCCTCCCGATCCTCACCCCTGTGGGCTGGGGGCAGTGTTCACCCTGTTCACAGCTCAGCCAAGAAGCCCAGGTCTGGGAAGGAGAGCAGGGACCACGACACCTGCCAGGGGAAGCAGGTGGATCTGCTCCAAATGAGCCTCGACCCTGCCAACTGGAAGGGGCCTTAGAGCCCAAGGGGAACATGCATGCGCTCATGCTCACACACTTGTGAGTGTCAGTGCGATTGTGAACATGGCTGGGGGTGCACGTGTGAGTTCACGGCAGCTGAGTGTCTCCATATCCTATGCAGGCATGACATGTAGGCATAAGTGCGTCTCTGTGTCTGTGAAAGCCAGTGTGCTGATGTCAGCTTGCCTCTGTGCGTGTGTGTATGTCTGGGTACATCTGAATCTATTTGTTCCTGTGTGCATGCGTGTGGGTGTGAGTATGCATCAGTGTTTACGTGTGTCTGTCAGTCTCCCAGAAACCCAGGAAATAAATGGGCAGAATTTTAGAAGTAGGAAGAGCATTTGCTCTCTCAAGCTCCCTCCCTTCTCTCCCCACTGCTCAAGTCACAGAAAGGGAAATCGTAGCTCAGAGAGGAGAAGGGACTTGCTCAAGTCCAGTTAGTTGCAGAGAGAACTGGAACCAAGATTTGCTTTCTGGCTCCCAGGGCCCATCTTCTCAGTCACCCCATTCAGGCTCCATTCCCAAGGCCAATAGCTGCTCCCTCCTGCCCCTATGCAGGTGAGAACCAACGGGGCCCATCTTCTCCCTTGGCTTTGAATTGGCTGCTGAGAGGGGAAAGGTGTCTGACACAAGTGTCCCTGTTATGGGTTCTGAGCAGAACATTGCCTGTGGTTCAACAAACCATAGTCTATTGTGGGGCAGAGCATGAACAAAGCCTACCAGCTGCCCGGGCCTGCAAAGATCCCAAGAGAGGCCAGGCATGGCCCCTGCCCTCAAGATACCCACAGCTCAGCAGGAGGTCAGATAGGTCAACCAAAATCTATGACATGGGATTAAACATGCCTAACCGAGGCAGAGACAGAGAGGGTCAAACAAAGCTAGTGAGGAGGTGGGCAACATTTGAGTTGGCATTTAAGAGACAAAAAGGTATGTCAGACACTGAAAGCGAATGAGCCCTCTAAGCTGGGGACACAAGTTATGCCAAGGCAACTTGTCCACTTCTGACACTTTGTTCTAAAGAGATGCAGCTCCTCCCTGGTCTACCCTAGGATTCTGCTGGCTCTGCCCTCCATGTCTCTTGTCTGTGCTCCTATTACTCCCACCATCTGGAATTTATTTATTTCTTTAGCAAATATGTCCTAGCCACAAAAAGGTTCCTGGCCCTGAAAGTGGTACGGGAGATAAAGCCGTAATTTTGAGCATAGTCTCCATGTCTGAAGGAGACATGGGGGAGGAAACCAATCTGTTAGCTCCTCATTTCCTATGTGCCTGGCCCTGTGCTCAGTGTCATGAGGGATGGGGAAGCCCATGAAAGCTCACTGAGCACCACACTTGCAACCACACAGAAAGTTAAGTCTTGAAGGCCCCATTTCTGGAAAAGAAAGCTGAGGCTCAGAGAGATGACCTGACTTACCTGAGGTTGTACACAGTGCTGCAAGCCGAATCAGCTCTGTGTGATGAATGTGGGTTCTTTCTGCCAGTCTGGGCTGCCTGCCTTCACAACCAGAAACATGGGCGTTAGAAACTGCTGCTTCTGCTGTTCTTTTGCCTATAATTGTCTCCTTAGTGGGCCTGTGACGCTTTCAGTTATGTTCCTTTGTAAATGCCAGACAAGCTTGGGGACCCAAGGTAGTAGGGAGCTTGTCTGCCAAAGAAAGTAGAATCAGAGCTCCCCTTCCAAGGAGTCTTCCAAACCCAGCAGGTTTGAGGTCAGAGTTGGAGAGGGCAGGAAACTCAGGACATGAGACTGGGCCCCTCAGTCATCTGCGCCTTCCAGGAAAGCACCTCTTCCTGGAACTCTGATGCTCAGGGAAAGTGCACAAAGAGGACCCAGGCAGGCGCTACACGTGAAGCTCTTAGTGCTCTGCTTGCCTCTTTAACTTGAGCTAAGAAAAAAGGATTAGACCGGGCACATTGGCTCACGCCTGTGATCCCAGCACTTCCGGCAGCAGAGGTGGGCAGATTTACCTGAGGTCAGGAGTTCAAGACCAGTCTGGCCAACATGGTGAAACCCCATCTCTACCCAAAATACAAAATTTAGCCAGGTATAGTGGCAGGTGCCCATAATCCCAGCTACTGGGGAGGCGGAGGCATGAGAATCACTTTGAACCCAGGAGGTGGAGGTTGCAGTGAGCCGAGACTGTGCCACTGCACTCCCATCTGGATGACAAGAGCGAAACTCCATCTCAAAAATCAAAAGAAAAAGAAAAAAAGGATTAATCTGCATTGTATGGCTGCTACAAAGCTTTGGGGTTTTTTGAAATCTCTTTTGTTACTCAAGCCTCATAATCCACCTTGTGACTGGGAATTGCCACTCTCATTTTGCAGATGAGAAGGGCTGGCTGCCCGGGCTGTAGAGATGAAGAAAGCACAGTCCCCGACCTCAAAGAACTGGTGGTGAACACACAGAGGGCCTCTAGGGTGCTCAAGCCTGTAATACAAATAAGCGTGGGGGGCTGTACAAGGGACTCGTTTCCAAGATGGAGGGTCAAGAAAAGCTTCCTGGAGGAGCAGACATCTAAGCTGACACCAGAGGAAGAGTTAATGTTAGCCAGGCAAATGGAAATGGGGAGGACTGATATGCGATAGGTCAAAGGCTCCAGCCCAAAGCCCAGATCCCACCCCAGGACTCTTTGAGAAACACTGTTTGACACATCTATTGGACATGGATGGTTTGGAAGAATTTAGCAGTAAGGATCTGGGGTAGGGATGGGAGGCTGGAGAGGGTATAACTGATTCCACTGCCAAAATCAGTTAGTCCCCAGACTGAGGGGACTCTCTCCACCCCTTCCTGCCATACCCAGGCCCCTTCTTTGGAAACTTTGCCCAGACCGTGGGCTAGGCTGCTACCCACCTTCTGTTGCCGGCCTCTGGTTTTCCTGCCTCACATTCCCTTTCCTGGTGAGCTGGGGACTCATCTAACCTGGAGGCCCAGGATCCTGCAGGGTACTTGGCTCCCATTCATGGCTCCAGCCCCCACGGGTTAGGGGTTCCTCCCTAAAGCACCCTCTCTGGCTGCTGTTTTAGTGCAAGATTTTGCTTCAGGGTAAATCCTGCAACATTTCCCAAACCACCAGCATCTTGGCATGTAACTGAGATGCACAGGGAATCCCTGGATTTGAAGTCAGGCAGGCCTGCCTCTAGATGCCAGCTCTGCCATTGATGTAGCTTGGCAAGTCCCTGTGTCTCTCTGGGCCTTGGTGTTCACAAATATAAAATGGGGTAATGATACCAGCTGCACAGAAGTACTGTGAAGATTCAAACAGAACCCTGTATGTGAACACAGCTCAGAAACGGTCCAGAGATGTGTAGACACAGGCGGGTACTATTGCTGTGACCTTGGTCATGCATAGCCAGAAACGTCTATTCACTCAGCACGTGTTTTTCCAGGGCCTGAGTGCCAGGCTCTGTGCTCAGAGCTGCAATCTAACAATGAACTAAGTAGACACAGGGTCTGCCTCTGGAACTTCACAGTCTGGGAAAGAGACAGACATGGACAACTTCAACGTAATGCAATTCATGCTTGGCTGGGAGGAGGCACAGTGGGCGGGTAGGAGGGGGAGTCGCTCTAGGCCAGCCTGGGAAATGCAGAAAAGTTTTGTGGAAGCAAAATCCCAGTGGAGTCAGCCAAGGCAGGGTCGGGGGAGAGTGCTCCAGAGAGGGACAACGGGAGGGCCAAAGGTCCGGGGCAGGACCACAGGGTCAGTGGGGACACCGCAAAGAGAAGGAGCTGAGGCTGCGAAGGCAAGCAGGACACGGCAACTTTAAGATATGTTTGAAGTTCACGGTATTTTGTTAATTTCTCTTAAACAGATTGCAAACAATGTGTTGATTTTTTTGAAAAAGTGAAAACTGCCACACCATCACATAGGAGCCTGGAGCAGCCGACACCAGAAAAAGGTTGGGAAACATAACGTTGGGAAATAGTTCAGTCAATGCATAAGACAGGAATAGTGAGCAAAACAGCTCCCTTTTTAAAAAAGGAATTTATAGCATCAGAATTCTGAATCATGCTTCACTGGTAAATTCTACCAAACATTTAAGGAAGAAATAATACCAATTCTACACAAAATATTTTTAGAAAATAGGAGGGAACCTTGCAACTCATTTTAAGAGGCCAGCATTAGCTTGATACCAAAACCACACACAGGCGTTACAAGAAAACCACAAGCCAATACCCCTCATGAAGACAGATGCAAAAATCCTCGCAAAATATTAGCAAACTGAATCCAGCCATCTGCACCTTATTTCCAGATGATCACAGCTGAGCTCTTCCCAGTGCTGAAATCAAAGGTTTTGTCAGAATCAAATTATTTATTTAGGTGAGTTAGTAAGAGAAGTCTCAGTTCCAAGTAGTTTTTATTCATTTATTTTGATTTATTTACCTTTTTTTTTTTTTTTTTGAGACAGGGTCTCACTCTGTCGCCCAGGCTGGAGGGCAGTAGCATGATCTTGGCTCACTGCAGACCCTGCCTCCTGGGTTCAAACGATTCTCCTGCCTTAGCCTCTTGAGTAGCCGGGACTACAGGTGTGCACCACCACACCCAGCTAAGTTTGGTATTTTTAGTAGAGATGGAGTTTCACCTTGTTGCCCAGGCTGGTCTCAAACTCCAAACCTCAAGTGATCCATCTGCCTCGGCTTCCCAAAGTTCTGGGATTACAGGCGTGAGCCACCACACCCAGCTGCAGGTGGTTTTTAAAATTTCAAACTGACTTAAGTAAAAAGAATAAGGTGAAGCACTGGTTTGTGCTCCTGGCCCCTCAAGCGCCTGGAATGAGGGTCTTAATCAAGTCCACAAGGAACCAGCTCCCTGCACCCCTCAGCTCTGCCCTCCTTGGTTGTCCCATTGTCTCAGGCAGGTTCTCCAATGCGGTGATGAGATGTTGCTATTAGCACCAGGTGTTTGTCCAACCAGCTGCAAGTCATCTGGAAAGAGGGGCCTTCATTCTGGGGAAGCCCAGAATTGGGGTTTAGCCAGGGTGGGTTATGCGAGGGTTTTGCATAAGCATTCCATCTTTGACTACCCACTCTTCAGCCCAAAAGACAGAGGTCCTGGCACAAAAAACAGGATAAAAACAATAGTAATCATTCCCATCCATGCCTCCCTTTACAGTCTATAAAGCTCCAGCAGCCATTGTCCCAGCTGATCCTTGCCCCACAAAGCAGGCAGAGCAGGTGCCAATGTCACAACCACTTTACAGATAAGCAGCATGAGACCCAGAGTGCAGGAGGTCGCACAAGTGGTAGAGCCAAAGCTGTGTTCAGAGCTGCAAGATTTCACATCCCGGGGCAGTTTCAACTCTCAAGAAAACCTCTCTAGAGGAAACTAGATCCTAACTGGGTATCCCGAAGGAGTCAGGAGGAAAGGAAGCACAGGGCCAAGGCTTGGCCGCCATTGGTCTCATTCACTCCCTTCTCCAAGCCTGCAAGGTGATCTCACTGACCTGAGACCCTGAGAGGAGCCATGACCTGGTCAAGGGCACAGGGCTAGGAAGGGAAATTCAGATCCCAAGCTGTGCTTCCCCTGCCCTTCACTCAGCTCTGAAGAAAGGCCTTGGGGCAACCCCACAGGGCGTCTCTGCTGGGCTCCCACAGCAGGCAGCAGGGGCTAATTGGAAAACGGAGCCTTGAAAACTTCCCGCCCTCCCCTCTCCACCTGGAGCCAAGGCCATCTGTTCCCTTTTGTCTTCGGGCTGCAGGGGAAGATGAAACTAAATTTAAATACTAATAATACTTAACATTTGTCTGGAAAGTGTTTTGCACACTAATTGCTGATTAATCCTCCCCAGGCCCCAGAGAGATCTCGCTGTCTTTGTGTCCCCATTCTGCAGGCAGACTGGTGGCTTTCAAACAGAAAGGAGCTGGACCAGAAGGCTGGAGGATGGATTCGGGGTGTACTGTGCAAGACCTTTGCCAGAGCCTGAGCAATTTCCATCTCTTACTCAGCTGGATGGGCATGGGGTGAATAAATTCATTCAGTTCATTGTTGCTCCACAGCTAACAATAAAACTGGGAGCTGGGTCCAAATGGTGACTTGGCTGTCTACCAGCTGCTTGGCCATGGGCAACCCCAAGCCCCTCTGAGCCTTGGTTTCCTTATCTCTGTTGATTGGGTCAGCCTTACCAATGTTACCAAGCACCCTCCACAGGCCAGCCACGGGGCCAGACACTGGGATGCTACATTGAACAAAACAGACAAGGTCCCAGCTTCCATGCTACTTGCAGTCTAGTCAGAGAGAGAGATGATAGTTAAAAATAAACAAATAAGCAAGGTAATTATAGCTCATGATAGTAAGACTGTTAGAAAACAATCTTGTAAATGTATTTTTTAAACCATAATATACCTCAAAGAATCTTCTGGGTGGTATTAAAACATGCGTTCTGAATGAAGAGACTCCCCCAAAACAGGCTTTGTGCGAACAACACGGCTGTTTATTCACCAGGGTGCAGGTGGGCTGAGTCCGAAAAGAGAGTCAGCGGAGGGCGGAGGAATAGGAGTTGTTTTATAGGTTTGGGGTAAGTAGTGGAAAGTTACAGAAGTTACAGTTTAGGACGGTTTTTTTGCAAGCTGGGAAGAGGTCGTAGGGTCTGGAGTCATGAGGTTGACCAAGGTTAGTTACAAAGTCCAATAGCCTTGTCAGTTGAGGCCAGAATAAGAAACAATAGAAGTATGTCTCAGGTTAGTTAGGCGCCGCAGAGGTTGATCATTTCTTCTATCAGCTTCTTCAGTTCTTTGAAGCCCTCACATCAGGGAATGAGGAGAGGTGGGGGTCTCCAGGCCCCCTACCACCTTCTCAGCCAGCAAAGCTTCACTCTAACTTTCTTACCCATTTGGCTTCCAAATCAAATTCAACTGAAAATAGGATCCCTCAGGGAGATGACTTGGAGTTAGGACACCAAGATTTAAATCCTGACTCTGTCTCCTAAGAGCAAGTAACCCACCTGGAGCAGGCCGGGCACTGTGAAATGAGGCTGCTGTCTGATGAAAGAGCACAAGGAAGCTCGCTTGGGCAGCAAACCCAGTGCAATGCTTGGGGCACTCCATAAGCATTTTTAAAAATTGTTTTTAGAGACAAGAGTCACACGATGTTGCCCAGGGCAGTTTTGAACTTCTGGACTCAAGCATTCCTCCTACCTAAGCTCCCGAGTAGCTGGGATTATAGCACAAGCCACCACACCAAGCCGTAAGCATGTTTTTAATTTTTCCTCAAAAAAGAACAATACAACTTTCATTTACCATGAATTTTAAAGATACTTTTGTTACAGAGTTTAGGTATTTTTATGAGTTTTTTTTTCATTTGTGTGAAATCCAACCTTAAACAATTTTTCTTTTTCCTTTTTCTTTTTCTTTCTGAGATGGAGTCTTGCTCTGTCACCCAGGCTGGAGTGCAGTGGCACGATCTCAGCTCACTGCAACCTCTGTCTCCCAGATTCAAGCAATTCTCCTGCCTCAGCCTCCTGAGTAGCTGGGATTATAGGCATGCACCACCACACCTGGCTAATGCTTGCATTTTAGTAGAGACAGTGTTTCACCAAGTTGTCCAAGCTGGTCTCAAACTGCTGACTTCAAGTGATCTGCCCATCTTGGCCTCCCAGAGTGCTGGGGTTACAGGTGTGAGCCACCTCACTCAGCCTTAACCTTAAACAACTTTAAGGTGATATGTTTGGTAATATATCTGTGATCTTTAAAAAGTTTAGAGTTTTGGGAATGAACAATGTATGAGATAAAATCAAGATTCCATTAAACATTATTTTCTCCTCTGCACTAATTTTGCAGTGAGACACAAATGGCAAGTACACTATTAAATGACACTTACTGTCAAAAATAGGAAGTTCACTGGAGTTACTATGAAAAACATAAGCCACTGTAACTTGACACAGTGGCACATTTTTCCATTTTAGGACATTCAATTATATATAAATCTCTGGACTATTACATTCAAACTCATTTGCACTGCCAAACGTGGCACTTTAAAAAAATTTCTAGAAAACAATGGCAACCACTGTTGTTTGTAGGGAAGATTATCACCCTGTACATAACAGATTAAATGTAAATAAAATGTAAACATGCAGTATGTTATAGTGACAGGTCATTCTTACCACTCAGAAAGGCCAAATTTATCTATTTCTGTTTTGAACAAAGGTGATTGTTTTTTATTTTTCTACGGCACACATCCTTTGACATAAAACAATTACAATACATGTCCATTCTTTTACAAGGGAAATTTTTCAGAGATCTTCAAAGCATAAAATACACGTTCTTTTTTCAGACTGACAGAAGTGCTTAATCACTAAAATGCCAACTTCAGCAATTAAAAATTAGTGATTCACTGTCCTAAAATTAAAATAGCTTTAAAAAGCTAGTTATAGGTGTTTTACAGATAATAGATGTGATAAAACAAGAGTTGGAGAAGTTTTAATCATCTGCATCTTTTCTCAAGGTATTTAACAAGATATAATAGAGCTGGGTTGCAATATCTTAACTTCACCACCAGGTGGACCCTGCCTGAAATGGCCAAAAGAAGGCAAAACAAAGTCACAACTTAGGCTTCCAAGCCTATGGCTTCTAAAAGTCAGTGCATTCCATTCATTTTAAAACAGTAGATGTCTCCTTCTTTCGTTTAAGAACTCGGTGTCAAGTCTTCCTTTCATGGAGGATGAGAAATCAGCACCATCCATCTCAGGGAAAAATCGAAAAAGCCACTCAAGCACTGTTTTCCTAATGCAAAGGCATGAAGTTCTTGTGAGTTACCCAGCAGGACTGAGAGGGTCTCACCTCCTCTGTATTAGCTGGTACCAGGGAAAAGGGCAGGCATGGAGAGGAAGCAAGGAGATTGTCTTGCAAGAATCTCAAAGGAACATCTCCTGTTTGGACACATGTGGGAAAGTGAATGGGCCAGCACGTAGTGCGACAAGACTTCTTTTTATAGTATACTCAGCTCAAAGAGCTCCCTCTGTGCTGGACACACAGGTGCCCTCTGCAAGCCACACAGCAGCCTGACTATCCTTATCTCACAGAGAAAACCATGGCCCAGGAAAGTGGATCACTCACCAGCCTCCTGCACAACAGTTGGCGAAGCTGAGATTTGAACTGAGAACTCTTTCACTATGAAGGGCTGTGCCAGGAATGTTTTAAGGTAGAAATGAGGAAAGCATTGATCTTCATGCTTCAATCCAAGAAGCAGAGACCTTGAGATGAGTCTAAGGCAGCGGCTGCTGGAGGCTCCAGTTCCCATACATACCCTCTAGTGAGCTTCTCAGCATACATCTCAGCCCATCCCAGCTCCCCACACCACCACACACATCCCGCCAAAACCTGCAAATCTGACACGAAGACAGACACTCAGATGCATAGTCAGAAGTCATGGTCACACAGAAGGGCACTTTGTGCACACTCCCAGCAGGTGCACACACAGGCTTCCACACGTGCTTCATGGGCACCAGCACACAGCAAAGCACAAAGGTGCACCTGGGAGAGTCACACTCGTGGAGAGGGCATTACACACAGGAGAAGCGCACATCAGAAACACACAGCCTGAAGCTAGAACAGAGGCAACCAGGGTACACCTGACGTGGGGTAAACCTGCCCCACACCCCAACTACCCGGCAACCCGCACTCCTGCTGCTAGCAAGAACCCTATGTCTAAGCCCTAGATTCCAGGGAACCCACCCCCCACCCCCGTCAGCCTCCTCTACACTGCAGGCTCAGAGGATCGAAGTCCCTTACCAGCAGGGACACATGAGTGCCTCTCACACAGAGGCATTCTCTGAAGTGGCTCTCAGATGGGTGAGAGGGCCACGGTGCCCCAGGCATGGGGCTGGGACAGCGGGTCTCCCTTCTTTCCCTTAGACCAGATAGGTACAGTGGTTAGAAGCAGAGACTGAATGGGAATCCCAGCTCTCCTCCTGCCTGGCTGGGAGTGACCTTGGACAAGTCTTTTTTCTATAAGCCTCAAATTTCTCATTAACAAAATGAAGGTATGATACTTACCTTGTAAGTTTTCAGTAAGAAGTGAGATACAGTGTAACCATCCAGTAAGAACTGAACAGATGTTGATTACCTTTTCCTTGACCCCAGTCTTCTAGTACTCACTGCTCAATGCAGCAGACAGACAGACACCATTCAATCAGCCACAAACATTCCTCCTGTAGGCCCTCCCCTCCAGGAGCTAAGAATTGCAGTGAAGACAGAGATCTAAGCAGATGACAACTGTCCAGCATGGAGGGCCTTGAAGGAGGCCACACTGCTGGCATGGTGGGAGCCTAGAGAAGGAGATGGCAGAGCGGTGGCACAGCAGGCTGCCCAGAGCTGTGGGTGCCGGCAAGATTGGGGCTACAAGGCCACATTTCAACCAAAAGCACCAGGTGATAATCATTTCCTCAACAACTCCCACAATTGACACTTACTGAGCACTTACTCTGTACTAGAAATCTTACATGTCCCTGTTTAGTGAACCACTGCTCTAATCATATAGTAAAGGAGCTGTTATTATCTCTTCCTAAAGAAGAGGAAGCCAGGGGAGTACGCATGACCTGCCCAAGGTTACAGAGATCAGGACCAAGGCTGACTGCAAACCCCACACCCTTCCCTGACATTCCCAGCTCTCAGCTCTTGCAGCAACCAGCCTGCTTCCTGATCGTGCCTTCCTCCCCTAGTTCACTGGGAAGACACACGGTACTGTGGTGACCCTCATCACCATCTCTGCAGAGCCCAGCGCCCTGTGGAAGGATGGCCATGGGGGCTGCGTTCCTGGGCTCCCCTCACCCTCCTCCCTTGGCCCCGGCCAGGCCCTCCACCTCCAAGGACCTGCTCACCCACCCGCACTTGCAGGGCAGCTGCTCAGTGGCCCCAGCACAGGCCTGCACCTCCGGGTATTAGGCAGCCTCCCTTGAGCCCTGATATCTGCCAACTCTGCCCTTCTTAAACTCTCTGGCTAAACACCCAATTCGTGACAACCATTTCACAAAGGAGGAAACTGAGGAAAGAGAGACCAGAGCCTAGAGGTGAGGGCCAGAGCCCACGCTCTGAAGAGCACATCCCACCAATGTTCCTTTCTAGGCCCCGGGGCAACTGTGAGTCTAGAGACCCCTCTCCCTACCTCATCCTTGGGAATCAGGAGCCACATCTTTAAACAGCTCATCCCCCTAGGCTGAGCTAGGATTATAGCAGGCTTTCCAGCGAATGAGGTACCTGGTGAGATGAGTCAGCCAGCCGGTCAGGGTCAGCGGGTTCGGGGAGGGCCAGTCGGTCAGGCAGACAGCAGCAGCCACCCAGGGTCCAGAGCCAGTGTCTGAGGCAGCCAGACAGGGTCACCTAGTCAGACAACAGGCTGGCCTGGCTCACAGCCTCCTCCAGCCCCTCTACAGCTCTGCCTTCCCCACAAGCCTTTGATGGGGCCTCAAAGCAGCAACCAGGAAGCCCTGAGCTGTAAACACCGGCCCCCAAGGAGCACACACTGTGCTCTCGCACGTGCACACACCTGCGTGTGCTTGTTGTGTAAATGTCCCCCCAACACACACACTCAGCACTGTGCACATCTGGGCATGCACACACCAGGCACACATGCGTGCATGCTCACTATGGCATGTTGCCCACATCACATGCTCACAGAGTCATGCACACCGGCACGCGCACACTCACCAAGGCACACTCACAACCTCCTTCCTGCTCACATCTTAGTAAACGAAGACAGGATTTTCCCTGCTGATGGGGCCCCTGAACAAGGGAACTCCAATCCCCACCATCACCTAAAGCTGAGAAAGCCTTGGGTCAGGGGAGGCCACTCCTTACCAGCAAGGGGTGTGAGGGAGCAGGCGAGTGAGGTCAGGCCCAGGGTCTCACTCCATGTGAGCTGGTCCGTAAGCCAAGTGGGCCCCTTCAAAATTAGGTGCTGGCTCCTTTCACCTGGGTTCTTCCAACTGACGGGAAAGCCTCGGGAGAGAAGGTCGTTGTTACCTGCTTGAGCCCCATGCCAGGTGGCTGGGCAAGCCAGCAGTGGGGAGGGTTCCCAGAAGCACAGACCTCTAGGCAGGCCCCAGTCCCGCCTCTGAGACCTCCTTTTGTCCCCCCTCGTCCCCACAGTGTTCTCTGATTCACTGCCTCTTCATTTGGGGTCTTGCCTCGTGTGGGGCAGATTTGAGGGCAGAAGACCTGTGCGCCTCCCCAGAAATGACCCTCGAGTCCACCCTGGCATCTCTTAATGATCTTCATTAAAAGGGGTGGGGTTTCTGTGCCATGCTATCTAGGGACTGTCTTGCAGGCAGAAGGCACTGCCCAGATGGGAATCACCAGTGCCCAGCCAGAGGCCAAGTAACAGGCCAAGAAGAACAGCCAGAGGCTGCCTGGCAGTTTTGAATGTTAGCCACGGGGTGGGGACAGGGGCTCATTCACAGAAATGGGGGCACCCAGAAAGGCAAGAAGCTTCTGTTTCTTCATCCTGTAGACAGGAAATGTGTGTCTACCACACAGCATTGGTCATGCATTCACTCAACAAATCTTTACTGAGCTGCTACTGTGTGCCAGGCACTGGGGTTAAAGAGGCCAACAGGGATGGACAAGAGCCTGCTCTCTTGAGGCTTCCATATGGCGGGAGAAGACAGTCAACAAGTGAACAAATGGAAAAAATAAAACAAAGATTACCAGCTGTGACTAGGAGGGTGGCTTGTTGTATAAGCAAAGTCAGAGAAGCCCTCTCTTGGGCGGCAGCCTGAATTTGTCTGGCCACCTGAAAAAGAAGCCACCAGCCATATGGAGAACAGGGAGGGCAGCTGCGGGCCCGAGGGAGCAGCAAGTGCAAAGGGCCTGAGGCTGGCGGAGCTTGCCGTAACCCCAGGACAGAGGGACCCTGTGAAGCCGAAATAATGTGAATGAATTTTAAAAAGCAGGGCGTGGATTTAAAAAGTGCCTTTGCAGGGGCAGGTAGGGACCAGATGATGTAGGACATTGTGAGGACCACCAAACAGCACACTTGTAAATTCTAAGGGCTGGGAAGATGAGTCTTTGTTGAGGGCTGGACTGTATTTCAGGAAAGCAGATTTCAATGCAGGATCCCCCTAGGGTGGATGGAAGACACCAGAATAGCTACAGGACTGAGGCTGTCTGAGCTCGTGACTGCCCCTCTGCCCAGAACATTCCCCAACAAGGATCAGTTCTTAGAAGGGAAAGCCCCAGGCAGGCCCACATGGTGACCAAGAGAGCCTTCTGTGCCCACGGAGGCACTTGCCTGCAGCTTCTGCGGCCAGCAGATCACTCTCCTGTGTGTTTTCTCATTTTATCTTCACAACCACCCTGTGTGGGAGTCAACAGCAGACACCTTTTCCAAACCAGAAAGCTCCTTAAAAGGGAATCACACATGTCCCTCCCCTACTTACAACCCTACAAGGATCCACTATTCTTGGACTAAAACCCACAGCTCACTCTGGGGCCCTCAAGGCGCCACACCGCCTGCCTCCTGCGGCCTCTCCAGCCTCGTTTCCTGAACTCTGCCTCTGCTCCCACACTCCAGCCACGTGGACTTTGGTCTCTTGCTCCAAAGCGCTGGTTTCTTTCCTGCCCCAGGGTCTTCGCACCTGCTTTTGCCTCTCTTTAGCAGGTTATCCCATCAGGCAAAGGTCACCTTCTCACGAGGGCCGCTCCCCCAGAGTAAATGCCCCCAACACTTTCCCACGTGTTATTTTCCTCGGAGCATTGCCTGAAATTATCTTTTCTTTGATTGCTTAGGTAGTGTCTTTGCTTCTACTGGGCTGTGAGTCTCTTAAGGGCAGGGACTCGGTGGTGCTTGTTCCACGGGCCTGGTACACTGCTTGGCACAGAGAAAGAGCCCAAGGGATATTTGTGGGATAAATGGATGAGTGATGTGCCCAAGGCTGCATGACTGTCAGATAACAGAAACACAAGTTACACCCGGGACTCTGGGTTGCTAAGGGCAAAGTTTTCTCCTAGAATTCCAGGACTTTGAGGGAAACCCAGGATGAGTGGGCCTGGGTCCCAAAGAAAGGGGAGTCACTTGTGTTCCTCCCAGGTTCCACCCCTCTGGCTTCATCCCCAGCAGTCTGCAAGATGCAGATGGCCTGTCCCCTTACCTCCTGAAATCTACCGGGGCTAGACCTTAGTGAGGGCACTAAGGTCTGACCCTCCTGCCCACACTGCTCCTGTGGTCTTTTCCTTCCTTCATTTTGAGACTTGGCTGGAAGCTCTCCACTTATGGCCATGCACACACACAAACACCCACATGCACCCTTACCCCAGTGCCTGGCCAAGTCCTCCCCAAGGGTGGGGGTGGGGCCCAGCACTAGCCATTATACACCCACACAGGACATGCGTGGCACATCAGTTCTCCCTGCCTTGCAGGTTCCCAGGGCTCAGGGGCACCTGTGGTCAGCCCTGCAGTGGGATGAAGCATCAAGAGGGCTGTGTGGAGCGTCAGAGCACCCAGACTCTAGCTCTCTCCACCTCCCTCTGCCTGCATGACCTTGAGCAGGTCACTTCCATCCTCTGAGGCTCAATATCCTCATCTGCAAAATGAAAACAGGGTGGACTTGATGGTCTCTGAGGAATCTTCTAGCTTGAAAGAGAAAGAAAGATTTTTTTGGGACGCTGGGCATTTATTGAACACCAACTGCATACCAACCCCAGATACCGGACATGTATCAAACACCTACTGTATGCCACAGCAAACCCATGACTACACCTGGGCTCAGAGGGACAAAGAGACTTGCTCAAATTGTCACGGCTAGCAGGTGGGAGAACTGGGGCTTGACCCAGGCCTGCCTAATTTCTCTTCCCCAACTGTTCTAGGAGATTTTGCTGCCTCAGCGCCCCTCCCCCAACTCAGTGTCACCTCCCCAGGCCTGTAAGTCGGCCTTCTGTTTTCTCTGTCTGAAAAGCGTGCTTTTGCACTGAATCCCTCCAGGGCTGCTCGAGTGTGATTTGCTGCCTGACAGCCGGAAGTCAAAGCAGCAAGGCTGACTCCGAAGTTCAGGGGCTCTGAAGGTCTCTAGGGGCGGTTAGACCAAGCTGGGCAACCCTGGGCAAATTGATCAAGCTCTCTGAGCCTCGGCTTCCTCATATGTAGTGCAGGGAGGCTACTTCTTATATTTAGGAGGTGCTGAGATGAATCAACGAGGTTGTAGCACCAAGGAAGTAAAAGGGAGACCCCTTTGGGGGCCTCATCCCAGGCGACGTGAGGCCACTGCAGGAAGTTTCTGAGCAGGGGAGTGCTATGATGCGAGGAGTATTTTAAGAAGATTCTTCTGGCAGCACAGGCCAGGTTGAGTTGGAGGAGCCGCGTGGGGGAGTGTGAGCGGCGCCCATGCCTGGAAAACTTTGCAAATGAGGCCCCCTCTCGGAGCCCTTCAGGATCCAAGGCAATCTGAGAAGCAGGGGCTGGGTCCAAGGTCTCCTCGCCCCCGACACAGGTTGCATGGACAACCCCAGGGCCATCAGCATCCCCAGAGCAACTCAAACAGGTCCCTGGTCCATCACAAGGTGCCTTCGCTCACAGCATGCTTGCCCCACCCAGAGCCGCCGCCAAAGCTGGGATTTGAACCCAAGTCTCTAGGACACCAAGTCCAGCGCTCTTCCATCAGAATTAGATACTCCAGGAACCTTGCCTGAGCCTCAGATGGCCATCTTACTGCCCTCACCTCAGCCCAGCACAGGATTAGAGAGAATAGGAGGTCCTGTTCAGCTGGAGACTCACAACTCCTGCAGGGGGCGTGAGCAGGCGGCCGCAGAACTTGTCCAGACCACACACAGTCACAACGGAGTTAACTCTGGCATCCCTGATTCTGCTAGTCAGACAACCACCATGGCAGAGCCACCAACAGACACTGCCTGGGACCCCCAGCCCCTCTCCTCCAATCCCTATATCTGGCAGTGCCCCTGTGAGGTTCAAGCCTTCTCAGCTGCCAGCGAGTTTTATGGCCTCTGATGCCGATGGTGCTGTCCCAAGTCCCTCACCTGGCAGCTTCATCACAGGGGTAATGGTCACTGCTATTCATTCAACAAACAGTCTGTGATGCTTGCTTTGTGCCAGGCCTTGGGGCCAAAGAAATGTTTAGACACAACCCTGCTTCCACAGCCCCAGGCTGGCAACAGAGACACTGCAGGAGATAGGAGACAAGGTTTGTCCAGCCAGGAAACTCCTAGAAGTCTCCCCAGAGCCCACCATACCTACAGGGAGATCTGAGGGGGTGGGCAGGACAGCCAGACATAGAGGCTGGCAGGGGAAAGGAAGAAGTGTCCCCAGCACGTACAAAGGCTGAGGCATAATGAAGGGCCCTCAAAAAGAGGGACAGACTGCTACACGGGGGCCCATCTACCCAAGGGGGTCAGGAACATCCTCGGACCAAGCGATGCTGAGCCGAGCCTTGTTCAGGAGTACAAGTCAAGGGGAGCGGAGAAGGCCAAGGCGCTCCAGGAAAGGGAGAAGCAGGTGCAGCACAGGCAAGGGAGAGCAGGGTGTCTTCTGGCAATTGCAAGGTGTTGTTCAGCATGGCTAGAGGAGAGGGCACAAGGGAGGCGTGGGCAGAGTGAGACTCAGAGGACTCGGGGGCTGTTTCAGATGCTGGGACAGAGCCACAGGCAGGGTGGCTGAGGGACCTACCCCTAGGGAAAATTCATTCTAGTTGGGGAGATGAAATACACACATTTAAAGGAATAAACAATGTTTTATTTAATAAATAAACAAATTTGTTTTATTTAAACAAATAAATAATATTTATTAAACAAATAAAGATAAAATAATTCCAGACAGTGGCAAGTACTACAAAAACCATTAAACAGAGTAGTACAATGGAAAATGATATTCTGTTTTAAATGTAGTGATCAGAGGGGCTGCTTTGGGGAAGGGACATTCGAGCCAGAGTGTGAATACCAGGATGGAACCAGCCAGGCAGAGACGAGAGTATTCCAGGCAGCAGAGAGCATGTGCAAAGATCCTGAGGCAGTAACAAGCTTGGCAGCCCAGGGAAGGCAGGGAGTCCATGTGGCTGGAGCGGAATGAGTGAGGAGAGCAGGAGGAAAGGAGGGCAAAGAGGAGACGGCTCAGCTTGCGTGGGCCTCAGAGACCCAGGGAGTGACTTTGGACTGCATTCTACCTATGCTGGATTCTTCTAAGCCAATGGAGACTTTCAAAAAGAGGCGGGTCGCAATCTAATTTACACTTCTCAGGATCCCTCCTCTGCCGCGGGAGGCCGTGTTGGTGTGCGTTTTAACACCAGCCAGTGCTGCCATGTGTGCAGGACCGACGCTTCACAGATGGAAACAGCACAAAACAGTCCATTTGCTTGTCTGGGTGGCACTGACCTGTCCATTATCACCAGCCAGCAGCTCGAAGGGTGTTCTTTGAGTGAGGACTAGCACGCCGGCTACCTTTGGGTGAGGACAGCGGAGTGCGCTCTCTGATTCCATAGGGATGCCTGATGGTGAGTTCCTCAACACCGGGCCTCCATGTGCACCTTCATGGGACTGATGTCACAAAGGCCTAGAATCTTCCTTAGGCAGAGAAATATGGACCCCTCATCTCACGCACAGGACCTCATGCATGCACCCAAACCCCACAGTGGACGTTAGAGGCACAAAGACTTGACCTTGAGGGGATCTCAGCGTGGCTGGGGAGATAACACACAAGCAGAGACTCTCCCTGAGCACGTGGGTGCTACTGTGCTGGACAGGGGACCACACTGACTGTGGGAAGCCTCGTCAGGGAGAGAAGGGGAGAGGCTCCTGGAGTGAAGCCCTCTGCCACAGGTCCTGTTTGGGGTCATTATGGGAAAAGCCAGGCTTTGGAGCTGGACTCACCTGAGCATGCCTCTCGACGTTATAACTCCCCGGCTGTATGAGCTTGTATGTCCCCCACCTGACTCCATCTCCCCATGGAAGCACCTTCCTTGCCTTGCTTCCGCCATTGGGGTCATGGCATGTGTAAAGCACCAGATGGGCTCTCAGCAATTAATATTTGAGGAAGGGTGAGTCCCTTCCTCAAATATTAATGGAATTGTCCCTTTGGGGGGATGACCGTGTGGCAGTGAGCACGAGAAGCATGGTTTTGCATACCATCTGTTTCCCACTGAATCAGGGGATCCCTGTGCTCCAGAGGGGTCGCATACACAGATGTCATCTTTGGGAATGACACAGCGGGCCACACTACTGCATCGAGGCACATCAGTGCAATGGTGTGGCCGAGTCAGGAACCTGCTGTTGATGCTGATTAAAATACCGGAGTTCTTTTTCACCAAAGTGACAGGGTTTTTTTAAAAATTTTGTTTTGTTTTTTAGCAAATTAGAGTTAATTCAAAGATTTCCCTGTAACCACGTCACACTCAGAATGATCTAGCCTCAGCCAGATATGGGGCCCTCGGGTGAGAGGTCTCCCATGCAGGGGGCGAGCGAGGGGGTGGTATTTGGGCTGTGCCTTGAAGAAAAGGAAGGGCTGGATGTATGGAAAATGCAAGTCTGGCAGGAGGAAGTGTGGGTGGGAGACAGAGGCAGGCAAGCTGCAGCAGGCGCAGGGAGCCTCCAGAGGTTCTTTCTGGCTGGCCAGAGCAGACAAGGGCCTCAGTGGAAAGGACCTTGACCTTAGCAGTCAAGGTCTAGTCTAGACTCTGACCAACGCTCCGGCACTTCCTCAGAACACCCCCTTGATGTTCCACATCAAAAGGTGCATGATCAAATACGTTCTAGAAATGCCACATGCTGTGTGGCCTCTCAGAGGAAATCATTATCCTCAATAGCACAGTAAAGGCCCTGAGAAGTCCTGCAGGGGGGGAAATCTGTTTGATTTCATTTAGCCCAGGAATCCCCACTCATCTGACTAAGGGCACCCTTATTCCCAGAACCCCCAGTGATATGTGCAACATCCACTTTGGAAAGCGCCGCTATAGAAAGGGGTGAATCGCTGAGCAGGGCCAGAGCGATGTGCTCAGAGCTGAGCTCACAGAGGAGGTGTGAGTCAGAACCAGGTGAAGATGGGGCTGAGGGAGCCAGGCTGAGGCAGAGACACAGCTAGGAGGCTGTTGTGGTGCAGAGTGAGGCTGGGAAGGCCCCAGGAACCAGAGGCAGGAGGGAGGTGGTGGGGCAGAGAAGCAAGAGATTGCATTGGGGTGAGTAGTCGGACTTGGCATCCGAGCAGACCAGGGATTTAAGCTTGAGAAACCACAGAGACGGTAGAGCCGCTGCCTAAGGCAGTTCTGGTGGGAGATGAGAGAGTGAGTTCGGGGCGTTTTGCATGTGAGGAGCCTGTGGGCAGGTGGCTGTACCTTGCTGGAGACAAAAGTCACTTTCCTGTCTCTTCAAAGGTACCCTCAGGTTGAAAGGTGGCCCCCTTTGGTTTGAGCTGGGAAACCCTTAATGAAACACACCAGCACCATTCATTCGTTCCTCCAGTAAACAGCTGTCAGGTCCAGCCGGGGCCAGGTTGAAGTGTCAGGACACTGGCATGGAAATGAGGGCCATGGCGAAGCCTGCACAAAGGCCCAGTGAGGCTGCGACTGACTGCCCACGGCAGGTGCCGTGTGTCTTGGGTCACAAATAGTCACACAAGGAGAAAGGGTATCCCAGGCAGAGGCACGTGCAGCTTGAGGTGTTGAAAAGGGTGTGGAGAAGAAACACGTGACTGGAGGAAGATTCCATCACAAGAAATCACTTTATGGCCCGGGCCTCAGCTTTCCCGTCTGTGAAATGGGTGTAATAATCCCCACTGCAAGGCCCACAGAGGAATGGCTGAAGAAGCTCCCTCACCCACACTCCGGGCCCCACCAGGCCTTGTGCCAACCACGGGGGCCACCAAGATGAATGAGTCTCTAGACGAAGATGGGCTTCTGCGTGCCACTGGCACAGGATATCTGCTTTTTGCCCTCCAGGGTTTAGGAGGCGGTTATAGCTGGGATCAGTGCCAGGACTGGCCTCAGCTCCCAGGAACTGGGCTCCAGATGTGTGCATCTGGCAGCCGCGCTTCGGTCCTGGCTTGAGTGTGAGGATCCGTGGGCTGCTCGAGAAGAGGCAGATGTATTTTGACAAGCCTGCCACAGCTTCTGCAGCATCCTGAGTCAAAATAAGCCCTTCTCTTGGGCAGCCCCTGGGACGGGCTATTTCTGCACCGTGTTTCTTTTTTCCACACAGGGGGCTGAGCGGCAATGATTCCAGCTAAAAACAGAAGCTGCCCCAGCTGGAGCCCACAATACTCCCCTCAATGACAGAAACCTCAGCGCGCAGCCTGTCATGAACTCAGAAAGTCTTTCGTGTGGGCTCGAACTCAGATAATTTCCCCTGAAGGTAGGCAGTCCAACCCCAGGAACACTCTGATAGCCTTCCAACCCAGGTGGTTACGAATAATAAAAATAAGTCCTTACATGAATATGAAACTTTACCGATGACGAACTATTTTCTTGCCCCTACAGTCACTCGTTGAGGGGGTTCTATTATTCTCATTTTAACGATGAGCAAACTGAGGTTTAGAGAGTTGCCCTGCCTCTGGAGGGATGGAAGAGGGAAGACTTGAGCCCATACCTGTCAAACTGTCTTGGTAGAAAGAAAGAGTCTGCAAGAGAGAAAACGGAATTGAGGCAGAGGTGGCTTCAAACAGTTTCCCAATTTGACCAGATCAGCACCCAAGGGCTGGCGTTCTTGCTTTCTGTGCCGGGCACCACGCAAAGGCACGTTCACACATTGCATCTCGCTTAATCTCTGAACAGCCCTGGAAATGGTGATTGCTGTCACTTTTTTCTGGATAGGGAAACTGAGGATCAGAGAGACAAAGTGTCTTCTTCCCATTTGGCTACAATAAACGCAGGTTTAACCTGGGGTCTTGTGCATCTGGCAACCAAGCAGAAGAGTCCTTTGCCTCCCTGGCTGAAAGAGCTGAGGCCAAGGACCAGCTAGGTGGGACGGGAAGTAAGGCTGGCCCCAGAGAAAGCAGCGCAGGCAGGCGAAGGTGTCTCCCGGGGTTTTCCTGGGAAGCTTCGGCATCTCTGTGACTGCAGGTGGTTCTGTAGGCACGACTCTCAACAGTAAGTCATATAGCGAGGAACTGAGGCCTGTTTTTCAGTTCTCCTTCAATACTTCAGTTGTGTCTGTGAGAAAGTCTCAGTGTACCCTCAACACCCTCTAGTGTTAGCCCCTCCCTGCCCATGACCAGAGGGCTAGCCTCGGACTGAGGGCCCAGGCCCCACCGCGTGGAGCGAGACAGTACACGGGTTTCCTTTTCACTGCGTTTACGTGCATTATTACCTTCTGTTAATAGCAAGTGGTACTGGTTTTCTGGTCTGAAGTGCCCACGTGAGGTTTCTTTTTTAAATAAATGCAACGAAGGGTTTTATTTCTGCAAGGGTATGAATGAGAGAGAAATGTTAAGTAAATAGCATCGGTGGTTTGGAGATGTGGCCAATGCCCTGGAGGTGCTATTCTACCAGTCAAGCCGGGACACGCTGGCTCCTCACCCCTGGGCCAGCCTCACATGGTGCCCCTGGAAACAGCTGTGAGGACCCCTGAGAAATTGGCCCCAGTGCCCCTCGTCAGAGAGCCGCCCAGCCGCTAGTCTTTCAGGCTTGTACAGAAGCTGTCCGGAGCTCCAGGCCTCAGCACCTACCCCGCCACCTGCCGAACAAGCTGGGCATGGGGTCTTCGTTGTCTCTGAGCCCCAGTGCCAGGGCAGGCCCCCACAGCCTTGCTGACAAATGTCTGTATACTGTGGCCTGAGATACGCTGGGGAGAAGCGGGAGGAGAGTCTCTCGGAGGTCAAGTTATGAGAATAACAACTTGAATCCATAAGAGGAGATAGTACAAAGTCAGCAAATGTCTGCACCAGCCCCTTCTCTCATGGACATCCTAATTCAAGCTCTTCTTGTGACATATGGAAAAGGAAGCTTCTGGAACCACACAGCCAGATCACAGATCTCAGCGGCCTCTGACGACTGATGGCCTCGAGAGAGCAGCTGCCCTTTCCTCCCCTGCTTCCCCCGCTGTGGAGTGCACTGTGGATCCCCACTTCCTAGGTCTGTTGAGAAGTCCCCTGAGTTCATGCGGGTAAAGAACTTACAGCAGCCCTGACCCACGGCTTGCACCCATGCGTGGTACCTGTTCCTCCATGTCAGGCACTGGCTAGCAATTCCCAGGTGTTATCTCAAGCCTGGCATCAGCCTGGCAAAGTGGGCTCAGAGAGGTGCAGTGCCTTGCCTCATATCACACAGCCAGGAAGTGCTGAGGCTGGATAGGAGCCCAAGGCTCTCCAGCTTCATGCCTGATGCCCTGTCCCCAGCACCCCCGAGCTCCTACCCACGTGTCCTTGCCCTGAGGCCTCCACTTCTCACAGCTCCTCCTTCCCTTGACCAGCTCTTTTCTCCTTTTATCTTCCACAGTGAGAATTCTTTTCCTTTTGACCAGGAACAGCCAGGCCGTCATTTGCTGGATCAGTCTTAAAGCGCCCCGCTGATCCCAGCCTTTCTGCCACCCTTGCTGCCTTCCATCCCAGCCTAGTTTCCTCCATAAAGTCACTGCGGAAGCAAGGACCCTTGATGGCATGAGACAGGACCCTAACTCAAACTGGGGAAGCACAGAGGGTCCACATAAACTCTCTGAGCCTCAGTTTGCCCTTAAGTGTAATGGGGTCATAAAGGTATATGGAGCACAGTTGATGTCAGGATGAAAGGAGGCAGAGGTGCATGTCAAAGCCGTAAGAACTGTGCCTGGCAGGTGATAAGCACTCGTGATCAGCATACTATTTGTATTGTTATCATTGTTATTACCGCTACTCAAGGGATGAGGGTCAGAGACACTGCCCCATGTTCAAAGAACTCACTGTTAGGAAGGAAAAGCATAAATATGGATACAAAGATAAGTAAACACCCCACGATCACAGTAGCCTACGATACAGCACAGCCAGAGTGAATTCTGCAGTGTCAGAGTGACACAACACTGCAGTCAAACAGGTGTACCATGATCCAGCACCACAGTGGGAGCGAAAAATTACACAACCCCTTCATTCTGCAAACATTTACCAGGTGCCCACCACGGGCCAGGCGCCGTGCCAAGGCATCGGGGCTGCAACAATGGCTAGACAGACGTCATCTCTGCCCCCGGGGGACTCCCACCCAGCAGAAGAGATAAACCCAAAACAAATAATTATTGAAGTTCAGTGGAGCTCAGAAGAAAAATTATATTAGGCCATAAAATGTCTGCCAGAAAACAGAGCTTAGTCTGAGGGTGTAGCCAGCAAGGCTTCTTTCCCGAAGAAGTGGAGATTGAAGGGCATGAGGGTCGGCAGGGAGAGCAGCCGGATGAGACCCGGAGAGTATTACACATGGAGTTTAGGGGTGACATCTGCCTTCTACCATAAGGCAGAGCAGTCGAGGCTCAGTCCAGAGTTGAAATGTGTAAGGTCTAATCCCAGCTCCACCGCGTGCTAGCTGTGACCTCTCAGCCAATATAATACACCTCTCTTAGACCTAGTTGTTTCATCTGCATAATGATCACGATGTCAGTACCTCACTGGATTAGGTGAAATAACAAATGTGAACTACTTAGCACAATACCAGTCAATCCTATTTTAGATGCAAGTAATAGAAAAACAAATATAAGTGGTTTAAAGGCAAAGGAGTTGTATTTGTTTACGTAACTGAAAAATTCAAGGGTAGATCTTTGGATTTCAGGAAGGGCTTGATCCAGGAGCTCACACAATGTCACCAAGGTTCAGTCTCTAGTGCCTCTTCTGGTGTGGCTTTCCTTTGGGGCGGGCTTTTTCCACACTGTGACCCTGCAGCTCCAGGCTCACGCTTTCCTGACTCAGTAAGTCCAACAGAGAGAGAGGTTCTCTAGTATTTCCAGGATGAGCCCCCCAGGATTGGTTCTCACTGGGCCATCTTGGATCACATGTTCATCCCTAAATCCTAGGCCCATGGCTTACACTCCATGCATGGTACCTGTTCCTCCATGTCAGTCACTGACAAGCAATTCCCAACTGTTATCTCAAGCCTGGCATCAGCCTGGCCAAGTGGGTTCAGAGAGGTGCAGTGCCTTGCCCTAGATCACACAGCCAGGAAGTGCTGAGGCTGGGTAGGAGGCCAGGCTCTCCAGCTTCATGCCTGGTGCTCTGAGTTACATGCCAATCTCTAGAGCTTGAGGGAAAGAAGATTTAATTCCATCCAAACCACAGGCCAGAGAATGAGGAAGAGTGGTTTCCCAAGGGAATGTTAAGACGCTATACAGAAGAAAGGCTACCAGAGAAAACAGGACAACCTATGTCTACCATAGCAACCACACAGAGACACAGGGTGACCATGGACAGTGCAGAATAATCCCTCAGTGCCACCTCATCCTACCCCCAGCCATGGAGTGAGCCTCATCTCCCATTCAGACATCCTGGTGCCCGAAGGACAGAGAGGTTAAGAGAGCAAATTCTGGGACTAGACAGCCTAGCTGCAAACCCGCGATAGCGCCTTCTAGCTGTGTGACCTTGGCAAGTTTCCTGAGCTCTCTCTGCCTCTCTCCTTCTCTATAAAATGGGCATAACAATAGTACTTACCTCGTAAGGTGGTGGTGTGGCTGAGATGAGGTAATATAAATAAAACTCATGTAAACTCATTTTCATTAAGCACTCAACTGTGTGCCTCACCCTCAGCTGAGACTTCCGTATAGTCCCATCTAATCTTCAGCACAGACATGAGTTTTTGGATCCCTGCACTTCTGATGAGGAAACTGAGGCTCAGAGAGGTGCAGTGACTTACCTACAGTCACCCAGCTAGTGAATGGCTGAGCTGAAGCCCAGTCCCAGGCTTTCAAATGCAACATCTGAGCTCCCGCCACGCTCCACACGGAGCCAAGCCGGGGAATCTGACAACCCAGCAGCCCAAGTGGAAAGAGAGAGCAGGTTTCCAAGGAGAAGGAGGAGAGGTGTTGGGAACATGCAGTTATTTACAGGATGCCGTGTGGGCTGCTGCATGCGAGAGGGAGCTGTCCTGAGGTGAGGAGGGAGCGGGAGAGGCTGGGTCCTCAGTTTCCTCATCTAGAGCCAGAGATGATGATGGCAGCCTCTCACCAAGAGTGGCAAATGTGCAGGGCCTGTGCACAGTGGATTCTCAGGAAGGTGAGGGAGTGGGGGAGGGGAGGGCCAGCTGGGGTGTGATTAGGTGGCTGTTGTCTTCTTCAGGAGAACCAGAGCCTGACCCAGGCACCGTGGGCCTCAACTTTCCCAGAAGTGAGGAAGGAACCTGCCTGGATCCTTCACTGCAGGCCTCAGTTCTCCAAAAATGGCGATTCACTAAGGAAACTGAGCTGGCAAACACAGTCAGAGAATTTAGGACTGGGGACCCGAGAACTGAACTAGGGACTCACGGCAGATTCTACCTGCTTCTAAAAACCTCTCAAGGGCCCCATCTGAGTCTGATGGCATCCAGGCCTCTGACCAGGGCTGATGAGGCCCCAAACAATCTGGGACTCAGTTCCTATCACATTCCCTGCCGCCTGGGCTCTATTCCATCCTGGGAATAAGCCGAGCTCCATCCCAGCTCAGGAGAGCGTCCTTCAGGCCACACTTTCTACCCCAGATCTTCAGCATGGGTCTCATCCAATTGTTCAGGTCCAGCTCAGATGTCACCTCCAGGAGCCTTTCTGGGACATCTCTTCCCTATCTTTCTTTCTCAGAAATAAAACCGGTTTTATTTCTGCACAGCACTCACCACTCGGAATTATCTTTCCATTCACATATACTCCTTGACTTACAACGGGGTTGTGTCCCAGTAAACCCATCAAAAGTTGATAATATTGTAAGTTGAAAATGCATTTAATACACTGAAACTTCTGAGCATCACAGCTGAACCTAGCCTACCTTAAACATGCTCAGACACGCACGTTAGCTTAGTTGTGCAAAATAGACTACCACAAAGCTACTTTATAGTAAAGCGCTGGCTAGCTCATGTAATGTACTGAATGCTGTACTGAAAGTGACAAACAGAAAGGTTGTATGGGTACTCGAGGTGTGGATTCCACTGAATGTGTATCGCTTTCACACCGTTATAAACTCAAAAAAGTCATAAGTTGAACCATTGTAAGCCGCTGTAACTGTTAATTGCCTGTCCACTCCCACCAGAAACATCACATTAGGCAGGGCCCTCCCCTGCCTTATTCGCCCTGTATTCCAGCTCAGAGACATGCCTGGCCCAGGGCAGGTGCTCAGGGAGCAGTGTTAAGTGAATACGCAGGTGCTGGTCTCTGCTGGGCAAGGGCGCGATGGTTGATTCCAGCCGCTGCTTGCTGCGTGCCTCCCAGTGCCACGGCCTGTGTATACACTGTCTCAGCCCAGCAATGTGCCTGTAAGGAAAGTGTCAATATCCCACTTTGCCAATGAGGAAACTTAGGCTCAGAGAGGAAAGTTGACTTGCACAGAGTCACACAGTGAGGGCGTGGCAAAGTCTGGATACAAACCCAATGCCCCTTCCTGCCATTCCCTGGGGAAAAAAGCTCTGAAGAACAGTACGTAATAAGAAGTGAGAGAACTCCTTTGGGGAGACCTTCCTGGAGCCCCAAAGTGCTCAATACTGAGAACCAGGAGTCGTGAGCTGGTACCTGTGGTGGAGATGACCAGAGCACACCCATACCTGGCTTACCTCTCTTCTGAGCACAGATGACACCACTCTTCCCAGCTTCTTGCAGCAGGCAGACCCAAGGCACTAGGCCGGCCAATGAATGGTGAACAGAAGTGTGGCTCTCTGTGAATCCACGAAGATCCTGGCAGGGAGCATGGACCACTCCATCTGGCCTGTTGGAGGAGAGCTACATCAAGGCATGGGCAGGGTGAACGGATCCCACAAGTATGGCGCAGCTCTTGGGGGCCAGTGTCAGTGGGGAGCCTGAGGGGTGAGGACAGAGCAGTTGCCAAGCCTAGAGAGGGCACAAGCAGGAAATGTACACAGTAAGTTACACCAAAAACATCCCAATGACAAAATGACACCCTGATGGGGCCGAAGCATGGAAGGAACCTGTGAAGTTACAGGTTCTTCACAAGTGGGCTGCAAAATGCAAAAAAGCTTCCGACTTCAGCTGAGAGGCACTCCGTGACGGTGCTCTTTTCCTTACCTCTAATCCCTGCCAGTACCTCTTTGATAAAACCCAGGAAAGCCAAAGCCTGTTGATTGATCTATGTGCAGCAGCCTCCTGGGCATGGCAGTGGGGGAAGGCGGAGGGCGGAACTGGAGGAAGAAACAGAAGCTAGCCTGAAGCATCACTCTCCAGCATGGAAACCTTGGTGGCACACAGCTCCCTCTTGCTACCACAGAAGCCACATGTTGTGATGGCATCACAAAATGATGGAGCCTCCATGAGCCTCACCAGCCTGGCACAGTGTCCCTCCTCCAACTAGAGCCTGGCATACTCTGATCATCAGAGTGGGAACCAAAGCAGAGCATAGCAAAATCAACAACAAGCTAAGGAGACACATCTGAGAGGCTACTGCAAAGAAAAAAAGCATCTCTGGAAAATATCTGAAACTTGATGACTTGGAATCAAAAGGCATAGCCAGAGCAGAGAGGTCTTGAAATTATGCAGTCCAAAAAACGCCCTGAAAGTCACCTTGGGAAGGCCTGTGGGACCAAGAATAAGAGGTCTTTCGAATGCATCAAATGGAAAGAGGCCAGATAAAGAACCGGCAAGATGCTTAATGATCACAGCTCTGAGATGAAGAAGAGACATCCAGAAGATCTGAGGAAGCCTCAGCCCCAGTCCCAGCTGAGGAGGACCTCAGGGAAATCCCCGCTCCCAAACGGTCTCTTGGAAGTGGGGGCGCCAAAGGCACTGCTCTTGCAGGCAAATGTTCCAACTCCAGCTGACAAACTAGATGCAGACAAATTGCCAGGAACAGATGGCACCCGCCCAAGAATGCCGATGCCACTCAAGGGTGAAATTGCAGAGCTGTTGGCCAAAAATATGTGCATCTTTGAGGGGGTGTGGAGATAAGAACTGGGATCTGTGGATATGATGTTTGGACTTTGGCAAATCTTTCAGCAATCACTACCATTGTGAGCTCCCTCTCTTTCAGCCAACGTGACCGTGGGGACCAGCTTGTAGTAGGTCAAGATGCAGCTTAGAGATAAAGCATAATCAGCTTCTTCTTGGAATGTGAGAATATTAAATGGTGAGGCTTCCCAGGATCCAGACCTGCCTGATGAGAAGTTTTCTGAAGTAGGGAACAGACACACAGCTCCAAAGTTACAGATTCCAGCAGGTCCCTTCCAGGTGGCTGAGACAGAAACCTAACTCAGAGCAAGTGAAGTAGAAAGGCAGCATTTACTGGCTCACGTAACTGAAAAATGCATGAGCAGAAAAAGCTTCAAGGCACATCAGGACCTGGGCCCTCAAACACTGTCATCAGGAATTTGTCTCCTGCCCTTCTCTCAGCTGTGTGCTTCTGTGCATTGGCATTGCCCTCGGGCAGGCCCTTCCCGGGTGGTGGCAAACCAGTCACCAGCTGCTCAGGCCCACATTCTGCCAGCCCTGCTAATCTCATAGAAAGGGCCTCCTTTTGTTAGGCACTGTGGCTCATGCCTGTAATCTCAGCACTTTGGGAGGCCAAGGCAGGAGGATCACTTGAGCCCTGGAGTTTAAGACCAGGCTGTAGCCCCAGCTACTGGGGACGCTGAAGCAGAGGCTCTCTTGAGCCCAGGAGGTTGAGGCTACAGTGAGCCATGATTGCACCATTGCTCTCCAGCTTCTGTCTCTTTAAAAAAAGAAAGAAAAGGAAAGAAAAGAAAGAACAGTCTTTTTCCCATTGGCTCCAGCTAAAGTCCCAGGGCTGACTCTCATTGGCTTAGCTTATGTCACTTGCCATCCTAGAGCCAATCACCATGGCCAGGCAGCTATCTAGCACTCTAATTAGCTGGCTATAGATCTAATGCCCACTCATGGCAGTGGGGCATAGAGTTACCCCATCCAAACCACAAAGACTGAGGGTAGAAGAAGAAAGAAACTCCAGGCAACACCAGACAGGTCAAAAATGTATTATCACCACAGTAAATTACACCAGAAACATCCCAATGACGAAATGCCATAGTTATAGGGCCAGTGCATGGAAGGAACTCATGGCGTTATATGTGTGGGTAAGAAATTAGAAAAAAAAAAAAAAGGCTTCAGAAGGGGCAAGTACAAGATTTAAATAAGGATGCCAGAGCTATTATTACTCTCTGTGGTTCAGAAAGTGGCCTCAGTCTGCAAATCCTGCTCCTGAGAAGGGAGGCCTCAAAGCCCATGGGCCAGGACGAGCTATTTCAACCCCAAGCAGGTAGGGGCAATGCCAGGCCTGTATTCTACCTCTGGAAATATTCATTGACACTCCACAATCAAAAAAGCCTTGAACTTGATGTTGGGGATTCAGGGACGAGCAAGGCATGCCCTTGCCCTCAGGCAGCTTAAGATCCAGCTTCAGGAGACAACCAAAGAGAAAAAAGGAAAAACAGGTGCACCCAAGGTGTGCAGGGCTCTGCAGCAGGGAGCTCTATGTGGGAAAGAGTCGGGGTAAACAGGTTGACAGAGGAAGCGGAAGTCAGATCAAGAGGGGCCCTAGTGGGTTTGAACTCAATGCTGCAGGTCATGGTGAGTCATCAAAGGCCTTTTAGCACAGGAGTGACCAAGCAGGGTGAAGCTTCACCACCTTAACGGAGCCAGATAAAGGCCCAGTGGAGAGTCACAGAGAGGATCAAAAGGCTGGCAACAGGCCTGGGAGGGAGATGGCAGAGGGAAGACTGGGAAGCTGAAGGTGGGGGGAGCCTTGATCAAAGTCAGGCAGGGGAGCACAGCTGCTTGCTGATGCTGGACCCAGGTGGGGACAGAGAGGCCCTGTGAAGTCAAAGAGAACGTTGCTTTGTTCAGCTTCCACCGAGAAAGGTGAATGTGGCACACATGCACCACAATGTCATTTATATAACCATGACCCCCTCAAGAAGGAGTGTAGGCTGGAAACCGGAACTAAGTCACTAATAAAGAGGTTTCGGTACAGTCCTGAGTAACAATCACAAAGGAAGGCAGACGGTCACCTGGGTGTCTGGGGATGCTCCTTAATCATTAATTAAACAACCACTTCCTGAGGGCCTGTTTTGGGCCTGGCCTTTCTCTGGGCTCTGGGCTCTGAGCCCTGAAGCCGGCATGCCCCTGCCTTATTCTGCCATAGCCCAGCGCCTGCTGAGAGCACCCTGCCCCTGAGTGTGTTTGCTCGAGCAGTGTCCACATCTCCTACTGGAAGAGACAGAAATTTGTGTATTTTCTCACCATGTATCCCCAGCAACAAGAAGAGTCCTGGCATACAGTAGATGCTCAGTGTATGTTTGCTAAGTAAAGGACTCCCTCCTCTTCAGTGAGTCCCATCCTCCAAGGGCTCACAATCCAGTAGGGAATCAGCCAAGAAAGCGACCTTAGGTATAAAGCTTAGCACTACAATGAAGGGGTCCACATGGACGCATGAAATAAACCCTGGTTCCGTCCTATTTCCCAAATTCGATTTTTTTAATGCTCTAGCTGAGCCATGATGGTCAAAGCACAGGCTTGCCAAGTGCACACAGCAGACAAAGGCAATCCACCCAGAGCAAACAGCACAGGCAAAAGCTCTGAAACATGGCCGAGGTTGTGGCGTGTCCAAGAACTGTAAGTCATTTGGTGTTGATGGGGCACAAGTGGCTACTATGAGACTGCAGAAAGCAGTCAGGGTCTGATCACAGAGGGCCTTCAAGGCCAGTTTAAAGGGCTTGGATTTTATACTGAAGACAATGGGAAGACATTAAAGGATTTTATGTTAGTGAGGATCTTTTTGATTGCAAGTAAATAAACAAACAAAAAACAAAACTTCAAGCGGCTTTAAACAACAAACAAAGAGAAGAGACAAAAGTAGAAGCCCCAGAACGGAGTCTCTCTGGCCCTCTCAGCTAGACTGATCTCCGGGGCCAGGGGGACCAGATGTGCTGATCAGTCCAGCCCAGGTCATGTGATCCACCACCCATGGATCCAAATGAAATACACAGGTGGGCTCCTCCCAAGCCGACTCCACATGAGGGAGGAGTTGGCCAAAAAGCTGTGACCACAGCGTGTTTTAAGGAGAGGAGTGATGCAGTCAGATCTGTGTTTTAGAAAGCTTCGATTCTCCTACAGGTCTGGAAGCCAGTTCGAAAGTAAAGGAGAAGGCGAGAGCAGAGGCAGGTGTGGTGGTCGGAGGCTGGTGGTGAGAGCATGGCTGAGCCAAGCTGATTGGAAGTGAGCAAAGGCCTGCCCCAGAGGGAATTTCTTATGCAAGTCCTTAGGGCGCAGCTCTGAGTCCTGACCTTCAGCTCCATCACTTCTGATCACCTTGAGACCTAGAACACCCAGCCCAATCAAGGACCAGCCTGTGACGAGGTCCCCATAAAGGGTGCCCTAGCAGGATGACCCAAACTCTGGGACCAGTTGCCCTGAAGCTGCAGACCCAGGCTCAGCTTCTAGAAACCCCCAATCTCCCTCAGGAAATGTGGCCACCTGCAGAGACACACCAAGTTCAGATGCTGTTGCTGCTGCTTCTTGGCGGTGTTACCCTGAACAAGGGCTTAACCTCTCTGAGTCTGAATATCCTTATCTGAATATAAAGCGGAGGTAATGATATTTAAGGTAACGGAGGCGAGAGCCTCGGGATTAAATCAGATAAAGATTATGAATCACCTTCCCCTGTGAGACGCTCAGTCGATGAAAATCCCTTCCTCTTCTGCCCTTTAAGCTTCTCCCTGGCTTCATCTTCCCAAGACCTCTCCAACCCTTTGCTTGTTTGCCAAATAAAAGGGGGTTTTGTTTTATTTTGTTTTTCTGCCAGAAAGAAACAACTGGAGGTGGAGTGGCCCAGAGCAGCCATTTTTAGATCTGTGGGTGGAAAATTCTTCCTGTTCTCGGGCCTGAAGTCTATGTCCCCTCTTGACTCTCATCAGACAGTTCCCATTTGGGGACACAAACATCCTAGGCCCCTATGTGCAGGAGAGGAAGGGAGGAAGCCAAGAAAAGGGGCAAAAGAAGAACCATCTCCCCCATTTTCCTCTAAGCTTTAAATTCTTTCTTTTTCATTCCAACTTAAATACATGCAGGGAGATTATGAGGCATAGTTCTTTGACCAAGATGATCATAAAAGGAGGTTTTGTCTAATGGTCACTGTGCCCTGAACTCCAGAAGAAAATACTATGCCTTGCCTGGGTGTTGGAGAGAAAGAGAGAATTAACATTTGCTGAGGCTATGCTGCTGTTTCCTAAGCAGTGTTTGATTAGAGCCACACAACCACCCTAGGAGGTACAAATCACTCCCCCATTTCACCAATGGGGACACAGTCTCAGGGAGAAGTCACACACCAGCGTCACATGGGAAGGGGCAGAGGACTAGCGAGATTTAACTCCCTGTCTCTGCGTGGCCAGTGCCTGTGGCTGCCACCACCATGAAACCCCTGAGATGACTTGGATGGCCCCAGAGCTTTCGTGCATCAGGAGCAGGGGGTGCCAGCCACCCCTGCCCCTTCCCTGCTTTCAGCCTCCAACTCCATCTGGCTTGCAAGCTGTGTGTGTTTGATTCTCCTCCTCAGAGCTCTCTCTTCACTGAGACTGCACTCAACATGTTGTATGGTCATCGACTATTTGCCAGCATCTGTCTCCTGCTTGCTTCTGAGTGCTTCGAATCAGAGTCTAGGATCTGGAGAGTGTGAACCGGTCCGTGTGTTAGCGCTCACTTTGTTCCACAGTGACAGCATTTGCATCTCTCACTGTGGAGCAAAGTGGGGGACAGAAACTCGAAAACTTCTTGTACACTTCTGCCTGGGAGAGCTCTCGGGGTGCTGAAGGCCCTCTGTACATGTTAGATAAGAGAATGAGTGAGTGAAAAATACCTGCTACATAGGGTTGTCGGGATTATGTCATGGGTATCAACCTTTTAAGCATATGTCTTAAAGGGTTGATATTCATGACATAAGCCCGACAACCCTGTGTAAGTATACCGCTTAAAGGGTTGATATCCATAACGTTCCTAAAGCCATGCTTGGCACACAGAGTGTTTAGGATGTGTGGAGCTGGGTGCTGAATTACACCTAAAAAAGAATACTTACCTAGGAGTGAGAAGTTTCATTAACTTGTGTGACCTTGAGAAAATCCTTTCTCCTTTCTCAGCCTCTGTTTCCCCATCTGTAAATTGAGGACACTGGGTTAGATGACCAGAAAGTTACCTTTTCATTACTGGTTTTTTAATGTGTGTCCCATTGTCTCCCTCATCCGGCCCTCCCCCAACCACACACACACAAACACACACACTCGTCTATTAATCTCCACTACCCCTTGGCACTCTCTCTCTCTCTCATTTCCTTGACCAGAGGCCCCATAAGCTTATTAACCTCTGTTGTCCATGTTCCTTCAATATTCCTGCTTTAACAAAACAGCAACAATGTCCTTTTGAATTCACTTTTATCAACGAGCAAGATCTGTTTTGTGGGCCAGAGTGTGCTGGTTCTAAATGGAAAGTAGAAGTCATTTCCACCTCACTTACTCCATAAATGCAGGGTTCTGCCGGCTGCCTCTGCACCAAGATGGAAAGAACATCTATCTTCACAAATGTAGGCGACACCATAGAGGCAGCCCTTCAAGGGACAAGGGAAAAAAGCTTTCCATTCCAAAAGGAACAGGAAGGCTGGAAACTAAAAATTCCTCCTAGAACAGGAACAAAATCACACTCTAGGGTCACTTCCAACTTCACAATTCTTGACACTGAGATTCATAGAATTTAAGATGCTAAAGTTGTGAGTGAATGTATAATTAGTTGATCTGAAGCTTCTATGAATCCTCAAATATTCTACAGTTCCATGATCTAGTTTTTCTATAAGATGAGGGTCCAGGATCTTATGATTCTCTGACTCTATTGACCCAGGGTAAGGTTTTTTCAACCAGTGGATGAGTCAGAAACACCTGGGGAGCTGGGCAAAAGAAGCAAATCCTTGGGCTTTCATAGCAGAGATTTTGGTTTGCGCCACGTGGGATGAAGCACAAGAATCTGCAATTTTTAAACAAGTCCTCCACTCCAGTGGTTCTGAGTAGGAGTGGGCTACTCTTTGACATATAGTGTTGTAGGGAGCCTATAATTCTGCAATTCTAAATGTGATTCTAAAATGGTCTTTCACATGATTCTAGTATCCTGCAATAACTGTTTTTCTATTTCCCTATGGCTAAGAAGATTCTAATGTGTAAAAACTGTCTTTCCAAGCATGAGTTTTACAGGTGGAGAGGAAAAGGGACCAAGCTTCCTGAGGGTGGACAGACACTCAGGAAGGTCACCCCCTTGAGAGCAAGGAAAGCAAACTTTGATGCTACACAGATTGTCCCTGGGCAAGTCCAGAGCTGGGACTCAGAAATGAGGATGCTTGGCCAGGGTCATTGGCTGGCTCTAGCGAGAGGCCATCAGAGAAGAGTTCTTGATGGACAGGGACACCCAAACACATCTTAAAGAGTTGAAAGGACTGAGGTTGGAGGAAGGTAGATAGAAGTCATAAATGAGAGCTAGAAAAAGAACCAGATGCAAGAGGGGAAAGATTTGTTACCAGAACATTCTTCCTTTGATAGGATGGGGGGCAAGGGGACCGCAGACTGGTGTGCAGACATGAAAATGCAAGGTTTCAGGAAAGCACCAGATGAGAAGGAGCTAACCGTGTGAAGATATCTAGGGGTACAGTGTGGGCTGGAAGAGGACTGCTTTGACATGCTAATGAGTGCCTGAATCTGGAATGGTGGGACAGGATGAAGGCTCACACAGAGGACCTCTGAGGAGGTGCTGGGCAGATGCTGGGTTGGGAGAGAGGCTCTGAGTTAGGGACAGGGCTTTGGGATACGGAAGAGCTCTCCAAGGGAATTTTCACAAGGACTCTATGCACCACCAATGAGTCAGAGTTCAGATGTTGAGCCTGGTATCCTCTTTCTGTGAAACAAAAGTGAAGAATGAACCCAGGTGGCATGGCTTCTGCCTGCAATCCCAGAGCTTTGAGACGCTGAGGCAGGATTGCTTGAAGCCAGGAGTTCGAGACTAGCCTGGGCAACATAGTGAGACCTTGTCTCCACTGAAAATGAAAAATAAAAATCAGCAGGCTTGGTGGTGCACTCCTGCAGTCCCAACTACTCAAGAGGCTGAGGTGGATCACTTGAGCTCAGGATTTTAGGGCTATGATTGTACCGCTGCATTCTAGCCTGGGCAACAGAACAAGATCTTGTATCTAAAAAAATAAAATAAGAATGAAGGGTGCTGGGGCTTCTGCGGCTTCCCAGGTGGGATAGGAGCCAGCAAGTTGGAATAATCAGGGTCCCTCTGGTGGGGGCAGAATATATAAGGAGGGGTCAGTCACTCTCTGTGACATATTTTGCCTGCATACCTGCCCAGTGGTAATGACACATTCCTGGCTGTACACACACACCCTTACTGCCCTACACAGTAGCAGTGACACATGTTCCAGCCCATTATGACACACTCATACCTGCAACCTTACCACTGATTGTTACACAGGACTACACCATTTCATACTGACGGTGACACCCTGTCACCTGGGGCATCCCTGGTTGACAGCAGCACTTAGACATACACCAACATACAGAAATGGTGACACGTCTCCAGAGTCTTTGTGCCTGGCACAGTCTATGTAAATGGTGCCCCCTGTGGTTCTGCAGTACACAACCTGCACAGCTGTATGTGGTGCTCTTGCCTTACAGCTAAATGCTCAAGCAATGCCACTGACTTATTCTCCTCTAACAACACCACACTTAGGTCTATACCATCACACACCAACAACACACTCACACCAGTCAGTTCCCATCGGGAGGGAAACACCACCACACACTGAGAGTCACAGACCCACGCCTGCCCTGACACACACTGATGATGACACACAGTGCCTGTGTCACTGCACAAGAGTGCTGCCACTCTCCCACACTGCGGGACACTCAAATACACAATTGCACACTTATGGGTTCACTTTCACACTGTGCCATTCCATGTTGAAGGAGGCAGACTGGGACCCTCACAGTGATGGCATCTGGCCATTGTCAGTGACAAGAGGGAAGGCACTCATCGGATGAGCGAGGTGGCCTAGAGCCCTTCTCTGTGTACCACCCCCGCAGTTCTGTTTCCTCGGGTACATGGCCAACCTCCTAAATCAAGACCAACTCTGCCCCTTCAGGCTCACACTAGAATGACAGGATGTGAAGTCAGTGTCTGGAGTATTTGAATGTCTCCCTGCACCCACCAGTGTAACTCCCGGCAAGCTCAGGACCAGTCAGCGAGCTCCAGATCAGAGCTGGTGCCTGGCATTTCCTAGACACCCCCTCACCTCCCGCATGGCATCCAGGATGCCCTCTGGTCTGAGGCAATTGCAGGGAAGAAATGGACTGACCTTTGGACAGGTGCTTTATGCAAGTTTTCTCACTGATCACTGCATTTGTGGTCTGTAACAGTTGTCATTCCTCACACATTGTTCCTCAGTCCTCACACAAAGTACTAACATCAGCTCTCTTGATTGGCTTCCTACTGAACATTCAAGGCATATACATATCATCTTACAAATCTGTTCAAATCTGGACCCCTCCTCCTGCCCCAAGAGCTCATAAATAAAAGTGGAAATTCAGCTCCAGCCAGGATAAGTCACCTGAAGCAGAGCCATGTCTATATTTTACCAGGTGACTCTTAGAAGCTGTCTACAGAGCAGGCTCGGCAAGGACCTACACTGGGCCTGTTTGCACTCCCACGGGATTAGAGATGCGGGAGATAAAGGAAATGCTGGCAACCCACATGACATAGGACCCCAATTTGGGTGTGAATTCGTGGCAGGTTTTTTTTTTTCTTTTAGTGAGAAACTGGAAAACAGGGAAGACTATAAATGCCAACGCAAAAAAAAAAAAAAAAAACTGCAGAGCAAAAGTTACATTTCCATAGGCTGTGGGATGTGTCAGGAGAGAAGCAGCCCCAAGTGCTGGAAGGACCACAGAACTCAGTGTCAGGCAAGCCTGGTCTGGAACCCTAGCTCTGCCAAATACTCATTTTATCTCCCTGGGCCTCAACTTTCCCATCTTGAACATAAGCACTTGTGTAAATTAAATGAGAAAATGTAAATTATATAAAGCACCAAGATTGACACCTGAGATACAATAAAAACTCAAATATTCACTATTATTAGTAGTGTTTTAATCATTAGGAAATGGTTGTCATATTCAGCAACTTTTTCAATAACAGTAGGGCATTTGGGTAGCATGTCAAGGCTGGTAACACTGAATAGGGAGCAGGTGCTCATCTGTTCATTATCTTTCTTTAATGTTTAAAGTGTCATGATTTACCCCCTCATTGCTCAACAAAATGAAGTCACCAAAACTTGGCTGAGCTGTCTTCCTATTCACCAATAAGATTTTCTGTAGTGAGACACAGTTCATGTCAGCTTAGGCAGTTTTTTATAGACTCAAAGATGCTTGGGTTCAAAAAGGGCTTTAGCCATCAGCTGGACCATCCTCCCACCCACCTGCCATCTTCCAGAGGCGGAGAACCCACAACCCCACATGGGGCAGTCCATGCTATGGCTGGACAGCTCCGATGGAGAGCAGATTCTTCCTCTCAGAGCTTCTGCCTGCTTCCTTTACCTTTCCCCCATTGCCCTAATTCTATCGCCAGCAATTGAAAAAGCAATAGTACTACTCTTCCCCTGCAACAGTTATTCATCCATTCAAGCACTTCCTTAGCACCTACTTTGCCAAGCACGTTACTAAGTGGGGGAACTATAAATTAAGCAGGAATTGCCAGCCCTTAAGGGCTAATGCCCACTCAGTGTTCTTTCTGCCAGGTGAAAGGTCCTCGAATCCTTCAGCTTCCCCTCATTTGACCTGATTTCCAGATGCCCACCAAAAAACAAAGCCCCTTCTCGAGCCTGACATACTCAAGCTTGTCAAAGTCCATCTTAATGTGTGGTTCCCAGAACTGAGCTCAGTATTTTCCTTAACCCTCAGCTGAATTTGTAGCCCAGCTCAGTTGACTTCCATGTCAAAAGCAGTATTAGTTGTGGAAAAACCCCAATTGTAACCAGAGTGCTGCCAGCCAGGTCTATTTACTGAGCATGTTCTTGAAGCGCATGAAGAAAGAGGGGACGAGGAGGACTGTGACTCTTGAAACGACATGATGTCAGATTTCTATGCTCAGAACTCCCCTCAGGCATTAGTGGAAAGTCTAAGTCACTCTAATCAAAGAGCCTCCCTGCCACTGCCATCCTCCTCTTAGTATCTGCCCTAGGAAAGGGAAGAAAAATAAAGAATAAGCATTCTATGCTGATGGCCCAACACAGTGCTAACCATGGAACTCAGCCCTAAAGGAGGGGCCTTCCTTATACAAAGCCTATAAGGGGAGAACAGACATAGGCTTCAAAAGGTGATTCTCCAGGTGCCAAGGATGGGTTTACCAATGGCCTCTGACTTTCAGGGGCTCTCTCGCTTTAAGGCCTCTGCTGTGATCATGTGTGAAGGGATGAGTTCCCTGTCATTGGAACAAAATCACGTCTCTGCAGCTCTTGTTGCCCCTTCCTTGGAAGGAAGACATCCTCTTAGAAGCAGAAATCATCTCCACCCTGACATACCCTGATGAATGTAGAAACTCCTGCAGATCTTTCAAAGGCCTTGTGCAAGGCCCCTCCTTTCTGAAGCCATTTTCCTACACATCGGGCTGGATTAAAGGGAGCAATTGGGAGTCAAAAGATGGCAGGCAGAATAAAGAGGCTCATTAGGAGAGAGTAACAAAACAAAAAAATGAGTGCAAGGGGAAGAGGAAAGGCTGGGGCTGGGAGCAGATGTTGCCCTGCCTTTTGGAAGTCCTTTTTCTTTCCTGGGCATAGGAGGAAAAGAAATGACCTTCTAGAATAAATTTTGCCAGAGGAGTCCTTATTTTTCACAGGATATCAGATCTCAGAGGGATTGGTGAATGGCTTGCCTAAGGCCCACTGCAGTTTTGCAGCAGTCTTCTCTCTCTGGGTGCACAGTGAAGGTTCCTGACCCACTGTGAGGGTCTTGCCCACACACTCCATCAGTGTTTCCTGAGTGCTTCTGTGGCCGGGCACTGTGCTGGGGGGCTGCAAAGATTACCTTGCCATGGTCCAGTCCTGAAGTTGCGCACGGGCAAGAGGCAAGCCAACAGGTGGAATGGAGGTCGCTGAGGCAAGGGCTTGTCTAGGTGGTGGGAGCCCCAAGGAGTGCGGCCACTCTGCCTGGAGAAACCAAGGAGGGCTTTCCCAAGGAGGCAAACTTTGAGCTTTGCTTTAAAAACCCTTCTTCCACTCCCTGCCCCAACCACTCCTCAGGAGCAGCAAGCCTGTGGGCCTGGAGCTGTGACCGGGATGTCTGGCTGCAGGGAGACGGCAGGGGCGTCTGCAAGGGGGAGGAGAACCGTGTAAGGTCGGGGAGGGAAGGGTGGAGAGAGAGAAAAGGCGGGGAGAAGGAGGGAGAAAGGAGAGAGAAGGAAATGGGGAGGGAGGGGGAGAGGAAGAGAAGGAGGGGACAAGGGGGGAGGGAGGGAGGGAGGGGGGGGAAGAGAAAGAGAGAGAGAGAGAGAGAGAGAGAGAGAGAGAGAGAGAGAGAGATTTGAATTTCCCATCTGGAAGGGGAGCGGTAGCACGTCAGGGCCCGGCTGAGGGGCGTGATTGGAGGGCGCCTTCGGCAGCCGCCCGCGGCAGGAGCCGCGGCCCCAGCTCGCCTGGCGGAGTTGCACGCGGCGGCAGGAGCTGGAATAGCAGAAGGAACCGCCTCGTGGAGTCGGGCCGGAGCCCTGCAGTGGCTCAGACTGTTGCAGGGACCTCCAGGTCGGTGCTGGCCGAGGGCCGGGAGGGCGGAGCCGGGCTGTGGGCAACAGGGTCCCAGTTCTCGCCTCGGGGCATCGGGGCAGCTCGGGAAGCTGGGAAGCACGGCTTTCGTGGGGACAGCTCCCCAAGGCTGCCTGGGAGCCGGATGGGAACTGAGTGGCGGTAGCGGGGACACTCCCGAGCGCGCTCTCCGTGGTGCTGAAAGGACAGCTCCCTGCGAGGGGCGGCGAGCAGGCGGCAGCGAACCGAGGGAAGGCGTGGGCCCGAAACGGAGACCCCGGGCAGAGCCCTAACGGCAGGGCTCCCGGAGCCAGGACCGCCCAGGCTGCGGCGGGAGACTTAAGTCTGAACCCAGAGAACAACTTTGAGCTCGCGGGGGTGGGGGACGTCGATCTAAGCTACTTCTGGCTGTGCTTCACCCGGAGCCCGCCGGAGCACGCTTCGCCCCGGAGGAGGGAGCCGCCCCCGAGGGGTACAGCTCGTGCTCCCGGAGTGAGTCAGAGGGCGGCGGCAGGGGGGTGGACAGACCGCAGGTGGAGGGGAGGAGAACGTAAACGTCCACAGGGGATGGGGGCCAAGGAGACTATTCGTCCCTTCTCGGAGGAGCCGCAGCTTGGGCAGCGCACGTTCGCGGCCTGGGGTCTTCGGGAACGGTCCCTTCTGTGCTCTCGCTCTCGTCGGCCCCACTCTGCCCCCTCCCCCAGCAAAGTTTGAAACCGAGCCGGGTCTTGGGGTTGAAGGTGTGTGTGTTCGGGGAAGGGACGCTCTCCGTAGCCCACCGGGAGCTCCCGGGCAGAGCTGCTGGGTGTGTGGGTCTCCGCGGGGGTCGAGAGAGGGGCGCAGGGGTTCCTGTCCTCTCTTCTGACTGGGAAACGGGAACCCCCGGCCACTTTCGCTTTTCAGCCGGAGCTGGCTCCCTACCTCCTCCCATCCTCCACTGCCCCTCCCCCCGCCCCATCCCCACCCCACGGCCCGGGATGGGAGAAGCATGGGGGAGGGGATGGAGTGACATCCCCTGTCTCTGCCACCGCCTTTGGCGTAGGGTCCCCAGCCAGAAGCAAATGAGTGTTGAATTGAGTTGCAGTGAATATAGCCCAGACTTGAGCCATAAAAAAAAAAAAGAAGAAAAAAAAAAAGAAAAACAGCCACAAGGACAACCACTGCAGGTGCCTGAGTCGGCTTGTCAGACGGCGGGGCCCAGTCCCGAAAGCCTCCTGCGGCTCAGATGGTCGAGCCCCAGCCAGTGCCTCCGCTGCCTTTGGGCCGGGACGGGCTCGGAGGGAGTCGGAGAGGGGAAGCTGAAGGCGTGCCTTGGGTCCCCGGAGCGCTAAAGGCACGGAAACCTGTACAGCAGGCTCCCTCCCTCGCCTCCCGCCTCCCCTCCCCCCGCGCAGCAACACCCACCCACCCCCACCCCCCCCACCCCCACTCCCACCCCCCTTCCCGCGCAGGGATAGACCAAGGCTTCCCGCAGAACCGCTAAGGAGCGCCTCCTGGCGGCCCGGACAAAATCCTCAACTGCTGGCAACCTGCTGGACCTCAGCATTCCTGCAGGCATGTGGCAAAACATCCACACACACGCCTGCACACACGCGCGCACTCATACGGTGTCTAGGTCCAGAGCTGCACACACGGGGTTATACTTTCAACGCATACACCGTCACGCACTCGTTGACATGTTAAATTCAACCCAGCACACACGTCCTCAGGATCTACCATGTACCAAGAGATGTAGCATATTCTGGGGTCAGAAGAAATGAACAAGATACTGGTCCTGTCCTGAGAAGAGTTCAGAGTGACCAGGAAGGGAAAGACACACAGAAAGAGAGAGCATGTGCTGCAGGCAGGCAATACTGCCCTAGAAATTGCCACGGGTCTCCAAAGGGGAAGATGCCCTTACATCTCGCCAAGGAGATATGGGCAATTGGATGAAGGGAGGCCTATTTGAGAAGGATCTTTGAAAATCAGCGCTGACGATGATGATAATGATGACAGCGATGATGTTAAATAATGTGTACGCAGCACCTACTCTGTGCCAACACTGGGCTGAGCACTTTATTTGCAGCCCCCCATTCAGTGCTGACTACAAGCCTTGGAAATAGGTGTTGTTGTCTCCATTTCACAGATGAGAAAACATTGAGTCACTTGCTCAAGTTTACTTAGTAAGTGATGGAGCCAGGATTTGAACTGGCAGAGATGAGGGTAAGAGTTTCCAAGGCTGTGGGAATAGCATGCACAAATGCCCAGACATTTTCTGAAAGAGTACCTGTTGGGAAATATGTGCTGAAGCAGAGCCCTGTGCAAGAAGTGGCACACGAGCAGCAAGGAGGACGGGTGCTAGGCTGTGCAGGCCTTGAAGGTCAGCACAAGGACTCACATCAGTTTAACAAGGCCATGGGGAGCCATTGCAGGGTATGTATGCATGAGCAAATCTGCCCTTTACAAAGATTAATTGGACAGCCATGTGGAGGGTAGATGAGAGCTGGGGGAGAGACAATTAGAGGTTACAGACAAATCCAGAATCTCTAGGACCTGAACCAAGGCATTAGCAGCAGTTGGAGAGTGGAGGGTGGGGATGCAGGCAGCATTGCAAAGCTACAGTGTCTGGACTTCTCCCTCGGCACTCCCATCCCAGTCGTACTCACCAATTCCTTGTGTGATCTGTTATCCAGCTTCTACCTCCCCAGCCCAACTGAATGCTGTGAAACCACGTGCTGGGACTCCCTTGTTCCCTGCCACAGCCCACCCAAACAGTGTCTGGCAGAAAGTAGGTACTCAAGGAATATTTGTAGTATGAGCAAGTGAGTGAATAAATAAATGAATGAATGAGGAATCAGTTGACGTGATTGAACGAGGCATGCTAGAGGAAAAGATGGGTGTGTGGGGAAAGCCAGGATAAGACTGATCTTTGGACAGTTAGAATTTGAGATTATCCATGTGACAACATCCAGCAGAGAGTTAAATGTGCAGGTTTTGGGGAGGGGAGGAAGAGAGAGGGAGGTATCTGTGGCTAAAGAAGTACACTAAACCTATAGGGGGTAGATGAGATTCCCAAGGGAGACAGAGGAGCAGTGGGAGTGGCAGGAGGGGAGTTTGTTTGGAGATCATCTTTGCTTTAAAGGAAAGAAAAGGAGTCAGCAAAGAAGAGAGAGAAGACCTAACTGAACAGTAGGATGAAGACCACAAGAGTGCTGTGTCATGGAATTCAGGAGGAGATTCCAAAAGGCTGACAAAGTTTGGGGGAGGGAGTCAGCAGCAGCATGTGATTCAGCAGAGAGATGGAGGAGGATGAGACCTGTGAAGACCCTCTTGGATCTGGCAATGGGAAGGTTTCTGGTGACTGATTATGGCAGTTTCAGGACTCATAGGGAGGCAGCAGAGCTCTGGTCTCACAGAGAGGTAGAGCTTGACTGGGAGGTGAGGACGTGGAGATGACAGGTGGAGACCACTTCAGCACAAAGTGAGAGGGCTGGGATTAAGGGAAACGCAGAATTTAGGGAAGGAGTTAGAGAAGGGAGGGAATAAAAGCAACCTATGGAGAGGGGATGGAAGATATGAGGAAGAGGGAGTGATGAGGTATAAAGAGAGGGAATCCAGGGCACAAGTGAATGAATTGGCTTCAGCCTAAAGGAGAGGGCTTCTTCCTCAGGAGCTAGAAGGAGGGGAGGTTATGGGAGCTCCCACTCACTGACATTAATTGTTTTGATTATTACAGCCACCATTTACTGAGCACCCAGCACGTGCAAATACATCCCATAGAGTAGTTCTAAAATTTCAAAGTGGCATTATAATTCTCATTTTATAGAGAAGATCAAGTACCAATGAAGTTAAGTCAATTACTCACTACTGCACAGTTTAAAAAGTGGCAGATTCAAGATCTGAGTTAAGCATGCCTAACCTCAGAGCTTATACCCCTTATGCTTTGCCCATGAAGTAGGGGGAAAGTCACCTGCTGAGAGGGAGGAGGCATTAGTAGTTTGGGCCTTGAGAAAAGGAGAGTCGGTTAGGGGAGCATAGACAGAGTGAATGGGAGACTGCTTAACACCTCAGAGGTCCATGCTGGGATGGGGGCAGCAGGATTTTTGGGCAGACTCAGGAGTTTCAGATAAAGAATCCCAGCAGGCTGAAGAGGAGCTACTTAGAGTCACAGGGATGTGAGCATTTAGAAGACTCAGTGGTGAGTAGAGTTACTTTGCAAACTGGGGGAGGGATGGCAGTAGTGAACAAGGTCTGATGAATGCACGCATGCAGAGGTGGCTGGAGAAGGTGATAGTTCGGTTGTACAGAAATAGCATGCTGAGTTTGAGAGGTGCCCACAGACATCCATGAAAGGGTATCCAGGAGAAGGTAAATGTGTTTTTTAACTTGTTTATTGCCTATTTCTCTACACATGTGTGCATGTACCCCCACACTCACACACATACATACCTCAGAATGTAATCAGCATGAGGGCAAGGCTTTGTCTGTCCTGTTTCCTGTACATCCCCAGTGCCTAACACATTGACTGGCATATAGTAAGTAGGTGCTCAATTAATACTTACTGGGTGAGTGAATACAGTGATCTAGGTGTCATCAGTGTCAGTGGTCATTAAAGCCCCTAGAATGGATGAGTTATCCCAGAGAAAGGTTAGAAAGAAAGAAGAGGCAGGGGCTGAGGTCAGAGTCATGGGGAAAAAGCTTATGTAAGAGACAGGAGGAAGAAGAGGAGTCAGAAAAGGCAAAGGAAGAGAAGGGGAGAAAAGAGGAGAGGAAACAGTAAGGGAAGCAGGGACAGGAAAGAACTGAGTCACAAAACCAAGAGAGAAGATTTGAGGGTACAGTGGGGTTGTCAGCAGTTCAAATGCTGCAGACTGCTTCAACAGAGGCACTGGAGGAATGACCTGGAAGATCGTCTGATCCAGGAGAGAGACGTGTCAGAATCACCCAGCAACTTAGGGATGAGGCTGCAACTAAAGCCTGGGTGCCCTGCCCACCAATTTGGAACATCTCAAATTAGGGCCCTGCATCTCCCACCGCCACCTGGTAATTCCTTGAGCTCTATGTAAACACAGAGTAGGAACCTAAGAGTTTCTAAAATCACTTAATTATTAAATTGTTTATTTCCTGTTCTTAGAAATGAAGTCTTTTCACAATGTCTTAAACAAAAATATCTTGACTGAGCTGAGCAACCCTCAAACTCAGAATTCTGGGTCAGGTGGTGGGTTTTCCTACATTGCTTAGAAAGCATGGAAAGCCTGTTCCTTTTTGGCTTGTTCCACAAACACATAGTCAGCAATGGCTGACGTTTTATGAGCTCCTGTGACACCCAGGCACTTGAGCGGTATCATTCATTCTCCTTCAAACATCCATAAAAGGGAGGCCTTAATACTCCCCCATTTTGCAGAGAGCAAACTGAAGCTTGCCCAGGGACCCACAGCCAGTAAGTATAGGTGCCTGGATTTTGAACCAGGTGTGTCTGATGCCAAAGCTCCTGGGTTGTATTTTCGTTTTGCTTTTTTTTTTTTTTCTGCTACATCATGACTTTCTCTTCCCTAAACAACCTATCAGATGAGATGGCCTGATCACGTAGATAAGCTCTTGGGCCCCATATCATGAAATAATCTCAGTCTACTGATATGACTTCTCATCTTGAGAGAAATGAAGAAAATCTATCAAAGAACAACCAGCGACCCTGAACTCAGCCAGGTTGCAATATCAGCCACGCTTTCCCAGGAACCCTTTTTCTTCCTTGCAAGGCTGTGGGGGAACAAAAGGCCTTGGGGAGCAGGCCTGGCCTCAGCTTGCTATGAAGCTACTTCACACATTGGATAGCTCACAGATGTCTCCTCCGCACTTGAAGAGATCTGTGTCTGTTAAAGATCCAGTGGAACTGAATGGTCGAAATACAAAGACAATCCCAAGTTAGAGCACTGGGCTTCAGCTTCTGGGGATGTCGGGGAGAGGGTAAGGAGGCCGAAGGGGAAGCCTCTTCCTCCCCCAGTGCTACCATTGGAAGAGTTCCACTTTTACATAGTTTTCATATTGAGATTCCCATTAAGATTTTATTTGGAGAACACTTCGAAGGCAAAAAACATAATGATAAAAAATACAATAAAAACTGAAAGTTGGTGATTTAGCAAGAGGAGTAAGGTACTAATGTTTGCCGAGCGCCTGCAAGGCCCGTGCTAGGTAGTTTAAAAGCCCTAAGCTCCCAAAAGTTGATAATGTCTCCAACACTCCCATGTGTAATTCAAAATACAAATCTATATTAAGCTACAAAACATAAAAATGGCATGTACACTACAATAAAAAGAACTTATTTTCCATTTGTCTAATTTCAAAAGTCAGGATCCGTTTATCCGAGCCGGCTGTTCTCATTTGCTCAGTTGCCTCCGACTGGCTGGGGCCGTAACACAGGCTGGTGTTTTGATGGGATGATACTGTGGTCCGGGCTGGGTCCTCGCCAATCTCCGTGGGAGCCCTGGGAAAGGGCATTGCCATTTCTCTCTTAGGAGGAAACTGGGGACTCGAGAAGGTTAAGTGTCTTGCTGAAGTTCCCATGGCAAATAAGGAAATAACTGTGGCATTGGAACCCAGTTCTGCCGGACTCCAAGTTTCAGGCTCTTTCCAATGCTCCTGGCTTCAATCAAATTTGAACAATAGGGTCAAGATGAAGGCATTAAAATAGGAATCAAACCGCTTTCAAAACGCTATTTGGCAGCACCTTCGTGTCTGCCCAGTAAATCGTTCTCTTCCGTCTCCCTTTCCCTCTTCCAGGGCATTGGGTCTTGACCTCAGAGCGACAGGTGCCTCATGTCTGAACCAGGGTGAGGCTGCTGTCTGTCTAGCTTCACCGCCCTGCCTGTGAAGAGGCCTCTCCCGTCTGACTCCCAATTCTCTTTTGCAGGTTGTCACATCTTCCTGGGCCAGGCCAGCCAGCAGCGCTGCATGCGAATTCTGCCGTGGGCTAGGACACGCTAACCAGAGCCGGCGGCATGGACTTCGTCATGAAGCAGGCCCTTGGAGGTGAGGTCCAGCTCCCCACCGCGCGCCCTCAGTGGGTCGGACCCTGCAGGGAGGGTGCCTCCGCTCGCCCGGCCCCTCTCTCCCCCGCCCTGACCCTTAGCTGATCCCGCCCCCTTCTTCCCACCCCTTCCCCGTAGGGGCCACCAAGGACATGGGGAAGATGCTGGGGGGAGAGGAGGAGAAGGACCCCGATGCGCAGAAGAAGGAGGAGGAGCGGCAGGAGGCACTGAGGCAGCAGGAGGAGGAGCGCAAGGCCAAGCACGCGCGCATGGAGGCCGAGCGGGAGAAGGTCCGGCAGCAGATCCGAGACAAGGTCAGCTCCGCCCGCCCGCCCTGGGGAGGGCCACAAGCGGGTAAAACCGGTTCCGCGAAACGCTGAATCCCAGCTCGCACCTTCGCCTTAGCTCTCTCTGAGCCTCACTCTTCTCATCAGCAAAATGGGTGTCACAAGGACACCTCCCTCAAGGGATCCTTTTGGGGATTAAGTAAGAGAATGCGCGCAGTAGGTACTCCAAGAGGGCGGAACCTGCTACTGTCCACCATCTCGCACTGCAGATCCTTGGGACCAAAAATGAGTGCAGCTCCGAATTTGGGAATGTTTGAAAAAATACCACAGCGTCCTAAGCACCTTGTGCTGTTAGGTGTCACTCCCGGGGCGGGGGGGGGGGGGTCTGGGGCTGCTACCCTATGCCAGACAGTTCCGTGCATGTCTGTCAGTGCAGGGCAATAAATCAAGGCTAGAAGTAGTCTTTCATTGGTTCAAGTCAGGTTTCATCACCAAAATTTGGCTCCAAATATATGAGCAAACACCCCGTGTTCAGACCTTTGGGGATTTCAACACAGCAGCAAGTTCTGATGGGCAAGTATTAATTTTAAAGGAAACTCCACGCATGATCTCGCCCATTGAGGACTAGTCACCATCCCACAGGGAAACATCCTTATCCCCACTTTACCGATGAGAAGACTGAGGCTTGGGAAGTTCTCCCGGCCACCTCAGCCAGGGCTGCATGACCGTGAGACCCCGCTGTCTACTTGCCCACCCGGCTTCATGATCCTCTCTGCCCTTCCCCTCCCCAGTATGGGCTGAAGAAGAAGGAGGAGAAGGAGGCGGAGGAGAAAGCAGCCCTGGAGCAGCCCTGCGAGGGGAGCCTGACCCGGCCCAAGAAGGCCATCCCTGCGGGCTGCGGGGACGAGGAGGAGGAGGAAGAGGAGAGCATCCTGGACACGGTGCTCAAATACCTGCCCGGGCCGCTGCAGGACATGTTCAAGAAGTAACCAGGCCTCCACCCCAGCCCACTCCACCTGTTACTACTTCTTTTTGGTTCTTTTCTTTTTATTTGGTTAAGTCTCAATTCTGAAGGGGAAAACCTCAGTTGGCCTCTGCCCCCATTCCCTGGCCAGGGGCTCCTCCCCCTCAGCTCCCCCTCACACCTCCTTTCATTCCAGGGCATACATCTGCACCCGACTCCCAAGTAGCTTGAAAAAGGGAAGACAGTCTTTCCCCAGTGGGGGTGAGGGGGGCGTTGAACCCAAGGCCAAAGGTACTGTGGGGCCCCCTCAGGAAGCCTAAGGTCATGCTAGTATGATGACCCCATACATTCCTTCCTGCTCCCCACTGCCAGGAGGACCACTGTCCCCAGCCAGCCAAAGTAATGACACATTCCAGCCCTGCCCAGCATGTTGACCTTTGGCCTCTGACCCTCAGTGGGCCCCCAGGTCAGGGCAAGGGCACCGAGTGGCCTGGCTCTGAGGAAGGGAGTCAGGGGAAGGCCCAGAGTGAGAGACCCTGGGTCTGACCAGGCTGGGATCTGGGCAGGAGGCTGGGACTCTCCTTCTTCCCTCTCGCTGGTGACAACCAACCCAGGGGCACCCCCTCCCCGAGCCCCCACCTGGAGAGACATGGCCCCTGCCAAGCTGGTCCCTCCAAATGGATCATTTGTGGACTTTAGCTCATTTATGGAGGAACCCAGGTAGGGAGGCCCCTTGTTCCTCACCCCCCCCACTTAGGTCCTGGGCCCCCACTGCCAGGCTGGGTCCAGCTTGCTCAGTCAAGGGGCTGCTCAGGCCCCCCAGAAAACACTTGGAGCCATCGGGCAGCGATGGTCTATGCCATGGGGAACCCCCCAACTGGTGTGGCCATGCTGCCCCCATTCCTATCCACCCCTCTCCCCACCATGTCCTGTCCACGCACTTCCAGGGCCCATGATCCCCAGGAGGACCCTTCCTGGCCAAAGCCCCAAGCCTTCGGTGAGAAACCAATTTCCACTTGACGAAGGCTTCCCTCCCTTCATCTCATTGGCCAAGGACAAACTCTCCTCTGGGATGTCTGGGACCGGCATTTGTCTCCCACTCAAATTATCAAGGCTTTCCACTCAGTCAGTTGTGTGGGAATGGTGGGGGAAGAGGGGTCAAATGAGGGAGGAAACTGTATCCGTGCATGCTTGATAGTGGCAGAGACTGCGTCAGAGATTGTGTGTCCAGAGATCATATGCGTATATGTAGGGTTAGAGTGTGTGTGTGTCTTGAGATTGTGTGTGTGGCAGTTATATCTGTGTGTTACAGATTGCGTATTTAGTCTTGTCTATGTGTGCCTGATTGAGATGTGTATTTGAGCTGAAATTGTATCATATGTGTGTGCCATCCATCTCATGTGTTTCGAGACTATATATGTTAGCTTGTGTATGCATGTGTTTTCAAAACAGCATGTGTATTGGAGTGATGGGTATGTGTTAGGTGTTAGGTGTGGTGGAAGCATGTGTTTGAGAGAACTATGAGATATTTGAAGGCTGTTGTGTGCACATTTGGGGGTCTGAAAAGATAGTTGCGTGTATGGATGTGTGGCTGGGGAGAAAGAACGTGGTTAGATGCTCCCTCCCAGCCCTGAGACTATTGGTCACAGTTGACCACCTCCAACAGGAGACCTTGTCCTTGGCCTAGAGTCCTCCCACCCTTGGGGGGTTCCTGCCTGAGGTCCTCAGAATCCCACTGCAACAGACCCAGGCAGTGCCCCAGGAAGCCATGCTGGGCCCCCACCAGGGCCCATCCCCAAAGCAGGGGCCAGGGAGGGGGCGACTTGCCTGCCCCTGAAGCCCCTGTTCCCATTGGCCCCAGTTTGCATTCTGCAGGTTTTCCATTTTAGTGGATTCTGCTTTTATTTCAGAGACAGACATGAGTCTTCTCTGTCCGTTTCCAATAGTTAAAGCCATATCAGTTAGACTGCAATACTTTAAAGACGAGACAAAACAATCCATATGTTTAGGGAACCGGAAAAGTCCCCTGGTCTGTCCCTTCTTTGGGGAGCAGGGCCTCAGCAGCTCCAGCTCCCTGGACTTACCTTCCTCCCTGCACCCCTACCCCCACCTTGTGCTCCTGTGTCCAGCCCCCCAGGGGGCCTGTGTCCGTGTCTGTGATGGGGAGCCACCTCGCACCCCTGTTGTCTGCTTGTCTGTTTGTGTCTGTTATCCTGGGCAGGATGGTCATTCTCAAGAACCCAGGGGTCCTGGGCCAGAGACAGGCAGGGCCAAGTCCAGGGGCCACAGGCCTCCCCAGCCCCTGTGCATGAGCCCCACTTGGACACAGGTATTCAGAGAGGTCCCTTGCCCCTGCCATTTGACAGGGGTCTTCAAACCTCGATGGTGATGCCAGGACACAGAGGGTACCAGATGGGTAGCAGAGACCAAGGCACAGGGTGCTTCAGATGAGCAAGAGAACCCAGTCAAACCAGATATACAGCTGGGCCAGAGGGACCCCAGACCCTCAGAGGGCTGCCCTGGTGGTCTCCACAGTGCAGTCCCTCTGTACTCCCAGAGTGGGATCGGGGCTTTTCAGCCCCACTCTGATGCCTGCCCTCCAGGATGGCTGCTTAGTCTAGGTTCATGTCCCAGACCCCTCTATTCTGCTCCGGGACCGCAGGACTTGAGGTCTTCCTGGGGGTGGGCACGGGGGAGAATTTCTGCCTGGCACACACCTGCCTCTGACCACTGCCAAGTGATCACTCTTAGGCCCAGGGGAACACAATGATGATCATTACTGATGCAGACCTGGCTGTGGAGAGCAGCTGATGCGTGGCCCAGAGAGCATGTCTGCATGCAGCACGTTGGTAGTGCACAGAATATGTGAGGGGTGCTCTAGGAGGATCGGGATGCTCACAGGGTCGCCTGGGAGGTGAGGTGTGTATCAACCCACTGGACGGGAGGGAAATGAGTGTGCACACACAAACGGGGCAATGTGCATGCGACAGACTTAGGGGAGAAGAGGCCCCGGAATTCAGCACACATACAACACACAAGGGAGAGAATCCCAGATAGGAAAATAGGAAGGAGCAATCATTTGGGGGTGGGTGAGAAAACAATGAGGTGCAAGGGATGTGCACCAGGTGAGGTGGGCGTGCAAGCTCTTGGGGAAGGCCCCAGACTCTGTGCCTGAGAGGCGCTGCCAGAGAGAAGGAAAAAGGCGGCTGCAGATCGCCCTGTGCTGGGGACGGCGACAGGTCAGGATCTCCCAACATGGACGTCCTCCACTGCAAGTCCAGAAGCTCCCGGAAGGTATCCTTAACTGCAAAGCTGTGCGGGGTACTCCTCCAGATGGAATCAGGATGTCGATACACCATCCCAGGTGTATGTAAAAGAGAGGACAGGAGAGCGACAGAAGTATTGCAGCCCAGGGCCCCTATCAGGGGGACAGCTGGTGGGCAAAGCAGCCACCCCACAGGCTTGTGGCTAGAGTACAGTGGGGCGGACCCCCCAGCCCTAGAGCCCTGGCACCCAGCTGGCAGGGTTGCACCCCCGCTGTCCACCTGCTCCATCCTCTAGGGTCCCACGGGCCCTGGACCGCACAGGGAGGCTGGGGTCAGCCTGGGCTCCCAGGCCTGAGGACATGCCTCCCACCAAATGTCCCCTGATCTAGTCCCACTCCTGTCACCCCACGCTCTTCACTGGGGAGAGAATGGGAGGTGCTCGTGCTGGCCCTGGGTGAGAGCAGGGAGTCCTAGTGAGACCCAGATGAGATCGACCATCCTGCTCACATAGGGGAACCTTTCCCACATTTGTGCTGTGTCACTGTTGCTCTGCTTCCTTTCAATGTGTCAGTGCCTGGGGGGAGGGGAGGAACACCCCCTCAGCCCCCCTGAACCTGACCAAAAGCCATGGCTGTTGCTCCCCCCTTTGTATGATGCAAATGCTGAGATGTACAAAATCAACCATGACGACAAAGAAAAAGACCTTGTACAGCAGCGGTCTGTCTGTTCTCTTCTGTCCATCGGCATCAGCAGGGACAAACAGGGGCAGCAACTCACCAGGGGGGAGGCAACTCACAAAGCTCAAGAAGCCCCAAAAATCTTCAGTGTTACCCTGGCTTCTGGCCAGGACCCCATGAAATGACTCCAGAAATCAACCGTGGCCAGAGTCGGGACTGGGCTCGGGGTTCCAGGATCACTCTGCCTCCCTGGCTTCCAGAACCAATTCTTCAGCCTCAGGAGCTGAGTGGTCCTCAAGGACCACCCCCTCCACCCACATGCACACACCATCTCTGACCACTCTTTCCCCCAAGCCCTTCAGGGTGCCGCTTCCTGAGAATGCTGCCAAGTCACATGGTGGACAGCGACCTGTCCTCATTCATTCCCCAAACACTAAGGGAGACCTGCTCTCCACAGGCCACATGCAGAAGGCTGGGGTCCCAGAGGAAGGACACCACTCAGCATTCCTCCCTGACACAAACACTTCCCAGGTCTTGGTGAGGAGTCAGGACTATTCCAGAACCCCCTCTGCCCTTACCCTCACCCTAATACCCTTCCTTAAGTTAGACCCCACTCGTCTCAGCTTGGCTGGGCCCTTCCCATGGCCACACAATGGTCTCCCAGTCTCCACCCCTCTCCTTCCATGCACCCTTTGCTGACACCCTACCCCTGCCTCCAAGGTGCATCTAAAATGCAGACTTCACCATGTCACTCCTGCCCAGGCCTCCAAAGGCCTGTACGATGGCACCTACCTGTAGAATAACATACAAATTGTCCAAATGGCCCTGTGCGATGTGGCCTCGACCTGCTGATCAGACCCACACCCACCTCTGTGCACCAAGTGCCCCAGTCCCCAATCCATACCATCTTCTTGGTATTTGCATATCAGCCCCCAGTGCCTGAGATGAATGGTGCCCTTCCCCTCCTTGGTGCTCCAGGGAGCTTGGAGCTCTCTGAAGCTCCAACTCAAACATCACTTCCTCTGTGAAGCCCACCCTGATCCAGTTCCTGTCCCCCTGACCAGAGCAGAGGCTGTCGTTGTGCTCACAGCCACAGAGCATCATGTCTGAGTGTTCAGACAGCGCTGAATGTGCTTACGGCTCTGTCACCCAGCCGAGTGATCTTGAGCAAGCCACTTAACCCCTCTGAGTGTTTGCTCACAAGTGAAATGGGATGATAAGCATTGCTCTGATCTCCGCGCTTGTTATGAAGAGTAAATGGGGTCCTGTACACGCTTTGAGCACCACATGCCAAGCGTTCAGTGAAAGGAGCTCTGCAAATTCTGTTGAAAGAGACATTGCTGCACTGGTCTCCCTCACTGACTTGGGAGTTTTATAGGGGCAGGGCTGGCCTGTGCTCTGATCCCTCTCAAGCACCCAGCATAGGGTCTGCCCCACAACATGTTCTCAGGGACCCCACTGCTGATTCAGGCTCCAAGATATCAATCTCTGTACCATCTACTTGGTAGCCACAGTCACTCTTCTTTTGGCTCTTTGTAGGGAGGGGTGCAGACCCTGATCTCCCACATTCTATGTCCTGATGTCACCCTCCTGCCTGTTCTCCCAGATCTACCCACACCCCTGGGTTAGTGCACTGTGGGTAGCAGGGCTTTGGACTCTCTGAGTCAGAGGGAGCTCAGTGTGCAATGGGAAGCTGTGCTAGTGATTGATGGCTAAATAACAAATTATTACAAACTTAGCAGTTTCAAACAACACATGCGAATTATCTCCATTTTTGTGGGCCAGTAGTCCTGGCACAGGTTACCAGGGTCCTCTGCTTCAGGACCTCTCACAGGGCTGCAGTCAAGGTGCAGGCCAGGGCTGGGGTCTCATCAGAAGGCTCAGCTGGGCACAGCTCACTTCCAAGCTCACGTGGTTTCTGGCAGGATTCAGTTCCTGTTGGATGGAGGGCTCCAGTTCTTGGCTGACTGACTGTTAGCTGGGGGCCATCCCCTGGCCCTTGCCATGTGGGCCTCTCCCCTGGGGCAGCTCACAACAGGGCAGTTTGCTTCACCAAAGCGTGCAAGCCACAAAGGCAACAGAGAGAATCTGCTAGCAAAATGTAAGCCATGTTGTTATATAAGCTAATCATGGAGGTGACCCCTGTCACCCTTGCCATCTTCTATTGGCTAGAGATAAATCACAGAACTCAACCACACTCATGGGCAGGGGATTACACAGGGTATGAATACCAGGACAGGGGATTTTTGGAGACATCTTAGAGGCTGCCTACCATAAAGACTGAGGCAAAACTCCCCCTTTCCTACAAAGCACTGGAGTAGAGCAGGGCGTTGGAGGAGCCAGAGCTCCAAACCTCTTCAGCCACGGGGTCCCAGGGCGTAGAGGAAACGTCTCAGAGCAGGAGCAGCGGCCAACGGCAGGTTCTCCTGGAGTCTCTACAATACTGAGGTCATTCCTAGAGCCCCAGACTGGGCTCTGGGGGCCTTCCAAGGCTGAGGACTGGAGAGAAAGAGAACAAATGGGCTTGTAGCTTCCCTGAGAGTCCATCTGTCTGCTCTGCCCAGCACCCCAGTCACTGTCCTCCTAAGTCCCAGGCCCACCTCCAGAAACAACCCAGCCCAGGACACTCAGACACTTACCCTCAGCTTCTCACCTCTCTGCTCAGTGGATCACAAGGGTCAGTAAATGCCAGTATCCTCTCATTTTCAGTCCCACATATATTCTCCTAAAAGTCTTAATCTTCTCAGGTAAAATGAGTATTCACGGGGCTTCTACCATGTGCTAGGCACCAAGCATACCAATCACACAGCCTTCCCTTCAGGAACCTACGTGCGGAAGGAGGAGACAATGGAGAACAGACCAGCTGCCCACCACAGCATGAGCAGTGCTGTGGGTGAACTCGGGATCATGGTGCAGGCTCCCTGGAGGGGTTTACATCTGAGATGAGTCTTAAATGAGGCGGAATCAGCCCGGTGGAGAAGGAGGGCACCTCCAGGAGAGGGACTGGCATGAACAAAGGCATGGATCAGACAAAAGGAGTTCAACGTGGGCGGTGGGAGTTGAGGAGACAGAAACAGAAGGCGTCCGCATGAATTCATTGAGCTCTCAGTGAAAGGCTGAGAGGTCCGGGACTTCAACCCAGGTGCCAGGAAGTGGAGCTTGGACCCAACCTGCAGGCAATGGGAAGTCACTGAAGGGCATTGAGCAGAGGTGTGACATGCTCAGATGTGCAGACTGAGGACGATCAGCTGGGGCTGTGAAGAAGGTGAACCCCAAAATGTAGCCATGTCTTGACTATTGACTTCACTGCAGGATCAAAGCACAAGAAATCAGGAAACCTGGGATGGGAAGGGGGTTTAAAGTCAAATCCATCCTCCCATGCAATTCAGGAAAACCTCCTGCGCCATCTTTGGTAGAGGGCACAATCCTGCTTACATTCCCCACAGCGTCGGGAAGCTCATTCTAGGCAGGCAGCTCCCCTCTATCTCCTAAACCAAAAACTGCCAGGAAGCAGGGGGTTAATGAAGCCTCCTCCAGCATCTCTTAATTGACTGCAAAATCCTGCTTCCAGACCACTCACTTAGCACTTGTAATTAATTGGGGCTTCTTGCCTGATCTGAGAGATGATGCGATACCCTCCAGGACAACGTTTTCTCAGCTGGGATTCTCCAGCTGGAGATGAGCCGCTACACACCCAGCCTCTCCACAGGCACTGGCCGGGGTATGAATGCAGGCTTCAGCCCTTCCCTTCCGTGTGAGCTCAGGCAGGGCCCTTCCCCGTCAGAGCACAGAGCCAGGACATTGCACAGATTCAGTGGGTGGGCCAGAGCTGGTGTCACCATCTCCGTGGGCTCCAGACCCAGGACATCCACTGTATCCTGGGGCAGGACCAGGGGTCTGCAGCTCTTGGCCACATCAACTCCCTGCTGCTCTCATTGTGAGAGGCACTTAGCATGGCCCTGTCTGCATGAGAGTCAAGACAGCCTGTGTCAAAGTACATAAGACGGGGGAGAAAAAGGGGGGCAAGGGAGCCCCCACTTACCAAGCACCTGCTGTAAGCCACACACCAGGGCTGAGTACTGTAAAGCTGCCTGCTGTCCTCATCCCAACAGGAATCTGTGAAGTCAGTCTTCTCCCCACTTTACACATGAGAAAGCTGAGGCTCACAAGTAAAAGCATAAAATGAAATGAGCACAGGATTTGGACTCAGACAAACCCGACTTGCAATCCTGATTCCTTCCATCTGATCCTGGGTAAGTGCCTCAACAGCCCTGAGCCTGGGTTTTACCTATTTTTAAAAATTATCACGTATAATAATACATAATAAAAATTACTATATATAATAATGTCCACCACGACCACCAGGGCCACTGAGGAAATGAAATAGAATAATGCCCACAGATCCCCGAGCACAGTGCCAGGTACCCAGTACCTACAACATGACAGCCATTGCTACTAAATGCTACTATTACTAAAGCAAGACTGATGAAGAAAAGTGACTAGAGGAGGAAAGGAAAGGAGGGAGAAGAAATAAAAAGGAGGAGGAGAAGAATTTGTTATGAGAAAAATCCTACAGTCATCCAAATAGTAAACTGGGAAGCCTGGATTTAAAAACAAATCTGTCTTGTGCCTTTTCATGTAACCCAAGACAGATGAGAGGCAGGCGTTAAAGTGAGTTAGGGGACAGAGGGAATAACTGACTCCTTAAGGAAGCTCTCGACTTTTTAGCTCAAAAGAGACCTAGCAATGTGCAGTAGTTGTCTGTTACTGCATAATAAATTACCCAAATTATTAGCTGAGTGTGGTGGTGCACACCTGTAGTCCTAGCTACTCAGGAGGCTGAGGTGGGAGCATTGCTTCGGGAGGTTGAGCTGCAGTGAGCTATGATCACGCCACTGCACTTTAACCTGTGCAACAGAGTGAGACCCTATTTCTATAAAAATAAATAAATAAATAACCCCAAAACTTAGTGGCTTCAAGCAATAAACATTTATTTTCTGTCCATTTCTGTGGGTCAGGAATTCTGGAGTGGCCCAAGTAGTTCTGGACTGGGGTCTGTCATGAAGCTGCGGTCACCGGGTCAGCCAGCTCTACAGTCTCATCGAAAGGCTCGACTGGGCTGGAGGATCCACCTCCAAGGTGTCTCAGTCACAGGACTGGCAGCTGGTGCTGACTATCGGCAGGAGGTCTCCTTTCCAGAGCCTCTTCATAGAACTTCTTCAGCAACCTCACAATACGGCAGCTAGCCTCCCCCTGAGTTAGTAATCCAGAGAGCACGGGGGAAGCTGCAATGTCTTTTGTGACCCAGCCTCAGACATGTACCATGCTTCTGCAGTATTCTATTAGCCATACCAACCAGCTGTGATTCAGCGGGAGAGGATGCTATACAGGGCACGAATACTGGGGGGAAGAATCTCCCTGGGAAGTGGACCCCTCCCCTTTCAGGCTGCCTAGCTCACAACGCAGACCTCAGCACACCGGCAGCTCTTTCTTCAGCCCTTAGTTAGCAAACACTCCTTCGTTCATCCATCCATTGAGGAAACATCTCCTCATTCCTTTCTGCCATCGGCAAGTGCTGTCCTCCCAAGGGCCTCATCGTGGCCAAATTCAGGCTAAGCACTGCCTTTCAGACCCAAATCTGACATGGTCACCGGAGCCTGTAGTCCGGACATCAAAACCAACACATAGCAAGCAGTCTATCATGAGAAAACACTTGGAACCTGGTTCCAAGCCAGGCTTCCTTATTTATTATTTATTTATTTATTTATTTTATTGCATTTTAGGTTTTGGGGTACATGTGAAGAACATGCAAGATTGTTGCATAGGTACACACATGGCAGTGTGATTTGCTGCCTTCCCATCACCTATATCTGGCATTTCTCCCCATGCTCTCTCTCCCCAACTCCCCACCCCCGGCTATCTCTCCCCTATTTCCCCCCTACAGACCCCAGTGTGTGATGCTCGCCTCCCTGTGTCCATGCGTTCTCATTGTTCAACACCCACCACCAGGCTTCCTTTGACCTTGATCACATTCTCTCACCTCTCAGGGCCTCCGTGAAAAGAGAAAAGACTTGCACCGCCCAGTCATGGAAACAAATGTGTTAAAGTGCCCAGCACAAGGCAAGTTCTCAATAAATGATGACCAAGACTGTCAATATTACTATTCTAAATAAACAGAACTTGCACCCCCAAACCCGGACAGCCACCCACCTAGGCTTCCTCTGCCCTTCAAGAGAAGGCTGGGCTCTTGGATGCCAAAGCTGGACCCCAGCTCCTGCCAGCCATCTTCTGCAAGGCCTACCTGAGCCTTGCCTTGACTCTGCCAGTCAGAGGCTCCCCAGCTGCCAGCCCTAATCAGCTGCTCCAGCCAAGACCTCAAATTGATTTGCCATCGTTTAGCTGGGAAGCAAGAGCTCTTCTTGACTTGCAGCCAAAATCCATTCTGTGATAGCAAAGTAGTCACCTCCATGGCGGTGTCCAGAGAATGTGATAGAGATCTAGGACACAAGATCTCCATCCTAACGCCCAGAACCCCAGGCTCGCTGCAGCACAGCTCTGGTCCCACTCCCTCCTCCTGCACCTGTGCAGCCACCACGTGTGTACTCTGCAATAGCATGTCCCCTCCTGCACTTTACACGGTCTAATTTGGTGGCTCTAAAACTTTGCAGCACAGGAGACTAGCCTGGGGAAGCCTGGCTCTGGCCCCCCAACAATCTGATTCAATTGATATGGGGTGCATCCTGGGAATGAAGGTGCTTCTTAGTTTGTCAGAGACCGGGTCTTGCTCTGTCACCAAGGCTGGAAGGTCATGGTGTCACCATAGCTCAGTGCAGCCTTGATCTTTTGGACTCAAGTGATCCTCTTGCCTCAGCCTCCCTAGTAGCTGGGACTCCAGGCATGTGCTAACAAACCCACCTAATTTTTGTTTTGTTTTAAGAGATGAGGCCTTGTGTTGTCCAGGCAGGTCTTGAACTCCTGGCTTCAAATTATCCTCCTGCCTCAGCCACCCAGGCATTGGGATTTTCAGTTAAGAGCTCTCTAGGTGGTTCTGACGGGCAGCAAAGTTGGGGAAGTGCTGACTGCTAGTCTAAAGCACACGGCGCTGCCACCCCTGGATGCGTGCACTCAGCATGACTCATTTAGTCACTTGACAATTATTTATTGGGCGCCTACAATGGCTGAGCACTGTTCTAAAGGCTGGAAATGCCTCCGAGAACAAAGTCATGGCCTGCATAAACCCAACATGCTAGTCAAAGGCAGTGGCCAAGAAACAAGATAAGCAAAATTTATAAACTATTAAATAATAATAAATGCTGGCCAGGCACAGTGGCTCACGCCTGTAATCCCAGCACTTTGGGAGGCTGAAGTGGGCAGATCATCTGAGGTCAGGAGTCCAAGACCAGCCTGGCCAACATGGTGAAATCCCATCTCTACTAAAAACACAAAAATTAGCCAAACGTGGTGGTACGCACCTGTAATCCCAGCTACTCGGGAGGCTGAGGCAGGAGAATTGCTTCAACCCGGGAGGCGAAGGTTGCAGTGAGCCGAGATCGTGCCACTGCACTCCAGCCTGGGTTACAGAGCAAAACTCCATCTGAAATAATAATAAAATAAGTGCTTCAGAAGTCACGTGTGGCCAAAGTGGCTTTTGAATGACACCTGAGACCCCCACATACCAGCTTACGGCAATCTGCCCTGTCTACTGCTGAACAGCTCCAATCCCTCACCCCAGGCCTAGACTGAGTCTCCACCTCAGCCATATAGTGACCCCAACTCACATGGTACCCTCAACCCTAGCCACACACTCAGTCTTGACACCAAGCAAAGCACAGAGTGAGGCTTAACCCTAGTGGCAGACCCAGCCTGAGGTCGTGATCGTCTCTGACCATTTGCCTGGGCCCCAAATTCCCCCATGAACCCAGGTCTTGCCCCCTCGCAGCACTGCATGCAGAGAACAAAGCTCCCTAACGCCTGTCTAGCCCTGCTGCCAATCCCAAACTTAGCTCTACTCTCTACAACTTTCCCTACAGAAAACCCACTGGGTTTTCTAAGGATTTTTACTACTGGTGTCTACAGGCACAAGAAAACATATGGGCTAAACAGATGGGAAAAGCCTCCAAGTGGTAAGGTTTTTGAAGCTGGAAGGTCCCTTAGAGAGCATCCAACCTCACCCCCTTACTTTACAGTGAGGCCCAGAGAAGTTCATAAGTAACTTGCTCAAGGTCATGCAGCAAACCAGCAGCAGAACCAGAAATGGAGCCCAGGTCGCCTCTCAGCCCAGTGTTCCTTTTCCTGCCTCCCTAAGACAGAGTAGGGGATATCACCCATCTGGTAAAACAGTGCCCAGGATTTCCTCTGGGAAACCACTTCTCTATTCTCTACCCATGATTTGGGCGAAATCCAATTCAATCATCGCCAAGTGCTCCCCTGGTCCCGTGACTGGTTGACTCAGCACCCAGTTGGGCGAGGTGGGTCAGTGAGATGTGCTGAAACCTCAGTTCCTCCTCCCCGGTGAGCTCAAAGCTGGGGACCGGGAGGCACAAGTGCCGCCTGCCTCACTGCCATCTCACGTGGGCTGGGGATGACGCCAATCCCGGATGAGGAGGAAACTGTGAGATGAAGAGAAATGGAATTGTGGGGGCATTATCTGAACATCCATCAAGCTGAACCTGGAAGAGTTTCTACCTCTGACTTTTTTAGTTCCATGAGTCAATAAAATCCCCTTGTACCTGAAGCCATCTGGGTTGGGTCTGTGTCACGTGCAGGCCTGACGCTTTCTGGCTCTCCCAGAACTGCGCTTCCTACATCAAACCCTCCTGCTCTCAGATCTCAACCATCATCTTGCCCTTGGTTTCTCCCAATTCCTGGAGCTCCACGGGGCATGGTCCCTCCCCCAGCAAGGCTCTGTCTTCTCCAGTGTCCTCCACGTTGTGGCAGGCAGAACCACGTCCCCCACCCCCACAAATATGTCCACTTCCTAACGCCTGGAACCTGTGAATATGTTCTTATGCAGCAAAGAAGAATTAACGCTGCAGATGAAATTAAGCTTTCTAATCATCTGACCTTAAAATAGTAGATTATCCCGGATTATCTGATTGGGTGCAATATAAATACCAATGTCCTTAAAAGTGCAAGAAGGTGGCAGAAGAGCGAGCCAGGGTGATGGGAGTGTGAGGACACAGCCCAACATTTCCGGCTTTAAAGACAGAGAAAGGGCCCATGAGCCGAGGAAAGTGGGCGGCCTTTAGAAGCCAGAATAGGCAAGGAAACAGACTCCCTCCGAGAGCCTCCAGGAGGAACACAGCCCTAACTCACACCTTGACTTTAGCCCAGTGAGATTGAGTCCCATCAGATTTCCGACCTCCAGAACCCTAAGAAAATAACTGTGTTGGTTTAGGCACTGTGTTTGTTACCGCAGCGATGGGAAACCGATATGATATTGGCACTCAAAAGGGTGGTTGACAAACACTACCCCTGAGGCCCTGGATCCGCACTAAGCACAGGCCTGACTCTGAGACGGGCTCTTGCAGACAGCTGGGGCAGGGGCCAGATCTGCAGTCCACTGTGACACAGCACGCTCAGTGCTGCAACGCACGACCTCACAGGATGCTGCCGGAGCCCAGGGTAGGGACACCCAGACCTGCTGGAGGCATTTCCTAGAGGATGCAGAAGCTGAGCTGACTCGAGTTAGCTGGGAGTGCACACCAAAAGCCAGGGTGTGGGGGTCGGAGGCAGGCATTCCAGGCAGAAGGAACTGCAGGAGCAGAGGCTCAGAGGTGGAGGGAGCCTGGCCCCCTGTGGGAACTGGAGGGTGCAAAGAGCTGCAGGGGGATGCGGAAGCAGAGGCTGCGGCGGGGGCCAGGCTGTGCGGGCCTGGAACGCCAAAATAAGATGGGTGAACTTCATCCACAGGGCCGGGGGCCACTGGAAGTTTCAGGCAAGACAGAGACGTAGATGGACAGCCGGACCAAAGTGAAGACTGTGAAATGGTCCAGCAGGGAAGGGAAGGTGTGAAATCTAGGGCTGTGGGGAAGGGAGTGGAGGGAGACACTGGAGAGCTGATCTCCCTGCAGGGGGTCAGAGGAAAGAAACAGAGCTGAGGATGAGTCCAGTTTTCTGTCCTGGGCTAGTACCCTCCCTGAAGACAGGCACCACAGAGGCAGAGCAGATTTGAGGAAAAGATGAGAATGCGGGAGTGTGTGGAGCCCGGAAGCACCCCAGGAGACATCCATGAGGCAGCTGCTCAGCAGAGAGGTCTGAGCTGGAGGTAGGAACTCGAGTCACCACCAATGGCCAGGGAGCACATGGTAACGGGGAGAGAAGAGGCACGGGGAACTGAACCACCTAACAGATGTCTTTCCACATGGAACAAGGGAAAATGCTATGGTCTGCAATATGGGAGCAGGAAGAGGCCCCAAGACTGCAAATAGAAATGGCAGAATTCTCAGAGACAGACAAGGTGGGGTGTGAGGGTCCAATGGATCCCCAGCTCCCAAGCCAAGGAGCCCTCAGGATGGGGGTGCCCTGGGGACCAGCTCTGACATTGATCCAGCTCTCTGCCTGCATCCAAGGATGCCCAAGACATCTCTGCTGCCAGGGAGTAGCTATGGTGATGGTGTAGGCCCTGGAGAAGCCCCAATATCAGTCCTTCCCTAATCAAATGAGACCAAGGGGTTTCCTGGTCCAGGCAGAGCCAATCCCCCCTCCCCCACACAACACACAACTTCCACAGTTGGTTTTTCCCTTCCCACCAAGCACTTCAACGTTGGGAGCATTTAATAACTGGCTGCCAAATCCCCTGGGGACAGGCTAATGAAGCTGCCTCCCTGCCTCCCGCCTTGTCTGGGGCCTTGGCCCCTCCCCACCTCTCCCTGCGTATTCCACGCCTCCCAGGGCCCTCTCCTAAACCTCCCGCCCCCTCCCCTCTGAGCAGTGGGGGCCCAAATTGCTTTAGATGAGAAAGGGAGGCAGGAGACTCAGGCCAGAAAGTGAAGTCTCCCTCTGTGCCTCCTGTTCCAGTGTCCTCAGAATATTTGCTGAGTGACTGTGGGACACAGGCGCACCACCCACCTGCCACATTTTTGGGGTGCTGGATCTCTGGCCTCCAGCAGCAAAGGGGTCCTAGCATGGAAGAAATGGTGTTTGTATGTCAGACGGACTGGTGGGGGTGGAATCTGGCTTCTCTACCTTCCAGTGTGTGACCATGGTGGAAGTTTCCTCGTCTGTGAAATGGGAACGATACCCCCTCAAGCGGAGAGTCTGGAAGGAGACCATGTATGGATGGCACCTGACACAGGGCCTGGTACACAGAATGTTTGCAATAAATTATATGTCAGAATGTTTTCAATTGCACTCCTTGGCAAGGTGAGGTATCCAATCAGGGTGTGGTGGTTGCCCTGGAAACACAGGTTTCTCTACACAAAGGGTCAGCAGATGCCATGGGGACTAAGCTCACCTCTCCGGCTTCCTCTAGGCTGGTTTTATCCCCCAGGGGTTGGTACTAATTTCTAAAACCCCTTTCTTCCTCTTACTTAATCACTGCTAATCCCTGGAGGGCTTGGTCAGGCGGAGTCCCTGGTTCAAGCCAGTGACTCATGGAAGCTCACCCATACTTCCTCCAGATGGCAGTCAGAACAGTGCGGGGAGGGGAAAGGAATGTCCCCGCCCCATCTGAGCAGCTCGCACAGCAACCATGCCTGTTCCCTGACACAAGTTTCCACCCTCAGGGTGGTCATTCTGCCTCTCAGGAGGGCTCCTTGGGCTGTGTGCCCTTCCCCACTTCCCTCCGCTCAGGGGCCCGGTGGCTTTCTCAGCCCAGGCTCAAAGGAGATCTCTGGGCAGCTCTGTCTCCTGCAGACCAGGCTGCAAACTCCTCTGGGGTTCTGTGAAGAACACCAGCTGAGCGTGTTGGCCATCTCTCTTTCTTCTAAGAGCAGAACCCCAACATTACTTTGAGGGACCACCCTTCCCTAATCTCAACCCCTGTAGTTCTAGCTCCCCTGGCCAACTTCAAAGGCGAACCAGAATGGGTTAAAGGATGATCCCATGAAGCGAGTATAACCGGCGAGAACCCCATCTGAAACTTTCACAAGAACCACTGGAAAAGCAGCGCCCCTCCCTCCCTTCCCCTCCCCTCCCAGCCCTCCTCTTCCCTCTCCTTTAGCTGAATGGCCAAATACAGGTCAGGAGCTGCCAGTGTTCCTCCTGCCACCTTCTAAGAAGGGCCCACCTGGGAAGGACAGTCACACAGGGGAAAGCAGAGCTGATGCTGGTGGCAGTCATATGTTTGGGTCTTTGAGTACCAGAGCTGCAGCAGGAGTGAGTCTTGGGAACAGGAGCGCTCATTTTGCTCATTTTGAGGTGAGCTTTGACCGCCAGGCTCAGAGTCACACAGAACTGGGTGTGAGTCCCAGCTCTGCATTCGGCATGCCCGACCTGTGTGACGTTCAGTTACATCCTCTTTGAAATGAGGGTAATGCCTGAAAGCAAGCAGGAGATCCAACATTATTTCCCTTGAGGGAATGTACTACTCCAGCTTCTCCACCTTGCAAACCCCTACCTGGCCCTCAAAACCGTCCTCGAGTGTACAGTTCCGGGGCATTGGGTACATTCTCATTGCTGTACAACCATCAGCACCAACCCCCTCCAGAACTCTTCTCATCTTGATAAGCCAAAACCCTGCACCGCTTAAGCACTCACTTCCCAAGCACCCCAGCCCCGGCACCCACCATTCTGCTTTCTGCCTTTGTGATTCTGACTCCTCCAAAGACCTCATGCAAGTGGAGTCATACAGTATTCGTCCTTTCGCGTCTGGCTTGTTTCACACAGCGTCATGTCCTCAAGGTCCATCCAGGCTGCAGCACGTATCAGGATTTTCCTCCTTCCTAAGGCGGAATCATAGTCCACGTGTGTATGTGCACATTTGGTGCCCGTCGCGAACACTCCGGTTGCCTCTATGCTTTAACTATTGTGAATCGTGCTGCCGTGAACGTGGCAGACAAATGTCTCCTCGAGTCTCTGCTTTTATTTTATTATTTATTTTTGAGACAGAGTCTCGCTCAGTCACCCAGGCTGGAGTGCAGTGGTGCAATCTCAGCTCACTGCAACCTCTGACTCCCTAATTCAAGCGATTCTCCTTCATCAGCCTCCTGAGTAGCTGGGATTACAGGCACCCACCACCACACCCAGCTAATTTTTGTATTTTTAGTGGAGACGGGGTTTCACCATGTTGGTCAGGCTGGTCTTGAGCTCCTGACCTCAAGTGATCCGCCCACCTCGGCCTCCCAAAGTGCTGGGATTACAGGCGTGAGCCACTGTGCCTAGCCAAGTCTCTGCTTTTAATTCTTTTGGGTATATCCCCAGAAGTGGAATGCTGCCTCATATGGTATTTCTATTTTTAACTTTCTGAGAGACTGACATGCTGTTTCCCCAATGTTTCAATGGTGATAATTACTGTATTTCACCAATACTAAGCAGTACATATTTCCACATATTAAAATCACTGAAGTTGGGGGCCATCTTACAATTTGCTGGATGTCAGAGTTTGTGAGCTTTATTTTCTTGGTGGTAGCTAAAATGGAGGCTTACCCCGCAATCAGTGCCATAGTAGATTTGATGAAGTAGTACAGTAATGGTAACGTAGAGAAATGTTTTTAAACATTTGCAGGCCAAAGACAGCACGCCTGAGGGTCAGTCAGACCCAGGGACTGCAGGCTCAGGCTGGAGCTGGCTTCCCCTCATTCCCCCAGCTCTCTGCTGCCTCACCCCATAGAGTGCTGTGTGACCCAGTCCTCAGCCATCTGCCGTTCGCTGAGGAGAGGACCTCAGACACCACCACGGGGGCCTCACACTGGTGCCAGCAAAAGTAGGTGCCAATAATGCGTATTGAATGGAGGAAGCCAGGCAGAGGAATGATTTCAAGACAAATTAGAGTCAAAGGTGGCCTCGTCGTCCACCTGGACTCAGTCTCAGGGCCAGGGATGAGGGTTCACTCCCCAGGGCTGACCCAGCAAAGGATCTGTAGCCAAGAAGTCATTCAAAAAACCAGCTTTCCAGAACCCATGGGCCAAAAGATAGTGACTGTCAGACGGGGCTTTGAGAGATCAACAGTTTAAGCCAAAAAAGGAAGATTTTTGACACAGACCAAAAATCCTGGGGGTCTTGCCCCGGGGAAAGTCAGAGAAGGAAGCCCAGTCCTTAGGGGTCCCAGACCCTTTGTGCAGAGAAACCCACGTTTCCAAGGCAACCACCTCCTCCCAGGCAGGCGATCTCCTCTGCCAAGGAATGCATCTTAAAATATTCTCATGTTTAATATATTAAGAACAAACAGTGTACCAGGCCCCGTGCCAGGGGCTTCATGAGCACGCTCTCACTTAATTCTCACAGGGAGAATCCAGTCCCCGCTTCAGATCGGACGACAGCGGGATGCTCAGGCTCAGCAAGAATAGAAGCCTGACCCCAAGGTCACACACAATTTCATGCAAATCTGTCTGACCCCTGATTTTTTCCCATTTCCCTGGGAAGCTGGGGCCCCTTTGATGCTGGACCCACTTTGATGGACCCCAGAAACATGGCCGGTGGGCCATGCAGTGTGTCTCCAGGCAGCCACACAGACACGTGTCACATGCGGTCACATGAGCCACATTCCTGAATTTAGCACAAGCCCCCACACAGGCCAACCAGTCCGATGCCCCTTGACCCTCTCGATGGAATGACAGGGGCTCCCAGGTAGAGGGAAGTGGGTATCTGGTTTTTTCTAGCATCTGCCCTCCTTTATTTTGCTCACAGCATCTCAGTTTCCCTTCAGGAAACCTCTTTTCCCCAAGTTCCCATGGAGAGGGGCTGCCCTTATCCCCCCAGGTCTAGGGATGACCCCATGTCCCAGGCCTGGACTATGGGTGTCTGCCCCTGGGGTTTATCCTACAGCTATTACTTGCTGGGTGTGGGGCTCAATCTTTCTGCCAGTGTTGTTGAGCTGGCAGGCTGTGGGCCTGGAGCTGCTGGGGGCAATCTTTAACCTCAGTAGGGAGATTGCCTGAGAGTGAGGCCAATGCAGAGGAATTAGAGATGGAGACAGGTGTGTGTGTGTGGAGAGGGAGATGCTACCCACCCTGAGGATGTCTCTCCCTTCCTTTCCACAGGTGTTGATCCCAAAATTAACTCTCCATAAATATACTGCATGCCGAACTTCACCACAGTCTTTTTTCCAGGAACCCAACCTGTTACAGTTGGTGCTGAACATGAGTCAGGAAAGCAGACACTGGGGTGGGAGTTTGGAGCTGAACCACCTGCTCCTCAGCTGGCAATGAGATGCCTGGCATAGAGTGCCCCTGGCCCAGGTGATGAAGGATGCTGGACTTGTGAAAGAAATTCATTAACTGGTGTGATGTATAAGTGTAATAGACTTGAGAAAGACAGGGGTGGAGAGTCGGCAGGGAAGGAATATAACAGTTGAACTGGGTGGCTATTGTTCAACCCACTTGATCTGAAAAACAATAACAAAAAGCTGAACCTGATAAATCAGCAATTAAAGGCTAATGTGAAAGTCAGAGGCCCTTTTGTTGGCATTTAAAGAGGGTCTCATCTGCAGCAAGAGGGCAGAGAAAGCAGAAACCAGGCTCGGGATCCACAGAAGATGTAACTCCAGTCAAGGTGGGTCCACCGTGCCAAGGCCAGGGCCCTGGTTAGAAGAGAGCGCACCCCTGTGGCCAGGCGCAGTGGCTCATGGTTGTAATCCCAGCACTTTGCGAGGCTGAGGTGGGTGGCTCACGAGGTCAGGAGTTTGAGACCAGCCAGGTCAACATGGTGAATCCCTGTCTCTTCTAAAAATACGAAAATTAGCCGGGCGTGGTGGCACACGCCTGTAATCCCAGCTACTCAGGAGGCTGAGGCAGGAGAATTGCTTGAATTTGGGAGGCAGAGGTTGCAGTGAGCTGAGATTACTCCACATGCCACTGCACTCCAGCATGGGCGACATAGCAAGCCTCTGTCCACTCCCCCCCAAAAAAATAAATAAATAAAGAGAGTACAACCCTGACACACAGGCTGGGGACACGTAGGTTGAGGTGCCTACAAACGATGGACTCTAGATCCCCCTGAGCCCTCTGAGCCTGCAGGAATGCCAACCCTGCTGCTGAGGGCTGGCACTCCCTCCCTCCTTGCCTGGACACTGTGCAGAGGCTTCTCCCCAGCCAGGCAACACGTCCCTGGCTCAGGCTCTGCCTCATCTGTCCTCCCGATCACTAGGACAATAACTAGGATGAAGTCACAATAGCAACCCGCTGTGGGCATGTTGGGCCTGATGAGGAAAGATGAGGCTATATCCCAAAGGAGTGGGAGGACCTGGCCAGCACAGGTCTGTGGGAACATGGGACTGGAATCCAAGGGTGCCTGCTCAAGAAGGGGTCAGAAGGTAAGATTGGATAAAGGAGCATTTATCAACTTGGGAGAACTCTCCCAGGATACAGGATTTATTACTCTCACCAGTGGCCCAGGAGATGGTGCAAACTCACTACAGATGGTTCCTAGAAACATGGGAAAAGCAGCAACCAACATGAAGTGAGAAATGACAGGACAGACGGTGAGAAAAGGCACTTGGAGGCCCAGACAGGTGGACCCACCAGAGGAGGTGTGCCATGTAAGGCTGGAACTCCCAGAGGCCTATGCTGTACACAGGACCCAGATGACATCCCACCCCCGACCCAAGGCTGTTAGGAATGCACCACTTAGAAGTTCAGTGATGGCTCCTCTCTGGGGACCAGGGCTGGCAGAAGGAGTTGACATGGTAGAGCCAAGCTCACTCACAGCAATTATCCCAAGGACCTTGGAAAACCAGAAACCATCTGCCTTAGTGCTGCTGTCACAAAATATCATAGGCTGGGTGGCTTATAAAGGAATTTACTTCTAACAGTTCTGTAGGCTGGGAAGTCCAAGATCAAAGTAGGTTTGGTGTCTGCTGAGGGCCCACTTTCTGGCTCCTAGATGGTACCTTCTCACCATGTCCTGAGAGAGTAGAACAGGCAGGGCAGCACGCTGGGGCATCTTTTCATTAGGGCACTAGTCCCATTCATGAGGCTCCACCCTTATGACCCAATCGCCTTCCAAAGCCCCCACCTCCTAATACCCTCACATTGGTGATTAGATTTCAACCCATGAATTTTGGGGAGACACCAACATAGAGACTATGGCACCATCAGAAGGCAGGAAGATGTCATTGTGGTGAGTGGTAGGGTGAGGAGAAGGCCAGGGGAGCCTGACATGCAGAGACCTGTGGAGTGAATACAACTTGGCATCCCTAGGGGCCACATAGATGTGCAGCCAGCAAGGGTACTGCTGTATCTGCATAATCGAAAACAGCAAGGATGAATGGCTGGGAAGCTAAGGACAGTCACCTTAATAAAAAGAAACAATCCCTCCCCCAGCGTACATCCTAAGCGAGTTCTTGGACCTGGAAACTTGATTGACAGAAAGCCCATGTCCCCAGGAGGAAGACCCTCATGATTGCCCACAGCAAGGATTCCCCTATTTCTTCCCAACATTACTCAGGTAACTGTGTACTGGGGAAGGGGAAACCCAGAGCATTAGCATGGCCCCTGCTAAGAGGGCCAGGTGATAAATGGAGTTCTAGCCTAGGTCCAGCTCACAGTGGGTCCACCATCCCATCCTCAGTGGTCTCCAAATGTATAATTGTAATTGACATACTTAGTAATTGACACAAGCCCCCTTATCCTGTGAGGTAAGAGCTATTATAGTGGGGAAATCCAAGTGGAAGCCTCTGAAACTGTCCCTTCTGGCCAAGATGATAAATAAAAAGCAGTATTATATCCCAGGGGATGGCAAAGATGAGTGCTGTTCTCAAAGATGTAAAAGATGCGTGGATGGTCATTCCTATTATAGTCCCATTGAATTCACTAGTCTGTTCCACATGAAAACTACCAGAAGTGCAGCACGTAGTAGCCCAATTGCAGCTTCCTTGCTAGGTGTGGTATTGCTGCTAGAGAAGATTAATATTAATTCAGGGGACCAGGCGCAGTGGCTCATGCCTGTAATCCCAGCACCTTGGGAGGCCAAGGCTAGTGGATCATCTGAAGTCAGGAGTTCAAGACCAGCTTGGTCAGCATGGTAAACCCTATCTCTATTAAAAATACAAAAATTGGCCAGGCATGGTGGTTCATGCCTGTAATCCCAGCTACTTGGGAGGCTGAGGCAGGAGGATCACTTGAACCTGGGAGGCAAAGGTTGCAGTGAGCCACTATACTCCAGCCTGGGTGACAGAGCGAGATTCTGTCTCAAAAAAAAAATTGACTTCAGGTACATGTTATGAAGCCATTAATCTGGTGAATATGTTCTTTTCCATCTCAATCAAGAAAGAGTGAGAAAGAGTGCACATTCACATGAAAGGGACAACAGTATACGTTCACTTTTCACCAGGGCTCTGTTATGACCATTCCAAAAGATCTAGATCGTCAGACACCCTGCAGAACATCACCCTGATCCAGTACACTGATGTCAACATGCTGATCAGGCAGATAGGCAAAGGTACCTAGCATGCTGGAGGCCAAAGGGTGAGAGAGAAAACTACTAAAGATTGAGAGGCCACCACATCAGTAACATTTCTAGGAATTCAATGGTCTGGTGAATACTGGGACATATCTACAAAGTAAAGACAAATTATTTCATCTTTTACCTCCCACCAGTCGTAACAGCTGATAGGTAGGTCTGGAGACAACATATTCCATAGCTGAGAATACTGCTCCAACCCTGTATGGCAGTGCTCTGAAAGGCTGCCAAGACCCAGAGCAAGAAAGGACTCTGCAGAAGCGTCAGGCTGCTGGGGCCGTCAGCCCTACCCCTTAAGCCATACAGCTCAGCAGACCCTATGGTGTCAGCCATGTGAGTGATAGGAAGAGATGCCAGTGACGGACCCAAGCTCCAGTGGAAGAATCCCTTAGGATCTCGAGACTCCCTAGGATTTGGGAGCAAATCCTTACAATTAGCAGCAAAGGATTATACACTTTTGAAAACAGGTCCTGGTGTGTTTGTGCTACCAGCCCTGGTATGACACAGAACACCTAGACTTGAGACACCGAGTGATCAGGCAGCCAGAACTGCCTGTCATGAGCTGGGTCTGCCAGACCCAATCAGTCTAACATGGTGGGGGCATCCCGGATCAAACATGAGCAGGCCTTGAGGACACCAGCAAGCTACGTGGCAGGCAAGTAGCCTAGCCCCCACGTCATCCACACTGTGGTACCAGCACCCTCAGCTCATACAAATGGCCACATGGGGGATTCCCATGCCACCAGCTGAAGAGGATGAAACTGAGATTGTTTTGGCTTGGCATGTGGCAGATGACTGCATTGGTCCCCTCCTGAAAAGACCAGGAAGAGAGACCTGTTCCAGATAGACATGTGCCTTTCCTGCCTTCTCTACTCAGGGTTTTATGAAGTGTGTGATTCACTGGCACAGGATGCCACATAACATCACTTCTGACTCAACAGCCCATCTTATAGCAATAACCCTGGAGGGGCAGGAGTGGGCTGGCCCATGACCAGGGATCCACTGGTAATACTGCCCACCACATGACCCCAAAGCTGCCGGCCCAATGGTGCATTGTGATGGCCTGTTGAAGACAGAGCTGCAATGTCAGTTCAGAAACAAGCCTTCACAAGGTTTCAGTACCATCTTCCAAGACGCAGTATCACTCCAAGTGAAATACTACATATGGCACTGCATCCCCACTGGGCAGAATACACGGGTCTAGGAACCTAAGGGTAGAAGCTTAAGTGGCCCAGTGGCCCATTTAGAGAATTTGTGCTTTCTGTCCCTCAACTCTGGGTTCTGTAGGTCTAGAAGTCCTTGTTTCCAAAGACACAATATTTCTGCAAGGTGACAAAGCCAGAGTCCCTCAAAGACAAAGCACTGCTGCCTCCTTGGCACTCTGGGTTTCTTGTCCTTGCATCAGGGACCAGCGGTAAGAAGAGGAGTCACATCCTGGCATCCAGAAGGGGTTGCACTTGGGGACTGGGAGGAATATGTCTGACATCCAGGTGATGTCCTTGGGTGCTTCTTGGTACTCCCTTGCCCAGTTTTGATGGTAAGTTGCCAAGTGTAGGAACCTTGGCCTGAAAATGGCATGGTGACCAGGGTCTTAGTTCCCTCAGGTAATCGGAAGACCAACAGAGATGTCGTCTGAGAGTTAGGTGATCTATAATGGGCAGTGGAGTGGGCAGCTAAGGATGTCAACTGCAGCCCTGAGACCCCAAAACTTCAGAGGCAGAGGCTGGAGTTCATCTAATTTTCCTCTTCAAGTTTCCTCCTGGAAGAGCTTCTCACAGAACTTACAGGAAGTGGATCCAAGAGGTGGACTGTGAAGGACTCTGTAAGGTGCCACCAAGGTCCCTCTGCAGGAATAAAGAACTTATGACCCCAGCTGCTGGGAGTACCACCTGCAGAAAGTTAACAGCCCTAATACTCTACTCCCAGGGCGGCTTACATCCAGTGACCTGACCAATGTGGGGTGCCAAGTACCTGACCTTTTGCCTTGACTCAGGACAGTCCTGAGGCATCATCACATCCTCAGGCCAGCTGAGGCTTCTGCTGAAATAGCATCATAGGTGGGCCTTCTGCTTTGCCCACGCCTGCTTCTCCCTGCTCCCTTCCAGTGGTATTGGCTTCAGGAGCACTGACTAAAGAGCCCCTACACGCTTCATCTCAGAGACCTGCCCAAGCTCATACTCAGACCCGGAGTGGCAGAAACAAACCTCAGACTCATTGTTACTGTCCAAAGCCCAGAAACTGGGAAAATCAGCATGTGCAGGACTCAGAAGTGAGAAACAGAGCAGATACCTTGGATGCAATGAAGATTTGAACCCCATATAAGGAATGAGTCTAATTACCTTAGGCTGCTCGTGGTGATGTTGCTAAGTTTCTGCTCAGAGGATGTGGAAAAGGAGATATTCCAGAAAAACAGAGCAGTCCCCTCACCCATCTCAGGCTTTGGGGTTATTGAGATCAGAGGATATCAGAGCTTTAACTTCCTAGCTGTGGGGCCTTAGCAAACCACTCCACCTCCCCAAGCCTGTTTCCCCCACTCCAATCTGGAGCCAATAAGATGCACCTGTGATTCTTTCGTAGATGACATTGGGGTTCCCAGTGCACAGAAATCTCTCAGTAAATGTGGCCATTATTATTCAAGAGCCGAGGAGGCTAATTAGCCTCACTGCTGATGCAACAGGAATTCACAGCGCGGGGACTGGCCTGCCGAAGGGAGGACAAGGCTGGAACATCTCATTTTGACAAATGGCTTTTGTTTACCCACGACTGGCAAACAAACGCTCCACAACGTGCAGCTAATCACCTAAAAATAACAGCACATATGTTCCCTCTGAGGAGTGTTCCTTGCTAACAAGCACAGCGGCCGTGGGCTGCTGGGGGTGGGGTGGGGACACTCTGCACTCCTCTCTCCCTCCCTGCCCCCAGCCGTCCTCCCGCACCCGCATCCATCCTGCCGCCCAGCCCTGTCTGCAGCACCACGCACAAACCAGTCTCCCTTCTGCTTCCCTGCCCCGCCACCAAGTCTCCGCTGCTGTCCTGGGGCAGGGCTTGTGCCACAGTCCCCTCTCCACCCTCCTGGCCTCGCTCCACCCCCCTCCACCCTGCCGCAGAGGCAGCTTTCTAACACACATATCTGACTCTGTCATTCCCCTGCTGGGAACTCTGCATGTCTCTCTGCCTCGAGGCCATGCCAGTCTCATTTCCCACACCGCCTGGACCTGACCATCAGCGTTCACCAGGGCCTTCCAGCCTCCAGGCCTCTGCAGATGTTGGAGTAGGGCTGCTTCTCCACCTACACACCTCCTCCGCTCTCGGGCAGGTGCTCCGCTCTAAGTGACATCCCAGCTGATGACGAATGAATGAGCTCTCTCTGCACTCCAGGTCCATGTGCCCAGCTGCCCACTGCACATCTCCTCCTGTTGTCCAGTAGGCATCTCTGATCCATGTGTTCAGAACCACATGCAAACACACACACACACACAGGATCCTCATCTCTAAACCATGTGTCCAGAACCACATGCAAACACACACACATGCACACACACACACACACACAGGATCCTTATCTCTGAACCATGTGTCCAGAACCATATGCCCAGAACCATATGCGCGCGCGCGCGCACACACACACATACACACATACAGGATCCTCATCTCTGAACCATGTGTCCAGAACCACACACAAACACACACACATGCGCACACACACACACGGGATCCTCATCTCTGAACCATGTGTCCAGAACCACACACAAACACACACACACGCGCACACACACACACGGGATCCTCATCTCTGAACAATGTGTCCAGAACCACACGCAAACACACACACACACACACACACATACGGGATCCTCATCTCTGAACAATGTGTCCAGAACCACACGCAAACACACATACACACAGGGGATCCTCCTGCAATCTTTCTGGTTGCTCAGACTCAAAGCCCTGGAATCCTCCATGTCCCCCTCCTCTCCCATCCCACAACCAACCCATTAGCAAATGGGGTCAGCTCTGTCTTCAAAACACACACAGACTCCCCTCAGCACCTGTACATTACCTCCTGGCGCCTCTGTCCCACCTCCCACCTCCAGCGCACGCCCCCCACTTCAGCCTTTGCCAGCCACACTCTGCTCACAACCCAGGACCCTTTAAAACTGGTCACACCCAGTCTCTTCTGCACCCCAAAGCCTTCAGTGGCTTCCATCTCAGAATCAAGCCAAAGCCCTAGAGAGACCACAACGAGGGTGGCCAGATCTCAGAAACAAAAAGGCAGGATGCCCTTTAGGTTTGAATTTCAAGGACATGCTAAGTGAAATAAGCCAGACACAGAAAAACAAATACCACGTGATGTCACATGGACATGTGAAATCTGAAAAAGTCAAATTCATCGAAGCAGAAAGTAGAGTGGTGGGTACCAGAGGCTGAGGGCAGGGTGAGGACTGGGGAGCTGTGGGTCAAAGGACACAAAGTTCCAGTTAGTCAGGAAGAAAGAGCACAAGCTCTCCATGGTACACCGTGGTGACAGAATGACAGCGTACTGTATTCTTGAAAATCGCTAAGAGTAGATTTTAAGTGTTCTCACCACAGGAAAAAAAAATGATGTGGGAAGTAATGCATATGTTAATTAGCTCAATTTAGTCATCCCATAAATGAATACATCTTCCAAAACATCGTGTTGTAGGCCACAAGTATATACAATTTTTATTGGTCAATTAAAACAATGTTTTACAAAGAAGAAAGGGATATTAGGAAATAAAAATCTTTTTTTGAATTTCAGGGAAAGGCAAACTTGCGTGGCACACATTTATACTAAAAAACGACTTGTTGTTTATCTGAGATGCCAGTGTAATCGGGCATCCTGTATTTTTCCAGCAGCCAGACCTACAAAGCCTGAGATGACCCGGGCCACCCCAAACCCTGTTGTACCTCACAGCCCCCCACTTCCTCTGCGGCTTGGGTATCCTGCTTTTCCTGGGGATCCAGAAAGAGTCCCTCCACTTCAGGAATGCACCTGCCATCCCCTCTGCTCCCGATGTCCCTGTGGCCCACTCCCCTGGCCCCTGCAGGTCTCTGCCCAGATGCCGCCTCTCGCCGAGGCCTGCCCTGACCAGCCCGTACAAAGCAGCCCTGTCATTACTCCACTCACTGCTCCGTGGCTTTTATGACCTTCCACAGAAAGCTGTCTCCTTGAAGGCAGAGTTTCATCTCTGCTGTCCACAGCTGTGTCCCCACACTGCAGACAGTGCCCGGCATGTAGTAGGCAGTCAATAAATTTTTCCCAAATAAATGATGTCCCTACTGCCCCACCCCGGCCACCTGGCAAACTCCTTAAACCACAAGGACAGCTCTATGGCCTCTCCTCTGCAAAGCTCTCCCTGACCACACATGTGTCCTGCAGGCAGGGAGAGCCTCCTCACTAGACGAAGAGTCCCTCTGAGGTGGCACTGGTGTCCCATCCACCTTTTTATCCCCAGTGCCACATCGATGCCAGTGTGGGAGGTGCTCGGTACACCTGCAAGTGGATGAACCAGTGAATGAATATCTGAGTGAGCAAAGAAATAAACAACATAGGAGCCAAGGAGAATTCTGTCTCTAAGGCTCCCTGCGGGGGCTGATTTGATTCCTGTTGCTCCTAAAGGAAGACTTTCGATGTTTATCCCCACTGGGTAGAGAACAATGAAGAAGGAGATGGTGATGCCCTTCCCTCCTCTCTAGTCCACATTCTACAAAGTGTGTCCACCTCATTCCGTGATCCTCTCACCAGCCTGAGAGGCAGCTATCACTACCCCATGATTCAGATGAAGAGACACAGGTCCCAGAACATGAAGCAAGTTACTGGAGCCATACCGGGAGAGGCAGGAGGAGATGCAGCTGGGACCCGGCCCCAGCCCATCTAACCCTGAAGGCCTCCATGCCCCGCTGCCTCTCCAGCTTGCCCAGGGTTACAGTGACCCATGCAGGCCTCCCGAGCAGAGAGGAGAGAGAAGTCAGGCTGCACAAGAGGACAGGGACCCTGCCCAAGGCAGAGCTGCTTTGCCCGCTCTTCCCCTCGGGCATCCTGGGGACCCGACCCTGTTGTCCACCCACGTATGCACTGTTGTAACTCTGTCTTTGATCACGGTTCCATTGCCCACACCAGCTTCGGAGCCAGTCCTCCATAGGCATCTGCCCTGAATCATTTCATTTGTCTCAAAAGATTTTTGATATTAATGTCATTCTGCACTAATGAGTCCAGCCCACTTGGTCCCAGCTGGAGCCTCCATTTTCTGCTGATTAATTGGTACAGAACTCTTGGGGGGAGCAAGGGGAGGGGAGGGGAAGAAAGAGGTGGGGGAAGAGAAACGGAGAGAAGAGCCATTTCCAGAGCAGAAATAGGTTTCCTCTGCTCACCAGTGATTATTCTCCCTAACCGGAAGCCTTCAGCTAGTTATGGGGCAGAAACCAGAGGGCCACACCCTCCTCAGCCACTTAACTGTCCCCACTTCAGGAAAACTGAGACCTGTGGATACTGTCCCAGGGTTTAAAGCAGGGTCTGGAGGAAAGCACAGGTTAAGAACTGGTAGACTTGGGCCAGTGCAGTGGCTCACACCTGTAATCCTAGCACTTTGGGAGGCCAAGGCAAGTGGATTACTTGAGGTCAGGATTTCAAGCCCAGCCTGGCCAACATGGTGAAACCCCACCACTACTGAAAATATAAAAATTAGCCAGGTATCATGGCAAGTGCCTGTAATCCCAGCTACTTGGGAGGCTGAGACAGGAGAATTGCTTGAACCCAGGAGGAGGAGGTTGCAGTGAGCCGAGATTGTGCCTGCACTCCAGCCTGGATGACAGAGACTCTGTCTCAAAAAAAAAAAAAAAAAAATCGGTAGACTTGGGTTCTGACTCATCCCAGCTCTGCTCGGTATTGCCCTGGGCAAGTCACTGGCCTCCCTATGCCTCATTTTACATCTGTAAAATGGGGACAGCAATCCCACCAAAGCACAGAGTTGAAAGCTCTTGGATTTGACAACTTGGCTTTCAATTCCATATCTTCCATTTAGCAGGGCTGTGTGGCCGTGGGCAAGCTGCTTCACCTCATATGCAAAATGGAAATATTAACAGCAGCCACCTGATGGGGCTGCATCGAGGACCGAAGGAGAGATAAGGGAGGTGCAGTGCCCTGCCTGGCGCCCAGCAGGATCAGTAAATGGAGGCTACTGTTACCACATCTGGAAATAGCCACCTGATTAAGCAAAGCATGTGACTCTACTCGGTGGAATATTATGCAGGCACCAAAATGGATACACAGTAGATGGTGCAGCCCAGGAAATGCCTTTGTCCAAATGCCTCCCTCACTAGAGCTATTCAAGGGAATAATCATCTCCATTTTACAGAAGGGATAGCTGAGGCTCATAGAAGGGGCTTGAGCGGTCCCAGGTCACAGAGTAAGTAAATGGCTGAGCTGGGAATTGAATACAGAGAAAACCTGCCTCAAAATGCAGACTGTGTCCTCTTAGTCACAATTCCTGCACACCATATTTTAGAAACTGATTTGCTGAAGTCATGAGCCTGCAGGCATTTCATTTTGGTTTCTGTCCTGGTGATCATGATGTTGCTGTGCCATTGATAATCATTTTTTAAGGCGGATAATAATGCCTGACCTGCACTCCCCACCTGGCTGATGTGCAGAGCAAAGGAGCTAAAGGTTTGTGTGGGCTCTGGCAATAGGACAGAGCATGTGAGCGACAGGTAGCATCATTCCAGCACCGGGGTGGCTTGGCTTCAAACTACACAGGCATTCATTCATTTATTCTACAAGCACTTATTGAGCCTAAAGTTATATGTTCTAGCCTCAGAGGACACAGCAGGGAACAAGAGAAATTACATAGTCCTGACTTCTTAGAGCTGACATCTCTGGGGAGAAGACAGACAATAGACAAATAAACAGATACAAATATTAGAGAGGAAAATAAAGCAGGATCAGGGCATTTCGGGGTGTAGCTCCTTTGTTCATGATGTCATGGAAGGCCTCTCTGGTAAGGGGCCATAGGAGGCTGAGGTTTAAACAAAGGAGATAAACCATGATATCCAAGGGAAAAGCATCTGGGCCTAGAAACAGCAAGTGCAAAGGTCCATAGTCCGTTGGGGCTGCTATAACAAAATGCCATAAAATGGGATGCTTATAAACAACATAATTGGCTTCTAACCATTCTGGAAGCTGGGAAGATCAGGGCATCAGCAGATTCAGCGTCTAATGACAGACAGCCTGCTTTCTGGTTCATAGATGGCACTTTCTCACCATGTCCCCACACAGTGGAAAGGACAGTGCAGGTCTCTGGGACCTCTTGGATGAGGGCACTAATTCCATTTGTGAGGGCCCCACCCTCATGACCTACTCATCTCCCAAAGTCCCCACCTTCCTAACACCCTCACACTGGGGGTTAGGTTTCAACATACAGATTCACAAGGACACAGTTGGACCCCAGCAGGCCCTGAGGCTGAATTATACCTGCGAAGTTCAGGAAACAACCAGGAGGCCAGTGTGGCTGCGGCAAGTAGGGGAAGGAGATGGAGAAGACGTTTGGTGGGCCGCAGATGCTGCAGGGCCTCACAGGCCACCGTAGGAACTTCAGCATTTACCATCTAGCGTGAAGGATCTGGCTTGTCATTCTCTCATTGGCTGTATTGTTTGCATTTCAAAGGATATGAAATTTCCCAACAATTTCCCATTTCTGACCAGATAAAACCTGAACTCCCAGATGTGGCATTCAAAGGCTTTCAGATTAAGGGGAGGACAGGGAGGTGTGCGGTACCCCACTTTACTTTCCAGCCTCCAATCCCCCAACTCCCCACCATACAGCGTCACCCCTGCCCCTCCCTCACCACCCTCCATCGCACCTCTGTGCCTTTGCCCGTGCAGGGCTCTCTGCCTGCCTTCACTCAGGCTGACACTCAAATACTTGGGGAGCACCTCCCGAGTGCCAGGCCCTGTGGGAGGGGCTGGGGAAACAGTGGTGAGCAAAACTAACCCCATCTCTGCTCATCTGGCTTCTAGCACAGAAGACAAACACTAACCTGGTTAAGTGCAGGAAATAAGTAATTACCATGATGGGGAACTGTGGGCCGCGGCAATGCTCACTGGGTGCCTGACTGCTCTGGAGTGAGGGTAATCAGGGAGCCCTGATGAGGGAGCATTGAAGCTGAGACACAGAATGAGCAGCAGTCAGCCCAGGAAAGAGGTGGGAAGAACAACTAGCCCCCTGGAACAGCACAGTGAAGGGAGGAGGGAAGGAGGGAGGAAGAGGGCAGAGCTCGCCCAACCTTCTGAGCCAGGCCAGGAAGGGAGCTCAGCAAACAGGCAGCACCCGCCTGGCTCAGCACTAGGTAAACAGGACTCTGCCCCGCACCTGCTGCCTCCTCACAGCCCGCAGCTGCAAGGGATAAATATTTGCCTACAGACCTGTCTAACCTAATGAGTGTTTGGGCATCTGCCAGGCAGGCCTGGCTGGAGGGGAGCTGGCAGGAAGGGGGACAGTCCTGGCGGATTCCAGCGCCTCACGGCCTGAAGCCGTGAGACGTAGGACCCGAACCTAGAAAGAAACCACAGCCAGGAACCACGGGCAGCATATCACCAAAGGCCTTCCCTAGTGCTTCAGAGGGGTTAGGAAGGCCTGACACCAGGAAACCAAGGACAGAGTGACCCCAAAAAGGGCAGCCCACCCCCACACCTGACCACAGCTGCCAACCGCAGAGCAACAGCTGCCTGTGTCCTCCGCCCTTTCCCGCTCATTTCTCCTCCTCCTCCTTCGAAATACACTAAATGCATGCTGGGAATAAATTAATTCTGTATCAGATAGTTGAGAGAATTGCAGAATTATGCATCTCCACCTTGTGCCTTTTGAATTTTTGTGCATTATTGGGTATTGAAATGAATAAACAAAATCACAAGGTGCTCATGTTCATCATTTTAAAAAATCAAATTGTAAAGAAGATAAATTTATTGAAAATAGAACTTCCCTGATTCCCTAATTCTACTTCCCAACTTATCTTCATCTTAACTTTGGTAAGATTTCATTTTCAACATAAATAGCATCACATCACACATCCTGTTCTCCCCTAACGACATAGTTTACCCTGGGCACCTTTCCACTCCCACACATCTGGGACTTCGTCATTCTTTTTAGCAGCGAAAATGTTTTCTATGACTTGGATGTACTGGGATTCATGTAGACCCATTTTGGTGGGCATTTGTTTCCAGTTTTCTTTTCTTTTCTTTAGGTTTTGGGGGGTTTTCTTCTATTAAAAATAACTCTACTGAACAGCCTTTTACTTGCATCTCTGCATATTTGTTGGAGTTTCTTTGGAGAATAGATTCTAAACCGGAGGGCAAATGGCTTGTACACTGTTTACATTTCACAGACATTGCCACACTGCCCTCCAAAGATGCTGTGCCCCTTCCCCTGCTACCGCCACAGCCCAAGAAAGAGCCTATTTCCCTGCCCTCAGCTGTTAGGAAACCTTTAGCTCTTTGACAAACTCATGAGTGAAAGATGATAGTTGCTTCGTTTGTATTTATTTATTACTGAAGTTGGGCATCTTTTAGAGATATGTCATTTGTGTTTTTTGATGAACCGCTTCATTATGCACTTTACACAGCTTTTGTAGGGCATTCTTTCCTTATTTTGTTTCAGCAATGTTTTAGCACCTGCTCTGCAGCGGATATTGTGTTCAACACTCTGCTGTGAAACAGGATAGAGTGCGTCTGCACTGAAGCAGGGGCCAGAAGCAAAGAACATTTCCTGTGTGGGCCATTCCCAACACAAAAGGGAGGTCACCAAGCCTTAAATCTGGTGAGACTTGAAGCATCTGATTACAAATGGATTGAGCCTCCATTTCCTTATCAGTAAAACAGAAAAATAATTCCTGTCCCTTGGTAAGAAAAAGCAGAAAACTGTATGTATAAGTCAGGATAGTTTTAGTTGCTAGTGACAGAAAATCAGTCAAAACTGGCATAAACAAAAAGGAAGCTTACTGGTTCATGTGACTAAAAGCTTCAACTTCAGGCATGGCTGGATCCAGGTGCTCAAACATCATCAAGCATCATCTGGCTCGCTCCATATTTCTGCTCTGCTTTCCCCTGTGTTAGCTGCATTCTCAACCTGGAAATACTGAGACAGCCCCCAATAGTTCGAGACTTATATCCTATTGATTCAACCGTCCATGGAGAGCAGCTCCAGCAAAAACGCAGGGATTAGCTGTGATTGGTCTGGACTGGGTCATGCATCCATCCTCAGGCTAATTACTGAGGCCTAGGTGATAGATGATATAGATTCACCAGGCCTAGAGCTGAGGGATGAGAATGAGTCCCACATGCAGCATGTGACCTGAGCAGGAAGATGAAGAAATTCAGCTGCCATTACCAAAAGAAAGGACAGGGTAAAACTACAGATGTCCCTATGCTGGACTTTAGTCCTGCCTCAGCTATGTGACTCTGGAAAAGTTATTTCTCCTCTCCAGCCCTTGAGTTCCCCACCTGTAAGATTCTGACTTCAAACTCAATTGCTGATTTTTATGCCTTTTGTAGCAGAAAACTTTTACTTTTCAATAAACAATACATGGAACCCAATACATAGGATAGATAAGAGCTATGTTTTATTAGAAATGTTATTTGTGTTTTTTTGTTTTATTTTACTTTAAGTTCTGGGATACACATGCAGAACTTGTAGATTTATTGCATATGTATACATGAGCCATGGTGGTTTGCCGCACCTATGAACCCAACATCTAGGTTTTAAGCCCCACGTGCATTAGGTATTTGTCCTAATGCTCTCCCTCCCCTGCTTCTCACCCCCCAACAGGACCCGGTGTATGATGTTTCCCTCCCTGTGTCCATGTGTTCTCATTATTCAATTCCCACTTATGAATGAGAACATGTGGTGTTTGGTTTTCTGTTACTGTGTGAGTTTGCTGAGGATGATGGCTTCCAGCTTCATCCATGTCCCTGCAAAGACATGATCTCATTCTTTTTTATGGCTGCATAGTATTCCATGGTGTATATGTGCCACATTTTCTTTATCCAGTCTATCGTTGATGGGTTTTTGGTTGGGTTGGTTCCAAAGTCTTTGCTATTGTAAATAGTGCTGTAATAAACATATGTGTGCATGTGTCTTTATAGTAGAATGATTTATAATCCTTTGGATATATACCCAGTAATGGGATTGCTGGGTCAAATGGTATTTCTGGTTCTAGATCCTTGAGGAATCACCACACTGTCTTCTACAATGGTTGAACTAATTTACACTCCTACCAGCAGTATAAAAATGTTCCTGTTTCTCCACAGCCTTACCAGCATCTGTTGTTTCCTGACTTTCTAATAATCACCAATCTAACTGGCGTGAGATGGTATCTCATTGTGGCTTTGATTTGCAAGAAATGTTATTTGTTTAATCCAGTATTAGTCAGGATAGACCAGAATCTACTATGTTAAATAAATCCCAACATCTCAGTGGCTTAACATGCAAAGGTTTGCTTCTCGCTCCTGTCACTGATCAGTGAAGATCTTCTCTATCCCTCAACCAGTGGTCCAGAGACCCACCCTTGCACCATCTGTGGTTCTGCCATGATAAAGCGCTGGCCTCCATGGAAGGGGAAGAAGGCACATACTCCACTTCTGCCCACATCCCAGGGGCCCTCAGCATCTAGTTACAGGCCTCTATTCAAATGCAAGGGACTCTGGAAAATGTAATCTTCCTCTACCGGAAAAGGAAAATGACACTATATATTCTATAATATTTACATATTATAAGGTCATTGAGAACAAAGAGGTTGTTTTGATAGATCAAAAAGAATAAGAAATTCGGTTGGGTGCGGTGGCTCATACCTGGAATTCCCTAATTTTAGGAGGCTGGGACAGCTGGATCACTTGAGGTCAGGAGTTCAAGACCAGCCTGGCCAACATAGTGAAACCCTGTCTCTATTAAAAATACAAAAGTTAGCCAGGCATGGTGGTGGGAGCCTGTAATCCCAGCTACTTGGGAGGCTGAGGCAGGAGGATTGCTTGAACCACTGCACACCAGCCTGGGCAACAGAGCGAGACTCCATTCTCAAAAAAAAAAAAAAAGAATAAGAAATTAAATATTATGGATGACAGATACAGTCATGTCTCAACCTCAGCACTGCTTTAAGCTTCAAAACTTTTAAACTTTTTAAAGTTACAAATATACTAAGAAAATCCCAGGTCACCAAGTAATAGCAGTTGATAATCCTAGCAGTATTTAGAACCTTGCTTTGCCTGCAACTTTTGGGTCCTCTTTACTTAAACAGAGATAGCAGGACAAACTTCAGTGTCAAACTTGCTGACAACTGAGTTAGCATAAGAAACTGCCGGCCATCTCCAAATGCTAACATTTGGTATGCAGTATATCCAAGGAGGGTTGTTCTGTTTATTACAATGTTCAAATCCACATTTAAAATGGAAAGCTCAAATACAGTGTTTGTGGAGGGCTCTGTTTTGGAGAGCACAGTGCCAGATGACCTTTGGGCTTCATAATGCATGCATCTAAGTTGAGAACGGCCAGGGGTCTTCAGGCAAGATGCTTCCCCTCATTAGCCCTTGTTTTTCTCATTATAATAGGGAAGGCTCAGCAAACCCAAGGGCCTAGACCAGAAAACAAATAAACAGACCACACACACACACACACACACACACACACACACACACACACAGATCTTTTGCTTTGGGTGAAGGCATCTGCCATGTTGTGACAATGCTCAGGTAGACTGGATGGGGCAATGAAGAAAGGACCTCAGGCTTCCACACATCAGCCACTGAAAAGTCTGGAGACGTCTGCTTCAACTGGAAGATGTATTGCAACCTCATGAGAGACTCTGAGCCAGAACCATCCAGCTAAGCTGCCTTCAGATATCTAACACTCAGGCACTGTGAGATAAAAATATTTGCGGTGTTAAATGCTATGTTTTGGAGTACTTTGTTACCCAGCAGCAGATAACTAATACAGATGATAAAGGGAATGATTTCATCTTAGGTGTGATACTGGTAGTGTGATTATGCAGGAGAATCTCCCTATTTTTAGGATTTTCAGTCCAATGTATTTAGTGATTTAGTGCTGATACCATGCATGCCTGTGACTCAGTTGACTACCTACAACTTAATAACCTGCAAAGGCCATTAGCATGAAACTGCCATTTTTATAGATCAAAAATGGCCAAATATAAGCAATTTTGCATGCAATATAAATTAATATGTGAGAACGATAGCCTATGGCCCTTTTCTAGTCTGATGTTTTTTTAACATGTTTTATTTTAATCTTACAAATTGGGACGTTTCACATGGAAAACAGATTTCTGGTCTCTCTTTAGAAAAAAATATCTTTAAAAGAAAACAGAGGGAAATCTTTGTGATCATAGATTAGGGACAGCCTTCTTAGCTATAACACTAGAAGAATGGCCCAAAAAAGAAAAAGTTGATCAATTGGACTTCATCGAAATTCTGTTCTTCAAAAGATATTGCTAAGAGAAGGCAATCAAAACCCACAGACTTGAGAGAACATATTTGCAAACTACATATCAGATTTTTAAAAATCTTATATCCAGACTATCTGAAGAAGCTTCAAGTCACAAAAGACTACAGATTATATGATTCCATTTTACGAGATGTACAGAATAGGCCAATCCATAGAGAGACAGAAGTAAGTAGTTGCTTAGGGCAGGAGCAGAGGGGTTATTATGGGGCTTGGAGTGATACCTAAAAGACTGGGGTTTCTCTTTGAGGTAATGAATATGCTTTAAAACGGTCGGTGGTGATGACTGTACAACTCTGTGAATGTGCTAAAGTATTTAGCCTGAGCCCTGAAGCACGCCCTACCCCCCCCACTTCATTTTCCTCTGTACCACTTACCACCATCTCACAAATATCTCACAGATTTGCTTATTATCCTTATCATCCCACAGAATATAAGAATCATGACAGGGCCAGGCTCACGCCTGTAATCCCAGCGCTTTGGAAGTCCAAGGCAGGTGGATCAACTAAGGTCAGGAGTTTGAGACCAGCCTGACCAACATGGTGAAACCACATCTCTACTTGAAAAAAAATAAACAAAATTAGCAGGGCATAGTGGTGCATGCCTGTAATCCTAGCTACTCAGGAAGCTGAGGCAGGAGAATCGCTTGAGCCCAGGAGGGGCAGGTTGCGGTAAGCCAAGATCGTGCCATTGCACTGCAGCCTGGGCAACAAGAGCAAAAATCCTTCTTAAAAAAAAAAAAAAAGAATAATGAATGACAGCAGCAGAGACACTGTTTAATTCATTGCTGTGTCCTCACCACCAAGAACAGTGTCTGAATCGCAGCCAGGAGCTTAATAAAATATTTGTGAAATAAATTAATCCTTTTCTTTTTAAGAGGCAGTGTCTCATTCTGTCACCCAGGCTGGAGTGCAGTGGCACAATCACAGCTCGCTGCAGCCTTGACCTCCTGGGCTCAAACCATCCTCCCACCTCAGGCTTCCAAGTGGCTGGGACTAAAAGTGCATGCCACCATGCCCCGCTGAATCCGTTTTACAGATGGGGAAACAAGGTCTCAACAGCTAGTAAGATCTGGCTCTTACATGGGTTTGACTTTAAAGAACGTTCTCTTAACCAGAGTCTGGCAGAGAGGGCCTCAGAGAACAGGCTTTGGAGTTAGAAAAGCCTTGGCTTAAATTAGTGGCTATTAACATTTGAGAATCATTGACCCCTTTGAGAATCTGTTGAAAGTTTTGCATTCTTTACCCTGGGAAATGGACAAAAACATAAGCAAAAAACATTTTGCAGATGAATTCAGGAACACATGGATACTTTGGTACCTTCCTGAGTGTCTTTAGTGTGTGTCTTTGAATAGTCATTTCATCCCCCTGAGCCTCAGTCAATGCTATGAAGTGAGGATAATGAGATTGACCTTACATGGTTGCCTGGAAGATCTAATAAGATCAGTACGAATATTTGAGGTTCAAATATTGTCAGGCCCCCTTTCCCCTTCCCTACCTGAGCCTGGGTTCCAGGCTGGCCTCTCCCTTCTCCCAGCTTGTATGACTCTCAAACCCTTGTATTCTATGAGCCTTAGTGCCCCCTGCCCAAGAAAACAGGATTATTGCTCTTTTAATGGAATAACTCAAATGAGACAGGAGAAGCCCTCAGGAAACACAAAAGCCCTAGAAACGTTTCCCAAGACATTCCTTCTGCCTGCTGTAAATTGTTTTACTTTTTTAATTTCAGCTACAAAAAGTGTTCTGAAGTCCATGCCTTAGGAGCTCAAGGATAATGTGGGTAAAATCCCATTTCACCAAATCCTATTATAGTGCCCCTTTCCCATGGAAGGCTGCTCTTACCTCTGGATCGCAGCCTCCTATGGAGGCCAAACTGACTTGCCTTTGTCCCCAGCCACCCTAGCTATTCACTAATCCTTTGTAGATCTTAGTAAGTGAATCTGGAAAATGCTACCCTGACCCAAAAATGAGGGCCACCCCACAGGGTTCATCGAAATGAGAGTCAACATGCAGGTTTTGTTTGGTTTGGGACAAACCAAAGGACAGTGATCTCTAAACAGGAACTATGAAAAGATATATAACCAAGGCAGCTTTCTTTCAAATATTTGAAGCCAGGAGCAGTGGCTCACACCTATAATCCCAGCACTTCGGCAAGCTGAGGTGGGTGGATCACCTGCGGTCAGGAGTTCAAGACCAGCTTGGCCAACATAGTGAAACCCCATCTCTACTAACAAAATAAATACAAAAAATTAGCTGGGCATGGTGACAGGTGCCTGTAATCCCAGTTACTAGGGAGGCTGAGGCAGGAGAATCACTTGAACCCAGGAGGTGGAGGTTACAGTGAGCCAAGATTGCACCATTGCACTCCAGCCTGAGACACAAGAGCAAACCTCTGTCTCAAAAAAAATTTTTTTGAACCACATAGTCATATCTGAACAGATGCCTAGATGAGGTATTCAGAGTGTCCCAGTGAGAAGAGGTGATGAGAGCATCAAAACTAATGAAACTAGATGGATAATAACTGTTTTATCAGACCAGAGGAAGGAGAAACCTAGGCTAATAGCGGGGAAGCTCAGAAGCCAGTCAATTAGCACTGTAAGACTTCAGAAAGGCTCAGGAATTGAAGGCACCAAGTACCTCTGAAAAAGGCGTGAAGATGGGGCTTAAGGCAGGTAGTCTGGTTGAAAGTCTGTTTAAGAAGCACTTGGAATCAAATGATCAAACAGCATCACCAGTAGCAATCCCTCCAGACTTATGCCTCCGGGTGAAGTACATAGCTTTGGTTATGATATCTTCCTGGGAAGATGTTTAACCTGAATTTAAAAGGCCCGTAGACTAAACAATCAATCCATAGAAAATAAGGGGATACAGGAACAAGTCAAGCGAGGAAATAATCAGCAAGCCTAGATTGTGGGATATTCTAGAAGACTGACCTCTTCCAAAAGCCAATGTCATAGATTAGAAAGGCCAAAGAGATACAACAGCCAAATGCGATGGATCTTGGGTTTGTTTCCTTTTTTTTAACTAGGCCATTTGGAGAAATTTGAAGATGAACTAGATATTAGATGGTGAGATAACCAGCCTCCAAGATGGGCCACAGTGATTCCCACCCCCACGCCCATACGTAGTCCCTCCTGCATTATACTAGGATTAGTCTATGTGTCTAATACCTTACTGCAGAAGTGATGGTATGTCACTGCTGTGAACGGTTATAAAAGACTACAGCTTCTGACTTGGGTACTTGCGCGCTCGCTCGCTCTCTCTTTCATGTGCGCGCACGTGCACACAAACACACACACACACACAAAGATCTTTTGCTTTGGGTGAAGGCATCTGCCATGTTGTGACAATGCTCAGGTAGACTGGATGGGGCAATGAAGAAAGGACCTCAGGCTTCCACACATCAGCCACTGAAAAGTCTGGAGACGTCTGCTTCAACTGGAAGATTTATTGCAACCTCATGAGAGACTCTGAGCCAGAACCATCCAGCTAAGCTGCCTTCAGATATCTAACACTCAGGCACTGTGAGATAAAAATATTTGCGGTGTTAAATGCTATGTTTTGGAGTACTTTGTTACCCAGCAGCAGATAACTAATACAGATGATAAAGGGAATGATTTCATCTTCTTAGATGTGATTCTGGTAGTGTGATTATGCAGGAGAATCTCCTTATTTTTAGGAGTTTCATTCCAATGTATTTAGTGATTTAGTGGTGATATGTCCTGACACCTCTACACTTTAGTTTCAAATGGTTCAGCAAATATATAAACATGGTGCGTGCACGTGCGTGCGCGTGCACACACACACACACACAAATACTAAGTTCCTGAATCTGGGTGGTAAGTATACAAATAATCATTGTATCATTCTTTTAACAACTCTATATCTTTGAAAATTCTCATAATAAAAACTTAAAGAACTACTGCTTCTAGTCAAGATGAAGTAACAGAATTCTGACTTAACCTATCATTAAAAACAACCAAGAAACCATTAAAAATATATGAAATAGGCCAGGAAACAGTGGCTCACACTTGTAATCCCAGCACTTTGGGAGGCCAAGCCGGGTGGATCACTTGAGGCCAGGAGTTCAAGACCAGCCTGGGCAACATGGCGAAACCCCATCTTTACTAAAAGTACAAAAATTAGCCTGGCATGGTGGCAGGCGCCTGTAATCCCAGCTACTTAGGAGGCTGAGGCAGAAGAATTGCTTGATCCCAGGAGGCGGAGGTTCCAGTGAGCCAAGATTGTGTGTGTGTGTGTGTGTGTGTACATACATATATATACACACACACATATATATACACATATACACACATACATAAAACAATAAAATAGCAGTTTCCAAAACCCTGGACATCAGACAACAACAAAGGACAGTGATCTCTGAGAGATACAAAATAAGATCAGCCCTGTAATTTCCCCCCATCACTGTATTAACAGAGATTCCCAACCACAACCCAGGGCAGACAAAGTAAGGCAAATCCCAGCAGACTCCCTAACTTGAGGAGTTAGAGCTTCTTCTCAGGGTCTGCCTACAAACTCTTCTTGGTGTTAAAATCTTCCATTCACTGAAAGAAAATAGTAACTGATAAACCATTTGGAAAGCAAGCTTCTTTTTACTTTTCAGGGCTGAATATCTCCATTGGCCTATGTGTGCATATGAGAGTAAGGAATTTCTTCTAATAGGTTCTTGATATCTGCCTACAAACTCCTTTTTGTCTTGAGATTTTCTACTCCAGGAAGAGAGACCAAAGCAGAGTTTCTAGACCAGGTTGTGGAGAAAAGATAACTGCCCAGAGAAAGGGCACCAGAAATCTGCAGTGGGTCTCCCTCAAGGAAATGAAAGAATACTCGTCCACTCATGTATGCAAGAAAAATACCTGAGGCTAGGCTAGGCATGCTTGCACACACCTACAGTTCCAGCTACTCAGGAGGCTGAGGTGGGAAGATCGCTTGAGCCCAGGAGTTTCAGATTATTGTGTGATGCCCGTGCCTGTGAACAGCCACTGCACTCCAGCCTGGGCAACACAGTGAGACCTCATCTCTAAAACAAAACAAAACAAAATATAAAAGAAACCTGAGGCTGTGGGGAAAGAAAAAAAACATCTGAAAGGAGTCAAAGCAATAGTATCTGTCACTCACACAGGGCTAAGAACAGTGCTTATTGACACCAGACAGTAAAACCAACAAATTCATGGAGCATTGGGTGGAGTACTCACAAGGGTCTTTCCTTAGTCATGTGGGATAATTAGTCCTAGACTAAGCATTGCTCTAAACCTTCCTAACAAATAATAAAAGCAAGACCCCAGAAAGATCAAACTATTTCCAAGTAAATTGCATTCCAGAGCAAATATTCATAAAAATACAAACATATTCAACATCTGACAAAGTAAAATTCACAAATGGCATTCAGTCAGGGATTATCAAACATGCACAGAGGTGGTAAAAACACAAACCATAATGAAGTCAGTAATCAATAAATCAAACTGACCAAGACCTGATACAGATGTAAGAATTAGTAAAGACAGTCTGGGCGCAGTGGCTCATGCCTACAATCCCAGCACTTTGGGAGGCCGAGGTGTGTGGATCACTTGAGGCCAAGAGTTTGAGACCAGCCTGGCCAACACGCGAAGCCCAACCTCTACTAAAAATACAAAAGTCAAGCGTCATGGCAAGCACCTGTAATCCCAGGGACTCAGGAAGCTGAAGCAGGAGAATCACTTGAACCCAGGAGGCAAAGGTTGCAGTGAGCCAAGATCGTACCACTGAACTCTAGCCTGGGCAACAAAGCAAGACTCCATCTCAAAAAAAAAAAAAGAATCAGCAAATAAGGACATTAAAACAGTTATGAGAATTATATTCTATAAATTCAAAATTAAATAGAGATATGGAAGATATAAAAAATACCCAAGTCAAACTTCTAGAGATAAAATCTATAATGTGTAAGAGGAAAAATACATTGTCTAAAATTAAGAGCAGATGAGACATTGCAGAAGAAAAGATTAGTAAACTTAAAGACATAGAAATTAAAACTACTCATAATTACACAGGAAGAAAAAAGAAGAAAATAAAAAGAGCATCAACAACTCTAAGTCTAAAATGTAATAACTTAATTGAAATCGACCAATTACTTGATGGACACAATCTACCAAAACTCACACAAAGAAAAACAAACAATCTGAATAGACATGTATCCATAACAAAATTGAACCAGAATTAATAACCTTCCAAAACAGAAAACACCAGGTCCAGTTGATTTCACTGATAAACTGTACCACTTGAGGAAGAAATGATAGCAATTCTCTATAATCTCTTCCAGAAAATAGAAGTGGAGGGAACACTTCTTAACTTATTCCATGAGTCCAGCATTACCCTAATATCAAAATCAGATAAATTACAAGAAAGGAAGTCTTCAGATCAATATCTTTCATGAACACAGATGCAAAAATTCTCAGCAAAACATTAGCAAATCAAATTCAACAATGTATTTTTTAAAAACAAATGCCATGGCCAAGTGGAATTTATTACAGGTATGCAAAGCTGGTCTGACATTCAAACAGCAGCAACGATGGTAGAATGAGGCATGCTGCTGCAAACTGGCCTCTTGGCCAGGGGACCAGCTGGTCTCTGGGAGGCCAAGTGTGACTGTTAGACTGCAAGGAGAAGAGAAAACATATTGGCCAGAGGAAAGAAATGGAATATTTTTCCTCCCTCCCTTACAGAGGAGAGTAATAATCTACATTAAAGCAAAGGTCTTAAGTAGGGGAATATAAACTACTGGAAATTGTATGCACAATTACACATTTTTGTAGGAAGAAGAAGGTCCATAATATCAGCAGATTCTCAAACACAACAGTGTTCCATAAAGGCCTGAGAACCACTTCTCTGCGACTTCTGACATCTTTTTAAATCAACCCCAGTGCAGTTTCCTTATCATAGGAAGAACATTTTTTCTCAACGTTTAGGTGCTTTTATATGCATCTCAACAAAAAAATCTGGACTTGGCAAGTGTCTCTACGCTGTCTCCTAAAGCAGCAGCCCTGCTTTTTTTATCCAGTTACTTTCTCTATTCTTGAAATGTGGACGTCTCTTCCCTACACATTACCTCCGTGGCTTGAAATGGAAAAGGCCACTTTTCTTTTTGTTCCACCTCTCAGATTCAACACGGAGAAGCCCCCAGGATTGCAGTTATCCTGTCAACTTCTCCAGGAAGAAAAAAGCAACTAACATGGGTCTTCTGCCACTATGTCCTTAATTATAAAGACATCATTTTGCAAGCTGAAGACTGATGTTTCCTTTGAAACAGGTGCTTAGGTGGTAATATTTGTGAATTATTTACTTTTCATTCCAAACAAGAAGACTAAATAAATAGCAAGAACTGATAACCTCAGGATCTTTTTCTTCTGTCAGCCATTATCATGAGACTACAGCAGCAAATTCCAAGTATGTGGTTCTAATTTGAAATGAAAGATGCTAAGAAGTTACATATATTTACATATCTAAATCCTGGCTCATCCTGTAACATGGATTTACTGAGTAAGAACAAAGGACCAATTTCGCAAGTAAACCTTTGATGTGATAAAGAAGTCTAAAGACAAGATAACAAAGTGAATTTCATCTGCAATTAAAATCATCACAGTCTCTGCACAAGTAGTTTTTAAAAACATTCAAAAGTCAATAAACATAATCTATCACATCAAGAAGCCAAAGAAAAAAATCATATGCTCATATGAATAAATGGATAAAAAGCCTTTGACAAAATCCAACCTCCATCGTGATAAAAATTCAGCAAACTAGAAACAGAGGAGAAATTCCTCTATTTAATACAGAACATCTATAAAAAACCTACAGCTAATGTCATACTTCATGATGAGAAACTGGATGTCTTCCCCCTAAGATTAGGATGTACTCTCTCATTCCTACACAACATTGTACTGGAAGTTCCAACTCATACCCTAAGACAAGAAAAGGAGATAAATCTACACAGATTGGAAAGAAATAAATGAAACAGTCCTTGTTCACAGATGACATGATTCTTATGTTTAAAAAATCCTAAAGAATTAAGAAAAGAAAACTGGAACCAATGATCAATTGTAGCAACGTTACCAGAATAAAAGGTTAATACATAAGTCAATTGTTTTCCTTTATACTGGCAACAAACCATTGAAATTTGAAATTTCAAATACAATACCATTTATATTAGCATTAAAAAATAAATATTTAGTTACAACTCTAATAAAATATATATATATAAGATCTATATGAGGAAAACTACAAAACTGAGGAAAGAAAAGAAATCTAAATAAATAGATATTTCATGTTTATGGAGAAGAAGACTCAATATTGCCAAGATGTCAGCTGATGTATAGATTCAATGCCATCCCAGTCAAAATTTCAGCATTATTCTGTGGATATTGACAAACTGGTTCTAAAATGTATATGGAAAGATGAAAGACCCAGAATATACAACACAGTACTAAGGAAAAACAGTCAGGGAACAGACAATTAATATCTGACTTCAAGACTTACTGTAAAGCTACAGTAATCAAGACAGTATAGTATTAGCAAAAGAATAGATGAATAGATCAACGGAACAGAACAGAGACCAAAGAATAGACCTATACAAGTAGTCAACAGATCTTTGACAAAGGAGCAAAGGCAATTCAAGGATAGCAAAGGCAATGGAGCAAGGGTAGTCTTTTCAACAAATGGTGCTGAAACAAGTGGACATGCAACATTACATGCAGAAACAACAGGGAGGGAAGGAAGGAAGAAGGAAGGGAGGGTGGGAGGGAGCGAGAGAGGGAGGGAGGGATGGAGCGAGGGAGGGAAGGAATCTAGACACAGACCTTTCATAAAAATTAGCTCAAAATGAATCATAGACCTAAATGTAAATTACTAGAAGATGACATAGGAGAAAATCTAAATAACCCTGGGTTTGGCAATGACTTTTATTATACAACACCAAAACCCCGATCCATGAAAGAAATACCTGAAAAATTGAACTTCATTAAAATTACAAACTTCTGATCTGAGGGAGTTCCTGATAAGAGAATGCAAAGACAAGTCACACATTAGGAGAAAATGTTTGCCAAACACATGAAAGACTGGCATCCAAAATGTGTGAAGATCTTTTAAAACTCAACAATAAGAAGCAAAAAAGTCAATTTTAAAATGGCAAAAGATCTAAACAGACACCTCATCCAAGAAGATATATGAATTACAAACAAGCATATAAAAGGTGCTCCACATCATATGTCTTTAGGAAATTGCAAATCAAGCCAACAATGGGATAGCACCAAAAATCTGACAATACCAGAGACTAATAAGGATGCAAACCCATAGGAACTCTCATTTATTGCTGGTGGGAATACAAAATGTTGCAGCCACTCTGAAAGACAATTTGGCAGTTTCTTACAAAATTAAACATACTCTTAACCACACAATCCAGCAACCATGTTCCTAGGTACTTAAGTAATTGGGTTGAAAACATATGCCCACACAAAAAGCTGCATATGAATGTTTATTATGGCTTTATTCATAATTGCCCCAAACTGGAAGCAACCAAGATGTCCTTCAGTAGGTGAATGGTAAAAATAAACATATATACAATAGAATATTACTGATGGATAAAAAGAGATGAGCTATCTAGCCATGGCAAGACATGAAGGACGCGTAAATAGGTATTGCTAAATGAAAGAAGTCAGTTTGAAAAAGGCTACATACTGTGCGATTCCATCTATATGACATTTTGGAAAGGGCAAAACTAGAGCGACAATAAAAGACAGCGGTATCCAGAAAGAGAGGAAGCGGGTACATACAGGTGGAGCACAGGGATTTTTTTCAAGGCAGAGAAATTGTTCTATATGCTACTGTAATGGTGGATACATGACATCATGCATTTGTCAAAATACCTAGAATGTACAACACAGAGTGAACCCTAATGTAAACTATAGACCTGAGTTAGCAATAATGCATCAGTATTGGTTCATCAATTGTAACTAATGTGTCACACTAAAAAACTATAGGAAGGAGAGGGGAGAATGGACATATGGGAATTATGTGCATCATTTTTCTGTACATCTAAAACTGCTCTAAAAAATAAAGTCTATTGATTTTTAAAAGGCATCAGTGAGTTGTGGAACAAGGTGAAGCAGCCAATGATGTATATAATTTGAGTCACCAAATAACAGGAGCGAGGTGGGGACAGAAAAAATATGTGAAGAAACAATGACCAAAAATTTTCTAAACTTACCATAGATAGATCCAAGAAGCTTCTTTAGAATCCAAGCACACAACCACATCAAAAAAAAAAAAACTGAAGAAAATTACACATTATAATCCAATTTATAAAGACCAGTTGGCAAGAGAACATCTTAAAGGCAGCTAGAGAAAAAGCCATGTCATGTAGAGAGAAACCAAAATAAGGATGGCACAGATTTCCTGTCAGAAATAAGGCAATCAAGAAGACAGCAGAGTAACATTACACTATTGAAAGAAAACGTTCTCAATATAATTGACAATAAAATAGTTTCACTATACTTAGCTAAAATATTGAAAATGAAAGTGAAGACTTACAAAAGCTGAAGAAATTAATCACCAGCAGACCCACACTATCAGAAATATTAAAGTGAGTCCTTCTGGCAGAAAAAAATAATACCAATGATAATCTAGACAAAGGAATGAAGAATACCAAAAATGGCAACTATGTCAGTAAATATATAAGATTTTTTCTTATTTTTTGAAAATCCTTATGTAAAATTCACTATAGAAAAATACTGACAATGTATTGTGGATTTTAAAACATAAGCAAAAGTAAGATACATGACAATAATAGTATAAAGAACAGGAAGAACGTAATAGAAGCACATTGTTGTAAGCTTCTTATACTGCACATGAAGTATTATAACAGTACTTGCTTGTAGATTGCAAAAAGTAAACATATACCTTGTAACCCCTAAAACTACTACTAAAATAACAAAACAAAGAACTATAGCTAATAAATTTACTAATAGTGCACCATGTATAATGGAATCACAGGCCAGGTGCGGTGGTCCACGCCTGTAATCTCAGCACTTTGGGAAGTCAAGGCAGGTGAATTACTTGAGGCCAGGAGTTGGAGACCAGTCTGGTCAATATAGCGAAATCCCATCTCTACTAAAAATACAAAAAAATTAGCTGGGCATGGTGGTGCATACCTGTAATCTCCGCTACTCAGGAGGCTGAGGCACAAGGATCACTTGAACCCAGGAGGTTGAGGTTGTAGTGAGCTGAGAATGCACCACTGCACTCTAGCCTGGGCAACAGAGCAAGACTCTGTCTCAAAAAATAAAAGAAAATAAAATGGAATCATTAAAAAAAATTAATCCAGAAGGATACTGAATGTTCCCAAAGCAAAGAAACAATAAAATGTTTGAGATGATGACTATGCTAGCTACTGATCTGATCACCATACATTATATGTATTGACACATCGCTATATTTTCCATGAATATATACAATATTATTTGTCAATTTTAAAAAATAAAATGAAAATTAATCCACAAGAAGTTAGAACAAAAGGAAAAAGGAAACAAAGAACGATGGGAAATAGAACACAAATAATAAGATGATAGACTTAAAAGTAACTATATTAATAAACACATCAAATGTAAGTAATCTTAAACACTCCCAATGAAAATACAGGAATTATCAGATTGCATTTTTTAAAAGGCAGGACCAGACTATATGCTGTCTACAAGAAACACACTTTAAATATGAAGACACCAATAGCTTAAGAGTAAAAAGATGGAAGAATATGTAGCATGTTAACACAGTTCAAAGATAGTTGGAGTGGCTATATTAATATTAGACAAGGTATATTTCAGAGCAAAGACTATTATAAGATAAAAAGAAGTTCATTTTGTAATAAAGGGGGACAATTAAAAGAACATAACAATTCTAAACATCTATATATCTAATAACAGTTTCAAAATACATGAAGTAAAAACTGATAGCACTACAGAGAGAAATTTTAAAAAATCCACGATTATAGTCAGAAATTTTAATATCTTCAACAATGAATAGAACAACTGTATAGAAAGTCAACAAGGATATAGAAGATGAACAACACTCTCAATCAATTTGACCCGATGGACATTTACAGAACGTTCCATCCAACAACAGCAGAATACACGTTCTTCTCAAGTGTATATAGAACATTTATCAAGATAGACCACATTCCGGGTCATAAAACAAGTCTCGATAAATTCAAAAGGATTCAAGTCATAAGAAGTGTGTTATCTGGGCTGGGCGCGGTGGCTCACGCCTATAATCCCAGCACTTTGGGAGGCCGAGGCAGGTGGATCATGAAGTCAAGAGTTCGAGACCATCCTGGTCAACATGGTGAAACCCTGTCTCTACAAAAAATACAAAAATTAGCTGGGCATGGTGGCACGTGCCTGTAGTCCCAGCTACTCAGGAGGCTGAGATGGGAGGATTGCTTCAGCCCAGAAGGTTGAGGCTACAGTGAGCTATACTCCAGTCTGGGAAACAGAGCAAGACCCTGTCTCAAAAGAAAAAAGAAGAAAAGAAAAGAATCAGATCTTAAATCAGTGAGTCCAACTGTCCCTTTACAAAACTAGAAATAAGAAGAGATATTAAATTTAAAATAAACAAAGTGGCTGGGTGCCTGTAATCCCAGCATATTGAGAGGCTGAGGCAGACGATCACTTGAGGTCAGGAGTTCAAGACCAGCCTGGCCAACATGGTGAAACACCGTTTCTACCAAAAATACAAAAATTAGCCAATTGTGGTAGTATGTTCCTGTAGTCCCAGCTACTCAAGAGGCTGAGGCACAAGAATCACTTGAACCCAGGAGGCAGAGGTTGCAGTGAGCCAAGTCACACTACTGCACTATAGCCAGGGCAACAGAGCGAGACCCTATCTCAAATAATAGCAATCATCATCATCATCATCAAAGAAAATAGTGAGAGTGAACATGAATAAACTACAAAATAGAAAAACAATACAGAAAATCAATACAAATGAAAGCCAGTCATTTAAAAAGATAAATAAAATTGATAAACTTCTAGCCAGATAGATCAGGAAAAAAGGAAAGAAAATAAAAACTATCAAGATCAAAAATAAGAGAAGTAGTATCACTACAGGTTCTACAGACATTAAAAGGATAAGAGAATATTGTGAACTCTTTATGCCAATAAATCTGAAAACTTACATTAAGTAGACAAATTCACTGAAAGATACAAACCACAAAGGGTCACTGAAGAAGCAATAGTTAAGGGGAATAGCCCTTTATCTATTTTAGAAGTTGCAGTTGTAGTTAAAACCTTCCCACAAAGAAAACTTTCAGTCCCAATCACTTCATTGTGAATGTTATCAAATATTAGGGGAATAAGAAACACCAGTTCTACACAAACTCTTCCAAAAAATTGAAGAGGAGCAAATATCCCCCCAATTTGTTCCATGAAGAAAGCATTACCCAGATACCAAAACTAGAAAAAAACATGGTGAGAAAAGAAAACTACAGACCAGGGCCGGGCGCGGTGGCTCACGCCTGTAATCCCAGCACTTTGGGAGGCCGAGGCGGGCGGATCACGAGGTCAAGAGATCGAGACCATCCTGGTCAACATGGTGAAACCCCGTCTCTACTAAAAAAATACAAAAAAAATAGCTGGGCACGGTGGCGCGTGCCTGTAATCCCAGCTACTCAGGAGGCTGAGGCAGGAGAATTGCCTGAACCCAGGAGGTGGAGGTTGCGGTGAGCCGAGATCGCGCCATTGCACTCCAGCCTGGGTAAAAAGAGTAAAACTCCGTCTCAAAAAAAAAAGAAAAGAAAACTACAGACCAATAACACTCATAAATACAGAGAGGGGAAAAAAAAAGTCTAAACAAATTTTAGCAATTTGAATCTGACAACATACTAAAAGAATAATAACCAATTGGACTGACTATGTGTCTGAAATTAAAGGTCGGTCATTATTAGAAAAATCAATCAATGTAACACACAATAGTAACAAATAAAAAACAGAAACCATATGATCACTTACACAGATATAAAAAGCATTCAAAAGAAATTCAGTGCCCATTCCTGATTTTTTTTAGAAAAAATCTCAGAAAACTAGGAATAGAAAAGAACTTACCCTGATAAAAATCACCTGCAAACCACCCACAACAAATATCACACTGAATGCTTTCCTCCTGAGATCAGAAACAAGACAAGACAAGCTATCACTGGAGTTAGTTCTGGAGTTTGTAGCCAGTAATAAAAGGGAAAAAAAAATACATAAAAGGCATCCTGAGTAGAAAGGAAGAAGTAAAACTGTATTTGTGTACGTAGAAAATCCAAATAAATCTGCAAAAAAGCTACTAGTACTAATAAATCACTTTGGGCAAGATTGCAGGATACAAGATGTGTAGACTAAGGCAATTATATGTTTGTATGCCAGGAGGAATCAGAAATTACAACTTTTTAAAATATCATTTTCACATTAAAAATGTGAAACGGAGACCGTTGACAAAAGATGCAGAAGACTCTAAACTATGAAACCTTGCTGAAAGAAGCTCTCAAAGACAAACGAGTAGAAAGATAAACCTGGCTATCGGGTGAAAATAGTCAATATTTAACATGTCAGCTCTCCCCAGATTGATCCCTATATTCAACATAATCTTAATCAAAATATCGGGAAGCTTTTTTTGTACGAATTGGCAAGCTAATTTTAAAATTCTGGCAAAGGAGCTAGAACTCACACACACTCACACAAATTTACACACATATTATTAGGTTGGTGCAAAAGTCATTGCAGTTTTTGCCATTACTATCTAGAGCAAAAACCGCAATTACTTTTGCACCAACCTAATAGAATGGGTTAAATGAAAAAAGACTGACCATGACAAGTATTGGTGAGAATGTAGAGGAAATGGCATTCTCACAGCGGTGCAGTTAAACATATGCTTACCATGTGATCCAGCCATTCCACTCTTAGGAAATTCCCAAGATAAAAGAAAATGTATATCCATACAAAAACCTGTACACAAATGTTCAGAGCAGCTTTGTTTGTAATAGCCAAAAACTGAAAATAATTCAGGTGGCCATCAACAAATTATGATATAGCCATTCAATTGAATATTATTGAGCAATAAAAAGGAATGAAATATTTATGCAAACAACATAGATTAATCTCAAAAGTAATTATGCTGAGTGAAAGAAGCCAGACAAAAAAGTCTAAAAAAGTGTTTAGATTCTATCTAAAACACTAAGGAATGCAAACTCAATTATAGTAACACAAATCAGAACAGTGTTTTCTTATGGGAGGGTGGCATCCATGGGGGAGTGAGACAGTCAAGAAGATACCGTTGGGGCAATGGCTATGTTCACTATCTCAATTGTGGTAATGGTTTCATGGATGTATACATCTGTGAAAGTTTATAAAACTGTATACTTTAAACATATGCAGTTTACTGTAAATCAACCATATTTCAATAAAGATGAGCAACCACTTAAAGCACAGAGGAACGTGTTAAATGATACCACAAGAATGCAATCCACAAAATCCACCCTGTGAGAAACTCTACAGGCAAATGACCCAGTGTCTTCAACAAGTAAATTGCAAGAAAAAAGAAAAAGAACCCGTGGAGAACTTTATGTTAAATAAACTTAAGATATCTATCAACTAATGGCAACGATCCTGATTTGAATCTGATTCAGACATCCAATTAGAAACTTCAGGCTGGGCACAGTGGCTCACACCTGTAATCCCAGCACTGAGGCCAGGAGTTCAAGACCAGCCTGGCCAACATGGTGAAACTCCATCTCTACTAAAAATACAAAAAAACAAAAAAATAGCTACGTGTAGTGGTGCATGCCTGTAGTCCCAGCTATTCAGGAGGCTGAGGATCACTTGAACCCAAGAGGCAGCAGTTGCAATGAGCCGAGATCGCGCAACTGCACTCCAACCTGGGCAATGGAACAAGATTCTGTCTCAAAAACAAAAACAAACAAAAAAAGTTGAGCATTGTGTATTTTATGATAATAAGAAGGTATTTTAAATTTTTTAGGTGTGATAATATTGTAGTTATAATTTTTTTCTTTTCTTTTCTTTTCTTTTTTTTTTTTTTTTTTTTGAGATAGGGGTCTCACTCTGTCACCCAGGCTGGAGTACAGTGGTGCAATCACTGCTCACTGTGGCTTTGACTTCCTGGGCTCAGGCAGTCCTCCCACCTCAGCCTCCCAAATAGCTGACATTACAGGTGCACACCACCATCCCAAGCTAAATATTTGTATTTTTTGTAGTATAGATAGGGTTTTGCCATGTTGCCCAAGCTAATCTCAAACTCCTGGACTCAAACAATCCACCCACCTCAGTTTCCCAAAGTGATAGGATTACAGGTGTGAGCCACCATGTCCAGCCTTAAAAGTATCTTATTTAGAGATGTGCCTAAGATTTATTCACTCCCTCCCCAAGAACAAATTTTTGCCCCCTTTGAAACTCTCTTAACCCTGGTTGAGAACACATGCATTATATCAGGTTGGCGCAAAAGTAGTTGTGGTTTTTGCCATTACTTTCAATGGCAAAAACCACAACTACTTTTGCACCAATCTGACACTATTCTACTTTCGTGTGTTTCTAAGTTTTCATTAAAATTGTTAAAATATACTTTTTAAGAAAAACAAGAGTGTAATCACTCATATAACAAATCACTGGTGAGGGAAAAACCCATGGACATGGCTTTTGAGCTGACAAGACCCAGAACTCAAATAGCATCAAGACTAACTCGTCAGTTGAGAAGATTGTGTTTATACTTTAAACCATAGAGGGGATTTATGACTCCCATATAAGGAGAAGCTAGAGATAGGGTGGGCTTTGGGGAAGAACTGGCTAGACTCAGGATCTCTGCTTATGTCTCCTCCTTAAGAATCAATCTCAGGCTGGGTATGGTGGCTCACATCTGTAATCCTAGCACTTTGGGAGGCCAAGACAGGTGGCTCACCTGAGGTCAGGAGTTCGAGAACAGCCTGGCCAACATGGTGAAAACTTGTCCTACTAAAAATGCAAAAATCAGCCAGGAGTGGTGGCGGGAGCCTGTAATCCCACCTACTTGGGAGGCTGAGGCAAGAGAATAGCTTGAACCCAGGAGGCAGAGTTTGCAGTGAACCAAGATCACACCATTGCCTTCCAGCCTGGGCAACAGAGCAAAGCTCCATCTTAAAAAATAAATAAACAAATAAATAAATAAATACAAACTATTCTAAGACTGGCTTGCTTGCTGGTCCCAAAATGGAAGCTCACTGGGTAGCTGCATGCTTCCTGGTTCTCATCCAACAGGAAAGAGACACTGCACCTCAGCATTCAGTACAAGTCTTTAATTCACTCTGATTGGACCAGCCTTGGTAACTGCCCATCTTGGGCAGTTTCTGCAGCGGGGAAACGGAATGTGCTGCACGCCCAGCCCAGGCCAAGTGGTCCCCTCTGGAGTCATGGGGATAGGGAGAGTTGATGTTTCTAGAACTATATAGCTTCTAAACAGAAATCAGGGCTTTGGGAGGGAGAAAAGAGAAACTCCCCATCTTTTCCTTACTTTATTGGCGTATCTGTTTAATTTGTTCAAGTCAGTGTCTCCACCAGGTTAAGAATGTGTCTGTCAGATGATCTAACAAGACCCACCATTACCCTTTGCTAAGGGGTAAATAGGGTTATGAGCTCCGATTTTAAATAAAAAATCTCAGAAAAGGATGTGATTGGCCTGGTTTGAGTCATGTGCTCATGCCTGGACCAATTACTATTGCCATGGAGGTGAAATGGTATGATTGGCACAGCTAGAGTCAAATGCCCATCCCCAGGCAGGGAGGCAGTGCTGGAGATACAGCTCCTGTTTCCCTGAAGTCAGAGGGTTGCTCTCAGGTGGACAAAATATTTGGAGTTCTCTCAATGGTATTTATCAAACAGGGTTATTATGAAAATGTACAATTGAGTTTCCTTTTCTCTTGGGTATCCATTGAGTCTTTAATCCTAGATTTCTTTCCCAAGCCCCCATTCCACCCCACCTTCCAGCTCGGAATTTAACAAGTGGAAGAGCAGGCCCTGGGAAGAAACAAAACAATACAAAATATTGGATGACTTCTATGGAAGCAGGCTCTGACTCCCCCATGAACATCTTTCTCATCTCAAATCAATAAAGTAAAATAAATGCAGAGGGGTTTTGAATGAACCACCATATCTGTGAGACACAGACTCCTCACCTGTAAATGGAATTAGTAACAGAACCTACCTCACAGGGTAAATGCGATATGAAGTGGGCTGATGCACATGAGATGCATTCCAAGCATATGGTAGATACTTAATAAATGGTAGCTATTATGTTCCATTCTATTCTACACTTTAAATAACCTAGTCAGAAGGAAATCTCACTAAAAATAAATTACCCAAGTACATTTCAAAATCTCCATAGCCAAAAAAAGACCACATCACCTTCTTCCCAGGAAACACCTGTGCCTCGGTGTAGCACCCACCAGTGCCCCCACCTGCAACTCTGCACACCAGACTGAGTCTTCCTCCACCTTGTTTCTCAGAGATCTGAGGATCTGCACATTAGCCTCCCACCACCTCCCTCCCCACCCGCCAGTCATCTGTGCTGCCCACCCTGGCAAGCTGTCTCCCTAACACCTCACCTACTCACGGCTTCATTATTTTATTTCCCACCTTTCTCACTCAGAAAAAGGGGAGGAGCAGGGATAATTCTACATGCCAGGAGACAATGGGAGCCAGCTGGACCTAGATCCTGTCCCGCAAGGCCACGCCATCCACCCATAGCTCCTGCAAGCCTACCCATTGGCCTTCTGGTACTCCCTCCTCCCTTCCCTTGCCTCTCTGACCATCCCAACTTGAGCAACTAGTACTCCTTACCCCTTACCTCTTCCCTAATCCCTCCTCTCCACTTTCCATGAACGCTCGTAAATCCAGGCCAAGTTCCAGACCCCCAGGTCTACAGCTCTGGCAAAAAGCCCAATTCTCCTATCTGGAAGGATACATGAGGTAAAAGGCACACTCCCTTATCTGAAGAAGTTGGTGGGGGAACTAGAAACACAATCCATGGAGATCTCTGACTCTCCACAAACTCCTAGGCTCATTAGCCCCGTAGGCCTTGAAATATTACTCTCTGAGCCCACATTTATTGATCTCTCCCCACAAAAATATAATGATACCAGCCCTTCATGTGGTTCCGTTTCTCCTCTGGGAACAACAAGTATAATGGGGACATGGGTTTAATCCTGGCTTTGCCTTTATAGACTGTGTGATCTTGGACAAGTCCCTTCACCTCTCTGAGGTTCTGTCTCCTTATCTGTAAAATGGGGATGACATGACACCCACCTCACAGGCTTACTTTGAAAAGTAGAGCATTCACAGGATAATGGGAACACACTTCGTCAAGCTGTTGGTTGTTGTTACAGAGGAAGGCTCCTTTTAATGTGGGTTTTAAAAGAAAAAAATAATATATTCAAAAGGCAACACTTCTAGCAAATTGGAATGACAGGGTGTGGATTTACCCTCTCACCTGACATGACCAAAAGCCAGAAAAAAAAAAAATATGAAACAACAGTTTTCAGGCCAATGGACATCAGGCGACAAAAGATAATAATCCCTGTGAGACAGAAAACAAACAAAGTGAGCCTAAAGCTGCCCTGTCTCGCCGCCCGGAGAGTCCAGGCTGTAGGGCAGGGAGGGAGAGGGAAGCAAGGCAGAGGTCTGTCAAATTTGAGCTGGGAGACAGAACTTTGTAGATACTAAGGTGTCTGCAGTGTGCAGGGCAGATTCCAAAGAGTATACAGCTACACAGAGAACTCTGGAGCTATCTGTTGAGTCCCCCCAGAGCATTTAGCAAAGCACTGAGCAGTACATGCATTATCCAAGGCTGGGGAAAAAAGCATTCAAGGGCATTTGAGGTAACAGCTTCCAGTTCTGAGGGCCAGTAATAGTGCCTGTTCCTCCCAGCCAGATTGTAAAGCCTCAAGCTCCACAGGGCATTCAGTAGAGTACTCAGAGATTTGCCTTCATAGTGAGGGATAACTAGCCTAACACTATATACAGCTATGGTCTTATACAACTCATCTTCAAAGCAAGACACAAAAAATAAACTGTTTTCAAATAATTTCACTGCTTTTTAAAACAAAGCTCAAGAACATTTTTAGGAATGCTGAAATAGCTAGCAACCAACAAGGTAAAATTCATAATGCATGATATCCAATAAGAGACTAAATAAGGCATAAAAAAGAGCAGGAAAACATAACCCATAGTGAGGCAAAAAATCAGTCATAACCAATCTAGAACTAACATGAATATCAGAAAGAGCAAAGAAGGACATTAAGTTACTATATTTTAGCATATTGTATTATATTATTATAATATTTTGAAAATATTCTATATTTTTTAAAAGTTAACTAGACACATGGAAAGCATATTTTTATAGACCCAAATTGAATTTTTAGAGATGAAAACTACAATGTTTGAAATAAAAAATATACTTGATGAGATTAACAGCAGATTAGTCATTGCAGGAGAAAATATTAGTGAACTTAAAGACACAGCAATAGAAACTATCCAAAATAAATCTCACAAAGGAAAAATAGTTTAAAAAAATAAAAGGAACCCCAGTAAACCATGGAATAACTTCAAACAGCCTAATATACATGCAATTGAAGTTCCCAAAGAAAAGAATACACAGAAAAATATTTGAAGAAATAACATCCTAAATGTTCTAGATTTGATGAAAACTATAAATCCATAGATCCAAGAAGCTCAATAAACTCCAAGAACAAGAAACATCAATAAAACTACACCCAGACACATCATAATAAAATTGTTCAAAATCAGTAATAAAGAAAATCTTAAAATAGAGGGAAAATGTCACATATAGAGGAATAAAGATGAAGATAACACAAATTTCTCTTCAGAAACAATGCAAGCAAGAAGACAAACAATGGATCAATATATTCAAAGTATTTTAAAAGACAACTGTAAACCTAGAGATATGCCTTGTATTGGTTAAGAATTATCACAGGATAGAAAACCCAGAAATAAATCCACGTATTTACGGTCAACCGATTTTTGACAAAGATTCCAAGAACATGCACTGGGGAAAGGACACCCTATTCAATCACTGGTGCTGGGAAAATTGGATATCCCTACACAGAAGAATGAAACTGGACCCCATATCTCACCATATACAAAAATCAACTCAAGATGGATTAAAGACTTAAACATAAGACCCAAAACTATAAAACTACTAGAAGAAAACATGTAGAGGAAACACTTCAGGATACTGGTCTAGACAGAGATTTTGGTGGCTAAGACCTCAAAAGCACAGGCAACAAAAATAAAAATAGACAAATAGCACTATATTATACTAAAAAGTTTGTGCACAGAAAACAACCAACAAAGTGAAGAGACAACCCACAGAATGGGATAAAATATATGCCAACTGTCCATCTGACAAGAGACTAATATCCAGAACGTACAAGGAACTCAAACAACTTAACAGTAAAAAATAATAATAATAAATCCCATTAACAAATGGACAAAGGACATGAATAGACATTTCTCAAAAGAAGACATACAAATGGTCAACAGATATATTTTAAAACACTCAACATCACTAATCATTAGGGAAATGCAAATCAAAACCACAATGAGATATTCTCTTACCCCAGGTAGAATGGTGATTAAATAACAAAAAGTAACAGATGATGGTGAGGATGTAGAGAAAAGGGAACTCTTATACACTGCTGGTGGGTATATAAAATACACCAGATACTATGGAAAAGTGTATGGGAATTTCTCAGAAAACTAAAAACAGAAATGCCATACAGTCTAGCAATCTCACTACTGGGTACTTATCCAAAGGAAAAGAAATCAGTATATCAAAAGGATACCTGCACTCCATGCTTATTGAAGCACTATTTACAATAGCAAAGATATAGAATCAACCTAAGTATCCATCAGTGGACAAATGAATAAAGAAAATGTGGTATATATACAAAATGGAATACTATTTAGTCATTATAAAATGAAATCCCATCATTTGCCGCAACATGGATAGAACTGAAGGTCATTATGTTAAGGGAAATAAGCCAGGCACAGAAAGATGAATATCACATGTTCTCACTCAAATGTAAGAGCTAAAAAAGTTAATCCCATGGAAGCAGAGAATAGAATGATGGATAGAAGAGACTAGGAAGGGTATGTGTGGTGCAGGGGGGATAAAGAGAGATCAGTTAATGGGTACAAACATACAGCTTTATAGAAGGAATAAGTGCTAATGTTTGATAGCAAAGTAGGGTGACTACAGTTAACAGTGTCTTTTATGTTTCAAAATAGCTTGAAGAGAGAACTTGAAATGTTCCCAAAACAGAAATGATAAATACTCAAGGGGATGGATACCCCAAATACCCTCATTTGATCATTAAACAGTTTATGCATATAACAAAATGAAACAGGAAATTTTCCCTGATCCCTTTGCAGGCCTCATGATAAGGGTGCCTCACTTGCTCAGCCTGCAGCTCTCAACCCCTCGTGGGAGGGGGTGCACACAGGTGAGCAGGTTCAGGAGCCAAGGCAAGTGCTTCTGGGTGCCAACAGGGGCAAAATTCCATACAGGCCCAAGGCAGTGCCAAGCAGGGAGTACTCGTGATCCCCGAAGCCCCAAAGGGTGTGTGTTACAGTGTGCTCTTTTAGCTTTGCCATCCATGGATAGCTTAAGTGTTAAACAGTTCAGTTTAACACTTAAGTGCCTTTTCACTTGAGGTGTTTGCTCTCCAGCAGTGAGAGCAGAGAATCAGTGTGACGGCCTTTAGTGTCCACATCCGTGGCCACCTGAGCTCTTATTCAGCATCTGGAAAAATCAGGTTGCATGAATGAATTGAAGGATGGTGAATATGGCAGATTCTATTGCCAATGAAAGTGGCTCTCAGTTAGAAGGGGAGCTGGAAAGGGGATGGAACAGGAAGGTATTTTTCTCCAAAGTCCCACCATCAAGCCATGCCTCTGAAGTCAAACCGCTTCTCTCTGATGTTCAACTGCTTCTTCTCTTCTCCTTTTCTCTGCTGTCTGCCAGTGAAGCCTGGGGTTTTTATGGATACAGGATGGGGGTGCAGAGTGGGCCAGGGGTAGTTTTTGAAAAGGCAACATTCAAGCAGGAAAACGAGGATGTAAAGTTCTCACTTTAGGCCATGATTTTAGGCTTGAGGGTGGAGCCCTTGCCAGGACCCTGCCCTTTTCTGCCTGGAATTTCTCTGCCTCCTGTTCCTATCAAAAATATCACATGAACCCCATAAGTATGTACAAATATTATATATCAATTTTTAAAAGATCAGGAAATATTATTAACATATGAATTCTCCCAAGATTGTTGCATATATTCAACACAACCCCAGCTAGAGTATCAGGAAGCTTTTCTGTACAAATTGGCAAGCTAATTACAAAGTTCATAGGAAGATGCAAAGCTAGAATTCACACACATGTACACAACACACATGTGCGCACACACACACCTCTGAAAAGGAAGAACAAAGTTAAAGGGTTAGGACCACCAGATTTCAGAATTATGAAGCTACATTAATCAAGACAGTGTGGTGTTGGCATCAAAATAGTCACATAGATCAGTGAAATAGAAGAAAGCGTCAAAAAATAAACACATACATATTTGAATTTTGACAAAATTGCAAATAAAATGCAGTAGACGAAAGACAGTCTTCTCAACAAATGGTGTTAAGACAACTGGATATCCATATGCACAAAGACAAACTTGGATACATACTTGTAATCATGTATTTAAAAAAAAAAAAAAAAATGGATTGTAGATCTAAATATAAAGCCTAAAACTACAAAACTTCTAGAAGAAAACATAGAAAAAATATTTGACCTTGAATATCATATCAAAGATTTTTCATATCTGACACCAAAAGCATGATCCATCCATAAGATAACAAAGTTCTTATACATTTGAAGTTCTTGTACATGAGTTCCTTGTACATTCTGTATCTCAATAAGTTGGACTTCATCAAAATTAAATGCTTCTGCACTTTGAAAGACACTTTTAAAAAATAAAATGACAAGCCACAGACAAGGAGAAAATATTTGTGAAGAATATATTTCATTAAGCATTTATATTCAGAATAAACAAAGAACTCCCAAAACTCAACAAACAAGCTAATTTTAAAACATGGTCAAAATATTTTAATTGGCATTTCACCAAAGAAGACATACAGATGGCAAATAAGCACATGAGGAGATCCTCTACAATGTAAGTCATTTAGAAAAATGCAAATTAAAACCACAGTGAGATACCATTATGTATCCATAAGAATGACTTCAGTAAAAAGATTGGCTATAACAAGTGTTGGTGAAGGTGTGGAGGAAATGGCATTCTCATGATGGTAAAGTTAAACATACACTTACCGTATGATGTAGCCACACACTCATTGGTGTTTCCCCAGGAGAAAAGGAAATATATATCCATACAAAGACTTGTACACAAATGTTCATAGAAGCTTTGTTTGTAACAGCCCAAAATTGGAAGAAAATTGCCATCAACTGCTAAAATGGAAAAACAAATTATGATATATCCATCCGATGGAATACTTTGCAGCAATGAAAAGGAATGAACTATTTTTGCAAACAACATGGATGAATTTCAAAATAATTACGCTGATTGAATGAAGCAACACAAAAGAGTACATGCTGGGCCAGAGCAATCAGGCAAGAAAAGAAGTAAAGGCATTTAAATCTGAAAGGAAGAAGTCAAATTAGCCTTGTTTGCAGAGGACATAATCTTATAGCTAGAAAAAATTTAAAGATTCCACCAAAAACACACTATGGAGTATTATTCAGCCATAAAAAAGAATGAAATCCTATCACTTGCAGAAACATAAATGAAATTACAGGTCATTATATTGAGTCAAATAAGCCAAGCACAGACAGATAAATATTGCATGTTCTCACTTATATGTGGGAGCTAAAAAAGTGGATCTCATGAAGATAGAGAGTAGATTGGTCATTGCCAGAGGCCGGGAAAGGGAAGGAAGAGAGGTGATGAGAGGAGAAAAATATATATATAAACATATTTATTTCTTTTTATTTTTTTATTTTTTTGAAACAGTCTCAGTCTGTTACCCAGGCTGAAGTGCAGTGGCACAATCTCGGCTCACTGCAACCTCTGCTTCCCGGGTTCAGGCGATTCTCCTGCCTCAGCCTCCTGAGTAGCTGGAACTACAGGCACATGCCACCACACCTGGCTCATTTTTGTATTTTTAGTAGAGACAAGTTTCACCATGTTGGCCAGGCCAGTCTCAAACTCCTGATCTCAGGTGATCCGCCTGCCTCAGCCCCGCAAAGTGCTGGAATTACAGGTGCGAGCCACTGCACCAGGCCTTATAAATGTATTTATTACCACTGACTAGATGCTTAAAAATGGTAACGATGGTAAACTAAATACATATTTTACCTCAATTTTTTAAGTAATAATTTTAAAAAGAGTACATGCTATATGATTCCATTTATATGAAACTCTAGACAAAGTAGCCTACAGTGACACAAAGCAGATCAGCAGTCGTCTATTGTGGAGAGAGGTGCAGGCACGGAGAGGAATGACAAAGAGGCATGAGGAACTGTCTGTGGGTAGCAGGTGTATTCACTACCCTGACTGAAGTGATGAGTTTCATATGAGAATACGTATGTCAAAACTTATCAAACTATCATATGCTTATTATACATTTTAAATATGTGTAGTTTATTGTACGTCAATATGTACATCAGAACAAAAACATCAAACAAAAACATAACACAATGAATAAAGGAGGCACTGCTGCACCCAGTACAATCTACTTCCAGTCTTTTTTTTTAACTTTTATTTTGAAATAATCTTACACTTACAAAAGTGTTGCAAAGACAACACATATCATTTCCAAATACCCTTCCCCTAGATCCCCCTCATGTCAACAGTGTATGTAACCATAGTACAATTATCGAAATTCACACACTCCTCGCTCTCCTCCCTCTCTGGGACAGCCTGCTGCAGTCCTAAAGGTGCATGCCTCTAGTAAGATGGTCCATGCCAGGCCTCCACTCCAGCTTTGTGCCTGCTGCTCTGCTCTGTGTGCAGTTGGCACTCTCCACACTCCAGATGTCTCATCGGCTCCCCCCAGCCCCATCTCTCACAAGCTCCAGATCCTATAATTAACTGTGTCCTAAATGTCTCCCCAGCTATCCCACAGACACCTCGAACGCAGCTCGTCTAAAACTGAATGCATTCTGTTCCAGCATCCCCCACAACCCTCTTTCTCCTGTAGTCTTTAAGCAAATGGCATTGTCCTCCATACCCCCTCCTTCCATCCCGCCCCCCGCACCCCCTGTCAGACATCTCTGACATCTCCATTCAAGTTCTACTAACTTTCTCCATAGGTCCCTCAAACCCCACCCTGCAGGCCCCATCTCTACTATGGACACCTTGATTCAGACAGGAAGTCAACCCTCCTAAGGCTGTCAGAACAGGCTCTAAACACTCCTCACACCTACAGCCCCTCTTCCTCTAGTCCTACTGCCTGAAGTGGTCTCTCTGAAATGCTCAACTACCTACATCACTTCCTGCTGAAAATCATGCAGTGGCTCCCAAACGCCCACAGGGTGGCATTCTGGCTCTGGGATTCAAGGTCCTTTCCAAATAGGCTTTGACAAACCCTCTTGACTAGAACTGCCCAGTTTGCTACTTGAAGGAGTCACCAAATGGCATGAAACTCCTCTTCCTCCTACACCCACCGGACACCCTCACACTTTTGCCCCCGTTGTTCCCCCGGCCTAGAAGTTTCTTACCCATCTTCCCCACTGGGAAACTCCTACCCAGATGCAGCACTACTCTAACCTTTAGAATGAAGCCTTTACAGAAATAAGAGACGGAATTGCAAGACCTTTCTCGTATACCAGAGCCTTTTACACGTCCTTCGATGCAGGTTTCTGCATCTGTCCCCACTACATGTGAAAGCCTGAACAGCAAAGATTGTTTCATACTTATCTCCACCCCAGCACAGCCTAGGACCTGGGGCCTTACAGACACATGGATGACTGGATGAATGGATAAAGAGATAAACAGATGTATTCATGGATGGATGGAAGAGGAGACAGATGGAAAAATTAATAGATACTGGATGAATGGGGGGATGGATGGGTAGTGAGATGAACAGACAAATGAAAAGATAAACAACAGATCAATGACTGCATGGACAGAAACATGAAAGTTCAAATGGATGGATGGGTGAATGGAAAGTTCCTAGGCATTTCAAGGGCAGAGATTGTTTCTTATTCAATTCTGTTTTCATAGTACCTAGAATAGGGCCTGGAATACACTAGTAAACGTTCGATGTGTGTTACTGGAGTGACTAAATGGTCGAAGCACCAGGTTTTTGTGGGAAAAGTTTTGGACTAACAGTCAGGAGACTTGACTTCCAGCTCTATCTGTATCCCCAGTAGTTCATATAAACATGGCAACTTGACCCCAGATTTTCCATTTACTCTTCTGTAAAATGGGTAGGCTGAATTAAATGACTTATAAGGTCCTTTCCAAACACTCTGGCTCCCTGATTTGAAGCTGCCCAAATCCAAGATAAGGCTACAGCATGGGAGGAGAGCCACATTTGAGCAAATGTGTGTTTACTTACAACTTGTCCTAATGCAGAGCTGATCCCAGATCTCTGCCAGCGATGGGGGAGAAGAGCAAACACACTCCAGATGAGAATCTGTTACAGCCTTGTGGTGGGAATGAGAGACAGGCTGATAATAGAGCCTGGGGGGTAATTAATAGTGAAACATGAACTTCCATGAGGCTGTACCCATCCTACATTGAATGGAACGAGGGCAGGGCCGGGCTGCACAAAGCCTTCCCAGGGCCCTTGGCTGCTTGCCAAATGCACCCTTTAACCAGAAAGATGGGCTTTTGTTCACAGAGCATGGGGTCTGTCCTGTTAGATTCGCACCTAGACTCCTGACACACTGTGGAGAAACGACTGTACTATGAACACAGCTATCACCACTCACAGACTGACACGTGCCAGGCTGTCTACATGTCCCCTCGTCACTTCCAACAACCCTGGGAGGCAGGAAAGGTGATCGTCATGAAGGAATGTGTAGCTCATAAGTAGGAGGTTCAGGCTTTGAACCCAGGGCAGCCTGGCTCTTTCTGCTATGCCCGGCTGCTCTCTGCAGACAGCTGCCCCAGAACTGGTCGGATAACACGCCAGAGTCATCGTAGCTCATGCCGCACCAAACTGCAGCACTGCCTACCTGAGCCTGCTCGGTCCCTCTGCAAGGTGCTTTCACGTTGATTCAAGCAGGCAATGTGGGCCATCACTCCCATTTTGCAGATAGGACACTGAGACTCTGGCTGACCGGTGAAGTGACACAGCCATGGTCACACACTTATAAATGGTGGAGCTGAGATTCCATCCCTGGAAACTGGAGTCCCAAGCCAGGTGCTTACCAGGTGAATTATTCTGTTCCATGGTGGTAGTTGTGGTGGACATCTGTGGGTTTTGCCTGGTGACAGCATCTGAATTTTCTTTGGGAAATAACATTTCCCTCCCCCCACCACCTACCTCAGCCCATGTGATTTGGGCAAAACTAATGTACCCTGTATCTCTGTACTCCTCACAGGGGTGAGCAGGCGATCCCCCAGCCATGGTGAATGCATGTGACTGACAATGTCTGATGAGACTCAATTCCACAACACCAGAGTAAACTACTAATCAAGAGGCTTCCCCCTTCTGCTGGGGTTCCCTGAGCTGGTAATCTGGAAGCCAGGAGATGCTGGAGGCCACCTGTGACACTGCAAAGGGACAATCTGCCAAAGAGTGAGGCCAACACAGAGAAAAGCAGGGGAAAGAGAGAAGCAGTTTCCTAAAGATATATTTTGAGACCCCCAAACCCAGCCATACTTGAATATATTCCAGGTAAATGAGCCAGTGTGAATTTCCTTTCTGCTTAAACCAGTCTGACTTGGGTGCCTCTCACTCACGTCTAAGAGGCTCCAAGTCAATACCACCCTCATCACACTGAATAACCATCACTTGTTTCCTTGGCTGTTGTCCCATTAGACCCAGGGCACTTGAGGGCAGGGCCTAGTTCAAAGCCACCATAATGTCTCAGAGCATGACTCCAACCATGCTGGATGAATATTTGCTGAATGAATAAAAACCCAATTTGACTCAATGTTTGTTTGTGAACTTGTTGGTGTATTAGACCCAGAGAAGCCTGAATTATCTGGCCTAACCCACTCTCCCCCTCCTTCTTCTCCTCCCACCTTTCAAGGCCTAATTCCAAAGCCACCTCCTCTGAAGCTGGCCCATGGCCTGCACCCCAATCCAAAAGTGCTTTGGCCCACATCAGGACCTCCATAGTTTCTGCCTTTTACACTAATTCACACCCATGCCTGGTCTCTCCAACCAGACTGAGAAGTCCTGAGGACAGAGTCTAACATGGGTTCATTTTTATATCAAGCTAGCACCTGGCACCCTCCAAAGCTCAAAAAAAAAAAAAAAATCCTGAATCCAAAAGATCACTTTATTCAATATTCACCAACCCCTAATATATGTCAGGCACTGAGAATATGTGGGTGAATACAGCATAATGGTTAAGAATGATGATGATGACAATAGCTACCATCTACTGAGATATTACTTAGTGCCCAGCACTAATCTAAGCACTTTACATGTATTATCTCATTTAACCCTCAGAGCAAACCAGTGAGGTGGCTACTACTATTCTGCATTTTACAAATGAAAATACTAAGGCTTAGGCATCAAAGAATTTGCCCAACGTTGCAAAGATGGTAAGTGGCAGAGCCAGGACTTGAACCCAGGCAATCTGGCTCTGAATCCCTGCTCTTAACTGGATCTTATGCTATAGGATTATGAGTACTGAAGACTGTTTTGTAATAACCATGGCCTTCTCCTTTCTAAAGTCTAATGTCTTTTGGAAAGAGCTGGGCTAAAAATGGAATCGATCATGCCCAGTGATTCTGGAGGAAGGAGCGTGAACAGCAGGCAGGTTTTTAGCAAGTTGCAGTCAGACACACTGGTTTGAATTTCTAATAGCATCATTCTTTGGCCCTATGTGTGTTACTGTGACCTCCCTGAACCTCAGTTTCTGCAGGATTAACAATCTCATGGGCAGTTACTAGGGTTAGAAGTTAACACATGAAAATCACTTAGCATAGTGCCTGGCTCATACTACACAATCAGTGAGTGGACCTGCTGTCACTGGTATCTTTTATTACTGTTATGGAATCAAGCAAATGTACAGGGCTTAGGATAAGGTACATTGTCCAATATTATAAATGTGCTTCTGGGTTTTTCTATAACCTTGAAAGAGAACCTGGCCTTCTCAGAAATAATTCAACCAGTGCTGTGTACCAGGCCCATAGAAAACCCTGCTTCCAGCCAGCCTTCAAAATGGATTAAGGATTTGGAGTTATCTTCATTTCTCCACCCACAGGATCAAAGGGTGCTGGCGAGGACTGGGAAGCAGGGGAGAAAATGCAAGATGGAACAGGCCCCAAATTTTGAACTGGCAGAAGAGCGACTGTGGTTCATCCTAGTATCTACTGAGCTGCAGGGAGCAGGCCCCCGTGTTCTGCACTGCCTGTGCCCTTGAGAAATATAAACATAACTGCCAGAAAGCAGCACGCTTCAGCTACTGCTAATCCCAGGCTACAAGACAAGCAGGAAATCAGAGATGCCCTGTGATGTGTTTTCCAAAAAGCATTAGAGCCAAGGAGGAGGGGACAGTCCAATGCAAATACACAATTAGGCTTCAGAACAGGGAAGGAAGGCTGAATGCACAGACCAGCCCCAGCCCAGAGGGCACACAATGCTCCATCTGCAGCCTTGGCTCCACTGCCCTCTAGAGGCCACACAGGCACCAGCAGGCAGGTTTTCAGCAAGTTCCCGCTGTGAAAGGAAGCAACGTGTTCTCCAGTGAGGGAGAATGATAGGCTTTGAGCCACTGAGAAAACAGATGTCCTCCATCCCTCAGCCACAGGCCTAGTTCAGCCTCTTTTTCATCTCTCCGTTGGACTTCTGCAACAGACTCCTCACTGGTATTAATAAAATAATAAAAGGATCTTCTATTAAATGCTGACCACAGACACTGTGCTGAGGGATTACACACGTTAAATCATAGGATTCTTGCATCCTAGAAGTACGTAGCATTTCAATTTACAGATGAGGAAACTGAGGCTCACGCAGGTTAGAGGACCTGGCCAAGGCCACACAGCTATCTACAAGTAGAATATCTAAAGTTTAAATCCAGCAACATCCTGGGCAAGGTCCCTGGATCTGACTTACCACTTTGTGGACATTAGTGGCAGCAGCAACAGTGACCCGAGAATTTGTTAGAAAATCAGGCACTCACAGAGTGGGACCTAGCAACACGTGCTTTAACAGCTCCTCCAGATACTCAGATGCACCCTAGCTTGAGAAGCGCTGCACTAGACAGAGTTGCTTCAAAAACTCTGTCCCTAAATCATGACATTTCCACACTGACCCAGGTGGTCTTCCTAAAACACAACTCTTAACTCTTTAAAGCCTTACAGCTCCACTGGCCGGCCTTGGGCCTAACTCAGCACAGTGGTCAGGCCCTTCACAGCTCCTTAAATCCATTGGAAGCAGGCCTTGGAGAGGGAGAACCTGATCAAACATCTCCTGTATCACGTGCAAGCTCTCCCCCAGTCCCGAGCCCACAGGAGGATACTTAGTCCTTGTCTGTGAGAAAATCCTTCTGCCCAGAATGGAGACTGAAGCTGGGACAGGTGACAGGATGTGCCCATGTTCATAGAGCCAGCAAGCGGCAAGGCCAAGATCAGGGCATGGGACCATTTGACCCCACAGCCGAAGTGTTTCCAAGGCAAATAGGGCCAAACTGGTGTGGAAGCTGGGCCAGGGTCCTACGCCTGTGGGCTCTGACATCCAAACAGGCACAGGCTTCCCAGCACAGGTTCTGGTCTTTAACCAAGTGACCAAGCCAATATCCAGCTGATTTCATCCAAAAAGCCTTTGTGGGTAAATCCCACTCTTGACCTCCATCTTGTGACCCTAATAATAGTGGGATAGGAGCTGGGAGAGGCCAAAGCCCTGAAAGGATCCTCAAGAAACCACATCCTGTTGGGCGTGGTGAGTTACCCCTGTAATCTCAGCACTTTGGGAGGCTGAGGCGGGCAGATCACCTGAGGTCAGGAGTTCGAGACCAGCCTGGCCAACATGGTGAAACTCCGTCTCTACTAAAAATATAAAAATTACCCGGGCATGGTCACACAAACCTGTGGTCCCAGCTACTCAAGAGGCTGAGGCAGGAGAATCACTTGAACCCAGGAGGTGGAGGTTGTAGTGAGCAGAGATCGCACCACTGCATTCCAGCCTGGGGGACAGAGCAAGATTCAGTCTCAAAAAGAAAAAAAAAAAAAGGAAAAACAAAACCACATCCAGAAAAGAGATAGGTTAGACCATGACAGACAAAGTGGAAGAGATCAAAAGCATCAGTCAACACTCTCCTCAATCCAAGACTGTTCAAGGAATCCATCCTCACCCTGGCTGCCCCTCTGCCCTGCTCCTTGTCCATGCCAGACCAGGATGGTTCGTGTCTCCATGCCTTTGCAGAGACCAGCCCCTCTGCCTCAAACCTTCTCCAAGAGCTGCCCGGCAGATTCCTACCCACCGTTCTAGAACAAACCCCAGTACCTTCTTCAGAAAGCCTTCTTCCTCTACTTCCGGGCACTGCTGTGCCATTTCTGTGACAACACTCACCTTTCTACAGACCAGAGAAGCAGCAGGGCCTAGGATGGTGGTTCTCCACCCAGTTGGCTGTTAGAATCCCCTGGGAAGCTTGCTTGGTGTGGAGACTGAACATCAGGTGGTTCCAGCATATAGCCAGGATCAAGAAAAATGGACCTCCTGATAAAGACCTGGGCTTTGAAGCTGCACACAAATGTATAGATCCTGCTTCTCTGCCTGAAAGCTGTGTCACTGGAGCAAGGAAACACAACCTGCTTCCCACCGTGTGAACTGGGGATTATAGCACCTACCACTCTGGGATCCCAGCTTTTTGCCTCCTCCCCTCGCACATCCCCACCAAGCAAGGACTAACAACCACTTGTCATTCTGCCCAAATTGATAACTTCTTTCTCATGCATTCATTTATTTAATGACTTTTTTTTTTTTTTTTTTTCTGAGACAGAGTTTCGCTCTTGTTACCCAGGCTGGAGTGCAATGGCGCGATCTCGGCTCACTGCAACCTCTGCCTCCTGGGTTCAGGCAATTCTCCTGCCTCAGCCTCCCGAGTAGCTGGGATTACAGGCACGCACCACCATGCCCAGCTAATTTTTTTGTGTATTTTTAGTAGAGAAAGAGTTTCTCCATGTTGGTCAGGCTGGTCTCGAACTCCTGACCTCAGGTTATCGGCCCGCCTTGGCCTCCCAAAGTGCTGGGATTACAGGTTAGCCACCGCACCCAGCCTATTTAATGACTATTTATTGAACACCTGCTGAGTACTACTGGGCACAGTGCTGGAGATGTGGGGTACAGCAATGGACATGTCAGGCAAAATTGCCAGGACACTTAGCAATTTACTTGGGGAGACAGCCACAAAGGAAGCAAACATAAGTAGCTTTCAATAAGTACACTGAATAAAGTAGATGGGAAGAAATCCAGCAATGGGGCAAAGGGAGGCTACATTAAAACTTAGGTTAGAGAGGACCACTCTAACCTGAGGGCTTAGAGAGGGTTTCTAAATTAAGACCTAAATGCTGAGAAAGCAGCTTGAGATTAGATCTGAGAAAGGTGCAGCAAGAAGCCAATGGAGTGTTCTAGGCAAGGGAGAGGTGGGATCTGTCTTGCTTTCTTATGAAACCACTCACATGAATTGTCACCATCTGCACACCAGGTTGTGGGACCTTCACCTCTGTACCCTCAGTGCTCCAGTCAGGCCTGGCACAGGATAGGGGTTGAGTGACTGGCTGAATAAATGAACCCTCTTCCCCTTAATGTGTTGTTTCCAGGTCTCCAAGCTAAAGCTTCTCTGTCCCCTGGCTTCTGCCCATCAGCAGTGTGACCTTTCCCACAAAGAACCAGATGAATCCTATGTTGATGGTCAAACTCCTAAGATGCTAAGCCTTTACATCTGTGTTACTGTTAAGCCACATCTAGACTAGGCTGAACTTAAACAGCTGGGATGAAAGGAACATGGGCTTCAAACTCATTCAGACTGTTTGACACTGGACAACTTCTCTAACCTACTTGAACCAGTTTCTGCCTGCAAAATAGGTCCCAGGTACAGTGGTCTGATTTATCCGACTCCCTTGTACAGTCCTAGCCAGGCAAGTTCAATCTGTGGTCAACTCAACAGAGGGCAAGGTGGCCTCCTATGTGTTGAGCAAAGCACTCTGGTCGCCATTTTGGAGGAGACGCAGCCCATCGTAAACGTTCAATAAACAATCACAGGCCTGATTACCCTCAACCTGAACTCAACCATGATACTTCAGGAGAGAAGCTATTCTCCAGGCTGACTGTAATCCCCCCTCAGGGTATAGTTGATGACCAGCTACAAATCAACCTGTGCCAGCCTAGGACTCCTTTGGTCCTCAAGGACATCCTGAGATGATTGGACAGATTCCTTGCTGCATCTGCACCATTCCCTGACCTGTATTCTAGTAACCTTATCAGGAAGGTAACAGGAAATGTGAATTTGTCAACTTGTCCTTGGTAGATCCATGGTGCCCAGTGGTCCCTGACAGCGGGCAAGTTGTACCCGGTGACTCTATCACTGACACTGCTGGTCAGGTGGGCACGTTTTCACACGCGGGTCTGCTTCTTCTAAGTGGTTAAAGACTAAGATGCTGGATGTCTTATAATTCAACGACTTATGCCTCTTGCTGGATGTCTTCAAATTCAACGACTTATGGCTCTGTATCACTAACCATCCCAAACATGTAAACTCTTAGTAAATCTGTAATCATTGGCTGAATAGTTTCCAGTTTAGTGTTCCTGAAAGTTAAATAGCCTTAGCTCTACCAATGGGTAATAAAAAATAAGCGTGTCAAATATTCATTTTCTCCAAATCCCATCCCCTTTTCAAGACTACAGTATCTTCTTTACAAGCCTATATATCCCTCCCTTTTAGACACAATGTGATGAGCCAAGGGGACAGTGAAAGCCCCTTCCTAAGGTAGGAAGGTTATACAGCACAAACATATGGTATTAGCACCTACATAACAAAAGCTGCTGTTTCCTGCACACCCACAGTGCCAGGCATTTACCACAACTCTTGACCTCCTGAATCACACTATCAGGCACATCTTAGAGATAGCAAAATCATGGAGGTAAAGTAATTTGGCCAAAGTCTCCCTGTTCCCAATGGCAGGAAAGGATCTGAACCCAGGTATCTCCATCTCTTACGTACTCACGCAGCCTCACTACCAACCAGCCCAAACTGAAACCACCCAGAGCCTGGCACCTCTCCCTCCCTCTTCCCTCCAGCACCGTCTCCTGCTGCCCCGACCATCTTCACATCCAGGACACTGACGGCCACCACCTTGGCTTGGCTCCAAGCTGCAGCACTGCCCCCATCTGTCCCCTGACCTGCCCCTGCATTCACCTCCACTCTATCCATGGCCTGCACTGAGGCCACCCCCTCCCCATGCAACCCTTTCCCAGCAACCTCAGCTAACAGGAGTTTACCCTCCTCGTCCTTCACCCGTTGCTGTGCAGTCTGACTTACGTTTCTCTTGTTCACACACACACTTATCCATCATGCACCCAAACAGATTGCAAACAGAAAGCAGATCTCATATTTCTCCTTTGAACCTCCCACTGTGCCCGGGGTGTTATGGATCCATCTTCTCCCTTCACAGCAATCACTCTGGAATGATGAACAAACGTGGCTCGCTTGGCGGCGGCATTGGAACTGAGAAGGCTGATGGACCGGTGACAGGTCTCTGCAGCCAGCCCCTGTGCTCTCACTAGGAGCTGCTCCACCTTAAGCAAGGGGGAGGCTTATTAAGCACCTCCCTCATGCCAGGTGTTGTGCTAGACACTTTACAGACACTGTATCTTGTTTAAGCTTCTTAACGACCCAAGGAAAAGGGGATTCACTATCCCCACTAAATGAAAGAACAAAGTGGGTTCACATAAATCACTGCTGGAGCAGGATTCAAATCTGATTCTGCCCATGAAGCCAGCGTTATTTCCATTGCACCACAATGTCAGAGAGAGAAAAGAATGCAACACCTAACCTACATCCACGTACCTCTGAGTTTGCAACACATTCTATTTAATATTCAACCTCTACTCTCTACCTGAAGACAGGACTTACCCTTTAATTCTGTCTATAGGCTTTTTTCCTTCCAAAGCAGGGAGACATTTCTAAATGTCCCTTTTGTAACTAAAACCTTTAAGGAGTAGAAACAGGCAAGGGCTCAAAGGCATTTCTACTCCATTCCTGGCCACTCTAAACTGAGCCCACCCACACATCACATCACACCCCAACCAGATGCTCTCTCTTCTCTCCCCCAGTCCCACGCCTGCTGCCCCTGCAAGACTTCCTAGGAGCCTGCTCTGGGCTTAGCCTATTCCTTGGATCTACCTGCCTCTAGCCAGGACTCCCTGCCCCTCCTAACCCCACTCAGGGCCCTCTCCCAGGACTCCAGCTGCTCAGCCTCCCACCCACACAAGTTAAGGTGGGGGGAACAAGGCACATACACCTCACAAGCTTCCCATTTGGCATGGCTCATCCTACTCTGGATCTCACACCATCCAGATATCAGGAACTCAGCAAAAGAGATGATACTATAAACTTAACTACCTATCAGTCTGATTTGTCGTTCCAGCCAACACAGCAATGGGTCATTGGTACGTTGATATTGCAGTCTGTTTGGGCCCATGATGAATAAGTGTGTGTGTGAACAAGTGGAACAAATCTTAGACTTTCCCTGCCAACTAAAATCTAGCCCATAGCCAACCTCCCAACTCACTCCTGACTTGCCGATGTGTGGAGCAGCAACTGCAGAAAATGCCTCGACACACCACATAAGTGGCCAGCTGTGACTCTGAATGGCATCCTTCCAGCTCTGCAAAACTAGAAAATGCACACAAACCAAAGGGGCCCCAGGTCTGGGACACATGTCTTTTCCTCAGGATGGACCCACCTTTGAACTTCTCCGGTACTTCAAAGCCAAGGCACAGAGATGGTGTCATCAAGACCTTGACAGTCTGCAAAAACTCACACACACTAGGATTCTTTTGCTCATGAATGTGTGTTTTCCTGTTGTTAGAAGTATCCCACTAGTTAAATGCAAAGTTTCATCTTGTTTAAGTGACAGGTAGTGTGGATCACTAATTTACATAAACTCAGAGGAGAACAAAATCCATGAGGATGGAAGAGGGAATCAATCAAATATTAAGACGTAGCCCAAACCCTCAGCATCTGGTTCCAGTTCTAGAGGGAGTATTTAAACATGGCAGAGACCATAGGAATGACAGATGGTTGCACAAACAAGAAATAATGCATCAAAATTTACTCATAGTGACATGAACAACACTCAACTTCTGCCAATGAGGTGGCAAGTTGGTTTGCAATTGCAAAGACCCTTCATCAGGGAAGGTGAGAAACACTACTGCAAATACTACTGTGCACACTACTGCACCTGCTCAACAGATCACTGACTAACCTGGGCCAACAGTGGACTTCTCATGGCCATGGTTTATGCCTCTGTGAAGTGGGAATGGTAATACTTGCCGAAACAGAGTAGCCCATTGCAAGCGAAGGCTCCCCTAGATCTGAAGTCACTAGATGAGTAACACTGAGTTACTTAAACTCCCTGAGGTAGTAAAAATGGTGATAACACCCACCTAAGAAGGCTGCGGCAAACGCTGAGTAACAGCTGATAAAAGGGTGCTTTATAGTAGCAGACATGTAGCGAATGCCCAGTAACTACAAATGTCTATTAAGACTTGTTGTTTCTAATACTCCCCAACATGGTGGTGGGCACCTTGCCTAACTTATCTTGCCACACTTGGTTTGTCTACCCTTCAAGATTCATATGAAAATAGACATATTTTTACATATAAATATGGGCATGGGAAAACTTCTGGAAGGATACACATCAAAATTCTAATAGTGGTTATCTCTTGGTGCTAGGAATATATTTCTTTTTGCTTATCTTTTTCTAAAATTTTCTACCAACATATTTCTATATGCCTCAGTATCTGCTTTAACACCAAAAACCATTACAATATAATGAAAAAATACCTCTTAAGTAACAATCCCCTACATAAGCCATTTCTTTTAGAAGGAAGAACTAATAAAGCTTTGCTTTCCATGAGGAACCAGAAAGTTTTTCTTTTTAATAAGAAAGCTAACTGACTTACTCTCCTCTTCACTTTGCCACCAGGAAGCTCAAAGCCAAAATTTTTGTTCAGTCATCCAATTAGCTTTGTCCTTACATTTCAGAGAGCTCTTGGTTGTGACATTAAATGAAAGAATTATAATATTTAAATTCTCTTTCTGAAATTAAAAAACACAAAACTGCAACATAAGGACATAATAATTTTAAGTCTTAGAAGTTCCATAATAAAAAAAAAAGTCAGTTTATTAAATGCTCAATTCTCAAATTTTTTCTTTAATTTTTGTATTTTTAATAGAGACAGGTTTCACCATGTTGGCCAGGCTGGTCTCAAACTTCTGACTTCAAGTGATCTGCCCAACTCGGCCTCCCAAAGTCCTGGGATTAGAGGCGTAAGCCATCACGCTTGGCCACTATACTTCTTATATGTCTATTTACCAATGTATTTTTGTTTCCAATACATGTTATGATGGTAGCATCTCTCCCATGGATGGTATCTGGGTTGGCCTGAGAGTATATTTGGGCCAAAAGAGACAACCAGTGGAATCCATCTTCAGTAAAACTTTTTTTTAAATTATCTTAGGTATTATTATCTTAGATAATAATTATAAAATCTGTGAGAAAATCAAATCTATTTCCACAGTTATTCTATTTAACATTATTTCTGTGCATTAGAGAATCTAAACAAACAATTCCGATATACCTAAAGTAGCCCACCAATGTGATGTCAAGGAGAATTCCAACATAACAGTTGAAGTGATGGCAACATGAAGAATAGTTACTCAAATAGCATAATCCCAAACCCATTCTTCCACAACTGGAACAAAAAGCAATCCACAAACAAAGTAGGTGACTTCTGTTAAAACTAAAAGAACTTTGTAATATATGTTGGGCCATAAGGGAACTGTCTTGAAATTGAATGATGCCAGGACATCCAACTCATGCACCTGAAACATTATGCAGCCCATGCTCAGGGACACATAGTACACAGTGTAGAACAGGATGACACATAGAAGAAGCTTCTACAAAACAATTCTCTGCGCTTTCACTGGGAGCTGCAATCCTGAGTTGCTCCTAAGTGGCCATCTTGGATCTTCCTCTCAATTCTCAAAATTATATATTTTTTAATTATTTTAAAAAACTTCCATGCTCTTCCATTCCCCTCCCTCCAAACTAGGTATTGTCCAAGTTTTATCAAAGTCCACAAAGTATAACATGTACCCAAAAGCAGAGAAGACAGGAGGTCTGGAGGACAAGGTACGCTGGGTCACTACCCACACTGCAGAGTCCACAAAGGCTAACTCATGCTCGGGGCAAAGAATGGAAAGAGCTAATACACAAAAAAAGCAAAAGACTCCTGAGGTCAGGGAGAGGCAGGGAGACGGCCCCAGGAGGAGGAGGCAGCCTTTACCGATGAAAAAGTGAAGGCATATCTTTCTCTTCACCTCAAGATATTAGATGAATTTGTATCTGAAAGTTTTAGTGCAGAGAGAGTAGAGAAATGGCTGAAGAGGAAGAATAACAAATCAGAAGATGAATCGGCTCCTAAGGAAGTCAGAAAGTACCAAGATACGAATATGCAGGGAGTTGTATATGAACTAAACAGCTGCACAGAACAATGGCTGGATGCAGGAGGAGACAACCAGCTACTCCTCTATGAACTGAGCAGCATCATAAAAATAGCCACAAAAGCTGATGGATTTGCACTGTATTTCCTTGGAGAGTGCAATAATAGCCTGTGCATATTCATACCACCTAGGATAAAGGAAGGAAAACCCCGCCTCATCCCTGCTGGGCCCATCACCCAGGGCACCACCATCTCTGCTTATGTGGCCAAGTCCTGGAAAACACTGCTAGTAAAAGACATCCTTGGGGATGAACGATTTCCACGATGTACTGGACTGGGATCACAGACTAGCATCCAGTCTGTTCTTTGCTTACCAATTGTCACTGCAATTGGTGACCTGACTGGTATTGTTGAGCTGTAACAGCACTGGGGCAAAGAAGCCTTCTGTCTTAGTCACCAAGAGGTTGCAACAGCAAATCTTGCCCGGGCTTCAGTAGCAATACATCAGGTGCAGGTATGCAGAGGCCTTGCCAAACTGAATTGAATGACTTTATACTCGATGTATCAAAAACATATTTTGATAACATAGTTGCAATAGATTCTCTACTTGAACACATAATGATATATGCAAAAAACCTGGTGAGTGCCGATCGTCGTGCACTTTTCCAGGTAGACCACAAGAACAAGGAGCTATATTCAGACCTTTTTGATACTGGAGAGGAAAAGGAAGGAAAACCTGTCTTCAAGAAGACCAAAGAGATAAGATTTTCAATAGAGAAATGAATTGCTGGCCATGTAGCAAGAACAGGGGAAGTCCTGAACATTCCAGATGCCTATGCAGACCCACGCTTTAACAGAGAAGTAGACCTATACACAGGCTACACCACGCAGAACATCCTGTGCATGCCCATCGTCAGCCAAGGAAGCGTGATAGGTGTTGGCAAATGTGTAACAATGGAAAAGCTGGCCTACCATAGCATTTGTACTGCAGAAGAGTGGCAAGGCCTCATGCGATTCACACCTCCCATGCATCTCTGCAAAGAAATTGAATTATTCCACTGACACTGGTCCTTTCGAAAACATGTGGCCTGGAATTTTTGTCCATATGGTTCATCGGTCCTGTGGGACATCCTGCTTTGAGCTTGAAAAGTTGTGTCATTTTATTATGTCTGTGAAGAACTACCGGCGAGTTCCCTATCACAACTGAAAGCATGCGGTCACTGGAGCGCACTGCATGTACACCATACTTCAGAACAACCACACGCTTTTCACAGACCTTGAGCGCAAAGGACTGCTGATTGCGTGTCTGTGTCACGACCTGGACCACAGGCGCTTTACTAACAGCTACCTGCAGAAGTTCGACCACCCTCTGGCAGCTCTCTACTCCACCTCCACCATGGAGCAGCAGCACTTCTCCCAGACGGTGTCCATCCTCCAGTTGGAAGGGCACAGTATCTTCTCCACCCTGAGCTCCAGTGAATATGACCAGGTGCTTGAGATCATCCACAAAGCCATCATTGCCACAGACCTTGCTTTATACTTGGAAACAGTTGGAGGAGATGTACCATACAAGATCGCTAAACCTTAATAATCAATCACATAGAGACCACGTAATTGGTTTGATCATGACTGCCTGTGATCTTTCTTCTGTGACAAAACTGTGGCCTGTTACAAAATTGATGGCAAAAGATATATATGCAGAATTCTGGGCTGAGGGTGATGAAATGAAGAAATTGGGAATACAGCCTATTCCTATGATGGACAGAGACAAGAAGGATGAAGTCCCACAAGGCCAGCTTGAGTTCTACAATGCTGTAGCCATTCCCTGCTATACAACCCTTACCCAGATCCTCCCTCCCATGAAGCCTCTCCTTAAAGCACGCAGGGATAATCTCAGTCAGTGGGAGAAGGTGATTCTGGGGGAGGAGACTGCAACTTGGATTTCATCCCCCTCCGTGGCTCAGAAGGCAGCTGCACGTGAAGACTGAACCTTGATCACCCAACACGCTGTCCCACCCACAGATCCTCATCTTACTTCTTTGACATTTTTTCCTATTTTGGGGGGGTGGGGGGAACCTACACCTGGTAACTGGGGTGCAGACCTCTTCAAGAAGGTAACATCAAGTAAATAAGTCAAGCAAAGGACTTCCTGCCAGTCTCTTCTGTGAGGCACCATAGACACTGAACAACCAGGACCACCCCATGTTCAGAAATCAGCTGGCCAAGTGACTCCATTTGACTTGCAAACCAGCCTTTTCTAAAAGGCTGATATTGCTGAGGCCTTAATGGAAATGGACAAAAATAAAGATTGAGGAGAGAGATCCAAGATGGCCGATTAGCAGCAGCTCAGGATTGCAGCTCCCAGTGAAGGTGCAGGGAGTGGGTGGATGCCACACTTCCAGACGAATTTTTGTTGCCCACGGACCAAGAGATGCCCAGCGGAGGAGCCTCATGGGTCACCAGCGTGACTCTTTTGGCTGGCGCAGCTGTTTTGCCAGCGTCCCGGCGCGGCAGTTCTCAGTGCGGAGTACGCAGGACTGGGTGCCCTTTTAGTTGGCGTTTGGAGCTCCGGGAAGGCAGAGTCACACATTCAGCTGATTGAAAAGGGGACTGAAACAGGGAGCCAGGTCAGGAGACTCCTGGACAAGAAAGCGTCACGCATCTCAGTGCCACTGTTTCAGCTGGCGCAGTCGCCGCACGGGAAATTGCATAGATCCCGGCGCCTTTTCGGCGGGCGACTGGGGCACCTGGGAGAGAATCGACCGTTCAATTAGGAAAAGAAAAAAAAAAGCGGGCTCCTAGGCGGGGAGCCAGGTGATCAGGCTCGACTGGTCCCACCCCCACAAAAAAACAGCAATTGGAAACGCTGACGGTTGAGAGTTTCACAGCAAGCACAGCTGAACCCGGGAAGGTCCAGCTCTGTGAGGGAGGGGCGTCCACCAAAGGAAAACAAAGAAACAGAAATAACATCATCACCAACAAGCTGGACGTCCACTCAGAGACCCAATCCGAAAGTCAGCAATTACAAAGACGACAGGTGGATAAATCCACAAAAATGGGAAGAAACCAGCGTAAAAAGGCTGAAAACACCCGAAATCAGAATGCCTCTCCTCCTTCAGGGGATCGCAGCTCCTCATCAGCAAGGGAACAAGGCCTGATGGAGAATGACTGTGATGAATTGACAGAATCAGGCTTCAGAAGGTGGATAAGAAGAAACTTCTGTGAGCTAAAAGAACATGTTGTAACCCAATGCAAAGAAACTAAGCACCTTGAATAAAGGTTTGACGAAATGCTAACGAGAATAGACAATTTAAAGAGGAGATAAGTGAATTAATGGAGCTGAAAAATACAATATGAGAACTTTGTGAAGTATGCACAAGTTTTAACAGTCGAATTGACCAAGCAGAAGAAAGCATATCAGAGGTCGAAGACGAACTCAATGAAATAAAACGAGAAGATTAGAGAAAAAAGGGTAAAAAGGAATGAGCAAAGTCTCCAAGAAATATGGGACTATGTGAAAATACCTAATCTACATTTGATAGGTGTACCTGAATGTGACAAAGAGAATGAATCCAAGCTGGAAAATATTCTTCAGGATATTATCCAGGAAAACTTTCCCAACCTAGCAATGCAGGAAGATATTCAACTCTAGGTTATACAAAGAACACCACAAAGATATTCCTCAAGAAGAGCAACCCCAAGGTACATCATTATCAGATTCACCAGGTTTGAAATGAAGGAGAAAATGCTAAGGGCAGCCAGAGAGAAAGGTCAGGTTACCCACAAAGGGAAGCCTATCAGACTTATAGCAGATCTCTCATCAGAAACGCTACAAGCCAGAAGAGAGTGGGGGCTAATATTCAACATTCTCAAAGAAAAGAACTTTCAACCCAGAATTTCACATCCAGCCAAACTAAGCTTCATAAGTGAAGGAAAAATAAAATCTTTTGTGAACAAGCAAGTACTCAGAGATTTCATCACCACCAGGCCTGCTTTACAAGAGCTTCTGAAAGAAGCACTACACATAGAAAGGAACAACCAGTATCAGCCATTTCAAAAATATACCAAATGGTAAAGAGCATCAACATAATGAAGAATCTACATCAACCATCAACTAATGGGCAAAACAGCCAGCTAGTATTAAATGGCAGTATTAAACTCACACATATTAATATTAATCTTAATTTAAATTGACTAAATGACCCAATCAAAAGACATAGACAGGCAAATTGGATAAAAAGCCAAAACCCATCGGTATGCTGCATCCAGACCCATCTCACATGCAAGGATACACAAGGACTCAAAACAAAGGGATGGGGGAAGATTTACCAACCAAATTAGAGAAAGAAAAAAAAAAGCAGGAATTGCAATTCTTGCCTCTGATAAAATAGACTTTAAAGCAACAAAGATCAAAAGAGGCAAAGGACATCACATAATGGTAAAAGGATCAATGCAACAAGAGAGCTAACAATGCTAAATATATACGCACCCAATACAGGAGTACCCAGATACATAAGGCAAGTTCTTAATGACTTACAAAGAGACTTAGACTCCCACACAATAATAGTGGTAGACTTTAACATCACATTGTCAATATTAGATCAACGAGATAGAAAATTAACAAGGATATCCAGGACTTGAACTCAGACCTGGAACAAGTAAACTTAATAAACATTTACAGAACTCTCCATCCCAATACATTCTTCTCATTACCACATCACACCTACTCCAAAGTGACTATATAATTGGAAGCAAATCACTCCTCAGTAATTGCATAGCATTTCACAGGTTTAAATGAAATATTGGTTGGCTGCTTGTTTGTTATTTTCCTCCCTTATTCCTTCCTGTCTCCATTGTTAAGCACAATTATTGGCATAAAAGAGGTTTTTAATATCCATTTTTAGACTGCATTCTAGCCTGGGCAATAGAGCAAGATTTCCGTTCTCTCTCCCTTTTTCTCTTCCTCTTTCTTTCATTCTTTTTTTCTTTCTTTTTCTTTCTTTCTTTAAAAAAAAAAATTGAAAATGGTAATTAAAAAAAAAAAAAGAACTGGAGTGGGCAGCCTGACCAGAGGCGTTTACAATTTATACCAATTTACAAATATTTAGGGTGCCCACCAACCCCAAGAGAACAGATCAAACCAACCCCATAAAGGAAGACCTCTGCCAGGGCCTCCTCTCCCTACAACCTCCTCTCAAGAATCATTAGGAAGCCCAAACAGCTTCACAGTTCCGGCTTCCCGGCTACTATCATATTTGCCGTCTTTGTCATCACAGGCAAATGCCAGGAGAGGCCTTTTGGGGTGCCACGCCACGGTGAAGGTCGGAGACTCACACTGTACCTCCCATAGCTTGTCCCCTATAGAAAACAATAGAGAAAAACCAATCAATACGTTCATAATAAAGGACACATCCATTAAGTACTTACCTATGTTAATTTGTTTAATCCACCTACTAATCCTATGAGATAGATTCAATCATTACCTCATTTTACAGAGCACCCCCAGGCACAGAGAGCCCACAAGCCAGCAGGGGGCAGAGCAGGATCGAAGTGCAGGTGGGTTAACTCAAGAGCAGGTCACTGAGCAGGAAAGTGTCACTGTGTCACAGGGACATGCAATTACATGAAGGATCTGCATGGCTGGATGCTGGACAATGCTCACCACAACATGACTAACAGGGGCATTCTTTACATAGTAGAATTTCAAATTCTTTACTTTCTTCTTCAAGGTTTTCTATAGTTTCAATCTTTTTACAAAGAGTGTCACAGATTTCCAAAAACAATAAAGCAACATTAAAAAACAAATCTGAGGAAATTCTTTTGTAAAATGAATACTCTCCTCCCATTTTTCTATTTCCAGCTTCTGTTGTTTTTAAAGCAAAAACTTGGTAATCCCTTAAATTTTAAAAAATGTTTTTTCAAGTTCATATATAGGCAAAAGATAAAGAGAAATATACCACAATATTTAAAAAAAGTTTGTCTTTAGATGGTGGCACCACAGGTGATGCTTTCTTCTTCCTCCTACTCTGTGATTTAAAGATTTTATTATAACAGAAGAATTAAAAGTTTTTTGTTTTTGTTTTGTTTTGTTTTTTGAGATGGTCTCGCTCTGTCACCCAGGCTGGAGTGCAATGGCGTGATCTCAGCTCACTGCAACCTCTGCCTCCCAGGTTCAAGCAAGTCTCCTGTCTCAGCCTCCGGAGTAGCTGGGACTACAGGCACGTGCCACCAGACCCAGCTAATTTTTTGTATTTTTAGTAGAGACAGGGTTTCACCACGTTAGCCAGGATGGTCTCAATCTCCTGACCTCGTGATACACCCGCCTCAGCCTCCAAAAGTGCTGGGATTACAGGCGTGAGGCACCACACCCAGCCAAAATTAAAAGTTTAAAAAAATCAAAATATTTTCCTAAATCACTTTCCTCAGACATGCCGGTTTATTTCTTAACTCTTTGCTCCCTCAATCCCTGGCAGTCACAGCCAAAACATAAACACACTTGTCTAAAGGAGACAAATTCATTCATGATAATGCTGGTAAAGTGGTCACGTGCAGAGATGAGATCACAATAACAGAAGTCCTCACTGCCAAAGATGAAAGACAGTAGATTCTCATGAGGTTACCTGTCTCCACTTCAGCGATGTCAATAAAATGATCTTCCGATGCTGACGCCAGCATTTTCCCATCATGGCTGAAACTGAGAGTCCTTACAGGCCAATCCAGCCTATGACAGAGTGGTCATGAGAATTTCCAAGTAAGAGGAGGGTACAATGTCACTCATGATGAAATCAAATTAATGTACCCAACAAGGAAAGTGCTGATAGAGTCACTTACCTGGAAAAGCACCGAACACACACTAACTCGTCCACATCCCAGAGGCTAACCAAAGCATCTGCACTTCCTGTGGCAAAGTACTTCCCCATGGGGTCAAACTTGATACAGATGCAGTTGGAAGGATGGGCGTTGATGGACTGCACAGGCTTCAGTTCTGGGTAACTGAGACACAAGACAGACAGCAATCAAACTGCAGAAGAGGACTGTGGTGCTAAAATAATCATAGGAGACAATGAAGAAGAAATCCAAAGGCAATGGAATACCACCAAAAACTGTCATTCAAGATAACGTTCCTGAAATAAAAAGATTTTGAACTACATTATTTAAAACGCACAACGCGTACCTAAGACTACACAGCCAACGCTACCAACATTAAGAAATAGTCTAGTAAAATTAGCGGACTTAAAGAAAAAGAAAATTAGATTATTAGGCTTTCTGAGAGCAACACTTAACACCAAAAGAAAATGGAGTATCATATTTAAGAAAGACATACAAGCAAGAAAATACGAATCAAGGATTTTTATATCCAGCAAAACTAAATTTCAAACATAAAGATACAAACAATAAGCACAATACAGTTTTATAAAATTGTAAGTTTTACAAGTACGTAAATAAGTCATGGTAAGAACTCCAGGAGTAATGTTCACATCAACACTTCCCGAGGAATCTTAACTACAGAATGAGCTTCAACAAGAAAACTGACAAGGGACTACAAGTATAAGGACTAGTGCTGAACACTGAATATACAGTTTCTTGCAAAAACTATATGTGGTTTAAAAGGAGGTTATATGTAACAGCTGTACACTCCTACAATACGTAGTACCATTTTTTTTTAATGGGGGAAGAATGGAAAGAGCACATGCAAAAAGCAAAAATATTTTTTGTTTCAAGTCATCACGCTGGTGGTAGTGGCAGTAATACTGAAATTCTGAGACATCTATATATTTACCATGGGATACAGGTAATAAGTAACCATCAGATATTCTAATTCTATGATCCCCTGTGCCCTTGAGAACCAGAATACTCAATTTGGAAGGAAAGAAATATATTTGTAATATAGAAGAGGTTTAGTAAAATCCCTGGAGTCCTCAATTTTAATTGGAAGTTATCAATATGAATTTACAAGATATTTTATCTTTAAATATATATATACACACATGTAATTCCTAGGCCAACCCAGCAGTAATGAACATTTCTAACTTCAGTGTCATTTCTCAGTAAAAGAATGTAAGGCTTCTTTTTTTTTTTTGAGGTGGAGTCTCACTCACTCAGTTGCCCGGGCTACTGGAGCACAATCTCAGCTTACTACAACCTCCGCCTCCCAGGTTCAAGCGATTCTCCTGCCTCAGCCTCCTGAGTAGCTGGGATTACAGGCTTGTGCCACCCTGCCCAGCTAATTTTTGTATTTTTAGTAGAGACGGGGTTTCTCCATGTTTGCCAGGCCTCAAGTGATCCACTTACCTCAGCCTCCAAAAGTGCCAAAGTGCTGGGATTACAGGCATGACCCATTGCACCCAGCCAGAATGTAAGGCTTCTTAGAGAATTTTCTGATTAAAGGTCTGAGGCAAGAAATCTAAGGCGAAAAATGTACAAGATGAACTTGGAACATCTTATCAAACCAGAGAGCAAGAAACAGAAGACTATTGGGATTATATCAAAAAAGCGTTCAGGAACCAACCTGAAGAGGTTCTTATTGGCCAAAGATGGGATAATTTGAGCTTCAATAAGCATAACGATTACAAGAGATGGAAACACATCAACTGTGTTTAAAAACATGAGCCCATAATGATTCTTTAAAAATAAAAAACCTAACTGATCCTCTTTGGAGGTGGCAGAAAACTAAATCATTATCTGACAAAAGGAAAGAATCAAAATTTTATCCTGCCTTCCCTAGATGAACTGTACTACTGGGTAACCAAATCACAGATGAGAAGCATCTCTTTATAAAACAGAGTAACAAATAAACAGCATATGGAATCAGCAAAAGCCAAACTGGGAGCATCTCCACATATGAACAGTCTGGTTTTTCAACAGCTATGTTTTAGGAAGTTTCTTTTGAGTAATTTAACAGACACAAAAGACATATCAAATTTTTTTTTTAAATGAGCAAAACTAGGGTATCTAGGAGCTGCACATGTGGTCGATAAACTATGAAGACACACTATACAAGTCAGGATAGTGTTTACTTTTGTGGAAGGGAGTGGTAATTACGACAAAACACACAGATGGACTTCTGGGGTGGCCGGAAAGAACTATTTCTCGAGCCGGGTGGGGTTGCACAGGAGTAAAGCCTATAAGAGTTCATTAAGCTATACATTTGTTTTATGTGGTTTTCAATATCTGTGTTTTATAATAAAAAGCTTTTTCTTAAAAAGTTATAGAATCCCCACTGCCTACAAAATAAAATCCAAGATACTAAGCATAAAATTAAAGGCGTTTTACAATCCAGTCCCAAATTAGATTTCATCTTCCCATTATCATGCCCTCTCTTATTTCCCTTATCTGCTACCGCACCCCAACAACCCTGACCTAGCCACTCTTCAAATAAGTCATGCTCACTCACGCCTGTTTTGTCAGTTCTTAAAATTCTGCTCATCTTTCAGATCAAGCTCACGAGCTGCCTCCTTCAACCCCCCAATATGGTATGTATGTTCTTTCCTTCTAATTCCACAGCAAACTCCTGGACTTTCTCTCACAGAACCTATCTCACTTGACCTTGCATTTCTCACCTGGGATAGTGGAGGGCTGGAATTGAACAGACCTGAATTTCAATTCCACAATTACATTCATTTAGAGAACAAATATTTACTAAGATCCTACTACATGGAGCAGGTACAGGACTAGACATTAGGGATTCAACACTAAGCAAAGCAAACACTGTCCCTACCATCATGGAAATCACAGTCCAACAGGAGACATGGGCAAATGAACATGCAATTACAATACAGAAGGAAAAGTGCTTCCTATAGAAGATAAGCCTCTAACCTACCTCTAACCTTGGGGTAGCAGGGAAACTTCCCTGAAGGGAAAGTGATATTTAAGTTGAAACTTTAAGAGTGGCTCATGCCTGTAATCCCAGCATTTTGGGAGGCCGAGGAAGGCGGATCACCTGAGGTCGGGAGTTTGAGACCAGCCTGATCAACATGGAGAAACCCTGTCTCTATTAAAAATACAAAATTAGCCAGGCATGGTGGCACATGCCTGTAATCCCAGCTACTTGGGAGGCTGAGGCAGAATAGCTTGAACCTAGGAGGCAGAGGTTGTGGTAAGCCGAGATCGCGCCATTGTACTCCAGCCTAAGCAACAAGAGCAAAAGTCTGTCTCAAAAAAAAAAAGCACAAATTAGCCATAATTCACGGTGCATCCAGTTCTAGAACACACTAGCTGACTTCTGATGTAACCTTTCACCTCTCATCTGTCAAATGAGAAGAAAACCATCAACCAACCCCCTAGAATTTCTGTAAGGACTCAGTAAAACATAGAGTATATAAAATATAATGCTCAACTGTACTTAAGACAGGTTAGGATTCTTTCTTACTATTTGTGTTTTAAGTTCAGGAAAGACTCACATCTAATTCATCTCTATATTTGACACAGCACTCAGCACAAAGATATGACAGTCCCCTAAGGTAGTCCCCCTTACCTGAGGATGTTGATACAACCATTGCCATTTGTCAGGAAGAACATGTTATTGTCATTGTTCCAGGAGATTTCATTGACCTCAAACTTGAACTGCTCTTCTGCTTTGGAACGGTGTGTCTTGGCATCAATGAAAGTCACCACATCATCCTTGTTGCCTACAGCAATGGTCTGCCCATCGGGACTCCAGCAGATATTAATGTTCTCCCCTGGGAACCCAGACATAATCAACAAGATAATCTGTTTGCTCATAATCCTCCACAAATTTATTTTGCTATCCTAGAAAGAAGACCAGAACTTTCTTCAGGGCTTACTCATTAAGGTCCTAGACAAGAGAAGGGAACTACCACTTATGATTCAACAATGAGTCCAGCATATTTATCTAAACATTTCCCCATTTGGTCTTCACAATACTCCTCTAAGATATACTTTATTATTCTCATTTTATAGATAAAGAAAATAAAAGATAAAAAGATGAGCCAAAGTATCAAAGCTATGAAGTCACAGAGCCAAGATTTTAAACCCAGATTGGACCCCAAAGCCCCCTTTTCTCTTACACCAGCAATTCTCAAACTCTAGTAATTCACATGCCAACATCACAATTTTTGTCCTATCCATTAAACACTATACTTTTCTTTATTCAAAATTTTTCTTAAAATTGACCCAAAATATTTACTTAAATAAACTTAGCAGCTGGGTGTGGTGGCTCATGCCTGTAATATCAGCACTTTGGGAGGCCATGGTAGGCAAATCACTTGAGTCCAGGAGTTCAAGATCAGCCTGGCCAATATGACAAAACCTGTCTCTACTAAAAATTAGTCAGGCGTGGTGGCATGTGCCTGTAGTCCCAGTCACTCAGGAGGCAGAGGCAGGAGGATGGCTTGAGCCCAGGAGGTAGAGGCTGCAGAGAGCCAAGATTGTGCCACTGCACTCCGTCCTGGGTAACAGGGCAAGACCTTGTCTCAAAAATTAAAAATAAACTTAGCTTCAATTGAGTAATAAATTCTATGAGCTAGTTCTTCTAGTAGACATTAAAATATTTACATAAATCGTTTTTAACGTTCACCCTGAATCACTCATGCATCAGCAGCCGTATACTTGGGGAAAACACCACACCATTCTGCCTCCGGTGTCTTGTCAACAAAGTCCGTGGCCCACACTGAACACATCAATTAAAAATCTCATCAACTTTTCCATTCTAAAACGCATATTTTTTTCACATTTTAATATCTATACTATATCTTTAAACGTATCAGGAAGCATTTCAAAATTTTGGGTGCATCACAGTTATCTACCAACTTTCTTTCCTAATGGAGCATCTTATGATCAATGAAACCTTAGAGTCCATATAATAATGGCCTCAACACTTATAACAGAGCCTATAAATGTACTGCACAACTTTCTGGTCACTTTCTCCCAGACCACCAAGACAGGTTTCAACCATTCTAACTCAACAGAATTTTCCAAATTCTCCATGCCTCTGCACATGCTGTGCCCTCCGCCCCATTACTCACCCCCTGCACCCAGACCACTAAATGTCTATGGCTATCCTAAGAGTTTGCTCAAATTTGGTCAGCCCTTCCCTGGTTCCCCTAGGCAGACGTTTGTTTTCATTTCTATTCTGGGTATCCACCTTGCAGACCTCTCCATTATAAAATATATTATTTATATATATATATGTCTCTCTCCCTGCACGGGAAGTCCTTGGAGATGGAAACTCTTATTCAGCTCAGAATGTCACATACACAGCCGAGTACTAGGCACAGAAAAGACATTCAGAACATGGTTGCTGAATGAATACAAGCAGTTATCTTCCTATTACCCTCTCTCTCTCTGAATAGTCACCTTTAGTGTTCACAGTGGCAATGCATTTTGTAGTCCTCACATCCCAGATGCGAATGGTTTTATCTCCAGATGCCGTAACAAATAGGTCAGGATTACTTGGATGCCAACAAAGCTGGTCCACACTATCTCCATGTCCCCGATAATTATTTTCTTTGACCTGAAAGAACAGAATCCAGATGTCACTTCACATAGATGAAGCTGCCTCCCCATGTAACTTTTTAACCTTATTCAAACCAAGGTATGCTGGGATCAATAAAGATAAGGGTAACTCAGAATCCAGTTCTTCCAAGCCCTTTCTCCTTTCTCTCTCCCCCAGTCCTCCTGTTGCTCTGAGCTTATACACTTATGCCCTTACTTTTGTGCCCTCTCTGGCCTCCTCCTCCTTCCTGGTTTTTCACCCTTACTCTACCATCAACGTTCCTAACCCAGCCGCTTATTCCCACGGGACGCCCTATCACTTCCAAAGGGGCCCTCTTCACCACCACTACTACAGCCCCTAGTCACTCCTTATCAGCACACGATTCGGCTCCACACGAGTAAGGATGTCCCCGGCAGCCCGGTCCCATCCACTCTCTCCTCACCTCCACCCGCTATCGCCAACCTCCTTACTTCCGCACTTCCCCAGTCTTCCTCTCCTCATCCCTCACGACCCCGTCACCCCCACACTCCGCCTTCTCCTCACTCCTTCCTCATCTCCACACTCTCCTCGTCCCCCTCCCTCAGGCCCACTCTCCTTTCACTCCCGCGGCCTCGTTCGCCCCCATTCGCTCTCCCACTACCGCACCTCGCTTCACTGCAGTCCCTCTACCTAGCCTGGGCCGAACCCCGGCAGCTCACCAACCGGTCCTTCTCCAGCAAGAAGACGCTGGCCGTCTTGTCGAAGGACCCCGAGGCTAGGCGACGCCCGTCGCAGCTCCAGGCCACCGAGTGCACCTTGGCGCTGTGCGCCAGGAACTCGCGCGTCTTGCTGTGGCCCCGGAACAGCTCCTGCATCCCAAGCACGTAGCGCGACGGGCCGCTGCTCACTGAGCACCACGGGGCCATCGAGCCGGGACCGGTCTGGCCCAATGCCGAGGGCCCCATAGGTGCAGTGGGCACCGCCATGCCGAGCTCCCAGCTCACAACACCGCCTCAGCCGCGAGGGTGCAATCAGTCCTGGCGCCGCTGCTGCACGCATGCGCCCGGAGAAGCGACGGAGCCTCTGCGCAGGCGCGCTATAGCCCGCCCTGGAAGGACTACACATCCCGGTATGCAGCGCGTGCTCGCCTCTGCTTATTTCGTAATGTTTGGCTCTTTAACTCCAAATTCGCTTCACATTTAACGATTCCAATTTTTTTAAAGTGTCCTTATTTCTCCCTTATCTACTCCTTGGTAGATATATTTGTATCCCTGTTTAATCGAATAAAAGAACCAACACTAACCTTCTAAACAGTTAACCCATCACCTTTCTTCTGGGGTTGTTCCCCAAACCCATATTCCTCTCCCTCAAGAGCAGAAAGCCCTGGGCTTTTTGCTAGAGGAGGACCAGCTGGGAGCTTATCTCATGAAAAGGGCTAGGGGGTTGTGGGGTGAGGGAAGAAGTCTGGAATTTTTTTTTTTTAATAAAAATGATTTTTTTTTGTTTTTAAAAAGTAATGGCAGAGGCGTGTGAACCGGAGCAACTCCATCTTAAATAGGAGCTGGGTAAAATGAGGCTGAAACCTACCGGGCTACATTCCCAGACGGTTAAGGCATTCTAATCACAGGATGAAATAGGAGGTCAGCACAAAATACAGTTCATACCTTGATGATAAAACAGTAAAGAAACCAGCCAAAACCCACCAAAACCAAAATAATGACATGAGTGACCTCTGGTCGTCCTCACTGCTACACTCCCACCAGTACCAGGATAGTTTGTAAATGCCATGGCAAGGTCAGTAGTTACCCTATATGGTCCAAAAAAAGGGAGGCATGAAATAGTTCACCCCTTGTTTAACATATCATCAGGAAATTGTTAAAACACATGCTATGAATGAAGAGACCGCCCCCTCCCCCAGACAGGCTTTGTGTGAGCAACGTGGCTGTTTATTCACCAGGGTGAGGGCAGGCTGAGTCCAAAAAGAAAGTCAGTGCAGGGCAGTGGGATAAGAGTTGGTTTTATAGGTTTGGGGTAGGCAGTGGAAAGCTACAGAAGTTACAGGTCAGGGCAGTTTTTGCAAGCTGGGAAGAGGTCGTACAGTCTGGAATCACGAGGTTGACCAAGATTGGTTACAAAGTCCAATTGCCTTATCAGTTGAGGCAGGAATAAGGAACAATGGAAGAATGTCTCAAGTTAATCAGGCACTGCAGGGGTTGATCATTTCTTCTCCTTTTGTGGTTTTCCAGTTGCTTCAGACTTTCCAGTTCCAGGAACTCATCTGGAGTGTACATGCAGGTTGCATAGGTTACCATGCTATCCACAGCACGGTCAGTCAGCCTAAAAGACCTTACAGAAATAACTATAAGTATGTGCAACCAGCAGCCCTCAGGGCTGCTCTGTCTATGGAATAGCCATGCTTTTATTCCTTTACTTTCTTAGCAAACTTGCTTTCACTTTGCACTGCAGGCTCACTCTGAATTCTTTCTTGAGTAAGATCCAAGAACCCTCTTGAGGTCTGGATTGGGACCCTTTTCCTGTAACAGTGTTACATGCACATGATTGTAAATATAAAAATAAAATATATAGAGTGAAAAGTAAATGTCCACCTGAGTATTTCCACCCCACCTCTCATATTTCCCTTAAACCAGTGGCTTCTTGCTGGAGAAAAAAGGGGTGGTGAGCTGCCAGCACTAGTCAAGTCCCTGGAGAAGAGCTAAGTGATGGGGGAAGGTTTTGGTGGTAAGAAGTAGTGGTAAATTTGTTTTTTAAAAAAAAAAAAAAAACAGTTTTTAAAAGGTAACATGTGTACTTGGTAACAAGTGTAAAACATATAAAAGGGAATAGACTGAAAAGTTTCCCTCCATCCCGTGTCTCCAAACTCCTCTTCTGAAAAAGTTAAATTTCTTGTGTGGCCTTCCAGAGACAATGTAAGTAAGCACCTTGGCGAGGTAGATAGGTATGTGCATAACCTCCCCCCAACCCCTTTTCCAAAAAGGTAGCATTCCTTTCACAACTTGCTTTCTATGGTAAATATGTATAGGAAATCATTTCTTGTCAGAATATGAAGATGTCGCATAATGATTGCAGTCTTTATATGAATAGATAATAGTGTATTCAACTGATCCCTTAATGAATTTGCTTTTAGAACAATATTGCAGTGAATATTCCTATACAACCTTCATTTTGCACATCTGCATTTTCTTATTTGGATAGATGTTGCCAAAATACCTTTGAAGAGGTTTAACAATCTATACTTCCACTAGCAATATAAGGAAGCGTCAGAAGGTCCTAGGTACTAAATAAGTACACATATGGCTTTCATGTGGCCCTCAGAAGGACTGTAGGAAATAAGGTCCCTTTCTTTCCCCAATCTTTTTCCTACCGCAATGCAAGCAGAAATTCTTGGAAACCACAAAACTTTTCAGACTCCAGGAATACCAGTGAAGTCTCTAAAATCTTGGAGTAGGAAACCATTTGGTGTCTAGTTTTCTTCCTTACCCGTCTTTTTCAGGAATCTTCTTCATATATATATATTTAGACATTTTTTCTACATTTCCTACTTTTTCCTATATTTCATAATTTTTTTTTTTTTTTTGCTAGATACACTGAGGATTTATAAGCCCCTGTCCAAGATATGGAAGTTAAAGTAGAAAGAGGTAAAATGTCCTGTACCAGGTCACATGACTAGCATGTGACAGAGCAAAGGTTAGAACTCAGATGTTACTGACTCCAAAATCTACACTCTGATTCTCAGTATCTGAAGTCATGTAAATGTGATTCTTTGTATTTCTACATTCATTTTGTATTTTTGTATGTAATGTATATTTTTTAATTTTTTTTGATACAAAGTTTCATTCTTGTTGCCCAGGCTAGAGTGCAGTGGTGGGATCTTGGCTCACTGCAACTTTCACCTCAGGTTCAAGCAATTCTCCTGCCTCACAAGTAGCTGGGGTTACAGACACCACTACCATGCCTAGCTAATTCTTTGTATTTTTAGTAGAGATGGGGTTTCACCATGTTAGCCAGCTGGTCTCGAACTCCTGATGTTTGGTAATCCACCCGTCTTAGCCTCCCAAACTGCTGGGATTACAGGCATGAGCCACCGTGCCCGGCCTGTAATGTATATTCTTTACTTAACTTCCCCTCACGTTCCTTTTCTATATTCTGTAAACATGGATGTTAGAACCTCAGTTGTGATATAAGTATATCCTACTGTGCTTGCCTGAGACAGAATCTGGTATAACATTTCAAGCTGGACTAGCAGACATCTTGGGTAATTGTGAGACTAAAATCAGAGACTCTCAAAGGGAAGATAAAATTTAGGGGAACAGAGTCATGGGCTATTTTTTAAAACTTTTTATTTGGAAAAATTCAAATTTACAGAAAAGTTGCAAGAATACTAAAGAGCACTACTATTCCTGTGACACAGATTCACCGAGTTTTAGCATCTTGTTCCATTTTTTTTTCTTTTTTTCTTTTTTTTTGAGACAGAGTCTTACTCTGTCTCCCAGGCTGGAATACAGTGGCACGATCAACCTCTGCTCCCCAGGTTCGAGGGATTCTCACGTCTCAGCCGCCTGAGTAGCTGGGATTACAGGCGTGCACCACAACACCCACTAATTTTTTGTATGTTTTGTAGAGATGGGGTTTCTCCATGTTGGCCAGGCTGTCTCAAACTCCTGGCGTCAAGTGATCCACCCACTTGGCCTCACAAAGTGCTGGGATTACAGGCATGAGTCACTGCGCCTGGCCTCCATTTGCTTTCTCTACATACATCTACATTACTACTCTTTTGTCTAAAATTTGGCACTTTTGTATTAGTCTCTTCTCACATTGCTATAGAGAACTACCTGAGACTGGGTAATTTATAAAGAAAAGAGGTTTAATTGGCTTGTGGTTCCACAGGCTGTACAGGAAGCATGGCTGGGGAGGCCTCAGGAAACAGAGGAGGCAGTGCTACACACTTCTAAACAACCAGATGTCATAAGAACTCAGTCACTGTAACAAGAACAGCAAGAGGGAAATTCACGCCCATGATCCAATCACCTCTCAACTCCAACATTGGGGATTACAGCTGGAGATTTCGGCAGGGACACAAATCCAAGACATATCAAATTGTAAGTTGCATATATCTTACCCTTTACCCCTAAATATTTCAGTATGTCCTAAAATATAGGATGTTCTGTTTCCTACCCCCAGTATAGTTATCAATGTTGGTAAATTGAACAGAAACATGGAATTTCATTTAATCTACTCTATTTTATTTGTGTCAATTTAGCCAAAAATGTTCTTTATGGCATCCTTTTCTTTCAGTACGTGTTCCAGTCTAGAACCTCATACTATATTTAGTTATTACATGTCCTTAGTCTCCTTAAATCTATAAAACTTCCCCAGCATTTCTGTGCCTATTATGACATCAACGTTTTTGAAGAATGCAGTTGATGGACCATTTTTATAGTTCCTTCTGTCACCCAGAAATTCTCTCTTAGGAGCTGATCAAACTTAAACTACGAAGGATTTTTTACACATGTGAGTCTTGGGGGCTTTACGGTCATTCAAGGCAGAATCAGGCCATAAATAGTAATGCCAGAGATGATAGGATGTGTAAAGGGACGGGGGAAAAATCTTACAGTGAAGAAAGAGTAGAGGAGTCTTGAAGTTAAGTCCTTTGGAGGTTAGAGGACTTCAGAGAATCTGACGTTGTAAAAGAAAACAGGCTTGTCACCTCTGGCAAAGCCTCAGAATATGGGTGTGTAGCAGTCAGGGTTCAGCCAAAGGAGCATAACCAGTAGAAGATAATTAGAATTATTAGGTAAGTGAAGAAATAAAACTAAAGAAAGGATACAGAGTTTCATTTCAGCAGCTTAAAATTTTAAATCACACAGCTGTTAATATTACAACTTAATTATATGCCAGACTAAGAATCAGAACTAAAGCAGATATATAGATATTCTGCTTTCATCATATAGATGTGATTTTTAAATATAAATATATTCATATATTTAAATGTTTATATAATAAAACGCCTAGGTATAAAGTTATATAAAATATACAAAAATATTTTTCAAGAAAAATTACTAATTTTTTTTTTGAGACAGAGTCTCACTCTGTCACCCAGGCTGGAATGCAGTGGCACGATCTCAGCTCACTGCAACCTCCACCTCTCGGGTTTAAGCAATTCTCCCACCTCAACCTCTCAAGTAGCTGGGACTACAGGTGTGTGCCACCATGCCCAACTAATTTTTTTGTATTTTTTAGTACAGACAGGGTTTCACTGTGTTGGCCAGGACGGTCTTGATCTCCTGATCTCATGATCCACATGCCTTGGCCTCCCAAAGTGCTGAGATTACAGGCATGAGCCACCACACCTGGCCAAAAAATTACTAATTTTAAGAATTATTTAAAATAACATGGTGGTTCATGCCTGTAATCCCAGCACTTTGGAGGCTGAGGTGGGTGGATCACCTGACATCAGGAGTTTGAGACCAGCCTGGCCAACATGATGAAACCCTGTCTCTACTAAAAATACAAAAACTAGCTGGGCATGGTGGCACACAACTGTAGTCCCAGCTACTAGGGAGGCTGAGGCAGGAGAATCAAATGAACCCAGGAGGCGGAGGTTGCACTGAGCCGAGATCATGCCACTGCACTCCAGCTTGGAGTAAAGAGCAAGACTCTATCTCAAAAAAAAAAAAAAAAAAAAGAGCATTATTTACAGACCAGAATTATTTTGATGAAAAAACTAGAAAGGGAAAAATAAGGAAACGATTTACAGAGAAAGTATCCATAGATATAATTCAAAACAAACCACAAATATTACTCTGCAGAAACCTTAAGTGTTTGGATATACAAAACAGAGGCCTATTCTCCATATGAAGATGGGTTTAGGTGTTCAGATTGGGTATGGTCATGGGACAGTTGAGTTGCTCTGCATAAAAACTAAAAGAATAGGCTAGGTGCAGTGGCTCACACCTATAATCCCAGCACTTTGGGAGGCCGAGGCAGGCAGATCACCTGAGATCAGGAGTTCAAGACCATCCTGACCAACATAGTGAAACCCCAACTCTACTAAAAATATAAAAATTAGCCAGGCATGGTGGTGTGTGCCCATAGTCCTAGCTACTCAGGAGGCTGAGGCAGGAGAATTGCTTGAACCCAGGAGGCAGAGGTTGTAGTGAGACAAGATCACACCACTGCACTCCAGCCTGGGCGACAGAGTGAGACTCTATCTCATAAAAGTAAAAAGAAAATGAAAATGAAAAAATTAATTTAAAATATTTTGGGGGGAATATCAAGACAGAGCAGCACAAACCAGCAGAGTGGAGCACTGCGTAGGTAGAAAGGGTGGATTTTGGGTCCCTTAGGAGAGGTGGCCATTTTTTCAAATGCCTTCTTTCCAGTACAAGACCTCAAGGCATACAAAGAAACAGGGAAATATGGCCTGATCAAAGTAACAAAATAAATCTCCAGAAATCAACTCTAAAGAAACACAAGTTTCAGACTTACTGAACAAAGACTAAAAAAATGGTCTTAAATATACTCAATAAGACATTGAATTAAAGGAATCAGGAGAACAGTACATGAACAAAATAGGATATCAGCAAAGAGGTAGAAGTTATTTTTTAAAAGAACCAAACAGCCTAGAGTTGAAAAATAAACTAACTGAATTGGAAAATTAACTAGAGGGGTTCAACATCAGAATTGAATGGGCACAAGAATCAGTGAACTTGAGGAAATATCATTTGAAATTATCAAATCTGAGAAGAAAAAAGAAAAAAAATGAAGGAAAGTGAATAGAGCCTAGGAAGCATACAGAACAACATCAAATGAACCAATTTATACACTATTGGAATTCCAAAAAGAGAAGAGAGAGACAGAGAGAAACACGAAGGAAAAAAAAATAGACTCTTTTTTTTTTTTTTTTTTTTAATTAAGACAGAGTCTCACTCTGTCACTCAAGATGGAGTGCAGTAGCATGATCTCGGCTCCCTGCAACCTCCACCTTCCAGGTTCAAGCAATTCTTTTGCCTCAGCCTCCTGAGTAGCTGGGACTACAGGCACATGCCATCACACCTGGCTAATTTGTGTGTGTGTGTGTGTGTTTAGTAGAGAAGGAGTTTCGCCATGTTGGCCAGGCTGGTCTTGAACTCCTGACTTCAGATGATCCACCTGCCTAGGCCTCCCAAAGTGTGGGATTATAGGCATGAGCCACCACTCCCAGCCTAAAAATAGACTTTAAGTAAAAATAAAACTATTAAAAGAAACAAAGGAGAATATTATATAATGGTGAAAGGGTCAATTCATCAAAAAGATGTAACAATTATAAACGTTTATGCAATAAATATTAGAGCCTAAACATATAACGCAAACACTGACAGAATTGAAGAGAGAAATAGACAACTTGAAAATAATAGTAGGAGACTTCAGTACTTCACTTTCAATAGCAGATAGAACAACTAGACAGAAGATCAATAAGGAAATACAAGAACTTGAACAACACTATAGACCAAATGGCCCTAACAGACATAAACAACACAATCTACCCAACAATAGAATATACTGTTTTAAAAGTGCATATGAAACATTCTGCAGGATAGCTCATGTGTTAGGCCACAAAACAAGTCTTAATGATTTTTAAAGGATTAAAATCATACAAAATATTGTTTTCAATCACAATGGAAAGAAACCAATAGCAAAAGTTGTGCTGAAAAATCCACAAATACATAAAAATTAAACAACACATTCCTTAATCCCAGCTACTCAGGAGGCTGAGGTAGAAGGATCACTTGAGCCCTCGCATTTGAGGCTGCAGTGAGCTTTGAGCATTCCAACTTGGATGACGGAGCAAGAGCTCATCTCTAAAGACAATAAAAGAGAGAACAAAACAATATACTCTTAAATAACAATGGATCAAAAGAAAAAATCACAAGGGAAATTAGAAAATATCTTGAGACAAATGAAAAAAACACAATGTACTAAAATGTGTGGGATGCAGCAAACACAGTACTAAAAATAAATGTACAGCTGTAATTGCTTATATAACACATAAGAACCCAAATCAATAATGTAACTTTATACCTTAAGGAACTAGAAGAAGAACAAATGAAACTGAAACCTAGCAGAGAAGAAGAAATAATAAAGATTTGAGCGGAGATCAACAAAATAGAGAATAAAAAACAATTTTTAAAATTAATAAAACAGGAGTTGGTTCTTCCATAAGATCAGCAAAACTGCCAACTGACTAAGAAAACGAGAAGACTCAAATAACTAAAATCAGAAGTTAAAGGAGACATTGCTGCTGCTTTTACAGAAATAAAAAGGATCATAAGACAGTAATGTGAATACTTACATGATGAAAAATAAGATAACTAGATGAAATTAATAAAATCCTAGAAATACACAATTTACCAAGAGTGAATCTGGAGAAACAGAAAACTTGAACAGAAACCCTAGAACAAGATGGTTTCACTAGAAAATTCTACAGAAAAATTAACAGCAATCCCCCTGAACTGTTCAAAAGACTGAAGAGAGGTCACTTCCCACTTATTCTATAATGCCAGCATTACCCCATACCAAAGCCAAACAAAGACACTACAAGAAAAGAAAACTACAGACCAGTATCCCTGATAAACACTGACGTGAAAATCCTCAACAAAATATTAGCCAACAGAATTCAACAATGCTTTAAAATTACTACATACCATGACCAAGTGAGATTCCTTTCTGGAATGCAAGGATGATTTAGCATACAAAAAACAATTAATGTGTCCGTTCCCAGTGGCTCACACCTGTAATCCCAGCACTTTGGGAAGCCAAGGCAGGCGGATCACCTGAGGTCAGGAGTTCGAGACCAGCCTGGCTAATATGGTGAAACCCCATCTATACTAAAGGTACAAAAATTAACTAGGCGTGGTGGTGGGTGCCTGTAATCCCAGCTACTCCAGAGGCTAGAGAGTCTGAACTCGGGAGGCGGAGGTTGCAGTGAGCCAAGATCACATCACTGCACTCTAGCCTGAGTGACAGAGTAAGACTTGATCTCAAAAAAAAAAAAAAAATTTTTTTTCCACATAAACAGAATTAAATACAATTAAGTGCAAAACCACATGATCACCTCAACTGATTCAGAAGGAACATTTGACAAAATTCAACATATTTTCATGACGAAAAGTACTTAGCAAATTAGAAATAAAAGCAAACTACCTCAATATAATGAAGCCATATACGTAAAGCCTACAGCTAACATGTTAAATGGTTAAACACCAAAAGCTCTAGGATCATAAACAAGAATAAAGATGCCTGCTTTCGCACTTCTATTCAACACAGTACTGGAAGTCCTCACTGGAGCAAGCAGGCAAGAAAAATAAATAAAAGCATCTACATTGGTAAAACAAAAAAATATAAAATTCTCTCTCTTCTTAGATGACATATTTTATGTAGGGAACCCTGAAGAGTCCACTAAAAAAAAAAAAAAAAAAAAAAAAAAAAACTGTTAGAACAATCACTAATCATTAGGAAAATGCAAATCAGGCCAGGCATGGTGGCTCATATCTATTATCTCAGCACTTTGGGAGGCTGAGGTAAGAGGATGACTTGAGCCCAGGAGTTTGAGACCAGCCTGGGCAACATGGCAGAGCCCTGTCTCTACAAAAAATACAAAACTTAGCTGGGCAGGGTGGTGCGTACCTGAAGTCCAGCTACCCGGGAGGCTGAGGTGAGAAAAGCACTTGAGCCCGGGAAGTCAAGGCTGCAATGAGCTATGATTGTGCCACTGCACTCCAGCCTGGGCAATAAGAGAGAGACCCTGCCTCAAAAAAAAAAAAAAAAGGAAAACTAAAATTAAATGATAATGAGATACTACTTCATACCTACTATGATAGCTACTATTTAAAAAAAACAGAAAATAAAAAGTGTTGACAAGGATGTATAGAAATTGAAACCATGGTGCACTTTTGGTGGGAATTAAAAATGGTGCAGTCACATTGGAAAACAGTATAGCAGTTTCTCAAAAAGTTAAAAATAGAATTACCATATGATAAAGCAATTCTATTTTAGGGTATAGACCCAAAAAGAATTGAAAAGCAGGGTCTCAAAGAGATCACCATATGCCCGTGTTCACAGCAGCATTATTCACAATAGCAAAAAGATGGAAGAAAGCCAAGTGTTTCGTGACAGATGAATGGGTAAGCAAGATGTGATAAATACACAGAATAGAATATTATTCACCTTAAAAAAGAAAGAAATTCTGACTCATGCTGCAACACGAGTTTGAACCTTGAACACATTTTGCAAAGTGAAATAAGCCAGTTACAAAAACAGAAATACTGAATAGTTCCACTTATCCGAAATTTCTAGAATAGTCTAATTCATAGAAACAGAAAGTAGAATGGTGGTTGCCAGAGGCTGAGGGAAGGGGAGAATTCCAGGGAGTTACTGTTTAATGGGTATTGAGTTTGGGTTCAGCAAGATAAAAAGTGTTCTGGACACAGATGGTAGTGATGGTTGCACAACAATGTGAATGTACTTTGTAAACCAAAAATAAAATTCTAACCACCCCCTGCCCCACCATCTGAATGGACTTCTCTTGGCAAGACCATTCCAAGGCTAACTAGGGGGACTGGTTCTGGCCATGATGGGGAGCAGGGAGCAGATAGGTCTCATTATGCCCTCTTCCCTTTCAAAATTACTGATAGAACAGACTCTTGCAGTCTCATGAAAAACATTTACAATCTATTCTCTCTGAAGCCTTGTACCTGGAAGCTTCATCTGCGTAATAAAACTTTGGTCTCCACAACTCCTAATCAGTCACAACCCAGACATTTCTTTCTACTGATTCCAGGTCTTTATTTTATTTCACTATTTTATTTTATTTTATTTTATTTTTTGAGACAGAGTCTCACTTTGTCACTCAGGCTAGAGTGCAGTGGTACAATCTCAGCTCACTGCAACCTCTGTCTCCTGTGTTCAAGCCATTCTCCTGCCTCAGCCTCCCTGAGTAGCGGGGATTACAGGTGCAAGCCACCACACCCAGCTAATGTCTGTATTTTTAGTAGAGACAGGGTTTCACCATGTTGGTCAGGCTGGTCTCAAACTCTTGACCTCATGATCCACCCACTTCCCACCTCAGCCTCCCAAAGTGCTAGGATTACAGGCATGAGCCACCATGCCAGGCCTGATTCCAGTCTGTAGATAATAACATAACTCTTTCAACCAATTGCCAAGCAGAAAAATTCTAAATCTATCTATAACCTGGAAGCGCCCCACTCTTTCAAGTTGTGTGGCCTTTCCAGACTGAACCAATGTACATCTTACATGTACTTTATTGACATCTCATGTCTCCCTAAAATGTATAAAATTAGGCCATGCCCCGACCCCCTTGGGCACATGTCATTATTAATAGAGACAGGAGGCAGAGAAATCATAGGCAGATAGGGTGAGTCCCTAGTGAAACCCCACCTTTAAGTCAAAAAACAGCCTGAAACCTATGGAGCAGAGTGGTAATTTCTATTCCTGTTTGCCTGCCCTCTCCCAATTGGATCTTTCTGAATAATGCCTTTTAGCCAATCAAATGTTGCTTTTTCCAGTACTACCTACAGCCTGTCCCACCATCATGTGTCTCTAAAGACCACAGACTCGCCGGGCACGGTGGCTCACGCCTGTAATCCTAGCACTTTGGGAGGCTGAGGCGGGCGGATCACCTGAGGTCAGGAGTTCAAGACCAGCCTGACCAATATGGTGAAACCCCGTCTTTAAAAAATAATAAAATAATAATTTAAAAAAAAGACTACAGACTCAGTCAGTAGAGGGGATATGGCCTGACTTTGGGGAGGAGAAGGCCTGACTTCAGAGAGGAAATGGCCTGACTTGAGGGCAAAGACCCCCTGACTTCTGGGGAAGAAAACGACCTGCCCTTCCCGTCCACTCTCCAGCTCCCCTCTGCTGAGAGCTGCTTTCATCACTCAATAAAATTCTCCGTCCCCACCATCCTTCAATCAGCAAGTGTGACCTCATTCTTCTTGGACACTGGACAAGAGCTTGGGATCCACTGAGTGTGGGTACCCAGAAAGGCTGTCACACTGGCTCTTTGCCCTCGCTGTCAGAGTGCAGCAACCCCACGCAACACAGCCAGGGGCCAACTGAGCTGCTAACAATCTGCCGTCCATCAGGCTGTGGAAAGCAGAACTAAAAGAACTAATTAGCACATTAACACCCGCTCTGGGGCTTCAGGGTCACAGGCACCCTTGTCCGGGTGCCACTGCATTCCCCTCAAGGCTACATGCCTGGTCTGGCTGCAGGCACTGCATGGAGCTTGCTCCTGTGTCAGCGCCCAGAGCAGCCGGCCAGATCCCACACACACTCACTCACTCACATACTTCCTCTCACAAGAGGGCTGAATGTGGCAGGCTGAGTAGATGGGGCACCCCCACCGTGAGTCCAGCAAAAAGGCCGAGAAAAATCCTGCATCCTTGTCAGGACTTCCTGAGGCAGTGTCATGGGTGCATCCTTCACACTGGCAAAATAAACTGTCTACATTGATTGAGATCTGTCCCAAATACTTTGGGTTCACAACTTAATACCACTTAACTGTATACTTAAAAATGGTTAAGATGGTAAATTTCATATGCATGTATTCTATCACAATTTTAAAACTAAGAGAAAACTGCATACTAAATTGTTAACAGTGGTTACCACTAAAGAAAAAGACAAGAAGGTGAGAAGGAAGCACTTCCAGTTCTCACAATTGTGAACTGTCGGAACTGTTTTTATAATTAATAAACCTTGTATTATGGAAACAATTTTAAAGATAGAAAAATTTCATGTACAAAGTTGTTCCCTGTAGTATTAGTTAAGTGATAAATTAGAAGCAAACTAAAAGTCCTATTGCAAAGAAATGGTTATGTAAACCATAGCATGTCCACTTGATCAAATATCATATAGCCATCAAAATCCTCAAAATAGTAAAGGGAGGTTCATATGATGGGATATATAAGTGCTACTTTGCAGCTTGATTTTTAAAAAGGATGGAAAACCAACCAAATGGAACACCAAAATGTAAAACATAATTGTGACTGGGTAATGGATATTTATTTCTTCTTCCTTTCTGTATTTTCCAATTTTAAAAATACAGACAGGTATTACTTTATTAACTGCATTTTTAAAATGTTAGAAGTTAGAAACAAATTGAGCAAAGTTGCAGGATACAAAATCAAAACACAAAAATCAGTTGGATTTCTAAACACTAACAATGTGCATTTTGAAAAGGAAATGAAGAAAACAATTCTATTTGCGTAGCATCAAAAAGATTAAAATACTTAGAAATAAGGTAAAGCAAGTAAGCAAAAGACATACACTGAAAACTACAAAATGTATTTTAAAGAAATTAAAGAAGTCATCGATAAACAGAAAGACATCCTGTGTTTACAGATTAGATAACTTAATATTGTTAAGATGTCAATACCACCCAAAGTGATATACAAATTCAATGAAATCCCTGTCTCAACCTCAATGACTATTTTTACAGAATTTTAAAAAAATATTAAAAATCATAGGAAATCCCAAATAGCGAAACAATTTTATAAAAATAACAACGCGGGAGGTCTCGCATTGCCTGATTTCAAAACTTATTGTACAGTAATCAAAACGGTGTCGTACAAGCATAAAGACAGACATGTAGAACAATGAAATAGAATACAGAGCCAAAAATAAACCATTGCTTATATATTCTAAAGATTTTTGACAAGAGTATCAAGACCATTCAAAAGGGAATGGACAGTCTTTTCAACAATGGTGTTGGGAAAACTGGATACTCACATGAAAATAAATGAAGTTGGACTCTTACCTTATACCATAAACAAAAATTAACTAGGAATAGATCAAAGACCTAAATGTAAATTTTAAAAGAAACTTAAACTCTTCAAAGAAAACATAGGGGGAACACTTCATAACATTGGATTTGGCAACGGTTTCTTATACATGACACCAACAACACAGGCAGCAAAAGAAAAAAATAGATTAGACTACATCAAAATTTAAAACTTCTGGGTATCAAAGAACAAAATCAACATAGTGAAGTAGCAACACATAAAACAGAAGAAAATATTTGGAAATCATATATCCGATAAGGTGTTAATAGCCAGACTATATATAGAACTCCTACAACTCTCCAACAACAACAGCAACAAAAATCTGATTGAAAAATAGGCCAAGGCCGGGCGCAGTGGCTCATGCCTGTAATCCCAGCACTTTGGGAAGCCAAGGCAGGTGGATCACCTGAGGTCAGGAGTTCAAGACCAGCCTGGCCAACATGGCAAAACCCCATCTCTACTAAAAATACAAAAAAAAAAAAAAAAAATTATCTGGGTGTGGTGGTGTGCACCTGTAATTCCAGCTACTCAGAAGGCTGAGGCAGGAGAATCACTTGATTCCAGGAGGCAGAGGTTGCAGTGAGCCAAGATGGCGCCATTGCACTCCAGCCTGGATGACAGAGTGGGACTACAACTCAAAAAAAAAAAAGTCCAGTCATGGTGGCTCACACCTGTAATTCCAGCACTTTGGGAAGCTGAAGTGGGTGGGTCACCTGAAACAGGAGTTCAAGACCAGCCTGGCCAATATGGTGAAAGCCCATCTCTACTAAAAATACAAAAAAAAAAAAAAAAATTAGCCAGAGTGATGGCAGGCGACTGTAATCCCAGCTACTTGGGAGGCTGAGGCAGGAGAATCACTTGAACCTGGAAGGCAGAGGTTCCAGTGAGCCGAGATCGTGCTAATGATTATGAGAAAGCAAATCAAACCATAATGAGATACCACCTCACACTCATTAGGATAGCTAGTATCAAAAAAGAAAAACAAAAGAAAAGAAATGTTTGCAAGGATGTGGAGAAATTGGAGCCCTTGTGCCCTGTTGGTGGCAATGTGAAATGGGGTATTTGCTACAGCAAACAGCATGGCAGTCTCTCAAAAAATTCAAAACAGAATTACCATATGATCTAGCAACTTCTTTTTCTTTTTCTTTCTTTTTTTTTTTTTTTTGAGATGGAGTCTTCCCCTTCCTCTGTTGCCCAGATTGGAATGCAGAGGCACAATCTTGGCTCATTGCAACCTCTGCCTCCTGGGCTCAAGCAATTCTCCTTCCTCAGCCTCCTGAGTAATTGGGATTACAGGCATGTGGCACCACACCTGGCTAATTTTTGTATTTTTTTTTTTTTTTTCAGTAGAGACGGGGTTTCACCATGTTGGCCAGGCTGATCTCAAATGCCTGATCTCAAGTGATCCATCCACCCACCTCAGCCTCCCAAAGTTCTGGGACTACACACATGAGCCACTGCATCTGGCTGTTGATCTAGCAATTTCCCTTAAGGGGATACACCCAAAAGAATTGAAAGCAGGGTCTCAAACAGGTATTTGTACCCCCAAGTCCATAGCCAAGAGTTCAAGAGATGAGCAGATAAATCAAATGTGGCATAGACCTACAATGGAATATTATTCAGCCTTAAGAAAATTGTGACACAAGCTACTACATGAACCTCAAAACTGTTATGCTAAATGAACCTTGAGGACATTATGTTAAGTGAAATAAGGCAGCACAAATACTGTATAATTCTTCAAATTCATAGAGACAGAAAGTAAGATGGTAGTTGCCAGGCCCTGCAGGGAAGGAGGAATTGACGAAGTTATTGTCTGATGGGTACCAGGTTTGATTTTTGCAAAATGAAAAGAAAAGTTTTAGAGAGAACAGTGGCCATGGTTTCTCAACAATGTGAATTTACTTAATGCCACTAAACTGTACACATAATAAAACAACTAAAATGGTAAATAAGGAAAAACCAGCTGTTTTCCTCTTAATGCTTCATTTCTGTCAGCAGATGTGTAGGGGTGGGGGATCCCCCCCAACAATCAATTCTCCAACACCAACCAATTATCTGCTGCCTAACATTACATTTAATTCTGACACTAACCAGAGTTAGCATAAACCCCATGGCTTAAGGGCACAATCCCACAAGACTGCTCCACTTCAGATGCCAGTCACAAGTCCCACATTGTCCCCTGTACTTCTGACCAGCTGGCTATAAAATCTGGCTTTCCACGATCCCATCCTCAGGTTCAATAATGTGCTAAGACAGCTCACAGAATTCAGAGAAACACTTGCCTACATTTACTGGCTTATCTTAAAATAAAGGATGTGATAAAGGGCACAGATAAATGTGAAGAGGGACATAGGGCAAGGTCTGGAAGGGTCCCGAGAGCAAAAGCATCAGTTCCCATGGAGTTGAGGTGTACCACCCTCCCAGTATGTGGATACATACACCAACCTGGAAGTTCTCTGAGCCCTGTAATTCAGGGATTTTTATAGAGGCTTCTGATACCGAACCAGGCTCATTCTTCCACCTTGTGCCGTAAGCCAATCACTGAGATGACAAGTTTTGCCATAGAGAAAATACCTTATTTGCAGGGCGACCCAGTGAGGAGATGGGAGAACAGCTCTTGAATCTACCTCCCTGAATACAGGGCTTGAGGACATTTATGGGATAAAGAAGTGGGGTGGTCTAAGGCATGGGGAAAGGTGACTGGAGGTGGGAAAAATGAGGAAATTGGTGGTCTGCACAAGCACAGCCAGGGTTTGTGGCTCTTTAGAGGACACATATTCAGAAAATGGCAATGTTAGCATGATCTGAGGGAGGAATTTTGGGCCCTCTGACATCTCGCACATTTGTGCAGGCCCAGCCAAAGGGTCAGGGGTCTCAACTGGTTCAAACTGGATAAGAGCTTCCCCCTAGCTCCTGAGAAACAACTTTAAGCAACCATTACCATAGTGGCATGTACATCAGAAATATTATTGATAAGGAGCTAGTGGGAGTTTAGTTAGATATTGTTTGGCTATGTGAGTTTTCACTATATAGGTTTTCAGGTCAACCAGAAGTCAGCAATGAAAAGCAAGCAAGGCAGGTTGTTTGGTGGGCTTAATCAGGCTAGCCCTCTATTTCACTTCATCATATAGGCAGGATCCATTATTAACCATCTCCAGTCCCTCTCTGCTTTCCAGAGAATGGGTGGTAGGGCTGAAAATTCCAAGCTTCTAATCATCCCCTAATCTTTCTGGTGACCAGCCTCTGTATAAGAGCCTACCAAGAGTCACCTCATTAGAACAAAAGACACCCCAACCCCCAGGAATGTCCAAGGGCTTAAGAGCTCTGCCAGAGACTGATGTCAAAGACCAAAGATTCTTCTAGCGCCCCATTGCTTAGGAAATTACCAGGGCTTTAGGAGCTCTATGCCAGGAACTGGGAACAAAAGCTAAAATATATTTCTTATTATAAATCACAGTATCACAAGTGGTAAATTTTTGTTATGTGTATTTTTCCACAAATTTTTAAAAACTTTCTTAAAAAAAGATTTGCCACAGGCACCTCTCTCCCTTTTTGCCAATCTTAAAGTATCTTTAACAGAGGCCACATTGGTCACTAAAGCTTTCTTGTAAAAGTGAATGTTTTTGGCTGGATGCAGTGGTTCATGCCTGTAATCCCAGCACTTTGGCAGGTCAAGGTGGGGAGATCATCTGAGGTTGAGAGTTCAAGACCAGCCTGACCAACATGGAGAAACCCCATCTCTACTAAAAATATAAAATTAGCCGGGTGTGGTGGCACATGCCTGTAATCCCAGCTACTCAGGAGGCTGAGGCAGGAGAATTGCTTGAACTCGGGAGGCAGAGGTAGCGGTGAGCTGAGATCGCACCATTGCACTCCAGCCTGAACAACAAGAGCGAAACTCCATCTCAAAAAAAAAAGTGGATGTTTTGGGGAGAACCTGAAAGGTTCTCTGAAGTGAAAGAGGCTCTTGCCGGAAAACCTGGTGCAGGAGGTAGGAGATGCCAGCCCTTAGGTGACTGTGAAGCATGTAGGTGTGAAGCATGCAGCCCTCAGGAATGTTAGGGCACAGGAGGCCAACCAGGGGTGCCAGATAGAGATGAGCTCTCTGGAATGGTGGCTGAATTCTATGTCTGTCTTTATGCAAGGCAAAAAGAGAAGCCAGAGTTGAAAACAAAGCAGGCTGAGAAGTATAAATCCCTGGGAATTAACAAAAATTCCTGGGAAAACTCCAGACTTTCAAAGCTATGGAATTAGTAGGATCAAAGCTGAGAATTTTTAAGGGCTAAAGCTGAATTGAGCTCTGGTTATATAAATAAGCAAAGAAATGTACTAAAATATATATTATGTGCTGACAGGTTGGAGTTAGAAAATAGCAAGTCTCAGAGAAGGGTGGAGGGGTGCATATGGTCCGCGATGGATGGTGAGATCTGCTAGGCTGGAGGGTGAGAGAGGTGCTTGTAGGTACACCCTCTTTCTTTTTTGTGTTCCCTCTGCGAGCCTCAAGAGACCATAGTGACTGTCCCATAGCTCTGTGATGCAAGTCTGGAACTCGGCTAATGAACATTCTCAGTGCCCAGGTACCTGAGGCAGGTGTGTGGTTCAGATGATGGAGAAATCTCTTTCTTCTGAGAAACTCTAGTAGCCCGTAAGTGAGTTCAAGCTTGACTTTATGGGACATTTTTCTACTTTCTAGACCATCTGTGATGTGGGGATCCTCCTTCTCTTTCTCCACTCCCTCCAGAGGAATCTATTTCTATCAATATCGGGTAAGAGATTCCTAGACTTAGCCTCCAGAATGAACTGACTCTCGTTTGCCTGTTCCTCTTCCCACTTTACTAAATCATTTGCAGAGATGCCTTGAAGGGGAACTCACAAGGTACAGCAGAACATCACCCATCTAAGGGAACAGGATAGAGCGGGCAGGAGTTAGAATGGCAACTAGGACTTCATTTCAAAGCCCACAGTCAAATCTAGAGGCTGTGTAGAAGACTCTGGCTGGAAATCCCTGGACTCTGAGGTCCTGGATTGTATAATTAAGAAAGTTCAGGTTACTTGCAGCAGAACAGAATCCCACAATACTTGTTTTTCAGTTACCTTCCCATATAGAGTCTTGGTCTTTGGGCCAAGCCTTTGTGTCAGGGTTAATCTGGAGAGCAATTCTGATCCTGCAAAACTCTCTGAGCAGATGCCGAAGACTCACTCTGACCTTGGAGACTAGAATCCTACCTGCTGGAGCAAACTGCATTTCAAGTTTCAAGAATAAGCACCCTTATTAAGCAGAGGATAACTGACTGAAAGATCACTGAGGATCACATATCAAAGGCACTTCATTTGAAATTTTCAAAGAAGTATGAACAGAAAATATTTTTATCTATTTTAAATGAATGCCAGGAAAGAACACAGGGATCCATGAACTCAATGGGAAAGACATATTATTCATGAATAATGAATGACTGCTCTAACCTAGAGAAAGGATGGTGAGAAATGATTCCCAGCCTTTCATTCTTGTCTTCTGTGTCAACACAGAGTAAAGAAAAAGGGTGGCTTCACCTGACCCCACATTGACTCATGACATCAATCTCTCACCAAATGTGACCCACCCCTTGGATCCCTGATTCATTCACCTGGCATCCTTCACTTTTTAAGTATTCTCTCCTACCACTGCCAGACTTCACCTGAAGTCCCAATCTGGTGTGATTTCCATATGACTGAACACCATTCCAGAGAGCTCATCTCTATCTGGCACCCCTGGTTGGCCTCCTGAGTCCTAACATTTCTGAGGGCTGCATGCTTCACACCTACATGCTTCACATTCACCTAAGGGCTGGCATCTCCTACCTCCTGGACCAGGTTTTCCAGCAAGAGCCTCTTTCACTTCAGCCCGCTCTGGGGAGACCCTGTAATCGGGCATGTGGGAACAGGCAGCATCTTTGTTTTCACTCTTTAAGTCCGAATGCATCTGAAGATATCAGTTATAAAGAGAGTGAATTTCCAAATTTTGGAAATTGGAAATTTCTTTAACCCAGGAATCCTTTAGGGGCACTATGGCTCATCCCGGCTGCACCCCAGTCTCTTCAGATTGCCCATAACCTAGATTGTGGGCCGACTAAAGCAACTTTTGTTCTAATCACTGAGTTTTTGATACACTTCTTGTCTCCAAGCACCCACCTTGCAGCCCAATGGAAGTGACTGAGATGCTTATCTCCTGAGTTTGAGACCTTGCCCCAGTTCCCTATCTCATAATCCAAATCTCATACGACTGGGATCTGTCTTGTCTCAGCCCTAATTTCTTTTCAAAATCTGGATTCTGTTTCTACTGGCCAGGCACAGTGGCTCACACCTGTAATCCCAGCACTTTGGGAAGCCAAGGCAGGTGGATCACCTGAGGTCAGCAGATTGAACTAGCCTGGCCAATATGGTGAAATCCTGTCTCTACTAAAAATACAAAAATTAGCCAGACATGGTGGTGTGTTCCTGTAGTCCTGGCTACTTGGGAGGCTGAGGAAGGAGAATCGTATGAACTGTAGGAGGAGGAGGTTTCAGTGAGCCCAGATCGCACCACTCACAATCACCAGCCTGGGCGACAGAGTGAGACTCCATCTCAAAAACAAACAAACAAAAAAACTGGATTGTTTGTAAATGACAACTGTTTTCATCACTATTATTACTGTTTTTTTCACTAAACTGATTTTGTCACTATTGTGAGTATCTGGACTTTCTAATGTCTTGTTTCTCCTGGCTGCTGGAGATTTGCCTATGGCTGAAAAGTTCTCCTCCGAATGTTAATGTTCTCTCATATATCCAATGACTTCATCTTCTAATATTGCTTCTGGCTACAGTTGGAAGAAAAAATGACCAAAAATCATTACTCAAACTTATTAATCGAGGGAGATGGAGGTAATCCAGGGTAGAGCTAGGCTTTAGGAAAAATAAAGCCCTGGAATTTCCCCGAAAGAGCATACACCACTTTTGTCCACATCCCAGGGGCCCTCAGCACCCAGGCACAGGCCTCCATTCAAATGCAAGGTAGTCTGGGAAATGATATCTTCCTTTGCTAGAAAAGGAAAGTGACACTATTTACTTACTCTATACCACTTATTTATGAGGTCAATTATTAAGAATAATGAGGTTGCGTTAACAGATCGAAAAGAATAAGAAACTAGATATTATGGGTGACAGACGCAGTCATGTCCTAACCTCAGTACTGAACTTAGTCCCATCTTTTGTTGTTGCTGTTGCAAATATTATGAAAATCCCAAGTCACAAAGAATAGCCGTTGGCAAGGCTAGCAGTACTTAAAAGCTTGCTTTGCAATTTCAGGATCCTCATTAATCACACAGAGATAGGAGGAGAAACTTTAGTGTCAAGATCTACCCAACCTAGTTAGAGGCATAAGAAACTGTGCTAGCCATCTCTAAAATGTTAATATTTAGCTTGCAACATATCTGAGGATTCACACTGCATTAATTATGATGCTTACTTGAATGTTATTTAAAATATAAAATTCAAGTAAAATGTTTGTGGAGACCTCTGCTTTGGAGATGAGCATACCAGGTGACCTTTGCACTTTACAGTCCATATACCTAAATCTGTTGTATGTCCCCGGGAAATACGCTTCCCTAATTAGGCATGAGTTAAAGATGGTTTATCTAATTCATAGGACTTTACTAGACCAAAATAAAAGATGAAGGTTAGAATCTGTATGGAGCCAAAGACATGTGACTAAGTTGATTGGCTACAGTTTAAAAACTTGCTGTTTCTATAGGTCAAACATAGCTGAATATCAGTGATTTTGATTATAATACAAACTAATATATTAAAACTGATAGCCCATGGCCCTTTCCTAGACATGGTTAGGAATAAAACAGACATGGGTTGTTTTAAAACATTTACAAATTGAGCTACTTAAAATGCAAACAAACTTCTATTCTCTTAAAAAAAATAGTTCTTGGAAAAAAAATAGGATAAAATCTTTGTGACCTTGGGTTTGGCAAAAATTTTGTAGATATGATACCAAAAGCATGATCCATAAAATTATGAAAATTTAACAAGCTGGAATTCATCAAAATTAATTACTTCTGCTCATCAAAAGAACTGTTAAAAGAATGAATATGTAGATCGAATAAGTTCCAGTGTTCCATACCACTATAGTATGACTGTAGTTAATAATACACGGTTTTAAATAGCTAGAAGTATACTGAATGTTCCCAACACAAAAATATGATAAATGTTTAAGATGATGGATATGCTAATTACCCTGATCTGATCATTATACATTATATGTATAGAAGCATCACTGTGCACATTATGAATATATACAATTACTATTTGCCAATTTTTTAATAACAAAAAGAATAAAAACATAATTCACAGACTATTAGAAAATATTTGCAAACCACATATTTGACAGAGGAAATGTATACAGAACATATAAAGAACCCTCAAAACTCAATAATAGAAGAGTTTTAAAAACCCACAATAGATCAACACCCCTCATGAACAAAGATGGGAACATCCTTAAGAAAATACTAACAAACTAAACTCAGCAATGTATAAAAGTGCAACATCACATAAAGTTTATCCCTATAACACAAGACTGGCTCAATATTTCAAAATTAATGAGTATAATCCACCATATAACAACCTAATGAAAAAAAATATGATCATATCAAGTGATATAGAAAAATCATTTGACAAAATTAATCATCAAATATAGTACAAACTTTTGGCAAAATATGAATAATTTATCCCCAACTGATAAAGGGCACTTATTAAAAAAAAAAAAAAAAAAAAAAAAAAGCTGTAGCTAACACATTCTTTCCTTTTCTTTTTTTTTTTTTTTTTTTTGGGGGGGGACAGAGTCTCGCTCTGTCACCAGGCTGGAGTACAGTAGCGTGATCTCGGCTCACTGAAACTCCCGCCTCCTGGGTTCAAGCGATTCTCCTGCCTCGGCCTCCCGAGTAGCTGAGATTACAGGTGCTTGCCAACATGCCCAGCTAATTTTTGGGTATTTTCAGTAGAGACAGGATTTCACCATGTTGGCCAGGATGGTCTTGATCTCCTGACCTCGTGATCTGCCCACCTTGGCCTCCCAAAGTGCTGGGATTGTAGGCATGAGCCACTGCACCCAGCCTTTTTTTTTTTCTTTTTTTCCTTTCTTTTTATTTTCAGACAGTGTCTCACTCTATCACCCAGGCTGGAGTGCAGTGGCATGATCATGGCTCACTGCAACCTCAACTTCCTGGGCTCTAGTAATCCTCCCACCTTAGCTCCTCAAGTAGCTGGAATCACAGGCATGCACCAACATACCGGGCCAATATTTTTGTATTTTTGATAGAGATGGGGTTTTGTCATGTGGCCCAGACTAGCTTTTTTTTTTTTTTTTTTTTTTGAGAGAGAGAGAGTGTTGTTCTGTCGCCCAGGCTGGAGTGCGGTGGCGTGATCCCAGATTACTGCAATCTCCACCTCCCGGGTTCAAGTAATTCTTGTGGCTCAGCCTCCCAAGTAGCTGGGATTACAGGCAAGTGCCACCATGTCCAGCTAATTTTTGCATTTTTTATAGTAGAAAAGGAGTTTCACCATGTTGACCAAGCTAGTCTCAAACTCCCGGCCTCAAATGATCCACCCTCCTTGGCCTCCCTAAGTGCCAAAGTGCTGGGATTACAGGCGTGAGCCACCACGCCAAGAAATTAAATGGTGAAAGATGAAAGTGTTTCTCCTAAGACCAGGAATAAGGTAAAGACATCTACTCCCACTACTACTATAAAACATTGTACTGGAAGCCCTAGTCAATGTAATAGGGAATGAAAAAAAAAAATAAAGTGCATATAAATTGGAAAGACGTAAAACTATCCCTATTCACAAAGGACATGATTGTCTATGGAAGAAAATCCCTAGAAACATCCAAAAATACTCCCATCACTAATAAATGAGTTTATATAAGGCAGCAGACACAGTCAACACATAAGAGTCCACTGTAGGGCCGGGCGCGGTTGCTCACGCCTGTAATCCCAGCACTTTGGGAGGCCGAGGCGGGTGGATCACGAGGTCAAGAGATCGAGACCATCCTGGTCAACATGGTGAAACCCCATCTCTACTAAAAATACAAAAATTAGCTGGGCATGGTGGCGTGTGCTTGTAATCCCAGCTACTCAGGAGGCTGAGGCAGGAGAATTGCTTGAACCCAGGAGGCAGAGGTTGCGGTGAGCTGAGATCACGCCATTGCACTCCAGCCTGGGTAACAAGAAAGAAACTCCATCTCAAAAAAAGAAAAAAGAAAAAAAAAAAGTCCACTGTAATTCTACGAATTAGCATCTGAAATCCAGGAAATTGAAATATTAAAAAACACACACATACATTTTGGCATAAATCTAATAAAATATGAGCAAGACTTGAATGTTGAAAATCCTGAAATGCTAATAGAAAAAAATTAAAGGACTCACAAAACTTGAAATACATATGATGTTCGTGAAACAGAAGTCTCAACATAGTAAACATATCAATTCGCTCCGAAATCAATCTATAGAAATAATGCAAATTCCAATCAAAATCCTGGCAGAGTATTTTGTAGCTACAGACCAATGGAATCTAAAATTTATACAGAGAGGAAAAGAAACTAGGTAGCTGAAATAACTTACGTAGAAAGACAAAGGACCTAAAATACCTAAAATAATTTTTGTAAAGAGAAACAAACATGTAGGACTTATACTACCTGATTTTAAGACTTACTATAAAGTTATGATAATTAACATACTGTGGTATTGGTAAAGGGATAGAAAAATAGATTAATGGAACAGACTAGAAAGTTCAGAAATAAGTTCATAAAAACACAGCTATTTTTGGACAAACAGTGAAAAAGCAATTCAGTACATGGCTTTTAACAACCAGTATTGTAACAAACAAAAATGATCTTCAATGTAAACTTCACATCTTATACAAAAATTAACTCAAAATGGATCATAGATCTAAGTATAGAACAAAACTATAAAATTTCAGAAAAAAGCATGAGAAATTCTTTATGACATACAATTTAGGCATGACACCAAAGAACAATGCATAAGACACTGAGCTTCATTAAAAGTTTCTTTCTCAGCCTAACACGGCTGAGATTCATTAAATATTTATTTATTTACTTTGAGAAAGTCTCACTCTGTCGCCCAGGCTGGAGTGCAGTGGCACGATCCTGGCTCACTGCAACCTCCACCTCCTGAGCTCGAGTGATTCTCCTGCCTCAGCCTCCCAAGTAGCTGGAATTACAGGTGTGAGCTACCATGCCCAGCTAATTTTTGTATTTTCAGTAGAGAAGGGATTTCACTATGTTGGCCAGGCTGGTCTTGAACTCCTCACCTCAAATGATCCGCCCGCATAGGCCTTCCAAAGTTCTGGGATTACAGGTGTGAGCCACTGCACCCAGACTCATTAAAAAATTTAAAAGACATTGTTAAGTGAATGAAAAGACAAGATACATTTCATAACCTGGAGACAAATGAGAGGCAAAAAGAAAAAAAAGAAAAGACAAGATACAGACTAGGAGTAAATGTATGGAAATTGTGTATCTGGCAAAGAAATCTTATGCAAAATATATAAAGAACTCTTGTAACTCAATAATTTTAAAACGGGTGTAATATTTGAATAGACATTTTATTGGAGAAGATATATAAATGGTTCGTAGGTACATGAGAAGATGCTCAACATCATTAGTTATTATGGAAATGCAAATTTAAAAGACAATGAGATACCACTTCACACTCACAAGTATGGCCATAATCAAAAAGACAAACAAGAACAGGTACTGGTGAATACCTGGAGAAATGGAAACCTCGTATCTTGCTGGTGGGAATGTAAAGTAGCAGGGCCATGTATAGAGACGGGAATCTCCCTTAGACCACTTAGACTCCACCATGAAGCCACCAAGCTCTCCAAAATGAGTCTCCCTTGATCTCATCCTATCCAGTCTGCTGCCAGCTTCCCACCAGCCCAGAGATCTGCTACTGTAAGAAAATCAGAGGCACATGCCCAACTTCAAAGCCTTCAGGAAAAACTAGGAGAAGACACTCCCGACTGTGCATCTTCAGCTCAGACCTCCTCCCCTCATTGTCATTTATGCAATGGCCTACTCAGCAATCCAGTCTCTTAACATTCCCAAACTGAACTCCTAATTCTCACACACACACACACACACACACACACACACACACACACACTCTATTCCCACATCAGGTTGATGGCACCACCATCAACCTAGGTACTCAAGCCACAGTCCTGCAAGCTGTCATTCTTCAGATGACTTTCCCTCAACCTTCCCACCCTCCACCAATTCCATCAGCAAACTCTGATAATTCTACCTCTAAAATATATCTGCAGTCGTCCACTCCTCTCCACCCCACAGCCCCCCTACTGGTCCACGTCACCATCACCTCTGGCCAGCATGACTGCAGTGGCCTCTTTACTGGTCTCCCTGCTTCCATTCTTGCCCCCTTCAATCCTTCTCTCCAAACACAGCAGCCCCAGTAAGTCTATTAAAACACATGTAAGATTGAGCCAGGTGTGGTGGCTCACGTCTGTAATCTCAGCACTTTGGGAGTCCAAGGCGGGCAGATCATGAGTTCAAGAGATCGAGACCATCCTGGCCAACATGGTGAAACCCCATCTCTACTAAAAATACAAAAATTAGCTGGACATGGTGGCATGCACCTGTAGTCCCAGCTACTCGGGAGGCTGAGGCAGGAGAATCGCTTGAACCCAGGAGATGGAGGTTGCAGTGAACTGAGATCACACTACTGTACTCCAGCCTGGTGACAGAGCAAGACTCCATTTCAACACACACACACACACACACACACACACACACACCCACATGTAAGATCACATCACACACCTTCTTAAAGCCTGTCATTAGCTTCCCATTTCATTTAGTATGAAATGAAAAGCCCACGCCTTGGTTTACTAGTCTAAATTTGACAGAGCTGCACACAGCCTCTCTGAGCTCACCCCCTTCCACTCCTCCCACTCCACTCGAGCCACACTGGCCTCCTTGCTTCCCCTTGCTCTCTCACGCTGTGGCATTCTGTGCTTTCCAAACACAGTCACGTCACCTCCCATCCCTTATGTTCTTATATATTTTTTCTTAACAGTCTCTCTCTGTTGCCCAGGCTGGAGTGCAGTGGCACAATCATAGCTCACTACAGTCTGACCCTCTCAGGCTCAAGTAGTCCTCCCACCCCAATCTCCTACATAGCTGGGACCACAGGTGTGTGCCAGCACACCTGGCTAATTTTTTCATTTTTTGTAGAGATGGGGTCTTGCTATGTTGGCCAGGCTGGTCTCAAACTCCTGGACTCAAGTGATCCTCTTGCCTCAGCCTCCCAAAGTGCTGGGATTACAGGCGTGAGCCACCATGCCCAGCTCTTAGGCTCTTCTTACAATGTGCCTTGGACATGTTTCCTATTGAAGGGTGGGGGTCTCTGTTCCCTCCCTGTGAATTCTGAGAGACCTTGTAACTACAGTGGCCGTGGTCAGAAAAGGTGATGCGGCTTCCACCCTGCTGGCTGGACGCTCCTACTACAACCCAGAGTGGCTTGTGGGCAGTCCAGTGGCCTTGAGCAGTCATACTATTAAGAATCCTTCACTGCTCATGCAGATCAACCACAGAGCGAGGCCCTGAGCTGACGTGAAGAGGTAGACAGGCTCAGCCAGCTCCCAGCGGGCCTGCCCACCACTGTTCCAGGTCTGGCCACTGTCTGAATAAAAGCATAAGAGAAGTCCAAGCCAGAATCACCCAGCTAGGCCCTTCCAAAATTCCTCACAGAGGAATCATAAGACTACACATTGATTGTGGTTTTGATAAGCCCCTAAATTTTAGGATGATTTGCTACATAGCAATAGAAAGCCAGACCATTTACTGTGCATATACTTTCTTCAGGATGCAGACCCAGATCTTGTGTGGGTTTAACTTTAAAGAATGTCCTTTTAACCAGGATCTGGTGGAGGGCATCCAGGAGGACAGGCTTCAGAGTCCGAAAGGCCTCAGCTTCAATTAGTGGCTCTTAACTCTTTGAAAATCACTGACCCCCTTTGAGAATCTGCCAAAAGTTTTAGGACTTTTACTCTGAGAAACAGACAAAAGTGCAAATATAAAACATTTTGCAGATTACCTCAAGAAGCACATAGACACTCTTCGGTATCTTTCTTGAGCTTCCTAGATGTATGTCTTTGGATGAGTCGTCTCATCTCTCTGAGCACAGTGGCTCATTCCTGTAATCCCAGCACTTTGGGAGGCCAAGGCAGGTGCCGAGGCAGGTGGATCACCTGAGGTCAGGAGTTCAAGACTAAGCCTGGCCAACGTGGCAAAACCCCATCTCTACTAAAAATTACAAAAATGAGTAAGGCTTGGTGGTACGTAACTGTGATCCCAACTGCTCTGGAGCCTGACCCATTTCCCCCTCCCTATCTGTGGCAAGCTGGGAAACAGACTGAGGAGAGCTCGGTCCCAGGCTGGCCTCTCCCTCATCCCAGCCTGTGTGACGCTAGGACACTTATTTCCAGTGAGCCTTAGTCACCCCCTAACCCTACCCCCAGGAAATTGGGATAACTTCTCTTTTAATGGAACAACTCAAATGAGATAGGGAAAGCCCTCAGGAAACGCAAAAGCCCTAGTAGGGAAGAAAGCCTGCTGCAAATTGTTTTACTTTTTCCATTTCAGCTACAAAAAGCATTCTGCAGATCCATGCCTAAGGAACTCGAGGATAATGTGCATCAAATCCCATTACACCAAATCCTATTACGGTGCCCCTTTCCCATGTAGAAGGCTGCTCTCACCCCTGGATCAAAGCCTCCCAGGGAGTCCCGACTGACTTGCCTTTGTCCCCAGTCACCCCAGCACAGAGCCTGGCACTGCAGGAGCTCTACTGCCCAAAACTCCTTTCACCTGCAGTCAAGAACTACATGTGAAGAACTGGGGTCAAAAACTGCACTGTTTGGCCCACATGATTTTTTTTTTTTTCAATTAGATGCCAACATTTAAAAATTGGGACAATGGGGCCGGCATCGGTGGCTCACACCTGTAATCCCAGCATTTTGGGAGGCCGAGGCGGGTGGATCACCTGAGGTCAGGAGTTCAAGACTAGCCTGGCCAACATGGCAAAAGCCCATCTCTACTAAAAATAGAAAAATTATTTATAATTTTTTATAAATTATAAATAATTTATATTATAAATACAAATTTATTTATATTTATAAATATAAATTAAGGCTTGGTGGTGCACACCTGTGATCCCAGCTACTCCGGATCCTGATGCAGGAGAATCACTTGAACGCGGGAGGTGGAGGCTGCAATGAACTGAGATCGAGCCACTGCACTCCAGCCTGGGCGACACCGCGGGACTCCATCTCAAAAACAAAAAAAAAAATTGGGACAGTTTACATACAAATACTAGCAGAAGCTCTAGCTTCCCACAGGAAGAGGAGTTAACTATTTTAGTAGTCAACATGATATCAGTTCACTCCATGGTATTTACCGTGCAGAATGCATATAGGAACCTAATACTGTGTTTGGCACAATCTTAAATATCCTATTATCTTTTCTCATTCCGCTCCAAATCTTCTAAGCTGAGGTCAAGCCACTCCCATGAATTCTGTCTAAACAGGCCCCAGGCCCCTATGAACATCTTGCATTAAAAAAAAAATAAGCTCATGCCTGTAATTCCAGCACTTTGGGAGGCCGATGTGGGCGGATGACTTGACCAGCCTGGGCAATATGGTGAAACTCCATCTCTACAAAAAATACAAAAAATTAGCTGGGCATGGTTAGTACACACCTATAATCCCAGCTATTCAGGAGGCTGAGGTGGAGGATGGCTTCAGACGAGGAGACTAAGTGAGCCATCACTGCACTCCAGCCTGAGCAAAGAGCAAGACCCTGTCTCAAAACAACAACAATAACAACAACAAAGCAGGCTGGTGGCTCTCATCTGTAATCCTAGCACTTTTGAAGGCTGAGGTGGGAGGATTGCTTGAGCTGGGGAGGTTGAGGCTGCAGTGAGCTATGAGCTATGATTGCACTGCTACACTCCAGCCTTGGTGACAGCGTGAGCCCATCTCAAACACACACACACACAACACACAACACACAACACAAAGCACAGGGTGCTTGAGTAAGCCACCTTCATGACCTGAGCCTCAAATTCTGCACCTATGAAATGGAATTAATAGTTACTACCTTATGTGAGAATTGTGAGAATGAAACAGGTTGATGCATGTGAAATGGATTCTGAGCATGCAGTAGGCACTTAATAAATGGTATTATTCTGTTCCATTCCACACTTTAAAAAACCCAGTCTAAAAAGAATCTCACTATAAAAGAAATTCTCCCAGAACATTTCAAAGCCTCCCCCATGGCCAGGAAAAGACCACATTACCTTCTTCCCTGGAAACACCTGTGCCCAGGTATCAACCACCAGTGCCCCCACCTGCAATTCTGTACACCAGGCTACCCCCTCCACCCTGTTTCTCGGAGATTGAGGATCCACACATTCACCTCCCACCACTTTCCTCCCCACCCCACCCACCACCTCCCTCCCCACCCGCCAGCCATCTGTGCTGCCCACCCTGGCAAGCTGTCTCCCTAACACCTCACCTACTCACGGCTTCATGAATTTATTTCCCCACCTTTTTCACCGAGAAGTAAGAGGAGCAGAGATAATCACACAAACCAGGAGATGGGTGGAGAGGTATGGAGTGCTGGTGTAGCCCCCACCTCCGCACGCCCACCGCTTCCACAACTCTACCCTCTAACCTTCTGGTGCTCTTCCCTCCTCTCACCCCACCCACTCTACCACTGGGCGCCAGTAACTCCCCACTATGCCCGAGATTTCAGGGGTTTCAAATTCCCAACTCCGCAGCTCTGGCAAGAAGCCTGATTCCCTGGCTGATGCATTAGATAAAAGACACACTCTCGGACCAGGCACTGTGGCTCAGGCCTATATTCCTAGCATGTTGGGAGGCCAAGGTGGGTGAATCACTTGAGGTGAGGAGTTCAAGACCAGCCTAGCCAACATGGTGAAACCTTGTCTCTACTAAAAAATACAAAAATTTAGCCAGGCATGGTGGCACATACCTCTAATCCCAGCTACTTAGGAAGCTGAGGCATGATAATCACTTGAACTCAGGAGGCGGAGGCTGCAGCGAACCGAGATCGCACCACTGTACTCCAGCCTGGGCAACAAAGAGACACACACACACACACACAAAGACTCAAAAAAAAAGGAAAAAAAGCACACTTCCTTCTCTTCTGAATGGGGGTGCAGTCAGAGGACCACTCACAGACATCCCCGTGATTCTCTCCAGGCACCACAGCTCAGTAACGCTGTGACCCTGGAAATATCACTCTCAAAGCCCACCTGTCTACTCCCCACCAAAAAAATAAATAAATAAAAATTAAATAGTAATACCAACCCTTACCCCATATGGCTGTTTCCCCTGCTGGGAACTACAGCAGGTCACACAGTCTGTACAGGCAGAGCCAGGATCAAGCCCACATCCCCACTACAATGGGGGTCTGCGTGACCTCGAACAAGTCCCTTCACCTCTCTGAGGCTCTGTCTCCTTATCTGTAAAATTGGGATACGGAATCCACCTCACAGGCTTGCTTTGAAAAGCAGAACAGGCCGGGCGCAGTGGCTCACACCTGTAATCCCAGCACTTTGGGAGGCCAAGGCGGGCGAATCACGAGGTCAAGAGATCGAGACCATCCTAGCCAACGTGGTGAAACCCCGTCTCTACTAAAAATACAAAAAAATTAGCTGAGCGTGGTGGCGCGTCCCTGTAGTCCTAGCTACTCGGGAGGCTGAGGCAGGAGAATTGCTTGAACCCGGGAGGCGGAGGTTGCAGTGAGCCAAGGTCGCGCCACTGCACTCCAGCCTGACGCCTGGTGATGGAGTGAGACTCTATCTAAAAAAAAAAAAAGAAAAAAAGAAAAGCAGAGCAGTCACTGAACAATGGGAACACACTTTGTCAAGCTGTCAGTTGTTGTTACAGAGGAAGGGTTCCTTCTAATGTGGGTTTTGAAAGAAAAATAATATGTTAAAACTCAGTGGACACTTCTGCTTCTAGCAGATGGAATAAAAGGAAATGGATTTACCCTCCCCCTTGACACAACCAAAATCAGGAAAAAAAATATATGAAACAACAGTTTTCAGACCAGTGGACGTGAGGCGATAAAAGCTAATGATCCCTGTGGCAGCTCTGTGACTGCTGGGCGCACCACCTCAAGCAAGTGCCTAGGCACAGGGAGAAGAAACAAGGAGGAGGGCAGCCTCCCTGAGCTGGGGAGACCAAGGCGGCAGGGGTTCACAGGACAGAGTAACAGGCAACAGAAAGCAGGAAAGGAGAAAACTCCAGACTTCTGTGGAGGGTCTGTTTGATTACTGATCAGTGCAAGCGTGTCAGGAAACCACCAGAGAGCAGAGAAGGAATGATCGGAAAGGAATACTGAGAACAGCACCTGGCTTCACAGAGGGCTGAGAAGGGCACCTGTTTCTACCAGCCGAACTAGAAACCTGGTAATTCAGGGACACTGGGTAGTAGAAGCAAAAAGCTCTTGCCACAGTGATGGGGAATAATTAGCTCTAGAAAAAAAGTGCTGCTCTGATCTGACCTAACAAATCTTGACAGCAAAACTTGAAAGGATCAAGCTTCTTCTAAGCAGCTTAACTACATCCCAGAACAAAGCTCAAGAATATTTGTAAGAGTAATAAAATATCCAGCAACACAAGGTGAAATCCACAGAATCTAGCATCCAGTTGAACTAACAGCACACAAAACAGCAAGAAAAGACCCACAGTGAGGGGGAAATCAGTCACCTTAAACTGATCCAGAAATGGCACAGATGTTAGAATTAGCAGACAAGAACATCAAAAACAGTTACTATAACTGTAGTCCATATGTTCAAAAAGTTAAGAAGAGACATAGATGGCATTTTTATTTTTCCTTTTTTTCAGGAGCTCTAACTCCAATGAATGATGTTTTTTGAAGACCAAATCATACTTCTAAAAATGAAAACTGTAATGACTAAGATGAAAAACACAGTGGATGAGACTAACGGCAAATTAGACATTGCAGAAGGAAAGATTAGTGAACTTGAAGACACAGCAATATATACTACCCAAAATAAAACACAGAACAAAATAATTTTCAAAAATAGTATCGGTGAGCTGTGTGACAGCTTCAGACAGCCTAATACATGTGTAAATGGAAAGAGGGAGCAAGGGGTACAGAAAAATAGTAAATTTTCAGATTTTTATGAAACTTACAAATTCAGATACAGGAAGATCAACAAACCCAAGCACAAGTAATGAAGTTTCCTTACTAAATGAAGCCACCTCAAAATAAAAGAGTGCAAAATCAGTGATAAAGAGAAAAACACAAAAGTAACCAGAGAGAAAAGAGACACGGCAGATAGAGAAACAAAGAAACGGATGACAACAGATTGGTCACCAGAAACCATGCAAACGATAATATAGGAGAGCAATAGCTTTTAAATTACTGAAAGAAAAATAAACCATCAGTGTAGAATTCTAAATCCAGTATAAAATGAATCCAAAGTGAAACAGATTGTCAGAAAAAGAAAAGCTGAAAGAATTTATTACCAGCAGACTTGAACTAAAAGAAATGTTAAAAGAAGTATTTCAGATAGAAGACAAATGACCCTATATGAAAATGCAGATCTATACAAAGGAATGAAGAACAACAGAAGTGATAACTGCACAGGTAAATATATGACTGTTTTCTTATTTAAAAATATGTAGTCCGGGCACTGTGGCTCATGCCTGTAATCTCAGCACTTTGAGAGGCCGAGGTTGGGTGGATCACTAGTTCAGGAGCTTGAGACCAGTCTGACCAACATGGTGAAACCCCAGCTCTACCAAAAATACAAAAATTAGCTGGGCATGGTGGTGTGCTCCTGTAGTCCCAGCTACTCAGGAGGCTGAGGCAGGAGAATCACTTAAACCCAGGAAGTGGAGGTTGCACTGAGCCAAGATTACACCACTGCACTCCAGCCGGGTGACAGAGCGAGACTCTGTCTCAATAAATATCAGTAAAAGAGGCTGGGCATGGTGGCTCATGCCTGTAATCCCAGCACTTTGGGAGGCCAAAGTGGATGGGTCACCTGAGATCAGGAGATCAAGACCAGCCTGGCCAAAATGGTGAAATTTCATCTCCACTAAAAAAAAAAAAAAAAAAAAATTAGCTGGGTATAATGGTGGGCGTATGCAATCCCAGCTACTTGGGAGGTTGAGACAGGAGAATTGCTTGAACCCAGGAGGAAGGGGTTGCAGTGAGCCGAGATCACACCATTGCACTCTAGCCTGGGTGACAAGAGTGAAACTCCATCTCAAAAAACAATCTGTAAAAGATAGATGAATGTAAACAAAAATAATAATGCAATATGGTGTTTATCATGTATTTAAGTAAAATATATGACAATATAGCATGAAGTCTGAGAAGGAAGAAATAGAAATATAACAGTAAAATTCTTATACAGGAAGTAGCATAATATCACTTGCAGATAGACTAATAAGTTAAAGAGGTATATAATAAACCCTAATGCAGCTGGGCATGGTTGCTCATGCCTGTCATCCCAGCACTTTGGGAGGCTGAGGCAGGTGGATCACCTGGGGTCAGAAGTTTGAGATCAGCCTGGCAAACATGGTGAAACCCCATCTCTACTAAAAATACAAAAATTAGCCAGGTATGGTGGTGCACACCTGTAATCCCAGCTACTTGGGAGGCTGGGACAGAAGAATCACTTGAACCTGGCAGGAGGAGGTTACAGTGAGCCAACGAGATCATGTCACTGCACTCCAGCTTGGCCAACATAGTGAGACTCTGTCTCAAAAAAAAAAAAGAACAAGAGAAATAGTTATAGCTAAAAAGTCAACAAAGGAGATCAAATGAAAACATTAAAAATATTCAATTAATCCAAAGGAAGTTAGACAAAGAGAAAACATGGAACAAATGACAGATGGAGCAAAAAGAAAACAAGTTGCAGGGTTGCAGACTCAATCCTAACTATATGAATAATCGCATCAAAGATAAATAATATGAACATCCTAATTAAAAAGCAGAGATTGATGATCAGATTCAATTTTAAAAAGACACAATTTTATATTGCCTACAATAAATGCAGTTCAAATATACCTATCAAAATTAAATGGTGGAGAAAGATATACCACGCTGACACTCATCAAAAAAAGTGGCTATTTTAATATCAAACAACATAAACTTTAGAGCAAGAAATAATACCAAGGATAAATACGGTCATCTGATGATGATAAAGGGGTCAATTAATCAAGAGAATGTAACAATCCCAAATATTTACACATGTGTGAAAGCTGATCACACAAATTGGGTTATTCTTGTCGTACCCAACTAAAACAAAGTCAAGAGGCCAGGGAAATAAAAGCACTCGGGGCACATAACATTGCTCCAAGAATGTAATTCTCTGAAAGCCTAGCTGTTGTAAACTGAAACCAGTTGATCTAATTAGCTATTAAGACAACCTTCTGCAACTCTAAAAGTAGTTTGACCCACCACCATCACTCACCAATCAGAACTTGCCAGCTCCCCAGAACCTTACCAGTGCCAATGTACTTTCTTACAAAACAATATGTAACACTTCTCCTTTTCATAAAACCTCTAACCTTCTCTTTGTTCTTTAGACATACCAAAAACCACCTGGTCTGTGTGTATGCCCCAAATTGCAATTCTTGCTTCCAAAATAAAACATTTTAAATTTAGAGATTCATCTCTATATTTTATTTGACTTCAACACATCCAGTAACACAGCTTCAAAACATATGAAGAAAAATCTAATAGAACAGCACAGAGGAATAGAAACATTCACAATTATAACAAGATTTCAGTCTTCCTCTCCCAATCTTCCAGAGATTTCTTTGTCTTCCAGATAATGAGCAGGATATAGTAGATTTGAACAGCATTAGCAATCAACTTAGCCTGACATTTGTAGAATATTCCACCCCAACACAACAGAATACACATTCTTTCCAACCGCTTAAGAAACTTTTACCAAAATATCCATGATTATAAACTCATGGATATTTACTGCATACACTAAGTTATAATCCAATACTACTTTATTTATTCTGCTGCTCTAATTTTTCCAGCTTTGACCATTGGGAGCGCTTTCCGTTGGCTCCTGTCGTGTAACCCCATCAAATAGGGTTTTCTTTCTTCAGCACTTCCTTGCTCTCTAGTGCTACAAGATGTTTCAGGCTCATCTTGTGTATTTCCTGCCTCGGTCCTAAAATCAACTACTTCAAGGAGCTCTAGATTGTTTTACTGAAGAATGGTTTTAAAAACCAAGATCTGGGTACTAGGTCTGCTCACTGCTACTGAAGTGAACAATTTTGAGAGAGGTGCAAATGTAATTCAGTGAAGAAAACAATCTTTACACCAAATTGTGCTAAAACAACTGGATATCCAAATTAAAAAAAAAAAATGAGGCTGGGTACAGTATCTCATGCTGTAGCAGGAGCAGCCGCGAGAAACCGAACAGGGAAGGAAGGAGTTTATTATTATGGCCGAGAGCTGGGTGATGACTTGTCTAAATAACCCAACTCATCTAACAAAGAGAGAGGCTCTGCCTTTATATAGGCTTACACTCTAGATATTACACTTGAAAGAATATTAAGTTTACAGCCTTAGAAATTACAGGTGAAAGGGTTTTGGGTTTACAGCTCTAGTCTTGGGTTTACAGTTTTAGAAATCATATATGAAAGGGTTTTGGGTTTACAGCTTTAGGAACTATATGTGAAAGGTTTCTGGTCTCCGGATGGAGGAGTGGGGTGGGGGTTTGATCTTGTTTAAGTAAAAACAGTGTCTTCCGGAGAGATTCCCCAATACCAAGCGTGCTATTTACAGGAAGGGGATTCAGGAGGCACCAGTCGGCCAGCCTTTTCTTCTATCAAAATGCAGTGTGGAAGTCAAGTGGGAGGTGATCCCAGATGCCTGGGTCTCTTTCAGCACTTTGGGAGACCCAGGTTGAAGGATTGCTTGAGCCCAAGAGTTTGAGACCAGCCTGGGCAAAATAGTGAGACTCCATCTTTACAAAAAAAATTTTTTCTAATTAGCCAGACCTAGAGGTGTATACCTGCAGTCTCAGCTACTCAGGAAGATGAGGTGAGAGGATCCCTTGAGCCCAGGAGCACTGTACTGCAGCCTAGGAGACGAAGCGAGACCCTGTCTCAAAAAAAAAAAAAAAAAGAACTTGGATCCATACCTTGTACCTGTACCGTATACAAAAATTACTTTAAAATTTAACATAGACCTAAACATAAAACCTGAATAAATGACTTATAGAATAGAAGCATATCAAAAATGCAAAGCTTATAGCTTGCAGTAAACACCAAGAATGAATTCGGAGACAATTCCAGCTGAACAGGGCAGGGAGCACCTCTTCTGAGAGAGTGCCACCCCAGAATTCATCTGCCAAGTATTTATTGAAAGGGCTTATTAAACCACAAAGAGCCACTAGATGGCTTTTTTAGGTCGGGTCGTGAGGCACATATGACCTTGTAAAAGCACTCAAACCACATTCTCAGGAGGCTGTTTTCAGCATTCCTTATCACACACTCCACTCCTTATCATGTTTTCAGGGTCAAGGAGTTACATTCTCATGCACAAATAACACACACACAGTGTCTCAGTATTTTTCCATGCCCTGACCTCAAACGTACATAAGCTTGAATATGTGGCTGTGCACCCCCAGCAAAAAAGTCTTTGTGGCTGTGTGCAAGGCACGAATTTGTCGTATTGCACATAAAAATCTATAAAAGAAAAAACAAATTAGACTTCATCAAAATTAATGTGCTCTCCAGAAAACACTGTTAAGAGAACAAAAAAGGCCACAAATGGGGGGAAATATTTTCAAAATATATGTCTCATAAAGGACTACAATCCAGAATATAAATATTTTTAAAAACCTCTTAGAGCTCAATAAGAAGATGCACAATTCGATTTTTTAAATGAGCGAAAGGTTTGTACAGACACCAAAATGATACATGGATGGCAAATAAGCACAAGAAAAGATGTTCACCAGCATTTGTCATTAGGGAAAAACAAATTAAAACCAAACCTATTGACTGGGCGTGGTGGCTCACGCCTATAATCCCAGCATTTTGGGAGGCTGAGGCAGGCAGATCACTTGAGGTTAGGAGTTTCAAACCAGCCTGGCCAGCATGGTGAAACCCTGTCTCTACTAAAATAAAAAATAATTAGCCGAGTGTGGTGGTGGGCACCTGTAATCCCAGCTTATCGGGAGGCTGAGGCAGAAGAATCACCTAAAGCCAGGAGGCAGAGGTTGTGGTGAGCTGAGATCGCGCCACTACACTTCAGCCTGGGTGACAGAGTGAGAGACTCCATCTCAAACAACAGCAACAAAAACCAAACCTATTAGAATGGAAAAAATGTGAAAGAATGACCATATAGACTTGGGGAGGATGTAGAGGAACTGGTGGAAATGTAAAGGGGCAAAAACTACTGAAAAATAGTTCAGCAGCTTCTTAAGAAATTAAACAATTATTTACCATAAGATCCAGCCATTCCCCTGCTAGATATTTAACCAAAGACAATAAAGTGCTGTATATATTCACAAAAAAACTTGAATACAAATGCTTCTTACCTACCTCAATGCCAAGCACCAGCCAAAGACATGGAGACATAAGCCATATAGACACTCAAGAAATTCTAAATGGATGGAGACACAATGGATGGATCCATGGATAGATGGAGAAAGAAGTAGACTGATGGAAACAAGACAGGTAAGTGGATAAATAGACTGACGGAAAGATGAATACATGTGTGGACAAATGGATGGCGAGATGGAGAGATGAAAGGACAGAAAGAAATATGCAAAGTCATGAAGATGAATAGATGAATGAAGAGATGGCCAGAAGAGACAGATGAATAGATGGAGAGATGGGTGGATGGACGGACAGACAGATGCATTAGATGGATGGATGGGTGAATAGATGGAAAGTTTGTAAGCACTTCAAAGGCAGAGATTGTTTCTTATTTATCTCTGTTTTCACAATGCCCACAAAAGAGCTGGTCATAAGGTAGTTAGAAGCTCAATACAAATTTTTTGAAGGAATGAATGAATGATGGAGGTACTGTGCTATAATGGAAAAGTTTTGGACTAAGAGTCAGAAGACCTGATTTTCAGCTCCATCTGTATCCTCAGTAGTTCATATAAACATAAGCGATGTAACCCCCAATTTTCCATTTACTCTTCTGTAAAATGGGTAGGCTGAATTAAATGACTTATAAGATCCTTTCCAAACACTCTGGCTCCCTGATTTGAAGCTGCCCAAATCCAAGATAAGGCTACAGCATGGGAGGAGAGCCACATTTGAGCAAATGTGTGTTTACTTACAACTTGTCCTAATGCAGAGCTGATCCCAGATCTCTGCCAGCGATGGGGGAGAAGAGCAAACACACTCCAGATGAGAATCTGTTCCAACTGTCTGCTGACAGCCTTGTGGTGGGAATGAGAGACAGGCTGATAATAGAGCCTGGGGGGTAATTAATAGTGAAACATGAACTTCCATGAGGCTGTACCCATCCTACATTGAATGGAACGAGGGCAGGGCCGGGCTGCACAAAGCCTTCCCAGGGCCCTTGGCTGCTTGCCAAATGCACCCTTTAACCAGAAAGATGGGCTTTTGTTCACAGAGCATGGGGTCTGTCCTGTTAGATTCGCACCTAGACTCCTGACACACTGTGGAGAAACGATTGTACTATGAACACAGCTATCACCACTCACAGACTGACACGTGCCAGGCTGTCTACATGTCCCCTCGTCACTTCCAACAACCCTGGGAGGCAGGAAAGGTGATCGTCATGAAGGAATGTGTAGCTCATAAGTAGGAGGTTCAGGCTTTGAACCCAGGGCAGCCTGGCTCTTTCTGCTATGCCCGGCTGCTCTCTGCAGACAGCTGCCCCAGAACTGGTCGGATAACACGCCAGAGTCATCGTAGCTCATGCCGCACCAAACTGCAGCACTGCCTGCCTGAGCCTGCTCGGTCCCTCTGCAAGGTGCTTTCACGTTGATTCAAGCAGGCAATGTGGGCCATCACTCCCATTTTGCAGATAGGACACTGAGACTCAGGCTGACCGGTGAAGTGACACAGCCATGGTCACACACTTATAAATGGTGGAGCTGAGATTCCATCCCTGGAAACTGGAGTCCCAAGTCAGGTGCTTACTGGGTGAATTATTCTGTTCCATGGTGGTAGTTGTGGTGGACATCTGTGGGTTTTGCCTGGTAACAGCATCTGAATTTTCTTCAGGGAATCACACTCAGCACACACCCCCACCCACCACAACCCATGTGATTTGGGCAGAACTGATACTCCCTGTGGAGCAGAGGAGGAATGCAAGATGGAACAGGCCCCAAGTTTTGAACTGGCAGGAGAGCAACTGTGGTTCATTCTAGGCTTTGCTGAGCTGCAAGGAGCAGGCCCCCATGTTCTGCAGCCACTTGTGCTCTGGAGAAATGAACATAGCTATCTGAAACTGGGTGGTTTTAGCCATACCTAATCCCAGGCCTCAAGAGGGAACAGGAACTCAGAGGTTACCCTGCTATGTGAGGTAGTTTTAAAAAAAAAATGTCAATTGGTCAGGTGCAGTGGCTCATGCCTGTAACCACAACACTTTGGGAGGCCGAAGCAGGAGGATCACTTGAGCCCACAAGATCAAGGCAAGCTATGATTGCACCACTACACTCTAACCTGGGCAGCAGAGCTAGACTCTGTATCTTTTTTGAAAAAAATGTCATCATCCACACAGAGCAAGGAGAAAGGGAACAGTCCAATGCAAACACACAATTAAGCTTCAGAACAAGGAATAAAGGCTGAACGCACATGCGGTGTTCCATCCACAGCCTTGGCTCCACTGCCCTCTAGAGGCTGTACAGGCACCAGCAGGCAGGTTTCCAGCAAGTTCCCGCCCTGGAAGGAAGCAACCTGTTCTCCAAAGAGGGCGGATCACAGGCTTTGAGCCACTGAGAAAACAGATGCCCACATCCCTCAACCACGGACCTAGTTCAGCCTCTCTTTCATCTCCCCCTTGGACTTCTGCAACAGCCTCCTCACCGGTATTAATAAAAATAATAAAACAATCCTCTACTGAATGCTGACAGCAGGCACTGTGCTGAGGGATTACCCATACGGTCTCATGGAATTCTTCAGCATCCTTGGGAACTGAGTAGTATCTCATTTACAGATGAGGAAACTGAGGCTCATTCACACCGGTTAGGGATCTTACCCAAGGCCATATGGCTGACAACCAGTGGAAAAGAAGAGTGAGTGCCATGAATGGAGTCTTTTTTTGAGGGGTAAAAGGAGATTCATTAAATGTTCCAAAATTGATTGTGGTGTGAGTTGTACAACTCTGTGAATATAGTAAAACCCACAATTGTACAGCCTGTGCATTGGTTACCTATATTGGTTACCAATATTACCGCTGTGACAAATTACCAAGCTTAGTGGCTTCAAACAATGCCAACTTAATATTTTACTGTCTGGAGGTCAAAATAAGTCCAAAATCAGGCCAGGCGCAGTGGCTCACACCTGTAATTCCAACACTTTGGGAAATCAAGGTGGGTGGATCACTTGAGGTCAGGAGTTCGAGACTAGCCTGGCCAACATGGTGAAACCCCATCTCTACTAAAAATACAAAAATTAGCCAGGCGTGATGGTGGACACCTGTAATCCCAGCTACTCAGGAGGCTGAGGCAGGAGAATTCCTTGAACCCAGGAGGTGGAGGTTGCAGTGAGCCGAGATCATGCCACTGAACTCCAGCCTGGGCCACAGACCGAGACTCAGTCTCAAACGAACAAACAAAAAGCAGAGACTGATGGTCAGATTTGATTTAAAAAAGTAAGACCCAATTTTATATTGCCTACCATAAATGCGCTTCAAATATACCTATCAAAATTAAACGGTCACCACGGCTCTCCAGCCTGGGCAACAGAAAGAGACTCAATCTCAAAAAAATAAAGTCCAGAATCAAGGTACTGGCAGGGCTGTGCTCCTTTTGGAAGCCCGGTGGAGAATCTGTTTCCTGCTTTTTCAGCTTCCTGAAGCTGCCTGCATTCAGTGACTCATGGCCCCTTCTTGCACTTTCAAAGTCCCTGGTTTCTCCAGTTCCAACACCACATTTTCATCCTCCTGCCGCCCTCTTATAAGATCCCTTCTGATTACAAAAGGCCTGCCTAAATGACCCAGGATAATTTCTTTGTCTCTAGATCCTTAACCACATATCCAAGACCATTTTTCTGGGTAAAGTAACATACTCACAGGTGCCAGGGAGCAGGATGTAGACATCTTTGGGGTCCATTATTCAGCCTACCAGCATATGTATTATATCTCAATAAAGCTGTTTTTTTTTTTTGTTTTGTTTTGTTTTCCTGAAAATGGGGCTCCTTCTGAATTAAGACTTGAAGGACACAGTCTGGAAAGATCAGATCTGAGGAAAGTGCAGCGAGAAGCCAGTGGAGTATTCTAGGCAAGGGAGAGGTGGGATCTGTCTTGCTTTTTATGAAACCACTCACATGAATTGTCACCATCTCCACACTAGCTGTGGGACCTTCACCCTCAGTGCTCCAGTCAGGCCTGGCACAGGATCGAGGTTGAGCAACTGGTTGAACAAACAAACTCTCTTGCCTTTAATGTGTTGTTTCCTTTCAGTTCACCAATCATTATTATTATTATTATTTTGAGTCAGAGTCTTGCTCTGTCACCCAAGCTGGAGTGCAGTGGCGTGATCTCGGCTCACTGCAAACTCCACCTCCTGGGTACAAGCAATTCTTCTGCCTCAGTAGCTGGGACTACAGGCGCATGCCACCATGCCCAGCTAATTTTTGTATTTTTCATAGAGATGGGGTTTCACTATGTTGGTCAGGCTGGTCTCGAGCTCCTGGCCTCAAGTGATCCGCCTACCTCAGCCTCCCAAAGTGCTGGAATTACAAACATGAGCCACCACGCCCTGTCCAGTTCACCAAGCTAAAGCTGCTCAGTCCCCTAGTTTCTGCCCATCAGCAGAGTGACACCTTTCCCATAAAGAATCAGATGAATCTCCATGTTGAGAGTCAAACTCCTAAGACCCTAAGACTTTACATCTGTGTTCAACCACATCTAGACTAGGCAGAATTTAAACAGTTGGGTTGCTGGAACCAGATACAGGGCATAACACAATGAAAGGAACATGGGCCTCAAACTGATAAATTGACCACTTGATCTTCGGCAAGCTCCCTAACCTCTGAACCTCAGTTTTCATCTGTACAATGGGTCCAAGGTACAGTGGCCTTACTTTTCCCTCTCTCATACAATGCCCAGCACTCAGAGAGAGCTCAGATATTTGGTCAATCCAACAAAAATTCCTCCTTTCCACAAAGAGAGCAAGCCTCCTTTGTGCTACATGCTAAGTGAAGCACTTTAGCCACAGTATTAGAGGAAATTAGTCCATCATAAATGGTCAGTAAATAATGATACATCTGATCATCTCCCACCTGAACCCCCCAATGGCAGCTCACTTCAAGAGAGAAACTTTTCTCCAAATTCACTTTAATCTCCATTCTGGGTACAGTTGATGACCAGGTACAAACATATCTGTACCAGCTCAGATTTCCTTTGGTCCTCAAGGACATCCTGAGATGTTTAGACAGAGTCTCTGCGGCAACCTTATCAGGAAAGCAAGAATAAACAAGGTGGGATTAGCAACTTGTTCTTGGCAAACCCGAGGTGGCCCAGAAAGCATTGTTTCCTTTAGATGTAACACCTCCCAAGAGTAATTAATTACCAGAAGGGGACATTCCAGCCAGTAAATTGTATCCAATGACTTTGTAACTATGATACCCCTGGTCAGGTGGCCATGTTTTCTTGCTCTAGTCTGCTTCTCATAAGAAGAGAAAACTCAGACACTGGATGTCTTGAAATTTAACAGCTTATGGCTCCATGTGAGCAAAAAATTCAAAAGTGCTAACTACTATTAAATGTGTGATTGTATGAATATTTTCAATTTAGTCTTCCTAAACGCTAACAAAGGGCCTTAGCTCTATAAATGGGTACCAAACAGTAAGTGTTAAATATTCACTTTCTCCAAATCCCATTCCTTCTTAAAGCTATAATTATCTTCTTTTTTTTTTTTTTTTTTTTTTTTTAGGGTTTCACCATATTGGTCAGGCTGGTCTCAAACTCCTAACCTCAGGTGATCTACCCGCCTCAGCCTCCCAAAGTGCTGGGATTACAGGCTTGAGCCACCACGCCCGGCTACAATTATCTTCTTTACAGCCCTGTATCCCTCCCTTTTAGATGCAATGTGATTGTTGAATGTGATTGTTGCTGAACCTAATATGGGTCCGCTCTCCTGGTACAGTAAAAACCAAACACGGACACTGGGACTGCAGTGAAAGAAAGTGAGGCTTTTGCTGCAGGATGTCAAGCAGGGAGAATCAGACAGCTTGCGCTTAAGATTTTACATCTCCAAGGACTTGCAAGTAAGGGTTTTTAAAGGCAGGGAGTAAATTTCAAGAAAGCAGAAGTTACAGGCAAAATTATAAGTCAATAGATGGAGGTTACACATTGGTTTGGCCTGAAAAGGCTGGATACCTCGAAGCAGGGGCTTACAGATCATAGGTAGATTCAAAGATTTCCTAACTTGTAATCAGTTAAGGAAGAGAAGCTTTGTTTAAATCTTTTGGGGTCAGCAGAAAAGAATGTTAGCTCTGGCTTGTGGGTGTGACCTCCTCAGGCCCCTCAAGAAGAAATGTAGAATAAGGAATGGCGGTTGGAGTTCAGTCCTCAGCTCCCCTTATCTGATTTCAGCATGCCAGTGGATCTGTCTGGTGGGGGTCCAGGTTTCTGAAAAACAATTTAGACATATGTTACAATGTTATCTTTCATTTCTATAGCTATAAAACCACTCTCATATGAATTGTCACCATCTCCACACAAGGCTGTGGAACCTTCATTTCTGTACCCTCAGTGCTCCAGTCAGGCCTGGCACAGAATAGGGGTTGAGTGACTGGTTGAATAAATGAACCCTCTTGCCCTTAGTGTGTTGTTTCCCTTCAGTTCACCAAGCTTTTTTTTTTTTTTTTTTTTTTTTTTTTTGAGTCAGAGTCTTGCTCGGTCACCCAGGCTGGATGGAATGCAGTAGCACGATCTCGGCTCACTGCAACCTCTGCCTCCCGGGTTCAAGCAATTCTCTTGCCTCAGCCTCCTGAGTAGCTGGGACTACAGACCCTTTCCCAGGAGCCTCAGCTAACAGGAGTTCACCCTCCTCCTCCTTCACCTGTTGCTGTGCAGTCTAAGTTATGCTCCACTTGTTCACACACACACTTATCCATCATGTGCCCAACCAGATTGCAAACAGAAAGTAGATCTCATATTTCTCCTCTGAACCTCCCACTGTTACCCGGGGTGTGATGGATCCATCTCCTCCCTTCACAGCAATCACTCTGGAACGATGAACAAACGTGGCTCACTTGGTGGTGGCATCGGAGCTAGGAAAGCTGACGGACCAATGACAGGTCTCTGCAGCCAGCCCCCATGCTCTCACTAGGAGCTGCTACACCTCCAGCAAAGCGGAGGATCATTAAGCACCTCCCTCGTGCCAGGTGCTGTGCTAGACACATTACAGACTGTATGTTGTTTAAGCCTCCTAATGACCCAAGGAGAAGGGAATTCATTATCCCCACCTAATGGATGAACAAAGAGGGTTCAGATAAATCACTGCTGGAGGTGGATTCAAATCTGATTTTGCCAATACCAAGCCAGTGTTATTTCCAATGCACTACAGTGTCAGAGAGAGAAAAGAATGCAACACCTCACCTACATCCAGGTATCTCTGAGTTTACACACACTCTATTTATTCAAACTCTACTCTCTTCCTGAAGACAGGACTTACCTTTTAATTCTGTCTATAGGCTTTTTTCCTTCCAAAGCAGGGAGATATTTCATGGTCTCTTTTGTAACTAAAACTCTTAAGGAGTAGAAACAGGCAAGGGCTCAAGGGCATTTCTACCCCATTCCTGGCCACTCTAAACTGAGCCCACCCACACATCACATCACACCCCAACCAGATGCTCTTTCTCTCTCCTCTCTCTCTATTCCCACATCAACCCAGCCCCTGGGCCTCCCAGGATTGGCCTCTTCCTGATTCCCCTCTGGTATTCCACACCTCATTCTCCTGCTGAGGGGGGCTAAGCCTGCTCTGGGCTTAGCCGCTTAGCCTATTCCTTGGACTACCTGCCTCTGGCCAAGACTCCCTGCACCAGCCTCCCAACCCACGCAGGTTAACGTTGGGGGAACGATTCACAAGGCACACACATCCACCTCACGAGCTTCACATCTGGCATAATGAACAGGTTCATCCTGCCCTGGATTGCAGGCTACAAAAATACTTGGGTCTCAGCAAAAGATAGAGCAAGAATAACAAAAAAGAAACAGTTTGCACTACACACCTTCTGTTCTTCGGTGACGCTATAATCTGAACTATTTCTCAGTCTGGCTTGCAATGGCAATCAACATGAGCTTTTTCATGCCAACCAGATTAGCCCATAGCTGACCTTACCATCCCACCTAGCTTACTAGTATTTAAAAAAAGCAACTGTATGAAACTGTATGATATGCCTAGATTGACATTAATAATTGGCCAGATATGAGTCTGGAGAAATTAGAGAATTGACCAAACCATCAGGTTCTGGGTCTGAGTCACTGTTTGTCACTTTCCTAGCAGAGTCTAACCCTCAAAGCTCTTTCTTGGCTACTCTCTAGGGCTGGGTATCAGGCCATCCAGGACCGTGTAGCCAAGGAAAGGGGGTGTGGGGCATGACTTGACGGTCAGCTGCTATAAGCAGGGACTTTCTGCTCTGATGTATGTGCTAATAATTTTCCTGTTGCTGATTTCCATTGCTCTTTTAGTTAAAAGCAGTGATCTCTTCTCATTAAAGTGACAAGTGGTGAGGTTTGCTCCTTTTGCTTTTCATATATCTGGAGAAGAGAATAAAAGAATCCATATGGATAGGAGAGAAGGTTATAAATCAAATACTACTTGGACTAAACCCCTAGCATTTGGTCACAATGCCAAGGGGGATATACAGAAATGAAGCAACAGCAACCATTCTAATGGCAGATAACTGCAAGAACCAGTACATCCAAGTTTACTCTCATTAGCTTTTACATTAACCACGAGAAAAACGCCCTCCCAGGCAGCTGAGGAGCAATATCCTGCCAACACAAAGTGGGAGCAGGTTGGTTTGCAACATTCTTCAGGGACTGTGCTGATCTCAGGGCAGAAGCAAAGCCAGTACTCTACAACTGACGTCCTGGCTCCATCTCTCACTAACCTAGGCCAATAGTCAACCTCTCAGAGCCACGGTTTACTCATCTGTAAAATGGGAAGAGCGATAGTTGCAGAAACAGAGTAACTCACAGCAATAGAACCCTTATGGGCTTTTGGACAAAGCTGGATCTGAATGTCGTCACTTACTGAGTAGCCTTGAGTTACTTTATCTCCTACATTCATAAAATGATGGTAATAATCTACTATGGGAGAGGTGCGTGGTGAAAACTGGGTAGCAGCTTAAATAAGTGTTTATTACAATGCCAGGCATACAAGGCATGTGTATTAGTCAGGGTTCTCTGGAGGGACAGAAATAATAGGATAGATAGATATAAAGGAGAGTTTATTAGGTAGTATTAACTCACACGACCACAAGGTCCCATAATAGGCCATCAGCGAGCTGAGGAGCAAGGAAGCCGGTCTGAGTCCCAAAGCTGAAGAACTTGGAGTCCGGTGCTTGAGGGCAGGAAGCATCCAGCCTGGGAGAAAGATGTAGGCTGGGAGGCTAAGCCAGTCTAGCCTTTTCATGTTTTTCTGCCTGCTTTATATTCTGGCCACACTGGCAGCTGATTAGATGGTGCCCCAGATTGAGAGTGGGTCTGCCTTTCCCAGCCCCCTGACTCAAATATTAATCTCCTTTGGCAACACTTTCACAGACACACCCAGGATCAATACTTTCCATCTTTCAATCAAGTTGAAACTCAGTATTAACCACAGCATGTCCAATAAATGAAAATCATCTGTTAATACTGTGATTTTATTTACAATTTGCCTACAACATTGCTTATAACCTTGTGTTGGGCATTTTGCATGATTTATCTTATACTTGTTTTTGTTACCAAGCGAGAGCCCACTGTCTGATGCACACAGAAGTCAATACCATGGCACCAGTTGTTGTTGTTGTTGTTTTTGAGACAGAGTTTCACTCTTTTGCCCAGGCAGGAGTGCAGTGGTGTGATCTCTGCTCACTGCAACCTCCACCTTCCAGTTTCAAGTGATTCTCCTGCCTTGGCCTCCCAAGTAGCTGGAACTACAGGTGCATACTACCACACCCAGCTAATTTTTGTATTTTTAGTACAGACAGGGTTTCACCATGTTGGTCAGGCTGGTCTCGAACTTCTGACCTTGTGATGCACCCGCCTCAGCTTCCCAAAGTGCTGGGATTACAGGTATGAGCCACCGCACCCGGCTGGCACCAGTTTTTAAGAAAAGAAAAGGCTTTATTGCAAGGCAACTGGCAAGGAGACAGGAGGAAAGGCTCAAATTTATCTCCTTAAGGTGGGGGCTGGGACAGGGTTGTTTTTGTTTTGGGGGTGGTTTTTAGGCAGGATCTCATTCTGTCACCCAGACTGGAGTGCCGTAGTGCAATCATAGCTCACTGCAGCCTCAAACTCCTATGCTCAAGTGATCACCCTACCTGGGCCTCCCAAAGGGCTGGGATTATAGTTGTGAGCCGCTACACCTGGCCTGGGGCAGGTTTTATAGGCAGAAGGTAATGAGGCATGATTGACTGGATCTTTCCATGGGGTAGTGCCAGGGCTCCCCATCCCTTAGTCCAAGCACTTGGCTTCTACCTCGGGTTGCATACCTGGTTTATCTTGGGCATGCTCAGGTTATGTAACCTGCAACCTGGTGTCCGAGGCAACTGAAAAACAACTCACACCTTTTATTACACAAAGTTGAACTGGATTGGACTGGATTGAACTGGATTGGGCTGGATTATTTAAACTTTGTCTAACCCTCAAAAGAGTTTTATAAAGATAAAACACACTAATATATATTTCCATGTGCAAATATAGTACATAAAAAGTACTATACTTGGAATAAACCCAAATGCCCATTAATGATAGGCTGGATAAAGAAAATGTGGCACATATACACCATGGAATACTATGCAGCCATAAAAAATAATGAGTTCATGTCCTTTTCAGGGACATGGATGAAGCTGGAAACCATCATTCTCAGCAAGCTGACACAAGAACAGAAAACCAAACACTGCATGTTCTCACTCATAAGTGGGTGTTGAACAATGAGAACACATGGACACAGGGAGGGGAACGTCACACACCAGGGCCTGACATGGGGCTCAGGGGGCTAGGGGAGCGCTAGCAGGGGGTGGGGGAATTGGGGAGGGACAACATTAGGAGAAACACCTAATGTAGATGACGGGGAGATGGATGCAGCAAACCACCATGGCGTGTGTATACCTATGCAACAAACCTGCACAATCTGCACAGGTACCCCAGAACTTAAAGTGCAATAAAAAAAAAAAAAAATACTAGGTCTTCCAATCAATGAACATAGTATGACTTCACATTTATTTAGGTTTTCTTTGATAACTTTTATTAGCATTTTAGTAAGGGATTAATTTTACCCCTCACTTTATAAATAAAAAGTTGACTTAACCAAAGTCAGACCTTGCAGTGAAAGCCAGGATTCTGAACTAAGTTCAATCTGCCTTCAAAGCCATAATTCTTGTCACTAACCACAATGCCTGACAGATTCTTTTTCTCCAAACCTTTATTTCTTTAACGTATTGAAATGCTACATGATTTTTCCCCCAAGCTCTTATTCCTTTCACTGTCATTTTTTCCATATTAGAATTAGGATTAATATTAAAATAGAATACTTACAGTGTGCCGTTAAGGAAAAAATGCAGGGTACAAAATTGTATCTACTTTATGATCCCAACTACAGTCATGTATTGCTTAACGACAAGGATACTTTCTGAGAAACACAACTTTAGGCAATTTCATCATGGAAGGTACTTACACAAACCTACCCCAATCAAAACATCATTATATGGCACATGATTGTACATAAAGACTACATATATAGGAAAAATTAAGAAACATATTAAAGGTTTACAATGATTCTGAGTTATATAATTATGGGTGATTGTTAATTTCTTCTTTATATCTGTCAGCATATCCAAATATTCTATTAATGGAACAAGCAAGTATTTTTTTTTTCCTGAGATGGAGTTTTGCTCTTGTTGCCCAGGCTGGAGTGAAATGGCATAATCTCAGCTCACCACAACCTCCACCTCTGGGTTCAAGAAATTCTCTTGCCTCAGCCTCCTGAGCAACTGGGATTACAGGGATACGCCACCACACCTGGCTAATTTTGTAGTTTCAGTAGAGACGGGAGTTCTCCATGTTGGTCAGGCTGGTCTCAAATTCCCGACCTCAGGTGATCCACCCACCTCAGCCTCCCAAAGTGCTGGGATTACAGGCATGAGCCTCAACAACGAGCAAGTATTATTTCTTTTTTTTTTTTTTTGAGACTGAGTTTCGCTCTTGTCACCCAGGCTGGAGTGCAATGGCGTGATCTTGGCTCACTGCAACCTCCAACTCCTAGGTTCAAGCAATTCTCCTGCCTCAGCCTCCCGAGTAGCTGGAACTACAGGTGCTCACCACCATGCCTGGCTAATTTTTTGTACTTTTGTATTTTTAGTAGAGAGGGGGTTTTACCATGTTAGCCAGCCTGGTCTTGAACTCTTGACCTCAAGTGATCTGCCCATGTCAGCCTCCCAAAGTGTTGAGATTACAGGTGTCAGCCACTGCGCCCAGCCAAACAAGTATTATTTCTGTTACTTAAAGTAGCATATAAAGATATGCTTTCATAAACTGTACACACAAGAATATTATACTTGCCTTTCAACCCCCCAGTCTACTCCCTTGTATTAAGTTTAATGTACATTTTTCAAGAACTTTTTCTATTCACTTATTTTTTGTATTTTTTGTCCAAATTGGGAACACACCACATACACTGATTTGCTACTTGCTCTTCTTACTCAGTTATATGTCTTGAAGATCTTGCACTTTGGTATATATAACTTTTCCCTATTTTTTTGATACCTCATGGTACAGGATATACCATAACTTATTCCCCTTCTAATGAAACTTTAGACTGTCTCCCACTTACCCCCATGCTATTCAACAATGCTGCAATTGAAGCACCTTGCCTGGCCCTCTTCCAAGTGTATTTTCCTTCCTCTCCTTACTGCTCTAAAGCTTTTTAATAAACTTTCACTCCTGCTCTAAAAATATGCTGCAATTGACCTTCATGTACACTACTCATATGAGGACCTTGTTTTTAACTTTAACCTAGGTTATAGAAAAAAATGGAAAAAAAAAAACCCCACATATTAAAGGTACTAGGCTGATCTATTTTTTAAAAATAGTTAAAAAGTAACTTGCCCAAAGATAAGATGTGAAAAACATACACATTGATTCATGGCTACTAAGTGCAAACACTGAAATAACATTTCTGCAGTGTGGTTTGGTCCTCAATAAAATGTGAACACTTCTAACCCCAGCAATCCCACTTCAATGATTTACCCAAAAGGAAGATTACATGTTTTTAAAAGTACATAAAGGATAATCATCACAGCATTACGTATTATGGCACAAAGAGTAGAAACCACCTATTACTTTGGAGTAGTTAAGCATATCCTGGAATATTCGGTGGAATTTAACCATTAAAAGTGACCAGGCACAGTGGCTCATGACTATATTCCCAGCTCTTTGGGAGGCCAAAGTGGAAGGATTACTTTAGGCCAGAAGCTCAAGACCAGCCTGGGCAACATGACACAACACAACAAAACCCCATCTCTACAAAAATAAAAATTACCCAGGCATGGTGGCATGCACCTGTAGTCTCATCTACCAGGGAGTCTGAGTCAGGAGGATTGCTTGTGCCCAGGAGTTTGAGGCTGTAATAAGCTGTTATCAGGTCACTATACTCCAGCCTAGGGGCCACAGCAACACCCTGTCTCAAAAGAAAAAAAAAAGTAACCAAGTAGAGCTCAGAAGCCATTCCCATGAGAAGAAATGGTAACACACTGCTGGGGAGATGGGCAGGTCACAGACAAGCCAGAAATTATCACTGCATCACAGGAACATAGAATAAAGGATCTGCATAGCCAGATGGCTGGACAATGCTCACCACAATGTCATCCTTGATAGTTGTTAATTTTTTTCTATTACATTTTATTGACATAAAATCCACACATCATAAATTTCAAACATTTTTGCAACTCTATTTTTTTTTTCAAGATTATTTTGCCTATATTGAGTTTGTTGTATTTCCACTGGGTCCACTTGTCTACAAAAAAGTATTTTGATAGGGATTGTTGGGATGTATAGATGAATTTTGGGAACACTGACATCTTAACATTAAGACTTTCAACCCATTCATGCAGGGTGTCTTTCTTTTTATTTAGGTCTTTTTTAGTTCCTTTGAAAAATGTTCTCTAGTTTTCAATGCACAAGTTTTACACTTCTTTAGTTAAATTTATTCCTAAGCATGTTATTATTTTTGATACTATCATAAATGGAATTTGTGTTATTCTATTCTCACATTACTATAAAGAAATACCAAGAATAGAGAGCACAGGAAGATGGCTGATCACTAGCAGCTTGGGATCGTAGCTCCCAGAGAAAGCACACAGAACAAGACGACGCCACACTTTCAGACGAATTTTTGTTACCCACGGACCAGAAGATTCCCAGCGGAGGAGCCCCACGGGTCGCCAGGGCAACTCTTGTGGCCGGCGTCGCAGTTTTGCCAGCGCCCTGGCACGGCAGTTCTTGGTGCAGAGTAAACGGGACTGGGTCCCCTTTTGATCAACGTTTGGAGCTCCAGAAAGGCATAGTCGCCCATATACCTGATTGAAGAAGGGACTCAAGAGGGAAGCCAGACCAGAGATTCCTGGGCAGAAAAGCACCACGAATCTTAATGCTGCTGTTTTGGCCAGCGCAGTGGGTTGCTCAGATTTCGGCACTGGGAATCAACAAGTCGGATGTCCACTCAGAGACCTAATTTGAAAGTAGGCAATTACAAAGATGACAGGTGGATGAACTTACAATGATGGGAAGAAACCAGCGTAAAAAGGCGGAGAATATCCAAGGGCAGAATGCCTCTCCTTCTACAGGTGATCACAGTTCCTCATCAACAAGAGAACAAGGCCTGATGGAGAACAAGTGCATTCCAATAACAGATTTAGGCTTCAGAAAGTGGATAATAAGGAACTTTAGTGAGTTAAAAGAACATGTTCTAGCCCAATGTAAAGAAACTAAGAACTTTGAAAAAAGGTTTGACGAAATGCTAACGAGAATTGACAACTTAGAGAGGAATATAAGTGAATTAATGGAACTGAAGAACACAATACGAGAACGTCGCGAAGTATGCACAGGTTTTAACAGTCGAATTGATCAAGCAGAAGAAAGGATATCAGAGGTCGAAGACCAATTTAATGAAATGAAACAAGAAGACAAGATTAGAGAAGAAAGAGTAAAAAGGAATGAGCAAAGTCTCCAAGAAATATGAGACTATGTGAAAAGACCTAATTTACGATTGGTAGGTGTACCTGAATGTCATGAAGAGAATGAATCCAAGCTGGAAAATATTCTTCAGGATATTATTCAGGAAAACTTTCCTAATCTAACAATGCAGGACAATACTCAACTCCAGCTAATCCAGAGAAAACCACAAAGATATTCCCCAAGTAGAGCAACTCCAAGACACATAATCGCTAGATTCACTAGGGTTGTAATAAAGGAGAAAATTCTAAGGGCAGCTAGAGAGAAAGGTCATGTTACCCATAAAGGGAAGCCTATCAGACTCACAGCAGATCTCTCACCAGAAACCCTACAAACTAGAAGAGAGTGGGCATCAATATTTAATATCCTCAAAGAAAAGAATTTTCAACCCAGAATCTCATATCCCACCCAACTAAGCTTCATAAGCGAAGGAAAAAGAAAATTTTTCACGAACAAGCAAGCACTCAGAGATTTCATCACCACCAGGCCTGCTTTACAAGAGCTTCTGAAAGAAGCATTACAAACAGAAAGGAACAACCAGTATCAGTCATCCCAAAAAATTACCAAAACGTAAAGAGTATCCCTATAATGAAGAATCTACATCAACTAATGGGCAAAATAGCCAGCTAGCATTAAATGACAGTATTGAACTCACAAATATTAATATTAGTTCTAAATTTAAATGGATTAAATGCCCCAATCAAAGACACAGACAGGTAAATTGAATAAAAAGTCAAAACCCATCGGTATGCTGTATCCAGATCTATTTCACAAGCAATGACATACAAAGACTCAAAACAAAGGCATGGAGGAAGATTCACCAATTAAATGGAGAGAAAAAAAAAAAAACAAAACAGGAGTTGTAACTTCCGTCTCTCACAAAATAGACTTTAATAGTAACAAAGACTAAAAGAAACAAAGAAGGACATTACATAATGGTAAAAGGATCAATGCAACAATAGGAGTTAATGATTATAAATATATATGCACCTAATACAGGAGCACCCAGATACATAAGACAAGTTCTTAATGACTTATAAAGAGACCTGGACTCCCGCACAATGATAGCGGGAGATTTTGACACCACATTGTTAATATTCGACAGATCAACGACATAGAAAATTAATAGGGACATCTATGATTTGAACTTAGACCTGGAATAAGTAAACTTAGTGAATATTTATAGAATTCTCCACCCCAGGTCCACAGAACATACATTTTTCTCAGTATCATATTACACCTATTTTGAAAGTGACTACATAATTGGAAGTAAATCACTCTTCCGCATTTGCATAGCATTTCACAGACTTAAGTGAAATATTGGTTGGCTGTTTGTTCGTTATTTTCTTCCCTTATTCCTTCCTGTCTCCGTTGTTAAGCACAATTATCGGCATAAGAGAGGTTTTTAATACCTATTTTTAGATTGCATTCCAGCCCGGGCAACAGAGCAAGACTCCTGTTCTCTCTCCCCCTTTTTCTTTCTCTTTCTTTCTTTCTCTCATAAAAAAAAAAAAAGAAAAAGAAAGAAATACCTGAGACTGAGTAATTTATAAAGAAAAGAGGTTTAACTGGCTCATGGTTCTGCAGTCTGTTCAGGAAGTATAGCAGCTTCTGCTTCTGGGAAAGCCTCAGGAAGCTTTCAATCATGGCAGAAGGCAAAGGAGGAGTGAGGTATCTCACATGGTGAAAGTAGAAGCAAGAGTTGGTGGGGGTCGGGGGTGCTATATACTGTTTGTTTGTTTGTTTGAGACGGAGTCTCACTCTGTCACCCTGGCTGGAGTGCAGTGGCACGATCTTGGCTCACTGCAACCTCCACCTGCCAGGTTCAAGTGATTCTCCTACCTCAGCCTCCCAGAGTGCTGGGATTACAGATGTGAGCAGCCGTATTGAGCCTATATACTTTTTTTTTTTTTTTTGAGATGGAGTCTTGCTCTGTCACCCAGGCTGGAGTACGGTGGTGTGATCTTGGCTCACTGCAACCTCCACCTCCCGGGTTAATGCAACTCTTGTGCATCAGCCTCCCAAGTAGCTGGGACTACAGGTGAGTGCCACCATGCCCAGCTACTTTTTTGTATTTTAGTAGAGATGGGGTTTCACTGTGTTGCCCAGGCTGGTCAATCTGGAGAAGTGACCATGTCCAAGTTTGTTAGTGAGGCCACCCAAAAGGATTGGGGTCCAATTGGACTAGCAAGGAATTGTCACCATTATGCAGAACAAGAATGCAGAGTCAGAAATTAATGAGGTATTAAGAATGAAGAAAATTATACTTTTTGCACATAAGAGTTTGTGATTGAAATTTAAATTCACATCATGATTATAAAAATAATTATGATGATAAGAGCACACAAGAGCTTTCTAAGACAGATGCTATGTTTCAAAACCTCCTGCTGGATGGAGAAATTACAAATGAGAATCTTTCTTTGGTTGGCACAATTCCTTCCCTCCCTGGGCATCCCCTTACTAACTAGAACTAAAGAGCCATATTTGCAATGCTAATACTCAGCCCTGGGGAGAACCCACAGTTGCCCATCTGGCTTACTTACCTCAGGAACACAATTGCTAACTTCCCAAACAAAAAGCTGCCCAAGTGTCAGCCACAGCTAACAGTGACAGAAACACAGGAGCTCCCAGAAAAGAAGAGGAGCAACAACCACAGGCTGGTATCAACTTAGATGGGGGACAGTAAGGACTCAAGTCCTGAGAGAGGGGCAGGGGGAACTGGTTGCAGAATAGAGCACTAAGGAAATCCATCAGAAAATGTCAGGAACAAGGTAGTAAAAGTGTCTGGCCCTGATCTTCCCCTAGAGAAACATCTTGTCAAAAGAAGTTACATTCTTCAAATTTGCAGTACTAGGCAGAATTCCCCAACCCTCAGAGAGCTGGAGTAGGGATTTCAACAAGATCTAAGAACACCCAGGACCAGGGGACCCAGATCCTGGGACTGCTGAAGTATGGAAGAGGGCCAGAAGGGTTGCTGCCCAGTGACAACCACTGACTCCTCCAGCATCTCAGGCTATCCCTGGTGAGAAGCATCCCAGACTCTACATTTCCAACCCAACCCCACTGAAAACCAGGACAAGGAGAAAGGGCTGACTCTGCCTCGGCTGCAGATGAGGCTGGGCAGTCTGTAGACAACTGTGGGTTCATTACTGACAGTAGAAATGGCACTGGAAATTGTCAGGCTCAGAGCAGAGGGGTTTCTGAGTGAACTAGGAACACCAGTACTAACAGCAAAACAACTCAGCTAAATAAACAAACAGTAGGATATATGTAATTCCAGCAAGGTCACAAGATACAAGATCAACACACAAAAATCAATGATTTTTCTATATACCAGCAATAAACAATGCAAAAATGAAATTTAAAAAATAATTCCAAGCCGGGTGCGGTGGCTCACGCATGTAATCCCAGCACTTTGGGAGGCTGAGGTGGGCAGATCGCCTGAGGTCAGGAGTTCAAGACCAGCCTAACCAACATGGAGAAATCTCATCTCTGCTAAAAATACAAAATTAGCCAGGTGTGATGGGGCATGCCTGTAGTCCCAGCTACCCAGGAGGCTGAAGCAGGAGAATCACTTGAACCCGGGAGGTGGAGGTGGCAGTGAGTCGAGATCGCACCATTGCACTCCAGCCTGGGTAACAAGAGCAAAACTCCGTCTCTAATAATAATAATAATAATTCCATTCACAATAGTATCAGTACAATAAAACACTTAGGGTTAAATTTAACAGAAGAAATTCACTTCTTTTATACACTAAAACTACTGCTGAGAGAAATTACAAAGAAGATTTAAATAAATGAGGAGACATCCATGTTTATGGATTGGAAGACTCAACCTTGTTACGATGACAGTTCTCCCCAAATTGATCTATAGCTTCAATGCAATCCTTTCAAAATCCCCCCTGCCTTTTTCTCAGGAATTAACAAGCTGATCCTAAAATTGATATGAAAATACAAATGACCTAAAATAGCCAAAACAATTTTGAAAAAGAACAAAGTTGGAGGACTTACAGTTCCTAATTTCAAAACATATTATAAATCTACAAAAATCAGGACAGTCTGGACGTATTGGCTCATGCTTGTAATACCAGCTACTCAGGAGGTTGAAGTGGGAGGGTCACTTGAGCCCAGGACTTCAAGGCTGTAGTGAGCTATGATCACACCACTGCACTCCAGCCTACTCCAGCCTAGACAACAGAGCAAGACTGTCTCTAGAAAGAAAAAAAAAAATTAAGACAGTGTACTGGCATAGGGATCGACATACAGATCAAAACAGAATTGAGAGCTCAAAAATAAACTCTACATTTATGTCCAACTGTTTTCAACAAAGCTGCCAGAAAAATTCAACGGGGAAAGAATATTATTTTCAACAAATGGTGTGGGACAATTGGATGTTCACACGCAAAAAGATAAATTTAGGTACTTAATTCACACTAGTCATAAAAAATAGCTCAAAATGAGTCACAGATCTACATACAAGAACTGAAATTACAAAATATTTAGAAGAAAATCCTTGTGACCCTGGATTATGTGGAGTCCTAATTAGGGAAAAGGAATCAGGCTGGTGGGACTGAGGGAAAGCAACAAGAGAAAGCAGATAAGCTGTAAGTTTGCCTTTCTTCATGGTCCAGGACACAGAGCCCTCCTGCACAAATAACTCACAGTCTTGCTGCGCCTAACTATCACCAGACCCTCAGCTGATAGAAAAATGCAACTGAGCTCACTGCGACATTGGTGTTATCAGTACTGCACAAAGCTCTCTTCAGCACACAGCACAAGCGCCATCCTATAAAATCCCCAGCAAGCCTTTGTTTCCCTGCAGTTAGCTCCTCACTTGCTAACTTGCCCGTTGCTTCCTTGCAATGTGATTTCCTGCTTTCTCTAATAAATCAGCTTTTCTTTACCTACAACTGTCTTGGTTAATTCTTTTTACCACCACGCCACCAGCCCCAGATAGTCACCACTCACCAACATTTTGGTGGCCCATATAGGGACTCTCTCTCCTTACAGGGAACCTTCTCCCTTCTCTCTTTCTCTTTCCCAGCTTGACACCCTTGATGGCCAATGTCTGAGCACAGAGACAACTGAAGGTCTCTGGCCAGACCTACGCCCCAGTGGGACTGAAAGGTGTCCATATGGAAGCGCCTGACCCACCACCAGGTTCAGGTGAGGGACCTAAGTTTACTTTCACTTTTCAATCTCCCAGCAGCCAGCTTCTCCTAGCCCTCTGGCAATTGATGGTAACTGGCCAGGGCCACTTTCTGCTGTTGTCTGAAGGCCAAAGGGTGAACAGGGCTGAGTACCCTGCCCAGAAGGAAAGAAGGCTCTCTCCTATCTTTTCTGGCCAAAAGTCCCTAAACCAGCTGGGTGCAGTGGCTCATGCCTGTAATCCCAGCATTTTGGAGGCTGAGGTAGGCAGATCACCTGAGGTCAAAAGTTTGAGACCAGCCTGGCCAACATGGTGAAACACTATCTCTACTAAAAATACAAAAATTAGCCAGGCGTAGTGGCACGTGCCTCCAATCCCAGCTACTTGGGAGGCTGAAGCAGGAGAATCACTTGAACTCAGGAGGCGGAGGTTGCAGTGAGCAGAGATCAAGCCACTGCACTCCAGCCTGGGGGACAAGAGCGAGACCTCCTCTCAAAAATAAACAAAAATAAAAGTCCCTAAACCTTATGTGTGATGCAACTGACAGCAGAAGCTCTTTCAGAGCAAATTCACACACGTTTTGGGTGACTCAGACCCTCTCTTTCTCACTCTGAATTACCCTGTGGAGTCAGCCAACCATCCCTTTCTGGACTTTGCTAAATCAGGTGATCTCAGACAACCTCAGAACAATGAGTCTTCCCTTTTCCACCCACTCTCCTTGACTGGCACCAGGCTGAGTTCTTCCTTTACCCTTTTTCCTCATACCTGGACTGATCACCCAGAGTGAGTACCTGGACTGGCCATCCAGCATAAAGCCCCTAAGCAGCTGAGAGGTCTTTTCTAATAGGTGGGACGCCCCTTCAAAAAGTGCACCCGCGTCCCTCAGCAGACGTAAGTGGAGCCCTTTCATCTTGGCAGGATATCCAGAGACAATGTGCGGTTCAATGAGCCCTGAGCAGCGTGTTTTCCAGTCCCATCATGGGACAAACCTCATCTGTTCCTTTAGTCTCACTTCTAGGCTACATTCTAAAACACTGGGGCAAATTTAACCTTCAGACTCTCAAAAAGAAATGTCTAATTTTCTTGTGTAATACAGCATTGGCCCCTATGCCGAAAATCCTGAAATTAGCCTCTTCAGTCTTTTATAGCCAAAAGTAGAAAAGGGAGGACAGGGCTAAAAAGAAAGAAAAACACAAGGACAAAAGGCAGTCTCAACTCGTGGCTGCCTGACAAGCCCCCAGCCCCCTCCAGGTTTCCCTAAGAACGTTCCTCCTGGTAACTGCCATTGATACAAAAGGCTAGGCCACTAAAAGGCAAACTGCCCTAATGGGATAAATGGGAAAAAGCCCCACATGGCTTACCCCATCTGCCATAAGTTCGGCCACTGGAAAAAGGACTGCACTGGAACAGAGTCCCAATCTGATGGCCTTAAGCTGAAAGGGCTCTCAGCTGCCAATGGAAACAGCTCACCTTAACTGGTGGCTTATGAAGGTAGGAGAAATTTATCCCACCTGTGTAGGTCTAGGATGCTAAGGCTGTCTCTGATGGGAAATAAGGGAGAGTGGCAGGGGTGCTGCCCTGCACTGTCCAGTGGCTGAAGGCTCAAACGTCGTCCTGTAATGCTTAACCTTTTCCTCCATTCCTTTCTTTACTTTTCCTCTTTTTCTGTTCAATTCAGGAGTCTAACCTTAAATGGGAAAAAAGCTTCTAACATCCTAGCCACTAGTTTTATTGTTCTCCTTAAAACTCCAGCTACTTAAATATTATGCTCTGTTTTGTGCACATTTTAAACTAATGGGCAAATTACCAAAAACAAAATTTCAGAGCTCAAATAGTTAACCTGCACCACAGAGTTAAACAGTCTTCCAAAGCTCTCTAATTTCCTCTCTTTTTTTCTTCCTGTTTTAAAACTGCTGTCTAAGCTGCTGGCGCTGAGATAAGACTCATTATTTATGGTCTGACTAGAATGTAAACACTGGAAACTCTTTGAAAGTTAAAAAAAAAAGAGGTTAAAGAAGTTTTGTTAAACCAAACAACCTAGAATTTTTTAACCTCCCTTAAAGTTGGTGGAAATAAATCCAGCATCTCTTTTAAATCTGTTTTTGTTTTGTTTTGAGACAGAGTCTTGCTCTGTCACCTATGCTGGAGGGCAGTGGTGCCATCTCAGCTCACTGTAAGGTCCACCTTGTGGGTTCAAGCGATTCTCCTGCCTCAGCCTCCTGAGTAGCTGGGATTACAGTCATGTGCCACGCCCGGCTAATTTTTGTATTTTTAGTAGAGACAGGATTTCGCCACTTTGGCCAGGCTGGTCTCAAACTCCTGACTGCAAGTGCTCCATCAGCCTCAGCCTCCCAAAGTGCTGGGATTACAGGCATGAGCCACCATGCCAGGCTAAGTCTTATTCTTAAAGTGAACCCTTTGTATTCAGTTCTACTGCAGGCTCTCCGTAATTATCCAACTGCCTGTTAAGCACCTCCATCCACTTGATATTGATACTTGTATAAGGGAGATAGTACACAATTGCTATTTGCAGAGGCACCTCCAAAACCATACCCAGCCGAAACTTCTTTATATTTGTCCTAATAATGTTATTTAACCCCACACCACAACATCAATGTGCTGAAGTACCAGGTATTTGTTTAACTTTTTCTCATACTCTTTACAGGTCTTCTTCTTTCTTGTCTCCCTGAGTTTGCCATATATTGTCATTTTCCTTAAATATGATTCTGTTTTTACTCTATCACAGCTAGCTATTACCTCAATGGCTGCACTCAAGCACCCACTTAACACACAATACTGACTGCTGAATATGCCCACACAGGCAGGCACTTGAGGATGACATTATACTCCTTCCTAGCAGTCGCACTATCTATAGAAGAAATCATTAACACACAAGCCCAACATTCTGGATTTGACTACACCACTTATATGCACACCAAAAACGCAGGTTTAAGAGGGGGACCTAGGCCAATGGATCCCTCATGGCAATCATCCATTGAGACAAAGTGGATTGGGAAGGCACCAGAGATGGCCTATAAGGCAAGCCTCTGCATTTGAAACTGCAAGGGGTCTGGCCCTTTCCTAGGGGATTTAACACAAGCGCACTGCAATTCCACACTCAACTATAATCAGATACACCAGGAAGGGGAGCCATATGGTGACTCTGATCAGCTCACTGTGGGCCCCCACAGGCTTTCTCTATGGAGGGGAAACAACAAAGTTAACGCCAGCAAGATTGGTGATGTTATTTTATGTCTATAAACAATTCAGAAACTGGGATGGAATATATAGGAATAGGGGTCAAGACTAGCCAACTCCTCATCCTCACTAATACATCTACATCTTTTCCTCAATTTTCTCCTATCCCATTTCTTATCTGTCAGACCCCACTTCTCCCACCTGTAATACTGCTCATATGAGTTCATTTGCACCATTCATTGTTAATGCAATATCTTATTTTGTGTCTTCTAGAATACAACAGTTTCAAACCAAAATATTACTGCAGCAACGGCATCAGCCATTGAGGGAGCTCCATTAACTCTCCTTTAAACACAGCAGGACAAAATTTCAAGCTGCTAAATGCCGTTCCCCCATAGTCCCACAGCAACCCTGTCCAGTTCAAGTCCCAACTCAGAGATTTAGGCCCATATAAATTCCTAACAGACCAATAACCCTACGTAGGCCCCACTCTATGCTCCTGGTCAGCAGGAAGCAGTTGGAAAATGAGACCTTCACCCGCATTCCAAAGATTTGTCACTATTGCTCTGTCGGGGGGAAATGTGGAGTCTTAATTAGGGAAAAGGAGTCAGACTGGTGGGACTAAGGGAAAGCAAAAGGGGAAAGCAGACGAACTGTAAGTTTGCCTTTCTTCATGGTTCAGGCACATAGTCCTCCTGGACAAACAACACACAATCTTCCTGTACCTAACTATCACCAGACCCTCGGCTGATAGAAAATTGCAAGTTAGCTCACTGGAACCTTAATGTTATCAGTACTGCACGAAGCCCCCTTCAGCACACAGCACAAGCACCACCCTATAAATTCCCCAGAAAGCCTTTGTCTTCTTGCAGTTATCTCTCCTCTTGCAAACTTGCCCGTTGCTTCCTTGCAATGTATTTTCCTGCTTTCTCTAATAAATCTGCCTTTCTTTACCTTCAACTGTCTTGGTAAATTCTATTTACCACCACACCACCAGCCCCAGATAGTTGCTGCTCATCCATGACAGATTAGACTGAGTCCTTAGACAGAACCCAAAAGCCTAATACCTAAAGAAAAATCTGATAAATTAAACTGCATCAACTTAAAACAGAGTTGTTGAGGCACAGTGTACATACCACAATATTTACCCATCTTAAGTGTTATTTAATTATTTTTTAGTATATCTATAGGGTTGTATAACCACCATCACAATCAAGTTTTAGAATGTTTTCATCACACCACCAAAATCCCTTGCTTTGAAAAATTTTGCTCTTAAGAAGACATCATTTAGAAAAGAAAAAGAAAAATCACAGACTGGAAAAAAATATTTGCGAATCATACATCTCATCAAGGACTTGTATCTAGAACATATAAAGGGCTCTCACAACTCAATAAGTAGGCAATTCAATTAAAATATGGGTAAAATATTTGAACAAACATTTCACCAAGGAAGATATATAAATTGCTAATGAGCACATGTGCAGATGCTTGACATCATTAGTCATTAGAGAAATGCAAATTAAAACCATAATGAGATACCACTAGAATGGCTATAATTAGATAAGAGGTTGGCAAATTACAGAACCACCTGTTTTTATAAATAAAGTTTTATTGCAATACAGCTCTCCCATTTATTTATAATGTATGATCTATGACTGCTTTTACACTATCATGGCAGAATTGAGTAACTGCTAAAGAGACACAGTGGTTTGCAAATTCTAAAATATTTACTATCTGACCTTTTACAGAAAAAGTAACAAGTATTGGTGAGGTTGTGGCAGGTAGATTATACCTCAACATTGCTGATTGGAATGTTAAATAACAACCTGGTGGCTTTTTAAAAGGTTAATCGTAAATTTACCACATTATCCAGCCCTTCCATTCCTAGGTAATAAAGATAAATGAAATTATATGTCCACATGGAGTGGCACAGGGATGTTCACGGCAGCATTATTTACACAGCAAAAACTGGAAAGAACCGAATCTTAATCTACTGGCAAACAGACACGTGAAAAGCAGTCTATCCATACAATGGAATACTATTAAGAAATTTAAAAAATGATAAATTGATACATGCTACAACATGGATGACCTCAAAAACATTATGTTGAATGAAACAAGCCTGATGCAAAAGATCAGATATTATATGATTTCATGTATATGAAATGTACCGATGAGGCCTTAAACCAAGAGACAGAAAACAGATTAGTATTTGCCTGAAGCTAAGGGTAGGAACAGGGACTGGTTACAAATAAACACAAGCAAGGGATTTTGGGAGAGGGATGAAAATGTTCTAAAACTTGATTGTGATGGTGGTTATACAACCTTATAAATATACTAAAAATCATTAAATTATAACACTTAACATGGGTAAATATTGTGGTGTGTAAACTGTGCCTCAACAAAGCTGTTTTAAGAAAGGCTATAGCTGAGCACAGTGGTGCGTGCCTGTAGTCCCAGCTACTAGGGAGGCTGAGGTGGGAGGATCGCTTGAGTCCAGGAGTTCTGGGCTGTAGTGCGCTATGCCGATCAGGTGTCCTCACTAAGTTTGGCATCAATATGGCGACCTCCTGGAAGCAGGGGCCACCAGGTTGCCTAAGAAGGGGTGAACCGGCCCAGGTCAGAAATGGAGCAGGTCAAAACTCCCATGCTGATCAGCAGTGGGATCGCGCCTGTGAATAGCCACTGCACTCCAGCCTGGGCAACATAGCGAGACCCCACCCCAAAAAAAAGAAAAAAAAAAGAAAAGCTATTAAAAAAAGTTACATAACTTTCTAACTGTAAATTACAAAGGGAGAATCTCATTCTTAGAGAAAAAATACCAAAGCAATGAAATAATCAAACTCGCATTAGCCTAAAAGGGGCCGGGGGGATAATATACCATATAAAAAACAAGAAGAGACTAAACCACGAATGTGATTTCCCCCATTATAATAAGATAGTTTGCACAATTCTTTCCTGATGAATGTTTAAGTCTTGAATCAGATATTTTTTGAGAAAATATGAATTACCAAAATTGGTTCAGGAAGAACCATAAAATCAGAAGTTAAAAAAAAACTTTGAAAAACAAGTACTGAAAGAAACATTCCATAAAAAGGCATCACACCAAAGATCTTCATGTGCAAGTCCTTTCATATTTTCAAGGAACAGTCAGTCCCAAATATTCAGCAAATGTCTGCTAGATACTAGACCCTGCGCCAGGCACTGGGCTGCAACAGTGTTCACAGTTAGGAATTCTCTGCACTCTCATAGCACTCACACAATTGAATAGAGAGGGGAAAATGTTAATCAAAGGTACCACCTCCAGGCCCAATTATTAACTCAGGCAATGACCTAGATAAAAGGGCCCCAATTCTCCAGAAAGTTGTAAGATACATTCTTGACATAGATTGGTGGTTTGGAGAGTTTTCCATGATCTAGGGATGCTGTGCGGAGATCAGGAAACAGCATTTCACAGAGGCTCCCATAAAGGCCCTGCCTGGGTCAAGGGAGAACATGGCATGTTAGAAGGGTCACTGCGGCTGAATTTCAGGGAGCAAGTGGGAAGTGCAGCACAATGAGACTAGAGAGGTAGGCTATGATAAGAAGACAGAGCCTGGCAGGTCATACTAAGGATCTGTGGGCTTTAGTCAAAGAGTGATAGGAGATGATTAGACTTTAAATGCATTAAAGCAGAAAAAAAGATATTAAAAAAGAGAGAAAAAAATGATCAGATTTGTGTTTTGAAAACATCCCTCAAGCAATAATGTGGACAATGGACTGGAGATAGGCCTAGGGTAGATGTAAGGGAATAGGTTTGAAGGTTACAATAAGAGTCTGGTGACAAAGAATCATGGCTTGGATGGCAGAGGAGATTTAAGAGATGATGCAGGAGTTAAACAGGCTTGGAAATGGATTAGATAAATGGTTGAGAGAGAGGTGCATGGCTGGCTTTATGCAACTGGATAGATGGTGGTAGTGCTATTGACCATAATAGAAAACTCAGAAAGAGAATCAAGTTTTGAGGGAAAGATAATTTGTTTTCTGAGTAGAGATTGAGGTGCTTTGGGGGTAATGAAGGATAATGCTGAGCAAGCAGTTTCATATGTAGGTGAATTGTTCTGGGAAGAGGTCTGGGCTGGATGAAGAAATTGCCAACTGCATATTTAATGAGAGGCTGAGTGAGAACTCTGAGAAAGAGATTAGATTGAAAAGAGAAGAGGGACTCTAACTGGACTTTAAAGAGCTCAACACTGAAATGGCTGTAGAGGAGAAAAAACTGGCAAAGGAATGAGAAGGAAGTATGGGAGAGGTAGAAGAATGTGTATCGTGGAAATAAAAGGAAGAGTGTTTCAGAGAAGGAGAGGTCAGCAGTGTCAAATGGGGCCCAGAAGTCACAGCATCCTTTAGATATAATAATGTGTGGGTTGTATTCCTTATCTACTGCTGTGTAACAAATTACCCTAAACTTCAGCACCTTATAACAACAAATATTTATTAACTGAATGCTGTGTTTTGAAGGCATCACCTCCAAAATTCAAGTGTTGCTAATGTGACCGTATTAAGTGCTGGGGTGTTTATGAGATGATTAGGCCATGAGGTTTCCTCTCTCGTTAATGGGATTGAGACCCTTATAAAGGAGGCTTCTTGCAGCATTTGCTTAGCCCATTCTTCTGCTCTTCAACCATGTGAGAACACAGCATTCCTCTTTCCCAGAGGATGCAGCAAGAAGGCCCTCACCACGTACCAGTGCTAGAACCATGATCTTGGACTTCCCAGCCTCCAGAAACAGTGAGGAAAGGAATTTCATTTTTTATAAATTATCCAGTCTTAGGTATTGTCGCAGCAGCACAAACAGATTAAGATACTCATGCGATTTCTCAAAGTGAAGGATCCAGGAGCTGCTTAGCTGAGTGATTTGGGCTCACTGTCTCATGAGGCTGCAGACATCTAAGGGGTCAGTAGGCCCAGAGGATCCTCATCCAACAAGGCCCACTCACAGCTGGCTCTCCCAGAGCAGGCAATCCATCCAAAAGCAAAACGCTGAAGTCACAGTATCTTTCGACCCAGACTTGGAAGTCACCCGCCATGACCTCTGACATATTCTAGTCATCATACCCAAGTCACCAAAGTACAATCCACACCTAAAGGAAGGGAAGTTAGACTCCTTTTGAAGGAGGACTTCTAAGGAATTTGTGGATATGTTTTAAAATCACCACAGAGGTCAGGGGATCTGAGTAAGCACTATTTCTGCTAATTAATGAGGAGTGGAAGCTAGATTGGAGTGGGTTGATAAGTGAATATGAGGCTAGGAAATGGAGCCTGCTAATGTAGATGACTCTCTCAGGAAGTGTATAAATGAGAGAAAATAGTCTAATTTCCCTCCCCTTAAGTGTGGGTTGTACTTGTTGACTTGCTTATAATGAACAGAATATGTCAGAAGCGATGGCAGGTGACTTTCAAGTCTAGGTCAAAAAAGACACTGTGACTTCAACGTTTCTCTCTTGGATGGATTGCCTGCTGTGGGAGAGCCAGCTGTGAGGGTGTCTTGTTGGATGAAGATCCTCCAGGCCTACTGACCCTTTAGATGGCTGCAGCCTCATGAGACACTGAGCCCAAATCACTCAGCTAAGCAGCTGTGAAGGAGGAAACTAGAAGGGGAAGCGGAGTAAAAATAGGTTTCTGGTGGAGGATCATGTCTAAGTGCAGAGGCAAGACCAGTTGGGAAGGACAGTTGGTCATATAGGTAAGGGAAAGGAGTGATGACTATAAGGTTTCAGGACAAGGGGAGGGAACTGAACCTAGAGTGTAATTGTAGGGATTGGCTTTAGGTGTGAGAAGAAACAGCACTTTTAATGCAGCAGGAGGGCAGAAGGAGACGACGGACGTAGTTGTGTGTGCATTTGTAGTTTGGTTTGGGAAGGATGAAAGTGTTCCATCTGATGGCTTCAGTTTTCTTTGTGCAGTAAGTGCCCAAGTCTTCTGATGATGAAAAGGAAACTAGGTTAGAGGCTTAAGAAGAATAGAAAAGATATGAAATAAGTAATTGTAGAGAGTGAAAAATCAAATTCATCAGAATAGTGTTGAGGCTTGATATGCTGATAACCATTAGTCTGCTGGAATTATGAGGAAAACCCAGAAAAATGGAGAGCAAATGGTATCAGATTGAAGGAGAAAAGCACAATCTAAAACATCTAGAGGCGAAAAACCACAACGAAAGGTAAGGGCAACTTGATGGATCTCCAACCTTAGGGGCAGTGGATATGAGGAAACAGGAGCGAGCCCTGGGCACCTAAGAGTAATCTTCTCCAGTGTTTGCAAAGCAACTGGCAGCAGAAGCTTAAGAGCAGTTAGTGCAAATGTGAGCAACTGAGCCAGAGAGGCAGGGTGTTGCAGTGTCCATGGCAACTAGGTGGTTCCCCCCAACACACACACCTATCCCAGAAGACTAGATGCTAACAAACCCTATCCCATTGCAAGCCCAAATTCTTTCTGAAATTACTGGCAACAAGGTGCTATGAAAAAGTCCAGCACTCACATGTGAGCTAACAGGGAACTTCAAAAATTAAGACGAACACCCAACCAAGAATGACAAAATATTTGAGAAAAACTGTAACAGTAAAAATGAGAAACACCACCCCACATGAAGGAGAGAAGTCACATCTAAGGAAATAGAACTAACAGAGCAAACATGACTTACTCTGAGGGGTAAGAAACTGGCTCAGAATATCTTACATCTGAGCTCCAGATTTGACATTCACAAGCCAAGAATGTGTCTCTTTTGTATTCTGGTTCTATTGTGACAATCTCCTTTAAGGCAAACGATGACTCAGTCTAGTTATTTGAATGGTGAAAGAGTTACATACTGGATAAAAATGTGGGTTTAAATATCAATATTTTCCCAGCACAACACAGAATTTTTATACATGTTATAATATTATGTGACAAACGACTCGAGATGAAAGGCGCTAAAAGGAACAAATGGCTATATTTCATACCAGTAAAATAACAATTAATTGAATTTTTATATATCTCACATAAGAGCTTTTAAATATATAAAGCAAAATCTAATAGAAATATCAGACTTCTGATAAGATGATGAAATGAAATTGCATTAGCAATTTCTCTCCCTCAATACCTAACAAAATGAGCAATAAGTGGTAAATGCACTCACACACACACGTGTGAGCACACACATTATCAGCACCAGCCAAACTAGATTGGTAGTTAAGAAGAGAGTCTAGTGCAAAAGGAGGTCCAACTTAGCTCAGCAACACGGCAGCCTCAACTCCCAGTAGCCTTAGTGGTAAATTGCTAAAACCCTGAAAATACTTGCTAATGTCATCAAACCTGTAGTGATCTAACCTGAATGGGAATCCTTATCTTTTACCTTCTTACTAAGTAGTACATATGGATCCTAAAAAAGGATGGGGGTTGGGAGGAAGTGGGGATGATTAACGGGTACAAAAAAATGTAGTTGGAATTAATAAAACCTAGTATTTGCTAACATGATGGGGGGGCTATACTCAAACATAATTTAATTGTACATTTTTAAATAATAGTATAGGCTGGGTACAGTGGCTCACGCCTGTAATCCCAGCACTCTGGGAGACCAAGATGGGTGGATCACCTGAGGTCAGGAGTTCAAGATCAGCCTGATCAACATGGTGAAACCCCAATCTCTACTAAAAATACAAAAATTAGCCGGGCTACAGAAGGAGAAGCGTTGAAATTAAAAAAAAAAAAATTAGCCGGGCATGATGGTGGCAAGCCTGTAATCCCAGCTACAGGAGTTCAAGACCAGCCTGATCAACATGGTGAAACCCCAATCTCTACTAAAAATACAAAAATTAGCCGGGCTACAGAAGGAGAAGCATTGAAATTAAAAAAAAAAAAAAAATTAGCCGGGCATGATGGTGGCAAGCCTGTAATCCCAGCTACTTGGGAGGCTGAGGCAGGAGAATTGCTTGAACCCAGGAGGCAGAAGTTGCAGTGAGCCAAGATCACGCCACTGTACTCCAGCCTGGGTGACAGAGTGAGACTCCATCTCAAAAAAAAAAAGACTATAATAATAATAATTCTATAATTGGAGAGTTTGCTACACAAAGGATAAATGCTTCAGGTTTACCCCCATTTACCCTGATGTGATTGTTACTCATTGCATGCCTGTATCAAAGTATCTCATGTAACCCAAAAATATATGCACCTATGTACCCACGAAAACAGTTTTTGTTTTGTTTTGTTTTGTTTTTGAAACAGAGTCCAGCTCTCATTGTCCAGGCTGGAGTGCAGTGGCGCCATCTCGGCTCACTGCAACCTCCACCTCCTGAGTTTAAGTGATTCTACTGCCTCAGCCTCCCAAGTAGCTGAGATCACAGGCACCTGCCACCATGCCCAACAAATTTTTGTATTTTTAGTAGATACGAGGTTTCACCATGTTGCACAGGCTGGTCTCAAACTCCAAACCTCAGGTGACCCACCCACGTCGGCCTCCCAAAGTGCTGGGATTACAGCCACCACACCTGGCCAGAAAAAAATTTTTTTTTTTTTTTAAAGAATGGGGTAGGTAAAAATGAAACTGACTCTCAGACAAAAGGGAAAATTTCAAAACTACCCACTGAATTGGGAAAATGTTCCAAAGAAGAAGAAATCCAAATTGACAAGCTTTAAAAAAATTGTTTAAAGCCCACTCACTGACTGAAGCCCATCAGGAACATTTCTATAGTAAAAAATGTTTTGGTTTCTTTACCTTGCTGCAGGAAGGGAGAAAGCACTCCAAAAAAACTGTAGAGGTCTCAATTCAAAGAGGCTTCTCATAGGATTTGGGCTTGTGCTAGATTATTTCAAGAAAAGCTAGAGAAGTAAGGATTAACTGTGGGTTGAAAGTTGTTAGTAAGTTGGGGTAATGCAGTAGCTGGATATCTTAATTTTTATCTAGGAAGTAGGACTAAGGCAAGACAACAGTCGTCACTGGTGAATGAGCAGCAGTCACTTCAGGTAGTCAGAAGTGGAAGATGTTTTATTGTTTCCATGGCTGCAAAATGGCTTTGTCTCTATTTTGTTCCAGACATGGTCATGCAGTAGCCTTGTCTATATCCTACTTATATTCTAGAAAGTATTCTTTATGTTTGTTTGGGAACACCATAACCTGACTGCTAGCTGCCAGAAGAAGTGTTATACTTTCTCAAGATGACCAACCTCACTGTCGGTAAGGTAAATGCAAATTATGGCAACAAATAGCTCTTTGCACATATCAGATTGACAAAAATAAAAATAGTAACACCCATTACCAAGGGAAATGTAAGGCAATCATTTTTCTCATACATTGAAGATATAGGGTGAATTATTACAGCAAACTTATTATTATGGAGAATTTCTAACATATATAAAAGCAGACAATAGTATAAAGGACTCTCATTATACCAGCTCCAACAATTGTCAATTCATGGCCATTCATTTTATTCCTGCTTCCATCTACTTCTCTCTCTCCAGTACCTTTCTGAAGCAAATTGTTTTAGCCATAAATATTTTGGTATGTCTCCTGACCGTTATTACATCTTAAAAAAAAATCCTTAATTTAGTGAAACATCTATACAGTGTTCAATTTTTTTTAAAGAGATAAGAGTCTTGCTCTTCTGCCCAGGCTAGAGTACAGTGGCATGATCATAGCTCACTGCAGCCTTGATCTCCTGGGCTCAAGTGATCTTCCCACTTCAGTCTCCCCAGGACCTGGGATTACATGAGCCACCATGCCTGGCCCTGTATTCAAATTTCCAACTGTCTTATAAATGTCACACTTTTTATACTTGTTTGAACTGAGATGCAAATAAGGTCCACACATTAATACTGGGTGATATGATGTACAACCTTTTAAAGTAAGTAACATGGCCTTATGCACTAAAACCAAAAATACACATATTCTTTGAGCTAGAGATCCTAGTCCTAACAATGTAAGGTTGAATCTTACTTTGAATGTCACTTACTGTGACATTGTAATGACAAAAAACATGAAAACAGCTTGAATGTCCATAATGGGGAAAAAGTAAATAAACATGTACCTCTACAGTAGGAATAACTATGTCACTAAAACAAGCTGGATCTGTAGCTACTGACCTGGTGGCTGTCCTGATGAATTAAGCAAAAAAAAAAAAAGGAGCTAAGAAATATAGTTTATGAACTTACTTCAGCAAAAGCAAATGACAAATTCATAATCTTTTACATATGTATTATATATTTCTATGGTGTACATGTGTCTGTATACCTTTGGAGAGACTTACATGATTCTGGAGAAATATGTACAGGCTTACATAGCTGGGCAAATGACATTTGCCTGGTGATGGTGGTCATGATGGTGGTCAACAGAGAATGTATAAGGCAAGTGCATAAAGGGAGATAACGATAAACAGATTAGCAAAATCAGAAAATACTCACAATATGCTAAGTGAAATTTAGAAATCAAAAGTCTAGCCACAATATTGTTAAAATATGTCAAACTGAATATACACGTAATGGTAAATAGGACAAAGGACCACTTAATGTGAGCAGATTTTTGTCTTGGATGTCTTTTTCACAAGAAAGTAACATTGGGAAAAAAAAATCAACATTTTATGGCCGAGCTTAGTGGCTCACACCTGTAATCCCGGCACTTTGGGAGGCCGAGGCAGGTGGATCATGAGGTTGGGAGTTCGAGACCAGCCTGACCAACATGGTGAAACCCGGTCTCTAATAAAAATACAAAAAATTAGCTAGGTGTGGTGGTGTGTGCCTGTAATCTCAGCTACTCAGGAGGCTGAGGCAGGAGAATTGCTTCAACCCGGGAGGCAGAGGTTGCAGTCAGCCGAGATTGCACCACTGCACTCCAGCCTGTGTGACAGAGTGAGACTCTGTCTCAAAAAAAAAAAAATTAACATTTTATATATCCTTATTAAATAAATGCATATTAGAACAAAATATGAGAGCACACCAATTTTTGTCTATTTGATTTTGTCAATAACATGAATGCAGAAAATGTTCAGATAATTATTCTGTACAAAATGGTGTTAATAACTTCAGTTCTTTGTTACCTCAAGGCAGACCTCATACTCAGTCAAAACAGCCCCCAAACAATCCTGGAATGCCTGGTTTAATGCAGTTACTCAATAACTCCTATAAAACTGAGGTCAACATTGTGGTCATCGAGGCAGTTTGGCTTGAATTGGTGTCCTAATCCAATATTACTCAAGTCAGATATGTAAAATAATTTCACTGTTTCCTACTACATTTGGTGCTAATGAACAAGCTGTACAAAGACAGGATTTGTGCAGTTCATCCTCCCCCAAATCGTTTCCTACCTTCTTCTAATATAATGGATTTATTCTGCCCAGGTTCTCTTGAGCTCTGCTTGCCCAGGAGTCCACCCGCCCCCTAAGTAAGCTGACTCAATTCTCCCACTACTTCCCTCCACTTAATTAAAATTATGAACTACCATAGTGCTAAATGTTCCTTAAAACATTCTGTACCAATGCAGACAATTGTAAATAGAAATATAAAGCCAATGTTGGAATTGCACAGTCATAAAATGATTCAAATGTGCTTATGATTATTTTTAATACTATTGCTCACCTGAAAATTACATTTTTTTCCTTTTCTTTTTTTAACCTAGAATTTGCAGATCCTCAGGAGGTCTGGGCACTCAAATCAAGAAGGACAGTTAGGATTTTAAGAAGCTTATTCATGAAAGCAGCTAATTTAGAACCGATTAGCCCTGCAATTAGGCGTGATTGTTTTGTTCCTTTCTTTTTGTTTCCTACATCCTTGCTTGCAGCAGCATCCCCCTATCACACAATGCTATTTGGAACATTTGGACAAAGAATTGAACTTTAAATCAGCCATTCACTTCTAGAAATTTAACTTAAACAGGTATCTGGTCCAGAGTATACCTATGTGCAATAATGTTTCAGGCTGCAAGATAATACTGTAAACACCCTAAATGTTCATTATTTGGTGTCTCGTTGAATAAATATGCAAGCAATGTAATACTTAGTAAATGTTAACTATTTATATAAATTTCACTGTAACTGAAAAAGATGAACAGCACAGGAGAAAAAGTCAATGTATATGAACAGAGTTTAAAGAAAAAGCTACAAATAGCCAATTAGCATTTTAAAAGTATATCAACTTCACTCATAATGAAGTAAAGGCAATCAGGACAAGAAACCAACCTTAAATTACTTGACTGGCAACAACTAAAAAGTCTGATAACCGGTGCTTGGGGAATTTGGAGAAACAAGCACTCTCAAGTGCTTTTGTTGATATGTTATTTGGTGCAACCTTTCTGGATGACAATTTGGTAATTCCAATCAATATGTAAAACACAAATCTTCTAACCTAATCCCCCATGCTTAAGAATGTCCCTGCAGGTATGCTGGCAAGACTTATTAGAAGCTCAAAGATGTTGTTGTAACATAATTGGTAATATTAAAAACAAAATACACAAATAAAAACCCTAGAAACAACCAAAATATCCATGATAGAAAACCAATTAAATCAATTGTGGCGCAGCCTATCAAATGACTTTTTAATGTAAACTGTTAAAAAGAGACAGATATGTTTACCCTGCAGTTAGGAAATAATTCCCAAGATAAATGAAAAGAAGCAAAGTAAATAACTTCGTACAGTGTGATTCTTTTTGGGTGTGTTAAAACAGTTAAGAGGTATGTGTACTAATTATGTATGCTTTGAAGGATTTACAAGAAACTAATAAAAATATTTAGTGTCAGAAAGAACCAGGAAAGGGAGGGTGGCTTTCAACTTTCACTTTTCAGTTTGTAAATTTTGGTGGCAATAATTTTCTGAACTCACAGATGTTTCTTTTACTTTTACAAACTGTTCAATGAGGGATATCAAGAACGGGAGAATGTGGTATACTTTTTTGCTTGCTTCTTTGTGGTTTTCTATATAAGAGCAAATATACTATTTTAAAATATCATGTGCCAATAAAATAGACAATATGGATATAGATCTGTGCGCACTGACACAGAACCATAAGGACACATTAATTTAAAAAAGCCGACCACAGCACAAGTGAGCATCAGCCATTTAGAGAGATCTGAAAAGATGTTATCAAAATGTGATGGAGTTACACATTCTGCTTCATAACCATTAACAATTGCTTTAATTTTCTCAAATGAGGATGTATCATCTTTGAACACAGAAAATGAAAATGTTTACACAGACCGTGATATCACAGCAAATTTGAAAATGGGAAGAAAGCATGGAGAAAGGATAAGAAAATGATTCAAATAAAGTTATGTAAATTGAGAGGCTGCCTGCTGAAGCAAACCAGTGGAAAAGCTAAGAATGCACTGAAACTAGAAAATTAGACCCGGAATCCAGCAGAAGGGACAGAGTGTTCCCTAGAGCAGGGAGAAACCTGAGCTAGCTGGTTTTAGCATAAACAAAAGCGGGTCTGCAGGCACTGACCCTGCCATGTAATGAAAAATAGGAAAAGAAAAGAAAAAAACCTTTTAAAGATGAATAACCACCAAAAAAAAATCCCCATTAATAAGGCAGGAAGCTTTGTACTTAGAATGTTTTTACCACAAATGATGGTTTCAAATCTCGATACCAGAGCAGATATGTTACTGGATAAAGCTAAAAACATATGTAATTTTAGCAAGTACACATGAATTCAGGTAAATACACGGAAAAAGCTCTAGAGGAATAAACATAAAAGCACTGAAAAGGGAGAATTGGGAATCTAGATGGGGGAGGTGGTAAAAGGGGCTTTTAGCCTTGTCTATAATGCTTTTAAATATTATAAAAGGAAACTATTCACATAGTGCTTTCTATTGTGGTAAAATATACATAACACAAAATTTACCATTAAAACCACTTTAAGTGTACAATTCAGTGACATTAGTTCATTCACAAAGTTGTGCAAACATCACCACCAAACAATAACTCCAGTCTCCCCAGCCCCAACCCCTGAAAACCATTATTCCATTATCTTTCTCTATGAATTTGCCTATTCTAGGTACTTCATATAAATGGAATTGTATAATATTTGTCCTTTTGTATCTGCCTTATTTCACTTAGCATAATATTCTCAATGTTGATCCATGTTGTGGATGTTATCAGAATTTTATTTCATTTTTATGGCTGAATATATTATTCTATTATATGTATATGCCACTTCTTTAATTCATTCATCTGCTGTGGAATACCTGTTTCTACCTTTTGGCTATTACAAATAACGCTGCTGTGAAGATTTGCAGACAAGTACTTGTTTGAGTCCCTGTTTTCAGTTTTTCTAGGCAAATACCTAAGAGTAGAGTTGTTGAATCATATGGTAATTCTATGTCTTTTTGAGAAACTGCCAAACTGTTTCTCACAGCTGCTTCTCCACTTTACATTCCTACCAGCAACGCACAGTGGTTCCAATTTCTCCATATCCAACTTGTTTTCTGTTTTTTTAAAAAATAGCCATCCTAAATGGTCATAAAGTAGGATCTCAAAGTGGTTTTGATTTGTATTTTCACACATTTTTTCAAGTATAAATTTTTAATTAAAAATTATTTTAAAAGAAAAGAAGCAGTTTTTTCTTCATTAACCAACTAGCGATACCTCCTTAACTGCTAAGCTTTTTGAGAAGAGGCAATAGCTGTCTTGCTCACTGCTTTATTCCCAGCCCCTAACATAATGCCTACCATCTAGCAGGTACTCAGCAAATACAGTATTCACTGGATGCATAAAATACTACATTAGCCTCTCAATTTACATGAGACTAATGTATAATTTGGGGCAAGTGAGTCTATGAAAAAGTGTCACCTTAAAAAAATACACTAATTTCTGAAAAACATACTATCACTTTGGAAGTCTTGGGTAAACGGCATATTTCAAGACAAATCTAAGATGACCGAGGAAACATAAGTGACATTACTTAAAGGTTTTTTGTTGTTGTTGTTTTGTTTATTTGTTTGTTTGTTTGTTTTTGAGAAGGAGTCTCACTCTGTTGCCCAGGCTGGAGTACAGTGGTGTGATCTTGGCTCACTGCAGCCTCCACCTCCTGGGTCCAAGTGATTCTCCTGCCTCAGCCTCCTGAGTAGCTGGGATTACAGGCATGTGCCATCATACCTGGCTAATTTTTGTATTTTTATTAGAGACCGGGTTTCCCCATGTTGGTCAGGCTGGTCTTGAATTCCTGAACTTGTGATCCACCTGCCTTTGTCTCCCAAAGTGCTGGGTTTACAGGCATGAGCCAACATTACTTACAGTTTTAAGGAAAGCAACTTCAGAGCCGGTATTCATCCCACTTGGGTTGCCAAGTAAGGGTAGGGTCCTTTTAAGGTGTTCTCATATTATACTACCAGGGCACCTGAGTTTCCTGTATTTCAGGCAGGATGGCTGATGAGAAAGATACAATCTGAACACTCTTATACCCCTAGAGTCATATCAGTATTTTTAGACTTGAAAGTCAGTTATTAATATTAACCACTTTATCATAAATTCTACAACAAAAATAGGTATTTGAAATTTTTCCAATTCATATATCCATGGATAACTTATCTATTGTAGATGGCAACCACCCATTACCTCTGCCCAGCTAAAGGGAATGGGGGCCATTCAGCTGGTTCCCCCATTTCCTTCCCACAAGTTTAAGGTGCAACAAACTATCCCTCTCTCCTCTCCCCAAGGTGACAACTTGCTTGAGTGCACAGAACCATGGATGTGGCTGAGCCTCTGATGCCCCTGGGGGTGAGGGAAGGGAGGGAAGAGATGGTTGGTGCTAAGAGCAGGGCACCAGGATGGGAGCTGCCTGCATTTCCTTCCTCCTTGAATTATATATGTAAGTTCTCCATGTATGAATCAACCAGATAGCACAGATGGCAGATGAGGCTTAGTGCTCTTGCTGGCACTCCCCAAGAAGCTCCTCTGAACAAGGATCCTCCAACAGCAAAAGGCTGTGTTTTAGATTGTCCCTAGCAAGGATGAGTGGGGAGTGTCCAAGAGAAAGAAGTTGAGCCTGAGATCCCCTAAATTAGGGAGTTCTCAGGGGAGGCTCCCAAAGAGACAAGATTTGCACAGTCCAAATAAGTGAGCTGGAATCTGGTCACCTGATATATTGGGATAACTGTTACTGAAGTACCAACAACTAGCAAAGAGAGAACAGCCAATTCTTCATGGACAGTATTGCAGGGAACGTTCTTTCTTCCTCCTCCTCATCCCCACATGAGAGGAAAAAGCCAAGAGAAGAGAAGGGCAGAGATATCACCACCCCACCACTAAGAGCTGTTATAACCACAAATCTACTGCACCAGCAGAATGGGAAAAGCTATGTATTAAATGTGAGATTAAAGATTTAAAATGGGCAGGCCAAAGTCTTTATACTTGGAATGAGACTGTACTCTTTACTGAAAGTGACTGCAAAGTTACGGGATCAGAGAGGGATGTTTATTCTTAAGAGAATCTGCTATCCAGAGAGCAAGAGTTTTTTAGGGAAAAAATAAAACTTTCCAATTTACATCTCACAAGTGGAGACATCTCAAACTGGTTATCTACTTGTCATAATTTATAATTATGTACTAGTTTATGATTTTTTTGTCTTCTCCTTAAACTATAAACGCTGTGAGGCCAGGGACTGGATCTATCTTATTCACTACCATATCTCTTGAGCATAGCATAGCTGCTCAACAACAGTTTGTCCAGTGAGATTCCTTATCTTCCAAAAACACCAACTGAAACGTTTCAGAATAAGTGATGGAATGTCTGGGATTCCCTTTAAAATAATTCAGGAAGTCGAGATTGAGATAGTGGGGGTAATAAAAGTGAAACAAGATTAATAATTGTTGAAGCTACATAATGAGCATGTGGGATTCATGATACTCTTTTTTCTCCTGTTTTTAACTTTTTAAAATTTGTGGTAAAATATAATTAACTTTTTAAAGTTTACATTTCTCTCAACATATTATGAATGTTTTCATTAAAATACATATAAAAGTGACTAGGTGCAGTGGCCTGCAATCCCAGCACTTTGGGAAGCCAAGGCAGGCAGATCACCTGAGGTCAGAAGTTCAAGACCAGCCTGGCCAACATGGTGAACCTGTTTCTACTAAAAATACAAAATTAGCCAGGCATGGTGGTGCACACCTGTAATCCCAGCTACTTGGAAGGCTGAGGCAGGTGACTCGCTTGAACTCAGGAGGCAGAGGTTGCAGTGAGCCAAGATTGTGCCACTGTACTCCAGCCTGGGTGACAGAGCAAGACTCTGTCTTAAAAAAAAAAAAAAAAAGGAACACCCATGTAACTACCACCTAGATTTGAGAAGTGTTAACATTTAGCTATACAGTATTTATTTTACCCATATCTATCCATCTACTCAATCTGTTACTCTTATTTTTGGTGCATCTCAAAGTAACTTGCAGGCGTTAGTATACTTCACCCTTTCACACATACATATCATAGAATTCAAAAATTTTTTTCATTTTTTAAAGTAAAATTTACTTACAGTAACATGCACAAACTTTAAGTGTACCACTTGATAGCTACTGATAAAGTATACACTCGCATAACCCAAACCCTATCAAGACATTGAACATTTGCATCACTCCAGAAAGTTTCTTTATGCCTGTTCCCAATTTTCACTTCTCTCCAAAGGCAACTGCTATTCTGATTATTCTTTCCATTTTGGTATATACGTAAGATTTTCCACTGTAAAAAGGCTTTTAAAAATTTGTTGAATGGTTGGAAGAGGGGGATTGGAGATGGTGAAAGAGTTCAGTGTGGAATGGTATACATAAGTATAGAGCTTGGTTTATTTTCAGTAATGGAAAGAAATTTGGTATGGTTAGAGGATGGGTGAGAGGAATAAGAGGGTGACTTGTCTCAGCTGAAACTCAGAAATAAGAGAAATAAGAAAAGGCCAGGTCATTCATTCAGGGTCTTGCTAGATTTATCTTTTAAGTTTACACATACATATATTTAGTATATATAAACACAATATTTAAATAGTCTAGAAAAACATACAAGTTTATATTTGTTTTATATTTAGAATCGTATAGGATGTTATAGGATGAATGTCTGTGTTCCCCCAAAATTCCTATGTTGAAGCTCTAATCCCTAATGTGATGGTATTTGGAGATAGAGCCTTTGGGATTAGGCGCTGAAAATTAAGCCCTAATTACTGACTAGGGCCTAATTAGGATTAGGTTAGATTACACGAGTGAGGCCCTAATGATAAGATTAGTGGCCTTCTAAGAAGGAGGAGAGAGATTTCTCTTTCTCCCTGTGTGCAGGCATTAAGGAAATGCCACGTGAGGACATAGCAATAAGTTGGTTGTCTGCAACCCAAGGAGAGAGCAGTCCTTACCAGGAAGTGAATTGGCTGAGACCTTGGTCTTAGACTTCTCAGCCTCCAGAACTATGAGAAAATAACTTTCTGTAGTTTAAACCATCCAGTGTATGGTATTTTGTTACAGCAGCTCAAGTTAAGACAGGCTAAGAGCTGAGAGGCTTCCTAAGTGTCGCTGAGAAACCACTGACGGGGTCTCAAAAGGAGACTTTCTTAAAGATCACTTTGGCTGAGCATGAAGAAAGGAAAGAAAGAGGACAAGAGTAGATTCAGGAAGACTGCGTAAAAAGCTGCTACAGTAGAGTGGGCCAGAGCTTGGCTAGAATCAGCAGCAGAGGCCAAAAGAAGTAGAGGGATGCAGGAGATGTTTAGGAGATAAAACAGACAGGGCTTGTTGAGGAAATGGGAGAAATTAAATGCAATGCTCAGACTTTTCACTTGAGCAATTGCTGGCTGGTGGAGCCATCACCATAAGACAGAAAACACAGAAGGAGAGCAGGCTTTTTGGTGGGTGTAGGGGGCATGATGGTGAGTTCAGCTTTAGACACATTCAACCTGAAAGGCCTACGAGCTTCAGCAGATGTTCGGATATATACTACTGGAGTTTTAAGGACAGGGCTGGGCTGAGATAAACTTGTGGCAGCCATTGGCATAAAAGCAATCACTGAAGCCAAGGAACAGTTGAGATTGTATAAGGAAGAGGTCCAGTGTGTAAAGGTGGCTTATGTCAGTGTAAGGCCGGCTGCCTCGCCGGGAGTTCGGACGCACATCCTCCCCCCTCCCTTTTTTTCTGAAAGCTCGGACATGCTCAGGTTGTTCCCTTTTCCCCTTCTCGCACAGCCTGGCTTTCCCTTAAAGAACCCAGTATGCAAGCAGGGTCTTGTGATTCTAGCCAATAAGCAGCTGAGTCTTTCTAGCCAATAGCAGCCGAGTCTTTCTAGCCAATAGCAGCCGAGTCTTTCTAGCCAATAGCAGCCAAGTCCTGTATGCAAACAAAGGCTTGTAACGTTACCCAATAATAGTCCTGGTCTCCCACAACCAATCGAGCTCTTCCACTCCCTATAAAACCCCACGTCTGAGAGGAGTCCGTGCGACTTCTCTGGCTCCTCCTGTTGGACTGTGGAACCTCGCCCGGGAGCCTGAATAAATTCCTTTGTATGGGATCTTCTTGTGTTGGCCTTAGTTTGTTCCTTTTGAACTTGGCAAGAACAAACCTTACAGTCAGGACTGTAAGGGACATGAAGATTTTAAGGAGTAGAGGAATAGGAGTCAGCTAAGGAGACTAAAAAAAAGTGGTGAGAGAAGTACGGCATCACAGAAGCCTAGAGAAGAGCGTTTCAGCAAGCAGGGAGTTAGAGAAACTAAATGGTTATGTGTTTTGTTTTGTTTTGCTTTTTTGAGACAGGGTCTCACCCTATTGCCCAGGCTGGAGTACAGTGTCACCATCATAGCTCACTGTAGCCTCCAACTCCTGGGCTCAAGGGATCCTCCTGCCTCAACTGCCTGAGTAGCTGGGACTACAGGCATGTACCACCACACCTGGCTAATTTGTTTTTATTTTTGTAGAGATGGGGTCTTGTTATATTGCCCAGGCTGGTCTCAAACTCCTGGCCTCAAGCTATTCTCCCAACTCGGCCTCCCAAAGTGCCAGGATAACAGATGTGAGAGACCACAGACCTAAATGTTGAATGGCTTTAGATGAAGACAACTTAATGAATCTTTTCACAAGGGTGACTTCACCCACTGGACCAGAATGTCTGAAATCTGCTGGGCATAAACTCCCTGTCCACCAGGCCAGTGGTTCTCACAGTTTGGTCCCCAGACTAGCAGCATTAACATCACCTGGGCACTTGTTAGAAATGCAAATTTCAGGCCCCCACCCCAAAAATTGTTTCTCAATCAGAAAATCTGGTGTGCGATGTTAGTCCATTCTCGAATTGCTATAAAGAAATACCTGAGACTAAGTAATTTATAAAGAAAAGGGGTTTAATTGACTCACAGTTCCGCAAGCAGTATAGGAACATAGTAGCATCTGCTTCTGGAGAGCCTCAGGAAGCTTACTATCAAGGTGGAAGGGGAAGGGAGAGCGGAGGACAACACATGGGGAAAGGAGTGAGGTAGAAGGTGCCACACACTTTTAAACAACCAGATCTCAAGAGTTAACTCACTATCACAGAGACAGTACCAAATGGATGGTACTAAACCATTAATAAGAAACCACCCCCATGATCCAATCTCTCACCAGACCCCACCTCTAATATTGGGGATTACAATTCAACATGAGATTTGGGTGGAGACACAGATCCAAACCATACCAGCAACCTAGCAATCTGTGTTTTGTTGGGGTTTTTGTGTTTTGTTGTTTTGAGATGAAGTATTGCTCTGTCCCCCAGGCTGGAGTGTAATAGCGCGATCTCAGCTCACTGCAACCTCCGCCTCCCAGATTCGAGCAATTCTCCTGCCTCAGTTTCCCAAGTAGCTGGGATTACAGGTGCCTGCCACCATGGCCAGATAATGTTTGTATTTTTAGTAGAGACAGGGTTTCACCATGTTGGCCAGTCTGGTCTCAAACTCCTGACCTCAAGTGATCCGCTCGCCTCAGCCTCCCAGAGTGCTGAGATTACAGGTGTGGGTCACCACACCTGTCCGCAATCTGTTTTAACAAACACTCTGGGTGATTCTGATGTTCACTAAAGTGTGAAAAACACTGCATTAGATGGTGCTTAGAGAGCACCTAATAGCCTTTCCTTCAGGAAAAAATCCCCCTCCCGCTAATCACATTTTTCTTTGGATCTGTTAACATATTTTGCAAAATTGTTGGAGCCTGAGCAGTAGGATTTTATCAATGCCCCACATTAATTCTAGCAATAGGTCCTATCTTTATTTTAATGGTCCTGCCCTACAACCAACCAACCAGCAACTACCCACCGATTCCTCTACTGGGGCAAACTTTTTAATCCTTATAACCTCTGCTTATTCATAACATACAATTATTCATGGCCTCTGCTCCTCATGGCTTCTTTTGTGCACCTTTTCAGCTTCTGATCTTACCAACTGAACAACTGTCTAAGCCAAACTTGTTTAACCCCCTGCCTGGGCCGCAAGCAACCCAGGACGGCTTTGAATGTGGCCCAACACAAATTCGTAAACTTTCTTAAAACATTATGAGATTTTTTTTTTTTTTTTTTTTTTTTGGCAACTTGTGTCCTTTAGGTCATCGGCTATCATTAGTGTATTTTATGCATGGCCCAAGACAATTCTTCTTCCCAGGGAAGCCAAAAGCTTGGACACCCCGGCTCTAAATCTCACAGTTTAAACTCCTGAGAGACATATTGTTGGTGAAACAGCAAAACTGGTACGATTTATGAGGGTAATTTGGCATCATTTATCAAAACTACAAAAACATGGCCTTCGCTCCAATAAGTCCACTTCCAGGCATTTATACAAATAAAGTTGCGCATGCGCACTAAAAAGTGGGGTCTCTCTCTAGCTCGGCCAGAAGACAGGTCACCTAACCTCGGTGACTTGGGAGCCAGGACCCCTCTCCCTGCCTCTCAATCAACGCCCTCAGTCGGGGAGGCAAGGCTTCACACCTGGGCCAGGCTGGGGCTGGGCGCGCCTCTCTTCACGTTTTTGTCAGTTAGAAGCAGGTGGGGAAGCCCCCGCAGCCCTGGCGTCTCGCACTCCTGCCCCTAACACTGGCTTGAAGCCGGCTGCGACTCCATTTTTCTCTTTTTTTTTTTTTTCCCCTCCTTGGAAAGGGAGGACCAGCGCCACCGCCAAGCACAGCGACCGGGACCCTGACCCCGGCCGCCATCCACCCGCAGCAGGTGGGCAGGGCTTGGCGGCCCGGAGGGGCGGGGCTCGGGGCGGGGCCGGCGTGGTGATGTCCCGGGTTGTCGCCGCCGCAGACGCCGCAGCCGCTGCCGCCGCCGCCTCAGAAGCACGAACCGAAGTCGTCGCCGCCGCCTGGGTCGCCGGCTGCCCGCGCGCTGGCTCAGTCGGGGCCCGCAGCCATGGAGGACTTCATCGTGATCTCGGACGACAGCGGCTCTGAGAGCTCCGGGAGTGCCCTCCCGGCCCGGACGCGGAGGCTGCGCAGGGCCCAGTCGCGGTCCTCCGGCGCACTGCCCCGCCGGACTGTGGTAAGTGAGCGTCGCCTCGGCTGGGGGCGCGCGTCTTCGCGACCCTCGGCTGGGCCCGCTGCCCGCCCCTTGCGCCTCACAGCTGCAGCCGCTTCCCGCCTTGCCGCCTTCCGGGCCTCTCGGGCCCGGGGGAGCGCGGCAGGCCGGGGCAGGGACCTGGGCGGCGGGGCCTCCCGGGCTCAGCGCTGAAGCCTGAGAGGACTGCGGCTGGAAAGCGGCCGAGCACATGGATGAGCTCCTGGTGCGCCTGCTGCAGGGGCCGGGGTTTCAGGCTGGGTCGCGGGCGTCCTCAGAGCCTCGGCGGGACATGGGGCTCGGGTGTACTGGCCGGGCCGAGACAAACACGGGAGCGCGTAGTTGGCTTGTAGTGGCCACGGAGTGTGCAGGGAGGTAACAGGAGCCCAGGCTGGGAGGGAGGGAAGCGCGGGCCAGGGCCAGATGGTGGCCGCGCTCCAGGCCCTGGCTGCAGAGCAAGGGGCCCTATTCTGGAGTTGTGCAGCAGGGCGATTTATTTCCTTAGCAAACATTTACCGTGTACCATGCCCTGCAGGAATAGGGGAGGAAACCGAGCACTATTTGTTTCTCTTAGACCCCATCATCTTTGTCCGTCATGAGTGGTGAAACTCTGCCTTTCGAGAATCCTGCATAGATGTTTCTTGAACCCCTACTATGGGCCAGATGTTGCAGGGGCTGGGGGATACAGTGGAGAACACAACATCCACGGTCCCCTCATAAGGTGATACATTCATCAGGTGGCTATTGAGGACCTACTCAAGGGATGGGAGGTGGACAGCTTTCTATCAGAAGGCCTTCAACGATCTCCCACACCTCTCGGAGCCACCCCCCGGAAACATAAGGATTATCAAGCTGATGTTTTGTGTATATATCATAGAGTTTACCATGCTTCCTATGCAAATACTCCTTCAAGATGTTTCCTAGCTTCTGCTGCTCCTGTTCCCTTTCTAGCTGGTTTACAGTCCCTAAACCTCCATCGGGAACCCTTTCTGTGCCCAAGGTACAGTGCTAAGTGCTAGATGATCACTATAGATTGAATAGCATGCAAACCTAGTTGACATACATTATTTTTCAAGCAAGAGGGGTTCTCAGTACGTCTCAGTAACAAATTTAGTTGAGTTAGGCAGCTGATGAGGTAGTCAGAGATTTCCAAGATAGAAATGACCCGACTTCATGAGTGAATGGCTATATCTAGGGTTGTGGCTAAATGTATTGGATGTAATAGATGCACAATAATTATTTGCTGAATGAAGGAACAATTGAAGGAATACAGGGAGAGAAAACGGTTTAGATGGATGTTTGGTAAGAATAAGGGAAGTGCTTACAAAAGCAGGCTGGGGGTGAAGGAGATGCTGAATTCGGGTTGGACCTATTGGATTTACAGTGTTAATGGGAAATGTAAATGGATGTGGCCAGCTCAGTAGTTGGAGAAAAGGCAAGAGTGGAGATATTTGGCAATCATCCAAACAGAAAGGAGTATTGAAGGCCTAATAGTGACTGAGATCATCAAGGAAAAGAGTAAAGAGAGAAAAAAGGTGGAAGGAAAAAAATACTGCTTTCCTCCTAGTTCCTTCTCATTCCTATAGTCCTTTCTCTCAGTATCCATTTAACTTTGTCCTTCCCACTTGCTTCCTTTCCTCCCAGCTGTTGTCCAGTTTCCCTCATTCTGGTTCACTTCCTTCCTCAATGGTCAGATGCCATCCTTATCCCAGTCTGTTGTGGGCCTTCACACACGTACATGGACATACTTGCTCACTGTTCCCCACCCTTGAGACCATTCGAGCAAGCATTTTGATCTTGAGCCTTTTGAGTTGAATGGAAATGAACTGCAAGTTCCAGATAGCAGTACTGAATTTAAATCACGCTTCTCCAGATATTTATTCCAGCTCTCTGAAAGCTCCAAGCTTATTCTTGTTTTATCTTTCTTGCAAATTAGATAAGGGTGGTATGATAACCATGTAAAAGATCAGAGGCATTGAGAGACTTGCAGGGTTATTTATAAAGCCTAAAAGTGCCATTCTCTCTCTAGTTTTTCCTGAAGGCTCTGAGGTCAGAGAGACCTCTGAATCAATATCCTCCACGTAGCAACTATTTGAAAGTTGCTGTTTTCCAACGATTTTGGAAAGTTCTATCAGCTCTCAGCTTTTGAGCCTGAGAACATTAATGCCTACCTAGCAGGATGGTTGTAAATTTTTAATGAGACAAATGCAAGGAAAGTATCTCACATAAATGATGGTGTTGACACTTTTTGTGTTATATCTAAGCCTCTTTAGCTTCGCAGGCAATGAAATAAAGGAAACAACTTTTACATGTTTCTTTTTTTTTAATAAATATTGACTAAGGGGAAGTAACTTGCTTGCGCTTAAGAAGTCAGAAAGCCATCTCTAATACTGTAGTTGACATTTCTGAACTCTTGATTCTTAACCTGGCCTTTAGTCTTCATTGAGTTGATGAGATGTGTTTCTGTGTTTTCCATGGCTTTTTAGTTTGGGGGGTTTTTTGTTTGTTTGTTTGTTTTGTTTGCTTTATTTATAAAAGCAGAACATTGGCCAGGTGCGGTGGCTCACGCCTGTAATCCCAGCACTTTGGGAGGCTGAGGCGGGTGGATCACGAGGTCAAGAGATCGAGACCATCCTGGCCAACATGGTGAAACCCCGTCTCTACTAAAAATACGAAAAAATTAGCCAGGCGTGGTGGCACGTGCCTGTGGTCCCAGCTACTCGGGAGGCTGAGGCGGAACAATCACTTGAACCCAGGAGGCAGAGGTTGCAGTGAGCCTAGATTGTGCCACGGCACTCTAGCCTGGCGACAGATCAAGACTCTGTCTCAAAAAAAAAAAAGGCAGAACATTTTCAGATAGTTAATTTTGATGATCTAATTATACAATTTTTGTAAATATATAAAGAAGAAATTTAAAACTGCCCGTAATCTCGCCATCCAAAGATGACCAATGTTAACATTTTAATGTATGTCTATGTAAACATTCACTTGTAAATACACATGTGCACACATACATACCTATGTGTACTCTCCATACATGTTTTTATCACCCTCTCTTAATGGATATCATGCCTTCATTTCTAAATTTTCTCCAAGAACCCAGTGAAAAATTCCCTCATAATCTCTGTACTCTTGTTCATTTGTTTATTAAGTTCCTCTTAGAAATTAGATTGCTGAATCAAAAGGTGTGCCCTATTTTTGATATATGTAGTTAACCCTTGAATAACATGGGGGCTAGGGTTGCTAACCCCCGGTGCAGTTGAAAATTTACATATAACATTTTCCTCCCCAAAAACTTAACTACCATTAGCCTGCTGTTGACTGGACGCCTTACCAATCACATAAGCAGTTAGTTAACTCATGTTTTATATGTTATATGTTTTATATAAACATTATAAAGCTAGAGAAAAATGTTAAGACCATAAGGAAGATAAAATACATTTAAGTACTATACTGTATTTATCAGTGCCATAAGTTTACACCGTCTGTTTATAAGATGGATCATCTGTCTGAAATAGTGGACAGCCATAGCTGCAGACCTCTATCTATGGTACATCTCGAGCAATTCAACTTTTCCTTATAATGTCATGATTTTTCTCTGCTTCTTAGGAGTACATCCAGCATCACTAGTAACACTTCGTATGGGTTTCATGGTGTTATTCAAGGTTTACGATATTACCCTACACATGATAAAAAATGTGAAAAAAAAAAAAACGAGAGAACACTTTTTACTGTGATACACAGTTTACTGGAAAGTAATGTAGAAATTGATTAGTGTCACGTGGCAATTTAATTGGATACTCACAACGCTTGAGCTCACCAGAACAGCAACAGGAGATGTCTGTAGTAGTAGTACAGTACTATCACAGTAGTACAGTATTTTCTATGGTTAATTTTATGCAGTTATGATACAAATTAAAAAAAAGAAAAAATTTAAAAATAAATTTTAAAAAAAGTATGCAGTTGTGATTTACTGTTGCATCTTTACATTCTGTCAACTGCACATGTCACCATGTATGGTCAGTAAGTGATTGTGTGCATTGATCTTGATAAAGTTTAACTTTGTATAATAGATTTGTGTTGATTTTATGGTAGTAAATGGATACAATAGGCTAGTAGCTACATATATTTTATGCATTCAGGACATATCTTTTTCTTATTTTTTTTTCCATTTTTATAGGCTATACACTTCATCTATGAGTTTTCCAAATTGTTGTAAATCTCCAAAACTTTTCCAATATATTTATTGAAAAAACCTCTCTTGTAAGTGGACCCATGCAGTTCAAACCTGCGTTGTTCAGGAGTCAACCGTATTGCCAAATTTCCTATAGAAATTTTGCACTAATATTCTTATGAGTGGTGTATGGTTAGTCATATCCCTTTCTCTGCTGCCTGGTCACCCCTAGGTATTCTTAAGTTAGTCCATAAATACTTATTGAACACTTATTATATAACAGGCACTCTTACAGGTTCTGGGAATACATCTGTGAACAAAATGAAGTCCCTGCCCTCATGGAGATTTTATTTTACTGAGGGAGACAGTCAACAATTGCATACATGTAATGTCAGGTGATAATACAGAGTATTAGGGAAAAAAATTATATATTTTTGTTCTTTTAATCTTTTCTGTTTATAGCCAGATTCCATAAATTGTCATTATTTTTTATTTTTTTCATCGATTATGATTCATTTATTCAATAAATATTTATTGAGCATATGCTCTAACCCTGGGGACCAGAGGGGAAAAGATGATAATGGAGCTACATTCTACTGTGGAAAGATAGGCAGTAAACAAACTAACAAATAAGAGAACAATATAATACAGAGTAACTTTGGTGGAGTTGGGAACATTTCACTGTGTTTTCAGAGAAGGCCTCTCTGAAGAGTTAATATTTGATCTGAGACTAAAATAACAAATTAGTTATGAGATACAGAAGAATAAGGCATTGTCAAAGGGAACAACAAACCCAAGAGTTGGAGGTGGGAATAAGCATGACTTACTGGAAGAATGGAAAGCCAGTGAGGCTGGAATGTAACGACTGATAGACAGAGTTGGAAGAGATGAGAAGTAGGTAGGTTCGGTTATAGGGCTTTGGAGACCAAAGTAAGGAATTTGGATTTTATTGTAATACAGTAAGAAATCCTTGAAGGTTTAAGCAGGACAGTAACATGATTTCATTTATATTTTTAAGAGCTGACTTTAGCTACTGTTAAAAGAAAAGATGGTAAGATAAGGAGACCATATAATTTATCATCCAAATGGGAATGTTTTGCAAATGAAAGGGGATGCTAACTGGACCAGGATGTCAAGCAACAGATGAAAACTAGAACTGTCCCAAACAAACCAAAAGTGTAGTTACCCTACTGTAAGAGGAGAAGAGTGAAATTAGGGAGATCAGTTAGAAAGTTGGCTGTAGTAGTCCAGGCCAGAGATCATTGTAGCTTGGACTAGAGTGGTGGTACAGACTGGGAGAGTGGAGGGATGTAGATATTTAGTAAATAAATCAACAGGTCCTGATAACTTGGATGTGGATAGCAAGGGGAAAGGAAGGAATTAGAAGGATGCCCTGAGTCTGACCTGAACTGAATGCATGTTGGTGTCATGCATTGAAATGAAGCAGACTTGGGAGGAACAGGGCTAGAGGAAAGATTCAAGAGTTCTGTTTTGAAGGTATAAAACTTATGATATCTGTGGGATAGCCAACTGGAGATGCCAAGTATGACATTTGTACTGAGTTTAGAGCTCAAAGGAAAAGTCCTGACTAGAGATACAAATTTAGTCTTGTGGCCTGGATAAAATTATCTTGGTTGAGGCAACAAGAGGAAGAGCATCCAGGACCTAGCCCAAGGGAACACCATAGTGCATAGCCCAAGGAAGGAAGACAACTAGTGAGGTTGGAGATAAGGGAATGTGCTCACATAGTAGAGCCAGACATCTTGCTTATGTTCATTGGAAACATGTAGAGTGTGTGTGCAAATTCCCTATGCTTGTCCTTTGCCCATTTTTCTGCTGGGGTGTTATAACTTTTCTTTTGTTTCTTTTGTTTGTTTGTTTGTTTTTTGTTTGGAGGTTGCTCACTGCAACCTCCCCCTCCCTGGCTCAAGCAATTCTCCTGCCTCAGCCTCCCAAGTAGCTGGGATTACGGGCATTCACCACCATGCCCAGCTAACTTTGTATTGTTAGTAGAGCTGGGGTTTTACCATGTTGGTCAGGCTGGTTTCAAACTCCTGACCTCAAGTGCTCCACCTGCCTCGGCCTCCAAAGTGCTGGGATTACAACCCATGAGCCACTGCGCCTGGCCAACATTTCTTACTCATTTGTAAAATCTACTTATATATTAAAGACTGGTATTGGTGGAATTGTATCTCCCAAAAAGATATGCTGAAGTCTAACCCCCACTACCTCAGATTGTGACCTTATTTGGAAATAGGGTCATTGGCAGATATAATCAGTGAAGATGAGGTTATGCTGAGTCAGGTGAACCCTTAATCCAACATGACTGCTGTCCTTGTGGGAAGAACATGTGAAGACACAGGAGAAGAATGCCATGTGACAGTGGAAGCAGAAATTGAAATTATGCAGCTGCAAGCCAAGGAACACCAAGGACTGCTGGCAACATCAGGAGCTAAGAAAAAGGCATGAAACAGATTCTTCCCTAGAACCTTCAAGAGAACATGGCTTTGTAGACCCCTTGATTTCAGGCCTTAGTCTCCAGAATTGTGAGAGGATAAATTTCTGTTACTTAAATCCACCTAGTTTGTGGTAATTTTTACTAGGAAACTAATATAGCCTCCTGTTGTACTTGTTATAGTTTTCGTTCCACTTTTGATTTTTTTTTTGTTTTTTTATTACAGAAGTCTTACATTTTTATGTAGTCAATTCTACCACTCTTTTTCTTTTTTTTTGGTTTTTTGAGACTGAGTCTCGCTCTTATTGCCCAGGCTGGAGAGCAATGGCATGATCTTGGCTCACTGCAACCTCTGCCTCCAGGGTTCAAGTGATTCTCCTACCTCAGCCTCCTGAATAGCTGGGATTACAGGCACTCGACACCATGTCCAGCTAATTTTTTGTATTTTTGTAGAGATGGGGTTTCACTATGTTGGTCAGGCTAATCTCGAACTCCTGACCTCAGGCCATCCACCTGCCTCAGCCTCCCAGAGTGATGGGATTACAGGTGTGAGCCACCATGCCCGGCCCTACCACTCCATGTCAACCTAAATAACAGAGACTCTCTAAAAGAAAGTGATATTTATTCAGGAATGACATTGAAACAGGAATATGTGAGCCTTAATAAACTATGTGCATATTCAGAGAGGTAAAGGAAGGCAAAAGCTTTTTAAGAAAAATGAAGAGGATTACATAATTGTTTTGAGATAATCATCCTTGACTACAAGGATTAACAACAAGCGTGGCTCCAGTCCAAGGTCAGGCAGGCCGTTGCTGGGCAGACGTCCTTATGGAAGTATTTTTTTGTGTAAGGTTGTGGTTTTTGCAGAGTCTTCGTGCATAATAAGCCTCCCTTCATGGCCTTCCCTAGCTCTATTTGTCAAGGTTTTTTTTTTTTAACACAAGCGACTCCATTTTCATTCCGAATACTTTCACATTTCCCTCTTTTGATCAAGATGTTTTCCCAAAAACATTACCAATCAATCAGCTTGTATAATAGTTCAGGGTTCTTTTGTTTTTCTTATTCTTTTTTTTTTTTTGAGATGGAGTCTCACTGTCACATAAGCAGAGTGATCTCAGCTCACTGGAACCTCCACCTCCTGGGTACAAGCAATTCTCCCACTCAGCCTCCCGAGTAGCTGGGATTACAGGCATGCACTATCATGCCTAGCTAATTTTTTTGTATTTTTAGTAGAGACAGGGTTTCACAATGTTGGCCAGGCTCGTCTCGACCTCCTGACCTCAAGTGATCCACCCACCTCGGCCTCCCAAAGTTCTGGGAATACAGGCGTGAGCCACTGCACCTGTCAGTAGTTTAGTTTTGATATCCCTCTGTGCCAGGATAGAACTATCTTGGATTGTTGGTCTGGTTCCATGTTGGAGGGAGTCATTGAGAACTAGGAGTCAGCATCAAAACTCTTTTAGCCACTTTTGAGCAACAAGGGAGGTTGGGAGGGAGTGGCTCTTAAGCTAAGTTTACCTGGAGTTTATTATTAAGTTTAATTTTATCAGTTCCATAGGTGTTTCCTATCACTTCAAAGTGCTGGGCCAGCATTATTAGGAGTTGTAGTTTGGGAGGATTTTAAGTAACAGGTACAAAGTTTAAAAAGAAAAATACAAAGTAAAATGATAATCTCAGTTTGCATAATAGTTTTGAGCCATGAACCTAGGCTTCAAGGTTCAATTGAATCTTTGAATCAATTGAATAAATCAAATGACCATGGAGAATTAGATGACACCTTTTGCAACCATGTGGCCTGTTTTCTTATTTTGCATATATGAATCTCAACTTTCCCAGATGGCTTTATCTAGGTACAGAATAAATTATTAGCAATAACACAGAAATATCTTTATTTAACCAATAGATAATATAGAGCAATTTTATCATCTAGGATCCCGTAACTGGGTGGAATTAAAACAGAGAGAGCAGCAGTTGTATTAGGGATGTTGCCAAAGTCACCCACTAGATGGACTAAAGGATCCCTTGGACCAGTTTCTGTCAAGTTACCAGCAGAAGCTGCTGATTGTGAAATTTCAGTTACACTGTTATCCTGCCAAGTGGAAAAGATAGGATTAAGAGGAGTAGGAGTCTGATTATGATATCTAGTCTTATTCTAACGTCTAGGGAAAAGCTGTCTGCAGCATGAAAATGTCAACTTATTGTCCTGGTTTGCAGTTTTGAATGTCTCTGGTTATGGCACTGGATGGTTTAGTGAACTTTCTGTGTGACCCATCATCAACCATGAGACTTGCCCCTTAAAAATGTATCTAGTTAGGCTGGGCACGGTGGCTCACACCTGTAATGCCAGAACTTTGGGAGGCCGAGGCAGGCAGATCACGAGGTCAGGAGATTGAGACCATCCTGGTCAACATGGTGAAACCCTGTATCTACTAAAATAGAAAAAATATTAGCCAGGTGTGGTGGCGCACACCCGTAGTCCCAGCAGTCTTGGGACTGCTGAGGCAAGAGAATTGCTTGAACCCGGGAGGCGGAGGTTGCAGTGAGCCAAGATTGCACCACTGTACTCCAGCCTAGCGACCCGGGAGGCAGAGGTTGCAGTGAGCCAGGATTGAACCACTCTATTCCAGCTTAGTGACACACTAAGACTTAATCTCAAAAATGAACAAACAAAAATGTTTCTAGTTTTAGCTTTTAAGATTTCAGGAACAGAGCAGTTCCTGTTTTTAGTAATTTCATGGAAGAAAGTAAGATTGGAGGACTCTAGAAGAATTTAGTTCTGTCTACGGGTATATAACAGGAACTCAAAGACAATGCACGGGTCTATAATCTAAGAACAAATGTATTTGACAGCCTTACTCACTCCCTGTAAGCCTGGGAACCCTTGAAGCCAGGCATTCTATGCACACTCTCAAATACGATGCTCTAGTCAAAGCCTTAGTAATATAACCAGTGTTTCCAACTGCATCCTGTTAGCGAGAGCAAATTTTTAATAAACTTATGTAAATAACTCTTGCCATAAAAAAATAAGAATATTCATGGATAGTTTCTGAATTTTAGAGGAATCAAATAGGGAGAAAAAAATGTTTCCACTTTTGTTCACAAAAGCATACTAAATTACTATAAACTATAAGTAGCTTAAAGAGAAAACGTTTCCTTAAATCTAGAAAACAACATATTTAAATAAAGAACCTGGCCAGACATGGTGGGTCATGCCTATAATCCCAGCACTTTGGGATGCCAAGGCAGGCGGATCACCAGAGGTCAGGGGTTTGAGACCAGCCTGGCCAACGTGGTGAAATCCCATCTCTACTAAAAATACAAAAATTAGCTGGCATGGTGGTGGGTGCCTGTAATCCCAGCTGTTCCAGAGGCTGAGGTTGCAGTGAGCTGAGATAGAACGATTGCACTCCAGCCTGAGTGATACAGCAAGACTCCACCTCAAAAAAAAAAAAAGAACCAATAATGTTTCAAATAAAAGTCATAAAAACGTTATCTTCAGGGCCATGCACTGTGGCTCACACCTGTGATCCCAGCATTTTAGGAGGCTGAGGCAGGCGGATCACCTGAGGTTGGGAGTTTGAGACCAGCCTGACCAACATGGAGAAACCCCATCTCAACTAAAAATATAAAATTAGCCAAGTGTGGTGGTGCATGCCTGTAATCCCAGCTACTTGGGAGGCTGAGGCAGAAGAATCGCTTGAACACAGAAAGTAGAAGTTGTGGTGAGCTGAGATCGCACCACTGCACTCCAGCCTGGGCAACATAGTGAGACTGTCTTTAAGAAAGAAAGGAAAGGGGAGGGGAGAGGGTATAGAATCAGGTTATACTGAAGGAAAACATAACTTTTCTAGGCCTTCAAGATAGAACAGCTTTTCTAAAAAGAAACACTACCATATGAAATAAACACATTAATTATAGGATATATCCTGGTTATATATGTTTTATGGAAACATTCCAGATATTAGATTATAAAATATGTTATCAATTGTGTCAATCATTTTAAAACAATTATTTTTTCTCCAATTATTTATAACACTTTTTTTTCCTTTTTTTTTGAGGCAGAATCTCACTCTGTTACCCAGCCTGGAGTGCAGTGGCAGTCATAGCTCATTGCAGACTTGAACTCCTGTGCTCAAGTGATCTCCTGCCTCGAGTCTCCGGAGTAGGCAGGACTGTAGGCATGCACCACCATGCCTGGCTAATTTTTTTAAATTAATTAATTTATTTTTTGTCAGAGACAGGATCTCACATTGGTTGCCCACATTGGTCTCAAACGCCTTGCCTCAAGTGGTCCACCCACACTGGCCTCCTAAAGCACTGGGATTACAGGTGTGAGCCACCACACCTGGCCTGTGTCACATTTTTATACCAAATTATTTTATTTCCTTGTGTTTCTGGGTTTTTGATTACGTTTCATTGATTTCTTTATTCAGTGCCATAACTTTCCTGTTTTATAGTTTGATGTATCTTTTGGGATTTCATAAAGCATTATGGGTGTGTTAGGTTGTTCTTGCATCGCTACAAAGATGTACCTGAGAATCCTCATCTCTCATCTTATGTGAAAAATTAATTCAAGATGGATCAAAAACTTACACATTTTAAAATTTTTTTAAAAAGGAAATACTTGAGACTGGGTAGTTGATAAAAAAAAGAGCTCACAGTTCCAAAGGCTGTACAGGATGCATGGTGCCGGGCATCTGCTTACCTTCTATCCTGAAGATGAGACTTCAGGATACAATCCTAATGGAAGGCAAAATGGGAGCTGGCGCATCACATGGCGAGAGCGAGAGAGTGAGAGTGGGAGTGCAAAGGTGCCACAGACTGAAACAACCAGATCTCGCAATAACTCATTATTGTAAAGACAACACCAAACCTTGAGGGATCTGCCCCCATGACCCAAATACCTCCCACCAGGCCCCACCTCCAACCTTGAGGATTACAATTCAACATATGGGGAATACATACATATGTGTGTATGTGTCTCGTTACTATTTTTCCCCAAAAAATTTCTTGGTTTTTTGTGCCCATTTATTCCCCCAAATGAATTTTAGAATAACTTTGTCAAAGACTGCATTAGATTGTTTCTTTGGGCCAATTAATTCTTTGTTGATGGGGTTGTCCTGTAGGATATTTAATAGCATCTCTGACCTCTACCTGCTAGATAACCCCTCAACTCTTGACAACCAAAAATATCTCCAGGCATTGCCAGATAGCTCCTGGATGAGGGGTAAAATTGCACCAGTTCAGAACCACTACAGTAGTTTTATAAATAATTAAAGGAGAATTAGTATCTTTATAATATTGTCTTTCTAAGCAGAAGTACACTGTAACTTTCATTTTATGAGGTTTGCTCCTTGGTGATTAGTAAAACTACAAGACTTCCTTGGGTTTGGTGCCTTATTGTGGAGCTGGTGTTTTGATTCTGAATGACTGTGCTATGTAGGGTTGAACATATCAATCATAGTAAGCATTGCATAGTAAGAATAGCTGGCATTTATGTCAGGCCCCATGTCAAGTGCTTTACTTGGGTTAACTCATAATCTTCACTGCATCCCCACGAGGTAGGTAGTATTATTATCCCGGTTTGGTAAATGAGGAAACTAAATAGGTTCAACCAGATGCTAACTAGTAGAGCAGGTTTATCATCACTTGTCTCCATCTTTAAGATCCTGGGGCAAACTTTCAAACCTCATACCAGGTTTCCAAGGGAACATCAAGTGGAGATACTAGAAGTAAATGATTAAGTGGAAAAAAGCAAGTCAAAATATAATTCTATTTTTTAATTGTGTAGTTCTGAAAAAATAGACCCACAAGAGTTTTTTTAATCCAAAAATTATTTTTTGGTTGTTTTTTTTTTGAGACGGAGTCTCACACTGTCACCCAGGCTGTAGTGCAGTGGCCCAGTCTCGGCTCACTGCAGTCACCTCATGAGTGCAAGCAATTCTCCTGCCTCAGCCTCCTGAGTAGCTGGGACTGCAGGCATGCGCCACCACACCCAGCTGATTTTTTTTTTAGCATTTTTAGTAGAGACGGGGTTTCACCATGTTGGCCAGGATGGTCTCAATCTTCTGACCTCATGATCCACCTGCCTTGGCCTCCCAAAGTGCTGGGATTACAGGCGTGAGCCACTGAGTCCAACCTGTTTTTTAAAACTCCTTTTTTTTTTTTTTTTTTTTTTTTGAGACAGTTGCACTCTGTCACCCAGGCTGGAGTACAGTGATGTAATCTCGGCTCACTGCAAACTCTACTTCCCATGTTCAAGTGACTCTCCTGCCTCAGCCTCCTGAGTAGCTGGGATTACAGATGTGCACCACCACACCCGGCTATATATATATATTTTTAACTCTTATCAGGTGCTTCTAAAAATTACCTTCTCTTTGGGCCAGGTGCAGTGGCTCGCACCTGTAGTCCCAGCACTTTGGGAGGCTAAGGGGGGCGGATCAAAAGGTCAGGAGATGGAGACCATCCTGGCCAACATGGTGAAACCCAGTCTCTACTAAAAATACAAAAATTGTCTGGGTGTGGTGGCATTTGCCTGTAATCCCAGCTACTTGGGAGGCTGAAGCAGGAGAATTGCTTGAATCAGGGAGTCTGAGGTTGCAGTGAGCCGAGGTCACACCACTGCACTCCAGCCTGGCAACAGAGGGAGACTCCATCTCAAAAAAAAAAAAAATTACCTTCTCTTTCTCAACCCCTTCCCCCAAATATAAATTAGTGAACTTATTAATATAATATTCACTACCGCAGATTGCTTCCAACATCCCTCATTTGATCCGGGCTATCTTTGGGAGGTTGGTGAGTTTGGCTACCCATGAAGACAAAGTGTTTTCCTTTGTCTGAGAGGGATTTAGTTTTGTATTTTCATATTAGCTAACTTGTAAAATGATACTTTATTCCAGTGGGTCCTTTTATAACAACTTTATTGAGGTATAATTCCATACCATACCATAAAATTCTCTGAGTTATGCAGACATCACTACCATCTAATTTTAGAACATTTACTTCACTCTAGAAGGAAACCCTGTACCCTCCAATGGGTTCTCTGGTTTGTTTATGTTTTAAAGGTACATAATCATATCATTCGAAAAATAAATTTTTCCCATTTTAAATTATAAACATTAGGCCGGGCATGGTGGCTCACTTTGTTAATCTCAGCACTTTGGGAGGCTGAGGTGGGCAGATCACTTGAGGTGAGGAGTTCAAGACCAGCCTGCCCAATATGGTAAAACTCCATCTCTACTAATACAAAAAAATTAAGCCAGGCATGGTAGTCCAGCTACCTGGGAGGCTGAGGAACGAGAATCGCTTGAACCTGGGAGGCAGAGGTTGCAGTGAGCCAAGATTGTCCACTGCACTCTAGCCTGGGTGAAAGAGTGAAAATCCATCTCAAAAAAAAATTATAAACGTTATTTTTAAATTGTAAATAGACAGGGCATGGTGACTTACGCCTATAATCCCAACACTTTGGGAGGGGGCGATGGGAGATTCACTTGAGGCCAGGAATTGCAGGCCAGCCTGGCCAACATGGCAAAACCCCGTTTCTACTAAAAATACAAAAATTAGCTGGGAGTAGTGGTGGCACAGGCCTGTAGTCCCAGCTACTCTGGCGGCTATGGCATGAGAATCACTTGAACCTTGGAGATGGAGATTGCAGTGAACTGAGATCGCACCACTGCACTCCAGCCTGGGCAACAGTGCAAGACTGTCTCAAAAAATAATAATAATAATAAATTATAAATAGAGGTAAGAAATTCTTACATAAGAACCTGCCCCTGTCATTTCTATTGTAGATAGCTACAGTTATTTAGCACCTAGCTGCTTTTTCTATTTCAAATGAACTTATGAATCATCTTATCTGTTACTTTTTAAATCCCATTGGAATTTTGTTTGTAATTATTAAGCTTATAGACCATTTGGGTAGAACAAATGCTTTTTAATTGTTGTAAAAAGTGTATGATGGCTGAGCGCAGTGGCTCATACCTGTAATCCCAACACTTTGGAAGGCCGAGGTGCATGGATCACTTGAGGCTGGGAGTTTGAGACCAGCCTGGCCAACATGGTGAAACCCATCTCTGCTAAAAAATACAGAAATTAGCCAGGTGTGGTGGCACACACCTGTAATCCCAGCTATTCTGGAGGCTGAGGCAGGAGGATCTCTTGAACCTGAAAGGTGGAAGTTGGAATGGGCCAAGATCATACCACTGCACTCCAGCCTGGGATACAGAGAAAGGCCCTGTCTCAAAAAAAAAAAAAAGGAAAAAAGGGTTTCTGAGTAGATAATTTAAGTAGGCCTTTATCCAATAAAGAAATAGAATCAATAATTATTAATAATCTTCCAAAACAGAAAGCTCCAGGCCCAGATGGGTTGGTGAGTGAATTCCAAGAAACATTTAAGGAAGAAATGATATAAATTCTCAATAATGAATTCAGAGAATAGAAGCAGAGGAACTACTCCCTAACTAACTCTATGAGACCAGCATTACACTAATACCAAAACAAGAAAAGAAATTATAAGAGAAAACTACAGACCAATATCTCTGATGAGCACAGATGCAAAAATCCTCAACAAAGTATTAGCAAATCAGATCCAACAATGCTCAAAAAGAATTATACGTCGTGACCAAGTAGGATTTCTCCCAGGTATACAAGGTCGATTCAACATTTGAAAATCAATTAAATCCATTAATGCAATTCACCACATCAGTAGGCTAAAGAAGAAAAATCACATGATCCCTTCAATAGATGCCAAAAAAGCATTTAATATCTATTCATGATAAAACCTTCCAGCAAACTAAGAATAGAGGGGAACTTCCTCTACTTCAGAATATCTACAAAAAAACTGCTACTAACATCATACCTAATGGTGAAAAACTTAAAGCATTCCTACTAAGATCAGGGATATGGCAAGGATGTCTTCTCACCACCACTCCTTTTCAGCATTATACTGGAAGTCCTAGCTAATGCAACCAGAGGAGGGGAGGGAGGGGAGAAGAGTAAAAAGAGAAGAGAAAAGAAAAAAGGAAAGAAAAGAAAAGAGATACAGGGCTGGGCATGGTAGATCACACCTGTAATCTAAGCACTTTGGGAGACCAAGGCAGGCAGTTCACTTAAGGCCAGGAGTTCGAGACAAGCCTGGCCAACATGGTGAAACCCTGTCTTTACTAAAAATATACAAATTAATCAGGCATGGTGGTGAGCACCTGTAATCCTAGCTACTCGGGAGGCTGAGGCAGAAGAATCACTTGAACCCAGGAAGCAGAGGTTGCAATGAGCTTTGATTGCGCCACTACGCTCCAGCCTGGGCAACAGAGTGAGACTCTGTCTCAAAAAGAGAAAAGATATACAGATTGGGAAGGAAGAAATAAAATTGTTTTTGTTCACTAAAGACATGATTTGTCTATATAGAAAATCTCAAAGAATCAAGAAAAATACCTCTTGGAACTAAGAAGCAATTATAGTGAGTTTGCAGAACACCAGGTTAACATACAAAATTCAGTCGCTTTCCTATATACCAATGATGAAAAAGTGGAATTTAAAATGAAAAATATATTACCATTTACATTAGCACTCCCAAAACTTGAACAAATAGGTATAAATATAACAAAATATTTTCAAGATCTTTATAAGGAAAACTACAAAATTGTGATGGTGGTTATCAAAGAAGAACTACATAAATGGAGAAACATTTCATGTTTGTGAATAGGAAAACTCAATGTTATCAAGATGTCAGTTCTTCCTGACTAAATTGGTAGATTCAATGCAATCCCAATCAAAATCTCAGCAATTTGTTCTGTGAACGTCAACAAACTGATTATAATGTTTATATGGAAAGACAAAAGATTCAGAATAGCTGTCTTCGTCCATTTTGCATTGCTATAAGGGAATACCTGAGGCTGAGTAAATTTATAAAGAAAAGAGGTTTATTTGGCTCACAATTCTGCAGGCTGAACAAGAAGCATGACACCAGCATCTGCTTCTGGTAAGGACCTCAGGAAGCTTCCAATCATGGCAGAGGTGAATGAGGAGCAGGCATGTCTCATGGTGAGAGAAGGAGGAAGAGAAAAGAGAACAATCAGATTTCACAGGAACTATGAGTGAGAACTGGCTCAATCCCTTGAGAATGGCACCATGACATTTATGAGGGATCCATCCCTATGATTCCACCAGGTCCTCCCTCCAACATTGGGGATCCAATTTTAACCTGACACTTGGAAGGACCAAATATCCAAACTGTATTATTCTTTCTCTGGCCCCCCAAGTGTCATATCCTTCTCACATAACAAAATATAATCAACCCTTCCCAATAGTTTCCAAACGTCTTAACTCATTCTGCTATCAATTAAAAAATGCAAAATCTCATCTGAGACTGAAGGCTAATTTCCTCCAGCTGTTAACCTGTAAGATGGAAAGCAAGTTATTGACTTCTAAGATATGATGTTTGTACAGGCATAGGGTAATCATTCCCATTCCAGAAGGGAAGAATTGGCCAAAAGAAAGGGGTAATAGGCCTCATGCAAGTTTAAAACTCAACAGGGTAGACATTAAATCTTAAAGCTCCAAAATAATCTCCCTTAACTCCATGTCCTGCATCCTGGACATACTGGTGCAAGAGGTGGGCTCCTAAGGCCTTGGGCAGCCCAACCCCATGGCTTTACTGGGGCACAGCCCATATGGCTACTCTCACAGGTTGGAGTTGTACCTTTGGCTTTTCCAGGCTGAAAGTACAACTGCTGGCTGTGCACAGTGGCTCACGCCTATAATTCCAGCACTTTGGGAGGCCAAGGCAGGTAGATCACAAGGTCAGGAGTTCAAGACCAGCCTGGCCAATTTGGTGAAACCCCATCTCTACTAAAAATACAAAATTAGCCAGGTGTGGTGGCATGCATCTGTAATCCCAGCTACACGGGAGGCTGAGGCAGGAGAATTGTTTGAACCCAGGAGGCAGAGGTTGCAGTGAGCCAAGATCATGCTATTACACTCCAGCCTGGGTGACAAAGCAAGACTCTGTCTCAAAAAAACAAAAAAATAGAGAAAGTACAACCTGCTGGTGGCTCTACCACTCTGGGCTCTGGAGGGCAGCAGCCTTGTTTCCATGACTCTACTAAGGAGTACCTCTGTGGGGGCTCCAACCCCACATTTCCCTTTAGCACTGCCCAGTAGTCTCTCTGTGAGGGTGCTACCCCTGTGGCAGGCTGCTGCCTGGGTACCCAGACTTTCTGATACCTTTGAAATCTAGGTGGAAGCTGCCAGAATGCACTCTTGCGTTCTGTGTGTCTGCAGACTTAACACCACATGGAAGCTGCCAGGGCCTCCAATTGACACCCTGAGCTATGTCTGGAGCGTTTTGAGCCCTGACTCGAACCTGAACGACCTGAATTTGGACTGGGCTCCTTAGATAATTCTGGCCTCCTAGGCCTCTAGGCCTTTTTCTCATTGTCTTGCTAATTTCTTTTGCAAGTTGTTATTCTTCAGCCCCTTTGGATTTCTCTCCTAAAAATGCTTGTTCCTTCTCTACCACAGGAATGGGCTGCAAATTTTCCAGACTTTTACACTCTGCTTTTCTTTTAATTTTAAGTTCAAACCTTAGATCAGCCCTTTGCTCCCACATTTGATTGTGGACTGTAAGATTTAGAACAAAGCAATGATGTCTGCTTTCACCACTCCTATTCAAATGCTGCTGAAAGTCTTAGCTGGTGCAATTGGTTAAGAAAAGGAAATAGGCCAGGCATGGTGGCTCATGCCTGTAATCCCAGCACTTTGGGAGACCAAGAAAGGAAGATCACTTGGGCCCAGGGGTTCAAGCCCAGCCTGAGCAACATAGAGAGATACCATTTCTACAAAAAAATAAAATACAAAAGGGGAATAAAATGCATACAGATTGGAAAAAAGAAATGAAACTGTCTCTATTTCCAGATGACATGATTGTCTATGCAGAAGATCTCAAGGATACCCACCCCCAACAACAACAACAACAAAAATTCTAGAACCTAATTGAGTGAGTTTAACAAGGTCACTGGATACAAATTCAACACAAGCCTTGACCAGAAACTTTTTCCTTCAGGAGTATAGCCAACTTAGAAGGACTCTCCACTTAAAAAAAAACAGGATTCTTACCGACACTAATTTTTCCTGCTAGCCAGGCTGACGAGAATTAACAGAAGTTTCCAAAGATAAAATTAACTAAAAACCATGAGCAGAAACTAGAGTGGTAGGCAGCAAATCCCATTATCAATACCATAAGTGGGTGATAAGCCTTGGGTCAGCAGTTTGCTGGTATAGGTGAATCTGACACTTCCAATTTAGTAAGTTCAAACCCCCAAAAGAGAAGTGTTCTGGTTTCTGAGCTTTCTTTGTTTTGCTCTAAATATGAATAATATTCACCTCACAAGGTCTGAAAATAGGGCTAATTAGGAGGCCTGAAGGAGTTATTTCCTAGTTTCACTCTGCAGATGCCAGATATCGGGGAGCTTTAGTAATCTGTGTTTCTCCTCCCTCTGGCAATACAACTATTAAAATTAGAAAGAGAATTTGTTATTTGTGAAAGCTTAACCGGAACAATATGTACTAGAAATGCAAAATACTTAATTAGGAGTTGAGAATATGAGAGAACAATGAAATGAGAATAAATTAACAAATATTGTTAGATTAAATTTATTTATTAATCATATGTTGGATCCAAGTACCTTATAGCTACCAAGGATACAGGATACAAAAAGAGGTTATTCTTTTTTTTTTTTTTTTTTTTTAGCCTGCAGCAACCGGTATTCCCACACAGTCTCCCATTCAAGTACTAACCAGGCCCGACCTGCTTAGCTTCCGAGATCAGACAAGATCAGGCGCATTCAGGGTGGTATGACCGTAAACAAAAAGAGGTTATTCTTAAATGGAAGAGAAGATAACTAAGTGCCCTGCAAAATGCCTCATGATATGTGCTAAAGTAATATTAGTATGTACAGTGTGCTATGGAATCATCAAAAAGGGGAGCAACTAACTCTCTCCAAGGTTTGAAGAGCAGTACAGTTGGATTCTACTTCCAATCTATGAAACTTTAACCATACCTGTTAAAGTACTCTCTGAGGACCCAGTGAAAAATCAGGCAGATACCAGAGAGGAATCTGTTCTTATAAGATAGCTGCATAGGGTGATATCTGTGACTTTGTGGCTTTTTAACTGATTGCATTCCCCAATCATTTGCAACTTGGGTGGCAGAAAGCTGTAATTTTATAGACTAAATGTCAGGGGACAGAGGTCAAGCTGGCAGAGCAAGAAATTACAGAGGAATCTCTGCAAACAAGAAAAATCATAGGAAGGGTGAATCCCAAAATTTTAGTATAATGTCTGCTCAGGTGCTTGGCTGACAGCCAAGTTATGTAGGCACAGCAGAGAAACTCCCTGCCTCAAGGGGCCAGGTTAAAACAGCAGTGGCTGGAAACCATAAGAACAAAGATATCAGTACCTGTATTGTACAAGGAGACAAAGTTTACAGTTTGAATCTTGGCAAATTAAGTATTAATATCTACTAGAACAACAACAAAAACCCTATAACAATTCTTAGAAGAACACAGTTAAACCCAGTGTCTAGGCATGCAAAGAAACAGAAGTGTAACCCCTACTCAAGGAGGGGAAAAGGGCAGTCAGTAGAAACTGACTGAGTGAGCCTAGTTGCTAGATTTAACAAAAACTTCAAAGCAGTTATTATAGGTGTGTTCAATGAGTTAAAGAAAATATGACATCAATGAGTGGGTGGAAAATCTCAACCAAGAAATGGAAACTATAAAAATGAAAATTTGAGAGTTGAAAAATACATGGAGAGAGATCCAAGATGGCTGATCACTAGCAGCTCGGGCTCGTAGCTCCCAGTGAAAGTGCAGAGAACGAGAGGACGCCACACTTTCAGACGAATATTTGTAGCTCACGGACCAGGAGATTCCCAGCAGAGGAGCTCCACGGGTCGCCAGAGCGACTCTTGTGGCCGGCGCGGCGGTTTCGCTGGCGCCTTAAAGCGGCAGTTCTTGGTGCAGAGTCCAGAGATTCCTGGGCAGAAAGGCACCATCAACCTTAACACCGCTGTCTTGGCCGGCGCAGTGGATTGCTCAGATTTCGGTGCTGGGAATCAAAAAGTTGGACGTCCACTCAGAGACCTAGTTAGAAAGTCGGTAATTACAAAGACGACAGATGGATAAATATATAATCAAGGGAAGAAAGCAGCCTAAAAAGGCAGAGAATACTCAAAATCAGAATGCCTCTCCCTCTACAGGGGATCGCAATTCCTCATCAGTAACGGAACAAGGCTTAATGGAGAACGAGTGTGTTCCAATAACAGAAGCAGGTTTCAAAATGTGGGTGATGAGAAACTTCTGTGAATTAAAAGAACTTGTTCTAACCCAATGCAAAGAAACTAAGAACCTTAAAAAAAGGTTTGACGAAATGCTAACGAGAATGGACAATTTAGAGAGGAATATAAGTGAATTGATGGAGCTGAAAAGCACAACACGAGAACTTTGTGAAGCATGCACAAGCTTAAACAGTCGAATTGATCAAGCAGAAGAAAGGATATCAGAAGTCGAGGACCAGCTCAGTGAAATGAAACGAGAAGACAAGATTGGAGAAAAAAGGATAAAAAGGAATGAGCAAAGTCTCCAGGAAATATGGGACTATGTGAAAAGACCTAATCTACGTTTGATAGGTGTACCTGAATGTGATGAAGAGAATGAATCCAAGCTGGAAAATACTCTTCAGGATATCATTCAGGAAAACTTTCCCAACCTGGCAAGGCAGGGTAATATTCAACTCCAGGTAATACAGAGAACACCACAAAGATATTCTTCAAGAAGACCAACTCCAAGGCACATAATTGCCAGATTTATTAGGGTTGAAATGAAGGAGAAAATACTAAGGGCAGCCAGAGAGAAAGGTCAGGTTACCCACAAAGGGAAATCTATCAGACTCACAGCAGATCTCTCAGCAGAAACCCTACAAGCCAGAAAAGAGTGGGGACCAATATTTAACATCCTTAAAGAAAAGAACTTTCAACCCAGAATTTCCTATCCAGCCAAACTAAGCTTTATGAGCGAAGGAAAAATTAAATCTTTTGCGAACAAACAAGTACTTAAGAGAGTTCACCACCACCAGGCCTGCTTTACAAGAGCTTCTGAAAGAAGCACTATACATATAAAGGAACAACCAATATCAGCCTTTCCAAAAATATATCAAAAAGCAAAGAACATTAATACAAGGAAAAATTTACATCAACTAATGGGCAAAACAGCCAGCTAGCATCAAACGCCAGTATTAAACTTATATATATTTCAATTGGATAAAAAGCCAAAACCCATCAGTATGTTGCATCCAGACCCATCTTACATGCAACAATATACAAAGACTCAAAGAGAAGGAGGAAGATTTACCAACCAGAGAGTAAAAATAAACAAATAAACAAAAAGCAGGAGATGCAATTCTCGCCTCTGATAAAGTAGACTTTAAAGCAACAAAGAGCAAAAGAGGCAAAGAAGGACATTACATAATGATAAAAGGATCAATGTAACAAAAATATCTAACGATTCTATAGATCAACGAGATAGAAAATTAACAAGGATATTCAGGATTTGAACTCAGACCCGGAACAAGTAAACTTAATAAACATTATAGAACTCTCCACTTCAAATACACAAAACATACATTACCACCTCACACCTATTCCAAAAGTGACTATATAATTGGAAGTAAATCACTCCTCAGTAATCGCATAGCATTTCATAGGTTTAAATGAAATATTGGTTGGCTGTTTGTTATCTTCTTCCCTTATTCTTCCTGACTACATCATTAAGTATAATTATCAGTATACAAGAGGTTTTCAATACCCATTACTAAATTGCATTCTAGCCTGGGCAAGAAAGCAATACTCCCATTCTCTCTCCCTCTTTCTCTTCCTTTTTCCTCCTCCCCATTCTCTCTCTCTCTTTCTCAAAAAAAAAAAGAAAAGAAAAGAAAAATACAGTAACTGAAATTTTTAAAAAGTCTGAATAGCTTTAACAGTGATTGGAAAAGAAAGCAGATTGGCAAAAGAAGCTGTGAAATTCAAGCTAAATCAATAGAAGTCACCCAATTTTGAGAAACAGGGGAGAAAAAGATGGAATAAAGTTGAACAGAGATATGTAGGGCAGTATCAAACAACAACCCATAATATATATAATTAGAGTCTTAGAAGGAGGGGCAGCAGATTGTAGAAAATTTTTGAATAAATAATGACTGGAATTTTCTCAAATTTGGTGGGAAAAAATTAACTTACAAATCCAAAAAATACAACAGACTAAAGCAAGATAATCACAAAGAAAACCATTTATTGACTGTCCAGAGAAAAATGATATGTTGTATATAGGGAACAGCAGTGCAATTAACATTTCACTTCTTATCAGAATCTGTGGAGGTCAAAAGACATTGGACCAACATATTCAAATGTTGGAAGAAAGAAACCTTTCAGCCAAGAATTCTGCATGTGGCAAAATTACCCTTCAAAAATAAGGGGAAAATAAAGACATTTTTGGATAAACAGAGATGAGAGAATTTTTCACTAGTAGACCTTGCACTGTAAGACATTTTGGCTGAAGGGAAATGATACCTAAATGGATATTTGGATCTACACAATGAGTGAAGAGCACAAGAAATTATAAATCTGTGTGTAAAACAAAAATAATGATTTTTTGTTGTTTCCTAATATCTTTAAAGGACAAGTGACTGTAAACAAATATAGTACTACTATATTGATATGTTTACGATATGTACAGATAATACACAGGACAACAAAAATACAGGATAAGGCACAGGTAAATGGAATATTTTGTAAATTTTCTATAGTTTTACCTTTAGTAATTCAATAAATTTTCTCTTCTTTTTTCTCTTTCTTTTTTTTTTTTTTTTTACATTTTGTCCCCCAGGCTTGAGTGCAGTGGTGTAATCTTGGCTCCCTGCAGCCCTCAACTACCCAGGTTCGAGCAATCCTCTTGCCTCAGCCTTCCAAGTAGCTGAGACTACAGGCGTGCACCACCATGCCAAGCTAATTGTTTTGTAGAGATGGGGTTTCACCATGTTGCCAAAGCTGGTCTCCAACTCCTGAGCTCAAGCAATCTACCCACCTTGGCCTCCCAAAGTGCTAGGACTACAAGCATGAGCCACTATGCCATGCCAAGTTATTCAATAAATTTTCTAAGTACACTGGAATAAATTGAACTTGTACACTGTAGTCCCAAGGGCAACCACTAAAAATATAATGAAAAGAGATATAGATAGAAAACCAATAGAGGGATTAAAATGGAATGCCAAAAATTATATGACTAGCATAAAAAGAGGTAGGAAAAGAGGGACAGAGAAATAATTAATGGACAGAATAAATAGGAAAGAGATGGCATGATTGTAGATTTAAAAGTAAACATGTAAATAACTAAGTGTAAATGGACCAAAATTCTAAACAAAAGGCAGAGATTGTCTGACTAGACCCAAAAAAAAGCAAGAACCAAGTACGTGCTATCTATAATGATAAAAGAGTTAATACATTAGGAAGTTATAAGAATTATATATGTATATGTACCTAATAAATATAGTTGCAAAATACATGAAGCAAACAACTGAACTAAGAGGGAAAACAGTCAAAGCCACAGCCATAGTTGGATACTTCTCACTCAGTAATTAGTAATGCAACTGTATACTCCCCCACCAAAGTAAAGAAATCAAAGATCTGAAAAACACTATTTTTTTTTTTTGAAAGAAAGAAAGAAAAAGAATAAAGAAGAGGAGGAAAAAGGAAGAGAAAGAGAGAGAGAGAATGGAAATATTGCTTTCTTGCCCAGGCTAGAATGCATTTTAGTAATGGGTATTGAAAACCTCTTTTATACCAACAATTATACTTGATGTAAACAGGAAGGAATAAGGGAAGAAAATAACAAACGAGCAGCCAACCAATATTTCATTTAAACCCATGAAATGCTATGCGATTACTGAGGAGTGATTTACTTCCAATTATGTAGTCACTTATGGAATAGGTGTGAGGTGGTAATGTATGTTTTATATATTTGAAGTGGAGAGCTCTACAAATGTTTATTAAGTTTACTTGTTCCGGGTCTGAGTTCAATTCCTGGATGTCCTTGTTAATTTTCTGTCTCATTGATCTATAAAATCGTTAGCTCTTCTTGTTACATTGATCCTTTTGCCATTATGTAATGTCCTTCTTTGCCTCTTTTGCTCTTTGTTGCTTTAAAGTCTACTTTATCAGAGGCGAGAATTGCATCTCCTGCTTTTTATTTATTTGTTTATTTTTACTCTCTGATTGGTTGATAAATCTTCCTCCTTCTCTTTGTTTTGAGTCTTTGTGTGTCGTTGCATGTGAGATGGGTCTGGATGCAGCATACCAATGGGTTTTGGCTTTTTATCCGATTAGAATATATATAACTTTAATACTGGCATTTGATGCTAGCTGGCTGTTTTGCCCATTAGTTAGTGTAAATTTTTCGTAGTGTTAATGTTCTTTTCTTTTTGATATATTTTTGGAAAGGCTGATATTGGTTGTTCATTTATATGTATAGTGCTTCCTTCAGAAGCTCTTGTAAAGCAGGCCTGGTGGTGGTGAACTCTCTAAGTACTTGTTTGTTCGCAAAGGATTTAATTTTTCCTTCGATTATAAAGCTTAGTTTGGCTGGATAGGAAATTCTGGGTTGAAAGTTCTTTTCTTTAAGGATGTTAAATATTGGTCCCCACTCTTTTCTGGCTTGTAGGGTTTCTGCTGAGAGGTCTGCTGTAAGTCTGATAGGTTTCCCTTTATGGGCAACCTGACCTTTCTCTCTGGCTGCCCTTAGTATTTTCTCCTTCATTTCAACCCTAATAAATCTGGCAATTATGTGCCTTGGAGTTGGTCTTCTTGAAGAATATCTTTGTGGTGTTCTCTGTATTACCTGGAGTTGAATATTACCCTGCCTTGCCAGGTTGGGAAAGTTTTCCTGAATGATATCCTGAAGAGTTATTTTCCAACTTGGATTCATTCTCTTCATCACATTCAGGTACACCTATCAAACGTAGATTAGGTCTTTTCACATAGTCCCATATTTCCTGGAGACTTTGCTCATTCCTTTTTATCCTTTTTTCTCCAATCTTGTCTTCTCGTTTCATTTCACTGAGCTGGTCCTCGACTTCTGATATCCTTTCTTCTGCTTGATCAATTCGACTGTTTAAGCTTGTGCATGCTTCACAAAGTTCTCGTGTTGTGCTTTTCAGCTCCATCAATTCACTTATATTCCTCTCTAAATTGTCCATTCTCGTTAGCATTTCGTCAAACCTTTTTTTAAGGTTCTTAGTTTCTTTGCATTGGGTTAGAACAAGTTCTTTTAATTCACATAAGTTTCTTATCACCCACGTTTTGAAACCTGCTTCTGTTATTGGAACACACTCGTAATCTATTAAGCCTTGTTCCGTTACTGATGAGGAATTGCGATCCCCTGTAGAGGGAGAGGCATTCTGATTTTGAGTATTCTCTGCCTTTTTACGCTGGTTTCTTCCCTTCATTATATATTTATCCGTCTGTCGTCTTTGTAATTACTGACCTTCCAACTAGGTCTCCGAGCTGACGTCCAACTTGTTGATTCTCAGCGCCGAAATCTGAGCAATCCACTGCGCTGGCCAAAACAGCGGTGTTAAGATTGAAGGTGCTTTTCTGCCCAGGAATCTCCGGACTCTGCACCAAAAACTGGCGCGCTAAGGCACCAGCAAAACCACCGCGCTGGCCACAAGAGTCGCCCTGGTGACACGTGGGGCTCCTCTGCTGGGAATCTCCTGGTCCGTGAGCAACAAATATTCATCTGAAAGTGTGGCGTCCTCTCGTTCTCTGCGCTTTCACTGGGAACTACGAGCCCGAGCTGCTAGTGATCAGCCATCTTGGATCTCTCTCTCTGAAAAACACTATTAACTACCATGACCTGATTGATATTTATAGAACTGTAACTAACAAATACAGACTACACTTTTTCTCCCTAAGTACACAAGGAAGATTCACCAAGGTAGGCTGTGTGTTAGGACTTAAGTCTCAGTGTATTTCAAAAGATTAAAATCTTACAGAGTATATTTTCTGACTATAATGAAAGTAAATTTGAACTACATGATAATAAAATGACTACATATTAAAAATTGTGTCCTGCAGGAAAATCACATGCTTTTTAAAATTGTGGTATGAAGCCAAAGTAGTCATTACAGTGAAATTTTTAGTTTTAAATATTAATGTTAGAAAAGAAAAAGGTCTAAACCTAAGCTTCCATTTAAGGAGCTAGAAAAAGAGCAGATTAAATCCAAAGTAGAAAGAAGGAAATAATAAAGAAAACAAATAAGTGAAATAGGAAACAGATGAAAAAGATCAATAAAGTTGATAAATATCTAGCTAGATTGATCAGGGATTTTAAAAATGTTACTGATTATATATTGAATCAAGTTGCGCATTTCTAGGCCTTCACAGGGATAAAAGGAGACAGATCTGTGTTTGAATGTCTGTCTCTGCTACTTAGCTGTATAATCTTAAGGTAGATAAAGTAACCCCTCTAAACTCTAGTTTCCCCGTCCGTATGATGGATTGATAATGCCTACCTTTCAGGTCATTGTGAAAATTAAAGATACATGAAAATACTGAACTTGTTCTTAGCTCATAGATTCTCTTACATTTGCTACAATTCTTATTTAGCTTTTGTTGTAGGTTATCCTGTGTATCTGACTTTGCAAACAAAGGTTGCTTTTTGCTTTGTGACTTAAGGTTAGAATATCTCCTACTACTCCCTGTCCTCCTTGGACCAGAAAAAAAAATCCCACTATGATGCTAGTCATCTGCATGTGGCATTTGGAGAATTTAAGAAGGTATAGAAATTGACAGCTTTGGGCCTGGCACGGTGGCTAATGCCTGTAATCCCAGCACTTTGGGAGGCCGAGGAGGGTGGATTACCTGAGGTCAGGAGTTCAAGACCAGCATGACCAACTTGGAGAAATCCTGTCTTTACTAAAAATACAAAATTAGCTGGGCCTGGTGGTACATGCCTGTAATCCCACCTACTTGGGAGGCTGAGGCAGGAGAATCACTTGAACCCAGAAGGTGGAGCTTGCAGTGATCTGAGATCACACCATTGCACTCCAGCCTGGACAACAAGAGCGAAACTCCGTCTAAAAAAAAAAAAAGAAAGAAAGAAATTGACAGCTTTGGCAATACCAAAATGTTCACCAAAGGAAATAAACTATTGTTTATGTTATACAAGATGTGTAACTTATCGGTGAGGTGAAAAGGTAAAGTAATGCTTATCCTTAAAAGCTAAGACTTAAGTCATCTCAGATAAAGCTAATACTCACATCTTGGCCTCTTCTCTTCTCACAATCCTTCTACAGGACTTCATTGACTTAACTAGAGAGACCAGACCAAGACCAAAAGATCGCAATGGACTTTGTGTGATTGACCTGACAAGAGCTGAGGAAGAAAATAGACCTATTGCCACTCTTGACTTAACTTTAGAACCTGTCACTCCTTCCCAGAAGGAGCCAACCAGTCTTCAGACATGTGCCAGCCTCTCTGGCAAAAAGGTGTTGGAAGGGCAGGTGGACAGAAGCTCTCAGCCTATGGCACAAAGAATCATTAACAGTCATCCTGTACATTTGGACCTAGTGGAAGAAAACTTTGTAGGTCCCCCACCCACTACATTCATCAGTGGAGGCTCTGTTTATCCAACGGAGCCTAATTGTAGCTCAGCTACATTCACAGGTAACCTCAGCTTCTTGACAAGCCTACAGCTGTCTTCAGATGTTAGCTCCCTCTCCCCAACAAGCAATAATAGCAGCAGCAGCAGCAGCAATCAAAGGGCACCTTTGCTATGCCCACAGCAAGATGTGCCTCGCCCACCACAAGCCTTGCCATGCCCCCTGCGAGCTTTGCCATGCCCACTGAGAACCTCACCATGTCCACCACGAGCCTCCTCTTGCCCACCACGAGCCTTGACATGCCCATCACAAACCATGCAGTGCCAAGTGCTAGCTCTAACTCACCCACCTCAAGAAGTGTCATACCCTCAGCAAAATATGCTAAGCCCACCTCAAGACTCATTATGGCATCCTCAGCACTCACCAAGCCCACCTCAACCAGGCCCACCTCAAAGGATATTACATCCACAAGATGTGACATACCTGCAAGACATGCCACAGTCACCAGAAGATGTGCCACGGACACCAGGAGATATGCCACAATCACCAGATGTACCACAGTCACCAGGAGACATGCTAGGGTCACCAGGAGATGTGCCACAGTCACCAGGTGATGCTCCACCATCACCAGATGCACCACAGTCACCAGGGGGTATGCCACACTTAACAGGAGATGTATTACATTCACCTGGAAACATGCCACATTCATCAAGGGACATGCCACACTCACCTCAAAACATGCCTCACTTTCCAGGAGACAGGCCTGACTCTACCCAGAATAATATACAGAACCGGGACATGCCTATGGATATCTCAGCTCCGTCCTCTCCAAGTTGCTCTCCCAGCCCACAGTCCCCACAGTCTGAAACTTCCTTAGAGAAAGTTCCTTGGCTCTCTGTCATGGAAACCCCAGCCAGAAAAGGAATATCATTGTCAGAGCCTTCCAAACCCGGGTCTTCCCATGTACACGCACGAACACCACAAGGTGGGTTGTACAACAGACCATGCCTGCATAGACTGAAGTACTTCTTACGACCTCCAGTTCATCACCTCTTCTTCCAGACACTAATACCGGATAAAGACACAAGAGAGGTGAGTTAACATCTTCCCCTAGGGATTAGGTGTCCTTTCCCTAAGCCTGGGAGAAAGTCAGTGTGACTAGAGTCCATGCATGAGAGGACAGGTCAAGCATAAATGAAATTTTTTATCTTTCTTCCACTTGTGAAGACCCATTCAGTGTAGAGGCTCAGATCTGGGTTTAAATTTTAGCCCCACACTTAAAAACTGGCACTTAACCTTTTGAGCCTTAGCTTTTCTATCTGTAAAGTGGAGATAATAACATACCTCACAGGGTCATATATGTAAAGTGCCAGTGTGTCAGGCTCATCTCACACCCTATGTAAATTCTTCTCTTCTAGCTGGGCATGGTGGCATGCACCTGTAATCCCAGCTACTCAGGAGGCTGAGGCAGGAGAATCACTAGAATCTAGGAGGCAGAGGTTGCAGTGAGCTGAGACTGTGCCACTACACTCCAACCTGGGCCACAGAGCAGGACTCTGTCTCAAAAAAATAAATAAATATCTTCAACAATTATGTCTTTCCCTTCCTGATGCCCTTATTACAGCTTCCATATCACAGAGATAATAATACTGTATCACTTGAGGGCCTCCAAAATTATTACACGCTGACTTTGGGGGAGGAAATTCAATTTTAGACATTAGTGGGAATGCTACTTTCCATTGGTCATCATTGATTTGTGAGAAATAAACTAGATGTGTAAGGGAAAATAATTGTGGCTAAGTTCCACAGCATGAAGTGTTTTTTAGTGGTATACATCCCATCCCTCATATTAAGAAAACCAGATTGAAACAGTTCAATGTCAAAGTCAAAACTCTCCTCATTCAAGCAGTGATCCAAGTAGGCAGGAGCCAAGCATTCACACTGATTTGAGCTTAGAGAATGATTTTTTACTCTTTTTTTAAATTATTATGTATTCTAATATGTGTTATGTCCTCCTTCTGAATGCCTCTGCCTGACCACTAGCTCATTCTTTTTTTTTGAAACAGAGTCTCACTCTGTCACCCAGGCTGGAGTGCAGTGGTGTGATCTCAGCTCACTGCAATTTCCACCTCCCAGGTTCAAGCAATTCTCCTGCCTCAGCTTCCTGAGTAGCTGGGATTACAGGTGTATGCCACCACACCCAGCTAATTTTTTGTATTTTTAACAGAGACGGGGTTTCGCCATATTGGCCAAGCTGGTCTTGAACTCCTGTTCTCAGGTGATCTGCCCATCTCAGCCTCCCAAAGTGCTGGACTTGTGCCTGGGAGGCAGCCTGGAATTACAGGTGTGAGCCAACATGCCCGACCCAGACAGTATTTATTATTGTGAATAACTTGATGTATTCCTTTCCAGTTGCCTTTTTATACATAGGCATTTTACATAGTTTAATAATTGGGATTTTTAACATATACACTTACTATTTTTGTTGTTTATGGGGAGAAGGGGTTGAAAGAATGGCTCTGAAGTTTATGCCACCTGTGTTTGAAACCAGCTTCTGCCATTTGTTTCATGACAAATGCTTACCCTCCAAATCTCAGTTTCTTTATTTATAAAATAGGAATAAAAATGATATGTATTTCCTAAGATTGTTGTAAGAACTAGTTGAGAATAAATTAAGTGTTCATTGCTGGGCGCGGTGGCTCACGCCTGTAATCCCAGCATTTTGGGAGGCCATGGTAGGCGGATTGCTTGAGCCCAGGAGTTTGAGACCAGCCTGGGCAACATGGTGAAACCCCCTCTATAAAAAATTTAAAAATTAGCCAAACTTGGTGACACACGCCTGTGTCCTAGGTACTTGGGAGACCAAGGCAGGAAGATTGTTTGAGCCTGGGAGGCAGAGGTTGCAGTGAGCCAAGATCGCACCACTACACTCCAGCCTGGGAGGCAAAGCAAGACCCTGTCTCAAAAAAATATTAATTGCTTAAGGCCAGATACAATGGCTCACATCTGTAATCCCAGCACTTTGGAAGGCCAAGATAGGTTGATCGCTTGAGCTCACGAGCTCGAGACCAGCCTAGACAACATGGCGAAACCCCACCTCTACTAAAAATACAAAATACTAGCTGGGCATGGGTGGCATGCACCCGTAGTCCCAGCTACTCAGGAGGCTGAGGTGGGAGGACAGCTTGAGCCTGGGAGGCAGAGGTTGCAGTGAGCCATGATCATGCCACTGAACTCCAGCCTGGGTGACAGAGCCAGACTTTGTCTCAAAAAAAATAAAAATGAGAGTTCAAAATTTATATACAGGAGCACCCAGATACATAAGGCAAGTTCTTAATGACTTACAAAGAGACTTAGACTCCCACACAATAATAGTAGGAGACTTTAACACCACATTGTCAATATTAGACAGATCAACGAGATAGAAAATTAACAAGGATATCCAGGACTTGAACTCAGACCTGGAACAAGTAAACTTAATAAACATTTACAGAACTCTCCACCCCAAATCCACAAAACATACATTCTTCTCAGTATCACATCACACCTATTCTAAAAGTGACCACATAATTGGAAGTAAATCACTCCTCAGCAATTGCATAGCATTTCATAGGTTTAAATGAAATATTGGTTGGCTGTTTGTTTGTTATTTTCCTCCCTTATTCCTTCCTGTCTCCATTGTTAAGCACAATTATTGGCATAAAAGAGGTTTTTAATACCCATTTTTTTACTGCATTCTAGCCTGGGCAATAGAGCAAGATTCCCGTTCTCTCTCCCTCTTTCTCTTCCTCTTTCTTTCTCTCTTTCATTCTTTTTTTCTTTCCTTCTTGCTTTCTTTCTTTTCTCTTTTTCTTTCTTTCTTTCTTTTTTCTCTTAAAAAAAAGTTCAAAATTTATTGTTATTAAATCCTCATATCAATCAAACTTTAAAATTGTTTTCTTCTAATTATAAGAGTATTAAGTGTCCATTATGGAAAAATTGAAAAATATGGAAGAGCACATAGACGAAAAACAACCCCTAATTCTACCACCCACATAATAGAAAATTACTTTTCACATATTCTCTCTCAGTCTTTATATACATATTTTTTGGGGGAAGAAGCAACTTAATATTTACTGTTCTCACACACAAAAAAATGGAATTCTTCTCCTAACAACCAAATTTAAAACTGCTTTCTTATCTCTCTATTTCATTAGCTGAGATAGTATCACAGCTACCCCTAAGTCTCTAGTTACCCTCACCCCAAAATCAAGCTAGGCTACCTCTTGAACCTTTTGTATTTTTCTGTCTATGCTATATTTTAACATGGGTTAAATCGTGTTATATGTAGAATTTTGAATTCTTATTTTTTAACTTTATGTAAGCTTTTTCCCGTGTTATTAAAAGTTTTTTAGATAAAGCTCTTTTTTGTCTGTCTGTTTTGAGACAGAGTCTTGCTCTGTCACCCAGGCTGGAGTACAGTAATGCCATCTCGGCTCACTGCAACTTCCGCCTTCCGGGTTCAAGCAGTTCTCGTGTCTCAGCCTTTCGAGTAGCTGGGACTATAGATGCATGCCACCACACCTGGCTCATAGTTGCATTTTTAGTAGAGATGGGATTTCACCATGTTGGCTAGGCTGCTCTCAAACTCCTGATGTCAAGCAATCTGCCTGCCTTGGCTTCCCAGAGTGCTGGGATTATAGGCCACTGCACCCAGCCTCTTATTTTTTTAATTATGAAATATTTCAAATGCCTGGAAAACTTTGCTATCTTCAACCTATTCTAGAACCTCTTGTTTTTGTATATTATAGAAATCCCTCCTAATTTTCTTCTTATCTCTCCAGAACAAGGGTCAAAAATTAGAACCCATCCCTCATCGAAGACTAAGAATGGTAGCAAATACCATTGAAGAGAATTTTCCCCTGGGGACTGTGCAGTTTTTGATGGACTTTGTGTCACCCCAGCATTACCCACCAAGAGAAATTGTGGCTCACATCATCCAGAAAATCTTGCTCAGTGACTCTGAAACTGTGGATGTCCTAAAGGAGGCCTACATGCTTCTGATGAAAATTCAACAGTATGAACCGTAACCTCTGGCTGTTGGCGAATCTTCTAGGGATCTTGGACTCAGGCATAGCTTTCTCTTGACAGGCTTTTTTAACCTAACCTTACAGAGGGTGACTTAGTATATTGGTGTTATTTGAATTGCAGATGATAGGAAACCCAATCCAAACAGGCCTTAACTACTGGTAAAAGAGAATTTAATGGCTCATGTTTCTAGAAACCTAAGAATAAGATGTGACTTGATTCAGTATACAAAAAATGGCTACTAGGATTCATTTTTCAGCTCTACTTTGGTTCTGTCTGGGGACTGCATGTGGTAGCCCTCTCAGCCTCAGGCTTTTTGACACTCCCAGTGGGAGAGAGTGTCTGTTACCCTTATAGTCACACAAGAGTTCTGAAATTGAGTCTTTTAGGATTTAATTGGCCTAATGAGAGACAGGACCATATCTTTGAGCCAATCACTGTGAATTGAGGGACAGAATAGCATGATTGGCTAAAAATGTCACATACTTCATTTTGGGGTTCTGGTAGGTAAAACTAGCTGGCTAAGAGTAGTGAAGAATTGGCTTCTTAAGACAAAATTATATATTAATGCTTTCCAAAAGGGGAGTGGACACTGGCTGGCAAAAAACAATGAAGTTCCATTACTCTCAGACTGACATGGTATGATACTAGAGGGTGGGCAAGAGCATGGCAGATAAGAGGAGGTTTCTTCCTTCTATCACCTTCCAGATTCCATCCCTTCTCCTAGTAAATTCTCCATAATTCTAATTAATTTCACTTGAATTTCAGGCTACATCCAGCCAATGCCAAGACAGTGGAGTGGGACTGGAAACTGCTCACCTATGTCATGGAGGAAGAGGTAACAACCATTATGAGGTTATGTCTTCTGCAGGGGAAGCTTATAAAGAAAGGTGATACCAGGTACCATGGCTCACACCTTTAATCCCAGCATTTTGGGAGGCTGAAGCAGGACAGTTTGAGCCCAGGAGTTCAGCCTGGGCAACAAAGTGAGACCCTATCACTACAAAAAAAAAAAAAAAAAAAATCAAAAACTTAGCCAGGCCTGGTGATATATTCCTGTAGTCCCAGCTACATGCGAGGCTGAGGCTAAGGGAAGAGGACTGCTTGAGCCTAGGAGGTCGAGGCTACAGTAATCCATGATCACAACACTGCACTCCAGCCTGGGTGACAGAGCATGACTCTGTCTTTAAGAAAAAAGAAAAGTAACAGCAAATCTGGTAATAAAGTCTACATCATTATTCCCTCCTGATATTCCCACCCCTGCCAAAAAATTCCTATTGAAATGGTATGTGCTATCTTCCAGTTCAAGATTTAGTACATTTACTTGTCCCTCTTGTTGAGATTCCATTAAGAAGTAACAGTAAATGAATAGAGACAGTTATAAATTCATGGCTGTGAAAAAAGGGGAAGGATAGTAGACGTGAATGAAGCTTAGGGAGACCTACAGAGAATTTAAGAGTGATAACTGATGAAGCTGGGCAGAGAAAGCCACACACATGTAGAGAGGCTACAGCCAAGGAAGGACAATATTCCCTTTAGAGCACCAGATAGGTCTTGGACTTAGAAACACAATATCCAATAGAGGGCAGGAGTCAGATGTGGGCTGTAAATGGATATTTATTGAAAGTTTGTGGATGGAACAGCCAACCTCCTCTTCATTGATGAGGACAGAAGGTTCAGTAGCCAGGTTACCTACCTTCCCGCAAAAAGTCAGAGAATTTATTGTCTAAAAAAGTTGAATGAACCATCTGTAATAAACAAAGACAGCTGGTACAGAGTTGGTGCTACAGGAAAAAGGTCTTCCACATTCTGACCTTTAGGGCTCCCCAAGTTTAATTGCCAACTTTTTGTCTGCTCACCTAAAGCAATTGGCTAAAACAAATTACTTTCAACTTAGAATTCTGTACTTAGCCAAACTATCAGTTAAGTGTGAGGGTAGAATTAAGACATTTCCAGCTATGCAGGAATTTGAAAATATATCCCCACACCTTGTTTCTTAGGAGGTTACCTGAGGTAGTATATCAAAAGAATGAAGAAGTAATCAAAAAAAGTGGGGAGGCATGGGATCCAGGGAACATCAGATTTAATCTAGGAGAGTATTGAAGAGAAGTCCCAAGATGACAATGAATAGCAGAACTAGGGAGCAATTAGTCCAGGTTGGAGTGCAGTAACAGAGGGCTTTAAGTATTAACGATCTGGGAGACATCAGCAAGATGGTAGACTCGGAAGCCCCAGGCCCTTGTTACTCCATGGAGTCACTGAATTAACAATATATAAACCATAATATCGTTGTGAGAACTCTGTAGCTGAATTAAGGAGCTTCAGTGCCCAGGCCAATGCATAACTACGAATGTACTCTATCAAAAGTGCTAGGAAAGTCTGTAGCATTTTCCATGCCCACATCCCTCTCCCTTCCTGGCATAGCATGGTTCAACCAAGAGAAAACCTCCCATACCTTGGCACCTTCTTTGGGCCAGAAACAAAAGAGTGGACCATGCATGCAATGTACTAGCTTGTCTGGAGGCTGCCTGGCTTGTCCGCCCACCTCGACCTCCCAAAGTGCTGGAATTACAGGCATGAGCCACCGCACCTGGCCTGGAGTGGAAGGCCAAGGTGGGTGTATCACCTGAGGTCAGGAGGTCGAGACCAGTTCAGCCAACATGGTGAAACCCTGTCTCTACTAAAAATACAAAAATTAGCCGGGCATGGTAGCACATGCCTGCAGTCTCAGCTACTTGGGAGGCTGAGGCACGAAATTGCTTGAACCCAGGAGGCGGAGTTTACAGTGAGCCAAAATCATGCCACTGCACTCCAGCTTGGGTGACAGAGCAAGACTCCATCTCAAAAAATAAAATAAGTTATGGGTATATAGCATATAAAGATGTAACTTATAACACTGATAACATAAATTGGGATGGAGTAGTAAAGAAGTAGAGGTTTTTGTGTGCAACTGAAGTTGTTAAACTAGATTGTTATAACTTTAAGATATGTTATGTAATCTTAATGGTAACTTCAAGTAAGACCTCTATAGAATATACCCAAAAGGAAATGAGAAAGAAATCAAAGCATGTCACTACAAAAAAATCGATGAAAAATGAAGAAAGGCAATAAGACACGGTGGCTCACGCCTGTAATCCCAGCACTTTGGGAGGCCGAGGCGGGTGGATCACGAGGTCAAGAGATCGAGACCATCCTGGTCAACATGGTGAAACCCCGTCTCTATTAAAAATACAAAAAATTAGCTGGGCATGGTGGCGCGTGCCTGTAATCCCAGCTACTCAGGAGGATGAGGCAGGAGAATTGCCTGAACCCAGGAGGCGGAGGTTGCGGTGAGCCGAGATCGCGCCATTGCACTCCAGCCTGGGTAACAAGAGCGAAACTCTGTCTCAAAAAAAAAAAAAGAAAGAAAGAAAGGCAATAAGAAAGGAAAGGAGGCCTGAAAAGGCTACAAGACATATAGGAAATAATTAATATGGCAATAGTAAGTTCTTCCCTGTCAGTAATTATTTTAAATGCAAATAGATTAAAGTCCCCAATTAAAAGACAGAGATTAACTGAATGGACTAAAAACCAGCATCCAACTATATGCTATATACAAGAGTCTCACTTTATATCTTTTCAAATACCAAATTCTTATGGCCAGTTGTAATGGCTCATGCCTGTAATTCCAGCACTTTGGGAGACCAACATAGAGGATTGCTTGAGGAGAGGAGATCAAGACCAGTCTAGACAACATAGAAAGACTCTATCTCTTAAAAAAAATTCTTTTAATTGGTAGGCATGGTAGCACATACCTGTTGTCCCAGGTACTGTGGAGGTTGAGGTGGGAGGATCCCTGGAACCCAGGAGTTTTAGGCTACAGTAGGCTATCATAGTGCCATTGTACTCCAGTCGGGTGACTGTAGGCTATCAAAGTGCCACTGCACTCTAGTTGGGTAACAGAGCGAGAGAAAGAAAAGGAAAGGAAAGAAAGAAAGACTTACTGAAAGTGAAAGGATGAGAAAAGATATTCCTCACAAAGGTAACCCAAAGAGAGCAAGAGTGGCTATAATAATACAACACAAAAAGACTTTAAGTCAAAAACTGTTACAAGCGGCAAAGAAGGACATTATATAATAAAAGAGTCAATTCACCAAGAAATATAACAATTACAAATATATATGTGCCAAACATCAGACCTCCTAAATATATAAAACAAACATTGACAGAATTGAAAGAATAAATAACACAATAATAGTAGGAGATTCAATACCCCACTTTCAATAATGGATAAAATAGCCAAACAAAAAATCAATAAGGAAACAAAGGACTTGAACAATACTATAAGCCACTTAAACATAGACACTTGCAAAACATTTCACCCAACAATAGCAGAACACACATTCTTCTGAAGCGTACATGGAATTTTTTCCAGTTAAACCACATGTTGGACCACCAAACAAGACTTACAAAATATAAAAAACATTGACATTATACCAATTATCTTCCAATCGCAATGGAATGAAACTAGAAATCAATAGCAGAATGAAATCTGGAAAACCCACAAATATGTGGCAACTAGACAACACACAACAGTGGTTCAGAGAAAAAAAATCTCACGAGAAATTAAAGAGAACTTGAGGCAAATTAAGTAGAGGTTTTTGTGTGCAATTGAAGTTTTTTAACTAGAATGACATAAATCTGGAGGTGAAAGTTTGTACGCTGAAAACTACAAAATGTTGTTGAAAGAAATGAGACACCAATAAATGGTAAGGCTTCCTATATTCATGGAGTGGAAGACTTAATATAGTTAAGATGTAAGTACTACCCAGAGTGATCTATAGGTTCAACAAAATTCTCATCAAAATCCCAACAGCATTTTTTTTTTTTTTTTTTGGAGAAATAGAAAAATCCATCCTAAAATTCATACTGAATCCTAAGGGGGTTCAATATGAATTTTATTGGGACACCAACTTTTAGTCTTTCAGGAATTGGTGTCTTTAGCCAGACGTGATGGTGGGCACCTGTAATCTCAGCTACTCAGGAGGCTGAGGCAGGAGAATTGCTTGAACCCAGGAGGCAGAGGTTGCAGTGAGCTGAGACCACACCACTGCACTCCAACCTGGGTGACAGAGTAAGACTCTGTCTTTAAAAAAAAAAAAAAAACAGTTCGTATCTTGCAAAGGATACCAAATAGCCAAAGCAATCTTGAAATAAAAAGAACAAAGTTGGAGTTCTCACACTTCTTGACTGTAAAACATAAAGCTACAGTAATCAAAACCGTGTGGTACAAGCAAAAAGATAGACATATGGAATAAAGAGCCCAGACATACGGAATAAAGACCTCTGAGTACATGGTCAAGTGATCTTCATTAAGGGTGCCAAGACTACTCAGTGGTGAAAAGACAGTCTCTTACAGTCTTTTAGTGTCATAGGAAAAAGTGGATATCCACTTGCAAAAGAATGAAGTTGGACTCTAAACATTAAAGACCTGAATATAAGACTCAAATCTATAAAATTCATTGAAGAAAGCTTGGGAGAAGGGATCATGACATTGGATTTGGCAATTGATTTCTTGAATATGACACCGAAAGCACAGGCAGCAAAAATAGACAAATAGTACTACATTGAACTTCAGAACTTCTATGCATCAACAGAGTGAGCAATAAAAATAGAAAATAGAAAAATACAGTGAAAAGACAGCCGATGCGATGGGAGAAAATATTTGTAAATCATATATCTGATGAGGGTTAATATCCAGAATATGTAAAGAACTCCAGCAACTCAACAACAAATGAATAACCCAGTTTAAAAATGGGCAGAGCACTTATATAGACATTTCTCCAAAGATGATATACAAATGGCCAGCAAACTTCTGAAAAGATACTCTATAACTAGTCAGTAGAGGTATGCAAATCAAAATCACAATGCAATGTCACCTCATACCCATTAGAATGGCCACTATTTTTTAAAAAACAAAAATAAGTGTGGGCAATGATTTGGAGAAATTAGAACCTTTGCGCACTCTTGGTGGGATTGTAAAGTGGTGCAACTGCTATGGAAAACAGCATGAGAAAGTGTGAAATGGGAAGTTGTTCAATGGTTATAGAGTTTCTTTCAGTTTTGCAAGATAGTTGTGGGGATCTGTTATAGGACTGTGAATATACTTAACACTACTGAAATGTACACTTAAAAGTGTTTAAGATAGTAAATTTAATGCTAATGTGGTTTTTATCACAATTTTTAAACATTGTTTAAAGAAAAGAAAACAGACAATAACAAACATTGCCAAGAATGTGAAGAACAGTAAGTCTCATACATTGCTGGTCAGAATGTAAATAGTACAGGCACTTTGGAAAACGTTTTGACAGTTTCTGTAAAAATTGAATACAAATTTATCATTCACCCTATCTATTCCAATTCTAGATATAGACCCAACAAAAATGAAAACCCCTGTCAACCAAAGACTTACATGCGAATGTTCATAGTAGTGTTAGGCATGATAGCCAAAATGTGAAAATAACCCAAATGTTCATCAGCTGGTGAACGGATGAACAAAATGAAATACTATTCAGTAATAAAAACCAGTGACCTATTGATGCATACTACAATATGGGAAAACCTAAAAAAAATTAAGCTAAGTGAAAGAAACCACATGCAAAATATTACATATTATATAATTCTATTTATAAGAAATGTCCAGGAAAGGCAAATCTAGAGAGACAGAAAGCAGATGAGTGGTTGCCTTGGCCTGGTGATTGGAAAGGGAACTTAAGTGCCCATGAGGCCATCTTCTGGGGTGATGGAAATGTTCTAAAAAGTAGATAATGGTAACGTTTGCACAACTCAGTAGGTTTACTACAAATCATTTAATTGTACTTTTAAAATAGCTGAATTTTATGGTATGTTAATAAAGTTGTTTTATTTCATGTAGTTTTGAAACAGGGTCTCTTGCTGTGTCACCCAGGCTGGAGTGCAGTGGCATGATCATAACTCACTGCAGCCATGACCTCCTGAGCTCAAGTGATCCCTCCTGCCTCAGCTTCTTAAGTAGCTAGGACTACAGGCACATGCTATCATGCCTGACTAATTTTTTTATTTTTATTTTTGTAGAGATGGGGTCTTGCTATGTTTCCTGGGCTGGTCTTAAACTCCTGGCCTCAGATGATCCTCCCGCCTCAGCCTCCCAGAGTTCTGGGATTACAGGCATGAGTGACTATGTTCAGCCGACATGATTTTTAAAAATAAAAAAAGAATCATTTGGGGAAAAAAGGGTATTCTCAAGATTCAGCACTATTCTTGAGGAGTTGAAAGAGGTATATTATAATGAGAAATAGTTAAAGGAGTGGGGAAAACAAAAATACTTCACAAGAAAGGGATGATTTTCTTAGTATACTGTAAGGATTTACTAAAAGTATTTAGTAAAAGTGTTTAGTAAATACTTTTAACATAATCCTGATATTGTAAACACTAGTTGTAATATTTAGAATCAATTTATATACAAAGCATAGGAGATAATTTTATTAGCCTTGGCAATGTAAAATGGAAGTATAGAAGATAAAGGTTGAGAGATGAAAAGGTACAGGACCTCTGAAAATAGTAGGGCTGGCATAACATTCATATCTTCCAAAATGGGGAGTCAAGAGATACCGTCTATAGATGATGGAGATACATTTATTTTAGAAAGAGAAGAGGTGAGGGATTGGCTTAAGTAAGTTAAATTCTTATCTAGCGTAACAGAAACCAATAGGTAATGTCTACAGTTGATAAATCAAAAAATCATAATAAAAGCCTATTTCCTTAGAGATGTTTATGGTGACTTCTAGAAGATTGAGTTAAAAATTATTCTAGGATACTGGAGGAGACAAGTGGTGGTGGAGAGTGGTGTCAGTAGAAGACTTTCTTTTTATCAAAAGTCTAGCACAATTACTTGATTTTTTAAAAAAGCATTTGCATCAGGTATCAAGGATTAGAGAAAAATAAACACATTTGGAAGACAAAGATATTGTTACCTCCTCCCAAAAAATAAAGAAATGATATGTACTTAGAATGGTCACTCCGTTTCCTACTGACTGAATCATATTCTGGTCCCTTGGTTTATGTTCTGGGAAAATATACCTATTCCCTTGAGTTCGGAGGTTTCCACATAGTCCAGAAATAGTCTGGTGCCTTCTTATTCTTTCAAGTTTGAAGCCTAAGCTCTCAGCACTTGTCTCCTAGTAAAGGGGAACCAACAAATTGTGCATGCCTGCCTACTGTGTGACAAGTACTTATGCTGTCTTTGGTAAGGTTAGAATTATCCCCATGTAAACTACAAGGACACTAAGACCTAGAGGGGTTAATAAGAGACAGAGCTAGGTCTAAAACAAACAGCAACGAAAACTGAATGCTTCATGCCTCTAAAGCCCTTGCTCTTTAACTGTTTGTCAGGATCATTTCACCTGTAACGGAATACCGAACTGAGGCTTGGCCCAGCCGTCAAGTTAAGCCAAGTCAATAGCCGTGGCTCAATCAGCACACATGACTGGAAGTTCATCAGTAGAGTGGACATCATGGCAGTTTGATCTAGCAGCACAGCAGTCATTAAAGAACCAGTTTCTCTTTCTCTGTTTTGCCATCCATAGTTTTGGGTTATCCTGAGGTTGATAGGTTCCGTGAGAGGGAGAGATTGACTTCCCATGGCTGTCTTTTAAATCAAATGATCTACAATCCTAGGATTCCAGTAGTTATCTGGTTGCAGCTCAGGTGTTAGAAAATTATGAGTATCAGCAGATGCCTAGATCTTTCAAATAAGTAATAATACTTGAAAATTTTTTTTTAAATGGTTTCTGAAATCTTATAAGGTATGATTCTTTCAGCAGTCACCCTATTTGACCTCTCTCATAATGACCCAGACTACCTGCCATCTCTAGGAGCCTCTCTTTTAAGCACAGGCATACTTGCTGATGCATGGCCTTCTCTTGGACTTGCTATTTATGAGAGCCCCATGTTGACTGTCATCCAGGAGACTGAGAAGAAAGACTGACTTCTCATTCTTTTTCCTACAGGGACAAACTCTGCCTGGGCGAGTCCTTTTCCTGCGTTACGTAGTTCAGACCCTGGAAGATGACTTCCAGCAGACCCTGAGGAGGCAACGGCAGCACCTGCAGCAGTCCATTGCAAACATGGTGCTGTCCTGTGACAAGCAACCCCACAATGTCAGGTAAGCAGCCACCTGAGCCCTGAGATGAGAAGAGGTAAGGGATATAGGTGGGCAGCTGCTGAAGGCTAGAGAATATCAGCTGGAAGAGGTTTTCTAGTCAGTAGATAGTGTAAATAGGGCTAATTATTAAAACTATAGATAGGCCGGGTGCAGTGCTTCACACCTGTAATCCCAGGACCTTGGGAGGCCAGGTCGGGCGAATCACTCGTGGTCAGGAGTTCGAAACCAGCCTAGACAACATGGCAAAACCGTGTCTCTACAAAAATACAAAAATTAGCAGGGCGTATTGGCGCATGCCTGTAATTCCAGCTACTTGGGAGGCTGAAGTGGGAGAATCACTTGAACCCAGGAGGTGGAGGTTGCAGTGAGCTGAGAATATGCCACTGCATTCCAGCCTGGGTGACAGCAAGACTCTGTCTCAAAAAAAACTAATTAATTTTAAAAAATAAAACTATAGATAATCATAAAAGAAACCCCTCCTGATAATCATAAAAGAAACCAACAGCGTGGCAGTTTCCACATAGCTTGAGTGATTTTTCTCTCAAGACCAACAGACTTTCTTTGGTCTATTTCGATACTGTCCACAATGTTATGAGATCCAGGGGGAAACCCTAACTTACATAAAACTTTTTCATTTTTATTAATGTACATTTGTTTCTATCCTCCTGATGAACCTCACTATAAATCTCATTTGTCACTATTAGTTTCTGAAAAGTAATATTCATAACAATAGGTCATGTGACTGACAGTAAGGTACAATAGATAGTAAGCATATGTTCTTTTTTTGCAGAATCAGAGCTTCTGGAAGCATGGAACTACTATGCTTATACCAAGAGGGGAAAATATGATCTTTAGGGTAGGGATTTTAGGCTGGAATTTTCCTTTTGGAACTACAGACAGTCCTGACTCTTGAGGGTTTGACTTAGGATTTTTTTTGGCTTTACATTGATACAGAAGTAATACCCATTCAGTAGAAACCATGCCTCAAGTACCCAACAAACACTCTGTTTTTCATTTTCAGTATAGTACTCAATAAATTACATAAAATATTCAACACTTCATTATAAAATAGGCTTTGTGTTTGATGATTTTGCCCAAAGTGTAAGCTGTCAGTGTCCTGATCACATTTAAGGTAGGCTGGACTAAGCTACAATGTTCAGTAGATTGGGTGCATTAAATGCCTTTTCAACTTATAATATTTTCAACTTATGATGGTGTCTTAGTCCCTTTGTGTTGCCATAAAGGAATGCCTGAGGGTGGGTGATTTATAAAGAAAAGAGGTTTATTTGGCTCTCAATTCTGCAAACTGTACAAGAAGCATGGCTCCAGCATCTGCTTCTGGTGAGGGCTTCAGGAAGCTTCCACTCATGGCACAAGGTGAAGGAGAGCTGGAGTATCACCTGGCAAGGGAGGAAGGAAGACAGGGGGCAGGGGGATAGTGCCAACCTCTTTCAAACAACTGGCTCTCAAGTGAACTAATAGAGTGAGAACTCAGTTGTTACCATGAGTACAGCATCAAGACTTTTATGAAGGATCTGTCTCCATGACCCAAACATCTTCTGCTAGGCCCCATCTCCAACACTGGGGATCACATCAACATGAGATTTGGAGGGGACAAATATCCAAACTATATCAGATGGGTTTATCCAGATGTAACCCCATTGTAGGTTGAGGAGCATCTGAACATCCCTTGCTTTTTTGGAAATGGCTTTTACTAAAAGGGCGTACCAGCATCTCTTTGTTCAGAGCAGCATTGAAGGCTGGGCTAAGCTACGATGTTCAGTAGATTGGATGCATTAAATGCCTTCCAGTCATATTTATGTTCTCATGTGTTCTTACACATTTGTTGAAAGTAGTATTCACAGGTCAACATGGGTCATTGACTATGATAAATCCTCTAATAAAAAGGAGGACATTTTGTTATGTTTTGGGTATTGGTCAGCTTTCCCACCCCCTTGGTTTGCATGTCCATATTCATTTCCCTATATGTGGTATTTTATCTAAAGATTAAATGGTAATAATTTTAGGGGTACAAAATTAGTAAGTAGAGAATTGACAAAGAGCACAAGACAGTATAGTTGAATTTTAAAGTGAAAAGTTGGCCAGGGACGGTGGGTCACGCCTGTAATCTCAGCACTTTAGGAGGCCAGGGTGGGCAGATCACCTGAGCTCAAGAGTTCAAGACCAGCCCGGCCAACATGGTAAAATCTCATCTCTACTAAAAATACAAAAATTAACCGGGCGTGGTGGCATGCGCCTGTAATCCCAGCTACTTGGGAGATTGAGGCAGGAGAATTGTTGAACCTGGGAGGCAGAGGTTGCAGTAAGCAGAGATCACACCACTGCACTTTAGCCTGGGTGACAGAGCGAGACTCTGTCTCAAAAGCAAATAAAAACTAAATTTTAAAAAGTGAAAACTAATTTATGTAATGAGAACAAGTCCATCTACCATTATGCTTTGCGAGCCTAGGCATTAGAGTGAGTGGGATACACGAGGCACTGTTCTCTTGGTTGCTTTCATTTTCACCTCTTGTGGTATGAGTCTCTCACTGTACAGGGTGTCTCTTGGGATTAAAGACAGGCATTTAAGGCCAGGCGCAGTGGCTCATACCTGTAATCCCAGCACTTTGGGAGGCTGAGGTGGGTATCACTTGAGGTCAGGAGTTTGACACCAGCCTAGCCAACATGGTGAAACCCCATCTCTAGGCATAGTGGCAGGCATCTGTAATCCCACTACTTCAGAGGCTGAGGCAGGAGAATTGCTTAAACCCAGGAGATGGAGGTTGCAGTGAGCCGAGATTGCGCCATTGCACCGCAGCCTGGGCAACAAGAGGGGAAACTCCGTCTCATAAATAAATAAAGGCATTTTAGGCCAGGCATGGTGGCTGAGGCCTGTAATCCCAGCACTTTGGGAGACCAGGGTGGGTAGATCACATGAGACCAGAAGTTTGAGACCAGCCTGGCCTCAAAACCCCATCTCTACTAAAAATACAAAAATAGCCAGGCATGGTGGTGCACTTCTGTAATCCCAGCTACTCAGGAGGCTGAGGCATGAGAATCGTTGGAACCTGGTAGGCAGAGGTTACAGTGAGCTAGGACTGCACCACTGCACTCCAGCCTGGGCAACAGAGCAAGACCCTGTCTAGGGGAGAAGAAAAAAGAAGTCATAAGCTACCTTGATTACTGATTCTTTGTATGTGCCCTGGTTTTTCCATCTGGAAGTTCGTAAAGTTCTCTTTTTGCCAAATGTGCCTGTCCTAGGTTTATATTCATCCATTGTGCTGGGCATTCAGTGGGCCATTTCAGTCTGGAAAAATATCCTTTATTTCTAATAAACAGGGTTTTTCACTTTTGTTACTATCTTTCTAATTTCCAAGAGCTCTTTTATTTTTTCTCTGCTTCTTCCTTATTAAAATTAATAAATAAGCCAGGCATGGTGGCATGTGCATGGAGTCTCAGCTATTGGAAAGGCTGAGGCAGAAGGATCACTTGAGCTTGGGAGTTCAAGACTATATGGAGCTATGATGACACCAAATAGGCTGGGCACAGTGGCTTAGGCTTGTAATCCTAGCACTTTCAGGGGCCAGAGTGGAAAGATTGCTTGAGGCCAGGAGTTCAAGACCAGCCTGGGCAACATAGCAAGAGCCTGACTCTGCAAAAAAATAATACTATAAACTGTATTCTATTCTTATTTCCTTCTTTCCTGGATCCATATCATCTCACATCTTTGATTTTGCTAATCGGGATTTTCATTTTTGTTTATTCTCTGATTCTCTTCTACATAATATCTGTCTTTTCCACTTTGCTTTTTTGCAAGGAAGGAGGGGCTATTTCGGCCTCTATCTCTTACGTTAGAAGCTTTCGATAGATGTCTGGTAAACCTTGGTAGTCTATAGTCTATCCATATTTAAAGGTCCGAGACTCAAAAGATAATGGAAGCTCTGAAGACATGGGAGGACTTGTCATTTCTACACTTCCCTATAAGTGGAACTGATTTCTCATTTCTAAGAAGATTTCTTAAGTCAAGGTTTTAACTTGGGCTGGTTCAGTTTTACAGAGAAGACATTCAACCTCTTACATGAAGGATGAAGACAGGATACCAGGGTTTTGGAAGACGTGTGAGAAGATGGCAAGGGTCTCTACATTCAGCATGCATATGTTCATTTAGTGTCCCGTTTGCTCCAGTGTCTGCCTCCAAGCCGTGCCTGGTATCCCAGTCAGAGACCCTCTATTTTACCTCTCCACAAAGTTAACTTGTAGTCTACAGGATTGGGGAAGATCTAGAGGTCTAAAAAATTTTTTCAAGCCATGCTTTTTTTTTTTTTTTTTCAGGCAAGGTCTCACTCTGGTTGCCCAGGCTGGAGTGCAGCAGCTCAATCACAGCTCACTGCAGCCTTGACCTCCCTGGGCTCAGGTGATCCTCCCACCTCAGGCTCTTGGGTAGGTGGGACTACTGGCATGTGCCACCATGCCCTGCTAATTTTTTGTATTTTTAGTAGAGACTGGGTTGCACCATGTTGCCCAAGCTGATCTCAAACTCTTGGACTCAAGCAATCTACCCACCTGAGCTTCCCAAAGTGCTAGGATTACAAGAATGAGCCACCATGCCCCACCTCCTACTTATTTCAGTTTACCCGTCTTTCACCCTCACTTCAAAGAAACCTAGTGCTATGGCTTGCAGAGTTTACTGAAGTTTGTTTTGTTTTGTTTGGTTTTGTTTTTTTGTATTTTAAGTAAATGGGATTAAATAAGATAAGTCTTCCCTGCTGCTGGCTTAGGATTTAGGTTTCTCAATTCCACTATGTCAGTTAAAACATATTCCTTTGCCTAAGTCATAGGCTTGGATTAAACATCATCTTAAAACATGATACAGTGGCTTTATTTGCTTAGTTAAGGTTGCCTTTAATTTTGTAATCAGCATCTCTCAGCCTACTCCCAAATTAAAGACTAGGCAATTACCTCACTTGACAATTACCTCACCCCTCATCCATCAGCCTGAGCAATGTAGCAAGAACCCGTCTCCACCCCTCATCACCCACCTTGCACCTGAGGTGATCATCGTTCTGCATGGTCATTATTTCATTTCTTTTGTTTCTATGTAGTTTTATTGCATATACATATATTCCTATTAAATACATATTTTAACTTTAGTTCCTTTAGCATTATATTAAAAGGTATCGTGCTATATGTAATCTGTTGAGAATTTTATTTTTCACTTACTATTTTATAGTACCAAAATTTGTCCATGTAGTTTATTCATGTTGACTACTATGTAATATTCTGTGAGTATCCTTCATTTGCCTCCCATCTTTCAAAATTTCACTGCCATCATCTTCTCTCCTCTTCTCTTCTTCCTTGTGGATATTTTTCAAAAGTTATTTATTATAATATTAGTGGGGTTTTAGGAGGGAACAAAATTAGGTGTGTATATTCAATCTACTGTTTTTACATAGGTTACCTAAGTGATCATTAAAAATAATTTTGAGTGTATGAGATGTTTTTACCTTACTAACTTGTAGAGAGCCTCAGCCCTGTATAAAGTATGATTCCACTGTACACACTCTAAACCTTAGTTGTTAACATTAATAGATGACAATAATATAGAACTTGCAAGGATTTCTGTGGTCATCCAGTCCAACTTTCCACTTGGTTAAGCAATGTCCCTGGTCAGGAAGACACAGATAGTACTGTTTGACCCTAGAGTTACCTTTGAGTACTTACTTATAACTCAAAGAAAAACATTAATATTTTAGTTCGCTTTTTTTTTTTTTTTTTTTTTTTTTTTTTTTTTTTTTTTTGGAGAGATGGGTTCTTGCTATGTTGCTTAGGCTGGTCTCAAACTCCTGGTGTCAAAAGATCCTCCCACCTCACCTTCCCAAAGTGCTGGGATTACAAGCATCAGCCACCATGCCTAGCCTTTAGTTGACTTTTATAGCCTTACTGCAGTTAAATGTGATGTTTATATTAGACTTGTTTAATTATTGAAAATACCGAAGGACTCTTTTGTTGCTTGTAGGGAAATCCAGGGATCTGGGGACCCAGGTTAAGGCTGTAATTCTGAGTACCAAAAATACAACAGGCATTTTAACCTTTTTTTTTTTTTTTTTTCTGTACAGGAAAAGAAAGAATAAACCTTTTCTTTCTTTTTTCCATTTCAGGGATGTTATCAAGTGGCTGGTCAAAGCAGTAACTGAAGATGGATTCACTCAGCCCCCAAACAGAAATCAAATGTCTTCAGGAACAGGAATCTCGAAAGCCGGCAGTAGCCACCCTTCTTCCCAGTCCAACAGGACAAAGAACACCAATCAGCTGTAAGGGGCAGGCAATTATCTTTCCTGGGGCTCTTGGGATTTAGTATTTTAGAGAACAGCACCAATCCCTAAGAGCAGCTTCCCCCAAATTAACAAGATCTTAGAACATAGGCTGATGCTTATTCAAGACTTAACTAAAGGCTAAATTTCTAATTCCAAAGGTAAAACAAAACCAGGTGCTTTTACCCCTAAAATGATTAGGACTTCACTAAGTGAATACGAAGTCACAACACAGACATGAAACAAACACTAGAGGACACTGCCCTTTGTTTCCTGCATTTCAGGATAAGTAAAGGGTTACAGCTTCTCGTCACTTCAGGTTTCCATTGCCATAGAGAAGGAGTGGTGTGTAGTATGAGTTTTGTCAACCTTGCGTCCTCAAGGACCTGGGTTTCTCTCCCCATGTCTTGGGAGAAAAATAGCAGTTCAGCCTGCAGGTTCCAACACACCAAGGCAGGCCTCATTACCACAGACTGCTCCAGAAAGAAATTCCTGGCATTTCTTTTATGGGGTTGAGTGGCTTTGGCATTTTTTGAGAGATGCCAGGATTTTAGGGGCTAGGGCTACCCTTGTACAAACAACTCAATATTGTATGTCAATCATACTGTTAAAAGCCAGTCACACTGGACATTTCAAATATAGCATTTTTGTCTGAATTCACAATGTTATATTACAATCTTGTTGAACCAACCTGATTTTTATGTAAGGCCTACAAGTTTAGATTGTTTCCTAAATTATAAACTAATTATAACTAATTTAGGAAACAATTTTATATCTAAAGGGGAATGTTTTGGAACAATGAAGCATTTGGGTAGATTGAGGAAGGCTCTAAAGTGGCATCTCCCACAGGTGCCACATGCAGACTCAAGAGGCAGGTGGACACTGTTCCTTCCATGGAAGCTAATATCACATAATAATTATCATAATAAACATTTATAAATACAAGTTAGTAGAAATAACAATAGGGCCCCCTAAAAGTCAATTTTGTCATGATCTTATCAACAATAATAGACCGCTACCACTTATCACTAGACAGTCCCTATCTGTGAGATATTTTATATATCACTCACAGGTTTACAAAGTAGATGATATTATTGCTCATCCTTTTGATAGCCGAGAACACTTGAACACAGAGCAGTTTAGTAACTTGTTGAAGGTTGAACAGCTTATCATTGTAGAGCCAGAATCTGATGCCAGAGCTCCTGATCTGGCCCAACTGTTGTGTTACTAACTGCAGATTTTCTGAAAGTAAAGCGTTTCTTCCATCACAAATAACACATGTTAGAAAAGGCTGATGTCAGGCCAGGCTCACCTTTCTGAGAGGTTGCCCAGACTCCTAATGCCACATCAGTCTGGCTCTCTCCCACAGTTAGATCTAATAGGAGAGAAAGTCAGGTTCCACCAGGGGAGGTTCTGAGACTGAACTTAGTAAGAAACTATTGTAAAGCAAACAGTAGCAGGAGAAAACTATATGGCAAATACATATTTTCTCCTGTATCAAAGAAATTTAAATCATTTTGAGTCACTTTGGACCTGTTTTTTCATCTATAAAATAGGGAAGCTATAGATTAGATGATCCTTATAGTTCTCTAGATCCTTAAGGTTGTGTGGTTCTATTTTTGAATTTAAAAGCAGCTTGCTTTTACAGCTCAACCCCAGGTTATGAGAGGTTCAGATAGTATGATCTGGCAAAAGGGATCCAGGTAGGTGAAATTGCAAATAAAAGCATGCCGATGGCTTGAGCAGTTCTCCCTGACCTTGTGTGTGCTTTATAAGATCCTTTAGTAGTATCTACTCTCAATGTACACTAGTGGGGACCTCCTCCCAGCCACAGAGTGGCTCCTTGCCAGACCCTCCCATTCATCTGTGTACTATGTTCTGGACTCAGGATTGTGTGCCAGCTTCAGAGGATGCTCTCCATAGCCGTAGAGGTGGACAGGACCCCCACCTGCAGCTCCAATAAAATTGCTGAGATGATGTTTGGGTTTGTGCTGGACATTCCTGAGAGGAGCCAGAGGTGAGTCTTAGTTTTGTTGGGCAGAGTGGTTATTTAAAAAAAAAAAAAAAAAAAAAAAAACTCTTAGAAATCATTTTTACTAAATTAACTTTTCTCTTTATGTTACCTGTCAGAACAGAATTTTGTGAGAGAAAATTCCAAACTAATTAAAATAGGAAGAAAATACTAGAAGGATTATTCCCATATTTTTGACTTTTGGAAAGGAGGTTCTCAACTAATTATTATCATTTACAACTGAGATATAATTTCTTGGGAAGAGGCACAGTACCCTAAATGGAGCCTAAATTTTCCAACCTTATCAATTTGCCTAACAATTTTACCCTTCTTTCAAGATTTAACTGTTAAGACCAGATGTGGTGACTCATGCCTGTAATCCCAGCACTTTGGGAGGTCTAGGTGGGCACATCACCTGAGGTCAGGAGTTCAAGACCAGCCTAGCCAACATGGTGAAACCCTATCTCTACTAAAAATACAAAAATTATCTGGGCGTGGTGGTGGGTGCCTGTAATCCCAGCTACCCAGGAGGCTGAGGCACAAGAATCACTTGAACCAGGAGGCGGAAGTTGCAGTGAGCTGTTAGAGTGTCACTGCACTCTAGCCTGGGTGACAGAGTGAGACTGTCTCAAAAAAAATAAAAATAAAAAATTTAACTGTTAAGCCCTGCCTTCTCTGATCTTTATCCATAGGCCTGGCATAAGTGTTCATTAAAGACTTGGTAAGTGAATGAAATAGACATATCCAATATTAAAGGAACTAGATGTGACCCAAGAATGAAAAGAGTTGGACCTATAGAATGAGCCCAGATAGTAAGGATTAGGAATTCAGTTTCTCTAAGCATGAATTAGTGAAGTGTTTCATTAGGAAGGGATAAAGAAATGGTTTTTGGCTAAAACCAATGATTCCTTTCTTGAACCAGTAATTTTAAAATCCACAAGAAGAAAAATAAACTAGAATGAATATGAATTCACGAACACCTGCTGGTACAGGAAATAACTATAAAGAGTCATTGTGTCGTGGCGCCCCTTGGGGAGATTATGGTGTATGTTTGTCTGCAGGGATCTCCATCGGCTCCATGCGTCCTTCCCATTCCCATCCCTAAACTCCCAGCTGACAACCAAGACACTATTGTGCAGCTCTGGTTTCCTCTATTACAAGAAAATCTCATGCCAAATAGTACTGTAATAGGACTTAATTAAAATACTTTGGTAAGATTAAGACATTTACTGAGTCCGTACAATGTGCCTGTCATTGTCACATTAATTATCTCATTTGTTTTGTTTTTCTTTTTTTCTTTTTTTCTTTTTTTTCATTTAGAAACAGGGTCTTGCTATGTTGCCCGGGCTAATTTCGAACTCCTGGGCTCAAGCAATCCTCCTGCCTCAGTCTCCCAAAGTTCTGGGATTACCGGCATAAACCACCTCGCCTGGTAATGTTATCTCTATTTAATGAATAAGAAAAGTTCTCAAGGTGTTGGAGTTAGCCTACATTTATGTAGCTAATCAGGTTCAGAATCCAAATTTAAACCCAGGGCCACTTAATCCCAAATTTGGTATTCAAAGGAGGCAGTATGTTTTAATGGTCAGACAGAATAAAGTGCACATGAATACCATGCTTGCTCTAACACTTTGTTAGGAGTGTTTCATTTGGGTCCAACTCCCCTACCATTCATTTATATAAGCCCAGATGCCAGTAAGAAATGGGAAAACTAAGGAATGGGTAACAAAAACAAATTTGGAATTAAAACAGACAAACGTGATTGATACAAAACCTGGCCCTACTTTAAAATTCTCTCAGAAGGGGCAAATTGGCCACTTACCAGATTATACTGAAATATACTTTGCTTGGCCTTCACCTTGATTTATTTTAATTTTCTAAAGTTTAAGTATAATTTACATACAATTAAATTAACTAATTTGCATACATACCATCCAGTGAGTCTTGACAAATGCATATACCTGCTTGACCTATCATTTTCCAATGCTCGTTAGTAGTCTATAGAAACCCTGCAACCTTAATAAATTAACTTATTCTAGTAGGATTTTTGTTTGTTTTCCTTAGAATTTTCTACATATACAATCATGTTATCTAAAAATACAGTTTAACATTATCCTTCCCAATCTGTGTATGCCTTTTACTTTCTTTTTCTTCCTTTGTTGCATAGGCTAGTATCTCCAGGAAAATGTCGGAGAAGTAGTAAGGATAGACGTTGTTGCCTCATTCCTGATCTTAGGTGAAAACAGTCTTTGACTGTTAAGTGTGATGTTAGCTACAAATGTTTCATAGGTACCCTTTGTCAGATTGGGGCAGCTTCTTTCCACTTCTAGTTTATTATTTTTAATGAAGAATAGATATTGAAATTTGACAAATATATTGTCTCCCTCTATTGAGATAATCATAATTTTTCTCCTTTATTCTGTTGATGTGGTGTATTAACTAATTAATTTAATCATGTTAAACCAACTTTGCATTCCTGGAATAAAAACCCTACTTCGTTGTGTTGTTATCCTTCTCATATATTGATGGATTCCAAGTTGCTAATATTTTGTTAAGGGTTTTTGCATTGATATTTACAAGAGATACTGATCTGTAATTTTATTTTCCTATAATGTTTAATGTTTCCTTATGCATGTTTAAAGAAAGGTAAGTTAAAACTACACTGAGATACCATATTTTACCTATCCGGTAGTAAAACATTTAACAATATTATAGTTCATTGGTGAGACTTTGAGAAAGCAGGTACTCATACATTGGTGATGAGAATGCAAAAATGGTACAAGCCTTATGGAGGATAATTTTGCAATATCTAACAAAGCTAAATGTGTGTTTACCTCTTGACCCAGCAATCTCACTTCTGTGCATACAAAAATATGTATACAACTGCAGCATGGTTTGTAATTACAAAATACTGGAAACAACCCAAATGCCTATCAATAGGAAAGTGGTGAGTATCTGTGGTATATCTATGATGGAGTATTACACAGCTATAAAAAGATTAAAATTAAAAATAAGAGAAATATTTCTATGAACTGAATTCTTTATTTTGTTGTTGTTGTTGAGTTGAAGTTTCACTCTTGTTGCTCAGGCTGCAGTGCAATGGCATGATCTCTGCTCACTGCAACCGCCACCTCCCAGGTTCAAGTGATTCTCCTGCCTCAGCATCCCGAATAACTGGGATTACAGCACGTGCCACCACACTCAGCTAATTTTTGTAGTTTTAGTAGAGACGAGGTTTTACGGTGTTGGCCAGGCTGGTCTCAAACTCCTGACCTCAGGTGATCTGCCCACCTCAGCTTCCCAAAGTGCTGGGCTTACAGGCATGAGCCACCACACTCGGCCTTCTATGAACTGAATTCTAAGATAAGTTTAAAAACCAAAATACAAAAGAGTATGTATAGTAAATATACATATCTTTTTGTAAAAAAAAAAAAAAAAGAAATTAAAAATAAACATGATTCTGATCATTTGTTTAAAAGAGAAACAAAGTTAAGTAAGCCACAGACTAATAAAATTGCTTATATACAGAGAGTGGGTGGGAATGGGGTAAAAGGAGGAAAGGTACTGGGCTGGGTGGTAATGGTGGCAGTAGTGGTGTTGGTAAACACTTCCCTGAGAATGCCTTTTTGTGTGGATATAAACATTTTTTAGAGACATGTTAACCCATTTATGCCTGCGTTTGCAAATTTTTTGTGTGCAAAAAAAAAAATCAGACCTTGGCAATGATCTTGAGCAGTAGGATATAAACTCCCACCAGAGTAGTGTCCCAATAATGGAACACTTGGCATACATTTAATGTTTTACATAAAAAAATCAAGTTCATGGGGTGCCAAAAATGGAATACAAACAGGAACAAGTTAACCTAACTGTACTTTAATAAAATAAAGGGGAGCTAGCATGGTGGCATGCACTCATAGTCCCAACTACTCAGGAGGCTCAGGTAAGAGGATCATTTGAGCCCAGGAGTATGAGGCCGGCCTGGGCAACACAGCAAATCCTGTTGGTAATTAATTAATCAATAAAAATGAGGGCAGGGGTGGCGGGACAAACCCAAGTAACTTTTTTTAACTCTTTATTTTTTTTTAAATAATTGTAGATTCGCAGGAAATTACAAAACCTATTAGAAGTATTGTGTATCCTTTACCCTGTTTTCTCCCAGATACAAGGGGAACTGTATAGTACAGTATCACAAATAGGAAATTTACATTGGTATAATCCAGTACTTTATTCAGTTCTGCCCATTTTACATGCACTTATTTGTGTGTAGCTCTTTGCAGTTTTTTCACACATGTAGATTTATGTAACCATCATCACAGTCAAGATGCATAACTGTTGCATCATCACAAGGATTCCTTGTGCTACCCCTTTATAGCTACAATTACCCATTCTCCCCAGCTCCCAGCAAACACTAATCTGTTCTCCATCTGTGTCAAAGTAACTTAAAACACAGTATTTGGATTAATTGCCATAATGGTAAAGACAAAATAAACTGAACTCTAGTTAGTAGGTTTCTTTTTCACAGAGAATAGATTAACAATTCAAAAACTATTTTATGTGTATTCTAGGATTAAACAAATAAATGTATTGTGGATAGTGAGAGCCAAGTTTCTCACTGTCAGAGAAAAGAGTTACAGATATGAAAAGGGGGAAGGATAGAAGGAACCCTGTGGTACTGGACTGGAATTGGAGGTATCAATATGAACTTGTGGTTTCTAATAAATATAGAGAGATACAGGAATAGATGTAGATGTGTGAGGGCTTATTTACATATATGTACACATACGTATGTATGTATTCATACATATGTACCTCTGCCCACTGAGAGAGCATAGAAGCAGTTATATCTTAGTAGCAGTGAGCATACCTCAGTTTGTTTTGTAATTCCAGTTTACACGAAAGGAAACCAGGGCAAGCTGTGGTGGCTTATGCTTGTAATCCCAGCACTTTATGAGGCCAAGCCAGGCAGATCAGTTGAGGTCAGGAGTTCAAGACCAGCCTGGCCAACATGACGAAACTCCATCTCTACTAAAAATATAAAAATTATCCGGGCACAGTGGCTCATGCCTGTAATCCCAGCACTTTGGAGGCCGAGGCAGGCAGATCACCTGAGGTCAGGAGTTCGAGACCAGCCTGGCCAACATGGTAAAACCCTGTCTCTACTAAAAATAAAAAATTAGCTAGGTGTGGTGGCACGCACCTGTAATCCCAGCTACTCGGGAGGCTGAGGCAGGAGAATTGCTTGAACCCAGGAGGCGGAAGTTGCAGTGAGCTGAGATTGCACTCCAGCCTGGGCAACAGAATAAGACTCCATCTCAAAAACAAAACAAGAAGCAAAGCCTGGCGCCATGGCACACCTGTAATCCCAGCTGCTTGAGAGGCTGAGGCAGGAGAATCACTTGAACCTGGGAGACAGAGCTTGCAGTGAGCCAAGATCACACCACTGTACTCCAGCCTGGGCAAGACTCTGTCTCAAAAAAAAAAAAAAAAAAAAAATTCTATAAATGGAATCATGTGGTATGTAACCTTTTGGGACTGGCTTTTTTCACTCAGCATGATTCCCTGGTGGTTCATCCAGGTTGTGTATTTTAATAGTTCATGTCTTTTTATTGCTCAGTAGTATTCCATGGTATATCACAGTTTGGTTTTCTAACCGTTTATCCACTGAAGTATATCTGTGCTGTTTACAGTTTGGGGCTATTATGGGGTTATAATCATTATAAACATTCATGTACAAATTTTTGTGTGAACATAAGTATTCCCTTATCTGAAGTAAATGCCCAGCAGTACAATGTGTCATGATGGTTGCACGTTTAGTTGTGTATGTGTGTTTTCAACAGGACCTCGTGATGTGACAGTATGCATGTTTAGTTTTTAAGAAACTACCAAACTGTTTCCTTAAGTCTCTACACCATTTTACATTCCCACCAGCAATGGATGAGTGATCTAGTTTCTCTGCATCCTGGCCAGCATTTGATGTCACTTTTTTTATTTTAGCCATTCTGACATTTGTGTAGTGATGTCTCATTGTGGTTTTCATTTTCATTTCTCTAATGGCTAATGATGTTGAACATTGTTTCATGAGCTTACTTGCCATCTGTACAACTTCTTTAATGAAATACCTATTTTTTCATGTTCTAAATGGATTGTTTGCTTTTTTATTGTTGAGTTTTTAGTGACATTGTATATTCTAGATACCAGTCTTTGTCAGATCTGTGGTTAGCAAATATTTTCTCCTACTCTGTATTTTGTCTTTTCATCCTCTTAGCAAGGTTTTCCACAGAGCAAAATTTTTGATGAAGTCCAACTTAACTTTTCCTGTTATGGATCATGCTTTTTTACCAGAGTCCTTGGGATTTTTTATGTAGATCGTCATGTCATCTCTAATAGGGATAATTTTATTTCTTCCCTTCCAATCTGTATGTCTTTTATTTTCTTTTCTTGCCTTACTGTTAAGGCTGGAACTTCCAGTACTATATAACTAGAAGAGGTGAGAATGTACATATTTACTTTGTTCTTGATCTACAGGGAAAGCATTCAGTCCATTAATTAATGTATCAGTTTACCATTAATTATGATGCTGTTTTTTGTAGATGTTCATTAACAACTTGAAGAACTTCCCTCCTCTTCCTAGTTTTTTGAAAATTTTTATCAGGAAGAGGTATTGAGTTTTATCAAATGTTTTTCCTGAAAATATTTTTTTAATGATTGCTCTTGGAATTGTAATATTATATAGCCATAACTTACTACAGTCTGCTTTGAATTAATCTTATAATCCTTAACATATAAAAATCTTAAACTGTATACTTTCATTCACCCATTCCCATCTTTTGTGCTATTACTGTCATACATTTTATTTCCACATTTGCTATAAACTCCAGGATGAAATGTTATTATTTTTGCTTTAAATGTTTAGTTGCTTTTTATTATTAAATTTTTTGGTTTTGGGGTTGTTTTTTTTTTTTTAAGACGGAATCTTGCTCTGTAGCCCAGCTGGAGTGTACTGGCATGATCTCAGCTCACTGCAACCTCTGCCACCCAGGTTCAAGCGATTCTCCTGCCTCAGCCTCCTAAGTAGCTGGGACTGCAGGCACGTGCCACCACACCCAGCTAATTTTTTTGTATTTAGTAGAGACGGGGTTTCACCATTTTGGCCAGAATGGTCTTGATCTCCTGACCTTGTGATCCTCCCATTTGGCCTCCCAAAGTACTGGGATTACAGGCGTGAGCCACTGCGCCCAGCTTTGGGGTGTTTTATTGAGACAGTCTTGCTCTGTTACCCAGGCTGGAGTGTAATGGCGTAATCTTGGCTCACTGCAGCCTCGACTTGGGCTCAAGCAGTCCTCCTTCCTCAGCCTCCTGAGTAGCTGGGACTACAGGCACACACCACCACACCCAGCTAATTTTTTTTTAATTTTTATTTCATACCCTGAGGGGCTACTTCTCTTAAATTTTTTGTAGCGATGGGGTCTCAAGTGTTGCCCAGGCTGTTCTTGAACTTCTAACCTCAAGCAATCCTCCCACTTCAGCCTCCCAAAGTGCTAAGATTACAGGCATGAGCCACCATGCCTGGAAAATTGTTTTTTCAATAAATTAAGAGGAAAAAAGAATTAAAAAACAAATATTTCAATAAACGTGGAGGAGGAAGGGGTAAAAAAATAAACTATTAAATTAAGAGATGGGGGGTTATATTTACCCACATATTTACCATTTCTGATATTCTTCCTTCCTTCTGGAAAATCCAAATGATAGCATTGATATCATTTGATATCATTTCTCTTTTACCCAAAGAACTTACTTTTTAAAATTATTTATGTAGGGCAGGTAACTAATTGTCTCTATTTTTGTTTATCTGGAAATTTTCTTTAATTTCACCTTCATTTATGAGGGTGTTTTTGCTTCATGTAATTCTGGATTAATGGGTGTTGTTTCTTATTTATTTTTAAGATGTGCCACTTTCTTCTGCTTGCAATGTCTCACGAGAAGCCATTAGAATTTCTTACTGTTGTTCCCCTGTATATGATGTCTTTTTTTTTTTTTTCTGGCTGCTTTATTTTTTATTTTTATCATTTTCATTATAATAATCTACATTTGGTTTTCTTTATTTTTATCCTGCTTGGGGTTTATGGAGTTTTTTGAATCTGTGGGTTATTTGCCATCAAATTGTGAAACATTTTGACCATTATTTTTTATATTGGTCAAATATATATTTTGAGATGCAGTCTCACTCTGTCACCCACTCAGGCTGGAGTGCAGTGGTGTAGTCTTGGCTCACTGCAACCTCTGCCTCCCAGGTTCAAGCAGTTCTCCTGCCTCTGCCTCCTGAGTAGCTGGGACTACAGGCATGTGCCACCACACCTAGTTAATTTTTTTTTTTTTTTTTTTTTTTTTTTTGTATTTTTAGTAGAGACAGGGTTTCACCATGTTGGTTGGCCAGGCTGTTCTCGAACTCCTGACCACAGGTGATTTGCCCACCTCAGCCTCCCAAAGTACAGGGATTACAGGTGTGAACCACCGCACCTGGCCTAAATATATATTTTTAATATCTTTTTGCCCCAACCTCTCTCATCTTCTGAGAATCCAAGTGTACATACAGATCCATTCCACAGATCACTGAGGCTCTGTGTTTTCTATTGCTGTTTTGTTTCATCTGATTTTTTTTTTCTCTCTCTCTCTCTTTCTCTCTCTCTCTGGATAGTCTTTAAAATCCCTATTCTTTTTATTCCCTTAGTGCCTAATCTGCTGTTAAGCCTATTATTGTATTTTTAAGATCTAGAGTTGACATTTGGTTCATTTTTATTCTCTTTGCTGCAAGTCTTCATCTAGTCACTCATGTACATCTTAATTTACTTGCTTGCTTTTGAAAATCTTGAACAGATTTATAATAGCTGTCTAAAAGTCCCTCGCAACTAATTCCAACATGTGTGTCACCTCTTGGTCTGTTTCTATAGGCATTTGCTCCTGGTTATGGATTACATCTTCCTGCTTTCTTTACTTGTCTGGTCATTTTTATTGTGTGCTGGACATTGTGGGCACTACATTGTTGAGAGTCTGGATTTTGCTGTCTTTATTTTTTTTTTTAATTATACTTTAAGTTCTGGGGTGCATGTGTAGAACGTGCAGGTTTTTTACATAGGTATACACATGCCATGGTGGTTTGCTGCATTCATCACCCCGTCATCCACATTAGGTATTTCTCCTAATGCTATCCCTCCCCTATAACTGCACCCCCCCACCCCTCCCCTAGTCCCCCCCGCCACAGGCTGCTATGTTTGATGTTCCCCTCCGTGTGTCTATGTGTTCTCATTGTTCAACTCCCACTTATGAATGAGAACATGCACTGTTCTTGTGTCAGTTTGCTGAGAATGATGGTTTCCAGCTTCATCCATGTTCCTGCAAAGGACATGAACTCATGCTTTTTTTATTATTATTATTGCATTTTAGGTTTGGGGGTACATGTGAAGGACATGCAAGATTGTTGCGTAGGTACCACACATGGCAGTGTGATATGCTGCCTTCCTCCCCATCACCTATATCTAGCATTTCCCCCCATGCTATCTCTCCCCAACTCCCCACCCCTAGCTGTCCCTCCCCTATTTCCCCCCCAACAGACCCCAGTGTGTGATGCTCCCCTCCCTGTGTCCATGCGTTTTCATTGTTCAACACCCACCTATGAGTGAGAACATGTGGTGTTTGATTTTCTGTTCTTGTGTCAGTTTGCTGAGAATGATGGTTTCCAGCTTCATCCATGTCCCTACAAAGGACACGAACTCATTGTTTTTGATGGCTGCATAATATTCCATGGTGTATATGTGCCACATTTTCCCTGTCCAGTCTATCATCAATGGGCATTTGGGTTGGTTCCAGGTCTTTGCTAGAACTCATCCTTTTTTATGGCTGCATAGTATTCCATGGTGTATATGTGCCATATTTTCTTTATCCAGTCTATCATTGATGGGCATTTGGTTTGGTTCCAAGTCTTTACTATTGTGAACATATGCAATAAACATAGGTGTGCATATGTCTTTATAATAAAATGATTTATAATCCTTTGGGTACCTCTGGCTGATGGGCGCCAAGGGCATTTTGGCAGGAAGCGCGGGGCAGGCCGGACGATGAGAGTGTCCACCGCCTGAGCCAATAAAGCTGTACTGGTTTTGAATGGGCGCATTTTCCGCCTCCAGGGTCGGGGTCGAAGTTCTGGTGGCAGGGCAGAGGGAAGAGCGGTTGGGCGGGGAGGCGCCGGCTCCAGACGCTAAGGGAAAGAGCTACGAGTAGCCACTGAGAGGCCGCGGAGCCAGCGACCACCGACGCAGCCGAGCCGCCACCGCCAAGGATACTCCTGAGGACCACAATACTTCCACTGAGAATGCAGACGAGTCTAACCATGACCCTCAGTTTGAGCCAATAGTTTCTCTTTCTGAGTAAGAAAGTGCGGGGGAAACTTTCAATTTGCCTCAGAGAACGATCTCCCAGAATGGAAAGAGCGAGGCACCGGGGACATCAAGCTCCTGAAGCACAAGGAGAAAGGGACCCTCCGCCTCCTCATGCGGAGAGAGAAGACCCTGAAGATCTGTGCCACCCACTACACCACACCAATGATGGAGCTGAAGCCCAACGTAGGTAGCAGCCATGCCTAGGTCTAGAACACCCATGCCGACTTTGCCAACGAGTGCCCCAAGCCGGAGCTGCTGGCCATCCGCTTCCCGAATGCTGAGAATGCACAGAAATTCAAAACAAAGTTTGAAGAATGCAGGATAGAGATTGAAGAGAGAGAAAAGAAAGCAAGATCAGGCAAAAACGATCATGCTGAAAAAGTGGCAGAAAAGCTAGAAGCTCTCTCAGTGAAGGAGGAGACCAAGGAGGATGCTGAGGAGAAGCAATAAATCATCTTATTTTATTTCCTTTTCCTCTCTTTCCTTTTTTTAAAAAAAACATTTTACCCTGCCCCTCTTTTTCGGTTTGTTTTTATTCTGTTTCGTTTTTACAAGGAACATTATACAAGGAACTGAATTCAAAAAAAAAAAAAATCCTTTGGATATATACCCAGTAATGGGATTGCTGTGTCAAATGGTATTTCTAGTTCTAGATCTTTGAGGAATCGCCACGCTGTCTTCCACAATGGTTGAACTAATTTACATTCCCACCAACAGTGTAAAAGTGTTCCTATTTCTCCACATCCTCTCCAGCATCTGTTGTCTCTTGAGTTTTTACTGATTGCCATTCTAACTGGTGTGAGATGGTATCTCAATGTGGTTTTGATCTGCATTTCTCTAATGACCAGTGATAATGAGCTTTTTTTATATGTTTGTGACTACATAAATGTCTTCTTTCAAGAAATGTCTGTTCATATCCTTTGCCTACTTTTTGATGGGGTTGTTTGTTTCTTTCTTTTAAATTTGTTTAAGTTCTTTGTAGATTCTGGATATTAGCCCTTTGTCAGATGGGTAGATTGCAAAAAATTTTTCCCATCTGTTGGTTGCTGGTTCACTCTAATGATAGTTTCTTTTGCTGTGCAGAAGCGCTTTAGTTTCATTAGATCCCATGTTTCTATTTGGGCTTTTGTTGCTATTGCTTTTGGTGTTTTAGTCATGAAATCTTTTCCCATGCCTGTGTCCTGAATGGTATTGCCTAGGTTTTCTTCTAGGGTTTTTATGGCGTTAGGTCTTATGTTTAAATCTTTAATCTATCTTGAGTTAATTTTTGTATAAGGTGTAAGAAAGGGATCCAGTTTCAGCTTTCTGCAAATGACTAGCCAGTTTTCTCACCATTTATTAAATAGGGAATCATTTCCCCATTGCTTGTTTTTGTCAGATTTGTCAAATATCAGATGGTTGTAGATAAGTGACATTATTTCTGAGACCTCAGTTCTGTTCCATTGGTCTGCATCTCTGTTTTAGTACCAGTACCATGCTGTTTTGATTACTGTAGCCTTGTAATATAGTTTGAAGTCAGGTAGCATGATGCCTCCAGCCTTTGGTTTTTGTTTGTTTGTTTGTTTGTTTGTTTGTTTTTGCTTAGGATTGCCTTGGCTAGGTGGGTTCCATATGAAATTTAAGGTGGTTTTTTTCCAATTCTGTGAAGAAAGTCAATGATAGCTTGATAGGGATAGCATTGAATCTATACATACTTTGGGCAGTATGGCCATTTTCACAATATTGATTCTTCCTAACCATGAGCATGGGATGTTTCTCCATCTGTTTGTGTCCTCTCTTATTTCCTCAAGCAGTGGTTTGTAGCTCTCCTTGAAGAGGTCCTTTACATCCTTTGTTAGTTGTATTCCTAGGTATTTTATTCTCTTTGTAGCAATTGTGAATGGGAGTTTGCTCATGATTTGGCTCTCTGTTAGTCTGTTATTGGTGTATAGAAATGGTTGCAATTTCTGCACATCGATTTTGTATCCTGAGACTTTGCTGAAGTTGCTTATCAGTTTAAGGAAATTTTGGGCTGAGATGATAGGGTCTTCTAAATATACAATCATGTCATCTACAAATGAAGACAACTTGACTTACTGTTTTTCTAATCGAATACGATTTATTTCTTTTTCTTGCCTGATTGCCCTGGCTCTGGCAGGCAGTTAATTTGCTGCCAGATTAGCTTTTTCCTGTTGCGGCTTGTCTAGGATTTGTGAGGATGGTTCTACAGCAGCCCTTATTAAGGAGCTACAGTCTTGAGGCTTGGTCTTTCTGGGGTTTCAGCTGAATGTCCAGGATATTCAGTGAGATCTCTCCACACTGACTCCTTGAAACACCAGTATGTTTCAGCACCCTGAGATCTCCAGAATTCCCACTCAGCTTGCAGCCCCCCAGTAGCTGTTCTCCACCAGGCTCTTGGAGCTTCCCCTACACATGTGCCAACAGGTTCCCTTTCATACATTTCCTGAGCACCCTCTTCTCTGACACGAATTCCAGACACCTCAGCTGTCCTAAACTCCAGCCTCTGTTTTGTCTGCCTAAGAACCCCACTCTCTTCTATTTTGGACCCACACCTTCCTCTGCCTTAATTAGAAAATGCCCCCAGCAAGAAATCTGGGGTAGATGAAGTTTACCACCTTTGTTTCCCTTCTCTTAAGAATCACAGTCCTGCCCGGCTCAGTGGCTCACACCTATACTTCTAGCACTTTGGGAGGCCAAGGCAAGTGGATCACCTAAGGTCAGGAGTTCGAGACCAGCCTGGCCAACATGGTGAAACCCTATCTCTACTGAAAATACAAAAATTAGCTGGGCATGGTGGTGGGCACCTATAATCCCAGCTACTTCGAAGGCTGAGGTAGGAGAATCACTTGAATCCAGGGGGCAGAGGTTGCAGTGAGCTGAGATCACACCACTTCACTCCAGCCTGGGCAAGAGTGAAACTCCATCCCAAAAAAAAAAAAAAAAGAATCACAGTCCTTTGTAGTAAGTTCTCCAATGCCTGAAGATGGTTGTTTCCTATATTTTCTCTGGTTTTATCATTGATTATGACAGAAGTGAAAGTCTGATACCAGTTACTGTGTTGAGGCTGGATCTAGACGTTGGCCTTTCAATGTACCTTGTTTTTAAATTTTTAATTCCACCTACAGTTCCTACTGCGTTCCATATATTGAAATTACGTTCTTGTCCTTTGTAGATCTCTGAGTTTACCATCTATAGATTATAAAGCAAGCCCTGGCATAAAAATCAGAAGAGAAAATAGTTTCAAATAAAAAAAATTATTATGGCCAGACACAGTGGCTCATGCCTATAATCCCAACAATTTGGGAGTCCAGGGTGGGAAGATTGCTTGAGCCCAGGAGTTCGAGACCAGCCCTGATAACATAGCCAGATCCCATCTCTACAAAAAAATAATTAGCCAGGGACAGTGGAACATTCCTGTAGTTCCAGCTACTTGGGAGGCTAAGGTCGGAGGATCACTTTGAGCCCAAGAAGTTGAGTCTGCAGTGAGTGATGATCATGCCACTGCACTACAGCCTACGTGACAGAGTAAGACCCTGTCAGAAAGAGGGGGGTGAGGATGAAGGTGGGGAGAGAAAGACCGAGAAGGAAGGAAAGAAAGAGAAATACCTCTTGAGGTTTTTTCACCCCTCCTAGAGCACCCTCACCAGTGCTGCTGCCTCCACAGGAAGGCACTTCCACGCCCCTGACCACATGTGCTCTCTCTTCTGTTTATCTCTGGAGCACCACTAGCACTCTGTACAAGTACGCTTGCCCTGCACTTTCTTTAAGTTCCTGTTGCATACCCCTTCCCCCTGTTCAACTATCAGCTTTTTGAGAGTGGTTCCCTCCTTAATTGATCTTAATATTCCTTGTTATGCCAAATAGTATTTGGCACATCATAGGCATTCAGAAATATTCCCATGATTTGCATAGTTACAGTGTATTATTTTTAATGTCTTCTAAACTTGTATTTTTCAAAAGTTAAAGACTTTTTCCTCATTCTAGCAGTTGTTAATCCATGGACAAATCCATTTTTGCCCTGTCCACAGGTTTTGTGATTCTGTAGGCCTCCATGGTATTCCTTCTTAATTGTCTTTTTTAGGGCAAATGTTGAACATTCAGGGTGAATTGTGGCTTATGTTCTTTGAAGTATACTTGTGGTTAACTCCCTCTTCCTCTTATCTACACAGAGAGATGTTCTTTACTACCATGGAAAGCCACCTTCTGCGCTGCAAAGTGTTAGAAATCATATTCCTCCACAGCTGCGAGACACCCACCCGCCTGCCCCTGTCTCTGGCCCAGGCCCTCTACTTCCTGAACAATTCTACGTCACTGCTCAAGTGTCAGGTATATTTCTTCCTGCCCAATTCCAGGCCTAGAGCACCTTTCCTTGCTCTAGGCCCAAATCCTTCCCATAGGATTTCAGCTTAAAACACAACTGTTTGGGCCAGGCACAGTGGCTCATGCCTGTAATCCCAGCACTTTGGGAGGCCGAGGCAGGTGAATCACCTGAAGTCAGGAGTTCGAGACCAGCCTAGCCAACATGGCGAAACCCCATCTCTACTAAAAATAACAACAATTAGCTGGGCGTGGTAACAGGCACCTGTAATCCCAGCAACTTGGGAGGCTGAGGCCGGAGAATCGCTTGAACCTAGGAGGCAGAGGTTGCAGTGAGCTAACATCATGCATTGCATTCCAGCCTGGGCAACAAGAGTGAAATTCCATCTAAAACAAAAAAAGCCAACTATTTGAGCATTCTGTAAAGGTGAATTGAAAACTGTACCAAAATTTTAACTGGGGAAGGCATTTATTATCACTTTTACTATCTCTGCAGTCAGATAAAACCCAGTGGCAGACTTGGGACGAACTGGTTGAGCATCTGCAGTTTCTGTTGTCCAGTTATCAACATGTTTTAAGAGGTAAGCAGCGTTTGTTCATAAGTAGAGTTGTAGGAGGTCTCAATGAACATTTGTATTAATCATAGTTACACAGGGGATTCTAATTTGTTGACATTGTTCCTTGGTTGTAGGTAACTTATTATAAGAGATAAGAAATGACATAACCAGAGTCACCACTATGAAAAAGAATTCACATATTCTTGTTATGGCTGACAACACGTGGTCCTCATAGTTGTAAGATTGTGTAGGTAAGCAGAAGTCATCAGAACCTCCAGACTGGCCAACATGGTAAAACCCTGTCTCTACTAAAAATATAAAAATTAGCCAGGTGTGGGGGTGCACACTTGTACTCCCAGCTACTCAGGAGTTGAGGCAGGAGAATCGCTTGAACCCAGGAGGCGGAGGTTGCAGTGAGCCAAGATCGTGCCACTGCATTCCAGCCTGGGTGACAGAGTGAGACCCTGTCTCAAGAAAAAAAAAAAAAAGAAATCATCAGAACCTGAGAAGGACTCAGGAATGATCTAAAGAGCCCTGGCATCCTCCCTTAGCCTGTGCCACGGCACCTTTGCTCACTGACCGTGGACACTAAACATTGTAAACACCTGTCAACACAATGCAAGTACAGAGCAAATCAGGAGCAAGGTGAACATGTACATCTTGCAGAAGATGTAAGATACCCTAAGTCTATGAAAGTGGCTCTTCAGAGCTGCTCAGGTCACAGCAAAGCCAGTGATCAATGACGATATAGGAGAATTAGACCAGGTAATCCTCAGAAGGCAAATGTTGCCCAGGATAATGATGGAATAGCTGCTTCAAATGGGAATCATTTTATTAGCCAAGGATTAATGAGGCCTGTGGGAAAACTGAAGAACTGATGAACTATTAATTACTAGAGTAACGCTGCTAGGGGAGAAACGTGGCAGTCTTCCTGGATGCGATTGACGGAGAAAGATGCATCCTCATGTATATATGTTCTTGCCAAAAGTTCATGACCTCGATCTAATGGCAGGACACTTCAGACAAAACCAGAGTGAGTGACCTTTTCCAAATAACTGACCTGTACTTTTTTAAAGTGCCAGTGTCTTAAAAACAAAGACTGAGTTACTGTTCAAGATTTAAAAGAAACTAAACCGCATGAATAATAAATGCAATGTATGACCCTAGGCTGGATCCTGAACAGGAGAAAATAAGTCATAAATGGGGAGACAATGTTCCAGAAAGAAGAAACCCCATGTCCTAGAGCCTTGAGGCAAGAAGTTGCTTAGTGTGAGTCCAAGGAACATAGAACAAGCAAGGCTGTAATACATTATTCGGACAATTGGTAAAACTTGAATAGATTAGATAACAGTATTGTGTCAACATTAAATTCCCTATTTTTGATAATCATACTTGATTATGCTAGTAAATGTCCTTGGCCTTAGGAAACCCATTCTGAAGTATTGAGGGGTAGAGGGGCACAGTGTCTGCGACTTACTCCCAAATAGTGAAGGGAAAAAGTATGTAAGTGAAATGCACCTGCGCATGATCGTGTTGAGGTTGAGGTTGATTTAAACTCAGTAATGGCACTTGGGAAGGTAAAATAGCCCTCAGGCCAGGAACTGAGAAAGCTGTTGTAGAGACAGTTTAAAAAAAAAAAAAGCACTGGGTTTTAGACAGAAGGTCTGTGTTTAAATCCCAACTTCACCACTTACTCTATGTTGGACAGCTAACAGTTTCTTTATTCTATAGAATGGGGATGATAGTATGTAACTTGCAAGGATTGATTATTGATGAGTATGAGAAAAAAGTAATAAGTGTTCAATGTTCATTGAATCTGTCTTCCTGTGTTCCTGACCAGAAGTGGGCTAAGGGTTTTCTCTGTTTTAGACTCTTGTAACTAACACTTAAAAGAGTCCATTGTCCAGTCCATGATATGTGGTCGTGGTTTGTGCATTTTGTAGTGCCCTCAAAGAAAGGTGCGTGTCCTTCTCAGAACAAAGCCCCAAAGGCAAGTTCCATGTGTTTTTAGCCTCACTGAGGCTTATATAATTGTTTTGGAGCTCTACCAGAACGGTTAATATTAAATAGCTTGTTTTAAAGTACACCTTTAACATTTCTTGTTCCTTTCTATTTTGATTCCCAGGGAATACACCTATCATGGACAATAATGACTTAAGATGGAAATGGAATCTACTTTTATTACAGAGTATTTTTTATGTTTTGATAAGGGAGAGAAGGGCCTCAGACCAGTATATATTGACCAAGAATAAATGAAGTGTGTTCCAGTGCTGTTTTATCTTTAATGTTCGTTCCAGCTTCTTTGGGGTCCAAGAGTTAGGAAGGAGGAAAATTAACACTAGTAGTTTGAAAACATTGTTCTGCAAGGAGCACAGCTGAATGGTACCCTGCAATAGTCAGCGTCCTTGCCGGTCAGTAAGCATCTTACTGTGAGGGCCCCTTAGTCATCTCTGCCTTCTGAGAGTGGTCTGCAGATGTTGTTGGGGCATTTTGAGATCAGTCTGAGTTGTCTGACTCCAAAGAAGGGACGGGATTAGAGAGCCCAAGCTTGCCTTTTGTTTAGGGGAACTCTCAGCATGGAGGAAGAGAGGAAAAGAGATTAGGTAAATTCACCTGCACTGGCTTATATAATCCAATAACCTTGTGAAGGTATCCCCCCATCCCCCGCCACCCTGCCGTTACAGACGGGAAAACAAAGGCTAAGAGAAAAGTACATGCAGAGCCAGGATTCAAACAGGTCTGTCAGAGACATGGATTCTGGGCTGTCGGTTGGGCCTGTGTTCTTGTTCTTTGGTTTAGAAAATCAATCCCCCACGCCCCAGTTGCATAGCCATGTGGCTCAAGTTTCAGCCTCAGCAAAATTACAAAGTGCTGTCTGTCAGGGAGATTGTGAGTATGAATTCTAGGGATTTGAACATATAATATTTAAATGAACAAATGCATGCTTTACCTGAATCCCACTCAGCTGGCCAGCATAGCCCACAGAAGTCAGCCACAGTCATTCTGAGGACAGCAACACACACAGTCTTTCTGCAAGGAACCCTGTCCACAGACGGGGGAAAGCAGAAGCAGGTAGGATCAGTTCAATTCATATATTTATCCAGGCAACAGATATCTACTGAATGTCCTCTCTGTGCCTGGCTCATTGGGAAAACTTTAATGAATAAGACCAGTGTGGTCCCTGTCCTCATAAAGATTACTGTTTAGTGGAGAAATTGATCCTAAATGAATAATCACACAAGATCGGTTGAACCCAGGAGGCAGAAGTTGTAGTGAGCTGAGATCGTGCCACTGCACTCCAGCCTGGGTGGCAGAGAAAGACTCTGTCTCAAAAAAATAACTAAATAAAATAAGAGACATGAAGTAATGGTGTTAGCCAGGCAAATGGGGAGACAGGAGTTTTCCAGAAAGAAGGAACAGCACGTCCAAGGGCCTTGAGGCAAAAAGATGCTTAGTGAGTTCAAGGAACATAGAACAAGCTAGCAGGGCAAGGATGTAGTGAGCAAGGGGAGAATAACACAAAATGAGAGTAGAATAGTCGATGAGACAGGTTGTGAGGGGCCATCTTGGCCATACTAAGGAAATTCAGCTGGTTCTAAGAATGGAGTGAAGCCATCAAAGTGGTTCCAAGTAAGTAGTGTCGTGATCAGATCTGCAGATGTAAAAGGCTGCTGTACCTGTGTGTAGCGAATCATTTGGCAGAGGGCCAGAGGGGGTAATGGTGACAGGGGTGTGGCAAGGACAGTGGAGAAGGCAGTGGATGGGACAGAAGTACTTTGAAGATAACTTTGACAGGGCTTAAGTGACTAAGTCTGAAGGATGACTCCCAAGGTTCTGCCATTACTGACATGGAGAAAGATCTGCAGGGCAGATCAAGAGATCAGGTTTGACGTGTTAGGTAGGAGATTCCTATAGTGATGATGATGATGATGATGATAAAATAATAGCTAAGTCTCATATTGATCCAAAACTACTAACAATACTATCACCTGAAATGTCTTGAGCCAGGCATTATGCCAAACCCTTTTCAATGCTACATGTCCTCATACAGTGATCAGCAACCTCTGACATAACAACTCTCATCCCTACCGAAGCATAAAATCCAAGGCCTTGCTGACTGGACTAACAGGGCTGAAGTCCACTGGCCACGGTTTCCTCCCCCGTGGACAGTGCTGAGATGGGCACTGCTAACATCTCCTGCTTTAACTTTCATGCATGATTTAATAAACTCCAAATTCTTCTTGCCCCTAAGTTTCCCCGATTCCACCCAATTCAGTCAACTGTTTTTCCACTTCTTTCAAAATGGATTTTTTATATTTTTCAGAGTGGCACATGCCTTAAGAAAATCAAAGTCTACAAAAAGGCTGTTTTCCTCCTAAGACTGCTCTTAACAAGTTGCAAATGAAACAGATCATATTTCCCTATTTACAACCCTCTACATCTATAGATAACCTGTTTGCTCTCAAAGGCCAAACTCCACGTTATAACGGGGCCTACCCCACCTTCCAATCTCATCTAGTACTACTCTCCCTTTTATTACTCTGATTTTTTTTAAGTTTCTCAATTTATAAAGTCATTACCTTATGTTAGCTGAAACACTTTCAGTATCAAATGTAATTTTCATTGCTTTCCATGGATGCCATTAACATGTGCATATGCATCCCCAGTGCTTCTGCACAGTTCCGGAGGCTGGGAAGTCCAAGGTTGAGGGACTGCACCCAGGGAAGGCCTTGCTGTGTCCTCCCGTGGCAGAAGGCTTACTACCCTGGTTTTCTCTCTAGTTCTCAAAGCATGCTTTTCCTCAGGGCAATTGCACTTGCTGTTCTCCCTGGACTGCTTTTCCCTTTGACCTTTGCATGGTTGCCTCTTCATCCTTTGGTACTCAGCTCAGAGGCCTCCCTGGCTGGAGTGGGCTGCTTCCCTTATTCCCCCAGTGTTACTGTTTAATCACAGCATCTGATTTATTTCTTTGATTGCATTTGCCACAAGCTATAATATTGTTGGCTAACTTGTCAGCCTTCCTGTAACTAACATATCAGTCCACAAGGACTGGTCCCAAGTCTCTGATTCCACTGAGTCCCCAAACTTTAGCCCAGTTCCAGATATGCAGTAGGTGCTCAGTAAATCTGTGCTGTTTGAATGTTGAAAGGGCCTTGCACTTCATCTGAAGGCAGCTTTGTTTCCTGTGTTTCCAGACTTTTTGAACATGCTATTGTACACTCATTGTACTGCCTCGCAGATTACAGACTTTAGAGGGATTTTACTTTTCAGTCATTTCATCTAAAGGTTGAGAAAAAACATATCGAATGTATTACTTGAAAATGTAACCTGATATACCGCTTAATTTATTCTGTGTACTAAATCTGGACACAGTATAGTTCAGTCCTTTTAATAACTGTTAGTGAAAGTGCCATCATCCCCATTTAAGAAATGAGGAGACTGAGAAATGATGGTGTACTTATGTGCAACTGGAAGTCATCAAGTCCCCAGAACTCTCTCAATGCCTGATGTGACCTTGTGCTCATTTGCCTCAATTCCACACAATTCTAGAACCTACTGGGGCTGGCCTGTGGATTTGGGATGAGATACCTTTATAACTTTTGTTTCCCTGAGTATTTTCATTTTTAGACCTATGGAAAAGTTGAAAGAATAATACAATGAATGCCCATATATAAAGCATTTACCTTGATTCATTAGCTGCTAAGATTTTGACACATTTGCTTTATCTATTCATCCATTTATGTGCCATTTTTTCTGAAACAGTTAAGTTGTACCATCATAATTCTATTAAGTACTTCAGCATGTATCTCCTAAGCAGAAGGATATTATACTTCATACCACTATGCATTATTACACTCATGAAACTTGTTCTTTTTTTTTTTTTTTTTCTTTTTCCTGACAGAGTCTAGCTCTGTTGCCCAGGCTGGAGTACACTGGTGCGATCTTGGCTCACTGCAACCTCCACCTCCCAGGTTTAAGCGAGTCTCCTACCTCAGCCTTCCGAGTAGCTGGGATTATAAGCATGCACCACCATGCCTGGCTAATTTTTTTGTATTTTTAATAGAGACAGGGTTTCACCATGTTGGCCAGGCTGCTCTTGAACTCCTGACCTTAGGTGATCCATCCACCTCAGCCTCCTAACGTGTTAGGATGACAGGCATGATCCACCACAGCCAGCCATGAAACTTATTCTTGATAGATTATCCAATAGTGTCCCAATAATATCCTTTGTAGGTGGTTGACTTTGGATTGAGCCAGGATACAGTCAAATATGAAGCATTGGACTTAGCGGGCATACTCCTTGGTCTCCTTTAGTCCAGCACAGTTCCCAGCTTTTACTTGTCTTTCATAATAATTTTTTAAGAGTCTAGGCCAGTTATTTTGTAGAATGTCCCATAATTGGGATTACCTAATTGCTTACTCATGAGCACACTCATGTTAAATACTATTGACAAGAGCATGGAATAGACCAGGCGTGGTGGCTTGGTGCCTCACACCTGTAATCCCAACACTTTGGGAGGTCGAGGCAGGTGGATCGCTTGAGGTCAGGAGTGTGTATATGCTACACACACACACACATACACCCCTGAGACTGGGTAATTTATAAAGAAAAGAGGTTTAATTGGCTCACGGTTCTATAGGCATAAGGCGTAGCAGCTTTTGCTTCTAGTGAGGCCTCAGGAAACACAGTCATGGCTGAGGGGGAAGCAGACATGTCTTATGTGGCCAGAGCAGAAGAGTGAGGAGGTGCTACATACACACTTTGAAACCACCAGACCTCACAATAACAACTATCACTAGAATGGCACCAAGCAGATGGTGCTGAACCATTCCTGAGAAATCACCCCCATGATCCAACCACCTTCCACCAGGCCCCACCTCCAATATTAGGGATTACAATTTGAGATTATCTAATTGTTTACCCATGATCGCACTCACGTTAAATACTATTTGCTAGAACATGGATTAGATGAAGATGTCTAATTGTTTCCTCAGTATTTTCATTTTTTAGACCATTTTTTATGTAATCATAAAAAATGACAGATCCAAACCATATCACTTTTTTTAATGTAAAACTTCTTAAGGACCCTAGAGAGCCAAGAACAAAGGGCCTTTTGGAAGTAGAGTTACTGCAGGCACTCACACAGCCTTTGACTTGTATCCCTGTAGCTAGTCAACAAGTCTTTGCCAACACCCCACCTACCAAAATTAGACTTCTTCTTAAAAAACGAATAAAAAGCAGTTCAGAGCATCCAACTGACTGTTTCCCTCTTACAGAACACTTAAGGAGTTCCGTGATCGACCGGAAGGACTTAATAATCAAAAGGATTAAGCCCAAACCCCAGCAAGGAGATGACATCACAGTGGTAGACGTGGAGAAGCACATCGAGGCCTTCCGCAGCCGCCTGATCCACATGCTGGGGGAGCCTCTTGTCCCCCAACTCCAAGACAAAGTGCACTTGTTGAAGCTCCTGCTCTTCTATGCTGCAGACTTGAACCCTGACGCAGAGCCCTCTCAAAAGGGCTGGAGCAGCTCCTGAAGGCCTTCCAAGCACTGAATGCCAAGAATACCTCCTGAACTCTATCTCCAGCTACTTAGACGCTCTGAAAGTATGAAAAGTGGCTAAAAATCTTACAGGACCAAACCTATATTATCTAATCAGTAGGTTATAATTTCTAACTCTAGTAAATATCTTTTTTTGTTAAATAATCCTGTCCTAGCCTGTTCTCAAATATGACTTAAATATACAAGGTATATATATTTTTTAATAAATTATTTATCTATACTTTTTTGAAACAGGTTAATACTATGTGCACTACATGTTTAACATTTTCATTCAAGATGTGAAAAAATGCCTCTGCTGAACCCACTCTGTACACCAATATTATGCCATTCAAGGTACCAACGACCTGTTTCTGGAGAGAGACGCTCATTTTTCCCTAATGAAATATAAGCATTCTATGTTAGACCTGTTATATTGCCTATTAATTTGACTTTGTAATGAGGGGGGGTAAGAAACAAAAGGATCAAGTGTGTTACAAAACATTTGATGTTAAAAGGATACAATAAAAAGGCAATGGTTTTTCAAAATACCAAGTTCACTGTGACTCTGGGTAGGCAGAGTGGAAGAGCTATTGTTAAAGGACAAAAAAAATAGCCACATTTGAGAAAGTAGTAAGGATTTTTATTGTCAAAACAAGAGATCATACTAGAAGACACAAATAAATCAGACTCTAGGGCCTCTCTATGGAAAGGTCAGCTTCTTATACAGACAGGGTACTATCCAAAACAAAAAACGGGTATTTGAGACAGTGTTCAAGACAATGACTGAACTTGTACACGGTGAGGAGAAATTAAAAGGTGGTTTCGCTGTTTCCCTCCCTCAGTAAGGTTATGTGTTGCATAAAGGGATGAGGCTCATTTTGGTGAAAAATGCTTCCATACAGAAAATTTTGAATTCATTCACCTCCCCCGACAGACGTTCCAGTCCCTGACCTGAACAAGGAAATCAAAATAAGGTAACACCACTGGCTTCACATGAACCTCAAGAATATAATCTAACTGTACCTACCATATCCTTTACTTTAAAAAAGTTTAATGTCCATTTACCTATACCAAATCAGTAGACTGAACGTTCTGTCTTAGCAAGTTTTTAACCAAATTGGAGTTAAATTAATCTCACTTTAAAGTGCAAGAAAGGCTCTGATAGCCTAGTGTTTGTCCTGTGGCATAGAAAGAGGAGCACGCCTCCCGCAGCACTGGCCTGAGGCCCCACATGAAGAACTGGCTGCAGGACAGTGATCCATTACATCTACCAAAAAGCAGGGGGACTCAAGGTTCAGCCTAGAAAGAGGGATCCCTGCAAGTCTGGCTTTTACCTGTACCCAGGTCCCAAACAAATCCTGGGTCCCCTAACAGGTAAGACTGGAGCACAGCATCAGCCATCAACAGGGCCAGAGTCATCTTAGCAAATCAGTGAGCAACTCTAAGCTATGATTTGTCAATGCTCACACGGATAGTGATAAAGGAATCAAGAAGCCTGGGCTTTGGAACAGCACATACATTCTTTACCTAGTAAGCAGTGATCAAAGTTCTTACCTAGGGTAAATGATGAAAAAATAGGTAACGAGGTCCCCATTGAGCACTGCTGAGAATATTTAGTCTAACTTTAAAGTGATACAAAATGGCTTCTTCCATACAAGGGCAAGCTTTGCACTAATGTTTCTCAAAAACCAATTATGTCTCCAGCTCTGGCCTCAGTTTAACAGGTTTTTTACTTTATTTTTTATTTTTATTTTTATTTTTTTGAGATGGAGTCTCGCTCTGTCGCCCAGGCTGGAGTGCAATGGCATGATCTTGGCTCACTACAACCTCTACCTCCTAGGGTTCAAGCAATTCTTGTGTCTCAGCCTCCCGAGTAGCTGGGATTACAGGCGCACATTTTAGTAGAGACGGGGTTTCACCACGTTGGCCAGGCTGGTCTTGAACTCCTGACCTCAGGTGATCTACCTATCTTGGCCACTCAAAGTGCTGGGATAACAGGTGTGAGCCACTGCACCCAGCTGATTGACAGTTTTTAAATATATCTTTCCTATGTCAGAACCAAGGTAAAAGGGGAGTGGGGTGCAAGAAACCCTCTTCACCAGAATCCCTGGAGAGAAAGGTCTCTAGAAGCCAGTGGGTGTGAGCACATTCAAGTCACGGGGTTTGAGATTATGGGCCCGTGGTGGCTGTTTCTTCCCTTCCATCACTGGGACGTCCATCTTGGGCGGCTTCAAGGCTGCTGGATCTTCAGCCATTCGGTTAGCCTGGGCACGGATCAGTTCCATTGGAGAGGGCTTCTGGGCTCCTCGGTAGGCCTGGGTGGCAAAACTTCCTACAAAGTGAACCAGAGTGCAAATGATTTCAAAATCAGTAGGCAGCTCCTGAATTACAACATGGTAAGATGCCTGCCATGCTGCTTTCTTTTTTGAAAGCGCTGCCTTACCAGAATCATACTTCTGAAGGGATCTCGGTCCAAAGAGGCTCCACTTATCTGACAAGTTTCTGTCCTTATCTCCACTTCCAGAGTCCATGGTGCTAGGATTTGGGGCAGGTAAGGCTGTGGAAGAACCAGAAGTGAACCAGCCCCTGGAAGAGAAAGAATAAAACATATCCTAAATAATACCTCTTCCTTCACCCCTAGAAATGTCTCACACCAAAAGAACAGAATTTGAACTATCCCTTCTCCCTCAGAAACCACAGGCTTAAATACAACCTCGTCCGCCACCCTAGCTTTCCTAAAGCACACAGGTCCTCAGAAGGGTCACAGGAAGGGCTCACCTTGGCCTCTGCTTAGGTGAAGAGTGAGGACTGGTGCTGGGGGTGGACTGGGCTGATGCAGGCTGCCTCTCTTCTTTTGTTAGCTCTCCACTCTGTAGCTTTAGTTTCTGCTCCGATGGGTAAGAAGAGAGACTTTAAAAATGAAAGCAAATTCAAAACAGCTACGTCTGGATACAAACAATTTGGTTTGCATTCCAACTTTAGGCACAAGACATCTACAGGCGGAATGATTTTGGATTATCTGACACAGTCCTTTGTTCTTGCCGTACTAGATGGAACTCCATCTCCCTAAAAAATGTGTTCATTCTACACTATATCGCAAATATCCCTGTCTACACTACAACTTTTACTTTCAGAAAAGTGAAGCAGTTTCTCCACATTCACCCAGCCAGTAAAATGCAAGAGCCAGAACTCAAGCTGCCAGCCTTCTTGGCCTCTTAAGCAGGGCTTAGGCTCTTGTCTCACTGCTGCTCTTACCATGTACATGCCCTGCTATTCCCAGTCTCTCCAAGCCAAGACTCAGGCATGCTGCTTCTCTTCAGTAAATGCTTCCTCTGAGGAAGCTTCATTCTCTCCTTACCTCCCACGGTCAGCCACCCTGGGTTCCCTCAGCACCGTGAGCATTCCTCTAACTGACTTGCAGTCTAGCAGGGAGAGACAGGTCATCTCAGCTCTTCTAGAGCAAGGCTCCCATGTTGTCTCCTCCCTCCAGGCCTGCCTGCCACTGCTTAGCCCAAGCTGCATTCCAAACAATGATCACGTTTGAATTTTCTCAAACACTCAATAAGTTGACAATCTGTTACAAGATGTAAGTTACAGCTAGCATTTACGGGCAAGACACAGAAAACGGGTCAACCAAAGTCAATCCTACCATTATATAAGGTGAATTGCTCAAATAGAATTCTCACTGACCTATCCTGGAAAGTTCTGTTAAGTGTCAAAGGCTGATGGTGCCCCTCTCTGGAAGCATCTGTCTTGTTAGAAAGCTTAAACTGGCCACCAGCCCAACCCTGATTTCCTATAGCAGTAGTTTGAAACCTAGCCTGCAGAAGAATCATCTGGAATGCTCACTACGAAATGCAAACAGGGCCAGGCGCGGTGGCTCACACGTGTAATCCCAGCACTTAGGAGGCTGAGGCAGGTAGGTCACATGAGGTCAGGAGTTCTAGACCAGCCTGGCCAACAGGGTGAAATCCCATCTCTACTAAAAATTAGCCGGGCATGGTGGCACATGCCTGTAACCCTAACTACTTGGAAGGCTGAGGTGGGAGGATCGCTTGAACCCAGGAGGCGGAGGTTGCAGTTAGCCAAGATCTCAACACAGCACTCCAGCCCAGGTGACTGCAAACAGGCCACAATGTTTTATATCCCCACCCACAGACCACCAGATCCATGTTATTCCTCCTTCCATATACTGTACACCATGATCCTTTCCTGCCTCTTGTGCTCTCCTCATCATGCCCTCATCATATACCCTGTTCAGAACTCTTAAAGCTTGGGACAAGCCTGGATTCTGACTCACCCTTGCCTACATAAGCCAGCCCAAGTTTCTTAACTGTAATTGTGTCCCTTCACAATCTGCCCCTGACTCCCTTATGAGCCCCTTCAGGAGCCAGATTTCCAAGCTGCTTTGGAATAAGGAGGAAAAAGCCAACAGGAAGTAAGGCATCAGGAGACTTGGGTTCGGGTACTATGAGTGGCTGAAGAGATGACCTTGAATCCCAATCTCCTCATTTACAAAATATGGAGAAGAGCATCTGCCCCAAAAGGTGATTGTGAGGATGAAATGAATGCAAGTGCTTCACAAATCACAGAGCGCCATCCAGTATGAGTGGCCTTCTCTGACAGAAAGTCATTTGAAACTATTCATTCAAATATCTGGCTACCACTAAATTAACCCTTACCAAAATTCTTCATTTATAGAAATGAAAATAGCAAAAACATTCCAACTCCACATTTGATTTTAACTCCTTAAGAATTAAATGCAGAGCAGGATGTTCCTTTCCAGTTAAACTGTTACCTCTGTTGGGGCTGCCCAGTTCTCCCCAAGATACTCCACATTTGCTTTATGGTTCATAAAGTGCCCATCTGTATACGGAAGCTGAGACTCTCACTTGATCCTGCTAACCAGAAGTAGCAAAACAGACCCCCACTGTATAGGTGGATAAGCAAAAACTACAAAGCTAAGAGCTCTGGGGCGAGACTAACTCCACGCCCCCAACTAACTGAGCTGGTAACTTCGAAACCACAGCCACATTTCAAGCCATGAACACTGAAGGTTTTGTTTTTTGAAAGTTCCTAAGAGCTTACGTGGAGTGCTTCTGCCACTCGAAGGTACTTGGTCTCCTCGGTGGTGAGGCCCTTGTGGGGTGTGTAGCCAGCATCTCTCAGCCCTGCCTGTCGCCCAAAATGCTGAATGCTTTCCTGGGTCTGTTCTGGGAACAGAGGAGATGATAGTCACACCCATTCCCCTCTCCCATCACAAAATAGGGAAGACAACATGGATATCTGCTGTTCTCCCCAGAAGCAAGAGACCACAATGACAATCCAGAGAAGAGGAGAGTTCCCCCAGAGAGGCACCGTAGCAGTAATTCTGAACCTCACACAAAGGTTCTCTAGCCAGAAGGAAGCCTTCCCTCACACCAAGCTGAAGAGGTTATTCCTAAAGGGATAGCTGAAGAAACTTGAGGTCAATACTCGCACACTCCTCTTAATTATACACGGTGACATTTTCTTTGTATTGAGAAATGCAACATGGGGCTGGGCGTGGTGGCTCACGCCTGTAATCCCAGCACCTTGGGAGGCCAAGGCAGGCGGATCACCTGAGGTCAGGAGTTCAAGACCAGCCTGGCCAACATGGAGAAACCCTGTCTCTAGTAAAAAAAAAAAAAAAAAAAAAAAAATGCAAATATTAGGCCAGGGGCAGTGGCTCATGCCTGTAATCCCAGCACTTTTGGGAGGCTGAGGTGGGCGGATCACCTGAGGTCAGGAGTTTAGACCAGCTTGACCAACATGGAGAAACCTCATCTCTATTAAAAATACAAAATCAGCTGGGCATGATGGCACATGCCTGTAATCCCAGCTACTTGGGAGGCTGAGGCAGGAGAACTGCTTGAACCCAGGAAGTGGAGGTTGTGATGAGCCGAGATCATGCCACTGCACTCCAGCCTGGGCAACAAGAGCGAAACTCTGTCTCAAAAAAAAAAAAAAACACAAATACACAAAAATTAGCCATGCATGGTAGCAGGCACCTATAATCCTAGCAACTTTTGGGAGGCTGAGACATGAGAATCGCTTGAACCTGGGAGGCAGAGGTTACAGTGAGCCAAGATTGCACCATTGCTCTTCAGCCTGAGTGCCAAGACCAAAGTCCCATCTCAAAAAAAAAAAAAAAAGAAAAGAAATACAACATGGAATCACTTGAGGTCAGGAGTTCAAGACCAGCCTGGCCAAGATGGCAAAATACATCTCTACCAAAAATATATAAATTAGCTGAGCGTGGTGGTGTGTGCCTGTAATCCTAGTTATTTGGGAGGCTGAGGCAGAAGAATCACTTTAACCCGGGAGGCTGAGGTTGTAGTGAGCCGGGATAGTGCCATTGCACTCCAGCCTGGGCAACAGACTCTGTCTCAACAACAACAAAAAAGAAACGCAGCATGGACAAGGCGGCTGATATCCCAACACAGTAAAAATTCTCCGAATATAAAACTTTCTAAGAGAGATGCACCACCCTCATCACCCACACAAAAACTTTTGCCAAAGAGAAACTGACCACATCCAGGCTAGATGGCACCAAGGTACCATTCAGATTCAAACGGCCTGCCTTGAATTAGCCAGAGTCTACTGACTCCACGTTTCTCCTGTGTGAAAAGGCCCTTCCTGGTGCCTGGCACAGCTGACATACTCAACACTCCTTCAGTCTGACTTGATTATCTCAGAATAAATAAGTGTTCTGCTGTGGAATGAATAACGGCTGACTTTCTGCTTAATCTGTACACAAACTACAGAATACACTCTTATATACAGCTTGTGGCAGCTGTGGACCTCAAGTCCGGATATCAGATACATTTTACGACTTAAGTCATTCCTCTTCTAAGGAGGTATTTCCATCAGAAATAGAAGCAAAGAAAAACTAAGTGCATAAGGATATTCTCCAGACTTACCAGGTAGTCACTTGAAAATCTAAAAAGAAGGGATTTCATGAATTACAGTATACCAATACCACGAATTTTCTTTTTTTGAGATAGAGTCTCACTCTGTCACCTCAGCTGGAGTGCAGTGGCATGATCTCAGCTCACTGCAACCTCCACCTCCCCGGTTCAAGCGATTCTCCTGCCTCAGCCTCCCGTGTAGCTAGGACTACAGGTGTGCACCACCAGGGTCTCACTGTGTTGCTCAGGTTGGTTCTCAAACTCCTGGGCTCAAGCGTTTCTCCTGCCTCGGCCTCCCCAAGTGCTATGATTACAGGCCTGAGCTACCATGCCCAGTTGGTAAACTAGTTTCATTAAAGTTAAATTTGTTTCTTAGAACAATGACTAAGTTTTGTAACATGGCTAGAACACATTCTCAAGCTTGTAAAATAAAAGTAGTGTTGCTGGTTCAACAGGTGTGAATAAGAGAAAACCAAAGTATAGGCCAGGTGCGGTGGCTCACACCTATAATCCCAGCACTCTGGGAGGCCGAGGTGGGCAGATCACAAGGTCAGGAGTTCGAGATCAGCCTGGCCAACATAGTGAAACCCTGTCTCTCCTAATACAAAAATTAGTCAGGGGTGGTGGCACCTGTAGTCCCAGCTACTTGGGAGGCTAAGGCAGGAGAATCGCTTGAACCCCGAGGCAGAGGTTGCAAAGAGCAGATACCACACCAATGCACTCCAGCCTGGGGGACAAAGTGAGACTCTATCTCAAAAAAAAAAAAAAGAGAGAGAGAAAACCAAAGTAAGAGTTTGGACTTTTGGTTCTTGGTAAATTCACTAGGAATTGTGCGAGACAAACTGATGCCCTCCTGGAGAAGATAAACAAGGGCTTCTGACTTCAGAAATGAGTCAACCAAGGAGAACCTCTACGTACCTTACCCTGGTAGAGGCACTACTGCTGACAAGCAGAGCCATGTATCTAATTGTTAACTTCCCCCAGCAACCTGAGAAACCCTCCAGAGGAAGAAGTTTAGCTAACGTGTTATAAGGTTAAAAAAATGCAAGCTCGCCTATCAGGGTTCATCAGGACGACCAATCATACATTCTTAAGACGAAAGGCACTAAGTGGACCTGGTCCTCTTCCTGGGAGACCAACTTTGAGCTGTTTAATTAAAAAAAAAAAAACTGGGGCAAGTGGGAAATGCCTCAATGTTTTGCCTTCTCCAGCAGAGCTCGAAACAGTAACAGCAGCAGCTGCCAGCCACCGAGCACTGGGCCGTCCGGTCCTCACCTCAACCTCAACCTGCCAATTAAATTCCCGATTTTAAAGCAGGGCAAATAGACCCTATAGTTAAGTAACTTGCCCAAGTCCACAGTGACAGATCTAAGAAAAAATGAGATTGAATCAACAAAGCAGCAGGAATGCACCTAAATCAGATGAGATGCTTAACATTTGACAAATCTTCCACCTAATGGAGCTTCAGTACTGACATGACTCAGCAGCCAAACTGACATTTGTCAGGACAAGGCAAGGTGGGCATATTGCAGAATCATCTACAGTCGGCTTGTAGGGAGCCTCAACTCCTCCCCGCCCCGGTGGCACTCTACGCAGAGGGTGAAGAGTGCTTACTTGTGATCAGAGAATTCATGATGACATGAGTAGCCTTAGCCTTCACCACTGGGGCCTTGTCCACACTGTCAATGGCTGATGACAGCGTCACGGCAGGGGAGGGTAGACTGGCCTCTCCTTCCTCCACCTGTTCAAGAGAGGTACAGCACAGAGCACTTAAGCAGGGCAGGGGAGTCACACACCTAAACTCACTCCTCTGGGGAGGATGTTACTGAAATCACATTAATCTGGTAAGTGAGGTAACAGTTGAAGGGAGGAGTTGGTCATCTCCATCCAGCTAGATAGGTGTTATCCATAGTGACAACAAAGACATTATGTGAATAGTCCACATTTACAAAAGTGGGAAAGCCAGAATTTGAAGCTCTGAGGTCCACTACCTCCCTAGACTATGACCTTCCAATACACTACAGCACTGTGCCAGTGCAGAAGAAAAGCCTATTACGAAGCAGTGACCACATAGCAGGCACTGTGCTAGGTCTTAATTAATGAGAGCACTGGCTGTTTTTCAGCCTGTGACAAGCATTAGAATCACCTGGAGGCTTGTTGAACAGGCTGCTGGGCTCCACCTCAGTTTGATTCAGTAGGTCCCGGTTGTTCTGGGGTGGAGTTCAATAATTTGTTTCTAATGAATTCCCAGGTGATGCTGATGCTGTGGATCCCAAGACCACAACTTGAGGACCACTGCTCCCAAGGTTCAAGTAACGGTCTTTTGAAACAAATAAAAAAATCTACTTAGCTCCTAATTTTTAACATGCAAGAGCTGGGAGCCTCCACCTTCTGCAACTGAAACACCTGATACCTTGCTCAAGCCTAGCAGGGAGGAAAGAATAAGGCTTACTCTTTATTTTATGCTTATCTGGAAGAACTGATAAGATGGTTGCAAAGGGGAGACAGATAAAAAGTACTGAAAATGTTGTATCCTTACTAAAAAATGGAATTTATACCTTTAAGCTGTGACCTTGAGTAAAACCTGAGCCTATGTTTCCTTACTGGGAAGATGGTTGATTCCTAACATGGGAAGAGTTAGGGCAAATAAAAGACTGCATGCACCGAGTCAAGCGGCGGTCTCCTTTAGAGCAGCTGTTCCAAGTTGTCAGCTGTTTCGGCTGAGGCCCCACAGAAACCTAGAAGCCTGCTTATCCCTTGCCTTGTGGAGCCATCAGCAGGGTGTGTGGCCTGGGAAGTGCCGCCAGAAGCCCTGTCACCTCCTGCTCTGGACCTAAAGCCCACTGCTCTGATGTCGCTCCTTGCACTTTTGCTACTTGTTACATGGAATATTCTCTCCTGAACAACTGACTCTCAGTAGATAACTGATACAGGGAATATTCCCCAGAGCTGTAGAGGCACTTTCCTAGAAAGGAGCTTTCTGCCCTGAGAGTATATTGGAGGGTGGGGAAAAAACCAGTCATTAGAAAGAATCAAATATGGCTCTACAAAGAGAACGTGACAAGCCTTTGCATCCCCTTTATTTAATCCCCAAAACACCTCTACGACACCCCAACTCTTAAAGGGAGACACTGGGGCTCCGGGTAAAGTTGTGTGCCCAGGGCGTTGCTAGGACAGACCACTTGGGATTCACGCCAAGGTCTATTTCAGTGGACCCTTACTGTGTACTGCCTGTCAGGCCCTGAGCTATCATATGGCTCAAAGTTCAGAGAAAGTGGAGCTACAGGGTAAACACCCTATGTGAACTTGGCAGGCCTACTTTATCCAGGCAACAGTATAACCTTTTTTGTATTACTGGTGGCTGGAGAGTCAGAGGTGAGAAATGTCCCTGAGGTCAGGAAGCACAGGCTCCAAAAAAGCGAACCTACGAAACTGGACTGCACAAAGGACTGTGAGGTGTATTAGGAAGGGCCTGAGGAAGGAGAGTTACAGAGGACGGCCATGGCAAAATGCAGCTGAGGCTGGAGAAACAGCATGAAGAGAGGCACAGCACGTGTTCAAGACAGGGCCAATTTTTTTCCCCAATCACAAAATGAGCATCTTTGGGGAATCTCTGCCAGGCCCTCTGCTGGATCCTGCAGATAGAGTACAAACCTAGACATGGCCCCTGTCCTCAGGAAGCTAATGGAGGGTGAGAAAGCAATGCAGGGATGGTAACAGGGACCATGATACCGTGGAGAGCTCAAAGGGAGAAGTGATGGCCTTATCAGGAGGATGGAGACGTCAGAAAAACTGTCACGGAAGAGTCTTTTGAGTTTAGACTTTAAGGATACCATTTTTCAGGCAAATGGAGTGGGAGAAGGGGTGAGAGAACAGGATGCGGATGGTAAATATCTTAAACAATCAGGGAAGTGTGAGCCAAAGACTGAGAGACAGAAAATATGCTGCTAAGTGCAAGAATTGTAGGTAACTTGCACGGTTCAAGCACTGGGCAGGAGAGCTGGGGAGAGGCAGGCAGGACTTAGATCACATGGAACGTGGCTGAGTCTGGATTTAGCTCTGCAGGGAATGGGAAGGGGAATATGGAAGGGTCAGGGGCAGACAGGGCCATTCTAGTTTTGAATTAAAAAGAAAAAAAACCTGGCCAGGCGTAGTGGCTCATGCCTGTCATCCCAGCACTTTGGGAGGCCGAGGCAGGCAGATCACAAGGTCAGGGAATCAAGACCATCCTGGCCAACATGGTGAAACCCCATCTCTACTAAAATACAAAAAATTAGCCAGGCATGGTGGTGGGCACCTGTAGTCCCAGCTACTCAGGAGGCTGAGACAGGAGAATTGCTTGAACCTGGGAGGCGGAGGTTGCAGTGAGCCGAGATTGTGCCATTGCACTCCAACCTGGCGACAGAGCAAGACTCCGTCTCAAAAAAAAACAAAAAGAAAGAAAGAAAAGAAAAGGAGGAGGAATTAATTTTAAAAACCATCTACTGGGTACAGTGTACACTATTCAGGTGACAGGTGCACTAAAAGCCCAGACTTCACCACTACACAATTCATCCATGTGAACAAAACCACAGGTAATCCTAAAGCTATTGAATTTTTTTTTTAATGAAATAAATGAAATCTTTAAAAAAGTAAAAAAGACATCAACTATAACTGAGGCACAGAAAACACATACAGGGGTGGTTGCCGCCCGATTCCATGGGCACAGAGAGCCGCTGAAGGCTTCTGGAGCAGAGGAAGGACAAAGGGGTTGCATTTGCCGGAAGTGGCCAGCAGGGTCAGATACCTTGGCGAGGTGCTGATACTTGCGCTCTGGAATCACTGGCTTCCAGGGGACACTGCCCATGTCCGATGGAGGAGGAGTCATGGGCGCAGGGTCCTCGAGGGTATCATCATAGCTGAGTGCCCGGCGGTATATCCCGATGGGCAGGGACATCTTGCCTAGAGGCCCACTAGCCTCAAGAGCTAAGAACAGAGACACCTGTCAAGACAGGTTCAGCAACTGGACATACCAGTAGCTTTAAATTAATCTGCAGGAAGGAAAGTTCTGAAATACTCTTGTTCTCAGACAGAGCAAAAATAGCTTGTTCTGGAGCAGCTAATCCCAACCAGGAAAGGCCAATCCCTTCCTCTATGCCTGACACTTTGGGTGGTCCACCTACCCACTCGGGCATCCTCACCCTTTTTTTTTTATTTGTTTAGACACACAGTCTACGTTGCCCAGGCTGGAGTGCGGAAGCACCATCACGGCTCACTGCAGGCTCAACCTCCTGGGCTCAAGTGCCTCAGTCTAGTGAGTAGCTGGGATTCTTATAGGCATGTGCCACCACGTCCCGCTAATTTTCATGGATTAGGAAACCTGAAGTTCCATTTAAATGTACTTGGCCACAACTTCAAAGTACAGTTTGGAATCAAACCCCAAAACCATCTGATTTCAAAGCTGTGTCCTTTATGCCACAGAAGCCATCCTCTACTGCAATACTAAGGCTCTCAATTCATGCAAGACTGAGGACATGAAATGACAGAGGATACGAAGTTCTCATTCCCATTTCATAGATGAGGAAAATAGGGCCTAGGGGTAAAGTGAGCAGCCCAAGTTCATTCAAAAATGGCCACCTGGGACTCAACCAAAGTCTGTGAATCCTCTACCTTCCTTTCCTCACCAAAGAAAACAAAAGCACTATAAAAAATGTTGTCTGGCATCATCTGTAGTTTCAAATATTCTGTATGACTTATTTAAACAATAGAGTCACTTTCCATCATAGAAATTACTGACAACCAGTCTCGCAAACCACCACCAGCTCATCCTGCCATTCCTGTCTACTGGAACTGATCCCCAGCGTGTCTGGCTGTGATGCAGCCACCCCATTCAAGGACACTCTCAGCTGTGCCAGGCCAGGGAGCCAAGTTCATTGTATTTGGTTTGCTAATCCTTCCATATCAGAACTAATATCAAGAGCCTACCTTAAAGGTGAAATTTTCCTGTTGCTAAAATCAACATAATCATACTCTCTAAGACATTAACCTGCCTGACAATAAGTCCAAAACCACAAAAGATTTCATATAAATGGCAAGGGGACCAAGCAGCTACCATTATTATTACTATTGCTCCCAATAATAATTAACAAAAGCATAGAAATAAAAAGAGGATTAGTGGTTGCTGGGGGCGGGGAATGAGGATATGACTGCTAACGGTATGAGGTTTTCCTCTGGAGGTGATGAAAATGTACTGTAATTTGGCCAGGTGTGGTGGCTCACGCCTATAATCCCAGCATTTTGTGAGGCTGACGTGGGCAGATCACCTGAGGTCAGCAGTTCCAGCCTGGCCAATATGGCAAAATCCCATCTCTACTCAAAATACAAAAAAATAGCCAAGCGTGGTGGCATGTGCCTGTAGTACCAGCTACTTGGGAGGCTGAGGCAGGAGAATTGCTTGAACCTGGGAGGCAGAAGTTGCAGTGAGCTGAGACCACGCCACTGCATTCCAACCTGGGCAACAGAGCGAAACTCCATCTCAAAAAAAAAAAGAAAAGAAAATATGCTGTAATTAGATTGTAGTGTTGTTTGCACAACCCTGTGAATATACTAAAAATCACAACATCGTTCACTTTCAATGGGTGAATTTTATGGTATGTGCATAGCATCTCAAACATACAAGCAAATAATAATTACTAAGTCTTCCTCCTGGCTAGACAATTACATCCCTCGTCTTATCTAATCCTCATTAAGCAGATGTTCTTCCCATTTTCCAATTTCCCATTGTTGCGATCAACTTGCCCAATATCACCCAGCTCGAAAGAGTGCGCTGGGAACTGGAACACAGACCTAGGCCAGTGCGCGCACACTGCATGCAACACACTACAAAGCATTCGCCAAATGGGCACAACCCTACAGCTCATGATGGCTACACAGAGTTTACGGTAATCACAGCAACAATGGAAGACAAACTAAAACAGAGCTGATGATGTTAAGACTAGCAATAGATCTATATTAGGGAATACAGGAGACTTCTATTAATCCACCTATTTGGGGAGCAATTTCAAAAAAATCTTAGACTCCCACTGAACAGCCATCCTAAAAGTAATAAAGTTGGCTAATACTTACTAGAAAATATGTTCCTATAAAAAGAGACCAAATGCATTCTGGGTAGTAAACGCATATTTATCACTAATTTTTAACTCCCATTTTTACATATTTTGTTTAATCTTTCACAATCCTAAGAGATAGGAACCATCATCTTTCTTTATCATAATACTTTACTAAGAATCAGAAATTGAGTGACTCAAGCTTAATTAAAACTCACTTTCCCTACTCATGAAACAATTCAAGGAGTGACTGATGGTGTCAGTAACCCAGACATTGACTCATTAAGGGTTGCTGTGAGCATTTTCATGATTAAGTTCAATCTGCCATTTAAGCAGGCTGGTGCCTTTTTACCAAGACTTCCATCTCACCTCCCCACCACCACCAAAAAGGTGAGTTTAATCACTTTGGTACATACTACAAGAACTGCACAACTTACTCTGAATTCTTACTTGATAACTGTAGTAAAGTAATAAATTTAACATAATACCCTTAAATGAAGTGGCTGTTCTCTTTAAGTTAGGTTAAAGTTTCATACTACGGCTGAGCTGCTAATAAAATATTTAAATGATGCCAATCTAAGGCTGGGCACAGTGGCTCACGCCTATAATCCCAGCACTTTGGGAGGCTGAGGAGAGTGGATCACCTGAGGTCAGCAGTTCATGACCAGCCTGACGAACATGGAGAAACACCATCTATATTAAAAATATAAAAATTAGTTGGGTGTGGTGGCAGACACCTGCAATCCCAGCTACTCAGGAGGCTGAGGCAGGAGAATCACTTGAGCTCAGGAGGCAGAAGTTGCAGTGAGCTGAGATCACGCCACTAGATTCCAGCCTGGGCAACAAAGTGAGACTCCGTCTCAAAAATAAAATAAAACTGGCCAGGTTCAGTGTCTCACACCTGTAATCCCAGCACTTTGGGAGGCTGAGGCAGGCGGATCACAAGGTCAGCCATTAGAGACCAGCCTGGCCAATATGGTGAAATCCGTCTCCACTAAAAATACAAAAATAGCTGATCATGCCACTGCACTCCAGCCTGGGCTACAGAGCAAGACTCCGTCTCAAAAATAAATAAATAAAATAATAAAATAAGCCAATCTATTAAGTCTCAATACTCGCCTAGTGGCAGAGATTAACCATTAATAAATATGTAATTCAGATAAAATGGTTTCTGTCTAGCTTAAAACATTAATAAGGGCAAAACACGATTTTACCAAAAAGAATTAGGTTTACCAGGCACTTCTGGTTGTCTTGAAGCCATTGAAAGACTGGGATCCAGTTGCTTTTTCTATATAGAATTCCGAGCTGAGTCCCTGCCACCTAATAAAATAACAAAGGGCATTTTCTTATGGTGAATACCAAAGAATAGTGCAAATGCTGTTCTTCCGACAGGCACATAGAATTTTATGGCTGACAAGGTTGAAACACACATACAAGAGCCAATGGGTGACAAAGATGGCAATGAAAAAAGGATAAAGTCAAAGTTCTCACCACTCTCGTGGCTGATCTGAACACCTGTGAGATGACAGAGCTAAGACGTCATACATGGTGAAAAAGTCACCTTACCACAGTGAAATGATGTGACGACTAAGCTGACAGACAGATGTTAATGAGGAACATGGTCCAGCTGCTGCAAATTAGCAAAGCTTCCCAGGAAGAGTCCATCCAGAGGTTCTAATAACAACAAACAGCCAGCATTGGAAAAGCCCATCGGAGTCTGACACTTGTTTATTCCCCACAACAACTCTGCAAGGTCTATTACACTCATTTCATTTTCTTAACTCACAGCAAGCGGCCAGATACCACAGTAGGGAAATTCACTCTTTATTGCTAACACTATAAACTATTTATAGCGTTTGTCTTGTCTTTTAATCCTTGCAGAAAGATGACAAAGCAGACATTATTTATCCCAATCCTAATTTTTTTTTTTTAATAAGCTATCTCTTACATGAAGGATAGCCGAAATTTAAAGAGAAGGAAACTGGACCCAGGAGGGCAGATCACTTGAGGTCAGGAGTTCAAGACTAGCCTGGTCAACATGGTGAAACCCCGCCTCTACTAAAAATACAAAAATTAGCTGGGTGTGGTGGCGGGCGCCTGTAATCCCAGTTACTCGAAAGGCTGGGGCAGGAGAATCGCTTGAACCCGGGAGGCGGAGGTTGCAGTGAGTCGAGATCACGCCACTGCACTCCAGCCTGGGCAACAGAGTGAGACTCGGTCCCAAAAATAAAAAAAATTTAAATTTTAAAAATAAGGAGAAGGAAACTTAAAATCTGAGGAGTTAAGTAAATTTGTCCACGGTCACAGATAAGTGGCCCATTTGCAAGGCAGGTAGTTTCATGCCCAGTTTACACGGTAGTTAAAACGAGAGCCTGAGAAAGTTATTCTACTATTTTTCAGCTTGCTATACTGTCCCTCTATTCTGATAGGGCTCAGAGAGAGCAAACCAGTTATTGACAGTTCATTAAGAATGTCGCAAAGGCCGAGTTCAGCAATCCTCCCTATCCAGAGAGCATTCCCGCCCCAGACATATCCCCTTACCTTTTCCCTTTCCCTGTGCCCCCAGCCCCCAGCTCACCGCTCCTCTGCGTCTACTTCACAAGATACTAGACGGTGCCGCCAGGATTTGAAAGGCCGGCTGCTTTTCCCACCCCTCCAGGCCAAGATTAGGGCCAGGACCCTAGCCTGAGGCTCCCGAGGGTGGGGCAAGGCGAGGGCTTGGGAGATGAGGCTGAGGACAAGCAGCGGGCTGGGCTGGTCCCAGGAAGCGGAGGGGAAGCCTGTACGGGAGCTGCAGGGTATCCCCGGAGAGAAGCACCATTGCGGGGACCCCAGACAGCGGAACCAGGGGGCAGCCCGGCCGAGCTCGAAGCCGGGCTGAAGGGTTAAGGGGTGGGGCAGAGGTGAGCGGCTTGGAGGGGCCCCGAGACCGGGCATCGCCGGAAGCGTCCCTCCCGATCCGCAGAGAACGCAGCCCTAGGGAGGGCCCAGGCCCGCCATCAGTTCACCTGTTATCCTGCTGCCGCGGGGCTGCCTGCGGCCCGGAATCCAGCACTAAAAAGGTTCCGAGGGCCCACGTCTCCCGAGAGGCTGTGGCGCAGTCTGGACCCAAGCCATGGTGAGAGCGGCGGCGACAGAGAAGGTCTCCGGGACCTACCAGGAAGCACTGCCCGCCGGGCAGGCAGGCAGCCCCTGTGATAAAGCCTCCGGAGACCGCGGAATCTCGCGCGAGACTTGGCCGACATGCGCTCGGGGCATACTGGGAGTTGTAGTCCACCATCACGAGACCCCACGCCCTTCGCTACCCAGCGGGTTGCCTAGCCGCAGCTCTCAGTGTGGAATCCTCCAGCCCCGAAAGGAAACACCACCCTTCACCACCACTTCCTCTGCCCCTGTGCTGTGCCTGGGTCCGTGACAAGCTAAGGGAAGACAGAGATGGCATAGTAAAATGACACCCACAAACCTAATCCCTCAAGGCTCAAAAAGGGCTGCCAAGTGCCAGCACTTGTCATCCTATTTTTTCCACTTCACGGAGGTGAAGCTGAGACTGGGAGAGATGAAAAGTCACTTTGATTAATAAGCGGTGTAGTGAGCACGGACTGTCTTCCAAAAACAGCGGGGATAGGCAGGGTTCATACTAGTAACTGAACCAAAAAGGGGAACCGACCTCACCTGCCTCCCCTAGGAAAGGCGATCCTAATATCATTTCTCTATTACACTAAGGAAAGTGAGGCTTAGAGGCACCAGCTAAGGCGTCAGTAACATCCTGAAGGAGGACTGCTCTTATCCCTAAAGGGTTCACAGAGAAGACAAAGCCACTAAGTTAAAGCAGAAGTTGCAAAAATCTATCCAGGTTTCTACCCCAGTCCAAAGCTTGCCGTCAAGACTCATCTCAGGAGGGCTATGAGTGGTGGTGAGGGGTGGATATGACATTTAGATTTCAGCATTTGAGGCTTCCAGGCATACTGGCAGAACTGAGAGGCCTTGCTAATACAACTTTAAACTGTTTAAGCTGTTTCCAGACCAGGGTGCTTGAGTGCACTACAAATTAAAGTCTTTAATGAATTATATAATTAGCTTAGGAATAGCACAATTATATTGCAGCATGATTGTGTGTGTGTGTGTGTGTCAAAGGTGTACTTTTGTCAATTTCGAGCTTTTAAAATATGCCATATTTTTAACTTCTGTGGAAGCAACGTTGGCACCTTGCTCCTTATCCACCACAGTAAGGGATGTATATCACATCTCAGTAAGAAAAGGAAGAAATAGCACCTTGCACTTTTATATAGATCATAAGGTGGGATCATCTCATTTATTTCTTAGCCACAAATGTATGAAAACTTAAGACTTTCCTGGAAGCTACTGACTCTGATTAAAACAACTTTGTCTGGGCACAGTAGCTCACGCCTGTAATCCCAACACTTTGAGAGGCTGAGGTGGGTGGATCACCTGAAGTCAGGAGTTCAAGACCAGCCTGAACAGCATGGCAAAACCGTGTCTCTACTAAAAATACAAAATCAGCCAGGCATGGTGGCAGACACCTGTAATCCCAGCTACTTGGGAGGCTGAAGCAGGAGAATCACTTGAACCAGGGAGGCAGAGGCGGCAGTGAGCTGAGATCACACTACTGCACTTCAGCCTGAGCTACAGAGTGACTCCGTCTCAAAAAAAAAAAAAAAAAAACCTTTATCCCTGTTATTTGTGGTACCAATGTCTGAAGCTGTCATGGTCTTGGTGGATAGCACCTATATAAACTTTTTTTTTTTTTTTTTGACACAGGGTCTCACTCTGTTGCCCAGGCTGGAATTCAGTGACACAATCATGGCTCACTGAAGCCTTGACCTCCCAGGCTCAAGCAAACCTCCCACCTCAGCCTCTCGAGTAGCTGAAATTACAAGTGTACTCCACCATGCCCAACTTTTCTTTTTGTAGAGTTGGCATTTTGCCATGTTGCCCAGGCTAGTCGAAAACTCCTGGGCTCAAGTGATCGTGATCCCCCTACCTCAGCCTCCCAAAGTGATGAGATTACAGGCGTGCACCGCCACACCCAGCCTAACTAAACTTTTAATCTTAGCAATTTTGTGGGTTTTCCCCTCTACATGGGTGTTATTTTTCAGGAGGAGCTAATTTTTTTTTTTAGACGGAGTCTCACTCTGTTGCTTATGCTGGAGTACAGTGGCACGATCTCGGCTCACTGCAACCTCCGCCTCCCAGATTCAAGCGATTCTTCTGCCTCAGCCTCCTGAGTCACTGGGATTACAGGCACGTGCAACCATGCCCGGCTAATTTTTGTAGAGATGGGGTTTCACCATGTTAGCCAGGCTATTCTCGAACTCCTAGCCTCAAGTGATCTGCCTCTCGGCCTCCCAAAGTGCTGGGATTACAGGCGTCTGCCACCATGCCTGGCTGATTTTGTATTTTTAGTAGAGACACAGTTTCGCCATGCTGTCCAGGCTGGTCTCGAACTCCTGACTTCAGGTGATCCGCCCACCTCAGCCTCTCAAAGTGTTGGGATTACAGGTGTGAGCCACTTAATAAGCCCTTAACAACTTAAAATAAGCCCTTAACAGCTCTGAGACACATGGCCTCTTCTGTATCCCAGGCAAGTTCCTAAATGGAGGTAGAGCACGTGTTCCTATTTTACATACTCTCTTATGGGAGATAAGTGGTTAAGGAGGACTAGAAACCCAACCAGGCCTTCCGGAGTGCTGGACACACACAGCATTCCTAAGGAAATGCCACCAGAGAAAAAATACAAGTCTGTACAAATATCTTTATTTTCACACTTAAAAAGAATCACATACTCATTCTAACAGCTTTACCAGGCTTGGCCAACCCAATAAGTTACACACTCACTCAGGTACGTGGAAGGTTATTGCACAGCTCCTTGATTGATCGAGTCAGGGCAAAGTGGTCACTTTCCCCACGGCCAGACTCTGGATTTGTCTCCTGTGAGGACACTATGCCTGGCACAGGCTGAGGGGGCGGCTGCAGTCAAACCTTGCCCTCCAGATTACAAACCAGTGTAAGTAGCACAATTCTTGTGACTACTTTCACTTCAGAGTGTCATGTTTACTGATGTGGGGCTTTCTGAATAGGAAGGTTAAGGCACACCTGCTTAGTAAAACAAATATTTCTTGTAGCGTCCTAAATTGAGGGCAGCAGTCAACAGTAAGATAAATGCCAGGGCATGTTCCTGACAGGTTGTACAGCAGCCCTGGGCTCAAGGATTTCTCCCCCTGCACAGTTCCTAAGACTGTTTGCTAGTTGATTCTTTGTTTTGGCAATTTGATGGTTTTGATGAATTTGCTGTGATCCAGGGTGTTCAAGTACTTCTCTGAGCATTGGCCTCTGGCTGGGATTATGCTTCAACAGTCTTGAAATGAAGTCCCTGGCTCCCTCTGTTACAAAGTCAGGGAATGTGAATTCAACCCATGATATTCTTTTGTAGGTCTCTTGGTATGTGTTTGTCTCAAACAGAGGCTTCCCAACTAAAAATTCATAGCAAAGAACTCCAAGGCTCCAGAGATGCACCTTCTCATGCATCCGACCTTCAATCCTTTCGGGAGGCAGGTAGTCCAGGATGCCGCAGAGAGTGGTCCTCCTGGAAGATGGAGCATGTACTGACCACCCAAAATCTGCTTTTTAAGCTCTCCAGCTGATCCGAGAAGTAAGTTCTCTGGCTTAATGTGTCTATGAATAACTCTCTTCGAATGACAGTAAGACAGGGCATTTGCCAGTTCTGTGATATAAGTAGCAGTTCTCTGCTCATCAAACTTTGAAAGTTTCTGAAGCTCTCTATAGACTGTTCCAAGTGGTGCATATTCCAGACTTAGGTAGACTCTGGTGGCATCATGGAAATCACCATACAGTCTGAGAACGTTAGAGTGCCGAAGGTGTGTGCCACCACGCACGGCCCAAGGAGGAACTAATTATTTTAATGCCTAGACTCCCTTGCAAGCCTTCTTCAAGTAAACTGTTTTGCTAAATGATTTAGTTTCGTAGGCTTCCTATACCAGCTAGGGAGGGTTAAGTCACGACTGAATCACAAGACTTAAGAAGGGTCCCTCCTGGCCAGCACAATGGCTCACACCTGTAATCCCAACACTTTGGGAGACCGAGGCGGGTGGATCACCTGAGGCCAGAAGTTTGAGACCAGTCTGGCCAACACAGCAAAACACCGTCTCTACTAAAAATACAAAAATAAACTGGATGTGGTGGCACACTCCTGCAATCTCAGCTACTCAGGAGGCTGAGGTAGGAGAGTCGCTTGAACCTGGGAGGTAGAGGTTGCAGCCGAGATTGTTCCACTGCACACCAGCCTGAGGGACAGACTCCATCTCAAAAAAGAAAGAAAAGAAAAGGTAAGGGGACAGAGAGACAGGGTGACAAGACTCCAGCTGAGACATATGAGGATGGTTACTCACTCCGGGGCAGGAAAGGTGACACAAGGCTAGATTAGACCTCGAGGTCTTCAAATTAGACCCTGAGGAGCCTTCGGTTCTTTTTTTTTTTTTTCTGAGACAGAGTCTCACTCAGTTGCCAGGCACCAGGCTGGAGTGCAGCGGTGCGATCTCGGCTCACTGCAACCTCTGCCTCCCGGGTTCAAGCAATTCTCCTCCCTCAGCTTCCCAAGTAGCCGGATTACAGGCACACACCACCACACCCAGCTAATTTTTGTATTTTTAGTAGAGACGGGGTTTCACCATGTTGGCCAAGATGGTCTTGATCTCTTGACCTCGTGATCCACCTGCCTCAGCCTCCCAAAGTGCTGGGATTACAGGCGTGAGCCACCGCGCCCAGCTGAGCCTTCAGTTCTTAAGGGATCAAGGTGCTTTTCCTTGAAATGACATAAAATGTACATGAATGCCAAGATTAAATCCCTGTGAGGATTGTTTCTCTCTCTCTTTTTTTAGAGACAGGATCTCATTCTGTTACCCAGGCTGGAGTGTAGTGGCATGAACACAGCTCACTGCAGCCTCTAACCCCTGTGCTCGAGCAATCCTCCTGCCTCAACCTCCCCAGTAGCTATAATTACAGGTACACACCACCACACCCAGCTAATTTTTTATTTTTTGTAGAGACAGCGTTTCCTTATGTTGCCTAAGCTGCTCTCAAACTCCTGGCCTCAAACGATCTTCTCACCTCAGCCTCCTAAATCACTGGCACTACAGGCTAAGTTTGGCCTGTTATTCTTTCTCTCTCTTTTTGTTTTTTTGAGATGGAGTCTCTCTCCCATCACACAGGCTGGAGTGCAGTGGCAAGATCTCGGCTCACTGCAACCTCCACCTCCCGGGTTCAAGCAATTCTTCCTCAGCCTCCCGAGTGGCTGAGATTACAGGCGTACACCACCATGCCCGGCTAATTTTTATATTTTCAATAGAGACGGGATTTCGCCATGTTGGCCAGGCTGGTCTCAAACTCCTGACCTCAGGTGATCTGCCCGCCTCAACCTCCCAAAGTGCTGGGATTACAGGCGTGAGCCACCACACCCGGCCAGGCCTGTTTTTCTTTAAGGGACTATGTTGCCCAGGCTGGTCTCAAACTCCTAGGCTCAAGCAATCCTCCCTGCTCAGCTTCCTGAGTAGCTGTGACTACAGGCCCATGCCACCACACACCTGGCTTGCATTTTAATTTCTGACAGCAAAGTACTAGATAAATTCACCAGTGCTAAATTTTTCTCTTTGGAGGCCTTGGGCTCCCGTCTTGCCAAGGAGCTGATCCCCCAAGGACTGAGCTGCTGCCTCCACCAGGAGTTGAAAGCCATCTAGAAGCTCCCCAGGTATACAGGTGGTGAAAACAAGTTTCAAGCAAAAGAACTGATCGGGGTTTGTAGGTGCGGAGGGGGCCTGCACACCTCCCCTGACTCCAGTTTCCTCATAGTGTATTCTACTTATGCTAGAATAGGGACTTTTTTTCCCCACCAGTTCTCAAATGATTCTTTATTGAAATATTTTCTTTTGTGTTTCTTAAGCTGAGCATTCCACAGCACCACTGTTGATGTCATCTATGATGTTATGAGGGTGGAGGCCATCAACATTACAGTCCACAGACTGGGAAGTTCCCAGGATCTCTTTTTTTTTTTTTTGAGACAGAGTTTCACTCTTGTTACCCAGGCTGGAGTGCAATGGCGCGATCTCGGCTCACCGCAACCTCCGCCTCCCAGATTCAGGCAATTCTCCTGCCTCAGCCTCCTGAGTAGCTGGAATTACAGGCACGCGCCACCATGTCCAGCTAATTTTTTGTATTTTTAGTAGAGACGGGGTTTCACCATGTTGACCAGGATGGTCTCGATCTCTTGACCTCGTGATCCACCCGCCTCGGCCTCCCAAAGTGCTGGGATTATAGGCGTGAGCCACCGTGCCCAGCCCCCCAGGATCTCTTTAATGTTTCCAGAGAGTTCTCTGGCTGAAGATCGGTGCTACACCTGTTGAGCAATGTTGACAATCTCATCAAAAGTGATAGTCCCACTGTGTTTAATGTTATTCTGTTTTTTTCTGTCTATTGGTGGTTCCTTGAGGGCTTTGATGATCAGGGTAGAGGCAGAAGGCACCACCTCAGTCTGGGTCTGTCTATTCTGAATGGTCAGTTTCACTATAATCCTCAGGCCTTTCCAGTCACTCGTTGCCTTGGCAATGTCATCACCAACCCTTTTTGGAGACAGACTCAGGGGGCCAATCTTGAGGGCCAGCACAGACGTGACACTGACTTCACCCCCAGTGCATCTCAATTATACAACTTTGATCTCGCTCACATCGAACTTCAGCAATGTGGTGGAGGCGGCTGGTGTTGGATGAACCCGGATTCAGGACAACCGAAGAAAATTGCACCTTGGCCTCCTCTGAGCTGAGAGCCAAAAAGGAGACTTTCAAACTACTTTTTTATTACCACATCCCAAAGTAAGAAATACTTTTTTACATGGTGCCCCAGTACAAACACACATTCACAAAATTCATAAAATGCTGATGTTTTCCATTCTATTCTTTTTTCTTTCTTTGAGACAGAGTCTCACTCTGTTGCCCAGGCTGGAGTGCAGTGGCATGATCTTGAATCACTTCAACCTCCACCTCTCGGGTTCAAGAGATTATCATGCCTCAGCCTTCCGAGTAACTAGGATTACGGGTGTGTGTCAGCATGTTCGGCTAATTTTTGTATTTTTAGTAGAGACAAGGTTTCACCACGTTGGCCAGGCTGGTCTCAAACTCCTGGCCTCAAGCAATCCACCCAGCTCAGACTCCCAAAGTGTTGGGATTACAGGCGTGAGACACCGTGTCCAGCCTTCTACTTCATTTTCTAATTTAAAGTTATGTAGCAACCCCTAAATTAATTTCACAACTCCCTAATAGTCCTGAACCAGTTTGAACCCCAGCACTGGAGTCATACTCTTGGGCTCTCTCCTCAACCCTCACTCACTGTCCCCTACAGGCTTGATTTATTTGGATGGGGATTTTAGAAGGCGGGAGGCATGCTCAAACTGGCTGCTTCTGAGCTCCCCTCCCAGCCCTGCCCATCTGCGAAGAGAATGGGTCAGGATGCTCCCTGCTTCCTGGGGTGGAGTCTGGCTCTGTAGCATCAGCAGGTGACATTTTTCTCTCCATTTGGCTGTCTCCTGCATCTTCTCAATTAGTTCTAAACTTGGGGAGAAGAAGTGTTATTTATTATCCTATAACATTTAGCAATGTTAAATAGTTCCAGGAGTTCCAGCAAGATAAGGGTTAATTTGTTCTCGATGGGTTTTCCAACAAGGGATTTGTTGGGGACACAGGTGAAAACAGTTTCATTGGGTCAATGGGGCAAGGCATAGGAAGCACAAATTACTCAGAAGTGGGGCTGAAATGGACAAGAACAAGAGGTAATAACCAGGGAAGCCAGTTTTCTGAAATGGAAGGAATCTGAGTATAGTGCGTGGGTTGCTAGAAAAGAGCAGGGGGCAGGATGGGAGGCAAGGAGTGAGAAGGGGTAGTGGGCAAATTTATTTATAAGTTAGTCCCCGCGCTGTACAAATGGCATGGAGTGGCTAACAATGAAACCACATCCTGAAATCAATGTCAATACACACACCAGGGGCAATCATTAACCAATGGGAAACTGGAGCTGGTACTAAACGCGCCAACCTCTCTTACTTCTGAGAGGCATTTAGTGCCCTTAGAAGTCCCAGTGGGGTTCGGCCCAGAAGGTCCACAGCAGAGCCTTTATGGTGCACCCTGACAGTGACCTCCTTTCTTTCTTCCCTGTGCTACTCTCCCCATATCCTTCTCCTGCCTCCAGACATAGCCTCCCAAATAAGTGCACAGTCCTCCAAAAGTGTTAATACATAAATAAATTTTTCTCTTTCTTTCTTTTCTTTTTTTTTTTTTGCGAGGGAGTTTCACTCTTGTCGCCCAGGCTGGAGTGCAATGGTGCGATCTTGTCTCACTGCAACGTCTGCCTCCGGAGTTCAAGTCATTGTCCTGCCTCAGCCTCCCTAGTAGCTGGGATTACAGGCGCCCACCACCACGCCAGGCTAATTTTTGTAGCAATAGTAGAGACGGGATTTCATCATGTTGTCCAGGCTTGTCTCAAACTCCTGACCTCAGGTGATCCACCCGCCTTGGCCTCCCAAAGTGCTGGGATTACAGGCATAAGCAATCGCACCGAGCCAGATATAAATTTTTCAAAAGAATCAATGCTGGAAGAAATAAGATATAGCTAAAACATCACTATCTGGGAGGAGAGGAGCATAGGTATGTAGCCAAAGGGAAAGGGGGCCAAATCAGAAGGAAAGGGGCTGGGACCCAGGGATACAGAGGAATCGGGAACTAAAAAGAGGTGAAGAGTTGAGACAATGTACAAGGGAAGCTGTAGCCCTGCTGGGTCCTGAGAGCCATAGGCGATCTCTTGACCCAGGTACCCTACAGCTGTACATGGAGACCCCTCCAGAGAGCCAAAAGAACCCGACTGCCGTACTCGGGGCGTTTCTCCTGCTCTTCCTCCTCGTGCTACACACCTAGAAGCCTTGGCAGTCAGCTCTAAACATTCTGAACTCCTGACACTGCTTAATTCAGCCTGATCAGGAGCCCAAGACAGCAAAACCCCCGGGGTCCGGGAAGCAGCGAAAGGAGGCTAGAGGCGGCGGGGAGTCAGGAACTTGGGTTCTCTTCCTGCCTCTGCCACCCCATAGCCGTTTAATCTCCAGCGTCTTGCTTCAGTTTCCTCCCCAAGGTCTTGAGGGATGCCTAGGAGAAAAAACGCTTGGGTTTGAACGCAGGCTACACCAAAGCACTACGATGCGGAGTTGGGCGGGTTACTGAGCTCCTGGGCCTCAGTTTCCCCTTCTGCGTGGTATCGTTGTAAGGGTAACCGAGAAACGCCGTGAGCTAACCCCAGGTGGATGCTAGCAAGCACTGCCGTCTCCCGTCCTCCTCAGGCATAGCCTCTCAATCTCCCCGGCACGCAACTGACAGGGGGAGCGGAGGTCCCCGAGGGCCAGCCAGCGCCTCCCACCGCGCCGCCGGATCCTGGGCGGCAAGCCGTGACAGCGGCGGTGCATTGTGGGGTTTGTAGTGCGGGACTGGGGTTGGGTGGGTGGGCGCGGCCGAGGCAGTCGCAGCGGGGCCATCTTCGGCGGGCGAGCGGGCTCGGACTGTGCAGCCCGCAACTGTGCCCCTCGCCCGGCCCGATGGCGCCGCGGCCGCTGGGCCCCCTGGTGCTGGCGCTGGGCGGCGCCGCGGCGGTGCTGGGCTCGGTGCTCTTCATCCTTTGGAAGACCTACTTCGGCCGCGGCCGGGAGCGGCGCTGGGACCGGGGCGAGGCCTGGTGGGGCGCGGAGGCTCCCCGCCTCCCGGAGTGGGACGAGTGGGACGTGAGTGCCGGGCCGAGGCCTGCGGAGGATGGGCAGGCCGGGACTGCGCCTCCGCGCATGTGGCCGAGGGGTGGGACCGCGGCCCTGCAGGCGCCGGGAACTTGGTTGGGGGGGCGGTGTCAGGGGCTTGGCCTCAGCAATGCAAAGGCTCCGCGCGGGTGGGCGATCAGAATCCGGTAACCGAGGAATGGGTGGGCGTCACTGGGTGTGTGCGGCACCGCAGCACCACGCTGTGGGACTTGGTCGTTCCCGCGGGGGCCGCAGTTTGGAGGGTGCGGCTCGAGAGCATCCCAGGACGCTGCTGGGTCGGCTCGCGCCCTTCCCGCCCCTGCGCAGTGCGCCCTGCCCCGGGGCATGCCGGGAGAAGCCCCGCCCCTCCCGCTCGCGGCTGGGACTCCGAGCCTGGCAGAGGAAGCTGGCGCGCGAGCCCGAGGAATTCGCCCGAGGCAGCTAGGGAAAGCCACAAGTCTGGGGTTTGGAATTCAGGACTCCCAAGGCAGCTCTCGTCCCCCTCCTCCAGGCCATGCCTGTCTGTCCCAGGACGAGTGGAGGGCAGGCCGGGGCGCTCTGGTGCCTTCGGTCTTCCTTTGGGAAGGGTCCGCCGGGAGGCTGCCGGCCGCAGCCCGACCTCCGCTTCCCCGCAGCCCGAGGACGAGGAGGACGAGGAGCCAGCGCTAGAGGAGCTGGAGCAGCGCGAGGTGCTGGTGCTGGGGCTGGATGGCGCGGGCAAGAGCACGTTCTTGCGCGTCCTGTCGGGGAAGCCACCGCTGGAAGGACACATCCCCACGTGGGGCTTCAACTCCGTGCGGCTGCCCACCAAGGACTTCGAGGTGGACCTGCTAGAAAGTGAGCGGACACCCTACCCCATCTCCTCATTTCCTCTACTTTACCAGTCCTGGATTCTCCGCAGGGAAGGAGGCTTCCAAAATGCATGTCTAAGCAGCACTTTCCCCTGTAGGAATCCTTCCCACCCCTTTCTTGGGCACCGGTTTCAGTCCAAGCTCTGTACTCTCACATTTAGGGCCCTTCATGATCAGGCCTCTCCAATTGCGCTCAGTAAATACTTGTTGAGTGTCTGCTGTGTGTCAGGCATTGTGCTGAGGGCTTTGTGGGGATCCAGAGATAAGCGCCTCTGACTCTCATAGCTTGGGATCCATAAGGGTCAGAGAAGCATAACCAGAAACACCAGGGTGCAGGGTGATCAATGGGAGTGTGCAGAGGGACAGAGGGACAGAAAGGTGACCCAGACTGGGGACTGTTGGCAACCATGTGTTCTTAGGATGAAATATGGCATTTCCAAGGAAAAGAAGGGCATGGTGAAACTGAACAGGGGAAACTGAATGAAGAATGGCTGTGTATAGTCAGGGCAGGGGGTCCTGAGTTTTCTAGACAGTAGGACTCCTGGCTCCTATCACAGCCATCACTGACCGTTTTGAACCTATAGGAGAAAGCTAGAAATTGGCAAGAGGCAAAGCAAGACAGCCAAGTGGGGAGAACTGAAGAGTGCCATTTATTGAGCACCTGTGTGTCAGTCCTGTGAAAGGTACATTGTACATGGTACTTCTGGGATTTACTGCAGCCTCTTAGGAAAGTTCAGTGAGGAGTCTGGTGCTTAGGTGCTTAAAGCTATGGACTTGCCTCGAGAGACCCACCTGTATGAGCTAGAGCCAAATGCAGTCTGAGAAGCTGTGGAACCTGCAGCCTTTTCCTTGCCCCTGGCTGGTGGAAGCTCGCAAAGCTAGAAGTAGGGTGCGGTGGGGCTGTGAGCATTGAGCCAGGGCCCAGGAGGCTCTGAGCTGGCCCCTGGCCTCTCCTCAGTTGGTGGCAGCCAGAACCTGCGCTTCTACTGGAAGGAGTTTGTGAATGAGGTGGATGTGCTGGTGTTTGTGGTGGACTCAGCTGACCGACTGCGGCTGCCCTGGGCCCGACAGGAGCTGCACAAGCTGCTAGACAAGGACCCTGACCTGCCTGTCGTCGTGGTGGCCAACAAGCAGGTGAGGGCTGTGGGAGGCCAGCTCAGGCCAGTGGATATCCACTTAGAGATGCTTGGGTAGGGGCAGGGAGCGCTGCCTGGGCCCATGGCCTAGAGAGGGTGGCTGAGATGCTGCCCCCACTTCTTCTACCTTTGCTCTGTCCTCATCCCTGCCTCTGTCTTCCTTCCTCTTTGCCTCCCTATCATCTTGCACCCTGGAGAGATGAGAAAAATAATAATTAAGTGCTTGCTATATGCCAGGCGTGGTATTTTGTTTTTGTTTTTTGAGACGGAGTCTGTTGCCCAGGCTGGAGTACAGTAGCATGATCTCGGCTCACTGCAACCTCCCGCTCCCTGGTTCAAGCAATTCTTGTGCCTCGGCTTTCCAAGTAGCTGGAATTACAGGCATGTGGCACCGCACCTAGCTAATTTTTGTATTTTTAGTAGAGGTGTGGTTTCTTTTTTTTTTTTAAAGATGGGAGTTTCACCATGATGGCCAGGCCGGTCTTGAACTCCTGACCTCAGGTGATCCACCCACCTCAGCCTCCCAAAGTGCTAGGATTACAGGTGTGAGCCACCACGCCCGGCTTGAGGTGGGGTTTCATGATGTTGGCCAGGCTGGTCTCAAACTCCTGACCTCAAGTTGAACCGACCACCTCAGCTTCCCAAAGTGCTGGAATTGTAGGTGTAAGCCACATTGTCCGGCCCCCAGGTGTGGTTTTGAATAACATTTCTTCTTATGCTTCTGTTGACCCTATAAAGTATGGGATACTGTTCCCATCTTATAGATGAGCCAAGTTTTGTAACTTTCCAAGGCTGTACATTTTGAGTAACAGAATTGGTCCAGGCATGGTGGCTCATGCCTGTAATCCCAACAGAGGCTGAGGAGGGTGGTTTCTTTGATTCCAGGAGTTTGAGACCAGCCTGGGAAACATGGTGAAACTCTGTCTCTACAAAAAAATGCAAAAAAAAGTAGCTGGGCATGGTGGTGCGTGCCTATAGTCCCAGCTACTTGGGAGGCTGAGGCAGAAAGATCACTTGAACCCAGGAGGTCAAGGCTGCAGTGAGCTGTGATCACACCACTGTACTCCAGCCTGGGTGACACAGCAAGACCCTGTCTCAAAAAAAAAAAGCAGTGGAATTGGGATGACTAACTCTAAAGCTGTACCTTTTCTACTCTGCTATGCCCTTGCAACTTCTGGCTCTAGATCAGAGAACTGAAGTTGGTAACTGATTAGAGGTAAAACAGGTTAAATAATAACAATAACAGCTAACATTTATTGTGTGCTTACAGTGTACCATACATGTGGTCAGCACCTGACAATCATGACCTTACTTCAGCCCTGCAAAAACCCCATGATAGGCCCTGTCATTACCACTAAATACCTGAAGTTACAGCTGGCATGTGGCAAAGCCCAAACTCAAACTCAGATCTTCTTCAGAGTTCCTGCTCTTAACCAGTATGCTGTACTCTCTTGAGTGCCAGAGTCACCTTGGGCCCAGGAACCTGCAGTATCACAGACTTGGGTCCCATTCTCAGTATCAGGTGAAACTGCCAGAGTACAGAATCTGATCATATTTCCTGTGGCCTAAACTCAGGTGCCTCTGAGAGCTGTAGGATTTGTTTCCAACCTGACTTGGAGAGAGGCTGTATGTCTTTTTTTTTTTTTTTAAGACAGAGTCTCATTCTGTCACCCAGGCTGGAGTACAATGGTGTGGTCTTGGCTCACTGCAGTCTCCACAACCTCCACCCCCTAGGTACAAGTGATTCTCCTGCCTCAGCCTCCTGAGTAGCTGGGACTACAGGCGTGTGCCACCACACTTGGCTGATTTTTGTATTTTTAGTAGAAATGGGGTTTCACTGTGTTGGCTGGTCTTGAACTCCTGACTTCATGATCCGCCCGCTTCAGCCTCTCAAAGTGCTAGGATCGGAGGTGTGAGCCACCGCACCCGGCTGGCTGTATGTCTTTGACCTCAGATTCCCCCACCTATTAGGAAACATTTGACAATTGTTTATAAACAGGTGACTGTATGTCCTGTCCAAGACAATTTCCATTTACCACTGTTGTTCTGGTACTATTAGTAGTGCCCACTCTGAGCCTCAGACTACCCCAGTTTGGACTAGGAATCACATCATATCCTATTTATAAACTAGTTTATAGCAGTTTTGAATCTGTAGGAGACAACATCTAAGGTCCCAGCAGTCTATGAATTGCTCCAGGAAGAATCATTTAAATCTTGGGCCAGGGTTGAAATTACAATGTACCATCACCAGCCATGCTGTGTAGTGGTCTCTTGTTTTCCTCCAGCTAGTTTCTAGAGATCTTGTCAGGAAGTGATCCTGCTGTATCATCTGTCCATGACTGAGTTGAAGACCCTTGGTTATCAAACCAACCTGAGTTGGAACCTGGCTCTGGAACTTATCACTGTTACCTTAGGTCAATGATTTCACCTTCCTGAGCTAATTTTCAAATCAATTAAGTGTAGACTGTGAAAATTAAATAAGCTAGGTATATAAAGGCCTTGTCTACAATGCTTGACATATAGAAAGTGGTGTATTTCTTGCCACAGTGGTTGATGACGCAATGAAAAGAGGTTGGTACAAAGGAGAGCCCAGGGCGAGGGAGAGAGCATTGAGTTTAGACCAAGGGGTCCAGAGGCTACTTCTGGGAACTTGGGGCCTGATATTCCTGGGTGTAGCCTAAAACAGTTTATTTCACGAATGACAAGGGCATGAGTATGTTAGGAAATGCTGCCAGCTGTGTTCTGATTTCTCTGTCTCACCCAGGACCTGAGCGAGGCCATGAGTATGGTGGAGATGCAGCGGGAGCTGGGCCTGCAGGCTGTCGATAGCCAGCGGGAGGTTTTCCTCTTGGCGGCCAGCATTGCCCCTACAGGACCCAGCTCTGAAGAGCCTGGCACCGTGCACATCTGGAAACTGCTCTTGGAGCTTCTCTCCTAGGCTGGAGCTCTCCTGCTCACCGCCTGCCTGTGAAGATCACAGTTGTACTGCTGCTGCTTCATTGCCAGACTGGGCCTGGGACAAGAGCCACATGGAGAGCATTTCCCTCCTCCCCTCCTTTCCCTCTCGAGAGCAGGGCCTGGGTAAGGCCAAGAACCATGCAGAAGCCTTCATGGTGAGGTGACCGTGAAGCTGAAGCAGGGAGGTGGGTGAGAGAGGGTGGGGAGGATAATGTCTGGCTCATTCCAGGCTGGAATGTGGATCCAGCTTTCCCTTCTCTTACCTGTACAGTGAGATGCTCAGTGGGCTCAATCCTTCCCTCCTTACAGTCCCAGCAGCTGAGGAACTAGTGCAGGTGTCAGAAACTTTCCTAGAGCCTCAAGGTCTCCCAGTCTAGACTGTTCCCTCCTGGTGATGTCATGCCCTTCTCACGTGGGCAGCTTCTGAGCGGTAACACAGCAAGCCTTTGCTCCCAGTCCTGCATTGTACAGCCCCAGCTCTACGTAAATGACTTGTGGCCTTGTGCAATCTCTGCCTCTCTGGCCCCAGGGCCATTATTTTTAAAGGGAGGTGGTTTCCTAATTCGGAGATGCCTTTCCTAGCCATGGAAGTGTGAAGTGCTAGGATGAACCTGGCCATCCTAGCAAGGAGCTTTCTGAAGACCTCCCTGCTTTTCCCTGAGCCCAGGCCTGGTCTGCCAGCCTCTCTTGACTACAGAATAACTGATATTCACCAACCAAACAGAAAAAGTGAAGCCTGGGATTTTTCCCGACTAATCTGGCGACAAGCTGCTGCTCTTGTACTAACTGTGCCAATGCCCATGTTTACAGAAGTCAGGGGAAGGAACGAGCCTGTGTCCCTGGGAAGACAGTCAACTGGAGCTAGGTGTTGACCTCAGAACTGCATTTTATTTATTAATTTCTAAGAGAAACAGGCCAGAATTCTAGGCTCTGTTTCTAGGTGCTGTTATCAAAACCCCAGATGATAGTGATAGAAAATGTAGAACTTAGGAAAATAGCTGGAATCATGAATGACAATGAGAGATAACATACAGATGTCAATGGAGACAGAGTTGTAGGCTTCCTCCTACCACCTGGCCTTTGAGGCTATCGTTGATATCGTAGTACTTTACGTGGATTCACATGAACTGAAACTCTACCACTTGGCCCAGGATGTTGAAAGCCTGCAAACTCCTTCTGGGTAGATAACAAATGACTCTGGGAGAGGATCTCCATTATGTGAATTAGGTAAAAAGATGGAAAAAAAATTGTATTATGCGATCCTAAGGATAGGAATAGCAGACCAGCCAACAGGATGGCCTTGGGTACATCACTCAGTCTTTCTGGACTCATTTTTTCCCCAGTGAAAGCCAAGTTGGACTGAATTTCTAGACTTCTCATCAGTGCACATTCTGTGGTTCTCCAGCACTTGGTGATCAGTCCAGTTTAAGGACTGGCTCTGTACTGACATTTATTGTTGGTACAGGGAAAGAGGAGCCTGTTGTCTGTTAGGGACCACTAAATAATCAACAACCACAAATGGATTTTTTTTTTTTTTAAGGAAAGTTGTCCAACTCAATTTGCTGTCTAGTTGAGAATAGAGATGTGTGCCTTCATTTCATTTGACATTTACCCAGCATGCCTCAGTTCCACACTGTGACCAGTGCAAGAAGAGGAACTATGATAAAAATAGTTCAACAGGCAGTAAGGAAGGTGGGAAATACTGAAGTCCAGAAGTGAGTGTGATCATTGGAAGAGTGGCTGCCGTGCCCTTGGGCTCCGTACACATCAGAGTAGAATCACTGTTCTTTAAAGTGCTGGTTCACTTTCTGCAGTAAGAAGTGATTTATGTGCTCTTATATAAAATTTTAAGGAATGACTTGGGTTTTATAGTAGTCTTTGAAACTTTGCTGTCAGCTTTCCATTTTGTCATTGGAAGGGTAAGAGACTTTTCTCCTTTGCTCTATGAACTCCTTATTCTTCAGTGCTTGAAGGTGTTAACAAAAAAAAAACCTTAGACAACTTTAACAGAGTTGAAAAACTGTTCTGTTTTTGAAGAAAAAAGATTCATTAACAGGGTGGTACCTAGGTTGGAAAGCAGTTCAGAATGTTCAGTGTGTGTAGGCCATATTTATAGCCAGAGAAATGAAAATGACTTAGATTGTCTGACTGGCTACAGTCTGGCATTTGCCTTATTTAGACATTTTAGCAGCCTTCAGCCTATGATTAACTGAAGGTTTGACTGCTGTGATTGGCTAAAATTCGGCTACTTGTTAGAACATACTTTTAGGTTAGGTTAGGAGTTGTTTACACTTTAAATTACAATTCACTGTGTACAAAGGCAGCTTTAGGCCAGACTTAATTCGGCTTAACAATTTCCCCCATTTTGGTCAGCCTCTTAATTTTGAGAGATTGATAATTCCAGGCACTGACTACCTTCTAGCACCGTCATGAGAGACTTGTTTGATCTCATTATGGAATTCACAGTTTATAATGTTAGAGGATTCTTCGTGTCTTCATGTTTTTGTTACTCTAATCGTAATGAGACCGTTTGAGGTACAAAGGATGGCTGCATTGGTGTATTTAAGACTATAGCACATCAGTGAGGACCTTAGGATGGCTATCAGGAGCATCATACCAAGAAACTGCAATGCATTCCTTAATATGAGTCTCCACAAAGCAAACTGATCAGAATCAAACAGCTCAAGTTCAGATGATAAAAATAGTTCAGTGGCATTCAAGCTCTGTTGTTCATAGTCTTTGTTCAGGGCATAATGGCCACTAAGGACATAGTTCACTATGAAGTAGCTTAATTTTAAAGTTTGATTTTTTAGTTAGCTTGGTAACAAAAGTCATAGTTATTGGGATAGCCACTAAAAAGAAATATAAATATTAGAAAACCTTGAACAGTTAAGCTTGCTATCTACCATTGAGGATGCCTACAAACCAACCACTCTCTGTTCCTGCAAACACATTATGTGTTCCTTTTTCTTGAGAAATGTCCTTGATGTGTTTGGTAGCAGTATCTACAGAAGTGACAGTCACCACTGCCTTTTTTTTTTTTTTTGAGACAGAGTTTCACTTTTGTCCCCCAGGCTGAAGTGCAATGGCATGATCTCAGCTCGCTGCAAACTCTGCCTCCTGGGTTCAAGCGATTCTCATGCCTCAGCCTGCCGAGTAGTTGGGATTACAGGCGCCCACCACCACACCTGGCTAATTATTTTGTATTTTTTAGTAGAGATGGGGTTTTACCATGTTGGCCAGGCTGGTCTTGAACTCCTGATCTCAAGTGATCCACCTTCCTCGGCCTCCCAAAGTGCTAGGATTACAGGTGTGAGCCAGTGCGCCTGGCCCCACCACCACCTTTAAGCTCTCCTTATTAGTAGAATCAGGGGAAAGGTAAGCACAGCATCCAGTTTTGTTCAGCACCATACACAAGCTCCTAGCTGGGCAAAGGAAATCTAAAGCTACATGAAGTTCCATTAAGTGTTTCTGTTGAACACAGATGGCCTCATCCATCCATCTGTGGCTTCTACTCGTGTGAATCTATGTGCTACAAAATTTTGTTCAATTTAGCATTAATTTTAATTCCATACAGTTGGCACCCCACTACTGCCAAAACTGAGTCTCCAGGAACCCCACTGGGACATTTGGTCAGTGGAAACTAATCATCCGTTTGAGGGTAGGTATTCATTTTAGTCCTTGACCTGTGATTATGGGGACTTTCAGGGAAAGGTGTTCATAAGGCAAGTGTGAATCAGACCAAACAGCAAGATCTGAAGTCAGGACAGAGTAATCAAATTATCCAGAGACCTAATATATACCCTCTGAAGCTGGAAAGGCAGGGCCACCTGGTAGCGTTTCAGCAGGGGTCACTTAATGTTCCCCCATAAGTCTGCATAGCTCCTAAACAAGGTCCAATGGGGAATTTGTTTTTATGTGGTCCTGTTATAGCACGCTGTAAGGGTGCATAACCACAGCCAGTGAAAAGGGATCCTACTGGATGTAACCCAGTGACATTATATAAGCAATCGCTTGGACTCACATAGGTAGTTTCCAGGTCTTGAATATGTGATGCCTGGAAGCATAGGCATAGGCAGTATTCCTTGCATAGGCATCACCTGGACAGGTAATAACTGTAAGTAATAAATTAGCATTTCTTAGTTATTAATTGTAAAGGTCAGGGTACCACTTCCAGTGAGTATAGGGAAGCAAGTAGGAGTGGTGTTTACAATATCAAGGTTAGCATTCCACTCTTCCTTTGGGGTTTCAGGGTGACTCATTGGGAAAGAGATACTGGCATTAATGGAATCGTTTCCTGATTTGGACATTGACTCGCAAACTCAACAGTTACTCCAGTTTCTTGCTAGAGCATTAGCCTTTGCTAAAGCCAGCCCCAGATTATGGTCCCATGGATTTTCCCATAAAGAGAGGGAAAGGATTTGGGTGGCAGAAAATAGGAAAGAGAGGGGAAAAGATGATTTTTTATTATTGCAGTGAAGTCCTGATCCACAATCCAGGGAAAGCTGTTCATGTCTAGGATGTCATTTGCTTCTGGGGAAAAACTTCCCTGCTTGGCTTTACCGAATAGCGTCCATGTAGTTCCAGGAGTCTGGAGAGGTCCTTTTGAGTTGTGGGATGTGGACCCAAGGTTTGAAGCCCTGAAGTGTTACCACAGTGTGGGGAATGAAAGAACTTGGTGTATCTTTGAATGAGGTTTAAGGACACTTCTCTGATGTCATCTCAAGAAGATCCAGTCTCAGGTTCCAGATTGTGAAGGGTTTGATTATACTCTGTGGGTCATGGGAAGTTTATTTTGTCAAAATACAGTGTGACATAATGCATTATAGCTTAGTAGTATTTAGTCATGTCAGCATTTAGGAGAGTAGGAACTACATAAAGTTCTATTAGGAGTACAAACTTTTCAGTAACTATTTCATAAGGCCTCCATCTGTCTCTTGTAGGAGCAGCTCTGATCTGCTGATCAAAGCCAATGATTAACTTTCTTTTTAAGAGATCAGAAAAATAAAAATTAAATTCAAAGCCAATGGTAGTACCTTTGGCCAAGATAATATAATCGATTCAGTTAATTTTGCCAATTTTAATTTTAAAATGTTACTGTCCTTTCCAGAAGACTAAGGGTGAAAGGGACAATGGTAGTGTCATTGTGTTTCTATCACTTTATTTAGCTGCTTTATAGTTTTTCCAGTCAAATGAGTTCCTCTGTCACTGGAGATTCTTCTAGAGATGCCCCATAAAGGAAACACATTTTCTTTTTTTTTTTTTTTTGAGACAGAGTCTCACTCTGTCACCCAGGCTGAAGTGCAGTGGTGTGATCTTGGCTCACTGCACCTTCCGCCTCCCAAGTAGCTGGTACTACAGGCACACACCACCGCACCGGCTAATTTTTGTAGTTTTTAGTAGAGACGGGGTTTCACCATATTGGACAGGCTGGTCTTGAATTCCTTACCTTGTGATCTGCCTGCCTCAGCCTCCCAAAGTGCTGGGATTACAGGTGTGAGCCACTGAGCCCAGCCAGGAAACACATTTTCTTATAACTCCTTAGCTACTGTCATAGCATCAGCTTTCTTACACAGGAAAGCGTCTATCCAACCAGAAAACACACCAGCTGTTACAAGAACATACTGACACTGAGGGTGGCTACAAGAACATACTGACACTGAGGGTGGCAGTTGAATGAAGTCCATCTGTAAATGTTCAAATGGTACATCAGGTGGTGGTGGAAATATACCACTTGGAATTTTTATTATCTTCCCAGGATTATGAGTTTGACAAACTAAATACTGGTTATAACCCATTTTAGCAATTTAGAGTAGTCACACTACCAATATGTTTTATAATTTGAATCATTTTGCTCATTTCATGAGGAATTGTGAAGTGCAGTTGTTTTTTTTTTTTTTTTTTTTTTGGACACAGGGTCTTACTCTGTCACCCAGGCTGGAATGCAGTGGTGCAATCATGGCTCACTGCAACCTCCACCTCCAGGGCTCAAGCAGTCCTCCCACCTCAGCCTCCTGAGTAGCTGGGACTACCGGTGTGCACCACCATCCCCAGCTAATTTTTGTAGAGAGAGTTCTACCCTCTTGCCCAGGAGGTCTTGAACTCCTGGGCTCAAGCCATCTGTCCAGCTCAGCTTGCCAAAGTGCTGGGATTATAGGGATGAGCCACTACGTCTGGCCAAGTGCAAAGCTTTTAACAGTGGAAGTTTCAAAGGCTCAGGAAGGACCAGGGAGCCATCTGGGCTCTCCATGAGTTCACACTTAACATTATGTTTACATCTGTCAGACAACAATTTTGGTTTTCCAGATCAGGTGCATTGCACTGTTAGATGGGTCATCAAAAAGGTCCTCAGTCTAATGGTGTTATCATTGCACATCCTGTTTCAGCACTGTCTGATTTAGCATGAAAATCTGCCAGGGCATTCCCTTGAGATTCAGGTTCAGCTTTGCAGGTATGGGCTTCAATCTTAGAAGAATTTGTTATTTATTATTTTTCACCTTTATTCAAGATAGCTTGGAACTTAGAGCAATTTGTGATGGCAACAGGATAGTAGCGGGTTCATCCAATTGAGTCTGTTTTTAATGGAGGCTCCACTAGAAGTGAGAAACCCTCTTTGCTTCCATAACATGCCACAACTGTGGACTGCTCCAAAGGCGTATCTGCTATGTAAATAACATTTACTGATTTCCCTTCAGCTGTATGACAAGCCCAGGCGAGAGCAATAGCTCTGCAGTTGGAGCAGACTTAAACTGGGAAGAGTCCGCTTTTTTATTAACTCACTTTGGGTGGTAATGACATATCTTGCCAAAGAATAATTTCAAATGATGTTAGTCTACTTGCTGAAAAATGCTGGGTTTGACTGGAATTTAGTGGACTTTCCACAAAATGTGGAACTTGGAGAAAAAAGTTCATTCTCTAAAACCAGCTCAAATGAACCCTTTGCCAATCTGGTGGTTGCTGCCACTGCCTTTAAACAATTAGGATATGCCTTAGCTATTGCAGGCCATAATATGTGATGTGCCTATGTTTTCCCAGCTATGTTCTTTTTTTTTTTTTTTTTTTTGGTGGGGGTGGAGTTTTGCTCTTGTTGCCCAAGCTGGAGTCCAATGGTGCAATCTCAGCTCGCTGCGATCTCCACCTCCCGGGTTCAAGTGATTCTCCTGCCTCAGCTTCCCACATAGCTGGGATTAGACGTTTGCCACCATGCCGAGATAGTTTTTGGTGTTTAGTAGAGATGGGGTTTCACCATGTTGGTCAGGCCGATCTCAAACTCCTGACCTCAGGCGATCCGCCTGCCTTGGCCTCCCAAAGTGCTGGGCCAACTTGGTTGTTGAGTAAGAACTCCTAATGCCTGATTGTTTATGAACAAACAAGGTGGAGGGTTCAGTATAATTTGGAAATCCTAGAGCAACCGTATCTGTTACTTTCCATCCTGGTTTATGTTTCTTAATTAAACTACGAAGTTCTGAATGAAGTCCTTTTTAAATAGAGCAGTTACTGCCATTTCTGTCCCTGCAGGTTTTCACAAGGAGTGTTTGTAAATGAGCTCTATAATCTGAAACTGCTTCATCTTTCTTTCGCTCGCAAGATTATGTGATTGACCAATCCATTTTTTGTGGAAAAACCTTACGGATTGAATTAAAAAGATTTTCAGCAATTCTTCTAGTTCCTTTTGGCCCTCCTCTGAGGTTTTGGAGTGGTCTTTAATATCCTCAGCTTGTTTCCATTCTGCTCCTGCCATCCATTTTCGAGCTTCACCAGGTCCCAGTATCATGTGAAGAAATTGGTAAAGATTAGGGAGTCCTGGATCATAAGCTCCTATGAGGATTCTCAATTTCTCCGTACGTTTTTTGAGTATTTTCTCTTGGATTAGTTAAGTCTTTATGATGGCTCTAAGCTCAGCTTTATAGACCTTGGAGTAAAAGTGGTTACAGCAGGCAGGTCTCCTTGACTAGAGAATCTCACTTTGTAAGGCATTTACCAACTTCCCCTTTTTCATTAGCCTCAAGGAGAAAAGGTAATTGAGCAAAAGGGTAAAGAAGAGAAAGAGAAGGAGCAGCTGGGGTTAGTGCTCTGCATGAGCCTTTGATTTGCGTTTTGTAAAGAATCTTTTAGGGAGGCAGTTTTAGATTTGTATAATCTTTTAGATGCCTCTGCATACCAATTTAAAATGCATCCCACTGCTTTTGTGGAGTTTTGGATCCTTTCTTTTCTAATGTGCCCCACAAATAAACAGTTTTATTTAAATTAAAATTTCCTCATTGTGGCCATTTTAATTCTAAGTTGTTTCTAGTAAGGTTAGCCCGTTTTTCTAAAAACAAGTTCTGGGTTCATAATTTTGGGAATCTTTTTTCTTTCTTTTCCCTCCCTCCCTCCCTCCCTTCCTTCCTCTCTTTTTTTTTAGAGTCTTACTCTGTCACCACCCCCAGGTTCAAGCAATTCTCATGCCTCAATGAGGATCTTTTTTTCTTTCTTTTTATTTTCTTTTCTTTCCCCTCCCTCCCTCCCTACCTTCCTTCCTTCCCCCCTCTCTTTTTTTTTAACAGTCTTACTCTGCCACCACCCCCAGGTTCAAGCAATTCTCATGCCTCAGCCTCCTGAGTAGCTGCAATCACAGGTGTGCACCACCACGCCCAGCTAATTTTTGTATTTTTAGTAGAGGGGGTTTCGCCACGTTGGCCAGGCAGGTGAGGTGTTCTGCCCGCCTCGGCCTCCCAAAGCGTTGGGATTATAGGTGTGAGCCACCACGCCTGGCCTTGTTTTGTTTTTTGAGATAGAGTGTTGCTCTGTCACCCAGGCTGGAGTGCAGTGGTGCGATATCGGCTCACTGCAACCTCAGCCTCCTGGGCTCAAGAGATCCTCCCACCTCAGCCTCTCAAGTAGCTGGGACTACAGGCACATACCACCATGCCCAACTAATTTTTGTATTTTTTTTGTAGGGATGGGATTTTGCCATGTTGCCCAGGCTGGTCTCAAATTTGTGAGCTCAAGAGATCTTCCTGCCTCGGCCTCCAAAAGTGCTGGGATTACAGGCATGAGCCACCACAACCAACCCCATAATTTTTATATATAAAATTAGCTGGAGTCCCAGAAGGTGGAGTCCCAGACTTCTTGGATTGAAACAAGCCCATTATAAAAAGATTAATGCCTCTAACTGTATCCATCCAGTTAACTAAGGGATTCAGTCCAATCCAGGACCCAGTCCAGTAAAAATTGCTCAGATAAACTTGGAGAGCTCAAAACACAAATTCATGGAGCTCAGAATCCTAGAAAGAACTCACTATGACCTCCAGTTGCTGTGAGGGATCAGTGAGCACAATAGGCCCTGGCAGATACCTCTATGTGGTCACTCACTGCTCCTGGAGGTCACTGAAGTTCTACTTTGGATCTCACTTCTGACACCAATTTGTTAAAAGAAAAATTTTATGGACAAGTTAACAGTTTAATTGAACAGAAAAGGGTTCACGAACCAGGTAGCACTCAGGACCAAGAGCAGTGGTTCAGAACATGTACAGGCTATATTTATAGGCAAAGAAATGGAAAAGACATAGAGATAGCCTGATTGGCTGCAGGCTGGCATTTTCCTTCTTTGGAAATGTTTTGGCAGCCTTCAGCCTATGATTGGCTAAGAATTGGCTACTTATTACAAGAGTATACTGTTAGATTAGGTTGCAGGATGTTTACACATTAAGTTAGGTTATAATTTACTATGTACAGAGGCAGCTTTAGACCAGACTTAATTCAATTTAACAAAGGTCACCTTTGGAACCAGCATTAATTGTTGAGGGGGTCCTTTTTTACCCAATTAAGACCTGCCTGTGTCTAATGAATATTTTTATGTAGAACAGTTTTTAAAGTCAATTGTGTGAGGTGAACTTGAAGAATAAAGTTTCATTATGTCAACTTGAGCTGCTTTTATCAAGACCACTCTCAAAACTTCAGGTCCCAGCAGCACACTGAGGGCACTAAAGGTCCAGCGTGCCACTGCTCTCCAATACTGGTACAGAATGTAAGCGTCCTAGAGCCTGTGGGTTGGTGGTCAACAGCTGCGCTCCTGTGGTGGGGCTGCTGGCCTGTCCCTCAGTCACAGTGCCATGGTGCTCATCTGCTTTGGTTTCTACCACATGTAGACTGGGCAAAGTGGGTGAAAAGGCCTTACGAACCTCACCTAACTGCCTGGCTTTGTGGTGCTCTTAGCCACCTGCTTGTGATTCAGGAGCCAAGATCACCTGCTCTTGGGAACCAGTCCAGTTACCTGGAGCTGCTCATCTCAGAATGATCTAGCCTGGGTGATACTGTGTTCCCCCCACAGCCTCAACCCAACAGCTGCCAACCTAGCTGAGCTTGGGAACAGAGTTAAATGTTTGGGCAGTCCTCATGTTCCAACAAAGATGGATGGAGGGAAGGCTGTGGACCTGAGGGAGTGGGTGGCACAGACCATGCCGAGTGTCCACTCCTCTCATAGAAGTCTTCATTACACTTACTTGTTGAACCTGTGCCTGGTCACTCACCTGGCACTGGGGGCTTTTGTTCTTAAGTAACTCAGATAAAGCTGTGGCTTCTCATTTTCCGTTCTCTGACCTATTACCATCCCTTCGAAGAGCGGCCACCAGAGATGGCTTCCTGGGATGGGTTGAGGAGGGGGGATCACTTGAGCCCAGAAGGTTGAGGTTGCCTCTGCAGTGAGCCATGATCCTGCCATTGTACTCCAGCCTGGATGCAAGAGCAAGACCTTGTCTCAAAATACCTACAGAACACTCACATAGCCTGGGGGTGGAGGATAGTGGTAGGGAAGGCTTCCTAAAATTCTTCCCTCAGCTGGGTAAAGACACATCTTAAGGGGCTACCCCAGTCAAAGGCCTGAATTTGGAATCCTGTGGAGGACATAAGATGGGACCAATAGGCCCTCAGGAGCTCTGCTGCAGACCAAACACTGCTGTGTGCTTCCGAGGGCCAGTCACTGCTGGAGTCTACAGCTGGGTCCAGTAAGGGGGGTTCTGAGACTTTCCCAGCCTGCCTTAATGGTATGGGACTGATGGGCAGCCTTCAGGGGTCCTTAAAGGGGAAGACAAGCAGAAAGCCTAGACAGACAGACTTCAGACCCCACTTTGACACCTTGTAGCCTGTTTCCTCACCCGTAAGATGAGGATAAAACCATGCACCATATAAGATTTCACATGAAATGATCTGTGCACAAAAACCACGACCTCCTTTTCAAGAACAGTGACAAGAGACAGATTATAGGTGATTCTGAGAAATCCTGGGAATGAGAGGTTTTTGTATGACTAATAGTTGGACGTAAGAAAATGCCCAGTGCCCACTCCATACCCTGCTTGTGATCCTGGTACATTGTGGACATCACTTCATGCCACTGAATCAGGCAAGCCTGGCCCCAAAGAATGGCCATGCCATGTGTAGCCCAGTGCTTCGCACACAACAGAGTGGGATTCGGCAGCCCACCAGTCCCAGAAGCCAGGTTGGGGACCTCGGATTCACTTCAGACCAAGGCCAACATAAGCAATCCAAAGAAAAGCAAAGGCAGGTCACTCAGAGGGCAGGCCAGGAGTTGAGCTCCTTACCCTCTGCCAGTCAAGCCACAGGCTTCAGGCTAGGGACCCACCAGCCCCCAGCCTAGGGGTGGGACTAGCATGGGCAAGGCAGGCCCCTTCCAAGCAGCCCAGGGTTCCCAGCGAGCTTCTGTAGAGGGTGAGAGGAACTGCTGTGTGGGAACAGAGGCAGAGGGCAATTGGGAAGAGGCCAGAGGCTGTGCTTAGAAGGGCATGTGAATGTAGCACTTGCTGACAAGCAGGATGGCCTCTCAGCCCCGGTAGAGGTGGTTTTTGCTGGGCAGACCCAGGGTTTGGCTAAGAGCAGAAAATACAAAATCATCAGAGAAGTAAAATATCTTTATTTTCTTATGTACACACTATATTCAAATAAACCACCCACCCTGAAAACAGCAGGTTCTGGCTTTTCCATGAACCCCCAGAAGAATATAAATTAGAGCCTCTGATAACAGTTCCTTCCCCAGAGTGGGGAGTATGCGTTCGTGTGTGTGTGTGTGTGTGTGTGTGTAAAACCTTCTGATGCCACGGGATCTGGCCAGCCCCTCTGGAGCCACACAGCCCTCCTTGCCTTACACCCTGGCTCCAGCTTCAGGCCTCTTCCCTGGTCCAGGGAGAGGCCTCAGCCTGGGGCAGGTGTGATGTAAACCAGTCACTCAACCTCCATCTTATTCTTCTGCAAAGAATCGAGGAAGTCTTGCCACTCTGCTGGGTAAAAGCGTTTATAGACATTGATCTTATTCCGAATCTGTTTTGGGGTATCTTGATAGTAATTCTTCTCATCGCGAGCCATGGCCTAAGAAAAGAGAAGGGCTACTTTAAAGAGGGCTAGACGGGCAAAGACTCAGATCCTAGCTCATCCTGAATTGGGCAAGCCATTTGCTAACTATCCCTGAGGTCCAGAATCCTGACCTCAAATGCTATGGTGCACCAGGCACAGTGGCTCATGCCTATAATCCCAACACTCTGGGAGACAGAGGTGGGAGGATCGCCACCAAATCAGCCCAGGAGTTCCAGGGCATCCTGGGCAACCTCTCTCTCTAAAAACAATAAATTAACCATCCTGTGGTCCCAGCTACTTGGGAGGCTGAGGCAGGAGGACTGTTTCATCAGCCCAGGAGGTTGAGGCTATGGTAAGCCATGATCACACCACTGCATTCCACCCTGGGTGACAAAGCAAGACTCGGTCTCAAAAAAAGACCAGGGAGGCCTGAGAGTCCAGGGGGTCAGGGAGGAGTTGGGGCCAGCTGAGGGGCTCATGACCCATCATAGCCAACTAATCCCACCTGGGCCCAGGGGTCCAGTGTAGCTGGATCTTTACACTGTTAAAGGAAGCTAAAAATACTGACTTCCAGCCTGGGTGACAGAGTGAGACTCTCAAAAACAAACCAAAAAAACATCATGCAAGCAAAACATTTATCTGAGAGTGAGATAGGAACCAAGGCCACTCAGTCTATCCTTGCCGTAAGCCATTCGTTCAAGTTTGATCACTGTCAATGGGATCCATTTCCTAGTCTCTTTTCCCCCCTTTCTTTGCACTGTTTCAGGAAACAGTTGCTGCACAAGCAGATCAAGCCGCGAATGGTCCAGGGCGCCTTCCCAGCCAGCCCAAGTGGCCTGAGCTGCTCACCTTATAGTCCTCCCCGTGGTTCTCCACCATGTAGCGTACGTAATCAATGAGGTCCCGAGACAGAGTATTTCCTTTCTTTTCTGGAAGGCTGGCTTCTGCCTCCAGGTCTGGAGTGATGACAGAAGTGGGGAGACAGGGAATGAGGCTTTGCTCTCTGCGCTCTTTGAGCTGTCCAATCACCCCTTTACCCACTCCCAAGCCACAAGACTCACTACGCCAACCACCTGGGGGTCTTTGCCACCCCATTCCCAAATTCATTGCTGGAACCTTCTTCAGCCCCTTGGATCTCAGACTCTGTCTCCTATAACCCAATCATCTACCAGTATGCCAAATTCCTGAAAGGCAAGTCACTTCTCTCTGGGTCTCAGGTGGGTTTTTAAGGAAGGTACCAAATTAATAACTTCTACTTAGTGGTAGGTCTCAGGACAGAAATGAAGGCAATACCTGCCCACCGGACAGGGCTCCCTTCCAGCCATAAGTCTCTCAGAGAAGCTCCTGATGTATTATTGCAACCCGTGAAATGGGACAGTCTAAACAAATTAGATTTAGAGCTGCCAGGACTGGGGCCTGAAGCTGGCCCCAGCACCTTACTAGTGCTCTATGGGAGAAAGAAAGCCAGGATGTGGAGCCAACTAATGGCTTCGCTTTTAAAATAGGCAGGCAAATCCTACTCCATTTCTCATCTAGGAAGGAAGAGAAAGAGCTAACTCAGAAAAATGAAGTCATCAAATCATATCCAGGGATTAGGTCCTAATATTGTGTATAGTCAAAATTATCTTTGACATGGTTGCCAGGGGTTAGCTGTAGGGGAAGATGGGGAGTTAATAAGTATAGTATCAGTTTTGCAAAATGCAAAGGTTTTAGAGACCTGTTGCACCACAAAGTGAATGTACTTTATTCAACAGTACACTTAAAAATGGTTAGAATGATAACTTCCATGTATTTTTTAACCACAATTTAAAATTTATTTTTAAAAAATGTTTCAATTTGACTACAGTAAGTGCACATGGCTTTTTTTATATACAATCCTGTGCAGTAATTCCTTTTTTTTTTTTTTTTTTTTTGAGACGGAGTTTCAATCATGTTATCCAAGCTGGAGTGCAATGGCACAATCTCAGCTCACCGTGACCTCTGCCTCCTGGGTTCAAGTGATTCTCCTGCCTCAGCCTCCCAAGTAGCTGGGATTACAAGCATGCGTCACCACACCTGGCTAATTTTGTATTTTTAGTAGAGATGGGGTTTCTCCATGTTGGTCAGGCTGGTCTTGAACTCCCGACCTCGGGTGATCTACCTGCCTTGGCCCAAAGTGCTGGGATTACAGGCATGAGCCACCACACCTGGCCAAGTAATTATGAGAACCACTGAGATAAAGACAGGAACTCAAGGAATTCTGTATCAAATGTGTGGCCATTCAAATCCTTTATCTTCAGGAGCTGTGTCAACTCCCTGACAGGTAAGGAGAAGGATGAATGAAGAATTCTAGAGTATTCCCACTTTCCTGTAGGGTTTACTCTCCTCTGTTTTAGCATCCACTCTCTGTAGCCTTAATATACATAAAATTGATTTTGTCATTGGAAACATTTATTGAGATGGTAGAATCTCTAAAAATCAGTTCATCCTTAAATTCATGAGAAGCCGTACACATGCCTGATTTACTAGTTTCTCTTCTATTCTCCCAGGCACCTGGCTACGTCCTTCCTGAACATCTCTGACCTTAGTTCACACAGTAAGGTCAGAGTTTAGTCAGTAGAATGAAAAATGACCCAGCTGGGACCCAGTCCTAACTCTGTGAACTTTGGACCAGCTCACTTATTCCCTCTTAACCTTGGTTTCTCCATCTGCAAAATGAGGATATCTTAGGGCCCTTCCCAGCTCCAACAGTGCAGGACAGTGACCTAAAGGAATATAGGGACCACACCCACCATTCAGCACATAGGGCTTCCGCACAAGCTCCTTAGGCCTCTCCTCTATGTCCACCTCCATGACCTTCACCTGCAGAGAACAAAGCCCTTGAGACCAGGACCAGAAGGATTTTTGATGAAGGAAAGTTATAGACTCCTGCTTATCCCAACACAACTACATAACCCATAAGAATCCCTGCCCAACGTTAGGCAGAAGTAGGTAACAATGAGAACTAATGCCCTGGAAGCTTCTTTCTCTCTTTTTTTCTTTTTGAGACAGAGTCTCATTCTCTTGCCCAGGTTCAAATGCAGTGGCACAGTCTCGGTTGACTGAAACCTCCTCCCGGGTTCAGGCAATCTTCTGCCTCAGCCTCCCAAGTAGCTGGGATTAAAATTGTGCGCCACTGTGCCCAGCTACATTTTGTGTTTTGCCATGTTGGCCAGGCCAGTCTCAAACTCCTGGCCTCAAGTGATCCCTCTGTGCCTTTTTTTTTTGAGATGGAGTCTCGCTCTGTTGCCCAGGCTGGAGTGCAGTGGTGCGACCTTGGCTCACTGTAACCTCTGCCTCCTGGGTTCAAGCGATTCTCCTGCCTCAGCCTCCCGAGTAGCTGGGATTACAGGCGTGTGCCACCACACCCAGCTAATTTTTTGTATTTTTAGTAGAGACGAGGCGTCTCCATGTTGGTCAGGCTGGTCTCGAACTTCCGACCTCAAGTGATCCACCCGCCTCAGACCCCCAAAGCGCTGGGATTACAGGCGTGAGCCACCATGCCCAGCCTTTTGTATTTTTTTTTTAGTAGAGATGGTTTCGCCATATTGGCCAGGCTGGTCTTGAACTCCCAACCTCAGGTGATCTGCCCACTCTCAGCCTCCCAAAGTGTTGGAATTATGGCTCCCACTGTGCCTTTTACCCCCAACATAATCTTGGTGACAAGGACTTTGTGTTTTGTTCTCTACTAAATCCCCAGGGTGCTTAGGATGTGACATGTTATCAATAAGTAGTTAAACTAATAAATGGGCTTGCTGAATGAATCTGTCCCATTGCCTTAGGCAAGTTTCTTTTTATTCCTTCATGCCAGAGGAAAATGACACTACCATTTCTTGCATAAATGTGAGGCTACAGCCACACAGTTAGTCCCTAAGGCAAGGAGCGTTATACCCATTCTATACATAGGCAGAGAAAGATTAATTGCTTGCCTGTGTTCCTTTTGGGAACCTGGATTCTTTTAACAGTTGTTGAAGCCTCCACTTGAGGCCAGAAGTTCGAGACCAGCCTAGCCAAGATGATGAAACCCTGTCTCTACTAAAAACACAAAAATTAGCCGGGGGTGGTGGCACACGCTTGTAATCCCAGCTACTTGGGACGCTGAGGGGGGAGATGGCTTGAACCCAGGGAGGAGGTTGCAGTCAGGGAAGCCTCAGACCAAGGATGATTGAATAACTAAGAAAAGGTGTAAGTAAAGATCGCCAACTGTTAGGGAGTACTAATTAGGAGAGTGACGAGTAGAAAAAGATAAACTATGGAAAATACCATTGAGATGCCAACGGGTTAATTTCAGAGAAAAAAGACAGAGTGGAGGGAGTATGGGGAATGTGTGCTGGGGAGGGAGTGTGACTAAGGTCGTAAGGAGACCCTTGATCACCGTCAGTTGAGCGTTTTGACTGTGGGGAGTCGAAAATTCGGGAAGGGCCTGAGGGAAGGAATGGGCAGGACCAAGTTCTGAAACCCAGGTCAGTATGGCGGGGGAAGAATAAAGAAGACAGAGGCCGAGACCCTGCCATGTCAGTACCTTTCTCTTACGGAGGGGCACCGCCTTGTTGGGGTCCACAGCCAACCCCATCTCGGCCAGGTTCTGCCGCACCGATTTAGCGTGGTCCCAGGCATGTCGGATGTGGGAGCTACCGGCAAGAGAGACATCGCGGATCCGTCATCTCGCGGGCCGTCCCGGCCGAGGCGTCCCGCCACCCGGAACCCCAGTCCCCTCACCACTCGATCCGCGGCGCTGCCTTCCGTCGAGCATTCCGGTTCAGGCGCTTTCGGTTGACATTGTAACCAAACTTCTGCCTCCGGGTCTTGCCCTTGGCCTTGGGCATTGCGCTGACCACCCCACCAGCAGCTCACACGCGGTGCCTCTCACTCTTAGACCTCGTGTAACAAACCCCTTCCGGGGGGCGTGCACAAGGCTTTGCGGGCATTTGGGGAAATGTAGTCCTTTCGTAGCACTTCGTGAGCACTACAACGCCCAGAATGCAACGAGCACCTGCGCCTGCGTACAACGCTCAATCTAGTCGTTGCCCCGCCCCTTTCATGACCTTCACCGGGAGGCGGAGCTCGGAGTCCCGACTTTCTCCTGCAGCTGTGTGGCCTGGTCATGGCGACTCCCGGCCCTGTGACCTCGGAGGCCTCCTTAGAACCATCGAAGGCTCCCGTCATTGAGGGATTTAGCCCCACTCTTTACAGCAAGCCAGAGAGTTTCAAGGAAAAGTTCATTCGCAAGGTCCGCGAGAACCCGGTGGTACCCATAGGTAAGTGGGTGCTGTAGGAACTGCACACGGAGAGGACAGTGATGTCGGGGGGAAGGAAGTAGAGGAGGATCAGGGCGCCAGCGGGGAGCGGAATGAGCACGGACGGGAGTAGTGACAAGGGGGCGGGGCGGTGACGGGCGAAACTGATTGGAGCGGGAGCAGCAAGTTTAGGGGGCGGGATTTGGGGCCTGAAACTGGGAGAACTCTAACTAGGAGGACCTTACCTCGACCAACCCTCTCCGCCCTCCCTCCGCTGTAGTCCAGAGATCTTGGCTTTGGGCAAGAGAGACCCAAAGCGGGGAATGACTTGCGGGGCCCGACCTGCTGTTTCCCAGTTGCTTTGTCCCCTCCTCAGGTTGCCTGGCCACGGCGACCGCCCTCGGCTACGGCCTCTACTGCTTCCACAAGGGCCACAGCCGGCGCTCTCAGCTCATGATGCGCACCCGGATCGCCGCCCAGGGCTTCACAATCGCAGCCATCTTGGTGGGTCTAGTTGTCACCTCTATGAAGTCTCGACCGTGAGCCCAGGGTCTGGCCTTGAAAGCTCCGCAGAAATCATTCCAAAATCCAGGAGCAACCACTGGCCCTACCATGGGACTTACTCCTTCCTCTCCTTTGAGCGCGCCCTGTGTCGTTGGGGGAGGAAGTGACCCTTTGTGTAACCCTAACTGAAAAATTTTTTCAAAAATCCCAGATTCTGTTGTTTAAATGTTACATACTTCTATTTGTGCCACATCTCCCCTCCAGTCTGCTTAATAAACTCTTAAAAATCCACTTGTAGTATGGTGAATTCAATCTCACCCCAATGGTTTCTGGTCTTCGATTTTGGAGGAAACAGACTTTAGACTGGAGTGGCACTTAGAAAATCTTGTAATCTAGTGATTCCCTAACTTTCCTAGTAACAGCCACCTGGGGCACTTTGAAAGTAGAGATTCCCAGGTCACTCCTTGAGATTCTAGTTCAGTGGGCCTAGAGTAATGCTATTTGAAAAATACTGATCTAGCCAGCAGTTTTTGAAACTTTCAGTAGGACAACCTTCCTTCAGATGAGACCTCTCATAGTCCGGTCAGAGGCAGAGGGTTCTGCCTTCCACTTAGCACCAGCTCCTCACCCTGCTACCACCTCCCAAGAGCCTATGGGGCACCACTGATCTAGACCATCCTGGTTCTTGACACAGTACAGAACGGGAAACAGGCTCAGAGAAGCAGTCTGGTACAGTGGGAAGAACACAGTCCCAAAGCTGTCCAGCAATTTGTGTATGTGGTGTTTTAGGGTTTTGGAAGAGGAGGTTGAGGACCTGAGCAAACTCCAAAAGACAGGTGACCTGTGAGTTCCTCCTTCAGGTCAAGTCTTACACATGTATTCCTGGTCTGTGGTCAGCTCTCCTCAAATGCTGGATTTGAGGACCCAGGTTTTTCCCTTGTGTAATTCTACTGTTTTCAACACCAGCTTCAAGCTAGCAGAAGGAAAAAGGGGGAGTGAAGATACACCCCTTCTTGAACCCCCAGACAGTCTAGATTTCAGAGTGGAGGCTACACTAGGGCCAGCTAAGTTTCTTGCCTCCACCACGTTCTCTCAACTGTGAGACAGAGATGGTAGATGTAGAGCAGTACACCGTGGTGACCCTTGGCCTCCAGATACAAGGACGTGGAATGGTGAGGACTGTGATACTTTTAAAGAGGATGGCCACTGTTTGTAAGTGGTGTCATGGTGTCCCCCTTCCAAAGCTGCTGAAGTCGTTTCATTTCCTTGGCATGTGACCGTAGGCTGGGTGCTGTGGCTCATCCCTGTAATCCCAGCACTTTGGGAGGCCAAAGTGGGTAAATCACTTGAGCCCAGGAGTTTGAGCCCAGCCTAGGTGACACGGCAAAGCCCCATCTCTACTAAAAATACAAAGATTAGCCAGGTGTGGTGGCACATGGCTCTAGTCCCAGCTACTTGGGAGGCTAAGGTGGAAAGATCACCTAACCCAAGGAAGTTGAGGCTGCAGTGAGCCGAGATTGTGCCGCCACACTCCAGCCTCAGTGACAAAGCGAGACCGTTTCACAAAAAAAAAAAAAAAAAAAAGATTTGGACACAAAGACATGCATAGAAGGTAATGTGCAAACAGCTGTCTGATGGTGGCAAGACTGGAGTGATGCATCTGCTAGCTAAAGGATGCCTGAGGCTACCAAAAGCCAGAAGCAAGTAGAACAGACCCTTCCCCAGCTGCTTCAGAGGGAGCACGGCCCTGCCACACCTTGATTTCAGATTTCTGGCCTCAAGGACTATGAAACAATAAACTTCTGTTGTAAGCTAGCTAGTTTGTATACTTTGTTACAGAAGCCCTGGGAAGCTAATATTTACTGGCAATTACTCAAATCTTTTTAAACACCATGCAGGTCAGGAATGTCCTGTTTGCAAACTCTGCTGAAGGGGAAGAAGGTGTGGTCATTGGTTGTTTATCCCAAATCCACAAATGGGCCCAGCTGAAGGAGGAAGCAAAATATGCTGGGACCCTCTGCCTCCACATCCAGAGGGGTCCCAGCCAACCCTGAGGAAGGGAGTCTCGTGGGTCTTCGAGACTGTTACCCAGGCTCAGGAGGAAGCTCCCACCAGGAACCTCCAGTCTTGCTTTCTCCCTCCCACTACAAGCCACTTCCCCTCTGGGAACCTTGGTGTCCTTGGCTAGATGATGAGAATAACAGAATTTACCTCACAGACTTGTTTAAGGATCGAGGTTACAAAATCGTTCTGTGAGAGGCTGTCTTTCCTCCTGGGGATCACAGACAGCTTGGGGCTCCCACTTGGCTGGGAAATGGGGAAACAGTCTCACGCTTCTCTCAAGGCCATGAAGCTGGGAAAGTTCTAAGCACAAACTGAGCCCTGACACCAGTTGTGGCTTCCAGAGAAATGAGAATGATAATAAATAAGTGTAAAAAGAGTTAACAACACACCCTTTAAGCCAAGAAAAAAATACATCAGGAGGGACAGTCACAATTGAGTGAACTGAGAGGAGGCGTGAGGGACTGGACCGTAGGGCTGGGAGGGAGTGAGGGGCGAGAGGCGTGAGGGTCCCCTCCCAGCCCCTGGAGATGGGAGGAGCGGAATAGGCTGTGGGGAGCAGCTGCTGGGAGTCTCTGCCCCGACCGACCGAAGCAGCTGTTCCTCCTCTGCCCAGGCCCCGCCCATGCTCTGTGGTCATGCTATAGCAGGCACCTAGCGGGACAGTGGCGTCTGCTTCAGGGACATGAGCACCGAGCGCAGGCGGGACACATCTTTGCACTGCTTGCTGCTCTTGGGGTTGAAGTCACATAGCTGGGCCACCTTCTCCCACTCTGTGCCTGGGGTCTCCTCCTTGGATTCCTTCACGAAAGCCTCCTCGGATGCCCTGCAGGTGGAGATAGGAGAGGGGGTTTCATAGCTGCCCGCCTTTCCCCAGCCTCTCCCTTGAGCAAAGCTGCTTTTCCCAGCCTACTCTGGGGCACTTTCATCTAGAAGTCTCCTCCCCAGCCCTGTGCCCCTCTGACTTCAGAGGAAAGCAGCCTTGGTGCAAGAGGAAGCCTAGCTTGGTCCTGCCTCAGGACCTTGGCACTTGCTATCACCTCTTCCTGGGACATGCTTCCCCCAGACCTGCTCCTGGCTTGCTGCTTCTTGTCATTCGGTTCTCGGTGCAGGCCTCACCTCCTCAGAAAGGTCTTCCCAGCCTAGGCACTCTGTTCATTACCTCCCCATCAGGAGTTCCCAACCTGGGGTTCCTGACACCCAAAGACCCCTGGAGGACCTAATGCAGCACCTTAGCTATTTTCACCATTTCCAAAAACTTGGCAGAAGTAGGATATTGACTAACCACCTAACAGAAGCACCTAGCTCAGCATTGCCCGAATGTTCTGTGTAAGTATTCTCCAGAAAGACTGGTCAAATGCGTATGGAAAACTCAGCTAAAGAGGATCTTTATAGCAAGACTTTCAAAGCCTTTAATGTGCTGTGTGCATTGGGACCCTCCAGGGTGGGTGTGTGATCGATATGGAATCCACCACATCCCAAGCATATTTGACTACAGAGCCCTTTGTAGTCACGAACAACCATCATCACTATGGAGCCACAGCCTGGGGCATGAATGCTCCACTGGAGTCTGAGTTTGGCTGTAAATCAGGTTAGGATGAAAACTGGCGGCCCCTCATCAGAAGTTCAGGGTGACAGTTACAGAAGCCACTGACTAAGGGACAGTGGGGAGACGAGTAAATACAGTATAGTGGACAAAATCTAAACGTGGGACTCAAGAGAGAGACGATAAGGTATTCTTAGGTGAGGAGAGCTGGGTCTATGTCCTGTTTGGCCAGCGAGGGTCCCTCAAATTTCCTGGAAGCCCCCTCTGCATCTCAAGCAGGACCAGTTCTGCCGATGCCAGACGTGACTGATGGCAGGAGCTCTCCATGGAACAGCTGACCCTGGGAACAGGTGACCTGGCCCCTCTCTAGCGATGCTGGCTCCATGCCTATTTCCTAGCCTGTAAAATAAGGATCATAGCTTTGCCCTACCAACAATTTCACTGGCCTGAGAATTCAATGAGGTAGCAAGCAGGCCTGGAAAAAAGGAAAGTGCTGCGTGGAGCTGGGTGGCAAGCGGGGATGAGGGGAGCTATGCTAGGAGCTGTCCCTTCAGGGTCCAGAGGCTCCTCTCTGTCCCTGCAGCTCAAAGTGTCCATGATCCAACAGCATCAGTGTGACCATAGAGCTTGTCAGAAATGCGGACCCAAAGAAACAAACAAACAAAAAGGAAAAAATATAAAAAAAATAAAAAAGAAATGCGGACCCTTGGGCCTCCCCACAGTCCTGCTGAGTCAGAATTGGGGTTTTCACCAGACTGCCTGGTAATTTGTAGGCACATGAAAGTTTGAGCCTGGGCGCAGTGGCTCACACCTGTAATCCCAGCACTTTGGGAGGCTGAGGTGGGTGGATCACTTCAGGTCAGGAGTTCAAGACCAGTCTGGCCAACATGGTGAAACCCCATCTCCACCAAAAATGGAAAAAATTAGCCGGGTATGGTGGCAGATGCCTGTAATTCCAGCTACTTGGGAGGCTGAGGCAGAAGAGTCACTTGAACCCAGGAGGTGGAGGTTGCAGTGAGCCAAGATCATGCCACTGCACTCCAGCCTGGGTGACAGAGCGAGACTCTGTCTTAAAAAAAAAAAGAAGAAGCAGCAGCAGCAGCAGCCCTGGTCTACACTCCAACTCTCTTCAGGGCTCTCCTGGGTGCTCTCCGGGCCATTTCAAGCATCAAGCCCCCTGTGGTATTCCACAGCACCCATGCCCAGCTGACATCCCCATCCCCTGTGGAAGCCTCCCGTGGCTCCCCACTGCCTCTGGATCACGTCTGAGCTCAGCCTTGGCACAACAGGAGCTTTGTAGCCAGCCCTAAGCCAACCACTTCCCAGCCTCAGCTCCTACCCATCCCACTGTCCCAGCCCCCGTAGAGCTTCTAGAGCTTCTGCAGCTGCAGTCAGCTGGGCCTTTTCTCTCTGGATGCCTTGGCCCCAGCTGCTCCTCCCACCTTCTCTCCCCACCCTCCCTATCCAGCAAACTCCTTCTCACGCTTTAAGGTCAGCTGAAGGCCTTGCTTCTCTGAAGTCTGCCCGGGACCCCCCAGCAGAGAGTGGCTTCCAGAGCTTGCTGTGCCCTTCCACGAGGCTCTTACCACAACACACTCCAGACCATAAGCACCGTGGGGGGTGGGGAGGAGGCCTGTGTGTGTCTTACCAATCTGGCACAGGCGAGTGCCAATGAGCACTAAATGCGGGAGAGCGTAAGGAAGGAGACGAAGGCCCTGGTGTGTTCTGTGCCCTGTGAGAGGAGGCTTAGCCTCGACACATCACAGGCTGCCAGGGCACACCTAGAGTGAAGAACGGCAAATACTTTCTCTTCAGCTCCGGAATTCCCACCGCCACCCTCCAGGATGTCTCTACCAACCAACTGAGGTTGGCATGAGGTAAAACCTGTTTGCCAACCCTGGTCTTGATTACTCACCACACCAAGTAGACCCCAAACCTGAAACATGCGAGGGGGCCTGTGGTGGTCTGCGCAGGGGCTGCTGGCCAAAGTCAGCGCACTGGGGCAGGAGGAAGGGATGGATGACACGAAGGAGCAGGTCTTGTCCTTTATATGCCTCCAGCAGCCCATGTTTAGTGTCTGTTTTGTTCAATTAAAGACCCCTTCGGCCAGGCACAGTGGCTCACGCCTGTAATCCCAACACTTTGAGAGGCCGAGGTAGGTGGATCACCTGAGGCCAGGACTTGGAGACCAGCCTTGTCAACATGGTGAAACCCTGCCTCCACTAAAAATACAAAAATTACCTGGGCGTGGTGGCGCACACCTATAACCCCAGCTACTCGGAGGCTGAGGCAGGAGAATCTCTGAACACAGGAGGCGGAGGTTGCAGTGAGCCGAGATCGCGCCACTGCACTCCAGTCAGGGACGAGAGCGGAACCCTTGTCTTAACAACAACAGAAAAACCCTTCACCCCACACACCCTACAACAGGCATCTCAGAGGGAGGGAGTCAGGGCTGCTTTGCCATTTGTCCCTCCCACGTGGGAATGAGTGGCCAGCGCATTCCCTTCTCTGCCTTTACCCTGCAGGGCTCTGATTTAGCCAAGCAGCCTCCAGTTTGCTGGAGGGAAGAGATGGTTGGTGCCTGCACCTGCCAAGGCATTTGCCTCCTGCTCTGACCACTGCTCGGAGCCCAGCCATACTCATTTATATCCCACAAGCAAGGAACTCAAGAAACTGTGGCCGCCACATCCATTCCCTCTCCAGCTCCCCCGACAGAGAAGCAAAAGAGACACGTACACGTAGCCGATGATATCAGCATCTGGCTGCTGGTAGAATGCTTTGTCAGCGATCCTTGAGGGAAAGGTTGAGGGAAGGGGTTAGGTGGGGAAAGACAGATGGCAAGACAGACAGGCAGGCAGAGGGTTAAAGAGAGAGAGAGACGGCATTAGTACCTCCAGTGGCAGAGGTGTTAGGAAGCATAGTTCTGGAAGGCTCAGCAATGATCCACAGCCCCAAACAAGAGGATGGGGACCTCCGCCCTGGCCCCAGCGCCTTCTCAAACACCTTCAGAGGCTCCCCACTGCCCGTCACTGCCTGACTCATCAGCAGAGGCCCTTACAATGTGAGTCCATAGCCTCCTGCCTTCTCTCCCTCCACCCCCAGCCCCTGTTGCCCAATACATCACATTTTTTCTTTCGTACCCAGGTCTAGAATGCCCTCCCCTACTCCCTTCCCTTTTTTCCTGATGACCTCCTAGTCATCCTCCAAAGCCCAAGTCCCCAGACACAGAGGTCCCTCCCTGACCCATTTCCTTGCTTCCATGGCCTTCGTGCAGAGGGCCCTACTGTATTTGAACTCAGTTGAACACGTGTGTTTTTCTCTCTGCGCCCTTTGAGGACATAAGACTGGGTCTTCCTTATCTCCATCTCCTTAGTGCCTACCCCAGAGCCTGGCATGCAGCAGTTTTCTGGACAGAAGGGTAGCTGTTTCCTAGAGCAGGCCTTTCCCATCCTGGAAGACCTTGGACCCTGAAGCGGGTAGCCTCAAAGGCAGGGAGCACTGGGCAGTATTCAGTCTGAGACCATTTCCACAAAGGTTTTCTCTGCTGGGCATCTGCTGTCTTCACCTGCCCAGCATCCATGCCTCTTCTTCCAGGAAGGGCACCCTGACTGTCCTCTGCTGGATCAGGTTGCCCAGCTTCAGTCCCTGTGGTTTGAGTGGGACTGATCCCTATGCACAACCCAAGGAATGGGACTATCACCCAGGCTATGGCCCCCCGGCTAGTCACTGGGCCTGGCATGATCCAAGCCAGTGAGGGTTGGGCCAAGGACGGAGCTGGAGCTCTGGGGCACAAGATGCTATTTTCACTAGGGCTGCCAAGAGAATAGGGCAGAAGCCTGGAGTTGCTGCTGGCCATCTTTCCCTCCACACCAGGGAGCGGGCCCGAGAGTGAAGCACAGCTGGAGGAAAGGGCAGCGGGCGCGGTGAGTGAGCGTGGAGGGACTTCGGACTTCGCTGGGGCCCCTCGCGCCCCAGTGCCCACCCTGGCCTTTGTAGTTATACAGCCTGTGATTTTTTTATCCTTTAGCCACTAGGGGTGGCATTTCTCCAGCAGTAAAATCCCATGCACAAGTCGCCTCTTCACCCTCAGTGCGGCTTGTGCTGCCTCTGACCCTAACTCTGGCCACAGAGGGCCACACCTCACTGTTGGCTGCTGGGGCCTGGACAGCCTGGCTGGCATTCCAGGGCCCTGGGCCCCTTTAGCTGCCTCTCAGACTCAGCTTCCTCTTGAAAGCAGGTCAGGCCTCCATGGTGGAGCAGCTCCAGGGGGCCCTGAACTCCACGAGCAAATGAGGAAGCAGCTGGGGTTTCCCCTCTCCTTCCCTGCTCCCATCACCAAACCAGCCCCTCCAGACCATCCCCCATACCACAGCCCCCTCACGTCCCATCAGCTGCCCCCCCATATCCCCACAGACCCCTCACATCCCATCAGCTCTCCCCCATATCCCCACGGACCCCTCACATCCCATCAGCTGCCCCCCATATCCCCACGGACCCCTCACATCCCATCAGCTGCCCCCCATATCCCCACGGACCCCTCACATCCCATCAGCTGCCCCCCCATATCCCCACGGACCCCTCACATCCCATCAGCTGCCCCCCATATCCCCACAGACCCCTCACATCCCATCAGCTGCCCCTCATATCCCCACAGACCCCTCACATCCCATCAGCTGCCCCCCCATATCCCCACGGACCCCTCACATCCCATCAGCTGCCCCCCCATATCCCCACGGACCCCTCACATCCCATCAGCTGCCCCCCCATATCCCCACGGACCCCTCACATCCCATCAGCTGCCCCCCATATCCCCACGGACCCCTCACATCCCATCAGCTGCCCCCCATATCCCCACGGACCCCTCACATCCCCATGGCACCCTTACATCCCCTCAGCCCCTCACCTCCCCACGGCCCCCTCACATCTCCACAGCCCCCTCATGTCCCCACAGTTGCCCCCCTCACTTCACCTCCTCATGGCCCCCTCACATCTCCACAGCCTCCTCATGTCCCCACAGCCCTCTCATGTCCCCACGGTCTCCTCACATCCCCACAGCTGGCCCCCTCATGTCCTCAAGGCCCCCTCATGTCCCTCTGGCCCCCTCACGTCCCCACCATTCCTCTCACGTCCCCACGGCCCTCTCACCGGTTGTTGATCTTGTTCTTCTCTACTTGTTCACTCTGGCGCTGGTTCCACTCCTCCAGGTCCTTCTTGGCCTTCTCCCGCCACTCCTGTTCTGTCACCTTAGACGCAGCATCTGGGACCCCACAGGAGAATGAGTGGCTGCTTTCCAGCTGGGATGCGCAGGCCCGGCCGCCCTGGCTGCTCCTCCCCTGGCCCCTGCCAGGTGCCTCAGGGCCACCCTGGCCCAGTCCCACGTTAAGGCATGCAGGGTTCCATGCACTCCAAGGCCTCCTCACACACTTCACCCCACACACAGCCCACCCCACCTCAGCCCTGCCCTCACCCAGCTCTTGCAGCCGTTTCCTCTGCTCTTCTCGCCATTTGCGGATGCTCTCGGGCTCCTGGGTCAGCCTGTCAGCCTGGGCAATGGCTGCGTAGCCGTCGGCAGGACCGTTGGCCTCCTAGAACACAAACACGCAGTGGTCTACCCAGCTGGCACATCCGCCCCGTGTCTCTGCTGCCCCTGCTGGGGACCTGCTCACGTCTGGATAACTCAGCCTCAAACAACCTCATGCCCACTGTCTCCGGTGACTACACCTCCCTTTGCCCTTGCTGTTCCCTCTGCCAGCAACACTCCTCCACCTGTGTGACTGCGGGCAAGTTACTCACCCTCTCTGTGCCTGATCATTGCCCTCAGCCCAGTCATAGGTTTTGATACCCCCCAAGCAGGAGGTTCAAGAAACCGTGTGCTAGCCACTTTCTTTGCCATAAAATGGGCTAAATAACAGTAAGCACGCCAAAGGGAGGACATAAGGAATAAATGAGTTAAAAATTATAAAGAGCTTAGAACACTGCTTGGCATAGTGAGTCCCTTGTTCTACACTCATTAAAATCACTCTCTATTGTGGTTGTGTTAACTCCTAACACTTAGTCCTCACTTTATCTTTTCTTTTTCTTTTAATTTTTTTTTTACATTTTTATATTTTTTCTTTTTCTTTTTTTAATTGCATTTTAGGTTTTGGGGTACATGTGAAGAACATGCAAGATTGTTGCATAGGTACACACATGGCAGTGTGATTTGCTGCCTTCCTCCCCTTCACCTATATCTGGCATTTCTCCCCATGCTCTCTCTCCCCAACTCCCCACCCCCAGCTGTCCCTCCCCTATTTCTGCCCAACAGACCCCAGTGTGAGATGCTCCCCTCCCTGTGTCCATGTGTTCCCATTGTTCAACACCCGCCTATGAGTGAGAACATGCGGTGTTTGATTTTCTGTTCTTGTGTCAGTTTGCTGAGAATGATGGTTTCCAGGTTCATCCATGTCCCTACAAAGGACACGAACGCATCGTTTTTGATGGCTGCATAGTATTCCATGGTGTATATGTGCCACATTTTCCCTGTCCAGTCTATCATCGATGGGCATTTGGGTTGGTTCCAGGTCTTTGCTATTGGAAACTGTGCTGCAATGAACGTTCGTGTGCATGTGTCCTTATAGTAGAATGATTTATAATCCTTTGGATATACACCCAGTAATGGGATTGCTGGGTCAAATGGAATCTCTATTTCTAGGTCCTTTCTTTTTTTCTTTTTTGAGACGGAGTCTCGCTCTGTTGCCCAGGCTGGAGTGCGATGGCGCAATCTCAGCTCGCTGCAACCTCCACCTCCCAGGTTCAAGTGATTCTCCTGCCTCAGCCTCCCAAGTAGCTGAGATTACAGGGCCCGTCACGACACCCAGCTAATTTTTTGTATTTTTAGTAGAGATAGGGTTTCACCATGTTGGCCAGGCTGGTCTCAAACTCCTGACCGAAGGTGATCTGCCTGCCCCCACCCCCGACAAGTGCTGGGATTACAGGCCTGAGCCACCGCGCCCGGCCTAAGAGGACCTGACTTTATAATGTGTTTATCTGTCTGTCTCTGCCATCAGAACATCATCTCTGTCCTGTTCACTGCTACATCCCCAGAGCCCAACACGATGCCTGCACAGCAGATGCTCAGTAGATGTCTGTTGAGTAGAGAAGCAGTCTTGAGATGTGTGGCATATCACAGCTCGGAGCAAACCACAGGGAAGAACCTGGCCTCTGCGGCCTGGCTGTCTCGGTTCAGATGCCACCTCTGATACTACGAGATGTGTGTAAGGCCTGGGAGAAATTGCTTAACCTTGTCTGACTTTAGTTTTCTCATTTGAAAAATGGGGCCAGGCATGGTAGCTCATGCCTGTAATCCCAGCACCTTCAGGAGGCCAAGGCATGGTAGCTCATGCCTGTAATCCCAGCACCTTCAGGAGGCCAAGGCATGGTAGCTCATGCCTGTAATCCCAGCACCTTCAGGAGGCCAAGGCATGGTAGCTCATGCCTGTAATCCCAGCACCTTCAGGAGGCCAAGGCATGGTAGCTCATGCCTGTAATCCCAGCACCTTCAGGAGGCCAAGGCATGGTAGCTCATGCCTATAATCCCAGCACCTTCAGGAGGCCAAGGGCCCCAGCTCTTGCAGCAGTTTCCTCTGCTCTTCTCACCACGTGCGGATGCTCTCGGGCTCCTGGGTCAGCCTGTCAGCCTGGGCAGTGACTGTGTAGCTGTTGGCAGAACCACTGGCCTCCTAGAACACAAACACGCAGCAGTCTACCCAGCCGGCACACCTGCCCTGCTGTCTCTGCTGCCCTTGCTGGAGGACCGCTTCAGGCCAGGAGTTCAAGACCAGCCTGGGCAACACAGCAAGACCCCTTCTCTATTTTCAAAAAAAAAATTTTAATTACGGAAAAAAGGGCCAGGCACAGTGGCTCATGCCTATAATTCCAGCACGTTGGGAAGCCAAAGCAGTCAGATCACTTGAGGCCAGGAGTTCAAGACCAGCCTGGCCAACGTGGCAAAACCCCATCTCTACTAAAACTACAAAAAATTAGCCGGGCGTGGTATCTGCTTAGGAAGCTGGGACTTGGGAGAATCACTTGAGCAGGGGAGGCAGAGGTTGCAATGAGCTGAGATCACACCACTGTACCAGCCTGGGCCACAGAGCAAGACTCTGTCCCCTCCTACCCCCCTAAAAAAAGGAAAGAAAAATGGGGATACGCTGGGCCCAGTGGCTCATGCCTGTAATCCCAGCACTTTGGGAGGCCAAGGCAGGTGGATCACATGAGGTCAGAAGTTCAAGACCAGCATTACCAACATGGTGAAACCCCATCTCTATTAAAAATACAAAATTAGCCATGCATGGTGGCATGTGCCTGTAATCCCAGCTACTTGGGAGGCTGAGGCAGGAGAATAGTTGAACTCTGGAGGTGGAGGCTGTAGTGAGCTGAGATCATGCCATTGCACTACTGCCTGGGCAATGAGAGTGAGACTCTGTCTAAAAAAAAAGAGGGAATAATATTAAGAATACCTTTAAGAGCTGTTGTGATTTAATGCTATAATATTTGTGAGACATTTAGAAGAGTACTTGGCTAGAGTGATGACTCAGTGAATAGTAGCTAAAATTACTACTATTATTATATTATTCATTCCCATTTTATAGGGGAGGAAACTGAGGCCCAGAGACATAGCACAATGTAGTAGCAGAGCCAGGGCTAGAGTCCAGGTCCCTGACTCCCAGGCAGGGGCTCTGATCATGTCTCCCCACCGCTTGTCAGAGCTGGGGACCCATGAGCTCAGCCCACGAGGGTGTGGCACCCTCTGGCCTGGCAAAGCCTTTCCGATCCAGGTCCAGCCACACCCGCTCTGGCACCCGCACCCTCTGCATTCCTGTCTGCAGGCATCCCACTCCAGTCACCCCGCCTTTGTCTCCTGGTGCTGCTGGCCTGCAATTGTCTCCCCTCCCGCCTCCTTCAAGCACTTAGCAAAACTGACTGCCTGTGTTGTTTGACATCTTCTCCCCACAGGAGTGTCTGGCACGTCCTCTGTCATACTGCGCCCACCTAGCCTCAGCGCCTGGCAGGCGCTCCCTAAGCAGTGGCTAAAGGAGCACAGATCCCTGGAGCCAGCAGGCACAAGGTTCAGAGGAGGAGCTCTGGGGGAGGAGCACATAGATGTGACATCAGGGCTACTGTTTCCAGCCACCTGGAGAGTGAGGGAAGGGCAGGGCCAGGACGGGGTGGAGCCTGGCACCTGGGATCATCGGGGCAGCTGGGCGCCACCCTTACTCCTCCTCAGGCACAGCACTGCATTTCAATTCAGAGACTCCCAACATCCCAGTAGGCCCTTCCGGGGCCCTTATCTGGAGAACACAAGCTCACTGCTGCTCCTTTCTGGGAACAACCCTGTTCTGAGGCCAGGCTACCAGGGACTCCCCCAGCACCACTGCCCAGACCTACAGAGCCTCCCATCTGCACTGTGCCTGTGTATATGGGTTTCTCCAGGTGCCCTATTTGATTTTCTTCCCAGCACTTACGTCTATCTGAAATGACTTGTAAGGTCAGAGAAGTTAGAAATGAAAATAAAAACACAACGAAGGCATCCATCTGACCACCACTCAATCCCCACTCCTTGAGCACACATGTACTGGAACGTTTCTCTGAGCCGGCCCACGTGGGCGTTTAACAGGAATCCTGGATGTCACTTGACTTTTCATTCCTGAAACTTTCCCTACCCTCCGTCTGAGAAAAAGACACCAAAATGCCCTTGTGGGGGAGAGGGAGGGGAAGAGAGGGCCGTATCCCGAGAGTTGTCTTTAGGGTGACACCCACGTGGCATGGAGACCTCAGCCTTTAGTCTGTCAGAAAGGGCACTGGGGCTGCCCTCTCCAGTCACCCCTCACTCACTCGCCTTGCAGCGCACAGCATTTTTACAAAGCCTCCTTTGCTTTCTTGGACTTTTGTTACAGATGTTAAAACGAAAGCCTAGGGACACTGAACAATGTACCGAGGGTGCTGAGGCCCCAGGCTTATGCTCAGCCTTGATTTCTCCTTCTTTCCCATCCCATGTACGAGTCATCAGCAGCGCCTGTCATCGCAATCTCTAAAACTCTCCCTCTGGCCCTCGCCGCCCTGGCCTGGGCCGCTGCTGGTCTCTCTGCTTCCTGCAGCCGCATCTCCACAAAACGCCTGAATGACCTGTTCAGAGCCTAAACCCGATTTATCATGTCACACTTTAAAATATTCGAAGGCAGCCGGGTGCGGTGGCTCGCACCTGTAATCCTAGCACTTTCGGAGGCTGAGGCAGGAGAATCACTTGAATCCAGGAGACGGAGGTTGCAGTGAGCGGAGATCGTACCACTGCACTCCAGCCTGGGTGACAGAGCGAGACTCTGTCTCAAAAAATAAATAAATAAAATAAATAAATTAATTAAAATAAAATATCTGAAGGCTCCCTACTATGGCTAGAACAAAATTTAAGTGATCTGGTCTCTCCCTGGGCCTCTGATTTCTGTCCTCTATCCAAGCACTCTTGCTATACTGGCCTTCATGCAAGCTCATCTTATATCCCCTCAGAGGCTCTGTCTGGAACATTCTTCCCCTAGAATCAAGGGTCTACATCTTCCTAGAGCTTCCCCTGCCTCCTGATTGAGGCCTCAGCTTGTTTACATGTTTATTATCTGTGTGTGTCCTCCCTCTTCCCTCCCTCAAAAACGTAAGCAAGCTCCGTGCGGGCAAAGGCTGCCTGTTTCCATTCAGCACCCAGCACCGGGAGGGCCTGGCTGCAGGAGCCTTTCAAGAATATTGAATGAATTCATAGATGTTCAGCCTTGGAGACAGGGACAAGCAAGATTGGGTCAGGAAGATTCCAGAAGCTTGGGACAAGGAATCCCTCACAATTGAGAACCATGGCTGAGGAAATGTCAACCTAGCTATAACACAAGTCAGGTAAAGAGAGTGGGCAAGGGAAGGCACCATTCTTGCCTGGAGGCAGAGTAGAGTGAGGAGAGATGGGGAAGGGCATTTCCAGCCAAGAGCCAGCACGTGTAAGAATCACGTGGGCCTGGAGCCTTTGGGAAATGGATACACAGATGCCCCCAGATGTGGGAGGAGAGGGGTGGAGAGGGGCCCTGGGCAGGAGTCTCTCTTCATCTATATCCTTCAGGGCTCACCATCTCTATAAAGCCTGCCCTAAATTAAGACTCCAGAGGACTTGCAGTTAAACACCTTTCTTTAATCTTCACAACCCTACATGGCAAGTTTTTTGTTTGTTTGTTTCTTTGTTTTTCTGAGACCGAGTCTCGCTCTGTCACCCAGGCTGGAATACAATGACTTGATCTTGGCTCACTGCAACCTCCGCCTCCCAGACTCCAGTCATTCTCCTGCCTCAGCCTCCCAAGTAACTGGGATTACAGGTGCCCGCCACTATGCCCAGTTCATTTTTGTATTTTTAGTAGGGACAGGGTTTCACCATGTTGTCCAGGCTGGTTTCAAACTCCTGAACTCAAATGATCCACCTGCCTCAGCCTCCCAAAGTGCTGGGATTACAGGCGTGAGCCACTGTGCCCAGTCAAGCTTTATTATTTTTATTATACAGGTAGTGAAACTTTATCTCCAAAGAGCCAAGGTCGCCCAGCCAGGAAGTGGCAGAGCCAGGATTCAAACTGAATTGCTAGGTGTGACTCTCCACATGGTAGCTAATAGGGCCCAAAGTCACTTCTGTGACGCATTTGTATGCCTGCTTGTCTCCCTCCCAAGCTAGAGACTCGGTCCCCCGCTCGGGTTGCCGCATGCCTCATGCAGCCTTCCTCTGGGACACACCCCCACACACCACCCTCAGCTCACCGAGGGACTGGGTCAGGAATTTGTGAGAGGCGTCCAGGGCTGCAGAGCATTTTTCTCCACAGCCCTGTGGGGCAGCGGAGCGGGTCCTCTAATTCCCCTTTTACAAAAGAGAAACCAGGCTCAGAGCAGTTAAGTGATTACCCACAGCCAGCCAGCTGGGAAAAAGCAGAAAGCGAAGTCCAGGTCTTCTGACTCCATCTAAACCTCCGCTGCTGCTTGTGTCTGGGGGTGGGAACAGCCTTAAGGAAACTTTCAGCCCCCACGGTGTCCTGCCCCAGACCCAAGGTGCCAAGCCTGGCCAAACTGGGCCCACATCTCTGCCACCTGCCATCAGCTGTAGGGCCCACTGATGCGCTCTGGTGGGGGCTGTGCAGGGCTCACCAGAAACCTTTGGCCTCTCTCCTGGCTCTCCTGGCACATCCTTTCATGCAGTAAGTCCCATGCTCAGGTGAACCCCGGACTGAATGGCTGACCCTCTGTGGCTTTGCGCGTGCCGTTCCCTTGGCCAAGACCACCCACATCCCCCCAGGCAGCCTCGGAACCCCCTGCCAGCGTCCCCTCACAGTTGAGTTCCTTGACTTTAGTGTAGGCTCTGGCACTTCATCCTGGATTCAAGTTTTACCTCTTACTAGCTATGTAACTCGAGCGAGCTGTTAAACCTTCTGTATAAAACAAGAATAATGACAACCAACACCACAGGGAGTCGGGAGGACTCAGTAAGATCAAGCATGCAAAGCTCTTGGACGGTGCCTCCACAGAGGAGGAATTCAATCTGTTAGCTCCTAATGCTTCCCCAGAGCCAAGCCCTCACCCTCCTGGGCTCCCACTGCTTCTTTCCGGGTCCCTGTCTTCTATCAGAAGCAAGTTTGGGACCAGGTGCAGTGGCTCACACCTGTAATTTCAGCACTTTGGGAGGCTGAGGCAGGAGGATCGTTTGAGCACAGGAGTTCAAGACCAGCCTGGACAATGTAGCAAGACTATATCTCTATAAAAAATTTAAACATTAGCCAGGCATGGTAGCCCTCCTTTAGTCCCAGGTACTCGGAAGCTGAGGCAGGAGGATCACTTGAGCCCAAGAGCTCAGGGCTGCAGTGAGTCATGATCACACCACTGCACTCCAGTCTCAACTACAGAGCAAGACCCTGTCTCTCAAAAAAAAGAAAAGAAAGCAAGAAAGAAAGAAAAGAAAAGAAAAAAAGAAAAAGAAGGGCGCTCTCTGGGGACAAACTCCCCGGTGGACTTGCCTCCATATCCATTTATGCCCTAGCACGGTGCGTGCACGTAAAGAATGTGCATTGACCAAATGAATAAATGACCAAATGTGTAACCCAAATGAATAAACGAGTGGCTGGGCTTTACATCCCCCTTCTGCCACTCACTGGACTTGTGACCTTTTAGAAGTCCCTTCCCTGGGCAGCTTGGCATTTTTTTTTTTTGAGATGGAGTTTTGCTCTGTCGCCCAGGCTGGAATGAAGTGGCATGATCTCAGCTCACTGCAACCTCTGCCTCCTGGGTTCAACCGATTCTCCTGCGTCAGCCTCCCGAGTAGCTGGGATTACAGGTGCCTGCCACCACACCTGGCTAATTTTTGTACTTTTTTTTTTTTTCCACCTGCAACTGTCTTGATCAAGTTATATAATTTTTGTACTTTTAGTAGAGACAGGTTTCACCAGGTTGGCCAGGCTGGTCTCAAACTCCTGACCTCAGGTGATCCACCCGCCTTGCCCTCCCAAAGTGCTGGGATTACAAGTGTGAACCACCACACCTGGCCACAGCTTGGCTTTAGAAACTGTTAAGGGAGTGACAACATCCTACTCCAGGTGGGAAATGAGGCTCACATGAGATGCTATGGACACACTCTGCAGCCCACAGAAGGTATGTGTGTGTGAGGGACAGCATGGCTGCTGTGGCCCGCTGCCCCATATCTGCTGGGCCTCGGTGCACCACAGCCAGGAGAGCACAGTGGTGACGCCGGCAGGCAAAGCCCTGAGAAGCAGTTGGCCACTCATTATTTCTGGGCTGCTCAGAACTTATTTGCCTGACCTTGCCCCCACCCCAACCTCTGTTAGTGACAGGGAATGTCATGGGCCACAACTGGGCTCTCCTTTAATCACCTGAGCATCTCAGTGGGGAGATCAGGTCATAGCCAGGAGGGATGGCAACCAGGAGAGCTCACCAGTGGCTACAGCAATGCTCTGACCCCTCTCAAGCTCTGGAGAGAGAAGGGGGCAGGAATGGCCAGGACCACAAGGCAGGAGGCAACAGTCAGGGCCAGGTTTATCTCAGTCTAGCCCCCCAGAATCCCTCTCCCAAGGGACCTCTCTGCTGGGCCCACTCATGAGAGCCTCTGTGGACCCACGCCAGCCAAGCATGTGCTGCCACTCCAGGAATGGCCAAGAGGCTGAGCCACATCCTTCTTTGGGATTGATCGGCTAAATCTAAGCTAAGCTGAGCTGCTGATTCCTTTAAGTAGCTCAAAGGAGGATGATGGGAGTATTAGGGGAAAAGGAGAATCTGTGTAGAGGTGGGGAGGTGGAATCCTGCAGGGACCTGCTGTCCCTGCCCCTGACTGTGCCAAATGGAGCTGGAATAGGTGTGGGCAGGCTTGTCCTTAGGCCGTGTTGGCAATCAGGTTTATAGCTGGACCCCCTAGTGGTACACAAGCTGTAGGAAGGACTAAGAAAGGAAGCACAAAAGGTCTGTCCAGGATCCTTGAAAATATTAAGCGTGCACAGGCCGAGGTTCCTCCTCCCCCTGCAGGTGCAGGCCAGACCTGCTATGCTCAATCCTAAAGAGCTGGGGCTTTTCCCCTGTGACCCAGGTGCTGTGGCCGGCCAGTTCCAGCAACAGAGCAGTAATGCAAAGCATACTGGGTCAGAGGTCAAGAGATATAGGCGAGCTGGGGCTTTGCCACTAAGCTTCTGAGTGATTCAGCTCATCTGTGACCCTGCCCTGCTTGTAAGGATTCTAGGATGGCACTGATGTGATATCATTTACAAATAAACACACCTGCAGTGATTCTTAGTAACAGTAAGGATAAGGGTTCTCACTGAGATTGGAAAGGAGGCCCAGGGCTCCTCAGATTCACCCAGGGCTCACCCAAGGCTGAGGGGTGGGGAGGGAGAAGGCAGGGGGCCAAGTCAGCCAAATAGGGTGCACGCCAGAACTAGCTGATTTCCTGGGTGACTTTGCCTTCACCATTTCACCTCTCTGAGCTTCACAATGCTAATCTTTAAAAGGTAAATTATCCTGCTCAGAGTATTCTAGGTACTTTCTCTTTTTTTTTTTTTAAGAGATGGGGTTTCATCATATTGGCTAGGCTGGTTTTGAACTCCTGACCTCAGGTGATCCACCCACCTCGGCCTCCTGAAGTGCTGGAATTACAGGCGTGAGCCACCATGCCCGGCTGGTACTTACTTTTTTTTTTTCTTTGAGACAGAGTCTCGCTTTGTCACCCAGGCTGGAGTGCAGTGGTGTGATCTCGGCTCACTGCGACCTCTCCCTCCGGGTTCAGGCAGTTCTTCTGCCTCAGCCTCCCAAGTAGCTGAGATTACAGGCGCACGCCACCTCGCCTGGCCAATTTTTGTATTTTTAGTGGAGACAGCATTTCTCCATGTTGGCTAGGCTGGTCTCAAACTCCTGAGCTCAAGCAATCTACCCACTCAGCCTCCCAGTGCTGGGATTACAGGCATGAGCCACTGCACCCCACCATGTTCTAGGTACTTCTGTGGTTCCAAGCACATTTTCAGCTCCAGGTCCACTTTAGGACACAGAACTGTAGGGTCAAGCAAAGTCCTGCTGAATGTGCCCAGAGCCTGGGTAGCCTAAGTCTCAACGATCTACCAAACTGTACAGAAGCAAATCCTCATTCTTTGACTCTCTGGGGCCCAACTAGACATGAAGCTGCTGAAGTCCTAGAGATCGACTTTTCCAGCTTGCTGATAGTTGAGTAATTTTCCAGAAACAGGACTTGGCCGGTTTCCCTGCATAAGGTACCAGCCCATCCCTCTTACGTAAGAAAATAAGTACTGTTTATTCCCCCAGAGGATTTAAGAAGCCAGCCCCTTCAGGGCGGGACTCAGAAGATCCCACAGCCGCAGCCCCTGAGACGAAGGGCCTTTGGACCAGTCTAAGTGGGAATGAATGCTCTCTGAGGAGAGGTTTAGCCCCACCAGGCATCTGGTTGGGGTACCGGGGTGAGGACCATCCCTCTGTGGTCTGAGTTCCCTCAAAGTACTCAAATGGATTTGTGTGTATGCAAGGGGAAGAGAGTTAGGTGGGTGCAGACAGAAGCAGTCTTAACTAGAAATATACTTACTAGGGTTTTACTCCTTTTTTTTAAAAGACTGTCACCCAGGCTAAGTGTAGGAGTGTAATCATAGTTCACTGCAGCCTTGACCTCCCCAGCTCAAGCAATCCTCCCACCTCAGACTACTGAGTAGCTGGGACTACAGGCACACACTATTGCCCCAGCTAATTTTTCACTTTTTGCAGAAACAGGGTCTCACCATGTTGCCCAGTTTGGCCTCAAACTCCTGGACTCAAGCTATCCTCCCACTTCAGCCTCCAAAAGTCTGGGATCACAGGCGTAAGCCACTGTGCCCAGCTGGATTTTCTTCCTTTTTGGTAGTATAAAAACACTTAAAGAGTTTTTAAACAACCAAGGGAAAGTGAATGCCCTTTTGTTATCCCCATCCCACCCCACCCTGGGGGCTAACCATTGCTAACAGCTGATGTACATCCTTTCAGATATATTGTGCAGACATATTTAAAAAAAAGAAAACAGGACCATACTGTGCATAATATTCTATAAGTTGCTTTTTCCACTTAATATATTGTGGGCATCTTTTCATGTCAATACAGGAGGCACTGATTGCTTTTTTTTTTTTTTTTTTGAGATGGAGTTTCACTCTTATCACCCAGGCTGGAGTACAATGGTGCAATCTCAGCTCACTGCAACCTCTACCTCCCGGGTTCAAGCGATTCTCCTGCCTTAGCCTCCCGAGTAGCTAGAATTACAGGCGCCTGCCACCATGCCCGGCTAATTTTTTCTATTTTTAGTAGAGATGGGGTTTCACTATGTTGGCCAAGCTGGTCTTGAACTCCTAACCTCATATGATCCACCTGCTTCGGCCTCCCAAAGTGCTGGGATTACAGGCGTGAGCTACCGTGCCCAGCCTTGATTACCCTTTTTAACAACAGCATGGTTTTCTAATCTATCTATTCAGTCCCCCGATGCTGGATACTGAGGTTGTCTCCAATTTGTCTGCCATTATAAATAATCCTCCAAAGAATCTGGGTGGCCTTGTCCAATTATTTCCTTTGGGAAAATTCTAGAAGCACAATCTCTGGATCAAAGGGCTCGCCCAGTTAAAATGCTCCTGTGTGTGGAGATGGTCTCAGTTCAGCCTCCCAGCAGTGGTGTGTGGTCAGGCAGGGCCTTATGCTGCCTTCGTCCCATGCCACTGTGGGCCACTTTACCTCTCCCTCCCAAAACCAGACATCACCATGGGCAACTTGAGGCTACTCCCCATCAATCTCAATCTCTAGTGATCCTTATTCTTCTTCCCCACCCTCTACATGACAAGAAAACATGTCAAAAACCCTTCTCTATGTTCCCACGCCAATGCAACAGACATAATGAACAGGAGAACTTGGAGCCATAAGCCTACAACGATGAGGCTGTAAGCTACCGAGACCAGGGCTATTGGTCCTCACCACAGTTGAGACAGAGCCCTGCTTACCTGAAACATATCTCCATTGACTGTGGTCCCCATTTCCTCAGAACCAGCTGGAAAGAGAACAAGGAGATAGCATTACTCACTGTTCAGCTTCTAGCAAGCAGGAAACGATCCTACATTAGCCCCTCAAGCCAAACTCTGTGTACACCCATGTATATATTGACCAACATGCAAACAGACATAATGGATATATATATATATATATACACAAACACACACACATACACACACACTTGAACTTAGGCTCAATCCCATTCCTGTTTACAAAGCCTCTCACAGCCATAAGCTCAGGGCGGGGCCATATGGGATAAGGAAGAGAGGGGCCTACGCGTCTCTGCCTGTCCCTGCGGCGCCTTGAGCAACTGCTCCTCCTGAGTAAGCAGGAGTTGCAGTGCCACCAGACAGCACCTGGCATATTTTTTCTCTTTGTGCCCCTCCCAGAAAATTAATTCAATCTTGCCCTCAGCAGTGACTCCTCCCAGTCCCTTTCCCTGACATTTGATTAGTCACAAATTCCTGGGGCTTCTGCTGCAACAGTGACATTCACAGTTGGCCTCCACTCTCTCCTGCAGCTCAGCCCCAGCCAGGCCCTCACCACCCTGCGCCTGCACCACTGCTTTGCCTGCTAGGGGCAAACACCTGGGAAGGTATAACCGTGTCTCTTTCTCTTCTCCTCTGTGTCTTTCCCAGACACCTGCGTGGTACCTGTGACTTTGCACGTGCTCAATAACTCTTTGTTTGAATAAACAAGTAAATAAATGCATGAAAGAAAGACAATGAATGCATGGCTTTCACCCATTCACAGGCCCCCTTGACTCCAGCCTCTCCCATCCCTCTTTCAAACCAACTGCCAGGGCTGACAGTCTGTAAAACATGCACTTACCAGTGCCTCTCCTCTGACTCAAAATGTCATGAAAAAAAACCCCAAAGAAATCCACTTCCCATGGACCACAGTGGCCTATAACACCTGCTCCTGCCTTGGGGACTTTGCAGGTGCTGTTCCTTCTGCCTGGAAGGCTGCTCCCTCCCTCCCTTCAGCTTCTGCTTAGATGCTGCCTAATTAAAGGCCTCCCTGACCATACCCCAGATCCACCCCTTGGACACCCCTTCCTATTCCTCCAGCAGTGTTAAGCACACTCACTCAGCCTGCTATGGTGCATTCCCTGGCACGTAACAGGGACTCAATAAATATTTGCCAGATGAATATATCTAACCCTGGATCATGAGGATCTCTACAATCTGGCCCTGCCCATCCCTGACTCACTTCTCATCAGCCCATCCCACAAACCCTAAATTCTGGTTTCCTCCTTTCCCAAACACACCACCCTCATCCTCATGCTTTCTTCCTGCTTCCCTCTCTAAAGAACACTTTTTTGGGCTGGGTGTGGTGGCTCACACCTGTAATCCAAGCACTTTGGAGGCCAAGGCGGGCAGATCACCTGAGGTCAGGAGTTCAAGACCAGCCTGGCCAACACGGTGAAACCCTGTCTTAAAGAGCGCTTTTTTGGATCCATTTATTCTCCAAGGTCCAGGTCATAAGTCATAAGGGCTCCTCTGGGAAGCCCTCCTCTGCTTCCTCCACTTCCCTAGGCACTTATGGAAGGTCTCACTTCTGGGGTATCCCAGAATATCATACAGTATTCCCCACCCTCTTGTGCAATTACTCGTGACCCCCAGGAGCCGTGTGTACCCCCTTACCCAGCTCTGTGTCCTGTTCAGCTCCTCAGGGCTCCAGCACGGAATGGGTGAGGAGTAACTGTCAGCTAAGTGGAAGTTGAATTGTTCTTTTGAGGCCTGCTGTTATCTGCAAGGCTCTCAGAAACTGCCGTGCCTCCTAGCAGAAAGCCATGGAGGCCACATGAGGTTATTAGGCAGATGGACAACTAGCCCTTCACCAGCCAGAGAGGGCTGTGAGCAGCAGTGACAGTGTGTTTGGCCTGGGGACTGAAGGGAAGGATGCTTAATCCCATGGAAATAATCCCTGGGTGACATAAATCATAACTGACTTTGTTTTCAGAGTCAAACAGTGATTGATTCCAACCAACTCTGTCAGCTGTCACCGCCATTCATTTAGATAAGGCTTCTCCAGCATGGGTGTCCTGGCCCCTAAATTAGTGAGACCAATAGGGTTTCAGTGGCAGCATCTTCTGCAAAGGGGCGTCTTGTGCTGGGGCGTCTCCTCTAGCAGGGCCTCATGCTACCAGGGTCTATTTCCTGTGATGCTGGTCTGTACACTTGGCCTTCTCGAGAAGTTGCACCACGCCACTCCGCTCTGACCAACCCCAGTCTCAGACCCCCCATCTGCAGGCAGCTGCCTGGGGTCTAACCTGACTTCTCTCTGCCCCAGCCTCAGCCTCGAGAGCGTTCCTTTGGAGATGCGGTTCAGCCTCCTTGGGAGTCCACCCACACCCACATAGAGTTCCCAGTACCTGTTCCCACAGGGCTCTCCCACCGCCCACTGCACATCTATCACCCGGAGTCCACACTCGCAGGCCGGCAGAACAGGACTGAGGCAGAGACTCGTCCTGGGGATAAACCCCTGGGTGTTTGCTTCCCTCAGCTGCCTGACCCATTTTGGAACAAGGGCAGAAAGGGTCCAGAACATTCCTGTGAGCTTACTGAGGCCCAGCGGGGGAAATGGGCTTGCCCAGAACTGACAGCAAGTCAGAGCCAGGCCTGGTGCTCAGAACAGTGAGTGTGAAAATGGAAACCTACCCAAGGCTGATGAATGGAAACAAAGTGTCCATCACCCAGATCACCCAGGACCACGGATCCAGCCAGAGAGGAAGGGCTCCCTGTGGCTCCAGCACAGGCCCACACCAGACACCTCTTTCCCCAGGGGCACCTGAGCCCAGTGTCAGCACAGAGACTGCTAATCTGAGTACTCCAACATCTAAGAGGAGGTGCCTCAGAGGTACTGACTGGCAGCTGCTTGCAAGAGCCAGCTTTTGCCCAGCTCCCAGCAGGCCAGGGCGCTTTTTCTCTGCCCCATCTAGGCACCTGGCACACATCCCTGATCAGGGGAGGATTACCTGTTTAGCACTGCGTAGGCTGAGAAGGTCAGATCAATTCTAGCCTATCTGGCCACCCACTGAGCCGCCATCCCTCAGCACCTCCCTGCTCCCCAATCACGACTGAGGAGGGCAGCTGAACCTTTGCAGAGTCAGCAGGTATGTACCTGGGAGACCCTCAGAAGGCTGTGTCCCTGGCAGCTCCCTGGAAGAAGTGAGTGTGTCGTCGTTTCTCTCCCTGCCACCTTGGGTGTGAGGCCAATCTGTGCCCCACCCCTGCCAGAGATGGAACCTCCCATCCAGGCTGTAAGCCCCTGGAGTCCTGCTGTCCTGGGAAGAGGCCGCAGCCGGCTCAACTCCCAGGGGCGTCTGACTGCCCTTGGCCTGAATCCCATCTTCTCTCTCCTGGAGTTCTGAAAATGGCTCCCCTCAGCAACACCTCCCCACCAGGCATCCCTCCTCTACCCTGCACCCCTCCCCCTCCTTGTACCCCTCCCCCAACAGACCCCAGTGAGCCAGACAGGAAAAGGGTGGTCTCACAGAGGGATGGACCAATGAATACTGGTGCATTAACTGAGGCAGGCATTTCTTAGGAATTCCCTGGGACAGGGCAGGATCTGTGCTGAGGTACTGGGAGCTGCCACTTCAGAAGCCCTCCATTGCTGTCTCAGACAGGTGGCAAAAGACCCCCTGCTTCTCACCCCCACATCACTTTTTTTTTTTTTGAGACAGGGTCTCACTTTGTTGCCCAGGCTGGAGTACAGTAGCATGATCATGGCACACTACAACCTACCTACACCTCCTGGGCTCAAGTGATGCTCCTGCCTCAGCCTCCCAAGTAGCTGGAATTATAACTACCATGGCACCACACATGGCTAACTTTTGTATGATTTGTAGAGATGGGGTTTCACCATGTTGCCCAGGCTCCACAGCATTTGAAAGAGCACGGAGCCCAGAGTTGGGAGGCCTGGGATCGAGTCCTAGATCTGTCACACCTGGCTGTGTGACTCTGGGCAAGATACTCAAATTCTCTGGGCCACAAGTTTCTTGCACGTTACAAAAGCCTGGTTACATTTCTAATATCAAGGGGATACAGAGTTGCTTCAAACTTCTCAGTCACAAGAACTGTCTTATTCATTTCTGTATCCCCAGTGGCCTGGCACACAGTAGGTACTCAGCAAATGCTGAATGAATACAAACATGACTATGAAGAGCCTTGTAAACATCATTAACCAAAATATGTCTGTTTGTATATATGTCAGCACTTATTGCAACATAACCTCTCCATAAACCTCTCCAAAGTGACATTAACAGGAAGGCCTGTTTCGGATGCACCCATGAAGGTGATACCTACTTTTTTACTAAATATTTTACAAAATCATTCTTGCTAGCCAGAACCAGAGCAGGAACATCATTGATAAAGATGATCTCACAGGGACCAGGCCCTGAACTCAGGTCTGAAGCCAATCACAGGAAATCGTAATAGCCCTGGACCACCTTTGGAAAACCATTGAGTCAGCAACCACGAAACCCTGCAGGGCCGGACCGCATCTGACTGATGCCTCTTTGCGACCCACACCGCCGTGTCTAACTCAGAGCCAGACACTTGGAAGGCAGTGTGTTCAGGTGGAGAGGTCTTCGAGTCTGACAGAAACAGGTTTAAATTCACGGCCAGGTGTGGTGTCTCACATCTGTAATCCCAACACTTTGGGAGGAAGAGGTGGGAGGTTTGCTTGAGCCTAGGAGTTCATGACCAGCCTGGGCAACACAGCAAGACTTCATCTCAAAAAAGGAAAAGGAAAAGATATATATATAAAAGAAAAAGAAACAGGTTTAAATTCTTGATCTGCCACTACTAGTTATTTCAATAGCATATCCCTTTGAGCCTCAGTTTTACCATCTCTGAAATGGGTTCAATAACGAGTATGAAGTGATTAAATGTATTCAAGGCACTTAGCTCACTGGCTGCTGAATGGCAGGTGGTCCCTGGGGAAGGTTAGTGAGTTCCCGCAGCACCCAGGATCCCCTTTTTTTCCCAGCTGCAGGAGAGAGCTAAGGCTGAGGCGCCAAGAGGACTGTGTTCTGCCCACATCTGCACACTTAGCTGGGAGCCTGGGACAGCCAGGCTATTAGGAGGCTCAGGAAGGACTCTGAAAACTGAGCCGGGGTTGGATCCCAGAGCCAGGCAGCGGGGAAGCTGGCCTGGGGATGAAATGTCATGACCGAATTCCTGTCCCAGGAGTCGCTGGATCCACAGCCCCAGGCGAGGCCTCATCCCAGCTCGGAGGTCCTACGCGGAGATCTCTAAGAAGATTCCTCCCCACGTTCCCCAGCTCCTGCCCCGGTTGGCCTAGAGCAGGCCCTCTTCCCTGTGCCGCTGGGCCCCGGCCGGGGTCCCCCGGGTGCGCGCCCCGAGCCCCGCTCCAGGCCCCGCGCTGACTCACCCCCACTTGCGGGGCCCGGCTGCGCGGGGGCCGCATGGCCGCCGGCAGGTGCTCCAAAGCCCTCGTCGTTCTCTATGCCTGCGATCTCGCTCTCCTGCTGGGCCAGGAAGGCGGCCGCCGGGTCCTCCTCCGCCGCCTCCGGGGCCCCGCTCTCCGACGACGAGAAGAAGCCAAAGTCATCAGCCATTTTCCCCGCGCCTCCGCCGGAGCCTCCGCTGCGCTCGGCTCTGCCCGCGCCTGCCCCGCGCTGCGCCCGGCGGCCGCGACGCTGTCACCCGAGCCGCGGGGAGCCGGCGTCGGCGGGGACGGGCTTGGCGCGGACCGCACTTCCTCTCCGCCACCGGGCCCGGCTCGCTGTCACTGCGGTGCGGACGCCGCGGCGGGAGGAGCGGGGCCGGAATGCGGTGACGTCACCGCGGGGCGGGGCCGCAGAGCCGGGAGGTCTCCAAGCAGCGGCCGCAGGAGGGCGCAGCAGGACTGGGCGCAGCGCGGGGCCGGGGCCGGCGGGGCGCGGCGCTCCCCTCCCTCTGCGGCGGCGCTCGGCTGCTTGTGTCCAGGATACCTGGGCGATGTACAGCTCCCGCCCGGTCTGGAGGGGAAACGCAGGGCACAAAGTGGCCGTACCGTGCACAGGGCCGCGACAGGCGGCTAGCCGTGGCCTCGGGAGCGCAGACCTGGCTGCTGATTCATTCTGCAAAAGTTTCTGGGATGTCAAGCCCCTCATTCTATGAGTCTCCGCCTCTGTAAGAAGAGAAAAATTGAGGCTGGGAAAGCCTGCTCCGCACCTTTTCATGCAAGTCCAGGTCCTTTCCCACTAGGCCGGGTTGCTTTGCGCGTTTTTTTGTGTGTCTCCTTTAAGGAGGCTTCAGCTCATACGACCAGAGTTTGGATGGCCCGGCTGAGTCCCTGCTTAGAAACTGGGCCCCTTAAATGTCCTTTAGGTGTGAACCAGCCTGAGAAAGGTAGACCTGGTTTACCCAGGCAGCCTGCCACTCTCCACGCTGCCCGCTGCCCTCCGAGAACCGGCTCTGAATGTCTCCTCCCTGCCTGCGCTTTCCCAAGCACCAGGACTGCAACGTTTTGTAAAATCCAGCCTTGGCCTTGGGGAGATTACAATCCAGTGAGACCAACAGATGGCAAATGGCCTGTCAAAACACTGTGTGTGAGGTGCTGTGACATTTAAACACGGGGTACAGGGAGACTATGCCAAGAAACATCATGGGATTTGGGCTGTCTGCTATTTCTAATGTGGGACTTAAAGGGCAACTATGAAATATGGACTGGAGGAGAGAAAGGAAAGATGTGCCCGAAGCTGGGGGTGGAAGTGGAGGTAGGGTGAAGGAAAGAAACTTCCAGAGTTTTTTGGTTTTTTTCTTTTCAATTTTTTTACTTAGAGATGGCCTCGCTATATTAACTGGGCTGGTCTTGAACTGCTGGGCTCTAAGGATCTTCCTGCCTTGGTCTCCCTAAGCGCTGGGATTACAGGTGTGAACCATCAAGCCCAGCTGGAACTTGCAGTTTACTTGGTAATACTTTGAGCACCTTTTGATGTTAAAGTGGTTTTTTTTAATTGGTTTATTTAATTGAATATATTTATTTATTGCTGTCCATTTGCATGGGTTTTTTTTGTTGTTGTTTCGTTTTTGTTTTGAGACAGGATCTCACTCTTGCCCAGGCTAGAGTGTAGTGGCACAATTATAGCTCACTACAGCCTCAACTCCTAGGCTCAAGTGATCCTCTCAGCTCAGCCTTCCAAAGTGCTGGGATTACAGGCATGAGCCACTGAACCTGGCCTTTTTGATGTTATTGTAAATGGAAGTTTTACCTTCTTTTTTGATTGCTTATTGTCAATGCATAGAAATTTAATTTTTGTGCATTGCCTTTGCATCCTGCTGCTTTACTGAATTCATTTATTACTTCTGACTTTTTTTTGTGGAATATTTAGGGTTTTCTACATATAAGAGCTTACCAGCCGGTGCCATGGCTCATACCTGTAACTCCAGCACTTTGGGAGGGTGAATAGATTGAGCCCAAGAATTTGAGACCAGTCTGGACAACCTGGAAAAACCCCATCACTACTAAAACTACAAAAAAAATTATCCAGGAATGGTGGTATGGCACCCGTAGTCCCAGTTACTCAGGAGGCTGAGGTGGGGGAATCACCTGAGCCCAGGAAGTCAAGGTTGCAGTGAGCCATGATTGTGGCAGAGGCGTGTGAACCAGAGCAACTCCATCTTAAACAGGAGCTGGGTAAAATGAGGCTGAAACCTACTGGGATGCATTCCCAGACCGTTAGGTGTTCTAAGTCACAGGATGAGATAGGAGATCAGCAAAAGATATAGGTCATAAAGACTTTGCTGATAAACAGGTTGCAGTAAAGGAGCCTGCCAAAACCCGCCAAAATCAAGATGGCGATGAGAATGACCTCCGGCCATCTTCACTGCTACACTCCCACAAGCGCCATGACAGTTTACGAATGCCATGGCAACCTCAGGAAGTTACCCTGTATGGTCTAAAAAGGGAAGGCATGAATAATCCATGCCTTGTTTAGCATATCGTCAAGAAATAACCATGAAGATACACAACCAGCAGTCCCTGGGGCTGCTCTGTCTATGGAGTAGCCATTCTTTCATTCCTTTACTCTCTTAATAAACTTGTTGTCACTTTGCACCAAGGACTCACCCTGCATTCTTTCTTGCACGAGATCCAAGGACCCTCTCTTGGAGTCTGGATTGGGAGCCCTGTCCTCTGACAATCACACCACTGTATTCCAGCCTGGGAAATGAAAGTGAGATTTATTATTTATTCAAAAGTAAATAAATAATAGGCTGGGTGCAGGTAGCTCATGCCTGTAATCCCAACATTTTGGGAGGCCAAAGTGGGCAGATCACCTGAGATTGGGAGTTCCAGACCAGCCTGACCAACATGGAGAAACCCCGTCTCTACTAAAAATACAAAATTAGTCGGGCATGGTGGAGCATGCCTGTAATCCCAGCTACTCAGGAGCCTGAGGCAGGAGAATGGCTTGAACCGGGGAGGCTAGTTGTGGTGAGCTGAGATTGCGCTATTGCACTCCAGCCTGGGCAACAAGAACAAAACTCCGTCTCAAAAATAAATAAATTAAATAAATAAATAAATAAACAAATAGCACATCATCTGCAAACAGAGATACTTCTTCCTTTCTAACCTGGGTTCCTTTTCTTTCTTTTTCTTGCCTAATTTCCCTGGCTAGGATTTCCGGTACTACATGGAATAGATGTAGCAAAAGTGGACATCCTTCTGTACAAGTTGTCTGAATCAAACTGGAATCACTTATGCCAAACTCTAACAAAATTGACACAAGAGGCCATAATGAAGGGACTGGGCATGGTGGCTCACACCTGTAATCCCAACACTTTGGGAGGCTGAGGCGGGCAGATAACCTGAGGTCAGGAGTTTCAGACCAGCCTGACCAACATGGTAAAACCCCATGTCTACGAAAATACAAAATTAGCCGGGCATGGTGACACACACCTGTAATCCCAACTACTCAGGTGGCTGAGGCAGGAGAATCACTTGAACCTGGGAGGCAGAGGTTGCAGTGAGTTGAGATTGCACCATTGTACTCCAGTCCGGGCAACAAGAGCGAAACTCCATCTCAAAAAAAAAAACCAACAACAACAAAAAACAAGGACCGTCTGAAACCACAATCTTGCACAAAGGCCGTCATACCCACGCACAAAGAATACTTCTGCAAGGACACCTGCCCAGCAATTGCCTGTTCAATCTTGGACTAATGCCATCTTTGTTATCAATCCTTGTAGCCAAGGATAATTGTTTCAAAACAACTTATGTAACCTTCCTCATTTCGCCTTTAAAACCCCTTTGCTTTCTTTTCCTCTCTGGGTGGCCCCCATGGTTCACTATGGCACATGCAATTTCTTGTTTGTTCTGAACATCCTTTTTTTTTTTTTGAGACAGAGTCTCACTGTGTCACTCAGGCTGGAGTACAATGGCACAATCTCAGCTCACTACAAACTCCGCCTCCCAGGTTCAAGTGATTCTTATGCCTCAGACTCCTGAGTGGCTGGAATTACAGGCACACGCCACCATGCCCAACTCATTTTTGTATTTTTAGTAGAGAAGGAGTTTTACCATGTTGGCCAGGCTGGTCTTGAACTTCTGACCTCAGGTGATCCTCCCACCTTGGCCTTCCAAAGTGCTGGGATTACAGGTGTGTCACCACACCTGGCCAAACATCCCTCTTTCTTAAACATGCCATCATTTTATTATGGGACTAAATTTACATACAAGGTTATTTCTTATATAAAATTGTTTCTCATGGCTGGGCGCAGTGGCTCACACCTGTAATTCCAGCAGTTTGAGAGGCCAGGGTGGGAAGATGACCTGAGGTCAGGAGTTTGAGATCAGCCTAGCCAACATGGTGAAAACTAAAAATACAAAAATTAGCTGGATGTGGTGGCAGGCACCTGTAATCCCAGCTATTTGGGAGGCTAAGGCAGGAGAATCACTTGAACCTGGGAGGTGGACGCTGCAGTGAGCTGAGATCGCACCATCACACTCCGACCTGGGTGACAAGAGCAAAACTCCATCTCAAAAAAAAAAAAGGAAAAAAAAAATATATATATATATGTCTCTTTAAGCTTTCTTACCAACAACAACAACAACAAAACAACAACAAATCTCTTTATTTTTATAACTTTCTTAAGATCTCTCTTATTTCCTGGTTTCTTTTACCTTTTTTATATATAACCTTTAAATAATCTTTGAATTAGACAAAAATTCTTCACCTTTTTAAAAAAAAACACGCTTTTTTTCTTTTATTAAGAAAGAATGTTTTCCGGCCAGGTGCAGAGGCTCATGCCTGTAATCCCAGCACTGTGCTGTAGAAGGCCAAGGCAAGCAGATCACGTGAGGTCAGGAGTTTGAGACAAGCCTGGGCAACGTGGTAAACTCCATCTCTACTGAGAATACAAAAATTAGCTGGGCATGGTGGCTGGTGCCTGTAATCCCATTTACTTGGGAGGCTGAGGCAGGAGAATTGCTTGAACCCAGGAGGCAGAGGTTGCAGTGAGCCAAGATCGCACCACTGCACTCCAGCCTGGGTAACACAGCAAGACACCATCTCACAAAAAAGAAGTATATCTTATAAATTCAGAAATTTTTTTTGCCTGCCAGGTGCAGTGGCTCACACCTGTAGTCCCAGCATTTTGGAAGGACAAGGTGGGTGGATCACCTGAGGTCAGGAGCTAGACACCAGCCTGGCCAAGATGGTGAAACCCCGTCTCTACTAAATATACAAAACTTAGCCGGGTGTGGTGGCAGACACCTTTAATCCCAGCTACTTGGGAGGCTGAGACAGGAGAATCACTTGAACCTGGGAGGCGGAGGTTACAGTGAGCCAAGATCACGCCACTGCACTCCAGTCTGGGCAACAAAGAGTGAAACTCGTCTCAAAAAAAAAAAAAACTTTTTATTTTCCTATCTTAGACTTTCAAATTTTTGATAACCTGTTTCACTACACTAGGCAATTGTCAGCTAAACTGCCTTAAATTTATTAAAGGAAACAACTAAGGTGAAAATTTAATAGCCAAATTTACATCATAAGGTACTGAGAAAAAAGTAGGGTGTGCTAGAGGGAAATTAAAACAGATTTGGCCGGGCGCGGTGGCTCACGCCTGTAACCCAAGCACTTTGAAAGCCAAGGCGGGTGGATCACCTGAGGTCGGGAGTTCAAGACTCGCCTGACCAACATGGTGAAACCCCATCTAAAAAAAAAAGTATCACCCAGATTTAATTAAACAGTTGATTAAACATGAAAAAAAAGTGAATAATATTTTAAAGTTTATGAATATTTAACGTTTTTTAATATATATAAAAAATAAAAGATTTAATTGCCAATTAAACATAAAATTATAGAAATTATAAAGACCTTTTAAATACAAACACACATACACACACACACACACACACACACACACACAGATCCTATAGCTTTTACCTCAGAACTTTAGCCATGAGATAAATACAAATTCACCAGCTTTTGAAAAGAACCTGTTGGATCCAAACAGTGGTTTTTACCTTAATAGAAAAGTAACAGCAGACTTAAAGCAGGCAGAAAACAAAATAGAGAAAAAGAGGACTTGGGAGCTCTACAGTTTGAAGGTCAACCGTAGGGCTCTCTTTCCTTAATATGAATGTGTACAAACACCATATCACTTCCATTTTACACAAACTCTGGCAAGCAGAGGTGCCGTAAAACCTATGGAGTGCTCTCAAGGGGGTCATTCTCCTCATTTTCTCCTCATTCTTAAGATTATTTGTTTACCACTTTTTTTTTTTTGTTTTTAAAAGGAGGAGCTGAGTGGTGGCCTAGGACTTTGTGTGGTGGATTGATGTGTGCTACTTGTGTGCAGGACTCCACAGCGTGTCACCACCAAGTCCCTTACACCCTCTTCTGTGTCTCAGTTCCTCTCTCCAGAGGCCTATCACCTCTGAGAGGGCTCAGAATGCTGGGTGATCAGCTCTTATATGGGTTTCTTAGACAAGCCTTTTTCAAAAAATTAATTTTTGTTGGGGATTTCCCTGTGGGGCAACTGCACGTCACAGGGGGTGAATCCCCCAGACACTCTCACAAGGCCCCCCCATCACCCAGGGGTGCCTTTTGGCTGGAAGGAGCAAATGCCCTTTCCCTTAGATGTTGAGAAAACTCAGTCTCTCATTTGCTTATGAAAACAACAGTTCAGTTCCTCACACAAACGTGCACAGACAAGCCAAATTGAGATTAATTTTCAAAGCATCTCTGAACTAGAATTAGCATCCTTAAACAACAACTTTCTAGGAGAGCAAAAAAAAAAAAAAGACAAAAACAAAAACAAAAGCCAACAGCCAAGACCACTTCCTGGAAACAGTGCTCGATCACCCCTACTTTGTAGCTCTCATCCACCATTCCACCCACCAAGGTCAAATCCTCTCACAGTACAAGATAATCTCTGGTACCCCAAAGCCAAAGAGTTCAGGTCGTGCAATACAGGAAAACAGAGCCTTAGACCTATGACGAATCTGCCCATGACTCTCGAAACTCCAAGAAGAAAACAGAACACCTCAAAAGGGGTGAGTGGTGCCTTTGTTCTGAATTCCTTAAAGAGGATCAAGTCATTGGAAGCCTTCTCTAGATTTTCTGGTACAGCAGATGGCAAAGAAGGAAGGAGGTATAGGGTTGAAGAAAAGTAAATGAAAGAATTTCTTTTTTTGGCCAGGTGCAGTGGCTCATGCCCGTAATCCCAGCACTTTGGGAGGCCAAGATCGGTGGATCATTTGAGGTCAGGAGCTCGAGACCAGCCAGGTCAATATGATGACACCTGTCTCTACTAAAAATGCAAAATTTAGCCAGGCCTTAGTGGCATGCACCTGTAATCCCAGCTACTCAGGAGGCTGAGGCAGGAGAATTGCTTGAACAAAGGTCAGGCAGAGGTTGTGGTGAGCTGAGACAGTGCCACTGCACTCCAGTCTGAGCGACAGAGTGAGACCCTGTCCCCCCAACCCCTCCCCTGCAAAAAAAAGATTTTTTTAAAAGACAGGAAGCAAACACAGAAACCAGGCACCTGGTTTTGGGTGGAGGGGAGATTGTTTTTGTTTTTCCTCTTTTGTAGCTGCACAGAATTTTAGCCAAATTAGAGAGGCTTTGTTACCCATAATTTGGAATTCACATGTGGATTTGACCAAGTCAGGTAGAGTTGGTCAAATCTAATGGGAGAAAGACTAGAACACATAACAACAAAAAAACCCCAACAACATGGTCACTGAGCACTATAATGGTAAAGAGAAATTATGATCAACTGGTTGTTAAACTTTAGCCAAGACAAAACCCCAATTCAGCTACTTACCTAGAGATGGGCCTCAGGCTGAAGACTGCTCTCTACCATCCAAGAAGCAGGAAAAAAGTCAAACTCGTCCTCCCTGCTGGGAGCGAGCTCAGACTCCATAAAGGCATTATAGGCCTTCAATCATCATGGAAGCAGGAAATCTTGCCTTCCTGTTGGAAGCACATAAAACTACAAAAAAAGGAATTGTACAGCAAAATGAACTTCAGATCTCAACCAAATTTTGGGAGATCAGGGATTCACTGGTTGGGGGGGGTGCTCCCAGACCTCAGCAAATTGTCCTCTTGCTTTGAGCCATAAAGGTAGCTCATGCTGGTACCAAGCACCGATAGGAGATTTGCCAGAGGTCAGGGGCATCTCCACTCAGAATCCTTCCATGGTTACCAAAATGTGAACCCCAAATATCTGAGACAGGTCTCAGTTAATATAGAAAGTTTATTTTGCCAAGGTTGAGGACACATGCCCATGACACAGCCTCAGGAGGTCCTGACAACATAAGCCCAAGGTGGTCCGAGTACAGTTTGGTTTTATACATTTTAGGGAGACATGAGACATCAATCAACCTATATAAGATGATGGCCAGGCGTGGTGGCTCACACCTGTAATCCTAGCACTTTGGGAGGCCGAGGTGGGTGGATCACCTGAGGTCAGGAGTTCAAGACCAGCCTGGCCATCATGGTGAAACCCCATCTTTAAAATAAAAAGGAAAAAAATAATAAAAATAAGATGAACATTGGTTCAGTCCAGGAAGGTGGGACAGCTCCATGGAGAGGGAGCTTCCAGGCTGTAGGTAGATAAGAGACAAATGGTTGCATTCTTTTGAGTTTCTGAGTAGCCTCTCCAAAGGAAGCAATCAGATATGCATTTATCTCAGTGAACAGAGGGGTGACTGAATAGAATGGGAAGCAATTTGTCCTAAGCAATTCCCAGCTTGACCTTTTCCCTTTAGCTTAGTGATCTGGGGGCCCCAAGATTTATTTTCTTTTCACAGCCCCTGCACTGTGAAACACACATCTATGAAGATGAGATGTTCGGAGGTTCCTGGAATACTTGGTAAGTCCTGGCTGGTGCTGGGTGGGGCACAGGGTCCCTGGGATGCTCCACCATAGTTGTAGATCCTCAGATTTCATGATTTTCCCAGTAAGTCTGCACCTGTCCCTGGTCTGCTTGTCTCTCCCTAGAAAATTCAGGCCCTCTGAGGCCACAGGAAGGCTGCAGGTACATCCAACCAGAAGATGTCCTGTGCTTGGACTCTCTTTTTCCCAACCCGATACCCAAGCATGAAGTTAACGTTTTCTTCTGTGAAATCTGCCCAACAGCTTTCTCCTGCCTTTCAGTATCTTTACTGCCCATTAAGGTAGCACGCCACTCCCTGGGCCTGTGCTGCTTATAGAGGCTGACCCTTACCTGTTTGAGGCAGGGGATCCTCCGATCTTCCAGCCCTTTGACTTTCCTCTGGGCTAAACACTGAGAGAAACACTGAGTCCTACTTCTTTTGTTGTTGTTGCTTTCAGACGGGGTTTCCTTACCGTCATCCAGGCTGGAGTCAGTGGCGCAATCTCAGCTCACTGCAGCCTCCGCCTCCCAGGCTCAAGTGATCCTCCCACCTGAGCCTCTCAAGTAGCTGGGACCACAAGCGTGCACCACCATACCTGGATAATTTTTGTATTTTTGGTAGAGACGAGGTTTCACCATATTGCCCAGGCTGGTCTCGAACTCCTGACCTCAAGTGATCCACCCTCCTTGGCCTCCCAAAAAGCTGGGGTGACAGATGTGAGCCACCACGCCATGGCTGAGTAGTTTCAAATTCACTTCTAGGAGGTGCCTGTCTCTTCTGTGCTGGGAACTGGAGTGTTCCCTCACAGTGGTGTCTGCTAATCCCCTGTCCTAGGCAGGTAGCTGGTCCCTATGGTATGGGAGGCCCCAATCCTACTTCCACTCCTTAACATTCTCCTGGTTTGAAGTCTCTTGGAGCATCATTTTTTTTCCTCCTTATTTATTTATTTATTTTGAGTAGAATCTCTTAATCTTGGAGCATCATTATCTCCAGATGCTGAAATTTTATTTCAGGAAATTTCCTAGCTCACTGCCTTTAAGAATGCTCTTTTCTGGCCAGGCATGGTGGCTTATGCCTGTAATCCCAGCGCATTGGGAGGCCAAGGAGGGTGGATCACTTGAGGTCAGGAGCTCAAGACCATCCTGGCCAGAGGGCAAAACCCTGTCTCTACTAAAAATATAAAAATTGGCCAGGCATGGTGGTGCCCACCTGTAGTCCTAGCTACTTGGGAGGCTGAGGCAGGAACCTGGGTGGCAGAGCTGAGATAGTACCAGTGCACTCTAGCCTGGGTGAGAGAACAAGACTCCATCTCAAAAAAAAAAATTATTTTCTTAAATCTTCTTTAATTGACAATTTCTCTCTTTTCTTTAAAATTTGTTATTGTTGTTAAAGAAACCGTATCATTTGTTCTGTAGTTTACCTCAGTGTGGACTCTCCTGCTTACATTCCTGTGGTGGCATTTAGCATACTCTTCTGAACCCTGAATTTCCTGTAAAGTGGTAATAAGATCTAGAGTGGTGATTCTTAAACAGGGACAACTTTGCCATCCAAAGACCATTAGGCAAATCATATATCTGATAAGTAACTCTGGAAAACAAAGAATGATCCAAACTCAACAGTAAGAAAATGGGGCCGGGCGCGGCGGCTCACACCTATAATCCCAGCACTTTGGGAGGCTGAGGGGGGTGGATCACAAGGTCAAGAGATCGAGACCATCCCGGTCAACATGGTGAAACCCCGTCTCTACTAAAGATACAAAAAATTAGCTGGGCACGGTGGCGCATGCCTGTAATCCCAGCTACTCAGGAGGCTGAGGCAGGAGAATTGCCTGAACCCAGGAGGCGGAGGTTGCGGTGAGCCGAGATCGCGCCATTGCACTCCAGCCTGGGTAAAAAGAGCGAAACTCCGTCTCAAAAAAAAAAAAAAAGAAAGAAAGAAAATGGGCCAGGCATGGTGGCTCACTTCTATAATCCCAGAAATTTGGGGGACCGAGGCAGGAGGATCACTTGAGCCCAGGAGTTTGAGGCCAGCCTGGACAACATAGCAAGACCTCGTCTCTAAACAGCAACAACAACAACAATAACAATTAGCCAGTGTGATGGGAGGCACCTGTAGACCCAGCTACTGGTGAGGCTGAAGTAGGAGGGTTCCTTGAGCCTGGAAGGTCAAGGCTGCAGTAAGCCATGATTGTGCCACTGCACTCCAGCCTGGGCAACAGAGTGAGATGGAAGGAAGGAAGGAAAGAAGGGAGGGAGGGAGGGAGGGAGGAAGGAAAGAGGGGGGGAGGGAGGAAGGAAGGGGAAGGAAGAGGGGGAAGGAAGGAAGGAAAAGGGGGAAGGGAGGGGAGACGGGAGGATTGCTTGAGCTCAGCAGTCCGAGACCAGCCTGCAACACATAGTCGAACCCTGTCTTTACAACAACAACAACAAAATTAGCTAAATGTGGTAGGTCCCAGCTACACAGAAGGCTGAGTTGGGAAGATCGCTTGAGCCCAGGAGGTTGAGGCTGCAGTGAGCCATGATCATGCCACAGCACTCTCCAGCCTGAGTGACAGAGTGTGGCAAGAGAGAGAGAGAGAGAGGAAGGAGGGAGGGAAAGAAAGAGAAAAGACAACCTACGGAATAGGAGAAAATACTTGGAAAAAAATGTGACAGAGTGTGGCAAGAAAGAGAGAGAGAGAGAGAGAGGAAGGAGGGAGGGAAAGAAAGAGAAAAGACAACCTACGGAATAGGAGAAAATACTTGGAAAAAAATGTATCATATATCTGATAAGGGTCTGGTATCCAGAATATATTTAAAAATCTTTTATAAATCAACAGCAAAAAGACAAACAATTCAATTTTAAAAAATGAGCAGAGAGCTTCAATAGATATTTCTCCAAAGAAGATATGCACATGGCTAGCAATCACATGAAGAGATGCTTCACATTATTGGTCATTGGGTAAATGCAAATTAAAATCACAATGAGATACCACTTCACATCCATGAGGCTGGCTATATATATTTTTAAACAAAAAATAAGGGCTGGCAAGTATGTGGGAAAATGGGAACGCTTGCACACTGCTGGTAGAATGTAAAATGGTGCAACCATTGTAAAACACACTTTGGTGTCTTCTTAAAAAGTTAAAAATAGAATTAGCATATAATTTGGCAATTCCACTTCTAGGTATATATCCACAAAAACCAAAACAAGTATTCACTCCAAAAACTGTACACAAATGTTTACTGCAGTGCTACTCACAATAGCCAAAAGGTGAAAACAACCCAAATGTCCATCAGCTGACAAATGGATTAAAAATGTAGTATATTCAGGTGCAGTGGTTCATGCCTGTAATCCCAGCACTTTGGGAGGTAGAGGTGGAAGGATTGCTTGAGCTAAGGAGTTCAAGACCAGTCTGGGCAACATGGCCAAACCCCATCTCTACAAAAAATACCAAAATTAGCCAGGCATGATGGTGCACACCTGTAGTCCCAGCTACTTGGGAAGCTGAGGCAAGATGATGGCTTGAGCGATCTCAGGTTGCAATGAGCCAAAATCACACCCTGCACTCCAGCCTGGGCAAAAAAGCAAAACCCTGCCAAAAAAAAAAAAAAAAAGCCAGGTGCGGTGGCTCACACCCGTAATTCCAGTACTTTGGAAGGCTGAGGAAGGTGAATCACCTGAGGTCAGCAGTTCGAGACCATCTTGGCCAACGTAGTAAAACTCTGTCTCTACCAAAAATTAAAAAATTAGCCGGGTGTAGTGGTGCGTGCCTATAATCCCAGCTACTGGGGAGGCTGAGGCAGGAGAATTGCTTGAACTTAGGAGGCAGAGGTTGCAGTGAACCGAGATGGTGCCACTGTACTCCAGCTGGGGACAACAGAGTGAGACTCTATCTCAAAAAAGTTAAAAAAAAGAATTGATACTGATATACACTACAACATAGTTAAACCTTGGAAACATTATCCTGCATGAAAGAAGCTATACACATAGGCCACATATATTGTATTATTCCATTTATAGCAAATATCCAGAACAGGCCAATTCATAGAGAAAGAATGTGGATTCATGATTGCTAGGAGCTGGGAGACAGAGAAATGGGAAGTGACTGCTAATGGGTACAGGGTTTCTTTTTGGGTAAATGAAAATATTTTGGAACTATGTAGTAGAGATGGTTGTACAGCATGTTACTAAATGCCACTGGATTGTACACTATAAAATAAGTAAAATGATAAATTTTATGTTATATATTTGTTACCACAATTTTAAAAGAATCAATCAGTATAATTATTCATATCAAAAAAAAAGGGAGAAGTCATATGATCATCTCAATAACGAAAAGCATTTGACTAAATCCAACATAGATTCCTAATAAAAACTCTCAGCAAACTACAGATTGAAGGGAACTGCCTCAGTCTTACAGCTGCGAAAAATCTTCAGCTAATATTAAATTTAATGGTGAGGCTGGGGGTGGTGGTTCATGCCTGTAATCCCAGAATTTTAGGAGGCCGACACAGGTGGATCACGAGGTCAGGAGTTCGAGACCAGCCTGGCCAGCATAGCGAAACCCCCATCTCTACTGAAAATACAAAAATTAGCCAGGCATGGTGGTGTGTAGCTGTAATCCCAGCTACTTGGGAGGCTGAGGTAGGAGAATCGCTTGAACCCGGGAGGCAGAGAGCCAAGATTACACCACTGCACTCAAACCTGCGTGACAGAATGAGACTGCATCTCAAAAAAAAAAAAAAAAAACCCAAACAAACAAACAAAAACTTAATGGTGGAAGACTGAACACATTCCCTCAAAGATTAGGAATAAGACAAGGATGTCTGCTTTTACCACTTCTGTTCAACATTATACTGGAGGTTCCGGCCAGTGCAATATGAAAAACAATGAAGGGAAGGAAGGGAAGGAAAAAGAAAAAAGAAACAAAAGGAATCCAGATTTGAATGGAAAAAGTTAAACTATCCTCTTCTTTTCTTTTTTTTTTTTTTTTTTTTGTAGAAATGGCAGGACAGTAGCGGGTTGAGGGTGTCTCTCTATGTTGCCCAGGCTGGCCTCGAACTCCTGGCCTCAAGCAATCCTCCCACCTCAGTCTTCCAAAGTGCTGTCACTGCAGGCACAGTTGCCATAAATCTATCTTTATATGCATGCTACATAATTGTCTATTTAGAAAAGCAGATTCTACAAAAAAGCTACTGGAACTAACGTTTGCTTAGCAAAGTGGCAGGATGCAAGATCTACGGACAAAATGAATTGTATTTTTACATACTAGCAATGACCAAGAGGAAATTGAAAAAGTTGAAACTGCCATTTGTAAGAGCATCAAAAACAAATATTTAAAGATAAATATAACGAATGATACAAAAGACCTAATACTTTAAGAACTACAAAATGGTCGGGCACAGTGGCTCACACTCGTAATCCCAGCACTTCAAGAGGTCAAGACATCCTGAGGTCAGCAGTTTGAGACCAGCCTGGCCAACATAGCAAAACCCTGTCTCTACTAAAAATACAAAAATTAGCCAGGCATGGTGGTGTGTGCCTGTAATCCCAGCTATTCAGGAGGCTGAGGCAGGAGAATCGCTTGAACCTGGGAGGCAGAGTTTGCAGTGAGCCAAGATCACACTACTGCACTCCAGCCAGGGCAACAGAGTAAGACTCCATCTCAGAAAAAGAAAGAACTACAAAATGTTCCTGACAGAAGTTAAATGAGATCTAAATAAACAGAGAGTTATATCTTATTCGTGGATTAGAAGAATCATCCCAGCTCATTTCTGAGAAAGCTGGGGCTCTGAGCCCCACTGAGAATTGGTATCTGGGCTCAGGCAGCAGGGACACAGCGAAGGGGGAGGATTTTGCAGGTCAAGGTTGGGAGATGCAAAGCTGGGAGTTGCAGGGGAGAGGTTGGTTGCTGGGGATAGGATGACGCCAGACCAGCTCAGGATTGGCCTTGAGTTCCCCACCAGAGTTGACCTGATTCTGAAGACCAAGGCCACAGCTCCAATAAACCAGATCTATCCTCATTGTTAGTCTCCTGGGGCCATAAAATATAGGGGAGACAGCATCCCCTGACAGAACAAAGTTAAATTTCCCAAAGCTCTAGGCATTCATTCACCCTGATCCAGAGCCTCCACATGTCCAGGGAAAGAATCATCATTCCTACAGATAATGGACTAAGGCCATAATTCCCTGTGCATACCCAGCCATCTGAGCTTTTCCACAGTGGCTCTGTGGGGCCCTCATGCAGCCTCCATGCTCCTGCTCACACTTCTTGCCCAGCCAGGATCCTTGCAGCTCCACCTGAGTTACACAAACCCCCGAGTGACACCAACCCGCTCCAACCTTCTCTTCCACAGCCTCCTGTTTATTACCAGGAGATTTGGTCTCTTTCTTTTGCACCCTGAGTCCCTTCACTTGTGCTTCCACTGTGGGTGGTCACAAGCTCTGTGCCCCTTGGTGTGGCTCTCTCTGCTGGAGGACACAGGACACCCTGCAAGTCAGGGATGGGTGTCATCCTTCACAGAGATGGCCAAACAGCTCAGGTTCTATACACATCTGCAAAACTGCTATTTCTGGCTTCTATACACAATCTCTGGCTGGGCTACTGGCTCACACCTGTAATCGCAGCACTTTGGAAGGCCTAAATTGGCAGATGACATGAGTCTGGGAGTTTGAGACCAGCCTGGGCAACATGGTGAAACACGGTCTCTACAAAAAGTTAAAGAAAAAAGAGAGAGAGAGAGATGGGCACGGTGGCTCACACTTGTAATCCCAGCACTTTGGGAGGCTGGGGTGGGTGGATCACCTGAGGTCGGGAGTTCGAGACCAGCCTGGCCAATGTGGTGAAACCCTGTCTCTACTAAAAATACCAAAATTAGCCAGGTGTGGTGGTATACACCTGTAGTCTCAGCTACTCAGGAAGCTGAGGCAGAAGAATCACTTGAACCCAGAAGGCAGAGGTTGCAGTGAGCTAAGATCTGAGATCGCACCACTGCACTCCAGCCTAGGTGACAAAGCGAGACTCCATCTCAAAAGAAAAAAGAAAGAAAGAAAGGCTGGGCAATGTGGCTCATGTGTGTAATCCCAGCACTTTCAGAGGCCAAGGTGGGCAGATCATGAGATCAATAGATCAAGACTGTCCTGGACAACATGATCAAACCGTGTCTCTACTAAAAATACAAAAAATTAGTTGGGCATGGTGACGTGGGCCAGTAGTCCCAGCTACTTGGGAGGCTGAGGCAGGAGAATTGCTTGAACATAAGAGTCAGAGGTTGCAGTTAGCCGAGATGACACCACTGCATTACAGCCAGAGTGAAACTTTGTCTCAAAAAACATAAAGATAAAAATAAAAGAGCCAAATGTGGTGGTGTGTGACTGTAGTCCCAGCCGCTCCTCTGGAGGCTAAGGTGGGAGGATCACCTGAACCCTAGAGATGGAGGTTGCACTGAGCCAGGATTGGACCACTGCACTCTAGCCTGGGTGATGCAGTGAGGCTCTGTCCCCACAAAAAATAAAAAATCTGTCATTATCTACAAGAGATATCTGCTGCCAAACTCATGATGAGGAAATAATGCAACTGACTGAGTACTCTCAGAAACTTGAGAAAAGTGACCAAGATCTCAGCCAGTGTTAGCCTTGTACTGCAAAGCCCTGCAGTACCATCTGTGACATTTCTTCTATTCACTCAAGAAAAGAAGAGATGAATTTTTTTCACAAATTACTTTATGCCATTCAAATCAATACATCAAGTGGTGCATTTAGACGTGTTGGTCGAGGTGTCAGAGGCCACGTGACTAGAGGAGGGGGTGAAGTCTGAGGCCAAGTCAGGTGAAGGCTGAGTGTCAGCTGAGACAGCAGGTCAGCCAAGTGAAGGAGGTGGCTGAAGTACTAGAGAAGACCTAGGGGAAGGAGGTGGCTGAGGGCTGAGAGGTCGTGAGGAATTTTTTTTTTTTTTTTTTTTTTACACATGAAAGTTTTTAGTTTATTAAGCTTCTCATGAAAAGTCCACAGTGGCCATAGATAACATCATTGCAGCACCTTTACTCCTTCAGCTGTGATCCAATCTCCAGCTCACTTTTTGCCAGCACCAACACTGGCCTTTGCAGTCCCCCGACTTTCTTCATTCTGTTCTTGCGTTCCTTTCGTTGCTTTCTTGAGGTCTTTTTCTTCTCATACAGGCCATGTCTTGCAAGTCTATGTTTGGGTTCATTTTTCTTTGCATAATCCAGGGAATCATAAATCATGCCAAAGCCAGTTGTCTTGCCACCACCAAAATGAGCTCTGAATCCAAATACAAAGATGATATCCGGTGTGGTCTTGTGCATTTTGGCTAGTTTTTCCCGAATTTCTGTCTTGGGCACTGTTGCCTTCCGGGGTGAAGGACATCAGTGGCCATTTGTTTCCTCTGAAGTAGTCAGTTGGTCATAAACTTTCTATTGCGAATAGTTACTGTGTCGTTCATGATGGTGGCCTATCCTTAGACAGTCAGGGAGGAAAAGAGAGCCACAGTTCACTGGCCAATCATATCCGAGGAGATTCTTTAGGTACCAGAGGAGACTCATTTGAAGGTGATAGCTAAGGGAGACCACCAAGGTAGAGAAGGTGGCCAAGGTGCCAGTGGCCACTAAGTGGACAAGTAGGCTGAGGACCCAGATGCCACACTGCTGGAGGAAGAAGATAAGGTCCAAAAGGAAATACAGCTGGATGAGGTGGATGGGGTCTCCCAGGAAAGATAGATGGATGAGGTGGAAGGGGTCCCCAAGGAAAGAAAGATGGATGAGGTAGATGGGGCCCCCAAGACACAAAGGGGGATGAGGTGGATGGAGTCCCCCAGGACACACAGGGTGATGAGGTAGATGGGGTCCCCCAGGACACATGGGGCGATGAGGTGGATGGGGTCCCCTGGGACACATGGGGCGATGAGGTGAATGGGTTCCCCCGGGATACACAGGGGGATGAGGTGGATGGGGTCCCCTGGGACACACAGGGTAATGAGGTGGATGGGGTCCCCCAGGACACACAGGGGGATGAGGTGGATGGGGTCCCCCAGGACACACAGGGTGATGAGGTGGATGGGGTCACCCAGGAAAGACATATGGATGAGGTGGATGGGGTCCCCGAGGACACACAGTGCGATGAGGTAGATGGGGTCTCCCAGGACACACAGAGGGATGAGGTGGATGGGGTCCCCCAGGACAGATAGGATCAGGTGGCTGAGGTACAGCAGGATAGACAGGTGGATGAGGTGGATAAAGTCCTATAGGAGATGCAGCTGGAGGAGATGGTGGAGATCCCACAAAACAAACAGCTGGAAGACATGAAGGAGGTCCCAGAGGACACTCAATTGCTGGAAGTGTCTGTGGTTTCAGAAGATCACCAGCTGGAGAAGATGGTGGAGGTAACAGAGAGCACTTGACTGGAGGAGGACTGAGTCTCAGAGAATCTTCACTTGGAGAAGATGATTGAGGTGGCACAGGACATTCAAGTGAAGTAGGTGGTTGAAGTCCCAGAGGACACGTGAATGAAATAGGAGGTTGAGGTTCCAGAAAACACTCAAGTGGTGGAGTTGCCTGTGGTCTCAGAAAATCATTAGCTGAAGAAGGTGGTACAGGTAACAGATTGCACTTGGTTGGAGGTGTATGTGGGCTCAGAAAATCTTCAGCTTGAGATGGTGGTAGAGATATCAGAGAACACTCAAGTGGAGGTGTGTGAGGTCTTACAACATCTTCAGCTGGCAACAGTGGTAGAGATACCAGAAGACACTCAGATTGAGGTGAGTTGGGTCTTAGAAAATCTTCAGCTGAAGACAGAGGTAGAGGTACTAGAGTACACTCAGGTAGAGGTGTCTGTGGTCTCAGAAAATCATCAAGAAGGTGAAGAGATATGAGAAAACACTCTATTGAAATAGGTAGTTGAGGTCCGAGGGGACACTGGATGGATGGTGTATGTGGTCTCAGAAAATCATCAGCTGGAGACAATGGTATATGTACCAGAAGACACTGGAGTAGTGGTGTCTGTGGTCTCCAAAGATTATCATGGAGAGATGTGGTAGACGTGCCGGAAGACACTCGAGTGGTGGTGTACGTGGTCTCCAATGGTTATCATCTCGACAAGGTGGTAGAGGTGCCAGAAGACACTCGAGTGGTGGTGTACATGGTCTCCAATAGTTATCATCTGGACATGGTGGTAGAGGTGCCAGAAGACACTCAAGTGGTGGTGTACGTGGTCTCCAATAGTTATCATCTGGACATGGTGGTAGACGTGCTGGAAGACACTCAAGTGGTGGTGTACGTGGTCTCCAATAGTTATCATCTGGACATGGTGGTAGAGGTGCCAGAAGACACTCGAGTGGTGGTGTATGTGGTCTCCAATAGTTATCATCTGGACATAGTGGTAGAGGTGCCAGAAGACACTCAAGTGGTGGTGTACGTGGTCTCCAATAGTTATCATCTGGACATGGTGGTAGAGGTGCCAGAAGACACTCAAGTGGTGGTGTACGTGGTCTCCAATAGTTATCATCTGGACATGGTGGTAGACATGCTGGAAGACACTCGAGTGGTGGTGTACGTGGTCTCCAATGGTTATCATCTCGACAAGGTGGTAGAGGTGCCAGAAGACACTCGAGTGGTGGTGTACGTGGTCTCCAATAGTTATCATCTGGACATGGTGGTAGATGTGCTGGAAGACACTCAAGTGGTGGTGTACGTGGTCTCCAACAACCTCATCTATACAAGGTGGTAGAGGTGCCAGAAGTCACTTGAGTGGTGGTGTACGTGGTCTCCAATGGTCAGGATCCGGAGAAGGTGGTAGGGGTGCCAGAAGACACTCGAGTGGTGGTGTACGTGGTCTCCAATGGTCAGGATCCGGAGGTGGTAGGGGTGCCAGAAGACATTCATGTGTAGGTGTCTGTGGTCCCCAAAAATTAGCTAGAGAAGGTGGCTGAGGTCCTAGAGGATACAGGAGTTGAGGAGTTGTCAGAGGTCCCAGAACACCTTTGGCTGATGGAAATGGTTGAGCTCCCAGGTGACACCCAGATGGAGGAGGTGACTGGCAAGCCATCAGTGGCCTTGAAGGGTCAGTCATGAGGTAGGGTGAGTAGGGCAATCCTAAGCAGTGAGGATGCTGTGCTGCAGCCATGTTAACCTGCGGGCAGAAGGAGGAAGTGTTTTGAAATGTATTAATTTGATGGACAGACCCACCATCAACAACATAGGCTGGGCCGGGCGCGGTGGCTCACGCCTGTAATCCCAGCACTTTGGGAGGCCGAGGCGGGTGGATCACGAGGTCAAGGGATCGAGACCATCCTGGTCAACATGGTGAAACCCCGTCTCTACTAAAAATACAAAAAATTAGCTGGGCATGGTGGCGCGTGCCTGTAATCCCAGCTACTCAGGAGGCTGAGGCAGGAGAATTGCCTGAACCCAGGAGGCGGAGGTTGCGGTGAGCCGAGATAGCGCCATTGCACTCCAGCCTGGGTAACAAAAGCGAAACTCCGTCTCAAAAAAAAAAAAAAAAAAAAAAAAAAAAAAAAACAACATAGGCTGAACCTTATGTTGCTGCTGATAGATTCTGCACCTTTCCATCCTCCAGGTTTCAAAATAGCACATCAGTATCATGAAGTCACCCTTCCACTAAGTACCAGTGACAGCTGGGCAGTGAAGAAAAGGCATTGGGACAAACTGTTTTCTCCACATGCCACTGTGTCTGTCTGCAAATGTAGGCAGGCTGGGGGCCTACCCCAGGGGAGACAGAGTCATACCGCAGTAAGGAAGAAGCATGTTTCCAACATGGGAGTGTCTATGTCTATCCTCATTCCTCCCTCACTGCCATCACCAGAGCATGCTCCTTGTATCAGATAAACAGCAAGTAAGAGAGGCATGAAAAGCCCATTGTCCACACATGTGTTGCAGCTTCTTTTTGGAGAATGTCCTCCAGGCCTTTTATGTTCTGTCTCTGATTCTCAGAACTCTGCAAGTCAGTGTGACCACCTGCTCCAAATCTAAGAAAACAGAGGCTCCCCAAGGAAGGAGAACATGTGCCCTGGGTCACACAGCTTTCAGGAGGCACAGTGGGAGTTGATTCCAGCTCTGCCTGCAGGACCCTCTCATTTCCCCTCTGCTTCCCTTCTTGACAAAGGGTCTTGTTCACTCTGGGGCTGCCCCTGATGAGCACAAATGGCTCTGGGGAAATGTGGGTTCCTGATGACATTCAGGGGAACTGGGAGAAGGTTTTCTGACAGAACAATCCAACATACAGAAGTCAGTTAGGCACAGCTAGAATAGTTCTTTGAATTCCCAGGCTATACAAATTTTAAGTGCATTATGACATAAATAATACTTTTGTATATGGAAAAATGAGGTATGAATTCTGAAAAAAGCAAGTTTTAGAAATGTGTTTAATTTCAAGTGTACAGTTCCCATCATGTGTAATCATAAGCCTCAGCAGCTATTGTAAGCACAGAGGCCACATGATAACCAGCATAGCTGAGCATCATTTAAGGCCTTCGTTGGGAATCGTCACTGTGGGTAATAGGTTACATTCACTTTCACTAACTCACAGTTGAGACATATTTTCTATTACAAGTACAGAAACTCTGACACTTAGAATATTAGATCAGGACACCACTGAAGGGGGGTGAAGGCGAGTTTTTGCACAACACAGTTAACAACAGGAATGGGAATGTGATGAACTATGGAAATGACCTTGTTGAAGAGCATTCAAAACTGCACAAAGCACATATTAATGTTGGATTAATGAGTTTTCACTTTTGTCACTTCTGGGAATACAGCAGATATTTCAAATGTTAATCACCTACCTTATAGAAGAAAACAAACAAAATCACAGCAAAATAAAACCCCACATATTTCTGAAATAGATCCCACAACACCTTGAGTAAAGGAGATCAGTCAGAGTTCACTGGGCCATGAGACCTACAGAGGTGGAGGTCGGTGGCATTCCTCATGTTATTTCTGGAAACAGAACAGTAAAAGCCCTTCAGCCCTCAGTCCCTAAGCATTTATGGCTCCTGTAGGTGCCACCCAAGATGACTAGCTGGGACTGGAGAAGCCAGAAAGCTTATGGGGAAGATGTTGCTTTTGAAAAAGTCCAGAGAGAAAACGTATCACAGAACCCACAGAGCAGAGGCCAGGCCAGGAGAGGATGATGGAGGAAAAGGTTACAGTGTCCTGATACAGGCAGAGTGAAAATGACCCCAGCATTTACCTTTGTCTTCTCTGTGTTTTCAGTTGGGATGCAGCTGCTGTTCCTCACAGGAACCGAATGAGGTCCTGAACCTGCTAAGGTCCACAGAAGGAAATGGGGCTAAATCTGGCTTGCATATTCTGTACCGAATAAGAAACCCTCCACGCCCTCCGCTGCCATCTCACTCTATTTGCCACACTCATGTCCCTTACGAGAGGCATAGGGTTTATTGGCCAGATGCCTCAGAGGACCCTGGAGCCTTCTGGGCCTCAGCCCTGAGGAAGACACTGCAGATTCCTGGTCCAGGGCTTTTCTTAACTCTCAACAGGCTGTGGACAGGTCAGGCTCTAACCAGCTGGAAATGAGCTTGAAATCAGGGGTTCCCAGTACACATCAAAGGAAATCACCCATCATGTGATCACAGACTCCAAATTAAAATAGAAACAGCCATAGATGGGAAGAACATCTATAGGCCCAGGACAGGAGCAGCACTGCTACTTCTCTTCAAGCTATAGGGGCATTTAAAATTCTGTGGATTCGTAGTGAATCTATCCTCCATATCTCACCAGGCATTGTCAATATTTATGAACAGAAATGAACATAAAGAGACTAACACTCATGAGAAAAGGTCAGAGTTACAGAAAATAAATGAAGGCTGGGTGCGGTGGCTCACACTAGTAATCCCAGCAATTTGGAAGGCCAAGGCGGGCAGATGACTTGAGGTCAAGAGTTAGAGGCAAGCCTGGCCAACATGGTGAAACTCTGTCTCTACTAAAAATACAAAATGAAAAAATTTACCAGGCATGGTGGCAGGTGCATGTAGTCCCAGCTACTTGAGAGGCTGAGACAGGAGAATCGCTTAAACCTAGGAGGCGGTGGTTGCAGTGAGCAAAAATTGCACCACTGTACTCTAGCCTGGGAGACAGAGCAAGGTTTTCAAAAAGAAAAGAAAAGAAAGAAAGAAAGAAATTAACCAGAAAGTTTTAGGGTCACCGGAAAGTTTTAGGGTCACACTTCAAATGTTAGAGGAGTAAGATTACACAGATATTTAGCTTACTAAAGGAGTTATATAATTCACAATAAACAATTTAAACAAGCAAAAAGAATGAAGTTCCAAAAAGTGCAAATAAATGATTCTTTTCTTAAAACAGACCTCATGATACTGCCTTATTGGTCCATGAAGACATTGCCCAAAAACCTCTGCTCTCATCAGCACTTACAGCTCCCATTTAAAATGCTATTGTTGCTGGGCGTGGTGGCTCACGCCTATAATCCCAGCACTTTGGGAGGCCGAGGTGGGTGGATCATGAGGTCAAGAGATCGAGACCATCCTGGTCAACATGGTGAAACCCCGTCTCTACTAAAAATACAAAAATTAGCTGAGCATGGTGGCGCATGCCTGTAATCCCAGCTACTCGGGAGGCTGAGGCAGGAGAATTGCCTGAACCCAGGAGGTGGAGGTTGCAGTGAGCCGAGATCGCACCATTGCACTCCAGCCTGGGTAACAAGACCAAAACTCCATCTCAAAAAAAATAAATAAATAAATAAAATGCTATTGTTGTGACTTTTTTCAAATGAAAGAAAAATAAAGCCTTCACACTGACTCAAGGTGGGAAGGGGAGCTGGCCCATTTGCCTTGCAGGCTTATCCTCACAGTTAAAAGTAACCAAGATGTCAGGGTAGGGCAATGTCCACAGTCAGTGGAGGGGCCTGAACTGCACCATTCACAGGGGACCAGCCAAGAGCCATTCAGCTAGGGCACCCAATGGGACAACTGTACTCTTCATAAGTGCTTGGAACTCTTTCCAGGAAATATGACAATTACCCCACTTGAGCCCTCACCCCCAAAAGGAGAAGCAGGGCATGGATTGTGCAGCAGAAATTAAGTGGCTGCCTTCATGGGAGCTCCAACCTCTCCAGAGAGCATTCTCTAGGCACAAGCATCTCTGGGCTGGCTCCTCACTCATGTGTCTCTCTGGCATTTTCTGCTTTCTCCTCCTTTCCCATATAGAAAACAGAGAAAGAATTAACTTGAAGAAGAATTAAAACACCACGTTCTTTACTAGACACTCAAAGCTTGATCTTAAAACAAAAACATCCTTAAAAGTGACCATCACAACAGGGCATGGTGGCTCATGCCAGCAATCACAGCACTTTGGGAGGCTGAGGTGGGCAGATCGCCGGAGGTCGGGAGTTCGAGACCAGCCTGACCAACATGTAGAAACCCTGTCTCCACTAAAGTTACAGAATTAGTCAGGTGTACTGGTGCATGCTTGTAATCCCAGCTACTCGGGAACCTGAGGCAGAGAATTGCTTGAACCTGGGAATTGGAGGTTGCAGTGAGCTGAGACTGCACCACTGCACTCCAGTCTGAGAGAAAGAGCGAGATTCCGACTCAAAAAGAAAAAAAAATCCATCACAATGACCTACCTGTGCTGCTTGTAGGCAGGCTTCCTCTCGGCCATCTCCCTCTCCAAGGCTTGAGCACAGAGCTCTGGGGAGAAAAATACATCCACGTCCTGACCGGGCAGACTATGCCCAAAAGCAAGGAAAACAAACAAACAAAACTTACGCAGTTGTCAAATTTACCCTTTCTTGCAGAGGGATGATCTGAAAAAGCCACCATGCCCAGCCTGAAAGAACATCTTTCAAGTTCTTTGTAGAATTTGTTTTTTCTGATTTTAACTTCCAGAAATTTGTATTACCTGGGAGTTAAAATCAGAACTGACACATTAAAAAACATCCCCTCCCCAGGCATGGTGGCTCAGGCTTGTAATGCCAGCACTTTGAGTGGTCGAGGTGGGTGGGTCACTTGAGATTGGAAGTTTGAGACCAGCCGGGCAAACACGGTGAAACCCCATCTCTACTAAAAATACAAAAATTAGCTGGGTGTGGTGGCAACTGCCTGTAGTTCTAGCTGCTAAGTGGTGCTGAGGCAGGAGAATCACTTAAAGTCAGGAGGTAGAGGTTGCAGTAAGCCAAGATCACACCATTATACTCCAGTCTGGGTGACAGAGCCAAATTCTGTCAAAAAAAGAAAACTTCCCCCAATTTACATTGACAATTCTCTGTTCAGGACTAAGTGGGGTAAAGACTGTTAAATGTGGTAGGACATGGTGGCTCACACGGGTAAACCCAGCACTTTTGGAGACTGTGGCAGGTGGATCACCTGAGTTCACAGTTCAAGACCTACCTGGCAAAAATGGTCAACTCCCATCTATACCAAAAATACAAAAATTAGCAAGGAATGGTGGTCCATGCCTGTAATTCCAGCTACTTGGGAGGCTGGGGCAGGAAACTCACTGGAACCTGGAAGGCAGAGGTTGCAGTGAGCTGACATTATGCCACTGCACTCGAGACTTGGCCAGAGAGTGAGACGCCATTTTAAAAACAAAGGACAGACTGTTAAATGTGCCTAGATATCTTCATAATTCATCTATTTTCTGTTTTCTATGTATCTTGAAAGGAAGTCCCGAAGGGTGGGTAATTATCTAGGTTGTAAAAATAAAACATACTTCCTCTTCCCAGGAATATAAAACAGCATTGTGGGATTAGTGCTTTTTTCTTGGATCACTGTTCAGAAGGGGGGTCAGACCCCAGACAACCACGTTTTTACTGTTATGAAAGGCAAGAGAAAATGTAGAGCTCAATTTACCCAATGGACAAAAAACCACAAATGATGGCACAAATTAGCAGCCAAATTCCTATCAAGTACAGACTTTGGACATACTGATCCCTCTCTACCTGCAACTGGGAACATGCACTTTCATGATATCATTCAAAATTACCCTGTCCAGAAACACTTTTCATTGATTATCTGAAGGGCCGTTCCAACAGATTTTCTGCGGCATTCTCTGCATCATGAGATGCAGTGCAGCTCTGCCCTTCACCTTCCTGCAGTTTGTCACCTTGTCCCTATGATCTCAGAGGAACTTCATCTCAGGCCAACCGTTTGTTCCTTGGACTCTTTCATTTCCTTTAAAATTCATTTGCTGTCCCAATAAATTGCCTCCATCTCCATCTATCTCCCTCGCCTATGAAAAAAGGGTGCTCTTTAACCATCTGACCCTTCTTGCAGTCTCATTTTTTGCCTGGCTCCCATGTTTATGCCTGTTCTATGCTTTTCTTCTCCTGTTAAGCTGTCTGTTGTTAGTTCATTTCTGCAGTGAACCATTAGAGCGGACAGTGAAAGCTTTCCTTCCAACCATACAATAGAATTATAAAGCAGAAAACTTTAGACAGAATTTCCTATTTAAGTGCCAAAACTTCATACTCCACTTCTGATAAAGACCACAAAGGTTTAAAAAAAAAAACTTATTTTTGACCCAAAGCTCTGTTGACATTCTATTGAACAAACATCAACCTATTTAATTTTCATAATGTAAATGGCAGATATTTTTATAATTCTTACGCTAATAAATCATTTCCCTGATGCTTTTGGTAAAACCGAATATTCATAATAAAGTCCAGAAGCATGAATTGTTTTAAATAATTTCTTCTTTGTGATTACAAGTATACCTCCACAGGAAGTTAGTATACTCACATGGAAGATAATTCTTCAGAGGAAAAGGCCAACAGTAGAACCTTTCAGAAAAAGAGTAGTCATCAACATCCACAGAATAACACGAAGGTCATTCCCAAAATAAAAACAATCAAGTAGAAACATGACCACCTGGAATAAGAATAGTCGAAATAATGAAAATGTCAATGACATTGATAATATTTCAGTAAATAATAATAATCTTTAGAAACCATCAACCTCTCCAAGAGGAAACAACGCCCCTCAGATATCATCAGGGGATTCCACTGTTTCAAAACAGATTGGAAGTTACCAGTCTCATGGTTTTTGCATGGCTGGTAGTGTTTTGAGGCATTCCAAATGTAGAGTGTGTTTTTTTCTTGATGTAAAGCAGGGATATCCAATTTTATGGCTTCCTTGGGCAATATTAAAAGCAGAAAAGTTGTCTTAGGCCACACATAAAACACATTAACATTAATAATAGCTAATGATCTAAAAAAATCACAAAAAGGCCAGGCACAGTGGTCCATGCCAGTAATCCTAGCAGTGTGAGAATGCTGAAACCGGTGGATCACCTGAGTTCAGGAGTTCCAGACCAGCCTGGCCAACATAATGAAACCTTGTCTCAACTAAAAATACAAAAATTAGCCAGGTGTGGTGGTGAGGGCCTGGAATCCCAGCTACTCAGGAGGCTGAGGAAGCAGAATCACTTGAACTAGGGAGGCAGAGGTCTCAGTGAGCTGAGATTGCACCATTGCACTCCAGCCTGGGAGATGAGGGGGAAACTTTGTCTCAAAAACAGAAAAATTAATAACCAAAAAAAAAAAAATTTTTTTTTCTTTGAGACAGTGTCCCACTCAGTTGCCCAGGCTGGAGTGCAATGCCACAATCTCGGCTCACTGCAACCACTGACACTTGGATTCAAGCCATTCTCCTGCCTCAGACTTTAGAGTAGATGGCATTACAGGTGTCTGCCACTATGCCCAACTGATTTCTATATTTTTAGTAGAGACAGGGTTTCACCATGTTGGTCAGGCTGGTCTGGAACTCCTGACCTCAAATGATCATGAAAGGCAAGAGAAAATGTAGAGCTCAATTTACCCAATGGACAAAAAACCACAAATAATGGCACAAATTAGCAGCCAAATTCCTATCAAGTACAGACTTTGGACATACTGATCCCTCTCTACCTGCAACTGGGAACATGCACTTTCATGATATCATTCAAAATTACCCTGTCCAGAAACACTTTTCATTGATTATCTGAAGGGCCGTTCCAACAGATTTTCTGCGGCTTTCTCTGCATCATGAGATGCAGTGCAGCTCTGCCCTTCACCTTCCTGCAGTTTGTCACCTTGTCCCTATGATCTCAGAGGAACTTTGTCTCAGGTCAACCGTTTGTTCCTTGGACTCTTTCATTTCCTTTAAAATTCATTTGCTGTCCCAATAAATTGCCTCCATCTCCATCTATCTCCCTCGCCTATGAAAAAAGGGTGCTCTTTAACCATCTGACCCTTCTTGCAGTCTCATTTTTTGCCTGGCTCCCATGTTTATGCCTGTCCTATGCTTTTCTTCTCCTGTTAAGCTGTCTGTTGTTAGTCCATTTCTGCAGTGAACCATTAGAGTGGAGAGTGAAAGCTTTCCTTCCAACCATACAATAGAATTATAAAGCAGAAAACTTTAGACAGAATTTCCTATTTAAGTGCCAAAACTTCATACTCCACTTCTGATAAAGACCACAAAGGTTTAAAAAAAAAAACTTATTTTTGACCCAAAGCTCTGTTGACATTCTATTGAACAAACATCAACCTATTTAATTTTCATAATGTAAATGGCAGATATTTTTATAATTCTTACGCTAATAAATCATTTCCCTGATGCTTTTGGTAAAACCGAATATTCATAATAAAGTCCAGAAGCATGAATTGTTTTAAATAATTTCTTCTTGTGATTAGAAGTATACCTCCACAGGAAGTTAGTATACTCACACGGAAGATAATTCGTCGGAGGAAAAGGCCAACAGTAGGACCTCTCAGAAACAGAGTAGTCATCAACATCCACAGAATAACAGGAAGGTCATTCCCAAAATAAAAATGATCAAGTAGAAACCTGACCACCTGGAATAAGAATAGTCGAAATAATGAAAATGTCAATAACATTGATAATATTTCAGTAAATAATAATAATCTTTAGAAACCATCAACCTCCTCCAAGAGGAACCAACACCCCTCAGATATCACCAGGGGATTCCACTGTTTCAAAACAGATTGGAAGTTACCAGTCTCATGGTTTTTGCATGGCTGGTAGTGTTTTGAGGCATTCCAAATGTAGAGTGTGTTTTTTTCTTGATGTAAAGCAGGGATATCCAATTTTATGGCTTCCTTGGGCAATATTAAAAGCAGAAAAGTTGTCTTAGGCCACACATAAAACACATTAACACTAATAATAGCTAATGATCTAAAAAAATCACGAAAAGGCCAGGCACAGTGGCCCATGCCTATAATCTTAGCAGTGTGAGAATGCTGAAACCGGTGGATCACCAGAGTTCAGGAGTTCCAGACCAGCCTGGCCAACATGGTGAAACCTTGTCTCAACTAAAAATACAAAAATTAGCCAGGTGTGGTGGTGAGGGCCTGGAATCCCAGCTACTCAGGAGGCTGAGGCAGCAGAATCACTTGAACTAGGGAGGCAGAGGTCTCAGTGAGCTGAGATTGCACCATTGCACTCCAGCCCGGGAGATGAGAGGGAAACTTTGTCTCAAAAAAACAAAAACTACCAACCAAAAAAAAAAATTTTTTTTTTTTAGACAGTGTCCCACTCAGTTGCCCAGGCTGGAGTGCAATGGCACAATCTCGGCTTGCTGCAACCTCTGACACTTGGATTCAAGCCATTATCCTGCCTCAGCCTTTAGAGTAGATGGCATTACAGATGCCTGCCACTATGCCCAGCTGATTTCTATATTTTTAGTAGAGACAGGGTTTCACCATGTTGGTCAGGCTGGTCTGGAACTCCTGACATCAACTGATCATGAAAGGCAAGAGGAAATGTAGAGCTCAATTTTCCCAATGGACAAAAAACCACAAATGATGGCACAAATTAGCAGCCAAATTCCTATCAAGTACAGACTTTGGACATACTGATCCCTCTCTACCTGCAACTGGGAACATGCACTTTCATGATATCATTCAAAATTACCCTGCCCAGACACACTTTTCATTGATTATCTGAAGGGCAGTTCCAACAGATTTTCTGGGGCTTTCTCTGCATCATGAGATGTATCATGAGATATATCATGAGATGCAGTGTCACCTTGTCCCTATGATCTCAGAGGAACTTTGTCTCAGGCCAACCGTTTGTTCCTTGGACTCTTTCATTTCCTTTAAAATTCATTTGCTGTCCCAATAAATTGCCTCCATCTCCATCTATCTCCCTCGCCCCTGAAAAAAGAGTGCTCTTTAACCATCTGACCCTTCTTGCAGTCTCATTTTTTGCCTGGTTCCCATGTTTATGCCTGTTCTATGCTCTTCTTCTCCTGTTAAGCTGTCTGTTGTTAGCTCATTTCTGCAATGAACCATTAGAGAGGACAGTGAAAGCTTTCCTTCCAGCCATACAATAGAATTATAAAGCAGAAAACTTTAGACAGAATTTCCTATTTAAGTGCCAAAATTTCATACTCCACTTCTGATAAAGAGCACAAAGGTTTTAAAAAAAACTTATTTTTGACCCAAAGCTCTGTTGACATTCTATTAAACAAACATCAACCTATTTAATTTTCATAATGTAAATGGCAGATATTTTTATAATTCTTACGCTAATAAATCACTTCCCTGATGTTTTTGGTAAAACAGCTAATTCATAATAAAATCCAGAACCATGAATTGTTTGAAATAATTTCTTCTTGTGATTAGAAGTATACCTCCACAGGAAGTTAGTATACTCACACAGAAGATAATTCTTTGGAAGAAAAGGCCAACTGTGGAATCTGCTAGAAAGATAGTAATGATAATCCTCCACAGAATGACAAGGAGGTCATTCCCAAAATACAAATATTGAAGAATAAACGTGACCACCTGGAATAATAACAGTTGAAATAATGAAAAGGTCAATGACATTTTTAATATTTCAGTAAATAATAATAATCTTTAGAAACCATCAACCTCTCCAAGAGGAAACCACACCACTCAGATATCATCAGGGGATTCCACTGTATCAAAACAGATTGGAAGTTACAAGTCTCATGGTTTTTGCATGGCTGGTAGTGTTTTGAGGCATTCCAAATATACCTCCACAGGAAGTTAGTATACTCACACAGAAGTTAGTATACTCACACAGAAGATAATTCTTTGGAAGAAAAGGCCAACTGTAGTATCTCCCAGCAACATAGCAATAATAAGTCTCCACAGAACATGAGGAAAGTCATGCCGAAGATACAAGTAATCAGTAGATACCTGACCACCTGGAATAATAATAGTCGAAATAATCAAAAGGTCAATGACATTGATAATATTTCAGTAAATAATAATAATCTTTAGAAACCATCAACCTCTCCAAGAGGAAACCACACCCCTCAGATATCACCAGGGGATTCCACTGTTTCAAAACAGATTGGAAGTTACCAGTCTCATGGTTTTTGCATGGCTGGTAGTGTTTTGAGGCATTCCAAATATAGAGTGTGTTTTTTTCTTGATGTAAAGCAGGGATATCCAATTTCATGGCTTCCTTGGGCAATATTAAAAGCAGAAACGTTGTCTTAGGCCACACATAAAATACATTAACACTAATAATAGCTGATGATCTAAAAAAAATCACAAAAAGGCCAGGCACAGTGGCCCATGCCTGTAATCCTAGCACTGTGAGAATGCTGAAACCGGTGGATCACCTGAGTTCAGGAGTTCCAGACCAGCCTGGCCAACATGGTGAAACCTTGTCTCGACTAAAAATACAAAAATTAGCCAGGTGTGGTGGCGAGGGCCTGGAATTCCAGCTACTCAGGAGGCTGAGGCAGCAGAATCACTTGAACTAGGGAGGCAGAGGTCTCAGTGAGCTAAGATCGCACCGTTGCACTCTAGCCCGGGAGATGAGAGGGAAACTTTGTCTCAAAAAAAGAAAAATTACCAACCAGAAAAAAAAAATTTTTTTTTTTTGAGACAGTGTCCCACTCAGTTGCCCAGGCTGGAGTGCAATGGCACAATCTTGGCTCGCTGCAACCTCTGACACTTGGATTCAAGCCATTCTCCTGCCTCAGCCTTTAGAGTAGATGGCATTACAGGTGTCTGCCACTATGCCCAGCTGATTTCTATATTTTTATTAGAGACAGGGTTTCACCATGTTGGTCAGGCTGGTCTGGAACTCCTGACCTCAGCCTCCCAATTATAGGAGTGAGCCAATACACCAGGCCTGTTATTTCTTTATATTTGGATAACATAAGGACTTGAAGACACTTTCTTCTTTGGGTCAATCAATGACTTACACCATACACACTTTACAAACCAAGGACAATACAGTCATTCACATCCTGGTCCTGTCACTCCTAGTGCCTCCCGCATTGCAAATCTCCCAGCAGTTGCAGCCCTTTCCTCTCCATCTGGTGGGCTTCTCAGCTCCCATTGCACTGACTGGACACAGACTCCCTAGAGGTAGCCCCCAAGAGCAGAAGACAGGGATGACACAGAATTTCCTAAAAAGTCATCAAACCAGATGACACAAAACTCAAATGACATTTCATTTTGTTTTGTTTCATTTTGTTTGAGACAAAAGTGCAGTGGGCGATCTTGGCTCACTGCAACCTCCGGCTCCTGGGCCCAAGCGATCCTCCCACCTCAGCCTCTCCAGTAGCTGAGACTACAGCCATGAGCCACCAGGCCTGACTCATCTTTTTTGGAATCTTTTGTAGAGATTGGGTTTGGCTATGATGCCCAAGCTAGTCTTGAACTTCTGGACTCAGGTAATCTGCCCACCTTAACCCCCTAAAGCACTGAAATTACAGGCCTGCACTTTGTAATGTGCCACATGACACAGCCCAATTACAAGGAAGAAACCGTGAGGGTCCAGTATCTACTCACAAGGGAGGATTCATGGCTGGGAAACTCCAACAGGAGGAGCCAAAAGAGCAGCCACTGCACCCGCATCTCCTGGTCTTCTCAGAGTGCCCTGAGGTGGCCAGGACAGATGGCGGTGGCTTAGGGCTGGGGGAAGGAAGGGGATGGGGATGGGGTGGGATCTGAGTTGGAGAGGGGGATGGGAGGGAAGGGGAAGGAGGGGAAGGGGACTGTTGGGCACCCGGTGGAGGGGGAGGAGAAAGCGGTCTGGGAAAGGATCTGGTTTAAACTAAATCTTCAAGCGAGAGTGGGAGGTTCAGCTACAAGTCAGGGAGAAAGTCTATCAGGGAAGCAACAGGATATGCAGGTCAAGAAAGAAGGAGGCTCAGGAGCAATTAGATGGAGACCAGAGCTCTGGTTTCCACCAAACCTTCTCCTGTCTGGGCACTGCCTAAGCAACCCTGGGGCTTTATACTCCCTCTCCACCAATCCCTGGCCCCGGAACATGGTACCTCACAGTGGACATTCCATGGAACTCCTGTGTCCTCCAGTGCCCCTCCCCCATCTCAGGCCCCCTACTTGACTCCTAAGGACAGGTCCTCTCTGGAACTATCACAGACCTGACTTCTGGTCTTTCCCACCAGCTCCCTGGCACAAGGTTGTGTGGTCTCAAATCACCCCTAACCCACGTAGCCATGTTAACATCTGAAATAGGGTGATGTTGTCACTTATCTATATTATCTTACTGCCTGTGAAGGTGGACTTTTAATTCTGAACTCTAATGAGGGAGAGAAAACCAAGTTGACTCTCATGGTTGACTTCCCAGGGATGGCCAAGGAATCTGTGAATTTCAAGAGACAAAGTTCATCAGCTTCTCTCCTGGGAGATTTGGTCACAATACCCAGAGGATTTGGCAGACCACGAGTGATGGGTGGGGAGTGCCAGGCAGGTGGACAGGACCCAGGGGTCTGGTGAGCAGATCAGACCCCCACTGTCCATCATCTTTCCTGGCCCCATCCTCAGCTAAACTTCCCAAAGGCCTGCTTCTGCCTGATCACACAGAGTGTGCTCAAACTCACTCAGGCCTCTTGCAGCTGAAAATCCCTGCTTTCAGTGTCTTTACCATTTACTATGATGTAAAGTTATTGTAAACTGCAAATATTCTATTCATGCTACAAATGCCTTTATCATAAATAGAAAAGCAACCCTGAGACACAGGCAAAATGAAACAGGGATAACACAACTATGGCATTCAATTCTATTCGTATGCTGTCACCTGCATAAAGAGCCCCAGATTTGGGTTGTCTTGGTTGTGAAAGGAGAGAACAAGTAAGTGAGTGTGGAAGTCAGATTAGCCCAAAAGTGAATGGCAGAGGGTACCATGATGTCCATGAAGGGTTGCTGGGGTCACCTTGATTATAGCCCAAGCAGAGACAGGGCAAGGCAGGATATATGAGCAGAGTTTGGGGCCTCAAACAGGGGAGGTGATTCATGTAGCCCAGGAAAGGCTCCCCAAAGCCAGGGTCAACCTCCCTTGCAGGCAGGTCCCTCATGGAAGCAGAGCCAGGCACCTTAGATTTGAGACCAGCTGTGTGACCTTAGGCTGGTTTCCTTCCAAACAACGGGAGTGTCAATGGCTGTGTCAAAGGCTGTCTGAGGATAGGAGGAAACAACCTGTTGAACGCCCATGTACCGAGTGTCATCACCTCCCAAGGACATCTTTCCTTCCAGAGCTGGCACCTTGGAAGGTCCTCGGCCACTAAAGGCAGTGATGATCATAACAGCAGCAAATCATCATTTATCGCTGATGACAGAGGGCCACGGGTTAGGGCTCCCAGGTCCTTGATAAGAATGAGGGTCTGGGGACTCCTGGGGACAGCTGAGTGAGTCCTGTAGGTCTCCTGGGTCCTCAGGGGCCAGGTCTGTCTTCAGCAGCATTGGGCCTAGGCTGGGATGCTGGGGCAGCCACTGGAGCATCAGCAGGACAAGCAGGCACAGAGGCAGTGGATCCATCAGAGGTGGCAGGTGTAGGATCATCTGTCAACCAAGTAGAGTCACCAGGCCTGGTTGACCACTGCCCCCCACAGATGATGCCCTGTCCCTTGCCTCACACTTTGGCAGGGCAGTGGCTGCTGCTGCTGATTTTGTGCAGCTCTGGGACAAATTCCACCCAGCTGAGGATAAAGCAAATCTGAGGTGACTCAGTCCTGCTGTGATTTCCCATCAATTCCCCACTCTCCTCCTCTGCCCCTCCACAGTCTCCCACACAGGCTGACACTGTATGGTGGCCCTAATGGAGTCCACTAAGTATTTCAGGTTCTACTCTGGGCCTCTTAAAGGTGGACGTAGTTATGGGATTTGCTTTGACTCAGGAGATGTGAGTGGAAGTCAAGTGTGTCAACTTGGGGCAAAAGAGTTGGAAGCCATTGAGACTAGCCACCCTTTCCTTCATCTCTTAGAGCCACTGATAGATCCCATATAGAGGCTGCTCCTTTATTTTGGTGGCAGATGAGGGGATGTGGAGCACAGGGGCCAGGAGAGTCATGGAGGATGTGCAGCACGAGTGGGAAAAGAGTCTTCAGTGTTGTAAATTTCCATTTTTGGGGGCTCCTTATTACCTACAATGATACCTGGTTCATCCTAGCAGGCGCGCACCATCTATTCCACTCTCTGTGAAGCAGACTGGCCTACCATCAGAACATAAACTGGTTGTGAGACACATATAGGTTTCAGTTCCAGCTCCGCCTCTTATTAACTGCAACCTCAGGCATTTAACTTTCAGGCTCTGAGCCTCAGTTTCAATTCTGTAAAATGGGTTGGTTATACTACTTGAGGTTATGGAGAGAATGAAATGAAATTAAAATGCATGTAGAGCATTGAGCCCAGGGTCTGGCGCACACAGTGAGTACTTTATATTAGCCATGTAACTTCATAATGCATATTGATTGTCAATATTCAGAAAATGCAGCAAAGTACTACCAAAATAATGCCAACTTACTTGCATATGTATTCTTTCAATCATTATTTTTAAACAGATAGGATAAAACTATGAATATTCTTTCATATCCAGTGTTTTTCTCTTTTTTTTTTTTTCTTTTTATTTGAGACGGAGTTTCGCTCTTGTTACCCAGGCTGGAGTGCAATGGCGCGATCTCGGCTCACCGCAACCTCTGCCTCCTGGGTTCAGGCAATTCTCCTGCCTCAGCCTCTTGAGTAGCTGGGATTACAGGCACGTGCCACCATGCCCAGCTAATTTTTGTATTTTTTTTTTTTTTTTTTTTTTTTGAGATGGAGTTTCGCTCTTGTTACCCAGGCTGGAGTGCAATGGCACGATCTCGGCTCACCGCAACCTCCGCCTCCTGGGTTCAGGCAATTCTCCTGCCTCAGCCTCCTGAGTAGCTGGGATTACAGGCACACACCACCATGCCCAGCTAATTTTTTGTATTTTTAGTAGAGACGGGGTTTCACCATGTTGACCGGGATGGTCTCGATCTCTTGACCTCGTGATCCACCCGCCTCGGCCTCCCAAAGTGCTGGGATTACAGGCTTGAGCCACCGCGCCCGGCCAATTTTTGTATTTTTTTAGTAGAGACGGGGTTTCACCTTGTTGACCTGGATGGTCTCGATCTCTTGACCTCGTGATCCACCTGCCTCGGCCTCCCAAAGTGCTGGGATTACAGGTGTGAGCCACCGCGCCCGGCCAGTGTTTTTCTCTTAAGAGCACATTGCTAAAAATTTTTTATCTCAGGCCTGTCACAATGGCTCATGCCTGTACTCCCAGAACTTTGGGAGGCCAAGGTGGGTGGATCATGAAATTAAGAGTTCGAGACCAGCCTGGTCAATATGGTGAAACCCTCGTCTCTACTAAAAATACAAAAATTAGCCAGGTGTGGTGGCATACCTGTCATCCCAGCTACTTGGGAGGCTGAGGCAGAAGAATCGCTTGAACCTGGGAGGTGGGGGTTGCAGTGAGCCAAGACTGTGCCACTGCACTCCAGCCTGGGCAACAGAGTGAGACACTCTTTCAAAAAGAAAAAAAAAAATGCAATAATATATATATATATATATACATGTATATACATATATAATCTCAAAAACAAAAGATCATTTATAAAATCATTTTAAATGAAAAGATAATGTTTAATATAGTGAATGATTTAATTATTACTATTGTACTTTTTGTAGATTGCACAAAGCATTCAAAACAAATGAAGGAGAATAAAAAAAGTATTACTTGTAAAATAAATGATTTTATTATTTTATTCAAAAATGTAGAACTATATATGTAATATAAAATCTATTTCTAATTATGAATCATGTTAAAAATAATTTAGAAGCTGCTGATTTTGATTTCTGTTTCAAATTTTGCAAAATAATTTTTTTTTTTTTTTTTTAAGACAGACTCTCCCTCTGTCACCCAGGCTGGAGTGCTGTGGTGCAATCTCGGATCACTTCAACCTCCGATTCCCACGTCCAAGCAATTATCCTGCCTCAGCATCCTGAGTAGCTGAGACTATGACCACATGCCTCCATGCCTGGCTAATTTTGTGTTTTTAGTAGAGACAAGTTTTCTCCATGTTGGTCAGGCTGGTCTTGAACTCCTGACCTCAGGTGATCCTCTCGACTCAGCCTCCCAAAGTGCTGGGATTACAGGCATGAGTCACAACCCCCCGCCTAAATTTTGCAGGATAATAAATAGCCTTTTGAAGTACCACTGGGCACTTGTCTGGTTGTTTTTCTTTAGGTTAACACACCAGCAATGATTCTTTTGACTTTATGACCAAGATAGCAGTTTTTATCAAATAATTCAACTACTCTACTCCATCCCTAATCCACTTGCATGGAAGGAAAAAGGAGGAAAAAGCCAGTACTGTGACTGCCTACGCTTCCCCCAGCACGGCCCCGTGTGAGACGTGGGGCAGCAGAGACCAGGAATTGTTCAAGGGCACCAGGCCCCGTCTGTCTGCGCTCACTCACCTTCCTCAGGTACTCGCATGAGGGATGGCACTGACTTTATGTGCTGCTGCGGCTCCTTGGTGAGCTGGCTCTGGTCATGGGACAGGAAATGTGGGGTCAGGACAATAGAGGGCTTCACCTGCAGAACGGGAACAGAAGCTCATGATGAGGGCCAACCTATTAGATAATTAAATTTTTAAAAAGTTTCTTGGATGGCCGGGCGCAGTGGCTCACACCTGTAATCCCAGCACTTTGGGAGGCCGAGGCAGGTGGATCATGAGGTCAAGAGATCGAGACCATCCTGGTCAACATGGTGAAACCCCGTCTCTACTAAAAATACAAAAAATTAGCTGGGCACGGTGGCACATGCCTGTAATCCCAGCTACTCAGGAGGCTGAGGCAGGAGAGTTGCCTGAACCCAGGAGGCGGAGGTTGTGGTGAGCCGAGATCGCGCCATTGCACTCCAGCCTGGGTAACAAGAGTGAAACTCCATCTCAAAAAAAAAAAAAAAGTTTCTTGGATGAGTGGAAAAACAAGGTGATGCTTGAGTCTATAGCAGTCAAGAGCATGGGGGCTTCAGAAAAGGTCAGAACCAAGTTCAAATTCCTGAACTTCTACTTCATGCCATGCAAAATTAATTTACCCCTCTTCACCTCAGTTTCCTTTTGTGTGACATGGAAACAATTTCATTCCTCATTCAGTTTCTGTCAAGGATTCTAAAACACCCAACTCATTTAAATGTATCATCATTTCTGTCATAACTAGTGGGATCAATTTCGCTATTATTGGATACACAGTTCTGTGCCTCAAACCTACAAAAAAGAAAATCTTACGTCTAAAATGTGTCAGTGATTTGTCATTGTTATATTATTAATCATAACTGTATTTAATCAACAAGGCCTTGTGCATGGCAGGTGCTTAATAAACACTTGTTCAATCAATGCATGTGGGCTCTGCAGCCACACTGTTAGGTTCTATTTGGCCTCCACCACTTATTAGCTGAGTGATGTGAGCAAGATAAGTCACGTCTTTATGTCTCCGTGTCCTTCTCTATAAAAGATATATAATAAGAATCCCCAGCTCCTTAGGGTGTTGCCAGGGGTGAGTGATTTGGCAAATAGTAGGGGCTTGTTAAACATTAGCTGTTATGAACTCCTTCCAAATCGTCCTTTGCAGAGCCACAGACGAGGTCATAGTGCCACCTGGTGACCCTAGTGTGTAAGTACACACGATCACCAATATGCTCTGTCTCCACCATAGGTCCAAGACTGGGTAGTTACCTCCTGGATGTTTCTGCTGCATCTGCCTTCTCAGCGCTCATGTAAAGACTTTTGTATTTTCCTCCTCGCATTCCCGCAGATGGGGTTCAGGTTGCCCAACACAGAGGGTGATCCACACAGGGCAGTGACCGCCTGTGCCAGTCCTGTGATGTCGCTGGAGGAGGACCACTGTTCCTTCCTTCTCATGTTCTGGGTAGATGCCAGGGCTAGGGTGACCCATGCCCTCAAGTTTCTTGCTTTGGAGGATCATATTTTCTTTTGGCAAGGAAGGCAAAGGTCACAGGAAGCCAAAGACCTGTGATCTCTCTGTGGCACAGGTTCAAACTTTAAAGACCCGAACACTCTATGCTAAAAGCCCAAAGCTCGGATGTTCCCCAGGGCTTCTCATCTCACAGCCTCTGCTGAGGGAGGATGAATACTATGTCCTCCCAGAGCTTTGGGAGCTTGTAGCAAGCAGCCTCCCCAGCACAAAATCTTTTGGAAACCTCCAACTGTGTCTAAAACATTTCTGCACATATTGCATCCTATTTCCCAGATGTCAGCATATTTTAGTTAAAAAATCCGCAATTTCCTAAATATGCAAGGAGAATGGATATTGTAGGACAATGCGACTTTTAAGAATATGTTATTTAGGCCAGGCATGGTGGCTCATGCCTGTAATCTCAGCACTTTGGGAGGCAGAGGTGGGCGGATCACCTGAGGTCAGGAGTTAAGAGACCAGCCTGACCAACAAGGAGAAACCCTGTCTCTACTAAAAATACAAAATTGGCCAGGCATGGTGGCGCATCACTATAATTCCAGCTACTCAAGAGGCTGAGGCAGGAGAATCACTTAAACCTGGGAGGCGGAGGTTACAGTGAGCTGAGATCACGCCATTGCACTCCAGCCTGGGCAACAAGAGCAAAACTCCATTTCAAAAAACAAACGGCCAGATACGGTGGCTCACGCCTGTAATCCCAGCACTTTGGGAGGCCGAGGTGGGTGGATCATGAGGTCAAGAGATTGAGACCATCCTGGCCAACATGGTGAAACCCCGTCTCTACTAAAAATACAAAAAATTAGCTGGGCATGGTGGCACATGCCTGTAATCCCAGCTACTCAGGAAGCTGAGGCAGGAGAATTGCCTGAACCCAGGAGGCGGAGGTTGTGGTGAGCCGAGATCGCACCATTGCACTCCAGCCTGGGTAACAAGAGCGAAACTCCGTCTCAAAAAAAAAAAAAAAAAATACAAAAATTAGCCAGGCGTGGTGGTGCATGCCTGTAATCCCAGCTACTAGGGAGGCCAAGGCATGACAATTGCTTGAACCTGGGAGCCAGGGGTTGCAGTGAGCCAAAATTGTGCCATTGCACTCCAGCCTGGGCGACAAAGTGAGACACTATCTCAAAAATAAAAATCAATAAACTAAAAAACAATTTCTAGAACTCTAATAAGGAAACTTAAGTGTTTAAAAAACTGCTAAGTGAGATGAAGCAAAACAAAAAATCCATAAAATCAAGATAATGTCTTTATAACATGTAATTAAAACATTGTCGATTACTTTTTTTTTTTTTTTGAGATGGAGTCTCACTCTGTTGCCCAGGCCGGAGTGCAGTGGTGTGATCTCGGCTCATTGCAACCTCCACCTCCTGAGATAAAGCGATTCTCCTGCCTCAGGAAAGAGGGTGTACTTGTAGTTCCAAGTAGCTGGGACTGCAGGTGCTCCCCATCACGGCCAGCTAATTTTTGTATTACTAGTAGAGATGGGGTTTCACCTTGTTGGCCAGGATGGTCACAAGCTCCTGATTTCAGGTGATCCCCATCCCTCCCTCCCTCCCTCCCCACGCTGGGGACTCCCATAGTGCTGGGATCACAGATGGGAGCCACTGCGCCCGCCCTTGTTTTGTCTTCTAGATTTAAGAAACGTTTTTCCCTTTTTTTTTTTTTTTTTTTTTTTTGAGACGGAGTTTCACTCTTGTTACCCAGGCTGGAGTGCAATGGCGCGATCTCGGCTCACCGCAACCTCCGCCTCCTGGGTTCAGGCAATTCTCCTGCCTCAGCCTCCTGAGTACCTGGGATTACAGGCACGCACCACCGTGCCCAGCTAATTTTTTTTTTTTTTTTTTTTTTAGTAGAGACGGTGTTTCACCATGTTGACCAGGATGATCTCGATCTCTTGACCTCGTGATCCACCCGCCTCGGCCTCCCAAAGTGCTGAGATTACAGGCGTGAGCCACCACGCCCGGCCTAAGAAACGTTTTTTCATAAGTTATCTATAATTTACACAGATTGGGTAAAGCACACTCTTGTGAACAGAGGTGGGTGGAAGCATTTGTTTTTCCTCCCTACTTGATCTTTCCAAAGTTTGGAACCTATTCATAAATATTCTTGTTTTCTGTTCATATGTTCTCATTATTAGCAGGCAATAATCAACCTTTGACTGAAGCCTCCTATTTAAGAATATGCGGAAGGCCGGGCGCAGTGACTCACGCTTGTAATCCCAGCACTTTGGGAGTCCGAAGCTGGTGGATCACGAGGTCAAGAGATCCAGACCATCCTGGTCAGCATGGTGAAACCCCGTCTCTACTAAAAATACAAAAAATTAGCTGGGCACGGTGGCGCGTGCCTGTATTCCCAGCTACTCAGGAGGCTGAGGCAGGAGAATTGCCTGAACCCAGGAGGCGGAGGTTGCGGCGAGCCGAGATCGCGCTATTGCACTCCAGTCTGGGTAACAAGAGCGAAACTCCGTCTCAAAAAAAAAAAAAAAAAAAAGAATATGCGGAAAATGCCTGGCCCCGAGTTTGCAGACTCACAGTGAGGAGGAAAGTGTCCCTCCCTGCAGGCCCGAGAGCCTTAGATCTTTCCGGGGAGCAACATGGCAGGGAGGGACCCGGCAGCTGCTCGCAGCCAGGAAACAGGCGCAGCCCCGGGGGCAACCCTCCTGCCGGCTGGGACCTTTGCTTCCTGGCGTCTTTCTCCTCCGCCCGCCGGCAGCTCGGGGAGCGGCGGCTGCCCCGTGCCTAGAAGGTGCTCCATGGCCTCCTCTCGCCACGGGAAGGGAGAGGCTGCGGCGGCTGGAGTGAGGTGGGCGGCCTGAGGCGAGAGCCCAGAGGACCCCCGCGGGGAATATGGCGACCTGAGCAGCAGAGGCCTCGGCGGCTACTCCACTAACTTCCGGAGGAGCAAAGGCGCCTCTCGCGAGAAGATGCAGCCAGTGGAACACAGCCCCGCAGCCCCGGGACGGGGGAGCAGCGACGCAGCCAGGAAGCCCTGGGCAGGGCACTGAGCACCATCAACCGCCACACCAACCTCCAGGCAGCACCCACACCAGCCTCCAGGGGGCGCCGCACCAACCTCCAGGCGGAAACCACACCAGCCCCCAGGGGGCGCCGCACCAACCTCCAGGCGGAAACCACACCAGCCCCCAGGGGGCGCCGCACCAACCTCCAGGCGGCAACCACACCAGCCCCCAGGGGGCGCCGCACCAACCTCCAGGCGGCACCCACACCAGCCTCCAGGGGTCGCCGCACCAACCTCCAGGCAGCACCCACACCAGCCTACCGGGCTGCACCTGCCGGCACCACACTGGGGCGGGAACTGTGCTGTTGGCCCCACCACACTAACCCGGGCGGCCCAAGCCCCCAGCAGCCGGAGGAAAAGCCCATGTCCATTGCCCCCGGCTGATGTGGAGGAGCAGGATGGCACCCTAGAAAAGTGCAAGAGCTCAGAGCTCGGGCCTCATGCCAGGAAAGGAACTGACTCAGTGCAAGAGGACAGCTTCCATTCCCTATGACTTCATCTCCTACATAACATCAGCACTCCCAACTCACCGGCCCCCTCCACTCACCAAATCATCTTTTAAAACTCATCCCTGAATCTTCTGCTCTAGAAGACTGATTTGAGTAATAATAAAACTCGAGGCTGGCACAGTGGCTCACACCTATAATCCCAGCATTTAGGGAGGCTGAGGAGGGTGGATCACCTGCTATCAGGAGTTCAAGACTACCCTGGCCAACATGGAGAAAGCTTGTCTCTACTAAAAATACAAAATTAGCCAGGCGTGGTGGCACATGCTTGTAATCCAGCTACTCAGGAGACTGAGGCAGAAGACTCGCTTGAACCCGGGAGGCAGAGTTTCCAGTAAGCGGAGATCGTGCCATTGCACTCCAGCCTGGGTAACAAGAGTGAAACTCCATCTCGAAAAAAAAACACAAAATACAAAAATTAGCTGGGCATGGTGGTGCCCACCTGTAATCCTAGCTACTCAGGAGGCTGAGGCAGGAGAATCTCTTGAACCCGGGAGGCAGAGGTTGCACTGAGTGGAGATCATGCCGCTGCTCACCAGCCTGGGTGACAAAGTACAACTTAAACTCAAAACAAACAAACTCCAGTCTCCCATGTAACTGACTCTGCATGAATTACTCCTCCATTGCAAGTCCTGCATCCTGATGAGTCAGCTCTGCCTAGGCAGCAGGCAAGGTGAATCTGTTGAGCAGTTACAGTAGCGCCCTGTTCTTGCTTTTCTTTCTCCTCCTTTACCCTCCCAGTCCCTCAATCGGCTCCCTGGATCCACTTCCCCAAAGAATCCCCCTGCTCAAAAGGCCTGACCCCAGGTCCTGCTTTTAAGGATCAGACTCAGTATGTGCCCCTTTGTTCCACTTAAATACGGGCATCAACCCCACTGCTGTATCTGCCCCTCTGAGGGGAGGGTGGGCCCTTCTTTCTATTTCTCAAGAGGCTGTGTATGCAGGCCAAATAGCCCTGCTGCACCCAGAGGGACCTGCTGGCCGTGAGACCAACAGCCACGATGAAAGCGGACCCCACTCCGTCTCCTCTCTGTGTGAATAAACTGTTGTTCTTCTGTCCAGTGCTTGACTGCATTGTATTTTCCTTGGTGACTCTGATACCAAGTCCGGGGTCAGAAGTATTCAGACTTATACTCCCACTGATAGGAAACAGATGCCACTTGCCGGACAAGATGAATGAATATTCTTGTGTGAGTCTTTTTGTGAACATATGTGTTCATTTCCCTTGAGGAATACCAAGTACTGGAATTGTCAGGTCATTGGGTGGGTATAAGGTTAACTTTACTAGAAATGGCCAATGGGCTTTTCCAGAATCATTTCTCAGCACCAAGGAGAGTTCCACCGGCTGCACATGCTTGACAGCATGTGGTGTTTGCTGCCTTTTAAATACACCCTTGCTGGTGGATGTGAACCCTCGACCCATAGGTAACATTTGTTTCCTAAACATTAGTGACTGTCTTAGTCTACAAGTGGGCATCTATTTTTGTCACTCAGATCACACTACATGCCTCCTGGACTGGGTGCCTGGCAAGCTCTGAAGCCCTTGACTCAAAGAAACAGATGGCTCAAGAGATCCCCTTGCCTCAGCCTCCAAGTAGCTGGGATTTCAGGTACACGCCACCACACTCAGTTACTTAAATTTTTTTATTTTTTATTTTTAGTAGCAACGAGGTGTCATTATGCTGCCCAGACTTGATTCCAAATTTTGATAGCATGCCAGACAATTGTGAATTTTCCTTTGTTGATTGTTGGATATTTTTGTGATCCTAGGAATTTTGAGTTTTGTTTAGGGATGCATTCACGTTGCTGGAAAGCAGTTTGAATTTTTCAGGTCTTGCATTTCTGATTTGTTAGGGGGTCCACAGAAGTGCCCAGTCTAGGGGTAATTAGTTCCTACTACTCAGTCAAAACCCTTCTGAGTTCTCTACCCTTGCCTTGTGAATTCTGAGGCATTCTTATTCTACTCTGCTTTTAAGAAATAGATGCTATTCCACCCCTGTGTGAGTGCCAGACTCTATTCCCTCCCATCTTTTCAAATGGTTTTTCCTCTAATAGACCCAGGTAGTTTTCTCATATGTCTCAGCACTGTGCTGCATGCCAGCTGTCATGTTCTGCAGTTATTCCTGATTCACTTTCCTCGGTTCCCTCCGCCCTCCTCTCTCTATGGACTCTATGATACCGCAGCTTCCATGGACTCTCACCTCAGCGTCCTCAATACAGAAAGTCCATTCAGATCCTCTTCACTTTCCCCTCCCTGTGCCTGATGTGGAAACCTTCTCAAGGCAGTAAGTTAGGCCAATTGTAGGGTTCTCATGTCTGGTGCCAGTTTCTCAGGGACCAGTGACCTGTCCTTTTTTGCCTCATGTCTAATACCTTGAAAATATTCCTTCTGTGGATTTTGCCCATTTTATATTTTTTCTTAGTTGTTTCATGTAGGAGAGTTAAATGCCATTCCTCTTACTTCACAGGGGTCACAGCAACTCTATTTTTAGAAATAGAAACTGGAAAATGTTATGTGTGTACCTGTGCAACAATCTTGCATGTTCTTCACATGTACCCCAAAACCTAAAATGCAATTAAAAAAAAAGAAAGAAAATGTTAATCTAGATTCTAAATACGGAATTATACAGTGCTCAATGTATTTCAAACTATGTGAAATAATTACATAAGAAAACTCTTAGTTCCTTGCTGGGTGCAGTGGCTCACATCTGTAATCCCAGCACTTTGGGAGGCCAATGCAGGTGGATCACGAGGTCAGGAGTTCAAGACCAGCCTGGCCAAGATGGTAAAACCCTGTCTGTACTAAAAATACAAAAAATTATCCGGGCGTGGTGGCAGGTGCCTGTAATCCCAGCTACTCAGGAGGCTGAGGTGGAGAATTGCTTAAACCTGGGAGGCAGAGGTTGCAGTGAGCCAAGATTGCCCCACTACACTCCAGCCTGAGCTACAGAGCCAGACTCTGTCTAAAAAACTGAAGAAAGAAAGAAAAGAAAACCCTCGGTTCCTGTATTTAACAGGCACCTTTCCATTTCTAACAACAGTTTCTGCTTGTCCCTATGTAGGGGAGTGTAGGAGCCCCTCGTCCCATTCCCCAAGAGCTGAGCAGATGTTCCCGTGAGGTCTGTGGTGAAAACCTGTCCTTTGGGAGATGTGCCTCTTGAAGAGCATGTCAGCCCTAATCATGGTTACCCTCCCAAAGGGTCTCCACAGGAAGGATGTGCAATGACTCCAAAGTGGCCAGGTGGGAAGTCTCAGCCTCCTCTGAGCTCTCTGTTGCTCTGTCGCCAGACTGGAGTGCAGTGGCACAATCTCGGCTCACTGAAACCTCTGCCTCCTGGGTTCAAGTGATTCTTCCGCCTCAGCCTCCCGAGTTGCTGGGACCACAGGGAGTACCACCACGCCCGGCTGATTTTTGTATTTTTAGTAGAGATGGGGTTTCACCATGTTGACCAGGATGGTCTCGATCTCTTGACCTTGTGATCCGCCCACCTCAGCCTCCCAAAATGCTGGGATTACAGGCGTGAGCCACCGCGCCCGGCTAATTTTTGTTTTTATTAGAGACAGAGTTTCACCATTTTGGCCAGACTGGTGTCAAACTCCTGACCTCAGGTGATCCACCTGCCTCAGCCTGCCAAAGTGCTGGGGTTACAGGCGTGAGTCACCATACTCGGCTGAGGATTGTCTTTTTTAAAAAAGAAAGAGAGACTTTATTCCAATGAACAGTTTGCAAACCAGAGAGATGGAGCCTTCAGTGAAAACAAAGATGACTTATAAGAGAACAAAGAGAGGGGTTGTCTTTCATAGAGGAAGTTCTACCCAGGTTCTCACTATGGTCCACTTATATAAATGAGGGATGCAATCTTGTCTGGTTCTGATTGACTGATGCTTGTTGAGTTCTGATTGGTCGATACAGGTCACAGTCTATTGATTAGGTCCACATCTTAGTCTGTTTCTGTTGCTCTAAAGGAATGCCTAAGACTGCATAATTTGTAAAGAACAGAGGGTTATTAGGCTCACAGTTCTGCAGGCTGTACAAGAAGCATGGCACCAGCATCTGCCTCTGATGAAGGCCTCAGGAAGCTTCCACTCACGACAAAAGATGAAGGGGAACAGGCTTGTACAAGGAGAGAGAAGAGGCAAGAGAGAGAGGAGGAGGTGCATGCTCTTATCAACAATCAGTTCTCTTAAGAGCTAAGAGTGAGAGCTCCCTCCCTCCTACAAGAACAGCACCAAGCTATTCATGAAGGATCCACCTCCATCACCCAACCACCTCCCATAAGGCCCCACCTCCAACATAGGGGATCAAACTTCAACCTGAGACTTGGTGGAACCAAACCATATCCAAGCAATAGCAGTTCAGGAGGTGAAATAGGATTTTCCAGCAGCTGTTATTTCAGGCAGGATGAAGAAGAACAGACAACGATGACTGTCCAAATGTTACATGAGCACGTGGGTTTCTGGGAATGCAGGATACGTGGGTGACCTAGAGCCAGCAAATGGCTGCTTGGCTCTATTTTGAATTCAGGCCCAGTTGGCCACTCAGGATCCATCCTGAAGGACTGGCTGGTTCAGGGTTCACATGCCCATCTCTTATTGACTAAAAAATTGGCCCACAGGACATTACTCCCCCTGCACTTTTTTTTTTTTTTTTTTTGAGACGGAGTTTCGCTCTTGTTACCCAGGCTGGAGTGCAATGGCGCGATCTCGGCTCACCGCAACCTCCACCTCCTGGGTTCAGGCAATTCTCCTGCCTCAGCCCCCTGAGTAGCTAGGATTACAGGCACGCGCCACCATGCCCAGCTAATTTTTTGTATTTTTAGTAGAGACAGGGTTTCACTACGTTGACCAGGATGGTCTCTATCTCTTGACCTCGTGATCCACCCGCCTCGGCCTCCCAAAGTGCTGGGATGACAGGCGTGAGCCACCGCACCCGGCCTGTTTTGTTTTTAAGATGAAGTCTTATTCTATTGTCCAAGCTGGAGTGCAGTGGCATGATATCTGCTCACTGCAACCTCCGCCTCCCGGGTTCAAGTGATTCTCATGTCTCAGCCTCCCAAGTAGCTGAGACTAGAGGCACACGCCACCAGGCCAGGCTAATTTTTGTATTTTTAGTAGAGACAGGGTTTCGCCACATTGGCCAGGCTGATCTTGAACTCCTGACCTCGTGATCCACCTGCCTCGGCCTCTGAAAGTGCTGGTATTACAGGCATAAGCCACTACACCTGGCTGCAAATGGGTTATTTAAACCATCTGTAAGTAGGTCTCTTGCTTTTCCTCCCTTTTCCATTCTGCCAGCTCAGGTGTTATTTAAACTTATTCACAGTTCACATATCATGCAATTTTTTACAGATTTTTTTTTAAGAGCAATAAAATATTTCTGCCTTAAAATCACTTGTTATCAGCATTTCTTAGCCCAACACCTGAAATTGAAGTGGTCCTTCTTTTATCTTCTGATTTGAGATGCTCTAATTAAATCCCATCTCTCTGTATCCCACAGGCAGTGGCTTTATGTCCGAATTTAGTTCCCTTGGCGTTATGTTAGGTACCAGCCCCAATGCCGTACATGGGTGCCCTTAGTCCCAGAGGTGACGAGGGATTGAGAAAAAGAAATAAAGACAGAGACACAAGCGTAGAATTTACAGCAGGGGTCCAAGGGAGCAATGCAAGTGTGGGAACTGCCTTGGCCCCGAGCTCTGGGCTCCAAGCACTTTTATTAAGTGCATAATCTCACTGATCTTCTGGTAGTGGAAGCGGAAGGTAAAGGGGCAGATAAGATAGCTGGGTGGGGGGAGCACTTGAGATCCTTCTAAGATATGCTAACCCAGTACTCTGAGTTTATCACCTATTGTTATCAGGGTGCAGCTACATCAGAAGTATAGCCGATGAGGAGCCACTCAGTCTGACCACACCCAGTGCATCCAGGGGCTTTTCTCTCCCGAGCATTGAGGACATAGAGCAATTAAAATCACTCCACGTTCCAAGAACCTAGGCAGAGTCTGAGGCATTCCATGATCTCTACCCTGCAAGACTTTTCTCATCCTTGCCAGCTTCCATCTGCAAAGACCCTACCAGATCCTGTGAGCAGAGGTCACCTCTGTTCTCAGATATTTTTGCGTAAGCCCTCTTTACGAGACCCTCATGCAGTCTCCATGTTGAGAAGGCATTTGTGGGATCAGAGCAGTATTGCCTGTTTTGCAACCACCCTGCGGTGCTCCCCAGTGTCACTGCACTCTCGGATGGTCTTTACCTTAGGCCTCTTGTTGCTGGTTGATCTCTAATTAACTGCACCAATAATATAGTTTAGTTCGGTGTATAAATTTCAATGTACTCTGAGCCAAGCAAGCTTATAATTATTTAGCGAGAATTAACATAGGTCTCCCCTTCAAAACATAGAATTTACAAAATTAAAAATAATAAAGAAGAAAAAAAAACACAGGTCTCCCCTTAGCCATGTTGACTCACAGCATTACTCTTGTGAGTCCACCCATGTTCCTAGGCTCTTGCTCTAAGGAGCTAGCCTGGGCCAAATATTTAAAGACCTTGTACTCCATGTGCAACCCAGTTCTAGGCACTGGGGATTCAGTGGTGGCCAAAGCCAGCTTGGTTTCTATAACCCTTATAGAATCCAGAGTGAGGAGTTACAATAAACAGGTAAGATAAAGCCGTGTAATAAATGCTTTGAGGAAAACACAACATGTTTAGGTCTTCTGTGAGAATGCATTATTCTCACGCTGAGATCTGAATGTCAAAAGGGGCCAATCATGTGAGGACTCAAGGAAAGAGGGTCCTGCAGATGCAAAGTCCTTAATGTATAAATAGGAATAATGAGGTTAAGGCTTGAGAGAGATGACTTAGCACTAACAAGGTCAGAGAAGCCATGGGGGCCAGCCATAGGTCATTTTAGGCCATAGTAAAGAGCTTGGATTCTATTCGAAGGGCAATAAGAAGCCAATAGAGGGTTTTAAGCAGGAGCATGATAGGATCTGATTTACTTATTATTTTTTATAGACACAGAGGTCTTGCTCTGTTGCCCAGGCTGGTCTCCTGGTCTTAAGCAATCCTCTTGCCCTGGGTGGAATTTTTAATCCACTTTGAATTAAAATATAAACAGGGTGTGGTGCTGCAGGCCTGTTATCCCCAGTTACTCCAAAGGCCGAGGCACGAAGATTGCTTGAGCTCTGGAGAATGAGACCAGCCTGGGCAACACGGCGAAACCCCATCTCTACGAAAAATACAAGAATTAGCCTGCTGCGAGCAATCCCATTACTAGGTATATACCCAAAGGAATATAAATCATTCTATTATAAAGACACATGCACATGTATTTCATTGCAGTACTATTTATAATAGCAAAGATGTGGAACCAACCCAATTGCTTTCAATGACCTAGTGGATAAAGAAAACGTGGCACATATACGCCATGATACTATACGGCCATTAAAAAAAAAAAGGAATGAGGCTGGGCGTGGTGGCTTATGCTTGTAATCCAAGCACTTTGGAGGCCAAGGCAGGTGTATCACCTGAGGTCGGGACTTCAAGACCAGCCTGACCAACATGGTGAAACCCCGTCTTAAAAAAATAAATAGGCCAGGAGTGGTGGCTCACGCCTGTAATCTCAGCACTTTGGGAGGCCAAGGCAGGCGAATCACCTGAGGTCAGGAGTTCAAGACGAGCCTGGCCAACATGGTGAAACGCTGTCTTTAAAAAATAAATAATTAAATAAATAAATAAAATAAAATAAAATAATGAGATCATGTCCTTTGCAGGAACATGGATGAAGGTGGAAGCCATCATCCTCAGCAAACTCACCCAGGAAGAGAAAACCAAACACTGAATGTTCTCATTCATAAGTGGGAGTTGAACAATGAGAACACATGGACACAGGGAGGGGAACAACACATACAGGGGCTTGTCCAGAGGTGTAGGGAAAGGGGAGGGAGAGGATTAGGACAAATACCTAATGCATTCGAAGCTTAAACCTAGATGACAGGTTGATAGGTGCAGCAAACCACCATGGCACATGTATACCTATGTAACAAACAGGCATGTTCTGCACATGTATCCCAGAACATAAACTAAACTAGAATAAATAATAAAAGAATTAAGCCAGGCACCATAGCGTATGCCTGTAATCCCAGCACTTTGGGAGGTGGAGGTGGGTGGAGCATCTGAGGTCAGCAGTTTGAGAACAGCCTGGCCAGCACGGTGAAAACCCGTCTCTACTAAAAATACAGAAGTTAGCCAGGTGTGGAGGCAGACACCTGTAATCCCAGCTATTTGGGAGGCTGAGGCAGGAGAATCACTTGAACTTGGGAGGCAGAGATTGCAGTGAGCCAAGATCGCCACATTGCACTCCAGCTGGGCAACAAGAGCCAAACTCCGTCTCAAAAAAAAAAAAAAAAAATTAGCCTAGTGTGGTGGTGTGTGCCTGTAGTCTCAGCTACTTGGGAGGCTGAGGTGGGAGGATCACTTGCACCCTGGACATGAAGGTTGCAGTGAGCCATGATCATGCCACTATACTCCAGCCTGGGCAACAGAGAGAGGCCCCCCCAAAAAAAGAAAAAAAAAAAGAAAGAAAAAAAGGCGGCCGGGCGTGGTGGCTCACGCCTGTAATCCAAGCACTTTGGAGGCCAAGGTCGGCGGATCACCTGAGGTCGGAAGTTCCAAGACCAGCCTGACCAACATGGTGAAACGCCCGTCTTAAAAAAAAAAAAAAAAAAAAGCAAAAAAGGAAGGACGGAAAAACTAGTGCTCTGAGCATTTAACAGCACTTGAGATCCTTCTAAGACATGCTAAACTAGTACTCTGAGTTTATCACTGATTGTTATCAGGGAAGGAGGGAAGGAAGGAAGGAAGAAAGGGAGGAAGGGAAGGGGAAGGAAGGGAGGGGAGGGAGGGAGGAAGAAAGGAAGAAAGGAAGGGGAAAAAGAAGAAGAAGAAAAAAGAAGGCCAGGCACGGTGTCTGATGCCTGTAATCCCAGCACTTTGGGTGGCCGAGGCAGGTGGATCACCTGAGGTCAGAGGTTTAAGACCAACCTGGCTCACCTGGTGAAACCCATCTTTACTAAAAATACAAAAATTAGCTGGGCTTGGTGGCGCATGCCTGTAATCCCAGCTACTTGGGAGGCTGAGGCAGGAGAATCACTTGAACCTGGGAGGCGTGAGCCACCGTGACCGGCCTATCATTTTTATTTTTTTATTTTATTATTTATTTATTTATTTTTGAGATGGCGTCTCGCTCTGTTGCCCAGGCTGGAGCGCAGTGGCCGATCTGCGCTCACTGCAACCTCCGCCTCCCAGATTCAAGGGATTCTCCTGCCTCAGCCTCCTGAGTAGCTGGGATTACAGGCATGCGCCACCACCCCCAGCTAAGTTTTGTATTTTTAGTAGAGACGGGGTTTTGCCATGTTGGCCAGGCCGGTTTTGAACTACTGAGCTCAGGTGATCCGTCCGCCTTGGCCACCCAAAGTGCTGGGATTACAAGGGTGAGCCACCGTGCCCGGCTGACACCATTTTAAAATGGAGATATTTCACATGCAGATCCAAATTTGCAGGGTTTTTTTTTTTTTCTAATTAGCACTTTTTTTTGTTTGTTTTTTAGGGTGTACAATATGATGTTTTTCCAGGACGTTGTGGTTTGTGCAGACCTGGTAAGACCTGATAAAGGCCTGAAAGAAGTAGCCAAAATTTCATGTGCTCGTCGCAGAACCAGCCTTCAAAGTCTTTTCTGTCTCACCGGATCGACCCTGCAAGGGTACGAGGGTGGGATTCCACAGATGGGGACTACACCGGACAGCGGGGCGCAGGTGGCCGAGAGCCTTGCTGGGAATCACACAGGTTCTCAGTGGAAAACTGTGTACCAGACCCAGGCCTCTCTGGATGGTGGGCAGGGGAGGCGGACGGCGGGAGAAATGGAAATGAAAACGGGAAATCTAAAGAGAGATGGCGGACTAAAAATACAAAAAGAAAAAACTGAGAAAGAAAAAGAAAAAACCAAAACAAAAAAAAAAGATAAAGAGACATGGAGGACTAGAAGAGGCAAGAGACGTGCAGAGGAAGATAGAGATTGAGGGGTGGTGATAGGGCAGTGTAAACGCATCAGGGGAAGGCAGGGGCCTGCCTCGAGGAGAAGGAGCAGCGGCAGCACGTCAGGGGCTCTTGGGGAATCTCATTCAACCAATGGCAAAATGGAGCCCAAGTGGTTTGCCCAAGGCTGTCCAGCACTTGGCAAGCTGGCAACTGGAACCCGGGTCTCCTGATCCCTGTCCAGGGATCTTTCTTCGCCTGTCACAGGGACAAGGGGCCAGTGCAGCGCTAGTGCGAAGGGACAAGGTTCGAGGCACGGAAAAGCAGACGGCGGGCTGGGGCTCCAGCGCCGTAGCCACGGAGGTGGATGGAAAGCTCTGCCGATGGCTGGGGGCGCCATGAATTGTCGAGGATTCGGGGAGCCGAGTCCAGACCTTCGTAGCAAAAGACCCCCGAAGCGGCAATGGAAAGGTGGCCGAAGTCTGCCCACAGCTTCCGCTTCGAAGGCGGCGTCGGAAATGCAGCGCCAGTATGCAGAACCCTTCGGAACCTCCCGAGAGATGATCAGGGGCTTTTGGAAACTTTAGGGCAGGGGCTAACGATCAAACAGCTGATATTTCGGAACGGCCACATCTCCAGATGAACCTCCAAGAGTATAGGTTGCGGAAAATGATTAGAGAGCAGCCGAAATCAGTCGAATGCCATTCGGGACGTTCTGGAGCTTCTCGAGGCACATTCGGGCCCTCTCGGCTCTGCAAGACTGCGCTGGACTCCTAGGTCTGGAGCAGATCCTTTCGTCGCTTAAATGGTAAAGAAGACTTGTACCGACAACCCCTCGGCAGTTTCCGTAAGTGTTCGGGCTAGGCCCGAGCGTGGCGCCCTCTGGCGGCGGCCTGGGGTGGAAGCGGGGGGTTAGTGGGCCAGCTCGCGCCGATGCACTTGCGCGCCGGCAGCCATTCAGACCGGATGTAGTTGTGGCTGAGGTCAGTTCCGGCGGGTGACGGTGCGGACGGGTCAGGAGCGTAGAGGCGGCGGCAAAATGGCGGCGCCTGAGGAGCGGGATCTAACCCAGGAGCAGACAGAGAAGCTGCTGCAGTTTCAGGTAGCAGCGAGTACTCGGTGCAGCAAATGCCTCCGCGGGATGGGGAGTGGGCCCCTAGAGGAGTTCAGAACCCTCCTCAGATTGGGCTCAGATCCTTCTCAGACCAGCAGGCCGGCCCCCTCCCCCCAGACTCTGCCCTGATTCCCCCGGCCCCCGAGCCTCTGTTGGTCCCCAGCCTTCCAGCCATCGCTGCGGCCAGACCCGCCTCGTCTGTGCCCGTGTGCCCTCAGCGTGTCAGCTTCCCTGGTTTCCCTTAGCGGCGCCAGCTCTCAACCATCCTTCCCAGCCCGGTTACCGGTCGGACCCTCTCCGCCCAACGAGTCTGTATCTGCCGGAGATGCTTAATCCCCACCGCGGAGTTGGCGTCAGTTCGGGTCTCTGGAAAACCTTCTGCCAGCAGCATCCCATGCCATTTCCACAAACGTTTACTGGGGCCGCTTGGATACCAGGTTTCGTGTTGGGGGTTCCGGTCGGGGAGGGGGCACCTACACACAGACGTGGTCCCCGCCCTAAAGGTGTGGGAGGACACCGAGTGAGGAAACAATGCAAGATGATAAGTGTCGTCAGTGGCTTCTGACGGGATTTCTTACTTGGGGCTTATTCCCGGACTCCTGTGCTTGACTATGCTTGAAGAGGGTGGTAACTTGTAGGAATGTTATGTTAATACAGGTTAAGAACATTTGCCACTAATCACTTAACCCTGAGCTGGAGAATGGTTGGAGGAGACCAATGGGGTGGGTAGCCTTGGCACTTCCTTACCAGTTTCCTTATCTCTGAAAGGACTGTCTTAAAAATATCTACCCCCTGAGGATGTTTTGGAGATCAAATGAACATATAGGTGTCAGAAGGGCTTTGTAGACTGTAGAATGCCCCCTAATAGTGTTTCTGCTATTAATTTGACTTAGGACAGTCCTAAAGTTATTGATACACTTATTTCCTTACATAAAATCTGTAAATATTCATTTATTCAGCTGTATTTATGAAGAACCTTAGTGCTAAGCACTGCTAGGTAGAATCCCACTTACTGTTTCAGATGTAAATACTTTGTAAACACTTAGCATACATAACCTCATTTAATACAACAACCCTATGAGGTTCATACTGTTACAGTCTCTGATTTACAGATGAAGAGTATCAGAACTAAGAACATGCTTAGGTTACACAGCTAGAAAGTGGTGGTATCAGATTTAAAGCTATGTCCATCTTCCAGAACCCTTCCCAGGCTTCTGACTTCTGTGTTGTACAACTTACATGTCAGTATACAGTTGAGTGTGCAATGCAAACATTGAGATTTTTTTTTTTTTTGGCCATTTCCCACTTTTCTGCAATTTCCTTAATTCACTATAGTAAATTCCACTTCACTATAATAAATTTTGAAGTGGTTATTTTTTCCCCTCTTAAATTGAACAGTGGGTTGGAAGTGTATAAATGGAAAAATGCTGTCATAGATGTAATTGACATTTGATTGGAACTTTTGGTAGAGAAATTGAATTGATGGCACAGCAAATTATAATTAAAGAATGAGTAAACAGCAGAACAACCATCTTATACTTCCAGGTAGACCACCAATTTCAGAATTTTGTTTAACTTTGGCTGACCATTTTACCCCTTATATCTCTTCAGGGGTAAGCTAACATATTGTTTAACTGCAATGAAGTGATGTGAGTTATAAATTATGGTATATTCAGCCTCATACTGGAAGAACATGAATGTGAATGTATTATACCATTTCTGGAGTAAAGTGCATAGGAACCTCCATTTTATCTTCTGTGGGCATCTATGTTAGAAGAGAGGTGGGTAGCAGGTTCCAGTTGTGTTAAGATTGCCTTGTTAAATGGGATTTATTGAGGGAAATGCATCTTTTTTTTTTTTTTTTTTTTTTTTTTTGAGATGGAGTTTCGCTCTGTTGCCAGGCTGGAGTGCAGTGGTGCGATCTTGGCTCGCTGCAACCTTTGACTCCCTGATTCAAGCTATTCTCCTGCCTCAGCCTCCAGAGTAGCTGGGATTACAGGCACCTGCCACCACTCCCAGCTAATGTTTTATTTTTAGTAGAGACAGGGTTTCACCATGTTGGCTAGGCTAGTCGCGAGCTTCTGACCTCGTGATCCGCCTGCCTCGGTCTCCCAAAGGGGAAATGCATCTTAACATTTTTGCATTCTATAAGCAATTGCTGGATCAGATTCATGATCTAGATTGCCATTAAACAAACATTTGTTGAAACTCAGTAGATGCTAAGCATTATACCAAGCAGCAGTTGATGTACATTAACTCTTTTCAAAAAAAAAATTTTTTTAAGTAGAGACGGGGCTCTTGCTGTGTTGGCCAGGCTGGTCTTGAACTCCTGCCTCAGCCTCTCACAGTGTTGAGATTACAGGTGTGAGTCACCACACCTAGCCCCTTAACTCTTTAGCCGAGCTAATTTTTTGTATTTTTTGTAGAGATGGGGTTTCACTGGGTTAGCCAGGATGGTCTCGATCTCCTGACCTTGTGATCCTCCTGCAGAGGCCTCCCAAAGTTCTGGGATTACAGATGTGAGCCACCATGCTTGGCCTAAACCTTTTAATATAACACTGTAAAGGGTTAATCTTGTTCATTTTAATAATGAAGAAACAGATTCTGAGAGGTCAAATAACTCGCACAAGCAGTAAGTGGTAGAGATTTGGAAATTCATATCCACAACCATCTTACGTATAACTTAATGGAGAAGTAAAGTACTCACATGAATAATGAATGTATATACTTATTTATTTATTTGAGACAACATATCTCTGTCGTTCAGGCTGAAGTGCAGTGGTGTGATCATAGTTCATTGCAACCTCAAACTTCTGGGCTCAAGTGATCCTAAAACCTTAGCCTCCTAAGTGGCTAGGACTAGAAGTGCCTGGCTAAGTTTTGTTTGTTTCTTTGGGGTTTTTTTTGTTTTTTGTTTTTTTTTGAGACGGAGTTTCGCTCTTGTTACCCAGGCTGGAGTGCAATGGCGCGATCTCGGCTCACCGCAACCTCCGCCTCCTGGGTTCAGGCAATTCTGCCTCAACTTCCTGAGTAGCTGGGATTACAGGCATGCACCACCATGCCCAGCTAATTTTTTGTATTTTTAGTAGAGACGGGGTTTCACCCTCTTGACCGGGATGGTCTCTATCTCTTGACCTCGTGATCCACTGCCTTGGCCTCCCAAAGTGCTGGGATTACAGGCGTGAGCCACCGCGCCCGGCCTGTTTCTTCATTTTTGAGACTGAGTCTTGCTCTGTCTCCCAGTTTGGAATGCAGTGGCACGATCTCGGCTCACTGCAACCTCTGCCTCCCGGGTTCAAGCAATTCTCCTGCCTCAGCCTCCCGAACACCTGCGATTATAGGCAGCTGCCACCATGCCTGGCTAATTTTTGTATTTTTAGTAGAGACGAGGTTTCCCCATGTTCCAGGCTGGTTTCGAACTCCTGACTTCAGGTGATCCACCTGCCTCGGCCTCCCAAAGTGCTGGAATATTACAGGCATGAGCCGCAGCACCCAGCCCTGGGTAATTTTTTTTTTTTTTTTTAATTTTTGAGACAAGGGCTAGCTCTGTTGCCTAGGCTGAAGAGCAGTGGCTTGATCACGGCTGACTGCAGTCTTAATCTCCCAGGCTCAAGCTGAGCCTTCCACCTCAGCCTCTTGAATAGCTGGGACTACAGGCTTGTGCTACCATGCCTGGCAAATTAATTTTTTTTTTTTTTTTTTGGCAGAAATAAAGTCTCCCTATGTTGCCCAGGCTGGTCTTGAACTCCTATGCTCAAGCAGTTCTCCTGCCTCAGCCTCCCAAAGTGCTGGCATGAACTACTATGCCTGGCCATAATGTTGTATTTAAAAGAGTGCTGTGGGAGCTTAGGGAAGACCAAGAGTATTCACGAGGGGAGAAGGATGGTTTAGCAGTTTACATTTATTAAGTATCTACTATGCCTTAGGCATAGTGTTAATGTATAACTGTTATGCTTAATCCTTACAGCAGTTTATATAAAGCACCATAGGTGGTATTTGTAAGGAAACATATCTGTTAATGTATTTGCTTGAGGTGATTAAGTTGTTAGGTCATGGAATTCCAGTGGGTCTAGATCTGGACTTGAAGGCTGAGCTCTTACCAATATACCTTGCTACTTTGAAAGAGGAATAGAATTTCAACCGGTGTTGAGCAGACTAATATTCAAAGCTGAAGAAATAGTTTACACACAGTAGGGAAATGGGAAAGTGAAGTGTTTGTGATAATGAACTGAAGAGAATGTGGAAAATAAGACTAGGAAGGTAAATTAGAGCCAGATATTTATTGGAGGCCTTTCAAAGCTGTTCACAATGGTTTAAACTTTAATCTGTAGATGAGGGGAGCCATCAAAGGATTTTTCAAGTAGGGAGTGACACTAGGTTTCAGGTTTGCTTCACTAACAGTATGGAACTTGTCTTTGGAATCTCCACAGGGGTCAGTATAGAACAGGATGGCACTCCTAGGAGATGGTTTTCAATATGTTCCTCACTCGGTATATTGAAATTAGTGAAAGTAAAATATTTTGGAAATCTCTGGTTTCCTGTATTTCACTTTTTTTGTACGTGATTTGGTTAGAACTTCCCAAGGCATTTTATTTAATACCATGTTTCTCAGCCCATTTGATTTCTTCTAAGATTTTTCTATAGTTCTCCACTTATGTTTATTTTGGAACCAGTTGAATATGAATAATTATTGCAGGCAATTGTTTTAAGCTATTTCAAATGGGAAAGAATAAGGACATAGGTTTCAAGGGGAGCTAATGCAGGTATGTGGAAGGTTACTTTTATTGGGGTTCATTTTCCCAAATTTCCAAGTATAGCAGACTCTCCTAGTGCCTTGGTTTACTGCCCCTGGGTTGCTGTTTGAACAACTGGAGAAGGATGACATGGACAGAGAGAAGGGGGAACTAAAGGAACTATGCAGGCCAGCAGAGGAAGAAATGATCCCTTTTCTGCCTGTAACGGAGGAAGAAATTTATGACCCTCATCCTTTTAAATGATAACCTGCACTCTGGGCTATAGAATCAAATTTATAACTCATTTTGAAAATCTTTCTTTTAGCTTCTTCACCTGTTACCTAAAGAAAAAAAAAAAACATGGTGCTTTCTGTTCATGTATTTTAAACAGAACATACAGTGGTCCATTTGAGGGGTTTTTTTTTTGCCAGAGAATGTGGCACTGCTGAGAAAACAAGAGGTTTGAAAATCCAGGCAAACACAACTTAACTTTTCAACAACTTCTGGTGAGTTCTGCAATCTTGAACTGGTTCTCGCTTCTTTGAACCTCTTTCATTTGCTATATAATGGAGATAATGGCCCGGCATGGTGGCTCATGCCTGTAATCCCAGCACTTTTGGAGGCCGAGGTGGGTGGATCACGAGCTCAGGAGTTCAAGATCAGCCTGGCCAACATGATAAATCCTGTCTCTACTAAAAATACAAAAAAATTAGCCAAGCTTGGTGACAGGCACCTGAAATCCCTGCTACTCAGGAGGCTGAGGCAGGAGAATCATTTGAACACGGAAGGTGGAGGTTGCAGCGAGCCAAGACCATACCACTGCACTCCAGCCTGGGCAACAGAGCGAGACTATCAAAAAAAAAAAAAAAAAAAAAAAAAGATGGAGATGCTATTACCTAATTCACAGCATTCTCTTTATTTTTTACTTTAAAAAATCTAGTAGGCTGGGTGTAGTGGCTCATGCCTGTAATCCCAGCACTTTGGGAGGCCGAGGCAGGCAGATCACTTGAGGCCAGGAGTCTAACCAGCCTGACCAACGTGGCAAATCCCCTTCTCTACTAATAATATAAAAATTAACCAGGCCCAGTGGCACGAACCTGTAATTCCAGCTACTCGGGAGGCTGAGGCAGGAGAGTCGCTTGAACCCTGGAGGTGGATGTTGCAGTGAGTTGAGATCGCGCCACTGCACTCCAGCCTAGGCGACAGAGTGAGACTCTGTCTCAAAAATAAATAAAATACAAAAAAAGTTAGCCAGGTTTGGTGGCACAGGCCTGTAATCCCATCTATTCAGGAGCCTGAGGCACGGGAATCATTTGAACCTAGGAGGCAGAGGTTCCAGTGAGGCAAGATCACACCACTGTACTCTAACCTGGACAACAGAGCCAGACTCTGTCTCAAAAATATATATATATAATAATACCTGCTTGTGGCAAGTTAGCAACATAAAATTGTATTTTTAAAAGTAATGAAATCTTATTTTAGTCCCCCATTCTAATTCCAGGTTTGTTGTTTATCTTTGTGTATTTTTGTCTTCTTCTGCATATACAGATCTACAAACGCTTAATGTGGAAGCTCTCTTAACCTTAACCTTCACTTGACTGATTAATTGGAACAGATATCCTCCTTTCCTTAAACTCTACTCTGTAATATGCTCAAGCGTTTCTGCTCTCACCAGTTGAGTTGTATTCCTGAAAAGAGGTAGTTATGTTTGCTTCCAAACTAGTGTGTACTGGTTATGTTTGTCATGTACATTTAATTAAATACTGCATAAACCAATAAAATACCAGTGCAAAAAGAGTTTTTATTCATATGAAAACTAAATTAAAAGCTTTAGATGGGCTCTATCCAGGCAAATTGCTGAAAAAAAAAATTGTTCATTTAGGTGTGGGCAAGTTAACTGTAAATGAGTTTGGGAAAAATCATTGAGATACAAGATTATGCACTTACTGTTTGACAAGTGTTAAAGGTTGCACTCCACTTAAAGAAATCAAATCAGTGTGGGTTATGCTAAAAAATCCCAGCCTGGGCAACGTGGTGAAACCTCATCTCTACTACAACAAAAAAATTAGCTGGACGTGGTGGCGCATGCCTTTGGGCCTGTGATCCCAGCTCCTTGGGAGGCTGGGGTGGGAGGATTACCTTAGCCCAGCGGGTAAAGGCTGCAGTGGCCCATGATTGCACCAGTGCACTCCAGCCTGGGTGACAGAGTGAGACACTGTCTCCAAAAAAAGTAAAAAATAGCTGGTACAGTGGCACACACCTGTAATCCCAGCACTTCGAGAGGCCAAGGTGGGCGGATCACCTGAGGCTAGGAGTTTGAGACCAGCCTGGCCAACATGATGAAACCCCGTCTCTACTAAAAATACAAAAATTAGCTGGGCGTGGTGGTCTGCATCTGTAATCCCAGCTACTCAGGAGGTTAATCCCAGCTACCCAGGAGGTTGAGGAGTGAGTCGAGGTTACACCACTGAACTTCAGCCTGGGTGACAGAGCGAGACTCCCTCTCAAAAAACTAAAAATAAAAAATAAAAGATATCCAAGGAGTAACAGTGGATCTATTCCCTAAAGAAAAGGATAGGCTTTTTATCAAAAGATTGCCTTGTAAATGTGAATATTTGATGTTAAAATGAAATATTTACATAATGTATAGAAGTTTATTTGTGATGGAATCTGGCTATATTGCCAGGCTGGAGTGCAGTGCCATGATCTTGGCTCACTACAACCTCTGCCTCCTGAGTTCAAGCAATTCTCCTGCTTCAGCCACCCGAGTAGCTGGAACTACATGCATGTGCCACCATGCCCAGCTAATTTTTGTGTTTTTAGTAGAGATAGTGTTTCACCATGTTAGCCAGGATGCTCTCAATCTCCTGAGCTCGTGATCCACCTGCCTCGGCCTTCCAAAGTGGTAGGGTTCTAGGCGTGAGCCACTGCATCTGGCCTATATAGAATATTTTTATAACTCACTTTCACTTCAGTTAATTGATAGTTATGGTTCCATTCTCATTGGGTAAGAGAACTTCTGTCTTTGTCTTATAGACTCTGCATAGCATAGTAAGTAGTAATGAAGACCAACTGGATTTGTTTTTTTTGTTTGTTTATTTGAGACAGAGTTTCGCTCTTGTTGCTCAGGCTGGAGTGCAATGGCATGATCTTGGCTTACTGGAACCTCCACTTCCTCCTGGGTTCAAGTGATTCTCCTGCCTCAGCCTCTCAAGTAGCTGGGACTACAGGTGTGTACCACCATGTTCAGCTAATTTTTGTATTTTTAGTAGAAATGGGGTTTCACTATGTTGGCCAGGCTTGTCTTGAATTCCTGACCTCAGGTGATCCGTCCACCTTGGCCTCCCAAAGTGCTACAATTACAGGCTTGAGCCACTGCGCCTGGCCCAAAATACATTTTTTAAACTTAAAGGAAACAGCTCAATTAAAAGGTAGACAAAATATTAGAGCAGACAACTCACCAAAGAAGATAAACAGATGGCATGTAAGCATATGAAAAGATGCTCAAATCTTTAAGGATTTGAGGTCCTTTTTTTTTTGAGACGGAGTTTCGCTCTTGTTACCCAGGCTGGAGTGCAATGGCACGATGTCGGCTCACCGCAACCTCTGCCTCCTGGGTTCAGGCAATTCTCCTGCCTCAGTCTCCTGAGTAGCTGGGATTACAGGCACGCGCCACCATGCCCAGCTAATTTTTTGTATTTTTAGTAGAGACGGGGTTTCACCATGTTGACCAGGGTGGTCTCGATCTCTTGACCTCATGATCCACCCGCCTCGGCCTCCCAAAGTGCTGGGATTACAGGCGTGAGCCACCGCGCCTGGCCCAAGGATTTGAGGTCCTTAAGGGATTGCAAATTAAAACAACAATCAAATACCACCACAGACACCTATTAGAATGCCTAAAATCCAAAATACAGCACCATATACTGACAAGGATGTGGGACAACAGAAACTCATTGCTGGTGGGAATGCAAAATGGTACAGGTACTTTGGGACATAGTCTTATGTACAGTCCAGCATGTTATATTCCTAGGCATTTCTCTAAATGAATTGAAAATTTATATCACACAGAAACCTGCACACAAATATAGCAGGTTTATTCATAATTGGCAAAACTTGGAAGCAACCAAAATGTCTTTCCATTAGGTTAGTGGATAAATTGTGGTACATCCATGCAATGGTATATTATTGAGCATAAAATAAAAGAGTATTAAGACCTGAAACAACATGGAAGAACCTTAAATGCATATTGTCAGGTGAAAGAAGCCAGTCTGAAAAGGCTGATTTCAACTATGTAACATTCTGGAAATGGTAGAACTATAGAGAGTGCAAAGATGAGTGGTTGTCAGGGATGGGGTTGGGGGAAAGGAGGAATAGTTAGGTCACAGAGGATTTTTAGGCAGTGGAACTCTGCTCGGTAACTATGAATTGTAATGTTAGATAAATGTCGTTATGCATTTGGTAAAACCAAATAGAATCTACAACACAGAGAGTGAATCTTAATGTAACCTATGGACTTTAGTTAATAATAATGTACACTTGCAACAAATGTACTACACCAATGCAAGATATTAACAGTGGGAAAAGGCCGGGCACATTGGCTCACGCCTGTAATCTCAGCACTTTGGGAGGCCGAGGCAGACGGTTCCCCAGAGGTTGGGAGTTCGAGACCAGCCTGACCAACATGGAGAAACCCTATCTCTACTAAAAATACAAAAATTAGCCGGGCATGGTGGCGTGTGCCTGTAGTCCCAGCTACTTGGGAGGCTGAGGCAGGAGAATTGCTTGAACCTAGGAGGCAGAGATTGCAGTGAGCCGAGATCGCCCCATTGCACTCCAGCCTGGGCAACAAGAGCAAAGCTCCGTCTCAGAAAAAAAAAAAAAAAAAAAAAAAAAAGAGAGAGAAACTGGGGTCGGGTGAGGTGGGATGAGGACCAAACAGGAACTCTATACTTTTTTTTTTTTTTTGAGACGGAGTTTAGCTCTTGTTACCCAGGCTGGAGTGCAATGGCGCGATCTCGGCTTACTGCAACCTCCGCCTCCTAGGTTCAGGCAATTCTCCTGCCTCAGCCTCCTGAGTAGCTGTGATTACAGGCACGTGCCACCATACCCAGCTAATTTTTTGTATTTTTAGTAGAGACGGGGTTTCACCATGTTGACCAGGATGGTCTCAATTTCTTGACCTCGTGATCCACCCGCCTCGGCCTCCCAAAGTGCTGGGATTACAGGCGTGAGCCACCGCGCCTGGCCCCTTTTTTTTTTTTTTTTTAACTTTGAGATGGAGTCTCACTCTGTCACCAGGCTGGAGTGCAGTGGCATGATCTCTGCTCACTGCAACCTTCACCTCCCAGGTTCAGGCATGCGCTACCACGCCCAGCTAATTTTTGTATTTTTAGTAGTGATGGGGTTTCACCGTGTTGGCCAGGATGGTCTTGATCTCTTGACCTTGTGATCTGGCCCACCTCAGCCTCCGAAAGTGCTGGAATTACAGGCGTGAGCCACCATGCCCAGCCAGGAACTCTATACTTCCTGTTGAATTTTTCTGTAAATCTAAAACTGTTCTAAGAAATAGTCTTTACTTTAAAAAAACAAAACAAAACCCTATAGCTTATTTTTTTTCCCCTTGTTTGAGATGCTTTCCATATCGATACTAGATTTCTAGACCCAACTGGAATTTTTTTCCCTTTTTTTTTTTTTTTTGAGACAACGTCTCACTTCATTGCAGTCTCGGCTTACTACAACCTCCGCCCCTGCCAAGCTCAAGCCATTCTTCACCTCAGCCTCCGGAGTAGCTAGGACCACAGGCAAACACTACCACGTCGGGTATTTTTGTGTGTGTGTATTTTTGGTAGAGGTATTTTTTATACTTTTTTTTCTTCTTTTTTTTTTTTTTAAGAACACAAACCTTGATTTTGTATCCAAGGTAGAGGTATTTTTTTTTATTTTTGTCTTGTTGTATTGCCCAGGCTGGTCTCAAACTTATGAGCTCAAGCAGTCTGCCCACCTTGGCCTCCCAAAGTGCTGGAATTAGAGCTGTGAGCCACAGCACGCGTGCATGCGCCCGGGCAAGCTCTCTCTCTATCTCTCTTTTCCCCCCCTCCCTCTCCCCCTCCCTCTCCCCCTCCCCCTCCCTCTCCCCCTCTCCCTCCCTCTCTCTCTCTCTCTCTCTCTCTCTCTTTCTTTCTTTTGACAGAGTCTCTGTCACCCAGGCTGCAGTACAATTCTGCCATCTTGGCTCACTGCGGCCTCTGCCTGCTGGGCTCAAGCGATCCTCCCACCTCCCTCTCTTGAATAGCTGGGATTACAGGAATGCGTCACCACACCAAGCTAATTTTTGTATTTTTAATAGAGACGGGGTTTCGCCACGTTGGACAGGCTGACATTGAACTCCTGGCCTTAAGTGATCCACCTGCCTCAGGCTTCCAAAGTACTGGAATTATAGGCATGAACCACCACATCCGACCTCAGAATAATATTTCTAACAAAAATAATTGGAGTGGCATTGATTAGAGCAGCATAAACTTTTTCTTTGCACCTCATGGTCTGACTTTACTGTCAAACCTTGCATTTTTGCCCTTTCCATTTCTATTCCAGTGATACTTTTTAATTCCCCTAACATATTATCCCCTCTCATGCCTCCATACTCACTCTTCCCTCATTCTGAAATTTCTCCTTCCACTAGTTTTCAGCTCAGAACCTTTATTTCTTCCTTGATAAGTTCACTGAAGGACTTAAGGATTTGTTTACTGGTGTGTAGTAATTGTCATAATAATATTATTTACATGTTTTTTAACTCTACAGAGTTTCGGGGGTTCAAACTGATTTGTACTTATTGCATGATAGATCCTCAATATTTGTTGAATGAATAATTCATCAGAAATCTCAATCCCAGAGAGTTTTGTTACTATATTCTTTTTTTTTTCCTTTATCTCTTTTTGTTAAAGCAATTCCAACAGCATTAAGTTTCCTATTTTTAGAGGAAAGAGGAAAGCCAAAATTCCAGTTTACCTTTTTTTGAAATAGGGTCTCACTCTGTAGCCCAGGCTGGAGTGCAGTTCACTGCAGCCTCAACCTCCTGGGCTCAGGCAGTCCTCCCACCTTGGCCTCCCAATTAGCTGGAACTACAGGCCCACACTACCGCACCCAGCTAATTTTTTTTTTTTTTGTAGAGACATGATCTTCTTATGTTGTCCAGTCTGGTCTCAAACTCCTGGGCTCAAGCGATCTGCCTGCCTCAGCCTCTTTTTTACTTTTATTTTTTTGTTTTTTGAGCACAGAAAGTTAACGATATTCTCATCTTTGCAGCAGTGTAGGAGAAAGAGCTCCATATTAGGAACTTGGCAATTTGAGATCTCTGACAGTTGCTCAATCCTTCTAGGCCTCGGTTTCTGTATCTGCAAAATGACATATATATTTTTGTGTGCGTGTATGTGTGTGTGTGGTTGTTGTGTTGTTTGTTTTGTTTTTTCTTTCAACTTTCATTTTAGATAAGGGGGTACATGTGCAGGTTTGATACATGAGTAAATTATTTGTTGCTGGGGTTTGGTCTATGAGTGATCCCATCACCCAGATTGTGAGCATAGTATCCAACACTTGCCCTCCAACTCTCCCCCATCCAGTAGTCCTCAGTGTCTGTTGTTCTCATCTTTGTATCCATGTGTACTCAATATTTAGCTCTGTATGAATGTGGTATTTGGTTTATTGGTTCTGCATTAATTTGCTTAGGATGACGGCCTCCAGCTGCATCCATATTGCTGCGAAGGACGTGATTTTGTCCTTTTCTAACAGTGCATGGTATTATGTAGTGTATATGTACCACATTTTCTTTATTCAGATCACTGTTGATGGGCATCTAGGCTGATCCCCATGTCTTTGCTTTCATGAATAATGCTGTGATCAACATATGAGTTTGTGTCTTTTTGGTAGAACGAGTTATTTTCCTTTGGGTATATACCCAGTAATGGGATTGCTGGGTCAAATGATAGTTCTGTTTTTTTTTTTAATAAGTTATTTGAGAAATCTCCACACTGCTTTCCACAGTGGCTGAAGTAATTTACATTCCCACCAACATTGTATAAGCATTTCTTTTTCTCTGTGGCCTTGCCAACATCTAGTTATTTTTTGACTTTTTAGTAATATCCATTCTGACTGGTATAAGATGGTATCTTATTGTGATTTTGATTTGCATTTCTCTAATGATTGGTGATATTGACTATTTTTGGCCATGCGTACATATATAATATATATAATTATATATAATACATAATTTATATATTATATATAATATTTATATATATATTATATATATATGATTTATATATTATATACATATATATAATATATAATATATATATATTTTTTTTCCTTAGGGTCTCACTTTGTTGCCCAGGCTGGAGTGCAGTGGCATGATTTCAGCTCACTGTAGCCTCCGCCTCCCGGGTTCAAGAGATTCTCCCACCTTAGCCTCCCAAGTAGCTGGGACTACAGGCACATGCCACCATGCCTGGCTAACTTCTGTATTTTTTTGGTAGAGACGGGATTTCACCATGTTGGCCAGGCTGGTCTTGAACTGGCTTCAAGTGATCCACTTGCCTTGGCCTCCCAAAGTGCTGGGATTGCAGGCATGAGCCACCACTCCTGGCCCTATGTAGGCCTTTTTTTGAGAAGTGTCTAGGGTGGGCACGGTGGCTTACACCTGTCATCCCAGCACTTTGGGAGGCTGAGGCGGTGGATCACTAGAGCTCAGGGGTTCAACAACAGCCTGGGTAACATGCAAGACCCCAACCCTACCAAAAATCCAAAAAATTCACCAGTGGGCCTGTGGTCCCAACTACTTTGGAGGCTGTGGTGGGAGGATCATTTGAGCCTGGGAGATGGAGGTTGCAATGAGCCAAGATTGTGCCACTGCACTCCAACCTGGGTGACAGAATGAGACCGTTGTCTCAAAAAAAAAAAAAAAAGTGTCTGCTCATGTACTTTGCACCCACCCTCCGCTTTTTTTTTTTTTTTTGAGATAGAGTTCTTCTCAAGTTCGAGCAATGTCTCCTGCCTCAGCCTCCCAAGTAGCTGGGATTACAGGTGCATGCCACCACACCCAGCTAATTTTTGTATTTTTAGTAGAGACTGGGTTTCACTGTGTTGGCCAGGCTAGTCTCGAACTCCTGACCTCAAGCAGTCTGCCCACCTCAGCCTCTCAAAGTGCTGGGATTACAGACAGGCATGAACCACCATGCCTGGACTTTTTTTTTTTGGAGACAGTTTCTTGCTCTGTCTTCCAAGCCGAAGTACAGTGGTGTGATGATAGCTCACTGTGGCCTCAAACTCCCAGCTCAAGTGATTCTCCCACTTCAGCCTCCAGAGGAGCTGAGACTACAGGTGCATACCATACACTGAGCTAATTTTTAAATTTTTTGTAGAGATAGGGTCTCGCTATGTTGCCCAGGCTGATCTTGGGCTTCATACCATACACTGAGCAAATTTTTGAATTTTTTATAGAGACAGGGTCTCGCTATGTTGCCCAGGCTGATCTTGGGCTTCTGATTCAAGTGATCCTCCCACCTTGGCCTCCCTAAGTGTTGGGATTATTGGTATGAGCTACTCCGCCTGGCTTTTGCCCATTTTTTAATGGGGTTATTGTTATTATTATTTGCTTATTGAACTGTTTAAGTTTCTTTTTTTCCCCCTTTTTTTTCTTTTTTTTTTTTTTAATTAACAAGCAACATAATCAAAAACAGGAACAAAACAACCTTAAAGCTGAAACAGCAATAAGTCAAACTGCTGTTGCAGTTCACGGATGTACCTGGGGTACATGCTCCCTCATTGCGAGGCAAGACATAGGCACATGACTGTGCATTTAGGTATATATGTGACCAAGAAGAATCAGAGAAATGGAAAACACTGGAGGACAGAAAATAACAAGAACTTTTCATCAGGCAATCCCAAAGCGCTCTGCTCTTTTCCTCTTCTATGCCTCTGTATCCTCTGTGGTTCCAGTTCCAGCTGAACTTGTGACAATCCCAAATCATTCCTTCCTCTTTTTCAGTTTCTCATCCTCTTCAGACTTTCTGGAGATTGAAGAGCCATTCAAACCATATCTTTGAGCTCTCTTTCCTTCAGCTTATCCAAGTTAACCATAGGTTTGTTATCAGATGACAGACCTTTTGTTGGAACTGAAGAGATCCCAAACCTAGCTGCAGCTTTCTGCTCTCCAAGCTCACAGGTACATTGAATCCTCCGGCCCTCTCTGCATTCTCTCAGTCTGTGGTATTTCAGATGTAATTTTCACCACTTTCTTCTCTGCTGCCACTTCAACAGTTTTTTTAGAGGGTTCTTCCTCTTTGACAGGAAGCTCTATAGGCTTTGTTTCTTCTTCCTCTGTTTCATCTCCCAGTACATCTTCTTCATTTGCCTCCTCTTCAGCATGTTCTTCAAGATATGCCTGGAGTCTGTGGATAAGATCTTGCTTTATTCCCTTGGCTCCAAACCACGAGCAAGACATTCTTGCTTTAGTTCAGCAAGCTTCAGCTTATGGAGCTCCACCGTCTCAGTCGCCATCTTGTTATTCCTCCTTAAGTTTCTTATATATTCTGGATATTAGGCCTTTGTCAGATTCATAGTGTGCAAAGATTTTCTCCCATTTTGTCTGTTTACTCTGTTGATGTTTTTTTTTGCTGTGTGGAAGCTCTTTAGTTTAATTAGGTTTCAGTTTTCAGTTTTTGTTGCCTTAGTCATAAATTCTTTGCCAAGACCAATGTCCAGAATGATATTACTACGTTTTCTTCTAGGACTTTTACAGTTTTAGGTCTTACATTTAATGACTAATTTTTTTTTGAGATGGAGTTTCGCTCTTGTTACCCAGGCTGGAGTGCAATGGCGCGATCTCGGCTCACCGCAGCCTCCGCCTCCTGGGTTCAGGCAATTCTCCTGCCTCAGCCTCCTGAGTAGCTGGGATTACAGGCATGCGCCACCATGCCCAGCTAATTTTTTTTTGTATTTTTAGTAGAGACGGGGTTTTACCATGTTGACCAGGATGGTCTCGATCTCTTGACCTCGTGATCCACCTGCCTCGGCCTCCCAAAGTGCTGGGATTACAGGCGTGAGCCACCGCGCCCGGCCTAATGACTAATATTTTTAAACTTTATAGTGATGTTACAAGAATGGATCAGAGAGGCTGGGCACAGTGGCCCGCGCCTGTAATCTCAGCACTTTGGGAGGCCGAGGTGGGAGGATCACCCAAGTTCAGGAGTTTGAGATCAGCCTGGCCAACATGGCAAAACCCCATCCCCATTAAAAATACAAAATTGGGCTGGGCAAGGTGGCTCACACTTGTAATCCCAGCACTTTGAGAGGCGGGGCGGGTGGATCACTTGAGGTCAGGAGTTCAAGACCAGCCTGGCCAACATGGCGAAACCCCATCTCTACTAAAAATGCAAAAAAAAATTGGCCAGGCCTTGTGGCATGCTCCTGTAATCTAGAGGCTGAGGCAGGAGTATTACTTGAGCCTGGGAGGCAGACGTTACAGTGAGCCGAGATGGTGCCACTGCACCCCAGCAGAGCGAGACTCCGTCTCAAAAAAAAAAGACATTAATGAAAGATAATTTATTTGGTTCTTCCAAAATCTAATTGTAGTACTTCAGAACCTTTTAAGCTAGTTCAGGCTCATCTTACAATGCTTTATAAATGTCTCTTTAATGTTTCCTTCATGTTTTTTTTTTTTTTTCCCTCGCTCAGATTCTGGAAGACCTCATGTCTCTCAGTAATAATAATAGCTTTTGCTTTAATTTGTACAACCCAAGGAACTAAGCACTATTTTTATTTACGTTTTCCCAATGAGGAAGCTAAACCTAAGAAAGATACCTAAGGTTACCAAGCTAGTGTGTGGTAGAATTAGAATTAAGAGTTATTGCCTTTTCTTTTTTAACTTTTCCTTTTTTTTTCCTTGAGACAGAGTCTTGCTCTGTTGCCTAGGCTGGAGGGCAGTGGCATGATCTCGGCTCACTGCAACATCTGCCTCCCGGGGTTCAAGTGATTTTCCTGCCTCTAACTCCCTTGTAGCTGGGATTACAGGCACGTGCCACCACGCCCAGCTAATTTTTTTGTAGTTTTAGTAGAGACGGAGTTTCACCATGTTGGCCAGGCTGGTCACGATTTCCTGACCTCAAGTGATCTGCCCACCTCGGCCTCCCGAAGTGCTGAGATTACAGGCATGAGCCACTGAGCCCGGCTTTAAATTTTTCTATTGTTGCTGCACAAATTAAAATTGCTTGTGTCTCTAACTTTCCAACAAAGCTCAGCCACTTCTTCCACCTATTCTTTTTTTTTTCTTTTACTTTTTTTAGTAGAGTTCGGGTTTCTTCATGTTTATCAGGCTGGGCTTGAATCCTTGTCCTCAAGGCCTCCTGCCTTGGCCTCCCAAAGTGTTGGGATTACAGGTGTGAGTCACCATGCCCAGCCCTCACCTATTCTTAATTGCTTGGATAAAGAATATTGTGGGTTTCTTTTTGGAAATGTTTATTCATTTGACATTTTTGTATATTCAAATATTTACCCATTAAACATCCACACTTGTGTACTGCCATTGGGTCTAATCAGTTATCAAATATTTGAGATTCTATTATTTAAGATTAAGATATAGGGGTTTGGGCTCAGTGGCTCATGCTTGTAATCCTAGCACTTTGGGAGGCTGAGGTGGGCAGATTACTTGAGGTCAGGAGTTCGAGACCAGCCTGACAAACATGGAGGAACCCCATCTCTACTAAAAATTAGCCAGGCATGGTGGCATACCCCTGTAATCCCAGCTACTAGGGAGGCTAAGGCAGGAGAAAAGCTTTAACACAGGAGTGGGAAGTTGTGGTGAGCTCAGATCACACAATTGCACTTCAGTCTGTGCAACAAGAGCGAAACTCCGTCTCAAAGAAAAAAAAAAAAGATTAAGATATGGTTATCTCCTCTTGATTTGCACAAACCATTTGGTTCCACATCTGGTGTTTTCCAAGCTGAATCTTTTTTTTTTTTTTTTTTTTGAGAAAGGGTCTTGCTCTGTCACCTGGGCTAGAGTACAGTGGCACAACCATAGCTCATTGTAGCCTCAACTTCCTGGGCTCAAGTGATCCTCCCACCTGAGCCTCCCAAGTAGTTGGGACTACACGCATATACCACCACGCCCAGCTAATTTTTATATTTTCTGTAGAGATGGGTCTCACTGTGTTGCCCAAGCTGCCAAACTGATTCTAAGTGAACATTCTTCAAGGGATGTTGTTGTTTTGTTTTGTTTTTTAAAAAAAGACCTTCCTTTATGTGAAGTTGTGAGGTTAAATTGTCTTTTTTTCTAAAAGCAGAACCTTTCAAAGCCTTTACAATATTATATTGCAAATTTGGTATTTGATATGCACCCTTTTCTTTTCTTTTCTTTTCTTTTTTTTTTGAGACAGAATTTTGCTCTAATCGTCCCGGCTAGAGTGCAGTGGCACAATCTTAGCTCACTGCAACCTCCACCGCGCCGCTTCACCCCAGGCTCAAGTGATTCTCTCACCTCACCCTCCTAAGTAGCTGGGATTACAGGCATGAGCCCCTACACCCAGGTAATTTTTGTATTTTTAGTAGAGATGGGGTTTTACCATGTTGACCAGGCTGGTCTCGAACTCCTGACCTCAAATGATCTGTCCACCTTGGCCTCCCAAAGTGCTGGGATTACAGGTGTGAGCCACTGAAGCTGGCCAGATATGCACCCATTTTCTAGTTTTTTTTTTTTGACTCTGAGCCCTCTGTCCATAGAGAAAAACTGTATCAACATGTTTGTTGATCTTGTGCCTAAAGGAGAACAAAATTATATACATCTATGGACTGATACTCAGCTACTAGTATATACAATAAAGAAATTGAAATTTTCTTTTTTTCTTTTTTTTTTTTTTTTTTTGAGGAGTTTGGCCCTGGTTGCCCAGGCTAGAGTGCAATGACACAATCTTGGCTTACTGCAGCCTCCTCCTGGGTTCAAGCAATTCTCTTGCCTCAGCCTCTTGAGTAGCTGGGATTGCAGGCACCTGCCACCATGCCCGGTTAATTTTTGTATTTTAGTAGAAACAGAGTTTCACCATGTTGGCCAGGCTAGTCTTGAACTCCTGACCTCAGGAGATCCGCTGTCCCCTGACCTCAGATGATCTGCTGTCCTCAGCCTCCCGAAGTACTGAAATTAGAGTCATGAGCTACCATGCCCAGGCCAGAAACTGAAATTTTCTGAATTAAGGATTTATTGAAAGCTATTTTAGCTGGGCACAGTGGCTCACACCTGTAATCCCAGCACCTTGGGAGGCTGAGGCCAGTGGATTGCTTGAGGTCAGGAGCTGGAGACCAGCCTGGCCAACATGGTGAAACCCTGTCTCTACTAAAATACAAAAATTAGCCAAGCATACTGGCGGACTTCATCTCAAAATAAATAACTAAATAAATAAAACGATTTCAAGTAATAATAGGAGGCATTTTGGCATAAGAGAGAATCTGGACTTTGGAAGTAGTTAGTCTAGATTTCAGTCTTCACTCCACCACTTATCATTATCTGGATATTCCTAGACAAGGAATGTAACTTTTTGAATCGTTGACTTTCAAAGTAATGAAAATAAGGGTTTCAATACTTAACAGTATCAATTTTATTATATGGTAATAGATGTTTAGTAAATGGGGGAGCTGCTGGTACTTAATTTGGAGTATCAGTAATTAAATATGAATAATGAAGATCTGATTGTGTGTAAGAGTTTAAATTGCTCTAGATCAGCGCCTAGCCTTGATCGCTTATAAGTTCCTGCTCGGATTTCAGATTTCATTTCTCCTGCCACTATCAGAAAAGGCATACTGCCTATTACATAAAGCAAAGCAATGCTGTCTGTGTGGTCGGAAGAAGAGAGCAAAGATCCCTAGTTTTTGCCAAGTTTCTCTCTGGGAATAACTGAAAACAAGACCTAAAATATGCATTCTTAGCAAGCTAGAACCAACAAGCCAATTGAAATTTAGACTACTTAAATCTCAGCTGAGATTTCACACCAACCCCATGCAGTGTTTGTTGGTATAAACAGATGAGATATGGAAAGATAAACTCCTTTTAGGAAAAAGGAGATTATACCCTAGTTACCCAATCCCTATACAAATAGTCCTTTGAGCCATCTGGTTAAAATACTACATACCATCTATTGTTTGTAATATCTTCTTTGAGTCATGCTTTAGCAAGAGGTAGATCAGGGATCACAGTATTTCAAAAGCTAGTCTCCAAGTGACTGGCAACTTCTTGGAAGAGGTGGAAGTTTGATCAAAGCTGGAGTAGGAAAGTAGTTCACACACTTCTCCAATCTCGCCTATACATTTTACTAGATGTTTGACCAAAGCTGAAGTGGGAAAGTAGTATAGAATAGTTCACACAATTCCCCAATCTTTCCTATGCATTTTACTAGAGATTGATCGGGGTTCAGTCTCTAGTAAAATACCCCAAAGGTAAATAATACCTTTCTCTCACTAATACTGTCAGGCAATTACATTTTTGTTTAACTTGCTGTAATTAAATGCAGTGCTCTCCAAAATCCTTGGAAAGTCAGTTTATGGAAAGGGAGTCATCTCTGAAGGAAGGAGGAAGGAGGGAAAGGATCATGGAGCAAGGGATTTTTCTCAGTAAGGCAGACTGGGATGGACTTGCCTAATGGATGATTTTTTTCCTTTTCTTTTTTTTTCTGTCACCTGTCTGTCCCAGACCAGTAGGGGATTTGTGGTAGCAGTTGATAATATTAGACACTTGGCCCTGAAAGATTGGAGAAAGAAGGGAGTGCCATAGTTAAACTTTATGTCCATTGCAGCTGATTATGTACAGTGCTATCTCAAGCCACCTTAGATGTCAGTAGATTTTTTTTTTTTTTTTTTTTGAGACGGAGTTTCGCTCTTGTTACCCAGGCTGGAGTGCAATGGTGCGATCTCAGCTCACCACAACCTCAGCCTCCTGGGTTCAGGCAACTCTCCTGCCTCAGCCTCCTGAGTACCTGGGATAACAGGCACGCACCACCATGCCCAGCTAATTTTTTGTATTTTTAGTAGAGACGGGGTTTCACCGTGTTGACCAGGATGGTCTCGATCTCTTGACCTTGTGATCCACCCGCCTCGGCCTCCCAAAGTGCTGGTATTACAGGCGTGAGCCACTGCGCCCGGGCCATTTTTTTTTTTTTTTTAAACCAGAGCCTTACTCTGTTGCCCAGCCTAGAGTACAGTGGTACAATCTTAACTCACTGCAGCCTACATCTCCCAAGTTCAGGCGATTCTTGTGCCTCAGCCACCTGAGTAGCTGGAGATTACAGGCATGCATAACCACACCTGGCTAACTTTTTTGCATTTATATAGAACTGGGTTTTGTCATGTTGACCAGGCTGGTCTCAAATTCCTGGCCTCCCAAAATTCAGGGATTATGGGTGTGAGCCACCACCCCCAGCCAGATGTCAGTAGATCTTAATGTAATCCAGAGTTCTAAAGAGCAGCCAGTTTTAGCTGACCTTTATTAAGTACTTACTGTATACCCGAATTGTTATGGGATACTTTCACATGATTATTTTCAAAGATTCAATATTCTCAATTGATAATGGTCAAGATAGCAATATCTGTCTTACAGGATTGTTGAGAAAATGTGAAGATAGCTAGGTTAGTTCCTAACACAGAGTAGGAATAAATGAGTAATAATCAGAAGATCAGTGTTTAAGAAACTAGAAGGCAGGCTATGATGACTCACGCCTGATATCCCAGCACTTTGGGAGGCCAAGGCAGGCGGGTCACCTGAGGTCAGGAGTTCAAGACTAGCCTGGCCAACATGGTGAAACCCTGTCTCTACTAAAAATTACAAAAATTAGTCAGATGTGTTGGCAGGCACCTGTAATCCCAGCTACTTGGGAGGCTGTGGCAGGAGAATTACTTGAACCTGGGAAGTGGAGGTTGAAGTGAGCCGAGATCTTGCCACTACCCTCCAGCCTGGACAACAAGAGTGAGAGTTTGTCTCAAAAAACAAAACAAAACTAGAGAGAGATAAAGAAACAAAAGTTAATTGTTAGACTGAGGTAGGATTCATTCATTTATTCAGACATTTCCTACTTTATGCCAATGCATTGCACTGGGTCTGGGGAGTATAGACGTAAATAGAGTCCCTCCTCAAAATAAAGTTCCTTTTAAAAGAGAATTATGGGGCTGGGCACATTTGTTGACACTTGTAATCCCACCACTTTGGGAGGCTGAGGTGAGGGGATCATTTAAGTCCAGGAGTTCAAGACCAGACTGATCAACATAGTGGGATCCCCCAATCTATACCTCCCCCCAAAAAACAAAAAACAGGTGGGCATGTATGGTAGTACGTGCCTGTAGTCCTAGCTACTTGGGAGGCTGAGGCAGGATTACTTGAGCCCAGGAGTTCATGGTTATAGTGAGCTCAAGCTATTGCACTCCAGACTGAGTGACAGGGAGACCCTGTCTCTAAAAAATACAGAAAATTTTAGGTCGGGCGTGTGGCCCATGCCTATAATCCCAGCACTTTGGGAGGCCGAGGTGGATGCATCACCTGAGGTCAGGGGTTCAAGACCAGCCTGGCCAACATGGTGAAACTCTATCTCCACTAAAAATACAAAAATCAGCTGGGCATGGTGGCATGTGCCTGTAATCCCAGCTACTCAGGAGGCTGAGGTGGGAGAATCGCTTGAACCCAGGAGGCAGAGGTTGCAGTGAGCCAAGATCACAGCACTGCCCTCCAGCCTGGGTGACAGAGCCGAGACTCCATCTCAAAAAAAAAAATTATCTTAGTTCTGAAGGAATTACTTTGGTAGGAGCTTGAAGCCTGTGACTGAGGTAAGTCTAGCATTCCTCTGCTTCTCTGTTTTACCTCTCTTCCAGAAGTGCTGATAGCCAAACATTATTGCTGAGCAGAGAATTGGAGCAAAGCTAATCGAATGTCTCCAGCCAAAACTGCAGTATTCTTTCTCTCTGAACAAAGCTGTCATTGCAAAACTTAGGTTGGCACTGAAATGGTGATGAATATTGGCTTGAGACGTACTTAGCATTTGACTCACATTGAACCCAGCCGTTCCATCGTAAATTGGAATGGTCCTTTTGAAATGGCATTTTGAGACTGTGGGTCAAGAACTCTAAAAATAATGTATATTCTTTGACCCTAAGTTTTACCTAGATCCTAGGGAAGAAATCCTAAATACAGGCAAACTTTATAAACAGTAGTGTTCATCATAGTGCTGTTTTTTTAAATAAAAATCATCCTTGAAGATGTACATTATGATAGAATATTTTTCTTTTTTTTGTTGTTGCATTTTAGATTTTGGGGTACATGTGAAGAATATGCAAGATTGTTGCATAGGTACACACATGGCAATGCGATTTGCTGCCTTCCTCCCCATCACCTATATCTGGCATTTCTCCCCATGCTCTCTCTCCCCAACTCCCCACCCCCTGCTGTCCCTCCCCTATTTCCTGCCCCCCACAACAGACCCCAGATCATCATAGTGCTATTTTAATAGTGAAAATTGGAAGCAGCCATAACATCTATATGTAAATTGTTGTAGCCAGGTAGAGTATTATGTAACCATGGTTATGAAGAGTTATGCATAAGGGAGTATTTGGTAAAATAAGACTATGCAAAATTGTAAATATCTAAAAGAGAGGATTCTTACACAGGTAAGAAAAAAGAGAGAAGCCTCCCCAAACCTTGACTTGTATGTAGTGATGTGAGGGGTGGTGTGAAAAAGTTGGTTCCCGGCCGGGCATGGTGGCTGACGCCTGTGATCCAAGTACTTTGGAGGCCAAGGCGGGCGGATCACCTGAGGTCGGGAGTTCAAGACCAACCTGACCAACATGGTGAAACCCCATCTTAAAAAAAAAAAAAAGGCCGGGCTCAGTGGCTCACACCTGTAATCCCAGCACTTTGGGAGGCCGAGGTGGGTGGATCACCTGAGGTCAGGAGTTTGAGACCAGCCTGACCAACATGGAGAAACCCCGTCTCAATTAAAAAAAAAAAAAAAGGGAAAAGAAAAAGTTGGTTCCCAAGCCAGGAGAGAAAACACCAGAAGACTCCTGTAAAGATCAAAGGCAGAGATGAATGGATTCTTCTCAGCATACATACAGTGTAGAATGGAGAAGAAAAGACCATTAAACAGCTTCCCATATGATAATTTTTTTTTATTGTAAAAGAGGTTGAATCAAGCCCTAAAACTCTCTTCTTGGAGTATGGGGAACTGGGAGGAAATATGTAAATGTAAACCACCACAGGGTAGCCTCTCACCCTACCCCGTTTCGAATCTTTCTCTAATATTTAAACTTTACCTAACTATACTAGGATTAAAAACACACACAAAAAAAAAACTTATAGAACATCCAGGTAGCCAACCCTGTCTGCATTATGAATGCAACTGTTTCTAGACAGTGAACGCCAAATGAGTTCAACACACTAGCTTACTTTGACCTTGTGAAGAGACCACTAGAAAACCATCCTGCTGGCTAGCAGTGAGGTCAGGTAGTTCCCACACAGTACACTTAGTGTGATGAAATCGTGTTTTTACTTTCGTCTGGCAGTCTATTTCCACTTTTTCCTGTTCTTTTGATTTTATTTTTTAGAAGCCTGTCAGATTTAGCAATGAGAGGTTTGTATATCTCCTGTTCTTTTTAGACAGATTTGCTTGCACCCAGCTTGTAGCGTTTTTTAAAAAGTTCCCTCATATAAGCCCAGCACAGTGGCTCATGCTTTGGGAGGCCGAGGTGAGAGGATTGCTTGAGGCCAGGAGTTTGAGACCAGCCTGGTCGACGTAGTGAAATCTTCATCTCTACCAAAAAAAAAAAAAAAAAAAAAAAAAAGCTCCTCATGTGCTTCTTATACAGGTAAAATGGAAAAATATTGCCTGACGTGAATTATCTCTCCCCTGCTTACTTCTCAGACCTTATCTGTCAACTTGCCAAGCTGATTCTGCCTCCAGTGCTTCCTCCCTCCTTCAAGTTATGTTTTGTTTTATTTTTTTTACTTTTTAAATAAACTTGTCATTAGAAGAGATTTAGATTAACAGAAAATTGTGAAGATAATGTAGAAAATTCCCGTAAGTCTCATGCTCAGTGTTTCCTATTTAACACCTTACATTATTAGTATGGTCCACTTGTCACAATTACTGAACTACTAGTGTTGATACACTATTATTAACAAAAGTCCATTCTTTATTCTGATTTCCTTAGTTTTTACCTGATACTCTTTTTGCGTTCCAGGATCCCATTTAGGGTACTACATACTGTTTAGTAGTCATATCTTAGGTTCCTCTGGGCCGTGACAGTTTCTTGAGCTTTTCTTGTTTTTGGTGACCTTGACAGTTTTCAGAAGTTCCAGTCAGGTATTTTGTAAATTATTTCTCAATTGACATTTGCCTAATGTTTCTCTCATAATTGGGGCTGAGATTATGGGTTTTTGACAGAAAGATTACAGAAGTAAAGTGCTATTTTCATTACATTTTCACTATCAATGTTTTGGCCTTGATCACCTAGCTTTGATAGTGTTTGTCAGGTTTCTCCACTGTTAATCCCCCCTGCCACTATTTCCATACTGTATTCTTTGGAAGGAAGTCACCATGCCTAGCCCATCCTGGGAAGGAGTGAAAAGTTATGCTCTACTTCCTTGAAGGGAAAGGTAAATAGCTACATAAATTGCTTGGAATTCTTCTGCACAAGATATTTTTCTATTCTCTCCCATTTATTCATCCATGTATTTATATCATGCAAATTTATTTTATTGCTCAAATTGTTCGAGCTGTTGCCACTGGGATCTTTTTCACTTGACGACTCTATCCTTTTTTTTTTTTTCTTGGTAGAGATGGGAGCTTGCTGTGTTGCCCAGGCTGGTATTGAACTCCTGGCCTCAAGCAGTCCTCCCACCATGGCCTCCCAAAGTGTTAGGATTGCAGGCATGAGCTACCACTCCCAGCCTCCTTTATCCTTTTTACTACAAGATTCTCTAGGCGTGTCTTATATATTTCCTGCCCCAGTCCTAGAATCAGCTACTTCTTCAAGGAGCCGTGATTCTTTTTATTAGAGAATGTTATTAGAAACCAAGATCTGGGCATTAGGTGTGCTTGCTACTGGGATGTTGTTGCTTGTAGGGCCTTTCAGCTGACTGAGCAAGGGATATGCATGTATGTATACTAAACTAAATTTTTCTGTATGCAATCATCTGTATCTATATTAAGTTAAACATGAGTTGATGTTTCCAACTCTATCCATTACCACTCTATCCATTCTAGCCTTCTTCTTTTGGTTATCTGTCACCTCCCATTTCTACAGTGAGAAAACTGACTTTCACCATTCACCATCTGTTTACTTAATTGTTCAGTTCTGGGATATATATGGAGATACAGTGGCTTCAGAATTAATACATACTCCCATGGGGAAAAACCTTACCAGCTAGAGGACAGTGCTTACGTGTAGTTCCTGTTGCCTTTAATCTTACAGACTTCATTTCGAAAGTTTCTTAGTTAGCAACCCCATCCCCCTTTGGTGAGGTTGTTTCACATATTTTCTATATAATTGGATTCTTTTGTCAAAGTCTGTGTGTTTCATCCAGAGATCCTCCGAGTTCTGTGGGTTTCTGTCTATCTCAAAGTTTTTGCATATGTTGGCCTTCTACCTAGAATACTCTTCCCAGGTATTTCCCCATGACTGGCCCCTTATCTTTCATTCAGATCTCTGCTCAAATATTATCTCCTTGAGGAGGCTTTCCTTGAGCACCCAATCTAAAGGAATCTTCTAGAACAAAATGAAAATTTTATTATTATGTTTTCTTCTGTATGTATGATTTGTTTTGACCAGTCTCCATTTACTAGGATGAAAATTTAAAGAGGGCAGGGACTGTATCTTTATCCTGGATATACAAATACATGTTGATACAGGAATGAATAATCCTGTCCCGGGTGTGTCCAGCATTGCTTATTTCTGGGGCATAGTTTTAGTACTGATCAGTAGTGATTGAAAGCAGGCTTGTTCAGTTGGGTTTCCAGCTCACCCTGCTTCACTACTTAAAAAGTGTTTTGCTTGCAAATTAGGTTAAGTATTTCAGTATATTAAAGATATGCAGTCACTCTGATTGTTCTCTCCTACAATGTTTATAATCATTTATTTAAGGTTATTATTATTATTGAGATGAGGTCTCTCTGTCACCTAGGCTGGAGTGCAGTGGCACCGTTTACTGCAGACTTGACCTCCCCAGGCTCAGGTGATTCTCCCACCTCAGCTTCTTGAGTAGCTGGGATTACAGGTGCACCACCACACAGGGCTAATTTTTTTATATTTTTTATAGAGATGGAGTTTCTCCCTATTGCCCAGGCTGGTCTCTGCCCATCAGCTTGGCCTCCCACAGTGCTAGGATTACAGGTGTGAGCCACTGCACCCGGCCTAAAAGTTATTTTATTGAGGGATTTATAATCTGTACTCCTACTTAGAATTACATATCAATACCATGGATTTCCCAGGTTGACCATATGTTAGAATCAGCTGAGGAGCTTTAAGAACAAACACTACTTTCTGAACTCTTCCCTGACTTACTGATTTTCAGGAAAATTCTACAAATTTGTTTGTTAGTTATTGACGGAGTCTCGCACTGTCACCCAGGCTGTAGTCCAGTGGCACAATCTCAGCTCACTGCAATCTCTGCCTCCTGGGTTCAAGCAGTTTTCCTCCCTCAGCCTCCTGAGTAGCTGGGACTACAGGCATGCGCCACCATGCCCAGCTAATTTTTTTTTCCCCCTCCAACACGTGGGAAATTTTTTTTGTATTTCTAGTAGAGACAGGGTTTCACCATGTTAGCCAGGATGGTCTTGAGCTCCTGACCTCGTGATCTGCCCGCCTCGGCCTCCCAAAGTGCTGAGATTACAGACATGAGCCACCGTGCCCAGCCCAAATTTGTAATTTTTTAACAACCAGCTTGGCATCTAGTCAGAACATTTGAAATTAAAACCCCCAGTAGCCAGGTGTTGTGGCTCACACGTGTAATCTCAACACTTTGGGAGGCCAAGGCGGGAGGATCGCTCGGGCCCAGGAGTTCAACACCAGCCTGGGCAACATGGTGAAATCCTGTCTCTACCCCAGAAAAGTAGAAAAATTAGCCAAGCGTGGTGGTGCACACCTGTGGTTTCAGCTACTGAGGAGGCTAAGGTGGGAGGATCACTTGAGCCTGGGAGACAGAGGTTGTAAGTGAGCCAAGATCGTGCCACTGTGCTCTAGCCTGGGCAACAGAGCCAGACAGAGCCTGTCTTTAAAAAAAAAAAAAAAAAAAAAAACAGTCCCAAAACAAAACCTGAGTTTAATGTACAGTGAGATTTTGTAATAATATCTAGAGGATTTCAGATTATAGCTATGATGACTGAAGCTTATACAAAAAGGTCTTTTTAACTTGGACTGATTTTTGTACATCTGTTTAAGTCCTTACTGTGTGCTTGGTACTAGTGAATATTATAGTGAATTGTTCCCTGCTGTCAGGGAACTTACCGCTCTCTAAGAAGGCAGTAGGATGAATGTAAATAATCATAAAGGAAACAGTAGTCACATAAGAGAGGTAGAAAGCAATTTTGGTATTTAGAGGAGGGAGCAGTCATTTGCACACTGGGAAGAAGGTAAGATTAGAGTCCAGTTCTTTTTTTTTTTTTGAGATAGAGTCTCACTCTGTCACCAAGGCTGGAGTGCAGTGGCATGATTTTGATTCACTGCAGCCTCTGTCTCCTGGGTCCAAGCGATTCTCCTGCTGTAGCCTCCCAAGTATCTGGGACTACAGGTGTGCACCACCATACCCATCTGTTTTTTTTTGTTTTTTTTTTTTTGTATTTTTAGTAGAGACGGGATTTCACTGTGTTGGCTAGGCTGGTCTCAAACTCCTGACCTCAAGTGATCTACTCACTTCGACCTCCCAAAGTGCTGGGATTACAGGCGTGAGCTACCATGCCTGGCCTAGAGTCCAATTCTTAAAGAGAATCCACAGTGAAAAGGAGGAACCCTGGACATCCCAGTTCTTTAGTGGGTTGTAATATAGGAAATTGAAAATTAAAGGGGTTTTATTAGAAGCCAGAAGGGAATAGCCAAATGAGAAGAGTCCTCTAATGGTCAGGACTTAAAATCCAGACTCCAAACTGTCAAAGTCAGTGGTTCTTAAAGGAACTTTTCAATTTCAGTATTGAAATTTTTACTGTATTTTAAACATTAAAATTTTTTATCGCAAGTTTTTGTACTACATATGTAATTATAAAAAATGAAAACTTTGTATACCTAAAGAATCCAAACTTCAGTTTTTGAATTTTATGTATTTTTTTAAGCTCTGGAAAAGAAATGCATTACACATTAAACCCTTCACGTTACGCATAAAGGAAACTAAATTCAGAGTTAAAATGTGCCTGTCCATGGCCATAGGGTACAGAATTAGGCAAGAACTTTGGTTTTCAGACTGATCAGTCCATACTACTACATTCTTGTCAGGTTGAGATCAATCTCTTTGCCCTGAAGATTGCTGATTGTTTAGAGGAGTTTCTTGAGGATAGGGACTATATCTTACTCATTTTATATCCCTCCAACATAGTTAAGTGCTGTACAGAATAGGCGGGCGGCACACATTTGTCAAATGAAAAGATGGATGGATAGATGGATGGTTTTGGCTTTTATATTAGGCTCTGAAGGAATGCTAGAGTTTAGCTCTGGAAATTCTGCATGTGAGATGTATACGTTAGATTTGCTGAGTATTGGACATCTGAAGGAAAATAGTGAGAAAATAATATAACTGCAGCGGCTCACACTTTTAATCCCAGCACTTTGGAAGGCTAAGGTGGGAAGATCTTTTGATCCCAAGAACTGGATACCAGCCTGAACAACATAGTGAGACCCTGTATAAGAGAGAAAGAAAGAGCGAAGGAGGGGTAGAGAGAGAGAGAAAGAGAAAGAAAGAAAGAAGGAAAGAAAGGGGAGGAAGGGAAGGAAGAAAAATAATCTAGAAAGCTAGGCAGGTAGGGACAGCATTATAGAAACACTTAAATGCCAGGCCAAAGATTTTGGAATTTGTCTGCCACCATGCCAGGCTAATTTTTGTATTTTGAGTAGAGAAGGTTTTACCATGTAGGCCAGGCTAGGAGGATCCGCCTGCCTTGGCCTCCCAAAGTGCTGGGATTACAGGCATGAGCCATTGCACCTAGTTTTCCTGGATATTTTGGAAGGTGATGGTGTTGTTAACAGATACAGTGGTGTTAAATGATGAATTTGAGGTTGTGGTGCCACATGTAGGTGGAAATGTTGAATAGACTGTTAAGACATGTACTGCTAAATTTCAGAAATGATAGTGGGTCCAGATTAAATTGGGAGTCATCTGCATACGAAAGAGTGGTAAAGCCTGGCACGGTGGCTCATGCGTATAAACCCAGCACGTTGGGAGGCCCAGCATTTTCGGAGGCTGAGGCAGGAGGATTGCTTGAACCCAGGAGTTGGAGACCAGCCTGGGGAACATCAGGAGACCCTGTCTTTACAAAAATAAAATAAAATAATTAGCTAGGTTTGGTGCATACCTGCAATACCAGCTACTCAGGAGGCTGAGGTAGGAGGATTGCTTCCGCCTGGGAGGTTGAGACTGCAGTGAGCAGTGATTGCACTACTCCACTCCAACCTGGGTGACAGAGCTAGACTCTGTCTCAAAAAGAAGAAAAAAGGAGGGGGAGTTAAGTTTTACACAGTTCATATTCTAAACTAAGTTAATACCAGCATATAAAATGAAATAATGAAAGGCATGACGTTTTACAGGAAGGACACATTACATCATTATTGTAGAGGCTGAGTATTCCTTGTCTAAAATGCTTGGAACCAGAAGTGTTTCAGATTTGGATTGTTTTCAATTTTGGAATATTTACATTATACTGGTTGAGTATCTCAAATCTGAAATATTCCACTCTGCATTTCCTTTAAGACATGTCAGCACTCAAAATGTTTCGAAAAATGTTAGAGAATTTTAGATGTCAGATTTGGGATGGTCAATCTGTACTATAAACAGAATAGTTGTTTAGCATTAAATAATATTTTGCTTAGGCCGGGTGTGGTGGCTCACGTCTGTAATCCCAGCACTTTGGGAGGCCAAGGCAGGTGGATCACAAGGTCAAAAGTTCAAAACCAGCCTGGCCAACATGGTGAAACCCTGATCTACTAAAAATATAAAAACTAGCTAGGTGTGGTAGTACATGCCTGTAATCCTAGCTACTCAGAAGGCTGAGGCAGGAGAATTGCTTGAACCCAGGAGGCAGAGGTTGCAGTGAGCTGAAATCACCCCAGCACACTCCAGCCTGGGGGACAGAGCAAGACTCTGTCTCAGAAAAAGAAAATAATATTTTGCTTAGCCTACAGTTTGAAAAATCCTTAAAAACTTCAATTTGAGAGAACAATATTGATCTGAATCAGTAGTCCTCTTAGTTGAAAGCCTTGAAGTTTTAAAAGGAATTATTATTTTTTTACTTCTGTATGAGCCTAGAACAGTTAGCTAACTGTATAAATTCTGAATCAGTGAAGGTAGATTTACCATACTTTAACATCCACTTCTAACATTTTTAGTATATTTTCTTAGCAGCAGTATTTGGTGTAAAACTACTCACATGTATACTGTTGGTTTTTCTCTAAGTAACTTTTTGTTTTCATCCGTCTTTTCAGGATCTTACTGGCATAGAATCTATGGATCAGTGTCGCCATACCTTGGAACAGCATAACTGGAACATAGAGGTATAATAGGATGCATTCTGAGCTTATTTCTTTTTCTCTGTTCTGATTAAGAATCAAAACCATATGTTTTTCCATAGCAGGCATCTTTTCAGTTGATTTGTTTTTTTCAGAATTATGACTCTAAAGAGTGGGAAGGTAAAGAATGTGAGAAAGTTTATAAAATCATAGAAAAATTTGTGACTAAATCCCTCAATATAGTGCCCACCCCTTACTGTTTGTTAGTATCTTGGTGGGAAAACAATTGGTTTTTGTATATTTAGTTTTTAACCAGATGTCTTGATGGGAACCTTCTTCTTACATATTTTATAGTTTATTCTTTTGGGGTTGTCTAGGTAATCATGTTCTTGACATCTGTTTTCCTTGACCATTGAATTAGCTAGAACTTTTAAAACACTGTCAGTTGATAATGGTAACAGCATTTTGTCCTCACTATAATACCTCTGATTTGTGTGTGTGTGTGTGTGTGTGTGTGTGAGAGAGAGAGAGAGAGAGAGAGATAGTCTCGCTCGGTTTCCCAGGCTAGAGGGCAGTGGTGTGTTCTTGGCTCACTGCAACCTTTGCCTCCCAAGTTCAAGTGATTCTCCTGCCTCAGCCTTCCAAGTAGCTAGGATTACAGCGCACAGCACTGCGCCCAGCTAATTTGTATCTTTAGTAGAGATGGGGTTTTACTATGTTGGCCAGGCTGGTCTTGAACTTCTGACCTCAGATGATCGCCTGCTTCAGCCTTCCAAAGTGCTGGGATTATAGGCGTGAGGCACTGCACCTGGCCATGCCTCTGATTTTTTATGAGCAAGTATGATGTTGGTTGTTACTATGAGATAGATCCCCAAGGATGTAAGCTCCATGAGGGCAGAGATTTGTTTTTGTTTTAACTGCTGTATTCTCAGCATATAACACAGAAATAAATATCTCTTGACTCTTCTCTTCCATTCTTAGCATATTAGTAGTTTATATTGAGTGGATGTTGAATTTTGACAAACATCCTTTTGATCTCAAGTTACTGTTTTAATTATTATATGCTATTTAAATAGGGTGCTAGATTCCTAAAACCGTATTTCTAGTATGATTTAGATATTCAACACATTTTTGAGCTATTAATTTCTAGGCTGTGGCATTATACCAGTGAACAAAATAAGTCCTTACTCTTTTTTAGTTTTTTTGAGACAGGGTCTTGTTCTGTCACCTGGGCTGGAGTTCAGTGGCACAATCATACCTCACTCACTGCAACCTTCGACTCCGGGCTCAAGCGATTTTCCTGCCCCAGCCTCCCGAACAGCTGGTACTACAAACATGTAACACCATGCCTACCTTATTTTTAAATTTTGTATGGAGACGGGGTCTTGCTGTGTTGCGCAAGCTGGTCTTGAATTCCTAGGCTCAAGCAGTCCTTCTGCTTCAGCTTCCCAAAGTACTGGGATTACAGGTGTGAGCCACCACATCTGGCCAAGTCCCTACTCTTGTGGAACTTAATTCTAGAGAATTTCAGTTTGTAATAAATGGCAGGAAGGGAACATCACATACCAGGGGCTGTCAGGAGATTGGGGAGGGGTAGCATTAGGATAAATACCTAATGTAGATGACGGGTTGATGGGCGCAGCAAACCACCATGGCACGTGTATACCTATGTAACAAACTTGCACGTTCTGTACATGTATCCCAGAACTTGAAGTATAATTTAATAATAAAAAATAAATGACAAATGAGTGGATAGGAAATGGAACAGAGGATCTGGAGTATTTTGCTTTTATTTATTTATTTATTTATTTATTTTTTTGAGACAGAGTTTCGCTCTTGTTACCCAGGCTGGAGTGCAATGGCGCAATCTCGGCTCACTGCAACCTCCGCCTCCTGGGTTCAGGCAATTCTCCTGCTTCAGCCTCCTGAGTAGCTGGGATTACAGGCACGCGCCACTATGCCCAGCTAATTTTTTGTATTTTTAGTAGAGACGGGGTTTCACCATGTTTGACCAGGATGGTCTCGATCTCTTGACCTTGTGATCCACCCACCTCAGCCTCCCAAAGTGCTGGGATTACAGGCGTGAGCCACCGCGCCTGGCCCTGTTTTTTTTTTATTTTTTTTATTTTTAAGAGACAAGGTCTCACTCTCTCACCCAAGCTGGAGAACAGGTTTGATCATAGCTCACTGCAGTTGAGCTCTTGGGCTCAAGCATTCCTCCGACCTCAGCCTCAAGTAGATGGGACTACAGGCCCACACTACCACACCAAGCCCTAGTGTTCAAGTTTTTGTATGAATGTGTGTTTTCGTTTCTCTTGGGTTTATACCTAGGAATAAACTTTGCTGATTCGGATTCATATGATAACACTACATTTAACCTTTTGAAGAGCTCCCAGACTGTTTTCTTTTTTCTTTCTTTTTTTTTTTTGGAGACAAAGTCTTGCTTGCTCTGTCACCCAGGCTGCAGTGCAGTGGCATGATCTCAGCTCACTGCAACCTCCACCTCCTGGGTTCAAGCAATTCTCCTGCCTGAGCCTCCTAAGTAGCTGGGATTACAGGTGTGCACCACCATGCCTGCTAATTTTTGTATTTTTAGTAGATGGGGTTTCACCATGTTGGTCAGGCTGGTTTTAAACTCCTGACCTCAGATGATCTGCCCGCTTCGGCCTCTCAAAGTGCTGGGATTACAGGCATGAGTCACTGTGCCTGGCCAGCTCCCACACTGTTTTCAAAGTGATTATACCACTTTAAATTCCCAACAGCATTGTATGAAGGTCCCAATTTCTCCACACCCTCACCAACACTTACTAATATTTGTCTTTTAGATCATACCCACCATAGTGAGTGTGAAGTACTATCTCTATATGGTTTTGATTTATATTTGCCTAGTGGCTAAAGTGATGTTGAATATTTTCTTATATTCTTGTTGACCATTTATGTATCTTCTTTGCAAAAATGTCTATTCAAGTCCTTTGCCAGTTTTTAGATGTGGTTGTCTTTTTCATGTTGAGCTGTGAAAGGATTTTTTTTTTTTTGAGATGAAGTCTCACTCTATAGCACAGACTGGAGTGGGGTAATCATGGATCACTGCAACCTCTGCCTCCTGGGTTCAAGCAGTTCTCCTTCCTCAGCCTCCTAAGTAGCTGGGACGATAGGCCAGCTAATTGTTATATTTTTAGTAGAGACGGGATTTCTCCATGTTAGCCAGGCTGGTCTTGAACTCCTGGCCTCCAGTGATCCATCCACCTCAGCCTCCCAAAGTGCTGGGATTACAGGCATGAGCCGCTGTATCCGGCCAGTTTTTGTTTTTTGAGACAGGATTTCTCTCTGTTGCCCAGGCTGGAGTACAGTGGTACTATTATGACCAACTGCAGCCTTGACCTCCCAGACTCTAGTGATCCTTTCACCTCAGCCTCCTGAGTAGCTAGGACTACAAGCACACACCACCACACCCAGCTAATATTTTTTGTTTTTTGTACAGATGGGGTCTCTCTGTATTGCTCAGGCTGGTCTTAAACTCTTGGGCTCAAGTGATTCTTCCATCTTGGCTTCCCAAAATGCTGGAATTACAGGCATGAGCCACCATGCCTGGCGCTTATCTGATACTGGATTTTCAAACGTTTTCTCCCATTCTGTGAGTTATCTTTTATAAATACATCAAATACAAATATCTGATGTATTTGTGGTTTTTGTTTTTTGTTTTGAGAGACAAAGTCTTGCTCCGTTGCCCAGGCTGGAGTGCAGTGGCGTGATCATAGCTCACTGTAATTCTGAACTCCTGGGCTCAAGAAGTCTTCCTGCCTCAGCCTCCCTGATACCTGGGACTACGGTGCATGCCATCTTGCCCCATTCATGATAGTGTAATTTGATGCAGAATAGTTTTTCATTTTTTATGAAGTCCAGTTTTATCTACTTTTTTCTTTTGTCACTTGTGCTTTTGTTGTCATATCTAAGATACTTTTGCCTAATCTGAGGTTGTGAAGATGTATACCCTTGTTTTAAGAGTTTTATAATTTCAGCTCTTACATTTTATTTTATTTTTTATTTTTTTGAGACGGAGTTTCGCTCTTGTTACCCAGCCTGGAGTGCAATGGCGCGATCTCGGCTCACCGCAACCTCCGCCTCCTGGGTTCAGGCAATTCTCCTGCCTCAGCCTCCTGAGTAGCTGGGATTACAGGCACGTACCACTATGCCCAGCTAATTTTTTGTATTTTTAGTAGAGACCGGGTTTCACCATGTTGACCAGGATGGTCTCGATCTCTTGACCTTGTGATCCACCTGCCTCGGCCTCCCAAAGTGCTGGGATTACAGGCGTGAGCCACCGTGCCCAGCTCAGCTCTTACATTTAAGTCTTTGATATATTTGTAGTTAATTTTATGTATGGTGTGAGCCAGGGGTTAATCCACTTTCTTTTGCATTGGATATCCAGTTATCTCAGTACCATTTGTTGAAAGACTGTTCTTTACTCATTGAATTGTAAAACCAGGGGACCACCTGATATTAGCCAAACTGCAAAGTTGGAAGCCAGTTATTAAGTTTAGAGGGCACACTGCCCTCCTAAAGACCATCTTCACTCCTGAAACCAACTGCAATTTCAGAGGGTTGCAAAACCATCCTCATATTTGCTAATTCACCAGAACTCACCGAAAGCTGTTATAGTCATGATTATAGTTTATTATAGGGAGGACAGAGATTAAAATCAGCTGAAGGAAGAGACAAATAGCACAGAGTTAGCCAGGCATGGTGGCTCACGCTTGTAGTCCCAGCACTCTAGGAGGCCGAGGTGGGCAGATCACGAGGAGTTTGAGACCATCCTGGCCAACATGGTGAAACCTGTCTCTGCTAAAAATACGAAAATCAGCTGGGTGTGGGGATGCATGCCTGTAATCCCAGTTACTTGGGAGGCTGAGACAGGAGAATTACTTGAACCTGGGAGGTGGAGGTTGCAGTGAGCTGAGATTACGCCACTGCCCTCCAGCCTGGTGACAGCTAGACTCTGTCTCAAAATAAATAAATAAATAATAGGGCAGAGTCTTAAAGGATTTTAGACATGAAGCTTGCATACTACGCTCCCGCAGAGTCAGGACACATTACCTTCTTAGCATAGATGTATGACAATATGCATGAAGTACAGCAGCCCCTTCTTACCCACAGTTTCACATTCTGTGGTTTCAGTTACTCATAGGCAACTATGGTCTGAAAATATTAAGTGGAAGGTTCCAGAAATAAACAATTCATAAGTTTTAAAATGCATGCTGTTCTGAGAAGCATGATGAAATCTTACTCTGTTCCACTCTACCTTACCCGGAACACAAATTGTCCCTTTGTCCAGCGTCTCCACTCTGTATACAGGCCCCACCTGTTAATCACTTAGTAGCCATTTTTAGATCAACTGTTGTGCTCTTACAGTGCTTTTGTTGAGGTCCCCCTATTTTGCTTAATATTAGCCCCAAAGCACAAGAGTAGTGATGCTGGCAACTCAGATATGCCAGAGATAAGTCAGGAAATGTGTCCTTTATGTGAAACGGTTAAATTTCCTGACTTAAGAAAATTAAAAAAATTGTATGCTGAGGTTGCTATGATCTAGCTTGTGTTTGTAAAATTGTGAAGAAAGAAAAATTCATGCTAGTTTTGTTCTCACACCTCTGGCTGCAAAAATTATGGCCACAGTGCATGATAAGTGCTTAGTTAAGATGGAAAAGACATTAAGTTTTTGAGTGGAAGACATGAAGAGAAATAGCTTTTGATCAACAGCATTCAGGTTTAGTGCTATACCTGGTTTCAGGCGTCCCCTAGAGGTCTTGGAACGGATCCCTGTGAATAAGGAGGGACCACAGTATTGCCTACCAGGTGCTTCCAGAGTATTTATTAGGGCATCGTTATATAAGCATGATTGATTTGCTTGGCTGCCCACATGGTTGAACTCAATCTTCAAGTCAACTGATAACAAGTTGTCCAAACTCCCCCACCCTAAACCACATGGTTGGTCTTTCTGGTAAGGCCAGCTTTCATCCTAAGACTACTGGGTGTTGAAGCTACAACCTAAAATCTGGTAACAAAGACATAATTATTAGGTCTGACATGGATTACCTCCCAAAGGCAAAGGCCAGACATCTCTTTGAATAAGGTCAACTTTTTTACTACATTGAGACAAACATCTATTTAAGGACAAAGTTAAGGAGGGAATTAGTTTTTTTAAACTGAGTATCAATAGTCTGCCAGGAGTTGTATTAGGATCTTTTTGTATGGCCAACTCATTAATTTTCAAATTAGCTCTGAGAAATACTGTTTCTTCTCTCTTTTTTTTTTTTTCCTATGTATACACACATCTATTAGTTCTGTAAATGTTTTTTCTTTATTTGGCACATGAGGAAACTCAGGCTCATATGTTTTTTCTTCTTCTTCTTTTTTATTTTTAGAGACAGGGTCTTGCTTCATTGCCCAGGCTAGTCTCAAATTTTTGGTTTCTGGGCTCAAGCAGTCCTCTCGCCTCAGCCTCCCAAAGTGTTAGGATTATAGGTTTGAGCCACTGCCCCCGACCTGAGGCTCATACATTGAGCAACTTCTCTGAGAGATGGAGCTAGGATCAGACCGAAGTTCCTCTGCTGCAGAGCCCTTCATCAGATGCCACTCATCAGGACTGCTTCACTGCATAACTCCAGGGTACCCACATTGTATTCTCTGAGGATGACTTTTCTTGGGATTGTACAGTGAGGCACTTTATATCCCAGCCACCCTAAATAATACGTACCATCTGAATAAAGGCAGTGTGCTTGCTGCATAAATGTAGCTTCCAGACAAGTTTCCTTGTCTTCCCCTACTGTGTTTGAATTCTGGAGCTGTCACTCTACATTGCCTCTCAGTACAGCCAGTTAAAAGGTCTGTGAAGGTACACTCCTTAGGTAACCTTTTGGTGTATTAATGACCATCTTGTTTTGTAATACCAAGCGATAGTTGTGTCACCTCTTTTTCTGGGTTGATCTGAGCATCACTGAAATTCTTGCTACTCTGTTTTCCTTCTCAGGCTGCTGTACAGGACAGATTGAATGAGCAAGAGGGTGTACCTAGTGTTTTCAACCCGCCTCCATCACGACCCCTGCAGGTTAATACGGCTGACCACAGGATCTACAGCTATGTTGTCTCAAGACCTCAGCCAAGGGCAAGTTATTTCATAGCTGGAATTTCCCCCTTTTTTATTTATAAGTTCATTCACTTGGTTATATTGATCTCCCTGTGACAGGAGCAAAATAAGTATTTAGAATATAAACCTGTTAGTTAGACTTGGCCCCTTGGGTATATTATTTTGCCTTGATTCCTCAATGAATTGATATAGAAACTACTCATTTTCTTTCTATTCTTTGCCAGTTATTTGGAGAGTGTTTTTTACTTCTTAAGTTACAATTTGTTTACTCAAGTTCTTTGTTGCTTCAGTTTACTTAATCTTAAACTACTTTTGGGGAAGTACATGGAATCTTTGTAGGAACTTTGGCCACATCTTTGAAGTAAGTGTTGAAGGACTAATAGCAAGGAGGTGATTCACTTAAATTCAACAGACATACAAGAGCACTTCAGTAACCTGGTATTTTGCTACTGGGGATCCAGACATGAATAAAGAGCCAGTCTTCCCATCCCTTTAACATTGCAGCAGTTAGAATATACTCCCATCATCATGCCTTTTTGTGGAGTACTTGATTTTTTTTGTTGTTTTATTCTGTTTGAGACAGGGTCTCACTCTGTTGCCCAGGCTGGAGAGCAGTGGCACAATCTTGGCTCACTGCAGCCTAGACCTCCCAGGCTCAAACAGTCCTCCACCTCAGCCTCCTGAGTAGCTGGGACTACAGGTGTGTGCCACCATCCTGGCTAATTTTTTTTTATTTTTTGTAGAGATGGGGTCTTGCTATGTTGCCCAGGCTGGTCTTGAACTCCTGAGCTCAAGTTATCTGCCCACCTCAGCCTCCCAAGTGCTGGAATTACAGGCTTGAGCTACTGTGCCTGGCCTATTTCTATATACCATATTTTGATATGTAAATCTAAAAAGGACAGAGTGAATATGTATCATTTGGGGACATTAACTTGCAATTGAATTTGACAAGTATAGAAGTAGCTGCAGAAAAAAAGTATTAAAGCAGTTTTGGTGTTTGTTTGTTTGAGATGGAGTTTCACTCTGCCACCCAGGCTGGAGTGCAGTGGCGCGATCTCAGCTCACTGCAACCTCCACCTCCTGGGTTCAAGCAATTCTCCTGCCTGAGCTTCCCCGAGTAGCTGAGACTACAGAAGCGTGCCACCACACCCAGCTAATTTTTGTATTTTTAGTAGAGACAGGGTTTTACCATGTTGGCCAGGCTGGTCTTGAACTCCTGACCACAGGTGATCCACCTTCCTCGACCTCCCCAAGTGCTGGGATTATAGGCAGGAGACATTGTGCTGGGCCTTAAAGCAGATTTAATACAAAAATTATGCGGAAAAAAAGAAAATGATAGTAAGACGAAATAAGACCAGAGATGGTGGCACTTAGGAAGGATGAAGTGGCCAGGAAGAGGGAATCATATTTTAGAGGAATAAATCACATGGAAGGACAAAAAAGAGTGAGAAAATCTGAGAAAATCTGAACTAGCCATTTGATGAAGTATTAGGGATTGAGAGAATTTTGTCTAACTTTGTTTTTGGACTTTCAGGGGCTGCTTGGATGGGGTTATTACTTGATAATGCTTCCATTCCGGTTTACCTATTACACGATACTTGATATATTTAGGTATGTACCTTTGAATTTATGTATTAGTAGCATAGTAAGACTTTGGAGCTGAAATTTAGGCCAAAATAAGTTTTATGCTGTATCAATGTTAACTTGCCAATTTGTCATGAGATTGAATACTCTTCCTGAACTGTCTTTTAATACTGTATAAAAATATTTTAAATTGTTGAACCATTGGCAGGCATGGTGAAATGGAATTATTTTTAAATTAGTCTTACATATTGTTTGCAAAAACCAGTCTGGCTATATTTATTTGTCTCCCCACCACCACCATATTTGTCACCTCTGCATTTCCTAGTTGATGTCCACACCCTTTCCAACTGTCATCTCCTAGCTTTACACTCCTTAGAACTTTTTTTTTTTTTTTTTTGAGACGGAGTTTCGCTCTCGTTACCCAGGCTGGAGTGCAATGGCATGATCTCGGCTCACCGCAACCTCCGCCTCCTGGGTTCAGGCAATTCTCCTGCCTCAGCCTCCTGAGTAGCTGGGATTACAGGCACGTGCCACCATGCCCAGCTAGGTTTTTTTTTTTCGTATTTTTTAGTAGAAACCGGGTTTCACCATGTTGACCAGGATGGTCTCAATCTCTTGACCTCATGATCCACCCGCCTCGGCCTCCCAAAGTGCTGAGATTACAGGCGTGAGCCACCGCGCCCGGCCCAGAACTTTTTTTTTTAACTACTTTTCCACCTGACTACTCACAATCCCAACAAATTCTATTGCTCTGAGATTACCCAGTTTGCCCTTGATTCTTCCCACAATAGTTGCACCTCTCTAGACACTCCTGGTATACCTTTTCTTTTTTTTTTTTTTTTTTTGAAACACAGTCTTGCTCTGTCACCCAAGTTAGAGTGCAGTGGCGCGATCTTAGTTCTCTGCAGCCTTCACCTCCCGTGTTTGAATGATTCTCATACCTCAGTCTCCCAAGTAGCTGGGATTACAGGCATGTGCCACCATGCCTGGCTAATTTTTGTATTTTTAGTGGAGACAGTACAGATGGAATCTTACTTTGTTGGCCAGGCTGGTCTCCAGCTCCTGGCATCGAGTAGTCCACCTGCCTTGGCCTCCTGAAGTGCTGGGATTACGGGTATGAGCCACCATGCCTGGCACCTTCTGTACATTTTCACTTTGCCCTGGCAACGTGTTGTAAACACTGGAACCCTTTTATGTATATACCCATTTGCTTTATACCCTCACGTTTCTTCTAGCTTCCTTTATGTACTATTAAAAGAGCTCATCATTGTAAGCTACAGAGAGTCCAAGGCCAGAAACTGAATGGGGCACAACTTCCTAGCATGTCAGGATTGGGTTATCTGGCCTAGAGCCACACCTAGGCTTTATGGAGAACTAAAATGTTCATGGGCATCCAGGCCAGCAGATGGAGCTGGGATATGTAATATGAGCCTTGTATATACAGGGAACCTGAACCTCCCTCCAAATATGGGACAGCCTTTGCCCTGCCCTAGGGAGCAGAGGCTGAAGGTGAGGGTCTGGCAGCTGCATAAGTACAAGGGTCAGAGAGTACCTTTTATATTGGCCCCTTGGTGTTTTATGAGGCTGTCTGCTTAATGGCTTTCTTGCTTTAGCAACATTCTTTGTGGTCACCAATTAACTGCTTAGTACTGTTTCCATCCCCATTTTATTTAGGAATGAACATGTAAAAACCTTTAAAATTAATGGAAACTAAGTTGACATCTCTGTTTTTTCTAAAAAATAAAAAAGCTGATTGTCCTAAATTGTGTAGCTCATGGGAATATAGTGTAATGAGGAAAAAGAAAGCCTTTATTCACTCATCAAAAGAGGTAATTCTAAAATGCTTAATTTCAAAGAAAGTAGTTTAAACATCAGTCTTCTAAAGAATTTCTGGCTGTTTCCCCCAAGTATACGATTTGCTACATTTTGTGTTTTTAATTTGCTCTGGAATGTTTGTGTCAATGAATTTGGTTTGAATACTTAGGAGAAATTTCAAGTAGAATTGTATACACATGGGGAAATTTGTTGGGATAATGAATTGGTTCACTTTTTGGTAAGGAAAATATCATAGTTTAGTCACCTTTTCTGTGCTGAAGTTTTTCAAGTACCTGAATATTGTTTGCTTTCCTAGGGAAAATATGCATGGCATGTATTACTAATTTTAATGCAGCTGTATCATCCAACCAACTTGTTTAATGTTATGTAGCACATTAGTCTCTGTCTCATAGCCTTCTCTGGAAACCAAAGGATAAATAAATGGTACTATACAACTAGAATAGGCCCTTTAGAAACAGATGTGTGGTACCATTAGATATTGTATTCTTCACTTTACAGAAGCTGCCAGTATTCCACATTTGCCAGGGTATTGTGGAGCAGTTTTATAACTTCTTATGTGGGTACCATCTACCATAAATCATCAAGCAAAATTGACTTGCCCCTTTGAAGAGCAAGTAAATAATGACTGCAACTTCAGATTTGAAGTTCCTATCCATGATTTGAATAGTTTGGGGTTGTGAACTCAATATTCAAAATCCCAGGAAAACAGAAACAAGTAGGACAACTAGAAAGTGACCTCTGTTCTAGAGCAACACTATCACATAGAACTCTCTGTGATGATAGAAACGTTCTGTATCTCCACTGTTCAATATGAAAGCCATTGAACACATGTGGCTGTTGAGCACTTGAAATGTGGCTAGCATTACTAAGGAACTGAACTGTAATTGTATGGAATAAATTTAAATTTAGAAGAGCCACATTTGACTAGTGGCTGCAGTGTTTAGACGGTACCACTCTAGAGAATCTGGGTGCATAGCCTGGCACATGATCTTTTTGGATACTGTGTCTTCCTTTCCAAACCCTTCTAGCCCTAAATCGTTCTGCAAAAAATACTCAGGATTTATATAGACCAGTGTTGGAATTTATAATCCCAGTAGTTTGCATTCTTTTTGAACAGGCAATAGAGTAACACTTGGTGATTTATGGCTTTTGAACCAGACTCTACTCTGAGATTTGATGGTCAACTCACAGATCATTCAGCTCCCTTTGTTGCCATGCCTCTGGCTCTGTTACAGGAATCTGTACAAATTGGCCCGCTCCATATGCACTATAGTAAGCTGGATTCATGTGATATTTATTCCTTCCTCCCCAGGTTTGCTCTTCGTTTTATACGGCCTGACCCTCGCAGCCGGGTCACTGACCCTGTTGGGGACATTGTTTCATTTATGCACTCTTTTGAAGAGAAATATGGGAGGGCACACCCTGTCTTCTACCAGGGAACGTACAGCCAGGTCAGTGCCACAACCATATAGATGCCAACTTACTGAAATGATTCTATTATCAAAGGAAAGCATAGCCCAGCACTGATCATGTCCTTCTTTTACTCAAAAACCTTAATTAGCTCTTCATTGCTCACAAGGGGTAATATAAAAAGACCAAACCTTTTAGGTGGCTCCTCTTTGATCCAGTGCGTCCTTCTTTTGAGTCTTTTCTACATAACTTATTTTACCATACCCTCAGTTCCAGCTGATCCATTCCTTGAACATATTTCATACTTGCCTACCTCTGTGCCTTTGCTTTTGCTGGTCCCTCTACATAGAATGCCTTCCTCACATTTTTGCTAATTGGAATCTTGCCAGTCCTTAAACTAGCTCATTCGCTCCTCATAACCATCCGTGGTTGTTGTGCCCTATCCTGCCCTATCTCACAATCTAGAATACCGGTCTTTCTTTTTGTTCTACCATAGCTTTTAAAAATTGACAGCCATTTCATATTCTTTCCTATATTATAGTTATTTATGTTCATGTCTAATCTCTGCTACCAAACTGTAAGCCCCTTGGAGGCAAAGCCTAAATCTTCTTTGATCTCACACAAAATTGAATAAGAACATAGACCATAGACTCAGGGTAGCATCAGCCTCAGCCTCAGCCACATAGACCTTTAACTCAGACCTCACTATTCAGGAGAGGAAAAATTAGAGTTCTGTGGGCATTAGGTGTATCTCTAGTTTGCCAGAAAAATACATAGAATTAATACTACAACAATAGGGAAAACTATGGGAATGCTGTGGGAATAGGCAAAAGAGGGTTCTATTATACAGCCTCCAGGATTCCTGAATCTATCTGGAGAAAGAGGAAAATGCTCACCCTTGCTTCATGCTTTGATTTTCACACATCTGTTTTTTATCATAGTCTCCTAGCTGGCTGTTTCCACCCTTCTCAGCAAACACTGAGCACTTACTGTATGCCAGGCAGTGTCCTCAGTGCTAGAGATACAGAGATGAATGAGATGAGCACCTCCCATGTACCCTCCCTGCTATGACCCTGAGGGTATATACCATCCTTGGCTATGTCAGCAGTCTTACAGTGTAATGTGCTCAGGAGCATGCACATGCAAAAGCATGCACAGAAGTCTTGGACACCAGCCTTGTCTTTGAAAATCTTTTACACTCTATACTCTTTAGAATGCCTTTGGGTCCTATAGTCCATCATTCCTACTCGATATATGGCCTGGGATCAGGGTTGTCTTTCCAGTTATTTTTTGCTTAAAAGGATGTTGTAGCTGTGAAAAATTCTCACCTCCCTTTCATATGGTTAGATTCTCCTGTTTTTATCTTCCTTTAGACTGTGGGTGCAGCTGACTTTTCCGTGATTTCTTGGGAACCTGTATTTGTAAGCCTGTCTGCTCTCATGTTTCTGTTATAGTTTGAATCCTAACAACACTAAAACCTTTTCATTAAAGCTTGTTAGCATGGAGTTTCTATAGGGAGACACAATGCCAGGGGTGTGAAGGTAGGAGCTCAGGTATTTTTTGATTTCTCGCTCACCTTTCTTCCTTATTTTTCCTTTTGTTCCTAAATGCATAGCTGTATCCATTAGGACCCTTATCCTAAATATAAGCCCAAGGCACACTCTTCATAATAATTAGTGATCTTCTGTTTCTCATAGGCACTTAACGATGCCAAACGGGAGCTTCGCTTTCTTTTGGTTTATCTTCATGGAGATGATCACCAGGACTCTGATGAGTTTTGTCGGTAAGTGGATTGATTATTTTCCTTCACTTCTCTGACTCTTTCTGCTGACAGTTTGTAGTCAGCAAGTTGTTCTCATGTCCTTTTCATACCTTTCCACAGCAACACACTCTGTGCACCTGAAGTTATTTCGCTAATAAACACTCGGATGCTCTTCTGGGCATGCTCTACAAACAAACCTGAGGGATACAGGGGTAAGTTACATTTCTTCTGCCTCATTGAGATTGTTGGAGTATCTTTGAAGTAGTCTGGAAATATATGCCATGCCATTTATTACAAGGGTGTTCGTTCTGTGGTAGATACGATGCTAGTTCCTGTTTTATGTTGTGTCATTTAATCCTCTCAGCAGTCCTGAGCAATGTGGTGGAGGGGGTCATAATACCTTCACTTTATGATTTAGGAAACGGGCTCAGAGAGTTTAAGCCACTGGCTGAAGATCACACAATCAGCAAGTTTTAATTTTTTGTTTTTTATTTAACTAAGTTATTTTTTTTTCTGAGATGGAATCTCACTCTGTCTCCCATGCTGGAGTGTAGTGGCATGATCTCGGCTCACTGCAACCTCCACCTTCCGGATTTAAGCGATTCTCCTGCCTCAGCCTCCTGAGTAGCTGTAACTACAGGCGTGCGCTACCACGCCTGGCTAATTTTTTTGTATTTTTAGTAGAGATGGGGTTTCACCATGTGGTCAGGCTGGCCTTGAACTCCTGGACTCAAGTGATCAGCCCACCTCAGCCTCCCAAAATGCTGGGACTACAGGTGTGAGCCACCACGTCCCGCCCTGCCGTAATTAGCAAGTTTTAGAGTACAGCCAGGTCTGCCAGATTCTAAAGCCCATGCTTCATATTCAACATTGCCAAAGCCTGCCACATTCAGAGAAATACCCAGTCTTGGCTAGCAGTTTGCTTTTAATCTTAATGGGCTTTTTACTGAAGAGATTATTCTCTTCATCAGCAATTTTAACAGAGCCCTTACACAGTGGGTCAATTGTTTGAGTACCTTGAGTGCTGATACGGATTTGGAAAGTTCCAATCTTTGCTGACAATAACTGTTCTTTGGAGATAAGTATTTTTAGACAGTTAGTAAAAGATAAAAAGGCATCCAGTGAGGAAAAATGTGGTCATTTTTGCGGCTACTTCTATCCAGCAACCTTTGAGTATATATTAGCATGCCATATACTGTACCATGTCTTGAGAACCAAAGATGTGACAGATGTTGTCCCTGCATCCTGGAATCTTACGCCTAATTGTTTTTAAACATCTAAATGCCTGCATGCATTTTGCCATTCTAATATGGCTTTGCGGGGGTGGGAGGTTGTGAATAGAAGGAAAGTAAGGATTTTTTTTTTTTAATAGAAGTTTATAAAATCTCTTCTTTCACACCATAAAGGAAAACATAGGTAAAACTCTGTTATGGTAAAATCTTGATCATTTAGAAACCAATTTTCGTTTGTTTTTTTTTTTGAGACCGAGTCTCACTCTGTTCCCCAGGCTGGCATGCAGTGGCACGATCTTGGTTCACTGCAGCTTCAAATGATTCTTCTGCCTCAGCCTCGCAAGTAGCTGGATTACAGGCGTGCACCACCACACCCGGCTAATTTTTCTATTTTTAGTAGAGACGGGGTTTCACCATATTGGCCAGGCTGGTCTCAAACTCCTGACCTCAAGTGATCCAACTTCCTTGGCTTCCCAAAATACTGGGATTAAAGGTGTGAGCTACCATGTCCAGCCTCAGTTTTCTATTAATAAGCTCCTTTAGAACCGAAAAACTAACCTTTTTAAGGATAGAAAAAGGATACATAGGGAGAAAGGGTAAAGAAAGGATTAGGCAAGAGAAAAAAAGATGGTGGTGGAGATTATCATCAGTAGCATCCAGCTGAGACTTGAAGCCTTGTGCCGTTTTAGGGCTTGAGCCCTCGTACAGGGAAAAACTGTGCCAGATTCTTTATAGATCTTTTTCCTACCATTAAGGAGACATCCGTGAACTCTGCACCCTTCCCTGGCATCATCACAACAACCACACCACCACAAGGAAAACCTGTCCTATTCTAGTGAAGGACCTAGGGATAGGCATGCAAATGGATAACAAAAACAAAAGATTACAAAACTGGGAGGAACTGGGCATGGTGGCACACTCTTGTAATCCAGTTACTTAGGAGGCTGAGGCGGGAGGATCACTGGGAGAAACTGGGCATGGCGGCACACTTCTATAATCCAGCTAGTCAGGAGGCTGAGGTGGGAGGGTCACTGGAGACCAGCCTGAGCAACATGGTGAGACCCTGGCTCCAAAAAAGAAAAGAAAGAAAGAAACTAGGAGGGGGTAAAAGGGAGAGATTAAATGATACCTCCCGTCTTGCCCAAACAGGATTAAAACAGTTCTCTCTCACTCATTTTAGAAAGTCTGAGAATTGATCTTTTTCACCATCAAGTCCTGCCCTTGATCTCTTGGGTCTTTTTGTCAGTCTCACAGGCTTTACGAGAGAACACCTATCCATTCCTGGCCATGATTATGCTGAAGGACCGAAGGATGACTGTGGTGGGACGGCTAGAAGGCCTCATTCAACCTGATGACCTCATTAACCAACTGACATTTATCATGGATGCTAACCAGACTTACCTGGTGTCAGAACGCCTAGAAAGGTACAAGGGAGTTCCCTTCTGGAACGGGGAGAGACCAGTTGTAAATTTGGAGGGCTGACCTGGGACTCTACGGATCCTGACTTCTCTGCATTGGGCCGCTATTAGCTTTTAGCTTTGCCCATTTATTGTCAAAATATTTACATACTTTGGCCTAAATTACTCTATATCAGAAAATGTGTTCTTAGAGGTTTTCAAAATAAAGACAAGGGCTGGGTACAGTGGCTAACACCTGAAATCCTAGCATGTTAGGAGGCTGAGGCAGGAGGATTACGTGAACCCAAGAGTTCAAGACCATACTGGGCAACAAAGTGAGACCCCATCTCTACAAAAAATAAAAAAATTAGCCAGGCATGGTGGTACATGCCTGTAGTCCCAGCTACTTGGGAGCCTGAGGCAGGAGGATTGCTTGAGCCCAAGAGTTCAAGGCAGCAATGAGCCCTGATTGTGCCTCTTCACTCCAGACTGGATGACAGAGCAGGTCCCTGTCTTTAAAAAATAATAATAAATAAATGAATAAACAAAGGCCTCTATGCTCAAGAATGTACATTATGGCATTTAGAATGGCTGAATATAATATAAAGAACTTAAATGTTAAAAAAAAAGGGGGAATGATTATAACTCCTCTCCAATACATGTTATGTACATTAATCATAGGAAATCCTCAAACCACAAAAAAGCACAAGGAAGAAATTTAAAATCACTGATAATCCTACCACCACATTAACATTGTTATATTTCTTTTTAATTTTATACACACACGTACCCTATATACGTACAGTTTGTTTTTTTTTTGTAAAATTGGGATAATACTTTTTTACAATACTTCTTCATATAAGAATGTATCACAGCCTTTTCCCTCATCATTAAATATTATTCTGCCACATTTTTTTAATTACTGTATAACGTTCTGTTATCTAAATACATCATAATTTAACCAGGCCACTCTTGTTGGATTTTTAGATTATTTTTAGTTTGTTGCTATTATAAATAGCATACATGGAGATAATTTGTTTGCAATTTGTGATGGTTTCCTTAAATTAAAATTAAGGTTCCTGGAAGTGCAGTTTCTGGGTGAGACAATATAAGTGTATTTTAAAGCTTTTGATTTGTAATGCCAATTTGCCCTTAAGAAATTTAGGCAAACTTAAATTTTATGGGAAGCTTTTAATAACGTGTTGAAATGCTTCTTACAAGTTAGAAAAATGCATAATCAGGCCAAGCATGTTGACTCACACCTGTAATCCCAGCACTTCAGGAGGCTGAGGTAGGAAGACCGCTTGAACTCAGGAGTTTGAGGTCATCTTGGACAACATGGTGAAACCCCATCTCTACAAAAAATATAAAAAGTAGCTAGGCGTGGTGGCACACATCTGTAAGCTAAGGTGGGAGGATTGCTTTAGCCTAGGAGGTTGAGGCTGCAGTGAGTCATGATCACACCACTACATTCTAGCCTGGGTGACAGAGCAACACCCTGTCTCCAAAAAAAAGGAAAAATGCAAGCTCAAAACCCTATAAATAAAGTGTTGTTTTAACTGCGTAAAAAAATGTATAGAAGAGGAAACTTTCTGAGGTAACTGAAATGTTCAGTCTTGACAAAGTGGTGGTTATGTGGTTAAATTTATCAAAATTCATTGAATTGTACATTTAAGATCTGTGCATTTCACTGCATGTAAATTTTATCTTAATTTTTAAAGAAAGTATAAAGTAAGAATGTTTTATCTGTTCAGCTATTTTGATTGGCTAAATATTTTGGCTAAGAGAAAACAAAAATTTGTTGGGGAGAAGATAGATATGCCAAATGTTACAGTGTTTTATCTTTGATTATTGAGTCTCTGAATAACTGAAAACTCTACATATTTGAGATCTGCTACAATCTGTATGGGTGTATATATATATGTGTGTGTGTGTTTTGGTTTTATGAGAGCAGTACAAAAATGCAGTAACCCAAAATGGGGTTGATGTAAAATATGATGTTGATGATCCCTTCATAATAACAGTGCTGTGTTACGTTTGTTAGAATTAGGGGAAAAGTTTTATTTTAAAAGCAGAGAGGAAAGCTTGCTGTCTACTTTTCGCCAAATTAAACTGAGAAAAAAGGTTATTCAGATTCTGCCATGCTTTGCTTTTTGAATCCCTTATGGCAGTGTGAAATAGTCATCTGCTAAGAATATCAACATTTCTACACACACACACACACACACACACACACACACAGAGAGAGAGAGAGAGAAAGAGAGAGAGAGAGAATTTCAATATAAGAAAACAGAACTTTTGTGAGAGTGCTGTTTTTCTTCTCTTGCTTTCAATCTGTTCACAGAGAAGAAAGAAACCAGACCCAGGTGCTGAGACAACAGCAGGATGAGGCCTACTTGGCCTCTCTCAGGGCCGACCAGGAAAAAGAAAGAAAGAAACGGGAGGAGAGGGAGCGTAAGCGGCGGAAGGAGGAAGAGGTGCAACAGCAAAAGCTGGCAGAGGAGAGACGGCGGCGGGTAATGGACCTGTGGCTTTGTTCCCTGTGGTTCCCAAACTGCCAAGACTATGCCATCTTGGTCTTAAGTGTGAAAGGAAAGCATCATAGCCATCTTAAACAGACTAATAGAAAAAAAAAGAAAAAACTAGAACATGTTTGGATTATGGGTTATTTAAATTTTTCATACAATTTAAATATTCATTCTTTTTTTTAATAAAAATTTTAAAAAAAAGACAAGCTTTGCCATATTGGCCAGGCTGCTCTTGAACTCCTGACCTCACATGATATACCTGTCTCGGCCTCCCAGAGTGCTAGGACTACAGGCGTGAGCCACCATGCCTGGCCCTAAATATTCATTCTTAATACCAGTACTAGCTAATTTGGTGTTTTGCTCATTATCTTTTTATTTTTGTTTTGTTGTTTTTGTTCCCTAGCAGTCAGATTGAGACACACATTATCTTGTTTGATTATGTATTACCACTTACCTATAACCAGTGTCTTTTAACCATTTCCTTTTTCTTTCTTTTTTTTGAGACAGTTTTGCTCGTTGCCCATGCTGGAGTGCAATGGCATGGTCTCGACTCACCGCAACCTCTGCCTCCGAGGTTCAGGTGATTCTCCTGCCTCAGTCTCCCAAGTAGCTGAGATTACAGGCATGTGCCACCACACTCAGCTGATTTTGTATTTTTTAGTAGTGACGGGGTTTCTCCGTGTTAGTCAGACTGGTCTCTAACTCCTGACCTCAGATGATTCACCTGCCTCTGCCTCCCAAAGTGCTGTGATTACAGACGTGAGCCACTGGGACAGGCCTATTTGGGGTTTTTTTTGTTTGTTTCTTTTTTATCCTTCTTTCTTTATTTTTTTATTTGGCTCAGGATATTATGTGATACCATGTTTTTTTTTTTCTTTTAAGAGATGGGTCTCACTGTGTTGTCCAGGCTGGAGTGCAGTGGCTATTCACTAATGCAGTCATAGCATACTACACCCTCAAACTCCTCCTGGGCTCAAGCATTTCTGCTATGGCCTCTCAAGTAGCTGGAACTATAGACACACGCCATGGCACCCTGCTCCCTTTCCCTTTTTTCTCAATTAGTTAAATACCTAGACATAGTCAATAAATAATACATGAGATGCAATAATACTTTGAATTTATTTTGTTTTTGACTGTTCCCAATGGGTTTTTCTTAGAATACTTAGTCATTAATTTTTCTTCTGACTGCATGATAAAGCTACATGGTCATTGTATTTATTTCTTGAGCCATACCCTAACCTTTGCTTTGTGTCTCTGCAGAATTTACAAGAGGAAAAGGAAAGGAAGTTGGAATGCCTGCCCCCTGAACCTTCCCCTGATGACCCTGAAAGTGTCAAGATCATCTTCAAATTACCCAATGATTCTCGAGTAGAGAGACGATTCCACTTTTCACAGTCTCTAACAGTAAGGACCACCTAAGTTTTGTTAAGTGTATGTAGCATCTGGGCTATAGATTTGGAGCTTTTACTGACTCTTGAGAGTGGTATTGGAGTATCTGCTACTCTAATGAACAGGGAACAGAGAAAGAGAGAGTGAGAGAGAGATAGGTATGCCATCAGTGGATACCAGGAAGAGTACAGTAGACTGCTGTAGGCCACTTCGGTTCTAGCTTCCATCTCAAAGCACTTTTTAAGTTTTTGTTTAATCATATTTGGGCTCTGCTAAGAAAAAAAGGTACCTTACATAAAAGTCCCACAAAAGACTTACTTGTTTGAAGATGGGAGGCTCTTCCATCTCTCCTCTTGCATTGATTTCAGAATCCCACCATAACCCCTGCTCCGTAGAAAAAGCTCTGTCTCCAGTGACCTCAAAGCACTGGGATGACATATCTGAATACAAGTGCACTTGCAGTTTGGATGCAGTGTCTCTCCCTTTCTTCTAACTTAGCCCAAAAGAAGCCCCATTTTCTGAGGCCACTTTGTGTATGTGATAGTCATGTAATAGTGTTTGTCATTTCCACATGGAAGTCATTAAAAGCAGAAACTCAGAGTCTCACAGCATGAGGATCAGAATTTCATTCTTCCAGGGTTACTAGATGTTTCCTTGGTCAATTTACTTAATTTCTAAGCCTCAATTTCTTCATCTGTACAATGGGTTTAATAATAGGCACTCCCTAGTAGGATTGTTGTTAAGATTAAATTATCAACATTGTGCCTAGCTCCTAGGATTCTGCGGTTTCCCTGATCACTCAGAATAATCAAAGGTAAAACCTCATGATTAAAAGAGGATGCACTATAGTCAGGTGAGGCTGGGTAGTACATTCATTGCTTCTGCTTCTTTAACTGGTGAACACTGGGCAAGTTACAAAACTTTCACAGGGCCTCAGATTTCCCATTAGTGAACTGGGACTATAATCTGCCCTCTAATAAGTTTAAACTGAAGATAGGTATGTCATACACTGAGCTAGATACTCTAGGGTTCATTTAGATGAGTGAGACATGGTTTTGGAATTCATGGAGTTTATTGGCCAATACAGAATGTAAGACTCAGAGAACTAATACAGAATTGAAGTTATAAGGCATTCTGGTGAGAGAGAAGCAACTAGCTTCCTTGTTTTATTTCTCTCTCGCTTATGCATTTATTTATATTGGGGGAAGTGCTCATGCCTCTTAACTTTGTTTGTTTTGAGACAGAGTTTTGCCTTGTCACCCTGTCTGGAGTGCAGCGGCACTATCTGGGCTCACTGCAACCTCTGCCTCCTGGGTTCAAGCGATTCTCCTGCCTCAGCCTCCCAAGTAGCTGGGTTTACAGGTGCCCACCACCATGCCTGGCTAATTTTTATAATTTTTTAGTAGAGATGAGGTTTCACCATGTTGGTCAGGCTGGTCTAGAACTCATGATCTCAGGTGATTCTCCTGCCTCGGCCTCCCAAAGTGCTGGGATTATAGGTGTGAGCCACTGCACCCAGCCCCATGTCTCCAACTTTGGATTTTTAAATTGAGATAACATGAATGTGCCTCACACAGTACCCACCACGTAGTAGGTGGTTAGAGTTAATTTCCTTCCCCTGGTTTTCTCTGTTTCCTAACTATGGGTTTGTATATATATTTTAGGTTTCATGTTCTCTAGTAATTTTGCTATTGTACACACAAGCTACATGGAGTTTCTACCCCAAAAATTCTGATAGATAAAACTATATTTGAAAAACCTAACAAAAATTTATTCTCCTCAGAGTTTTGGAGGAAAAATCTGTTAGAATTGTGGAACAGAATAGGCTTGTGGCCAAAAGGGAACCAACCATTCATTAACTATTTGATCCTTAAAGACTTTTAGATGGGTTCCTTTTAAAAAAAGAACATTATGACCACCTGAGATTAGTCTAAGAGAAAGGCTTGGTCATAAATGGGGCTTAGAGATGGAAAGACATGTAAAGAAACAGTACCCTGGTAGTGCTGGCCTGTAATTTAACATTCACAGATGGCCTGGCACAGTGGCTCACACCTATAATCCCAGCACTTTGGGAGGCCGAGATGGGCGGATCACCTGAAGTTGGAAGTTCAAGAGCAGCCTGGCCAACATGGTGAAACCCCATCTCCACTAAAAATACAAAAATTAGTTGGGCATGGTGGCGTGCGCCTGTAATCCCAGCTACTCGGGAGACTGAGGCAGGAGAATCACTTGAACCCAGGAGACAGAGGTTGCAGTGAACAGAGATCATGCCATTGCACTCCAGCCTGGGTGACGAGCGAAATTCCATCTCAAAAAAAAGACCTTGTGTCATCTTTCTGTGAACTTGGTCCTTCATAAATAATCTTGAGGAGTGACAGATTTGTGGGTAATGCTTGGCTCTGGAGAGTAGTGAAATGTTAAGATAAAAGGCGTACACTACAGAAAACTCTCCAGGTCCCGTGAGTGGCTAGAAAAGAGGCAGCTGACTTTGTTTTAAATGAATATATAAGAGATCCAAAGCCCAGAACTAATTTTTCTGTCCATTGCAAACCAAAAGGGACCTCTGGTAGTAATGTAATCTGTTTCCTGATGGTTATCAACCCTTTGTCATTGGTAAATAAAAAATGCCGGCTGGGTGCAGTGGCTCATGCCTGTAATGCCAGCACTTTGGAATGCCAAGGCGGGCAGATCACTTAAGGCCAGGAGTTAGAAACCAACCTGGCCAACATTGTGAAACCACATCTCTACTAACAAAAATTAGCTGGGCGTGGTAACGCGCACCTGTGGTACAGCTACTCCGGGAGTCTGAGACATGAGAATGGCTTGACCCTGTGAGGCAGAGGTTGCAGTGCAGATCTTGCGACTGCATTCCAGCCTGGTCGACAGAGTGAGACTCCATCTCAAAAAAAAAAAAAAAAAAAGCCAAATTTGTACCAGTGTTAGGGATTCTCAAGAAGTGATTAAAAAGGAATCAGAAAGTAATTTTTTGGCCAGGCGCAATGGCTCACGTCTGTAATCCCAGCACTTCGGGAGGCCAAGGTAGGTGAATCACCTGAGGTCAGGAGTTTGAGACCAGCCTGATGAAACTGTGTCTCTACAAGAAAATACAACAATTAGCCAGGCATGGTGGTGTGCACCTGTAATCCCAGCTACTAGGGAGGCTGAGGTAGGAAAATCGATTGAACCCGGGAGGCAGAGGTTGCAATGAGCCGAGATCATGCCACTGCACTCCAATCTGGACAACAGAGCAAGAATCTGTCTTTAAAAAAAAAAAAAAGTTTTTTTCACTCTTAAATAAAACCCATATAGGTTTCATACCAAGAATAGTTGGTGTTAGTCTAATTGATGCATCTTGAGAAAAGAAAGAGTGAACATTAATGGGAATTGCAAAAAGAGAAGGAAACTGAAAATGAGTGAGGTTGATAGACTAAAATGTGAAAAGTTTATAAAATCATGAATGGATTAGATGAGAGGAACATGGATTTACTATTTAAACTCTGGAATTATAGCCCTTTAAAAATCTCTAAAGAGGGCAACATGGCAAGACTGTGTCTCTATAAAAAATTTTAAAAATTAAGCAGGTATGATGGTGTACACATGTGATCCCACTTTCTTGGGAAGCTGAGGCAAGAGGATTGCTTGAACCTGGGAGGTCAAGGGGCTGCAGTGAGTCATGTGTTTGCACCACTGCACTCCAACCTGGGCGACATAGCGAGACCTGCCTCAAAAAAAAAAAAAAAAAAAAAAAAAAAAAAAAAAATTCCCTAACAAGGTAAGTTTAAGAAATAAAGGAAGGACTGCTTCACACAGAGGGGGATAAAACCCAGAGAATTCATCATTCTGAGAGGTGTAACAAAAAGAAAATAGGAATAAATTCCTCCCAAAAATGAAAAATAACTTGAATGGCATGTTTCTCATCTTTGGGGTTGATCTGAAAAAGGTTGGCAGAATTGTTGTTAGAAGTAGAATGCTAGATGTAGAAGGCCACAGAGCAGAGACAGGGAGAGACAACAGTGGCCTGTTCCACAGGCATCTCACACACTTAGCATCATGGACTCTCCTGATACTGCCTCCTCTCAGTAAGGATTTTACCTGTACCTGTCAGAGCAGGGGGAGGAGGGCATTCCCACAGAGATGAGATTCATATCACTTGTCAGATCTTGATCATGTGAAACAGTGTCCACACGTAGGGGCAGGTGCAGGAAAGCCAGAACCCAACTGGCCCAAGGTGGGATGTCAAAGCCAGAATGGGGTAAGGAGTCTGTGTATAAGAAGGTAGGGTTTTTTTTTGTTTTTTTTGTTTGTTTGTTTGTTTTTTAAAGATGGGGTTTCTCCATGATGGCCAGGCTGGTCTTGAACTCCTGACCTCAGGTGATCCACCCACCTTGGCCTCCCAATGTGCTAGGATTACAGGCGTGAGCCACCGCGCCCGGCCTAAAGGTAGGGGGTTATGTGGGGAGGGGAATGATTTTTATATGTATTTTTTTTTGTAGATGCAGATGCAGATTCAGGGACACACAAATACATGTACACATGCTCTCTTGCTCTGTCCATAGAGAATGCCTAGGAGCAGCAACTCCTCAATAGCGGAAGAACCAGGGCTCCTTGGAGAAATGACTGATTCTGGGGCTGAGGGAGGGAAAATAAAAGGTCAGACTGGGCACAGTGGCTTGCACCTGTAATCCTTTCACTTTGGGAAGCCAAGGCAGAAGGATCCTGTGAGCCCAGCAGTTAGAGACCAGCATGGGCAGCATAGAGAGATGCTGCACCCACCCCCCAGCCCTACCTCGTCTCTACAAAATACACAAAAAGAACCTGGAACACTTTGTGCCAGAAAGCAAGGAATTGTTCAGAGAATGATGGGGACATGTCAGAAAGGCACAGAAGCCTGGCACATTGAGGCTGACTCCGTCTGGCACAGTTTGAACATTAAATAATGATAGTAACATTGTAACCTATTGAATAAGTAGGAAATCATGAATATATGTTGATTTAAATAAATACATTTGAAAGTTTGAGGAACAGACCAGCTTCATAGTTTCGAAGTACCTCCCCACAAAATACTCATCAATTACAAAGAGGAAACTAACTTAACAGTGAAAAGACCTGGCAGATACCACCATAGACAAGTGACCAAAGTGAACATCATAGGTAATGGAACAAATTGAAACTGTGCTCCTGAATAGGATGTATTGAGTAGAATACAGCAGCATTTCTCTAATATTCATGCCAAAGACACACAACCAGAGTCTAATTGTGAGTAAACACCAGAGAAATACATTGAAAGACATTTATAGAATAACCAACTGGCAATTTTTTAACATTTCAGGGTCATGAAAATCAATGAAAGACTGAGGATTTGTTCCACACTTAAGAGATTCGACAGATCAGTGCAACACATTTATTGATTGATTGTATTTTTTTTGTCCGTAGGTTATTGGGGTACAGGTGGTGTTTGGTTACATGAGTAAGTTCTTAGTGGTGATTTATGAGATTTTGGTGCACCCATCACTCAGGTAGTATGCACCCTATTTATAGTCTTTTATCCTTCACAACCCCTCCCACTCTTCCCCTCAAAGTCCATTGTATCATTCTTATGCCTTTGCGTTCTCATAGCTTAGCTCCCATGTATCAGTGAGAACATACGATGGTTGATTTTCCATTCCTAGTTACTTCACTGAGAATAATAGTCTCCAGTCTCATCCAGGTCACTGCAAATGCCGTTAATTCATTCCTTTCTATGGCTAAGAAGTATTCCATCATATATATATATACACACACACCACAGTTTCTTTATCCACACGTTGATTGATGGGCTTAAAACTGGATCCTTTTGCTATTATATAAAAGATAATTGGCAAAACTTTGGGGCCTAAATAGTAAGATAATGTATTGTAGAAATAAAGTGTCAGTTACATTTCCTGACTTTGAGGGTAAAGTTGTGCTTATACAGAAGATTGTCCTGTGATTCTGTGATCACCTCAGAATACTTGAGGGCATGTGTCTTACAGTTGGCACTTCACTCGCAACTGATTTAAAGAAAAATTTTTCTGTAACTTTGTGATTATTTCTAAGTTTTTTAGCATTTTATTAGACACGTCAAAGAAGAAACCGATTAATTCAGAATAGGACTAGTGTTGGGCTTGTATAATTTCTTTTAAAAGGGCTGGCCCACGTATATGCCATGGGAAATGAAAAGATCTAGAATTACAATGTAATGTGATTCTTTCATATAGAGTCATCCTGGGGAGAAGTGGGGGATATTTGACTTCATAGTTGCGTGTGTGTGTGTGTTTCTTCATATAGAATCATCCTGGGTAGAGTTGGGGGATATTTGACTTCATAGCAGTGTTGTGGGTGTGTGTGTTTCTCTTTTTCTCACCACCATTCTTTTTCTATATGACCTTTCTGCAGGTAATCCACGACTTCTTATTTTCCTTGAAGGAAAGCCCTGAAAAGTTTCAGATTGAAGCCAATTTTCCCAGGCGAGTGCTGCCCTGCATCCCTTCAGAGGAGTGGCCCAATCCCCCTACGCTACAGGAGGCCGGACTCAGCCACACAGAAGTTCTTTTTGTTCAGGACCTAACTGACGAATGACATTTTTTCTTCTTCTCCCCTCCTACCCCAGTCCCTAAAAGAAGTGGGAAAAAAATAAAAAAAACAGCAACAACAAAACAGAAAAAAAAAAAAGAGAGAGAAATTCCTATTATTATTATTATTATTATAATACAATATTTTTTTTAAAAGACTGCTGCATCCTTAGGAAGGATCAGAAACCATGCTGCCCACAAGAGTCACAACCTGTGTGTGCGCACGCAAGGTTAGCAATGAACGTGCCCACTCAGCAAGCCAACCCTTCCAATGGCCTCTGCACACACATCTTCCAGCAAACAGACTTTCTTCACGTTCAACCCATCCATTGTCCCATTTGGGAAGGGGACATTCCCACTAGTTCTCATTCATTCTTGCTTTTATGGAAACTAAAAGTGAAAAACCTCCATCAACCAGCTACTTGCAGCATCTCCTAAGGACTTGCTTCTCCTACCTCTGGGGAAGAGAGGGAAGAAAAAGCACAGAGCAGAGAAGCAGAGATGTTCCTTGAACTGCCCATAATTTTTCGATAACTTTGTTTCTGTTTTGTAACGACCAAAGGAATGAGGCTGACATAGGTGTTTTTTTTCTTTCTTCTTTTTTTTTTAACTGGCAGAAACTTTTATTTTTAGACAGAGTCTTGCTGTGTCACCCAGGCTGGAGTGCAGTGGTGCAATCTCAGCTCATTGCAACCTCTGCCTTCCCAGTTAAAGCGATTCTCCTACCTCAGCCTCCCAAGTAGCTGGGACTACATTCGCCCGCCACCATGTCCAGCTATTTGTTTTTGTATTTTTAGACACAAAGTTTCACTATGTTGGCCAGGGCTGGTCTTGAACTCCTGACCTTGTGATCTGCCTGCTTCGGCCTCCCAGAGTGCTGGGATTACAGGTGTGGGCCACCGCACCCGGCCAGAAACTCTTTAATCAGAGTTTTTTCCAACTCTAAAACAAAACCCCATTTCCCCCTTAAACTCAGTTCCTCGGGAACAGAGAAGTTTGCAATGATCTCAACTCCACATCATCTGGTGACCCCAATTTTGTAGGACTAAGACATTTCCCAAGAGTTCTGCCCCATCAGCCAGTGAGGACAAGAGTTCTTCAGTACGGCCCAGCTCAAGGACACCTAGGCTTGCTTGTAGGTCTGACAAAGCACAGAACGTTGAATAGATGACCTGGGACACCCAGGCCCGGCAGAGGGTTTCATTGAGGCCCACCTAGCCTATGCCATTTCGTTCAAGTACCCTGACCCGGCGCTCATCTTCCCTGGCATTCTCTGTTATCCACCAACTCTTCTGTGCATCTCAGCTTCTACTTCCATGAACTTGTAAACATCAAAAGGTCCAACATCCTGGAATGCATCAGGAGAGTTGGGGGCAGGGCAGCTTCCGAAACCACACTTTCTACCAGTATTAAGAGAAAGTGGGGAAATTGTCCAGAGATCATGAGATGCATCCCAGGCAGTGTTCTCATGTGAGAGGGTAGGGAGACCAAAAACAAGCTGCTGTAAACCCCTGCCACGTCTGGCGCGCGCGCTAGGAAAGCTTGACAAGCATAGTCGCACAGTGCTAGTAGGGCTAGGACTCTTCATCTTTTTCTTCTAGGGCCAAGAGAAGAGAGCCACAGAAACTCACCGCACCTGGTGGCCATACGCCGAAATGCACACTTTGCTACAGGAAGCCAGTGCCCTATCAACTTGACATTTACCGAACATCTCAACAGCAGACCAGAACTAGAAAACAGCTTCTGGTAGTAAACACGGTCTGAGACCCAAATAAGGCCCCCCATGTCCTTCAAAACCCAGACTCTACAGGCTGAATGTCCAGCTTCTTCCTCCAAGACAGAACTGCTCTCAGCCCACGAATTCTCTCTGGGACTATCTACAAAATTGAAGAGGAAACCCACAGAATCCAAAACTTCTTCATATAGCTGGGCTCAGGAAGAAAGCCACCAACTGAAGGCAACTCAGGAGGGAAAAACCAAGGCTGGCAGAGCCCCTGGGCCTGTTTTCTAAGCAGCCACCCTTCCCAACAAGAGCAGAGGTGCCCTTCACCATAACCCCCAGTCCTTTAACTTCTGGCTGGGCCAGTGATTCTCCTCCCCAGTCTGCGGCCCACCTGGAAACTGGCTGTGCTACTTTAGGGAGATAGGAAGGACAGGATGACAAGAGACAGGACACTAGCGAGTGGCTGGGCCAGGTGGCCCCATTTCCTGAAACCAAGATGGCTGCCACTGCTGCCCAAGCCCTCAAAGGCGGACAGGCGTCACATGCAGCACCAGCACACAAGTAGCAAGACCAGGGGAGGGGACCCTAAGTGTCCTCTCCACAGGGAGGTTGCTATGTACAGGGACAGGAGGGAGAATTTGGCCAGGTGCACCCCCACTGCATCTCATTCAACCAGGAGATCAAACTGCTCAGCAGCTTCAAACTCGGCATTCATGGCCACAGCCCGTTCATCCAGCTCCGATTTCAGTATCTCTGGCATCTTCTTTCGTTTGTTCCTCAGGTGGTGGAGAGATTCCAGGGAGAGTCGTGTCTGTGGTCCAAGGCTTTGCACTAACCCTGGGGACCTCAGCGAATTTTGAGCACACCACTGGTGAGACTCCGGACAAATCATCTACCCCCAGCAGCCCACTGAAGCCAAAGCAGGACTGGCGGCCTGGGGTGGAGGTGGAGGCAGAGCCCAGGGTCTCCAGCTGGCTGTAGGAATGCCTGATTTTCTTAAACGTTTCCAAGTCTGGCATCCAGCTCTCTCTCCTTGGAGCTGGACTCAGCCTCAGGGTTGAGCACGGGCGAGGTGTTGGGAGTGGCAGGGATGCTGTATATCTTGGAAGGGTCCTCCTTAGTCAGCTCCCTGCAAGGGGACTTGTTTTCCTTCTCCAAGAAAAAGGCAATCCTCCAAGAAAAAGTCATTCCTGCGAGGCGAGTGAACAGCTGGGACCTCTACAGCATGGGCCACGATCTTCTTTAAGACGATGGGCTTTCTGATTGCAGTCACACTGGGTGTCTTCAGCCAGATTTCAGGGGGGATGCTTGGGAGATCAGAACCTGATTTCCATTGGGACCTCCGCACAGACTTAATAGGAGATGGGGTCCTTGGCCCGGAGCGCTGAGCGGCCCCTCCGGACCGCGTTTGCCTCCCAGACATAACTAGGCTCTGTATCGAGCTCCTCCAGCGCCGCCGCCCCGGGCGCATGCCAACCAGGAGAGCCACTCGCTGCAAGAAACTTTTGATTTCTATTTTTCTTTTTCTTTGATGAAGAGCCAATTCTTTAAACCCATGAGTTTATGCCCTGGGCTCCTTTAGCCCACAGTAGTGTAATAAAAGTGCTCCGGGCTGGTTTGTGCTTATTTCTGCCATTGTCCCTCTCACGTTCCCAGAGAGGAAATTCTTTTTGGTCCAACTCTTGCTGTCCTTATCACTTGTGCACCCCACTTGGAGCAGTGAGAGGAAATCTGGGTTTGTGGCCCCATAGTGGCTGTGTATGTAAAGATACACAACTGCATCTTTTCCTTGGAGTCTGTACCAGGTGGTGGTTATGGGGTCTAAACCAAAGGATGGCAGTTCTTCATTCCTCTTCAGACATGTGCATGCTGCTCCTCCCAGCCCTGGGCTTTCCTGAATTGCCAAGTCTGGTGCCTTTCCAAAGGACTAGCAGGGCCTGTGGTGGAGCCAGCAGAACCACAGGAGAGTGCCCTGCCTGTCTCAGTGGAAGTGTATTACTGTTTTAAGGATAGAAGCAGAGGACTTGAAGGGAGCCAAGACAGAACTCCCAGCCTGTGTGAACTATTGGAAGGCACATTTTCGTTTCTGATGCAGCCACCTTCTGGAGGCAGCTTTTATCCTTTCTATTGCTGTGTTGAAGTAATAGGGCTTTTTTTAAACCTCTGGATGTCTCGTCTGTGGTTGAGTTTATGGTAATGGGTACATGGGTTAAGCCATGTATTAACAGATGCCATTGTGCTCTGACAAGTATTCCAAAGTGTTCTCTAGCTAGACTGGTGCAGGCTCGTTGTACCACTGCAACTGACTGACATTACTGTAGTTCCTGGCATGCTGTGAGGACGGGGGTTCAGATCAACATAAAGCATAACTTGTTAGAATTGTAGTCTCCAAAGCCTTTCTCTCTTGCTTAACTAAAACCTAAGGACCACTGTTTTTGGTAGCAATTCTATGGTTACTATCCTCTGCAGTCCTTAGTTGTTGGGGTAAAGCCCATGTGGCAGAGTAAGGGACCCCACAGAAATTAACCTGGAGAGCCCGAGAAATTTTCAGTGGCCTTGGCACAGCTGTCTAGAACACCATCTCTAGGAAAATTTAGTTCTATCCCTGGCTCTCTGTTCTACTTTCTTTTCTGCTGTCCCAAGGCCACATAAGCGGGAATTACTATCTGACTATTGTCAATAAAACGTATCTGGAGTGAACAGCAGGATAACCCATGTTCTCCATCTAAAGCTGACTTTATGTGAAATCTGCTTCCTGCTGACAACCATGCAGAGGAATTTTTCCACTTAACTCAGAGCCTCCCTCCCTGTCTGGAATTCACAGCTGCTCCCTGGCAGCACACAGGAGAGTATTAAGGACATTTGTGAGGCAAGGTACACTCTATAGGTATCTCGTCCACACCTCTTTGGGGAAGTTAGGATTTTTTTTCCATAATTCAGTCTCATCTTACTCCACAATGTGCACTTTATGCCTCTTGCCTTTAGATAACAGTTGTTCAGTGAAGGAAGTCAGCTGCCCCAGTATTAAGAAGGGTCTCCCTTTATGTGAGTACAACTGTTGGGATGGCCTACCCATTTACTTTAGGTTTCAAGAGGCTTCACCAGGAGCACATGCCCCTGTCTAGTCCCATTTGAAACAGTTCTGCTTTACTGAGACCCTAGGCCTGTCTCCTTGGTGACCCTAGTGCTCCTGCCTAGGTGCCATTTTCTTTCCTCCTAAGTCAGATACGGGCTGCACATTTTGTCAATGCCAGTACAATCTGTGTTACTCCCAAGGACTTTTGGAAGTTTGATAGGACCTGCGAAGGAGAAAACACTTGAGAAGCTGGCGATCTGCACACATTTGCTCATTTCCACATCACTTCTGGGATATTTCAGCTATTGTTTCCAAATGGCAAGTCAACTAAAAACACTTGTTTCAAGTTTTGTTCTGCACTCCCAAGATGCAGCTGAATAACCATGGAAGTGACCAAGCAAAGACATCTGATTGGAGTCAGTTGAATATTTGTACCTTCAGTGGGCCCCTTCTGGTCTTTTCTTCCACTTCTGCAGAATTTCCTGCAGCAATTATTAATTTCTCCTTGCTTGTCTCCACCATTATATTTGAGTAAGAGATGGCCAGAGGGTAATACTTATCTCTGAAAAACGAAGCTAAAAAGAACCTAGAACCTTCAACTGAGCATTTGTGAAAATTGCTAATGGTGCCAAGGCCAAGCAAAGAGTTTCAGAAAATGAGAAGAGTGATAACCCCCAGAATGCAAAATCAGGGGCATCGTCCTCTGGTGCTCCACTCTACAGCTGGTTTTTTAGGACTTGTGAGGAACGCAGCAACGGAAATCCATCCACAAAGGATGCAGTGCCCCAACTTGTACTGCACCTGGATAGTTATGTGATAATTTACTGAAGAAATCTAGTGTACTTCAAATTTTTTTCATAAAAGTTTACATTGTATTGTAGGTTAACATTAAATGTTTTATAACAAAAATTTCATAACAGGCTGTGGGTCTTTCTGTGTAGGACAGATGTGGTAGATAATTTTCTGTGTGTGAAGGAGAGGTTGAAAACCACCGGAAGGGAACAGCATGGCGTGGCATTGCCAAGAAGGAAGGGAGAATCAAAGAGAAGGACGGAGTTAGGTCTTCTCTGTTGTATCCCTGTGGAAAATTAGCAACTTAGTATGATGGAGGGAGAAAACAGCAGGTCTGGGTTCAAATTTGGGCTCTCTGGTTTGTCAGCTTTGCAACCTCAGGCAAATTCTGTAGCTTCCCTGAACTTGAATTTCCCCAACTATAAATGAAGATAATGCCATTCACCTCAGGTTTATAGATTAAATCAAATGTATATGAAGCTTCTGATATATAGATGTCATTAAGTGTTTGCTCCCCTTCTATGGGAGTGTGTCTTATAAGAATATTTTCTTGCAAGAGTAACTTTTCTTTTTTTCATTTTTCTTTATTTTTGAGACAAAGTCTTGCTCTGTCACCCAGGCTAGAGTGCAGTGTCATGATCTCGGCTCACTGCAACCTCCACCTCGCAGGTTCAAGCGATTCTCTTGCCCTCAGCCTCCCAAGTAGCTGGGACTACATGTACATGCCACCACGCCCAGCTAATTTGTGTATTTTTAGTAGAGACGGGGTTTCACCATGTTAGCCAGGAGGATCTCGAGATCCTGACCTTAGGTGATCCACCCACCTCGGCCTTTCAAAGTGCTGCGATTACAGGCATTAGCCACCACGCCTGGCCAATAACTTTTATTTTCTTTTTTGTTTTTGTTGTCGTTTGTTTTTTGTTTTTTTTTTGTTGTTGTTGTTGTTGTTTTGTTTTTATAATTTATTTTATTTAACAATCTAGGAAGTTCGCAGCCATCAGCAGTTCTAGTGCAATTTCAGGTGCAATTGGGGATTCAGGAATCTCAGTGGAGCTGTTAGTGTAGCGAACCTTGTACGTAAAATACATGCATACTTTTGATAGCACATGTGAAGGTGTCTCTCTAAAATTGACCCCATTGGTTTCATTCTCAGCAAATTGACCTGGGCCACTCAACATGGCTTTTATTGTGCCTGATGTTAACGCATGTTCTCTTTTTACAATAAATTCATGGCCATCAGATGATAGCAATTTGACATACATGGCATCAGGGCCTTCACAGCCACCATAGGTTTTCTCCTCTCCATCCATTTTGTTCTTATGAAAAATTCTACTTTGCTTCCCCAGGAACTTTAGTAGTTTCTCGTCAGCCTGGCAGCCACCGCAGCTGGGTCCCCGCGTACCGCCACAGCCCCTATTCCAGGGCCCTGTTTTTTGGGTTTTTTTTGGAGACAGAGCCTTGCTCTGTCACCAGGCACCAGGCTGAAGTGCAGTGGCGCCATCTCAGCTCACTGCAACCTCCACCTCCCAGGTTCAAGCAATTCTCCTGCCTCAGCCTCCCAAGTAGCTGGAACTATGGATGCAAGCCGCCACACCCAGCTAATTTTTGTATTTTAGTAGAGACGGGGTTTCACCATGTTGGCCAGGATGGTCTTGATCTTGTGACCTCGTGATCTGCCCGCCTCGGCCTCCCAAAGTGTTGGGATTACAGATGTGAGCACCGCGCTCCGCCAACACTTGGTTTTAAGTTCTGACTCTGGCCATGACTGGCCAAGTGACTGGCTTTAATTCCATAGACCTACATTTCATCTGTAAAATAGAGTTGATCATGGCATTGCTGTGAAGATGAAATGAATCGCTGTTGCAGAATGCCTGGCACATAGTAGGTGTTTGGAATACCTCCTGTTGCTGTTTTCAAAACAGTTGTAGCTTACTACTGAAGAATTACCCTAGATGTGGCTAAGTGCCTGGCATTTTTTCCTTTGTACCTCCCTCTGGTGTGGCAGGCAGAGCTCCATATGTACTTTTACCCTGATGTAGCCTTGGGCCCCCAGGGTCCCTCACATGTGTGAGCTCGGCCACTGCTCTGCTGAGCCCCTCCCCGTCTTCCTTCCACCCTTTCCTGTCTGTCCGTCCTCGCTAACAAAATGATGCCCCAAAACTCCCAGGTTTCTTCCCCTTTAACTGATCCCTTGAAGATGCCACTTCAAAAAACCCTTCAGCAAAAACAAAAAAGAAAAGAGAAAAAAAAAAAGAAAAAAAAAACTTCAGCAAAGACCACTCATTTTCCCATGGATCTGACACGAGGAGGAAGAATCTGTTTTTGTTTGTTTGTTTGTTTTTTGAGATAGAGTCTCACTCTGTCGCCCAAGCTGGAGTGCAGTGGCATGATCTCAGCTCACTGCAACCTCCACCTCCCAGGTTCAAGTGATTCTCCTGCCTCAGTCTCCTGAGTAGCTGGGATTACAGGCACACGCCACCATGCCCAACTAATTTTTGTATTTGTAGTAGAGATGGAGTTTCACCATATTGGTCAGTCTGGTCTTGAACTCCTGACCTCATAATCTCCCCACCTCGGCCTCCCAAAGTGCTAGGATTACAGGCATGAGCTGCTGCAACCGGCTAGGATCTGTATTTCTTTTCTGCCACTTTGATGTGTGGTCCTGAAGAACAGTGCTGAAGAGCATTCCATCTGCTTGTACTACTTTGTCCTGTTCTGCTTGCTACTAGCCATTCTCCAGAAGTTGGCAACTGATATATATATTTTTTATACTTATTAAAGCCTTACTCAAAACAGTAGGTATTTTTACCACCACTGGCAACCTAGATGACTCTCACATCTACATACGCGGATTCCCTGAAATTCTGGCTTTACTGTTTCTGATTTAACTTGCGTGAAAGTGTGATGGAGACTTCAGAGTCAAATCTAGATTCGAAATTGTTCTGCTGCTTGCTGACAATGATATTTGTTGACCTCAGAACCTGTTTCCTCACCCCTAAATGTTACAGTAGCACATCCTTGTAAAGTTGGGGTGCTGTTTAAGTCAGCCAGTGACTGAAGTGTCTGGCATTGGGCATTGGGCTGCTTAGCCAGTGTTAGCTTGCTTGCCCCCAGCCCTCTCCCAGCAGTGCCATGCTTCACTTGGAACTGCTTCACCCTCAAGACCTCAGCACCAATCTCTCCGAGCACAGCCTTTCTCTCTCCAGCTCTCACTGTCCCTGATCTGCTCGCAAAGCGATTCTGTCCCTCTGCACTTGCCTCAGTTCTTCCTACCAGACCTCCTTGCCTTCATTCCCGTCTCCCTCACAAGCCAGAACTGACTGCCCCAACTCCTGAAGTAAAGTCTCGCTGTCGCCCAGGCTTTAGTTCAGTGGCACAATCTCAGCTCAGTGCAACCTCTGCCTCTCAGGTTCAAGTGAGTCTCCTGCCTCAGCCTCCTGAGTAGCTAGGATTACATGCACCTACCACTAGACTAATTTTTGTATTTTTAGGAGAGTCAGGGTTTCACCACATTCACCAGGCTGGTCTCAAACTCCTGACCTCACGTGATCCATCCATCTCGGCCTCCCAAAGGGCTGAGATTACAGGTGTGAGCCACCATGCCCAGTCTCCATTGTTAATATTCCGATGTTTATCTTCCTAGACTTTTTATTGCATACAAAAACTTTTCGCTGGGTACGGCGGCTCATGCCTGTAATCCCAGCACTCTGGGAGGCCGAGGTGGACACATCACGAGGTCCAGAGATCAAGACCATCCAGGCCAACATAGTGAAACCCTGTCTCCACTAAAAATACAAAAATTAGCTGGGCATAGTGGTGTGCACCTGTGGTCCCAGCTACTCAGGAGGCTGAGGCAGGAGAATCATTTCAATCCAGGAGGCGGAGGTTGCAGTGAGCTGAGATCGCGCCACTGCACTCCAGCCTGGGGACAGAGCAAGAGTCCATTTCAAAAAAAAAAAACAAACTTTTCAAGCAGGGTACGGTGGCTTATGCCTGAAATCTCTGTACTTTAGGAGGCTAAGGCAGGTGGATCATTTGAGGCCAGAAGTTTGAGACCAGTGTGGCCAACATGGCAAAACCCAGACTCTACTGGAAAATACAAAAATTAGCCAGGCATGGTGATACAGGCCTGTGGTCCCAGCTACTCAACAGGGTGAGGTGGGAGGATCACTTGAGCCCAGCAGGCAGAGGTTGCAGTGAGCCAGGATCACACAATTATACTCCAGCCTTGGTGACAGAGTGAGACAGAGATGGGATGTAATATAAATACTGTATTATTTCAACTTCACACATTCTTCTGTATCTTTTTATTTTTATTTACTTATTTATTTATTTGAGATGGAGTTTGCTCTTGTTACCCAGGCTGGAGTGCAATGGCGCAATCTCGGCTCACTGCAACCTCCGTCTCCTAGGTTCAGGCAATTCTCCTGCCTCAGCCTCCTGAGTAGCTGGGATTACAGGCATGCACCACCATGCCCAGCTAATTTTTTGTATTTTTAGTAAAGACGGGGTTTCACCATGTTGACCAGGATGGTCTCGATCTCTTTACCTCGTGACCCACCCCCCTCGGCCTCCCAAAGTGCTGGGATTACAGGTGTGAGCCACCACGCCTGACTCTTCTGTATCTTTTTAAATGGCTACACAGCATTTCACTAAATGAATGTACCATATATTGATGAAATTGTCTTGTGAAATTTGCTATCTAAAATAGCAAATTGATAAACATCCCCATACCTAAATGTGAACATCCATGCTAGTTTTCCCGGAAGAAAAAAATAATATTCCTGGAACTGTTTAGTCAAAAAGGGATAAACATTTTTCTTCTTTTTAATGTTTGTGTTATCTACAAATTGTAGTCCAGAAAAGTTCTTTCCCTTCCTGCCAGCGGTGTATGTGTGTGCCCAGCCTCCTGTCGGTCACCATGTCCAGAACCTTCACCAACAACCGTCTCCTTCTAAACCACTTGATCTCTTTATCTTCTCTATACAAATGTTTGGATTCCGCCAGGCGCGATGGCACGTGCCTGTAGTCCCAGCTATTCGGGAGGCTGAGGCTGGAGGGTCGCTTGAGTCCAGGAGTTCTGGGCTGTAGTGCGCTATGCGGATCGGGTGTCTGCACTAACTTTGGCATCAATATGGTGACCTCCCAAGAGCGGGGGACCACCAGGTTGCCTAAGGAGGGATGAACCGGCCCAGGTCGGAAACGGAGCAGGTCAAAACTCCCATGCTGATCAGTAGTGGGATTGCACCTGTGAATAGCCACTGCACTCCAGGCTGGGCAACATAGTGAGACACCATCTCTTTAAGATAGATAGATAGATAGATAGATAGATAGATAGATAGATAGATAGATAGATAGATAGATAGATAATGTTTGGATTCCCTCCTTTACAAAACCTCAATCCTCCTTTACCCACAAGTTGCTGCCAGGATAGTTTACACAACCAGCCTCCACTTCCTTCTTAGCCTCCTATAACTGAACTTTCATCTCCGGTGATCCACTGACCATCTCTTATGGTCACTTGTGACCTCCTAATCACCATTTTCATTGGCTTCTTACAAAACTTTTCTGAATGTAAAACTTCCCCAGCTGGTACCTGACACAGAGTAAGTCCCCTTGTCTCTGTTACCACAAGTTTGAGGTCAAATTGTGTGAACTAGGTTAAGGAATTCATACTTCGTCCCAAGGGCCATTGAAGGGCTTTATCAGATTTGGGTTATAGGTAATTCTGTCACCATGGGGATTAGAAGGGAGGTGTGTAGAAATACCTGAGGCTGCTGGGCGTGCTGGCTCATGCTTGTAATCCCAGCACTTTGGGAGGCTGAGGCAGGTGGATCACGAGGTCAGGAGTTCAAGACCAGCCTGGACAACATGGTGAAACTCTGTCTCTACTAAAAATACAAAAAAATTGCCAGGCATGGTGGTCTGTGCCTGTAGTCCCAGCTACTCGGGAGGCTGAGGCAGGAGAATTGTTTGAATCTGGCAGGCAGAGATTGCAGTGAGCCGAAAATCACAGCACTGCACTCCAGCTTGGGCAACAGAGCAAGACTCTGTCTCAAAAAAAAAAAAAGAAAGAAAGAAAAAAAGAAATACTTGAGGCTGTGTAATTTATAAAGAAAAGAGTATTAATTGACTCATGGTTCTCCTGGCCATACAGGAAGCATGGTGCTAGCCTCTGCTTCTGGTGAGGGCCTCAGGAAACTTCCACTCACGGTGGAGGGTAAACGGGGAGCAGATGCATCACACGGCAAGAGAGGGAGCTGTAGGAAGGTGTCAGGCTCTTGACCAATCAGATGTCTTGCGAACTGAGCAAGAACTCGCTCATCACCGGGGTTTGGCACTAAGCTATTCATACAGAATCTGTCCCATGATCCCATACCTCGCACAGGTCCCACCTCCAACACTCGGGATCGCATTTCAACATGAGATTTGGAGGGGACACACAGCCAAAGTATATCAGGAGGGGAAAAGCAGCCGGCAAGGTTGAGGCGACATGGCAGTCTTGGATGAGGAGTAGCGTGGGAATGGAGTAGTTGGTAAAGGAACTATTTAGAAGGTACAATGACCAAGCCTCGGAAGCCGATGAGATGTGGGGGTGACAGTGTGAAACTCAGGATGACGTCCAGGTTTCTGATGGGAACAACTGGATTTAGGAACAAAGAGGGTCACTGGTGATCTTGACAGGTGCTATTTCAGTGGAGGATGGTATCAGAAGGCAGAAGTAACAAATGGGAGGCCAGGAAGTGGAAAGACTCAATACTGGGAACACTCACAAAACTCGTGGGTAAGAGAGATGGAGGGAGACAGGACAGAAGGCAGAGAGGAGCCAGCACTGAGGAAGGATTATTTAGTCACTCTAACATTGACTTCATTGTGTTCAAACACTAAAAGCAATGAGATGTTAAAGGAAGAGGTTGCATACAGGCAGAGAAAGATGTCCCTGGGGCGGTGACCTGAGGGGGAAGGAGTGGGAAATCAGTGCATTTGCAGGTTTGAAGGCAGAAGTGGAGAGTATCCCCATGTGATGGATTCTGTTCTCTCTGTCAGGTTACTGGGAGGTGATAGCGTCGGAGGTCTCAGAAGAGTGGGGAAAGTTTGAAACAGCTGCTTTAGAGACTAAGATATTAGCAAAACTTAAGAATGTTTTCAGGGCAGTACTGAGGACCCAGGTGAGATTGAGACCATGAATATATAGTGGGAGCAGTCACAAAAAGGCAGATACCTGTCACCACTCCATCCTCCTCACTGCTGCCAATCTATTTCCATAGTAGGTCACACAGCAGCATTCAGAAGCTCTCAGTGCCCCGATTTGTCCAAGGTCAAGGTTCAGCTCCCAGCCAGAAGTCAGGGGACTCTGCGCTGGGGCCCCTGCCAAACTGCACAGCTTTGTTTTTCTCTGTTCCTCCACGTGGTCACACTAATTCACCCCACTGATCTACTGATTGTCCCCTAGAGACACTATGCACTTTCCCGCCTGAAGCTAGACTGAGACAACTGCTATTCAAGAGAAGTGACCTATGTGTCGATTTCTTTGATTTTTGTTTGTTTTTGTTTTTGAGACGGAGTCTCACTCTGTCACCCAGGCTGGAGTGCAGTGGAATGATCTTGGCTCACTGCAGCCTCTGCCTCCTGGGTTGAAAGAATTCTCATGCCTCAGCCTCCCAAGTAGCTGGGGCTACAGGCACCCACCACCACACTGGGCTAATTTTTGTATTTTTTGTAGAGACAGGGTTTCACCATGTTGGCCAGGCTGATCTTGAACTCCTGACCCCAGGTGATCAGCCTGCCTCGGCCTCCCAAAGTGCTGAGATTACAGGCGTGAGCCACCGTGCCTGGCTGTTTGTTTTGAGATAGGATTTCCCTCTGCCACCCAGACTGGAGTACATTCATTGTGATCACAGCTCACTGTAGCCTCGAAATCTGAGATTCAGGTGAGCCTCCCACATCAACCTCCAGAGTAGCTGGGACTACAGGTGCACACCACCATGCCTGGCTAATTTTTAAAATTTTTGTCTCACTACGTTGCTCAGGCTGGTCTCAAACTCCTGGCCTCAAGCAAATGTCAATTTCTCAAAGTCCTCAGATCACCAGCAAGGCAAGCGTTAGCCCGTGTGACTCTGGTCTTCCCAGAATCACATATATAAGATGATTTACACTGGTTTAACTCTGGGTTCAACATAGCCCAGGTACTGGCAAGGAGGGTAGATATAAATCATAATTGGCTGGTATAGCAATTTAGACACACAGAAACTGCACACACCTGAATGTTCTCTCACACACCTCTGCCTCTCTCAGAGGTTTTTCTGGCACATGCTGTGTCCTGTGCTGCACAAGCGTTCAAAGACCTAAGAGGGAATGGTGGGGGATAAAGAAAAACACAGACACAAACACAGAGCTGGGCCAGGAGGTCTGGGAGGTGAAGGATGTCAGTCTCTCCAGCCCCAACCTGTCTCAGGGTACTTTATTTTATATGTTCACACAGCACATAGCAGAGGGAGGGTGCAGTTACTTAGAACAGCCTGTGGTTATTATTCTCATACTTCAGTTCACATAGTTCAGCTAAGAAACTATCCTGCAGCAAGGTCAGTGAAAGCTGGTTATCTCTCTAGGCCTGTCTCTGTTCTCGCCGAGACATACACATCCTCCTATAATGGTTTCACTTCTCTGAAGTTCACCCAAAGTTCACAGCAGCCTTGCTGCTGATCCCCCTGAAAGGGTGGGTGCTACTCCAGCTCGCTACAGGTTTTTAGTTGCAAGAATCAAATAAGAAACCCAATCTAGCTAATGTAAGGGGAAAAGCTGATGTATTGGGAGTCTATGGGGTAGGTCCCGGAATTGGAAGCCAGACCTCAGACACAGTGAGTACCTTAAAGGATTGCCAGAGGTCAAGGATAGCATTGCCAGGGCCCAGCTTTGGAACAGAGCATCACTGGCAAGCAGACTGGGGTTTCTGTGGCTTGGTTGTTCTTGTACTCGATAAGACTAGACAGAACTTTATTTAAAAGTTGTAGACAAGCCAGATGCGGTGGCTCACACCTGTAATCCTAGTGCTTTGGTATGTTGAAGTGGGAGGATCATTTGGCCCAGGTGTTCGAGCCCACCATGGGCAACGTGGTGAGACTCCACCTCTACAAAAAAAATGTTTAAAAATTAGCCAAGTATGGTGGCTACTCAGAGGGCTGAAGAGGAGGATTGCTTTTTTTTTTTCTTTTTTCTGAAATGGACTCTCACTCTGTCACCCAGGCTGGAGTATAGTGGTATGATCTCCACTCACTGCAACCTCTGCCTCCCAGGTTCAGGCCATTTTCCTGCTTCAGCCTCCCAGGTAGCTTGGAACTACAGACATGTGCTACCATGCCCAGCTAATTTTTGTATTTTTATTAGAGATGGGGTTTCACCATGTTGGCCAGGCTGGTCTTGAACTCCTGATCTCAAGTGATCCACCCACTTCAGCCTCCCAAAGTGCTGGGATTACAGGCATGAGCCACCGTGCCTGGCCAGGATTGCTTGAGCCTGGGAGTTTGAAGCTACAGTGAGCATCACTGCACTCCAACCTGGTCAACAGAGCAAGACCCTATCTCTAAAAAGAAAAAAGAGGGCCAGGGGTGGTGGCTCACACCTGTAATCTCAGCACTTTGGGAGGCTGAGACAGGTGAATCATTTGAGGTCAGAAGTTTGAGACCAGACTGGCCAAAATGGTGACAGGTAACAGGTGGCCACCCTGTCACTACTAAAAATACAAAAAGTTAAATGGGCATGGTGGTGCACACCTATAATACCAGCTACTTGTGAGGCTGAGGCAGGAGAACTGCTTGAACCTGGAAGGCAAAGGTTGCAGTGAGCCAAGATCACACCACTACACTCCAATATTGGGCAACAGAATGAGACTCTGTCTCAAAAAAAAAAAAAGAGAGAGAGAAAAGAAAGAGAACTGCAGAAAAGTATAAAGAAAAAATAACCATTATTCCCATCATCCAAAATGATTAATATTAATATTTTGGCATATTTGCTTCCAGCTCTTTTTTTTTTGAGACCAAGTCTCCCTCTGTCACCCAGGCTGGAGTGCAGTGGCATGATCTTGGCTCACTGCAACCTCCGCCTCCCAGGTTCACATGATCCTCCTGCCTCAGCCTCTTGAGTAGCTGGGATTATAGGCGTCCACCACCACACCTGGCTAACTTTTGTATTTTTAGTAGAGATGGGGTTTCACCACGTTGGCCAGGCTGGTCTTGAACTCCTGACCTCAGGTGATTTGCCTGCTTCAACCTCCCAAAGTGCTGGGATCACAGGAGTGAGCCACTGTGCTGGGCCAGCTTCTAGCTTTTTCTGTGGATATACTTTGGTTAAAATCACATAAAATGTGGGCCAGGCGTGGTGACTCGTGCCTGTAATCCCAGCACTTTGGGATACCGAGGCAGGCAGATCACCTGAGGAGTGTGAGACCAGCCTGGCCAACATGCTGAAACCCTGTCTCTACTAAAAATATAAAAATTAGACCTAGCATGGTGGTTCACACCTGTAATCCCAGCGCTTTGGGAGACTGAGGCAGGTAGATCACCTGAGGTCAGAAGTTAGAGACCAGCCTGACCAACATAGTGAAACCCCCCGTCTCTACTACAAATAGAAAAATTAATCAGGCATGAGGAGGGGAATAAGGAGTCAGCATTATACAATGGACAAGTCATGTTCCCTCTGTGGGCCTCCGTTTCTTCAGTGGGAACTACAAGGAAGGTAATAACAGTTTTACTGTAAAGAAAACAGAAGAGCCCAGGCATGGTGCTGTGCATCTTGTAAGCCCAGCATTTTGGGAGGCTGAGGTGGGAGGATGGCTTGAGCCTCGGAGGTCAAGGCTGCAGTGAACTATGATTGCACCACTGCAATCCAGCCTGGGCGACAGAGAGAGACCCTGACTCTAAAAAGGAAAGAAAGAAAAAGAAGAAAGAGAAAGAAAGCAGAAGGGTCTGGCAGGGGTGAGGTGGCAGCATGGCGGGATGAAGAGTGTGAGTGGCCCAGGGCAGAAGGGACACATGGCCTGCACGGTAGAATGGGCATGGGGGACCCCAAGGGCTGCAGCATGGCTGGAAGGGAGGCGAGAGAGGTGGGAACTGACTGAAGTGTGACTAGATTGGGATCCTGGTTCTTCCACTACCTCCATCCCTCCAGCAGGGAAGCTGGAGAAGACGGGAGAGGAGGGCGAGTCCAGCTTACAAGCCTACCCCTTTGAGAGCCTTCACCTTCCTCTGAAATGGCAAAGCAGATTTAAATTCAGGGTTGGATTCGGTCTGACTTCGGTCTCCTCGTTCAATAAAGGAAAAACGTATTCTGTTGCTGACGGCCCCCGAAGATCCTTCCAAGGGCCAGAGGCCTTCTGCTTCCTGATGTGGCTGGGCGGTGGCAGCGGCAGGCGAGGGGCATACCTGGATCCCGCAGGAGGCAGGACAGGCTGAAGAGGGGGCCTCTGAGGTGCAGAGGGCAACAAAGCTGGGGCCTCCATGCTGGCTTTTCAAAACTGGATTCTTGCCAGGCGCGGTGGCTAGCGCCTGTAATCCCAGCACTTTGGGAGGCTGAGGCGGGCGGATCACCTGAGGTCAGGAGTTGGAGACCGACCTGACCAACATGAAGAAACCCCGTTTCTACTAAAAATACAAAATTAGCCGGGCGTGGTGGCGCATGCCTGTAATCCCAGCTAACCCGGAGGCTGGGGCAGGAGAATCGCTTGAACCCGAGAGGCGGAGATCTCGGTGAGCCAAGATCGCGCCATTGCACTCCAGCCTGGGCGACAAGACCAAAACGCCGTCTCAAAAAACAAAAACAAAACCAAAGTGGATTTTCTGACTTGGGGAATGCAGGAATGAGGACCACGAAGCTACCTTACACTCCCATTTTCTAGCTGGGCCTAGACCCAGGCCTCAGCCCCGTTTTCTCCAAATAGAAACAGAAGGTAATAAATACCTCAACCCTGGATGCCAAGACAATGAAATGCCAGGGTGTGTGAGGCCCCAGGACCTGGCCCTGCCCCTGCCCGCTCTGCCGCCTCCCCACTCCCAGCGCCCTCCAGCTCTCACTCACGCGCCGCCCTTGCTCATGCTGTCCTGTGCGCAATGCTGTTTCCAGACCCGCTCCTTCCCACCACCCACCTCAAGGCTGCTTCCTCTTAGAGGCCACTCCTATGTCAGGGACCCACAGACCCTCTGTGACTTCGTCACTTTTCCTTCATGGTCCTCGTTATGCTCTGAAATAATTGCTGACTTGCAAATTGTCCCGCGGTCCTTTGGGAGGGCCGGCTTCTTGGTGACAGCAGCTGCATCTTGTCCACTGGGGTAGGCCCGATGCCCAGGACCGTGCCCAGCTCGGGCAGAAGCACTTGGCCTGACTTTGAATGAATGGTTCGACACAAATGACCTTTTCAAAATTTTGAAATAATTTAAGATTCATAAGACATTGCAAAAACATTACAGAAAGAACCTCTGTACCCGCAGTTTCCATCAAATGGCAGCATCCTGTTTAAAACCAGAAAAGTAACATTGGTACAATTTATGGATTTTATTAGTTTTACATGCACCTATTTGTGTGTGTGTGTGTGCGTGTGTAGTTCTATAAATTTCTGTAAATTTCATCACATGTGGATGTATGTAGCCCACACTAAGATAAAGATACAGATCTGTTCCATCACTGCAAAGATCTTCCTCATTCTGCCTCTTTAAAAGTCACGCCACCCTCTTCCTACCCCCTATTTTTTTGTTGAAATGGAGTCTCCCTCTGTATCCCAGGCTGGAGTGCAGTGGCGCCATCTTGGCTCACCGCGACCTAGGCCTCCTGGGTTCAAGCCATTCTCCTGCCTCAGCCTCCTGAGTAGTTAGAATTATAGGCGGGCACCACCATGCCTGGCTAATTTTTGTATTTTCAGTAGAGACGGGGTTTCATCATGTTGGCCAGACTAGTCTCAGACTCCTAACTTAAATGATCTGCCTGCCTCAGCCTCCCAAAGTGCTGGGATTACGAGCCTGGCCAATAGTCATTATTTTTTATTTTAGTTCTTTTAATAGGTGTGCAAAAATACCTTATTGTGGCTTAATTTGCATCTCTCTAATGGCTAAAGGTATGGAACATATTTTTGTGAGTACATGAAATATCTCTTTAGTAAAATGTATGTTGATCTTTTGGGGTTTGTTGAGTTTTGAGAGATTTCTTCAGCTTTCTCAGGTTGAAATTTTCTTCATATATCTGAGATGTGAGCTATTTGTCAGATATGTGGCTTGCAAATTAAAAGTTTTAATTTTTATGAAGTCCAATTATAGATTTTTCTTTTATGGCTTGCTTTTGGTGTCGTGTCTGAGACCTTTTCACCTAGCCCTAGATTTTTACCTGTTTTCTTCTCAAAATTTTCTAGTTTTATGTTTTACCTGTAAATCATTTTAAGTTAATTTTTGTATAAGTTGTGAGATTTATTTATTTATTTATTTATTTATTTTCTTCTCTTTTTCTTTTTTTTAAAAATTGTTTTGTGCATAGTATTTCAGACCCAGGGATTTATTTATTGAAAAGACCATCCTTCACTGAATATTTAAAAATCAGTTGGCTATACTTGTGTGGGTGTATTTCTGGGTGCTTAATTCTGTCCCATTGATGTATTTCTCTGTTCCTCTGCAAATACCACATTGTCTTGACTAACAAGCTATTACAGTAACTCTTAAAAAATCAGGTACAGTTGTTCTTCCCACTTTATTCTTGCCTTCCTTTCTCTTCTTTCTTTCTTTCTCTCTCTCTCCTTTCTTTCTCTCTCTCTCTCTCCTTTCTTTCTTTCTCTTTCTTTCTTTCTTTTGACAGAGTTTCCCTCTGTCACCGAGGCTCAAGTACAGTGGCATGATTTTGGCTCACTGCAACCTCCACCTCCTGGGCTCAAGTGACTCTCCTGCCTCAGCCTCCCAAGTAGCTGGGAGCACAGGCGTGTGCCGCCATGCTGCGCTAATTTTTGTTTTGTTTGTAGAGACGGGTTTTGCCATGTTGCCCAGGATGATCTCAAACTCCTGAGCTCAAGCAACCTGCCTCCTTCAGCCTCCCAAATATTACAGGCAAAAGCCACCATGCCCAGCCTATTGTTGTTGTTTTTTTTTTTCTTTCTGAGATGGAGTCTTGCTCTGTTGCCCAGGCTGGAGTGCAATGGCTCAATCTCCGCTCACTGCAACCTCCACCTCCTGGGTTCAAGCGATTCTCCAGCCTCAGCCTCCTGACTAGCTAGGATTACAGGCATCCACCACCATGCCCAGCTAATTTTTGTATTTTTAGTAGAGACAGGGTTTCGCCATGTGGGACAGGTTGGTCTTGAACTCCTGATCTCAGGTGATCTGCCCTCCTCGGCCTCCCAAAGTGCTAGGATTACAAGCGTGAGCCACTGCGCCCGGCCTATTCTTGTTTTTCAAAATTGTTTTAGCTACTCTCATTCCTTCACCTTTTCATATACATTTTAGAGTAAGTATGTCTGCATCTTTTTTTTTCATTCTTGTAGAGACAGGGTCTTGCTATGTTGGCCAGGCTGGTCTCAAACTCCTAGCCTTAAGTGATTCTCCTGCCTCTGTCTCCTGAACTAATGGCATTAGGCTGGGCGTGATGGCTAATCCCAGCACTTTGGGAGGCCAAGGTGGGCAGATCACTTGAGGCCAGGAGTTCAAGCCCAGCCTGGCCAACATGGAGAAACCTGTCTCTACTAAAAATACAAAAAGTTGGATGTGGTGGTGCACACCTGTAGTCCCAGCCATTTGGGAAGCTGAGGCATGAGAATCGCTTGAATCCGAAAGACAGAGGTTGCAGTGAGCCAAGATCACACCACTGCACTGCAGCTTGGGTGACAGAGTGAGAATCTGTTCCAAAAAACTGCCACCCCCAAAAAAAGAACAAAAAAAGGGTTGGGCGTGGTAGTTCACGCCTGTAATCCCAGCACTTTGGGAGGCTAAGGTGGGTGGATCACTTGAGGTCAGTTCGAGACCAGCCTGGACAACATGGTGAAACCCTGTCGCTACTAAAAATATAAAAAATTAGCTGGGCATGGTGGCGGGCACCTGTAATCCCAGATACTCGAGAAGCTGAGGCAGGAGAATTGCTTGAACCCAGGAGGCGGAGTTTGCAGTGAGCCAAGATCGGGCCACTGCACTCCAGCCTGGGTGACAGAATGAGACTCCGCCACAAACAAACAACAACAACAAAACCCCAAAGTGCTGGCATCACAGGCTCAAGCCACCAGGCCCAGTATAAGCATATCTGTGTCTTAAAAAACAAACAACGGGTGCGGTGGCTCACGAGCGTAATCCCAGCACTTTGGGAGGCTGAGGCAGGTGGATAACGAGGTCGGGAGATCAAGACCATCCTGGTCAACGTGGTGAAACCCTGACTCAAATACAAAAAACTAGCCAGGTGTGGTGGCGCGCGCCTGTTGTCCCAGCTACTCGGGAGGCTAAGGCAGGAGAATCGCTTGAACCCGGGAGGCAGAGGCTGCAGTGAGCCGAGATCACACCACTGCTCTCCAGCCTGGGCAACAGAGCAGGCGTTCATTGATAGCACATACAATCAATTTTTTTTTCCTTTTTTTTCTTTTCGGGACAGAGTTTTATTCTTGTCACCCAGGCTGGAGTGCAATGGCACAATCTTGGCTCATTGCAACCTCCGCCTGCTGGGTTCAAGTGATTCCCCTGCATCAGCCTCCCAAGTAGCTGTGATTACAGGTGCCTGACACCACACCCAGCTAATTTTTGTATTTTTCGTAGAGACAGGGTTTCACCACGTTGGCCAGACTGGTCTCAAACTCCTGACCTCGGGTGATCCACCTGCCTCAGCCTCCCAAAGTGCTGGGATTACAGGCGAGAGCCATGGCACCCAGCAGAATCAATTCATTTTTCTATGTTGCTCTTGTACCTATGACCTTCTGAACTCATTTAGTCCTAGAGGTTTTTTTTTTGTAGATTCTTCAGATTTTCTACCTGGATTTTCATCCTATCAGCTGTAAATTGGGAGTTTTATTTTTTCCTTTCCTTTTATTTCCTTTTCTTGCCTTATTGTGCTGGCTGGGTCTTCCAATACAATGTTGAATGGGAGTGGCAAGAGGACACAGCCTTGCCTCGTTCCAGTCTCAGGGAAAAGCATCCAGTCTTTCACCATTAAGTATGATGTTAGTTGTAGGGGTTTCTGTAGATGCTCTTTATCAAGCTGAGGAAGTTCCTTCTATTTCTAGCTTGTTGACAGTTATCATGGAGAATTGTAGAATTTTGTCAAATTATTTTTTTGCATCCATTGATGTGTTCATGTAATTTTTCTTTAGACTTTGTGAAATATTATAGAAAGCTTGGAAACTTCCCAACAATTTTCTCAGACCTATAGGGCCCTAGGAACTCAGAGGCTACCGCCCTTCTAGTCCACCTCGTACCAGTGTGCTCCAGGGAATGTAACTTGAGCTCTACACGTGGCCGAAGTAGCCAAATGCGGGAAATGCCACAGTATCAACTGTTGGAGATTTACAATGCCCATCATCATAGCCAAGCTTCAGAGAAGCCCTGCAGGAGAGTTCTGTTACCTTCAACATGGAGTTTATGACCAGGCACTGTGGCTCATGCCTGTAATCCCAGCACTTTGGGAGGCCGAGGCGGGCGGATCATGAGGTCAAGAGATCGAGACCATGGTGAAACCCTGTCTCTACTAAAAAATACAAAAATTAGCTGGGTGTGGTGGTGCACGCCTGTGGTCACAGCGACTCGGGAGGCTGAGGCAGGAGAATTGCTCGAACCCGGGAGGCGGAGGCTGCAGTGAGCTGAGATCACGCCACTGTACTCCAGCCTGGCACCTGGCAAGAGAGCAAGACTCTGTCTCAAAAAAAAAAAAAAATGTAGTTTACCACATTGATTTGACCATGGAGCTCTTTTTTTTTTTTTTTTTTTTGTTCGCATAAATGCTGTTAGGGTCTCAGAGGACTTTCTCAGAAACACACTTAGAGAACTATTCAACTGATCTTGTCCCCTAATTTGCAGATGATCCAAAGACTGGAAAGAAAAGCGCGCTGACCAAGGCTCTGGTTAGTGGCATCACAGACACAAGGTCGCAGGTTTCCTACTCACTCCAGCCCACTGTTTGGCTCCAGACCACACTGCTGTGACACGCTAACAAGTCAGCCAACATTCCTCATCACCAATCTGGTCTCCTTCGCGGCTCCTGGGCACTTTGTCCCCACTGAGCCTGGGCCCAAGGGGTGCAGCTCTTCGTAGTTTCAGTGGGGTTGAAGGGTGGGCCTGACCAGCCATGCTGTTCTCACTCCCAAACATCACTAAACAGATCTGGTGTGGGGACACAACCGAAGTGGGTCTGCCAACACTCGATCACCAGAGGTGATGCTAAATTAGAGGAGCCGAGCAAGGGCTACAAGCGCTACTGCGCAGAGAAAAGCAAGGCTGCAGGCCAGGCACGGCGGCTCACGCCTGTAACCCCAGTACTTTGGGAGACCGAGGTGGGAGGACTGCTTGAACCCAGGAGTTCGAGACCAGCCTGGGCAATAGTGAGACTCATTCCTATTGAAAAAAATGAAACAAACAAAAAAGTTGTGAAATGGGGGAGACCTTATTTCCCTATGACAGGCCTGAGCCCCTGATCCAGTCACGACACAAGAACCTAACCTTGGGATTTACTTTTTTTATTTTTTTGAGATGGAGAGTGCTGTCACCTAGGCTGGAGTGCAGTGGCTCCATCTCGGCTCACTGCATCCTCTACCTCCCGGGTTCAAGCAATCCTCCTACCTCAGCCTGAGTGGCTGGGACCACAGGCTTGTGCTGCCACAACTAGCTAATTTTCTTGTATCCTTAGTAGAGATGGGTTTCACCATGTTGGGCAGGCTGGTCTCAAACCCCTGACCTCAAGTGATCCACCAGCCATGGCCTCTCAAAGTGCTGGGATTACAGGCGTGAGCCACCGCACCTGGCCTTTACCTTGGGATTCAAATGACAGGAGACCAATAAGTGACTTTTCCTCAAACCAGTTAAATGGAATCCTGTCACTTGCTGACAGAAGCCTGTCTAACTCACATGTGAAGCAGACAGCTTAGAGAAGGTCACCATTGAACTGGCTTGGCAGACCCCTATGGATGAGGGGGTGTTGGCCGCCCCACAGTTCCACGGCAGAGAGCAATCCTGTCTGCTCCCAGCCTCACTCCCATCCCAGCTCCCACCAGAAAGACACGGGCAGCCAAAGGCAGCGTGGGCGGTCGTTGGTATACATCATACATTTATTAGTGAATATCCCTCTGAAATCAGCAACAATATTAAAAAAAATAATGATTGCACTACTTGGTCAAGCAGAACTAGCAACTTTCATTTTAAAAAAAGTACAAATCTGTTAAAAATTTCAATCAGTATACACATATATATAATACAACATACTAGTTATGTTAAATGCTACAAACCAATGTGAATCCCATGGAATGGAAAAAACCACACATTTAAGCTTTAAGAACCATTATTTTCTCTATATATTAGCATTTTCTCAAATACATACATGGGAAAAATGAGGTAACTGTAAAATGTGCAAGGAACAGGGCCCCCAAAATTACATATATTTCTATCCATATATGTAATTATATATATATAAAACCTTTCTAACACAGAACACAGGCGCTGGGCCCAGCCGGGGCTGGGGGAAGGTGCCCACTGTCATGCCTAGGCCGGAAGTTGGTAAATAAGAGAGTAAACAATGGCAAGCCCCCACCACAGGAAATCATTGATTGGTAACTACAGCAAGGTCGGCAAATCACAAACATCCTAAGTAACTGTTGTAGAAATCTGGTTTTTTAATGATGATTTTTGAAATGCTGTTTCCCCCCCAATAGCTGCTTGTTGGAATCATTGCTGCAGCCGACACACGTGAGCCCGTTTCCGCCTGCCCCAGGAACCACAAGGGGTTTGAAAACCTTTTGTTGGGGTCGGAAAGGGAGGGAGTTGGAGAGGGTGGTTCTGTGTAAAACACGTGGGTTTTCAACACTGCTATAAATATAGAAACGTCACCTGGAGTTATATACAGTAAGACTTTGGGTTCTCCATGGGGGTGGGACCAGGCTGACGGGCCCCATGGCAGGCTGGGGCGGGAGGTGGGAGCCAGGGCCGCTGCGGGGAGAACGAGGGTGGTTGGAGCATCCCTGAGGCAGCAGGCGCCAGGGGCTGCCTGCTAGGATGTGCCGGCCCCACACGCGGTTCGTTCAGGGCAGCAACCCCAGCTGGGTGTAGGGCAGGAAAGGACTAGGACCAGGGAAAGAGGGTGGGAAGCTCAGCCAGACCCTACAGGGGCCTCCTCCAGAGCCTGGAGGGCAGGGATCAGGCTGGAAGGCCCCGAGAGATGGGGGTCCATGACCTTCCTGGTCCCGATCCTCCTGGGACTTCCTTGGAAGAGACTTGCCCAGGCAGGTGGGAAACGGGCCCTGGCTGGAGGGAGAAATGCCCTGAAAAGCGTCCGGTCCCGGTGGGCTCAAGGGACGTGTGCAGTACAGTGCATGGCAGTTATCAGCTGAGCACAGACCCCCAACTCTGCCCCACGACTGCCGGCGCCCAGCCCCGCCCAGCCCGGCGCACGCATGCATGTGGGCTGGGTAGCGCGCCCGTGCTCCGCCCCCTGGGCACTCGGTCCCAGTTGGTCCTTATACCCGCCCCCATTAAACCAAAAGAAAAAAAAATGTCTTAAATATCCACATGCCCAAATCCTACACGCGATTTTGGGCCAAATGAATAAACAAAAACTGCTGCTCCTCACGTTCATGCAAAACAACAGAGGGGGAGGAGATCGGGCACGGGTCTGACCGCATCCCTGGGAGGGGCAGCCACCGGGAACACAGGGCTCCCTCTCCCCGCACTCTCCCCGCATGGCACAGGCCCCTCAGGCTTCGTGTGCCCCAGCTCAGGGCTAGGCTGGGACACCCTCCAGCCTGAGGACGGGGCTGGAATGTTGTGCCTGGGTTGAGGGTCCCCCAGGGAGCCAGACTCAGCCCTCACAGCAGCCAACCCAGAGCCAGAAGCCCGAGTTCACTGTTTGGGGCCAAGGAGGAAGCATTCAGCCCTGGGGCTCAGGAAATGGCCTTGTGACACCGTCTACGAGACTGGCAGTGCCACCTGGGCAGAGGGCACACCATTTCAGAGCATGAGACCAGCTGACCCAAGATGGTGCCCTGTCTGCCGATCACCACCAGCCCCACTGGGGGGAACAGACCCCTGGCTCTCAGTGCCAGCAGGAATAGAGGAACCCGAGGGCGCACAGGAGGGAGACCAGATTATGGACACTCAGGCAGCTCCGTGGCAGGCGGACGGGCAGGCAGAATGGGGAAGGAGTCTTTGGAGCTTGGCAAATGCAGGGGCTTATTGCAGGAGCTCCTCACCGGGCTGACCCTGGCACCAGCTCTGGAGATGCAGGCAGGAGTGACAGGGCAGGCCTGGGCCACTCCCTCTCCGTCCTCCCTGGGCCCCCACCCGAGTTTCCAGAGCTTCAGGCAGGGTTCTCCCGGGCAGCTGGGAGGCCTCACTCAGCCTCTCTGGGCACCTCGGAGGCGTCGGCCCGGCAGATGGGACACGTCCGGTTGGCCTGCGGAAATCGCAGGCATTGACGTCAGGCATTGCTCTCACCCACCCCGACCCACCGCATCTGTGTAGCCGCCTGGGAGGACTTGGTCCCCTGGAGCCAGAACTTCCAAGATGATGACAAGGACCAGGAGGGAAACACCCCAGGCCTGCCCGTCCCCTTGTCACCGCATGAGGAATACCCAGGAGCCAGCCTGGGCCGTGTTACCTTCAACCACTTGTCAACACACTTGGTGTGGAACTCATGGTTGCAGGGGAGGACTCGGAGAAGCTGCCGCACCTCGAAGTCACTGAAGCAGACCACACACCTGCGAGGGGTCACGGAGCGTCACCTCCACACTGAGGGCCACGGGAAGGCTCAGTGAAGTGTGACTCCCCTGAGAGGGGCGTCTTGTAGCAGCCAGCTGTGTTCAGAGGGGCGGGAGGTGGGGCATGGTACTCACAGTGTCTGCTCTGACTGATGGCTGTCCGGGTTAAAGCGGTACGAGGGGAGCTGCTCTATGTCTGCTTTGGTAAGGCCCCGGGGCTTGGCATCTCCCAGCCGCTCGGCCAGGTTCAGGAGGGCCTGCATGCGGGTAGGAGATGGGGTCAGCGGCGCCCAGGGCTGCAGGTCTCCCAAACCCCACCTCCCAGCACAGGGCTCCACGAGACCTCATAGTTCTCCATCTCCACGTCATCCACGTCCAGATCCAGGCTGATGGTGGGCCCCACTGCTGTTGGTGACATTGGCAGCATCGAGCTAGAGAGAGACAAGGATGGGGGCCAAGGGTCAAGGTCAGGAGTGGGTCCAGGAGTGGGTCGCACAGAGCCACTGTCCTGACTTCCTCTTTGCAAACAGAGCCCAGAGCTCCACGTGGCTCTTGGTGTTCGGCCTAGGGCGTTGTAGTGGGGCAGAGAGCCCAGCTGGCCTGGCGTGACTGTCAGGCTTGGGGGGTGCCAGATGGCTCTGGAGGCCCTGGGGCCCCTGGAGATGTGTTTGGGTCTCACCACTGGAGGTTCCAGGAGAACAGGGCATAAGGAACCTGGGGCGGATGTGTGGATACTTACAGGAAGTAGGGCAGGAAGCTGGGGTAGTAAGGTGGCGGGGGTGGTGGCGGGGGCAGTGGCTGCTGCAGGCGGTATCTCTGGGTGCTCAGTCTCCGCGGCATCATGTGAGAATATGGCTGTGAGAGGGGCAAGGTGCAGGTCAGCCCAGGGAACCTGCCTCCCACCCGCCCCGGAGCCCGGGTGGGGGTCAGGGTGGCACTCACCACACCAAAGGACAGCTCCTGGTGCAGTGGATCGTGGGGCAGGTAGTGCAGGGGCACTGACGGAGACAGGGCTGGGCCAGGGGCAGAGGTGGAGTAGCTGAAGTTACCCAGGGAGTGCTGGTCCCCACGCAGGTCCACGTCGTTGTCGAGACGCTGCAGGGGCTGAAAGAGGTGGGGCCGGGTCAGCAAGTCAGTGAGACAAGGCTGTCCCTGCCCGCCCTCCCCCATGCTATCCCCTTCCAGCACCAGACCCACGCCGACTCACCATCCTTGGATGCTGGGTCTGCAGAGACACAAACTGCCCCAGGGGCGCCATGTGGGTGGGCTGAGGGGGTGGGGCCGGTGGTGGGGGGTGCAGGATGTAGTGGTCACTGGAGATGAGGTGGGGGTAGGCCTGATAGGGCACAGGCAGCTGCTGCATGGTGCACGCCTGGATAAGCTGCCGAGAGAGGGGGTGGGGGGCTGAGAACGTTCTGGGCTCTGGGCCAGGCCTATACCGTGCCACCCAGCAAAAGGCCCCCACTGGGCACATACCCAGCAGCTCCAGGGTCTGCACAAGAAACCCTGCGGAAGGCCTATCCCTGTCCTAGGCCATCCAGGCAGGACACTCCACTCTTAAGGCCCACAGCCTCAACTCCTGGGCCTCTGCCAAGCTGTAAGGCAGGTACAGGGGTGCTGGAAGGTCTCTGAACCTTGAAACGCTCTATTACCAAATGTGAACACACATGTACGCTTTCCTGGGGAGGCCAGGAAGGCGCCCTGACAGCCTAGATGGCTGGATAGCTCAGCCCAGTTCAGGGCTGCCCTAGGCCCGCTGAGCTGCTGGCCTGTGCCTGGGGCTTGCAGCCGGTGGAGTAGGAGCTGGAAACGCTCACTCACCGGGGGCGGGAGGCAGCAGAGGGGGTAGTGCTGCCCGCTGAACATCACGGAGCATGCTGGGAGCTGCTGGGCACTGCAGCCAGGGATGTGTTGGCCTGTAGGCAAGGGGAAGCCTTGGGTTGTCACTGTGGTGACTGTGTAAGACAGAGGGACAGGTCCCTGGTGCACCTGTGGGTAGAGAGAACACCAGGAAAGTGTGAGAAGGAAGCTGGCCAAGAGGGCTACTCTCAGGAGAAACGGTCCTGCCAGGTCCAGCTGCTGCCTCCCTTCCCTTCTTCAATGGGGCCTACCGCAGTGCAGAGCAGACTGTGCCCCTACCCCCGGGTCCCCAGGGCAGAGAGGGCCCTGTGAGAATCTAGCTCTGCCAGTCATCCAGTGGGGCCTCTCCCTGGGCCTCAGTTTACCTACCTGTAAAATGGGGCTAATAATGCCTCCCTGGAATGTGAAATGAAGCAAGCAAGGTGAAATCAAGGCCTTGCTGCCTGTTTCTCAGACTGGCTTGAAGGGCTAGGGGCACAGAAGGTGGGGTTCTGCCTACCTGCTCGTGGAGATCAACCATGAACGGGCTCTGCTGGGTGGCTGGGTGCAGCATTCGGGGGCTCCCGCCGGCAGGAGCCGAGGCTCGGCGCTCCTCTACAGGGAGGTGTGGAGGTTGGGACGGCGGCTGCTGGGAGGGTAAGCGCTCATCCCGGGCAGGTGGGCTGGCCAGGGGGCCCTCGAAGCCGGGGCTGCACCACAGAGAGGAGGCCCTGATAGGACTGAGAGGGACCACTCATGCACAGAACAAGGAGAGAAGCCAGGGTGACTCCCCCCACAGGGAGGGAAGACAGCTCAGGGCCCTGCACCCCGTCCCTCAAGGCCCTCGTGCCCCAGCACCAGGACTGGGAAGCTCCTTCCTACCTTCCCCAGAGCTGGTCTGGGGTGCTGCCGGGTCCCGCAGAGAATCGCCGCTGACCCACGGGGGCAGAGGGTGGCCACCTAGTCACTGCCAGAGCCCATGGTCGCATCAGGGGAGCAGGGGGGTGGAGGGGCTGGGCCGGGACTCACAACCCTAGGAGGCAGGAGACAAGGAAACTGAGGCACCTGGCCACCATGGTGAAACCCCATCTCTACTAAAAACACAAAAACCAGTCAGGCGTGGTGGCGGACACCCGTAATCTCAGCTACGTGGGAGGCTGAGGCAGGGGAATCACTTGAACCTGGGAGGCGGAAGTTGCAGTGAGCTGAGATCATGCCACTGCACTCCAGCCTGGCAACAGAGCAAGACTCTGTCTCGAAAGAAAAAAAGAAACTGCGGCACCGAGGAGTCCAGGCGCTTGTGCCATGGGGGTCAGAACCAAACCTCTACGGTGTGACCCCAGAGACCAGTGGTGTTCAGCCATGCCCCTCCTCTGAACCCTGGGGTCCAGTGCTGACATACCAGGACAGCTCAGCCTGCTGGCGCCCAGGCCTCACCCTCCTGCTGTGTGAAATGGGACCCAGTTCCCCTTAGTTGCAGGGCTCAGGGAGCTGGCCAGCGTGCTTCCAGGCTCCTGGTAGGCTCCCGCTCGGCCGGTCTCAGGGCACCCTGTCCTGGAAAGGGGCTTTGGGTAGGACCTTCTTCTGCCTTACACCAGGGGCTACAATTTGGCCTCCAGGCGGCAGCTGGGGGTTCCTGTGGAGGCTCCAGCATCCTCTCTTCTCTCTGGTTGGCTACAGCAGGGATTCCAAACAGGACTGGGACCCAGTTCTCCTCTTACTAGCGCCAGGCAAGAGGTTCTATCCTGCCTCTGCCCTCAGGGGCTTCTAGTCCAAGGCAACACACTATTCTTTCTTCCCTTAACCTGCTCCCACTGTGCCTGTCCAAGTGTGACTTCATCTACCTTTCAAGGAAAGTATAGCTGGCCCATTTTACAGAGGAGGAAAGTGAGACTCAGCAAGCAGAAACTTGCCCAAAGCCCCAAGGCAAGTGTCAGAACTGGGGGGGGCCAAAGACAAGCCTCTCCCTGTCCTCTGCTGCTGACGGAGAGGACGGGTCCCAGGCTTCACGGGAGGCGATGAAGGAAGCTGGCCTGGGGAGACTGCGGAGTCTGGCATACAGCCAGGCCCTTGCTCTAGGGGCCCCCACCCAGCCCTCAAAGTGGGATGTGGGGCCTGCTGAGAAAAAAGGGAAGCAAGAACCCGAGAGAGGAAGTTAAATAGGAATGGGTTGGGGCAGGGTCTCCTGCCTCCGGCTAGAGTCAAGGGTCCAGGTAGGGAATGTCGAGGGACCTGGCTCAACCTCAGGGTTCCACTCAACTCAAAGCTGGGACGACACCCTGGCAGGAAAAGCTCTAGAACCTGTCAGGCCCTGGAAAGTTGAAGGGTGCATCCAACATGACCAGCTCTTTGTTGTTCCTGCCACAAGGAGGCCCCTTCCACCCCTTCCCCATCTAACAAAACACCTATGTAGCCTCGATACTCAGTTTTCAATGTCACCTCCCTGCTGACACAGCCAGGGAGCCAGTGTACTGTCAGCTCAACACCTAGTTCCTTCCTGCCAACAGCGGCAAGGACCATTTCCTCTGGGCTGCACTTCACAAGCTTGGGCCCTACTTCTCAAAAGAAGCCTGCATGGGTGATGGGGCCCGGCTGGTCGAGGGTGTGGGCAGGGCCAGGGACCACCCGTGCCCTCAGGGAAGGCCTAATGTGATACATGTGCATGGAACAGAGCCAATCACACAGGTCCAAGGCCACGCAGTCTGGCAGCCATAACTTTAATGCCAACGATTAAACATTGGGAGATTACAAAAAAACCTGGCTTCTCATGGCAAATCTGGTCCACACGTTTCTGCTTGGCCCCTCACTGGGAGCAAGAGCTTTCTCTCCAAGTCACCCAGGACCATCCTCTGCCTGCCCGCCATAGGGAACTGGGTTTATGACCCCTGGCACGGGCCAAGTGCACATCCTGACATGCATGTCTACACACAGAGCCTCTCTAATTCCTGCCAACAAACCAGTCAAGCAAACAACGGCCAAGGGAGGCTCAGGAAATCCCCAAGTAACTGAAACAGCAGATGCCTGGCCCATCCCAGGCCTCCGGGACCAGACTCTTTGGAGGGTTGGGGAACAAGGGCACCTAGATTTTTATCAAATTCCCCAGAAGTTGCCATAGCACAGCTAGGTTTGGGAATCTCTACCCTAGCTAACCTCAGAGAGTCTGGGAGCTCCCAGTGCTGCTGGTGAGGAACAGTCACCGTAATAACCATGCTGTTTCCCCCACGCCAACTTGGTGAGTCCTCCCAGCAACCCCGGGAGGTCAGGACACCAAGGCTCACAGAGGTGAGGTCCAAGGCCAGTCAGCTGGAATTGTGGGTGCACAAGGGACCTAAGCAGTCTGGCTGTAAAGCACCCATGATTAGCCACCAAGCCAGCAGCCTGACTGCTCCTCTTGTGACAGGATGTCTCACTGATGGCTGAGCAGTGCCAGGCCCAAGGCACTCCTGCAGAGGCCCAAGCCCGTGGCTGTCTGCTCTGTGGCCAGTCCCCTACCAAGGCACCCACTCCTCAGGGCAGGGAAGGCGTAAGGAGCTGTGAAAGCAAACCAGAGACAGAAGGGCCTCCAGCTGTGGGTGACAGCATCAGCTCTCACAGACTCACAGATGACACTGATTTCTAGCTAGATTCTTGGCTACAGGCAGTGGGCAAGGGCTTCCCCTCCTGAGCCTCCATATCTTCATCTGTAAAATGGGAACAGCCCAATAACTACCTCCCAGTTTACCATCAAGGACTGCTCCAAGGCAACAGCAGAAGCAACCTGTAAAGTCTTACTTAGCTTGGATGTAAATGATCATTATTAGAGAATACGACATGCTGACCTCCATTCCCAACCTCAAGCAGAGCCTGAAGGATGCCACTTCCAGGCAGCAGGCAGATATGCTACTCTAGGGGAACACCTCAGCTGGGAAGAGTGGCTCCTGGTTCTTTAAGCCCTGCCAGGAACAGGGGTGGCATAGAAAGGTTACACCCATTTCACAGCTGAGAAAACTGAGGCCGAGAGAAAGGAAGTAAGTTGCTCTAGGCCACAAAGCCAGAGAGAACAATATCGGTCCTGGTTGGGCCCCTAGGCCCAAACTCCTCCAACCCATAACTCCTTGTGTCATCAGTAGTTGGAGGAAATCACCTAATCGCGAGTCTCCAAGCCATTCAGGAGGCTGGGAGAGCACTCTCTTTCAGGCACCCATCATTAGCTTTGTGGTGCAGAGAAGCAAGCACGGCCAGAGTTGGAGCTAGCAACTTGCTCAAGGTCAAACAGCAAGGGTGGCCAGGTGGCCTCGCCTAACAACTGCTCAGTCTACATCTCTGTGCTGTGCTGTCACTGAGGTCTGTGTGAACCGGTCTTGAGAGTCCCGTTGCTGAGCCCTATCGGGCCAGAGGCGTGCAATGCATTTTGCAGTTAACACTCTCCCCACCACCCACCCACGAGAGGCAGCCAACACCTGAGGTCCAGTGCCCCAAGCACCTACCCTGACCTTGGTCTAAGGGCCCCAGGTATCTGTTTGCAGGAAGAGGCACTCCCTTTTGCAGAAGAAAACAAAGTCAGACCTTAGGGGCATGAGTAGACTCAGGCAGGAAGAGAAGCCCCCCTTCCTACTTCCCTACCCGCCAACCCAAACAAACAGGCTTTGGTGCCTGGGGGCCACTGAGAGCCGGACCACCAGACTAGGAGAGAAGACTCCCTGGGTGACCTTGGTCAAGGAAATCCCTTTGCTTCTGAGAGCCTCAGTTGGCACAGCTGTAAAATGGGGGTGGAAACCTTTCCTTCCCAGAGCGCCCAAATAAAACCAGACGAGTCAAGAGGAAACCAGGTTGTCACATTAGTGGGGGAGGAAAACAGTGTCTCTGGGGAAGGGGGGGGCTCCCCAACGCGGGCCAAGCGCTTGTTCTGGGGCTCTGGGAACCTTATCCAGCCAGTCCTCCCAGGGATGGTACTGGGGCCGAGGCGCGGACACCTGCCCCGAGAAGGGTCTCTCTCGTCCACCTCCCACTCTTTTGTGCCGCTCTCGGAGGGACACCGGGGGCGGGAGGCAAGACTGCAGCGCCTGGGCCGGAGCGCTGTGACTTTAAGAGCCGAGGATCCCGGACCATGTGCTCGGCGTGAGACAAAAGCAACAACAAAGGAAGTGGCGGCCGCAGGGGGAGGGGGGCGGCTCCTTCCTCTCCAACCGCAGCGCTCACCCTCTGGAGAGAGGAGAACTGGCCCGGCAGCTGGGGGCCCTGGGGAGGGGGGGGGTCCCTGATCCCTGAGATCTCGCTGACCGCCCGTGATTAACCCCTGCGGAGCCAGCTAGATCACTGCCCCCATTCCCAGGGGAGGGGAACCGGACGGAGGTCCAGGGGTGAGGGAATAGGCAGTTGGGGTCCCTAGCCCAGACTCACCTTTGGCCGCCCGGCCACACGTTGACTCCTTTGTTCCCGATCTATAACGGCCAAACTGGGCAGGGGGCGGGGCGGGGGGGCTGCCTGGACCCTTTAAGAGCTCCCGCCCTGCGGAACAATGTGCTGCCCTCCCCACCCCCGGGTCCGGGGGTAGCCCGGCTTCTTCCGGGGCCTCTCTCTTTGTTGTCCGCCCGACGGCGTCTGCCTTGCGAGGCCCACCCGCGGTCAGTCTCTCTCGGCCCAGGCCCTTAGGGAGCGGGAGGCGGCGCAGGACGCAGCTGGGTCTGCGCGGCTGCCGGAGGCTGGCCCTTTAAGAACTGTCCGCGGCGGCAGAGGAATGTAACAAACCCCACATTTGATTCACAACATTCGAAGCGGCGGGGTCGCGCGCCGGGCGGGAGGGGGCTCGCGGGGGCGCGCCGGGAGGCTCCGGCAAACAGTAGCCTGCTGCAAGCCCGCGGTGGCCCAGCCCCGCGCCGGGAGCTCCGCCCCGAGAGCCAATCACTCGCCGCGACCAGGCACGTGACTAGGGGACCGCCATCTTGAAAGTTTTTTTTTAACCTCCTCCTCGCCCCCACCTTCGCACTTAAAGTGACCGCAGCCGTAGTCAAAAGCAAGGGGCGGGGCCACATGGCCTGATATAAAGATGGGGAGACCCCAGGGTGGGCAAAACCGATCGGCTGCAACTCGAACTTCCTATGCAAACTCGCGAACTACTCGCGCCTCTGAGGCTGTTTCCCTGCCGAAGAAATGGGTCCTGCCAGGAGAACCAGCAGTACGGACTTACTGTGTCATGGTCCCCTCCTCGGGGACAGGGTGCCGCCTGGGATTCTGAAGTGCAATGGGTCTGACCTCTGACGGGACGAAAGCGGCCTCAAGCCGGCCCAAGTGGTTAGGCTGCATTTAACAGCCCTGGGCCGGCCACCTTTCCGGAGATGACGTCACCCCCAAGAGCTGCAGCACCGCGATGACATCATGGCCCTGCCGCCCCACATCTCCTTGTTTATACTATGCGGCGTCTTTAAAAAGTTGGAACGGCCCAGGTTGCCCGACAGACCAATGGCGGGCCACCCATGCAAACGAGCTAACGTCTGCGGAGCAGGGGGATTGGCCCTGCTCGGGCTGACGTCACAGAGACATTTAACCGCCCCGCCCTCAGCGTGGCGGCGGAGGAAGAGGGGCGGGGAACGGCTTGGAGTTTACGGCAAAACTGCTGGCGCCGGGCGCTCTAGCTGTTAGACTGGGATTGAGAATTTGATGTCCCCGCGGAGACCTCCCTGCCCAGGGAAACTGGGAACTAAGCCCAGTGAAGCCTCTATACTTGAGTTTTCTACTCTTCTCGGCAGCTATGAGACGGAGAGATTACTATAGCCAGTTCATTTTACAGATGGGGAAAGTGAGGGCCTTCCCCCACTCGAGATCACACAGCTAGAAGTGTGGCGGAGCAGGAATTTCAACCCAACCCAAAGCTGAGCCTCGTTCTCCTCTGCCTCCATGCCCACCCACCCGGGCAAACTTTATACAAAAAGGGTATTACCTCAATCACAATTATATAAGCAAAAAATCAGTAATTCCTTAAATATCCAAGAACAGGTCGAACAAATTATATTGGGTGCATGCATATAATCAATAACGACTCTTGGACAGTTACCACAAAGAGGCAGCTGGCGTCACATGGGACTACCTCCGAGACAGCCATAAACAAGGCACCAATGCAAAGTGTTAACATCTGTGTGGTGGGCCACGGGGCAGGGGGATGGGGGGCTCATTTTCTATGCTGTTTTGGTATATTTCAGAATCCCAAATTTTAAATAAAAATTGAAACCAAGATGCTGAACAGGAGTAACAGTATGTATCAGGTTTTTTTAATTGGACATATACCATATCTGCATATAATATTTCTAGAAGGGTATACAGGAAACTGATTAACAATTGTTGTCCTTAGGGAAAACTGGAAGGGAGGAGTGGGTCAGGAGGATAGACTATTGTATATGATATCGTACATTTGCTCTTTTTATGTCTTAAGTCTTTTAAGCCAGAAAAACTTTTGTTCCCTTAGAATCAGAAATCCCCTTTAAGCTTGGGGAACAGACATGTTTATGGCAATGTTTGTACCAGCAACAATCAGTATCACTGTGCAACGCAATGACTGAAGATGGAACCAAGCCGGCTGTTTGCAGGTCTCTAAGCAACACAAGACCAAGTTCATGATGCAGTGCTATGGATGTTACCCGGAATGCCAAACTCTATCCATCACAGTTAAAACTTAGGTGTGCATAAGAATACGTGTGGATATACCAGGTTATGTCTTTAACTAGTTCCTTATCATCAACTGTTCTTTCACCTCCAGTGTCTCCTTCAACCTTTTGTTTTCCCCACCACATAAAAGCCTTGACCAAGGCTGGGCAAGGTGGCTCAAGCCTGTAATCCCAGCACTTTGGGAGGCCGAGGTGGATGGATCACGAGGTCAGGAGTTCCAGACCAGCCTGACCAACATGGTGAAACCCCATCCCTACTAAAAATACAAAAATTAGCCAGGTGCATGCCTGTAATCCCAGCTACTCAGGAGGCTGAGGTGGGAGAATCACTTGAACCCAGGAGGTGGAGGTTACAGTGAGCCGAGAACAGGCCATTGCACTCCAGCCTGGGCAACAGAGCGAGACTCTATCTCAAAAAAATAAAAAATGAAAAAAAACCTCCCCACATTTGAAGGTATCTACATATTTGTTAGATTACTGCCTGCCTGCCCTTATGGATAGGGCCTACAGTGGCTCCCTACTGCCAACTGCATGGAAACCTGATGTTGGGGCTGTACTTAACAACCTCTTCCTGCCCAAACTTTTCAGGCTCGCCTCTCCCCAGTCTCTCCTCTCACATCATGCTGGTGCTTCCTCTGGCCTTCTCTCCCTGCCACCTTCCTGCCTTTGCTCAGGCTAGACTGCCTGCCTGGAGTGCCCTGTTTTCCTTTCTGCCAATCTGTTCTGCTTTTCTGCCATTTGAGGCTCTGTTCCTATCTCTTCTCTTAGAGGAAGCTGTTTGTGACGTCTCCAGCTGTGCTGAAACCCCTATTTTTGAACGCAGAGCTAGATGTACCCCAGCCTTCACCTCGTGCCATTTAATTTGCACATAGTCCTGTCACAATTGCCGTGTATCTCACTTATTCCCCTCCTGGCTGAAGGGGTTTGGCATTTTTAAGTGCACAGGTGTCCAGCCTTCACTGGCACATACGGGCACCTCAGCCTCATTTTACAGATGAGGATTTGAGGCTCAAAGAGGTGAAGTGACTTGCCGCACAGTGAGACCACCTTTACCATCCCCACCTTAGGAAAGTGACTCTCCAGCCACAATCTAATCCTGTACTTTTAAGCCACCAAGCCTCCGACTGTGGCATTCTTTCTGTTTAATATGTCCTCAATATCCCCTACTCACCTGGGCAAAATCCTGCTTATGCTTTGGGGCTAGCTCAAAGACCACCCCCTTGGAGCCTTCCCTGCCCTGCCAGCTTGCTCTGGCTTCCTCAGTCCAGTAGGATTATCATCACGTTGCATCATGAGAGCAGAAGGCCATCTCCATGTGACTGCTCCCCCTGCTCCCAACAGGGCCCACAACACCAAGTCCAGGAACTGGCTCACACTGGGTGGTGGATTCCCAGGGATGGGGCTCTGGGTTTGCCCCTTGTCCTGGCCCCAGGAAACCCTCAGTAAATCCCCAGTCTCTTGAGTTTCCCCCCAGCGCCAGAGGTCAATAACACATCTCCCCATAAGCTAAAAAACCTGTATGGGTGGATGTGAAATCACCCTGCTGTGGGAACGTGGCCTGCACACCTACTTTGCTCGCCGTGTTCTCCCCACACCCCAAGCCCTCGAAGGCAGGTGTTGTTTACTTTCATTTCATCAAGAGGAAAGCGGTTCAGAGCCATGGAGGGGCCACCCCTCACCACAGAGCCCAGAAGTGTGGCCCTGAGGGCCCCAGAAACCACAGGTGGGAGTAGCCCACCTCTGCTCTGGCATCTGCTGTGAGTTCTATGGGGAAATGGGGGTCTTAGGGTTTTCCACAAGCTCTGGGCAAGTCCTATCCTGATCCTCTTCTCACCATGATCTAAGAGCTGGCTACCAGCATTGGCCACATTTTACTGATGACGTGAGAGGGGACAGGACTCACCTGGTGTCATGCAGTCATCAAGGGGCAAACCTGGGATCTCATTCTAATCTCACATTAAGTGTTGTTTGTTTAGAACGAATGCCCACAGGGGTCCCCATGGCTGCTGAAGAACCAAAAGCACATGTCCCCAGGGAGAGACCACAGAGGCTCAGGGACTAGGGGATGGGAGCCAGAGAGGGGTTCCAATTTTGATCCTTCCAGCACAAAGCACTTGATGCTACATTCTGGCTTCCTCCCCCAAGCCTCCTCTGCAGAGGGGAGGGGCTTGGGCAGGCTGAGGCAGGAAGAGGAGGGCGTGGCCCTGTTTCCTGCTGGGGCCCTGCCCAGCCAGGGTTCCCACCCCTTCCCCGGGGCCGGGATAACCGGCTGCCTCTCTCCCTCACAATCAGAAAGTACCCCCCTTCTTTCTTCCAAGGCCCTCAAACCTCCCCACGAAGAGGCAGGGCCCAGGAACCTTCCCAGGATGGAGCTGGCGGGACACAGAGACTAGGGTACCAGCCAGGGACACAGCACAGTCTGGCAGAGCCAGCTTAGGGCTCACACCTCCCAGATACCAGAGCATCAGACCAGAGCCCAGAGCCTCACACACCAGGGAGGGAGCAGACAAGGCCCTGCTAAGTTCTCTCCACTCAGGGCCGGCCTCGACACCCCCGAGCCCCGAGCTCTGGCTCCCTTAACCGGCTGTTTGTGCAGATGGCAGTGAGGGCAGGGCATCTGCAGAGGTGCTCCCCGCCTGGGGCTCAGGCCTGCAGCATTCGGGCTCCAGTTTTGAGACCTTGGATAAGTTACATGGCTCCTCTCCTCCTCAGTCTCTCGTCTGTAAAATCGGGTGAATGATAATAACTAGTGCAGAGGACGTTTCCTGAGCACCTGGGCTGTGCCCACAGCAGGTGTTTATCTCCCACAGGCCACTCGGGGTAAAGGGCTACACTGATGGGGTGAGACAGAGCCCCTAAGGCCGGCCTGCCCTACCTCTGGCTAGCCTGTGACCTCGGGGAGGTCAGTAAGGTATGTGAGGCTGTCTGTCCAGGTGTGAAGCGGGGTCATAGCATCTTCCTCTGTGGGTCAACAGTGGCTCTCAGAGTGTGTGCCGTTGGGCGGTACCTGCCGAATTTCCAAGTCTGGGTCCGCATTTGGAGGTGTGCGCTTTGTGGGTGTGGCGTGGGGGCGTTCCCCTTTCTGACCCCTCCTCCCAACCCTGCACCTCTCATACTGGAACCCCTAGATTCTGCAAACGGAGCAGGAACCGTCACCACATTGTTCAGAGATGAAAACCGAGGGCTGCAGGAGAGCGGTCACTGGAAGACCCAGGAAGACAAGTCTACCCCCACTGTCCCTCCATCCTACTCCTTCTCTTCCCCTCACTTCCCAGCCCCCGGCACCAGCCAGACTCCAGCTTAGTGGCTTTCAAGCAACGGAAGCTGTGTGGCCTTGGGCAAGACACGGACCCTCTCCAGACCCTGCGGCGTTCCGACATCAAGAATGCAGTAAGGACGGCGCTGGGGTGCAGCGGTCTGTTCCCCGGACCTGCAGCCGCTCCAGGGCAGGGCTCAGGCCGCTCTGGCTCCCCAGCAGCAGGCACAGGGGGCGTCGGGGAAATGTTTAGGACGGACATGGCGAGGCCAAAGAACTGCAGCGCGTCTCCGGCTCGCGGTCCCGGACCGCCTGGGTCCCAGCCGCAGCCTGGACCCGCCGGGGTGGCGGTCAGGACGTGCGCGGGGCGCAGGGCACGAGGGGGCTCTAAGTTCCCCAAGGCTCCCCGAGCTGGGGCGTTTGGACCTAGCGGACCGGGAGAAGAGCGGCGCGGCCCCTGCTGCCGGGCCCTGGACCGCGAGTTCCCGCTGTGCGGGCGCCGGCAGAGGCCTGGCGGGAAGCCCCCGCGCGCGCTCCTCCGCCGGCCCGCGGCCGCCCCCTACCGCCGCAAGCTTGTCGGCCCCGCGCCCGGGGCGCTCGGCGCAGGGTCCGGGCCCGGCGTTACCTGGGGCCGCGGCGGGGCTCCACCCCCACCCGGCGGCCGGCGCGTCGCTCCCGCTGCAGCCCGGGCTCCCGGTGCGGCTGCGGCCCGCGCGCCGCCTGCCGCGGCCCCTCTCCGGCCCAGTGCAGGGGAACCGTCCGCGGACCTCACCACCCCGGCGCGCGGGGCTAACGCCGGCTGCGCAGCTTCTAGGACCCCCGCCCCGGCCCCGCGCGAATGGAGCTGCCTGGACCGCACCACGCGTGCTGGAGCGCGGGTGGTGCGGGCGGGGCGGAGCCTCTTTCGGCCGCGCCCGCCCGGCGTCAGGCGGCCAGGGGTGCGTAAGGGCGCGGCGCCTGGGGCTTGGCGGCCTCCGTGACCTTGGAGGAGTGACTCCGTTGCCTCGTCTGTGAAACAGGGGAAACAATACGACCCCGTGGTCGTTCAGAGAATCTTCGCCTCCCGGAGAGTGTGTCCCCTCCCCCAGCCCTGGTGGGCGCGGAGGTAGATAATAGAGAGCAGCTCTGGGTCAGCAGATCTTGGTTTCCCACTTTGGGTTATTCTCTGAGCCTCAGTTTTCAAGTCTGCGGAATGGAAGCCTTCTTCAGGTGGAGGATGGGAGACTCCAGTGACAAAAGACAAGGCGGCCGGCCGAGACTTCGGGTGGGATTACGCTCCCGACAACCCACGTGTCCCCATCGCTGGAGACAACCTGGACCAGGGCGTGGCCGGCACCTGCTCGGGCCGCGGGTCCCAGCCTCGGAGGGGAGCCCCACCGCCCCCCCTCCCTGGGCGCATTAGGGCAGCGAGGACTGCACCCCGCGGCGGGCCGCGCTCTGGCAGGCTTGCAGGTGGTTGTAGTCCCTGCAGACCGCGTCTCCCGGAGGCTGATCAACCAGGTCGTCTTGTCTGCCCAGGTTTAGCTCCTCTGCGGAGGGCTGATTGACAGTGGAACGGCAGCCTCCCGGGCTACTTAGTTTTTAAAGCTGCCTTTTGCTGGCAGAACAGCCATCTAAAGGAGGGCTTTACAGGGAATGAGTGCCCTGGAAGGGGGCTCTGGGGTGGGGAGAAGTTGGTCTCATGGGTCCCCAAGGTCGTTGGTTCTTTCTCATTCTCTTTTTTTTTTTTTTTTTTTTTTTGACAGAGTATCGCTCTGACGCCCAGGCTGGAGTGCATTGGCGCGATCTTGGCTCACTGCAACGTCTGCCTCTCGAGTGCAAGCTATTCTTCTGCCTCAGCCTCCCGAGTAGCTGGGATTACAGGCGCCCGCCACCACACCTGGCTAATTTTTTGTATTTTTAGTAGAAACGGGGTTTCACCGTGTTAGCGAGGATGGTCTTGATCTCCTGACTTCGTGTTCCGCCCGCCTCGGCCTTCCAAAGTGCTGGGATTACAGGCGTGAGTCACCGTGCCCGGCCTCCCTCCCTTCCTTCCTTCCTTTCCTTCCTGTCCTTTCCTTTCTTTTCTTTTGAGACAGAGTCTCGCTCTGTTGCCCCGGCTGGAGTGCAGTGGACGATCTCGGCTCGCTGCAGCCTCGACTCGCTGCAACCTCGCCTCTCGGGTTCAAGTGATTCTCCTGTCTCAGCCTCCCTCCTGAGTAGTGGGATTACAGGCGCACGCTGCCATGCCCGGCTAAGTTTTTGTATTTTAGTAGAGACGGGGTTTCACCATGTTGGCCAGGCTGGTCTTGAACTTCTAACTTTCTGATCGGCCCACCTCGGAACTCCCAAAGTGTTGGGATTACAGGCATGAGCCACTGCACCCAGCCCCAAGTTTTTTCTAGGGTGGGAGGCTGTGAGTCTGTGACGTCATGGGGATATTCTTGGGCTGGTTCCTTTGTAAGAGCAATGAAGGGACTTTGTACCCTGCAAAGTGCAACTTCTAGAGATGATTGGGAAGTTGAGGGATTGAATGCATTCACACCAAAGAGCCACCCTCGGCCCAGACTCTCCAGGTCACCTCTGAGGCTGTGCACTAGGTGGGGGTCAGAGGTGTTGCAGGTAAAGAAATGGTGGCTCAGAGGCAAGGAGAGACTTGCCCAACTCCGGGACAAGCTAGCACTTGATTTCAACTTGATAAATTTCTGAGTATGTAGTGGGTGCACGTAGCGAACACAGGCTAGAGAAGTTTTCTTTTCCTTTTTTTTGTAGGGGGGAATGGAGTCTCACTCTGTTGCCCAGGCAGGAGTACAGTAGCATGATCTAGGCTAACTGCAAACTCCCCGCCCCCTCGCCAGCCCACCCTCCCAGGTTCAAGCAATTCTTGTGCCTCAGGCTCCAGGGTAGCTTGGACTACAGGTGCGTGCTACCACGCTGGTCTAAGTTTTGTATTTTTTTTTTTAATCGTACTTTAACTTCTGGGATATATGTGCAGAACATGCAGGTTTGTTACATAGGTATACATGTGGTTGGCTGCATCCGTCACCCCGTCATCTACATTAGGTATTTCTCCTAATGCTATCCCTCCCCTATCCCCCCACCCAAGTTTTGTATTTTTGTAGAGATGGGGTTTCATCATATTTCATGTTTCACCATGTTGGCCAGGCTGGTCTCGGACTCCTGGCCTCAAGTGATCCACCTGCTTTGGCCTCCCAAAAGTGCTGGGATTACAGGTGTAATCCCAGCCACTGCGCCCTGCCGAGAAGTTTTTCTGATCAAAAATGTTTTAAGGTGTACACTTCAGACAGTGGCTGTGAAGGAACCCTGGTGTGTTTCCAAACTGTTACCTTGTGCACTTCACCCCATTACTTACCCCGTGGTAAGTGCTGTCACGCATTACACCATGAATCCTTAGATCAGGCCTATAAGGTGGAGTTTGCATTGTGTTCATTTTACAAAAGGACACCAAGAGTGTGGGAGATGATGTGCCTTGCCCAAGCCCCCAGCAGGTAAGTGGTTGGGGGGATTAGGACCCAGGTCTCCTGAGTCCATATCCTGGGCTGTTAGCCCTACTCTGCCTGGCTGCCTGCTGCTACATGAAGCCAACTCTGGACATGGATGTGGATCGTCACAGCCCAGATCCCCGTGTGCTTCCCAGGCTGCCTTGTGGCAGGTGGATGGTGCCCCTTGAGATGGGCAGGGCACCATTTGGCCATACCTGCCTCATCCTGATGGGTCCAAAGGTCTGGGCAGGCCAGGACAGGCTTCTAGCTGTCAGAGCAGTGACTCAGAGTTGTCGGCCTCAGCCATAAGAGCAGGGACGGAGGGCAGGGCTTGGGTTGGGGTCTGCCCTATTTGGGGCACAGCAGAACAACCAGGATAACGTCCATGGTCTGAGGCAGAGTGGGAGCCTGGAGCCTTGGGTGGGATCACCTGCCTCTCCTCTTACCAGTTAAGCCACCAACAATGACTACTGCCTACTACCTTCAGAGAGGAAGCTGATGGCTATGGCAGGAAGTCAGGGGCAAGAACCGTCGCACAGATATGTGCTAATATCCCCACTTTCTGTCATTTTGGGTGGTGATCTAACCTGAAAAAAATCATCCCTGGAGTTATTGGTAGGATTAAATGAGGTGATATTAGTAGTAATAACAATCATCACAGTCACCACCACGCCACCACAAAAACCAACATTCACGGAGGCCTTACCGTGCGGGGCACTGTTCCCAGGGCTTTCAATGCATGACTTCATTACGTCCTCACCGTCGCCTTCCCCGGTGGGCGGCATCTATTACCCGCAATTTACAGATAAGGAAACAGACTTAGAGAGGTGATGTAACTTGTCACGCCAAAATCGAACCCATTTGTGGGTTATAGATAACCCATTTTATCTATACAGTAGATAAAAATTAAATAAAAAATTGAACCCAACAGTCTGACCCCGAGCCCGGTCTCTCAACCCCTGCGTTGTAATCGTTGCCTCACGTGCTGCGCAGCTTCTGCAGCACCCTTTCCTCGGAAACGCTTCTCTGAAAGAAGAAAAGCCTCTTGGGTATCAAAACTCAGAACGGCATCATAGCTCCCAGAGCCTGGCTATATGCACATTTTCTTTTTTTTTTTTTTGAGTTGGAGTCTTGCTCTGTCACCCAGGCTAGAGTAGTCGCGTGATCTCGGCTCACTGCAACCTCTGCCTCTGAGTTCAAGCAATTCTTCTGCCTCAGCCTCCCAAGTAGCTGGGATTACGGGTGACTGCCACCATACCCAGCTAATTTTTGTATTTTTAGTAGAGACAGCATTTTGCCATCGTGGCCAGCCTGGTCTCGAACTCCTGACCTCGCGATCAGCCTGCTTCAGTCTCCCGAAGTGCTGGGATTACAAGCACAAGCCACCGTGCCCGGCCTATGCAAATGTTTTAAAATGGATGGATGCTGGACTTAATGGATCTCAATTCCCTTTTTGCTTTGCCTGCTGGGAAGCTCAGAACCTGATCCATGACCCGCCTCTACAATTACCCAGAACTTCAAGGCATATATATAAATTTGTTTATTTTTTGAGAGACAAGGTCTCATTATGTTGTCTAGGCTGGAGTGCAGTGGCTATTCATAGGCGCAATCTCACTACTGATCAGCACCTGAGTTTTGACCTGCTCTGTTTCTGACCTGGGCTGGTTCACCACTTCTGAGGCCACCTGGTGATCCTCTGCTCCCAAAGGTTCACCATATTAGTGCTGAATTTAATGTGGACACGCTGTCAGCATAGTGCACTAAAGCAATCCTGGCCTCAAGCCATCCTGCTTCAGCCTCCCAAGTAGCTGGGACTACAGGTGCACACCTCTGCACTCAGCTCAGGACGAGTATTTTATGGCCTCAATTCATGCCTACATTACCCTTGTTTTTCTCACCTGTCTTCCCTTCATCTGGGTTTCTTCTCCTTTTTATCCTTGTGGCATACATATTTTGTTAATCTGTTTTACATTTGGAGAGTTGGAAAACGAGCGATTAAAATGCCTCTCGCAACTGCCTGATACACAGTCGCACATCCCTTAACAGCAGGGGCACCTTCTGGGAAATGTGTCATCAGGCAATTGCATCGTTGTGTGAACATCACAGAGTGACTTACACAAACCTAGCTGGTACAGCCTACTACACACGTAGGCTCTGTTACCGCCTGTGCTCCTGGGCGACTAACCTGTGTAACCTGGGACTACTGAACACTGCAGGCAACTGTAACACAGAGGTAAGCATCTGTGCATCGAAGCACAGAGAAGGTGCAGTGAGATTTGGTGTTATACTCTTAGGGGACCACTATTGTATGTACGGTTTGTCGTTGACCAAAACACAGATATATGGCACATAACTATATATCTATTGTGAATTAGACGTGTCCTCTGCCCACAAGAAGAGGGCCACCCAGTGGTGACGCCAAGACAGTGGTCATATGCCTTAAGAAAGTTGTGCCCACGGTCTCCTTTCTGTGTCAACTGGGATGGCTGGGTCAAAGGGAGGATAAGGAGGAGTTGTGCCTGAGTCCCTGCAGGAAAACACCACATCGGGCAGCACTTAAAGCCAGCCAGGGGACCAGATGCCTTGGCACACACCTGTAATGCCAGCAGTTTGGGAGGCCGAGGTGAGTGGCTCCCCTGAGGTCAGGAGTTTGAGACTAGCCTGGCCAACATGGTGAAACCCTGTTTCTACTAAAAACACACCAAAAATTAGCTGGGTGTTTTCGCACACACCTGTAATCCCAGCTACTCGGGAGGCTGAGGCAGAAGAATCACTTGAACCCAGGAGAAGGAGGTTGCAGTGAGCTGCGATTGTGCCACTGCACTCCAGCCCAGGTGACAGAGCAAGACTCTGTCTCAAAAAAATCAATCAATAAAAAAAAATAATAATAAAAAGCCAGCCTGGAGGTGGATGAAACCCCTGTAGACAGATGCCTTTTGAGGGTCTCAATGGGGGTCAGATCAGTCACAGTAAGCTCAAAAGTGGGTTGTCCAGGCTCAGGTAGCCCCCACTCCTGCATGAGAACCTCACAGGGGCTGGTTTGGCCACTTGGTGACTGACTGATTATTACACTGTTTCGCCACTTCCCTCTCCTGACTTAATTCTCCACTCGTCCACAGGTGCCCTGTCACTGAAGACTTGTAGCAGGGAGGGGACAGGGGCTCTGGCATCACATTCTGGCTGTCACCATCCCTGTCTCCAGGCTGCCCAGGGCTGGACCTTGTTCCCAGGTCCTCTGGGCTCAGGGTCGGCCAGGCAGGGTCAGCCAGGCCGCATCTCCCGTGGTCTAGGCCTCCAGCCCCAGAAGCAGCATGAGCTCTGACGCCTTGGTTCCTTCCTCCTGCCTGGGCTCCAGCTGTGCTCAGCGCCTCCTTAGGCGTCGGCCCCCTCCTGGGAGGCGTGGTCTCTGGCAGGGTTAATGATTGCTCAGTGGAGGTGGAGATGGTGCCAAAGTCTGCTGGCTACATAGCTGCAGGCCCCAGAGGGTGCCCACCTGTGCGCCGGCGCCTATCTGGCGCCTGTCTGCCACCTCCATGGCGAAGGGGACACAGGTAGGGGACCACCCAGCCCAGCGGGGGTCTCTGGGCCAGAGATATGTGTTGGGGGTTGGGGAGTTCCTAGGGCCAAGGCAAGCTTGGAGGTCCTTAACGTCTCCCCTGCAGCTGCAGGGGCCGGGGGCGGGGGAGGGGGTGGCGGAGACAGTAGAAGTCGTATGCTGGATGGGGCAGACCTGGGGGCTCGCAGGATGATTCTTCACAGGATGGAAGGGAGGCAGGCGCCCCAGGGAAATGAGGTAACCTGCCTGGCCCCTTCACAGGAGCTCAGAGGGTGAGGACGGGGAAGCTGACCTGGGCTCCTACCCCATAGGCTTCGTTCACATCCCAGCTCCACCCTGACCTCGGTGGGCTACTTAACGCTTCTGGGTCTCCGTTTCCTCATTTATCAAATGGGGCTGAGAAGAGTTCCAAAAAGGGCCTGAAGAGCCCTGGGGCGGAGGTGGGCGTGTGTCCTATGACAGAGCCCAGTGCCCCCTCAGCCAGTGCTAGGAAGTATCAGTAGGGACTGACCCAGGCCAGCCCCGGCTCTGCCCAGTCTGGGCCCTGCACATCTCTCCGCCGTGGTAGAGGAGGTGGGGACCCAGCTGAGAGCCGGGGCTGGCCTGGGTCACTCAGGCAGGCATGTACTGGGTTGGGCGCCAGGCACAAGGCAGGGTCCCAGTAAGCACCGAGGTCCCGCTGATGGAAACAGGGCATGGCCGTGTGTAGACTCCATGATTTTTATCCTCATCCCGTTCCTTAGCAGGGGAAACTGAGGGCTGCATAAGGGAGAGGGCTTGCCTGGGGTTGTACAACAAATATGTGAAATGCTGGCATCTGAACCCAGGGCAGTGTGACTCCGTATGTGTCTGCTGGGCCAGGCGGCCTGGGCCAGAGGCACTGGGAGGGAGCGTGGCCGGGAGCTGGGTGCTTAGGTCCCACATCCTTACTCCGGGCACCCAGGAGCGACTGGAGCCCGCCCTGTAGGTGCAGGCACAGCCTCCTGGATCAATGGAGCCCAGACCGAGGCTTGCCAAGGGACCGCTGGATTTGGAGGCAGCCTGGGTCTAACCTGCTGCCCCTGACTCACCCATCTCTGGGCATCTGTGAACCTCGGTTTTCTTGGAATAATAGGATAGGATAATTCCTGCCTGGGAACAGCTGTGAGAAGTAAATAAAACAGCAGAAGTGAAAGTGCATGGCCAGCTGGCCGTGTGGTGGCTGAGTGCACCCCGGGGGCCTCCCCACACGGGAGGAGGACCCACTTCCCCCCAACCCCGACCTTCTGGAGGCCCCGGGCAGGATTGGTGTCCTCGCTCCCAGTGGCTCCAAATTCTAGAAAATCTTGGCGCTGTGGACTGCTCTGAGCTGTGGCTGAAGCCCCGTCCTAGCCAAGGCTGAAGAGCAGGCACCTCCTGGGCCAGGTGGGACTAGTGAGGATTCCCGGAGACTACACATTTCATGGCATGGGGGCCAGAGCCCCCCTGATTCTCCTCTGTGTCCTTTTTGGTCCTTCCCCAAACACTATTTTTTTTGAAATGGAGCCTTGCTCTGTCGCCCAGGCCGGAGTGCAATGGCGCGATGCAACCTCCACCTCCCGGGTTCAAGCGATTCTCCTGCCTCAGCCTCCTGAGTAGTTGGGATTACAGGTGCCTGCCACCACACTTGGCTAATTTTTGTATTTTTAGTAGAGATGGGGTTTCACCATGTTGGTCAGGCTGGTCCAAGCACTTTTTGAGAGCAGGGAAAGAACAGGAGTGGCTGGAGGGCTTGGGAGCCAGGATGCAGTAATTTCTGGAATGTAGACAGTCCCCATTTTTAATTATTTTATTTTATTTTTATTTTTTGAGACAAGGTCTTGCTCTGTCACCCAGACTGGAGTGCAGTGGCATGATCTCGGCTCCCTGCAGCCTTGATCTACTGGGCTTACGTGATCCTTCCACCCCAGCCTCTCGAAGTGCTGGGCTGTGTTTGCTCCTTTAAAAAATGAGAACTATTGAACTGGAGGGTGCCCCCACACCTGGCCAATAGTTGCTTTTTTTTTTTTTTTTTTTTGAGACAGAGTTTCGCTCTTGTTGCCCAGGCTGGAGTGCAATGGCGCAATCACTTCTCACTGCAACCTCCGCCTCCCAGGTTCAAGTGATTCTCCTGCCTCAGCCTCCTGAGTAGCTGGGACTACAGGCATGTGCCACCACACCCAGCTAATTTTGTATTTTTAGTAGAGATGGAGTTTCTCAATGTTGGTCAGGCTGGTCTCGAAATCCCGACCTCAGGTGAACTGCCCGACCATAGTTTCCATTTTTTTTTTTTTTTTTGAGAATGGGGTCTCACTATATTGCCCAGACAGGTCTCAAACTCCTGGGCTCAAGCTATCCTCCTGCCTCTGCCTCCCTAAGAGCTGGATTATAGGCATGAGCCAAACCCACCGCCGTAGTTCGCATTTTTAAAGGGAGCAAACCATGGAAAGAGCCCCAGGCTATGGTTGTGCAGCGACTGGGGCCGGGAGGAGTTGGGAAACCTATGCGTTGGCCTGAGGCTGCCCCAGCAGGGAGCAGTGGTGCCTGTCCTCAAGTCCCAGCCCAGCGACAACTCCATTCACTCCTTTTCCATTTGCACCTTGCTCCTGCCCCTTGCTGGGGTACCAGGAAATTAGGAGCCCAGAGGAGGGGCCATCAACTGCCTGAACACGGCTCCACAGCTGACCTGGGCCTTACAGAAGGGAGAGAATTTGCATGTAGGCAGAAGGCAAAGAAAGGCATTCTGGGCAAAGGGAACGGGTTAGGCAAATGATGGAGGAAGGAAAATGCAGGGTGTGGACCGAGGACAGGAGCATTCAACACCACTGGACCTCAGAAGCGGGAGAGAGCAGCTCGGTGGAAAGCAAGACCGGACCTCCAAGGACCTCGCCTGCCAGGCTGAGGGGCAGGCAGTGTGTCCTGTAGCCAGTGGGAGCCATGGAGGAGATTTGAGTTTGGGAGTAACGGTGCCCCAGATGGGGAAGGCTCAACACTGGGGCAGGCCATCCTTGTGCCTTCCCCAGCCCACACGGCCACTGTGCATTCTCCCCAAGTGACTGAATCCAGAGGTGCATGCTCTGGACTGTAGAATGCTGGGCTCATCATGATCACGAGGAGGCAGGAGTGCAAGAAACCCAGGGCCAACCCCAGCAAGGCAGGAGGCAGGCGAGGCAGCGATGTGGCAAGAAAGAGCACTAGCCTGGGAGGCAGACGGGGTGGCACCTCCGTTCTGCCTCTGACAGGCTTGGACACGAACCCTGGCCTCCTGCACTCATGTCCCTGTGCATGAAGCGGGTCAACGAAGCCAGCAATTCCTTCCAGGAGGGTGGCGGGGCCCAGATGCAGGGGAGAGGCTGGGCATGCGCATCACACAGATGCAAAGGGCATCGCTGTTGCTCTGAGTGGGGGTCCACAGGCTTCTTGAGGACCCCGTCCCACCCCGGGAGATGGAGGGGGGGAGTTGGGAGACACTTCCATGAGGGAGGAGCGTGGTGAGTATGGGGAAGGGGATATAGGGGGAGGTCCCTTGGGGACTGGGTCAAGGTCCTGGTTCAGGCTATTCTCTCTCAAAGTCATGCGTCTGTGGGCTCAGCGTGGCCTGGGGGGAAACTGGGGGGCTCAAGAAGGAAAACCCAGGAGCCTAGAAAAGAGAGAAGGCACAAGCTGGCTTGGGTTCTGGTCTCATTGTTGGCTGTGCCTCGCCCTTTCCCCGCTTGGACCTCAGTTTGCTGAGGACTAAATGGTAATTAATGGGTGCAAAGTGCCAGTCTCGGCACACGGCCCTTCCTTGCCAGTTCCATTTTCCTCTGGGATTGGAGGAGGGACCCTGAGGATCTCCTGTCTTGCAAGCTGGACCGAGGGGAACTTTGTAATGATGATGAATCCACCTGGCATACCTGCTGGTTGCACACCTAGTGACTAATTCTTGTGGCAGTTGACTCATTTCTGAAGGACAGAACATGAGAGAGAGAAGTGATGAGGAAATGAGGTCCCAGACTGCAGCCTCAGAGCGATGCCAGGGCTGGACGCATCCAGCCTAGATGTCCACCGCCAACCCTGTCACCACCACCCTCTCCCTCCCACAGCTGTCACCTCCACCAGCTCCGCCTGTCTCCACCGTCATCATTCTGTCCATCCCCACTTATCCCCACCAGCACCACCCCTGCCCCCAGGGGATCCCTATCTGATCTGGGACCCTGCCTCCACGACCACCTTACTCACTGCCCCTGCTTCTAGCGATATCATGTCGCCTGGAGGGCGTAGCTGCACCCAGATCGCTGTCCTGTCTCACTGAGGACTGTGGCTCAGCTCTGTGGGGGGTGCTGAGGACTGAGAACTTACTAATTCCCCTGAGCAGCGGGGGTACATCTGCATTTAACAGTCTGGCTGAGTGCAGCCCTGCCGTCCAGCATGTGGGCTGTCCCCAGCTGTCATCTCTGGGGTTCTTGGCAAGCCAGCATTTTCCACAGCAACTTCCCAAGGTTCCTCTGGCTAGAGTCACATGGAAGGTAGCACCAGAAACAGTCCCAGGCCTCCTCCACACACAGCCTGGCCCTGCCCGTTCAGCTCTGACCTCTGCACGCAGTCTCGGAGCCTGGTGAGCGTGGACAGTCACCAGGGAGGGAGGAAGCTGTTTCCATGGTGACTGCAGGGGGAGGAGCAGGCATAAGGTGAGGACAACCCCACAGAAGAAGATTTGCACTTGCTGAGCGCCTATTGGGTGCCAGGGACCGAGGTGGCACATTCTTATTCCCATTCATCCCCTGATGCCTACCCTCATCATTTACTGGGGTTATTATTCTCCTCACAGTGGAGGGAATGTTTAGAGAAGGACAGTGAACTGCCCAGTGAGGCTCTGCTGCTTCTTGGCTCTGTAAACTCAAGCCAGCCTCTTTACCTCTGAGCTTTATTTTCCCCATCTGTAAAGTGGGTAGAATGGAACCACTCTAAAAGAGGTTTTTGTTTGTTTGTTTGTTTGTTTGAGATAGAGTCTCGCTCTTCCTCCCAGGCTGGAGTGCAGTGGTGCGACCTCAGCTCACTGCAACCTCTGCCTCCTGGGTTTAAGCAATTCTTCTGCCTCAGCCTCCTGAATAGCTGGGATTACCGGAGCCTGCCACCACGCCCAGCTAATTTTTATATTTTTAGTAGAGACGGGGTTTCGTCATGTTGGCCAGGCTGGTCTTGAACTCCTGACCTCAGGTGATCCACCTGCCTTGACCTCCCAAAGTGCTGGGATTACAGGCGTGAGCCACCGCGCCCGGCCTCGAAGGGTTTTTGTGAGCATGGCATAGTGCCCGCCTCAATGTCTGGCAGGCAGTAGGCACTCCCTCCATGGGTCTCTCGCTACTCATCGCCATCATGTTTAACGGCTGCCGAGCATCCCACCGGGGCTTTCTTCATCATTGCCTGTGTTTCATGTTGCGGTCACTTCAGTTACCCATGATTATAAATAATCACTCATGCTGAACAACTTTCTACAAAAAGAGCTTCTTATTTATGTTAGTTGGATGAGTAGGTCAAGAGGGTAAACATTTTGAAGCTTTGGGGTCCACATCTCCGCTCGCAAGGGCCCCGGGGCCACGCGAGGGCTGCCTCCTCCTCCCTGCCTCAGGGAGAGGCAAGGGCCTTGGGCGTGGAGCACAGAGTGGCTGTGAATCCCACTCACTTTCAGCTGTGAGGGCCTCCGCAAAATGAGTTGCTGTGAAGATGAAATTCTATGAACCCCAAATATTCTACCTCCAAACTACAGCCCTGCTCTTGCCTCTTCTCTCCAGCCTGCTGCCCCCAGTCTAGCCCGGTGACACACAGCAGCCAAAAAGGTCTTAAGAGGAAATTAGCCCCGGTCACTCCCCTGCTTAAAACTCTCAAATGGGCTAAGTAGGTGGCTCATGCCTGTAATCCCAGCACTTTGGGAGGCTGAGGCGGGTGGATCACCTGAGGTCAGGAGTTCGAGACCAGCCTGGCCAACATAAAATACAAAAATACAAAAATTAGTCGGGTGTGGTGGCTCACGCCTGTAATCACAGCTACTCGGGAGGCTGAGGCAGGAGAATCACTTGAACCTGGGAGGCAGAGATTGCGGTGAGCCAAGATCGCGCCACTGTACTCCAGCCTGGGAGACAGAGCAAGACTCCATCTCAAAACAAACAAAAACCCCTGAAAGGACCTCCTATTTTCCGTTTTTCTTAGAATAGAATGAACCTTCCTTCCTGTGTCTAGTGCTCTGGCCTTGGCAAATTTCCCAACCTGCCTCGCTCCCACTATTCCCCACCTCTCTCCCTGCAACCCAGTCACAGGGACCTTCTTTGAACTCCCGGAATACACCTCGTTCTTCCCTGGCCCAGGCGACCTTTCATATTGTTTGTGCTACTTGGGACTCCCCCATAACAGTGCTCCCCTTATCATAGCAATGTGGGCATTTAAGTTTTAAAAATATCAAATAGGCCAGGCATGGCGGCTCACACCTGTAATCCCAGCACTTTGGTAGGCTGAGATGGGAGGATCGCTTGAGCCCAGGAATTGGAGGCTGCAGTGAGCCATGCTAGCGCCACTGCACTCCAGCCTGGGTGACAGAGCAAGAATTTACTTCAAAAATACCTAAACAGGCTGGTCCGAGTGCAGTGGTGTTTACAACTAATTTATCACAACCAGCTACAGATCGCTTTATTACTTTTTCACTCACACTGCTTCGCTTGAATAGTCTGCTTGTTTGTTTTTTGAGATGGAGTCTCTCCCTGTTGCCTAGGCTGGAGTGCAATGGTGCAATCTTGGCTCACTGCAACCTCCACCTGCTGGGTTCAAGCGATTCTCCTGCCTCAGCCTCCGAGTAGCTGGGATTAAAGGTGCCCACCACCATGCCCGGCTAATTTTTGATTTTTTTGCACCTTTAGTAGAGATGGGGTTTCACCATATTGGCCAGGCTGGTCTCGAACTCCTGACCTCATGATCCACCCGCCTTAGCTTCCCAAAGTGCTGGGATTACAGGTGTGAGCCACTGCACCCGCCCCACTTGACTAGTCTTAAAACAAACAAACAAACAAAAATATCAAACAATACTACAAGGTTTATAACAAAAGCCAGCCTCTCACCCACACTCCACATCCCAGTATCCACTCTCTAGAAGCAACTGCTTTCACCTCCTTTGGCTCCTTCCTTCCCTCCCTCTTTCCTTCCTTCCTTCTTTCCTTCCTTCCCTTCCTTCCTTCCTTCCTTCCTTTCCTTCCTTCCTTCCTTCCTTTCTTCCTTCCTTCCTTTCTTCCTTCCTTCCTTCCTTCTTTCCTTCCTTTCTTCCCTTCCTTCCTTCCTTCCCTCCCTCTTTCCTTCTTCCCTTCCTTCCCTTCCTTCCTTCTTTCCTTCCTTCCTTCCTTCCTTCTTTCCTTCCTTCCTTTCTTCCCTTCCTTCCTTCCCTCCCTCTTTCCTTCTTTCCTTCCTTCCTTCCTTCCCTCCCTCTTTCCTTCTTTCCTTCCTTCCTTCCTTCTTTCCTTCCTTCCTTCCTTCCTTCTTCTTCTTTCTTTCTTTCTTTTTTTTCTTTCTTCTTTCTTTCTCAGGATCTCACTCTATCACCCAGACTGGAGTGCAGTGGTGCATTCAGGGCTCACTGCAGCCTCCAGCTCCTGGTCTCAAGCGATCCTCCCACCTCAGCCTCCCAAGTAGCTGAGACTACAGGCATGTGCCACCATACCAGACTAATTTTTGTATTTTTTGCAGAGATGGGATTTGACCAGACTGGTCTCAAACTCCTGAGCTCAAGCAATCCACCTGCCTTGACCTCCCAAAGTGCTGGGATTATAGATGTGAGCCACTGCAGCTGGCCTCATAATTTTTTTTTTTTTGAGACAGAGTCTCGCTCTGTTACCAGGTGCCAGGCTGGAGTGCAGTGGTACGATCTCTGCTCACTGCAAACTCCGCCTCCCGGGTTCAAGCTATTCTCCTGTCTCAGCTTCCCGAGTAGCTGGGACTACAGGTGTGTGCCACCACACTCAGCTAATTTTTGTATTTTTAGTAGAGATGGGGATTCACCATGTTGGCCAGGATGGTCTCGATCTCTTGACCTTGTGATCTGCCCGCCTCGACCTCCCAATGTGCTGGGGTTACAGGCATCAGCCACCGCGCCCGGCCTGGCCTCATAATTTTTAAGCTATTATCAGTTTATTTCTTTTTTATTATCACCTTCTTAGCTTTTTTTTTTTTCCTGAGAAAGGGTCTTGCTCTGTCACCCAGGTTGGAGTACAGTGATTAAATCTTGACTCATTGCAGCCTTGACCGCTTGGGTTAAGTCATTATCTGTTGATTTCTTAAAGTGACAGATGAGGATTTTATTCTCTTATAGCCAACACACTTCCCAGTATGCACAATACGGTTGTAGTCTATCCGCCATGGGAATGGTCCCAGCCGAGCCACTAGCCTATGATATTCCTAGGCTCTTTCTAGTACAGCTTGCTTAGTTTTCTGTATGGTATCACAAATTCATCCCTCCACCCTAGCCAGAGGTGTAAATATCGTTGAAATGTTCACACCATCGGTTGTATTTCCACGGGTGTAGACAGCCCTTGAGAGCTCCCTGAACCCTTCTTCCCATTGGGACCCACTGTGGTCTCCGCGCATTTCCCTCTCTTCCGTATTGGGCTCTCTGTTTCCTGGAATCTCTTCCTTTCTCTTGGTTTACTCCCTTCATAGAATGGACTATGTTCTCCAGTAGCTTCCCAAGAAAAGATATAGCGGAGGCAGCACTTTTCACTTTGTATGTCTAAAAAATGTTTTTATTTTGCCCTCATATATGACTGACAGTTTTGGTGGGTGTAGAATTCTAGGTTGAAAATTATTTGACTTCAGTATTTTGCAGGCATAGTGTTCTGGTTATTTACTGCTGTTTGACCAAATGCCTCAAAACTTAGTTGCTTAAACAACAATTTATTATTAAATTTCCTGATTCTATGGGACGAGAATTTGGATAGGGCATAGCAGGAATTGCTCAACTCTGTTCCATGGTGTCTGGGGTGTCAGCTGGGATAATGTGAAAGATTAGGGGTTAGACAGTGGGGACTGACTGGACATCTTGCTCTCCCTCAACACACAGGCCTCTGTACGTGGTTACCTTGGGCTTCCTTCTAACATGGCGGCCTCAGGATAGTTGAACTTCTAACAACACATCTCCAGGTTCTGAGAGCAAAGTGGCTCAAGAGGCCCAGTTGTAAGCTGCAAAGCTTCTGATTGCTGCATTTCTGCTGCATTCTGTTGATCAAGTAAATCACTAAGGCCAGCTCAGATTTAAGAGTAGGGGATTAAAATTCACTTCTCAATAGGAGGAATGTCAAAGAATTTGTGCCACCATTAATCTTCCACACATAGCTCCATTCATTCCAGGATTGTTACTGAAAAGTCCCATGACCTTCTGATTCTGGGTCCTTTGTATGTCACTTGCTTTTCTCTGCAGAAGACTTCAGGGTCTCTTCTTTATCCCTAGTATTCTGAAAATGCTTTGGCATGGGTTTTCTTCTCCTTCCATTCTAAAATTTGTTCTGGGAATTCTTTGAGTCTGGAAACGTGTTATTCATTTATACAAAATCTGTTGTTCGTACTTATTTGATAGTTTCCTTTTCCTGTTTTCCTTCTCTGTTTCTTTTTCTGGGACTTCTATTTTTTTTTTTTTTTTTTTTTTTTTTTGAGACGGAGTCTTGCTCTATCGCCAGACTGGAGTGCAGTGGCACAATCTCGGCTCACTGCAACCTCTGCCTCCTGGATTCAAGCGATTCTTCCACCTCAGCCTCCCAAGTAGCTGGGACCACAGGCACGTGCCACCACGCCCGGCTATTTTTTGTATTTTTGGTAGAGGCAAGGTTTCACCATGATGGCGAGTATGGTCTCGATCTCTTGACCTCGTGATCTGCCCGCCTTGGCCTCCCAAAGTGCTGGGATAACAGGCATGAGCCACTGCGCCCGGACTGGGACTTCTATTAATCAGACATTGGACCTCCTGGATTAATCCTCTGATTTCTTTTTTTTTTTTTTTTGAGATGGAGTTTCGCTCTTGTTACACAGGCTGGAGGGCAATGGCGCGATCTCGGCTCACCGCAACCTCCGCCTCCTGGGTTCAGGCAATTCTCCTGCCTCAGCCTCCTGAGTAGCTGGGATTACAGGCACGCGCCACCATGCCCAGCTAATTTTTTGTATTTTTAGTAGAAATGGGGTTTCACCATGTGGACCAGGATGGTCTCGATCTCTTGACCTAGTGATCCACCCACCTCGGCCTCCCAAAGTGCTGGGATTACAGGCGCGAGCCACCGTGCCCGGCAGAATCCTCTGATTTCTTATTTTTCTCTCCTAGTTTCCATTTCTCAACTTTATATTCTGATTCCCCCATTACATTTTTAATTCCTGCATTATGTTTTTTATCGATAACAGTGGCTGTCAACGAGGGGTGATTTTACCACCACTCTCCCTCCCCCATCAGGAGACACCTGGCAATGTCTGGAGACATTTTGGCTCTTACAACTTGGGGGTTGCTTCTGGCATCTAGTGGGTAGTGGCCAGAGGTGTTTAACGGCGAGGAAATATCTGCTTGGTATGTGTGAATTAGATAAAGGGTGGTTGAGGCGTGGCTTTGGATTCCTTGGTCTGCATGGGAGAGGCAGGTGGGGAGGTAAGATGCTTGCTGTCTCTGGGAATTCGCCAGCCCTGGGAGGGAAGTCTCTCCCCAGCCAGCAAGGCCCCAAATATGACAAAGCATCATAAAACACAGAAAATAAAAACAAATGGCCGGGCGCGGTGGCTCACGTCTGTAATCCCAACACTTCAGGAGGCCGAGGCAGGCAGATCACCTGAGGTCAGGAGTTCAGGACCAGCCTGGCCAGCATGGTGAAACCCCATCTCTATTAAAAATACAAAAATTAGCTGGCTGTGGTGGCGCACACCTGTAATCCCAGCTACTTGGGAGGCTGAGGCAGGAGAATCACTTGAACCCAGTGGGTGGAGGTTGCAGTGAGCCGAGATTGTGCCACTGTGCTCTAGCCTGGGTGACAAGAATGAAACTCCATCTCAAAAAAAAAAAAAAAGACATTAAAAAAATGATTAATACACCAGCTTCAAGGGGATCGGACATAGTCCCATCTCTTGTGGGGAGGAATGTCAAAAGATCTGTGGCCCTCTTTGTCTGTCATAGCACCTAAAGCAGTTCCCTCCTTTCACTCTCGTAATGCCCACGTTCTCCTCCACGGCAGGGACGCAGTGCACTATTAGGTGATACTTTGCTTACTCGTTTGCCGTCTGTCTCATTCGGAGCCTGCACTGTTTTGCTCACCATCACCTTCCCATTGCCAGGAACAGGGTCTGGCACGTAGCAGCTCTTGGATACCCAATAACTATATACTGAGGAAATGAACGAGTGAATCAGGGTACTCGGCACATCGTACGTGCTCAGGAAACGTCAGCAGCTATTTAAGATTAACAGCCTTCCTGAGGTTCCCTGTTTCCCCAGCAGGTCTGGGGGAAGCATGGTGAGATGAATCTGAATTAAGAGGGAGTGCTAGGCTGGGGCTTCAGGGCGGGGCCGCCAACCACGCCCAGGAGGCAGGCAGCCAGATAGAGCCAGGGTCACTGACTGTCTAGGAGACACTGGCGGAGGAGGAGCTGCGAGCTAACCAGGACAGAGTTCCCGAGAAGAGAGGGACCAGAAGGGCAAGAGACAGAAGTTTCTTTTGCTACGATAATAACTGCTAACATTTATTATATACTTACTGTGAGTGAAGCACTCTTTAAACCTCAACACAAACCCCTGGTGTAGGCACTGTTATTCCCATTTTACAGATGAGGAAGCTGAGGACCAGAGAGGGTATGTTACTTAGCACATTGCACTCTGCTCCATCTCATGGGTGTTCCGGATTAGCGCCCTGGGGTTGCAGTGACTCACTGGCTCATCCGCTCATTCCTTTCAGAAATACTCACTGAGCCAGCACTGGGCTCAGCCCTGCGCTTGGTCCTGGGGGTCATAGAGGTGCATCAGACTCGGACTTTGCCCTCACATCTCTTCTGGCTTGGTGGGAGAGGCTGATTTGCAGAGATCACAGATACTAAGAGCTATAGAGGTTATTCTAGGGTTTATGCAGCGTCCTGTGAGGTCACGACGGATGGGTGGAGGGGCAGTTCCTCCTGTGGGAGCACTGAGAAGGAGTCTGGACAGAAGGGAACTCTGAAGCTGACTTGTTTTTTTTGTTGTTGTTGTTGTTGTTGTTTTGAGAAGGAATCTTACTCTGTCACCCGGGCTGGAGTGCAGTGGCGTGATATCGGCTCACTGCAACCTCCACATCCCGGATTTGAGCGATTCTCCTGCTTCAGCCTCCCAAGTAGCTGGGACTACAGGCATGTGCCCCCTTGCCTGGCTAATTTTTGTATTTTCAATAGAGATGGGGTTTCACCATGTTGACCAGGCTGGTCTCAAACTCTTGACATCAAGTGATTCACCCGCCTTGGCCTCCCAAAGTTCTGGGATTACAGGCGTGAGCCATTGTACCCAGCCTTGGAGCTGGCTTTAAAAATGAAGAGAGCTCATCAGGCAGCAAGGTGGGGAAGAGCATTCCAAAAAGAGGGACAGGCAGTAGTGAGGGCAGGCAGAGGGAGTTTCTAGGCGCGTGGGAGATGAGGGGCAGGTTGAGATGCAGGGAGCGATTCGAGGGGAAGCTGGAGAGGTCGAGGGTAGTCTTTGGGAAGCCCTTTTATGGAGTCTGGACTCTGGCAATGGGGAGCCATTGACGGGTTTTGAATGAGGGAGGAAAAGATTAGATTGTGTGCAGAAGGATTGGTTTGGTTGAGTGGGATGGACTAGAAAGGTTGGAGGAAAGGAGGACTTGAGGAGGCTGAGGACAGTGTCCCCAGGGAGGACGCCCAGTGTAGGATGGAGAGATGCAGGCTGATTAGAGAGAAAGAGAGGAGGCCACATGGATTGGATGTGGGTGCTCGGGAGATGGAGGAGGTGTCAGAGTCGGAGGGGCAATCGGGTGGCTCCTCAAGCCTGGAACTCGGGAGGAGGAGTGGGCGGTACAGGGGAGAGGAGTTCTGCTTTTTGATGCCGTTTCACCATCAGGGCTGGGCTCTCAAAGCCATCCTCTTTTCCCCTCCTCCCCAGGGCCACCTGCCCGCTTCAGATGCTCTGGGGCAGGAGGGAAAGGGACATGAAGAAGTGCCCAGGACCAGGTGAGGGCCCTTGGTAGTGTTAACATCTTATTTTATTTATTTTTCATACAAAGTTTCTCTCTTGTTGCCCAGGCTGGAGTGCAATGGTGTGATCTTGGCTCACCACAACCTCTGCCTCCCAGGTTCAAGTGATTCTCTGGCCTCAGCCTCCCAAGGAGCTGGGATTACAGGCATGCACCACCATGCCCAGCTAATTTTGTATTTTTTTTTTTTTTTTTTTTTTTGAGACGGAGTTTCGCTCTTGTTACCCAGGCTGGAGTGCAATGGCGCCATCTGGGCTCACCGCAACCTCCGCCTCCTGGGTTCAGGCAATTCTCCTACCTCAGCCTCCTGAGTAGCTGGGACTACAGGCGTGCGCCACCATGCCCGGCTAATTTTTTGTATTTTTAGTAGAGACGGGGTTTCACCACGTTGACCAGGATGGTCTCGATCTCTTGACCTCGTGATCCACCCGCCTCGGCCTCCCAAAGTGCTGGGATTACAGGCGTGAGCCACCGCGCCCGGCCCTAATTTTGTATTTTTATTAGAGACGGTGTTTCTCCATGTTGGTCAGGCTGGTCTTGAACTCCCGACCTCAGGAGATCTGCCCGCCTCAGCCTCCCAAAGTGCTGGGATTACAGGTGTGAGCCACCGTGCCCGGCTGGTAGTGTTAACTTTTTTAAAAACACAAAATATAAATCTAGAAAAAGAAAGGGGACTACATGCAGGTGGCCATCCCTCTGGCCAAGACCAGAGACAGACACTTCCAAGGAGGGTTTGGAGCAGGTGCTTGGTGCTGGACAGGGTGGCTACACATACATATTCAACAGGTTACAGGAGGAGCTATGCATATTCATAAAGGAGGTCCTGATGCATGCATATTGAACACATATGCATGTAACATATGATCCATGCTCACTTGGGATGGTGACTTAACATTTAAATGTGTTACAATTACGCCCTATACACCAAAAGGTCTTTTTGTGACACGGAAGTTGCATGAGTAAGCGATCTCTGTATGAGCTGGAGCCAGTTTGTGGTCAGTGGGCTCTTATCAGGAGGAAGTTATTGAAATCAGTCTCTTGTCCAGTCAAGGCTGTGGTTATGGGCTGGGCTCAGTGGCTCACACCTGTAATCCCAGCACTTTGGGAGGCCAAGGCCGGCGGATCACCTGAGATCAGGAGTTCGAAACCAGCCTGGCCAACATGGTGAAACCCCATCTCTACTAAAAATACAAAAATTAGCCCAGTGTGGTGGTGGGTGCCTGTAATCCCAGCCACTTGGGAGGCTGAGGCAGGAGAATCACTTGAGCCTGGGAGGTGGAGGTTGCAGTGAGCAGAGATTGCGCCACTGCACTCCAGCCTGGGTGACAGAGTGAGACTCTATCTTAAAAAAAAAAAAACCAAAACAGATGCAGTTATGGCTGGTGGAACAGGGACTCAGTGTGTCAGCATCTGTGAACTGGATGGGCTGTAAGTGCTTTGATTTGCTTTTCTCGAGGCCGGTGCTTACTTAGCTGCTAGAGAAAAGCCCTCGTGTCAGTCAGAACAGAGTTTCCTCTTTAGGGCTGCCTGACTTCACTCTGGCCTGGCATGGCCTTAGGTCATGTTTATAATTTGGCATCTTATTGCCAAGGAATGTCTATTCTTTCAGTCCTACGATCTCTATTTTAACACTAACGCTGGTCAGTTATGTGTGTCGGCTGTAAAAGAGGAAGGTGTAATGAGGCGTGACTGACCTCCCATCCCGCCACGGCTGGAAACTCAGTTTTTAAAGTTTTTCTGGGGTCTCCTGGGCCACAACCAGGGCCGTTTAGTCAGTGGGAGGCATAGGATTTTCTTTTTAGCTTACAGTAGCAACTGTGTTCCTTCGTTTGCTTTAAAGCTTTAATTTATTTTTGGAAAAGTTAATATATTTAATTAACACAAAAGAGTATACAGTAAAAAACTGGGCACAGTAGCACACACCTACAATCCCAGCTACTCAGGAGTTCAAGCCCAGAAGTTCAAGGCCAGCCTGGACAACACAGTGAGACACTGACTCAAAAGAAAAAAGTATACATTAAAAAGCCCGGTCTTATAGATAGATTATAGAGTTACATAGTGAGCATAGAACGTACAGACTACTTTCTAGACAGACAGCAAGAAACAAAACCTGCGGGTCCCCTCCTGCTCTCCTGCTTTCTGTGGAGTGACGCATCAGTTGTCTTTGGGGATTTTTTTTTTGAGATGGAGTCTCGATCTGTTGCCCAGGCTGGAATTCAATGGCATGGTCTCAGCTCACTGCAACCTCTACCTCCTGGGTTCAAGCAATTCTCCTGCTCAGCCTCTTGAGTAGCTGGCCCTATAGGCACCCACCACCATGCCTAGCTAATGTTTTTTGTACTTTTAGTAGAGACGGGGTTTCACCATGTTGGTCAGGCTGGTCTTGAACTCCTGACCTCAGGTGATCTGCCCGCCTCAGCCTCCCAAAGTGCTGGGATTACAGACCTGAGCCACTGTGCCCTGCCTCGTCTTTGGGTGTTGAAAAAGCCTTGGCATTTCAGTTCTGTCCGTGATAGTGATTCAAAGTCCCGCTTTCTCCTTTTCCCAAACGAGGGACAGCTTGCAATGTAAGATGACCAAGAAGACTGGCCCAGCAGGGTTTTCTAGGGGTCTCTGTCCAGCTGTCAATCAACAAGAGGATCCCAGAGCATGCAGCCCTCCCTAGACCTACCTGATGGGGGAACCCTTCTGCTATCGTGCATCTCAGAGGGCCAGGGTTCCATGCGGCACAGTTTGGGAAAGGCTGCAAAGACAGCCATTAGATGTATCAGTAGGTGAACAGAGGTGAACTGTGATTTGTCCAGGACCATTCAGAGACCTGCCCACCCATAGTCTCCGAATGGTCCTGGACAAATCATAGTCCCTCTCCAGAGCCTTGATTTTGAAGGATGCTATCAGTTTGAACACCTCAGAGGTATAGTGCAGTGTTTGAGAAAATGAACTCTGAACTCCATAAGACCTGTGTTCCAAGCATGTTCTTGTCATTGACTCTCTGTGGCCTCAGGCGAGCCCCTTTCTCCCTTGGTGTCTTAGCAGCCACCTCACAGTTGTGGGAATGACATGATTGAACATCTAGTGCCTTGGAGCAGTTCCTGGTGCATAGTGGGTTCTGGATTCTGGGGTCAAGTTCAGGTTCAGCCATTGCGTCCGCCCCCACACACTTGGCCTTCCCCTTGGTTCTCCCCACCCTGGAGCATCTGGAAAATGGACAGAGGGTGATAGAGGCCCTGAGAGAGAACTACTAGGCAGTGGTGACGGGTGGGCTCAGGTCAGGCCCAGGCAAATGGGGGTCTGCCAAAAAGAGGGAGGCCTGAGTCCAGGAGCCCTTCCCTGACCTCTTCCTTTAGGTCCCTGCGGATGTGATGGTCCGGTTGTGGCTGTCCTGTTTCCTGCTTCCTGCCCTCGTGGTGTCTGGTAGGCGTCTCCCCTCCCCCGCCATGCAGCCCTAACCTAGAGATCCTTGAAGGACCCTCCGGAAGGGCAGGCCGTAGGATCTCTCATCAGCAAACACCAGCTCCTACGGTCGGCTCTGTGTTTGGCTGCTCTGGGGAGGCCTGGGGAAGAATTCAGGCCTGGACAGGTGGCCTGGGTGGCCATAGGACTAGTGTGGGCTCCCAGGGAGCAGGTGGGGGCTGGGCTTTGCAGGGGTGTCCCGATGTTCCAGCACTCGGTGTCCCTACAGTGGCAGCCAATATGCCCCCGACGTTCCTGGCCAACATGACAGCAGTGATCCTGCCCGAAGACCTGCCTGTGGGTGAGTCCTGGCCCCTGTGTCTGCCACACGCCCGGCCCTGACCCACAAGAAAGTCCCGGGGCCTCCTCTTGAGCCCCAATCCCTGCAGCTGCATGTCTCACCGTGGGACAAAGAGGGCCTGAAGGGAGTTCTTCGATTCCAGAAGTTTGTTTTCTCCTCTTCTGCTTTTGGATCAACAGTGGTGTCCCCGAGGGTGTGAGATGCACCTCCAGGGGCCCTCACACCAGCGCCAAATCACCAGGCACCCCCCCACCATTTCCCATCTCTTTCAGTGTGAGGAGGATCCCCTCGGGCCAGGCTTCCTCCTCCCTCTTCACACTTGCAATCTCTCCCACCCCGACTCCCCTGATTTTTGTTTCTTTTTTTTTTAAGAGAGAGCAGGTGTCAGGCTCAGAACCTTTCACAGAAGCTAATGACTTGCTTTGCTTTTTTTTTTCTTTGAGACAGAGTCTCACTCTGTCACCAGACTGGAGTGCAGTGGCGTGATCTCAGCTCACTGCAACCTCTGCCTTCCGGGTTTAAGCAATTTCCTGCCTCAGCCTCTGAGTAGCTGGGACTACAGGCACACGCCACCATGCCTGGCTAATATTTGTATTTTTAGTAGAGACGGGTTTCACCGTGTTGGCCAGGCCGGTCTCGAACTCCTGACTTCGTGATCCGCCCACCTTGGCCTCCCAAAGTGCTGAGATTACAGGTGTGAGCCACCGTGCCCAGCTTTGCTTTGTTTTTATTTGTAGAGTTACTTTCTATCTATGGCAGGTGAGATGGGTTTTTTGATGTAAAGTTTGCTTTTAAAGTAAATTTCTTTAAATGAAATGGAAAGTCAATTTAAAGAATGAGCACCAGGAACAGAACATAGATACAGCAAAGGTCACAGCAAAATCATAGCAAAGGTCATGACAGTGACACAGGAATGAATGAAGTTTGGGAAACATCATTTTGGTAGGAGCCAGGGGGCCTTAGATAACAGATTCCCAGAAGGCAGGATGTATATATAGGTTGGGGAAGTAGAAACCATAGGTGGCATTATTGGTTGGGACCCCAAATAACAGAGATGCAAACAAGGCAGAGGTGAATCACCCTCCCCCCGTGGCCGTCCAGGAGCCGGGAGCTTCGGGGGTGCGTCCCATTATGCTGTCCTCCCTGTGGGGCTGGGTGGAGCTGGGTCAGGCAGCCTTCCTGCTCAGTGCCCCGCCTTCCCTAGGGCATTCCTTTCTGGATTTTATACACATTGTGTCTACTTTCATCTCTTTGGCCAAAACTAAGCCGCAGACACACACCTAGCTGCAAGGGAACCTGGCAAATATGGCCTGCATTCTGGTTGGCCGTGTGCTCAGCTCAAACTCTGGGGCTCCATTGTTCTCATAAAAGGGGGACAAGTGGATATTGGGGGACAAGTCACAGTCTTTGTTGCAGCGTCAGAATAGAATCCAGGAATATTGAAAGCTGCCAGGTGAAGCAGGAGACACCACAGAGTGTTGACAAATGTGAAACCTGTGCAAACAATCCCCTGATCAAGAGAAAGTATTTCCACCCCAGAAAGCTCCCTGTATGCAGTTCTAGTCAGTCTCTGCTATAGGCAACGGCTGTTCTCATGTCTATCCCACGGAGGCTGGAGAAGGAGGAGCATACAGGACTGTTTTTTTTTTTTTGAGACAGGTTCTAGCTCTGTCCCCCAGGCTGGAGTGTAGTGGGGATATCACGCTCGCTGCAGCCTTAACCTCCTGGGCTGACGTGATCCTCCCACCTCAGCCTCCCAGGTAGCTGGGACTACAGGCGTGCACCACCATGTCCAGCTAATACTTTATTTTTTTTTAGTAGAGACAGGGTTTTGCTACATTGCTCAGGCTAGTCTTAAACTCGTGGGCTCAACCAATTCTCCTACCTTGGCTTCCCAAAGTGCTGGGATTATAGGCATGAGCCACTGTGCACCACTACACCTGGCTAATTTTATTTATTTATTTATTTATTTATTTTTGAGATGGAGTACTGCTCTGTTGCCCAGGCTGGAGTGCAGTGGTGTGATTTCTGCTCACTGCAACCTCTGCCTCCCGGGTTCAAGTGATTCTTCTGCCTCAGATTCCCCAGTACCTGGGATTACAGGCATGTGCCACCACGCCTGGCTGATTTTTTGTATTTTTAGTAGAGACGTGGTTTCGCCATGTTGGCCAGGCTGGTCTCGAACTCCTGATCTCAAGTGATCCGCCCTCCTCTGCCTCTCAAAGTGCTGGGATTACAGGTGTGAGCCACCTTGGCTGGCCTCATTTAAAAATTTTTTTGTATAGATGGGGATCTCACCATGTTGCCCAGGCTGGTCTCAAATTCCTAGGCTCAAGCAATCCTTCTGTCTCAGCCTCCCAAAGTGCTGGGATTGCAGATGTAAGCCGTTGCACCCGGCCTTCTTCTGCTTTTAAAATAAATTCAACTTTCTTGTGGCCCATGAAAGTATCGGGGGACGTAGGCTCCTGTGCCAGTGTCTGAAGCCGGAGCCCTGTGGTGGAGCTTCAGGGAAATGCATCTTCATGAAAAGGAGAAAGTCCCTGCTAATGAACAGCAGGGCCAGCAGAGGTGTTGGAGCAGAGGCTGGATGGGTAAAGGAGGTGGGGACACGGGCATAGGGTGGATTTGATGAATCTGCAAAAAGTTCCTTTCAGGCTAGGGAGTGGGATGACCAGCCCGCTGCTGTGCTCAGGCATGCAGTACAAGTGTCGGGGCGTTCAGGAGGCCAGCAGTGTACTGGACGCGGCTGTGGCTCACTTGAGCAGAAAGGGGGTGTCCCGGAAGGCTCTTGAAAGTTCTAGTCTGCACCCAGCTGCTGCAGCTGGGACAGCTTCATGCCAGCCGCTTCTAGTCTTGTGTCACGGAAACTCGGTATTCTGGAGAGGGCAGGGCCATGGGCTCGGCAAGGAGAGGGGCAGATGCCTGGGTACAGCCCCCTGCACTGTGTCCAGTACCCTTCAAGTTACTGGGCACAAGGGAAGTCAGGATGCTGCCATCCAAAGGCCTCGGAATGCATGCTGAGGAACAGGAGCCCTGAGGCCTGGGGAGGTCCCAGATGGCAAGTCCAGCCTGTGTACCGAGCAGCCAGGTGCCCATGGGCGGCCCCTGTCTCATCCCCAGGTGCCCAGGCCTTCTGGTTGGTAGCTCAAGACCAGGACAATGACAATCTGACCTATGGGATGAGCGGCTCCAATGCCTACTTCTTCACCGTCACTCCGTACACTGGGGAAGTGACGCTGGCCAGCCCTCTGGACTACGAGGTAAAGAATATCAGCCAGACAGGGCACAGGATGGGGAGGGGGCGCTGGGAGGGCCCTGGGAACCCGCATCCTGGTGGCGGCACCCCCTGTGCTCCCACCCAGCAGGAGCTCACCACTGGCCCCTTCTCTCTGCAGACACTCTACACATTCCAAGTCACCATCTCCGTGAGCGACGGCTCCAACCATGTGAGTTGGGACGTGCAGGGGGGTAGACAGGGATCAGGAGAGCCCATTCCTCATTGTGTCCCCATCTCCAGCAAGCGGAGAGTGTCCCAGTTAACAGTGAATTTAATGCTTATTTATATTGAGATTATACTAGACCATTTTTTGGTCATACAATATTACCAGGATTTTAGTATTTTTAAAAATTAATTAATTAATTAATTAATTTTATATTAGTTTTGGGACGGAGTCTTGCTCTGTCACCCAGGCTGGAGTGCAATGGCGCAACCTCAGCTCTCTGCAACCTCCACCTCCTGGGTTCAAGCGATTCTCCTGTCTCAGCCTCCGGAGTAGCTGGGATTACAGGCACGCTCCACCACACCCGGCTAATTTTTGTATTTTTAGTAGAGACGGGGTTTCACTGTGTTATCTAGGATGGTCTCAATCTCCTGAACTTGTGATCTGCCCACGTTGGCCTCCTAAAGTACTGGGATTACAGGCGTGAGCCACCGCACCCGGCCAACTAAAGTTTATTTAAATTATATAAATATATGATTTATATCATATGAGGGCTTTTTTGCTTACATATAAATATATTGATTATATTTTAAGTATAAAGTTAAATGTATTATTAATTTATATAAACATTGATTAGAAAGTACCAAACACCTCCCGTCCCTACCCCAGTGCCCCAAAGGCAATCACTTTCAGTGGCTTTGGCAGTTGAAACTACACTCTTATTTCCCACTTTGGGAGGCCAAGGTGGGCAGATCACCTGAGGTCAGGAGTTCAAGACCAGTCTGGCCAATATAGAGAAACCCCATCTCTACTAAAAATACAGAAATCAGCTAGGCATGATGGCGCATGCCTGTAATTCCAGCTACTCAGGAGGCTGAGGCACGAGAATCGCTTGAACCTGGGAGGCGGAGGCTGCAGTGAGCTGAGATCGTACCATCTCACTCCAGCCTGAGTGACAGGGCGAGACTCCATCTCAAAATAAATAAATAAATAAATAAAACTTGTAGATAAAACTAAAGTCCCCTTGGAAAATCCTTCCCAGCTCACTCCCACTGAAGCGTTCCCCGTTGCTGTGTTCTTTGACACCCCTCAGCGCTGAGGTACACGCCTCCATGTATTTTTTGGTGCATTTTCTGAAACTCAGTGGGATCGAGCTGTCTATATTGTCTTGAAGACTGCTTTGCCCACTCAGTGAGTGAGTTTAGAGCCCTCTCTGGGTCTACATACAAATCCCCAGTTTTCGTACCATCTGCATCTAGGGTGGGAACCGCTCTTAAGCTGTTTCCCTCTGGTGGTCATATAGTTGTTCACAACTTTATACTAGCGCAAACAAAGCAAAAATGCTCGTTCCTGTAATAGGACACAGACTTCTTTTTTTCCAACTTTTTATTTTATTTTATTTTATTGAGTTAGGATCTTACCCTTGCCCAGGCTGGAGTGCAGTGGTGCAATCACAGCTCACAGCGGCCTCCGCCTCCTGGACTCAAGCAATCCTCTTAACTCAGTCTCTGGAGTAGCTGAGACTACAGGCGCTCACCAACCATACTCAGCGAATTATAAATTTTTTTTGTAGAGACTGAGTCTCACTATATTACTCAGGCTGGTCTTGAACTCCTGGGCTCAAGTGATCCTCCCATTTTGGCCTCCCAAAGTGCGTAGCCGTGAGCCACTGCACCTGGCTGGCGTATTTCACATTAAAAAAATTAACTAATGATGCAACTTACTTTCAAATGGTTCAGAAAACAACATATGGAGAGAAACTGGTCTCTATTTTTTCTATTTTTTTTAAAAGAGCCCCAAAACCCATATGGAGAGAGAGAGCCCAAACAGTAGGCCGATCTACACAAAGGACACCAGCTCTTTGTACTATACTTGCCACCTTCCTGGTGTTTTAAATATGTTTTCTGGGCTTTCTCACTTGCAGAGGCAGAAGGAGATGCAGGTGATCGTGGAAGACAGAAATGACAACGCACCCGTTTTCCAGAACACCGCATTCTCCACCAGCATTGACGAGGTGACACCCGCCTTAATGTGTTTGTGGGGCAGGGGCATCCCAAAGCGCTTCTCAGAGTAGAAAGAGCCAGAGGCAGTCAGTGGGGTACTCAGGATTGGGAAAAGCCTCTCCTAGCAGAGACAGCTTCAAGAACCAAAGCCAGGGGAAAGTAACCCCACAAACAATGGTTACAGCAATATTTTGCAATCAGTCAGGTTAGGAATTCTTTCAGTGATGAAAGCAAAACAAAACAAGAACAAAAACAAACAAAAGAAACAAAAAAGGGAGTTGATTGTGTATTTAAAAAATGTAGAGGTATCTCAGACTTCAGGCATGGCCAGATTCGGGTACTCAAATCATATCTTGATTTGAGCCAAATCACAACTTGAAATTTGATTTGAAATCATATATCAGGCATGGCTGGATCCAGGCACTCAAATCATATCAAGCTATGATTTGAGTTTCTCTCCTCCTCTCAGCTCGGCTTCTCTTGTTGCCTCCATCCCGGGGGATGAGTGATGATAAAACTATAGGCTCACATTGAGAAGGAGACCATCTCTTTCTCAGTCTTTCCAGCCCAAACCCCAGGGCTGACTTTCATTGGCTCATTTTGGGTCATGAGCTATCCTTGAGCCAGTTTAGGAGTGTGGAAGGCTCTCATGAAATAAGTCAGCGTCGTGGGCCTTCCCCACAGCAAATGAGGGAAGTGGGGATAGTTCCACTTAAGCAACATGGATGGAAAGGAGGTTCCCCGATGGTCACTGGGCAGCAAATGCCACCGCTCCTGAACCTCCGTTGTCATGTGCCTGCAAAGAGCTTTGAGGTGGGGGTCCCCACGCCAGGCCAGACGTGTGTGGCCTGGACAGCCATGTGACAGGCTCTGATGGAATGCTCGGTGCCCGGCACTGTCCTAGGTGCTGAGGTTACCTGGGGAGCAAGACAGATCTGGTTGCTATTCTCAGCAGTTCACCTAGGGAAGGCCACAGACAGGAACCAATGAAACAAAATAAGCAGGATGATTTCCGATGGGGGTGAGCTTCACCATGAGTACGGGACAAGGCAAAGTGAAGGAAGTGACTGCAGCAGACGCTGCTTTAAGTTGAAGGGTCAGGAAATGCCTCTCTGAGTTGAGGGCATCTGAACAGAGACCTGAATGGCAAGAAGGAGCTGGCAGGGGATGCTCCAGGAAGGGGTACTCCAGGCAGGGGAACAGCAGGTGCAAAGGCCCGGAGGCAGGAATGAGCTCAGCCAGTGTGGCTGGAGGGTGATGAGGAGGTGAGGTCAGAGAGGCGGGTGGCAGCCCGGCCTCAGAGGGGTCTGGTCTGGACAGAATTGGGGTACCCTTGGAGGATTTGAAGCACAAGAATGATGTGGTCTGATTCATAATTTTCAAAGATCTCTTTGGCCACCATTAGGAAGTAGAGGTCATGGCTAGGTGTGGTGGCTCACGCCTGTAATCCTAGCACTCTGGGAGGCTGAGGCAGGTGGATCACCTGAGGTCAGGAGTTCAAGACCAGCCTGGCCAACATGGTAAAACCCTGTCTCTATTAAAAATACACAAAAAAAAAAGAAAAGAAATAGCCGGATGTGGTGGCAGGTGCCTATAATCCCATCTACTCGGGAGCTGAGACAGGAGAATCGCTTGAACCTGGGGGACAGAGGTTGCAGTGAACCAAGATCATGCAACTTCACTCCTGGGAGAAAGAGTGAAACTCCATCTCAGAAAAAAAAAGGAAGTAGAGATCGTGTGGACAGGAGACCAGGAGCAGAGGTCTCCCAAAAGAAGCCTCCAGCTCTGTAGGGTGCTGTTTGAAACCCATGGTTATAGGCTGTAGAGAGCACATGTGATGTCCAAGTGTGCAGTGGCACGGTGAGGCTGGGCTCTAGAATGATCCCTCATTCTGGTTCTGAGGGGCTCTGAAAATCAGAAGCCAGCTCAGGTGGTGGAGAGGCTGTGTGGGGAGGGGAGGAGGGAGATCCTCCCTGCCGTCCCGCACCCCCAGCTGCCTTTCACCTGCAGCCCTGTGGGAAGGACAGGGGAACACTGTCCCCATGCATGGCACAGCTGAGGACACTGAAGCTCAGGGGGGCAGTGACAGACAAGGGAGAGGAGGAGCTGGATTTGAGCTCGTAGGTGACGGGTCCCTCCCTGCAGACCCTGCCAGTGGGCAGCGTGGTGTTCTCCGTGCTGGCTCAGGATAAAGACACGGGTTCTGCGGGTGTGGTCGTGTATAGCATAGAGAAGGTGAGTGTGAAGGGGCCCTGACCGCCTTTGTGACCGCCAGGGGGCAGCATCTCCACAGGCAACCCCAGGGCCTGTGTGTCGGGGTGGGGACGTTGGCCCTGCCTTGGCCCAGCCCTGGTCCCCAAACCTTCCTCTGGCCACCAGCCCCCCTCCCCGGAGAACTCACCTTGCCCACTTGCCTAAAGAGGGTGCCTGTGGCAGACCGGGCCCTTCTTCCCGCCTGCCTGCTCCCAGGTCTTGTCCAAGCCCCACAGACAATAAGGGGTGTGTGAACCAACTTCTCATGGAAACAGACTTACTGTTGCTAGTGCCATTTACCGAGCACCAGCCGCATGCCTGGCACATACGGTACAGTCGTCCCTTGGAATCCATGGGGAATTGGCTTCAGGATCCCGAGGACACCAAAATCCATGGTTGCTCAAGTCCCTGACATGCGATGGGGTAGTATTTGCATGTAACCTAGACACGTGTGTGCTTTAGATCACCTCTAGGTTACCTCTAAGACCAATGCAATGCAAATGCTTTGTCAATATAGCATGTTATGCTGTGTTGTTTAGGGAATCATGGCAAGGGGAAAGTGTGTTCACCTTCAGTACAGTTGCAACCATTGTGGGCATGGCTACAGTTTTGATCTGTGGCCGGTCAAATCGGTGGATGTGGAGGGCCAACTGCATCATAATGGATCTTCCTTTCAAACCACTGAGGGTTGTCACCAGTCCCATTTCCCAGAGCTGGAAACCGAAGCTCAGAGAGGTCATGTGACCTGGCGCCAGTAGCATGACCAGTCAGCGACAGAGCTGGGGTCTTCCCCTTGTTGCTCAGAGTGGGGTTCTTGGGGCAGCACTGTCTCTAGGGAGCCTGGCCCGAGTGTGCTCTGCCCCAGGTCATTCCCAGCACTGGGGACAGTGAGCATCTCTTCCGGATCCTGGCCAATGGCTCCATCGTCCTCAATGGCAGCCTCAGCTACAACAACAAGAGTGCTTTCTACCAGCTGGAGCTGAAGGCCTGCGTGAGTGGGGGTGCTGGCGGGGGGCCCGGGACCCACGGCGCTGGCTCACGGCAGCTGTCTCCCTGCAGGACATGGGCGGCATGTTCAACAACAGCTTCATTGTCCAGTGCTCCGCGCCTGTCTTACTGTCCATCTCCGTGGTGGACCAGCCTGACCTGGACCCCCAGTTTGTCAGGGAGTTTTACTCAGCCTCTGTGGCTGAGGATGCAGCCAAGGTGCGCGGGGGACCTGGGGGGTGTGGGTGGAGGCGGGAGGCGGGGGAAGCTGGAGGAGCACTGACTAGGCCGGCCTCCAGGGAACCTCGGTGCTGAAGGTGGAGGCTGTGGACGGCGACAAAGGCATCAATGACCCTGTGATCTACAGCATCTCCAGTGAGGATGGGGTGTCCCCAGGCCAGGGCTGGGCCGGGGAGGCAATGGGGTTGGGGCTCCATCAGAACCACTCGAGCAGTGCTGTTCCAGCTGTTTCGCCTGTCCGCTTGCCCCTTGCCAGACTCCACGAGGCCCGGCTGGTTTGACATCGGGGAAGATGGGGTGATCAGGGTCAATGGTTCCCTGGACCGTGAGGAGCTGCTGGAGGAGGGTGAGGAGGTACAGCTGCAAGTCACGGTGAGCGAAGGCCCCAGCACACCTGTCAGACTCCTGCTCTCTAACCTCTGGCCTTCGATCTCTCTCTAAACACTGGCTCTCTGACCTCTGCCCTCTGCTCTGTGCCTCAGGCCACCGAGACACACCTCAACATCCACGGGCAGGAGGCCAAGGTGAGCACATGGGTGACAGTGAGTGTGACGGATGTCAATGACCACATACCTGAGTTTTACAACTGCAGCCTCCCAGCCTGCACCTTCACCCCTGAAGAGGCCCGAGTGAACTTCACCGGCTACGTGGATGAGCATGCCTCCCCCCGTATCCCCATCGACGACCTCACCATGGTGGTCTACGACCCGGACAAGGCAGGCGTGGTGGCATGGGCTTGGGCAGGGGGTGGCTGGGGGAGGCCAGTGGGAGCCTGGATCAAGTGCCGGTGTGATGTGGTGCTGGGTGGCGGTGCTGGTGGTGCAAGGTGTGGTGATGGAGAAGGGGGGCGCTGGCTGCTCTCTGGAAACCTGCATTGGTAAGCAGTGTCATCCTCTGGGCGATCGGTGTGGGGCTGATAGAAAGGCATGCTGAGTAGAGGCTGATGCTGAACGTCAGATGATACTGAGTGGAACATCATTGTCCATGGTGATGGGTGACCGGTGAGATCTCCTGGCATTGGGCGGCCGTGATTTGAGTAGTCTTGGGAATTGGGGGAAGCTGAGAGGTGTTGGGATGAGTGGTCTGAAGGTGTGAGGTGGGAGGGGACTTTTTTTTTTTTTGAGATGGAGTTTCACTCTGTTGCCCAGGCTGGAGTGGAATGGCCCAATCTTAGCTCACTGCAACATCCGCCTCCCACGTTCAAGTGATTCTCCTGCCTCAGCCTCCCAAGTAGCTGTGATTACAGGCATGCACCACCATTCCTGGCTAATTTTTGTATTTTTAGTAGAGATGGGGTTTCATCATGTTGGCCAGGCTGATCTTGAACTCCTGACCTCATGATCCGCCCACCTTGGCCTTCCAAAGTGCTGGGATTACAGGCGTGAGCCACTGTGCCTGGCCATGGGAGGGCACTCTTAAGTGGAGGCTGAGGTGAGACGTGGGTAACATGGTGGCTCTGGAGGATGAGTAACTCCAGAGGGTGTGGGTGTTAGGAGATACTGAGGAGGTGGAAATGTCGTGAGGAGGACAGCGTCAGGTGGCGTTAGGGTGGCCAGTGGGGCCACGCAGGCTGTGAGTGGTGTTTGGTGTTGCTGTGGGGGCTGGGGGATGCGAAGGGTGGGTGCGAGAGATGGTTGACAGGAGTGAGGGGTGTGCGTCCTGGCTCTAGCCCAGGCCTGGGACCCACAGTGCCTAGGGAGCTGTCTTCTATGGAGTCCACATTTGCAGGGACTGGTGACCAGCCCAGCCTCCTGCACCCTCTCTCGCAGTCTTTTGAGAGCCCCTTTCTGTAGGACCTTATCTGGCAGGGCATCCAGAGGCAGGAGCTTGGGGCCAGGGACTGGAGGAAGATGCAGGTGGGCAGAGCAAGGGGACGGGTCCCTGCTAGACAGCCCACCTTTACAGGGCAGCAATGGCACCTTCCTGCTGTCGCTGGAGGGCGCCGACGCAGAAGCCTTTAGAGTCTCCCCGGAGCGGGCAGCGGGCTCAGCCGCCGCGCAGGTGCTGGTGAGATCGTCCACACTGGTAGACTACGAGAGGCAGACGGTGATGACGGTACAGGTGAGGGCCGCTCTGGGTTGCCGGGGGCCGAAGCCGAGGGCACTTGGGCCCCACAGCTGCTGCCTCCTCCCCTGCCCCCAGGTCGTGGCTACAGACTCAGTCAGCCAGAACTTCTCCGTCGCCATGGTGACCATCCATCTTAGAGACATTAATGACCACAGGCCCACATTCCCCCAGAGCTTGTACGACCTCACGGTGCCAGAGCATAGTGCCACTGGCTATGTGGTCACCAGCAGCATTCACGTGAGTGATGTGGACACGGCGGGGCTGTGGGGTCCCAGCAAGCAGGCATGCATGTGTGAGTGTGAGAGTGTGTGTGAGTGTGTGTATGTGTGAGATGGGGGTGGCCATGAGTGTGCTGGGGATTCTCCCTTTGTGTCAGGAAGCACGACAGCTCTGTCCCCATGAGTTGCATGGGTGGTGGTGCGTGCGTCGCCTCTGCACAGCTCCCTGTCATGTCTCTGCCTCACAGGCCACGGACCCAGACACAGGCGCGTGGGGCCAAATTACCTATAGCCTGCTCCCAGGAAACGGGTAAGGGCTCAGGTTGGGCCATGGGCAGGTGGGTAAGCAGGGTCCAGGATAGCTGGGGAAGACCAGAGGCACTCAGTTACATTTCAATTTCAGATAAACTAGGACTGATATTTAAAAATAATGAATATGTTGCACATACCACATGGGATATGCTGGAATATCTGTTGCTGTGTATCTGAAATTCACACTGAAGTGGGCATCCTGTGTCCATATTTCCTAAACCTGGCCCCTCTGAGCAGGGCAGACCTCTTCCAAGTGGATCCTGTCTCAGGGACAGTGACAGTGAAGAACGGCAAGCTGCTGGACCGGGAGAGCCAGGCCGTGTACTACCTGACATTGCAGGCCATGGACGGTGGGAACCTGTCCTCCTCCACGACGCTGCAGATTCACCTGCTGGACATCAACGACAACGCACCCGTGGTCAGCGGCTCCTACAACATCTTCGTCCAGGAGGAGGAGGACGACGTCTCCGTGATCATCCAGGTGTGAGCCCGCCTGGACCTGGCGGGTGGGACTGGGGGTGGGGACCGAGCCTGATCCGTGGGCAGGCTGGCTCTGGGTAGTCAGGGCTCTGCTGTGTGGCTCTGAGACAGACACTCAGAGTCTCTGGGCCTGCGTTTCCTCTCAGGACATGAAAAGAACCATAGCCTTATTCTCAGGGTCATTGGGGAATAATCTGATGACGTGTGTGAGGAGCTCAACTCTGGGCCTGCTACAGAGCAAGCCCTCAAAAACATACATTTATTTTTTACTTACCCACTTGCCCCACTTCAAAAAGGACTTGAGGTGGCTTAAACAGTAAGATAAAAATATGAAAGAAATAAGGAAAAAAAGAGAAAATAAGGCTGGCATTTGTTAAAGGGCACAAAGGTAAAATTAGAACCCAGTGCTACAGAATTGCTCAGTGAACAGAATTGAAGGAGTGAGTTTCAAATTCTGTTCTGAGCTTCGTGGTGGCCAAAGCAAAAAGGGGAATGAGATCAGTGGCCAGGTTCACAGAGTTCATGAGATAAAAAGCCACTCGTGGCTCCAGAGAAACACCGGGAGTGGCTCCTCCCCTCGTCCTTCCTGAGGAGTTGGGCAGCTTCGCCCCTGCGGCATCTGAAAGGGGGTCTTGTGAGAAGTGAGAAACCAGGTCCTCAGAGGGGCAATCTGGTGGCCACAGAGCCCTCCCATCTTTCTGGGACCGTACAGTTTCCAGAGCATGTTCCCATCCCTGATCTCTTGACAAGCTTTGGAAGCAGATGGTCTAATAGTTCCCATTTCGCAGGAGACAACGGGCTGAGAAAGGTTAAGTGACTTTCTGTGGTTACACAGCTAGTGAATGACGGCGCTGGGGCTGCAGCCCAGACCTCTCTGGCCCTGAAGCCTGGGCCTTTCCTCCTTCCTGCTTGGCACTTCTCCCCTGGTCTGGGAGCTCCTCGGGGCAGGAGCATTTCCCGTCTGTCGCTGTACTGTGTTGCCCAGCGTGACCCCCGGGAAGCACTTGACGAATTAACTGGCCTGAATTCAAGGCACCAATGGATGAGCAGACAGGGTCAGGCTTTTGGAAAAAAACCATCTCCAGCTGCTTTCAAAGGATGCATGTAATAAACAAGATCCCAGCAGAATGAAATGGAGGCGCTGAAGGAGGGGACCCGCAGGGAGGAAGGGAAAGAATTGGTTGAGACAGAGTGGTCCAGCTCTGGGTTCAAAGCCACGTTTGCTGAGCACCTACCCAGTCTTTGGTTGGGCCCTGGGTCCTCAGAGATGAGTCCACCACCATTCCTGCCCCCAGGCAGCTCCCAGTTAGCAGGTGGGCATCAGACAGTCACCCACCTGTGCTATGTTGAGGCCCAGGGAAAGCACCAACCTGCCTGGAGTTAGGCAGGGAAGATGTCGGGGTGAGGGAACAGAACCTGCAAAGGCCTGGTGGCACAGAGGAACCTGCTGTGTTATCCATGTTGGTTCACCCCAAAGGCAAGCCAAGCATGCCTTCAGGGCCCTGGCAGGGCAGGAAAACACACACACACACACACACACACACACACAGACACACACACACATACACACACACATACACATACACACATACATACACACACACGCACACACGCACACACACATACACACACATGCACACGCACACACACATACACATACACACATATACACACACGCACACGCACACACATACACACACTCTGTCTGTCTCTCTATCTCTCTCTCTCACAGACATACAAACCGGGTGAAGAATCAGCTACTTTAAAAATATAGCATTGACAGCCAGGTGTGGTGGCTCACGCCTGTAATCCCAGCACTTTAGGAGGCTGAAGTGGGCGGATTACTTGAGGTCAGGAGCTCAAGACCAGCCTGGCCAACATGGGAAAACCCTGTCTCTACTAAAATTACAAAGATTAGCTGGTGTGGTGGTTCACGCCTGTAATCCCAGCTATTCGGGAGGTTTAGGCAGGAGAATCACTTGAACCAAGGAATTGGAAGCTGCAGTGAGCTGAGATTGGGCCATTGCACTCCAGCCTGGGCAACAGTGAGACTCCGCCTCGAGAAAGAAAGAAAGAAAAGAAAAGAAAACACAGACCAGGCGTGGTGGCTCATGCCTGTAATCCCAGGACTTTGGGAGGCCAAGGCAGGTGGATCATGAGGTCAGGAGTTCAAGACCAGCCTGGCCAACATAGTGAAACCCCGTCTCTACTAAAAAATACAAAAAATTCACTGGGCGTGGTGGTGGGCACCTGTAATCCCAGGTACTCAGGAGGCTGAGGCAGGAGACTCTCTTGAACCCAGGAGGCAGAGTTTGCAGTGAGCAAGTTTGCGCCATTGCACGCCAGCCTGGGCAACAAGAGCAAAACTCTGGAAAAAAAAAAAAAGAAGTAAAAAGTATACATATGGTACTGAAGTAGTCATTATGGGAAAATCAGAATCTTGGACTTCACACTTATGAGTTTAAAACTTTCCTTGAATGTCTACAATTTCCTGCTCCCATATCCCCCTTCCTGGAAGAATATTAGCAGCAAAAGGGCCTGTCTTGATGACGGCTGTATTCTCTGCACCTAGAACAGGGCTGGGCACGCTGTAGGCCCACGGTGGTCGTTTGTGAGATGAGAGAATGGCCTCAGTGCTGAAGATCTCAGAAGCTCTTGCAAACTGTTGACCTGAGCCTCTTAGATGAGAATCTGAGGCTGGGAGATGGGCCCACTGGCTCCAGGCCTGATAACTGCCTACATGGGCCAGCGCTGGAGAGGACGGTTCAGCTGCAGGGGAGGAGCTGCGGGCTGGGGGTGCTGATGGCTGATGGCCAATCCCTGCTTACCTGCACAGGCCCACGACAATGATGAGCCGGGCACCAACAACAGCCGTCTGCTCTTCAGCCTGCTGCCTGGACCCTACAACCACAACTTCTCCTTGGACCCCGACACAGGGCTCCTCAGAAACGTGGGGCCCCTGGACAGAGAGGCCATCGACCCCACCCTGGGGGGCCGCATCGTGCTGACGGTGCTTGTGTCTGACTGTGGCGAGCCTGTCCTCACCACCGAAGTCAATGTCACCATCACTGTGGAGGTACGGGCTGGCTCAGCCGGGACCTGATGGCAGGGTGGGCCCCGGGGACTCCCAAGCCGATGGCCAGCCCCTCCAGCTTGAGCCAGTCACACTTCTGCCCTCTGCAGCCAGCCTGCCTGGGTTACAGTCCCACTCACTCATATGGCCCCAGGCAATACTCAACCTCCCAAGGCACTCAGGCCCCTGGTCTGTAAAGCGGGGGTGAAAAGGGCTAAAGGTTAAGCCAGTTAATGAATGGAGCGTGCTTGGGGAGTGCCTGAGCTGTAGAGGGTATCAGTAACTATCAGCTCCAATTGTCACTCACAAAGCCCCACCCGAAACCCTCCCTGCCACCATTGAAAAGCAAAGGGGGTGAAAAGCAGCATTGCTGGTGTCTACTGCACATCAGGGCATCCCCCAAGGTCGGGCTGGTTATTACCATTTTGTTCCAATCTATCTGTCTATCTGTCTATCTATCTATCTATCTATCTATTTTGAGATGGAGTCTCACTCTGTCACCAGGCTGGAGTGCAGTGGCATGATCTTGGCTTACTGCAACCTCCGCCTCCCAGGTTCAAGTGATTCTCCTGCCTCAGCCTCCCAAGTAGCTGGGACTATATAGATGAGCACTACCACACCTGGCTATTTTTTTATTTTTTAAAGTAGAAACGGGGTTTTACCATGTTGGCCAGGATGGTCTCAATCTCTTGACCTCATGATCCGCCTGCCTCAGCCTCCCAAAGTGCTGGGATTACAGGAGTAAGCCACCGTGCCCAGCCTTATTTATTTTTGAGACAGTGTCTCCCTTTGTCACCCAGGCTGGAGTGCAATAGTGCCATCATGGCTTACTGCAGACTCAACCTCCCAGGCTCAGGCGATCCTCCTGTCTCAGCCTCCAGAGTAGTTGGGATTACAGGCACATGCCACCATGCCTGTTTAACTTTTTAATTTTTGTAGAGATGGGGTTTTGCCATGTTGCCCAGGCTGGTCTTGAACTCCTGAGCTCAAGTGATCTCCCTGCCTTGACCTCCTAAGTAGCTAGGACTAAAGATGCATGCCACCATGCCTGGCTAATTTGGCTAATTTGTAAGATTTAGTTTTCATAGAAACAGGATCTTACTTATTGCCCAGGCCAATCTTGATCTACTGGCCTCAAGCGATCCTCCCACCTTGGCTTCCCAAAATGCTGGGATTACAGTCATGAGTCACCGAGCCTGGCCTATTACCATTTTATTGATCAAGCAGCTGAGGCAGGGCTGGGTGCAGTGGCTCACACCAAAAATCCCAATACTTTGGGAGACCAAGATGAGAGGATTGCTTGAGCCCAGGAGTTCAAGACTGGGCTGGGCAACATACCAAGACCCCATCTCTACAAAAATAAAAAATTAGCCAGGCATGGTGGCATGGACCTGTAGTCCTAGCTACTCAGAAAGCTGAGGAGGGTGGATCATTTCAGCCCGGGAGGTTGAGGCTGCAGTGAGCTATGTTCATGTCACTGCAATCCAGCCTGTGAGACAGAGCAAGACTCTGTCTCAGAAAAGAAACTGAGGCACAGAGAGGTTCAGTACCTTGCCTGGGGGGGTCACAAAATAGGGTTGTGACTCCAATCAATCTGGTTCTAAGGCTGCCACCAGCCCACAAGTCACCTTCCTCTGGAACAGTATTGTAACAGATACACACATAACCCAAGTCCTCTAGGGTTGTGCAGTGCACACCCTGCACCACTGCACATAGTAGCCCTGTGTCCCCTGGACTGGGATGCACCATTTTCACTCAAGGGTCAGAGAGTAAGACCTCAGAAATAGAGAAACTGAAGCAGAATGAGAACTTGCTGGTTGTCCTTGGGGTGGGAGGGCTGCAAAGACAGAACTTCGTTTCCTGAGTGAACGGATTTCTTCACCTCTGCGAACAGGTCTCACAATTGCCCTATTAGTGGGGCTACAACCCCATTTTGCAGATGAGGACATTGAGGCCCAGAGTGGTCAAGGACACACGTGAGGCAGAGGTGGAGCAAGATGTGACTCAGCGCTCTCAGCCACTCCTGTGAGCTAGGGCGAACTTGAGAATGCAGCTGGTCTTGTGCATGGAGCCGTGATGCCACCTCTGGGAAATTAGCAGCAGAAAAGACATATAGCTAAGGTGGAAGAAGGTTGTCTTCCAAATGTTCTTTCTAGGATTATCAGAAAAACAAACACCTATGATGTGACCCACAAACCCAGAACGGTTGGAGTGCTCAGGGCATCCCTTAAGCACACGCCAGTGTTAGGGGACAGAGTAAGGGGCAGAGTCACCTCCAGGTTGTGACAACAGTTGCAGGGCTCCAGCTGTGCCTGATGGGCTAGGGCTGGCCACAGAGGTGAGAGCCAAAAATAGCCAGTGTCCGAGGCAGGAGCAGGTCTAAGCTTCTGCAGGTCCCAGAGCCCAGCTCTGCCTGAGCACAGAGCTGGTGTCGTGGGCTCAGTTGTATGCAGGAGGGACAGGGGTAGGAGGGGACAAGGGAAAGTGTGGGCCTTGTGTGGGCCTTGGAGCCTTCGTGGACACATAATGGTATTGGTACCAACACAATAAATCCAAGAGATGGGAGTCAAGCTGGGCCAGGTAGGGTCGCAGGGGGACCCAGAACTGTGCTTCCAGAAATCAGGGTCTAGAACAGTTCTGAGCTGTGGTCAGAGAAACTTGGCTTTACATATCCGAGGAGGCGGGCAGGGCTTCCTGAGGATGGATATGTAAGGCCCAGCTCCCACCACAGGCCCCCGAACCCCAGAGCCTGTGTGACCTGTTTCCTCATCTGGGGAGTGGGCAGTGAGGTCTGAGGCACTGGTAGAGTCTGTGCCTCGGAGTACAGGGATTATTGGTTTCTCAGATTGGCTCTGGGGAGGATGAGATGGGATCAGGGACTCAGACCTGTCTCTGCCGGCAGGACATCAATGATAACCTGCCTATCTTCAACCAGTCCAGCTACAACTTTACGGTGAAGGAGGAGGATCCAGGTACGTGTTCCCTGGGTCAGGAGAGGCACTAGGGCTGGGGCCCAGTGTGTCTTTGTCAGGGTGGACCTGGAGTGCCAAGAGAGGCGAGGGCAGAGGAGGCTTCTGATGGCGGGGCCAGGAGTCCGTCTGAGCTCTGTCCCTCGTCCATAGGAGTGCTAGTGGGCGTGGTGAAGGCCTGGGACGCAGACCAGACAGAAGCCAACAATCGCATCAGCTTCAGCCTGTCGGGGAGTGGTGCCAACAACTTTATGATCCGGGGCTTGGTGCTGGGGGCTGGGTGGGCTGAGGGCTACCTCTGGCTGCCCCCGGATGTGAGCCTGGACTTCGAGGCAGAGTCCGTCTTCAACTTGACAGTGAGTGCCGAGAACCCAGACCCCCAGGGTGGTGAGACCACAGTATATGTCCTCGTGAATGTGGAAGATGTGAATGACAATCCCCCCACCTTGGAAGGAGCCTCACTCCAGGGCATCCGTGTGGCTGAGAATGGCTCGCAGCATGGCCAGGTGGCTGTGGTGGTTGCCTCGGATGTGGACACCAAAGCCCAGCTGGAGATACAACTTGTGAACATTCTCTGCACCAAGGCTGGCCTCGATGTGGGCAGCCTGTGCTGGGACTGGTTCTCAGTGATGCCTAATGGCTCTGTGTACATCAACCAGAGCAAAGCCATTGACTACGAGGCCTGTGACCTAGTCACACTGGTTGTGCGGGCCTGTGACCTCACCACGGATGCTGGCTTCCAGGCCTACAGCAACAATGGTAAGGTGGCCTGGTCTTACAGCGCTTGGCAGGCCACAGCTAGGGGCTGAGGGAAGAAGCCCTGAGCTGGGACTCACAAGGTCTGGGCTCAGATCCTGGCTCCAGCCCTTTCCAGTTGCAAATACTGGGAAAGTCTCAAATCCTCTCCAAGCTTCAGTTTCCCCATCTGTCCAGTGGGGTTGGGCAGTAGGTTGGCTGTGAAGAATCAATGAGAAGATCCATGTAAAGCATTTAGTGCAGTGCCTGGCATGCAGTAGCACCGAATTAATGCCATTATTTTGCAAGATGCTGTGAAAGAAAGATCACACTTCAGAGCCAGATGTGTACTTGTATCCCACTTCTGACACCAAATAGCAATAATAACCACATTAACAGCTAGCATATATTGAGTCCTTATGACAGCCAAGAACTGCACCAGGCACCTCATAAGCATTTTTGCACTCCTACATAACCCATGGGGTAGGTGGTCCCTACCAATTTTATAAATGAGGAAACTGAGGCAGAGCATGGGCATTTAAACAACCAGCTTGCATAGTTAGACTGTGTCAGTATAATGTCATAGGTGGGATCTACCTAGGCTGGGCCCAATCCTGGCCCACCTAACTATTGCTGTGTGACTCTGACAAGCTGCTTATCTGCTCTGAGGTCTAGGATGATACTCCCACCCACACAGGCTACAGAAGACTGAGCAGGCATTCTGGGTCAGGAGCAGGGGAGGGGACTGAGCGCGGGGAACACATGGGAGAGAGGCTGTGGAGCATGGGATTGAGGCCCAGGCTCTTTGGGTCAAGCTCGTGTCCAGAGCCAAAACCAGCTGACCTTGTCTCCTAGGGAGTCTCTTCATTACCATTGAGGATGTGAATGACAACGCACCCTATTTTCTCCCTGAAGATAAGACTTTTGGTAAGCAGCAGCCCTGTTGACACACACATAGCCCTGCTCCATGAGGTCACCCTCGGGCAACCCCCACAGACCATCCATGGGCTCCAGGAGGGCCTTTAGAAAGGGTAGAAGGCCTATAATCCTGCCTCTTCCCAGGGCTGCAATAGGAGAGGACATTGGAGGATTTTTTTTTCTTTTTTTTTTTTTTTTCCTGTTTTCCTTTTTTTTGAGACAAAGTCTCACTCTGTCTCCCAAGCCAGAGTGCAGTGGTGCAATCTCGGCTCACTGCAATCTCCGCCTCCCAGCTTCAAGTGATTCTCCTGCCTCAGCCTCCTGAGTAGCTGGGATTACCGATATGCACCACCATGCCTAATCTTTATATTTTTAGTAGAGATAGCGTTTCACCATGTTGGCCAGGCTGGTCTTGAATTCCTGGCCTCAAGTGATCTGCCTGCCTTGGCCTCCCAAAGTGTTGGGATTACAAGTGTGAGCCACCATGCCCAGCCAACGTTGGAGTTTTCATTCCAGCTCTGCCCCACCTAATGTCTAGCCCTGGTCCCCAGGCCTTCCCTCTCTGGGCCTCCATTACCCCATGTGGGCCTGTGACCTTGTCCGTGACAATGGGAGGTGACTTGCTAACTACTGGCCCAGTGGTGGCTGTAATGGTGTCTCTTTTGGTAGAGCGGTTGAGGGCAGGGTTAGGGGGATGAGCCCTGAGCTGCGCTCGTGGCCAGCCTTGGTCCGGGTGGGCAGTGTCCCGACCCTGCTGACCCCCTTCCCATTCACACCTGCAGTGATCATCCCTGAACTCGTGCTGCCCAACCGGGAAGTGGCTTCTGTCCGGGTAAGTCCTTGGCTCCAGCCTTTGTTGGTCACATTAGCCCCAGGGGACACAGGGCTGAGGCCTTCAAGCCTTTAACGGTAGAAAGAAAATATATGGGCTCCAACATATGAAAAAGAAAACCTCAGGAGGGAAACCAACACCTGTCTAATCAATGTAATCAAACTTCACTGTGTTAAATGTAGCATTCATAAAAATGTCGTGACCATAAATACCACTTGCAATCTAGGTATTTTTTACTATGCCAGAATTCTTGAGTACTACAGAGAACTCGTTGCCAATTGTAAATTAAACGAGTGCTTTGTCATTAAGTAATTCCTAGAGCCAACTCATAAAAAGGCTTTCAGCTGTTTATGGTGTTGGCTGTGAGCGAGTTTATTAGGGGTGGTGGCTATGCCATGTGTGGGGGAGGCATCCCACACCGCTGAGGGCTGGGCCTGGCTGGGCTTCTTACTGACCTGGAGAGCTGCCTTCCCTCTCTGGGACTCTGTTTCCCTCTTCAACAAGAAGCTGGCAGTTCCCAGAAGGTGGCATGTGGGTGCTACTCCCTATGCTATGGAAAGGACATGGGTACAGGAGATGGACAGGGCTGGCCTTCCCCGCTTAAAGCTGAATGTAAGGACAGGGTCTCTCGGAGCCTCAGTTTCCTCTTGTAAAATGGGGATGGTAATCCTCCCTCTCTACACAGAGACAGTAACTGTGTGACTTTCAAGCCTTAAAACACTTTCCTAATCTGCCAATTTCGTTCTAATGTTATGAGTTTGGCCACTGCAATTTTCTTTTTTTCTTGTTTTTTTAAGACAGAGTCTCACTCTGTCACCCAGGCTGGAGTGCAATGGAGTGATCTCAGCTCACCGCAACCTCCGCCTCCTGGGCTTAAGCAATTCTCCTGCCTCAGCCTCCTGAGTTGCTGGACTACAGGCATGCACCACCATGCCCAGCTAATTTTTTTGCATTTTTAGTAGAGAGGGGATTTCACCATGTTGGCCAGGCTGGTCTCGAACTCCTGACCTCAGGTGACCTACCCGCCTCAGCCTCTCAAAGTGCTGGGATTATAGGCATGAGCCACTGTGCCCGGCCAGCAATTTTCTTTAAATAGACTCTTTTTTGAGACTAAAGCATCGGTGTTGGCCTATCCTCAACAGTAACATCAGTGGACTGGAGGCTCTGTGTGCTAGTTAAATTTTTCTCTAAAAGGCACTAGAATGAATAAAAATGTTTGTATCCCCTCCCTAACCATTGTCCACTAGGGGAATTGGTACTCACATTAGCAAGGAAATTGCTTGGGAAATCTGAGCATCACTCTGTGTGTGTGTGTGTGTGCGTGCGCGCTAGTGTGTGTGTGTCCAAGTGTGAATGTGTGTATAAGGGTGAGTGTATGTGAGTGCGTGTGACTGTGCATATGTGGGTATGTATGAGTATGTGACCATGGGTGTGTGTGTGTATGAATGTGTGTGTGACTATGCAAGTGTGTGAATGTGTGTGAATTGAGTGTGTGTGTTTGTGTGTGAACTGTGTGAGTGCATGTGAGAGTGAGGGTGTGTATGTCAGGATAAGTTTGAGAGGGTGTGTGAGAGTGTGTGAGAGGATTAGTGTGTGAGGGTGTGTGTATGAATGTGTTTGTGAATGTGAGGGTGTGTGTGTGTGTGAGTGTGGCAGTGGAGGGCTGGGGGGAGCAGAGCAAGATTTCCACATGTGAGGGACTTTGGGCAGTGATCTGTTTAGAGGTCGGGGACAGAGGCAGGGACTTGTTCAAAGCAAGCACACAGCTTTTCGAAACCATTTGCTTATTCGGGGCAGCGTGGGGATGGCTGATAGAGACGGTGAGGACCAGCCTCCCAGACCACCCTTGCCTGTTGGGGTGGAGGGATGCCTGGCCTGGCCGGGCCCCCAGATATTGTCCACTCTTGCTCCCAGGCCAGAGACGATGATTCAGGGAACAATGGCGTCATCCTGTTCTCCATCCTCCAAGTAGACTTCATCTCTAAGGATGGGGCCACCATCCCTTTCCAGGGCTTCTGGATCTCTACCTCCTCCGAGGCCGACGTGTTCACTGGGAGCATTCAGTAACGGCGGTGGCCCCTGGAGGGAGGGTGGGGGAGGGGCCCGAGGGGAGCTTCCAGGCAGCAAGTCCCCCATCCTGAAGGTTACAAGGCTCCTGAGGATTCAGCTTGGGTTCAAAGACTGACCTGCACCTCCCACCTTCCACAGGCCTGTGACCAGCCTTGACTCCACTCTCCAAGGCACCTACCAAGTGACAGTCCAGGCCACGGACAGACCTTCTGTGGGACCTTCCCTGGAAACCACCACCACCCTGAATGTGAGTGCCAGTCCCACCTCCAGCCCTCAATGCCCTCTGCCAGCCCCCAGGGTCCCTCATGCCCCATCTCCTGCACACCCTCTTCCCCCAGCTCTTCACCGTAGATCAGAGTTACCGCGTGCGGCTGCAGTTCTCCACACCAAGGGAGGAGGTGGGCGCCAACAGACAGGAGATTAATGCGTAGGTCTGGGGAGCCCGGGAGGGAGCTGTGGGAAGAACAGGGTGTAGGAGCCTGGTCTCTGACAAAACCTTGATGGGATGTCTCTCAATCCTGTTCCTGACCCACATTTGACTTTGTCCCTGTCTTTAACCCTGTACCTTAACCTGCAGCATGTTTTTGCATGTCCCCAGAAGCCCATACCCAGCCAAGGGCAGAGGGAGGCCTTGGAATAGGGTTGCCATGTACAGTTGTGAAGGCTGTGCACTGCACAAGGGCACTCTGCTTGCTAATCTATTAACCCAGACCCAGAGGAAGAGATTTCCTCTTGTAATTTGCACGGAAGTGCTACCTACTCAGCCAACAGAGCTGTCCAGAGGAGGTGCCCCTTTCTCACTCACACAATTCCAAATTCCACTGGCATAGGCCCCTACCCTGTGCCATAGGGGCTAAGGCTCCTACCCCAGGCCTCTGTGACATCTGCTCCCTTTGCAGGGCTCTTACCCAGGCGACCAGGACTACAGTCTACATTGTGGACATTCAGGACATAGATTCTGCAGCTCGGTGAGTGCCCAGAGACCTGGAGGTAGGAGTGAGGGGGAGAATCGGTAGCAGCAGGGGCCCATTGGGTGGTCCAGGCTGCTGACTCTTCAACTCTGTCCCCCTCCAGGGCCCGAGCCAACTCCTACCTTGATGCCTACTTTGTCTTCCCCAATGGGACAGCCCTGACCCTTGATGAGCTCAGCGTGTGAGTGGGGCTGCCCCTGGGGCAGGCGTTAGGGTGAGCAGGAAGTCTGGGATGTACCGAGGTCCCTCGGGCCTAAGTGGAGTTCTGTGGCCAGGATAATCCGGAGTGATCAGGACTCGCTGACGCAGCTGCTGCGGCTGGGGCTGGTGGTGCTGGTGAGTGCGGGCAGTGGGGCGGCAGGTCAAGCTGCGGGGCCCCCACAGTCTCCCTCACACTCATCCTTCTCCAGGGCGCCCAGGAGAGCCAGGAGTCAGACCCGCTGAATCAGCTCATCAGTGTCATCATAGGATTGGGAGTGGCTTTGCTGCTGGTCCTTGTGATCATGACCACGGCCTTCGTGTGTGTGCGGAAGAGGTGCAGTTCCCATTGTCCCCATGTCTCCAACCTTCACCTTCTCCCACCACCCAAGACATCGCGGGGGGCGGGGGCGGTGGAAAGAGCTGAGTTTAGGCATAGGTATACGTGCATTCACTCCCCAGTGACGTGTGAGGTCTTGGGCAAGCCACCTGCCCTCCCTGAGCCTCAGTGTCCTCATCTGTGAACGGGCATGACACTAGATTCCCTAGTGCACCATGGAAGTGATGCGTATTTTACACCCAACGAGACACTGGCACGCACTATGCATTTAATAGATGCTGCTGCTTTTTCCAACATGTACAGAGTCAGCAGCCATATCTGGGTTTGACTTCACGCTTTGCCACTGGCTGTGTGACCTGCAGGAAATCACTTGCCTTCTCTGGCTCTTACTTCTACCCTCTGTAAAATGGAGCTAAAACTCGCCTCCCAGGATCTTGTGAAGCCACACTCTCAGGGCCTCCACTGGGCAAACAGGTGTGCAGCAACAGTGTGACCCCCCTCCTGGTTCCCCACAGCTACAACCGGAAGCTTCGAGCTATGAAGGCTGCCAAGGAGGCCCGAAACACAGCAGCGGGGGTGATGCCCTCAGCCCCCGCCATCCCAGGGACTAACATGTACAACACTGAACGGTAAGCAGGGGTCAAAGGCTGGGTAAGAGGCCTGGTGGGGTAGCGGAGGGCCAGGCCACCTGACCAGGCTTTCTCTCCAGAGCCAACCCCATGCTGAACCTCCCCAACAAAGACCTGGGCTTGGAGTACCTCTCCTCTTCCAGTGACTTGGACTATGTCAGGTGAGCAGCACCCCTCACAGCCATGCTAGGTGGTGGTGGTGGGACAGGTAGTGAGGGTGATGGTGATGATGGTGGTGGCGATGATGGTTATGAAGATGGTGTTGTTGGTGGGAGTGATGGTGTTGGTGGTGATGGTGGTGGTCATGGTAGTGGTGGTAGTTATGGTGGTGACGGTGGTAAGGTGATGGTGATGGTAGCGATGGTGATAGTGGTGACGATGGTGATGATGACAATGATGATGGTGGTGGTGATGGTGTTGGTGTTGAGGTGATGGTGGTGATGGTGGTGATGATGACAGTGATGATGGTGGTGATGATGGTGTCGGTGTTGAGGTGATGGTGATGGTGGTGATGATGACAGTGATGATGGTGGTGGTGATGATGGTGTCGGTGTTGAGGTGATGGTGATGGTGGTGATGATGACAGTGATGATGGTGGTGGTGATGATGGTGTCAGTGTTGAGGTGATGGTGGTGATGGTAGTGGTGGTGGTGATAGTGGTGGTGGTGATGGTGGTGAGACAATGGTGTGGTGGTCATGATGGTGGTGGTTATGGTGGTGGTGATGGCAGTGAGGTGATGGTGATGGTAGCAATGGTGATGGTGGTGATGATGTGATGTGATGGTGGTGGTGGTAGTGATGGTGGTGATGGTAGTTGTGATGATGGTGGTGGTGACGGTGGTGCTGATGTGATGGTGATGGTGGTGGTGGTGGTGTTGGTGTTGAGGTGATGGTGGTGGTGGTGTTGGTGGTGTTGGTGGTGGTGGTGTTGAGGTGATGGTGATGGTGGTGGTGTTGGTGTTGAAGTGATGGTGATCGTGGTGATGGTAGTGATGGTGGTGACGGTAGTTGTGATGACGGTGGTGATGGTGATGATGGTGGTAGTTGTGATGGTGATGGTGGTGATATAGGTGGTGGTTCTTGGGCACAGTAAGGGAGGACTGGGCCTGCCAACACCTGCATTCCATCACCTCTCTTACAGCCTCAACTCCCTGGATGACAACTCTGTGGATGTGGACAAGAACAGTCAGGAAATCAAGGCAAGATGGGAGAGGAATTGGTGCCTGGAGATTCCAACTTGGGTTCTTCTGTGGAGGGGTTCAGGACAGAGCTCGAGGGAGCCACTGTGGACATGGGCAACTCTGCTTCTCGGCGCCAGGCCCCGGGAAGCCCTGTGGCTTTGGAATGGGGTCCACTTCCTGCTCCTCCACTGGTTCACTGTGTGGCCCTGAGTGCATGCTTTCCTGCCTCTACTTTCTCAGTGTTTTCTCCTGTAAATGGGGATGGGAACATAAGCCGTGCAGGGCCAATGTGAGGATTAAATAAGGGCAGACGTAAGAACCAGTCGGCACAAACAAGTGCTCAACGATCTGCTTCCAGCCTTCCTTGGCTGTTATAGGAAAGCCAGCTGGGGGTGAGGGGAGGAGATCTAGAGGGGAACAAGCATAGTCTAGAAAAGGCGAGAAGATGGGCTCAAACAGACTACAGTGCTGTCATCTGTTCAACAGGTAAGTAGGTTAGATGAGATCAGATGTTCACAGCCTGGCCTGCTGTGTAGGAGCATCTGAAGAGCTCTCAAAAAATACCAATGCCTGGGTCACACCCAGGTCCATGGGTGCAACATTCTAGCATTTTAAAGACCAGGAGTTCTGATTCTGATGGCCCATGTGAAGCCTGGGCATGGACCTGTTATAAAAGCTGCCCAGAGGGTGCAAAGGTGCAGGCAGGGTGGAGGCCGCTGGAGCAGGTCAGCGGGCTGAGTGCGGGGTGCTCCTGCACGTGGAGCGGTGGGTCTCTGGAAACAGAAGGAACTGCCCTCTCTCCTTCCCACTGTGAAAGCCACCTCTGGAGGAGATACTCTCTAAGGCCCATTGGAGCTGTGACAGTCTGAGGTTCTGTGTGTGTGTTGGGGGCATCCACTCACATTTTCCCCTAGTCTGGGTTCTGGGCTTGGCCAGGTCCCTGCCCATCATGGGCTCCCACCTTGACCTCATGGTTCAGAATTTGTTTCCCCTGAGGACTCCTTATGTGGAAAGATTTGGTCAACTGAAGCCTCTCTTGGTCTTTAAAATGCTAGAGTGCTGCGCAGGGGCCCAGGTATAACACAGTGCAGTGAATCTGGCACAGAAGCCTCTGGACAGGCCCTAGGTGTGGTTGTATGGGTAGTAATGCAGGCAGTCAGGCAGCGCTGGAGGCCTCTGGGTAGATGCTAGGAGATGGTTAGTGGCCAAAACTCTAATGAACACATCTGGGGAACTGAGGCAAAGGAACAGTCTTGTCTGCTGGCCTTCATAGCCTGTGGCAGAGGCTGATGCTGGTCCAAGGCTGAGGGAGTGGAGTCAGGGACCCCCTGAGGTGTGGCTGGACCTGTGGACTGTGGAGGGGCAGGGAACTAGGAGAAGGGTCTGGAAAGGGAGGGGGGACAAGTCACTGAAAGTCTTCAAAGCCAGAATATTGCTCAGACTTTCTCCTGGGAGGGCAAGGGGTTGTTCTATTTCTGAGAAGCTGCCCAAGGCTCTGCCCCCTCTACTGCAGCAGTGAGTGAGTCTTAGGGGTCTCTGGGCAGGCCCACAAGGCCACGGGGCCTTCTTGGGAGCTGTCTGCCCCCTGCTCTTCCATGGCTGGGGGTGGGGTGCAGGTGGATCCTTTTCCCAGGAATCTCTTGGTGCCCTGACTTGTCTAAGCACCATACATGTCTGTGTGGCAGGTGTGAGTAACTGGAGAGATTATCATTCTAACTTCCCCAAGTAACCAGCAAGGAAACTGACATCCAGAGAGGGGTGCTGACTTGCTCACAGTGGGACAGCTTGCAGGGCAGGAGCAGACCAGAACCCAGGTCTTTGGTCTCTGGCAGCAGGTCACATTATCCTGGGTGGCACTGAGCCTACAGCTCTCCACTCAGGGTCTGCCTTGAGGGCTCTGAGGAACACAGGCAGAATGCTTAGCCCCTCAGATGTTCCACTGTTTACTAGGCACCAGAACAGCCCCAGTCTAGAAAAAGCCCTTGGAGTGCCCTGGGGAGGGCGGGGGTGGCCAGGGCTCTGGCCCTGTGGGTGTCTCTGCAGCAGAGCAGCTGAGCCTGGGGGCCTGGCTATTCCACAGGAGGATGTGTGTGTGTGTGTGTGTGTGTGTGTGTGTGTGTGTGTGTGTGTGTGTACGCACGTGCACAGCATGTCACAGGTGGTGAAGAGGAAGGGTAGGAAGAGATGAGTGAGTGAGTGAGTTCCATGATGAACTGCACGGGCAGCATCCCTCTAAGGGCAGCAAAAAGAGACATCAAATTCAACCAGGGCATTGTCACACCGTGGACATGCTTTTGAATCAGTAAGACCAGTGGTCTGCCCCCTCTTCACCAGTAGAGCTCTCTGAGCCAGTTTCCACATCTGTGAAGAGGGCGCATGTTCCCTCCCTTAGAGGGTTTCAGTAGGTGGTTGAGGTAATGGATGGACCTCGACCCACATGGTGCCTGCCGAGGGCACAGGGGACAGGGACTATGTTGGGCTGGCTCCTCAGCACAGGACCCAGGGCCCAGCATTATTCAGGACTGGGCAGAACAGCAGGGTGCCGCGGTGTTGGTGGGCAGGGCAAAGGCCAGAGTTGACCCCCCAGGCCCCCCCATCTGCATCACCACTAGCCAGGGCCACGTCTGGTACACAGCCTGGACCAGAGGCCCCAGGAGGGGCAGGGTGGGAACCCTACCAATGAGTCATTGGTCCTGGGCTTGAAGCCCACCCACTTCCCTAGGGCCTGGGGCGCTTGCTCCACCTTGCCTTGCCCTCCACACTTCCTCTCCCTCTCCCTGCAGGAGCAGTGCCACAGGCCACCACCACCAGGGCCAGATCCAGAGCCCCTGAGCGCAGTGCTGTCAGGATGCCAGGCAGGTGTGAGTGGACAGCAGGTGGAGGAGCTGTCCTACACCAACGCTGGCCTGGACACCACGGACCTGTGACAGGGGCCCCCACTCTTCTGATCCCCCTTGAAGAGACCCCACCACACCCTAACTGCACCTGTCTCCCTGGAGATGATAATATATCACACTGCCCTGCCTCCTTCTGCTTTTGGCCAACCACGGCAGACAGGGGTTGGGGAAAGATTTTATTACCAATGTATACTGTGACAGTTGGTAGCCAAAAACTGTGGCTGGAGGGGTGGGGACAGGGCACTGAGTGGTCACAAGGGACTTGAGGGGCTCACAGCACAGGGGGGACAAGGGGCTGGAGAGGGTGGCCTTTAAAAGACAACTGTGGTTATAGAATGAACTCTCTGTCCTGTCCCCGATACCCAAGAACATCTGTCACCCAGGATGCCAGGGTCCAAGAACTTCTGTGAGCCCAGCTGTGACCTCCAGACCTGAGATCCTCTGGCCTTTCTGTGACTCTCTCAGCTGAGACCCAGGGTACTTCCTGCAGCTGCCTTTGGCCTCTCTGGGAATCTTGAACCTGTGACTCAGTGGGAGAGGGGATGGGGATGGGGCTGGGACCAGGTAGGGGCGTGGACAGGGAACTGGGGAAGGACCACCAACAGCATGCAAGAGACGCCCCAGCCACGGGGCCAGCCACTGCGTGGAGACGCTCACACTCCTTCTACCTCACATGCAGCCCAGGGACTCACATTGAGAGCTGTGCCCACCTGGAGGTCTCACACACCAATCCTCACCCACTTGAAGCTTCTGCCACTCAGACTTGCATGCAGTCTCTCCCTGTTCTGGGGATCTGGCCCCACCGGAGACCACAACACACCAGTCTGGACATCTCAGGAGCTTACTTCAGCTCTCAGGGGGTGGGAGGTGGGGGTGCTGAGCAGTTCCCCGTGGTCACCCAGTGAGACTGGGAGGGAGTAGATCTGGGGGCTGTGAGGGGACAGTGGGGCGTCAGGGCTGGCCGGGTTCGTGGGCCCAGGGCCACAAGGGAGCTTGATAGATGGGGTTCATTTGTGTTTGTGATGGGAGGGGCTGAAAAGACCGGGATGCAACAGCCCTAGAGGCAGCACACCCTCTCGGAGGCCTGTGGCACGCAGAGGGGACCCCTTCTAGGGGCCTGTGGTCAAGAAGGGAGCCTGAGAAGGTCGGAAACTCGGGCGTACAAAAGGGGGGCAGATCACTCAGCCGTGGGTCCCGCCCGTGAGCAGCACCGCGGCCGGCGCACACTCTGCAGCAGCGCGCGGAAGAGGCCGGGTGGACGCTTGGCAGCGCCTTCGGGGGGCGCCGTGCGCACCGAGCCCGAACGGCCTGGACCTGGGCCTGGACCCGGGCCCGCGCGGACGGCGGGCGGCGGCGCGGGGGCCCCTTGGCGGCCGTGTTCCTCGATCTGTCGCTCCAGATGCTTCTGGATGGCCATGCCCAGCACCTCCACCTCCATGGCGGCGCCGTACACCTCCCAAGTCATGCCCTTCTCGTCCCAGCTCACGTCTCGCACGGGCTCGGCCGGCTCCGGGGGCGCCACGGCAGCTGCCAGCGCCGAGCCGGGCCGCACCCGCACTTCGGGGAAGGCGGGCGGTGCGGCTGCTTGAGGTGTCATGGGCCCGGTGGCCACGGAGCGCGTCTCGGCGGCACCCAGCGACACCTGCAGGCCCGCATCTCGGCGCGACGGCGGCCTGGACGCCGGGCTGGGTGCGCGCGGCGCTGCCTGGAAGCTGAAGGCCGGGCCCCCCGCGCCGTCCTGCGGAGACATGGGGCTCACAGCTACCGAGACGCAGGCCTGCGCGCCCGCCTGAGTGCCCGCGTCCTCGCGCGGCGGTGGCAGGGCGCTCGCCTCCCATGACGGCGCCTTGGTGAAGTTGTCGCGAGTCCGCGGCCCCGGCGGGGGCGCTGCGACCTCTGGGCGGGGGCTTCTCTCGGCCCCAGCGGCTGCCAGGTCTTTCTGGACGAGGCTGGAGGCCTCGGCGCTGGACACGGGCTCGGGCTTCGGCTCCACGCGGCCTTCACTGCCCCTGGCACCCTCGGGAGACCGGGCTGAGCTGAGGGCTTTGCCGTCTGACCGCCTGCAGGAGGAGGATGGCGTGGCCTTCTCCAGAATCAGGGGGCCCACCTTCCCCAAGGATGGGGACTCTGTTTTTCTGGAAGGTGCAGAGTCGGCCTTCCCTAGGGACACAGGCTCTCCCTTCCCTGAGGCAAGGGGCTCTGCTTTTCTGGAGGATCCAGGATCCACCTTCTCTGAGGCCTGTGGTGTCTCCTGTTTCAAAGACACAGCCTCTACTTCTCCTGGTGCTGCAGCGCCCTCTTGCCCAGGGAGCTTTGTTTCTGCTTTGCGGCCAGACTGCAGCTCTGCTTTCCCTGAGGCCCTGGGATCTGCCTTTGTGGTGTTAACAGGATTCCCCTTCTCTAGAGGCAGAGAATCCACCTTTCCCTCTAGGACAGCTTCTGCTTTTCCCAAGGACACAGGATCCAGCTTCCCAGAGGGCACCAGGACTGCTTTTCCTGGAGTTGAGACCACTTTACCTACAGACACAGAGTCCCCTTGTCCAGAGGGGACAGCATCTGCCTTTCCCCTGCTCACAGGGTCCTCTCTGCCCACAGCCAGGGGCTCGGCCTTCCCTGAGGCTGTGGGAGTGACCTTTCCAGAGGCCACCAGACCTGCCTTCTCTGAGGACAGGGTATCTCCTTTTCCCCCAGTCACTGGCTCAGCCTTTTCTGCAAATGGGGGACCTCCTGTCTCCAAGGACCTGGGATTGCCTGGACCTGACGACACAGGGTTTGTCTTTCCCGAAGACTCAGGATTCACTTTTTCAGATGATGTTTTTCTACTTCCCACAGATATGGGGTCCTCCTTTCTGGAGGACACTGGGTCCTCTTCTCCTGAGGATACAGTTCCTGCCTTTCCCATGGACACACGCGCTGCCTGCCCAGAAGACAAAAGCTCTGGTGTTCCTGAGCACATGGGGTCCACCTTTCCCAGAGAAACTGGATCCACCTTGCCTGAAGACATGGCATCCACATTTTTCAAAGACGTGAGATCTGTCTTTGCTGAAGCTGTGGTGTCCGTGTGGCCAGACAACACAGGATGCTCCTCTCCTGAGGAGGCAGGATCCATCTTTTCCAGGAACCGGGAGTCCTGCTTTGTGGCGGGTACAGTTTCTCCATTTCCCACAGATGCACGATCTGCCATCCTCAAGCATGTAGGATCCAGCCTTCCTGAGGATCCAGGAGCCCCTATCCCAGAGGATACAGGCCCATTCTTGTCTGATGAGCCTGGAGTCAGCTTGCCCAGGAGCCCAGGCTCTGTCTTTCCTGTGGATGCAGAATCCATGCTTTCCAAGGGCCCAGGAGCTCTCTTTCCTGACAACACAAGATCTACCTTTTCTGCAGATGTAGGACCCACCTTTTCCGAGGACACAGGATGCTCTTTTCCCGAATACCTGGGCTCCTCCTTTCTTGGGAATACAGGGTCCACTTTGTCTGAGGACGCAGGCTCCACCATTCTCAAAGACCCAGGATCCTCCTTCCTCAGTGACACTGTATCCATCTTGCTGGAGCACAAAGGATCTACTTTTCCCAGGGATCCAAGATCTTCCTTTCTTAGAGTCATGGGATCCATCCTTCCAGGAGCCACAGGATCTCCTTTTCCCAAGATTTCAGGCTCTGCCTTTGCTGTAAACACGAGATCTGCCTTCCATGAGGACCCAGGATCTTCCTTTCCTATGGAAGTGGAATCTGCCCACTTTGAGGACTTGGAATCCATCTTCTCCAAGAACATAGGATGTCTGTCATCTGAGGATTTGGGCTCAGTTTTCACAGAGGACACAGGCTCTGGCTTCCCAGACATGGTGGATTCTGGTGTTCCTGAGATGGTGGTTCCATGTGCCTCCAATGTCTCCTTGGAGGCTGCCTCCTGGGGAGAGAAACCGGTTGGGGAGGGGCAGGCCAGGCTCCCTCCAGGGCCATCAGAGCAGGAGGCTCCTTCCCCAGCCCCACTGGGGCTTCTGTGTCTAGACTCCATGCCTGGGCTTTGGTCAGAGGTGTGCCTGGGGTATGCAGGGCTTGCCTTTGGCTGGGAGGGGCAGTAATCCCTCATGGCCGAGCTGTCAGCCCCCAGGTTCCCATCCTGTGGGCAGAAGGCTGTGGGCCCGAGTCCTGGGGGGCTGGAGTCCTTTTGAAGCAACTGGAGCCAGGCCGGGTCTTCAGCACTGCCCATCTGCCTTCATGACCACGCCTGTACCCAAGGCTGCTGTCTGGTTCTGAAACAGAGAGAGAGCTGACTCAGACTTCCCGATGCTCAGTGGGGGAGGAGCCTCTTCCTTCTCCCCCTCCTCACTGAGTGCTGTGCTGTGCCCCATCTGGTCCCCACCTATCCAAAGGACCTGGGCTAAAAACACAAACCCAAGCATGTCACTCCCCTGCTTCACTGCTCTCAGTGGCCCTCTTCATAAAGACATCTTAAAATGACATTCAAGGCCCTTCGCAACTTGGCCACAGCCTAACTTTTCAACTTTGCCTACCGTTGACCCTCCATGTTCAGCCCCCAAGTAACACACTATCCAGAAGTTACACTTTTGTCCTCTAGGCCAGGGGCTGCAAACTCTAATGTCACAGGGGTCAGGCAGGTAATTTAAGTGAGGGAAGTGGGTTGGATATAAGACAAAAGGGAGTGGTGCGGACTATGGCAAACTAGAGAGCACAAGCTCTCTTTAAAGGGATGGCTGGATGCAGTGGCTCATGCCTGTAATCCCAGCACTTTGGGAGGCTGAGGCAGATGGATCACTAGAAGTCAGGAGTTCAAGACCAGCCTGGCCAACACATGGTGAAACCCCGTCTGTACTAAAAATACAGAAAAATTAGGCAGGTGTGATGGGGCACACCTATAATCCCAGCTACTTGGGAGGCTAAGGCAGGAGAATCACTTGAACCTGGGAAGTGGAGGTTGCAGTGAGCCAAGATCATGCCATTGCACTCCAGCCTAGGCGACAGAGTGAGACTCCGTCTCAAAAATAAATACAAATAAAAATAATAAATTTTTTTAAAAAAGGGAGAACCACTACTCTATCACCCAAGTGCTATCCTGGAGAAATGCAACCTGATAGTACCAGCTCTTCCAGTTGCTTAAGTGGGAAGTCCAGACTTTAATGTAAAATATGCTAATTAATTCAAGGTTTTTTTAAAAAAACAAACCCAAACACTATGTGGGCCAAACAAGACTTGCCTGTAGGTCACCAGTTTACGTCTGTGTAGGCCCTGGACAGCTGCGAATGGTTTATAATCAAGGAAGGGACATAGTCAGATGTGTGGTTTTCAAAGATCCCTCTGGGATGGTATGGAGGCTGGGATGAAGGAGGAGAGGGGTTGGCCAAGACCTACGAGGAAGCTGGTTAATCCTTCATTTAATCTTTCATTCATTTAATCGTTCATTCATTCACCTAGCCCCTTCTCTGCAACGGGCCCTGAGCAGTTGCAGGAATCTCAATGAGAGACAGCACAGCAGAGGTCCTGGAGATGGTAGTTAAAGGCAGAATTGAGAAATTCAAAGGAAAACTGACAGGTACCAATAGGCTGTACTGGTAACAGCAGGAGTGGTCTACATGGTACTGGCTAGGGTGAGGGCTGCTGGGTGATGGTGCTGGGCAGGAGATATAGGGAAGGGGGAGATCTGTTTTGGACAAGCTGAGTTTGTGGTACCTGGGGGACATTCAAGAAGAGGGTCCAGCAGGCAGCTGGACCTACAAACAACGCACTCAGTAGCCAAAGTGAGCAGAGCTCCTGATCTCCCCAAACCTGCTCCAAAACCATCGCCTTAATGCTCAGGCCCAAATCCCTAGTCACCTTTGACTTTCACACCCCACGTCCCATCTATCAGCAAAGCACAATGGAGCTACCTTCAGAATATATCCAGCATCTAGCCACCGCCCTGGGTGAAACCCCCACCATCTCTCACCTGGATTATCCCTGCTTTTTCCTTTGCCCCATAGCTTATTCTCAACACAGCAGCCAGAGGGATCTTAGTGAAACCAGAGGCAGATCATATCCCCCCGTCTCCTCAGAACCAGGCAGTGTCTCCCCATCCCATGCAAAGTAAACTCCTTTAGAATGGCTCAGAAGCCCCTGCATCTTCAGGCCCCGTCGGCTCCTCTCCCCTTCCTGCTGCTGCTCTCCCTCTCCAGCCATGCCGGCCGCCTCGCTGAGCCTTGAACAAACCTGCCTCCGTGCCTTGGTGCTGCTTCTTCTGCATGGAGAGCTTCCTCTCCCAAATATCTGCATGGTTGGCTCTCCAAGGCTTTCCCTGACCCATGCAGTGTAAAACAGCCTCCTCCCATCTCTGGCCGGCATCCTCCACCCTCTTATCCTGCTCAGTTTTTCTCCATGGTACCTGTCACCATCTGACATATCACATATATTCATTTATTGCTTGTGATTGTTGCTCTCATTAGATTGCCAGCTCCAGGAGGTGGGGACTTTGCTGTGCTATCTGATATATCCCAGAGTCGAGACCTGGCACACATGCAGTAAGCAAGGAAGATCCCCACACGAATTTGTTCCATGAATGACTGAATGACCTAAGATGCAGATCCAACCGTGCCTTCCCTGGCTCAAAACTCTCCTCATTCTTGCCGGAAATGTAAATTGGTTGTAATCTTTTTGGAAGGACATTGATCAATTTCTATCAAAGTTTACAATGCACATAGCATTTGAGCCACCAAGCCCACCTCTAGGCATGGTCCTGAAGATAGACCTGGGGTCCTGAAAATGGTCCTGGGGAGTACAAGGGCATGGCTGGTGATGAGAACAAGACCAGGAGGCAGGCTCTGTGAACTGTGGGACAACCACACGGAGCACCGGGCAGTTACTAGAAGGTGTGGGGTGATGATGGAAAGCATGCAAGATAAATTAATGGAAAAAAGCCAGGGGACAGCATGGCTACTAGGATCCCACACATGTAACCAAGGAAAAGGACACACATGGATGGGTTTATTTATAAAGAGAGAATTTCTGGATGGAATCCTACAAAACTTTTAGCAGTGACTGCCTCTCAGAAGGAAGGATGGGGATCTGAGGGCAGGAGAAATTTTTCTTCGTATGCCCCTTTGTGATGTTTACATTGTGGTTATGTGTGCGCATAGCCTTTTTTTTTTTTTTTTTTTCTAGTGGACAACAGAGAGAAACCTTTAATGACTCCCTCTTACCTTTGGGGTCAAGTCCATCTCTTTAATATGCTCCTAAGCCCCTGCATATCTACTGAAGTGCTGGGATTTATCTTTCATTACCCACTCCCACCCCCAAAACAGGTACACACACACACACACACACACACACACACACACACGCTCTCGCTCTCTCTCTTTCTCCCTGCATCTCAGCCTCTACGCACCCTCTTCTAGAGGAAACTCTCCCTCCCTGCTTGCCTGGCTGTCTCTTTATTACACCTCAGGTCTCCATTTAAATGCCTCCTCCTCTAGTGAGCCTTCTTTGGCTACCAGCTTCCTGGGGATTCCTGCAGCCTCTTGTTCTTCCTCTAACAAGGCTCATGTCACTCTGAATCTAGCCATTTAAACCTCTGGGTCCCTGTCCAGACCTCAAGTCTCTGGATAGGGACACAATCGATACTGTTCACTACTGGGTCCTCTAGGCTCTGGCTTATGAGGTGGGGGAGGGGAACCATCACTAAGAGGGGGACACAGAAGGACAAACAGTTTTGCAGAGGATGAAGGGGCACCGGGTTTTGGAAGTAGAACTGGAGTGCCCGTGGGACTTATGGCAGGTGACATCCAGGAGGCAGCAGGAAGCAGGCCAGAAGCATGGGAGAGGTCCGGCTGGAATTCTTTGGATCACTGGATGGTCACCAGCCTGCAGGGGTCAGGCAGGCATCAAAATTGAGTGCTATGAATTGAGTCCATCTTCATCTTTGGCCTTTTGATAGTGACATGGACACAGATAAATGTTTTTTTCTCCCATAAGGAAAGCAATTGAGCAAGGGAGATGATGAAAGACTCCTGACATCCTCAGACTGAAGACAAGAGGGAGTGGTGGGGACTGTGGAAAACTAGAGGACACTGGCCCCTTCTCAAGGGACAACTGCACTCAATGCCGGCCAATGGTGGCCAATTGGGGATTATCCCATTAACTCAACATTTACTGAGCGCACAGGCAATGTTCTAGGCATTATTCTTGGGACTGGGGATACAGCAGTGAATAAGAAATATGGAGTCCCTGCTTTATATGCAGAAAGATTGGAGGGAGGGTAACAAACAAGTGGCAAATAAATCATATAATTTCAAATAATGGATGCTGTGAAGACAAAGGAGTGGGAAGCTGGTTTAGACACGAGGTGAAGAAAGGCCCCTCTGAGGCTGTTACCATCTGAGCCAGCCGTGGTAAGCCGGAAAGGAGCTGGAAAGGGGGGTGGCAGCTGAGGAGGAGGCGGCTGATCACATGAGGCGTGGTGTAGGAGTAGGGTTTAGCCTCAGGGCACCGGGACATCCCGGAAGTATTTTCTTTCTCTTTGAGACAAGGTCTCACTCTGTTGCCCAGATTGGAGTGCAGCGGCTCACTGCAGCCTTGACCTCCTGGGCTCAAATGATCCTCCCACCTCCGCCTCCCAAATAGCTGGGACTACAGGTGTGTGCCACCACGCTGGGTTAATTTTTGTATTTTTTGTAGAGATGAGGTTTTGCCATGTTGCCCAGGCTTGTCTAAGAGCCAAACTCTTAGGCTCAAGGGATCCTCTCACCTCCACCTCCCAAAGTGTTAGGATTATACCTAGTATCTATTGAGCCACTGTTTCCAGCCCCTTGGAAGTATTTAAGCAGGGACGTGAATGTGGCCTCTGTGCCGCCAGGATTCCTAATTTTTTTTTTAGTTAAGTCATAAATCTGGATATCTGTATTTTAAATATTGGCTCATTTAAAAAATATACAGGCTAAACAAAACTTCTTTCTTTGAGACAGAGTCTCACTCTGTCACTCAGGCTGGTATGCAGGGGTGCAATCTCGGCTCACTGCAAACTGTCTCCCGGGTTCAAGCAATTCTCGTGCCTCAGCCTCCTGAGTAGCTAGTAGGGCTACAGGCATGTACCACCATGCCCAGCTAATTTTTATTTATTTATTTTTTTTGAGACAGAGTCTCACTCTGTCATGAGGCACCAGGATGGAGTGCAGTGGTGCGATTTCGGCTCACTGCAACCTCCACCTCCCGGGTTCAAGCAATTCTCCTGCCTTAGCCTCCTGAGTAGCTGGAACTACAGACGCGCACCACCACGCCCAGCTAATTTTTTGTATTTTTTAGTAGAGACGGGGTTTCACCATGTTGGCCTGGATGGTCTCGATCTCTTGACCTCGTGATCCGCCTGCCTTGGCTTCCCAACTTTGGGATTACAGGCGTGAGCCACCGCGCCTGGCCCCGGATAATTTTTTAAATTTTTATTAGAGATGGAGTTTCACTATGTTGGCCAGGCGGGTCTCAAACTGCTGGCCTCAAGTGACCTGGCTGCCTTGGTCTCCCAAAGTGCTGTGATTATAGGCAGGGGCCACCACGCTTGGCCAAAACACTTTCATGAGCCAACTTTGACCTCTAGGTCACCAGCTTGCAACCTCTGATCCATCTGGCCCTTGGGCTATGGAAAAGGATGTTATAAGCCAGGGTGATGGGGAAGATGGTCAAGAGAAAGGGGCCAGGGGCTGAGCACCACGGCTGTAATCCCAGTGCTTTGGGAGGCCAAGGCGGGATGATCGCTTGAGGCCAGGAGTTCCAGACCAGCATGGGCAACAAAGCAAGATCCTATCTCTACAAAATGTTTAAATTAAAAAAAAAAAAGAAATTAGCCAGGTGTGGTGGCACATACTCATAGTCCTGCCTGCTCCAGAGGCTGAGGCAGGAGGATCTCTTGAGCCCAGGAGTTTGAGGCTGCAATGACCTATGATCAGCTTGGGTAACAGAGCAAGAAACTGTCTCTAAATCAAAGAGAGACAGGGAGGGAGAGAAAGGGCCCAGGTTCCAGTGAGGACCAGGATCTGCCTATCATGCCTGCCTGTTTCCTCCTCTAGAAAATAGGAATTCAATAGCTGCCTGGCTGGAGTACAGGGAGTTTAGGCTGGAACTGGAAGGAGTCAGCAAAGAATATAGGAGGGGTGCTCTGGGCCCTCACTACCCCTCATTTCAGCCCTGGAAGGCCAGCCCTGGGGTCCTCACACACAAGCACAGTCAACAAGCTCCTCTTCCTGGGTGAAGCCTGGGCAAAAAGTCAGGACAGCTCACTGCTTACCAGCTCTGTGACTTCAAGCAAGGCCCTTCTCCTCTTTGGGGACCCTGAAAAAGCTACCTCCTGCTCCCCCAGGGCTACAGTGAGAATTAAAGAAAATGAGGGGTGTGCCTGACTCTGCTCATGTTCGGGCTGGGCTGTGTCTATGGAAGGCCTGTTTTCATCTGCTCAGCCTGTCAGAGCCCAGCTGTGCTCTCAGGAGGGGGCAGGGGAGGAAAGGGCCTGCAGCAGACACAAACCAGCAAAACTTGACCCTCAGACATGCTTGTTTGACCCACAGCGCTAAATAAATTTTAAAATCAATTTTAAAAAGAAATTAACTGATCAACTTCTAAACATTAGAAGATTTCATGTGACAGTAAGATTTCCAGCTTCTCTTGGCAATCAGAGCGTTCTTCCTACATGGCAACACTCAGCTGGAACCCTGAAGGGACAGCCTCCTTAGATGGGGGTGTACTCTCCAATCAGCCACAATCCCAACCCTGCCCCACGGTGCCCTAGACACTTAGGCTGTCTACCGGCATCAATCACAGAATTTGCACTGTTGTTTTTCTCACAGCCAGCCCTTCATGTATGTTACCCTCCTGGCCTGTAGCCACCTGAGTTTGGACCCTTGACCTCAATGCCAAGAAAAGCAGGAAGTGACCTTGCACAAGTCAAGCACTTACTATGTGCAGATCCCACACGCCCGACAGGCAGGTGCTGCAGTCCTGTTTTCCAGAGGAAGAAACAGGTTCTGAGAGGCAAGCTTGACTCAGCTGATAACATGCCTCTTTTGAAAGTCCCCAGGCTTCCCTGTCCCCAGCTTGTATCTTCCAGCCTCTGAGATGGGATAAAGTCCAGGGTAGGAACAGAGAGCCTGGTCAGGGAGGTAGAGAGTTGTGGGGTCAAGCCCCAGCTTAGTCATTGACATCCTCTACGACTCTTGAGTTTTTCTACTCTCTGGGTCTCAGGTTTCCAATCTGTGAAATGGGGGAGGGGATGTAGTTGTATCTGGAAGAGCTAGGCCAGTCCTGGGTTTAAGAGCTACCCCAAGACCATTCCCAGAGGCTCTACTGCTCACAGTTCTGTTGGGCCCTTCCTGGATCTTGGGGAGGCCTCAGGATCCTCTAGCTGCTTCTCCAAGGGGCAGCCCAGGCCTGGAGCCCCACATTCTCTCCCCCAACTATCCCACTAGAACCCAGCTCCATTACCTGGGCCCAGCACGCTCACTGTCTTTCTTTTTTTGAGACAGAGTCTTGTTCTGTCGCCCAGGCTGGAGTGCAGTGGCATGATCTGGGCTCACTGCAACCTCCACCTCTCAGGTTCAAGTGATTCTCCTGCCTCAGCCTCCCGAGTAGCTGGGACTACAGGCATGCGCCACCACACCTGGCTAATTTTTGTATTTTTTGTAGAGACGGGGTTTCACCACTTTGGCCAGGCTGGTCTTGAATTCCTGGCCTCAAGTAATCTGCCCGCCTTGGCCTCCCAAACTGTTGGGATTATAGGCGTGAGCCACTGCACACAGCCTCAGTCTCTTTTTATCATCTGGATCCCACAGCAATCTCATGAGGAGGGTATTATCATCCCATTTCACAGATCAGGCCACTAAAGTCAGAGGGTGAAGACTTGACTAAGGGCACACAGCTGGGGTGGGAGGGAAGGCTGTGGTTCAAAGCCAATTGTGTCCAAGCACAAAGCCTGGGTTATTTCCAAGACTGTGGACACTGGCACCTGGCTCTTTTTTTTTTTTTTTTTTTTCTTAAGAGATGGGGTTTTACCATGTTGACAAGGCTGGTCTTGAACTCCTGAACTCAGGTGATCCACTCGCCTCAGCCTCCCAAAGTGCTGGGATTACATGCGTGAGCCACTGCCCCTGGCCCCTTTTTTTTTTTTTTTTTTTTGAGATGGAGTCTTGCTCTGTCGCCTAGGTTGGAGTGCAATGGCGCAAGCTCGGCTCACTGCAACCTCTGCCTCCCAGGTTCAAATAATTTTCTGCCTCAGCCTCCCAGGTAGCTGGGATTACAGGCACCCGCCACCACACCTGGCTAATTTTTGTATTTTTACGAGAGATGGGATTTCACCATCTTGGTCAGGCTGGTCTTGAACTCCTGACCTCGTGATTCACCTGCCTCGGCCTCCCAAAATGCTGGAATTACAGATGTGAGTTACCACACCTGGCCTTTTTTTTTTTTTTTTAAGAGACAGGGTCTCACTCTGTTGCCCAGGCTGAAGTGCAGTAACACAATCATAGCTCACTGTAGCCTCCCCTCCAACTCTTCAGCTCAAGCAATCCTCCCTCATCAGCCTCCTAAGTAGCTATAGGCGTGTGCCATCACACCCAGCTAATCTTAGAATTTTTTGTAGCAATGGGGGTCTTGCTATGTTGCCCAAGCTTGTCTCAAATTCCTGGCCTCAAACAATCCTCCTTCCTGGGCTTCTCAAAGTATTGGGATTACAGGTATGAGCCACGGCACCTGGCCTGACACTTGGTTCTTAAAACCCCCTTTCTGCTTTTTGAGGTCAGGCCAAGGCTTCTCCCAAGCCTGTGGATGTCACAGGCAACAGTGCCAAGGAGCATGCAGCAGAAGAAGCAAGAGCTCCCCGTGCCCCTGCATACATCCCCTCACCTGTGGGGATGCACACACCCTATGAGCAGATGAGCCATCACACTCGGGCACAAACAGTTTGAGTGTGGCCCGACTGAGGCAGAAGGTAGGAATGCCTGCTAGGTATGTGGGCCGGCTCACCTGGCATACAAATGGGCGAGCAGACTGCTTGTGGATATATGTACTTGCTTGGGCCACTGTGGGGCCAGGACCTGGCTCCCGTATTCTGCTCAAGAAGAGCTTGTGCGTATATACACTCCACATGTGCAGAATGGCTTGTGTGTTTGTGCCTCATGGGGGCTACTTGGACCCTGTGGGTGTCTCACTCATGGGAGAGCTTGTCTGGGTGCTGCCACAGGTGCCTGTGTTCTGCTCCCAGGCAGAGCAGCCCCTGTGACTGCCCATTCAGGCCACAGAGACCTGGCCAGTCATTCCTTTCCCTCTAGGATTTCTTTCCAGCATGGAGCCATTCTTATACCCATAAACAGGGCCAGAGTTGCCAAGCACCTGCAAATACCTCTTCCTGTGCTGACAAGACCAACAAAGGATTAAGGGGCCTCCGTGGGCGTGTGAGTGTGTCTGAGAATCCCAGTCTGCTGCCCCTGTCCCCTTCTCTCCTAGTGCCCTCAGAGCAGCAAAGTCTGCTCGGGGTTGTAGTGGGAGAAGGAATCTAAAGGGGTTGGCCAGACCTTCTTCCAGAAATGGCCCTCAGACCATCCATCCATCCATAGGAGGTCAAGAATGGACAGTCAGGGATGTGCAAACGTGGGCCAGTGTGGGTGGGAGTGGGCAACACGCTAAGATACAGAGTGTGTGTGTAAGAGGGAGTGTGTGCACAAGGGTGGCAGTCTACTCCAAGGTCTCCGGGTACGCAAGGGACACCATGAGCAGGGGTGAGCAGGCCAGAGCAGGGTGGGCCCGAGTGTATTGTGATCAGGGAGAACTGTTGAGTTGACCATGCTGTGATCTGTGATGGCTGGTGTGAGTGCGTAGCTGTGCCTGGGTGTGTACGCAAGGCTCCCACCCAGTACACTGGGTGACAGGTGGCCGTGTGTATGAGTCTAATGGAATGACCAACAGCCATTGTGTGTGTGCGTGTAGACCTGTGGCCTCACTCGAGGAAATGCGGCGCCCGTACGTGAACGCGGTGGTGAGTGGTGATCGCGCCCCGGAGTGTGTGCCACACTGGGTGTGTGACAGCGAGTGTGCTCAGTAGTGCGAGTGGAGCCAGTGGAGCGTTGAGCTCGCTCCGGGGAAGATGAATCAACGCGGGAGGACGCCCTCCCCCCAGTGGCGGGAAGCGTCCCCTCCCGGGCGGCCGTGCCGAACAAAGCCGGCGGGCGGTGGCGAGGCCGGGCGTGGGGCGGACCCCACAGCCAGGGCAGCCTGGCCCGCCCGGCCCCTTGGATGTTCGGCCCCGGGCTGCGGGACCCGCCCCCACCCCGCCCCGGCTAGAAGCCTGGAAACAGACACCCGCCGCCCCAAGCCGCGCGCACACACCTGAGCTCCTGCGCGGGCAGTGTTCGAGCCCCGCCGCCGGAAGGCTTTCGAGGACCCTGGACAGCGGCTCCGGGACGGCAGCGAGCGGACGAAGGGGTTGCCGCCGCCCGCCCAGAAGGACAGCGGGTGTGGGCGCGGCGCTTACCCGGCAGTGCCGCTGCTCCGACTCCTGGGCGCGCTGCTCTCCGGCTCCCGCCGCCGCCGCCGCCCGAGCGGCCTCGGCTGCCTCCGGCCGGGCTGGCGGGAGGACCCGCAGACTCCGCGCCGCCGTCCCCAGCGCCGGCTCCGCGCTCCCGCCCCGCGCCCCGCCCCGGGCATGCGCGCTGGCCGTCCGGCCGCCTCGGAACCGCGAGGGGGCGGTGACCGCGGGAAAACCGCGGTCAGAGGGAGCGAGGGAGGGGCGCCCCTCGCCGGCCAACCCTAACCGCCGCCCCTGGAATCCCGGGTTCCGCGCCGTCTCGGGCGGGTTCCCACTTCACAGACGGGGAGATTGAGGGCCGGAGAGGCTGCTCGTTTGCTGCGCGCTTGCCGAGGGCGGGGCGCGCCGTCTCGCAGCTCTTAGCCCAGCCCCTCGAATGCCCTCGTCCGACTTGACCAAAGAGGGAATTGGGGCTCAGAGGGGCAGTCGCCGGCCCGAGGACTCGCGGCTCCTGGATGGGGACTCGAGTCGGCGCGATCTCCCGGCTCCGCCAGCGAGGAAATTTCCCGCCTCCCCTCCCCCCCCCGCCGCACTTCCGGCCTCCTCTTCCCCGCCCCCGGCCCTTTGTCTCGCCGCTGCCTACGCTCCCGCGAGTGGTGAGGTCGCCGGTGGTGGTGGTGCGGGAGAGATGCCTTCCAGTCCCTAGTTGCAGCCTCCCCAGTCGGGGGAACCTCCTGCTCTCTCCCCCGGGTACCCTCGAGCAAATCATTTCACCTCTCTGCTCCTCAGTTTCCCGATTTGCAAAACGGGACCAACATTAAACACCTCACGGTGGTCTTGGAAGTGTAAAGTAGATGTTCAAGGGCTTCCAGTGGTATCTGAATCACCAAGGACACGAGGATTTGCTTCCCACCCCCTCCGTATTTCCCTGCAGCGGAGTTCCCTTCCCCTTGACTTCCCAGAGGAGAAAATTAATTCCATAATTATCCTCGATGTGACAAAAGCCTCTTGCGCCGGTAGTATGAAGCCACCACCACCACCTATTAATTAATGGTCAAAGCTATTAGCAATGAAACGCTTATTTAGGGCCAGACACAACGCTAAGATTCTGTTTACAAGTTTTATCTGATTTCAATTTCCAATTGTAAGAAAGCTAATATTAATGCATTATATCTCCATTTTTCAGATGAAACAGATGCAGATAAGTAACTTGTTTGTGGTCACACATCTGGTTAGTAGTGGAGCTAGGATTACAAACCCATGCAGTCTAACTCCTGAAACCTCACGTCTTATTCTTACGTTTTACTCCCCTCTCTTACTTGGTGAACCATAAGTCACCGTGATCCTTAAAATATATAGTTTTAACATTTCAGGTGGTAAATGAAGAAAATCCGTGGAACTGGCGTCTCCAGGCAGCATGCCAGAGGAGGAGAAAAACCTCAAGTGTGTCGGACCGGTTTCAGCACCACGGACAGCACCACACCAGGGCTGCTTCCTCACATTTCCGGTCCTGAAAATTGCTCATTCACTGCCCGCAAGGCCATTTCGCTTCAGAGTTTACAAACCCTTAATCCACATTCATCATTTCATTTTTTCTCCCTACAGTCCTTTAAAGTAAACATTACTGGCTCCATGATACAGATGAAGAAATTAAGGCTTGGAGAATTTCACAGATATGAAAAGTGGCAAGAACCAACCTGTGATTGAAAAAGGCACCCCGGAACAGGACGAGGGTGGACAGGAGCAGAGACTAGGCAGGAGTGAGGAGGCTGTGGAGGGTGTTCAGGTGAGCGATGATGATGCCTGAACCACGGCAGCATTTGTAGGGATGGAGAGGTGGGGTCGGATTGGATACCTATCTAGGGGTAAAATCAATAGGCCTTGGCCATGAGATGGATGTGGGCATGAGGGGAGAAAGGATTATTTTGTCTCTCTGAGTTTCTGCCTTGGGGAGCCAGGTGGATGAAGGACAGATAACTTATGAGCCCTGGGGGGAAAGAGGGGTTTAATAGGATGGCTGTGCTGATACATTTGAGTCCAGAGTAAGTTCTGTAGTGGCCAAAGCTGAAGACAGACTAGGGAACCCATCCATCTGGAGCTGGGGGTCGCGGGAGAGGTGTCAGCACACGGGAGGACAGTACACACCAGGTAGGGAGACACAAAGGCCATGGGCCAACCCTGAGGCAGGTCAACATGAAGGGACTGGCTGGGAAAAGGAGGCTGCAGCAAAGAATGAGAAGCAGTGATCTGAGAAGCCAGAAGCAGCCCAGGAGAATGTGGTGTCTCAGAAGCCAAGGGAGAGAATGCTGTAGAAGCAGGCAGGGTCAACCACATCAAGATGACAAGATATGGCCTGAAAGGTGTCCTCTGGACTTTGAAAGTTGATGATGTGCAGTCAGTGGAGTGGGTCGGGGTGGAAGGCAGCTATGATGGGGAGTAGGTTGATGAAGAAATGGGAATAAGGAAATAGGGGGGCAAGTAGACAATTTCCTCAGAAAGTCTGGGCTTTGAGAGAGAAAAGAGGAATGACAGTCTCTTCAGAGGGATGGGAGGTTGAGACGGAGGAGACTTGAAGGCATGTAAATTCTGATGGAAGGGGCCCAGTACAGAGGGAAAGGGCAAGTTGTCAGCAAGAGAGAGGACGAGGGATGGGAGGTTGAGACGGAGGAGACTTGAAGGCATGTAAATTCTGATGGAAGGGGCCCAGTACAGAGGGAAAAGGCAAGTTGTCAGCAAGAGAGAGGACCAGGGCTGGGCCTGGATGCTCAAGTGGAAAGCAGGGACGGAATCCAGAACCCCAGGGCAGCTCTCAGACCCAGAGATAAAGATCAAAGACATGTGGTTTATTTGTAAGGTGCAAGGACACCAGCAGGGGAGTGGGAAGGTGACCCAGGAAGGGAAGGCAGCCAGTTTGAGGTTATTATTAAGTTGGCTACCACAGTGAGGAGTGAGTGAAGTTTAATCCTGCAGGGAACTCGTGGAAAATGGGGTAATACACATTTTGGAATTCTCCTGGCTGAGGGCAAGGGATCTGGGGTATTTATATCCCAACACCAGCAGATTTTGGTTAAGGGCCATCCCTGGAATGTGTTGCATTGGCTGTGTGTTAATTCCCAGGCACTCCTGGCCCACAATGCATGTGGGTAAAGTGGGTCCCAGAAGCCTGAGAGCATTTTTCTGACAAAGATGCAGGTACTGCTGCTGGGAGTCCTGCTGGCAGGCACAACTAATAAGGGCATCCAAGGGGATGTGGTTGGAGCTCTGGCAGTGCCTGCTATGTGGACATCAGGGCCTCTTTATAATCTAGGTCCTCTGCTATGCTCTGCGACCGCTCTTGTTCCATAGGGACTTGCTGAGAAAAACATTTCTAAAATGAAAATTTCTGGACAACAGAACAAAGCACTTGCTAATGCAGAGGAGGAGCTCAAAACAGGTACGGAGGCAGTCGATGTGGGTTCAGTCCTGGCTTTGCCAGTTACTAGCTGTATGGCCTTGGTTGAGGTCTCTCTTAGCCTCGATTTCATCAAATATAATGCTTAGCTCTCAGAGCTCTAAGGAGGATATAGGAAGAAAAAATACACCGAGTGCTCTTGCTGTGGACACCAGTGTTATGGCAAGCCCAGCACTGTGCACCCTTTTCTGACCACAGCACCTCCATTTTCCTTGGGAGACTATGTCGCTGCCCCAGCTCGTGTGGCAAGGTGGGATGGATCCCAGTGCCAGCTCTAGGGTGGGCAGTGACCCAGGTCACTGATTCATTCTGAGGAGGAGTCAGGGATGGAGCACAGAACTGAAGCCACCTGCTTCTCACACTCTCCTGGAATTTTGGGCCTTGCTGAATCGGTGTTGCATCCACCTGGAATTGCTGGGGGTCAACTTTGTCCCCATGTGGAGAGAATCCGTCTGGTCTCAGGTTGTGACTCATCCTAGGGTTCAGGCTCACCCTGTGATAACCAACATGGTCACCCACTCCGTGTGAGTGTGTGTATGTGTCTCGGGGTGCTCTGCTGCTGGGGAGCCATACACACTCGTACACACCAGAAGATAAACAAGTGCCTGCAGCTCCTTGGCTGGCGCCCAGGCCGGGGGTGGAATAAACAATCCCAGTGACTTTCTGAAAAGCAAGCGTGTGTGGCAACAGGCGCCATGGAGACAAGCAGACTGTACCAGAGCAGAGACAGCAGTCACCCCCCCAAAGCCACCCCTGCACACACACACACACACACACACACACACACACACACACACACACTCTGTATCTTGCCCTCTTTTCCCCTCTCTTTCATGTCCATATCATGTTCGTATCTCCTCCACAAAACACAGTCCCCTTCTCACACCCAGGCAGCTGCTCCCATTCTAGCTTTGTTTGAGGCTAAAGCTTTTGAGAAGATCTGAGATTCCCAACACAACAGCATCCACAGTTCCTGACCCCTTTGCCTGGACATTGGCCCTGGTCTAAGCCATATTTCAGCAAATTGAAGCCATTAGAGAAGGTGTGTGCAGTGTGTGTGTGAGTGTGTGTGTGTGTGTGTTTAGGTGGGGGAGGGCAGGCAGTGCCATATAAACCCAACTTTCTGTAAAGGTCTTGTGTTTGCTTCAGGAATGCACACGGTATGTACGTGCACATACTTCTTCAAGAAATACTTATCTGTAGTTGGCTATGAAGATTGAATAAAATTTTAAAAAATAATTTTTTATTTAAAAACAAAAACAAAAAATACCCAGACCCTACACATCTTGCATCCTCTGAATACAGACACTCGGATCCGCACCCATCCTCCTGCATGCCATGTATAACCCAGCACCCCCCAGATGATGATAATGACAGTAGTATACCACTTACTGACTACATAAGTGTTTACAGTCATTACTTCATTCTATTTAATCCTAAAGAAAACCATCTGAGACAATACAGTTATTCCCATTTCATAGGTGCGGAAACTAAAAAGTTCAGAGATGTTCAGTAACTTGCCAGCATTGCACAACTAGAAAGTAACAAAGTTGGGAGTCAAACTCTAACCCTACTCAGACATACAACACCCTCACACATGTGCACATGCTACACACACACACATACATGCACGCATACACAAGGAAACCTTCCATCCTCAGTCAGCCCAGATAACCGATGCACATCGAGTCACCTTCCCCAACCTGATCTCCTCACGTGCACCACCCTCAGGCCCTCACAGTGCTGCCCTGATCGGCATGAGAGTCCAGTCTGGGCACATATGCACACAGCCTGCTGCTCACACAGGCACCCTCCCTCCCTCACTGCATCCCCTCACCCCCAGCAGCTGCGGCCTGGCCTGGCGGGGGGAGGCCCCAGGATTCAGATGGGTGACTCAGGCTGAATCATGGCCCAGCTGCTCCTTAGCAGCCCTCTCCCTCATTTGCCCAGAGAGCCTTTTTTTTTTTTTTCCTTTTTCTTTTTTGAGACAGGGTCTTGCTTTGTGACCTAGGATGGCATGCAGTGTCATGATCACAGCTCACTGCAGCCTCCAATACCTGAGCTCAAGCAATCCTCCCACCTCAGTTTTCCAAGTAGCCGGGACTACAGGTGTGAGCAACTGCACACAGCTGAGTTTTCGTACTTTTTGCAGACAGGGTCTTGCTATGTTGCCCAGGCTGACTTCAAACTCCTGGGCTCAAGCAATCCCACAGGGCCTATTTGGTAAGCAAAGTTGGACCATAGGACAGGGGACAGTGAGTGGGGGTGGACAATAAGGGATAGAGCACTCAAGAGGAGAAATCGTGCACAAGAGGACTCTGCCCTACTCCACTCCCTGCTATCCTGCAGGTATGTCCAGGCAGCCCCCACCCATGTCCCTCATTCTGCCAGGGAAAGGAGTCCTTCTGCCTGGACACCAGCTAGGGGCTCCCTCTCTAATCTCAGGGCCAGTTTTGGCTCCCCTGCCCCAACTCTTGGCCCTAACAATGATAATAACAATAAACGATATTAACTATTCTAATTGATCACTCCCAATTTACAGCACTCTATAATTTACGAAGCACTTTCTCATCAGTATTGCATTTAATTCTCCTCCTAGTCCTATGGGGTGGAAATTAGCATCCTCATTTTGGTGCTCAGGAAACTAAGGCTCAGAGACATTACGTGAACTTCCAATGCCACAGTTGGTGACGTGACAGAGTCAGGAAGCAAGCCTGATCCGATCTGTGAAAGTAACCAGCAGGGTCAGAAGTCACGCTGCAGTTGGGTGTGGTGGGCGCACAGTGGGAGGCAGGTAGGGAGACTGCTAGGGCATGGTAGGGTGCACAACAGAGGGCATGGCAATGCATGGCCAGTGGCTTGCTGTGTGTCAGGTTTGTTGTAAAACTTTTCGCTCCATCCTTCTGTAATTAAAGGATTATAGAATGATTTATACTTTCAAGCTTTCTTTTCAGTGTGTCAGGCTGATATCCGAAGGCTCTCAACCCCACAGCATGGAGCTTCCACTGAGAGGGGGCCTGTCCTACAAGACTTTTGCTTCCTGAAACCTCCGTTTCCTCATCTGAAGAAATGGGTCCAGGCCGCGGGCAGGGTAGGCTGAGAGGTGGGAGTGAAACCATGATCATGGTGCCCTTGAGAAGCTGGGAAGGACTTCCCAAAGGCTGCTGCTTGTCACATTTTGTTTTCTCTTTTTAAAAAACACCATGGGTGCTGGGCAGAGGGAGGGGTGGGCTTCTGCGAGCCTGGGGGTGGTGCTGAGAGGGGAGTGGGTGACAGCTCTTCCTTCCCCTGCCTGGGCTGGGCCTGGCCTTCCCCCACCCTCAGCCCAGAGCTGGTTTCTAGGCAACAGGATGGATGCAGGGATGGTTTGAAGGGGAGAGAGCTATAAATAGGGAAGGGAGAAAACAAAAATAAAGTTCCAGAGAAAGCTGTGGAGCTGCATTACTGGGGGTGGGGGTGGGGAGACCGACGAACGGTGCGTACAGGGGACAGTCCCCAGCCCTCGCATCAGTGGGAGAGGGCAGTTTTCGGGTTAGCTACCCAGCAAGGGTCCTCACAGTGCTGACATGTGTGGGAAAGCAGTCTGTGTGCACAGCAAAGCAGGATGGCGGTGAGGAGGAGAAATCACTTCCAGTCAAAGGACTAGGGAAAGCTCAGAAGAGGGAGGGTTGCGGCAGGCAGAGGGGACGGCCGCTGTCTGGATGGAGGGGGAGGCAGGCAGACAAAGGAGGAGCATGGACCAGGTGAGGTGGGGTCGGATCCACGGATCTCGGGAGGCCTGGCTGGGCTCAGCCTGATGACCACACCCCTGGGGACACACAGACACACAGTGGGGTGGGCTCTTCCTCCACCCAAGACATTTGTCGCCCCCAGATCTTTCCATACCACCCTCTTCTCCATCAGGTCTCAACTCCAGCAGACACCTGACCTGGCTATCTTATTTTAAGATTGCTCACCACCTCCTCTTCGTCACATTTTATCACACTGCTCTGCTTTTTTCTTCATAAAACTCAAGATTACCTTGTTCCATGTATTTGTTGACCATTTCGTGATCACTAGGTGAACTCTAGTCCGAGCAGTCACCTCAGGGCTATTCCCTGCAGCCCTTCCTCCAGCTAAGGACAGAGCAGCTGTGCCACACACACTGTTGGACTAAACAAACCCACAACACATGTGGGGAACGTCGTGTACATGCGTGAACACTAATACAGACAGCTCTGCACATGCCACCTTTGTAAGTGTGCACACTCAGCTCAAACCCACCCATGTGCACAACCTGGCTCCCTGGCTCCGTGAAATTGTACAAGTGTCCATAATCTCCACACTGCTACCTCCACATTTTCCTGTTGCTGGCGTCTTTCCTTTGTCTCCCCTCAGAGGCAGAGCAGGCCCCTTTTGGAAATTCCAAAGGAGTTGAGCTTTGGAGACAGGCTTGGGGCCGAATGTGGCCTTTGCTACTTTCCAGCAACGTGACAGTGGCAGGTAACTGCCTCTCCATCCTTCATTCCTTCATCCATAAATTGGGGGTAAAAAACAAGAAAGACTTGAGGGCAGTTTCCAGCGAAATCACTGGAGATAAGCGTTTCATGCTGGGATATACTGGGCACCTGGGAAATGGCTTGGTCCCTATCACAAGGGAGAGTCCATGAGATGTGTGGGCTCTCACATGCACACGGTCAAGGCTTCTGATATGAGGCTGGTATCTCAGGTGATACTTCTAGGCCTGTGCCTGGATTGCATTTACAGTGACCCTGGCAGATGAGAACATTGGTCTCTGAGCAGAACCAGTCTCAGTGGGACCAGGTGTGAGGCTTGGCGCCCAGGAAGCAGGAATGAATCTCCCCACAGGCCAGATGGTGAACCTGGTTTTGGCGTTTAAAAATGGGGATCAGGTGCTGGTAGCTGGATCGGAGGTGGCAAACTCAGTCTTCAGAGGCCAGGCAGTGCATGAAAATGAGAGAAGTGGATGGGTATGATACAAAATGAGGGGAAGGGACGGTGGCCAAGGGGAAAAGGTGTGTCCAACCTAAAAGTATTAAACTTTTACAATTTTAAAACCTTGTACTCACAAATCAAACCTATTTACAGGCCAAATTCAGCCTGAGGGCCACAAGTCTGCGACCTCCAAGGACTGTGGGTTGTGAGTAGCATATAATTCAACCACAAGGGATCTGGAGCTCCTAGTATCCTCATGTAAGTAACTCAGGGAATCCAAGCCCACTGGTTTTTCCCCCTCCACCCCCTGCGTCTGCCAGCTGCCTCCTACTTCCGGAAATGAAGGTTCCCTACCCTGCGGGCCAAGGTGACCTGAGCAGAACGGTCTCCCGCAGCGTTCAAGGCCTTCCCAGCTTGCCACGACTTCTTGCCCACAACAACTCAGGGAAGGAGGAGGTGCTAACATTCGGGGGCTAATTGAATAGTGCAACCTTCTTCCAGCTCGGGGCTGGAGGGCGAGGTAGGCTTGCCGCACGGAATCGAGATGGCACCGAGGTTTGGAAAAGGGCAGGGTCTTGCGCAGGCGAAGTTGGAGGGCCTCTGCGGCACAGCCACGCCAAGATCCCGCCCGGTGGGGGCGGGGCTTCTGCAGGACGGGGCGGGGCCTCTGTGCAAGCGCGGAGAGAAGACCTCTGCGGCCAGAGGGCAGGGGCGGGGCCTCGCGCAGGGTGCTCCTGTGCCTATAAAGACAGCGCATGGGGGGCGGTGCCTCTGCGCAAAGCGCAGTATATCCGCCCCCATGTTTCTCGCTCTGAAGCGGTGTTGGGGGCCCCCTAGTGCTGATCCTGATCCGCTCGAGGCTCCCAGGCGGCATCCCAACTGCGGGCCTCACCCACTTCAAACTTGAGGCCTCAAACTTTCCAGCGCCTTCGTGGGGGTGGGAGGGCCGAGCACCGCAGGCCAGGGCTCTGCTGGCTCCTGGGGCAGTTGCCCATTTCCCCTCCCCTTAGGTTTTTCTGCGTTGGGCAGGTGTGCGCGGGGCTTTGTGCGTGTCCACGTTCTGGAGTGGGAGAAGTCCTATAGGGCTCGAATGGGAGCGCGCTGCTCTGCACGTGTTAGCCAGCGTGCGTGCATGCGTGTCTGCACCCTCGCACAGCCACAGCGTGCACATTCGGGTTCGCGCACATAGACCCACGGACAGGCACGGGGGTCCGCACGTGCATGGGCATCGGCGCTCCTGCGCTGCGTGTGCGGCCAGATGTGATCCCTTCCGCCCCAGTGATGCGGCGGTGTGGGGCTTCCCTCGATCCTGCACTCCCAGCTGGCACTTTAGGGACCAGCAGGCGGCGCCCGAGGCCACCTTCCCACTTCCCAGCCAACTGCGTGTCCCAGCCCTGGGACACCCTCCTCGCCCCTGCCGTGGAGGTGGGCGGGGTGTAGAGTAGGTGATGGAGATGCGAAGCCAGAGATGACCTGTCTTTTACCTGGGCTGTGTGTGCAGACCCCAAAGAGCGCAGAGGGGCAGGCTGGGACCTGGAAGACCCGCCGTCACGTGCCGTCCCCACCCGGCGCCCAGCCCAGCCGTGCCTGTGCGGCGCCAGCTACAGAGAGATTAACTTTATTCATGGACTTGCGGGGGGCGGCCGAGCCCGCCCGCCTGGGACACGCTCACACGGGGGAAATGGGGACTCTCCATGCCACAATCACAACACAAGACGCCCGTGTTCAGACCGGGCCGGCTGAGGTGGGGGGACATGGCACAGCCTGGCTCCTGGTTTTGGTTAAAAAAAAAAAAAGTTCTCGGGGTTAATGGGAGTGGGGTGGTTGCTCTGGGACTGCCCGGGGGCCCCTTGGAGAGCCACTGTCGGGGGTCGGGGAGGAGCCGTCGCTTCGGATCTTCGTTTAAAAACACATAGAACATGCTACATCCGCGCAGACGCTGGACGGGAGGAGGCAACACTGGAGGGGCGAGGCTCCCTGCCGCGGCCGCAGCCCCGGCCCTGTCCACGCCCCAGGGTTAGACGCGGGCAGGTAGGACAGACAGAAGGAGAGACACTAACACAGGCTCCGAGGGGATTACCTCAGAGCGGAAGGAAGATCTCGTGATTGGGGAGAAAGGGTCAAAGGACAGTCCTGGCTCTGGGGGGCGGGGCAGGGACAGGGACAGAATTGTGCTGCTGGTGGGGGCCATCCTGGGCCCCTACGCCTCTGGCTCATATTCCTGATATTCCTCCTGCATCACAGGGATGGGGGTGGAGTAGAGAAGAGCAAAAGGAGGAGGAGTTGGATACCCAGTGGCCAAGCCCTGGCCTGAGAACCCTCTCCCTCAAGCAGGAACAGTGTATTCCCCTTTTCCTGGGCAGGGGAGGAGCCTGGAAGTTGGGGACAACAGAGAATTCCTGGGCAGAGGTGCCTGGGGCCCAGCGCTAGATCCCATCTGCCCTCTCCTCTCTCCTGGGGCCTGGGTTCTAGAAGAGGGGAGTCAGGCTCCCTGGCCCAACCATCTCAAGCCAGGGATGTCCCATGCCAGCTAGAGATGGCAGCAATCTTCCTGGATGCCCAAAGTCCTGCCCAGCCCTGCTGCTCCCTCACCTGGGGTGGGTCCTCATAACTCTCCCCTTCTGGCTCCATCAGGGGCTCGATCAGCGGCTCTTCAGCAGCTTCCTGGGCCACTTCCTCTGGCTGCAGGCAGAGAAGGGCCAGGCTGGTGAAGGCAGCCAGGATGCCCCCCAAATGCCCACACTAGTAAGCTTCGGGCTGGTTGGAGAAGTGGGAAAGGTAGGTGGGTTGGCAGAGCAAGGACAATTTCTAATTTAGTTTTTTTTGAGACGGAGTTTCGCTCTTGTTACCCAGTCTGGAGTGCAATGGCGTGATCTCGGCTCACCACAACCTCCGCCTCCTGGGTTCAGGCAATTCTCCTGCCTCAGCCTCCTGAGTAGCTGGGATTACAGGCACGCGCCACCATACCCAGCTAATTTTTGTATTTTTAGTAGAGACGGGGTTTCACCATGTTGACCAGGATGGTCTTGATCTCTTGACCTCGTGATCCACCTGCCTCGGCCTCCCAAAGTGCTGGGATTACAGGCGTGAGCCACCGCACCCGGCCTCTAATTTAGTTTTTTATTTGGAGTGCCTTGGAAGTGGGATGGAGGTGAAGGGTGAAATACCCCCAAATCACACTTGAAGTGGCAGCATGGAGGGGGAGCTGACTCTCCACACTGCTACCCCCCCACACCTGACAGCCTCCGCATTTCTACCATTTGGATACTCAGTCACCAGCTTATGCCTCATCCTTTGTGTCAGGCTTTGTGCTGGGCATTGGGACCCCAGAGATAACCCTGGGGGCTCCCCTGGGCTGAAGGGATCTGGAGGCTCAGGTACAGGGCTGGGCAGGGGCTCTGAGCCATTCCCCTGCCACCTTCCACCCATCCCTCCCCCGGGCCCTGTGTGGCCTGGTTTCTTCAGCTGTTGCTATTTTAAGATAAGCTGGAAGCCACAGCTCGTGGTGTTGCTTGGATGTGTGAGCTAAGACTCTCCCCTCCCTGCTGTGTCTGCTGCCCAGACAGGCGCAGACCAGCGGGCATGCATGTGGGCGGGCTGCCAGACACATGGCCAGCCACCTGCAGGCAAGCACATGTATGTGCACAAACACAAGACTGAGCTGGCTGCACACACAAGCACACAAAGTAGCCTGGGATTCATGCACAGCCTGGGCAGCGCCTCATGTGGGCTGGCACACGCCTGGGATCCCGGAGCACTGGGGCTGGGAAGGCCTGCACTGGGGCTGGGGTACCCCAGGGTGCAGACAAAGGCAGCGTCAGCTCCTTCACATTACATGTCTAGATGGGCTTTGTGGGCACATCAGTTTGCAGCTCTTGACCTGGCTCATTTTCCCCTTTGCACAGATGGGTATGCCAAGGCCTAGGAGGTAGGGAAATGTTAGTTTGCCCCCAAGTCACCTAGCTATGACCCCCAGGGATGGAATGTAGTGCTAACAATGCCAGCTTGTGAAGGAAGAATACTAGTGTTTAGCTTCTTAAAATAAAATTTAAAAATTAAAAAAAAATACAGAAAAAGAAAAAAAAATGCCAGCTTGATAGCCAGGCATGGCGGAGGTTGCAGTGAGCCGAGATTGAGCCACTGCACTCTAGCCTAGATAACAGAGCGAGACTCCATCTAAAAAAAAAAAAAAAAAAAAAGCCAGCTCAAGCACATTGTTTGGACACAACCCAGATGTCCAACATCTGTAGAATGGATGTGTGCCTTGTGAGCTAATGACACAATGGAATACTACACAAGAATGAAAAACGACAGTGCATACAAGAGCAAGGCTGACTCTCACAAGCTTCTCGATGAATGGAACAAGCCAGATACAGAAGAGCACGGCCTTCATGATAACATTTTCTTTTTTTTTTGAGATGGAGTCTCACTCTGTGGCCCAGCCTGGAGTGCACTGGGGCGATCTCTACTGACCGCAACCTCCGCCTCCCAGGTTCAAGTGATTCTCCTGCCTCAGCCTCCTGAGTAGCTGGGACTACAGGCACATGTCGCTGTGTCCAGCTAATTTTTGTATTTTTAGTGGAGATAGGGTTTTGCCATGTTGGCCAGGCTGGTCTGAAACTCCTGACCTCGGGTGATCTGCCCCCGTCAGCCTTCCAAAGTGCTGGGATTACAGGCATGAGCCACTGCACCCGGCCTCATGATAACATTTAAAAAACACCCAACTAATTTTGTGCTGATAGAAGCCAGGAAGCAAGGCCAGGCATAGTGGCTCACGCCTATAACCCTTCCCAGCATTGTGGGAGGCTGAGGCGGGCAGATCACTTGAGGTCAGGAGGTTGAGACCAACCTGGCCAACATGGTAAAACCCCATCTATACTAAAAATACACAAATTAGCCAGATGTGGTAGTGCACGCCTGTAGTCTCAGCTTCTTGGGAGGCTGAGGCAGGAGAATTACTTGGAGGTGGAGGTTGCAGTGAGCTGAGATTGTGCCACTGCACTCCAGCCTGGGCAACAGAGCGAGACTCTGTGTCAAAAAAAAAAAAAAAAGTCAGGAACAGTTCCCCTTGGAGGGGGACAGGCAGGGCCAAGACTGAGGGGAGATGGGTAAGGCTCCTGGGGTGCAGATGTGAGGGAGGCACTGGCTCTCCTGGCCATGCAAATGAGACTCCATGAGTGAGTGCCCCAGACACCTCTTTTGTTTCCCCCTAGTCCTGGCCCTGGGGATGGGAACTGGAAGGGGTCACAATGTGGGGTCCTGATGGGGATATTGTTCTGTTTTGAGCTGGCTGCTGGTTACATGGGGAGTTCCCCTTGTGAACATTTCATGGAGCTGCCAGTTTTTTGCATGTACGTTGTAATTCACTAAAAAGCTCACTTAAAAAAAAATCCCATAGCCTGTAATCCCAGATACCTGGAGGGCTGAGGCAGGAGGACTGCTTGAGCCCAGGAGTTCAAGACCAGCCTGGGTAACATAGCAGGACTCCAGCTCAGAAAACAAACAAACAACCCCAGCCTGGCCACCTGCTAGCATCAGGCAAGTCATTTTGCTTCTAATCTCAGCAGACTTGCATGGGAAATGAGGCTGGTGAGGATTCCATGATGATGGATGGAAAGCAAGCTTGAAGCAGGGAGTCTCAGAAATGCAGACCCTGGGCCTGCATGAGTTCCCCCATGCGACCAGTGGCCCAAGGGGCTATTGTTTGGATTATAACTCTATGATCCTAGACTCCCTGGAGAGGGTAGCCTTGAGGTGTCAACAAACACCGGTAGAAGAAAGGTGACCAGAGAGAAATGATCCTGTGCAAATGCCCATCACAAACAGCCTCGGGGCTGACAGAGAGGCTGAACTTGCCTCTCTTCTGCACCCCAGCTCCTAGCTCTAGGACTGGCCCTGGGCCAGCACCAAGCAACTCCAGTGACATGGCCTGAGCTTATCCTCCAGACCAGCTTATAAAGGAGGCAGGTAGGAACTGGGGTCTGGGGCAAGTGACTTCACCTCTCTGAACCTCGGTCTCTTCATCTGTAAAATGAGCTGGTTATGGCGCACAGATGAAGTGTGACATTGTGAAGTCAAGAGTTAGTTCATGTGAAACATCTAGGGCAGTGCCTGCTCATGAAAGAGATGAATGAATAGGAGTGATTACTGGTAACATGATTATAAGAAATGGGACGTCATACAGATGGTAAAATGCAGGGACAAGGCTTGAACTAGAACTTGAGTCAAGATTCAGACTTCCAACAGTGGAAGAAACCAACTGTGCAAAATGCCAGGAGTGGAGGGCGGCGTGGGGTCTCCCGTAGCCTGGTGATTGTACACATACTGAGCACACACTGATCACCCAAACCAAACGCGCAGAAAGAGCCCCCATCCCCATGGAGGCAGGGTCTGCACATGCCTGTGGACAGACACACAGCATCCACAGTGAATGCCTGCACACACATGCCATGAAGGTCTGCTTCCAGGCACAACTGTGGTCACAGGATTCCCCGCAGGCAGACACAGACTGCTTGCGTGATCATGCGGCCACAGTCTCTTGCGGGGCACTCACTGTATGCAAACCCAGCTCTTTATAGCCGTGATTCTCAAAGTACGTTCCCTGGAACTGCAGCATCAACATCACCTGGGGACTTGTTAGAAATGCAAATCCTCCAGCCCCACCTCAGACCTACTGAATTCAAAATTCTAAGGATGGGGTCAACAAACTATATTTTAACCTGGCCTCTTGGTGACTCTGATACATGCTCGAGCTTTGAGAATATTTAGTCTATATTATCTCCAATCTGCATAGATTCCTATTGTGTTCACTTGCATTTTACAAGTGAACCATCAGGTTCAGAGACATGGTAGGACCTGCCCAGAGTCATGCAGCCAGGAAGTAGTGGAGTTAGGATTCAAACCCAGCTGAGGTTGGGGGTGGGTGGGTTCAGAGTTCACAACTCTTAACCCCCTCTTATCAGGGGTCTTAATAGGGGGCTCTGTCTCCATGCCCACACAAGTGGCCCCCAGCGCTCCTCTAGGAAAACGTAAGCGCACAGATCATGCCCACCCCAGCATAGCTCCCACCTGCTCCAACCTGCCTCAGGGCCTTTATACTTGGTGTTCCTGAGGCCTGAAATTCGCTTCTCACACACCTCAAGTCTGCCTCTCTCATACCTTGGGTGTCAGCTCAAATGGTCCTTCCTCAGAAGCTTTCCCAGCTAAAATAGCCCTCTCACCTCTTGCCTGTCTGTCCCATCGCCCTCTCTGTCTTTTCTCCGTAGCACTATCCCCTCGGAAAGCGTCCTGCCTGCTGGCTTGTGTTTTACTGTCTGTCTTCTCCCACTACAATGTCTGCTGCAGGAACATAGGAACCTCTTCACTGCAGCAGCCTCTCCAAAAATTCCTCTCTGGCACAGGTATTTGTTGAATGAAAAGAAATGAATGAACAATCACTGACACAGGCAGACATGGCCAGAAGTCATCTGGGTCACACTGGCAAGCAGAATACGCTCAGACAGCCGGGTCTGGGTCCCCATCACCAGGAGCATTACACCCATGCACGCCTTCATTCGGATGCATTCTGAGCTGAGTCTAGCACGGCCCTGCAGGATGGGCAAGGTGGCTTGTGCCCTAGGCTGGGAGCGGGACTGGGGGGTCGGGGATGGTGACAGGGCTATTCGTGTGCCTGGTGTGTGTGTGCATATGCATGTGCATGTGTGGGTAGGGAGGATCGCTTACCTTCAGATCAGTAGGGAATTCCTCCCTCTTCACCAGGCCTGTGGCTGCTGCGATGTTCCCTGCCCCAGAGAACACAGCTCCTCCCAGATGTGAGGCCTGCTCCTTGGTTTTTTCAGCCACTGGAGCAGGGAAGGGGTTGAGGAAGGCGTTTGGGAGCCAGGGGGAAGGAGCCATAGATGTCCCGCCTTGTAGTATCCTGGGGCCTGCCCTCCCCATGGAGCATCCCCACAGAAGCCTTGGGAGTCTCCCCCGCCCCTCCCCTCTGGTTCCTGGCCAGATCACTGGCCTGTGAGAGAAGGGGCCAGTGCCAGGGCTGGGCTGGTACCTGAAGCCACACCTTGTACCACACCTTCTCGGGTCTTGCTTCCTGCAGGGAGAAAAAAGCAGCACATTTAAGAGCTCTGCGCTGAGGGAACAGAAACTCCAGCACAGCGTGGTGATCCGTCACTGCCTCCTTGGGTCCCTACAGCCTACGACCTGCACCCCGTGCTAACCCCGCTCTGATCACTGCACACCTCTGTCTGCAGGAGTTGCAGCTGTCTCCCACCTGACGTGATACCTACACCCCTCTAGGGGATGACGGCTGAGGGCCAGTGTCTTATAAAGCCCTCTGCCTGCCCCGTTGCACTTCGCTTCTCCCCAGTCCTGGGAGGCAGCTGCTGTTATTGTCCCCGTTTCATGGATGGAAGCTCCATGTGGGTTCCGCCACTAGGAAGTGGCTGAACTGACATTCAAGTTCAGGTCTTTCTGACCCTAAAACTTCAGCTACCAACCACTCTAAAAACACGTAGCCCAGGATGGAAGGCAGGTGGGGGGTTCGAGTAGGGGCGGAGCTGGGAGACAACAAAGCTATGTATTTTGAAAGGTTCCTCTCGTGCTCCACGCACCACTGCTCACAGCCCACTGCCCCACTCCATTTCCTCTAAAGATTCTCTTCTCCTCAGAGGGTGCAAACTCCTTCTTCTGGCCAAAGTAGGGGATGTCAGGCTCAGGGTGGGTCTAAAGGTGATGTTCGGATTGTGACTGGCACCCATGGCATTGGCTGGGCCTTCCCAGGAGGGTAGCAACTTGGTCACATCAAAATGGCTGGGGGCCGCTGGGAAGGCCAGAGGGCCTGATCTGGGCTAGAGAAGGAGAGCCGGAAAGGGGGTGGGGAGTATACCCTCTGACAATTTGGCAATACAGACAACAGTGACAGAGCCAGAACTGGGTGTCTGGGCAGGCTGAGCTTGGCAGGGGGCTCGGGGGAGAGGCTGGCATAGGAAGACAGGATTCTCAGGGCGACGGCCAACCAGCACCCAGAGACAGGAGGGGCAGGCTGCATGCTCCCTTTCACTCCTCCCACAAAACATTAGTTTGCACCTATTCTGTCCCAAGCCTTGGGCCAATCGCTCACTGTCTGAAGTGGGTAGAGAAGAACAGATTCAGTTCCTGGACCTCAAGTAGAGGGGAGAGGACTTCCAGCCTCCAGGGACTATGTGAAGAGGGAAGGGACACTACCGCGGCCTTGAGAAATGAGGAGCAGATGGATATCAGAAAGGAGATTGCAGAGGGTATCCCAGGCCCAGGGACCCGCACAGACAAGGCAGAGCAATGTGCCCTCAGGGCAGTCCGTGTGTCGGGAGCCACGGGTGTGGTGAGAAACGTAGACTGAGGCAGGACTGTGAAGGGCACTGAATGCCAGGGTACAGGGAACCAAGGCTTTAACTTGTAGGAACTGGGGGCCATCAGGGGCTCCCAAGCAGAGGGAGGAGCACGAAATGCCAATCTAAGGGGAAGAGCAGCATGGCTTGGAGGGGCAGAGTCTATTAGCAGAGAGACAGTGTCAGGGAGCCAGGGGCCAGCAGTAATGAAAGACATTGGGGAGGAGGCAGGAGGGAGGCCAGGGCTGGGGTCACACAGACATGCACATAAGCCTTCTCCCGGTCTCCATTTCCACTGCCCTTGCCCCAGCCACCCTTATCTGGTGGCTTTACCACCTCCCATCAGGCCTCGCTGCAGTTGTTCTGTCCCCAGAGGGCCAAGCAACCTTTCTAAACTAATCACATCATAGCAGTCCCTTGCTTACTCTCTCATGGCCATCATAACAATGTTTTGCCCTGGCCTGCCAAGGGCTCTCATGAACTGGCTCCTGCCCATCTCTCTGACCTCACCTCCTACCGCTGCTTCCTGCCCTGCCTCCAGCTCACCCCAGGGCCTTTGCACCTGCCTTTTCTGCAGGCCTGCCCCGCTCTTATTACTCAGGGATGAGGCATTCTCCTCGGGGAGCCACTGGATGTCAACTCAAACTACTGAAATGCTCTGTATCACCGTCAGGAGAGCAGGAACCATGGTCTCCTGTTCACCCTGAAACCCTAGCATCCACACGATGCCTGGCACCTAGTAAGTGGGGACTAAATATTTTTCAAATGGCCACAATCCAACCAAATATGCCACGACCCTGGGCAAGTTATACAACCCTCTCAAGCCTGCATAGGGAGTCATTATACCTGCTCTGCACAAGCAAACCCTGAATCACCACAGGGGTTCAGTAAATGTTAGTTTCACGCCTTTCCTCCTTTTATGCAAATGACCCTGCAGACTCCGTTTCCTTTCCACTAGGGGTGAGAAATTTTATCCACCTGGCCTTTCTCCTGATACCAGCTGGCGGCTGCAAGGAGACTGGATGGGGAGGGTAGGTGGCAATGGTAAAACCACAGGCGTCGTGATGCAGGCGGACCTGGAACTCAACTCAACTCGGCCTTGGAGGTGCTGGAGGGAGGGGCCACAAGGGAGGGGTGGGGCTTCGGAATCTATAAAGCTCGGTTCAAACCCCGGCTTCAGCTTTCACCAGCTGCGTGACCTTGGGCAAGATATTTAGACCGACCTCTGGGAAGCCCAGTTTCCCTTATCTGTAGAATGGGCTGGAGCATTAAATGAGGAAATGTATGTTATGACATTTTACCCAGTACTTGGCATAGAACAAGTGTTCAACACCAGGTAACTATTAATAATAGTAATAAGGATAAGCAAAAGGAGCTCTCTGCTTTCATCACTGCACCGGTCCCTGGGTTTTCAGCTGGAACGCCCCCTCATCAGCCGGCCCGTGTCCCCATTTCCGGACACAGACCCAGGCTTCTATCGGCTACGTCCCCCGTGACCCCTGCTGACCCCGCCCTACTGCTGACTCATATTCTCCTGCCCAGAACCCCCCTCCCTGGGACCCAGCCCCAGCTCCACACTCTCAGAGGACCCCCAGCCCTGCAGCCCCAGAAGCCCCGCCCCTCACCCACCGACGTAGAGGACGCCCTCCTTGGTCTTCTCCGCCGCCTCGGTGACCCCCTGCTTGGTTTTCTCCGCGGCTGCCACAACGCCCTCCTTGGCCATGGACAGGCCCTTCATGAACACGTCCATCCTGGCGGCCTGGGGAGGGCGATACACGGGCACCGGTGCGCTGGCCCCGCACCCTCACCCCAGCCCCTCCCGAGGAACGCGGGTGCCTCCCCCCGCGCTCCTCCCGAGACCAAGGCGCCTTTCTGGACCTGAGCCCCCTCCCGCTTCCCTCCCACCCACCCGCCCCACTCCCCAGTGCGAGGCCTCAGGGCCGCGGAGAGTCCTAGCGTCCTTGAAACCCGGGAACGCGGGAGGGGCCACTGCCTCGGTTATCCGGGCCCTGCAACCTGCAGTCCCGTGGAACCGGAGTGCTGGGCTCGGCACGAAGACCCAGGACCCGCCTGTTCACGCACGGCAGAGTCACACGGTCATGCACACAAACATACACCACGGACACGCTCACGTGCACACACAGGACACGCAGACGATCCAACGCGCTCAAACACTCCGACCCCCACGGGCGCTGACACACGTCCCCACGGCCGCCCGGGCAGGGCAGACACCAGAGCACACTCGCATACTCCGGGGTGCACACTGAAGCGCACCCCCGGGCTCCCCTCCATTTTCTATCCCCTTCCCCAGCGTCCTCCTGCCACCCCAGTCCCCTCTCCATCCTCATCCCGTTCCCCAGCGCGCAGCCCCCTCACCTGGATGCGGGACCGGGGCTGGGGATGGAGCGGCGGCTTCGGCGAGCGGACGCGGGGGCTCCGCTGGGCCGGGCCGGGGTGGACTCGGGGCCGGGTGGGGGATAGGGCCGGGGTCAGGCGCTCGGGTCGCGGGCCCTGAGCAGGGGCGCAGCAGTGCCCGGGTCTCGGGTGCGTCGCCAGCCACGGCTCGTTCCTTGCGCCCAGCGAGCTCGCGCGCTCCGGTTCCTCCGGCTCCGGCGCTGCGGCAGCTCTGAGCTCAGCGCCCCCCCTGGCGGCCGCGCCGCCCCCTCGGCCTGACTGACAGGGGGCGGGGAGGGTGACAGCGCGCGTAGCCGAAGAGCCTCCCGGGACGGGCCCGGAACGCGCCCCTGGGGGCCCCGGCCGTGAGACTCGCGTAGTCTGTTGGGAGGTGGGGGAGGGGATCAATGCGGTGTGCGAAGAGTGGGGAAGAAATCACGCGATTGGCTTTGGAGTTCCACTGGGCTCGAATCTCAGCAGTGCTTTTTATTAACCGTGGGACCTTGGGCTACTCGGCTCTCCTTTCTAAATGACAGTTTCCTCTTCTGTAAAAGAGCGATGGTTAATTCAACGAATGTTTACTGAGCGCTTAGACAAGTGGTGCGGGTTCAAGGTTAGAGGCAGTAGAAAAGGAAAACAAGGCTCCTGGTCTCGGGGAAACGGGGGTGTTTGTACGTGTGTGTGTTCATGTGCTCAGTGGTGAAAGACAAGACAGAAAAACGGATCAACATCGAAAGCAACAAGGTCATTTCAGCTTGTAAGTTATGAAGGTAACGGTGATTAGTAACGCGGGGACTACGGGAGGGGTGCTTGAGACTGAGTGGTCAGGGAAGGCCTCTACCAGCAGGTGAATTGGAGCAGAGATTCCAGAGAGGCACCGTGGCGCCACCAGGTGTGAGGACAAGATCCATGCAGAGTGCAAGTGCAAAGGCCCCCGAGGCAGGACTATGCCGGCAAAAGACAGCGCGGCTGGAGGGCCAGGATGGAGGAGGGTGGAGGACAAAACCACTTTTTTGTGTGCTTATGGTGGGGACTGTCCCAGGCACACAGTAGGCCCTCAGTGCTTTGATAGAATTACGCCCAAGTAAGGGAGTCAGGAAAGGCCATACAAAGGAGGTGACATCTGAACTGTGGCCTGGCAGGAAGGGGAAAATTTCATCAAGCAGGCTAGGGAGAAAGAGAATTTTAGGCTGTGGAAACAGCATGGGCAAAGGCACTGTGGCCAGAAATGCAGGGTGTGTAAGTGACGGGTAATTAGGTGAGGAGGCCACCAGCAGCCAGACTCCAAAAACAAAAAAACCCCAACCAACCAAACAAACAAAACGTTCACAGGCCGCTGGTAGAACTGCAAACTGGCGCAGACATTTTGGACGGCAATTTGGCAGTGTTTAACAAAAGCATAAAAGCATGCGCCTTTGGAGCCAACAGCTCCCCTTCCAGGAATTGATCCCGTGTGACTCTAGTCATACGTTCGCACAAAAACATTTGTGCAAGGATGTTCACTGCAGCATGTTTTTTTGTAGTGAAAACTGAAAATTATCTAAATGATCATCCGTACAGGACTGGCTAGCTAACTGTGGCACATCCATCCAAGTGCAACGCCGTGCTGTGGTTGGGAAAGACGAGCTAGACCCACGTGTGCTGACATGGGTGTGTGTCAAGACGTGGTGTTAAGTGGGAGAAGCAAGGTGCCAAACTGCAACGTGTGGAATGAGCCAATTTTGATACAAAGGAAATTATATTTGAGGTATAAGTATATATAATTTTCTATGTATCAAATACATATACATACTAACATATACATACTTATCACATACTATATAATTATACACAGACACCTTATATACAAACATATACATATTCTGGCCAGATACACAATTCTTTTTTTTTTTTTTTTTTTTTTGAGATGGAGTCTCCCTCTGTTGCCCAGGCTGAAGTGCAGTGGTGCAATCTTGGCTCACTGCGGCCTCCAACTCCCGGGTTCAAGCAGTTCTCCCGCCTCAGCCTCCTGAGTAGCTGGGATTCAGGCACCCACCACCACACGCGGCTAATACTTGTATTTTTGGTAGAGACAGAGTTTCACCATGTTGGCCAGGCTCATCTTGAGCTCCTGACCTCAAGTGATCCACCCACCTAAGCCTCTCAAAGTGCTAAGATTACAGGCATGAGCCACCTCACCTGGGCACACATCTGTAAGAATTTCTGAAAAAAATTGTTAACAGGGGTTGCACCTAGGAAATGAGACTGAGAGGGTTCAGGGAAAGAAGTTTTACATTTCGTTGCCTTCCTTCCCGGTGCTGATTGATTATTTTCCCTTGGATAATATTTACTTGTATTATTATTTTTTATTTTATTTTTTTGAGTCGAAGTCTCATTGTGTTACCCAGGCTGGAATGCAGTGGTGCGACCTCAGCTCACTGCAACCTCTGCCTCCCAGGTTCAAGCAATTCTCCTGCCTCAGCCTACTGAGTAGCTGGGATTACAGGTGCCTGCCACCATGCCCAGATAATTTTTGTATTTTCAGTAGAGACAGGGTTTCACCAATGTTGGCCAGGCTGGTCTCTTTGGCCAGGCTGGTCTCGGACTCCTGACCTAGTGATCTGCCTGCCTCGGCCTCCCAAAGTGCTAGGATTACAGGCATGAGCCACTGCACCTGGCCTTAATTGTATTATTTTAAGAACTGGCGCAGAGAATACCTGTAATTATTTTTGGTCTCTCAGCATTAGAATTGCCCCCTTCCCATGTGCAGGGGGGTCCTCCACCTTCTGAAGCAGGGCCCACCTTCCCTTCTGAGAGATGACTATGCCAAGTAATTGCTTTGTTAGTCTTCCTTGCAGCCAGGACATGTGACTGACAGGTGCAGCCCCAGACTTGGGACCTGAAGCTAGTGCCAGGAAGCAGCAGGGAAGGAGTGGGGTGTGTTCCGGTGTGGAGAAGTGGTGATGGCAGCTCCTGCCAAGCACCATTGGCAGCAGTGACACTCACTGTGAGAGTGTCCAACACCAACAGGACAAGCTGCACTGTCCATGCCCAGCCATGGTGCTGGGATTCTTCATGGGTCTGCCTGGTAGTGGGATTTTGGGTATCATTTCAGGCTACGTGGTCGCCAACATGGATTTTCTAACTCTCCTGGAGATTTTTTGAGCTGTCCAGTATATATATGTATATTTTCTGAGACAAGGTTTCATTGTGTCACCCAGGTTGGAGTGTAGTGGCACAGTCAATCATAGCTTACTGCAGCCTCGAACTCCTGGTCTCAAGAGATTCTCCCATCTCAGCCCCCTCAGTAGGTGAGACTACAGGTGCAGGCCACCATGCCTGGCTAATTTAAAAAATATTTGTTATTTGTTTATGATTTACTTATTTATTTTTTGTAGAGATGGGATCTTACTATGTGGCCCAGGCTGGTCTCGAACTCCTGGCCTCAAGTGATCCTCCCGCCTCAAGTGATCCTCCCACCTCAACCTCCCAAAGTGCTGGGATTATGGGTATGAGCCACTGCACCTGGCCCATGAGCTGCCCAGTATTTAATAAACTCCTTATCTGCTTAAATCAGCCAGAAGTGATTTCTGTGGCTTGGGATTAAGAACTCCTGAATAAGGCCCGGGCACGGTGGCTCAAGCCTGTAATCCCAGCACTTTGGGAGGCCGAGGCGGGTGGATCACGAGGTCAAGAGATCGAGACCATCCTGGTCAACATGGTGAAACTCCGTCTCTACTAAAAATACAAAAATTAGCTGGGTATGGTGGCGCATGCCTGTAATCCCAGCTACTCAGGAGGCTGAGGCAGGAGAATTGCCTGAACCCAGGAGGCGGAGGTTGCGGTGAGCCGAGGTCGCGCCATTGCACTCCAGCCTGGGTAACAAGAGCGAAACTCCGTCTCAAAAAAAAAAAAAAAAAAAAAAAAAGAACTCCTGAATACCAGAGTTCGAGATAAAGAAAGATAAAGGAGGATGGAGGATCCGGGAGAAGGAGGAAGGGAGAAAGAAGATGAAGCATGCCTGAACTTTATATCACAGGAAATGAGAAGTCACTGAAGGATTTTAAGCACAAGAGGTCTAATGAGATTTGCATTTTATGGGGCCAAACAGAGGTGGGTTGGATAAGGCTGGCTGTAGAAAGGAGGCTGGGCACACTCCAAAGGAGGGACAAGGAAGCCTGAACTACAGAAGCCCCAGTGAGGCTGGAGCAGGGCTGGAAGGAGAGATGTGAATATCACCTGGGAGTAACTTATTAGGTGTTATGGGAGAAGGAAAAGGGCAAGTTGAGGAAGATTCCCAGGTTTCTGGCTTGGACGATGGGGTGAGTGACGCTGCTGCAAAATGAAATAGGCATTGAGCGGGTGGAGCAGCTTGCTGGGGGGATGATGATGAGCTTGTTTGGGGGAATGACAGACAAGCTGGAGGAGGCGTCCAGCTGACAGTAGGTATCTGAGCCCAGAGCTCAGGAAAGCACTCCAGGCTGGCTTCAGGTGCAGATCTGAGTCATGGTGTACTCAGAATTCTTTTTTTTTTTTTTGTAATGAGTCTTACTCTATCGCCCAGGCTGGAGTGCAGTGGCATGATCTCGGCTCACTGCAACCTCTGCCTCCCAGGTTCAAGTGATTCTCCCGCCTCAGCCTCCCAAGTAGCTGGGATTACAGTTACCCACCACCGCACCTGGCTAATTTTTGTATTTTTAGTAGAGATAGGGTTTCGCCATGTTGTCCAGGCTGGTGACTCAGATGATCCCAAAGTGCTGGGATTACAGGCATGAGCCATCGCATCCAGCCAGAATTCTTTATCAAATTGCTCTCCAAGGTTGGGGCAGGAGAGGGGTAGGCGGGAAGGAACACCTAGAGTTGTAGTTTGCCAATGTCCGTGGGGTAAAATACTCCCACCACATTGATTCCAAGCTGTCAGTGTGATGTTATTGAACAGATAATTGGTTCAGTTATCTCGAATTTTCATGATACAGATAGCAGAGATAAAAATAAACTTAAGAGCACAGATAATAGTAAAATAATTAGGAAGTTAGGCATTTTGAGTATTATCTTTGTTTTTAATATAATTTAACTGTAACTTTATATAATTTAATTTTTAATAATGTAATGTCTTTAACAACTGGCTCACACAATTCCTGAAGTTTTTTGTTTGTTTGTTTTGCTTTTGGTTTTTGTTTATTGTTTGTTTTTGAGATGGAGTCTTGCTCTGCTGCCCAGGCTGGAGTGCAGTGGCATGAACTCGGCTCACTGCAACCTCTGCCTCCCGAGTTCAAACAATTCTCCTGCCTCAGCCTCCCAAGTAGCTGGGACCACAGGCACATGCCACCACGACCAGTGAAGTTTTGTATTTTTAGTAGAGACGGGGTTTCACCATGTTGGCCAGGCTGGTCTCGAACTCCTGACCTCAGGTGACCCGCCCACCTCAGCCCCACAAAGTGCTGGGATTACAGGCTTGAGCCACCCACCACACCCAGCCCAATTCCTGAAGTTTTAACAATTGTTCTCGTGAGCCAAGCGAGATCAGTGCCCCACTGGCTTTGGAGTCATTAGCAGAGAGGTGGTGGCTGGAGCCATAGCGTTGAGCATGATCGCCCAGAGGTGCATAGAGAGTGAAAAGAAGACAGTGCCCAGAGCAGACTCCTGAGGTGCTGCAACCTTCCGGGGTGGCCAGAGGCAGAGGAACCTGGAGAAAGACTGAGAAGGCCCTCGCAGTGAGCAAGGAGGAGAAGCTGAAGAGAGTGCACAGAGACCTTGGGGATAGAGGTCGACTAAATGCTAGAGAGAGGCCGGCAGTGGAGAGTCAGTGATGGATGGGCAGCAAGTGGGCGGTTGGGGAGCTGAAGAGCAGTGAGCCCAAAGATGGAAGGGGCAGCAGGGGACAGCCTCCAGGAGAAAGTGACATTCAAGCTGGGTTTTGAAAGACGAGAAGGACCTTACAAAGTGGTGGTGAGCATTCCCAGCAGGGGATCTGGCAGGCGGCAAAGTCCAGAGTATTGAGGTAACAGAAAATAGGTTAAATTCTGAGTCAGGCAGGAAGTTCATTTGGCTGCTAGCACAGAAGCTTAGGCAAAACAGGCATTTATTCTTTCACTTAAACAAGTCCAGTGGTGGGCAGTCAACAGCTGCTGTGATGACTTCACAGTCATCAGGAACCGATTCTCCTATGTTTCTGGTGCTCCATTCTGAGTACATGAATTTCATCATCATGGCCCAAGATGTCTGCTGTAGCTCCAGCCATCATGTCAATGCAGACAGCAGGAGGAGGGGATGTGGGGTAAAAAGAATATCTGCCAATTGTCTTTTTCTTTCTTTTTTGTTGGGCTAGGGGTTGGAGTCTAGCTCTGTTGCCAGGCTGGAGTGCAGTGGCATGATCTTGGCTCACTGCAACCTCTGCTTCCTGAGTTCAAGTGATTCTCCTATCTCCGGCTTTCAAGTAGCTGGGATTACAGGCACATGCCACCATGTCCGGCGAATTTTTGTGTTTTCAGTAGAGACAGGGTTTCACCATGTTGGCTAGGCTGGTCTTGAACTCCTGACCTCATGTGATCTGCCCACCTCTGCCTCCTAAAGTGATGGGATGTGAACCACTGAGCCTGGCCTTTTTTTTTTTTTTTTTTTTTTTTTTTGAGACGGAGTCTAGCTTTGTTGCTCAGGCTGGAGTGTAGTGGTACGATCTCAGCTCACTGCAGCCTCCACCTCCTGGGTTCAAGCTATTCTCCTGCCTCAGCCATCTGAGTAACTGGGACCATGGGCACATACCACCATGCCTGGATAATTTTTGTGTTTTTAGTAGAGACAGGGTTTCACCATGTTGGCCAGGCTGGTCTTGAACTCCTGACCTCAGGTGATCTGCCTGCCTCAGCTTCCCAAAGTGCTGGGATTATAGGCTTGAACCACCATGCCCGGCTAGATTTACCAGTTATTAACATTTGCTACATTTTTCTTACTTGCTCCCTATGTGCTGTCCTCAGAAGAAGGGGGCATGGATACTGGGTCTACACTTTCTAGCAGGACGGATCCTTCCCCCTGTCACATACCCCTACCACCCTTTATAGCACAGGGTGGCAAAGCTCAGGCTCATGGGTCTCCAGTGGCCAGTCCCTAAACCTGTGAGTCCTCAGGACCTCTCACCGTTTCCGTTGTCTCTTTCCTCAGGAAATGGGCCTTTCCATTCTTTTCTTCCGCTCCCCTTCCTAGGAACGTACTAAGGACAATGACTCTGTAAGCTTCTGGGAAGGGAACATGGCAGAAGGTGAGAAAGGGTTTTAGCGAAAATCCCAGTTGCAGCAGCTGGAGCAGAGAGTTCTCTTAAGCGGATCCTGGGGATCCCAGCCCTGCCTGGGTTCTGCAAAAATCCAGATGTGCCTTTGTAACTCTGTGTATGGCGCCTGGCAGATTAAACATTTAGCAACGTTCTTGCTGTCCAGAGGCCTCAGATTCCCGCAGGGCAGGCAGGACAGGAAGCTGAGAACAGGGAGGGGAATGGGGGACATTTGCTGAACATCTACAATGCGCCAAGTACTCCATCTATTAAGTCACGAAGTCCCCATGGCAATCCTTCAAAGCAGGCATTTTCATTCCCATTTTACAGATGAGGGAATTGTTACCCAGAGAGGGAAAGTCACCGGCCTTTGTTCTTTTCAGTCAGTTTTCCCTGAGTGCCTACTGTGTGTCAATATCATTCCAGGTACAGGAGATGCAGCAGGAAATAAGACCAATGGAGTCCTCGCCCTTCTGGAACTCAGCGTTCGAGTAGGATGGGACAGACGATTCACAACTAGTAACCACAAAAGATGCTTCCAGTGTGCTGCTCTTGTTAAAATCATCAGCGACACTCACTTTGCTAAATCTGATGACCAATCCTCCCTGCTACCTCTGACTTCTGAGTACTTCCCATGAGCCAGATGCTGTTGTAGGCCCTGGGGACACAGCTGTGAACAAGAGAGGCCTTGGGGGCCGGGCGCAGTGGCTCCCACCTGCAAGCCCAGCACTTGGGAGGCTGAGGTGGGCGGATCACCTGAGGTCAGGAGTTCGAAACCAGACTGGCCAACGTGGCAAAACCCCATCTCTACTAAAAACACAAAAATTAGCCAGGTATGGTGTGCATGGGTATGGTTGTGTGCACCTGTAATTCCAGCTACTTAGGAGGCTGAGGCAGGAGAATCACTTGAACCCAGGAGGTGGAGGTTACAGTGAGCCCAGATCGTGCCACTATACTCCAGCCTGGGTGACAGAGCAAGACTTTATCTCACACACACACAAAAAAAGGCCTTGGGGACCTCCTGTTCTAATAGAGGAAGGCAAGTGATGAGTAAAATAAATCAGTAAAATATATGGTGTGAGGCCGGGCGCGGTGGCTCATGCCTGTAATCCCAGCACTTTGGGAGGCCAAGGCAGGTGGATCACGAGGTCAAGAGATTAAGACCATCCTGGTCAACATGGTGAAACCCTGTCTCTACTAAAAATACAAAAAATTAGCTGGGCATGGTGGTGCATGCCTGTAATCCCAGCTACTCAGGAGGCTGAGGCAGGAGAATTGCCTGAACCCGGGAGGTGGAGGTTGCGGTGAGCCGAGGTCGCGCCATTGCACTCCAGCCTGGGTAACAAGAGTGAAACTCCGTCTCAAAAAAATATATATGGTGTGTCAGGAGGTGACAAATGCTGGGGGCAGTGAAAGAGGAGAAGCATAGGAATTGCTGCACTGGGGCTGAGGGGTTGAACACTCCCCTGAGAGAGGTTAGGAAGTGAGGGGACAGTCTCTGAAGTCCTAAGGCAGGAGGCGCCTGGCACTTCTGATCTGTCTGATCCGCATGACTGAAGGCCGCTGTGGCCGCAGCGAGTGAGGGAGAGGAGGGTTGGAGGGATGCCGGCCTTGTGGGCTCCTGCGCTGTGAACAGAGGAGGGAGTGATCCAGCTTTCACTTTAATGGCTACTATGGAGGGAGTAGGGAGTGGACTGTTCTCGGGCAAGGGTGAAAGCTGGGGACCAGTCCAGAGACTGTCACCATCACACAGGCAGGATGACTGTCATGTGGGCTGGGGTGGTGGCAATGGAGACCAAGAGAAGTGGTTGGGTCCTGGGTGTTTTGAAGGGAGAACTGAAGATGGCATGTGCTAACAGGTGAGAAAGACAGGACTCCAGGACCATTCCAGCGTTTTTGGCTGAGCAATTGGAAGGGTGGAGAAGATGACGGGAAGAGCAAGTCTGGAGAGGGGCAGAGGAGGTGTCAGGAATTCAGCTTTGGACATGGTAACTCTGAGATGCACATTAGATACCCAGATGGAGCTGTCAGGCAGGCAGTTGGATGTGCTCTTCTGGATTTCTGGTGGCGGCTAAGCATGTCACTGTCTAAATGACATTTAGTGCCCATTACTGGATGGGGGCATGAAACAGCAGGTACTGACAGAACAGAGAAGAGGTCACAGGGCTTAGTCCTAGGGCCTTTTGATGCAAAGAGGAGAAACCATCCAATTTGTTCACAGCTGTGCTACCCAGAGCCTAAAATGGTGCGTGGCACAAAGTAATTGATAGGTCATTATTTTTTGAATGAATAAATGAATAAGTAGTGTTAAGTGCTAAGAAAGAAATAGAACAGGGTGATGAGTTAGAGTGTATGGGGGAGAGTGTTCTTCCCTAGATAGGGTAGTGGTCAGAGAAGGCCTCTTTGAGAAGGTGACATGTGAGCCAAGCCCTGAAAGACAAGGAGAAGTTCTGTAAAAAGTTGCAGAAGAGACTGCAAGTGCAAAGGCCCTGAGGCAGGAACAAATCTGGCCTTTTGGAGACTCCATGTGCTCAGGGCACGAGAGGCTGAGTCACCCATGAACTTGCAAGCCCAGGATCTGAACTTTGGATCACATCCTGGGTGTCCTGGAGGGTTTTAAAACAGAGAAGTTACGTGGTCAGATTAATATTTTGTTATTATTATTTGTTTATTTTGAGATGGAGTCACCCAGGCTGGAGTGCAGTGGTGCGATCTCGGTTCACTTCAACCTCCGCCTCCCAGGTTCAAGCAATTCTCCTGCCTCAGCCTCTTGAGTAGATGAGATTATAGGCACCTGCCACCACACTCAGCTAATTTTTGTATTTTTAATAGAGACGGGGTTTCACCATGTTGGCCAGGCTGGTCTTAAACTTCTGACCTCAGGTGATCCATCGCCTTGGTCTACCAAAGTGCTGGGATTACAGTTGTGAGCCACTGCACTCAGACCAGATTAATATTTTAAATGATCCCCCCGAGGAACCTGGAGAACTTTCCGTAGGAAAGCAGGAGTGGAAGCAAATGGAGCGTCAGGAAAGACTCACGCAGCAGCTGAGGTCAGAGCCAGCTTCCCTGGGGTCAGGGGAGTCAGGCGGGAGAGGAGTGGGCAGATTCAAGATATTTTAGGAACAGAATGGGAGGACTGGGATTCAAGGGCCCTGCTGGTTCAATCCCGCCATGAAGATGTCCCTCATTGACAGACATGGATGGCCTTGGGGAGGGGCCAGGACCCCAGTAGGGCCAGGGGGCTGCTCTTAAGGTCTCTCCTTCGTCACCCCAATCCAAGACTCCCGGGGCTTCCCAGGCTGGAAGCTGTGGAAGGTGGTGGGAAGGGGTGCGGTGGTGCTGTGGCTGGGAGGGTCATTCCATGCTGGGCTCTGGGCCACAATTGTAAGGTAGCTAAGACCATGCATGGTACTAAGGGAGAGCCCTTTCTTCCTTTTTCTTCATCAGATCTAGATTCCTGGCTTGCACAGTGGCTCACACCTGTAATCCCAGCACTTTGGGAAGCAAAGGCAGGAGAATCACTTGAACCCTTCCAGGCTGATTTGAGACCAGCCTGGGCCACATATTGAGGCCACATCTCTATTTTTTTTTAAATTAAAAATCAGCCAGGCATGGTAGTGTGCACCTGTAGTTCCAGTTCCTCGGGAGGCCGAGGAGGGAGAATGAGGCCAAGAGTTTGAGGCTGTAGTGAGCTATGATCGTACCATTACACTCCATCTTGGGCAACAGAGCAAACCCTGTCTCAAAACAACAACAACAAATCTAGATTTGTCATCTCTTCCCAGCCTGGTTCTCCTCCCGTGCTCCCTCTGTCCAAATTTCTTCAATGCTCCTCCCACTGAGAGGTGGTAGTATGTCCCTCCCTTGAATCTGGGCCTGTGACTCTAGTAGAATACGGTGGGTCTGATGTGGTGCCAGGTTTCAGGCCCAGGCCTTAAGAAACTGGCAGCTTCTGCTTCCTGTCTCCTGGGATGCCTGCTCTGGGAACCCAGCCACTGTTCTGTGAGGAAGCCAAGCAGCCACATGGAGACACCACACAGAGCCGTCCTGGCCAGCACCCCCAGCTGAGGCTGCAGCTGACAGCTGGCATCAGCTGCCCCACGTATGAGTGACCAGATGACTCCAGCCTCAACCTGTGAGCCACCCTAGCTAACCTCCCTTTGGAGCAGAACTGGGCTGTCTTACTGAGCACTGCCCATGCTGCAGACTTGTGAGCACAAAAAATGATTATTGTTTTGTTTGTTTGTTTGTTTGTTTTGAGATGGTGTTTTGTTCTTGTTGCCCAGGCTGCAGTGCAGTGGTGCGATCTCGGCTCACCACAACCTCTACCTCCCAGGTTCAAACAATTCTCCTGTCTCAGCCTCCCAAGTAGCTGGGATTACGAGCGTACTCCACCACGCCCATCTAATTTTGTATTTTTAGTAGAAAAGGGGTTTCTCCATGTTGGTCAGGCTGGTCTCAAACTCCAGACCTCAGATGATCTGCCTGCCTCAGCCTCCCGAAGTGCTGGGATTACAGGCACGAGCCACCGCACCTGGCTGATGATTGTTTTAAGCCGCTACATTTGGGGTGGTTTGTTGTGCAGCAATAGATAAGTGGGACACAGTGCTTCACCCCTCCAGGGCCTATCACCAAATATCACTGAGTTTTCCTTCTACACTCCTCTTGAATCTGTCATCATCTCTGTCTTCTCTGCTGCCCTATCTGTCACCTGGATGACTGCATTAGCATCAGGCAGTGTTTCCCACACCTTCTTGCAGCCACAGGGTTCTGTTTCCTGCACAGCAAACCAAGAACCTGCTGAAAGTATATCTGATCGCCTCCCTAGCCAGTCTGTAGGTACCTGAAATGCTCGGTGGCTCTTCACTGCCGCTAGGATCAAGGCTTACCCATTCCTTTCCCCTTTTAGCTTCAGCCACATTGGCCTGTCTTCTTGTCCTCTGATATTTCACGTTCCCTTTGCCCCAGGACCTTTGGACATACTGTTCTCACTCCTGGAGAGGCCCTCCCCAACCCAGCTAATTATTTCCCAGTTATTTCTTGCTCATGCTTTAGGTCTCAGCTCAGATACCACCTCTTCAGTGAGCTTCTTCTAACCTAGTTCTTAAAATGGGGTCCCTGATCAGCAGCACCTGGGAACTTGTTAGACATATATCCGGCGGGCGCAGTGGCTCACGCCTGTAATCCCAGCACTTTGGGAGGCTGAGGCAGGTGGATCACGAGATCAGGAGATCGAGATCATCCTGGCCAACATGGTGAAACCTCGTCTGTACTAAAAATACAAACATTAGCTGGGCATGGTGATGTGTGCCTGTAATCCCAGCTACTTGGGAGGCTGAGGCAGGAGAATCACTTGAACCCGGGAGATGGAGATTGCAGCGAGCTGAGATTGTGCCACTACACTCCAGCCTGGGTGACAGAGTGAGACTTCGTCTCAAAAAAAAAAAAAGAAAGAAATACAAACATCTTGGGCCAGGCGCGATGGCTCACATCTGTAAAACCCCATCTCTACACACACACACACACACACACAAAAAAAAAAAACCAAAAAACTAGCTGGGCGTAGTGGTGCATCCCAGCTACTTGGGAGGCTGAGATGGGCGAATCACCTGAGCCAAGACGTCAAGACTGCAGTGAGCCAAGATTATTCCACTGCACTCCTGCCCGGGCAACTGGAATGAGACCATGTCTCAAAACAATATAAATAAATAAGTAAAATGGAAACATCCTCAGGCCCAAGCCCAGAACTAAGGAGTCAGAAGTTCTGAGGCAGGGCCCAGCAGCCTGTGATGGACGAGCCCTGCAGGTGATTCTGATACACGCACCTGAGACCCGCAGCTCTGAAGCCGCCAGCTTGCATCCTGGACTTCCTTATGTTCTCCTATCCCTGAATCCTTTTCCTTGGGTGGGTTGTGTTTGTGATGGCACGGACTGTCTGATGGATGCAGAATCCCATAAACCTGAGTACAGGTCTTGCTCGTTTTTCACTCATCATCGCAGCAGCACCTCACCTCGTGCCTAGCACGTACCAGGGCTTGAGGATGTGGGTTGAGCAAATACTCAGCCTCCAGATGGTCACGAGCTCCCCAGGTGCGGGGGAGGAGCAGGGCCTTCTACACGTCTGGGACCCTAAAAGTGGCCAAGGGGAGGGTGCAAAACTTTAAAGGACTTGAAGAGGCTTCAGCCACGTCCTTTAGAAGGCTGAGGAAGGGTGTCCAGAGCTTCCCTGCTTTCCTTTCCTATCCCAGTCCCACCCTCCCCAGCCTGGGGAAGCCCTCAGCTGACCTCTGCTGAGCATGAGCCAGGCCTTGTTCTATGGGTGCTGTGTGTTATATATCATTCAATACCCTCAACAAGCTTCTGAGTTATGTATGATTAACATTCTCATTTTACAGATAGGGAAAGTGACTCTGAAGCTTGGGGTTGGCCGCAGTCAGGGTAGAATCAGGACTGAAACCCAGGCTGTGTGGCTATGGCCCTGCCCCTCACCATTCATGCCAGGCGGAGAACACTCAGGTGGGGCAGGAGGTAAGATGGGGGCTGTGGGGAGCCTCATGTGTCCCTCCAAAGGGACTGGGCACCGTGAGGCAGTGGGTCCAGGAGGACCTTTCCAAATTCTCAAGAGAAACCAAAAATGTGACTCTTAGTGTAAAATCTCCCTATGTCTAAATGTTGGCAGATGGTTAAATTTTTTAAAAACTCAGATGCCACTGGGTATGGTGGGTCACGTCTGTAATCTCAGCACTTTGGGAGGCTGAAATGGGAGATCACTTGAGCCTAGGAGTTCAAGAGCAACACAGTGAGATCCCTTCATCCCTAGTCAAAAATATTATTTTATTTAAAACAAACAAACAAACTCAGATGCTTCCAGAGACCAGATGAACGCCTGCTCTAGCGAGGATGGGGATGGTGCCGACGGCCCACGGCTGTCAGTGTCACTGCTTCTGCCATCTGCAGGGCAGTCCACGCCGGCTACTGCAGGCCCTGTGAGTCCCCCTGCCTGCCCCTCCTGGAGCAGGGGATGGGCAGGGTGGGCAAGGGGACAGCCAGGGTCAGAGCTCACAACCCACAGCCCACATTCAGGGGTCACCCTCCATGGGATGCAGACCTTGCTTTCCCTTGGGGCAGACTCCAAATATTGACTCTCACGTTCATGTCTTGGCTCCCATTGTGTGGGGCTGGGTTGGCTGGTCACAGCTGCTTCACCAGCCCCAGGCCTGCACGAAGACCACACTCACTAAATGCTTGCTAATGAAGTAAACAGGCTGGCCTCTCTACCCGCTGCACCATGGCCCCGCCCCCTCCCCTGCCCCAGGTGGGCCGGAGCAGGCGCTGGTGAGTTAAAAGCTGGTAGCTGGGGCCTCTCAGATGCTGGGTCCTCCGTGGAGCTTGAGCTGGGCATGGCTACTGCAGGCTCTGTGAGTCCCCCTGACTGCCCTTCCTGGAGCAGGGGATGGGCAGGGTGGGCAAGGGGACAGCCAGGGCCAGAGCTCACAGCCCATAGCCCACAGCCTACCCTGACTCCTTTTTCTGCTCAGGTGAGTGAAGCTGAGGGTGGAATCCGAGAGCGGGAGGAGAAGAAGGTAGCAGAGGGGACGCCCATGGGAAAAGAGGCTCCAAACTCTCCGAGGACTTCACTGTCTCTAAGAGGGAAGGCCCAGGTGGGGAGCCCCCTGAAAGTCAAGCGGGAGCCGCACCCCTTGCAGAACAGGTAGGCAGAGGTCTGCAGGTGGGACACAGCCCCCTGCTTTCAGGCCAGCCTCTGGGCCGGCAGCCTGGCCTTGGGCAACCCCTTCCTCTCTCGGCCCCAGCTCTTCATCTGTGGGAGGCCGGAGCTGACCTAAGCCTTGGGCCCTGTTGGTCCTTCCAGCTCTAACCCCACAGAGACTGTGGGTCATATCCTCCCCACCCCCAGTCCTCCCCTGTCCTTCAGGACAACTGACTTCAATCATCTGGGTCGGGGGGATTCTGTGCCCCAAATCTCATCTTCCAGTTTGCCCTTGAAGGGAGGGTCCTCCCTGTCAGTCCAGGTGTCCCGGGGGTGTACTCAGTGGCTCTCTGCTTCCTCCTGGCTACCTCCCCCTGCCCCCTTCCCCTACCAGGTGGGCTCTGTGGTTCTTCAAGAACGACCGCAGCCGGGCCTGGCAGGATAACCTGCACCTGGTCACCAAGGTGGACACTGTGGAGGACTTCTGGGCGTAAGTGTCTGACCCCAGCGGGGCTGGAGTGGGGGGTCGGGGGCGCTCTGAGCTCCAGGCTCCCTCCCTCCAGGCTGAGCCAGCCCAGCCCTCCCTAGGGCCTTTCAGCCTTCTCGAGGCCTGGGACTTGGTGGGTTCTGCCCAGGGGGTGTAGGGCACAGCCACCCCCCACCCCCATCCCATCACCTTCTTAGGGCTCAGGGAGGGAGCCCGGGGAGCCGGAGGAGCAGGGAGCTGACCCTGACTCAGGCACTCAATGGCTTTGTGACCTGGGCAAGCTCCTTCCCCTCTCTGAACCTGTCTCAGCTGCAAAGGGAGGATTCAGTTGTCTTGGTGTTCCGGGTGCTCAAGGGAGTGGATCTGAAAAGGGGTGCACAAGCCCTAGGGAGGGTGAGAAGGCCCCAGCTCTAGCTGGAGGGGGAGCACCGGGGGTCCAAAACCCTCCCCAGGCGTTGGCTCACTGGGAAGGCTCCGTGGAGAAGGTGGGTCTTGAGAGTTTGGATAAGTGGGGGTGGAATCCCAGGTGGCAGGCCAATGTAAGCAAAGGCTTGGAGGCCATGGGGTCAGGTGAGGAGTTGGGAAGACTGAGCCCAGTTGGAACCAGGTCCTAAAAAGCCTTGACTTTTGGCATGGGGTGGGGGCTCTGTCCAGGCTGTACAGTCACATCCAGCTGGCCAGCAAGCTCTCCTCCGGCTGTGACTATGCCCTGTTCAAGGTAAGCTCTGCTCTCCTCTTTCCCTCCTGCAAAGGGACCAGGGGCTGATCCCTCCCAGCTTCTGCTGCGTTAATCCCTCAGAGGAATGGGGGTGGGGTGCTACGAGCCACCTCTCAGCAGAGTTGCGGTTTCTGACCAGAGGAAATGCTCTACAGGAGTCCGGACAGAGTCAGGGTCCAGCTGTACCTCGGGGGACCTTAAGAGGCAGGAAGGGGAAGAGGGAGGGAAAGAGATTTCTGGCTTGGCTCCTTCACTAGGGAAGGGCATCAGAATTGCCTGAGGACACTCATTGATGCCACACCTGTCCCTGGAGGGCTGACACTGTGTTTAGAGATCTCCCCAGGTGACTTCTGCCCAGCCTGGGAACCCTGCAGCCAAGCCCGGGATGTCCCCCTTACCTGCATTGGGGTTTGCCCCCCCACCTCCCCCACCCCGCCACCTCCCCCACCCCGCCACCTCCCCAGGCTTCCTTAATATGTGCATTTAACAAATGCACATATACAAGGCTATAAAAGGTGACCAGTGCTATCTGTCCGGGGCTGAGTGGCTGGAAGTGGAACCTGCTTGCGCTGAGGGGAGGAGGATAAGAGAATCTGGCCTACTTAGGGCCTCAGCAGAGGGCGGATAGGTAGGCTGGGAGGGTAGGTGGGTCCCCACTTCCCTTTGAACACAGGGAGGCAGTTGACTTGCCATCTGCCTTGCAGGATGGCATCGAGCCCATGTGGGAGGACAGCAGGAATAAGCGGGGTGGCCGTTGGCTGGTCAGCCTGGCCAAGCAGCAGCGCCACATTGAGCTGGACCGACTGTGGCTGGAGACAGTGAGTTGGAGACGGGAGGGTCCTCAGGGAAAGAGATGGGCTGTGTGGGCCTCATGGTGGCAGTGGTCTCAAGGATGGTGGGGCAGTCCCTATGTCCCAGCTGCTGATCTCACAACCCCCTACTTCGGGCCCAGCTGCTGTGTCTGATCGGGGAGAGCTTTGAGGAGCATAGCAGGGATGTGTGTGGGGCTGTTGTCAATATCCGCACCAAGGGGGACAAGATCGCCGTGTGGACGAGGGAGGCGGAAAACCAGGCAGGCGTGCTGCACATTGGGTGAGGAGAGTCTCCGGCACAGGGTGGGGGCTGGGTCTCTTCTAGAGGGAAGGTGGGTGGAGGTGGCTTGGCCTGCAAGGGAGACCTCTGGAAGTCTCCATAGCCTCTCTCCCTTCTGCCTTGCCCACCTGTATGGAAGGGTCTAGCGTTCTGATTTCCAAACCTTTCTATTACTGCAGTGCAGCTCTCCTATTGCATTAAGGGGTCCTATTTTGGGTTTCCACATGCATAAGACACACAACAGGAGTGGCTGTGGCCAGAATGAGGGTGGGAGTCTGGTGCCCTAAATTATCTCTAGGACCCTCTGATGACTACCTGTGTCTCTTTTCCTCTGTGTCCCCCGCACCTGCAGGCGTGTATACAAAGAGCGCCTGGGCCTCTCCCCAAAGACCGTCATTGGGTACCAGGCCCATGCAGACACAGCCACCAAGAGCAACTCCCTAGCCAAGAACAAGTTTGTGGTGTGAGGGGGGCCTTGGCACCCCTCCTGTGTAATGGGACAGCCACCACCGGAGCCTTACAACTTTGGGGGATGGGGGTGGGGCAGGACTGGGGAATCACACAGCCTGGTTCTTATCTCTCTTCCAGTGAACAGGAATGCACACTCTTCAACAGGAGTCGGGTCTAGGGGCCAGGTGGGGGTAGTGGTGGCAGTCTGAGGATCTAGCTTGTCCTGAGGCCACAGGACAGCAGCAGGGTGGAGGAAACTCCTTCTGGTGGGTTTGAGTCATGGGGGAAGGAAGGCACTATGGCAGGCGGAGAAGCCTATAGTCCAGCGCTCTTCATGGGTGGGGGGCTCCAGGGTACAGACACTCTGAGAGCTGTACTTCAGGGACAGGAGTTGGGGTCACTCTGCTTAAAAACCTCATCAGCTCTGTAGCTTCAGAGCTCTCCCTGGATGCTATCCCCTCCCTCCATCAGCTGTGGGTGGGTCCCTGAAGTGGGGCTGCCCGCCCCAAGGACTGAGGGTTGGAGGGTGAACAACATCATTTGTACAGAAGGATGCGTGGGTTGCTGAGGACTGAGAGAGCCTTGCAGGGCTGCCCCCCTTCTCACCAGCTGTGGCCAGGGCTGTCTGGGCCTTGCCTGCCTCAGGGCCAGACTGAAGTGGAGGTGGGAGAATGCTGGGCTAAGCCTCACCATGGTTCCGGTAGCAGTGGATAAACTTGATAATAAAGCTTAAGCATCTTTCTGTTCCTGTTTTAAATAAATACTTCTGAACAACGTTGGAATTATTTTTAGAAGGCTCTAAACTTGAGTAAGAGTCAGGCACCCCTGAACTTTGCTGTGCCCCTGTCCTGCCTTGCAGGGGCTCATGTGAGATCACTAGGTAAAAAGGAGCCTGACCAGGACCCAGGCAGGTATGGGGGGACGGGGGACGGCTGGGGAACCTCAGCCACCAAGGGGGCTTGAGCCAGGTGCTGGGGCCTATGCCCCTGGCAGGGCGCAGCAGGCGTGGCACAAGCCCCAGTCCCTCGTTTAGTCTGAGTTTTAAGTCAGGATTAGTACAGCTGAATTTCTGCGGGGTGAAGGTGAGTCTGCTGAGACTCCACTATGGCAAAACGTCCTGCACGTGTTAAAAACTCAATCTGCACCAGCTTCTCCATCCGTCCACCGGAACAGCAGTTACTCTTCCCCCGGGATAGGCTCCAACAGCAGGCTGGGGATTGGGATGGCGCTGGTACCGAGCAGGGGGAGCTACGGCTTCTTCACGCCAGCAGCCTCCGGCACCATTAGCCGGCGTCTCAGATCCATCTGAAGGACGCTGGGAAACGCGGCGGCGGCCTGCGCGGGGGCGGGGCCTGGCCAAAGGCTGGGCTGCGAGGAGGTCCGAGTCCTGCTGCGGGGGCGGGGATGGGGGGCGGAGCCATGTCCAGAGGCGGGGTCAAACGGGACGGAGTTGGGCTGTGGGGGCGGAGGCAGGTCGGGAGGTGGGGCTCCGAGGGGACTGATGGCTGAGGGGGCGGAGCGTGGGGCAGAGGCGGAGCCCGGTCCAGAGGCGGGGCTTGGAGGGAACAGCACAGGGCTCAGGGCGAGGCGGTCCGGCTGCCGAGGGCGGTCCCTGAGGGGCGGGCGGGGCCCGACTGGCGCTCTGTGTGGCCGCGGCCATGAAGCCGCAGCCGCCCGGGTAGGCCCCGGGCGGCTCTAGCCCAGGGCGGCCCGCGGGGCGCTGGGCCTGGCTCCCGGCTCCGGTTTCCGGGCCGGCGGGTGGCCGCTCACCATGCCCGGCAAGCACCAGCACTTCCAGGAACCCGAGGTCGGCTGCTGCGGGAAATACTTCCTGTTTGGCTTCAACATTGTCTTCTGGGTGAGCGTGGGTTCGGCGCCTTGCCCTGTGCTGGGGGTGATGGGAGAGGGAGGTTCAGTCTTCTGAGGGGGCAGACCACTCCCTGCCCCAAGAGTTTGGAGCTCGGGACCATCCCCCACTTCTGCCACCCCCACGCCCACTTCCAGGACCACCCGAGATAGCTACAGAGAGGCCTGAATTTCTGGGGGCTGGTCCCAGCTACAGCGCGGGGTGGGGGTTGGAGTAGGAGGGTCTCCCTGAGTAATCCCGAGGCCCGGTGGAGAAAGGGAAGGTGTTTCCTTGAAGACCCCACGGGCGCGCTAGGTGCAGGTCGCCCCCTCTCGCCCAGCCTCCTTCCTACCCTGGGATATGGGATGCGTGCCAAGCCCCACCCCTGGTTTAGCCGGTGGGGAGGAGATTCTGGCGCGAAGGGAGCCGCCAGGCTTCCTCCCTGGCCTCCTTTCCCTTCCTGTAGTACCTGGGTCAGGTGCCTCACCTTAGGCTCCTGCAAAGTGAGGTGGGTCACAGCCCTCTCCCCACCCCAGTTCCTCACAAGGAGGCTGACCTGCCAGGAGAGGCAGGGAGGGCCAGTAGCGAGTCCTTGGTGGCTGGGAGGGGATCTCCTCTGTTGAGAGCCTGGGAGCTGGCCCTGGGAAACAGAATTCAACATTCCACAGCTGACAAGGCTCCTGGGCGGGGCTGCCCCTACCGGGGAAGGGAGCTGCTAATGTCCCTCCCAGGGTGGCATCTGTGCCCCTGGGCCATGCCAAGTCATTTTTCCCATCTCACCAAAGCTGTGGCCTCTGCAGTCTCTGCTCCTGAGGCCTTGGGTCAAGCTGCCAGGCCCTTTCACTTGTGTTCAGCAGGACTCAGTAGCACTGTCCTCCACCCATGTGCCACTGAGCTCACTGGTGTGGTGGGTGCCCTTGCACTGCAGCGCTAGGCTCTTGAGGGTGTGGGCAGTGGGGTGTGGGTGGGAGCACTGGAAAGGAAGTCAGAAGGCCTGGCTGTAGCAGGCCTAGCTGTGATACCTTGGGCAAGTCACCTCTCCTCTCTGGGCCTCAGCTTTCCTGCCTGGAAGGTGAGGATAGAGAATCTGCCTGTGAAGCTGTTACAATGAAATAAATTTGTTGTATTCTCACAACTACCTTATTATTATCTACATTTTACAGATGGGGAAACTGAAGGAATAGACACAGAGAAGTTAAGTCACTTACCTAGGGTCACACAGTCAGAAAGTACAGAGCCAAGGTGGTGGCCCAGTGGGCAGAGGGTAGAGGTGAGGTAGAGCTGTGAGCAGAGGTAACCTCAAATACTGCGGGGGAGCAGGCGTGAGAGACCCGGGTTTGTGGGTGGGGCCTGGGCTGGGGCAGAGGGTAGGGTGTTACGTTAAGGTGGCATGGAGCAGCGAGGGCTTCAATGATGGGTCTGATCTGGCTTCTGTTCTGGAGACTGCTTGCCTGGCTGCTGTGTGGAGGGTAGGTGAGGGGCAGGGCCTGGAGGTTTGGAAGTGGAGGGCAGGGCTGGGACAAAGCTGGGCTGGTGAGAGAGGTGAGGAAGGCTGGCTGGAAAGCCAAGAGGCTGAATTGACTGGGCTGGGTCACTGGGGGCTGGAGAGAGGATTTCAGGTTTGGGTCAAGGTGGCCTAAGGGAGGCTGCCTATGAATCAGGCCCAGAGGTTTTCATGTGTAATGTCAGGTGGACCGTGGTATTGCTCTGCTTGGAACCTGCTTGTGGTTTCTTTTTCTTTTCTTTTCTTTTTTTTTGAGACAGTTTCATTCTTGTTGCCCAAGCTGGAGTGCAATGGTGCCATCTTGGCTCACCTCAACCTCCGCCTCCTGGGTTCAATTCATTCTCCTGCCTCAGCTTCCCAAGTAGCCGGGATTACAAGTGTGTCCCACCACACCTGGCTAATTTTTGTATTTTTAGTAGAGACGGGGTTTCACTGTGTTGGCCAGGCTGGTCTTGAACTCCCTACCTCAGGTGATCTGCCCACTTCAGCCTCCCAAACGGCTGGGATTACAGGCGTGAGCCTTCGTGCCCAGCCACCCTGCTGGTGGTTTCTTACTGCTCCTAGAATACTGTCCAGTCTCCTCCCCACAGCCTCCAGGGTCCTGTGGGTCTGGGCTGGCTGCACTAGACATGGTCCTTGCATTAGACATGGTGCTGTGTCAGGGCCTTTGCCTGTGCCCATCCCTCCTCCTAGAATAGCATTTTCCCTCTTGCTCTTTTTTTTTTTCTTTTTTTTTTTGAGACAGAGTCTCACTCTGTCACCAGATGCCAGGCTGGAGTGCAGTGGCGCAATCTCAGCTCACTGCAACCTCCTTCCCCCAGGTTCAAGCAATTCTCCTGCCTCAGCCTCTCGAGTAGCTGGAACTACAGGTGTGTGCCACCATGCCCAGCTAATTTTTTGTATTTTTTAGTAGAGACAGGGTTTCGCCCTGTTGGCCTGGATGGTCTCGATCTCTTGACCTCGTGATCCACCCGCCTCGGCTTCCCAAAGTGCTGGGATTACAGGCGTGAACCACCATGCCCGGCCCCCTCTTGCTCTTTTTATCATTAAAACCTCAGCTGAACGCCTCCACCCTCCCTCCTGCCCTCTCTAAAGCTCGCCTCCAACCCCCAGCATCCCCCATCTCATCACCCCGATCGATATTTGCGAAGGGGGTCTGTTTGGATCTAAAGTTTCTTTGTCGTCTTGCTCACTGTCTGTCTCCCCTGCTGGAGTGTAAGGTCCATGAGTCCATCCTATTCACCAACGAATTCCCGGCACAAGGATCAGTGCTAGTGGGTTGTGGAGGTGTTTGCTGCAGGCGGATGGATGTAGGGGTGTGGAAGCAGCATGAGGTCTGGGTGGAGATCGGGAGATGCCAGTGTCCAGATGGGATGGATGAAGAGTGTGAGGAGGACGAAGGGCAGAAGGCTGAGGCTGAAGGCCTTGAGACCAGCCGCAGGTGTGGGGCAGGTGAAGGCAGAGCGTCCTGGGAAGGAGCTCAGGGAGGAATGGGGTTGAGTTAACTGAGGTGGGGTTCAGGAAGGAGAAGGTGGCACTCAGTCCCATCTGAAGGCCAAGGACAGGTCAAGTGGGATGAGGCAGGAGAAGAGATGTTTGGTTTTACAGCAGACCCAATAGGCAGGAGAGAAAGGAAGATGTTTTCAGAGAAAGAATAGAGCAGTGCGGGGAGCCCAAGGTCAGGGAAGGGAAGGTGATAAAGGCCTTGGCCGTGGCTATGTGCTGAGGGGAAGGAGCCTGCAGAGAAGCAGGTGCATGGGGAGGTCTTAGGAGGTGGGGTCATGGCTCTGGGTTTGGGTATGACCGGCTTCCCCCATCCGAAACTGCACACCTAGGGGCCTGCCCAGGGTCAGGCATGAGGGTAACTGGCCTTGACGCCAGGGCTCTTCCCAGTAGGGAATTGAGGCAGGATGGTGGGAAAGCTGAGGGCAGAGGAGGGGCACTTGGACTGTCCCAGTGGGCAGTCTAGCTGGTGTTCTGAAGGCCCAGGCAGAGCTGTGGCCACGAGTTTTCTAGGGCAAAGCCACTGGCACAGGCCAGGATCCTCTAGCTGCATCCTGCTAGGGATCATTGAGATTCCTCCTCATTCAGGGGTGTTTGGTTGTGAGCCATGTAAACTGACTCTGGTAGGTAGAGGTTAAGTCGGTAGGATGGGGCTGGGGAGGAGTGTCGAGGGTGGGGCAGCAGTCATGGGGCTTTAGGGCAGCAGGAGGGCTGGACTTGGCAGGGTGCAGAAAGGAGGCTAGGAGCCCGGAAACCCAGCACCAGCTTCGGTCAGGAGTAAAGGCTCAGCGTGCTGCTGCCACCACTACTGCCACCACCACTGCTGCTATTGCTTCTTGGCAGGAGTGTCTTGGCCACTGTCTGCTACAGCCTGGAGTTTCAGGAAGGGGCCCCTGATGTCCATCCCAAGGCTAGGGGATGGTTCAGTCCTCCAGGCTGTGTCCTGTGGAGAAGAAGCACTGGGATGTGTTATTGGGAAGATGGAAAGAACCTCGCATCTGGTTCACAGCCCCTGTGCCTCTTTCTCTCTCCACTGGCTTCCCAAAGGCCCTGGACAGTGGGAAAGGATGAGGGGGAGGGTCCTGGGGCTGCTCCCGCCCTGAGCTCTTTGCTGCTGCCCTTGCAGGTGCTGGGAGCCCTGTTCCTGGCTATCGGCCTCTGGGCCTGGGGTGAGAAGGTAAGGCAGTGGGCAGGCATGGGGCTGGCATGGGGCAAGGTGGCGGGAAGGTCAGCTCCCCACACCTGCCTCTGCTCCCCGGCACAGGGCGTTCTCTCCAACATCTCAGCGCTGACAGATCTGGGAGGCCTTGACCCCGTGTGGCTGTTTGTGGTAGTTGGAGGCGTCATGTCGGTGCTGGGCTTTGCTGGCTGCATCGGAGCCCTCCGGGAGAACACCTTCCTGCTCAAGTTTGTGAGTGCTGCCCCCGAGATCCCCTGGGAACTCCAATCTCCTCTCATCCATTCTTGCAATACAGTTAGAGCTTAATGATGGGTAGCTTTATTATTATGCTATGGTCGTCATCATTAGATTCATGTTATCTGTATTTACTAGGATCCTTTTTGTGGTATCCTAAGTGACTGAGACCTGGTGGCCCAAGCATAAAATATTTGTTGACTCAAATAAGAAAAGCCCAGGGGTGTGCTGGCTGCTGGTGCATTTTGGTCCAGGGGCTGCCATGGTGTCACTTGGCCTGGTTTCTGTCTGGTTCTTAGGTCTCCCCACCCCCGTTTTGGCTCCATTCCCAGGTGGCGGGAGGCTCAGGAACAGAGCTGGCTTCCCCATGCCCTCCCAGGAACTCCTGCTAGAGGCTGAGAGCTCTCTTCCCAACTGTTTTTCTGAAGTGCTTTAATTGCATTTCCTTGGCTCTGATTGGCTGCCTCTGGACCAATCCCCGGAGGCTGAGGGAGGCAGTACTCTGATTGGTGGGCTTTGGGCACTTGCCAGTCTTGTATCTTGGACTGGGGGGGATTGGGGGGAGGGGGGCGAGGAGGTGGCTCCATCCAAACCTTGGAAACTAAAGGTTTGCATGGAGGATGGTTTTTCAGAGAGCGCAGGGTGTGAATACCAGACAAAGGGGAATGGATGCACGGGTAAGAACAGATGCCTTTTACCATCATATAACACTACTAAAATAATGGAAGGTGGGAACTCTTGGCACCTCTGGGTCTTGGTGGAAGTAGGGGTAGAGCTCCTCCCTGTGGCACACACAAGCCCTGGGAGGTCACAAGAGCCCTGTGTCTCCAACCCCTACTGTCTGCATGCCCCCAACCCCAGTTCTCCATGTTCCTCGGCCTCATCTTCTTCCTGGAGCTGGCAACAGGGATCCTGGCCTTTGTCTTCAAGGACTGGATTCGAGACCAGCTCAACCTCTTCATCAACAACAACGTCAAGGCCTACCGGGACGACATTGACCTCCAGAACCTCATTGACTTTGCTCAGGAATACGTGAGTCCAGTGTCCACGCTGGGCCACCTGTAGGAGGCGCCTTCCTGGCAGATGAATGATGGGAGCAAATTCCCTGTGATGGGACCATCTCCTTACCCACCTGGGCTAGCGGGCCCCAGGAAAGAGACCCAGGAGTGTTCTCGTCCAAGGAGAGCCAACCCCTGGTGATCCTTATGGGTCCCCATTTGCCTAGTACCATAGGGACACAGCCTTGGGAAACAGAGGCCATGGGCTCCACACTGGCAGCTCCCAGGTCAGGGCCTACGACACATGGGAGAACAGAGGAAATGTGACATAAAAATATAGATTTCTACTTCCACTAAACCCTGGACCCACAGTATTGGCTGGGGCTATGTCGCTGCCACACTTTTACTGGTACAGAGGCTCTCTGTTTGCCACTGTTCCCAACGCTCTGCATTTTATTATATCTGTCAGCCCTTATCTCTCATTTATATTGTTTGGCCTCTGTACATATTAGAGTTTAGACCGCTGACGGAAACTCTGCCCTCAAGCTTGCAAACTTAACCCCAGTGCAGAGCAGCCAGAGAAGAGTTCACAAAACCCTAGCTGCCTCCCACCTGCACCATCTCGCCCACTCACCCCCAGTCACAAACACACAGTCACACACTGTCACCCACAGTCACACCCACACCCAGTCACACACAGGCACACTTGATCACACTTACACCTACACCTGGTTCCACAGTCACACATGAGTCACACACAATCACACCCACACATGGCCACAGGCCCTTGGCACCATTCACCACCAACAGTCAGCTCTGGGATCCAGAGATGAAGCAGAGCTGGTGCCTGCTTCAAGCAGCTCTCAACCCAGGGCAGAGGCAGACACAGCTAGGCAGTTGTGATGCGGTCCATTCATTCATTCAGCATAGGATTGTTAAGGGCCTACCATTGCCAGACCCTGAGCCAGGCCCTGGGGATCCGGCGGGGAAAAAGGCTGGGACCCTGCCGTTGCAGGGATAGCAGTCAGGAAGAGACAGATGGTGAACAAGCAGAACAAACAAATGTGTGCATGTACACATGTGTGTGTACAAAATTGTACATTGTGATAAGAGTCAAAATGAAGGGTGGACAATGGGACGGTCTCTGGGTGGAGAGCTTGAAGCCTCCCAAAGGAGGAGAAGGCAGAAAGGGGAGAGTGTTCTCTAGCAGGAGCAGCTGGTGCTGAGCAGGTGCCAGGAGGCAGGTGGAGGCTGAGCCCTGCCCTGGGACCAGCACATGCAGGGCACGTGACAGGCCTGGCTCCCCAGCTCTCTGGCTTGGCCACGGGGCCTGCCTGTGTCTGCCGCCAAGCCTGAGCTCCCCCAGCCCCTGTGCTGCTCTGGTCAGTGAAGGCTGTCCACACCCGTGTGCCCCACAAGACCATGGTTCATGGCAGATCCCAACCTCGCCAGTGCCCCTGCTTAGGGGACATCATAGGGTGTTCTGGGTGGGGGTGATGGGGTGTGTGATGATGCGAGCCAGCATGGAGGAAATGGAGTAGCATGGCTCTGGGGGATGGCAGGGATGGGAGTGGGCAGGATTCCCCTCCTGTTCCTGCACTGAGAGAGGAGGGTTTTGTAGAGCCTCTGGAGCAAGTGTGAGAGGCCTGCTGCAGACATGTGTGGCTCAGCAGTCTCTGCCGCCACAGGGCTTGGCCTAGTGCCTGCCTCTCAGGTAGTTCGGAGGAAGCCATGGTCATTGAACCAGTATCCTTGTCCTACTTCCTCCCTTTTTCTAGCCTCTCTTGGGTCGGGGGGCAAGCTCAGGGTCCCCTCCCTTGTACCCCTCTGCCTCCACCAACCTGGAGGTGGGGCCCAGGCCTGTGGGGGTGGGGAGATTGCCACCCACCTGGCTGTCCCAGCCCCCTCCCAGACAGCCCTGTCTCCCTGCAGTCTGGGCGTATCCCCAGACAGGGTGAGGCTCTTGGGGTGGGCCTGGCTCACCTGGGGCTCTCCCCTGCTCCCACAGTGGTCTTGCTGCGGAGCCCGAGGCCCCAACGACTGGAACCTCAATATCTACTTCAACTGCACTGACTTGAACCCTAGCCGGGAACGCTGTGGGGTGCCCTTCTCCTGCTGCGTTAGGGACCCTGCGGTGAGTGGGGCTTGGGGAGGAGAGGTGAGGGGCGTTGCAGTGCACAGACTCTGGGGAAACCACCCACAGGGCCCCACTCTGCTCTGCCCTGTTGTGGGGGCATGGATGCTGGCGGAGCTCATTTCACGTGGGTGGCACAGGGGCCTATTGGGGCACGGCTGCTTTCCCTGTTCAGCAAGACCTGTCTTTTTGATCGTAGTGAGATGGAAATGGCAGGACCTTAGGGCACAGGGATGGGGACTTGCCTGGAGGTCTCCCTGCACCCTGTACATCCAGATAAACACAGCTGCAGCCAATGTCTGCTGCTGGCCAGCTTGAAGGTTGGCCAGGTGTCACTCTCAGTTACAGTTGTATGTGGTAAGAGTTGCGTGGGCCATTGCCAGCCACCACCCCACTGGGCCACCGTTGCAGAGTAGCAGGGAGTGGGGAGCTCTGTCCCTTTGTGGCATTCTTCAGGGCAGAAACCTCTCCCAGTGATGTTTCTCCAGTCACAGTTCATCTGGGATGGCAGAGGCCAGGTTTCTCCCCTTTCTTATAACACACCAGCAGGCAGGGTTCCCGAACAGGTCCAGGTTGGCGATTGCAGCCACGCATTCTGGCGTCTGGGAAAGAGGCACAGAGGGCCGGGTGCAGTGGCTCATGGGAGGATCATTTGAGTCCAAGAGTTTGAGACCAGCTGGGGCGGCACAGTGAGACCTCATGTCTAGAAAACAAAAAATTAGACAGACATGGTGACACATTCCTGTGGTCCCAGCTACTCGGGAGGCTGAGGTGAGAGGATCACTTGCACCCAGGAGGTCGAAGCTGTAGTGAGCTATGATCATGCCACTGCACTCCAGCCTGGGCAACAAAGTGAGACCCTGTCTCAAAAAGAAAAAAGAAAAAGGCACATGGGCCTCAGAGAGCCTCCTTTAAGACTGGTGGACACTGCAGAATCCACGGGCCCATCTGCTTACTCTGAAAAAGAAAAGCCACCACAGTGCCAGGTACCATGGACCCCATGGGATGTGTCCTCACCAAGTCACTAACTGGCCTGTCTCCCCTCAGGAAGATGTCCTCAACACCCAATGTGGCTACGACGTCCGGCTCAAACTGGTGAGAGGGTTAGGAACTGGGCTGGGGCAGGCGGGGGTACTGGGATGGGAATGGGACTGTCCATAGTTCCTCTGGAAGGCCTCAGGGATTCTTGGGGAGATAGTGCTGAGTCCCAGGAACCAGCCAGGCACCCAGGCAGCGGAGGGGAAGTAGACCCCTAGGCCCGGGCAGATGTGGGTTTGCTCAGTCCCGCTCTATGGAGCACCCTTGGGGTGCCCGGCTTGCCCTAGAGGCTGGAGATTTGGTGCTCATGAGACAGTCTGCTCTGGAGGAGAGGAGGGAGAAAGATAGTAAGCTCTTAGAGAAAGCAGTATGAACAACCATGTGACAGTTTCAGTTGACAGCTTGGAAGAAAATAAGGGAGGTGATAGGAGAGGAGCTGGGCGGGCAGGAGGGGGTGTGCATCCATGCTGAGACCCCATGAGAAGGAGCTGGCTTTGCAGAGGCCTGTGGCAGAGCACCAGGGAGCAGGTGCCATAGGTTTAGGCCCTGGGATGGGCGTGAGCTTGGCAGGCTGCGGAGGGAAGGGAGCTGGCCTGAAGGGCAGTCAGGCTGAGCCTGGTACTTGTGTGTCCCCAGGAGCTGGAGCAGCAGGGCTTCATCCACACCAAAGGCTGCGTGGGCCAGTTTGAGAAGTGGCTGCAGGACAACCTGATTGTCGTGGCGGGGGTCTTCGTGGGCATCGCCCTCCTCCAGGTACCCCTGTGGCCCCACATGCCTTCCCCTTGGTGGGGCTGCCCTAGCTTTTCCCTCACCCATCCTCTGTCTTACAGATCTTTGGCATCTGCCTGGCCCAGAACCTCGTGAGTGACATCAAGGCAGTGAAAGCCAACTGGTGAGGCCGCCACAGGCCATGGCCACATGCCTGGCTTACCCAGCCTTGGGGGCCCCCCCGGACCTTCCTACCACACTCGTGATGGGCAAGGCTGCAGGAGGCGTTCCTGCTGGGACTGAGCCCTGAGGGTTCGCCTGAGCCGCTGTGCTGTCCACCCACGGAGAAAGCTGCTGTGCTTCTGCCTGGGCCACTTGTCCTGTGTGCGCATGCTCACACACATGCAGGCACACGTGTGCACAGGGAGCCACTGTCTCGGCTACATTGGGGGTAGTAGGATCTCCAGGGAACTAGGAAAGGGCGCAGCTCAAAGGGTGCAGGCCAGGCGGGGTGGGAGGCGCTGTGTGGAGGGGCCGCCCCTGTTTCCCGCCCCCCAGTGCTGGGACGTACTTTTCTGTGTGTGGCTGTATGGGATGTGTTCCCGGAGCCACTGCCTCAAGCAGCTTCAGAGTGTTCTCTATGAGCTGTGACTTTGAGCCTGCCAGGAACCCACCTCAGCTTCAGTGTTCCAGACTCTGAAATGGGGCCAAGAATTTTCTCTCTCTTGCTTGCCTCTCAGGAGCAAATGGAATGATGACTTTGAAAACCACTGGCTTACGCCCACCATTTCCGAGGTCCTGTCCACGGTGGGGCCTCAGCAGAACTCTCTGGTTGGGGCCCCTGGCCTGGCCCCACCCTGCCGACACGTTTTCTTTGGCCTGGGTGGTTTACATCCTTGAGCCAACCTTTAGAAATTGGTAGATTTCACATGAGTCCAGATCCACAGCTTCTTTTGAAGAATGACCATCTGACTACGCCGGCTCTTCAGTGGCAATACTACCTGGGACACTGCCTCCCCTGTCACCAGGGGCCCCAGCTGGTCCGTTCTACTCACCTAAGTGCCGCCTGACCCTGGTACACTCGGAGTTGGCCTCTCTTGCCTCTGCGGGGTTATTCCCTGCACCTCGAGGCCGCTGCGGGCCGACCTGGAATGCAACACAGGGGCTGAAGGAGCGGGAGGCTGGACCCCGCTCTGAAGAGGGTGCAGCCTGGGAGGGGCGGCCTTGCTGGGGACTCCGGTGGGAGTAGAGTGCCCAGGAGAGGGTCTGAGGGGTGGGATGGGGTCAGGACAACTTTGCAAAAGAAGTAACTGGAAGCCAAGGGACGGGGGAGCCTGTTTGGGGGGTCTGGATGGTTGACTCCTAGGAATCAAGTTCAGCATCTTCGCCGTGGCTGCAGAGCTCCCTGATGTGCACTAGAGGGCGCGCCGGCCCCACACTCCCTGGGTCTGGCTTCCTCCCGCAACCTCTCGCCAGTAGAGCCTGTGCCTGCCTACTAGCCCTTCCAGGTTCCGGGAGTTTGGGAACTTCTCAAGAGCCAGCTGGCTCAGGCTTGGGAAGGCTGACTGCTGCCCTCAGCTCCGCCTCATCAGCTATGCAAGGGGTATGTGTGGAGTTACCCTGCCGCCCACTCCCTGGGCTTGTCCGGAGATCTCAAACTTGGATGCCCCTGCAGCCACATAGATCATATAAGTGGATGAAACAGGCCCTGGAGTTGGGAGCCTGCTTCACTTTGACTTTCCCACTGTTGCTGGAGACAAAAACATCATGATGAGAGAAAGTTCGCACAATCTAGTGGATAACTGCCACTTGAGAGCAATAGAGTGTGGTGTGTCCCCATCTGACGGTGGCTGCTGCCATGTTCAGGTGTAGCTACATGCTCTGATTGCTCTGATGTGGGAATGCAGGCCTAACGCCAGAAATCTGGAGAAGCCAGAAATACAGATTTGTATGTGAGGTGTCCTGATTTTTAAATTGTTGGCAGAAACTAAATTAATTCAGAAATTAAATCTGCAGGCCAAACAAGGTACAGGGCCCAGCTTTGGCCCCATGCCCCGTAGTCCATCTAGGACAGTCAACACTGGGGCCCTGGCTGCTCTGCCATTCAGGGATGTTGGGCACTACTGCCTGGTGGCCGGGGTATGGGCTGTGCGCCCAGCATTGTGGTTCCTTGGCCCCGCCGGACAGTGTCCTGGGCCCCTGACAGGCGCCGGCCGTGAGTGGTTTATACATGTTACAATAAATGCAGCTCACAGTGTCGTGCACGTGTCTTGCATTTTCACTTCCATTTTATCCCTCAAACCACGCAACACCCTGTGCAGTGGACTTTCTTTTCCTGTTGAGGAAGTGGACTCAGAGCAGGGAGAGAGATTGCCCAGAGCACAGAGCTGGGTGGGGCACACCATGCTGACCCCTCTTGCTGGAGTTTTGCACCGTACCTGTCCTGTGTATCTGATATATGTGGGGAAACCTCGGTACTCAAAATATCAACCAATAAGGGTGGTTCATCCATCCCTCGAGTGTGAGTTGAACGTCAACTCGGGCGGAGACACAGAGGCAAAGGGCAGGGCCCTGCCCATGTGCTGCACGCTTGTGGAGGAGCCATGGAAAGCAAGCTGGCCAGCATTTTTGTTAGCGATAGATGCTATAAAGAAAGCAGGAGTGACTGCAGGGGACCTGGGAGAAGGGAAGGGGAGGGGCACCTTCTCTGGGCTGCTCTGGGGGAATGATGTTCTAGGTTTTGGTACCAGCTTCTGTAGAGGCCCTGAAGCCAGGGTGGGCTCTGTGTGAGGGAGCCTGGGGTGGCTGGAGAGGTGGGAGTCGGGAGGGGCAGAGGGCATGAGCACAGAGAGGTGGTGTAACCAAGATATGTTTGGAAACAAGATTGAAGAGATGGGATGGGAGTGATTAGTAGGAGTGGTTGTGGCCCTGGCTGGGGACCTGGATATCCATTCTTCCATCCATCCACCCACATTAACCATCTATTCATCCATCCACTCACCCACACACATTCACTCATCCATCTGTCTACCCACCCACCTATCCATCCACATGTTCACTCATCCATCCATCCATCATCCACTCACCCACCCACCACCCACCTACCCATTCATCCACATGTTCATCCATCCACCCACTTACCCACCCACCCACCTACCCATTCATTCATATTCACTCATCCATCCACTCACCACCCATCTGCCCATTTTTCCACATGTTAACTCATCTATCCATCCACTCACTCATCCATCCACTTACCCACCCACTCACCTACCCATTCATCCACACATTCATTCACCCACCCACCCACCTACTCATTCATCCACACATTCATCATCCATCCATCCATCCATTCACTTACCCACCTACTCACCCATTCATTCCCATATTCACTCATCCATCTACTCTCCATTCATCCATCCATCCACTCACCCACCCTCCCACCTGCGCATGCATCCACACGTTTACTTATGTATCCATCCACGCTTCCATCCATCCATCCACTCACCTACCCACCTACCCATTCATCTACCCATTCACTCATCTGTCCATCCACTCACCCTTTATCCATCCATTCACCCATCCACCCACCCATCCCTCCATCCATCCATCCATCTTCATCCTACATCCACTCACTCACCTATCCCCTGCCATTCACTCAGGTAGGCCCTAGCTAGAGGCTAGGGCTCAGACCTGCCCCTGCCTTCCCGGAGCCCAGTCTTTTGTTGGAGGCGGACAAGGAACACTTGCTAATGTGCAATGTATACCTGGTGACAAGGACGTGATGATCACTGCTAAGTGGAGTCTTAGGCTGGCTATGGACACATTTCCTGTCCCCACAGTAGAACTTGGAGCAGTTCTCTGCACCAAAGCGCTCTTACCCACAGATGATGCAGCTTCTCCACTTATGCAAAAAACACAAGGGAGCTTGCAAGGCTGCTCATCCCTCTAGGAGGGTCCCTGGGCCATGGGACCAAGGTCACCTCACACTCTCTGTTAGGATGGGATGTACACTGGTAGAGACAGGTGCACACTGTCTGGCAGCCTGGGAGTCCCCAGGACCCCTGGGCCTGCCTGTCTAACCACAGGAGAGGCTGCCAGCAGCTCCCCAGTCAGCTTGATGGGAGGACATCCTGTGACACCAAGATACTCTACAGAGAGAGCTGGGGGACGGAGAGCACCCAGGCTAACGAGCTCCTTTATCTCTGGGTGAGGTGGTCAGATGGACTGGAGAGGCCAGGCAGGGGCTCCCTCTGGGGAGGCTAAGGCCACAGGTGTCTTGGTGGTAGCCACTCCCAGTAACCACCAGAGGGCACCAAAGTGCCGCCCACGCAGCACAGCGGGCTCAGCCCGCACAGGCAGGAAGGGGCTCTGTGTAGGGTCATTGGGGGCGACCCCTAGAGCCAAGCAAGCCCTTGCGATCGTTCCAGAGACCCAGGGGCCCACCCCGCTGGTGCCAAATCCAGGTCTTACTGCCCTCTGCCCTGTCTTCTCCAGGGAGTGAAGCAAATGACGCTGCCTGCTCAAGGTGCCTCTCTCAGTGCTGGGGGTGGGGGGCGAGCCCACCTGCTGGGGTGGGCGGGTGGTGGTGTCCACCAGACAGAGCTGGAGAAGGGGGTGAGCGTCACTCTCTCTAGGAGGATGAAACAACGTACTTCCCAACCTACACCTCCATTCGCTCTTTCACCAGAGCAACGGAGCATCCCACAGCTGCCAGGCACTGCCGCAGACACTTACGTGAGAGACAAAACTAAGGCCCCACCTCGTGGAACTCAGCCCAGACCAGGGACCAGCCGGCTTTGTCTACCAAAGGCCAAATATAATGGCAAAAACCGCAGCTACTTTTGCACCAACCTAATTAAATCCACTAGGCTATGAGGCCATGCACCCCTTGACTCTGCCTTCATGTTGGAAAGCAGCTCCGGGTGGGGCGTAAGCAGTCAGGTGTGTGGGGTGTCCCTATCACATTCTACTTGTGGACACTGACGGTGAGCCTTGTGTGATGTTCATGGGTCATGAATATCATCCTTCTTTTGATTTTCAACTATTAAACAACAGAAAACCATTTTTAGTTCTTAACCTTTATAAACATAGCTAGCGGGTGGGATCCACCTTGTGGCTGGAGTTTGCAGACCGGGGTCCCGGAAGGAAGGGAGGGGAGCGTGCACAGCGAACATCATCGCGCGAGCCGGCCCTGCTGCGAGGGAGGACACAGCAGAGCAAGCAGGGCTGAGGCAGGGCAGGCCTGGCACTAAATGGGGCGGTCAGAGTGGGCCTCACTGTGAAAGCCAGATGGAGCAAAGACCTTTCATTTTAATTGTAACAAATTTTTGACAGCACAAGGAAAATAGGAACCCATTGTACTTAGAAAATTGCCTGGGCACTGTGGCTCACCCTGGTAATCCCAGCACTTTGGGAGGCTGCAGTGGGTGGATCACTTGAGGTCAGGAATTCGAGACAGTTTACTGTGGCCTTGACTTCCTGGTCTCAAGTGATCCTCCTGCCTTACTCCCAAGTAGCTGGGACTACAGGCACACGCCATCACATCCGACTAATTTTTTTTTTTTTTTTTTTTGAGACAGTGTCTCACTCCTGTTGCCTAGGCTGGAGTGCATTGGCACAATCTCAGCTCACTGCAACCTCCGCCTTCCAGGTTCAAGTGATTCTCATGCCTCAGCCTCCTGAGTAGCTGAGATTACAGGTGTGCGCCACCATGGCTGGCTAACTTTTGTGTTTTTAGTAGAGATGGGGTTTCACCATGTTGTGCAGGCTGGTCTCAAACTGCTAACCTCGGGTGATCTGCCTTCCTTGGCCTCCCAAAATGCTGGGATTTCAGGTGTGAACCACTGTGCCCTGCCTTATACCCAGGTAATTTTTTTTTTTTTTTTTGAGACAGTTTGCAGTGCAGTGGTGTAATCTCCGCTCACTGCAAACTCCACCCTCTGGGTTCAAGCAATTCTCTTGCCTCAGCCTCTCAAATAGCTGGGATTACAGGCATGCGCCACCATGCCTGGCTAATTTTTGCATTTTTAGTAGAGATGAGGTTTCACCATGTTGGTCAGGCTGATCTCTAACTCCTGACCTCGCGATCCATCCACCTCAGCCTCCCAAAGTGCTGGGATTACAGGCACAAGCCACTGCACCTGGCCACACCCAGCCAATTTTTGAAACATTTTGTTGACTGGGCGTGGTGGCTCATGCCTGTAATCCTAACACTTTGGGAGGCTGAGGCAAGGGAATTGACCTCACCTGAGGTCAGGAGTTCAAAACCAGCCTGGCCAACATGGTGAAACCCCATCTCTACTAAAAATACAAAAATTAGCAAGGCTCGGTGGCTTATACCTGGAATCCCAGCACTCTGGGAGGCCGAGGTGGGAGGATTGCCTGAGGTCAAAAGTTTGAGACCAGTCTGGCCAACATGGTGAAACCCCATCACTACTAAAACTACAAAAAAATTAGCCGGGCGTGTCGGCATGCACCTGTAATTCCAGCTACTCGGGAGGCTGAGGCAGGAGAATTGCTTGAACCAGGGAGGTGGAGGTTGCAGTAAGCCGAGATGGCACCGCTGCACTCCAGCCTGGGTGACAGAGCAAGACTTCATCTCAGAAGAAAAAATACAAAAATTAGCTGGATGTGGTGGCACATGCCTGTAATCCCAGCTATTCGGGAGGCTGAGGAAGGAGAATCACTTGAACCCAGGAGGCAGAGGTTACAGTGAGTTGAGATTGTGCCACTGCCCTCCAGCCTGCACAATGGGATCGAGACTCCATTGCAAAAGAAAAAAAACAGAAAAAAACATTTTGTAGGCCAGGTGTGGTGGCTCATGCCTGTAATCCCAGCACTTTGAGAGGCCGAGGTGGCAGATCACTTGAGGTCGGGAGTTTGAGATTGGCCTGACCAACATGGAGAAACCGCATCTCTACTAAAAATATAAAATTAGCTGGGCATGGTGGCGCATGCCTATAATCCCAGCTACTCAGGAGGCTGAGGCAGGAGAATCGCTTGAATCTGGGAAGCGGAGGTTGTGGTGAGCCGAGATTGCACCATTGCACTTCAGCCCAGGCAACAAGAGCAAAACTCAGTCTCAAAAAAAAAAAATTCGTAGTCAGGGTCTCACTATTTTGCCTAGGCTGGCCTTGAACTGTAGGCCTCAAGCCATTCTTTCAGCTCAGCCTCCCAAAGTGTTGAGATTACAAGCATGAGCCACCGTGCCTGGCCTCAAAGACTTTCAAATTTATGTTTAAAGAAGAAATTGACAGAGTCATGGGTTTTATTATACATTCATATAGACAGAGAAAAGGGAACTGCCATTTTTTATCCTCTGGGTTTATATATACATACATACATACATATAAATCTATATATGAAATATATAGTTTTTTTAAACTTTAAAAAAAATTTTATTTATTCATTTTTTTGGGGAATGTAGTCTCACTCTGTCTCCCAGGCTGGAGTGCCATGGCACGATCTGAACTCAGTGCAATCTCCACCTCCTGGGTTCAAGTGATTATCCTGTCTCGGCTTCCTGAGTAGCTGAGACTATAGGCACATGCCACCACACCCGGCTAATTTTTTGTGTTTTTAGTAGAGACAGGGTTTTACTATGATGGTCAGGCTGGTCTCGAACTCCTGACCTCGTAATCCGCCTGTGTCTGCCTCCCAAAGTGCTGGGATTATAGGCGTGAGCCACCTCGCCTGGCCCATATATATAAATACAAGTGTTTATATCTACAGAGTTATCACTTGCTTTTTTAATTGCTACTCTAATATTTTAATATCAATACCATGACAACAATCATCAAGCACAACAACTAATTAGAATAACAGGCATTTCTGATTCTCCCGCCTCAGCCTCCCTCCTAGGTGGCTTTTGAGGTTAAAGGTTTTTTGTTTTTGGCGGTTTTTTTGGCAAGACCTAAAAATGTGGCAAGACCTAAAACATCTCTGATTTCTGAGTATCTTCAAAGACTCCCTCCTCTTTGTATAAATACTTCCACGGACAGTTGTTTTATTATTTAAAATAAACTTTATTGAGTATAGTTTACATACAGTAAGATGCACTCATTTTAAGTGTACAGGTTTTTTTGAGACAGGGTCTCACTTTAACTATACAGTCTGATGAGGCTTAGCAAATGGATATATCTGAGTACCCACTCCCACTATCAAGATAGAACTTTCTGCTGGGTACAGTGGCTCATGCCCAACTTTCAGAGGCTGAACAGGAAAATTTGCTTGAGGCCAGGAGTTCCAGGAAAACCTGGCAACATAGGCGATACCTTGCTACAAAAATTTTTTAAAAATTAGCCAGACATGGTAACATGCACCTGTGGTCCCAGCTTCTCAAGAGGCTGATGCAGGAGGATCACTTGAGCCAGGAGTTGGAGGCAGCAGTGAGCTATAACCACAATACTGCACTCCAACCTGGGCAACAGAGCAAGACGCTGTCTAAATAAATAAATAAATAAATAAAATTAAGGGCAGGTGGGATGGCTCATACCTGTACTCCCAACACTTTGAGAAACCAAGGTGGAAGCATTGCTTAACCACAGGAGTTCCAGACCAGCCTGGGCAATATAGTGATATATCATATCTATAAAGAATATTTAAAATTTAGCCAAGCATGTTGGCAAAGGCCTGTAGACCCAGCTACCTTGGAGGCTGAGGTGGAAGGATCACTTAGGCCCAGGTCAGGAACGCTGTAGTGAGTTGAGGCAGCACAACTGCACTCCAGCCTGAGCAACAAAAGGAGATCCTGTCTCAAAACAAAAACAAAGGCTGGACACAGTGGCTCACGCCTGTAATCCCAGCACTTCGGGACGTCAAGGCCCATGGCTAATCTGACGTCAGAAGTTCGAGACTAGCCTGATATGAACACGGAGAAAACTCATGTCTACTAAAAACACAAAATTAGCTGGGCATGGTGGTGCATGCCTGTAATCCCAGTTATTCGGGAGGCTGAGGCAGGAGAATTGCTCGAACCCGGGAGGCGTAGGTTGCAGTGAGCCAAGATTGTGCCACTGCACCCCAGCCTGGGCAATAAAGCGAGACCCTGTCTCAAAGAAAAAAAAAAGGAACTTTTCCATTATTCTAGGGAGCTCCTCTGACCCCTCCCAGTCAATCTGCCTTCCACCCCTAACCCAGGCAACCATTGATCTGCTCTGTGTCACTATGGATTGGATTTCGTGTTTCCAGAATTTCACATCGATAGAATTATAGGGGATGCTCTTTCATAGCTGGTTTCTTCCACACAGCATGTTTTTGAAATTCATCCATTTCCTGCATGTTTCAGTATCTCGTTCCCAAGGACACTTTTTAGTAACAGAATACAGAACAAGTTTCATGAGTACGTCAATCACACACTTTATTCAGATAAGAGTCTTGGAACCAATTTTATAACATGGAATGGTGGAATGGTATCTACCACTTTGCAGCCGCTGAAAAGAAGAAACACATCCTCTTTTCTTTCTTTTGAGACAAAGTTTCGCTCTTGTCGCCCAGGCTGGAGTGCAGTGGTGCAATCTCCACTCACTGCAACCTCCACCTCCCAAGTTCAAGCGCTTCTCCTGCCTCAGCCTCCTGAGTAGCTGAGATTATAGGCATGTACCACCACACCCAGCTAATTTTGTATTTTTAGTAGAGATGGGGTTCTACCGTGTTGGCCAGGCTGTTCTAGAACTCCTGATCTCAGGTGATCCACCCGCTTTGGCCTCCCAAAGTAATGAGATTACAGGTATGAGCCACTGCGCCTGGCCTCTCTTTCTTGTCTCCCTGAAATTCCCTTTCTCCCACAACATTCTCAAGCTTAATATCAGTTTTCCATAAGCTGCAAAAAAAAAAAAAAAAAAAAAAAAAAAAATCAGGCCAAGGAGCTCAAAACCTAACATATGAAAAGGGAAAAGGCAGAAGGGAATTTTAAACAGGACACATGAGAGGCACATAATGTGTTTCTTGGTTCCACCTGATGTAAATTCCTATCTGTAGCCTGGGCAGCATAGCAAGATCCCATCTCTACAAAAAATACAAAAACTAGCCAGGTGTGCTGGTGCACACCTGTGGTCTCAACTACTTAAAAGGCTGAGGCACAAAAATTTGAGCCCAGATTGAGGCTGCAGTGAGCCAAGGTCACACCACTGTACTCCAGCCTGGGTGACAGAATGAGACCCTATCTCTAAATAAATAAGTTAGTATATGTTCTACTCACCTTCTCACATCTCCCTGATTAATCTTTGAAATTTAGCATAATCTGAAATTACCACTGAGCAGGTGTGGTGCCTCACAACTGTAACCCCAGCACTTTGGGAGGACAAGGATGGAGGATCACTTGAGCCCAGGAGTTTGAGACAAGCCTGGGCAACAGAGTGGGGCCCCATCTCTACTAAAAATGTTGTTAAAATCAGCCGGGTGGCATGTGCCTGTAATCCCAGCTACCGGGGAGGCTGAGGTGGGAGGATTGTTTGACCCCAGGTGTTTGAGGCTGCAAAGAGTTATGATGGCACCACTGCACTCCAACCTGGGCACCAGAGTGAGACTCTGTCTCAAAAATAAAGAAAAAGAAAAAAGAAAGAAAGAAATTACTTTGTTTATTTCTCTGAATGCCCTCGGTCTGCAATTCTCTTGCCTCCGCCTCCCAAGTAGCTGGGACTACAGGCGAGCAGCACCATGCCTGGCTAATTTGTATTTTTAGTAGAGATGGGGTTTCGCCATATTGGCCAGGCTGGTCTTGAACTCCTGGGCTCAAGTGATCCTCCCACCTCAGCCTCCCAAAGTGCTGGGATTACAGGTATGAGCCACTGGCGCCCAGCGGATACCTGAAGTTCTAGTTCATCCATATTAACTGCTGGAATATGTTGCTTGATGTGGATACACCACTATCCCTTTCCTGTTGAGCATTTAGGCTGTTTTCATTTTTCACTTGTATGATCAATGCTGCCATGTACACTCCAGCAGTACACTCCGGTGGTGGCTCATGTGGGACATTTCTCCAGGTGTATCCTAGGATTTGAGCTGCCAGGTTGCAGCCTCCGTTCATCTCCAAGGAGGTTGTCCAGCTTTTACTTCCAGCTGCCTCACAACAGAGAAGCATCCAGTCACCAGGGCCTCCCTTGGCCCCATGCAGGTCCGGGTACCCACCCAATCAACAGTTTTGCTTATTTCTGGTCCATAAAAAGGTTTCAGTTATTTTGATCTTGGCTAGACATTTTGGGGGTCTTTTTTTCCCCCCTTGAGAAGGAGTTTCACTCTTGTTGCCTAGGCTGGAGTACAATGGTGCTATCTCGGCTCACTGCAACCTCTGCCTCCTGAGTTCAAGTGATTCTCCTGCCTCAGCCTCCCAAGTAGGTGGGATTACAGGTGCCCACCACCACGCCCAGCTAACTTTTGTATTTTTAGTAAAGATCGGGTTTCACCATGTTGGTCAGGCTGGTCTTAAACTCTTGACCTCAGGTGTTCCTCCCACCTTGGCCTCCCAAAGTGCTGGGATTACAGGCATGAGCCACCCCACCTGGCCACAAGTGTGTCTTAAACTATTTTTCTGTACTTCTCCTCATCCCTCGCTACACTTCTACTTAGACACCTGCTCCTGAGTCCCAGAAACACCTTCCCTGGTGAGGGAGAGCAGAAAGAGCCTCTCCCTTCTCCCCGCTGTGACAGAAGTTATCACTGCATTTGCACGCAAGGGCCTGAACTGGAGTCCTGGCTGTCAGACTTTAGGCAGACTGCAACTATCTGGAAACCAATCCCCCTCATAGTTCCATAAGCACAATGTTGTGGGCCTCACCCCCAGAACATGTAGAGTAATAATTGGGTAAAAGTGACCTGCAGGAGTGGCCGGGCGAGGTGGCTCATGCCTGTAATCTCAGCATTTTGGGAGGCCAAGGCAGGCGGATTGCTTGAGCCCAGGAGTTCAAGACCAGCCTGGGCATCATAGTGAGGCCCAATCTCTACAAAAAAAAAAAAAAAAAAATGCTGGGTATGGTGGCTCATGCCCGTAATCCCAACACTTTGGGAGGGCAGGTGGATCACGAGGTTAGGAGTTCAAGACCAGCCTAGCCAAGATGGTGAAACCTCGTCTCTACTAAAAATACAAAAATTAGCTGGGCATGGTGACCGGGGCCTGTAATCCCAGCTACATGGGAGGCTGAGGCAAGATAAGTGCTTGAATCTGGGAGGTGGAGGCTGCAGTGAGCCGAGAGATGGCACCACTGCACTCCAGCCTGGGCGACAGAGCAAGACTCCGTCTCCAAAAAATACAATAAAATAAAATTGTTTTTATTATTCTGGCATGGTGGTGCATACCTGTAGTCCCAGTTACTTGAGAGGCTGAGGTGGGAGGATTGCCTGAGCCCAGGAGGTTGAGGCTGCAGTGGGCAGTGGTCACCACTATACTCTTGCCTGGGTGTCAGAGTGAGACCTTTGTCTCAAAAAAAAAAAAAGTAACCCCTGTGGTGTGAGGTGGTGCCGCTCAATTCCGATTCCTACTGCTGGATGGCAATAACAATAGCTGCCCCGTGGACAGCCCCTCTGCTAAGGGATTCCTACAGCCCCAGAGGACTGGAAAGTGGAGTTACCCTCTTTCTGTAACAGGTGAAGAAGTTGAGGCTCAAAGAGGTAAAATTACAAGTTTGGGACTTCTTATTAATGTTTATTTCCTAAGAGATACATCTTTTTTTATTTTAGTGGACATAATTGTATATGTTTATGGGGCACAGTGTGATGTTTTGATCTATGTATACATTGTGGAATGATAATATCAAGCTAATTAACATATCCATCATCTCACAAATGAATCATTTTTCTGTAATGCAAACATTTAAAATCTACTTTTTGCCGGATGCAGTGGCTTATGCCTGTAATCCCAGCACCTTAGGAGGCTGAGGCAGGTGAATCACCTGAGGTCAGGAGTTCGAGACTATCTGGGCCAATATGGTGAAACTCCACTTCTACTAAAAATATAAAAATTAGCCAGGTGTGGTGGCACACACCTGTAATCCCAGCTACTCGAGAGGCTAAGGCAGGGAAATTGCTTGAACCCGGGAGGCAGAGGTTTCAGTGAGCCGAGATCGTGCCATTGCACTCCAGCCTGGGAGACAGAGGGAGGTTCTGTCTCAAAAAATAAATAAATAATTAGAAAAGAAGTAAAAAAAGAAAAAAATATATATTTTAAAAAAGAAAAAAAAACTTTAAAAAATGTTCTTAAAGACAGGGTATCCCAGCTGGGTGCAGTGGCTCACACCTGTAATCCCAGCACTTTGGGAGGCTGAGGCAGGTGGATCACCTAAGGTCACAAGTTTGAGACCAGCCTGGCCAACATGGTGAAACCCCATCTCTACTAAAAATTCAAAAAATTAGCTGGCCATGGTGGCCCACGCCTGTAATCCCAGCTACTCAGGAGGCTGAGGCAGGAGAATTGCTTGTACCCAGGAGGTGGAGGTTGCAGTGAGCATACCTCCCTCACAATTTGCCCATGAGGAAACTCCTTATGGGTCTCAAGATTTTCACCTTAGAACAGTTCTGTCAAATTTCACCCTGACATCTTTGCAGGACAAAGGATAGAACTCAAGGTCATCCCTCTGCTCACCTGAGACAAATGCATATTTGACTGCTTCCTCTGCCCCATGTTTACTTTATCTCTTTTTTTTTTTATTAAAAACATAGAGACAGGGTCTTGCTATGTTGCCCAGGCTGGTCTTAAACTCCTGACCTCAAGTGATCTGCCTGCCTTAGCCCCCCAAAATGCTAGGATTACAGGCATGAGATACCATGCCCGGCTTCTGTCCTGCGTTTCATGGAGACTTCATGACATAAGCATGATTTGTTTTTTATTTATTTATTTATTTATTTATTTTGAGACAGAGTTTCGCTCTGTCACCCAGGCTGGAGTATAGTGGTGTGATCTCAGCTCACTGCAACCTCTGCCTCCCACTTTGAAGCAATTCTTCTGCCTCAGTCTTCCAAGTAGGTGGGATTACAGGTGTGCACCACCATGCCCAGCTAATTTTTTATATTTTTAGTAGATAGGGAGTTTCACCATGCTGGCCAGGCTGGTCTTGAACTCCTGACCTTGTGATCCGTCCGCCTCAGCCTCCCAATGTGCTGGGATTACAGGCTTGAGCCACCTCGCCCAGCTATGGTTTTTAGTTTTTTGTTTTGTTTTCGAGACAGGGGTCTAGCTCTGTCACCCAGGCTGGCATGCAGTGGTGCAATCATAGCTTACTGCAGCCTTGATCTCCTGGACTCAAGTGATCCTCCCACCTCTGCTTCCTGAGTAGCTGGATCACAGGCATGCATTACCATGCCTGGCTAACTTTCTTATTTGTAGACAGGAATTCTCACTATATTGTCCAGGCTGGTCTCAAACTCCTGGCCTAAGCAATCTTCCTGCCTTGGCCTCCCAAAGTGTTAAGATTTCAAGCATGAGCCACCGAGATGGCCACATAGGCATGATTGATTAAATCATTGGCCACTGGTCATCAACTCAACCTGCAGCTCCTCCCTATCCCTGGAAATCTGGGGGCAGGGGCTGAAAGTTCCAACCCTCTAATCACGAGGTTGGTTCCTCTGGCAACCAGTCCTCATTTTGAGGCTATTCAGGAGTCCCCAGAGATCAGTCGTCTCATTAGCATCCATAAAGACACTTATCACTTTGGAGATTCCAAGGGTTTCTGGATCTGTGCACCAAAAACATAGGCAGAAACCATATATGTGTTTGTGTATATATGTATATATATATATATATACGTGTGTGCGTGTTTTCATTTTGTGTGTTTTTTTCTTTTACACTGTAGCTCTCACATCTTACAAATATATATTTTTTATTATTTCATGTTTATATTATAAAAGGAAAATAAAATTTTGGGACCTCAGACTCACTATGCTACAGGGAAAAGTCAAGCTGGGAATGGAGTCACACAAACCTGTCTCCCATTTTTTTTTCTTAAATAGATAACTACAAAGATAAAAGGTGGCCAGGTGAGATGGATCATACCTGTAATCCAGAACGGAAGGAAGGAAGGAAGGGAGGGAGGGAGGGAGAGGAGACAGAGAGAAAGAGAGGAAGGAAAAAAGGAGAGGAAGAGAAAGAAGGAAGGAAGGAAAGAAAGAAAAAGAGGGAAAGGAAGGGAGGAAGGGAGGGAGGAAGGAAGGGAGGGAGGTAGCCAGACCCTGTGGCTCATGTCTGTAATCCCAGCACTTTGGGAGGCCTCCCAGGTTCAAGTGATTCTCCTGCCTCAGCCTCCCGAATAGCTGGGATTACAGGCGCGTGCCACCACGCCTGGTTAATTTTTGTATTTTTAGTAGGGACAGTGTTTCACTATGTTGACTAGGCTGGTCTCAAACTCCTGACCTCGTGATACACCCGCCTCAGCCTCCCAAAATCCTGGGATCATAGGCGTGAGCCACCCTGGCTGGCTAACGTTCCCTGGTTCTTCACTGTGCACATGGTGACAAAGAAAAGGGAAGATGGAGAGATGGAGCCTCTATGTTGAACATACCTTTTTTTTTTTTTGAGACAGAGTATAGCTCTGTCACGCAGACTGGAGTGCAGTGGCACAATCTCAGCTCACTGCAACCTCCACTTACCAGGTTCAAGTGATCCTCCTGCTTCAGGAGTTTCACCATGTTGGCCAGGCTTGTCTCCAGCTCCTGATCTCAAGTGATCCACCCACCTGGGCCTCTCAAAATGCTGGGATTACAGGCTGTGAGCCACTGTGCCCGGCCTCTTTACTGGAACTTTTTATAAGAAATTTTGGGTTTGACTTTTAAAAATCCCTTGAGGAGAAGAGGGCAAGCCAATAACTTGCCACCAGACTTTGCCTTCTGTACCTACAGATTTGGATAAATTCCTGTCATCTTAAGGTGCCCCAAATATCCCAAGGTTCCTGGGACTTCCAGGAAGTGATCCTCCTCACTCACATGTAAAGCTAGGAAACCTGCAAGCTGGGTAGCAGCACAATTGTTCTCAGAAGGCTTTGTAAGCAGTGGCTCCATAAAGTCAACCTTAGTTCCTTAAATCAGATTTTATGAGGCCGGGTGCAGTGGCTCATGCCTGTAACCCCAGCACTTTGGGAGGCCGAGATGGGCAGATCAACTGAGGTCAGGAGTTCCAGACCAGCATGACCAACATGGTGAAACCCTGTCTCTACTACAAACAAAAAGTAGCTGGATATGGTGGCTCATGTCTGTAATCTCAGCTACTCTGGAGTTTGAGGCACGAGAATCACCAGGAGGCGGAGGCTGCAGTGGGCCGAGATTGTGCCACTGCACTCCTGCATGGGCAACAGAGCAAGACTCTGTCTCAAAAAAATAAAATGCACAATGTTCTCAAATATTACATTCCAGTAAAAGACTTGGTGATATAAACAATGTTTCCAATTGTGCTCTGTTATAAGGAGAATAAATTCATATGGAACTAATACAAATGTATTAGTTTGTGTACAACTATATTCCATGAAAGTAAGAACACCCCATAAGAGTTTCTGAATTAATTCTGGAGGGATCAAGTAGGAAAATAAATATTTCATTTATCTTTTCTTTTCTTTCTTTTTTGAGAAGGAGTCTCACTCTTTCACCAGGTTGGAGTGTAGTGGCACGATCTTGGGTCTCACTGCAACCTCCACCTCCTGGGTTCAAGAGATTCTCCTGCCTCAGCCTCCCAAGTAGCTGTGACTACAGGCACACACCACCATGCCCAACTAATTTTTTGTATTTTTAGTAGAGATGAGGTTTCACCATGTTGGCTAGGATGGTGAAAAAAGCTAGAAGAGAGCTGGGTGTGCCCCTCAGAGTAAGGTTCCACACAGGGGTCTGGCTGGTTCCTGCAAATTGGACTCGGCACTGAGAGTAGATAGGTCAGCCAGCCTCGGGGAGGAGATAGTCCAGATTGCTGGGCCAGTTTTCTCATGGAGCCATTGAGAAAGCCCTTAAATAGCTGGGAAGAGACAGTCTGACAGCCACAGAAGGGGCCATACTGCCCTTTGGGCTTTTAAGATGTTCTTTTGAGGAATGTTCAATTGGGACACAAATAAATAACCTTATGTTCTGAAGCCACTCTGGACAATCTTTCCACATCCCTCCTCCTCAAAACTTCCCGTCATTAAGCCTGGAGTCTTTTTTTCCCCCAAGTCTCTCAACAGGAGACTAAATCATGATCCAATGGCCAGGAATTGATGTGTCTTTATTTCAGTCTTTGCTCAGATTTCCCTTGTCTATGCCCTTAGGCCCTCTCTGAGGAAGACTAGAACATCCTAGCAATTTGCTTCTGGCTGGGGCCAGCACACCATGCAGAGCCATCTGCAAACTGGGCTTTGGATTTTTCTTCCTTAGTCAACTCGTCATTACACTGTTCATGAAACCATTGATCCAGGTTGAAGGATGGAATGGAGAAGAGAGTGGCAGGAGAGGAATGTAAGTAATTTGCTCAGGCTACTGCTTGTCCTTCAGGACTTGCTTGGACCCAACCCACACATGTCACTTCCTCTTGAAGACAGGGTGTTGCTGACCACCTCTGATTTTATGGCTGAGTAGATCAGATAAAACTCAGTTCAGGTCACATGGTCACCTGGTATGCCAGGATCAGGCATCCAATTTCACTGGACCCCTGAAGCAAGCCAGGAGCTATTTCTAAAATGGAGAATAACTATTTGCTGAAGGAAAGCATAACTGCTCCAAAATCCAATGCTTGAGTATTAAGGCCAAAGTCAGAACTATTTATTCTGCAGCTTGGTCCAGTAAGAAAATTTTCTCCTTTTATATGATCCCGCCTTAAAGTTGGCAGCTTTCAAGTGACCCACTAACTGGTCAAAATAACGTACCTAAATACGTCTATGTTACCTACCAAGTCTAAACAAGCCCAAGCCCAAGTATTATTGCACCTCTTCCTTAGTAGGGAGTGTCATCTACAGCAGCTTTTCCTTCACTTTGTAGGAAATATCTTGACATATCCCAGACTCCTAGGTAGCTTACTGAGTAGAGGGACCCCTATATATTTGTGAGGTTTATTATCCATCCTCTTGCACATACATCATGCCTTACCAAGTCATCCAGGATATCTGTAATTCCCTTTTCTTTCTTTTTTGAGATGGAGTTTTGCTCTTGTTGCCCAGGCTGGAGTGCAAAGGTATGATCTCGGCTCACCACAACCTCTGTCTCCTGGGTTCAAGCAATTCTCCTGTCTCAGCCTCCCGAGTAGCTGGGATTACAGGCATGCACCACCATGCCTAACTTTTGTATTCTTAGTAGAGACGGGGTTTCACCATGTTGACCAGGCTGGTCTCAGGTGATCCACCTGCCTTGGCCTCCCAAAGTGCTGGGATTACAGGCGTGAGCCACCGCATCCGGCCTGTAATCCCTGTAAACTGGCAGGGTGCAGTGGCTCACACCTGTAATCCTAGCACTCTGGGAGGCTGAGGTAGGCGGATCACCTGAGGTCAGGAATTTGAAACCAGCCTGGGCAATGTGGCAAAACCCTGTCTCTACTAAAAATACAAAATATTAGGGGTATGGTAGCACGTACCTCTAATCCTAGCTACTCTGGAGGCTGAGGCATAAGAATTCCTTGAACCCAGGAGGTGGAGGTTGCAGTGAGTTGAGATTGTGTCACTGCACTCCAGCCTGGGTGAAAGAGTAAGACTCTGTCTCAAAAAAAAAAAAAAAAACCCTGTAAACTAAGTGGCTGTGTCCAGAGAGTGACAAACCCTGAAGCAAGACAGTGAAGGTTTACTGCTGCCCCTGTCAGATCAATGCAAATGACTCCTGGTGTTTGGTACAGAAGAATAAGCATTGACCAGCTCTCGTTGCCTATTAGAGCCCAACAACTGTGCTGATCTGTCCCAAGAAGGACCACATCTGGAACAGTGCCTGCAGTTGGGGTTCTTACCAGAATAAATAAGTTTATCATAATGCTCTGTTATTCTTCAAGGCCATCTCTCTTCTATTCTGGCCAAACTGAAGAGGTAATGGTGCTGTGATGGGACTCACCCTACATCTTTCAAATCTTTGATAGTGGCATTAATCCCTGGGTGAGATAAGGTACTATTTTTTTTTTTAGACAAACTTTTGTTCTTGTTGTCCAGGCTGGAGTGCAACGGTGCCCTCTTGGCTCACCGCAACCTCCGTCTCCTGGGTTCAAGCGATTCTCCTGCCTCAGCCTCCTAAGTAGCTGGGATTACACTCATGTGTCACCATGCCGGAGTAATTTTGTATATTTAGAGACGGGGTTTGTCCATGTTGGTCAGGCTTGTCTCGAACTCCCGAGCTCAGGTGAACCATCCGCCTCAGCCTCCCAAAGTGCTGGGATTACAGGCGTGAGCCACTGCACCCCACAAGGTACTATTTTTGATTTATTTTCTTGGTAGTTAAGGAGTGCTCCAGGGCCTTCCATATAGCTCCTCCTTTCCAAATGCCCCTGCCCCATGGGTTAGGAAGCCAATGTCAGGATTCTGCCCCTGTTGATACCAACAGCAACTCTCCATATAACCACAGTTTCAAAATACATAGCCCAGGAATGAGGCAGACTTCACGCAACACTTTTACTTTTTTTTCTTAAGGCTACTCAGGTGCAGTAGTGAGAAGGGAGGAAAGAGTAGAACAAGGAGCTCGATCTGTAACTGACTGTGAACAATCAAGATAACTCACTACCTTCGGACCAGCCAAAACTTTTACTTTTTAAAATCTGTGCCATGTGCATGTATTATGCAGTATATTCACAAAAAGAAAGGAGGGGGTAAAATCCCATTTTTAATAATTAAATACATAATATTAAGTTTTCTTAATTCTCCTTTGTTTACCACTCCAAAATCCTCTCCTGCACATACTACCTTTCTGGAAACACCTAGTCATCTCATCTTTATCACACTGGTTGTGCTATGTACCTACATGTCCACCTTCCCCATCAGACTCAGGAACAAGGAGTCGGGTCTGAGTGCCGCTGTCCCAAGCACAGAACGCTGGACTCCCAGTAGACCATACGTTGTAAATAAAGACCTTCGTCCCTTTCAACTCAGGCCGTCCACGAGCCCAGTTCTGACTAGATGACGTACAGCAACCTTTTGCGGGCCTTTATGGTGCCTCAATCGTTCTCCCCTGCAAAATGGGAATGATCTGTACCTGCCTCGCTGTGCTGTTGGAAGAGGGAGTCAGACGACGGCTGTGAAAGTACCATAACACTACATGCACTCATCCATGAATTCACTCATCCATTTAACAGGCAATTATTAAGTGCTAGGGTGGTGCAGCGCTTTTACCATCGCGTTACGCGTGTTCCTCCGGCTGGTCGCATCCTTCCCATCCGGCATAGGGGGAAAGGGCGTCTCCCCACCAGGCTTTTCTCCCACAGAACTCCGGGTAGTGACCTTATTCAAAATGGCGCAGGCGGCCTCGGGGCCTAGTGCGGCGGCGCGGACTCCGCGTACCCTCTGACCTGTTGGCAGCAGGCGGAGGGGGAGCCGGACGCCGCCATATTGGCTGTTGTCCTGGGAGGGGAGCGGCGGCGGCGGCGGCGGCGGCGGCGCGGCGAGTGGAGCGAGGGAGCGGCGCGAGCGGCAGCATGACTCGGAGGCGGAGCAGGCCGAGCGGCGGCGCGGGTAGGCGCGAGCGGGTTCGGGCCGCGGGGCCGCAGAAGCCCCAGGCGCCCGAGCCTCCGCCGCCGCCGAGCCTGGAGGCGGGAGCGGGTGCAGGTCCCCCGGAGGCGCCGGCGGAGCCCGACCGCGACGGCCCCAGAGAGGACGACGAACCCAGCCTGGTGCCCGGCCCGCAGGTAGGAGCGAGCGAGGCGACTTCGGCGGCTCGGGCGCTTTCACCTCCCCGGAGCGGGAGCGGGAGCGGGGCGGGGTTGGGGATGGGCCATCCTGCCGCGGCTGGGGCAGCAGCCTTCCCCCGGGTCCGGCGCCGACTAGGCTGAAGCTGCTCCCCCTCCCCGCCGCCTCCGGGCCGCCGCGGAGACTAACGTTCTGGCAGCACACCCACATGGGACCAGGCTGTGACCCCGAGGCCGCAGCTCCGCTGTCGGCCGCCACCTCCCCCCGGGCCCACCTGCTCCCTCAGCCACAGGCCGTCTCGGGGCTCTGGGGCTCCCCCGGGAGCGGCTCCACTCCGTCCCCCTGTACCGCCTGCAGCCGCGGCCCCCTCAGCAGCTGTGCCTCCTGGCGCCTCCTCGCCATACCCAGCAGAGCAGTTGGAGCAGACAGCCGGGCTGCCCGGAAGACTTTTTGGTGGGGCGTCTGCACTGAGGTGGACACCCAGCAGAACCTGCCATTTCTCCCCTCCCCTGGCCCGCAAGGCAGCCCGCCCCGACCCTCACATCCCGGGTTTGGAGAATCCTGCTGAGTGTACAGTGGGAGGATTCTCCAAAGCTTCCAGCTTGCCTCCTGGAAGAAGGTCACTTTGTTTTGAGCAAAGGCGATAATGGGAGGTACCCTGCCAGTGTTCACTGAGAGGCGGGGGTGACACGGGCTGTGGTTGCTCTGGGAGGGTTGTGGCACTCGGGGCTGGGTGGCTCTCCCCAAGCTTGCTCTGACGAAAGAGTTTTGAGTTGGTCTTTTGGCTGAGCCTGCCCAGGAAGGCAGGCTCCTGCAGGAGTCTTGGAGGGTCGGATGCGGCGCCGGATGAGGATGAGGCGTGGCGGAAGATGCGTTTGGCTCTGCAGACACTGCATCGGGCAGCAGGGGACTCTGGGAGGCTGGTGCAGCCAGAAGGCATGGCTCTTGACAGCCTTCTAGTAGAATCTCTGGAATTGTGCATGTGAGTGGGGTTGCCGTTTGGGGTACCTTCCCACAAAGCCTCCCCTGACCTCCCCAGTTGCGTCAGGTTCCCCCTCTGTGCCCACAGCCCTCTGTGCCTCCCTCTGGTATCGCTCCCCTTTCTGTGATGAAACGTTCTGTTGATATGTCTGTTACCTACCCTGGACTGTGAACTCCCCAGAGGCACAGGCTATGCCATCTGTCTCTGATTCTCCACGCCTCGTCCAGGACCTTGCTAACACCGAACAGAAATAACTAGGTGAATGAGAGAGAAAATGAATCAGTCCAGAACTTGTACTTATTGTAACCCAGTTTTCATGATGATTTCCTTTGTGTCTCAGATCACAATAAGGTTTTTAATTAATGAAAATATCACCACTTACTGAGTGTCAGAAGCTCCGCCTTCACCCCATCCCCATCTCCTATCCTAGGCAGACACTCCCCAGTTTGGAACCCGGACCCCTACTGGGTCTAGCTTCCAACCCTGAGGCCTCTTCTCCCACCAGCCTACTCTGGACCCTTCTGGGAGTGCTGTTGTCCTAAAAGGGAGAGTGGGAGAAGGGAGAGCGGGGAGCTGTTGTCTCCTCTTCCCATTCAGCAGACCATAGAATACTTGAGAGTCTCTGCCACATAGAGATGCTAAAAAGCTTGGATGATGGCTCAACAATTCAGTTTTTATTGAAGACACAACTTTGCCAAGAGCTCTAAGCTTCATTAATTTCTTTGACATCTAGGTTCCTACCATATTCTTATCTACTCCACTGCTTGACCTGCTTCATTCCTTTGTGCTGGGCACTTAACATACCTTACTTCTAATCTTCCCACCTCCCCTGTATTTCTCCTCAGCTTTTAGCACAAACATGATGAATTAACTATTAATGTGATTGTGAACTCTGCGAGTTCAGGTGCCATGTCAGTCACCATTGTACCCCTGTGCCTGGTGGTTAACAAATGTTGATCAACAAACTGGAGGATATAAATATTATTACCCCATTTTTCAGATGAAGAAACAGAAACTCAGAGCAACTAAACATTTGCCCAAATGACTCCAACTATAGGTGTCAGACAAAAGAAAAGAAAAGGACTTTTATGTACTTTAGGGGATTTTTAACAAGGCTTTTTTTTTTTTTAACTACAGCCACAAAGAAGGGAAACAAATTGGTAAATTCAATTCTGATTATGCCCCACTTTTACTGGGGGTGGGGTCTGGAAGCAGGCTTTCGTGCCATGATGCAAAGCACCTAGTATAAGATTAGCATTCCGTGGGAGCCAGAGTTCCTCACCAAAGACATTCCTATAGGCAGAACAATGTCTTTGGTGAGGAGCTCTGGCTCCCACTGCCACTCATAATCCTGTCTTTCATATACAGAGTGGCTAAGGAGGTGAAATTCAGTGTCATATACCAAACTGAATCCAAAGGTGACATATAAAACCACTTCTAGTCCACAGGCTTGTTAGGCTCACACATTGTTTGGTTTCTGTTTTTGTTTTCATTTGAGCCAATATTTTACAGATCAAAAGGTTTTCTACACATATTTTGGGCTCTTTTTTACACTAAAGATATGGTGATGCTGGGCCCACTTTTCCACAAGGCACTCATCAGTAATCTCTGAGTAGCGTTTGGCCCCTTTAGGTAGCATATGCTTCTTAGGCCTCTTCTGGTTCTCTCCAGGCCCTTTCACTCATTTGCATAACCTGTACACATTTAAAGCAAGACCTTGAGTTTAATTGGGATCCCAAATGGCTTAACTTTCAATTTTTTCAGGCCACTAAACCACATTGATCTGTTCCCTAACAATCCAAATCCTTGTTTACATCTCAAGAATACTGAAACAGTTACCACCTTATTAGCAAAGGAAAAACAGCAACAACAACAACAAAAAACAACTGAAAAAGCAATTGAAGGAGGCAGTGGGGAATAGTGTTTAGAGACTTGGATTGAATTCCCAGCTCAGCCTCCTAGCTTTGTGACTCTGGGCACATTGCTTCTCTCTGACTCCATCAAGAACTTCACAAGAGACCTTGGTGGCTCACACCTGTAATCCCAGCACTTTGGGAGACTCAAACAGGAGGATCCCTTAAAGCCAGACGTTTGAGACCAGCCTTGGTGACATAGTGAGATCTCTGGCTCTATAAAAAAATAAAATCAAAACTTAACTGGGCATGAGTGCACACCTGTAGTCTCAGCTACTTGGGATGCTGAGGCAGGAGGATTGCTTGAACCCAGGAGTTCAAGTTACCCAGGACTTCAAGGAACATGCCACTGCACCCCAACCTGGGGGACAGAGTGAAACCCTATCTCCTTCTTTAAAAAAAAAAAAAAGCCGGGCGCGGTGGCTCATGCCTGTAATCCAAGCACTTTGGAGGCCAAGGTGGGCGGATCACCTGAGGTTGGGAGTTCAAGACCAGCCTGACCAACATGGCGAAACCCCATCTTACAAAAAAAAGGAAAAATAATAAGAAAAAAAGAATAATAGTCTGGACATGTGGCTCAACACCTGTAATCCCAGCACTTCGGGAGGCGGGGCAGGTGGATCACCTGAGGATGGGAATTAGAGACCAGCCTGACTGACATGGAAAAACCCCGTCTCTACTAAAAATACAAAATTAGCCAAGCATGGTGGTGCAGGCCTGTAATCCCAGCTACTTGGGAGGCTGAGGCAGGAGAATAGCTTGAACTTGGGAGACAGAGGTTGTGATGAGACAGGATCTAGCCATTGTATTCCAGCCTGGGCAACAAGAGAGAAACTTCGTCTCAAAAATAAAAATAAATATATAATAATACTTCACAAGAAAAGCAACCTATGTAGCAGCTAGTACATAGATAGGTGCCTCACCTAAGAGTTAGAGGTGGCAGGAGCTGTGCCAGGTGGCCATACAAAGCCTTAGTGTTCTGGTCTACTAGCTCTGCCCCTATCTTTCTTCTCTCTTGGACCACTCAGTTTGTAATCCAGGTAAACACTCAGTAAGTCCCCAGGAGACTTGCTAGGATGTAAACCAGCAGTTGGTGAGGAGAGGTGAGCTCATCCTACCCTTCCCCACCTTTTGTTCCCCTCCACATCATTCTCTGGGACTTTGCCCAGTCTAGTTTAAAGGGACACTAGAGATCCATTTCTCCCACTGCTCCCTCAAGAAATTGGAGCAAATGATCAGTCAGTATCTTTAATAAAACCATCTCATTATGTTTAATTCACTCAGCAGTTACCAAAACAACTTCTGTGTCAGGACCTTTATTTGGGGTGAACAGATGGATAAGATAGTCCCTGTCTTTGGAGACCTCCCCCTCAGAATCACTGCCTGCCCAGTCTGTACCTCTTCCATTGCCAGAGGGAGGAAATGATACTGAGTGGATCCCTGCCACCTCTGGTTCTTTGCAAGCCAGTAGAGACTTGCTATGTAAAAATGTCAAAAGACCTTTGAAAACGAAGACTTACCCACTTGGGATTTTATTTTATTTTATTTTTTAAATTTAGAGAGAGGGTCTTGCTATGTTGCCCAGGCTGTCCTCAAACTCCTGGACTCAAGTGGTACTTCTTCTTCAGCCTCCAAATAGCTGGGACTACATGTGCATGCCACTGCACCCAGCTGAGTTTAAAATCTTTAATTTCTGATATCAGATAGATGACCCTAACACCTTTACTTACCTCATCTACAATTTTTTAGAGCAGGGTCTATATTTTAATTCATGTATTGTGTGTGGTCCTTATGTACTCAATACATGGCTGTTAAACTAAATTATAATAATAAGTAAGGATTCTACCACTTTGTTCTTATCTGCCCCCCCCCCGACAACTGGGCCAGGCTGGCAGTTATTCAATCATTTAGGACAGCCATTCTCATGCTGTGATGCCCAGTCTTACTCTCACATGGCATTTAGTGTGCAAATGCTAACTGATCCCAGCTCTGCCAGGCCTGGGCTAGCTGCACTTGCAGAAGTGAATCAGACATAGTCCCTTACCACAAGAGGCTCATAGTCTAGAGAATATGTGTATAGTAATTGCAGTAATGCTAGAAGGAGGTAGAGCATCGGCTCCCTCTGAATAAAGGTTCAAATCCTGGACCCTATTTAAGTAGCCTTTGGAAGTGTTTCAGCCTCTTGGTTTGTCTTTTTATGTATTAAATGACAATCCAGTCTTACAAGGTTAGTGTTAGGGTCTAACAAGTGCTGTATGGTTAACACAATTGGTAGCTACAAGTATTGTAGATATTTGGTGTTGGGGTTACCCAAGACATAACCTAGAGGAAGATGGGTCAGAGAATGCTTCTCAGAGCTGAGTCTTCAAGGTTGTATAGAAGTTCTTCTGAGGACAAGGTGGGAGAAAGGAGTCTAAACAAAGGAAGGCACTTATACAAAGACCCAGGGCAAGTACCACTCATTTGGAGAGTGGGGAGAGATCAGGCTGAAGGGGCTAGCAGCGTTCTTGAAAACCACACCAACAGGTTTGGGCCTTATCCTGTAGGTGGTTAGGAGTCAAAAGTTTTAAGCAGGAAAGAGAACATGATGTGCTTCAGTACATTCTCTGATAGCATGTGAGGAAATAATTCTCAGTGGGAGAGACAGCTGTGATTGCTTGATTCCACCTCTCCCTTGCCCCAGCCTAATAATCATCAGATCCCCTGTGCTTTGCTGGACCCTAGCCCAGACTTACAGAATCAGTCTCCAGGTCTGGATCCCAGGTATCTATTGTTGAATTGCCCCAAGTGACTCTGATATTTGGCTGGGTCTGAGAGCTGCTGAATTGAGGGTGTCAGGAGGATCTTTGAGGAGACCTAGGGACAATAGGCTTCCCAGAGAGAAGCTTTCCTGTAAGCAAGAATAGAAACAACCTTAGTTTAAAACAACAAAAAACCCTCCCCCAGTTCTGATCTATTAATGATATTTGCCAACTGCTAATCTTCCATTGTGTATCCAAACACTAACCTGTGCCTACTCTGTGCTAAACCTCTGCTGAATGACTGCAATATAGTGACTTGTGGGACACAGGCTCTGCCCCTGAAAAGCTCACAGTATTGTGGAGAGGACAGATCTTACCCACTAGGATATATATGATCAGCTCTATTCTAGAGATATGTTTTTAAACAAAAAAGTATTAGGATATCCCAGAGCAAAGCCAAGTTCATTCTTCCTATGGACTTAAGAGGATGTAACACCCAAATCAGCCTAAAAAAAAAGAGAAGAAAGAGCCAGAAGAAACAGGATATGTGAAGGTGTGACTACTTTATGTATTTCGTCCTTCTTGGCAGGATGTGCAGAAGCAGAGAAGGACTGAGGAGAGGCATGCTACATCTTGGGAAGGGCCCTGTGTTTGTGCCTTTGGTTCTGTGCCTATGCACCTGCCTTCATCCTTCAAACTCTGGGTGGCTCCGAGCGCAGTAGCTGCATGGTTGTGCAGCCTGTGGGTCAACATGATGCTGTCCGTCTCCCCTTCATTCCTCAAAGCCCATTAGCTCTGTCTGTTGTTTCCCCCTCCATTCTTAGCATGCTTAGCACAAGTGGGAGCTATAAGTAGATCTATCTACTCTGAAAAGTGATGTAGGGAAACTAAGGCAGAAAGAAGGGGCTGGTAGAACTGCAAACACGGAAGGTTTTATTAGGAAGTTATAGTCAGAAAACATGGAGCTGGGGGTTCAAAGAGGCCTTGAAGTCACTTGGCTAGTCCTCTGTCCTTTGCTTCAAGAAGTAAATTTGGTTTGGGCAAGTCTCAGTAAGTTTCCCTGTCATTTCTTCCAGGGCAGAAGAGGAAAGAAACTAACGGGTATTGAGCACCTACTTTGTGCCAGGCCCAGGCCAGGTACTTTACATAATTTATTTCCTTCTTTCCTCACAACTCTGTAAAATGTAGTTTTATTCCCATTTCACAAATGAGGAAATTGAGGCTCAAAGAAATTGAGTAATATTCCAGATCATATGGAAAATGACAACTGGGATTTGAACTCAATTGTGTGTTTCGTCCCCAAAGTTCATGCTGTTCTCCCCTCCATGAGTAACCTGTGCTGGGGTTAGAGTAGCAGAGTGGCAGTTTGACCTGAAGATTCTGGTAAATCAGCGTCTTGGGCCCTCCTTGTGGCTGATTGCACCCAGGAGGCAGTTCAGTGGATGAGCCAGCCTTGTGGGGATATTAAAGCTGAGAAAGTTTTAGGTTTAAGATCACTAGGGTCAGAGAGACTCACTCCCAACTGAGCTTGTACAACCAGAAAGGATCCTCCACTGACACAGTGTGAAACAGCTGTTCTACCTTCTGGAAGGGCCTGAGCCCACAGCCTGCATGGAATTTTGGATAAAAGCTCCTGGGCACTGAGGTGGGGTTGTGTCAGCTGTCTTAGCTCTTGTTAGCGTTAGAGTGGTCTGAGATTCTTCTCACTGATTGCCTTCTCATCAGTGGCTCAGAGTGACTCATAGCATGTTGGGAGAGGGACTGGTTTGGCACTGTTATAAATTCTGCCTTTGTGTTGAACAGCTGAGACATGAGCCATATGGGCTTTAAGCATTCATTTATTTATTCAGTGAATGCATGCAATGTGCCAGGCCCAAGCCCAGCCTAGGTTCCTGGGCATATTTAAATGACCAAGGCCCATACCCTGCCCCCAGAAAGCTCACATTCTATCAGGGATTTAGGGACAGACAGAATACATCTATGGTACAGTTAAGTGATGCTATACTAAATAGAATCAACTCTGCTTAGCTTGACCAGCAAAAGCTTCATTGACTTTTAACCAGAATCTTAGGGAATGAGTAGGAATTTACAAGAAGTAGATGTTTCCCAGCACTTAGTGCAATTGGCAGGAGGTAGGGGCTCTGAGAATGTTGAATGAGGGAATGAATGAGTGAATGGAAGAGTAAGTGATGATAACTATGCCAGTGAGTTTTTCTAGGCTGAAGATTAATCATTTTCTCTGTTTCTGAAAGGGAATTTTAGCTGCTGGTGTTGTCCTCTGCCTGCCTTGGTGACAGAGAGGCTCTTGGAGTTGGGTGCCTTGAGAGTAGAGTGCTCTGATGGGCCATTTCAGAATAGAATTTGGGACCTGTTGCCGGGCGGCTGGTTAGATACAGCATGTGCCTTGGGGAAATCCTGTATAAACATACACAGACTCTGGAGATGAAAAAGAATCCACGGGGTGAATGAGGCCAGGTTTAGTGCTGGAAATTCAATCCAGCTTCAGAGTAGTCCTTGACAGCTCTTTGGTCTGGCAATGGGTTATTCCAAAATCGTGGACAGAAAGGCCAAGCTAGAAAATAGAGTCATGCCCCAAATAGCTATCTTTTTTTTATTTTTTGAGACAGGCTCTCACTGTCACCCAGGTTGGAGTACAGTGGTGCAATCTTGGCTCACTGCAACCTCTGCCACTTGGGCTTGAGCAATCAATCCTCCAACCTCAGGAGACCCTTATGTATTCCTAAAAATTATTGAGGAACCCAAAGAGCTTTTGTTTATGTTGTTTATATCTATTGATATTTACCGAATTAAATATTAAAGCTGAGAAAGTTTTAAAATATTTTATCACTAATTCATTTAAGAGAGACAACATTAACAAAATTGTGTTAACATAAATAACAATTTTTAATGAAAACTGTATTTTCCAAGACAAAATTAGAAGAATGGCCAGGCATGGTGGCTCATGCCTCTAATGCTAGCACTTTGAGAGGCTGAGGCAGGCAGATCACTTGAGGTCAGGAGTTCAAGATCAGCGTGGCCAACATGGTGAAACCCCGTCACTGCACTCTAGCCTGGGTAACAGAGCAAGATTTCATCTCAAAAAAAAAAATTAGAAGAATGGTCTTGTTTACATTTTTGCAAATGTCTTTTCATCTGTCTTAACAGACTAAGGCTGACTTCTCATATATGCTTCTGTATTCAGTCTGTTGCAATACATTGTTTTTATTGAAGTATATGAAAAAAATCCAGTCTCACACAAATATATAGGTAAAAAAGGGAGGGGTGTTTCAGTAGCCTTTCCAGATAATTTCCAGTATTGAATTTGAGCCCATTATCAGTGAAGTCTTCATACTCATTTATATTAAAGTCTATTGGTCAATCCAGTGCTTTGAATCTGTCATGCTTTGGTCATTTTGAAAATAGGCTCACTGAATTTTGTAGATCTTCCGAATGTTTTCCATACCAAAAGATAACCTTTTTTTTTTTTTTTGAGACGGAATCTCACTCTGTTGCCAGGCTGGAGTACAGTGGCACAATCTTGGCTCACTGCAACCTCCACCTTCAAGCAATTCTCCTACCTCAACCTCCGAGTAGCTGGGACTACAGGCGCACGCCACCATGCCTGGCTAATTTTTGTACTTTTAGTAAAGACGGGATTTCACCATGTTGGCCAGGATGGTCTCGATCTCTTGACCTTGTGATCCGCCCGCCTCAGCCTCCCAAAGTGCTGGGATTACAGGCGTGAGCCACCACACCTGGCCTTTTATTTATTGATTTTTTTGAGATGAAGTCTAGCTCTGTCACCCAGGCTGGAGTGCAATGGCACGATCTTGGCTCACTGCAACCTCTGCCTCCCAGGTTCAAGAGATTCTCCTGCCTCAGCCTCCTGAGTAGCTGGGATTACAGGAGCCTGCCACCACACTCAGCGAATTTTTGCATTTTTAGTAGAGATGGGGTTTCACTATGTTGGCCAGGCTGGTCTCGAACTCCTGACCTCATGATCTGCCCACCTTAGCCTCCCAAAGTGCTGGGATTACAAGTGTGAGCCACCGCGCCCAGCCTAAGATAACATTTGTTAATATCACCACCAATTTCATCAGAAAAGTCTTTGGAAGCTGTCAAGCTTGTGATAGATACAAGTTTCAAAATTCTAATGTTCACTTGAAAGTTTGCATTTTATATCACTGACCACAAATACTATCAGTTGTTTTTCTTGAAGTGACAGGCTCATTTTATTCGTTGTTCATTTTTTGAGAAAATGTCTGCTAATACCCAAGTCTAAATAATAAGTCATTCTTTCATTTAAAAAATGGTGTTCCATTCACTTCCTCTTCCTTTGATTTTGTGTCTTTTATCCAGGAAAAATTAGAATGTCCTAACTTAATGCTTCTCAGGCTAAGACAGAAAAGTCTTGGGCTTGATTTGGTAAGGGAAGAGATAATGGTTTTAATGGCTACAGATGCCAGCCCCCTAGGCCCTGGAGTAGACCTAGAGCTCACTTGGCCCCTTCATTGCTCTGGGGATGTGCATGCTACAGCATGGATCCCCTCTGAGTAATCTCACACTCTCTAAGATTCTGGTTTTGCTTAGAGAGTGAAGAAAAATCATCTTGGAGCTTTTTTGAGGAGATCCAAAATCAGTAGAACCCCAGAACTTTTCTTCCCTCACCTTTTGCCTAAGGCTAGACCTGTATCCTCAGAGGCTCTGAAATTTAAACTGAGGTGAGCAGGAATAATTACCTGCCACCCAGGGCTGCTGCATTCAAGAATCAGTTCCATCAGCCTTTGTGATGAAGAAAAATGGTTGGACTTTTCATTCATTCAATCAACATTTACTGATTATGTTCTTTGTGTATGAATACTGTACCAGGTGTTAAAAATACAGCTTGGGGCCAGGCGCTGTGGCTCACACCTGTGGTCCCAGCACTTTGGGAGTCTGAGGCGGGTGGATCACGAGGTCATCAGGAGTTCCAGAGCATCCTGGCCAACGTGGTGAAACCCTATCTCTACTAAAAATACAAAAATTAGTTGGGCATGGTGGCGCATGCCTGTAATCCCAGCTGCTCGGGAGGCTGAAGTAGGAGAATCGCTTGAACCAGGGAAGCGGAGGTTGCAGTGAGCCAAGATCATACAATTGCACTCCAGTCTGGCGACAGAGCAAGACACTGTTTCAAAAAAAAAAAAAAATACAGGTTGGGAGCAGCTGGTTGAAAGTCTGGATTGACTGACTCTTCAGGGCATAAGGTGTCATGAATGCCAGAATTTGGAAAATGGCAGCAGATCACAGTCAAAGGGAACTCTGAACCGAGAGCTGTTCTCTGCCAAAGCAAAAACTTGAAGGAACTAGTGGCAATACTGACTAAATATAACATCTCTAGGGCTTGGGGTTTTCGTCACCCTTTGGCAATTAAAGTGAAGATGAAAATGGCAGAGAAAAGTTCCCAGTTCCACAAGGCATTGTACCCAAGGGCAGGCACCAGGGCCTAGAGTTAAGACCTTATCTTTAGGGGTGACCCTCTCAAACTGCCTGGGCCTGAAAGAAGAACTCAAGTGTACCAGACTCAAAGAGGACAGTGTATAAACTAGTCTTCAGTGTTGACTTAGAACAGAATGGCCAAGGGGCTTAGATAATAAATTGAATGCCTACTGCCTGGATCCCTTGAGCTAAGTGCTTTGTATCTCTAATGTGACTTAATCCTGTGAGCAGCTTTGTGCAACATAGGTGGTATCACTCAATCCTCTGGGCAGCTTCAGTTAGAACTTAATTAGCTTTTCAGGCCCTGTGTTTCTTCCTTTAACTAGGAAGACAACCTATCCTGTAAAGTCACTTCCAGTGATAGCTAATCTCATTTGTTTTGTGTACCACTTTGGCTCAAGGGAGAGCCATGTTATTTCCATTAACTGGGGGCATCTCATTGTAATCCCTAAAGAATGCAGTCTTTTACTCTAATGCGGTTGAGATTGGAACCATTCTGGAGGTCAGGTGGACAGATGGGCCTTTCTCTGTAGGAAGCAGTAATTTCAAGCAGTGTCTCATTGAGCTGCCTGCCAGCTGCATTGCCATAGGGACACCAAACAAATCTGAGTTTGTTGCCACATGCCCAGCTGAGCCCATGCCCCAGGCCAGGCACTGTGCTACACTGTGAGGGACCCAGACAGGAATTAGACCTGGTACCAGCCTCTTGTAGAAAGGACAGAAGTAACAGGTAAATAAATGAAACAGAAGGCACAACTACTGTAACCAAGGTACAGTGTACTAGAAGGAGATGGGAAAGGAGAGGTGAATTACAAGAGGGACTCTACAGGAGAAGGCCTGGAGGAGGCTGGCCTTAAATTGGGCCTTTAGTTTCAGCTACTCAGTGGTAAACATGAGAAGAAAGTGGGTTTTAAGCAAGGGATCCCCATTAGCAAAAGCATGAAATAAAAACAGGCAGAGATTATTTTGGGAATTTAGGGAATGACTTCATAGGGTAGAGATTAAGATTTCTGACAAGTCAGCTTAGATTCATCAGGTAGACTCACGTTCGTGTAAAATGCAGTGACCATTTATTGTCTCCTATTGTTTCTATTGTGTTAATGATTAATACCATGTATTAAGCAACATATATGTGCCTAGCCCTGGGCTAGATGCTTTATCGCATTTATTTCTCACAGCTGACCCTACAGATTAGGACTTAATCCCATTTTACAGATGAGCAAACAGAGGGTAAGTAGAACTAGCCCAGTATCATACACCTGTTAAGTGATAGAAACCAGGATTAATGCCAAAGTCAATGTTGTTTCCACAAGTACTTTGGCACTAAGTGCAGTCACATTGGTTACACATCTAATTTATAAGAATTGTGTATTTGCTTTTAAAAACAGAAAACACACATACATTGTATTATACATTTGAATTAATTGGTTGTAACTACAAAACTATGTACAATCATCCCTCCACATCTGTGGATTCAACCATTTGTGGACAGAAAATATTCAAGGAAAAAAAAAGATGGTGGTGTCTATACTGAACATTTATATTGCCTTGTCATTATTTCCTAAACAATACAGTATAGCAGCTATTTACATAGCATTTATATTGTATTAAGTATTATAAGTAGGCTAGGTGTGGTGGCTCACTCCTGGCCAACATGATGAAACCCCATCTCTACTAAAAATACAAAAATTAGCAGAGCATGGTGGCGAGTACGCATAATCCCAGTTACTTAGGAGGCCTGAGGCAGGAGAATCACTTGAACCCAGGAGGCAGAGGTTGCAGTGAGCTGAGCTCATGCTATTGCACTCCAGCCTGGGCAATAAGACTGAAATTCCATCTCAAAAAAAAAAAAAAAGAAAAGTATTATATGTAATCTGGAGATTATGGGAGACTGTGCATTGGTTATACGCAAATACAACAGCATTTTATCTCAGAGGTTTGAGCATCTGCAGATTTTGGTATCTGTGGGGTGTCCTGGAACCGATCCCCCATGGGTACTAAGGGATAACTGTATATTGTACTTTATAGGCCACATAAAGAATTTCAAGAATAATTATACAAGATTTAAATTTTATGTAATGACTTTTGAACCTAGCATGCAAATGAAATGAAACTTGTAGTAAAGTTACACATCCTGGTGCTTGCCTTGTAGTCCTCATCATGGCAGGAAAAGGAACTCTATCTAGAGTTACTGTGGCACTTCGTAGCTATGGAAATTTTCCTCTTTGCCTTAATTTCTCTGAACACCATCTTTCTCTATCAACCTCCCAATCCTGCAGTTCCCATTACACAACTGTCTTGCTCATTGAAATTTTCCCTTGGCAGAGACTTTAGGCTGTATCTTTTGTGAGTACCACATGTAAAATTTCTGTCTCTCTGATACTCTTTTCTAAGTTCCTTGCACTTCCCAAAATGTTTCATTATGCTCCTGGTACCACTGTTTGGTTCCTTTCTTTTTTGAGAAACTAAGGACCCAAGTCAGTGTAATGGTAACATTACAGATTTGAGGATAACCTGAGGCTAACTCATTATGAGAAAGTAACTTCATGGGAGAAAAATGATGGCATTATCTTATTGGTAGGATGAGGGTGATGTTACTCCTATAGGCCTCTATACAGACACGTTACCCCATGTTGCGTAAGTTTGGAAAGGTATGTCAGTTAACTACCATTGTGTAACAAACCACCTCTAAAACTTAGTGGTTTAAAACAATACCACCTTCTTTTTCTTTCTTTTTTACTGAGATGGAGTCTCACTCTGTCGTCAGGCTACAGTGCAGTGGCGCATTCTCGGCTCACTGCAGCCTCTACCTCCTGGGTCAAGTGATTCTCCTGCCTCAGCCTCCCAAGTAGCTGGGATTACAGGCATGCACCACCACACCCAGCTTATTTTTGTATTTTTAGTAGAGACAAGGTTTCACTATGTTGGCTAGGATGGTCTCGATCTCCTGACCTTGTGATCCACCCGCCTCAGCCTCCCAAAGTGCTGAGATTATAGGCATGAGCCACTGTGCCCGGCCAATGGTACCATTTTCTATCTCTCATGAGTCTGCTTTCGCCTGGGCTCACTCATGTATCTCTGATCAGCTGGCCAATCAGCTGGGAAGACTTCGCTTTCTCCACAAGTCTCTCACATCCCTCCAGCAGCTAGCCTGGTCTTCCTCTCAGGCCATGGCAGAGGGACAGGAATGAGCAAGCCCAGCCATGCATGGAAACAAGTGGAAATGTATACACACTTTTCAAGTTTATGGCTGGCAACCTGTTTGCTAACATCCCATTGGCCCAAGGAAGTGACATAGCCAAGCTCATTGTCAAGTGGGGGCAGATACAAAGTTGCAGGATATAGGAAGCCGTTAATTGGAGACGTTAAATACAATCAGTCTCCCAGTCAGGACCCCTCAATGTGAAAGCAAACCTATAGACTTATATTTTTAAGTCAAGTTTGTCATAGTAGGAAAAATAAAAGTCCAAATAATGACTGTATTGGGCCTGTGCTATGGGCATACACAGGGTAGACACTTTACCTGCTATGCAGTAATGATCCTCACAACAACTCTGCAAGGTAGGTAGGAATTGGAGCCCAGAGAAGTTAAATAACTTGCTCAAGGTCACCCAGCCAATATGTGGTCAGGCAGGGATTAGAATGCATATCTGTTTGATTGCAAAGCCCAGACTGTTTTCACCATACTCACTACCTTTCAGGAGCACCAATGAGAGCCTTACCTTCCCTCTGACACAATTTCCCATTGAGTTGATGCTTTCTAACTAGCTGTACAAAACCCTCCTCCAAAATGGTGCTGCGATCCTAAGGGAATTGTGCGATTCTTCAGAAAACACACACATTCTCCTAAATTGTCCATTGACTAAAAGCATTCTTTCCTTCCAGATGGGGATTGGTCCCTGAGCTACACAAGGCAGCCCAAGAATTGTGGCCACTCCCAGTCATGCCAGAGAAGAAAGGGCCATCTTCTCTTTAACCTTTAAGATTTGGGGATGTCAGGGAATTAGGACATTTGAGCATGAGCTTTGGAGTCAGGCTCACTAGGGTTCAACCACTCACTAGCTTTATAACCTTGGGCAACTCATTTAACTTCTTGAAATCTGTTTCTTCATCTAAAAAATGGGAATAAGAACACCTCGTTTGCAGAGCTGTTACAAGGACTAAATTTAAATTATGTCTATAAAGTGCCTAGCCCAGTGCCCAGCATGTAATAAGTGGCATTACTAATATTGTTACCATTATTTTGAAGGAGAGCCTTTCCCCTCCTGGGAAACCCTGTTTCTGTCTGTTGGACAGGTTCCCCCTGCCTGCAGCCAGCCTGTGCAGACTTGCTGCCTGCTGTGTCACCGGGAACGCAAAGGCTGGGAAGAAGGCCCTTCTCAAAATGGACTGGTGTTGCAGGGTGAGAAGCTGCCCCCTGACTTCATGCCAAAGCTCGTCAAGAATCTCCTAGGCGAGATGCCTCTGTGGGTCTGCCAGAGTTGCCGAAAGAGCATGGAGGAAGATGAAAGGCAGACAGGTCGAGAACATGCAGTGGCGGTAGGTAACCGCTGACAAGGGGTACCTGAATGCAGGAGGGCTGCCTCCCCAAGGAAGTCAGGCTGTTCCTTGTCCTCAGGTGGCTTTTCTTGGGCAGCCCCCATGCCCAGGCACTGAGAAACAGCTGGGCTGCACTGATACAGCATTGGCAGCTCAAGTTCAGATTTGGGGGAAGAAGAGAAACTTCTGGCAGCCCACCGGTCAGTCCCTCCAAGTAGTCGGTGCACAGGATGAGGATCCACCCATAAGTATTGGTAGATCATGAGCCTGCTGCCTTTGGCTCTGTGGCAGCTCGAAAACCAACCAGTATGATATGAAGGACAGAGATCAGTTTGAGGGTCTGAAATGTGCTCTAATTAAAAGGACAGGCACTTGGGAGCCATCTAAGTCTACTGTCTCATGAATCACAATGGCCAGACTTCCCTCGTTTCTCATGTCCCTGCAGATCTTCCCTTTTACCCAGGATCAGTTTAGCTTCAGGACTCCTGGCCAAAAGGCCTTTTCTGTTATTGGCAACTCTCTACTCCCCAAAGGCCTGCAGTTCACAGGCAGTCTCTGCCCCTACCAAAATCTCTCTCCCGAGTCTCCACATACTTCATGTAAGTGGGACCACCACAGCCCTTTCCCAGCAAAGTCCTGGCCCTCATTTGTTCTTGTAGCTGGAGTTGTGTTCATTGTGTTTTTGCTATGACACAGTGGTCTGGAGGAGAAGGGGCTCCCCCAGGAAAAGCTGAGGCAGTAGAGGGTCAGCTCCGATGTTTGCTGTTTGACCATGAGCCTTTTTCCTCCCCCTTCTCCAGATCTCCTTGTCACACACATCCTGCAAATCACAGTCTTGTGGAGATGACTCTCATTCCTCCTCATCTTCCTCTTCATCATCCTCATCCTCGTCCTCCTCTTCCTGCCATGGGAACTCAGGAGACTGGGATCCTAGCTCGTTCCTATCAGCACATAAGCTCTCGGGCCTCTGGAATTCCCCACACTCCAGTGGGGCCATGCCAGGCAGCTCTCTTGGGAGTCCTCCTACCATCCCCGGTAAGTCTCCAGGCTCAGGAGAGAGCCAGGCGCTATAAATGTGGACAGCTGTGTTTTCCTATCCACTTTGTTCAAACAAATCATAAGACTGGTTACTAAAATAAGCAAAAGTGGAACTGTTCTGGTTGAAGCAGGGGCAGCTTAGACCTTGACTATCTCTGACACTCTTTTCCCTACAACTCTGAACTTGAAAAATACTGCTAATAGAAAAACTGCCTCTCAAAGTTGTCACTGGCACTGATAGTTCACATTGGATCAAGAGGGCACCTGATGAGGCCCATCTGAGTAGAAAGTGGAATCGTAAGACTTAGATCACCTGACCCCTGCAGCACCACAGAGGACCTGGGCAACCTTGTCTTCCTAGGCCTCGATTTCCCCACCTAAGGGTTGGATATAAAAGCGCTGCACTTAAATGCCCAAGAGGTTGGCAGTGCACGCCAAAATGATTATTAGCCAATGTAGCAGTTGTGTAAGTGTTCTTTAGATTCTGAAATAACTCTTAGAGACCCAGAGACAAAACTCTTGAGTTATTGGTTTATATATAAATATGACTTACTGTCATACTTCTAAATGAAGGGGCTGAGTTCTTCAAAATGGTGCCACCCCCAGAATTATGAGTGTTGAGCAGTACGTAATTGCATTTATTTTGGTACATAAGCTAGAGAGTCATCAGAACCTTTTTCCCACTTCTCTGAAATCTAGGGCCCTCAAGGGTCTGGCATGCCCTGCTGCTTTGGTACACGTGGCACAGGGGCAGAGCCTGGGCCTGCTACTCCCCTGGCTTCTGCAGGTCATCCTCCAGGCCTGAGGAGCACCTGTGTACAAGCAGATCCTAGAGAGACCCTGAGAGACAGAATACATATATCCTGCTCATGCTACAGAAAAGGCATGGGGCCTTCTGTGGAATCAGCATTCCTAGTACCTTCTTGCTTGGGCCTGGGCTCCTTGAGCCTGCTTAGCTGTGTTGCTGCCCACACAGAATCCTTTCCAGCTCCAGGGTCACCTGTGCTGGGAGGCTCTGCCCTCTGGTCACAGAAGCAGGATGCTGTGGCAGTGAGCCTGTGGGCTTTCCTTCCCAGGTATGGGCTCTCATTCTGACCCCTTTCTCCTCCCTCTGCCCACAGGTGAGGCTTACCCCATGTCGGAGCACCACCAGCACTCAGACCTCACTGCTCCCCCTAACAGCCCCACCGGCCACCACCCCCAGCCAGCATCTCTAATCCCGTCTCTCCCCAGCTCCTTTGGCTCCCCACCCCACCCACACCTGCTGCCCACCACCCCGGCAGCACCTTTCCCTGCCCAGGCTTTAGAGTGCCCTGTCGCTGCTGCCTCCACCCCCCACACTCCAGGACCATGTCAGAGCTCCCATCTGCCCTCCACCAGCATGCCGCTCCTGAAGATGCCCCCGCCATTCTCGGGGTGCAGCCACCCCTGCAGCGGTCACTGTGGTGGGCACTGCAGTGGGCCTCTCCTCCCACCCCCGAGCTCTCAGCCACTCCCTAGCACTCACAGGTAAGTGTGCTGCATGAAGGGCAGACACTCTGCCCACTTGAACTCAGAATTTTGGGAAATTTTTAGCTAACTTTGAGGTGGAAATTAAAGAGTAGACTATGTATTTTCTTTCATTATTTTTCCAATTGTAAAGAAGTATGTGTTTTGGCCAGGCACAGTGGCTCACACCTATACTCTCAGCGCTTTGGGAGGCCTAGGCAGGAAGATCACTTGAGCCTAGGGGTTTGAGACCAGCCTAGGCAACATGGCAAGACCCCCCTTTCTACAAAAAGTTTTGAAAATGAGCTGGGCGTGATGATATGCAACTGTAGTTCTACCTTCTCAGGACGCTGAGGCAGCAGGATTGCTTGAACCCAGGAGTTTGGGGTTGCAGTGAGCATTGATCATGCCACTGCACTCCAGCCTGTATGACAGAGCTTAAAAAAAAACAACTAGTATGTGGGTTTGTTTGTTATGTATTTTGTTTTGTTTTGTCTTTAACTTGGAACAATTCAGAAGTGTATAAGGAAAAAAATGTCCTCACAACCTAAATTCTACCACTGTAGTGTATTTTCACCATGATGTTTCTGTATATAAATGACATAATTAGATACTTGATATACCTTTTGTGTAGTAGTTATTTTTTAACATTACGTCATGATCATTTCCCCAGTTAAAATTCTTCAAGAAACTTTTCAATGGCCATATAATGTCTTACTGTATAGCTCAAGCATACTTTGTCATTCCCTCTATTCCTGGACATATAGGCATTTCCAGTTTTTAACCATGATGAATGAAACTATAATAACCATTCCTGCACCTAAATCTGTTTGAATGAGAAATCATGTCCTTTAGGGAGATTCCTAGAAGTAACTCTACTAAGAAAGGTTATATTAACATATATTTGAAAGAGAATTCTTTGGAATATCTGTACTTTTATGTTATAAATCAGATCTGTGTTTATTGTGTATTTACATTTTCCTATTGGAAAGTCTCCTGTGTCTTGCACATGCTGGGTTGACGGTGTCTGCACAGTCCGCTGCCCGCCCGTGTTCACTTAGCGTTGCCTCCTCAGCATGTTTGTATTGCTGTGTGTTCTCAGCCCCTAGCTTCAAAGACTGGAGAACAGCGACTGCAATTCATGTTATTGTTCCCCAGTTGCTGAGCATTTAGGTTATTTCAACATTTTGACATTACCAACAGTGTCTCTAAAGACATCTTTGCTTAAAGCATTTTCCTCTTTTGGATTTTTCTCATTGGAATCAAGTTCTCAGAATGAAAAAAGTTATCAGTTAAAGGCTGTTTAGGTGTTTTTGTGTGTGTTTTGTGTTCTTTTTGAGGGTTCTTAATACACATTGAAAAACTGCTATCCAAAGGGCTCTCCAAATTGATGCAATCTCCAGTGAGTGCTGGTTTTTCCATATTCTCAGGCACACTATTTTAATTTTTCTGAAATCATTTTTGCAGCCTGGTGCGCTAGCTCATGCCTATAATCCCAGCACTTTAGGAGGTCAAGGTGAAAAGATTCCTTGAACCCATGAGTTGGAGACTAGCAGGGGCATCAATAATGAGACCCTGTCTCTACAAAAAATTTAAAAATTAGTAGGGCATGATGTACATGCCTCTAGTTCCAGCTACTCAGGTTGCTGGAAATGAGGTGGGAGGATCACTTTGAGCTTGGGAGGTATAGGCTGCAGTGAGCTGACATCGTGCCGCTGAACTCTACCCTAGGCAACAAAGTGAGAGCCTGGCTCAAAAATAAAATCAATTTTGCTAATGCAATAGATAACGAATGGTCAGTTTGGAATACATTTCTGTAAGCACCACTGATGATGATTCCTCCCACCATCTTTTTTAATCCTTGGCACGTATTTAGCATCCTTTCTAGCAGCAGAGAGGGCTGCTTTGGACTGCCCTGGAAGCTGGGCACACAGCTCCTTGAGCTCCATCCTTGCTCTCGGTTCCCTTGCCACCTCAGCCTCACCCCAGTGCTGGGACCAGCCCAATGGGTACTTCAGCTGCTCATGACCCAGCCTAAGGCTTCAGCTCTTCCTGGCTTAAATTATGGGATGTTTCAAGCATATGTCTCATTCTTATCCTGAGAAAATATTCTATATTACAAGATATCCCAGTGCTTCCTGAAATTCAGAGGCAGAACAGTACAGTGGAGAGAGTATGAGTTTTGCATAGAGAGAAACGGAGGCTTGAATTCCCTGCGTCTCCCCTGCCTGCACCTACCACGCATCCCTTCTCAGGGCACTGTGCATACCTCACTTTATCCTCCTGTTCATCGTGCATCATTGTCAGGGTCTGTTTGCATCCTTGAGTCCTGGCCACCTGTTGGGCAAAGCATTCAGGTTTTCAGCTTCACTCTCCACCACTGCAAAGTGAGGATAATGACACTTATATTGCAGGATTTGGGGGATGGTTAGAAATAATATGCCGAATCCAGAACCTAGCACAAACAGTGGCTCTTATAGTCTGTGGCCCAGAAGTCACTTGCTTTTCCTCAACTCTGTGCCCTGTGGTTAAGGCAGCTCCACCCACTGCTCCAGAGCACCAGACTCGACTGAGAAGCACCTTAGAAGGTGAAAGGAGACTGACCTCCTGGATAGTCTGATTTTCCAGAGGAGCCATCAGCCCACTACTGGGTTCACACCTATTTATTGAGCACCTGCTATGTGCAAGGTTGTTATACTATACACTGGGACCCAAAAACAGAAGTGACACAGCCCCTGCCCTTGAGGTGTGCAGTCTAGTTTAAGAGACAGATGCACGCACACACCATGACAGTGACACAATAAGCGGAGGATAGAGTGAGGTGTGCTCAGTAGCCTGAGAAGGGGTGCGTGGTGGGTACAGGCAGGGGAGGCATGGGGCCTCTTCTTTCCAGAAGAGCCACATTTGTGTTTGGGATGGGCCTTGAGGGACAGTGCAGGTGTTTACCCTGTTTTGGTGAGAGGTGCAATGCAGTTGGACTGCCTAGGATCTTTGTGGAGTGGGGTAAGTGAAGGGTGGTCTGGACAGCAGGTGGTGGTTGGGATGCTTCCTGGGCTCCTGTGTCACTCTCCCTCACCTCTGGGCCTTCCTCTCCATCAGCAGGGACCCTGGGTGCAAGGGGCACAAGTTTGCACACAGTGGCCTGGCTTGCCAGCTGCCCCAGCCCTGTGAGGCAGATGAGGGGCTGGGTGAGGAAGAGGATAGCAGCTCCGAGCGAAGCTCCTGCACCTCGTCCTCAACCCACCAGAGAGATGGGAAGTTCTGTGACTGCTGCTACTGTGAGTTCTTCGGCCACAATGCGGTGAGTGAGCCTGCCCAGGCCAGAGAGGGCTGGGGGCCAGCCAAGGTGAGCAAAAGGAGCACCCTGCTCTCCCCAGAGGCCCCCTTGCTCATGGTGGTAATTACCAACCACATTGGGGCTGTGTGAGTCCTCGCACCTGCGTCCGCTCGCTTGATTCTCACAGTACATTTGTGAGGTAGGGGTTTTTAAACATTTTGCTACCTTTGCTCTTCTCGTGGTTTCTCTTAAGATTGACTTTTTTTCCTTAGGCGAAAGGAAAGGAAATGGCAGAGAGCTATGATTCTGATGAGTATGTATACGTGTGTAATCCCAGAGAAGTGAACGCTTGGGCGTGATGAAGGCAGAGTGGAAGCAAAAAGGCTCTCAGTCCCCCAAGTGTGACAGCCAGCCGAGGGACAGGCCGTGAGCACAGACGGCGCCAGGAAGGAGGCTCAGATCAGAGGGCATGCTGGCTCTGGCCAGGGGGAGGAAGCAGTGCAGAAATCTCATAAGGTGAAGAGGAGAGGGCTGCCGGTTAGGGTAGAGCAGCTGAGGATAGAAGAAATAAAGTAATTAAATTGTTAGTCACCTTTGAGCTAGGGGTTATTATCCTCATTTTAGAAATGACAAAATTGAGGCTTACAAAGACTCAGTGACTCGCCCAAGGTCATACAGCTTCCCAGTGATAAAGCCCGGGCTCCAACTTGCTTTCCTGGCTCCCCAGTCAATATTTGCCCAGTTCTGCCCTGTTCCCTCCCAGTCCCTTCATCCACTGCCGCCTGGGTTCAGCCTGGCTGAGAGGGTGAAGCCATGTGGCCTTGGTGGCTAATGGTAGAGAGAACAGTTGTCTTGCTTCTTATCACATACTTGGTGCCAGCGGGTGGGAGTGCTATGGGCCTCCCAGGCCCAGGGTGTAATGTCAGCACCTCCCCCTCCCCTAGCCACCCGCTGCCCCGACGAGTCGGAATTATACCGAGATCCGGGAGAAGCTCCGCTCAAGGCTGACCAGGCGGAAAGAGGAGCTGCCCATGAAGGGGGGCGCCCTGGGCGGGATCCCTGGGGAGCCCGCCGTGGACCACCGAGATGTGGATGAGCTGCTGGAATTCATCAACAGCACGGAGCCCAAAGTCCCCAACAGCGCCAGGGCTGCCAAGCGGGCCCGGCACAAGCTGAAAAAGAAGGTGGGTGTAGGGGGAGCCCAGCTCTGCCATCTCTCGTCCCTGAGGACCCTCACCCCAACCCCCAGGACTTCTGGGGCATAAATGATGCTGGCTGCCAAAGGCCTCAGCTTGACTTACTGTTCTGGGAAGGTCTGAATGAGTTTGGGAGGCATCAGGGTCAGGGAGCCTGGGGGCAAATAACTGGAGGAAAAAACGTGTCCTGGCCTGAGAAGCTGCTTGCTGGATTCCTCCAAGCTGAGGACTTGCTTCAGTCAGTCATTTATTCGTTCAGCAAACACTTCTACAAATACTGGCAGCCAAAGTGTGACACAGTTAAGTTTTCACCCAAGAGAAGCTGAGTCCAGTGGGGAGACTGACACAAAACTGGACAAGCATATTAGCATGTGACAAGTACTGGGATGAGGGAAGTCCCCCATCCTGCCTGGAAATGGCTTTACAAGAGGCTGACTATGAGTACAGACTCCTGAGGAGGGCTCTCCTGGCAGCGGGCACGGCACATTCCACAGGAGCTTGACAGCCAAAACTGAGCAGAAGAGAGGCGGGATGGACAGTGTTGTTGAGGGAGGGCCTCCGAGGCCCTGCGGAAGAGCTTTGGCTTTATCCTACGGGTGAGAGAAGTCACTGAGGCTTTTAATCAAAGAATGTACTTGGTCACACCTGCATCCTAAGATTATAGCGTGGCCAAATGGAAGGTAGCTTGGAGGGTTCCAGGCAGGAAGACCTCAAGTTCGATGCCTCAGGCAGGAAATGCAGGCCAAGGGAGAAATGACTGATGGTGGGGCCAGAGAAGAAGAGAGGGATTTTCAGAGGAAGCCGAAGTGATGGGCCATTGATCTGATGGCAGGAGAGGGAGATGGAGGCAGGGATGTCTCCCAGGTGTTTGCTTGGTGACCAGCAAGATGGTGGTGCCTTTCACTGAGCCAGGATGGATTTGCAGAAGACAGTGAATTCAGTTGAGGCATGTTGACTCGAAGGTTCCTGTGAGACATCTAAGTGGAGAAGTGCAGGGCTAGCATTTACCAGCGCAGAGATGTAATTGAAGCCAGGGGAATGAACCAGTCCTCAGGGCTGAGGATGGAACCCGGTGAGCTATTCCCAGGCAGCCCTCCTGCCAGATGAGCCCTGGAGCTTGATGGCTTATCCCTTGTGGCTTCATTACCTCTTCATCTGCATACTCCCAACTGCATCTGCACAGTGACACGCTTGGGAGCTCAGCATCCGAAGAGATTTGGGTGTAACAACCAGCTAATTCCAGTTCCTGGGTGGTCAAACAACCCTAGTGCTTTGGAAAGCAGAAGTGATTCACCATCCTTTTTCAGCCCCAAGGACAACCAGGATCCTTCTCCTGCCACCTGAAGTAGTGAACCAAGCGGTCCCACCACTGCCTTCTGAATGTGGTCAGCACTGTCTTTCTCCCATGCAGAGTCACCCAGCCAGAAAGGTTCAGTGGGCTGCAGTAGTCCCTCTGGCCTTTCCTGGCTTCTTAGGGCAGTGGTTCCCAGTTAGGTCCCCAGAGAGCACGCCCGACAGTTCCCAGGTCTGGTGTGCTTTTCGTAAGTCTGTGTGCCCAGTGTCTCTTCCCCTTTATTGATAATGTTATCTTCTCTCTCCTTTTCTTCTGACAAACTTTCCTTCCAAGGTCAGTTCAGCTGCTTCCTCCTTCATAGCTGTCCTTGGGTAACTTCCACTGTATTCCTGCCCCACCTCATATATCTCGAGGTTCTGCTCACTCATCCCACAACTCACTGCACAGCTCCTGTCTGGCAGGCCCAGGCAGAACCAGGCAGCCCTGCCTTTCCAGACTTAGTCGTGGGGCTGCAGGCAGGAATAAATAGGCAGTGGCAGTATCATGTTGTACAGAGATTGTGGTCATTATCTCTGTAGACAGCAGCCTCCTCCCTTGTCCCCCCCCACTACCTCCTGGACTTCACAGTGTGGCTGTCTACCAAAGCCCAGCTGCCCCCAGTAGCTGTTTCATGACAGCTGCTCCTTCTCTCCTGCCTCAGCGATGGACACAGCCCAGTGTCTCTCTGCTCCCTTTTCCCACTGCCAGCCTGTGGCTCTCTCTCCTTCTGTCTTGGTGTCTTCTGTCTACACAAAGGGGAAAGTCATGGGTTGGCAGTGGGAGAAGGGAGCAGAGGGACAATTAGCCTGCTCCTTTAAAACTGTGCACCCCTGGCTGTGTCATCTGTGACCTCCATACCACTCCTCCACATCCACTGAAGACTCTCCTGCCGCTTTCTCTTCTTCCCAGACCAGTCTGTTCCTCACTCACTTGAATGGAGTAAGCATTGCTAAGTATTGGTAGGAGGGCAGGCAAACTGACCCATCACTCACTCTCTTACCAGTACTCGATTCCTTGCCCCACTATCTTTCCTTCAGACCCACTCAGAAACACCGCAGCCCTGAGTTCCACCCCAGCCTGGCTCTCCCTTTCTACATCTCAAGAAAAGCACATGAGTGAATCTGTGGCACCCAGCCATGTGGACTCCGCTTGCTGAGCTCCCATGTCGCCAGGCAGGCTTCTCATGGTTCCCTGGGCTTCCTGTGCCTTAGCACATCCATTCCCCACAGTCTCTCTGTCAGGCCTCCATTCTCAAACCGCTAGGCCTTACCAGCCCATGCCTTATTTTTTTGGCAAATAACCTCACTTACTATTTCAATGAGGAAAAAAGCCACAGTACAGGGATTCTCCTGCTGTCTTGCCATTCCCACCTGCAAACATACTTTCTTCCTTGTCATGAGAATCACCCTTTTCCCACCTAAGGCCCATGTGGTATTTTCTTGACCCCTCAGCCCAGCCACAGGCTCCTGCTATAGCTTAAAGTCTCTCCTTGCTGTTCCTATCCACATTTCATTGTGTCCACCACTCTCTCTGTTGGAAGTAAAGTCTGTTACCTCTCTCTCAGCCCCTCCCCAGCCTCTTTCCTGTCATCACATCCACATTTCTTGAAAAATGATGTCTGCATTCACTGTCTTCACTTCCCCTCCAGTTAGCTCACTGCAGACTGTTTTCTACCCATACCCTCTCCAGAGTCACCAGTGACTTTTCTGTTGCCAGATCCATTCTCCTCTCCTGTTCCCGTCATATCAGTCCACTAGAGAACATCTGGCATTTTTTGTTTGTTCTCCTTCTCAAGCATTGCCTTTGGCTCCTCTGTCCTCAGCCAGGCAGGAAAGGGCAGGGGGACTGCCATGTTCTCCAGATTTCTTACCTTCCTCTCTGATGTCCTTTTCGTCTCCTTTGTGAGCTCCTCTTCCTCCACTTAACCCTCCTTCATAGGGACATCTGCTTGGGAAAGAGAGATGCCATCTAGAAACAGCCAGATAGTGTTTCTTCCCTGCCCTGCACATCCACATCTCCAGCTGCTACTGGGCACCTCCTTGTTGTGCACATCCCACAGGCGTCTCGGACTCTGCACATCCAAAGTTCAGCTTGTAGTCTTTCTCCAAAGAGGCCTGCTATCCATTCTCTGTTGTCTATCTAGTCAGTGGCACTGCCTCCCACCCTGTTGCCTGAGCTGGAGCCCTGGGCGGTGGCCTGAGAAGTGCATCATAGAGACCCAGAGCAGCGTGCCTGGAACTGGATCTGAGTTTGATGCTTGGCTCTGCCACACTTGCTGTATGACCTTGGGCAAATCACTTAACTCCTAAGCCTCAGTTTCTTCATCCATAAAATGAGAATAACAGAACCTAAGTCATAGATTGTTGTGAGGATGAAATGAAATGATGCATGGAAAGGTTGGGCAGAGTGCCTGGCACGTGTGAGAGCTCGGGCAATGTAGCTGCTATGGCAGCCATAGTGGCCATCAATGTTTCTCTGACTTTTCTCATTCTCTGTCCCTACCCATCACCAAAAGCCCTATCCGTGCCACCTTGCTGATAGCTCAGACCAGTCCACTGCTCTCCACCCTACTACCACTACCTTAAAAGCCATCAGTGGCTGGACATTGCCCTTGGGCACACACCCTGTAGGGCCTGCAGGAGTCTTCACAATCAGCTCCTGCCCAGCTTGCCAGCTTTATCAGCCTCTCCTTTCTGGCCTTCCTGCCCATCTGCCCCATCCAACCCCCACATCCCCTAAAAAATCTGGGCTACAGCTGTACCTCTGAACGATTTGCATTCCCAGAAGCTTTTCCACTTCCAGCCTTTCTGCTTGCTATTCCTTCTCTCTAGAAAATGCTTGTCTCACTGCCTCCAGGATGATCCCACTCCCGCTTCAGTGCTCAGGCTCCCTGCCGCCTCTGGGAAGCACACCCTGGTGACCCAGTCTGGGTTGGGAGCACCTCCTCTAGGTTCCCAGGTCACCCTGTGCTGGCTTCCATGCAGCACTTGTCACTGTCACTCTGAATTCAACAGGCTGTCGTCTGCTGTTGTCTCCCCCAGCAGACTAAAGTCAGCGAGGCAGAGACTGTTGCTCGTACGCTAAACTCACAGGGCCTGCCCCACTGCCTCATAGCCTCGATGGTTGGTAAATGGTCAGACGGAATTGAGAAACATGAACTTCTAAGAACAGGCCTGGGTGTTTTGTCCTGGCTCTCCTAACTTCCTAGTCACTTCCTGTTCTTTCCCAAAGTTGAGGTTTCTCTCCTATAAACAGAGGGTCATGATGCAGCAAAGACAGTGGCGAGGATTAAAAGAGATACCTATGGGAAGTGCTCACCATACAGAGCAGAAAGTGTATGTTTCTGTGCTTTCTCCTCTTGCTACCAGAGTGTATATGGTTCCATGTCAATCCCTCCACACCAGTAGTTGTCAGACTTTTTTTTAGCAGCAAAACTTTTCTGTGATACCTGTGTGGTGCTAGGGGGAAGCGACGTGAAGGGCCCTCGGTCCTCATTGGTCCAAACCCAGGGCCTCTGAGCTCTACCCATAGCTAGAAATGCTATTGCAGCTGCTGCAGGACGAGCTGCTCCCTGAGGGTTATGAGGCCCAGCCTCACCTTCACACATGGGAAGGGACCCACACAGACTCTTAGCTGTGCTCATAGTGACCCTGGAATGTAGAGATACCTCTTCTTTCTAATTTACAAATAGGGAAAGTAAGGTTCAGAGAGAATAAGTGATTTGTCCAAGGTCCCACAGAAAAATTAACCATAGTCCATTGTGGAGCCAGGGTTCACAAAAGATGAGAATAGGTGCCTGCCTGCTGGGGCACAGAGTCACCCTCTTTACGTTGACTCTGAGGTGGTAGCAAGCCCTCATTTCAGTTCCCTAGATCCAGTTCTATCAAAGCCAACTGGCAGGGCCCAGCCTCTCTGAGCCTTCCAGGCCTCACTTGGGTAAGGAGCAGCTCTCGCATCTTGCTGTGTAGGCCAGTGTGGCTGTCTATGGTATGCCACTGGGCACACTCTAGGTGTGGCCTTGATTACTTGAGACCAAGTGTGCAGCAAGTGGCCTTTCTACGGGAACATCGCCCTCTTTGGTAATACCCAGACATAGCATCAGGAAGGCATATGCCCTCCCAACCAGAGCAGTCTCATCTGCCCCCACACCTGCCTCCTGTAAGACCCCATGATGGTGTGGCTTTTTTCCCACCACCCGCAGGGGTGAAGAGAATGCCTCTCTAGTAGCAGTCTTCTTCACATGCATCCCCACTTTGGCTTTACTGCAGAATTATTGTCCCCATTGTGCAGATGAGTGCACTGAGACTGGGGCTCTGGGTGAACAAGCTGTAAAAACCCTACCCTTTGTGGGTGTGACTGTACCCCTGCCGCCAGGACATGCACCTGTGTGGCTGCATTTTGCCCTCATTCCTGCAGGGTAGGTAAGCAGGCTAGGATTTTAAGGCTTTGCCTCCAGCAAGTTTGTGGCAAAGCTGGGCCCCAGGTTGATAGGTCAGGTATCACATTGTGCCTAGAAGTTGACAGGCCCCTGCTGAAACTGCCTCTTGTCTTGGCAGGAAAAGGAGAAGGCCCAGTTGGCAGCAGAAGCTCTAAAGCAGGCGAATCGTGTTTCTGGAAGCCAGGAGCCAAGGCCTGCCGGGGAGAAGCTCTTGGAGTGGCCCGACCAGGAACTGGATCGGGTCAACAGCTTCCTGAGCAGCCGTCTGCAGGAGATCAAAAACACTGTCAAGGACTCCATCCGTGCCAGCTTCAGTGTGTGTGAGCTCAGCATGGACAGCAATGGCTTCTCTAAGGAGGGAGCTGCTGAGCCTGAGCCTCAGAGTCTACCCCCCTCAAACCTCAGTGGCTTGGCAGAGCAGCAGCCTGACGTCAACCTTGACCTGTCCCCTTTGACTTTGGCCTCCCCCCAGAACCACACGTTACAAGCTCCAGGAGAGCCAGCCCCACCATGGACGGAAATGAAAGGCCCCCACCCACCATGGACAGAGGTGAGGGGCCCCCCTCCCGGTATCGTCCCCGAGAACGGGCTCGTCAGGAGACTCAACACCGTGCCCAACCTGTCCCGGGTGATCTGGGTCAAGACACCCAAGCCAAGTTACCCCAGCTCTGAGGAGCCAAGCTCAAAGGATGTTCCCAGTTGCAAGCAGGAGCTGCCTGAGCCTGTGGCCTCAGGTGGGAAGCCAAGGAAGGGCAAGAGGCAGGGCAGTCAAGCCAAGAAGAGCGAGGCAAGCCCAGCCCCCCAGCCCCCAGTCGGCCTAGAGGCTTCCAGTGCCAAGGGCCAGGTCGCTGGCCCCAAGCAGCCAGGCAAGGTCCCAGAGCCTCCCAAAGTAGGCAGCTGTGCCGAGGCTGGAGAGGGGAGCCGGGGGAGCCGGCCAGGACCAGGTTGGGCCGGCAGCCCCAAAACTGAGAAGGAGAAGGGCAGCTCCTGGCAAAACTGGCCAGGTGAGGCCAAGGCACGGCCTCCGGAGCAGGAGTCTGTGCAGCCCCCAGGCCCAGCAAGGCCACAGAGCTTGCCCCAGGGCAAGGGCCGCAGCCGCCGGAGCCGCAACAAGCAGGAGAAGCCAGCCTCCTCCTTGGGTGAGTGCACCAGGAACCGAGTGGCTGACCCCCTACCCCAGCCAGGCCACGGGGTGGAGGGGCAGCCTTTGTGTGTAGGCAACGCTGCCCCCAGACCATAGCCCCAGAGGCCTGGCCATGGGCACTGAGCCCTCCTGGCTGTGTCTTCCTAGACGATGTGTTCCTGCCCAAGGACATGGACGGGGTGGAGATGGATGAGACTGACCGAGAGGTGGAGTACTTTAAGAGGTAGGTGTGGGCTGCCTGCTCTCCCACTGTGGAGGACTCCAGGTCCTGCCCACACTCAAGCCCCGTGTTGTGCCTCAGGCCTCAGAAAGGCCTGCTCCCTTGCCCCTGACGCCTTGGGGAGGCTCGCCACCCCTCTAGGCCCTCTCCCACCAGCCTGCCTGCTGAAAACTCACAGAGCCACTGAGCGGGATGGCATATCTAGGAAGGTACAAGAGACAGAGAGGAGGAGGCATTGCAGGCTCCAAGAACCAGGGCTTTTTCCAGCTTTGTTTGCTTTGTGTCTTCACTTGAACATTCTCTGCTTTGCCTGGGCTGAGGTCAATGAAGCAGTCTAGACCAAGAGTCTAGATGGCCATGAACACACAGCCTACTGATAAATGCCATGGGGTTGGGAAGGATAGAAGGGGTGGGGGCTGGCCAGGAGGCCTTCGCAAGAGAGGTGGTAACCAAGCTGAAACCTCAAGTAAGAATGAGTTGGCCAGATAAAATGAAAAAGTATTTATGCTGGGGGGGCCAGTGAGTACAAAAGATGAGGGTGAAAGAAACACAGCATACAGTCGCCCTCCATATCTGCAGGTTCTGCATCCGTGGATCAAAAATATTCAAGAAAAAAAGCACCAAAAATAGCATTACATTACTAAATAATGTGAATTTTTTTTTAATTAGCATTTTTGGCCGGGCACGGTGGCTCACACCTCTAATCCTAGCACTTTGGGAGGTCGAAGCAGGCAGATCACCTGAGGTCAAGAGTTGGAGACTAGCCTGACCAACATGGTGAAACCCCGTCTCTACTAAAAATACAAAAAATTAGCTGGGCATGGTGGCGCGTGCCTGTGATCCCAGCTACTCAGGAGGCTGAGGCAGGAGAATTGCCTGAACCCAGGAGGCGGAGGTTGCAGTGAGCTGAGATCGCGCCATTGCACTCCAGCCTGGGTAACAAGAGCGAAACTCCGTCTCAAAAAAAAAAAAAAAATACAAAAATTAGCCAGGCCTGGTGGCACATGCCTGTAATCCCAGCTATACTCGGGAGGCTGAGGCAGGAGAATCACTGAAAGCTGGGAGAGAGGCTGCAGTGAGCTGAGACTGTGCCACTGCACTCCAGCGTGGGCCACAGAGTGAGAGTCCATCTCAAAAAAAAAAAAAAAAGTATTTTTACAGGCCGTGGCTCACACCTGTAATTTCAGCACTTTGGGAGGCCAGGGCAGGCGGATAACCCAAGGTACTTGAGGTCCAGAGTTCAAGACCAGCCTGGCCAACATGGTGAAACCCCATCTCTACTAAAAATACAAAAAGTAGCTGGGCATGGTGGCGCATGCCTGTGATCCAAGCTACTCAAGAGGCTGGGGCAGGAGAATCACTTGAACCTGGGAGTCAGAGGTTGCAGTGAGCCAAGATTGTGCCATCTCACTCCAGCCTGGGCAACAGAGCAAGACTCTGTCTCAAAAATAAATAAGTAAATAAAAATGTAATAACTATATAGCATTTAAGGTCTTTAAGTCATCTAGAGATGACTTAAAGTATATGGGAAGGCCAGGTATGGTGGCTCACACCTGGGATCAGCACTTTGGAAGGCCAAGCTGGGAGGATCACTTGACCTCAGGAGTTTGAGACCAGCCTGATCAATATAGTGCAACCCCATCTCTTTTTTTAAAAAAAAAAAAAAAAAAAAAAAGATAAAGTATATGGGAAGAGCTGTGTAGGTTATATGCAAATACTACACCATTTTATATGAAGAATTTGTGCATCTGCAGATTTCCGTATCTGGGGAGGTCCTGGAACATTTTAATCCCCTGCAGATTCAGAGGGACAGCTGTACTTAAGGGAATGATGGAAGCCAGCCCAGCAGAGCTAGAAAGTCAAATACCAGTTGAGGAGGGAACTGGAACCCCAAGGCAGTCTCACTGTCTTCATACGTTGTCCCCTGAGCCCAGTCAGAAGCCCCCAAGCCAGCAAAGCTCCTATGCCTGCTAAACCCTAATACCTGAAAGCCAAAGAGGTTATGTCGAGAACCTGGTTTCTTAGTGATGGGGACACGGTACCTTAGGAGTCCAGTGAGGAAGGGAGGGAACCTCTGATTGTCCTTCTCTTGTGTCCCTCAAACCCAACAGGTTCTGTTTGGATTCTGCAAAGCAAACTCGTCAGAAAGTTGCTGTGAACTGGACCAACTTCAGCCTCAAGAAAACCTCTCCCAGCACAGCTCAGTGAGGTACAGAGACCCCAGGTGTTACATGCACTGCCTCTGCCTGTGCTTGGCCACCTTCTATGCCCCTGCCAGACCATTCTGTGCTCTTGGGCAGAGGGAGCTGGACTTTAGGCATGGGAGCCCTGGCTTCTGCACCTCCACAGCAATGGCACAACTGGCTACAGTCTCCAAAGGTCTAGGCCCCATCTCCTCCTACAGCCACTCAGCTGCAGGCCTCTATTCTTCTATTCCTCCTCCCTGGGCCCTCCTGCCCATGTTTCTGAAGGGCCCCTTCCTGGACTGCCATCCCCTAGGGTATCACCACCAGGGTCTTACCAGCTGCTTTCAAAAGTGCCCAGGTAGCTGATGGACCCATAGGGCTGCCCTCACCCTTGATGTTGTCATACCTCACGTCAAGTCCTACTTCCAGGCCTGGACTCCTCAGTGTAGGCTACCAAGGTGCTTCCCAGCTGAAGCAGTGAAGGGGCTGGCCCTGAGTGAACATCATAGAGGACAGCCATCTTGTATGTAATGACCACTTTGTAGGTCATTTAGGCATGGAGGAGTTAATAGGGGCTCCCCGAAGCAGGACAAATTCCATGAGGATATTGGTAGCCACGCTGCCTCCCAGAAGAAGAGACCTGGCTGCCACATGGCTTTGGCATCCCCTCCCAGCCACCCACACAGGTCCTTTTGTCTGAAACTGATGTATCAGATGATGATCTGGACTGGGAACAGAAGACTGTAGACAGCATTGAGCCTGGAACCCTATTGATGAAGAGAAGGGCAGCTAACAGGCAGGCCTTGGGCTGGGATGGGGGCCAAGTGGCTCTGCAGTTTCATATCTCAACCCTCAGCTGCACCCCTAGGGTCAGGCCTTTTCTGGCTGGCAACCACACAGCTGTTCTGGAGACAGTGGAAGGCTGAGGCAGGCAGCTGAGCTCACAAACAACTCACTTCCCCTCTGATGGCCCCACCTGTCTTTTTCCTCTTTCCGTTGCCAGGGCAGCTCCTCTCTGGGCCTATGCAGCAGACTTCCTGGACTCTCAGCTCCCCAGGGGCAGCCCAGAGAGCCTGCAGCCAGGGCAGCCTTCAGAGCTGGGGCTCCCTGTGACCTTTGTGCTGCTCGAGAGTCCAGATCATCTTCCTTACACTCACTTTAGTCCTCCTCTGCTCTGAGGGGGCTATGCTCAGTCGGCCCCCTTTGCCAAATTAAGATGCCCATAAGCCCCAGAAGTGTCTTCCAGAGCCAAGGTGCCCTCCCACCTCTCTTCTCCACCTCCATGGGAACCAGGAGCAGCAGAAACCCCAAGCACTTCATCTGTTTTCCCTACTGAGAGAAAAAGAAATTGCATCTCCTCCCACAAGCCCAATTCTGTCATTCGGGAAATCAAATGCAATCGTCTCCTTCCTCTTGACCCTTTTTCACCTTGTCTGGTCTCTTTTCCAAGATAGGAGATACCACTCTCCCCACCCCCTAGTAAGTGCTCTCCTTTGACCCTCTCCACCCTTCTCCCGGCTGTGCATCTAGAGTCAGAGGCAAGAGCACAGTTATACAGCTGGCCTCCCAGCACCTGCCGATGGACACCAAGTGCCAGAGGCTGGATCTACTAGATTGTCCCACATCTTGTCAGGATCCCGGGACTGGGGCTATGTCCCCCAACCCATTAACCTTCATCCTGTGCTACAGGTGATCCAGGGAATCTGTTCAACATTTTCAGCCCAGGGAACAAAAATAGCCAGCTGTTTCTGCCACCAGAGACCCATGGGGAACCAAATGGCACGGGAAGGCTGGAGCATGAGCTGTTGCTTACTGTGATCCTGCTCTTTTTTTCTTTCTCAGGCCCTACCCAGGCTGAGCTTCTTCAGGGTGTCCTGAGGCTCTGACTGCCAGCTGAAGGCCTACAGTTTTTCCCTCCATGTGCTCCACCTACCCACCTAAGAGCCTCTCTGCTCCCCACCATCCTGGACCAACCAAAAGCTGAACAGATGCCACACTGTGCTGGGGCCCCTTGACCTCAGCAGAGCTGCTTCCTGGTGCTACGCAGCCTCCACACTCAGAGCCTGCGGACTGGGCTGGCCTAAGGGCCGGGGCTGATGGTACTGCTGGCCCAACACTGCTCTCTTTGTGTTCGGTTTTTTGTTTTTATTTTATTTTTTTCCAATTCTTTACTTTTGATACTGTGAAGATCTTTCATGCTGAAAGATAAAGCAACATTTGGACACAGAGTTGGCATGTTAGTGATTTGCTGGTCTGGGTGGGGAGGGACTTGAGGGTGTGCTTAGAAGCATGGGCTCTGCCTTAGTCACTAACCTTAGCATGTGCCATCCATCAGCAGTTTAGTCCCTATTGTCCCATTTTACAGATGACGAAACTGAAGCCAATAGGAAAGTTACTCAGCTGAACTCAGTCTGGTCAATTAGGGTCGAACACAGACTGGTATGACTCTGGCATCTGTGCCCTTTTCTCCTGTTGGGAGAACTCTGGTATGTTAGCCTAGGGCAGCCCCTTCCCCACTCTTTCTTGTTTCCCTCTTTGCAAGTTGGGTGAGTTGGGGAGGTTGAAGTTGGTCTCTGTGCATATGGATGTGAGAAGAGGTATAGGAAAGACCCTAAGACCTTCATGGACCTGTAGCCTGGGCCATCAAGGCCCCTTATATTGACTTCACACACAGGGGAAGTTGGGGGTAAATTGAGTTTTTTTGTTTGTTAATTTTAATTAGAATAAGGCTTTTTAAAAGTTCAAATTGAGTTTTTTATAAATTAGATCTGATTTTCCAGTGGGGGTGGGACATATAGCTGAGGACTTGAGAGTTAAGAGGATAATGAACCCGTCTGTAAAGTCAAGCAAACTACCTCATTTTTTTTTGAAATTGATCTGGTTTGTAAATTTGGGTTTTAATATAATGAGTTTGCCCAAAATACCCTTCACACACTTGTGTCCAAACTCCATGCCCCAAATTTAGTTTTTGCTCCTAAAACCAACTCGAGCTTACGTGGCGAGCTCACAGGGTCACAAAGAGTCATGTATCTGAGTGTTATGAGCAGGACCAGAAACCATGTCCTCCATCTTTCCCAGGTTGAGACCCACCATGGGACTGGCAGTAAGCACCAGCTTTTTAATTTTTTTTATAGAAATGGGGTCTTGCTATGTTGTCCAGGCTGGTCTCAAACTCCTGGCCTCAAGCCATCCTCCTGCCTTGGCCTCCCAGAGAGCTGGGATTACAGGAATGCGTCACTGTGCCTGGCGTAAGCTTTTTTTTTTTTTTTTTTTTTACTAAAGGAGAACAGCAGTGCCCACAGACTCACAGTTCCTGTCCCCGGCCTTTCCCAATCCCCAAGGGAAATGTGGACACTTCCCTGTGAAACCTTGCTCTATATTTACTGACTCTGTTCCTCTCTCCTATGGGCTGTTGTACATTCCTGCCCTGCTGCAGTTGAATTGGCAGTGCTACCTAAAATTCTGCTTCATCCAAAATTTGCAGGTCTGATCGAGCAGCCCATCTATCTACAGAAACAGACTTCTGTGAGTGGCATTTGGGACCTTCGTGCCTGGGCCCCTGACTCCAGTACTTTTTCCAGCCATGCTGGACGACCTTCCTCTCCAGTTAGGTCCCATGCCGTCAGGTCTCCCAACTTTCACATATTTTCCTCTTCTCAGTTTACCCTTTTTTCATGAATTCCTGTGTATCCTTCACATCCCAGCCGAGAGGCCATTATACTATGAAAACTATGACCCTTCAGAAAGCGGTACCTTGTCTTAGGATCTTTCTCTTTAACTTCAGGACCAGTTATCTGTCTATATTTCTAGTCTCAACTAAACCATAAGCTCCCACACGGGGTTTCACCATGTTGGTCAGGCTGGTCTTGAACTCCCGACCTCAGGTGATCCGCCCGCCTTGGCCTCCAAAGTGCTTGGATTACAGGCGTGAGCCACCACGCCCGGTCTTTTTTTTTTTTTTTTTTTTTTAATGTGTCTTGATTATCATCCGCTTCAGCGCTGTGCACGATGCCCAGCACATATTCCTGAAGGAAATAAAGCAGGAGCTGACCAAGTCATTCCTCCTTAGAAGTCTCTAATAAAGTTGAAACCACTTACTCTGACAGTCACCGCACGCATGCTCTGGGCGCAGTCTCCTCCGGCCTTAGCTCTGGCTGCCCCATCCTACCCTAGACGCAGTGCTGTCTCCTGGTGAATGTGTGTACTTGCACATCGCGAGACCTGTATTCTTGCTAGGCCCTGGCCCAGGACGCCTCTCCCGACCTCAGATTCCCACGCTTCCCGGGAAGCGCCCCCCAGGCAGCTCTGTTAGCATTTACAGTAATAATCGTTTGCATTTATACGGGGCCTCCCAGTTCAAAACCACTGCCATCCGTATCTGATGCGTCCCCCAGTCAGGAGCAGTCAGAGCGGCAGGTTGCGTCGAGCGGTTTATCCAGCAACCCCAGCTGCCCAGGCTGTGATGGAGGCGCAGACGGCCCACGCGAACTCGGCCCGGAACACCCGGCCTTAGAGGGCGCACTGTCCGCCGGTAGAGGCGTGCCCAAGACGCCATGCCCTGGGAGAGGCTGGGCACCTGGCAGGCCGCCCCGACTCGAGATCAGCGGTCTCCACCGCGAGCGTCTTCCTCTTCCCATGGGCTTGGTTGAGCCTTTCAGCGCATGCTCCAAGTCCTCCAGCGTCCCACAATGCCTTGCTGCCGCTTTCGCCCTCGGTCCTGGCAGCCACCGCGTAACCACCCAGGAGGGCGATAGCGGCTGCGGAGCAAATTTGTCGCTCTGCGCGATCCGGAACTCCGAGGTCGTTGCTAGGCGCCGAAGTTCGCTTCTTCACATCGGATTGGGTCCCACGCAAAGATGAGGCGGGGTTTCGCTGTGGCGCACATGCGTGCAGCAAAGAATGGAGGAGTCGGAACCCGAGCGGAAGGTAGGAGCCGGGGGAGGCTCCGCGCGGGTGGGAGCGGGCGTGAAGAAGGGAGCCGTCTGTTTCTGACTCCTGTGTGCTTGCAGCGGGCTCGCACCGACGAGGCGACTGCCGGAGGAAGCCGCTCCGAGGCGGAGGATGAGGACGACGAGGACTACGTGCCCTATGTGCCGTTACGGCAGCGCAGGCAGCTACTGGTGAGGGGCCTGCGTCCGGGGAGGGATGGGGTCGTGATCGCCAAGCCGCAGGGGGCGGGCGTGGCCTCGGCCTCGGTGGAGACGAGGGCTGTCTGAGGAATGAGCTTCAGTGCACCGGGGCGCGGCCCCCAGGCAAACGAGGGATCAACGGCCTGATCTGAGGGGTAGGGCAGCTCTGCGCCTCGGGCACAGGACCCTTGCCCTAAAGCCAGGATCCTGATGCGGGCCCTATGGCCCCCGTGCCCATTCTATCTGTGGGACCGGGTGGAACCTTAGCTCCAGAAGCTGCTGCAGCGAAGACGCAAGGGAGCTGCGGAGGAAGAGCAGCAGGACAGTGGCAGCGAACCCCGGGGTGATGAGGACGACATCCCGCTGGGCCCTCAGTCCAACGTCAGCCTCCTGGATCAGCACCAGCACCTTAAAGAGAAGGCTGAAGGTGGGCTGAACAGCACTGCCTGGGTGGGAAGGGAGAAGCTGAGCCTGACGCACCGTGTTGGTGTCTGTCTGACATCTTCCACTTCTTTTCTCAGCCCGCAAAGAGTCTGCCAAGGAGAAGCAGCTGAAGGAAGAAGAGAAGATTCTGGAGAGTGTGGCTGAGGGCCGAGGTATGGTTGTAGCCAGGATAATGAGGAGGTGGACTGAGTCTCCTCCTACCAGCTTCAGGCATGTTATATCTCAAGGGATCTGGCCTCTCAGAAGCAGGAGCCAGCCCTGAGCCTTATCTTTCTCCTCAGCATTGATGTCAGTGAAGGAGATGGCTAAGGGCATCACATATGATGACCCCATCAAAACCAGGTATGTCTGTACAGTCTGCAGTTGCCCTTGCTTAGGATGATACGTGCAGGAATGCTCCCAGGCCAGCTGTGCCCAGGGCTCTCCTGATCCCTGTTACCCATGCACAGTTGGACTCCGCCCCGTTACGTCCTGAGCATGTCTGAAGAGCGACATGAGCGCGTGCGGAAGAAATACCACATCCTGGTGGAGGGAGACGGTATCCCACCGCCCATCAAGAGCTTCAAGGAAATGAAGTTTCCTGCAGGTACTCGGGCTGGAGAGACTACGCTTTTATAATCAAATACTTGTGAGGTTATGTCCTAGCCTCCACTGAGCTCAGCCACATCTGCGTTGGGTCCAGTCACTAGGGCTGGAGGGACATGAGGAGAAGTTTCTTTAGGTTTCTTGTTGCCGCAGCTGTACATGTTCACTGTTCTGTGCTGTTACAAAGCTTCAGGAGGAAAGTGACATTGGGCGTAGACACTGGATAGAAATCTTGGCTGCACCTAGCCTGTGGGACTTGGACAAGTCTCTTTTTTTCTTTTTTCTTCCTCTCTGTCTCTCTCTCTGAGCCTCAATTTCATCATCTGCAACTTGAAGTGGTAGTGCCAATTTTACAGGCTTTGGGGCTCTGAGAAAGTACCTGTGAGTCACGAGGACGGTGTCGGTTGGTTTTCATAGCCATCCTGAGGGGCCTGAAGAAGAAAGGCATCCACCACCCAACACCCATTCAGATCCAGGGCATCCCTACCATGTGAGTGTGGACTGTGGACCTGGGTCCTCGAGGAGGGCAGTAACAGGGAGAAGCAGTGGGTAGGTGTCCTTCATCTTCTGTTGAAATTGACCCTTGGGTCATCCTCTCCCAACAGTCTATCTGGCCGTGACATGATAGGCATCGCCTTCACGGGTTCAGGCAAGACACTGGTGTTCACGTTGCCTGTCATCATGTTCTGCCTGGAACAAGAGAAGAGGTTACCTTTCTCAAAGCGCGAGGGGCCCTATGGACTCATCATCTGCCCCTCAGTAAGACAGGCTACCCTGGAGGGCAGGGCAGAGACTGGGGCTGCCATCTGGTGCCAGCCTTTGTCCCTCTGCCTACAGCGGGAGCTGGCCCGGCAGACCCATGGCATCCTGGAGTACTACTGCCGCCTGCTGCAGGAGGACAGCTCGCCACTCCTGCGCTGCGCTCTCTGCATCGGGGGCATGTCAGTGAAAGAGCAGATGGAGACCATCCGACAGTGAGTGCTGGTGCTCCCTGCCCCACCCTCTACCATCTTAGAGTCCGTGGAAAAACTAAAGGACCCCTTACCTTAGCTACTCCACAGATCTTCACAGAGGTCTGCTGCGAGTCCATCCCTCAAGGAGCTCCCAGTCTAATGGGGAGGTCAACTGGGGGAGGACAGAGGGATATGGCCAGGCACTGTGGGAGCACAGCAGATGGAAAGGCCCACCATGCTGGGACATCTGGGAGGTGGGAGCTCAGAGAAGGCTTTTCGGGGAAGGCAATATTTGAATTTGGAAGAGGGGCAGTCCAGGCTGAAAGTGCAGAGGTGGACGGCCCAGGAAGGTCAGGGTCATTCAGTGGTCAGTCAAGGAGGCTGAGGCACTGGAATAGGGCTGGATCCCAGCTGCTTCTGTGTCCTTTCCATGCTGTGCAGTCCACTGCAGACCACCAGAGGCCTTGGGCCCTCTATTCACAGATGGGCCAGTCCCCATCCCGGAGGCATTCCTAGTCTTAGGGAGATGTTAGCACAGAAAAGGTGAAGCCAATGTACCAGGAAAGTGTGCCCAGAGTAAAGCCTCTGGAGCTTTAGGACAACCCCTCGGTGAGAGGACTGACCCAGGAGAAGTGGGAAGGGTGTGTCAGGCCGAGCGGTGGCGAAGAAGGCTGCAATGCCTTGGGAAAGAGGTGTGTGTTATACATAGGGTCCCATAAGTGGTAGGAATGACAAGGAGGGGACAGAGAAAGAAATAGGAAGAACAGAGCAGAACAGACACAGGGTGTCTGTGGGAGGTGACAGGCCAGTGGTCCAACCTCAGGGTTTCTCCTTGGTCCCCAGCGGTGTACACATGATGGTGGCCACCCCAGGACGCCTCATGGATTTGCTGCAGAAGAAGATGGTCAGTCTAGACATCTGTCGCTACCTGGCCCTGGATGAGGCCGACCGCATGATTGACATGGGCTTTGAGGGCGACATCCGTACCATCTTTTCATACTTCAAGGTGCCTGCCCCCGCCCAGCCAGGGCACCCCCGCACCACCCCACCACCGCACACCACATTGAACTGTGGAGACCCCATGCCCCCAACCACCCCACCCACTGCTCCTACTTCGTGGGCTGTCTCTCAGTTGCTCAGCTTCCCCAGACCCCATGCCCCTCAGCCCAGCCTTGCGTGCCCTTGGTTGCAGCCCCCTTTATTCCTCAGGGCCAGCGGCAGACCCTGCTCTTCAGTGCCACCATGCCAAAGAAGATTCAGAACTTTGCTAAGAGTGCCCTTGTAAAGCCTGTTACCATCAACGTGGGGCGTGCTGGGGCTGCCAGCCTGGATGTCATCCAGGTAGGCGGACACTCCCGATGGGCAGTCTCTCACTTGTAGGGGCTGGATCTGACAAGGCGCCCTGAAGCTGATTGGAGGCGGGGGTCCACCTTGTGAGGACTGGGGGTTTCATTCAAAACCCCTGACCCTTAACCAGGGCACCCAGCCCTTGGAGGCCAGAGGCTTCTGGCCACCTCCTTATCCAGATGAGGGGCTGTGTGACAGGGCTGTGGCGGGTAAGCCTAATCTAGAGATCACCTGACCTGATCCCTGTGGTGGCAGGAGGTGGAATACGTGAAGGAGGAGGCCAAGATGGTGTACCTGCTCGAGTGCCTGCAGAAGACACCCCCACCTGTGAGTGCAGCCGGGCCAGGCTGGGGCCAGAATCCCCAGGACCAGGAAGGGCTTTGGATGGGACAGAGTGCTAGGGGAGGTGAGGTGGGTACCCAGGCAGTGAGCCCCTGACTTGAGTTGGTCTTTCTGGACAGGTGCTCATCTTTGCGGAGAAGAAGGCAGATGTGGATGCCATCCACGAGTACCTGCTGCTCAAGGGGGTTGAGGCCGTAGCCATCCATGGGGGCAAAGGTCAGGGTGGTGCAAGCACTGGCATGGACCCTGCTGCTATAGCAGCACTTCACCTAACACCTTCCCCTGCCTGGTCAGCCTGCTACTCCCCTACTCCCATGGTGGCTGTAACAGTGTCTACCTGACCCTCCCCAGACCAAGAGGAACGGACTAAGGCCATCGAGGCATTCCGGGAGGGCAAGAAGGATGTCCTAGTAGCCACAGATGTTGCCTCCAAGGGCCTGGACTTCCCTGCCATCCAGCACGTCATCAATTATGATATGCCAGAGGAGATTGAGAACTATGGTAGGGGCTTGGGACCCAGGGGCACAGGCTAGGCCCGTAGTGTCCAGCAGTTGGCCAGAGACTCTGTCCCTCTCTCCGCAGTACACCGGATTGGCCGCACCGGGCGCTCAGGAAACACAGGCATCGCTACCACCTTCATCAACAAAGCCTGTGGTGAGTCTCACCAGAGCCACTTCAGCTGTTCTCTGGGTCCCCTGCCTATGGCCACCCAGGTTCTGGCTGCAGGGCCCAGGGTGGGGCCTGATGCTTTCCCACTCCTCCCCCAGACGAGTCAGTGCTGATGGACCTCAAAGCCCTGCTGCTGGAAGCCAAGCAGAAGGTGCCACCCGTGCTGCAGGTGCTGCACTGTGGGGATGAGTCCATGCTGGAAATTGGAGGTGACTGCGGGGCAGAAGCCATGAGTCCCCAGCCAGCGGGTGGCAGGGAAGGGTACTGGGAGTCAGAAACACACAAAACAGGTCCATGCTGGCCGTCGGTGGACCGAGGGTGCCTAATGGGAGGCCCGAGGTCCAGGGCGTGGATCCCGGCCTGTGACCTTGCTGACCCCTATCCCCATTCCCCCAGGAGAGCGCGGCTGTGCCTTCTGCGGGGGCCTGGGCCATCGGATCACTGACTGCCCCAAACTTGAGGCTATGCAGACCAAGCAGGTCAGCAACATCGGCCGCAAGGACTACCTGGCCCACAGCTCCATGGACTTCTGAGCCAACCGTCTTCCTTCCTCTCCAGGAGGCCTCAGTCCCCAGGACTGCAGCCACTCTATGCACACACAGCAGCCCCCTGGACAGAACCAGCATCCTCAGCCCAGCTGGCCTGGCTGCCTGTTCCCTGTGCCCCTCAGAATTACTATTTTTGTTCCCTTTCACCCCAGCTGCCATTAAAGCACAAACCTCTGTCCCAGCCCTGGCCCTGCGTCTGAGTTTCGCCTTGTCCGCCCCCTGGTTCCTGGGCAGACCTCACCTCTGACCTCCGGAGCCCCTCTGAGGCAAGGCCCCGGCATCTCCCTCTAGCACTGCCAACACCCAGCCCGCTGGTACTTGGCCGTGGAAGGAGTCAATGAGCAGTTTCCCGCCTCTGGGAACTCGGGGTCTCTCCATTGGGTTGTCTGCATTTATGACTCAGGGAGGGATTTATGACACATTGGTAGGCCATGGAGAAACGGTTGGATTCTCTGGTCTCTCTGGCCACCTGTCACAGCCCCCAGCCTCACCCTTCCTGTCAGTGGCGTGATGTTTCAGGGGCTTCTCCTGAAACCTCTTGGGAGGCTGCTGCTTGCTTCAGGCCCCCCACCCACTGCCTGCCTGCTTCAGCCACCCGTAGGAAGCCCTCTGCTCCGTTGACCAAGGAGGCAGCAGATGTCATAGAACTGCTGTTCAGGCCACAAGCTCCCCCTAAGTGTGCTTTGTGCCCAGCTCTGAGCTGCGAGGACCTAGATGGGTCAGGGAGATGGCTGCCAGGGAAGCTCTCAGTGAGGAGAAAGAAAGACGCACACGCAGATACGTGGACGGCAGTCACAAGACCGCTGGCAGATGAAGCAGCATCTCAGCATCTGGCGAGAGGTAGGCAGGGAACGGCACAGGTGGCTGCAGTTCCTTGTGCCAGGCACTTTGCACATATGGCCACGTGCTCTTTCCAGTGGGACAGTGGTTGCTCAAGCCATGTTTGTCACTTGGTACGTGGCCTTGGGCAAGTTACTTAATTTTTCTGAGTGTTGATTTCCTCACTGTTGAAATGGCAATGAGAAAGCAAAGGATGTGGTGTCTGAGGCGGCTGGAGCTCAGGGCTGCCTGGGCCACAGTGGGCACAGAGCCAGGTGCCAGGAGGCCTTTAGGAAGTATTTCCTGGCCAAGTGCGTTCCCGAACAGCATTTCTCAGCCTGCTTCCATGTTCCCTCCCAAAGGTGGCACTGAACAACTTGAGGCTGTTCTAGAATAAAGATACACACAGCCCCACTACTGGCCTGCTAGGCTAGCCAACAGAAAGAGCCCCCAGCAGGAAGCAAAGCTTTAAATGAACATGTGACCTCTCCGGGCCCCACTGGGACCTGCCACCCACACTCACGTGGTTGGAGCCGTTCAGAGCTGTGGATCCCACGTGGACTGGATGCCCAGTGTGACGTATACTGCGAGGGCCTTTGTGCTCTCGGCTTGGAGTGGTCAGGGAAGGCCTCCAGGAGGAAGAGACAGCCCACTACCCCGAGCAGCACGACGGTGAGCAGCCCTGGAGGGGCTGGTCTAGGGAAATGAGACTGAAGGAAATGGAGACCAGAACATACAGGCCCCTGACTGTTGGGTTAAGGAGCCCAGGCTGCACCCCAGGAAGGGGAGAGACAGGGTTGGTCTTGAGTTGTAGCGAGTGCTGCAGGGGGCAGTGGCCCCTGGGGGAGATGCCGAGGCTGGGATGGGCAGCGGCTTGTGGGGTGGAGAGTAGCAGGTGAACATGAGAGAGATTTCAGGGAGAAAGAAGAGGTGAGGCCCTCAAGCCAGGACACTGAGTGGGAAATCCAGGAGTTGGCTAGAGAAGGGTCTCAGGGCACAGGACGCAGAGTGGGAAAGCCGGGAGTTGGCTAGAGAAGGCAGGGCCAGGGAGTGTCAGGCCCAGGGTGCGTAACTGCCCAGGACGGGATGGGGGAGGGGTGGGAGCTCATGACTCTGGAGCCAGCCTGCGGTCAGACGCTCATGCCCAGCTGACCCAGGTGCAGGTGTGGGCCATTTGCCTTCAGGTAGCCAGGGGCTCCTTCTGGGCAAGTGTGGGCTCCTTGGGCAGCCAGAACCCCAGGGAGGAAATATGTGCAGCCCTCAGCCCCTGAGCTAAAGACAGGAGTTTTCACTGAAGAGAGGCTCCCCTCCCCCCAGCCTGCAGCTGCCTCTGGACGGAGGGACGGGAAGTGGCCAGAAGGGGAAGTGTGAGGAGTTCCCGTCCAGCCTGTCATCAGTCTCCCCAGGTCTTGAAGCAGCAGTCCTGCCCGTGGCTGTGGCCATGGAGCCCCTGGAGACCCCCGTCAAGGATGGCATCCTCTACCAGCAGCATGTCAAGTTTGGCAAGGTGGGGACCCCTGGCTGCCAGGCGGCTGCCAGGCAGCTGCCAAGGACCAATAGCGGGCAGAGAACCCTCTCCCAGGTCGGACAGCCCAGGCAGACATGGGAGACTTGGGAAGGGAGTCAGGGTGGAGGATCCCACCCAGGTATGGGGAGTGGAACAGAGCCTGGGTCTCGGCCTGAGACAGCGGGGGCTGAGCACACCCTGCCTTTGAGAGAGACGGGAAATACAGGAGCGGGAGAGGGTAGAAGGCTCAAACCTCCCAGCAGGGAAAAGCCTCACGGTCTCTGACCCATAGAATACTGGCACCGAGGGCCCTAGGGAGGGTGAGGGGCTGAGCTGCAGGAGGCCCCAAGGGTAGAGCCCCTCCCTGCAGCAGCACTGTCCTGGGAGCAAGGAGGCAGGGAGGTCACCTCTCCTCGGCAGCAGCCCCACACCCCCACAGCTCAGCTGCAGCTGCTGCCCAGGCAGATAAACTGTTGGTTTCCTTTGCTTGAAGCTATTTGCATGTTTCCTTCCTTACCAGTGTGAGGTGGAGGCCTCCCTCCCACCCCAGCCCTTGGCCTGTGGCCCAAGTGCCCCTTTTTTGGAGGTGAGAGGGAACCAACATAATGGCAGTGTCTGGTGGTTGGCCCAGCCACTGGATGCTTTACAAACATGACCCAGTAGCACCCCCAACTCGTGTTCTCACGGCCTTTTGAGAGACAACACTGATGCTCGTGGAGGTCACAGTTAGGAAAGAGCAGGCTTGGATTTGAACCCGGGGCTAACCAATCCCAAGCACAGCCAAGGCCTCCTTCCCTAGTGCTCTGAGAAACTGGGGAGCAGAGAACCTCTCCTGGCTGGGAACGTTTGCTGAGCAGCTTGTGCTGAGCCAAGTGGCACAGAGAATCTGCCACCCAAGGGTCTCCTCTCTCCCCCTCCTCTCCCGCAGAAGTGCTGGCGGAAGGTGTGGGCTCTGCTGTATGCAGGAGGTCCATCAGGCGTGGCACGGCTGGAGAGCTGGGAGGTCCGGGATGGTGGCCTGGGAGCAGCGGGTGACAGGTCAGCGGGGCCTGGCCGGCGAGGGGAGCGACGGGTCATCCGCCTGGCTGACTGTGTGTCCGTGCTGCCGGCCGACGGCGAGAGCTGCCCCCGGGACACTGGTGCCTTCCTGCTCACCACCATCGAGCGAAGCCACCTACTCGCTGCGCAGCACCGCCAGGCCTGGATGGGCCCCATCTGCCAGCTGGCCTTCCCGGTGAGTGCAGCGGGCAGGTGGGGTGGTCGGGCTGGGGCACCTGCCCCCTACTTGTTCACCTCCATGCTCAGTCACATCCCGACACCCAGCAAGCTCCACCAAGCACCTATAAGCCTGGGAAAAGTAAATCTGTAACGACTCTTGGAGGGCCATGCGTACCATGGAGAAAATGGACTGCTGGGGAAGCAGGAGGAAGTGAGGGAGCGACAGGCAGGGTGGCCAGGGAAGGCCTCTCAGAGGAGGGCCCTGAATGCCAGGAGCCCGCTGGGCAAAGGTCTGAGGACAGGGGCGGCCTGGGAAGCCGCAAACAGAGGGAGAGCGTGGGCAGAGGCCCCGAGGCTGGACAGTGTGGAGTGTTCAAGGGCAGAAAAAAGGTGATGTGGTTGGAAGGGAAGGGGCTGGAAGGAGTGCAGGAGGAGCCCAAGTTGAGGAGCTTGGGGGAGCGGCTGAAACACGCTGGGCCATGTGTGTGGTTTTGTTCTGAGTGAGAAGAGAAGCCTTTGGAGGGTTTAAGCCACACTCATTTGTAAAGCCCCACAAGGTCTGTGACGGGTCAAATGGAAGTGAGCCTGGCGGTTCCTCAGAGTTAAACAGAGTTACCATGTGACCCACAGGTCTACTCCTAGGTGTGTGCCCAGGAGAACTGGAACAGGTGTTCAAACAAAACATGTACATGTGAGGCAGGAGGATCACGTGAGCCCCCAAGGCCGACGCTGCAGTGAGCCGTAATGGTGGAGACAAAAAAATCCACCTGGACATGAATGTCCATAGCAGCACCACTCACGGCCACCAGATGGTGGAAACAGCATCATGGCCAACAGCTGACAAATGGATAACAAAACGTGGTCTGTCCACAAGATGGAATATTACTCAGCCATAAAAACGAACAAATGCCAGGCACAGTGGCTCACGCCTGTAATCCCAGCAGTGGGAGGCCAAGGTGGGAGGATTGCTTCAGCCTAGGAATTCAAGATCGGCCCGGGCAACATAGTGAAACACTGTCTCTTAAAAAAAAAAAAAAGAAAGAAAGGCTGGGTGTGGTGGCTCACGCCTGTAATCTCAACACTTTGGGAGGCTGAGGTGGGCAGATCACAAGGTCAGGAGTTTGAGACCAGCCTGGCCAACATAGTAAAACCCCGTCTCTACTAAAACACAAAAATTAGCCGGGCATCATGGCAGGTGCCTCTAATCCCAGCTGCTCAGGAGGCTGAGGCAGGAGAATCACTTGAACCCAGGAGGCGGAGGTTGACTGCACTCCAGCCTGGGCAACAGAGCAAGACTCCACCTCAGAAAAGAAAGAAAGAAAGCAATGTACAGACTAGGTAACTCCATAGGGATAGAAATCAGAGGAGTGTTGCCAGGGCCTGGGGGAAAGGAGAGGTGGGGCCTGAGTGCTCATGGGTACAGGGTTTCCATGTGGGGTGATGTGGTAAGATCTGGAACTAGACAGTGGCAATAGCTGCACAACCTTGTGAATACACTAAAAAGCAGTGGGGACACACCTTAAGATGTAAGACGGTTAAAACAGTAAATTTTATGTTCTCTGTATTTTATCATATTTTAAAAATCAAAAAAAGGCAGTTGAGGTTGGGCACAGTGGCTCACGCCTGTAATCCCAGCACTTTGGGAGGCCGAGGCAGGTGGATCACCTGAGGCCAGGAGTTCAAGACCAGCCTGGCCAATATGGGAAAACCCTGTCTGTACTAAAAATACAAAAAAGTAGCCAGGTATGGTGGCAGGCACCTGTAATCCCAGCTACTTGGGAGACTGAGGCAGGAGAATCATTTAAACCTGGGAGGCAGAGGTTGCAGTGAGCCAAGATTGTGCCATTGCACTCAAGTATGGGCAACAGACTGAGACTCCGTCTCAAAAACAAAAAAAACAAAGGCAGTTGACAGGAGCAAGGAGCCAGGTGAGAAAGCTGTGGCATTTGACCTGGCCATGCTGCTCGGGGCCAGGGTGGTCCTGGTAGAGGAGCTGAGTGGGAAAGAGCCCCAAGGACATGCTGAAGGCCTGGGTGTGGGGATGAGGCTCAGGCAGAGGTTGGGGGCACCTCGAAGGGTCGCAGCAGGTGGTTGTGGTCAGATGAAGGAAGACACCTGGGGCACTGCTCCCTGCCCAGCTCACACGTGTGTCTCAGCCTGAAGGCTCCTGTCCCTGCACTGCTGTAGGCTGTCAGAGATATACAGGAGCCGGGGGCTGTAGGGGACATCCCCTTGTGTGGCCCGTAATCTGCAGCTCTCAGACACCCTCAAGCACAGCACTTTTTTTTTTTTTTTTTTTTTTGAGACGGAGTTTCGCTCGTTACCCAGGCTGGAGTGCAATGGCGCGATCTCGGCTCACCGCAACCTCCGCCTCCTGGGTTCAGGCAATTCTCCTGCCTCAGCCTCCTGAGTAGCTGGGATTACAGGCACGTGCCACCGCAAGCACAGCACTTCTTTCCCAGCCCAGCACTCTCGGTGGGGAGCCAGGTGGGGGAACAGGCTCAGAAGGGGACCTTAGCTTTTGCAGCGAGCCAGGCAGAGCTGGAACTGGAACCCAGGTCCCTGGATGCCCTGGCTCGTGGTGGAGTCCTGGGGTACTGACCCCAAGGGAGGGGACAGGGCATGGGAGTGGGGTGCTCTCACCTCTGACTTGAACTCGTTCCCCAGAGCACAGGGGAGGCCTCCTCAGGATCCACAGATGTCCAGTCTCCCAAGAGGGGCCTGGTCCCCATGGAGGAAAACTCCATTTACTCTTCCTGGCAGGAAGGTAAGTCAGGGGAGGTACAAAGGCAGCTTCAGCCCCGCTACACCCAGGGCTGGGTCTTTGGGGGACTGATGGGGCTGTCCTGGCCACTTGCTGCAGTGGGTGAGTTTCCCGTGGTGGTGCAGAGGACCGAGGCTGCTGCCCGCTGCCAGCTGAAGGGGCCAGCCCTGCTGGTGCTGGGCCCAGATGCCATCCAGCTGAGGGAGGCCAAGGGCACCCAGGCCCTCTATAGCTGGCCCTACCACTTCCTGCGCAAGTTCGGCTGTGACAAGGTGAGGTGCAAGGGAGAGAAGGGTGGGGGCTGACACCCTGGACCCTCCTGCTAATCCCCACCCATGTTGCCTGTGCCCAGGGCGTGTTCTCCTTTGAGGCCGGCCGTCGCTGCGACTCGGGTGAGGGCCTCTTCGCCTTCAGCAGCCCCTGTGCCCCTGACCTGTGCGGGGCCGTGGCTGGGGCCATCGCCCGCCAGCGGGAGCGGCTGCCAGAGCTGGCCAGGTCCCGGCCCTGCCCCCTGCCACGGGCCACCTCTCTGCCCTCCCTGGATGCCCCTGGAGAGCTGCAGGAGATGCCACCAGGACCCGAGCCACCCACCTCCAGGAGGGTGCGCCTGGCCGAGCCTGGGCCCCAGAGCCTGCCGCTACTGCTAGGCCCAGAGCCCAGCGATCCGGTGTCTGGGCTCTACGCCTCGGTGTGCAAGCGTGCCAGTGGGCCCCCAGGCACCGAACACCTCTACGAGAACCTGTGTGTGCTGGAGGCCAGCCCCACGCTGCATGGCGGGGGACCTGAGCCCCACGAGGGCCCAGGCGGCCACAGCCCCACAGCCAGCCGCAGCCCAACAGCTAGCCCCATCTACCACAACGGCGAGGACTTGAGATGGCCTGGCCCCGCCCACGACAGCACCCTGGAGGCCCAGTACCGGCGGCTGCTGGAGCTGGAGCTGGATGAGGCGGGGGGCACAGGCAGCCCTGGTTCTCAGGCAGGCTTCAAGGCCAAGCTGGTGACACTGCTGAGTCGCGAGCGGAGGAAGGGCCCTGCCCCCTGTGACCGGCCCTGAACGCCCAGCAGAGTGGTGGCCAGAGGGGAGAGGTGCTCCCCCTGGGACAGGAGGCTGGGCTATGGCCAAACAGGGGGCCCCTGCAGACACACACCTGTGTCCACCCTGGCCTGTACGGACAAGGCAGACCACACGTGGAGGACCTCAGCCCTGCCCTGCCCGGCGCATGTACAGTGTGCAGACTTGCAGATAATAAAGCTCAGAGCAGCTCCCGGTAGGGGCACTCACAGCACACACCCCCACTCTCGATCACTGCAGCCAACACCAGCGCCCTGGGCTGATTCCAGGGACACAGGTGACCTGGCCTGACCTGCCACCCATGGGCTCGAATCCACTGCAGCAGACGGACAAGATGCAGATCGTTAGGGCTCCATGTAGCCTTGCACATCCAGAGTCACACAAAGAGGCAGGCGGAGGCAGAGAACCATGAGGCTTGCTTGTCAGACTCAGGAAGGAGCAACATGAGGGCCCAACTGGAGACCCGGAGGCCGGAGCTGGGGAGGAGCCAATGGGGGCAGGGAGCAGGTGGAAAGGATTTCAGAGACACGCTCGCCCAAAACGCTCGTTCCCTGCTGAAACTCCAACCATTTGCAGATACTTCTGGGAACCCCAGGCCTCAGTCTCCTCCTCTGTAAAGGAGAGAGAACAAATGGCTTATTAGGCATATTCCTGGATGAGAGTTTTGCTGCGTGCCTACTCAGTGCCAGGCCCTGGGGGACACGGCCGTGTTCAGGACAGCTTCGGTCCTGTTCTCCGGGAGCCAACGTTCCGGGGGGAGAGAAGTTTCCTGAAGACTGAATGCTGCGCTCCCTCCTCTGCTCCTGTCGCCGTCCTAGGAGCCAGCCACGCTCACAAGCATCGCACCTCCAGGGGTCTGGCTGCTTGGCCCTCACCACCACTCCACCTCAGCTGTCCACACCCTTGGCACATCCTGGACCTCATCTTCACGACAGACACACCGTTTTTGCTCTCTCCTGTCCAAGCCTCATCCTCCGGCCACCTCCTCCTTCCAGCTCACTTCCTCTAGCATGGCCAGTACCACCCCTGCAGCGTATCGACCTGCAGGGACCCTTTTCTGGCTCTTTGAGGCCTCTGCCCACTGTCCCCTCTTTGTTCCACGTAACTTCTGTGTCCACCATGGAGTCCCTTCCCCGCTCTCCTCTCTCCTTTCATCCTATTGGTCTGGCAAAGCCCCGGTCTTTGGGTGAACCCAGACCTCCTCTGTGCCTGCACACAGCTGCCCACAGCCAGAGAAATCCATTTAAGCAGGCTGCCTGCATCCTCCTTAACAATGCAAGGCAGGTGCTCCCTACCACCGATACCCTGTTCCCTAGAGGGGCAGATTTTCTCCTCCCCAGAACCTCCTCTCTGTCTCCACCCAGCGTCTCCTCACAGGCATATTGGGGAAACAGGTCAGTCTGCCCCACCGTGTCTGCAAGTGTTCCAGCATCCATTCGTCTTCCCCTTCCTGCCCCTACAGTAGAAGTGTCTGTCTCCAGCATATGCTCTGATCCCAGCTCCTCTCACCTCAGAGTTTGGAAAACTGTGCTGTCCCCGCTGTCTCCTGGACCCATTCATCCTGGCAGCAGCAGCTCTTCCAGCCACACACGAACATGCTCTGTCATTTCCCATCTTAATCCTTCCCTTGACCTCACATTCCCCTTCAGCCACCTCCCTGTTTCTCTGTTCCTCTTCACAGCAAAAACTCTTCAAAAGGGTTGATTACTTTCATTTCCACTTTCTCACCCACATTCTCCCCTTAATTAACTCTCCTTCATCCCCATGATGCTATTATGTGGCTCTTATTTGAGTCACCAACTTTATTCTCCAAAAGCAACAAGGCCTTCGACTTCTCAGCAGCATTCAACTCTGGTTCTGGAAACACCCCCATTGCCTGGTTTTCCTCCTACCTCACATCTCTCTCCTTCCCAGCCTCTATTGCCGTCTTTTTTGAGTTCTTCCCAGGGCTCTAGGCTCGATACAGTGTAACTCAACCCTGGATACATAAAGAATCCTCTGAAAGCCCTTAAAAATGTCCATGCATGTCCTGTGAGTGACCTACCAAGAGAATAAAAGATTTAAAAAATCAAATGCCCATGCTTGGGCTCACATGCAGGGGCTCTGATTTCGTCAGTCTGGGTAAGTGGGGTCTGGGCATCAATGTTCGTTAGATTTCCGGATGACTGTAATACGCAGCCCAGGTTGGGAACCATTGGCCTCAGCAAGCCAGTCAGTCTCCAGGTGTCAGAGACCCTCTAGATGGTGGACTCCGAAGGTCTATCTTCAGTGCAGACCTCCCGAGCTCCAGATTTAGGAATCCCACTGCACATGAGACATCTGGATGTGGAAAAGGCATCTCCAGATCCCATGTGTGAAAGGGGGTTGGGGAAAATGGAGATTCTGATGCCTTCCAGGGTGTGTGTGGACACGGGCAAAGCCTGGAAGGATGCTGGATCCATGGGGAGGAAGATTTCAGCTCACTCAGGCAAGCACTTCCAGATGGGTAAAGTCTTACAGCAAGCTGAGGCCAAGAGGCAGGCACCCCTCCTCCCTACAGTGGCAAGCCCAAGCCCAGCCTGGGCAGCTCAACAAATCCCAGGACACACCGAAGATCACCCAGAATCAAGGGCATGGCCAGAAATGGAGCCCAGGACTCTGGGTACCCCGCATGGCATCCTTTCCTTTATTACAAATCTGAACTTTGTTTCATAGGGATTTCTGTAATATTCCAACCAGACTGTGGGAAAGAAAGACCTTGGAAACCACCAGGGCTCTAGGGGCCTGGGCCTGGAGCCGCAGGTGTCTCAGCCACCAGGGGGCGCTGTCTCCCAGTCCAGGTCCTGTTGCTACCCAGGGGCTGCCTGTGCTGGGAGGCTCCCCGGGCCCCATACAGACCAGAGCCTTGCACCAGTCCAAGGAATGGGAGCCCAGGGTCCTCTCTGCTGGGGGACTGTCAGGACTCCCAGGCTGCTGCCTCTTCCTTTGCTCATTTGCTGTTTCACTTTGTCAGTCCTTCCTTTCTATGTGTGTTCATTCACATCCACTGTGTGCAGCCCCCAGGGAAATGCTGGACAAGACACACAAGCTGTGTCTTCATTGTCCTAACAAAGAACACACCCTGGAAAGAGCACCACAGAGAGTCCCCATTCCTCCAATCTCCCTCCACACATGGAATCTGGAGATGCCTTTTCCACTTCCAGATGTCTCGGGTGCCGTGGGATTCCTAAATAAACAAACACATAATACAGAATGTCAGATGGTGGAGAGTGCTATGGGGAAAAATAAAGCAGAGAGAGGGCCTAGTGTGTGATGCAGATGAGGCATCAGGGGATTGCTGTTTTAGATGTGATCAGGGAAGGCCCTTGGAGAAGGTAACATGTGAGCAGAGAGAGACCTAAATAAAGTCAGAAGCCTGTTGCTGAGATGCCTGGAGAAAAGTGTTTCAAGGGCCAGGCACAGTGGCTCATGCCTGTAATCCCAGCACTTTGGGAGGCCGAGGCAGGTGGATCACCCAAGGTCAGGAGTTCAAGACCATCCTGGCCAACATGATGAAACCCCGTCTCTACTAAAAATACAACATTAGTCGGGCATGGTGGTGCATGCCTGTAATCCTAGCTACTTGGGAGGCTGAGGCAGGAGAATCGCTTGAACCCGGGAGGCGGAGGTTGCAGTGAGCCGAGCTTGCACCACTGCACTCCAGCCTTGGTGACAAAGCGAGACTCTGTCTCAAAAAAAAAAGAAAAGTGTTTCAACCAGAGGAACTGGAAAGTGGAGAGGCCCTGAGGCAGGAATATGTTTGGCTTCCTGGAGGAACTGTAAGTGAGGAGGTCAGGGTGGCTGGAGTGGAGGGAGCAAGTGGTAAGAGTCAGACCCAGTTTATTCATGTTCTGTAGGTCTTAAGGACTTTAGTTTTGAGTGCAATATGAGCCCAATGCTAAAAGCTGACAGTGACATGGTGGTGTGATTTTAGCTTTAAAATATCACTTTGGCTGCTCCATGAAGACTCTGGAGGGGGCAAGGGTGAAAGCAGGGATGCCCGTTAGGAAACTGTCACGGGGCACAGACACAAGATGGCAGTGGTTGGGACAATGGTGGCAGCAGTGGTTAGTTATGAAACATGTTGAAGGTGGAATTTGTAGAATCTAGGGGAGGACAGAGAGAAGAGAAAGGAAGGATAACTTCGTTTCTGCTGAACCAGTTGGATGAATGTTGGTGGCACTTCTTGCAGTGAGGAAGAAGTTAGGGAGGTGGGAAAGGCACAAGTTTGAATTGGGCCATGATGGTCTGAGATAACTAGTACAGTGGTTCCCCAAATTTTTGGCTGGAGGGGCTGGTTTCATGGAAGACAATTTTTCCACGGACTGGGGGTGGGGTGGCATGATTTCAGATGGTTCAAGCGCATGACATTTATCATTAGAGTCTTTTTTTTGGAGACAGAGTCTCACTCTGTCGCCCAGGCTGGAGTGCAGTGGCACCATGTTGGCTCACTACAACCTCCGCCTCCCGGGTTCAAGCGATTCTCTGGCCTCAGCTTCCCAAGTAGCTGGGACTACAGGCATGCACCATCATGCCCAGCTAATTTTTGTATTTTTAGTAGAGACAGAGTTTCACCATGTTGGCCAGGCTGGTCTCGAACTCCTGACCTCAAGCGATCCACCCAACTCAGCCTCCCAAAGTGCTGAGATTACAGGCGTGAGCCACCGCACCAGACCCATTATCATTAGATTCTCATAAAAAACGAGAAATCTAGATCCCTCGAATGCACAGTTCACAGTAGGGTTCACGCTCCTATGGTAATCTAATGCTGCCCCTAAACTCAGCTTCTCTGGCTTGCCGCTGCTCACCTCCTGCTGATCTAGTAAACATCTAGGCAGGCTTTTGGACAGCTGAGTCTGGAGTTCTTGGCGAGAGGTCAGGCTGGCCGTGAAACGTGGGATGCCTTGGCACATAGATGGTATTGAAAGCCACAGGACTGCATGGGGTCTTGGGACTGAGCATAAAGAGAGGCTCTATATCAAACGGCCAAGGCCAGAGGCAGAGGAGGAGACCCCGGAGGAGGATGGGAAGGAGAGGCCAGTGGGGCAGGGAAAAGCTGTGAAGCCAGGGAAAAAGGGTGTTTCCGGGAATAGGATCAACCTGAACCAGTGCTGCCCCTAGGCAGGGCAGGATGAAACTGAACCACCATGGATTCCATGGCCCGATGGCCTCCAGGCCACTGGGGACCTTGAGAAGAGAGATCTCAGGGGACTGGTGCGCACAAAAGCCTGACTGGCATGGCTTCAAGAGATAACCGAAGGAAAGGAAGTGGAGAAGCGATAAACAGACAACTCCCTGGAGGAATTTTACTCTCAAGAGAATTAAAGGGTAGTAGCTGGAGAGGGATCTGGGGTCAAGAGAAGATTTTTAACGAGGAGAACTCTCACGGCGGTTTGTGCAGAAGAGGGCGGGTGTGATGACAGGGATGGAGAGGGGAGAACTGCAGCGACCATGTCCTAGGAGGAGCTGACGGGCCGGGACCACCAAGCAAGTGGAGGGTGGATGCCCCTTCCCTCACCCCGAAACCCACTTGCACTCAGTGTCCGCGCCGCCGGCCATAGTGCCCGGCTGATCGCGGGGCCGGGACTCTTAAGGACGCCCTCCCCGAGGCGCAGCCCGTTCTAGCCGGGGTGGAGGGGGACGCGGCGCTTCCGACGGGGCGCGGACCGGGTCGGGGCTGCGGGGCTGCGAGAGAGGGCAGGGGCCACTGGCGTCCGCTCCTGCCCTGTTTTCCTGCCTTCCGCACAGCGTTGCGCAAACCTAGCTTTAAACGCCCCTGTCGGCCTCAACTTTCCCACCTCGACTTGTCTCCTCCAGCCCCTGATTTAGAAATCCTGAGCCCCCGACGGTTGCGCCTAGGATACCGACCCTCGCGGCGGCCCTGCGAAGCGAGTATGATCGCCCCATTTTTCTGAGTAGGAAACGAAAGTTTAGAGACGACAAGGTCCCAGCTGCGTCCTGTTGGAAGGGCCACTTTCCTCTCCCTCCGCCAGCGGGTGGTGCGAGGGACTGGGCGAGGCAGCGCCTCCCTAATGAGGCGACCCGCAACCCCGCCCCTCCCGCCCCGGCTCCGCCCCGCCCGCCGCGGCACCGCCCCACGGCCCGGACCGGGTCGGCGAGGCCTCCCAGCCTGAAGCCCGAGGGGACTTCGTGATTGGGCGGGGCTGAAGAGCTGGGTGGGGCTTTCCACCAGCGGAGAGCGGCTAGTGGGCGTGGCCACGCGAGGGCGTGGTCTGCTGCCCCGCCCCCTCCGCGCGCTCAAAGCGGAGGGCAGCTGCGGGGGCGGGGTCAGAACACTGGCGGCGGATCCCAACGCGGCTCCCTGGAGCCCGACACCGAGCAGCGCCCCGGCGGGGCCGAGCAGGTACCGACGACCGCGCGGGATGTCTTGGGCTGGACCAGGCGGGCGCCCGGGGCCTGCTGAGGACCACAAAGGGCTCTGGGGGTCCTGATCCGGGTTGTGCTTCTTCCCGCGGGCTCTGGCCCCTGCCTCCGCCCCCGCCCCCGCCTTCCTGCCGCGAAGCCGGCTGCGGCGGAGCCGATTGGCGCCTGCGCTGCTTCCTGCGGCCGGGGCCAGTCCAATGCATGGGGCCCGGGCGGGGGACTAGGGGGAAACTGAGTCACTTCGGTGTGGGAGCACTTCTGTGTGGGAGGCACCACCCACACTGGGCTCTAAAAAGGATCCCCCTCCAAGCTATGGTTTAGGGTCCTGGCCCCAACCTGTCTCCACAGGGGCCACACCCCACTCCCGCCTTCCCCCTTCTTCAGCACCCAGGGGTCCCGCCCTGGCTCCCAGCAGCCTCCACTGGTCCCGGAATGGCTAGGATCCGCTGCAGCTGCCTCCCTCCCCTCCCCCTCGCGTCCCAAGCCCCCGTGTGCTCCCTCCGCTGGCTCTTCGCACAGTGTCAGCTTACACGCCTTATATAGTCCGAGCAGGCTCCAGCAGCGGCCTGCCTGCAGGGACCTGGGGGCGGGGGAGAGGAGAGCCGGCCCCTGACTCACCCGGCCACCCGAGGCTCCAGGCTGGCTGCCTTGGGGGGAGGCCGCACCAGTTTAGTCCCTTGGCCCACCCCTGGTTGAAAAGAACCTCGAGCCTGTATTGAGGCACCCCTCACCGTTCCAGTCCGTAGGGGACAGAGGCTGCTTCTCTTTCCAAATTGAGGTACGCCAGCCAGCAGCACAGCCCAGCCTGACAAAATACCTGCCTACTATACCTTGGGTGTGCTCAGCCGCTGCCCGTGCCTGCCTGGCCTCTATCCAAGGCTGGTATCCTGAGCTGGGCCGGCCTGCCTGCGCGCCCACCATGCTGGTAACACCTTCTCTTCTTTCCTCTCAGAAGCCAGCATCATGGATTCCTTCAAGGTAGTGCTGGAGGGGCCAGCACCTTGGGGCTTCCGGCTGCAAGGGGGCAAGGACTTCAATGTGCCCCTCTCCATTTCCCGGGTGAGCCTAGGTTTGGGGAGGGGCTCCCCCAGCAGTCTTTGGGTGCTCAGGTCTCCAGAGGGTGATGGGGGGAGTCCTAACAGGAGATAGTTAGGGACCAGCAGGCCAGGAGATGTCCAGGTCCAGAGATGTGGTGGTAACTGCTGGCCACAAGGACTCTCGATGAGGTGGACACTGGGAGAGAAGCACTCAAGCTTCCCCAGGCCTGCTCTGTACCTGATGCTGTTCTCCCGAGCTCCTGTGGCCACCTCGGAGGGCTGGAGGGAGGCTCATTGTGCAGGATGGGAGCCTGACATCTCCAGGAGGTGTGTAAATTTGAGGGGGGAGCCAGGCCACAGGCAGGGCACTCTGACTATAGGATTTCACTTCGAACTCACTGCCACCCAGGGAATAGCAGTCCTCATCCTGTTTTTCTAGATGAGAGGAGGAAATCACGGAGAGGTGGAGGGGCTCAATCATTGAGTCCATGGTGAAGCAGGGATTGGAACTGAGGCACAGGATGGGGTGCATTTTTTTGTGGGTAAGAGAAGGGGTCTCTCCCCAGCCTATGTAAGGACCTGCATCCACTGTTCTCATTCAGGATGTGGTGGCCTTTGACCCCAAGCAGAAGTGTAGGACGGGGCTCAGCTCTAGGGGCTTAACTCTGGTTCCCAAGATCCTGCCCTGGTGCGGGTGGAGCTGGAAGCTGGCTCCTCCCTGTAGCAGGGGGATTGCCTTATAAGCCCAAGAATGCAGCCCCATGCTGGGATGGCCAACAGTGGCTACAGTCTGCAGAGCTGAAAAGGGCTGGCCTAGGCCTGGCCCCCTGAACTCCACCGGTGGGCCCCTCAGCAGGACAGGAGGCTGCAGCTCCAGCTGTAGGGTCCAGTAGTGAGACACAGCAAATTGCCTGCCCAGAGTGGGTGAGGCCAGCCCATGGGCTGGGGGTCAGGTGGGGGTGGGGACTTCCTGCCCCTATATCCGCCTGCCCAGAGAGACCCACCCAGGCACCCGGTGGGCAGGCAGCTAATGGCAGGAAGCCCAGGGTAAGCCCAGCCTGGAGGGGGCCAGAGGGTTGTCCAGGCGCTGCCTGGCCTTTGGAGGGGCTCAAGGTGGAGTCTGTCTGTAGGAGTTGGGCATGGGGGTCAGGGTAGGTAGGCAGGCTGGCAGTGCCCTTCCCAGGGGTCCTTTCATGGGGTTCTGGAACCTGCTTCACCAGCAGGGTAGTGAGGACAGCGGTCGCCCTACCACACACACACCCCTACACAGTCCTCACACAGCCCTGAAAACCTCCCTATGTTCCACTCCCTGGGAAAGTGCTGGCCCGTGTGTCTGGGGAGCCTGAGCCTCAGTTTCTTTCCTGATGGAGATGACTTTCAGATCTGGCCTGCTGGGGGCACTCTGGGCTAGGTCCCTTGTCAGCAGCCTGGGCATGTCAGCTGGGCCACCAGCTGAACCCAGGCCTGGAGTTGGACCTGGGCCCACATGGGTGGGTAAGGTGGGCTTTTCTGAGTTAGGCCGGCTCCCTCCCTGACCCCAGAATGGAGGGAGGTGGGAGGGGTGAGGGCTGGCCGTGGGCCCAGGCTTGGGAGATGAGGTAACGTCTGGGTCTGGGGGGTTGGGCTGCTCAGCCTGACTCACCCCCACCCCATGCAGGGTCCAGCCCCCTGGCTTTTTCCCTCCTTGGTTCCTCTGGCCTCACCCTGCCCCTGGCCTGAGCCCCTCCCTGTCTCTCTCCAGCTGCCCACCCATCGCTGCCTTCTCTTCTGCTGCCCTCCCCACACTGTGACCACTCCCCTCGCCCTCTATGCTTCCTGCCTTCCTCTGGGAAGGGAAGCCGTCCCCATCCCCCACCCTCTCTCCGGGAGCCAGCTGCTCCTGTGCACCCCAAGACCCCCACCTCGGACTCAGCCCACACCTCCCAGGAGCCAGCCCTTGTGGGCAGGGAGTGGCTGGGCCAGGTTTCCCTTGTACTGACTCACCATGACCTTGAGTAAGTCACTTCCCCTCTGGGGTGTCACTTCCCCACGCACAGTATAAAGGGTTGATTTAGTTGGCTTGAACTAAAGGTGAGGGAGGGGCTCAGGGTGTCTCCAGGTGGGCTCACCCCTCAGTTGGGCCCCCATGCTCAGCAGAGGTGGCCTACAGTGGTGGAGTCTTAGGGTCAGGGTCACTTCCTGGCCCTGCCTCTTGCTGGGTGACTTGAGTCAAGTTGTTTAACCTCTCTGTGTACACTTTCAAGTGCAAAATGAGTAAAATCCCAGATTCCTCCACAAGGTTATTGGAAGATGCAATGTCGATATGTAGCATACTTGCTCAATAAACTGAAGGAGGTGCTCTTAATTAGCGAGTGAGGAAAGGCCACCGAGCTCTCTTAGCTTCCCTGAAGTCATTCCTGATGGTCTCAGTTCATGCTGGTGGCAGCCATTTCTCCCAGCCTACTGTCACCCCTCATTGCCACTGGAACCAGGGACTCCCAGCTCAGAGCCTGAAGGATTGGAGTCAGGGGAGTTGGCAGTTGAAGGCTCGGGAGTGACACTCATGTATGGCCTATGAAGCCCCAGCTGTCACCTTAGGCCCCATTCAGGCAGTGTTCATAGGGAACCTGGAGATAACAGGGCCTGTTCCTGGCTCTCAAAGGGTCCCAGCGGACCCCTGCAGATGGCCCCCAGACGGGTGCTGGGGGGTAAGAGATCCATAAGAGCCCCCAGCGGTAGCAGGGAAGAAGCTGCCTAGAACCATGTTGAATGAAGAGCTCTCTGGGCTCTAGAAGTGGGGCAGCTTCAGGTGGGGCAGCGTTGCCACCTGGCTTGGGTCTGCAGGGTCTAAGGGCCTCGGTCACTTGGCTTTTCTCCGTAGCTCACTCCTGGAGGCAAAGCGGCACAGGCTGGAGTGGCTGTTGGTGACTGGGTGCTGAGCATCGATGGCGAGAATGCAGGGAGCCTCACACACATCGAAGCTCAGAACAAGATCCGGGCCTGTGGGGAGCGCCTCAGCCTGGGCCTCAGTAGGTATGTGCGTGGGCGTGGATGGATGCATGGGCGCTGACAGTGGTGATCCCTGTGGGCCCACGCTGTCACAGTTTCCTTTTCCTTCAGGGCCCAACCGGTTAAGAGCAAACCCCAGAAGGTACGAGGTGGGCCGGGACATCTGGGCAGCGGGCGGGGTGGGCTTGGACAGCCGGGCCTGCTTGCCCTCCTGGCACAGCCTCGGTACCCCAATCCCTGGCCAGAAGTAGAGGGCAGAAACTGGAGCTAGGGCGGGTCTAGGGCCCTGGAGTCGAGCCAGGGGCTGCCGCACGGTCTGGGCACCACGCATGTCTGCCTGTCTGTCCGCCTGCCTGCCTCCCGCCGCCGGTGCTGCGTGCTCGCCCGCACTTGGTCAGCCCTCGGTCCTGCGTGGACTGAAATCACCACCCCCAAATGGGCCCCTTGAAGCCTGAGCTGTCGTCTCCCCTTAGTCTCCTGCAAGATGTGGGAGGTGGTGGTGGGCGGCTGGAGCTGCCACTGTCTTCTGGTGCGGGCGCCCCACTCCCACCCAAGCCCCTGCCCGCCCGCCCGCCCTGCCCGGCTCTGTCTCTGCTCAGGCCCCGGCCCCTGCCGCGGACCCCCCGCGTTACACCTTTGCACCCAGCGTCTCCCTCAACAAGACGGCCCGGCCCTTCGGGGCGCCCCCGCCCGCTGACAACGCCCCGCAGCAGAATGGGTATGTCAACCCCTACCCGCCCGTGCCCGCTCCCGCGCCCACGCCCACGCCGTCAGGCCCCCTGTGGCCCCACGCCCGTTGCCCGCTGCCCGCTGCTGCTCAGTCTGTGCTGCGCCCCAGCCCGGCGGAACCGTGCGGCAGCGACCCCTGGCGGCCGGGGTGGGGCTGCAGGCACAGAGCCCCTCCCGAGGCTGTGGCGCCCTGCAGGGCACCGCCCTGGGGAAGGGTCTCTGAATGAGGCCGCGCCCCTCGCTGGCGGCTTGGGGCTGGGTCGTGGTGTTGGGCCAGTTGAGCCCTAGACACTCAGTGCCGCCTGGTCCCCGGCTGCTCTGACCCCTCCCCATCTTTCTTCCTCTCCTGTGTCTGTCCCTTTGTCCCTTTATCTGTCTATCTGTCTATTTCCTTCACAGGTGCAGACCCCTGACAAGTCAGTGAGACCCCTCTGCCTGTCCCTCTCTTCTTCCTTTTGGCACTCTGGGCGGCAGCCCCTCCCCACCCTGGCTGCCCTCCTCTCCACTTTGCCCTCCTGTCCTCTCACCCACCCGCCCAGCAGGGCTTCTGGCCTTGCCCTTACCCACTCCCTCCCATCACTGTAACCCACATGCACCAAATCCTGGGAGGGGCTGCCCCCACTGCCCACCCCCAGCGTGGGGTTCTGAGCCACACCCTCCCCACAGACAGCCGCTCCGACCGCTGGTCCCAGATGCCAGCAAGCAGCGGCTGATGGAGAACACCGAGGACTGGCGGCCACGGCCAGGGACAGGCCAGTCGCGTTCCTTCCGCATCCTTGCCCACCTCACAGGCACCGAGTTCAGTAAGTGCCAGCCTAGGCAGGGTGGACTCTCCTGGCCTCCAGCCCAGGTGTGAACCCTGACCTTCTGTCTCTCTTGGTCAATGCCTGCCTCTGCCCTCTCAGTGCAAGACCCGGATGAGGAGCACCTGAAGAAATCAAGGTACAAGGATGGGCACTAGCCCCTCTCCCACCTCCTGCCTCTTCCATTCCAGCTACTGCCCTATGTCTACTTCTGAGGCTCCCAGCTGGGGCTTTCCATTCTCCTTCCTTCGCTCCCTCCTCCTCTTCTTCCTTCTTTCCTCCCTTCTCTCATTCCTTCCCTCCTTCCTTCCTTCCCTCCTCCCTCCCTATGTCCCTTCCATCTCTCCTTCCTTCCACTTCTTCCTCCCTCTCTCTCTGCCCCTCAGGGAAAAGTATGTCCTGGAGCTGCAGAGCCCACGCTACACCCGCCTCCGGGACTGGCACCACCAGCGCTCTGCCCACGCGCTCAACGTGCAGTCGTAGCCCGGCCCTCTCCAGCCGGCTGCCCTCTCTGCCTCCCTCTTTCTGTTCCTCCTGCCCAGGGCACCCCCTTAGTGTCTCCAGCTTCTGCCTACCTCACCCCCCCCTTCCTGCCCCTGGCCTGAGTCTCCTGCTGGCCTGGCCCTGGCCGCCCACCTGGTACAGAGCCTGGCTTCATCTGACACTGCCTTCCCTCTTTGCCCTATGGTACTGCTGTCTGCCAGGTCTGTGCTGCTTTGGGCATGGAAATAAACATTCTCAGTCCTGCTTGCTCTGCCTCTGTCTTCTATCTTTGTGGACCTGGTTTGCATTTGGGGCGTGGGGGTGTTTCATGGTTCAGACTCAGTTTGGGCCCTGCCATTCTTGTCTTCAGTGGGAGGGGGGTACCTGGCAAAGGGGCCCCGCCCTGCCATCAGAGATGGCTTCCTGGCATAAGGGGAGCCCCACGAGCTGCCTCAGAAGCAGGAGTCCTGCTCCATCTCCCAGCTAACTGGACTAACTGGGGTCCAGCTACTTGGATGTTGCTAGGAGAAGCTGCCCTTCAGTGGGACCCAGAGTCCAACTCAGCAGTTTTCACGTCCCTAGGCATCTCACATGGGACCAGCAGGACCCAGGTTGGGGGGTGGGGCCATGCCAGGACCCTCAGCCAGGCAGGGCCTTGAATGGCAGATCTTACAGCCAGGTGCCCAGGACAGAAGCCCCAGCCCCAGCCTCATCTTCACCCCAGGAGCCCTGGCCTGGTGAGAGGGAGTGGGCTTGGGCCTGGGCAAGGGTGGGTAGGGGCCAGGGGCATGGGGGTAGTGGGCTTCTCTAAGCTGCCTGGGGCTCCACCCCCTGTCCTTTGGGGTCCCTGGGTACCCCTTTAGAGCCACTTTCCCCGGCCCCGGCAGGCCCTACCACCCCCAGCCCCACCAGCCGCCCGCCCTGGGCCGTGGACCCTGCATTTGCGGAGCGCTATGCCCCGGACAAAACGAGCACGGTGCTGACCCGGCACAGCCAGCCGGCCACGCCCACCCCGCTGCAGAACCGCACCTCCATCGTGCAGGCGGCCGTGGGAGCGGGCCCAGGAGGGGACGGCAACAACGGCAAGACTCCTGTGTGTCACCAGTGCCACAAGGTCATCCGGTGGGTGGCCTGTGCCCGTCCTACCTTGGCTTTCCTGTCCCGCAGCCCAGCCCCACTTGTCTGCCCACCCGTCTTGCCTCAGCTGTGACTCGGGGGAATAGAATAAGGATTCAGTTCCCAGCCGGAGTGGGGGTAGGGCCTGGGGTCTCAGATTCTTAATCCTACGCTACCCACCCCACCCATCGACCTCAACCACTAGCAGAGTCTGCCCTGGCAAAATGGCGGAAAGGCCAACCATAGTCTGAAGCCGCACCTCTACCCTTACTACTCTCTGGGCAAAGAGGGGCTTGCCCCCTCCCAGCCTCTCTGCTCCTCCCTCCTGCTCTCTGTCTCCCTCTGCTCTCAGAGCATGCAGGCCTGAGCCCCTCCCTCTGTGCACTGCCTGGTGGGGCCAAGCAGCATCAAACAGCCCCCCAGCATTAGTGTGCTGGATTCTAGCACCTTCTTAGTCCTCAATGCTGGCCTGCTCTTGACTCTCTGTCAGCTCTTTTTGTTTTCTCTTTTTTTTTTTTTTTTTTGAGATGGAGTCTTGTGGCCGGGCGCGGTGGCTCAAGCCTGTAATCCCAGCACTTTGGGAGGCCGAGGCGGGCGGATCACGAGGTCAAGAGATCGAGACCATCCTGGCCAACATGGTGAAACCCTGTCTCTACTTAAAATACAAAAATTAACTGGGCGTGGTGGTGCGCGCCTGTAGTCCCAGCTACTCGGGAGGCTGAGGCAGGAGAATTGCTTGAACCCGGGAGGCAGAGGTTGCAGTGAGCCGAGATCGTGCCACTGCACTCCAGCCTGGCACCTGGCAACAGAGTGAGACTCTGTCTCAAAAAAAAAGAGATGGAGTCTCGTTTTGTCGCCCAGGCTGGAGTGCAGTGGTGCAATATCGGCTCACTGCAACCTCGGCCTCCCCGGTACAAGCAATTCTCCTGCCTCAGCCTCCCGAGTAGCTGGGATCACCATGCCTGGCTAATTTTTATATTTTTAGTGGAGATGGGGTTTTACCATGTTGGCCAGGCTGGTCTCGAACTCCTAACCTCAGGTGATCTCAGGCCTGCCTCAGCCTCCCAAAGTGCTGGGATTACAGGTGTGAGCCACTGCGCCGGCGGCCATATCAGCTCTTACCAGGTAGAACAGGCCAGCAGAACAGGGTGGCTCCAGGGTCTGCCCAGGGGTCCTCAGCTTTCATGAGGCGCCAGTCATCAGCCCTCCCTCCTGGGGTCCTCCCTGCTCTGAAACGGCCTTTCCTGTCACTAGCAGTTCAGTGTCCTTTAGGGTCCCTGGGTACCCCCTTTAGGGCCGCTTCCCCCAGCCCCACAAGCTTCACGGCTGTCACGATCACTTCCAAAGCCCGTCTTCTACCCTCTGTGGAAAATGGAGAGAATGAACTCTCCCTCCCAAGGCTTCCCAGTGCGGCGGGTCAGTCAACCTGAAGAGGGCCAGACCCCTACCTCCTCTGCATATGCTCCTTCTCACTGCCCTCATCTCCCTGCAGGGGCCGCTACCTGGTGGCGCTGGGTCATGCATACCACCCCGAGGAGTTTGTGTGTAGCCAGTGTGGGAAGGTCCTGGAAGAGGGTGGCTTCTTCGAGGAGAAGGGCTCCATCTTCTGCCCACCGTGCTATGACGTGCGCTATGCACCCAGCTGCGCCAAGTGCAGGAAGAAGATTACAGGCGTGAGTAGGGCTGGCCGGTGGGGAGGCGGTGCAAGCCTGTTAGTGGGAAGTGGGGGCTGCCAGGCAACCCTCAGGCTGGGTCTCTCCTTGAGGGAGCCCTCTGGGTCCTTAGCAACCTCAAGAATGGGCTGCTGTATTGGCCTCGTCTTGTGTTAGCCAGAACGCTCTTAACAAATGACCACATTCCTGCTCAGAAACTGCCCGAGACTCCAAAAAGCAAGAGGCCCAAGCCAGGAGAAGCCCTCCTGACTCCCACTTTGGGCTCTCCCTCCCCTGGTGAAATGGCAGAACGGCCAACCGCATGCCGAAGCTGCCTCATCTCATGCTTCCTCCTTACCAGGGCTGCCAGGGGTAGCCAGAGAGCTCTGTGATGGAGATTTTCATATTAGTCAGGGTTACCTTGACCACAAGTGGTGGAAACCTCAAAATAATGGTGGTTTATTCCTCACCTAAAAACACCCAGAGGTGGGCAGTCTGGGACTGCTACGGGGGACCCAGGCTCCACCTCGTTGCTTGACTGTTCTCAGCATCTGCTTACTTACCACTCACAGTGCAAGACGATGCTTAGCCTCTGCCAAAATGCCTGCCTTCTAGCCAGCAGGAAGTTGGAAGAAGAAAAGGGACAGAGTCCCATGGCATCCATCCTTAGAGGATACTGCCTCCTGACCCTCTGCTTCCATCCTATTGGTCAGAACTCAGTCACATGACCATACCCAGTGGCGAGGGAGGCTGGGAAATACGATCTTTATTTTGGGCAGCCATGTGTCCAACAAAAATGGGGCTTCCATCAGTAGGCAAGAAGGGGAGAATGGCCGGGTACGGTGCTTCACACTTGTAACCCCAGCACTTCGCGAGGCCAAGGTGGGCAGATCATTTTGTTGTTGTAATAGTTGATCATATTTGTGGGATACTTTGTCTATAGGCCTTCAGCTTCACAAACACACAAAACACACATCTCCTATAAGATGGCCCAAATTGAAGTCGGTTTCAGTTTGGGTATTCCCATCTTATAGATGAGGAAATTTTGCCCAGGACGTCAGTCATTTCCCCGCCAGCCTAGTCCACACTCTGATGGACAGTTCTGGAGGAATGGGCTGGATCCCAGAACCTTCCTGAGCTGGGCATAGGAGTTTGCTTCCTCAGATCAAGGCCTTACTGTCGGCTGAGTGCCCTGCTCAAGTTACACCTTCACCCTATGTACAGGACGGGTATCTGTTGCCCACGCCATAATGAGGACACGAGGCTTAGAGGGCCCAGCTGGCTCCTGGGTCCTGGGGTGAGCCTTGGGCGGCAAACTCTGCTGCCCTCAGCCAGGCACATGCTTCTGTCTTTGTCTCATTGGCTGGGACTGTTAGCATAGGTCCGCCCTGGGGCAAGGTGCTTCATGCAGGCGCTGTTCTCAACCCATGGAGTTGACTCTTCGAGAAGTGAGGCGGGACAAAAGGAAAGGACTAGAGTGTAGTGAGCAAATTGTGGGGGCCCTGACAGACCCTGGGGAGCCCCCATCTTATCCTCCCCAGGGGCAGAGATCCGACTTCATCAACCTGACAGGTGCTGTAGTGGGCCGCTTACCACCCAGTAGTTCTCGGAAACATTCTCTGCCATTTGTTGCTCGGAACTGTGCCTTCCCAGGCTGGAGCATGGGGAGGGCAACATGGGGGATCAGATTGTTGCAGCAGAGTTGGAGGAGAGTTCCAGGGGTTGGGGGACACATCAGAGGGGACCCACCCAGTTGGGATCACCTGGGGGGCCCATGCTCTCAAGTCTCATCACTCCCCACCAGCCCGCCTCACTTGTGCTCCAGCCACACAGGCCTCTCCATCTGGCCAGTGAGCTCCACTCCCTCCACTGCACGGCCTGTGCCCGGCTGTCCTCTGCCTCCAGGCTCTGCATGGGGCTTGGCTCTTACTCAGAGAAATGGGAAGCAGTACAGGGTTTCATGCAGGGGGCAAATGGCCTGGCTTGGGTCGCAGGAGCCCACTGTGGCAGCTGGGAGAGCTGGGATAGGAGGTGTTCCTTCAGCATGCTTTTTACCTCATTCCTTTCTTTCTTTCTTTTTTTTTTTTTTTGAGACAGAGTCTCACTCTGTCACCCAGGTTGGAGTGCAGTGGTGCAATCTCTGCTCACTGCAACCTCCGCCTCCTGGGCTCCAGGGATTCTCCTGCCTCAGCCTCCCGAGTAGCTGGGACTACAGGTGCCCACCACCACACCTGGCTAATTTTTGTATTTGTAGTAGAGACGGGGTTTCACCATATTAACCAGGCTAGTCTCAAACTCCTGACCTCGTGATCCACCCATCTCGGCCTCCTAAAGTGCTGGGATTACACGCGTGAGCCACCGCGCCTGGCCCTCCTTTCTTTTCTTCTGGAACTCAGATATCACTTCCTCAGGGACACCTTCCCTGACACCCTCTCCCCGCCATGCCAGGCCCCCCACCATTTGCTCACTACACCCTAGTCCTTTCCCTCTGCCCATCTCGCTTCCCCAGGTGTGAACTTCATGGGTTGAGAGCAGGGCTGTTTGCACCCAGCACCCAGCCCCGCATACAGGAAGTGGCCAGCAAACATGAGTAAGTGGATGGAAGTGGCCTCTAAGTGGGACTTAAACATGAGTAAGAATTCACTGGGAGAGGGATCCAAGTAGAGGAAATAGCTTGTGTCACCAGGTCACGCCTGGGAAGAGTATGAGATGAGGGGAGGACTGGGTGATGGTCATGTTCGGAGCTTGGAGCTGGGGGCTGGTGAGGTCAGATGGGCCTCTGAACTCTTCCTCTGGGGCAGGTGGAAGATGGAGCTAAGACGGGACTGGAGGCTGTTGGGCCCCGGGCCAGCACAGTACAGATGGCAGAGGCAGACAGATGCAGGAAACATCTAACCATCTTAGCGGGTGAAAGAGACATTGATAACTGGGCCACAAGTTCTTCTGTATACCAGCAGAAATCTCCCTCCCAGGCCAGGTGCGGTGGCTGACGCCTGTAATCCCAACACTTTGGGAGGCTGAGGCAGGCAGATCACCTGAGGTCAGGAGTTCGAGACCAGCCTGGCCAACATGGTGAAACCCTGTCTCTACTAAAAATACAAAAATTAGCTGGGTGTGGTGGCTCACTTGTAGTACCAGCTACTTGGAAGGCTGAGGCAGGAGAATCGCTTGATCCTGGGAGGCGGAGGTTGCAGTGAGCCGAGATCATGCCACTGTACTCCAGCCTGGGCTACAGAGACTCTGTCTCAAAAAAAGAAGAGAAATCTGCCTCCCAGCCCTGGGCACCCGCCCTACCAGCCCACACCCCTGTCAGCGCCCCCTCTCCCTCCAGCTCGAAGCCCAAGTTCCTTCACTGTGACCTTGTCTGCTTCTATAAAACAGGCAACACCAGAAAGTAAGAAGAGCCAGCCAGAGGTGGGCACAAAACCTGTTTCTGCCATCTATTGGCTGTGTGAGCAGGGGTAGTTGCTCTCTCTCGGCCTCACTAAAGAGAAGGGTGGCACTATGCTGGGGCCAGCACGGTTGTGAGGTACACGTGGGATGGGGTACAAGTGTTGTCGAGGGCAGAAACACGCCATCCGAAGCCTACGTGTCACCCACACTTAACGTCTTGCTTGGCTCACACTGTTCCATTTCATTTTACAATCAGTAGCCAACAATTTAAAATGAGAAGATTTGCCTGATGCAGTTGCTTATGCCTGTGACCCCAGCATTTTGGGAGACCAAGGTGGGAGGACTGCTTGAGCCCAGGAGTTCAAAACCAGCCTGGGCAACATAGCAAGACCCCTGTCTCTACAAAAAAATTAGAAAATTAGCCAAGTGTGGTGGCATACACCTGTGGTCCCAGCTACTTGGGAGGCAGAGTGAAAGTGAAATTTCCTGCTTTTCATTTATTTACGTATAGAGATAGGGTCTTGCTCTGTTGCCAGGCTGGAGTGCAGTGGCATGATCACTGCTCACTGCAGGTTTGATCTCCTGGGCTCAGAGGATCCTCCCACCTTAGCCTCCCAAGTAGCTGGGACTAGAGGTTCCCACTAGAATGCTCAGCAGATTTTTTATTTTCTTTTCTGTAGAGATGGGGTTTCGCTATGTTGGCCAGGCTGGTCTTGAACTCCTGGCCTCAGGCAATCCTCCCACCTTGGCCTCCCAAAGCACTAGAATTACAGATGTGAGCCACTGCGCCCAATAGATTTCACTTTAACACCTAGATTTCAGCCTGAGCCAGCCAGGCATTCCTGAATGAACCAGTAGTGCCACTCCCAGAGGAAGAAGAGGTGCTCCTCCATGTGACACAGTCCCCACCTGGCCCTTGCAGGGATTGGGTCTAGAATCCCTGGATTTATTCTCAGGGCCCTTCTCACAATAGCCTCAGAAGGCTGGGATTGGGTTCCCACTTCACAAGGGAAGAAACCAAGACTTTAGAAGGTCAAGGTCTGGCGAAACCCACAGATCTCTGACCCTCATACCGCCTTGAGGCCCCATGCTGCCCTCTGCCTGCTCCAGATGTGAATACTGCTGGCCCTGGCTGGCCCCTAGGGCCCTGGGGATGGAGAGCTCAGCCCCATGTGGGTCTGTCCCCTCCCACCTCCCTCGGAGCCCGGTCAACTCACCCACAAAGGGCCAGGCACTGTGGGGATAGATAGATAGCCAACAAGACGGTGCTTTATGCCCTCCTGGGCCTTGCATTTGGCTGGAAGAGGGGAGAGGCAGACAGTAAGCAGTAAGCGAGGTGAGTAGGTTGCCCGGAAGTAATGTTAGATCACGTTACGGCAAACAGGAAAGAGCAGAGCAAGAAGTGCTGGGGCGTGGTGTGGGGAAGGCGGCTGGCTGCTCCTGGTGTGGTCAGAGTGGGCCTCGTGGAGAAGATGACATTCGAGTGGAAACTTGAGGGGGCTGAGGGGCAAGCCTTGAGATATCCAGGGCAGTAGTCCAGGCAGAGGGGACAGCCAGTGTCAAGCCCAGGACAGGAGCATGCCTGGTGTGCCAATTTCAGGCGAAAGGCCAGCATGCAGAGGCAAGGGGAGAGTAGTGGGGGAGACGGGGAAGAATGAGGTTAGACCTGCGGGCCTCCAACCTCTGCATGGGGCGTGGCTCTTACTGGGAGAAATGGGAAGCAGTATGGTGTTTCATCCAGGGGGACGTGGCCTGGCGTGGGTTGCAGGGGCCTGCTGTGGCAGCTGGGATCAGAGGATGGAGCTTGCAGGCCGGTTTTGTGTGGTCCCAGGGGCCAGAGATGGTCGTGGCTCACACCTTGCATGAGGGAGGCTGAAAAGCACTCAGAATCTGGATGTGCTGTGGGGGTGGGCTGCACTGGATTTCCTGATGGACCAGGTGTGAGGTGTGAGAGGAGTGGGTGTTTGGCAGCAGATGGGAGAATGGAGTTTCCACTGGTGTGATGGGGATGGTTGTGGGAGGAGAGGTTTGGCGTGAGGGATCAGGAACTTGAGTGTTGGACATGGCAAGTCTGAAGACGCAATGGACGTCCACTCAGAAACCTTGGAGTTGGAGATGGAGGCGTGGGAGTCCTGAACGGTTAGATGTAGTGTTTACTATGAGAAGGAACGGGGCCCGAGGCCAGCTGTCCTGTGTTCCGTGACCCAGGATAGGGTGGGAGGCTGCCAAGTGACTGCCACCTCCTTCCAGGAGATCATGCATGCCCTGAAGATGACCTGGCACGTCCACTGCTTCACCTGCGCCGCCTGCAAGACGCCCATCCGGAACAGGGCCTTCTACATGGAGGAGGGTGCGCCCTACTGCGAGCGAGGTACCCATTGGCCAGTGAGAGTGAGGAGGGATGGCACATGGGGCAGGCACGAATCCAGGTCCCCTTCCTCTCCACCCCTACCCCCAGACTATGAGAAGATGTTTGGCACGAAATGCCGTGGCTGTGACTTCAAGATCGACGCCGGGGACCGCTTCCTGGAGGCGCTGGGCTTCAGCTGGCATGACACGTGCTTCGTCTGTGCGGTGAGAACCCCGCCCCTCAGACTCAGCCCCAAGCTCACCAGCCCTCTGTTCTTTGCCTGGGGGATGCAGGAGAAGTTGGGAAGGGGTCTCTCCTGCTGCCCCCAAGCCCATGTGACTGGGCCTTTGCTGCCCTTAGATATGTCAGATTAACCTTGAAGGAAAGACCTTCTACTCCAAGAAGGACAAGCCCCTCTGCAAGAGCCACGCCTTCTCCCATGTGTGAGCCCCTCCTGCCCACGGCTGCCATGGCTGCCCCTAGCCTGAAGGGCCTGGAGTCATAGCCTGGCATTTCTGGGTAGGGCCGGCAATGGTTGCCTTAACCCTGGCTCCTGGCCCGAGCCTGGGGTTCCCTGGGGTTCCCTGGGGTTCTCTGGGCCCTGCCTCACCCCCCTTATCCTTCCACCCCACTCCCTTCACCACCACAGCACACTGGTGCTGGCCACACTGGCGCCCTTTCACCTCCAGTGCCACAATAAACCTGTGCTCAGCTGTGTCTTGTGTGCCCTTTCCCTGTGTACCCAGAGGGGTAGAATTTGAGGCATGTTGCAGGGTGGAGAGTAAGAGTTTCTTGGGCTGGCCATCTCGGTGGTCCTTGTGATGCGGACATAGCGGACTCATGTTAGTGGAGGAGGTACAGGTGGGATCCCATGTGCCAGGTCCGGTGCCCACAGACATGAGCATGAAGGGAACCACTGGTCTGGGCTGGGTTGGAGGCTGGAGAAGAGTAGTTAGGCCAGGTGTGGGGCTCACACCTGTAATCCCAGCACTTTGGGAAGCTGAGGCAGGCAGATCACCTGAGGTCAGGAGTTCGAGACCAGCCTGGCCAACATGGTGAAACCCCGTCTCTACTAAAAATACAAAAATTAGCTAAGTGTGGTGGTGCATGCCTGTAATCCCAGCTACTCAGGAGGCTAACGCAGGAGAATCACTTGAACCCGGGAGGTAGAGGTTGCAGTGAGATCACACCACTACACTCCAGCCTGGGTGGCAGAGTGAGACCCTGTCTCAAAAAGAGAGAGAGAGAGGGAAGGGTAGTTGTGGGTGGGTCTGCAGAGACAGGGTGTGGAAAACAGAGATGACCACAGCAAAGGCCTGGAGGGGCCAGCTGCCATCCAAACAGAAGAAAGAAGGTGGGGCTAGAGAGGACAGCCCTTAGGTCCTGGGAGGCCACAAGTGCCAGGCGGTACAGCTGGGGGGCATGGCACAGCAGAGTTTGAAATAGTGAAGGGACCAGTTCAGATTTGTGTTGTATTATAGAAAAGAGGCCCCAGGGCACTGAGGGAGTGAGGGGGAGGCTGGGAAGAGGAGTTGCAGCACTGACCCAGAGGCGGGAGCCAGGCAAGGGAGGAACAGACAGTAACATGGCAGAGATGGGACCCAGTGACAGGTCCAGGGGTTGAGGGATGGGGAGAAGGACAGCAGCTTCGCCAGGATCTATCCTATACCAGACTAGATCTCCCGTAAACCTCCTAGCAACCTTCCTCAATGTCTGCAATCACTTATTTCATTTTTAATTTATTTTAATTAATTAATTTTTTTAAAGACGTAGTCTCGCTCTGTCGCCCAGGCTGGAGTGCAGTGGCGCGATCTCGGCTCACTGCAATCTCTGCCTCCCGGGTTCAAGCGATTCTCCTGCCTCAGCCTCCTGAGTAGCTGGGACTGTAGGTCCACACCACCATGCCTGGCTAATTTTTCTTATTTTTAGAAGAGACAGGGTTTCACCATGTTGGTCAGGCTGGTTTTTAACTCTCAACCTCATGATTTGCCTGCCTCGACCTCCCAAAGTGCTGGGATTACAGGCATGAGTCACTGCCCAGCCAATTTTTTATTTTTCAATTTTAATTTTTTTGTTTTTAAGAGACAGGGTCTCTCTAGGTTGCCCAGGCTGATTTCGAACTCCTGAGCTCAAGCAATTCTCCCTCCTTAGCCCAAAAGTGCTGGCATTACATGCATGAGCCAGCACGCCTGGCCCACTTACTTTCTAGATGAGATGCAGAAAGGTTGGGAGACTTGACTAAAGTCACACTGCCATTGAGCTGGGAGCCAGACTAGAATCCAGGCCCGAAGCTGGGTGTGCTGTCCTGAGCACTGAGCACCATTTACCACCGAGCATCTTTCTGGAAAGCTGACTTCTGCCTGGTACCTCAAGGACCGTAGGCCTTGGTGGTGGCGGTGCCACTCCCTGGGGCTTCCTGCTTCCCACTGATGCCCTTACCACCCTAGAGGGACTGTCATCTGTTCTGTCCCAAGCCTGGACTGGAAAGAGACTGAAGAGAAGCCCTAAGTAGGCCAGGACAACTCTGTGCCATGGCTGCCTGGCCTTCAGGGGTCCCTGGCTTAAGGACCTACAGCACATCTTTCAGTCTTCTCAACAGGTCCTTGGCCCAGTCCTCTTTAAGAGATGAGAAGAGGCACTGTGTCTGGGCACAGTGACTCACACCTCTAATCCCAACAACACTTTGGGAGGCTAAGGCTGGAGAACAGCTCAAGCCTAGGAGTTCAGGACCAGCCAGGGCAACATGGTGAGACCCAGTTTCTTTTCTTTTTTTGAGAAAGAGTCTTGCTCTGTCGCCAGACTGGAGTGTAGTGGCACAATCGTGGCTCACTAAAACCTCTACCTCCTGGGTTCAAGCGATTACCCTGCCTCAGCCTACTGAGTAGCTAGGACTACAGGCATGCGCCACCATGCCTGGCTAATTTTTTGTATTTTAGTAGAGATGGGGTTTCACCATGTTGGCCAGCATGGTCTTGATCTCACCTCGTGATCTGCCTGCCTCGACCTCCAAAAGTGCTGGGATACAGGCATGAGCCTTCGCGCCCGGCCTGATAAGACCCAGTTTTTTACAAAATATTTAAAAATTAGAGGCTAGGGCTGGGCATGGTGACTTGTGCCTGTAATCCCAGCACTTTGGGAGGCCAAGGTGGATGGATCACCTGAGGTCAGGCGTTCGAGACCAGCCTGGCTAACATGGTAAAACCTCATCTTTATCTCTACTAAAAATACAAAAATTTGCTGGATGTGGTGGCACACACCTGTGATTTCAGCTACTTGGGAGGCTGAGGCAGGAGAATCACCTGGACCCTGGAGGTGGAGGTTACAGTGAGCTGAGATCATACCACTGCACTCCAGCCTGGACAACAAAGTGAGACTCTGTCTCAAAAAAAAAAATTAGACCAGACATAGTAGCTCACACCTGTAATCCCAGCACTTTGGGAGGCTGAAGTGGGCAGATCAACTGAGGTCGGCAGATCACCTGAGGTCAGGAGTTCGAGACCAGCCTGGCCAACATGGTGAAACCCCGTCTCTATTAAAAATACAAAAATTAGCTGGGTATGGTGGTGCATACCTGTAATCCCAGCTACTCAGAAGGCTGAGGCAGGAGAATCCCTGGAACCCAGGAGGTGGAGGTTGCAGTGAGCCGAGACACCACTACACCTCAGCCTGGGTGACAGAGCAAGACTTTCTCAAGAAGAAAAAAAAATCAGCTGGCATAGTGGTCCATTCTTGTGGTCCCAGCTACTTGGAAGGCTGAGGTGGGAGGATCATTTGAGCCCAGGCGGTTGCGGCTGCAGTGAGCTGTGCTCGTGCCACTGCACTCCAGCCTAAGCAACAAATGGAGACCCTGTCTCTTAAAAAAAAAAAAAAGCAAGACAAGAAGGGTCTCTGCTGTGTTCTCACTTGGAACCCTGGAGAATGAGTGCAAAGCTTCATGTGTTATTTTCATGATGTCTTGGAGTCTAGAACAGTGCCTGGCGTATAGTGGATGCCCAATTAAGTGTTCGTTGAATTCACCAGGTGCCTGTGGGACATTTAGGAGACACATTCAGCAAACAGCTGAAGATTCAAGTCTGGATTCACCTCCAATTCAATTCAGAAATGAATTTGAGAGAGGCTCAGGGCAGTCAACTTAAATACTGGTAACTGAGGCCTGGGGAGAGCTGGGAGCGGGGCCCACACAGGGAGCATCAGTAGTAAAGCAGGTGGGATGTGGTTTTCTTTCAGCCTAGACATCTTTGGCATATTAACCACAGAGTAGCATTCACTTCCACAAGGAAATGTGCTCTCTCCCACTTCTCTTGAACTGTGAAGCCCTCTCAGTCTGTCCTCGGTTCCCATGGATACAAGTGAGAAGGGCACAGGGATGGATGGTAACTGCGGCCGGGAGCCCGTCTGGGAACGCTGAGCAGCACGGCCAGATCTGCCAGTTTATCAACAGCGTCCAGAGGTTCAGATTTGTATGTGAGATCTGGTATTTGAATATTGGCAACTACATTAGATTTTTTAAAAAATCCTATTAGAAAAATAAGAAATGTGAGCCAAATCCAGCATGAGGACGGCCGGGGCCCAGCATAGTGAAGAGGCGAGACGCCAGAATGCCAGCATCACAGCACCAGGCAGGGACAGCACGGCCAGGGCGGGAGGACGACAGCCTCCAGGGAAGCCCGGGCAGGGCAAAAGCATGTCAAGAAGTTGCCAACAGTGTCAACCAGGCAGATAAGGCCGAGGAGTCCCATGTGGCTTTCACAAGGTGACATTTGCCAGATCAGTTTAGCAGAGCTGGGGCGGCTGCCAGGGTTAAGAGGAACGAGAGGGGAGGGTGGGGAGGATGTGGAAGGAGAGCGCAGACAGCTCTTTTAAGAGGCTTGGCTGTGGTGGGCCAAGAGGACCGCCAAGCTCAGCTGAGAGGCCAGGGTGGGTGGTGGGAGGGACCTGGGAGGCATCTGCCGGAGGATGGTGGTAGAAGATGGGAGAAGTTGGGAGGGGACTGTAAAGAGAGAGTGGGGTGAAGGGTGGGGGCAAATGCGGAATCGCAGAGCCGGAGCTAGCCTACAGTGGGGCAGGAGCAGGCACCAGGTACCTCCTTGGAACAGCCACCCTCACTCCATAGGCCAGAAACGTGATGCAATCACATGTCATTTAATGTTCATAACATCTTTAAGAACACATTATTTAAAGGTATGTTTCAGATGAGGGTACCGTGGCTCAGAGAGGACCAGTGACCTGTCCAGAGTCACCCAGATGGAATGGCCTGGCCTCTTGTTCCAAGGACCAAAGGCCAAAGTGTTTCCCGCCAACCCACCAGCACTCCCCAGCCCCTGTCGTGTGTCCCCCATTTTCTGGGCTCCCCTCCAGACTTTGCCACTCACCAGCTGTGTGCCTCCAGGCAAGACATTGCCCCTCTCTGAACCTTGGTTTTCCCATCTGTGAAATAATAGCGGCTGGACGCAGTGGCCAACGCCTGTCATCCCAGCACTTCGGGAGGCCGAGGAGGGTGGATCAGCTGAGGTCAGGAGTTGGAGACCAGCCTGGCCAACATGATGAAATCTCGTCTCTACTACAAATACAAAAATTAGCCAGGCGTGGTGGCATGTGCCTGTAGTCCCAGCTACTTGGGAGGCTGAGGCAGGGGAATCGCTTGAACCTGGGAGGCGGAGGTTGCGGTGAGCTGAGATCGCCCCATTGCACTCCAGCCTGGGCCACAGAATGAGGCGCCGAGTCAAAAAAAAAAAAAATCATAAGCTGCAAAGATCACAGTGTTCCGAAGCTGGGGTGCAAGGCTGTGCGGGTGGAGGCCATGGGGACTGGGAAGTGAAAGTCCTTGTGCCAGGCAGGGGAGGCCATTAGCACCCATGGAGGGGGCAGAGCCCATGGCAGGGGGCTGAGTGGGCAACTGGAGAGGCAGCAAGCAAGGGAGGGGATTTTCCCAGCTCAGAGCTGCTTGAGCTCATTTGGATCAGCAGGGAGGGAGGCGGTGGAGGGCAAGGGACTGTATTGCCAGAGTACGGAGGCAGGAACTCATGATTCTGCCACTGCCTCCTCAGTGCGGGGCCCCACATGGCCTTGGTACACACATAAGGTACACACCATCCTCAGACTCCACGCAGCCATGCTACCAGAAGGGAGCTGAGGCCCTGGGCTAAAGGGCTGGCTGCAGGTCACCTTTTGAACTGGAATCTGCCTGAATCCAAAGCTGACCCTGAGAGTGGAAGAAGAATCCCTCTCAACGGACACCTTAAAGGAAGGAGCGGAGGGAACCAGAGTTCTGGGGGTGATGGTGGAACAAGAACAAGCTCGCTGACTGAGAACCTGGGGAACTCAGGAAACCAGCACCAGCTGCTTGGGAGATTGTGCAGGGGAGCCACTTCCCAGCCAGTGAGGACCCCAGGTCCTGCCTGGGCCCTCCCACCCAGGTTTTGGGGGTGCTGAAAGATCCACTCAGATTTCACCTATGTCTCTTGCCACTGACAAAATGACCAGTACTTGGGCACCAGACAGATCAGGCAGGTCTCTCAGCTGCAATTCAAGCTAGTTTAAGCCAAAACAGGGATAACTGAACTGAAAAAGTAGATGGCTTCAGACCTGGCTGGATCCAGGTACCCAATGCAGCTGCTGGAACCCTCTCTCGTGTTCTCCATCCTCATCTCTGCTGTCCACAATGCTGGCTTCATTCTCAGAAAGCCCTCCCCACTATTATCAAGGATTGCTCCCGGCAGCTCCAGGCCCATACCTGGCCAGCTCAGCAGCCCCAGTGGACAGAGGGAGCCTTTCTTAATGGTGCCAGCGAAAGTCGCAGGGCCAATGCCCATTGAACTAACTTGGGTCATGTGTCCATCTCTGAAGTAGTCACTGGGTCTGACCCATCCTGGCTTGGATGACATATTCCCATTTAGAGCTGAAATTGGCAAATCTGCCAGAAAACGGGATGCAGAGCAGGCAGACCTGGCCAGGATGTCCACGGTGCTTCCTCCCCTCGTGCCCAGTGCCCCACCCCTGACTCCACTCCCAGACCTCAGAGCTGGAGCATCCGGAACTTCTAACCAGACTCCGGTCCAACCTCACTCCTGAATGCAGCAATAGGGGTACTACAAGGGGAAGCCGGGAGGGTGTGTGGGGTGCTGAAGTGACCTGGGACAGACCTGGGTTCCCATCCAGAATTTGCCACTCACCAGCTGTGTGTCTCCAGGCAAGTCACTGACTCTTTCGGGGTCTTGGTTTTCCCATCTGTAAAATAATGATAATAATCAATACATTGACAGCACCTACTATGTACTGTTCCCATTTTAAGCACTTTCTAAATACTTTTTGAAAATCCCCAATCTGACCGTAGGAGGTAGGTACCATCACTATCATCCCTGTATCATAGTTGAAGTTGAGTGATTCGAGATAGGTCAGGTGACAAGCTCAAGGTCACACTGTTAGCAACAGACTCCTCAGGAGCAGAACTAATGTGAATGAACGTGGCTGGCCCGGCGCCAGGGGCAGATACCTGGGAAGAGCCATGAGCTTTGTGATGACCAAGGGGCAATCTGAGTGTGTGCTTGGTGGGTTCTTACAGAGGTAGGAAGAGGCCAGAAAAGACTCCACCAGCTCTTGCTGAAAAAGCCTTGCAGCCTCCCCTCAGCCCTAAAACCTTCCCTGAAAGGTGTGGGGGAGCACGGAACAGGAAGGTGGGGGTGGAGGGAGGAGGGTAGGGCTGTGAGGAGGAAGGGAGGGGGTTCTCCTTTCTAAGCCTTCATCCAGTCCCATTTTATCCTCACAACAGGTTAGCAAAAGGAAACTCAGAGAGGGGAAGTGTTTCAGCCAAGGCACAGCAAAGGTCCAGTTTCTGGACCCCAGTGCTCCCTTGTCTCATCTTTTCCACTCTGGGGATCCAGAAGTCATTGGCCCAGCCTCCCAGTGTGTGGGGGGAGCTCATGCTCTGGGGGTGGGAGAGACCGACCTGTCAGTGACTTGAAGTGTAATCGGTTTGGGGGTGGCAGACACGAAGTCCTGGTGGGAGGCACCCACTAGCCGCCCACCCACCAAGGCTGAGTGTGTGGGTTTCAGGGGCAGCAGCAGCAGCTGAAAGGAGGCAGGTTCTCAGAGGACAGTGACCAGTGGCCACCAACCCCCACCAGTCAAGGCAACTGAGAACTATGGGTCCACTGAGTTTGGCAAGTTAGGGGCCACTGGTGACCTTGGCAAGTTAGGGGTCACTGGTGACCTTGGCCAGAGCAGTGCCAGAGAAAATGCAGGTAGGAAGAGACAGATGACAGATGTCTGTCTGCATCCTATAGAAATGAAAGGATGAAGATAACATGGAAGGGTGACGCGTGCTGAGACCAGAGGAGGGGGCTCTAAGGCATGCCAGCAAGGAACACCCTTGCTTCCCTGAAAACAGGGAAAACTGAGTGCAGGGTGTATGGGAACTCTCTATACTATCTTTGTAACTTTTCTGTAAATCTAACACTGTTCTAAAATAGAAAGTTTATTTAAAAATGTTGATGGCAAGAGGTGAGAGTGGGTGTGGCTGGAGAGTTTGTAGGTGGCTGGTGGGGAGGCAGGAATTTGAGGAAGGAAGAGCTTAGATGCATTTTAGGGCTTCTGATTTTTGGATGCAAAATTGAGTGTGCAAGATGGGGGGATCGGGGGGAGTGGGAAGAGCTGTGAGCTAGGACAAGTCAAAGGAAGCTGGAAGAGGCTGAGGCCGGAGATGCACATGGCCAGCCATCTGTCTGACCCTCCCTGGCTGCAGGTTCTCCTTCCTCCTCAGAATCCTGCTCTCCGTGCCTAAGGATGCGAGGATGGCTGAAGCTCTGTCCCCCATGGCTCTCCCCGCTTCCATTTCCCACACTGTGTCACCCACTCCCTTAGGGATCCCCACTGTACCCCAATCACACCTACTGGCCAGTTGGTCTAGGGCACACGGCCTGGGTCTGTCCCTGCCTGGGCTTCACTCTAGTGAGGACCATGGAAAAATTGCCAAGGCCAGTGGTCTCTAGGCATAGTAGGCACTGACTTCCCAAGGCAGGGGCCTGTGAATATTTTGAGTTTTAAGAGGGTTCTCCCAACTCCAGAGCGCCAGGAACCACTGCTGCACATAGGCAGCCCTGCTCTCCTTCTCTTGGCATAACCAATTACCCAACACAGAACTCAGAGGCCCAGCTCGAACCACCTCCTCCTCCACGGTGCAGACGGGACCAGGTGAAGTCAGCTCAGGGAGGTCGAGATTGGAGGCTTTGTAGTGGTGGAAAAGGCTGCTGAGAGCTGTGGACAGTTTCAGGGTCCCAACCCAACAAAGAATGGAGTTCTGGGAGGCCCTGGCATGGTGTCCACTCCCTTGCAGGGGACTTTTCTGAGTCCCCCCTCCCCTTCTGTGCTCAGAGCTTCAGGAGATAAAGGTGCCAAGAGGCTGGCCCTGAGCGTCCTTGGAGGAGCCCTGCCCTGGGGGTCTGGGGTTAGATGCTGCTTCTGGAACTCTACTTGGGACTCCTCTGGGAGGCGTGAGGCTTGGGAGAGAAGGCAAAGGATATCCTAGCTAGCTTCATCAGAGAGGGCACAGGCGTGGAAGGGAGGAGAGGCCGGGAATGGAGGGATGATGAGCTGGGCAGAGGCTGAGAATGACCTGGAATGAATGGTCATGGAGCCGAGATGGGGGTCTGCGGTTGGGAATTGTCAACTGGGATCAGGATGAGACTGGATGGGCTGGACTGAGGAGGATGCTGTGAGAAATGTCGGGGCCTGGGACATGTGCTAAGCATGGGGCTGAAGCTGGGATGGGAAAGGAACTGGGTTGGCTTTGGAAGTGGGATGCAGATGGCAGTGGATAGTGATGGGATAGACTAGGAGGCATGGACCTCTAAGGGTCAGAGAGGGGCTGCGGATGGGCCAGGGATGCGCTGGTATGTGTGAGCTGGATTCAGATGAAAATGGCTTTAAGGTAGGATGGGACGCACCGGGAATGGAGATCAATGAAGCAGTGGGTGGGGACGGGGCTGAGTTCGGGGCTGGAAGGAGGGCGAGCACCGAGGTGACCGACGGGGCAGGTGAGGGTTCGGGACGTGGATGGGGCGGGCCCGGGAGCGGCGCTTAGGGGCGGCGGGTGAGGGGCGCGAGGGCGCCCGGGGCAGGCCGGGAAGGGGGGGCGGGCCTCCCCCTGGGCCGGGCCGGGGCGGCGCTAGGACCGAGCGAGCGGAGGGAGCGAGCCGGGCGGAGCCAGCGCCCCCCGCCCCCCGCCGGCCGGCTCCCCTCCCCCGGCCGCTGGCTCGCTCGGCTCGCGACGCTGCAGAGGCTCCGAGGCGGCGGCGGCGGCGACTCCCTCTTTCCCTCCCTCCTCCTCCGTCCGCCCGTCCGTCCGCGCGTCTGTCCTTTCGACCCAGTCCGGCCCGAAGCATGGCCGGCGTCAGCTTCAGCGGCCACCGCCTGGAGCTGCTGGCGGCGTACGAGGAGGTGATCCGGGAGGAGAGCGCGGCCGACTGGTGAGCCCCCCGCCCCCGCCCCCGGCCCCTTTGTCCCCGCGCCGCCGCCGCACCTTTGTTTCCCTCCCACCCCGCCGCCCAGCCGCCGGGAAGGGAGGGGGACCCCGAAATGGTGCAGCGGGCCGGGAGGGCCGGGAGGGGCTGCCTTTGTGTGCGCCGGGGGAGGGGCCGGCGGGCCAGGCGGGGCACTGCCGGGCCCCGAGCGCCCGGAGGCGGCCCCAGGCGCGCGGTGGGAGCGGCGGCCGGACGCGGCCCGCAGGACGCGGGGTCCCGATTTGGGGCCCGGGGCCGCGTGGCCCTGCGGGAGCCCATCCCCCACCCCACCCCCCGGGCGCGGGGGACAGGTGTGCACGGGGCGGCCAAGGGCACCTTCGCCACCTTCGAGCGGGCGAGGTCCGGACGGGGACGGGGCGGGGACCTATCTAGCGGAGCCAGCGCAGCCTGCCGGGCTCAACCCGGCCGGGCCACAGCACAAAGGAAAGCGAGGGCGGGGGAGGAGCGGAGCGAGCTGGGGGCCGGGCGCCCCGCCCACCGGGGGCCTCTCGGACTGGGCCACCCTCCCCCCCACCCCCGCCCCGCAACCTGGGCTGGAGTGAGGTGGAAGGATGTTCAGTGCCACATGCGACCGCGAAGTGACTCCCTTACCGTCGCGGGTCGCGGAGGAGGCAGGGGTGAGCTCTCCTCCCCTACCTGAACGGGACTGCGGGGACTAGGCAGCTGGGTTAGGGGGCACCGAGCTGCCTTTCTAGGGGACCAGCTGAGGTTCCTGGGAGGAAGCCCTCTGGAGAACAAGTGTGGAGGGAGCCCCCAAAGAGGGCTGAGGAGGTGAGCAGATCCACGGGCCCCTAGCAAGGGGCATTTGGTCCCTGATGGGGGAGGAGCTGGGCCGCCCCTCTCTCCGCCCCCCAGCTGTTGTCTCCCCCTGAGCTGGGGGAAGGGATGGACCACCTGCTCTGGGGCTGGCGGCCCAGGGTGGCGGAAAAAAGAAACCGAGGGCTTCCTCACTGCCCCATCCTGGAATCCTCTTCCTCGAGTAATACTCTTCTCCTGGGGAAGGTTCCCATCTGGTTCCTAGGCCTCCTCTCCCTGCTGGCAGATGGGAACAGGCTCTTATTGAGGAAACTGAGGCAAAGAAGAGGGTGGGTCTGAGGGACCCCGCTTGGGCTGGCTTTACCTGTACACTGGGAGGGCAGCCAGATGGGGACTCGGACCTGGGGGCTGGAGGAGGGAACGAGATGGCTGGGCATCCATGGCACTGTACTGCAGCACTGGCCGGCAGCCAGGCCTGGAGGGATGGACGCGGGAGACAAGCTCTCCTGTCCTGCAGGTCAGTCACAGAAGAGGCCAGCACAGGCTCAGCAGGCAGGAGGCCCACCCATTGTCTCAACCCTGCCCCAGGGGGCCTGAGATCATGAGAGGAGCTCTGGGCAAGAGGCTGGCTTGGCCTGGAGAAGGAGCTGGCTTTGGGATAAGGCCCCGCCTGAAGAGAGGCACAGCTCACCCCAGAACACCTCCTTCACCCTCCAGTCTGGAGGGGTGCTATATACCACCAGCCCGTTTTCTCCTCAAAGCAGAGCTCTGGTGGCCTATTGCCAGGGCCACACAACCCCTGCTGCCCTACATCTTGTTCAACAGAGGCCTGCCCCCCGCCCCCGCCCCACCAGCAGCATCAGTGTGGCCAAACCGAGTTATTCATCACTGGTGTGCGTCACCCCCCATCTGGGTTGTGTGTGGGACACACACAGATGCACACATGTACCCTCGCACATGCACACAGTCGTTCACTAAGGGCCCAGATAGCATTTTGAAAAAAGGGTGTGAGGATCACTTTCTGCACAAGAGGACATGAGTATCCCAGCACCGAGCATGGAACCATGGGTGCAGTGAGATCTGAAGACTCAGAGGCAGACCCTGCACAGAGATCCAGAGGGAGGGGCGTCTTGGGTAAATTGCTGTCTGCCCCCTCTTACCTTGCCTCCAGTAAGGGAGGGGTGGTTGGGAGGAGTTCACTCCTAGGTGGCAGGGCCTTTGAAGTGGACCACTACTCTGGCGCGGGGAGCAGGGGACCCAGGAAATGAGGTTGTATAGTGGGAAGGGCCACTGTTGCCCTGGTTGTGATATGACTCACTGTGACCATACGCAAGTTCCTGGTCCTCTTGGAAAGACAAGGGATTGGGCCCAGCCCTACCTGCCTTTCTAGCACCACCATCATGAGAGTGATGTTCCTGAGGGGTCTACCTGCCCCCAGCCACCCACCTGAGCTCACCCCAGGGCCTCTGGAACTGCCACATTCTCGCTCCCACCTCACGCTAGTTCAGTTTCTGGCTAGATGGCTTCTAAGTTGGTGTCAATATCATACATACTTCTGGTGTACAGTGTGCTGGACCCCAGGCCCTGAGAGCAGGATGTGCTGATTGACCGAGTCAGCGTTCCTGCCTTCACGAGGCTTACAGTTGGGGTCGGTGTCTGTCTCCAGGAGTTGGAGCTGGCGAGATGTGTAGGTGCCTGGCCCCTACCCCATCCTGATTCCCTGTTGTTTCACCAGCTTTCACCTGGTGCACCACCAGGCTCGGGGTGCCTCTGATTGGTTTGAGAAGCACTGGCCTTTGTATTCCTGCTGGGATGTGGTGGGTGCTCTGGGAGACACAGCTCAAGGGAGGCTGCTGGGGGCCAGCATTGGGTCCTGAAGAACGGAAGGATTCCACTGGGAATAGGCATGGGGTAGAGGAGCAGGTCTTGCCTTCCATTCAAAGAGAACCACATAGGCAGAGCCTCCAAGGTGCACCCTGTCCAGAACCCTGCTTGGGTCAGGGAGCTGTCAGGTGTGGCCCAAGTGTGTGGTGTGTATAGGGTGGTCCAATGGAAAGGCAAGCTGGAGGGTTCGAACTGGGGTATGGTTTCTACTGGGGAAGGGCTGTGGCTGGAGCAGGAAAAGGTGGCCTGAGGTGGGTAAGCAGGGCCTTAGGATGAAAAGTGCCCCAGAGAGCCTGGGCAGGTTAGGACAGGTGATCTCAGGGAGGTGTGATGTCTAGAGCAGTCTCTGGGAACTAGGGTCCCTGGGCTCTGCCTCAGTTTCTCATCTATGTATGGAGAGGGACAGAGCCTGCTTCTCTCAGGGCCCTTTGTTCCCGTAGTGGGTTAGGGCAGCAGGACAGGTGGTGGGACAGCTGTGCTGGAAGCAGATGTCAGGGACAGGCCAGGGCTGGGGGCCACAGTTGGACTAGGAGCTCCAAGCCCCACAGCCCACCTGAGTCCCTTCCTGGAGGTAGGAAGTGGGGAATCCAGGAAGAGGAGGGGCCACAGCCATTTGGCCCTGGCCATAACTCCTGAGATGTACCCTCTGTCCCTCTCGCCTTCATTTCCTTCATCCCTTCACTTCTCTCCTTTCTATTCTTCCTCCTCTCCCTGTTTCTCCCTCTGCTTCTCCCCTCCCCTTTCTCTTCCCCCTTGCCTTCCCTTTCTGCCTCCCCTCCTCACAGCCCCAGCCTCCTGCCTTGGCATCTGGGGAATAGGAGTTTGGAGAAGGGGTTGAGCCCTTCCAAACCTCAGGGGCAAGGCCCTTCCTCCTAGGCTCCTGCTCTCCTCCCTCCCAGAGGGTCCTCAGCCTGGGCCTGCATGGGGTGATGGGGGAGGCATCTCTGCATTCCCTTCCGTGAAATGGATGCTCTGTCACCGCAGCCTATCAAAAGGAGCCAGGGCACAGAAGCCAGGGAGGAGGAGGAGGAAGGAGGAAGGCTGCCAGGTCAGCTTTATGTTGAAGCTCAGGCGGAAGGAAGGAAAGGCCAGCAGTCTCAGGAGGCCTCAGCCAGGGCGGAGGCAGCCTAGGGGCTGGAAGGCCTGGAGCTCGTGGCCACCCTGGGGCCATAGTCTGGGCGAGAGTGACTGCAGTGACCTCATCCCCATTTCAGAGAGGCGGAGATTGAGACTGAGGGCGGGTCCCCAGGGTCCTTTGTGTTCAAGGAGAATGCAGCTGGGGTGGGCCAGTCGTGTGCCAATTGCAGGGTTGCCATGGTTACTGGGGGATGCCCAGAGCTGTGGGAGCACCAGGTTCTCTCTCCTCCTCCCTCCCTCCCTGGGGGAGGAGCAGCAGGAGGAGCAGCGGGGACCAAGGCACGTGCCAGATAAGTTCCTGGCACTAGCCAATGGGGGGTGAGGATGGTGGTAGCCAGGGAACAGTAACCAAGGAACCGTAGTCGCCTTGGAATCTCCATCACACACCCGCTCCACTGGGTTGTAGGCTGCCAGGGCCAGGGCCGAGATGCGGCACACTGAGCTTGACCGGCCAGCAATTTCTCCCCTCACTGCCTGCTCCCCACCTGACCCGGGCCTCCAGCGGCACCCTGTTGGGCTCCTGCCCGAGGCCATGCGTGGCCCTGTTGTCATGGCGACTGCAGGAGCCCTCCCCGTTCCTGTCTTTCCCACTCCATGTCCCTCTCCCTCCCCAGAGCTGTCCCCACCCAGAATTGGCAGCCTGGGCCCTGACAGTTTGACAGCCACCCCTCCCTCTCCCCAGGGCTCTGTACACATATGAGGATGGCTCAGATGACCTCAAGCTTGCAGCATCAGGAGGTAGGAATTCCAGCCATTCCTTCCCTTCCTCTCCACTCCCTCCTCAGTTGTTTTCTTCCCCACCCACCTGGCTCCAAGCCACCTCCCCGCCTGCATCCACACTTGTCTGGGTCTGGCAGGTGTCCTTCCTCCGGTCATCCCTGTGTCCCCGGGGTGGGGAGGGAGCTTGGAGCCTTGTTGAATGTTGGACTTCTGAGAAGGCTGAGCCTCCAACAGGGCAAGTGAAGTGACTTGCCTGAAGCCACACAGCTGGGATGCTTTGGGAGAAGGGCCCTATTCACCACCTTCCCCAGAGCCAGAAGGCTTGATTTTGCCTCTGGGCACTGGCACCTGGTGAGACATGGTGATGTGTGAAGAATGAGACCTGAGGATGCCTCAAATCAGGCCCTGCAGGAGGCAAAGCTAGATCCCTGTGCACCCCCGCCCCGCCCCCACACAGACCAACACAAACTGGGACCCACACATCCCAGAGGCCAGAAGACCCCTTTTGGTGCCTGGGGAGCCCAGGAAGAGTCTTTCCTTTGAGTTCCAGGCTATTTTGGGGAAGGGTTTAGGAGGCAGAGAGCCCTGACACTCTCCTGATTACTCCAGAAGGGGGCTTGCAGGAGCTTTCAGGCCACTTTGAGAACCAGAAGGTCATGTACGGCTTCTGCAGCGTCAAGGACTCCCAAGCGGCTCTGCCAAAATACGTGCTCATCAACTGGGTATGTGGCTGTGGCTGGGGAAGGGAGCCAAAGGCCCAGGGCGGTCGCCCTTCCCCTCAGCCCTCTGACACCTGTGGAAAGGGAACCCCACCAGCCCCAGGGAGGATGCACTCTATCATGTAGGGCCCCTCTTGTCCTTTCCTGACCCCCTCTTTGCTGGGTACTTTGCAGGTGGGTGAAGATGTGCCTGATGCCCGTAAGTGCGCTTGTGCCAGCCATGTGGCCAAGGTGGCTGAGTTCTTCCAGGTTTGTGTGTGGGGCCAGGGCTCTTGAGAGCGGGGACAGCCACCAGGGTCTGTATGCTGAAGTGGTGATGGCGGGAGGGCGGGGCCGCCTGAGCACTGCCATCTTCTTGCGGAAGGGCGTCGATGTGATCGTGAACGCCAGCAGCGTGGAAGACATCGACGCAGGTGCCATTGGGCAGCGGCTCTCCAACGGGCTGGCGCGGCTTTCCAGCCCCGTGCTGCATCGGCTGCGGCTGCGAGAGGATGAGAATGCCGAGCCTGTGGTTAGTGTGTGTTTGGTACCTGTGGGCTCTGCCTGCGTGGCCTGGTGTCCGAGACTGGCCTGTCCAGTTCCTCTTAGCCCTCACCCTTTAGGTGTGGGGGGGTCCCGGAGCAGTCAGCCTGCTCATGCTGGGTCCTTTGACACCAAAGGGCACCACCTACCAGAAGACAGACGCAGCTGTGGAAATGAAGCGGATTAACCGAGAGCAGTTCTGGGAGCAAGCCAAGGTATGGACCCTGAGCCTGGCCCGGCTGAGCCGCCACCCCTCATGGGCCCCATGGGGCAGCTCTGTGTCCCTCACTGCAGTGGCGTGGTCCATGCTACGTGCCCACCTCCTACCTCCTGCCCTGGGTTAGGGACGAGCCGGAGGGGCAGGGGCCAGGCGCCCAGGCTCAGGGCCTACCCTTGCTCACACCGGGGCTCGCAGAAGGAAGAAGAGCTGCGGAAGGAGGAGGAGCGGAAGAAGGCTCTGGATGAGAGGCTCAGGTTCGAGCAGGAGCGGATGGAGCAGGAGCGGCAGGAGCAAGAGGAGCGCGAGCGGCGCTACCGGGAGCGGGAGCAGCAGATCGAGGAGCACAGGTGAGCCCTCCCGCCCAGCAGTGCTCCAGGGCCCCCCCAGGCGCACCCTGAAGGTTGCCGGCTGCTTGTTGTTCCAGGAGGAAACAGCAGACTTTAGAAGCCGAAGAGGCCAAGAGGCGGTTGAAGGAGCAGTCCATCTTCGTAAGTTCTTTGCCCAGGCTTCCGGTCTCCTGGTCAGGGAAGTGAGGATGGTCCCTGTGTTCCTGGGCCTTGTGGGGAGATGAGGGCTCGGGGATGGTGCTGGGTGTTCTGAGGACCTGCATGGGCACGGGGTGCAATGGAGCATCAGGCCTGGTACCTCGTCATCTGGGGCTCTGGCCATGGCAAAAGACTACCTTGGAGAAGCTTGTGCTCTAGACTGGAAGAGAAAATCCATCTAGACCCAGAGTCTCACTGACCAGGCTCCCCCTCCTCTCCTGGGGGAGGGGCTCTAGGCAGATTAGACACTGTTTTTATGCTTTGAGGGGCCGCCAGGCCTGGTCCCACCACAGGAGTGCTGTGGGCAGCATGGGTGAGTCTGGGCCAGTGCTGGGCATCTGTAGCCAGTGTGCAGTGTTTCCTTGGGAGCAGCCACTTTGTTCCAGGGGTGCTGTCTGAACCTCCAGACATGGGGAAGGGCACATAGGTCCTGTGGATTGGTCCCTGAAAATCACAGCCAAGTCACATCTTCATGCTTTGAATTTAGTATTTCAGAAATAGCTAATGTCATACAGGACTGAGCATAGCTTAGTTCAGGAAGGAAGGTGGGTTGATACTCATCTGGATTGGAACTGTGATGGGCAGATGCAGGGCTGTGGGGACTCAAACGGGCTCCAGAGTCACACCCACAGGAGGCTGAGAGACAGGAGGCAAGACAGTCCTGCAGGCACCGGCGTAAGTCACTCCAGTCACATCGGCCCTTGGATGGGATGGGGACAATGTGTGGCTGGTAAGCTCCAGCCCCAGTCATTCATTCAACACACACTTCACCTGCCACCTGCAGAACATGATGGAGAACACGCTGGGCAAGACCTTTTTTTTCATAATAAGTTGATTCATGTATTTGTTTTAATTATGGTAAAATATACATAACCATAAAATGTATCACTTCAGCCATTTTAAAATATGCAGTTCATTAAGTGGCATTAAGTTCATTCACATTGTTGGACAACCACCACTACTCTCCATGAAGCACAAATTCTCCCCTTCCCCACTCGCCAGCCCCTAGAAGCCACCATTCCACTTTCTGTCTCTATGAAGTTGACTACTGTGGGGACCGCCTATCAGTGGAATCATACAGTGTTTGTCCTTTAGTGTGTGGCTTATTTCACTTAGCATGATGGCCTTAGGGTTCATCCGTGTGGTAGCATGCGTCAGAATTTCCTTCCTGTGGAAGGCTGAATCCTATTCCATTGTATGGATATACTATTTCCTTTCACAGTGGTTTTTTTTTTTGAGACAGAGCGTCCCTCTGTCGCCAGGAGCCAGTCTGGAGTGCAGTGGCGGGATCTCGGCTCACTGCAACCTCTGCCTCCCAGGTTCAAGTGATTTTCATGCCTCAGCCTCCTGAGTAACTGGGATTACAGGCACGCGCCACCACACCCAGCTAATTTTTTGTATTTTTAGTAGAGACAGGGTTTTGCCATGTTGGCCATGGCTAATCTCAAACTCCTGACCTCAGGTGATCCACCCACCTCTGCTTCCCAAAGTGTTGGGATTACAGGCATGAGCCACCATGCCCGGCCAGTAGTGCAATGGTGTGATCTCTGCTTACCGCAATCTCTGACTCCCGGGTTCAAGCAATTCTCCTGCCTCAGCCTCCATGTAGCTGGGATTACAGGCATGCATCACCACGCCCCGCTAATTTTTTATATTTTTAGTAGAGTTGGGGTTTCTCCATGTTAGTCAGGCTGGTCTCGAACTCCTGACCTCAAGTGATCCACCCGCCTTGACCTCCCAAAGTGCTGGGATTACAGGTGTGAGCCACCTTGCCTGGCCTTTTTTGTTTTTTTGAAACAGTCTCACTCTGTCACCCAGGGGGGAGTGCAGTGGCACGATCTCGGCTCACTGCAACCTCCACCTCTTGGGTTCAAGTGATTCTCCTGCCTCAGCCTCCTGAGTATCTGGGATTACAGGCACGCTCCACCATACCTGGCTAATTTTTGTATTTTTAGTAGAGACAGGGTTTTACCACGTTGTTCAGGCTGGTCTCGAACTCCTGACCTCGTGATCTGCCCGCCTTGGCCTCCCAAAGTGCTGAGATTATAGGCATGAGCCACTACACCCGGCCTGATAAAGTTTATTTTTATGCTAACATTTCAAACACACACACATGCAAGTAGACAGAATAGTGTTGTGAACCCCCTGACCTGATTTATTTTCACCAATTATCATCATTTCAGGCAAAATCTGAAGGAGCTTACCCTTATTTTATAGTCCCATCTGGCCCCTCAAATATTCACGTGACAGTGAAAGTGGACATTCTCGCAGGTCATTGTGGTAGCCTTGCCACTTCAGGTCCTCTAAGGAAGGGCACACGTGAGAGACTTTGGGATTTAGCATCATAAAATGCTTTCTCTTGGCTTAAGGAGCTGTTCTGCTTTCTCTCCCATTAAGAATTGTGTTCCATGTCTGGGTTCCCTTTTTGCCTGGGCTGCAGGGGAGCTCCCATGTGTCTGAAAATGCTTTAGGCACAGCAGTGGCTCTGACCCATGTGGTTAGTGTATTGACCTCTCTCCGTTCCCTGGGCCTTACGTGTTTCAGTGTTGTTCACATGGTCGGTAGTTAAAGTCTTTGGGGTAGCTGCCTCTGGGTCCTTTCTTGGAGCAAGGCAGAGGAATCAAGCAAGTGAGATTGCAGCAGGCAGGGGGCAGAGCACCAGCAAAGGCTGGTGGGACATAGGATCGTGGGAAGGCAAAGAGCCTGTGCTGACTGGAACCCCGTGGGCTGAGGAGCAGGGGAAATTTGACTGGGAAAGGATGACGAGGTCAGAGGAGGAGTTAGACTTCATTCTGGGGGTCATAAAGTTACCGCCGAGGTGACAGCCCTCCTGAGGTGGGATGCTACAAAGGGTCCTTCTCCTAGTGCCCCTGACAGATAAGCTTCAGTTCTAGATTATACGCTCAAAAACCAGAGCAGCCCTGGGACTTCACCCCTTACAGCCCTTCCTGTCCAAGCTGCCACCTGAGCAGCAGGGGATGCTGAATAAGAGGCCGTTGATGTGTGAGTTCAGTTGAGCAAACAGGCACCCGCCTTGTGCTGGCCACCTAGAGACCCCGGTCATCCTGTATCCCACCCATACGGCGGGTGGGAGAAGACTCCGGAAACAGGAACTTAGGACGTGGAGTCATCGTGGTGGAAGCCAGGAGCGCTCTGTGGGGACCCAGAGGAGGAAATGACCTGAACAAGCGAGGGACCTTTTCCCCAGGAAGCTCTGCCTACCCTGCAGCTGGAAACCAGAGGGCCTGGCCTGGCCCCGGGGCGGGGAGCAGGCATTTGGGAGAGAGGCTGAGCTCCCATGCTAAGGCTTGGAGGTGGGAACGGGTGTGCCTGTTCTGGGAACTGTGACTGCGTCGTGCTGAGGACTTGATGTCTACATTTCACAGTATGTGGGCGCCTTGGGTGGGGGCTGGGGCAGGGGGGTGGTGTTGGAGAGGTGACGGCTAGGTCAGGCAGGGGTGGGGACGTCGGCCAAGCGATGGCCCTTCCTACCCAAAACAACGTGTGCAGTGGGCAGGTGGAGCCAGTAGGTGATGGCGGGGCCGGGGCAAGCGGGTGGCACAAGCCTGGGCTAGGGGTGCTGCCGCGCGGCCCTGGTGATGGCCGCTCCGGGACTTGGAGGTGGTGTCTCCAGGGCTCTGGCACCTCAAGAGAAACTAGAATTCTGACTTCAGTATAAGGTTCCTGGTCTTTAAGTGGTGGCAACTAATTAACATGGTTTAAAAATATCATACCAGCAAAACAAAAGCCATCTGTGGGTCATATTTAGCCCATGCTTGCTGTGGCTCTTGGGAACCCCTGAGAGATTTTAAGCTCAGGAAAATAATGGTCTGAGCCGCATTTTAGAAGGGTCCTTTCAGGGCCTGTGGAGAGCAAATAAGGCAGGTGCCAGTGAGGATGGCTGGGCCGTGATGCCATGGTCCAGGCAGCAACATTGGGAGCATGGTGACCCCGGCACTGGGGTAGGAGGTCTGAGAAAAGTTATCTGCAAACCTTAGAGCGCTCCTGGATGGCTCTAGGCTCCTACTCAGATATGGGGATGAGCAAGCACGTGAATGAGCCTGGTGCCCAGAGGCCTGGCAGGTCAGAGATGAGGTGGTCAAGGGCCCTGAAGGAAGAGAGGGCCTCTGTGACTCGGTTTCAAGGGGCAGAGGTACCAGCTCTGAGACCCTTCCTGGCAGACCACGAAAGAAGCATGGGGGCTGTAAGAAGGCCAGAAGACTGGGCATTGGTGGCTCATGGCTGTAATCCGTCCCACCACTTTGGGAGGCCAAGGCAGGAGGGTCCCTTCAGCCCAGAAGTTTGAGACCAGCCTGGGAAACATAGGGAGACTCTCACCTCTACAAAAAAAATTAAAATGAGCCGGGTGTGGTGGTGGAAACCTGAGGTGGGAGGATTGCTTGAGCCCCAGGAGGCAGAGGTGGCAGTGAGCTGTGATTGCGCCATTGCACTTCAGCCTCTGTGACAGAGCGAGAACCTGTCTCAAAAACAAAATAAATAAATCAAATACAGTAAAAAAGAAGGCCAAGAGCCCCTGTGGGGGTAGGTGCACCAGACTCTGTCCCTTTGGTTTCCAGGGTGACCATCGGGATGAGGAGGAAGAGACCCACATGAAGAAGTCGGAGTCAGAGGTGGAGGTGAACGCGGGGGCACCGGCCAGGTGAGGTGGGCAGGGACTACCTCAGCTGGCCTGGCCCAGCCTCAACCTTCTCCTTGTGCCATCAGGAGGCAGCAGCCATTATTGCCCAGCGGCCTGACAACCCACGGGAGTTCTTCAAGCAGCAGGAAAGAGTCGCATCGGCCTCCGCGGGCAGCTGTGATGTGCCCTCGCCCTTCAACCACCGACCAGGTAGTCCTAGGCCTCACCCCCACCCGACCCCACTCCTCAGGTTATGGCCTTGAGCCTCTCTGGGACTCTCTTGGAAGGGAAGCCTTGCCCAAGGAACCCTTGGAGAAGGCGAGACCCTTCATCCAGCGTGCATCCGCCCACCACTTCCCAGGTGGCAGGACCCCAAGAAAGGCCAGGGGTGTTGTCAAAGTCGCTTGTGGCTGAACAGTGGGGAGTGCTGGGGCCTGAGGGGCAGCTCTGGCCTGGGCTGAGGCACAGCGCTGGCCGCGGGGAGCAGCCAGGCTGGGGTGAACTAGGTCTGGCCTGGAAGACCGGGATGCATGCGGGCTGGGCTCTTGCCCGGGCCCTGAGTGAGCCTCCTGGAGCTTGCACTCAGGTGTCCCCGTTCTGCTTATCACTGTGATGCTTCTCCTTCCCTGAAGCTCTTCCCCACCCTGTCTGCTGGCCTCAGTGTGCTTGCCCCATGCTGGGGTCCCTATGCAGGCCATGTCTGCTGTGCTGCTCTCAGGCTGGCTGTGTGTCTGGGGCTGGTGTGAGGCTGTGGCTGGCTTGGCTGAGTGCGCCCTGGCTGAAGGCAGCTTGGACATCCAGGGCCAGCCCTGGGGGCGGGAGAGGCCTTGGCAGGGGTGGGGGAGACTGACCCTCTCTTGTCCTCTGTCTCTTTCTCTGTCTGTCTCTCTCGGCAGGTCGTCCGTACTGCCCTTTCATAAAGGCATCGGACAGTGGGCCTTCCTCCTCCTCCTCTTCCTCCTCCTCCCCTCCACGGACTCCCTTTCCCTATATCACCTGTCACCGCACCCCAAACCTCTCTTCCTCCCTCCCATGTAGGTAGCAGCCCCAGGCCTCGGCGGGGGTGGTAAGGAGGGCCCCGCTTCCCAGCAGCCCCCCACCCTCACTCCCCCAGCCTGACCGCTGATCTCTGGTGTTTGTCCCCAGGGCAGGCACTGCCTGCCTCTTGTCCCTGGCCCTGTGGGGCACTGGCCCCCAAGGGCCTAGCTTACAGGGTCTGGAGCTGTAGTCTGGCCCCCACCCAGACTCCAGAGAGGAGGTGCTGGCCAGGCCCCAAGGTGGACAGTCCTGTCCCACCCGGCTCCCCTGCCCTCACTGATCCACCTGGGGTTTGTTCCACAGGCAGCCACCTGGACAGCCACCGGAGGATGGCGCCCACTCCCATCCCCACGCGGAGCCCATCTGACTCCAGCACCGCCTCCACCCCTGTTGCTGAGCAGATTGAGAGGGCCCTGGATGAGGTCACATCCTCACAGCCTCCACCACTGCCACCACCACCCGCACCAGCCCAAGGTGAGAGAGGGACCCTACCTGCACCGGGGCTCCCATCATCACTCCCTGGCTGAGAGCCCCAGGTTGCCATGGTAACCGTTCTCCAGGGATCTGGGCCACCCATCACTAAGACTGCACTGCCCTGGAGGCGGCTGTGCGGGGAGGAGCCCTGGTGTGCAGTCAGACCTGCCCTCTCTAAAGCTCAGCACCCGACTTCTCAAGTGGGAATCAGGCCTTCCTCCCGGAGCTGCCAAGGGGCTTAAAGCCACTGGGGTCACTGGGTAAGGGGGCAGTGGGACACCTGCATGGAAGTCCCTGGCTCCTTCACTCCTCACATTGTTGGACAACCACCACCACTGTCCATGGGGCAGGGTCTCCATCCTCCTTCAAGGGAGCCGATTGCATATCTCCTCTGCCTGTGCTGTGACAGAGACCCAGGAGCCCAGCCCCAGCCTGGACAGTGAGGAGACCAGAGCAGCAGACCCTCAGGCCTGGGCCGGCCCCGTGGAGGAGCCCCCCCAGGCACAGGCGCCTCCCCGGGGGCCAGGCAGCCCTGCAGAGGACTTGATGTTCATGGAGTCTGCAGAGCAGGCTGCCACAGCCGACACCACCGAGGCCCATGATGCAGCTGACGCCATTGAAACCGACACTGCCACTGCTGACACCACTGTTGCCAACAATGTACCCCTTGCCACCACCAGCCTCATTGACCTATGGCCTGGCAATGGGGAAGGGGGCTCCTCACTCCAGGGTGAGCGCAGGGCCCCCACACCACCCTCAGGTACTGAGGTCACCCTGGCAGAGGTGCCCCTGCTGGACGAGGTGGCTCCGGAGCCACTGCTGCCAGCAGGCGAAAGCTGTGCCACCCTTCTCAACTTTGATGAGCTGCCTGAGCCGCCAGCCACCTTCTGTGACCCAGAGGAAGTAGAAGGGGAGCCCTTGGCCGTCCCCCAGGCCCCAACTCTGCCCTCGGCCCTTGAGGAGCTGGAGCAAGAGCAAGAGCAGGAGCCACAGCCCCACCTGCTGACCAATGGCGAGACCACCCAGAAGGAGGCGACCCAGGTGCAGCAGGGGCTGCCTGGTGGGAGGGATGGGAGGGAGTCCAGGCTGAGCAGGGCACTGGTCCTGCATCGCTCAGGCTTGCACCAGTACCCCCTTTCTGTGTGACCCACATTATTGGAGGGGAAGTCCATCCCACCCGCCCTCCCTGGGCCAGCTCTGCTTTTGTTCCCAAGGCAGGCATCCGTGTTTCCCCGGCAACCAATGATTCCATCAGTGGTTGCCGGGGAAACACGCTCAGGCCTGATAGGTCAGCCCCAGTCCTGCTGGGTGGGGCCAAGTGACCTGATGCTTTCCCCTGCAGGCCAGTGAGGGGTACTTCAGTCAATCACAGGAGGAGGATTTTGCCCAATCCGAAGAGCTCTGTGCCAAGGCTCCGCCTCCTGTGTTCTACAACAAGCCTCCAGGTAGTACTGGGGTGGATGATGGGGAGGAATTTCGGTGGAGAGGCTGGGTTTGAATGTGGGCAGCCACCCCACCACTACCCACCACCCATAGAGGCTGGGGACACAAGCATGGGTCGGCTAGGTCCCTAACTCTTCTTCCCTTCTAATGCCATAGAAATCGACATCACCTGCTGGGATGCAGACCCAGTTCCAGAAGAGGAGGAGGGCTTCGAGGGTGGTGATTAGCAGTGGCGCCAGCCCTAGGCTGCCCTTGCCAAGGCCGCCCACCTGCATCGGCCTCTGGCCAGACGGCCCGCCGTGCCTGCATTCGCAGCAGCTCCGCCTGGCACCCACTCTGGATTCCGGCCCTGGCTGGGGACTTGGCCGCTTCCCTACCCACAGGGCCTGACTTTTACAGCTTTTCTCTTTTTTTTAAAGTTGATAGGAGACTTGTACAGTTGACTGGTTTTCCTCCCGTTGGTAGTTGAGACGCTGTTGCAAATTCCACTCCTCCTTCCCTGGTCCAGATTGTAGCTGTTAGTCCTCCCTGCTCAGCTGGCCGGGGTGGAGGCCTCACCCTGCTTGGGGCCTGGCGTGGGGGGAGCTCTGGTGGGAAAATGTTCCCCACCTCTTTTCCTAGTTTTATGTTTCTTGGAAAAATATCACTTTGTATTCTCTGTCCAGGGCTTCAGATATTTTGCACGAATTTTAAAACATGGCAATAAATGGCTCGTGGGCTCTGGCTCCCTGGGACCCCCCTCCCCGCCCTTCTTTTGACCCCTCCCTGTCTGGCCCAAAGGAAGTAGCAGGCCCAGCTGGGGCCCCTCGGCTACCCACCCCCGTCTCCTGCTGGGCAGGTCCCAGGCTGGAGGCCCTAGGCGCGGTTCAGGTCAGGGCTATGGATGGGGCCCAGGGGCTTGGGTGGCCCCTCCCCAACTCTCTCTTTGCTTGGGTTCCTTTTTCACGTTCAGTAACTTTTTTTTTTCTTTTTTTTTGGAAAGCACAAACTTCTGTAACGGGTCGTGCTCATGTCTGTTAATAAAGAAATCCAGATCCCTTTGGGCTGCCGCCTGCCCTAACCCAGGTTCCCAACTACTCCCACCTCCGAGGCCGCAGCACCTCCCTGCTACCAGGCGGCGCCCTCACCCTAATTCCAAGGCCCGTCAGACACTGGGTGGGGGGCTGAGGCTTCCAGGGGAAGCCGCCTGGAACCTAGAACCGCCCGAGGAAGGTTGATCTCAGACTTAGTTTTGCATCCTTAGGCGCTCTTGTGGCGGAAACGCAGGTTCAGAGTTCTTCCTGCCAAGGCCCTGGCTTGTCGCCAAAACCCCGGGCGAAAGCAGCGGGTGCACCCTCCGCTTGTACCAAACCAGATCACACACCTTTATTATCCTCAAAATGTAACAAACGGGATAAGAAATCCCTCCCTCCCCCCGCCCCTCCCCGCAGTCCAGGGAAGCATTTAAAAAGCCCCGCAGTCAGGCCAGGAGTTCGCCGGTGGGGCCCGGGGCGCCGGGCGCCCCTCTATACGGCTGTAGTCCTCCCGAACAAGGGGATGGAGACCGGCAGACGCCAAGCTCCGTGCTCCAGGGGCTCGCGGCTGCTGAGCTCTGAGTCGGTCCAGCTGGGGAAGACCCGGCGGCCGCGGTCGGCCTGCAGGCAGAGGGCTGGGCAGGGCGGAGCGGGCCGAGGGGCGCTGGGCAGGTGCAGCGCCGAGTTGTAGCCCCGGTCCAGGAAGAGCGGCTTGTAGCTGGGAGGCGGCTGCTCCTGTTTCTCCGCGCTGTCGCGGCGGCTCAGGAAGGGCGTGACGATCTTGCGGTAGAGGCCGCGCGTGTCCGTGAGCACCTCGCTGTAGGGCGGCGGCGGCTCGGCCATCAGCACCGCTTCTTCGTAACACGGTGGTTTGGACATGTCCGATTCCGCTGCGGAGTGGGAGGCGGTCGGAGGGGGTGAGGCCGCCGATTTCCAGCCTCTTGCAGAGGCTCTGGCCAGGGATCGCCCGCGCCCCAGCCCCAGCCCGAGCCCAAGCCTGAGCACTAGACCGCGGCCGCCTGTGTTCTCCCGGGGGCGGCGGGTGGAAGCCCCACGGGTAAGCAACGAGCCCGCCCGCGCCGACGGCCCGCCCACCCCTGGAGGCCCGGATCGCCCCCTGGCGGAGGTCGGTACTCACCTTGGCGCGGGTAGCTCCAGGGCCGCGGCGGCACCGACAGGTGCGGAGGCGGCGGATGGGGGAGCGCGTGGTGGTGCGGGTGCGGGTGCGGGTGTGCGTGCGGCTGCGCGGGCCCGTGGTGCAGCAGCGGGTGCACGTGCACGTGCGAATGCGAGTGCGCGTGCGCCGGCGCCTCCAGGCGGCTGCGGTGCGGTGGTGGCGGCGGCGGCGCCAGGCCCGGGGGACTCCCGGCCAGACTGCCCTCGAGCTCGAGGGGCTCCAGCTCTAGGGCACGCAGGTTCTGCTCGCGCAGTCGCTCCTCCTGGCGCCGTTTGAGGCGGCGGCGCAGGAAGCTGCAGAAGCAGCAGAGCAGGACGATGAGACCCCAGATGAGCCAGAAGCCGGCGAAGCACGTGAGGAACGTGTAGGTGCCTTGGGACATCACCATGGCGGCGGCGCGGGCGGCGGGTCCTCAGCCGCTTCACTGGACACTGGGCTCCTCCGCGTGGCCCCGGGCCCGCGCCACACTCTCAGGTGCCGCCAGCGTCACTCGGGGACCCGCGGCCGGGGGCTGCCCGTGGCAGGTCTCAAGTCGTGCGCGCGCCGGCGGGGGACAAAGGCGGCGCCCTCTCCTTCCCATGGCGCCGGCGGGCGCGCAGGCGTGCCTCACCCGGGGCCGCGCGGAACCTGTAGGGCAGACATAGGGCGCAGTGAAGGCGCGCCGCGGCCCCCGATGACTTCCCGGCCCCCGCCCGCGCCCTGCGCAGTCCGGGGAAAGCCTCCTTCGTGGGAACCCCGCGCTCCCCGGGGGCCTGGTGACGTCACTGATGAGGGTGACGTCACGCTCGAGGTTTCCTAGGTAGGGTTTCCCCGATCTGAGCCCCGCAGCCGCCACGGAGCCGGGGCACCGAGGGGAGCCGAAGCGGGCCAGCAGGGGGCGCCCAAAGGCCAGACTCCAACTCTGAGCCCGCACGAGAGATTCGCCATCCGCAGCCTCTAGGTACCCTAGCTGAAGGTACCCTAGCTGCGAAAAGGTTTCAGGAGCCTGTGCGCACCAGGTCGCTGAAGAGGCGTCTCGGTGCGGTTGCTGTGCTGCGGGGAAAGGGTGGCACATCTCCTAGAGCCCTACAAACAGCCACCCGGCGCCCTGTGCAGAAGCCTGGCAGGCCCTGGCTGCCCAAAGCCCGGAACCGGCCCTGCACCGCGTCCTCCGGATCTGCGCCGCTCCCGTAGGAGAGCTGCAGCGGGTGGCTCCGACTCGCACTGCGTGCCACCGGCCCTGCCTTTGCGCCTAGCGCGCCGGGCGTGGGCCAGTCTTTCTCTTCCTTTCCTCCAGGGCGCCCCTGCCTACTCCAACTCCGCTTCCCCGCCTCCTACCCGTGCACAACCCCACTTGGCTCTGCCTCTGTCTCCAGGCTGCCGTCTCCTTTTTCCTCTCAGCAGAGGGGAGGAAAACTAGATGAGAGTCGGAAGCTAGTTTTTCATATCCACCTGGTCCTGCACTCACTCCAGATGGGCATCTCTAGTTCCGCTTCCTCCTCTCCACAGCCGGCGGGGGGGGGGGGTGGTGGTGAGTGGGGGAGAGGGGGAACCTTGCACCCTAAGAGGTAGGTAGCGGGGAGCCCTGACTCTGAGAGTGAAGGGTAGCAGGTGACTGTTCACCGCCCCCACAGAACAGAACTGAGCCTTTCCTGAATGCCTTATACACACGGGTTTGAACGAAAGCCTTTGGGGTAACTGGAATGATCCCTATTTTACAGATGAGGAGTGGGGAACAACTGGCTGTGTAGATGGCAGGTGGTGGAGCCATAATTTGAACTCAGGCCTGGCCACAAAACCCTAGCCTAAGTGGCGGGGGCTGTGGCCTGGGCTACTTTGTGGGCCTCTTCCAGGAGCACCACGGACCCTCCTACCTTCAGCACACCCAAGGCACACACTCTACTTTGAGAACCACAGGGAGCCTGAGCCCCAAGCTGAGGGGAAGCCAGGCCATGGGCCACCCCACACTTCTCCCCAGATGGCACCCGTCTGACTCCATGGCTGCCTTCAGCCACATGCCACTTGGTGCCCATGCCAGTCCCCTTCTCCTGGGCCTGTGTTCCAGAAGACAATGGCAGGAACCATAGCTCTGCCCGCCCCCTCGACAACCCTGCCATGAGGCTGCCATGGTGACGCAGCCCAGATAAAAACACGATGCTGCCAGTCACTGGGAGTTAATTAAATCTGTTATTCTTTTCCTGAGCCATCAGGAATGCTCTAAGGAAACTGGCACTAATCAGAAGTCCCCCTGGCCTGCCAGGCAGGAACAACTCTGGGTCAGAAAAGGTACTTCTACGGCTGGAGATGATGGGGGTTAGCTGAATTAGAAATATCTGTCAAGGATATTTCTCTTTCCACACAGAATCCTTTCATCAACACCACCTTGTCCATGTGGTGGTTGTGCCCATTTGATAAACAGGGAGATAGGATCAGAGAGGGAAATGACTTGCCCCAGGTCACACAGCTCAGAAGGGGAGGAGCTAGGATTTAGCCTGAACCTGAATCCAAACTCTGTGTCAAAACACTCCCTATGTGATAAGCCAGATGAAGTGGCAGCCATGGTGGCACTGGGCAGACTGGCCAGCTAATAGACAAAAGGTACATTCTTGTTCCTTTCCACCAGGGCCCTGGCATGCCTGATCACCACCCCCATGATGCTGTGGAATAGCAGGGTGAGAAAGGGCTGCAGGATGAAGGGGAGATGGAAGGGCAGCTCCACATTAGCAAGAGACAAAAGACAGGGTGAGCAGGTTGGGCATTAGGCCAGACAGGGCAGGCCACACCCAGGATCTGCTGGGTGCCATCATAGCTGCATTTTATAGACCAGCCAACTTTGGGCCAAAGAGAGGAAGGTTCTTGCTTAAGGTCACACAGTTAGCCCCCTGGCCCAGCTGGCGCGACAGGGGGGTTGATGCTGAACACTATCCCTTGGCAGTGTCACACCAGGCCCACAGGACTGCATTCCTGTCTGACGCCTCTCTCCCACGTGCTTAGCAGACTCTCATCTAACCCACCATAGGTCCTCAATACATAAACATCAGAGGTTCATTCAGACCTTTCAAAATGCTCTACCTGACTAGGCCAGATGTTGCAAAGCCTCCAGAAAAAACCATGCCCCCTTACTGCTCCTTTACTATGTGAGCTCTTGCCCTTGTCTGGGAGCCTTTCAGACTCAGAGCCTGTCTGCAGCCTGTTGCTCCCAGCCACTCCCACCACTGCCCACACTGCCCCAGACTGCTAGTAGCAAATACCTGCCTCCTCCTACCCAATGCACTCAGGTGCCAGGAGCCATGCCCTTTGGATGGCCCGAAGTCTGCTATTTTGTTACTTACATTCTGTTTGTTTTCTTTTCTCTTTTCTTCTTTTTTTTTTTTTTCACCGAGTTTTACTCCTGTTGCCCAGGCTGGAGTGCAATGGTGAGAGATCTCAGCTCACCACAACCTCCACCTCCCAGGTCCAAGCAATTCTCCTGCCTCAGCCTCCCAAGTAGCTGGGATTACAGGTGCCCGCCACCACGCCTGGTGAATTTTTGAATTTTTAATAGAGATGGAGGTTTCACCACATTGGCCAGGCTGGTCTTAAACTCCTGACCTCAGGTGATCCTCCCACCTCAGCCTCTCAAAGTGCTGGAATTACAGGCGTGAGCCACCACACTCGGCTCTCTTTTCTTTCTTGAAGGTTACTTGAACATCTTTTAGGGTTCCATCTTGATTTATCTGTAGTGTTTTTGAACCATATCACTCTGCATGGTTTTCTTGGGACACATACTCACTGGGAGCATGGCAGGGGGATGGAAGCGAGACCCTGGGTGAGTTTGTTAACCTCCCATTTGCCTGAGTTTCCTCATCGGTGAAGATGAAGCTAATCCATGATGGTGGCTTCTGAGCTGAGGCTGCAGAGATGTGTATGTCCCCGGGATGCTCCCTGCCTGAGGGCTGGGCACCAAATCACTCTTCAAAGCAGGCTAGCATTCTTGTCATTTGGCAGATGAGAACACTTGGCTCAAGGAGATTAAATGACACCCAAGGGCACACAGAGCCAGGGGCTGGCTGCATTGCTGTGGGCACCTCCCACACTGCCCTCTGCACAAAGAACCCTACACTTCAGGCTTACACGCCAAAGCACCAACGATCTGCCGCTGGGTCCTTATCTCAGCAAAGAGCCCACCATTCATTCCATCCACCACAACCTCTGCAGGGTAGCATCTGTCCACTTCCATTAGTCCTCCTGCCACTGCCTTGGCCAGGCCAGCACTTGTCTTTCCCCTGGCCCCCATCATCATGCTTACCACTGTGTGGTGCCCCTGCCCAGTCTAGTCATTCTTCACAACACCACACTGCCTCAGGAGCCAATCCAGCATTTAACATGGCTTAGATCCGGGCCTCTCAAACTTAAGCATCAGAACCACGTGGAGGCTGTTAAAACAGTGCTGGGCTCAATTCCCAGTGCTGGATTCAGTAGGTCTAGGATGGGGCCGAGTGTGCATTTTTAGCAAATTCCCAGCAGATGCTGGTACTGCAGGGCCAGGGAGCACACTTTGAGAACCACTAGTCACCCAGAAGAGCTCCTGCCAAAGCCTCGTAGGTCCAGCTCACCTGAGCCACTTCACCCCACAGGGATGGGAAAACCAATGATACCAGGATGTTCTGGGGCGGCCAAGGTCCAGCACCATTGGTCTTACCAACTGGTACCCAGTAAGTAGCTCATGAACCACCTACAGAAGGAGAGACTGGAGGGCTCATTACCTGTTTGGTCTTTTAGCTGTGGGACTGGCAGTATCTCAAGGGCTGGGTCTGTATCCAGTTCATTCCCAGGAAGTGTTAGCCATTCACCAAAATGTCACAGAGAGAAAAGCCATCACCCAGCCCTCGCCTGGCAGGGTGGTTTATAAGCAACTGGAAAAGCGATGCGTCTATGTACACCAAAGGAAAAGGCTGCACGGAGGCACCAGGGCTCCGGGGGATGGGGACGGGAGACACCGGGGCTCCGGGGGATGGGGACGGGAGACACCGGGGCTCCGGGGGATGGGGGACGGGAGACACCGGGGCTCCGGGGGATGGGGACGGGAGACACCGGGGCTCCGGGGGATGGGGACGGGAGACCCCGGGGCTCCGGGGGATGGGGACGGGAGACACCGGGGCTCTGGGGAATGGGGACGGGTTCTGGGGGATGGGGACGGGAGACACCGGGGCTCCGGGGGATGGGGACGGGAGACACCGGGGCTCCGGGGGATGGGGACGGGAGATACCGGGGCTCCGGGGGATGGGGACGGGAGACACCGGGGCTCCGGGGTATGGGGACGGGAGACACCGGGGCTCTGGGGGATGGGGACGGGAGACCCCAGGCAGCAGGGGCTCTGGGTCACACCTGGACCTAAAGCTAGAGCTGCTGGTCTTGAAGGGAAGGGACAGGAACTCAGGGCAGGAGGTGGGGGCTGGGGGACTGGACAATCTGATAGCCTGTCCTGCGTGCCTTACACACGCCAGGCCCACTACTGGCCTCCATGCTAGTTATCTCATGAACACCCAGGAGGTGGCTGCTGTTCTCTCTACAGACAAGGACGTAGGCACAAGGAGTGGGTCCAGCTCAGGTCTCCATAGCCAGGTGGTGTGAAGCCCAGGTGATGACAAAGCCCCCAGTCCTGGCAGGAAGGGCATTTCAGGAGCCACTGGTAACATCCTTACACCCCTCCCACACTAACACAGAGGAACTGAGGCCAGAGGACTTGACAGGACTTGACTCTGCTCCCACAGTCAGCCAGGCTTGGAACTGGCCAGAACCTCCCTCCATCTAGGTCAGGGTACTGAGTGGCACCCTTGCTTGCAGGTAGGTGACCGAACCCTCACACCAAGCCAGGAACCCAGGGCTTGGGAAACTACAAATAAGACCACAGAGGCTGGGGCCCCAGTGGGCTTATAGGTGGAGAGCCCTTACCCAGGCCAGTGTCTACTGTGCTCAGCTCCGGCTCTCTTCAGGGCAGGGTTTTCAGAGACCAGGTTCCTCCACTGAAACCTCGGCCTGTGGCTCTCTGCGCCTCCACCCCTGCAGCTAGCATGGAAATAATGATCTGACCCTAGGGAAGGCGGCCACAGGGAGATGACGGTGATACCCTGGTGGGGGGTAGCCTGGGTAACAAGCAGAGTGCCCGGGGATAGCCCTGGGTTCAAATGTGGCTTCTGCCCTCACCGAGCCATGTGATCCCATTCTGGCTCCCATATCTGAGCTGAAGTTTCTTCAGCAGTAGGACACGGGTGCCAAGGGGAGAACAGAACTCCCTCTAATGAGGGATCACCCTGCAGCCTCAAGAAGCTCAAATGCAGAAAGCGGCCCATGGCGCTACACTGTACACAGCCTGGAGGCAGCCCAACAAAAACTGCCATCACCTCCACGGACCAGAGGTCTCAGACACAGGACCCTTAGGTTGGACACAGTTCACAGACATGTTTTAAAAACAATCCATTTTCACAATCCATTTTTAAAAACACTCTGATTAATTGCCAACATTTAAAAATCCATGAGATTGTATATAAAGGTCTGGATTTCTGGCTCATCTTGAAAATTGGACAGTGAGGTCATACCAAGTCCACATTTCACACAGTGACAAAGATTGGAGCTGAGCGGCTCCCTGGCCCGCCTCACTTATTCCATTGCCCCCCGATCCTGGAAGCATTTGGGTTTCCAGTGCCTGGAGCTAGACAGAGCACCCACAGGCTGCAGCACTGCACGGGCCCATCTTCGCTAAATTTTCTCTCCCACAGCCAAGACTGCAAGCTGAGCAGGCCACGGAGCCCATGAGCCAAGGACCAGGGGTTGGGGGATTCCCAGGGGACTGAGGCAGCCCTTTGCTGCTTGGTCTCACCCAGAGGGAGAAAATGGAGGAAGGAGGAAGTGAAGAAGGGACGGAGAAAGCTAGCCCTGTCCTATAATCCATCTGGGGGAGCAAGAATTTGGCTGATTTTGCTGGAAGCAGAAAAAATGTACCAAGACCTGAAAGACATGGAATGTCCTCACTAGATTAAAGTGAAGGAAGGTTAAGAATGCTCTTCTAGAAGCCTCTACGGTTCTTTTCTGCCTGGGTTACAAGAGAAGTTAGATAGCAGGCAGAGAGGGGCTTTGCCCACAGAGAAGTCTGCACTGTAGACTCAGCTCTGCCACTTACGGGTAGTGTGACCTTGGGCAAGTCACTCACCTCCCTGAGTCTCCCTTTAGAGTCTTCATCTCTAAAATGGGGATAATAAACTTACCTTGTGCAATTGTTGTAAAAAATTAGGAGATAATGGAGGCAGAGTGCTCAACACAGGTCTCACAGAGCAGGAAGGGAATGAAAAGCACCTGTGAGTAATTCCCCAGGGGCCCCTGCCTGCAGGAGACTCAGGCCTGACCTCCAGGCACCACCCATCTAAGGGCATCTTATGCCAAGGCTTCAAATGCCTCAGATGCCAGTCACCTCTAGTATGCCTCCCCAGATGGGAAAGGAAACCCAAGGGCGGCTGTGGTCGCTGGGATGCTGGATGTGAAGCCCGTGGTCGTGGCTGGCATCTGCTGAGTCAGGCCTGGGAGAGCTGGCAGGAGGGCCATTTCTCTCTCCAGCATGATGCCCGCTGAGGGGAGGTTGGGAGGGGAGCCAGAGGTCATTTCCTCTGAGTCAGAGGCCATTCTCCTCCCAGAGGAGCTCCCCTGGAGGACCGGGCACCTCCATGTGGCCCGGGCCTCCCTGCCGGCCAACCTGCAAGCCACTCAGTACAGTTGGGGCATTGTGCTCAGACAAGGGGCACTTGTGATCCAGACAATGGGCTGGGTCGCTCCCATTTGGCCTGGGCTTCAGCTTCCCTGGGTCAGCAATGTCCTTTCCTCTGCTCCTGCCCACTCTGCTTCCACCCCTCCCTGGAGAATGGTGGCTAGAAACGCGGAGCAGAGACTCACCGCGGGCCCCTGCCCGGTGTGGCACATGCCCTGGCTGTGAGGAGGAGGAGGGATGCAAGCTTCGCTCCTCTCCCCTGGTAAGAAACATTGCCCCTGGGGGAACCCAACTCGGCTCAGGCCATGTCCAGGGCTGGCGCGATTAGGCCCTGGGTGTTGGTGGTGGTGGTGGTGGTGGTTGGGTGGGTGGGGGGGGTCTATGGTCAGGGACCCCAGCCCCAGCCTCTAGTGCCTCCTCCTCCCGTGACAAGCCCAGGGGCTGGGCCACCCCCACGTTTGCAGCCACCCCAGGAGCCCTGCTGCGACGACTGCAGCCACGTGGGAGCCAGCCCGTGCCCACGGCCGCTCGCCCCCACCCCCACCCTCGACGGGCTGTGGAGGCAGGCACACCCAGCCGGGCCAGAGGGGCGACGTACCCCCGCCGCGCACCCCTCTCCCCCTGCGCCCCCGAGCTGCGGGCTCGCGTGGGGGGAGGGGGGAGGAAGGGGGAGGGGGCGTCGCCGCCCCGCAGTCGTGTTGCCGGGGAGCGCAACCCCGTTGCTGTGGCAACCGTTTCCAAGCGAACTGGTGGCGGCTCGCGCCCCGCTCCGGCTCCCTCGCTCACTGGCGCTCTCCCTCCCTCCGGTGTGGGCTGGGGGAGGGGCTGCCCGCGGCCGAGGCGGGGGTCCGGGGCGGCGACCCGGGGCCAAGGCGCAGAGCTGCCCGCGGGGAAGGGCTCAGTCCTGGGACCATCTTTCGCCCGCACTCAGTGCCCGCCCGGCCCGCAGCCGCCGCGGTACTCACGGGCCCAGGCATCCTCCTCGGGCTCGTTCTCCTGGCTCGGGGCGAGTGGCGCGGGCCCAGCGGACAGAGCCCCAGGCCTGCGCGGGGAGGCGGCGGCGGCGGCGGCGGCGGCCCGGGGGAGCAGACAGTGGCAGCGAAAGCGGATCCGAGCGCTGGGCTGGAGGCACGGGGCGCGCGCACGGGCGCGTACCCGGCGGGTGCTGAGCCCGGCGTGCGCGCGCGCGGCGGCCGGCAGAGGGCCCCCCATCCCCCGCCACACGCCTCGAGGAGGCTGCCCCCGGAGGGAAGGAGGGGGAGGACGGACACCCACCTGCGGCGCCGAGACCCGACTCTCTCCAGCCCGCTGGGCTCACACCCGCCAGGGCGCCCTCACAGGGGAGGCACGCGCCGGCAGACCCGGTGCACACGCCGGGCTGGAGCCCCGGCCACACCGGTCATGCACGCTGGATGCCCAGCCAGGCAGCTGAGATCGAGAGCCCCGACGCGCACACAGCTCAGCTTGGAGAGCACACACACGTCCAGGCCCCCGTCACATCCTGACAGGCGCTGCGCACACGCAGTGGGCAGGGCCCCCGAGCAGGCAGGCACCCCAATGTGGCTCCCTCTCAACTCACGACCCCTTCCGTTAGATGCCCAGCAGGCGTACACCACCACATCCTATTAGCAAGCACCACGGGAAGGAGGACCTAATGCTGAATCCACAACCCTGGCCTCTGTGGACATGCCTCCCCCTAGGGAACAGATGACCCCTAGAGAGGGCCCCACTGTCAACCCCGAGGTCCAAGCTTGGAGAGGCCATTCTGAACCTGGCTGTCCATCGGCCTTTTAACCGGGTTATTTTTCGTCCAACTTCTTTACTGCACTTAAGGTATTTTCCAAAAACACCCTCCACCACCACATCAGCTGGGACATTTGGGGTTGCAAGTGACAGAACTCTCAAATAGGTTTGAGCTGTACACCACATTTACCAAAAAAAAAAAAAAAAAAAAAATTAGCCGAGCACGGTGGCACATGCCTGTGGAGAACTGCTTGAACCCAGGAGGCAGAGGTTGCAGTGAGCAGAGATCATACCACTGCATTCCAGCCTAAGGAATGGAGAGAGACCCTGTCTCCAAAAAGAAAGAAAGAAAGAAAGAAAGAAAAAGGTTTGAGCTCAAAGGGGACTAGCTCATGTAACTGGCAAGTCCCAGGGTAGAGATTCCAGCTTTGGTCACGGTTGCCTCCAGGTGTTCCTGCAGCGGCATCAGGTACCTGCTTCTATGTTTGCATCAGTCTCAGGCAAACTCACCCCAAGAGGTAGTGAGGACAACTCCCATAGCCCTAGGCTCATATCCTGCTATGTGTCCCTGGGGGAAAGAGAACCCCAATTGCTTCCCCATCATTTGAGCAAAAAACAAGCAAACAACTCCACAAATGATTGTTTTGGGGACTCATTTAGGCTGAGTCTCTATTGGCGAACCAATCTAAGTGCCTATGAGTTAAAGGACAGGATATGTATTCCTTATGGCCAAACGGAATGCTCTCCCAGTATCCATTCCCTTTTATTTGTATACAGGCACCTTGATTTCATCAGGGGAATCATTGCCCCATGGGTGCCATCCTTGTGAGCCTGTGAACCCAAGTGCACTGCTCCCTCAGCGCGCAGTGGCCAAGTATCCAGCCTGGCCACTCAGACTCCTTGGGTTTGCAACTGAGCTCAAAGATGCAAAGCCAAATGGCTCTAAGCATCTTGCTTCTGGTGGGTGTGCCCTGATGAGAATGGGGTCCACAACTAAGACCCCGGAGCTCCTCCATATCCTCCGAACACCTTCTAAGTTAGCGGGAGGACGGTTCTGCCACCCGGCCCTCTCACTATAGGTATGTGTGTGGAGTATGCATATGCAGGGGGTGCAAGCACAGCCCCATCTAAATCACATGGACAGAGACCAGGGGTGCTTTTGTAGATCTGGAGCAAACGCCCCCAACACAACCAGTCAAAACCCTTCAGGGAATCCCCTACCTTCCAGATGAGGTCCCATCTGGGCCTTAACCCCATCATCCTTAACCCAACTTTCAAAGCCGGCTGTGTCTCGCTGACCTCAGCTCCAGTCACTCCTTGCTTCCACCCCTGGCCGCCCATCCTCAGCCATCCTAAACCACTAAAGCCCTAGACCATCCATTTGGCTCTACCTGGGCGCAACGGTCCCTGTGTCCTGGAGGGCACCAACAGATACCTTCATGGTCAAGGGGCCTCGTGTTTGGTGCTGCCCCACCCCCAACCCTATCAGCTCTAGAATCCTCTCTTCCAAAGTGCTGATCACACTGGGTCTCGCTGTTCCCACGTCTGCCTCCCTACCAGACTGAGCTCCAAGCTGCCAGGGGCCTCTTCTCCATCTGGGTCCCAGTTCCCACCACAGAGCTGGGCATGGAGGAAAGCTCAGGGAAGCTTCCTGGGAAATGAATTCTGGGAGTTCCCTCTGCCAAGGACCCACTGTAGTAAGAGCTTTAAGGTGAGTTTAACCCTAGCCAGGAAGTTCCCTGGATGCCTCCGTAGAGGGCGACCGGATCCAGGTACAGACAGTGTCTCAGGGTCCTGCACACCCACCTGGCACCTACTCACTCTTGCATACCTGCCCAGGGCTGGGCTTTGGTCTGGCATGCTAACACCTACCTAGAAATCCCCCACTCCCACCTCAAAACAGCCTGGGGCAGAGGGGCAAACCCACCCAGGCTCCATTCTTATGTCACATGGGTAGGATCCAGCTTTTCCGTCTTTACCTGGCTTCCTCCCCACTCTGCAATGGCCACTTAACTAGTTAGTGGGAAGACCTAGAGCAAATCCCTCCTCCCCTTATTTCCCTTAGGCTGATGGGAAGCAGCAGGCACTCCCCACGTCTTGAACGGGGTCACATAAAGGCCCCTTCTGCCAGGCTGCTGCTCGGCACGTTCTGGCTGTGCTTAAGCCAGCCGGTTAGTTTGTCACTCAGCACCACGATCTCCCCAGCAGGTGAGTCTGTGGTGGCTTGGGAGCTCAAGGGGCTGACTGGCTGCTTCGGCAGATTCTCACAGCTGCTGGGCAAGGCAATGGGTCTCACACCTATCTTTCCATACATGGGAAGGGCCTGTGCAGAGCCAAATTGAAAAGTGGTCAGGCTGGGGCTTGAACCTGGAGCTGTCAGCTACAAAGCTCATGTGGCTCCTGCAGCACTGGGTGCCCAGTCCAGAGGCAAGGAACAAGCCCAATGGGGGTTATGGGGCATTCTTAGGGGGCTGGGGACACTGGGACTCTATAAAGCAGCGATGGGGTTGCAAGATCTGGACAGACTTGTGGGCAACAAGCTTTCAGCCCCAGCGCCCATGCAGGAAGCTCCCCTGAAGTGCCTCCCAGTCCCCCTTCCTCCCAGGTGAATGTCCACTTCAAGGCCAGCTCAACCACTGTCTTCAGAGAACCTTCCCCTACCAGCCACACCCTACCTGCCAGCATCACCCACAGTCTAGGTCTTTGCCCATAATGTGTCAAGGGCAAAACAGAGGGGTGGGAATGATGCACATGCACCAGCCCAGGGCCTGTTCACGGCTGGCATCCAGGTAAGGCAGGCCTGGGGCAGGTGTTCCTTATACAGCTCCACCCTGCTCCCGAGCTGCTCTAAGTCCACATTTAGGCATTCAGGCCACCTCAGCCTTGGAGGGCAGGACACCAGCAGGGCCCACCTTACCAGCACACTCAGAAACAGACCTACACCCCAGGGGGCACCCAAGGCTTCTTTCCTTAGGCCCCATCCCATTTAGGAAGTTGGGAAACCCACTGGGTGAGCCCAAAGGCTACCAAAGCCTGGCTACCTGGAGAGGCTACCTCAGAGTCAGCCCTGGGGGCTCCTGGGCCTCAGAAGGGCACACCCTTCCTCCCTCCAGGCCCACCTCCAATCCCTTCCCGCTTCCAACTGGGCCAGGGGAGCAGGAAGACCCCTGGAGCACTGGAAGCAAGAAAGAGGCAGGCAGGGGCGGCTGGCCAGGTTTGTGCTCGGACTGTATTCACACAGAGACACGTGGCAGCTTACACTGGACAAAATGAGTAATAAAAATTGGCTTTAAATATGGAAAACACAGGGCCCTATAATCCCATGCTACCCTAACACTGGGATCAGGATGGCCATCACAGTCTGGGAAGGGCCAGGGCTGGGGCCTGGGGCACAGGCACAGCCTCACCCTATCCCCTTCACCCACACAGGTACACACACACGCACACACACCCCACAGGCGCACACAGGAAGGGGCGGATTATTGCTGGGCACATGTGTCTATTGTTATGAGGGGAGTCCGGAATGTTTCAGGGTTGTCCAGGGATGCCCCACCCCCTCCTAGGGGCTGGGCTTGGGCGTTTCTGAAAGAGGTGTCTTCAGGACAGGGCCTGGCATCAGGGACCAGGCCCTGGGGGCTGGAAGGCAGAGGCAGACCTATCTGGGCCGGCTGGGGCAGTGGACTGATGGGTCTCACAGCCAGCCCAATCTCTGGCCACTTTGGCACAGGCCTAGGGGATACAGAGGCCCCAGATCCAGCTCTTACAAGCACTGAGAAGGGACAGCTTTAGGCCCCACAGGGTAGCAGCCTGAGCCCAGGGCAGCAGGGGCAGGCATGAGTCTCACTCAGAGGCTGGGGAGGTGCAGGGGGGCGGCCCAGCACAATGCTGAGGGCTCAGGGCTGTGGCCACCCTCAGCCGTCCAAACTGGGCCGGAGGAGCCTTGAGTTTGGCAGTGGCTCCTCTGCCAGCTCCCACTCTCCCTGCCAGGGCTGGCTGCCCCCAGGAGCCAAGGCGGGGGCACCAGGTCTGCGGTGGGAATTAAGAACGCTCCAGTCGCTATATACATTCGTACAAATACATAAATACAGAAAGCCCCGAGCTCCACGGAGAAGAGCCAAAGGGACGCACCTTTGTCCCAGGGACAGCCCAGGCCTTGCCACACTCAGCCAGGCCAGGGGCTGAGGGGCGGAGGACACTGGGGACAGTTCCATCTGTGTTCCCCAGGCCACGACTTGAGTGGACAATGGGGAAGACCACTGTGCAAACTGTGAACAGCGCTTGGAGTAGCTGCTACCGCCAGCTGCCGGTGGGGGCCTCAGGCTCGGGGCTAGAGGCGGGTGGGGAGCTCTTCCTCACTGTCGCTGCAGTTTCCACAGCAATCCTGCAGGGACGGGGAAGACATGGAGGGAGGGAGAGAGGCAGAGTGGTTGCTATTAACCACCAGGGATGTCACATGGGGCCGACCTTGCCAGGGCAGGCCAGGAGCTGCCTGAGGGTGCACTCTGGAGAAGGGGCTCCCCACAAGGAGCCTGGAGCAGCAGCTCAGGCCACAAGTGGGCTGCTGGCAACAGACGGAAGGGGGCTGGTAGATCCCACGGTCTGCCAGGGCAAGGCCTCCACCCAGCCCTCTCCCCTGGGGCTGGCAGAGACAGGGCATGGGGAGACAAGCTAAGCAAAGCTGGTAGCTCAAAGGGGGCAGGGTGCAGGGAACCGAAGCAGTGGGCAAGGGGAGCGGGGTGGGCACCAGACTTCTTTCTCCCACATCTCGCCTCTGCCATGGAAGGGCTGCCCGTGGCTCCCCGAGGCCAGGCAGCAAGGCCAACCCACGGGGAGCCCACACTGCTCACCTCTGGAAAGAGAAAAGAGGCCATGAGCCCAGCCAGGGGTGGGGGACAGGCGGGAATGAGGCCAGAGACCCTGGGCACCGCGACAGGGCTGGAGGATGCCCACTCCCAGCGTATGCGGGCACCAGCTCTGCCTCTCACCCACCGTCCCCTGGAGCCAGGCCGGGGGCCCCAGGTAGGCCACTGCCGGGGCTTACTTGGCGACTGAAGAGTCTCTGCAGCAGTCCCTTTTTAGGGGGTGCAGGTGGCTGGCCCTTCCAGTCCAGGTCTGGGGGAACTGAGCCATCCAGCCCAAAGACATTCAGTTCCTGGAAGCACTCCGTCTCCACCATCTGCTGAGGAGCAGGCAGCTGTGAGAGCTGTCCCCAGGGCAGCCTCCTAGAGCCCACCCCACCAGCAGAGCAGGCCCCCACCTCGTTCTGCCAGGGGATGGGCACGCTGCCTGTGGCAAACTTCTGGTAAAAGTCCTGGTCAGTGGGCTCCAGCTCCACGCCCTTGACAGTGGAGAACTGCTCAATGTCCAGAACATCCTTGCAGTAAATGGCCTGGGGCTGGGAGGAGAGAGGCAGCGGTCAGATAAGAAACACACACACACACACACACACACACAGATACACACGAAATCAGCTCAGCTGATTCTGACTCAAGTCTTGGCCTGGTGCTGCCTGACACCGGCAGCTCTCTAATTTGGAGTCAGAAACCAGGTTCCCCATGCACTGCCTTCTCCCCGAAGCCCAGTTTTCCCCTCTGTGAACTGGGTACATTACTCCTCACTGCTCAGTGACTGTGAGGCTGTGTAAAGGCCAATGCCAGGCGCCTCCTTTGCCTCCCCACAGCTACCTGGGTGTACAGCTGGGGTGGGGAGTGTGGTCTGAATCTCAGCTGGCCCCTCGGCTGGGCAGTGCCACACAGAGCCTGGAACTGGGGATTCCCTGGTTCCCTGCCCTACAGTGACCTGGGACTTGCTCTGTCTTCTCACCCAGCCAGTAAGAGGACTGGCAGTCTCCCACCGCTCCACCTCCGCAGCCCCACACTGGGAGCCCACCTCAGCTCCAGGCGGCCACCTTCTTTTTTATCTTAACGTTGTTTTCTAAATCCTTCAATTAAGATGTCAATTAAAATATCATCATCATGTAAAATGGTATAGCTGCTTTGGAAAACAGTCCGGCAGTTCCCCAAAAGGTTAAACATAGTTGCCTGATGACCTGGTAATTCTACTCCTAGGTACAGAGCAAGAGAAATGACAGCATCTTCCCACACAAAAACTTGTACCCAAATGTTCATAGCAGCAATAACAGCCAAAAAGTGGGGACACTCCTAAGGTCTACCAACTGACGCACAGATAAGTAAAATGTGGTCTATCCATGCAATGGAATATTACTCAGCTTTAAAAAAGAATGAAGCATGAAGACTAAAGGCTGCTAAAAAAAAAAAAAAAAAGAACGAAGCAGTGATCTATGCTACAACATGGATGAACCTTGAAGATATTATGCTAAGTGAAATAAGCCAGGCACAGAGGATCACGTACTGTGTGATTCCATAGCTACATGTCCAGGAGAGGCAAATAGAGAGAGACAGACAGTAGACCAGTGATTGCCGGGAGCAGCGGGAGGGAAGAATGCAGAATGACTGCTAAGGATATGGGTTTTTTTTGCAGGGAGGGGCACATCATGAAAATATTTGAAAATTTATTGTAGTGATGACTGCATAACTAAAAAGCCATTGAATTGTCCTTTTTATCTTTTTGAAGCAGAGTCTTGCTCTGTTGCCCAGGCTGGAGTGCAATGGCACAATCTCAGCTCACTGAAACCTCCACCTCCCAGGTTCAAGCAATTCTCCTGCCTCAGCCTCCTGAGTAGCTGGGATTACAGGTGCACACCACCATGCCCGGCTAATTTTTTTTTTTTTTTTTTGTATTTTTAGAAAAGATGGGGTTTCACCATGTTGGTCAGGTTGGTTTTGAACTTGTGATCCACCCACCTCAGCCTCCCAAAGTGCTGGGATTACAGGCACGAGCCACCATACCTGACTGAATAGCACATTTTTTTTTTTTGAGATAGAGTTTTGCTCTTGTTGCCCAGGCTGGAGTGCAATGGTGCGATCTCGGCTCACTGCAACCTCTGTCTCCCGGGTTCAAGCGATTCTTCTGTCCCAGCCTCCCGAGTAGCTAAGATTACAAGTGCCTGCCGCGATGCCCAGCTAATTTTGTATTTTTAGTAGAGATGGAGTTTCACCATGTTGGCAAGACTGGTCTTGAACTCCTGACCTCAGGTGATCCACCCACCTCAGCCTCCCGAAAAGTTCTAGGATTACAGGCATGAGCCACTGTGCCCAGGTGAACTGTACATTTTAAATGGGTGAACTATATGGTATATAAATTAAATCTCAATAAAGCTGTTAAAAAAATATCATCATCAAGCTTGTTTTTCATCTACTTCTAAAAAGTTAAACTCCAGGGCACTGAGTTTATCTCCAACTTTGAATGGAAGATCCAGAGAAAGTGTGGCTACTTCAAGGTTAAATGAGACGATGTGCACGGAAAGAGGAATAGACTGAGTGGCAGTGCTAGCCTCAGGGGTGAGCTGATGAAAGTCAGGCTCTCTTAGTTCAAGTACCTCTGACAGCGCCCACCTTCGTGGTTCCAGTGAAGCCCATGTGAGGCAGTCAGTCAGGGCAGCAGCCCCCTCGCTGGCCTCCCCACTTCCACTCACACCCACTCTGGTCCACTCCCCATACCTCACATTCCTGCCCAGGGTCCCCCAATGGTCCCATCTCACTGAGAACCTGCCCGCACTCCTCTTTGCCTGCACAGGCTTGCTCAGCCACACGGGGCGGGCCCCTGTCTCAGGACCGCCAATGCCTGGCTGCTCCTTCCACCTAGAATGCTCACACCCCCAATCTTGGCAAGGCTCTCCGCTTCACATATTTTGTTTCTGTACTATCATCAGCTCCCCAGAGACCCCCGTGTCTAAAAACACTCCCCCACCATCATTCTCTACCATCTTCATAGCTTGCTTTAGTTTTCTTTTCTTTTCCTTTTCTTTTTTTGAGACGGAGTTTTGCTCCTGTTGCCCAGGCTGGAGTGCAATGGTGTGATCTCGGCTCACCACAACCTCTGCCTCCCGGGTTCAAGCGATTCTCCTGCCTCAGCCTCCTGAGTAGCTGGGACTATAGGCATGTGCCACCACACCCAGCTAACTTTGTATTTTTAGTAGGTTTCTCCATGTTGGTCAGGCTGGTCTCAAACTCCCGACCTCGGGTGATCTGCTTGCCTCAGCCACCCAGTGTTGGGATTACAGATGTGAGCCACCGAGCCCGGCAGCTTGCTTTAGTTTTCTTTGTCACAATGTTAGCTGGAATTCCTTGTGGCTTACTGGTTTATTTGGGTGTGTCTCTCACTAGAATGTAAGGGCAGGATTGGATCCAGTGGGCCTCATTATCTCCAGGGTCTGGCATAAATGGGCACTCAGCAGCTATTTGCTGAATCAAGAAACACGTGTGTCATTGAGAGATAACAACCTGGACTGCCCTGCCCATCACCTTTGGGCCTCTCCAGTGTTCCTGGTGCACCGTTAATCACAAGACCAGTCCTCATAGACATGGGAAGGGGGAAGCACATGACCTCATCTTAGCCAATCAGAACCTTCCCTGTGGCTGTCACATACCGAGGAGCTGAATTCAGGGGAGGGAAAGTCAACAAGTTGAAGGCGAGCCAAGAGCTGGAGAATCCTGGCACACAACAGGAAACTCTGAAGCTGGCCCTACTTGGGGACTTCCTGGCCAAATGAACCAATACACTCCATGTTGGGCTTAAGTGAGTTTAGGTTGGTTTTCTGCCACCTGGCCTCTGACAGCTAGAGGACACTCTTGCCTGCTGAGTGCCTGGCCCACTGAGACGCTCAGTTAATGGGTGAGACTCTATAAGGGGAAGTGACCACCCACAGAAGGATGGCCAGCCCAACAGCCCCTCCCACTCCTGGCAATTGCATTGTGGTTTTCCTCTGGGGAACTGAGCTCCCCCACTGGCGCAGGTTCAGGTGGGCGTATGATCCCCGTGTCACCAGTGAGGAGCCTCTGGGCAATGAGAGGCAATGGGCATCAGCATTAGGACCTCTTTTTCCCCCATGAGGATTTCTTCTGAAGTTACTGTGGTGGCTCACACCTGTAATCCCAGCACTTTGGGAGGCTGAGGCGAGCAGATCACCTGAGGTCAGGAGTTCGACACCAGCCTGGCCAACATGGTGAAACCTCGTCTACCAAAAATACAAAAATTATCTGGGTGTGGTGGTGTGCACATGTAATCCCAGCTACCCGGGAGGCTAAGGCAGGAGAATAGCTTGAATCTGGGAGGCAGAGGTTGCAGTGAGCCAAGATCTCGCCACTGCACTCCAGCTGCCTGGGTAACAGAACAAGACCAAGAAAGAAAGGGAAAGGGGAAGGGGAAGGGGAAGGGAGGGAAGAAAGAGAGGGAGGGGGAGGGAGGCAAGTTAAGAAGGAAGGGAGGAAGGAAGGAAGGAAGGAAAGAAGGAAAGAAAGGGCAAAAGGAGCTGTCTACTGTGGCGGCTGAGCTGCTGGGGGCACTGCTGTCACACCCTGGGGAGTGCTGCCCCAGTATGAAGACTACACACTAAACAGTACAGCTCGGGGAGGGAGACGGAGTTCCTAGGGCATTGTCAGGGTCCCGGAGCCCCATCCAGGCATGCCAAGAGCTGGACCTATCCTGGGGCTTTTCCTTACTGTGAATTCTCTTTATTTCTGTGGCTAAGCCACTAGATTGGTTTTTCTGCCACTCGCACTGGAAGCATCCTGGCCGATACTACAAGAGCCCCTGAGCCCCAGCCCGGCTAGGCCCTGCCCTCGGCAAGAGGGGGTGGCACTTACATCAGGCTTGAAGGGCGGCTCCAGCATGCCGGCTCCCAGCCGCTTGAAGTTCAGCTTCTTAAAGAGGGGGTGCTCCTTCACCTCACGGGCACTGCCCCCACGACACCCCAGACGTTCAGCGGGGTCCTTGCAGAGGAGCTGTGGCAAAGCAGGGGAGAGGAGGGCAGGCAGGTGGGCAGGTGAGTGGCTGGGAGGGAGGGAAAGTTGTGTCCACCCTAGCCTCGGTGGGCCGGGCTTCCGAGAGCTGCCGTACCTGGGAGCAGAGTGAGCGGGCCTGTGGGGAAAAGCGCTCTGAATACTCCTCGGGCACCTCCTTCACCAGCCGCTCCACCTCCTCCCGCTTGATCTTCTTCTTCCTCTGCTGGAAGGGTGACTGGCCTGCGATCATCTCATACAGGAGGCAGCCTAGTGCCCACCAGTCAGGGCTGAACGTGTACCGTTCGTTCTTCACCACCTCTGGAGCTGGGCAGGCGGCACGGGAGTTAGGACTGGGCAGGAGGCAGGGAGTGGACCCTCAGGCCCCAGGAACACCCGTGGGACATTAAGTCTGGGATCCACTCAAACCCGCTGGCCAGGCAGACACCGTCCCAGCTTGGAGGGGACCTTGGCCAGTAGGAGAGCATCAAGGGGAGTGGATACGGCCCTGCAGGAGGCTACATCCGGGGTCCCTGGGTCTTCAGATTTTACACGAGAAGTCAGAAATCTTACTTTGCATGTGAAACCATCTGGCTTACTAAAAACAATTTGACTTAAACACAAATGTAGGCGAAATTGGGCCCACGTGGCTACCAGTTTGCAACTTCTGGATTTAATATCAGCAAGAAGAAAGAAGGAAACTCCTATTTTCTGAATACCTCCTACCTGCCAGGGCAGCCCCATGGGGAGTTTTTCCTGTACTCTCTTTTCATCTTCCAGGCAGCCCTGGGAGGCAGGTGGGATGAGTGTTTACAGTCTTGCAAAGTGAGGCCGGGAGCAGTGGAGTGTCTGGTTCAAGGCCACACAAAAAGCAAGAGGTGGAGCCTGCAGAGCGAGGACTCTGCCTCCCTTGTCTCCTGGTTCCCAAGTGGAATATGAGGCCTCACATTGACCCCTCCACTGGCTTCCTTCACAGATGGGCACAAGGAGGGCAGGGCCTGGGGCCATGGAAACAAGTTGGGTCTCTCTCCTCCATTCCCCGGTAGCCACCTGCAAGCTCAGCCATAGCGGGGTTTAGTAAATATCTAGCAAACGAATGGTGTGGCTTCACAACTGTGTGTGGTCCTGGCTGAGTCTCAGTCTCCTAACCTCTAGAAGAGGAGCACTGGGATGGGCCCTTTCTATTGAGACCCCTTTTGAGAGAAGACTCCCAAACAGAAGTGGGTACGGCTGGGTGGGTGGACAGTGAGGGAACTCAGGAGGCCAGTGGGCCAGGACAGGGAAGACTCACCCATGTAGCCCACGGTGCCCACACGGCCTTTGATGGTCTGGCCCTCGGGTACATGCACAGCCAGTCCCAGGTCGGAGATGCGGATGTGGCCTGAATGTGGGTGGAGAAACAGGTGGACCCGTTAACAGGCCAGGCCTCTGCGTCTCACCCCACCGCGCCCCACCCCAGGTGCCCCCACTCGCCGTGGTCATCCAGCAAGATGTTCTCTGGCTTTAGGTCCCTGTGCAGAGAGAAGAGCAGGGTTAGATGCTGCTCAGTTTGCCAGGGAGTCAGACGGGCCAGCTCCTCCTAGCTCACTTGCCTCCTGGGGCCAGGTGTGGAGCAAGGTACAAGACTCATTTGCTGCCAGGGCAACAGACAGTCCTGCTCTCCCTGGCAACAGCCCAAACTCAAGGGAGCAGAGGAAGGATCTACACAGCCAGGACACCGAGCACTCTCTAGGCGAGTGGAAGCAGCTCCACCTCGGGGGGCCTCCCCAGTGGCCTTCTCGCCCATTGGTGGCTGACTCTGCCTTTCCTCTCTGTCAAACGGGGCTACTCATCTGTCCCCTGACCAGCCTGTTGTGAGGCTCACAGGAAGTCAGCAACAATCGAGCCAGGGTTCTCCCTCACCCAGCCCCATATGCCAGGTACTCTGTACTTATCTCACTGGGCCCCTTCAACAACCTGGGAAGTAGGAATTACAGTCTCTGCTTTCTAGAAAAGGAAGCAGTGTTGGGAGCAGGGAGCGAACCGGCCCAGGGTCACACGGTGGGGGATGGAGGTGCGTGTGACCAAGTCAGGATTCCCTCGTGGGTCCCCCAGAGCCCAAAGCCCAGGCCTGGGCCACTCAAGTTGGCCTGATGTGTGAGGCCACAGCCCTGCACCAATGTCCTTCTTCAGTCTGGCCTGACTGGCAGCCTTGGCTACCTCCATCCAGGTGCAGCTGTAGTCCCTGGCAGGGAGGGCTAAGCCCCCAGGGTGGCCGAGCCCTCCCCACCTGTACACGATGCGCTCCCGGTGCAGGTCCTCCAGGCCGCAGCAGATCTCGGCGGTGTAGAAGACAGCCCGTGCTTCGGAGAAGCCAGCATGGCCCATGTGGTAGATGTGGAACTTGAGGTCGCCTCCATTCATCAGCGTCAGCACCAGGCACAGCGCGTCCTTGGTCTCATAGGCATAGGCCAAGCTCACCTGTGGCCGAGGGGACCCAAGCCCTCAGGCAGGAGCTGCGGGGTGCTTGGTGGCAGGGCCGCCCAAAAAAGCCTTCTTGGTGCCACTCCTTGGGCTCAGCCTGCTCCCCGAGCCTGGCATCAACATCCCAACCCCGCCCTTCCCGGTATCCCGTGTGGGAGGGTGGGGCCTGGGGGTGGGGAGGGCCAGTGCACCAGCGTGGCCACGGGAAGGGAGCGTCTCCTTCTGTACTTACTACAAACCTACTGTTCACTCTCTCCAGGATCTGCTTCTCGTTCAGCGCCATGGCCTCCCCTTTCCGCTTCTTGATCCGCTTTTTCTCTAGCTTCTTGCAGGCGTACATCTTGCCTGTGGCCCGCACCTGGCAGGCGCACACCTGTGGCCAGGCAGACGGGGACGAATGGGGGACAGCTGCACCCTGGCTGGGCGTCCAGGGGCTGGTCCAGGGCCCAACGTACCCATCCTGTTCACTCTTCCTGGCCACTCACCTCCCCAAAGCCACCTTTGCCCAGGACTCGGTACTGCCTGAAGGTGTTTTTGGTCACTGGCTGCCTGTGGCGAGGGGTGGGGAAGCAAACGCTGGCTGAGCAGGAGAGCCCGAGGCCTATGAAGAACCCCAGCGACCTGGCCTGTCCCGGCCCAGCCTTCAGGGAGCTCACCTTTCCAGCCACTTCCACTGCAGGAAACGGTTGAAGTAGATGCTGTCGAGGTAGTCGGCAAATGGGGCCACGCTCAGGTACTCATGGGTCAGCCTGTTGAGGGAAGGCAGGCCCAGCTCACCCGCCAGCCCCCAACACCTCAGGCTCTCGACTTGTTGGGCCGGGCCTCTCTGTGCAGGCTTAGCCCACAGGCATCATTGTCAGCCAGTCCTCCTGCTAACCCCCGAGCTGGGAGACACACAGCCTGCGCTGAAGCTGTGCGTGCTACTGAGAGGGGAGGCCGCCTGCCCAGGTCCCACAGCAGGGACAAGGCCAGGGCCGGGCGGCTGAGCTCCCTCACCAGCCACTGAGCTGTTCACAACCTTCCTAGCCCACAGAAGCCCCCTCCTCTGGGCACAATTTTAGGCCTGTGGGCAGGGACAGGCTTACCGGGTGAGTTCCTGGAAGAGGTCTTTGCAGGGCCCCTGCTCCAGTTGCTGGGTGCAGTTCGTCACCAGCTGCTGGGGGACCTCAGGGATGAGGTCAGGACCCTGGGAACAAGCCCCAGAGAGGTCAGTGCAGGGATTCCCTTGGACGGCTGCCCATTTCCAGGGGAGAGGGGTCAGGCATCTCAGGCGGTGCCATAAGAGGCTGCAGGCCGGGGGTGTGCCAGCCAGCCTGGCTGCTGAACTCCTTCCTGCTCCCCACCCACGAGGCAGAGCGCAGCAGAGCCACTGGGAGGCCGCCTGGCCAGAGCCCAGCCCATACCCTGGGCTGCATGCCCGCCGTGCTGCCTGGAGCAGCTCCAGGGCAGTCTCTGCCCAGGCTGTGGTCACTCCTCTCTCTAGTGGCTGCCGTCATCTCTCCATCACTGCTCACTCACCGTGTGGCTCAGAAAATTCTGCATTAGCCGCCGCCCACATGCCTTCCGCTTCTCATCCGGGGTCACTTCATACTCGGCCTGCAGGGTGGAAAGCAGAGAAGCTGGAGGTCTGGGCAGAGCAAGCAGCAGGTGTGGGGAGGAAGGGCACGTGAGGCTGAGACCTCGACCACCAGTGGGGCTGGACGGGGCTGGGCTGCACTCACCACCCCATCCAGGAAGGCAATGCAGCGGCTCAGCTCCGGCCTCGTGGCACAGAACTCTCGAAACAGCAGGCGCCCGATGGGCTGCCGCTCGCACAGGCTGTGGTAGTCACGCTCTGTGGGCAGAGATGCGAGCTGCTGGGTCCACAGCCCCAGAGCCCATGGATGGGGCACTCCTGCCCATACCACCAGGCCCTGGGCCCCCACAACAGCTTCCAGCTCTGCAGTGTGGCAGCCGTGATCTTCTTCAGAACCCTCACCGCAACCCTGAGGTAGGCACAGCTATGTTGGGGCTGTGAGGCCCAGAGAAGCTAACTGACTAGCTCAATGTCACACAGCCAGGAATCTGGCTCCAGAGCCCAGGCCTCCACCCACCTCCCTGCGTTGTCTCCTGGTCTCCTGGTCTCCTGGTTTACACGACTTGCATATGTCACAGTACTGGGGTTGGGTGCGGTCTGTGAGGTTCCGGCCCAGCCCAGCCCGGGCCAGGCCCACACCTGCTGCCTGCCTGGCGAAAGTGCGAGAGGAAGCTGTGGCTTCCGGCAAGCTCTCAGCTGGGCCTCCTTCCCAGGAGGTGGAAGCGGCCTGGGTGCGCTCTGCCCACGTGCAGGCCACCGGGGGGCCTCAGCAACCTTAGGTGCTGCTCAGACCTGGGGCCTTGGCCAAGATTGGCAGGAACTGGGGTCCTGGGCCCTTCTGTCCCCTCCCAGGAGTAACCCTGTCACACTGCCCAGGCTGAGGGCTTCTGATCAAGGCTTTGCTGGGCACCACTCAAGGCTGGGCCTGGGAGGCTAAGACCCGGCCTGGGGCTCCCAAGGCAGTCAGTCTGTGGGCTGGCCTAGCTACCGCTCCCTCTGTCCTGTGGCTGCTGCTCACCCTAGCTGGCTCTCCTTTCCAAAGCGGACTCATCTGCCCCAATCTGCCCCTGCCCTGTTCCTGACACCACTTCAACCACCTCCAGCAGTGTGACCCTGTTTGTTGTCTGCTCTCCACCCATCCCAAGCCTGGGAACTGAAACTAGGTTCAATGGTGCAGCCCCATCCTCCTGTTCACTGGAGCCACCAAGCCTGCCCCTCTGCCCCAAGGCAAGGTCTCAGGAGAGGCTCCCCCGGCCCCAGCAAGGCCCCTCGCCTCAGCATCCCCAGCCTCTGCCCAGGCCTCACCGAGGCTGAGCCGCAGCTCTTCACACTGGCTGATGTGGGGGAACTGGAGCATCTGCCGCCATTTCTTGCTTTTGCCTTTGCGATTCCCACCGCCACCTGTGGGAGCAATCGGGCACTGGGTCTCAAGTCCCACTGCCCCAGGACTACCTCTGGGTCCTCAGCGAGGTTCAGGGCCTCTAGGGCCCAGCCAAGGCAGAGCCCGCTCTGGGCGGCACCTTGGGCCTTCCCAAGCACGTTCCAGCATGCTCTTGCCGCGTTCCAGGACACACTTGGTTCTCCTGCTTCAGGCTCCTGAGCTGGGAGAGCCAAGAGGAGCAATGAGGTTGCTGGGGGAGGAGATAGCTCCGACAATGGGTCCAGCCTCAGTTGCTTCCCACCAGGTAGGAGTTCCCCCGGTTAAGAAAGGAGAGAAGGGCATCACAGTGGTGGGAACTGCAGAAGGCCCAGGAGGGAAAGATTCCAGGACAGCGGGGCAAGCCCAAGAGATGCACAGGGCAGCCCGGAACAAGGGGGCTCCCAGACCTCTATCGCCAGGCTCCACATCATGGCTATCAGATGCTCGAGCAAGGCAGGGGCAAGGGGAGACACTCAGGACTTTCCTTCCCCTGCACACAGGGGTTTCCCCGGCCCGCTGCCTGCCTCGCTTGACCTTGCAGACCCCCATCTGCAGCAGCTGAGGCCACGGCAGCTCAATTGCCTGCAGAGCCCAACAGGTGTGGGAAACATGGGCCAGATGTGAGATGACCAGGAACAGAGAAGGCTCCTCTAACAGGCAGCTGTAGCACAACTCCAGCAGATTGCCTGATTGCTGCTAGGCGGGTTTCTGGCTCAGTGTGGCCAGCTCTTCTGATTTTTCAAAAGCAGCTAGAAATTCACTCTTACATAAAATATTGGCCCCCATTTTACTTAAAAAAAAAAACAGGGCCAGGCACAGTGGCTCACGCCTGTAATCCCAGCACTTTCGGAGGCCGAGGCAGGCGGATCATCTCAGATAGGGAGTTCAAGACCAGCCTGACCAATATGAAGAAACCCCATCTCTACTAAAAATACAAAATTAGCCAGGCGTGGTGGCGCATGTGTGTAATTCCAGCTACTCAGAAGGCTAAGGCAGGAGAATTGCTTGAACTTGGGAGGCGGAGCTTACAGGGAGCTGAATGTGTGCCATTGCACTCCAGCCTGGGCAACAAGAGTGAAACTCTGTCTCAAATAAAAAGCCAGGCATGGTGGCTCACGCCTGTAATCCCAGTACTTTGGGAGGCCAAGGCGGGTGAATCACGAGGTCAGGAGTTCAAGACCAGCCTAGCCAATATGGTGAAACCCCATCTCTACTAAAAATACAAAAATTAGCCAGTGTGGTGGCTCACACCTGTAGTCTCAGCTATTTGGGAGGCTGAGGCAGGAGAATCGCTTGAACCCAGGAGGCAGAGGTTGCAGTTAGCCAAGATCACGCCACTGCACTCCAGCCTGGCGGCAGAGCAAGACTCTGTCTCAAAAAAAACAAACAAAAAAAAACCTCACTGCAGCCAAAGAAATAAAATGTGTCAGAGAAGGAGCCAAATGTGTGTGGCCTGTGGGCCACCAGGTTTAGGAGGGAGGGGGCCTGAGTCTCCCAGAGCTGGGTCTGAATTTCTGATTCACACCGTAAGCCCATCACTTGCTATCTGTGAACCTTTCCATGTGTGTTATGTGGTGAATAGGAGACACTGTCCACATCGCGTAGGGCTGAGTCAAGAGGTGAGCCCCAGCTCCAGCAATTCTGTGGCAACCTTAGACAGCCGCTTTCGCATGCTGGGCTTCAGTTTCCCCTCTGGTTTTCCAATCCTGTATCTATCTGGCCTGGGTGAGGGCAGGTGGTGCAAGGGCAGAAGTTGCCTTCTAGGGAGGGGGCAAAGCTAGGTCCCTCGATGACTCCCTGACCTAAGCTGCCTGGAGGAGGAAGTATTGCAGGAGCCCATTGAGAAACCTGCTAGAGGCCTCCAGCAGCCTGCTGAGAGAAAGCCCAGCAGTCATTGCTTCACTGTGAGTGAGCAACAGACCCCCACCCCTCAACCCAGGGCAAGGCCTTCCCAGAAGGGGAACTCCTCCCCCACCCCCACAGGTCCCTCACCCTACCCTCCATCCGCCGGCCTCCCACCCTCAGTTACTTCCTCCTCCCCGCCTCCCAGCCACATCAAGGCAGCAGCAAAGAGTCACATGCAAATATCCTGTCTTGGGTGGCCCAGTCAGTGGGGCTCCTCCCCACCCTCTGTCCCCTTTCAGTGTCCCTGGGCCCCTTCCCCATGCCTCTGAGTGCCTGGGAAAATAAGGGGTACTGAGGGAAGGCTCAAGCCCCAACATCCCACTCCATCCTCACAGCAACTCTTCCAGAGAAGGCCCAATATCATAAGAAAACTGAGGTTCCAAGGTGAGGAATCAATTCACCCAAGCCCAGAGGTGACACTGATAGGTCCCGTATCCAGCTCCCTATGGCCACAACCCAAGCTCCTTTCCCACCCCAAACATGGCTGGCATCTATTACGTGCCAACTCTATACACATACCAACGGTTCCCAAACCACTTGGGGCCTCGGATCACTTGGGAAGCTGTCAAGGGCCCGAGCCCCAAGCTCATGAAAAGCCAGTTCATGAGTTGGTTCTGATGCAGTCCATCCAGGGGCCTGGGCTCAGGACTCAATGACAATCAGGATTTCCTTTAGTCTTTATGTCCCACAGCCAACCGTTCCACAAAAAGGGGTACTGAAGTTGAGAGAGAAGAGACATGTTTAAAGCCATGCAGGTAGGCCAGACACAATGGCTCACACCTGTAATCCCAGCACTTTGCAGGGCCAAAGGTGGGAGGATCACTTGAGGTCAGGAGTTCGAGACCAGCCTGGCCAACATGCTGAAACCCCATCTCTACTAAAAATACAAAAATTAGCTGGGTATGGTGGCACACACCTGTAGTCCCAGCTACGTGGGAGGCCGAGGCAGAAGGATCACTTGAACCCGGGAGGCGGAGGTTGCAGTGAGCCGAGATTGCACCAGCCTGGGCAACAGAGTGAGACTTCATCTCAAAAAAAAAAAAAAAAAAAACAAAAAAAACATGCAGGTGGGAGGAGCAGAGCCAGGTTGTGGTAAGGGTTCTTTAGTGGAGGTACCAGTCCCCAGTCTGGCCACATCACCCTTTGCCTTGCCCACAGCCTGACAAAGCTTGTCCAATGGTACCCACACTCTCCGGCCAGGCAGTGCCATCAGCAGGCCTGAGGCCTTGACTGGCTATAGCCCTAGAGAAGGCCTGTTTTGGCCCTCCCCACCCCTCCTCCCTGGCTGGTTGGATGACGAGGCAGAACAGAATCGGCAGATGCCCCCAGAGGCTGGGAGGAAGGCCTAGCCCATGGGCTCGATAAGGCACAGGGGATAAAACAGGCTCCCCAGGCACTGAGGACCCAGCCTGCCATGCCGTTTCTGGGCTGCATCTCACCATGGCACTGGGTGGACAGGGGTAATTCTATGGCACCCAGCTGGAGGTTCCTCTGGGCTTCATGTAGAATAGGCATCCTGTGTCTTAGGCCTGAGTCAATCACAATCCTACTGTGTGACCTGATGCTAGTCCCTGGTTTGAGCCTCAGCTTCCTACATGTAAAATGGGGCAGAAAGGTGAAGAGGTGAAGCAGATGACTTCTTAAGCCTGGAAGTCCAGCAAAGGGAGGAAAAACATCATAATCTCTCTCCCTGCCCTGGAGTTCCAAAAAGAAGCGTCTTGTTTACTGCTGCTTCCCCAGCACCCTGGACAAGGTGGGGCAGAGTGGGTGGTCAGTGATGTTACTGAGGTGGGGTGTGGCAGGTGGGAGCAGACTGACCACAGGGCAGTAAGGACCAGGCCTGGTCCTTCTGTGTCTCCCAGGACCTACACAGAGCCTGATAACATCTGGGGTGGAAGCCACGAGGAGCTACACACACACTCGGTCCACCAGACTGGTTTCCCCAGCCGGGCCTTTGCACTTGGAATACTGACAGCGCAGCATGCTCTGCTCCCACTTCTTTCTGTGTCCGCTAGCCCCACTAGACCATGGGCTCCCTGAGGGCAAATATCCATTCACCTCTGCCCTCAGTGTCCTGAGGCACGGAGCAAGTGGCAGTTCTATAGGTACCATTTGTGACCAGGAGTTTCCCCAAGTCTGGTGGGCTGTGTTACGCAGAGGCTCCGTTAATTCATTCTCCAGCCTTTACCTAACACCAACTTTGTGCGGGATTAAGCTAAGTGCTGAGGTCTGGGCCCATAGCACGTGGGGCATCTTTACACATCTCACCTGGAAGAGGCCTCAGTGAGGTTCTCCTGGGGCCCCGGTCCCACCCTTCCCTCTTCGTCTCTCCTTCTTTCACTCCTTCACCACCCCCCGCCGCGAGGGCGGCGACCTGACCCCCGCCCCTTCCTGGGCCCAAATCCCGGGGGCAGGTGCGGAGGAGCAAGACGACGGGCCGGAAAAGCTCGTGTGTCTGGGCGAGGTGTAGGGCGCAGAGCCAGCGGGCCTAGGGGATCCGAAGGCTGTGTCGCCCCGCGGAGCTCAGACGCCGCGCACCCACGCTCCCTGCACCCGGGCCCGGCCACCCGCCCGGCCGCCTCACCTTCCCGGGCCTTGAGTAGCACCGTGTTCGCTACGATGTTCTCGAGCTCCATGGGCTGCGGCGCCGCCGGGCCCGCCGGGCCGCGCCGCCGGCCGGGATCGCGCGCGACAGCCGGGGCCGGATGGCGATCGGCGCGGCTCGGCTCGGCTAGCAGTGACCGCGCCGCGGCCTCCCCGGCCTCCCCGGCCGCCGCCGCCGCCTGCCGCGCACTCTCCGCCCCCTCCCGGGGGCCACCCCGGCGCTGGCCCGCCCCGCCCCGCCCTCTGTTTACCTTATTCGACCAATCACCAGGCAGAAGCTCCCCGCGCCGTCTTCCCATTAGCCTTCCTCTTCATCTTTCCCCCGCCCCCTGAGCTGGGGACTCGCTCAAAGGAGTATACAGGGGCGGGACCAATACGTCACCTCTTCCTGGTTGGTCTGAGAGCGGGGTTCAGCCCCTAGGTTCGAATTTCTAGGCTTTCGTAGGATACCCAACTGCCAATTAGGGCCGAGCCCTCCGCCGGGACCACGGAGGTGGGTACTCTGGGGCACGCCCAGGAGATCGAATGTGTGATTGGGTGAAGAAAATGTCCGTCATCTCAAATAGTGCATTTTGATTGGGCCACCGCCTGAAGGTGTGGCCCGGCAGCCTTTGGCTCACAGATGGCTTTTCTAGGGTTTTGTTGGGGACGCGCTTGGTATCCTGGGCCTCCTGCGGGCTGGCAGGGGGTTTGTTTGGGCCACTTCTCTGGCCGTATTCCCTTGGGTCCGCCCCAACCAGGAGGGTGCATATCGAAAGCAGGAGAGACAGGGAGGAGGCTGCGACCTCCGCAGCGGTCCCCCGACCTGTCGCCCGGTCGCCGCAGGCGCCCCGCCCGGCCCCCGCAGCCGGATGTTGTGATTTCTCTCCACCCACTCGGCCTCGCCTTCCCTCGGCCTCTGCTGCCTTATAAGGCAGCGCTACCACCCCTAGACGTTGGGAAGAGTTCACACCCATTATACAGGTGGGGAGCTGGGGCGCCGGACGTTAAGTGGCTGGCTCCAGCCCGAAGACTGCGGAGAAAACAAGGCCGAAATCTGACAGCTATTCAACACCTTGTAGCTTAACATCCCACTTCCTCCACCCCCACTTCACACAGCAGAAAACAGACTTGCCCAAACTCTGCTAGTAAGGCAGAGCCGGATTCATCTAGGCTTCTCTGGTCCCCTATTCATTCATTCATTCAAAAATACTTACAGAGCAACCTCTTTGTGCCAGGCACCGAGTCAGGTGCTGGGGAATACAGTGGTGGCAGCAAGATAGCCAGGCTCCCTGCTTACTTGCTAGAAGTGGAGGGAGCAAGTGAGGGCTGGGTGAGATAAAGATAATTATTCAGTAAATAAACAAATAGATGGTTTTAGAGAGTGACAACTGCTCTTGGGACGTTATGACAAGATAGTGTGTATGACACTGTCAGGGTGTGACATTTGAGCGGATCTAGTAGGAGCAACAGCAAACGCAGAGGCTCTGAGCCAGACTAAGTGCGGTGTTCAGGGAATAGGAGAAGGCGTCTGCAGCTTCTGGGCCCAGTGGTCTGAGATGAGACAGAAGGAGCAAGGGTACTAGCTAGGTCATGGAGGGCCCTGACCACGTCCAGGAGTTTGAAGTGTTTTTGCTAAGTGAAATGTCAAATATCTGAAAGAATGATTTATATTTTAAAAATTTTACTCTTTCTGGTGGATTCCTAGGTGGCCTAGAGTGGAAGCAGAGCAGTCAAGAGGTTACAGAATTCCGGGAGATAGAGATGGCAGCAGCCTGGACTAACAAGGTGGCAGCGCAGATGGAGAAACGTGGATGGATCTAGAGAATTAAGATAAATACCTTAAAAGAGGGAAACCCAGGAGCTAGTGGAACACAGGGAAGGTACCTCACTTAGTGAAAGCTATTGTGTCCAAGTGAAATCTGAAGATTAAGTGAAAATGTGCAGGTTATTGGCATAGGGAGGGAAAGAGCCTTCTGGACAGAGGAGTATCACATGTTCAAAGTTCCATAGAGGAAGTCAGGAAGGGCTCCTGCGTTCAGCACCTAATGGCAGAGCATCCAGCTAGAGTTTAAAGGTACACAATGGGGAGGACATGGGGGGCAAGAAATTAGGCTGAAGCCTTAGGAGGGACCTGGATCAGTGAGGGCCTTGAGAGCCAGGTAAGAAATTTCAGACTTCATCTTGAGGGTGGTAGGGAGCTGTCAAGGAGGTTTTGAGTCGTGTGATCAGATTTGGCTTTCATAGAGAGCTCTGGGCTGCAAGTGTGATGGACAAGCTCCGGGGAGGGGGCTGGCTTGCTGTTTTAGTGCCCAATATCCAAAGCCTTTCCCGTTTGAGAAGCATCCTATGAGATGTGGAGGAAGACCCTGCCTTCCACTAGGTACATCAAAGAAGGGAGGCAGAATTTTTTCTCCCATGTCTCTGGTAGCTGGAGCACGATTCTGATGTTTCCAGCCAGGTCTTTGACTCTAGAACAAGTGACCAGCACAAGACATCAGGGGGATCATTTAGAATTCACTGTGGAGGCAGTGAAGGTTGGGGGAGGGAGGGAAGGCAGTCAAGCTAGGCCCTTCCTAGGGGAGCGGGATTCAGCAAGCCCCCCAGCCTGTCCCATCCATTTCTCATCTGCTTAGTTACCCAGAATTGGTTTCCTTGTCTGCAGGCCAAATATCCTAAGACCGATGAGAGACCTTTCGGAAGGAACCTTTAGAGAGAGGAATGATGATGCCCTACACTGGGGCAGTGGCCAGGACATGCAAACAGGTGGACAGATGGAGAGCTGGCACAGAGCTGGCATGAACAGGACTTGGCAATAGATACGGAGTGAAGAGATGTCACTCAGAAAATTCAGGTTCCAGCTCTTCAAGCCATTTTCCACCTACAGCCAAAGTGATTTTCTTTTTTATAGAGACGGGGTTTCTCCATGTTGGTCAGGTTGGTCTTGAACTCCTGACCTCAGGTGATCCGCCTACCTTGGCCTCCCAAAGTGCTGGGATGACAGATGTGAGCCTCCGCGCCAGGGAGTTATCTTTTTTAAAAGGGAAGATTGGCTGAGTGCAGTGGTTCACGCCTGTAATCCCAGAACTTTGGGAGGCCAAGGCAGGCGGATCACCTGAGCTCAGGAGTTCGAGACCACCCTGGCCAACACTGTGAAACTTCATCTCTACTAAAATATAAAAAATTAGCTGGGCATGGTGGTGCACTCCTGTAGTCCCAGCTACTCGGGAAGCTGAGGCATGAGAGTGGCTTGAGCCCTGGAGGCAGAGGTTGCAGTGAACCAAGATCACACCACTGCACTCCAGCTTGAGCAACAGAGCGAGACTCCATCTCAAAAAAATAATAATAAATAAATAAATAAAAGGGAAAATCTGCCAACAACCATCTGAGATGTGTGTGTCTAGGAATTTATCTTATAAATATCATTGCACTCAAGCAAAAATAAGAAATGCTTAAGGTTGGTGGGGTGTGGTGATGCACACCTATAATCCCAGCACTTTGGGAGGCTGAGGCAGGTGAATCACTTGAGGCTAGAAGTTCAAGACCAGCCTGACCAAATGGCAAAACCCCATCTCTACTAATAATACAAAAATTAGCTGGTCGTGGAGGTTGCGATGAGCTTAGATCGTGCTGCCGCACTCTAGCCTGGGCAACAGAGTGAGACTCTGTATCAAAAAAAATAAAAAGGAAAGAAATGCTTAAGGCTATTCATTGTAGCACTGTCCAAAAAGATGGATCACATCTAATTGTCCTTAATAGAGATTAAGTAAAATGTGGTCCTTTCCTACCCAGGAATACTATGTGGCTGTTAAAAAAAAAATTGTGGGAGTGCTCATATACTGATATAAACAATCACCAAGATACGTTATTAAATGGAAAAAATCAAGGTGCAGAACAGTGTGCAAGGCTTGCATAAGAAGCATCTGGGGGCCAGGCGCAGTGGCTCACGCCTGTAATCCCAGCACTTTGGGAGACTGAGGCGGGCGGATTACCTGAGGTCGGGAGTTCAAGACCAGCCTGGCCAACATGGTGAACCCTCATCTCTACTAAAAAAACCCCACAAAAATTAGCCAGGAATGGTGGCTTGAGCCTGTAATCCCAGCTACTCAGGAGGCTGAGGCAGGAGAATCCGTTGAACTCAGGAGGCGAAGGTCGCGGTGAGCTGAGATGGCACCATTGCACTCCACACTCCAGCCTGGGTGACAGAGTGAGACTCTGTCTCAAAAAAGACCCAAAAGTTCATTTCTCGCATACACCACACGTCCAACACAGCTTGTTGGGAGGTGGGGTGGCACTACACATAGTAGTCACTCAGGGCCCCAGAATGATAAGGGCTTCATTGCAATTTGTGCTTCTACAATGAGAGGTAGTAAAAGGAAATGGAAAATGTGGTAAATCACACAATCCAGCCCTTAAAGCTCGCACCCAAAAGTGACACAAGTCACTTCTGCTCACATTTTATTGGTCAAAGCAAACCACACGGCCACAACTAGCTTTAAAGGGATCGGTAGAAGGGCTGGGTGCAGTGGCTCATGCCTGTAATCCCAGCACTTTGGGAGGCTGAGGTGGGTGGATCACCCGAGGTCAGGAGTTTGAGACCAGCCTGGCCAACATGGTGAAACCCCGTCTCTACTAAAAATATAAAAATTAGCTGGGTATGGTGTTGCGCACCTTAGTCCCAGCTACTCAGGAGGCTAGGGTGGGAGAATCACTAGAACTCAGGAGGCAGAGGCTTCAGTGAGCTGAGATGGTGTTGCTGCACTCCAGCCTGCGAGACAGAGTGAGACTGTGTCTCAATACATACATACATACATACATACATACAAGTGGTGGGGATACACAACATTACTACAGCAGATGATCTTTTCTAAAGATGAGTGTAGCAATGCATTCCCATCCCACGGGCACTTCTGCAGTGGAACCTTGCCACCCCCACAGCAAGAGATAGAGTCTAATTTCCCTCCCCTTGAGTTTGGTCTCACCTTAATGACTCTCTTATCATTGGTAGAAAATGGTGGAAATGAGGCAGAGTGAGGTCTGAGGCCAGGTCGGAAAAGGCCATACGGCCTGGCTCTCATAAAATGCCTGCTCTCCAGAACTGTTCTCTTGGGCTGTTTCCTCAGAATCAGCTGCCGCTGTGAGAAGCCCTAGCCAAATGGAGAGGCCACACATGGGTGCTCTACTGTGGCGGACAATCCCAGCTGAGCCCAGGACAGTGGGATGATCCGGTAATATGAGTCATATGAGCACCAGACATTTGAGTGAAGAAGGCTCCATATGATAATTCTAGCCCCTGGCAATTTGAGTCACCCCCAGTCATGCAAGTATCCAGCTGAGGCCCCTGGCATGGTGGAGCAGAGACCACTCATCCATGCTGAGTCCTGCCAGAATTCCCAACCCACAGAATCCATGAGCATAATAAAACAGTCCACTAAGTTTGGAGTAGTTCATAATGCAGAAACAGGTACCTGGCATAACTACTATGTGCTTGGCCACCTCTGGAAGGCCACTTGAGGCAGCAGAACTGCTGGTTGCATCTGGGAAGAGAGAGTTCAATGACTGGGGACGGGGTGAGAGGGAGGTTTTGCATCCTATATACTTCTGCACCTTTAATCTTGTGTTGTGTGACTGGACGGCCTACCTTAGAAACAATCAACTGGATCCTGTCACTCTCTTGCTTGGAACTTTCCAGTGGCTGCCTGTGGTGGGCACCTTTAAGGTACCCCTGCCACCAGGGATCTCTGTTGCTTCCTGGTATTCACACCCTTGAGATCCCCTTAAGTGTCGGGTGGACCTCCTGACTCACATTTCTTTTTTTTTTGAGACAGAGTTTCGCTCTTGTTACCCAGGCTGGAGTGCAATGGCGCGATCTTGGCTCGCTGCAACCTCTGCCTCCTGAGTTCAAGCGATTCTCCTGCCTCAGCCTCCTGAGTAGCTGGGATTACAGGTGCCCACCAACATGCCCGGTTAATTTTTTGTATTTTTAGTAGAGACAGGTTTTCACCAGGTTGGCCAGACTGGTCTTGAATGCCTGACCTCAGGTGATCCACCCGCCTCGGCCTCCCAAAATGCTGGGATTATAGGCGTGAGCTACCGCACCCAGCATTTTTTTTTTTTTTAAACAGAGTCTCGCTCTGTTGCCAGGCTGGAGTACAGCGGCATGATTTCCGCTCACCGCAACCTCCACTTCCCAAGTCGAAATAATTCTCCTGCCTCAGCCTCCAGAGTAGCTGGGACTACAGGCACGTGCCACCATGTCCAGCTAATTTTTGTATTTTCAGTAGGATTTTAGACAGGATTTCACCATGTTGGCCAGGATGGTCTCGATCTCTTGACCTCATAATCCACCCGCCTTGGCCTTCCAAAGTGCTGACATAACAGGCATGAGCCACTGGGCCTGGCCTGTACCAGGCTTTTTTTTTTTTTTTTTTTTTTTTTTTAGACAGAGTCTTTCTCTGTCGTCCAGGCTGGAGAGCAGTGGCACAATCTTGGCTCACTGCAACCTCTGCCTCCCAAGTTTAAGCAGTTCTCCTTCCTCAGCCTCCCAAGTAGCTGGGATTACAGGCACCACCCACCATGCCTGGTTAATTTTTGTATTTTTAGTAGAGACAAGGTTTCACCATGTTGGCCAGGCTGGTTTCAGACTCCTGACCTCAGGTGATCCACCCACCTTGGCTTCCCAAAGTGCTGGGCTTACAGGCACGAGCCACTGTGCCTGGCCATATTTTTTTTCCTAAGAGACAGGGTCTTGCTCTGTCACCCAGGCTGGAGTACAGAGGTGCGATCACAGCTTACTGCAGCCTCCACCTCCTGGGCACAATCGATCCTCCTACATCAGCCTCCTGAGTAGCTGGGACTATATGCTTGTGCCACCATACTCAGCTAATTAATTTTTTTGTAGAGATAGGGTCTCCCTATTGCCCAGGCTGGTCTCGAACTCCTGGCTCAAGCTATCCTCCCTCCTTGACCTCCTAAAGTGTTGAGATTACAGGCATGAGCCACAGCACCCAGCCTGACTCACTTCCAATGGAAAGAATGCAGCCAAAGTGATGGAATGTCATTTCCAACACAAGATTTCTAAAAGATTGTGGCTACCATCTTCGGTAACCCTTCTTGCTCCCTCACTGGCTCAGTCTGAGAGAAGCCAGCTGCTATGTTGTGAGATGGAGAGACCTATGTGGCAGGCAACTGATGTCTCTAGCCAACAGCTTTGTGAGTGGACTTGAAAGTGGATCCTCCCCCGGCAGCCTCAGTTGACCCTCCGATGCAGCCTTGTGAGAGACTCTGATCCAGTGGCACTCAGTTAAACAGTGCCAGCTTCCTGACCCATGGAAACTGTGACCCATAAATGTCATTTTTTAAAAGAGTTTATGACCGTGTGCAGTGGCTCATGCCTGTAATCCCAGCACTTTGGGAGGCTGAGGCGGGTGGATCACCTGAGGTCAGGAGTTCGAAACCAGCCTGGCCAACATGGTGAAACCCCAGTCTCTACTAAAAATACAAAAAAATTAGCCAGATGTGGTGATGCAGACCTATAATCCCAGCTACCTGGGAGACTGAGGCAAGAGAACTGCTTGAACCTGGGAGGCAGAGATTGAAGTGAGCCGAGATCGCACCACTACACTACAGCCTGAGTGACAAGAGCGAAACTCCATCTCAAAAAAAAAAAAAGCTCTATCTTGACAGTCTGAGTAACTGGGGAAACAACAGTGCCACCAACCAAGGTGTGAAGGATGGCAGGCTGTGTACCTTCTGATCCCCTCAACATCTCTTGAGCCAGGTGTGGTGGCTCATGCCTGTAATTCTAACATTTTGGGAGGTCGAGGTGGGCGGATCACCTGAGTTCAGGAGTTCGAGACCAGCCTGACCAACATGGAGAAACTCCATCTCTGCTAAAAATACAAAATTAGCCAGGCATGGTGGCACATGCCTGTAATCCCAGCTACTCAGAGGCTGAGGCAGGAGAATCGCTTGAACCCGGGAGGCGGAGGTTGCAGTGAGCTGAGATAGCAACATTGCACTCCAGCCTGGGTGACAAGAGTGAAACTCCATCTCAAAAAAAAAAAAAAAAAAACTCTCTCGACAGTCTGAGTGACTGGGGAAGCAACAGTGCCACCAACCAAGGCGTGAAGGATGGCAGGCTGGGTATCTTCTGATCCCCTCAACGTCTCCTTGAGCAGGCAGTTCTGCAACCTCTTGAAATCTATGTCCCAAGTCCCCGCTAAAGAGAAAGGGGGTTTGTGTGTGTCTGTGTATCCAGACACCTGTGAGCAGGAACTTGATAGTTTCTCATCCCATGGACCCGCAGCCCAGCTATGGAAAGACAGAAGCCAGGGGACAGTGCCATTCTGCTCTGGTCTAAAGCAGTTGGTGGAAGACAGCCAGATGTGCAAGAAGATCTGGGGACAAGTGTGCAGAAATGGTAGAGAAGAGTGTATCCACAGGAAAGTTTCTTTGTACACTTCTATGGATTGAGCTCCAACTATACGCCAGGCTCTACCTTTTCACATGCAATCCCATTCAAACACCTCAAGTCTGCCAGACAGCACGAGTGCCCATCCCTCCCTACAAAGGTGTGGCAATGCCGGTTCAGAGAGGTGGAGTTCCTTAGCCATCATTACGCTGTGGGGCGGTGGCCAAGATGGGAGTGGAAGTCTTCCTGACTCAAGTCCAGTGCCTCCCTACCCTGCTTCTAAGGTCAGTATTAGTATTCTCCTGTCCTTTAAACTACTGACTTATCCATCATGATCACATGAGCGGTTTGGTTTTGTTTTGTTTTGTTTTAGAAACTTCCTGGTAACAGTGTATGAACTCTGGCAGCATAAGTTACTACTTTTAGTTGAAACTAAAATTGGCTTAGGCAAAAAGAGGAATTTGGGGGTTCAAGTAACAGAAAAGCCTAGGTGGTGGTTCTGACTTCAAGCATCTCTGGATGCTGGGTCTCAAATGGTGTCGTTTAAAATCTGTCTTTCCCATGCCCTGATTGTTTTTTGTGAGACAGAGTCTTGCTGTTTTGGCCAGGCTGGAGTGCAGTGGTGCAATCTTAGCTCATTGCAACCTCTGCCTCCCAGGTTCCAGTGATTCTCCTGCTTCAGCCTCCCAGGTAGCTGGGATTACAGGCACACGCCACCACACCTGGCTAATTTTTTTGTTATTTTTATTAGAGACAGGGTTTCACCATGTTGGCCAGGCTGGTTTCGAACTCCTGACCTCAGGTGATCCACCTGCCTCGACTCCCAAAGTGCTGGGCTTACAGGCGTGAGCCACCACGCCCAGCGCCCATACCCTGGCTCTGCTTTTAATCTTTATTATCTTTATTCTCAGGCAGGTTTTCCCTCTGAGATGTCAAAGATGGCTGCCAGCAGCTCCAGGCTCATTTGCTAGGAATGTGGCAACCTCCATGGAAAGAGAAAGCCTCTACCTTTATAATTCCAGAAAAATCTGGGGGCTGCCTCTCACTGGTTTGATGCGGGTCAGGTGTTCTCTTTTTTTGTTTTTCTTTGAGATAGGGCCTGACTCTGTCGTCCAGGCTGGAGTGCAGTGGTAGATCTTGGCTCACTGCAACCTCTGCCTCCCAGGCTCAAGCCATCCTCCTACCTCAGCCTCCTGAGTAGCTGGGACCACAGGCCACCGCATCCAGCTAATTCAGGTGTTCATTTTGAACCAATTACTGAAGACAGAGGTGGTGTTCTGATTGACCAGGTCCAGATCAAATGTCCACTCCACCCTCAACCAAGGGATGGGGTAGGCTTTATTTTATGTATATTGAGGCAGGGTGGGGAGGAGCGATTCCCCAAACACTGAGGGCCATTTCTAGAACCAGAGATAATGAATGGTAAACAGGAAATGATAGATGTTCATTGCAGGCTCTCAAATTATGTTTCATAGCTGTAGCCACCTTGAATTTTCTGGAAGTCAAAGAAGAGGCCGTAGAAATTAAGAGACGTGGAGAGATCTGAGAAATATTTAGGTAGCCTGGTGTGGTGACTCATACCTGTAATTCCAGTACTTTGGAAAGCTGAGGTGAGGAGATAGTTTGAGCCCAGGAATTTGAGACCAGCCTGAGCAACATAGTGACACCTCACCTCTACAAAAGATTAAAAAATTAGCTGGGTGTGGTGGTGCACACCTGTGTCCCAGCTATTTGGGAGGCTGAGGTGGGAGGATCGCTTAGAGCCTGGGATGTTAAGGCTGCAGTGAGCCATGATCACGCCACTGCACTCTAGCCTGAGCAACAGAGTGACACCCGCCTCAAAAAAGAAAAAAAAGAAAAATATATAAGTAGTGGAATGAACAGAACTAGGTGACTAAGTAGGCTGGGAGTATGAGGAAGAGAGAGCTCTTAGTTGCAAGCAACAGAAAATGACTCTAGCTGCTTCAACAAAAGGGAATTTATGAGAAGGCCCTCGGGAGGTCACGGCATCAACCAGAAGGAACAGGCTTGGAAATGTGCAGGAATTAAGGGCCACTGGAAGACTAGGAAGCAGGAAGCCCAGCGAGGTCCCTTGAGCAGACACCGAAGTTGTCCACCAGTTGTCCATCCATGCCACCCCTCTTCCTCGTTTGCAGAGTCCCAACTCTGTTTCAGTGGTCACTTTACCTCACGTGCCTCTGACCCAGCTCCAGGGTTAATAGGTTTCGGCCAGTTATGGGGATCCCCTTATCCTTGCTAAACATGGTTTAGGGGTGTCATGTGAGCCAGTTCTAGCTAAGAAAGCATGAGGGGAGGTCAGCTTGAGACTTGAGGGAGGGTTCCTCGTTCCTAAGAAGGAGCTAGTGGGAGGGAAGGTACCTCTTCTTTACTTGAACATAACTGAGTTTGAGTGTGATTCCTGGAGCTGTGACAGTCACCTTGTGACCATGAGGGCAGTCAGTCTGAAGCTTTGCACACTGAAGACAAACAAACGAGAAAGAACTTGGGTTCTTAATATTATTGAGCCACCGAAAGCACCGTTCCTGGAGTCCCGCTGCTCCAGACCACTGGTGACAAGGGATGATGAGTTTGAGTTGCCGTACTGCATACACTTGGTTTTTGGAAGGCATCCTGACTTAATGCCATGTCGAAGGGACGATCTGGTCAGGGCACAGGTGGTGGAATGCACAACCTCCAACTTTTCTGCCATCCTTGTGTGGCTTGATCAGGATTCAGAGTCCTGGGAGAAAACACCCGTTGGCTGAGTTTAGGTCCCTCTGGCTATACTATGGTAGAGAGATGTTGGTCTGGTCCATTAGGCTTCCATAGTGGAGATGGTCTCTAGAAAGTACCCTTTCAGCTGGGCGCGGTGGCTCACACCTGTAATCCCAGCACTTTGGGAGGCGAAGGCAGGCGGATCATGAAGTCAGGAGTTTAAGACCAGTCTGGCCAACATGGTGAAACCCCATTTCTACCAAAAATACAAAAATTAGCTGGGTGTGGTCGTGTGTGCCTGTGATCCCAGCTACTCGGGAGGCTGAGGCAGGAGAATCACTTGAACCCAGGAGGCAGAGGTTGCAGTGAGCAGAGATTACACCATTGAACTCTAACCTGGGTGACAGGGAGAGACTCTGTCTCAAATGAAAAAGAAAGTACCCTTTCCCCACACAACTGGGAAGAAATGATCACAAAATGGAACTGGGAGAGGAGAGGAAGAGGAAGGGAGAATGAATGTTGAACATCCAAATGCCCATGAATGTCCACCTTGGATCCCAATGGACCTCACCCCTCATCTCACACTCCCTACAAGGCACCCTATGTCACCACATTCCTCATTTGGCACGCTGCATTCAAGCTTCTGTGCAGCTGTATTACTCACTCTGCCTGCAAACCCCTACTTGTGGCAAAGACCTGTTCAAAAGGCCCCTTCCATTCAGAGGAAGGAGCCGATGTGGGAGTGGCCTTAGGGCCAGAGTCTGTACTCAGCTGCAACAAGAACTGACAGAGCCAGGCATGGTGGTGTGCACCTGTAATCCCAGCTACTCAAGTAGCTGAGGAGAGAAGATCACTTGCGCCTGGGAGTTCCAGGCCATCCTGGGTAACTCAGTGAGACCCTGTCTCTTTCAAACAAACAAACAAACAAAAAATGTGTCAAAGGTGCTTTCACTTTAATGACACATCAATATATCTAATAGTTTCACTTTCATCATGGAGTTAACAGACGTCATATCAATGACTTTGAAACCAGTTACCTTTGAAACCTGTCGTTGAAAAGATGCCCCTCCTTTCCTGCCCCCCTCTTTCTGTGTTTCTAAGAAGTCTTCCACAGCCTGCCTCTCTTCCAGCAGAATTCATAAATTGCTTCATTCTGTCTTCATTTCCTACAGATTACTTTGTATAACTTAGGACTCTAACTGAAAGTGACAGAAATCCACTCAAATTGGTTTTATTGGCTCATATAACTGTGAGAAGTCTTTTTTTTTTTTTAAGATACAGTCTCACTCTGTCTCCCAGTCCAGAGTGCAGTGGCACAATCACGGCTCACAGCAGTCTGGATCTGTGGGCTCAAGCGATCCTCCTGCCTCAGCCTCACAAGTAGCCGGAACTACAGGCACGTGCCACCACACCTAGCTAATGTTAAATTCTTTTGGAGAGATAGGATCTCACTATGTTTCCTATATCAGTCTTGAACTCCTGGGCTTAAGCTATCCTCCCACCCCAGCCTCCCAATGTGTTGGGATTATAGGCATGAGCCACTGTGCCTGACCATAACTGGCCAAGTCTTAAGGATACTTCTAGTTTTAGGACCTTGGCTCTCAAAGTCATGAGAAGTCAATTCATCAGTATTAGTTATCAAATGTTGTGTAACAAATCACCCTAACTTGTGGCTTAAAGCAACAACAATTAATGATGATTTATCACAGTTTCTGATGGTCAGGAATTCAGGAGCAGCTGAGCTGGACGGTTTTGCCTTGAGGTCTCTCACAAGATTGCAAGCCAAATTTCAGTCAGGGCTGCAGTATCCACTTGAGGCAGCTCTTTCATGTGGCTGTCAGATTGGCACTGGCTGTCAGCAGGGCGCTTTTCTTTCTCCCAACATGGGTGTCTCTGCAGGGCTGCATGTATGTGCTCACAGCCTGGTGGCTGGCTTCCTCCAGAATGAGCAATCCAAGAGACTGAGGCAGAAACTGCAATGTCTTTTATGACCCGAGCTTGGAAGTCCAACACCCTCACTTTTGCCATATTCTTTGGTTTTTTTATTGTTTTTTGTCTTGTTGGGTTTTTTTTTTTTTTTTTTTTTTTTTGAGACAGTCTCACTCTGTCACCCAGGCTGGAGTGCAATGGCACAATCTCTGCTCACTTCAACCTCCGCCTCCTGGGTTCAAGCAATTCTCCTGCCTCAGCCTCCCAGATACCTGGGATTACAGGTGCCTGCCATCAAACCCCCTAATTTTTGGATTTTTCATAGAGATGCAGTTTGGCCAACATATTGGTCTGGCTGGTCTTGAATTCCTGACCTCAAGTGATCCACCTGCCTTAGCCTCCCAAAGTGCTGGGATTACAAGTGTGAGCCACCACACCCAGTCACTTCTGTCATATTCTGATGGACACACAGGACACCCTAACTCAATGTGGGAAGACACTATACAAGGGAATGAATCCCAGGTGGTAAGGGTCAATGGGGACTGTCTTGGAGGCTCTCTATCACAGCATCCTCCATCCTTGCTGCCCTGTTTGCTCTGCTTTACCTCTGTGTAGGCTTCATTCTCAGACAGGCCCAAACAGTGACAAAGATGATCATCAACGTGTTCAGACCCACATGCTCTGTGCTTAGTTAACCCCAGTGGAAAGAAAGTACTGCTTTCCCAAAAGTTCTGGCAAAAGTCCGAAGCTAAACTTTTGATTGGCCTAAGTTATGTATATACTTATCTCTGAACCAATCACTGTGGATTAAAGATGTCATGTTCTGATTGGCCAGACCTAGGCCCATGCCATGCCCTGATTGACCAGAGCTAGGCCACACCCCTAGCCCTGGTTCTGAGGGTAGAGTTGGCAACACTAGAGCCCATGGAAGAAGTGAGAGAGGAGTCATTGCTAAAGGAAAAATCAGTGTCATTACTGAATCAGGACAGATGCTGGGCAGGAAAAACAGAACATGTGTACTCTATCTTCTTCTCTTGTGTTCCAGCTGCACATCTTAGTGCCCCTTGGTTTAGCACTTTTCTCATGAAATCTACTGCTTTCTTGCCTCACTTCCCGTGGTCGGTAGAATGCTAAGATAGTCCCAAGATCTCTACCCCTGGTGTCTGCACACCTCCCAGTTATTCTATCAAACACGAATGTAGATGCTTCTGTGAAAGAATTTTGCACATGTCATTAAAGTCCCAGATTGTTTGATCTTAAAATAAGGAGAATGTCTTTTGTGGGCCTGACCTAATTAGGTGAGTTCTTAAAATGAGACACATGGCCAGCACAGTGGCTCACACCTGTAATCCCAGCACTTTGGGAGGCCACGGTGAGCACATCACGAGGTCAGGAGATCAAGACCATCCTGGCTAACACGGTGAAACCCCATCTCTAGTAAAAATACAAAAAATTAGCCAGGCGTGGTGGCACATGCCTGTAGTCCCAGCTACTCAAGAGACTGAGACAGGAGAATCACTTGAACCCGGAAGGTGGATGTTGCAGTTCGCCAAGATTGTGCCTCTGCACTCTAGCCTGGACCACAGAGCAAGACTCCATCTCAAAAAAAAAAAGGAGACATGTCCAGAAATACTGGTGTCCTCTAGGAACTGAGGATGGTCCCTGGCTGACAGCCTACAAGGAAGCAGAGACCCCAGTCCTACAACCATAAGGAACTGAATTCTGCAGACAACCTGAAAGAGCTTGAAAGTGAATCTTCCCCCAGAGCCTCCAGAGAACTCAGTCTTGATCTCAGCTTTGTGATGTCCAGAGCAGAAAACCCAGTCATGCAGAATGGGATTTTTTAACTACAGAGTTGTGAACTAATAAGTGGGTATTGGCCAGGCACAGTGGCTCACACCTGTAATCCCAGCACTTTGAGAGGCCAAGGCGAGTGGATCACCTGAGGACAGGAGTTTGAGATCAGCCTTGCCAATATGGTGAAACCCTGCCTCTACTGAAAATACATAAATTAGCTGGGTGTGGTGGTGGTTGCCTGCAGTCCCAGCTACTTGGGAGGCTGAGGCAGGAGAATCGCTTGAACCTGGGAGGCAGAAGTTGCAGTGAGCCTAGATCACGCCATTGCACTCCAATTGGACAACAAGAGCGAAACTCCATCTCAAAATAAATACACAAATACATAAAAAGTGGGTACTGTTGTAAGCTGCTACTAAGTTTATGGTAATCTGTTACATGACCATAGAAAACTAACACATTTCCCAGTGGACTCCAAGATCCCCAAGAAAGAGAGCGTCTCTTTGTTCTCCTTAACCCCCTCATCTCCACAGGACCCAGAGCACAAGAATGTCCCTTCTCCTGCTTCTAGTCCCACTATCTAGAAAAGAGAGGGGGAGTCCAGCTCTACATCATTCTACCCCTACCTACCAACTCCCAACTTCCTGACCCTCAGCGGGTGACCAAGGAAGCCGCTCCACTTGGCTATCCACAAACAGCCTGTGCCCCACCAGGCTCAGGAGGGCAGCTTGACCAATCTCTACTTCCAAGACCTTTGGCCAGCCCTATTGATCTGGACTCCTGGGCAGGCAGTTGGACCAACAGACAGACGCCATGAGGGCCCTGCTGCTCCTAGGGTTCCTGCTGGTGAGCCTGGAGTCAACACTTTCGGTGAGTGCTGTGGGAACCAGGATTGTGCCATGATGGTCCCGGAGCGGGTGGTCGCTATCACAGCCATGGCCTCTGCTCATGACCTAAAGTTTCAGGTGACTAGGAGGCCTATGTGGAAAGGTGAGGCCAGCCCTGAAGGCCCAGGCAGAGGAGATAGACAACCAGAGTGGGTGGATACAAGAAAGGGCACAGCCCGCATTTCTGGGGGAGATGGACCTTAAGAAGACAATGGGAGGAGGTAGAAAGGGTTTGGGTCTTGGGAAGGTATCTCTGCATTTCTAGGCTGTGAGAGGAAGCTGCAGACTAGCAACAGATCGGTAGCAGGCTATGACTTCTAGGCAGTTCCCTGCCTTCTTCTCTGCCTTGTAGATTCCACCTTGGAAAGACCCCAAGGAGCATAAGAACAAAGAGCACACAGTGGGTAAGTGTCCTGGCTCCTCCTCCAGAGATCCCCTTGGGTGGGGATGTGTATGGTGGGGCTTGTGCAGTCTCAGAGCAGCCTAGTCTAGTGCCTACCAGCTTCTAGGTCTTATGCCCATGGGCACCAGGGTCTCAGAGTGATTGTGAGCTGTGTGATCCTTGAGGACAGGGCATGGGCTGTGTCTGAGTGCCCACAAGCCTGGCTCGGAGCAGGTGCCTGAGGTATGTGCCGCTGGCGCCATCAAACCTGGGCTCCTGCCAGCCTTCCTCAGTTTCATCAGCTTCTCCCCTTCTTTTCCTTTCCCCAGTACATCTCGTGAGCAGAGAGAGACATGCCAGACAGAGGCCAGGGCCTCAACAGGCAAGGAATGGGCAAGAGCTGGTCTCTGGCATTTGAATGCCTCTGAATTCCAGCTTTATTACTTATGAGCTGGGTGTCTCTGGGAGAGTGATTTGAGTTTTCCAAGCTTCTATTTCCCCTTCTGTGAAACCAGGTTGATATAGTAAACCTCTTAGGGTTGTTGAGAAGGAAAACCCATGTGAGGCACTCAGCCCATCACCTGGTGCATGGAAATGCTTTACAAATATTAGTTTTTATTATTAAACTACCTTTTAGATGAGGGGTGCCTGTCATTTCCCCCTTTCTCAGGCCCTGCCATAGCTCCCTATTGCCTTCATTCTTCCAGACACTAAATACCTAGAGGCCGGGTGTGGAGGCTCATGCCTGTAATCCCAGCACTTCGGGAGGCCCAGGCAGGTGGATCACAAGGTCAGGAGTTCGAGACTAGCCTGCCAACATGGTGAAACCCTGTCTATACTAAAAGTACAAAAATTAGCTGGGCATAGTGGCATGCTCCTGTAATGCCAGCTACTCAGGAGGCTGAGGCAGGAGAATTGCTTGAACCTGGGAGGTGGAGGTTACAGTGAGCCAAGGTCACACCATTGCACTCCAGCCTGGGCAACAGAGCAAGACTCTGTCTAAAAAAATACAAATTAAAAAAATATATATACCTAGAGTGTGCAGGGCTTGTGAACCGGATGGGCCCTATGCTGGTGGGTCTGACTTGGTGGGGTTGCGTCCCTGAGCATAGCGTTGAGGCCCTGTGCATTCCAACCCTGGACTCCTTCGGTCTCCTCTCTTCACCACACACCCAAAAGTTTCTCCTCCCTCTTGCCTTACCTACGCTTGGTGCTTTATCCTTGCCTAATCCCCTGCTTAGGGTCCCCCTCCTCTCCATCTGTCCATCCCATTTGCATCTTTTTTTTTTAGACAGAGTCTTGCTCTGTCCCCTAGGCTGGAGTACAATGGCGCCATCTTGGCTCACTGCAACCTCCATCTCCTGGGTTCAAGTGATTCTCTGCCTCAGCCTCCTGAGTAGCTGAAATTATAGGCAAGCACCATCATGCCCGGCTAATTTTTGTATTTTTAGTAGAGATGGGGTGTGTCTTCATGTCGGTCAGGCTGAATTCCTGCCCTCAGGTGATCCGCCTACCTCAGCTTCCCAAAGTGCTGGGAATACAGGAATGGAGTCACTGCGCCAGGTCCCCATTTACATCTTAAAGGTCTAGCTCAGATCCATTTCCATTTACTGTCCTGGTTCTTGGCAAGTGCACTCTGCCTTTGACAAAACAGCGGCAAATGCGTATTGAGCAGGTACTATGTGCCAGACACTGCTCAGCGTTCACAGCATTATCTTATGAGCCTCACGACAATTCCTCTAAAGAAGACACAGGCAATTCTCATTATTTGCGATGGTTATGTTCTATAAAATCACAGTGAACACTGAACTAGCAAACAGTATTAGGTTCCTGTGAGCCCCTGGTCATTTTCATTAACCAACAATATATAATCTTGTTTTATGTGTGATTCTGTCTAAAGACGTTTTACTTAACATATGTGCTGCTGATTCATTAATGCTAAGCTCATGGCACTATAACTCACACCTGAATGACGTGTATCCAGCACACATTTCCTCCCTAACATAGCCTTCTTGTGCTTAGGAACTAGACAGCTCTTCAGCAGTAGGCTCAGGGGCCATTTCCAAAAGCAAAATCACCAACAAAAGCAAAAAGTGTGAAAAACATTGCCCTAAGTAGACTGAAAGGACACTCGTTCAATACGAGTGCTGAAACAAGAAGCAGCAGCGTGTCATCTCGTTGAACCTTAACCGGTACAACAATGTGCAAATTTTTCACTGCTCTGTGCATGCCCACAAATGGCCATGAAAGCATCGCACGTATTGACTTGGGAGTTACAAGTAACATTTAGCAAGTAGGCGCATTCTCCAACACAGACCCAGAGAATAATGAGGATCAACTGTACTATTATCATTGCCATTTTACAGATGAGGAAACCGAGGCTCAGAGTGGTTAACAGTGACTTCAACATTCAACAAGTATTATTTATTTATTTATTTTTAAGTCCACCTAGACCATTTCTCAGGATCAACAAGTATTATCACATGCCTACTTTGTGGCAAGTGCTCTTCCAGGCCTTGGGACTCCAGACTTACCCAAGGTCACGCAGATAGCAGGTGGTGGAGTCAGGAGTCTACTCCAGCTATCTGACTTCTGAACCCAACTTTCAAAGCAGAAAGTGTTTTCAATGCACAGCGACCTTTTTGTGGGTCTGTCCTTTTCCCGACCAGACCCTGAGGGGCAGTGCCTGGGCAGCTGAGCACAGGGGAAGTCCTCAGGGAGTGTGTTGTCCCTGCAGTTCTCACTGTCACCGGGGAGCCCTGCCACTTCCCCTTCCAGTACCACCGGCAGCTGTACCACAAATGTATCCACAAGGGCCGGCCAGGCCCTCATCCCTGGTAAGACTACACAGAGAAGTGGGAGCAGGGACCTGGGAGACATGGACTCTGCCTGTCCTTCTGTCCAAGGAACTCTGCTTGGAGGGAGGGGGCTGTGATAGGGGAGGGCGGGCCAGGGAATCCTTGTCTCTTTCTACAGGTGTGCTACCACCCCCAACTTCGATCAGGACCAGCAATGGGCATACTGTCTGGAGCCCAAGAAAGTGAAAGGTGCTACACACAGCCTCTGGGGTGGCCCAGGGCCCTCTCCTCCCCCCTCGATACTCTCCTGGTATCACCAGATCCCACACACCTGGGATTCTGGGCCCAGCCCCTTCTCTCCCTCCACAATGCCCTTTGGAAATCCAGAGGGAGAGTTCTGGGAAGGAGTGGTCCCATTTTGCAGGTGGGTAAACTAAGCCCTGGAAACTTGGAGTAGCAAGGTCACAAGGCAGGTAGGTTCAAGTAGGGCCTTGGCACCCATCTGTCTGACTCAGCTCCCTGCTCTTCCTCCCACCATGTCTATCTCTCAGACCACTGCAGCAAACACAGCCCCTGCCAGAAACAAGGGACCTGTGTGAACACGCCAAGGGGTCCCCACTGCCTCTGTCCACAACACCTCACTGGAGACCACTGCCAGAGAGGTGAGGAGATGCCGAGAACCCGGGCAGGGGTGCTGGGGAACAGGGGCAACCCTGGGTCTACAGAAGAGGTCCCCGGATACCCCAGAGACTTGGCACAGTCCTAGACTCTCCTGAGACCACTGTCCCTCTTTGTCCCCAGAGAAGTGCTTTGAGCCTCAGCTTCTCCGGTTTTTCCACCAGAATGAGGTATGGTATAGATCTGAGCAAGCAGGTGTGGCCAGATGCCGGTGCAAGGGTCCTGATGCACACTGCCAGCGGCTGGCCAGCCGGGGTGAGCAGATGGTTGGGAACGGGCCAGAGAGGAGGATCAGGAAGAGAGGCTGGCAGGAGGCTGGGTGGTGCGCCAGGAAGGAGAGCTCTCTGGAGGGTCTGTAGGCCCAGGGGTGGCTCACTGTGTTCCTTCCCCCAGCCTGCCGCAACAACCCGTGCCTCCATGGGGGTCGCTGCCTAGAGGCGGAGGGCCACCGTCTGTGCCACTGCCTGGTGGGCTACACTGGACCCTTCTGCGACGTGGGTGAGTGAGGGTCTGGGGGAAGCAGAAGGCCAGCCCCGAGATGAGAAGGGCTTGCCAGGAACGAGAAGGGAGAGTGGGGAAAGCAGATGAGAGGGCAGCGGGAAAGCCCAGTCCTGGCTGCAGGGAGCCCCCTCTCCCCTCAGATACCGAGGCGAGATGCTATGATGGCCGCGGGCTCAGCTACCGCGGCCTGGCCAGGACCACGCTCTCCGGTATGCCCTGTGAGCCGTGGGCCTCGGAGGCCACCTACCGGAACGTGACTGCCGAGCAAGCGCGGAACTGGGGACTGAGCGGCCACGCCTTCTGCCGGTGCGCCGCGTGGGGCTGGACGACCCCTCCGCCCCAGGGCCCCGGACTCCCGGCGCCCTAACTGCGCCCCCTCGTGTGGCTACAGGAACCCGGACAACGACGTCCGTCCGTGGTGCTTCGTGCTGAGCGGTGACCGGCTGAGCTGGGAGTACTGCGACCTGGCACAGTGCCAGGCCCCTCCGACCCCGATGCCCCCTAGGCTTGACGACCTGCCCATGCCCCCGCAGCCGACATCGCCGAAACCTCAGCCCACGTCCCGGACCCCGCCTCAGTCCCAGACCCCAGGAGGTTAGGAAGTGGGGGAAAGGAGCAGCCGAGAGGGCGCGGGGCGAGCTGGATTCCGGCCGACCGGCCGCGTGCTCCCGGTCCTCAGCCCCGGCTCCTCCACAGCCTCGCCGACGAGGCGGAAGCAGTCGCCTCCCCTGACCAGGAACGTCTCACTGAGTTGCGGGCAGCGGCTCCGCAAGCGTCTGTCCTCGTTGAGCCGCATCGTCGGCGGGCTGGTGGCGCTGCCCGGGGCGCACCCCTACATCGCAGCGCTGTACTGGGGCCACAGTTTCTGCGCCGGCAGCCTCATCGCCCCCTGCTGGGTGCTGACGGCCGCTCACTGCCTGCAGAACCGGCGAGTACCCGCCCGCCCAGCGCCGCCCGGAAGGCCGCGGCTCCTCAGTCTCCCAGCGCGCACCCGAACCCGTGCCCTACCTTTTCCCGCCCCACCCTTCTTTCCACGCCCCTCCGGAGCTCCCCGGGAGGAAGCTGGAACACAGGATAGGGGTCGGGAGCAGGGGGCTTCCCCAGAACGCTTGTGGCCAGTTCTGAGCGCGCTGCCTCTCCCCTGCCCACCCGCAGGCCCGCACCCGAGGAGCTGACGGTGGTGCTGGGCCAGGACCGCCATAACCACAGCTGTGAGCAGTGCCAGACGCTGGCCGTGCGCTCCTACCGCCTGCACGAGGCCTTCTCGCCCGTCAACTACCAGCACGACCTGGGTGCGTGGGGGCGCCCTGCGTGGACGGGGAGAGAGGGTGGGGCCCCGGCATCTCCGCCTCACACTCCTCTGCGCCCGGGTTAGCTCTGCTGCGCCTGCAGGAGGATGCGGACGGCAGCTGCGCGCTCCTGTCGCCTTACGTTCAGCCGGTGTGCCTGCCAAGCAGCGCCACGCGACCCTCCGAGCCCGAGCCCGCGCTCTGCGAGGTGGCCGGTTGGGGCCACCAGTTCGAGGGTAGGCACAACTGCTAGGGGAGGAGATCTTTGATCACTGGGTTAGGCGGGAGAAGCCCGCGACTTTGACTTTGGTATCGTCCCGGGTGCCTACAGGAGAGGTGGCGCTGACCCGTGAGAATGTGCAGGGCCTCCCAGGGCCTGGGATTCACTGCTGGGATCCCCAAATCTCCTGGGGGTACAGGGAGAATCGAACTTGCTCTTGGTTCTCTCTGGGCGCAGGGCTGCAAAGGCCAACTAGGACCCTGGCCCCGCACTCCGGGTTAGTTTGGTAGCCAGGTTCTGTGACTCTGGATAGGAGGTGGGGGTGGGGTTTCTGCTTCCGCTCCCGCCCATTCAAATCCTGGCTCTTCCCTGGACCTCAGTTTCCTTGTCTATGAAATTGAATTAATGGCACTTCCTCCCCCTTGGGGAGGAGAAGGGCAAGAGTGGGTTTAGAAGAGCCTGCCGCAGCCTCGTCCATCATCCGGGCGGCGAGTGTTGTCAGGTGGGGTGTGAGGAAGGCGCTCTGTGTTCGCAGGGGCGGAGGAATATTCTAGCTTCCTGCAGGAGGCGCAGGTGCCCTTCCTCTCCCTGGAGCGCTGCTCAGCCCCGGACGTGCACGGAGCCTCCATCCTCCCCGGCATGCTCTGCGCAGGGTTCCTCGAGGGCGGCACCGATGCGTGCCAGGTGAGTCCTTAGCCGGGTTAGCGCCCTTCCCTGAGGTCATCAGGCACAAATCCCAGGCCCAAGGCGCTGAGCTGCGAGTTTCCGACCCAGGGTGATTCCGGAGGTCCGCTGGTGTGTGAGGATCAGGCCGCAGGGGACCGGCTCACCCTGCGAGGTGTCGTCAGCTGGGGATCAGGCTGTGGTGACCGCAACAAGCCAGGCGTCTACACCGACGTGGCCAACTACCTGTCTTGGATCCAGGAGCACACCGCTTCCTGATTGCTCAGGGATTCGTCTTTCCCTCCTCAGCGATTCCGCAGTGGGAGAGTGGCTGGGGCATTGACGGCAAGATGCTGTCCCATTCCCCCAGTGAGGCCAGCTCCGCGCCAAGATGGCGCAGGAACTCAATAATAAAGTGCTTTGAAAATGCTGATAAGGAAAGCGCTACTCCTTGGGTCCCGTCGGAAAATGCCAAGACAGAAAAGCGATTCACCCTTCTCCACAGCTCTCAGAAAACAAGGTCTATGAGATCTTAACGTGCAAGATCTAGATCCCGGTCCAGCTAATGTTTACTGAGCCTAGGATACTGTATACCAAGCCCTGTGCAAGGAGAAGCTGCATGTTATTCCTCATAAGAAACTCACTAACCTTTTGTTTACAGAGCAATAGTTCTCAGACCATACATTAAGATCACCTGGGGAGCTTTTTGAGACAATCTGTGTCCAAGTTCCACCTCAGACGAATTAAATCAGTTATGTCTAGGAGTGGGGCATAGGTACTGGTACGTTTTTAAAACTCCACAGATAATTCCATGTACAACCAGCCAAAGTTGAGAATCATGGTTAGAAATACTTAGCATTGTCCGGGCGGTAATCCTAGCACTTTGGGAGGCCGAGGCAGGCGAATTGCCTGAGCTCAGGAGTTGGAGACCAGTCTAGGCAACACGGTGAAACCCCGTCTCTACTAAAATACAAAAAATTAGCCGGATGTGGCGGTGTGTGCCTGTAGTCCCAGCTACTCTACTCAGGAGGCTGAGGCAGGAGAATCACTTGAACCCAGGAGGCAGAGGTTGCAGTAAGCCAAGATTGTGCCACTGCACTCCAGGCTGGGCGACAGAGCAAGACTCCGTCTCCAAAATAAATAAATAATACTAATAATATTTAGCATTGGCTGTGGTGTGGACCCTGAGGGCTGAGTGACATATCCTTGTCCCTACCCGAACATGCACTAATGCCAAGGGTCTCAGAGTCCCTTGGCTCGCAATACATCACCAGGGGACTTCTTAGACATAACAAATTCTTGGGCTACACTTTATACTGCTGAACAGAAAGTCTAGGGTGGGAAGTATCAATCTGTTTAAGACTGTTGCAGGGGATTCTGATGTTCTTTTATGCTTGAGAACCACAATCTGGGGGTTTAATGGTTGGTTCCCTGACTCCCCAGGTGATCTTAATGTATGGTCTGCGAACTGCTTTGTAAACAAAATAGTAGTTTCTTATGAGGAATAACATGCAGCTTCTCCTTGCACAGGGCTTGGCATACAGGTGGAGGTCTGGCTGTCCAAACATGGTATCTTTTTGTTCATAAAATCATCTTTTTAAAATTAAAAAAAGATTGGCCAGATGCGGCGGTTCATGCCTGTAATCTCACTTTGAGAGTCTGAGGCGGGAGGATTGTTTGAGCTCAAGAGTTCGTGGCCCGCCTGGGCAACATAGTGAGACTTCATCTCAATTAAAAAAAATTTTTTTTTTTTTTTAGAGACAGGGCCTAGCTCTGTGGCCCAGGCTGGAGTACAGCGGCAGGATCCTATAATAGTTTACTATAATCTCGTTATTGAGTTCAAGAGATCCGGCCGCCTCAGCCTCCGAAAGCGCTGGGATTACAAGAGCGAACCACCACTTTGTGCCAAACCCGTCCTACAGGGTAATCCTAGAACTGCCTGGGCACTAAACGCCCACGCCCCACGTGCCCTAGCCTGGGTGGTCGCTCCGGGACGGCCCCTTGTGTGACGTCACAGCCCCGCCCCGCCAGCGTCACAGCACCGCAGGCATTCCCGGCGCTGCGCCTCTACGCAGCACAGAGAAGCGCGAGGTTGGGGGACGCACTCGGAGCACGATGGGCGACTGGAAGGGCTACATCAGTGCAGTGCTGCGGGACCAGCGCATCGACGACGTGGCCATCGTGGGCCACGCGGACAACCGCTGCGTGTGGGCCTCGCGGCCCGGGGGCCTGCTGGCTGCCGTCTCGCCGCAGGAGGTGGGCGTGCTCACCGGGCCCGACCGGCGCACCTTCCTGCAGGCGGGCCTGAGCGTGGGGGGCCGCCGCTGCTGCGTCATCCGCGACCACCTGCTGGCCGAGGGCGACGGCGTGCTGGACGCGCGCACCAATGGGCTGGACGCGCGCGCCGTGTGTGTAGGCCACGCGCCGCGCGCGCTCCTGGTGCTCATGGGCCGACGCGGCGTCCACGGGGGCATCCTCAACAAGACGGCGCACGAGCTCATCCGCGGGCTGCGCATGCAGGGCGCCTAGCCTGGCAGCCCAGGCCGCCCATGGGTAGCCCGGTAGCGCGGGCCAAATAAACTGTGACCTGGGTGTGGCTGGCTCCTCCTCCACTTGCGCCATGGGGGGAGTTGTAAATAAGGAAACTGATCTTTGCAAGGAGGTTACCTGATGGAGCCAGGATTTTGAGTCTAGAGGCTGCCAGGATTCTGTGCCTTCCTCCCTGCTCTCCCATGGACGCCTTGCAGAGGCCAGGGCCTGACTGCTTCTCCTTGGCGCCTTCCCAGGGTCCTAGGGACTCCGTAGCTGAGGAAGAGTCCAAGGGTGGGGGCCTTCTCAAAGTCCATTTCATCCTTAGCGTCCTTTCTCACAGATATTTCCACACATTAGGCAGGACAAGTAAAGGGAGCCCCCTCCCCATCCTGCGAACACCTCTCCCCATCAGGGAGTGAGGCCAGAGGCCAGTGTGCTGCTCTTGCCCTCCACTCACATCCCAAGCACTAGCAAGTAGTGTGAGTGGGTAACAGGATGGACCTGGTAGCTTGTAAAGCAGATTTGGGGCTCACAGGCCCCTGCATCTTCGCCCACATTCCTCCGAGGAGGCCCACTGAGAGGGCACATGTCCAAGACCATCACAACCTGGGACCTTACATCCTGCCTTCCCCAGGCCTTCCCTAAGGCCCCAAAGGAGTTCCTGAACTAGAGGGAGGAACTCTGGCATCCCTACCCACAGGACTCACACTGTAGGCCTCAGTTTCGGGGTGACCTACAGAGGAGTGGGAATTGAAAAGCGGGTGAGTTTGAGGCCTGGTTTATTGCCCAAAGATAGTGGACAAAAGTGGGAGAGAGGGTGTCTGGTCCCTGCCCTCCATGTGCTGGGGTGCAGGGCATGACCTCCCTTGCCCACCACTACCCTCCCCATCCCCTCTCCTCTCCCAGCAACCCTGATGGCACACCCCACCTGACACTCATTCTGGAGCCTTGATCTTATCCCAGCAAAGAGGAGTGAGCATCTGGCTGAGGTGGATGAATTTAGAGGGCAGAGGGAGACCAGAGGAAGTTCAGCCAGGTGGGAGTCAGGGGATGGGGGTGCAGATTCCTCCTTACACTTGCCTTGGGGGTGGCCCCAGGCCTAGGAGGGGCTTCCAGGGAGTTTGAATTGTGGATTGGACTCACTAAGGCAGATGGTTGGGGTGAGCCTGCAGGGCTGGCTTCTCTGGAACTGCACCTGGCCAGGGCAGAGTAGGCTGCTCTTGCAGTGAGTCTTTGAGGGGAGATGGTGCTGCTGAACCCCATGGCTTGGTCTTCCCTTTTGCCATGGATGGAGACCAAAAAAGACTTCTGAATGCCTAAGGAGAGTTTAATTCCTTTTGTTTTTTCCATCAGGCAAGTGTTGTGAAGGGAGTTGTGGTGGAGCAGAAGACCTGGGTGAGGATGAGGTGAATGGTACCTTGGAGGAAGGAAGGTGGCAGGGAGGTGTGCACATTCAGTGAGGCAGGCACCAACATCTATGCACAAACAGCTGCACAGTCATATACTCAGACCCACTCTCACTCATGCCTATCCTAGTCGTGTACACATGCAGAGGACCCAAAGTCATACCCAGATACCCTGCAACTTGCGCACAGCCTCCCACAGATGTGTCTGTGTATGTGTGCATAGGCTGGCACACATGTTCACAAAAGCTTCTACACACGACAGGTGCACATGCAGACTCACCCCCACACATGCATACACACCGACACTGACACACAAGCCCAGACCTTTTCAGAGCTGCAGAAGGAGAGACTGGCACCCAGAGTGGCACAGGCACATGCACACACATACACACACACTCCCCTGACTTTCCACCCAGGCCTTCCCCATTCCCAGCTGTAGTCTGGGCCCACAGCCTAGAAGTGGGTGGCATTGTGGTGAGCAGGCAGTGCAAGTCGGGGGGAGGGCGTGGTGGGGGGTAGCTCCTCCAGGAATACCCTGGGGGGCAGTGGGGGTGAGCGGGGCTCAGGCCTGGCACAGCATAGAGTGGCGCGGGTGATGAGGCGGTCCAGGGGCTTCAGGGAATGCATCCAGCGAGGCAGGAAGTTCCATGTCTGTAACCACTTGGGCAGATGCCGGGGACTCCGACTCTGCAGGACATTGACGAGCACCACAAAGGCGAGCAGGGCCCCGAAGGGTGTGCCCACACCTACCATGGCCTGCCAGCCTGCCATAGAGATGCCAAACACCAGTGAAGGCAGCAGCAGGAAGCAGACAAGGAGGTAGAGGACGGCAAACCAGCGGTACTTGGCTGTGCATTTCCCCAGCGCCTTGGCCATGCGGATGGGCAGGCGTGTGCAGGGCACCGGGTACCACAGAAGGATGCCCGAGATGTTGAAGAAGAAGTGACAGAGGGCAATCTGCAGAGGATGAGACAGAGGGGCTGAGGTGGGCGCTGGCTCCCAGGTCCTGGGTCAGGCCAGCAGGGGTAGATGATAGGAACCCCGACCTGGTCTGGGCAGCAGGAAAGTTGCCACTGAGGGCTGATGTATCTCCCCAGACCACCCCGGGGTAGCTGTGCTGGTTATGAAAATATTGAAATACTTCTGGACCAGTTGGTAAATAACTACTGCCCTGAGCTCCCTACATGTTACCCACCGACGCCTCGCTCAGGAATCCCCCAAGCAGATTCTGCTAAAGTCTGGCAGCTAAAGGATTGATGTCAGTTTCTGGACCCTCACTCAGTCAGTGCCTTGGCTTGTCAGTTACTCCTACACTCCTAGAACAATTCCCCCTTTGCCATTTTCAACGCTGTGCCCCACAGTGGATTTCCCCAACTGCACCAGGCCCCCTCTTATAGCACCTCTTCCTCTTCCTTATGGTGCAAATCCGACTCACTGCTATTTATTGCTGTGATTATGAGCAGTGTCTTCCTGTTAGATGCTAAGGTCTTGAGGGTGGTATTGGGTCTACTTTGCCCATAATGGTTTCCATAGAGCATAGTAGGTGGCCCTTAGTAGGCAGTCAAAATGTTTGTTGCATGTTGTCACACCTTTGTCAGGCCCCACACCCCGATCCCAAATCCATCCTGCCCCAGGCGGGGCTATGCTCCCAGCATACCTGGAAAGCGCTGGACAGCTTCTCCCTGGGGCTGGCCAGGGCAGCCAGGATGGCCGTGGTGGTGGTGCCGATGTTGGAACCCAGTGTGAGTGGGTAGGCCCGTTCAATGCTGATCACACCAAGGCCTGGGGACAAAGGGAGAGGAAGTGGGACTCCCAGTGTCTCCTTCAGCCCTTTCCCTGCCAGACCTTCCCTGTCCCACCCAACTCCACCTCTGCATGGACACTCACCGATGAGTGGGGTGATGGCCGAGGTGAACACAGAACTGCTCTGAACCACGAAGGTCATGCTGGCACCCACCACCATGGCAAAGTAGCCTGTGACCCAGGTGAAGGGGGCAGGGAAATCTGCAAGGAAACCCCATCCCAGCAGGCCGGAGTCAGAGCGGGGGCATTGGGAGAGCAGACCTCTGTGGAAAGGAGGCATTTGGATGCCACTTTCCCACTAGGACCTCGTCAGTATCCTGTCAACTGCAGTGCAGTGGCTTCCATTGGCCTTTTTGCTCCTGGATTAAAAGCCTTTCTCAGCCTGGTTCCATCAGGCGACTGTGACTTTGCTGGGGCTGTTCCCTCTGGCGGGAATATCCTACTCAGCATCCAAATATTTATCCTCAGACTCAGCATGGATGTCACTTCCTCTGGAAAACCTTCCCTGACCCCCTGCTCTCTAGCAGACAGACATTTTCTCCCTTCTCTGAGCTCCCACAGCCCCTTATTCTAGTATTTGTCATGCAGCCCCTCCCAGTGGATGAAGTTTAATATGAAAATCAAGGCCAGGCAAGGTGGCTCACATGTATAATCCCAGCACTTTGGGATACTGAGGTGGGTGGATCACTTGAGGCTGGGAGTTCAAGACTAGCCTGGCCAACATAGTAAGATCCCATCTCTATTAAAAAAAAATTTATGGTTAAAAAAAAACAGGCTGGGCACAGTGGCTCACATCTGTAATTCCAGCACTTTGGGAGGCCAAGGCAGGAGGCTCACTTGAGGCCAGGTATTCAAGACTAGCCTGGCCAACATGGCAAAACCCTGTCTCTACTAAAAATACAAAAATTAGCCAAGTGTGGTGGCACGCACCTGTGGTCCCAGTTTACTCAGGATCACTTGAAGCTGGGGGGCAGAGGTTGCAGTGAGCTGAGATCGTACCACTGCACTCCAGCCTGGGTGACAAGGAAGACTCTGTCTCAAAAAACAAAAAAGGGGCCAGGCACGGTGGCTTACACCTGTAATCCCAGCACTTTGGGAGGCCAAGGCAGGTGGATCACCTGAGGTCAAGAGTTCAAGACCAGCATGGCCAACATGGTGAAACCTCGTCTCTACTAAAAATACAGAAAAAAATTAGCTGGGTGTGGTGGCGCACACCTGTAGTCCCAGCTACTCGGAGAGGCTGAGGCAGGAGAATTGCTTGAACCCAGGAGGTGGAGGTTGCAGCCAAGATCATGCAGCTGTACTCCAGCCTAGGGTGACAGGGAGACTCCATCTCAAAAAAAAGAAGGTGGGGAAAGAAAAATCAGATGGTGTTGCTCCCCTGCCCCAAGTCTTCTGAGTACTCATGTACCTCTCAATAAAGTCCAGGCTCTGAGCAGAGCCTGGAGACCCCATGCTCTGGCCCCTTCCCTGCCGTCTCACTGACCCCACTCAGCCAATCCCCTTGTTCACCCTGCTTTTTCCAGCTACTGGCCACCCTTCTGTGCCACCGACCTGCCAAGCTGGTTCCTGCCTCTGAGCCTTTGCACATACTGTTCCTCCACCCAGAGTGCTCTTCATCCGCATCATAGCTACTAGTGTAGCTGCTCTGAGTGGCCTCAGACTGCCCACTGGAAGCTGTTTCTTCCATACCTACCGCATTGCCATGTTTGCTATGTCCTTGGCAGGTACCTCTCTCTGAATTTATCCCCCTAATTCATTTATTTTCCTTCCTTCTTTCTTTTTCTCTATTTTGTTCAAGACAGGGTCTCACTCTGTTGCCCAGGCTGGAGTGCAGTGGTGCCATCATAACTCACTGCAGCCTCAACCTACTAGGCTCAAGCAATTCTCCCACTCAGCCTCCTGAGTACCTGGGACTACAGGAGCACACCACCATGCCCAGCTAATTTTAAATTTTTTTGTAAAGACAAAGTCTCAGTTGGGTGCTGTGGCTCTCACCTGTAATCCCAACACTTTGAAAGGCTGAGGCGGGCGGGTCACGAGGTCAGGAGTTTAAGACCATCCTGGCCAACAGGTGAAACCCCATCTCTACTCAATAACACAAAAATTAAGCCGGGTGTGGTGGCTCATGCCTGTAATCCAAGCACTTTGGAGGCCAAGACGGGCGGATTACCTGAGGTCGGGAGTTCAAGACCAGCCTGACCAACATGGTGAAACCCCGTCTTTTAAAAAAAAAAAAAAAACCCACAAAAATTAGCTGGGCGTGGTGGTGCACACCTGTAGTCCCAGCTACTCAGGAGGCTGAGGCAGGAGAATCACTTGAACCCAGGAGGTGGAGACTGTAGTGAGCCAAGAACACACCACTGCACTCCAGCCTGGTGACAGGGCAAGACCCCATCTCAAAAAAAATAAAATAAAATAAGACAAAGTTTCGAAGTCTTGGCCAGGCGAGGTGGCTCAGGCCTGTAATCCCAGCACTTTGGGAGGCCAAAGTGGGTGGATCAGCTGAGGACAGGAGTTTGAGAGCAGCCTGGCTAACACGGTGAAACGCTCTCTCTACTAAAAATACAAAAATTTAGCTGGGCATTATGGCAGGCACCTGTAATTCCAGTTACTTGGGAGACTGAGACAGGAGACTTACCTGAACCCAGGAGAGGGTGGTTGCAGTGAGCCAAGATTGCACCATTGCACTCCACCTGGACAATGAGTGAAACTTGGTCTCAAAAAGAAAAAAAAAGACAAAGTTGGCCAGGTGCATTGGCTTACACCTGTAATGCCAGCGCTTTGGGAGGCCGAGGCGAGTGGATCACCTGAGGTCGGGAGTTTGAGACCAGCCTGACCAACCTGACCAACATGGAGAAACCCTATCTCTACTAAAAATACAAAAGTAGCCAGTCGTGGTGGCGAATGCCTGTAATCCCAGCTGCTGGGGTGACTGAGGCAGGAGAATTGCTTGAACCTGAGAGGTGGAGGTTGCAGTGAGCCTAGACTGTGCCATTGCACTCCAGCCTGGGCAACAAGAGCAAAACTTTGTCTCAAAACAAAACAAAACAAAAATGCAAAAGAAAAAATGTCTCATTATGTTGCCCAAGCTGGTCTTGAACTCCTGGGCTCAAGCGATCCTCCTGCTTCAGCCTCCCAAAGAGCTGGATTTACAGGTGTGAGCTACTTGCCAATCCCAGTTAGTTTTCATTGCTTGCCTCCATCTGCTGGGCTGTGAGCCCCTGAGGGCAGGACCCATCTCTATTTGTCTCACCTCTATCCCTGGCACTACACCTTCCTTGTCACACAATGGGGGCTTAAGGACTGTTTGCTGATTGAATCAAACAATGGTCCCTAAGCATCTCCACCTGCTAAAACAGAACCACAGCCAGAGGCAGCCACAGGTCTCCAGCTGTCAGCACCTCATTGGCCTCAGAAACCACCTTCTTCACATAGGGAAACTGAGTCTCAGAGATGGTAGGGTTTACCCAAATCAAGGCAGTGGCAGGACTTAGCAGGATCTGAACAGGCCCATCCTGCAGCCCTGCCCAGCCAACTGCTCACAGCTCACCAGTATTGATGACCTTCTGGATGACCTTGGCCACCTGGCCCTTGAGCAGGGAGTTGAGCATCTTGACGAGGAGGATGAGGCAGGTGCACAGCAGCACCAGGGATCCTGCCAGCAGGATGAGCCCCACAGCCAGGTCTGGCAGGTCCGTGTCCACAAAGATGTGTTTGCCTGCAGGGGTTGGAGCTCCTGACAGCTGACCCCACACCTGGCTCCCAGGTCCCCACCTTTGCCACCCAGTTGGGTTCTGAGCCTAAGGCCCCACTCAGGCTCCTTGAGCCTCGACACTAGAGCTTGATCCAGGCTCAGGGGCTGGGCTGGTTGCCAGCCATCCTTCCTGGGTCTGGACACAATAGTGGTTGGGCGTGGGATGGCCCTGCCACTGCCAGGCTCTGCCCTTGCCTGCAGGACACCTCCCATGTTGCAGGCACTTACATTTCTCCATAGTGGCATTTCCAAGGGTCTGGCTGGAGTTGGCCTCTGCCCTGGACATGGAGGTGGGAGCCTAGATTAAGAGGAGGGTGACTCAGTGAATTAGGAAAATACAGCCTGAGGTTGGGGCTGAGATGGGGGTTGGGAGGGATAGGGAAGATGGAGATGGGCCTCCTGCTCTGTGACCGTGGATGGATCTCTTGCCCTCTCTGAGCCTGTCTCTTCCACTGAGGACACGTGGTGAAAGTACCTGCCACACAAGAATCTGGCCCTCTGTGTGTTCTGCCCTGTCACTCCCCGGGCCACACCCAGTGGCTTCTTGTCTTTGTTTTCCTCCCTGTCTCAGTGGCATTGGGTGCTGCTGAACACGCTCCTGTTTGTCTGAAAACACCCCCTTCCTCATCTTTCATTACCAATCCCTTTCTTGGTGCCCCTTTCCCAGCATCCTGGCTCCATCCTCTCCTCCAAGACACCCTTAGCCCAAGCTCCATGCTCCTCTAGATCAATTCCTTATCCTCGGGGGTGCCGGGGACAGAGGGCCCAGCTCACACATCTCTTCTGTCCACCTACTGTCAGTGGGGCAAAGGGGCCCCTTAGGGAGGCCCTATGATTCAGAGGTCCACAGGGCTGGTGGGTAACTAAGTGAGCAGCTTGGGCTATGTGTGGAAGAGGTGGGGAGAGTTTCTCCTGGCCCTATAGAGTCAGCAACTACTCAGCTCCTGGTCACTGTCACCATCCGGGGACACAGCCTAGCATGGCTAAATTGCCCAATTTCTATGAAAGAAGCCACAACTCTGAAGTTCTAGAAAAAATCTCCCAATCTGGGCCCGGTGCAGTGTGGCTCATGGCTGTAATCCAAGCATTTTGGGAGGCTAAGGTGAGCGGATTACTGGAGGCCAGCTTGGGCAACATAGCAAGACCCTGTCTCCACAAAGACAATTAGTCGGGGCATGGTGTATGCCTGCAGTCCTAGCTACTCAGGAAGTTGAAGCAGGAGGATCTCTTGAGCCCAGGTGGTCGAGGGTGGAGTGAACTATGATCACACCCAGCCTGAGTGACAGATCAAGACCTTATCTCAAAAAACGAAACCCCTTCAAAAGCAACAAACTCCCAATCTGTAAATATTGGCAACCACTTTGAGATATCCTTTACAATTCAATGAAGATCAGCAGAAGCAGCCCAGTCTGGCCTGTGGACAACTAATTTGTAGCCTTGTCGGGTTAAGAAGTTATTTATTTATTTATTTATTTATTTATTTATTTATTTACTTTGAAACAGTGTTTTTGCTCTGCCCAAGCTGGAGTGCAGTGGCATGATCTTGGCTCACTGTAACCTCCACCTCTTGGGTTCAAGCGATTCTCCTGCCTCCACCTCCTGAGTAGCTAGGGTTACCGGCATCTGCCACCACGCCCGGCTAATTTTTTGTATTTTTAGTAGAGATGGGGTTTCTCCATGTTGGCCAGGCTAGTCTTGAACTAACCTCAGGTGATCCACTCGCCTCGGCCTCCCAAAGTGCTGGGATTACGGGCATCAGCCATCGTGACTGGCCAAGATAAGAACTTTCACAGCGTCTGGTGTAACGTCAGGGTTTATTTTAGTGGGATGTGCTCCCTTGAATTGGACACTGTGCTCGTCTCTGCTCCCAGTTCGCCACATCAGGGCCTTGGGGACCCATCAAGCCTGGGCCTGAATGGCAGGCCAAGAAGCCTAGAAAAAATAGCCTCTGATGGGCTAGATGGGAAAACCAGGCCGGGAAAGTGATGGTAACTGCCACGAGGGTAAGGGAGACAGAAAGCCAGGTGTTTGCCGTCAGGCAGATCTAAGTTCAAATCCTGCTTCTTATACCAACTACCCTGGGTAAGCCATGCCAACTCTCAGAGCCTGTTTTCTCTAAAGCAGGGTAATAGAAGAGCTGCTGCAAAGGTTTCAGGGGGAAATGTGTTTAAAGCGCTCATCGCTGGGCACGGCTCATGACGAGCCTTTGGTAGACTGCCTTCCAATACGGAGCGACCCTCTCCCTCCCTGGGCCCGTTCAGGATCACACTGTGGGGAGGCTGCACGTGTGACTGACTCCCTAGGTCAGGACCAGTGGCCCCTGCAGACGAACTTGAGGACCCTGGCCCTGTTGGGGATGAGCCTGCTGGACCTTCCTGGGAATCCCCAGCCTAGAGGCCCAGGGAGCAGACAAGCCCCTGAAATGAGTGGGTGCCTGATCAACCTGTGCCCCACTGACCTAACCTGGGCTGGGCCCAGCTGTCTCCAGGGGGAGGACTGTGGGGCCCTGGGGAGGGTGGGGGAGAATGGGGAACTTTACTGGGGTTCCAGCTTAGGGCTGGACTTAGGGCTGTCAGAGGCAGCAGCAGGACAGAGCTGAGGGCCAAGCCCTCTAGGTTTTTAGAACCTTGACCTCCCTAGCTGGGGACATGTGGCCCCAGCTGAAAGCCCAGAGACCCTAAAGTACAAGAGAGGAAGGTAGAGGCGGCAGGAGGGACAAAGCCAAGCGGAGAGGGAAGTGCGGGGAGGGAGCAGGCCCTGTGGCTTCCTTGTGAGGCAGAGGGAGAAGATGGAAAGTCAGCTTAGATAAAAGAGCTGGGAGGCCCAGGATCTGGGGCACTCTCCCAAGATGTGCCCATCCCTGCCTGGGCCTGGGGTTGGGTGGAGAGGCCAGAGGGGCCGGAAGTGGGTGGTGGAGCGGCTCCATGGGAAGAACAGAATGGGCCTGTGGACGGCCCTATGCCCATACCCCAGCTAAGCCGTTCCCAAGCTGTGTGTCACCGGAGCAAACACTTAACCTCTCTGGGCCTGTTTCCTCCTCTGCCACATGAAGTCCATAATGCTGTCCACCTTTTTCCAGGGGCTAGTTGGAAGCATTTTGGAAGAGATAATTGGGATTTAAGTGCCTACAGGGACACCCTAAATTAAAGAGGCCCCTCTGGGAACTGAAGGAGATGATTAAGCTCACAGGAGACTGTCAGGATGTGGGCCTGTACAGTAGTAGTTCCCCTGCAGAGGAAGGGGAGCTCTAGGGCCTTTGTTCTTCTGGAAGCAGAGGGAGAGCACTGTGCCAGCAGCACCACCCGGTGGCGAAAAGGAGAACTCCTCCTTAGAACAACACCCGCTACCTCTGGAATGGTCTCCACCTGGCTGTGGTCAGCTGGTGGTGTTCAGGCCTGATGGGCAGCATGGGAAGCAGACATACGTAGTAGAATGTCAGACTGGTGAGTGAGAGAGGCAACGAGATAGGATTCTATCAGGATTTATATCCTACCTTGGGCAAGGTACTGCACTTTTCTGGGGCTCAGTTTCCTCATCTGTAAAATGGGGAATGTGATAATTTCTGCCTCCTAGGTTGCAAGTCCTCAAAAGATGCTTGTTTAAACCAGGCAGGTATGGTTGACAATCCACAGCGTGGCCACTTAAGAAGGTGAGTCCCAGGACACTGTCGGGGTCCCGAGAGACTCATGTGTCTGAACACTACGACTGCCGCTGGTTCTTCTTTCCCCATCTGGAAGGCCTCAGACTCGCCTCCTCTCCCTGGTACATCACTTCCCTGGAGACTGGTTTGGGCGAGCTTGGGTCCAGCGTGGTGAAAGCTGGAGTCGATGGGAACAGGTTGGAAGGGAGCACAGAGAGACTCTGTGGCCAAAGGACAAACCCAAGTCTTCAGGCAGGAGGAGCCAGGACGCACTTCACACTTTGCAAAAGCAAGCGCATCTATCCATCTATCGCTGCGTGAGTCACACTCCTTCGGGGCACCGTCCCAGGAAGAGGATGAAAGTGAGAGCTCGGGTCCCACCCACCAGCTACTCTCCAAGCCGAGGAAATCAGCCCCTCCCCTGCTATTAAGGAAAGTGTTTCCTGCTAGAGCGAGGAAGAGAAACCAGCTGGACAAGTGGCAGCTTCAGCCATAGAGAAAGCCCGAGGGCGGCCTCCGCACACTGAGCCTGGGTGAGGATGACTTCAGGTGAGGACGCGGAGGCTGCAGGTTGAGAACGGCCTGAAGCCGCAGCAGGTGGCCGGCGGGGAGCTCAGAGGCAGCGAGGAACAGAGCTCTCTTCCATGGCTTGCTTTTTGAGACGATCAAAGTGTGTGATTTCTCTCCCTTCCAGATTTTGCTATGAAGTGGAGGCTTGTGGTGATTCAGAGAGCTCTGAGAGTGCCCAGAGAGCTCGTGAAAAGGCGGTTGATGTATTAAAGAGGTCATGAAGTCAGCGTAAAAGCTGTCCGCTGGGGCTTTTTGATGTCAGGCTGCTCTGAACAGCTCAGAGGCTGAGCTGGAGCAACTTCAGATGCAAAGGAACATCGCAGGGCGAGTCAGATGAGTGTTTTCTGTTTGCACCAAGATAAAGGTCCAGTCACACGGAGCAGCCAGTGGAAAGGGTGGGGGGAAAGGCTTGTGCTTGTGCTGTGGCTCCGGATTTCCTCGTATCTCCTTCTACATGGAGTTACAGCTTGTATGTAAGCATCGAGGAGGAGCAAATGTGGTGGGTTGTGGTTTGGATGAAGCATTTTCCTTTTTACGGCTGAGTAAGGAAGTGTGTTAATTGCCTGCTTCCTCGCCAGCCTGGCATAATGAGTGGTCCGTGAGTGTCCACTCAATTCAAACAGATCTCCCCAGCATTAGAAGCAGCAGAAACAGTGCAGAAGGACAAGGAACTCCTGCCTGTGGCAGTCTCCAGGAGAAGGAACCCCAATGCCAGCACAAGGGGCTGTTGTATCCCCAAGGAGGTCCCCATGCAGCCCACCTTCCTGTTCACCCTACTTTCCTGGGTATCCTTATAGCACTCTGCCTCCTCCCCACATTACCTGGGTCCCAACACATGGCCCAACTGAGTCACTAACCCCTCTGGGGTTCTCAGGCCCTGACACTGTAGGACAAGCTCTGGCACGTTTCTTAGCCTCTCTGAATCTGTGTCTCTACCTGTGAAACCCAAGGGCTGAGCTACATCAGTGGTTCTCAAACTTGAGCGCAGAGCCCAGCTAGAGGAACTGCTGAAGCATAGGCCAGTGAGCCCCACTCCCAGAGGTTTTCCGGATGCAGTAGGTCTAGAGAAGGGCAGGGTGATTTGCATCTCTTCCCAGGCGGTACCCAAGATGCTGGTCTGGGACCACACTTCAAGAACCACTGGGCTAGGTCAATTACATAACAACTCTCATTGATTGGTGATGTCTGCCTAAGGGAATGTGTGAAGTTGGGAGGAATTAGCAATGTTTACTGTCAGCGCAGTAGAAGGGCCACATATTTGCCCTCTCCTGGCTAAATGATCTTCAAGGTCTGTCTGGAGCATTTTAACAGACAATGCAACCAACAGTCTGAAGAGGGAGTCCTCTTACCTGGGGCTAGGCCTGAGACGTACCTCTGTGGAGTCTGGGTGGCACCAGACCCGGATGAGACTGTGGTTCCTCAGGGACTCGTCACCAGTGGCAATGCTGGTTATCACGGACTTGTCCAGCTGTGGGCAAGATGTGAGTGGGGGAGTGAGGGAGGGCGGGTCCCTTGCTACCCCCACCCTTACCCCACGCCAGGCTCTGCTGTCACCTGGATGATGAGCTTTGTGAAGGGCTCTGTGATGATCTTGAGCAGGTCAGGAGCGTCACGGCCACCATGGATGTTGAAGGAGGCCACCACAAGTTGAGTAACGTGGTGCAGGTAGCCGGTGGCAGCCTCCAGGGGCAGCAGGACCAGAACGGACAGCCAGTTAAAGCAGTCATGCACCGTGGCCCCCGCGAAGGCCCTGGGCAGGGAGGCCACATTGCAAGGCAGTCCGGAGCCAGAGCACAGACACACCTGGGGTTCGTAGCATCTGGGGCTGCCCTCCCGCAAGCACACGCCCCAACCCCCAGCCCCCCTCACCGCCGGAAGTCAGTCCTGTCCCCTGCCTGCATCAGGGCCACGATGGTGTTGGTGACAGAGGTACCGATGTTGGAGCCCATGATGATGGGGATGGCAGAGCTCACCTCCAGCACTGGTAGAAGATAAGGCGTCCTAACGAATTTGGGGGTCACCCAGCTCCTGCCCCACCACATTTCTTCTCAGGCCCCCTACCCACGTCCCAGTCCCCAGTGGCTGCTACTGCCATGCTGCTGAGTCTGCCTAACCTTGGTGTCACAGGTGCACGTGGGCTTGTGCTGTGCATGTACAGGTATGTGCATTCATCCACGCGAGTAGACGTACATGCACCGCGCATGGTGCGTGGATGTGAACGTGTGCGCGTGTGAGGCCTGCGTTATGAGGGCTCATGGGCTTGTGTCCTATGTGCAAATAGGGATTTGTGCTTGTGTGTGCACACGTGTCCCTGAGTGTGATGGTTAGTTTTATGTGTCAACTTAGCTAGGCTGTGGTACCCAGTTATTCAACCCAACACTGGCCTAGGTGTTCTGTAAGGCGTTTTGTAGATGCAATTCATGTCTATGAATTTAAGGAAAGGAGATTATCCTCGGTAACCTGGATCAGCCTCATCCAATAGGATGAAAGGCCTCAAGCAGAACTGAGGTTTCCCTGAGGAAGGAGAAACCCTATGTGAACTGCAGCGTGGGCGCCCGCCTGAGAGTTCCCACCTGCCCTTCCAATGCCCTGGCCTACAGATTCCTGACTTGCCCAGACAGCCCCACCATCTGGGAAGCCAGTTCCTTGCTATAAATCATCCAGGTTGCATACAGCTGGAGTCTGGGCTCCTTTGGTGTCCCTGGCTGATACAGGAGTCAGGCTGAATGGAGGCCAGCCTTCCTGTGGCCACGCTCCCCATTTGCCACCCTTCCCAGCTCCTGAGGCGCCTCTGCTGGCTCAGACTCTTGGCCATGCTTTAGGGGACAGGGTGGGAAATGGAGCCCTGACCTTTGCTCTCAGCCCTTATTCCACCCCTGCCCCAGACCTAAGCCCTGCCTCGCTGCCCTAGTCCCCAGACAATACGACCCAGTGCCTCCAGGCTCTTCCCCACCCTGGTGGACCAACTCACAGCCAGAGGAGACCATGCTGACGATGATGGATGTGGAGGTGCTGGAGCTCTGCACCAGCACCGTCACCAGGATGCCCACCACCAGCCCAGCCACCGGGTTGGACAGGATGGCATTATCCTTGAAGATGTCACCAGCCACCTTTCCTGGGGAGCATAAGCCAGCATTGTCCAAGGCTCTTCAGGAACCCCTCCTGGGTCTCCTGCACCTGGGCCCTACCTCCAGCCAGCTGGAAGGCTGAGCTGAGCACATCCAGGGAGCAGACGAAGAGGTAAAGGAAGGTGAGCGTCAGTGGCACCTTGAGCAGCATGGCACCAGCCTGGCGCAGCTTGGGGAACAGCCTGGGCTCTGGAGGGGTCAGCCATGAGCACAGCAGGCAGAGGCCAGAGCAGGAACTCTGCTGCCCCTGCTGCCCCCGCCCAGGCCCACCTGGCTTCTGCTCCTCCTCCAGGGCCAGCTTGGCAGGCAGTGGCTCATGTCGTTCCAGTACCTCCCCACAGGGGCAGGTGTGCTCGGCAAGGGCCACAGGGCCCAGGCTGGGAAAGGCATAGGCAGAGGTCCCCGGGATCCTGTGCAGGACTGGGGAGGGAGGCTGGTCAGGAACTCCTAGAGGCCTCAAGGCAGGGAGGTGGGGAGGGACAGGGAGGAGAAGTGGTCTCACCCGGGATGTGGGCAACCGTGGGCAAGCAGGGTCCAGGGTGTGGGAGCAGCACTCACCCTGAGGGCTGGGCACATAGGCAAAGGCTGCCCCTCGCATCATGTGCCCCCCACGGACTGGGAGTGGGGAAACAGCAGGGGTCCCCAGCCTCTCTCCATAGGACAGCATCCTGGGCACCGCTGTGAGGCCTGCAGGTCAGTGGATCACAGGAACACTGAATGACAATGGCTGTGTCCTGGACACTCACGCCCGCACACCCTCACCTGCACAAACACCCCCAAACGCACACCTGGCAAGGCACACCCTCCAACCTCACCACCACCACACACACCCCTTTGAGACTCACATGTGCACATCTGTGCTGGACATCTGCAGGTGAGTCTCGGCGGGGTGTGTGTGGTGGTGGTGAGGTGTTCGTTCATTCACCCATTCACTCATTCAGTGAGTATTATTGAGCTCTAGCCCAGGCTCTGAACCAGATATGCTGAGATATAGTGGTGATAAAAGATGCTGAGATCTTGGCTCACTGCGACCTCTGCCTCCCAGGTTCAAGTGATTCTCCTGCCTCAGCCTCCCAAGTAGCTGGGATTACAGGTGCCTGCCACCATGCCCAGCTAATTTTTGTACAAACTCCTGACCTCAGGCGATCTGCCCACTTGGCCTCCCAAAGTGCCTGGCTGGACTGACATGTTATATGGGGCAGGCTGGGGTGGGCACAGATAGGACAGAGATGAAGGGGCTGGAGTGCTGGGCTGTTTCCTACTCAGAGCTGGGGGTAGGGTTGGGATGTGAGGGCCCTGGGCTCACCTTGGGGTTCTGTGTTTCCGCTTCAGCTCAGCAGCTCAAGGAAGCCTCCAGGACCCTGAGGAGAACTGGGACCCTCCTCCTTTATACCCTCAGGTCAAGGGCAAAGTCCCTAGAACCCTAGCTGCCCTCCCTCTGTTCCCCGATTAACCTCACCCCTGAGATTCCTCCCGGTTAATTGCTAATCGTCAGCTCTGCATGGGGAATCTGTGGTCAGGCTCTCCCGTCAACCACAACCCAGACACATCCCCCGCCCCCAGGCAGAGACCCTGATGCCACTCAGCACCTTGTTCCCAGGGTCCCCTCATTCCTGGCCTGACAGGACTCCCCAGGGAGTGACCTAAACATCCTGTGGCCTTCAGAGGTTGCCATGAGCTGAGATCGCGCCACTGCCCTCCAGCCTGGGTGACAGAGAGACTCCAAAAACATCGTATGGCTTTGCCAAGCGTCAGGGTGTCTGTGAGTCTGTGGGGATTGGGGTTGGGGGAGATCAGAGGAGAGGGAGTGTGAGATGAGGCCCTAAGCCGGAGAGGCCACAGAATGTTGAATCGTGGCGGGTCTCTCATGCCCGACTCTGGGTCCACGACATGCGTCTGAGTGAATGTGGAGCCGCTGGCCCCACTGAGAAGGGCCTGATCTGCCTTTTAGAATGGCCCATCTGGGGTGGAGCCAGGACACGTCGAAGGGAGCCTGGAAGTGGAGAGGCCAATTAAGAGGCTGACGAAGTGGTCCAGGCGAGAGATGAAAAGGCCTGAACTAAGATGGGAATGGAGGGGCTGGGGAGAACAGGTGCATCCCAGGGACACCTGGCCAGTAGAATTGGTGATGGGAGGGAGAGAAGGAAATAGATGGCATTCAGGTCTCTGGATATTTGGCAAGGGCTGGGTTCATGCCCAGGTGGGAGGGTGTCTCTGAGTCAGGGAAATGCAATCATTTCTGAGTTCTTGTGTCAGAATCGCTGGGTCCTTGGGCTCGGAGGTGCTGTTAATGTCACATCGAGTTTCTCCACCTACGAGCAAGCTGACATCCCCACAGTGGACCCAGAGACCCAGGCCCACATGACCTGTTTCTCTTCCCCGCTCACGCAGCTCAGACCCTTGGCAGGTGCAGCTAAATCCGGGGTGCTCCTGGTGAACTGGGGGTGTTTCTCCTTTTTAATAAGGTTGTGCTTTTTGATGTTTTGGAATTTTGCCTTCCCTGCTGTCACGGAGCTCTGGGTTTAGTGGGGGAGGCAGTTAGTTATCGATCAAATCCATCATAAGAGATGTGATCCCAGAATGCCGGGGATTTACACAGCCACCACTTCCAAAAATTTATTTTGGGGGTACAGCCCCAGCGAAAGTGAGAAAATGCTGGATCTGATCAGAGCTGCTATTGGGACTCATAAAAGCAGAGAAGGCGGCTCCATTTCAGCCCAAAGTGTCTCTTCCCAACCTCTCTGCCATTTCAGTGCCTCCCTGCCTACTGCCTGCCTCCTCCCTGGTCAGTGACAGAGTCTGTGTGTCCCCCTGGGTGGCGACTCCCACCTTGTCTGTGCACCTGGGCTCTGGCCATGGCCTCCCCAGACCTTTTCTGGGCTGAGAGCCTGCCTGGCTGGGGGTGTCTAGCGCTGTGAAAAGGTACCCAGCAGGAGGAGCTGTTTTGGAGGGAAGATGCCAAGCTCCGTCTGCTCAGGCTGTCTGAGCGGCCTCTGGCACAAGCAGTTGGCTCTGCAAGGCAGAAGCACACACTGTGCTCAGAGAATGGGGAATGTGCCCTCACAATGAACTCCATTCCCCATCTACCCCCTCAACAGGCAATAAACAAACACTGACAGGCTTGCTTCAGGCCGCCTTGTTCCCGCACTGCCCCGGGAGTCTCGGCTATTGGGGTGGAGGCGCCCCGGTCTGCCGAAGCACTCCCCACATTGATTGTCCCGGTGTCCTTGGCTGTTGTGGTGGGGTGTGCAGAGCTGAATTCAAGCCCTGGAGGAGAGGAGTCTTTTTTTTTTTTTTTTGAGATGGAGTCTTGCCCTGTCACCCAGGCTGAAGTGCAGTGGCACAATCTTGACTCACTGCAACCTCTGCCTCCTGAGTTCTCACCCCATACCTGGGTCTCCTCCTTCCTGATCTTGATGTGCAGCACACGGTCCATCCATCTGGGCCGGACACCAAGCAGGCATCCTTGCTGTTTCTTTCCCCTCCACTTCCTTATTTCCAACCCATTCCCCAATTCTCCCAATGTTATTGCTCCAGGAGCTCCCTGATCTTTTGCTGTCAGGCATCTCTGTGGCCACCTCCCTGGACTGGGCCTATCATCTCCCCTGGGTCATCATGGTGGTCTCCTAAGCATTCTGTCCCAATTTCTGCCCTTGCTGCCCCCAATCCATGCTCCAAAACAGCAGACAGCAATCTTTTCAAAATGCCAAGCTAGGCCGGGCGTCGTGGCTCATGCCTGTAATCCTAGCACTTTGGGAGGCCGAGGTGGGTGGATCACCTGAGGTCAGGAGTTCAAGACCAGCCTGGCCAACATGGTAAAACCTCGTCTTTTCTAAAAATACAAAAAAATTAGCCAGACGTGGTGGCTCATGCCTGTAATCCCAGTTACTTGGGAGGCTGAGGCAGGAGAATCACTTGAACTCAGGAGGTGGAGGTTTCAATGAGCTGGGATTGTGCCACTGCTTCCAGCCTGGTGACAGAGCAAGACTCCATCTAAAAAAAAAAACCAGTTTCTCCAGGAGCAGCATAACTGCTGAACAGAGGGAGAGAACGATCCAAGAACAAGCGTGTGCATCCAGGAACTGAGCAAGCTGTGGAGGCTGGCACAACCCACCGTTTCTGCAATTCTTCTTCAGATCTATGTGCTCCTTAAATGCACAGTTTGCTACATGTGGGATTTCCACAGGACCTAAAGTTTGAAGACAGTCAAGGGAAGAAAAACCAACATCCAGCTGGGCGTGGTGGCTTATGCCTGTAATCCCAACACTTTGGGAGGCCAAGGCAGGCAGATCACAAGGTCAGGAGTTCGAGACCATCCTGGCCAACCTGGTGAAACCCCGTCTCTACTAAAAATACAAAAATTAGCTGGGTGTGGTGGCACTCATCTGTAGTCCTAGCTACTTGGGAGGCTGAGCCAGGAGAAGTGCTTGAACCTGGGAGGTGGAGGTTGCAGTGAGCCAAGATCATGCCACTGCACTCCAGCCTGGTGACAGAACGAGACTTCATCTAAAAAAAAAGAAAAAAAGGAAAAAACCCAACATTCAAGACCTTTCTGGCCAAGCACAGTGGCTCATACCTGTAATCCCAGCACTTGAAGTCTGAGGATCATTTGAGCCCAGGAGTTCAAGACCAGCCTGGGCAACATAGCAAGACCCTGCCTCTAAAAAAATAAATAAATAATTAGCCAGGGCCGGGCACGGTGGCTCAAGCCTGTAATCCCAGCACTTTGGGAGGCCGAGGCAGGTGGATCACGAGGTCAAGAGATCGAGACCATCCTGGTCAACATGGTGAAACCCCGTCTCTACTAAAAATAAAAAAATTAGCTGGGCATGGTGGCGCGTGCCTGTAATTACAGCTACTCAGGAGGCTGAGGCAGGAGAATTGCCTGAACCCAGGAGGCGGAGGTTGCGGTGAGCCGAGAGCGCGCCATTGCACTCCAGCCTGGGTAACAAGAGCGAAACTCCGTCTCGAAAAAAAAAATAATAATTAGCCAGGTGTGGTAGCATGTGTCTGTAGCTGGGAAGGCTGAGCTGAGAGAATTGCTTAAATTTGGGAAGTCAAGGCAACGGTGAGCTGTGATTGCGCCATTGCCCTCCAGCCTGAGTGACAGAGTGAGACCCTGTGTCAAAAAAAAAAGAAGAAGACAGGTGTGGTGGCTCATGCCTGTAATCCCAGCACTTTGGGAGGCTAAGACAGGAAGATCACAGGTCAGGAGTTCAAGACCAGTCTGACCAACATGGCGAAACCCTATCTCTACTAAAAATACAAAAATTAGCCGGGCATGGTGGTGCACACCTGTAATCCCAGTTACTTGGGAGACTGAGGCAGAAGAATCGCTTGAACTCAGGAGGCAGAGGTTGCAGTGACCGAAGATTGCATCACTGCACTCCAGCCTGGGCAAGAAGAGTGAAACCGTCAAACAAAAAGAAAAGAAAGAGAGAGAAGGAAGGATGGGAGGGAGGGAGGGAGGGAGAGAGGGAAGGAAGGAAGGCAGGAGAGAAAGAGAGAGGGAGGGAGGAAGGAAGGAAGGAAGGAAGGAGAGAAAGAGAGAGAGAGAGAGAAAGGGAGGGAGGAAGGAAGGAAGGAACGAACGAACCATTCTGTCCATGACCTGGATTTTTGTTTTGCAGGGGTGGGAAACTGACTAATGACCAGTGTAACCTGGGGGGGATTTCCCATCAGTGTAGTTTGAGAGCTCCTGCCTCTTCTCACAAGCAAGTTATTTATTCAACAAATATCTAAGCTCCGTGATGAGTCAGGATGGTGCTGTATGTTGGGCGTATGACAGAGAACATCTCATCCTGGCAGTCAGACCAGCACAATTGCTGTGCACACAGTCACGAGTACACACTGCACACATCAGGGGCTCATCTCCTCTGTATCTCTGGTCAAAAAAGTGGTTCTCACCAGTGGGTTCCCTTTGGGGAACAAAGCAGTGCCTCTCCTGGCCCCCTTGACTTCGTCCTCTCTTGGAGAGCCTGGCCTTCAATCGGAGCCGCCTGGCCCTAAAACGTTGTCTGTTCCAAGTTCTATTTTCCAGATGAGGACCTAAGGCTAAAATAAATCCTATGGGCCTAGGGCAGGGTTGGCTGACCTGAGAATGCCTCGTGCCTGTTTAGGGGATAAGTGCCCTGTGCTTATTATTAATCTTGGTGGCCCAGGCACTGGTCACTCATTTACTGATAAGGCCAAAGTCTGTGGCCAAAAGAGCTGAGGCTGCTTTGGGCTTTTCTCAGAAGTCACCTCTTTCCCTGCAGCTTACTTCCTCATGTGGCTCCAGCCTATCACACTGGCCTCAGGACGAGGCCAGACAGCAAGGCTGAGTACATGGCACCAAAGCAGGCCTGGGTCTGGTGTCCAGATCTGGACATGAAGCTCTGAGGTCTGGCTTTAGACTTCACATCTTGGGCTCTGTATTCCAGGCCTGGAGCTTTTCTCCAGGTTCTGGGATCTTCTCCCCGCTGGGAGCTCCAGGCCCTGCTCTCTAAATTCTCAGGTTCAAGCTCTGGGTTCTGGGCTCTGGGTTCTGCGACCCAATCCCCTGGCCCTAGTTTCTGGCTTCAGATGTCAGGCTTGGGGCTCTGGTTCTAGATACTGGGCTCCAGGTTCTGGGTTCCCGGCTCCGATTCCACGTTCCAGACTGCAGGTTCTGCGCTCCAGGCTCTTGGCTCCAGCTTCTGGGTTCCGGGCTCCAAGTTCCACTTCCACACTCCAGGCTCCAGGTTGTGGTCTGGGCTCCAGCTTCTGGGTTCCGGGCTCCGATTCCACTTCCACACTCCAGGCTCCTGGTTGTGGTCTGGGCTCCAGGTCAGCACTGGGTCAGGAACACGGTGACCTCCTTGGCTAGTGGAGTGATCCCCACCTACCTTTCTTAGCCGGGACTTCACGCTGGCAGCCAGCACACTGGGCCAGCCTCAGGGGTGATGCTGGTTCTATGGCGGTCCTCCCTGGCTTTCTGTCCCTGCTCTAACCCCAAGCCAGTTCTCTGGAGACAAGTGCTAAGATGGTTACTGAGCACCCTCGCCCAGACCCTGCAGTTTTCACAGTCCACATGGGCAATTCACGTTTCCAGCTCTTCCTGGGCCCCGCCAGGACCATCGAGGATATGAATGACGCCCCCTGGAGTTGTGCAGTTTATAGTCCTGTGCTCAGCCTGAGCCGCATTTGATTCAATGTAATGAACCAAGAGTGTTCCCCGCAACCTGGGCCTTTGTTTCCCCGTGGAAGCTGACTTCCAGCATCTTCTACACCTCCTCAGAAGCCTGGGTCACCTGACTACCAGGCTAGACAACCTGCGGGGTGCGTCTTGTGATCACCCCCCTAGGGGTTGGGCCGGCTGCATCAGCACTTCCAGCAGGGCTCCAGAAAAGCAGCCAGCGCCTTTTCCTGCCCCCTGGAACCCTGGCCCAGAATCCAGGACACTGTGCCCTGTGCTTGGCCTATGCCCATCTTGTGCCATCCTCTTCCCCAGCCCCAAGACTTGGTGAAGGTGGGGGGAACCAGAGACAAGTAGCAGATTATCTCTTGGGGACTTGGAGCCACATGGGCTTGGGGCCCCTGCATGTCCTCAAGAAAGTCATGCCTGCACTCTTAGCCAGGCCCTCTGCTAAATGGAGTGTTGCGAGGATACAGCGAAGTCAACCAACAACAGTGTGTGGGCCAGGAGCAGTGGCTCATGCCTGTAATCCCAGCACTTTGGGAGGGCAAGGCAGGTGGATTACCTGAGGTCAGGAGTTTGAGACCAGCCTGGCCAACAGGGTAAAACTGTCTCTACTAAAAATAGAAAAATTAGCCGGGCATGGTAAAAATTAGCCAAGCATGGTAAAAATTAGCCAGTGCCTGTAACCCCAGCTACTCAGGAGGCTGAGGCAGGAGAACCTCTTTAACCCGGGAGGCAGAAGTTGCGGTGAGACAAGATCACGTCATTGCACTCCAGCCTGTGTGACAGAGTGAGACTCCATCTCAAAAAAAACCCAAAAAACAAAACTGTGTGTGCTGTCCCTTCCTCCATGCTGTGAACTGGGTGGACTGGCCCCTCCTGGCTTCCTACCTGGTAGGGTCGGGGAGTGGCTCCACCATCTTTTTCAACCACCTAGAAGTCAGCTTGGAGCAGTGGCTGTGAAACAGGCCCATGGGCTGACCAGCTGGTACCCCTCACTCTGCCCCGGGTCTGAAGGAGGAGGTCATGGATCTGGGCCTCTCTCCCCACAGATGGGGCCTGGCCGGACTGGGAGGTGAAGATTCTGGGAGCACAGAAACTGGGAGGAAGGAAGCAGGTCTCCCTCAGCCCAGGGCTGCCTCAGCGGGTATGTTGGGAAAAGAGTCTCAGAGGAAATCATGGCAGAGGGGCACACTCTGCCAACTAAAATGGGCCAAGAGGGGTGGTGGGCTCCAGTCTCCAAAGGAAGGATTGGGCTCCACCAAAGGATGGTGGCCCAGCAGGGACAAAGAGGGGGTCTTGGGAAGTCCTTTGTATTATTGTAATTATTAAAAATTGTATTCTTAAAAAAAAATTAAAGCTAAGGTAAAAGTCTTTTTTGATCACTACCCCCCATCCTGGTCCCCTTCCTGTTTCCCTGCTAGTTTGGCATGTATCCTTCTAGAACATTCTGTCTTCTTTCTCTACACTTATAAGTGCCTGTGTGCTTGTGGTTTATATAAAGTTATCATGTCATGTGTATTGCTCTGCTTTATTTCACAGAACAACAGCACATTTTGGAGGATTTTCCACATTAGAACATGCTGTACCCAATTATTTATCTGCTGTGTGGTACTGCAGAGCATGGACACGCCACAGTGTGTTTTATTATGCCCACCCCCAGCCACATAGAGTTGTTTGTCTTTGGGTCACAGATAACCTTGCAGGGAAAGGCCCCTTCATGCCTGGGAGTGAGTGATTCTCTAGTGGTATCACTGGGGTCACACACAGTTTTTAATTTTTAGCAGAAACTCCCAAAGTGTCCCCTGGAGTAACCTGTATTCTCCTGGAAGAGGGCCCTGGCTCCCATCGGGGGGATTCTTTTTTCCTTTTTTCTTTTTTTTTTTTTTTTGAGACGGAGTCTCGCTCTGTCAGCAGGCTGGAGTGCAGTGGCATGATCTCGGCTCACTGCAACCTCCGCCTTCCAGGTTCAAGCGATTCTCCTGCCTCAGCCTCCTGAGTAGCGGGGATTACAGGCACACACCACCATACCTGACTAACTTTTTGCATTTTTCTTTTTTTAGTAGCAGTGGGGTCTTACTATGTTGGCCAGACTGGTCTCGAACAACTGACCTCTTGATCTGCCCACCTCGGCCTCCCTAAGTTCTGGGATTACAGGCATAAACCACTGTTCCCAGCCCCATCAGGAGTTTCTACAGCATCTAGGTCCCCTGGGGTGTGTCCCCATCAGACAGCCTGGGTGCTGGTGAAGCTCCCGGGACAACTCCTCGCAGGATCATGGGCTAGTCACTTCCCCTCTTGTAGCCTGAGTTCATCTTCACCAGGTTGTTTTGTTGTGGAGGCAAAAAATGAGATAAAGGATGGAGCATATCTCACTTGGGGACCTCAGTAAATGTGAATTCCTGCACATGCAGGGCTGACCTCTGTGCGTGCTCTTTTACCTGGCCCCTAACCCTTTATGATGGAACAATCCCATTGGTTCCTAACAGTAGCTGGCATCACTACTGGGTCCACAAAAGTGCAGGGTTGGGTGAAAAGTGGGCTTGGCCTGTAGGATCTGTTAACTTTGGAGAGACAGCCCATCTCTCACCTCTCTATCCTGGAGCACAGGGAAGGGTGTCTTCTCTCACAAGGAGAAAGTTCTGTGGCTGGTCGGAGAAGGGATGCAGGTTTGTCTCCCTACCCCTACTCCCCACCACTGGCCCCACACTGTGACTGTGCTATGCAGTCCTCTGCCAGCATCTTCAATGCCCTGCTGCCACTGCCTGCTTTGCTGAGACTGTGAGACTGTAGCGTCATCTTTCCGCCCACAGGCAGAGGGGACAGAGTGGTGATTAAGACGAACGAGGTTGGCCGGCATGGTGGCTCACGCCTGTAATCTCAGCACTTTGGAAGGCCAAGGCGGGTGGATCACTTGAGGTCATGAGTTCGAGACCAGCCTGGCCAACATGATGAAACTTCGTCTCTACTAAAAATACAAAAATTAGCTGGGTGTGGTGGTGTGTGCCTGTGATCCCAGCTACTTGGGAGGCTGAGGCAGGAGAATCACTTGAACCCAGGATGCAGAGGTTGCAGTGAGCCGAGATTGCACCACTGCACTCCAGTTTGGGCAACAGAGTGGGACTCCATCTCAAAAAAAAAAAAAAAGAAAGAAAAGAAAAAGAAAAAATGATGGATAAGGTCCCTACTGTCGGGGCATGAGCATCATCATACTGTCAGCACATGAGTTTCATTGAGTAAACAAGATAATTACACAGTGTGATGACTATTACGAATTTAGAAAACTTTCTAGAATGATAGAGAACAGTCAGGGAGCCTTCCTCTGAGGTGTTTAATGAAGCAGGACTCTTGTGTTTGCAGGTCTTAAAAACCTCTCACAGTAACAAGCACACACATTAAAAGGATTTATTGGCATGCAGAAGGAGAAAATAAGGAGTGTTTCACTTCAGGTATGGCTGGATTTCGTCAGGAATCTTCTTAGAGATGGAGTCTCACTCTGTTGCCAGGCTGGAGTCCAGTGGCATGATCTTGGCTCACTGCAACCTCCGCCTCCTGGGTTCAAGCGATTCTCCTGCCTCAGCCTCCAGAGTAGCTGGGACTACAGGTACACATTACCACGCCCGGGTAATTTATTTTATTTGTAATAGAGATGGGGTTTCACCATGTTGGCCAGGTTGGTCTCGATCTCTTGACCTCGTAATGGGCCTGCCTTGGCCTCCCAAAGTGTTGGGATTACAGGCATGAGCCACCGCACCCGGCTTCCTTCCTCCTTCCATTTTTTGAGGTGGAGTCTTGCTCTTGTTGCCCAGGCTGGAGTGCAATTGTGCTATCTCAGCTCACCGCAACCTCCGCCTCCCAGATTCAAGCAAGTCTCCTGCCTCAGCCTCCGAGTAGCTGGGATTACAGGCATGCGCCACCACGGCCAGCTGATTTTTTTTTTTTTTTTTTTTTTTAAAGTAGAGACAGGGTTTCTCCATGTTGGTCAGGCTGGTCTCGAACTCCTGACCGCAGGTTATACATCCGTCCTGGCCTCCCAAAGTGCTGGGATTACAGGCGTGAGCCACCATGCCCGGCCGCTTTCTTCCATCTTTTAGTCTTGCTCTCCAGTGTTGGCTGCATTCACATGCAGGCTCTCTCCCTAAGAGTCCTTTCTACAAACCGCAGGAGATGGTATAAAATGACCAGGACTGGGACTCTGGAACACCTGAGATCAGAGGACTATGTCTGAACCAAATTCTGGCCAGGGAAATGTACTACTCTGATTGGCTAGTGGAATGGAGTGCTCTGATTGGCTAGTGGAATGGAGTGCTCTGATTGGCTAATGGAATGGAATACTCTGATTGGCCAGTGGAATGAAGTACTCTGATTGGCTGGGCTTGCCAGGGATCCCGGGTTAAGTCAGCAAAACAAAATGGGTTGAGGGGGCAGAGGCCTGAAGCCCCCATAGGAGGACAGGGTGCGCTGGCAAACCCCACAGATTTCAACGAGGAGGAGGAGCCAGTTGACTGAGAGGGGGACGGGTAAGGGGAGTTACTGGCAGAGGAGACGGCAAAGATTACAAGGGGGAAGGCAGTGTGACCTGTTGGAGGCAGTCAGGAGACCCCCTCACCCCATCAGGTGCCTTCTCCTGGCCCCTGTGCCTTCTAGCTTCCCCTGTTGCACCACTTACCTCTCTGGGTTGGGACCAAGTCTGGCTTCTCTCCCGCAGTCTAGGACCCGCCTCGGAGGTCTTCCCTGTCTCCCCCTGTGAGGGGTTTCAGCTTCCAGCCAGACCACCCAGCTAAAGCGGGTAAGAGTGAGAACCTGCCCCTGATACAGTCAGTGTCCCCCTCATAAGCCTCTGACGCACTCAAAAGATCTCCCAGTTACGTGTGCAGAGGCACACTCAGTCCCCAATAGAAGCAGAGAACAGTGACCAGAGTGATGTACTCAGATCCACAGAGACCACGGAACAACAGCACCATGATGGAGAGGCACAGCTCCCCACAGGGTTCTGCACCCCCACACCTCTTCCCACCCTTTCTCTCACCTCCACTCCATGATAGGGTCTCACTCTGTCACCCAGACTGGAGTGCAGTGGCATGATCTCCGCTCACTGCAACCTCCGCCTCCCGGGCTCAAGTGATCCTCTTCCACCTCAGTCTCCTGAGTAGCTGGGACCACAGGCATGCACCACCACACCCACCACCACCACGCCCAGCTAATTTTTTTTTTTTTTTTTGTATTTTTGGTAGAGACAGTGTTTCAACATGTTGCCCAGGCTCGTCTCCAACTCCTGAGCTCAAGTGATCTGCCCGTCTTGGCCTCTCAAAGTGCTGGGATTACAGGCATGAGCCACCTCACCCAGCTCCCATATTCTTTAAAAAAAAAAAAAAAAAAAAACCTCTAAGATGTTCACACACCACCCCATATACTGTACAGTCAGGAAGACAGGTTCTGAAAACAGGAAGTCAGGAGGCACGTCCTGAGGTCCCCAAGAGTTTCCTGGCACTGACCTTGGTGACAGAAGCAGTATGGTTTGAGGGTGGGGGAAGCCACAGGACAGTCTGGCACACAAGGAAGACAACTCATGGCAGAATAATAATTATTATTATAATAACAGTATCATACATCAAGGACAAACCCAGCTGCCCCAAGCTTACTGCAAAATCCCTATGTACAATATAGTCTATGAGGATGGAGTACGGGGCTGCCCGCCTGCACCCTCAGGCTAACTCATACTAGCTCCCTGAGGAGGGGCCGGCCCCTCCTCCTGCCCCTGTTGAAGCTTGGCACAGGCTGGGGAGGCTGGCACTGCCAACGCCACCCCTCTGTGTGGGGCAAGCCTGTACCAAGGGGCTAGACCCACCTCCCCCACTGTGGCCTGGCTGCAAGGGATGGGGGAGTGAGCCTGTTGAGGGACCAGGTGGTGGCAGTTGCAGGGTGTGTCTCATCTGAGTCCCCTTTCTACCCCTACCGGCTCTTCCTGCGGGCCTGCCCATGGCAGGAAGGGGCCAGGGACACTCATGGCACAGACAGGGCATGCAGAGCGGACCCATGGCATGCTCGGCCCGCCGGGTGCCATGCAGCTGTCCTGAACTGTTGAGCAGCTGTCAGAGGGCTGAGTGGGCAGTGGAGTTCAAGGATTCCCCGCTGGGCTGGGCTGCTGATTCAGTCTGTGGTGGGGTCTCCTGGGAACCGGGCCCTTGGGTAGGCAGCTGCAGAAATTCTGGAAGTACCAGGTCCTCTTTCCTCAGAAGGCCCCTCTGGTCGTGGGCCCCGCTGCTCTGCACCCGGTTCAGCAGCTCCACCAAGCCTAGAGGCAGCCACAGCATGAGGGTTCCCCCCAACAGACCTGCCTACATGCTAGCCCGCAACAGTTCCGCTGCCTTACCGTGGCCACAGCCTCCATGGCCCCAGCACCAATGGCCTGTGGCCCCTTATTCCAGCCCCTTCCTCCTAAACCCCCATCCTTCCTGTTCCATGCCCAATGGCATGCAGCCTCCTGCCGTAGCTCAAGGCTCTCTCATGCCACCCTGAATGGTCCCCAACCCCACTGCCCTAGTCCCTCTGATCCCCAGCTCATCCCTCATGTACCTTCGATGTCACAGGTCTGCCGCTTTCCAGTGGCACTACTGGGCGCCTTCACCAGAGAATTGGGGGACACTGAAGGGGGATGGGTGGCCTTGTCCTGGGTTCTAGGTGGGCAGCCCTGCGAGAATGTGGGGTCAGAGCCACAACTGGGAGGGGAGAAGCAGAGGGTGGAAGAGGGCGCCCCGCCTTTCGCTCACCTGGCTGCGGCAGGGAGATTTGTCACGGACTTTGGAGATCTTCACGCCTGTGACAGAGATCACCACAATTAGTGTTTGCCTCCTGCCTGGACCACTTTCCTTCTGGGCCAGAGCTATTCCAGGAGATCAAGCTCCGAGGCCAACGTCCCCTACCTGGAAGAGTGTCCAAAACCAGTCTCTGGGCCGCCACCGAGCTCACTAGCTTCCCCATATCCAGAGGCTGCTTCTCGCCTGGCTGTGGGGAGAGGTCAGCAGCCCGCGGTACAGGCCGCGGCCCTGCCCCGTCCCGCGGCCCCGCGGCTTACCCGGTGCAGCGTCACCTGTAGCGGGCTCAAACCATGCTTCTCCAGAATGGGCTGCAGCGCCTCCTGCAGCCGCTTGGTGGGCTTGGCTGAGATTCGTACCACGCGCTCCAGCGCCGCCAGCTCGAGCCTGCGCGGAACCCTCGGGCAGCACAGGGCCGGGGGGCCGGCCCCCAGCCAAACCCTTCCCAGGACAAAGGCGAAGGGGCGGAACTTGAACCGCAGAAGGTGGTACTGGCTTGTAGGGGGAGGGGCTTGCCCAGGAGGCGGGGCTAGCACGAGAGGCGGGGTCTGGGGAACCAGGTAGCCAGAACAGAGCCTGAAGCAAGGAGCGTCAGGATCTGGAAACCAGACATTAGATAACTTGATGGCTATGTGCTTAGGTGGGGACAGGACACTCACTCGAAGGTGATCCTGTTTTCCAGACGCACTTCCTGATCTGCCAGCACGGTGCAGTCCTGATCCAGGACCAGGGCCTTCTGTGGATGCCAGGCAGGGTCTAAGAGTCCCTTCACCCACCCCGAGCCATCCCTGTGGTTCTGAGAGAACAACTTCCTGTCCTCCCATGGCCACCACTGGGGCTTCTTAGAGGGAGGGAAGGAGGGTAGAAGAGCTGTAGGGAAGCAAATGGTTAAGGTACCAAGCTGGAGTCCAAGCCTGGGAAAGCCAAGGCCAGAGAGGAAAGTGGCAAGAATGCTGGACATTCTTGGGAAAGGACAGAAATTATGAGAAAGGTAGCCGCTGGCATGAAATGATAAGGGGCAGAATTAGGTCCTGGATCCCTGGCCTACTCTTTCTGTACCAGACAGCCTCTACTTCCAGGACAGCGTCTGCCTCCAGAACAGCTGCCCCGTGTCCCTCAGGTGTGTGAAACCCACTCAGACCAGCTGGACGCATTTCCTCCCTCACCACCGACCTTTGGTCAGCCACCCTGGCCTGGTCCCATTTTTGACATTTGTCCACTTCTCTCCATTCCCCCCTACCAAGGACACTTCTTGTTTCCTCATTCAAAAAGGGCCCACACCCAAAACTGCTGTGAAACCAGAGGATGTGAAGCATCTGGCACAGTACCTGGCACACAGTAGTACATAAACAGTAATTCTCTTGATAACTGCCCTCAGAGACCCCACTGCCTGCTCCAGCCTGATGTGGGGGTTGGGGGCAGCCTCTCCCAGGCAGTAGGCCTATGCTGTGCTGCAGGAGCAGGTGGAGTGTGGGTGGGGAAGTTATATTTAGCGCGTATGAAAGCCCATCTGGGCTGCTGGCAGCCACCCTGGAGGCCTGAGAATAGTGGGCAGAATGCCTCCCGCTACTGCCCTTGCACCCCCGCACTCTAGGCCCTGAACATGTCCTGCAAGTACCCACCTGTAGGCCTTTGCCAAAGCTGTTGCCTCTACCTGGGATATCCTCCCCCACAGCTCTGCCAGACAAACTCCTCCCCATCCACATCAACTACTGCTTCTTCCATGAAGCCTTCCGGACACCAGCCAGAAATGCCTACCTTCTCCCAAGAGACCTTCTCTGGATTTTTTACTCTTCCTTCTCCCTGATCACTCCCTGCCTGGCTCACCTCCAGCCTGTGGGCCAGGAGGATGGCTTCTCTCCCCGACACACCTGGCAGGGCCTTAGGACTTGTCTACTAGGTAAACAAAATCCCAATCGTCCCCTGGAAGTCAGTATTCTCCCTTGAGATTCCCCTTACTGGGTGGTTTTCTTTAAAGCCAGTTTTCCTCTACCTCTTCTTCTCTTTTTTTTTTTTTCTTTTTTTTTTTGAGACGGAGTCTTGCTCTGTTGCCCAGGCCAGAATGGTGCAGTGGCGTGATCTCGGCTCACTGCTGCAACCTCTGCCTCCTGGGTTCAAGCAATTCTTTGCCTGGCTAATTTTTGTATTTTTAGTAGAGACGGGGTTTCACCATCTTGGCCAGGCTGGCCTTGAACTCCTGACCTCGTGATTCACCCACCTCGGCCTCCCAAAGTGCTGGGATTACAGGTGTGAGCCACCGCGCTGGGCCCCCTCTAGCTCTTCTTTAAAGTGTAAGCTAGTTTGCACTTAAAGAAAAAAGTTCATTGGTTAGGTGCTGTTGGGCGCCCCTAGAGGCTAAGGAGGTGAGGCACCCCACAGATGGCCATTTCCAGGAAAGTCTGTGAGGATGGCAGTCTGGACTCTGGGAATGATGGGGGCAAACCTCAGCTCCAGCAGTGGTTCTCCCCAGTTTTACCCCCCTGAGATCACCAAAGTAGGATGATGGATAAAGCTGGAAACCTGGAAGGGTATGAGGTAGGGGGGTGGCTGGATGTCTGAGTGAGTGAGAGTTGGTGCTGAGGTTGCTTTGGAGTTGGGTGTGGGTATAGGAGTGGGATTGCAGTGGAGGCTGGAATTAGGAAGAGGGTGATGATAGAAAATTGAGTTGAAATTAGGATCAGTCTAGGGAATTTGAAATGGAATTGGAGTTGGAGCTATGACTGAGCAGAGACAGAAATGGAGTTGGGGTCAGGATCAGGATCAGGAAGGAGGTTAGAGTTAGGGCCAGGCCGGGTTCCCACCTGTTCATTGCCCACCAAGTAGACCTTGATGTCAGGTAGAGAGAGGCCTCGTTTCTCACAGATCCCTGCCAGCATGTCTCGGATGGTGAGGCCGGGTCTGGCCAGGGCTAAGGAGGCTGTGCCATCAGGCAGGTACACACAGCAGTACTTCCCTGGCCGACTTTCACTCTCACCATCGGTGCTTCCAAGGCTCTTTCGGTGGCTCTGATTCAGGGCAGGAATGGGGGAGGTTATATGTAAACACGCAAGGGCATGCAGACAGGTACATAGAGACAGGTAAGCTTGCTGGGGCTCAAGCATGCACATGCACTCCCAAGGCAGGCAAAGATACGTCCTCCTGAGGAACACATGTATGCACACCTAGGCATATGGACACCTAGAGACAGGTCCACCTGCTGATTCCCACATTCATGCTGTGTACACACCCCTGGGCACTGCACATGTGCATACATCTGCTGACTGAGGATGTGTACCTATGACATAATGGGAACCCATATAGTGAGGACAGGAGAAAAGAGGCTAAAGGGTTGGCCATGCAGAGCAAGCTGGGAGACACAGTAAGGACAGCAACTTGGAATGAGGGCCACCACGTAAACGGGCCCTAGCCCATAGTGCATCTTGTCTTCCCCAACAACAGTCGGCTCACCTCAGATTTGCTGTTGACGAAGGCTAGGAAGCCAAGGTCCAGGCTGGCGGAGGAGTTGAGGGAGCCCTGAGACTCTCGGCGCAAGGTGGCATTTGCCGCCGCGCCCAGCTCTAGGGAAGAGGGAGTGATGAACTCGAACAGCCCCCCTGCCCTCACCCATCCCCTTGTGGAAGCCTCTCCCCCACTGATGGGACTTGTTTGGAGCCATCCTGCAGGGGCCCAAGTGTAAACCCCTGGGAGCGTCACCACCGTTGGAGATTTCTAAACGTCTGTGGTCTAGCCCAGGACCCGAACCACCCAGGGGAGTGTGGTGGTCACTGGGACCTGCTTTCCGATTTTCACAGATTTACAAACTGAGGGCCACGAAGGAGGAAGGGGGCACTCCCCAAACTTGGCCGAACTCCCGCCTTCCCCCCATCTCTGTTGCTCGCTCCTGCCCTCACCCCTGCGGAAGGACTTGCGGAGTGGGCGGCCCCCAGGACCCTCAACGGGCGGCAGCTGCCCCAACTCTTCCACGCCCAGCGGCAGCGACTTCCCGGGCTTCAGCTTCGGCTTCTGTAGGTACAAGGAAGGCGTTGGCACTGGGCTGAGTCCCAGCCTGCATGCAGACGGTGGGCACACACCCGCAGATCTGCACCCGGGGGCGTCCCCTCTTGCACGCGGTCCGCAGGGCCCCCTGCCCCGGCCGGTCCCTCGTCCGCACCTTCCTCGTGGCGTCCGGGCTGCCGAGGCGCAAGGAGCCAGGTTCCCGCAGCGGGCGCCCCTCGGCCTCGGCTAGCAGGCACTCACGGTACAGCGGGGACTTGACGAAGCGCGCATAGCTGTCGAATTTCATCAAGTTGAAGATCTGCGGGGCGAGCGCGGGGCAGGTGAGCCGGGGCTGGGGCGGGGGCGCTGGGCTGCCAGGATCCAGGCCCGGTCTTCGGGGCTGGCCCCGCCCCCAACCTAGGGCGGGATCCCAAACCCCGCCCCCACCTCAGTTCCTCCCTCCGCCCCCAGGGTCCAGGCCCTGCCCCTAGCTCAGCTAGGCTCCGCCTCTAGCTGGCCTTCACCGTTGCGTCTGATATCGCCCTCTGAGTTAGGCCAGTACTGCCCCGGCTTTGGCTCTGTCTCCGCCTCCAAATTTGCCCCCTCCCTTTTGTAGTTTAGGCTCCGCCCAAGGGTTCTATCCCACCCACCCCGCCCCTTTTGTGTCCCTTTCAAGGCCAATCCTCCGGGAACCGCTCACTTGAAGCTGCTGTGCCCGAAACATATCCGGCCGGGGCTCGGCCAGCACCTCCTCTCCAAGCCAGGCCTGCCGGTCGATGTTCACTGGGCTCAGTGCCTGGCTGGACAGGAACTCCTGGTAGATGTTGCGGGCCTCCTGAGCTAGCTGAAGGAGGAGGGACAGGAGAAGTTGTTCACGGGGCATGGCCCAGGCCATGTGTTCCCCTCTCCCAAGCCCTCGGCGCCAGCTCCCTCTTTCCCCACCTGCTGGGTATCGCTGGCCGGAATCTGTTGGAAGCGCTCGCAGGCCTTCCAGAAAGTCACGTTTTCGGCACTGAACTCCTTCTTCAGGAACTCCTGGGAGAGGAAGGATGGGGAGGCAGGCAGAAACTCGAGACACAGAGACCAAACTGGGGGATGTGATTAAAGAGATTGGGACAGAGACAGGGCCAAGAGACCAAGCCAGGCAGATAGGACCAGACAGACATATGGAGCCAGATCTGGAGGCAGGGAGAGAAGATGAGAGGCAGAGACAAGGACAGGGAGAAGGAAGAAAAGTTCCCAGCTGGGAGAAGAGGAAGAGGATGCTGCAGGAAGGCTAGATGAGGGAGCTGACAGAGGACCCCACTCTGGCCAGCCTGAAGCTCCGCCCACGCCCTGCCCTCTCCCATGTGCCTCCTTCCCTTTCCCCACCCCAGGCTTACAGTGAAGTAAGCCAGGCCCAGCGGGTCCTGCAGCAGCCGCTCGAAGGACAGGGCCCAACTGGCCACAGGCTGCTCCTCAGTGGGGAAGGGGCTGCTGGGGCCACTGGGGAGGCTGTGGATGCTGAGGGAGCTGCCGCGGCCCTCGCCCTGGCCCTGGGGCCCCGTCGTGCTGCTCAGCTCTGCAGGGGGATGGACAAGTAGGGTGAGCCTTGCTGCCTTCCCCAGCCCCTCGCCCAACCATCCCTCCCCCAGGCATCCACTCTGCAGGCATGTTCCCTGGAAAGATAGCAGGTGGCAGGGGCGTCCCCACCTATCTCCACCTCCCTCCTCCCTCCTCCCTCCCACTCAGCCAGGCCTCCTCCACACATTCTGTCACTTACCTCCATCTGACACAGCCAGAACCTATAAGAGACCCGACAGAGAAAGTCAGACAAGCCCAGTGAGGATTCCCAGGGGACAGTTCTGGGCCCAACTGCCAGGAGCTAGAACTGTGTTCTCCTCCACCTGGCATCCCCAGCCAGGTTCTGCTTGGTCAGAGTTTTGCCCAGGCTGCCCCCAGCTCCCTTTCTATCCTGGGCCAACCACTATGTCCTGGGACTTATGCCAGGTACCTTCCAGCTGCCTCTGGTTCCCTCCTCCCCCAGCCCCTGCTGGGTGAGCCAGGTGTGCATAGCATGGTGGGTAGGAACAGACTTTAGTCTCTGCCACTTACTAGCTGTGTAACTTTGAGCAAGTTAGTTAACTTGTTTGCCTCCATCTATAATCTGTAAATAGGGAAGAATGCCTATTTACAGATGGAGGCAAACAAGGGGCTGATGTGAAGATCAAGTCAGTTTAATACATTCCCACAACCGATCGGGCGTGGTGGCTCACACCTGTAATCCCAGCACTTTGGGAGGCCAAGGCAGGTGGATCACCTGAGGTTAGGAGTTCGAGACCAGCCTGGCCAACATGGTGAAACCCAGTCTCTACTGAAAATACAAAAAAATTAGCAGGGCATGGTGGCAGGCGCCTGTAATCCCAGCTAGTGGGGAGGCTGAGGCAGGAGAATCGGTTGAACCCAGGAGGCAGAGGTTGCAGTGAGCCAAGATCGTGCCACTGTCCTGCAGCCTGAGCAACAAGAGCAAAACTCTGTCTCAAAAAAATAAAATAAAAATGTATCCACAGCATCTAGAACAGGGGGCAGCATGTGATATGGGCTGTATCAACATGTGCTGTCTTTGAGGAAGGAGAGGTGTCTCTGCAGCCAGTGATATCCTGATTGCAAGTGTTTTCTGTTGGGCCCAGGGTCTCCTACAGGTCCCATCACACCCTGGGAGGGCACAGGATTCTGTTCTATAGTATAGAGCAGTGGTTCTCAAACTTCAGTGCAGAGTGGGAGGACCCCACCTCTGGAGATTCAGGTTCAGTAGGTCCAAGATGGGGCCTGAGACTGTCTATTTCTACCAAGCTCCCAGGCGATGCTGATGCTGCTGGTTCAGGGACACTCTGTGAGTAGGATTGCTGCAGTAAGCTAACTCCATCCTTGCCCCCAACGCACAACTCTGGTTTCTCTGGGAATCCCAATCATTAGTGAAACAGAAAAACTCTCCTCTCAAAATGACTCTTGCGGTGGTTTCTCTTATTTCTCTTTTTGCCTTCCTAGCAGCTCCTCCAGCTTCCCCACTATCTCCCACTCATGCAATGTGGCGTCAACCCCTCCCTGGCTCCATCCTGGGCACTTTGTCCCATCCACAGATCCGCACCTCCAGACACACATAACCAACTTCCTGGTAACATCTTCCCCCAAATATCCCACAAGCCCTCACACTCCCAAATGGAAGTCCCAAATGGAAGCTCCCTCTGCCTCCACCAAAATAGAGTACCAAAACCAGCTTCCCTGCCCCCATCTTTCTTCCCATCACCTGGGCGCTTCCAACATCAGGGCTTGAGTCATCTCAATTCCTACTTCCCCCTCACCTCCTACATTTTCACCATGCCCTGTCACAGGAGTTCCTACCACCAGCCCCTTCTTTCCATCCCAACTGGAAACAGGCCTGCAAGCATCTCCACCCCTGGAAAGCCCCCCACCCCCACCCTCCTGAATGGAATCTCCCTCTCTGTTCCCTACTCCCCCCTGAGAGTATTTAGGTCACAGGGCAGCCATCTGTGGACCAGATCTGGTCTGCAGGTATGTGGGATAGTACTATCATCTTGGCCCTCACAGTTGTGTGTGTGTGTGTGTGTGTGTGTGTGTGTGTTTAATTTAAAAGTGTTTTCCAGATCTAAAAAGCAAGAGAATTTAAATTCCACTTGCTCCTTAAGACTGTGATGCTCCCGCTTCTTCCCAGCAGGACAAACCTTGTTTAGCACTGAGCAGCCACCACCTTCCCCCAAAGGGCTTAAACTCTCCTCAGAGGCCTCTGGGGCCCTTTTAATGCATTTATGTTACTTGTGGAGGCAGTGGGAGGCAAGCTTAAATTTGGGAGGTCGAACTTGTGCTGTGTGACTTTAGACAAGGTACTTAACCTCTCTGGACCTCAGTTTTTTTTCTCTCTAAAAAAAATGGATGCAAATTGGAGCAAATAATGAATGGTCTTGACTCGAAGGATTGCTGCGATTAAATGACTTAAATACCTATAAAGAACTCAGAACACTGTCTGGCGTGTAGAAAATGTTCAAGGAACGTTACCATTAATGTTCTTGTGTCAGTAATAGTTCCTGACCCTGCTAGGCATTCGAATTTGTCTCTCCCGCCATAGAAGGAAAGAGCACAGGTGTTGGGGGTCTCTCAGACCCGGATTCAAAACTCAGCCTGACTTTTTCTAGTTTTACAACTTCGGGCTCCTCCCCGAGCTTCGCTTCCCATCTGGAGCCGGGGGATAAGAAGTTGCTACGGAGGGCAGCAATTTCTAGCAGAGCGCGCTGGGCGGGGCGTCGGACCCAGCACACCCCACCCCCGTCTCAGGCCCCGCCCCGGCCCTGCCCCCGCCCCGCTCTCCCCGCTCTGCCCTCCCTGCAGAGGCAAATCCCCCAACAAAAGTCGGGGCTTCCCACGGCTACAGGAGAAAGTCCCCACTCCGAGGGCGGCAGAGGGCTGCGAGGAGGGACGGGGCGAAGCCTTTCCCCGCGCGCCCTCAAGGTTTCCCTGCAAGCTGCACCTATCTGCCCGCGCCCGGGCTCCTCCTCCCCCTGCTGCCCAGCCAACGTGTTCCCAGCCTCGGAGACTCCGTCACCGCCCTCCCCCAGATCCCCGAGAATCGCCCGGACTCGTCCCCTCCGCTGGGCTGCCTGGCCTTGCCGTCCTCGCGCACACCTGGAGCCTGTGTCCTGCCCTCTAACCCGAGTCAGGGTGATGGGCGCTGGAGCTGGCTCCAGCCCGCACTCCTACTTTGTTTGGCTCTTACGGGTTTATTTTCCATTCTGCTTAACTAAATGTAGTTAAGTGGGGCTGGTTCCTAGGTCCTCCCCCCCAGGCTCCACCCCTCCCCACGGAGCCACCCCGGGCCCTTTCCCTGCCCCCGGAGTCACGTTGCGGTTGCCAGGTTACGGCTAAAACTCTACCTGGGCCTGACTAATGAACCCCTTCAGCCTCACCCATTTCCCTCCCCCTCACCTGCACCCTACACTTCACCGAACGTTTCTATTTTCCCCACACCCCTACACACCCCTGCTTCCGGCTTTGCCGTTGCCTCTGCCTGGTATCTGCTCCTGCCGTCCTTATGGAATTGCTCCCTGATCTCTGCCCATTGACATTAGTCATCTCTAAACACCAGGCTCCTTGAATGCCCCTTCCCACCACGTGCTTACCACCCATGTCCCAGCCTCTCTTTCCTGCCCCTCTGGTGGTCCCTGGAGCGCTGGCCTGGTTGGTGGGAGGGGTTGGATCTGAACTCCCTCCTCAAGAAGCACTACTCTCCTTGCCCTAGTGCTCCCAAGCAGCCATCAAGGCGCTGGCCTTGGCACCCCTTCACTATAGACTCTCAGCCCTTGAATGCCACCTGTCGCTCTCCATCTCTAGCCTCTCTTGCCCTGACAGTTGTTGATAGCATAACTGGAGCTGAAATTGAGTAGGGACAGAAATCTGGAGATGGGTGGGAGTGGGGGTGGAGTCCAATTCCAGCTCTGCTATTTGGGAACAAGTAACTTCTCTGAGCCTCAGTTTCCCTCAGGCTGGCATGGGGCTCAGCACTCCCAATTTCTTGAGGCCACTGTTAAGGTTGAATGAGGCGCCATGAGTGAAAGCACCAGGCATGCCACAATCGCGAGTGAGGTGCAGAGGTGCAGATGCCCTGCAGGGCCTGGGGAAGTTGCACTGAGCAGGGCTGGCCTCCCCCATTTCAGCTTGCTTGAGAAGTGGTAAGCGAATGGGAAAAAAGGGGAAGAAAGGGCAAGGAAGGGTGTGGTGGCCAGTGACACAGTGACCCATGCTTGGACCTGGGCCAGCCATATTTTTTTCTTAGGAATTTGGTCCTGGAGGAGCTGCTGGCACCGGAAAATACTAAGGTGAGAGTAAGGCCCCAATTTCCTGAGCTTTGGCTGTGTGGCAGGCATCCTCCGGCAGCACACACTAGGCCCTCACTCCATCTTTACATCTTTATCTTGTGTGGCAGGTATTATTACCCCTGTTCCACAGATGAGGAAACTGAGGCCCAAAGAAGTCATGCAACTGAGATGTGGCAGAACTGAGATTAGAACTCAAGTTTGCCTGATTGTGGAGCCTGAGGCCTTCCCACCCTCCACCCAAGCTGCCTCCCTTTCTGGACCAGGGAAACTTGGAGGCCCAGTGCCTCAGCCCTTGGGGCACAGGTGGGCAAGTCCAATCTGGCATGACCGGCCCAGGGGCTCCTCTTGAACTGTGGCCAGTAGAGGGATCGGACCTTGAAGGGGGACCAATTTACTGAGCATCTTCTATGCTGGGCACCCTCTACCGGCCTCTGATTTCATCCTAGCTTGAGGAAACTGGGGCTGCAAGACCCTGTCTGGGAATGCCCACACAGAACCTGGGTGTCTGGGGGTGCCCACACAGAACCTGGGTGTCTGGGGGTGCCCACACAGAACCTGGGTGTCTGGGGGTGCCCACACAGAACCTGGGTGTCTGGGGGTGCCCACACAGAACCTGGGTGTCTGGTCCCTTCAACTTGAACCAGCCTGTGGAGATGACCCCTGGCCTTGCCCCTGAATAAGGCCACCCTGAACTCGAGTGCCCAGCCCTGAACTGGATACCAGGGACAAAGAGAGAGGTGCATGGGCTTTGCCTTGCAGGTCTTCCTGCCAGGAGGGGAAGACTAACAGGACAGGCTGAGCTAACCGCCTTCTCCAGGCTTAACTCTCAGCCTCCCCTAGGCCCTGTACCTGTGTTTGCCTACAGCCAGGCCTGTGCCGGGCCCTCCCTCCTCCAGCCTGTAGACCCTCTAGGGACCATCTCCTACAGCATGGTGCATGAAGTTAGTGGAGATGTTAGTTCCCTCAAGCTGTTTCTATTCTTGACTTGCAGCTCTTGCCTAACCCTGATCCCTTTCCCTTCCCTTTCCCTTCCCTTTCCATTCCCTTCCCTTCCCTTCCCTTTCCTTCCTTTCTTTTTTGAGACGGAGTCTTGGCTGGAGTGCAATGGCATGATCTCGGCTCATAGTAACCTCTGACTCCCAGGTTCACCGATTCTCCTGCCTCAGCCTGCTAAGTAGCTGGGACTACAGGTGCACCACCACACCCAACTAATTTTTTGTATTTTTAGCAGAGATTGCATTTCACCATGTTGGCCAGGATGGTCTTGATCTCTTGACCTCGTGATCCAGCCACCTTGGCCTCCCAAGGTGTTGGGATTACAGGCGTGAGCGTTGGCTCTTGGCCCGCCTGCCTGCCTGCCTGCCTTCCTTCCTTCCTTCCTTCCCTCCCTCCTCCCTCCCTCCCTCTTTCTCTTTCTTTCTTTCCTTTTTTTTTCTTTCAGCAGGATCTCGCTCTTTCACTCAGACTGGAGCATAGTGGTGTGATCACAGCTCACTACAGCTTTGACCTCCTGGGCTCAAACGATCCTCCCACCTCAGTTTCTCCAGTAGCTAGGACTACAGGTCCACACCACCACGCCCAGCTAATGAAAAAGAAGCTGGGTTCTCACTGTGTTGCCCAGGCTAGTCTCAAACTCCTGGGCTCAAGTGATCCTCCTGCATTGGCCTTCCAAAGAGCTGGGATTCGAGGCTTGAGCCACCACATGGTATTTTCACCTGTGTCTTTTGTGCCTTGCCAGACTAGGGGGCAGGGGCTAGAGCTGATGGGCCTGGGTCGGGAGTGCCTAGGATAGGGTGGCAGCACCAAGCTGGCAGTAAGAAAGGGTTGTTGAATGAATGAGAGAATAAGTACATGAACAAATAAAGTGGCAAAGAGGCTGTGTGAAGACATTCCTAGGAGGGGGGCTGGGAGATGTCTCCAAGTGACAGGTTTCCTTGCAACTGCCTGACAAGCTGAGTGGCAGAGAGGCGAGGCTGACAACTGAAGCTGCCACAGCAGGGAATGATGGTGGGAGTGGAGGGAGAGAGGAAGGGGAGGACCAGGGCCAGGCAGTTCTGGGGATTCAGATGCTGACCGCTCTACTCTCCGGCTACCCTCAGCACAGCGTTTACTCCTCTGAGCCTCCCTCTGGAGGTAACTCATGGAGGCACCAGACACACCTGTCCCCCAGGTGCCCCTTCATCCACACCCCTTCATCAGACACCAGTGCCTGTCTAGCCCTTCCTGCCCCAGCTGTGCAGAGCCTCAGGAAGCAGGCAGTGGCCAGCAGGTAGCCAATCTGTGACCCTTGGGATTCTAAGAGGTGGCACAGAGAGTTCAGAACAGGCCCAGGAAGGGCGAAAATAAACCTGTGTGTGACAGTTTTGAGAGGGGCCAGGGCGTCTGTGGGCTTGATGGAACTGGGGGCAGGCCTTGGGGGCACCCTCCCTGCTCGGGGTGGCTTTTGGGTAGAGAAGTCACAGGCTGACACAGAAGAGGCAGGGGCTGGGTCTGTCTCTGGGCCCTCTCTGTTGCCCTGAAGTTCTAGGCACTGTCCCAGAAGCATCAATCCACCTCTCCGGGCGGGGGGCCTGGGGTTAGCCTCCTTGGCTTCCTGGCCGGGACACGTAGGGAAGGAGGAGCCAAGTGTCATGCCTGTGGTGTGGGAATGCAAGGGAGGTGGATTTTCTTTTTGCACTTTCCTGGTGGGGTCAGTGCTGGAGAGTGAGATGGGGGTGCTAAGCTGGCTTTGAGGAAGAACGGCCTCTCTCCCAGCTAGCCAGCCTGGGGCTGGGCAGGGAAGAGATGCTGGAAGAAGAGGTAGAGGCCTGTCTTGGGAACTAAGGGGCAGGAGTGGTGATGGTGGTTGTTCAGCTTCTTGGTGAGGCAGGAGACCTTTAAAGAGGGGCTGAAAATGTAGGGGGCATCAGGCTGACAACTACATAGCACCCACAATGGGTCAAAGGTCTCATGCATTATTTCAGTCAGTCATCTCAGCCTTGAAATTCATTCCAATCGCTTCATTTTACTGATGAGAAAACTGACAGTTGGCGAGGACCCCTCCATCCAGTAGGAGAGAACAGAACCAGGACTAGAACCCAGGTCTCTCTGGAGGCACTGCTTTGCCTCATGATACTAGGCTGAGGCCCGGTGGTGGGCCAGGACACTGGCCTTCCTGAGGTTGTTAAGAGGGGCTCTTGCAAGTGAGAGAGGACCCTAGGGAGGGAAGGGAAGCCCAGCACAGCTTGCCCCATCTGATGAATGAATGAGAAGAGCCAGACCCTCTGAGGGCAGCTCTGATCTGGAGCTAAGCAGCTAGGAAGAGGGTTAAGGGGAGGGCAGCTGCAGCCAGGGGCATCCTAGTGCTCAGCCCTTCTTGGAAGCTCAGGAATAGAACTTGGTCTGACCCTGCTGACCCATCCCCGGGCTGCCCAAACAGTGCTAGTTCTGGCAGGAAGCCTCCAGAGCAGCTCTGGCTGGAGGGCACTGACCGAGCAAGAGCTGTCACTAACCTGACCTTGGGCACCTGGGGCAGGGGGTGAGAGGCGAGCACTCAAGCTGAGTGGGATGTAGGGGCTTGAGCCACTGTGGGGGAGGCAGGAGGCAAAGAGCACATCAGGTCTCCCTGCGACCCTGGGATGCAGCCCCAGATGCAGCAAGTGAAGGAGCGGTCAGGCTGGACCAGAAGCCTGTGCCCGCTCTGCTCTGGCCTCATCACCAGGGTTATACCATGGTCCCAGCTGGGCCATCTGGAAGGGTGCTGGGGTGAGTGCACCAGGTCCCACCACCTGCTGCTGTCTGTACCCAACTTCTCCCACCTGCCGGCAGCCCGTGGGCTCTTGCCTGGCCCTGCCGGGTGTGCCTCCTGGGCTCCACCCTGGGTGTGCCCACCCCCTCCTCGTGGCCCTGGCCCGGAGCCCACACTCACCATGCGCCCGTTGGGGACGCCCAGGTGCTTGGGCTTCCCTGGCATGCCGCTGCTGATCACGGGTCCCCGCCGCAGGGGCTGCCCACCATGGGGACTGTAGCAGCGCCGGCCAGAGCTTGCACGGTGGTGGGCAGGCAGCGGAGAGCCCGGCTCGGCTCCTGCGGGCCCTTACATCCTGAAACACCAGCTCACTACCTCTTTTCTCTGCCACAGGAAGTGTCTCTATAGAAACCAAACCACAGAAAGAAGCAAGGTCTAAGAGAGCGAACGCCTCTTCCTACACACACACACACACACGCACACGTTCACACACGCACACATGCCACCAACACACTCTTGGCATCATCCCACACAGGCACCAACACAAGGCAGAGGCCTCCGTGTGCCCAGCAAGGAGCCCAGCCTGGTCTGGCCCTACCCAGGGAGCTCTAAGGTCATGCCTGGGCTCACAGAGGCATAAGTCAACATACCTAGGCACCATAGTCCACCCTGGGGCGTCCCTGTGGACAGGCACACACGTGCACTGGGACCTGTGTATCCACACATGTACTTTTACTTGGCACAGACTTCTCTCATACCTACTGTGTGCCAGACAAACATGTGCTCAGTACCCCTCTCCCCTGCAGTTGTCCCCTAGCCCCAGACACCTACAGGCTGTCCTTCCACACATGTGGCCAGGTGTGCAGAAAGATTGATAACTTGCCTGTATGGCTGTGCACACAGACATTCAAGTATGCCTGTCATAAACACATGGACTCTCCCTCACAAGGGGGACTTCGGTGTAGAATCATTTGTATGCACAGTCCCCTGGACAGGCGCATGTGACAGGAACACCTGCACATAGGACATATGTATTCCAACACTCCAGTGACATGTGTAATAACCAGGTGTGCACATGCTCACCTACCTGGATAGGGGACTAGAGCAGGTACATCTGTGGCCAAAGACCTGAGTGCATTCATACTCACTCAGAAATTCTGCCTTGGTCTAGAACTTAGTCACCTCAGGCTGCTATAACAAAAACAACATAGACCAGGTGACCTAAACAACAAATATGTATTTCTCACGCTTCTGGAGGCTGCGATGTCCAAGGGCAAGGTGCTGGCACATCTGGTGTCTGGAGAGGGCCTTCTTCCTAGTTTGCAGACAGCCGTCTTTGTGCTGTGTCTTCAAGATAGCAAGTGGAGATAAAGGACGCGAGCTCCCTCCTGTCTCTTCTTGTAAGGCCACTAATCCCTAATCCCACCCTAAGGGGTTCTCTTTCATGACCCAATTACCTCTCAAAGGCCCCATCTCCAAATACCATCACTTTTCGGGTTAGCGTTTAGACATATGAATTTAGGGGGACATATAACTTCAGTTGATAGCATGTAGTGTTGGCTGAAGGGTGGGCATCCTGCCCTCTCGGCCTGACCTGGTCCCAGATGAACACTCGTTTTGGTGTGTTTTTTTTTGTCTTTTTGAGATAAGTCTCACTCTGTCACCAGCTGGACTGCAGTGGCGCAATCTCAGCTCACTGCAACCTCCACCTCCCGGATTCAAGCGATTTCCCTGCCTCAGCCTCCCAAGTAGCTGGGACTACAGGCACCCACCACCATGCCTGGTTAATGTTTTGTGCTTAGAGATGGGGTTTCACCATGTTGGCCAGGATAGTCTTGGTCTCCTGACCTCATGATCCACCCACCTCAGCCTCCCAAAGTGCTGGGATTACAGGCATGAGCCACTGTGCCCGGCCTGAACTCTAGTCTTTAAAATTTTAATGAGAGTCCTTGGTTTGCCTCTTTCTCACACATGTGTGTCCCCACTACATGGACTTACATTTTCCTCTAAGTGTGGGCTTACTAAGACCCCTCAAGTCACCCACCGTTCTGGTTTGAGCTACTCTTTCTTTTTCTTTGAGCCAGAGTCTTGCTCTGTCACTTGCTCAGGCTGGAGTGCAGTGGTGAGATCTTGGCTCATTGCAGCCTTGACTTCCTGGCCTCAAGCAATCCTCCCATGCCAACATACCTACCTAATTTTGTATATTTTGTAGAAATGGGGTCTCCTATGTTGCCCAGGCTGGTCTCAAACTCCTGGGCTCAAGCAGTCCTCCCACCTCAGCCTCCCAAAGTGCTGGGATTACAGGTATGAGCCACCATGCCCAGCTTCAGCTAGTCTTTCTGTAGGGACAAGGTGATACCCACTTCTCCATATTTTACCCTCTGCCCCACTGCCCCTTCTAGGGCTGTGACCTGAACTCTTCAGTGGCAGAAACTGAGTAGCTCTTCACCACAAATCCATGTCCTTTTCTTCCTGGGCACGTGGTTAGCCTTAGTTTCCCAGGTTCCCTTGCAGTCGGGTGTGACCCTGTGACTACTTCCCAGCAACTGAATGTGAGTGGGATGACACGTTTCATTTCTGAGCCAAGGCTTTGAAGAATTAAGTGTGTGCCCTCCACCCTCTCTCTTTCTCCTTCAGCTGATGGATAGAGAAGATGAGGAGACCCAGGGGATTGTGGAGCCATAAGGAGGAAAAAGCAGGGTCTGTGCACTAGTGCCTGACGGCAAGCCACCCGTCAACCTGGAAACCAGCTTCAGACAGTTATGTAAGTGGGAAGTAAAATTTTTTGAGCCTCCTGACAGATAAACAAACCTTGTAAAAGTAGTTAAAAAAAAAAAAAAAAAAAGAGGTTAGGCATGATGGCTCACACCTGTAATCCCAGCACTTTGGGAGGCCAAGGTGGGTGGATCACAAGGTCAACAGTTTGAGACCAGCCTGGCCAAGATGGTAAAACCCTGTCTCTACTAAAAATATAAAAATTAGCCAGGCATGGTGGAGGGCACCTGTAATCCCAACTACTTGGGAGGCTGAGGCAAGAGAATCGCTTGAACCCAGGAGTTGGAGGTTGCAGTGAGCCAAGATCGCACCACCGCACTCTAGCCTGGGCGACAGAGCAAGACTCAGTCTCAAAAAAAAAAAAAAAAAAAAGAACTACCAAAAAAATTCTTTGGGTCATTATATACATTAGGGCCTATTTGTTATAGCAGCTAGCACTGCCCTAGTTAATACACTTCAGCCAGCCCCGACTCATCTCTCTCCAGACACCTTGCTTCAGGCCACCCAGACAGAGGAATTCAGTCAGACTTGGCATGTGAAAGGGATTAGGGTGGGGGTTGCTTTTGGGCCTGGACCATTGCCAATGGTGGTCTTACTATGCTGTGTGACTATATGTGCCTACGGGGGTTGCAGGGCGTGTGATGTGGGTGGAGACTTCCTGTCTGCTGTGCCATGGATCTGGGCCGTTTCCTAGGTGGCCTTACAGTCCTAGTCCTCACAACCGCTTTGTGAGTGGTGTTTATTATTCCCATTTCACAGATCAGGAAACCGAGGCCCAGAGAAAAGTGAGTCGCCCAAGGCTATACATTCTGTTAGAGATCTGCTAAGCTGTGAGTGTGCTTGGGGTACCTGGAGCTAGGGCTTGGCCACCAGCCCAGATGCCAATAGCTCATCTTCTTCCTGCCAAAGGACCAGTCACAGGCTCTGCCTGGGACCCCCTTCCAAGTTTGTCCTCTCCTGCTGCTGCAAAGATACCTCTTCCCACCTCTCCAGCATGGATGCAGTTCCAGCTCTGACCACATCTTCACTACAGCTAACTCTGGCTCTTCCCATCTCTTAGCCCTTATCTAGTCTTCTCCATGCCATGAGAGTGGTGGAGTACCTCCACCCGCAGAGCATCATTCTCCACTTCTCCCTTCCTGGCTGCCCACAGAGCATCAGTTCCCAATAAGTACTCTTGGGCTGGGACTTCTGATCCTTCTTCTCTGTGGAGACCTCTGTGGCTTAGGCCTTACCCTCTTCCTCTGGTCATGATGAATTCAGTCTATTTGTCCCCCTCCAATCTCTTCTTCTCAGCATAGCTAGAGAAATCCACATTGCTCCCTCCCATGCTTAGAACTATCCCATTGAGTTCTGGGAAAAGGCCATGTTCCTTAGTTGGAAATTGAAGGCCCTTTGAGTTTTGGCTTCAGCTCCCCCCAGCCCCCAATTCCAACTTCTCAGCCATTCCAAACTGCTTGTATTTCATCTGCCCTCAGGCATCTCTCCCTAGATTGCAGCTTCTCTTATCTCTGCTGAGAATGCCTTTACCTTTCCCGGAAAACTCCTACTGATTCTTCATGACCCAATTCCAGGTTCTAGAGCAAATATTCATTCTTTCACCAATTAATAAGTATTAACCACCTCCTATGTGACAAGCACTATTGTAGATGCCAGGGATTCAGTAGTGATCATAGCTGACGAAAATCCCAGTCCCCATGGAGGTCCCATGGAATGTGCATGTTTTTGTTTATATAGGTACAGATAAATCTCTGGAAAGGCACAATCCTTGGGAGGGGAGTGGCAGAAGATTTTTGTAGTGTCTTTTTTTTTTTTTTTTTTTGAGAGGGAGTTTCGCTCTTGTTGCTGAGGCTGGAGTGCAATGGCACTATCTTGGCTCACTTCAACCTCCACCTCCTGGGTACGAGCAATTCTCCTGCCTCAGCCTCCTGAGTAGCTGGGATTATAGGCACCCACCACCACACCCGGCTAATTTTTTGTATTTTTAGTAGAGACAGCGTTTCACCATGTTGGCTAGACTAGTCTCAAACTCCTGACCTCAAGTGACCCACCTGCCTCAGCCTCCCAAAGTGCTGGGATTACAGGCATAAGCCATCACACCCGGCTTGTTGTGTCTTGTATATCTGTTCTCTCTCTCTCACACACACCACAAGAATGTGTGACTTTTTCCCCCCTTTTTTCTTTTGAGACAATCTCACTCTGTCACCCATGCTGGAATGCAGTGGCAAGATCTTGGCTCACTGCAACCCCCTTCTCCCAGGTTCCAATGATCCTCATGTCTCAGCCTCCTGAGTAGTTGGGACTACAAGTGTGCACCACCACAACCAGCTAATTTTTTGTAGAGACAGGGCACGATGTTGGCCAGGCTGGTCTCAAACTCCTAGCCTCAAGTGATCCACCCACCTCAGCCTCCCAAAGTACAGGGATTACAGGTGTGAGCCACCATGCCTGGCCAGAATCTGTGACTTTAATAATAAAAAAGCTAATTAAAAATATATGACCACGTTCTTTTAATTCACAGAAGTTTCTTATCATCCACTGTCTGAAGCCTACTTCCGTTAATGGAACGCACTCGTTCTCCATCAGGGCTTGTTCATATTTTCTAATGGTAGAATTTCCTCATGGGTAATGTGTGTATCCAGTTAGCAAAATAAAAACGTTGGTCAATTAAAAAAAAAAAATATATATATATATATATATATATATATATATATATGAATGACCCAGCTGGGCACAGTGGCGCGTGCCTGTAGTCCCAGCTACTCGGGAGGCTGAAGTGGGAGGATCGCTTGAGCCCAGGAGTTCTGGGCTGCAGTGCGCTATGCCGATCGGGTGTCCGCACTAAGTTCAGCATCAATATGGTGATCTCCCAGGAGCAGGGGACCACCAGGTTGCCTAAGGAGGGGTGAACCGGCCCAGGTCAGAAACGGAGCAGGTCAAAACTCCCGTGCCGATCAGTAGTGGGATCGCGCCTGTGAATAGCCACTGCACTCCAGGCTGGACAACATAGCGAGACCCCGTTTCTAAAAAGGGGGAAAAAAAAAATACATATATATATATATATATATATATATATATATATATATGACCCTGAAAAGATTCATCACTCAATCTTGAATAAGTTAATTCATTTAAGAGGGCAGTTTCTAAAAGGAGCAACCAACCAACAGCCCTCCCTGTGATCTGTAACAGACGTCATTGATTCAAATATCTAGAGGGGCCAGGCAAGTGCTGTAAGTGAGTGGCCAGGTGGGGACCAGCTTAGAAGAGGAAGGCATTTGTGGAGATCCAGCTCCAGCCTATTGTTCTGTTCTGGGAATGTGTGCCTAGATCTTTTTCTTCTTTCTTTCTTTTTTTTTGTAAAAAACCGGAAGTCTGGATTTCTAATGTGAATGTAAATATTCTGACTTTAAAATATTGGTAGGCCGGGAGCGGTGGCTCACGCCTGTAATCCCAGCACTTTGGGAGGCCGAGGTGGGCAGATCACGAGGTCAGGAGATGGAGACTATCCTGGCCAACACAGTGAAATCCCGTCTCTACTAAAAATACAAAAATTAGGCGGGCGTGGTGATGCACGCCTGTAGTCCCAGCCACTCGGGAGGCTGAGGCAGGAGAATTGCTTTAACCCGGGAGTGCAGTGAGCGGAGATTGCACAACTGCACTCTGCCCTGGGCGACAGAACGAGACTCCACCTCAAATAAATAAATATATATATATGTAGCTAAGTCACTTATTAGAATATTCGCAGGCAAAACAGAGCTCCATTCAGCTGCAGGCCACCAGTTTTCAATCTCTGATTCACAGCTTTCCTGGACGCTTCCTTTTTCTTGCTGTACCGGGCACTGCGCTCTTTTGCATAGGGATGAGTTCCAGTCATCACTGGGGTCCCAGGCCAGGATCCGTGTCTGTTCCTCTTGCTTCAACCCGAGTAGGCCTGAGGAGCTGAGGGCAGTGGAGATCCTCAGCTGGGAATTATGTCTTCAAAGGCGCGAAGCTGGAGCGCCTGATGGCAGGCACGGCTCAAAGCCTTGCCCAGGGCCACCCAGGGAGGCCAAGAGTTGGAATCCAGGACTCCTTCTTCAATGCAGAGCTCCTTTCTCCAGGACTAGAAAAGGTTATTCCACAGACAGGACTTGTGGCCAGAGGCCCAGGACGTCCTAGTCTTCGGGCATCCGGCCCATTAGAGCGCCCAACAAAAACTACAAGTTCCAGCCTGCGCTCGTGCTCCCGCCGGCTCCAACCACCCCTCTGCTCCTCATTGGCCCTCAAGCCTAACGTGCTGTTCCGTGACTGGTTACAGCTCTTGTCGCTCGTAAGAACCCATTGTTGGGGCTGGCCGGCATGTGCCTTGGAGCCTCCAAGGAGATGGAACTGCACTCAACCAGGATGGGAGGCTGCCTGGCCAATGAAGCTGCCGCCTACTGTGCTGCGGAGGCTTTGCTGTTTGACTCCCTGGCGACACTAAAGTTGAAGAGCTTCCGGCCGGAGGCCATTAGATAGAACACCCGGAAGGCGGAAGTTCTAGGGCGGAAGTGGCGGAGAGATGAGGAGAATGGCGGCGGAAGGCTGGTTTTGGTTTGGGGGCTGGGGCCGGCGGTGCCTGGGAAGGCCTGGGCTTCCCGGCCCCGGCCCTGGCCCCACTACACTTCTCTTTCTTCTTTTGTTGCTGGGGTCTGTGGCTGCGGATATAACTGACGGCAACAGTGAACATCTAAAGCGGGAGCATTCGCTCATTAAGCCCTACCAAGGTGAAGCCCTTGGGGTGGGAATGAGTGAAGGGTGAGGGCATGAGTGAAGGGTGAGGGCGAGGCTGAACAGGGCTGGGGGAAGGCGTGCTCTTTCTCCTGAGCAGAGAATCTCTGTGGGTTTCCTGCCTCTTTTGGCGAGGCTATTCCTGGCGTCGCCTCTTAGCACCTGTCTCTGCCCACAGGGGTCGGTTCCAGCTCTATGCCCCTCTGGGACTTCCAGGGCAGCACTATGCTCACGAGCCAGTACGTACGTCTGACCCCTGACGAGCGCAGCAAAGAGGGCTCTATCTGGAACCACCAGGTGAGTGGTTCTCAAGAGGCTAGGCGTACTGTTCAGTCGGCTGCTAGTCCCTGCCTCCCAAGCAGCTGAGACCCGAGCTTGGTTTATGGGTTTGTACCTCCGTCCCTGGCCTTTTCCCCATCTTGGTCACACCTACCAATAATGAGAGGCGATGGGTATTGTGTACTTACTATGTGTCAGGAGCTGCGCTTGACACTTTACGTCCTCCTCACTTCCTTCAAAAGCCGTACGAGATAAGTCATGTTACCTCCATTTTACCCACTAAAAAGCTAAGACTCAGGTTTGAAAGTGCCTTACCCAAAGTTACATAGCCAGAAAGTAGTGGAACTGTCAGGCTGTCTGACTTGAATCCCCTCAATAGTGGGAAGAACCGAGCTAACTGGATCTTTATTGGATGTTTTGCTGTGTGTTAGGTACTGACCTTGCCATGCCTTCTTGCATTTAATATTCTTTTTCCTTTTTTTGAGACGGAGTCTCGCTCTGTCGCCAGGCTAGAGTGTAGTGGTGAGATCCGGCCCACTGCGGCCTCTGCCTCCCGGATTCAGGTGATTCTCCTGCCACAGCATCCCGAGTAGCTGGGACTACAGGCGCGCGCCATCACACCCAGCTAATTTTTGTATTTTTAGTAGAAATAGTGTTTCACCATGTTGGCCAGGATGGTCTCCATCTCTTGATCTCGTGATCTGCCCGCGTCGGCCTCCCAAAGTGCTGGGATTACAGGCTGAGCTGCCACGCCCAGCTGCATTTAATTTTCAAACAAGCTGTTTGAAAAAGATGGCTTTCATGACTATGCAAAGATAACACAGCTAGCGAATGGCATAAACAGTATTTAAACTCTGATCTGTCTGATCTCTAAGCCCAGCAATTCACTCGATGTACTTGACACTCTCTGCCTGGACAGTGGAGGAACCCCTTAGAACCCTTTTCCCAGTGCTTGGTTGAGGATCTTGTCATCAGTGGTGTGGAAGAACAACCTGTGGGTAGTTTTAGTGTCTGTGTCCTTTGCCCTGGAGTATGTAGTATGTGAACAGTGGCCAACGACAGCTGCTACACAGACTCCACACTGAGGCAGTCAAGATGAGGAAAAGGGGGAAAGAAGAATAATTTGGGACTGGGTTACAGCTTGGAGCGGGACCTGCTCCTGTCCCAGCTTGCGTGATCTCAACTCTTCCCACGGCTTAAGCTGTTGGCCAGTGTTCTAGTTTTCTTTTATCACCCTGCTCTCTGGTCCCTGCTGGTTGACTTTGTTGTTTTGTTCTGGGAACCCACACTGTCCTTGTGTTGCCTGGTCTGCCCGTCCAGCTCCTCCTCTTCCTGCCCTTTGCCTCTACACTGCTGTTAGTGGCATCTGGGGTTACTTTCTTCAGCTTTCACTCTGATCCTCAGAGCCTGGGGTCCTCTCTGAAAGAGTAAGCATGCATTATGTCTGCACAATCTGGCCCCTGGTGCATCTCCAGTCATTCTCTCTGTTAATTTTGTTCCAGCCTTCCTGGCTGTCGTTTTGCCTCAGCACCTTTGCACCTGTTGTTCCCTCTGTCTGGGACACTGCCTCCCGGCTCCTCATGTCTGCTTGGTTCCTTCTCATCTGTTAAGTCTCAGTTCAAGTGCCACCCACTCAGACAGTTCTTCATTAACCACTTTATCTCCCCCGAGTACATTCTGTCATATTATTCTGTCTTAGGGCTTTCAGATATTTTAAAGAAATGATAATGCAGCCTTATATTTTTCATGGAAATAAGTTCAGTATAGCATTACATTTTTTTTTCTTTTTTTCTTTTTTTTTTGAGATGGAGTTTCGCTCTTGTTACCCAGGCTGGAGTGCAATGGCGCGATCTGGGCTCACCGCAACCTCCGCCTCCTGGGTTCAGGCAATTCTCCTGCCTCAGCCTCCTGAGTAGCTGGGATTACAGGCACGTGCCACCATGCCCAGCTAATTTTTTTGTATTTTTAGTAGAGACAGGGTTTCACCATGTTGACCTGGATGGTCTCGATTTCTTGACCTCGTGATCCACCCGCCTCGGCCTCCCAAAGTGCTGGGATTACTCATGCCTCCCAAAATGCTGAACTCATGCACGGCCTGAGTTCAGATCTTCTACAGCCTTTCTCATATTTTTGTCTGCTCGCTTTTATTCATTGCTAAGAGAGCTGTACCCTGTGTGGTGGCTGATGGCTATAATCCTAGCACTTTGGAAGGCTGAGGTGGGTGGATCACAAGGTCAGGAGATTGAGACCATCCTGGCCAACACGGTGAAACCCCGTCTCTACTAAAAATACAAAAAGTTAGTTGGCCATGGTGGCTTGTGCCTATAGTCCCAGTTACTCATGAGGCTAAGACAGGAGAATCACTTGAACCCAGGAGGTGGAGGCTACAGTGAGCTGAGATCACGCCACTGCACTCCAGCCTGGATGATGGAGAGAGAAGACTCTGTCTCAAAAAAATTTAAAAAAAGAGGTTTGTTAAAAATTTCTCTGTGTGGCTAGGCAAGGTAACGTGTCTGTAAGTCTTAGCTACTGGGGAGGCTGAGGCGGGAGGATAGCTTGAGCCCAGGAGTTCAAAAACAGCCCGAGCAACATAGTAAGATCCCATCTCAAAAAAAAAAAGTGTTAAAAACATTTCTTTATATGGATTTGTCTGTATCTTTGTAGTTTGTTGGTTTCTGTTTTATATGTTTTGAGGCCAAAGAATTAGGTACATACAAAAACTTAGATTTATCTATCTCTGGGTAAATGGAATCTTTTATTATTAAGAACCCCACCAGGGTAGATGGCATTCCAACCAGTCCTTTCACTTGGAGACTCTTTTCCTTTGTTCCTTTGATCAAGTCAGCACACACCTTTTCCAGGGATTTTATGTTGCAGCTCATTGGGGTGATTCAGATTCGGTGAATTGTCACCTCTGGCTCCATGGGTGTTTTGCCAGTATCTTTAAAGTCATGGGTAGGCCGGGTGTGGTGGCTCACGCTTGTAATCCCAGCACTTTGAGAGGCCAAGGCAGGTGGATTACCTGAGGTCAGGAGTTCAAGACCAGCCTGACCAATATGGTGAAACCCTGTCTCTATTAAAAATAACAAAAATATGGCCAGGTGGGATGGCTCACACCTGTAATCCTAACACTTTGGGAGGCCGAGGCTGGCAGATCACGAGGTCAGAAGATCAAGACCATCCTGGCCAACATGGTGAAATCCTGTCTCTACTAAAAATACAAAAATTAGCTGGTGTGGTGGCGTGCATGTAGTCCCAGCTGCTTGGGAGGCTGAGGCAGGGGAATCGCTTGAACCCAGGAGGCAGAGGTTGCAGTGAGCCAAGATCACATCACTGCACTTAGGCCTGGTGACAGATCGAGACTCCGTCTAAATTAAAAAAAAAAAAAAAAATTACAGCCACACTTGTAGTCCAGCTACTCAGGAGGCTGAGCCAGGAGAATTGTTTGAACCTGGGAGGCAGAGGTGGCAGTGAGCTGAGATTGTGCCCCTGTACTCTAGCCTGGGTGACAGAGCGAGACTCTGTCTCAAAAACAAAATAATAAAAATAAAATAAATAAATGCCGTGGCTACTGTGAGGCTTCCTGACCAACTTGTTCCTCAGCCAGATAAACAGTGGTGAGCCAAGAGCAGTCGCAGGCGGACCACAGCTCCACACCACCTGCAACTGTGTCTTCCTCAAAGAGCAGAAGTTTGCTTCTGGTTAGTGTTTGCATAATATATTTTTTTCTGTCCTTTTACTTTTTCCCATTTCTTAATGTTTTAAGAGTTTTTTCTTACAAATGGCATATGACTGGCCTGGCATGGTGGCTCACGCCCGTAATCCCAGCACTCTGGAAGGCCAAGGCAGGCAGATCACCTGAGGTTGGGAGTTCTAGACCAGCCTGACCAACGTGGTGAAACCCCATCTCAAAAAAAAAATAAATAAATAAATAAAAATAAAAATAAATGGCATATGACTATGCTTTGGGGGGCTTTGTTTTTATTGTTGTACATGCATATAACATAAAATTTACTATTGTAACCTTTTTCATGGTTAAATCCATCAATTTATGAAACTGTTTTCTTCAGTAGGCTATACGTTGACATTGAAACAGTGGCTTTTTTTTTTGAGATGGAGTCTCGTTCTGTTGCCCAGTCTGGAGTGCAGTGGCGCTATCTCGGCTCACTGCATCCTCCACCTCCTGGGTTCAAGTGATTCTCTTGCCTCAGCCTCCCGAGTAGCTGGGACTATAGGCACATGCCACCACACCTGGCCAATTTTTTGTATTTTTAGTAGATAGGGTTTCACCATGTCAGCCAGGATGGTCTTGATCTCCTGACCTTGTGATCTACCCACCTCAGCATACCAAAGTGCTGAGATTACAGACGTGAGCCACTGGGCCCTGCCTTTTTTGTTTTTTTCCCCGGAGACGAGGGTCTTAGTCACCTAGGCTGGAATGCAATGGTGTGATCACAGCTCACTGCAGCCTTGGTCTCCTGGCGTCATCCTCCCACCTTAGCCTCCTGAGTAGCTCGGACTACAGGCACACACCACCATGCCTGGCTAATTTTTTTTTTCTTTTTGGTAGAAGTGGAGTTTTGCCATGTTGCCTAGCCTGGTCTTGAACCTGGGCTGAAGCAGTCCTCCTACCTTGGCCTCTCAGAGTGCTGGGATTACAGGCATGAGCCAACACACCCAGCCCAACAATGGCATTTAAAAGATGTAATGGCTACCTAAAAAATGTTTTGCCTGTTGTACTTATGTGTCTATACATGCAAGAAAATTAAATTTCTCAAAGTATTTTTCTTTTTTTTTTTTTTTTTTTTTGAGACAGGGTCTCACTCTGTTGCCCAAGCTGGAGTGCAGTGGTGCTATCTCAGCTCACTGCAACCTCCGCCTCCCGGGTTCAAGTGATTCTCCTGTGTCAGCCTCCCTGGTGGCTGGTACTGCAGGCACCTGTCACCGTGCCCGGCTAAGTTTGTATTTTTAGTAGAGACAAGATTTCATCATGTTGGCCAGGCCGGTCTCAAATTCTTGACCTCAGATGATCCACCTGCCTCGGCCTCTCAAAGTGCTGGGATTACAGGTGTGAGCCACTGAACCTGGCCAAACTTCTCAAATATTTCTATTGTAAAATGTATGTAACAAACTGTACCATTTTAACCAGTTTTTTTGTTTTTTTTTTTAAGATGGGGTTTCACCATGTTGGTCAGGCTGGTCTTGAACTCCCAACCTCAGGTGATCCTTGGCCTCCAAAGTGCTTGGATTACAGGTGTGAGCCACCACGCCTGGCTTAACCAGTTTTTAAAATTAAAAAATATATATTTTTAAAGACAGGGTCTTGCTCTGTTACCCAGGCAGTGCCACGATCCTAGCTCATTGCAGCCTGAAACTCCTGGACTCTAGTGATCCTCCTGCTTCAGCCTCCTAAGTAGCTGGGATTACAGGCATGTGCTACTTACTGTGCCTGGCTAATTTTTTTTTCAATTTTTTGTAGAGATGGGGGTCTCACTATGCTGCTCGGGCTGGTCTCGAACTCCTGGCCTCAAGCAATCCTTCTGCCTTGGCCTCCCAAAGTGCTGGGATTACAGGCATGAGCTACTGCGCCTGGCCCATTTTAACCATTTTTAAGTGCACAGGTCGGTGGCATTAAGTGCCTTCATATTGCTGTGTAGCCATTACCACCATCCATTTCTAGAACTCTTTCATCATCCCAACTGAAACTCTACCCATTTAACAGTAACTCCCATCCCCTTAGTCCCTGGCAACCACCATTCTACCTCATCTCTATAAATTTGACTATTCTAGGCATCTCATATAAATGGAGGCATACAATATTTGTCCTCTTTGACTTATTTACTTAGCATATCTCAGGCTTCCTCCATACTGTAGTACGTCGTAGTATGTATCAGTACTGCATTCCTTTTTGTCGTTGAGTAATATTCCTTGTGTGTGTGTGTGTATGTGTGTGTCTAGACCATATTCTGTGTATTTATTCATCTGTTCATAATGGGCACTTGGGTTGTTTCCATCTTTTGCCATTGTGAATAATGCTTCTCTGAACATTGGTATACAAGTATCTCTTTGCATCCTACTTTCAGTATATAACCAGGAAGTAGAATCCCTGGCTCATATAGTCATTCTAATTTTAACTTTTTGAGGACTACCAAACTGTTTCCTTTCCTTTCCCTTTCCCTTCCTTTTTTGAGACAGAGGCTTGCTCTGTCTCCAGGCTGGAGTGCAGTGGCGCGATCTTGGCTCAATGCAACCTCCACCTCCTGGGCTCAAGCAATTCTCCTGCCTCAGGCTCCTGAGTAGCTACGATTATGGGCACACACCACCATACCCAGCTAATTTTTATATTTTTAGTAGAGATGGGTTTTCACCATGTTGACCAGGATGGTCTCGATCTCTTGACCTTGTTTCCACCTAGCTTGGCCTCCCAAAGTGCTGGGATTACAGGCGTGAGCCACCGCGTCTGCCGCCTACCAAACTGTTTTCTGTAGCAACTGCACCATTTTACATTCCAATTAGCAATGTGCAAGGATTCAAATTTCTCCACATCTTTGCCAACGTTTGTTTTATTTATTTATTTATTTATTTAGAGATGGGACTCTCGCTCTGTCACCCAGGCTAGAGTGCAGTGGCGCAATCTCAGCTCACCATAACTTCTGCCTCTGGGATTCAAGTGATTCTCCTGCCTCAGCCTCCCAAGTGGCTGGGATTACAGGCACATGCCACCATGCCCGGTTAACTTTTGTGTTTTTAGTAGAGACGTGGTTTCACTGTGTTTGCCAGGCTTGTCTCAAACTCCTGACCTCATGATCTGCCTACCTCAGCCTCCCTAAGTGCTGGGATTACAGGCGTGAGCCACCATGCCTGGCTATTTATTTTTAAAATAATAGCCATTCCAGGCTGGACGTGGTGGCTCACGCCTGTAATCCCAGCACTTTGGGAGGCCGAGGTGGGTGGATCGCCTGAGCTGAGGAGTTTGAATCCACCCTGGTCAGCATGGTGAAACTCCGTCTCTACTAAAATACAAAAAATTAGTCAGGCATGGTGGCATGTGCCTATAATCCCAGCTACTCGGGAGGCTGAGGCAGGAGAATCACTTGAGCCCAGGAGGCGAAGGTTGCAGTGAGCCAAGATCGTGCCACTGCAGTCCAGCTTGGGTGACAGAGATTAAAATAACAATAATAGCCCAGGTGCGATGGCTCATGCCTGTAGTAATCCCAGCACTTTGGGAGGCTGAGGCAGGTGGATCAACCGGCCAGGTTTTAGCTCTTTAGATCTCTGATCCTGTATATACTGTTGTTACTATTTTTTTTTTTATTATTTGAAACGGAGTTTCACTCTTGTTACCCAGGCTGGAGTGCAATGGCACGATCTCGGCTCACTGCAACCTCTGCCTCCTGGGTTCAAGCAATTCTCCTGCCTCAGCCTCCCGAGTAGCTGGGACTACAGGCATGCGCCACCATGCCCAGCTAATTTTTGTATTTTTAGTAGAGACGGGGTTTCACCTTGTTGACCAGGATGGTCTCGATCTCCTGACCTCGTGATCCACCCGCCTTGGCCTCCCAAAGTGCTGGGATTATAGGCGTGAGCCACTGTGCCCGGCCTGTTGTTACTATTTTTTATAGAGATGGGGTCTTGCTATGTTGCTCAGGCTGGTCTTGAACTCCTAGGCTCAAGCACGTTGGCTTCCCAAAGTGCTGGGACTACAGGTGTGAGCCACCACGCCTGGCCTCTTTACTTTTCAAATTGAACTTTTTATTTTGACATAATTATAGATTCACATGCAGTTGTAGGAAATAATACCGAGACCCTAGGTGCCCTTAGGTTTTGTTTTTTATTTAGCATTTAATCCATTTACATTTAATGAAATGTAGAGTGCAGTGGCTCAATCTCAGCTCACCACAACTTCCGTCTCCTGGATTCAGGTGAAATAGTGATACATGTGGGTTTAGTCTGTTGTCTTATTCCTTATATTCAAATTGCCTATTCTCTGTTCATTTTTTTCTCTAGTCTTGACTTCTTTTAGGTTAACTTTTTTTATCCTGTTTTTCTTCTTCTGCTAGCTTGAAAGTTGTATGCTCTTTTCTCAATTTTAAGTGGTCACTGCAGAGTTTAAAGCAGGCATTCATGTTTATCAAAGTCTAATGATAATGTACACTTTACCTTCTTCCTGGACAGTGCAAGGATCTTAGCACACTTTAACTCCATTTATTGTTGTCGTTTATCTTAATTATTGTTTTAAGTCATACAACCCATTGTTTTATGCAGTCAGGTATTTAGATTTTCACCCTCATATTCTCTGTATTTGTTGTTCTTCATTTCTTCTGGAATCTGACTTTACATCTGGATGGGGATCTTTTATTTTCTCCGTGAAGAGTGAAAGTGTGAGTCTGCTAATGAATTCTTTTGGTTTTTGTTTACTTGTTTGTCTCAGAATATCTCAGTTTTACCTTCATTCTTGAAGGATACGTTTGCTGAGTATAGGATCTCATACTGGCTGTTATCTTCCTTTATCTCCAAACGTATCAGTCAGCTGTCTTCTTGCTCCCACTGTTTCTGTTGGGAAGTCAATTATCAGGCTAATTATTGCTCCTTTGAGGGTAATCTCTTTTTTCCCTCTGGTTGCTTTTCTTTTAAGATTATCTGTTTTTTTTGTTTGTTTGAGACAGAGTCTTACTCTGTCACCCATGCTGGAGTACAGTGGTGCAATCTTGGCTCACTGCAGCATCCACCCCCCCAACCCCCCACAGATTCAAACATTTCTCCTAGCTGGGATTACAGGCACACACCGTCACACCTGGCTAGTTGTTGTATTTTTAGTAGAGATGGGGTTTTACCGTGTTGGCCAGGCTGGTCTCAACTTCAAGTGATCCACCCGCTGCGGCCTCCCAGAGTGCTGGGGTTACAGGCACGAGCCACTGCACCTGTCCAAGATGGCTTGTTTTTCAGGGGAACAACAGACACTCCAGACTAACCAGAAGGGGGAGGATGTGGGTTAAAAAACTACCTATTCGGTAGCCAGGTGTGGCAGCGCATGCTTGTAATCCCAGCTACTGGAGGCTGAGGCAGGAGAATCGCTTGAACCCAGACGCTGGAGGTTGCAGTGAGCTGAGATCATGCCATTGCACTCCAGCCTGGGCAACAAAAGTGAAACTTTGTTTTAAAAAAAAATCTACCTATTGGGTACTATGCTCCCTGCCTGGGTGCAATATACCCATGTAACTAACTTGTACATGTAGCCCCTGTATCTAAAATAAAAGTTGAAAAGAAGAAAATACTTTTGTGGTGCACATTCTCAGGATTGCCTGGAGCTGTGTCACAGGAAAAAAAAAATTAGAAAAAAATACTTTTGGCCAGGCACAGTGGGTCATGCCTGTAATCCCAGCACTTTGGGAGGCCGAGGTGGGCAGGTCACAAGGTCAGGAATTCAAGACCAACCTGGCCAATATTGTGAAACCCTATCTCTACTAAAAATACAAAAATTAGCTGGGCATGGTGGCGGACACCTGTAATCCCTGCTACTCGGGAGACTGAGGCAGGAGAATTGCTTGAACCCAGGAGATGGAGCTTGCAGTGAGCCGAGATCGCGCCACTGCACTCTAGCCTGGTGACAGAGAGAGACTCTGTCTCAAAAAAAAAAAAAAATACTTTCATGTTAAAAAAATTACCTGTTTTTCTTTGTTTTCTCTATCCCTCCCTTCTTTTTTTGTGCCTAAGTATGGTTTTCTTTTTAGTCAACTCCTTTGGTCCTACGACTTTTAAAGTTGTGGCGTGTCTTTGAATCAGTTTTAGTAAGTGCTTAGACATCTTTAAATATTCCTTTGCCCTGTTCTCTCACATCTCATTCTGGAATCCCAATTATATGAGTCTTAGCCTCTCTCACTGTTTCTTCTTTCTTACCCACAATTCTATATCTGCTAGTCTGTTCTCCCTGCTTCATTCTGGGTGTTTTTATCAGACTGGCCTTGAGTTCACTAATTCTCTGTTCAGCTGTTTTTAATCTGTTGTTAAACCTATCCATTATGCTGTTCATTTTAGTTATATTTTTTAGTCTGGAATATTTTCAGTGCAATTTTTTTAAAAAATTCAGTTATCTGCCAAAATTAACAACCTTTTATCTTCTTGAATATATCTAGGTATTTGCAAGTATAATATCTAAGGTTCTTGTTGGTCTGTTTTCTTTTTTGTTTTTTTCTTCTTTTCTTTTTCTGTTTCCTTATGTCTTCATATTTTGTCTCTTTGTGTTCCTAGTTATGATTGTGTGCTAGATACTGCATTTGCACAATTGTTTGTAGAAAAATTTGTGCCCTGAGTGAGTCACCTTAGTCTGATTCCAGAGATTGAGAGGACCCAGAGCTGCGCCACAGTCCCTGGGTGCCTGGGAGTGTCTTTCTAGTTACTTTTTTTTTTTTTTGGAGATGGAGTTTTGCTCTTGTTGCCCAGGCTGGAGTGCAATGGTGTGATCTTGGCTCACCACAACCTCTGCCTCCCATGTTCAAGTGATTCTCCTGCTTCAGTCTCCCTAGTAGCTGGAATTACAGGCATGCACCAGACCATGCCTGGCTAATTTTGTGTTTTTAGTAGAGACAGGGTTTCTCCGTGTTGGTCAGGCTGGTCTGGAACTCCCAACCTCAGGTGATCTGCCCTCCTCAGCCTCCTAAACTGCTGGGATTACAGGTGTGAGGTACCGTGCCCAGCCTCTAGTTACTGTTACTCTTGGGTTGCAGTTTTCATGCAAACCCAACCCAAAGCAAGGCCCTCCATTGCCCTCAGCAGGTCTTGGACTTAGACTCCTTGTCCCTCTATCCTTGGAAGCTAATTCTCATCACTTCTCAGTTGCTTCCTCTAGAATCTGCAAATGTTCTGAAACCTATGAACTGTCAAGACCTGGGAAGACTGTGATGTTCCACTACTTGCAGGCCGTCCTTCAGGTCCTTGCTAGCTCTGTGCTCTCAGGGACTCAGCCTAGGTTTTGTTATCTGGGTTCCTGGTGCCCAGAGTGGGAGCAGTGAGTCTGGGGCATCAGCAAATATGTGAACCAGATTGCTCACATTGGGATATAGTGTTTTTTGTTTTTTATTTGAGTTTTTTGTGATCACAGAAGTCATATGTTTATTATATGTTATTCAAACATGGTAAACAGTCACCATAGTCCCCCTCCCAGAATTACCCATCATTAATACTGGTTCATGTTCCTTTAATTCTGTGTTCATTTCTCTTCATCCTCATCTGTGTTGGATGTTAATGGTCTTTTTAACAGTTGCCAGTCTGACAGGTCAACATCTTGTTTGCATTTGCCTTTCTGATGGGTCTTCGTTTAATCACTTGCTTGCATACCCATCTGCAAACTTCCCTAAAGTAGATTCTTGTCACCGTGTGTGTTGACACCTTAGTTTTCACAAGCGACTTCCTGGTGGGTAAGGCCAGGCTTTCTCCCTTGCTGCAAGCAATGCCCATCCCTGCCCCAGCTCACATGGTGGTGCCTCTGAGCCCCAGAGCATGACCCTGACCAGCTGTCATCCCCAGTGCTGGTTCCACACTTAGGCCAGGCTTGGGAGGTGAACCGGTGAGGGGCTGGGTTTTGGAGCCAGCCAGACCTGGGCTTGAGGCCCAGCAGCACTGACCCGGCCTGATTTTCCTCACTTGGGAAGGTTGGCTAGCAGAGTAGGCAGTGGATGTGGGTGACTAGAAAGGGGCTGGTACAATTTATATGAAAGGCCTGCAGGCCTTTGGGAAATACCAAAGCCAGAGCAGAGCTCTCGGAGTCAGAAAGTCCTGGGCGTGAATCTAGACAGTTGAGCTGCTGTGGACAAGTTGTTATACCTCTGAATTTTTTTTTTTTTTCCTGTAAACTTTGTTGCTCAAATAGGAGTAGTAACCTCTGCACAAGGTTCCAGGGCAAGAGCAGCGGGGATAGAAAGGAAATGGCTAACAGGTTTGACTGGTAATTAGGGTGAACAGTGTGGCAGCCACCTGCTCAGGAGCAGCCTGGGACCTGCAGGGCGGGGTCTGGGCCTCAGGCAGCCTTGGGACACTGTGGCCTCCCCCACCTCACCTGGGGCCCAGCAGTCTCTTCCCTTCACGCTGAGAACATTTAGGGGTCTGTGGTCAGTGGCACTTGTGGTCCTGTGCCAAGGAGTGCCCAGTCTTAGCTGGGGAGGGAAGAAAGGTCTGTGGAGCAGGGGCTGTGCTGGGTTGCCTCCAGCTTGCTGAAAGGCCCCTGGGAGCTCTGAGCGGCCCTTTCTGCTCTCCCTCTAGCCTTGCTTCCTCAAGGACTGGGAGATGCACGTGCACTTCAAAGTCCACGGCACGGGGAAGAAGAATCTCCATGGAGACGGCATCGCCTTGTGGTACACCCGGGACCGCCTTGTGCCAGGTGGGCCAGCACTCACTCAGCTGGGCCCTGCTGGGCCCCAGGCTGGGGGTGGGTAGGGGCATGACTGCTGGCACCCCAGGGAGGTGGGGTGGGGCTGCCTGTGGCTTGTGGGGCCCAGCATCTCCACTCCACATTCTTCTGTTAGGAAACTGCTGCTCCTGTGGATAAAGCCCTGCGCCTCCGAAAGGAGCCTGGCTCTGGAAGGATGGCCGCTGAGGGGAGAGGAACAGCTGGGTCCTGCAGCTCAGCCCTACACCCTTGTTGGCCTGGTTTTACCATTTTAAATGGTTGTTGTAAAAAAGCCAAAACATGAGGACTGTGCAGCTGCGACTGTGTGTGGCCCACAGACCCCGAGTAGTCTCCTCGGTGGCCCTTCACAGGCTGTTTGCTGCCCCTGGTATAGAGCCTCCTGGGTAGGGGTCTCTCCTGTGGCTCACCGCTTTTTGTAGGCCGGGTACCCCCTTGTCCCCTGCCTCAGTCCCCTCACAGTTCAGCCTTCAAACTTGAGTCCTCCGTGTCATGCACTTGACCCCACTTCTGCCTCAGCTTTCTCCTTTCGTGGTCCCTTCTCTCTGGGTGAATGACTGATGGGTTGGGCTCTCATGCCTTCACCTACGTTGGCATTGTTTGCCCTTTAGGTATCCATGGGACAGCTCCCATTTCTCCCATTGCGAGAGCATCTCTTTGTACTTATAGGGCCTGTGTTTGGAAGCAAAGATAACTTCCATGGCTTAGCCATCTTCCTGGACACCTACCCCAATGATGAGACCACCGAGGTAGGCCCCTGCTCTCTCCTGCTGAGCAGGAAAGGAAGGACTGGACAGTCGTCTGGAGGAAGGGGGCCTGGGAATTCTGTGGTCCTGGCATAAGAGGAGCCTCCAAGGGTTGGGGTGGTGGGTGCCCCCGCTTGCTCCACAGGCTGGGCTGGTCGTGGAGTAACCGGTGTCTTGGTCCCAGCGCGTGTTCCCGTACATCTCGGTGATGGTGAACAATGGCTCCCTGTCCTACGACCACAGCAAGGATGGGCGCTGGACTGAGCTGGCGGGCTGCACAGCTGACTTCCGCAACCGAGATCACGATACCTTCCTGGCTGTGCGCTACTCCCGGGGCCGTCTGACGGTGAGCAGTCTGGGTGGTGGGAGCGGCAGCCGGTGGACCTGTGCCGGTGCCCCTGTGCCGGTGCCCCAGAGGCTCAGGAGGGCAGGCTGCTGTCCTGCAGGGTGCTTAATGTGCTGGGCCCCGCAGGTGATGACCGACCTGGAGGACAAGAACGAGTGGAAGAACTGCATTGACATCACAGGAGTGCGCCTGCCCACCGGCTACTACTTCGGGGCCTCTGCCGGCACCGGCGACCTGTCTGGTGAGTAGCCGGGCCAGGCGTTGGTTCCCAGCCCGACTCACCCTGAGGGACTGGGAGCTTTCAGTGCAGTTGCTTGCCTTCCTTCATTTAGTTTCTGGCCTCCTCTTCCCTTTGTCTGTAAATATTGTCCTGTCCAGGCCTCAGTCCTTGAACAGTTCCTTAGTGACCTTCCCCATCCACAGGAGGCAGCAGGTCAGTTAGATTCGGGTGATGCAGATTCCCAGATTTATCTCCAGCCCAGACTGCTCCAGACCTGCACTCCGCCTCAACCTCAGCCCTTGTGCCCGTAGTTGAGGCCATGTCTTGCCCATCAGGATGTCAGTGGCACCTCTGTCCTTCTATTTGCTTGATGTCTTTCCAGACTCTTCTTTCCCTCACATGCCACCTTTAGTCCATCGACAGTCCCTGTGGCTTTATTTTCACAGTATGTCCCACCACTTCCCATCCCTCCCTGACTACCTGGCGGCTTCAGGCCACCATTGTCTCTCACAGGAGCCTCCCAAGTGGTCGCCTCCTTCACCAGCCCCCAACAGTCTCCCCTGAGCACAGCAGCCAAGTGATCGCATTAAGCTCGTGTGAGGCTTCCCGCTGCTCTGCTCAGACCTCTGCAGCGACCGCAAGGGCCTCTGTGCCAGCCCTGCCACCTCTGGCTCCTCACCCACTGCTCCCCCTGCCTACTGCAGCTTCCAGTTGCTCCCTGGATCACACGTGCCCTCCTGCCCTGGCTGTTTCACCCTTGTCTCCTAGGGCCTTGCTCTGATGTCACCTCCTCAGTGCGGCCGTCCCTGATTCCCTCATGGAACATTGAGCCCCCGGCCGTAGTCCCTAGCCGCTTCCCATCACCTTGGCCGCTTGCTTTTCCTTTTCTTTTTTTCAAGGCGGAGACTCACTCTGTTGCTGGTGCAGTGGTGCCGTCTCGGCGATTTTTCTTCTTAACATTTACCATCTTTGAATCTACCGAGTAATGGATTTTATTGTCTCGGGCCCTCCTGCCCAGTTATAAGCTCTATAAAATCAGAAATGACTCTTGTTTGGCCCAGGATGGGTGCTCAGTGAGCACTGGGGTGCCTCCAGCCTGCTCAGGCCTCGCTGGTCACCAGGCGGTGGCCCTTGGCTGTGGTTCTTGGTCTCTCTTTGGGTTCCTGAGCAGGTACCAGGCCCAGGGTTAGCTCCTGATCAGAACTGGCACTAGACATGGGGGGCCTGACATGGGTGGTTTATCCTAAGGATGACCCATTCCAGGACCTGTAGTCTGCCCACTGCCCAGGAGCCTCCCCTCTCACGATGGAAGTGCTTGGGTCCACTCAGACCCCAGAACATCCATTGTTTGGGGGGTTTTTCAGTCATATACCCAGCAGAAGAGAGAATGGTCTAGTAAGCTGTCAAACAGATTTCATAATTTCCAGCTGTGCCTGGCCGGTTCCCCCTCTTGCCTCCGAGTTACCTGGAACTTCATCAGACTGTTTTGGCACATGTCTCCAGAGGGTTCTTGATAGGAGCAGAGCTGTGGCCGGTGGCTGCTCTCACAGCTGTTGGGAGAGCCCAGCACAGAGTGGCAGAGGCGCCATGAGGGGAGCCATGTCTGACCGCTGGTCAGGGGTCATCAGTGCCAGGCACCTTATGGGTGATGTCACCTGATGTATCTTTAGGCAGATAGCAGTCTCGTTCCCTTTTTACTCAACCATTGGGAGTTTGAGAACTGGAGGGATTTTTCTAAAATACGAGCAGGAAGCAGCACAGCCCAGGTGGCTGGAACCTGACCCCCAGGCTGATCCGTGTCCCGCAGGGCTGCTCGCTGTCTTCAGAGGCTGTGCACGCTCAGCTGTCACACTGCATGCCTGGCTGAGCTCTTGCTCAGTAGGTCCTTCCCCTTGGCTCCAGAGATTCCTGTTCCTTAAACATAGCCTTTCCTCCGATTCCAGTCCTAGGCTAACCAGGACCCATGTGTTGGCTTTGAGCCTTAACCTCCTTATCTCTACAGTGGAGTGATCCATCAGTGTCAAGCTGGGGCTCTTTCCTGCCCATGCTGTTGGGCAGAGCCTTTCGCCAGTCTCCTCAGGCACAGCCACTGACCTGCATTAAGCTCAGGCCCTTAGCTGGTTGCTGAGTTGTCACAGAGCCCCTGCAGCCTGTATGTGGGGCTCTGTGACAAGAATGCCTGGTGGCTTCTGTCCTTGGGAAGCTTAGGCTTCGCAACTAGTCACAGAGTGACTACTGGTTCTTACCGGGTCGTTTTTTGAGCATGTGCTCTGCAGGCAAGCCTTCTTCTGTGTGGTGTAGACGTTCTCATGGTAACCACACAGATGGAGATCATCACTCCTCCTCTACACGTGAGGAAACTGAACCTCAAAAAGGGTAGCATTTAACCTCAAAGAGGGTAAACCCCAGGATTTAGACCCAGGTGATTCTGCTTGTAAAGCCTTGCTGTTTTCTCTCCACTCTGCCTCCTCCCAGTGTTTTATTGCTGGGGGCTAGAAGGATCTGGGAAGAAAACTGGCTCTAGATGAACAGAGCAGTGCTGTCTCTGGGGGCCTGGCCAGTTTACTGGCCTGGGCAGCAGCTTCCCTTGGGGGAAGGGCTTAGGCCACATGCCCTGAGGCTGGCTTCAGGCTATCATAGCTTTCTTCTTGGTCCTCCAGACAATCATGACATCATCTCCATGAAAGTGTTCCAGCTGATGGTGGAGCACACGCCTGACGAGGAAAACATTGACTGGACCAAGATTGAGCCCAGCGTCAATTTCCTCAAGTCACCCAAAGGTGCGTGTCCACAGCCCCTCCCTGCCTGGGCCTGGCCCAGAATGGGGTGAGGCCGGCCAAGTGAGTCTTGTGGTCCAGTTGTGGTTGTGGTCTGGGCTCTTGGATCAGCCCTGCCCTGGCAGGTGACACTGGCTGGCCCTGCCTGACCAGGCTTCTAGAGGGTTGGGTTTGGGTCACGTCAGTTCTGGCAAGTTTTTGAGTAAATGAATGAGGCAGACGAGAAGTCTTCAGAGAGTCAATCCCCTGAGGCTGATCAGCAAATGTGTGAGTGCTGGGCCAGCAACCTCCCTCACTAGGCACTGGGGCAGTGGCCAGCAGAGCAGGGGGCTGGGTACACTGTCCCACATGTCCCTTCTATGAGCTACCTGGAAGGAGGTTGTGCTGCTGGCCGAGGAGATGGATTCCCCAGGTTTCCTTAGCTAGGAGGAGGGAGAGACAGGATTGGAAATTGGGTTTCTACAGAACCCGAAGCCTGGGTTCTTCCCATGGTACTAATTAGCTACCCCTCTCCTCACAGAGTGAGCGTTGTGGTTGGAGGAATGAGGCACCTATGTGTGGAGAAGTCCACCCTGAGTACCACGGACGCATGCCTGGGGGTCTAGCCAGTGGCAGAGTGTGCGGCACAGGCTCTGTCCTAGCCCAGCCCTGGGTCCCCATGCCACATAGGCCATTTTGACTGCGTCTTTCTGCTTTTCAGGAGAAGCCAGGATCCAGTGTTTTATGTGACAATTCACTTGTTAAAGATTCAGATTATTTTGAAATGTTTTGGGGGCCACACAAGCCCTGCAACCTTTGGTCAGAGAGCTGCCAGCCGCTGGGTGCATTCAGAGGTGGCACCTGCCTTGCCCACCCAGCATCCCTGCAGCTGGCAAGGCAGGACAAACTCATTTTTAGATTCAATCCATTTGTTTCTTCAGATGTGACCAAAGCTTCCCTCTGTGCCTAGCCACGGGCTGGGTGATAGAGACACAGGGATCAGGCACATCCTGCCCCTAGGGCTCATTCTAGTGGCTGAGGGAGACGGAGCCGTGGGAGCCCCAAGGCTGAGTGGCTTTCCGGGGAAGCACCATCCCTAGGGACCTCCCAGTTCAGTCAGTGATGGCTGCTGCTGTCGCTGTGCAGAGCAGAGTCTGGGGCGAGAGTGGTCAGCAGGCCTGCCATTGGCCACATGTGCAGGAAGGGAGGATGGAGGTAGGTTTGTGGCTGGCAAGACGGTGCCATGCATGCTGCTGAGAGGCAGGGCCTGGGTGCAGGGAGGCCTGAGGAGACTGCACAGTGTGGAGTCGGGGGCCGCAGTCAGGGAGGGAGGCAGAGTGGCAGAAACAGGGCCCGGCCAGACCCCAGCTCCTCCACACATAGCCTGGAGAGCTTGGGAGAGTCAGTGCCTTCTCTCAGCCTGTACAAGGGAGAGCACCAGAGGGCCCCATCCCAGGATGGCTAGGACCTGTGAGACACCCTGTGTAGAGGAGACAGGCTGTGGGCTGGGGTGGAGTGCAGGATTCAAGTCCTGGGAGACCCCCTGGGGGGCTGCCAAGAGCATCCAGCTGTGGGCTGGGAGAGCCTGTGGCCAGGGCCACGTTGCTCCAGATAGGGTCCTCAGACCTCAGCGTGGCAGTGGGGCTTGGATACACAGCCTCCTGGGCCTCCGCATGTCCAGTCGGACTCAGGGGAGCCCAGGAGTCTGGTTTTAACCGGTTTCCTGCAGCAGAAGGTAGCCCAGACCTGAGTCGCTGGGGTCCTGGGTCCCAGTGGGCTTGGTCCTCTCTCTGCCTCGCCCTGCCATGGGGACTGCAGAGCTGGCTGGGATGGGCTTCACCTGACCTCTGCCCCTCCCCGCTGAGGGGGTGAGTGTGACTGGCCTGCGTGCCCTGGCTGGCTGTCCTGTCCCTGTCCCATCCCTGCTGCTGTCCTGCAGCCCCTGTGCTCCGGCAGCCTGTGCTACCATTTCAGCTCCCCCGTTTCTTCTTCCCCAGACAACGTAGATGATCCCACGGGGAACTTCCGCAGCGGGCCCCTCACGGGGTGGCGGGTGTTCCTGCTACTGCTGTGCGCGCTCCTGGGCATCGTCGTCTGTGCCGTGGTGGGGGCCGTGGTGTTCCAGAAGCGGCAGGAGCGGAACAAGCGCTTCTACTGAGGCACCACCAGCGGGGCCTGCACCTGGGCCCAGGAACCAATGTGAACTTTTTTTTTACTGGGAGTATAAAAGAACAACAAGATGACCTTATTTCTTAACTGTTTCAAATAAATGATTAAAGTATTTTCATACATTTTGCTTCTTGCCCAGCAGGGACAGGTGGCATGGCCAGGGCCCAGGGTCTGGCACCCCCACAGCTGGAGATGGAGGCTTTCCTGGGGCTGGCGTCTCAGGAGCAGGGGGTCTGTGCCTAGAGCTGGGCTGCAGCCCATGCAGGCAGCTGTTGAACACTGGAGGGCCCCCTGGACCACACTGGGGTGGGCCCCTGAGGACGTGGGGAAGTGATTTTGTTTTGTGGTGTGTGGCACGTGTCGTGGCAGATGAGGCCCAGGCTGGGAAACCCAGGCCTTCCTGTTCACCCTGAGCTGCTTCCTGAAGCAGATGCTCAAGCGAGGCTGCAGGGGTGGTGTGGTGGGGCCGAGTGTGACCGTTTGCTAAATAAAGTGAAATACCCAACCTCAGCTGTGTGACTGTCCTGAGGGTTTTCCTTTTTTTCTGCTGACTTCCAGCTGGCCAGTGCTTTAGAGCTTTCAGTTCGTTCACTCTGGCCTGCAGAGTCCTGGGAGGATGGGATCCCACATGCTCTGGGCCTCTGAGTAAAAGGATGGGTGGCAAGGGGCACCATGCAGAGGCTTGACTGGGCAGGTGAGTACATTGGCAGGGAACTCTTTGGAGCTCCGGGATGATGTGCAAGGGACTGGTGGGCAGGAGGATGGTGGGGGTGGTTGTGGTGGGCCCTTTGGGGCCCCTTGGGGACAAAGATGGTAATGGGGAGTGTGGAGGAAAGGTAGCAGCTGAAGGCAGGGCACCGCCCCTGGCAGCTTCCATAGTCCTCTCCCCCAGCTGTGACCTGCTGCTGCTGTCCAGCCTTCGTACTGTGGAGCAGCGTGTCCTGTCCCGTCCAGAGCCACCTCTCTGGCTCTGATCCCAACTCTGTCCCTCCTAGGAGACCTTGCTGAACTGATGATCTCGTCTTCCTCGTCCCCTTCCCACTCACAGTTCAGTTGCATTTGAGTCTCCCACCTGAAAAGCAAAAGCAAACCCTGCCTCCCTGCAGCAGCCAGGTTTTTGGTAATTAACACTATCAAATAGATTCTCTCTTTTTTTTTTTTTTGAGAAAGAGTCTCGCCCTGTTGCCCAGGCTGGTGTGAAGTGGCATGATCTCAGCTCACTGCAACCTCCGCCTCCCAGGTTTAAGCGATTCTCCTGCCTTGGCCTCCTGAGTAGCTGGGACTACAGGCACATGCCACCATGCCCAGCTGTTCTTGTAATTTTAGTAGAGACAGGGTTTCACCGTGTTAGCCAGGATGGTCTCGATCTGACCTCGTGATCTGCCTGCCTCGGTTTTCCAAGTGCTAGGATTACAGGCGTGAGCCACCACACTCGGCCTGAAATAGGTTCTCATTGCAAAAAATACAGAGGGACATGAAGTGAGAGTAAGGATTTTATCCTCAGTCTGTCATTCACCAGAGCTCTTCACTGGTCCACTGTCAGCGGCCTCTCGTGTCCTCTGTGTTTCTTTCTTCAGTACGTTAAACGTGGAGAGATTCCGCAGAGTGACTGCGAGGTTCCGGTTCATGCTTCCTTCACAGGTTTGGGAGCCTGTCCATGAAACCTTAAGAGTAATCATGATCCTCCTTATTGAAATATTTTATTGACATTTTTCCCAAAACAGTTTCTTTACTTGAAAAGGTAGCAGATTCTGTGTACATGATAGGCCCTGCTTTGGAGTGATTGAGACGCAGTAACTCGTTTCAACCACAACGCTCACCCGTTGGATGCTGGACGGCTTTTAGGCCAGGTGTGTAGGGCCGAGGCCTGGAGCCTGGAGCTCTCCATGGCAGCTACAACCACATCATTGGCACCACACTCACCAAACTTGACCTTTAATTTTTGGCTCTAACTTGGCCTTCCCCGAATTCCTGAATTATTAGGCAAATTGGTGTCCCGTACTAGATGGTTCTCAACCTTGACTACATATGGAGTTCCCCGGAGAACTGAAAAGAGCCTGCCTTGTTCTCCAGTTCTGGCTTAGTAAGTCAGGTAGAGCCGTGGCAAGGGCGGTTTGAAAAGCCCCTCTGGTGGTTTTAACAAGTACCCAGTCTTGAGCACAAGATGAAGTTAGGCCTCCTGCTGTGACAGCAGGTGTTAAAGTGATCACGCCAGTCTCTACTTGGCTGTCACGGTGGGCGCCCCTTTCCGTTGGAACATAGCCTTGTTGCACCCAAGAAAAGTCAATTGTTGCAAAATTCATACCTAGACACGCTTCCCTAGAATGATCAGTGTGTGTTCTTCACCCGCATTTCACCCACACAGGACCGTGATGCCATAATCTATGTTTTTGCCATGTGTGTTTAAAAATTTGAGGTATTTCATCATACAAAAGTTAAACGTGAATGTGTGGCTGTGGACCTGCTATGTGATGTGAGAAATGCCACTGACACACTCAGATCCCTCTGTCTCCTCCCACCAAAGGTGATTGCTGCAGAACCGGACTTTGTGTGTTTCTTAACTTTTTACCACAGGGATATGTATCTCTAAATACGTTGCATTGTTTTGCATTTCTGAAGACTAAGTGGTAGATGGGCACATTCCTCAACTTCTGCAATTCAACATTGTTGGTGAGTCTTTGGATTACATGTGGTTCAAGATGGGTGTTTCTTGCTGGCTGTGAGGTGTGAACAGACTCCAGTTTCTCCATTCTGCTACTGATTGGAGGTGGTTTGGGGCTTTTGCTCTGAGACATGATGCTGCTCTAAGCACTCGTGGATGTGTCTTTTTTTTTTTTTTTGATACGGAGTCTCTCTCCAACGCCAGGCTGGAGTGTAGTGGTGCAATCTCGGCTCACTGCAACCTCTGCCTCTCAGGTTGAAGCGATTCTCCTGCCTTAACCTCCTGGGTAGCTGGGATTACAGGCATGTGCCACCACACTCAACTAATTTTTATATTTTTGGAGACGGGGTTTCACCATGTTGGCCAGGATGGTCTTGATCTCTTGACCTTGTGATCCACCCACCTCAGCCTTCCAAAGTGCTGGGATTACAGGTGTGAGCCACCACTCCTGGCCCATTTTCAGTTTTACTAGAGAGTGCCTCACTGCTCTCCAAATCGGGCCATGACCACAGTGGGGTGGCACCTGCAGAGATCCCCTCTGCCCCTCAGCACCTGATGTAGTCAGTGCTTTTCTTTCCTTTTTTTTTTGAGACAGGAGTCTCACCCTGTCGCCCAGGCTGGAGTGCAATGGCGTGATCTCGGCTCACTGCAACCTCCACTTCCTGGGTTTGAGCAAGTCTTCTGCCTCAGCCTCCCAAGTAGCTGGGATTACAGGTGCCCTCCACCACACCCAGCTAATTTTTTCTATCTTTAGTAGAGATGGGATTTCACCATGTTGGCCAGACTGGTCTCGAACTCCTGACCTCAGGTGATCCACCGGCCTCAGCCTCCCAAAGTGCTGGGATTACAGGCATGAGCCACTGTGCCCGGCCTGAGCTTTCCATTTTTGACAGATGGATGCAAAAGCTTTTGTTTGTTTCTCCGCTAGCCACGTTGGGATCTTTGTGTGTTTATTGGCATCTGTGTTTCTGTGTGGTGGTTTAGTCCATGCCCTTTCTTACGGATGTGTAGGAGTTCTTGTGTAGGGCTCCTCTGGTGATACGCCTTGCACGTACCTTCCAGTGTGCCTGGGGGCTTTTGCTTTTTAATGATATGGTTTGATATACAGTCTACAATTTAGTGTCGTTTCATAATATATTCCAAGGATTTTTTTTTTTTTTTTTTTTTGCCTAAAAGCTTTAAAATTTTGCTTTTCAAATTTGGCATTTAATCAAAGTGGAGTTAAGTTTGTGGAAGGCGTGATGTAGGGAATCCATTTTCCCCAGTGTCTCCAGCCAGCCCCAACACCATTTACTGACTCCTCGGTCCTTCTGCTCCCTCCGAGGCCCACACTCAGCCGGCCATGCTGCATCCACTCCTAACCCTGCCCTCAGCTTCCTCCCCTCTGACGGAAGGCTGAATACTTGGCTGAGCTCCCGGCTCTTTCCAGTGGCTGTGTGCCCGCTGTGGCTGGTCAGGTGCCTAAGCCTGCTAACGAGGGCCGCAGGTTGCTCAGTGTTTCCCCACGTGAGGACATCAAACAGCAGCTGGTGTGGCTGGGCCTGCCCCCATTTTCCTGTCTGGAATGTGGAAGGGACCCCTGGCGTGCAGAACCCACCCCACCCCCCTGTGACCACGAGGCCTGAGCAGAGCACCCAGAACCTGGTCAAGTGAGAGTCAGTCCTTGGCATGGCTGAGGTGCTGCCCAGCCCTGACTGCCGGCTGCTAAAAAAAAATAATTCTTATTTGTTCCAACTACTGTGAGTCACATTTTCTGTTCTTTTATAGCTAAAAGCAGCCCTCCCTTCCTCTGTCCCCTCCTCGTGGTGAGTTTTCTGACATGTTCAGGTCTGCTCCGGACAGCTGCTGATGGTCACAGTCCGTTCTGTGCCACACCTGGCTTTAGGCACTGGGGATACAACAGAGAACAGAAGGGACAGAGATCTCTGTCCCCATGGAGCTTATAGTCTAATGGAGAGATCGGGTGAGATAAGTATGTTAGGTAATGCTTACATTGGTTTCCTAGGGCTGCCAGAAAGTACCACAAACTGAGGATCTCGAACAACAGAAACTTACTGTCTCTCAGTTCTAGAGGCTGGAAGTCTGAAGTCAGGGTGTTGGCAGAGCTGCGCTATCTCTGATGGCTGTAGGGGAGAGCCCTTCCCTGCCTCTCTGGGCTTCTGGCCATTCTCAGCAGTCCTGAGAGTTCCTTGACTTGTAGAGACATCACTCCAGTCTCTGATTCCATCATAACATGGCTATCTTCAGATCATTTTTCTCCTGTATGTCTCCATATTTCCAGTTTTTCTTTTCTTTTTTTTTTTTCAAATAGAGAGGGGGTCTTGCCATACTGCCCAGGCTGATCTTGAACTCCTGGGCTCAAGCAATCCACCTGCCTTGATCTCCCAAAGTGCTGGGATTACAGGCATGAGTTACTGCACCTGGCCCAAATTTTCTGTTTTTGTTTTGTTTTGTTTTTTGTTTTTTCGAGATGAAGTCTTGCTCTGTCACCCAGGCTGGAGTGCAGTGGCCTGATCTTGGCTCACTACAACCTCCGCCTGCTGGGTTCAAGCAATTCTCCTGCCTCAGCCTCCGGAGTAGCTGGGATTACAGGTGTGCAGCACCACACCTGTAAACATATTTTTATTTTTAGTAGAGATGGGGTTTTACCATGTTGGCCAGGCTGGTCTCAAACTCCTGACCTCATGATTCCCCCGCCTCGGCCTCCCAAAGTGCTGGGATTACAGGTGTCTGCCACTATGCCCAGCTCCAAATTTTCAGTTTTTATAAGGACACAAGTCCTTACAAAAATTAGTACCCCCCAACAATGTCTTCATCTTAATTTAGTAAATCTGCGTAGAACCTATTTCCAAATAAAGTTACATTCTTAGGAGCTGGGGCTTAGGACTACAGCATCTCTCTCTGGGAGAGCAGAATTGAACCCCTAACAGTAGTTAAGAAGAAGGCGGGCGAATCACGAGGTCAAGAGATCGAGACCATCCTGGCCAACATGGTGAAACCCTGTCTCTACTAAAAATACAAAAAAAAAAATTAGCTGTGTGTGGTGGCACGCGCCTGTAGTCCCAGCTACTCGGGAGGCTGAGGCAGGAGAATTGCTTGAACCCGGGAGGCGGAGGTTGCAGTGAGCAGAGGTCATGCCACTGCACTCCAGCCTGACGCCTGGTGACAGAGTGAGACTCTGTCTAAAAAAAAAAAAAGAAGAAACAAATTAGTGAAAGGAGATGAGGCGGGTAGAGAAGAGAACGGCCTGTGATCTGTCCAGCAGCCTGCAAGAAACAAGGGGGTGAGAATCACTGGGCGGTACATTCTAAGATTTGTGTAATTTTTTTTTTTTTTTAAGTTGGAGACTCGCTCTGTCACCCAGGCTGGAGTGCAGTGGTGCGATCTTGGCTCACTGCAGCCTCCTGGGTTTAAGTGATTCTCTGCCTCAGCCTCCTGAGTAGCTGGGACTACAGGCACGTGCCACCACACCCAGCTAAATTTTTGTATTTTTTTTTTTTTTTAGTAGAGATGGGGTTTCACTGTGTTAGCCAGGATGATCTCAATCTCCTGACCTCATGATCCGCCCTCCTTGGCCTTGCAAAGTGCTGTGATTACGTGAGCCACCATGCCTGGCCTGTGTACTTTTTCATATGCAGTATTTCAATTCACTTTATATGCATTTCAAAAAGGCAGCTTTGTTGTAAGAATCTCACAATGTTTGGCATTTCTTGGATTCTATCAACAATGTTGATAATGCATATGTGCACTAAAATAATAATCTCTCCTGTGGTTTTAGCAAACTTCACTCCAGTTTTCAATTTAGTTCCATTGTGGACTAATATCAAGTTTTGACTAAGCTCCTAATGAACTAGACAGGCACTTGGCACAGGATACACAGCTACATTTCCTGCCTTCACAGGGTGCAAGATGTGGCAGAGAAGACAGATTATGATTCAGGCTCAAGTCTGGGAAACAGATACCACTCCAGGTATTTCAGATACCTAGAGGGGCTTTAATATATGAAATTGGTTGCAGGTGATGGTACCAGACCCCATGAGCTTGGAGCAGTGCCTTATGGCTGGTGCTTAGACCTCTGAGAAAGGGGGAACTAGCAGGTACTTGGACTTCCAGGGGAGACAGTCCCAGCAATACCCAGGTGGCCCAGCCATACCCAGGTGGCTCAGAGGCCTGGCCCAGTTGGGAGGGAGCTGGTACAGCTGGCATTTCAGCTGCCAAGGGGTTTCCTCTGAGGGGCAGGACCTGGAAGTGCTAAAGAAGCTGGAGCCAGCTGGCTGATGCTGGTCCTGGGCAAGAGGAAGTCAGGCCCTTCTTACCTCCTTCCCCAACCAGTCTCCAGCTAGTCCTCCCAGTGGCAGAACCCAGGAGAAAGTGGCTACAGCACCTGGGAAATGCAGTTTGCAGAGTTCCACATGCAGCTTCATACTATGGAGCACAAAGAGGTGAGCTGAGGCTTAGAGACACTGGGTGTGTCAAATAGAAATAATCCAGACGATGGGTATCCAGTTTAAAAGAGTTTATTCTTGCCGGGCGCGGTGGTGCGTGCCTGTAGTTCCAGCTACTCAGGAGGCTGAGGTGAGAGGATCGCTTGAGTCCGGGAGTTCTGGGCTGTAGTGCACTATGCCGATCAGGTGTCCGTACTAAATTCAGCATCAATATGGTGACCTCCCACGAATGGGGGACCACCAGGTTGCCTAAGGAGGGGTGAACCAGCCCAGTAGGTCAAAACTCCTGTGCTGATCAGTAGTGGGATTGCACCTGTGAATAGCCACTGCACTCCGGCCTGGGCAACATAGCGAGACCCCGTCTCTTAAAAAAAAATAATAAGCTTATTCTTGGATGGGTACAGTGGCTCACACCTGTAATCCCAGCACCTTGGGAGGCTAAAGCGGGCAGATCATGAGGTCAGGAGTTTGAGACCAGCCTGGCTAATATGGTGAAACCCTGTCTCCAAACCCTTTGTACTAAAAATACAAAAAAATTAGCCTAGTATGGTGGTACATGCCCGTAGTCCCAGCTACTCGAGAGGCTAAGGCAGAAGAATCACTTGAACCCAGGAGGCGGAGGTTGCAGTGACCTGAGATCACACCATTGTACTCCAGCTTGGGCAATAGGGCAAGACTCCGTCTCAAAAAATAAAGAAATAAAAGAGTTTATACTTTTAAGTGCAAAGCTGATAATGGCCATTTGGGTAGCACAGACTTCAAAGGAAGGGGTTAGTGCTGCAAAGCGGACAATGAAGGTCTGCTCATATACAGGCAGAAAACAGACATTGACCAGCACCACATTTTTCATACAAGGTTGGTTTACGAGTTACAGCAATTTGATCAGTAACAGCTTATTTTTTCCTTTTCCACTTATTTATTTTTTGAGATGGAGTTTCACTTTGTTACCCAGGCTGGAGCATAGTGGCCTCAAATTCCTAGGCTCAAGTGATCCTCCCACCTCAGCCTCCCAAATAGCTGGGGCTACAGGCACGTGCCACCACCCTTGGCTACCTTTTTAAATGTGTGTGGAAACAGGGTCTCTCACTGTTGCCCAGGCTCAAGCAATCCTCCTAAAGTGCTGGGATTACAAACATGAGCCACTGTGTCCAGCCTCTTTCTTTCATTGTTTTCTTAATTACCTTTTCCACATGTTCTGATTCAGGCTCCTTTTCTAAATTTAAAGTGTGTGTTTAAACATTCCATCTTACCCCCTTCTCACTACTGCACTTGACTAGTCTCAAAAAAAAAATTATAAAAATAAAAAATAAAATTCCATCTTAGTGTGATAGTCATCAGGTCATTGAAGAAGTTAAGAGGAAAGTTAATCTGTAATGAAGATCAGGGTAAAGAGAAAAAGAATCTTTTCTGGAGCCCTAGTGTTTTGTAACGTTTTACAAAACAATGTAGGTAAAGAAAAGGCTAATCTATAATCAGAGGAACAAAGGTTATAGCTGCCTAGGTCACTGCTGCCTGCCATATGACTCAGGCTCCATAATCAGATTCCTTTAAGGCTCAAAACAGAGATCCAACGACATTGATTTTGAATTACTTATTTTTGTAGGTCCTTGTGAATGCACCCACAGGCAGCAGGCTGCTGGGCACACAGCCATCTGGGGAGTGGAGCTCCACTGTCCCAGGGCCCACAGGCGTCGGGGGCAGCATTTACACGGGAGAGAAATCAGCTACTGTGTATGCATTGTTTCAGGTTTTCTTTTGTTCACAGCCAAACCTAATCCTAATTCATACAAATGGGAATTGTGATTGGAGGGGAAAATCTAGTCTGTAGAAGCATTAAATGTTTAAACTATTAAATCGAGGAGAAACATAACAGGTTATTTATTTATTTAGAATAAATAACCAGGTCTGGCTCTGTGTGCAGGGTACGATCTTGACTCACTGCACCCTCTGGCTCCTGGGTTCAAGCGATCCTTCCACCTCAGCCTCCCGAGTAGCTAGGACTACAGGTGCATGCCACAATGCCCAACTAGTTTGTTTGTTTGTTTGCTTGCTTTTTGGGTTTTTTTTTTTTTTTTTTTTTTTTGATGGAATCTTACTCCATTCCCTAGGCTGAAGTGCAGTGGTGTGATCTCGGCTCACTGCAACCTCTACCTCCCAGATTCTAGCAATTCTCTTGCCTCAGCCTCCCGAGAAGCTGGGATTACAGGCACGTGCCACCACACCCGGCTAATTTTTGTATTTTTAGTAGAGACAGGGTTTCACCATGTTGGCCAGGCTGGTCTCAGACTTCTGACCTCAGGTAATCTGCCCATCTCAACCTCCCAAAATGCTGGTGTCACAAGCATGAGCCACTGCACCTGGCCCTAGCTTTTGTATTTTTTGTAGAGATGGTGTTTCACCATGTTGCCCAGGCTGGTCTTGAACTCCTGAGCTTAAGCAATCCTCCTGCCCAGGCCTCCCAAAGTGCAAGGATTATAGGTGTGAGCCATTGCATCTGGCCAACAGGTTAGTCAATTTAGGAGTGAGCAGATTCTGTGGAGAGAGAAGGCGTTAGGAGGGAACTAGGCAAACCCTGGATTGACTTTGTGAAGTCAGGTGGTGAAGATGACCAATATGTAATAAACTGATGACTCTGGGCCACGTGCCACATCGTCATCATCACAGCTGATCTTGGGCACCGCTGCTTGGTAGAAATCTCCAGAAATCTGGAATCCTGGACCTGGATTCTCTTAGTATGCTTTGGGGCAATCACATATAGCCTGTCCTCACCCATCATCCTGAAATGATAAAACAGGAAGTCAACAGAATTTATTTGGAATTTTGGTTCCAAACTGCTGTTAATTAAAAAAAAAAAAAAAAAAAAAAAAAACCGGCTGGGTACAGTGGCTCACACCTGTAATCCCAGCACTTTGGGAGGCTGAGGTGGGTGGATCTTGAAGTCAGGAGTTTGAGACCAGCCTGACCAACATGGTGAAACCCCATCTCTACAAAAATTAGCTGGGCATGGTGGTGTGCACCTATAACCCCAGTTACTCAGGAGGCTGAGGCAGGAGAATCGCTTGAACCCGGGCAGTGGAGGTTGCAGTGAGCAGAGATTGCACCACTGCACTCCAGCTTGGGCAACAGAGCAAGACTCGATCTCAAAAAAAAAAAAAAAGGCCGGGCGCGGTGGCTCAAGCCTGTAATCCCAGCACTTTGGGAGGCCGAGGAGGGTGGATCACGAGGTCAAGAGATTGAGACCATCCTGGTCAACATGGTGAAACCCCGTCTCTACTAATACAAAAAATTAGCTGGGCATGGTGGCACGTGCCTGTAATCCCAGCTACTCAGGAGGCTGAGGCAGGAGAATTGCCTGAACCCAGGAGGCGGAGGTTGCGGTGAGCCGAGATCGCGCCATTGCACTCCAGCCTGGGTAACAAGAGCGAAACTCTGACTCAAAAAAAAAAAAACAACCCAAAAAAACCCCACAAAAAAACCATGCAATCACCTGCTTTCCTGGTCTCTTAGCTCTCTGATTTTTATATCCATGTCTTTTGCACTTTCTGATTTTGAGGTATATCTCCTTTAGAAACTCTCCCAGAGATGGTTTAGAGGTTGCTATGGTTTGACAGCCACCTCCAAAACTCACGTTGAAACTTCATCTCCACTGTGGCAGTGCTGAGAGGGGTAGCCTTTAAGAGGTGATTGAATCATGAAGACTCTGCCCTCAAGAGATTAATCCATTCATGAATTAATGGCTAAATGGGTTAATGGATTAATGGGTTATCATGGGAGGAGAACCAGTGGCTTCATGAGAAGGGGAAGAGACCTGAGGTAGCATGTGAGCATGCTCAGCCCCCACTCTGATGCCCTGTGTCACCTCCAGACTCTGCACCAGCAAGAAGTCCCCACCAGCAAGAAGGCCTCACTAGATGCAGCCCCTCGACCTTGGACTTCCCAGCCTCCGGAATTGTAAGAAATTCCTTTTCTTTATAAATGACTCAGTTTCAGGTATTTGGAAAACAGACTAAGAGGCTGGGTGAGGTGGTTCATGCCTATAATCCCAGCACTTTGGGAAGCTGAGGTGGGAGGATTGCTTGAGCTCAGGAGTTGGAGATCAGCCTGGGCAACACTGTGAGACCCTGTTTTGTGAGACAAAAACATAAATTATCTTTTGGGGAGTCTCTTGTAGAATTAAGAAAAAAAGGAAAAAAACAAAGAAATTATCTGGGTGTGATTGTGCAACTCGGGAGGCTGAGGCATGAGGATTGCTTAGAGGTTGAGGCTTCAGTGAGCTACCATTGTGCCACTGCACTCCTGCCTGGAAATATTTTTTTGTTTTGAAATGGAGTCTTGCTCTGTTGCCCAGGCTGGAGTGCAGTGGCACGATCTCAGCTCACTGGCAACCTCTGCCTCCCAGGTTCAAGTGATTCTCCTGCCTCAGCCTCCGGAGTAGCTGGGACTACAGGCACGCACCCCCATGTCCGGCTAATCCAGCTGATTTTTTGTATTTTTAGTAGAGATAAGGTTTCACCATGTTGGTCAGGCTGGTCTCGAACTCCTGACCTCAGATGATCCACTCGCCTCGGCCTCCCATAGTGTTGGGATTCCAGGCGTGAGCTACTGCGCCCGGCTGAGGACCTTTGCATCAGTATTCATTAAGGAATATTTGCCTGTAGTTTTCTTTTCTTGTAGTGTCTTTGTTTGGTATTGGGCTAATGCTGGCCTCATAGAATGAGGAAGTTTTCCCTTCTCTTTAAGCTTTTGGAAAAGTTTGAGAAGGATTGGCATTAGTTCTTCTTCAAATGTTTGTAGAATTTACCAGCGAAGGTGTCAGGTCCAAGGCTTTTTTTTGTCAGGAGATATCTGATTACTGATTCAGTCTCCTTAATACTCATAGGTCTATTCAGAATTTCTTTGTCTTTGTGATACCATCTTGGTAGGTTTTATGTTTCCAGCGGTTTGGCCATGTCATCTAAGTTATCCAATTTGCTGGCATACAGTTGTTCATAGCACCCCCTTGTAATCCTTTGTATTTGTGTAGAATGGGTAGTCATGTTCTTACTTTCATTTCTGATTTGAGTAACTGGAGTCTTCTTGTTTCTTCCTAGTGCATCCAGCTAAAGGTTTGTCAATTTTGATGTTTTCAAAGAACCAGCTTTTGGTTTCACTAATTTTCTCTGTTGTTTCTCTGTTCTCTATTTCACTGAGCTCTGCTCTAATCTTTATTATTTCCTTTTATCTTTCTGTTTAGTTAGTTCTTTTTCTAGTTCCTTAAGTTGTTCATTCGGTTGTTAATTTGAGATCTTGGGTTTTTTCCCCTCTTACCATCATTCCCAAGAAATACAGAAATAAACACAATCATACAGAGAATGAAACACTGTAAAAGTGAAGCATTAAAGAGTAACTATGAAATAGATCACACAGAGGGCGGAGATCAAATACCAGAAATTTATCAATAAATGCAAATGAACACATGGAACAAAACATTTGATCAGGCTGGATGCAGTGGCTCGCCCCTATAATCCCAGCACTTTGGGAGGCTGAGGCAGATGGATCAACTGAGGTCAGGAGTTTGAGACCAGCCTGGCCAACATGCTGAAACCCTCTCTCTACTAAAAATACAAAATTAGCCAGGCGTGGTGGTGCATGCCTGTAGTCCCAGCTACCTGGGAGGCTAAGGCAGGAGAATTGCTTGAACCCAGGAGGCAGAGTGAGATCTCACCACTGCACTCCAGCGTGGGCGACAGAACAAGACTCTGTCTCAACAACAACAACAAAAGAAATATGGAGATATAAATGGAAACCAGCAACCAAAAGGTAACTGAAAAAAGTCCTTTGTATCTGGAAATTAAACACATACTACCAAATAACATTTGGACTTAAGAATAAATCGTGGGGGTTCCCTCTTTCAACCTGGAGCCCCCCCATCTTTGTACAGGGAGAGCCTCTTCCTTCTTTCTTGCCTATTAAATTTTCTGCTTCCTAAAACCATTTAAAAAAAGAATAAATCATAATGAAAGCCCCACAGTAAAAGAGGAAAGTTGCAGGACCTGGCTAAAGCAGGAGAGAAGTTTGTGGCTTGAACAAGAACATTTGCAGGGTGTCTGGATCCCTTGAAGAGGACACCCTGACACTGACGGCTGGAACGGCCTGCGCCACACAAGCAGGTGTTCGGGTGGAGCACTCTTCCTTTACTCCAGAGAACAGGGTGAAACCTCCGACTCAGCAAATGCCAGAAGGAAAAGGAGAAGTGGTTCATCAAGTGCCCGCTGAAGCATATAACATCCCAGACACGGGACACTGGCATACAGGTCTGACGCGGTTGGCCCTTCCTCTTGCCAGTGCTGCCTGGTCAGTGGGTTAGACCCATCCCATGATGCTAGCAGCGTGGTCGCTCTTGTCTTTGGAAGGACCTTTTGAAGAAACCGATGTAGTCAAGTTTCCTGTATACCTCCAGGCGCTCTGTCCTGGCACCTGGGTGCTCCACCAGCATGAAGAAAGACGTTGAGTGCCCTGTGGCCTGAGTCCGAGACACCGAACACTCTAGCCTGGGCAGCAGCTCCAGGAGGACCCAGCTTCCCGAGTACCACTCTCAGGTTGGGAATCCGCAGCAGCCATCAACGGGGGCACACAAATGACCAGGGCTGCCTTCCAGGCAATGGCTGCTGCCTGGTGGATCCAGTTACTAAGCCAGGAGCAGTTTAAGGACATACCATCTTCACCTGGCATCAGTCCACCTGCTCACTGAGCCAGCTGTTGTAAGGACACCGGGGATTTGTTTTCATCAGGTATGGTGTGACAGACACAGAAATGACTGCCATGGTAGGAAGAAGTTTATGCTCACAGTTCTCTAGAAACAGGCGGCACCACACATTAACACGGGCCACATGGGGAAGCACCAGGGTTGGGCAGGAGGCAGAGAGAGGGAGGGGCCCTGTGGGCAAGAGCCTTTATTGTGGTTTGCTTGGGAAGGAACCTGAGAGGCAGAGTGAGCAGGTCTACAATTGCCCAGCTTGAGTAATTTCAGTGGCTTTGGGGTTGGATATCCCTAGTTGTCCAGTCTCTGGGGGATAGTGGCTCAGCATTCAAGAGCCCAGTAAAGCAGATGATTGAGGGTATGGGCTCTGGATTGGTTGGTTTCAATATGAAAGGGATGCTTGTAGGTGAGTAACTTACTATCTTTAGGAATTGAATGAGAGGATGGAGTATGATGAACCTTTGATTCCTGGAGGGTCATGAGTTCACCATGGTATGGAAATACAGCTGTGCTGCGATCAGTTACTAGAGGCAAAAGTTAATAATCACTTTTAGAAATGATGGATCCAACGCCCAAGGAGTTAGTTCACTAGATGTATAAGGAAATGCAAAGTAACAAGAAACAAGCTAAATATACCATCCCGTTGTTCTCTGTAGCAGCAATAAAGGCAAAAGATAGTGATAGGGCAGATCCTGAGATTGGACCAAGCTTGGATTGTGGCTGGTCTGAGTTACAGCTATTCCCAGGGCCACTATTGAAGGGAAAAATTGTGCTGAAACAACAGTGAAGATGGTTAGAATGATTCACATGATTCACAAGAGAATGGGGAAAACAAAGGGAAGAGTCCAGAGACTCATCCCAGCAGGATGGCAATCTTTAAGTGCTTCTTATGAAATGGGCTGAATAAAGTAGACATTGATGGGGTCAAAACAAATGTTACTCCAACACCCTTGGAAGTCCTTGGGGGACAGATGGGAGCCTCTGCTGGTCCCCCACTATTGAAAGGCCCTAAACAAATCTGATTTATTCAGCCTAATTTGGAGGATTTTTTTTTTTTTTTTTTGAGACAGAGTCTCACTCTGTTTCCCAGGCTGGAGTGCAATGGCATGATCTTGGCTCACTGAAACTGCTGCCACTGGGTTCACGTGAGTCTCCTGCCTCAGCCTCACAAGTTGCTGGGATTAAGGCACCTGCCATCGTGCTCGGCTGATTTTTGTATTTTTAGTAAAGACGGGGTTTCACCATGTTGGCCAGGCTGGTCTTGAACTCCTGACCTCATGATCCACAAACCTCTGCCTCCCAAAGTGCTGGGATTACAGGCATGAGCCACCACGCCCAGCCATTTGGAGGACTTTAAAATGCCAGAGGGAGGCTGGGCTGTAATCTCAGCACTTTGGGAGGCAGAGACGGATGGATCACCTGAGGTCAGGAGTTCAAGACCAGCCTGGCCAACATGATGAAACCCCCATCTCTACTAAAAATAACAACAACAACAAAAATTAGCTGGATGTGGTGGCATGTGCCTGAAATCCCAGCTACTCAGGAGGCTGAGGCAGGAAAATCACCTGAACCTGGGAGGCAGAGGTTTCAGTGAACTGAGATTGCGCCATTGCGTTCCAGCCTAAGCAGCAGAGTGAGATTCCATTTAAAAAAAAAAAAAAAAAGCCAGAGGGAAACATGGCAAGGAGAAAGCAATAGGTAGTCACCTGGGGCAATTGTCCCACAGTCTAATCGGGATAATGACCGACATCATTGGGGATCCAAGGCTGTATGGACATGAGGGGGTAAAATGGTTAGGAGCTGCAGGAGACTTTACTGGGACACCTTTTTGTGGAACCCCCATGCACTGTGATTCCAAAATCTATTTGTGAAGCCCTAATGGGAGCAAGAGTTTGATTTGGAGACAATAGGAATGTGATACTTGATGGAATGGAAACTGGGAGGGTTGAGCAGGCTTTATGCAAAGCGAATGCAGCTCCTTTACCTGAATGTACTATGGGGGTGGATATCGGGTCTGGCTGAGGAGTTTCTTACTTAGCATGGTAAAGCAGAAGGCATGTGAATCTCCCCACCTGCCAATATTGATTGGATATACTTGAAGGAAACCAGTAAGATGGCCCAAGCCATGCGAGTTGTTAATTGGTTGTACAATAGCCCTCCTGAGGAGCAGCCCGGAGCTGAGGGCAAAAGCCTGAGTGCCACCTAGTGGCAACCACTGGGATTCTGAATCAGGAAATTTCCATTTGAGAGACGATTCTAACTTGCTATTGGATTTAATTAAAGTCCAGTTGCCCCTATAACTTAAGGATGTAAAATAACCTTGAAACCTGAAATACTCGCAATTTCTTGGGTGATGTTGAAGAGATGCTCTGATGAGGAGGGCAGTGCCTGGAAGGGTTCATGATAAATTGGAAATGCATTTTCTAGAATGTGCTGTCTGGGGAATGCAAGGAGGCCATCCAGAGCAGGAGCCTCTTTCCCCCACAGGCAACTTCGGAGCCACCTAAGGAGTTTCACGGGCCGCGTGGGCAGTGCCCTATCAACAGCTCTCTATTGACCAACAAAGAGCCGCTAGGTTTAAGGATGGAAGTCTCGAGGTGACAAGACAGCTTCCTCTCTGGAAGACCATCAAAGGTAAAAACAAATCAGCTCAGTGGGTTGAATTGACTGGTATTTGTGCTACATCTCATGGGCAGTGGGCAACCTGCCCGCACGGTCAGCAGAAGGGCAATGGAGAACTGGCCTATTAGTGGGATGCCTGAATGGGGCATGGGTCTGTGACATCACTATGGGAATTGGAGGGGTACATTAAAGTAGGACGTTTGATGCGCATCAGAAGAACCCCATGGATATTCCGGTGTGCTTACTTGAGGAGGTCACCTGGCTCCATGACATGAGGGACACACGGGGGCTGCCGCACTGCAGGCATGGGCTGAGTCTAGACATGTTCCCCTCGCACCCTCTGAGGCACAGAATACCAGTAACTTATCTGTCTGCGAACGAGAGAGAGAGAGGCTGCCGACGGCCATGGGGAGAGGCTGCCCAGGGAGGCCTGTACGTTTTGGGCAAGTCAGACTGAAGCCTGTAGCCCCAGGAGGCCATCAGTAAGTCATGGCAGGAACAGATGGTCACTGGGCACACTGGGCTCAGCTTCCCTGTGACAGATGCAAATGCTCACAGCACAGTAGAAGGACTGGAACCAAAGATACACCAATTTGGACTGCCAGGTCATATTTCTTCAGACCAAGGAACACGTTTTATGGCACACAATGTCCAGCAGTGGGCAGAGACATCCTCCCCAGAGTGATGGTGTGATGAAGAATTGGAATAGGCAAGTGAAACATTTGTTGACTAAAATAGGAAAAGTCAGGCAAGGTGGTGCACACCTGTAATCCTATCACTTTGGGTGGCTGAGGAGGGCTGATTGCTTGAGCTCAAGAGTTTGAGACCAGCCTGGGCAACTTGGCAAAACCCTAGCAAAACCCTATCTCTACAAAAAATACAAAATATTAGCCGGGCATGGTGTTGCGCACCTGTAATCCCAGCTACTCAGGAGGCCGAGGCAGGAAGATCGCCTGAGCCTAGAAGTCAAGGCTGCAGTGAGCCACGTTCATGCCACTGCACTCCAGCCTGAGCAACAAAATAAGACCCTTCAGATGTTACCAAGTTGGGCAACATCCATAAAATTGGGGTTAGAGTAGGAGAGTAGGGTTAGAATAAGACAGGAAAAATATTTGAAGAGATAAGAACTGCAGATTTTTCCAGAAGCTCAAGACACCCCAAGCAAGGCAAACACAAAGAAAACCACACCCAGGTATGTCACAGCCAACAGTCGAAAACCAAAGGTGAAGAGACAATATTAAAAGCAGATAGAAAAGGCCGGATGCGGTGGCTCACACCTGTAATCCCAGCACTTTGGGAGGCCGAGGTGGGCAGATCACAAGGTCAGGAGTTCGAGACCAGCTTGACCAACATGGAGAAACCCCGTCTCTACTAAAAATACAAAAATTAGCCGGGCATGGTGGCGCGCGCCTGTAATGCCAGCTACTTAGGAAGCTGAGGTAGGAGAATCCGTTGAATCCGGGAGGTGAAGGTTGCAGTGAGCCAAGATCGTGCCACTGCACTCCAGCCTGGACAACAGAGCAGACTCTGTCTCAAAAAAAAAGCAGAGGAAAACAATACATTATATACAGTGGAAAAATAAGAATTTCAGCTGAGTTAGAAAAAATGCAAATCAGGCTGCGTGTGGTGGCTCACGCCTGTAATCCCAGCACTTTAGGGGGCCGAAGTGGGCAGATTGTTTGAGCTCAGGAGTTCAAGATCAGCTTGGTTAACACGGTGAAACGCCATCTCTACTAAAAGTACAAAAATTAGCCTGGTGTGGTGACACACGCTTGTAATCCCAGCTACTTGGAAGGCTGAGGGAGAAGAATTGCTTGAACCCGAGAGGTGGAGGTTGCAGTGAGCTGAGATCACACCACTGCACTCCAGCCTGGTGACAGAGCAAGACTCCATCTCAAAAAAAAAATGCAGAAGTCAGAAGAGGAGAAAAAAAGGGTAAACGACAGATGGGACACATACAAATACTAAAACAACTTGACTACATGCAGTTAAAGGCAGAGGTTATTAGACCAAAAAAGGATTTTCATAAATAGCTATTTACCAGAATAGCTAGATGCTATTTGCAAGAAAAATCTGTTAGATACTAAGACACTAATAGGTTACAAGTAAAAAGGATAGGGGAAAACAGAGCACACAAGCACTAATCAAAAGACAGCTGTTGTGACTAGGTTAATGTCAGACAATGCAGTCTTTTTTATTGAGACAGAGTCTTGTTCTGTTGCCCAGGCTGGAGTGCAGTGGCACGAGCTCGGCTCACTGCAACCTCCGCCTCCCTGGTTCAAGCAATTCTCCTGCCTCAGCTTCCCGAGCAGCTGGGATTATAGGCGTCTGCCACCATACCCGGCTAATTTTTGTATTTTTAGTAGAGACAGGGTTTCACCATGCTGACCAGGCTGGTCTCAAACTCCTCACCTCAAGTGAGCTGTCCACCTCAGCCTCCCAAAGTGCTGGGATTACAGGTGTGAGCCACAGTGCCTGGCCCAGACAATGCAGTCTTAAAGAAAAAGATATTGCCAAAGATAAAGAGGGATGTTTCATACTATAAAAGAATAAAGTCCTCAGAAGATAGAACAATCACTAATGTGTATGTACCTAGTGATAGAGCGTCACAATATACCATGTAAAATGTGACAATGTGACGACTCAGATATGTTGATAACTCCGTGACTGTAGCTGGAGATTTTAACACTTGTCTCCTAGTTATTGATAGAATATGTAGACAATAAAAATTAGTAAGGATATAAAATTGTTTGGTCACATGCTAGGTCATACAGGCCAGGCACAGTGGCTCACACCTGTAATCCCAGTACTTTGGGAGGCAAAGGCAGGTGGATCACTTGAGGTTAGGAGTTCGAGACCAGCCTGGCCAACATGATGAAACCCCCTCTCTACTAAAAATACAAAAATTAGCTGAGTATGGTGGTGCATGCCTGTAGTCCCAGCCACTCGGGAGGCTAAGGGAAGAGAATTGTTTGAACATGGGAAGCGGAGGTTGCAGTGAGCTGAGATCAGGCCACTGTACTCCAATCTTGGCGACAGAGCAAGACTCCATCTCAAAAGAAAAAAAAAGATAGGTCATACACTGGGCCATACAGGGTTTGATAAATTTCAGATGATCAAAATCATGAGTATATTCTCTAAACAGTATAATTCTAAACAGAATTAAATTACCAACCAATAACAAAGAGATATCTGAAAAATTCCCAAATATTAGAAATTAAGGAACACACTTCAAGTTATTCATGGGTCACAAATCAGAGAAAAAATTCTGAGGGGAATTTGAAAATATCTATCTGAATCAAAACAGAACCACATCAAAGTGTGTGGGCTGTAGTAAAAGCAGTGCATAAGAAAAGAAGGAATAAAATGAATTATTCACATTTCCACCTTAGGAAGCTGGGACTTGGCCAGGTGCAGTGGCTCATGCCTGTAATCCCAGCACTTTGGGAGGCCGAGGCAGGCAGATCACCTGAGGTCAGGAGTTTGAGACCAGCCTGACCAACATGGTGAAACCCTGTCTCTACTAAAAAAACCAAAAAATTAGCTGGGCATTGTGGCAGGCACCTGTAATCCCAACTACTCAGGAGGCCGAAGCAGGAGAATCACTTGAACCTGGGAGGTGGAGGTTGATGTGAGCCGAGATCGTGCCACTGCACTCCCTCCTAGACAGGAGTGAGACGCCATCTCAAAAAAAAAAAAGAAGCTGGGACTGTCACACCTGTAATCCCAGCACTTTGAAGGCCCAGGTGGGAGGGTTGCTTGAGCCTAAGAGTTTGAGACCAGCCTGGGAAATAGATTGAGACCCCATTTCTACAAAAAATAAATTAGGCATGGTGGCATGCCCCTGTGGTCCCAGCTACTTTGGAGGCTGAGGCGGGAGGATTGCTCGAGCCCAGCAGGTCAAGGCTACAGGGAGCCACTCTGGCCTGGGTGACGGCACGAGACCCCACCTCAAAAAAAAAAAAAAAAAAGTGGCCATAACACTGATCCTACAGAGGCCTAATTGCAGCATTCCACCTAGGATAGCAGGGGCTGCCAGGCACTTCTGAGACCTGTCTAGCCAGGTCTGGCCTCATGGCTTAGCCCCTGTGACACTAAGCGAGAGACTGGCTGGCACCCGAATCTTGGTCGTTATGCTGCACGGCCGCAACAGCCTGGGGGGCATTTCAGAGTTAGCCTAGTGTGGGGGTCTGCTGACTGCTTCTTCCCCCGACATCCTGTGGGCACGGAGACACAGGCCCACCAGCCCTTCCCTACCCCTGGCCCACGGCTTGGCCAAGCCTCTGTTTGGCATTGGTTTGCTCTGTCGCTGAGGTCACGGTCTGTGGGGAGAGGCTGACCCTGAGGGAGGATGTGCTGAAGGAGGGAGGCCTGGGAACCTCCTGGAGCAAGTGACGTTGAGCTGAGATGGCAGAGGCAGGGAGGTGGGCAGGAGCATGGCATGTCTCCTGTCATGGCAGGAGGAGGGGTACGGCCCAGCTCGAACTTTCTCCTGAAGGCCATGGGAGCGTGGGCCTTCAGCGGGGGCATTTGTCCTTCAGCGGGGCTGTGACCTGGTAAGCTCTGTGACTACAGAGTGCTGCTCTCTGGGAGAGGGGAGGCTGGGCAGAGGTCCAGGGTCAGTGCCAGGCTCCCGACTCCCCCCCACGACTCTCCCCTGTAGCGGAGAAGGAGAAAGGGATCTGAGGAACGCAGAACCATCTCCTCCTGCACCCTGTCCATGGGGTGGAGGAGGACGGTGAGCCCAGGGCTGGCTGCCCTCTTCAAGAGGTCCTGATTGGACAAAGGCATGGGGTGGTGGTCTCCCTTCTCCCCTCCCACTCAGGGCACAGATGCAGACTCTGTTCTTGGAACCCAGAGAACCGTAGTCCCTGGCAAAGCCTGCACTGCAAGTACAGGCAGCAGAGCCCCAGTTACGGTGGGCTGGGTGGGTGGGAGGTCACAGGGCACAGCGCAGGACCCTGCAGAAGCCAGGGCAGAGGCTCTGGGCCATTCACTGCTGAGGGGACACTGGAGTTCCTCTGCCCAGTCCTGTGCAGAGGCCACTAGCTCTAGCATTTTCTCAGAGGGGTGCAGGGGACATGCAAGGGCTTGGGGCGGGGAGCCCAGCTGGTCCAGGCCAGATCCCCCCATGCCCTGTCCCACCCTGTTCCTCGGGATGTATTGTTCCTGTCTGGCCCTGGCCAGTGGCCTTGACCCCAGCTCGCATACTGTCTCTGGCTCGAAACTGCTCTGCAGCTCCTAGGATGAAGTCCAAACTCCTTGACATGGGCACTCTAGCCCCGCTGCAGGCCTAGCCTGACTTCTACCACCTTCTGGCCATGTCTTCAGCTAATGTATGCTTCCCTCTTTCCCTCTTCTGATAACTCTCCTCCTTCAGAACCTCCCCACCTCCATCCTACCCAGACTGGAGGCCAGACCACCTGGGGCCAAGATGTCTGAGGAGGTTCGTGCCTGCACCACGTGGTGCTGACTTTAGTGAAATAAAGTTGGAAATTCATTCACAAGCCTTGTGACTCCTTCCTTCAGACATGGCTAATTGCAGGCAGGAGTTTGGGGGAACCCATCAGCATGTTCTGGGCCCTGCACCTCCCCATTGTCAGCCTGCACCAGGCTATTTGCTCTGTATAAACCATACCACCCCTTCCATGCTCCTTTCAGCCCCAGAGCCTTCCCATGTACTGTTTGTTTGTCTAGAATTCTTTCATTTCTCCTATACTTAGATAACACCTCTTCATCCATTTCCCCAGAAAAGCCTTCTCTGACCTCCCGATTAGGTCAAATGTTCCTTAGAATGTGCCGTGGGCAAGGTCTCTCCCTGTGAGGACCTGTCCAGCTGGACCTCTCCCTTCCTGCGACTGTATTGGTGTCTCTCCCCGTCAAGCCTATGAGCTCTGCGAGGTCAGGGACCCTGTGTGCTTTTGCCCATTGTATGTCCTCCAGTCCCAAGCACAGCATCTGGTGTCCAGTGAGTGCTCAGCGAGTATCTCATTGAGTGAAGGATAGGCAGATGGGTAGATGGATCGTCCCTGGCAGCAGTTCCTGCCTGGACAGGCAGTCATTCCTCTACGAGCAACTCTTAGAGAAACTTTAAGATTTTTCCCAGCCAGGTGCGGTGGCTCACACCTGTAATCCCAACACTTTGGGAGACCAAGGGGAGGGGGTGGATCCCCTGAGGTCAGGAGTTAAGTACCAGCCTGGCCAACAGGGTGAAACCCCATCTCTACTAAAAATACAAAAATTAGCTGAGTGTGGTGGTGGGCTCCTGTAATCCCAGCTACTGGGGAGGCTGAGGCAGGAGAATCACTTGAACCCAGGAGGTGGGGGTTGCAGTGAGCAAAGTTGGAGCTGTTGCACTTCAGCCTGGGCAACAGAGCAAGACTAGAAAAAAATATATATATATTTTTTCCCCCAAGGAACTGAGGCCTGACATGTTCCTGTGGTATTTACCAGGACTGTCTCTTTACAAAGCATCTATCCCCCCCACTTCTCTCCTCTCTCTATTTTGGGGTTACTTGGGTCACAGACTCGGCCCACAGCTGGCAGTAATGCTCCACCCTGCTACAGCTACTTTCATCTCCTGTCCCCAGATGTGGCACCACCCACTGGTGCTGCGCCTAGAAGTCATCACAGCCACTCCTTCGGCGGGCTAGGAGAGTCAGGTTCAAGAAGGGTTCATGGACTCTAAGGCAAGCAGGGGCTGCCTGGGAGGCAAACGCTGGCCTCTGGTTGCACTGGCCTTTGAGATACGCGGCCCCTTCATGCCATGAGCACTGCAAAGGCATTGGCTCCGATCCTTCAACGCTGTCGCAGGGCTTCTGGGGCTTAGAGACGGAGGTTACTTCCAGAGTCACACACAGCTGAGACATCAGTGACAGGAGAGGAGCCCAACTCCGTGGACACCAGAACCCAGGGCTCCGGAAAAAGCCATTTTAGGTGCTTCTAGGGTATGGTCTGCCTTGGGAAGCTGTTACCCCACTGATGTTTTCGTAGCAACAACAGCGTGTCCCCACAGAAGAGGAGGCGGGCCGAGAGATTATTCCCATTGGACGCAGTAAGAAACTGGGGCCCACGGGGGCCTTCGGGGGCAGATGGCAGGCAGGCGTGGGGACAGATCCTGGAGCGCAGGAGCCGGGTCCGCGGCCCCTCCGCCGGCGCCTGCGCATTGCGGCTCAGCTCCCCGCTCAACACCGCCCCATCGCTCGGGTTTTCAAATTTGAAACCTGCTTCTTTTCCCGCCGGAACGTGTGGACCAGCGGCGGGAGAGGGCGGGGCGGAGCGCCAGCCAATAGGGCATCAGAGGCTCCCCGGCCCCGCCCCTGGGATGACGACAGCTAGCCTCGAGAGGCCATGGGCGAATGGGCGAGCGGCGGCCGGCAGGCCCCGCCCCCGCGGCGCCCACGTGCAGCGACTGGGCCCGGGGCCTCCAGGGGACCGTCGGGGCCTCCAGGGGACCGTCTGGCCCTCAAAGCGCCTTGCTACGTGCGGGGATAGTAACCAGCACGGGGCTGGAAGCTGAGATCAAAGACGCCAATGAGCCGGCGTGGGTGGATGAGAGAAGCGGGCAAAAAGCAGCACCCGTCAGCCTGATGGTTCACTCCAGGGCCAGGCCTGGAGCCGGCGCCCTTACCTGCCCCTGGAGATTCCGAGACCACTTGGAGCGCGGCGGCTGCCGGAGCGTTGGCCGCCCAGAGGGGCGGGGCCAAGGGCTGGGCGTTCCCGCGGGCGGGGCGTCCCGGGGGCGGGGCGGGCCCCTGTGTTTGTTGCACCGTGTCAGTTACTTTGTAACAAAAGTGGTGCAGCCGCTGCTCCGGCCGGCTCCCTAGGCCGGCCCGCCGCCAGCTGTCGCCGACATGGAACCCGTGGCCAGCAACATCCAGGTCCTGCTGCAGGCGGCCGAGTTCCTGGAGCGCCGTGAGAGAGGTGAGGAAGAACCCTTGGCTGGATTCCGGGCGGCGACCTCGCTGACACTGCCCTGGACTGGACCTGGCTTCCGGCTTGAAGGATGCATGGCCCTAGGACAGTAACCCCGGGGCGTCTCGCCCTCAACTCGAGAGGACCCCGGGGCTGTAGAGCAGGGAGGGCTGGGGAAATAGTCCTGGCGCCAGAAGCCTTTCCTGAACCGTGCTGTGCCTGGGGCTCCCGCTGGGACCAGATCCACCCCCAGCCTGACGCGGGCGGGGGCTCTCTCTGGCAGAGGCCGAGCATGGTTATGCGTCCCTGTGCCCGCACCGCAGTCCCGGCCTCATCCACAGGAGGAAGAAGCGACCTCCCCAGGCTCCTGGCGCGCAGGACAGCGGGCGGTGAGGAGGGCCGGGGCGGCGGGAGTGGGGGTGGGGTGGGCACCGCCCCCGGTGGGGCCCTCCTCTGTCCACTTGTTGCTTGCATCTTTTGGGCCAGGTGTCCTGCTCCAGGAAGCATTCAGACCCCTCTTGCCATCTCTCCACTCTCCAAACACATTCACACCTTTCAATTCGTTCAAGGACTTCTCGAGCAGCTCTAGATGTGCCAGGAACTGCAAACAACAGAGGCGGTCCCAATTCCACTCGCACTCTGGCACTCCACGCATCGGGCCACTCACCCCCCACCCCCCACTGGCTTCCTCCTTTTCTCTCCTCTCCCCAGCCCTTTGCATATGCTGTTCCCTCCTATTTGAATGCCTCTCCCTCCACTACCTGCTTGGGAAACTGTTTCTGCATTTAGCTGTCACCTCTGTCTGGGAAGCCCTTCCTGACCAGCTGGTAGGGGGCCTTGTTAGGACCCCCGTACCCCCCGGGCAGGGCAGGCTTCTGTTAAGCGTTTGGCTCTGTGTGTGTTTGACTCCCCTCACCCTGCCAGGGGACTCTGGTGTCTGAGGCCAGCATGAAGTCTTCACAGGGGGCTTGTTTGGGGCAGACATCTATAGTGGCTTTTGAGCCACTGGGGGCCCTGGGATTGAGGGCATGAGCAGTAGCTGATTCCCCCTCACCCCATCCTCTCTGGCATTGGCAGGTCTGTGCACAATGAACTGGAGAAGCGCAGGTGAGTCCCAGCCCTGCCCTGACAGCGCCAGCCCCTAGGGGCCACCTCCCTCTGACCTTCCATCCCCTGCCATTCCTGTGGCCAGCAAGATGGAGCTGGCACTGCCCTCCAGACCTCTTCCCCCACAGGAGGGCCCAGTTGAAGCGGTGTCTGGAGCGGCTGAAACAGCAGATGCCCCTGGGGGCTGACTGTGCTCGATACACTACGCTGAGCCTGCTGCGCCGTGCCAGGATGCACATCCAGGTGAAGCCCCCTGCTGCGCCGGACTGGCTTGCTGTGGTGTATGGAGGGCTGTGCTATGGAGGGGCTGGTGGGACTGGGGAACGAGGCCTGAGGTGTGACTTGGGACTGCTCTCTGAGCTTTTACTTTCCAAATCCATTAAATGGGGAAAAAAAGCAGACAATAACTCAGGGTTGTTGAGGCTTAAACGAGTTCACTCTATAAGGTTCATTGCTGCTGTTACAGCTGTTATCACTTAGATCTCAGCCGTGAGACCTTGGGCAAGTCACTTACCCTGTCTGGACTAACTTTCTTCCTGTTTGATGGGAGGGGATGGCTGTTGAATTTTGTGATGGGACGTATGTGGGGGTCCTTGGGACTGTAGAGGATTGGTCCTTGCTCTCCTGCTTTCCCATCCTTCAAAGCCTCCTGTTATGGGCAGTCTATCCGGTGCCACCTGGGAGGCAGCTCCAGCGACTTGAGAGGAAGGGACTGAGACGATGCCAGTCACTCCCAAGACCCCTGCTGCTGCTGGGGCTGAGCTCAGTGCCCTCTGGTGGTCAAGAATGGGTGTGCTGAATAAAGGCCCAGTGGCCCTGGCAGCCCTGTGGCCTTGGAAACCACAGGACTTTTCCTGCCCTCCTGACCCTCCTGACAGAAGAATAAATGGAGGCACAGCTAGGCTGAGGGCCAGGTCGCACAGCTGATGGGAGGCAGATTCAGGATTTATGCCCAGGTCCCTGGCTTGCATTATCTCCTCCAAGTGTTTATTGAGCCCTGGTTTGGCCAGGCCCTACTCTAGGCACTGAGGGGCTGTGGCACACATAGACCTAGGTGCTGTGAGCAAATAAACCACAGCTTCGCGCCCCCCAGCTGTCTGTTATTACCATCATTGTGGCTGAATAACACTGGTTGGGTTAACGGCCCAGTTTCTCACGGAGCTTGCCTGGCTTGGTTCTCGGATGGATGATGTGTGCCCCTCAGGTGCTGGCTGGCCCGTGGGCAGGATCTGGGGATGCTCCTTTTCTGGGGCTCCATCTCCCCACTCCTGGATTAATTCACCAGCCTCTTCCCGGCCTTCCTGCTTCCTGTTTTGCCTCCACCAGGCTGTCTTCTACTTTGCTCTAGGATGATCTCTGCAGCACACAGATTACCCAGACCCATCTCCTGCTGAGAACCCCCCAATCGCCCCTGACAGGTCAAAGCCTCTGCTCCTTACTTCCTGTGAATCTCAAGGCCCTTCATAACCCAGGCCTTGCTAGGAGGCTGCACTTTCGGCCTCGTCTCTCCCTATTCCCCACAGCTCAATGCTCCACGCTCTTCCCAGCCTCCCTCTGCCTCAGCGTTTCTTCCTCCCCATGTTCGCCTCGGCAGCTCTTACTCCTCTTTCTGTGCCCAGTCCAAATGGCCCCATGGCCCAATTTTCCCCTTGTTGTTGAGTGACTGAATGTAAGCTTCTGCCACTGAGGGCTCTGCTGGGAGAGCCCTTGGCCTTCCATTTCTTGGAACTTCAGGGCTGGCAGAGCTTGGCGGGAGGTAGGGGGATGGGAGGGAGGGTGCTAACGCCTTTGCACTCTTGAGGGATCATGACCAGGAGCTACAAACTGGTAGCCTTTGTTTGTTCTGTAGTTTTCTTAAAATGTAAATTAGTTTTCAACCCCTCAAAAGACATTTCACATGAAAAATCTGCCTTTCCAGCTTCTCGTGAAGAAATGTGGGGGCCGGGCTTAGGCGGTAGCTTACACCTGTAATCCCAGCACTTTGGGAGGCCGAGGTGGGCGGATCACCTGAGGTCAGGAGTTAAAGACCAGCCTGGCCATGATGAAACTCTGTTTCTACTAAAAATGCAAAAATTAGTCAGATGTGGCGCCATGTGCCTGTAGTCCCAGCTACTCAGGAGGCTGAGGCAGGAGAATCGCTTGAACTGGGGAGGTGGAGGTTGCAGTGAGCAGAGGTTCGCCATTGCACTCCAGCGTGGGTAATGAGCTAAAACTCTGTCTCAAAAAAAAAAAAAATAGCCAGGTATGGTGGTGGCGCCTGTAATCCCAGCTACTTGGGAGGCTGAGGCCGAGAATCACTTGAACCCAGGAGGCGGAGGTTGCAGTGAGTGGAAATTATGCCACTGCTCCCCAGCCTTGGTGACAGAGCAAGACTTCGTCTCAAAAAAAAAAAAAAAAAGAAATGGGGAGCCCTGGTAGCGCCAGGCCTGTTTCCTGTGACAGCATATACCTGGCACCTGAGAACGTGTCCACGCACTAGTGCACCTGCCCCCCCAGTTCCCACTGCTGGACATTACAGCACTCCAATCCTTTATCCCTGAGTAGGCCCCAAAGGCCTTTGAGATTGTGGCGCTCCCCACCTCCAATCTAGGCAGCATCCTCACAGGCCGTGTGCATGGCAGGAAAGGGGCTTGCTTTCTGGAAGGTGTGGGTGCAACCCTCTGGGACCTGGAGTTAGTTGCCACGTGCCTGGAGTAGGCATCAGCCCTGTGGCCATGGCCCAGTACTGAGTGGTGTTGGGGTGTGACTCAAGCCCCCAGGCCGCTGACCCCAATCCCTTGCTCCTTTGGGATCTGCAGAAACTGGAGGAGCAGGAGCAGCGGGCCCGGCAGCTCAAGGAGAGGCTGCGCAGCAAGCAGCAGAGCCTGCAGGAGCAGCTGGAGCAGCTCCGGGGGCTGGCAGGGTCGGCCGAGCGGGAACGGCTGCGGGCAGACAGCCTGGACTCCTCAGGCCTCTCCTCCGAGCGGTCAGACTCAGACCAAGGTGAGTGCCCCGAAGCTGAGGGGTTGTGTGGCCCTCGGGGCAAGCCAGGTCTTCTGATTGGACCCCTCCCTGCGCAGAGGAGCTGGAGGTGGATGTGGAGAGCCTGGTGTTTGGGGGTGAGGCCGAGCTGCTACGGGGCTTCATCGCAGGCCAGGAGCACAGCTACTCACACGGCAGCGGCGCCTGGCTATGATGTTCTTCACCCAGGGTGGGCCTCTGCCCTCTGCTTGTGCCAGGCCCACCTGCCAGGGAGGAGCTCTTCCCAAGCCTTAAGGGCTGTTAGGAGTCACCTGTTGGAATGGACTAAAAGAACCCTTGTGTGGGAACAGGTGCTCCCCGACACCCTGCTGCTGGCTGCCAGGCAGGCCCTCTGGAAGAGGCAGCACTCATCAGGACCTCCCTAAACCCCTGCAGGGCAGGCAGCTTGGGCCTGAGCCGAAGCACCTGGCTCTGCTGCCTCCAAGGGGACAGGAAGCCTCTTGGGCCTCATCCCTTCTTGGACAAGGCCCCCTGGCCTTTGCCTCACATAACTGTACAGTATTTTCATTAAAAGCCTCTTTCATAACTTCCCCTGTCCGTAGTCTTACCTGATGAAAATGGGGGAACTCCCAACCACAAAGCCACTGGAAGAGGAAATAAGATCAGTTCCCATCACTGACACTGCTGGCTGTGCCGGTCAGTGCACTTAATCCTCACAACTCGGAGGCTTTTCTGTCTGCACTTCACAGATGGTGGAAATGAGGCTGAATGATGTGACTTGCCAGAGGTCCAAAAATAGTGGAGTCAAGATTCAAACCAAAGCTTTCCGACTCCAGAGCTAGGACTGACTGAATTCAACAAGTATTTATTGAGTGCCTATTACGTGCTAGATATTGTTCCAGGTACTTGAGACACATCAGAGAACAAGAGCCCTGCCCTCGTGGGGCTTCCAGTCTAGCATTTATCGCCAGTTCACCTGCAGGCTACCTGGGGCCTGAGGCAAGTCACTGCACCTCTGTGCTTGGGTCCTCAGCTGCCCAACGGGAGAATAAGCAGACCTGGCTCAGACTGGATAACGTGCCTGGTGTACTGTGGATGCCAAACTGGATACCCTCAACCCACCGCCCAGACATAGATAGGGCTGGAAGTGGATTTTTAATGATAAGGTACAATGGAGGGAGGGCAGAGGGGCTGAGCCAAGCTGTCTGGGGTGCTGGCTACACAAACTGCTGCCGCTGCTGCTGCTGCTTGGTGGCCGCCTTGCTGGCGAGGTCCTTGGCCTTCTCTGTAGCTGCCAGTGCCGTCTCCTTTGCCTTCTCCTTGGCTTCCTTGGCTGTCTCAACAAGAGTTTTGGAAGGGGCCTCGCCTGTTTCAAAGGGCAGGTGGCTGGCTTCAGAGGGTGCCTGAAAGACCCACCTAATTTCCCTCCCCCATGACACCAACCTTCCCTGGGCCAGGCTCCACTAGAAAGGTGATATTCACGCTCCTCCCACACCCAGTACAGATGAGGAGTCCCAGCTCAGAGCAGGGCAATGACTAACCCAGACTCCACACTCACTAGGCTGAGTGAGCCTCTCCCTATGAGGAATCTCCACATACCCAGAAACTCACCTTGCAGCTTCGCCAAGATATATTCAAAACCCTTCATAGTCTTGGTCACGTTGCTTTTGAACCGGGCAAGACCAAATTCCTGGCAAAAGATGGATACCGAGTTGCCCATTGACCCCATCCCCAATACCGAAAGCCCTGGGTTCCAGAGCCCCAGCAACCCCCACAACACTGCTCACCTGGACAGCTCTGGAGACACCAAATAAGCTAGAGGAGACCCAGGCTTCACGGCGGATTTCGGTCCAGCCACTGTTGTCAGAGTTCACACAGTAAACACATCGTTCCTCCACCACCTACGCAGAGTCAGGCCGACACAGTTGTGATACAGTCTTCCATTTGGCCGACTTGCACATAAATTTGACTGTCTCTTTTCATGAGGGGAGCAATACAATGAAAATCTATTCCTTCCACTGACTGCACTCCCAAGTGGTACTGACAGAGCAAGAAGCCATAAATAAGGTCATTTTGCTCTCAAAAACCTCTCTTCTGACCCTTAAAACTGGAAGGCACAAGGTCTCCTGAGATCAGCAAAGGGCCTTCCAGCCCGTCCTGCTCCCTGATTGTGTTTTCACACCTCTAGACACATGCAATGTTTGTAACCTGCCTTCCACCCGCTGCAGCTCTGGAGTTTCCTGACAGTCCAAGTAAAAACAAACATTTGCCGGGCGTGGTGGCTCACGCCTGTAATCCCAGCATTTTGGGAGGCTGAGTCGGGCGGATTACTTGAGGTCTGTAGTTCGAGAACAGCCTGGCCAACATGGTAAAACACCGTCTCTACTAAAAATACAAAAATTAACTGGGTGTGGCGGCGGGTGCCCGTAATCCCAGTTACTTGGGAGGCTGAGGCAGGAGAATCGCTTGAACCCAGGAAGCGGAGGTTGCAGTGAGCTAAGAATGCAGCACTGCATTCCAGCCTGGGTGACAGAGGGAGACTCCATTTCCAAAAAAAAAAAAAGACAATCATCACACTTTTCATTATCAGATAGGAAAAGGTCGAACATTCCTTTCCAGGAAAAACACTTAAGAGATCTTTCTCACACATCTGGAACACTATCTTAGTAATTTACCAAACACAGATGTGGTGCTCTTCTGTGACCATCTGAGATGATTTCAGATAACTCAGGCAGAGTAAGATACCCACTCACTCTCAGACCTTGTGGGGCAGTGCCCTCTATGAATCACATTTCCATCTTTTCACAAGAGAGTAATATCCACCTCTCAAGGTTATTGGGACAATAAGCTGAGAAAGAGAATTTGCTGAAAGCTTTCAGGATATTCACATATAAGAAGATACTGTAGGATATTCCTTAAACCATAAGTTTAAAAGTTTCTTAAAAGCAATAGATCAAAGGTATATGGAACGCCCTTTCCCCAAATCTCAGGCAGAAATCCATTTAGGTAAGACAAATAACAGTGAAACTCCTCTAGTCAAAGTGAGAAAAAGGGCTGAAAGCCTCTTCTGGAGACATATCCAAGGTACCTTATGGCTTGATGGGCTCCTGTTTGGAAAACCACTGATGCTGGGTGAGGTGGCTCTCGCCTGTAATCCCAGCACTTTGGGAGGCTGAGGCGGGCAGATCACTTGAGGCCAGGAGTTCAGAACCAGCCTGGCCAACATGGCAAAACCCAGTCTGTACTAAAAATACAAAAATTAGCCAGGCCTGGTGGTGCATGCCTGTAAACCCAGCTCCTCAGGAGGCCAAGGCACGAGAATCGCTTGAACCCAGGGGGTGGTGGTGGCAGTGAGGTGAGATTGTGCCACTGCACTCCAGTCTGGGCGACAGAGTGAGACTCTATCATCAGAAAAAAAAACAAAAAAACAAAAAAAAAACAAGAAAACCACTGCCTCCCCCACTCAGCATCACGCCTGTGCCATATACCTGATGGGAGTGCTTTGCATTTAGAACTTAGGACAACTCAGGAGATGGGTACCCCTCCCCTACTGTATGAATGAGTCAGACAGGTCCAGAGAGGGTGACCAGCTGAAAAGAAGAAAATGTGAGGCGATACTCTACAGCTGTCACTCCTCAGTAACCCAGACCTGCCTCACACCACAAAAGCTCCCTCGTGGCTCTCTAGACACACGTGTCTGGAGAGCTCTATTTGGGGGCGGGGGAGGCAGAATCACAGCAGGAGGTGTCTCACCATCAGCCGGGCGTGGTTGATGTTCCAGGTGAAGGTGGTCATGGTCTGATTCTGTGGGTCCACAATAGAGTCCTCCAGGATGTACACCGAGTGAGCAACATTGGCAGGAAACAGTCGCTCGGCCCAGCGGGGCATCCTGTTGGTCTTGGTCAGGAGTCGCCGGGACAGCAGTTTCTGGTCAGGGGTCACCTCCCGGTGTACTATGTCTTCCGTCAAGACATGTTTGCTGCAGGTGTCACAGTGAAGGTGGCCCTCAGGAGCCTGCCCCTAAGAGACTGCCCGAGGGGATTCCCATTTGGAGTCTCCAAGACCAGAGAGGCCTGCCTGTAACCTTGCAGAGTGGTATGTGCTATGGTTCACACCAGAGTTAAGAGCCCATCCCAGGGCAAATTCCAACTCCCGCCATCTGGCTGACCTGGATTCCTGGGCCTTCTAGCAGGAATAGACCTCATGATTTATTGCACCCCAGGAAAGCGCCACGAGCAGAGGAATAGGATTTCCAACCCCAAGATCCCTCCCAACTCCCCTACTGCCGCCGCCTCTTGTCTCACCAACCTGAGAAAAGAACCTTACACTAAGATATCAAGTAAAGCACCACCCAGGCCCAACCTCCCTTCAGGACCTTGCAGGCCTGGCCCAGCCGCTTCCCCGATAAGGTCTACGTAGGATTCGATGTCGAATTCTTTCTGGTCCCATGACTCGGGGATTATCCATATTTCGATCTCCAAATAGTGAGATGGTGGGGTTTTGCTCTCCCAAACATCACGTACCTATAGGGATTCGGGTACCGCTGCCAGAAGGCGGCGAACACTTGGTCCCAGGAACTCCGGAGCACGCTCTGGCCCAGGAAATACTTCACCATCGTCCCAGCCGGAGCGGGCTCAGCACCCACGCAGCATCAGGGGTGCGGAGCCTGGGAGGCACGCGGGGGCGGGGCCGGGCCGGGCCGGGGCTCGGCGCACACCCGCCGCCAGGCTCCTAGCTCAGTCACCACCGCGCCGCGCCCAAGCAGCTGCCGCTGCTGCCGCCGCCGCCATGAGTTGTCCGGCTGCGCGCCACTTCCGGCGCAGCCACACAGTAGCCACCGCTTCCGGCGTCCGCGCCACGTGACCTTGCGGCCCCGCCCCCTTTCCCTCTCGCCCCCTCCCGCGGGAGTCGCGGCGCTGCGGGTAGGAGCCGGGTTGCAGGAGACCCTAGGTTCGATTGGTACTCGGAGCCGGAACTGAGCCTAAGCCGGGCGGGCGAGCGAATGACGGAGTAGCGAGCTGCACGGCGGCGTGCTGCGCTGTTGAGGACGCTGTCCCGCACGCTCCCAGGCCGCCCCAGGGCTTGGGGTCTTCGAAGGATAATCGGCGCCCGGGGCCGGACAGCGGGGGCACACTGGGCGCTGCCGAAAGTGCGAGGCCACGGCCAGAGCTCGAGCCCGACGCGCTGTCTCGAATCGTTGGTTGGCGCCGTTTGGGGTTGGGGTCTGAGGCCTGGGCGCTGCCTGGGCCGAGCGGAGATCCGGGTTCGCCTCCCGTCCCCGCTCAGGACCCTGACGTGGCTGAAGCGGCCCCGGGAGCATGAGCGGGCAGCGCGTGGACGTCAAGGTGGTGATGCTGGGCAAGGAGTACGTGGGCAAGACGAGCCTGGTGGAGCGCTACGTGCACGATCGCTTTCTGGTGGGGCCCTATCAGAACGTGAGTGCACCCGGAGGGGCCAGGCACGGTGGGCGGGGGCGTAATCTGCACCTATGGCCCCGATCTCTTCCCTCTTGTTGCAGACCATCGGGGCCGCCTTCGTTGCTAAGGTGATGTCGGTCGGAGACCGGACTGTGACATTAGGTATTTGGGTAAGTTCCCTGGGCATCTATTCTAGGGAGACTCATTCTTGAGGAGGCTTAGGTCGTGCCTATTACTGATTGATTTGTGGCCTCACAGACTCGTTTCTCATAGACCCGTTTCCTTATCTGGAAAATAGTGGGGTCTGGAGAACATGGCCTTAAGTTTGACTCAGACCAGGGCTGAGCCTATCCCTCCTCTTTAGGACACAGCAGGCTCTGAGCGCTATGAGGCTATGAGTAGAATCTACTATCGGGGTGCCAAGGCTGCCATCGTCTGCTATGGTAAGGGGGAGTTCTGGGCTGGCCCACAAGAAGTGGGTGCCAGGCTAGCCAGAGAACAGCCCCTGACCACTTGATTGTGTCTCCTGCATGCCCCACACCAAGACCTCACAGACAGCAGCAGCTTTGAGCGAGCCAAGTTCTGGGTGAAGGAACTGCGCAGTCTAGAGGAGGTAGGTGAATAGACCTCACCAGAAAACCAAGGGCTAGGGTTCTGTTGGTCTGTGGAGGTGACGCTTGTCTTCTGTCTCAGGGCTGCCAAATCTACCTATGTGGCACCAAGAGTGACCTGCTGGAAGAAGACCGGAGGCGTCGACGTGTGGACTTCCATGATGTCCAGGACTATGCAGACAGTAGCTGTTCCTCGCCCTTTGGGGGGTGGGGGTGTGTGGCTGTCTGGGTGGATCACAGAAAACAGGGACTGCCTTGGCTGCTAGGGCAGGGTACTCCAGAAGGGCTTCCTGGCCTCCTTGAACTGTGGGGTCCAGGAGACTCCCTGAACTGCTAGCCCTCCCTTTTGTCTGCTTATCTAATTCTCAGGTATGAGGCTTTAGTCACTTCTCTTTACAGATATCAAAGCTCAGCTCTTTGAAACATCCAGCAAGACAGGCCAGAGTGTCGGTGAGTGCTGTGCTGGGGCCTCACAGCAGGAACAGGCAGGGGCACCAGAGGAAGCTGAATAGGGAACAGAGGGCTGGGTCACTGGGAAATCCCAGGACTACTGGCATTGGGCCCTCACTGATCATCATTTTTCCTGCCAGATGAGCTCTTCCAGAAAGTGGCAGAGGATTACGTCAGTGTGGCTGCCTTCCAGGTGATGACAGGTGTGTGCTTCCCCAGCCTTTATGGAGACTTATTCTAGGCCCACAGCATCTAGCCGCTTTCCCGAGTTACCTGATTCCCAACAGAATGGTGCTGAGCTGCCACCTCTTTCTTTGACAGAGGACAAGGGCGTGGACCTGGGCCAGAAGGCAAACCCCTACTTTTACAGCTGTTGTCATCACTGATTCACCACTTACCTGGCCTGGGAGAGTTAAAGGAGTTCCCCAGAGCGGCTGGACCCAGCTCCTTACTGGGCTTGGGTAGTCAAATGTCTGAGCTAACCCAGGTCCTCATGTCAGCAGAGGTGGCACCTGCCTGTGCTGGCCCATGGAACGGAGGCAGCATTGGGCTGACTGTGGGCATGAGGAGGGATAAGGGCTGATTTGGACCCCAGGCTTCCGCCCTGGACAGCACTTGTGTCTGCAGATTATTTAAGTGGCTTCTGATCTGTAAATAAAATCAATGCACTGTGAATCACACCCAGCCCCTTTCCCTGCTGTGTGGATTGGGTGTCAGGACACCTAGTTCTTTCTGGGGCCACCCAGCTGGCCTCACTGCTTTATATTAAGGCTTTCCTATCTCTTATTTTCCTTTGGAAAACAAGATTTCTCCCCAGGGTTACAGCTGAGATACTGGGGCTGGGGTAGTACAAAGCTCACAGTTCCTTCTGAGTGCCGAAGAGAGTGCATGAGCTGTGTCGAGATAAAAGGGCCAAGCACTTCATACAGGTTGGTCTGACCAGCTTTACTGCATCTGTCATGTTTGGGCCCATATGTCAGACCTGTGACTGTGACTCAGGTCCTGAGCATCCCAGGGACATCCTACAATGCAGTTTAATGGTAGAAAAGTCCTAAGTTCTGTAAGAGAGAAAGGTCTGATGGATCTAGATTTGGTTCCAATTTGGAAAAGGGACTTAAACCCTCAGCCTGAGTTTCTCATCTATGACATAAGGTGACTACTACACAGCCCAAGGATTGTGAGATCCTAAGTGAAGAGTAATTCTAGTACTAAATGTTTTTCCCAATCTTCCCAAGCACTTTTTGTTGAAAGGGCAGGAAGTTCAGGACTAGGTCACAAGGGGAAGCAAACTCCCAAGTGTCCTCCAAAGTATTAGGCGTTGAAGGTCCATATATTTCTGAGGGATCAGGTGTTAATTGTAAACAGGGCTGACACTTCCTGTTCAACCAGAAGGAAATTTACTGTAGCTCTTTCCGGTATGAGAGATGTGGCCCCAGGCCAGGGGCTTTGCCTTAGTTTATCCTTTGCCTCTGCTTTCCTGCTTTTAGGCCTAGGCTGAGTCCTCCGCAGTGGACAACACCTGCCTTTGAAGAATATAAAACTTAGCCAATATGGTCAGACTCACACTGAGAGTTGGTTCCACTTCCTTTTAAAAAACCAATTCCTCAAAACTGCACTTCCTTCATGAGTGATGGAGGCTTCCTGTGGAGGGAGACTGAAACTGACACCAGCCACTCCCAACAGGAGAGAAAAAGGCTTGGGCAGCCCTGTGGCTGCTGGGAGGAAACACACTTCTCCCATGATGTGCTTAGAGGAAGGGCTTAGCTCCACAGTATCCCTGCCCCACCCCCACCCCATACTATCTCCGGCTGGCTCCTGCTCTCACCCCAAACAGTCCTCCCTCCTGTTAGGCTACAACTCCCCACAACCAATAAAAACACAGGGCAAGGGCCATATATGAGTAAAGTTAAACTTTACTTTACAGTAAATTTTTTTCTATATACAAAGAATTACAGTACATATTTATGGGGACTCCTACCACAGGGCTCCCCTCTTTTTCACTAGGAGTTTCACTTACAGCTGACAATCTATAGGGGCAGGGGAAGGGGGCAAAAAACAATGATGGACCTTGGCTGATCCCCCCTGACCCCTTTCTTAACAATATAGATAGATGTTTATCGTCAGCTTGCCTCTCTGCCAAGACCTAGGAAGCAGCTCTGCCATGAGCTGCTGTGTGCTGCCCTCCCCACCTTCAGCACACTCATCTACACACACACAGGTAGCACCCACCTCAACGAGACCGCCTTGCTCTGGCCTGCCCCAACCCTGGAAGTTGAAAACACTAGAACCATTTATTTCTGCTTCTACTCCCTGTGCCCATCTCTTGTCTAGAAAACTTTGCTTAACTTCCAGGACCTTATACCTGAAGCCCCACAATAACCTGATGTTTTGAAAGTCACGGGAGAGCAGCTCTAGAGAAGGGACCACATAAGCAGAAACAGCATGTTAAAACTCAAAACACTTCTTCCAAGGCTGTGGATTTCTAGTTAAATTCTTTCCACTTCCTTATAAAATATTACCCTTAATCTTCATAAGCAGTAGAGGTGCTTCCATGAGTGGAAGAGGTAGAGAGGGGCAGAAGGGAGCTGAGGGAGACCCAACACCCAGAGCTCTCTAACGACCTGCTCCAGGCAGTGGACGGAGGCTATGGACAAGGTGGCCCCAGCCCTGAGAAACTCAATGGCCACCTTCACCTGGATACAGGATCTCTTCCACCTCTGGATTGCACTGGGCCAATCCAGGGTTGGGTATAGGCTTCACTGAGGATCTTCCTTCTCCCCACTTTTAACAAAGCCTCAAAGAAACCTTTCTACATAAAATCTCCTTCTCCCAAATAGGAATCTGGGTTTCTTAAGCCGCCAGTCCCTCAACCCTTGGCAGTGCTTATTTATACCATGAAATTAGCACCATCATTACATTTGTTTGTGTGTACAAAACAATGATCTATTATTTCAGTTTACACTACAGCAGCCTCTGGCCCTGTTGCACTGGGCCCTAGGAAGCTCAGCTGAGAACTAACTGGCCACAGCCAATGACAGGTTCCCACAGCAGCTACCAAGCAGTGACGCGGAATGTCTACACGTGGAACCGCTCAAATGAGACTTAGCAGAAAAGGGGCTGGAGGAAGCTCCTTCTCTGCCATGATCTCAGACAGGTTAGGACACTGGGCTCCTCTAACCTGGCTGACAAACCCCAAGAGGATGACATTATCATTTAAAAAGCCTTAGGAGAAAATCCACCTTATAGAGGCTAAGGGTAAAACCTATCCAAGTTTCATGCTGTCCTCATTATTCCCTATGGGGGAAGCTGCCAGGACCAAACTAACTTCCTGCCATTCCGTTCTCACGAGGCAACATTAGAATTATAACCTGGGAGTCCAGCTCCAGTGTGCAGACAGTGTCGAGCCTGGGAAGGGATCCATAGTACGTTTCACGCCCTGACCGTAGTGTGGGGTGAAGGATGTAAAGAATAAAATAACTATTTTCATCAATGTTAAAGATTTGGTTCAGAAGAGAGTCAACACAGTGATTTAAGTCATCTCAAACTCAGTAACAGGGTAAAGCAGACATTTAAAACTGAGGATGTTTGTGTAGCAATGAGAGCTATTTTGCTATTAGACTGGGTTGGCTCCATTAAGAGAAGCAAATTAGGCTTTGAATGTAAATTTCGATATTTTCCATAATTTTTTTCTGATTTAGCAGGGCTAGGAGATACATTGGCTTTCTAGCTACCTATGGAGCATTTCAACCTTTGCCTTGTCCCTGGAAAAGCCTTCCTGGGGAGCTGGCCTCCAAGGCAAACTCTCTTGAGATCTCAATTTCCAAGCATAGGACCAGAAGTTTTCTAAGATGAAGGATTTCCTTTTCACTCCAATTCACATCCGCTTGGAAAAGGAGTCTTATTATAAGCTTGAGGAGACGTCCCACAGGGCTGGCAAGGCCACTCCCTCCCCACCTTCATCCAAGAGTCACATTTCCAACAGTTCTGACTTTTCTTCTAATTGGATAGTGACTGCTTTCATGATTTTAACAATGTAGTATCAGATGCTGCTCTTGGCAGGCCCAATAACTCAAATTTCTAGTTTCCAATGGTTTTCTAGTTTCCATTCAATGGCCCTTGAAGGAAGCCCAGGTGTCCATCCTTTCCAATGACGAACTGCTCCCCAAAATGGCTCAGAAGCTGTTTTCCCAGGCAGGTCTGGAATGAAGCCGCCAATGAATAGCGGAGAATGGAAAGAACCAAAACAAAACCACAAAGCAGCCAACCATGGCCCCTTTCCCTCACTCCCTCGTCCCGTGAGACATCTAGACTGCTGTCAAGTTGATTACCTACGAAAGCCTACTTTAGAGAAGCTACTTTAGGATCAGACTTCTCCACTGAAAATTTTTACATAGCCTGCCCTCCCCCCGCCCCCCTAAATTCACAGTTTATTTCATGAAACAAAGAGCTACGGTAATTTAACACACAACATAGTGAAAGGAGACTCTGACAGTGCAGTGCAGATATCTTTTTCTGATCACAGCTACAGATGACTGGAGAGAAAAGGGCACAGGACTGGCACCAAGCAAACCCTACTGATATGACCTAAAAGATTAGGGAAAGGGATCTACTAGCTGCAGTTATATACTTATTATTCTCACACATGATAAATACTTAATATAATGAACTTTAATGTTCTGGGTGAATTTCTTTAAAAATATCTTTTTCACGGTTTAAAATTCTTTTAAAAGAAAATAAGATGCTTTATGTTTTCTCTTCCTTTTGAACAAAGAGCTTTTCCTCTTTGATGATGTGGGAAGAGAGACAGGATGAAAGGGGAGAACTAGGCAGGTGGAATTCACAGAGGAGATTCCGAGGTCTCAGTGAAATGCAGGGATAGGCCCCTAAATTTGGGACAGCCCTGCCCAGCCTCGTCCCTCTGCCTGAGTTCAAGTGTCTCAACCTTAGAGACAGGCTTTGGGAAATAAAAACAGATTCTATTTTTAGATAAAGCGCAAATGCTTCTATAATAACTATTGTTCCCTCCATGGAAGTGATGGGAGTAACCTCAATAAGAATTTGAGGAAATTGGGACCAAATACAGAATCCTGTTGAGCATGTGAAAGCCATAAATAAGAGAGAACGGCCAGGAGATGTTAGGGCCAGGGGATGGCCTGCTGGCTAAAGCTGCTGGCTAAGTTGGCAAAGCAGAGAGGTAAACATGTTGGTCTAAGAACAAAGGACGGGTAGGGAAGTGGGAGGAAACTAGCCAAACAGCACTTCCTGTTGGCAGTCTGTGAGCTGGGTGAATGGTAGGGCAGGGTAGCACCAACAGATTTCCCAGCCCTTGGGCCCCAGCTCAGGGCAGCAGTAACAGATAATCAGCAGTTATTAGGAGTCATCTTAGCCTGGACATTGCTCTAAACACCACCTCTCGTCAGTCTTCAGGGAAGAGTTCTGGCTTGCCTTTGAGCTAAGTCAGCAGGCAAGCATTCTCAGTACAGAGCACAGCAATTCTCAGGGAGGCAAAGACAACCCCCTCCACTCAGGAGGGAAAAGGACTGGGGAAAAGTGATTTCCCATCAGCATCTGGTACTCTTCCTGAAGCTGGTGTATCTAGCTCAGAGCTTGTCAGAGATTCCCTATGTCCACTGCCCGAGGCTCTGAAATCTGAAAGCACCTGAGTGTTTTAGGGAAATGGGGATGGGGTGGATTCATGTACAAGGAGAAAAATAGGTAGAAACAAAAGTAAAGAAAGAGAAGCTTGCCAAATGCCTTCTTTCACTGCTGGAAAGCTACATTCGCATAGCGCCCAGCTCTCCCTGACCACTTGCTCCTCCAAGGACTGATCTTTAGACTCTGCACAGCCCAGACAGAAGCAACAGTGGCTACCCGAGCCAAAAGCCTCACTTGGCTTCAATGCAGCACCCTTCCATCTATAGAGGAGTCTTGTGAGTGTGCGTGCATGCACACGCACCTATGCACACCCCAGCCCAGAGACACTTACTCAACACAACCACTTCTGGTGCCACAAAGGACATTTCAAAATGAGTCTAAAACCCCAGGGCCCCTTAGAACTTCCTGTTATTTCCTGGTCAAAGGTTCTTGAAAGCCTTGGAATTCAGGCTCACAGGGATGAGGCCTTATTTATCTCTGTATCTACTACCATCAGTGACTAGCACCCGGCCTAGAACATGTGAATGCTCAGGAAATCGCCACTGATTTGAAAGAACATCATTTCCTTCCAAGGGTTCCTAGGTGCCCTCAATGGGGCTCTATCTGGTTAGGGAAATCTGGTTTGAGAGCCCCTATACCTTCCAACCTGACCAGCGGAATTGAATTCCATACTTGACTCCAGAGTGGACTTTTTATTTCACGATGACCATGTGGAAAAGTTGAGGGAAAGAGACCCAAGTCTGTCTGTCTCCTTGGGTGGGGCCCACTGGATTTTCATACATGGTTCACACAACCATAAGTCCCCACTGGATAATGTCACAAGAGTTCTGAGTGTTGGGATATAAGGGAAGAATAACAGTGGGAAAGTGTTGGGGGCAGATTTCTTTTTCTTCAAGGGGGAAAGAAAGAAAAGATTTCCCCTCCCCAAATGGTACCCTGGGGGCAGCTTGTTTGTTCATGTTAGATTGATTGGTATTACTTCTGTTCTGATTCTGCACACTTGTGACTGGAAGGAGCCTGGTTAAGAGCTGGAAGTGTATTTTGCTCTGGTTTGGGGTCTTGCCCTCTTCCAAGAGACCAGCAAGTCTGTGCCAATGTCTGTGTGCTCCCAGCAGACCAGCAAGACTGTGCCAGTGTCTGTCCAGCCACTAGGGGCCAGAGCCCTGCCCGCGTTGAAGCTTTTCCCAGGGCCCAGGGACTTTGCTCTGTGGTTACCAACTTCTTTTCTTCAGTGGGGAGGGAGGCTGGGGATTTCCCGAGAGACCTAAAGGACTGCCCACTCTTGGCAGCAAGTGCAGGTAGTTGCTGGCCTCCAACCATCTGCTTCATCAGGCCTGGAGCTTGGCTAAGAGGCCCTGGGGTCTGCTCAGTCCCTGCAGGAGCTCTTCCTGAGGCCTGAGTTGTTGGCTCATATAAAAAGGCCTTGGCAGGCGGCTGAGAAAGAAGTCTGGCCTGGGTGAGTGATTTAACAGCTTGCCAGGGGTCCTCTGAAGGGGCCGTTGCTTTCCCAGGTGTCTGAAGAGGATGTGACATGCTGCCTTTCTCAACAGCTCTCGGTATATGCCCCAGACCTTTGCTGGCAGGCCATGAACTTGACTCCAACACTGGCATCTTCTCATCAGCCTGTGGTGTGACCTCATGAGGTGAAGCTGCCCGCTCCTTTTGGCGAGGAGTTAGGTCTATGAGATCCATCACCAAAGCAGCTCTATTTTTTGACTGAGTATTCTGGTCCACAGGCCTCAGTGCTTTTTCTTTAGCTACAAGGGTCTGGACCACAGCTGACAGTACTTTCTCAGGAGGTGGAAGTCTCTGGGACAAAGAGGCAGGGGGTTTATCAGGGGGCTTGTCTGAAGTCTGGGGTTTGGGACTGCTGGTAATGAGCAGTCTGTCTGACGGTGGAAGTCTCAGGCCAGTGGGAACTGGGGTTTTCTCCAGTGACTGGGGCCTTGAGCTGGCAGCACCTATGGATTTATCAAGCCTTGGGTCAGCCTTCCCCAGAGGTCTTTCCAGTGGTTGGGACCTGACTGAGGGTGAGGAGCTTGGGCTGGTCACTGGAGTGAGTTTGTCAGATAGCTGGGGTCTTGGTCCTGCCACTGCTGGTGGCCTGTCCAGTGGCCTCTGGCTGGAAACCAAGGATTGGGATTTGGTCCCTGACCCAGCAAGGTCTCTGACCTTATCTAAAGGCTGGGGCCTGGAGTCAGTTCTCTCAAGAGGTCTTTCAGGTAGCAGTGGCCTCTGACAAGTCCCTGCCAGAGCTTTTTTGGAGAGCGACAGCGTCTGGTTGGTGTCAGCAGGAGGTTTATCTGACATTTTGGGTGCCTGAGCAGCCATTCCTGATGATTGCTCTGCCAGGTGAGTGCTTGGCCCTGGAGGCAGCGGTACTGGGGGAGGCACATACTCACGGATCTCCCCAGGTTCCAGAGGATTGGGCCCACAGGGATCATGCTCAGTACAAGACAGACGCCCATCCAGTTTGGAAATGAAAAGCATCCCTTCTCGATGCTGCTTGCAAAAGGAGCTGGGGCACATCTCACAGAAGGAGGCTGCTTCCTTCCCACAGATGTCACACTGATGCCATGGACATTCCCATTTCCCTGAAAACAGAGAAGTAAAACAAAAGTTTAGGAAAAAAGAGATACATATCACATGGGCCATGGCTATGATGACTCTCTTTCACATTGCTCCTGGTTCAGCTAGTTTATGCTACTCACTAGCCACCTCTTGCCCCAGAATTCCAGCTTCTTCTTCTGCACAGAATACATAAACAGTGAATTATCAAATAGCAATTAGTATCAACTTAATATACAAGCAGAGAAGTAAACCAGTATTTCTATGACTGTTTCCAGCAAGGAGGTGGGGGGGGGTGCGGGGACAGCATAAAGCTTCTTTTACATGAAACGTAAGATATTACTTTCATATTTTGGCATTCTCCATTTGTACTATACAGCTTTTAAATTAGCAACTCAAAGAGAAATATCTCAGCTATTTAGATTCTTGCTTATTTGCTTATTAGCAGTAATAGAAAAGATATAAAATTATGAAAAATGGAAGATTTACCTTTGTTCAATTTTAAGTCTTGAGACCAGCACATTATATGTTGTTCACATGAAGTCAGTAGAAAATACCCAAAGCTGATCTGAGCTTTTATCTACCTTGCCCCATTTCATGAAACCTGAGAGTCTTGACTAAGGACAGTGTTTCCACCTTCACATCAATTACACTAGCTCCCACTCCTGGCAAATAGGCAAGATTGGTTCTATCACAGCCTATGCCAGTGACAGCCCCGAGCAATTGATTATGAAACAATTCTACTTCCTACTGCTGACAGGTCATTGTGACAGTCTTGCCCTCATCCTACCTCAGTTTATTTCATGACTTTGGCCAATATACACTGAAGGAAAGCCAATTTGGGGACAAATTCCTTATACTTATATCCCAAAATTCTTCAGCTTCTGCGATTCTTGGAAACAGGTCACTAGTAATATATAATCTCACCCTGGAACAGCTCCCTACTGGTTTCTCTGTTTTGTCCTTTAAAATAGATGGCATATCCAAATCCCTAAAATCCTCTAACCCCAAATCACTAAGGTTCTCAATTTCTTCAACTACAAATTTACTGAGCACCACATCCACCTGAGCAGCTTTCTCATGTATTAACTGATACAACCACATCTCCTTTAGAGAAAAAAGTCTACTTTCCATGGGGGGAGACCCCACTACGGGTAAGGAAGCAAGGGAGGAAGTGCTAAAAGGGTGGCAATCCATTTCTCATGGACTAGAACCACCTAAAGGCTTTACTATCTGAATCTTTCTTTCTCTAGAAAGGCAATTATGACTTAATAGTCTTGGAGTAAAAAACCCAGCTCTCCATATATGTGTGCAAGGTCACCTCACCAATCCTAACTCTGTTTCTTCACATGCATGATGGAAGAAAACCAACCTTTATGGGTTGCTAGGGGGATAAAAAACATAAATGTAAGTAAAGGACTTGAAACACAGCAAGTGCATTTCTGTTCCATTCTTCATAACTAAGATATCTAAGCCTTTGTTTTCATTATTTCCAAATTGAGAAAACAGACTACACCCCTCAAAATTATGCATGGGAAGACCAAACGGCACTTACTTTCAGGCTGAAGCAAATGGCATGAGACCCTGAGTATTATGGAGAGAACAAGTAGCATTATGAATGGATTTTGGCACCAACCTGCTGGTCGCTTGGTCAGATTGAGACAGTCTGCATGGTAAACTTTTGGGCAGCCTGGCTTCTTGCAGGAAACGAGCTGGCCAGCATCCCCGCAACTAAAACACTCATCTTCTCGCTCCTTTGTGATTTCACCCTGGGACCTGCGCTTCCCCTGTTGCTTCTTCTTGAATTTCTTTGACTTTTCTTCTGTGGCAATGGGTTGATTCTACAAGTCAGATATTGAGCATTCTGTCAGCATTCTGCCAACATGTTAGTACCAATCTTAACAAGGTTAACTATCCTTTCTGAGCCTCATTCTCTTCTTTGGGAAAAGGGATTGTCATGAAGATAAAATGCAGGAAAGGTACCTGGTACGTCACAGTTACGTAGCAATAATTACCACTTTTGTATCAACTACTCTTGCCACCTGAACAAAATAGAAGACAAAAATCCTTCTGTTTTTTGCTGATACATAAGGCTGGTGTTAAATGTCATGCCTTTCATAAGTTATTTATTTATTTATTTATTTATTTATTTAGAGGAAATCTTGTTCTGTTGCCCAGGCTGGAGTGCAGTGGTGCAATCTCAGCTCGCTACAATCTCCACCTGCTGGGTTCAAGCAATTCTCCTGCCTCAGCCTCCTGAGTATAGCTGGAATTACAGGCACGCGCCCACCACCACACCCGGCTAATTTTTCTATTTTTAGAAAAGACGGGGTTTCATCATGTTAGCCAGACTGGTCTAAAGCTCCTGATCTCCTGATCTACCCACTTCGGCCTCCCAAAGTCCTGGCATTACAGGCATGAGCCACTGCGCCCAGCCAAAGTTTTATTTTGTATTTGTCTACTTTCAAAATTAAAGAAGGTTTCTGTATGTATATACACGTTTCTCATTCATTCAACAAAGCGTAACTGAACTTAGCGCTGTGTTAAGACACAAAAAAGTTAATGCAGGGTCCCTGCGGTGACCATGAATTAACTTCGATTAACTTGACTTGATACATATCAAGTCAAATTAGCTTCATGTCCCCCACTCCCAAGACGGACCCTGGAGCAGCCAGCAGATGTCCTCTCCATGTTCCCTGCAGCCCACACTTGGGTCACCAAATCCTGTGGCTCTTCATCACATTATTCATTTTAACCCAGAAACATCTAGGACCAATCTACAAGGCTTAATGGAGGTCCATCCTATTCTGACAGACCACTGTCTACTGAAAGTCCACAGTGATCTCTTATTTCTCAGTTTCTGCTATAGCATCTACCTCTCACTAATTCCTGTAAAATGCTATCCTATGCAAACCTCAAGAATGCAGAAACAGACATCTACAGTACACTTACCACCATTAAATATGGGTTAAACTCAGTTACTATTTTAATTTATAGGAAACAAGTCAACGAACATCTTAAGGAACAACATTAAACCAACAAAAACTAAACAAAAAGCAAAATAAAACCCAATATAGAGGTGATTCTCCTTAATTAACAAGATAAAAAACAATCATTGGATGTTCTTCATTTTCCTGTTATTGCTCAAAATTACGTACTCTTTTTTGGACAGGCACGGTGGCTCGCACCTGTAATCCCAGCACTTTGGGAAGCCAAGACAGGTGGATCACCTGAGGTCAGAAGTTCAAGACCAGCCTGGCCAACATGGTGAAACCTTGTCTCTACTAAAAGTACAAAAAATTAGCCAGGTGTGGTGGCGGGCACCTATAATCCCAGCTACTTGGAAGGCTGAGACAGGAGAACTGCTTGAACCTGGGAGGCAGAGGTTGCAGTGAGCTGAGATCACACCACTGCACTCCAGCCTGGGCAACAGAGCGAGACTCCATCTCAAAAACAAATTTATTTACCCTTCTTATTGGCTTCTATGTTAATTTACATGTTTTCAGTTCTTAATGTTGAGTTTCAAAATCAAAAAGGCATACGGAACATTCTCCACTGAAGCCACTATTTAGTCTACTTTGCATCAAACTTCAATTTTTACTATGCTCTTACTTATGATAGAGAAATCTTGAAACATCCAGATGTTCATCTAGTATGTCCATCCATTATATTAAAAAATTAACACAGTCACTAAAAATAATCAGCAAGGACTTTAAAAAAATAAGAAAAGGAGGACACAGACGTGGAAATAATACTTAACAGTTACAGAATTAGAATTCAATTTTTCAGAAAGTGCACACTAAAAAACAGGAAGACACAACAATGCTTATACTTTGTTATAGTGGGGAGATTAAGAGTTCTACTTTTATCTATGATGTTATGCTACATTTAGAAACTCCAGAGTTTTTGGTATCTTCAGAAAGAGAAACAGAGAGAGAGAGAGAGACACACAGATATACCAAGAATCCAAGTGGCTTATTAGGAGATGTGAGATCAAGACAAGGGAGGTAACTAGCCTTCTTTATAAGGTCTTATTTCACAGCATTATTATCTAGAAAAGGATCACCAATTAAAGTCAGATGGTGCAAAACACTTCAAGAATATTCTTTTATTTTATTTATTTTTTTGAGACGGAGTTTCGCTCTTGTTACCCAGGCTGGAGTGCAATGGTGCGATCTCGGCTCACCGCAACCTCCGCCTCCTAGGTTCAGGCAATTCTCCTGCCTCTGCCTCCTGAGTAGCTGGGATTACAGGCACGCACCACCATGCCCAGCTAATTTTTTGTATTTTTAGTAGAGACGGGGTTTCACCATGTTGACCAGGATGGTCTCGATCTCTTGACCTCGTGATCCACCCGCCTTGGCCTCCCAAAGTGCTGGGATTACAGGCGTGAGCCACCGCGCCAGGCTAAGAATATTCTTTAAAACCTCTTATGTAATTGAATTGATCAGCCAAATGCTTAGTGAATTGCAAGTGGCCCTATCAACACCTATTCAATGTCATTAATTTCTTTTTTTTTTTTTGAGACGGAGTCTTGCTCTGTCATCCAGGCTAGAGTGCAGTGGTGTGAACTTGACTCACTGCAATCTCCGCCTCCTGGGTTCAAGTGATCCTCCTTCCTCAGCCACCTCAGTAGCTGGGACTACAGGCACGTGCCACCATGCCTAGTTAATTTTTATATTTTTAGTAGAGATGGGGTTTCACCATGTTGTCCAGGCTGGTCTCAAACTCCTGACCTCTGGTGATCCACCTGCCTCAGCCTCCCAAAGTGCTGGGATTACAGGCATGAGCCACCAGGCCTGGCTCAATGTCAACAATTTCAAATAAATATCTTCTTAAAATGAAGACTGCCCTGACACTGTTAGGGAGGTAGGACTGCATCACTAATCCCAAAGCAGAAGTCTGGAAAGGTGGTACCTTTGGCCTTACACCCAAGAAGCCACTGCAGTTCGGGGCTCCACATTTGCAAACAGTCTTTCCATTCCCAAGACATTCTAGGTTGTAGTTGAAGGTAAGTTCAGTGCCTGCATAAGAGACCATGAAAATATTAATATCTATGGTTTTAATTATATTATTTCTGTATTAATTACAAAGGATACCAAATCCCAAGAGAACAAATTAATTTTAAAAAGAATTTTTAAAAAGGATTAACTCTAATCCTATATTTTAATAAATTCTAATCCCATGACATTCATAATCAGCTAACACAATTTAACAGAGAAAACTTAAATGGCTTAACAAGTAATATTTAAGATAACTTTTACTATAGAGGTGTTGATTACCTCAAGTTGTCTTTCATTTGTTTACTAACCATTCAGATTCAAAATATGCAAATTCATTACTAAAACAAACAAAAAACATCTTATCAGTGTGTCAGGCCCTGGGAATACAAGTATGAGGAAAACTCATTTGTCTGTTCTCAGGTGAACACGTGTTACCTGGCAGCACTCTGGAGAGGCATCTCAGTACAGAATAACACTGGAAATATGTAGATTACAGAGTGGTTGTAGGTCCAGTTACGTCACAGCCTTAGCAGGGTAATGTGAACCCTGAGCAGCCCATTTTAAAATGGAGAAATCTAACAAGCTTACTGAGAGAATATGACAATGCACATAGCAGTAATTTGTAAACTTTAATAAAAGGTACTCAAAAAAAACTGTCCTCTTTCTGTCAAAGGTCCATTCATCAAAAGTGTGAGAGGAAATAAAAGAAACATTCAAACTTAAAGCCCATAACTAAAAGCCAGTTATGGAAGGCCTACCAAATATACAAAGAGGTTACCTTTGCACAGGGCTAATAGTTTACGGTAACTGCATAAAGTAACCACTGTTCCTATTAAAAACTGTCAAGCTTTAGGAAGATTTCCCTTTGCAGTCTGACATGCCTTTTATCAGTGAGACTGATATAATGTTGAATAAAATCATTAGTATCATTATTTCTTTATTCAAATATATTCAAAATACAAAGGAGCTAACTTAGGGGTCATGCTATAGGAATAGCAGAATTATTCACGGTCTGATAAGAGGCTCATGCCATAAGGAGCTTGCAGGTACTGAGTGAGACTGACCAATTTAACAGGAGGGCCATATTTCCCATCTCATGCCTGAACTTACTGGATTGAATCTTTGGTGGTTTTATTCACACTGTTTTTTTTCTTTTTCTTTCTTTCTTTTTTTTTTTTTTTTTTTTGAGACAGAGATTCGCTCTGTTGCCCAGGCTGGAGTGCGGTGATGCGATCCTGGCTCACTGCAGCCACTTCTGCCTCCTGGGTTCAAGCTATTCTCCCGCCTCAGTCTTCCGAGTAGCTGGAATTACAGGTGCCTGCCACTATGCCTGGCTAATTTTGTATTTTTAGTAGAGATGGGGCCAGGCTGGTCTCAAACTCCTGACCTCAAGTGAGCCGCCCACCTTGGCCTCCCAAAGTGTTGGGATTATAGGCGTGAGCCACTGTGCCCAGCCCCATGCTGTTTTTTTCTTAATAAAAGATTTATGGATAACTAAATTTTTGGAGACATGATGTGCTTATAATACAGAACTCTACCTTATACATAAATATAAGAAAGCAGGACACTTGCCGTAACTGGCTGCTCACTGAATATACACGGTGTAAGCATAATCACATAGTGGCTAAATTAAATCAGAAATTATCAGTGCTCATAAAGTAAACAGTGATACCATTCTAGGAAAGAGTCCAACATGCAATAATCCTTGATAGAACTCCAGTTACTGGACATGGCAAAGGGCGTCAGAGAAGAGATAAACAAGGAGTAAAGATGGCACATGTGGGAGAGTATGCAAAGAGCCCAGGAAGTTCAATGAAGGCCTCAGCTCTGACAGGCACTTCACCTGTCACTTAGCACATCCTGTCTCATTTTCCCCATCCTGAATCTATGCAGACCGGAAGCCAAATGAGAATAGGAAGAAAGTCTGAGAATTTCAATACCAAGCTACCGAGCTGATGAAAACAGGAAAAAAAGAAGAGAAACTGGCCTCCCAAAGTGTTGGGATTCTCTGCTAGACACGACAGAGGACATCCCCATGGATATGAACTGAAGGTTCTGAGTAGAAGAATGGGACTGTCAGCACTCAGCAGACATACAACTAAATCATATGATTGATTTATTACAGAGGAACTATATTTATATTGATTTAATATGGAAGAACCTCTCCAACCCTGGGGTGATCAGAGAGAAAAATGGAGAAAAGAATGAAGGAAAAAATATACTGAGTGTCCCATAGATTAAATTTAAAAAACAAACACAAAAACAGACTAAGATCTGAACAAACATCATTTTAATTATTTTATCTTGATCAAAGCTTCCTGAGGACAACAGTGACTGAGCAAAAGAGCACTAAAGTCTTCCAGAACATTCAAATGGGATTTCTGCTTCAACAGTAATTAGACTATACAATTGTATATTAGACTACTGAGGCCAGTTCTATCCCAGTTCGAATATAGGAGACTGATTTTTACTGTTTTACTCATATCCTTGGCAAAACTAAATTTGAAAACTAATATACTTTCTTGTACATTTCAAAATGTACAAAGTTGGCTGGGCATGGTGAGTGGATCACGAGGTCAGGAGATTGAGACCATCCTGGCCAACATGGTGAAACCCCATTTTGGTCTTTACTAAAAATACAAAAAAAAAAAAAAAAATTAGCTGGGTGTGGTGGCGCACGCCTGTAGTCCCAGCTACTCAGGAGGCTGAAGCAGGAGAACTGCTTGAACCCAGGAGGCAAAGATCAGTGAACCAAGATCACACCACTGCACCACAGCCTGGGTGACGGTGCGAGACTCCATCTCAAAAAAACAAAACAAAACAAAACAAAAGTTTACAGAAATTTTAATATTTAAAAAATCATGCAATTTGGAGTGTGTTACATGCATAGGTATATATGTTCAAAGTAACTGTATCAAAACGCTGAAGGTATAGATTAAGATCTTTTATGGAAAATACCACATATCTTTACTGTCAAACCACTCAGCCATATCAGATTTACTTTAAATTCAAATAAACTTATTATTATTTGTCCTGGTTACAACCATCTCACTACCCCATTAGAGAGACAGGTACCCAGGTGAGCCATGACAGAGCACTAGATTCTCCAAAGGTCCTGTTCTTTGGCATCCTAGAGGTTGACAGGTTTTTGTTGTTTTGTGTATGTTATTTTTGTTGTTGTTGTTGTTGAGACAGAGTCTCACTCCGTCATCTAGGCTGGAGTCCAGTGGCAAGATCTTGGCTCACTGCAACCTCTGCTGCCCAGGTTCAAGTGATTCTCCTGCCTCAGCCTCCTGAGTAGCTGGGATTACAGGCACCTGCCACAGCACCCAGGTAATTTTTGTAGTTTTAGTAGAGATGGGGTTTCATCATCTTGGCCAGGCTGGTCTTGAACTCCTGACCTTGTGATCCATCTGCCTCAGCCTCCCAAAGTGCTGGGATTACAGGCATGAGCTACAGCACCCGGCCTTGTGTGTGTATTTTTAAGAGTCAGAGGTCTCACTATACTACCCAGGCTGCTTCTCAAACTCCTAAACTCAAGCGATTTCTGGACCCAGCCTCCTGAGTAACAAAGACTACAGGCATATACCACCACACCTGTGGTTTATTTTTAAAATAGCCTTGGGTCCATAATCCATAAGATATGAAAGACTGAGAGACTGACCTTTGGTTTATAAAGTCGAAGAAGGGCAACTGTGAAAGGGAAGGTGAGAAAGGAGACTGAAGAGTTAGTAGTTTCTAAAGCAAACCTATTAGTGGGAAGTTCATATAAATGTGAAAATTTGTTCCATTAAAACCATCCATATCCTGAAGACATTGTACTGAAAGAATAAGCCAAGCCAAGCCAAGCAAGGTGGCTCACGCCTGTAATCCCAGCACTTTGGGAGGCTGAGGTAGGAGGATCACTTGAGCCCAGGAGTTCCAGACTAGCCTTGGCAACATAGCAAGACTCCATCTCTACCCCCACCTCCAAAAAAAAAAAAAGCTGGGAATGGGGAAATGTGCCTACAATCCTAGCTACTCAGGAGGCTGAGGCAGCAGAATTGCTTGAGCCCAGTAGTTCGAGGCTGCAGTGAGCTGTGACGGTACCACTCTACTGCAGCTTGGGCAACAGAGTAAGGCTCTGTCCCTAGACAATAAAAATGAATGAATAAATAAAAGAAATGAACCAGTCACAAAAGGACAAATATCATCTATTTATATGAAATACATATAGAAGTCAAATTCAGAAAGAAAAATGGAGGCTTAGTGTTTAGTGGGCATAGAGTATTAGCAGGGAAAGATGAAATGAGTTCTGGAGATGGATGGTGGTGATGGCTGGACAAAAATGTAAATGAACTTAATTCCAGAGAAGTGCACATAAAAAATGTTTAAAATTATAAACTTTATATTTTATATATTTTATGACACCAAAAAAAAAAAAAATCCATGTCCAAGGACCACCTGTAAGGTCTTCATGTGTCTTGGGAGTTTGGAAGTTCATTCTGGATTACAGGACATTGGGATTTTAGATGATAAAACCTGAAATTCATTCAATCTGAGGAAGGTGTTTGTAAAAAACCAAAGCCCTGAAATTCGGATGTCAGCTGCAGAATCCTAAAATGATTCTTACCTGCTTTAATGTCACTTAGCGCAAAAAGGCCTACACGGGTATCTCCATTCACAGACCACTTCTGTGTTTCACAGTTGGGCTGGCAGCAATGATTCATGAACCGAGCATAGTTTCCTTTGGGACCAGCATCAATGATTCGGTCCTAGAATTCCAAGAGAAGCTACACATCAGACTTCCTGAGACCTCTGCTATGGATTAAAATTTGACTATTCTCCCTAATAAGCTGGAGTTCCTATTTGTAAATATTGAATCTCTCAGGAAAAAGAAAAAGATCCCAAAGAACTTTGGTTCTGGAAGTGTGATCTCTGGACCAGCACCATCACCATTTGGCAATTTGTTAGACATGCTATTTCTTGAGCTGTGCTCCAAATGTACTAAAACAGGGACTCTGGGGTGGACCGCAGCATTCTGTCGTAACAAGGCCGCTAGGGGATTCTGACTACAGTGAAGTTTGAGGACCACTGCCCTACAAACAGCAGCTTGTCCCACTTTCTATTAGGTAGTTTCAACCCAGATGCACATTAGAAATCACCTAAGAAGATTTAAATACTAATGCAGAGTTCCAATCTCAAAGTAAGATCAGACTATCTGGAGGTGAGGATCTCACAAAGCCTAAGTGCACAACTTGAGAAATGCTTACACAGGTAAATATCAAGAAAGGATTTTATTGCAAAAACTAATGCTGGGCACGGTGGCTCATGCCTGTAATTCCAGCACTTTGGGAGGCCAAGGCAGGCAGATCACCTGACGTCAGGAGTTTGAGACCAGCCTGGCCAATATGGTGAAACCCCATCTCCACTAAAAATACAAAAATTAGCTAGGCAAGGTGACAGGTGCCTGTAGTCCCAGCTACCTGGGAGGCTGAGGCACAAGAATCTCTTAAACCCAGGAGGCAGGGGTTGCAGTGAGCCGAGATCATGCCCCTGTACTCCAGCGAGACTCCGTCTCGAAAGAATAAATTTAAAAAAAAAAAGGCCACAAAGTCAGGAGATCGAGACCATCCTGGCCGACATGGTAAACCCCGTCTCTACTAAAAATACAAAAATTAGCTGGGCAAGGTGGTGCATGTCTGTGGTCCCAGCTACTCAGGAGGCTGAGGCAGGAGAATCGCTTGAACCTGGGAGGTGGAGGCTGCAGTGAGCTGAGATCGAGCCACTGCATGCCAGCCTGGGCATCCAAACAAACAAACAAACAAAAAGATTTTAAAAATTTTGCATGAACTTATCAGTACAATAATTAAATGTTTCACAAATAATTTCTCAATCTGTAAAATAAAAGAATAAAAAAATTATGTACTACTATGTACTTTTCTGGCTTCAAACTTGTAATCCTGTAGAAAACATACTCAAAGATCGACTCTCCAATTTTCATAGAATGGTTCAAAAACAAGGCTTTTTAAAAGCAGCTGTATTGCCTCTGGCCATGAATACCCAGAAATGAGCACGCTTACCTACTCCAGAACCCCAATCCAGCAATCCCACTGGGTTTGGGAAAACACCCTTTCTTGGGAACTGCATTACATGCCTTCAAATACTATAGCTGGAACAACGCAAACTTTACAATCTTATAACAGTGAAAACAGCACTTCCCCTTACTTACTTTGTCTAGGGTAAGCATATAGAAATTAGTGATATCGTGTTCCTGAGCATAACGAATTCGAGCTCTGCATTCTTCTTCATCTATAAGCTCACCCACATACTCATTCACAAATTCACCCTAGAACAAGAAACAACTCCTGACTTAATGGAAAAAAACACACCAGTATCCAAATGTATACATTTTTTTAAAAAGTAATGAAAATATCAAATTCTCCAAAGCAGATTACCTGAGTATAATTTTATGCACATATAATTACTTTATGATCCCTAACTATCTGATAATGAAAAACACCTTCTTACTCCCACCACTGGTACCAGTAGAAAGATTATGCTACACTGGATACTAAAGATCTTCCAGAATGGAAGATTAGTAAGTAAACTACAGCTTCCTTATAAAGAGAGATGGATGGCCAATCTCTACCTGCCCCAGAGCCTTATTAGGTTTTCCTAAATAAACTATGTTCATCTTCCTTGGCGCTACACATTCCAAAGTATCATCCTCCCTACTCATGCTACAGTTACCCTGGCTTTCACACGTGTTCACTCCTAACCTGCAAGGCTTTCATGGCCACCTTGCCTGAGTCAACAGCTACTTACCTTTCAAGTCTCAATTTAAAATATCCTCAGAAGCCAGGAGTGGTGGCTTATACCTGTAATGCCAACACTTTGGGAGGATCGTTTGAGCCCAGGAGTTTGAGACCAGCCTGGGCAACATTGTGAGACCTTGCCTCCACAAAAAATACAAAAATTAGCCAGGTGTGGTAACGCAAGCCTGTAGTCCCTGCTACTCAGGAGGCTGAAATGGGAGGATCATTTGACCCTGGAAGGCGGAGGTTGCAGTGAGCAGAGATGGCACCACTGCACTCCATCCTGGGTGAGAGAGTGAGAACCTCTCTCAAAAAAATAAAGAAAATAAAATATAATCAGAGACAAACTAGTTTCAGTTCCTTTGTCACACATCTCTGAAGCCCTTTATACTTCCACACTGGGAGATGACTGGTTCATTATCTCTCTCTCTCCAGAATGTAAACTTTATGAAAGCATGAGCCATATCTCTCCTCTCGTCTTAGTCAGTGCATCCCCAGAACAACACCTGGCACATACAATAGATATAAAAAATAAATACATTACTGCAATTTCACTCAATAAGGCTTAACCTTCTTCTCCTTCATGTTTCATGAAGCCAATCTGTTTTTTCCTCACTTAAAAAAAATTTTTTTTGTTTTGTTTTTTTGAGATGGAGTTTTGCTCTTGTTGCCCAGGCTGGAGTGCAATGGCGTAATCTTGGCTCACTGCAACCTCTGCCTCCCAGGTTCAAGCGTTCTCCAGTCTCAGCCTCCCAAGTAGTTGGGATTATAGGCAAGTGCCATCACGCCCAGCTAATTTTTGTATTTTTAGTAGAGATGTTGGCCAGGCTGGTCTCGAACTCCTGAACTCAGGTGATCTGCCCACCTCAGCCTCCCAAAGTGCTGGGATTACAGGCTTGGGCCACCACACCCGGCCACTAAAAATATTTTATTAGTATGTGGATCAATGTCTCTGTCTCATGTGCTCAGTGTCCTCTCTCTTAATTACTGGTTCTTGGATAGTCACAAAACAGCAAACAAAGCCACAGCATTTCTATGAATGACCCTTTTTTCCATCCTCCTACACAGTGACCATGATCAATACAAAGACCTCTGGAGATCAAAACCATCCATTCTCAAGTGTCTAAACTGGGAGGATATGGCAAGACACAATAAGATTAATTATTAACTGCATTTTCCTTGATGATGAATTTTCTAATGTCAAGAATTAACGATATCAAGCAACTGCACAAAGGAGAAAAAAACAGTAATTTAGCTTTTTCTGACCTTTTTAATATCTGTTTTTGTCCGTAGACCCCAACCCCTCTGTAACGTGCGGAAAATTTCAACCTCTGGATATTGGCGCTTGGAAAAGCACTGGTTTTGACAACGCCCTCCGGCAGGACATACTGTGGGGTGGCACTCATAGAGCAGCATGCGGTTGATGCATTCAGAGTCTATACCACAGGGGTTCTCATCAGTAGCTTTACAATTGCAACGGGGTATTTCAGACAAGTCGGCAGTGAAGATCTGTACCCTGCCAATGGGACGGTTCACCTGGAAAAGTAGCACACAGTATACTGCATAAAACAAGCTAGCATAAGACAATTCAGGCCCTGAAAAAGGCAAATCTTTGTTCCTTGAAGTTGCAGCCACGTTTCCCATGATTTTCAGCTATCAACATTTAGACAGTTTGATATAAAAACACAGCCTCACTTGACGTATAAAATATGAACTCCACAAGAATTGCATGAACCCAGGAGGCTGAGGTTGCAGTGAGCCAAGATTGTGCCACTTCACTCCAGCCAGGCTGACACGCCATCTCAAAACAATAAAATACGAACTTTACAATTTTTCAAAAATTCATTTAAATAAACCATTTCAAAGCTGGTACACCAAGTGAATTATAAACTAAGTTTCTGCTATTGTCCCATGGTGGCACCACACTCGCTGCTACATAAAAATAGGCATTATTTTTCCTTCCTTTTTTTGTCGCCCAGGTTGGAATATAGTGGCTGGATCTTAGCTCACTGCAACCTCTGCCTCCTGGGTTCAAGTGATTCTCCTGCCCCAGACTCCCAAGTAGCTGGGACTACAGGCACGCACCACCAAGCCCGGGTAAATTTTGTATTTTTAGTAGAGACGGGATTTCACTACGTTGGCCAGGCTGGTTTGAACTCCTGACCTCAGGTGATCTGCCCTCTTAGGCCTCCCAAAGTGCTGGGATTACAGGCAAGAGCAACTGCATCCGGCAAAGCTACTGCACCCAGCCTCTACCTTCCTTTTTTTAAAAAAATCAGTTAACCCTTGAACAACAAGCACTATTATTTATTCTTTATCATTTTTTCGATTTAATACACTTGACATAGAAAGCACTATTCTTTTATTTTTTATTTTTATTTTTTAAGACGAAGTCTCATTCTGTTGCCTAAGCTGGAATGCAGTGGCACGATTTTGGCTCACTGCAACCTCCACCTCCTGGGTTCAAGTGATACTCTTGCCTTGGCCTCTCAAGTAGCTGGGACTACAGGCACATGCCACCATGCCTGGCTAATTTTTGTACTTTTAGTAGAGATGGGGTTTCACTATGTTGGGCTGGTCTTGAACTCATAACCTTGTGATCCACCCACCTCAGCCACCCAAAGTGCTTGGATTACAGGCATGAGCCACCGTGCCCAGTGAGAAAGCACTATTCTTAAGTGGGAACTTAATGTCATGAAAACATCTGTGCCTAATTTGGGTTCCTCTATGCCTGCTGTATCAGCCTCACAAGTAGTTGGGACTACAGGTAGGTATTACCACATTGAGCTTATAATTTGAAATCTTTTTAAAAGAACTATAGCAGTGTCACTCATGGGTTAATGTAGAAGCAGTGTTAGTGCTAAAAAATATAGTGAAAGTCTGGTGAGGTAAAACATGAAGGTCAAACAGCTATTGTGATACCAAAGCCATTAAGGCAGAGGTTTTAACAAATACTAGCAACAAGGAAAGACAATAGATGTTCCAATACAATGATGGATTTGTGCATGAGAATGTGTCTCCCCTCATTTCATATTATTTCTGTGGGAACAGTCAAATTAAGTATTGTAGGACACAAACCACACATAAAATTTAACTATTAAGGAATTGTGTGATTTTGAATAAATTACTTGCAGGACTATTGTGAGAATAAGAAATATATGTATAGTACAGCACCTAGCTGCCTCTCAAACAGGGTAGACATATTAAATTATTTCTTCCTTTCTTATATAATGTCCTTATGATTGTTTCTCATATCAAATATTCTAGATTACTCATTCTAATCCACCTAAATCACTATTACTTACAAGTTATTTCTATCCTCTAAATTTTCAAACGCTTTCACTTCTTGCATTTTATTATTTGCCTACTCCCCTTTAATATTACAAAATCTACAATCTGGAAATATACTGTCATCAAACCATTTCTCTATCAAAATTTAACAGGAGGAATCCAGGTGCAGTGGCTCACATCTGTAATCCCAGTACTTTGGGAGGCTGAGGTTAGAGGATTGTTTGAGCCCAGAAGTTCAAGACCAGCCTGGCCAACACAATGAAACCCTGTCTCTACAAAAAAATTTGACAACGTAGTCAGGCATGGTGGCAAGTGCTTGTAGTCCCAACTACTCAGGAAGCTGCAGTGGGAGGATCATTTAGGCCTGCAAGGCACTCCAGTCTGGGTGACAGAGCAAGATGCTGTTTAGGGAGAAAAAGGATGTAGGTCTCACTGCCAGATCTGTTCCTAGATTCGTCAAAATACTGGTAAGGTTTGGAAACTTCTTGTTAATGGAGAAATACCCTCAACACATGCAACTGGAAGCCATTAAGGGATAAGTCTTACAGTGTCTAAGGTAAATTCTAAGGGGATAGACAACAACAGGTAATATCAGACACCCAAAACTACAAGTCCTGAATAGGGCATTTGAACATTCACTTCTGATTCAAAGTATTTTTACCTGAACCCTTCCCAAATACACACAAAGGTTCATGCTACTCCTTTTCTCTCTACAAATATATGTTTGTTTTTGAGACAAAATCTTACTCTGTCCCCCAGGCTGGAGTGCAGTAGCGCAATCCCAACTCACTACAGTGTGATCAGGCTCAGGTGATTCTCCCACCTCAACCTCTCAGCTAGACACCCATTAGACAAAAGACACCCAGATAATTTTTTTTTTCTTTTGTATTTTTTGGTAGAGACTGGATTTTGCTATATTGCCCAAGCTGGAATTTTTTTTTTTTTTTGAGATGGAGTTTCGTTCTGGTTGCCCAGGCTGGAGTGCAGTCAATGGTGCAATCTCAGCTCACCGCAACCTCTGCCTCCTGGATTCAAGCAATTCTCCTGCCTTAGCCTCCCGAGTAACTGGGATTACAGGTGTGCACCACCACACTCTGCTAATTTTTTGTATTTTTAGTAGAGACAGGGTTTCTCCATGTTGGTCAGGGTGGTCTCCAACTCCCAACCTCAGGTGATCCGCTGGCCTTGGACTCCTAAAGTGCTGAGATTACATGCATGAGCCACTGCACCCGGCCGAAAAATATATGTTTTAATCATTATTTCTTATCAACTGGTCTAACCTGTTATTAATCCAAAAATAAGTTTCTTATCACGTCATAAACTCAAACCAAACCAAAAGAAATCCCACATGGTTAAGAACAAAGACATGGATATATAATTGCAAGTAAATCTCACTATAGATCAAGAGTTAAATAACTTTTTCTTTAAAGGGTCAGACAGTAAATACTTCATGCTTTGCAGGCCATAAATCTCCACATGTAGCTCGACTCTGCCACTGTAATATAAAAATGGCCATATATAATATGTAAATGAAGAAGTATGCTGTGGATACTGATTGAAAGTTCAATTTCATATAATCTTTATGTGTCACAAAATCTCTTCCCTTTTTCCCAACCACTAAAAAATGTAAAAACAACCTGTAGCTCAAGAATATTAAAAGAATAGGCAGTAGACCAGATTTGCCCATGAACCATAGTTTGCCAATGCCTGCTCTAGATCCTTTTCCTGGAAATGTTTATTTTTTTAAAAAAAGTGGAGGAAAGAAGTTGGCCTCTAAATTCTTGATGAGATCACTCACAGGAAATTGCTCTCTCAGTAGAGCAATATGGTTCCTATGCTAACTCTAAAATGCCTACCTTGCTGTTATCTGACACTTAGGACTACGTGAATAGTATTATTTTCCATTTTTGAGGCCTAATGACTATGCTTCGAGGTTGTATTTTCACATACATTGCGAGACTCATTTAGACCCACTTACAGGTTTTGAAATTCTTAATATTAGAAATTGTAATTATTTGTAAGGATTAATAGTTTATGACTTTTTTTGTTATTTGTTCTTTTTAAAATATAATCTTGGTATGGATATTTTATGACATGTAAAGTAACAATTTAAAGGCCAGGAGTGGCAGCTCATGCCTACAATCCGTAATTTGGGAAGCCAATGTGGGACGATAACCTGAGGTCAGGGGATCTGGTCTAGGAAACACAGTAAGATCCCATGTCTAATAAAGGAAAAAAAAAATTGGGCCGGGTGCAGCAGCTCGCAGATCATCTGAGGTCAGGAGTTTGATACCACCCTGGCTAACATGGGAAAAACCCATCTCTGTTAAAAACACACAAATTGGCTGGGTGTGGTGGCACATGCCTGTAGTCTCAGCTACTTGGGAGGCCGACACAGGAGAACTGCTTGAACCCAGGAGGCAGAGGTTACAGTGAGCCGAGATCACGCCACTGCACTCCAGCCTGAGTGACAGAGTGAGACTCCGTCTCAAAAAAAAAACCAAAACCAACCTTCAGAAGCAGTGAATATTTTATTACTTATATCCCTTTTTAGAGGTCTTCCAAAGTTCAAAACGAAAATATACTTATTTAAAAAAATAAAATTCAGGCCAAGTGTGGTAGCTCCCACCTGTAATCCCAGCACCTTTGGAGACTGAGGTAGGTGGATTGCTTTGAATTCAAGAGTTCAGGACCAGTCTGGGCAACATGGTGAAACCCCAACTCTACGAAAAAATACAAAAATCAGCCAGGCGTTCTTGGTGGCTTATGTCTGTAATCCCAGCTACTCAGGAGACTGAGGCAGGAGAATTACTTCAGTCCCGGAAGAGGTTGCAGTGAGCCAAAATTGTACCACTGTACTCCAGGCTGGGTCAGAGTGAGACACTGTCTCAAACAAACAAAGAACAAAACTCATTCCATTTTGTAAATACCATGTAAGTCCATTAGACTAAATCTAAGACAGAGTATAGAATTTTAGTGTTCTTACTTCTCGTGTATCTTGTAAGAACTTACTACTTCATCATTACACATTATTACTAACTCACACATAAATCACAACTATGCTAAAAAAGATGAAAACAGGTCAGGCACAGTGGCTCAAGCCTGTAATACCAGCACTTTGGGAGGTCAAGGCAGGTGAATCACCTGAGGTCAGGAGTTCAAGACCAGCTTGGCAACATAGTGAAACCGTGTCTCTACTAAAAATACAAAAATTAGCCAGGAGTAGTGGTGTGCACCTGTAATCCCAGTTACTCAGGAGGCTAAGTAAGGCAGGAGAATTGCTTGAACCCGGGAGGCAGAGGTTGCAGTGACCCAAGATTGCACCTGGGAAACAGTGAAACTCCATCTCAAAACAAACAAACAAAAAAAACACACACAGAGACACAAAAGAATAAGAGAACAAATAATGCATTTTTTTTTTTTTTTTTTTTTTGCAATGGAGTCTCTGTCGCCCAGGCTGGTGCAGTGGGTGCAATCTTGGCTCCCTGCAACCTCCACCTCCAGGATTCAAGTAATTCTCCTGCCTCAACGTCCTGAGTAGCTGGGACTATAGGAGCACACCAGCACACCCAGCTAATTTTTTATTTTTAGTAGAGATGGAGTTACACCATTTTAGCCAGGCTGGTCTCAAACTCCTGACCTCAGGTGATCTGCCTGCCTTGGCCTCGCAAAGTGGTGGGATTGCAGGCATGAGCCACTGCTCCCGGCTGCATTTCTAAGAACAAAGAAGAAACAGAATATTCTCATCCAGGAACAATGCCATCAAAGATGTTTTTTAAGAACAATCTGGGTAACCTCATTTTGTTAAGAGGCCTAACGATATTCTTTCATGTTTTATGATAATTCAGCATCACAACTAACATATCTGATAAAAAGAGGTTTGTAAAAAGGATTTAGTAAATATCAGGTTGATGCAAAAGTAATTGAGGTTTGTCATTAAAAGTAATGACAAAAAATTCAGCAACAACATAACACTAAAATTTCTTTTTTTTTTTTTTGAGACAGAGTGTTGCTCAGTCACCAGGCTAGGGTACAGTGGCGCAATCTTGGTTCACTGCAACCTCCACCTCCCATGTTCAAGCAATTCTCTTGCCTCGGCCTCCTGAGTAGCTGGGACTACAGGCATGTGCCACTACACCCAGCTAATTTTTGTATTTTAGTAGAGATGGGGTTTCACTATGTTGGCAAGGATGGTCTCGATCTCGACCTCGTGATCTGCCCGCCTCAGTCTCCCAAAGTGCTGGGATTACAGGCGTGAGCCACCGCACCCGGCCTAACACTAAAATTTCTAATAAATTTCTTCTCCACTGTCTCTTTATTGTATGTCATATAAATGACATAAAAATATTTAAAATACAAAGGCTCCACTGGACCCAGATGATAATGGTGATGACTTTTTTAGTAAAGGCGGGGTTTCTCCATATTGGTCAGGCTGGTCTCAAACTCCTGACCTCAGGTGATCCACCAGCCTCGGCCTCCGAAAGTGCTTGGATTACAGGCGTAAGCTACCGTGCCTGGTTGGTGATGATTATTTTACTAGGTAGACTGAGGGTTAGGTACACCTAAAATTAATTCTCCTGACATTGGGGTACTAGGAATGGTGCTCTGTTACTTGTTTCTTTTTTTCTTTTCTTTTTTTATTTTTTATTTTGAGATGGAGTTTCGCTCCTGTTTCCCAGGCTGCAAGATCTCAGTTCCTCGCAACCTCCGCCTCCCAGGTTCAAGCAATTCTCCTGTCTCAGCCTCCCGAGTAGCTGGGATTACAGGCTGATGTCAACACACCAGCTAATTTTTATATGTTTAGTAGAGATGGAGTTTCATCATATTGGTCAGGCTGGTCTCCAACTTCTGACATCAGGTGATCCACCTGCCCTAGCCTCCCAAAGTGTTGGGATTACAGGCATGAGCCACTGTACCCAGTCTGGTACTTGTTTCTGATCTTCTTTTAAGCTCATACCTCTACCTAAAACCCAACTATACTTGTCCTTCCATTCTTGTCATGAACAGAGTGAAAAGAGCCAGCTATTCAGTTTCTCTCCCGGAGAAGGACTCCTAAGATTTTCTCCTTACCTTTATATGTTTATAAGGTGGTGGCTTCTTGTCATTCTTTCGGTCCTCCTGAAGCTGTCTTAGCTCTTTTTGGGCCTTTAATTCCTCAAACCTTGCTGCAGCTTCCTGAAGAGCTATGAAAACAGACAGCACAAGTCACTTTAAAATCTCTGGGTGGAATTATATATTTATTCATTTATTTTTTCCCCTTTAAATTGGAGGAGAAACTCCATGTTTTACACAAAAATAAACCAATGCTATATGAAAAAGAAAACACATAACATCTATTTTAAAGCAGGTAACGTAGTCCCAAGAGTATTCGGACATAGTATTAAGACAAAACATAATCCGTAGCTAAATGGCACAATACAGACTACCACCCTTTAGATCACAGGTGTCCAACCATTTGAATATAAGGACCTTTTTGCTTTCCTGTGGTGGCTTTTATGAAAATTACACATGACCTTTTTTATTTTTTAAGCTCATCAGCTATTGTTACTGTTATTCTTAGTATATTTTATTTGTGGCCCAAGACAATTCTTCTTCCAGTATGGCCCAGGGAAACCAAAAGATTAGACAATTGTGCATTAGATGAGAAAACAATCAACAGCTAAATGACTTTAAAAAGCCCACAGATACCATCTCCTAATAACTACACTGCATCTGCTTAGCGAAGTTACTGCCTTTAAGTCTTTATCTTTCCTCAGTCCTAAACCTCCCATTTTCAGAAACTTTCTACTTCTTAGGTGCCCCAGGTATTGTGCTCACTCTCCTCTGGCAGAAATTCAAAGTTGAAGCTTTGTTCTCCTTCTTCCCTCTTCTCTTAAGACTTGTTCTGTAAATATAAACTATTAGCTCTAATGAAATAATGGAACTTTATAGCTAATCTACACTCAAGTCCTGCACTTTTTTTTTTTTGAGACAGGGTTTCACTCTAACACCCAGGCTGGAGTGCCATGGCACAATCACAGCTCACTGCAGCCTCGACTTGCTGAGCTGAAGTGATCCTCCCACCTCAGCCTCCTGAGTAGCTAGGACCACAGGCATGCATCACCATGCCAGGCTATTTTTTTTTTCTTTTGTAAAGACAAGGTTTCTCCATGTTGCCCAGTCTGGCCTCAAACTCCTAGGGTCAAGGTATCTATCTGCCTCAGCCTCCGAAGTGTTAGGATTACATGTGTGAGACACTGTGCTAGGCCACTGTACTTTCTCATGTTTAAAATGCTGCAACATCTGGCCAGGTGTGGCGGCTCACACCTGTAATCTCAGCACTTTGGGAGGCTGAGGCGGGTGGACCACAAGATCAGGAGTTCCAGACCAGCCTGACCAACATGGTAAAATCCCGTCTCTACTAAAAAATATAAAAATTAGCTGGGCATGGTGGCGCTCACCTGTAATCCCAGCTATTCAGGAGGCTGAGGCAGGAGAATTTCCTGAACCCAGAAGGCAGAGGTTGCAGTGAGTGGAGATCACACCACTGTACTTCCAGCCTGGGCAACAGAGCGAGACTCCGTTTCAAAAAAGAAAAAAAGAAAAGAAAAGAAAAAGAAAGATTGCCATATCTGAAAAGTCCAACAAAATCTTAAAATTCTCATTCTTCTGCACTTAAAACTGCAATTTACTATTCTTCACCCAAGTTAAAAACTGTGGGAATTCCATTATTGCCACTTTCTTCTCTGTGCCTTTCCCCATGCTCTGTCAATCCTTTAAAGAATCTTTCCTCTCGGCCGGGTGTGGTGACTCATGCCTGTAATCCCAGCACTTTGGGAGGCTGAAGCGGTGGATCACAAGGTCAGGAGTTCGAGACTAGCCTGACCAACATGGTGAAACCGCGTCTTAAAAAAAGAAAAAGAAACTCTCCCCTCTGACCTATCCTGTTCTTCATTTCCTTGTAGCCATCTATCAGAGTTTCTATATGTTCCACAGAGTCATCTAAATTGTTCTAAAATGTGTTTTTCCCACATCCTATTATTCAGCATGTCCTAGTCTACCTCCTTAACATCTATCCAATATAAATCATATTCTCCCTCTCCATGAACAATTCACCATTAGTCTCACTCTTTCTTTCTTTCTTTCTTTCCGTTTTTTTTTTTTTTTGAGACAGAGTCTTACTCTGTCACCAGGCGCCAGGCTGGAGTGCAGTGGCACAATCTCGGCTCACTGCAACCTCCACCTCCTGGGTTCAAGCAATTCTCCTGCCTCAGCCTCCCAAGTAGCTGGGACTACAGGCGCGCACCACCATGCCCAACTAATTTCTGTATTTTTTTTAGTAGAGACAGGGTTTCACCATGTTGGCTAGGATGGTCTCGATCTCTTGACCTCGTGATCTGCCTGCCTTGGCCTCCCAAAGTGCTGGGATTACAGGCGTGAGCCACCGCACCCGGCCTATTTCTTTCTTTCCTTTTTTGGGGGGGGTGGGGACAGAGTCTTGCTTTGTCTGTCACCCAGGCTGGAGTGCAGTGGTGTGATCTCGGCTCACTGCAGCCTCTGCCTCCCAGGTTCCAGCGATTTTTCCTCCGTCATCCTCCCGAATAGCTGCAGTAACAGGTGCACATCACCATGCTCAGGTAATTTTTTTGTATTGTTAGTAGAGACAGACTTCAAAGTGTTGGCCAGGATGGTCTCAAACTCCTGACCTCAAAGGCTCCACCTGCCTAAGCCTCCCAAAGTGCTGGGATCACAGATGTGAGCCACCGTGCTCAGCAGAACCTCATCATTTATGCCCCAAAATACTTGAAACAGCCATCTTGCTGATTTCCCCACTTGCAGCATCTCACCTTTTAATGGTACCAACACTGTCCCAGGCTGAAGTTTCTAAAACTCTGGTCTAACTAGGGATCTAGTTAGATATTCATCCTTTTAGGAAAATAGCCCAGTGCTCCCCCAACCAAGTGCTTAAACTATACCAAATACTTGGGAGGTTGCTAACTCAGGATGTTATTAATAGATTCAACACATGTTTTTGTATGTATTGACTTCTTGAGACATTTTAAGTCTTTTTCTTTTTTTGAAGTCAGTGTAGAGGTTAAGAGTTTAGATTCTGGCCCTACTATCAGAGTCAGATACCTTCCTCTATCACTTACTGGTACTGAAATGTTGAGTAAGTTCTTTAACATTAATTTGCCTCAGTTTCCTCATCTCCAAGATCAGGATGGTATCTACCTTATAGGGTTATTGTTAGCACTTAAAGCAGAAAATAAACACTGAACAGGGTCTGGCAAACAAAAATGATAACTATTATTATTATTATTATTATTCTTTCCCCAAAGAGTCACTTAGTAATCATCCATGACTTCCAAACATTGCTCCCCAACTTCCTTTTGCTCTGTTCCCATAGCATATACAATGCACACTTCTGCCACAATACTAACAAATACCAAAATCCTGGCAGGCTGGTATCTACTTCAGATTCCCCTGGAAAAACACAAGTTCCAAGAAGTCAGAGGCACCTAAAAACCCCCTGGTAGAATCTCAGAGCTTAGGCAGGCTCAGACCTGAGGTATTCCTTTTACTCTACCTTCTCCCCCTGCCAGCCTCAGTGCTGGCCAGTTCTATGCAGGCCAAAATACTGGTCACTTGATCCCTGACCATCTGAGATTATAAGACTCAAGACCCCAGATCCTGAAGTATTAGTACTGATAGCACAGTATTATGTATTTTTGTATTAGGAGTAGAACTGATAGCCCATATCTCTGTATAGAAACCACATGACAAACAGGTTAAGTGAGGAGCTACTAAAGTAACATGTGGCAAACAGAACCTTTGATAAACCTGTCCCCTATGGACATCACTCCTATTCCCTAACCAGGAAATTTTACCCGCATAGAATCTTCTTGCATGTCACTTGCTTAGAATCCCTTTTCATTTCATCCTATAGACAAAATCTTAAACAGATGCTCCTCATGTTAACAACTGGTTTACCTGGATGTAATCCCATCATAAGCTGAGGAACATAATAGATGTGCATCATCGTAAAGGTGTAAGTTGGACCATTTTAAGTCGAGAACCATCTGTACTTTAAGGACCAAATATATTAAATAGCAAGAGATACACTGTCTTTCAAAGGACAGCTACAGGAAGAAGGTAATTACCACTAAGGGGATACCAATTATGTACTCTGCTGTGTCACTTTTTATAATCCCACTGAATTCCCAGAGCAAACTTTCTCCATTATCTGGTAAGAGAAAACCAGATTCAAAGTTGATTCAACCACCTGGTAAGCAGTAAAACTAGTTCTGCTGATAACAGGGTACCCTGTTCTACCCAACTGTCTCCCCTGCCTTCATTACTAGGCCAGTTTACAAAATTTCTCTTGATTCAGAGCATTTATGCTTTGACCTTTACTAGTTTGTTCTACAATATCTGGTGAATTTTATTTCTTTCCAACAAGCTTAAAAGAAAAAAAAGGAACAAAAACTAAACTCCTTGGAGCGAATGCAGCTCTGTGAGAGATCTGAGGCTCTGTGTTTCTTCTATAAAATAGTTTCAGAACTCCATTACTTGATGGGATGCTGAGAAAACAACTGATAAGTCAAAAAATGCTCAAGGAAATTCTAATTAAGTAAAGGTTAAGGCTCAAATATAATGAGCTACATGGGTTAACTTCCCTGAAAAATACTATATTTGCAGCCACATAATGCCCTGAGAGGACAGAACACAGCTTCAAAATGGAAAATATGTGAATTCTAAAACAGATCAGACACTCAGGCAACAGAGGTCTGTGTTAGCCTGAGAAACAAAAAGGATAAAGTTACCTTTTTTATATGTCCCATCCACTCCTTTGCCCATTTTATCCTTGCTGCTCACATCACCCTCCATGTAAGGGAAGACTCGGGCCTGGTGAGTCCACAAATAATCATTAGATCCAAAAAAGAGGACAGGGAACTCTCCCACATCATGTCTCATCTTATCAATGTTGGAAGGAACAGCTCGAGGATGACAGATCTCAGCTGGCCACCACCTGGAAAAGGTGAAAAGGAGAAGAGTAACTTCTAGAAGGCTGCAAGGAATTAGGAAAATAACCTACTCATATAAGAGTAAGGATTAGCAATGGCTGTCTGTCCACATTTAAGTCCATCTTAACAGCATTCTTACAACCTAACTAGAATACAAACAAGTAGCATGTGCTAAAAGCTGTAAAACATCTGTCCACATTCCCACACATGCACACACTCCATTAGACTCAACTGTTCTACTTCAAGGACTCTACCTAAAGGTAATAATGAGATAGGAACAGAGACTTATGACAGTAACATTCACTGAAGCATTATAAGGAAAAACTGGCTGGGCGCAGTGGCTCACCCCTGCAATCCCAGCACTCTGGGAGGCCAAGGCAGGTGGATCACGAGGTCAGGAGTTCAAGACCAGCCCGGCCAATATGGTGAAACCCTGTCTTTACTAAAATAAAAATTACAAAAATTAGCCAGGCATGGTGGTGCGCATCTGTACTACCCGCTACTCGGGAGGCTGACAGGAGAATCCCTGGAATCTGGGAGGCGGAGGTTGCAGTGAGCCGAGATCATGTCACTATACTCCAGCCTAGCGAGACTCTGTCTCAAAAAAAAAAAAAAAAGGAGGAAAAACTGGAAAAAATATAAATGCTCAACATCAAGAAAGTAATAGTATTACCCATGGTATACTATACAAAATAAAATACAATTTGGCCTTTAAAAAGGAAACCTTCAATAATCATTAGGAGTATGGAACAATAGCACCAAGAAATCAAAACACGAACACATACAAACAAAATCAAAGAATGTAAATTAGTACATAACCAATTTAGGGAAACAATTTGGCATTACCTATTAAAGCTGGAAACTATCTACCTGCTTACTCCGGAGAATGCCCTAGAGAAGGCCCTAAGTATATAAACCAAGTATATACTGGTATGTAAGTATATTATATATAAGATCCCAAGTATATACACCAAGAAAAACTGACAAAATGTTCGCAGTCCAAACAGGAAAATGGATAAAGTGAACTAGACATTATGTGACTATATAAAGGAACAGTGAACTATGAATGAACCAGCGTACTATACTATGATGAATCTCAGGAGCATAAAAGTGAATGAAAAAAGTTGCAGAAAAATGTATCCATAGTAATTCCTTTACATAAAGGTCTAAAATATACCAAAGAAAACATGGTATATCTTCACGGAAGAGCGAAAGAAAAACCTAAAGTTAGTACAATGGTTACCTCTAGGGGGTAGGAGAGAATGGAATCAGGGCATGGAATAAACCTCAAAAGTACCAATAGTGTTCTATTTCTTTAAGTGGGAGATACATACACGGGTGCCACTTTTGTTATGCTTTAAAATCATGCATGTTACATTCTTTGTGCTTTCTATATTCAATCAAAATATTTTTAAAAAGAAAAAGTGGCTGGAAACAGTGGCATGTACCTGTAGTCTCAGCTATTCAGGAGGCTGAGGCAGCAGGATCCCTTAAGCCCAGGAGTTTGAAGTTGCAGTGAGCAATGATCATACCACTGCACTCCAGCCTGGATGACAGAGGATATCCTTTCTCAAAACAAACAAACAACCCACCCAAGACACAAAACCGAGTATAAACTGTAAAGATGTAGAGGGGATAACTGTGTATTGGTATGTCTGGGAGTACATATGATGAAATGTGATTATTAGTGTGTTTTCATTAAAAAACATTCCACAAAATATATAAAAGAAAAAAAATTTCCACAGAGAACATGTATTGTTCCTATAATTACAAATCATAAAGTTAGGTTTCTTTTCCTATAAGGAAAAAAATGAATAAGAGGAGGGGAGGGTACCTTGCCTAATTAAGAAGATCATTAGAAAATATGTTAAGCATTGTATCTGAGAAGTCCCAAGAAACAGAGGATAGTAAAAGAAACGAGTGCTATTCTCCAGGCTTACCTGTATCGTCCAACTTTTACCCAGACAATCTCCCTGTAGTGTGGCTTTTTGCCTGCCTTACAGTCATTGCAATACCAGTTTCCTTCAGGAATATCAATGTTCAGACATTCACGATGAAAAGCAGCAGGGCAAGAGTCGCAGCACAAAAGGCTGCCTCCTGTAAGAATGAAAAAATGTGGCATTCAGACCACAAGACTGCATTTAAGCACCCAGCTAAAACAGCTTTTGCTCAGCTCTTAACCAGCTAAGGGCTTATTAATTTAATTTGTTACCCAGAAAGTCTATGCTGAAGGAGTATTCCCACTCCAACATTCCTGAACACTGCTCCCCTGAAAGCTTGTTAGATTCACACCTTATAAACATGAGATCCTATTGCCAAAATTAAGTTAAAGCAATGAAGTCACAAGGAAACCTGTAAAAGTAATGTATGTGCACATTCATACACATATATACATTTTCTTTCTCTTCAGTAAAAGATATACTAAATAAAAACATTACCAATGACACACAATGACCAAAGTATGAACAGCATAAGCTTTATTTAACTATCGGCAGGTTCAGGTTGGAATTCTAGCTCTAGATCACATGCCCTTGGGAAATTTACTTTTCTTGCAGAGCTATGATTTCCTTAGTGGTAAGGAGTTTTCTCTAATAAACAATAACCACATCTGTTTGAGGACTCACCTAGCTATTAAATCACCTAGTAGCATCTGACACATAAGTAGTATCTCCATATGGTTGGTTCCTTCCCTCCTTGTAAAATTACTAACTTTTCAGTCGGGTGCAGTGCCTCATGCCTGTAATCCCAGCACGTTGGGAGGCTGCAGCGGGTAGGCCACTTGAGGTCAGGAGTTAGAGAACAGCCAGGTCAACATGGCAAAACCCTGTCTCTATTAAAAAATTAGCCAGGTGTGGTGGCACATGCCTGTATTCTCAGTCGGGAGGCTGAGACAGAATTGCTTGAACTTGGGAGGTGGACATTGCAGTGGGTGACAGAGCAAGACTCTGACTCAAATCAATCAATCAATCAATCAATCAATCAATCAATAAAACTACTAACTTTACAAAATATAGTAGTTTCAGCAGATAGGCAGACATTTTATTTTGTTGCCAAAAAGAAATAAGACACGCTGTTGTCAGAAATAAGCACGCTTCAAACATGCTAGACCCAAACATATAATTTCAAGTTTTATCCTGAAGTGGGGAATATAGCCTTAGCAAAGAATATATCTGAGTTAATCTTGTTCTCACTGTGCTTCTTTTACCTCTTAAAAATCCTACTATAGAAAAAGGCAGGGGTCTTGGTGGCCAGACAAAGAATAGGTGCAGGTGAAGGTGGTGGCAGCCGAGGTCGTGAACTGTATCATGGAGGTGTCCTGTGGCCAGGCAGAAAGCAGCCAGAAGCCCAATGCCTAGGACACAATGCCCAAAGATTACTACTTTGACTCCTACACTCACTTTGGCATCCATGAGGAGATGCTGAAGGACGACATGTGCACCTCACGTACTGCAATTCCCTGTTTCATAACCAGCACCTCTTCAAGGACAAGGTGGTGCTGGAAGTGGGCTCAGGCACAGGCATTATGTCTGCCACCAAGGTTGGGGCCCACAAGGTCATCGGGATTGAGTGGTCCAGAATGTCTGATTATGCAGCGAATATTGTCAAAGCCAACAAGTTAGACCACATGGTGACCATCATCAAGGGGAAGTTGGAGGAAGTAGAGCTCCAGGTGGAAAAGGTGGGCATCATCATCAGTGAGCGGATGGGCTACTGCCTCTTCTATGAGTCCGTGCTCAACACCATGCTCTAAGCCCAGGACAAGTGGTTGGTGCCTGATATCCTCATCTTCCCAGACCAGGCCACACTGTAATGTGATGGCCATCGAGGACTGGCAGTACAAAGACTACAAGATCCACTGGTGGGAAAACGTGTATGGCTTCGACATGTCTTGCATCCAAGATGTGGCCATCAAGGAGCCCCTAGTGGACATGGTGGATTCCAAACAGCTGGTCACCAATACTTGCCTCATAAAGGAGGTGGACATCTACACCATCAAGGAGAAAGACCTGACTTCACCTCCCTATTCTGCCTACAAGTGAAGCAGAATGACTATGTGCATGCCCTGGTGGCCTACTTCGAGTTCAGTGCCACAAGAGGACTGGCTTCTCCACCACACCTGAGTCCCCCTCCACACACTAGAAGCCGACGGTGTTCAACACGGAGGACTACCTGAATGTGAAGACAGGAGAGGAGATCTTCGGCACTATCAGCTTTCGGCCCAACGACAAGAACAACGGGGACCTGGACTTCGTCATCGACATGGACTTCAAGGGCCAGCTGTGCAAGCTATCCTGCTCCACAGACTATCCATTGCACTGATGCTCGGCTCTCCCACCCTGCACGGGCCCAGGGGCTGACTGTTCCTAGGTAGTTTCAGGGCTCCCCCTTCCTCTCTCTCCCATAGAAGAGGGTTTTAGGGGTCTCAGCTTGGGGGATGGTGAGAGCACATCGTGACTGTGTTTTTCATAACTTATGTTTGTATATGGCTGCATTTACGCCAACAAATCCTCAGCTGGGAAACAAACTAACGAAAACTCCTACTATAAACATACTTCTGTTGGTACTTTATATATAATTTCTTCCCAGGCTGATTTTTGCCTTTTTTTTTTTAACAGTCCAGAGGTCTTTTGTTTTTTAACACCTATTATGCCTGACTTCATAGGGAATAGGTTCCATTAGCTCAGGCTCCTTCCCATTGGTTCTCACTGCTTTCTGGGTAGAGCAGGCTGGTGCTTCAGGTGAACCCAGGTACCATTCTCTTTGGCTCTTTTCCTGATCATTTTCCTTCATGCGTTTCAGGAAGCTATCTCAGCCACTAGAGTGCTTAATGTGCTCAATTCGTACATTAAATCTCATGGCAAGAATCTTGACCTTAACTTGTTTGTTTACAACAATGGCAACAGCATGCTGGATAACACTGTAGATGCTTCCAGTTTTGCCATGGTAACACTTATGGGCACTGCTTTTTGAAGCAGTACCCATTCCCTTGATGTCTACAATATCACCTTTCTTACAGATTCACATATACATGGCCAAAGGAACAACTCCATGTTTTCTAGAAGGTCTAGAGAACATGTATCAGGTACCTCTCCTCTTTCCCTTTGTGTTCATCATTTTAATGAATTACAGGAAGATGGCAGTTCTGGCTGAAAGAACCTTTTCTTAATAATTCTCTACAACAAGCTCTTAAAATAAAGAGTGAGAGTTTTATTTGTTTTTGTTGGGGCCAAGAGTGTGCATTTCACATCAGGCTCCTACTTCAACTGGAAAAGCTCACCTTTGGTCTGTACTATATAATGAAGCTCAGAGTCAGAGTAAGATTAGATTTGTAAATGTGTCTGCTGCTAAAAAACAAGTCTGAAGGACAATTGTACAGTCCAAAACTCTACTTAGCTATTCTGGCACATTTTGTGAATGAATTGAGTAATCTTAAAATGGTACACTAACAGTGACATAAATTCAACTAGCCCAGTGGCAGGATACCTCCTGCAACATTCCTATCTATGCTCAGTCACCTGCTGAATTACAACTTCAGTCTGCTTACATAGTCTTAGGAGAAAAATCTTCCTTTCACTAAATTGGCATTCATAATGCATAAAGAAATATTTCGTGTACAGAAAGGCATTCAAAGAAGGATATAACATGAAAAGAAACCTGAATAAAAGAAAACCCAGTGAATAAAGGCAAAAGGTCAGAGCTGAGGGGAAAAGTGGCAAGCACCTCTGTTTTGCAGGATAGAACAAAATATGGATTATGCTGAGGAAGAACATGAGGGAAGAAATCAACAGAACTACTCTGGGTATCAAGATGTGCAGCAGGAGGAAGGGTCTATCTAGTGACACTAGAGGTAATATACAAGAGAAAGTCAGAAGATCAGGAAGACAGAAGAGGGAAAACTGCATGAACCATTAAAACAAAGATGAAATGACAGACAGTTGGTGAAAGAGAGAAAGAAAGAGAAAATACATTTTAAACATACTGCTAAATTGAAAACGTCCGATTCCTTACAATTTGCAATTTACCAAATTATTATCCTACTACTCTAGGTTAACAACCTTCAGTTCTCTCCTTTACACGAAGGGAAAAAAGGTTGTAAGACTATTTTCTATCCCTGTTCACTAACCACAGGATAAACTTAGTTGATGGGAGCAGTCCTGGGGCTTTTTGGTCTCAGACTTTCCTTGAATTTACAGGACCACATTATGCTCTCGAAAATTACCAAGAAACTCAAAGTGCTTTTGTTTATACAGGATATACATACAGATATTTGCTGAAGAGAAATTTAAAACTAAAAAAAATTTTAAGTATCTAAATACATTTTATTTTTTCTTATTTTTATTTCCTAGTTCCCGCAAGCAGATACTAATAATTAATCCATTAAACATGATTAACATTTTAGTAAAAACTGTATTTTTCCTCAATTTTGTCTTTTTTTTGTCACCCAGGCTGGAGTGCAGTGGCGTGATGTCAGCTCACTGTAAACTCCATGTCCCTGATTCAAGTGATTCTTTTGCTTCAGCCTCCTGAGTAGCTGGACCTACAGGCATGCACTACCATGCCTGCCTAATGCTTGTATTATTAGTAGAGACAGGTTTCACCATGTTGGCCAGGCTGGTCTTGAACTCCTGGCCTCAAGTGATCCACCCGCCTCTACGTCCCTAAGTGCTAGGATTACAGGCATAAAACAACAAATACAGCCCATTTTGCCAAGTATTTTAAATTGCATTTGTTGCAATATGTTATTTGTTTGACATACATGAAGAAAATATGACCAAATTTTCTGAGAGATATATCACTGGAAAAGAGTGATAAAATAACCTGTTCAATAACTGGATATTCCTTCTTTGATACTATACTAAAACTCCGCAGTATAGAGTTTAGTTGCAATGCGGGAACTGAAACTCTGTCAATAAACTTAGAATCACTACATTAAAATTAATTGATCTGGCTTCTACTTTGTTTTTTTTTTTTTTTTTTAAAGACAGAGTCACATTGTATCACCAGTGCAATCTGGGCTCACTGCAACCTCCGCCTCCCAGGTTCAAGCAATTCTCCTGCCTCAGCCTCCCAAGTAGCTGGGACTACAGTTGTAAGCCACCACACCCAGCTAATTTTTGTATTTTTAGTAGGGATGGCGTTTCACCATGTTGGCCAGGATGGTCTCAATCTCTCGACCTGGTGATCCAACTGCCTCAGCCTCCCAAAGTGCTGGGATTATAGGTGTGAGCCACCAAACCCTGGGGATCTGGCTTCTATTTTGAATGGATCTTTTAATATGCAAGGTTTTTAAGATTATGCATTAGCTATATGAAAAATATTGGTTCATTAAGTCATGTGCATCTTCTAAATGGCCTATTTCATCGTAATACTTTTAAAAATCACATTTATTAATACTACCCATCAGTAGGTACTAAGAAGTTGTCAGACTGAAGCCAGTAGAAAATAGTTTGCCAAAATTTTAACTGTCACTTAAAAGCTCAAATTTTATCATTGGCCATTATTTTGCAGTTGTTTTTCTTGAATTGATAGGCTCACAGTTGTTTATTTTCAAGTAAATGTCTGCCAAACATACAAGCATGAATAACCATAGTTAATCAGTAACTCTTATAATTAAAAATGGTGTTCCATAAACAATGCAGATAGTTCACCTTGAAACCCAGTTGCATGAGTGCTTTAACTCAAGATAACCATCAGTATGCAAAGAAACTGCTTTATATGTACTTTCCACATTATTACACAGAATAGGAAAACAATGTTCACTGCATGGTCAAGATTTAATAAAACTAAGGTGTTTTACTTCAAGAAACTTCCAATGTGAAACTGCCATGCTTTTACTGTGAGTAGGTGACAAAACAGAATACAATGACTGCTTACCTATATTGATCTGGAGGGTACTGCTTTGGTTTATACTAAGGTGGAAGCAGTTTTACCCATCCATTGACTCTGCCTATGTGCCAGATTTCAACCAAGTGAAAAAAGTTTCCACAATTAACTAAACTCCAGTCTCTGGCTATAGGAACAATATATCACAAGCAAGTAATTTTTCTTTTACAGAATTATTGGCATATACATAGACCTGACGATACAAATCTCCTTAGTGATGTGAACTCAAAATATGTGATACCATTCTCAATTTAGAAAGTTTATTTTGCCAAGGTGAAGGACATGCCTTTGACACAACCTCAGGAGATCCTGACAACATGTGCCTAAGGTGGTGAGGGTACAGCTTGCTTTTATATACTTTAGAGAGATATGAGACATCAGTATATGTAACGTTGTCACTAGTTGTGTCTGGAAGGTGGGACAACTCTAGGTAGGGGGTTGGGTTCCAGGTCATAGGTAGATAAGAGACAAAAGGTTGTATTAGAGAGATATGAGACATCAGTATATGTAACGTTGTCACTAGTTGTGTCTGGAAGGTGGGACAACTCTAGGTAGGGGGTTGGGTTCCAGGTCATAGGTAGATAAGAGACAAAAGGTTGTATTCTTTTGAGTCCTTCATCAGCCTTCTACTGAATATACAATTTAATCTGGCCCAGTGAATCTGCATTTTTACATAATCAATAGGGCAGAGGAAGCAATGAGGTATGCATGTGTCTCAGATGAGTAGAGAAATGACATTCTGTCCCACCTGTGAAGATAAGTGGTTTCCACTGCCAGGATGAAATTTAATAGAACTGTTTTAGGATAAAGATCTTAAAGCCTAGAAGGAATTTCCTTGAGGGCAAATTGTGAGGGCGGTATATAGTTTTTTAATCTTTGTAGTTGTATTATTATTATTATAATTATTATTATTTTTTTTTGAGACAGAGTCTCGTTCTGTTGCCCAGGCTGGAATGTGCAGTGGTGCGATCTTGGCTCACTGCAACCTCTGCCTCCTAGATTCAAGCAATTCTCCTGTCTCAGCCTCCCAAGTAGCTGGGATTACAGGCGCCTGCCATCACACCTGGCTAATTTTTGAATATTTAGAAGAGACAGGTTTCACCATGTTGGCCAGGTTGGTCTCGAACTCCCGACCTCAGGTGATCTACCCACCTTGGCCTCTCAAAGTGCTGGTATTACAGGCAACAGGAGTGAAACGCTGTCTCAAACAAAAAAAGTTCTGCTATGTTACCATTAATTCGAGACATCATATTCTGAATAGAAGATTAACAGTATCATTTCCTAATATTTTTTTCAGTGGCAATATGGAGATAAGTATTTTTGTTTCAATTAAAACACTGATTTAATTCCTTTTTGGATTACAAATAGAGGAAGAAGTGATTTCTTACCTTCTGAGCACACAAAGCACCAGCTAACATTAACATGCTCATGATTTCGGCAGCCCCGCCTAGGAGTAAAGTGATTAGGGCAGATGATACTATTAGATGCAAGGATCTTTGACCCAGCAGCCAGGCAAAAGTCATTGGCGTGGTATGCCACAGGACAGCGGACACAGCGCATCAATCGACCTAAAGCAGGAAAACCATGGACAAGCAAAAGAAAAAAAAAATTAAATATGAGAAGAATATGAGTTATTCAAGTTTATTTGCTAGCATTGAAAAAATGTCACAAATGGAAGGAATGACCACTAAGATGACGGATCTTAAACACTCGTTCCACCATGAAAGCTTAGATGGGAGATATGTGATAAGTCTCCAAAAGCAATCAAATCCCGTAATTGTCAGTGAGTCTACTTCAACAAGGGAAAGCCCAGCCCAAATCACTAGCCTGACTCCTAGGAAACCAGCCCCAGAATAAATAGGGAGAGGGGACATAACAATAATGCTTGCCTGGAACTCTGTGATTCTTAACGCCTTTCAAGGGAACAAACCTCTCTACCCCCTCTCCAGAGGAAATACATCCCCTAAAAGACTTCATCCCTTATAAACCAGCACCAAACAACCACCAAACCCCATAATGCAATCTGTAATAGCAAGTAAAAAAGGAAGGTAGCCAATAGTTAAACCACAATTCTTTTCATTTTTATTTTTATTAATAAAGACATGGGGTTTCCCTGTGTTGCCAAGGCTGGATGTGACCTCGAAGTCCTTGTGCTCAAACAGTCCTCCCACTTCCTGCTTTAGCTTCCCAAGAAGCTACAGCTACAGGTGTATACCATCATATCCAGTGAAACTACAATTTTGATCCAACAAGTTAATTACTGATGAGACCCATAAGGCCAGGAAATCATACTAAAAAAGGTACTGACAGTCTGATTAAAACAAACATCAACACTGCTAAATTTTGCCTGCTCAATCCTCTATGGAAAAAGTCAAGGCTCTTTTAGCACACACGAATTTACCAGCATAAACACAGTATTGGGCTTTTAGGAAAAACAACAACAACAGTAAAACACCGGGCGTGGTGGCTCACACCTGTAATCCCAACAGTTTGAGAGGCCAAGGTGAGTGGATCACCTGAGGTCAGGAATTCAAGAGTAGCCTGACCAATATTATGAAACCCCATCTCTAATAAAAACACAAAAATTCGCCAGGTGTGGTGGCATGTGGCTGTAATCCCAGCTACTTGGGATGCTGAGACAAGAGAATCACTTGAACCCGGGAGGCGGAGGTTGCAGTGAGCCGAGATCATGCCATTGCACTACAGCCTGGGCAACAAGAGCAAAACTCTTATCCTTTTCTTTTTTTAAAAAAAAAAAAAAGGCCAGGCATGAAACCCAGCACTTTGGGACGCAAAGGCAGGCGGATCACTAGGTCAGGAGATAGAGACCATCCTGGCCAACATGATGAAACCCCATCTCTACTAAAAGTCCAAAAAATTAGCTGGGCATGGTGGCACATGTCTGTAGTCCCAGCTACTCAGGAGGCTGTGGCACGAGAATCGCTTGAGCCCGGGAGGCGGAGGTTGCACTGAGCTGAGATTGCATCACTGTGCACTCCAGTCTGGGTGACAGAGCAAGACTGTCTCCAAAAAAACTAAAAGAAAAAAAACAAAAAAAACCCACTGTTTTATCAAAAAGAACACATTTCAAAACTTAAGTCTACCTATATGCACAGGTTTTGAAAAAAACAGGTCTGGACTTAACAATGAAGCAGAAGAAAGTTTCTAAAACAAGAGTTTTCCTTAAAACAAAACAAAACAACGCAAAACCCCCAATCCTGCCTTGACATGTATTTCTGAGTATCACACAGAGAAATCAGAGATATAAAAATGCCCTGGGAAAGAATACACTCTGATTTTCTAATCAAATAGGGGTAAGAGGACATGCAGCAGAAGACTTTCTCAAACTACAACTCACATGAAATCCAAATACTTAGTACCCGACCACACAACCATATTGTGTTTGATGGAGCCCTGGCATTGCCTGGCTGCTGAATTAGTGCATTATTCCCCTTTGCTCTCCCGAATACAATGTTGGTAATCTCTCTGATAAAAGCGAGAGGCCATAAAGTGACATGGTAGATTGCATTTGAAAATACCTGTTGCCAATGAAACTGAGGTATTACAATTAGACTGGTCCACATGAGAAAACCATACCTTTAGATGCAGAAACATTGGCTGGATTAGCAGCATGACAGGTTATACAGATGTGGAGGGAGCACCGGAAGCCCTTGTTCTGCATAACAGTGGGTGGATACTTCTGGACACACTCTTCATGGTAAAACTTTCCACACAAGGGTAGAAGGCACCTTTTAACATCTTCCCCACTCTGCTTACATACAAAACAGGTATGAATTCCTGAGAAACCAAAAGAAGATAAATTAATAAGAATTCAAGAATCTACCAAATGCTAAACCATTAGGTGAAAAGTTTGTAAGAAATTTTATAATGGACAGATCAGGCTGACATCATTTAAACCCACTGTAACAATCTTAGTATTATTATAAATGAACAATCTGATGATATATATACTCCCTGACATGATACAACAGAAAGTACATGTTATCTACAAAAAATGCTTGCCACTGGCACCCCCACCAAAAAAAAAGAAAAAACTAAAATTAAATCTAATCCAGCTCCTAGAACTAAATACAAGTTTACAGGAAATATGGAGGACAGAGGAACAAGTTAAGGGGATACCTCCAGGATGCAACTAACAAAATTTAAGTTGGGCTGGGCAAGAAGGCTCACGCCTATAATCCCAGCACTTTGGGAAGCCAAGTTGAGTCACTTGCGGAGGTCGAGACCAGCCTGGGATACATGGTGAAACTCCATCTCTACTAAATATGCAAAAATTAGTCTGGTGTGATGGTGCATGCCTGTGGTCTCAGCTACTCAAGGGGCTGAGGCGGGAGGATCACAGGAGCCTGGAAGGTGGAGGTTAAGTGAGCTGAAATCACATCACTGCACTCCAGCTTGGGTGACTAAGTCAAAAAAAAAAAAAAAAAAGGTGTGAGGGCAGTATTGTTATAGATAAGTTGAAACTTTATGTATTAAAAAAATTACACTACAGGAAATCATCCGACATACAATGCTGGTAATCAAATCTCCCTAATAAAACCCAGAGGGAGGATTTTGGCCTCTCTCTGACTCTAGATTTTGATTTAAAACATAATAAAAAGGCATCCCTGAGATAAATGAGAAAATCTGAAAATGAACTGGGTGGTACATAACACAAAGAAGTTACTTTACATTCTTGCTATACATTAGATGTCGTATCTGTTAAAAACTTTTGAAATGTACAAAGAAAATGAGACAGAAAGTTGATAACTACTGAAACTAAATGAATACATGGAGTTTCTGTTAAGACATACACTGTTCTACTGTGGTGTATGTCTTAAGATTTTTGTAATAAAAAGTTAAAAACAGGCCGGGCACAGTAGCTCATGCCTGTATTCCCAGCACTTGGAAGGCTAAGGCAGTTGGATAACTGGAGGCCAGGAGTTCAAGACCAGCCTGGGCAACATAGAGAGACACCATCTCTACTGAAAATACAAAAAAATTAGCTGGGTGTGGTGGCAGATGCCTGTAATCCCACCTAATATGGAGGCTGAGGAATGAGAATCTCTTTGACCTGGGAGGTGGAGGTTGCAGTGAGCTGCACTATCTAGCCTGGGCCACAGAAGGAGACTCTGTCGCAAAAATAAAAAAAGTTTTAAAAAAAACAAGGGTCTATCTCTCTGTGAGATGTAGTACACCATAAGAAAAAGAGCCTAAGCTTGAGAGGCAAACAGGCCTCTACATGAATCCTCCTGCTGGCAATCACTAGAAATAGAAGCTCATAAACACTGAGAACGTCCAGCAAAGAAATATTTTAAGAAAAAAATTTGAATATGTATTTGCAAAGAAGCAAAACACTATCTGATACTGAATAACTGGTAGCTGGTTTTGTTTTTTATTTTTTGAGACTCAGTCTCCCTCTGTCACTCAGGCTGGAGTGCAGTGGCATGATCTCAGCTCGCTGCAACCTCCACCTTCCAGTTCAAGAGATTCAATAGGATCAAGTGATTCTTGTGCCTCAGCCTCCCAAGTACATGGGATCACAGGCACACACCACCATGCCTGGCTAATTTTTGTATTTTTAGTAGAGACAGGTTTTGCCATGTTGGCCAGGCTGGTCTCAAACTCCTGACCTTGGACTCCCAAAGTACTGGGAGTACAGATGTGGTAACTATTATTAAACCCGAACAATCTAAACAATGATGTGATCACCCTACTCCAGGAAAATAGAGTAAGCCAAGAGCACTAATAAATGACTTCCATTTTTTATGCTGTACTGAAACTGGTAAAATTTCCTACTCTCAAATATAATAGCTTTCCTAGGAAAAAATAAAAAAATAAAAACATAAATTTTAAAAACCAAAAATTAAAAAATTATATCTTCTCTATACCTCATATCATATGAAAAAATTACTTCAAAATAGATTATATTTTGAAGTAATTTAGTTCTACATTTCAAAATAGTGAAACGTAAAACTAAAAAAATTCTACGAAGAAAATATACAACTAAAATTCTTTCTGACACTGACCAGGTATGGTGGCTCACACCTGTAATCCCAGCACTTAGGGAGTTTAGGGGTCAAGGCGGGTGGATCATCTGAGGCCAAGAGTTTGAGACCAGCCTGGCCAACATGGTGAAACTCCATCTATACTAAAAATACAAAAATTAGCTGGGAGTGGTGGTGCACGCCTGGTATCCCGGCTACTTGGGAGGCTAAGGCACAAGAGTCACTTGAACCTGGGAGGTTGAGGTTGCAGTGAGCCAAGATTGCGTCACTCAGCCTGGGTGTCAGAGTGAGACTGCGTCACAGATTAAAAAAAAAGAAAGAAAGAAAAACTTTGTGATACTGTCTTAAGCAAAACTTCTTAGATATGACACCAAATCATAGTCCATAAAAAGAACAAATTTATAAACTGGATTTCATAAAAATTAAGAACTATTAGTCTTACAACACATCATTAAGAAAATGAAAAAGCGGCCAGGTACTTGAACCCGGGAGGTGGAGGTTGCAATGAGCTGAGATCGGCCCATTGCACTCAAGCCTGGGCAACAGAGTGAGATCCCGTCTCAAAAAAAAAAAAAAAAAAAAAAAGAGAGCGAGAGATACCAGCCTGACCAACAAGGAGAAATCCCGTCTCTACTAAAAATACAAAAATTAGCTGGGCTTGGTGGTGGGCACCTGTAATCCCAGCTGCTCCAGAGGCTGAGGCAGGAAAATCACTTGAACGCGGGAATTGGAAGTTGCAGTGATCTGAGATAGATAGCTCCATTGCACTCTAGCCTGGCGACAAGAGTGAAACTCCATCTCAAGAAAAAAAATAAAAAAACTTTGTGACACTGGGTTAAGCAAAACTTCTCATATACAACACCAAATCACAGTCCATAAAAAGAACAAATTGATAAACTAGATTGCATCAAAATTACAAACTATTACTCTTACAAACATATCATTAAGAAAATGAAAAAGTTAGCCAGGTGCAGTAGCTCATGGCTGTAATCCCAGCACTTTGGGAGGCTGGGGCAAGTGAATCACCTGAGGTCGAGAATTCGAGACTAGCCTGACCAACATGGAGAAAGCTGTCTCTACTAAAAATACAACATTAGCTGGATGTGGTGGTACATGTCTGTAATGCCAGCTACTCAAAAGACTGAGGCAGGAGAATAGCTTGAGCCTGGGAGGTTGCGATCGCGCCACTGCACTCCATCCTGGGCACCAAGAGTGAAACTCTATCTCAAAAAAAAAGAAAAAGAAAAAGCAGCCAGGCGTGGTGGCTCATAGCTGTAATCCCAGCATTTTGGGAGGCAGAGGCGGGCATATCACTTGAGGTCAGCAGGAGTTTGAGACCAGCCTGGCCAACATGGTGAAACCCCATCTCTACTAAAAATATAAAAATTAGCTGAGTGTGGTGGTGGGCACCTATAATCCCAACTACTTGGGAGGCTAAGGCAGGAGAATCACTTGAATTTGGGAGGCAGAGATTGCAGTGAGCCAAGACAGTGCCACTGCACTCCAGCTTGGGTGACAGAATAACACTTCATCTCAAAAAAAAAAAAAAAAAGCCATACCCTGGAGATTTTAAAAAGTTTCTGTCTGATAAAGGACTTGTATCTAGAATATATAAAGAACTCCTAAAACTCAACAAAACAAAAAACACCCAACTATTTAAAAAAAGGCTTTGAACAGACACATCATCAAAGATAGCAAATAAGCATATGAAAAGATGCTCATCATCATTTGTCAGCAAGGAAATGCAAATAAAAGCTGTAATAAGATACTACTGCATGCCTATCAGAATGGCTAAAATTAAAACTGATAATACCAAGTGTTGCTAAAGACATAGCCATATTAGAACTCTCATACATAGGTTAGGAGAATGTAAGATGGTACAATCATTTAGGAAAATAATTTGGCATTTTCTTAAAAACTCAAACATACGTCTTCCACACAATTTAACCTTTCTACTCTCAGGTATATACACAAGTGAAATGAAAATGTGGCCAGGAATGGTGGGTTACACCTTTAATCTTAACACTTTCAGAGGCTGAACGAGGAGGACTACTCGAGCCCAGGAGTTCAAAATTAGCCTGGGCAATGTAGTAAAAATCCTATCTCTACCAAAAAAAAATTTTTTTAACTTGGCCGGGTACAGTGGCTCATGCTTGTAATCCCAGCACTCTGGGAGGCCGAGGTGGGCATATCACCTGAGGTCAGGAGTTCAGACCAGCCTGGCCAACACAATGAAACCCTATCTCTACTAAAAATACAAAAATTAGCTGGGTGTGGTGGCAAGCACCTGTAGTCCCAACTACTCAGGAGGCTGAGGCAGAAGGATCACTTGAGCCCAGGAGTTTGAGGCTGCAGTGAGCCAGAATGGTACCACTGTACTCCAGCCTAGGCGACAGAGCAAGACCCTGTCTCAAAGAGAAAAAAAAATAGGAGGGGGAGGGGAGGGGCAAGGAGGGAACAAGGTGTCCAAAAACTTTAATGTTCTCAGTAGCTTTATTTATAACAACCAAAATGGGAAACAACCCAAATGTCGATCAATAGATGAATGGATCAACAACCAAGTAAATCCATACAACAAACTACTACTCAGCAATAAAAAAAAAAAACAACTATCAATACATACAACAGTCTTACTGAATCTCAAAATAATAATACTGAGTAATGACTTCACAGGTGCATGCATAGATACATACCAAAACCTATCAAATCATACACTTGAAATGTGCAATTTTTTGCACTTCAATTCTACTTTAATAGAGCTATGTTACACACTCAAGATGATTTTTCTCTTGACCCTATAATATCCTCCCTTTAGGTACTGTCTTCCTTTCTGCTGAAGTTAAGTTTCTTCAAGAAGTTATGTATACTGCTATCCATTCACCTTTCAATCCAGTATAAGGAGACATCTTCTGGCAAAAATTAAAGCATTTTCTCACTGTCACATACAAAAGCCTCTCTTCACTCCAGAACCTCCTTAGTGTCTTTGCTGCATCTGCCCCTACAGATAACACCTGACTCCTGTGGCTTCAGAGATATTGACTAGGTCCTCCTCACCTACTGGTAACGTGTTTTAAGAGCATATATGCCCAGTTAGTGTCACTGACCATTATCTTACCCTAATGACACTTTTTCTTTGGAAAGTATGATCCATATGTGTGGCTTCAGTGACTTACAGGCATAAGATCTATACCTCGGCCCTGATTTCTTCACTGTTTACATGCTCTGACATCTACATATCATGCTAAAAAAAAAAGAGAGAGAGAACACTTTCTAGCTTGGGCAACATAGTAAGACCCCCTCTCAACAAAAAATAAAAAAATATTAGCCAGGCATGGTGGCATGTGGCTGTAGTCCCAGCTACTTGGGAAGCTGAGTTGGGAGGACTGCTTGAGCCCAGGAGCTCAAGACTACAATGAGCTATGATCACGCCACTGCACTCCAACCTAGACAAGACCCCATCTCTTGGGGGGGAAAAAAAAAAAGAACACTTAACTTAGCACAGCTTTATGAAGTGCTTTACCAGCTGGTCTCAACTGACTATTCTTATTTTCTAAATCAATCTGAACGTTATAGCTCTGAAATAATCTTTTGACTTTTTTATTGACGTATGATGTACACACAGTAAAGTACACACATCCTAAGAGTATAGTTGATGAAGTAAAATGCTCAGGTAATCACTACACAGATTAAGAAAGATAAAACATTACCAGTAACTGAGAAGCCCTCTTAGTTACTGCCTATGCCTCTTAACTAAAATATTCTAAACTCTAAACACATTGGCCTGTATTTTATATTCCCCAAATGTTTTATACACTTTCATTACTGGAACTTCTGCCCTTCCCCTCCCAACATCAATTTCTCTCTCTCTTAAAGCTAAACACGGATATCTTCCTCTATGGCATTAGCTCATCTTTGCTTACACTATACTCGATATGTATCACCAACACAATGCTTTTTGCACTGTATTATGCTATCCATTTATTATTCACTTGGTAGCTTTTCTGAGAGCAGAGGCCCCATATAGTACCATTTCTGTAACAACTAGCCCACTGTTGCCACAATATAGGGTCTCCAATAAATGTCTTCCCTGAAAAAACTTAAAATTCAAACTTTCTTTGGAGGAAGATCCTTCTATATCTACTTTACCTGTATGACATTCATTGCAGATAAATTTTCCTCTTGGCATCTCAGTCAATCCAAGGCACTCCAGGTGGAAAGCCCCACAGCACTGAGCCTCACATAACAGCAGCTCACCCAGTTTTTCACAATTCTGTTAAGAGAAAGAAAACGTCTGTCTATCTGTTTTTCCATGTTTGAGAATCAAGAGGAAAACCAGTGTCAGTGGATTATAGTAAACAAAGGTTAAAACTGGCAGAAAATGAGGTGAGAAAGAGGCAAGAGCCTGTAGTTGTAGATTTTATTCTAGTTGCAAAGGTGCACCGTTGGAAAACTTTACAAAAGGAAGACTAAAATCAGGTATTCATTTTTAAAGATTACTCTGACTGCTACATAGAAAACAAGTTCAAGACTAGAAAGGTGAGAAAAGAACATAGAGACAAACCACAAGGCTTCTGAATGGTTCAAGCAACAGACACTGGCTAGCCAGACTTGAGCCATAAAGTTCCAAAAGAGCTCCCACCAAGGTCTGAACAGTCCTTTAGGATACATCTAGAACCATCCCAGAGAGATGACTTTTCTGAAATAATCTCAGCTAAGACAGGGCCTCATTTAAGACAGGGGCTTAGGAAATAACGATGGGTATCTAAATTCTGCAAATTCCCAACATTACTTTTTAACAACTCTAACACCCTGACTTGTATCCCCATGGTGATTAGCAGAAAAAAGCTTCAAATATTTCATTTATTATTTATTTATTTATTTTATTTGAGACGGAGTTTCACTCTTGTTGCCCAGGTTGGAGTGCAATGGCGTGATCTCGGCTCACTGCAACCTCCATCTCCTGGGTTCAAGCGATTCTCTTGGCTCAGCATCACAAGTAGCGGGGATTACAGGCGCACACCTCCATGTCTAGCTAATTTTTCATACTTCTAGTAGAGACAGAGTTTCACCATGTTGGCCAGGCTGGTCTCAAACTCCTGACCTTGTGATCTACCCACCTCGGCCTCCCAAAGTGTTGGAATTACAGGTGTGAGCCACTGCACCCAGCCCAAATATTTTTTAAAGCCTTATACTACTATGAAAGGCAAACAAGGGGAAAGGTGACTAAGCAAGCTCTAGCTTCAAGAACTCATAGAAACAGAATAGGTCTTGATCACTTCAGCATTAAAGCTTAAACAAATGACTAGAAGAGCTCTGGGGAGAAAGGTTAGAGAGGTAGCCTAGAATTGACAGGGGCCCCAGGGACTTTATCAAACTACAGTCTGAGTTATCCTCAAATGTCTGACTCCTCATTATCTACTATTCACATGTAAAAATTGAAAAATACCATTATATAATGTACTTTGAATATTCAGAGTACCAATAACATAAGTTTTTATATACAGTAAAAAAAAATTGAGCTTCAACACATAAATAGGAAAACTTTACTTACAATGTGAATTAGAAACAAAATTTTCACATTAAATGTTATAAACTAATTCATCAACTGGGATAACATGCAATTTATCTTTCAAACTGGGACACTTGAGAGTGAAAGGAAGTGCTATTAATAAATTATGACAGCACAAGGGACCTACACAAAGTCTGATCCAGACAAGCCAGGACCACAGGGTCACCTTACCGTTAATCTTTTTATTAAATGATCTTTGTAAAATGTATTTACATTCTGACTTGTCTCACTAAGTAAATAATGGGCATAACTGTTTTTGAGGATTAACACTATTGTTTAGGATCTGGTCTAAGTATGATCAAAACTCTTTATTTAATAGTGAAGGTCATAGGCAAAGAAACTGGATTGAAATTATATTGGCCATAATAACATTTTCTGGTCTCTGAGTTAATTTTCTTAGAGATCTCAACTTATTTATCTATTACTATTTATTATTATTATTATTTTTTTTTTTTGAGACGGAGTTTCGCTCTTGTTACCCAGGCTGGAGTGCAATGGCGCGATCTCGGCTCACCGCAACCTCCGCCTCCTGGGTTCAGGCAATTCTCCTGCCTCAGCCTCCAGAGTAGCTGGGATTACAGGCACACACCACCATTCCCAGCTAATTTTTTGTATTTTTAGTAGAGACGGGGTTTCACCATGTTGACCAGGATGGTCTCGATCTCTTGACCTCGTGATCCACCCGCCTAGGCCTCCCAAAGTGCTGGGATTACAGGCGTGAGCCACCACGCCCGGCCTACTATTTATTATTTTTAAAATAGGGTCTCACTCTGTCAGTCAAGTGGGAGTCAAGTGGCATTACTATGGCTCACTGCAGCCTCTACCTCCTCAGCTTCAGGTGATCCAATGACCTCAGCCTCCCAAGTAGGGGGACTACAGGCATACACCATCATGCCTGGCTAAGTTTTGTATTTTTGGCAGAGAAAGGGTTTTACCATGTTTCCCAGGCTGGTGTCAAATTCCTGGGCTCACATGATCCACCCACCTCAGCCTCCCAAAATGCTTAGATTAGTGCTGTGCTCGGCCTGTGGTTTCAATTTAAAAAAGAAAGAACTAGTATCCTCAAGTTTTTTGTTTATTTAAAAAACAAGTCTGTAATCTTGACCTGTTGGGCTACAGATGTGAGCCACTGCAGCCAGCTAATCAAAAACAAAAAACAAAACGAAAAACACCGGTTTTTGTTTGTTTTTTTTTTTTAACATAGAAACAGGGGTCTAACTGTGTTGCCCAGGCTGGTCTAGAACTCGTGGCCTCAAGCAATTTTTCTGCCTCAGCTTCCAAGAGCACTGGGATTTAGGTATGAGACACTGCGCATCACCTATCTTCAAGTTTTTATATACCAAATTTTAAGATTTACATAGGTAAATCAAGACCATTAAAAAAAATACTCAAATAGTCATTGACTCTACTCACAAAGACTTAAAGGCTCTTTAACAATAAAGTGGAGTCCCCTATTTCACAGAGCGGCAATCCAACACAATGGTTAAGACTCTAAACCAACCAAGTACAACAGAGCTTAAAGGTTTAAAAAAAAGGAGAGGAAGACTCTAAATCCAGACTGCCGAGGTTTAAATCCAGGTTTCTCTCATTAATATAAGCAAGTTATTTATCCTCTCTATAGTTTAGTTTCCTCATCTGCTAAGTGGGGATAGTCACACAACTCAACTTATGAGATTATTAGGATGACTAAATAAGGCATTATTTATAAAGTGCTTGGAACAATACTTCATACATAGGAAGTACTGTATAAATATTTATTAAATAAAACAATATAGGTGATAGGCTTTCTAAAGTCACAACATTAAAGGAAAAATGTCTCAAAGTTAAAATTACCCTTGAAAAGTTCCTTAGAAACCCAAAGACTCTGACACCATGAGAAGTACTGGAGAATTATATTTGAATAAGCAACGAGAGATTCACATATTCCATCTCAGACTTGCCTCATGGCATATATTCCTTCACGGACCTTAAGGGCAGGTGGTTCACCAACACTAAACTATTTCTCCAAGTTTCTTTCTTTGTGGGGAGAAAAAAAGGGTCAAATCCTTAAGAAAGTGATTCCAATAAAATCATCCAAAAGCATTGTTATTCTAACCAAGGAATGATCATAAAGAGACAGAATGGGTTTCCCTTTAAAGATGAACATGCAATGAAAACACAAGTGGGCAAACATTTCTCTACCTGACAAACATTCTCCTTGAGTGCAGCTCCTCCACCGCGTTCACCCTGCATTTTTTTGGAGGCAGGCATCCCAGGATCGTGTTCTACACCTTCCTCAATAGTATCCTTGGGGCTTGCGGCCGTCCTGTGAGGCATTAGTTCTCCCTTGCAGAGAAAAAATAATGTCCCACATCTGTATTATTGATGTCTCTTCCATTTGACCCCCTCCCTCTGGGATGCTATTTGTCTAGCCATTAAGCACTTACAGATGTTCAGCCAATCACTCAGGCGGACTGCATGCAATGTTAGTTCTAACCCTGCTGTGATTGGGCGGGTAGTGGGCGCCTCATGCCCTGCCACTAACTGCTCTGAGGCTGTTTGTTCCACTGGAACTTTCTGAGCTGTTCCATTTTAAGGTTTCACTAAGGGAGAGAAAACATTCTTAAGTTTATTTGATTACTTATTTGTCCTTCCAAGATCAGTGTTTCCTAAATAATGCCCCTCTTGGGCATTCTATTCAAACTGTCCTGGAAAGAAGCATTCTGCATCATAACATATGATGCTGACCTGACTTCTCTCTTTTAACCTGAGTTGGAAACCCAGAGACAATATCAATTATTGCACTGATGCTTTGCAAGGAAATGGCTTTTGTTTCCTGAAGACCGATGTTCATAAACATTGTCCTAAAATTAAGTAGCTGATGGTCTCAAGAAATAAGCAAGTAAATCTTCCCCCTAACCACAGCAGTCTCAACTTTTTTTTTTTAAATAGAGACAAAGTCTCACTATATTTCCCAGGTTGGCCTCGAACTCCTGTTCTCAAATGATCCTCTCACCTCTGCTTCCCAAAGAGCTGACTGGTATGAGTCACAGCACCCAGCCAGCAGTCTCAACTTTTTTCTTTTGAAACAGTCTTACTCTGTCACCCAGGCTGAAGTGCAGTGGCATGATCTCGGCTCACTGCAACCTCTGCCTCATGGGTTTAAGAGATTCTTGTGCTTCTGCCTGATTAGCTGGAATTATAGGTGCACACCACCACACCAGGCTAATTTTTGTATTTTTGGTAGAGACAGGGTTTCACCATGTTGGCCAGGCTAGTCTTGAACTCTCAACCTCAAGTGATCTTCCTGCCTTGACTTCCCAAAGTGCTGGGATTACAGGCGTAAACCACAGCACCCAGCCAGTCTCAACTTTTATAGGGCAGTATCTAAGTTTCTTCAGATCACATTGACTTGATATTGTGCTTTCTGGTTTTACAAGTTTACTTAATGATGAAACAGTTATATACCTGATTGGACACCTACAGCATAGGACGTGATGATCTTTTAAAAAGGCCATATCGACAGTTGCAATATGTTCCTTGCCTTATTATTAAGGTGAGGCTCTACTTTTCCTCCAAGATTCCTTATGGCCATCAGCCATTTCAGTAGAATACTATTCTTAAGAAAACTCAAGGGAAAGAGGGATGTGGCCTCCCGTGTGAAAAGTAGCTTCTCTTTAGAAGGTAAAAAGACCAGGAACTGAGTAATACCTCTGAGCTTGAAATCTCTTTTGATGAGTCATCATTTTTCACTTTTTTACACTGCATCTTGGCTGCAGCATGCCTCTGTCGTTTTCGCTTCCTTGGTTTGTCAAATATCTTGGCAGTGCCTATGACAGGAAAGTAGGTGTTATCCACTGGCTAATGACACACATGTCCAAGATCTCTTATCCTATTATTAAGAGTATAAACCACCTTTAAAACTCATTTAATTCTCCAGCTTTGTGGATTAGGAAAATGAAGGAAATAAGAAATGAGACTAACTCATGATGACATAACTAGTTGGGAAATGGCTACATATATGTTAACTTCTGCCTCATATAGATTAAATAGTAAGTGTATAGGTTATTACAGAAATTTTAATTTACATGACTGAAATGACAAATGTTGTAGTTCTTCAAAGGAATTAAATCCTATAGATGGAAGGAAAGTGCCTTCCTTTTCATTTTATTAGTCATGAAAAGATCCACTCCCTAGACTTCAAGATTGGAGACAGTAATATACATCACAATATGATTTAAGGATTAAAGGCCAGACGCAGTGGCTTACACCTGTAATCCCAGCATTTTGGAAGGCTGGCAGATCACCTGAGGTCAGGAATTCGAGAACAGCCTGACCAACATGGTAAAACTCCGTCTCTACTAAAAATACAAAACTAGCCAGGTATGGTGGTGCATGCCTGTAATCCCAGCTACTAGGGAGGCTGAGGCAGAAGAATCACTTGAAACTGGGAGGCAGAGGTTGCAGTCAGCCCAGATTGTGCCACCACACAACGGCATGGGTAGCAAGAGCAAAACTCCCTCCCCCCATCAAAAAAAAAAGAAAAGAAAAATGGATTAAGATGGAGAGTTGAGGCCAGGCACAGTAACTAACTCACGCCTGTAATCCCAGCACTTTGGGAGGAGAGGTGGGTGGATTACCTGATGTGAGGAGTTCAAGACCAGTCTGACCAACAGGGCAAAACCGTCTCTACTACAAAATACAAAAATTAGCTGCGCGTGGTGGCAGGCACCTGTGATCCCAGCTACTAGGGAGGCTGAGCCACATGAATGGCTTTAACTCAGGAGGCAGAGGTTGCAGTGAGCCGAGATCTTGCCATTGTACTCTAGCCTAGGCATCAGAGCAAGACTCCATCTCAAAAAAAAAAAAAAGTTGGAGAGTTGAAATATGTAAGATTTGGCTTACAGAAGCTGAGGGAGAGATCCTCCAATACATTCAGGGGTTTAAAGGATATTCATGCAGTGGTAGTATATCCTTGAACATCTAACAACATAAAAGGAATGCATGGTCACATTTGGTGTATTTAGAAGAAGAAATTCTAGGTTGGGTGCAGTGGCTCACACTTGTAATCCCAGTACTTTGGGAGGTTGAGGCAGGCGGATCACAAGGTCAGGAGTTTGAGACCATCCTGGCCAACATGGTGAAACCCGGTCTCCACTAAAAATACAAAAATTAGCTGGGCGTCATGGCACACACCTGTAGTCCCAGCTACTCAGGAGGCTGAGGCAGGAGAATCGCTTGAACCTGGGAGGTGGAGGCTGCAGTGAGTCGAGATCGTGCCACTGCATTCCAGCCTGAGCAACAGAGCGAGACTGTCTCAAAAGATATTCTTCTAGTCCCTCCTATACTTTCCATTAAACATATTTCAACTGTGTTTATAAACACCAAGAGGAATCTAAGAGGTATTTCATAAGACATTCTAGGATATTTATGCTAGGTATCAATATGAAAGCTGGAGTTTGGAAGACTGCTCAGTAATCTCTTTTTTGACTGACTGAGTTGGAGAAGCTCTGCTACCAAAACTGTTCACAGCCTAACACTGAAAGAAGAGTTGTAGCTTTATATAAATCCAAAAAAAAAAAAAAGAAGAGTTCATATGAACACAACAGAAAGGTTAGAATTTCTCATAAGCTGGAACACTTACATAAATTTTATAATGGAAAAAGTTCATGTTGTAGGTTTAGGTTTTATTTTAAAAACGAAATATAAAAGTATAGGAAAAGAGCTGAAGCTATAATTATTACTATTATTATTTTGAGAGACATGATCTCTCACTGTTGCCCAGACTAGAGTGCATGGTGTGATCAACAGCTCACTGTAGCCTCAACATCTCGGGCTCAAGGGATCCTTCCACATCAGCTTACCAAGTAGCTGTGACTAAAGAAATACACCATCATGCCTAGCTAATTTTCTTAAAATTGTGGATAGAGACAGCGTCTCACTAAGTGCCCAGGCTGGTCTGGATGGAACACCTGGCTTCAAGTAATTCTCTTGTCTTGGCCTCCCAAAGCACTAGAATTGCAGTTGTGGGCCACCATGCTCAGCCTGATACTATTTTCAAAGCAGCTTATTTTTAAATTATATAAGCAAATTGACCAACCTATGGGATTATAATTGCCACATGGCTAAACTAACATATTGCTAGATTTACTTGTTAGAAAATTTAATAATCATAGGTCACATGAAATATAATCTTCCCATGATACTCTTTGCTAGCAGACCACATCTGCTGCAATGTGCTCAAATCTGGAATAATATTTCAAAAATGACACTAATCAATAAATGGCATTGGCAGACAAATGAAGAGTGGAAGAAAGAAATGGCATGGAGGAAAACCTGGGGTGGATAAGACAGGAGTACAGCAATCAATTTGGTCAGGTGTGGATTTAGTTCCCTGACCTTGCTACCTTGTTTGTCTTCACGTTTCTTCTATAAAACAGGAATACTATAGATAATAACCTCTCTCTGTAATGCTTTAGACAGATTACAGGTAGCATTCCTACTAAAAGTCCTGGCAGAGTAGATGTTCAGTTTACGAATATTTTATCTGTTTCAGGAAGCACATTTTGGGCAAACCAGTTTTAAAACTTGTACCTCACTTGTCTGGCTTACACTTGTAACAATCTTTGTGGTTAATGGACAAAGCGCTTCAAACTTACTACTACATTTTTTAAATCTCAAAAATACTCACCTCCACCAAAATCTTTTGAATAAGATGTGGTACAAGATTCAGTTATGCCACTCCCTAGGTGACCAGCTTCATAGCACTACAAATAAGTGAAAACAACACAGTTTAAAGAGGAATGAAATAATAAACTCTTAACCTTATATGCCAAAGTCTGAATTGTCAACTGTCACGGATATAGAATTCTGACTTTTTTAGCAATTAAAAAACAACATGACCACAGTAAAGGGTTGAACAGAAACTTCAAGGGGAAAGGAATCAGATTTTAAAATGCTCCAATAGACCTGTGAACACCACATACTCTGTAATCCCAGCTACTTTGGAGGCTGAAGCAGGAGAATCGCTTGAACCTGGGAGGTGGAGGTTGCAGTAAGCTGAGACCGTGCCACTGCATTCCAGCCTGGGCAACGGTGTGAGACTCTGTCTCAAAAAAAAAAAAAAAAAAAAAATTACCCAGGTGCAGTAGTGCACACCTGTAGTTCCAGCTCCTTGGGAGGCTGAGGCAGGAGAATTGCTTGAACCTGGAAGGTGGAGGTTGCACTGCGCCAAGACTGTGCCACTGCACTCCAGCCTGGGTGACAGAGCAAAAGTCGGTCTCAAAAAAAAAAAAAAAAAGGAAAAATGATCTATCTTCCTACAATTATATTCTTATATGCACCGCTACTAGATTTGACACAGACTTGTTTACTTGGTAAACTGCAAATTAAACAGTTCTGAAATACTGAATGATTTTCCAACTTAAAGTGACTTCAGATTAAGCCAAATTAAAGCAACATTAAAACTCAAGACAAATACTCAACATCAGGAGCCTAATAAAGAGCCAAACATTTTATTCCCAATACTAATACTTGTATTAATTAGTTCCATCCCAAGCAAATATCTTTTCCTACAAAAATGATAATATTCTTCATCATAACGGTAAAACAACATTTAGTGGTCACAAAGTCAGTATAATAAAAGCCATTCTTACTGTAGAGTTTCTAATGTTTGAGACTAAAACAAGGTAAAATACAGCTGTGAATTTCTGAATGTTCATTTTTTTTTTTTTTTTTTTTTGAGACGGAGTTTCGCTCTTGTTACCCAGGCTGGAGTGCAATGGCGCGATCTCGGCTCACCGCAACCTCCGCCTCCTGGGTTCAGGCAATTCTCCTGCCTCAGCCTCCTGAGTAGCTGGGATTACAGGCACGTGCCACCATGCCCAGCTAATTTTTTTATTTTTAGTAGAGACTGGGTTTCACCATGTTGACCAGGATGATCTCGATCTCTTGACCTCGTGATCCACCTGCCTCGGCCTCCCAAAGTGCTGGGATTACAGGCGTGAGCCACCGCGCCCGGCCCCCTGAATGTTCATTTTATGTTTCTGAATCATAAGAATGCAATTCTCCTCATGTTCAGTATATATCAAAAGTCTAACCATGTCAAGTAAAATGAATGGGCAAATGTTAGGTATCCAATTCAACAAAACAAGACTCCTAGACAAATCCTCAAAATACATTTCCATAATTTTTTTTAAAATAGCAGTTATTGTATTTGGGTAACAAATTTGTTCATTGTTTAACAGGTACTCAAAAGCTGTAGAACAAAATAATTACAATGCTCCCCAAACTACAGAGAATAATGCAGGAAATATCATTTCTATTCTGATCAATTTTATAAATTAAAATAAAAATTAACAGCACACACACATACACAAATCATACAATATGAATAAAAATCAAACTGTTCTGCTTAGAATGAAAAAGACCGAAGAACTTCTTAGGGGATGTGACTAAGATGCCAGTAACTTTGTATATATAGTCTAGTGGATATACATTAAGCCAGAGTACCCTTAAAGCACCACCAGAACAGATCATCTCTCATTCTGTTCAACCTACTGATTAATCCACCTGCAGACAGGTGGTGGTGTGCCTGGTAACCTAAAATGGAACTGAATCATGGCTTTAGCCTTATGACAAAATATACCTCAGAGTAACCAGTACTTCCACAAGGAAGTAGACCAGGTCAGATGGCAGGACAGACTCCCAAACAGATAAGAGGGCACTTTTCTCCAGAGCTGGGTGCTAGCCATAACCAATAATTCTGATTTTCTCTCGCTCTAGTCTCAAATTTAATGGCAACACTCTCTCCCAAAAATTAAAAATTCAAGAGTGACAAAGAGTTATTAAGTATAACTAATACTTAAAAAAGACTGAGAATAAAAGAGAGGGTGAGGATAAATAACTATCAGGGATAACCAAAAAGCTACTAAAAGAAAATACAGGAACAGCATCTTTGTGTCCATGGGGCACACAAAGATTTCTTTAATTAATTAATTAATTAATATTTATATATATATTTTGAGAGAAGTGTCTTGTTCTGTCACCCAGGCTGGACTGCAATAGCACAATCATAGCTCACTGCAGCTTTGACCTCCAGGGCTCAAGACATCCTATCCCTTCAGCCTTCTGAGTAGCTGGGACCACAGACACGTAACACCACACCCGTTTTCTCTGTGTGTGTGTGTGTGTGTGTGTGTGTGTATGGGTTATTTATTTATTTATTTATTTATTTTTTTGTAGAGCTAGGGACTCCTTTGTTGCCCAGGCTGGTCTCAAACTCCAGCTTAAGCAATCCTCCTGCCCCAGGTTTCCTAAATCCTGGGATTATAAGCTTGAGCCATCACACTAAATTTCTTGAATAAAACACAAAAAGTATTAATCATGTAAGAAAAAGAAATTGATATATTAAAATTTTTCATCTTAAGAAAATAACTACGAAGAAAATGAATAGGAAACTCTCACACTGGGAAAAAATATTAACACGATATATCTCACAAAGGATTTACAAGCCAAATACATAAAGCACTCCTAAAAAAAAAAAAGCCACAAAAATAACCTAATCAAAAATACACACATACTTCAACAGCCACTTTACAAAGATATAGGAATGGCCGGTAAGTATATACTATAAGAGGCTAAAATAAAAACCATAATTATATATCATTTCATGTCCATCAGAATTGCTAAATTTAAAATAGTGGAGAAGCTGCAACTCTCATATAATGCTAGTACAAACATTTCAGAGTACTGTTTGGCAATTTCTTTTTTATTTTTTTATTTTTACATTGGGAGGCAATTTCTTAGAAGATTTAAACGTCTATGATCAAGCAATTCCATTCCTAATTACATCAAAAAAATAAAAATATGTGTCTGCCATTGGGTTTGAACTCTCCTAAAGTTCATGTGTTGGAAACTTAATGCCAATCTAAAAGTGCTGAGAAGTGGAAACTTTAAGGGATGATTAGGTCAGGAGGGTTCTGCCCTCACAAATGGATTAATGCCATTAGTGCAGGAGTTGGATCCAGATTCAAAAAAAGAGTTCAGCCGCCTTCACTCTCTGTCAAGGATACATTCTCTCGCATGTCCACCTCTGCAATGGGATGACAAAGCAAGAAGGACCTTGCCAGATGTGGGTCCTGAGACCTTGGACTTCCCAGTACTTCCCAGGCTCCAAAAACATGAACTAAATAAACTTCTATTGTTTATAAATTACCCACTCTGCAGTATTCTGTCACATGAGTATAAAACAAAGAAAAAAAATTAGCCAGGAGTGGTGGTGGGCACCTGTAATCCCAGTTACTAGAAGGCTGAGGCAGGAGAATCACTTGAACCTGGGAGGCAGAGGTTGCAGTGAGCCCAGATCGCGCCACTGCACTCCAGCCTGGGCGACAAAAGCGAGACTCCGTCTCAAAAAAAAAAAAAAAAGAAAGAAAGAAAAAAAAGATTTGGAAGAAAAATACACCAGCCTTACTATTAATAGCTCCAATATCAAAAAGACCCAAATGTGTAACAACAGAAGAACAGATAAGCAAATTGTGATATAATCATATTCAGCAATAAAAGTGAATAAACTACAGTACAGCGTTGTCAGTGTATACTAAAAACATGTTGTATAAAAGCCAGAATTAAAATTTAAGGAATACACGGATATTGATGTCCAAGAATAAACAAAATTAATCTATGTTAAGAGAAATAAGAAAGCATTGCCTCTGAACAAGTGTGGGTAATTGAATGAAAAGAGGCAAAAAGGGCATTTTCTGAGGTGGAAACTCATTGTACCTAGCTTAGCCAGCAGTTAGATAGTATATACAATTATCTAAAGCCATTAAGCATAATAATTAAGATCTATGCATTTTTATTAGATACATTTTATTGAAAATTGTATCTCAATTTTTTAAAAAGGTCTTTTTATTTTTTTTGAAACAGAGTCTCACTCTGTCACCCAGGCTGCAATGCAGTGGCTGTGATCTCGGCTCACTGAAGCCACCGCCTCCCGAGTTCAAGCAATTCTCATGCCTCAGCCTCTCAAGTAGCTGGGATTACAGGCGTGTACCACCACGTCTGGCTAATTTTTGTACTTTTAGTAGAGACAGGGCTTTACCATGTTGGCCAGGCTGGTCTCGAATTTCTGACCTCAAGTAATACGCCCTCCTCAGCCTCCCAAAGTGCCAGGATTACAGTCATGAGCCACCGCACCCAGCCTGAAGTTTCTATTTCTATCTAACATTTAATAATGCTTTCTTGGCTACAGAAAACCAACTCTGTGTTCTGCCTGGATTACGGTAGAGCTGATTGTTTTTTTCTGAGATGTTAAGAAGGCAGGGCAGGCCAGGTGCCATGGCTCACGCCTGTAATCATAGCACTTTGGGGGGCCGAGGTGGGTGGATCACTTGAGGCCAGGAATTTAAGACCAATCTGGCCAACATGGCCAAACCCTGTCTCTACAAAAAATTCAAGAAAAAAAAAAGACACACATGGTGGCATGCACCTGTAATCCCAGTTACTCAGAGGCACCAGTAATCCCAGCCACTCAGGATGCTGCAGTATGAGAATCATTTGAACCTGGGAGGCAGAAATTGCAGTGAGCCAAAATTGCACCAGTCCATTCCAGTCTGGGCAACAGAGTGAGACCCTATTAAAAAAAAGGAAGGGGAAGAAAGAGGCAGGCTGATCACTTGAGGCCAGGAATTGAAGACCAGCATGGCCAACATCATGAAACCCCATTTCCACCAAAAAAATATAAAAAATTAACTGGAGGTGATGGTATGCTCCTGTAGACCCAAGCTACTCAGGAGGCTGAGGCAGGAGGACTGCTCAAGCCTGGGAGGCAGAGGTTACAGTGAGCCAAAATTGTGCCACTGCACTCCAGCCAGGGTGACAGAACCAGACCATCTCAAAAAACAAAACAAAACAAAAGGCTACAACGACAGGGCAACACAATAGACTAAACTAGTGATATTCAATAGTAGTTTAATAGAAAACAGGTAAGAGGATTTGAACCCAGAAAAGAAATGGTAACAAACACAAACTTATTCAATCTTAAAAGCATTTAAAATTTTTTTTCACTTGGAAAGGAAATCTGAAACCAGTTTATACACATACATGTTCACACAACTGCAAAATGCCCTTTCATGTAGGAACTCTCAGATCATGTATGCCTGCTGACACACACACATTCATTTCTTTTTTTTTTTTTTTTTTTTTTTGAGGCGGAGTTTCGCTCTTGTTACCCAGGCTGGAGTGCAATGGCGCGATCTCAGCTCACCGCAACCTCCGCCTCCTGGGTTCAGGCAATTCTCCTGCCTCAGCCTCCTGAGTAGCTGGGATTACAGGCACGCGCCACCATGCCCAGCTAATTTTTGTATTTTTAGTAGAGACGGGGTTTCACCTTGTTGACCAGGATGGTCTCGATCTCTTGACCTCGTGATCCACCCGCCTCGGCCTCCCAAAGTGCTGGGATTACAGGCGTGAGCCACCGCGCCCGGCCACACACATTCATTTCTATATGTGTGTACATCAATGTTATAACTACTACTCAAAATGTTGTTTTCAAAATTCCTAATTTCCTAAGTTTAATTCTTTTAGAACTTACAAAAAATAACATACCTTTTTAGAAAGGCCAAGGTCCCCTTTCTTGGGCATAAATCCAGGGTCTAAATCATTGGATTCAAGAAGTTTCTTAGTTGGTTTTCTTTGACGTTTACTTTCATAATTTCCTGAAATGCATGTATCTTTACATTAGATGATTTAAAAACTGGGCATAAGTTAATTTTTAAAAAATCTGTATACCACACAAAATGAATCACAATGTTTTTGATGTTTTCCTTGTCATCTTATGAAAAGAGGCAGGACAGTAATTTGCTTATTATAAAATATTAGTAAACAAAACAAATAGTTCTCAATGAAAGCAAAAAACTAATGTTAGGGATATCTACGTGCTGACTTTAAATCACAAAATAACTGAGGGAGAAATCAAAAGGACAGAACTGTCTTTATAACAACTGATTGTTGGTGAGGACAAAATAAGGAGAAGTAGAGTAAAATAGAACTTGGATAATGAGCATAAATGGACCAAGACTACAGTTTCTTCTCTGCCTCTAAGTAAATAAAAGTTCAGTAAGTAAAAGATAATTCATAGGATCACTCTTAAGAATTATTTAAAAGAGCTTTATAAATAGAGTTTGGCACATAATAGGTACTAAAATAATAACCATCTTTACTATTCTTTCAAAAATCCTTTTTATTATACCCAACTTGTTTATGTACAGTTGGAATCATTTCTTTAAGGAATAACATCAAAAGCTACTGTTGACAATGTAAAAAAGTTACATCCAAAATTTAAAGGCATACAGAAAAGAGGATTCTTCCCATTCCTTGACTGACTATAATATTCAATAGTTACTAGGTGAATTAGAGACAATATATTTAGATCCAGCTCTCCCAGGTGATATATAAAGAATGATCAATAGCGAGAAGTAACTGGTAATTAACTTCCAATGAACTGGTAATTACTGTTATCAAGTATGTTACATTATATATTAATACATTATGATCTCCATTTTATAGATGAGGAAACAAGTTCTGAGATTAAACAACTTCCCAAGTAACAGAAGGACTGGTGGAGCCAGCACTTGAAGCATAGTGCTTATTCCACTAATGTGCAGTGCCCCTCTTGAAGCCCTGTTCTCCTGGTTCTTAATTTACACAGTGGCTGATCAACAATCATGAAGAGCAACACTGGAGTAAGGAGCACAGTTTTTAAAAATACATCTTCTTGATAGTGTGTCACAAATTAATTCATGGTTAGAAACTGTATCTAATTAGCCATCATTTTAAGTATTTCCCAGGACAAAAGGGGGTAGTTTATTGTATACAGATACAATGTTGACTTTACATCAAAACATACTAAAATCTCCTGCTTCCTCTAATCATATCTGCTCAAATACTGAGACCCCAACCCCACCTTACCTGGCGTTTTAACTAGCAATTCCTCAGACTCAAGGGCAGGCCGTGGAGAGACTTCCGGAGCCACAGGCACAGACAAGGTCAGCTGCGGCAACTCAGCATGTCCACCTCCAAGTTCTGACTGAGCCAAGGGGCCCTCCAAAAACGGAGCCTCCCTTTCAAGAACTGGAGGCTCTTCTTTGGTTGAAATCAAAGAATTCTCGTCCACCTGCTTGTTCTGAGCACTAGATCGACCTCGGGCTAGAAGGCTTTCCTCTTCACAGCGGGAACTTACCTAAGAACAAAAAATAAAAATAGAGTCCACAGGCCAAAATTGTTATCATTTAAGTGTCAAAAAGAATAATGTATTTTAAAAGGAATGAAATTCTGACAAAGGCTACAAAGTAGATGAACCTTTAAGAAATTATGTATGCTGGCTGGGCGCGGTGGCTCACACCTGTAATCCAGGCACTTTGAAGGCCAAGGCAGGTGGATCACCTAAGGTCGGGAGTTCAAGACCAGCCTGACCAACATGGTGAAACCCTGTCTAAATAAATAAATAAATAAATAAATAAATAAATAAAGTATGCTAAGGGAAATTACATAGACATAAAAAACAAATATCATATGATTCCAAGTATATGAGGTATCTAGAATAAGAAAATTCATAAGACAGAAAGTAGAATTGCCAGGGGCTGGGCAGAAAAGGTAGTTATTGGTTAATGGGTATGGACTTTCAGTCAAAAAAAATTATCGAGATGGATGGTGGAGGTGGTGGCACACCAATGTAACTGTGTTTCATGCCACTGAACTGTACACTTAAAAATGGATAAAATAATAAAATTTATGTTTATATATATATTTAACCAAAATTAAAGAAAAAAATGAAGTTGACTGATATACAATAAAGTTATAATATTGTTAAGTCCACAACAATAATTCAAAAGCAGGGAGAAAAGACTGCTCTAATATGTCACCAATTAAAACAACTACTAACAAACTCCTTAATGTTACAATTGGTAGTTAATGAGAAAGAAAGAAACACTTATTCTCCCTTCAAAGTATTTCAGGACAATAACAGAGACCAGTTAATGAAAAGACACTATCAGTTAATAAAAATAGAGAAAATAATAAAATCTGAAAGTCCTCATTTTGTAACCTCTAATAAAATGATTGATATAAGTAAAGATCTTCAACTGGTATTTAAAAAAAAAAAAAAAAACGGCTGGGCATGGTGGCTCACACCTGTAATCCTAACACTTTGGGAGGCCGAGGTGGGTGGATCACCTGAGGTCAGAGAGTTCAAGACCAGCCTGGCCATCATGGTGAAACTCCATCTTTAAAAAAAAAAAAAAAAATCTTTGCATTAAGTAAAAATACAAATAAAAACCATCAGGGAAGCTGGGAGTGGTGGTTCACACCTGTAATCCCAACACTCTGGAAGGCTGAGACAGAAAGATCACTACAGCCCAGGATTCGAGACCACCCAGGGCAACATAGGGGGACACGGCCTCTACAAAAAAATTGTTGTTAAAAATCAGCCAGGTGTGGTAGTGTGCACCTGTGGTCCCAACTACTCAGGAGGCTGAGATGGAAGGACTGTTTAAACCCAGGAGGTCAAGGCTGCAGCGAACCGTATTCATGCATCTCTGCACTCCAGTTTGGGCAAGACCTTGTCTCATTTTAAAAAAAGAAAAAACAAACTCTCAGGGAATGGCTGATGGGAATAAAACATTCCTTTTCTTTGATCCTCTAATATCATGCAACATATTACACATTATCATCTCTATATGGTCTAGCTAAAAATGTTCACCTTTATCTACCAAACTGACAGGTTATAGCTTCCACTTAACAGAGAACAGGAGATACAGAAAACAATCTAAGTGTCACCTACAAAGAAGCAATTATACAAATATAGAAAGCAGGTAACTTTACATGTCAGTCTCTTATAGACATGATCACGAAAAAAGGGATTGTTCTGAATTCAAAGTGATTTGAGAACCATAACAACCAGTTACAATGAGTAGTCCCAGATTGAGTCCTGGTATGAATAATCCAAACGTAAAGGTTAGGAGATAACTGGTGAAACTTGAAAGTGAGTTGACGTCAGATAAACAGATCTTATATAAGATGTAAATATGTTAAAATGATTATAAAGGAAAATGTTCCATTTCTTAACTACATATTAAACTATTTAGGGGTAGAATGTCAAAATGTCCCTACTTTAAAATATTTCATTTAAAAAAAAAACTGAATTAAAAAATAAGACAAATAAGGCCTTTTTACTTTTGAAATTAAAATCAGACTATATATATTTCACTTCGTATACTATATTTTTACTTAAGATTAAATCATAACAACATCCCTAAGTCATTACTCTTTAAAGGCAAAGATGGAAAAATATATATAGAAAGAAATATAGTATGTAGACTCATTTATATATTTCCTGAATATCCACTAAATCCTAAGTACTATGCTAGAAGCTGAGAATAAAAAACAGGATCCCAGTTAAGGAAATTATTGTTTCATGAAGGTAAAGTATGACAATAAAAGTAAAACTGCAGTTTCCTAAGGACCAGTGAAAGTCTGCCAAAATTTTGGAGCATACCTTGTGCACCTGCTCCTGTACCTTCTTTTGTTTTTTCTTAGGAGCAAATATCTGATCATATTCTTCTGTATATTCCAAAAGCCACTTGCTTGGCTTCCTAAGGCGTTTCTTCTCTGAACGCATAACTAAAAGATGACAAACAAGTTCACTATTAACCAAAAAGCTTCAGGAAAACTCACTGTTTTTATGAAACCATCTGATACTCCCAAAGGTAACCAGATGGAAAACCACATAGTAAAAAAACTCTGGCTTAAGATGCGAGAGGCACAAAATGGCTTGCTATGTTTTCTCATATGCAAAAGGAGCTAGGGGAGACAAAATGACTTGTGCTACCTTACACACACATATAACATAATATATATGGCCTATCCAATCTTGAAGAAAAGGTTAAATTTAAAGTTAGGTCTTTTTTTTTTTTTGACACACAGTTTTGCTCTTGTTGCCCAGGCTGGAGTGCAATGGCAAAATCTCAGCTCACCACAACCTCCGCCTCCCCAGTTCAAGCAATTCTCCTGTCTCAACCTCCCCAGTAGTAGGGATTACAGGCATATGCCACCACATCTGGCTAATTTTGTATTTTTTGTAGAGACAAGATTTCTCCATGTTGGTCAGGCTGGTCTCGAATTCCCGACCTCAGGCAATCCGCCCGCCTCGGCCTCCCAAAGTGCTGGGATTACAGCATGAGCCACTATGCCCTACCAAAGCCAGGTCTTATAGTCACTGACACCTGTACGTACAAAGCTAATATATACCTAACAAAACTATAGCAGCTAGATCAGGTAAACAAGTAAAATATATCTTGAGTTACAGGTTAAGTATGTCTTATCTGAAATGCTTGGAATCAGAAGTGACTCAAAATTTTTCATATTTTGGAATATGTGTATATACACAGTAATTTATTTTGGGAATGGGACCCAAGCTGAAACACCAAACTCAGTATCATATACATCTCATACACATACCTTAAAGGTAATTTTACAAAATATTTATTTTCTACATTATACAAAGTTTGTGTACAGTGAACCATAAGAAAGCATAAGTGTCATTATCTCAATCACTCATGTGGAATATCTGTGGTTGTTTGGCATTACCATCATTCCTGCCTCTGAATTTATATACTACTGACAGGCAAACGTTTTCTTACACTACTCACACATAAGGACTTAACTGTAAAAACATGACATACCATTAATACAGTGAAAAAGTAATGTGTTAAGGGTAGTAAGCAGCACATTAGCATCATTAGAATACCTGTATCAGCTGATAAAAAACAGTAATAACAATGTAGGGCTTTATGTCACCATCTATGATGCTGTGTTTTGATTAAAAGGTTACTGTATATTGTTTTATTTTATAAGGTAAGAAGAAACATCATCAGAAGCGGCTGAGGAACCAGAAAGTCCTCTAGGAATAAAGAGGCATTCTGTGAAATGGCTTTTAAAAACATTTCCTCTAGAGTCATCTCTCTCATTAACAATAAGCATTGTCTAGCAGGGTTTCATTCATTCATTCATTCATTCATTCATTTAGAAATGGAGTCTGACTCTGTCACCCAGGCTGGAGTGCAGTGGCATGATCTCAGCTTACTGTGACCTCCGCCTCTCCATATCAAGCGATTCTCAAGTGATTCTCCTGCCTCAGCCTCCTGAGTAGCTGGGATTATAGTTGCCCGCCACCACACCTATAACATGTCAGCATGTTGGACAGGCTGTTCTCCAACTCCTGACCTCAAGTGATCCGCCCACCTCGGCCTCCCAAAGTGCTGGGATTACAGGCATGAGCCATTGCACCCGGCCCAAGGCTCTCAATTTATAAACTGACATGATTTCTTTTTCTGTTATGAATGAACACTACTCTGGTCCTTCAATAAGCCCATCACGTACATTAGCCATGTCATCTATAGGTACTTTTTCTGCAGTGTTAAAGTCATCTCCATTGTCACAATCACCCTGATTCAGATTGCTGTCAGCTCTATCACCATGGGTGAACAAAAAAACAACTGGAGCCGCACTGTCGATGTTAAAGTCTTTCTCGTTACCCACTTCTTCCAGCTTACTGACAAACTGAAGGTATATTTTTTGCATGTTACATATTTTTCTTACTTTCCTGAAGAAGTCAACAAAATCATCACCTTATTCATTATCATCAGTGAACACAGTTGAAGGTCAGAAGTTGTGCTAGGCATGCACAGCTGTACCTTTAGTCACTGTGTTCCAGGCACTGACAATAGCATATATGGCATCCTTCACTCCTTTTGAAAACCTTCCACACCCATACATCTATTCACAGCTGCCAGCAATATTATTCAAGAAAATGTTTTTATATTTACTCTTCGTCAATCTAGGGATTCCCTGGTCATATGATAGAGTTAATGAAGTCACACTTGAGGTAAAGTCCATGGCACTGACATTATTTTTGATAAAATTTCAGCTGCAGGATGGGCAGAACAGTCTGCAAGGAGGAACAGTCATCATCCAGTCCAGCTTCCCTGAAGTGAGCACCAACTACTGCTTTATGTTTGTGAAACCAATTAGAAAAGATGCCCTTAAAGATCCATATACCTTTCTGTTAGCATAATAAAAGACTGGTAAAAAAATTCATGTCTTTGGGCCAGGTGCAGTGGCTCAGGAGTTCGAGACCAGCCTGGCCAATATGGCAAAAGCCTGTCTCTACTAAAAATACACACACACACAAAATATATATATATAGCTGGGCAGGGTGGCTCGCGCCTGCAATGCGACCTAGTCCAGATGCTGAGGCACGAGAATCATTTGAACCCAGGAGGCGGAGGTTGCAGTAAGCCGAGATCAAGCCACTGAACTCCAGGTTGGGTGACAGAGCCAGACTTAAAAAAAAAAAAAAAAATCGTCCCTTGGACCTGGGTGGAGTGGCTCACGCCAGTAATCCTAGCACTTAGGGAAGCCAACGCAGGAAGATCACTTGAGCCCAGGAGTTTGATACCAGCCTAGGTAACATAGTGAGACCCCATCTCTACTAAAAATTTAAAAAAACTAGCCCAGTGTAGTAGCATACAGCTATAGTCCCAACTACCAGGAAGGAATGCTTGAGTATGAAAGATCAAGGCTTCTGTGAGCTGTGATTGTGCTGCTGCACTCAAGCCAAGACAACACAGCGAGACTATCTCCAAAAAAAAGAAAAGAAAAAAAAATTTCACGCCTTGAAATAATTAACAGTGAGAACACAAGTTTTTGCCTGTCATAGCAAGTTTACACTTATACATGCCTACTTAATTAGCACATCCCAGCGCAGTTATTCTGTCGTAATCATCCTGAATTCCTATAGGGGCTGTCTCATCAACTGTAGGCAGCATCCTTCTGAGACAGTAACACCAAAACAGTGATGTTTTTCACTAGCTTTATTTATTTATTTATTTATTTTATTTTATTTAATAATTTTTTGAGATGGAGTTTTGCTCTTGTTACCCAGGCTGGAGTGCAATAGTGCAATCTCAGCTCACCACAACCTCTGCCTCCTGGTTTCAAGCAATTCTCCTGCCTCAGCCTCCCAAGTAGCTGGGATTACAGGCATGTGCCACCACGCCCAGCTTTTTGTATTTTTAGTAGAGACAGATTTTTTCCCATGTTGGTCAGGCTTGTCTTGAACTCCCGACCTGAGATAATCCACCTGCCTCAGTCTCCCAAAGTGCTGGGATTACAGGCGCAAGCCACCACGCCCAGCCTTCACTAGCATTATTATATACTGTTCTGGTGTCAGACTTTCATTAGCAATAACCTCAGCAAAATCGCCAATGAATCTCTGCTGCTTCAAGATCAGCAGATGCTTTATCACCACAAATCTTTTTTTGAGACAGAGTTTTTCCCTCTTGTTGCCTAGGCTGGAATGCAATGATGTGATCTCAGCTCACTGCAACCTCCACTTCCTGGGTCCAGCTGATTCTCCTGCCTCACCCTCCCGAATAGCTTCAATCACAGGCACATGCCACCACGCCCAGCTACTTTTTGTATTTTTAGTAGAAACGGGGTTTCACCATGTTGGCCAAGCTGGTCTCCTGACCTCAGGTGATTCGCCCACCTCAGCCTCCCAAAGTGCTGGGATTACAGGCATAAACCACTGCGCCCAGCACGATTACCACAATATTCAAAATGTTAATGTCATGACTTCAGAAATTACTGCAACCGGCCTGTTGAATATTCACAGTTTCTTCCAATTTTCAGTTCATCATGATATATATTTTATGATTGGTACACAATAAGTTGCATGTTCAGTGCATTGCTGATGGATCCACTCTCATTACACAATGGAGATCTTGGAGATCTTCATTATTGGCTTCATGTAGTGTTTATCTGTATTTCATTAACTTCTGTTAATCACTTTCAGCATAGAACATGAACAGTTATCCTTCTATTTCTTCAGGTCATTATATGGTGGTCATTCTAACCCTATAATCTTCTGTAAAATGTTTCACACTTATACCACCGTCTAGTTTCTCCAAGAGCCTGACTTACTTTCTGCAATATACATAAATTATTCCTCTTTTCTTATTACTCTTATCCATGGGGATATCTGTAGGCTTTCTGACAAGTTCAACAAAATCTATACCACAAAGCAGAAAACCAAAAAAAAAAAAAAAAAAAAAAATGTTTTTCATTTAAAAACACAATGAATAACGCATGGAGGCTTTTGCCCCATGTAGGGTATTTTGGAAAACTTTCTGTTGGTGCATCCAGCCTCCACGTGTGCCATTTTATGACTTTTTATGGGTATAATTGCATGGGAAAATCTGGCCTTGCACAAAAAATATATATCTAAGCTGAAGGGGGCTGGATAGTTTTTCCCTTGGGGACATTGAATAAATTGGGCTGTGTTTCTATGTTCTGACTGACCCACTGCATGAGGTCAAGCGTGGAATTTTCCACTTGTGGTATTATGTCAATATTCAAAAGGATTGTGATTTTGGAGCATTTCAGATTTTCGGATTAGGAATGCTCAACTTGTATTTTAAACAACGTATCTATGGATTATATAGACTATCAGAAATATATTTCAACAGAATATTACATAATCAGCACTACCACATCAATTTAAAAACCACTTTACAAATATATTATCAATTTAGTACCATACGGTTAAATGATTGTCTCATGCAAGAAAACTGAGAACTATACCTCTGAACAGAATTATCCAAAAATATAAAAGGCATGGGAGGGCAAGGTGAGCAGATGGTTTAGCCCAGGAGATCAAGAACAGCCTGGGCAACAAAGTGAGACCGTGCCTCTAAAAACATTAAAAAAAAAAAAAAAAAAAAAGCTGCCTGTGGTGACACATATGTGTGGTCCCAGCTACATGGGAGACTGAAGCAGGAGGATGTCTTCAGCCCAGGAGATAGGGGCTACAGTGAGCCAAGACAGTGCCAACGCACTCCAGCCTGGATGACACACCAAAACCCTACCTGTAAAAATAAAATAATAATAACACTGTATATAATTGATTATATGTCATTATCCCAATAACATAAAAGTGTATGTCATATATATCAGTATATGGCAAAAGACAGGAGAATAAAATTTAATATACATGTATATTTAATATATATGCAATTTATGGATCAACAGAAAATAAAAAAATGAAAGATTAAAAATGGAATTTTGGGTACATCCTTTAAAAAAATTCTTGTCACAGATTGGGCGCCGTGGCTCACGCCTGTAATCCCAGGACTTTGGAAAGCCAAGATGGACAGACTACCTGAGGGCAGGAGTTCAAGATCAGCCTGGCCAACATGGTGAAACCCCACCTATACTAAAAATACAAAACTTAGCCAAGCATAGTAGCACACACCTGTAGTCTCAGCTACTCAGGAGGCTGAAGCAGAAGAACTGCTTGAACCTGGAAGGCAGAGGTTGTAGGGAGCCAAAATTGTGCCACTGAACTCTAGCCTGAGTGACAGTCTGAGACTCAGTGTTTTTTTTTAAAAAAAAAAAAAAAAAAAAAAAAAGGCCAGGCATGGTGGTTCATGCCTGTAATCCCAGCACTTTGGGAGGCTGAGGTCAGAAGATCAAGACCATCTTGGCCCTGGTGAAACCCTGTCTCTACTAAAATATAAAAAATTAGCCAGGCGTGATGGTGCGTGCCTGTAGGCCCAGCTACTCAGAAGGCTGAGGCAGGGGAATCGCTTGAATCCAGGAGATGAACATTGCAGTCAGCCAAGATTGTGCCACTGTACTCCAGCCTGGAGACAGAGCAAGACTCCACTCAAAAAAAATGGCCGGGCGCGGTGGCTCAAGCCTGTAATCCCAGCACTTTGGGAGGCCAAGGCGGGTGGATCACGAGGTCAAGAGATCGAGACCATCCTGGTCAACATGGTGAAACCCAGTCTCTACTAATACAAAAAAATTAGCTGGGCATGGTGGTGCGTGCCTGTAATCCCAGCTACTCAGGAGGCTGAGGCAGGAGAATTGCCTGAACCCAGGAGGCGGAGGTTGCAGTGAGCCGAGATCGCGCCATTGCACTCCAGCCTGGGTAACAAGAGCATAACTCCACCTCAAAAAAAAAAAAAAAAAAAAAATCCTGTCACGTTTTATGATCAAAATACCGAAGCATAACATTTTTCTTCAAAGTAATGGTGCAAAATGCTAGGCAAAGTGGCCCATGCCTGTAATCCAAGTACTTTCAGATGCATAGGCAGGAGGATTATTTGAACCCAAGAGTTCAACAAAAGCCTGGGGAACATGGCGAGACCCCATCCCTACAAAAAATTCAAAAATAGCCTGTATGGTGGTGGCATGCGCCTGTAGTCCCAGCTATTTTGGGAGATTGAAGTGGGAGGATCACTTAAGCCCAGGAGCTTGAGGATGCAATGAGCTAGGACTGTGCCACTGCACTCCAGCCGGGACAACAGAACAAAACCCTGTCTCAAAATAGGGGCCGGGTGGTGACTTACACAAACCCATCAAATTATTTAATTATTGAGGTGGCAAGGTCATAATTCCAACCCAAAGTCTCTCAAAACTCCCCATGAATTCTTTTCATTAAAATAGGTCCTTGCATTATCAAAATCATGCTCCTTAACCCCCTCCATCACTATCCCCCTCACACAAATTGGATCTCAATCCTAGATAGTCTCTCCTTTGTCTTCTTCTTGGCAGGTTCCATAGGCCAAGTCTTGTTGCATTTCCTTTTTTTTTTTCTTTTTTTTTTTGAGACGGAGTCTCACTCTGTTGCCCAGGCTAGAGTGCAGTGGCCCAGTCTTGGAACACTGCAACCTCCACCTCCTGGGTTCAAGTGATTCCTGTGCCTCAGTCTCCCGAGTAGCTGGGACTACAGGCATGTGCCACCACACCTAGCTAATTTTTGTATTTTTAGTAGAGATGGGGTTTTACCATGTTGGGCAGGTGGGTCTCAAACTCCTGACCTCAGGTGATCCGATTCCCTAGGCCTCTTAAAGTGATGAGATTACAGGTGTGAGCCACCACGCCCGGACACATTTCCTCTTATAATTGCTGTTTCCACTCCTTCCATACCTTTGGGAGTAACTTTCTCATAGAGTAACTTCTCAGACTAGGCCTCAGTCTTCCAGCTCTCTATTTCCTTGCAGTCCACAAGGAAACCAGCAGATAGTACAAAAGACTAGAAATTAAAGTGAGAAATTCTGTACTGGATACATCTATTAGGTGACAGAGATCTTATGGCTCATAAAGCCTAAAATGTTTACTATCTGGCACTGTAAAAGAAGTTTACCAGCTGGAATTACAGGCGTCAGCCACAGCGTCAGGCCTTAAATACTATAAAAGAGTAAATTTCACTCTAGCCTGGGCAATAGAGCCAGATCCTGTCTCAAAAAAAAAAAAGTAAATTTATGTTATGTGCTTTTTAACTGTAATTTTAGAAAAAGACATGAAGAACTGACACATGCTACAACAGGGATGAACCTAGAAAACATTAAACTAAGGGAAACCAGACTCAAAAGGATCACATATTGTATGATTTAATTTCTAAGAAATATACACAACAGACAACTCTACAGATTGGTAAAAACTGAAGGCAGATTGATAGAGTTCAGTGTTTCTGTCCGGGATGATGCAAATATTCCACAATTGATTGCACGGATTGTTGCATAACTCTTGTGACTATACCACAAACCACTCAATTAAAAACTTTAAAAAGTGAATTTTATGATATGAGAATTTTATTTCAATAAAGGTGCAAGAAAAAATTATATTATGATACACAATTTTGAGAATCTTTTTGTTTTTTGTTTTGGTTTGTTTTTTTTGAGACAGAGTCTTGCTCTGTTGCCCAGGCTGGAGTGCAGTGGTGTGAAATCAGCTCACTGCAACTTCCACCTCCTGGGTTCAAGCAATTCTCCTGCCTCAGCCTCCCAAGTAGCTGGGACTACAGGTGCCCGCCACCATACCCGGCTAATTTTTTTGTATTTTATGTAGAGACAGGGTTTCACCATATTGGACAGGTTGGTCTTGAACTCCTGACTTTGTGATCCGCCTGCCTCAGCCTCCCAAAGTGCTGGGATTACAGACGTGACCCCACCACACCCGGCTGAGAATCTTATATTCACAGATAATTGCTGTAAAAAAAAAAAAAGTACACACACACACACACACACACACACACACACACACACACACACATTGCTTTACCCCAATTTCCGTTTTCCATCTGCCACTAGGTACTATACTTTGGTACTTCTGGTATTTTTAGTTGTCAATAGTCCTCATTCCAGTAGGGATTTAAGATACGTAAGACCTTCAAATAAGTACTATAGAATACTTGCACTTTTTTCAAAAGCACATGTGGTTCATTAAATTGTCTACACAACAGAACGACCTATCTTAAGTAGTGGTCAAAGAAACCTAACATCCAGCCGGGTGCAGTGGCTCATGCCTATAATCCCAGCACTTTTGGCGAGCAAATCACTTGAGGTCAGGAGTTTGAGACCAGCCTGACCAACATGGCAAAACCTCATCTCTACTAAAAATACAAAAATTACCCAGTGTGGTGGGGGGCACCTAAAGATAAGAAAAGAAAACCTAACATCCAATGAAGTCTTTTTTTTTTTTTTTGAGATGGAGTCCCTCTCTGTCACCCAGGCTAGAGTGCACGATCTCGGCTCACTGCAACCTCCACCTCCTGGGTTCAAGGGATTCTCCTGCCTAAGCCTCCCAAGTAGCTAGGACTACAGGCGGCACCACCATGCCCAGCTAATTTTTTGTATTTTTAGTAGAGATGGGGTTTCACTGTGTTAGCCAGGATGGCCTCAATCTCCTGAGCTTGTGATCCACCTGTCTTGGCCTCCCAAGCCACTGCGCCCGGCCAGTCTACTTGCTTTCTATAACCTAACAACTGGACTTAAATCTTAGGATCAGAGCCTCTCAATTACTTGCAATTACATATTAAGTCCCAAAAAGCTTGGAGATTTTAAAAGGTGAACAGGTCAGGCATGGTGGCTCATGCCTGTAATTCCAGTACTTTGGGAGGCAGAGAGGCTGGCAGATGGTGTGAACTCAGGAGTTTCAGACCAGCCTGGGCAACACAGCAAGACCCTGTCTCAAAAGTAAAATATTTTTTAAAAACAGAAGAAAAAAGAAAGAAATGGCAAACAGGAGCAAAAATGTTATAGAGATTTACTTGAAAATCTCTATGGGGGAAAGGGCTTCTAGTAAAGCTTAACTTTTGAAAACATATGGAAATCTCATCTTCAAAATTCAGACCTTCCTACATAAAACTCTTTCTTCATTAAAGTGATGATTTTCTCCTCCCAGTTTATACTTCACTTTACCATCACAACAGACCAATTTCAGAAGGGCAACATTTATCAGCACTTTATCCAATTTCTTTTTTATCACAGTCAGATGTCCTTACCTGGTTGAGGGAGCTCAGCTTGTGGTGTCAAATTGGGAATTCCTGGCTCCTTTTCCATGTCACCAATGCTGGCACTGGATTTATCACAAACATTCAATCGTGGCCCAAATGAATCTAAGCAGTCAGCATGATTTTGATCTGTCAGAGGTTCCTCAAGTATGTTTGCTGAAGGAAGAGTTCTATGCTCTGGAAATTCACCCCGCCCCTCCTGCACAGGGTCACTAGGAAGTAAGACCCCAAAGGCACACTCAGAGTTTTCTTTCTCTTTAAATCTATTTATGCGCTTACGAGGTTTGGTGCGCCTTTGGTTTAAACGCTGCCACCGCTTTTTAGGCACCACTTGATTTACACCACTGAGTTCATCATTCTCACTGTTCATTTCAGAGTCCAGCTCTGGACCTTTTCCGTTTTCAAAAGAGGGTCCTTTTTCAGAAATTTTATCAGGATCACACTGTTTAATGTTGTTATCGAAATGCACATCAGAAAAACAGTCACCATCTTCACTTGTTAAATGGTCCATTATTTGAAGGGGTTCCTCTTTACTAGAATCTTCTGTTCCACCTCTCAATGAACCTCCATGTTCTCGGTCTCCCTGCAGTGCAGCATCAAGAGTCACACTTGGAAGCTGATTCAGTTTTCTTTTGCGCTCTGTCTTTAAGGCTTTACGGTTCACTGTATTCTTTCCCATTTGGGCTGAAAAAGCATCTCGCAATTTGGATGAAGGCTTTGACCGTCCACAGTTGCGCCTAGTAACACAGTTTGAACGACTTTTGCCAGAAGCAGGGAGATCTCTTCTGTCAGACACTAAGCCAGGTAGGGAAGCAGACAATTCCCCAGATAGTGCAGAGTCACCCCCACTAGGGCTAGGATTGGCTGAGTTCTGAGTGCAATCTCCCTTTTTCTCTGGATTGTGTGTGGAGCCTCCTGAAACCAAAACCTTAGAGGCTCCTACAGGACTATTAGCAGAACATTCCCCACGACCAGGACTCCGGTAAGGGACCAGGTTTTGAGCAGTCATCAACTGCTGCTCCTTTGTCTTACTATCATGCATATCTTTCAACATCATTAGCAAGGTACTGAATTTGTAGTCCGGTTCAATAGGTATGTGATTCTGACTAGAAGCAGAAGAGAAAAGTAATGGTTTTGATGGCTTCGATGTTCCAGAGTCATTGACATCCTCACCTAAGGATCTGTAAGAGAGTTCCTTCAACTCGGATAAAACATGATTCACCACTGCTGTTTCTATGACACTTGAATCCCTGGTTTTCTCATGCATATTGTTCAGCAGTTTTAGACCATCCACTTTTCCACTTTTAGAAATGCTGGCCAAAGGAGAGCCTTTGTTATCAGAAGAGCAGCATTTTAAACTGCACTCTTCATTTATAACTGGGGATTCTACCATAACTGGATTTTCTTTGTGTTTGCACTTTATACTTCGGAACTTGGGCTGTTTGCTTTTCGAATGTAGTAGAGCTTGATTTGCTGCCCCACCCTTTATCAGCAAGTTCTCATTGCGTATGTTTGATGACATGTTGAATTTTGGAGCGAGATCACCGTTTGTAAAATCTGACTGGGGTTTGTGAACAAGAGTAGATGCCTTCAGATCAGCGAGATTAACCTGAGACATCTCAGTTCCAGGCTCTGCACTCTTAGTACAATTCATTAAGTGGTCTGTATGTGAGTTATTAATGAGAGGCTTCTGTTTTGCTTTTACCCTAGTGTTTGTGGCAGCAAACCTAGAATACTTTATCTTTTCATTTTTCTGCATAGATAACATGTTCTCTGTTCTATCAAAAGCATCTGTAATTTCAAGGACACTGTTATCAGACTCTGAGCTGTGTTCTATGGGATCCAGGTCACTGCTTCCATCATCAGAAGTGGTACAGATACTAATGGAATCACTTCGCTTTTCCTCATCACCTGCTCCAATATAGCAGAGCTTCACCTTTGAACCACACACCAGGCTTCGTTGGGGTTTATTCTTCTCTCGAGAAGACTTTGAGATCAAAGCACCCTCAGGCAAGCCCAATAAAGAATCACCATTTGAAGTCTCAAATTCTTTCTTTGCAGGGTTTTTTCCACAGGAAGAAAATAGAAAACTTCCTGGGGCGGTCTTGGATCCTGTGAGGCTATTTGCTATCCTGGAAAGTTCATTAGAGGCCTGCGTATCAGATACATCCCCAGAGAGAAAGTTTAGGCCAAGGTTCTCTGGGATCTTTCCCCTCCGTTCATCTTTATGGGTTTCAAATTGTATGTGGCCCTTTTTCACACTAGTCCTTTTTGGATTATCAGAGCTCTTTCTAGCTCGAGATTTAGCACAAGGCTTTTCCTTCTCATCTGCAGAATGTTCAGAATCAAAAGCCAGTGATTTTAAGCAGCCATTAAGCAACAGGTCATGTTCTGACTCAGGATCATTTGTGCAGTCCTCAAATGGCATATCTTCCTCACTGTCCAACTTAATTGAACCAGGAATAAATTTTCGGCTCTTTGACCCCTTGGGAACATCATACTGTTCAGCAAGTCCAACACTGGCTTCCCATTTACTCAAAATTTTCTGAGGAACCTTAAATGTAAAGGAGAAAAAGAATTATCACTTATGAAAGAAATGGGTGGGAGAAAATGGAGATGAAATCAGAAGCTTTTTTTTTTCCCCCTGAGATGGAGTCTTGCTCTGTTGCCCAGGCTTGAGTGCAATGGCACAATCTTGGCTCACCACAACCTCTGCCTCCTGGGTTCAAGTGATTCTCCTGCCTCAGCCTCCCGAGTAGCTGGGATTACAGGTACCTGCCACCACACCCGGCTAATTTTTTGTATTTTAAGTAGAGTTGGGTTTCACCATGTTGGTCAGGCTGATCTTGAACTCCTGACCTCAAGTGATCTGCCTGCCTCATCCTCCTAAAGTGCTGGGATTACAGGCATGAGCCCCCTACGCCCAGCCTGAAATCAGAAGCTTTTACAAACCTGTCGGACTTGCTACCTTTATGGAACTAGCCAGGTAGTTAGCACCTGAACTCAAGCAGAATCTGAATCACCCTAATGGAGCTTCCTCAACAATACTTCTACCAATAAGATTATGTCATTAGAGTAAGGACTGATCTCACAAACACTCCACCCTGCCTGTATTTACAAGCACAAAGAAGAATATAGACTAAAACTGGTAACATTATATTTCTAAATTAAGGAATACTTGGCCGGGTGCATGGCTCACACCTGTAATCTCAGCACTTTGGGAGGCTGAGGAGGGTGGATCTCCTGAGGTTCAAGACAAGCCTGGCCAATATCACAAAACCCCGTCTCTACTAAAAATACAAGAATTAGCCAGGTGTGGTAGCAGACACCTATACTCTCAGCTACTGGGGAGGCTGAGGCAGGAGAATCACTAAAAACTTGGGAGATAGAGGTCGCACCATTGTACCCCAGCATGGGGGACAGAGTGAGACTCCATCTCAAAGAATGAATTAATTAATTGAGGAGTATGAACGCTACAAATATGCTCAGTTGCATAAAAAAGAAAGTAGGTAGGCTAAAACATGAGACTTCCAGGAGGTGGAGGTTGCAGTGAGCTGATATCAAAAAAAGAAGAAGAAAAGAAAGCAAAAGGTCATAGAAGATGAATATAGGGGAAAAAAAAAAAAAAAAAAAAAAAAACAGGACAAAAAGAATAAGCAGGTCAGATCTGCCCCTCAAATTTCAAACTAGAAATTTGAAATTCTAGTTATCACTAGGCACTTGGGTAATCAAAACTCAACCATAAATGTTCAGTATAACCTGGATTATAACCAAGCCATCTCCTAGGCTTCATCATGTAATCTAGAGCTATTATACTGACACAGTGGGTATCTTTTCTTGATACCTTGTAGCATAAGAACATTGAGGCTCTTTGAAATACACCTAATTTTTCCGACTCTTATTTTCTTCCTTACCTCCACACAATAGGTATTAGTCAAGATTCTAACTACCATGTAGTGTTCACAAATACGTAAACATTTGTGAAGGAGATGTTCTGCAGATCATGTAAAAATTAAGGTCATTGCCTGGAATGGTGGCTCATGAGTGTACTCTCAGCACTTTGAGAGGCTGAGGCAGGTAGATCACATGAACTCTGGAGTTCAAGAGCAAACTGGGTAACAGGATGAGACCCCATTTCTACTAAAAATACACATACACAGCCGGACACAGTGGCTCAAACCTGTAATCCCAGCACTTTGGGAGGCCGAGGCAGGTAGATCATGAGGTCAGGAGTTCAAGATCAGCCTGGCCAAGATGGTGAAACCCCATTTCTACTAAAAAATACAAAAATTAGCCAGGCACAGTGGCACACACCTATACTCCCAGCTACTCAGGAGGCTTAGAGAATTGCTTGAACCTAGGAGGTGAAGGTTGCAGTGAGCCTAGATCATGCCACTACACTCCAGCCTGGGTGATAGAGGAAGACTCCATCGCAAAACACACACACACACAGTTAGCCATGCATGGTGGTACATGTGTATGGTCCCAGCTACTTGGTAGGGTGAGGTAGGAGGATCATTTGAGCCCAGGAAGTAAAGGATGCAGTGAGCCGAACTCGTGCCGCTGCACTCCAGTCTGTGTGACAGAGCAAGATCCTGTCTCAAATTTTTAAAAATAAAATAAATAAATAAAAAGTCGGGGTGCAGTGGCTCACGCCTTTAATCTCAACACTTTGGGAGACTGAGGCAGAAGGATTCCTTTAGTCCAGCCTGGAAAACACAGGGAAACCCCGTCTCTAGGAAATAAATAAATAAATAAATAAATAAAATAGGGTAACAAGTCTGGGCACAGTGGCTCACGCCTCCAATCCCAAAACTTTGACAGGCCGAGGTGTGTGTGTGTGGGGGGGGCGGTGTCACCTGAGGTCAGGAGTTCAAGACCAGCCTGGCTAACATGGTGTACAAAAATTAGCTGGACATGGTGGCTCATGCCTATAACCCCAGCTACTTGGGAGGCTGAGGCAGGAGAATTGTTTGAACCCGGAAGACAGAGGTTGCAGTGAAAGATCATGCCACTGCACTCCAGCTGTGGCAAAAGAATGAGACACCATCTTAAAAACAAAACAAAACAAAAATTAGGGTAACTAGAGAGTAGCCTTGTCTTATAAAGACAGCATCAAACTGACAATCTGGTGGGTGGGTGTGGGTGGGTGTGTTGTGTGTGTTTTAAACACAGAAACACATAAATGTTCATGACTGAGACCAGAGTGAATCAATTTTCCAGAACCTGAAAGTCCCAATACACACCTCTGAAAAGATTAGTAACTCTACATACCTAAAGGCTTGACAAGAAAACTCTGACACATCCCTATCAGCAACCAGCTGAAATATCAGAAAGGAAGCCATTAACCTCCTTCATCCTAATAACACATACTAACTGTTTCTAAAGCATCAATCCTATGTCATATTAAATATTTTATACTTATTTCTAATGCTTACAACAGTTATATAAGTTATAAGTTACTATACTAGCTTTAGAGTAGAAGACACCAAGTCGTTGATAACTCAAGTCATAAGTGGCAGACCCTAAATATGAATTCTAAATTATCCTAATTATGACTTTTAAAAATAGTCTACAAGTATTGTCAGCATGGTATCTCATGCCTGTAATCCCATCACTTTGGGAAACCAATATGAGAGGAATGTTTAAGTCCAGGAGTTCAAGACCAGCCTGGGCAACATGTCAAGACTTTGTCATTCTACAAAAAAAAAATAAAAATGAAAATGAAAATTTGGGGGAGGGATAGTGGCTCTCATGCCTGTAATCCCAGCACTTTGGGAAACTGAGGCAGATGTATCACTTGAGTCAGAAGTTTGAGACCAGCCTGGCCAAAAGGGTGAAACCCCACCTCTACTAAAAATACAAAAATTAGCCAGATGTGGTGGCATACGCTTGTAATCTCAGGTACTTGGGAGGCTGAGGCATGAGAATCACTTGAACCCAGGAGGCAGAGGTTGCAGTGAGCCAAGACTGTACCAGTGTATTCCAGCCTGGGTGACAGAGCATGACTCAGTTATAACATAATAATAAATTAAAAAATAAAAACTGCCAGGTGCGGTGGCTCACACCTGTAATCCCAGCACTTTGGAAGGCCAACGTGGACCAATCACCAGAGGTCAGGAGTTCGAGACCAGCCTGACCAAGATCTCACCACTTCACTCCAGCCTGGGCAACAAGAGCAAAACTCTGTCTCTAAATAAATAAACAAAACTTAGCCACTGTAGTGGTACATGCCTGTAGTCACAGATACACAGGAGGCTGAGACAGAAGAATGCCTCGAGCCTGGGAGGTTATAGCTGCCGTGAAAAATGACTGTGCCACAGCACTGTAGCATGAACAACATAGAGAGACCCCCATATCAAAGAATAATAATAATAAATAAATAAAAGTATTTAGACCCAGGGGAGTATAAATACCTAAGAATTATTATGTCTCCTTCTAGAATTGAATATAAGAGAAAAAATTGAATATAATTGAATAAATCATAGAGACCAACAGCAGAATGGTGGTGACAGCAGATGGGAAAAGGATAAATGGGGAATTACTGTTTAACGGGTAAAAGAGTTTCAGATTTACAAGATAAAAATAATTATGAGATGTTTGTACACCATTATGAACGTATTTAAAACTAATTAACTGTACACTTAAAAGTGCTTAAGATAGTAATTTTTATATTATGGATATTTTAACATAAAAAAACTAGAGGAAAAAAGAGTATTTAAAGAAAATAAGCTGGTATTTTTCTCAGCCAATTTTATCAAAATCAAAACATCAAGCAAAAGAAACAAAGCCACAATATTGATGGTTAAAATATAACTAGAACAGAAATTTCAGACTTAAGCACTGAGAAACATTAAAAAGAAAATTACTAAAAACCTTATTGTTTTCGGCAGATGTGGTGGCTCACACCTGTAATCCCAACACTTTGGGAGGCCGAGGCGGGTGAATAACCTGAGGTCAGGAGTTCAAGATCAGTCTAGCCAATATGGCGAAACCCTGTCCCTACTAAAAATACAAAAATTAGCCACAGTGGTGGCAGGCACCTGTAATCCCAGCTAGTTGGGAGGCTGAGGCACCAGAATGGCTTGAACCTGGGAGGCAGAAGTTGCAGTGAGCCAAGAGTGTGCCACTGCACTTCAGCCTGGGTGACAGAGTGAGACTCCATCTTCAAAAACAAACAAACAAAACAGATAAAAACTTTATTGTTCTCATTAATAGAAATAATTAATCCAAGAGGCAAGAAGCAGAATATTTCATTTTAATGATCACTTTCTTCATGCATGAAAGATAACAAAAGACTGGTCATGCCATGTCATGATTTTCACTACTGTGAGTGACTGACACAATAAAGTTGGTTAAAATAATTTCTCAATAAATTGAGTATAAATATTTTACAAGCTAGGCCCAGCCCACTGTGGAGGGGAAAAAAGAAGAAACAAAACGAACAAAACAAAAAAAACCACCTGCACCCTAGCTATTTTCTCACAGATATTCTACTACCAAAGGAACGCAACTTACATTTCAAAAATATAATGCTTCTTTCTTCCCTGCCTCCTCTCTGCCAACTCCCAAGGAGATAATTTTTAAAAGGCCAGGCCACAGTGGTTCACACCTGTAATCCCAGCACTTTAGGAGGCTGAGGCAGCAGATTGCTTGAGCTCAGGAGTTGAAGACCAACCTGGTCATCATGGGTGAAATCCTGTCACTACTAAAAACACAAAAATTAGCTGGGTGTGGTGGTTCTCCCTTATAATCCCAGGTACTCAGGAGACTGAGGCACGTCAATGCTTGAACCCAGGAGGCAAAAGTTGCAGTGAGCCAAGATTGTGCCACTGCACTCCAACCTGGGCAACAGAGCAAGACCCGTATCAAAAATAAATAAAAGGCCATTTTCTTTCCTTTTCTTACTTGCTTCTGCCACTCAATAAAAAGTGTTTTTCTTTTCCTACCTTATGCCTATATCCTTTTTCTTTCTGTTTCCCTCTTCTCCTAAGGACAGGTAGCTCTTCGAATTGATGTCTGCCTTCAAACATGACGATTGCTTTTCCAGCCACCCAGGCTCTCTCAGAAGGATCTCCAAAAGCCTCCACGTAGTACTGCCGATAGGGCCTCCGGTTGGAAACTAAATAAGGGTAAGAGAACCAGTATCATCAGATCAAAGAAATTACTTCTCATCACTGTTGTCAAAGAAGACTGTTTACAAAAAACTAACATGCCCACTATGATCTAGAGTAGATTATACGAGGAAAATTTTAAGTATTCAATATGTGTCAATACATAGGAGATTCAATAGTCTAGTCTGATGACGTGATATAGCTACAAAATCAGCTAAATATAGATTAGCTACAAAGAAGAAATTAAGATAGTAGACAGTTAAGTTTCTTTTACCATCAGTCTATAATTTCATTGTTCCAAAAACACAGAAGACATATTTTTAATGGGCCCGCAGCAACAAAAATATGAAAAAGAACAAATAACCAAGAAAACATGAAAAACACTAAGCTAAAATATGAAGAGGAAGAAATGTTTCAGCAAAGCAACATGTATGATCTGGGTAGTGTAGCTACTCAGATAGAAGCACCATACAAGGTGCTTTGCATGAATTCCTCCCCACAACCACACCCCCAAATACTTGGTATGGTTTCAATATTTTAAATATGGTAAGTTAAATAACTTACTATAAGTGCATAGTCAAACATTGGTTTTGCAGAGAAAGTGAATACCAGCACATTGGGAGGCTGAGGCAGGTGGATCAACTAAAAATACAAAAAGTAGCCGGATGTGGTGGCACATGTCTGTAATCCCAGCTACTCAAGAGACTGAGGCACGAGAATCACTTGAACTCAGGAGGCAAGGATTGCAGTGAGCGAAGATTGCACTACTGCACTCCAGCCTGGACAACAGAGCAGAACTCTCTCAGTGGGCAGCAGTGGCGGGGGAGGAAACACATAAAGATAGAATTAAAGCATGAGAGCACAGAACCCTCAAAGGTATGAATGAATAAAACAAAAAGTAGTTAAGAATACTGTATCAAGCTGGGTGTGGTGGCTCACACCTGTAATCCCAGCACTTTGGGAGGCCGAGGCAGGTGGATCACGAGGTCAAGAGATCGAGACCATCCTGGTCAACATGGTGAAACCCCATCTCTACTAAAAATACAAAAAATTAGCTGGGCACAGTGGCGCGTGCCTGTAATCCCAGCTACTCAGGAGGCTGAGGCAGGAGAATTGCCTGAACCCAGGAGGCGGAGGTTGCAGCGAGCCGAGATTGCACAATTGCACTCCAGCCTGGGTAACAAGAGTGAAACTCCATCTCAAATAAAAAAAAAAGAACACTGTATCATAAAGTGGAAGAAAAGGGAAACTAATAAAGGTTGGGCAGCAGCCAGACTTGTAAGAGTCTGCATGGCATGGTAAGACCTTAGGCATTATAGCTTTGACTTTTGGCCGGGCGGGGTGGCTCACACCTGTAAATCCCAGCACTTTGGGAGGCCGAGGTGGGTGGATTACCTGAGGTCATAAATCCCAGGTCAGCCTAACCAACATGGTGAAACCCTGTCTCTAATATTAAATACAAAAAATTAGCCGGACATGGTGGTGTATGCCTGTAATCCCAGCTACTTGGGAGGCTGAGGGAGAAGAATTGCTTGAACCTGGGAGGTGGAGGTTAGAGTGAGCTGAGATTGCACCATTGCACTCCAGCCTAGGCAGCAAGACCAAAACGCTTTTATAAAACAAACAAACAAAACAAAACAAAAAAAACCAAAACGCTTTTATAAAACAAACAAAACAAACAAAAAAACCCATTAGCCATTATCCCGCAGGCAATGAAGACTGTCATTTAAACTGGGCAAATACAGACTTGGTTTTACATCTTAGAAATATAAATATCGTATTGAAATAAATAAATAAATAAATAAATGGAAAAAAAGGCCAGGAGTGGTGGGGCACACCTGTAATCCCAGCACTTTGGGAGGGCAAGGCAGGTGGATCACGAGATCAGGAGTTCAAGACCAGCCTGGCCAACATGGTGAAACCCCATCTCTACAAAAAAAATAAAAAATAAAAAAATAAAAATAAATATCCTTGACCTCTAAACAATACAATAAGAGGAATAAGACTCAACAGACCAACCATCACCAAAGTAGTGTGGCCCTGAGATGACTAGAACTTTAAGGCAGTAGCAAAGAGATGAACAAAATTTGAAAGATGTTTTTAAAAACACAATTGAAAAGAGCTTAACATATAATCAAAAAGTCACATAAAACAGACACTTAGCCAGCCTGGCCAATATACTGAAACCCCGGGTCTACGAAAAATACAAAAATTAGCTGGTCATGGCGGCACATGCCTATAGTCCCAGCTACTCGGCAGGCTGAGGCAGAAGAATCGCATGAACTCAGGAGGCGGAGGATGCAGAGAGCTGAGATCGTGCCACTGCACTCCAGCCTGGGCAACAGAGTGAGACTCCGTCTAAAAACAAAACAAAACAAAAACAGAAGATACTTAGGCCAGGTGCAGCGGCTCATACTTGTAATTTCAGCACTTTAGGAGGCCAAGTGAGGCGGATCACCTGAGGTCAGGAGTTCGAGGCCAGCCTGGCCAACACATGGCGAAACCCCATCTCTATCAAAAATACAAAAATTAGCTGGGCGTGGTTGGGCATCTGTAATCCCAGCTACGTGGTAGGCTGAGCCATGAGAATCGCTTGAACCCAGGAGGCAGAGGTTGCAGTGAGCCGAGACTGCGCCTCATTGTACTCCAGCCTGGGCAACAAGAGCAAAACTCCATCTAAAAAAAAATAACAAACACAAAAGAATAGATACTTATATAACATTTATAGAAACACTGTTCAGATTGGCCAAAAGGAAACAACCCAAATGTTCACTGATGGATGAATGGAAAAACAAAATCTGATATTTACAGTACAATGAAATATTAGGTAGCCTTTTAAAAAAATTAAGAGAGAGAGACATTCAGAAACATACTATAGCATAGGTGAACCTAGAAGACATGATAAGTGAAGTAAGGAGTCAACAGGACAAATGTCTGATTCTAGTTATATATGATATCTAAAATAGTCAAATTTATAGAGAAAAAAAAGAACACAGAACAGTGGTTGCCAAGGGCTAGGGTGATGTTGGTAAATGGGTATAGAGTTTCAATTTAGGAGATGAAAGAGTTTGGAGATGAATAGTGGTGATGGCTACATAACAGTGTGAATATACTTAATGCTACTGAACTACCTACTTGAAACAATGAAAGCATTAGGCCAGGCAAGGTGGCTCAGGTCTGTAGTCCCAGCATTTTGGGAGGCCGAAGGGGGCAAATCACTTGAGGTCAGGAGTTTGAAAACAGCTTGGCCAACATGGTGAAAACCAGCCTCTACTAAAAATACAAAAATTAGGTAGGTGTGGTGGCACAAGCCTGTAGTCCCAGCTACTCAGGAGGGTGAGGCAGGAGAATCACTTGAACATGAGAGCTAAAGGTTGCAGTGAGCCGAGATCATGCCACTGCACTTCAGCATGGTTAACAGAGTGCGACTTCATCTCAAAAAAAATTTTTTTAATTTAAAAATATGTATATAAAAAATAAGCAAACAATAATAATAACAATGAAAGTATTAAGGCTGGCTGCAGTGGCTGGTTGACACCTATAATCCCAGCACTTTGGGAGGCTAAGGTGGGTGGATCACTTGAGGTCAAGAGTTCAAGACCAGCCTGGCCAACATGGTGAAATTCGGTCTCTATTAAAAATACAAAAATTGGCTAGCTGTGGTGGCAACTGCCTATAATCCCAGCTAATTCAGAGGCTGAGGCAGAAGAATCACTTGAACCCAGGAGGCAGAGGTTGCAGTGAGCTGAGATCCTGCCACAGCCTGGGCAACAGAGAGGAACTCTATTTCAAAACAACAACAACATAAAACATAAAACATAAAACATTAAATTATGTTTTGTCCATTTTTAAAAAGTCAAATTACCAATGGTGAAGATATGGGAAAAATCAGAACCAATGCATTGCTAATGGGAACCTATGTCCATTGTTAAGTTGAGAAGCACCACAAATTTGTGGAAAATCTATAAACGAATCACAGATGCTTCATGACATACCCATTATAAGTTGAAAATATTAAGTTGAAAATGAAAGGTGGCCAGACGCAGTGGCTTCACACCTATAATCCGAACACTTTGTGAGGGAAAGGTAGGAGGTCTGTTTGAGCTCAGAAGTTCAAGACAAGCATGGGCACTACAGGAAGACCCTGTCTCTACAAAAAAAAAAATTTAAATTAGCTGGGCATGATGGCGTGTGCCTGTAGTTCCAGCTACCTTTGGGGCTGAGACGGGAGGATCACATGAGCCCAAGAGGCAGAGGTTGCAGTGAGCTGAGATCATGACACTACACTCCGGCCTGAGCTACAAAGCAAGACCCTGCCTCCAAAAAATAAAAATAAAAAAATAAAGAATAATTAGAAAATGCATTTGATACACCTAGAGCACCCTAAACATGCTCAGAATACTTATGTTAGCCTATAGCTGGGCAAAATTTCTGGCACAAAGCCAATTTTAAAATAAATTGCTGAATATCTCATGTAATTTACTGAATACTACATTGAAAGTGCAAAACAGAATGGCTATATAGGTAACCTGAAGTACCATTTCTATTGAATGTATATTGCTTTCACATTATTGTAAGGTCAAAAAATTCTAACTTGAACCGTTGCAAGTCAGGGACCTTCTATATATGAAATGTCCAGAATAGGCAAATCTACAGAAACAGAAAGTACATTAGTGGCTGCTTAAGGCAAACACATATGGGTGGGGTAAGATGCAGACAGAGGTAGCTAAAGAGTATGTGGTTCTATGTTAGGGTGATGAATATATTTTCTTTTTTTTTATTATTTCTTTTTTTTTTAATTGCCATTTTAGGTTTTGGGGTACATGTGAAGAACATGCAAGATTGTTGCATAGGTACACACATGGCAGTGTGATTTGCTGCCTTTCTCCCCGTCACCTATATCTGGCATTTCTCCCCATGCTCTCTCTCCCCAACTCCCCACCCCACCGTCCCTCCCCTATTTCTCCCTGACAGACCCCAGTGTGTGATGCTCCCCTCCCTGCATCCATGTGTTCTCATCGTTCAACACCCACCTATGAGTGAGAACATGCAGTGTTTTTTTGTTTTTTTTTTTCACATGCAGTGTTTGATTTTCTGTTCTTGTGTCAGTTTGCTGAGAATGATGGTTTCCAGGTTCATCCATGTCCCTACAAAGGACACGAACTCATTGTTTTTGATGGCTGCATGATATTCCATGGTGTATATGTGCCACATTTTCCCTGTCCAGTCTATCATCAATGAGCATTTGGGTTGGTTCCAGGTCTTTGCTATTGTAAACAGTGCTGCAATGAACATTCGTGTGCATGTGTCCTTATAGTGATGAATATATTTTCTAATTGATATCCTGGTGAAAACTTCAAATATGGAGTTGGGTATATAGATCTAAAGCCTGGATAAAGACTAGCACTACAGATATTGATTTAGTTTACAGAGGACAATTTAAAACTCAGAGTTAGTAAGACTGGCATTCAAGAAGGATGAAAAAGGGCTATTACAGACTAAATGTGCCCTCCTGAAATGTATTATTCTGAAGCCTTGACCCCAATATGTTGGTGTTTACAGGTGAGGCCTTTGGAGTAATTTGATTTTGACGAGCTCATGACCCCAATATGTTGGTGTTTACAGGTAAGGGCTTTGGAGTAATTAGATTTTGACGAGCTCATGACGGAGGGGACCTCATGATGCAACTAGTCTCTTTATAAGAAGATGCCAGAGTGAGTACTTTCTCTCTCCGCCATAAGAGGACCCAGCAACTTGGGAAACCAAATTGGCTAACACCTTGATCTTGAAACTTCTCTGTCTCTATAGCCAAAAATAAATTGCTGGCCAGGAGCAGTGGCTCACACCTGTAATCTCAGCACTTTGGGAGGCCAAGGCAGGAGGATCATTTCAGCCCAGGAGTTCAAGACAAGTTCATGCAATACAGGGAGATCCTGTCTCTACAGAAAATACAAAAATTAGCCGAGTGTGGTGGCACACACCTGTGGTCCCAGCGACTCAGAAGGCTGAGGTGGGAGAAGCACTACTAGTGCACTGGAGCCTGAGAGGCAGAAGGTGGAGTGGGCTATAATTGTGCCACTGCACTCCAGCCTGAGTGACAGAGCAAGACTCTTCCTCAAAAATAAGACTAATAATAAAAATAAAAATAACAAAAAATTAAAATCCTTCTGGATCCTATACATTTATCTGCCTATAGGATCCTCCCTTCTCTGCCTCTGTCTCCATTGCCTCAAATCAGTCCAATCTAACTTCTACCTCAATCAAACCAACAACAACAAAAAAGGTACTTGTTATCTCCACCTTCTTATCCCTAGTGGACATTTTATTTGCTCTCTAGGGAACACTCAGCAAAATTGACCATATTGTCCTTCTTAAACTAGAGTGATCTCAGCTCATGTGTGGCTTCACTTTCCATGGTTTCAGTTACCTGTGATACAGTACAATAAGCTATTGGGGTCAAAGGTAGGAGACAGATTCCAGTAACTTTTATTACAGTATCATTGTTGTTTTATTATTAGTGTTGGGCTCTTACAAAGCCAATTTATTTTTTATTTGCTTATTATTATTTTTTAGATGGAGTCTTGCTCCATTGGTCAGGCTGGACTACAGTGGTATGATCTCAGCTCACTCCAACTTCAGCCTCCCAGGTTTAAGCAATCCTCCTACCTCAGCCTCCCTAGTAGCTGGGATTACAGGTGCCCGCCACCATGCTCGGCTAATTTTTTTTGCATTTTTAATAGAGATGGGGTTTCACCACGTTGGCCAGGGTGGTTTTCAACTCCTGACCTCAAGTGATCCGCCCGCTTCAGCTTCCCTAAGTGCTAGCTTTACAGGCGTGAGCCACCACACCCGGCCACAATACCCAATTTATAAATGACACTTTATCATAGATATAGATACAGATATAGATGAAAACATTACATATATGGGATTCAGTACTATCCAGTTTCAGGCATCAACTGAGAATCTTAGAACAATACCCCCAGTACATACTAATGTACTCTAGCCACATTCTGTTACTTTTCCTCTTTCATCTCTGATTCATCTTATTCTTTTTCATCATTCTTTTTCTACAACCTCAGTCTCTTCCATATAGACATCAAATGCTATCTTCCTAAGTGTACCTTTTGTCTCACAGTATCTTCTGTCCCAAGGCCATCCATCTTACCTATGCCTTGCTCATGGCTCCAACTAATATGAACAAGGATATGTCATTTCTGAGATATAGATACTCCAGTGTTCTCTCAGTAAATGACAATCTGTTCATCCATCTAGTGTTGAAGCTAAAAACGTGGGAGCCATCCTGCAATATGGAAACCTAAGAATTGAAAGTCACAGGATTTCTTTCTCCCTCACTCCACATTATCCAATCCATTACTACATCAGATGCATTTTATCTCCTAACCTGTTTTTATTTTCTACTCACAACTTTCATCACACCATAATCACCACAATGATTCTTTAACTGTCTTTTTATTTGTGGTCCCCCTCCAACCCATGTTCAACACTCCAGTCACAGGGAACTTTTAAAATGAACAGATCAGGTCATGTCTTGTTCCTTTTACTAGATTCAAATTTCTCACGAGAGCAAGCAGTATTGATGTATGGCCCATTAACGGATCCCAAAACCTAGCACAGTACTCAAGCTATACAAGGTACCTACTATTGTCAAATAAATAGCATGGACTCAACTAGTGTGCATAAGAAACACTATAAACAGGCTGAGTGCGGGAGCTCACGCCAGTAATCCCAATCACTTTGAGAGGCCCGGTGGGGGCAGATCCCTTGAGCCCAGGAATTTGAGACCAGTCAGGGCAACAAGGCAAAATCCCATCTCTACAAAAAATAAAAAACTTAGCCGGGCATAGTGGTGAATACCTATAGTCCCAGCTGCTTGGAAGGCACGGGAGGGAGGATTACTTGACCATGGGAAGCTATGGCTGCAATGAGCCATGATTGCACCTCTGTACTCTAGCCTGGGCAATAGAGCGAGATCCTAATCAAAAGAGAGACAAAGAGAGAAAGAGACACCCTAATGAGTAAGAAACCAGCAGTCATAGGGACAGGGAAGGTTAGAAAAGGAGGACTAAGAGTTTTCTACTAGTAGAATTTAAATATACAAAAGGGTAACAGAGGATAAGGTACCAACTTTTTTTTTTTTATTAAAAAGAAAGGGTCTCATTATGTTGCCAAAGCTGGTCTCAAACTCCTGGGCTGAAGCCATCCTCTCACCTCAGGCTCCCAAAGTGCTAGGATTATAGGCATGAGGCACTGTGCCTGGTGAAGGTATCAAATTTTTAAGACACTAATTTATTTTTTCTTTACATACAGAGTCTTGGTCTGTCACCCAGGCTGAAGTGCAGTGGTGTGCTCTTGGCTCACTGCAATCTCTGCATCACAGGATCAAGCAATTTTTCCGCCTCAACCTACCCAGTAGCTGGGATTATAGCAGCATGACAACATGCCTGGCTAATTTTTGTATTTTTAGCAGAGACAGGGTTTCACTATGTCAGCCAGGCTCATCTTGAACTCCTGACCTCAGGTGATCTGCCCACCTTAGCCTCCCAAAGTGCTGGGATTACAGATGTGAGCCACTGTGCCCAGCCAAGACGCTAAAATTTATAAAGGTCTTTGGGCACCTCAGTATTCAAAATATAAAATCAAATCCAGGAATTCTACTTCGGAGAAATCATCCTTTTTAAAAAAAAAAAAGACCACATGTGTGGTGGCACACATCTGTGCTCCCAGCTACTCAGGATGCTGATGTTGGATGACTCTTTGAGTCCAGGAGATTAAGGCTGCAGTGAGGCAGGGTTACGCCACTACCCTTCAGCCTGGGCCAACAGAATAAGATCCTGTCTCAAAAAATAAATAAATAATAAAAATATGAAAAAAATCTCCACAAAGTAGAAAAGGTAAGCTGCAAAATACAGTGTTCTATGTGAAACTACGTGAAAGATGACTAAGAATTATATATTTAGTGACGTAAATAAAAATATAATTTACATGAAAAAACATTATGAATATAAAAATATATTAATATTGGCCAGGTGCAGTGTCTCACTCTGTAATCCCAGCACTTTGGGAGTCTGAGGCAGGCAAATCACTTCAGGTCAGGAGTTTGAGACCAGCCTGGCCAATATGGTGAAACTCAGTCTCTACTAAAATACAAAAATTAGCTGGGCATGGTGGCACACGCCTGTAATCCCAGCTAGTCAGTAGGCTGAGGCAGGAAGAGAACTGCTTGATCCAAGGAGGCAGAGGTTGCAGTGAGCCGAAATCACGCCACTGCACTCCAGCCTAGGTCACAGAGGGAGACTGAGACTCTGTCTCAAAAAAAAAAAAAATTTAATATCAATTGGTTGCCTGTTAAAAGGAGTGAAGAATGTGACAGATCATAGCAAAGCAGAGAGTAAGCTAATTTTTCTGAATCTCATCAACATATGACTTTCAGGAACTAAAATACATATATTAAAACTAAAATAAAATAACTGTCATCCTAATCTAGAAAAAAAGGACAGCTCAAATCAAGTTTCAGGCTGGGCACAGTGGCTCAGGCCTGTAATCCTAATACTTTGGGAGGCCGAGGAGGGTGGATCACCTGAGGTCAAGAGTTCAAGACCAGCCTGGCCAACATGGTGAAACCCTGTCTCTACTAAAAATACAAAAATTAGCCGGGTATGGTGGCCAGCGCCCGTAGTCCCAGCTACTTGGGAGGGTGAAGCAGAAGAATCGCTTGAACCGAGGAGATGGAAGTTGCAGTGAGCTGAGATCGTGCCACTGCACTCCAGCCTGGGTGACAAAGCAAGTTTCAGCCCCATCCTTCAGAGTAGTTTGAAAGTAAGGTACCTGAGAGTCAAACACAATGATCAACTGAAAAACAAACCATAGCATTTAGGAAATACTCCAAATCAAAATTTTAAACTTCAAAATTATTTATAAGAACCATTTCCAATGTTTCAGATTTTATATTATCAAAAATGATTCAAACCTGCCAAGATTAAAGTTGAAACATGCAAATATACTGAAAGATGATTCTGGACAATGCAAACATTAGAGAAATAATCTAACACCTTCCTGGCATCAACAGAATAATTGAGAATGTTTAAATCAGCTAGGTGTAGTGGCTCACGCCTGTAATCAGCACTTTGGGAGGCCAAGGCAGGTGGATCACCTGAGACTGGGAGTTCAAGACTGACCAACATGGATAAACCCTAGCTCTACTAATAATACAAATTTACCCAGGCATGGTGGCGCATGCCTATAATCCCAGCTACTCGGGAGGCTGAGGCAGGAGAATCACTTTGAACCCAGGAGGTATAGGTTGCGGTAGCCAAGATCACACCACTGCACTCCAGCCTGGGCAATAAGAGTGAAACTCAGGCCGGGCGCAGTGGCTCAAGCCTGTAATCCCAGGACTTTGGGAGGCCGAGGCGGGTGGATCACGAGGTCAAGAGATCGAGACCATCCTGGTCAACATGGTGAAACCCCGTCTCTACTAATACAAAAAATTAGCTGGGCATGGTGGCGCGTGCCTGTAGTCCCAGCTACTCAGGAGGCTGAGGCAGGAGAATTGCCTGAACCCAGGAGGCAGAGGTTGCGGTGAGCCGAGATCGCGCCATTGCACTCCAGCCTGGGTAACGAGCGAAACTCCGTCTCAAAAAAAAAAAAAAAAAGAGTGAAACTCTATCTCAAAAAAAAAAAATTAGCTGAGTGTGGTGGCTGGCGCCTATAATCCCAGCTACTCAGGAGGCTGAGGCAGTAAAATCGTTTGAAGCAGGGATGCAGAGGTTGCAGTGAGCTGAAATCACGCCACTACACTCCAGCCTGGGCAACAACAGAAAGAATCCATCTCAAAAAAAAAAAAAAAGAGAGAGAGAGAAAATGTTTAAATCATAGAGTAAAACAAACTTCAAAATCCCGAAAGATAAAAATATGTAATATCAATTCATTCACAAAATGCTCCAAGAAAAATAAAGATTATTACTAAATGTAACAAAAATTGATTTATAATAAAGGCAACTGCCTTTAACATGTATAATCACTTCAAGAATTACCTTTCATTTTTGAATGTGTGTTAATCAACGGATCAGAACAAATCCTGCAGGGCCACCATGGGCGTCTCTTGAATTTTGCCCAGATGAGATCTCCAACTTCATACTTCAGTGGCGTAGACTTTTTCTTGGGTTGACACTTTAGACAGACAAAACATGGGGCATCGATAAGAATCAAAATCTTTTGAAACAGTATTATCATTCCTATTAGCCTTCTGAAAAAGTAACATATGAAAAATTGAGGATGAACACACTCTGGCCTAAAAAGAATTAAAAATAAGTACAACTAAATTATTTCATCTTAATTGTTCATAACATAGCCCTTTATACAGTAACAGTTCTCAACTATAATTGTTTCATATACTGAGTCTATCTGTATTTTGAAATAAAATTAAGCTGGTTTTATTTTTAAAGAACTAAAAACAAATACAATAAAGAAAATCATTCCAAGGAAAAGATATCCTTGATCCAGTCCTTGCATCAAAACATGAAGGGGAAAAAAAATGGAGAAAAAATTATAGAAATGAGACTTCAGACCCTTCTGCATGTGATATTCTACATACTTTTCAACCTAATATTTCTATTACCATATAAACAATAGTAGTAGCCAGGAGTGGTGGCACACACCTGTAGTCCCAGCTAACACTCTCTTTCAGACATAAACCTCAGAGAAAATAGCAAGGAATTCTTCTAGATACTCACAGAAGTTAAATCTCACTAAAAATACTGGGATTGGCTGGGCACGGTGACTCACACCTGTAATCCCAGAACTTTGGGAGGCCAAAGGCGGGTGGATCACCTGGGGTCAGGAGTTTGTGACCAGCCTGGCCAACATGGTAAAACCCCATCTCTACAAAAAAACAAAAATTAGCCAGTCGTGTTAGCAGGCACCCGTAATGCCAGCTACTTGGGAGGCTGAGGCAGGAGAATCGACTGAATTCACAAGGCAGAAGTTTTTGAGGCAGAGGCTGCAGTGAGCTGAGACTGTATCACTGCACTTCAGCCTGAGTGACAGAACGAGACTCTGTCTCAAAAAAAAAAGGAAAAAAAAAAACTGGGATTAGTTCCTCATGTATATACAGCTACTAGGAAATAAAACAAAATTACATCTTACTTTCTTTTTTTTTCTTTTCTTGAGACAGAGTCTCACTCTGTCGCCAGGCTGGAGTGCAGTGATGATACAATCTCAGCTCACTGCAACCTCCACCTCCCAGATTCAAGCGATTCTCCTTGCCTCAGCCTACCAAGTAGCTGAGACCACAGGCACATGCCACCACGCTCAGCTAATTATTTGTATTTTTAGTAGAGACAGGGTTTCACCGTGTTAGCCAGGATGGTCTCAATCTCCTGACCTCATGATCTGCCCGCCTTGACCTCCCAAAGTGCTGGGATTATAGGCCTGAGCCACCTTGCCTGACCCATCTTACTTTCTTATAAAGAGCTCTAAGGGGCCAGGCACAGTGGGTCATGCCTGTAATCCCAGCACTTTGGGAGGCCAAAGTGGGTAGATCACTGGAAGCCGGGAGTTTGAGACCAGCCTGGCCAACACAGTGAAAACTTGTCTCTGCTAAAAAGAGAACAAAATACAAAAATTGGCAGGGCACGGTGGCACACGACTGTAATCACAGCTACTCAGGAGGCTGAGGCATGAGAATCACTTGAACCCAAGAGGCAGAGGTTACACTGAGCCAAGATTATGCCACTGCACTCAGCCTGGGCGACAGAGTTAGACTCTGTCTCAAAAGAAAAAGAGGAAAATAAAAAGCCCTAAGGGGGTCAGATGTTCTTGCCTATAAATCTGAGCACTTTAGGAGGCTTAGCCAACAGGATCACTCGAGCCTAGAAGTTTGAGACCGGCATGGACAACATGTGAGACCCCATCTCTACAAAAAATTTAAAAAATTAGGTGGGCATGGTGGTTCGTGCCTGTACTCCCAGCTACTAGTGAGACTGAGGTAGGAGGACTGCTTGAGTCCAGGAGTTTGAGGCTGCAGTGGACCATGTTCATGCCCACTGCACTCCAGCCTGTGCTACAGAGCAAGATCCTGTCTTTAAAAAAACCTAAGGGACCATTTTGATGGTTATCAATCTGTAAATTATCAAAAAGAGTATGACTTCAAAGTTAGTTGACTTTGAAACTTTAAAAAATGCCAAGAATCGATGGCAAAGACAAATATTTTGTCTGTACTGAAAAGTACAATCTGAGTAGGGTCCCATAAATTTAATATATAATTTGATTTTTGATTACTTAAATAAAATTATATATTTGGCAATCACTGCTATATATGGAACTTGCTTATTTATTCAAGTCCTAAATGACTTTAAATACATTAAGTAATGATGTAGCCAGGCACTGCTCCTCTTAAAAGTAGATACATTATTATCGATATTTTACTACATTCCTGTGGTTACATAGTTATTAAGTGACCCAACCAAGGATTAAAACCTGGGGAGATACAACTCCAGAGCCTAAATTCTTAAACCACTGTCTTGTTATCCAATAGCAATAAAATCTCAAGATTATTATATCCTTTACGACAAATATAGCCATAACCAATCTGGCACATAGTATCAGTTCTGTCTTTTCCTCAAAGAACTACTACAAAATGATTACACTGTATTTTTGGAAGTACAATTATAAAATACATGCATTCAATAGATAGAGGAAAAAGAATGTCAGTGGTATCAGGTAAGGACAATAGCCAGAACCACAGAACCAGAGAAAGCAGTAATAAATCCTCTCTTCTGACTCCATCGCAAACTGTATCACCTTCAAAAAGTCAGTTAATTTGGCCTGTTTCCTAAACCACAAAACGGGGAAAGTAACATCTGCTCTATAACAGACCATCAAAATGAATAACTAGTAATTTAGCTCCCAGTATTTTAACCCCCCAAAATAATTCAAAGTAAAATAATTATAGAAAAAGATATTTAAAGCAGGTTTTATGTTTGGTTGGTTTTTTGTGTGTTTTTTGAGATGTTCTCACTCTGCTTCTCAGGCTGGAGTGCAATGGTGTGATCTTCACTCACAGCAACCTTCGCCTCCTGAGCTCAAGCCATCCTCCCATCTCAGCATTCCAATGCTCACCCACATGCCTGGCAAATTTTTGTATTTTTGGTAGAGATGGGATATAACCATGTTGCCCAAGCTGTTAAAGAAGTTTTTGTTTTTGTTTTTTTAATGACAAAAGTTAACATCCACCAAGAAATCTGTTTTTAAAAATTTTGCTGTGAGCCATGGTGGATCAGGCCTGTTGTCCTGGCACATAAGGAGATGAAGCTAGGCATCAAGGCCAGCCTGGGCAACAGAGAAACCTCTCATCTATATAATCAAACAAATTATGCTATGACAACTCTATGAAACAGGCTAAGTGCAGATATTATATCTTGAAGATAATAACACAGTCATATATACACTGTATGATCCATTAGAAGCTTTGCTGAAGCAATAATGGTAACTTAAAATTTTTTTTTAAATAACAAGGCCAAGGAGAAACACAAATTTCAAAGTTTCATTAAACTGATAGTACCATGAGTAAAGAATTTAACAAACCCATATTTACTTTCTTCTATTTTGAAAAATTTACATGACCAAATAAAATAATATACGCAAACCCAGTCAAAATAAATGTACATAAATACACATTAATACTATCATTCATAGACAAATCCAACTGACCTTAATAAATAAACTTAGACACAGGCAAAAATTCCAGACCACAGAAAAGCTTCTAAGCATGAAAACAGTGGAAATAACAACAAGGGTTTAAAAAAGCAAGATGATTTTAAGACCAGATTAAAAACTTTATCTTGCAGAGACACACTCCAAAATAAACCCTTTGAAGCCCATAATTCAATTACACACAAACTTAGTAAACATCTATGTATAAAGCTCAACAAGAGACACAAAGACAAATAAGATAATTATAGATTCCAAGACACTTGGGAAAAGACATCAGAGAAAATGTCAGTAAAGAAGTGGCAGCTAGGCGCAGTGGCTCACACCTATAATCTCGGCACGTTGGGAAGTCGAGGCGGGTGGATCACCTGACGTTGGGAGTTCAAGACCAACCTGACCAACATGGAGAAACCCCGTCTCTACTAAAAATACAAAATTAGCCAGGTGTGGTGGCACATGCCTGTAATCCCAGCTACTCAGGAGGCTGATGCAGGAGAATTGCTTGAACCCGGGAGGCAGAGGCTGCGGTGAGCCGAAATTGTGCCATTGCACTCCAGCCTAGGAAACAAGACCGAAACTCCGTCTCAAAAAAAAAAAAAAAAAAAAAAAAAAAAAAAAATGGCATCCAGGCTTAGACTGGCAAGATTGGCAGATTTCAGAATGGCTTTTCCTAATATGTCTATAGGTCTAGTTGGAAATAATGAGCTAATCCTTTTTAAATACGATATTGGGCTGAATTCTGTGTACACTGCCATCACACACACACACAAGATATTCCCTCCCTAACCCAGTAGCTGTGAATGTGATCGTATTTAGAAGTAAGGTCTTTGTAGATAATCAAGATGAAGTCACAAGGGTAGGCCTTAATTCAATGCAACTGTTTCCTAATAAAATGGAGAAATCTGGACACAAAGAGGCACAAACAGAGGGAAGATGACATGAAAACACAGAGAGAACACAATCTATAAACCAAGGAAAGCCTCAAGTCAGACGTCAGGAGAAGGGCAGGGACAGATACATACTCACAGTCCTCAAAACAATGTCCTGACAACTTGAGTTTGTACTTCTAGCTTCCTGAACTGAGAAAGAATAAATTTCTGGTATTGAAGCCACTCAGTTTGTGGTATTCTGTTACAACGGACCCCAAAAACTAATATACATCTTGCTTAACCCTCACAACCGCTGGGCGCTGTGGCTCACGCCTGTAATCCCAGCTCTTAGGGAGGCAGAGGCGGGAGGATAGCTTGAGCCCAGGAGTTCGAGACCTGCCTGGGCAATATAGCGAGACCCCGTTCTCCACAAAAAGGAAAAAAACGAAAAGACAAAAAAAATAAAATAAAATAAGCGTAACCCTCACAACCTTACAAGATAGCATTATCTCCATTTCGCAGATAAAGAAACTGAGGCTCAAAAAGGTGAAGTCATAGGCTGGTTTCGGTGGCTCATGCCTGTAATCCCAGTACTTTGGGAGGCCGAGGCAGGAGGATCACTGGAGATCAGGAGTTCAAGACCAGCCTGGTCAACATGGTGAAACCCTATCTCTACTAAAAATTCAAAGAATTAGCCCAGCATGGTGGTGGGTGCCTGTAATCCCAGCTACTTGGGAGGTTGAGGCAGAAGAATCACTTGAACCTGGGAGGCAGAAGCTGCAGTGAGCTGAGATCAAACCACTGCACTCCAGCCTGGGCAACAGAGTGAGAATCCATCTCCAAAAAAAAAAAAGGTTAAGTAACAATTTTAAAGACTAGAATTTAAACCCCCATCTGAATAACCCTAAAGACCATATTTTTTGCATTAGAAATAAATATGACTAGAATTTGTTTGCAAAGTGTTTAAATACAACCTAAAAGTTAACTAGATTCAAAACTTCCACATCCTTTACTTCTTTTTGTTTGTTGGTTTGTTTCTTGAGAGAAGGCCTCGGTCTGTCACCCAGGCTGGGGTGCAATGGCACGTTTATTTCAGCATCTCGAATAGCTGGGACTAAAGGCACATGCCACCACACCCAGATGATTTATTCTATTTTTAATAGAGACAAGGTCTCCCTGTATTGCCCAGGCTGGTCTCAAACTCCTGGTCTCAAGCAATCCTCCCACCTTTCCTTCCAAAGTGCTGGGATTACAGGCCTGAGCCACCAAGCCCAGCCCATATTCTTTATTTCACTGATAGTAACATATCATTTCACATTAAACTAACCCAGAAAAGCTTGTCACTACAATCCTCTAAAATCATTAAAGGCCTAACACATCTCTACAACTGTAAGAAGTGGCTCTTGAGCCAAAAGGTATGTTGAAAGAAATTTTAGATGGGACCTTTACTTTCACTAATGAATTTTTCTAGTATCGGTAAGAATCAAATCTATGTTGCACTTCTGAGGATTAAACGAAACAAAACAAAAAAAGCGAAACTGGTTCACCTACGTTCCTGGTCATATGGGATAAAACTAAGTTGCTTTCTATTTTAATGTAAATTGATATAGTCCTTGGTTATCATCTCCTCCCAGACATACCCAAAAATAACAGTTGAGCTAAATATTAAAAATCAGCCATAGTGCAACAATTTTTTCTTTTTCTTTTCTGAGGCAGAGTCTCCCTATGTAATGTAGGCTGAAGTGCAGTGGCACAATCATAGCTCACTGCAGCTTCCATCTCCCGAGCTCAAGCAATCCTTCCCCCTCAGGCTCCCAGGTAGTTGGGTGCACCAAGATGCCAGGCTAATTTATTTACACACACACACACACACACACACACACACACACACACATACATATAAATATATATATTTTTTGAGATGGGGTCTTGGCTCTTGTCGCCCAGGCTGGAGTGCAGCAGTGAGATCTCCGCTCACTGCAACATCTGCCTCCTGATTTCAAGCGATTCTCCTGTCTCAGCCTCCTGAGTAGCTGGGATTACAGGCATGTACCACCACGCCCAGCTAATTTTTGTATTTTTAGTAGAGACAGGGTTTCACTATGTTGGCCAGGCTGGTATCAAACTCCTGATCTCAGGTGATCCGCTGGCCTCAGCCTCCAAAGGGCAGGGATTACAGACATGAGCCACCTCACCTGGCATTCATGTTTTTTTTTTGTACAGACGGGGTTTTGCCATGTTGCAAAGGCTGGTCCCAAACTCCTGAGCTCAAGTGATCCACCTGCCTTGGCCTCCTAAAGTACTGGGATTACAGGCATGGGCCACTGTACTCAGCCACAGGATTTTTTAAAAAACTGCCTAAGATTGTATAGTGATACACAAATTGAGGTAAAGACCAAGGGAAGTGGGGGAAGAACTAATGCTTTACATAACAATTATAGGAATTATCACAACTCTAGGGACTCAGTTCTCATTTTAGTTACCAAAAACTCCCATAAAATTAAGTTGTTATAAAGAGACAACATCAATATACAAGACAAAAACACATCTGTTTAGATTTTTTTTTTTTGGAGACAGTGTCACTCTGTCACCAGGCTGGAGTGCAGTGGCACATCTCGGCTCACTTCAGCCTCCACCTCCCTGGTTCAAGCAATTCTCCTGCCTCAGTCTCCCAAGTAGCTTGGACCACAGGTACGCGCCACCATGCCCGGCTAATTTTTGTATTTTAATAGAGACTGGGTTTCACCATGTTGGCTAGGATGGTCTTGATCTCCTGAGTCCATGATCTGCCCACCTGGGCCTCCCAAAGTGCTGGGATTACAGGTGTCAGCCACCACACCCGGCCTAGATACTTGATTTATATGATATCCAAAGCCTACTAAAACTTTTACACAGCTTAAACTACCCATATTTAAGAATAAGGTCATCAAATCAAGCCAAGTATATATACATAATCTTGTTTATAAACAAAAAAAGGCCAGGCATGGTGGCTCAGGCCTGCAATCCTAGCACTTTGGGAGGCCAACGTGGGTGAATCACTTGAGACCAGACATTCAAGATCAGCCTTGCAGGACCCCATCTCTGCGTGTGCGTGCACACACACACACACACACACACACGCCAGGCAGGCATAGTGACACACGCCAAGCAGGCATGGTAGAACACGCCTGTAGTTTCAGCAACTTGGGAGGGTAAGCCACGAGGATTTTGTGAGTTTGGGAGGTAGAGGTTGCACTGAGCCATGACTGCACCGCTGCACTCCAGCCTAAGTGACAGAGTGAAACCCTGTCACCAAAAGAAAAAACAAAAACCCAAAACAAATAACTAGAATATATGAGGATATCAACAACTCTAAAAATATACATAACAATCAGATGAAAGTTCTCCTAAAAATGGACAAAAGACCTGAATAGAAATTACTCAGCCAGGCACAGTGGCTCACAACTGTAATCTCAGCACTTTGGGAGGCTGAAGAGGGCAGATCAAGAGGTCAAGAGATCAAGACCATCCTGGTCAATATGATGAAACCCTGTCTCTACTAAAAATACAAAAATTAGCTGAACATGGTGGCGAGTAACTGTAGTACTTAAGAGGATGAGGCAGGAGAATCACTTGAACCCAGGAGGCGGAGACTGCAGTGTGCAGAGATCACGCCACTGCACTCCAACCTGGCGACAGAGTGTGAGACTCTGTCTCAAAAAAAAAAAAAAGAAAGAAAGAAAAAAGAAATCACTCAAAAAGACATACAAATAGTAAACAAGCATATGAAAAGATACTCAATATCACTCATCATCAGAGAAATGCAAATCAAAACTACAATGAGACACCATCTCACACAGATAAAATGGCTTTTATCCAAAAGACAGAAAATAACAAATGGTAGCAGGGATGGGGAGAAAGGGAACCCTCATACACTGTTGGTAGAAATGTAAATTAGTACAACTCTAGAGAACAGCTTGGAGGTTCCTCAAAAATCTAAAAATAGAGCTACCATATGATCTAGCAATCCCACAACTAGCTATATACAGAAAAGAAAGGAAATCAGTATTTCAAACAGACATTTGTACTCCCATGTTTACTGCAGCACTGTTCACAATAGCCAAGATTTGGAAATAACCTAAGCCTTTAATAGATGAATAAAGAAAGAAAATGTGGTACGTATACATAATGGAGTGCTATTTAGCCGTGAAAACGAATGAGATCCTATCATTTGCAACAACATAGATGGAACAGGACATCATTATGTTAGATGAAATAAGCTAAGCACAGAAAGACAAACTTCACGTGTTCTTACTTATTTGTGGGAACTAAAAATTAAAACAATAGAACTCTTCCTGATAGAAAACAAAAAAATGGTTACTAGAGGCTGGAAAGGGAAGTAGAAGGAAGGAGGTAAGTGAGGATTGTTAATGAAAACAAAAGAATAGATGATTCAGTAAGGCCAAAAAAAAGTTAGAAAGAATGAGTAAGAACTAGAATTAGATAGCACAAAAAGTTGATAATAATTTAACTGTATATTTTAAAATACCTAAAATGAGCCGGGTGTGGTGGATCACGCCTGTAATCCCAGCACTTTGGGAGGATGAGGCAAGTGGATCACGAGGTCAGGGGTTCGAGACCAGCCTGACCAACATGGTAAAATAAAAAAAAATGGTATAATTGGATTGTTTGTAACACAAAGGATAAATCCTTGAGGGATACCCCATTTACCCTAAAGTGATTATATACTATACACCTGTACCAAAATAACTTATCTGTATCATATATATATACACCTATGTACACACAAATATTAAAAATAATTTTTTTATTTAAACACAGAATGACATATGATGCAGTAATTCTACTCCTAGGTATACAATAACCAAGAATAATGAAAACACATGTTCACACAAAAACTTGTAAAAGCATACCTTGGCAATACTAAGTTTGATTTCAAGACCACCACAACAATGCAAATATTACAATAAAGTGAATCACAAGATGCTCTGATTTCACAATACATATATAAAAGTTATATTTATAATACTATACAGTAGTCTATTTGTGTGCAATAGCATTATATATTAAAAACAACACCAACTAAAAATGCTTTGTTGTATTCAATGTAAGAATTTAGGGGAAAAAAAAATACAGTGCTAAAAGAAAAGAATATCCAGCCTGGGCAATATAACAAGAATCCAAGACAAACTAGAAACAAACAAAAAAATTTTAACCCTTATCGGGGCTGGTTATGGTGGCTCACACCAGTAATCCCAGCACTTTCAGAGGCCAAAACAGGAAGACTGCTTAGGCCTAGGACTTCAGGACCATACTGGGCAATATAAGTGAGACTTCAGCTTTTATTTAAAAAAAAAAAAAAAGAGAGAGACTGGCCGTGGTGACTCACGCCTGTAATCCCAGCACTTTGGGAGGCCAAGGTGGATGGATCACCTGAGGTCAGGAGTTCGAGACCAGACTAACGTGATGATACTTGATGTCTACTAAAAATACAAAAATTAGCTGGGCATAATGGTGAGCGCCTGTAATCCCAGCTACTCCGAGGCTGAGGCAGGAGAACTGCCTGAACCTGAGAGGCAGAGGTTGCAGTGAGCTGAGATCGCACCATTGCACTCCAGCCTGGGTGACGGAGCGAGAATGTCTCAAAAAAAGAAAAAAGAAAGAGAGAGAGGGAGGGAGGGAGGGAAAAGAGGGAGGGAGGGAAATAAGGGAGGGAGGGAGGGAGGGAGGGGGGAAGGGAAGGCAGGAAAGGAAGGAGGGAAGAGAAGGAAAGGGAAGAGGGAAAGGAAGGTGAGAGGGAAGGGAAGGTTAGAGGGAAGGGAAGAGGGAAGAGAAGGGGGAAGAGGGAAGGGAATGGGGAAGAAGGAAGGGAACAGGGAAGGAAAAGGGGAAGGAAAGAATGAAAAGGAAAGAAAATAAAGAAAAGCAAGCAAGCAAGCTAGTAGAAGATGCTGGCATAAAAGCTTGTATTTCTAGGTAGAACAATAACTTGAGTCCAGGATTTCCAGGTTATAGCAAGCTATGGTTGCACCACTGTAGTTAAGCCTGGGAAGAGAGTAAAACCTTGTCTCTAAAAAACGAACATCTGAGTTGCAAGCTTTATGCTTATGAAGGGTCTTGACTCAATGTTCATGGCTGCTTGCTGAAGATCAGAATGGCTGTGGCAATTTCCCTTTTTTTTTTTTTTTTTCTGAGACAGAATCTCACTCTGTTGCCCAAGCTAGAATGCAGTGGGACAGAAACAACTCATTACAGTCTCTGCCTCCTAGGTTCCAGCAGTCCTCTAGCATTGGCCTCCTGAGTAGCTGGAACTAAAAGTGCATACCACTACAACGAGCTAATTTTTTAAATTTTTGTTTTCCAGAATGGCTTCAAACTCCTGGGTTCAAGTGATCCACCCACCTTTGCCATCCAAGGTACTGGAATTACAGGAAAGAGCACGGAATCCACTACAACAATTTCTTAAAATAAGACCACAATGTGGCCAAGCACATTGGCTCACACCTGTAATTCCAGCACTTTGGGAGGCCAAGGAGGACAGATCGCTTGAGGTCAGGAGTTCAAAACAGCTAAGACAACATGGCAAAACCCCATCTCTACAAATAATACAAAAATTAGCCAGGTGTGGTGGCGGGCACCTGTAATCTCAGCTACTCAGGAGGGTGAGGCAGGAGAATTACTTGAATGTGAGAAGCGGGGGTTGCAGTGAGCAAAGATTGCACCAATGCACTCCAGTCTGGGCAACAAGGTGAGAACCTGCCGTATACATACAAAAAAAAGACCACAATGAAGTTTCCCACATAGATTGACTCTTTCTTTCATGAAATATTTCTCTGTAGCATTCATGCCATTTGACAGCATTTTACCCACAGCAGAGCTTCTTTCTCTCTTTTTTGGTTGTTTTTTGGAGACAGAGGTCTTGCTGTCTCACTGTCACCCAGAAGTACACTGGCACAACCTTGGCTCACTGCAAACTTGCTTCCCAAATTCAAGTGATTACTGAACTTCAGTCTCCTGTGTAGCTAGGACTACAGGCATGCACCATCACACCCAGCTAATTTTTCTACTTTTAGTACAGACAGTGCTTCACCATATTGGCCAGGCTGGTCTCAAACTCCTGACCCTAGGCAATCCACCCACCTCGGCCTACCAAAGTGCTGTGATTACAGGTTGGCCTAGAGCTTCTTTCAAAAGTGGAGTCACTCCCCTCAAACATAGATACTACTTTATCAACTAGGTTCATGATATTCCAATGCATTTCTTGTCATTTCAACAATGTTCATGTCATTTTTACAAGGAGACTATACCTCAAGAAACCACATTTTTTGCTCATCTAAAAAATGCATTTCTTCATCTGTTAAAATATTATCATCAGCCAGGAGAGATGGCTCAAGCCTGTAATCCCAGCACTTTGGAAGGCTGAGGCGGTGGATAAGGAGGTTAGGAGTTCAAGACCAGCCTGCCCAACATGGCAAAACCCAGTCTCTACTAAAAATACAAATATTAGGCCGGGTGTGGTAGCTCATGCCTGTAATCCCAGCACTTTGGGAGGCCGAGGTGGGTGAATCACCTGAAGTGGGGAGTTCGAGACCAACCTGGCCAACATGGAGAAACCCCGTCTCTACTAAAAAATACAAAATTAGCCAGGCCTGGTGGCGCATGCCTGTAATCTCAGCTACTAAGGAGGCTGAGGCAGGAGAATCTCTTGAACCTGGGAGGTGGAGGTTGCAGTGAGCCGAGACTACACCACTGTACTCCAGCCTGGTCAACAAGAGCAAAATGCCATCTCAAAAAAATACAAAACTTAGCCACGCGTGGTGGTGTGCAACTGTATTCCCAGCTACTCGGGAGGCTCAGGCAGGAGAATCGCTTGAACCCCGGAGTCTTTAACAGTATGCCCTCTCACTTTTGCACAAGATAGAACACCTCTAAAAGGTTTAGGTTTTAAAAGATCCATTCTGAGTGCTTTTGTAAAACAGCCTTAGGCAGGAGAGGAGGTGGTAGGGAGATTTGCTCAGAAGGTTACTGCAATAACCCAGCTGAGATGTAATAGTGAAGAAAACCAATGTGGGATGGGTGGGCAGGGTGAGAATTAGGCAGTCAATGAAATTTGCTGACAGATTGCATATGTGTACTACAAAAAGAGAGAACTCAAATTACCACGCTAAGAAATTATGCCTTAAATACTGGAAAGATGGAGGTGCCATTCACTAAAAAAGCAGAAACTATGGGGAAACCAGGTTTCAGGAAGAAATATCTGAAATTTGGATTTAAACAAGTAGGAAATTCCAATTTCAAAACCTAGAAAAACTGATGAGGCCATTCTATATATGACTCTGGAATTCTGCGAAGATATCCCAGCTGGAGATACAAATTTGGGAGTCCTCAGGATCTAGATAAAAAATTACCAAGATAGACCAGGCACTGTGGCTCATGCCTGTAATCCCAGAACTTTGGGAGGCCGAGGCGGGTGGATCACGAGGTCAAGAGATCGAGACCATCCTAGCCAACATAGTGAAACCCCGTCTCTACTAAAAATACAAAAATTAGCTGGGCGTAGTGGCACGCACCTGTAGTCCCAGCTACTCGGGAGGCTGAGGCAGGAGAATTGCTTGAACCCGGGAAGCAGAGGTTGCAGTGAGCTGAGGTTGCGCCACTGCCCTCCAGCCTGGCGCCTGGTGACAGAGCAAGACTCTGTCTCAATGCTGGGCGCGGTGGCTCACGCCTGTAATCCCAGCACTTTGGGAGGCCAAGGCAGGTGGATCACAAGGTCAAGAGATCGAGACCATCCTGGTCAACATGGTGAAACCCCGTCTCTACTAAAAATACAAAAAATTAGCTGGGCATGGTGGCACGTGCCTGTAATCCCAGCTACTCAGGAGGCTGAGGCAGGAGAATTGCCTGAACCCAGGAGGCGGAGGTTGTGGTGAGCCGTGATCGTGCCATTGCACTTCAGCCTGGGTAACAAGAGCGAAACTCCGTCTCAAAAAAAAAAAACTCTGTCTCAAAAAAAAAAAAAAATTACCAAGATAGGCTGGCTCAGGACTGTAATCCCAGCACTTTGGGAGGCTGAGGCGAGCAGATCATGTGAGGTCAGGAGGTCAAGATCAACCTCGCCAACATGGTGAAACCTCGTCTCTACTAAAAATACAAAACTTAGCCAGGCATGTTGGTGGGTGCCTGTAATCCCAGCTACTCAGGAAGCTGAGGCAGGAGAATCGCTTGAACTCAGGAGGCGGAGGTTGCAGTGAGCTGGGACGTCCCACTGCACTCCAGCTTGGGTGACAGAGCGGGACTCTCTCAAAAAAAAAAAATATATATATATATACACACATATGTGTGTGTATATATATACACATATGTATATGTGTGTGTGTGTGTGTGTGTATATATATATATATATATATATATATATATATATATATATATATATATATAAAATCAAGATAGTGAGTATGGACAGAGAAAGACATCTGAGGACTAAGACCTGGGGAATAAAAATACATAAGGATCCTTTTTAAGCTCCACTGAATCACTTGACCAATAAACTCCTCAATTCTCTTCATATTCTTTTGTTTTGTTTTTTGAGACAGAGCTGCACACTGTCACCGAGGCTGGAGTGCAGTGGCGTGATCTTGGCTCACTGCAACCTCCCCCTCCCAGGTTCAAGGGTTCCTCCTGCCTAAGCCTCCCGAATAGCTGGGATTACAGGCATGCACCACCACATCCAGCTAATTTTTGTATTTTTAGTAGAGATGGGGTTTCACTAAGTTGGCCAGGCTGGTCTCAAACCCTGATCTCAGTTGATCCACCCGCCCTGGCCTCCCAAAGTGTGGGGATTATAGGCGTGAGCCACCGCTCCCGGCCTATTCTCTTCATATTCTCTACAGAGGAGGTAAAAGTGCAAAGTTCTTAGAACTATCTTAGCACTATGGTCTAATTAATCTATGGTCTAATCTAATCGTGCAGCAACATGGCAATACTCTTTAATGCAATACTCCCACTCTTGAGAATCTATCCTATGTAAATAATCCAAAAGAAGGAAAAAGACTAAAGGCTATAAACACATATTCACTGCTTTTTTTTTTTTCTTTTTTTTTGAGACGGAGTTTCGCTCGTTACCCAGGCTGGAGTGCAATGGCGCGATCTCGGCTCACCGCAACCTCCGCCTCCTGGGTTCAGGCAATTCTCCTGCCTCAGCCTCCTGAGTAGCTGGGATTACAGGCACGTGCCACCATGCCCAGCTAATTTTTTGTATTAGTAGAGACAGGGTTTCACCATGTTGACCAGGATGGTCTCGATCTCTTGACCTCGTGATCCACCCGCCTCCGCCTCCCAAAGTGCTGGGATTACAGGCTTGAGCCACTGCGCCCGGCCTTCACTGCATCTTTAACTGTAATAACAAAAGTGGAGTAATTGAAACTACAGAAGATATTTAAGCAAACTTAAAACAATTTGCTGATCTCTTAAGTAGTAATTTAAAACTTACTATGGGAAGCCAGAAAAATGCATTCCTAAGAAAAAGACACAAAACCTTTATATATGCTGGCCAGGCTTGATGCCAGGTGTTCAAGACCTGCCTGGGCAACACAGTGAAACTCCCCTCTCAAAAAAAAATTAAAAAATAAAAAATAAATAAAAGTCAGGTGTGGTGATACACAGCTGTAGTCCTAGCTACCTGGGAGACTGGGGCAGGAGGATCACTTAGGTCCAGGAGTTCAAGGCTACAGTGAGTTATGATCTTGACACTGCACTCCAGCCTGGGTAAAAGACCAAGATTCTGTCTCTTAAAAATATAAGATTCTTAAAAAATTAAAAATGCTATTATGGCTGGGCACAGTTGCTCAAGCCTATAATCCCAGCACTTTGGGAGGCCAAGGTGGGCAGATCAACTGAGGTCAGGAGTTCAAGATCAGTCTGACTAACATGGAGAAATCCCATCTCTACTAAAAATACAAATGATCTACAAGGGGCGTGGTGGTGCATGCCTGTACTCCTAGCTACATGGGAGATTGAGGCTGGAGAATCACTTGAAACCGAGAGGCAGAGGTTGCAGTGAGCCAAGACTGTGCCACTGCACTCCAGCCTGGGCAAGAGAGCCAGACTCTGTCTCAAAAAATCAAAAAGATGTGACCAAGAAGGAAGATAAAGGTGACCGAAAAAAGAAAACAAAAAAGGAATGTACAAATTGTACAGATTTTAACACTCTAGAGTTCTTTTTCCTTTTTATTTAAACATTTAGACTATATATAACTATATGTAAACAGGCCAGGTGCGGTGACTCACTCCTGTAATCCCAACACTTTGGGAGGCCAAGGTGGGTGGATCACCTGAGGTCAGGAGTTCGAGACCGGCCTGGCCAACATGGTGAAACCCCGCCTCTACTAAAAATATAAAAATTAGCCAGACATGGTGGTGCAATGCCTGTAATCCCAGCTACTCAGGAGGTTGAGGCAGGAGAATCGCTTGAACCCAGGAAGTGGAGGCTGCAGTGAGCCAAGACTGCATCACTACATTCCAGCCTCGGTGACAAAGTGAGATGCCATCTCAAAAAAATAAAAATAAATAAATAAATGTAAATACAGTTTAACATTTTAAACTTGCCAAACAAGTTTTTTTATTTTTCCTGATGCTTCTCTAGTCACATTAGGACACAGTGCTTTAATAATATGAAAGAACTTTACCAAGTGGATCACATGAGGTCAGGAGTTTGAGACCAGCCTTTAAGAGGCCGAGCCAGGCAGATCACTTGAGGCCAGGAGTCTGAGACCAGCCTGGCCAACATAGCAAAACCCTCTCTCTACTAAAAATACAAATAAATAAATAAATAAGGTCAGGCGTGATGACTCACACCTGTGATTACAGCACTTTGAGAAGCTGAGGAGGGTGGATCACGAGGTCAGGAGTTGGAGACAAGCCTGACCCTGAAACCCGCCTCTACTAAAAATACAAAAATTAGCCAGGTGCCTATAATCCTAGCTACTCAGGAGGCTGAGGCAGCAGAATCTCTTGAACCCAGGAGGAGGAGGTTGCAATGAGCCAAGATCGCACCACTGTACTCTAGGCCTGGGCAACAGAGCAAGGCTCCGTCTCAAAAAAGAAAAAAAAAAGGACTATAACCTAATACAGGGCATTAATAATGGTAATTACCTTACAATTATTATTATAATTCTTCTATAAGAACTGTAATTTCCCTTCCCAATCTCAATTCAAAATTACAAAGGAAATTTTCAAGTCCAGAATAAGATAAAGTAAAATACTACAATAAGCATATTTTACATATTACTGCAACCTCACTCAACACCACATAATCAAATAAATTTATTTCTACAATCTAACACATATGTGTATTTCTTTCTTTCTTTCTTTCTTTTTCTTTTTTTTTTTTTTTTTGGGAGATAGAGTTTTGCTCTGTTGCCAGGCTAGAGTGCAGTGGCACAATCTTGGCTCACTGCAATCTTCGACTACCTGGTTCAAGCGATTCTCCTGCCTCAGCCTCCCGAGTAGCTGGGATTACAGGCATGTGCCACCACACTCAGCTAATTTTTGTATTTTTAGTAGAGACAGGGTTTTCCCATGTTGGCCAGGATGGTCTCAATCTCCTGATCTTCTGATCCGCCTGCCTCGGCCTCCCAAAGGGCTGGGATTACAGGTGTGAGCCCCCGGCACCCAGCCACATTATGTGTATTTCTGTCAAAGCTCTTTTAACATTCATTTTATCACCTAAATCTCAAAAACAGCCAGGTGAGGTGGGCAGCACAAATTTTATTATCCTGAATTTACACATAAGGAAACAGGCTCACAGTGACCTTGCCAAAGGTCTAGGGCCTTCAGCAAAAAAGCAGAGATTAGAAGCCACCATCTTTTCACTCATGTACTCATATTGTATTGAACCAACCACAGAACAAAGAAGTGAACTAAATCCCATCAATCTTCTCTATCTGGTAAACTGAGTTAGAAGTTAGTCTGTTAATATTGGCTGAGAAGAAAAGGAGATCTAGAACCCAGCTAGGCAAATCTAGCAAGGAATGGTTACACAGATGATCTCTAGTAGTAGTATGATTTCGGCCTATAGCAATCAAAGGCAAACAACTAAATGTAACTGAGTAAAAGATAATTGTCAATGGGCATTTAAGAAATGCCTCTTGTGTGTCTTTTCTTCCTGGAAGTCCCCTATCTCTCACTAGAGAGACAGATGTTTTCCTTTCTTTCTTCTGCCTATTAAGCCTCCGCTCCTAAACTCCTCATGTGCGTCTGTGTCCTAAATTTTCCTGGTGTGAGATGACAAACCCTGGGTATTTACCCTAGACAATGTAGCCTCTTGATATTGGGGGCTCACTCAGGATACCAAGGTACAACATTCATCGAAATGTTGAGTAGTCTGGGCACAGTGGCTCACGCCTGTAAACCCAGCACTTTGGGAGACCAAGCTGGGTGGATCACTGAAGGTGAGGAGTTTCAGATCAGCCTGGCCAACATGGTGAACATGGTGAAACCCTGTCTCTACTAAAAATACAAAAAAATGTTCTGGGTGTGGTGGCACATGCCTGTAATTCCAGCTACTCTGGAGGCTGAGGCAGGAGAATCACTTGAATCCAGGAGGCAGAGGTTGCAATGAGCTGAGATTGCGCCACTGCACTCCAGCCTGGTGACAGAGCAAGACTCTATCTCAAAAAAAATAAAAAATAAATAAAAATAAAAATAAAAACAAAGGGCCAGGCACAGTCACTCATGCCTGTAATTCCAGCACTTTGGAATGCAGCGGCAGGCAGATCACGAGGTCAGGAGTTTGAGACCAGCTCCACCAACATAGAGAAACCCCGTTTCTACTAAAAATACAAAAAAAAAAAAAATTAGTTGGGCATGATGGTGGGCACCTGTAATCTCAGCTACTTGGGAGGCTGAGGCAGGAGAATCACTTGAACGCGGGAGGCAGAGGTTGCCGTGAGCTGAGATCGCACCACCTCACTCTAGCCCAGGTGACAGTGCGAGACTCCGTCTCAAAAAAAAAAAAAATTAGCTGGGCATGTTGGCAGGTGTCTGTAATCCCAGTTACTTAGGAGGCTGAGGCAGGAGAATCACTTAATTCCTGGAGGTGGAGAGTACAGTGAGCCCAGATCGCACCACTGCACCCCAGCCTGGGTGACAGAGCGAGCCTCAAAAAACTAAAAAATAAAAATGATATTAATTATACCTTAATAGACTAAAGAATAGAAATAACAATTTCTTTTTTTTTTTTTTTGAGACGGAGTCTTGCTCTGTCGCCAGGCTGGAGTATAGTGGCACAATCTCGGCTCACTGCAACCTCTGCCTCCTGGATTCAAGCGATTCTTCCGCCTCGCCTCCCGAGTAGCTGGGACCACAGGCACGTGCCACCACACCCAGCTAATTTTTGTATTTTTAGTAGAGAGGGGTTTTCACCATGTTGGCCAGGATGGTCTCGATCTCTTGACCTTGTGATCCACCCGCCTTGGCCTCCCAAAGTGCTGGGATTACAGGCGTAAGCTACTGCGCCCACCCTTAGAAATAACAATTTCTTAATAGCCCAAACATACCTGATTGTCCTCCTTCCCCATCTCCCACATATCGCACCAACTTATTTCTATCTCTAATAATGTATTTTATAATTATTCATTTATTTAATAAATTCTTCTGGGCTTTTCAAAATCCTTCTGTTGAAATTCCATCACAGAGGTAGTTTTCAAATTGTGTTCCTCTGAAACTGCTCACGAAAGCGCCTCATAGGCTACCCAAGAGGATGAGAAGAAAGCTGGCTGCTCCACACTCCAAATCAAACGCTCCATCTTTTATTCTATGTGTCAAGTGCATATAAATAAATATGCACTTAAAACTGCAATAAAACAAGTTTATTCTATTGTTTCATACTGGTGTTCTGTGTATTATTTCATTTGAAGCAAAAAAAAATTTTAAAACAAAACTAAGTCCAAGGTCCTAGGATGACAAATAAGGCCTTTCCTGATCTGACCACTACCCTAGGGAAAACTATGATCAAGTTACACCACATGATTTACACTTTGTAGTTCACATAAATCTTACACTATCACACCTCCATGCACTCGATCATACTTTTCAATCTAAGGCACGCTTCATTTTCCTATTTCACTAATAGCTACTTATACTTCACCATTCAGCTCAAAGAAGTATCTCCTGGGGTCTACTTTACACCTAGTTAAGGCTCTGGATCCCCCTGTGCATACCTCTTATTACTGCACTTGACACATTACACTGATATTAATGCCACACTCTAACAGTCTCAACAGCAGAGGCAATAATCTTATTTTCTATTCATTTTTTTGTCCTGTTCATGTTTTAAACTCCAGCACCTACTCAGTACTCAATAAAAATGTGTTAAATCTAACACTCTCAACAAAGCACTTTTTAATGTTCTTAAAAACAAACATTAAACAAAGATCATTTAAGCCCAGGAGGTTGAGGCTGCAGTGAGCTGTGATCACTCCACTGCATTCTAGCCTTGGTGACAAGGCAAGACCCTATCTCAACAACAACAAAACTTTTTAACTACAAATCTTTATAAATTTGTTTTTTTATTTCTAGGGATTTTTTAAAATCCTCATATATTTAAAACATGTCTATTAAAAAATTTTATTGCAGCCAGGTGTGGTGGCTCACATCTATAATCCAAGCACTTTGGAAGACCAAGGTGGGCAGATCATTTGAGGCCAAGAGTTTGAGGCCAGCCTGGCCAACATGATGAAACTCTGTCTCTACTAAAAATTAGACAGTTGTGGTAGCGCACACCTGCAGTCTCAGCTACTCAGGAGGTTGTAGCATGAGAAATGCTTGAACCAGAGGTTGCAGTGAGCTGAGACTGCTCCACTGCACTCCAGCTGGGGCAACAGAGCAAGATGCTGTCTCAAAAATAATAGTAAAAATTTAATGTAATTTTTTGCATTAACAAATATGCAAAAAATTAAGGAGAAAATGAAAACAGCTCTAAAATCTTAACCGAAATAAAGGTTTATTGGCCGGGCACAGTGGCTGAGGCCTATAATCCCAGTACTTTGGGAGGCTGAGGCAGTTGGATCATGAGGTCAGGAAATCAAGACCATCCTCAACACGGTGAAACCCCATCTCCACTTAAAAAAAAAAAAAAAAATGGTGGCGGGCGCCTGTAATCCCAGCTACTTAGGAGGCTGAGGCAGGAGAATCACTTGGACCCAGGAGGTGGAGGCTGCAGTGAGCTGAGATCGCACCAGTGCACTCCAGCCTGGGCAGCAGAGCAAGACTCCATCTCAGAAAAAAAAAAAATGAAAAGAAAAAAGAAATAAAGGTTTCTTTAAAAGGCAATTAGAGAGGGTTGGGAGAAGGATCTGGGCACTGGTTGGTATGAAGAGTTCCCACACATATAGGTTCTCACACATATAGATGTGAACATACAATCTAATACTGATTTTTTTTCTTTCAAAGACAGGGTGTAAATCTGTCACCCAAGCTCAAGTGATCCTTGTTGTTGTTGGGTTTTTTTTTGGAAAATGTGTCTCGCTCTGTCACCCAGACTGGAGGGGAGTGGTGCAATCTTGGCTCACTGAAACCTCTGCCTCCTAGGTTCAAGCGATTCTCCTGCCACAGACTCCCAAGTAGCTGGGATTACAGGCATGCACCACCACACCTGACTAATTTTTAGTAGGGGTTTTGCCATGTTGGCCAGACTGGTCTCGAACTCCTGACCTCAAGTGATCCACCTGCCTCAGCCTCCCAAAGTGCCAGGATTACAGGCGTAAGTCACTGCACCCGGCCCAAACCTTGTTTAAAGTTTGCCTTTCCCACTTTACTTAAGGATCCATGAGGGCAGACAAAACATCTATTCTGCTCATCACAGTATTCCCAGCTCTTAAAACACTGCACAACTACACTCCAACCTGGACAACAGAGACCCTGTCTCAAAAACAAAACAGAACAGTGCATAACACATAACCAATTAATAAATTAATAAGTAGAAAAAGTAATTTGTGACACCCGTAATCATAGTTCTTCCACACATAACAAAATCCTCATAAGAATTCTAGTAGCCAGTACTGTTTCCATTTACCACTGAAACATTCAAAATAAAAAGTTTCCGATTAATTACTGAGCTCAATTCTGACTGATCCCGAAGAAATGGATATCTGCCATGCTACTTTTTCAGAAAGTTGGACCTGGACTCTAGAAATTGGACCTGGACTCTGGACTACACCCTCAAGTGAAAGAATCCTAAGGCGTTTTGGCAAAATATAAAACAAAGTTGCTATAAGCTCTTCCAACACAATGTATCCCTTATAGGAATGAGCCTTTCTAGATTTTAACTGTACTAATAATCAGAAAAAATAATGACATAACCAGATTTTAAACATTTCCAGTAAATGTAGATCATATACTAATTATACAGTTGTAAACATTAATAGAACAATCATGGGGTTGGGTGTGATGAAGTGTGCCTGTAGTCCTACCTACTCAGGAAGCTGATGTTGGGAGGACTGCTTAAGCCCAGGAGTTCAGGGCTGCAGTAAGCTATGACTGTGCCACGGCACTCTAGCCTGGACCACAGAGCAAGACACTGTCTCTTAAAAAAAAGAAAAACGGCCAGGCTCGGTGGCTCACACCTGTAATTCCAGCACTTTGGGATTCAAGAATTGCTTGAACCTGGAAGCTGGAGGCTGCAGTGAGCCAAGATCACGCCACTGCACTCCAGACTGGGCAAAAAGTATGAAACTTCATCTCAAAAAAAAAAAAAGAAGAATCAAATACTTACACCTTAGATTTTAATACCTCAATTTCAAAACACTGAAGTCACTGAAATGTTTAGAATTTTTGCAATCAGTCCAGGTCCCAGGGCTCATGCCTGCAATCCCTTTGGGAAGTCAAGGTAGGTGGATTACTTGAGGTCAGGAGTTCAAGACCAGCCTGATCAACATGCTGAAACCCTGTCCCTACTAAAAATACAAAAATTAGCTGGGCGTGGTGGCGTGTGCCTGTAATCCCAGCTACTCAGGAGGCTGAGGCAGGAGAATCACTTGAACCCAGGAGGCAGAGGTTGCAGTGAGCCGAGATGGCACCACTACATAGATTCCAGCATGCGTGACAAGGCAAGACTCCATCTCAAAAAAAAAAAAAAAAAAAAAGAATTTTTGCAATCGAATGTTTATATCATAAACATGCTTTGTCATAAAATGGAAATAGGATGTATCTATCACTTGACATCTGAAGAGTATTTTATTAAGAAAACTTTACTCTTGATGTTACTATTTTCATACAAAGTATCATTTTCTATATGGCTTAAATGATATTACACTATTATAGTCAAAGCTATAATATTATTTGCTGGTGGCTCATGCCTGTAATCCCAACACTTTGGGAGGCTGAGGTGGGTGGACCATGAGGATCAGGAGTTCAAGACCAGCCTGGCCAACATGGTGAAACTCCATCTCTACTAAAAATACAAAAATCACGGTGGCAGGCACCTATAATCCTAGCTACTTGGGAAGCTGAGGCAGGAGAATCATTTGAACCCAGATGACAGAGGTTGCAGTGAGCCAAGATCGCACCACTGCACTCCAGCCTGGGTAAGAGAGTGCGACTATGTCTAAAAAAAAAAAATATATATATATATATATGTATATAAAAATTTGCTTTTCCAAAAATAACCTCTGAAGAAGACTTTCAAATACTTTTTTTTTTTGAGACAGGGTTTCTCAGGCTAACGTGCTGTGGCCCAATCACAGCTCACTGCAGTCTACATCTTTTTTTTTTTTTTTTTTTTGAGACGGAGTTTCGCTCGTTACCCAGGCTGGAGTGCAATGGCGCGATCTCGGCTCACCGCAACCTCCACCTCCTGGGTTCAGGCAATTCTCCTGCCTCAGCCTCCTGAGTAGCTGGGATTACAGGCACGCGCCACCATGCCCAGTTAATTTTTTGTATTAGTAGAGACGGGGTTTCACCATGTTGACCAGGATGGTCTCGATCTCTTGACCTTGTGATCCACCCGCCTCGGCCTCCCAAAGTGCTGGGATTACAGGCTTGAGCCACCGCGCCCGGCCTCACTGCAGCCTACATCTATTGAGCTCAAGTGATCCTCCCACCTTAGCCCCAACCCCAAAAAGCAGCTGGGACTAGTGACCTGCCACCAGCCTGGCTAATTTTTTTAATTTTTTTTTAAGAAATGAGGTTTGCCATATTGCCCAAGCTCATTTCAAACTCCTGGGTTAAAGCAGTCATCCCACACTGGCCTCCCCAAGTGCTGAGATTATAGGTGTGACCCATGTGCCCACTCAAAAAGACTGTCTGTAACATACATACATTCAAATTTTCCTCCTATTCACTGTTGAAATTACAGCAAATTAAGCATAACCTTTTGTGACCACATTTGTCCAAATCTTCTGTGAACACATTTGCCCAAAACTAAATCAACGATATAATAAATATAATGGCTTAAAAATCACATAAGGCCAGGCACGGTGGCTCATACCAGCACTTTGGTAGGCCAAGGTAGGCGGATCACCTGAGGTCAGGAGTTTGATAACAGCCTGGTCAACATGGTGAAACCCCATCTCTGCCAAAAATACAAAAAAAAAATTAGCTGGGGGTTGTAGTAGGCACCTGTAATCCCAGCTACTTGGGAGGCTGAGGCAGGAGAATCGCTTGAACCTGGGAGGCGGAGGTTGCAGTGAGCCGAGATCACACCATTGCACTGCAGCCTGGGTGACAAGAGCAAGACTCTGTGTCAAAAAAAAGAAAGTATTTTGGACAATGGTGCATTGATTATAGTAATTTTTTGCACTAATTCTGTCTCCAGCAAGAAATCCTTACTTTAAAAAAAAAACAAAACTCTAAAATATAACTTTAGATTTCTTCTCTTCAGGACAACCAAGAGATGATAAATGACTTAGATATTTGTTTATCTCACAGACCATTCATTTCTCCTAAAATATTTATTGCATACCTACTTAACCATAAACTGTATAGACCCCAATAATATATAATACAACACAATCCCAATTTAGTGAGGAAGTGAGGAATACAGGACACAAAAATAATCATAACATAAACAGTGTTACGAGGCCCTCGCAGTGGCTCATGCCTGTAATCCCAGCACTCTGGGAGGCCAAGCGGGGGCAGATCACTTGAGGTAAGGAGTTTAAGACCAGCCTAGTCAAGATGGCAAAACCAGTCTCTACTAAAAATACAAAAATTAGCTGGGCGTGGTGGCAGGTGCATGTAGTCCCAGCTACTTGGGAGGCTGAGGCAGGAGAATCACTTGAACCTGGGAGGCGGAGGTTGCAGTGAGCAGAGATCAAGCCACTGCACTCCAGCCTGGGGCCATAGAGCAAGACTCTGTCTCAAAAAAAAAAATGGTAAACACAGTTAACAGTATTATGAGAGCACTGAAGATCTTTCACCCTCTTTTCTGATGACCACGGAAGAGAATAAAAAGGAATGCTGACTAACAGGATAATGTGAATATGAAAATACCACTAAAACATCCTTCCCACTAATCAGAATAAGTTGTACTACTGTTAATTTAACCATGAAATTACAGTTTCATCCATTAAAACTAAAAATATTAGATACACTTATGAAACAATATTTTGGCAGTCACACTAGAACATGCATGAACAATTATTTTTCTCAGAATACCAATCAATAACCTGTGATAATCACACACATCAGTTAACTTTTTTCTGCATAAAAGCCAGATAATAAATATTTTAGATTCTGCAAGACATACACTCAAAATTACTCAATCCTCCCATCACAGCACAAAAGCAGCCACAGACAACATATGAGTGGCCATGTTCCAACAGAACTTCATATATAGTTACTGATGTTTTAATTTCATATAATTCTAACATGATACAAAAAAAAATTTTTTTTTGAGGCAAGGTCTCTTGCTCTGTTGCCCAGGCTAGAGTGCAAAGGCACAATCTCAGCTCACTGCAGCCTCAACACACCAGGCTCAAGTGATCCTCCCACCTGTTTTCCAAGTAGCTGGGACTACACAATGTGTGCCACCACACCCAGCTAATTAAAAAATTTTTTTTTGTAGGCACAGGGTCTTGCTATGTTGCCTAGACTGGTCTCCAAGTCCTGGGCTCAAGCCATCCTCCCATCTCAACCTCTCAAAGTGCTGGGATTACAGACATGAGCCACCACGCCTAGCCTCAATGATTTTGCCTCAATGAAAAACTATTGTTGGTTCATTAGTTGTACAAAAACAGCTGTTAGCCTGATTTGGACTGCAGGCTATTGTTTGCCAAATCCTATCATACATTATCACTAAGAAGTCATTTCTACATATTACATGATGAAAACCATTCATGTTACTTCAAAATCTCACTTAGAAGCTATTATCTACTAGTGTTATTTATTCACCAGATTCAGTCTTTATTTCATTTTACCTGATAGAAGCATGAAGGCCTAAGCACAACTGTCTTTGAAGAAATAATTTTAAGACTGAGATTAAAAAAAAAAAAGACAATTCTTAAAAATAAACTCCAAAAGTGTCTCTAACTCCCACCTCAAGAAATTCTCACACCTTGGCCTCCCAAAGTGCTAGGTTTACAGGTATGAATCACTATATCCAGGATCCAAAAATATTTTTAGCAAAGGTTGCCACAGTCAAAAGTATCTACAGTGACATCAGAGGAAATGGAGTTGTCATGAACTTCAAGGGCCAGTATCTCCCCAAAACAGTCAATAAGTGGGAAAAACTATCACGAGCAATTATTTGAACTAAGGAAACCCCTCAAAGGTTTATAGAAAAGACTTAAGAAAGAAGGGGTAGACTTCCTTGAAGAGGTAAGTACGAAATTACCATGTGACCCAGCTGCTAGGCATATACCAAAAAGAACTGAAAGCAGGGACTCAAACAGATATGTGCACACCCATATTCATAGCAACATTATTCACATTATCGAAAAGGTGAATTCAACCCAAATGTCCATCACAGAGGGATAGATAATATGAAGTGTTATTATTTACATGATGGAAGATTATTCAACCATGACATGAAGTCCTGATACATACTCCAACATGCAAAAACCTGAAAGCATTATGCTAAGTGAAATACACCAGACACAAATGGACAAATATTGTATGACTCCACTTATATGAACTACCTAGGAAAGGCAAATTCACAGAAACCTCAAATAGTTACTATGAAATGGCCAAAATAGACGAAGAGAGGAACGGAGGGTCATTCAATATGTAAAAAGTTGTTTGGGATGATGACCGTCAACTGATGAATGGTAACAAAATGTGAAATATCCATACAATGAAGTATTATGTGGCCAAAAAAAGGGATGAAGTACTGATACATGCTAAAATGGGGATAAACCTAGAAAAACATCATGCTAATAGAAAAAACCAGTCACAAAAGTCTACACATTATGTAATTCCATTCGCATGAGTCTCAAATAGATCTAGAGACAGGAAATGGTTTAATGGTTACTTAGGGATGGGGAAGTTGAGGTGTAGGAGGATGGTAACTAAAGGGTACAAGGTTTCCTTTTTTTTTAAAACACAGTAAATTATCAAGCAAGAAGGTTTCATTTTGAAGTGATAAAAATGTATTAAAATTGGCCCCACTTTATGTTAAGTAAAATAAGCCAGATATAAAGAGATAAATATTATATGGTACCATTTATATTAATTACCTAAAATAAAATAGGCAAATTCAAAGGGAGAGAAAGAATCCAGGTTACCAAGGAGTAGAAATAGGGAGCTATTTGGAATTACTGTTTAATTAATAGTTTATGTTGGAGATGTTGAAACACTTTGGTATAGATAATGATGATTATATAACACTGTGAATATATGTAATGCACTGAACTGTATACTTACAAATGGATAATACACTTTCCAAAAAATAAAAAGAAAATGAAGTCAGCTGGGCACAGTGGCTCATGGCTGTAATCCTAGCACTTTGGAAGGACAAGGCAGGCAGATTGCCTGAGCTCAGGAGTTCGAGACCAGCCTGGGCAGCATGGTGAAACGCCATCTCTACTAAAACACAAAAAGAAAAATTAGCCAAGAGGGACGGCACACGCCTGTAGTCCCAGCTACTCCAGAGGTTGATGCAGGAGAATTACTTGAAACCTGGGAGGTTGCAATGAGCCAAGATCATGCCACTGCACTCCAGCCTGGGAGACAGAGCGAGACTCCACCTCTAACAAAGTAAATAAAGTCATGCACACTTTACAAAAACAAAAAGGGTACTGACCCCAATCAAAAAAAGAAAAAATCAATTATACCCCGCAATAATATAAAAAGCAAAATAACACATGATCACCTCAACAGACAGAAAAGACATTTTAAAAATCCAACACCCTTTCATGATAAAAACACTAAGCAAACTATTAGGCTGGTATAAAAGTAACTGCAGTTTTTGCATTGTTGGAATTTGCCATTTGATATTTGAATACATTCTTAAATAAATGTGGTTATATGTCATTTTAATGGGCACTTCTTGCTTTATGTTATTTTCGCTAAAGACTTATTCCTTGCTTTTTATTTTATGTTTATTTCACACTATGGAAATGATGTTAGACAAAAAGCAAATTTGAGCAATTTCTTATTCAGGTTCAATATGGGTCATAAAGCAGTGGAGACAATTCACAACATCAACGACACGTTTGGCCTAGGAACTTCAAATGTATAGTGCAGTGGGGGTTCAAGAACTTCTGCGAAGCGGGTGAGAGCCTTGAAGATGAGGAGAGTAGTGGGCGGCCATGGGAAGTTGACAACAACCAACTGAGAGCAATCATCGAAGCTGATCCTCTTACAACTTACCCAAGTTGTCGAAGAGCTCAACGTCGACCATTCTACGGTCGTTCAGCATTTGAAGCAAATTGGAAAAGTGAAAAAGCTCAATAAGTGGGTGCACCTCATGAGCTCAGCAAAATTTTTTTTTAAAAATCGTCGTTCTTAACTGTCTTCTCCTCTTATTCTACACATTAACAATCAACCATTTCTTAATCGACTGTGGTATGCAAGGAAAAGTGGATTTTATCCAACAACCAGCAACCAATAGCTCAGTGGTTGGACTAAGAAGCAGCTCCAAAGCACTTCCCAAACCAAACTTGCACCAAAAAAAGATCATGGCCACTGCTTGGTGGTCTGCTGCTGGTCTGATCCACTACAGCTTTCTAAATCCTGGCAATATCATTACATCTGAAAAGTGTGCTCAGCAAATCATGAGATGCAAGGAAAACTGCAATGCCTACAGCTGGCATTCGTCAACTAAAAGGGCCCAATTATTCATGACAATGCCCGACTACACATTACACAACCAATGCTTCAAAAGTTGAGCAAATTGAGCTAAGAAGTTTTGCCTCATCTGCCGTATTCACCTGACCTCTCCCCAACTAACTACCGCTTCTTCAAGAATCTCAACTACTTTTTGCAGGAAAAACGCTTCTACGACCTAGCAAGATGCAGAAAATGTTTTCCTAGAGTCATCGAATCCTGAAGCATGGATTTTTATGCTGTAGGTATAAATAAACTGGCCAGGCACGGTGGCTCACGATTACAATCCCAGCACTTTTGGGAGGCCAAGGCAGGTGGATCACCTGAGGTCAGGAGTTCAAAACCAGCCAGACCAACATGGTGAAACCCCATCTCTACTAAAAATACAAAATTAGCTGGGTGTGATGGTAGGCACCTATAATCTCAGCTACCCAGGAGGCTGAGGCAGGAGAGTCACTTGAACCTGGGAGGCAGAAGTTGCAGTGAGCCAAGATCTCGCCATTGTAACCCAGTCTGGGCAACAGCGTGAGACTCCATCTCAAAAAAAAAAAAAAAGCAATGCACAATCCAAAAAGGAAACTGAGCAAAAAAATTCCACTTACAACAGCATCCAAAAGACAGACACACAGATAGATGCTCCTCAAATTACAATAGGGCTAAGTCCCAACAAACTCATCATTAAGTCAAAAATACCGTAAGTTGAAAACGCATTTAATACTCCAGTAAATTCTATAATAAAGTTAAAAAATCATTAAGTAAAACCATGGGAATGAACAATTGTTTGTACCTATGAATAAATTTAACCTAGGTGGTGAAAAGTCTTATACAGTGAAAATTACAAAACATTGTTGAAAGGAAATTAAAGACCTAAAGAAATGGGAAGAGGCCAGGTGCACTGGCTCACACCTGTAATCCCAGCACTTTGGGAGGCCGAGGTGGGCGGATCGCGAGGTCAGGAGTTCGAGAACAGGCTGGCCAAAATAGTGTAACCCCATCTCTACCAAAAATACAAAAAATTAACCGGGTGTAGTGGCTAAATCCCAGTTACTTGGGAAGCTGAGGCAGGAGAATCACTTGAACCCAGGAGACAGAGGCTGCAGTGAGCCGAGACTGGGCCATTGCACTCCAGCCCAGGGAACAGTGTGAAACTCTGTCTCAAAAAAAAAAAAAAAAAAAAAAAAAAAAAAAAAAAAAAAGAAAGAAAGAAAAGAAAGAAATGGGAAGACATCCCAAGCTCATTTTACTTAAAATTTTTAATACTGTGTTGTTAAAATGGCAATACTCCCTAAAATGGTTTGCAGATTCAGTGGAATCCTTATGAAAATTCTAATGGCCTATTTAAAGAAATTAAAAGCTAATCTCGAATTTATATGGAACTGTATGCATGAGGTCCTAGGTTCATCCAATACTGGACACCTCCACCAAAAAGTAAAAATCACATTAAACGACAGAAAGCCTGAATAGCCAAAACAATAGAGATGCTCTTCAACTCACAATGGGGTTACATCCCGATTACCCCATCATGAGTCAAAAATATAGTAAGTCAAACCATTGTTAACTGCAGATGCTCAACTTACTTTGCGGTTACACCCAGATAAGCCTATCATGAAGTTAAAAAATTCTAAGTAGAACCATTGTAAATCAGGGACCATCTGTATTGGAAAACAACATAAGATTGAAGAACTCACAGAAGCAGAATTCAGCTACAGTAACGAAAACAGTGCTACTAGTAGCCTAAGAGTAGAAATACAGACCAATGGAATGAAATTGAAAAATTCAGAAATAAAGCCTCACAAATACATTCAATAATTTTTTTTTTTTGAGACAGAGTTTTGCTCTTGTTCCCCAGGCTGGAGTGCAATGGTGCAATCTCGGTTCACCACAACTTCCACCTTCCGGGTTCAAGCAATTCTTCTGCCTTGGCCTCCCAAGTAGCTGGAATTAGAGGCATGCACCACCACGCCCGGCTAATTTTGTATTTTTAGTACAGATGAGGTTTCTCCATGTTGGTCAGGTGCCCAGCCATATTCAATAAATTTTTGACAAGGAAAAAACAATAGTCAATGGAAAAAGAACAGTCTTTTGAAAGGAATGTTTAAAAATTAGTCTATTTTGAATTCAATGGAAAAAGAGTAATAGTCTCTTCAACATACGGTACTGAGAAAACTAGATTACCTAATAAACTTTGGCTTATACCTCATTCAATATACATAAAAACTAACTCAAAGCTGGGTGCAGTGGCTCACACCTGTAATCCCAGCACTTTGGAAGATCGAGGTGGGCAGATTACTTGAGGTCAGGTGTTTGAGACCAGCCTGGCCAAAATGGTAAAACCCCATTTGTTTACTAAAAATAAACAAAACAATTAGCTGGATGTGGTGGCATGTGACTGCAATCCCAGCTACTCAGAAGGCTGAGGCAAGAGAATTGCTTGAACCCAGGAGGCGGCAGTGTCAGCAAGCCAAGATCACACCACTGCCCTCCAGCCTGGGAAACAGAACGAGACCCCATCTCAAAAAAAAAAGTAACTCAAAATGTTTCAATGGCCTAAACATAAAAGTTAAAACTACAAAACTTTTATAAGAAAACTTAGGGATAAGTGTTCATAACTTCAGATCTGGCAAAAGATTCAGAGACTGAACAACAAAACTATGAGCAACAACAACAAAAAAATAGATGAAGTTAGAATCCCCTCCGCAAAAAAAACTAAAACTTTTTTTTTTGAGACAGCATCTCAGTCTGTTACCCAGGCTAGAGTTCAGTGGCATAATTTTCACTCACTGCAGCTTCTGGTCCCAGATTCAAGCGATCCTCCTGTCATAGCCTCCTCTCTAGTAGTTCAGACTACAGGTGCATGCCATGTATTTTTTGTAGAGACATGGTTTTGCCATGTTGCCTAGGGTGGTCTTGAACCCCTGAGCTTAAGAGATCCACCCACCTTGGCCTTTCAAAGTGCTGGGATTATAGGAATGAGCCACCATGCCCAGCCCTAAAACTAAAACTTTTTAAATGAAAGAAAATTATCAAGAATGTGGGCTGGGAGCAGTGGATCATGCCCATAATCCCACCACTTCAGGAGGCCAAGGCTAGAAGATTGCTTGAATACGAGTTCCAGCCTGGGCTATACAGTGGGAGCCTATCACTATAACAACAACAACAACGATTTGCCAGGCATGTTGGTGCATACCTGTAGTCCTAGCTACTTGGGAGGCTGAGGTGGGAGGGAAGGATTGCTTCACCCCAGGGAAGTCGAGGCTGCAGTGAGTTATGATCACACCACTATAATCCAGCCTGGGCAACAGAATAGGACTTTGTCTCAGAAAGAAAAAGAATGTGAAAGAGCCTACATAAACAGAATGGGGAAAAAAAATTTGCAAATCATATCTCTATTTAAGGATTTAATATCCACAATATATAAAGAACTCACAATTTTTGAAAAAGGCAAATCCAATTTTAAAGTAGGCTAAGGAATGGGCAGAGTGGCTCACTTTGGGAGGCCAAGACAAGCAGAACACTTGAGCTCAATCAGGAGTTCGAGACCAGTCTGGCCAACATGGTGAAACCCCTTCTCTACTAAAAACACAAAAATTAGCAGGGTGTGGTGGCAGGCCTCTGTAATCCCAGCTACAGAAGGTGAGGCAGAAGAATCACCTGAACCTGGGAGGCAGAGGTTGTAGTGAGCTGTGATCCTCCCACTGCACTCCAGTCTGGGTAACAGAACAAGACCCTGTCTCAAAATAAATAAGTAAGATAAAATAAAATTGTTACAATGGTGAATTTTAACTTAGTTAATTTTAAAATTTGTATATTTTATTTTTTGTAGAGACAAGGTCTCCCTATGTTGAGCAGGCTGGTCTCAAACTTCTGAGTTCAAGTGATCCTCCTGTCTTGGTCTCCCAAAGTGCTGGAATTATAGGTGTGAGCCACTACAATCAGCCTTAAGTTATTTAAATTTTACCTCCTTTTTTTTTAATGAGATGGGAGTTTTGCCCATCACCCAGGCTTGAATGCAACAGCACAATCTCAGCTCACTGCAACCTCCATCTCCTGGATTCAAGAGATTCTCCTGCCTCATCTTCCCAAGTAGCTGGGATTATAGGCACCCACCACCATGCTCAGCTGATTGTATTTTCAGTAGAGACAGGGTTTCACCATGTTGCCCAGGCAAGTCTTGAACTCCTGACCTCAGGTGATCCACCTGCCTGGGCCAGGCTGTTTTATCTCAAAATTTTAAAAGTGGCTACCTTCCCAAGATAAAACTATTTTTTGAATGAAGCATTCATCTCCAGTATAATAAAAGGAAAGAACATTTTATTACTTCATAGTTATACTTACAATTTGATTGTTAATAAATGGCTACAACTCAGAAGTCAGACAAAGAAATAAATCCTCATACTAGAAAAAAGTTACATTTTCTGGCTGGGTGTGATGGCTCAAGCCTGTAATCCCAGCACTTTGGGAAGCTGAGGCAGGCAGATCATGAGGTCAGGAGTTCAAGACCAGCCTGGCCAAAGTGGTGAAACCTTGTCTCTACTAAAAATACAAAAATTAGCCGGGCTTGGTGATGGGTGCCTGTAATCCCAGCTACTCAGGAGTCTGAGATTGCAGTGAGCCGAGACCAAGTCATTGCACTCCAGCCTGGGTGACAGAACAAGACTCTGTCTCAAAAAAAGAGTTATATTTTCCTGTGAGGTACAGGATGGGATAGATTTGCAGATGACATCTGCCTTTCTATTCATATTTTTGGGCCAAATTTATATGCAGACCACAAATACAAGTAATCAAATTCCTATCTCTCATCAGAGCGAGACCATTATCTCACAAACAAATAAAATTCCTACCTCTCATTTTAACCTTCCATTTACAAAAAGACAAGAATCCACCAAAAATATATTATGTAGTTAAGTTTTCTTAGTACTTTGTAACAGGAGAGGCAGCCTAACAGAAAGTAAATGCTCTGAAAGCTGATGGTCTTAGTTGGAATACCAGCACCATCACTTGGGCAAACAATTAAATCTCTCTAAGCTTCAATTTCTTAATGTGTAAACCTGAAATAATGGCTGTGTCTAGCAACTTAGGTATGGTTCTTCTGAGGATTAAATGAAATAATACTTATTAAGTGCTTAGTTAGTACAGACCCTGGCTGCCTGGCATGTGGCACTGAATATGTTAACTATGAGAAATAAGGATAGCAGCAAATATCTACCATGTGCCAAGTACTATACTAGGAATTAATTTTCAAAACACCTTATATATTAAAAACTAAGGTTGAAAGGTTCCTTGTCTAAGGCAAGCACAGGACTCAAGTATGGTCTCAAATGGAAGCCTGTCCAACTTCAACTCCAAAGCCTACATTCTTTCTACTATCCCAAGCTGCCTTTCTATATAAGACATTTCATTCATGTTTATCACTTTTGGCATTATTTGTCAATGGAGGGGGAAGTTAACTAATTATTTCACATTTACTTTTGAAGGCCAGCAGTAATCCTAGCAGCTCGAGACCAATCTGGGTAACATAGGGAGACCCTGTCTCTACAAAAAAATTTTTAAAAGTTAGCCGGGTACGACCGAGCATAGTGGCTCATGCCTGTAATCCCAGCACACTGGGAGGCCAAGGCAGGTGGATCACTTGAGCTCAGGAATTCTAGACCAGCCTGGGCAACATGGAAAAACTCCATCTCTACAAAAAATCAAAACTTAGACAGGTGAGGTGATGCCTGTGCCTAGAGGCTGAGGTGGAGGACTGCTTGAGTCCAGGAGGTAGCGAACTGAGATTGCACCACTGCACTCCAGCCTGCATGACAGAGTGAAATCCAGTCTCAAACACACACACACACACACATACACACACACACACGCGCGCGCACACTATAAAACTATAATGGGCAAGACAAGGTAACTCACACCTGTAATCTTAGCACTTTGGAAGGCCAAGGCAGGCAAATTGCTTCAGCTCAGAAGTTTGAGACCAGCCTGGCAAACAGGACAAAACTCTATCTCCACTAAAAATACAAAAATTAGCCAGGCGTGGTGGCACACACCTGTGGTTCTGGCTCCTCAGGAGGCAGAGATGAGAGGATCGCTTGAGCCTGGGACACAGTGGTTGCAGTGAACCAAGATCCTGCCACTGAACTGCAGCCTGGGTGACAGAATGAGACCCCAATCTCAAAAATAACCCATAATGACTTCCAGCCTGGTCAATGTTAACAAATTCCCAGTAAAAAATGGGAAAGACCCGATGAGATTTTTCAATTAGATTTTTTTTGGTTTTTTTTGAGATGGAGTGTCTCTCGCCCAGGCTAGCATGCAGTGGCGTGATCTCAGCTCACTGCAACCTCTGCCTCCCGGGTTCAAGCAATTCTCTGCCTCAGCCTCTCAAGTAGCTGGGACTAAAGGTGTGAGCCACCATACCCAGCTAATTTTTTGTATTTTTAGTAGAGATAAGGTTTCCCCATGTTTGCCAGGCTAGTCTCAAACTCTGGACCTCAGATGATCTGCCCACCTGAGTCTCCCAAGGTGCTCAAATTACAGGCGTGATATACCGCGCCTGGCCTCAATTAGATTTAATCTGTGATTTTTCCCACTAAGTAGCAGCCAAAATTAAGAAACAGAAACAAGGACCTGGAACACTGGCTCACACCTGTTATCTCAGCACTTTGGGAGGCTGAGACAGGTAGATCTGTTGAGGCCAGGAATTCGAGACTAGCCTGACCAACATAGTAAAACCCCATCTCTACTAAAAATGCAAATATTAGCCAGGAGCGGTGGTGCGCACCTGCAGTCCCAGCTACTCAGGAGGCTAAGGAAGGAGAATCACTTGAACCCAGGAGGCAGAGGTTGCAAGTGCACCAAGATCGTACCATGGCACTCCAGGCTGTACTCTATCTCAAAAAGAAAAGAAAGGAAAACAGAAAAGAAAAAAGAAAAGGAAAAGGAAAAGAAAAGAAACAGAAAACAGCTTTGTAAATACAAAACCTAATGTTCACAGGAAAAATTCAGGTAGAAAAAAATACAATTTCAATCGTTACACAAAAGTAGAGGCCTAGATGGAAGGACTGCTTGAGCCCAGGAGTTTGAGACCCAGCCTGAGCAAAATAGTTACACCCTGTCACTATTTAGAAACAAAATATTAGGCTGGGCGCGGTGGCTTACACCGGTAATCCCAGCACTTTGGGAGGCCGAGGCGGGTGGATCACCTGAGGTCAGGAGTTCGTGACTAGTCTGGCAAACATGGTGAAACTCTGTCTCTAAAAATTAAAATTTTTTTTTAATTTAAAAAAAGAAAGGCCGGGCATGGTGGCTCACACCTATAATCCCAGCACTTTGGGAGGCCGAGGCGGGTGGATCATGAGGTCAAGAGATCGAGACCATCCTGGTCAACAAGGTGAAACCCCGTCTCTACTAAAAATACAAAAATTAGCTGGGCATGGTGGCGCGTGCCTGTAGTCCCAGTTACTCGGGAGGCTGAGGCAGGAGAATTGCCTGAACCCAGGAGGCGGAGGTTGCAGTGAGCCAAGATCGCGCCATTGCACTCCAGCCCATGTAACAAGAGTGAAACTCCGTCTCAAAAAAAAACAAACAAAAAAAAGAAACAAAATATTAATTAAAAAAAATAAGAGAATATGGGGAAAGGTTTATACTTTGCCTACCCCTCCAATGTCATCCCTTCCTGCCCCACCCTGCCAGCCTCATCGTGCCACACTGAATTTTTTTAGGGGGAACAGAGTCTTGTTCTGTCGCCCAGGCTGGAGGGCAATCTTGGCTGACTGCAACCTCCGCCTCCTGGGTTCAGGCAATTCTCTTGCCACAGCCTCCTAAGTAGCTGAAATTACAGACATGCACCATCATGCCTGGCTAATTTTTTTGTATTTTTAGTAGAGATGGGGTTTCACCATATTGGCCAGGCTGGTCTCAAACTCCCGACCTTGTGATCTGCCCACCTCGGCCTCCCAAAGTGCTGGGATTTGGAGGTGTGAGCCACTGCTCCTGGCCGGTTCTGAATGTTTTTTTTTTTTTTTGAGACAGTGTCTCACTCTGTCACCCCGGTTGGAGTGCAGTGGCATAATCATAGCTCACTGAAGCGTTGAACTCCTGAGCTCAAGTGATCTTCCCACCTCAATCAACCTCCCAAGTAGCTGGGACCACAGGCACATGCAACTCCACCCAGCTAATTTTTTTTTTTTTTGGTAGAGGCCGGACCTCCCTATGTTCCCTATGCTTGTCTCAAACTACTGGGCACAAGCAATCTTCCCATCTCAGTCTCCTAAAGTGCTGGAATTACAGGCATCAGCCACTATGTCTGGCCCATACTCAACTTTTTATTCTCCCAAAGCAGCAGCTATTTCAGTCCTTACAATCCTGTATCATGCTCCTCTCAACCAAGCATATGTTGCCCCGCCTCAGGTACAATGATATTCCTATCTTACCAGTGCCTGGGACATAGTGGGTAACTCAAAAAAATAACTGAGGCCGGGCATGGTGGCTCATGCCTGTAATCCAAGCACTTTGGAGGCCAAGGCAGGTGGATCACCTGAGGTCGGGAGTTCAAGACCAGCCTGACCAACAAGGTGAAATCCCGTCTTTTAAAAAAAAAAACAACTGAATGACAAACAGATAAATGAATGGACTGTCCCAGTTAACGGTAGCAATTTTCAAAATGCTAAATTACAAAAAAAGTCCCTGATAAAATCTCTTTTAATTGAGAACTTAAGAAGTAACTGCAGGCCAGGCATGGTGGCTCATCCCTGTAATCCCAGCATTTTGGGAGGCTGAGGAAGGCAGGTCACCTGAGGTCAGGAGTTCAAGACCAGCTTGGCCAACACGGTGAAATCCCAACTCTACTAAAAATGCAAAAAATCAGCTAGGAGTGGTTGCACGTGCCTGTAATCCCAGCTATTCGGGAGGCTGAGGCAGAAGAGTCACTTGAATTGAAAGTGGAGGTTTCAGCGAGCCTAGAGCGTGGATTCCAGCTTAAGCAACAAAGTGTGACTCTCTCTCAAAAACAAAAATCAAAATCAAAAGAAAAGAAATTTTAAAAAAAAAAATCACAAAAAAAAATGAAGTAAAGCTTATTCAAGGGTAATCCTGAAGATAGTATTACCCGGATATCAATAACAGACAAAGGCATCACAAAAAAACTGCAGACTTTCCCGGGCATGGTGGCTCACGCCTGTAATCCCAGCACTTGGGAAGACAGAGGCGGGCACATCACCTGAGGTTAGGAGTTCGAGATAAGCCTAGCCAACATGGTGAAACTCTGTCTCTACAACTCTACAAAAACAAAAAAAATATTCAGGCATGGTGGTACACGCCTATGCTCCCAGGTATTCAGGAGGCTGAGGCAGGAGAACTGCGTGAGCCAGGGAGGCAGAGGTTGCAATAAGCTAAGATTACACCACTGCATTCCAGCCTGGGCCATAGAGCAAGACGCTATCTCAAAAACAAACAAACAAACAAACAAACAAACAAAAAACCTTCAGACTTAGACCAGACGGTGGCTCACACATGTAATCTCAGCACTTTGGAAGGCTGAGGTGGACAGATCACCTGAGATCAGGAGTTCGAGACCAGCCTGGCCAACACAGCAAAATTCCGTCACTACTAAAAATACAAAAATTAGCCAGGTGTGGTGGCACACACCTGTAATCCTAGCTACTTGAGAGGCTGAGGCACCAAAATCGCTTGAACTGGGGAGACAGAGGTTGCAGTGAGCCAAGATCCTGCTACCACACTCTCCAGCCTGGGTAACCGAGGGAAACTCTGTCTCAAAAACAAAACAAAACAAAAAACAAAAACAGTAAAGAAAAAGGGAAAAAAAGAAAACTGCAGACTTAATTAATCCTTCATGAATTAAGACAAAAAATCCTCAAGAAAATAATGGCAAGCCAAAGCTGAACGAGGTGGCTCATACCTGTAATCCTGGCACTTTGGGAGGCCGAGGCAGATGGATCACCAGAGATCGGGAGTTCGAGACCAGCATGACCAACATAGCGAAACCCCGCCTCGACAAAAAAATTAAAAAATTAGCCAGGCATGGTGGCGAGCACCTATAATCCCAGCTACTTGGGAGGCTGAGGCAGGAGAATTGCTTGAACCCGGGAGCCAAAGGTTGCAGTAAGCCAAGATAGGACCACTGCACTCCTGCCTGGGTGACAGAGTGAGACTCCATCTCAAAAAATATATGTACATTATGCACTAAAAACTATAAAAAACTTTACAAAGGGCCGGGCGCGGTGGCTCAAGCCTGTAATCCCAGCACTTTGGGAGGCCGAGGCGGGTGGATCACAAGGTCAAGAGATCGAGACCATCCTGGTCAACATGGTGAAACCCCGTCTCTACTAATACAAAAAATTAGCTGGGCATGGTGGCGCGTGCCTGTAATCCCAGCTACTCAGGAGGCTGAGGCAGGAGAATTGCCTGAACCCAGGAGGCGGAGGTTGCGGTGAGCCGAGATCGCGCCATTGCACTCCAGCCTGGGTAACGAGCGAAACTCCGTCTCAAAAAAAAAAAAAAAAAAAAACTTTACAAAGATATTAAAGACCCAAAGGTTGGGTACAAATAATTCTGGGTTTTGCCATTACTTTCTTATTTATTTAGATGAAGCCTCACTCCATCATCTAGCCTGCAGTACAGTGGTGTAATCTTGACTCACTGCAGCCTCCGCTTCCTGGGCTCAAGTGATCCTACAACCTTAGTCTCCCTAGTAGCTAGGATTACAGGCTAAAATTAAAATGACAATAACAAATGTTGATGAGAATATTAAGAAATTAGAACCCACAGCCGGGTGTGGTGGCTTATGCCTGTAATCCCAGCACTTTGGGAGGCTGAGGCGGGTGGATCACTTGAGGTCAGGAGTTCAAGACCAGCCTGGCTAACACGGTGAAACCCTGCCAGTACTAAAAATACAAAAATTAGCTGAGCGTGGTGGCGGGCATCTGTAGTCCAGGCTACTCGAGAGGCTAAGGCAGGAGAATTGCTTGAACCTGAGAGGCAGAGGTTAGAGTGAGCCAAGATCGTGCCACTGCACTCCAGCCTGGGCTATGGAGAGAAACTCTCCGTTCTCAAAAAAAAAAAAAAAGAAAAGAAAGAAATTAGAACCCACATAGGCTGCAATAGGACTGTAAAACAGTACAGCCACTATGTAAAACAGTCTGGCAGTTCCTCAAAATGCTAAATACAGAATGACCATGTGACCCAACAATACCACTTCTAAGTATTTTCCCAAGAGAACTGAAAACATATATTTACACTAAAACTTTAATACAAATGTTCACAATAGCATTGCCTGTAATAGCCACAAAGTGGAACAAACAAAATGTCCATCAAGTGGAAGAGATAAACAAAAAATAGTTATCAATATAATGCAATATTCAGCAGTACAATGGATTCAAGTATGCATACATACTACAACATGAATGAGCCTGAAAACATTATGCTAAGTTAAAGAAGTCAGACATGAAAGGCCACAAATTATACAACTGTATTTATACGAAATGCCTAGAATAGGGAAGTCCATAGAGACATAAACTAGATTAGTGATTGTGATGGGCTAGAGGAGACTGAATGGGAAATGACTGCTGGAAATGGATTTACTTCTGGGGTGATGAAATGCTCTGGAATTAAACAGTTGTAACAGTTGTTCAAATCTGTACCCTTTAACAGGGTGAATTTTATTTACTTTTTCTTTTTGAGATGCAGTTTCACCCCATAGCCCAGGGCTGGAGTCCAGACTCAGCCTCCTGAGTAGGTGGGATTAAAGGTGTGTGCCACCACGCCTGGCTAATTTTTTTTTTTTTTAACATGGAGTCTCACTCTGTTCAAGCAATTCTCCTACCTCAAGTAGCTAGAATTACAGGTGTGCACCACCACACCCAGCTAATTTTGGTATTTTTAGTAGAGATGAGGTTTCACCACGTTGGGCAGGCTGGTCTCGAATTCCTGACCTCGTGATCCACCCTGCACGGCCTCCCAAAATGCTGGAATTACAGGTGTGAGCCACCCAGCACAGACTAATTTTTCTATTTTTAGTAGAGACGGGTTTTTGCCATGTTGGCCAGGCTGGTCTCAAACTCCTGACCTCAAGTGATCTGCCTGCTTCTACCTCCCAAAGTGCTGGGATTACAGGCGTGAGCCACGGTGCACGGCCTGCATGGGGATTCTTAATGAAGATAATTATTGCAGTTGAAGGAGAAAAGGAATAATAAATATTTATTAATCTCAAAATATCTTAGAATATACAATACCCTGGGTAATCTAGGGCATTTAGGGACCAATATTTATTCCTCTGTGCTCCTCCCTGCCATTTTTTAGATTTTTTTTTTTTTTTGAGATGGAGTCTTGCTCTGTCACCCATGCTGGAGTGCAGTGGTGCAATCTCAGCTCACTGCACTGTCCAACTCCCAAGTTCAAGCGATTCTCCTGCCTCAGCCTCTGGAGTAGCTAGGACTACAGGAGCACCACCACACTCAGCTAATTTTTATATTTTTTGTAGATATAGGGTTTCACCGTGTTGGCCAGGATGGTCTCAATCTCTTGACCTCATGATCCACCTGCCTCTGCCTCCCTAAGTACTAGGATTACAGGTGTGAGCCACCATGACCAGCCTTTTTTAGATTCTTAAGAAATTTTTTGTTAAAGCATGAATTTTAAAAAATCAAACTGAGCTGGGAGCAGAGGCTCCCAGGACTTTGGGTGGCCAAGGCAAGTGGACTGCCTGAGCCCAGGAGTTTTGAGACCTACCTGGGCAATAATAACAAGACTGCCTCTTTATTTAACAACAATCAAGCTAATATCTTACTTAGTATTATTTTACATAAGAATTTTTATAGTATGCCAAGTTTGAATGTATATTTGTTATACAGTTACCAATTTAAAAGCGGCCAGGCACAGTGGCTCATGCCTGTAATCCCAGCATTTCAGGAGGGTGAGGAGGGCAGATCACAAGGTTGGGAGATCTAAACAATCCCGGCCAACATGGCGAAACCCCATCTCTACCAAAATACAAAAAACTAGCCGGGTGTGGTGGTGCATTCCTGTAGTCCCAGCTACTTGGGAGGCTAAGGCAGGGGAATCACTTGAACCCAGGAGGTGGAGGTTGCAGTAGGCCGAGATTGCACCATGGTACGTCAGCCTGGCAACAGAGTAAGACTCCATCACCAAAAAAAAAAAAAAAAATTAAAGCATACTGGCTGGGCACAGTGGCTCACACCTGTAATTCCAGCACTTTGGGAGTCTGAGGCAGGCAGATCACCTGAGGTCAGGCATTTGAGACCAGCCTGGCCAACATGATGAAACCCCATCTCTACTAAAAACACAAATTTAGCCAGGCATGTTTGCACATGCCCGCAGTCCCAGCTACTAGGGAGGGTAAGACAGGAGAATCACTTGAACCGGGGGCAGAGGTTGCGGTGAGCCGAGATCGCACCAATGCACTCCACTTTGGACGACAGTGCAAGACTCCCACTCAAAAGAAAAATAAAAAATTGCCGAGCTGTAATCCCAGTACTTTGGGAGGCTAAGGCGGGTGGATCACCTGAGGTCAGGAGTTTGAGACCAGCCTGGCCAACATGGTGAAACCCTGTCTCTACCAAAAATACAAAAATTAGTTGGGCATGGTAGCAGGCGCCTATATTCCCAGCTACTCAGGAGGCTGAGGCAGGAGAATCGCTAGAACCTGGGAGGCAGAAGTTGCAGTGAGATCATGCCACTGGACTCCAGCCTGGGCGACAGGTCCGTCTCAAAAAAATGGAAAGCTATGCTCTAAAATGGAAAGATTTCAACATACACTATTATGTGAAAAAGGAAGATCAAGTGTGCACAGTTTACTACCTTTGCCTTAAGAAAGGTGGTCTGAGGGGGCGCACAAGAATTAGAGGTGTTACCTGAGCAAACATGGCACAGAGGTCACTTGCCTGGTTAACTTTTTATGTATTTTTAAATCACATATCTATTCAAAAATTCAATTTGAAAAACTATTGGCTCAGCCTAAAAGCAAAAATTGATTAACGAATGTCTATTTCAGATAGTCCTTTTCCTTTAATTAAAACTATTAATTTCTTATTTGGTTGGATGTGGTAACCAGATTCCTATATGGCCCCCAATTATCCCAGCCTCATGGTATTCATGCCCTTGTGTATTTATTCCCTTCCCCATCTGCTTGGTCTGTGTGGCCAATACTACATAAGTTACTGTATCTTCTTGCTTGGTCCGTCTCTCTCTCTAGGATCACTCACTCTGGGAGAAGCCAGCTACCATACTATGAGCAGGCCTATGCAGAAGTCTAAGAGGGAAAGAACATGCCTAATACAAAGAGCTAGCAGCCATAGGAGTGAGCCATCTTGGACAGGGATCCTACAGCCTTCACAGATTGCAGCCCTGGTAGACATCTTGACTGTAATTTCATTAGAGAGACTGAGCCAGCACCATCCAGCTAAGCCATTTCATGGTTTCTTAAAAAATACGACATAATAGGCCAGGCATGGTGGCTCACGCCTGTAATCTAAGCACTTTGGAGGCCAAGGCGCTCAGATCACCTGAGGTCGGGAGTTCAAGACCAGCCTGAACAACATGATGAAACCCCATCTTTAAAAAAAATGTGAGATAATGTTTATTCCTTTAAGCTGTTACACTTAGGGGTCTGTTAGACAGAAGATATAACCAATATAGCAAAAACATTCCATCCACAGCGCTAAGAACTTATGTTCTCAAAAAAACTGTATTAGAAACACTATACAAATTATTAGCATAGTGCTGGATATTAAAATCCCTATTAAATCAATAAGACTGTAGTAGATGCCGGGCGTGGTGGCTCACGCCTGTAATCCCAGCACTTTGGGAGGCCTAGGCGAGTGGATCACGAGGTCAAGAGATCGAGACCATCCTGGTCAACATGGTGAAACCCCGTCTCTACTAAAAATACAAAAAAATTAGCTGGGCATGGTGGTGCGTGCCTGTAATCCCAGCTACTCAGGAGGCTGAGGCAGGAGAATTGCCTGAACCCAGGAGGCGGAGGTTGCGGTGAGCCGAGATCGTGCCATTGCATTCCAGCCTGGGTAACAAGAGCGAAACTCCGTCTCAAAAAAAAAAAAAAAAAAAAAAAAAAGACTGTAGTAGATACAATTTCTTCAAATTTTTACATGAGTCTAAAGTCAGGTTATCAAATATCTAGAAGCAAAATAAGCTTTGAATCAATAAATCACTTGAAAACACACATCTAGCTATATAATAATGAAACTTTTGACTATACAACTACAGAAAATCATTAACTAAAATGAAAACCAGATTAGGAAAATATTTATGTCCAATGAGATAAAAGTTTAATATGTATAAAACATTAAATCCAAAAAGATACATCAGCAAAGAATATTGACACAAAACTCCTAGGAGAAAATAAAAACAGTAAACAAGTAGAAATCATTTTCTACAATAAAACTATACTAATTAAAGCAATTATGTAGTAGAATTTTTCACTCATTTAATAAAAAAAAAATAATAAGTGCTATCAAAGTGTGGGGCAATTGCTGAATTCATACACTATTTATAACTATGGGTAAAATCCTTTTAAAAAGCCATCCAGAAATAAGTACATCAAGAACCACCAATATATAATTATATTCCATTAACAGCAGTTTATCCTTCAGAAATAATATAAAAAGGCCAGGCATGGTGACTCACGCCTATAATCCCAGCACTTTGGGAGGCCAAGGCAAGCAGATCACCTGAGGTCAGGAGTTCAAGACCAACCTGACCAACATGGCGAAACTCTGTCTCTACTAAAAATACAAAAATTAGCCGGGTATGCTGGTAGGCACCTGTAATCCCAACTACTCAAAAGGCTGAAGCACGAGAATGACTTGAACCCAGGAGGTGGAGGTTGCAGTGAGCCAAGATCTCACCACTGCACTCCAGCCTGGGTGACAGAGCAAGACTCCATCTTAAAAAAAAAAGAATAAATATAAAACCTGGGCCAGGCATGGTGGCTCACTCCTGTTATCCCAGCACTTTGGGAGGCCAAGGAGAGCAGATCACTTGAGGCCTGGAGTTCAAGACCAGCCTGGCCAACATGGTGAAACCCCGTCTCTACCTAAAATACAAAAATTTGGCATGAGGGCACATGGCTATAATCCCAGCTACTTGGGAGGCTGAGGAACAAGAATCACTTGAACCCAGGAGGCAGAAGATGCAGTGTGCCGACATCATGCCACTGCATTGCAGCCTGGAATAAGGCTTGGAACGGAGTAAGGCTCTGTTCCAAAAACATAAATATAAATACATACATACATACATACATACGTACGTACATAACAGAACCTGGCGGGGCACAGTGGTTCACGCCTGTAATCCCAACACTTTGGGAGGCCAAGGCAGGAGGACCACTTGAGCCCAAGAGTTAAAGACTACCCTAGACAACATAGCACAATCCCATCCCTACAAAAACTATAACAATTAGCTGGGCATCGTGGCACACACCTGTAATCCCAACACTTTGGGAGGTAGAAGCAGGCAGATCACTTGAGGTCAGGAGTTTGAGACCAGCCTGGCCAATATGGTAAAAACCCCATCTCTACTAAAAATACAACAAAACTAGCCAGGTGTCGTGGCATGTGCCTGTAGTCACAGCTACTCAGGAGGCTGAGGCAGGAGAAATGCTTGAACCCAGGAGGCGGAGGTTGCAGTGAGCGAAGACTGTGCCACTATACTCCAGCCTGGGCAATAGAGGGAGACTATGTCTCAAAAGAAATGAAAAATTTTTTTTAATAATAAAAGAACTTAACTACCACTTAACAAACGTACTGCAACTGCATTTTTAGAGGGAGACACTGTCTCAAAGAAAATAAAAATAAAAGAACGTAACTACCACTCAACAAACATACTGCAACCACATTTTTTTTTTTTAAGATGGAGTCTCGCCGGGCGCAGTGGCTCACGCCTGTAATCCTAGCACTTTGGGAGGCCAAGGTGGGTGGATCACCTGAGGTAAGGAGTTCAAGACCAGCCTGGCCATCATGGTGAAATCCCATCTTTAAAAAAAAAGATGGAGTCTCACTCTGTTGTCCAGGCTGGAGTGCAATAGCACAATTTCGGCTCACTGCAACCTCTGCCTCCCAGGTTCAAGCAATTGTCCTGCTTCAGCCTCCCATGAAGCTGGGACTATAGGCATGCACCACTACGTCTGGCTAACTTTCGTATTTTTGGTAGAGACAGGGTTTCACCATGTTGCACAGGCTGGTCTCGAACTCCTGACCTCAAGTGATCCACCTGCCTAGGCCTCCCAAAGTGCTGGGATTACAGGCATAAGCCACTGCACCCTGCGGGCAATTCTTTATATATTGTGTTGTGGCATGACGGAAGTGCTGTTCCCCAATATACTAATTATAAAAACAGATTTAACATATTTCCAGTTGAACCAACTACAATGTTAAAGAAATGCCTTTGACATATACAACCATAAATTATCAATTTACAATCGGATTTTTAAAAAGAAATGCTTTTGAATGTAAAATTCCAGTGACAAATTAGTGTGGCATTAATGTCTGTTATTTTCACTGGGTATAGACACAACTTGCACATCACCTACTTTCACCAGGGAGCCCCAAGAGCTCCAATTACAGCATCAAGAGAAATCAGAGATGACACAAGAAATATAGTCCCATAATTTACAAAGAAAGATTACCTTCAGACTCATTCTGGTATGTGAGGGAATATCATATAACCAGTAATTACTTTTAATTTAGTCTAATGTGTAAATATAATTGTTCATCCTACAAAGTAGATTTTATCTTTCCAGCAATCACTAAAGAGTATTATGGTATGTTATGTAAGGTCACTGGAGATGTGAAAGGAACTTTAGAGGTCTTAATAAAGTAATTTTACCTAATAACAGCAACCAACATTAAAATTTATTCCAATTTACTAAGGTAAAATCACAAGTATGTAAGATTTTATTGGTTCCCTAACAAATTATCTAAAAATGGAAGCAACATTTTCAAAGTCTGGTTTGTGGCCGGGCACCGTGGCTCACGCCTTTAATCCTAGCACTTTGGGAGGCTGAGTTGGTGGACTGCCTGAACTCAGGAGTTGTGGAGACCAGCATGGGCAACACGGCGAAATCCCGTCTCTACTAAAAATACAAAAAATTAGCCAGGCGTAGTGGGCACGGTGGATGTTGCAATGCGCCGAGATGGCACCACTGCACTCCAGCCTGGGTGACAGAGAGAGACTCTGTCACACACACACAATAAAGTATGGTTTGTATACAGCAATTTAAAGAATGTAGATCATCTATAATAGGGGTCCCTAATGCCTGCGCCGTGGACCAGTACTGGTCCTCAGCCTGTTAGAAACTGGGCTGCAAACCAGGAAGTAAACAGCAGGCAAGGAAGCATTATCGCCTGAGCTCCCACTCCTGTCAGATCAGGGGCGGCATAAGATTCTCAAAGGATCGTGAACCCTATAGTGAACTGTGCATGCAAGAGATCTAGGTTGCGGGCTCCTTATGAGATTCTAACTAATGCCTGATGTCTAAGGTAAAACAGTTTCATCCCCAAACCATCCCACTCACGCCTATGGAAAAATTGTTTCCCACAATATGAGTCCGTGATGCCAAAAAAGCCTGGGGAATGCTAATCTAGAATATAGAAAGAACTCTCTCTGCATGGAATCCACCATAAAAACCTGTAATCCCAGCACTTTGGGAGGCCAAGTCATGTGGATCACCTGAGGTCAGGAGTTTGAGACCAGCCTGGCCAACATGGTGAAAGCCCATCTCTACTAAAAATACAAAAATTAGCTGGGTATGGTGGCAAGGGCCTGTAATCAAGCTGCTCAGGAGGCTGAGGCAGGAGGATCGCTTGAACCTGGGAGGCGGAGGTTGCAGTGAGCCAAGATGGCATCATTGCACTCCAGCCTGGGCAACAAGAGCAAAACTCCATCTCAAAAAAAAAAAAAAAACTATTGACATAACAGCTTAGATGAATCACCAGGAAATAATGCCAAATGAAAAAAGACAATCCCAAAAGGCTACATACTATATGACTCATATTTACCTAACATTTATGAAATGACAAAATTTTAGAGAAAAAGATTAGTAGCTGGCAAAGGCTAGAGATGGAGTGGTTAGGCCAGGTACGGTGGCTCCCGTCTATAATCCCAGCACTTTGGAAGGCCAAGGCAGGTGGATTGCTTAAGCTCACAAGTTCAAGACCAGCCTAAGCAACACTGTAAAACTCCATCTCTACAAAAACATACAAAAATTAGCTGAACATGGTGGCGGGTACCTGCAGTGCCAGCTACTCAGGAGGTTGAGGAGGCTGAGGTGGGAGGATCACTTAAGCTTTGGATGCAGAAGTTGCAGTGAGCTGAGATTCAACTACTGTACTCCAGCCTGGCTGACAGAGCAAGACCCTGTCACACACAAAAAAAAAAGAGATGGAAGGACTGCCAAGAAGATGGATATAGTTACAAAAGGGCTGGCAACAGGAGGGATCCTTATGGTATTAGAAATGTTTAGCAACTTTTTTTTCTTTTGAGACAGAGACATACACCCAGGCTAGAGTGCAGTGGCGCAATCTCAGCTCACTGCAACCTCCACCTCCCAGGTTCAAGTGATTCTCCTGCCTCAGCCACCCAAGTAGCTGGGATTACAGTCATGAACCACCACACCCAGCTAATTTTTTTTGTATTTTTAGTAGATACAGGGTTTCACCATGTTGACCAGGCTAGTCTCAAACTCCTGACCTCAGGTGATCCAGCGGCCTCAGCCTCCCAAAGTGCCAGGATTACAGGCATGAGCCACTGCACCCCGCGAATATTTAGAAACTTGACAGCAGTCGTGGATATAGTAACCTATACAGGCGGCCGGGCGCAGTGGCTCACACCTGTAATCCCAGCACTTTGGGAGGCCGAGGCGGGTGGATCATGAGGTCAAGGGATCAAGACCATCCTGGTCAACATGGTAAAACCCCATCTCTACTAAAATTACAAAAAATTAGCTGGGCATGGTGGCGCGTGCCTGTAATCCCAGCTACTCAGGAGGCTGAGGCAGGAGAATTGCCTGAACCTAGGAGGCGGAGGTTGCAGTGAGCCAAGATTGCACCATTGCACTCCAGCCTCTACACACACAGTGAAAGACTACCAGTAAAACTGGGTATATCTAAAATATATCCTGATAGAAATACAAATTTAAGGAGAAAAATACAACTTAAGGACATCTGAGAAAGATGGATAAATTATATGCATGTCAATACCTGAATAAGATTGGTGAAAAGGCCGGACGAGGTGGCTCATGCCTGTAATCCCAGCACTTTGGGAGGCCAAGGCGAGCGGATCACCAGAGGTCGGGAGTTCAAGACCAGCCTGACCAACATGAAGAAACCCTGTATCTACTAAAAATACAAAATAGTCAGTCAGGCATGGTGGTGCATGCCTGTTATACCAGCTACTCGGGAGGCAGAGGCAAGAGACTGATTTGAACCTGAGCGGCAGAGGTTGTGGTGAGCTGAGATCGCACCATTGCACTCCAGCCTGGGAAAAAAGAGTGAAACTCCATCTCAAAAAAAAAAAGATTGGTGAATTATGGTAGGGAGCGGTAGCTCATGCCTATAAACCCAACACTTTGGGAGGCTAAGTCGGGCAAATCACTTGAGATCGGGAGTTCCAGATCAGCCTGGCCAACATGGTGAAACCCCATCTCTACTAAAAATATAAGAAATTAGCTGGGCATGGTGGCACACACCTGTACTCCCAGCTACTCAGGAGGCTGAAGCAGGAGAATCACTTGAACCCAAGAGGCAAAGGTTGCAGTGAGCCAAGATTACACCACTGCACTCCAGCCTAGTTGACAGAATGAGACTCCTCCATCTCAAAAAAAAATAGAAATTCCATGGGCAGGCTGGGGGCGGTGGCTCATGCCTGTAATCCCAGCACTTTGGGAGGCCAATGTGGGCGGATCACCTGAGGTCACAAGTTCCACATTCAAATCTGTATTTATCTAAATAAAAATTTACTTTTCTTTTACTTTTTTTTTTTTTTGGAGATGAAGTCTCTCTCTGTAGCCCAGGCTGGAATGCAGTGGCATGATTTTGGTTCACTGTAACCTCCACCCCCGGGTTCAAGCAATTTTCCTGCCTCAACCTCCAGAGTAGCTGGGATTACAGGCATGCTCCACGGCACTGGGCTAATTGTATTTTTAGTAGAGATGGGGTTTCACCATGTTGGCCAGGCTGGTCTCGAACTCCTGACCTCAGGTAACCTACCCGCCTCGGCCTCCCAAAGTGCTAGGATTACAGGTGTGAGCTACCGCGCCCGGCCACAAAAATTTCATAAGAAAATAATCGAGGCTAAAGTGGTGGCTCATGCAGAGTAGGAGAATTCAAGCGATTCTCCTGCCTCAGCCTCCTGAGTAGCTGGGACTATAGGTGCGTGCCACCATGTCCAGCTAATTTTTTGTATTTTTAGTAGAGACGGGGTTTCACCATGTTGGCCGGGCTGGTCTGGAACTCCTGACCTCAAGTGATTCGCCCACCTCAGCCTCCCAAAGTGCTGGGATTACACAGGTGAGCCATTGCACCTGGCCTGCCCATGGAATTTCTTACAGCTATATGCAAATCTGTATTTATCTAAATTAAAATTTCATAATAAGAAAATAATCAAGGCTGAAGTGGTGGCTTATGCAGAGTAGGAGAATTGCTTGAAGCCAGAAATTCAAGACCAGCATGGGCAACATAGCAAGACTTCGTCTGTATCAAGTAATTTTTTTTTAATTAGCCAGGCATGATGGCATGGGTCTGTAGCCCCAATTACTCGGAAAGCTGAGGTAGGAGAGTCACTTTAACACAGGAGGTCTACGCTGTAGTGAGTTGTGATCACACTACTAGACTCTAGCCAGAGATTTTTATATTCCATTTTTTAAGTCTGACTTTTCTAAATTAAAAATGATTCATAGGAATTTGAGATTACTTAAATTAGATTCATAAATAACTGTTCAATTATTATTATCCTATCACTAAATTTCAGAGATTGATCTCCTTTCAGTGGGCTCTCCTGAAAACCAGGGAGAATTACTACAATATTTCTATCTAGGATAAAGGACAACCTGCAAAAAGCAACAATGTAATAAATTTACACCACCTAATAGTTGGAATACAGAAAACTGTTGATCCTATTGAACAAATTAAATTCTTTTGATTACCAAACAAAAATAGGACAAATGCCCTAATTATTAATTAAAAATGGAAACTGTCAACAACAGTTAATGTCTTTATCTTACTAATTAGCTTGGAAAAATAGAGAAAAAAACAAAAACTCAGCCAAATGCAGTGGCTCATGCCTGTGATCCCAGCACCTTGGGAGGCCAAGACAGAAGGATCACTTGGTCCCACCCAGGAGCCAAGATTATACCACTGTATTCTAGCCTGGGTGACAGCATGCAACCCTGTCTCAAAAAGAAAAAAAACTCAAAAATAACTTTCTTGAAATTCACAACTCTTTCAAATGTACATTTGGTTCTTGGCAGGCAGTAATAGGCATCACTTACTGCATACCTACTTCAAGATTAGCACTGTATTACTTCATATAAATTATCTTGTGTCATGGCCAGGCAAGATGGCTCACGCCTGTAATCCTAGCACTTTGGGAGGCTGAGGCACGTAGATCACCTGAGATCAGGAGTTCAAGACCAGCCTGGTCAACATAATGAAACCCCATCTCTACCAAAAATGCAAAATTAGCTGGACATGGTGGTGCATACCTGTAATCCTAGCTACTTGGGAGGCTGAGGCAAGAGAATCACTTGAACCTAGGAGGTGGAGGTTCCAGTGAGCCAAGATCATGCCACTGCACTCCAGCCTGGGCAACAGAGTGAGACTCCGTCTCAAAAAAAAAAATGATCTTGTGTCATAGATTCAACAACCCTCTAAGGGTACTAGCCCTAATTTAGAGGTGAAGAACTGGGCCTCAGAGACATTAAGGGACTTCTTCTACTAAACAGGTAGTGCAGTACGCATTCAGAGATGTTCAATCTAAAATTATTATAATTTATTATCCTTGGCTGGGTGCAGTGGCTCACACCTGTAATCCTAGCACTTTGGGAGGCCAAGGCGGGCAGATCACAGAGTCAAGAGTTCGAGATCAGCCTGACCAATATGGTGAAACCCCATCTCTACTAAAAATACAAAAATTATTCAGGCATGGTGGCACGCCCCTGTAATCCTAGCTACTCAGGAGGCTGAGGCAGGAGAATCGCTTGAACCCAGGAGATGGAGGCTGTAGTGAGCCAAGATTGCAACACTGCACTCTAACCTGGACGACAGGGCAAAACTCCGCCTCAAAAAAAAAAAATTATTATCCTTAATTAGGAGAGTGAAAGTTGAAAATGGAGAAAACAATTAATGCATGAGATATTAGGAAGCTCAAATTCAAAAAGCCTTAGAAATTGAGTACATGAAATTGAGTACATGAGGAAATGAAGGAAAAAACCAATTAACCCGAAGTTATAGAAATCTGGTGCACTGAAAATTATGAAGGCAGACAATCATCACCTTTCTACCTAAAATGTACTCCCCTTCCCAAACTGTATCTCTGTAACAGTATCATTTATTCATTAACTCAGTATGTACCCACTAAAAAGAAGGCACCATGCTATACACTGTTAAGATGTAAAGATGAGCCGGGCACAGTGGCTCACACCTGTAGTCCCAGCACTTTGAGATGCGAAGGCGGGTGGATCACGAGGTCAGGAGTTCAATACCAGCCTGGCCAACATGGTGAAACCCTGTCTCTACTTAAAATACAAAAAAGGGTCAGGCGCGGTGGCTCACACCTAAAATCCCAGCACTTTGGGAGGCCAAGGCAGGTGGATCATGAGATCAATAGATCGAGACCATTCTGGTCAACATGGTGAAACCCCGTTTCTACTAAAAATACAAAAATGAGCTGGGCATGGTGGCGCACGCCTGTAGTCCCAGCTACTCCGGAGGCTGAGGCAGGAGAATTGCTTGAACCCAGGAGGCGGAGATTGCAGTGAGCCGAGATCGCACCAGTGCACTCCAGCCTGGGCAACAAGAGTAAAACTCTGTCTCAAAAAAATAAAATAAAATACAAAAAAAAATTAGCCAGGCTTGGTGGCATATGCTTGTAATCCCAGATTCTTGGAAGGCTGAGGTAGGAGAATTGCTTGAACCCGGGAGGCGGAGGTTGCAGGGAGCTGAGATTGTGCCACTGCACTCCAGCCTGGGCGACGGAGCAAGACTCTGCCTCAGAAAAAAAAAAAAAAAGGGAGAGAGATCCAAGATGGCCGATTAGCAACAGCTCAGGATTGTAGCTCCCAGTGAAAGCACAGAGAGCAAGTGGATGCCACACTTCCAGACGAAGTATTGTTGCCCACGGACCAGGAGATTCCCAGCAGAAGAGCCCCACGGGTCGCCAGTGCGACTCTTTTGGACTCTTTTGGCCGGTGCGGCTGTTTTGTCGGCGCCCCGGCGTGGTGATTCAGGACTGGGCGCCCTTTTAGTTGGCGTTTGGAGCTCCAGGAAGCCAGAGTCGCCCATTCAGCTATCGAAGGGGAGACTGAACCCGGAAGCCAGACCGGGAGATTCCCGGGCAGAAAAGCGCCAGGAATCTCAACGCCGCTGTTTTAGCCGTTGCAGTGGGTCGCTGCAAGGGAAACTACACAGTTTTCGGCGCCTTATCAGGGGGCGACTAGAACACCTGGGAAAGAGTCGACCGTTCAACTTAAAAAAAAAAGAAAAAAAAAGAAGAAGAGGCTCTAAGACAGGGAGCCAGGCGATCGGGATCGGCTGGTCCCACCCCCACAAAAAAATAAAACAAGCAATTGGAAGCGCTGAGGATTGAGAGTTTCACAGCAAGCACAGCTGAACCCGGGAAGGTCCAGCTCTGTGGGGGAGGGGCGTCCACCGAAGGAAAACAAGAAACAGAAAAAACTTCATTACTAACAAGCCGAACGTCCACTCAGAGACCCAATCTGAAAGTCAGCAATTACAAAGAAAACAGGTGGATAAATCCACAAAGATGGGAAGAAACCAGCGCAAAAAGGCTGAGAACATCCGAAATCAGAATGCCTCTCCTCCTACAGGGGATCACAGCTCCTCATCAGCAAAGGAACAAGGCCTGATGGAGAAAGAGTGTGATGAATTGACAGAATCAGGCTTCAGAAGGTGAATAATAAGAAACTTCTGGGCCGGGCGCAGTGGCTCATGCCTGTAATCCCAGCACTTTGGGAGGCCGAGGCGGGTGGATCACGAGGTCAAGAGATCAAGACCATCCCGGTCAACATGGTGAAACCCCGTCTCTACTAAAGATACAAAAAATTAGCTGGGCATGGTGGCGCGTGCCTGTAATCCCAACTACTCAGGAGGCTGAGGCAGGAGAATTGCCTGAACCCAGGAGGCGGAGGTTGCGGTGAGCCGATATCGCGCCATTGCACTCCGGCCTGGGTAACAAGAGCGAAACTCCGTCTCAAAAAAAAAAAAAGAAAGAAACTTCTGTGAGCTAAAAGAACATATTCTAACCCAATGCAAAGAAACTAAGAACCTTGAAAAAAGGTTTGACGAAATGCTAACGAGAACAGACAATTTAGAGAGGAATATAAGTGAATTAACGGAGCTGAAAAACACAATATGAGAACTTCGCGAAGTATGCACAAGTTTTAACAGTCTAACTGATCAAGCAGAAGAAAGGATATCAGAGGTCGAAGACCAATTTAATGAAATAAAACGTGAAGACAAGATCAGAGAAAAAAGGATAAAAAGGAATGAGCAAAGTCTCCAAGAAATATGGGACTATGTGAAAAGACCTAATCTACGTTTGATAGGTGTACCTGAATGTGACGAAGAGAAGGAATCCAAGCTGGAAAATATTTTTCAGGACATTATCCAAGAAAACTTTCCCAACCTAGCAAGGCAGGACAATACTCAACTCCAGGTAATACAGAGAACACCACAAAGATATTTCTCAAGAAGAGCAACCCCAAGGCACATAATTGTTAAGATTCACCAGGGTTGAAATCAAGGAGAAAATACTAAGGGCAGCCAGAGAGAAAGGTCAGGTTACCCACAAAGGGAAGCCTATCAGACTCACAGCAGATCTCTCAGCAGAAACCCTACAAGCCAGAAGAGAGTGGGGGCCAATATTCAACATCCTTAAAGAAAAGAACTTTCAACCCAGAATTTCATATCCAGCCAAACTAAGCTTCATAAGTGAAGGAAAAATAGTATTTTTTGCGAACAAGCAAGTACTCAGAGATTTCATCACCACCAGGCCTGCTTTACAAGAGCTTCTGAAAGAAGCACTACACATAGAAAGGAACAACCAGTATCAGCCATTCCAAAAACATACCAAAAGGTAAAGAGCATCACCATAATGAAGAACCTACATCAATTAATGGACAAAACAGCCAGCCAGCATTAAATGGCAGTATTAAACTCACATAAATCAATATTAATCCTAAATTTAAATGGACTAAATGACCCAATCAAAAGACTTAGACAAGCAAATTGGATAAAAAGCCAAAATCCATCAGTATGCTGTCTCCAGACCCATCTCACATGCAAGGATACACAAAGACTTAAAGGGATGAAGATTTATCAACCAAATGGAGAGCAAAAAAAAAAAAAAAAACAAAAACAGGAGTTGCAATTCTCGTCTCTGATAAAATAGACTTTAAAGCAACAAAGACCAAAAGAAACAAAGAAGGACATTACATAATGGTAAAACAATTAATGCAACAAGAAGAGCTAACAATCCTAAATATATACGCACCCAATACATGAACACCCAGATACATAAGGCAAGCTCTTAATGACTTGCAAAGCAACTTAGACTCCCACACAATAATAGTGGGAGACTTTAATATTACATTGTCAATATTAGACAGATCAATGAGATAGAAAATTAACAAGGATATCCAGGACTTGAACTCAGACCTAGAACAAGTAAACTTAACAAATACTTACAGAACTCTCCACCCCAAATCCACAAAACATACATTTTTCTCAGTATCACATCACACCTATTCTAAAAGCAATCACATAATTGGAAGTAAATCACTCCTCAGCAATTGCATAGCATTTCACAGGTTTAAATGAAATATTGGTTGGCTGCTTATTTGTTCTTTTCTTCCCTTCTGTCTCCATTGTTAAGCACAATCATTGCCATAAAAGAGGTTTTTAATACCCATTTTTAGACTGCATTTTAGCCTGGGCAATAGAATAAGATTCCCGTTCTCTCTCCCTCTTTCTCTTCCTCTTTCTTTCTTTCATTCTTTTCTTTTCTTTCTTTCTCTCTTCCTTTCTTTTTCTTTCAAAAAAAAAAAAGATGCAAAGATGAATCAGACCAGGAGACTAAAGGCATGAGCAAGGGACCATTAAGAGTTCAGTTTGGCTGAACCCAGGGTACACAAGACTCTAGCATAAGATTTGGAAAGGTCAGGACAGGGTCCTATCAAAAAGGGACACTGAATTTGGGCTTTACGTGTTAAGAAAATGAGGTGTGAAGCATTTAAGTTACAAATTTAAGCAGAAACCTAGTATTTCTCATTTTAGAAGGAGGAAGTAATTTTACATAGAACAGACTAGAGGGAAAGACTAAATTAAAACCAACAATAAAGACTTCATAGAAAAATGAATAAAGGAAGAAACTGAGGGCATCTGTAAAACTTTGTAATAGTAAAAACGTGCAAGTATACAGCACGGTATATAAGCCTATCTTTACACCTTTATCTCCTGACAACCCCACTCCTCCCACATAGCTAGGCAAGAATTTCTGGCCACTTGCATGTGCTATTACCTCTTACTGGTATATCTCTGCTCAAACTATAAATAACTACTCTGTGAAGTCCTCCCTGATTACTCTAGGCATGCCTTCCTCCACACTCCCAAAGTACTGCATACATAACACCTACCAGACCATTTAGTATTCTGTATTGTCATTGTTTACGCTAGTTTTTACCACACAGTGAAGTTCCTTAAAAGCAGACTATCTCTTTCCTTCTTTTCATTTTTTTTATTTTTTATTATACTGGCAGTGCCTGGCTCAGGAGGTACTCAAATGTATTTTAATCATTTAAATAAATAAGTGATTGCAAGGTTTTCAGCTTTAAGAATATGGTAACAACAAAAAAAAAAAGAATAGGATAATGATGTCATAATGAACACAGAGGTAAATACATGTTTGGCAATAAAAGAGATGGGTTCAAAATGGAAATAATAGGCTGGGCACAGTGGCTTATGCCTGTAATCCCAGCACTTTGGGAGGCAGAGGTAGATGGATCACTTGAGGTCAGGAGTTTGAGACCAGCTTGGCCAACATGGTGAAACCTTGTCTCTACTAAAAGTACAAAAACTAGCCAGGCATGGTGGCAGGCGCCTGTAGTCCCTGCTACTCAGGAGGCTGAGGCAGGAGAATCACTTAAACCTGGAAGGCAAAGGTTGCAGTGAGCCAAGATCGCACCACTGTACTCCAGCCTAGGCGACACAGCAAGATCCTGTCTCAAAAAAAAGTGGTGGTGAGCCAGGTGCGGTGGCTCTCGCCTGTAATCCCAGCACTTGGGGAAGCCAAGGCAGACGGATCACAAGGTCAGGAGTTCGAGACCAGCCTGGCCAACATGGTGAAACCCCGTCTCTACTAAAGATACAAAAAATTAGGTGGGTGTGGTGGTATGTGCCTGTAATTCCAGCTACTTGGGAGGCTGAGGCAGGAGAATTGCTTGAACCCAGGAGGCGAAGGTTGCAGTGGGCCAAGACCATGACATTGCACTCCAACCTGGGTGACAGGGCAAGACTATGTCTCAAAAAAAAAAAAAAAAAAAGTGGTGGTAAAAATACTACAAATTCATGGGAGGCTAAGGCAGGAAGATTGGCTTGAACCCAGGAGTTCAAAGCCAGTGAGACTCCATCTCTTAAAATTAGTTAATTTTTATTTTTCTTAAGGTGTGTCATATGAAGCAGGAGTGGAGAAGGTACAAAGAAAGCTTTAACTGATTGTGATCAATTAGTTGTAAACACCACTGCACTAAGACCAGCCTTTCTTTTTTTTTAAATAAATTCTTTAAATACTGCAAATCTAGCAGGGCTAAGTATAAGGAAGGTATCATTTGTGACTTACGAAGTTGTTTCAGCTGAGTACAAGATACAGAAGTCAAACCATGAGGTAGAGGTAAATAAACAAAGTAGATGATTCTTTCGAGAAATTCACCAGAAAGGGGAATGATAACTTGAGGGGTTAAAGGATAGAATAAGATGCAACCATGGTTTTAGGCAGAAAAAGTGATGTCATAGAGAAGTAGAGAATGAAGATTCCAGAGGAAAAAGGGAAAGAGCAATTAATAAAACAAGGTCACCCAAGGCCAGGTATGGTAACTCATGCCTATAATCCTAACACTTTGGGAGGCCAAGGTGGGTGGATCACTTGAGGTCAGGAGTTCGAGACCAGCCTGGCCAACATGGTGAAACCTCGTTGCTACTAAAAATACAAACATTAGCCAGATGTGGTGGCAGGCACCTGCAATGCCAGCTACTTGGAAAGGTTGAGGCACAAGAATTGCTTGAACCCAGGAGGCAGAGGTTGCAGTGAGCTAAGATCAGGCCACTGCACTCCAGCCTGGGCAACAGAGCAAGAATCCGTCTTTTTTTTTTTTTTTTTAAGAGACGGGATCTCGCTATTTTGGCCAGGCTGGAGTGCAGTGGCTATTCAGACGCGATCCCACTACTGATCATCACGGGAGTTTTGAAATGCTCCATTTCCGACCTGGGTCTGTTCACCCCTCCTTAGGCAACCTGGTGGTCCCCCGCTCCCAGGAGGTAACCATATTGATGCTGAACTTAGTGTGGACACCCAATCGGCATAGCGCACCGCAGCCCAGAACTCCTGGGCTCAAGCGATCCTCCCACCTCAGCCTCCGGAGTAGCTGGGACTACATGCACGCACCACCGTGCCCGGCAGTCCTTTTTTTTTTCTTTAGACAGAGTCTTGCTCTGTCGCCAGGCTGGAGTGCAGTGGTACAATCTCGGCTCACTACAACCTCCGCCTCCTGGGTTCAAGCGATTCTTCCGCCTCAGCCTCCCGAGTAGCTAGGACCACAGGTGCATGCCACCACACCTGGCTAATTTTTGTATTTTTAGTAGAGACGGGGTTTCACCACGTTGGCGAGGATGATCTCTTGACCTCATGATCTGCCCACCTCAGCCTCCCAAAGTGCTGGGATTAAAGGTGTGTGCCACCGCACCTGGCAAGAATCTGTCTTAAAAAACAAAACAACGCCGGACGCGGTGGCACACACCTGTAATCCTAGCACTTTGGGAAGCCAAGGTGGGTGGATCACCCGAGGTCAGGAGTTCAAGTCCAGCCTGGCCATCATGGTGAAACCCCATCTTTAAAAAAAAAAAAAAAAAACCACCACCAAACTAAAAAACCAAGGTCACCCAGCAAGAAGGAGCGAGTCGGAGAGAGAGTAGAACCTCAGGTGTAGAGAGATCAATTTTCCTCCAAGACGGATAAAGGGAGTAGAAAATTGTAGGATGATGGATAGAGAAGAGGAAGGAATCTCTGAGGAATCATTTTTGTCTCAGGCAGCAAAACTATAAGCCTTAGACATCATTTGCCCTCACCTCTCTCCATTCGTCAAATCCAGACTCCAATCTTTGCCTCCAGGTCAGGTAGCACCAAAAGAGCTGCCAATTTTCTCCCTTTGAAATAATCTTGCAGATTTACCCTCTTTCTTTTGAGTACTGACTGTGCTCAAGTTTTTATTTTATTTATTTTATTTTTTTTGAGAGACAGAATCTCGTTATGTTGCCCGGGCTGGAGTGCAGTGGCTACTCACAGGAGCAATCATAGCTCACTGCAGCCTCAAGCAATCCTCCTGCCTCAGCCTCCCGAGTAGCTAGGACTACAGGCACATGCCACTGGGCCAATTCTTAAGTCCTAATTACTATTCTCAACAGACGCTACATCCTAACCTTGCCTCTAATCTCCCCTAGTCCAAGTCTTCCAAACAGATTTCGCATCACTTCTCAGCTAAAATCTCTCACTGGCTGCCAGTTCCTATCACATCAATATCAAATGCTTCAGTCTGGATTTCTAGGCCTTATTACCCAACTATGTCCATCCTATCCAAGCAATCTCCAACAAGTATCCTTGGAAAATGCCATGCTCATTTAATTCTCCACATCCAAAGCCCCCAGTCTGTCTCAACAACAACAACTCAAAGCACAAAGGCTTTGTACACTGGGAGGAATTAGAAGATATCAACCCAATTAAATATAAAAGTACCAGGTCAGGATTATAAATTGTATTGACAATCACTTCACTTCACTGTATGCAGAGAAAATAAGAGTACATGAGGGTAAACTGAAGAGGCTATGCATTTGTGACAACACACAAACAGTCCACTTAGAAGTAGATACAGAGGAGACGGGTGAGAAAAAAAAAATAGAAGTAGATACATAAAGTAACAGAAAATATGTCCCTGATCCTTCTCTAATTCTAGACAGGAAGTCCCTAGTAACTACTCTCACCCACTGCCAAGAGAATTTTCTCTTTTTTTTTGACAGAGTCTTGCTCTGTTGCCCAGGCTGGAATGCAGTGGTTTGATCACGGCTCACTGCAGCTTCAAACTTCTGGGCTCAAGGGATCCGACTGCTGCCTCAGCCTCCTGAGTAGCTGGGACTACAGCTATACCACCATATCCAGCTGAGTATAGAGACAGGATGGATATCACTATGTTGCCCAGGCTAGTCTCCGACTCTGAGTCTCAAGCAATCCTCTCCTTGGCCTCCTAACTTGTTAGGATTACAGGTGTTAGCCACCAAGCCCAGCCAAGATTACAGACAAAAAGGGACAAATAGCAATTTGCTAAGGATTTTCTAAAATTACCAGCAGAGTATCTACACCTACTGCATCAATAAGTTAAATCAACTGTGAACAGGTTGAATACATCAGTATTTTATGACTACAGAGAAGAGTTATTTTTAATTACACTTTTCTCAAGTTATTTTTAATTACACTTGTTTACCTAACTTTGCATTCTAAGATTGACCTCACTTTTTTTTTTGACACTCTCTTGCTCTATTGCCCAGGCTACAGTGCAGTGGCGTGATCTCAGCTCATTGCAAAATCCACCTCCTGGGTTCAAGCGATTCTCCTGCCTCAGCCTCCCAAGTAGCTGGGATTACAGGTGCCTGCCACCACACCCAGCTAATTTTTGCATTTTTAGTAGCAACGGGGTTTCACCATGTTGGCCAGGATGGTCTCAAAATATCTGACCTCAAGTGATTCACCCACCTTGGCCTCCCAAAGTGCTGGGATTATACACATGAGCCACCACGCCTAGCCTCACCTCACTTTTTAAGTCCTCAGTTTAAGGTCAGGTGCAGTGGCTCACACCTGTAATCCTAGCACTTTGAGAGGCCAAGGCAGGTAGATCACCTCAGGTCAGGAAAGAGACCAGCCTGGCCAACATGGTGAAACCCCATCTCTACTAAAAATACAAAAATTAGCCGGGGATGGTGGTGCGCACCTGTAATTCCAGCTACTCGGGAGGCTGAGGCAGGAGAATCGATGGAACCCAGGAGGTAGAGGTTGCAGTGAGCTAAGATTGCGCCACTGCACTCCAGCCTGGACAACAGGAGCAAAACTCTGTCTCAAAAAAAGAGGTCCTCAGTTTAAAAATATCAAAGACAAAATAAAAGCAATAGATTTCAACCACAACTTTGAACCAAAGTCCTAAAATAATAAATTAGGGGATCGGTACAGTGGCTCATGCCTGTAATCCCAGCACTGGGAGGCCAAGGTAGGTGGATCACCTAAGGTCAGCAGTTCGAGACCAGCCTGGCCAACATGGTGAAACCTCATCCTCATCTCCAATAAAAATACAAAAATTAGTTGGGCGTGGTGGTGCACACCTGTAGTCCCACCTACTTGGGAGGCTGAGGCAGGAGAATTGATTAAACTCAGGAGGAGGAGATTGAAGTGAGCCAAGATCGTGCCACTATACTCCAGCCTGGGCAACAGAGCAAGACTGTCTCAAAAAAGCAAATAAATAAAATAAATAAATAAAAATAAATAAACTACATACTTGCTTCTTCAAGCTCATAAAGTATTTGAACAATTTCAATTTCTCCCTGAAAAAAAGAAAATTTCTACCTTTATACATTTACTAACTCCCATTTTAGACATGTAAACTACTATCTTAAGGCTCCAATATTTCCAGGTTTCTTTGTTGTTGTTGTTGTTTGAGACAGAATTTCACTCTTGTCTTCCAGGCTGGAGTGCAATAACACGATCTCAGCTCACTGCAACCTGGGTCACCTAGATTCAAGTGATTCTCCTGCCTCAGCCTCCCAAGTAGCTGGGATTACAGGTGCCCGCCATCACACCTGGCTAATTTTTGTATTTTTGTAGAGACGGGTTTTCACCATGATGGCCAGGCTGGGTTCAAACTCCTAACCTCAGGTGATCCACCCAACTCACCCTCCTGAAGAGCTGAGATTACAGGCGTGAGCCACCAGGCCTGGCCTTCAGTTGTTTTTAATAGAACCAATACTCCACTAACGTCTCTTTGATGAGAAACAGATTTATAGTTCTATTTGTATGCTTCTAGAGAAACATCTATCTCTATTCTCATATTTAAATTTATGTGAGAAAACAGAGACAAAACAATGTATGTAAAATAAATTTCAATGTGAACCCAAGAAAAAGGATTTCTCTGAGCTGCGAATAGGTTTTCATAACAGCCTATCCACCCTAATATGTAGCACAATACAAACTCAAGATAACCACTATAACAAATTTTTTAAATCTGCAATTGCCAAGTAAGAAATCAAGGAGTACTAAGGCACAATTAAGATAGGAATCAACAGAAACAAAACTGACACACCCACATTCTCCCTCTGTAACTTTAAAGAACAGCAGGGATATATGGTAAAGTGAATGTTTAAGGAACTCAAAATAATCACATACCATAGAAGTTTTTCCTGTAAAAACTTACATGGTATCTCTGAGACATTTTTTGGCCAAAAAAATTTCTTTTTGGTAATATTACCAGTGGTGACCACAACAATGTGTTTGGGCAGAAACAAAATCAGTATCAAATATTAATATTTAAAGCTCAAGGAATCTTATAGCAATCAAGTACTTTCAGAATTTAGAGGCAATAAAATGAGGCTAAGAGATGTGAACTGATCATTTAGCTAGAAGTCAAGAAATTCTGCAAAGCTCAAATAAAAACAAACGTTATCATTTATCACCCTCTAGCAATACTTGACAGCATTACTGAAAACAGCAACTCAAATAAGATACTCTCCATTTCTATACACACAAAATATATACGTATCACACACACATACACACTTCAAAATCTGAAACTACTGTGGTCCTAGCTGATGCAAGAGGACTGAATGATCCCAGGAGTTCGACGCCAGCCTGGACAACATTGCGAAGCCAGTCTCTAAACAATAAATAAATTTAAAACTTTGTCTTAGGGTTCTGTTAAAAATAAAATAAAATAAAACTAGAAATACCTCAAGAGCTAATGGTGATACAAAAATTAGCCGGGAATGGTGAATACCAGCTACTCAAGAGGGTGAGGCAGGAGAATCGCTTGAACCCAAAAGGCAGAGGTTGCAGTGAACAACCACTGTACTCCAGCCTGGACGACAGAGCAAGACTCCATCTCAACAACAACAAAAAAGGCCTAATGGTGGCAGTTATCAAAAGCAAAGGATGCTATACCTTTACAACAGGTAGTTCAGAAAAACTAGTCTAATTTAGATTTTGACAAATGTCTAAGAAAACCTCATCCTAGCTACTTTAATCTGTGCTCAAAATGCACTTCAACCTGAAGCAAGAGTCAAGTCATCAAGTAAAAAACTAATCTGCCATGTACAGCAATGGAATTCCAAGTACTAAATTGGTTCACCTGCATTCATGATACCGGCAGGCCAAAACCCATCGTTTTTTTTCTTAATCATATGTATACCACCATCCTGAGAAATTAAATCTGAACTCAATCGAATGCCCTTAAAAGCATTAGCCTGCTCTCAATGGAGAGTTATTTGGAAAAAGCTTAAAATAACCAAACTCATACAATAGAGATAAATTCAAAAATCAAAGCAAAATTTTGCCCAAAAGCTTATGATTAGCAATAGGATTTCAGCTGTGAACTGATAAGCAACCAAAAACAAATTTGTTACAAGTTTCCCTTTAAGTGGCCTGTACATATACATATACATATACATATATATTTAAGTTGTACCAAAAACTGCTTACAAATGGCAATTCCTGTGAAGTAGATGATGATGAAGTTCCAGGTAATTCTAGCATGTTTCCTAATGTACTGGTACAGGAGTCTGGATCATCCTGAAAAGATAAATTTATTGAGTTTAATTGCTCTTCTATCGTAACGTTTGTATCTCCTAGTGAAAAGGGGGCTGGGAGAAGGGCTGCTTTTTCATTGCTGCCGTCCACTTCATTTCTTTGCTTATTTTTCTGTGTTTCAGTCTGAGGAGCTAATGGCAAGAATGGCGATTTGACTGCACCGTGTCTACTCTCTGGTGTGCTGTCTTGTTCACTTCCCATGGCCACTTTTACACCATTCTCTGATTTAGTCTCATAATTGCAGGTGGCATTGGTCTCAAAGATCTCCTCTATACTCTCCTCCTCTGTGACTGGCTGTTCTGGGTCCATTTCAGAATCTACATCTGCATCGTCCAGACAAGTAAAATTCTCAAAGTGCAGAAAGCCATTCTTGATAGTCTTTGTTACTTTTACCTGGAGTTCAGGGGAGTTATTACAAGAGGGTTCCTGTTTCATAGCAAGTGCTGTAGGACCACCAGGACTCAAGGAAGTGCAAACAATTGGCGTCTGAGCTCTTGAATCACTTTTTTCAGGGTCTTGAAAGGATTCTGATCCATCAGCAGACCCATTTAAATACTCTACATTGATCATGGAGGCCAAATCCTGTAGTCTCCGCAGTGGAATGTAACAAGATGGAGAATCTTGTCCATAAGCATTTTGGGATGTTCCACTGACAGTCGATAACTGCATAGTACACCCATTAAGTGGCTCAGAAAAATTGGATTGACCATTACCGAAAGGGCTGTCCTTGTCTTCAGGGGCATCTAAAATCACTGGATTGGAAAAGGGCAGCAGACAATTTCTTCTGGGTAGTTCACAGGTCTGATCCATCCTGGGCCGGCATCAACCTGGAATCCAAAAGCACAGCAATTAATCTGAGTTAATAGGCCATCTGACTCGACTCTTCAAAATGGCAGCCACTTCAAGGCCTAGTGGCCTCTATTCCTTTCTGCTGCACTTCCATGGGCAGAAAAAGTTCCCCCGACTGGAGATGAAAAACTGGCCTCAATAAGCCTCTGAAAACTCTATTTTCCTGAAGCTGGGCCGATCCTGCCACACAGAAACAGCCCGTCGCTTTTTCCTCCTCTAAAGACTGGTGGACACTTGGGGCTGAACTAAAATTAAAATCCCTCTGGCAGTCAAAATTCCCAAATCTCAAACAGGAATCCTCTTCCCCTCGACTCCCGCCAGGGGTTGATCAGCTGGATCTCTCAAAGGCAAAAGGCTGCGGGATCCGAGGGGGGCTCCTGGACCCTGCACAAAAAGGTACCCCCCCTTCCTGGCTCGCTCGGGCGCAGCGGTCACAATAGCGCTGCACCCTGCGCCCAGCCAGCGCCGGAGCCTTTGCAGCGGCGGTGCGCAGGCCGCAGGCGAGCCGGCCGAGGCGGGTGCAACCCAGAGCTCGCCTTCCTGAATGCAGGCCTGCTGGGTCCGCAGCTGCAGGGCCCAGAGGCCCGGACGCAGCAGGGGGAGAAACCGAGGCGGCTGGCGAAGCAGAGTTAGGGCAGCAGCAGCTGCTACAGCTTGACAAACATGGCTGCTGCCGACGCCGCCGCCGCCTGCCCGGGCCGCGCTCCTTCCTGCAGCCGCGGCAGCACCTCCCGGCCGAGCCGATCGCACTCATCAATATTCAGCAGGAAGCAAAGTTTGCTGCGGGAGGGCAGCCTGCTACCTGAGGGGAGGCAGAGGCCGAGGTGCTCGCGGGCGGCCGGCGGGGCAAGGGCCGTGCCGGGAGGAAGTTCGCGGCAGCCCGGCCAGCTAGGCCTAAGCCGGGCTGGTAGTGATGGAGGAGGGGGAGGGGGCCCGCGGCTGCAGCGCCGCCGGCCACCAACCCCGCGCCGCGCCCGGCCCTCCCCGAAGCCCCTCACCTCACGGCCACCACCATCTTCCCCGCCCGGCAGCCTCCTCCCTCCCTGTTCCTCGCGCCTGCCCGCCACCCACCCCAGCGCACTAGTTACCGTGCCCCGCGCCCCCTCCCGGGCCAGCTGGGGGGAGGGGGTGACCCTCATTACACTGGGGTGCGAGCGGAGCGGTGGGGAGACAGCGGGGCCGCTCGCCGCACCCCCCTCCCCCCGCGTCTCTCTTCAGGGGAGAAGGCAGCGAGCGCGACCTGCCCCGGCCTATTCCGCCGCCGCCTCCTCCTCCTCCTCACACCCCCACCGCGCGCGCCCCCGCGGCGGCGCGTGCGACCGAGCGCCTCGCGCCGGCCCGCGTGCGGCTGGACCCCGAGTGCGCGCGCACCCCTTCCCCCACCGAGCGCGCGCGCTCCCTCGCCTCACTCTTCGGGGTTCAGGGCGGGTGAAGTCGGGCTTGCGAGCGCGCCGCCCAATCAGCGGAGCTGCCGCTGCCGCCCCCTCCCCTCCCCCTGCGCGGCCGCTCGCGGCCCGGGCCTACGGGCCGGCCCGGCTGCCCGGGCGGGGCCTGAGGCGGGCTCCCCAGGGGCCTCGCGCGCCTCCTTGGAGTGTCGGGGCCTGCGGGCGTCGTGGGTGGCATTCCGATCCCCTCACCTACCTCGGGGCACGGCGCCGGCCTCGGGCCGCACGGGGCTACTGCACCCTACGCGTCTCGAACCCCAACCCTGGCGGCACCTGGCCCGGCTGAGGCCTGTCCGATCTCCCCGCCAGCCCCGCTCGGGCCCGCGTCAGTCCCGGCCTCCATCTTAGGTTACAGCCCAGGCTCCCCATCCACTGGGCACCTGCCCTCAGCCAGCTGGGTTCGGCCCGAGGCCAAGGCAACCCCCCTCCTGCCGCAGGGCTCACCTGGGGGCTTGGGCTGGGGTCTTCGAGGCCTCAGGCCCCGAGAAGACGCGGCCGCAGGTGAACCCCCCTACCCGGCCGCACCCCAAACCCACACCACCACCACCACCACCACAGACCAAGCTGAGCAGGAAACAAAATGGAGGCAGCAGCTCGGGTCTGCCTCCTCGAGCCAAGCCTGTGCAGCCCCAGGGCTCCCTCCTGCCTCAGGCTCGACGCCCGCAAGGCAGAGTCTGGATCGTCCCAGGCGCCGCAGGCAGCCGCCCTACAGCAGCGCAGACGGGCCGGGGACTCGGCCCTGCGGTGCCCACAGCCCCTCACCCACCACCCCTTCCCTTCCCCCTCCCCCCATCCCTCTCCCTCCCCCTGCCCGGCCGTGCGGGGTGAGCGGCTCCGGGGAGCCGGGTCGGGTTACCCGCCCGGGCACTGCTCGCCCGGCGTGGCCTCCGCGGGAGAACGAGGCCAGGCGACCCCAGCGCTGAGCCCACCCCCAGCACCGAGCCGGGCTGCAGCCTGACAGCGCGCCCGCACCTCGGCCTGCAGCCGTGCGGCCCCCGCCCAGGGAGGCCGAGTCCCCAGCCCGGGCCCAGCCGGGACGAAGCTCCCTCACCACCCCCGGGCCCAAGGGTCCTCGCAGCCTCGGGCGGGGCGAGGGGAACGCCGGGGGAGGGGTCCTCTAGTCCCTGCACCTCCTCCCGCGCCTAGTCAGGGTCGGGGCCTGGCACTGGGGCTCGGGCAGCGGGCGCCGGCGGGCGTGGGTAGGTGCGTGCCCGCCCGGCTAGGGGCCGGGACGGGCCGCGCCTCGCACCGCGTACGCTGCAGTTCTCGGCACCCAGGCAGATGGCCCTCTCGTGCCACCACCGCCCAACGCGGGCCGCCTGCTCCGCAGCCCGGTTCCCCGGGGAGCGCGCGCCTCGCCCTTGAGGGCCGGGCATCTGGACCCCAGCGGAACTGCGCCGGGACGCGGGACCGCCCGGCTGGCCGGGACAAGCCCGCTGGCGCAGCCCTCGGCCTGGGGCGCTCTGCTCGCGGGCGCCTGGGACCTCACGGCCTGTATCCTGCACATGTCCCGCAGCACCGACCTCACACTGCCGCGTGGCGTCCAATCCCCCAAGACAGCGGAAGGGCAGGTCGGGGAACCCAAGCTGGGCCTGAACCTGCGACTCCAGCCCCCCAGGTCCTTCCCCCAGCCCGGACCCCGTCGCCCCTGGGCTTGATCCCCACCAAGAAGCTCACCTCAGGAGTTACCTGGTTCCCTAGGGCGCTAAGCACATTTTCGCTGTTCAGAGAAAGCCAGATTCACCGCCGCAAAAATTCCGCCTCCTCCAGAAAGCCTTCTGTGATTAGATTTGGAGTTAACTCCATCTCAAGCTGAGGGCGCCGCCCTCGAGGGCCACGTGACTACCATTCTTCCCATGGCTTAGTAAATGTGCGTAGTTATTGCCCCAATGGACTGTTTACTCACTGCCTTCTGTTAACTTTGAGCCCACCTAGGAGAAAGGCCATTTTTGGCGTTGCCCTGTGTGACATCAGTGTTGGCTAGCTAAATTCCTTCCTTCCCCTGCCTTCACGCAGCGACTGACCCAGCAGGCATGGAGCTCAAGATGCTCTTATCCTTTTGCTTTCCAAGGCCCACAGTCCAGTGATGGAGGCTCCCAAGTCAACAGGCCATTAGCATATGTCTGCAAGTGCCAGATGCAGACCCTGCCAAGACAGCAAGTGGGCTTTGTTAGAGGGAAAGCGCCCACTGGAACGGGAATGATGAGAGGGCTGTCACCTCAGGGAGGCTCCTTCTGTTGAAGAGTCTGAAGTACCCTGAAGATTTCCAGATGCAAAGTCAGGTTGGCAGTTGTCTATGTGCTGGGACCAACCAGAGACAACCAGAAAAAAGTCGGGTCTACACCCCAGGGGCCTTCCCTACAAGGGCCAGTCCTTTGTTCTGCTAGGGTCACTTACCCTGCTAATCCCATCTGGGCAATTCGACTCAACAGGGAATCTCTGACAGATTCCTTCTTCACACCTAATAATTTGAGCCAATCATTTTGACTGACAATTACTCCTCTGCCAATTGCCCCAATTCATCAATGCTCCTCCCAGTCCTTTACTTTGCCACTAACCATCCTGAGGGCCTGAGAGCTGCCACTATATGGCCTTGAACAAGTCACTTAACCGCCCCGAGCCTCAGTTTCCCCATCTGCAACTTCCAATGCACAGCACTGGCTGTGAAGATCCTTTAAGGTAAAGGTCTAAGTGTTAGCAGCCTAACTTAGCCTTAGTTATAGGCTGAATACTTGATGAGTACTGAAATGTAATTCATCACTTCATTCAGTAACTATTTCCTGCATTCCAAGCAGTGTGCTGAGTGCTGGGGAAACAAAAGATGAGATCCTGGCCTCGGGGAAACGACAACAAAATAAAGGTGCTAAGGTGTGAGTAGGGTTGAGGCAACTGTTTCTTCCAAAGCTCACCTCTGAACATCACTGCCCTACAGAATCCCTCTATCTCACCTTCCAGCTCCTCTGGAAGAGTGAGGGCCAAAAGGAGATTGACAGCTGGGGATGAACTGCTTGCTGACAGGTCTGGGGAGAAAACCAGGACCCAGAGAAAACCTCTCAGACTTCTCTGGGGTAATCCCTGAGGGCCCTCCCTGACTCTTAGAGTAAAACTTGGCCATGGAGGTGTCAACCACAGCAGACCCATTTCCAGCCTCCTCATCCAGCAGGCCCTGGCCAAGCATCTCACGTGTGCCTGCCCTATGTTGAGAAGATCCACAGCGCTATAAATTCTCACAAGGACACTGACTCCTGAAGCGGGGGCAGAAGGGAAAGGAATGTGCCTACAAATACTGTGAAAAGCCCAGCATGATGCTTGCCCACTGGTGCCCAGGAATTTGAATGACAGGCAGAGGGATTCTTAGGCTGAGTTTCCTCATCTGTAAATCATGGTTATTGACAATTCCTACCCTGGTGACATAGATACCTGTTGGGACATCTGGCCAATGCACAGTGACCTGTTTTCTCTTAGAACCACCCGTTTTCATTAATTCCATAGATGTTTTGGGGGCTCCCTGTCACCTTGCGGAAAAAGCAGACAGGTAATAAGGCAGAGAACTGAGTATTGAGAGAGAAGCCAAGGGTGCTGGAGGAGCTGAGAAGGCCCTTGAAGCCAACTCAGCGGTGTCCTTGAGGAATCAACATCCAGAGGGAGTCCTGGAGGACATGCAAGAATAGCCAGGAAAAACGGAGAAGAAGCAGAGATTCCAGCAGAGCCCAGAGAAACACCACCAGTCTTAGGAGGAACTGACCATGGCCAAGCATGGCCAGTACATCTGCGGGGGGTGCGGAGGACGGTGAGTGCAGAAAAAGGCTCGATCAAGGATGGGGCAGACACAGGGGCCTCACCATGCAGGGCTTGGTTGGTCAAGTTAAAGAATTTAAGCTTTATCTGGAAGGCAATAAGCAGCCATGGAAGGTGAGGGAGCAGGATAATGACATGACTGCATCTGAGCAGTAGAAAGCTCACTCTTCTAGCAGTGTCCAGAAGACACTGGTTCCTCCCCTGGAAACACAGCTTCAGCAAGGGCCCTGCCTGTTGTTTCAGTAACAGATGTAGCTTATCCTCCTCTGTTCCAGCTATGCTGCAAGACACTCATCTACTCCTCTAAGATGGGCATTATTGTTATCCCCATCTTCTAGAAAGGCAGCATGACTTGCCCAGAGACAACTCCCATCTTAGTTCCAGCTCCTTGTTCCCACTGAATAGGAGCAGCATCTGCCTTCTGACTAAACAGCTAGGTCTTGGGGAAGGCATGGAGGCCTTTGGCAATTAATCCTGAATGTAGCTGATGAATACCATGCCCATGCCTTCTGATGGGTCTAGGAGCTGTTTGCTTCCTCTCCCCACCCAGGGATTTCCCCAGAATTGAATCAGTCTTCAACTTAAGATCAAGGAAGGTCTGGCCACATCTGAGGCCAGGCAGCCCTCCAGCAGTCTTCCTGCCCCAAATGCCAGGTTCTGTCACTAACCTGAGTCTGTACCCTCAGCCCCAGCCCGAAGGACTCAAGCATCCACCTTCAAGTTTTCTTTTCTTAAACTTCCTTCTGAAGCTTGGTACGGTGACCACTAATCCCTGCCCTCCTGCTCTCATTTCCCCCAACCGCCCAGTGCCAGGACAGACCACATCCTGTCCAGCCTATGCTCATGCCAGTCATTCTGCCTTTTCTACTGTCAGGCAAACTCGATTCATCCAGTTTAGAAGACTCCTCCTCCCAGAAGTCTTCCCACACCTACAGGCAGCCATTTTTCCCTGAATGAGTCCCAGTAGTAACTAATGGCTTCTAAATCTGGTCTCAGCCGGTTGGAGAGCCACTTCCAACAAGGCTAAGAGCATATACTCTCTGACCTCCACTAACTAAGCCCAGGACTGTGAGGCTCAGTGAGTGCTCCAAAAACATTTCCTGATGCCTGATCTATCCCTTTCTCTCCTTTCCAAGCCTGTGTCTCCATCAGACAGAATTGTGGTTTAAATTACCAACCAAATGAGTTGTACAAAACTTAAATCCTCCCAAAAAGGACTCAAGATGTTTGAGGAACAAACAGCCTTTGGTGCCAAACAATGCTTTAAAAAGCATGAGAGGGCCTGGCGCGGTGGTGGCTCACACCTGTAATCCCAGCACTTTGGGAGGCCAAGAAAGTGGATCATGAGGTCAAGAGATCGAGACCATCCCGGCCAACATGGAGAAAACCCGTCTCTACAAAAAATACGAAAATTAACTGGGTGTGGTAGCACATGCCTATAGTCCCAGCTACTTGGGAGGCTGAGGCAAGAGAATTACTTGAACCCGGGAGGCAGAGGTTGCAGTGAGCTGAGATTGCACCACTGCACTCCAGCCTGGCAACAGAGCGAGACTCCATCTCTAAATAAATAAATACCATGAGAGGTGGGAGGCTGAGGCAGGAGAATTGCTTGAACCTGGGAGGCAGAGGTTTCGGTCAGCCAAGATCATAGCATTGCTCTCCAGCCTGGAGGGAAACTCCGTCTCAAAAAAAAAAAAAAGCATAAGAGGTACGGTGGTGCACGCCTTTAGTCCCAGCATTTTGGGAGGCCGAAGCAGGCAGATCACTCGAGTCCAGGAGTTCAAGACCAGCCTGGGCAATATGGCTAAACCCTAGCTCCACAAAAAATACAAAAATTAGGCCGGGCATGTGGCTCACATCTGTAAACCCAGCACTTTGGGCAGCCAAGGCAGGTGGATCACATGAGGTCAGGAGTTCAAGACCAGCCATGGTAAAACCCTGTCTCTACTAAAAATACAAAAAATTAGCCGGGAGTGGTGGCACACACCTGTGATCTCAGCTACTCAGGAGGCTGAGGCAGGAGAATCGCTTGAACCCGGGAGGCGGAGGTTGCAGTGAGCCAAGATCGTGCCATTGCACTCCAGCCTGGGTGACAGGGCGAGACTCCGTCGCAAAAAAAAAAAAAGAGAGCTTATGTGACCTGGAGTCAGATGGATACAGATTCACACTGCAGCTGGGTCACTTGCCAGACATGTCCTTTCTGCTCTTTGAGCCTCACAAATGGGATAGTTACGAAGTTTAAATATTCAAAGTAGGCATGACCTGGCCTTGGGCCCAGCACAAAGCAACTGCCCACTGGGCACCTTCTTCAGGATGCCCCTAGGTTCCTCCACCCAATTATGTCTTCTCTCTCTCACCCCAATTTTGCTACTTCTCTAGGCACCTGATTTTGTTGGATGCACCCCCAACATCAAGCCAAGCACTTCTGAACATACTGATTCAAAAGAGAGGAAGAGAAAGCGAGAGAATGCTGGGTTCTGGCAGTGCTTGGAGTAGGGGATGGGAGGAGGAGTGTGGGGAGAGAGGGAGGTCTGCAGCCCATGACCAAAAAGGTGGCTGCACCTCCTCCTGGGTGAGGATTAGAGTTTATAGCTCACCTAACCCACACCTACCTCCTTGTCTCCTCGCAAATAGAAGATATTATCTTATTTTACAGATGAAAACAAAGGCTGAAAAGCAGTCTGTGAAAGCCCTGCTCTTGCTAGTGGAGGAATGACAAAGAGGTTTGTTGTTGTTGTTGTTTGAAGATAGAGTCTCCCTCTGTCACCCAGGCTGGAGTGCAGTGGCACAATCTTGGCTCATTGCTACCTCCACTTCCAGGGTTCCAGCAATTCTCCTGCCTCACCCTCCTAACTGGGATTACAGGTGCACGCTACCACACCCAGCTAATTTCTGTAATTTTTTTTGTTTTTTTTTTTTAATTTTTAATTTTTAAATTTTTATATTTTTAGTAGAGACGAGGTTTCACCATATTGGTCAGGCTGATCTTGAACTCCTGACGTCATGATCCACCAAAGTGCTGGGATTACAGGCGTGAGCCACCGTGCCTTCCAACAAAAAGTTTGTACTCAAAGTAACTCAGTAAGTACTAAAAGGGCTGGGTGTGGTGGCTCAAGCCTGTAATCCCTGGACTTTTGGAGGCTGAAGCAGATGGATCACTTGAGGCCAGGAGTTCAAGACCAGACTGGGCAACAAAACCTCCTCTCTACAAAAAATTAGGTGGGTGTGGTGGTGTGTGCCTGTAGTCCAGCTACTCCAGAGGCTGACATGGGAGAGTCACTTGAGCCCAGGTGGTGGAGGTTGCAGTGAGCTAATTTATGTAATTTTTTGAGCTAGGGTGTCCTCTGTTGCCCAGGCTGTCATTCACATCACTGAATTACAGCCTGGGCAACAGAGGACACCCTAGCTCAAAAAATACATAAATAAGCCAAGCACAGTGGCTCATGCCTATAATCCCAGCACTTTGGGAGGCCGAGGCAGGCAGATCACGAGGACAGGAGATCGAGACCATCCTGGCTAACATAGTGAAACCGCCGTCTCTACTAAAATACAAAAGATTAGCCAGGCATGGTGGCATGCACCTGTAGTCCCAGTTACTCAGGAGGCTGAGGCAGGGGAATTGCTTGAATCCAGGAGGCAGATATTGCAGTCAGCCGAGATCACGCCACTGCACTCCACCCTGGCAACAGAGCGAGACTCCACCTCAAATAAATAAATAAATAAATAAATAAATAAATAAATAAATTCTAAAAGGCGAGCAGGTGAATAAAAGCCTGATAAAACTCTGGGTAGGCAGGACGTGGTGGTGCATGCCTCTAATCCCAGCACTTTGGGAGGATGAGGTGGGTGGATTACTTGAACCTAGGAGCTTGAGACCAGCCTGGACAATTTAGCAAGGCCCCTGTTTCTATTTTTATTTAATTTTTTTTAATTAAAAAGAAAAGACTCTGGGTAAAGTTTTGGTGAACTGGTAGGAAATGTTTCAGGTGTGTAGTGGGTTGAAGAGTGAATAAAAGGTAAAGAAATAAGAAGTATGGGCCAGGTGCAGTGGCTCATACCTATAATCCCAGCACTTTGGGAGGCTAAGGCGGGTGGATTACTTGAGGTCAGGAGTTCAAGACCAGCCTGGCCAATATGGTGAAACCCTGTCTCTACTAAAAATACAAAAATTAGCCGAGCATGGTGGCTGGCGCCTGTAATCCCAGCTACTCAGGAGGCTGAGGCAGGAGAATCACTTGAACCCAGGAGGCAGAGGTTACAGTGAACCAAGATTGTACCACCGCACTCCAGCCTGGGTGAGAGCGAGACTCCATCTCAAAAATAAAATAAAATAAAATTTTTAACTTAAAATTTTTTTGTTAATGGATGTGAGGTTTTTATGTTGCCCAGGCTGGCCTCAAACACATACCCTTGCCCCCTCATGCTCCAGGACAACTGGCCTGAGCCACCATGGCTCCTGAAATACAAAAATTTTAAATTCTGATCAGGTCTAGTTTTTCTTTACTATTTTTTTTCCTTTTTTTTGAGATAGGTTCTCACTTTGTTCTGTCACCCAGGCTGGAGTGCAGTGATGTGATCTCAGCTCACTGTTTGCCCAATCTCCAAGGCTCAAGTGATCCTCCCACCTTAGCCTCCCTAGTAGTTGAATTACAGAGGCGCACCACCATGACTGGCTGTTTTATACATATATATATATATATATAAATTTTTTTTTGAGACGGAGTCTCATACTATCACCTAGGCTGGAGTACAGTGGCAGGATCTCGGTTCACTGCAACCTCTGCTTCCCAGGTTCAAGCGATTCTCCCTGCCTCAGCCTCCTGAGTAGCGGGAATTACAGGTGCCGCCACCACACCTGGCTAATTTTTTTGTATTTTTAGTAGAGATGAGGTTTCAGGCCGGGCACGGTGGCTCACGCCTGTAATCCAAGCACTTTGGAGGCCAAGGCGGGCGGATAACCTGAGGTCGGGAGTTCAAGACCAGTCTGACCAACATAGTGAAACCCTGTCTTAAAAAAAAAAAAAAATTAAAAGAAAAAGTTGAAACAAAACAAACAAACAAAAAACAGATGGGGTTTCACTATGTTGGCCAGGCTGGTCTCGAACTCCTGCCCTCGTGATCCACCCACCTCGGCCTCCCAAAGCGCTGGGATTACAGGCATGAAAACACCATGCCTGGCCTTTTTATTTTTTTGTAGAGACAGTTTCACCATGTTGCTCAGGCTAGTCTCAAACTCCTGGGCTCAAGCAATCCCGCTGCCTTAGCCTCCCAAAATGCTAGGACTGTAGGCGTGAGCCACCTGTTTTTTCTTTTTACTTGTGCTTTTGGTATCATATCTAAGAAACTACTGACCAATACCCAATCATGAGGATTTACCCTTATGTTTTTTGCCAAGAGTTTTATAGTTTTAATTCTTACATTTAAGACTTTGCTCCATTTTGAATTAACTTATGTGAGGGAGGGGTTCAACTTCATTCTTTTGCATGTCCTGACACCATTTGTTGAAAGGACTATTCTTTCTCCATTTAAACGGTCTTGGCACCCGTGACCACCAAAGCACAGGTTTATTTTTTGATTCTCAATCTTATTCCATTGATTTATATACCGATTTTTTTTTTTTTTTTTTTGAGAGGGAGTTTCGCTCTTGTTAACCAGGCTGGAGTGCAATGGCGTGATCTCGGCTCACTGCAACCTCCGCCTCCTAGGTGCAAGCAATTCTCCTCCCTCAGCCTCCCGAGTAGCTGGGAGTACAGGTGCGCACCACCATGCCCAGCTAATTTTTGTATTTTTAGTAGAGACGGGGTTTCACCTTGTTGACCAGGATGGTCTCGATCTCTTGACTTCATGATCCACCCGCCTCGGCCTCCCAAAGTACTGGGATTATAGGCGTGAGCCACCACGCCCGGCCTTATGTACCCATTTTTATGCCAATAACACACAGCCTTGATGGCTTGATTTTTGTTGTTATTATTATTCATATCTATGTCTTTCTTGCTGTCTATAATGGAAACACTAAGAGGTGAGGACTTCTTTTTTTTTTTTTTTTTGAGATGTAGTCTTGTGTAGTCTTGCTCTGTCGCCAAGGCTGGAGTGCAGGGGCGAGATCTCAGCTCACTACAACCTCTGCCTCCCAGGTTCAAGCTGTTCTCATGCCTCAGCCTCCTGAGTAGCTGGGACTACAGGCACCCGCCACCATGTCTGGCTAATTTTTGTATTTTTAGTAGAGATAAGGTTTCACCATATTGGCCAGGCTGGTCTCAAACTCATGACCTTATGATCCATCTGCCTCGGCCTCCCAAAGTGCTGGAATTACAGGCGTGAGCCTGGCTGAGGTGAGAACGTCTTCACTGCTCTGCTCCCAATGCTTAGAACAAGACCTGGTGCAGAAAATGTGCCGATAAATATTTTTGAATTGAATGAATGAATCCTTGAGTGAGTACAGTGCTGTTGGGAAGAGGACAATTGAGAGGGGAAGGTCGAAGCTACAAGACCAAGAGATCACTGAGGCCAAGAAGGTGCAGGATGTGTGGATGGGGTCACAGGTGAAAGCATGGCCCATGGACCAGAGGAGGAACACCTCAACCTCTGACACTGGAGGGAAAGGCAAACTGGAGCCTCAGCTCAGTTTTATATGGGAAAGGAAGGAAATTGTAGGAGGTCCCAGCCAGTGCCTCTGTTTTCTTGGAGAAGTGAGAAGAGAGATCATTAGCTGAGGTAGGAGGGAGGGGCTGTAGGCTCAGGGAAGCTGAGGACAATGGAATGACCTTAGGGCTCCAGCCCAGATCCCTCCAGTCACAGGTGGAAGGTATCCACTGGTTAGGCCCAACCATGGGCTGAAGTTGGGGGTAGTACCAGAGGAGGAGTCAAGGGGGGTTCTGGGAGGAGGGGTACCAGATGAAGAATAGAGCTGTGGCAAGGGTACAAAATATGTTCAGTTTTTTGTTTTTTTATTCTTTTTTGATCCAGAGTCTCTCTCTATTGCCTAGGCTGGAGTGCAATGGCTCGATCTCAGCTCACTGAGATCTTTGCCTCTTGGGTTCAAGTGATTCTCCTGCCTCAGCCTCCAAAGTAGCTGGGATTACAGGCACATGCCACACACCCAGATAATTGTTCAGGTGTCTTTACAGATACCTTTTTTTTTTGAGACAGAGTCTCAATCTGTCGCCCAGGCTGGAATGCAGTGGCGCAATCTTGGCTCACTGCAACCTCCACCTCCCAGGTTCAAGCGATTCTTGTGCCTCAGCCTCCCAGGTAGCTGGGATTACAGGTTCATGCCACCACACCCAGCTAATTTTTGTATTTTTAGTAGAGGCAAGGCTTCACCATGTTGGTGAGTCTGGTCTTGAACTCCTGATCTCAAGTGATCTGCCCTCCTTAGCCTCCCAAAGTGCTGGGCTTACAGGCGTGAGCCACTGTGTCCGGCCACTGATATACTTTTTATTGTTATTATTATTATTATTTTTGAGATGGAGTTTCGCTCTTGTTGCTCATGCTGGAGTGCAACAGATCAGTCTTGGCTCACTGCAACCTCCGCCTCCTGGGTTCAAGCAATTCTCCTGCCTCAGCATTCTGAGTAGTTGGGATTACAGGCACCTGCCACCACGCCTGGCTAATTTTTTGTATTTTTAGTAGGGATCGGGTTTCACCATGTTAGCCAGGCTGGTCTCCAACTCCTGATCTCAGGTGATTTCCCCTCCTGGGCCTCCTAAAGTGCTGGGAGTACAGGCGTGAGCCACCACACCTAGCAATATTTTTAAAACATACAGAGGGCAGGGCATGTCGGCTCACGCCTGTAATCCCAGTACTTTGGGAGGCCGACACGGGGGGTCATGAGGTCAAGAGATGGAGATCATCCTGGCCCCCATGTTGAAACTCCATCTCTACTAAAAATACAAAAATTAGTGTGCACCTGTAGTTCCAGCTACCTGGGAGGCTGAGGCAGGAGAATCACTTGAACCTGGGTTGCGGAGGTGGTAGATCTAGAGTTGATACCAAGTACTCTGGAGGAAAATTGCAGAGGCCTTAAGTGATACGGCAGCTCCAAAATCAAAACCGGAAGTACAGGGATTGGATACTTCAAGGACAGATGCAGCTGGTGGCAAAAGGCCTGTCTAATTAGCTGTATTAATAAGCCATGTATTAATGAGGAGTTGAGGGATGGTCCTCATGGTGGTGGCATCTCCAGTCTGGGTGGTGGCATTCCCAGAGAGAAAGCTCGGGGGGCAGCTGGGGAATTTAGGTCTAAGATGGACCCTGGGCCTCTGGGCTGAGCACAATCAGAACTGAAACTAAGTTGTAGTAAGAGAGAGGGCCCTTCTGCTTCCTGCATCCCCAGCCTATGGCAATGAAAGGTCAGAAACACCCCTTGAACACCCAGCGACATGCTTCCCATGTGCTGACCCCACCTAGGAGACCTGTAAACTCTGTTCCTACCTGCAAATCCAGGCTCATCCCCTACTGGGTTCCCCTCACTCTCCACCCCTGGGCCACACTGGCTTCCTGCGGTTCCTGGATGCAGAAGCCCTTGCCCTGTTAGCCTGGCACTCTCTATAATTTTGTGTGGTGGGCTTTTTTTTTTTTTTTTTTTGAGATGGAGTCTCTGTCTTTCACCCAGGCCAGAGTGCAGTGGCACAATCTTGGCTCATTGCAACCTCTGCCTCCCGCGTTCAAGCAATTCTCTGCCTCAGCCTCCCGAGTAGCTGGGACTACAGGCACACGCCACCATGCCCAGCTAATTTTTGTATTTTTATTACTTTTTGTTCTTTTATTTTTATTTTATTATTATTATTTTTTATTTGTAGAGATGGGGTTTCACCATGTTGGCCAGGATGGTCTCGATCTCCTGACCTTGTGATCCACCTGCCTCAGCCTCCCAAAGTATTGGGATTACAGGCATGAGCCATAGCGCCTGGCCTGATTTTTGTATTTTTAGTAGAGATGGGGTTTCGCCATATTGGCCAGGCTGGTCTCCAACTCCTGACCTCAGGTGATCAGCCCACCTCGGCCTCCCAAAGTGTTGGGATTACAGGCATGAGCCATAGTGCCTGGCCTGATTTTTGTATTTTTAGTAGAGATGGGGTTTCGCCATATTGGCCAGGCTGGTCTCCAACTCCTGACCTCGGGTGATCAGCCCACCTCGGCCTCCCAAAGTGTTGGGATTACAGGCCTGAGCCACCAAGCCTGGCATGGTCTTTAGAGTGCCCATTGCCTGAGCTGGTGTTGGAGAGGCAGCACTCTGTGAGGTGATGAACACAGACACTGGCCCAGAAGGCATGATTTCAGCCCCCAGCTCTGCCACTTGATAGTGACCTTGGGCAAGTTATAGAACTTCTCTGTGCCTCTGTGATTGCTCTGTAAAGTGGGATTCTTTTTTTTTTTTGAGATGGAGTCTGATTCTGTCAGCCAGGCTGGAGTGCAGTGGCACGATCTCACTGCAACCCCCACCTCCCAGGTTCAAAGGATTCTCCTGTTTCAGCCTCCCAAGTAGCTGGGACTACAGATACGCACAATACCTAGCTAATTTTTGTATTTTTAGTAGAGAGGGGGTTTAGCCATGTTGGCTAGGCTGGTCTCAAACTCCTGACCTCCGGTGATCCACCCACCTCAGCTTCCCAAAGTGCTGGGATTACAGGTGTGAGCCACCACACCTGGCCTGAAGTGGGATTGTTGAGAGGTCACATGTAAGCTTATGACAGTGTCTATCACCTGGCAAGTCCTCCAATGGTTGTAGTCATGATCATTATTCTAGCAAGGTTCACACAGTTGGTGCATGGCAGCCTTCTAGCAAGATGTGTTTCACTACATACCTGTTGTGTTACAAATATTGCCACCTTATTGCTGGTGTTTTTCCTGATATAAATCCCATGGTTTCATATACTGTCCTACTACTGTTTCTGTATAGCTTAAATTTATCCTTGTTAGACCAAGTGAAGGATTGTGGGATTGGAAGACTAAAAAGGCATATGGTTATGACCTTGTTAACAAGCAGTATAGATTCTAGTAAGGGAGAAAAGGGGAAAAAAAAGCCTTAGTACAAGGCCGTGTGTGATGGGATTGTGAGTTCCTCGAGGTAGGATTATCCACAATCATAAAAATTGTTACCACAGTGTTTTGGGAGCTCACAGTGTGCCAGGCACGAGACTTTACAATCTTGACAAAGATACTGAAGTAGGTATTAGTAGTCCCATTTTCTAGAAGAGGTATCAGAGATTCAATGAAATGAAACACTTGTCCTAGGTCATATGATAAGCAAGTAATTTTTCTTTTATTTATTTTCTTTTTTTAAACAGGGTCTTGCTCTGTCACCCAGGCTGGAGTGTAGTGGTGTAATCTCGGCTCACTGCAGTCTCCGCCTTCTGGGCTCAAGCGATCCTCCCACCTCAGCCTCACGAGTAGCTGGGACCACAGGCACACGCCGCCACACTCTGCTAATTTTTGTATTTTTTGGTAGAGACGGGTTTTGCCATGTTACCCAGGCTGGCCTCGAACTCCTGAGCTCAAGCAATCTGCCCACCTTGGCCTCCCACAGTGCTGGGATTACAGGCGTGAGCCAGCGGGCTCGGCATTTATTAATTTATCTATTTATTTATTTTTGAGGCAAGGTCTCACTCTTTCGCCCAGGCTGGAGCGCCGTGGCGTGATCTCGGCTCACTGCAGCCCGCCCCCTCTTGCTCAAGAATGATCCTCCCACCTTAGCCTCCGGAGAAGCTGGGACCACAGGCGCGCACCGCCATGCCCGGCTAATTTTTTTTTTTTTGAGACGGAATCTGTCGCTCAGGCTGGAGTGCAGTGGCGCCATCATGGCTCAGTGCACCCTCAAACGCCCGGGCTCAAGTGATTCTCCCACTGGGCCTCCAGGGTAGCTGGGACTAGACGTACGCGCCACCATGCCCGGCTAATTTTTGTATTTTTAAGTAGAGACGCGGGGTCACCATGTTGCCCAGGCTGGTCTCAAACTCCTGAACTAAAGCGATCCGCCCGCCTAGGCCTTCCAAAGTGCTGAGATTGCAGGCGTGAGCCACCGCGCCCGGCGGAGGAAGTAATTTCAACTTGGTCTGCTTGCCTCCAAATCTCCTAAAACATTACTTTGGACGAGAGAGAGTAAAAAGGACATAGCCCCAGAAGCCAGCGAGCGAAAAAGGGGGAATTTAGCAGAAGGACACAGGGTCCTGGCGTCTCGGGCAGGCGGACTGCCCAACCCCCTGGGCCGGCAGAACAGGGTAGTGGGAAACCCGACCCCAGCCTCACAGTTCGGCGCCCGCGGAATCCCGCCGGGTGCACGTGGCCCGCACAGCCGCTGAGCCCTGCAGCGCTCAGGTCCGGCTTCCGCTCCCGGCCACACGCGGCCGCATTCCTGGGAGAACGCCCCCGATTGGTTCGTTCGGTCAGGTGGCTGCCACGGACCAATCAGCGGCGGCTGGTGCCGGGGGCCGCGCGAAAGACTCTGCGGCGGTGGAGTTTCGGAAAAGATCATCTTTGTGTGCCGGGTTGCGCCGGGGAAGGGCAGCCAATTCTTGTTAACGTTCAGCGTGTCCCAGATCTTGCTAGCGACCCCACTGGTCCTTTGTGCCTGTTTATCTGAATTCACCACCAGCCCTGCCGCAGCGCTTAGAGAACGAGACAGGACGACTGGGCCGGCCCTGCTCCTTGGCTTCCAATCCTGCCTTATTTGCTTACTGGGGTTTCTTGTCTCCTTTTCCTCTCGCGCCTCTGGAGCGCCAACTCTTTCCCGTCTTCTTGCTCCTTCCTGGCCCCCCACAAACGGCAGAGAAAAGTCTCAACTCCCCTGCGACTAGGCTCTGCCTCTCCTCCCCTCCACTGTCCTGTCCCCTCTTCCTCATCTTCCTCCTCATCTCACTGCAGTCTGGCTTCAGATCACCAGCCGTGCCACTGTAACCAAATCTGGTGACGTTTCGTGATCTTCGCTGCTTTACTTTGAGCAGCATTTCACTTTTTACCCCACTTGAATCAGCCAGGTTTCCAGGCCGTGCCACTCCTGCCTGATCCCTCCTAATTCTCATAAGCCCTTCTCAGTGCCTCCCTGTCATGGGCATGCCTTCCCTTTTCCCTGCCTGGTAAACAGAGGTGTCCCAGTGCCCCATCCCAGGCCCACTTTGCTTATCATTCACCCAGCTTCCGCGAGGGATCTCATCCACTCAGCGCGTGCATTCCCTAGACGCCAGCAACGCTGGAGCCTTAATCTAACCTAGATTTGTACCACCGCCCTAAAGTCACAGATGTCTCAGGGAACCTCACAGATAACTCAGGTTCCACATAAATTCATTCAATAAACATATATTAAGCTGTGTGCTTGCTTATTTATAGTAAATATATTATATATATATATGTATATATATTTTTTGAGGTGGAGTCTCGCTGTCGCCCAGGCTGGAGTACAGTGGTGCGATCTCAGCTCACTGCAACCTCTGCCTACCGGGTTCAAGCGATTCTCCTGCCTCAGCCTCCCCAGTACCTGGGATTACAGGCGCCCACCACCGCGCCCAGCTAATTTTTGTATTTTTTTTTTTTCTTTTAGATGGCGTTTCGCTCTTGTTGCGCAGGCTGGAGTGCAATGGCGCGATCTCGGCTCACGGCAACTTCCGCCTCCCGGGTTCAAGCGATTCTCCTGCCTCAGCCTTCCGAGTAGCTTGGATTACAGGCATGCACCACCACGCCCGCCTAATTTTTTGTATTTTTAGTAGAGACGAGGTTTCTCCATGTTGTCCAGGCTGGTCCTGAACTCCCAACCTCAGGTGATCCGTCTGCGTTGGCTTCCCAAAGCGCTGGGATTACAGGCCTGAACCACCGTGCCTAGCCATCTTTTATTTATTTTATTTATTTATTTTATTATTATTTGTTTGTTTGTTTTTGAGACGAAGTCTGGCTCTGTCACACAGGCTGGAGTGCAGTGGCGGGATCTCGGCTTACTGCAATCTCCACCTACCAGGTTCAAATGATTCTCCTGCCTCAGTCTCCCAAGTAGCTGGGATTATATGCACCTGCCACCACACCCAGCTAATTTTTGTACATATATATATATATATATATATATTTCTTTTTTAGTAAAGACAGGGTTTCACTGTGTTGGCCAGGCTGGTCTTGAACTCCTGACCTTGTGATCCACCCGCCTTGGCCTCCCAAAGTGCTGGGATTACAAGTGTGAGCCACCACACCCGGCCTTTTTTTTTTAAATGTTACTTTTTTTTTTGAGACAGTCTCACTCAGTCACCCAGCCTGCAATGGAGTGGCGCCATCTTGGCTCACTGCAACCTCTGCCTCCTGGGTTCAAGCGATTCTCCTGCCTCAGCCTCCCTGGTAGCTGGGATTACAGGTGTGTGCCACCACACCCAGCTAATTCTTTTATATTTTTAGTAGAGATGGGGTTTCGCCATGTTGGCCAGGCTGGTCTGGAACTCCTGACCTCATGTGATCCACCCACCTTGGTCTCTCAAAGTGCTGGGATTACAGGCGTGAGCAACTGTGCCCAGCGTACAAGTTACCATTAATAAATATTTATTTATTGCTGCATGCAAGATCTTGTAGTACTGTCTATTGTGACAGGCACACAGTATGTGCTTCATTACTATGTACTGAATCCATATGGAAAGGATGTCCCGCATAGTATGTGGCACAGAGGAAGTGCTCCATCAAAGTTAGCTCTCTTCCTCTTTAGAAGCTAGGAGGGCCTGGGAATTCAGTCTTGGCAGCCCTGCCTGGAATGGGGGAGGGAAACTGGGAACACCAAAGCCTCATCCCTCAGATCAGCTCTTCCCCAGTGATAGGAAGTATCCCCACACCTCACCCCCAGTGCAAAAGCTACGTAAGTGACCTAAACTTCAGAGATAGAAAGGAAAAGTGAGTCTTTGCCCTTGTCCATCTCTAATCTGTCAGCTCAGCAAAGGCAGCACTGCCCAGTGATGGGGGTGGGAGGCTGAATCAGGACTGATAGCCTAGGACAGGAAGCTGCTGCAGCCATACTGGGAGATGCACAGACCAGGGTTCAAAACTTGGTTGGAGGCTGGGTGCCGTGGCTCACACCTATAATCCCAGCACTTCAGGAGGCCGAGGCTGGCGAATCTTCTGAGGCCGGGAGTTCAAGACCAGCCTGGCCAAAATGGTGAAACCCCGTCTCTACTAAAAATTACTGGGCATGGTGGTGCGCACCTGTAATCCCAGCTACTACTCAGTAGACTGAGGCAGGAGAATCAGTTGAACCCCGGAGGCAGAGGCTGCAGTGAGCCAAGATTGCACCACCATACTCCAGCCTGGGCAACAAAACGAGACTGTTAACTCACACACAAAAACAAAAACCTGGTTAGGTGATCTTGGGGGTATGAATTGACTTTTGTGAACCATCATTTCCTTCTGTAGGCAGGGGATACGAATGGACTCTACCTCTTAGGGAGGTTGTAAAGGAGACTCCCTAGATCTCTCCCTAGATCTCCCTCCATCTCTTAGAGGCACCTAGAAAACATTGATATTTGGCTTTTGCTTTGGCTGAAAGGGAGGGAGAAGCAGAGCTCTCATGGTGCACTGTCGCCACCGTGTGACGACCTGCGGTATTGCATAGGAAGGGTTCTCAGGCCCAGGAAAGCCTATCTGGACTGTTGAGTTTGTTTTTTTCTGAGATGGAGTTTCACTCTTGTTGCCCAGGCTGGAGTGCAGATGCCCGATCTCAGCTCACTGCAACCTCTGCCTACCAGGTTCAATCAATTGTCCTGCCTCACCCTCCTGAGTAGCTGGGTTTACGGGCATGCGCCACCACATCCAGCTAATTTTTTGTATTTTTAGTAGAGACAGGGTTTCACCATGTTGGCCAGGATGGTTTGGAACTCCTGACCTCAGGTGATCCACCCACCTCGGCCTCCCAAAGTGCTGGGATTACTAGCATGAGCCACTTTTTTGTTTTTTTGAGACAAGGTCCTGCCCTGTTGCCCAGGCTGGAGTGCGGTGGCGTAGCATGATCTCGGTTCCACTGCAACCTCTGCCTCCCGGGTTCAAATGATTCTCATTCCTCAGCCTCCTGAGTAGCTGGGACCACAGGCACCTGGGTATGGAGTTCTCCAAAGACTGAGATGAGCCCCCTGCTGCCAGCATCCTCTTCCACTGCCTAGGCTGCCTTGGGCCTCCAAGACCAGGCTGTCATCTTTTGGGGAGCAAGCAGCCTACTGCTGGACTTAGGATACTGGTGGTGCCTTCTCTGGCTCTAGAACGTATGGTGACCTCTCAGTGTGGCATTCAAGGCTCCTCACAGCTGGTGCCCTGGACACCTGCTCTGTGCTTGGAGCTCAGAGTGACTTAGCCCAGACCTGCCCCGAGCCACTCTCTCTATTTCATCCTCCCTTCTCCGTCCTCCTGGAGCTCCTTTAGTTTTCCCCGGGACTCGGGAGCGTGAAGCACACTTCCCCAGTGAGTGTGTTAAGTTCCTGAGATAGTATTCACGTAAAAAGCAACCATTTATTGAGTGCCTACTGTGTGCCCGGTGCTGGGCTGTGGCCTGTGGGCATTCATATTACCTACTTTTCACAAACCTCACTGGGCCAATGACTACGATCGCCCCATTTTGTGGAAGAGTCACTGAGGCAGAGGAAGGTAAAGCTGTCTACCCAAAGTCAGTCACGGGATGTGACAGAGTCTTGTCTGTAACTGTTAGGCCACCTGGTAGGGTGGGGATGGCAGACAGAACTGGGTTCAAATCCCCTCCCTACCACTCCCAGCTCACTTCCCAACTGTGAGGCTAAACTTCTTCCTCCGTAGAATGGGAGGGCAGCCCCCACAGGCCATAGGGGCTGGCTCAGAGAGGCAGGCAGCATGTGGGTGCTTAACACAAAGGTCTAAGAAGTATGCATGTGTGGTGGGGGTATCAGAGGAGGCAGCCAGAGCCGGTGTGGCCCATGCCAGGGTAAACTAGGGCCCCCTCGGGGAGGTCAGGCAGAAGAATTAGGCTGGTACCTTGCAGGCCTGCCCCTGTCTAGTCCAGAAAGGCTGGAGACAGGACTAGGAACCCCTGCTCAGGACCCAACCAGCAGCAAGTGGGGGCTCAAGGATCCAAGCCCCCATCATCTCTCTGCTCTGCGGCCCCCATCATCTCTCTGCTCTGCGGCCCCCATCATCTCTCTGCTCTGCAGCCCCCATCATCTCTCTGCTCTGCGGCTCCCATCATCTCTCTGCTCTGCGGCCCCCATCATCTCTCTGCTCTGCGGCCCCCATCATCTCTCTGCTCTGCGGCTCCCATCTGTTCTCCCCAAACCCGCTTTTGCTTTGTCAGCGCCTTTCACACTTGGCAGCCTCACGTGGGCCTTTCCAAATACGTATCTGATCACGTCTGCTGCTGCGGAAAAGCTCGACCTTCCACTGTTCACCAGGACTCAACCCATCACCATGGTACCTGTTGTCACAGCCCTGCCGACTCCGTCACCCTCTCAGGCCTTTGGCTCTGTTCCATCCCGTTGAAGCATCGTGGGCCTCCGCACGTGCCGTTCCCACGGCTCGAGGTGCTCCTCCTCCCTGCTTCATGTGGAGGTGCTGGAAGCTCTCTTCCAGGGAGGTGAGGAATTGGAGGCCTAGAAGAGGAGGAGGACTTTGGAAAACCGGAAAGAGGGGGATTGTTATAGGAAGACAGGGCAGGTGCAAAGGGCCCGTGCACTAAGGAAAAAGACACTAAAACTAATGAGAATGACGTGCTGTGTCTGAGGCCCAGGCCAGATCCTGAAGACCTCCTGGACACGTTAAGGAGCGTGGACTGACTCCTGCGCGTGGGGAAGGGTTTGAGCAGGGGCCATTATAGTTTTGTCCATCAACGATTCCCCTGAGTAAGGTGGAGAGTGGCTTATCAGCATCGTTCTGAAAAGCACAGTGCCCAGAGCCACAGGGTCTTTCAGGAATCACCTGATCACCACTAGCACAGGATCCCCAAGCTCAGACCTGCGCCGCATACCTGGGCTGAAGCGGAGCATGCACTTCCTATGGCTGCCAGGAGGTGACACCAACACCCCACCGTGTCCCCTCCAACTCCTGTGCCTGGAGACCCCTCACAGGGCAGAGAGACTAGAGAGAAAGAAAGAGTCGGAGGAGGAAAGGCGAGGAGGAGGCCAAGGGATGGACGGGGAAGGAGCTGGCAAGAGTGGAGGTGGAAGGCACAAGGACAGTGAAATTGGGATGCAGCTGGCTTCCTGTTGTTTTTTCCAGGGTGAGGCACAGCGTGTTGGTCTGACCACATTTTCATCATCTGCCCTGACCACCCAACTGTGGTCCCGCCTCAGGCCCCCGAAACACACTGACCACCTGTTCACTCAACTCTCTGCCCTTTCCCATCTCCAGGTTCTCAATCACCTCCTTCACCCTCCCGCTCCCATCAGCTAGTCCACCCTTTTTTGAAAAATCGTATTTGTTTTTGAGATGGAGTCTCACTCTGTCACCCAGGCTGAAATGCAGTGACGTGATCTCGGTTCACTGCAACCTCCACCTCCTGGGCTCAAGCGATTTTCCTACTCGGCCTCCCTAGTAGCTGAAATTACAGGCTCCCACCACCACGCCCAGCTAATTTTTATAGTTTTAGTAGAGACAGGGTTTCACTGTGTTGGCCAGGCTGGTCTCAAACTCCTGACCTCAGGTGATCTGCCCGCCTCGGCCTCCCAAGGTGCTGGGATTACAGGTGTGAACCACCGGGCACAGCCTCCCTTTTATTTATTTATTTATTTACTTATTTCAGACAGTGGCTTGCTCTGTGTCCCAGGCTGGAGTGCAGTGGTAATATCATAGCTCACCGCAGCCTACTGGGCCAGATCCTGAAGTCCTGTGTGTGTTAAGGAGCTTGAACTATTCTAAGCAGAGACTGTTCTCTCTGCAGAGGTGATCCTCCCACCTCAGCCTCCCAAGTAGCTGGGACTACAGGCCCATGTTGCCGTATCCAGCTGCTAACTGTTTTTTTTGGTAGAGACAGAGTCTCACTGTGTTGCCCAGGCTGGTCCTGAACTCCTGACCTCAAGTCATTCTTCCGCCTCAGCCTCCCAAAATGCTGGGATTTCAGGCGTGAAAGGGCATGCCCAGCCTAAGCAAATCGTCTTACTCTGCATCTGACCTTCCACTTTTCTCTATCCCCTTGGCCAAGCTGGGAGCCTCAGAATGTGTCTGTGCAGGGGGCTGCTGGCCCCAGGCCACAGGGTGGGAGATGGCATGGATGGTCACTCTGTGGATGCTCTGGGGCTCTTACTTCTGTCTTCTTGGGAGGCCACACATGTACTTTGGGGGTGCCGTTCCAGTTCCCAGCTCCGTGTCTAGCTGGGCACAGCAACAGTCCCCTCCACTGCCTGCCCGCCTGCACCAGTCCCTTGCTTTCCAGCCTTGTCACTTGCCTTAGGATGAAATCTATAGCCTGCGAGGCCTCTGGGTTTGGCCTCACCTGGCACCGTGTTCCCCCTCCCTCTGTGCGCTCCGTCCATGCAGCTGGATTGATGCCCTCATCTTCTCCCTGCACCTGTGTGCCTCCAGATCTTTGCAGAGAGCGTTCTCTCTGCTTGGAAAGCTTTTCCTCCCACTCCTCATAAGGCCATGGCTGTCCTCCTTCAATTCAAACGTTGCTCCCTCAGGGAGCCCTTCCCAGAGCCGGCCAGGATCAGTCCTCACTGTCAGCACTCACAGCTGCAGGCTGTTGACCTTCAGAGCTCTGTGTTTCATTACAGTCAGCATTTTCCTGGGTGTTTGTTGAATAACTGTCTCCACTTATAGATATGAAACTCCTCAGGGCAGGGGCCAGGTCCGTCCTCCAGTGACTAGAAGAGTACCTGGCCTATAGTAGGCGCTCAGTAAACATTTCTTGATTTACTGAGAGCCTTCCAGTTCCCAGCACTCCACAACTCCACAGCCCTGCACACCTTCCTCCGTCTGGTCAGAGCTCAGTTTTCCATTCTTTTTTTTTTTGAGATGGAAGCTCACTCTGTTGCACAGGCTGGACTGTAGTGGTGTGATCTCAGCTCACTGCAACCTCCGCCTCCCGGGCTCAAGCGATTCTCCTGCCTGGCACCACACCCAGCTAACTTTTTGTATTTTTAGTAGAGACAGCGTTTCACCGTGTTAGCCAGGATGGTCTCTGTCTCCTCATCTCGTGATCTGCCCGCCTGGGCCTCCTGAAGTGCTGGGATTACAAGCCTGAGCCACCATGCCCGGCCTCCTTCTCTATTCTTATCATCCTGCCCCCGGACAGTCATGCTAATAGTTCTGTGTGTCCATTCTTGGAAAACGTGTGCTTTCTGTGTCATCGTTCTGTGCAAATGGCTTTGTGCTCTAGGTCTCATTCCATTTCTCACCCTCGCCACTCAGCACGAGCTTCCTCAGCTCCCCCCGGGGCTCCATGTCCATCGGGTCCGCCGCACATTTTGTTGATCCACTTTCCAATGAGGAACCCCAGGTTGCATCCAACTGCTCCTCCTGCCTTCCCCACGTGGTCACGTGGGAGGATCTGTGTGTGTGTGGTGGGGAGGGACAGTTATATGCTCACGGCAACATTTCCAGGTTATGCTGAATGCTCCTAGACTGAGCTGGGATGGCTTCAGCCCCCCGTCCAGGAGGAGAGCCTCTCATCTCCTTCCCAGCACCTGCCATTCTCCGGCCTTTTTTTTTTTTTTTTTGAGACTGAATCTTACTCTGTTACTCAGGCTGGAGTGCAGTGACACAACCTCGGCTCCCTGCAACGTCCCCCTTCCAGGCTCAAGTGATTCTCCTGCCTCAGCCTCCTGAGTAGCTGGGATTACAGGCACGCACCACCACACCCAGCTAATTTTTGTATTTTCAGTGGAGACAGGGTTTCACCATGTTGCCCAGGCTGATATCGAACTCTTGACCTCAGGTGATCAGCCCGCCTCCGCCTCCCATAGTGCTGGGATTACAGGTGTGAGTCACCCCGCCCAGCTCATTCTCCGGCTTTCTCACTTGCCAGTCTGGTAGGTAGAAAGTGAGAACATACTTAAGATTATTCTTGAGTCTCGGATCTCCTCCTGTGCTTGTTAGCGTCTGGGTCTCCTCCTCAGTCAATTACCCAGACGCACGCTGTCCTTATCTGTGTTTCAAGTTACCTGCGTTCTTTTGGATTTTCAGGGATTCCTTAGATCTTGGTCCCTGTCTCCCATGCTGTCTTCTACACGGTGTTGGGGAATCCTGGTTTATAAGCAGACACCACCAGCCTGGAGGTCCCTCAAGGGCAGTGACAGTCCTGAGCTGTCCCTGGGTCCCTACCCCAACATCAGGACTGGGCCCCCAGGTCAGAGGATGAGAAGGGGTTGCCGGTCCCCCAGCAGATACTCTGGGGCTCATGGCTGCAGTCCTCTCAGGAGGCAACATGGATATTTCAGGAGCATTGTCCTGGGTCCTGAAAGGTTTTTGGAGCCTCTCTGAGATCAGCTCACCAGCCTGGGATTTGGATTCTGAACTAGGGAAATTTATTGAACATGTATTTTTTCCATGAACGTCTATGGAGCACGGACTATTAGGCAGACGCCATTGTGGACATTGGCAGCACAGCCCTCAGCTTTCTCAGAGCTTAGTAAACAGTGAACAAATAAGATCATCGCAAAGAAACAAGGGGCTAAACCGTGGAATAATAGAGAGAGGACTTTAGCCAGGGTGATTAGGAGAGGCCACTCTTAGGAGCTGACGTTTGTTCTGAGAGCCAGAAGAGCCAGGTGAAGAGAGTGGCATGTGCAAAGGCCCTGGGGTGCTAGTGGGCTTGGGATGAGGGAGACACTGAAATATTGTGGGGCTGGAGGCTAGACGGGGGAGGGGCGAGTGAGCAGCTTGGGAGTGGTCAGGGGCCCATTCAGGCTGCGTCGTGTGGTTCTTGATTCTGGCCTGGGCTCCTGTGTGATGTGGGCAAGAGGGTGGTTTGGACTGAATGTGACTGCCGAGGAGGGTACTGGGCCCTGGAGTTACTGAACGGGCTCTGGGGTGGCCGAAGCTTTGGGCCAGGCAGCTCTGGCAGCTGCTGTGTACCCAGAGGGAATGCTTTTCTTCCTTAATGTTTTTTCTTTTCATTTCTCTTTTTGGAAACATTTTTCATCTTTATGATAGGTAATACATGTACTGGGTACAAACATCACAGGAAACAAAGGCGTACCCAGTGCAAGGTCCTCTCCTGCCCTCACCCCAGCCACCTGCTCCCCTCCTGGGAAGGGAACCAGCTATTGTGCCTGCCTGCCTGCCTGCCATCCCCAAGCCATTGCATTCCTGCAAACTCAGGCTCACAGTTCACACCGATGCAGACACACACCACACATTGTCCCTGCCTCGAATTTTCCACTCAGTAGTGTAAGGTGGAGACAGTTCCCTATGAGTCCACTGAAGAGTCCTGAAAGGTTTAAGGGGGGCCTGGAAGAGCCCACAGCCATAGGCCTTGGGCCAGATGGTGAGGTCAGTAGGGCCATGTCAGGCTGCACCCCGGAGTACGAGCAGGAGAACATGAGGGTGGCAATGGGGGCCCCGGAAAGGGCTGGCGCTGTGGAATGTGAGTAGGGCCGGCTGGAGAGGATGTGGAGAAAGCTGGGTGAGTTCAGCTGTTGGCGATTTCACGCCCCTCCTCAGCCACTTCTCAGGGACAGGCCCCAGCCGTGGGGCCCAGGTGCTGACGAAGGTCAAATTTCGATAGCAAGAGAGTAAAAAGGAGATTTCCTCCAGAGGGGAGCCCTCTCCGCACAGAGGGAGCTGCAGCTGCCCCACATACTCCAGGATTAAGGCAAATCCTACAGCGGGTGGAGGGGTGGGGGGGCCCAGTTAGGGTGCGGGGAGTTGGGGAACGGGTGGGCAGTGTGGGGCCGAGCGTGAACACCTGACGGTGCCCGTACCTGGGAATGGGTCTCCTTCTTCCCTTCATTCAACAAACACTTTGCTGCACCCCATTTCTGCCAGGCGTTGACCTGGGTGGGGATTTGGCAGGGAGGACCGAGACTGGTAACAGCTGAACTGGATCGAGGGCTACACGGCATGTGATGGGGGCCGTGCAAGGAGCCCCAGGAAATGATGGCAGCGTCTGCTGGGGAGGGAGATAGTGGGAGCAGGGCTTCGGGAGTGTTGCTTTTCACTGAAAACCCTTTTGTACCATTGGGATGGTTTTTTAATTGTTGAAACCACGTACATATATTGACACTTTTTTTAAAAAAAAAAAAACGAAGTTTCACCATATTTTTTTTTTTTTTTTTTTTTTTTAGATGGAGTTTCGCTCTTGTTACCCAGGCTGGAGTGCAATGGCGCAATCTCGGCTCACCGCAACCTCCGTCTCCTGGGTTCAGGCAATTCTCCTGCCTCAGCCTCCCGAGTAGCTGGGATTACAGGCACGCGCCACCATACCCAGCTAATTTTTGTATTTTTAGTAGAGACGGGGTTTCACCTTGTTGACCAGGATGGTCTCGACCTCTTGACCTCGTGATCCACCCGCCTCGGCCTCCTAAAGTGCTGGGATTATAAGCGTGAGCCACCGCGCCCGGCCTGGTTTCACCATATTGATCAGGCTGGTCTCAAACTCCTGACCTCAGGTGATCCACCTCCCTCAGCCTCCCAAAGTGCTGGGATTACAGGCGTAAACCACCGCGCCCGGCTATTGACTCTTTAAAACTATGGTTCTTGCCATCGCGGTGGCTCACGCCTGTAATCCCAGCACTTTGGGAGGCGGAGGTGGGCGGATAATGAGGTCAATAGATTGAGACCATCCTGGCCAACATAGTGAAACCCCGTCTCTACTAAAAACACAAAAACTAGCTGGGCATGGTGGCATGCGCCTGTAGTCCCAGCTACTCGGGAGGCTGGCAGAATAGCTTGAACCCGATAGGCAGAGGTTGCAGTGAGCTGAGATCATACCACTGACTCCAGCCTGGAGACAGAGTGAGACTCCGTCTCAAAATAAACAAACAAAAAAACAAACCTACAGTTCTTGGCTGGGTGAGGTGGCCCATGCCTATAATCCCAGCACTTTGGGAGGCCAAGGGAGGTGGATCACCTGAGGTCAGGAGTTCAAGACCAGCCTGGCCAATAGGGTGAAACCCTGTCTCTACTAAAACTCCAAAATTTAGCCAGGTATAGTAGCACACGCCTGTAATCCCAGCTACTGGGGAGGCTGAGGCAGGAGAATTGCGTGAACCCAGGAGGGGGATGTTGCAGTGAGCCAAGATTGTCCCACTGCACTCCAGCCTGGGTGATGGAGTGAGACTCTGTCTCAAAACAAAACAAAACTAAGCCAAAGCAGGTGGATCACTTGAGGTCAGGAGTTCGAGGCCAGCCCGGCCAACATGGTGAAACCCTGTCTGTACCAAAAATACAAAAATTAGCTGGGCGTGGTGGTGCACGCCTGCAATCCCAACTACTCGGGAGGCTGAGGCAGGAGAATCTGAGACTCTATCTCAAAAAACGAACCAAAACTAATCTAAACTATGGTTCTTAAAGTGTGACCCTCGCTCCTTCCCCAGACCAGTAACATCTGGGTAGCAATGTAAATTCCCAGATTCCACCCCAGATCCACTAAATACAAAATTCTGGGGGGCAGCGTGCCCAGCCTGCAAGCCCACTAGGTAACTCTGATGTATGCTACAGCTTCACAGCTACTGATTTAAACAATATGACCAAAGCAGAGCTTGCGTCCCGGTGCGCACGGCCTCGGGGAAGGAGACCGTTCAGACCATCCCTCTGCCACACCGACAGCAGTGAGCGCCTCTGCGTGAGGCTCTTCCTGGAAGCTGACCTGGAATGGAGGACCTGAGGAGGCTGCCCAGGAATTGAGGCTTGAGTAATATCTGAAGGGCAAGGGGGTCTCGGCCACATGGGAGGTGGTAGGAAGAGTGTCCCCAGGAAGAAGTGGTCCATGGGAGGGCCCTGAAGGGGCAGGGACCGAGTGTCATGGGACTGGAGGCCTCACCCCATTTCTGGGCGTTGACCTTGGGTGAGGATTTGACAGGCACATCTGTGCTTGGGTGTGGTGACTGTCCATTCACCCCTGTGTGTGGACATCTCAGTCACAGACGTCCCCCGCTTCGTGGATACCCAGAGCCTCTCCTGATCCTCGGAACTGCCAGGCTGATGAAGGTGTGGGAATGGGCTCTGCGGTAGGACAGTCAGGGCGCCTGCCCCTGAGCACCAACTCACTTTCCCCCTTGTGACCTTGGGCCAGTCACTTCCACCTTCAGAGCCTCAGTGTCCATATCTGGAAAATGGGGACAAGAATGCCTTTGTGGAAGGGCTGCCAGGAGAAGGAAGTGAGATCATGCCATCTGCACAGTAACCCACCCCTAGAAACCATTCCTTCCTAATCTCCGTGCAGCAACAGCTGTTGTTTGTGGAGCACTTAGAAACCATGCCCTGAGGTGGATGTCGTCATCCCCGTGTGACTCGTTGGGAAAAGGAGGCTCAGAGAGGGTAACTTTGGTCATACAGGTTGACCATCCCTAATTCAAAAATCTGAAACTTGAAATGGTCCAAAATCTGAAACTTTTGAGCACTGATATGATGCCCCAGTGGAAAATTCCACATCTGACATACTTGCTTTTTGTTTCTTTCTTTTTCTTCTTTTTCTCTTCTTTTTTGAGTCTTGCTCTGTCACCCGGGCTGGAGTACAGTGGAACAACCGCAGCTCACTGCAGCCTCGAACTCTGGGCTCAAGTGTTCCTCTTGCCTCAGTCACCCAAGTAGCTGAGACTACAAATGTGCACCACCACACCCAGCTACTTTTTTTTTTTTTTCTTTTTGTGGAGATGGAGTTTTACCATGTTGCCCAGGCTGGTCTTGAACTCCTGGGCTCAAGCGATCCTCCTGTCTCAGCCTCCCAAAGTGCTAGGATCATAGGCATGAGCCACTTCACCTGATCTACTTTGTTTTTTTTTTTGTTTCAGGCAAGATCTCACTCTGTTGCCCAGGCTGAGGGTAGTGGAGCGATCTGGGCTCACTGCAACCCCTTGGGTTTAAGCAACTTTCCTTCCTCAGCCTTCTGAGTAGCTGGGATTACAGGTGCACACCACTGTGCCCGGCTAATTTTTATACTTTTTTTTTTTAAACCAAGTCTCTCTCTGTCACCCAGGCTTGAGTGCAACCGTGATCTCTGCTCACTGCAGCCTCTGCTTCCCGGGTTCAAGCAATTCTCTCACCTCAGCCTCCTGAGTAGCTGGGATTACAGGGGCGCGCCACCACACCTGGCTAATTTTTGTACTTCTAGAAGAGACAGGGTTTCACCATGTTGGCCAGGCTTGTCTCAAACTCCTGACTCAGGTGATCCACCCACCTTGGCCTCCCAAAGTGCTGGGATTACAGGCGTAAGCCACTACCCCTGGCTAATTTTTGTATTTTTTGTAGAGATGGGGTTTCACCAATTTGCCCAGGCTGGTCTCGAACTCCTGAGCCCAGGTGATCCACCCGCCTTGGCCTCCCAAAGTGCTGGGATTACAGGTGTGAGCCACCATGTCAGGCCCCCTACTTTGCTTTCTCATGGTTCAAGGTACACAGAGTTTTTTTCATGCTCAAAATTATTTAAAATATTGTATAAAATTACCTTTTAGGCTATGCATACAAAGTGTGCAAAACATAAATTTTGAATTTGAAATGTGAAATTTTGAATTAGAAACATTTTGTATGTGAAACACAAATTTTGCGTTTAGACTTAGGTCCCATCTCTAAGACATCTCGTTATGTACATGCAAATATGACAAACTCTGAAAAAATCTGAAATCTGAAACACTTCTGGTCACAAGCATTTCAAACGGAGGATACTCAGCCTTGCAGCACCTCCCCTCCCATGCCGTGTGCCTCCCCATCCTTCCCACGTGCTCATTCCCCAGCCAGCAGCCTCCCGTCCCTTGGCTAGGGCTTCCCAAGTCAGAGTCACCATCCTGCTGCCACCAGAGCCCTGCCTTATGCTCACAGCCAGCGAGAGGCAGAGTCTGGAGGTGGGCTCAGTGCTTTTTTTTTTTTTTTTGAGACAGAGTCTCACTCTGTTGCCCAGGCTGGCGTGTAATGGCACGATCCGGCCCACTGCAACCTCTGCCTCCCAGGTTCAAGTGATTCTCCTGCCTCAGCCACCCGAGTAACTAGGACTACAGGTGCCCACCACCATGCCCAGCTAATTTTTATATATTCAGTAGAGTTGGGGTTTCACCATGTTTGGCCAGGCTGTCTTGAACTCCTAACCTCAGGTGATCCTCCTGCCTCAGCCTCCCAAAGTGCTGGGATTGCAGGGGTGAGCCACTGCGCCCGGCCTCAGTGCTTTTTCTATGGGCCCCTGTCACTGGCTAGAATTCAGGCAGACCAGGGAGGCCAGGCCCCAGCTGCTGCCATGCAAGAGGTGAGCTGGAGCGTTAGAGCTTGCATTGGGGAATTAACAGTATCTGTGACATTCTGACATGGGACATCAGGAATGTGGAATGTCCCCCAGTAAGTATGTGCCTGCCAAGGATGCTGGCGGGTGGGAGGGGGTGCAGGGTGGGCAGCTGGGCCCCTCCAGGCCCTCAGGACCAACCAGGCAGCAGCTGGCCCTGTCACTCTGAGTGACCTGGGTCTGGTCTCCAACGTGCACATGGCCTTCTGGAAACCTGGGGTTCAGCCTAGCTCCTTCCTGGAGCCCCATTCTTGTGACCCTGGACCTCGGTTTTTCCACCATTTAAAGGAAAGCATACTCTTTATCCGGCGAGGCTGTGGCAGGGGAGAGTGTGCTGGTTGGGCCTGGCACTGCAGCAGGGGCACGGTGGAAACATGGAAAATGGGGCTGTTGTTCCACATCCCTTTAGAATAGTGTCCTCACACACGATTCTAATCTCCCAATCCTCCCCTTCCCAAGGTCAGGTCCAAGGGATCTGCTTCTCCTGTGATTGGCTGGACCGGTAGACACAGTCAATGAACAGTGACCCTAAATGTATAGACTATATATATATATATAGTCTCCTAATGGGAGACTCTACATTGAAGAGTGGGGCTCAGTCAGAATGTTTGGGGCTTGGGAACTTTGGGAGGCCAAGGAGGATTGCTGGAGGCCAGGAGTTTGAGATCAGCTTGGACAACATAGCAAAACCCTATCTCTACAAAAAATAAAAAACAATTATCCATGTGTGGTGGCATGCAACTGTAGTCCTAGGCACTTGGCAGGCCGAGGTGGGAGGATTGCTTGAGTCCAGAAGTTTGAGGCAGCAGTGAGCCGTGATCATGGCGTCATTGCACTCCAGCCTGGGCAATCGAAAGAAAGAGAGAAAAAGAGAGATTGAGTGAGAGAGAAAGAAAGGAAAGAAAGAAAGAAGGAAGGACAGGGAGAGAAAGAAAGAGAGAGAGAAGAAAGACTTGGGCCGGGCGCGGTGGCTCACGCCTGTAATCCCAGCACTTTGGGAGGCCGAGGCGGGTGGATCACGAGGTCAAGAGATCGAGACCATCCTGGTCAACATGGTGAAACCCCGTCTCTACTAAAAATACAAAAAATTAGCTGGGCGTGGTGGCGCGTGCCTGTAATCCCAGCTACTCAGGAGGCTGAGGCAGGAGAATTGCCTGAACCCAGGAGGCGGAGGTTGCGGTGAGCCGAGATCGCGCCATTGCACTCCAGCCTGGGTAACAAGAGCGAAACTCCGTCTCAAAAAAAAAAAAAAAGAGAGAAGAAAGACTCCTGTTCCTTCATTTGGAAAAGAAAAAAAGAAAGAGAGAAAAAGCGAGACAGGAAGAGAGAGGGTAGGGAGGGAAGGAGGAAAGGAAAGGAAGGAAGGGAGGAAGAAAGGGAGGGAGGGAGTCTGGGGGCTTTCGAGAGTTAGTGGGGGTCTTTGAGTGCAGGAGGGAGCATAAGCCCAGGCTGCTTTTGGAAGCTGCCTCTGGAGTCACTGGCAGGGGAGGGAGCAAAAGGGAGGCTGGAGATCTAGGGCTGGGAGTGGGCACTCAGGGACACAAAGACCCCAGCACCAGCTCCCAGGGAAGCACTGCAGCCCAACCCATGGGCATCTGCATCGCACCCTCCCCCAAGCCTGTGTGCACCTGCACTGTGCTTCCTCCTAAACACTCTGCCCCAGGACGCAGGCGGGACAGGCGCGCCCTGCTCATGGCAAAGACAGTGATCATCAGAGAGGTGGCAGTGCTGGCCTCAGGAGTCACGGCTGGACCCTGGAAGTGCATTAGGGAATAGGATTCTTTTTTTTTTTTGAAACTGAGCCTTGCTCTGTCACCCAGACTGGGGTGCAGTGACACAATCTCGGCTCACTGCAACCTCTGACTCCTGGGTTCAAATGAATCTCCTGCCTCAGCCTCCTGAGTAGCTGGGACTACAGGTGCGCGCCACCATGCCCCGCTAATTTTTATATTTCTAGTAGAGACGGAGTTTCACCAAGTTGGCCAGGCTGGTCTGGAACTCCTGACCTCAGGTGTTCCGTTCGCCTCAGCCTCCAAAAGTGCTGGGAGTACAGGCTTGAGCTACCACGCCTGGCCTGGAACAGGGTTCTTGAGGAAAAGGAAGTGGTCAGGTGACTCCCTTATTCCTGCCCTGTAGGAGGTGTGGTTTTGGGGGTAAGATGAGTAGTTCTGTTTGGGACACTGTCAGCCTACGGTGCAAGGCATGAGGAGCCCCGAGTGGGGATACGCAATCATGAGCTGCTGCTCAGTCTTCCAAGGAGGCCCTAGGTTGAGGACCCAGCCTCAAATTCCTATATGTGACTCCTCTGACCACACATCTATTTTCAGCCACCACTCCCTGTGAGCCCATGGGGGCAATCCAGGTGGCCTCCATAAAGGCTGTCCTGGTTGGGTAGTCCTGTCCCAGTCTGAGGCCTGTAGAAAAAGGTCAGGAGAGTGCCAAGCGCTGGGTCAGACACCATGCCTAGGCGCCCCCATGGCCCACTCAAGGCTCAGGGGCTGGGGAGTAGCAGTACATGCCAGGATGGGGCCAGGGAAGGTTCCAGGCTCAGAGCCCTGAGAAGCTGCTCCCTTTGAGGAGCTCTGAGAAGCTCTGAGAACAGGGCTGTGACGGCTCCCCAGTGGAGGACCAGGCAGGCAGGGACAGCTGCAGCCCAGGCGGGCGGCAACCAGCTGCTGCCTGGGAGACTCGCCAGAGTGGGGCAGGCACGGCCCCCACGAGCCCCCAGCCTGAGCCCGCAGAGCGTGGGAGCAGGCCATGGCCTGAGGCTGGGTTTCAGGTTTTCATGCTGTGTTAACGGTCAGCTTGGTTAATGCTGAGCAGGTGGGGGAGGGGGGCTGCCAGCTCCCTTGGGGACAGCTGCAGGGCACACATGCATGCACACGCATGTGCAGAGGGTACAGGAGTCGCACTGTGGATGGTGCAATGCAGACTCAGCTCATTAACACTCATTCACTCTTGAGTCGCAGACACAAGATGGTGCTGGTGGGACAGACGGACTCAGGCAGGCCCGCACTGGCTCCTGGGGCAGCTGGAGATGGCAGAGCCGACAGCCTGGCCCAGGGCCCTCAGTCCTCATCCCACAGGCAGAACTTTCTGCTGGGGGGATCTCTCCCCTCCATGTTGCTCAGGGAAGACCCAGGCACACAGAGCTTATTTCAAAAAAATAATTTATAAAAGGCCATTTGCTCCTGTTTTCGGCAGGCTTCCAGCTTCTCTGGGTTCAGGGGCCAATGTTCCGTCAAGATGCTGGGGCAAGCAGCAGCAAGGGGAGGTGTGGGGAAAGGGGGTCAGAGGCCCAGAACCTCCTGCTGGTGTTGGGAGGCAGGAGGTTTAGCATAGCAGCTTCCAGCCAGGCTCAGCCAAACCCAAGGCGGGGACCGAGCGCCAAGGTCCGAGAGGCTGAGCAGAACCCTGACATTCGGGCCATCAGGACACAGGCGCTGCCGCTCTAAGGGCAAGGCCGTGAGACTTGAGTTGAGCTGTAGGTTGGAAACCCAAGGCCAGAGCAGGAACCCCAGGACCAAGGAGGGATCTACCCAAAGCAGAACCAGAGACCTGGGACAGCACCCTGGGGTCAGGAGCCCCGTGCTGCTAAAGTCAAGCACTGCACCAGGCTGTGGCTGAGCCCCAAGGCCCAAGGCCACCAGCCGATGTGCCCGCACAGCCTCGAGCTCATGTCTGCACTCCAGGGAAGGGGAAGGAGCTGGATCCCAACGGCAGGGGGTCGTGGCTGAAGACAGAATCGCTGGAGGAGCAGGTGCTGCTGGCATCCCCACCCGAGGGGGAGTAGGGTCCAAAGGTCAGGCGGAGGTCAAGGTACTGTGGGGAACATAGCTGGTCAGCCTCTGCAGCACCCAGGATGGGCAGGGCGCATGTCCACGCAGTCAGGCCAGGCCTTGAGGCCTGGAGGGGAGCAGGCAGAGGGAGGTGGGGGGTGGGAGGGGAATGTACCTCCTCAGAGACGGCCAGCAGGACCTTGTCCAGTGCCTCCACCAGCTGCTTGAAGGTGGGCCTCTGGGAGGGTGCGGCGTGCCAGCACTCACGCATCAGCCCGTACCTAGGAGAGGTGGGGTGGAGGGTCACAGGGAGCCTCAGGCCTTGTGGGGAAAGGGGAGGACTGGGGAGTTGTCTGAGTGAGGAGTTTGATGAGGGATAGGCAGGGTCATCAGTGGAAGCCAGGCCAAGACGCTCCACTAGGAGGAGGGGGGGTGGGTGGAAGGAGGAGGAAGAGGAGCGGGGAGGAGAGGCAGAAGGAAGGGGTGGGGGGAGGAGGAGGAGGAGGAGGAGGGGAAGGAGGAGGAGGAGGAAGAGGAGGGGGGAGAAGAGGCAGAAGGAAGGGGTGGGGGGGAGGAGAAGGAGAAAGAGGAGGAGGAGGAGGGGGAGGAGGAGGAGGAGGGGGAGGAGGAGGAGGAAGAGGAGCGGGGAGGAGAGGCAGAAGGAAGGGGTGGGGGGGAGGAGAAGGAGAAGGAGGAGGAGGAGGAGGGGGAGGAGGAGGAGGAGGAGGAGGGGGAGGAGGAGGAGGGGGTGGAAGGAGGAGGGGGAGGAGGGGGAGGAAGAGGAGGGGGAGGAGAGGCAGAAGGAAGGGGTGTGGGGGGAGGAGGAGGAGGAGGAAGAGGAGGAGGAGTAGTGCTGTCTCCTGGCTGGGGCAAACCCTGAGGCCATGGTCAGGGTGAAGGAGGAGGATTGGAAAGTCGGGGGCAGGGGCAGGATGAGGCCTTACAGTTCTGGGGGGCAGTGTGGAGGCCGGTCCATCCGATGTCCCTCCCGCAGCAGCGAGAATAGCTCCTCTACCGGGATGCCAGGGTATGGGGAGCCCCCGAGGGTGAAGATCTCCCACAGCAGGATCCCAAAAGACCACCTAGAGACAGGGCCAGAGCTCAGTGGGGCTCGGCGTCCTCCCTACAACCAAGGTTAGGACGGGGGAACCCACAGGTACAACCCACCACAGCTGGCGAGGAATGGACTCCCCCGAGTCTGGTCCCACTTGGGTCCCAGGTCAAATCTGAAGGACTCTCGAGCACCTGACCCCTGGGGCCATGTGACTGGGCAGTGCCTTGCCCTTTTTGTGGGGTAGGACAGTGACTGCTGGCAGGACTCACACGTCACTCTGGTGTGTGTATACTCGGTCAAACAAGGCCTCAGGCGCCATCCACTTGACAGGCAGGCGGCCCTGGAGGGGAGGGGGGGGGCCTTGGTACAGAGTCCCATAGGACCCCAAGCCTGCCAGCCCCAGGCCCAGCTCCCTCTACCCCCATCCACTTCTGCCCATCTCCCTCACATTGCTGGTTTTCTTGTAGTAGTCAATGTGGTGGACACCCCGGGCCAGCCCAAAGTCAGCAATCTTCATCACATTGTCCTCGGTCACCAGCACATTGCGGGCAGCCAGGTCCCGGTGGATACACTGCGGGGGAGGAGGAGCTTGCGTGCATCAGGACGCCTGGCTGGGAGCTGAGCACACACCACCCACCAGCAGGCCTGGGGGCAGGGGCCCTCCACCCACTTTACAGATAGAGGTTGAGGTTTAGAAAGGGGGAGCACCCTCTCCTGCATCCCTCTCCCCTCTCCTGCATCCCTCTCCCCTCTCCGAGCCTATGGGCGAGGCAAGTGAGTGGAACAAGTGGGGAATTCGGGAAGGTGTGAAAGCCTGGGGACATTGAGGTGGGGTAATGAAAAAGAGCAGAGAGGGAGAAGTTGGGGACATTTAATGCCACAGGCCTGAGAGAGCGGAGATGCAGAGATTGACAGGGGCCCAGAGCCCCACCGCCTATACCTTCCGAGACTCCAGATACTGCATGCCTCGGGCCACCTGGTAGGCGCAGGAGACCAGGACTGGGAAGGACAGCGGCCCCTCGCTGCTTCGAGGACCGTCAGGGCTGAGGTCGGGGCCTGGGGGGCGCCGGGCCCGCAGGAACTCCCGCAGGTTTCCCTTGGCGGCGCACTCCACGATCACATACAGAGGCCCTACGGAGGGAGCGCACGGAGAGGCTGCCAAAGCTGCGGCTCTGAGCCCTAATGGCCCATGCCACCAGCCCCGCCTCTGCCCCACCTTCCTGGGTGCAGACACCCAGCAGGTTAATGATGTTCTTGTGTCGGCCGATCAGCTTCATCACCTCCATCTCCGAGACCAGGTCTGCCAAGTCCTTGTCAGAAGCGTTGCCTGCAAAGGCAGCAGACGGGGTGAAGAAGCTGCCCTCCAACTACATGAGGGAGACTGCAGAGGCAAGGCTGGGACAAGGAGCACTGGACCTAGGGGTCACCTAGGCCACAATCCTTGCTAGGCTGTGTGGCCTTGAAAAAGTCTCCGAGCATCTCTGAATGTCAGGGTCGTCTTGTGGGAAATGGAGCAGTGGGTCACAGCCTACCTGTCACAGCAGTTTCAAGGATGCAATTACATCAAGGATCTAAGAGGCAGGCCTAGGGCCGGGTGCAGTGGCTCACACCTGTAATCCCAGCACTTTGGGAGGCTGAGGCAGGTGGATGACGAGGTCAGGAGTTCGAGACCAGCCTGACCAACACGGTGAAAGCCTGACCCTACTAAAAATACAAAAATTAGCTGGGCATGGTGGCGCATGCCTGTAGCTACTCAGGAGGCTGAGGCAGGAGAATTGCTTGAACCCGGGAGGCAGAGGTTGCAGTGAGCTGAGATCACATCGCTGCTCTCCAGCCTGGGGGACAGAGGGAGATTCCATCTCAAAAAAAAAAAGGCAGGTCTTTCAGTGGGCAGGTCCAGGAAACAGGAGAGAGGAGAACTCGGAGCAGGAAGGAAGCTGCCTCTGGAGGGGCTGGCAGTAGTCTCTGCATGGAGTCAAAGCTCCTGTGTGTGGAAAGCAGGCTGGCGCCCTGGGGTCTGTTTGACCAGGGCCTGGCATCCAACTGGCCTGGAATTCAGGGAGCTGCTGGCAGGCAGGGTGTAGCCAGGGGAGCTTGGGAAGAAGGCTGCTCTGGCTTCTCTGGCTGGACCCTTGGGTCTGACCTGTGGCCCTGGGCCAATGACATAACACCCCCCACCCAAACACACCAATCTCACCATGCACATTTCTCAATCCCTGCCTCCCAGGGAGCGCCAGGTGGCCCCAGCTGTGTAGAGAGGAGGGGAGGAGCAGAAGAGGAGTTGAGGGCGTTCTTGCAGAGGGGGCTGGGGAACTAGAACAAGAGGCCCTGATGGGCAGGGTGCAAGACTGTCCTTCAAGAGCACCCTGGGGCTGGACTGGGTGCAAGCAGAAGGGCTGTCCTCCTACAGCAGTGGGCGCAGGGGATACACCTAGGGAGGGTCTAAGGGAGGCTGAGCGCGTGTCTGGGGGGAACCATGGAGAAGGAGGTAGAGGGCCTGTGAGGCTGACAAGGAGATGTGAAGTGAAGGCTGACAAAGAACAATGCTGACAGGGGATATCAAGCCTGTCACACCAAATTCTTATCATCATCATCACCCCAATGGTGATTTATTGGGCCCTGACTGTAAGCCAGGCATTTTCCCCAATCCTTGAGCTGGGAGGTAGGGACTGTTATTTACTCTACATGACACGAGGGGAAACTGAGGCTCAGAAGTCACTTGCCAGGGTCAGGAGCAGAGTTGAATTGCAGGCTTAAGGGTGGGATCCTGCAGCCTCTCCCAGCTCCAAGGTTCACCTGATAGCACCGTGAGCCCCAGTGCCATAGCACCTCCTCCAGGCTGCCACATTCACCTTTTATTTTTCTTTTCTCCCTTTTTTTTTTCTTGAGACGGAGTCTCCCTCTGTCGCCCAGGCTGGAGTGCAATGGCGTGGTCTCAGCTCACTGCAACCTCTGCCTCCTGGGTTTAAGTGATTCTCCTGCCTCAGCCTCCCGAGTAGCTGGGATTACGGGTGCCCACCACCACATCTGGCTTTTTTGTTTTTTTTGAGACACAGTCTCACTCTGTCACCAGGTTGGAGTGCAGTGGCGTGATCTTGGGTCTTTACAACCTCTGCCTCCTGGGCTCAAATGATTCCACTGCCTCAGCCTCCCGAGTAGCTGGGACTACAGGTGCGCGTCACCATGCCCAGCTAATTTTTGTATTTTTAGTAGAGACAAGATTTCATCATGTTGGCCAGGATGGTCTTGATCTCTTGACCTCATGATCCATCTGCCTCAGCCTCCCAAAGTGCTGGGATTATAGGCGTGAGCCACTACACCTGGCCTAATTTTTCTATTTCTTTTTTTTGAGACGGAGTTTTGCTCTCGTTACCCAGGCTGGAGTGCAATGGCGCGATCTCGGCTCACCGCAACCTCCGCCTCCTGGGTTCAGGCAATTCTCCTGCCTCAGCCTCCTGAGTAGCTGGGATTACAGGCACGCGCCACCATGCCCAGCTAATTTTTGTATTTTTAGTAGAGACGGGGTTTGACCATGTTGACCAGGATGGTCTCGATCTCTTGACTTCATGATCCACCCGCCTCGGCCTCCCAAAGTGCTGGGATTCCAGGCGTGAGCCACCGCGCCCGGCCTAATTTTTCTATTTCTAGTAGAGATGTGCTGGTCTCAAATTCCTGACTTCATGATCCACCCGCCTCAGCCTCCAAAAATGTTGGAATTACAAAGGCATGAGCCATTGCGTCTGGCCTATTTTTATTTATTTTTAGATAGGGTCTCACTCTGTTGCCCAGGGTGGAATACAATAACTTGATCATGGCTCATTGCAACCTCCAACTCCTGGGTTCAAGGGATCCTCCTGCCTCAGCCTTCCTAGCAGCTGGGACTAAAGGCACACACCACTACACCCAGCTAATTTTCTCACTTTTTTTGTAGAGATGGAGTCTCTCCATATTGCCCAGGCTGCCTCAAACTCCTGGATTCAAGCAATCCTCCTACTTTGGCCTCCCAAAGTGCTGACATTACAGGTGTGAGTCACTGCACCCAGCCAAACTCACCTTTGAGCATCTTGACGGCCACAGTGCTGGCTTGGTCAGGCTGGGCGGGGTCCATGCCAAAGGCCTCTGCACGTATTACCTGCCCAAAGCAGCCCTCGCCCAGGGGCTTCCCAAGCACCAGCCTGGAGATGGAGAAAGTGCATGCCTCAGACCTCTGAATCACTCCTGCTAAGGGTGGGTTGCAACCCGGCGCCCGTGTCCCCGCCCCCACACAGCTCAGCGCACCTGTCCCGGGGGAACTCCCATAGTGGGTCGAGAGGTAGGTCTAGACTCACGGGGCCGGCGAGCAAGGCAGGGCCGCTGGAGGAGAGACGTACACCTCGTACCAGGGATAAGCTTGACTTGCCGGAGGAGCCTGACTCCAGGGAGAACTGCAAAGTGGGAGACTTGGTTCTGCCTGCTGGAGTCAGGCTGCAACACACAAGGTGGGGGATGTGCCCAGTACCTGTCGGGCCAGAGGGAAGCGGGACAACTTCTGCACAGTGGCAGGCTGGCGGGGGTGCCGGCCGTAGAGTGCCTGCCCTCGATACAGCCCAGCTAGCAGCAGGAGTACAGCCAAGGCCAGGGAGCCCGACACGTACAGGATGATGTCCGTATACCTGGCCTCAGGCACTGCTGCAGTCCACGTGAGGTCCTCCTCTGCCCTCGCACATGAATACACACAGATAGACAAACTGGTCAGTGGCGAGACCGGCCGCCCCATGCGCCCCACTCAGGCCCTCCCAGCTCCCAACATGCATGGGGACCCAAACGGAGGAAGCTGTAGTTATGCCCAGTCCCAGGTTCCCGTACCTCAGCAGAGGGTCACACGGACAGCCACATGTGGAGAGGCACAGAGGGGGTGTCATAGAGCTCAAAAACAGAAATCCATACACTGCCTCACAAGCCAGACCCCACAGACCAACAGAGACTGACCACCCGACAGGCCACGGCCCCCACTGCTGGACCAGAGGGGCATCTTGCAGCATCTCCCGGCCCCTCAGGTGCTCACCTGGCAGCACCGTGAGCCAGGCCGACTGGTAGGAGAGGCCGATGGAATTGCCTGCAAGGCAGGTGTACTCGCCTGCGTCCTCGGCCGACACGTTCCGCAGGTACAGGACCTCCACCTCTGAGCTATTGATGTCTGCAGTCTGGGGATGGGGACATATTCTGGGGTCACAGCAGGGCCTGGGGCCACACTGTGGCCAAGAGGGAAGCTGGGGACCCCCCAACCCCGGGTGGGAGAAGAGCGGGGCCCAGGCTGTAGCAGGGGCTGTACCTTTAGGACTTGCACGTAGGGGAAGCCGTCGGCCCCGGAGCTGCTGCCGTTGATGACAATGTGCTTCAGCCACTGGATGTGGGGCTGGGCATCGCTGTACACCTTGCACAGCAGCTCCACGTCACTGCCTACCACGGCTGTGGTGTTGGCCGGGAGCCCAGCCTGCAGGATGGGCCGGTGCGGGGACCGCTCTGGGGACCAGGCGAGGTGGTCAGCCCTGATTACCGGCACCCATAGAAGCACCCTGTTTGCCTCCCTCCAGCCTTCCTCAAGTTCAAGGGAGGGACCTTTCTGCAGCTTCTTGTCCTGCTTTCCCTGCTTAAACCTTCCCTGGCTCCCCATTGCTTCAGGTCAAGGATGACATCTTAGCCTCGCATTCAAAACCCTCTACCACCTGGCTTTCCACATAAATGCCACACCCCAGGTATACACTGGCCTGCAAGTGCAGGGCGTTTGTTATACGTAGGCCCTCAGCTCAGGCTGTGCCCTCTGCCTGGATGTCCTTCTCGCTTTTCCTCTTGGCAGACCCCTGCTCTCCCAGTGCCACACTAACCCCTGTGCTTTCCCCTGACCCACCTGGTCACTGAGCTGCTTGACTCATCTGAGTCCATCCCGCCTGCCAGGCTAGGCCCCACCAGAGGGCACAACTGAGCCCAAGACAGGTCAGGCCTCCCCAGCTCCCTGCCCCGTGCTCACCCAGCACATCTAGCAGGTAGCTGTAGCGGATGCTGCCCACAGAGTTCTCCACCAGGCAGGTGTACGTGCCGCGGTCCGAGGGCACCACGCTCTCCATCACGAGGCTCCAGTGCTGGTGGCGCAGCTGCAGGCAGAGGGAGTGTGCCCGTGGGACCACCAGACCACATCCACCAAGGGGGGCCAGGGGACCGGGAGCCTAGATCCTCATCCTGCCCACAGGGCTCTTCTCAAGCTCTCTAGGCCCCGAGGACATCAGGCCCAGGCCAAGGACTATGGGACAAAGGAGAAGGCTCCCCAAAGTGCCCGAGCCTTGGGTCTTTGGAGTTTTAGCTCTCCCTCTCCCTAGCTGTGCCACTCTAAGCCAGCCCTTGCCTTCTCTGAGACTCAGTTGCCTCCTGATAGCATGGAGCTGACCCTGTAGGGTCTCATCAAGATGATGAGATGCTAAAGCTTATTGACACCGTACCAGTCAGTGATTCTTCTTACTTTACAAATGGAGTTGCTGAGGCTGAGAGGTTAAGTCACTTGTCAGAGAGTGGCAGAAGAGGAACTTGAACCAGAGCTGGCCAAGTCCACAGTCTAGGGCTCCTTCTGGGGTCCCACAATGGCTTTCCTCATTCCCCTTATTTATAGATATGCTTGTAGGTATGGGGGGACTGAAGAAGGAATGAAAATGGGGGAGCAGGTCTTGGAACCTAGAGACTAACCCGAATGCCTCCAATGCGATTCTCCCCATGAAAGGCCTGTCCATCCTTAAGCCAGCGGATGGTGGGCGTGGGGTTGCCTGCAGCTGGACAGCGGAACTTGACGGTGTTCCCAGCAGGTACCGCATGCAGCTTCTTCTCCATGCGCTGGGGGTGTGTCCAGTAGGGTGCTGGGGTCGGGGGGAAGACCCTTAGAATGACTGTGTTCCTACACAGACCTCTTCTCAGTGACCAGATGAGTAGTGCCGATGCAAGTCCTTGAAGACTTATACTGACCTTGCTGGGGGTAAATGTGCCCATTCGAGGAGTCCCTAAGGGATTTGGGGTCCTCATCATCATTGCTGGAGGTCAAGGGGTCTATATCAGGGACAGATGGAGGTGTCTGAGGTCTAAGAAGTGAGGTCTCTCTTCCTAGGCATCCCTTAACTCACTGCTAGAGTCTCTTACCATCTATAACCAAGGTGAGATTCTGCAGAACGATCATGGAGCCTCGTGCCAGGCAGAGGTAGCGGCCAGCATCCTCAGGTAGGAAGCTGGCAATCTCTAGGCGGCCTCTCCAGCCCCGTACACGGCCAGCAGGTGCCAGGCGACTGCCCTCCTTGTACCAGTGGACACCATGCTCAGCTTGCCCACAGCACAGCTGCACAGGCTGCCCGAGGGCTACTGTCAGCTCCTGCTCTTGCTGCTCCAGGCTGGGAGCCAGGCAGGGCTCTGTGGGCAGAGGGCAGAGGTCAGCAGACCCTGCAGCCCCATCCGAGGCAGCCTTCTGCATACAGAGAACACACCGCACGTGCAGGGCACAAGCACCTCGCAATGCATGCTGGAGGGGCCAGCATCCTTGAAACTCACATGACCACATGCTGCGGATGCCACACCCAGGGCAAATGCCACACTCTTGGGGCATGTCACACACACAGCATTTAGTGCACATGCCACTGCCCAAGACACACACACACACACACGCACACACACACACACGCACGCACACATGGCACATGCCATTGGTGTCACATTCAGGGCTCATGCTACACCTCTGGGCATATCACACTCATAATGCATATACCACACATGCTGCCTGGACCTTCTAGGTCACACATCCAGTGCACAGAACACACACACACACACACACACACACACACACACACACACACACCCAGGCAAGGAGCTCACCAGCTGCTCTGCAGCCCAGCTCAGAGCCCTGCGCCCTGCAAGGCCAGTCCTCTCTCGCTCACACAGAGATAGATGGATGCTTGCTGGAAGCCAGGCACTGACTGAGTCTCAGTGATTGGGCCCTGCCCTGCTGCCACCTTCTCAGGGCCTGGGCAAGGATCCTTTCCAGCTGTACTCAGCCCAGCAGCCCCCTCCTGGTGCCCACTCTTCCCACCCCTGCCACCCTCTCCCACCTCAGAAGCCATACCCAACTCCACTTCCTCAGAGGCCTCCAGGGACAAGGCTGGAGGCACAGGCACACTCAGCAGGAACCCCAACAGGGCCAACAGCAGCCGCATCTCCTTCCCACGGCTCTCAGGGACCCAGGCTGGACTTCCCAACAACTGCCTTCCTAAAACAGGGAGGGAGGGAAAAGAGCTGCTGCTACACGCGCACCTTTGCGGCTGCTTTTCCTTTATTTTGCAGATGAGGAAACCAAGACAGGAAGTGGTCAGCAGACGTGTCCAAGTCCCCGGCCAGGCTGTGGCAGTGCAGGCTGGAACCAGCCCTGCTGTGGCCAGAGCCCAAGGCCTCCCCACAGTAGGTTGTGCAAGGGGGCTGGGCTGGGCTTCCTGCTCTCCTTGAGTCCTGCTGGGACCCTGGCACACGTTCACAGAAAGCAGTTTCGGGACTCTTTTCCCAAAGGGAAGTAGACAACAGAGCCTTACCTTCTGCATGCTCACGGCTCACATACTTTATTACTTGCTGAATAAATGAATTGATGGCCAAAGAGCCAAAAAAGAAAGTGAAAAATAATACAATGCCAAACTTCAGCATCTGGATGTTATCTGACCTGATCCCTGCTCCTTACAGCATTACTGACATTTCCAGGGCTGGGTGCTCACAAGGCAGTCCCTTCTGTGGCAAGCAGGACCACATCTGTGGATACCCCTGCTTGTTATGCCCCAAAGCCATCTGAGGCATGCATGGTTTTGTAAAGAATATAGACCCTAATTATCCATCCACCAGAGCCGAGTTCAAATCCTGACTCTTACCAACTTGTAACTCCTTGCCTCTGTCCCTCTCTGGGCTTCTATCCTCATAGGAATGCTTTGAGGATAAAAGAGATAAGATAATGTGTGTTGGAATTGGGCACACAGAGTGTTGGAACGTTCTCCTCCCTATGCCTGGCCCTAGAACTGTTCACCTATTGCTCTGGCTCTGCCCTCAGCCAGTCGCCTCTGGTTCGGGTGCTGTTCCCGTCAGGCTGTGATGTACACATGCCCCAGCCGGCTATCCTTTTCCAGATGCTACGAAGGACACTTCTGTTCCCCAAAATGGAATGCTCAGAACTGAGTCTCAGCTGGGACAAAGGAATATGGTGACTACTGTGGTCCTAGGGGCCTACAGGTGGCACTGGCATCTCTGGATTTACCCTGTGTGGGAAGCCCATTACACCTCCTTCTCCTTGGTCACTGCCACCCCACATCCAGTCCATCTGGCTTCCCCTACCCCTACTCAGGGCAGGTCGTGGTCATCTCTTGCATGGGCCTTTGGAAACATCCTCTCCCAGGGCTCTTCAACCTTCATCTTCCAGCAGGGTTTTAAAAAACTTCAAGTCTGCCATGTCGTGCCCCCAGATTGCAAGCCCTTAATGGCTACCTGTGCCCAGCAGGATCCAGATCAGCATCCTAGGCTTCCCTCTCTACCACTGCCTATCTCTTTAGTCACACGGTCTGCCCCTTCAGGAGCCCTGAAACCACTGGCTTTCAAAACTGGGCACATGTGCTCTCTTGCCCATCTCTCTGTGCCCCTATTCCTCTTCTCTACCTGCCTCAAGATACTTCTGTCTGTGAGCCCACCTCAACTCCCAAATCCATCCAATCAGCTCCTCCTTTGTAAAACTCCCTACAAAGCTCGGCTTGGCAGGGAGGGCAGCTCTTTGGGTACACAGCTTGGGCTTGGAGTGGGTGGGGAGGCCCGGGGGTTTTATTCCCACCCAGGCTGCCCTGACGTCAGAGTCCTTAGTCGAGTCACCCGTGGCTGCTGACCGCTGACCCAACACTTGGCACGTGGGAATGGAGGGCCAGCCTTAGGCATCAGACAGTTCTGGGTTCTCATCCAGCCTCCTGCACATGCGCTGGAGGCCCCGGGGCAGTAAGTGACTGAACTTTTCGGGGCCTCGGCTCCCTCATCCCTGCCGCGGGCTCGAAGACAGCCTAGCGGCCGAGGGACAAGCGCGCTCGTCTTCCCCTACCCCTGCCGGGTCAGCCTTGGGGGAGGTGCGAATCAGCGGGTCCCGAGGGTAGCTGCACAGAGCCTGCCCGCCCCCGCCTCGGTGGGCAATGAGTAACCAGCTCCGCGGCCGGGGTGCTCTTTGGACGGAACGGGACAAAAGGCCCTGTGTGCGCTGCGGGTTACTGATTTACCGCCCCCTCCACCTCCTGCCGCCCGGCGGACGCCCAGGTCCCCAGCGCCGGGAGCGGCAGTCCCCGCAGCCCTGCCGCCGCTCGCCCCCTGGCGGCTGGGAGCGCAGCCCGGCCTCGCAAGGGTCCCGGCTCACCTCGAGGAAGCGTGACTCCGCGCCCGGCAAAGGGTCCTGCTCACCTGGCTCCTCTGCCACCTCACTCCTAGCTTCAGCCCGCCGCGACCCCTGCACCCGGCAGGGTTCGCAGACAGCCTGAGCGCTCCTCCGCCAGGAGCCAGGAATGTACCCGCGACGGCGCCGTGGCCGCGGGCAGCCCACCTCCTGCCCCGCCCCTCGGGCCCGCCCCTGCTTCCCCGCCCACCTCCTGCCACGCCCCCGGGCCCGCCCCTGCTTCCCCGCCCACCTCCTGCCACGCCCCTCGGGCCCGCCCCTGCTTCCCCGCCCACCTCCTGCCACGCCCCCCCGAGCCCGCCCCTGCCTCCTCGCCCACCTCCTGCCCCGCCCCCATCGGGCCCGTCCCGCCTGGACCAGCTCGAGCCGGAGAGGCGCAGCCAGGGGTGGCCCAGAGCCCCGCCCACCTGGAGCTCCGCCCCCGACCCGGTCATCCCACTCCCGGGACCCCGCCCCAGCCTATACACACCCCCTACAAACGCTCCATTCAGGCTCCGCCTCTTTTGCCCTACCCAGGCCCCAGGCCAGGCTTCCAAATTCTAGTCAACTACCCAGCTCTACTCCTTGCTCTTCATCCCTCAGGGAATGCCTGGCTCCACTGTCTCCTGCGCAACCTTCTGTGTGATACTTACAACACAGATCTGGTTGTGTCAACCATTCCCTTAAATTTTCCTATAGCTTCCCATAGCTCTTTATACATAGATTATTGCCATGACCCAAGTCTCCTGGCTCCTACTTTACTACCCCTGTGCAGTTTCACGTACCATTCCCTCTTCCTGGAATGCCCCTTGGTATGGTTAATTTCATATTATTCTCAACTCACTTCCTCCAGGAAGCCCTCTGAACTTGCAGATTCCCCTTAGATGACTTCTCCACTGTGAGGATGGAGAAAGAAAACAGAGTGAAGTGGTTCACAGCGCAGACTGCAGGGCTGGATATCATAGGCTCAAATCTCAGCACCATCACACAAGGCCTTGGTCTTCACTGTCTTTTCAGTCAAACAGGCAAATGATAGGATCACCTTCGAGAGGCTGTTGCAAAAAGTGACATGTCAGCAGTGTGTGTAAGCCTGGCATGCTCCGCTTGCTTTGTAATATTAGCTGTAATTATTTAGGACCTGTTATTTCTTCATCACACTTGCGAGAATTGTAACCGAACAGCGAATTATGTAAATAGCTGTGGAATGGTTGGGCACAATGACGGGTGCCTGTAGTGCTAGCTACTAGGAGGCTCAGGTAGGAGGATCGCTTGAATTCAGGAGTTCGAGACCAGCCCTGGCGACATAGTTGCCCCGTCTCTATTTTTCAATAGAGGAACTGTGCCTGCAGACCTCACCAGTAGAGTTCCAGTGTCTGGCACACAGTAGGTGCTCCCAGATAGCTCCATGCCCACCCGGCTGACTTACTACAGGTAAGTAAGCCCTTCTCTCCTGAGCATCTAGACTGGGGCTAAACTTGGAGCCAGGCAGCCTCTGATCTCTGCCCATTTCTCACCTGAATCTCAAGCCCTATGCTTCTCTTAAGGCATCTTGAGAAGGAAGGAAATGGGATGGGGGCACCTGTGGTCCCAGCTACTCGGGAGGCTGAGGCTGGAGGATTGCTTGAGTCCCGGAGGTTGAGGCAGCAGTGAGCCGTGATTGCACCACTGCACTTCAGCCTGGGCGACAGGATACAGAGCAAGATCCTATTTGAGGCTCTAGCTAGTGGAGACCCTGCCTTAAGAAGCTACTTCCTTTGTCATTGTTATGCAGAGAAGTCTAGTTCTTTCCGCCCTCACTCCCAAAGAGATAGTGGCATATCTTTGCATAACTATAAGGCCCATTAAGGCAACTTAAAAAAAATTTTTTTAAGCAAAAGAATGGTCTCCTCCCCAAAATAAATCAGAAAGTAATTGGGACCAGGTGTGGTGGCTCATGCCTATAATCCCAGCATTGTGGAAGGCTGAGGTAGGAGGATTGTTTGAACTCTGGAGTTCAAGGCCAGCCTGGGCCACATAGAGAGCTCTCATCTCTATTAAAAACATATGTATATTGGCCCGGCGCGGTGGCTCACGCCTGTAATCCCAACACTTTGGGAGGCCAAGGCCGGCAGATCACCTGAGGTCGGGAGTTTGAGACCAGCCTGACCAACATGGAGAAACTCTGTCTCTACTAAAAATACAAAAACTTGGCCGGGTGTGGTGGCTCAGGCCTGTAATCCTAGCACTTTGGGAGGCCAAGGCGGGCGGATCATGAGGTCAGGAGTTCAAGACCAACCTGACCAATATAGTGAAACCCTGTCTCTACTACAAAATACAAAAAAATTAGCCGGGCATGGTGGCACGTGCCTCTAGTCCCAGTTACTCCGGAGGCTGAGGCAGGAGAGTCACTTGAACCCGGGAGGTGGAGGTTGCAGTGAGCCAAAGATCGCAGCACTGTGGCAACGAAGTGAGACTTTGTCTCAAAAAAAAAAAAAATTAGCCAGGCATGGTGGCACATGCCTCTAATTCCAGCTACTCAGGAGGCTGAGGCAGGAGAATTGCTTGAACCCAGGAGGAAGAGGTTGTGGTGAGTTGAGATCACACCATTGTACTACAGCCTGGGCAACAACAGCAAAACTCCATCTTGGAAAAAACAACACACACACACACACACACACACACACACACATATGTATATTATGAAAATTTTTTTTATTTTTTTTTTTATTTTTTGAGACAGAGTCTTACTCTGGCCAGGCTGGAGTGCAATGGAGTGATCTCGGCTCAATGCAACCTCCGACTCCCTGGTTCAAGCGATTCTCCTGCCTCAGACTCCTAAGTAGCTGGGATTACAGGCACGCGCAACCATGCCCAGCTAATTTTGATGTTTTTAGTAGAGACGGGGTTTCACCATGTTGGCCAGGATGATCTCGATCTCCTGACTTCGTGATCCACCCGTCTCAGCCTCCCAAAGTGCTGAGATTACAGTCATGAGTCACCACACCCGGTCCTATAAAATTTTCTTTTAAAAAATTGGTTATCTTTTAAAACCTGTTTGTCCTGATTTACTTCTCTAGGGCGCTGCCTTGCTGGAGCTCCCAGGATAGATGAGGCTCTTGGCCCTGAGAGCTGCCTGTTCAGAGGGGACCTCGCCAGATCTCCCGGCCTCCTGGAGGGGTTCAGCTCCCCACCTCTGGCCCTCTGCTGGCTCCCCTTGTGAATGTGGTTGTTGGGGCAGGGAATAGGGTGAGCCGCCAGCTGGAGCTGGACCCCACATGACTTTCATTCACCTTCCAGGGCATTTCCTGAGTTTACTGGAGCCAAAGGCAATTTCATAGCTCAGGTCTTGCAACCTCCTTGTCTCCTGAGATGCCCAAATCCCTCAGACCAGCAACCCTCTGATGTCCCTAGGATATGTTCCCCATATCCCTGCACTCATAACCCTTCACGCTGACCCTCAGCAGAGGCTGGTGCTCTCTCACAAAGTCATTCCCTCATTCACCTGAATGATTGTTTATTGAAGGTTCATTAGGCAGCATCCACTGTTTTAAAAACTGGGGATAAAGCCCTGACTTGGACCCTATTTCCTTTTTTTTTTTTTTTTGAGACAGAGTCTTGGTCTGTCACCCAGGCTGGAGTGCAGTGGTGCAATCTTGGCTCAGTGCAACCTCTGCCTTCTGGGTTCAAGTGATTCTCCTGCCTCAGCCTCCTGAGTAGCTGGGATTACAAACGTGTACTACCACGCCTGGCTAATTTTTGTATTTTTAGTAGAGATGGCGTTTCACCATGTTGGCCAGGCTAGTCTCAAACTCCTGACCTCTAGTGATCTGTCCATGTCAGCCTCCCGAAATGCTGGGGATTACAGATATGAGCCACCTTGCCTGGCTTGGACCCTACTTCTACCCTTCAAGGAGCTGCTGACATTGTAGTGGGGACAGAGAGATAAGTAATCAGTCACAGCCCAGGAGACACACCGAGTGAGCCAGGGAGAGCACCTAAGCCTTTCACACTGTCTCATTCTCTTGCTGACATCAATCTTTCACCAGTCACATTTGCAGTCTCTTTCTCAAAGATATTCAGATATGGCCAGGCGCAGTGGCTCATGCCTGTAATCCCAGCACTTTGGAAGGCTGAGGCGGGCACATCACTTGAGGTCAGGAGTTTGAGACCAGCCTGGCCAACATGGTGAAACCCCATGTCTACTAAAAATACAAAAATTAGCTGGTGTGGTGGCATGCGCCTGTAATCCTAGCTACTGGGGAGGCTTTGAGGCAGGAGAATCGATTAAACCTGGGAGGCGGAGGTTGCATTGAGCTAAGATCACGTACTGCACTCCAGCCTGAGCAACACAGCAAGACCCGGTCCCAAAAAAATAAAAATAAAAAGACATTCAGACACACACACACACTCACACACACACACACACACACACGCTCTTGCTTAGCAGAGGCAAGAGCCTGTCATCCTAAGATCCTACTGTCAGCTTGCCTCTGCCTCAGTTTCTCCACCCAGAAAACGCTCATGCTCCAGCTTCTTTCTTCCTAGGAGTGTTGAGGGAAAGGAACGTGTTCCCGTTCCTGAGCTCCTGACTCTTGAGCTCTTGTTATGTGCCAGGTACCATGCTGGGTGCTGTACGTGGATGATATCCTTTCATTCCTCCACCAAGCCAGATGGCGTAGGAATCCGTAGCTCTGATTTGCAGGTGAAGAAACAAGCTCAGGGAGATGGGATTACTTCTTTGAGGTCATCAAGCAAGTGAATTGCAGAACTCAAACCCTTATCTTCTGGGGCAAAGATGGAGAGCTCGGGCTAACTCTCTACAGAGTGGGATCATTGACGCTACCGCCTCAGATGGTTTCTGTCTCCATCCTTAACTGTGGCCTAGGAAGGTGGAGATTCACCCGAAGGTGAGTGTGTCGGGGAGGGAGGTACAGGGGTTGGGACTGGGCTCTGCGCTCCTTGCTCTTTCAGCCAGCAGCCTTGAGGGGACACCCATGAAGTACCAGGCCCCAGGTTTGCAGATTTTGTGCCTCTAGAATGCCAGGCTGGGCCAAGAGGGTCTCCCGAGGCCAGGCCCCACCCCCCACCTGCCTGGGGGCAGAGTCGTTGGGGGGTGGAGAGGGCAGACGTTGCCTGGTGCCAATGATGTTGCTCTTGGATGGCAGCCGGGCCCAGGGAACACTGGGGCTCTTGTGCAGAAGGGCTGCTGCTAAAGCCAGCCCAGCCCCTGCTCAGGCCCCACTCCAGCCTGGGCCTGGCCCTAACTCTGGACCTAGTCTTGTTCTTTTTTTTTTTTCCCCAAGATGGAGTCTTGCTCTGTCGCCCAGGCTGGAGTGCAGTAGCGCGATGTTGGTTCACTGCAACCTCCACCTCCCGGGTTCAAGCTATTCTCCTGCCTCAGCCTCTCAAGTAGCTGGGAAGACAGGCATGCGCCACAATGCCCAGATGATCTTTGTATTTTTCAGTAGAGACGGGGTTTCACCATCTTGGCCAGGCTGGTCTCGAACTCCTGACCTCAGGTAATCCACCCATCTCGGCCTCCCAAAGTGCTGGGATTACAGGGGAGAGCCATCACACCCAGCCCAGTCTTGTCCCTTCTTTTTTTTTTTTTTTTGAGACGGAGTTTCGCTCTTGTTACCCAGGCTGGAGTGCAATGGCGCGATCTCGGCTCACCGCAACCTCCGCCTTCTGGGTTCAGGCAATTCTCCTGCCTCAGCCTCCTGAGTAGCTGGGATTACAGGCATTTGCCACTATGCCCAGTTAATTTTTTGTATTTTTAGTAGAGACGGGGTTTCACCATGTTGACCAGGATGGTCTCGATCTCTTGACCTCGTGATCTGCCCGCCTCGGCCTCCCAATGTGCTGGGATTACAGGCGTGAGCCACCGCGCCCGGCTGTTCCTTCTTTCTTTAATTTAATTTAATTTTGTTTGTTGTTGAGATGGAGTCTCACCCTGTCACCCAGGCTGGAGTGCTGTGGCACAATCTTGGCTCACTGCAACCTCTACCTCCGGGGTTCAAGCAATTCTCTTGCCTCAGCCTCCCGAGTAGCTGGGATTACAGCCATGCACCACCACACCTGGCTTATTGTATATTTAATTTTTTGTGATGGAGTTTCACTCTTGTTGTCCAGGCTGGAGTGCAGTGGCACGATCTTGGCTCACTGCAACCTCCACCTCCCAGGTTCAAGCAATTCTCCTCCACCTCCCAGGTTCAAGCAATTCTCCTGCCTCAGCCTCCTGAGTAGCTGGGATTATAGGTGCGCACCACCACACCCTGATACTTTTTGTGTTTTTAGTAGAGACGGGGTTTTACCATGTTAGCCAGGCTGGTCTCCTGACCTCAGGTGATCTACCTGCCTCGGCCTCCCAAAGTGCTGGGATTACAGGCGTGAGCCACTGTGCCTGGCCCACATTACCATTCTTTTCAACCCTTTTCCACCTTGGCTTCTCCGCAGGCTCCAGGGAGGTCTAGCTTGGCTGGTCAAAACGGAGGTGACATTGATAGCAAAAGAGTGATTAAAGGTTGGGTGTCAGAGTCAGACAGATCTGGGTTTTTTTAGAGACAGAGTCTCGCTCTGTTGCTCAGGTTGGAATGCAGTGGCACGATCTAGGCTCACTGCAACCTCCACTTCCTGGATTCAAGCGATTCTCCTGGCTCAGCCACCCGAGTAGCTGGGACTACAGGCATGCACCTCCATGCCCAGCTAATTTTTGTATTTTTAGTAGAGACAGGGCTTTGCCGTGTTGGCCAGAGTGGTCTTGAACTCCTGGCCACAAGAGATCCGCCGACCTCAGTCTCCCAAAGTTCTGGGATTACAGTCGTGAGCCACCTTGACAGATCTGGATTTGAGTCCCAAAAACTGTCTTTGTGGTCATGGACAAATCATTTAACCTCAAGCCTCAGTTTCATTTTCTGTGAAATGGGAACACTCCTTCTTCCATGAGGACTCAGTGTGATGATGCATGTCAAGAACAATGGCAATGCCTGGCCATAACCCATGCTCAGTGAACAATAGCCAATATGAACGTTTGCAGCTATGGGCCTTGGACCCACCTGAAAGCACGGACGACACACTCTTGTGACCGAGAGGGAGGGACTGTGAGAATAACCCGTCTTCAGCCCTCAGTCCTCATTTCCCACCCGTCCTCAATTCTGGACACATCTGTGTCCAATTTATACTCTGCACTTGATCTTAGCCAAAAGTCCGAGAAGCCATCCAATTTATACTCTGAAGACAGCAAGGCTGTGAGCTGCAGGTTGCCCAGGGCATTTTTGTGGAGGCAGAGAGTTTAGAGCTGATGACAGCCTGGGAGAGCTCTGGGGAGGCCTCCAGACCAAGGTGGATGGAGAGGAACCAGGGAGGAGGGATCTGAGTGAGGTTAGTCCTGGCTACAGTCCTGGCTAACCTCCCTCGGATCTAACTAACCTGGGCTAGTCCTGGGGCTTCCCAGAGCCTCAGTAGCACCCCCAGTCCCCTTATCCACTGATCCCAGATACTATAGACCCGTGGCCTGGCTTGCTAGGACAGGGGCTTTTGGGCTTTGCTGGACTCAGCTCTCTCTAGACTTGGGCCTACGCGCCTCCCACCCACGGGGTGCTGGCATGCACATTTGTTTGGAGGAGGGCCGGCAGCTGGAAGTGGCAGAGGCTGGGCTGGAGGGTGAGAGAGTCTGTGGTATCCAGCGAAGCAGGAAACAAACTCGTGCCCTTCTCCACTTTGCCCAGTGCCCTCCTGGACCACGTAGGGTTCTGTTGGGGTGTGAATAACAGAAAACCTAAGTGACCAGGGCTTAAATGAGACAGCGGACCATCTCTCACCTAGCCCCGCGTCTAGAGCGGGTGTAGGTGGGTCTGAAGTCAGGGTCGAGGACTCGTCTGTTCTCCAGGGTTTTCTCTTATGGTTGCAAGACGGTGGCTTCAGCTGCTGCCATCATTTTGTGCTTGCGGCAGGTGGAAGGGAGACGTTCCAGAGTTGAGTTTCCACCCAGCAACTCTCGACATCATCTCCTTGGCCAGACTGTGACCCGCCGCCGCCCCTAGCTGCAAAGGAAGCCAGGAAGTATATTCATTCTGCTGAACACCTTGCCTCCCCTAACAAAAGCAGGGGCTATCAAAAAGAAGCGGTGACTGGGTCCCAAAACAACTTTTTTTTTTTTGAGTCTCACGCTGCTGCCCGGGCTGGAGTACAGTGGCATGATCTCAGCCCACTGCAGCCTCTGCCTCCCAAGTTGTGGAAATTTTCCTGCCTCAGCCTCCCGAGTAGCTGGGATTACAGGTGTGTGCCACCATGCCTGGCTAATTTTTTGTATTTTTAGTAGAGGCAGGGTTTCACTATGCTGGCCAGACTGGTCTCGAACTCTTGACCTCAGGTGATCCACCCGCCTCTGCCTCCCAAATTGCTGGGATTATAGGCATAAGCCACCATGCCTGGACCCAAAATGACTTCTTTAAACTATAGATCTAACCAAGTCACTCCTCAGCTGTTATATTTTTTCAATTATTTATTTGAAGAGAGTCTTACTCTGTTGCCCAGGCTGGAGCACAGTGGCACAATCTTGGCTCACTGCAACCTCCGTCTCCTAGGTTCAAGTGATTCTCCTGCCTCAGACTCACAAGTAGCTGGGACTACAGGCGTGAGCCACCATGCCTGGCTAATTTTTGTATTTTTATTTTTATTTTTATTTTGAGACAGAGTTTCGCTCTTGTTACCCAGGCTGGAGTGCAATGGCGCAATCTTGGCTCACCGCAACCTCCGCCTCCTGGGTTCAGGCAATTCTCCTGCCTCAGCTTCCTGAGTAGCTGGGATTACAGGCACGCGCCACCACGCCCAGCTAATTTTTTGTATTTTTAGTAGAGATGGGATTTCACCATGTTGACCAGGATGGTCTCGATCTCTTGACCTCGTGATCCACCCGCCTCGGCCTCCCAAAGTCCTGGGATTACAGGCATGAGCCACCGCGCCCGGCCCAATTTTTGTATATTTAGTAGAGACAGGGTTTCGCCATGTTGGCCAGGCTGGTCTCGAACTCCTGGCCTCAAATGATCCACCCACCTCGGCCTCTCAAAGTGCTAGGATTACAGGTGTGAGCCACTGTGCCCGGCCAGCTTTTTATTTTTATTAGAGATGGGGTCCTGCTACATTGCCAGATGGGATTTGAATTGCTAGGCTTACAGGATGCTCCTGCCTCAGCCTCCCCATTAGCTGGGACTCCAGGCATGTGCCATTGTGCCGCCACTCCTCAGCTTTAACTACTCTTCCCCCACCATCCACTGGCACCCCCAGCCCCTCAGCCCGACATTCAGGGCCCTCTAGAACTGGCCTCTGCCGCTCTCTTCTGTCCCATCTCCAACTCCCCCAAGACACCTGCTCTGTTTCGCAGCTGCAGCGAGCTCCAGCCTCTGAATGTGCCTGTCTCACACCGCGGTGTCTTTGCTCACGCTGCCCTTGTAGCTGAGTGTTCTTCCTCACTCCTGCCTGTCTCTCCTCCCTGCTTTCTAGCCATTCCACCAGATGCCTGCCATTCAGCTTTCTGGACTCTTCTCAGGCATTCACTTTTCTTTTCTTTATTTTTATTTTTATATTTTTGAGATAGAGTCTCATTTTGTCACTCAGGCTGGAGTGCAGTGGTGCAATCTCGGCTCACTGCAACCTCCACCTCCTGGGTTCAAGCAATTCTCCTGCCTCAGCCACCTGAGTAGCTGGGATTATAGGCGCCCACCACCAAGCCTAATTTTTGTATTTTTAGTAGAGACAGGGTTTCACCATGTTGGCCAGGCTGGTCTCAATCTCCTGACCTCAGGTGATCAACCTGCCTCAGCCTCCCAAAGTGCTGGGATTACAGGCGTGAGTCACAGCGCCTGGCCAGTCATTCCCTTTTCCTTTTTTTTTTTTGAGGTGGAGTCTCATTCTTTCACCCAGTCTGGAATGCAGTGTTGCAATCTTGGCTCACTGCAACCTCTGTCTCCTGGGTTCAAGTGATTCTTCTAACTCAGCCTCCTGAGTAGCTGGGACTGCAGGCACATGCCACCACACCTGGCTAATTTTTTGTATTTTTTAGTAGAGACGGGGTTTTACTGTGTTAGCCAGGATGGTCTTGATCTCCTGACCTTATGATCTGCCCACCTTGGCCTCCTAAAGTGTTGGGATTACAGGTGTGAGCCGCCATGCCTGGCCTCCCTTTTCTTTAAAATCCCGCCTGGCCACCCTGAACTGGACATCAAAACCCTTTCCCTCTCTCTGGTAACAGCCCCTCAATTTTTCTTTGATGTCCTGGTCCTCCCCTACTACCAGTCCATGGGGTTTGGGTGAAACCAACACTCCTCCTTGGCTTTTCTGGTGGGCATGTGACCCAGACCTGGCTAATGAGAATATTCCATCTCCCATGCCATTGTGGTTAAGTCAGAGATGAGCATGTGACCACGGGAGGACCAATGGGAGCCAGTCTACGTCTTTTATTGGAACAAACAAGAAACCAACTCTTGAGAAGTTGAGCTGTGAATAGGAATGCCTAGAGTTGCCTGGGAGAGCCTCTCTGTGAATGACAGCAATAAAGGAAACAAGAGGGCCAAGAGCTGGAGTGCACCTGGATCCAGCCATTCCTGAAGCCATTCCTTCTTTGAACATTTCACCTATGTGAACCAAATAATTTTTTCTTTGGTTATCTTTTTTTATTAAACCATTTATAAATAAAAGGCTCCTTTTCAGTAGAAAATCCTTCCTTTGTCTCCACTATCCTCTGTTGGATCTTTGGCCATAGTACTTATCTGCTTACATGGTGGCAAATTCATCCTGTTTTCACTGCTAATTGTTTAAAACCTTTTAATAAATTCCCATAGCTTTTAGGAAAAAGATGTGTATTAGTTATCCATTGCTGCATAACACATTACTTTGAAACTTAATGGCTTTATGTAACAAATATTTGGCTGACTATTGGTGTTAAAGAAAAAAAAATTCAAAGATACTTGTTTTTATTTTTATTTATGTATTTTTCTTGAGATGGAGTCTCGCTCTGTCGCCGAACCTGGAGTGCAGTGGTGCGATCTCAGCTCACCGCAACCTCTACCTCCTGGGTTCAAGCAATTCTCCAGCCTCAGCCTCCCAAGTAGCTGGGATTACAAGTGCCTGCCACCATGCCCAGCTAAGTTTTGTATTTTTAGTAGAGATGGGGTTTCACCATGTTGGCTGCGCTGACCTCGAACTCCTGACCTCAAATGATCCACCTGCCTCAGCCTCCCAAAGTGCTAGGATTACAGGAGTGAGCCACCGTGCTCAGCTCGACACTTGTTAAAGCACAGTGAAACCTTTATTTAGGACACTGAGATAGTCACAGGGACCACTGCAATGGGATCTTGCAGAGACAGAGGGAGATTGGGCTCCATTCTGAATACAGCATGGGCGAGTGGGAATTCTGAGCCAAGGAGCATGATGGGGAGCAGTGGATGGAAAATGACTAAGATGAAGCATCAGGGGTAAGGCGATTCTGGCTCAACTGACCCAGACAGGATTCTTGCTGACAGGTCCATCAGCCATCACCTGGGGGATGGTGGAGGAGGAACCCAATCAGATACCGAGAATGGCAGTAATTCTTGCTAAACTGGACTTAGTAGTTTCTTTGCTAAAACTGGATTTTACAAGGAAGTGCACAGATGGACTTAGGAGAAGGCTCAGAAGCCTGACTAAAATTTGGCCAACCAAAGAATCTTTGCCATTGGTAGAAGACCTACACTTCTCTCAACAAGAGCCTCTTGATAGGGCTGCCTGAGTGTTCCCACAACACGTTAGCTGGTTTCCCTCAGAGCTGGTGATCCGCAAGAGAAATACTGAAGCTGCAATGTCATTTTTGTCTTTTTCTTTTAAATTTTTTTTTTAAATATATATAGACTAGGTCTCGCTATGCTGCCCAGGCTGGAGTGCAGTGGCTATTCACAGGCGCTTGAGCCCAGGAGATCGAGGCTGCAGTGACCTAGGATTGACATGCACTCCAGCCTGGGCGACAGAGCAAGACCTTGAATCAATCAATCAGTAAGAAAATAAAGTGAGTTGCTACTTAATACTAAGGGATGAGCCTGGCGCGGTGGCTCATGCCTGTAATCCCAGCACTTTGGGAGGCCAAGGTGGGTGGATCACAAGGTCAAGAGATCAAGACCATCCTGGCCAACATGGTGAAACCCCGTCTCTACTGAAAAAAAAAAAAATACAAAAAAGCCAGGTGTGATGGCACGCGCCTGTGGTCCCAGCTACTCGGGAGGCTGAGGCAGAAGAATCGCTTGAACCCAGGAGGCGGAGGTTGCAGTGAGCTGAGATTGCGCCACTGCACTCCAGCCTGGCGACAGAGCGAGACTCCATCTCAAAAAAAAAAAAAAAAAAAAAAAAAAATACTAAGGGATGTAGGGTAGAAATTAAACTTGACCTTTTGAAGGGAGAGATATTTTAAAATGTAGATATATTTTATTTTTATTTAAAAAATTTTTTGAAACAGGGTGTTACTCTGTCGCCCAAGCTGGAGGGCAGTGGCACAGCTGTAGCTCCCTGTAGCCTTGACTCCTGGGCTTAAGCAATCTTCTTGCCTCCCAGGCAGCTAGGACCACCTAAGCATGCGTCACCATGCCCAGTTGATTTTTTCTTTTTTTTTTTTGAGATAGAATTTCATTCTTGTTGTCCACGCTGGAGTGCAATGGCACGATCTCAGGCTCACAGCAACCTCCACCTCCTGGGTTCAAGTGATTATCCTGCCTCAGCCTCCCGAGTAGCTGAGATTACAGGCATGCAACACCACATCCAGCTAATCTTGTGTTTTAAGTAGAGACTGGGTTTCTCCATGTTGGTCAGGCTAGTCTCGAACTCCCAACCTCAAGTGATCTGCCCGCCTTGGCCTCCCACAAGTGCTGGGATTACAAGAGTAAGCCACTGTGCCCGGCCCTTGCCCGACTAATTTTTTAAAAAATTTTTAGTAGAAATGGAGTTTCGCAATATTGCTTGGGCGGATCTTAAACTTGTGGCCTCAAGCAATTCTCCCATCTTGGTCACCCCAAAGTGCTGGGATTACAGGTATAAGCCATTGTACCTGGCCTTATTTTTATCTTTTAAAAGACAGGGTCTCACTATGTGCCCAGGTTAGACTTGAACTCCTGGGTCTAAGTGATCTCCCTGCTTCAGCCTCATGAGTAGGGTGCACGCCACTGTGCCCAGTTTTTGTTGACATCTTTTAGAACTGCCATAAGACTTATAACATCCTGTAGAGAGGATGTTTATCATCTGAACCTTTAGTTTCTAGTTTTGAGTACTCCTCTCATGTGGCAGAGCTAATTTCTCATGGTAGAAGCTGAAAATGCTGACTACTCCGGCAGTTTTCTTGCAGCTAAAGCCTAGGTTCTGCTAATTAACAGCATCCACTCCAGAGAGCCAGTGATGCCCAGGAGTGGGGCTTGTGAGGCCTGGGAGAAATGTTCCCTGGTGGGGGCTGCAGTAACAAGAATGAGCTCCTGGGGCCGGGCACAGTGGCTCATGCCTGTAATCTCAGCACTTTGGGAGGCTGAGGCGGGGGGATCGCCTGAGGTCAGGAGTTCGAGACCAGCCTGGCCAACATGGCGAAACCCCATCTCTACTAAAAATATAAAAATTTATGGTCGGATGTGGTGGCTCATGCCTGTAATCCCAGCACTTTGGGAGGCCGATGTGGGCGGATCACAAGGTGAGGAGTTCAAGACCAGTGTGGCCAACATGGTGAAACCCCACCTCTACTAAAAAATACAAAAATTAGCCGGCATGGTAGTGGGCACCTGTAGTTCTAGCTACTCGGGAAGCTGAAGCTGGAGAGTCACTTGGACCCGGGAGGCAGAGGTTGCAGTGAGCTGAGATTGCAACACTGCACTCCAGCCTGGGCAACAGAGCAAGACTCCATCTCAAAAGAAAAAATAAAAATAAAAATAAAAAAAAAGAAAAAAAATTAAAAATAAAAATACACAAATTAGCTGGGCATGGTGTTGTGTGCCTGTAATCCTAGCTACTAGGGGAGCTGAGGCAGGAGGATCGCTCGAACCTGGGAAGTGGAGGTTGTAGTGAGCCGAGATCATGCCACTGCACTCCAGCTGGGGTGACAGAGTGAGACTCTATCTCAAAAAAAAAGAAAGAATGAGCTCCTGGGGCACAGGGCAGTGGTACTGGGTACCTTTATGCCATGTCTGGGCTGACGGGGCTAAGGGCACAGGCAGCAGTGTCCAGCTTAGTGTTGGTGGAGACAATGGTATCCTTCTTACACTTGACTTTGTGGTGTGATGCGAGCAGGATCTTGATCTTGTTGTCTGAGCTCACTTTTATATATATATATATATAATTTTAAAGATGGGGTTTCACCATGATGGCCAGGCTGGTCTTGAACTCCCGACCTCAGGTGATCCACCCACCTCAGCCTCCCAAAGTGCTAGGATTACAGGCGTGAGCCACTGCGCCTGGCTATATATACATTTTTTGCTTCTTAAAATCTTTAAAATTTTTTCTCCCTCTATAAATTTTTTTTTTTTTTTTTTTTGAGATGGACTCTTGCTCTGTTGCCCGGGCTGGAGTGCAATGGCGCGATCTCGGCTCACTGCAACCTCCGCCTCCTGGGTTCAAGCAATTCTCCTGCCTCAGCCTCCTGAGTAGCTGGGATTACAGACATGTGCCACCATGCCTGGCTAATTTTTGTATTTTTAGTAGAGACGGGGTTTCGCCATGTTGACCAGGCTGGTCTCGAATCCCTGACCTCAGGTGATCCTCCCACTTCAGCCTCCCAAAGTGCTAGGATTATAGGCATGAGCCACTGGGCCCCACCTCCATAGATAAGTTTATTTTTTTAAATTTATTTTTTATTTTTATAAAGACGGGGTTTCACCACATTGGTCAGGCAGGTCTTGAACTCCTGCCCTCAGGTGATCTGCCCGCCTTGGCCTCCAAAGTGCTTGGAATACAGGCGTCAGCCACTATGCCCGGCCAAGTTTTTTTTTTTTTGAGGCGGAGTCTCCCTGCGTTGCTCAGGCTGCAGTGCAGTGGTGTGATCTCGGCTCACTGCAACCTCGGCTCAAGCAGTTCTCCTGCCTCAGCCTCCCAAGTAGCTGGGACTACAGGTGTGCACCATACCCACACGCAGGCAGATTGCTCAGTTTAAATGTCACATCCTCAGGGAGACCTTCCTTGGCCGCCCCCAGCCTGGGCTTCGGCCTCCTGCTATACACCCTGGCTGCGCTGGTATTTTCCTTTGCAGCAATTTATTACAACTGCCACAGGTCATTTTACTCTGGAGCCCTCTAGGTCTCATTCCAGGGTCCTGGCATACAGTTGGGGCTGAGGAAAAATCAATTCTCTTTCCCACACTTTCTAGGGACCCCTCCTCTGTCTGACCCTAACTGCCTTCTGCCCTGGAGCTGCTCAGCCCCTATCAATTTTTCTGACTCTCAGGGAACATTTTCATTCAGTTGCAAGAAACAGATACTTAAAATCTCTTACACAAAATAGTGAATGTACTGGCTCATGCACCTTTTTTTTTTTTTTTAAAGAGATGAGGTCTTTTTTTTTTTTTTTTTTTTTTTTGAGATGGAGTTTCGCTCTTGTTACCCAGGCTGGAGTGCAATGGCGCGATCTCGGCTCACCGCAACCTCTGCCTCCTGGGTTCAAGCAATTCCCTGCCTCAGTCTCCTGAGTATCTGGGATTACAGGTGCCCGCCACCATGCCCAGCTAATTTTTGTATTTTTAGTAGAGGTGGGGTTTCACTGTCTTGGCCAGGCTGGTCTTGAACTCCTGACCTCGTGATCCACCTGCCTCAGTCTCCCAAAGTGCTGGGATTACAGGTGTGAGCCATTGCATTTGGCAGGCTCCCCGCATCTTGATGGGAGCAATGACAAAGTCACATTGCAAAAGGATACAGGCACAGGGAGGCAAAGGTTATTCATGGGAGGCCACTGTTGAAACAATCAACTGTGCTCCACAACTCACCTACTTCTAGTTCCTTTCACTAACCTCCTCCCACCCCAGTAACCTGGCTCCTTTGACCTTCATGACCACTAGAGGATCACCTCCCTCAGTAAGTCTTTCGGGCCAGGTGCGGTGGCTCACGTCTGCAATCCCGGCACTCTGGGAGGCTGAGGTGGGAGGATCATTTGAGCTCTGGGGTTCAAAGACCAGCCTGGGCAACACAGTTGGACCCTGTGTCTACAAAAAATAATTAGCTGGGTATGGTGGTGCGCACCTGTAGTCCCAGCTGCTCGGGAGGCTGAGGTGGGAGGACTGCTTGAGCCAGGGAAGTCGAGGTTGTAATGAGCTGTGTTTGCACCACTGCACTCCAGCTTCTGCAACAGAGTGAGACTCTGTTTCAAAAAGCAAACAAAACAGATGTCTTTCTGTGAAATCCCAGCAATGGTCCCTATCAGACCATACCCATTTTTATTCAATGGTTAATTAACATATTCAATCACCAAGTAGTTATTAAAACATAACCACAGTCCTATGCTAGAGACCAGGGACACAGTATCATAAGACCCAATTCCTGCCCTCAAACAGCTTCTAGTCTAAAAGAAGAGACAGGGAACTAGATCATCATAACACAGCATATTAAGGGCTATGCTAACATGCACACCACTGCACTCCAGCCTCGGCGACAGAGCCAGACTCTGCCTCAAAAAAAAAAAAAAGTCCTGGGGGATATTAGCTTCAGACAGAGTTAGATCCAGGTTCTCATCAGAAATGAGCCTCTCCTCATCTGGAGTGAAGTGGCACCATCTCAACTCACTGCAATCTCCGCCTCCTGGCTTCAAGCGATTCTCCTGCCTCAGCCTCCTGAGTAGCTGGGATTACAGACACGCACCACCATGCCTAATTTTTGTATTTTTAGTAGAGATGGGGTTTCACCATGTTGGCCAGGCTGGTCTTGAACTCCTGGCTTCAAGCGATCTGCCCCCTTGGCCTCCCAAAGTGCTGGGATTACAGGTGTGAGCCACTGTGCCCGGCCTCCTCTGTGTTGACTTAGTTCTGAAGCGGGCTGTCCTTATGTGCTGGACACTAACAGCTGAAGGCTATGACTGACTACTCAGTGGGGTCGCAGGCTCACTCCTGGAATCAGGGAGCAGGTCAGTCCCTCTGAACCACAGGGTCTGAGAATGGAGCAGGCCTGATATCAGGTGTACTCCCAGGCAGGTGACTAAGTTACAGCCCTCAAACAGAGAGGGGCTCCTGAGGGAAATGTCCTGAGGGAAGGACAAGTCGGCCTCAGGAATGAGCAGATATGCTAAGATCAAATCTCTCTCCAAGGATACTTCTTGGTTGTGTAAGCTCTGCAAAACTTTGTCCTTGACTTTCTCCTGTGAAATCAAGTCTTTTCCACTGTCTTGAGGGTTAACTGAAATAGCAAATACTGGGGCTTGTGAAGTCCCCCTGTTCTCTTCCCATTAAATCAAAACAGTAAGGGCTCGGGGCTGGTCTACCTTGCCAGCAAAAAAGGAGTGGACTCCACCTAGTGGCTATTGGGGTCATTGCACTGCAGAATCGACCGTTTACAGAACGTCAAGGTTTCTTCTAAGTTTTGACATCCCTAGACAGATGAAGCAGCATATATGAACAGTAAGCTTGGGAGAGCCAGGCCAGGGATGGGTCTGCCCTGTCTCTGTAATGTGGGCTTTGCACAGGGAAGAGAGGTGAGATTAGGTGGATGGTCAGGAGCGTTCTTCCTATTGTATTTCACACTAGTGCCAGCTCATCAGAGTGTCTGGTTTTGGGGTGGGAACAGCTCATCTGTCAGGGACTGCTGTGAGGAAAGAGCTTTCTTCTTCTTCTTTTTTTTTTTTTTTTGAAGAAGTTCCACTATGTTACCCGAGATGGACTTGAACTCCTGGGCTCAAGTGATCCTCCTGCTTCAGCCTCCCTGAGTAGGATCCCAGGATAGCAGCTGGGATTACAGGCTCGTGCCACCACACCTGGCTTAGGGCTTTGGGAGGAACCTCTACCTGCTTATTGCTACTTCTTTAGGATTTGAGCTGGGAGCTGTGGTTTCTTCCAGCTTTCACGTTGCAAGACAGTATCAAGGCCTCAGGCCACACATAGCTGGTGGCAGTGCTCAGATCAACACTTAGCGACCCTGAATTCCAGGCCAGTGTCCCTCATGCCACCCCTCATTGGCTGCTATATGAGTACATGTATAGATCTGTAGACACAGATCTATATGTGGTATGAATACGACACTGGTGGGCTGTCATATTCAAACAGTTGCTTTGGATCTAGCTCTGGGCTAAGAGCATGATTCCACTTCCTCTTGATTCCATTTCTTCCCCTCAGGTAGTGACGCCTGAGAAGTGTCATTGGCCAAAGAGCCTTGGGCCCGGGATAAGCAGGGGCTCTCCAGCGGTGGCAGGTCTTCTCGCTGGACCCTAGAAAAGAATCACTTCTAGCCACTTTTTCCCCCTCCTCAGTCAGATCCGATTAGGATTCGGGCATTTCATAAACCACTGAATCTTATTACATGGGGCTATGCCAGATGCCATCTGCCTGTGGCCTTACCCCGGCTCCAGGGGGACTCAGGGCTTACTTCAGGCCAACATAGAAAGAGCAGCAGCTATAATTTACATAGCATTTATCATGCGTAAGGCACTATTTATTTCATATCTATCTATTCTTTTAATTTTCACAATAACCCTATGAGGTAGGTACTAACGTTCCACCCTGAGGCAGCTCCGCGACGGCAGAACTGGGATCTGAACCGTGGCTGCTTGCTTCCCAGAACCTCAGTTTTTACCACTACACTAGACTGCCTTCCAGAGCCGATGCCTCCCTGAGACCCTCCCGAGGCACCGAAGCCATGAGCAGGGGCTCCCTCTCACGCTTGCCTGCTGTATTACAGGTCCTGGGCACTGACTTCTGAGACTCTAGGCTACAAAATTCAAATCTGTCTTGAGGATGCTAAGAGTAAGAGGGGCCCTGATTTCAAGTCAGGAACTATGGATTTCAGATTCCTGGGTGCCACCAGAATGGCCAGTATTAAAGAAAACTGACACCACCAAGTACTGACCAAGATGTGGAGCTGTGGGAGCCCCACACACAGCCGGTGCGGATGGAGTCAGTAAAGCCACTTTGGAAAACTGTTTGGCAGCATCTAGACAAGCTAAACATATGCCTACTCTATGACTCCATGCCCGAGTACGTGAGTGAACACGTGTACCAAGCAACGTGCACAAAATTCTTCACAGCGCTTGTATTTATAGTACCCCCAAACCAGAAGCAACCCAATTGTCCACCAGTAGGATGACTGGGCCGGGCGCAGTGGCTCACGCTTGTGATCCCAGCACTTTGAGAGGCTGAGGTGGGTGGATCCCTTGAGCCCAGGAGTTCAAGGCCGGCCTGGGCAACAGAGTGAGACCCATTTCTACAAAAAATACAAAAAATTAGCTGGCATGGTGGCATATGCCTGTGGTCCCAGCTACTTGGGAGGCTGAGGTGGTAGGATCACTTGACCCAAGGAGGTCAAGGCTTCAGTGAGCCTTGATGGTGTTGTACTGGCCCGAGCATAGAAAGTCAACACCAAGACAAAAGTATTGCAGGGTCTTTATTGCCGGCGGCCACGGAGGACTCGCGTCTCTCCAACCCATGGCCCTGAAAGGAGGGTGTCAAGACCTTTTATACCTGTAAAACCATCTCGGGAGTGAGGGTGAGGGGCAGGGGTGAGGGTGAGGGGCTCCAGACGATCTGAGGGCTAGTGGATTCTGTAAATCACCTCCTGGGTGGAGACGAGGGTGAGGGGCTCCGCACATTCCGAGGGCCAGGGGACTTTTGACATTCTGATTGTTACTTAAGTGGTTCACAAAAGTCAAGATTAGCATTTATTTACACATTGTCTGGGTAGGGTGGAAATTACAGTCCTTAATTACTTATTACAAGTCGCAGGGGCCAAGATGGCGTGGGTTTGGACTGCTTGCCTGTCACATTTGGGTTACAGAGAGCAGTTTCAATAGAAAGCCGAGGTGTGGTTGAGGTCTGCAGTTTTATGGGGCTTTTACCATGTCACAATGGCACCACTGCACTCCAGCCTGGGTGACAGGGTGAAAACGCCTCAAAAACAAAAACAACAGAACAAAAAAGAAGGATGGCCAAATTGTGCTATATTCAAATAAAGGACCACTACACAGCATGAAGAAAATGAATTTTTTTTTTTTTTCATTTTGAGACAGAGTCTCACATCACCCAGGCTGGAGCGCAGTGATGTAATCTCAGCTCACTTGTAACCTCCACCTCCCAGGTTCAAGCGATTCTCCTGCCTCAGCCTCCTAACTGAGATTACAGGTATCTGCCACCACGACAGGCTAATTTTTGTATTTTTAGTAGAGACAGGGTTTCACTATATTGGCCAGGCTGGTCTTGAACTCCTGACCTCAAGTGATCCACCCTCCTTGGCCTCCCAAAGTGCTGGGATTACAGGCGTGAGCCACTGCACTTGGTTGAAAAAATTGAACTTCTGAGACATATAGTAACATGGATGAATTCCACAAACATAATATTGTGCAAAATTATGTATAATTCCTTTTTTTTTTTTTTTTTTTGAGACGGAGTTTCGCTCTTGTTACCCAGGCTGGAGTGCAATGGCGCGATCTCGGCTCACCGCAACCTCCGCCTCCTGGGTTCAGGCAATTCTCCTGCCTCAGCCTCCTGAGTAGCTGGGATTACAGGCATTTGCCACTATGCCCAGCTAATTTTTTGTATTTTTAGTAGAGACAGGATTTCACCATGTTGACCAGGATGGTCTCTATCTCTTGACCTCGTGATCCACCCGCCTCGGCCTCCCAAAATGCTGGGATTACAGGCGTGAGCCACCTCACCTGGCCGTATAATTCCCTTTTTATAAAACTCAAGAGCAAGTCAAACTAATCTGTAGAGGTCAAAATAGTGGTTACTTCTAGGGGATACTGACTAGGAGGGGAAATGAGGGAAGGTTCTGGGGACCTGGCAATGTTCTGTATCTTGATCTGGAGGGTAACTGCCCTAATGTATACATATTGAGGATTCATCAAAGTGAAGTCTAATATTGGTGCACATTACTGAATGATGTATCTCAAAGTTAGGAAAAAAAGGAAACAGTTAAACAATTTCTGGGTATGGTGGACAAGTGTTTTTGTTCCCTCCTCCCCATGCATCCGTTCCCCCTTAATCCAGAAAGCCTCCAACTTTCTTTTGGGGTTGCAACACTCCCTTTTTTTTTTTTTTTTGAGACAGAGTCTCGCTCTGTTGCCCAGGCTGAAGTGCAGTGGCACGATCTCGGCTCACTGCAACCTCCACCTCCCGGGTTCAAGCGATTCTCCTGCCTCAGCCTCCTGAGTACCTGGGATATCAGGCACATGCCACCACCAGCTAATTTTTTTGTATTTTTAGTAGAGACGGGCTTTCACCATGTTGGTCAGGCTGGTCTCAAACTCCTGACCTCGTGATATGCCCGCCTCGGCCTCCCAAAGTGCTGGGATTACAGGCGTGATCTGGCCCCTACTCCCTTTCTGTGTTTTAGGTGGAGCTGACTGGGCTGTAGGCACATGACCCAGGCTCCAAATCAGAGTGCCATTCCCCTAGCCACAGTGATTACTCCAGGGATGAGAACAGGACTAAACCGGCTGAGGCAATCCCAGAAATTTTGTTGGAACTAATGGAAAAAGTTGTCTTTCCACTGTTGTTACTGACATACCAGGATAGAAGCCTGGGGCTGCCAGTGGCCACCTTGCCACCTATTAGAGAGCCTGCCTGAGGGCACACAGAGGAAAGCAGAGGGACAGAAAGTTCTTCCTGATGAACCCATCTCTGAGTCTGGGTCCAGCTATCACTGTATTTGAATTTTTCATTAAGTGAATCAATACATTCACTTTTTGAAGCTAACTGCTTGGATTTGGGTTTCCAACAGTTTAATAATGAGAGTCTAATATACCGGGAATGAGCCAAAATTATGAGAAAAACGGAGGGACCTGGAATATGAACGCTGAGCCTTGATCCATGTTTTGTGGCTGCTCACCCTGAGACCGCGGCACTAGCAGGAGACGGGTGAGGCAGGCTGCAGCGGCCATGTGGGAGGGACTCTGGTCCTCACTTGTAAAGGGTTCCAGAGCGAGTCTAGAGAACCAGGTTCTACTCTCCATTCTGTTGCTTCTTAGAGGCAGGACCTTGGGCAAATCATGACACCTCTTTTAGCCTTGCTCTTTCTATGATTTTTATTTATTTGTAGAGATGGGATTTCACCATGTTGACCAGGATGGTCTTGAACTCCTAGCCTCTTGTGATCCACCTGCCTCAGCCTCCCAGTCCTGGGATTACAGGTGTGAGCTACCCCACCTGGCCTCCTCTATATGGAATATTGACTCTTAGCTCAAAGGTTGTTATACAGATCAAATGCTAGTTTCCCAATCTCTCCAGCTTTTTTACACCCTTGGCTGAATCAGCTCATGCATCTTGGGAATTCTTATCATTGTCATAATGATCTATAACCATGTGTGAACCCCCAAGGGCAAGAAAATTTTCATCCCTAGGACCCCTTACCAACACGGCTGGCCACACAGCTGGCAGGGACTACCAAGCGGCCTTGCAGCTGAGGCTTACAGTATGATAGCCCACTCACCCCCATCCTCCATTCCCTTGCTTAGTAGATGGGGCTGAATCTGGCATACTGGGGGAAATTGCTGAGGCAGTCTGGTCTTGGGGAGCTGAATGCTGTGAACCTCCCCTGGAGCTGGGTGGAGCCTTTCACAACTCATCAGAAGCAGGGGCTGAGTGGTGCTGAATGGGAGCTGAGGCTGCCTGGGCCCCTTCCTCAAACTTGGCTGCAAAGGATGGGACAAAGAGCTCCTGAGGCCATAACGTTCTTCTTTTTAAATTGTAAAAATTACATTTTTAGAGACGGAGTCTTGCTCTGTTGCCCATATTAGAGTACACTGGCATAATCATAGCTCACTGCAGCCTTCAACTCCTGGGTTCAAGCAATCCTCCTGCCTCACCCTTCCAGGTAGCTAGGACTACAGGAATGCACCACCACACCCAGCTGTCTTCTTTTAAAATTTATTTTTATACTTTTTTTTTGAGACAGAGTCTCCCTTTGCTGCCCAGGCTGCAGTTCAGTGGTGTGATCTCAGCTCACTGCAACCTCCGCCTCCCAGGTTAAAGTGATTCTCCTCCCTCAGCCTCCTGAGTAGCTGGGATTACAGGTGTATGCCACCATGCCCAGCTAATTTTTGTATGTTTAGTAGAGACGGGGTTTCACCATGTTGGTCAGGCTGGTCTTGAACTACTGATCTCATAATCCAGCCACCTCGGCCTCCCAAAGTGCTGAGATTACAGGTGTGAGCCACTGCGCTCGGCTATACTTTTTTTTTTAAGACGGGGTTTCACCATGTTGGTCAGGCTGGTCTTGAACTCCTGACCTCAGGTGACCCACCCGCCTTGGCCTCCGAAATGCTTGGATTACAGGAGTGAGCCACCATGCCTGGCCACTTTTTTTTTTTTTGAGATAGAATCTTGTTATGTTGCCCTGGCTGGAGTGCAGTGGTTATTCACAGGCACGATCGTAGCATACTACAGGCTGGAATTCTTGGGCTTGAATGGTCTTTCTGCCTTAGCCTCCTGAGCAGTTGGGACTATAGGTGCATGCCACCACACCCGGCCATAACATTCCTTCTCAGCTTATTTTTGGGTCGTGGAAAATGCTCTTTCAAGACTCACCAGGCCTATGATAAGTCCCATGGAACAAACCTATCACTGCGTAAGAGCTGAGCGGGAAAAAACATCTGTCCTCATACAATTCATTCATTCATTCATTCATTCTTTAAAACTTCATGACACACCACTATGGACATCAGAAAGCAGAGATGAAGAAGGCTGGGTCTCTGCCCCGAGTGATGCGCCTGGAAAGTCATACTGGCCTCCCTGTCTCCTTTCCTAACCCCACTGTATTCTCTTACACAACAGTCAGAATAATTCTCTCAAACACATAGCAGATACCCAGCTTAAACCCTTTAAAGACCTTCATGAGGCCCTATGTGACAGGAGAAGCAGGAAAAGGTGGATGAGATGAGGCTGTATTGAAGTTCAGGGCACCTTGGAGACGTTCACAGGGTGCTTGACTCTGTCCCAACTCCTAAAATGACTACTGAGGACCCGGGGGTCTGAGTGGGGTGGGGGTTAGGGGTCAAGACAGACATACTAGATCCCATAGTAATATAACCCTAGATTCGTTAAGTTGCAGTCTGGCTCATGGGAGTAATTCTTTATTTGGACGCTTCAGTGATCAAGAGACGGAGCATTAAGCACACACATCCACACACAGCCACACACACACACACACAGCCACACACAGTATGCAAAGCAAAGGCATTTCACAGATGAAGGGATAGGGAGTGGGGGAAGGAGGCCATGAGAGCAGCTAGGGGCTTCTTTTACACCATGAAGAGAAGCCTCTGATGGTGACACTCCTCGGAATTCTTGCTTCAAAGCTACAAGGAAAAATCTATCTCTGTGGAGTCAGTCCCAGGCCATAAAACACAGCAAAGATAGATAAATCTGGGTGTGGGGCCTGGGGAACATGTGTTCCTCACTGTATAAACCTACATCAGCTCTCCATTTCTTTCTCTGGGACCCAGAAATTGCCTAGTGGATGATGGGGAGGGCTAGCACCACAGCAGCCTGGGCGAGGTGGTCTGCTGCACAAAGGGAAAGAGAGGGTTAATAGGGTCAAGGGGAGCAATGAACCTCATAGCTGGCTGGCATGAGGCAGCTTGCCTTTAGGGGCAGAACCCTCAGGGAGACTTGCACGTGGGTCACTTTCCCATGTGATGTTGGGTCAGAGCACCTCTGATGGAGGAGGGGAAAGGTCCCAACCCCATTGGAGTGTCCCATTATCCCAGTGGACATAGAGGCTTCCCCCAGCCCCAGCTTGTTGCCGCGTGCTGTAGATCCTTAGCACCATTCAGGGACTGTGGAGCAGGGCAGGAGGGGTAGCAATGCTCCACCAAGACCGTGTCATTGCTCCAGGAGGAGACTTCACAGACGGCAGAAACCTGCACAACTGGCCGTATCTTGTCTGAGGCTCGGGAAAGCCTGCACTTGGTGGGGGAAAGCGGAGTGTTGTATCAGCTCCAAGCTTCCGTGTAGCAGCGATTTCCTCTGTTTCCTGCCCTGGCCCAGGTTTGGTATAAAAGTTCCAGGTTTCACTGGAAACGTCTAGGGCCCAGGGAGATCTCTATTCTTTAGTTGCAGGAACTAGCCCAAAACTGACCTTCAGAGGAAAGACAGGTCGCTAGGGCCTCAGCACCTATGGCCCAGAGGGGTTGGGGAAGGGGGAAAGCCATCCTCCAAACTACCACCCCGTGAGACCACAAGCTTCTCAATACCCCTGCCTCCCCTATCATGACCTACAGGACCCCTGCCAAAGGGAAGCAGCAGGAGTGAATTAGCCTGGACCAATCAGAGGCTGTTTGTGGCCCAATCCTGCCTCAGGCCTGTGTACTTTCCCGGTGAGAACAAGGAGTAAGAGGGAGCCAAGGGCTGAGCAGTCACAGGAAGCTGGCTCATGGCTGGCCCAACATCGGACGCTGGGCAGAAACACCTCTAGTCTTCCAAGGTGGTTGAGTCTTTCTGAATGGGTTGCCTTTGCATTGGAATCTGGCCCAGGGATGATGCCACTGTTTTTGGTGACCTGTATTTGAGAAGGAACAAAGGAACAGGGTCAGTGTGTGGCAGCTGTACTGGCTTATTGCAATGACAGCAGCGCCCTTCTAGGGTCTTGGAATAATAGGCAAGGCAGCTTTCCTTCACTGAGGTCCACTGTGGGCTGGCAGAATGCCAGATGCTTAGCTTTAATCATTCCATCCTCGTGGCAATTCTGCAAGGTGAGAAACAACACCCTCATCTTATATACAAGGAAACTAAAGTTCAGAAAGTTGAAGTGGCTGGCCCAAAGTATGGTTTGTTTTGTTTTGTTTTTTTTTAGATGGATTCACTCTTGTTGCCCAGGCTGGAGTGCAATGGCATGATCTCGGCTCACCACAACCTCTGCCTCCCAGGTTTAAGTGATTCTCCTGCCTCAGTCTCCTGAGTAGCTGGGATTACAGGCATAAGGCACCACACCTGGCCCAAAGTATGTTTTTAAGTGGTAGATTTAGGACTGTAGCCCACGCCTTTTCACTATACTAAACCACTGCCTACAGGGCCCTATACAAACTCATTCCATTTGGTAGTGGCAGAATAAAATGAATGGGCTTCAGAGTAAAACAGGCTTGAATCCTAGGTCTAACTCCAAGTAACTAAGTGACCCTGGGCAAGTCAATTAATCTATCTGATAATTAGGGTTTCTTTGGTTGTAAAAGGTGGGGTTGGGAGGGGGTATCCTAATTTCAGACCTCTTGTTGAGAATTTAATGAGACTGACTCAGGTGTTCAACAAATCATAGCTTTATCCTTACAGAAGAATTAGAGACTTTTAAAAATTTTGAGAGGATCTCTCAGTCACCCAGGCTGGAGTACAGTGGTGCCATCGTAGCTCCCTGTTGCCTTAAACTCCTGGACTCAAGCTCTTCTCTCACTTCACCCTTTCAAGTAGTCGGGACTACAGGCGTGCTGCCACACCTGGCTAACTTTATTTTTTGTAGACAGGGTGTCACTACATTGCCCATGCTGGGAGAATTAGAGGCTAATTGACTTGCCCAAGGTCACATAGCTGGAAAGTTTAGCAAGAGAACAGTGAACAACACTAGCACTTTCAGGTCTGGGTGGCCCCAGGGCAGGGCTCTGGTTGGCTCCAGGTTGTCTATTGTAACTGCCATCAATCAAACTTTAAGGGAGGTATGCATGCTGGAACAGTGTGTGAGCTCCAGGCTGAGTTGCTGGGGCTTGTCCCAAGGCTATCCTTAGAGTCCCCCAAAGTAAAAAAAATATCCACAGGTAAAGAGGATGATCTACAGTGTGAGAAAGGAGACTCCAGGCAGAGTAGAGAGAACTAAGGACATTTTCTTACACCAACACCCTGCGTTTCCATCACCTTTAAAATCATTCAGCTCAATGAGCAAAGCAAAACAAATGACTAAAGTCAAAGCAATTATTTCAGCGACTTGCCCGCCTAAAACTCAGTCTCCTTGTCTGTAAAATGGGGATTCTGCTACCCATGCTGGGGTCAGCTGCAGTGGCTCCCATCTGTAATCCCAGCACTTTGGGAGGCCGAGGCGGGCGGATCACTTGAGGTCAGGAGTTTGAGACCAGCCTGGCCAACATGGTGAAACCCCTTCCCTACAAAAAAAACAAAAACAGAAACCAAAACCAAGGTTACGTTGTGGCACACTGCTCATAACACATGTTTCCCTTAGCGGGGAAGGGACAGAAGCATGGAGAACCTCCGGGCCCGTCCTATCCTCGTCATATCAACGGTCCCATAACCTACTTCTGAGCCTGACACCTTGGAAGGAGCATGCTGTGAGCCAGACAGGCTTCAATTTGAATCATGACCCTGCTTCACATCACCACTTAGAATGCTGGTTGTTTCTATCTATAAAATGGGAATCATTATCTCTTCCTCTCAGGGTTGGAAGGATTACCTGAGAAAATCTGCTTGACATACGGCCTGCAATAGAAGAGGGGCACAATGACCGTTGTTTTCAAGATTACCGTGAAGAGGTAACTCCCTGTTTACCTGGTTCCTTCAAAACCCTCATCACAATCTGCAATTCCTGGTTGTTTACTTGCTTAGCCTCCCGTCAGGTTGTAAGGTCATGAGAGCAGAGTCTGGGTCTGTCTAGGCCACCATTCAGATGCTCAACCAATACGTGATTAATGAATGAGAGGGCCTGATCATATCTGATAATGACCTATATATAGAGGGAACTCTTGCCAGCAAAGGGTAGGCTCTCCAGGCTAGTGGAAAAACACTTCCTCAGTCAGAGTGCTACAGAACAGAAAAGCCAGGTGTTCTTAGGGATCTACCAAAGAAATCATGTATGCTTCTCCATTAAAACCTCCAGCCCAGCAGGTCCAAAGGCTGGGCAGAAGCTGGCGGAGAAATACATACAGAGGAGACATTTGTTCCTGTTAGATGATTTATCTTCTGTTCACTGAGAAAAGGCTGCCAGGATTCCGTTTCAGCCAAGAACTACCTGGCTTTGTTCTGATGCAGAAGTCCTGAGTTACTGCTAGAATTTCAAAAAATGGTTACTTACTGGTTCTTGTGTTTGAAGCCACTGACATGAGCTTGGTACTGTTCTATGGAGTTCAGCACTATCTTACACGTTTTGCAGGGGTAGCCCTTTCCAGCTGAAACACATCAAAATCAAGATCTTAGTTATCCAGTAAGAAGGAACCTGAAGACGGCTGCTTTTCAGACTGTACAAATGCCCTTCTGAGGACTGACAGGTGAGGCGAGGTGAGGCTGCTGGCCCTGATGAGAACCCAGAGGTCACAGGGCTCAGGAGGCACAGACTGCGTGCCTATGTGCTTCCTCGGGTTGGGAACATCCTAATTCCTGTGTTCCCAGTCCCAGCATAGAGCCTGGCCCAGACTAGCTGTCCGCTGAGTGACAGAAGAATGACAGAGCAAAGAGGTGACATTTGGTGTAACTGTCTTTTCTACCTGGACTGTGCTAAGTGGCCTCATTAAGGATGCCCTTCACTGAGCGATCTCTGGGAAGGTGTCACTCTCCTAGGGCTTGCAGTAACAGTAATTAATGAGAACGCTGGTTATGAAAATCAATCTGTCTTCCTACCTTGGGATTCACAGAACCCTCTCTCACTCTACTCCAATGACAAAGTGGCTTTTCCCACATGGTCCAGTAGTCAGTGAAGAGCCAGGATAGGGAACTAAACTCCTGCTTCTGCTTTCATGTGACCTTGGCTAGATCCCTTCCTTTCTTACCCTAAGTTTTTCTTTTTTTTTTCCTTTTTCTTTTTATCTTTTATTTTTTTTTAAGATGGGGTTTCACCATGATGGCCAGGCTGGTTTTGAACTCCTGACTTCAGGTGATCCACCTACCTCGGCCTCCCAAAGTGCTAGGATTACAGGCGTGAGCCACCACGCCCGGCCTCTTATCCTTTTTTCTTAACCTCAAACCAACTATACCATAACTTATTTATTTTTTTGAGATGGAGTTTCGCTCTTGTTGCCCAGGCTGGAGTGCAATGGTGCGATCTTGGCTCACCACAACCTCCACCTCCCGGGTTTAAGCAATTCTCCTGTCTCAGCCTCCTGAGTAGCTGGAACTATAGGTGCGTGCCACCATGCCAGGTTAATTTTTGTATTTTTAGTACAGATGGGGTTTCACTGTGTTGGCCAGACTGGTCTTGAACTCCTGATCTCAGGTGATCTGCCTGCCTTGGTCTCCTCACAAAGTGCTGGGATTACAGGTGTGAGCCACTGCGCCTGGCCCCACAACTTATAATCGTAGTACTTATTATAAACATAGCTGCTATTTACCAAATGCCTGATAAATCATGTACTTCTTGCTTATATCCATTACTGGAGATAGTTAAAAAAATATCATGTACTTCATATAATTTTGTTTGTGCCTCATAATGATCCTGTGAAAATCATTTTATAGATGAGGAAAATAAAAGACAGTCAGATGTCCAAGAACACAGAGCTAGTAAGTGGCAAACTTCAGCTTGGCTGACTACAAACGCTGTACCCCTAACATGCCAGATGCCAGCTGTGCAAGACGAGGAGCTGCACACGTGATTTCAAGGGCCCTTCTGGCTCTGGCACTTTTTGAACCATTTGCCACCCTAAAGTCTCACAGCTTTTGAATGAGGTCACCTAGGTTCAAATCTCAGTCCTACCGTTTCTTAACTGTGGAACCACAGGCCAGATACTTAATGTCTCTGAGGTTTGGCTTCCTCATATGTAAAAGTGGGGCTCCTTTGAGACTCAGGTTCCTCACCTATAAAATGTGGTTGATACTAGCATCAACCTCATAAGGTTATTATAATGATTTAAACAAAAGCAGCTGGGTGCAGTGGCTCATGCCTGTCATCCCAGCACTGTGGGAGGCCGAGGCGGGTGGATCACAAGGTCAGAAGTTCAAGACCAGCCTGGCCAAAATAGTGAAACCCTGTCTCTACTAAAAATACAAAAATTAGCTGGGCGTGGTGGCGGGCGCCTGTAATCCCAGCCACTCCGGAGGCTGAGGCAGAGGACTGCTTGGACCCAGGAGGCAGAGGCTGCAGTGAGCTGAGATCGCACCACTGTACTACAGCCTGGGTGACAAAGCGAGATTCCATCTCCAAAAAACCTGGCATACAGTAAGAGCTTGAAAATGTGAGCTTGTATCACTATCACGGTTTCACTCTTATGGGCTCCACAGTCATGCTGACAAAGAGCGAGCAGTGTAGGGGATCTTTTTTGTTTTTTGAGTCGAAGTCTCGCTCTGTTGCCCAGGCTGGTGTGCAGTGGCACAGTCTCAGCTCATTGCAACCCCTGTCTCCCAGGTTCAAGCGATTCTCCTGCCTCAGCCTCCTGAGTAGCTGGGATTACAGGTGTGCACCACCACGCTCGGCTAATTTTTTGTATTTTTAGTAGAGATGGGGTTTCACCATGTTGGCCAGGCTGGTCTTGAATTCCTGACGTTGTGATCCACCCGTGTCGGCCTCCCAAAGTGCTGGGGATTACAGGCATGAGCCACTGTGCCCAGCCTAGGGTATCTTTTAAACAGCCTTCCACGGCAGCCGCAACTATTGAGAACACCAACAAACCCGCTACTCAAGTTACCAACGTTCCTAGTTATGTTTATTTCCTTTGTATCTTCAGGTATTTCCTGGAAGGCACATCCCTTTAAAACATTTAAGGGGAAATTACTGCAATCAGAATTCTGTAAATTCTTTAAACCCTTTTTAAAGAAATGTTACTTTTATAAATTTGAGACAGGGTCTCACTATGTTGTTCCAGCGGGCCTCAAATTCGTGGGCTCAAGGGATCCTCCCACCTTTGCCTCCCAAGTCAAGTAGCTGGGACTACAGGCATGCACCACCACACTCAGCTGCAAGGTCCTTGGTAGACATCAAAGGTCAGTATCATGTTTTAACACTACCAGGGAAAAGATATAATGAACTTGTAGAACCACACTCCTCCCAAGGTCAGGAGTGGTACTTGGGGCTGGTATGGGCATGACAACCACTAATGGTTAAGAGTCACTGATGCCCAGATTACCAAGCTCACTCAGTATCTATTAAGCACTAGACACCATGCCAGAACTTCGTATGTCGTAGGATTCTTATAACCGCCCTGCCAGTGAGGTAGTTATCACCACTTTTCAGAGCAAGAACCAGGCTCAGAGAGGTACAGTGGTTTTCCTGGTGTCAGAACTGGGGCTTGCCCTCTGATCTGACTGTGAAGCCCCTGTTTCTCCTTCTACACTGCAGGTCTCTGGAAGCTGCTATGCCCCCTTCGAGGTACAAGATCTCAGCACACTATTTGCTTATCTGTAAGCTGGATTCAAATAATTACTTGGGGGCAACTGGAGAATTATTGGTGCTTCTAAAAAAAATAGATTTGTCCTATTTACGCAGTAATAAATTTCCATCTGCTTGTTTTTACATGTCTGGTATTCTGTTTTGCCTATGTGATTTTATGAAGTCACTACAGCTGCTTTTTAAAAGTGGCTTATTTAGAAAAGCACCGATAGCAGAAGAATGCCACTTGTCTCCAGCTGTCTGGTCTTTCATCCCATTTCCCTTTCTAGGTACCACCTTTCTTCCCTCCTCTTTTGCTGCCTCACCTCTTGAAAGAGCTATCTACACTTGCTTCTGCATTTCCCTGCCTCTCAATCCCTTTGTAACCTACCCCATTACACATGCACACACACACTTTCCCAGGCCAGTGGTGGCTTCCATGCATTTAAATTTAACGGACAGCCCAGGCGTAATGGCTCACACCTGTAACCCCAGCGCTTTCGGAGGCTGAGGTGGGCAGACTGCTTGAGATCAGGAGTTCGAGAACAGCCTGACCAACATGGCAAATCCTGTCTCTACTAAAAACACAAAAATTAGCCAGGCATGGTGGTGTACGCCTGTAATCCCAGCTACTCGGGAGGCTGAGATTGCAGCAAGATGAGATTGTAGCACTGTACTCCAGTCTGGGCAACAGAGTGAGACTCAGTCTCAAAAAAAAATAAATAAAATTAATACATTTAATGGACAAAATGGATGTTCACTAGGCCTCCTCATATTTGACCTCTCAAAGAATATATGACAGAACTGGTGCCTCTTGCCTTCTTCAAACTTCCCCAGCCCTTGGCTTTCAGTATGCTACACTCTTTCACTTTTTTTTTTTTTTTTTTTTTTGAGGCGGAGTCTTGCTTCTGTCACCCAGACTAGAGTGCAGAACGATCTTGGCTCACTGCAACCTCTGCCTCCTGGGTTCGAGTGATTTTCCTGCCTCAACCTCCAGAGTAGCTGGGGTTACAGGCATCTGTCAACATGCCCAGCTAATTTTTTGTATTTTTAGTAGAGACAGGGTTTAACCAGGTTGGCCAGGCTGGTCTCGAACTCCTGATCTCAGGTGATCTACCCGCTTCAGCCTCCCAAAGTGCTAAGATTACAGGCGTAAGCCACCACGCCCAACCAGAGACAGAGGTCTTTCTATAATACTTTCCTCTATGTATTTAAAAACTTGAAATAATCAGCATAAAATGAACATTCCATTCAGTACTAATTTTTTATTTTTAATTTTTTTGAGATGAAATCTCGCTCTGTCACCCAGGCTAGAGTGCAGTGGTGTGATCTTTGCTCACTGCAACCAGGTTCAAGCGATTCTCCTGACTTAGCCTCCCAAGTAGCTGGGACTACAAGTGCATGCCACCATGTCCAGCTAATTTTTTTTTTTTTTGAGACGGAGTCTAGCTTTTCTGCCCAGGCGGGACTGCAGTGGTGAGATCTCAGCTCACTGCAACCTCCCATCCAAGCGATTCTTGTGCCTCAGCCTCTGGAATAGCTGGGTAATGGTGTGTGCCACCAGACCGGGCTAATTTTTGTATTTTTAGTAGAGACAGGGTTTCGCCATGTTGGTGAGGCTGGTCTCAAACTCCTGACCTCAGTGATCCACCTGCCTCAGCCTCCCAGAGTGCTGGGATTACAGGTGTGAGCCACCGCAACCTGCCAAATTTTTTTTTTTTTTTAATGGAGACTGGGTTTCACCACGTTGGCCAGGCTGGGCTTGAACTCCTGACCTCAAGTGATCTGCCTGCCTTAGCTTCAAAAAGTGCTGGGATTACACACATGAGCAACTGTGCCCGGCCCTAGTTTTTTATTTTAATCGGAAAATTATTCCTGAGGCAGGGGGAGATACGTTGCTCGTTCAAATTAAAAAGGACTCAACAGGGCCAAATTTATGTCAAGAAAATGAAAACAGAACCTTTGGAAAAGCAAGGTAATACTTTTACCCTACCAAGTCTTTCTAGACTGGACACCAGGATGTTTATAATTATTATTACAGTATGAGACTTTGGGACCAGATTCTTTATTTTGTGACTCAGGGTCAATATTTTCTGTTGAAAACACTGACATTATCTTTTTATTACCAAAGATATACAATCAATTTCCAGTTTCCACACATTTATGAAGTAACTTTCTGAAGTTCTCTTAGTGCCCCAAATTTTCAGGGACAGCTATATGAAGTCTCACAAAAATCTACGTATTAGCGCCGGGTACAATGGCTCACGCCTGTAATCCCAGCAGTTTGCGAGGATGAGGCAGGCGGATCACCTGAGGTCAGGTGTTTGAGAGCAGCCTGGCCAACACGATGAAACCCCATCTCTACTAAAAATACAAAAAGTAGCCAGGCATGGTGGCGGGCATCTGTAATCCCAGATACTCAATGGCTTCGACAGGAGAATCACTTGAACCCAGAAGGTGGAGGTTGCAGTGAATCAAGGTTGTACCACTGTACTCCAGCCTGGGCAACAGAGCGAGACTCAAGTCTCAGAAAAAAAAAATCTACGTATTAGTAAACATTATATGTAATAGTAATATGTAGCAAAATTAACATATTAGTAAAATTTAAATAGAACTGTTTACTTTTCAGAAAGGTATCTTTACCATAAAGAAGCTACTCTATTTCTTAATTTATAGAACCAGTTTTTACCCAGAAATCTAAGTAAAATGAATTAGTTAACCTCACTTGAGGTCTTTCTGTTCTGGAGTAATAGATTATACTATGCAATTATTACAGTAGCACTGCCAGCACACCCCACTCACCATCTGCAGATTTGCCTTCTAGGGTTTCAGTTATCTGTGGTCAACTGCAGTCCAAGAATATGAAATAAAAAATGCCGCCAGGCGCAGTGGCTCATGCCTGTAATCCCAGCACTTTGGGAGGCCCAGGCAGGCGGATCATGAGGTCAAAAGTTCGAGACCAGCCTGGCCAACATGGTGAAACCCCAACTCTACTAAAAATACAAAAATTAGCTGGGCATGGTAGTGGGCACGTATAATCCCAGCTACCTGGGAGGCTGAAGTAGGAAAATCGCTTGAAACCAGAAGACAGAGGTTGCATTGAGCCAAGATCACACCACTGCACTCCAGCCCAGGCAACAAGAGCAAAACTCTGTCTTCAAAAAAAAATTGTGGCCGAGCATGGTGGCTCACGCCTGTAATCCCAGCACTTTGGGAGGCTGAGGCGGGTGAATCATGAGGTCAGGAGATTGAGACCATCCTGGCTAACACGGTGAAACCCCGTGTCTACTAAAAATATAAAATAATTAGCTGGGCATGGTTGCACAAGCCTGTAGTTCCAGCTACTTCGGAGGCTGAGGCAGGAGAATTGCTTAAACCCAGGAGGCAGAGGTTGCAGAAAGCCTAGATCACACCACTGCACGATACCCTGGGTGACAGAGCAAGACTCCATCTCAAAAGAGAGAGAGAGAGAGAAAAAAAGCCAGGCTAGGCGTGGTGTCTCATGTCTGCAATCCCAGCACTTTGGGAGGTCAAGATGGGTGGATCGCTTGAGCCCAGGAGTTTGAGACCAGCCTGGGCAACATGGCAAGACTGTGGCTCTACAAAAAATAAAGTAGCCAGATGTGGTGGCAACTTGTAGTTAAGCAATTTGGGAGGCTGAGGTAGGAGGGATGCTTGAGCCTGAGAGGCTGACACTTCAGTGAGCCATAGCTGTGCCACTGCACTCCAGCATAGGTGACAGAGCAAGACCCTAAATCAAAAATTAATTAATTAATTAGAAATAAAAAATTCCAGAAATAAACAATTTTATTTTTATTATTATTATTTTTTAAAGACGGGGTTTCACCATGTTGGTCAGGCTGGTCTTAAACTCCCGACCTCAGGTGATCCGCCCACTTTGGCCTCCAAAGTGCTTGGATTACAGGTGTGAGCCACCACACCCGGCCTAGAAATAAACAATTCACAAGTTTTGTTTTGTTTGTTTTTTCAGACAGAGTTTCGCTCCTGTTGCCCAGGCTGAAGTGCAACGGCGTGGTCTCGGCTCACCGCAACCTCCGCCTCCCGGGTTCAAGCAATTTTCCTGCCTCAGCCTCCTGAGTAGCTGGGATTACAGGCATGCACCGCCATGTACTTTTAGTAGAGATGGGGTTTCTCCATCTTGATCAGGCTGGTCTCGAACTTCCAACCTCAGGTGATGCACTCGCCTCGGCCTCCCAAAGTGCTGGGATTACAGGCGTGAGCCACCGCTCCAGGCCACAATTCACAAGTTTTTTAAAGTGCTGGCCATTCTGAGTAGAGTGATGAAATCTCAGGCTATCCCATTCTACCCTGTTCAGGATGCGAATCATCCCTTTGTTCACCACACTCTATGTGCTATCTTCTCATTAGTCCCTTAGGCAACTCGGTTCTCAGATACGAAAACATAGTATATATAGAGGGTTTTGTATTATCTGCCATTTCAGGCATCCACAGGGGGTTTTGGAACGTATCTTCTATGGATTAGGCGGGGACTAGTATATTCTAAAATGTGTTAGTATGTCACAAAATGTTAAAATACACATAGATTTTGAAATGTTTTATGAATATAATTGGAATGTACAGTAAAAAGGCCGTAAGTATTTTCTCCCAATGAATTCATAGCAAACAAGAACACATGTAAGCAAAACTAACATTAAGGTGAATTTTTTTTTTTTTTTTTTTAGACAGAGTCTCTCTTTGCCTCCCAGGCTGGAGTGCAGTGGCATGATCTTAGCTCACTGCAACCTCTGCCTCCTGGGTTCAAGCAATTCTCCTGCCTCAGCCTCTGAAGTAGCTGGGATTACAGGCACGTGCCACCACGCCCGGCTAATTTTTGTATTTTCAGTAGAGACAAGGTTTCACCATGTGGGTCATGCTGGTCTCGAACTCCTGACCACGTGATCCACCCACCTTGGCCTCACAAAGTGCTGGAATTACAGGTGTGAGCCACCATGCCCCGCCTTTTGTCCTCTCTTAACAGTATAATATTCATGAAGACTGAATTTCTTCCAGGTCTTTTTAAATTACCCTAATGTATTAGAAATGGTCCCTACATTTTAGTTTTTCCCCTAAGTGTTATGTTGGTGATGTTATAAAAAAAATCCTGATGAGTTACAATATATTTAAAGTTAAATGTTAAAAAATTAGGAAGACCAGTGGGGCATGGTGGCTCACGCCTGTAATCCCAGCACTCTGGGAGGCCGAGGTGGGCGGATCACCCAAGGTCAGGAGTTGAGACCAGCCTGGTGAACATGGTGAAACCCCATCTCTACTAAAAATACAAAAATTAGCCAGGTGTGGTGGCACATGCCTGTAGTCCCAGCTACTCGGGAGGCTGAGGCAGGAGAATCATTTGAATCTGGGAGACGGATGTTGCGGTCAGCCAAGATCACACCATTGCACTCCATCCTGGGTGACACAGTGAGACTCAGTCTCAAAATAAGGAAGACCACCTTTCCAGTCAACTTTAAGGAATGTTTATTTTATTTTATTTAGATTTTGAGACAGAGTCTTGCTCTATCTGTCGCCCAGGCTGGAGTGCATGGTGTGATCTCGGCTCATTACAACCTCTGCCTCCTGGGTTCAAGTTATTCCCTGCCTCAGCTAGCCAAGTAGTTACAGGCGCCCGCCACCATGCCCAGCTAATTTTTGTATTTTTAGTAGAGATGGGGTTTCACAATCTTGGCCAGGCTGGTCTTGAACTCCTGACCTTGTGATCTACCTGCCTTGGCCTCCCAAAGTGCTGGGATTACAGGCACAAGCCACCACGCCTGTCCCAGGAATGTTCATTTTAAAACAGCATTAAAAGTACCAAAATACACAAATACTTTGAGCAAGACTTAAATGCATGCTTAATAAAAGCAGGCTGGGTGTAGTGGCGCATGCCTGTAATCACAGCATCCTGGGAGGCCAAGGTAGGAGGATCACTTGAGCCCAAGAGTTCATGACCAGCTTAAGCAACATAGAGAGACCCTGTTTCTTAAAAAAAAGAAAAAAAAAAGATAAAAGCAAGGAATTCATCCTTTACCAATGAATGGTAAATGGATCCTGCAAGTCAAGAGAAGATTTCAATGCTTTCTCTCTTTCTCTACAGATGTTCCTTGACTTACAATGCAGTTACATCTGGATAAATCTATTACAAATTGTTGCCTAGCAGTGCAGGAGAAGTACAGTTTCTACTGAACATCTGTAGCTTTCACACCTTTGTAAAGTTGGAAAATCATGAAGTTGGACCATAGGAAGTTGGGGACCATGTGTATGTACAGTTTTAGTAGTTTTTCTTGGTACCGGTATCTCTTTAATATAACCACAACCAGAGAATGGGGGAGACAAAGTTTTAATGTAGGGGTCTAAATTCTGCTGATAGGAAGCAACCTTTTCTCTCTCAGGGTTTCACCTACGCGGAGGTATAAAGTAAGAACTATCAGAACATGAGGTTCTGATCCAATCTGCCGAGGGTCCTTGGCCCAATCTGGCTTGTAGACAGGTTTGACTTACACAGGGTTTAAAAATAATTTTTTTGGCTGGGCATGGTGGCTCACGCCTCTAATCCAAGCACTTTGGAGGCCAAGGCGGGCGGATCACCTGAGGTTGGGAATTCAAGACCAGCCTGACCAACATGGTGAAACCTTGTCTTTCTTAAAAAATAAATAAACAAAAATAAAAATAATTTTTTTCTTTGGCTGGGCATAGGTGGCTTAGACAGAGTCTCACTTTGTCTCCCACGCTGGAGTGCAGTGGCATGATCTCAGCTCACTGCAATCTCTGCCTCCTGGGTTCAAGGGATTCTCCTGCCTCAGCCTCCCAAGTAGCTGGAATTACAGGAGGATTAGATCAGAACCTCACACCTGTAAATCTCAGCACTTTGGGAGGCCAAGGTGGGTGGAACGCTTGAGGTCAGGAGTTCAAGACCAACTTGGCCAGCATGGTGAAACCCTGTCTCTACTAAAAATACAAAAACAATTAGCCGGAAATTAGCCAGGAAGGGTGGCACATGCCTGTAATCCTAGATACTCAGGAGGCTGAGGCATGAGAATTGCTTGAACCCAGGAGGCAGAGGTTGCAGTGAAGTAAGATCGCACCACTGTACTGCAGCCTGGGAGACAGAGTGAGACTTCGTCTCAAAAAAAAAAATTTTTTTTTTGAAACCCGGTCTGGCTCTCACTCAGGCTGAAATGCAGTGGCACAAACATAGCTTACTTCAGTCTTGACCTCCCAGGCTCAAGTTATCCTCCCACCTCAGCCTTCCCAAGGTGCTGGAACTACAGACATGTGACACCACATCCAGCTAATTTTTAAAAAGTTTTAGTAGAGATGGGGTCTCGCTATGTTGCCCAGGCTGGTCTCGAACTCCTGGGGTCAAGTGATCCTCCTACCTTGGCCTCCCAAAGTGTTTGGATTACAGCATAAGCCACCATGCCTGGCTGGACTTAAAAATTTTTAGTTACACATTTAAAAATCAGAGGGATTTCTATATAAATCTGGCTTTCCAGAGTCTTTTGAAAACCTGAAAGATATGGCAACAACCATCTACAACTGACTAGCAGTGGCATTCACTCTTCAGCTGTCCACATCCCCTTCCTGGCTCTCACTCATTTAAATTTCTCGTCTGGTTTCTGTAGGCATCTGAGTTTGCAAACCCTACTTACAAGACCTAGGGAGGAAAACTACAACGTCGGCAGGTCCAGAGAGCCCCAGGGGGCAAGCCCTGGTCCAGCTCTGGATGTGAGCTAGGCCCTCTCACCTGGAAAGTCAGTGACAGCAGGGTCCGCCATCCGCCCATAGCGCGCCATTAGTTTGAGCTTGGTCTCCTGTTTTCTGTGTTTCTTGCCCACATAATGTTGTTGAGCCATGACAGGGTCGTTGAAAGTCGCATGGCAGAGGCTGCAGAACTTGTCTGGGTCTATCATCTCTCTATTCTGGTGCAAGGCTAAGGTGGAGGCCATAAGGAAAGGATTTGTAAGGCGTTTCGACACAGCTGCGGTGAGAGAGTTCAAACAGAAACAATGAAAAAACCCAGAAGGCGCCAGACTTTTGAGTATGCTGAATAGAAAGAGAGGCTGTATCACCTGTTAATCCCACTTGCAGATGTGGCACTTTCTATGTGAATGGCACAGTGAATGCATTCTATAATTGGGAAAACTGGGAAGATTTGAGGGAGCCCAAAGACTGGCTATTTCATTCAGCAGCTTTAACTACTTTAATAAGCACGCAAATCCTGATTTTCTCATATTCTCAGGAGACTCTGAACTTCTCCTATCAAGTTGCCAAATTACAACAGACTAGATGCTACTTGTACTCTTGCAGGGATACTTCAGCATTTCTCAGAACTTCACAAGTTTGGGAGTTTAATTCTCATCCTCAAAGTAATACAGTTGCAGAACTGGGAACCAATGCATAGATAGAGAAATTGAGGCTTGAGTTCCTAGAGCTCATACAGGGTCATTTAGAAAAGGTAACCATGCGGCCAGGCGTGGTAGCTCATGCCTGTAATCCCAGCACACTGGGAGGCTGAAGTGGGAGGATCTCCTGAGGTCAGGAGTTTGAAATCAGCCTGGTCAACATGGTGAAACCCCATCTCTACTAAAAAAATACAAAAAAATTAGCTGGGTGTGGTGGCACACACCTGTAATCCCAGCTACTTGGGAGGCTGAGGCAGGAGAATTGCTTGAACCCCGGAGGTGGTCAATGAATTCAGTTAACTAGAGCCTGGTGTGGGCATACATGTGAGCCTCTTGTACATCTGCCTATGTCTTGTCTTGATGCTGACTGTGGGCTGCGCTGCTGCCTCATAAAGTGGATGCCACGACGCCCTAACAAGTCCGTGTGGCTGGAATGGTGTCAACCTAGCAATTATCGCTTTAAAAATATGGGGCCCAGGCTAGGCGCAGTGGCTCATGCCTGTAATCCCAGCACTTTGGGAGGCCGAGGCAGGCAGATCACGAGGTCAAGAATTTGAGACCAGCCTGGCCAACATAGTGAAACCCCATCTCTACTAAAAATACATAGCATGCACCTTTAGTCCCAGCTACTTGGGAAGCTGAGGCAGGAGAATCGCTTGAACCCAAGAGGAGGAGGTTGCGGTGAGCTGAGATCGCACCACTGCACTCCAGCCTGGTGACAGACGAGGCTCCATCTCAAAAAAAAAAAACAGTGTGGGGCCCAGAAGCCCCCACCAGTGGTGGAGGAGGGATGGGACTCAGCAGGACTCTCAGATGAGGCAGCTCAGATGCTCTTCCATATCCATACCACTTCAACTGGGGAAGTTTTGAGGATTTTGGGCAAGCCAGAAGAAATTTGCTGGCCTTTTCCACAATGGTTTTCCAGTATAGGAAATCTCAATTTCTCTGCGTGTTGATTTTGTTTCGGCAAGTCATTAAAAAAGTAATGTACATGTTGTAGAATATTTTATAATATGAGAAAATATTCTGTTTGTGGTGTTAAGTGTGAAAAAAGCATATTACGGGCCAGGTGTGGTGGCTCGTGCCTGGAATCCCAGCACTTTGGAAAATTGAGGAGGACAGATTATCTGAGGTCAGGAGTTTGAGACCAGCCTGGCCAACATGGTAAAGCCTGGTCTCTACTAAAAAAATACAAAATTAGTGGGGTGTGATGGCGAATGCCTGTAATCACAGCTTCTCGGGAAGCTGAGGCAGGAGAATCACTTGAACCTGGGAGGCAGAGGTTGCAGTGAGCTGAGATCATGCCATTACACTCGAGCCTGGGCAAAAAAAGCAAGACTCCATCCCAAAAACAACAACAACAACAAAACTCAAGTTACATATCAATCTGCTTCTTATATCCTCAATTTTTTTTTTGTTTGAGACAGAGTCTCACTCTGTCGCCAGGCTGGAGTGCAGTGGTGCGATCTTGGCTCACTGCAACCTCCGTCTCCCGGGTTCAAGTGATTCTCCTGCCTCAGCCTCCCAAGTACCTAGGACTATAGGTGCGCACCACTACGCCCAGCTAATTTTTATATTTTTTAGTAGAGACCAGGTTTCACCATGTTGGCCAGGCTGGTCTGGAACTCCTGGCCTCAAGTGATCCACCCGCCTTGGCCTCCCAAAGTGCTGGAATTACAGGCATGAGCCACCGTGCCCAGCCTACGTCCTCAATTTTATACAACAACAACAAAAAACACATAGGTGATTGCATGGAAAAGAAGATCAAAAGCATAGAGAGTAGAGTGTGTTTCACTATTTTCCAACTTTTCCTTCTTTTTTTTTTTTTTTTTTTTTGAGATGGTGTTTCACTCTTGTTGCCCAGACTGGAGTACAATGGCGTGATCTCAGCTCACTATAACCCTTGCCTCCCTGCAACCTCTGCCTCCCGGGTTCAAGTGACTCTCCTGCCTCAGCCTCCTGAGTAGCTGGGATTACAGGCATGCACCACCACGGCTGGCTAATTTTGTATTTTTAGTAGAGACAGGGATTCTCCATGTTGGTCAGGCCGGTCTTGAACTCCTGACCTCAGGTGATCTGCCCACCGTGGCCTCCCAAAGTGCTGGGATTACAGGCGTGAATCACCGCACCCAGCCCCCCTTTCTTTTTGAGATGGAGTTTCATTCTTGTTGCCCAGGCTGGAGTGCAATGGCGTAACCTTGGCTCATTGCAACCTCCACCTCCCAGGTTCAAGCTATTCTCTTGCCTCAGCCTCCTGAGTAGCTGAGACTACAGCCTCATGCCACCATGCCCGGCTAATTTTTGTATTTTTAGTAGAGACGGGGTTTCACTATGTTGGCCAGGCTGGTCTTGAACCCCTGACCTTGTGATCCGCCCACCTCAGCCTCCCAAAGTGCTGGGACTATAGGCGTGAGCCACCGTGCCCAGCCTGCAATTGTTTAAATTCGAATTATTCATAATGAGTATGCATTGTTTTCATAAAAATATTAAGGTTATTTAAAGTAGTTTATGTTTGCATGCACATATACACGGAGTTAACCTATGCATAAAACAAATATACACACATACACATAACAAAAGATCATAGGAGAAACAGTACTCCAAAATGTTAACAGTGATTATCTGTGAATGGTAAAATTATGGGTAACTTTTCTTTCCATTTATCTGTATTTTCCAGATCTCTTACCATATGTTTGTATTGCTTTTACATTAAAAAATGTTTAATTTCAGAAACATAGTTATAAACTCGTGTAATAAGATGAAAATGTGCTTACACTGTAAAATTAAATGAAAAGTAAAAGCAGGATATAAACGGTACATGAAATTATGATCACAACTATATAAAAACAAATCGGTATGTGGCAAAAGCTGAAAGTGAATACGGAAAATAATCTCTTGAGTATGAAGTTTTAGGGACGAGGCATAACGCAGACAATTTTCCCATTTGTGGAAAGATTAGTCTGTGACCTTATAAAAATTTTTTTTTTTGAGACAGGCTCTTGCTGTGTCACCCAAGCTGGAGTGCAGTGGCGTGATCTGTCTCAGCCTCCCGAGTAGCTGAGACTATAGGCTCGAGCCACCACACTCAGCTAATCTTCATAGTTTTAGTAGAGACAGGGTTTCACTGTGTTGGCCAGGCTGGTCTTGAACTTCTGACCTCAAGTGATCCGCCCACCTCGGCCTCTCAAAGTTCTGAGATTACAGGCATCAGCCACCATGCCCAGCCTATGTCCTATTTTTTCTTTTTTCCTAACCACTAGACTACCAGGGATGTCCTATAAACATTATCATATCCTCACAACCGATGAAGTAGATGGTATTATTATCATTTTATAGGTTAGGCAATTCAGACACAAAAAAAAGTCATACAAACAATAAGTAACAGTGCCAGGCTTTAAACCTGGGACTCTGTGACTTCAGAGTCTGCATTCTGCTGTTTCATACCATTGATAATTAGATGTAGGTGTGATATAGATGTATAATTATGAGTGGTCATGTGTGGCTCATGTCTGTAATCCCAGCACTTTGGGAGGCCAAGATGGGAGGATCACTTAAGGCCAGGAGTTCAAGACCAGCCTGAGCAACATAGTGAGAAGACATCTCTATTAAAAAAAAAAAAAATTATGATTTTTTTCCACTCTATCTTCAAAGCCTTCCAAAACACTGTTGTCAGTAAACAAAAAAAGGATAACAGCATTACTAATAGTGTAGTCTACTTCTTGCTCCAAAATAGAGAAGCAAAAGTTACTAAGAAAACAGTGAAATGAACATCAAAGAACTTACACTCTTGACTAATTAATTGCAGTTAACAGAGGTTAATACCCCAGAAAGTCAGGAGTTAATGAGATGAAAGTGAGGGCTGAGCCCTAGTAGTGACAAGTTAAAGAGGGCTGTTTCAGAAGTCCCTGTACTAGGAATGAATTCATGGCAGCTACAGATTGCTGGGCAGTAGTAGCAGCAGTGAAGTATTCAGCTTTGAAAGGCAAGTCCCTGTCTTGAGGAGAACAGGCAGCTTTTGAGGATTAAAGTGAGTAGGCCATAACCTGAGCATGTGAAAAAGACGAGAATTCAGCTTTCAACTTGGAACATGCAGTAATAAGGGCAGGGGGATGCTGGGATGGAAAAATCTAAGTGGGAGAGGTAGGAGATAGAATGCTCTCATGGTATGTGTGGCCTGGAGGACTCTGGCAATCCTGAGTTATAATTGGCAGGACAAAAGCTCAGGCTATAGAGAAAAACATGTAACCAAAGAAAGGGAGGCTAGGTGAGCACAGTTCTGAGGCTGCATTTCAATGAAGCTGGGTCTACTTGGAGTCTTTTTTGTTTTGTTTTTTTTTTGTTTTTGAGACAAAGTTTTGCTCTTGTTGCCCAAGCTGGAATGCAATGGCACGATCTCAGCTCACTGCAACTCCCACCTCCTGGGTTCAAGCGATCCTCCTGCCTCAGCCTCCCCAGTAGCTAGGATTACAGGCGCACACCACCATGCCCAGCTAATTTTTTGTATTTTTAGTAGAGACGAGGTTTCACCATGTTGGTCAGGATGGTCTTGAACTCCTGACCTCAGGTGATCTGCCCGCCTCGGCCTCCCAAAGTGCTAGGATTACAGGCGTGAGCCACTGCGCCTGGCCTACCTGGAGATTTTTACGGGCTCTCAAAAGCAATTTAACCTCTTCAAGTCTGTGGCCCCAGTGAGCATTTCTGTGAGCCCCTGGCGATGGTGCCAACCAGTACCTTCCATCTTAGTGGATTGCTGCTTCAGCTTTAAGTTCTTTGCATGGGTCTTCCCCAGGTAGTGCGACTGGGCCACGACAGGGGAGGAAAAGGTCATGTTACAGATGGGGCAGCACTGGTTCTTGTCTTTGCTTCTGCTGCTCTTCTGGTTGGAGGAAAGAACACAGGTCTGATCACACCACTGCCCCGCCAGAAAACCTTCAATGGTTTCCCACTGCCCGTAAGAGAATAGGGATTAACACACATTAACCCCAACCTACTTTCTAGATTCTTCTCCAGCTACTTCATCCCAGGCTCTATTCATCATCCCCCACTTTATTCTCTGATGCTTCCTTGCTTTGCTTGGGCCATTCCTACTGTCTAAAATGCTTTTTCTTCCTTTCCTGCCTAGCAGTGCGTCTGCTTAGCCTTCAAAACCCAATTTAAATATCAGCTCTTCTTCTGAGGAAATTTCACTCCAAAAAAAAGAAAAAAAATCATTCAGTAAACAACTATCAAGTCCTTTTGTCCGTGTATTCCAGGAGGAATTAACCCTGCTCCTCTTCTCTACTCCCAGAGTACATTAAATAGACCTCTGTCATACCACTTGCCACCATAAACTGACAGTGTCTTAGCGTAGGAGACTTTTCTATGAACTCAAGTGTGACACTGGGACAGGGACTATTTGACTCATCTTTGTTTCCTATCCTTCACACCCAGCTGGAGTCTGGCACACAGTAGATGCTCAGGGTTTGCTGAACAAATGGACCATTGGGTTTTGTGGGGTTTTTTTTGAGACAGGGTCTCACTCTGTCAACCAGGCTAGAGTGCAGTGGTGTGATCTCGGCTCACTGCAATCTTCACCTCCGGGGCTCAAATAATTCTCCCACCTCACCCCTGCAAGTAGCTGAATTACAGGTGCATGCCATCACACCCACCTAATTTTTGTAAAGACGGGGTTTCACCATGTTGCCCAGGCTGGTCTCAAACTCCTGAGCTCAAGCAATCTATCCACCTCAGCCACCTCAAGTGCTAGGACTACAGGCATGAGCCACTGCAACTGGCCTCCCATTGGGTTCTACTTGTTGATTATGATTAGGCTAGAAAACCATGTATTTCAAGCCTGCATTAACATCTCTCTGAGAAAGCCTGGTATCTGAATAGGGTATTTACTAGGTCAACCTTGGCACTACTGACATTTTGGGCTTGGTAATTCTCTGTTGGTGGTGTAGGGGGTAGGAGGTGGGCAGATGCTGCAATTTCTTTTGTGTGTTTTTGTTTTTTTCCTTTTTATAGAGATGGGATTTCTTCATGTTGGTCAGGCTGGTCTTGAACTCCTGACCTCAGGTGATCCACCCGCCTTGGCCTCCCAAAGTTCTGGGATTACAGGCGTGAGCCACAGCACCCAGCCCAAATGCTACAATTTCATTTGAACCATCAAGCCACCCATCCTGAAGTTAAAGGAACCAAGGTGCAAAGATGTAAAATGACTTGCCCAGGGTCATAGAGTTGATCTTGCCTTTCTGAATTATAAATTATAAGAAGAGGGCCAGATGCAGTGGCTCACACCTGTAATCCTCGTACTTTGGGAGGCTGCGGTGGGAGGATTGCTTGAGCCCAAGAATTCAAGACAAAGTATGACCCTATCTCTACAAACAAATGTTTTAAAAATTAGCCAGGTGGCCGGGCACAGTGGCTCACACCTGTAATCCCAGCACTTTGGGAGACTGAGGCAGGCAAATCACTTGAGGTCAGGGATTTGAGACCAGCCTGGCCAATATGGTGAAACCCTGTCTCTACTAAAAATACAAAAATCAGCTGGGTGTGGTGACGCACACCTGTAGTCCCAGCTACTTGGGAGGCTGAGGCATAAGAATTGCTTGAATCCAGGAGGCAGAGGTTGCAGTGAGCTGAGATTGCATCAGTGCACTCCAGTTAGCCAGATGTGGTGATGTGTGCCTGTAGTCCTAGCTACCTGGGAGGCTGAAGTGGGAGGATTCACTTGAGCTTGGGAGGTTGAAGCTGCAGTGAGCCATGATTACACCACTGCACTCCAGCCTGGGTAACAGAGGTAGATCCTGTCTCAAAAATAAATAGACAGACAGTTAGAGAAATAGATAGAAAGGAGGGAAACCAGGGATAAATAAATAAAATAAATAACAATAAGGGAAACCAGGGGAGGGGTCCAGTGAATTTTGAGAAGAGATAAACAAGTCCCTTCTTAAACTGTGGCTATCATAATAGGAGGTAGCAGTTTATAGAGTAAACTCTTATTTATTGAGCATCTACTAGGAATTGAAACTTTACCTTGCAATACCCTTACGAAGTAGGAATTATCTCTACTTTATGAGTGAAGTTCACAGAGTGACTTGGCCAAAGTTGTCCGACCAGTAAGACACCGAGCCAGCTTGGAGCCCTGGTCTGCTCAACTTCTCTTCCCATAGTGAGATGACACTCCCGAGGGATTGGGGGTTGCTTCAGCATAACGCTCATAGTATTTCTGAGCCAAAAAGCACATGTGATCACCCCTCAATCAGAGCAGGCATTTGGAAAGGTGTTCCTTCTGCTTATTTATTCAAAACATCCAAGTGCTGAACGTAGGTCTTTTCCCCTGCTCGCAGGAAAGCAAGCAGCCTGGCTTCTTTCCACTTTCTCTTGTCTTGCTCCAATAAACCACTAGGTGGTAATATATAACACCAGCACCATTACTGAGTCCCTACTATGTGCCAGGCTCTGAATTAGGTGCTTTTTATAAACCTGCCCTCATTTTAGTTTGGAAAAATCTTGAAAGGTAGTTGATGTTACCATCCTCATTTTTATAGAGGAAGAAATCGAGACTTGGTGAAGTAACAGATTTGCCCAAGTCACACAACAGGGCTGGGATCTGAAGCTGAGACAGTCTGACTTGTTCATCGCACCAACCTGCTGGCTGGCTTCGTCAGGAAACAAGCAGGCTCAATATGGCAGCTGTATTACCTGATCTGAGTCTAGCTTCTTCGTTTCCCCTTTTAATGTCTCCATTCCATGGATTGCTAGGTATCTCTTCACTTTGTTGGCATGTTTTTTGCTCTGCAAGAACCCAGGAAAAAGATCAAAGATAGCCAAATGCTACTTCATACTGAAGGCACTCAAAAACACTTACTAGATTTTCATCTGACTCATCCTCACAAAAGGTTTTGAGAAGGAGGTGAGGGAAGTTTGAGTTCCTACTCTGCGTAAGGCACTTTACAGCTATCAAATTTAATCTTCACAAACAATCTATGAGAAAATTATGACCATTTGATGAGGAAACTAAGTCTAAAAATGATGAAGTTTCTTGCCCAAGATGAGTAGCAGAGTTTTGATTCAAACTCAGATCTATTTAAAGCCAAAGCTCATATTTTATGCTATGCCAAGCTGCAAGGGAAGATATACATATAATGATCCTGATTTGGACAGGAGAGATGAGACTCAGAGAAATTAAGTCAATCTTCAAGGCACAAGCCAACATGCATGAAGGCAACAGCTGGGTGGTTAAGCAATTACGCTTCACCATGCAAGCCAGGGAGAATGAAGGGCTTGGCACTGGATCTGAAAAGAAACACAGTTCTAAAAGTATGATGGCATACCTGGTAATGTGCCAGCTTCTGGGACTCGGAAATAAGCAAGGCGCAGCAAACCTTACATTGGGTGTTGGTGAAGAGACACTGGTTCTTCTGGATCATGTGCTCCACTACAAAGGGGAAAATAAGAAATCAGTGAGTTGACAAACACTACCTCAACAGCACTGTGTTTGAACTCTGCCTCAAACACAGGCAATGAATAATGGGATGCCATACTAGGACACTGGCAGAACTCAGCCACCCTCTCCTACTGCTGCCATGACTCATGCTATGTTCTCACACCACCTACACTATTACTTATTTTATAATTTTATGTATGCCAACTTTCTTTACTTAGGAACTTCTTTTAAAAAGGAATCTTTAGATCATAAACTTAAGTAGATACCAATAAAAATAAATATGATAAAAATGAGGCTTGGAGCATTCCCCAGGGAATGAAACTGTCTTAAGTTTCAGAACTGTCTCAGAAACTGTGCTGAGAGGTTTTAAGACATGGTAGTACCCAACTGAAACTTCTTCCCAGATAGAATCACGAGGACTGAAAGACTTGAAAAGGGAATGCTTTCTCATTGTTCTTGATCTGACTTTGAAACATTTAAAATTACATAACAGGGCTGGGTGTGGTGGCTCAAGCCTGTAATGCCAGCACTTTGGGAGGCTGAGGTGGGCAGATCACTTGAGGTCAGGAGTTCGACCTCAAGTCGAATGTACATTTAGTAGAATGCCTCTACTAAAAACACAAAAATTAGCCAGGCGTGGTGGCGCACACCTGTAATCCAGTGCTACTTGGGAGACTGAGGCAGGAGAAGTGCTTGAACCTGGGAGGCGGAGGCTGCAGTGAGCTGAGGTCATGCCACTAACTCCAACTTGGGTGACAGAGCTAGACTCCATCTCAAAATAAATAAAATAAAATCACATGACATATTACATAAGTGCCACACTGTAGGAAACATGGTATTAACCTGCGCTAATTATTGGACCTGGAGAACAGTCTTACCTTTTTGAGGAGAGGTAAAGATCTCTCCCAAGGCATAAGTTCTATCATGCCACTGGTAATATGTGGCAGAGGCAGAGTGTAAAACTGGGAGGGAGAGGAGGGCAAGCCCATATTTTAATCTTCTGGTCTGGGCCAAAAAGGGATCAAGGCCAGGCATGATGGCTCACGCCTGTAATCCCAGCATTTTGGGAAGCTGAGGTGGGAGGACGGATTGAGCCCAGGAGTTTGAAACCAGCCTGGGCAAGACGGTGAGACTCTGTCTCTACATAGAAATCAACAAACCGAAAACTAGCTGGGGGTAGTGGCACATGTCTGTGATCCCAGTTTCATGGGAGGCTGAGACAGAGACAAAAGGATTGCTTGAGCCCAGGAGGCCGAGGCTATGCTGAGCCATGTTAGTGTCACTGTACTCCAGCCTGGGTAACAGGGCAAGCCCCTGTCTCAAAAAAAAAAAAAAAAAGGTCAATGCCCTGGAAGGAGGTTCTTGGCGGGGAGCTTTTAAGATGCCTCTCCTTAATCCACAAAATCTAAAACTTACCTATGTCAGCCCTTTTAGGCAGAAGGGCTGTATTTCTGTCCCTAAAGATCTCTTTTTATTTCTGCATTTTTCTCTTACAACAGTAAACTTTTGTGACAGACTTTGCCTGCCTTAGCTATGCTCAGAAAAACCAAGAGAAGTGACTCTATAAACAGAGTTGGTCTAGAGCTTTTAAAAGAGTGTCAGAGGCAACCGAACACAGTGGTTTATACCTGTAATCCCAGCACTCTGGGAGGCCGAGGTGGGTGGATCACCTGAGGTCAAGAGTTCGAGACCAGCCTGGCCAACATGGTAAAACCCCATCTCTACTGAAAATACAAAATTAGCCAGGTGTGGTGGTGCATGCCTGTAATCCCAGCTACTTGGAAGGCTGAGGCAGGAGAATCACTTGAATTTGGGAGGCAGTGGAGGTTGCAGTGAGCCGAGACTGTGCCACTGCACTCCAGCCTGGGCAACAAGAGTGAAACTCTGTCTCCCCCACCTCCCAAAGAAAAGAGGGTCAGAGGCTTCTCAGAATGAGAAATTACCTTCCCACATGGGGACGGTAATACCCAGGTATCAGAGTTCAATCATCACTTCCTCACGTAGAGATTGTGGATTTTGTTCTTTTCAAGAGATGGGGTTTCAAGCATACTCAGAATCAGACTCTCAAAGACTAAACAGGGCAAGGACTATGTCATTTGTGACTTTGTATCCCCATTATCTAGTATATTACTGTACCCACAGCAGGGGCAGGTAAGTACCTGCTAAATAAATGTATCTCTGCTGGAATGCACTCTTTGGCCTCAGAGAGTACACTCACATAGTCCACAAACATGTATTTATAGTACCTGCTTTGTGGCAACACTGCACTTAGTGCTGGGGGCCATACCAACAAATAAGATAGGGTATAAAGTAAAAAATAACAAGATAATGACAGAATTAGAAATGCTATGAAAACAAGCAAAGTATGTGATAGAGAATGATGGGGCAGGTGAGTTAGTAAAGCCCATCACAGGGCTGGTTGTGGTGGCTCACACCTATAATCCCAGCAACTTGAGAGGCTGAGGCAAGAGGATTGCTTCATCCCACAAGTTTGAGACTAGCCTGGGACACACAGGGAGACCCACATCTCTACAAAGATTTAAAAAAATGTAGTTGGGCACGGTGGTGCATGCTTGTAGTCTAACTACTCAGGAGGCTGAGGTGGGAGAACCCCTTGAACCTAGAAATTTGAAGCTGCAATAAGCCGTGATTGTGCTATTGCACTCCGGCCTAGGCAACACAGAAAGACCTTGACTCTGAAAACAAAAAAAAAAAAAAAAAAAAAAAGATCATCATGGAGAAGTGCCACAAGAAGGCTTACAGGAAAGGCATTTTCCAGCCTGAAATAGTATTAAGTCTCTGAGGCAGGAATGAGTTTGGCATATCCCATGTTCAAGGAATAGAGAGAAGGCCAATATACCTGGAATATGGTGAATGAGAGAAGAATGGTAGGAAATTAAGTTGGAGAGACAGCATGAGGCCTAGTAGATCATGTTGAATGAATACAAGGCTCCATAAGCCACAGTATGAACTACGGATTTTATTGTTGGTGTAATGGGAGGTGACAAGATCTGGTTTGCCCTTGAAAAGATTACTCTGACAGTTGTGTCAGCAAACTATATGGGGACAAGAATGGAAGCAGAAAGAACAAAGGAGGCTGTTGTAGTCTTCAGAGAATAGATGATGGAAGCTTGGACTAGGCAGGTTGTCAGTGGAGACGGAGAAAAATGAATGAATTTGGAATTATGTTCCGGCAGTAGATTTGACATCTGATTTCTTAGACTAGATGTGGGGGTGGGAGTGAAGGAAGGAAACAAGTCAAGGATAACTCCTAGGTTTTGAACTTGAACAAGTGAATAGACTAGAATTGGGGGAAGGTAGCCTTGGAGGAAAAATTAAAGACTTTTCGTTATGTGAGTGTGAGTGGTCTATCAGATACATAGGTGGAGATGAGTTGGAGATTCAGATCTGTCAGTCACTTGAAGCTCAAGGGGGAGGTAAGACCTAGAAATATAAATGGGGAATCACTGGTATATCAGTCATATTTAACGCTGTGGGTCTGGAAGAGAACGCCTAGTGTAGATGAAGAAGGAAAGAGGTTCAGAGACTGAGCGTTGGGACCTTCCCAATTTTGAAGTCAGGTAGAGGAAGCAAAGTTGAATATAAAACAAGGTGAGTACAGGGTGGAACTTCTGGCCAAGGCAGAGTGAGGAGATCCTCTCCTGCAAAAGCAACAATAAAACAGGACAAAACTGACAAAACCAGCCGCTTCAGCACCCTGGAAGTTAACCAATGGGACTTACCAATCTGAGCAACTTTTATGCTTGTAAAACTGCTGGACTTCAGGTTTTTTTCCACTCTGTGGAAAAAATAGTAGAATCAGTGGCTTTCTTTTTTTTCCAGACAGGGGGGAAAAAAAACAAAAACGTAGGGTTGCCCGGGCTGTAGTGCCCACAGTGGAATGCAGTGACATAATGTCAGCTCACTGCAGCCTCAACTTTCCAGGCTCAGGTGAGGCTGCTGTCATCCCCTCCCACACACAGTTGGTGTAGAAACTCTGGCAAGAAGGTGTTGGCCGGCCGGGCGCGGTGGCTCAAGCCTGTAATCCCAGCACTTTGGGAGGCCGAGGCGGGTGGATCACGAGGTCAAGAGATCGAGACCATCCTGGTCAACATGGTGAAACCCCATCTCTACTAATACAAAAAATTAGCTGGGCATGGTGGCGCGTGCCTGTAATCCCAGCTACTCAGGAGGCTGAGGCAGGAGAATTGCCTGAACCCAGGAGGCGGAGGTTGCGGTGAGCCGAGATCGCGCCATTGCACTCCAGCCTGGGTAACGAGCGAAACTCCGTCTCAAAAAAATAAAAAATAAAAAAAAATAAAAGAAGGTGTTGGCCGTGAAAACAAATAGCTTCCACACAGAAGGAAGGAAATCACTTGATTTCCTTTGTATGCAGCAATATTGTTGATAGAAGCGATGATCTCCAAGGCAGTAAGCAGGAGGAGCCAAAGGCTCGACTGGCTGGAGGTGTGTTCCCGGCTGCCACTGTGTGACAGTGTAGACCTGAGAGGGCCCAAGTTAGCCACATACTCATGGCCCATCCAGAGGCTGCATACACACGTGGAAGAGATGCAGAAGGACCTCGTTGGAAGTAAAAGCCAGGGTAGATCTCAAAATGACTTGCATTTTGAATATGCTTCCCTACCAACACACAGATCCAACAGTACAAGACCAGGGCCTTGTAGGCTCCAGGTGTTTAGGAACAAGATCCTGTTGACTCACTAGCTGATCTGACCACTAAGCAACATAAACGCACTAAGATATAAAATATAAAAAGGAACCAAATTGGGAATGTTGGCTTTTACAGTCTTTGGCCACCATGTAAGCAGTCTGCTCTGAGGCCACCAAGCTGTGAGGAAGCCCAGACTATTTCATGCATCAAGACCACAGGGAGAGTTCCTGACACCACATGAAAAGAGAGATGTCTGGCCAGCCCCCAGAAGCTCCACCCTGCTGCCATTTCAGCTGTAGCCCCCAGAAGCTCCATTCCCCTGATGTTTCAACTTGAGCCACCATCTGACTGCAACTGCGTAAGAGATCCTGAATCAGAACTATCTAACCAAGCCTTTCCCAAATTCCTGAACCACAAAAACTGAGAGGTTTATAAGGCTGGAGAAAGCTAAGGCCCACAGAGGGGAAAAAAAAACCTTAGGTAAAATTGTCAATTAGGCCAGGCGTGGTGGCTCACGCCTGTAATATGAGCACTTTGGGAGGCCTAGGTGGGCAGATCACGAGGTCAGGAGTTCAAGACCAGCCTGTCCAACATAGTGAAACCCTGTCTCTACTGAAAATACAAAAAAATAGCTGGGTGTAGTAGCAAGTGGCTGTAGTCCCAGCTAGTTAGGAGGCTGAGGCAGAAGAATCACTTGAACCCAGGAGGTGGAGGTTGCAGTGAGCCGAGATTGTGCCACTGCTCTCCAGCCTGGGAGACACAGCAAGACTGTCTCAAAAAAAAAAAAAAAACTCAATTAGCCGAGTGTGGTGGCAGGTGCCTGTAATTCCAGTTACTCAGGAGCTGAGACAGCAGAATCATCACTTGAACGCAGTAGGCAGAGGTTGCAGTGACCAGGATCGCGCCATTATACTCCAGCCTGGGTAACAAGAGTGAAACTCTGTCTCAAAAAAAAAAAAAAAAAAAATCAAAATTCTGAGATGGCAGCATGACTACACTTCCTTTTTGCCATGATATCTGCACACAACTTTAATCTAACTACCAACTATCTCTCCAGGATGCAAAAGATTTGAAAGATTTGATATGGAAAATGAGGTGCTTTTCATTCATTCACTGGAGATGCAGGGTGCGGTGGCTCAGTCTGTAATCCTAATACTTGGGGAGACCAAGGCAGGTGGATTGCTTGAGGCCAGGAGTTCAAGACCAGCTTCGCCAAAATGGCAAAACCCTGTCTCTACCAAAAATACAAAAATTAGGCCGGCATGATGGTGTGCGCCTGTAATCGCAGCTACTTGGGAGGCTGAGGCATGAGGATCACTTGAACTCAGGAGGCAGAGGTTGCAGTGAGCCAAGATCGTGCCACTACATTTCAGCCTGGGTGACAGAGTGAGATTCCATCTCAAAAAAAAGAAAGAAAAGAAAAGAAAATCACTGGAGAGGCTGAAAATATGGTACTAGGTTGGGCATCCAGAAACATCTTCAGGAATAATGCATATATGTTCCAATAGGTGACATACAGTCTCTGAGGCTTCCTTCGCAGCTTTGCTGGAAGCAAGATGCTTTGACTGTAACAACTTCTCTCTCAACCTATAAAGCTGGACAATGGATGCAGGAAAACTGATGTAGGAAGATCTCACAGTTCCATGACCTTTCTTAACAGCAACAATAGCCAAGTGGCACAGAAATATGGTCTTTACCACATTTCTGCATTCTACATCTTATAAGATGTTAAGTATTCGCAGGATTTAATTTATATCCACATGATAGCCAAGTAGACGATGTATGGGGCAGAGGTTGAGAGATGCAATCTAGAGTATGAAGCACAGAGCTGCTTTTCACAGCGTTGATGAAGTAGGGACACAGAGAACTTCTGTGGGACAGCAAGATAATTAATAAACAACACATTTACGGGTTGGGTGTGATGGTTCATGCCTATAATTCCAGCACTTTGGGAGGCTGAGATGGGAGGATCACTTGAGACCAGGAGTTCAAGAACTAGCCTGGGCAACACAGTGAGACCCTGTCTTTACAAAAAATAAAGATTAGCTCAGTGTAGTGGTGCACACCTGTAGTCCCAGCTACTTGGTAGACTGAGGTGGGAGGATCATTTGAACTTGAGCCCAGGAGGTCAAGGCTGCAGTGAAATGAGCTGTGATCACACCACTGCACTCCAGCCTCCATCTTGGGTGACAGAGCAGGACCCTGTCTCAAAATTTAAAAAAAAAAAAAGGAAATAAAGTAAATTTAAGCCAGGTGTGGTAGCATGCATGCACCTGTAGTCCCAGCTATTCAGGAGGCTGAGGTGGGAGGATCGTTTGAACCCAGGAGTTCAAGACCAGCTTGGGCAACATGGTGAAACCCCATCTCTATAAAAAACTACAAAAAATTAGCTGGGTGTGGTGGCGCACCCTTGTTATCTTAGCTACTCAGATGGCTGAGGTGGGAGGATCACCTGAGTTTGGGAGGTCGAGGCTGCAGTGAGCTAGGATTGCACTGCTGCACTCCAGTCTTGGTGTGGAGTGAGACCCTGTCTCAAAAATGACTTGCTATTCCTGAGGCCTACATGTGACTTTAGAATCTACGATTGAGTTCTATATAAATTCATCAACTGACTGAAGATGGTCCTTAGAAAGATGAAACGTATTTACAACCCAGTTTATTAGGAGGTAGAGAGTTTTTAGGTACAGCTATAGGTAGAAAGCAGAAAATAAAAGATCCTAGGGCTGGGTCAGTGGCCCATGCCTGTAATCCCAACACTGTGGGAGGCTGGGGCTAGAGGACTGCTTGATGCCAGGAGTTTGAAACCAAACCTAAGCAGCAAAGTGAGACCTCATCTTTACAAAAAAATTTTAAAAATTATCCAGGTGTGGTGGCACATGCTTCTGGTCCTGATTCCTGGGGAAGCTGACATGGGGGGATCACTTGAGTCTAGCAGTTCCAGGCTACAATGAGCCATAATTTTGCCACTGCACTTCTGCTGGGTGACACAGAAAGACTCCCCGTCTCAAAAGCAAAAAAAAACCCTCAAATGATTGTAGGAAAGAGAGGTTGGGTATAATCTACCCATGGGTAAGAATGGTTAGGCAATGTAGTTTTTTTTTTTTTTTTTTTTTGAGACGGAGTCTTGCTCTGTCACCAGGCTGGAGTACAGTGGCGCAATCTCGGCTCACTGCAACCTTTGCCTCCTGGGTTCAAGAGATTTTTCACCTCACCCTCCCGAGTAGCTGGGACCACAGGCACGCGCCACCACGTCCAGCTAATTTTTTTTGTATTTTTTTAGTAAAGACAGATTTCCCCATGTTGGCCAGGATGGTCTAGATCTCTTGACCTTGTGATCCGCCAGCCTCGTCCTCCCAAAGTGCTGGGATTACAGGCATGAGCCACCATGCCCGGCTGGCAATGAAGTATTTTAATGGGCAGTTTGGCCTACAGGAATGAACAAGATGGTCCTATTAAGTCTACTTAGCAGTCCATACTGTTTTTTTGTTGTTTTTTTTTTGAGACGGAGGCCTGCTCTGTCGCCAGGCTGGAGTGCAACGGCACAATCTCGGCTCACTGCAACTTCCACCTCCCAGGTTCCGGTTCAAGCAATTCTCCTGCCTCGGCCTCCCAAGTAGCTGGGACTACAGGCACGCACCACCATGCCCAGCTAATTTTTGTATTTTTAGTAGAGACAGGGTTTCATCATGTTGGTCAGGATGGTCTCGATCTCCTGACCTTGTTATCCACCTGCCTCGACCTCCCAAAGCGCTGGGATTACAGGCATGAGCCACCGCGCCCATCCTCTTTTTGTTTTAAATTTAATTTTTTAGAGTCAGTCTTATTATGTTGCTTAGGCTGAATTCAAACTCCTGGCCTCAAGTGATCCTTCTGCATCAGCCTCTCAAGCACCTGGGACTACAGGCGTGGGCCACCATGCCTAGCCAAATCCATACTGCTGATGGTCTAAAGAAGCTCAAATTTTTATCCAATGAAAACGGCATGAAGAGGCTGGGCGTGGTGGCTCCCTCCTGTAATCCCAGCACTTTGGGAGGCTGAGCTGGGTGGGTCACCTGAGGTCAACATGGTAAAACCCCATCTTTACTAAAAAACACAAAAATTAGCTGGGCATGGTGGTGCACGTCTGTAATCCCAGCCGCTCGGGAGGCATAAAGAAAGAAAGCAGTAAAGTAAATGTAAGGGTACTGATGATGTGCTGCTAATAAACAGAAACGAATGGAAATTCTGGAGTTGAAATTATAATAAATAAAATAAGGCCAGGCACGGTGGCTCACCTCTGTAAGTCCAGCACTTTGGGAGGCCAAGGCAGGCAGATCACGAGGTCAGGAGTTTGAGACCAGGCTGACCAACATGGTGAAACCATGTCTCTACTAAAATATAAAAAACTAGTCGGGGGTGGTGGCACGCGCCTACTCAGGAGACTGAGGCAGGAGAATCACTTGAACCCAGGAAGCGGAGGTTGCAGAGAGCCGATATTGCCACCACTGCACTCCAGCCTGGGCAACAGAGCGAGACTCCATCTCAATAAAATAAAATACAATAAATTTGCTGGAGGAGCTCAATAGCAAGTTCAAAATTGCAGAGGAATCAGTGAACTTAAAGATACAGCTGATCTGAAGAACAAAGAGAAATAACATTGAAGAATAACGAACAAGCTTCAGAGATTATGGAAAAACTTTAAGCATACTAACATATGTATAAGGAGAACCTCAGAAGAAGAGAGAAGAGGCCGGGCGTGGTGGCTCACGCCTATAATCCCAGCACTTTGGGAGGCTGAGGCGGGTGGATCACGAGGTCAAGAGATCAAGACCAGTCCGGCCAACATGGTGAAACCCCGTCTCTACTGAAAATACAAAAATTAGCTGGGCATGGTGGCGCACAACTGTAGTCCCAGCTACTTGGGAGGCTGAGGCAGGAGAATTGCTTGAACCCAGGAGGCGGAGGTTGCCATGAGCCAAGATCGCGCCATTGCACTCCAGCCTGGGTAACAAGAGCAAAACTCCATCTCAAAAAAAAAAAAAAAAAACAAGAAGAAGAGAGAAGAGACAGAAAGAATAGAAAAAAAATATTTGAGTTGGACGCAGTGGCTCATGCCTGTAATCTCAGCACTTTGGGAGCCGAGGTGGGTAGATCACAAGGTCGGGAGTTAGAGACCAGCCTGGCCAATATGGTGAAGCCCTGTCTCTACTAAAAATGCAAAAAATTAGCTGGGCATGGTGCCATGTACCTGTAGTCTCAGCTGCTTGGGAGGCTGAGGCAGGAAAATTGCTTGAACCCAGGAGGCAGAGGGTGCAGTAAGCTGAGATAGCGCCACTGCACTCCAGCCTGGGCAACAGAGCAAGACTCCACCTTAAAAAAAAAAAGAAAAAATATTTGAAGAAAATGTCCAAAAAACCTCCCATATTTGATGAAAAACATTAAGCTACACATTCTAAAATATCAAGGAACCTAAAGTAGGAAAAATATGAAGACAGCTGCACCTAGAGACATCACAGTCAAATTGCTGAGAGGCAAAGACAGAAAATTCTGAAAGCAGTGAGAGAGAAAAATGACTCATCAGGTACAGTGGAATAATTCAATTAATGACAACTTCTTATTTGGCAGTGGAATGACATATTCAAAGTGTTGAAAAAGAATAAAAATGTCAACTAAGAATTCTATATCCAGCCAAATGATCCTTCGAACATTACACTCAGTGAAAGAAGCCAGTCACAAAAAGGCCACATATTTATACAATTCTGTTTACACAAAATGTCCAGAATGGGCATCAATCTATAAAGAGAGGAGAGAAGTCATTGCTAGGGATGATTGCTCCTGGGCACAGGGTTTCTTTACTGGGTGATGAAAATGTTCTAAAATTGGACAGTGGTGATGGTTGGACAACTTTGTGAATATACTAAAAAACACAGAATTGTACATTTTAAACAGGTGAATTTTATGGAATATGAAATTTATGTCAATACAGCTGTTATTCAAAAAATAATACAACACAACTGTCATTCAAGAATGAAGGCAAAACACAGACATTTTCAGAAAAAGATTAAGAAAATTCATGGCTAACTGGTCTGTTTTGTAAGAAATACTAAAAGAAGCCCTTCAGGCTGAAAGGAAGTGACACCAGATGGTAATTTGAATCCAGAAGAAAGAACACCAGAAATGGTAAACATGTGGGTTGATATGAAATACTCTATGAATATATTTTTTCCTCATTTATTCTCTTAACTTTAATTTAGAGGACATAATACTATATAAAGCAATAATTATGACACTGAGTCATTAGGTTTATAACATACATAGATGTAATATATATGACAAAAACAGGACAAAGAAGGGGGAATAGGGCTGTATTAAATATTTTTATATTTTACCAGAATTAAGTCAGTATTAATTTGAAGTAGACTATGATGAGTTAAGATGCATATTGTAGGGCCGGGCGCGGTGGCTCACGCCTGTAATCCCAGCACTTTGGGAGGCCGAGGCGGGTGGATCACGAGGTCAAGAGATCAAGACCATCCTGGTCAACATGGTGAAACCCCGTCTCTACTAAAAATACAAAAAATTATCTGGGCATGGTAGCGTGTGCCTGTAATCCCAGCTACTCAGGAGGCTGAGGCAGGAGAATTGCCTGAACCCAGGAGGCGGAGGTTGCGGTGAGCCGAGATCGCGCCATTGCACTCCAGCCTGGGTAACGAGAGCGAAACTCCGTCTCAAAAAAAAAAAAAAAAAAAAAAAAAGATGCATATTGTAAACCCTAGAGCACCACTAAGAAACTTAAAAAAAAATCAAGAGGAATTAAAATGGTAAACTAAAAATACTTAACACCAAAAAAGACAGTAAAGGAGGAAGAGAAGCATAAAACAGAAAGGAAATAAAGCAAAATGGAAAATGTAATTTTCATATCAATCAATAAAATATGAATAAACAGTACACTCAAAAGGCAGAGACTATCAGACTGGATAAAAAAGCAAGCTCCCACTATATGCTATCTATGAGAGATATACCTTAGTTTCAAAGATACAAAGAGGTTGAGATAAAAGAATAGAAAAAATATATTATGCAAAAATAATCATAAAAGAGCTAGAATGGTTCTGTCACTATCTGACAAAAGACTTTAGTATAAAAAATATTAGAGGCAAAAAAAGACTTGACATAATGATAAAGGGTCAATACATCAAGAAAATATAAAAATTATATGTATAGTGCTCGCTTCGGCAGCACATATACTAAAATTGGAACGATACAGAGAAGATTAGCATGGCCCCTGCGCAAGGATGACACGCAAATTCATGAAGCGTTCCATATTTTTAAACCACATGATTATCTCAATTGATGCAGAGAAGGCCTTCGACAAAATTCAACAGCCCTTTATGCTAAAAACTCTCAATAAACTAGGTATCGACGGAACGTATCTCAAAATAATAAAAGCTATTTATGACAAACCGACAGCCAATATCATACTGAATGGGCAAAAACTGGAAGCATTCCCTTTGAAATCTGGCACTAGACAAGGATGCCCTCTCTCTCCACTCCTATTCAATATAGTACTGGAAGTTCTAGCCAGAGCAATCAGGCAAGAAAAAGAAATAAAGGGTATTCGATTAGGAAAGGAGGAAGTCAAATTGTCTCTATTTGCAGATGACATGATTGTATATCTAGAAGACCCTATCACCTCAGCCCAAAATCTCCTGAAACTGATAAGCAACTTCAGCAAAGTCTCAGGATACAAAATCAATGTGCAAAAATCACAAGCATTCCTATACACCAATAACAGACTTAAAGAGAGCCACATCAAGAATGAACTGCCATTCACAATTGCTACAAAGAGAATAAAATACCTAGGAATACAACTAACAAGGAACGTAAAGGACCTCTTCAAGGAGAACTACAAATCACTGCTCAACGAAATTAGAGAGGACACAAACAGATGGAGAAACATTCCATGTTCATGGTTAGGAAGAATTAATATCGTGAAAATGGCCATACTGCCCAAAGTAATTTACAGATTCAATGCTATCCCCATCAAGCTACCAATGACCTTCCTCACAGAACTGGAAAAAACCACCTTAAACTTCATATGGAACCAAAAGAGAGCCCTCATAGCCAAGTCAATTCTAAGCAAAAAGAACAAAGCGGGAGGCATCACACTACCGGACATCAAACTGTACTACAAGGCTACAGTAATCAAAACAGCATGGTACTGGTACCAAAACAGAGATATAGACCGATGGAACAGAACAGAGGCGTCGGAGGCGACACAACATATCTACAACCACCTGATCTTTGACAAACCTGAAAAAAACAATCAATGGGGAAAGGATTCCCTGTTCAATAAGTGGTGTTGGGAAAACTGGCTAGCCATATGCAGAAAGCAGAAACTGGACCCCTTCCTGACACCTTACACTAAAATTGACTCCAGATGGATTAAAGACTTAAACATAAGACGTAACACCATAAAAACACTAGAAGGAAACCTAGGCAAAACCATTCAGGACATAGGTGTAGGCAAGGACTTTATGACCAAAACACCAAAAGCATGGGCAACAAAAGCCAAAATAGACAAATGGGACCTAATCAAACTCCACAGCTTTTGCACAGCAAAAGAAACAGTCAATAGAGTGAATCGGCAACCAACAGAATGGGAAAAAATTTTTGCAGCCTACCCGTCTGACAAAGGGCTGATATCCAGAATTTACAATGAACTAAAAAAGATTTACAAGAAAAAAACAAACAAGCCCATTCAAAAATGGGCGAAGGATATGAACAGATACTTTACGAAAGAAGACATACATGAGGCCAACAAACATATGAAAAAATGCTCATCATCACTGGTCATTAGAGAAATGCAAATCAAAACTACATTGAGATACCATCTCACGCCAGTTAGAATGGCGATCATTAAAAAATCTGGAGAAAACAGATGCTGGAGAGGATGTGGAGAAATAGGAACACTTTTACACTGTTGGTGGGAGTGTAAATTAGTTCAACCACTGTGGAAAACAGTGTGGCGATTCCTCAAGGACCTAGAAATAGAAATTCCATTTGACCCAGCAATCCCATTACTGGGCATATATCCAAAGGATTATAAATCGTTCTACTATAAGGACACATGCACACGAATGTTCACTGCAGCAGTTTACAATAGCAAAGACCTGGAACCAGCCCAAATGCCCATCGATGATAGACTGGACAGGAAAAATGTGGCACATATACACCATGGAATATTATGCAGCCATTAAAAACGAGGAGTTCACATCCTTCGTAGGGACATGGATGAACCTGGAAAACATCATTCTCAGCAAACTGACACAAGAACACAAAATCAAACACCACATGTTCTCACTCATAGGTGGGTGTTGAACAAGGAGAACACATGGACACAGGGAGGGGAGCACTATACACGGGGGTCTGTTGGGGGGAGGGGGGATAGCGGGGGGGTCGGGAGTTGGGGAGGGATAGCATGGGGAGAAATGCCAGATATAGGTGAAGGGGAGGGAGGCAGCAAATCACACTGCCACGTGTGCACCTATGCAACAACCTTGCATGTTATTCACATGTACCCCAAAACCTAAAAAGCAATTAAAAAAAAAAAAAAAAGTGACAAGCAGGAAAAGTTTATAGAGAGAAAGGAATAAGGCTACATGACAGAAGGCCACCATCCCCAGAGATAACAGGCCTATGAAAAAAGCCACCAAAGAACTTTTTTAAAAAGGCATTTAAAATCTTAAATATTGAGTTGCCTGCATTGTATCATGTAAACCATATTCATTTAGTCATACCTGAAAAGTCAGCTGCCCACACAAATGCCTTTGTTAGGAAATCGCTCAAATTGTTTTCTCATAAGCATCAAGGAAAAAGGGAGTTGTTACGTATCTGGCATAACTGCAGAATGGGGGCAGCAAAATTAAAAAATCAGCAAGCATGTGTTGAGTGTCAGAAATGATTCACGCGTTTTGGTTGTTACAGGCTATAGAAGCAAATAAAGATAACTAAGATGCAGTCTAAAAAAAAAAAAAAAAAAATTATATATATATATGAACCTGACAACAGAGCCTCAAAATGCATCAAGAAAAAATTGACAACTTTAAAAACAGACAAACTAGTAATAATAATTGGAAATTTCAATATGTAAACTAAAAAACTCCTACGCTCCCCAACCAACTGAACAGAACCCCTCCTGACCAAGGCAACTCTAAAGAAACCTGAAAAACTGTGCTCCTGGCCATGACAAGAGGTTAGACACGCCGCGTTATCAAACTTTCTTTTGGAGTTTTTTTTTTTTCCTTGAGACGGAGTCTTGCTCTGTCGCCTAGGCTACAGTGCCGTGGTGCAATCTTGGCTAACTGCAACCTCTGCCTCCCAGGTTCAAATGATTCTTCTGCCTCAGCCTCCTGAGTAGCTGGAACTACAGGCATGTGCCACCATGCCTGGCTAATTTTTGTATTTTTAGTAGAGATGGGGTTTCACCGTATTGGCCAGGCTGGTCTCAAACTCCTGACCTCATGATCCACCCACCTCGGCCTCCCAAAGTGCTGGGATTACAAGTGTAAGCCACCACGCTGGCCCTATTTTTCTTTTTGAGAGGGAGGCTTACTGTGTCCTCCAGGTTGAAGTGCAGTGGCGCGATCTTGGCTCATTGCAACTTGTGCCTCCCAGGTTCAAGCGATTCTCCTGCCTCAGCCTCGAAAGTAGCTGTGATTACAGGTGCCTGCCACCATTACTGGCTAATTTTTGTATTTTAGTAGAGATGGGGTTCCACAGTGAGGCTGGTCTTGAACTCCTGACCTCAAATGATCCGCCAGCCTTTGCCTCCCAGCGCTGGGATTACCGGTGTGAGCCACTGCGCCCAGCCCAGTTTCCCTCCATTTAAAAGGACTGAACTAATAAGTATATTCTTTGAATCCAATGGAATTTAATCAGAAGTCAACAATAAGAAGAAATCTGGGAAATTCTCAAATATTTGGAAATTGAATAACATGGATCAAAGAAAAAAATACAAGGGAAATTAGAAATTATTTTGAACTGACTTAAATGAAAATAAAGCATTAAAAAATTTGTGAATTACAACTAAAGAAGTGCTCTGGAGAAAAAAAACTCAGTTTATCCTACTTTACTTTTACAACACAGAACGCTTCTGTGACCATACATGTGGGCTTTTTCCTCCCAGAAACCAGGCACCCAATTCTGCAGTAGACACCAGTCAGGTGTCCTCTAATTCAAATCAATTCTGACACTATCTACCTGAAGATAGCTTCAGATCCTGCAGGTTGAGGGCTTATTCCTACAAGACTGAGCCCTACTTCTGATGCCAACTGCAGGTTCCATGTTTTCATCTAATTTGTTAGAGCAGCTTACAGAACTCAAGAAAATACATACCGACATTAATCTAAACTATACATATATTTAATATATTTTGGGACAGGATCTCACTCTGTTTCCCAGGTTGGAGTGCAGTAGGGTGGTCACAGCTCACTGACTTTCTGGGCTCCAGTGACCCTTCTGCCTCAGCTTCCTGACTAGCTGGGACGACAGGCACGTACCACCACATCCAGCTTTTTAATTTTTTTTTTTGGTAGAGATGGCGTCTCTCTATGTTGCCCAGGCTAGTCTCTAACTCCTGAGTTCAAGCGATCGTCCTGTTACAGTAGGTAGCTAGGCAGACATGAGCAGAGCAGGAAAGGGCCCCCTACAACCACGAATATCAGGCAACCATCAGGTGATGGTCAGGCAGTTATTAAACTGTCTCTCTAAAATAATGATTAGTCACAGGAGACGTCAGGGAAAGGCAGTCTCCTCACAGATAGAAACACCTGAGGCCGGGTGCAGTGGCTCATGCCTGTAATCCCAGCACTTTGGGAGGCCGAGGGGGGTGAATCACGAGGTTAAGAGATCAAGACCATCCCGGTCAACATGGTGAAACCCCGTCTCTACTAAAAATTAGCTGGGCATGGTGGCACGTGCCTGTAATCTCAGCTACTCAGGAGGCTGAGGCAGGAGAATTGCCTGAACCCAGGAGGCGGAGGTTGCAGTGAGCCGAGATCGCGCCATTGCACTACAGCCTGGGAAACAAGAGCAAAACTCCGTCTTAAAAACAAAACAAACAAACAAACAAACAAAAAAACCTGCTTGCTATCACCACAAGTAGTTAAGAATTAACCTAATAATGCCCCACCTGATATATCCTCCATCCTATAGCATAACAATGTAGCTAGTCACTAATCAATGTTATTTCTGTAAATCAGTGAGAATTCTTGACAACTTTTTATCAGTCCAACTCTGTCCACATTTTTTTTTTGAATTAACATCCCTGACTACGTAGAATGGTTGTCCACATTTCTTTGCCTTTAAAAATCAACTCTGTAAATCGTATTTTGTGTGCTAGCCTCTTCCTTGTAGGTTGACACTTCTATAAAATACTGTGAAAAGAAATATTACCGGCTGGGTGTGGTGGCTCACGCCTGTAATCCCAGCACTTTGGGAGGCCGAGGCAGGTGGATCACCTGAGATCAGGAGGTCAAAACCAGCCTGGCCAACATGGTGAAAATCTGTCTTTACTAAAAATACAAAAAAATTAGCTGGGGCTGGTGGTGTGCACCTGTAATCCCAGCTACTCAGGAGGCCGAAGCGAGAGAATCGCTTGAACCTGGGATAGGGAGGCTGCAGTGAGCAGAGATCACCCCACTACACTCTAGCCTGGGCGACAGAGTGGGATTCTGTCTTAAAAAAAAAAAAAAAATTACCAATCCATCCTTCACAAATTCACAAACTCTTTCAGAAACAAGATGAGGAAGGAGCTGGGCGTGGTAGCTGACGCCTGTAATGCCAGCACTTTGGGAGGCTGAGGTGGTGTGCGCTCGTAATTCTAGCTACCTGGGAGGCTGAGGCAGAAGAATCGCTTGAACCAAAGAGGCGGAGGTTGCAGTGAGCTGAGATCACGCCACTGCACTCCAGCCTGGGTGACAGGGTGAGACTGCATCTCAAAAAAAAAAAAAAAAAGGATAAAAATAAAATTTATGTGAAAATGAAAATGCAAAGGACATAAGAGGATGGCTAATACAATTTGGAAAAAGAACATAATTGGAGGACTTACACTGCCAGATTTTAAAACTTGATATAAAGTCACAATAATCAAGACAGTGTGGTACTAGCTCAAGAATAGGTATATAGATCAGTGGAATAGAATTGAGAGTCCAGAAATAAACCCTTAGGCCTACTGTCCAGTGATTTCCAACACAAGTGTCAAAACAATTCAACAGTGAAAGGATAGTCTTTGTAACCAGTAGCGCTAGGACAGTCATATAACACAATGCAAAAAGAAAAATGTTGACTCTTACCTCATACTGTACATAAAAAATTAACTCAAAATAATTCATAGACCTCCTAAGCAACATGGTGAAAGCCTGTCTCTACAAAAAAAAAAATTAACTGGGTGTGGTGGTGGCACGCACCTGTAGTCCCAGTTACTGAGGAGGTTGGGGTGGTAGAATCACCTGAACCCAGGAGGTCAAGGCTGCAGTGAGCCATGATCATGCCACTGCACTACAGCCTGGGCGACAGAGTGAGACCCTGTCTGAAAAATGATAATAATAATAGTTGTTGAAAACGGGTTTATAATGTCGGGAAAATTCCACAGCGAGACAATGGATCACTCAGCAAGGCTCGTTTACTTCCTGCAGGAAGGGTGCACCTCGCTGGCAGTCTTGCCACGGGAGCACACCTGAACAAGGAGACAGGGACATTTATAACTTTCATAACCTGACGCAATCGTCCTACTGCCGCGTCCAGTTTCCATTGGCCAGAACGGGACCTCATATTCTATGGTTGACCCGACTGGCTAAAAACTTGAAAATTTTCTAAAGAAATAAAGGCAGAGGAGAACAAAGGAAAAGAGGAAGTAACTTGAGGAATGCTTAGAGAAGTGAGAACATTTTCAAATAAGGAAGGGGAATAAGCTTTGACCTAAGACTTGCCTGGGCTTGTCCAGGTATGTCAAGGCAAATATCTAGGTTAAAGTATAAGAACTAAAAGCATGGGATGCACTTATTTCTTTTTTATGACTAACAGCTACTTTAAGATACTTAGCAGAAGCTTTAAAGTAAATTAACCTTTGAAGAAACTATTATTTGTAATGAACTAAGAGGAAAGCTTTGAAGAGGAACGTTTTATTTAATTTCCTGCCATAGTAATAATCATAGACCTAAAGGTAAAGAGCTAAAACTATAAGAAAAGGAAAATCTATAAGAGAAAGTTTCTCAAATCTTGGGTTAGGATAAAGAGTTCTTAGACATGACACTAAAAGCATAATACCCAGGAGAAAAAAATTGATAAATTTAATTTCATCAAAACTTAAAACTTTTGTGCTTCAAAAGGCACTGTTTAGAAAATGAAAAGACAAATCACAGTTGGGGGGAAATATTTGGAAATCGTATCTATAATAAAAGACTTGTACTTAGAATACACAGACAACTCTTACAACTCAGTAGAAGACAAACAGCCCAATTACAAAATAGGCAAATGATGTGACTAGACTATTTCACCAAAGCTCTACAAATGGGTAGTAAGCCCATGAAAAGTGCTCAGTATCATCAGTCTGTAGGAAACCACAATGAGGTGTCACCACATACCCACTAGAATGACTATAATCACACAACAAGTGTTGTCAAGGTTATAGAAAAATTGAAACCCTCATTACATTGATGGCAGAAATATAAAAGGTGACACCATTTTGGAAAACAGTTTGGCAGTTCTTCAAAATATTAGAGTTACTGCAACAAGATCATCTTGATAAAAATAAAAAATATCAAAAACAAAAATTAAAAAGATATATTAGAATTATGATATGACCCAGCAATTCCATTCTTTTTTTTTTTTTTTTTAAGAGATGGAGTTTCACCATGTTGGCCAGGCTGGTCTCAAACTCCTGACCTCAGGTGATCTGCCCACATCGGCCTTGCAAAGTGCTAGGATTACAGGCCTGAGCCACCGCGCTCAGCCAGCAATTCCATTCTTAGGGATATACTCAAGAAATGAAACGTATGTTCACACAAAAACTTGTGCATGAATGTTCACACCAGCATTATTCACAAAAACTCCAAACTGGAAACAATCCGAATGTCTAGAACTAATGAATGGATTAACAGAATGTGTTATAGTCATACAGTAGAATTCTATTTGTCAATAAAAAGTAATGAAGTACTAATATACACCATGACTTGGCTGAACTTCAAAAACATGCTGAGAGAAGCCAAACTCCAAAAATTACCCTAGACAGAAAACAGATCACTGGTTGCCTAGGGCAAGAGGTGGGAGTGGGGATTTAATATAAATGAGCTCAAAGGAACTCACTGGGGTGATGGAAATGTTCTGAAACTGGATTGTGGTAATGGCTATACAACTCTGTACATTTGCTAACAATCATTGGAGATATAATGGGTGACTTGTGTGGTATATAAATTATAACTCAATGAAGGGGCTAGGAGAAGAAAAAGGGTAAGCAGAACTTAGTGTTGCAGGTGTCTACCTAGATTTCATATAAATGTGGAAGAAGTGAGGGGAACCGGGAAACGAACTGGGTCGTAACAGTGCCACTGTACACTCATATACACATAAGCAGATAGTTCACTTTTCAAAGCATAGTCTCTGTGTTTTCTGCTTCAAGATCCAGGGCAAACGTCACTTTCTTTTTGTGCACCTCCAACTCTTAAAACATTCCTCATCACTGCATCCCTTACATTACACTGGAACTGTTTTGGTGTCTGCTTCCTGGACTAGATTGCAAGCCTCCCCAGGGCAAGGGCAGTATCTTCCTCGATAACACTGTAGCTCTGAAGCCCAACCAGTTCTTGGTCCAGAGCAGGTATCAGTGAATGTCTGTCAAATTAATGAAAGGAAAATTGGGGTTGGGGGAGGAAACTACCAGACAAGTTTAAAAGTAGAGCTGGGCGCAGTCGCTCACGCCTGTAATCCCAGCACTCTGGGAGGCCGAGGCGGGCGGTTTGCCTGAGCTCAGGAGTTTGAGACCAGCCTGGGCAACACGATGAAACCCCATCTCTACTAAAAATACAAAAATTAACCGGATGTGGTGGTGGGCGCCTGTAATTCCAGCTACTCGGGGGGCTGAGGCAGGAGAATGGCTTGAATCCAGGAGGTGAAGGTTGCAGTGAGCCGAAATCGCGCCATTGCAGGCCAGCCTGGGCAGGGCAACAAGAGCAAAACTCTGTCTCAAAAAATAAATAAATAAATAAATTAGCTGGGCGTGGCGGCGTGCACCTGTAGACCTAGCTACTCTGGAGGCTCAGGCAGAACTGGGAAGCTGGGGTTGCAGGAAGCCCAAATGGTGCCACTGCACTCCAGCCTGGGCAACAGAGCAAGGCTATCTCAAAAAAAAGTAGGAGAGCTGGGTGCGGTGGCTCACGCCTGTAATCCCAGCACTTTGGGAGGTCGAGGCAGGCAGATAACTTAAGGTCAGGAGTTTGAAAACAGCCTGGACAACATAGTGAAACCCAATCTCTACTAAAAATACAAAAATTAGCCGGGCGTGATGACGGCTGCTTGTAATCCCAGTTAACTGGGAAGGCTGAGGCAGTAGAATTGCTTGAACCGAGGAGCGTAGGTTGCAGTGAGCTTGTGCCACAGCACTTCAGCCTGGGTGACAGAATGAGACCCACTCAAAAAAAAAAAAAAAAAAAAAAAAAGGAGAGACAGGGCCTTATTTTCTGTATCTATAAAAGGAGAGAGGGCCCCAGAAATGGGGTGTGTGTGTATAAAACATATATGTACACATACCATTTCTGGGGCCCCGTCTCTTTCAGATATATATACACATATATATATGTGTGTGTGTGTGTGTGTGTGTGTATATATATATATAAAACACATTAACTTAGGAGACAGCCTAGACTTGTTTTTAAATTGGAGAAGTATATACCAAGGTATAGGTCTGTGTACCACCCCTAATTTAAACATATCTTCCTTAGATATGGTCAAAAATTCAATTTTATCCAGGGCAGTTAGTTCACAAACAGCATATTAAACTTTCCAAGACACTCTGCTCAGCAAGCAAACAAATCACTGGAGAAATCTGATTTCCCTGCAGATACCTGACAGGGTTAGCAGAGAAGCCCAGATAAAGTTCTTGTACATTTGGGTTAGCGTTAAGCAGCTGGCTCTACAAAGGACGGTGAAGGGGGTCACACAAGCAGGTCAGGACAGCTCTTTTCCATCCTTCTCTTTCTATCTCCCATCTTACCTAGTCTCAAGTGCAAGCAAGTTGGGACGCTTCGGCCCAGAAGTGACCCCTGCCGTAGCTTTGCTTACGCTGTTCTCAGCAACTTTGGGTCAAGCGTAGGACACAAAGAAGCTGGAGCCAAAGCACACCCAGACCAGTTTCTCGGGCTCCTGGTCCCCACCTTAGAATAAGGGACCCAGCAAGTAGAGGCCAGAGAGCTAGAAACTGGAGTAAGCCAGGGTTCAGCCATCAAGAACAGGAGGAACTCGGGGGGTAAGGAGAAGGCCTTCCAGAGCCCTCCAAGTGTGGGGCTTGAGAAGAGGGAGAAGAGGGAGGCAAGCGACCCTCAGGGGAAATCTGGAGATTGGGACGAGGAGGAGTCGAGGAGTGGTGAGGGACACTCGGCTCGGATTACGGGGAGTGCCACAGCAAAGACTGTGGGTCTCCGAGAGGTCGAGTATAGGGATGACAGTCCTCGAGTCTGGGAAAAACTGCGCTGTGATGAATGATGACGGAGGAGGGGAAAAATCCAGGGCCTGAGCGTGAGCGGTCCTTCATCCTCAGCGCGCTGGGGGCCCGATTCTTGGGGTGCCAGCGCCCGGATGGGGAGCACAAGTCTGGGAGTCCCGGGGCGCAGCACGGAAGGAGGCGGGCCAGGGGGTGTGACCGCATACCCGGAGGCCGGCTCACGGTGCCGCCGGCGCTTCCGCCGCTCCCCGCGAGCCGCGTGGGCGGATGAGGGGCTTCCTGCCTCCTAAGCCTCCGACTCACCTTCCTCCCTCCCCACTGGCTGGGCAGTGGACACTGCTTCCCACAGGCAGCACGCCCTCTCGCGGTCGAAGCGCACCCAGTCCGGCTCCTGGCGCTCCAGCTCCTCGGAGCTGTTGTAAGGCCCGGCCCCTCCGCCGTCTGCGGCCTTCACCGTGCCCGGTGCGGGATACTCCATCTTTCCCGCAAGCCCTAACTCTTGGTCGAAAGACGCTCAGGCGTCTAGGTATCGCGAGATGGGGACGGGGCGGGGTGGGGGGGAAGGGGCGGAACTTGGCCCGGCTAACAAATCTCGCGACGTTTGGGCGCTGAACTCGCGCCGCCGTGCGGGACCTGGCGCTTATTTTTATTTGCTACCTCTGGTAGGTACCCCGGGGCGTGTGCTGTGGATTCAGAAACCTGTCGCTGATTCCGCAGCAGTGACCTCCCTCCCGGAGGGACTCGTGCGGTTTTGGGTCAGGGCTCTCACTTTGCTCACGGTCAGCCTTTGACACTTCATTTCGTTCTCAAGGTCCCGTTAATTGGGAGTGTTTTCGCCGTTTCGTTTACAGGGAAACAGACCCAGAGCCTAGAAATGGTTAAGAGTTCGCTGCTAGTAAGTGGTAGTGCAGCCGAGGTTCCGTATCACTGCTAATAATGGGTACTATTTGTTGAGTTCTAAGTGCCAGCTCCCAGCTCTAATTTTCCCCGAGACTCCGGACGTACTACATACATCCAGTTGCCTATTCCACAGTTCCACTCGAATGGCTAATAGGCTTTTCCAATGTAACTGTCGGACCCCATATTTCATCTTCCAACCCCAGAGCTGCTCCTTCCCGTGTCTTTGGGAGCCACTATCTCTTGCCTAGGTTACGGTCGTAGCATTTTCACTGGTATTCCCCGCACAGCAGCCCCAGGGATCCGCTCATGACAAATCAGATCACTTCGCTTCGGTTCTCAAATCCTCCAACAGCTTCCCATCTCACACTTAGTAAAAGCCAAAGTCCTTACTTTGACCAACAAGGCCCTGTACATTCTGAATTCCCTTAATCTCCTTGACCTCATTTCCTCATGTGTTACTCAGTCTCCAACTCCTTAATTCCTGTCCCAGTTACACAGGCCTCCTGGTGTGCATTTCTTCTATATATCTTTATGGCTTAGTCTCCCATTTCCTTCTCTGGCTACTCTATCTAAATTATCTTCTCTGGCTATCCCATCTAAAATTTTACTCCTCCACACACACTCATGTCCTTCTTTCCTGCTTTATTTTGTATATATTTTCTTTTGTTTATTGTCTCCCTACTAGAAGACAAGCCCCAGGAAGGCAGGGATTTTTGTCTATTTTCTTTTCTTTTCTTTTCGATGGAGTCTCCCTCTGCCGCCCAGGCTGGAATGCAGTAGTGCCGTCTCGGCTCACTGCAACCTCCGCCTCCCAGATTCAAGCGATTCTCCTGCCTCAGCCTCCTGAGTAGCTGGAATGACGGGCACACGCCACCACACCCAGCTAATTTTTGTATTTTTGGTAGAGACGGCATTTCACTATGTTAGCCAGGCTGGTCTCGAACTCCTCACCTCGTGATCCGCCTGCCTCAGCCTCCCAAAGGGCTGGGATTACAGGCATGAGCCACCGCACCCGGCCTTTTGTCTATTATCGCACCTGAATCTCCAGCACCTTGAAATAGAACCTGGACCCTCTAAGGTACATATACAATATTTGTTTAATGAATGAAGCTTTTAATATTACTAGCTTATTTCAACTTCATTTGTTCAAATACTTATGGAGGATTTACTATGAAGTAGATGATATTTTGAGCATGGAAATATAGTGGTGACCAAGACGGGGAAGCTCTAGTAGAGTATTTTTTATTGTAGTGGAGGGGAGTACAATAATAAAGTTAACAGTAGGCCAGGCACAGTGACTCACGCCTGTGATCCCAGCACTTTGGGAGGCCGAGGTGGGCAGATCACTTGAGTTCGAGAGTTCAAGACCAGCCTGACCAACATGGAGAAACCCCGTCTCTTCTTAAAATATAAAAAATTAGCTGGGCGTGGTGGCGTGTGCCTGTAATCCTAGTTACTTGGGAGGCTGAGGCAGGAGAATGGCTTGAACCTGGGAGGCGGAGGTTTCAGTGAGCCAAGATCCCGCCATTGCACTCCAGCCTGGGCAACAAGAGCAAAACTTTGTCTCAAAAAAAAGAAGTTAGGAACATTAGTCAGGGTAGTGTCAGGGGAAGCCTCTGAAAAAAATGACATTTGAGCTAAGGGTTGATTAATGAGAAGGGATAGCCATGCAAAGAGCTGGGCAAGAGTGTTCCAGGAAGAGAGAACAGCAGGTGCAAAGGCCCTGAGGCAGAAGAGAGCTTGATGTGTTAGAGGAACAGGAAAAAGTACAGCATGGCTGGAGCCCAGCAAACAAGGGAGGAAAGTAGTATCAGAGGAGGCCAAAGAGAAACAGACAATAATTATTCTTGCTTGAGATCACCACAGCTCATCAGTGTAATTTAGTCATTTATACTACAAGTATTTCCTTACTTCAACTACAAATATTGAGCACCAGCTCTCTGTCAGGTCTCAGGCCCCAGAGCTTCCAATACAGTAGGTGACTGATGTTTGGGCAGTGCTTTACAATTTTTTTTTTTTAAGACAGTTTCGCTCTGTTGCCCAGGCTGGAGTGCAGTGGCCCGGTCTCGGCTCACTGCAACCTCCACCGTCTGGGTTCAAGTGATTCTCCTGCCTCAGCCTCCTGAGTAGCTGGGATTACAGGTGGGTGCCACCACATCTGGGTAATTTTTGTATTTTTAGTAGAGACGGGGTTTCACCATATTGGTCAGGCTGGTCTCGAACTCCTGACCTTGTGGAGACCTGCCTCGGCCTCCCAAAGTGTTGGGATTACAGGCCTGAACCACTGTGCCCGGCCTACAATTTTTTTTACCTTTTTTTTTTTTGAGATGGAATCTCTGTCACACAGGCTGGAGTGCAGTGGCTCAATCTCGGCTCATTGCAACCTCCACCTCCCGGTTTCAAGCAATTTTCCTGCCTCAGCTTCCCGAGTAGCTGGGATTATAGGCACCCACCACCACATCTGGTTATTTTTTGTATTTTTTAGTAGAGATGGGGTTTCACCTTGTTGGCCAGGCTGGTCTTGAACTCCTGGCCTCAGGTGATCCACCCACCTGGGCCTCCCAAAGTGCCAGGATTACAGGCATGAGCCACGGCACCCAGCCTACAGTGTTTTTTAATTTTTTTTTTTTAAGACAGGGTCTCACTAGTGCAGTGGTTTGATCATAGCTCACTGTAACTTCAAATTCTTGCACTCAAGTGATCCTCCTGCCTCAGCCTCTTGAGTAGCTAGGACTACAGGTGCACACCACCATGCCCAGCTAGTACATTTTGTTTTGTTTTGTTTTGTAGAGACAGGGTTTCCCTATATTGCCCTGGGCTGTCTCAAACTCCTGAGCTCAAGCAGTCCTCCTGCCTCAGCCTCCCGAAGTGCTGAGATTCCTGATGCGAGCCAGTACACCCAGCCCAGGGCAGTGCTTTACAGTTTGCAAAGCACCTTTGACATACATTATAGCATTTAATCTTCGGGTGGTTCTGTGGGGGATTTCTTCATAAGTGATGATAAAGAAACAGACTAGAAAAGATAAAGGTTTTGTCAAGATCACACAGCTAGTTAGGTACAGAGCCCATGCTTGAACACTGGTCCTTAGACTGCAAATCTATGTCCTTTTGTCGACACCAGATGACCAGCCTAAAAGCCAGTAACTGCATATTACTTACTATCTTTTTATTTATGTATGTATTTATTTATTTTTAGGAACGGGGTCTCACTATGTTGGCCAGGGTGGTCGCAAACTACTTATTTATCTTGAAGAGTTCTAGTTACTCATACTTGCAGAGTGTAAGTTATTCATGGATAACCCCCAAGGGATAGGGAGCATTTTTGTTGAAGTCACAGAACCCACGAGGATATTTTTGAACACACGGAAGAAATCCTGGGAGTGGAGTATGTAAGTTGCTTTGCATATTATTAGAAAACAACCCCTCCTCCTCCCACCACTCTCAATCCAATTAGATGCTCAAAATAATGTCCATTTATTCTCCAATGAGTGCTGTCAGGGTTCATCCCTTGTACCCCGGAGGCAGACTCCTGAGCCACCCTGCTGAGGGTCTAAACAGCCCTCACTGTTGCCAGTTAGAATTTTGTCTTTGTGTGAGTGCTTCCAAGAATGCCCCAGGCCTGGACTCCTTGCTGGGACGTGGCAGTGCAGGTAATGCCTTGTATTTGTTGAGCTGGCTTTTTATTTCTTCCTTGTGGAAAATGAGAACCATTTTCTAACACATCCTACTGTGTATTGTTGCCATGGGTGATGAACGATCCCAGGGAAATGGCTTTGCTAAGGGACAGGAACTGGCTACAGTTCAGCATACATTTCAGTTGCTTAAATACTGACTCTGTGTGTGTGTGTGTGTGTGTGTGTGTGTGTGTGTGTGTATGCACGCACGTGTGCTTTCTTTTCTTTTTTTCTCTTTCTTTCTTTCTCTCTCTCTTTCTTTCTTTTTTTTTGAGATAGAGTCTCACTCTGTCACCCAGGCTGGAGTGCAATGGTGCAATCTCAGCTCACTGCAACCTCTGCCTCCCAGGTTCAAGTGATTCTCCAGCCTCAGCCTCCCAAGTAGCCAGGACTACAGGCGTGCACCACCAAGCCCAGCTAAGTTTTAAATTTTGATTAGAGACAGGGTTTCACCATGTTGGCCAGGCTGATCTTGAACTCCTCACCTCGTGTTATCTGCCCACTTTGGCCTCCCAAAGTGCTAGGATTACTGGTGTGAGCCACAGCACCTGTCCTGAAACTCTAGTTGTTCTGACTCTAGTATGTCTAATCTAGTGATAGACATAAAAGTATCTACCGAGTATGTAATATCAGAGAGTATGTTTTAACTGCTATTACGGAGATAATGACCAGGCTGGGCACAGTGACTCATGCCTGTAATCCCAGCACTTTGGGAGGCTGAGGCAGGAGGATTGCTTGACCCCAGGAGTTCAAGACCAGCCTGGGCAACATGGCAAGATCGTATCTCTACAAAATTAAAAAAATTAGCTGGGCATGGTGGTGTGTGACTTTGGTCCCAACTACTCAGGAGGCTGAGGTGAGAGGATCACTTGAGACTGCAGTGAGCTGTTGTACCACCGGACCACTGCCTGGGTGACACAGCAAGACCCTGTCTCAAAAAAAATTTTAAAAAAAGGCAGGCACAGTAGCTCACGCCTGTAATCCCAGCACTCTGAGAGGCCGAGGTGGGCGGATTACCTGAGGACTGGAGTTCAAGACCAGTCTGGCCAACATGGCAAAACCCCGTCTGTACTAAAAAAAATACAAAAATTAGCCAGGCGTGGTGGCGGGGATGCTTATAATCCCAGCTACTCAGGAGGCTGAGGCAGGAGAATTGTTTGAAGCTGGAAGACGGAGGTTGCAGTGAACCGAGATCGCACCACTGGACTCCAGCCTGGGCAACAAGAGCAAGACTCTGTCTCAAAAAAAAAAAAAAAAAAAATAGAGAGATGACAGCTGAGTGGGGTGGTGTGGATGAGGTGGGACAATGAATCTACCACGTGGGGATCAGAATGGTATCTGGGTTACCTCCTAATAGTCTTTTTACTTCTCATCCTAAGAACACATCTCAAACTGTTAGAGATGGCCACAGATTAGTTTTTACTTATAGGATGTAAAGAAGTATTGTTTGAATCAGAACCTGAGATTGGTCCAGAAAAGCAGGGGTGCTCTTGAGGAGAACTGTGGAAAAGCAAGCCCAGTAGGGGCCCAGGGGCACTTCTTTGCTGCAGTCCTAGTCTACTTCTCAGGTTGGGTAATTTTATTTTATTTTAATTAATTAATTAATTAATTATTTTGAGACAGAGTTTCACTCTTCTTGTCCAGGCTGCAGTGAAATGGTGCAATCTCAGTGCATTGCTTCCTGGGTTCAGTGATTCTCCTGCCTCAGCCTCCTCAGTAGCTGGGATTACAGGCACCCACTACCATGCCTGGCTATTTTTTATATTTTTAGTAGAGACGTGGTTTCACCATGTTGGCCAGGGTGGTCTTGAACTCCTTTTTTTTTTTTCTTTTTTTTTGTTTTGATTTTTTCTTCACACTGGTTAAAACAAGGTCTTGAACTCCTGACCTCAGGTGATCCACCTGCCTTGGCCTCCCAAAGTGCTGGTGAAGCAGGAGCGGCGGGGAACAAACCTCTGGAACACTGAACTGAGGAAGGAAGTGGCTTTTTATTTGGCCAGGAGCTGCGGGGGGGCTACAGCCTCATTTACTGAGCTCCCCAAGCTGCAGCTTCTCTCCCCTTCTATAGGCTTACAATGCTAAAGGGGAAACTGAGGCGGAACTATGTCATTGTCCATTTGATGGACGTCCGACCATACAGTCTTTGGGCTTCATTGATTTGTTAATTCATATGCAGCGTGAGTGGGGACCAGCAGGGAAGGGGCTTACAGAGACAAGACAAAACCAACAAGCTATTTGTTGACAGAGGTGTTTCCGGGAGGGAGCCTGGTCCGTGGAGACCTGGGCGTGTGAACCAGTGCCAGGCTCCAGCTGGCGGGGATAACATTCATTTGCAGCTCTTTCAAAGTTAACAGGTAGCAGAGACACTGGGAACTAAAAAGGGAGTCATTTCCCCAGCTCTTTGGTATCGTATTTTATTTTATTTTTTTCCTTCTTCACCCTCCTTCGATCTGGAATCTGCCCTCTCACTGGGATTACAGGCGTGAACTACCTCGCCCAGACTGCTGGATATATATATATTTTTTTGAGATGAAGTCTTGCTCTGTCTTCAGGCTGGAGTGCAGTGGCACAATCTTGACTCACTGCAACCTTGTGCCTCCTGAGTTCAAGCGATTCTCCTGCCTCAGCCTCCCAAGTAGCTGGGACTACTGGGCATGCCACCATGCCCAGCTAATTTTTTTGTATTTTTAGAGATGGGGTTTCACCATGTTGGCCAGGAGGGTCTCGATCTCTTGACCTCGTGGTCTGCCCATCTCAGCCTCCCAAAGTGTTGGATTACAGGTATGAGCCACCGTGCCCAGCCTGGATAATTTTATAGTATCTTTATTTTGTTTAGTTTAGTTTTGTTTTTTTTTGAGACAGAGTCTCACTCTGTCACACAGGCTGGAGTGCAATGGCTCAATCTCGGCTCACTGCAACTTCCACCTCCTGGGTTCAAGTGATTCCTCTGCCACAGCCTCCTGAGTAGCTGAGATTACAGGTACTAGCCACCACATCTGGCTAATTTTCGTATTTTTAGTAGAGATGGGTTTCACCATGTTGGTCAGGCTGGTCTTGAACTCCTGACCTCAAGTGATCCACCCACCTTGGCCTCCCAAAGTAATGAGATTACAGATGTGAGCCACCACATCCAGCCTCTTCTTCTTTTTTTTTTTTGACATGGGAGTCTTGCTTTGTAACCCAGGCTGGAGTGCAGTAGTGCAATCTTGGCTTACTGCAACCTCCGCCTCCTAGGTTCAAGTGATTCTGTCTCAGCCACCTGAGTAGGTGGGATTACAGATGTGCACCACCATGTCTGGCTAATTTTTAAATTTTGGGTAGAGACAGCATTTCACTATGTTGGCCAAGCTGGTCTCGAACTCCTGACCTCAAGTGATCTGCCTGTCTTAGCCTCCCAAAGTCCTGGGATTACAAGTATGAGCCTCTGTGCCTGGCCCAATTTTATGGTATCTTTAGGGCTACAGGGAAGTACTGTCTTCAGGGGATGCCAGATTTTAATTTATAGATTTTCTAAGGACAGATTGAGGGCATAGGGGAGTTAGTTGATCATAGACTGGGATTTACAGAGGATTTTGAGAAGGAGAGGAAGGAGGAGTATTGGGTTAGAGTCAAGTAATGCTTTCCAGCCTTTTCTCCCTTATCGTCCACATAGAAAATGAGCATATATGTAGAGCATGTTAGACTAAACAGATAAGGTTGCTCCTCCTTATCACTGCAGTGACAGTTTGGGGATTCCAGCCACTCTGTGCCCCACTGGGCCACCCTTGGAGCTCGAGGGATGTATGTCCAGAGCCATGTCGGGAAGAGAGTCCATGTGCAACAGATAGCCATTATATCTTGAACCCTGACTGAGTATTAACCACAATTCTCTGAGAATTGAGCAGTTAAGGCTGTGTGGTACTTAGCTTGACATCTGTTGCTCCATTCTGCACGCATGACTTATGTGATCTTAGGTAAATCTTAACATTTGTGAGGCTGCTTCTCCAACTCTAAAATGAGGAGATGACACCCACCTCAAATGGTTGTTGTGAAGATGATCTAATATAATCTTCATAAACTACTTAGCACACTGCTTAGCACATAGTAAATGGTAGCTTACTATGTAGTTTATTCCAAAAGCTATATTTTTCTGATAATTTAACATACTGATGTTAAGTTCTAGTTCCCATCTTGGTGAATACTATCAGCTAAATCTCACTCTTTGGCTGGACACAGTGGCTCACACCTATAATCCCAGCACTTTGAGAGGCTGAGATGGGAGGATCATTTGAGCCCAAGAGTTTGAGACTAGCCTGGGTAGCTTGACAAAACCCCATCTCTATAAAAAATAAAAAAATTAGCTGGGCATAGTGGTGCACGTCTGTAGTCCCAGCTACTCGGGAGGTTGAGCCGGGAAGATCACTTGTGCCTGGGAGGTTGAGGCTGCAGTGAGCCATGATTGTGCAACTGCAGTCCAACCTGGGTGACAGAGCAAGAACCTGTCTCTTTAAATAAATAAGTCCCATTTTTCTCTATAATTTCTAGAACCAGTTTCAATCAATAGTTTGTGCATTTGATTACAGATCAGGGGAATTCAGTTCAGTTTAATGCATCCAAGAAGATGTAGACTGGCCGAAGATGATCCGACCACACTCTAACACCTGTAGAGTGTTGCCAAGCAACCTGCATAGACCTTGAACTTGTAAATAGTTTGAGTCACATCAAATCAACAGGTTTTATTTGAGGCCTACAATGTGCCATGCACTCAACTGTACCCCTTTCTTTTTCTTTTTCTTTTCTTTTGAGAAGTAATTTCACTCTTGTCACCTGGGCTGGAGTGCAATGCTGCAATCTTGGCTTGCTGCAACCTCTGCCTCCCTGCAACCTCTGCCTCCCAGGTTCAAGCAATTCTCCTGCCTCAGTCTCCCAAGTAGCTGGGATTACAGGCATGCGCCACTACACATGACTAATTTTTGTATTTTTAATAGAGGTGAGGTTTCACCATGTTTGTCAGTCTGGTCTCAAACTCCTGACCTCAGGTAATCTGCCCTCCTTGGCCTCCCAAAGTGCTGGGATTACAAGCATGAGCCACTGCACCTGGCCTATACTCCTTTCTTGCCTGCAGTACTTCAGTGGCTTCCTGTTGCTTATAGGACAAAGTTCAAATGTCACGTGGTGTAAGAGGCCCAGTATATCCTGACTACTTCCTTTTCCACCCACGTCCGATATTCTCTCAAGCACCCAGTCCCAGTGAATGAACTTTAGCACTATGGTTGCTTCTCTGACTGGGGCATCCTTTCACACCACTTCACCTTTATTCATTCTATTCCCATTGTCTTTATTTACTTATTTATTTATTGAGATGGTGTTTTTTTTTGTTCTTTCACCTAGGCTGGAGTGAAGTAGTGTCATTTTGGCTCACTGTAACCTCCACCCGCCCCCTCCCCCCCGACCCAGGTTCAAGCCATTCTCCTGCCTCAGCCTCCTGACGTTGCCTTTAATGTCCTTCTACCATCTCCTGCTGTCCATTTGACAAACTCGTTCAACTTTCACCCCAAGTTTCAGCTACAGCATTAATTATGCAGAAAAGATTTAACATAGGCTGGGCACGGTGACTCATGCCTGTAATCCCTGTACTTTGGGAGGCCGAGGTGAGCAGATCACAAGGTCAAGAGATTGAGACTATCCTAACCAACATGGTGAAACCTCTTCTCTACTAAAAATACAAAAATTAGCTGGGTGTGGTGGTGCACACCTGTAATCCCAGCTACTTGGGAGGCTGAGGCAGGAGACTTGATTGAACCTGGGAGGTGGAGGTTGTAGTGAGCCGAGATCATGCCACTGCACTCCAGCCTGATGATAGAGCAAGACTCTGTATTAAAAAAAAAGAGTTAACATAGCAGGTCTGAGGCTATATTAGACCTTTGAAAGTTCTGCTCTCAAGTTTGGCTTTTGGCTGGAAACTTGGATTTCAGAAGTGTTTCCAAATTCCTTATAAAAGTGACTCACTGAGTGTAAACTGTTGATGCAAACAATATAGTTTGTGCTGAGCATCTACTTTCCTCCTGGGAGTGTGAAATTTTGGAATGCACTAGGCAGGGGTCGGGGTAACTGACCCCTGATAAAGTCCTGGATTCCTAGACTCAGGCAAGCCTCCCTGGTAGATACCACTTCACAAATGTCACAATTAGATGCTGGAGGAATTAAGTGACTCCACTGGGACGGTACTCATGAAACTTGTGCCCAATTCCCTTTGGGCTTCATCCCATGTGCTGATTTTGCTTTGTATCCTTTGGATGTAATAAATCATAGTGTAAGTGCTGTAGTTTGAGAAGCATTGGTTGGTTTTTTTTCCTTGTGGTTTTTAGCTTGAATCTCTATTGGCTGTGTTTCCTTTAACTGGAAGTTATATCTAAACACTTGGTGTTTTTAAGTTAAACATTTTGGCAAGAATACGTCTTTGGAGATGTTGCGTGATTCATGTTGCGTAGCTTCTGAAGAGCATAATAACATCATATATAATTAATTCCCCAAGTGAAGCTAAATTGACCACTGGATTAGGATAACGGTAGTTTAAACCTTCCATTATGTAAATAAGTTTCCTCCCTTTTGATTAGAAAGTATCTTTGTGCTTTTTTTATTTTTATTTTTTGAGATGGAGTCTCACTCTGTTGCCCAGGCTAGAGTGCAGTCTTACTGCGTCACCCAGGTTGGAGTGCTGTGGCGTGATCACAGCTCACTGTAACCTCTGCCTTCTGGGTTCAAGTGATTCTCCTGCCTCAGCCTCCCAAGTAGCTGGGATTACAGGCATGCACCACCAAGCCCGTCTAATTTTTGTATTTTTAGTAGAGTCATGTTGGTCAGGCTGGTCTCAAACTTTTGACCTCAGCTGATCTACCCACCTTCCCAAAGTGCTGGGATTATAGGTATGAACCACTGTGCCCAGCCTTTTTTTTTCTTCCCCGATACAAGGTGTTATATGTAAATTTATGGTGCTGCAAAAGAAGTAGCACTGGAATATAAATTTAATTTTTCTCAGCAAGTCAATTTTACTTTCTGCAGAAAGGGTGCTCCTGTTAGCCATCTCGCCATGAGAGGACACTGAACGAAGAAGCCAGGGCCATTTATATCTAATGCAGCTGCCCTACTGCTGTATCCTGGTTCCGTCTGCTGGAACTGGACTTCACAGTCTAGGCTGCACCCAGTTGGCTAACAACTTAAAACTTTCATAAAGAGGTAAAGGCAGAGGAGAACAAAGGAAAAGAGGAAGTAACTTGAAGAATGCTTAGAGAGGCAAAACTACTTCCAAATAAAGAAGAGGAATAAGCTATAATCTAAGACTTGCCTGGGCTTATCCAGGCATGTCAGGGCAAATATCTAGGTTAAAGTGTAAGAACTAAGAACTGGATACACTTATTTCTTCATTATGACTAACAGCTACTTTAAGGTTATTAGCAAAAGCTTTAAAATAAATTAACCTTTGAAGAAACTATTATTTATTCATAATTAACTAAGAGGAAAGCTTTGAAGAGGAACCTTTTGTTTATTCTTCTTTCTTTTTTCTTTTGAGACGGAGTTTCGCTCTTGTTACCCAGGCTGGAGTGCAATGGCGCGATCTCGGCTCACCGCAACCTCTGCCTCCTGGGTTCAGGCAATTCTCCTGCCTCAGCCTCCTGAGTAGCTGGGATTACGGGTGCCTGCCACCACACCTGGCTAATTTTCATATTTTTGATAGAGATGACGTTTCTTCATGTTGGCCAGGCTGCTCACAAACTCCTGGCCTCAAGTGATCCACCCAGCCTCCCAAAGTGCTGGGATTATAGGTGTGAGTCACTGCACCTGGCCCTGAAGTCAGTTTTGAAATCAGTAAGACTCCATGACCCATTGAATCTGTGGGGGAGAGGGGCTTTGTGGTGGTAGCCTAGGAGGCTTGAGGGAAAGAGTGGATAGTAATGCCATTAGAGAAACAAATACTGTGTTAAATATACAGATTTCAAGGGGAAGATAATAAATTTGGTTGTGAATATTCTGAGTTTTAACTCTGGGATATACGGGTAGAAAAGTCAAGTAGGCAATTGAGATATGCTGCTAGGAATTAGGACAGGAAAAACAGATTTGGATGCCAGTCACCAGGATATAGAAAATCTCCCTAAATGGGGCACTGGGAATCCCAGACCTGCAGTGATTGGCCTGAAATCACTGTGACCACCTAGCTTGAACCCTTAGTCATTTCCTGATGTTTTGGAAAATAAGTGTGATTAGCTTCAGGAGGTTGGAGGACATGAGTGAAGTGACAGTTGTCTGTTTGCTGCTTTTGTCTCTTGGGCTTTTGGGTTGCCCTATGGAAAAAAAAAAAAAAAGATAGGATATTGATAAATTTAGAGAACATGTGATGTGAACGCTTAGGTCTGAAGAATGCTTTGTTTATTATGAGAGGGGAGACCCCCCTTTGCCTCCTTCAATTTCACCTCCTTCCTCCCCCACTTCCAGATGGGAAGGAGGGTGAAGAAGGAAAAAAAAAATGAAATAAAATACCAAAGAGCTGGGAAATGACTCCCTTTTTAGTTCCCAGCACCTCTGCTATCTGTTAGCTTTTTTTTTTCCTCTACTTTTTTTTTTATTGCATTTTAGGTTATGGGGTACATGTGAAGAACATGCAAGATTGTTGCATAGGTACACACATGGCAGTGTGATTTGCTGCCTTCCTCCCCATCACCTATATCTGACATTTCTCCCCATGTTCTCTCTCCCCAACTCCCCACCCCCCACTGTCCCTCCCCTATTTCCCCCATACAGACCCCAGTGTGTGATGCTCCCCTTCCTGTGTCCATGTGTTCTCATTGTTCAACACCCACCTATGAGTGAGAACATGTGGTGTTTGATTTTCTGTTCTTGTGTCAGTTTGCTGAGAATGATGGTTTCCAGGTTCTCCATGTCCCTACAAAGGACACAAACTCATCATTTTTGATGGCTGCATAGTATTCCATGGTGTATATGTGCCACATTTTCCCTGTCCAGTCTATCATCGATGGGTATTTGGGTTGGTTCCAGGTCTTTGCTATTGTAAACAGTGCTGCAATGAACATTCATGTGCATGTGTCGTTATAGTAGAACGATTTATAATCCTTTGGATATATACCCAGTAGTGGGATTGCTGGGTCAAATGGAATTTCTATTTCTAGGTCCTTGAGGAATCACCACACTGTCTTCCACAATTTTTGAACTAATTTACACTCCCACCGACAGTGTTAAAGTGTTCCTATTTCTCCACATCCTCTCCAGCATCTGTTTTCTCCAGATTTTTTAATGATCGCCATTCTAACTGTCATGAGGTAGTATCTCAATGTAGTTTTGAGTTGCATTTCTCTAATGACCAGTGATGATGAGCATTTTTTCATATGTTTGTTGGCCTCATGTATGTCTTCTTTTGTAAAGTGTCTGTTCATGTCCTTTGCCCACTTTTGAATGGGCTTGTTTGATTTTTTCTTGTAAATCCATTTTAGTTCTTTGTAGATTCTGGATATCAGCACTTTGTGAGATGGGTAGATTGCAAAAATTTTTTCCCATTCTGTTGGTTGCTGATTCACTCTAATGACTGTTTCTTTTGCTGTGCAGAAGCTGTGGAGTTTGATTAGGTCCCATTTGTCTATTTTGGCTTTTGTTGCCCATGCTTTTGGTGTTTTGGTCATGAAGTCCTTGCCTACGCCTATGTCCTGAATGGTTTTGCCTAGATTTTCTTCTAGGGTTTTTATGGTGTCAGGTCTTATGTTTAAGTCTTTAATCCATCTGGAGTTAATTTTAGTGTAAGGTGTTAGGAAGGGGTCCAGTTTCTGCTTTCCGCACATGGCTAACCAGTTTTCCCAACACCATTTATTAAACAGGGACTCCTTTCCCCATTGATTGTTTTTTTCAGGTTTGTCAAAGATCGGAAGTTTGTAGATGTGTGGTGTTGCCTCTGAGGCCTCTCTTCTGTTCCATTGGTCTATATCTCTGTTTTGGTACCAGTACCATGCTGTTTTGATTCCTGTAGCCTTGTAGTATAGTTTGAAGTCCTTTTTCTTTTTTTGCTTAGAATTGACTTGGCTATGTGGGCTCTCTTTTGGTTCCATATGAAGTTTAAGGTGGTTTTTTCCAGTTCTGTGAAGAAGGTCATTGGTAGCTTGATGGGAATAGCATTGAATCTGTAAATTACTTTGGGCATTATGGCCATTTTCACGATATGGATTCTTCCTAACCATGAGCATGGAATGTTTCTCCATCTGTTTGTGTCCTCTCTTATTTCATTGAGCAGTGGTTTGTAGTTCTCCTTGAAGAGGTCCTTTACATCCTTTGGTAGTTGTATTCCCAGGTATTTTATTCTCTTTGTAGCAATTGTGAATGGCAGTTCATTCTTGATGTGGCTCTCTTTAAGTCTGTTATTGGTGTATAGGAATGCTTGTGATTTTTGCACATTGATTTTGTATCCTGAGACTTTGCTGAAGTTGCTTATCAGTTTCAGGAGATTTTGGGCTGAAACGATGGGGTCTTGTAGATATACAATCATGTCGTCAGCAAATAGAGACAATTTGACTTCCTCCTTTCCTATTTGAATACCCTTTATTTCTTTTTCTTGCCTGATTGCTCTGGCTAGAACTTCCAATACTATATTGAATAGGAATGGTGAGAGAGGGCATCCTTGTCTAGTGCCAGATTTCAAAGGGAATGCTTCCAGTTTTTGCCCATTTAGTATAATATTGGCTGTTGGTTTGTCGTAAATAGCTTTTATTATTTTGAGATACGTTCCATCAATATCTAGTTTATTGAGGGTTTTTAGCATAAAGCGCTGTTGAATTTTGTCAAAGGCTTTCTCTGCATCAATTGAGATAATCATGTGTTCTTTGTCTTTGGTTCTGTTTATGTGGTGAATTATGTTTCTAGACTTGTGTATGTTGAACCAGCCTTGCATCCCCGGGATGAATCCTACTTGATCATGGTGGATAAGCTTTTAGATGTACTGTTGCAATCGTTTTTCCAGTATTTTATTGAAGATTTTTGCATCTATGTTCATCATAGATATTGGCCTGAAGTTTTCTTTTCTTGTTGAGTCTCTGCTGGGTTTTGGTATCAGGATGATATTGGTCTCATAAAATGATTTGGGAAGGATTCCCTCTTTTTGGATTGTTTGGAATAGTTTGAGAAGGAATGGTACCAGCTCCTCTTTGTACGTCTGGTAGAATTCGGCTGTGAACTCATCTGGACCTGGGCTTTTTTTGGGTGGTAGGCTCTTAATTGCTGCCTCAACTTCAGACCTTGTTATTGGCCTATTCAGGGTTTCGGCTTCTTCCTGGTTTAGGCTTGGGAGGATGCAAGTGTCCAGGAATTTATCCATTTCTTCCAGGTTTACTAGTTTATGTGCATAGAGATGTTTGTAATAATCTCTGATGATGGTTTGTATTTCTGTGGAATCTGTGGTGATATCCCCTTTATCGTTTTTTATTGCATCTATTTGATTCTTCTCTCTTTTCTTTTTTATTAATCTGGCTAGTGGTCTGTCTATTTTGTTGATCTTTTTGAAAAGCCAGCTCCTATATTTATTGATTTTTTGAAGAGTTTTTTTGTGTCTCTGTCTCCTTCAGTTCTGCTCTGATCTTAGTTATTTCTTTTCTTTTCTTTTTTTTTTTGAGACAGAGTTTCACTCTTGTTGCCCAGGCTGGAGTGCACTGGTGCGATCTTGGCTCACCGCAATCTCTGCCTCCTGGGTTCAAGCAATTCTCCTGCCTCAGCCTCCTGAGTAGCTGGGACTACAGGCGTGCGCTACCATGCCCAGCTAATTTTTGTATTTTTTAGTAGAGACAGGGTTTCACCTTGTTGACCAGGATGGTCTTGATCTCTTGACCTCGTGATCCACCCGCCTCGGCCTCCCAGAGTGCTGAGATTATAGGCGTGAGCCACCGCGCCCGGCCGATCTTAGTTATTTCTTGTCTTCTGCTAGGTTTTGAGTTTTTTTGGTCTTGCTCCTCGAGCTCATTCAATTTTGATGATAGGCTGTCGATTTTAGATCTTTCCTTGCTTTTCATGTGGGCATTTATTGCTATATATTTTCCTCTAGACACTGCTTTAAATGTGTCCCAGAGATTCTGGTATGTTGTGTCTTTGTTCTCATTGGTTTTGAAGAACATCTTTCTTTCTGCCTTCATTTCATTGTTTATCCAGTCAACATTCAAGAGCCAGTTGTTCAGTTTCCATGAAGCTATGTGATTCTGACTTAGTTTCTCAATTCTGAGTTCTAACTTGATTGCACTGTGGTCTGAGAGACTGTTTGTTATGATTTCCGTTCTTTTGCATTTGCTGAGGAGTGATTTACTACCTACTACGTGGTCATTTTTAGAGTAGGTGTGATGTGGTGCTGAGAAGAATGTATATTCTGTGGAATTGGGGTGGAGAGTTCTGTAAATGTCTATTAGGTTTGCTTGGTCTAGGTCTGAGTTCAAGTCCTGGATATCCTTGTTAATTTTGTGTCTTGTTGATCTGTCTAATATTGACAATGGGGTGTTAAAGTCTCCCACTATTATTGTGTGGGAGTCTAAGTCTCTTGGTAAGTCATTAAGAACTTGCTTTATGTATCTGGGTGCTCCTTTGGGTGCGTATATATTTAGGATCGTTAGCTCTTCTTGTTGCATTGATCCTTTTACCACGATGTAATATCCTTCTTTGTCTCTTTTGATCTTTGTTGGTTTAAAATCTATTTTATCTGAAATGAGAATTGCAATTCCTACTTATTTTTGCTCTCCATTTGCTTGGTAAATCTTCCTCCATCCCTTTATTTTGAGCCTTTGTGTATCCTTGCATGTGAGATGGGTTTCCTGGATACAGCACACCGATGGGTTTTGGCTTTTTATCCAATTTGCCAGTCTGTGTCTTTTGATTGGGGTATTTAGCCCATTTACATTTAGGGTTAATATTGTTATGTGTGGGGCTGGGTGCGGTGGCTCATGCCTGTAATCCCAGCACTTTGGGAGGCCGAGGCGGGTGGATCACGAGGTCAAGAGATCAAGACCATCCTGGTCAACATGGTGAAACCCCATCTCTACTAAAAATACAAAAAATTAGCTGGGCATGGTGGTGCGAGCCTGTAATCCCAGTTACTCAGGAGGCTGAGGCAGGAGAATTGCCTGAACCAGGAGGCGGAGGTTGCGGTGAGCTGAGATTGCACCATTGCACTCCAGCCTGGGAAACAAGAGCGAAACTCTGTCTCAAAAAAAAAAGCATTTTAGACAGTAGGAATGGCCCAAGCAAAGCAAGGAAGCATCAGAGAATAAAGTGGGGGATGATGAATAGAGCCTGGGATGAAGTAGCTGGAGAAGAATCTAGAAAGTAGGTTGGGGTTAATGTGTGTTAATCCCTATTCTCTTACGGGCAGTGGGAAACCATTGAAGGTTTTCTGGCGGGGCAGTGGTGTGATCAGACCTGTGTTCTTTCCTCCAACCAGAAGAGCAGCAGAAGCAAAGACAAGAACCAGTGCTGCCCCATCTGTAACATGACCTTTTCCTCCCCTGTCGTGGCCCAGTCGCACTACCTGGGGAAGACCCATGCAAAGAACTTAAAGCTGAAGCAGCAATCCACTAAGATGGAAGGTACTGGTTGGCACCATCGCCAGGGGCTCACAGAAATGCTCACTGGGGCCACAGACTTGAAGAGGTTAAATTGCTTTTGAGAGCCCGTAAAAATCTCCAGGTAGGCCAGGCGCAGTGGCTCACGCCTGTAATCCTAGCACTTTGGGAGGCCGAGGTGGGCAGATCACCTGAGGTCAGGAGTTCAAGACCATCCTGACCAACATGGTGAAACCTCGTCTCTACTAAAAATACAAAAAATTAGCTGGGCATGGTGGTGTGCGCCTGTAATCCTAGCTACTGGGGAGGCTGAGGCAGGAGGATCGCTTGAACCCAGGAGGTGGGAGTTGCAGTGAGCTGAGATCGTGCCATTGCATTCCAGCTTGGGCAACAAGAGCAAAACTTTGTCTCAAAAACAAAAAAAAAACAAAACAAAAAAGACTCCAAGTAGACCCAGCTTCATTGAAATGCAGCCTCAGAACTGTGCTCACCTAGCCTCCCTTTCTTTGGTTACATGTTTTTCTCTATAGCCTGAGCTTTTGTCCTGCCAATTATAACTCAGGATTGCCAGAGTCCTCCAGGCCACACATACCATGAGAGCATTCTATCTCCTACCTCTCCCACTTAGATTTTTCCATCCCAGCATCCCCCTGCCCTTATTACTGCATGTTCCAAGTTGAAAGCTGAATTCTCGTCTTTTTCACATGCTCAGGTTATGGCCTACTCACTTTAATCCTCAAAAGCTGCCTGTTCTCCTCAAGACAGGGACTTGCCTTTCAAAGCTGAATACTTCACTGCTGCTACTACTGCCCAGCAATCTGTAGCTGCCATGAATTCATTCCTAGTACAGGGACTTCTGAAACAGCCCTCTTTAACTTGTCACTACTAGGGCTCAGCCCTCACTTTCATCTCATTAACTCCTGACTTTCTGGGGTATTAACCTCTGTTAACTGCAATTAATTAGTCAAGAGTGTAAGTTCTTTGATGTTCATTTCATTGTTTTCTTAGTAACTTTTGCTTCTCTATTTTGGAGCAAGAAGTAGACTACACTATTAGTAATGCTGTTATCCTTTTTTTGTTTACTGACAACAGTGTTTTGGAAGGCTTTGAAGGTAGAGTGGAAAAAAATCATAATTTTTTTTTTTTAATAGAGATGTCTTCTCACTATGTTGCTCAGGCTGGTCTTGAACTCCTGGCCTTAAGTGATCCTCCCATCTTGGCCTCCCAAAGTGCTGGGATTACAGACATGAGCCACACGTGACCACTCATAATTATACATCTATATCACACCTACATCTAATTATCAATGGTATGAAACAGCAGAATGCAGACTCTGAAGTCACAGAGTCCCAGGTTTAAAGCCTGGCACTGTTACTTATTGTTTGTATGACTTTTTTTGTGTCTGAATTGCCTAACCTATAAAATGATAATAATACCATCTACTTCATCGGTTGTGAGGATATGATAATGTGTATTAAAAACATAGGACATCCCTGGTAGTCTAGTGGTTAGGAAAAAAGAAAAAATAGGACATAGGCTGGGCATGGTGGCTGATGCCTGTAATCTCAGAACTTTGAGAGGCCGAGGTGGGCGGATCACTTGAGGACAGAAGTTCAAGACCAGCCTGGCCAACACAGTGAAACCCTGTCTCTACTAAAACTATGAAGATTAGCTGAGTGTGGTGGCTCGAGCCTATAGTCTCAGCTACTCGGGAGGCTGAGACAGATCACGCCACTGCACTCCAGCTTGGGTGACACAGCAAGAGCCTGTCTCAAAAAAAAAAATTTTTATAAGGTCACAGACTAATCTTTCCACAAATGGGAAAATTGTCTGCGTTATGCCTCATCCCTAAAACTTCATACTCAAGAGATTATTTTCCGTATTCACTTTCAGCTTTTGCCACATACCGATTTGTTTTTATACAGTTGTGATCATAATTTCATGTACCGTTTATATCCTGCTTTTACTTTTCATTTAATTTTACAGTGTAAGCACATTTTCATCTTATTACACGAGTTTATAACTATGTTTCTGAAATTAAACATTTTTTAATGTAAAAGCAATACAAGCATATGGTAGGAGATCTGGAAAATACAGATAAATGGAAAGAAAAGTTACCCATAATTTTACCATTCACAGATAATCACTGTTAACATTTTGGAGTACTGTTTCTCCTATGATCTTTTGTTATGTGTATGTGTGTATATTTGTTTTATGCATAGGTTAACTCCGTGTATATGTGCATACAAACATAAACTACTTTAAATAACCTTAATATTTTTATGAAAACAATGCATACTCATTATGAATAATTCGAATTTAAACAATTGCAGGCTGGGCACGGTGGCTCACGCCTATAGTCCCAGCACTTTGGGAGGCTGAGGTGGGCGGATCACAAGGTCAGGGGTTCAAGACCAGCCTGGCCAACATAGTGAAACCCCGTCTCTACTAAAAATACAAAAATTAGCCGGGCATGGTGGCATGAGGCTGTAGTCTCAGCTACTCAGGAGGCTGAGGCAAGAGAATAGCTTGAACCTGGGAGGTGGAGGTTGCAATGAGCCAAGGTTACGCCATTGCACTCCAGCCTGGGCAACAAGAATGAAACTCCATCTCAAAAAGAAAGGGGGGCTGGGTGCGGTGTTTCACGCCTGTAATCCCAGCACTTTGGGAGGCCACGGTGGGCAGATCACCTGAGGTCAGGACTTCAAGACCAGCCTGACCAACATGGAGAATCCCTGTCTCTACTGAAAATACAAAATTAGCCAGCCGTGGTGGTGCATGCCTGTAATCCCAGCTACTCAGGAGGCTGAGGCAGGAGAGTCACTTGAACCCGGGAGGCAGAGGTTGCAGGGAGGCAAGGGTTATAGTGAGCTGAGATCACGCCATTGCACTCCAGTCTGGGCAACAAGAGTGAAACACCATCTCAAAAAAAAAAAAAAAAAAAAAAAAAGGAAAAGTTGGAAAATAGTGAAACTCACTCTACTCTCTATGCTTTTGATCTTCTTTTCCATGCAATCACCTGTGTGTTTTTTTGTTGTTGTTGTATAAAATTGAGGACATAGGCTGGGCACGGTGGCTCATGCCTGTAATTCCAGCACTTTGGGAGGCCAAGGCGGGTGGATCACTTGAGGCCAGGAGTTCCAGACCAGCCTGGCCAACATAGTGAAACCTGGTCTCTACTAAAAAATATAAAAATTAGCTGGGCGTAGTGGTGCGCACCTATAGTCCTAGGTACTTGGGAGGCTGAGGCAGGAGAATCACTTGAACCCAGGAGGTGGAGGTTGAAGTGAGCCAAGATCGCACCACTGCACTCCAGCCTGGTGACAGAGTGAGACTCTGTCTCAAACAAAAAAAAAAATTGAGGATATAAGAAGCAGATTGATATGTAACTTGAGTTTTGTTGTTGTTGTTGTTTTTGGGATGGAGTCTTGCTTTTTTTGCCCAGGCTCGAGTGTAATGGCATGATCTCAGCTCACTGCAACCTCTGCCTCCCGGGTTCAAGTGATTCTCCTGCCTCAGCTTCCCGAGAAGCTGTGATTACAGGCATTCGCCATCACACCCCACTAATTTTGTATTTTTTTAGTAGAGACCAGGCTTTACCATGTTGGCCAGGCTGGTCTCAAACTCCTGACCTCAGATAATCTGTCCTCCTCAATTTTCCAAAGTGCTGGGATTCCAGGCACGAGCCACCACACCTGGCCCGTAATATGCTTTTTTCACACTTAACACCACAAACAGAATATTTTCTCATATTATAAAATATTCTACAACATGTACATTACTTTTTTAATGACTTGCTGAAACAAAATCAACACGCAGAGAAATTGAGATTTCCTATACTGGAAAACCATTGTGGGAAAGGCCAGCAAATTTCTTCTGGCTTGCCCAAACTCCTCAAAACTTCCCCAGTTGAAGTGGTATGGATATGGAAGAGCATCTGAGCTGCCTCATCTGAGAGTCCTGCTGAGTCCCATCCCTCCTCCACCACTGGTGGGGGCTTCTGGGCCCCACACTGTTTTTTTTTTTTGAGATGGAGCCTCGTCTGTCACCAGGCTGGAGTGCAGTCGTGCGATCTCAGCTCACCGCAACCTCCTCCTCTTGGGTTCAAGCGATTCTTCTGCCTCAGCTTCCCAAGTAGCTGGGACTAAAGGTGCATGCTATGTATTTTTAGTAGAGATGGGGTTTCACTATGTTGGCCAGGCTGGTCTCAAATTCTTGACCTCGTGATCTGCCTGCCTCGGCCTCCCAAAGTGCTGGGATTACAGGCATGAGCCACTGCGCCTAGCCTGGGCCCCATATTTTTAAAGCGATAATTGCTAGGTTGACACCATTCCAGCCACACGGACTTGTTAGTGAGTCGTGGCATCCACTTTATGAGGCAGCAGCGCAGCCCACAGTCAGCATCAAGACGTAGCTTGATGCACAAGAGGCTCACATGTATGCCCACACCAGGCTCTAATTAACTGAATTCATTGACCAGAATCAGGGATATTTTCTGAAGGTGAAAATATGAGGTATAGCCTTTAGGTCTTCTTGCCACACTCTGGCAGCCTAGCATAGCAAAGAGAGCATAGGCTTTAGGCTCACAGACCTGGCTTCACTCACTAACTGGGTCACCTTGGGCAAATCACTTCACTCATCTGAGCCTCGGTTTTTCTGAATAATGTGGCAAAGTGATACCTATCTCATTGGGGTAGTTCTGAGGACCAAAGGAGAAAATACATCTACAAAATACCTAACTAAATGTTAACGGTCCTCTTTTCTCCCTACTCAGCCTAACCCAGGATGGAGTGCAGTTGGCGTGATCTTCACTGACTGCAACATCCGTCTCCCAGATTCAGATGATTCTACCTCAGCCTCCTGAGTAGCTGAGACTACAGGCACATGCCACCACACCTGGCTAATTTTTGTATTTTTAGTAGAGATGGGGTTTCACCACGTTCACCAGGCTGGTCTCAAACTCCTGACCTTGGGTGATCCGCCCCCCTCAGCCTCACAGAGTGCTGGGATTACAGGCGTGAGCCACCATGCCCCACCAGTCTTCCTAATTTTTTAACATTTAACTTTAAATATTTTGTAACTCATCAGGATTTTTTTATAAAATCACTAACATAACACTTAGGGGAAAAATTAAAATGTAGGGACCATTTCTAATACATCAGGGTAATTTAAAAAGACCTGGAAGAAATTCAGTCTTCATGAATATTATACTGTTAAGAGAGGAAAAAAGGCGGGGCATGGTGGCTCACACCTGTAATTCCAGCACTTTGTGAGGCCAAGGTGGGTGGATCACGTGGTCAGGAGTTCGAGACCAGCATGACCCACGTGGCGAAACCTTGTCTCTACTGAAAATACAATAATTAGCCGGGCGTGGTGGCACGTGCCTGTAATCCCAGCTACTTCGGAGGCTGAGGCAGGAGAATCGCTTGAACCCAGGAGGCAGAGGTTGCAGTGAGCTAAGATCATGCCACTGCTCTCCAGCCTGGGAGACCAAGAGAGACTCTGTCAAAAAAAAAAAAAAAATTCAGACCAGGCGCAGTGGTTCACGCCTGTAATTCCAGCACTTTGGGAGGCCGAGGCGGGTGGATCATGAGGTCAAGAGATCGAGACCATCCTGGTCAACATGGTGAAACCCCGTCTCTACAAAAAATACAAAAAATTAGCTGGGCATGGTGGTGCGTGCCTGTAATCCCAGCTACTCGGGAGGCTGAGGCAGGAGAATTGCCTGAACCCAGGAGGCGGAGGTTGCGGTGAGCCGAGATCGCGCCATTGCACTCCAGCCTGGGTAACAAGAGCGAAACTCTGTCTCAAAAAAAAAAAAATTCACCTTGATGATAGTTTTGCTTACATGTGTTCTCGTTTGCTATGAATTCATTGGGAGAAAATACTTACTGCCTTTTTACTGTACATTCCAATTGTATTCATAAAACATTTCAAAATCTATGTGTATTTTAACATTTTGTGACATACTAACACATTTTAGAATATACTAGTCCCCGCCTAATCCATAGAAGATACATTCCAAAACCCCCTGTGGATGCCTGAAATGGCAGATAATACAAAACCCTCTATATATACTATGTTTTCGTATCTGAGAACCGAGTTGCCTAAGGGACTAATGAGAAGATAGCACATAGAGTGTGGTGAACAAAGGGATGATTTGCATCCTGAACAGGGTAGAATGGGATAGCCTGAGATTTCATCACTCTATTCAGAATGGCCGCACTGTAAAAAACTTGTGAATTGTGGCCTGGCGCGGTGGCTCACGCCTGTAATCCCAGCACTTTGGGAGGCCGAGGCGAGTGCATCACCTGAGGTTGGAAGTTCGAGACCAGCCTGATCAAGATGGAGAAACCCCATCTCTACTAAAAGTACATGGCGGTGCATGCCTGTAATCCCAGCTACTCAGGAGGCTGAGGCAGGAAAATTGCTTGAACCCGGGAGGCGGAGGTTGCGGTGAGCCGAGACCACGCCGTTGCACTTCAGCCTGGGCAACAGGAACGAAACTGTCTCAAAAAACAAACAAAACAAAACTTGTGAATTGTTTATTTCTAGGCCAGGTGTGGTGGCTCACGCCTGTAATCCAAGCACTTTGGAGGCCAAGGTGGGCGGATCACCTGAGGTTGGGAGTTTAAGACCAGCCTGACCAACATGGTGAAACCCCAATTTAAAAAATAATAATAATAAAAATAAAATTGTTTATTTCTGGAATTTTTTATTTCTAATTAATTAATTAATTAATTTTTGATTTAGGGTCTTGCTCTGTCACCTATGCTGGAGTGCAGTGGCACAGCTATGGCTCACTGAAGTCTCAGCCTCTCAGGCTCAAGCATCCCTCCTACCTCAGCCTCCCAAATTGCTTAACTACAGGTTGCCACCACATCTGGCTACTTTATTTTTTGTAGAGCCAGAGTCTTGCCATGTTGCCCAGGCTGGTCTCAAACTCCTGGGCTCAAGCGATCCACCCATCTTGACCTCCCAAAGTGCTGGGATTGCAGACATGAGACACTACGCCCAGCCTGGCTTTTTTTTTTCTCTCTCTCTCTCTCTTTTGAGATGGAGTCTTGCTCTGTCACCCAGGGTATCGTGCAGTGGTGTGATCTTGGCTTTCTGCAACCTCTGCCTCCTGGGTTTAAGCAATTCTCCTGCCTCAGCCTCCGAAGTAGCTGGAACTACAGGCTTGTGCAACCATGCCCAGCTAATTATTTTATATTTTTAGTAGACACGGGGTTTCATCGTGTTAGCCAGGATGGTCTCAATCTCCTGACCTCATGATTCACCCGCCTCAGCCTCCCAAAGTGCTGGGATTACAGGCGTGAGCCACCATGCTCGGCCACAATTTTTTTTTGAAGACAGAGTTTTGCTCTTGTTGCCTGGGCTGGAGTGCAGTGGTGTGATCTTGGCTCAATGCAACCTCTGTCTTCTGGTTTCAAGCGATTCTCCTACTTCAGCCTCCCAGGTAACTGGGATTATAGGTGCCCACTACCATGCCCAGCTAATTTTTGTATTTTTAGTAGAGTTGGGGTTTCACCATGTTGGCCAGACTGGTCTCGAACTTTTGACCTCATGATCCGCCTGCCTGGGCCTCTGAAAGTGCTGGGATTACAGGCGTGAGCCACTGCGCCTGGCGGCATTTTTTATTTCATATTCTTGGACTGCAGTTGACCACAGATAACTGAAACCCTAGAAGGCAAATCTGCAGATGGTGAGTGGGGTGTGCTGGCAGTGCTACTGTAATAATTGCATAGTATAATCTATTACTCCAGAACAGAAAGACCTCAAGTGAGGTTAACTAATTCATTTTACTTAGATTTCTGGGTAAAAACTGGTTCTATAAATTAAGAAATAGAGTAGCTTCTTTATGGTAAAGATACCTTTCTGAAAAGTAAACAGTTGTATTTAAATTTTACTAATATGTTGATTTTGCTACATATTACTATTACATATAATGTTTACTAATACGTAGATTTTTTTTTTCTGAGACTGAGTCTCGCTCTGTTGCCCAGGCTGGAGTACAGTGGTACAACCTTGATTCACTGCAACCTCCACCTTCTGGGTTCAAGTGATTCTCCTGTCGAAGCCATTGGGTATCTGGGATTACAGATGCCCGCCACCATGCCTGGCTACTTTTTGTATTTTTAGTAGAGATGGGGTTTCATCGTGTTGTCCAGGCTGCTCTTGAACACCTGACCTCAGGTGATCCGCCCGCCTCATCCTCGCAAACTGCTGGGATTACAGGCGTGAGCCATTGTACCCGGCGCTAATACGTAGATTTTTGTGAGACTTCATATAGCTATCCCTGAAAATTTGGGGCACTAAGAGAACTTCAGAAAGTTACTTCATAAATGTGTGGAAACTGGAAATTGATTGTATATCTTTGGTAATAAAAAGATAATGTCAGTGTTTTCAACAGAAAATATTGACCCTGAGTCACAAAATAAAGAATCTGGTCCCAAAGTCCCATACTGTAATAATAATTATAAACATCCTGGTGTCCAGTCTAGAAAGACTTGGTAGGGTAAAAGTATTACCTTGCTTTTCCAAAGGTTCTGTTTTCATTTTCTTGACATAAATTTGGCCCTGTTGAGTCCTTTTTAATTTGAACGAGCAACGTATCTCCCCCTGCCTCAGGAATAATTTTCCGATTAAAATAAAAAACTAGGGCCGGGCACAGTTGCTCATGTGTGTAATCCCAGCACTTTTTGAAGCTAAGGCAGGCAGATCACTTGAGGTCAGGAGTTCAAGCCCAGCCTGGCCAACGTGGTGAAACCCAGTCTCCATTAAAAAAAAAAAAAAAATTTGGCAGGTTGCGGTGGCTCACACCTGTAATCCCAGCACTCTGGGAGGCTGAGGCAGGTGGATCACTGAGGTCAGGAGTTTGAGACCAGCCTCACCAACATGGCGAAACCCTGTCTCTACTAAAAATACAAAAATTAGCCCGGTCTGGTGGCACACACCATTACCCAGCTACTCCAGAGGCTGAGGCACAAGAATCGCTTGGATGGGAGGTTGCAGTGAGCTGAGATCTCACCACTGCAGTCCCGCCTGGGCAGAAAAGCTAGACTCCGTCTCAAAAATAAAAAAAATTAGCTGGACATGGTGGCATGCACTTGTAGTCCCAGCTACTTGGGAGGCTAAGTCAGGAGAATCGCTTGAACCTGGTTGCAGTGAGCCAAGATCACACCACTGCACTCTAGCCTGGGTGACAGAGCAAGATTTCGTCTCAAAAAAATTAAAAATAAAAAATTAGTACTGAATGGAATGTTCATTTTATGCTAATTATTTCAAGTTTTTAAATACATAGAAGAAAGTATTATAGAAAGACCTCTGTCTCTGGTTGGGCGTGGTGGCTTGCGCCTGTAATCTCAGCACTTTGGGAGGCTGAGGCAGGTAGATCACCTGAGATCAGGAGTTCGAGACCAGCCTGGCCAACCTGGTTAAACCCTGTCTCTACTAAAAATACAAAAAATTAGCTGGGCATGTTGACAGATGCCTGTAACCCCAGCTACTCTGGAGGTTGAGGCAGGAAAATCACTCGAACCCAGGAGTCAGAGGTTGCAGTGAGCCAAGATCGTTCTGCACTCTAGTCTGGGTGACAGAGCAAGACTCCGCCTCAAAAAAAAAAAAAAAAAAATGTGAAAGAGTGTAGCATACTGAAAGCCAAGGGCTGGGGAAGTTTGAAGAAGGCAAGAGGCACCAGTTCTGTCATATATTCTTTGAGAGGTCAAATATGAGGAGGCCTAGTGAACATCCATTTTGTCCATTAAATGTATTAATTTTATTTATTTTTTTTTGAGACTGAGTCTCACTCTGTTGCCCAGACTGGAGTACAGTGCTACAATCTCATCTTGCTGCAATCTCAGCCTCCCGAGTAGCTGGGATTACAGGCGTACACCACCATGCCTGGCTAATTTTTGTGTTTTTAGTAGAGACAGGATTTGCCATGTTGGTCAGGCTGTTCTCGAACTCCTGATCTCAAGCAGTCTGCCCACCTCAGCCTCCGAAACCTGGGAGACAGAGGTTGCAATGAGCTGAGACTGTGCCACTGCACACCAGCCTGGGCAACAGAGCGAGACTTCGACTCAAAAAACAAAAAAGATACCCTACACTGCTCGCTCTTTGTCAGCATGACTGTGGAGCCCATAAGAGTGAATCCGTGATAGTGATACAAGCTCACATTTTCAAGCTCTTACTGTATGCCAGGTTTTTTTGAGATGGAATCTCGCTTTGTCACCCAGGCTGTAGTACAGTGGTGCGATCTCAGCTCACTGCAGCCTCTGCCTCAGCCTCCGGAACGGCTGGGATTACAGGCGCCCGCCACCACGCCCAGCTAATTTTTGTATTTTTAGTAGAGACAGGGTTTCACTATTTTGGCCAGGCTGGTCTTGAACTCCTGACCTTGTGATCCACCCGCCTCGGGCTCCCACAGTGCTGGGATGACAGGCATGAGCCACTGCACCCAGCTGCTTTTGTTTAAATCATTACAATAACCTTGTGAGGTTGATGCTAGTATCAACCACATTTTATAGGTGATGAACCTGAGTCTCAAAGGAGCCCCACTTTTACATATGAGGAAGCCAAACCTCAGAGACATTAAGTATCTGGCCTGTGGTTCCACAGTTAAGAAACAGTAGGACTGAGATTTGAACCTAGGTGACCTCATTCAAAAGCTGTGAGACTTTAGGGTGGCAAATGGTTCAAAAAGTGTCAGAGCCAGAAGGGCCCTTGAAATCACGTGTGCAGCTCCTTGTTTGATCTAGCCAAACTAGATCATATGGGAATTCTATGTTAATTTTTTTAAGGAACCACTAAACTGTTTTCCGCAGTGGCTGCACCATTTCATATTCCCATTAGCAATGCACAAAGGTTCCAATTTCTCCACATCCTTATCAACACTTGTATTTTCCTTTTTTTTGATAGTAGCCATTATGAGTGTGAGGTAGTATCTCATTGTATGTGTTTTGTTCAAACACAAGGTCTCAGATATTTATTACTGAATCAACTTCCTTGTGCAAAGCATATAAACAAAGAGAAAAATCACTTTCCCAATAAAACATGTCCCACTGTCCAGATAATGGTGACATTTTCAGCCTGATATGGTAAGAAGCTAGTGACCTTGATTTAGCATAAATACATGTGACATATCATGTGCAATTCCTCATAGATCTAGCTTGGTTCTTATCCAGTGTCTCTTCTTGGAGTTGTAAATGATTTTATTACCAGTTTTCATCTGAATCCACTGGGGAATGGGCAAATTTTGCTTTTGTTTATTGGCCAGGAATTGCTTGATCCTGACTATCTTGTGAAAAGACATAGCAAAGTTTGGAATCAACCTCATACACCATGGTGGAGGAGAAAGGGAGAACGAGCTCATTGTAGTTTTGATATGACTAATGATATTGAGCATCTTTTTATGTAGTTATTGGACATTTGTATATGTTATTTCTTTTTTTTTTTGAGACAGTCTCGCATTGCCTCCCAGGCTGGAGTGCAGTGGCACAATCTTGGTTCACTGTAACCTCTGCCTCCCAGGTTTAAGTGATTCTCCTGCCTCAGCCTCCCAAGTAGCTGAGATTACAGGCCCCTGCCACCACACCCAGCTAATTTTTGTATTTTTAGTAGAGACAGAGTTTCACCATGTTGGCAAGACTGGTCTCAAACTCCTGACCTCATGATTTGCCCGCCGCGGCCTCCTGAAGTGCTGGGATTACAGGTGTGAGCTGTATATGTTAATTGGAGAGATGTCCATTTAAGACCTTTGTGGCCAGGTGTGGTGGCTCTCGCTTGTAATCCCAGAACTTTGAGAGGTTGAGGCAAGAGGATCACTTGAGCCCAGGGGTTCAAGACCAGCTTGGGCAACATAGTAAGACCCCCTATCTCTACAAAGAATGAAAAACATTAGCTAGGCCTGGTGGTGTGTACCTGTAGTCCCAGCTACTTGGGAGGCTAAGGTGGGAGGATTCTTTGAGCAAGGGAGTTTGAGGCTGTAGTGAGCTATGATTGTGCCACTGTACTCCAGCTTGAGTGACAGCAAAACTGTGTCTCCAAAAAAAAAAAAAGAGTTGCTCATTTTTGAATTGGGTTGTTTTCTTTTGTGTTGTTGAGATGTAGGAGTTTTAAGCAATATTTTCTGGATATTAATAAATATATGATTTGCAAATATTTTATCCCCTTCTGTGGGTTTTCACTCTCTTGATGATGTCCTTTGATGTGTGAATGTTTTTAATTTTGATGGAGTCCATTTATTTTTTCTTTTGTTGCCTATGCTTTTTTCCCAGTTTTTTTTTGTTATGGTAAAATACATATAACATAAAACTTACTATCACTGTAACCATTTTAAGTGCCCAGTTCAATAGTATTAAATACATTCATAATGTTGTATAGCTATCACCACCATCCATCTCCAGAACCCTTTTCATCATGTTGCCTGTGCTTTTGATGTCATATTCAAGATATTATTGCCAGATCTAAGGTCATGAAGATTTTCCGTTATGTTTTCTTCTAAAAGTTTTATTTTTTTAAAGCTATTACTACTTTTTAAAGACAAGGTCTTGCTCTAGGAAACAGAGAAAGACCCTGTCTTTAAAAAAGGAACTCTTGGGCTCAAGGGATCCTCCCATTTCAGCCTCCTGAGGAGCTGGGATTATGGGTGCACACCACCATACCCAGCAAATTTTTAAATGTTTTTGTAGAGATGGAGTCTTACTATGTTGCCTGGGCGGGAGTACAGTGGCTATTCATAGGCATGATTATAGTGCACTACATCCTTGAACTCCTGAGCTCAAGTAATCCTCTCACCTCGGTCTCCTGAGTAGCTGGGACTACTGGTATGTATCATTGTGCCCAGCTTATAGTTTATTCTTTTTTTTTTGAGATGGAGTCTCACTATGCCGCGCAGGTGGTATGTGCAGTGGCATGATCTCAGCTCACTGCAACCGCTGCCTCTCAGGTTCAAGTGATTCTCCTGCCTCAGCCTCCTGAGTAGCTGGGACTATAAGTGCATGCCACCACTCCTGGTTAATTTTTTTGTATTTTTAGGGTTTCACTGTGTTTGCCAGACTGGTCTTGAAATCCTGACCTTGTGATCCTCCCCACTTAGCCTCCCAACGTGTTGGGATTACAGGCGTAAGCCACCGTGCCCAGCTAGTTTATTCATTTTTAATTACAAAGTAGTGGTTCTCTTTCTTCCTTTTTTTTTTTTTTTTTGAGACAGGGTCTTGCTTTGTCACACAGGCTGGAGTGCAATGGAGCAATCTTGGTGGCTCACTGCAACCTCTGCCTCCTGGGCTCAAGCTATCCTCCCACCTCAGCATCCTGAGTAGCTGGGAGTATAGGCGCAAGCCACCAAGTCCAGCTAGTTTTTGTATTTTTTGTAGAGATGGGGTTTCGCCATGTTGTCCAGGCTGGTCTCGAACTCCTGAGCTCAAGTGTTCTCCCCACCTTTGCCTCCCAAAATGCAGGGATTACAGGGATGAGCCATCATACTTGGCCTAGTAGTGGTTCTTAAAATAAAATCAGAACATTACAGATATATTAAGGTTCCTTTTGTCCACTCCCAATTATGTCCCTCTAGTTCCCTTTTAAAAAGTATCCTCTGGCTGGGCACAGTGGTTCATGCCTCTAATACTAGCGCTTTGAGAGCCCAAGGCGGGCTGATTACCTGCGGTCAGGAGTTCAAGACCAGTCTGGCCAATATGGTGAAACCTCATCTCTTTACTAAAAGAATAAAAAATTAGCCTGGTGCTGTGGCACGTGCCTGTAATCCCAGCTACTCAGGAGGCTGAGGCAGGAGAATCCCTTGAACCTGGGAGGCGGAGGTTGCAGTGAGCCGAGATCATGCCACTGCACTCCAGCCTAGGCAACAGAGTGAGATTTCATCTTAAAAAAAAAAAGGATCCTCTATTATACCTTTATTATATATCCCTGTATCTTCCCAGGCCTGTGGAAATACTTTTATATGTATCTACAACTTCAAAAACATATGATGTTATTTGTATAAGAATATGTGTGTTTACATAAATGAAATCATAATGGGCATTTCATTCATTCTACTTTACTCTGTGCTAGGCAATGTTCTAACTTTGACGATATAGCAATGCACAAAATAAAGTTTTATTCTCATGGACCTTACATTCTCCTGCCACTTACTTCTTAAAATATCATGTTTTGAGGTCTATGCATGATGATACATGTAGATCTGTTTCATTTCTTTTTTCTGAGACAGGGTCTCACTCTGTCATCCAGTTTAGAGTGCAGTGGTGCAATCATAGCTCACTGCAACCTGGAACTCCTGGGCTTAACAGATCCTCCTGCCTTGGCCTCTCGAGTAGCTGGGACTACAGACACACACAACCACGTGGCTAATTGTTTATTTTATTATTTTTCTGGCCACACAGCATCTGTATAATTTTTATTATTTTATTTTTTGAGATGGAGTCTCACCCTGTCACCCAGGCTGGAGTGCAGTGGTGTGATCTCCGCTCACTGCAACCTCTGTCTCCCAGGTTCAAGCGATTCTTCTGTTGCAGCCTCCTGAGTAGCTGGGATTATGGGTGCGTGGCATCACGCTCAGCTAATTTTTGTATTTTTAGTAGAGATGGGGTTTCACCATGTTGGCCAGGCTGGTCTCGAACTCCTGACCTCAGGTGATCCACCTGCCTTGGCCTCCCAAAGATGAGTCACCACACCCAGCTTATTTTTATTTTTAGTAGAGACAAGTCTCAATGTGTTGCCCAGGCTGGTCTTGAACTCCTGGGTGCAAGTGATCCACTCACCTCAGCCTCCCAAAGTGTGTTTCATTTCTTTTAATTGTTGTATGTTATTCTTTGAATATACTATACTGTGTAATACATCATTCTCTTACTGATGGACATTTAGGTTTATATCAACTAGGATGTTTTCTACTTTAGGTAACAGAAAACATGACTCATAATGGTGTAAACGTTAAGGAAACTTAATATTTCTTACAACACAGAAAACCCAGAAGTTGAACGGTTGCCAGGTATATATGACTGGGGTCCTAACTCTGCTATTTTCTGTTTGTTTTTCTCTCTCTTCTAAGCTCTGTAATAACTATATGTTGTTATGTAACAAATTACCCCAAAACATAATGGCTTAAAACATAGGCCAGGTGCAGTGGCTCATGCCTGTAACCCCAGCACTTTGGGAGGCTGAGGCAGAAGGATCACTTGTGCCCAGGAGATTGAGACCAGCCTGGGCACATGGTGACACTCTGTCTTCACAAAAAATAACAACAAAAGAAAGCTAGCCATGGTGGCATGCACCTGTTGTCCCAGCTACTTGGGAAGCTGAGGTGGGAGGATAGTTTGAGCTCGGAAGTCTGAAGCTGCTGTCAGCTGTGATCACACCACTGCACTCCAGCCTGGGCAATAGAGCGAGACCCTGTTTCAGAACAAACGAACAACAACAAAAAAGTAAAAAAGCCAAAAAACCGTAAAAATACTTTTCACAGGTCGTGAATTGGGACATGGCTTGGACAGGTCTTGGGCTTAAGGTCTCTCCTAAGATGTGGTCAAGCCGTTGCCCTGTGAGTCTTTCTATCTGGCTATTTCTCATGGTGTAGCATTTGGCCTGAGTGAGCCAATTGAGAACTTGAGATAGGACCCAAGAAGGAAGCCACCTTTTGGGTATCGTGAATAGTGCTGCTATGAACATTGGTTTACAAGTATATAAACCATTGGTTTACAAGTATATAATATAACCCAATCTTGGAAATGACATGCCATCACTTCTGCCTTATTATATTGTTTAGAAGTGAGTTATTATGCATAGCCCACACTCAAGGGGAGAGATTACACAAGAGTGTGATTGCCAGCCTGTGGGATCATTAAGGGCCATCTTACAGGCTGCCTGTCACAGGCTCTCTGTCTTCAGGTTTGCAGGATGGCTGCCAACAACAGTGCATCAGTAGTCTTCCCTGAAGTAAGATGCTCTAAAAAGATCTTTCTGGCCCTGCACTGAAACCTTTTCTGATTTCCCCGCTCCTCAATTCAATTCAATCAGCATTAATTGAGTGTTTGCTTTAAGACAGGCCTGGTCCGTCTGGGAGGGGCTCCAGGTGCTCCTCTAAAAAAGACAGGCCCATTGCTACTTGGAAGGATTACATGGATCATATCTTCATAGAGCTCACAATTTTTTTCTTTTTTTTGAGATGGAGTCTTGCCCTGTTGCCCAGGCTGGAGTGCAATGGCACAATCTTGGCTCACTGCAAACTCCACCTCCCAGGTTCAAACAATTTTCCTGCCTCAGCCTGCGAGTAGCTGGGATTACAGGTGCCCGCCACCATACCAAGCTAATTTTTGTATTTTTAGTGGAGACAGATTTCACCATGTTGGCCAGGTTAATCTCTTAACTCCGGACCCCAAGTGATCCGCTTGCCTAGGCCTCCCAAAGTGTTGGGATTACAAGTGTGAGCCACTGCACCTGGCCAGGTCTTTCTTTCTTTTTTTTTTTTTTTTCCCGAGACGGAGTTTCGCTCTTGTTACCCAGGCTGGAGTGCAATGGCGTGATCTCGGCTCACCGCAACCTCCGCCTTCTGGGTTCAGGCAATTCTCCTGCCTCAGCCTCCTGAGTAGCTGGGATTACAGGCACGCGCCACTATGCCCAGCTAATTTTTTGTATTTTTTGAGACGGGGTTTGACCATGTTGACCAGGATGGTCTCGATCTCTTGACCTCGTGATCCACCCGCCTCGACCTCCCAAAGTGCTGGGATTACAGGCTTGAGCCACCGCACCCGGCCGGTCTTTCTTTTTAATAGAAATCATAACTATCTATCTGAAGTCCTGTTTGCTTCCCCCCACATTTCCCCCTACTCCCTCTCTCACCCCCTTACCATTATCATGGTATGCATCTAGTTCATTTTATATGCTTTTACAAATATACTTTTTTTTTTTTTTTTTTTAAAGACAGAGCCTCGCTCTGTTGCTAGGCGCCAGGCTGGAGTGCAGTGGCGCGATCTCAGTTTACTGCAACCTCTGCCTCCCGGGTTCAAGTAATTCTTCTGCCTCAGCCTCCCGAGTAGCTAGGACTACAGGCACGCGCCACCACGCCCAGCTAATTTTTGTATTTTAGTAGAGACAGGGTTTCACTATGTTGGCCAGGATGGTCTCAATCTCTTGACCTCGTGGTCTGCCGGCCTCAGCCTCCCAAAGTGCTGGGATTACAGGCGTGAGCCACTGCTCCCGGCCCACACATACATTTTCTGTAAATAGTACTTACTGTTCTAATTTACCTATTTTTAAATTTACATAAATCATTTCAGAGTACATATTTGTTGGCATGTTGTTATTTCAATAACTTAAGTAGTTATGACCTAGCAAATGTTGACAGATACAGGACTCCTTTGTTTTATTTGTTATCATGCGAGACTTTCTGGAGATTTCTGGTGCTCCCATTTTCCGCCAGGAAGCCAGCCTCCTTAAACATGTCTTGTGGACACCTGTAGAAGTTTCTGTATTTTCCTTTTCTTTCTCTTTTCTTCTTCTTCTTTTGTTTTGAGACGGAGTCTTGCTCGGTGGCCCAGGCTGGAGTGCAGTGACCTGATCTGGGCTCACTGCAACCTCTGCCTCCCAGATTAAAGCGTTTCTCCTGCGTCAGCCTCCGGAGTAGCTGTACAGGCACGCGCCACCACGCCCGGGTAATTTTTGTATTTTACTACAGACGAGGGTTCACTGTGTGATCCGCCCGCCTTGGCCTCTTTAAAGTGCTGGGATTACAGTCGTGAGCCATCGCGCCTAGCATTTCCGTATTTTTCTAGACGTGAAATTGCTGGGTCGTAAATGCACATTTTAAATTTCACCACACCGAATTGTTCTCAAAAGTGGCCGTTCTGTACATTTTACCCTACAGCCATCTCTGAGTCTGTTCCTCCTTGCTTTCCCTCAAAGCGCAAGCAACAGACAGCGCAAGGCGCGAGTGGGATTCGGGCCAGTGCCTCCCGCGCAGTTGGTACGTCCCGGGTGGCTCCCCCGCGGCGGGGGTTGGTTCCGTCTCCGCGCGCCGCGCCTGCGTCCGCCCCGAGAGCGCGTCTCTGACACCGCAAGGCGCGCGCCCCCCTCCCCCCGCGCTCCCAACGTGCGGCTGCTCAGGACCCCCGTCGCCCCGGAGAAGGTCGGCAGAGCGGCCCCCGCCGGCTACTGAGTACCTACAGCCTCCGCCCGCCCCTCCCCGCCGCCTCCTCTCCCTCAGCGGGTCCCCGCCCCGCTCCTCTCCCGGAGGGGCGCCTCCCGACGCTGAGGTAGGCCTCTCCAGACGCCGGGGCGGCCCTTCTTGATGGCGGGGTGGGTCCCTCGCGACGCGGGGGTGGGCTCTGGACGCCGGGGCGGGTCTTGCCGAAGTCGGGGGTGGTTCCTTCCCGACGCGGGAGTGGGCTTGGGATGAGGAGTTGGGACCCTCCCGATTCCCCGGCGACCTCCGGACGCCGGGACTGGCTGTTCCTGGTGCCGGCTTGGGCTTCAGATGCCGGGGCTGGGTCCCTCCTGACGTTCAGGTGGGCTCGGGTCGCGGGGTGGGTCCCTCCCGATGTTGAGGTGGGTTCGGGACTCGGGTTGGGTCCTTCCTGACGCCACGCAGGGCCCCTTGGAACGCCGGGTTGGGCTTTGCATCCTCGGTTGCCGGGCGGGTCCTTTTCACACCTGGGAGGCGGCCCTCATCCTCCCGGGGGTCGGGCGGGCGCCGAGCTCCCTCTGTCGTGGTCCGCGTGGCCTCGCGCCTCCGGGCCTGCCCTCCTTCCCGCGCAGAGTTAGTATTTTGTTGTGCGATCCTCGTTTTTTCTAGTTCTTTGCCCCGAAAAAACCCCCAACGCTCTCCTTGGAGATCCTTCTCGTTCGAACGCTTTCGTCCCCGCAGAGCCGGCGGGTTCCCCTGTGCTCTCAGGCAGCGCCGCAGACTTCACCAGCGCCACAGCCGGCGGGCTGGTGCCCTGCCGCTCAGTTTGCAGGGGACGCATGTCCCGGTCAGTAGTGAAGCTAGATTTGAATCCTGGTAGCTGAACTCCGGTGTTCTTTCGTTTAATCACTACATCGCACTGAGATATAGAAATGACACCCGGAAAAAATGAAAAGTTTCTGCTTCTGTCTTTATTGTTTTCCTGTCAAGGGAGGCAGTGCCTTGTAGTTGAATGAAAAGAAAGTATGTTTTTGGAATCAGATACACTGAGCTTCAGTTCTCATAGCCCTTTACTAGCTTATCCAGCTGTTTGCGTAGGTTTCCTCACGTGGAAAATCGTGATGTGAATATCTGTCTACTACATAGGGTTGTTAGGATACTAGATACTAAAGTTGTGTTTGGATTGTATTGTTACAAACTTGTCCTAAACTGAGGCCGAGTATAAACTGGAAAATGGAAAATAAAGTATCAGGGATGGATGCCTGTGTAGGTATGCATTTACTTTTTTTAAAAAAAATTACAGAAGTAAGCTCATTGTATTCAGTTCTTAAAGCGCTTGGTCGCCGGGTGCGGTGGCTCACTCCTATAATCCCAGCACTTTGAGAGGCTGAGAATGATGATTTCCAGCTTTATCCATGTCCCTACAAAGAACATGAGCTCATCCTTTTCAAGTGATAGGATCACTTGAGACCAGGAGTATCAAGACCCTGTCTACAAAAAAATCAAAAAATTGTCAAAGTGTGGTGTCGCCTGCCTGTAGTCCCAGCTACTCGGGTGGCCGAGGCAGGAGGATCCCTTTAGCCCGGAGGTGGAGGCTGCAGTGAGCTATGATCATGCTACAGCCCTCTAGCATGGGCAGGAGAGTGAGACCCTGTCTCTTAAAACCCTCAAAATAAAAATTAGCTGGGAGTGGTGGCGCGTGCCTGTGGTTCCTAGCTACTCTGGAAACTGAGGTGGGAGGATTTGAGGTGGGAGGATTGCTTGACCTTTGGAGGTCGAGGCTCATTGCCCTACTGTACTCCAGCCTGAGTGACAGAGTGGACCTTGTCTCCAAAAAAAGAAAATGCTAGGTACCTATTCAGGAGTAAGAGTCAATCATTTATAAAGGATTGTTCTTAACGTCCCTATGCCCCCAAGCTTTCAAAGCAATTTTGACAAGTTTGGTGCGTAGACTGTCAAGATTTTAAATTACCTCGTCAGTGATTTTTCTTCAAATAGATCAAGATGATGGATGTGCTGAAAGAAAATGACAAATATCTGAAATAGAGCATTTTCAAGGACACTGCCCAAAATGCTACCTGTGAAATAAAACAAGTCACATTATTGGGGCACCCGTCCTGCTTCTGCATCTTTCTGGAGACATTTCGTTCCTTAATTGTCATGATTAAGAAGCTGCTAGGCCAGGCGCAGTGGCTCACGCCTGTAATCCCAGCACTTTGGGAGGCTGAGGCCAGTGATCACCTGAGGTCAGGAGTTTGAGACCAGACCAGCCTGACCAACATGAAGAATCCTGTCTCTACTAAAAATACAAAATTAGCTGGGCGTGATGGCACATGCCTGTAATCCCAGCTACTTGGGAGGCTGAAACAGGAGAATGGATTGAACCCGGGAGGCAGAGGTTACGGTGAGCTGAGATGGTGCTGTTGCACTCCAGCCTGGGCAACAAGAGCGAAACTCCGTCCCCACCTCGAAAAAAAAAAAAAAGAAAAAAAGAAGCTGCTGTTGGCATCCAGAGTTATTCCTTCATAGGCAGTTAGTGGTAATTCATTTTAGCCTCAGTTCTATAAGTGAAGATAGGCCATTATTTTAGTGAGTTCTTCATCTTGAAGGGTAGTAACCTAAAAAATAGTAGTTGAACTATATGCTGGCTTGCTTGCTTAAATAGACTAATCAGCGACCTTTCTTATTTACTTTTTTAGAATTATCGTGGAAAACAGTAATTTAGTGTGGCTAAATCTCATGAAGCACTGAAATTTTGGAATTTGTTTCTGTGGGGAGCCTCTGCTTAATGCTTCTTACTGATCTTTCATCTGCTGTGATTCTTTGAAAACCCACTTGAGCCTGCAGTGGTTCTATGCTGGGTTTTTATTTATTTACATCCCTTTTAGAAATGACATACATTTTGTGGTATAGCTTTCCTTGCTATCAAATTTGAGCATATGGGTTGCATGGTACATGTAATCCCAGCACTTTGGGAGCCCGAGGTGGGCAATTGCTTGCGCACAGGAGTTCAAGACCAGCTTGGGTAACATGGTGAAACCCCATCTCTACAAAAAAAAAACCCCAAAATTAGCTGGGCTTGTTGGCAGTTAGCTGGGCTTGTTGTTGTATTTTTAGTAGAGACAGAGTTTCTCCATGTTGGTCAGGCTGGTCTTCAACTCCCTACCTTGGAGTTCTTTGGAAACATAATCTAAGTTTGTGATTAAGATGGAGTCATTGTCTTACAACCAGAATACTGACATTGATATAATCCACTGGTTGTGTTTAGATTTCCCATTTTTACTTGTACTCATTTTTGTGTGTGTATTAATTTCTGTACAGTTTTATTACTTCTGTAGGTTCGTGTACACACGTCAGTCAAGAAATTGAATAGTTCTAACACCACAAGGACCACTTTTCATTTATTTATTTATTATACTTTAAGTTCTGGGGTACATATGCAGAACGTGCAGGTTTGTTACATAGGTTTACACGTGCTACGGTGGTTTGCTGTAGCCATCACCCTGTCATCTACATTAGGTATTTCTCCTAATGCTATCCCTTCCCTATCCCTCTACCCGCCCCTCTGCTATTTCTCCCCAGCCCCCCACCCCCCAACAGGCCCTGGTGTGTGATGTTCCCCTCCCTGTGTCCATGTGTTTTCATTGTTTAGTACCCACTTATGGGTGAGAACATGCAGTGTTTGGTTTTCTGTTCTTGTGTCAGTTTGCTGAGAATGATGATTTCCAGCTTTATCCATGTCCCTGCAAAGAACGTGAACTCATCCTTTTCTATGGCTGCATAGTATTGCATGGTGTGTATGTGCCACATTTTCTTTATACATTCTATCATTGATGGGCGTTTGGGTTGGTTCCAAGTCTTTGCTATTGTGAACAGTGCCACAATAAACATAACGTGTGCATGTATCTTTATAATAGAATGATTTATAATCCTTTGGGTATATACCCAGTAATGGGATTGCTGGGTCAAATGGCATTTCTATTTCTAGACTCTTGAGGAATTGCCACAGTGTCTTCCACAATGGTTGAACTGTTTACACTCCCACCAGCAGTGTAAAAGCGTTCCTATTTTGCCACATCCTCTCCAACATCTATTGTCTTCTGATTTTTTAATGATCACCATTCTAACTGATGTGAGATTGTAACCGGGGGTGGGGGGCAGGAGCAGGTTGCGGGGGCATTCCAAAGATGCTCACTGTTCTCTGATTGGATGTGTTTTCCCAGATCCTTGAGCCTCACTCACCCAAGAATGGGGAGAGAGCCCTGGTGGCACAGTGAGCTTGCTCAAGAGAGCTCCCGAGCTGTCCTGGGAGGGGATTCAGAGATGGAGTCTGCATGGGGATGGAGGTCGGGGGGAGAGAGAGAGAGAGAGCGAGTGAGAAAGAGTGAGAGCTCCCATGCTGCCATGGGAGGGGATCCCAGAGAGGGAAATCTGTATAGGTAAGGGAGTAGGGGGAACTTAACCCTGGAGTTACTCCCGCCCCCTTCAGGTTCTCGTCCAGTTAAAGGAGTTTTTCCAAACTTCCTCTGTAGTGATTGAACTTTGACTCTGATGCTGGATTGGCTGCCTGGCTTGCAATAGAGCTCTTCCTTCCAAGGCTTTTGGCGGGCTTTGTAAACAAAGGAAACTCACCTGGGCTGTCTACCCTTCCCGCACGAGCAAAAGTTAGACAAAGAACTCTAGTTCCCGGATGGGGACGTAAATGAAGGCAGGTGGGACATGTTGCTGGGAAATTTCTGCCTTTGAAACCATGCCCCTTGTGGACTTGAGAAGAGAAGTGAACACAGTCCCTCAAGATAGTATCGCAATTTGGTTTTGATTTGCATTTCTCTAATGACCAGTGATGATGAGCTTTTTTTCGTATGTTTGTTGGCTGCATAATGTCTTCTTTTGAGAATTGTCTGTTCATATCCTTCGTCCACTTTTTGATGGGGTTGTTTTTTTCTTGTAAATTTGTATAAAGTTCTTTGTAGATTCTGGATATTAGCCCTTTGTCAGATGGGTAGATTGCAAAAATTTTTTCCCATTCTGTTGGTCGTTGGTTCACTCTAAGCTTTTTTTGCTGTGCAGAAGCTTTTAAGTTTAATTAGATACCATTGTCTATTTTGGCTTTTGTTGCCATTGCTTTTGGTGTTTTAGTCATGAAGTCCTTGCCCATGTGTCCTGAATGGTATTGCCTAGGTTTTCTTCTAGGGTTTTTATGGTATTAGGTCTTATGTTTAAATCTTTAATCCATCTGGAGTTAATTTTTGTATAAAGTGTAAGTAAAGAATCCAGTTTCAGCTTTCTGGATATGGCTAGCCACTTTTCCCAACACCATTTATTAAATAGGGAATCCTTTCCCTATTGCTTATTTTTGTCAGGTTTGTCAAAAATCAGATGGTTGTAGATGTGTGGCATTATTTCTGAGGCCTCTGTTCTGTTCCATTGGTCTGTATCTCTGTTTTGGTACCAGTACCATGCTGTTTTGATTACTGTAGCTTTGTAGTATAGTTTGAAGTCAGGTAGTGTGATCCTTCCAGCTTTTCTTTTTTTTTTTTTTTTTTCACTTAGGTTGTCTTGGCTATGTGGGGTTTTTTTTTTTTTGTTGTTGTTCTATAGGAAGTTTAAGGTGGTTTTTTCCAATTCTGTGAAGAAAGTCAGTGGTAGCTTGATGGGGGAGCAGATAGCATTGAATCTATAAATTACTTTGGACAGTTGGCCATTTTCACAATATTGATTCTTCCTAACCATGAGCATGGAATGTTTTTCCATCTGTTTGTGTCCTCTCTTATTTCCTTGAGCAGTGGTTTGTAGTTCTCCTTGAAGAAGTCCTTCATATTCCTTGTTAGTTATATTCCTAGGTATTTTATTCTCTTTGTAGCAATTGTGAATGGGAGTTCACTCATGATTTTGGCTCTCTGTCTGTTATTGGTGTGGAACAATGCTTGTGATTTTTGCACATTGATTTTGTATCTTAAGACTTTGCTGAAGCTTTATCAGCTTAAGGAGATTTTGGGCTGAGATGATGTGGTCTTCTAATACAATCATGTAGTCTGCAAATAGAGACAGTTTGACTTTCTCTTTTCCTAATTGAATAGCCTTTATTTCTTTTACTTGCCTGATTGCCCTGGCCACAACTTCCAGTACTATGTTGAATAGGAGTGGTGAGAGAGGGCATCCTTGTCTTGTGCCTGTTTTAAAAGGGAATACTTTCAGTTTTTGCCCATTTAGTATGATACTGGCTGTGGGTTTGTCATAAATAGCTCTTATTATTTTGAGATATGTTCCATCGAATCCTAGTTTATTGAGTTTTTAGCATAAAAGGCTGTTGAATTTTGTCGAAGGCCTTCTCAGCATCTATTGAGATAATCATGTGGTTTTTGTCTTTGGTTCTGTTTATGTGATGGGTTATGTTTATAGATTTACGTATGTTAAACCAGCCTTGCATCCCAGGGATGAAACGTGATGGATAAGCTTTTTGATAGGCTGTTGAATTTTGTTTGCCGGTATTTTATTGAGGATTTTCACATCAATGTTCATCATGGATATTGGCCTGAAATTTTCTTTTTAGTTGTGTCTCTGCAAGGTTTTGGTTTCAGGATGATGTTGGTCTCATAAAATGAGTTAGGGAGGATTCCCTCTTTTTGTATTGTTTGGAATAGTTTCAGAAGGAATGGTACCAACTCCTCTTTGTACCTCTGGTAGAATTTGGCTGTGGACCCATCTGGTCCTGGACTTTTTTTGGTTGGTAGGCTATTAATTGCTGTCTCTATTTCAGACCTTGTTATTGGTCTATTCAGGATTCAACTTCTTCCTGGTTTAGTCTTGGGAGGGTGTAAGTGTCCGGGAATTTATCCATTTCTTCTGAATTTGCTGGTTTATTTGCATAGAGGTGTTAGTAGTAATCTCTGAAGGTAGTTTGTATTTCTGTGGGATCGGTGGTGATTCCCCCTTTATCATTTTTTTATTGCATCTATTTGATTCTTCTCTCTTTTCTTCTTTATTAAAGTCTGGCTAGCGGTCCATCTATTTGTTGATCTTTTCAAAAAACCAGCTCCTGGATTTATTGATTTTTTTTTTTGAAGGGTTTCTTGTTTCTCTATCTCCTTCAGTTCTGCTCTGATCTTAGTTGTTTATTGTCTTCTGCTAGCTTTTGAATATGTTTGATATTGCTCCTCTAGTTCTTTTAATTGTGACGTTAGGGTGTTTATTTTAGATCTTTCCTCCTTTCTCTTGTTGGCATTTAGTACTATAAATTTCCCTCTAGACATTGCTTTGAATGTGTCCCAGAGATTCTGGTATGTTGTTGTGTCTTCATTCTCATGGGTTTCGAAGAACATCTTTATTTCTACCTTCATTTCATTATTTATCCAACAGTCATTCAGGAGCAGGTTGTTTAGTTTCCATATAATTGTGCAGTTTTGAGTTTGTTTCTTAATCCTGAGTTCTAATTTGATTGCACTGTGGTCTGAGAGACTGTTTGTTAGGATTTTCATTCTTTTACATTTGCTGAGGAGTATTTTGCTTCCAATTATGTGGTCAATTTTAGAATAAGTGCGACGTGGTGCTGAGAAGAGTGTATATTCTGTGGATTTAGGGTGGAGAGTTCTGTAGATGTCTATTAGGTCTGCTTGGAAGGACCTGTTTTCTAACCACACTTACCTCCCTCCTGTACTCTCATCCCCCATTTCTTTCTTTTCCTTTTTTTTCTTTTTTGAGACATGGTCTCACTGTGTCGTCCAGGCTGGACTGCAGTGTCACAGTATTGGCTCACTGCAGTCTCCACCTCCCGAGTTTAAATGATTCTCCAACCTTAGCCTCCCAAGTAGCTGGGACCATAGGCGCACACCACCACATCCGGCTCTCTTCTCCCGTTTCTCACCCCTGGCAACAGTAATCCCAGCTTCATTTTAAAATTTTGTCATTTCAAAAGTGTTTTATAGATGGAATCATACAGTTTGTGATATTTGGAGGTGGGTTGGCTTTTTTTTTTAAACTCAGCATAATTTCCTGGAGAGCAGCCAAGTTTTGGCATGTATTGATAGTGCCTTTCTCTCGTGAGTACATTCCGCAATATGTATACCAGTTGGTTTAGCCATTCATATGTTGAAAGACGTCTGGGATAATTCCTGTTTTTGGCTATTACCAAAAAAACCTATTAAGATTCATGTACAAGTTTTTGTGTGAATGTTAGATTTTTATTTTTCTGAAATAAATGCTTAGGAGTACAATTGCTGGGTTATATCGTAGTTACGTGTTTATTTTTTTATTCCTTTTTCTTTTTTGCCCACCCGCAACTGTCTTGATCGAGTTACAGATGTGTTTAGTTTTTTTAAAAAAACTGCCAGACTTTTCATTTTACATTTCCACCAGCAACGTATGAGTGATCCAGTGTCTCTGCATCTTTATGAGCATTTGGTGTTGAGACTATTTTTGCTTATTTTAGCCATCCTAATAGACAGCACTACATACCTATTAGGATAGCTAAAAGAAAAATAGTCTCAACACCAAATGCTCGTAAAGTTTAAATATTATTCATTTCGAATTAATTTTGTATGAAATGTGAGGTTTAGGTCAAGATTCATTGTTTTTTTGGCCTATGGATGTTCACTTGCTCTGACACCATTCATTAAGAAGTCTTCTTCTCCAGGTGCGGTGGCTCACACCTGTAATCTCAGAACTTTGGGAGGCCAAGACAGGGGTATCACTTGAGGTCAGGAGTTCAAGACTAGCCTGGCCAACATGACGAAACCCCGTCTTTACTAAAAATACAAAAATTAGCTGGATGTGGTGGTGCATGTCTGTAATCCTAGCTACTTGGGAGGCTGAGGCAGGAGAATCACTTGAACCTGGGAGGCAGAGGTTGCAGTGAGCCAAGACCACTCCATTGTACTCCAGCCTGGGTGACAGAGTGAGACTCCTTCTCAAGAAAAAAAAAAAAGAGTTTGAGCATATTTGTGTTGGTCTCCTTCCAGGTCCTATATTCTGTTCCATAGATCTGTGTGTCTATTCCTCCACCAATACCACAATATATTGATTACTGTAGCTGTGTAGTAAGCATTAATATTGGGTAGAATAATTCCTCTCACTTCATTCTTTGTCAAGATTGTTTAAGCTATTCTGGGCCTATGCCTTTCCATACACATTTAGAATAAGCTTGTCTATGTCTACAAAAAAATCTTAGTGGGATTTTTTATAGGAATTGCATTAAACCTAAGATAATGTTCTGGGCTCCCAAAAGTTGAAGAAAAAAAGAAAAAAAACCTAAGAACAGTTTGGGGAGAATTGATATGTTTACTATGTTGCGACTTCCAACCCATGGGCATGGTATGTCTGTACTTCAGATCTTTGCTTTCTTTCACTAGTTATTCAAAAAACAAAACCCCATAATACAACTTACATATAAATCTGTCCACATACCTTCAGCGAACTCATTTTCAACAAAAGTCCCAAGAGCATACACTGGGAAAAAGACAGTCTCTTCAATAGATAGTGCTTGGAAAACTGGATATCTACATGCAGAAGAATGAAACTAGATCTTTATCTCTCGCCATGTTACAAAAATCAAATAAAAATTGATTAAAGACTTAAATCTAAGACCTCGAACTATGAAACTACTGCAAGAAAACATTGGGGAAACTCTCTAGGATATTAGTCTGGGCAAAAACTTATTGAGTAATATCCCATAAGCACAGGTAACCAAAACAAAAATGGACAAATGGGATCACGTCAAGTTAACGAGCCACTGCACAGCACAGGAAACGATAAAGTGAAGAGACAACCCACAGAATAGGAGAAGATATTTGCAAACTACCCATCTGACAAAGGATTAAACCAGAATATATAAGAAGCTCAAACAACTCTTTAAGAAAAAAATCTAATCCGATTTAAAAAGTGGCCAAAAGGGGCTGGGCACGGTGGCTCATGTCTGTAATCCCAGCACGTTGGGAGGCTGAGATGGGCAGATCGTGAGGTCAGGAGTTTGAGACCAGCCTGACCAACATGTTGAAACCCCATCTCTACTAAAAATACAAAAAATAGCTGGGCACGGTGCCATGCATCTGTAATCTCAGCTACTCGGGAGGCTGAGGCAGGAGAATCACTTGAACCCAGGAAGTGGAGGTTCTGGTGAGCTGAGAGTGTGCTGTTGCACTCCAGCCTGGGCAACAGAGTGAGCCTTATCTTGGCAAAAGATTGCAATGGGCATTACTCAAAAGAAGACATGCAAATGGCAAACAGACATATGAAAAGGTGCTCAGCATCATTGGTCATCGGAGAAATGCAAGTCACAACTACAGTGAAATATCTCACCCTAGTTAAAATGGCTTATATCCAAAAACAGGCAATAAGAAATGCTGGCAAGGATGTGAGGTAAAGAGAACCCTTGTACACTGTTGGTGGGAATGTAAACTAGTACCACCACTATGGAGAACAGTTTGGAGGTTCCTCAAAAAACTAAAAATAGAGTTACCATGCGATCCAGCAATCCCACTGCTGGGTATGTATCCAAAAGAAAGGAAATCAATATATTGAAGAGATATCTGCACTCCCATGTTTGTTGCAGCACTATTCACTATAGCCAGGATATGGAATCAACCTAAGTGTCATCAACAGAAGAATGGATACAGAAAATGTCGTACTTATACATAATAGAGTACTATTCAGCCATAAAAATGAATGAGATCTTGTCATTTGTAACAACATGGATGAAACTGGAGGTCATTATGTTAAGTGAAATAATCCAGGCACAGAAAGACAAACATTGTATGTTCTCACTTATTTGTGGGATCTAAAAATCAAAGCAGTTGAGCTAATGGAGATAGAGAGTAGAAGCATGGTTACCAGAGGCTGGAAAGGGTAGTGGGGGATGATGGGGAGGTGGGGATGGCTACTAGGTACCAAAAAAAAAAAAAAATCCGTAAGACCTAGTATTTGATAGCACAATAGGATGACTATATTCAATAAAAATTAATCGTGGCTGGGCGCGGTGGCTCACGCCTGTAATCCCAGCACTTTGGGAGGCTGAGGTGGGCGGATCACGAGGTCAAGAGATTGAGACCATCCTGGTCAACATGATGAAACCCCATCTCTACTAAAAATACAAAAAATTAGCTGGGCATGGTGGCGCGTGCCTGTAGTCCCAGCTACTCGGGAGGCTGAGGCAGGAGAATTGCCTGAACCCAGGCGGCGGAGGTTGCGGTGAGCCGAGACCGCGCCATTGCACTCCAGCCTGGGTAACGAGCGAAACTCCGTCTCAAAAAAAAAAAAATAAAATAAAAAAATTAATCGCATATTTTAAAATAAAAGAGTATAATTGGCTGGGTGCGGTGGCACGTGCTTGTAGTCCCACCTACTCGGGAGACTGAGGCTGGAGGATCTCTTGAGTCCAGGAGTTTTGGGCTATAGTGCACTATGCCGATTGGGTTTCTGCACTAAGTTTGGCATCAATATGGTGACCTCCTGGGAGCGGGGGACTACCAGGTTGCCTAAGGAGGGGTGAACTGACCCAGGTTGGAAATGGAGCAGGTCAAAACTCCTGTGCTGATCAGTAGTGGGATCGCACCTGTGAAAGCCACTGCACTCCAGCCTGGGCAACATAGCAAGACGCCGTCTCTTAAAAAAAAAAAGTGTATAATTGGATTGTTTGTACCACAAAGGATAAATCTTTGAGGGGATGGATACCCTATTTTTTATGATGTGATTGTTGCATATTGCAAGCATGTATCGAAGCATCTCATGTATCCCATAAATATGTACACCTACTATGTACCCACGAAAATAAAAAAATGTAATAAAGCATGTATATGACTTGTATGTTAAAAACTAAAATGTATGCGGCTGGGCACGGTGGCTCAAACCTGTAATTGCAGCACTTTGGGAGGCTGAGGCGAGCAGATCACCTGAGGTCGGGAGTTTGAGACCAACCTGGCCAACGTGGTGAAACCCTGTCTCTACCAAAAATACAAAAAATTTAGCTGGATGTGGTGGCAGATGCCTGTAATCCTAGCTCTTCGGGAGGCTGAGGGAGGAGAATTGCTTGAACCAGGGAGTCAGAGGTTACAGTGAGCCGCGATTGTGCCATCGCACTCCAGACTGGATGACAGAACAAGACTCCGTCTCAAAAAAAAAAAAACCAAACTAAAATGTATGCTAAAAAACTAAAAATGCTGCAAGATTTTTTTGAATATTATTATTACTATTATTTTTTCTGAGACAGGATCTCGCTCTGTTACCCAGTCTGGAGTGCAGTAGCACAGTCACAGCTCATTGCAGCCTTCATCTCCCAGGCGCAAGTTATCCTTCCACCTCAGCCTCCTGAGTAGCTGGGACTACAGGTACGCGCCACCATGCCTGACTGATTTTTAAATTTTTTGTAGAGACGGGGTCTTGCTGTGTTGCCCAGGCTAGTTTCAAACCTCTGAGCTCAAGCAGTCCTCCTGCCTTGGTTGCCCAAAGTGCTGGAGTTACAGGCATGAGACACTGGACCCAGCCTGAAGATTATTTTTAAATTGTAAAATGGTCACAGACTTTTATACATTTTGAGTAAAGGAAAAAATACTTATAATTTCAGCACACTAAATTATTCTAACATTTATATAATTTGTTTGTATTTATTTATTTATTTTTGAGACAGAATCTTGCTCTGTCATCCAGGCCGGAATGCAGTGGCACGATCTCAGCTCACTGAAGCCTCTGCCTCCTGGGTTCAAGTGATTCTTGTGCCTGAGACACCAAAATAGCTGGGATTACAGAAACATGCCACCACGCCTGGCTAATTTTTGTATTTTTGGTAGAGATGGGGTTTCACCCTGTTAGCCAGACTGGTCTCCAACTGCTGACCTCAGGTGATCTGCCCACCTCTACCTCCCAAAGTGCTGAAATTACAGGCGTGAGCCACCTCACCTTGTCTATTCAGTAAGTGGTTATTGATCACCTATCATTTATCAGGGCATGTGGTAGGTGCTGGGACTGTTTCATCCTTGCCTTCCTTAAGGCTATAGTCCATTGAGAAAGACAAATATTTTCTTAAAAAAATCATACAAATGAATATATAATTACAACTTTGATAACTTATTTTGACAGAGGTGCATGATACTTAAAAAATGTATAGTAGAGATATTTGACCAATTTGGGGAGCCAAGAAAGATTTTAAACTACTGGACTCATAGTTCAACCTGTGATTTGAACTGAGGAGTAGGGTACTGAATATGGGAGTTGATCCTAGGTGTGAATCACAGAGGCTCATGGTATTACCCAAAGTTCAGTCATTTTCATGAATAAACATTTCTTAGTTTGTTTTTTGCTTTTGGTCAGTTTCCAAGTGCTGAAATGATTATTTTGAGTATTTTGGGTTAGCTTTATAGTTTTGAGAAAAGATTTGTCAATGTCCTTACTTAGTCACGATGCTAATCACAACTAATTTTTTTAGTTTATTTATTGACTTAACACTACTCAATGCCCTTTTTGAGTTTTCATGAAGGTATATACCTGTATAATCGCCTCCACAATCAAGGTAGAGAACATTACCTCAAATGTAACCCTCCTGCCTCTTACCAGTCATTTCTCTCCCTCTTCCCACCTGGCTCCAGGCAACTGCCGGCCTGTTTTCCTTTAACCATTGATTAGTTTTTTTCTAGAGTTTCATATAGCTAGAATCACAATTTGTAGTCTTTTGGGCATTGCTTCTTTTGTTCACTGTCATGTCTTTGAGTTTCATCTGTGTCATTGGATGCATCAGTAGTTTATTCCTTTTTATTTTTCATTGTAGAGATACATCTCAATTTGTTTATTCACATGTTGATAGATATTTGGTTTGTTTCCAGTTTTTGTCTCTTATGACTAGGGCTGCTATGAATATTCATGTCTTTATTTCTCTTGAGTAAATAACTAGGAATGGAATGGGTAGGTCATGTAGTAGATACATGCTTTCCTTTTTAAGTAACTGGATGTACCACTTTATATTCTTTTTATTTTTTTTGAGGCAGAGTCTCGCTCTTGTTGCCCAGGCAGGAGTGCAGTGGGGCAATATTGGCTCACTGCAACCTCCGCCTCCTGGGTTCAAGCTGTTCTCCTGCCTCAGCCTCCCGAGTAGCTGGGATTACAGGTGTGTGCCACCATGCCTGGCTAATTTTTGTATGTTTAGTAAAGATGGGGTTTCACCATGTTGGCTAGGCTGCTCTCAAACTCTTGACCTCAAGCATCTGCCTACTATGACCTTCCAAAGTGCTGGGATTACAAGCATGAGCCGTTGAACCTGGCAGATTTTTATATGTTTTCCAATACATAAAATACATACATTAGTATTCATATAATTAAAAAATAAATACACATATATTGTGGTCGTGCTTTAGTTATCAGTATAGGTATATTTTAAAAATATATTAAGGTAAATATAAATAAATATAATATATAGTTATAAATATAAATACATAAATATAAAATTAAATATAAATATATTAATATTTTAAAATATATTTTAAATGTTATAAAATATATTTTTAAAAGGTAAGAAAATATTTGTGCCTGGGTGTGGTGGCTCATACCTGTAATCCCAGCACTTTGGGAGACCAGGGTGGGAAGATCACTTGAGCCCAGGAGTTCAAGACCAGTCTGGGCAATATAGTGAGACCTTGCCTTTACAAAAAATAAAAAATAAATTAGCCGGGTGTGGTGGCACATACCTGTGGTCCCAGCTAGTTAGGAGGTTGAGGTGAAAGAATTGCTTGAGTTGGGGAGGTGGAGATTGTGGTGAACTGTGTTGGTCTGGTAAAGTGCTGGGATTACAGGCATGAGCCACTGCACCTGGCCAAAAATTTTTTTTTTTTTTTTTGAGATGGAATCTTGCCCTGTTGCCCAGGCTGGAGTGTAGTAGTGTGGTCTTGGCTCCAACCCGTGCCTCCCGGGTTCAAACAATTCTCATGCCTCAGCCTCCCTAGTAGCTGGGATTATAGGTGCATACCACCATGCCCGGCTGATTTTTGTATTTTTAGTAGAGACAGGGTTTTGCCATCTTGGCCAGGCTAGTCTCAAATGCCTGACCTCAAGTGATCCACTTGCCTCAGCCTCCCAAAGTACTGGGATTACAGGTGTGAGGCACGATATCTGGCCCTAGAATTCTTCGTATATTCTGGTTGCAAGCCTTTTTTGCAAGATAAATGTATTGCAAATACTTTGACCTCCCTGGCTCAGGTGATCCTTCCACTTCAGCCTTCTGAGTAGCTGGAACTGTAGGTGTGTATCACCATACCCCGCTAATTAAAAATTTTTTTTGTGGAGACAATGCCTTGCTATTTTGCCCAGACTGTCATTCTGTGGCTTCTTAATGGTCTTTTTTTTTTTTTTTTTTTTTTTTAAAGAGCAGAAGTTTTAAATTTCAGTGAAGTCAAATTTATCAATTTAAAAAATTTCTATGTGTCCTAAGAAAGCTTTGCATACTCAAGGTCACTTTTTTTTTTGAGACAGGGTCTCAATATGTTGCTGAGGCTGGTCTTGAACTCTTGGATTCAGGTGATCCTTCTGCCTTGGCCTCCCAAAGTGCTGGGATTGCAGGCGTGTGCCACCATGCCTGGTAGTCCTTTTTTTTGAGACAGAGTCTTGCTTTGGTGCCAGGTGCCAGGCTGGAGTGCAGTGGCGTGATCTCGGCTCACTGCAATCTCCACCTCCCAGGTTCAAGCAATTCTCCTGCCTCAGCCTCCTGAGTAGCTGGGACTACAGGCACACGCCACCACCTCCAGCTAATTTTTGTATTTTTTTAGTAGTGATGAGGTTTCATCATGTTGGCTAGGATGGTCTCGATCTCTTGACCTCGTGATCCACCTGCCTTGGCCTCCTAAAGTGCTGGGATTACAAGCGTGAGCCACCGCGCCCGGCCAAATTTTGGTAGTTCTACACTCTTTTGGGTCTTTAGTTCATTTGAGAATTCAGTGAAAACTATAAAAATTTTTCCAAGGAAGCTGCCGACAGAAACTAATTTTACACACAATTTTAGTGAATCCCCTGAAGCCAATCTATAGATTCTTTAAGGGCTTTTGGATTGACAGGTTAAGAACTCTTGGCCAGCGGTTCTCTAAGATCTGTCTTTTCTTTTGAGATGAGGTCTCACTCTGTTGCCTGGGCTAGAGTGCAGTGGTGCCATCATGGCTCAATGTAGCCCCCACCTCCCTAAGCTGGTGGCTTACACCTGTAATCCCAGCACTTTGGGAGGCCAAGGCAGGCGGATCACCTGAGGTCTGGAGTTTGAGACCAGCCTGACCAACATGGACAAACCCCGTCTTTACTAAAAATACAGAAAATTAGCCAGGTGTGGTGGTGGTACATGCCTGTAATCCCAGCTACTCAGGAGGCTGAGGCAGGAGAATCTCCTGAACCTGGGAGTCAGAGGTTGCAGTGAGCCAAAATTGTGCCATTGCACTCCAGCCTGGGCAACAAGAGTGAAGCGCCATCTCAAAAAAAAAAAACTAAATTGAATAGCTTCTAGAAAACTTATACTTTAAGTAAATTATTATCTTTTTATTCTAAACAAAATTATTGTCCTTTTATTCTAGACAAAAGAATGGCACGGAGAAAGAAAAAAGTTAAAGAAGTTTCCGAATCTCGGAACCCGGAGAAGAAGGATGTGGAAACTACCAGTTCTGTCAGTGTGAAGAGGAAGCATAGACTTGAGGATGCATTCATCGTGATATCCGATAGTGATGGAGAGGTTAGTAAAGTAGAGCTGAAGCTCTCAAACTATGCTTCCTTACCTGTGGGGAGGTTGTTTCGTGATGGACTTTACCTTAATGCCAGCTCACGAAGACCACGAAGTTTTTACTCAGCTTTGTTTTAATTTGTAAGTGGAATTAAGAATTACTTAAGAAAGTAATCCTGTTGCTTAGTGGAGGATGGATCATAGTTCTTCAGTTTTGTAATGTAGTAATCCAAAGTGATATTTTAGAGCTATTTGAATAATCTAATTCAATTGTAAATCTTAGTTTTCATGTGTCTGGAAAATGTGAATTTTTTTTTTTTTTTTTTTTTTGAGATGGAGTTTCGCTCTCGTTGCCCAGGCTGGAGTGCAGTGGCTCCATCTTGGCTCACTCTAACCTCTGCCTCCTGGATTCAAGTGATTCTCTTGCCTCAGTCTCCCTAGTAGCTGGGATTACAGGCGTGCGCCACCACGCCTGGCTAATTTTGTATTTTTTTTTTTTTTTAGTAGAGACAATTTCTCTGTGTTGATTAGGCTGGTATCAAACTCCCAACCTCAGGTGATCCACCCTCCTCAGCCTCCCAAAGTGCTAGGATTACGAGCATGAGCTACCGTGCCTGGCCCAAGAAGAGCCCAGAAGCTTTTTAACTTTTAAGAGTTCACTTCAGAGGAAACAAAATAAAAAAAGAGGACAAAAAAAATCACAATTCAGGAAATTGGGAAGTTTTGAACTTTTTTTCTTTTCTTTCTTTCTTTTTTTTTTTTTTTCCTAGGATCAGGCACAGTGGCTGATGCCTGCAGTCCCAGCACTTTGGGAGGCCAAGGTGGGCGGATCACCTGAGATCAGGAGTTTGAGACCAGCTTGGCCAACATGGCAAAACCCCATCTCTACTAAAAATACGAAAATTAGCTGGGTGTGGTAGCACAGGCCTACATTCCCAACTACTCGGGAGGCTGAGGCAGGAGAATTGCTTGAACAATTTCTCGGGAAGGCAGAGGTTGCAGTGAGCTGAGATTGCACCATTGCACTCCAGCCTGGGTGACAGAGTGAGACCCTGTCAGGAAAGGCAGGGCCTCCCAAAGTGCTGGGATTACAGGCATGAGCCACCATGCCTGGCGTTTTTGTTTTTTTGAGCAGGAGTCTTGCTCTGTCACCTGGGCTCAGGTGATCTGCCCATCTCAGCCTCCCAAAGTGCTGGGATTACAGGCGTGAGCCACCATACCTGCTCAGTGGTAGTTTCAGATTATACTGAATTTCAAAGATTGATTAGGGAGATGTGAGAAGGTTAGTGGAACACATGATAATTTACTTATTTAGAGATAAGGTCTCACTCTGTTACCCAGGCTGGAGTACAGTGGTGTGACCTTGGTTCATTGCAGCCTCAGTCTGGGCTCAAGATTCTTGTGCCTCAGCCTCTTAAGTAGCTGGGACCACAGGTATGCACCAGCACTGGCTAGTTTTTGTATTTTTTTTGTAGAGATGGGATCTTGCTATGCTGCCCAGGCTACAGATACAAATTTATATCAGGTGGAACCAAGAAACACATTATGTGCCCCTCGTTCGTCCTGTTTAAAATTTCCCTTCTGCCTTTTTCCTTTTCATGTGTTAGGTTTTGAGCTCCTTTGCCTGCCTTTTTTTTTTTTTTTTAAGCTTATGAAAACCTGATACTGAGCTTGAGAATGTTGCGGGAGAAAGGGAATTTCTGGGAGACAAGAAAGAGAGGCCGGGCACTGTGGCTCACACCTGTAATCCCAGCACTTTGGGAGGCCGAGGTGAGTGGATCACCTGAGGTCAAGAGTTTGAGACCAGCCCAGCCAACATGGTGAAATCCTGTCTCTACTAAAAATACAAAAATTAGCCGGGGATGGTGGTGCATGCCTGCAATCCCAGTTAATCAGGAGGCTGAAGCAGGTGAATCACTTGAACCCAGGAGGCGGGGGTTACAGTGAGTGGAGATTGCACCATTGCCCTCTAGCCTGGACAACAAAAGTGAAACTTCATCTCAAAAAGAAAGAAAAAAGGCCAGGCACAGTGGCTCACGCCTGTAATCCCAGCACTTTGAGAGGCCGAGGCGGGCGGATCACGAGGTCAAGAGATTGAGACCATCCTGGCCAACATGGTGAAACCCCGTCTCTACTAAAAAATACAAAAATTAGCTGGACATTGTGGCATGCGCCTGTAGTGCCAGCTACTTGGGAGGCTGAGGCAGGAGCATTGCTTGAACCTGGGAGGTGGAGGTTGCAGTGAGCTGAGATCGTGCAACTGCACTCCAGCCTGGTGCCTGGTGACAGAGCAAGACTCTGTCTCAAAAAAAAAAAAAAGAAAGAAAAGAAAGAGGATGTGTTTCTTCTTTTCAGTATCTGCAAAGTGGTAGATACCATTCCATATCTTAAAATTGGTTCAAAGTCTCTTATCTGAATAAGGTGTGTGATTGAAGTACTCATGAAACTTGTTCTGTATTCTGTTACTAAAAACTGTCCTTGGGATCAAGATACTGAAACATGCAGGAAATGGATGAATCTCAGAAACATGCCGTGTAGAAGAAACCAGACACAAAGGAGCATCCCCTATAATTCTATTGATGTGAAATTCTGGAAACACCAAATCTAATCCATAGTGACACAGAGCAGATCAGCGGTTGCCCGGATCAGGGGTAGAAGGTGGATTGACTGGGAGGGGTCAGAGGGACTCCCTGGAGTATTGAGAAAGTTCTTTTTTTTTTTTTTTGAGGTAGAGTCTCGCTTTATTGCCCATGCTGGAGTGCAGTGGCGCAATCTTGGCTCACTGCAACTTCCGCCTTCCAGGTTCAAGCAATACTCCCGCCTCAGCCTCCCAAATAACTGGGATTACAGGCATGTGCCACTGTGTCCAGCCTTTGTTTTTGTTTTGAGACAGAGTCTCATTGTGTTGCTCAGGCTGGAGTGCAGTGGTGGTGCCTCAAGTCACTACAGTGTTCCTGACCTGGGCCTAAGTGATCCTTCCATCTCAGCCTCCCAGGTAGCTGGGACTATAGGCCTTTGCCAACACGCTTGGCTAAATTTTTAAATATTCTTTTTAGAGATGATGTATCACTGTATTGCCCAGGCTGGTCTGGAACTCTTGGGGTCAAGCAGTGCTCCCACCTTGGCTTTTCAAAGTGTTGGGAGTACAGGCGTGAGCCGTCCCATCTGCCCTTCATTTTTATTTTTTTATTTTTATTATTATTATTTTTGACAGCGTCTTACTCTGTTACCCAGGCTGGAGTGCAGTATTGTGGTTATAGCTCACTGCTGCCTCCAACTCCTGGCTAAAGTGATCCTCCTGCGTCAGCCTCCTGAGAAGCTGGGACCACAAGTGCATGCTACTAAGTCTGACTAATTTTTAAAAAAATTTGTAGCCAGGTATCTCTTATGTTGCCCATGCTGTCCTGGAACTCCTGGCCTCAAGCAATTTTCCCAGTTCAACCTCTCAAAGTTGGGCATGAGCCACTGTACCCAGCAGAAAGTTCTGTATCTTGATAGTGGGAGTGGGTACTCAGATATGTCCATTTGCTAAGCCTCATCAGACTGTATAAAATGAGACCCTGTCTCAAAAAAACCTATACACTTAAAATGAGTGCATTTTATTGTATGTAAACTATACTTAAATAAAGTTAATTTTAAATAATAAAACAACTGTCCGTGGAAGTATTTATACAAGGGGAAAGGGGCCTTTGAAAACACTCAGAATTCAGAGATTATTTTTAGGTCTTGCCTAAAAAACCCCCAAAGAACAAAACACCTTTCACCTCAAAAACCACTCAGGAGGGAGGCTAAGGCGGAAGAATCGGAAATGCCTGTTCTAATTAGTTGTGCTTGATAATTGTTGTCATGATATTGATACTAAAATATTAAAGTAGCAATTAAAATAACAAATGAACTATACGTAGATATAAAGAGATAAACGCTTGTATTTATATATATGAGCCTGGTACAGTGGCTCACTCCTATAATCCCAGCACTTTGGGAGACTGAGGCGGGTGGATCATGATAAAAATGACATTTTTATCTTTATAGAAAGCTTTATTCTCCAGAATAAAGATTGTAACCTTTCTCCTTTGTCTTGTATTTCCATTTGTTTATTGGAGTTTTTTACCTGCCTGTAGGTCTCATCTCATAGGCTGTGAATTAAGTCTTTGTTTTTTCCTTCCGATTTTTTCTTTCTCCTATACTTTCTTTCTTTTTTTTTTCCTTCTTCTAGAGTCAGGGTCTCCCTCTGTCACCTAGGCTGGAGTGTAGGAGTGTTAGATCATTGCAACTTCTGTCTCCCGGTCCCACCTTGGCCTACCAAGTAGCTGGGACCACAGGTGCAAGCCACTACACTTGGCTAAGTTTTGTATTTTTTTTGTAGAGACAGGGTTTCACCATGTTGCCCAGGATGGTATTGAACTCCCAGCCTCAAGCAATCCTGCCTCGGCCTCCTGAAGTGAGCCACTGCACCTGTGCAAAAAAATTACATATTGTATTTTTGGTTAGCAAGATTGAGCATTTCTTTACATCTTTATTGGTTTTTAAAAAACATTATTTGTAGTTCAGTTTCTAATTAGGATTTTTGTCTACATAGTTCATTTTATTTTTTTTTGTTTTCTTTTCTTTTCTTTTTTTTTTACATAGTTCATTTTTAAGGCATAAAAGTATGGAGAAGAAAACAAGGGCTAGGCACATCCCTGGTGACTCATGCCTATAACCCCATGCTTTGGGAAGCTGAGACAGGAGGATTGCTTGTGGCCAGGAGTTTGCGAACAGTATGAGCAACATAAGAAGACCCTGTCTCTACAAAAAATATAAAACTTAGCTGGTCATGGTGGTGTGCACCTATAGTCTCAGATACTTGGGAGGCTGAGGCAGGTGGGAGAGTTGCTTGAGCCTAGGAGTTCCAGGAATTTGAGGCTGCAGTGAGCTGTGATCTTACCGTTGCACTCCATCCTGGGCAACCCTCGCTCTTAAAAAAAGGAAAGAAAACAATTGTACTACTTGGATATCATCTTAATATTAACAAGAATAAAAATATTAAATACACAAATACATATGGATATGTTAAAAAAAAAAAGTTGTATACATACATGTTAAAAAAAAAAAACCCAAACCAGCCAGGTGTGGTGGCTCACGCCTGTAATCCCAGCATTTTGGGAGGCCGAGTCGGGTAGATCACCTGAGGTCGGAAGTTTGAGACCAGCCTTACCAACATAGAGAAACCCCGTCTCTACTAAAAATACAAAATGGATTACAGGTGACCCATGCGTGTAATCCCAGCTACTCAGGAGCCTGAGGTAGGAGAATCTCTTGAACTCGGGAGGCGGAGGTTGCAGTGAGCCAGATCGAGCCATTGCACTCCAGCCTGGGCAACAAGAGTGAAACTCTGTCTCGAAAAACAAAAAAAACAAAAAACCCCCAAAACCCTAAATCATGACAAAACAGTTTAGAAAAGTATGAAATGAAAATGTACACTGCAGACATTTAACCATATGCAGTAATTTTTTTCATTTTTAAAGTAATTTCTTAGTGTCATCTGAAGGCAGTAATTTTTTCTGTATCCTAGGAAAAAAATTTTTATGCGTACATCATCAGTAGAGATTTTTATGGGAAAGGAACCATGCTGTGCAAACTGTTTTGCTTTTTTTCACTTGATGTCTTTGTTAGGTCCTCCAGAGACATAGAAGGTCTCTGGATAGGTGGGTGGGTGGAGGGATGGATGGATGGATGGATGGATGGATGGATGGACGAATGGTCAGATGGACGAATAGTCGGATGGAAGGATGGATGGATAGATGGATGGATGGATGGAAGGATGAACTGGACAGATGGGATTTATTAGGTGTATTGGCTCATGTAATTTTGGAGGTTGAGAAGTCCTGCAATAGGTTGTTTGCAAGCTGGGTACCCTGAGATGCCAGTAGTATGGCTCAGTGCAAGTCTGAAGGCCTGAGAACAAGGGGATGGGGTGCTGAGTGTAAGGCCTGAAATCCAAGGCCTGGAGAACCTAGATTTCTGATGTCCAAGGGTAGGAGAAGAATAATGTGTCCCAGCTCCAGGAGAGAGACAGATTTGCCTCCTATGTTTTTATTCTATCTAGCCCCCCAGTCAATTGGATGGTGTTCACCCAGATTGAGAGCCGATCTTCCCCACTTAGTCACTCAGACTTATACTCTAGTGTCTTCTGCAAACACCCGCACAGAGACACCAGAAAATAATACTTACTAGTTCTATGGATATTTCTTACTCCAGTCAAACCGATACCTAAAATTAACCATTAAAGTTAATTTCATGGAGACCATTCTATAGCAGCACATCTATCCTATGTCATATATGTTATACATGCAGGACTGTGCATAAAATGTAAATGCATAGTTTTAAAAATTAATGTGAACACTTGCACTTACAACCTGAGAATCCCTTTTCTCTTAGTGTGTCCCTCCCCAATTTGCATTCTTTTCTTTCTTTTTTTTTTTTTGAGATGCAGTCTTGCTCTGTTGCCCAGGCTGGAGTGCAATGGCGAGATCTCATCTCACTGCAACCTCCTTCTCCCAGGTTCAAGTGATTCTTCTGCCTCAGTTTCCCAAGTAGCTGGGATTACCGGCACCCGCCACCATGCCCGGCTAATTTTTGTATTTTTAGTAGAGACGGGGTTTCACCGTGTTCTCCACGCTGGTCTTGAACTCCTGACCTCAGATGATCTGCCTGCCTCAGCCTTTCAAAGTGCTGGGATTACGTGTGTAAGCCACTGTGCCCAGCTCTTTTCCACCTTTCTAAAAGTAACCACTATTTATTTTGTCTTCCCGTGTTTCTCCTTACAGTTTTACCACATTTACATGTATTCTTAAACAGTTTCCATATATTTTGAAAAACTAAGTATTGCTGATTAGACATGTCTACCAACATTTTCCAATAATCTCTTCATTCTCCAGATATTTGAAATTTTACCTTTATCATAAATTAAAATCTTGTTTATAAATGGGTGTGTTTCTGAGAGCAGAAAACCAAACTGCACGTTCTCACTCATAGGCAGGTGTTGAACAATGAGAACACATAGACACAGGGAGGGGAACATCACACACTGGGGCCTGTTGTGGGGTGGGGGAGCTAGGGGAGGGATAGCAGGAGGAATTGGGGAGGGATAACGTTAGGAGAAATACCTAATGTAGATGATGGATGGGGTGGATGTAGCAAACCACCGTGGCACGTGTTTACCTTTGTAAGAATCCTGCACGATCTGCACATGTACCCCAGAACTTAAAGTATAATAAAAAAAATTTTTTTTAAAATGGGTGTATTTCTGGATTTTTTTTCTTCCATTAATCTATCACATGTTTTTATAATTGTTCAGTTGATTGTCTTGGGTATTTTGAGTAGGCATTTATCTTTGCTAATAACAATCGTGTTTTTCTCTTTCTAGCACTTACACCTTTTTTTGTTTCATTTTCATTGCGTTGGCTGTAGCTTCCAGAATAATGTTGGTTGATACTAGTGATAGAGCAGCACATCTTTTACTTCTGGTGTTTTGCTATTTGTTTCATACTTCTGTTTTTATGTTAAGGAACTATCTTTTAATTGCTTATTTACTAGTAGTAGTTTTAGGAAGTATGTTTAATCAAGTCCCCTTTAACAAGATGATGGAGTAGTTTTTCTCCTTTACTCAACTAATATATTGTGTTAGTATTTTCTAATGTTGGAACATCTTTGCATTGCTGGAATAGATCATACTTGGTCATGATGTGTTACATTAACAATACTGAATTTATTTTCTTAATATATCATTTAGGAGTTTTGCATCTGTACCCCTAGTGCCATTGGTTTTATAAAGTTTTTTTGGGGGTGCTATGGCCTTCATCAGATATTGGTATTGGGGTTATGGTATAAAAGAAAAGGAAAGCTCACCAGTTTTTGCTATGTCCTACCACAATTTAAATAGCATAGGAATTACTTGTTTTATAAGATTTGCTAAAAATCTCCCACAAAACTTGCTACCAACTGATTTTTATTATGTATTTCATATTCTTGTAGTGTCTTGGAACTTTCGTATATTTTTAAAAAAGACTTTTTTCTGCTTTAGAATAGAAAAACGCAGTTGGATCATCTTAGGAACATATTTGTTTTTTTTGTTTTGTTATTTATTATTATTTTATTTTTTTGAGATAGAGTCTCGCTTTGTTGCCCAAACTGTAACGTAATGGCGTGATCTTAGCTCACTGCAACCTCCACCTCCTGGGTTCAAGTGATTCTTCCTGCCTCAGCCTCCAGAGTAGCTGAGATTACAGGTGTCTGCCACCACTGCTGGCTAATTTTTGTGTTTTTAGTAGGGAGGGGTTTTTTTGCCATGTTGGCCAGGCTGGTCTTGAATTCCTGACCTCCGGTGATCTGCCAACCTTGGCCTACCAAAGTACTGGGATTACAGGCGTGAGCCATCGTGCCTGGCCTTTGTTTTGTTTTTTAGAGACAGGGTTTTTCTCTCTCTCTCTTTTTTTTTTTTTTAGTTTTATTTTTTAATTATATGTTAAGTTCTGGGATACGTGTGCACATTGTGCAGGTTTTGCTCTTTCCCAGGCTGGAATGTAGTGGTGTGCTTATAGCTTACTGCAGCCTCGAACTCCTGGACTCAAGCGATCCTCCTGTCTCAGCCTCCCAAGTAACTGAGACTATAGGTGTGCACCACCATGCCCAGTCAATTTTTTTTTTTTTTTTTTTTTGTAAAGACAAGTCTTGATATGTTGCCCAGGCTGGTCACAAATTCCTGGCCTCAAGTGATCCTACCACCTCAGCCTCCCAAAGTGATGGGATTATAGGCATGAGCCACTGTGCCTAGCCATGAACACATTGTTTTTGGCCTTATGAGTTGAAAAACAAATGAATTATTTGATATGTCTTCTGATCCTTGCACTGCCCATAATGTTTTCCAGTTTATTCTTCAGCTTAGATGTCAGTTCCTCTGGGGATCCTTGTAGATCTTCTAAGACTAGGTCACTTGGCCATTTCTTGTGCTTTCATGGAACCTGTTCTTACTTCTGTAGTATTAGTTGTTACACTGTTTTGCAATTGCCACTATATTTTTTTCTGCGTTCATCATTGGACCATTATTTCCTGGATGGCAGGAATTTTATATCTTGAACACCTAACAATAATGCTTGGCCTGTACTAGTGGGCACTCTCAAAATACCTGCATTTGCTGGGCACACCTATATTCCCATTTACTCTGGAGGCAGATGATTGCTTGAGCTCAGGAGTTCAAGGCCACCCTGGGAAATATAATGAGATCCTGTCTTTAAAAAAAAACAAAACCCGCATTAGGTTTTTCTTGTTGGTATTCTTTTATTTGAATATTTCTTTAAGAAAATGTTCTAGTTTTTTGGTGTAGGAGAAGCCAGGAAATGTCTTTTTTTCCCCCATCAGCCCAGCATTACAGATGGGAAAACATGTTTTTGTTTTTATTTCTTTTTTTAAAATCTAAAGGTAATGGCATGAACCTGACATTGTTAGGGCTTCATTCATCCTAACTTTCTTCTGCTGAGTAATGTTACTTGGGTTGATTCATCCTCCTATTCTTTTACTCTCACTTTGTCCCTAGGAGAGCAAACATGAGCTTTTGTAAACCCTGCTGTTGTATTGGAATTGCTGTTTACTGTGTGACCTTTCTGAACTTTTTATTCTAATCAATAACACTAATACTTACTCTGGAGGACTATTGTAAGGATTAAGAGTAATGTAAGTAAAATTTCTTTCTTTTTTGAGACGGTCTTGCTCTGCCACCCAGGCTGGAGTACAATGGCACTATCTTGGTTCACTACAACCTTCACCTCCCAGATTCAAGTGATTCTCCTGTCTCAGCCTCCCAAGTAGCTGGGACTACAGGCACGCACCCCTGTGCCTGGCTAATTTTGTATTTTTAGTAGAGACAGGGTTTTGTCATGTTGGCCAGGCTGGTTTCAAACTTCTGATCCACCCACCTCAGCCTCCCAGAGTGCCCCGGTTATAGGCGTGAGCCACTGTGCCTCGCCTAGAATAATATAAGTAAAATTACTTAGAGTGATACTTCAATATGTGATAACTGATGTCATTGTACATGTTCAGAATATAGTCTGAGCCTGGCAAGAAATAAAGCCAACTGACCTATGTGGATTGTAGGGAACCAGCCTCACATCACATCTGTGGGTACCCTGAGTTTGGTGGCGACAGAGGAATGAGAAGAAGATAGATTAAGAGAGAAAGTGGGACCAGGGGGCCATCACTTATTACTTTGGAGGCAGACAGTGAAAAGAAGGCCCCAAGCTCTGATCCTCCACACTATTTATTGGTTATAATCACTTTGATCTATAGGGTAGGGGTGGAGTGATGATGGGGAGAGGGTGATGTGTTGGTGGAGTGAATCAGTGAGCCAGAACTGAATCAGTAAGCTGGAACTGGTGTGTCATTCTAAAGATTGGTAACAGTGGCGGTTTGGGAATTTCACAAAAGAAGAATATGTGGTTATCTTTAGCCTGTTATCTATGTGCAGCTGGTGGAACTTGGGCCTTACAAGGAGCTTACAAGTCTGGCTACGTCATAGTGCTACAAAGGGGTTTTACATCCTTGAGCACAATATTTATGGTAATAGAGCCTAGGTCACCCTGTACCGGAACATGAAGTATGGAGAAGTTTGCCACCCTCCCCAGGCTTCTTGCAGTTTGCCGTGGTTTGTTGTTCCCAGTTTATATGTTACTCATAACCAATTTATGTAGGCACTCTGTAAGTCCTTTCTCCTTTGCTGCTTTTCCCAACAGTGGATAATAACTCTTGTCTTCTCTGACATTCTTCCATGTTACAACAAACAAAATAAAACAACAACAATAGAAAATCTAGAGGGAAAGAAAGGAACCTCTGGAGCTTATAGATGGTCAGAGCTGGTTTTGTTTCTGACCTTATACTACTTGGGCCTCACTTTTCTCATCTATCAAGTGGGGTCGGCTGGGTGCTGGGGGTTCACATCTGTAATCCCAGCACTTTGGGAAGTCAAGGCAGGAGGATTGCTGAGCCCAAGAGTTTGAGAGAAACCTGGGTAACATAACAAGACCCTGTCTGTACAAAAAATAGAAAAGATGGTGGTACATGCCTATAGTCCCAGCTACTGGTGAGGCTAGAAGGGAGGATTGCTTGAGTAGGAGAGGTCGAGGATGCAGTGAGTTGTGATTATACCACTGTCCTCCATCTTGGGCTACAGAGTGAGACCCTGTCTCCAAACAATAAAAAAAAGAAGTGGAGTTATTGATATTAATTCTCACAAGGTTTTTGAAAGGAATTAAGTGAGGCAATGTATATAATGTGCCTGGAACATAGTATGCAATATATGATAACTGTTATTACTCTTATTTTAGAAAGCTTCTTAATGATAAAAATGTAGTTGGTTATAAATTGCCAGCTAATCTTTTAAAATTTATACAGTGTTTCCAGTAATAGTGTATTAGTAAAAAATAGAAATTCATTCTTCTTTCAAACCATTCATCTCAAAAGCTGGTAACCACTACATTATCAAAAGTATGCCATATCAGCAAGGTAGTTGGGACAGCTGTCTCATTTCCTGAAAGAAAATGCCTGCAAGGGTCAGCAACCAGTTGAGTTCAGTCAGTACCAAAACAGTCTGTGGGATCAGTTTGTTAATTGAATTTATTTATTCTTGTCTTTTTCAATCTTCATTTTTTCCTTTTCAGGATTCTCAGTTGTCACTTCGAAGTATTTTGGTGGAGTAAAAGTCATTACTTTTCTGGCTAGAAATAGAAAGATTCTTTTCTGCCATTTTCTCTCTATTTTCTAGAGAATAGTTCCCTGAACCTCCCAATATTTGTTTTGTTTTCATTATCTGCCCACCCCTTTATGAAAGATAGCTTAGATATCACTATTTGCTCTTAAAATTAAAATCACCTATATACCTAGAAGCATATTTTCCCTCAGTCTTTTGCTTAGGCACAGCCTGCCTGCCTGCCTGCCTGTCCTCTTTCCCTCCCCTCTTCCCCTCCTCCCCTTTCTCTTCCTCCCCTCTCACTACCTACCCTCCTCATCTCTCCCTCCCTCCCTTTTTCCCCTCCTTCCCCTTTCTCCCTTCCTGCCCTCCTGCCTCTCCCCTCCCCTCTCCTTACTTCCCCTCTCCTCCCCCTCCCTCCTCCCTTCCCTCCCCTCTCCTCCCCTTCCCTCCTCCCTTCCCTCCCCTCTGTTACTTCCCTTCCTCCCCTTCCTCCCTCTTTTTCTCTTTTTTTTCTTTTAACAGGGTCTCACTATGTTGCCCAGGCTGATCTTGAATTCCTGGCTTTAAGTGATCCTCCCAAAGTTCTGGGATTACAAGCATGAACCATTATCCCTGGCCAATATTTTTTTTTTTTTAAACTTGCTTCAAATGGTTAAACAAATTGTTCCAGAATTGTTGAACAACCTCAGCTCTAATTGTTCTATCTTTTGGTCTCTGTAACCATAGAAATAATCTAGAAGTTTTACTATTTCATCATTCAAACTATTCCAAGACTTTTTTGTACTCTAATAGCGTACAGAAGTCTTTTGTGTTAGACTATGTCTTGATTTGATTGATTGATTGATTGATGGGGCTCTCACTCTGTTACCCAGGCTGGAGTGCAGTGGTGCAATTACAGCTCACTGCAGCTCACTGCAGCCTCAAACTCCTGGGCTCCAGCAGTCCTCTTGCCTCAGCCTCCCTAGTAGCTAGAAATGACAGGCATGTACCACCACACCCAGCTAATTGACTTGTTTTTAGAAGATATTGTCACCATGTGTTCTATAACAGTGTTTGTGTATTTGGTATCTACTGAGACTAGAAAGTAGGTGTGATGTTTTAAATGATGACTTTTCCTACAAAGTTCTTGTTAGTATGTTAGAGATAGCATTACTGTTAAATTCTGGAGTGTGTAACTCATGATTTTGGAGGTTTTAAAGCACAAATGAAATGTCTTTAACAGATGCAGGGACTATTCTGATTATCTATTTCTCCATAAGTAATGCTAGTAGTTTGTCTTTCAAGAAATTTTCTCATTTCTCAGGTCTTAAATTTATGTACATAGAGACTGGTCGTGGTGGCTCACACCTGTAATCCTAGCACTTTGGGAGGCCCAGGCTGGTGGATTGCCTGAGGTCAGGAATTAGAGACCATCCTGGCCAACACATGAAACTCCGTCTCTACCAAATATACAAAAATTAGCTAGGCGTGGTGGTACATGCCTGTAATCCCAGCTATTCAGAAGGCTGAGGCAGTAGAATCCCTTGAACCCAGGAGGCGGAGGTTATAGTGAGCTGAGATTGCACCACTGCACTGCAGCCTGGGCAACGGAGCGAGACTCTGCCTTAAAAAAAAAATTTATGTACATAGAGTTTTTGTAGTATTTCCTTATTATCTGAGAGTCTGTTATTATTATTTTGTTTCATTCCTGGTATTACTCTTTTCTGTTGTCAGTATGGCTAGAGGTTTATCAATTTTATTGATCTTTATACAGACCCAACTTTTGGTTTTCTTTTAGCTTGAAGAAACTCCTTTAGCATTTTCTTTTTTAAATTAAATTAAACAAATTTTTTTTTGAGACAGTCTCACTCTGTTGCCCAGGCTGGAGTGCAGTGGAACAATCTCGGCCCACTGCAAAACTTTGCCTCCGAATTTCAAGTGACTGTTGTGCCTTAGCCTCTTGAGTAGTTGAGATTACAGGTGTGTGCCACTATGCCTGGCTAATTTTTGTATTTTTAGAGACAGGGTTGTGCCATGTTGCCCAGGCTGGATAAATTCTTATATATTGTTTTCATTTTAATTCAATTATTCCTGATTTCTTTCTTTTTTTTGAGATAGAGTTTCACTCTTGTTGTCCAAGCTGGAGGGCAATGGTGCGATCTCGGCTCACTGCAACCTCTACCTCCTGGGTTCAAGTGATTCTCCTGCCTCAGCCCCCTGAGTAGCTGGGATTGCAGTCATGAGCCACCATGCCCAGCTAATTTATTGTATTTTTAGTAGAAACAGGGTTTTACCATGTTAGCCAGGCTGGTCTTGAGCTCCTGACATCAGGTGATCCGCCCGCCTCGGGCTCCCAAAATGCTAGGATTACAGGCATGAGCCACTGCGCCCATCAATTATTACTGATTTCTAATGTAATTCCCTTAATCATATGTATTTTATATGATTTGAATCATTTTTAAATTGAGTGAAACTTGTTTTATGGCCCAGAATATTCTGTGTGTACTTGAGAAGAATGTACATTTTGGATAGTGATTTCTGTAAATGTCAATCTGATGAAGTTTGATGATAGTGTTTTATCTATCTATCTATCTATCTATCTATCCATCTATATATTTTTTGAGACTGAGTCTTGCACTGTAGTGCAGTGGCTCAATCTCGGCTCACTGTAATCTCCGCCTGCTTGGTTCAAGCGATTCTCCTGCCTCTGCCTCCTGAGTAGCTGGAACTACAGGCATTTGCCACCACGCCCAGCTAAGATTTTTGTATTTTTAGTAGAGACGAGGTTTCACCATGTTGGCCAGGATGGTCTTGATCTCCTGACCTTGTGATCTGCCCACCTCAGCCTCCCAAAGTGCTAGAATTACAGGCATGAGCCGCCGTGCCCGGCCCAAATCTACTTTATATTTATTGATTTTCTGTCTATTCTGCAAATATGTTGAGGAGGTTATTGAAGTCTTTAACCATAGTTGTGGATTTGTCTTAATTTCTCTTTTTTTTTTTTTTTGAGAGACACAGTCTTGCTCTGTTGCCCAGGTTATGGTACAGTGACACGATCTTGGCTTACTGCAGTCTCTGCCTCCTGGGTTCAAGTGATTCTCATGCTTCAACCTCCCGAGTACCTGGGATTACAAGCATGTGCCACCACACCTGGGTAATTTTTGTATTTTTAGTAGAGTTGGGGTTTCACCATGTTGGCCAGGCTGGTCTTGAACTCCTGACCTCAGGTGATCCACCTGCCTGGGCCTCCCAAAGTGCTGGGATTACAGGAGTGAGCCACTGTGCCCGACCCACAGTTAATTTTAGAACATTTTCCATTCCCCATCCCCAAGCCACAGCCCAGTTTCGTTTATACTCATCCCAGAGTACATGATTTGGGGCTGAAGGACAGGTCTTAGGAGAGTGGAAGTTGAAGGCCACAGAGACAGTGATGAGGGTATGGGGGAGAATAGGGAAGGAACAGTGAGGATGGATAGGCTCCTCTTGGAATATCCTTCATGGGCTCCTGTATCTCTTTCACGATTTAGATTTGGAAATGGCGAGTCTGATGAATCCAGCCAGTCCTGCCACGCCCAGGGCCATGCCTCCAGTGATGGCCATGCCCACTAGTTCATCTTTCTTCATGACCTTGCCAATGAAACCGTTCTAGTTCCTTGGCCTGGTTGTTCTGGGGCTCTGTCTGCAGCAGCTCTTGCATGTACTTTAGGGCCTTTTCATATTTCTTGAGTTGGTAGTTCCCCACAGTCAGGTAGAAGACATAATCCTGCTGCTCTTCTTTGTTCCCTTTGGGCAGCAGCTCCTCAAGCAGCGCGATGTCATCATTATAGTTGGTCAGCACCAGGTGTACTCAGACTGCGTGCTCTTGGACACCGAGCCTGCTGCCTTCTCAGACTGAAATTTATTTTCAGACTTTAGCCTGTCATCCATAAACACCAACTTGTTCAGCACAACGTCCATGGCCACTGCCCCTGCGAGCCTCACACCACACTATACTGTGCTACAGTCTCCATGGCCCAGTAGCAGGAGTCTAGAACGTTTTCATTACCCTCAGAAGAAACCCATTTACGTTAGCAGTTACTCTCCATTTTTCCCCAAACCTCTAGCCCTCGACAACCACTAATCTACTTTCTGTATGGATGTGCCCATTCTGGGCATGTCTTATAAATGTAATCATATAGTATATGTGGCCTTTTGCCTGGCTTTTTCGAATTATATATTTTCAAGGTGCGTTCATTTTGTAGTGTGTATCAGTACCTCATTTTTTTCCACAGTGGTGGCAGTGTTTTATATTCCCACCAACAGTGTACTAGGTTTCTATTTTTTGTAATCTGTGCCAGAGCTTATTTTCTGATTTGAAACAAAAGTTATTTTAATTCTCCTAGTGGGTGTGAAGTGATACCTTATTGTGGTTTTGACTTGTATTTCCCTACTGACTAATGATGTTGGGCGTCTTTTCATGTACTTCTTGGACATTTCTATATCATGTTCTTCTTCAGAGAAATTCTGTTCAAATCCTCTGCTTATTTTTATTTTTATTGGACATTTCTATATCATGTTCTTCTTCAGAGAAATTCTGTTCAAATCCTCTGCTTATTTTAATTTTTATTTTATTTATTTATTTTTGGAGATGGGATGTTGCTTTGTTTCCCAGGCTGGAGTACAGTGGTGGTGGTGTGATCATAGCTTACTGCAGCCTCGAAGTTCTGGGCTCAAGTGATCCTGCTCCAGCCTCCTGAGTAGCTAGGACCATGACTGGCTAATTAAAAAAAAAAAATTTTTTTTAATTAAAAAGAATGTTTTTTATTAAAAAAAATTATTGTTTTTGGTAAGGACAGGGTATATCTACATTGCCCAGGCTAGTTTTGAACTGGCCTCTAGCAATTCTCTCACTTCAGCCTCCGAAAGTGCTGGGATTACAGGCATGAGCTACCGTGCCTGGCCTTTTATTTCTTTCTCTATTTTATTTTTTGTTTTCTTGATTATTTTGTGTTTCTCATTAAATTTTAATGTGGGGTGTAGGGTTGGTGTATTTGGTTCTCTTTTTTTTTGTTTTTTTTTTGTTTTTGTTTTTTTTTGAGGCAGAGTCTTGCTCCGTTGCCAGGCGCCAGGCTGGAGTGCAGTGGCACAATCTCGGCTCACTACAACCTCCGCCTCCTGGGTTCAGGCAATTCTCCTGCCTCAGCCTCCTGAGTAGCTGGGACTACAGGCACGCGCCACCATGCCCAGCTGATTTTTGTATTTTTTTAGTAGAGACGGGGTTTCACCATGTTGGCCAGGATGATCTCGATCTCCTGACCTTGTGATCCGCCCGCCTTGGCCTCCCAAAGTACTGGGATTACAGGCGTGAGCCACCGCGCCCGGTGGTTCTCTTTTGTTTCTATAGGATTTTTCATTTATTCTCTTTTTCTTTTCCTTCACTAACCAGTGTCCAAAGAATGATTTAAAATAAATGAATACACACTGAGTTTAAACATTATTATTTTTAAAATCTCAGTCAAGCTACTCTGATCTTAGGTGGTGCTTACTGGTATTTTAGAGATAGACTAGTTTTTGTGTGACTGTTTATATGACAGATATTAATGCCAATATATGACACATTTTTTGTTTTTATGGTTTTTATTGGTTCTAGATCTTATATTTTCCTTTTTATATTGAAAATGATCTTCTAATGTTTTATGTGCATATTTATAACAGTCACCGATTCCTCAGAGGCCTCTATTAGCCATAAAGGAGGTAGAAGAGAGAGAAATTACTACTTTTAATGGCAGCCACACTGATCATATTTCTTGTTTTGCAACAGGAACAAAAGGAGGAGAATGAATTGCAGAAAATGAAGACAAAACAGTCAAATAGAACAAAGTGTTTGGCCAAAAGAAAAATTGCACGTATGTTTTCATTTTTGTTTAGAATGGTTTGGGAATTGTAACAGTCACAGAACTGATACTAGTTTCTTCATTAGGAAAAGAAGACTTCTTTGAATGAGACTGTATGTGTTTTCTGTTTATACTGGATGTCATTAAAATTTTCAGGAGTCAGCAGGCACGGTGACTCATGCCTGTAATCCCAGCACTTTGGGAGGCTGAAGTGGGTGGATCACTTGAGGTCAGGAGTTCGAGACCAACCTGGCCAACATGGTGAAACCCTGTCTCTACTAAAAATACAAAATACAAAGTAGCTGGGTGTGGTGGTGTACATCTGTAGTCCCAGCTACTCAGGAGGCTGAGGCATGAGAATTGCTTTATTCTCTGGGAGGAGAAGATTGCAGTGAACTGAGATTGTGCCACTGCACTCCAGCCTGGAAGACAGAGTGAGGCTCTGTCCCAAAAAAAAATAATAATTTTTTTTTTCCAGGAATTGCCTATATAGTTACCCATAGCTTATACAGTTGACTTATTAGAGGCAGAGTGTTGAAATAAAAGATGTGGCTTTCAGAGTAAGGCACACTTGGGTTTGAATTCTTGCTTTAACCCCTTACTATGTGGATCTTAGGCAAGTCACTGCTTTTAGCTTACCTCTGTTTCCTCATCAATAAAATGCAGATAATAACAGTTACTTAGAAAGTCATTTAATAGAGGCTCAAATAATGATACCTATTACTATTTTTGCCATTCGAATTCTTTGTTTGAGGTTTTGCATTCTCTTCCGTCTTCATTACTCAATTTTGAAGGTAATAATTGTTATCATACTTTTGCTTTTTTTTGAGACAGAGTCTCACTCTGTTGCCCAGGCTGGAGTCCAGTGGCATGATATCGGCTCACTGCAACCTCTGCCTCCTGGGATCAAGTGATTCTCCTACCTCAGCCTTCTGAGTAGCTGGGATTACAGGTGCACGCCACCATGCCTGTCTAATTTTTGTATTTTTATCAGAGATGGAATTTCACCATCATGGCCAGGCATGTCTTGAACTCCTGACCTCTGGTGATCCTCCCACTTCAGCCTCCCAAAGTGCTGGGATTACAGGCGTGAGCCACTGTGCCTGGCCTATACTTTTCCATTTTAATGTGAAATGAAATGTTATTTCAGTTACTTTTCAGTTTTACTAGTTGAAATTATTATAATAATTTAGTCAAGATAAACAAGGCTTTTTTCAGTGTTAACTTAAATTGTAGTGACTTTAAGATGAAATTCTCAGACTTGTGTAATTAACCATAAACAACTCTTTGTTATTAAATCATTGCATTATGTCTAGATACATGTGTCTCTATGGTTAGATCTACTTAATGTACTCAGGTTATTGTCAGTCTTGAGAATAATAGATAGTAGATTTGAAATGCAGTAATCTTTTTGAAATGCAGTCTGTTTGAAATGCAATAATCTTAATGGTTAAGTTTTTGTCACTATTGGTCGACTGTTGATAATTGTGTACTTGGTCGTTGTGGCTCTTTATAGTCAGCGCTTTACTTTTTTTTGTTTTTTTGAGACAGAGTCTCCCTCCATCACCCAGGCTAGAGTGTGGAGTACAGTGGTGTAATCTTGGTTCAGTGCAGCCTCTGTCTCCCGGTTCAAGTGATTCTTGTGCCTCAGGCTCCTGAGTAGCTGGATTTATAAGTGTGCACCAACACACCTGGCTAATTTTTGCATTTTTAGTAGAGACAGCGTTTTGTCATATTGGCTAGGCTGGTCTTGAACTCCTGGCCTCAAGTGATCCTCCTGCCTTGGCCTCCCAAAGTTCTCGGATTACAGGCACGAGACACTGCACCTGGCCTTTTTTTTTTAAGTTGGATCATGCTTTTTTTTAAATCCAGTGTGACAATCTGACTTTTAATTGGTGTTTTTAGGCCATTTACATATAACACAATTACTGATATAGTTGGATTAAAATTTACCATTTTGGAAGATGTTTATTTGTGTCAGTTGTTTTTCGTTTCTTCTTTTTTTTTTTGTTTTCGAGACAGAGTCTTGCTCTGTTGCTCAGGCTAGAGTACAGTGGCATGATCTCAGTTCACTGCAACCTCCGCCTCTTGGATTCAAGCAATTCTCCTGCATCAGCCTCCCGAGTAGCTGGGATTACAGGTGCACGTAAGCACACCCAGCTAATTTTTGTATTTTTAGTAGAGATGGGGTTTTACCACGTTGGCCAGGCTGGTCTTGAACTCCTGACCTCAGGTGATGCACCTGCCTCAGCCTACCAAAGTGCTAGGATTACAGGTGTGAGCCACCGCGCCCTGCCTGTTTCTTTTTTGTCTATTTTTGCATTTGTTAAGTATTATTTTATGATTCCATTTTATTTTATTTTTGAGACAGAATTTTGCTCTTGTTAATCCATGTTAATCCAGGTTAATCCATGATTTAGTATGCATCAGTACTTCGTTCCTTTACTGCTAAATAATATTTCATTATATTAATATACCATAGTATTTATCATTTGGTAGACATTTGTGTTTCTACTTTTTGGCCATTATGACTGATGTTGCTGTAAACATGCGTGTATAAATTTTTGTGTGGACATGTTTTCTGTAGGATCTATAACTAGGAGTAGAATTCCTGGTTCATATGGTAATTATATTTAATCATTTGTGGAATTACCAGGCATTTGTACCGGCAGTGTATGAGAGTTCTCATTTCTCCATATTCTCACCAACTCCTTACTTTCATTTTTAAAAATTATAGTTATCCTAGTGAGTATAAAGTGGTCTCTTATTGTGGTTTTGATTTGCATTTTTTCTCTAATGGCTAATAATGTTGAGCGTCTTTTCATGTGTTTGTTAGCCATTTGTATATCTTCTTTGCAGAAATATTTGTTCACTTCCTTTGCTCATTAAAAAGAAGTTTTTAAAAAAGGTGATAAAATACCCATAACATAAAATGCATCGTTTTAACATTTGAAAATGTTTTTATGAGGAAGTGTTGAATTTTGTCAAATGTATTTTCTGTGTCGATGATTATCTAGGTTTTGTCCTATATATTGTTTATTTCAGTGGTCCCCAACCTTTTTGGCACCAGGGACCCATGCCAATGTTTCCATGGACTGGAGAAGGGGAGGTGTACTTTATTTCTATTATTATTACATTATAATATATAATGAAATAATTATACAGCTCACCATAATGTAGAATCAGTGGGAGCCCTGAGCTTGTTTTCCTTCAACTAGTCAGTCCCATCTGGGGGTGATGGGAGAAAGTGACAGATCATTAAGCGTTAGATTTTCATAAGGATCATGCAACCTAGATCCTTCAACATGTGCAGTTCGCAATGGAGTTCACATTTCTATGAGAATCTAATGTCACTGCTGATCAAACAGGAGGCACAGTTCAGGCAGTGATGTGAGTGATGGGGAGTGGCTATAAATACAGATGAAGCTTCAGTTGCTAGCCTGCCACTTAACCTCCTGCTGTGTGGCCAGTTCCTAACAGGCCACGGACTGGTAGCCCATGGCCTAGGGGTTGGGGACCCCTGGTTTATTTGGTATATAAGTTAAATCAACCTTGCATTCCTGGGGTAAATCTTGCTTTGTTTTAGTGTTTAATACTTTTTATATGTTGCTGGATTTGGCTTGCTAATATGTTACAGATTTTAGTATATGTTTATAAGAGATACTGTAATGTAGTTCTCTTGCAATGTCTTTGGTTTTGGTATCAGGCTTATATTGGCCTTATAGAATGAGTTGGGCAGTGTACTCTTGTATTTTTTGGAAGAGTTTTTGAAGAATCGGTATTAATTTTTCTTTAACTCTTTGGCAGAATTTGCTAGTGAATCCATCTGGTCCTGGTCCCTTTCTTTATGGGTAGGTTTTTGATAATTAATTTGATCTCTTACTTGCTATAGTTCTTTTCAGATTTTCTATTTTTTTCTTGAGTCAGTTTAGATAGTTTGTGTCTTTCTAGGATTTTTCTACTTAATCTAAGTTATCTAACTTGTTGGCGTATAATTGTTCATACTGTTCCTTATGTACAACCTTATTTCTGTAAGCTTGGTGGTAACAGGTCCACTTTCATTTCTGATTTTGTTACTTGCATCTTCTCTCTTTTCCTGTTCAATCTAACTTGTTTTTTTTCCTTTTAAGATGGGGTCTCACTGTGTAGCCCAGGCTGTCCTTGAATTCCTGGGCTCCAGCAATCTTCTGGACTCAGCCTTTCAAGTAGCTAAGACTACAGACATGCCCTACTGAGCCCTCAATTTATCTGTTATTAATGTCTGTCAATTTTTTGAATTTTTGAAAGAATTTTTTCTTTTATTTTTCTATTCTCTATCAGTTTCCCCTGCAATCTTTATTTTTTCCTTTCTTCTTTCTTTAGGTTTAACTTGTCCTTTTTTTTTTCTGTGTTTTAAGTTGGATGGTTAGATTATTGATTTGAGATTTTTCTTCCTTTTTCTAAACAGGGTCTCACCCTGTTGCCCAGGCTGGAGTGTGGAGTGCAGTGGCATGATCGCAGTGCAACCTTAAGCTCCCCTGGCTTAGGTGATCCTCCTTCGTCAGCCTCCCGAATGGTAGGGACTACAGATAAGTGCCACCAGGCCTGGCTAATTTTTTTTTTTTTTTTTTTTTTTTGAGATGGAGTCTTGCTCTGTTGGAGGATTGCAGTGGCGCGATCTCAGCTCACTGCAACCTCTGCCTCCCATGTTCCAATGATTCTCCTCCCTCAGCCTCCCAAGTAGCTGGTACAATAGTCATGTGCCACTGCGCCTGGCTAATTTTTGTATTTTTCAGTAGAGACAGGGTTTCACCATATTGGCCAGGCTGGTCTCGAACTCCTGACCTCATGATCTGCTCACCTCAGCCTCCCAAAGTGCTGGGATTACAGATGTGAGCTACCACACCTGGAAGTTTTTTTTTTTGTTTTAATGTGTATCTATCTGTCTATATCTATCTATCTATCTGTCTACCTACCTACCTACCTACCTACCTACCTATCTATCTGTCTATCTATTTTATACTTTAGGTTCTGGGATACATGTGTAGAACATGCAGGTTTGTTACATAGGTATACATGTGCCATGGTGGTTTGCTGTATCCATCACAGAGATCGAGTTTCACTATGTTGCCTAGGCTGGTCTGGAACTCCAGGGCTCAAGTGATCCACCTGCCTCCGCCTTCCAAAGTACTGGGGTTACAGGCATGAGCCACCACGCCTGGCCTTTTTTTTAACTATAGGCATTATACAGCTTTAAATTTCCTTGTAATTACCCTTTTAGCGTTATCCCACACATTTTGAAGATAACTATCTTCATTTTCATTCATCTCAGAGTATTTTCGTATTTTCTTTGTGATTTCTTTGACTCGTGGTTATTTAGGAAGGTTTTATTTAATTTCCATGTGCAGGTATACCTCAGAGGTACTGTGGGCTCAGTTCAAAACCACGGCGGTAAAGTGAATATTGCAGTAAAGTGAGTCAAGGGTTTTTTGGTTTCCCAGTGCATATAAAAGTTATGTTTACGCTACACTGTAGTCTGTTAAAAGTGTGCAATAGCATTATGTCTAAAAAAAATCAGTGTAATTAATTAAAAAATACTTTATTGCTAAAATATGCTAATAATCATTTGAGCCATTAGTGAGTGGTTATGTTTTTGCTCGTGGAGGATCTTGCCATGATGTTGATGGCTGTTGACTGACTCATCAGGGTGGTGGTTGCTGAAGGTTGGGGTGGCTGTGGCAGCTACTTAAAACAACAATGATATTTGCTGCATTGATCAACCTTTCATGAACTATTTCTCTGTAGCATGGGATGCTGTTTGACAGCATTTTACTCACAGTAGAACAGAGTCATTCCTTTCAAACCTTGTCATTGCTTTATCAACTAAGTTTATGCAGTATTCTAAATCCTTCGTTGTCATTACAACAATGTTCACAGCATCTTCACCGGGAAGACATTGCATCTCAAGAAACCACTTTCTTTGCTCTTCCATAAGAAAGAACTCAGCCGGGCGCGGTGGCTCAAGCCTGTAATCCCAGCACTTTGGGAGGCTGAGGCGGGTGGATCACGAGGTCAAGAGATCAAGACCATCCTGGTCAACACGGTGAAACCCCGTCTCTACTAATACAAAAAAAATTAGCTGGGCATGGTGGCGGGTGCCTGTAATCCCAGCTACTCTGGAGGCTGAGGCAGGAGAATTGCCTGAACCCAGGAGGCAGAGGTTGCGGTGAGCCGAGATCGCGCCATTGCACTCCAGCCTGGGTAACAAGAGCGAAACTCCGTCTCAAAAAAAAAAAGAAAGAACTCATCCATTCAGGTTCAATCATGAGATTGTAGCAATTCAGTCATATCTTCAGGCTTTACTTTCAGTTCTAGTTTTCTTGCTGTTTTCACCACATCTGCAGTTACTTCCTCCACTGAATTCTTAAACCTCCAAAAGTTATCCATAGGAGTTGGAATAAACTTCTGCCAGACTTCTATGAGTGTTGCTATTTTGACCTTCTTCCATGAATCATGGATTTTTTTTTTCCTGAATCATGGATTTTTTTTTTTTTTTTTTTTTTTTTCCCCGAAACAGTCTTGCTCTCTGTCACCCAGGCAGGAATGCAGTGGTGTGGCTCACTGTAACCTCCACCTCTTGGGTTCAAGCGATTTTCCTGCCTCAGCCTCCCGAGTAGCTGGGACTACAGGCGCATGCCACCACACCTGGCTAATTTTTTAATTTTTTGTGTTTTTAGGGGTGGTTTCACCATGTTAGCCAGGATGGTCTCGATCTTCTGAGCCACTGCGCCCGGCCCATGTATGTTTTTAAGGATATCTATAATGGTCAATTCTTTTCAGAAGGTTTTCAATGTACTTTGTCCATAACTATCAGAGAAATCTCTCTCCATGCCAGCTATAGTCTTATGAAATGTATTTCTTTTTTTTTTTTTTTTTTTCGAGACGGAGTTTTGCTGTTGTTACCCAGGCTGGAGTGCAATGGCGCGATCTCGGCTCACCGCAACCTCCGCCTCCTGGGTTCAAGCAATTCTCCTGCCTCAGCCTCCCGAGTAGCTTGGACTACAGGCGTGCACCACCATGCCTAGCTAATTTTTGTATTTTTAGTAGAGACAGGGTTTCACCTTGTTGACCAGGATGGTCTTGATCTCTTGACCTCGTGATCCACCCGCCTCGGCCTCCCAAAGTACTGGGATTACAGGTGTGAGCCACCGCGCCCGGCCCGAAATGTATTTCTTAAATAAGACTTGAAAGTCAAAATGACTCCTTGGTCCATGGGCTGCAGAATAGAATTGTGATAATAGGCATGAAAACAACTTTAATCTCCTTGTACATTTTCATTAGCGCTTTTGATGATTAGGTACATTGTATGGTGAGCAATAATATTTTGAAAAGAATCTTTTTAAAGACCTTTTGAGCAATAGGTCTCAACAGTGGGCTTAAAATATTCACTTAACCATGCTATAAACAGATGTGCTATCATCTAGGCTTTATTGTTCCATTTATAGAGCACAGGCAGAGTGGGCAGTTTCTGACACTTCAAAACTATAATAAGTCAAAGGTTACTGATTACAGGTTAACAGATACAGTAATAATGAAAACATTTGAAATATTGCAAGACTTAACAAAATGTGACACAGGGACATGAAATGAACGTGTTGTTAGAAAAATGGGGCCAATAGATTTATTTAGTGCAGGGTTGCCACGGGCCTTTACTTTGTAAAAAATGCATTATCTGTGAAGCTCAATAAAGTGAAGGTGTACCTTTATTTTTGTATTTCCCAATTTCTTTTTGTTATTTATTTCTAATTTTACATGGTTGGAAAACCTACTTTGTATGATGATTATCATTTTGTTTATTGCCATCAGATGGTCTATACTGGAGAATATTCTGTGTGTACTTGAGGAGAGTGTCTGTCTGACCTAGTTGGTTTATAGTGTTGTATAAGTCTTGTATTTCCTTGTCCTGTCTTGTATTTCCTTGTCCCTGTTATTACTGTTGAGACAGAATCTCACTCTGTTGCCCAGGCTGGAGTGCAGTGGCACGAATTTGGCTCACTGCAACCTCTGCCTTCTGGGTTCAAGTGATTCTCCTGCCTCACCCTCCTGAGTAGCTGGGATTATAGGCATGCGCCACCATGCCTGGCTAATTTTGTATTTTTAGTAGAGAGAGGGTTTCTCCATGTTGGTCAGGCTGGTCTTGAACTCCTGACTTCAGGTGATTGCCTGCGTTGGCCTCCCAAAGTACTGGGATTACAGGCATGAGCCACCATGCCTAGCCCACATTTTCTTTATCCAGTCTATCATTGATGGGCATTTTGGTTGGTTCTAAGTCTCTGCTATTGTAAACATACTGCAATGAACCTACATGTGCATGTGTCTTTATAACAGAACAATTTATAATCCTTTGGGTATATACCCAGTAATGGGATTGCTGAGTCAAATGGTATTTCTATTTCTACATCCTTGAGGAATCACCACACCGTCTTTCCCAATGGTTGAACTAATGGTTCAACACTCCCACCAACAGTGTAAAAGTGTTTCTATTTCTTCACATCCTCTCCAGCATCTGTTGTCTCCAGATTTTTTAATGATCGCCATTCTAACTGGCATGAGATGGTATCTCAATGTGGTTTTGATTTGCATTTCTCTAATGACCAGTGATGAAGAGCATTTTTTCATATGTTTGTTGGCTGCATAAATGTCTTGAAATTAGGCAGTATAATTCTTCCAACTTTATTTTTAAAATTTTTTTTGATTAATCTGGGTTCTTTGCATTCCTATGTAAATTTTATTTTATTATTTATTTATTATTATTATTTTTCGAGGCAGGGTCTTACTCTGTTGCCTGGGCTGGAGTATAGTGGTGTGAGCGCAGCATACTGTAGCCTCAACCTCCTAGGCTCAAGTGATCCTCCAGCCTTAGCCTCCTGAGTAGCTGAGACTACAGATGTGTATCATCATACCTAGCTAATTTTTTTTTCATTTTTTTTGAGACAGGGTCTCCCTCCGTTGCCTAGGCTGGAATGTAGTGGCTCATTACAACCTCTACCTCCTGGGCTCAAGCGATCCTCCAACCTCAGCCTCCCAAGTAGCTGGGACCACAGGTGTGCACCACCATGCCCAGCTAGTTTTTATTATTTGTAGAGACAAGATCTCACTATGTTGCCCAGCCTGGTCTTGAACTCCTGGGCTCAAGTGATCCTCCCACCTCTGCCTCCTGAGTAGCTGGGACTGTAGGTGTGCATCACCACACCCAGCTATTTTTTTAAAATTTATTTTCTTCTTCTTTTTTTTTTTTTGACAGGGTCTTGCTCTGTCACCCAAGCTGGAATACATTGGTGTGATCTTGGCTCACTGCAGCCTCAACCACCTGGACTCAAGCAGTTGTAGGCATGATCCACTGCACCCAGCCCTGCTTTTCAGTTATTCTCCTGTGGTTTTGTATTTTTAGTAGAGACGGGGTTTTGCCATGTTGGCCAGGCTGATCTCGAACTCCTGACCTCGTGATCTGCCCACCTTGGCCTCACAAAGTGCTGTGATTACAGGCATGACCCACCGCGCCCGGCCAATTGTTTTTAAATTTTTTGAGATGGAGTCTCGCTCTGTCGTCCAGGCTTGAGTGCAGTGGCACAGTCTTGGCTTACTGCAACCTCCACCTCCCGAGTTCAAGTGATTCTCCTGCCTTAGCCTCCTGAGTAGCTGGGATTGTAGGTGCCCGCCACCATGCCCGGCTAATTTTTGTATTTTTAGTAGAGATGAGGTTTCACCATGTTGGCCAGGCTGGTCTCAAACTCCTGATCTCAGGTGAACCGTCCAGCTCGGCCTCCCAAAGTGCTGGGATTACAAGTGTGAGCCACCGCCCCTGGCTGAGGTTTATGCATTTTATTGACCTTTTCATAGAACTAATTTTTTGTTTAATTTTTTCTCTGTTGTATGCCCATCTTTTACTTTATTGATTTATTTCTGGTCTTTATATTTTTTTGTTTCTACTTACTTGGGTTAATTTTACTCTTTATATTCTAGCTTCTTAAGGTGAGAAACTTGTATTACTGATTTTAAACTTTTGCTTTTCTCATACGAGCATGTAAAACTATAAATTTCCCTGTAAATGTGGCTTTAGTTGCATCCTAGAAATTCTGATATGTTACATTTTCGTTTTCATTAAGGTTATTTCAAATTCAATTGGGTGCATTTTTTGTGTTTGGATTCGATTTTAGGGATCCCTCGTACTTACTGATTTCATATTATTAAAAAATGTTTAAAATTTACATGATTTCCTAAGTCAAAGTTACACAAAAAGCTATAGTCAACGAAGTGTCATTTTCCTCCCTTGTCCTTTTCACTGTGTTCTCAATCACCTGTAGGTAATCGTTTGCATTAGTTTCTGGTTTATCTTTCTTTTTTTTCTTATTTTTTTTCTTTTTTAGAGACGGGGTCTCACTATGTTGCCCAGGCTGGAGTGCAGTGGCTGTTCACAGGCGCGATCCCACTACTGATCAGCACGGGAGTTTGACCTGCTCCGTTTCCGACCTGGGCCGGTTCACCCCTCCTTAGGCAACCTGGTGGCTCCCCGCTCCCGGGAGGTCACCATATTGATGCTGAACTTAGTGTGGACACCTGATTGGCATAGCGCACTACAGCCCAGAACTCCTGGGCTCAAGTGATTCTCCCACCTCAGCCTTCTGAGTAGCTGGGACTACAGGCACGCACCACCATGCCTGGCTCTGGTTTATCTTTCTTCTTCTTTTTTTTTTTTTGGTGAGATCAGAATCTCTGTCAGTCAGGCTGGAGTGCAGTGGTGTGATCTTGCCTTGCCTCCTGGGTTCAAGGGATTATCCTACCTCAGTCTCCAGAGTAGCTGGGACTACAAGTGCACACCACCATGCCTGGCTAACTTTTTTTCTTTTCAAGACAGAATCTTGTTCTGTCGCCAGTCTGGAGTGCAGTGGTGTGATCTCAGCTCACTGCAACCTCCACCTGCTGGGTTCAAACGATTCTCCTGCCTCAGCCTCCCAAGCAGCTGGGACCACAGGCGCCCACCACCATGCCTAGCTAATTTTTGTATTTTTGGTAAAGATGGGATTTCACCATGTTGTCCAAGATGGTCTTGAACTCCTGACCTCATATGATCTGCCCACCTCAGCCTCCCAAAGTGCTGGGATTACAGGCATGAGCCACCACGCCTGGCCTAAACTTACAGATCTAAATATATTTTATGTGGTTTAATTCACTGCGTTTATTATCCTTATTGATGCTCCGGTTCCATTTTTGGCCAGTGAGGACTTTATTTAATTGGCTCCTAAGTTCTTTTGATATGACTCTAGTAGTATCTAATAGATTTCTTGCTTACATCTGTGACAAATACTGTAGCCTATCTTGTTCATTTCATGCTCTGGACTTGGGACCAGCGATTTCTTCAGTGTACCACAGTTCCTCCTAATGGAGAATGGTATTTGGAGACCGCATTCTTGTTACTAGGGATGTTCTTTTCTACTGGGTAAAGCAGAGAATTCTGAAGAGTAAAATTATTCTGGTTAAATGTTGAGCATAAAGCATTGTGGTATTTAGCAAAAAGCTCTAGAATGGGAATTAATTCCTGTATTTATTCATTAATCAAATATTTATTACGTACCATGTGCCCGGCACTTTATATGCTGGAGATATAACAGTGAACTGTATAGGTAAAAACTCTGCCTTCATGGGAGTTTATAGTCTAGTTAACCCAGGATTCTTGTTGTTAACTGCTGCTAATTATCTTGGCCAACACCTTACCTTTGGGGGCTTTCCTCATTTATAAGATTATAAAATTGTATTATGTGGTCTTGTAGTGCTTCAGTTGAAAAGTTTAATAATTCTCTTTCTTGCCTCCATGCTTATTCATTGTTTGTGGTGTCCCTCCCTCTTTTTTCCCTATCCTCTTACAGAGATGACAGAAGAAGAACAGTTTGCTCTGGCTCTCAAAATGAGTGAGCAGGAAGCTAGGGAGGTGAACAGCCAGGAGGAGGAAGAAGAGGAGCTCTTGAGGAAAGCCATTGCTGAAAGCCTGAATGTAAATACACCATGTTGCAAAAGTTTGTGGAAATTTGTCAACAATATTTTTGACTTCTGTGGTGTTGTAGTTGCGTTAGTAACTAGATGTATTCACTTATAGGGTTTTCACCTAACAAAAGTTTCCGTAATAATTTTTTAAAGTCTGTGTTGAATTGTTGGTTAATCCAGTTTGAAGTGTTTTGTTAATTCTATATGAAAGAGTTTTCTTCTACCCCATGGATTTTTCAGTTCATGGTTGAAAAGAATTATAAGTTGATAGCTTCTGAAAAGACTTACTGAATACCAAGAACCCAAAAGACAGCAAGATAAGATGCTAATTTCTTGTGTTTTGAGAGCAAAGGGACTGAGAACTAGAGGTGGGTAATGGGAAGAAAGAGGCAGTTTTTAAAAATAATCAAATAATGTTAAATTGTCATTTGAATATGCACAACTGAAATGATTTTTTTCTTTTTTTGAGACAGAGTCTTACTCTGTTGCCCAGGCTGGAGTGCAGTCTTGGCTCACTGCAACCTCCGCCTCCCAGGTTCAAGCAATTCTTCTGCCTCAGCCTCCTGAGTAGTTGGGATTATAGGCATGTGCTACCATGCCCAGATAATTTTTGTATTTTTAGTAGAGAGAGTTTCACCATGTTGGCCAGGCTGGTCTGGAACTCCCAACCTCAGGTGATCTGCCTGCCTCGGCCTCCCAAAGTGCTGGGATTATAAGCATTAGCCACCGCGCCTGGCCTGAAATATTTTAAATGTGAAGGATACTTGCCAGTGGCAGATCCCGAACCATCTTTATGCCATTTGCTTCCCTATTTTAATAAAATGTTCAGTATAGTGATTTAGTACAACACTTCGAACTGCACTTTGAATATACTGAATGTGTATTCAGTATATGCTGTGAAATTTAATTGAGCGTCTGCATTTTGGAGAATAGAAACTCTTAGGAACAGTGTCCTCCCATTTTGTCCTTCCTGTGACCCTTCATATATAGTTATTTTAATAATAAACCTAGGCTGGTGTGGGATCACTTGTTTCAGAGTTGCCGGCCTTCTGATGCTTCTGCTACCAGATCTCGACCTCTGACCTCTGGACCGTCTTCCCAGTCACACCAAGAGAAAACCACAGACTCTGGGATCACTGAAGGCATGTCTCCCTGTTCTGACTCCTTCCATTCATCAAGTATAACTGTACCACAGGGATCTCATGCTGAGAGTAGATATATGGAAATACCCCAGATCCTTTTGGTGATAATGAAGTTAAATCAGGAAGTAGTTGAGATCGTAAGAATATCCAGCATACTTTTATCTCCAAGGAAAAAGCAACATTTGGTTAAACCCAAAGAAAAGCCTTTTTTTAACCCATATTATATAATTCTTGGTAAGTGATAGCTTATAAAGCCCTTTTAAAAAAATTTGTCCTTAGCCCTACTTTTTCTCAAATACCTACAGGCATATGGCAGCTGGTACCTCCATCACTGTTTAAAGGCTCACATATCAGTCAGGGAAACGAGGCTGAGGAAAGAGAGGAGCCTTGGGACCACACTGAAAAAACTGAAGAGGAGCCGGTCATTGGCAGCTCAGGAAGTTGGGACCAGTCAAGCCAGCCAGTGTTTGAGAATGTGAACGTTAAATCTTTTGATAAATGCACTGGCCATTTGGCTGAGCACACACAGTGTGGGAAGCCACAGGAAAGTACTGGGACGGGTTGTGCTTTTCTCAAAGCTGCCCAGGGTAGGGGGGACACATCTAGGCACTGTCTGCCTACCCTAGCAGATGCCAAAGGCCTCCAGGACATTGGGGGCACTGTGCACTACTTCTGGGGTATTCCATTCTGCCCTGATGGAGTAGACCCTAACCAGTATACCAAGGCCATTCTCTGCCAGTTGGAGGTTTATCAAAAGAGCCTGAAAATGGCTCAGAGGCAGCTCTTGAAAAAAAAAGGTTTTGGGGAACCAGTGTTACCTAGACCTCCTTCTCTGATCCAGAATGAATGTGGCCAAGGAGAGCAGGCTAGTGAAAAAAATGAAGGCATCTCAGAAGATATGGGAGATGAAGACAAAGAGGAGAGGCAGGAGTCTAGGGCATCTGACTGGCACTCAAAAACCAAGGATTTCCAGGAAAGCCCAATTAAAAGCTTGAAAGAGAAACTTTTGTTGGAGGAAGAACCAACTACCAGTCATGGTCAGGTAAGGGTCAGTGATGCTGTAATTAAGGATGATTTATTCACAGATTAAAACCAGGATTATTTTAGCTGTTATTTTTGTGGTCTCCCCCACCTTGATTATTAAAGTAATACATGTTCACTATAGAAAATTAGGAAAGTACAGGAGAATATAAAGAAGAAAAAAACTACCTGTAAGCCCAGCACCAAGAAGTAATCATCACTATTTCTTTTTTTTTTTTCTTGAGATGGAGTCTCACTCAGCCACCCAGGCTGGAGTGCAGTGGCGTGATCTCGGCTCACTACAACCACCGTCTCCTGGGTTCAAGCGATTCTTCTGTCTCAGCCTCCCAGGTAGCTGGGATTATAGGCACCCACCATCGTGCCCGGCTAATTTTTTGTATTTTTTAGTAGAGACGGGGTTTCACCGTGTTGGCCAGGCTGGTCTTGAACTCTTGACCTCAGGTAATCTGCCCACGTTGGCCTCCCAAAGCGCTAGGATTACAGATGTGAGCCACTCTGGCCAATCATCATCATTTCTATGCATACAAAAATACATTAAAAATTTTTTGGAACAAAATGACTACTCTTTAGTGTAAGTTTTGTTCCTTCCCCTACTTCATAGTTTATCTCAGATCATTTCTTATGTATTAAGTATACCTGAGAACAGTAAATATATGATATATTCCACCACAGGTATACCATAATTTATTTTTGTTTACTTTTTTTTTTTTTTTTTTGAGACAAGGTCTCGCTCTGTCACCCAGGCTAGTGCGCAGTGATGCCATCTTGGTTCCCTGTAGCCTCCACCTCTGGGCTCAAGCGATACCCCCACCTCAGCCCCCCGCAATAGCTGGGACCACTGGTGCACACTACCGTGCTTAGCCAATTTTTATATTTTTTGTAGAGATGGGGTTTCACCTTGTTGCTCAGGCTGGTCTTGAACTCCTGAACTCAAGCCATTCACCTGCCTTGGTCTTCCAAAGTGCCGGCATTATAGGCATGAGCCAACACACCTGGCCTAAAATCTTTTATTATTTCTAAAATTAAATTTTTGAATAGGTAATATTCACACAGCTCAAAATTCAAAAATATATAAGTAAAAAGTCTAACTTCTCTCCCTATCACCCAGCCAACCAGTTCCCCTCTCTGGACTCAATTTGTGTTACTGGTTCTAGTGTATCTTTCCAAGGTACTTTGATCTGATTCAAGCAGTGTACATATTCTTTTCCCTACGTTCTTTTGCACAAATGATTTACACATTATTCTCTACTTTTTTCATTTAATATCCTAATGAGATTATTACATAACAATGTATAGAATTTCTTAATTTTTTTTTTTGGATGTGAAAAATACCATGTGTGGATTAGCCAGTTTATTTTATCTAGTACCATATGTTGGGCATTTAGGTTGTTTCCAATATTTTACTATTATAAATAGTTAAAATGTCCAGAGGACATTTCATCCAAATGGAATATATTTGTATTATATGATAATTTTGTGTAGCTGTAATTGATGGACCAAAAGATACATGTATTTATTATTTTGTTAGCTGTTGCCGCATTGCCCTCCGTAGAGGTCATATACATTTACATTCCCACTGGCAGTGTATGAATACTAGTTTCTGCAGACCCACAGTACTGCAGTATTGTCAGACTTCTTCATCTTTGCCAATCTGAGAGATGAAAAATGGCGTCTCAGTGTAGTCTTAATTTGCATATCTCTTACTATTTGTGAGGCTGAACTTTTTTCTCACGTCTAAGACTCATTTGTATTTCCTTTTCTGTCTGTTAGATCTTATGATCATTTTTAGATAATCTATTTTTTTAGTGGTTTGTGGATACCTTTTATATAATAGAGAAAGTAGTCCTTTGTGATAAAAGTATGGATAGTTTCCCAGTTATTTTTTCCCACTACATAATGGTGTATATTTCTTATTTTGCTTGTAGTGGTTTTGTATAATTTATTGAAACCATCTTCATTTTGGTAATTTAGTTTGCTTTTTCTGACGTAGCTAGATTATATTGTATATGAAAGCTTATATCTTATTTTTTCCCTCTGAACATTATAAAAGCAATAATATAATTATAAACTATATATAGATTATAATTTTAAAGAGTATTCTGTTTCATGACTACACTGTTTTTTCTTGCTATTTCTGTTACCAGGCTTTGATTTTTGGTTTTGTTTTACTGTTACTTTATTCATTTTATACTGTCAGTCTTATGTTATGATAAAGGTTCAAGAAATGTTAACTTTGAGGAGCTTCATAGCATAGAGAACATGAATTTTGACTTTTGTGTTTTAATAATTGTGTGTTTTTTTGACCAAGTCGCTTAACCTCTTTGAATCTCAGTTTTACATCTATAAAATTGGAGTAACAATTCCTGTCTTTCTATAGTTACTTTAGTGATTAAAGTGAATTTGTGTAAAATGTCTACTATAATACTTAGGAGTTTATAGGCACTGAACAACTGGTAGTTTTCTCTAAGGGATCAAAGGTTATCCATTGGGGGCATGCCTCTAGGAATCATTATTTCCTAGTAACCATCTTCGTTCACATTCTGGAAAGATTGTTATCTGGGAAGAGAAGGCATTTTCATTAAAAAAAATTTTTTTTTCTGAAGGTTTATCAGCAAAGAGGCATTTTTAAGAAACAGTTCTTTTAGTGACTGGCTTCTTTTCCAAAGGAAAGTTAGATAATGTTTATGATAAATATTCTGTTTGTTTCCAATTCAGAGATGCTGCTGCTTAAAGTAATAAATTAACTCCAAAGAGCGACACTTAATGATTTATTGTAATTCAAGTTGTTAGCTTGAAAGATCCCAGGGGCCAGAGCTCTAGATCATAGACTTGTGTCAAGTTTGAAAGCAGTGCCTTTGCAGTAGCCTGGAAGTAGTCAAAGTCTAGTGGCTGGTCTTAATTAGATTGAAGTTCTTTGACTCTTAACTTCAGGAGCAGGCTGCCAAATACTATCAGTTGATACTATTTGCTACAGTAAACTAAATTAAGTTAGCTTAATTAAAAAGAGGACTTGGCTGGGCATAATGGCTAATGCCTATAATCCCAGCACTTTGGGAGACCGAGGCAGGAAATTCGTTTGAGCCTGGGAGTTTGAGACCAACCTAGGCAATATAGTGAGACCTCATCTCTACTAAAATGAATAAATAAATAAAGTAAAAAGAGGACTTTTTCATAAGGAAACCAGGTGTCTCACATTTTAAAATAGGACTATAATGGCCAGGTGCAGTGGCTCATGTCTGTAATCCCAGCACTTTGGGAGCCGAGGTGGGCAAATCACCTGAGGTTGGGAGTTCAAGATCAGTCTGACCAACACGGAGAAACCCTGCATGCCTGTAATCCCACCTACTTGGGAGGCTGAGGCAGGAGAATCACTTGAACCCAGGAGGCAGAGGTTGCAGTGAGCTCAGATCGTGCCATTGCACTTTAGCCTGGGCAACAAGAGGGAAATTTTGTCTCAAAAAATAAAATAAAATAAAATCAGACTATAACCAGGCCCAAAGAAGGTACTTGGCATCTGTAATTTTTCTGTATCTTATGGTTATATTGTGTCTGCTTAATTTATCTCTCTGCAGACTTGCATTCTTTGCTTTTGTTTTTCAGGTGTAGGTTGAAGACACTGATCTAATAGCTCTCAAACTTATTACAGGTTACAGGAGACTTACTCTCTCCCAATTCCAATTTTAAATTTTCAGGAAAGGATTTATGGCGCATTTGATACCAGTAGCCCAGTCAACTGTGGCCTGAAGGAGGTTACTTGTCAGATTGGCTGTGAGCCCACTGCTAATGGGATGGGAGGGGTGAGGGACAGTCCTCAGTAAAAGGAGACAAGGCAGACAGCCTAGTAAGTATCCAGCATAGGCATTAACTTTAATTTTAGAAATCACTTGGAGATGTTAAAAAATGCTGAAAAGTTTAGAGTCAAGTTAAAAGCTTATACCATCCAGTGATGTATTCCTTCATCTTTTTATCTTTTTTTTGTATGGTTCAGATCATATATTTTTTGTATCTTTAACGTTATGTAAACATTTTCTCATGATGTTAAAATTATCTATATATTTCACTTTATTTAGAGATGGAGTTTTGTTCTTTTTGTTCTGACTGGAGTGCAATGGCATGATCTCAGCTCAACACAACTTCCGCTTCCTGCGTTCAAGCTCTTCTCTTGCCTCAGCCTCCTAAGTAGGCTATTTTTTTTTATATTTTTAGTAGAGACAAGGTTTCTCTATGTTGGTCAGGCTGCTCTCAAACTCCTGACCTCAGGTGATCCACCCGCCTTGGCCTCCCAAAGTGCTGGGATTACAGGTGTGAGCCACTGTGCCCAGCCATATTTCACTTTTCATGGCTGTATTATATTCTAGCTTATGAATTTACCATAATATTTTAAATGTTTTTCTATTGCTGGATATTTCAGTTGTGATATCTTTCTACATGAAAGTTTTCTTTATTCCTGATCAGTGCACTTAAGCGTAAGAGCCATAAAAATGATGGGTTAAAGAGTTATGAACATAGAGACTTGGTATTTATTGCCAAATTGCTTGTCAAGAAAGGCTGTTAAAATTTGTATTCTCTCCATTTGGCACTATGAGAATATCTAGTTCACTGCAGCCTTGCCAACAAAGAATTGTACCTTTAAAACACAAACTTACTAATTTTATAGGCAAATATTGAAAGCCTTATGATTGTAATTTTACCTCTTGATCTTTTGCTTTCAGGAAATATAGGTAAGAAAGAATTTGTTAAACATTCTCTATGGAACACAGCTTTGCTGGAGCTGCCTGTATTTAAGACCTCTTGGTTGATAGAGATAGCAAGAGAGTCTCAGAAATAGGGACTCAGAAAAACTTGCACTTTGGGGCACATGACTTAGTTTATATTAAGGTTATTAAAGCTTTAGAATCAGATGATAACTGGTTTTTGTCATCACTGATACAAGATAAAGTTGCTAATGAAGGCCTACAGATCACCTTGAAAGCATCATTTCAAGGAGTTGGAAGTGGTAGTATGTTGAAATGGTATAAAAGCAGTATGTGATATACTGCTTTTCAGAATCTGATTCTTAATTCTTCAGTCTGGATATTGGATTTTTTTTCTCAGAAATGACCAGATTGTGTGGGGTTGTGAGAACTGACTTGGATTTGCCAAACTTCAAGCTGATGTATGTATACAGAATGACAGTTTATTAATTTATTATGGAATAGAGACATTTTCAATAACCAGAATATTCAGATCTGCTATCTTCTGTTTTCTAGAATGAAGTTATCTGGAGGGTTGAAATAATAATCAAAAAATGGAAATTTTAAGGGATGGTTCAACTCGTCTATGGAAAAACCTAATAAACTACCACAGTCACACAATAGAGGACATTTCTGTGATGACTAGATGATGTGTCTATTCATTTTTACTTTTTTTTTTTTTTAAAGATGGAGTTTCATTCTGTCACCCAGTTTGGAGTACAGGTGACACGATCTTGGCTCACTGCATCCTCCGCCTCCTGGGTTCAAGCGATTCTCCTGCCTCAGCCTCCCAAGTAGCTGGGAATCACAGGCACACACCACCGTGCCCGGCTAATTTTTGTATTGTTTGTAGAGACAGGGTTTCACTATGTTGGCCAGGTTGGTCTCCTGGCCTAAAGTCATCTGCCCACCTTGGCCTCCCAAATTTCTGGGATTACAGACATGGCCACTGTGCCCGGCCCCATTTTCACTTTTAAATATTTAAAATACCCTTTGATAATGGATCTTCAAATTTTTTTAAAGATTCATTGTAAACCATTCCTTCCTTATTAACATATTATTTCTTCAGGAAGAAGAATATTTTGATTAGGCTATAGCTTCCTTAAATTTTTATTTCTGCCATGTTTTTCTGTTCACCTTGATTAGATTTGGTACTCTAAATTTTATTTGCTGATTTTGCTATCCTATGTTCATACTCTGGAAGAACCTCACTTTATGTTCAGATTACTGCCTTTGAGATGTAAATTTAGAAATGAAAATAATGTATTGAAATGAAGACATTCTTGGGATTCTACACTGAAATGATTAGGAAGAGGATCATTTGAGTAAACAATATAATAGTAATTTTTAGTGCATGGATTTTAGAGTCAGGCAAGTCTCGGTTCTATGATTTTGACCAACTGTATGACTTGAGGCAAATTATTTAACCTCTTGAAGTTTCACTTATTTTAAAAATAATTTAGTGGGTTTTGTTTCTTAAGTTTCTTGTGAGAATTAAAGGAGATAATGAATGTAAAGTGATTAGCACAGGCCTGGCATTGAATAGAAGCACAATAATTTTTTTAAACAATTACACTGAGAAGGTTTGAGATATGCTTTAGCCTAAGGCAGAGATGGAGGTGCCTTATAATTAACTTACTAGTGCCTTGATTGCATCTTAAGACCAAGGCTAGTTTATTATAAGATAAAATTCTGTTAAATGGACACTAGGTGTCAGCATTCTCTCTCTCTCTCTCTCTCTCTCTCACTTACTCACTCTCATTCTCTCTCTCTCTCTATCCTCTCCTCTCTCTCTCCTTCTCTTTTGAGATTTCAATAAAAACCTTGTCACCCCTGAGTTCAAAGGAAGAGACAGATTAAGTATTTATTGCTGTTGTACTTTAGTCCTCTGGTAGTTTTGTTAAGTCTTATTTTTCATAATGACTACATTCTCTATTATTGCACAACTTTCCTTTTGACTGAAAACTCAGCTATTCCTGATTTTTAAGTGTATTTCATCATTTAACTGAACGGTAGCGAGATTCCTAGAGAGATGCCTAACTTGTTTAGGTTATTTGTATCCCATTAGGAAACCTTGAAAACTTCAGCTAGTAGCTTTACATCTAGTGGAAGAAGCCTCACAGCCCAGGCATTTCCTCAGAAGTCTGCCTAAGGTAGCAGTAGCTACCTTTTCATAGCTGCTTTTTCTGTGATCTTCTGTACATGTATGTTTAATGAGTTGGTATTTGTACCAACTCTACCATTAATCAATGAAAATAATCTTTCCTTACATAGTCCTTATTCATTTTCTGAAAAGATAATCCTGTAGCCAGATATAAAAACCACAGTGGCAGATTTGTAGCTAAGAGAATCTTTATGACCTTCCCTTTGGATGTCCTACGTCATGGCCTGGTTTTTCTCAGATCATATATTGCAGTGTTCATCTCAACTCGGTGTTTCCTTTGAAAATTGGCATTTTCTCTATATTTTCCTTTCCCTCTACACAAACTTTATGATTGTTTTTCTGAAATCAAAATTCATTTAATTTACCAATTAATGTTGATATAGGTCTTGCATTTTATGAAGTGCATTGCATACATTATCTTGTTTGATTTTCATAATAACACTCTGTGAGGCAATTGTTAATACCCATTTTAAAATGAGGAAAGAGATTCAGATTCCATTTACCCAATCACAAAGTTGGTAGGTGATTTAGTTCTGCTTTAAATGCCAGTCTTCTGACTTTACAGGGTGTGCTTGTTTTACTGAAACTTACTGGCTTATGGAAAATACTTTCTTCTCATTGCTAATTGTTGAGAGATAACGTGGAACGATTAAATTTTTTTTTTAAAGGAAGAGAAGGCAGTTCACCTGTACCTGTATATTTAAGATATTACGTATTTCTTTGCAGTCCTCCCAAGGGATTGTTGAAGAAAATTCTGAAGAGGGAAACTCTGTACCTGCTTCACAAAGGTGAGAGATTATATGTTGCTATGAATTCTCCTCTGATGGTGCTAGTATAAGGGAGATGAACCACGTGAGGGAGACTGTACATGAACAGCTTGCCAGAGAACTTTAAGCTCTTTTGTAAGTGAAGACTAGGAGAAATTTTATTATTACCTGTAAGCTCTGAGATGTGCATCTCATAGAAGCCCAGAATATTAGAGCTGGAAGAGATCCTAGAGGTCATCTTGTCCAGGCCAGCTATCTTGGCATAAATCTCATTTACATTATTCCTGAAAAGTGGTCACACCCTACTGTTCTCTTAACTAATTACCCCGGTTTTCTATGCCAATTTGAAGGCTCTAGACTGATTTCTTATAGTCCTTCTATTCTTACCCCTTTTCCCAAACTCTGCTTATGCTTATTTTGTCTGTATATCTAAACCTTATACATCTTTTAAATTTACTCTTGAGACTTACATCCTCTTTAAAGTCTTCGTATTATTCAGGCTACACAGGACCTGTGTCACTCTCACTGTCTGTCCTGTGCTACTTTTAATCTGTTTGTGCCGCCTCTGTCCTGTAAAGGGTTGTTTTTGCATTGCCTCCTCCACTGTTGTTGCCGATTGATTGATGGGCTTACCTTCTAAGTCTTCTTTCTTTAATAATAGATAGCAGTTGATTGGTTATAAACTGCACTACTAGCTGGATCATGCTTCCAGTTACTTTCACTTGCCCTTTTTATCTGGTAGTTGAATTTTGAGAACTTCTCAAGAACTTTATTTTGAACTGCATGACTGTGTTCTCCCATATGGGAGTTGAACCCCAATTGCCATTTGCTGTAGTCAAGGTGATAATCTTTCTTAGGCTTCTGGTTACTTCTGATAGTGCTTGGTATTCTTTCCTGGGCTTAAGAATATGGCTTTGGTTTGATTTTCCTGCTGTTAAGACAGTTTTGGAAGTGGTTTTAACAGAGAAGGCTTCTACTCCCTGTAGGCCTCTGCTTTATTGTGGTGAGCATTGTGCAGAGCAGATGTAGGTTTCAATAAATGATTATACACTTTGTCACCAGGAGAGAGTTGGAATCGCAGGCAATGTGGTTTGACTTCAAATTGATTAGCCCATTTTATAAATGTCAGAAAGTTGTTTTGTGATGGACCCTTTGAATAGAGCACTAATGTTACATGCAGAGTAAAACTATGTCTGGCTTGGGTTTATAACAAATGGTATGGTATGTTTTATTTAGAGAGAGAAATCACTTGTGGTTTTCTTTCAGGATTTAGTTATTTATCATGAGTTCAGTTGTAGCTATTCTCTCTTCTCTGTGGTTCTTGGTTGATGTGAGGATTTCTGTTTTTAAGCATCCTCTTGCATACTTGATCAAACTAATCGTAAAGCTCTGTGAAGCATGAGGGGGCTAGCTCAAATGCTCAGATCTTCAGCTATGTGTTCCTATGTCAGGAAGAGATTGTACTCGATGAGCAGGCAGGGAAAACCAGAAGGTTGGATGAGGGAAGCTATTCATAATTAAGTTTTTCTTAGAAGAGAGATTCAATTTATGTGGGCAGATTTTTGCTGCAGGGCAGTTTGGAATTGTATTTTATTTTTGTTGCTTGGAAAGCTATGTCTTGAGATAAAGAGGGAATTTAACTGCAAAATGAGGAGAAAGTTAGTTTGTTGTCAGAAAAATCTCTGTCTTCTCTTGTGAGTTTACACATCTCCAGCCTTCAGAAGGCTGAGATGGAGGCTATCACCTTTGACATCCTTAAATTGGAGTGGAGTTTTTGCCTTCTGTGATATTCACAGACAGTTCTTACCCTTTGACCTTCCTTTGTGAGAACTCCAAAAGGGAATTTGTTTTCATTCAATGATTTCACTGGAACTGAAATTGTAAGCGTGTTTATTTTCCATTATTTCTGGCCTAGAGTTTTCAGTACTGATTCCTTGCTTTCCTGTTGTGCTTTTGTGGTATTAGGCAGCAAGTATCAGATTACCTGTGGCTTTGTGAGTGACTCACCATTGCTTTTGGCCCTGTGTTGTGATTTATTTTATTGGGAATTCATTGGGATTTGGTTCTCTTTCAGTGTTGCTGCTTTGACCAATAAGAGAAGCTCAGTCCTTCTGCCAGAGAGTTCTGCAGAAGAAATCATTGTTTGTCCTGGTAAGTACCCCACTGTGATTTTACTGAATTTCTGATACCTGTCTACCTTTTCATGCTTACTAATTTTCCACTGACTCTTCAAACCCGCTCTCTGGAGGTTTATATGTAATCGATACGTTTGTACGTATCTCCACACATGTATACATATACACATATATGTGTTTTTAATGGACATTGGCTTTTATTCTCAACCTTTTCTCTCCTTAGGGGTAATTTAGTTTTGAAATTAACATTAACTTTTTTGTCTCCTTGATTGTTTACCAGCCTCATCAGAGATGGCAGCAAAGCATCAGGAATAGCACTTACTTAACTGTACATTCAGAGCCTTTTATTATTTAATTTGTTTAAATTACTTTAGAGACAGGGTCTCGCTTTGTCACCCAGCCTGGTGTGTGTTACTGTGATCATAGCTCACTGCAGCCTTGAACTTCTGGGCTTAAGTGATTCTCCCCACTTGGCCTCCCAAAGTGCTGGGATTATAGATGTGAGCCATTGTGCCTGGACTTCAGAGCCTTTTAGTAGTTAGTTTTTATATTGCCATTTGTTGGGGTCTTATTGCATAGGAGGTCCAGAGTTTGAGTTTTGTGCTTGTTCTGTCATTTTTTTTTTTTTTTGAGAGAGTTTCACTCTTGTTGCCCAGGCTGGAGTGCAAAGGCACAATCTTGGCTCACTGTAAACTCCGCTTCCTGGGTTCAAGTGATTCTCCTGCCTCAGCCTCCCAAGTAGCTGGGATTACAGGTGCCCGCCATCATGCCCAGCTAATTTTTTGTATTTTTTTTTTTTTTTTGAGATGGAGTTTCGCTCTTGTTACCCAGGCTGGAGTGCAATGGCACGATCTCAGCTCACCGCAACCTCCGCCTCCTGGGTTCACGCAATTCTCCTGCCTCAGCCTCCTGAGTAGCTGCGATTACAGGCACGCGCCACCATGCCCAGCTAATTTTTTGTATTAGTAGAGACGGGGTTTCACCATGTTTACCCGGATGGTCTCGATCTCTTGACCTCGTGATCCACCCGCCTTGGCCTCCCAAAGTGCTGGGATTACAGGCTTGAGCCACCGCGCCCGGCCTTAATTTTTTGTATTTTTAGTAGAGACAGGGTTTCATTATGTTGGCCAGGCTGGTCTCAAACTCCTGACCTCATGATACGCCCACCTCGGCCTCCTGAAGTGCTGGGATTACAGGTGTGATCCACCGCACCCGGCCATCACTGTTATTTTTCATCTTAGACAAGATGCTTAACCTGGTTAAGTACTTTAGTTTGCTTTTTGTTAATTATAAAAATTAAAAGATACGTACTTTATTTTAGGCAGAAGAGATGCTCATTCAGTGTTGCACATGGATAGATTTAGATATACAAAATAATTTAAAATGAACTAAGATACTTACCATCTAAGGAAACTCCTGAATCATTGTGTAATATGAAGCATTATTTTGTGATATGAACTACTACTTTGTAAGGAATTTGTTTTAGACTATATTTTCCTTTCTGACTTCTGAAAAGTATAGCCCACTGTATTTATCATTAACCTCATTCATGTGAGATTGAGGGACTTCCTGCTGATGTTTAACTTTGAACAGCAAGTATACAGATGTTACCATAAGTCACATCTGGTTTTCCCTCAAGTCTCATATAGCCTATAAGGGTTAGAGATACTCACAGTTTTCTTATTTTGGTTTCTTCAATGTTTTTCCACAGAGACTCAAACTTAGTTTGCATGTAATCTAGGAAAGTTTTATAAATATTTTTAAACATCTGGTAGTCTATCATAAAGGTCTTTATTTATTTTAAAAATTGAACTATGTTCACAGTTTTTTTGTTTTTTTTTTTTTGAGACGGAGTTTCGCTCTTGTTACCCAGGCTGGAGTGCAATGGTGTGATCTCGGCTCACCACAACCTCCGCCCCCTGGGTTCAGGCAATTCTCCTGCCTCAGCCTCCTGAGTAGCTGGGATTACAGGCATGCGCCACCGTGCCCAGCTAATTTTTTGTATTTTTAGTAGAGACGGGGTTTCACCATGTTGACCAGGATGGTCTTGATCTCTTGACCTCGTGATCCACCCGCCTCGGCCTCCCAAAGTGCTGGGATTATAGTCGTGAGCCACTGCGCCTGGCCCACAGGTTTTTTTTTTTTTTTTTTTTTGAGATGGGGGTCTTGCCCAGGCTGGAGTGAATGGCTCACTGACTGCAACCTCAAACTCCTTGGCTTAAATGATCATCCCGCCTCAGTCTCCTAAGTAGCTAGGACTGCAGGCATGTGCCAGCCCACCTAATTTTTAAAACTAAGACTTTGCTTTTTTTTTTTTAATTGCATTTTAGGTTATGGGGTACATGTGAAGAACATGCAAGATTGTTGCATAGGTACACACGTGGCAGTGTGATTTGCTGCCTTCCTCCCCTTCATCTATATCTGGCATTTCTCCCCATGCTATCTCTCCCCAACTCCCCACTCCCCGCTATCCCTCCCCTACTTCCCCCCAACAGACCCCGTTGTGTAGTGCTCCCATCCCTGTGTCCATGTGTTTTTATTGTTCAACACCCGCCTATGAGTGAGAACATGCAGTGTTTGATTTTCTGCTCTTGTGTCAGTTTGCTGAGAATGATGGTTTCCAGGTTCGTCTATGTCCCTACAAAGGACACAAACTCATCGTTTTTGATGGCTGCATAATATTTCATGGTGTATATGTGCCACATTTTCCCTGTCCAGTCTATCATCGATGGGCATTTGGATTGGTTCCAGGTCTTTGCTATTGTAAACAGTGCTGCAGTGAACATTCGTGTGCATGTGTCCTTATAGTAGAACGATTTATAATCCTTTGGATGTATACCCAGTAATGGGATTGCTGGGTCAAATGGAATTTCTATTTCTAGGTCCTTGAGGAATCACCACACTGTCTTCCACAATTTTTGAACTAATTTACACTCCCACCAACAGTGTAAAAGTGTTCCTATTTCTCCACATCCTCTCCAGCATCTGTCTCCAGATTTTTTAGTGATCGCCTTTCTGACTGGCGTGAGATGATATCTCAATGTAGTTTTGATTTGCATTTCTCTAATGACCAGTGATGATGAGCATTTTTTCATGTTTGTTGGCCTCATGTATGTCTTCTTTTGTAAAGTGTCTGTTCATATCCTTCACCCACTTTTGAATAGGCTTGTTTGTTTTTTTCTTGTAAATCTGTTTTAGTTCTTTGTAAATTCTGAATATCAGCCCTTTGTCAGATGGGTAAACTGCAAAAATTTTTTCCCATTCTGTTGGTTGCTGATTCACTCTAATGACTGGTTCTTTTGCCGTGCAGAAGCTGTGGAGTTTGATTAGGTCCCATTTGTCTATTTTGGCTTTTGTTGGCAATGCTTTTGGTGTTTTGGTCATAAAGTCCTTGCCTACACCTATGTCCTGAATGGTTTTGCCTAGATTTTCTTCTAGTGTTTTTATGGTGTTAGGTCTTATGTTTAAGTCTTTAATCCATCTGGAGTTAATTTTAGTGTAAGGTGTCAGGAAGGGGTCCAGTTTCTGCTTTCTGCACATGGCTAGCCAGTTTTCCCAGCACCATTTATTAAACAGGGAATCCTTTCCCCATTGCTTGTTTTTGTCAGGTTTGTCAAAGATCAGATGGTTGTAGATAAGTTGTGTTGCCTCCGAGGCCTCTGTTCTGTTCCATTGGTCTATATCTCTGTTTTGGTACCAGTACCATGCTGTTTTGATTACTGTAGCCTTGTAGTGTAGTTTGAAGTCTGGTAGTGTGATGCCTCCTGCTTTGTTCTTTTCGCTTAGGATTGACTTGGCTATGTGGGCTTTCTTTTGGTTCCATATGAAGTTTAAGGTGGTTTTTTCCCATTCTGTGAAGAAGGTCAATTTACAGATTCAATACTATCCCCATCAAGCTACCAAGACTTTGTTTTTTTTTTTAAGTAAAGACAAGGTCTTGCTGTGTTTCCTAGGCTGGCCTTAAATGCCTGGGTTCAAGTGATCCTCCCACTTTGGCTTCCTAAAGTGCTGGGGATTATAGGCATGAACCATTGTGCTCAGCCTATGTTGGTTTTTATTGAAAGTGGCTCCTTAATTCATTTGAAATGTATTTGGATTACTGCCTAACAATACCCACTAAGAGACTACACTACCAAGTACTCAGATTTTGGTAGGAGCACCCAAGAATGCTGTGCTACCTTTGTGAAAGAAAGCTTTCCCCCTCTCTGTCTAGGACTACTGACTTCCTGGAAGGAAATCACTCAGTCTGTTTAGGATGATGGTGTGTGATATCATGGGATCTTGCAGGAGGAACCTACAAATATATTGATCCTGAAAGGCCTAGTTAATGAGAGGGAAAAGCAAGCCCTTCATACTGAGGTTAGATAGCTTTTATGATCATGACTTGCTGTCATTAGCCTACTAATTAAGTCCAACTGTTTGCTGACATAAACCACTTCCAAATGAGATTGCAAAAGGTATTCATTACATTAATGTTCCTTTTGCTAAAAAAGTATAACTATTTCACCATGAAGCCAAACTTCTGGGTTTCTTTTTAAATATATAATTTAAAAATTATGTATATAAATTGTCTGAAAAAATTTGTTCCAAATGGATGAAACACACATTTAGTGTAGTGTGTTACCTGTTTCCTTTTGTTTTATATTTCTGACAGTTCAGGGGTCTAATATTTAAGATTCTAATATCTTTTTAGTGTTACTTAGTTGAAGACACAAAATTATAGCCTATGCCCACATTTTGCATGCTTCTAGCATTGCTTATTTCTGAGAAGCTAATGCCCTCTTAGTTGGACATTTTAGCCATTCATGGAAAGCTTAATTGAATACTTTTTATTATTGCAGTCATCTAAGCAGTGAATGGTTCTTATTTTTAAATATACTGAAGGTCTTTTTGAATATACCTTTCAGGTAAGTTAACAGAGAGAATTTTTAAGTTTATGTACTGTAAGCCTTTTTCCAACAAGGTGGTATGTGTGTGTGTCCAGTTTTCAAAAAAATTTGGATTTATTAAAATACAGTTAATTCTGGAAATGTATTTAATTCTTCCTTAACGATTCAGAAGATACATTATAAACTTGCAAGATGCTCTGTTTGCCTAACATTAGCCATTTATTGTATTTGTGAAGCACAAAAGTGCCAGTTAGAGGTACAGTAGGTACAGTGTTAGATAACAGATAACTTACTGGATTTGCATTCTGCATCTTAGTTTGGGTTCCTATAACAAAATAGACTGAGTGGCTTATAAGCAATATAAATTTATTTCTCACAGTTCTGGGGGCTGGAGAGTCCAAGATTAAGAAATTGGCAGATTTGGTGTCTGGTGAGAGCCATAGATGGCACTTCCCACTGTGTCCTCACATGGTGGAAAGAGGGTGAGAGAGCTCTCTGGGGTCCCTTATAAAAGGGCACTAATCCCAGTCTTTTGAGGGAGGACTCTATGCTGATAACCTAATTACCTTCCAAAGGTCCCATTTCCTAATATTATCACATTAGGGTTGGGATTTCAACATACAAAGTTTGGGAAGTACACAAACATTCAGTCTGTAACGTTTCTTTTCCAGATATATTGGTGGTTTTTAAAGGTAATTACTATTTTTTGTTGTTATATATATATATTTTTTTAGAAAAATGAAAGCTGATTTTTATTTTATCATCAACAGCCATTCTTTAGACATGAACATGCATACGTAATATTCTACTCACACATCACAGTTTTTAACGTTAATTAATAAAGGTTAAACACACAACATACATCCTTACAAAAAAAGTCAAAATGCAAACTTAAAACTTTAAACAAAAGTATTACTTATTTAAAAAAAGTTTGTGTTGGGTACCATTTGTACAACACAGTTAATTTAAACATTTTCATTTTGGTTGCACATGAAAAAGGCGGCAGTAGAAAATAAAGTCCTTGAGGGTTTTTAAATAGCAGAATAGGCAGTCTCGCCATGCAGGAGAGGCAATATTAAATGTTAGTTTCAAAAAAAAATCCACATTTAAAAATATTTAGTTCAAGTCACAGAATTTTTCTCAGTAGAGATCCCAATGCAGTGCATAATTGCTGCCTTAGGTGGCCTGTTTGAAAGGATGATATCCCTTCAGAGTGTAACTTTACTGATTTTGGCACAAAAAAGAAGTCTAAAGAACCAGAACATGATTAAAAAAGAGGGAAGAGGAACAGAGGAAAGAAATAAAAGCAAGAATAAATGAGATAGTAATTGCAATCACTAAAAAACTGTGTGTTCTCAGTCATTGCAGAATACTCTCTTCTGCCTACAGCAGGTGCTTACTCCAGAACTGTTATTGCAGCATGGATTTAATTTGCTTGGAGGTAGTCTCATCATTCAAATGTTTTGTTGTGTACCTGAAAGCATTTAGAAGACCTTCTACACTATTAGGAGGTTGGTCTTTAAGAACTTTGATACAACCTTTCATATCAATTTTGGAAGTTTTAGCAAATGCTCCCACTGGATGTACGTGGTCATAGGGTATTATGATGCCCACCATTACCCTCAAGCAGAATGACACTGTCTCTTCATTTGTAAATCTGCTTCTGTATTCCAGTGTTTCCAGCATGACTCTGCATACACTACCCATGGTGCTTAAACAATCTGTGGCATTTTCTGTTGGTAAATTTTTATTCTCTGATACAAATTTTATTGTGGCATCACTCAAGGTTTTCAGCATTGGAGTTGCCTCTGCATAAAACAAAGACGTTCGATTTGCCAATTCATTATTTACTTCGTTTTCTCCTTCTGCCAGTACATTGTTAATCCTCATACGACTCAATGTTCTTCTGTAATAGCTGAAGTCATTCTGTATGGCAGGATTTGTCATCTTGAGTTCCTCAAACCGGAGTGTGAAATGAGGAATTTCTGCAGACTGTTTAGCAAGAGCCTGCTCTTGCTCTAGATGCTGGGTAGCAGAATACGGGGTACTTGCTAAGGCTCCCAGAAGACCTCTTAATGCTGCTTCTAACCTCTGAGAAAATTTGTAAAATTTCTTTAATTTGCCTACTAGTGGAACAACTGCACCCCATGCCTTGTCTTGCAACTTCTCATCTGCTGGATGCCAGATTGCCTCCCGTATTTCGTGGCCAGCTCCTCTGTATGACTGCAAGTCCTCCAAGATGCCTTTTGCATCTTTTAATACTACATTCACCTGATTATAAATTTCCTTCTCAGACTCTGTAGGCTGAGCATCTTCAGCCAGTGCTGGTGATTCTGTCCTTGTCCGTCTATCCTCCGCTCGAGCCTCCAGGTGCTTTCAGCCCCGCTTCGCTTCTCCGCCCTCCTCTAGCCGCAGAGGCGGCTTCTCAGCGGCGCTAGGGTGAGCCCTGGGTCCGGAGCCGGGGAGTGGCAGCAGCCGGACCGGGAGCCCCTCAGCACCTGCCCCTGTGGCGGAGCCGCAATCTGTTGTTGTTGTATTAAGTGATCTGTGTCTACAGCAGAGGTTGTCAAATTTTTTTTTTTTGAGACAGGGTCTCACTCTGTAACTCAGGCTGGAGTGCAGTGGTGTGATCATAGCTTATTGCAACCTTGAACTCCTGGCCTCAAGTGATTCTCCCGCTTCGTCTTTCCAAAGCATCGGGATTGCAGGCATAAGCCACTGTGCCCAGCAAAACTTTTTAAAAAGAAAAGACTGGGTAATAAATATTTTAGGACCTGTGGGCCATGTAGTCTGTTGAGACTATTTGGTTCTGCCATTTTAGTGCAAAAACAGCCATAGACAGTACATAGATGAATGAGTATGGCTGTGTTCCAATAAAACCTTACTTAGAAAAATAGGCAGCTGGACCCCAGCTTATATTTTCATATTACTGGTTGCTAGTACAATGCTTGGGACTTGATGTTCAATTAATATTTGTTGAATTAATAGATGCTGCTTAAGAATATATTAAAGAAAGGCATATATTTGTCTAGAATGTATATTCTATTTCTGGTTCCAATTTCTGTTTTTGCTAATCCTCTCTTTTACCTCAGCACTAACATTGACAGGTTCTTGTTTTCTGTCAAATCAATATACTTTAAAACTAGAATTACAGTGAAAATAAGCCAGTTGGTCAATGAATATATAAATTGTGATGTGTCTGTACAATGGAATGCTACTCATCAGTAAAAAGTATGAACTATGGATATTATATGACAACATGGTCCATCTTAGACACATTATGCTAAGTGAAAGAAGCTGGATACAAAAGACATGTGATTCTATTTATATGACATTCTAGAAAAGACAGAATTAAAGGACCATAAAGTAAACTGGTCATTGTAAAGAGTCCATTGGAGTGACCAAAGTGGTAGATTGGCTGCAGAAGCGTACAGAGAACTTTTTGGGAGTGTTGGAAATGTTTTATACCTTGATTATGGTAGTGGTTACACGGCATAAATGCTACAGTGTATAAATGGTTTATATTTGTCAAAACACATTAAACTGTATGCTGAAAATTTGTGAATTCTGTTATTTGTAAATTATGCCTCAGTAAAGCTTTAAGAAGAAACAAATTAGATCTATTAATATATTACCACCATCATATTATAATATCCTAAACTTTAGGGAAAATTGGCATGTTTGTTTTTTTAACTGTGAAAACACAAAATGAAAATTAATGGGATTTTAATTTTTTTAAATTACAGAGACACAGCTAAGTTCTTCTGAAACTTTTGACCTTGAAAGAGAAGTCTCTCCAGGTAGCAGAGGTATCTCGGCTGGAGTAAGAATAATAGTGGCAGATAAGGAGGTGAATATTTTCCTTTATATTTTTTCTCAGTGGTTTCTTTCTGCTGGCAGTCCTCTCTGATGCAACATTGACATTGGCCTGAAAGATTTAGGTGGCAGGGGGGTTTTAGTTTTGGGGGCACTTATGTCAGGGAGAGATTTTTATAGTTAAAATTAGTTCAGCACTGTTTCTAAAAATAAGAGTAGTTACCATTTCTGGAATACTTTTGTATGCATTATTTCTATTACAGATGGGGAAATAGAGGCTTAGGATGTTTAATTTGCTCTAAGTCATACTGCTGATAATGGTATAAATAGAACACAGGTTTGAATCTGAAGTTCTAGGGCATTTTTTATTATGTACCAATAAGTAACTTGGAAAAAATTACTATATTTATATTATGATGTATACATAACTTTCAGCCCTAATTTCTGTATATGATCAGAAATGCAAAGTCATGATAGCTGCATGATAAAGCAAATCTCTGTTTGCCTCATTACCTTTCCTAATTTTATATATCTGGCAGTAAACATAAAGCTGATTGATACAAGTTCATACTTCTGATTAAGATTCTCAGTGTATATATTTTTATTTTTCTTTTTCTTGGGTGGGGTGGAGTTTCACTCTGTTGCCCGGGCTGTAGTGCAGTGGCATGATCTCGACTCACTGCAGCCTCTGTCTCCCAGGTTCAACTGGTTCTTTCACCTCAGCCTCCTGAGTAGCTGAGATTACAGGCATGCACTACCACACCTGGCTAATTTTTGTATTTTTAGTAGAGACAGAGTTTCACTACGTTGGCCAGGCTGGCATTGAACTCCTGACCTTAAGCAACCCACCCACCTCAGCCTCCCAAAGTTGGAACCAGAGCCAGACTTTGTCTCAAAAAAAAAAAGGAAGGTACCGTTTTATACTCTGGGATTTTTTTTTTTTTTTTTTTTGAGACAAAGTCTTGCTCTGTCTCCCAGGCTGGAGTGCAGTGGCACAATCTTAGCTTACTGCAGCCTCTACCTCCCAGGTTCAAGTGGTTGTCGTGCCTCCACCTCCTGAGTAGCTAGGATTACAGGCGTCCACCACCACGCCTGGCTAGTTTTTGTATTTTAGTAGAGACAGGGTTTCACCATGTCAGTTAGGCTGGTCTCAAACTCCTGAACTCATGATCTGCCTGCCTTGGCTTCCCAAAGTGCTGGGATTATAGGCATGAGCCACTGTGCCAGGCCTGAGATTTTTAAAAAACAGTTTTTACAATAGAAGTTATATCCTCTCCCTGGTCTCTGCACTGCAGGTAACTTGGGTAAAAATTCTGCCTTCATGAATCATGCACACTGCCTGGTTCTCTGGAACCTGATCTGTCACAACTGACAGACCGAGATTCCCTGATGCCAGTGGTGGTAGGAAAGACAATGACACTCCCTGCTGCAGAACGACTGAGAACAGATCCTGCTCCATAATGTCATAATGGCTTCTGGATTGTTTTCCCAGGAGGAGACAGAATTTTCTAAATGGGGATGGGGGAGCAGAGTATTATTACCATAGTCATCCTAACATACAGAAGAAGCCCTTAGTTAAGTGATTTCATACCCATCCACAACTGCAAAAGAGCCCATTCTTTGTTTGGGTCAAAGAGCATGAACCCGGTTTAGAATTTATAGTGTACATGTCTGTGCTACTACACATCAAATAGATGGACTTGTACAGCCTTTCTCACATTGAATGTCCTCTTTTTGGTGTTGCTGTTTACTGATATCTGTGGATGTCTCTAAATAGTCTTAGAAGTTTCCATTAAAAGAAGTTAGAGACACTGTAGTTTTCAAATCATTGAATAATCACTTACTAGTTACAAGTCACTTATTAGACAGAATGGAACATTTTACCTGCACAAAGATAGTGTAAAGGATGTGGACTTTTGCCATTGGAAATTGTAGGTCATCTGTCCTAAAATCTCTTCTTTACTGGAAGGTGGTATGGTGTATTACAAGGAGCTTGAGCATTGCAATTAGAAGACGTGGCTTTAAATCCCAGCTCCACCATGTTTTGAATGTTGGGCAAATTAATCATTTTATTCATTCACTAGGCAGCTATTTATAGTTTGTATACTTTGTGCCAGTCATTGTTTTAGACTCTTGGGATGCAAAGATAAATAAAAAAACAGTTCCTGCACTCAAATGGTTCTCGTAAGGGAGGAGACAGACATATAAACAGATAATTGTAATTATAATGTGGTCTGACAAAGGTAATGATAGATTCCCAGGGCATTAGGGAAGCACAGAAGAGAAAGGCTTTTCTGAATTTCAGTTCTTCATATGTAAAATGGAGGCAGAAATATCTGTTTGACTCGGTTGTTCTGCAGATGAAATTAGAAAAAGAATATAAAACACATAGCAGAGATTTGACACAGGTAGAAGTATGTGGAAAGTCATATTATTTTACTGCTTTGTAATACATTGTGACTGTTTAGTTATGTTAGTTTACTAATGACAGAATTGCTCAATAGTATTTGAGGTATTTGGAAATACCCATGGCAGAACTGCATGTAGTCCCCTCTTGATTTCTGACAATAGTCAACTTTCTTCAGAAACAGTATTTTCTGAATATCTTGCCTGAGAGTTTCCCTTAGTTGGAGTCTTAGATAAATATTCTATTCTCAGAAGAGCTAATAGAAGTTATTCAGAGTCCTCCAGAGCTAGTTGAGTCAGTAAGTTTTTAAGTAAACTGTGTTAAGAGTCATGTGGTAAGAAGGGGAAGATCCAAAATAAGGAGGTTTCTAAGCTACACAGAATTAGGTTGGGAAGGGATGGAGAGTTTGGTGATTTGCAGGACATGCTTTTGTTTTCATTGAGTTCATTTCTTGAAGTGAGGTATGTATATATTTTTTGAAGTCTTAAGTTAGGGACCAACAACCTGTAAGATGTCAAGACTCCGTATCCAAGTACCTCTTTTGAAAAATAGTTGTATAATATTTTAAAAGAAGTAGAAGCAACCCTGCAAAGACAAAATCCCTGACTGCGTGGTCCTAATAAAAGCTACTTTGCTTGCCTTTTTCCCCCTTGAGGTTCTTCCATAGTAGTTAATAGTTAAATAGACTTTTTAAATGATGCTGGGAAAAATAATTTATTTTAACATCAAAATGTTGAGAAATCTTCAGGGTTGCCTATGAACAGTAGTTGGAAGTGGTCTCATATTCACAATAAGACAATGGACAGACTACTGCTTCTTGAATACATTAATAGTTAAAGGTACATTCTCTGCATTATATAGAGCTGTGATGAATACAAAGGAGTATAGTGCCGAATGTGAGCACCAGTGACATGTTCGTGTCATATAACATTTCTGTGCTTAGTGAACTTTAGAATGCCAAGTAAGTGCTCATTTACCACTAACTTTCAGTAATTCAGGACTACGTGCAAATTTTACGGTACATTGATCCCCCCTCCCCCCTGCCATCCTTCTGCTCAAGTAGCGTTGCTATTTTTCTTTTCTTTTCTTTTCTTTTTTTTGAGACAGAGTCTCCCTCTGTCACCCAGACTGGAGTGCAGTGGTATGATCTCGGCTCACTGCAACCTCTGCCTCCTGGGTTCAAGCAATTCTCCTGCCTCAGCCACCCAAGTAACTGGGACTACAGACACGCACCACCATCCCTGGCTCATTCTTGTATTTTTAGTAGAGACAGGGTTTCACCATGTTGACCAGACTGGTCTCGAACTCTTGATCTCAAGTGATCCACTCATCTTGGCCTTCCAAAGTGCTGGGATTACAAGCGTGACCCACCATGCCTTGTGATTTTTTTTTTCTTTTTTTGAGACAGAATTTTGCTCTGTTACCTGGGCTGGAGTGCAGTGGCACAGTCTCGGCTCACTGCAGTCTCTGCCTCTCAGGTTCAAGCAATTCTTCTGCCTCAGCCTCCTGAGTAGCTGGGATTACAGTCATGCGCCACCACGCCTGGCTAATTTTTATATTTTCAGTAGAGATGGGGTTTCACCATGTTGGCCAGGCTGGTCTTGAACTCCTGGCCTCATGTGATCTGCCTGCCTTGGCCTCCAAAGTGCTGGGATTAAAGGTGCAAGCCAGCACGTCTGGCCAGTTCAGTTTTTCAAGCTTTACAACTTTTCCTTTTAAGATTTATTAATGGAACCTGGATTTGTGAGAAGATTAGTGATGAAATTTGGAAAATATAGTACCTAGAACTTCTAGACCCACTTGACTTTCCCCATCTTCTAGAGAAGAATAATAAATAGAACTTGATAGTTTCTTAATACCTGGCAGGATCCAGTTCCAGAAACAAGGTGGAATGGGTGAGAGGCTTTTTGTTTCTGCCACCACATGATAGAGTGGAATTACTGAAGATTTTGATACCAGATGGGCCTGGGTTTGAGCCTGGATTGTCCACTTACCAGCTTTGTGACCAGCAGGCTACTTGACTTTTCCAAGGCTCAGTTTTCCCTTCTGTAATACCAGAGCTAGTGATAACCTCTGTCCAGTTGGTTGTTGGGAGGGATGGATATGGAAAATGACTGGTGAAGCCTGCATAGTATAAGAACTCAACAAGTGTTAGTTCCTTTCTCATCTTTTAAGTTTTATGCCTTTAGAGTATGTCTTTTAATAAAAGGCAGGTGTGTTGAAAACAGGATGTTTGCTGGCAGTTTGACTTGGTATTTAGATGGCTTGTTTTCCTCTCTGCTGGATCACATCACAAGCAATAGGTTTTAGAGATAGCCCCAACCTCTGACCCCAAAAGACTCGACTGACTCAGAGGTCAAATTATCTATGCATTGAAATTTTGGTCATGTTTTATTCTTGTATCAGAAGATATTTTATTTGTTTTCCCCGTGTAGTAAGGTGTAATGACAGCCCAGGTATTCCTTGCTTTAAATGTAAGCAGTAGCTATGCAGGACATTTTCACATTGATTGGATAGGACATACTGTCCTTTGAAGCAAGTGTTAGGCAGTAGTGGTGCAGCGCTCACGCACACTGTTGAATTAATCACTGCAGAGTTCTTGGCTCTGATCAACCTGCACAGGTAAAATAAAACTGCCTCTAAGAGACACCAGCAACTGTAGGAGAAATGATGACTACAAAACAGAGAGGAATAAGAGAGATAAGGTTTAAGAGTGGCTTTGACAGAATTGATTGTTTTAACTAATGACTTCTTTGGTGCTTCTTTAAGTATATGGATCTTAGTTTCTTTTTTTACCCCAAAAAGTCACAAATAAAACACAGGTCTTAGGTCTTAGGTCTTATGGGTCTAGGCACAGACTTACATTCTTAAATCCTAGTTGTGCTATTTTTGGCTTAGAGCTCTTTTGTTTTCGAACTCCTTATATCTTAAAGTCACTTACAATAATAATGGTCCTTTTGTAAGATTGAAACTGTGTCCTTAAGGTGCTGTTCATACACAAAATGTGAAACCCAGCAGACACAGCACATTGATGCAGTGAGGATTGTACCTTACAATGTGGTAGAGATTAGTGCCCTCAAATTTCGGAGCCAGATAGTAGTCCTTGGTTTGAATTTCAACTCTCCCACTTACTTGTTCTGTGACTTTGCAAGTTGCTTTACTGTTTTACATGAGTCCTTTTCTCATGTGTAAAAATAAAAGAGTATGCTAATACTTTCCTAAGATTATAAGGATTAAACAAGTAATACATATAGAGTGTTTAATACATAGTTGGCAGGCACGGAGTAAGTATTAACTCTGTCAGTAGTATCTCTCAATCTTTATTCCTGAATTTGATAAGCTGTTGTTGTCTCTTTGAAAGTAAGTGAAATATGAGGTGGAGTCTCTTGCATTTCTTTGAGGGGGAAGATATGAACTAAAGCTATTATAATTGCTGTTTGTCATGTTCTTCAGGTTGGTAACAAGGAAGATGCTGAGGAGGAATTAGCTATTTCTACCTTCTCATCCAGTACCCAGGTATCCTGCCCACTATGTGACCAAAGCTTTCCACCCACAAAGATCGAACGACATGCCATGTACTGCAGTGGTCTGATGGGGAAAGATACAGGTAAAGACCCATCAGGATAGCCAAACTCTTAGTTTTTTGTGTGGTGGTTTTGTAATCCTATACCATACATTGCAGGGAAAAAACAGATAGCTATTCTTCAAAGTTAAAGTTGTTGTTGGTTTTGGTTTTTTTCTATCTAGTTATTTTTCTGGTACTTTTATGTTCATCTTTACTTTTAGGAGGTATATTGTCTTGTTACCCATACCTCAGGAGAAGGGGAAGGGAAAAGTCTTTCATCTTTTAATTTTGTTTGTTTGTTTGTTCTGTTTTTTTTTTTTTTCTTTTTTCTGTCCATCACCTGAGAATGTTTTTTTTTTTTTTAAACGGAGTTTCTCTGTTGCCCAGACTGGAGTGCAGTGGTGTGATCTTGGCTCTCTGAAACCTCCGCTTCCCGGGTTCAAGTGATTCTCCTGCTTCAGCTTTCGAAGTAGCTGGGACTACATGCGTGTGCCACCACGGACCTGGCTAATTTGTTTGTGTTTTTTTTGTATTTTTTTTCCGATAGAGATGAGGTTTCACCATGTTGGCCAGCCTGGTCTTGAATTTGTGATCTCAAGTAATCCGTAATCCTCCTGCCTTGGCCTTTCAAAGTACTGTGATAACAGGTGTGAGCCACTGCACCTGGCCCATCTTTTAATGTTTTAACTTACTGTTTTACATAGATAGGCTAAAAATCAGTGATTGCAATGGACCTTGGATTTCATCTTACGTATCCTGTGGAACTTGAGGAACTATGTTCTAGAGTTGCACATTTTTCATTCAAAATAAATCCCTTGTAGGCTTTTGTTCTCTTTCTGTAGTTTGTTTTAATAGAAATTCTACAGCAGCTGAAAAATATCCCTAATTTACATTCATGTTCTACATATCTCTGCTGAGTTACTCAGGAGCTGTTGATTTATCTCTTTAAGAGTAATACCAAAGGCTGAGTGCGGTGGCTCATGCCTGTAATCCCAGCACTTTGGGAGGCTGAGACGGGTGGATCACGAGGTCAGGAGTTGAGACCAGCCTTGCCAATGTGCTGAAACCCTGCTTCTACTAAAAATGCAAAAAATTAGCCAGGTGTGGTGGCGGGCTCCTGTAATCCCAGCTACTCAGGAGGCTGAGGCAGGAGAATGTCTTGAACCAGGGAGGTGGAAGTTGCAATGAGCCAAGATCACGCCGTTGTACTCCAGCCTGGGCAACAAGAGTGAAACTTCAGTGTAAAAAAAAAAAAAAAAAGTGTGTATCAACATCTGTAGTTTTCGGACAGCATGAGGAGACATTGATCAAGAAAATCTTAATCATAGCCCTTGAAATACCACCTCTGATTTGGCCTTTCTGTTTATGATTTTAAACTCTAAATATGATCATGTCAGCACAGCTTTCTATAGTCTAAGATGCTGAATGTAAACCTAGGTAATTAGAAGTGTTGCAGTGTTCTTCTCAGTGCTACTTGATTCCTGTAACTTAGGTGTATTTAAATATGATATTGTATAATTGTGAAGTGTTTTTAAATTAAGATTGCCAGAGAGGCAAGGCACATGTTGTTTACTTTTTTTTTTTTTTTTTGAGACAGAGTCTTGTTCTTGTCACCTAGGCTGGAGTGCAGTGGCACAATCTCGGCTCACTGCAGCCTCCACCTCCTGGGTCCAAGCAATTCTCCTGCCTTAGCCTCTCAAGTAGCTGGGATTACAGGTGCCCGCCACCATGCCCGGCTAATTTTTGTATTTTTAGTAAGATGGGATTTCACCATGTTGGCCAGGCTGGTCTCAAACTCCTGACCTCATGATCCACCTGCCTTGGCCTCCCAAAGTGCTGGGATTACAGGCATGAGCCACCATGCCTGGCTGTTGTTTACTCTTCTTGAAGTAATATACTTTTTAGTTATTAAATAAGGAAGTACATAAGCAGATTAACAAATTTGTTGATTTTTCTGATTGAAAAGTGATACATGCTCATTGTAATAACAGTGGCTTACATTTATTGAATACTTAAAATTAGACATTATTTACACAACTGGGGCCATGCTATATATAGCTCTTTCTGTATATATTATTCTGCAACTTGTCCTTTTTATTTAGCAGTAAATTTAGATCTTTCCATGTACAGATAAATTTTTGGCATAGTTGAGGTTTGACTGTTTATAAAATTTTATATTCTTCTTTTTCTATTTATAGCATAAACATTTCACCATGTTACAAAAGTACTTACAAAAATATTTTTAATGCTTACATAATATTTGGTAACTTGGATTACTTTCATTTACTTAATTATTATATATTTGAAATGCTTCAAGTTACGGTGTTATAATCACACAGTACTGAGCTTCTTAGCCTAAAGTTGTCACGGAATTTTGGAATTATTTCCCAAGAATATGTTCCCATATGGGGTGGTAGTAAGAAAAGATGGGCTCTGGAGGGCCAGTCAGTTTGAGCTTGAGTCCCGCCTCTGTTACTCACTTACTAGTGTGTGACCTTGTGCTAATTTCCAAGCTTCCCTTTATGCAACTGTGAAATAATAATAATTACCCTGTTCAGTTTTTGTGAGGTTAAATGAGATATTTTAAGGAAAGTGCTTAACATAGTACCTAGCACATATTAAGTACGTAGGAACTATTAGCTGTTGTTAATGTGTTCCCAGTAGTGAAATTACTGGTCAGAGATGTTTTTTTTAAAGGTCTCTCTGCATAGCATTGTAGTTTTTTAAAAACAATGAAAGTGTGGTTGATGGCCAGATTTAGGTCCTTATCAACCACTTTTAGTGGGAGAGCACTGAAGGACTGGAATTTAGATGCAGCTTTAATTCGACAAAGCTCTTTAGTCTGATTTTTTTAGCTGAGTGTTCTAGTGACTAAAAGAATTCTGGGGCTGAGCATTTGGAAGGGAAGAGACTATCTTGTCTGTCTTACTAAGCAAATACACGTACACAGCTGGTATTGGGTATCTGAGTCAATGACTTATTCAACACAACATCAAGGTCCAGAAATAAATGAATTTGAGAAACTAAATGTCCCTTGGAGCTCTAGGAATAGATGACCTCCTTCAGGTCAGAATGATCAGGTAAGGGGTGGTGTAGGATAGCTTCTACTGACGTCTCCCATACTGAATTCCACTAGTTTGTGCTAAAGTAGGAAGCTTTGGCATTCATAACTGTCAGATATCTTTTAACTGCATATTTGTTGTTAAGCCTGTTCTTCCTTACTGGAGTGTGGTAAGAGAACTCAGGCTCACATCCCCAAATTGTTTTGGTTGAAATTGATTCAGGCTTGCTCCTGAATTTTCTCAAACCAATTTTCAGATTTATGCCACTAGAACCAGGCCATTTAGGTGGACAAAGTAGACTGAGTCTTATTATCATCATCGATCCATTCATGGAGGACATTTCAGGTTCTTCTTGTTCTGTTGGGTATAAGATCAGTGACCCTGTCTAATGCTGTTCAATTGGATTTACACTCTGGGTCTCACAGACTTTCAGACATGATAGATGTAAATGTGTTTTTTGATATAATAGAAAGTCCCTATATTTTTGGCATCATATGTCCTCATAGCTTTCATACAAACATCCCAGACCTCCATGTGAAGATGTCTGCTATATCCTGAATGACAGTCACACTTTCTTTTTCATAGGGAAATTTTTTATAAAAACAGTTTAGAAGACACATCTAGAATATAGTGATGTGTTGCTTAGTGATAGGGATATGTTCTGAGAAATATGTCATTAAGTGATTTTTGTTGTGCACATATCACAGAATGAGTATACTTACACAGACCTCAGTGGTATAGCCCACTACACACCTAGGCTATAAGGCATAGCCAATTTGCTCTTGGGCTACAAATTTGGGAGGCCAAGGCGGGTGGATCACGAGGTCAAGAGATCGAGACCATCCTGGTCAACATGGTGAAACCCCGTCTCTACTAAAAATACAAAAAAAAATTAGCTGGGCATGGTGGCGTGTGCCTGTAATCCCAGCTACTCAGGAGGCTGAGGCAGGAGAATTGCCTGAACCCAGGAGGCGGAGGTGTGGTGAGCCAAGATCGCGCCATTGCACTCCAGCCTGGGTAACGAGAGCGAAACTCCGTCTCAAAAAAAAAAAAAAAAAAAAACCTGTACAGTTTGTGACTGTACTGAACACTGTAGTCACTTGTAACACAATGGTATTTGTTTATCTAAACATCTACACACAGAAATGGTACAGTAAAAATATGGTGTTATAATTTTATGGCACCACCATCATATAGGTGGTCCGTTGTTGGCTGAAATGTCTTTTTGTGGTGTATGACTGAACTACATCCTTCTTTTCAATGCCAGTGTGTCTACCTAGAGCCAGAAGTTTGATTATTTTCTATCACCTATTAGTTCATATTTATCTTTAATTCATCTAGAGATTATGGGGCTTTTTTTTTTTTTTTTTTTTTTGGAGACAGGATCTCACTCTGTCACCCCGGCTGGATTATAATGGTGCAATTATGGCTCACTGCAACCTCTGCCTCCTGGGCTCCAGTGATTCTCCCACCTAAGCCTCATGAGTAGCTGGGACTACAAGTGCACACCACCAGCCTGGCTAGTTTTTTATGTCTTTTTTTGTAGAGATGGGGTCTCACCATGTTGCCCTGGGTGATCTTGAACTCCTGGGCTCAAACAGGCATTCTGCCTTGGCTTCCTAAAGTGCTGGGATTACAGGCATGAGCCACCTTGCCTGGCCTTGCACTTTTCTTTTCTTTTTTTTGTGGTGCCAGATCTTTTGAAGCTTACTAAAGAAGTTTTAAGATTTCTGCCATCAAGGAGCTTGCATTATCAGTGGTGAAATAAGCATTTCCCCAAGAAATTAATTATAAGATGACACAAGTGAATAATTGTGTATCCAAGTAAATGTCCCTGCCAGTGGGAGAGAGGAGAGCTGCAGTGAATAAAGATGAGATCCCAGAAAGAGTAGGCTTAGCTGTGGCTTTCCAGCCTGGTTATTTAGGTCTGGATAAACCCATAGCAAGGTAGAGGGCCCTTTCCCCTCCCGTGGGTTTGGATAAGATAAGAAGCAAGGGAAAGGGCTACTAAACAATAGCTTCCTCTTAATGTTCCTAAAAGAGCTCTCTGATTTTTCAGGCCCTATGAGAGGGAGCAGGGAGCCCTCACTGGAACCTTTCCACTCTCTGCATATTCCTCTACTTTCCTAGGAACAGAGTTTGGGGTGTAGGTGGGTTGGGGAATTAGAGGAATTATGCAAAGTACCTGCTAATGTACTTGGCGTACAATAGGTACTCAGTATGTTTGGCCTCTTTACTTGGTTTCCCCACACCAGCTTGCCTGCCCCGTCTTCCTTACCAGAGACAGAAGTTAATGATTGTTCTGGTTCCTCTTAGCTTTATATGTCTGGAGACAGAGACCAGGCTTCCAATCTAGTTTTTTAATCTTTTGTAAAAGGAAGGCTTTTTTTTTTTAAACTGTGAAAAGAAAGGAGTAAATCTTCCCCATTACCTTTTTTTTTTTTTTTTTGAGACAGGGTCTTACTCTGTAGCCTAGGCTGGAGTGCAGTGGTGCAATCATGGCTCACTGCACCCTCGACCTCCCAGGTTCAAGTGATCCTTCTGCCTCAGCTTTCCAAGTAGCTGGGAACACAGATGCATGCTACCATGCCTGGCTAATTTTTTATTTTTTGTAGAGATGGAGTCTTTCTGTGCTGCCTAGGCTGGTCTTGAACTCCTGGGTTCAAGTGATCCTCCTGCATTGGCCTCCCAAAGTGCTGGGATTATAGGCCTGAGCCATCATGCCTGGCAGGTTACTTTTCTTGAAGACGCATAAATCAGGCTTGGAGACCATTGGCCCAGTGCCTACGGGTGGAATAAGAGAGGACTTACCCTCCCAGTATTAAGTATCTAGCTTTTCACTCCTTCCTGTCTTCCCCTGAAAGGGATCCTAGATGGGCTTGGTTTGGCTGTGTAAATGAAATAGCAATTAGAGTCATTTACATAAAGTGTCTACTATTTATGCCTACTTCCCTTGTGGCACAATAACAATTATGCATATCATTAAATATATGTCTGACTAACTTTGCTGTAAGTTTTGTTTCCTTATAATATTACACACTGTTTAAGTTAGCTCAGTCTACTCAGTTTTTTGCTCAAAGACGTTGTCTATTCAGAACTGTGAAAAATTAGAGGGAATGCTTTTTAAGGCACTGTCTGAGGGGATATTGACTAAGTTGATCTGGACTAGAACAAATGCACATTGCTTTTGCTTTACCTTCTGGAAAATGTATCTGAGGCCATTATTGTTTTAAACAGCTAGGGAGAATAAAACCCCTCATTTACTCATTTAATACATATTTATTATATATCTACTATACAACAGATACAGTGAGCAGAATATACAATTAACAGAATATAAGTCCCTGTTCTCATGGAGCTTATATTCTAGTAGTGAGAGGCAGACAAGAAAACAATAAATAGACATGTCAAGTGGTGATAACTGTTTTAGAGAAAAAAGGAGAGGGGAATAGGGAAGATTGAGGTCAGAAGGTAGCAATATAAAATAGGTGGTCAGGGAAGGTCTCCTTGAGAAGATGACATCTGAACAGGGACCTAGAGTGAGGAAATAAACTGAGAAGATTGTGAGGTGGGGAGAGTGCTACAGATAGAAGGAACAATAAATGCAAAAACCCTGAGATGTGAACAGGTTGAGTGTGGCTGGATTAGAGTAAGTGAGGGAGAGCTAAACAGTGAAACCAGAGAGGTAATTGGGGAGGGGTACAGATGAAGAGATCATAGGGTTCTTAGACAATAATAAAGACTTTAGCTTTTCCCTGAGTAAGGGAGGAACCACTGAAGGGACTTGAGCAAAGAATTAATCAATATTTAAGCAAAAGATCACTCCACTCTGGCTGCTACTATGTGGATAGTAGATTATTGGGCTGTGGGATATTAGGCTCTATTTTCCCAGCTTCCACCTGGGAAAATAGAGTCAGCATTTCATTTTTGGCACTACGATGAAGTAAAAGAAATGTAGGTTTTGGAACTAGGAGCTCAGCTTTAATATTTCCTAATTGGCTAATATTTGACAAGTTATCTCTTTCAGGATCAGATTCCTCATCTGTAAAATTAGTATCAGGATTGTCATGAGAATCATAGACACTTTGTAAAGTACCAGGCATTGTGATTAGCATGTAATAGGTATGTAATAAATGGTGGCTGCTATTACTATTGACTGTGCTTTCATGTCTCTGTAGTATTTCTGAGGTCTATGTTTGTGTGTGCTGATGAGACAAAGGATAAGCCACTAGTTGGATAGAACTAAGGGAAAGAAGACAGGCAAGGCATAAGAGTCAAAGGGGTAAGGATAAGTTAAGAAGAAATAGATTATAGGAGAGTTAGGGAAGCTGAAGGCATTAACTATGTACACTTTGGGTCTAGATAGAGGGTGTGGCTTAGAGTCAGGAAACTGCAAGGAGTGCACTTTCTTTTCAGGGATGTCTCCTGGAAAAATAATGTATCCTGAATGGGTGGGTAGGTAGGAGGAGGTAGGAATTCTTATTATAGATATGCCTGAAAGCTAACAGAGAAGGACCAAGGCCTAAAATAGGCTTAACTTGGGTGACTAGCAAAAATGTGTAAGACCTCAGTATCTCTAAGTAAAAATTATTTCTTAAGTTAGACAAAGTTGGACTTTTTCTGTTCTCTGTATGCCTACCTAAATGTAATTTGTACCCTGTCCAGTCTTCTCACTTATATTAATGTGTCCTTTGTGGTACCCAGAATGATTAGATTAAGTAATTGCTATATTGCCACTGGCACCTAGCTACTGAGGTATTGACAATTGTGAAATAGCCTGGGTTTTATAGAAGTAATATGGATTTTGGGAACAGACTGACCTGTGGGGATATATACAAATCAAATATGGGCCCTGATCTTACTGACATTACAGTTCAGTTAGGTAGATAAGACATGCGCATGCATAACTGTAATGCAAGGTCAGAACTAAGGGACATACACTTAAAAAAACTGTGGTGTTTCAGAAGAAATACAGTTAGACATTGAGAGGGAAGGGTATTAATGTCAGAGAACAGTAGGCTAAAATCACATAAATAGAAAAATGTGAAGAGTGTATAGGAAAGAAACAATTCAATATGATTATAGTATGGGCATTATGAAAGGAAATGGTAGGCAATTGGAGAATGACAAACGTAACTTGAATTATGTGGGTTAACATTTATATGAATTATGTGGGTTAACATGTTGTAGCATTTTTTTCAACTCTAAAATAATTATTGGTGTTACTAAAATAATTATTTGTGTGTTTACCCCCGTTGTAGTATATAGGACTCTTTTGAATGCAGGTGTTGGAAATATGATTTCAGTAACCTTAAGCCAAAAATGCAAATTAATTTGTATAATAATTGGTAAGTCTGGTCAGGGGTTAGGCTAAGCTGGATCTGGGAATTCAGATAGTGTCTCTCTCCATTTTTGAATCCAGTGGTCTCCATTCAACAGATGGGCTCTTTTTAAGGGACAAGCAAAATGGCTGACAGCAGCCATAGCTTTTAATGGAAAGAAAGAATTTTTTTTTCCTGAAGACCATAGGTTACTCTAGATGAAGACTCTGATAGGCCTTTCTTGATTCAAGTGTCCACTTATGGTGTGGTCACTATAACCAAGTAGATGAGTATATATGTATTATCATTATTATTTTGAGACTGAGTCTCACTCTGTCGCCAGGTTGGAGTGCAGTGGTGCGATCTCGGCTCACTGCAACCTCCACCTCCCGGGTTCAAGCGATTCTCCTGCCTCTGCCTCCCGAGTAGCTGAGATCACAGGTGTGTGCTACCATGCCCAGCTAATTTTTGTATTTTTAGTAGAGACGGTATTTTTCACCCTGTTGGCCAGGATGGTCTCGATCTTTTGACCTCGTGATCTGTCTGCCTTGGCCTCCCAAAGTGCTGGGATTACAGGCATGACCCACTGTGCCCGGGTGATGAGTATATATTATTTACAAGTCAGAACAAGTAAAGGAAAACTCTTTTACTAACTATGAGAAATTCTATTAGTATCTGTCAGAAAATTCTGTCAGTCACAATAACAGAAAACATCATTAATAGTGGGTTTAACATGTGGGATTTCTTTTTCCTCACATCTCAGATCTAGAGTGAGGCAGTGGCTCATTGATGTAATTGAGGATCAGGCTTTTGCCTTTGGCACTACAGTCATAAACTTGTGGCTTGATTCACCATTTCAAGATGGCCATTACATCTCTAGGCTTCACATGTATGTTTGAGACAGGAAGATGGAGAAAAGGGTAAAGGGACATGACTGCTGATTCTGACTCCCTTGATCTAATACTCATTCCTGCATTCTCATGGAATTTGAGCTTACTTTAAATTATGGTTGAATTAAGGCAGTTCTAAATTTAATGTTTGTTCATACCTTTTATGTGTTTATGTCTTTTTGTGTATAAAATTATTTTATCTCTGAAGTCACTGATTAATTGCTTTTTATAGTGGTTCAGCTTAAGATTTTTTCATACCCTGCTGTTAGTGAAATAATGTGCTGGATGCTGAGGGTAAGGAGGAGGGGCCCAAAAGATGGTAAGGGATATGATACAGAGCTGAAAAGGACATCATATCTGTACTCAGAGAGTTTATATAGTCCAGCAAGGGAAACAGACTTGGGTATGACTATGTATAATACAACTCAGTCGAAGTGCTAAAATAGAGGCACTAACCACCCACAAAGGAAGGTATGAATTATGATTGGTGGAATAAGGGAGGGCTTCTTACTTAATTGTTCCCCTAATATTGGACATGACTTTTTTTTAACCTATTTTTTTTCTATTAAAGATAAGCATCTAGGGTCAGTCATGGTAGCTCATGCCTGTAATCCAAGCATATTGGGATGCCAAGCTGGGAGGATCAGTTAAAGCCAGGAGTTCAAGACCAGCCTGAGCAACATAGGGAGACACCATGTCTGTAAAAAATAAAAAGATGGCTTTGTGTGGTGGTACATGCCTGTAGTCCCAGCTACTTGGGAGGCTGAGGTGGGAAGACCGCTTGAGCCCAGGAGTTCGAAAGATCACTTGAGCCCAGGAGTTGGAGGCTGCAGTGAGCTATGATGGCACCACTGCACTCCAGCTTGAGTGACTGAGCAAGACCCTGTCTCAGAAAAAAAATACATAATTTATATATAAACTAGCAATGAGACTTGTAATGTAGTTCTTTTATCTGGATTACTAAAAGTGGAATTACTAGATTATATGTATAAAGTTATCAGTAGCTTATGAGAGCATTCCTTTTGCCTCCAAATACTAAGGGATATTCTTTAAAAAAATATATGGCATAGTAATAGATAGTAACCAATGGCATTTCATTGTACTTTATATTTCTTTGATTAGTAGTGAAGTTGACTTTTTTGTATTTTAAAAAGTCAATTTATATTTCTTCTTGGAAGAATTGTTCTCTGAAGTTTGCCTCAGCATCTCTTGGGATCTCAGTGTGGTTCTTACCAGTTTATGTAAGTTCTTTATCAATGATTTACTTTTTGCCTCAAAGGTGCTTTCCAGGGTTTGTTTCACTCACCCATCAATTCTCACAAAATTTCCAGATTTATGCAGCTTGGGACAGCAGCCCCCTTCTTGTGTAAACACTGCCAAAGCTTTTATTTCTTGAAGTGGAAGCAGTGCTGATCCTGCAGAAAGAGCTAATCGGTGTGAACAGAAGTGGCACTGATGTAGGGAAAAGAGTATTCAAATCCATGCAGAATTAAGAGGGTGGGTGGGCAGCAAGTAGAAAGGATAAAGAATTCATTGCCTCCATGCTGTTCAATTTCTGTTAAAAAAGAAAAAAGAATTCATTGCTATTGCTAACTGGAGGTAGAAGGAAGAGGAGGTGGGGCCTCTCTGGTCTCCAGGGGTCAACAGGGGTTGGATGCCCAAAGTGTTACTTTTAAAGGAACTGAGATGTATCTCCAGAGCAACTGGGAATTTAAAAACATACCTTCTTCCACTGAATATAAAAGTAATAGAAATAAAACCAACTAGTGAAATACATATATTTTGCTATATTTATTCTTTTTGGTAGGTTGCAAGAGCAAACACTTTCCCTCCTAATATTGGGATTCTGCTGATATGTATCTGGGATTCTGTTGATATCTATCTGTCTGTCTGTCTGTCTATCTGTCTATCTATCTATGTATCTCTCTCTCTCTCTCTCTCTCTGTCTGTCTCTTGTTTTTATGTTTGTCCACCCGCCCAGTATTATAAGCATTATCTGACATGCTGTTAGAAATTATTTATATTCATGACATTGCTTATAGTTTTTAACTTTAAATAATACAAAATGTACTTAATTATTTTTCCTTTGTTGTGGAAATATTTTTTGACAGAGGAAACCAAAGTGACATGAGCAGCTTATAAAGCAAAATGCAAAGACATTTAAGAAAAGGATGTTTTGGAACAGAGTCTGGGCACTAGGTCTTATTAGCTGTAAAGTAGATTCTTCTTTAATGGACTTGCTTCACTCTAGAGCTGTTTAGTGTGTTTTGGAGGGGCCATCTTATTTGAATGCCCACCGTACTGATATATATGTACTCTTAGCCACTGGATGAACTTGTAGACCAGTATTTACACCCCAGATTTATGTTACACTGCATGTTACTTCTCTTGGATTAATAACGTAGAAGCGCCTCCCTGCAACCCCCATGGTCTCAGTTGTCTTCTAACAACTTCGTTTAACTTTTCTGTGGAACGTTTCCTCGTATCAGCCTCACTATGCTACATTAATAAAGTTGCTGTATGATGTGGCATATGAAATGGCAGCCTGACTGCAGTGTAGGTCTGCGTGAATTCACAGTGCCTTTACTCTTCCCATCTTGTGCCTCTCTTAACATTGACTTTGCCTTCACTTTGTTATCCCTATTCGTTGTACCTTGATGCTAAAGAGCCCCGCCTTAGGAGTTCTCTTAGCAGTTTTCTTCTGCCAGATGTGCTTATTCCTTCCTCGAAAAATAAAATAACTCTTTTTAACACCTGAGTTAATACTGAAAGCATTATGTGTTAAAGGAATATCAACAGTAAGAACCATTTTAGAGAAGTTCTTCACTTCATGCTCTAGTCACACTTTTAAATTCAGGCATCTAGAGCATTTTGAGAAAGATAAAAGCTCAAAGAATTAATATTAGATAATTGATCTCCATTACAACTGTCTTAGAGCCACAGTCAGGCCTATAATTATCTATTAATATAAGGATAAGTTTTTGTTATCTCCGTTTTACTGATGATGAAACTATTATTAGAGAGCTTTCGTACTTGCATTGTCCAGCAGTAAGTAAGCAGCAGAGCCAGGCCCCAGAGCTAGCATTCTTCATTACTGTGTTCTTTCTGCCTTCCATGTGTAGAGCTGGGACACACAGGGGAATGTTTGAGGAGATCATGGAAGCCTCAGTCAGTTTCAGGAAAGCAGAATGCTATAGTCTTTTACCTCTTGTAGCAGGACAACCAGTGAACAAAGCCACTTAGACACCGGAGTGAGGAAGGAAAAGACCTTTAATTGGCCATGGAGTCTCGGTGGGCTTACGTCGCAAGTACTGAGTTCCCCTAAAGTAACTTCTTTCCCTTTTTTTAGGCTTACAACTCTAAGGAGAAACTGAGGTGAAACTGTGTTATTGTCCATTGGCTGGACAATTGACCTCTTTGGCTTCATTGATTTGCTAGTTCATATTCAGCGTGCATGGGAATGGTCAGGGGATGGGTCTTACAGAGACAAGATAAAGGCAGTAAATTATTAGTTGGCAGAGGTATTTCCAGTTGTAAATGTGGAGGACGTGACCTAGCACTGGACTGTGGCCTGTAGAGATAACATTTTCTGCAGCACTTTCAAGGTTTCTAGATAGCATAGATACAGGGAACCAAAAAGGAAGTTATCTTCCCAGTTCCTGGGCCTTACTATGGCCTGGGGCAGTGGTGTCAGCAAGTCGCCTGACTGCTGATTCCAACTTCTTGGTATTTCATCTCTCTTCCCTCCCTTCCATCAGGAGGGTGCAAGGCTGAGAAATGGGGGCCTCCTTTCTCACCCCCTCTCTTTGAGACTCTCACCATTCTTAGTGAGAGTTCTTACTCTCACCTTCAGCCTCACTGTCGGGGTTTTCTGGTGAGACTGATTGGTAGTGGTTCTTCGGAAAGTTTTTTCCTGAACCATGGTGATAATAAACCCTCTTACCACCTGAAGAAACAAGGGCATCAAACAAGGAAGCAGTATGCAGGTCCCTATTATTAATAGTACGCCTATGACAATGGTTTTGAATTCCCCTATCGCAGGAAACCAATTCTCAAACATTGACCCGGGGTCGAACGTATGCCAGGCCTGCATGGGTACATGTGCTGGTTTTGTCATATCCCTTACAATGTTCTTAACCACCTGACCTTGGTTATTTATTTGTAGGCAGTAGTTGGTTAAGTTGAATTTTCCACATACACCCAAGTAATTTAAAGCCAGTCTATTCCGATAGATGGCATTTCTTATTTGTTTCCTGTTGGGCTAGGAAAGTTAGTGCCTGGCCAGTGTTATTAGTTAGTATTTCCAAGACAGCTTGTAACCAGATAATCCAATTAAGTATATAGATAAGGGTACGATATCACCATGAGCCATTTTTTGCCCATGTGGCAGGCCCTTAATAATGGATTATTCTCGGCCGGGTGCAGTGGCTCAAGCCTGTAATCCTAGCACTTTGGGAGGCCGAGGCGGGTGGATCACGAGGTCAAGAGATCGAGACCATCCTGGTCAACATGGTGAAACCCCGTCTCTACAAAAAATTAGCTGGGCATGGTGGCGCGTGCCCGTAATCCCAGCTACTCAGGAGGCTGAGGCAGGAGAATTGCCTGAATCCGGGAGGCAGAGGTTGCGGTGAGCCAAGATCGCGCCATTGCACTCCAGCCTGGGTAACGAGCCAAACTCCGTCTCAAAAAAAAAAAAAAAAAAAAAAAAAAATGGATTATTCTCTTGGGGGGCCATTCATTATCCTTTCAGTTGCCTATGACCAGGCCACACTTATTCCAAGAAGTATAGACAGGAAATCCCAGTAATTCCCCAGTTTTTATGGGCAGCAGGAAGAAACAAGCTTAACAGTACCAGTGACACAGCTGTTTGTCAACTGACTCGGTTATTTGGTGTAAGCTCTGTGCCCACATACCCAGTATAAGCCAGGAGGTGCCACCCAGTCCCGGTGGAGCTCTGGATGAGTCTAAGTGGCCCATAAGGTAGGAAATCTTTGGAAAGGGTTGATCTCGGTCCAGTTCAGACTCCACCAAGTGCTTGTTTCACTTGTTCCATTGTACAGTTTCTGTCCCAAGCAGTCTAGTTTGCCCACCAGGACTGTTATGCCCTTTCCTATCCTGGCTAAGCAGTACTGTCCGATAATTGAAGTTTTTAGGGCCCAAAAGTTGCCACTTTGAGCTCTTTGTCCAAAGGTTATCTTCGGGATGGGATCGGTGGGCATGAGTTTTCGTGCTTCCCAAGGCCAGCGATCCCCCATAGTAGTTCCCCCACATACATAGCAAGAGGTCACATTTAGGGACTTAGCTACATGTTCAGCCAGCTGGAAAAACAGGTTCTTAGGGTACTTTTGGGAATCGAGGGAATGAATTGTTCGAGCTCATCATAGAAGGTTTGGTACACTGCCTGGGCTAAATGGAGTACTAATTTCCCCGTTATTACTGTGGTGGTTACTATGACGCCCCAGGGGTCCATGCCTTTTCTGTTGATTCCCAGTGACATAGTTATTTCCTGATTCCACATAGGATCCCCTGGGTTTCTTACGAGGAGGGTTATAGGATTACAGTTTCCAAAGGAACAGTTTGCTAGCCCCGTTCCCTTGACTAAGCATACCTTAGGCTTTGAGGTCCCTGGTTGGCATGCTGGAGACCAGGAAGCCCACTTGACACATGTTTAGAGGTCGAGTGAATCTTCACAATGGTAACTAAAGGTACAGAGATACTTGCGATTTTGTCGGTAGGCTCTTTACCATTCAAGTCAACCACATTCACTGCAGGGACCTCCTCTCCCAGTTTTGGCCTTAATGGCTGTGCATGCATTAAAGCTGAGGGAGATTTCGTGGGGCTTTTTATAGGTCTTTACGCTAGCCAGCAGGTGTCCTTTCTCCCAGCCCCAGTTATTATTAAATCCTCCCAGGTGCTTTCCTGCCTTTATAGTGAACTTTGGAGGTTTAGAGGGATTATAGCAAACATCAGGTTACCCATTTTTTGGGCTGCATACCTTGTACTGGGTAGCATTATATATACATGTTCCCTTAAGGGTTTTTTTACACTCATAGTAACTATAAAATAGCAAGTCTGTAGTAATTTTTTGCTCTGCCCTGGTGACTTGATGTACACACTGGTAACAGCCCTTAAGCTGTGGATTTACTTTCGTTAGGGCAATTAGGATGCAAATCCATAGTCCAAAGAAAAGGATTACCTGTCCCATGGGGGCAGCTCTCATGCTAGCTGTGTGTAGACTATTTAGCTTCCGGGGTGTGCTGGAGCAGGGCTTGTTGTTTTAGCTTTCCTGAAGGTGATCTTGGAGAGGTTATGGGGGTCTGTTTTTACTTCCCAGGTGTCTGGTGCTGCAGGTTTTACACGGTTGTGATGGATTCACGTGGGAACTCCCACAACCTTCACAGTGGTTGGAGTGGTCAAGATGACAGTCTGTGATCCTTTCCACCTCAGTCATAGGGGAGCCACATTCCAGTCCTTAATCCAGACTTGGTTACCTGGTGAAAAGGGGTGAACTGGGGAGAATAAGCTAACAGGGCACCTTTTATTAACCCATACTACAGACACCTTTTTTGCCACCTTTTCCAAAGCATGTAACTGTCGGTACAGTTCAGTCTCCCCTAATTCCTGGGGAGTCCCTGGGAGTCCCTGAAGAATGTGGGGAGGCCTGTGATACAGGATCTCATATGGGGAATACCCAGTTTTCTTAGAAGGTGTACATTTAATCTTAAAACTATAGGAAGGGCCTGTACCCTTTTTAACCCTGTCTCCTGACATACTTTCCCTAAGCTATTTTTAATAGTCTGGTTCATTTGCTCCACTTTGCCTGAACTCTGAGGCCAGTATGTGGCATGTAACTTCCAGCTGATTCCTAGCGTTGTCACTGTGCTTTGTACCAAGTCGGCTACAAATGCAGGCCCATTGTCTGAGCCCACTTGCAGAGGCAGTCCAAATCTAGGGATGATGTCCCTTAAGATAACACAAGTCACTTCATGGGCCTTTTTAGTCCGTGTCAGGTAGGCTTCTACCCACCCGGAGTAAGTACGTACCAGAACCAGTAGATACCGATTACCTTTGCATTTGGGCATCTCAGTGAAGTCCACTTGCAAGTTTTCAAAGGGAGCACTTCCATAAGCCTGGATTCCTGGTGGGACTGTAGGTCCTTGTCTGTCATTGTGCTGTTTGCATGTTTACCGCTGCATCACTCTTTTGGCTAGTGCGGATAAATGGGAGGTGTAAAAATATTGGCCCAACAATTTTTCAATGGGTTCTTGAGCGAGGTGGGAGGTCTCGTGGACAGCTGACACCACCGCAGGTCCCAGCGGTTGTGGCCCTGCTACCCGTCCCTCTGGCAGGCGCATCCATCCTCCCTCCACCTCCTTTCTGCCTTTAGTTTGGAGGAAGCCTCTTTCTTCCTCTGATTAAACCGGTACCATATCTGGAACCTGGGACAGTAGTGGGGGCCATGACCGATACCTGATATGGGATGGATGTGGCCCTCCGGGCCTCCGCATCTGCACGGGCATTTCCCTGGGCTACTGTGGTGGAGGTTCGCTGATGTCCTCAGCAGTACACGACTGTCACCTTTTGGGGCTTCCATACTGCTTCCAGTAGCTGCAGAATTTCCTGTTAGTACTTTATTTTCTTGCCCCCAGAGTTAAGTAGGCCCTTCTCCCTGTGCAATGCCCCATGTACTTGGAGAATGAGGAATGCATACCAAGAGTCAGTAAAGATGTTAACAGTTTTTCCCTCACTTAATTCTAAAGCACTAGTTAGGGCTATTAACTTGGCTCTCTGTGCTGAGGTGACTTGAGGTAATGGTTTGGCTTCTAGGGTTGAGTCCAGAGTAACCACCGCATACCCAGTGTACCTCTTCCCTAGAGGGCTGACAAAGCTGCTTCCATCCATCTACAGTTTCCAGTCAGCCTGAGACCATGGCTGGTCCTGCAGATTCAGCTGACTGGAGTAAACTGAGTCCAGTACGTCCAGGCAATCGTCTGTCACCGGGTCCTCTGACACCGGGAGTAAGTTGGCTGGGTTTAGGGTGTGGCAGACTTCTATGGTTATGTGCAGATTCTCACACAGCAAGCCCTGGTACTTAGTTAAGCGGGCATTGGTAAGCCAGAGATGGCCCTTCATATTCATTAAGGTGACCACGTGTGAGGGGCTTTTATCTTTAAATTCTATCCCAAAGTTAGCTTGTCTGCCTCTTGTACGAGTAGGGCAGTGGCTGCTAATGCTCATAGACATGGGGGCCATCCGTCCAACTGTTTGGACAAATACGCCACAGATTGAGGCCGTGGGCCCACAGTTTGAGTCAGGACCCCCACTGCCATTTTCTCTCTTAGTCACATATAGTATAAAGGGTCTTGTCAAGTCTGGCAACCCCAGAGCCGGGGCAGACATCAGTTTTTCTTTCAATTGTGAGAAGGCCCCCTGCCGCTTCGAGCCCCATTAGAACGGTTCTCCATCTCCCCGCTTTCTGGCTTCATACAGAGGTTTAGCCAGGACCGCAAACTTAGGAATCCACAGCCTGTAGAATCCCACAGCCCCTAAGAACTCTCGTACCTGCCTCCGGGTTTTCAGCACCAGCAGGTTACCGATAACCTGTTTCCTCTCTATTCCTAGGCTTTGCTGCCCCGCTAGATAGTAAATCGCAGACAGTGCACCTATCGTTGGCAAATCTGGGCCTTTTTCTTAGAGACCTTGTATTCACAGGTCTCCAAGTGTCTGAGTACCGAGTCAGTTCCTGGGCACATCCAACCGCCACCGGGTGTCCCAGCAAAAGATTATCCATGTACTAAAGCAGCACACAACCTAGGTCCTTGGTGGGAAACTTCTGGAGGTCCTGGGCCAGTGCCTCTCCAAAGATGGTTGGGGAGTTCTTAAACCCCTGTGGAAGCCGAATCCAGGTGTACTGTGTTCTTATGCCTGACTCCAGATTTTCCCACTGGAAAGCAAACAGTTTCTGGCCCTTGGGGCTAACCAGATACTGAAGAAAGCATCTTTTAAGTCTAAGCAAATGAACAGCTGACCTCAGCTGGTAGTAGTCCTAACGTGCCCAAAGCCACAGTTGCTTGGTTGACCAAGTGCAGGTCCTGCACTGGTCAGTAGTCCTTAGCTCCCGGCTTGGGGACAGGCAGGAGAGGCGTGTTCCAAGGAGACTGGCAGGGGACTATGATTTAAAGGCCTTCAGCCATTTTAGGTGGATTTGGATTCCCTCCAACACCTTTCTCAGGATCGGGTATTGTCTTTGTCTGACTGGTGGTGCCCCTAGCTTTACTTCAGTAACCACTGGGGCCTGGTTTACTGCCATCCCTGGGGGGGTTGTCCTCTGCCCAGGCTGATGGCCATCACTTGGCTAGCCTAGGGGTTAATTCTTGGCCTGGCTCAGTTAGGAAGAGTCTTTACTCCTCCTCCTTCGGGACTGTGGGAGCCATGATAATCCCTGCTTGAGGCAATTTGAGCTGTAGAGAGCCCTTATTAGTGAATGTGATAGTAGCTCTTAGTTTGCTTAACAAGTCTTTCCCCAAGACGGGTAGGGGGCAGTCCGGCATGTACAGGAACTGATTATAATCTCATGGCCTTCACCAAACAGGTCCATGGTAGGCAAAAAGCCTGTTTCTCTGAAACACCAGTTGCTCCAGTTATGTCTATTGTTTCACTGGACAAAGGGGCTATGGGTTGGGTCACCACTGAGTGTTCTGCCCTGGTGTTGACTAGGAAATTAATGTTTCTGCCCCCCACCATCATCCTGACCATAGGCTCTCTGGGGGTGGACAATCCCAGTCCCCCCATTTCAGGCCAGTATCCCTTTGGCTAGGTTGAATAGGGTTCCTTCCGACCCCTCACTTTCCAGTCTCTTCTTTAACTGTGGGCATTTGTTTTACCAATGCCCCATTTCCTTACAATAGGCACATTGGTTCCTCAGTAGGGGCTGACTTCCAGGCTGGGTCTGTTTATTCAGACCCCCCTTTCCCCACCCTTTGAGGGGGGTTTTTGCTGCGGCTAACAAGTTAGCATTCCGCTTAGCCTGCCAGTCATCCTCTCTGCGAGCCTTTCTGTGGTTTATTACATCTTGGTTAGTGAAAACCTGATGTGCTAATTCCAGCAGCTGAGCAGTACTTACAGTTGCCAACCCAACCTGTTTCTGGAGGTTTTTCCTAAATATCCTCAGCACTTTGCATAACTAGGGTCATATTGACCATTGTCTGGTGTTCAGGGCTCTCTGGGTTAAATGGGGTGTACATCCGAAAAGCCTCACATAGCCTTTCATAGAACCACTCAGGGCTCTCATCCTTTTTCTGCTTAACTTCTGACACCTTGTAAAGGTTGGTTGTCTTTTGAGCCCCTCTCTTTGTTCCTTCCATGAGGACCTTCCCATGTTGGAGTATGTTCTCCATACCCTCACACTTGTTGGGGTCCCAATGGGGGTCTGTGGCGGACAAATGTATCTTAGTATATTCCTGAGGATTCTGAAAATCGCTTGGGGCATTCTCCAGCTGCTTGGTGGCTGCCTGGAGCAGCCTGTGCCTGTCGTCTGTGTTGAAGAGGTTCAGAAGCAGTTGATGACAATCAGCCCAAGTGGGATTATGTGTTTGGTTAATAGTTTGCATTAAATCGAGTATGGCTTGTGGCCTCTCTGTATATGTGGGAGTGTTCTGTTTCCAATTAAACAGATCAGTAGTGGTAAAGAGCTGGTACACATATGACTCTCTCTCCCTCATGTGCCCCTCCTCGTCCACTCCTGTGTAACGCTGCTCTCTCAAGGGCATCTGTACTCCACATTTTGGTCGTAGGTGGGCTGCCAGTGGAACGGTTTCTTCTGGTGGGGAACTACCTTTCTCCTCCCTTTTGGGCTGCCTAGGAGTTCTGGGACTCAGCAGTTGTTCTGGTGCTGTGGGCTGTAGCCCCTCTTCCCTATAAGGGGGAGGTTCTAGGGGCGCTGGAAGTGGGGCTGGAGGCACCCTAGGGACAGGTGTTGCTTCTTCCGGCCAATTATTCTCTGATTCTGGGTCCACTAAAACCTTGGGCTTCTGCTGCTTTTGGCAAGTGGAGCATGACTCTCCTTTCCCTAACTGTCCCTTTGCTACAAGCACTGCTGCAGCCTGTTCTCTTAACCACTGCGGGGAGTTCAGCACTAGTTGAAGCTAGCTCTGTATATAGGGAAACCGGTCTGGGTGTCCCTTCTCGTCTGTAACCTGATGCCATACTTTGGAAACCAAAGATTTGTCTAGGCTGCCCTCTGCTGGCCATCCTACTTCTAAGGCTAGCCAATCTATTTCGCACAGAGTAGGCAATTTCCCTGGTATCATAGAGACCCCATAATCTCTATTATACCCTTTCTTGAAATTTTTCAACATGATTCCCAACAGGGTTGGTTTCCCTTGCGCGTTTCTCATCTCCCTCCCTTGACAAAACGCCACTCATGTCACAGGAAGGGAAAAGGGAATGAGGTCGCACACTTGCTTTGCCCGTTGCCGGCCGTCCCCCTCGCGGGAGTATTGGACCCTCTTGGTTTAAGGAAGGTTGGTACAAAGCGCCAACACAGTCTGCCACTTAGTCGTACGAGGCGTCCTACGGAACCGCAGCTCAAGGCTCACTCTGGCTTCGGACTGTGAGGGGAAGTCGGAGCTCCCCACTCGATGCCTCTCAATCTCGCACTTGCACACTCTTCCCACCAGCCAAATTAGAAACAGAAACAAACTTAAGTTGTCAGAACTGGCTTACAAAGAAAGAAAATCGACTATGAACCAAAGTATCAAAGTCAGCACGCCAGGGGTGATCAGGCCACGCCTCCACTCAGAGGGAGTGGGCAACGTTTCAGGCAAGCTTTCAGGGTCGACCCTACGTGTTTCAGTTGTCCTAGTGTCAGTTCCTTCCCGGTGTTCAGCCACTGCGCCGATTGCTGCGGGGGTCTGCCAGATCTCACCTCAGCAAGGCAGTCCACTGAGAAAGCAAAAAATGCTCTCTCAGAGGTGCCTTTAGGACCTGTATCGACTGAGCTAACCAGAGCCCCCCTCGGGGATGCTCCGCAGGGCAGGCCAAAACCTCCTAAGAGGCTGTTGCGGTTGTCAGCCAAAGCAGGTTTCGCTTCCCGGTGAGGGAACCAGCAATGTAGCAACCCATGAACAAAGCCACTTAGACACCCGAGTGAGGAAGGAAGAGACCTTTAATCGGCCATGGAGTCTCAGTGGGCTTACCTCCCAAGTACCGAGCTCCCCGAAAAGCAGCTTCTTCCCTTTTTATAGACTTACAACTCTAAAGGAGAAACTGTGTTATTTTCCGTTGGCTGGACAATTGACCTCACAGTCTTTGGCTTCATTGATCTGCTAGTTCATATGCGGCGTGCGCAGGAATGGTCAGAGGATGGGGCTTACAGAGACAAGACAAATGCAGTGAATCATTAGTTGGCAGAGGTATTTCCAGGAGGGGGTCTGGATCATGTAAAGGTGGAGGACGTGACCCAGCACCAGGCTCTGGCCAGTAGAGATAACATTTTGCAACACTTTCAGGGTTTCTGGATAGCATAGACACTGGGAACCAAAAAGGGAGTTATCTTCCCAGTTCCTAGGCCTTATTATGGCCTGGTCAGTGGTGTCTGCAAGTTGCCTGACCGCTGATTTCAACTTCTTGGTATTTTCTCTCTCTTCCCTCCCTTCCATCAGGAGGGTGCAAGGCTGAGAAATGGAGGCCTCCTTTCTCACTCTGAGTGCAAACATGAATTTTCATCTCATCAGAATTGACCTTGTCAGCTTTTCAATTACCTAGAATAAATGGTTTGATGGATTAGACTCTTTTCCTGGTGAACAGAGTCCATGTGACATAGTTACCTCTGCAAAACCATGGGTGCAAAATCACAGTATCAGATGAACATTGATTGCTTCTTTCTGGTGTTAGCTGTGGAGATTGACCATGCACAGACTGATCTGTTACTAAGGAGTTTTCTGATGGCCTTATAGAAAGGAAATGCTTGATAACAAGGTAATATTTTCTGTTAAGTAAAAGGATTTAATTTGCCAAGTCTTTATAAGCCGTGCTTAACAGTAACCAACATTAGCTACCATTTATGAGCACCTGCTATATACCAGGAACTGTGCTTTTTGTATATAGTTTTAATCCTCGTAAGTCTTTTGAGGCAGGTATTATTTCACTTATAAAAGAGGAAACTAAAATGGGGAAATAATTTCCCCAAGATCTCATATCTAGAAAGTGGCAAGAGCTGGGAAACACCAAGTTTAACTCAAAAGCTAGTAGTCTGTGCTCTATAGAATCTTCCATGAATGTTCAGATTTTTTTTAAAAAGTAAGTTTCAGAATACTAAATCCAATATGATGGTCAATATATTGTTTAAGAATTTGTGGGGGCCAGGCCTGGTGGCTCACGCCTGTCATTCTAGCACTTTGGGAGGCTGAGGTGGACAGATCACCAGGTCAGGAGTTTGAGACCAACCAGCCTGGCCAACATGATGAAACCCCATCTCTACTAAACATACAAAAAGCCAGGTGTGGTGGCATGTGCCTGTAATCCTAGCTACTGGGGAGGCTGAGGCAGGAGAATCATTCAAACCAGGAGGCAGAAGCTGCAGTAAGTTGAGATCACACAACTGCACTCCAGCCTGGGCAACAGAGTGAGACTCCATCTTAAAAAAAAAAGAGAATTTGTAGTAAAACTGTATGATAAAAAGAAAGTAAACGTAATATAATTTTGAGGATAAAGGCCACCTCTAGGGTGGGGGATGGTGTGGAGGCAGAGAGATGGAATCTGGAAGAAACATACAGTTGGTTAATTTGTTTTGGCAATATTCTAGTTCTTAAGTTGGGGAATGGTTTCACATATATATTCTTTTATACGTGCTACATTATAAAACCTTTTAAAGAATTGTATGTTTCTGTTATGCACCACTGTCATCCATTATGTTTTCAGAGGAAGCTTGGTAAACATTTATTAGTAAAATTCAGATAAATTCAGAGTCTTTTCTCCATAAGAAACTTATCTTTATTTAGGCTCTGTTGACAGTATCCTGTGTGATTTGACTGCCATTGATGATTCTTTTTAGAAGGAGGGCTCTTGGAGTATTTTCCTAGATCCTTATCTTTGTTACCTGATTTTCATACTAGTTCAGAAGACAGTGGCTAGTTTATTTTTGATGTTTGTCTTGCAAAAGGACTGTGTGTGTGTGTGTGTGTTTTACTTTTAATTACCAAAAATTTCAAACATAAAAATTGAGAGGGTAGTAGTACCCTGAACCCCCATATTCTACCTAGTCATTCATCAGCTCGTGGCCACTGTTGTTTCATATATATTCTATCTGTAAACCCCCTCCTGGATTATTTTAGATTATATCCCAGATGTCATTTTATAATTTTACTGTGAATTGCTAAAGGATCTCTTTTTTTAGAAAATAAAAAAACCTAACCATGATACTGTCCCTATACCTAAAGAATTAATGATAATTTTTAATACCACCAAATATCTGGTCTGTTCAATGCTCCTTGAGTCCCATAATTTTTTTTTTTACAGTTGGTTTGTTGAAAACAGGATCCAAACAAGTTTTACACATTACAAAAAGTTTTTGTAGCTAATATTTTAGGCTCTCTTAATTTACAGAAGAGTCAAACCCCAAGAAATTCTTTTTAAAGACTTAATCATTCATGAATTACACATAAGCTTAATACTGTTATTTTTCTTTTCTTCTTTTTTTTTTTTTTTGAGACAGAGTTTCGCTCTTATTGCCCAGGCTGGAGATCTTGGCTAACCGCAACCTCCACCTCCTGGGTTCAAGAGATTTTTGTTCCTCAGCCTCCTGAGTAACTGGGATTATAGGCATGTCACCATGCCCGGCTAATTTTTTATTTTTAGTAGAGACCAGGTTTCTCCATGTTGGTCAGGCTGGTCTTGAACTCCCAACCTCGGGTGATTCATCCACCTGGCCTCCCAAAGTGCTGGGATTACAGGCGTGAGTCACTGCGCGCAGCCAAGCTTAATATTGTTAACAGTAACTGTGGCATAGTCCTTTTTATTCCTTCCATAGTATCTAAGATAGTACTGTGCAGGTAGGCCCTCAGAAAATGTACTCTTAAAAGCAAAGTCTAGCAAACTTTTTCTGAAAGGAAGAGATAGTAAATGTTTTAGGCTTTGCAGGCCATATGGTCTCTGTCATAACTACTCAAGTCTTTGTTACTGCTACTCAACTCTGCTGTTAAAGCACTAAAGCAGCCATAGACAATTTGTAAATGAGTCAGGTGGCTGTGTTCCAATAAAAGTTTATTTATAAAAAAGGTGGGCTGGGCACAGTGGCTCAGGCCTGTAATCCTAGCACTTTGGGAGACCAAGGCAGGCTTATCACTTGAGGTCAAGAGTTGAAGACCAGCCTGGCCAACATGGTGAAACCTCGTCTGTACTAAAAACACACAAATTAGCCGGGCATAATGGCGCCTGCCTGTAATCCCAGCTACTAGGAGGCTGAGGCAGGAGAATCATGTGAACCCGGGAGGAAGAGGTTGCAGTAAGCCGAGCAAGATCCCACCATTGCACTCCAGCCTGGGCGACAAGAGCGAAACTCTGTCTAAAAAAAAAAACAAAAAAGAAAAAAAATTTGCTCATCGCTGTTCTAGAGAACTGGTTTTTTTTTTTTTCTTTCTTTTTTTTTTTTTTGAAGTAGGCCACATCCGGCTGAGAACCCATTTTTCAAAATGTCTTCTGTAGTTAACTAGGGTTCTGTAAAGGTGTGGGAAGGGCAGAATGAGTACTAGTAACACCCTACTACCCACCTCAAGATCTCTGCATTTATTTATTTTACATACTGGGTTTCATATAAAATTTTATTTAAAAACAGGATTCTCATTTTTTTAAATTGAAATTTGGCTGGGTGTGGTGGCTCAGGCCTGTAATCCGAGCACTTTGGGAGATTGAGGTGGGTGAATCACTTGAGGTCAGGAGTTCAAGACAAGCCTGGCCAATGTGGTGAAACCCTGTTTCTACTAAAAATACAAAAATTAGCTGGGCGTGGTAGCACACGCCTATAATCTCAGCTACTTGGGAGGCTGAGGCAGGAGAATTGCTTGAACTCGAGAGATGGAGGTTGTAGTTAGCTGAGATGGCGTTACTGCACTCCAGCCTGGCCAACAGAGTCCATCTCCTTAAAAAAAAAAAAAGAAATTCATAGGTCTGTGACACACTACTGGTCTTTTTTTTTTTTTTTTTTAATAAAAGAAATGGTGTCTCAATATGTTGTCCAGGCTGTTCTTGAACTCCTGGGATCAAGTAATCCTCCCGCTTTGGCCTCCCAAAGTGTTGGGATTATAGGCATGAGCCACCATACCTGGCCACTACTGGTCTTTATAATAACAGTGACTGTTATTACTGCTGTTATGTGCAAGGCACTATGCACTTAACTCTTATTTTACCTGATCTTTGCAGTAACCTTACAGGTTAGACTCTGTCATCCTTAAGGAGAAGTAACTTGCTCAAAATCATTACGCTAGTAATCGGTAGTATGGGAATTGAGATTTAGACCTGTTTATTTCAGAGCCTATACTTTTTTCCTATTTTGAAAATTTTTAAATTTCAAAAGTACGAAATAGAAAAATAGTATACTTTCTTTATTCCTCCTTTTCTTTCTCTTCTTTTCCTTTCTCCTATATATATTTTTACATATATGCACTATTCCCTGACCGTTTGAGAGTTAATTGCATAAATCATGACACTTTACCTCTAAATACTTTAATTAATACGAATCTTTTTTTTTTTTTTTTAAGACAGTTTTGCTTTGTCACCCAGGCTCAAGTACAGTGGCAGGATCATAGCTGACTATAACCTTGAACTCTTGGGCTCCAGCAGTCCTCCCACCTCAGGCTCCCAAGTAGCTAGGAAGGACTACAGGCACTCATCACCACACCCAGCTAATTTAAATTTAAATTTTGTAGTGATGCGGGGGTCTTGCTGTGTTGCCCAAGCTGGTCTCAAACTCTTGGCCTCAAGAGATCCTCCTCTCTTGGCCTCCTCAAGTGTTGGAATTGAGCCACTGAGCCTGATCAGTGTGCGTCTCTTAAAAACAAGATCATATTCCTAGAAAATTGTAACACCATTATTAAACTCAAGAAATTTAACATTAATGCCAATACTATTATCTTGTATACAGTTCACATTCATATTTCCTCGGTTGTCCCAAGAGTATCCTTTGTATCTCTTTTTTGGGTCAGGGATCCAATTAAGTATCATACATTGCATCTAATCATATCTCTTTATTAATCTTTATTTTAGAGGATTCCCCCAGTCTTTTTCCCTCTGGTATTTTATTATGAAAATTATGAATACACAACAAAGTTAGAAGTACTTAGATTCCACTAATATCTTACTATGTTTTATTACAAATCTGTCTATTTATATCTCTAGTCATCCTTTAATCCATGTTATTTTTTTGATGCTTTGCAAAGTAAGTTGCAAATATTGGTTCATTTCCCCTGAAAAACTTAAGCATTCAAATCATGAACTAAGTTCCAATATTTGTGTGAAATGCACAGATACTAAGTGTAAATTTACTGAGTTTTGGGCAAATGCATATACCTATTAACACATGGAGCATTAATATCACCCCAGAAGATTCCCTCATATCTCTTCTTGACCCCTCCCACTAAAGGCAACCACTGTTTATTTCTGTGAAATATAATATGATGTTCTAGAATTTGATAGTAGAATCATTCCAGTATGCTTTTGTGTAATCTTTCACTTAGCGTAATGTTTTTGAGATTGATCTGTGTTGTATTCCTTTTTATTACAGAGTAGTATTGTAGCGTATCAGTATACCAGTTTCTTCATAGAATTCTTGGTGATTTTTTCACTATTATAAAGAAAGCTGCTGTGAACATTCTTGTACAGGTTGTATAGTGGACACAGGATTTCACGAAATCTTTTGAATAAATAGCTAAGAAAGGAATTGCTAGGTTATAAAGAAACTGCCAAACCTTTTTTCAGAGTAGGCGTACCATTTTAATTCTCACCAGTAGTTTATGAGCATTCTAGTTGTTTTACATTTTTGCTACCATTTGATGTTCTGTTTTACCCCCTTAATTTTAGTCGTTCTGGTTATCATGTAATGATTCTAATTGCATTCCCTGATGACTAATGATGTTTTTCTTATGATTGTTGTCTAATTTTGTATCTTCTGTAAAGTGTTCAAATGTTTTAACCATTTTAAAATTGGATTGTGTGGCTTTTTATTATTGAGACAGGATTTCTTTGTATGTCCTGAATACCAATTGTTTGTCAAATATGTGTTATACAAATATTTTCTTCTAGTGTGTACTTTCCTGTTCATTTTCTTAATGGTGTCTTGAGGTGTACAAGATTTAAGATGCTCTAATTTTCAATTTTTTCCTTTATGGTTCTTATTTTCTGTTTAGGTTTATGGTACATCTTGAATTGATTTTTGTGTATGGCGTGAGTTAGGGAATGAGGTTTATTTCTTCTAAATGGATATCTAGTTATTCTGGCTCAGTTCATTGAAAAGACTTTTTCTCAATGGATTGCTTTGGTGCCTTTGAAAATCAACTGACTGTATAAGTGAGAGTTTATGTCTGGGTTCTCTTTTTTACTTAATTGATCTCTTGTCTTTGTGCCAGTTATAAGTGTCTTGATTATAGTAACTTCATAGCGAATTTTAAAGTCAGGTAGCATCAGTTCTCATTTGTTCTTTTTCAAGATTGTGGTATTCTAGTCTTTCACATTTTCATATAAATTATTGAGCCAATATGTAAATATACTATGTAATTTCCAGTTTTATCTCTGATAGTATTCTTTTTCTTTTCTTTTCTCTTTCTTTTTTCTTTCTTTCTTTCTTTTTTTTTTTTTTTTTTTTGTGACGGAGTCTTACTCTGTTGCCCAGGCTGGAATGCAGTGGTGCGCTCTCAGCCCACTGCGATCTTCACCTCCCAGGTTCAGGCCATTCCTCTGCCTCAGCCCTGAGTAGCTGGGATTACCGCTTGCCACCATGCCCAGCTAATTTTCGTATTTTTAGTATAGATGGGATTTCACCATGTTGGCCAGGCTGGTCTCGAACTCCTGACCTCAAAGTGATCCGCCCACCTTGGCCTCCCAAAGTGCTGGGATTACAGGTGTGAGCCACTGTGCCCAACCTTCTTTTTGTTGTTGTTGTTGTTTTTGAGACAGAGTCTCACCGTGTTGCCCAGGCTGGAGTGCAGTGGTACTGTCTCAGCTCACTGCAACCTCTACCTCCCAGGTTCAAAGGATTCTTGTGCCTCAGCCTTCCAAGTAGCTGGGATTACAGGCATTTGCCACCACGCCCAGCTAATTATTTCTTGAAGGGTATTTTATCTGATAGAACAACTAGAAATAGTTTAGTCATTTTAGTCTTATTCCTGCTGTTTCCCTGATATATCTTTTTCCATTCATTTACCTTTAACTGATCTGTGTTTTTATTTTTAAAGTGTGTCTCCTGTAGACAGCATACCATCATTGGGTCACGATTTTGATCCATTCTGACAATCTCTCATTTTTAATTGGAAAATTTAATTAACATCTAACATAATTATTGAAGTGGTTGGATTTAGGTATGTCTCTCTTTCCCCCAATTTTTCTTTTTTGTCTTTTTGTTGTTGTTATTTAAACATATTGTATAATTTCATTTTAATTTATTTTTCTAAGCAATATCTTTTTTTTTTTTTAAGTGGTTGCTCTAGGAAAAGTGTTTTCACAGCCTACTTAGAATTAATACTATTTCACAAAAAGTGTAACAGCCTTGTAACTGTAAAGGTCCATTTACTCTTTCCTTCTTTCTTTTATGCTATAGTTGTCATGTCTCACACACACACACACACACGTGCACACACATATACATATATTATGAATACCAGAAAACAATGTTATAGATTTTGCTTTAAACAGTCCTATGTATTTATTTTATTTATTTTTGAGACAGGGTCTCACTCTCTCTCTCAGTCTGCACAGTGGCATGATTATGGCTCACTGCAGCCTCAAACTCCTGGGCTCAAGCTATCCTCCCACCTCAGCCTCCTGAGTAGCTGGCACTACAATTAAAAATTAACCACGCCTGGTTAATTTTTGTATTTCTTGAAGAGACAAGGACTTACTGTGTTGCTCAGGATGGTCTCAAACTCCTGGGCCCAAGCAATCCTCCTGTCTCAGCCTGCTCAAGTTCTGGTATTACAGGCCTAAGCCACCATCCCTGGTCATTCCTGTGTATTTCAAAGAAATCAAGAGCATAATAGTCTTTCATATTTACTAGGTATTTACCATTTCCTCATGGTGATGTGAGTGTCCATATAGTGTGTTCTTCCTTCAGCTTGGAGAATTGCCTTAGCATTTCTTGTAGTATAGGTTTACTGGTAACAAACTTCCTTAGGATTTTTATTATTTGAAAATGTCTTGATTTATTCTTGAATGATATTTTCACTGTAGAATTTTGAGTTGTCTCCCTCCTTCCCTTCCTTCTTCTTTCTTCCCTCTCCTCCCACCTCCTCTCCTCCTCTCTGTCCCCTCCCCTCCTCCTCCCTCTCTCCTCCTCTTTCCTTCTCCCTCTTCCCCTCTTCTCTCTTTTCTTCCTTTCCACTTTCCTTTTTATTTTCCTCACTTTAAAGATTTTGTTTCACCCTCATCTGTCCTCCATAATTTCTGATAAGAAATCTTTGGAAACAAGTCACATTTCCCAGTGTCTTTGAATGTTATTTGGATTATATTCTGGACATTGTGAATGTTATATTGCATTCTAGAGTCTGTTTTATTCTTCTGAAGAGTATTTTTGTTTGCTTGCTGGCTTTATCAGACAGTTAACTGGATTGCATTTAAACTGTGAACCTTTGTTTGGGGAGGCAGTTTGGATCTCTCAGTTTGGTTCTTTCATCTTTAACTAGAATCCGTCTAGTGCGTGAATGGTTCTCAGATCAGCCAGAGGCTTGAGCAGGGTGCTTCATAGGTACGTGGTATACTTTATATTGCATCAGATTGGGAGGTAGATACTATCTGGTTATCTTTCTTTTTTATGAGTTTAAGATTGTTCTGTGGGGTCAGCTTGATCCATCCATTAGAAAGCTCCCTATCAGCATTTACCTACTGTTCATCTATGCTCATTGCCTACATTCCTTATTTTATTAGAGATGTCTCTTGATATTTAAACAGTTGTTTTAAATTATAAAAGTGGTCCGTGCTCGTTGAAAACAATCAGGCAATATAGAAAAGTATAAAGAAGAAAACTATACCCAATTTCTGCTCCTCCAAATTATGGTTAATATTTCAGTATACTCTATTTTCTTTCAGTCTTTATTTTGAATCCTTATGTAGTACTTCATCTTGTTTTTGAACATTGGGCTAAGTTGTTCATTGTTATAAATAATGCTTTGAGTTACCTTTGTTTATACAGTTTCATTTAAATTCAGATTTTTTTAGAGTAGATTTTTAAACTTTAATTCGTGGGTCAGAAGATATGAATTACTTTTAAGTTCTACATATATATTATCAAATTGCTTAAATAAAAATTTCAGCTGTTAAAAAGATTAAGTCATAAATATTATAGACAAGTAGTAGTAGGAAGTAGATCAGTGAAAGTGCACCTCTTAAGAAAGCAGGCTTATCTCTAAGCTTTAAAGAAAATTGCTACGATTTGAGTAGGGATGGGGCCCTCTGTGGCTTTTTTTGCAGCAAAGAAGGCAGTTTGGCATTGCAGTACTATCTTTGGACTCTAATAGCCTTTGAATCCTATCCCAGAGCAGGTATTTATAGGCTTGAAGCCCCTAAGCCTTTGTTTGCTCATCTGTAAATGGACCCAGCAATGCTTATTTTTTTAAGCTTGTAAAGATTTCTATTTAGGAACTATCAGCATAATCACATAAGATGTTTGAGTTAGCAGCTATGTCTATTAGAGTGTTTATCAAGTCTAGTACCTGAAAGAACAACAAGAATTTGTTTATTGAATGGAATGAGGCAGATAGGGCCTTTCTGTTTCAAGAGTTATTTCAGATTGGGCTCTAAAAACATTTTAATCTAAGTTATAAAAATATTCTGTCACTCTTAAAACCAAGAAAATATTCTATCAAACTTATAAGAAATGACTTTGCCAAATTGATTGATTACATTTATACTGAGTGTCAATTTTATGCCCAGAATGTGAAATATTGAAGTGATTAAGAGACAGTCTGCTGGGGGAGATAAACAGGTAAAGCAATAATTAATATATCATGTGAGAGATGCTATGATAGATAAACACACAGAGTCCTGTGTGAGTATAGAGATTGGGGCCTTACTGGGGCAGGGAAGGCTTCCTGGGTACTGCCGTTGGTAGTGCTGGACCCAGATTATTCATCGAGCAGTGTGGAAGATTGAATGGAGGATTGAGACTAAAAGCAGAGAGACAGACAATAAAGCAGTGTTAGTTGAAGTAGACAGACTTGAAGATCTTTTGGTGAGATAAACAAACCTTGTGACTGGTCAAGATGAGAGAAGGCAACCTTAACTCAGGCTTCTGGCTAAGCCAGTTGTAGGATACTCAACTTAGAAAGCCCTTCTGAGTAATTCAGAAGATAACTGTGTTGTGTTTAACTGTATTATTTGTACTTCTTTACTGACAACCCAGCCGGTATTTACTTAGCAGCAGCTATAACCCAGATACTGTTCTACAAGCTGAGGGTAGAGTACTAAACACAAGAGAAGTCAGTGTTCTCATAAAGCTTACCTTTTTGTGAGAGAAATAGATAATACATACAATTTAAGAAAAACAAGGCAAGAAGAGGAGATGGAGCATGACTAGAACAGAGGGAAAAGGGAGCTGTATTAAAGGGAAAGATCAAGGGAGACTTCTTGAGGTGATACTTGAATAGAGTCATTCTGGGTCAGGGAATATAAAGGTTCTAAAGCAAGAGTGTGTTTGGCATGTTTCTTAATGCTGCAGGAAAGACATATTGACTGAGAGTGAGCGACCGGGGAAAGGAGAGAAGAAATAAACAGTGGTCAGATCATGTGAGGTAACGTTTCTGTACTTCATTCTAAATATTATGAAAAGCCATAGTGGGACTGAGAATGAGGGAATGATGTAATCTAACTCTGGCTACTATGTGGAAAATAGTCTATAGAGGGACAGGGGCAAAAATGGAATTGAGGCTAAGCAGGAATGGAGGGGGCTGTTGCATTATTCCAGGCAAGATCTGTTGTTTGCTTTGACCATAGATATAGCTGTGAGGTAAATAAGTTGTCAGATTTGGGAACATTTTGAAGGTTGAACCTACAGGATTTGTTGGAGTGTGAGAGAAAGAGAAAGACTAAAGTGAAATCAAGGTTTTGCCCCAGGCAACTGGGTTAATGATGACTTCATTTTTTGAGAGCAAGAACACTGGGGCAGGAGCAGGTTTGGAGGAAGAAACTAAGAATTTAGTTTTGTAAATAATTTTAAGATGTCCGGTGAATAACCAAACGAAGATGTTGAGCACACACAGTAGGATATACAAGTCTAGAAATAACCTATGGGAAATATTACTGCATGTTTGTATGCTGATGGAATGATCTAAAAAAGAGGGAAAAATTGATGTTTCAGGAGAGATAATGGCAGGTGGGGAAACCTTAATTAAGCAAGAGACATTTGGATTCAGGGTCAAGTGGAAAAGTTAGCCTTAGATATCTGTGGGCAATTCATTCTGTGCAATAGGAGGGAAGGCAGAGGAGATGGGTATATTTGCAGGTAGACTGTTACTTTTGGTGGTGAAACAGTGTAGAAGGTATCTCAAGTACTAGTTTTTTTCTCATCAAAAATGTCTGGAAGGTTGGTTTAACATTAGAAAATCAGTTAATATGATACACTGTATCATAGAACAAAGGACAAAACCACACGATACCTACATGGACACAGAAAAAGCATTTGACAAAATTCAATACTCCTTCATGACAGTAAAATACTCAACAAACTAGAAGTAGACGGGAGCTTCCTAGCCTGATAGGGGGCATCTGTGAAAAACTCATAGCTAATATCATACTTAATAGTGAAAAACTGAAAGCTTTCCCCCAAATCAGAAACAAGACAAGGGTGTTCATTCTTACCACTCCCATTCAACATGGTAAAGGAGGTTCTAGCCAGGACAGTTAGGAACAAAATGAAATAAAAACCATTCAGGTTGGAAAGGAAGAAGTAAACTACTGTGTTAGATGAAATTTTTTATTTAGAAAATCCTAGAGAATTCATTGAAATAAAACAAGCCTTTAGAACTAATAAATGAATTCAGCAAGTTTGCAGGATACAAGGTCAATATAGAAAATCAGTTGTATTTTTGTACATTATCAGTGAACAATCTGAAAATGAATTTAAGAAAAGTTACATTTAATAAAGTATCAAAAATAATAAAATACTTAGGAATACATTTGACAAAAGAAATGAAAAACTTCTCTGAGAACTATAAAACATTGCTGAAAGAAATTAAATGCAATCATACTTCATGTTCATGGTTTAGAATACTTAATCTTGTTAAGATGGCAGTATTCACCAAGTTGATCTACAGATTTCAAATCCCTTTCAAAATGCCAGCTAACTTTTTTGTATAAATTGACAAATTGGTCCCAAAATTCATACCAAAATACAAGGGACACAGAATAGAACAGTCTTGAAAAAGAATGAAGCTAAGGGTTTATACTTTGCAATTTTATGACTTACTAATTAAGACAGTGTGATTCTGGCATAAAGGTAGTCATTATAATTCAGTGGAATAGAATCGAGGGTCCAGAAGTAAAACCATACATTTGTGGGCAATTGATTTTTGAGAAGGATGTCAAGACAATTTAGTGGGGAAAACAATCCAGTCTTTTCAATATGTAGTGCTGGGACAACTGAATATCCACATGCAAAACAATGAATTTGGACCACTTCTTTATATTACATATGAAAATAGATCAAAGACCTAAATGTAAGTCGTAAAGGTTTTATAGGCAGCTGTAGTGGTACACGCTGGTAAGTTTAAGTCCCATCTACTCGGGAGGCTGAGGCAGGAGAATCGTTTGAGTCCACCCTGGGCAACGTAGTTGAGACCTTGTCTCAGCGCGTCAGGGGAAGTGTCTTAGGGGTAAAACTTCACAACCTTAGGTTTGGCAATGGATTCCTAGATATAATACCACAAGCACAAGCAACAAAGGAAAAAGATAAATTGGACTTTATCAAAATTTAAAACCTCTGTGCATTGAAGGATACTATCAAGAAAGTGAAAAGACAACCTACAGAATAGGAGAAATACTTGCAAATCATATGTATGTTAAGGGTTTAGTATCCAGAATATATAAAGAACTGTCTGTCACCCAGGCTGGAGTGCAGTGGTACAATCTTGGCTCACTGCAACCTCTGCCTCCCTAGCCCAAGTGATCCTCCCACCTCAGCCTCCCAAGTAGCTGGGACTATAGGCACGTGCCACCACACCCAGCTAATTTTGTATTTTTTGTAGACATGGGGTTTCACCATGTTGCCCCCTGGTCTTGAACACCTAGGCTCAAGTGATCCACCTGCCATGACCTTCCAAGGTGCTGGGATTACAGGTGTGAGCCACCACGCCCACTCTGTAAAGAAAGCTTACCACTCAACAACAAAAAGACAAACAGCCCAATTAAAACATGGGTGAAGGACTTGAATAGACATTTGTCCAAAGAAGATAACAAATAGCCAACAAGCACATAAAAAGATATTCAACATCATTAGTCGTCAGGAAATGCAAGTCAAAACCATAATGAGATACCACTTCATACCCACTAAGATCACTGTTTAAAAAAAATAAAAAAAGAAGGAAAATATGCATTGAAGAGAATGTGGAGAAATTGGAACCCTAAAATGTTGGTGGGCACATAAAATGTTGTGGCCACTGTGGAAAGAGAGGAATGAAGTACATCCATGCTGCAACATGCATGCGCCTTGAAAACATATGTTAAGTGAAAGAAGTCAGGCATGAAAGCCTGCATACTGTCTGATTCCATTTGTGGCATGCCGAGAACTGGCAAATCCATGGAGACACAAAGCAGATTAGTGGGTGCCTAGGGCGGGGAGTTTGGGAGAAACTGGAGAATGACTGCTAATCAGAACAGGTTTCCGTTTGGGGTGATGAAAATGTGCTAAAATTGATTCTGGTGATGTTGTACAAGTCTTTGAATATACCAAAAATCATTGAATCATAGACTTTAAATGGGTGGATTATGTGATACATGAATGTATCTCAATAAAATTATATTTAAATAAAAAAGAATGGTAATACAGGAATCAGAATGGATATTAGAGGTTTGAGAATAGCAGAGAAGATGTGAAATAGTATCTGGGAGGGTGGAAGAATGAACCAACTAGGAAAATATATTAGGATTGCCAGGAAGTACTAAGAGACAACTTAAGATTTTGATCTTAAATAAAAAGTGAGCCCAGTTAGCACTGTTACATATGTTTTTGTTCCTGTCACATTCAGTAGATAGGACATATAATAAGTAGAGGGCTATATTTAACCAAAGTTGGATTTTGCAAGGAAGTACAGTAGAAAGAAATTGAGAGAATATTCAAGGGAATTGTTAATATGATACCTATGCACACTAAGGTAAGAAGGAATGCAAGGATATGACAGGGTAATAGACAGTGAAAAAATGATAGTAGTGTAGGATCAGATGTCCTAGTGGGGCTGCAGGGTGATTGGCATAAGAACATTACAGAGGATGAGTTGGACAAGTTAGGTGATGGTGATCAGAGAATGGACACCTGAAATTGAACTTGTCGTTAATGATAGGCTCAGCTAGAGTTCTTCATTGGAACCATAGGAGTAGGAATATGAGGCCGGGTATGGTGGTTCACGCCTATAATCCCAGCACTTTGGGAGGCTGAGGCAGGTGGGTCACCTGAGGTCTGGAGTTCGAGACCAGCCTGACGAACATGGAGAAACCCCGTCTCTACTAAAAATACAAAAAAAAAAAAAAAAAATTAGCCGGGCATGGTGGCACACGCCTATAATCCCAACTACTTGGGAGAATGAGGTGAGGGAAACACTTGAACCTGGAAGGCAGAGGTTGTGGTGAGCGGAGAGCTTGCCGTTGTACACTAGCCTGGGCAGTAAAAGCAAAACTCGTCTCAAAAAAAAAAAAAAGTCAGAAGATGAATTGACTGCTTACTTCTCCCTATGTAAGTGTGATACATAGCTGGTACCATTTTAGATGCAAGGGACAGAAATTGATTCATAACATTTGGTGGATGCCTTAGGGCATTAGGCTTACTCCTTTCTTGGAACCCCACTGGAGAAAGGCTGGGATGGTAGGAGCCATAGGATTTAATAAACAAGAGGTCAGGGAACTGAGAGGCCAGAGTACTAGATGGATCATATCTTGGGTTGAACTTACAAAAACTGCAGCTTCATATGGTTCAGTTCTAATATGTAGATATTGAAATCACCAAGAATGGTGGCAAGAGTGGTAAAGATAAAGACAGTAAGTGATAAAACTTTCACTCAGTGGGTGGGGCACAGTGGCTTACGCCTGTAATCCCAGCACTTTGGAGGCTGAGGCAGGCGTATCATGAGGTCAGGAGTTTGAGGCCAGCCTGACCAACATGGTGAAATCCCATCTCTACTAAAAATACAAAAATTAGCTGGGCGTGGTGGCAGGTGCCTGTAATCCCAGCTACTTGGGAGGCTGAGGCAGGAGAATTGCTTGAACCCAGGAGGCGGAGGTTGCAGTGAGTCAAGATCACACCATTGCACTCCAGCCTGGGCTGCAGAGCGAGATTCTGTCTCAACAACAACAACAACAAAAACTTTCACTCAGTGCCCAGGCATTGCTGTGGGGAAGGAGTGACTAGGATGATAGTAGATTACTACCTTAGGTTGAAGTAGGGGAGTGGTACAATAGTTTGTGCTTCAAACTGGATTTTTCCAATAATCTGGAAGCAGTGATGGAAGGATACTCGCCCCAGGTCTGGTAGTATTGTGGTCTATAGAAGAAGAAACATTTGGGAGGCCGAGGCGGGTGGATCACGAGGTCAAGAGATCAAGACCATCCTGGTCAACACGGTGAAACCCCGTCTCTACTAAAAATACAAAAAATTAGCTGGGCACGGTGGCGCGTGCCTGTAATCCCAGCTACTCAGGAGGCTGAGGCAGGAGAATTGCCTGAACCCAGGAAGCAGAGGTTGCAGTGAGCCGAGATCGCGCCATTGCACTCCAGCCTGGGTAACAAGAGCGAAACTCCGTCTCAAAAAAAAAAAAAAAAAAAAAAAGAAGAAACATTTAATACTTGAGAAAGTACAATGAGAAGCAGTATCCTCATGAAAGCCTTCTTTCAGTTAGAGCGAGAGGAGGGAACTTTCACAGGAGGTTGAGAACAGGGATTTTGCTGATCACTGACACAAATTCTAGAGGGCAAAGTTACTAATATTTCGAGGGTGGGCATGGGAGATTGAGTTGGATTAGAAAAGTCCCCCAGATGACAGAGTCATATGTGGATGAGAATCCAGGTGAAGAGGTGTGCCAGAGGAGGCTTAGATTTCTTTTGGTACCCAAGATAAAGAGAATTAAGGCATAATAAGATTGGTCCTGGTTATCTCTTGAAGGAACAGCACTAATCCAGTGGGACCTTGTGCAATGATAGAAATGTTGTATATTTGTGCCACCAAATATGGTAGCCACATGTGGCAATTGAGTGTTTGAAATGTGGCTCATGGGACTAAGGAATTCAATTTTTTAATTATTATTTTTTGAGATGGAGTTTTGCTCTTGTTGCCCAGACTGGAGTGCAGTGACGCAATCTCGGCTTGCTACAACCTACAACCTCCACCTTCCAGGTTCAAGTGATTCTGCCTCAGCCTCCCAAGTAGCTGAGATTACAGGCATGCGCCACCACACACAGCTAATTTTGTATTTTTAGTAGAGACAACAGTTCACCATGTTGGCCATGCTGGCCTTGAACCCCTGACTTCAGTTGATCCACCTGCCTTAGCCTCCCAAAATGCTGAGATTACAAGCGTGAGCCACTGTGCCTGGCCCAATTTTAAATTATATTTAATTCTAATGAAGATTTAAATTTAAATAGCCACGTGAGTCATAGATAATTTGTTCTTTTTTTTTTTTTTTTTGACAGAGTCTCACTGTCGCCCAGGCTGGAGTGCAGGTGGTGCAGTCTCCACTCACTGCAACCTCTGCCTCCCAGGTTCAAGCAGTTCTCCTGTCTCAGCCTCTCGAGTAGCTGGGATTACAGGCACTCACCACCATGCCCAGCTAAATTTTCTATTTTCAGTAGAGACAGGGTTTTGTCCTATTGGCTAGGCTTGTCTCGAACTCCTGACCTCAAGTGATCCACCTGCCTTGGCCTCCCAAAATACTGGGATTACAGGCGTGAGCCACCACACCTAGCCAATAACTTGTTATAATAATAACCTTTGCTTGAGGCTAGTCTCTGAGGTCATTGGTTCTAGGGAGGCAGATGGCATGGCTGCCTCACTGTGTGCAGGTAGAGCTCACCTTCCCTTGTTTTCCTTATACCCCACTGAAGAAGTGTCAGGCTGAAAGAGGGGTGGTCTTAGCAGGAAGAGACACAACTCTGAGTTCCCATTATTTTCTTCTGAGGTGGTTTTGAGGTTGAGGGAAACAAACAGAGAAGACTTTAACTACACTTGCCATTCTGTCAAAACTCCCTTCTTTGTATATATAATTTCCACTGTCCTCAAGGAACTATTATCTTTACTATTTACAGTACTAGGCCATATGTTTTTTATTTTTTATAGCTTGTCTTCTTTGAATTTTGGAAACAAATGTGTTGATGTTTATATAGTATTGATAATTGTTTATAATGCCTAGGCTATTTACTTGTCCATTTTGTTTGTAAAATTTAGTATGGAAACCGCTCAAGACTAAGATCTAGCCCAAATTCTAGGCTGGCTAGTGGTCACTGGTTCCATGGATGAGTTTATGTCTTTAGATAAGGCTAAGAAATAAATCTGGAAGAAGAAAAATGAAAATTATATAAACACTTAGTAAATAAATGAAACTAATGTTTACTGAGTGCTTTCTGTGGGCTGGATGTTCTTAACAGTATTTGATATGATTGTTACCAAAACTCATTAGGTTAAATCCAGTTATCTCATTCAACAGGTAAGGAAATTGTTACTCAGTTTAGGGAACTTGTCTAAGGCCACACAGCTAGTAGAGGTCCAACTTAGACACCTCCTGTCCAACTCTAAAGCCAGTGAGTGCCCTTTACTACAAGGCTGTACTGATTATTTGTATCTTAACAGTGCCAAGCCACATTTTTAAGTGCAGCCCCTTAGAGCATTTCACATACAATGGAATGTAAGCAGCTGAGGTAGTGGTCGTATGTTTATTGTCATCTCTCTCAGCTTTCAGTGATACCTGTCCTCTTCTGCCTTTCCCTGATAGTTGTACTCAGATACCATTGTTCTCTTTTGAAATCTGTGGCTGCTGTTGTCAGCAGTTTGGTTTTTGAATATATGTTTCCCAGTGAATTCTCTTCCTGAAGCTAGTTTAAATAGCCATCTCAACCCTCAGAAACCATAAGTGCTCCTTCAGAGCAACCTACACTTCTCTGCTCTTTTGTAGGGGTAGTAGGTTTCAAAGGAAAAACAGTGGCAAGCCCCAGTCCAGTCTGTTGTGATCATAACATTTAATAAAATTACCATATAGTCCCAACTATAAAGTTTCTCCCCTCAGATTGTCTTCTACCTGCCCACTCATTTACTGCTGAACCACCTCTTCTCTTCCTATTCTTTAGCTTCTTATCTTCCAGGAGAGGCAGCCTGCTCTTGTAGAATAACATATGCTTCTGTAAAGTCAGATTTGTATTGCATTTCTTGTGCAATTTTTTTTTTTGGCTTTGTGACCTTGATCAGGTTACTTAATATTTCATTTACTATAAAATAGAAATAATGATATATTCTTCATAGCATTGTTGTAAAGATAGAAATTCTGTTTTTAAAGTCTCTGGCACAAAGTAGGTCCTCATGAAACAAGAGCTCTTTTTTCCTCTAGAATCTATTGATACAGTTTGATTCAGCAAATATTTATTAGCATTTAATCTGTACTAGACTCTGCTGAGGATGCTGAAGAGAAAAAAATGAAACAAAATAAAACCCAGAGTCTCTGAATTCAGAAAGTTGCATGATGTGGAAGGGAGACTGACATAAATGAATAGAAACAGAAATGTGCTAAATACAATAGTGGTATATATACAGTGCTAGCATCAATTCTTTTTCCAACCCTCTCTGTGGAGTGGTTTCCAAGTATTTCTTTTGGAAAAATACATGGTAGTCAAGATGGGGGACATACAGAGAAAGGAAAATAAAAAATACGACTCCTAAAGAATTTTGTAATCTTCGAGGTGCCAGCCTTTTAAGGATTTCAGCAAGGCATTTGATAAAATCTCTCATGAAGTGCTTGTATGTAAGATAGAGAAGTATGGGCTGGTTGATAGAATTGGAGGTGGATTTGAAGCTGGTTCTGTCCTTGATGTTTTTTCTCCTGGAGTACTTTAATTTTACTTATAAAATCTCTGGGTTGGAAGGAACCTTAGCTCATTTAATCTGTGCCTGACTATATATAATCTGATTCCCCCCCTTCTAATTTTTAATTTGACTTACAGGAAAGTATACAGTGGAAAGTATGCCTTCTTCCTCTTCCAGTCTTCAAGTATCCCTGTCATCCTCCCCAGAGGCAAACAGTATTATTAATTGCTTGTGTGTATTATCTTGTTTTATTGTACATATCTCTTTACATGTTGCGTTGTAGTTATTTGAATGTGTATGCTGTCTCCATTAGTAAACCGTACTCTCCTTAAGAGCAAGGACATTGCCTCATAATTTCCCATATCTCCCCATTACTTGCACATTGAAGATTGTCTATAAATGTTTGCCTGGTTAATTATTTATTAATTATTTAAAGGAAAGTTGGACCAGGGAGAAGACAGGTTTCTCTGGTTAACATGCCACAGTTTTGTCCTTGACCATATCCTTTATAACCATTTTTCCCTAGTGACTTGGTTGAAGATGTAGAAAGCATGGTTGTCATATATGCAGATGACACACAGCTGAGAAAGATAGCTAATAATATCAGGTGACAGAGTCAAGACTGCAGATGATCTCAATAGACAGGAATATTCAGCTGAAAAGATCAGGGACAAATATAAAATCCTGTGTCTAAGGAGAGAAAAAAATACCCAGTAACTTAGTTAACCCAAGTACAGAATTAAGAGACTTGTCTTGGTAACATTGTATTGTAGTGTAGTGTACTGTAGATTTTTTTTTTTTTTTTTTGAGTTGCTCTAGCTCTGTCACCTAGGCTGGAGTGCAGTGGTGCAATCTCAGCTCATGGAAGCCTCAACCCTCCCCCCTGGCTCAAGCAATCCTCCCTCCTCAGCCTCCTGAGTAGCTGGGACTACAGGCATGCACCCCCATGTCACCTATTATATTTTTTGTGTAGAGTTTGGGGTTTTACCCTATTGCCCAGGCTGGTCTGGAACTCCTGGTCTCATGTGATCTGCCCACCTCAGCCTCCTTAAAGTGTTGGGATTACAGGCATGAGCCACTACGCACAGTTATAACATTTTATTTGAAGATAATTTGGGAAGGTAGGGGATGGATCTTAATTTCCTTTAAGTTCAATTTAAGCCAGTAGTATACCAGGATTGTCAATAAAGCAAATACAACCTTGACTGAATCAGTAGCATATGAGTCCACATGGGGTAGCCCGTGGTTCTTCTGTTCTCTTTACTAGTTGGATTGTTTGTTGAATATTGGGTTCTGTTTGGGGTGCTACGCATATTAAGGAAAACTGACAAATTGGATTGTATAATATCTAAAAGAGGTTAATTAGGAAGGTAAAACGTACGTATAGGAATCAGATCTAGATTCCATCCTGGGTTTTACTATTTAGTAGTTTTGATAGCGAGATGAAGTCCATTCTTCTCAGTTTATTTCCATACCATTAAAATGGGGGAAAAGTAATACCAATCTTGGAGGGTCATCATAACGATTAGAGGAAACCTAGGCACTCAAAGGTTTGGTAATCCAAAGCTTAATAGAATAGCTTTAGTAACTAGGTTCAGTTCTTCCTTTGATGATGGTTGCATTTTAGTGGGCCAGAAAACTGAGTAAATTCAGGATTTTATAATGCAGCTTGTTGAGTGTTCAAAGAGCTGACCTCTGGAAAGGTGGGTAAATGTATTCATATGGTCCCCAGTAAATGCAGATTGAGCCAGATTGCAAATGGAATGGGTTTCCCTAGGAGGAGGTGAATTTCCCTCATTGAAAAGATACAGTCAAGTTAGCCGGGCGCGGTGGCTCATGCCTGCAATCCAGCACTTCGGGAGGCCAAGGTGGGTGGATCACCTGAGGTCAGGAGTTTGAGATCAGCCTGGCCAACATGGTGAAACCCCATCTCTACTAAAAATACAAAAAATTAGCTGGGTGTGGTGGCGGGTGCCTATAATCCCAGCTACTTGGGAGGCTGAGGCAGGAGAATCTTTTGAACTTGGGAGGCAGAGGTTGCGGTGAGCCAAGATTGCACCATTGTACTCTAGTCTGAGTAACTAGAGTGAGACTCGATCTCAAAAAAAAAAAAAAAAAAAGATACAGTCAAGACCATATGATTACTTGTCAGAGATGTTTATAGAAGGCATTTTTGTATGAGTAGGAGGTTGATCTAAGAAGGTTAGGCAAGTGGGGGCCAGCCATGGGCCAAATCTAGCCAGCTCCTGTTACTGTAGATAAAGTTTTATTGGAACGTACCCATTTGTTTATGTGTAGTATGTGACTGTTTTCCTGCTACAGTGCAGAGTTGAGTAGTTGTGACAGAGACTATATGGCCTGCCAAGCCTAAAATATTTACTCTCTGTTCCCACAGATAAAGTTTGCTGACCCCTGGACTAGATAAATGCTTCACAACCTAAGTTACTCGTAACCTTTCTAAATTACCTGTTGTGGGGTTTTCAGGTGTTAGGAGGAAAGAACGCAGAGTTTTAGGTGAAATTGTCATAGTTTTTCTTGTTATTGCAAGGAATGAACTGGAAAACACTTGATTAAATAAACTCCAAGATCCTTTAAGAAACTGATTTTATAGACAGATGTCTTTTGGTATGAGAGACAGTGTATTTGTATATCATTTGGGCTAAAGCGATTTATACCCACTAGAATTGGGAGGTGGTACTAGTGTAGTGAGAAAAGACTGGTTGTATTAACTGTTCTGAGCCGCAGTTTTTTCACTGCAGAACTTTGCAGAGTTTTATGAGGATTGGAGCTTATGTAGGCATTCAGATGTACCTATCATTACTGTGTTTCATAGAGGACCTCACTGGAGTGTTATACCAGATAGAGTTTTGCTTGGAAAAGTATAAATCCCTCCCTTGAGTGCTGCAAGCTGGGATAGTACACAGAAATCTTTGTTGGTGTGGAGTAGATCTTTAGATCTCATGGCTTAGCAAATAGCAGAATATCTTGGGGCAGACAGAATGTTATCAAAACATTTGTCTTGGTGCAAATGTTACAATTGCTATTCTCAATGCTAGAAAGATTGAGACTTCCCAAACAATTCCCAGTGGGATAAGGTTTTAAACTTTGCTTCTTCATATATATTTTGTCTTTCATATTCAGAGTCTACTGCCAGCTAACTGTGTGTGTGTGTGTGTGTGTGTGTGTGTGTGTGTATTTTTTTTATTACAAGTATTGACTCGGAGGCAAAAAGAGACCAAGACCAAGAGTGACGGTGGGACAGCTGCCCAGACTTCTCTAGACATTGACAAGTAAGTAGGTATGGTCTGTTCACAGAGCTCTTGTGTAACATGCCATCGTTTGGACTGACTAAAAAGACCAGTTTCTATATTACCCTGTGTTTCTTTGGCCTGCCAATCACTTCATTGCTTGGATGCCTGAATTTGTTTTTCATATTTCTAGTCTCTGTCAGTGTAGGTGGCCTTTGTATCCATTTTTAATACACTAAAAACAATCCTGCCACCCATTCCACTTCCACATTGCTCTTAGGTTTCTGTTTTTTAAAATTTGCATATTGATGTTTGGTGCCCTTTGGGGAAGGATTGAGCATTTTATTATGTAATAGTACAGAAGTTGAATTGCAAAAGGTTGGGCAATATAGGACTCTTTTTGGTTGTGTGTTGCAGCTTGACTAAGAAAGCTCATTCTGAGGAAGGGGTCAGGGTAGGTGCTGCCTCCTGAAAGTAAAGTCGTTACCAACAGTAGATTAGAGCAGTTACTAAGCAGAAACTTTTATCTTTGAAACACAGATCTTAGACCCTGATCTGTCTTCCCTAATTTAGTGGAGCAGAGCTGATCCTTTGGAATCTTACTGTAATGTAGACATTCCTCTAGGAATTCCTCACATCGTATTGTAGTAATTTTTTTTTTTTAAGAACATTTCTGTGTTCCTGGCTAGTCCAAGTTGTTTGAAGACAGATACTTGCCTTCATTCATGTTTATATCCCCAGCTTCTAATAAAATGTGTCTGAGACAGCAATAACAATAAGAGCTGTTTGTTTAGTGCCTAATATGATGTGCCAGTCATCATGCTGGGTGCTTTGTAACTCTCACTGCAGTTGACTTAAGGTAGTTATTCCTTCTTTTTTTAAGTAAGGAAGCTAATGAGAAATTATATATAGCTGGTTAAGCTCACTGCAGCTAGAAGTGACAAAGTCTGTCTGACTCTAAAACTCCTGCCTCTTAGGCGGTGCTTCTGTCTCTCATGTAGTAGTGAATTAATAAATGCTTTTTGCATTAATTGATACAACTTAAAAGGTATACTAGTGTAGCTTTTCTTATAAGGCAGCATTTTGCTTGCATTCTTCTGGATAATTAAGTATTTGAGAGACTTACTTCTCCTATTTTCAGAAAAAGTCTTCCTTATAGCTAATCGAAGTCTCCCTTGCTGTAGTTACTGAATAAAAATGGCCAGAAGGAGATGTCCAAGGTAGCATTCTTTGGAAAATTTTCTTTAACTTCTTAAAACCAAGGTGATCTTAACGAGTCAGGCAGATCTAGCGTCTGACAATTATTAGCTATAAGACCATAGTAAGACTAGCTCCTTCTTAATGGGGCTGAATAATTAATTGAGAATTGTGTTTAAAAGGCCTTGCCCAGGTTCTCACCACAGAGAAAATACTTAATAAATATACATTTTTTTAATTTTACCCCAATGATTCCATTTTTATTGATGCCCAGTAAATTTTACCTCAAGGACCTACTTTTCCTCTCTTTCCCCAAACTCAACTCTTTTAAAAAGATAAAAATAGCTGTGTACATAAAATTATGCGAAAGCCTCTGGCAGAACCACATGCTTTTAGTAATTTCTTAGTTGATGTTGCAGATTGTAGAATTAAGAAAGTCATCATATAGACAGACTTGATTTACTAATCAGATAAGTTCATCCACCCTGGTAAAAATGTCAACTTAATTTAATGCTCTTGGTGCTCCCTTATCTGTTGAAATTTTAACTCCTCTTTGAAAAAACTATTACACTTAATTTCAGAAGAGTTTGACAGAATATTTTATGTCTGAAGAGCAATCAGCATTGTTTGAGATAGTTTGAAGAGCTGATTCCATTATCATCCCACTGCTGCAACAGCAGGGTACAGAGAAACAGCCAGGGAAAACTGCTAATCACTCAGTCCTTTTGATTGACATTGGGTTAGTTTTATTGGTGATCCTGCTGAGTAAATCTGCATGGGTTGATATGTCTCCTCCACAGAATAACTTTGGGACATAAAAACACCATTTGAGACATATCCAGGGGCCCAGAGGAAAAGCACATCTTAAAACTGTGTTTTCTTCCTTTTTTCTTATTGGCTAGGAATGAGAAGTGTTATCTCTGTAAATCCCTGGTCCCATTTAGAGAGTATCAGTGTCATGTGGACTCCTGTCTCCAGCTTGCAAAGGCTGACCAAGGAGATGGGCCTGAAGGGAGTGAAAGAGCATGTTCAACTCGGTGGGGGAAGCGGCAGCAGCGGCTGAGGAACCCAAAGGTATGCATAGAGTGTTTTGGAAAAGGCTAGCTAACCCTCCTGATTGTTAGTTGTTAGAGGCCACAGTTCTGTTCTGGCTTTTTCCCTTGTCTCCTTCCCCTCTTCCCTCTATTTATCTTTAAACAATATTTGTGCTTTTTAAAATTATTTTTTGTTTTAATTTAAAAAGTAATACATGTTCATTGTAGAGAATATGGAAAGTTCAAAAAATATAAATAATTGGGGGAAATCACCCATAATTTAGCTACTCAAAGATGGTAACTTTTAATGTATTGGCCTGTTTTCTTCCGGTCTTTGTTTCTATGCATTGGTAATGTAATTGACACTATTCTCCCTCTCCCCCCTTCTCTCTCTCAATATATATACAATAAGCACACATACACACACATACTACATACTATATATCGAGTACTATATGTGTACTATATTCTATATAGTACTTGATATGTAGTTTTCTGTTTATGAAAACTTAAGGTATAGCATAAACATCATTTTGGGTTTTATTTTTAAAAATTACTGTTAATGTATATATTACACAGATGGTCATTTAACCATTCACCTATTATTGGACATTTCGGTTCTTCGGTATTATAAGATTGTATTTAAAACATTAATCAGTCTTTGGACTACTGACTATTTCCTTAGAATACATTTCCTGACAATGGAACTATTAGGTCAATGGATATACACATTTTAAAGTCTGTTGAAACCTGCCAAATTGCTTTCCAGAAAGGTTATCCAATTCATAATCCCACTGCCAAGAATATATGAGAGATCAACTCTGTTGAACTCCTTGTGTACCCCGCCTTAGGAAGCTGCCGAGTCTAGGCCCTGGTCACTAGGAAGGATGGATGTACTTACTTTCTGGGCCTTGTAATTCAGGAAGACCAAGTTTTGGCTTAGATATGAAAGATAAAGCAGCAGCTCCATATTCTAGGGTTACCGACAAAGGAGTCACTATACACACTAAAATGAGGAAGCTATTATCTGTCATGCCAGAAGAAAGAGACCTCTCTATGGATGGGGTGATTTTGCGGTGGAGATTTGGAGTTATGGTTTATAGGTAAGCGCTTACTTATACAGCCAGTTTATTCTTCTGGCATGACTGCCTGTAGACGCCACCTTAAAATTTATTTTCTCTTTTAAATCCATGGTAATCTTGACATAGCGATGTATTCTCTTCATTACAGTTTGTTTTTTCACTTGTGTACCCTCATTTATTAGAAAACAAGGCCGGGCGCGGTGGCTTGCGCCTGTAATCCCAGCACTTTGGGAGGCCGACGGGGGCAGATCGTGAGGTCAGGAGATCTAGACCATCCTGGCCAACATGGTGAAACCCCATCTCTACTAAAATACAAAAAATTATCTGGGTGTGGTGGTGCATGCCTGTAGTTCCAGGTACTTGGGAGGCTGAGGCAGGAGAATCACTTGAACCTGGGATGCGGAGGTTGCAGTGAGCTGAGATTGCGCCACTGCACTCCAGCCTGGCGACAGAGCAAGACTTCATCTCAAAAAAAAAAAGCAAAAGACTTTCCTAGAGCTGTGGCACCACATCTTTTCTCTTCTATAAACACATGTGATCTGGGCCATGGAAGTTGTATTTTAGACTCTCTGCCATGAAGTTTTGTCTATTTTTCTCTGTTACAGAAAAAAGGCCACAGTGAAGGCCGACTCCTTAGTTTCTTGGAACAGTCTGAGCACAAGACTTCAGGTGAGGACCCCAGGACCAGTTTTTTGGGCTTCTGCCTAAGGCCTTTCAGTGAAGATAGCCATCGCCAGCCAACCCCCTATTTGCTGGGGTTATCTGGGTACACACGTGACCCAATCAGCCAGCCTTTGAGACTCAGTCTAGGTCATCTCTCTCTAAGGAACATAGGACAATATGCTGTCTTTTTCATCCTGTGTTTCATTTCAGGCTTTACAAAGCCTTGGATCAGTACTGCCTGTTGAATTCGGAAAAAACACTGTCAAAACACAGGGGAATACGACAAGCCCCAAGTATACCTTCTAAAGGAACAGGCACAGAAAACTAGATATGGAGCCATTATCGCTTTCTCCTATTGTTTTGTGCATCATTCATATGTTACCTTTAGCTTAGTGTCCCAACCTGCGATCTTGAGGGTTTGTGCCTAGTATTTAGGAGTGGTAGAGTGTATTGGTTAAGACCATTGCAGGGAGTTAGTGATAGCAAACCTCATAGATTGCAAGAATTATATCTGGTAAAGCTCCAAACATACTCCCTGGCATAAGTAGGCTCTTGATAAATGTTAACTGCTATTATTACTGTTGTTATTAGTTGCTATTGTTAAAATTCACCAGATGCAGATGGAAGAGGAGCTCTTGCTTAAGCCTGCTGAGATTTGCTTACCATCTACTTCTAATAGTTTATTCCCACCAAGCAAATCTGTTGTGCCTTCTGATGACTATAAAAAGACAGCCTTTCCCAACCTCATATCCTGCTGTCTCTAGATAACCAGTTTGTGAATCTCTGCAGGTGGCAGATTTCCCTTGGCAGCTCCTTGTTCCTCAAGTTCAGAATTGAAGTAGGTTTATTCAGAGGTTGTTCATTCAGAAGTGTTCATCTGAGTGCTCCTGCAGCTGAGTCTGTTGGACACTAATGCTCACATTTGTGGGTTTAGGGGATTGGGGATCTGAGCTGCCTGGATAGGCCTGATGAGTAGCAGTGCCTAGAACACAGGAAGCAAGAGATCGGTGAGAAGTGATATGATTACTAACACTACTACCAACATTACTATTTTTTCTCTCATATCACAGATGGAGAGATCAAGTCTTCAGAAACAGGAGCCTTCAGGTGAATTGGGTTGTGCACTGAATTGTGGCTGTCAGCAGTTCTGAAAAGTACAGGCCTGGTCCTGTGTTCTGTGTGTAGTGTGATACTCAAACTGTTGCAGTAGAAATCACTGTGGAACTATTAGACCTCTTTGTCAGTATGACTCTGTGCTCCGCATTTATCTGAGCTAAGGATTGGATAGCTCGATTCATTCATTATGTTAAAACAAGCAGAGCAAAAGTTACGTCTTACTCTTCTCTACCTCTCTATCCCCATCCAACCCTAGTTGTCTGACCTGGATTCTCAAGCAGCTTGGGAATTTGGGTCTGAGTTCTCATTCTCTCGATGACCAACTTTAAGTATATGATTTACCCAGTGACTTCATCTGTGAAAACAGTGATGATACGTGGTGGGATTATTACAAAGAATATTTTTACTGATAATCCCCTGATATGTAAAATCTGATACAGTGTATAGCATATCCTTAATGCTGAATAGGTTTATATTGAATCCGAGTCTTTTCCTTCTCTCTAGGGTGCCCTCACCAGGGATGGAAGAGGCAGGCTGCAGCAGAGAGATGCAGAGTTCCTTCACACATCATGACTTAAATGAATCTCCCATCAAGTCTTTTGTTTCCATTTCAGAAGCCACAGATTGCTTAGTGGACTTTAAAAAGCAAGTTACTATCCAGCCAGGTAGTCGGACACAGACCAAAGCTGGCAGAGGAAGGAGGAGAAAATTCTGAATTTCTAGGGTCCAGAGGTTGACAAAACCATTAGTAGGAGGGGTGGGCTGTGTTCTGGTTCATTGTTGAGCAAGTTTTAGCCCTGCAGTTTTCATCACCAGCACCCACTCAGCATTCTGGTTTTTATGTTTTTTATGATCTGTGCAGATAACTGTGTATAGTATTCTGTTTTATAACAGTTTGTTTAAATTTACTTACAGTTAAAAGAAAATTTAAATATATTTATGTTTGTATGAAATCTTATTTCAGTAGATGGAAATTTTAATTTTTTTCCCTTCATATTGCAGGGTTTGGGGTGGGGATATTTTCATCATAGAGGTAGTTTATTAGACTCATAAATCACAGGCTGAATGAATTCCATTATTGATCCTTGACATACCATGTATATATTTACTTGATGTGCACTGCACAATTCTGAACACTGTGTGGTTACTTCCTTGACTGTTTCTGACAGAATTCTGGGAGGTGCCAGGGGCATTGACTCCCACTATCTATTCTGCTATTCCTACCATTCAGTGACCTGTCCCGTCATCTTGTACTCACAGTGGAATTCTTAGCCTGAGCATAGAACCTTTGAGAGATGTGTCCTGCCATTCTTCCCAGGACTGTGTAAGTGAACACTTGGTTATTAGGTCCCTATGCAATTATGTTTTCTAAATAGGTTAACCAGTGGGGATGCCAGGCATATTCATCTGTTCAAATCAAGATTGGTTCTCTTGATGCCAAAGGTTAGCAGCAACAGGAAATAGCTTCTATTTCGGTAACATTACTAACATAGTGCACATTCCTTACCATGTTGCCTAGGAGCTTCCAGTGCAGAACAGAGATGTGGTCTGTTCTCAGTGCATGCACAGACTCCAAGGATGAGAGGATGTCATTTGGCAGAAGCAGCTTCCTGAGGGAGGTGACCAGACAAGGATGGGAAGAATGCTAGCTTTGGCCAAAGCTGATTTGAAGATGTAATGAAAAACTGGGGGAGGTGGCTGTTGACCAGGAAAGGATCTTGGGACAGGATAAACAGGCACACTCAGAAAGGCTCTCCTAACTTCTGGTTATGTCCAAAGTTTTCTTTTAACATGAAAATGAAGTCTGTATTAGATTGGGGAGTTTACACATGGCTGGGATGGAAGATAGCACAAACATTAAGGCCTTGTTCCTGCTTAGAGGTCCCTTTGCACACAAGCTTTTGAGTTAGAACGAGGCAAGATGGCAGTGTCACTGTCTTTTCCTTCCATAGATAATGTCTTTGTGTTGGATGGCACTGACCTTGTGGCTAGCATCACATAAGAAATAGCTATTATTCTTTGAGCAACTACTACGCTCCAGGCAATGTATATGGCCTTCATTTAATCCTCATAGCGGCCTCTGGGGTACGTATTATCTCAGTTTCCAGATGAGGAAGCAAAGGCTTAGAGGAGCAAATAAGCCACTTTTTGTCCATGGCAGTAAGACCACAGTGCCCCTAATCTTCATTCCTAAAGAAAATGCTATATTTTGACTCCAGTATTATTTTCCTGTTTTCCTTCTAGTGAAAAGTAGTTTATCAGTTATGTCTCATAAGCTTAACTCTCGCTTGTTTTCTGTCTCATTAAATGGCAATTTATTGGAGGTAGAGCTCTATAAACGGGATAGTGTGTGTATCTGTTTGCCTGAAGATAAGAAAAGGGAAAGGGCTACTTCTGGAAAGTGAATTATTTAGCTTAAAATTGAGCAATCTCCCTAAAACATGAGTCAACAGCAGGAGGGTATAGATCAGCCAGACCAGAAACCATAGGCTTATTAGCTAATGGGGAGTCAAGGGAAGAACAGCCACCCACTGCCCCTGTCACCTCCCCATAACAGTCTTATTTGCCCACAATTTTATTCTCTGCATGCTGTGATCCTGTGAGAGGAGCATTAGTGAAAGAGTGAAGAGACAAAGTAGAAAATGTGTGAGATCAGCCTACATCCGCACCCTGCTTCTGATAAAAATCAGCCTCTTTGAGATCTGGTAAAAGCATACTAACAGGGTTCTAAGGATTACCATAATGTGCATAAAGATTCTAGCACATGGTCTTCATCTAGAAGAATGAATTAGTGGCAGCAGTTGTTATTAATGTGATGCTAGTCTATGTGTCCCAAATGATGTTGCACTAAGGGGTGGAAGGATGGGGGCGGGGGTGCAGATGGAAGAGGAGACAGTTTTCAGAGGAGTGCGTGCTCAGGAGGGACTACTCTGGCTCCACCAACCTTCAGGCTTCCACAGGAAACTTGGGTCCTGGGCATCTAGGCTCTCCTAGGGCCCCTGGATTTCTTTTACTTCTGAAAGTTGACAGACAGCTGTTCTGCTGGTGCTGCCAACTCATGGAGAACTGGGAAGCTCCATGAACTCCACGAGCTATTGCCATAAATTAGAAGAGATAGAGGAGGACTTCTCTTTGTAAAGCACTATAGTTGTGTTTTTCATTCAGTCCTTATAGCAGCCCCAGCAGAGGTTGCGCCTGGCCCATTTCCCCCAAGCACTCACCATTCTGCTATATACCCACAGAATTGTGGGTATTGCAAGAACCTGAGACTCTTCGCCTGAGAACTTCTCTTGGTTTGTGTTGACGCAAGCTGGGAGTGCCAGAGAATTAGTGCCCCTGGGGCAGCTCTCAGCCAGTGGAAGTGGTAGGATAAATACCCCAGCTTCCTCACTTAATGAGAGACAACTCTAAGGCACCTTCTACCTGTCAGTGTTCCCTGTGGGAGTGAACCTCTGTAAGCTCCTAGTAACATTGCATACACTTTGTTGACTTCTTTCTCTTCCTACCTGGCTTCCAACTCTTCCATGTTTTCTGGATCAGGACTGGAACTAGGGTGAGGAGCCTTTATTCTTGGGTTCATCTAAGTGCAAGGTTGGCACCTATGTGAACCTGAGAGGGTCTCTTTACTTTCTGTACCCTAGGCATGTCACTTGCATTGCCCTAATCCTGGCCCTGTCCTGGATCACTTCCTGAATAAAGTTATTTGCATTCAAATTAGGTCTGCTTCTGGGGGGGTGTAATGTAAAGCAAATCCTATGAAGAAATTCATCTCCATGTTTTATACAAGGAAAACCGAGGCTCAGAGAAGTGAAGAGATTTGCATAAGGTCATTCAGTTGGTAATGGGATGGGATTTTGAACCCAGGTCTGCCCGACCCCAGAGCTGAAGCTCTCTGTACTATACCACACTACTTCCTACTTTCCATTTCAGTCACAAAACTAATGACTCAAGGGAAATTTCAGGTTTGGGTCAGCTCATTTTTGCCTGTGAGGTAGGGTAGCTGTGGCCTAAAGTTGTTAGCAGATGGGAATTTGCGGAGGGGAAGGCAGGTAGTGAGTGGATAAGAGGGTTGGTAGTTGTCAGTGGAAAAATGGATGAGTGAAAGACTGCTGAAACCATATGCATCAGGAAGATAGTACTTATTTCCTTTCTGTTTCAAAGGCCCTGGACTTTTTTTTTTTTGAGAGTCTTGCTCTTGTCACCCAGGCTGGAGTGCAGTGGCGTGATCTCGGCTCACTGCCACCCCTGCCTCCCAGATTCAAGCGATTCTCCTGTCTCAGCCTCCCAAGTAGCTGGGATTACAGGTGCACACCACCACGCCCAGCTAATTTTTGTATTTTTAGAAGAGATGGGGTTTCACCATGTTGCCGAGGCTGGTCTTGAACCCCTGACCTCAAGTGATCCACCTGCCTCGGCCTCCCAGAGTGCTGGGATTACAGGATTGAGCCACCGCACCAGGCCAGCCCTGGACTGTTGAAGTTGTGGGAAGGCTCTTCAATTTAACAAAAATTAACAGATTTGTTCCTTACCAGATACAGGACTACGCTCTGAGGCTGCACAGGTGAATAAGAAACATTCCTGGGAGCCCACAGTACAATGGGGAAGATGGACACATAAGCAGATGCCTTTAATAAACAGATACAAATGCAGTGATACAAGAACATCCAAGATAATACAGAATCAATAAGCAGACCACACTCAAATGGGGTCGGCCAGAAGCTGTTCAGGGAGGGCTCCCCACTGACTATAATTTAAGGGATGAGGAAGAATTAGGCAAAAAGGTGGGAGAAGACAAAGCAAGGGCCATTCCAGACACGTCATCACAAAGACACGATAGTTAGAAGTAGCTTGATGGTGTAGGAGAGCTGCAAGGCACATCCACGGTATAAGGGTGTGGAGCAAATTGCGGGGGAGCTGACTGAGCATCTGTGTGCCTGGCTGGGCACTGTGGGTTTTGAGAAGCAAGCCTGTGAGCAAGCTCAGGGAAGGCCTGACCTCCCAGCCCATCGGCAGTGCTCTTGTGCCCACCTCTCCCCCAGTGAACTGCCTTTCCTCATTCCTTAGCTCCATCTGTACAGTTGGAGACTGTCACTAAGAGGCTATGAAGGAACCTTGTCAGGACTTGTCCTTCCCTTTCTTGGTCACTGGCCATCTGGTTTCTGAAGAGAACCACTGGCAGCTGCAGTGCCTCTGCTACAGCCAGGCTGTCCCAGCTGCTCACAGAACTCAAGCTCAGCCGTTCTCCCTCCACTGACCTTGACCCAGACTTTCCCTGGCATTATGACTAGGGGACCAGGACCCCTGCTCCTGGGGTCTAGATACAGACCTTCCAGAAACACAGATGAAGAGCCCTGGCAATGCTTGTTAGGGGCATATCCTCACCCTGGCTCAAGAAATTGCAGGCTGTCAGCATGAATCACAGCTGGGCCTTTCATATTCAGTTCCAAATTCTCCTCCCAACTGAACAAAGTTGAGAGGGACTGGGATCCCAGGCTAGGCAGGATGCTATGTTGTGGATGACAGGCGCTCTACCCTCCGCCACCCCATCCCCTACTTCCCTGTCTTTCACAGCCTAAATGCCTGGTTGGTACCCAGTAAACAGCACAGCAGGACTGATGTTTGGCATGTTTCCAGGCCTCATCATGCCACAACTGTTGGAGGAGCTACTGTCCCTAGTCTCCATCCTGATTTGGAGGCCTTGTACTATCTGTGGATAATGATAAGGTTACTGCTGATGAGGCAACCTGACGCTTTAAAGTGTGTATCCACCAATTTGCCTTCAACAAAGATTGTTGCAGGCTGTCTAGTATCCTACATTGGTGCCCCAAGGTTCTGTGCCTTTGAGGAGAAATTTCTGCAGAAAAAGAGCTTGTTGGCCAATAGCTCCACAACAGCCTAAGATTCCCCTTCTCCTTCAGTAGAGAAGACCTGCCATGTGAACCTACTCTCCCTGCTTGGCCCACAGACTAAAGGCTAGACTCCACAGTCTGTCACCTCCTCATCTGTCACCTCTCCCACCATGTATCCCCACCTTCATGTATCCTCTTCAGGCGCCTGGAGCTGCACCTCATTCCATGAAGGCACCTGTGTGTGTGTGATTCATGGTTTTGTGTGTGCTCTCCACTTTGTCAAGGATCACTTCTGTCAGCATACTGCTGTTCTTCAAGGCTCAGCTTCCTCAGCCAGCCCTGCCCACTCTTGGGCAGAGTCAGCCGCTTTCTGTTGTGCTCCCACGTTGCCTCTTGCTCAGAAGTACTTACCACAACTTTCCTGGGCTAGGCGCCTCCAGCTCCTTCCGGGGGTGAGCCACCACCTCAAAACTCATTTTATTTACAAAATAAACAGAGCCCTCAGCATTGTAGAGGGAACGTCCCACAATCTTAGACTCAGACCAAGGCTCGACTTCGCTGTGGTCATCTTGCAAGTTTTCACCACAGCCTTGCCTAGCCTGGGCTACTCTTAGGGCAGGCTTAGAAGGAAGTACAGCTTCCTGAATTAACTGATGTTTAGTAAGTGGTGGTGGAGGAAAAGGGTGGGGTTTGAGGATATTACAACTCGGGTCACCCCTGAGTGTCACTTTTGGGTACATTGGGGTGCCTCACATTGCCAGACAAGAGCTCAGACCCGAGGAGAGTGGCAGCTTCTGTGTGTTCCAGGTAAGCGCCTCTGTCTACTGCCTGTTCCTTCCGCAGCTGCCTTGTCCCCACCCCTCCTGTTTGGCTCACACGAGGGGAAATGGACACTGGAAAGATTAAGCCAGCTGGTTCTCTTAATTTGTTTTTCAGACGGAGTCTCTCTCTGTCACCCAGACTGGAGTGCAGTGGCACAGTCAGGGCTTGCTGTAGCCTCAACCTCCTGGGCTCGAGTGATCCTCCTGTCTCAGTCTCCCAGTAGCTGAGACTACAGGCGTACACCACCACACCCAGCTAATTTTTTTATTTTTTATTTTGGAGAGATGGGGTTTTGGCATGTTGCCCAGGCTTGTCTCAAATTCCTGGGCTCAAGTAATCTGCCCGCCTCAGCCTCCCAAATTGCTGGGATTACAGGTGTGAGCCACTGCACCCAGCTTGCCAGCTGGTTCTTGATGGCAGCTCCCAACATCAGCAGAGGTCCCAGGGGTACTTTTCAGAAGGAAAACTCACTTCAGGTAGCCCATTCAGCTAAGGAAAGCCAAGGGTCCCTTACTCAAACATGTGCAGACCCTAGGCTGGGCTCTGGGGATACTGCAGTGAAGGAGACACGTCCCTCCCCACAAGGAATCCCAGTTGGAAGAGACAGAGCTGAATACATGTACCTACCATATACATATTAAGGCTACTTGGGGGTTACTTCACAGATTCTGTCATGTAAAAATGCTGAATAAATATTCAATGGATGAGGGAATGAATGAGTGAGTGAATGAATGAATGAGCTACCTAGGCCTTGAAAGGAGAAGGCCATGTGTGTAGCCCTTCTTTCTTTTCAAAGGTAACTGCCCCAGTTACTTTATTTTATCCTTGAAATAGACCCGTAGCATAGAACAAGCATTTCACATCTCTGTCTGATGGATTTGGAAAGAGCATAGGTAGGTGTGGTTTGGGGGAGATTTATCAGAAGCTGATTTGTTGCTTTATGAAATAGGAGAACTCCCCACTCCCCTTGCTTCCAGTTTTAGAAAGGTACCTTAGCACATATGCCAGACTCTGTACTGGCCATGAATGCAGAGGTGATCAGTTTAGGTGTGGTAAGGAGGTGAAGAAACTAGAAGCAGAGGTATCAGGAAGCTGTTGTAATAATCAGGCTGGATGATCTGGTACAGTGGCTGTGGGAATGGGGAGGAGGGGACGCAAAAGAGAACTCTTAGCCTGAGATCCAATTGCATAGAGGAGTTTAGGGTCAGGATGTGCACAGGCAACCTGAATGGGTGTGTGAGTGAGCACACTGCGATGCCTCCAGTCAAGGAGAACAGAAGAGCTTTGTGGGGGAAAACCGATGGAAAAATGAATGTGGCTTTGTTGAATTTGAGGAGTTTCTCCACCATCCAGTTAGTGATGTCTAACAGACCATTGGGATTTTGGATTTGGCTCAAGCCAAAGGTAGATTTGGGAGCCCTAATATAGCTATCAATGAAACCTTGGGAATGGGTGAGATAAAGGGAGTGTAGAGGGAGGGCATGACCAGAAACTTGAGAACCCCGTTGTCTAAAGGAAGATAAGTTACTGATGAAGACTATGAGAGACTCAGGAAGGAGACCTAGGAGAGATTGGCTGTGAAAGCCAAGGACAGGGAGAATTTTGCAGCAAAGAGAATGACTAGTGGATTTGCATGTCTGAGAGAGGGCAGTAAAGGTGGGGACTGAGGAAAAGGCTCGGGATTGGGCAGTTAGGAGTCTAGTGGAGGGCAAATTAGTGAGAGTAATGGGAGAAGGTGAGGAGGGGATTGCTGGGGTGGGAAGGTACTAGATTTCCAGAAGTTTTGCTGTTGGAAGGAAGAGAGATGAAGTGATTCCGTGGACAGATGTCTCTTCCCATATTGGGCCCTCCGCTGTGTGTCCCTTTTCCTCCACCCCTAAAGGGCACCCGAATCACGGAGGGCTCCCTTGGGACTACTGAACGGCAATACCACCTCCTGCTCAGATGAGCAAATATCTGACATTTCTACAGTTCTTCACAGTGTGCAGAGGACCATTAACTCCTTTAATCCTCACAAGAACTTAGCTTGCCATGTTAGAAGAGGAAATTGAGACTCATAGAGTTTCGGTTCAGATTCAGCTACGTAAATCTGAATGCACATCTAAGCAAGTTTTTTTTTTTTTGAGATGGAGTCTTGCTCTGTCACCCAGGCTGGGGTGTAGTGGCTCCCAAACTACTCACTGCAACCTCTGCCTCCTGGGTTCAAGTGAGTCTCCTGTCTCAGCCTCCTAAGGAGCTAGGATTACAGGTGCCCACCATCACACCCGACTAATTTTTATATTTTTAGTAGAGATGGGGTTTTGTCATGTTGGCCAGGCTGGTCTTGAACTCCTGACCTCAGGTGATCCACCCATCTCGGCCTCCCAAAGTACTGGAATTACAGGCGTGAGCCACGGTGCCCAGCCAAGTTCTTTTGCTTTCATTATCTCATATGCACCACAAAGCCCTTTGATATATGTTGGTTCCATTTCGCAGATGAAGATTAAACCTCGAGGTTGAGAGTTGTGCTCCCCCTGCCTTGTGAAGAGCCGGGTCCCCACCTCTGAGCACCAGCCTCTTTCTGCTCTGCATCACTGCCCGTCAACGCCCACCTGATGTTTATGTTGTACATCACATTTCATAAAGCACTTCCCCAGGTGTTACTCTATTTAGTGCTCACAACAGCCTTGTGAGGGTAGATATTATTTCTTCCTGTTTTACAGATGGAAACTGAAATTCAAAGAAGTCATAAATGACCTGCCCAAGGTCATGTCACTAGTAGAACCCCCACCCCTGTCCATGAACCCTGTTGCCTTCAGGATGAAAATTCATGTGTCTTAGCCTGGGATAATGGCTGTCTCTATCCAGCCGGCCTGCTTCTCTGTCAGATCTTTGGTTCTTTCTTTGTTCCAAGCTGCTAGCACGTCCCTGACTGCCCAAGCACAGCAGCATGTCCATCTACTGCCTGTGGCCATCTCTCCCACTGCCTGTGCTAATCATACTGTGATTGTTGATGAGACTATGAGGTCCCTGAGGGCAGGGCCTAGGTCTGCTTCATCTGTATCGCAACATCCAGCATAGCAGGCATCAGGAACTAGTGAATGTGAATGAATTGAGAGAATTAATGAATGGCATTTGGACTGAAATCAGCCTTTCCGGTGCTCTTTCGTTATGCGTGCTTCTGAAAAACGAGGGCCTTCTGATTGACTGCTACAGGATCTTTGATGGTCAGAGGTTCTGAATTCTGCCCCCAACTTCCTCCCTGGTCCCCTTCAGAAGAAAGGAAGTTGTTCTGGGTTACAGACTCCTAGGACCTATAGAGTAAGTGGTTGACCCAGGTTGTCCCTTTTCTCCCATAGGTGGCCAGCCTCCACTGTGGAAGTTCATGGACTCCATTGGGTCTGAAGGGTTGCAGCAGGGGGAAGAAGCCCTGAGTTGCCCTGAGGAGGGCTTGCCCCGGCCCTCAGACAGCTCAGAGCTGGTAAGTTCAGCACTGGGTCCCTGTTCCATGCTTGTTCAAGGCTGTCAAGGGCAGCGTGACTAAAGCTGCCACAGGGCCCTGGGCTCTCGCCCACGCAGCCCCTTTCCACTTTACAAAGCTTTTCATATCTGAGATGGTAACAATCTCCTTTCCAAACAACTGCAAGGTTGAGATGATCATGTTACTAATAGTGATGAAAAGGGGCAGAAAGAAGTGATATGACTTGAGTTTAAGACATGGCAGGAGCTTGAGCTGAGGTGTTTCAGCTCCAAACATACCACTTTTGCCACCTGACACACAGGTGCCGCTCCTGCCCCAACTGGGTTGACACAGTCTAGAGTGGACCTTCCCAGGGTTCTCTGGTCAAAACCTGTGTTCTTGAGACCTTTTCTTTCCCACTTCAGTTCCTCCTGCATGTCTTCCTCAATGTAGCCACTACGGTCAGGCACACAGATGATTTTAGTGCCAAACTCATGCCTAAGGCTTGCTCAGATGCGAGTTTCTCCTTTTTCTGTCATCTTGACCAAGATTTAGAAGCTGTCACATACCACACCCTTTTGCAGGAAACCCTTGTGTAAGCCATTTCATATCTCTTAGTCTCTGTTTCCTAATCCGTAAAATAAAGTCTAACACTCCCCACCCACGAAGGCTAATGGAGATAAAGGACTTTCATGTGGCTGGGTGCAGTGGGTCACGCCTGTAATCCCAGCACTTTGGGAGGCCAAGGCAGATGCATCACCTGAGGTCAGGAGTTCAAGACCAGCCTGGCCAACATGGTGAAACCCCGTATCTACTAAAAATACAAAAATTAGCCAGATGTGGTGACAGGTGCCTGTAATCTCAGCTACTCGGGAGGCTGAGACAGGAGAATCACTTGAACCCAGGAGGCAGAGGTTGCAGTGAGCCGAGGTTGTGCCACTGCACTCCAGTCTGGGCAACAAGAGTGAAACTCCATTTCAAAAAAAAAAAAGAACTTGCATAGAGGAGGTGCCCACTGAAGTGTTTTTGAGTCATTCTCTGCAGTTTCTTTAGTTTTCTGGCGTGTTCTGTCATCCACTTGACTAGGCTTGTTGCCCAGATTGTGGCGGCGTTACCCCTTGCTGCATTTCATGCTCCCACTTCCCCCTTGTCCAGCCTGTACCCCAGACCCTGCTGCAGACAGTTCTCCTATGTCCAACCGACAGCCACAGCCGAGCCTCAGAAGTGAGCAGTGACTGCGCCATAGTGCCTGCCCGGCCAGTACTTGCTCTAGGGCCTGCCGCCATCTCCTCCCTCACTTCCTGCCCCTCCCTGAGGACACTCCTGTGCAGGCTCACATCTGCCCTGCTGGGTCCATCATATATACCTGCAGTTGAAAGAATTCCCTTTGGCTTTGGGGGACTTCACAGGGACACCAAATTTCTCTCGGTCCCGGGCTCCCCACTCAGCAGCACGGGCCTTACCCTGTTCTCCCCTTACCACAGCCTTAGGTTGAGAAAAGGTTAGTTAACCATGTGTGGCCGGTTCCCAGCCCTATCTCAGAGGCCCTTCCCAACGCCTTCGCCCAGGTTTCTCTTTGTCATAGAGAGGGTATGGAGTCAGGCGCCTCAGGCTGGTTGTGCTTCGTGCTCTGAGGAAAGGGAACCCGTGTTCCGCTGGGCATCTCCTGCTTGTAACACTGTTCCTCCATTTCAGGGTTGCTGTCTTCTCAGTCCTCATGGCATCTCTGAGAAGTGGGTACTATTGTTCCTGCTAGATAGAGGGGTCACTTGCTCAGAGAAGTGAGGTGATAGGCCTAGGCCAGCAAGTTGGTGACAAGAGCCAGTGTTGAAACCACACTGGACTTCACATGCTCTCTGATGCCTTTCTCCCAGCTCTTCCTGGGATGTCAGGAGTGGCTCCAATAGCTTCTCCTGGCTTGTGTGCGCCTCACCAGGATCTGCCAGGGAGGTCCTTCTGTCTTTCCTGCAGTTCTGCTGTCTCCTAGTCTCTCCTCCTGAACATCTCAATGTGCCCAAGAGGAAAAGGAAGAAAAACAATTTACCCAAGCCATTGACTTGTCCATGACGCTACTGTTTTCATTAAGCAATACGAAAACGCCCCTCCCATCCTAATGGCCTTTGCACTTTCACATACATTATAGCCTTTAATTCTTATGCCACCACGACCATCCGATCAACAAATCCTGCTTCCAGCTAGTGCTCCTCGTGGCCCTGAGATACAGCCTTGAGCAAGACATAGTCCCTGGCATTGGGGGAATTCCAAGTACTATTATTTTCTCAGTTTTCCACAAAGAAGTGACTGAGGCTCAGAGAGAGGTATGACTTTCCTGGGATCGCAGAGCCAGAAAACGGGAGTGCGAGGGTTCGGGTGTAAGTTTTCTCAAGCTAGATCGTCTGGGGTTTCTTTCCAGCAACTTTCATCAGCCTTGAGTTCTCTTCAAGGGAACTTGCTAGTTTGTATAAAGCTTCACATTGATGTGGAAACATCTCTGCAGTCAGACAGATCTGGGTTCAAATTCTGCCCTACCCCTTCAGAGCTGCTTGGCCAGGCAGACCTGCCCTCTCTGAGCCTCCATCTCCACGTTTCTAACATTTGGGTGGCTGGTGCTCAGAGGGGCAAGGCTGAGACTCCGCCTGTCCTGCAGCTCTTTGACTTCGCTGCCCACTGCCTGAGTTCCTGGATGTGCAGGCTGTGAGCAAACGTCTGAAGCTTGGCTTCAGCTTCTCTTTCCCTTGTCACCAGAGAGTCTCAGAGTGAGGTAGAGTGGGCATGGGCAGTCCTAGCATGCATGGCTGCTGGAAGCGTGTGCTGTAAGGTGAACACGTAACTGGACATCTGGCACCCTAGTTGGGATTATTTGCCTCCTTAGGGATCTGTTTCCCATTCTTTTCCTAAAGCAGGAGATGGGGCTGAGTTGTCCTTATCTCCCTCAACTGGCAGACTCTCCTCCTAGCCTCTCCTCCCTGGAGGGGCCTCATGATCCAGGTGCCTGGTTATTATTTCACAGATAAAGGTCCAGTTGGGGGCAACAGGTCATTGAAATGGAACTCCTGTGTGACAGGAGGTGGGGGCTTTGGAAAGTCTAAGCCTGAGGAGGATGGAGTTGCTGGGCTGTGACCCTCTAATGAATCCAGGGAGGCTGTTGGGGCTTCTTTGAAGGATGAGCGAGAGGGTCGCCTAGGGGAGGTTTTTGGCACACAGGAGTGAGGTCCCTGGGGCTCTTAAGCTACTGGGCTTCTGGTGGAGTGAGAGCCTGGAGTGTCCCAGCCTCTGTCTTCCCTGCCTTCTCCCCTGCCCCTTCAGACTCTGATCCACTCCCAGATCTGTCTTCCCCAAATCCATCCCCTTGCTCTTCCCCTGGATCTTCAAATGGCTTGTTCCCTTTCTACATTTAGGTCACCTCGTCAGAGAAACCCTCTTTGAGTCTAAAAATACCTCTTTCTACCCTGGTCACTCTCTAATTTCCTACCTGTTCCCCCCTTTAATAGTCACCATCACTACTGGAACCAAATTGTGTGCTCCTGTGCTTAATTTCTGTCTTCCACCCTGGAATCTGAGCAGGACTTGGTTGGTTAAGTGTGTATGGTGCTTAGAATAGAGCTGAGTGTGGAGTGAGGGCCTGAGCAATATTTCAGGAAGGATGACCGACTGAAGAAAGGACCATCCTCTGCAGCGTGGTCTCCAAATGCTTTTGAGCTGGGCTTTTGCAGAGTCTGAGAGTGGGTTAGGAGAGGGAAACACTCGAGGTTTGTTTGTGCATTTGTTTATTCTCTCGTTCACTCAACAACTCACTGAGAGACTCTTGCTGTGGGTCCTCGGGAACCAGAGAGCAATCATTCCTGGTACGGCAGGAATTCAAGCCAAACCCTGAATTCAAAGAAGAGGGGTGGGGTAGAGGATGTAGGGAGTTGAGAAGGAGCTGTAAGGTTATGGGGCAGGAGGAAGAAGGTGGGTTTTCTTTCCAGGACGAGCCTTCTGAGGATGCCAGAGCTGGATGCAGGCTGTCGGCAAGAGAGCCAGGGTGTGTGAAGAGCCAACGAGCGGGCTGGGCAGGGCAGGCCTCTGCCTTGGTTGGGGCTGGGGAGTCTGGCCAGCCCGGCAGTGCTCCTCCCAGAGGTTGGCCTGTTTGTCCCCAGGTGCAGGACTGCCTGCAGCAGTTCAAGGTGACGGTGGCACAGCTGCAGCAGATCCAAGCCAGCCTCCTGGGTTCCATGGAGCAGGCACTGAGGGGACAGGCCAGCCCTGTCCCTGCGGTCCGGATGCTGCCTACATATGTGGGGTCCACCCCGCATGGCACTGGTGGGTAGCACAGACTGAGATGCGTGGCCAGGCCTGGAAGAGGGTACTGATCTAAGGGAGGGAAATGTTCCTTATCCCTGTTCCCCATCTCTGTGGCCCCTTGACCAGACTTTGCAGCCTTTAGGAATTTGGGGAGTGGGCAGAGGGCTCTGGTCTTGCCAGCTGCATGCCTTTCTGTGACCTGCTTGCCCTCCAGAGCAAGGAGACTTCGTGGTGCTGGAGTTGGGGGCCACAGGGGCCTCACTGCGTGTTTTGTGGGTGACTCTAACTGGCATTGAGGGGCATAGGGTGGAGCCCAGGAGCCAGGAGTTTGTGATCCCCCAAGACGTGATGCTGGGTGCTGGCCAGCAGGTAAGCACTCACTGCCCAGCCTCTGGGGTCTGGGGGTCTGGCTGGGTGGCTGGCGCTCAGATGGGCAAGGCTGAACCCTCGCCTGTCTTACAGCTCTTTGACTTTGCTGCCCGCTGCCTGTCTGAGTTCCTGGATGCTCAGCCTGTGAGCAAACAAGGTCTGCAGCTTGGCTTCAGCTTCTCTTTCCCTTGTCACCAGACAGGCTTGGACAGGGTGAGGTGGAGTGGGCATGGGGACCATGGATGGAGGGTGGCTGTAGCCCCATGAAAGCCGTCAGAGGAGTAACCCAGCTTCTCTGCCTCCAGAGCACCCTCATTTCCTGGACCAAAGGTTTTAGGTGCAGTGGTGTGGAAGGCCAGGATGTGGTCCAGCTGCTGAGAGATGCCATTCAGAGGCAGGGGGTGAGTGGAGGGAGGGGTGACAGGACGGCTGCCCGTGTTGGCCTGGGCCTGGCACACATGTGTTGGGTCTGGGCTTCTGGGAGAGCTGGTTTCCTCTCCTCTTCACATCCTTCATCCAGTTTAACCTCAGGTACATGACGCTACCATTCCCATTGTATAGGTTAAAAAACACTGAGGCTGAGAAAGGTCAAATAAATGCTCAGGACCCTCGGCAAACAGACGTGAACAGACTGACCTTCTCCTCAAGGTTTTCACAGTCTAGAGGGAAGCGTTCTAATAAAAGGTTGTCCGTGTGGAGGAGGTGTGTGCGGACAGCTCTGGGAGCGCTAAGGAGGAAGCGCTGGCTGTTTGATCAGGGACTTGAAGGAGGAGTTTGCCTGGTACTTAGGCTGGGACTGGGGCGGAAGATCTAGTCTCAGAGAAGGCCACACACAGGAGTCTGAGTGCTGGAGAGAGGCTGATCCGTCTGGACTAAGCCCCTGTGGCGAGAAGCCAGTGCTGGGAGGAATGGGCTTAGGGAGCCAGGCAGGATGACAGTGAGGCTGGCAAGGCGCAGCCTTCAAGGAGGCGCTTAGCCTCAGGAAACTCATCCTGGTCCTGGGAGCTGCTGAGGTGGACATCACTGTGACCTGGGGCCTGAGGTGGGGGTTACGGAGAGACAAAGTGCGATTGAAGGAAAAGCTCCTATAAGGTGGGAGCCCAAAGCATCTGTGGCATAAGTGAGTGGGGCATGCAGACATGCGTTTCATGGACTCTGTGTGTCTCCTTCAGAGCCAGGGCCCCAGCCCTGCCCATCCCCCGGGCTCTCTGCTCTGGCCACTCAGGCCAGCCTTGACCTCTGCCCTCTCCGTCATCCAGGCCTACAACATCGACGTGGTTGCCGTGGTGAACGACACTGTGGGCACTCTGATGGGCTGTGAGCTGGGGGCCAGGCCGTGTGAGGTTGGGCTTGTTGTAGGTGAGCCACAGACCATTTGTGATGATGGGTGGAGGGTGCGCTGCCTGTCGGGCAGGCCCTGACAGGGTTGTCCCTGCCAGACACGGGTACCAACGTGTGTTACATGGAGGAGGCGCGGCACGTGGCAGTGCTGGATGAAGACCGGGGCCGCGTCTGTGTCAGCGTCGAGTGGGGCTCCTTCAGCGATGATGGGGCACTGGGGCCAGTGCTGACCACCTTTGACCACACCCTGGACCACGAGTCCCTGAATCCTGGTGCTCAGAGGTGGCCTGGCAGGGGGCCCTGACCTTTGGTTCCAGGCCCTGTCTATGACTGCTCTGCTCCCAACCCCTTCTGCCCCTGTTCTCAGGCCCTTAGGCCCCTCCCTGTCACTCTGAGGGTCTCCAGGGAGCAACCTGGGTGCCCTGGCCAGATACAAAGAAGGAAGGGCACAAAATTCTAGAACCCAGAATTGTCAACCCTTGGCTCTCCCTATTCCTGACTTTGGCCTGCCCTGACAGGCTGGGGGTCGAGGGTTGGAGGTGGCTGAGCAAAGTGCTCTCTGCCTTGTTTTGGGTCCTGCTTCCTCTCCAGGAGGCTTCTGAATGTAACCTACGTCAGAGGGGGCAGTGGTGTCCGGGCATACACCCACCTGTCCTCTGGGAGACCATTTGTTGCTTCTGGAGCCTCTAGTTTGGGGGCTTCCAAGAAAATAATCCTCCTTTGGGAACTCTTGGAGGTAGAGCCAGGTAGACTGAGGGCTTAGAAAAGGCTTCATCTAGCCGCCCTTCCCACCTGCAGGTTTGAGAAGATGATTGGGGGCCTGTACCTGGGTGAGCTGGTGCGGCTGGTGCTGGCTCACTTGACCCGACGTGGGGTCCTCTTCCGTGGCTGCCCCTCCCCTGCCCTGCTGAGCCAAGGCAGCATCCTCCTGGAGCACGTGGCTGAGATGGAGGAGTGAGTTGGGGAGCCAGCGGCTTAGTGGGGTATTCTTGGCTTGGGGGAAGGGGAGGATTCTCTGTCCCCAAGGTAGCCATGGGGCTTTAGTGGGATGGAGAGCTTCTGGGCTGAGCCCCAAACCAGCTCCCTGTCCTCTCCAGCCCCTCTGCTGGGGCAGCCCGTGTCCACACTATCCTGCAGGACTTGGGCCTGAGCCCTGAGGCTTCGGATGTTGAGCTCGTGCAGCGCGTGTGTGCGACTGTGTGCACGCGGGCTGCCCAGCTCTGCGCTGCCGCCCTGGCCGCTGTTCTCTCCCGCCTCCAGCACAGCCGTGAGCAACAAACACTCCAGGTCGCTGTGGCCACTGGAGGCCGAGTGTGTGAGCGGCACCCCAGGTATTGTGGAAACATGGTCCGTATGAGCAGGTGGCATGAACACGTGTGTGATACACACCCAGAGGGCACTCTGGGATCACGTGTGTGAGTCAGTGGACATGAAGGGCACTCAGGGAGAGAGAGGGCCAGGCTGAGCTATGGGAGGCCAGAAGACATTCAAGGAGAGAAAAGATGCTTCCCTTTGTATGTGCAAGGGTGGAGGTCATGGGGACATTGGGGCATATGGTTGGCGCACAGAACAGATTTAGAATTGAAGTGAAGTGATAGGGGAGGCTGGTCATGGTGGTGCATGCCTGTAATTCCAACATTTTGGGGCTAAGGTGGAGGATCATTTGAGCCTCAGAGTTAGAGGTTGCAGTGAGCCATGTTCACACTGTAGCACTCTAGCCTGGGTGACAGAGCGAGACCTGGTATCTAAAAAGATTAAAAAAAAAAAAAGTGATAGGCCGTGGGCTTTAGCAGGCCCCAGGGGTCCCGGGCCCAGCTGCGTGCACCTGTGTGTATCTGGGGGTCCAGGGCCAAGCTGCGTGCACCTGTGTGTATCTGGGGGTCCAGGGCCCAGCTGCGAGCACCTGTGTGTATCTGGGGGTCCAGGGCCCAGCTGCGTGCACCTGTGTGTATCTGGGGGTCCAGGGCCAAGCTGCGTGCACCTGTGTGTATCTGGGGGTCCAGGGCCAAGCCAGGTACACCTGTGTGTATCTGGGGGTCCAGGGCCCAGCTGCGTGCACCTGTGTGTATCTGGGGGTCCCGGGCCAAGCCAGTACACCTGTGTGTATCTGGGGTCCAGGGCCAAGCTGCGTGCACCTGTGTGTATCTGGGGGTCCCGGGCCAAGCCAGGTACACCTGTGTGTATCTGGGAGTCCAGGGCCCAGCTGCGTGCACCTGTGTGTATCTGGGGGTCCAGGGCCAAGCTGCGTGCACCTGTGTGTATCTGGGGGTCCAGGGCCAAGCCAGTGCACCTGTGTGTATCTGGGGGTCCAGGGCCCAGCTGTGTGCACCCATGTGTATCTGGGGGTCCCGGGCCAAGCCAGTACACCTGTGTGTATCTGGGGGTCCAGGGCCAAGCTGCGTGCACCTGTGTGTATCTGGGGGTCCAGGGCCAAGCCAGGTACACCTGTGTGTATCTGGGGGTCCAGGGCCAAGCTGCGTGCACCTGTGTGTATCTGGGGGTCCAGGGCCAAGCTGCATGCACCTGTGTGTATCTGGGGGTCCAGGGCCAAGCCAGTGCACCTGTGTGTATCTGGGGGTCCAGGGCCCAGCTGCGTGCACCTGTGTGTATCTGGGGGTCCAGGGCCCAGCCAGTGCACCTGTGTGTATCTGGGGGTCCAGGGCCCAGCCAGTGCACCTGTGTGTATCTGGGGGTCCAGGGCCAAGCCAGTGCACCTGTGTGTATCTGGGGGTCCCGGGCCAAGCCAGTGCACCTGTGTGTATCTGGGGGTCCAGGGCCCAGCTGCGTGCACCTGTGTGTATCTGGGGGTCCCAGGCCAAGCCAGTGCACCTGTGTGTATCTGTAGGTTTTGCAGCATTCTGCAGGGGACAGTGATGCTCCTGGCCCCGGAGTGCGATGTCTCCTTCATCCCCTCTGCGGATGGGGGTGGCCGGGGAGTAGCGATGGTGACTGCCGTGGCTGCTCGCCTGGCCGCCCACCGGCGCCTGCTGGAAGAGACCCTGGCCCCATTCCGGTTGAACCACGATCAACTGGCAGCAGTTCAGGCACAGATGCGGGAGGCCATGGCCAAGGGGCTCCGAGGGGAGGCCTCCTCCCTCCGCATGCTGCCCACTTACGTCCGGGCCACGCCTGATGGCAGCGGTAAGGACCTGGCCTGAGTAGTATGGGACAGAAATATGGGCTCCTGGGGGTCACAGTGTGTGCTGGGCTGGAGCCACAAGGCCTGTCCTAGCACTGAGGGTCTCTGCTCCACAGAGCGAGGGGATTTCCTGGCTCTGGACCTTGGGGGCACAAACTTCCGTGTCCTCCTGGTACGTGTGACCACATGTGTGCAGATCACCAGTCAGATCTACTCCATCCCTGAGAGTGTGGCCCAGGGCTCTGGGCAGCAGGTACCCACAGCCTGAGCCTTGATGTCAGAGGTGGGGAGGGCTGAGCAGTGCCTACCACTGACCTGTCCTTCCCCACAGCTCTTTGACCACATTGTGGACTGCATCGTGGACTTCCAGCAGAAGCAGGGCCTGAGTGGGCAGAGCCTCCCCCTGGGTTTTACCTTCTCCTTCCCATGTAGGCAGCTTGGCCTGGATCAGGTGAGGGCGGACCAAGAGAAGTGATCGCCAAGGGCATTCTTCATGGAGTGGGCAGGAGGCTGGGAAAAAGGCTGGGTAGGGGGCAGTACTGTTGGGCTGGGCCTGCATACAGCCTCAGTTTCTCCAGACATGGTTTGGCCAGAGTTAGGGCCTGAGGCATTCGGGAGCAGGTCTGGCCTAGATTGGGGCTGATCAGAGGACAGATTGTCCATTTTAGCCGTAGCATTGGTATATGGGCCTCGGGGTCCTGCGGGAACCAGCGTTTGTTCCTGTCTAGCAGGGGCTTGAGGTCGCTTGGGAGTTTTTTGCCCTCTCTCCTCCTTTGTTTGTTTCCTTCTCAGTGCCTGGCTTGGTGTTGGGTGCCTGACTGGGTGGCAGAATGCCAGGCACAGGCCGAGACACACATCCCTACTCAGCACACACTTTAGCTTGTCCTTACACAAGGATGAGGGACTTCTCAATGCACACACCTGAAGCCGCCTCACAGAAACAATACCTCCCAGGCCTCTGGTCCAAACCCCCAGGAATGTCCCTCTCAACATACCCAACTTCTGCTTGAAAGCCTCTTGCCGAAGAGCTCACTGCCCCTGAAGGCAATGGTTGCATTCTTAGACACCAGTGGTCACTGAAAAGCTTCATCCCACCTACTCCAGCCAGCCTCCATCCCTACTCCTGCTCTGACCTCTCTCTGATATGCAACTCTTCTTCTTGGTTCTCCTTTTTGAGATGGAGTCTTGCTCTCTTGCCCAGGCTGGAGTGCAGCGATGTGACCTTGGCTCACTCACTGCAGCCTCCACCTCCCAGGTTCAAGCAATCCTCCTGCCTCAGCCTCCCAAGTAGCTGGGACTACAGGCACATGCCACCATGCCTGGCTAATTTTTGTATTTTTAGTAGAGACAGGGTTTCACCATGTTAGTCAGGCTGGTCTCGAAATCCTGACCTCAGGTGATCCGCCCACCTCAGCTTCCCAAAGTGCTGGGATAACAGGCGTGAGCCACTGTGCCCGGCCTGATATGCAGCTCTTTCTCTGCTCTCTTACGTGGTGGTCCTTTGGATGGTGCAGTGGACCACGTTCTGGCTGCTGGGCTCCTCCGCTCCAGGCTAAACCTGCTCAGTCCTTTCGATTATTCCTTGTAAGGTGTGAGAAGCAGGTGTGATTCAGTGTGCAAATCCAGAGGGGGCAAGAAACATAGTCTTATTACTTTTCTGAAACTGAACTTAATTTTCTGTGTTAGGTCCACATTCTTTTCAGGGGTGAAAACTTAACCAGTGTGGGGATTGCCTTCCCCAGGGGTCCCCTTGGCTCTGCAGCAGCCTTTGCTGTGCAGAATTTGCAGATGTGTGGGGAACTCAGGGAGATGCCCCAGCCCCTGCTCTCTGGGTACTTTCCTCTGCCACTTCGTCTCTTGAGTCTTGACACCTTCCTGGGCATTACCTGGGGAAGGAGGGTAGAGGCCTCCTCTGTTCTCAGATCTCTTCTGAGTAGGGATTTAGCCCAGAGGGGAGGGCACAGGACACCTGTCTCAGGAAGCCATGAACGACCTGGGTCTGACTTCCCCCTTCGCCTCCCCTTCCCCATACTAGGAAGAACGGCCCACACAGGGGCTATTACTCATCGTCTGGTCTCTCTCAAATGGGTTATTTCTCTCATTCTATCACATTCTCTGCTTTCTGTTTTTGAGACAACGAGCCTGGAACAATGAAAACAAAAGGGATAATAGGACATATTATTGGAGGGAAATGTTGATTACTATTTCTTTTTTTTGAGACAGAGTCTCGCACTGTCGCCTGGGGTGGAGTGCAGAGGCATGATCTTGGCTCACTGCAACCTCTGCCTCATGGGTTCAAGCAATTCTTCTGCCTCAGCCTCCCAAGTAGCTGGGATTACAGGCACCCACCACCACGCCTGGCTAATTTTTGTATTTTTAGTAGAGACGGAGTTTCACCATGTTGGCCAGGCTGGTCTTGAATTCCTGACCTCGTGATTCTCCTGCCTCGGCCCCCCAAAGTGCTGGGATCACAGGCGTGAGCCACTGCATCTGGCCATGGGTTACTATTTCTTTTTCTTTTCTTTTTTTTTTTTTTTGAAACGGAGTTTCGCTCTTTGTTACCCAGGCTGGAGTGCAATGGTGCGATCTCGGCTCACCGCAACCTCTGCCTCATGGGTTCAAGCAATTCTCCTGCCTCAGCCTCCCAAGTAGCTGGGATTACAGGCACGCGCCACCATGCCCAGCTAATTTTTTGTATTAGTAGAGACGGGGTTTCACCATGTTGACCAGGATGGTCTCGATCTCTTGACCTCGTGATCCACCCGCCTCGGCCTCCCAAAGTGCTGGGATTACAGGCTTGAGCCACCGCGCCCGGCCGACTGTTTCTAAAATCTTCTGCCCCAAAGATTTCCAGACCTACCCTCTGTGCTTCTCCTCTGAGCAGAGCAGTAATTTTCTTCCAACAGCTGTAGACGAATTCCTGCTCCCCCGCCCCCTCCCTCACAGGACACACACTGAAAAAAGACTCCCTTCCAGGTACAGTCAAGCCTATGCCACTAAGTTCTGTGTCCATTTTCTCACAATACAGGCACTCCACCTCCGCCCCGCCCAGGGGCCTGGGTTCTGACTGCTCCATTCCTCCCCAGTCTGTATTTGGAACACAAGAGTGACTCGCCCATTGACAGGGCTCTATCCCTGAAGCCGAGAATTCTTTCCTCTCGAGTAACTTGGCGTTCTTTCTGAAAGGCGGGATCTGCCATCTGGGCCTCTGAGCCTTCTCTGTCCTCCCCTGTCTCACACACAGCACTCCCTTTACCAGCTCTGTTCATTCCTAACCCAATTACAAAGGGCCATTCCTTCTGGGCAAATGTCTTAAAATGGCCAGACTCTCTGACCGTCTGGGCATTCTGGAACTAATAATGGAAAATGTAGGTTAGATGGTTATTAATAGGTTTTTCACACCAAAAGCCTCCTGGGGAGCAGGGAGCAGGCAGAGGGCAAGGCCTTCAACCATACAGCAAAGTAGGCAAGGAATCGTGCTTGGGGAGGGTGGAAGTCATAGGCTTGTGATGGATGCAGGCTTTGGGGAGGCAGAGTGAGCCTGAAAGGGCCTCCAGCTTCCTACCACTTCCTCTCTGTCCCACCCCAGGGCATCCTCCTGAACTGGACCAAGGGTTTCAACGCATCAGACTGCGAGGGCCAAGATGTCGTGAGTCTGTTGCGGGAAGCCATCACGCGCAGACAGGTAGAAGCCTGTTCTAGGAGTGCTTTGTGGGGTGTGGCAGGCCTTGAGGGGAGCAGAGTCTCCTACTTTGAGGGGGGAGCCCTCTGCAGTAGAGACCTCTTGGTCCAGTTCTGGTTGCTGTGACAACCGTGTTGCCCAGCAACTAGCAGCATCCTTTTGTGTGCAGGCAGTGGAGCTGAATGTGGTTGCTATTGTCAATGACACGGTGGGGACCATGATGTCCTGTGGCTATGAGGACCCCCGTTGCGAGATAGGCCTCATTGTTGGTGAGGAGGGCCCTGCCCTTTCGTGCCCCTACTGCTTGGCAATTTGCTGTCTTCTGTTGATTCCTCTGGTTAGATGTTTCCTTGGCGTTGGGGATGTGGGATTGCTCCTATCTGACCCAATGGGGCTCTGGAACAATCTCTTGGGCTGGCAGTCTGGAGCTTGGGTGTTTAGTCCAGCTCAGTGACTGAGTCATGGTCGTTTAAGCCCTTTGGACCTCAGTTTGCCCATCTAATAAATGAATCTGAGCTTTGGAGTTGTACAGATTTGGGGGAAATACTAGCTTTGTGTGTTTCCACCTGTGTGACCTTGGGCAAGTCATCAGAGCCCCAGTGTCCGCATCTCTAAGATACAGATAAGAACAGCAATGCCTGTCTCAAGGCATCATGAAGATGAGATGGGAGGGGACAAAGTTTAGCATGGCCCCCGGCTCATGGTACACACCTGGTATTTGGAGCTGGGTGGGGGCAGGGTACCAACGAGCAATGAGGGTCCTTCAGACAGTCCAAGATTCTGTCCTTATTAAGCACCTACTCTGTAGCCACAGACACATTAAACAAGAGGAAATCTCTGCCTTCTCAGAACTGACCACTCAGTAAGGGTTAAGCCCAGAACAACACGTGGCAGTCAGAGAGTGACTTGATTTTACATGTGGGCAGCAAGGCCAAGATCAGAAAAGAACGGGTCCCGGATGAGCGGGATTTGAAAAGAAAGCTCCGAAAGAAAGGATTGGGTTCTGTCGGGGAGGAGGGATCCCACAGCTCCTGGGCACTGGTCTCTCAACACGAGCCATGTGGTGGCCTCTCCTGGTGGGGAGCTTTTGAACTCCAGGACCTGGCACTGTTAGGCACTTGGGAGAGGTGTGCCCAGGTTGCTGTGTGCATACACAGCTGGACAGAGGAACTTCAGGTGTGGCCAGCAAGGAGCCTACCTGCCTGGAGCTGAAGCTGTGTCAGGAGAAGGAGACACCCTTATCCAGGGTGTGCCCTCTGCCTGAATGCCTTTTCCTTTCTGTGCTTCTTGGCATCAGTCACTTCCTCTCTGCTTTCCTGACCCTGTTAGCAGAGACTCGCCCCATGGTCTGGGCTCCCATGATGCTCTCCTCGGTGCTTCCACGGGGGGACAGAGGCTCCATCAGAGCTGGCTGTTCATTGCCTGATCTCTGGCCAGACGGTGGGGCTCCTCATCTTTGATTTTTCTCTGTGTCCTCCGCTCCTGGCCTAGCACTTCTTAGCTGGATTAAGGGACTGGCCCGGGAGCTTCGACCTCTCATCTGAAGAGAGATAGGGGTAAGGGGAGGGGGCATCACGTGTCTCCCAGGGGAATGACAAGATGGCTAGGCAATGTAGGAGCACTTGGGGGTGGTATGGTGGCTGCACTGATGGTGACATTGGTGGGAAAGGAAGTGAAGGTCCCCAGAGCTTGGAGCTAGCAGGGTCTGCACGAGGGATGTCGGGAAGGAAGGAGGACCAGGTCTAGGGACAGGCTGTGAGCATGAGGAGATGGAGAGGTAGAGAATGAGCCCGGATTTTCCATCTCGGTATGGGAAGTGCTTAGAGGGTCCTTGTCCGCATCCACAAATGGCTTCTACGTTGTCTGGCCTCTCTGCAGGAACTGGCACCAATGCCTGCTACATGGAGGAGCTCCGGAATGTGGCAGGCGTGCCCGGGGACTCAGGCCACATGTGCATCAACATGGAGTGGGGTGCCTTTGGGGATGATGGCTCTCTGGACACGCTCAGCACCTGCTTTGATGCAAGTGTGGACCAGGCGTCCATCAACCCTGGCAAGCAGAGGTGTGGGCTGGGCCCAGACGGTGGTGGCTGGCTGTGACCAGTGCTGGGGTCAGTGGCCAGTGGGGCCTTCTGCCGTGTGTGCACACACATGTTCACGCAGGTTTGAAAAGATGATCAGCGGCATGTACCTGGGGGAGATCGTCCGCCACATCCTTTTACATTTAACCAGCCTTGGCGTTCTTTTCCGGGGCCAGCAGACCCAGCGCCTTCAGACCAGGGACATCTTCAAGACCAAGTTCCTCTCTGAGATCGAAAGGTGCCTGAGGCCTACGTTGCCTCTCCTACTCCAGGGAGTCTTTCTGTCCGCTGTTGGGGACTGCTGGCCTGGGTGGTGTCGAGGTCCGCTCTGGAGGATGAAGTGGGAAGAGTCATGACCTGCCTCTCTGCTCTCTTCCTTCCTGGCCCCCAGCGACAGCCTGGCCCTGCGGCAGGTCCGAGCCATCCTAGAGGACCTAGGGCTGCCCCTGACCTCAGACGACACCCTGATGGTGCTAGAGGTCTGCCAGGCCGTGTCCCAGCGGGCCGCCCAGCTCTGTGGGGCGGGTGTAGCTGCCGTGGTGGAGAAAATCCGGGAGAACCGGGGCCTGGAAGAGCTAGCGGTGTCCGTGGGGGTGGATGGAACACTGTACAAGCTGCACCCGCAGTGAGTCTGGGTGCGAGGGCTGGGGAGGGAGGTGTGGCCAGGTGGGGCTGGCAGCCTGGGCTCACCTCAGCCCTCCCCTCACAGCTTCTCCAGCCTGGTGGCGGCCACGGTGCGGGAGCTGGCCCCTCGCTGTGCAGTCACGTTCCTGCAGTCAGAGGATGGGTCCGGCAAAGGTGCGGCTTTGGTCACTGCCGTCGCCTGCCGCCTAGCACAGTCGACTCGTGTCTGAGGAAGTCTCCAGGCTGAGGAGGTCTCAGCCCCAGCCTTGCTGGACCCGGGCTGGAATCCGCCTGTCTCCCAGCCAGGCCCAGCCACCCAGACTCCCTGGACATCCCACGTGTGACCCCTCTGTGGCCATTTGGCCTTGCTCCCTGGCTTTCCCCGAAAGAAGTAGCACTCAGGTTAGCAATATATATATATAATTTATTTACATTCACGTCCGATAAAATCCCTATGCGCCCCGGCGGCTGGGCAAGGCTGTGTACATAAGGCCAAGTGTAAGTGCGTGAATGCACTTAAGACAAAGTCAGGACACGAGCTTCGCACGACAGGCCCCGCGTGGGGCACCAGCCAGCCCTAGGGACGGGCACACCACGCCACACACACTCGCCATTGTACAGCCCGGGACTCCCATTGCATATTCACAGGCCCCGCCGGGCAGGGCACCTCGAGGCTGGGGGAGGGGCAGGGGCAGGGAGGAGCCGTGGGGTGTCCCTGGGTGGGTGGAGAGGGCAGCACGTGAGAGGCAAATGTGCACCGACACCGGGCGTGAGATGTGAGCAGCCTCAGGTGTACAGCATGAGATGTGTGTGTGGTGGGGGGGATGTCTGCATGACCCAGGAGGGGGATGCCTGTGAGATGAGCACACGAGGCATGCGTGGCACGTGCCCGTGTGGTGGTCGTGTGCCTGAATCCAGGGGCTACCCCCTGTCCAGCTGTGGCCCTTGGTCCTGGAGGCTTGGAGCCGGGCCCCTCAGACGTGCCCCTGCCCAGCAGGCACAGAAATGTTTGCATAAGGTCCGGCTCAGGCAGGAGCTCCGGGGCCCTGGCTCAGGCCCAGTGTGTGCGTGCATGGCTGTGTGTATGCGGGGCCCCTGGAGAGGGACGGGAGGAGAGGTAGCATCACACGCACACACACACACAGATGGGCTGGGCCCGGCCCAGGCTCTAGGCACTGCCCACCCTGGGCCCGGAGGCCGAACGTGAGCAGGTGGCAGTGCCAGCCTGGCCAGGCAGGCCATGGAGAGGTGGGAGTTCAGGCAGGGTCTGAAGGACCAGCGTTAAGGGACAACTTTGGCCGGGAGGGGGCCTGTCCAAGCAGCTCTCCCTGGTGTGGGGAAGGGCCCCTGTCCGGCTTCTGCCTGTCCCCGGTGGGTGCCAAAGCTGGTGAGAGTGTAGGCGTTGGACCTGGCCGGCCTCAGCACTCGGCCTCCGACACTGTGAAGAGGCCAGCGTCTGGCTGGCCCAGTCCAGCCACTGCTGCAGCCAGCTGGCTGAGGTTGCCGTTGGGGAAGTGCCGCGCCTCCCACAGGTTGAGGATCATGGCTGTGGGGCTGGGCTTGGAGGCAAAGAAGCTGAGATGGCTGCGGAGAGGAGGGGGGCCGTCAGCAGCCTGGCCTGGCCCCAGCCGATACCTCCTGCCCCCCAGGCCCACCCCAGGGCAGGGCCTCCCTCAAGTCAAACACACTGACTGCCCCGCCCACTAGTAGATATGGCACATCCCCCGCAGCGCCTCCTGTCCACCCCAGCCCCAACCTGGGCAGCACTGTCGGTGGCCTGTGCAGGCCCTCTCTGTCCCCCTCCCGCCCACCTGTCCAGGTGGAGTTTCTGGGCCAGAGTCCGCCAGTCGGCACCCCGGCTACAGGGTGGGTCCAGGCTGGAAATGATCTTCTGCCGAATGAGGAAGGGGATCTTGAAGGCACTGGGGCCCACCAGGGCTGGGACCCCCCCTTCACTCTCCAGAGCCAGCAGCTCAGCAAACCTCGTGTCCTGGGGGTGGGAGGGACAGAGGTACCTGTTAGAACTTTCCCCAAGTCTGGGGCCACTGCCACCTCCTGCTGTGGAGCTCCCAAGCCCCCCAGAGCATGGGGGCAGCATGAGCACTGGCACTACATGGGCACCTCTCATGTGCCAAGGCTCTGCTTACTGGGGCTCAGAGGTGTGGTGACCTGCTCAAAGCCACACAGTCAGTGAGCAGAAGAGCTCTCTGTGGCCCCCTCCCTCTCCGCCCTCTCCCCTCCACGTCACTCTCCTCAGCCTCTGCTGACACTCACGCACAGCTCTCCTCCCAGCCTGCATCCTCCCTGCCTGCATCCTCCCAGCCTGCATCCTCCCAGCCTGCATCCTCCCAGCCTGCATCCTCCCAGCCTGCATCCTCCCTGCCTGCATCCTCCCAGCCTGCATCCTCCCTGCCTGCATCCTCCCTGCCTGCATCCTCCCAGCCTGCATCCTCCCAGCCTGCATCCTCCCTGCCTGCATCCTCCCAGCCTGCATCCTCCCTGCCTGCATCCTCCCAGCCTGCATCCTCCCAGCCTGCATCCTCCCTGCCTGCATCCTCCCAGCCTGCATCCTCCCTGCCTGCATCCTCCCAGCCTGCATCCTCCCTGCCTGCATCCTCCCAGCCTGCATCCTCCCTGCCTGCATCCTCCCTGCCTGCATCCTCCCAGCCTGCATCCTCCCTGCCTGCATCCTCCCAGCCTGCATCCTCCCAGCCTGCATCCTCCCTGCCTGCATCCTCCCTGCCCAGCTCCCGCTGCCAGAAATGCTCTTCCCCTTAATGCCGCAGCCAAACTGGCTCATTCTTTGGGGCCCAGGACAAAGCACCTCTTCAGGGAAGACCTCCAGGGTTTCCACTCCTGCTGCTCCCATGTCCCCTTCACTCCCCTCCCCAAGTCCCATTTGCACTTGTGCCTCCCTCCCTCTGAGACTGGGAGGAAGTTGCCAAGGGGTTTCTAGGAGGAGTGGGGCTTGGGGACAGGTGGAGGAGAATGAGGGGCAGGGTGGGCAGGGCGGGAGTGTTTTGGGGCTGGTGGGGAGTTGGTAGTGGGAGCACATCACGGCAGTGCTGCAGCCCCTCCCGTCCACCTTGGTGATGTTGAAGTTGATGTTGAAGCTCTGCCCGTCGCCCTCCACCTGCCACACCCACAGCTTGCAGGCCAGGTCGCTAGTGCTGGGGCTGACACGCTCCAGGGTGAAGGTGCAGTGCAGGTACTGCTGCGTGCCGTTCCAGATGTGATAAAAGGGGATCTCCTGATGGGGGTGCAGAGGAGGTGTCAGGTGAGCCCAAACTCCAGGCCCCTTGTGCTCTGGCCATGGCTCTGGCCCTCACCTGGTAGCTGACGAGAAGCTTGCTCTTCCACAGGGAGCTGGGCACATCGTGGATGGACAGGCGCAGGTTGTGGTAACTGTCCTTGAAGTGCAGGACCCGAGGCTCCTGGATCAGCTGTCCCCCCAGCTGCTTCTCCAGCTGCACCACCTCCTGCAGTGACCCAGGTGGTCAGCTCAGGCCCCTCCCCTCCCCACTGTCCCCAGGCAGTCAGGCCACAGGGCCAGGCACAGCTAGGCCTCCCAGGGGCAGGGGCGAGGCATGGGCAATACCTTGAGTGCGTCATGGGTGTCATGCAGGCAGTAGACCCGGATGTTGTACTCGAGGGAGGTGCAGGCCACTGGCGCAAACAGAAGCAGCTTGAGGCGCTTGGCGGCAGCCACGCTGAGGGCCTCTCCCACAAGGGCAAAGCGGCCCAGCTGCTCAGTGAAGACGTAGCACGCGCTGGCCTCCAGCTGGCAGTAGTAGAGGTGGGAGGGTGCCTCCTCGCCCAGGTGCAGCACATCCTGCGGGCAGGGGTCAGCGGGTCAGTTCTGCCCAGCCTCAGAGCCCTGGGGCCAGCCGTGGCTGCAAGAAGTGGCCGGAGACTGGGCAGAGGTGAGGGTGCGGCTCAGGGCCACCCAGCGGCAGAGGGCCAGGCTGAGCATGCAGTTAGCCCACATTCCCTTCTGGAGCATGGGTAGGTTACCCGCTCACCTCCCAGCTGCCCTCGCATGACTGCTTTTTGAGGCGCAGGCTCCAGCTGTCGGGGCTGGGCTCCCCACAGTGGTCCATAGCCAGGATGACCGGCCGGGTGAGCAGGACGCCGGGGGGTCCGCAGCTAACGATGGGACTCAGCAGGGTCTGACAGCCAGCTAGGGGCAACCTCAAGTGGGGAAATACAGGTGGGGAGGGAAAGGTGTCAGTGACCCACACCAGGCCAAGGGCAGGGCAGAGCATCCCAGGGGCCAGGGGCTTGGGCAGCAGAGCCAGATGGGGCTTAGGCACAGCTCTTCCCCCCAACAACCCCACTTCAGGCCAGGCACAACAGTGGGTGGGCAGGGGCCTTTCTGGGGACTGAAGGCAGCAGGCAGGTCCCTCCCACCCCCAGCCACAGGGCCCGCGGCCACACCTCACGTCTTCCGGCTTGTGCAGCGTGAGGTAGATCTCGTAGATCTTCCCTCGGGGTATGGCGTCTGGGGGGATGAGGAGGCTTATTCCTGGAACAGCAGGAAGAGGGCCAGGGCTCACCCACTGCCAAAGTACCCAACACCCCACCACACAGCCCCTCCAGGAGCCTCCCTGTGAGGACTGACTGGTGCCAGCCTGGCCTGGGGACAGAGGGGCCTCAAGACTGCCATGCTGACCAGCCACCCCCACAGGCATGAAACTGAGTCAGGGGCACCCCATGAGCAACTGAGGGAACCCGGGTGGGGAAAGCACGGCTCACTAGCTCAGGCACAGAAAACTCGGGGACGGAAGGTATGTTGTACCCACCTCCCTTGTCACCTGAAAGGCACTGGGTGGGACCAGGATATTCCTTGCTTAAAACCTTCCCCACCTCCGGGGTAAAGTCCAGCTCCCTGGCCTGGCATTTAAGGCCCTTTGCCTCTGGTCCCCACCGCGTCTCTAGCCCAGGCAGTGCGACTTGGTGTTCTGGAACCACCGCCTGAGCCCCCACTGCCCCCCGTCCTCCTCTAGCTCCCCTCTCCACTGCCCCTGCTACTCTCTGCCACGCCATGGTCCTGGCAGGTGGGGTGGATCTTGAAAAACCTATCTCCTGGGCTGCACACCCTCCCAGCTGACTCGCCTCTGCTTCAGCATCTTGGAGGAGCAGTATCAGTGTTTGCGGACAGGCGAGGGGTTCAACGGGAGGCGGTGGGGCAGGATCTCGCAAAGACGGGGGCCAGAGAGTCACTCCAGAGGTGATAAGCAGGGACTGCCCCAGGCAGGGAGCCCTTACATCAGGAGGGGCTCCTGGCTCAGGACAGCGGGAGGGAGAGGAATCCCATGACTTTACCCCACCAAGTCCTGCAAATGCACACTCCCCCATGGGCAGCTCAGAGTGGGACTGGGCTGGATATCACTGTTTCACGGGAGATCACAGCCACTGCTCCCTTCACTGCCCCCAACTGCCCCTCAGTACTGGCTGTGGTGTTGGTGACAATCCCAGACATCCTCGCAGGAATACTCTCCATGGGGAAGGTACACACACTTGCATACTCATTCATCAAATCCTAACGCTGGGTACTCAGGACGGTGAAGGAAAACGACAGACCCCTCTCTCATGAAGCTCTCAGCCCAGCAGGGAGAAGGACAAGTCAACCACAGCACTGGATGCGGGAGAAGCAGCAGCCCGCCCACCCTGCCTGGGGAGCAACGGGCAAGGGGCGAGGGGCCGCACTGTTTGCCTGCGTCTCTGTAAGAGCTGACAGATGCCGTCTCACCTTGTCATCCTAACAGCCCCACGAGGGGTTTGTTATCATCTGTGTGGACGTGAGGCACAGACGGCAAGAGCTGTCAGGCCAGGACCCAGAAGAGAAGTAGCGGCTGAGCTGGTGGGAGGGGCAGGGGGTCAGTGCATGCAAAGGGCAGCACCGTGCGTCCGGGAGGCTGAAAGTCCGTGGAGGCTGCCGTGTGTGGAAGGATGTGTGTGAGGAAGAGGCCGAAGCAGCTGGCCTGCAGGGGACAGGACTTCTCTGCCGTGTCATGGGGGCTTGGCAGGGGGCAGAGGGGAGCCTAGATGGGGTTCGAGCACGAGAGGGTCATGATCAACTCTGGCTTCATTTGGTGAAGGTTTAGAGTGAGGAAGCAGGTAAGGGGTTCGGTGGCCCGTGTCAGGAGGGGAGGACGAGAGCAGGAGGAGGCAGGAGCTGTTGAGGAGGGACCGACGAGGGACTGAAGCTGGTGGGGGGCGGGTGAGGAAGAGCAGGGGTCAAGGTGACCCCAGGTTTTTGGCTTGAGCAACTAGAAGATCTGTGAACTGGGGAAAGCCAGGAGCGGAGAGGCTCTGGGGGAGGGTGGGAGACGGGTTCTGTTTTAGGCACCAGGAGTCTGAGGTGCCGTGAGACATCCAGATGGAGCTGCCCAGGAGGCAGCTGGGTGGACCGTTCTGTCGCCCGGGAGAACTGCGGGCTGGGGATGGAGGAGTGGGAGTTATCTGCACAGACGTGGCGATTAAAGCCATGGAGTGGGCGAGGCCACTTGGGGAGAAGGGCGCCGGGAGGGAGCTCAGGCACACCTACATTTAGAGAACAGGCAGCTGGAGCGGGACAAGCAAACCGGGAGCACATGGGGTCATCTAAGCTGAGGGACTTGAGAGTTTCAGGTGGGAGCGGCCAGCTATACCAGAGGCTGCAGCCACTTCCTGCAAGGCAGCCATGGAAAGGGTTCGTCAGAGAAGTTTCTGTTCGGGGGTGCGGGGAAGCCAGGATGCAGTGGGGACTCCAAGATGCCCTCTGCCCAGGCCTGTCTGATCTGTTTCCCCCTGGTTGTCTCCCTGCTCAGCTGCAAGTTCCTTGTGGCCGGGGCTTGTCCCACCTCTGGGCCCCAGGCCCCCATGGAGACCGGCTCAAGCAGGCTGGCTGGCTGTGTAAGTGAAGGGACAGTTCTCTTGTGGCCATAGGCAACAGGAGGAAGACAGCTCTGGCTTTGGCCCCGGTGCCAGCCGAGACTGGGTTCTCCCCAAAACTCCACCCGCTTTCGTTGCTGATCTGTCACAGGATCCTGAAGGGCACAGGAGGAACATCTAGCTGTCCTGTCCTCCTCCAGGAGGGAAGTGGAGCTCTCGGGGCACCCTGGGGTGCTTCCTACCTGTGTTAGGGATCATCAGCCGGCCCCCGAGGAAGTTGAAGGTCCCATAGGTCATGTTGCTGGTGCCTCGGGGTAGGGAGCGGAAGTAGGTCTGGGTGGAGAGGCGGGAGACGAACTCCTCGGCCTCAGAGGTGGGAGAGCTGTGGTGCAGTGTGTGGCGGCCACCACCCAGGGGGCTGAGCAGGTGCCCATTGGTGAGCTGGAACTTGGGGCTGGGACCATCCTGCCGGGGACACAGACTGCCCTGGTAGGTGGTGGTGGTGGTGCTGAGGTCCGGCTGGATGGTGAGCAGATGGGGGTTGTCTGCAGGATAAAGACAGACTCAGGCAGTGGTCCTGAGGGCATCCCTGTCACAGGAGCCCTTGGCGTGGGAGCTGGGGCAGGGGACTTCTCACCTGCTTTGCTGGGCTTGATGCTGACGGGCTGGAAGCCTGAGGTGAGAATGGACGAGTCAGCCACGTCCGAGTCCAGCCCCTCCTTCTTCCGGCAATAAACGAGGATGAGGACGAGCAGCAGCAGGACGAGGCAGACGGCCACGGCGATGAGGCCCACATAGAGGGCCACATCCTCAGGGCCGGAAGCAGCTGCGGGAGACAGCGCGGCCTTGGTGGGGGCAGGGGTGTAGGAGGCTGGGGAGGAGAGGTCAGCAGTCTGCACCCCAGGAGGATGAGGTCTTTGCCCCGAGGCATCTGCACTAGCTAGGCAGAGGATGCCTGAGACAGGGAGCACGGAGTCTCTGCGTGTGCATCCCAGCTCTGTATTTGCCATTTCTGGGCTATGTGACTCTGAGCAAATCACATCCCTCAGGGGCTTGAGATCCCAGCTGAATCTGCTGCCCGGAGGATGGAGGAGGGGAAGAGCTACTTTCCCAGGGCAGGTGATCTGGTGCCTGGCGGCTAGGCTGAACCTGCTGCCTGCTCTTCTGGGATAAGGGCAGTTTGGGCTGGGGGTGAACTCCTGGGCTCCCCAGAGCAGGGGGTCTGCCTCCTGCATGGTTCCAGGTCAGTGCCTAGACCAGGAGCAGGGCTTGGGGGCCCTTCTCTCTGTCTGCCTCCCCACGGCCTGGGGCAGGTCTGGGGAGGGGGTGATTGACTGCTTGGAGGAAGCTATATTGATTTTAGAAGGGTTTTGCATAAATGGAAGAAATGTCCATCAGAAAGGAATTGACACAGATAATTAGGTTTTTAATTGAAAGAATGGGGGAGGGTATGTTCTAGAGGAAAAAAATCCAACAGAGATCCTTAATTGTTAGTTATGGCCTTGTAATTAACAGCCCTCAAGCCCGGCGTCCCCACAGGACCTGTGTGTGAGCTTGGGGGACGAGGCGGATGCGAAGCTGTGGTGTTTGGGTGAGTGTGGCAGATGGGTGTGCATGAGTCAAGGTTCAAATCTGTGCATGTCTCAGGAGGCATTTGAGGTGTGGGGCGTGCCTGGGCCCGTGTGCAGGTATACTAGGGATGAGGGGATCCCAGACGGTCCTGAGCCTGGAGAGGCTGCAGCCTTTGGCAGAATAGCTCCCTCATCCCCGACCTTACCAGAAACAGAAGAGGACCCCAGGGCAGAGAGGACTCACTGTGTACGCAGAGGTCGCTGGTACAGTTGCGGCTGTCCAGGTCAGCGCCCTGGCACTCCTCGCCTCCGTTGCGGGGCGCTGGGTCAGAGCACTCACGGCTCCGCCAGTGGGTGCAGTCCAGCCCACAAGCCGACCACTTGCTCCACGGGCTCCAGCTGCCGTCCACTAGACGAGAGACAGACAGGCAGAGAGGAGATGGTGTGGTCAGCCTGGGAGCCCACCCAGGCAGTCTGCCAGTGTGGCCCTTCTGGGCATCCAGACCAGGCAGGGCAAGGCAGCCTGGATATGGGTGCAAAGCCAGGGCCAGGCCCGTGACGCACGCCCCCTAGTGTCCAGCTCACCTTGATGACGCATGCTAATGACAGGGAGGCGCAGATGACGCCAGGGGCTGCTTGGCTCTCTCCACACCAGGGAGGCCATCCTGGTCCTGGGGCAGCGAGGGCTCTCGTCATAGACTGAGCCTTCTGAATCCAGGCACAGGTGGACTCTGCAGCCCCAGGCTGAGCCCTACCCTGTCCTCAAACTGTACCTCACACCCTGTGACTTACATCCTATGTTGAGCCCTGAGCCTGGATACCGATCGAGCCCTGACTCCAACCAGACACTGCACCCCGATCCCCGCCTCAGACTGAGCCTGGCCCTGCATGGCGGGCGGGTGGGATGGAGCCATGGGGGGGCAGGCTGGTGGGCGTGATGGAGCCGGGGCACGGAGATGGCGTGGTGAGGAACGATGCGGGAGGCAGCGGCCGCTGGTACCTGGGCACAGGGTGGCGCAGGCTGTTTTCTGGACATTCTGTCCCTCACAGAAAGCGCCCCCGTTGAGAGGCGCCGGGTTGGTGCAGCTCCGGCTCCGTTTCTGCCAGCCGCGCCCACAGCTGGCACTGCAGACGGACCACTCGGTCCACGTCGACCACCCACCGTTCACTGGCCGGACAGAGAAGGACTGGGGTCAGGGAGCGGGGGCGTCCTCGGATACACTGGCCCAGGGGACAGGGTGTGAGGGCAGAGGGGCTGTGAGTTGGACATGGGTGGGCTGTGGCTGAGCTGAGAGAGGAGGCCTGGGGGAGCCCATGTGCGTGCTGCTGGTCCCTGGGCCCTGCAGCCCTCGCTTCAGACTTCCCTTCTCCCAGTGGGCACTTGGAGCAGCCAGGCTGAACCGTGGCTCACATGCTCCTGCAGCCCAGAACCCAGCCTCTCCGGGGGTGACTCCCGAGCCCTCCCTCTGCCTGATCCTGGGGGTGCCCGGACTGCGTGGCTTCTGATTCCCACCCTGGAGACTCAGGAGCAGGGATGGCCTGCCACCTTTCCTAGATTCCCATCCTGTCCCTCATCTCCGTCTGCACAATGCCCGCTGCCCACAGAGGACCTCCAACCGGTCCCACTCCTTTGCCCAGACATGCCCCTGGGCTCCCCAGCAGCCACAGCGAGCCCTTTGCTTAGCCCTCCTGGTCAGGCTGCTATCTGGTCTGCCTGGCCTTGGCCTCCTGGCCTCTCTTCACCCCACCAGCCACACATCACTGCCCAGGGGCACCTCCGTGCCTCTCCCTGTGACCGGGGAGCCCCGGGGCCCACCGTAGACGATGACAGCAGCGGAGGCGCTTCGGCGACGTGCCACGATGTTCTTGGCCACGCAGGTGTAGTTGGCTGTGTCAGCAAGGCGGGCCTGTCGCACCACCAGGCTGTGCTCCCGCGTGATGTATACATTGGGGTCCAAGGATGGGTCCACCAGGTCCTCATTCCGGAGCCACTCCACCTGGGGGAGGGAGCCCTGCCATGTACTTCCAGCCTATGCCGGCCCTGCCCAGAGTGGCTGCTGCCAGAGTGACCAGGCAGGACCCATGGTCTAGAAGTGGGCACTAGAAGACCCCTCACCTCGGCTGGAGGGATACCCTCTGGTGGGCGGCAGGGCAGCACAATGCCCTGCTCCAGGGACACCTCCTTGGCCAGCGGCTCCTGCTCGAAGTTCTTGCGCAAATCTGGAAGAGGAATTGAGAGTGTCCTCCTGCCCGAGGGCCTCACACAGGCTCAGCCTGGCTGGCTGTGTCCCTTGTCCTGCAGGGGCCATGATGCATCGCAGAGGAAGTGCCAGGTGCCCGGGGAACATGGGGTGACTGGGCTGTGTCCACAGTCACTTTCTCCACTCATCCAGGCAGGACTGTGAGGTTTTCTGACCGGACCCCTCTTCCAGAAAGCCTGCTGTCCCCTCTCCTGGTGACACCCTCCAGCCATGCGCCCTCCCCCAGGGCCCAGCCCTAGACTCACAGGCTATGCGGATGTAGGCCTTCTGACTCTTGGTGGTGCCCGAGGAGCTCCACGCCACACACTGGCACCAGTATTCCTCCAGACCGAACACCTTCTCCACCTGCTGCCTTGAGACGTTAATTCGGACCTCCATGGTGGGCAGCCCTGGGGGTGGGAGGGCAGGTAGTCAGCGCCCCAGGGCCACCCCAAGCCTCCACATGTGGGTCCCTGTGCCACCCTCAGCCACTCTCTCTGCCCGGCAAGGGAGTGGACTTTGAAGGCAACCCCCAGCCTGGAGGAAACTCTGGGGGGCGCGAGGGCCGCTGGATTTCTAACTCCTAAAGGCCAGGAGCAAGCTGGGTAGACCTCCCATTCATTATACTTCGTTACCTGAGGCCTGACTCCCTGGAGTCACTTACAGAAGTGTCCCCAAAGGGGAGCTTTGGGCCAGAGGGTCTGGCCTCCAAAGACTCCAGGCAGAAGGGCTGGGGCAGACAGGCTGAGCTCTGTGCCTCTGGGTGTAAGAGGTGAGGAAGGATCTGGCCGCCTCCCTCAGGGGCTAGCAGATAGATCCTGACATGTGATACTGTAATAACAGTCATTAACAGTATAATTGCAGTGATGATATAGTTTGATGCTGGAGCCTGGGACTTAGGGTTTCCCCACATGCTGGGATGGGAATGTCGTCTCCATCCACTCCCTTGGACAGAGGCACAGAGGGAAGTGACTTGGCGTGGGGACCCGGGGCTCATCTGAAGGGTGAGCTGGGGTGCCTATTCGCTAGGGAGAGACTTTGGAAGAGGGTGAGAGGGCAGCCAGCAGAGGGGGAGCTGGGGGTCCAGAACCTGCTCTGCCTAACTAGGGTGCACTGGGGGGACTCCTCTCCAGGCTGGACTCAGCCCCCCACCCCGCCTGCCTTCTGCCACACCTGGACCTAAGGCAGGCGGGACCCTCTGGCAACTCAGGATCGGGGGCAGCAACCCTCCTCCTGCCCTGTCTGCAGCCAAAAGCAGCTCCCCAGCAGTAAGAAAAAACTGTTTCTTTCCAATTTCTCCTCCTCCTGACCCCAATTTCCCTCGGGTCATTGGCTTATCAGAAAGGGAGAGAGAGGCCGGCAGCCAATGTGTTTCCATTGTTAACAGCGAAATTCAATTAGGGCTGCATTGCGGGAAGAGGGGCCGCCCGGCTGAGCCGGCGGCTGGGAGGCTGTTTCCCTCTTAATTTCTCTAACGTGTCTTTCTCTGACCGCTTCCCAGACCCCTTCTCATAAGGCTCTGGGTTCTCACACTGGGTGTCCAGATTTTTCTATCACTTGTTCCTGTCCCCACCAGCTCGCACAGGAGATGGCCAGGCTGTCACTTCTGGTGCGATCATGGTAGCTGGGCCGCCTCCCTCAGTTCTGGGCACCGCCTGCCGGGTTCTCTAACACTCTCAGGGGGTGAGGTGGGCAGGCTGAGAACCAGGGTGTGGCTCACAGGGTCCTCGTATAGAAGAGTGCCCTTGGGCAGCAGCTGTCTCTCAAGATGACTTAGGGCATCTGATAAGGAGATTTAGGGATGGATCCTCCACCCTCTTCCTCCTCTCTGCCTCAGGGGTTAGGGGTGGGAGACCTCCAGAACATTCTGAACTGGGTACTTTTTCTCCCCTGGGTGGACAGGTCTGTTAATGTTTCCTCCAACCCCTGTGGTGCTGCAGGGAGGCTGGCCCTCCTGCAGAAGCCTCACGGGTGGCCCAGGCGGCTCAGCTGGGGAGAACTGTACTGCATCGAAGCCCCACCGGTGGCCCAGGCGGCTCAGCTGGGGAGAACTGTACTGCATCGAAGCCCTCCCTTGCCTCCGCTGTCTTCCCCACCTTCTATCCTGCCACCTCCTCCCCTCCCTCTTGCTTGCCTGAGTGAGGGCCAAGGTATCCTCGGTGTGCCAGCTCCAGGCAGTGCCTTGGTGAGGGGTGCCCTTCAGCCTCACAAGCTCCCGGAGGGCAGTGCCTGAGGCAGGGGCTGCAGACCCGGCCCTACCCATCTTTGACCCGTGCCTGTGCGCTCCCCTCCTGCGTCTCACCAGACAGCCTGGTTCCTGGGAGCAGTGTCTGGGTACAGCTGTGTCTGCACCTGCCTGGTAAGTGTGAGCAGGTGCCAGCCTCGGGAGGGACCCCGGGCCAGTGGGCCTGGGTGGGTGTGTATGTGAACCTGGGCTGCCCAGGGTTTCTGGCTGGGGCTCTGAGGCCACGCTGGCACGTCAGTTCTCATCTTCTCAGTAATCTGCTTCTAAGCAATCTCATAACCAATCAGTTTGCTTAACACAAAATAAATTATTATACTCCCAGACCGGACTCCTATGCTTGGTTTTGCAAATCACAGGCTTTCCTAATGTCAGCACTTCAGGCCTCGGTCCCTGCCCCCTGGCCTTCTGGATGAGGAATGAGGGCAAATGAGGGGGAAGTTCGTGCTCTCCTGGGTGTCCTCCCGGCCACCCCCAGCCGCATACATGAATGAGTGGGCTGCAGATCTGGGTGGACCTCCGACCCCTGCCATACCTGTCTGACCACAGAATGTTTCTGGTTTGGGGTCTTTGGACTGTGTCGCCGTGTGGCGCCACCATCGTGGTATCTGTCTGTGGGTAAGGAAAGTCCTTCTCTTCACCTTAAAGCACTCGAGGGCTTTGGGCTGAGAAATCGATGAGATCAATGAACGTTCAGATGTTCCGGCCATGGGGGGCTGAGGTTGGACACTCAGGGCAGAAGAGGACCCTGGCGGTTATGGGTGGGACATGTCCAGGCTCTGCTTCTCTGCCCGGCAGGAACAGAACAGGGCCACAGGAGCCTGCTGGGGAGTGTGGGTTGGGGGCTCCTGGTGTGGGTGCTGGCCCGGGCCTATGACTGCTCATTTAGGCAAGGGCCTAGGTTCCTGCCAAACCAAGGACCCGAGCCCTCATGATGGCAGGGGCGTTTCAGACAGAGGGATGTGCCAGGGAGCGCAGAATGGGGAACTGGGAGCAGCAGCGGGCACTGGACTGGAGCCCCCAGGCTGCATCAGAATAGCTCTCTGGCTGTGCCTTCCCTGGGGGACCTGCCACAGGAGTGGGAGAACTTATGCTGAGAGGGACGCTGGGCCCCGGTGTGGGGTGGGGAGAAAGGAAAGGCCCCGTGCTGGGTCCTGACTGGGCATGTGAGATCTCATGGCTTCCCCCAACCAATCTGCAAGGGGCGGGGTCTCCTCATCCCCATTTTACAGATGAGGAAGCTGAGCCCACGGAGGGGAGGGACTTGCCTTCGGTTCTCCTGCAGACCCTCCCACCAAGACAAGGTGGGCCCTACTGCTGGGCAGGGAGGCCTCTGGAACCTCCGCTGGGCCGGGAGAAGCTCTGGTCCTGGGAGAGCCTCTGGTCCTGGGAGGTGCTGGTGTCCAGAGTTCTGTTGGGCTACATTGGCTGGTAACCCTCTCCATCTCCCTTCTGAGGGTAGGAGGCAGAGCTGGGTCACCTGCCCTGACAGTGGAGCTCCTAGTCCCTAGCCCGAGGCCTGGCACACAGCAGGTGCTCAGCGAACACTTGAGGACCGAAGGTGAAAAGCTGCAGTCAGGCCAGGGCACCGAGATGACACTTAGGGAAGAGGCAGCCCCCGCCGACCCTCACAGGGAGGGTGGGGTGTGACTGCTGCAGACACAGAGGCCTGGTTGGAGCTGCAGTGGGGCTCTGGACGAGTAGGAGCCAAGACCTCAGTTGAAACTGTAAAATGACAAGCTGGTTCTGGGGCTAAATGGAGCTGCCTAAATCCAGGGCTCTTCAGCTCACATCAGATCACTGCCAGAGCTTCTAAACTGTCCTCCCTGGCGGGGCCTCACCCTCCTCCAGCCTCCCTGTGCCCAGCACAGACTTCCTACGGTGCAAGTCCCACCACAGCCGCTCTGGTGTCTCAGCCTCCAGGGGCCCCTTAGCAGTCTCCTGGCCACCCCTGCCTGCCCCAGCTCTTGCCCTCGCCCCATACCCGAGCTACCCAAGGCTGTTCTGTGCCTCCACACCTGCCGTTCCGCGGGCCTGGGAGATGCTCTTTCCAGGCGGTTTTGAGACCTGAGCTTGGATGTTCCTCCTCCTGTGGGAATCCTTCCTGGGCCACCTCTCTAGGCCCAAGGTCCTCGGCCTGCCTTTGGCATCAGTGTGAGTCCTGGGTGACACCTGCGTGTCCCAGCTGCGCTGTGGTCTGAGCCTCATGGCAGCGGCCTGTGTGTCCCACTCGGGCTGTACCCCATCAGGGTGTGTGTGCTGTGTGTCCCACTCGGGCTGTACCCCAGGAGGGTGTGTGTGCTGTGTGTCCCACTCGGGCTGTGCCCCAGCAGGGTGTGTGTGCTGTGTGTCTCACTCGGGCTGTACCCCAGCAGGGTGTGTGTGCTGTGTGTCTCAGGATGGCTGTACCCCAGCAGGGTGTGTGCTGTGTGTCCCACTCGGGCTGTACCCCAGCAGGGTGTGTGTGCTGTGTGTCCCACTCGGGCTGTGCCCCAGCAGGGTGTGTGTGCTGTGTGTCCCACTCGGGCTGTGCCCCAGCAGGGTGTGTGTGCTGTGTGTCTCACTCGGGCTGTACCCCAGCAGGGTGTGTGTGCTGTGTGTCTCAGGATGGCTGTACCCCAGCAGGGTGTGTGTGCTGTGTGTCCCACTCGGGCTGTACCCCAGCAGGGTGTGTGTGCTGTGTGTCCCACTCGGGCTGTGCCCCAGCAGGGTGTGTGTGCTGTGTGTCCCACTCGGGCTGGGCCCCAGCAGGGTGTGTGCTGTGTGTCCCACTCGGGCTGTACCCCAGCAGGGTGTGTGTGCTGTGTGTCTCAGGATGGCTGTACCCCAGCAGGGTGTGTGTGCTGTGTGTCTCAGGATGGCTGTACCCCAGCAGGGTGTGTGCTGTGTGTCCCACTCAGGCTGTGCCCCAGCAGGGTCTGTGTGCTGTGTGTCTCAGGATGGCTGTACCCCAGCAGGGTGTGTGCTGTGTGTCCCACTCAGGCTGTGCCCCAGCAGGGTCTGTGTGCTGTGTGTCTCAGGATGGCTGTACCCCAGCAGGGTGTGTGCTGTGTGTCCCACTTGAGCTGTACCCCAGCAGGGTGTGTGAGCTGTGTCTCAGGATGGCTGTACCCCAGCAGGGTGTGTGTGCTGTGTGTCTCAGGATGGCTGTACCCCAGCAGGGTGTGTGTGCTGTGTGTCCCACTCGGGCTGAACCCCAGCAGGGTGTGTGCTGAGTGTCCCACTCGGGCTGTTCCCCAGCAGGGTGTGTGTGCTGTGTGTCTCAGGATGGCTGTACCCCAGCAGGGTGTGTGTGCTGTGTGTCCCACTCGGGCTGTACCCCAGCAGGGTGTGTGTGCTGTGTGTCCCACTCGGGCTGTACCCCAGCAGGGTGTGTGTGCTGTGTGTCACAGGATGGCTGTACCCCAGCAGGGTGTGTGTGCTGTGTGTCCCACTCGGGCTGTACCCCAGCAGGGTGTGTGTGCTGTGTGTCCCACTCGGGCTGTACCCCAGCAGGGTGTGTGTGCTGTGTGTCACAGGATGGCTGTACCCCAGCAGGGTGTGTGTGCTGTGTGTCCCACTCGGGCTGTACCCCAGCAGGGTGTGTGCTGAGTGTCCCACTCGGGCTGTTCCCCAGCAGGGTGTGTGTGCTGTGTGTCTCAGGATGACTGTACCCCAGCAGGGTGTGTGTGCTGTGTGTCCCACTCGGGCTGTACCCCAGCAGGGTGTGTGTGCTGTGTGTCCCACTCGGGCTGTACCCCAGCAGGGTGTGTGTGCTGTGTGTCACAGGATGGCTGTACCCCAGCAGGGTGTGTGTGCTGTGTGTCCCACTCGGGCTGTACCCCAGCAGGGTGTGTGTGCTGTGTGTCACAGGATGGCTGTACCCCAGCAGGGTGTGTGTGCTGTGTGTCCCACTCGGGCTGTACCCCAGCAGGGTGTGTGTGCTGTGTGTCACAGGATGGCTGAGGCCTTGGTGGGAGGGGGCTCAGGACTACCCACCAGGTGTCATTATGCACGGGGTGTTCCACAAAGCACCAAGGGAGAGGAAACTGAAACAGGGCTCTAACGAGGAGGAGGAGGAGGAGGAAGAGGAGGAAGAGAGGTAAGAGAGTGGGGGAGGGGAGAAGAAGGGCAGGTGGAGAGGGAGGAGGGAGGGGAAGGAGGAGAGGGAGGAGGAGGAGGAGGAAGAGAAGGAAGAGAGGTAGGAGAGTTGGGGAGGGGAGAAGAAGGGGAGGTGGAGAGGGAGGAGGGAGCGGGGAGGAGGAGTGGGAGGAGGAGGGGGAGGAGGGAGAGGAGGAGGAGGGAGGGAGGAGGAGGGGGAGGGGGAGGAGGAGGAGAAGCTGTTTTCAGCTCCTGCCTCTCTCTCTGCTGGGCCTGTCTAGGGGATTGGTCGAACCGAGACAAGCGCTGTCTGCCCATGTCCCCAGTGCCCACTTAAGGCCAGGGCTGGGGGTGGGGAATGTGGTGTCTCATGGAAGAGGTACTTCCTGGGTCTGCTCGCTGCCCTTAGATCCCCTCTCCCTGCACCCCCAGCTGAGTCAGGCCGGCTCCCTCTGCTCAGTGTCTCCGGGCCTGCCCCTCCCATCAGCCCCCACCCTGGCCCCCGAGTCACATATAGCTCTGGCCATGTCACTCTGCAGCTTGAGATCCCAGAGGACAGCAGCATCACTTTGGTCCCCTGCACACCGTCACCCTCACTGCCAACCCCACTGGCACACCAGCATCTGCCTGCAGGCTTCCCTGGGCTGTGCTCCCTGCCTGGGACGCTCTAACCCTCTCCTCTCCCTAACCAGTTCTCAGGCCCCTCTCCGTTTACACATCGCCTCCCCTGAGGGGCTTCTCCTCCTGCCGAGAGGTTGCCCACTGTCTGCCTCTCTGTAGGGGCTTGGGCTCCGAGGGTGGGGGGCTGTGTCCCCAGCTTGGGAGGAGGTGCTCATGGAAGGTGTGAGTGAATGCATGAATGATCGAACGAACGGATGCACAAAGAAAACAATCACTGGACGTGAGGTCTAGGAGCTCCTTGATCATCAGGGACCTACTCTCTCACCCTATGTCTCCCCAGACTGCTGAGGGGCGTGGCCTCTGGGGAAGTCCCCCGGGGTCCCAGGTGGGGAATCCTGGGGCAGCTGCAGTCCCCTCTGGGCCGGCCAAGACTCCCTTCCCCCTGGATTGGCCCTGCCTGGTGCCCAGCCTCTCACCGCTGCTCCCGTCCATGCTGCGCTCGATCACGTGGTCCACCTGGCGCACCCACTCCCCATTGCACTTGAAGAAGATCTGCGTGGCGGGCACGGCTTTGCACACCAGCAGCACCGGCTTGTTCTTGACGATGTACACATCCTCGGGCTCCACCAGGAAGTGGGGAAGCAGGTCCGGGTTGGCGCCAGGCACCGGGTTGGCCACGGTGGCACTCTGCTGGGCACCTGCGGCGGGGCAGAGGGGGAAGGTGAGCTGGGCCGTGCCACGGGGCAGGCTGGGCAGGGCAGAGGCAGTTGCTCCTCAAACGACACCGCTGTGGGTTGTGGGGGATGGGAGGAGAGTGAGTCCAGGTTCTGCCATGTCCCAGCTGGGCAATCTCAGGCCACTGAAAGTCCCCTACCCGGGCCTCCATGTTCTCCTCTGTAAAACGGAGGAAGGGCAGCTCATGCCCTTCTGAAGACCACGGTGAGGTGAAATGAGACCCAGGCAGAGTCCCAGCACTGAGGAGGCCTGGAAGCCGCTGAGGCTGGTTACTACCTTCCTAGAAGTCCAGGGATCTGGCCAGGCAGGTGGGAGGGAGGAGCCCTGGCTGGTGGCGGCCTCCGGGGCCTTGCTTCCTGGCTGGTCCCATCCCTGACCTGTGCTCAGAAATTACGTGCAGGGTGGGCACGGGCAGGGTGAGAGCCGGGAGTCTGTCTGGGAATCTGAGGTACCTGGGCCACCTCCTGCTCCTTCAAGGAGACCTGAATATGGGTTTCCTTCTAATTTTAACTGAAAACCACAACCATCCCACAAGTCATTTGTTGCTAATTACACAGCTAATTGACTCTGAGGCATTGGCGAGGTAAAACCCCCGGAGTAGTCTCACCCCTGCCCAACCAGCAGGCCCCCCGAGAGAGTGGGGCGGGGGTCACCCTCAGCTCCCACACCCCCAGCTGCCCTTCCAACAGGCCCTTGGCCAGCCTGGCCTCCCTGGGGCTGTGGTGATCCCCCATCAATGCGCACTCACAATAGCAGTCCCTGGGCATAAAGAGGGAACCCCTGGGTTTCCAGACCAGCTATGCTGCCCCTCTAAGTGGTCACCCTGAGCCAGCGGCTTTGCCATCTGTGAAATGGAGATGGCATCTGCCGGTGGGGGAGTCCGCAGGCCCCTCACATGGTTGGCCTCTGGGCTTCTCTACCCTCCCCACGGGTGGTCCAAAACCCGCCCAAGGCTTCAGACTCTACCTGCTGAGGGGCACATACACCTGGCCCCTTCCCCCGACGGTGGGAGTCTGCCCTCCACCAGGACCCCGGTTTCACGGGGTGGAGTGTGTGCACTGGCCCCTGCAGGTGCCCTGGAGGGGGCTCGGGCCGAGGGGCTGAGGGACCTCTGTGACTTCAGGCCGGTCCGCCCTGCCCTGAGCCTGTTTCGTCAAAATGGGGCACGGCGCCCGGTTCTTAACGTTGTTGTGCGGATGAAATGAAACAGGGCGAGGCACTCGGCACAGGGCTCAGGGAACACTGGCCGCCGTCGGTGCCCCGAGGTTCTGCTCGTTCCACAGCAAAGGGCTGCACCCCCTTGGCTCGGCCATCCTCACGGCAATCTCATCGGGGGTGAGAGCCAGTAGGAAACTGAGGCACGGAGCTGGCAGGTGCCTTGCCTTAGGGAGGCTGGCTGAGCTGAGGGGCGCAACAGCTGTGTCTTTTTGAGTTCAGGGCAAATGGGTGCAGAGGGCATTTGGGACACAGTCAGGCAGTTTGCTGCCGGGTCACCGGTCCTCCCTGGCACCTGCCTCTCCTCTCACCCTCTGGCCTCCCTGCTCGCTGCCAGACTCCGGCCTCTCCCCAGCTTGGCTTTCTCCCTCGTGTGCCCTCCCACCGGCGCCCGCCCCCGCATGTTCCCACAGCTCCATCGTGGACGTCAAGCCCTCATTCATAAGTGGAGTCACACTTGACAGTTCACACTTGGCGAAAATTAAGATCACCCAGACCCCCCCCCCAAACTACCTCTGCTGGGGTCTGTTGTAGGCTCGGGAAGTGGGGGAATGCAAGCAGTTCAAGGGGGTGGGATCTAGACATCTTATAGATGGGGAACCTGAGGCGTGAGGGGGATCCCTCATCCCAGGGCCTCCAGCTCAGACACTGGGCTCATCAAGGGTCCAGTCACCCGTGGGCTTTCCATGGTCATGCGGTAGCCAACCGGCCAGCCCTGACTGGGGTGGGGTCAGGGAGAGCAGGGCTGAGTCGCGGTCCCACATGGGCCTCCCACGGTCTGGAGAATGAATGGAAGGAGGTGGTCTTGGGAGGCTGGGGAGTGTGAGCCATGGAGTGGGGATGTGGGGTGGGTGCTGCCGGCCCGAGGGCTGCTCTAGACATGCACCCAGGCAAACCATGGCACTTGGGAGGACCCCAGGCTGTGCAAAGGACAGGCCATGCTTGATGCCAGAGCAAGGCCTTGCAGGTGTTGGGGGGTGGGCAGGCGTCACCAAGACCCCCCAGTGGCAGGCTCCAGGCCCACCTGTGCCGTGTCCCTTAACAGGCCGACAACGCGATGGCCTGTGCCTGCCTCTTGGTGGCGGAGCTGGGTGGGCAGGGGTCCCTGGCTGGGCATGTTGGGGCAGGGAGGGGGTGCACAGACCTCCAGCTTCCCTATCGATCAGCATGCCAAGCACTGCTCACGTCAGCCGCCCGGTGAACCCGGCACAATCCCTCATGTCTGCGTTTAACTGCTAATGAAAAATAAATGTACTGTGACCAATAAGGGGCATAGCTCACTTCTCCAGGGCCTCCGCCACGCCACGCCACGCTGGCCCCGGGGGCACTTATCCGGCGGATCCAGGGGGCACCCTCCGGGCTGCAGCTCTGCCCTCTAGCAAGGACACTCTAAGGCCATGGGCGGGGTAAATTCAGGTGCTACAGGAAGCTGCCTGGGCAGTCAGGGTTGGCTTTCCCTCCCTCTGGACCCGAGCCCACCGTGTGACCTCTATCTTTGCCATCAGTATCTGAGCTCTGTCAGTCCCCCCTTGGTGTCCCAGTCAGGCCTCTCACCTGAACGAAGGCACAGCTGAGCCTCTGGCCTCCCCCACTGTACGTCCCGGGCTACTAGCATGAGCTTTCTTTCCCTTTGGATGTACTTGTCCATCAAAGACAACGCCAGGCGGTGCTTGCTCAGTCCAAAGGACCTAGGATCCTTTCAACTGGGCACAAGAGCTGGCTAGTTTGCCACAGTCTCCACCGCTCCCTGTTGCCTCACCCCGGGTCTGTTTCTCCAATGTCCATTGTCCATCTGGCTCCCATGGGTGTTTCAGAATGGGGCCAGGTGCCTTTGGCTGATGTCACTGAGCCTCATGTTCTGGCCCCAACCAGCACTCCAGCCCTGCTCTGCAGAGACACCCACAAATCCCTCCAAGCCAGGAGCTTCCCACCTCCAGGTCTCTGTCTGAAACTCCCTTCCTTCCTCCTTGTCTCCAGGGCTCAGCTCCAATGTCACCTCCTCTGAAAAGAGGGCTCCCCGGCCTCAACTCTCCCAGGAAACCACACGTGCTGGCTCACCCTCTCTAGGGCCCGTCCTCACTGGTGCTGGAGCTGTTGTCACAGGAGAAGCAGGCATGTGACCCAGGCTTTGTCCCCAACCCCAGACTGTGCACCCTTAGTACAAGGCTGCTTAATGCGGGTGTTAGCAACTCGGGTGGGGTGCCTATGACTGCTGCCTCCAGGGCCGCTGAGGGACGGGCGTGCAAGGGCGGGCGCGCCTGGCTTGCAGTGGCTCATGGGCCTGCAGGGGAGCAGGCAGGTACAGGGACACCAGCTTCACAGGCCCTGCCACGTCCTGAACCCCACTCACCCCTAGTCTCCCAGAGGCCGCTTCCACCATGTCAGAGCTGGCCCACTGGCACAGGACATGACCTGGCCTGGCTGCCCGCTTGGAATTCAGTTAGAAGACCTCATCACTGACTAGCAGATTCTGATGGGTGCTTGGTCACCAGGAACTATGGGGCTTGGTCAGACGGGGCTGGGTGGATGGCTCAAGCCCTGAAGTGGGAACCCCAATTCCAGTGAGCCCCAGGGCCACCGGCTGGCCCTGCCTCTCTCAGGAGGGCACTGGCTGCCAACGTCAGCTGGAGCTGGTGCCCCTGCTTAGCAAGGGTGGGAGCAGCAACCCGGGCAACCCCCACACCCTGCATCTTCTCAGGAAGAGGGGCGAGGCATGCATGTGTGTGTGCGTGCACGTGTGTGCACGCGTGTGTGTAAGGAAGCTGGGGGCCAACAGGGGTGGCAGCTACAAAAAGGAAGGGAAGCAGATGAGGCCCCAGCGCCGGTGGCAGTGGGAGGCGAGAGACCCCTGGGCAAGGAGCCTTGGACCGAGCTGAGCCTGGGATAGATGCCACCTTCTCCCAGGACCTGAAACGTATTCATTCATTCGACAAATACTTATTGAGTGCCTGCCATGTGCCAGGAACTGTTCCGGAAACCTTGATCCAGAGCAAGCAAGGCAACACAGGGGCCCTCTCTGAAGCTTGCCTTCAAGTTGGGGAAACACAGCAAAACAAAACCCAAGTGCTACAGACGTGGATGAGGTTGTGAAGAAGGTGGAAGGGGCAGGCTCAGAAAGGGGCGGATGAGAGGCTCTAGATGGGGCAGGGCTCAGGCAGGTGCCATCTGAGCAGCGCCCTGAACGCCAAGGCCAGGCTGCAGTGTGTGCTTGGAAAAGGGAACAGGGGAGGCCCTAAGGCGGGAGGCACCTGGGCTTGAGGACAGCAGGGAGGCCGGTGTGGCCTGGGCGGAGGGAGTGAGGGCGAGACTCATTTGGTCAGAGAGAAAGCAGGGGCCGGACCCCAGGGCCCTTTGGGGTTGAGTCAGGAGTATTGCAAGGGCCACAGGAAGCCTTTAGGGGTGGTGTGCAGGGGTGTGGTGAGCTCTCCCTGCATGAGGAATTGGGGGAAGGGTGGCACTGGGCAGAGGGGAGGTGGGGAGGCTGCTGTGGGCATCCAGTGGCTGGATTGTGGTGGATCTGCTCCACCTGGTCCACCAGGGAAATGTCAGCAAAGTTGTTGCCTCCTCCTAGAGGCCTTCCTGGATCCACACTCTTTGTCACCCAAATACCGGCTCCATCCCCTGAGCCTCCATCTGTGTTAATCCATATTTAAGACCAGGTGAGTTTGTACGTGGCCTCCCTTGTTAGACCATAAACTCCCTTGGGGCAGGAGCCCAGGTCTGACCAGGATGCTGATGGAGTGTTTGTTGAGTGACTGAATGACCACCAGTTATCCCCCCTAGAATTTCAGATCTGCCCAGTGTGGCCCCTTCACTCCTGGTCTGTGGTGAGACCCAGAGAGAGGGCAGAGCAGCCCACAGGTGGAGTGGTGGGCAGGGAGAAGCCCCTCGCTCCAGGCTGCCCCAGCCACCCCCTTGCATGCGCTGCTCTTGGAGGCTGAGCCCCTTTCCTCACCCGCAGTCTGGGAGATAAGACTCGCCTGGAACTCTGAGGCCCAAGGTGGGTGTGAAAGTGCTTTCGAATGTTTTATTTTTAAAAGCAGCAGAAAATATGAGGTGTGATTAATCAAGCTATTAATGAACGCATATATACTGAGCAAGGCTTCTGCCCCTGGGGGCAGGGTGGGGCGGGGCGGGGCGTCACTCACAGCTGGGAGAGGTGGGTGCTGCTTTCCTAGGGCGGCCACTGTTATTTCTTCCATCCTCCCAGCGGTCTGGTGGTGGGTGCCATCCGCGCCGCAGCCCACACGGCACGGTCGAGGAGCACAGTGAGGGGGCAGGGCGGCAGGCCCCTTCCTCCACTTCCCTGAGAGCTACTTTGGATGTGAAACGGGGCAGAGGAGGAGACTGGGGCACAGCAGCCCAGCACTGCAACCCTGAGCCCTGGGCGCCGGCACCCAGCCCCGCTTGGGGAGCCCCTGGGCAGCCTCCCTACAGAGGTTTGCCCCCAGTAGGTCCAGCGGGGCCCGGAGTCCCCACTTTACAGGTGCACAAATGTCCGGGCATGGGGAGTGCCACAGGGTGACATGCCACTTGTGCCTCTGGCTGGCATTTGAGGCCCTGCTGGTCTCGCCTCTGGGGACCCCTCCACACCCGGCAGCATCTTCACCACGTGCAGTTCTCAGCGCCTCTGCACACTCTGTCCCAGCTTCTGCCTCCCTCTCACTTTCTGGCTCACGGTGACTGAGTTTCTTTAAAGAATTCCTTCCCCTTAACTCCTCCCGCAGGCCACGTGGTCCAGGGGACTGACCCCATCTCTGGCCCCAGAGGTGGACACCCTCTCCCTCCCCCATACCCACCGATGGTTCCCAGAAGGACCTGCAGGCCACCTGATCCCAACAGACCAGATTCCAGCATCTTGGCTGGGCTGTTGGGAAGGGAGACCCTCTCCCTGTGCTGAGCCTGGAGCTGTGGGCATGGAGCCCTGGAGCTGCCAGGGGCCCCAGCGGGGAAGGGCCAGTCCTGCAGGCATTGTAGACCTTGGTGGGGCTGAGTGCAAAGGGAGGCTGTTCGTGGGTCTGAAGCAAGAGCTTGAAGAGTGGGGACAACCAGTGCAAGCGAGAGGCCACTCCTCCTGCCAGCATCAGAGGCCTGGGGTTCCACAGGCCTGCAGGCAGAGTTAGCTCTGGATCCCCAGAGCATGAGCCAATACATTCTTTTTCGGCTGAAGCCAGTTGGAGTTAGGACCTTTTCCATCTCATTGGTCCACCGCCCATTTGCCATCTGCCTGGGTGAGCACTACTCATCCTTCAAGGCCTGCTCAAATACCCCCTCCTCCAGGAAGCCTGCCCTGACCCCAGTCTGGGCTCCCACAGTCCCTGACTGAAGTCATCCCAGCGCCTCGAATATCATATTGTCACCATTTATGCGTGTGTCTTCCCATATAAACTGTCAGGGCCTTGAGGGCAGGGACCACCCATCCCCACAGCCTAGTCGGGGCCTGACACACAGCCAGAGAGTTTTTGTGGAATGAATGTTGAACATCAACCCCAGCAACGGGACAGGAGCCCAGGAATGAAGGGCTAGACGTGGAGGACAAACTCAAATCTGGCGGGGAGCCAGCTCTGCTCACCTTCCAATCAACCAATGACTCCACCAATTCAATGGGAAGGGAACCAGTGCTGGACCCTGGGGGAGCAGAGCGGTCAGGGAGCCACTGGCACAGCAGCAGGGCTTGCAGACACACAAGGGGACGGGCGGGGCACTGCCTGCCACCTGCGTCCTGGCGGCCGGAGATGGCGGCATGAGTTATTATTTTTTAAACATACACAATTCTGTGAAGAGGGAGCTTCACAGAGACACATTCCACATTTGCTGTTAGAGAGGATAGAGAGAGAGAGAGAGAGAGAGAGAGAGAGAGAGAGGGCACCTGTGGTGAGGAGCGCAAGATGGGGAATGGGCGGTCCCATGAGCTGGGTTCCGGTCCTTACCGGAGACTACAGATCTGGGTGGCACAGTAAGAGCCGGGAACGCAGGTATGAATCTGCCTGGAGGGAATGATGGGGTGCCGCGCAGCCAGCAGCAAGCTGGGGTGCACGCCCCAGAATTCTTTCAAAGCCAAAACGTAAAAAGTCTCTGCATGGCCTGCCAGCTGCTTCCCAGGCCTGATTTGACCCCACTGCAGCCCCTCGTGCGAACCACCTATTTCTACAGCCTCATCAGCCTCATTTGTGAAACGGGCAGTGGATGAGGTGGGTCGAGAACGCAGTCCAGCCCGGGATTTGCTTCTCTTCTTCCCCTTCCAGTCCCCTTGGTCCGTCCCTCGGTCCAGTCCATCCTCTGTCTCCCGGGCAGTCACCTCCAATAGCACAGGACTCCCTGGGGGGCAGGGACAGGTCTGAGCCCCGGCTCCTGGCCCACGCCCAGTGTGTGGTGAATGCATGAAGGTGGGGAGAGGGCAGTGTCTCCTGTCTAGGAGCATGCAGACGTGGAGGTGACCGGATGGGGGTGACAGCCCCTCTCAGTGCTCCTTGGAAGGGAGGGCTGCTCCCCTGACCTGTGCTCACACACAGGCATGCTCGGCACTCTGGTTTCCATAGTAACGTGCGCATGAAGGTGTCACTGAAGCGGCAGCCACCTCCCCGAGATCGGAGGAAAGTCACCCTCTTCCCCAGTGGGCTCCAGGGGCCTGGTCACAAGGACAGACACAGGCGTCACGAGGAGGACATGCAGGCAGGCTGAACCGCACAGAACAAAGTGGGGCAGGGCAGGGGCGGCCGCGCTCCCAACTCAGAGGACGACTGCTCTGAGCAGGGGGCATGGCTGGCCCCTTGCCTAGCAGCTACTGCAGACCAGGCCTGTCCTGTGCTCCAGCCGCCGCACGCAGGCTCCTTCCTGCCTCTGGCTGTACAGATGAGGAGCGTGAGGCCTTGCCTAAGGTCGTACAACCCACCAAGGACTTCAGCCAAATGGCCGGGGCCAGGAGTGGGGCAGGGCTGCTGTATCTGTTCTCAGATCCTCTGCACTGATCGCACCGCAGGACCTTTGCACTTGCCCTGCCTGCCCACACCACCCCAGTCTTCCCACAGCTGCTGCTCTAACCCCTACCGCGTCTGCCCCGGCATCACCATCCCCGAGGACCTGGCCAGCGCGAAGGAACCCCTCCTCCCCCTCCCCTCTCCCAGTCTGTTTTCTTCCTCACATCTGCCACCATCTGAAGGCATCTTGTCTGTGTACTTGGTTACTCTTCCCCTAAAGCGTGTCACGGCAGCAGAGACCTCATGTGTCTTGCCACCAGTCGCAGCACCAGGCACAGGGCGGAGCACTGGGCAGGAGCTGGACCAAGATGTCCCAAAAGCAGAGCCAATCGGCTTGGGCCTTCCAACACTTAGTGTGATGCTGTTGCCATCGCTAAGTCCCTGAACTCACTAGCAAAGGGGACTCAGAAGTTCCCAGGGGGCGGGCTGTGATGGGGGCACAGGCTCCTGGGGCCCCACTGAGGGGCCCCTTCCTGCTGAGGGACCTCGCCTCAGGCCAGGGAAATAGTTAATAAAGCTGAGGTCTAAATAAGCATTTGATTAACAAACGATAAAATAGCTATTGTGTCCCCGAATTAAGCTGTAATTGTGGCTGATAATTGGCTGGTTAGAATTTAATAAGCTGCAATTAAATAGAATGGAATCCAGGATAATTATGTGGTCACACGGCCCAGGGAAAACTGGGAAAGGAAGGCGTTTCCCTGCCTTGGGATCCGTGGCCATGCCTGTGCTTTGGGGTGTGTGTGTGTGTGTGTTTCTGTGTGTGGTGTGTTTCTGTGTGTATGCTTCTGTGTGAGGTGTGTTTCTGTGTGTGGTGTGTGTTTCTGTGTGTGGTGTGTGTGTTTCTGTGTGTGGTATGTGGTGTTTCTGTGTGCTGTATTTCTGTGTGTGGTATGTAGTGTTTCTGTGTGTGGTGTTTCTGTGTGTGTGTTTGTGTGTGGGGTGTGTACTTCTGTGTGAGGTGTGTTTCTGTGTGTGTGTGTGTTTCTGTGTGTGGTGTGTTTCTGTGTGTGTGCTTCTGTGTGTGGGGTGTGTGTATTTCTGTGTGTGGCATGTGTGTGTGTGTGTTTCTGTGTGAGGTGTGTTTCTGTGTGTGGTGTGTGTTTCTGTGTGTGGTATGTGGTGTTTCTGTGTGTGGTGTGTGTGTGTTTCTGTGTGGTGTGTGTATCTGTGTGTGGTATGTGGTGTTTCTGTGTGTGGGGTGTGTGTATTTCTGTGTGTGGTATGTGTTTCTGTGTGTGGTGTGTGTTTCTGTGTGTGTGCTTCTGTGTGTGGTGTGTGTGTGTTTCTGTGTGGTATGTGTATCTGTGTGTGGTATGTGGTGTTTCTTTGTGCTGTATTTCTGTGTGTGGTATGTGGTGTTTCTGTGTGTGATGTATGTGTGTTTCTGTGTGTGGGGTGTGTGTATTTCTGTGTGTGGTGTGTGTGTTTCTGTGTGGTGTGTGTATGTGTGTGGTATGTGGTGTTTCTGTGTGGTGTATTTCTGTGTGTGGTACGTGGTGTTTCTGTGTGTGTGTTTCTGTGTGGTGTGTGTTTCTGTATGGTGTGTGTGTTTCTGTGTGTGATGTTTCTGTGTGTGTTGTGTGCAAGTGTGTGCGAGCCTCCCCGACCTCTCACCTGGCAGAGGCGGGTGGCCGGCCCAGCTGCCTCACAAGCAGTAGGGGCTGCGGGCAGGCTCTGAGCCCTGCCAAGGCCTGTGGCAGCCCCGGCTGAGAGACACATTAGGAATTCCTGTCACAGCTTCCCAAAAGGCCAGAGGCCAAGGGAGGGTGGCTGGCAGAGCGCTGGGAACGTGACAGAGGCAGGCAGGCGGGTAGGGTCCTCCTGCTCAGAGAGGGGAAGGACTTGCTCAAGGACCCACAGCGGCCGTGGCAGAGCCGGGTCAGATTGCCAGACTGCCCACGGATGGAGGTAACTCTAAGTGGCCAGGAGGCTGGAGGACGTCCCCACCAGCTCTGGAGCCACCTTCCGCATTCCATCTGGGTTCTTCCCCAGGTACACAGGCAGGCTGAGTTAGGACAGGGCACCCGTTCTGCAGATGCCCCTCAAGACAGGCCAAGTAGAAAGTCAGGAGGTGCCCAACTAGGAGTGCCACTGTGCAGCCCCTGCCGAGAGCACATTCCCACCTGCCTCCCACCCCCATGCTCCCCTCCCCTCTCCTGGCCCACCTGAGCGGGGTGCACAGAGCTCCTTCCGAGGCTGCAGCCCGCCATGGCCAGCCCCGCCCCCAGCCCAGGTGTGGCCCCAGCACGGGACTGATGAACAGCGTTGCCTACACGGTTTATGACCCCATCAGCATTTTTACAATGTTGCCGGCAATTAATTTAATTAAAGACCCTGTCCCAGATATGGCGGCATTTCATATCTCACTGGTTTAATGTGTGCCCGGCCAGAGCTGGGGCTGGGGTGGTCCAGGAGTGGCAGCAGCTCGGGCTGTGCAAGGTGGGGACCAGAGCCCGGGGCACTCGGGAGGTCACACGCTCACCTGCCCTTGGCTGGTGGGAGACACTGCCCACAACCTCAGTGTCACAGAACCCGCACAGTCACGGCAATGACAAGCAGGGTGGATTTGACAGGATTTTCTCATTGAATCCTCATAACAATTCTAAGAAGCCAGGAACTAGTTTGAACCACCAGTGAGCAAACTGAGGCACAGTAAGTCGAGAGCGATGGGTTCCTGCCCAGCAGGCTGGCTACAGTGCCCCGGCCTCTCAACCAGGAGCATTCATCTGGCAGCGTGTGCTGGCACTGGCCAACGCAGCCCAACAAGGACCCACGTCCATATGCCCCCATGGGAGGCCCAGGGACCCCAACCCTGCTGGGAAGTGCTGGGTGCACAGCCTCCGGAATCATGCCAGCTGTGGCCCAGTCTGTTAGCATTCGTGGACACACACACCAGGAAGGTGACTGCAGTCACAGGCCACCAGCCAATTTTTGATTCCCATTCTCAGCAGATGGGCCTGCCTGGACCCCTCCTCATACAAGGGCCCACAGGAAAACCCACTCACCCAGGGACAGACCCAGCTCCCACTCATGGGTCCCACCTGCCCCTGGCAATGGCAGAGGCCCGTACATGCAGCTGCTCCCTGGAGTTGTAAACGGTCCTTCAGGCTTGGCTCTCCTGAGGCCCCGCTTCTGTGGCCCCCACCAGCCTCTGCCCCAGGCTCACCGGCTAGGCTCCCCGCCCACCCTCACTGCCTGCTCCATCCCGACTCTTCCTCTGCCTGTCGCAGTCAGCAGGTCCCCTGCCTCCCAGGGAGCCTCCCTCCTCTCCTGCCTCGTGGCCACCTAACTCATCCAGCCCCCACCCCTGGCCCCACCACTCGAAGTGTGCCTTCCTTTGGCTCAGTGCCATCCTCAACTTCACTGTTTCTAGAAAGAGAATCCGATCCCACACTTCAAATCCCTGCAATAGTTCACAGTGGCTGCAGGGAAAGGTGGCGCTCCTGAAGCCCCCACACAACTGACACAGCAGTCCCATCCCTGGTCAGCAATCCACACCTGCAGCCAGCTCAGCCAGGTGCACGTACTGACGTTAGGGTTCACAGCCCGATTTCCTCCTAAATCTGCAAGGTGCCCTGCCTGCTACCAAAGCACTCAGCCCTGTTCATTCAAAATTAAAGATGTCGCCTCTGGGCCGGCGTAGCGGGGACTGGGGGACGTGGGGCTGCACGGCTCGCTCTCCAGCCTCCCATGATCCCGCTGACACAGGGCTGGCTGTGCCGGCACCTGCCTTCGCCGTCGGCCTGTGCCCCTCCAGCGCACGCAGCAGGTCGAAGTCAGCTCTTCTCAGCAGCGTCCAGCTCAAGGGCTGGCAAGACGGGGGCCAGTGATGGCGGCCCGTTGAAATGTCTCCCCCACTTGCCACAAGCTCTGAGAGCAGGCAGCAGAGTGTCTTCTCTGTCCCTGCTGGCAACTGGCCCAGGGCACGTACTTGCTCGGGAGATGTGGGACTGAGTGAAAGTGGCAAGCTCAGTGCTTCGGGGGCTGGGTGGGGCCGGGAGAAGTGGACAGTGACAGTGACAGTGACAGTGCCCCCATCCAAGGGGGCAGGCCAGACGAGAGGTGCACCGTTTCTTTATTTTTTATTTTTTGAGATACTTTCGCTCGTTGCCCAGGCTGGAGAGCAATCGTGCGATCTCGGCTCACTGCAACCTCCGCCTCCCAGGTTTAAGCGATTCTCCGGCCTCAGCCTCCCAAGTAGCTGGGATTACAGGTACATGCCACTACACCCAGCTATTTTCTATATTTTTAGTAGAGATGGGGTTTCACCATGTTGCCCAAGCTGGTCTTGAACTCCTGACCTCAGGTGACCAACCTGCCTTGGCCTCCTGAAGTGCTGGGATTACAGGTGTGAGCCACTGTGCCCGGCCTGCACCGATTTTTTTTCTTTCAAGGGAAGCTGGAAATCCATTTTTAGTGAAGCCTCCCAATTTAAAATGTTGACAACTAATTTAAACACTCTGTGGGCTGAACAAGTCAGCAGGGCAAAGCCAGACTGGACAGTGCCCAAGGCCTCTTCCGACTTCACCAGTCAGGGTCACAGCATGGCAGGGCACACTCCAGCCCTGTCCCTGCTCTGCCCTCCCTGTCTCTGCCCCGATCTTCCTGCCCTCGCCAGCACCCATCATTCCTGGGAACCCTCCTCATCACAGCCCCCGAAGGAAGGCCCCTGGGCCTGGGCAGAGGCAGAGCGGTCAGCTGTCCATCACTTCGGGTGGCTAGGATATACCTGTCAGCACCAGGTGTCCTCTCAGCTGAGGCCTGAGGGCACTGTCCCTTCCAGAGGCTAGGCGGGCAGCAGCTGCAATCCGAGAAGGGTGGGACCCAGGCTGCAGCTGCCCGCCTTGTGTGCCCATGGTCTGGGCCTTAGCTCCTGCCCCTGGAGCCAGCTGAAGCCTCCTGCAGCCCGCAGTACAGGCAGGTCCAGGTGGGGGACTCCAGAGAGGAGACCCCTGAGACCCCTGCCTTTCTGCTCCAAATTTGGGTGGGAAGGAACCTGGGCCCCGCTGCGACCTTCCATCTGGGAATAGGGTGTCTGGCCGCTCCCAGCACACCCCTGATGAGGCAGTAATGAGCCCTCACCCTTTTTAATTACCCACTGTCCAAATAATTACCAGCTTGTTTACTTCACTTAACGGCAGCCGTGCTTTTTTCTCCTGGTATTGATTTCATGTTTTCCTCATTTGTTCATTAGCTTTCCTGCCCCTTTAATGGGCTCCGAGGTCTTGGAGGAACATGGAGGAAAGAGGGGGGTGGCCCCAGCGTCACTGTGTAGCCTCAGATGAGCCGCTGCCCTGTCTGGGCCCCGAGTCCCAGTGCCTCAGATCCCTGCACAACCTCTTGTGCTTTCGGGTAGCAGGAGAGAGAGAAGCTGGGGTACCCAAGAGCCCCTAAAGGATATCAGATCAGGCTGAGGGGCGGAGGGCTGGGTGGGGGGTAGGGCAGTGCTAATACCAAATGAGGCAGGGAGGGGCGCTCCAGAAAGCCAGCCTGGAGGAGGCCGCAGCGTGGAGGCTGCTGGTTAGCTGGTCAGTAGGGGCCTGGAGGGGCCGCTGGGTGCCCCCTCTTCCTCTTGCCCCCCAGGTCTGGTGGGGGGAGACAGCAGGAGCCTCCACCCTCAAGAAGCCCAGCCTCTCCCTGGGCCTGACCTCCATCCTGGGCCTCCGCCTCACCTGCCTGCTGTTACCATGGAAACTCAGGTGCTGCTGCCATGTCATCCGGGCGGTGGAAGGGCAGCCCATTTCTCCGGTTTTGGTGGGGGAGGGTAAAGGGGGAGGGGATGGCTAGGGCCTCTTTGGGTGAAGATTTAGAGTCTCTTGAAGGGGTCATTAGCTCTTAATAAATCACTAATAATTGCATGAATATTTAAATCTTAATAAAAAAATACCGTGGGCCCAGCGAGTCTCCGTGTGTGGGTATTTATGGCTATCGGGCTGGAATATATAAAAGTTGGGATTGGTCTGATTGAACTGCTGTTATCGCTGCAGCTAAATGGGTAATTGGGAGTGAGAGACGCTATCATCGGATATAAATCACATACAGTAAACCGAGGGCATTAACTGAGGGTTTATTATCAATTATCTCTGCGCTTGTTCCCCTTAAAACGAACTTTAAGTATATTAATGAGAAAATTTACGGGTCTTAATGAATTGAGGGAAGCCAGAAGATGCTGAGGGCCCCCCACCTCAGCAGCCTGTTCCCAGGAGGGGTCCCCACAGAAGGGAGGCCCTGGAGAGAGGGACGGGGTCAGCCAGCCAGGCCAAACACGTGTGCACAACGCCAAGCCTGGCTCTCCCATCAGTCCCTGAGGCCAGCTCTGTCTCTCTCCCCAAATGCCCATCCCCGAGTCATGAGCTGGGTGGGAATGGGGCATTTTTTTCATCCAAGCATCCTTTCATCAGCGAGGACCACTAGGGCCTGGCTACAGCCGGAGCCTGACTTCAATGAACGAGGCTGGGGTGTGGGGGTGGCAAGGCAGCCCTTCATCTGCCCCCACACTGGAGTGGGGCACCCATCTGAGTGGCACAAATGGAATGAGAGGGTGGCAAGGGGCTGTGCGGTTCTCTCCTTCCAGGCTTGTGGGGGGCACTCCCTGTGGAAGTTCTGGGAGGGCAAAGCATGTGTGCAGCTCTGCATCCATCCTGCTCCCAAGCACGTCCGCCCCTGCTGAGATGCGCTCCAGCCGCTCAGAGCAGCCCACAGGCTGGCTGGCTTCAAGGTCGGCATGACCTCCTTCTGGGCCAATTCACCACCCAGCAGCCCCGGCTCCCTCCGGGCCTCCGAGCTAGGACTGTGCCTGCTCTCCCTGCTGTCCTCGGCCTTTCCTACCACCGGCTATGGGCCAGTTCCCGGGCAGCAGCTTAGATTCACCAAGCAGCACAAAACCAGGCCTGGCCCCTCTCTGGAGCCTGCCCACTTGTGGGAGACAGACATTGGTGAGATCATCCAAGTGGTAAGTCCACGATTACCACCCAAAATCAGAGACTAGTCAGAGTAGCACTGGTGGCATGAGCACATAACTGGGAGTCCTGATTTGGGGCATCCAGGAGGGCTTCCTGGAGGAGATGTTACCAAGATGTATAAGATGCCTCTAATAGCCCAGTGGTCTCCAAGGATGCTCCCCTGTCCCCCATCATGGACAAGAAAATCATTCTTTGCTCTCTTGTCCCTGCTGGTCTGGGTCCCTTTCCTCTTTTCCCCTCCCTGCTCAGCTCCCCCGGCCCACCTTAATCCCATTTCTGGCTCCACCTCCTACAATCTGGCTGCCACCTCCGCCTAGCCATTTGCCGAAAGACCCCTCTGTCTCCAGTTCCAGTGCTCCTTTCGGCCCGGCCTCCAGGGCTCGTCCCTCCTCTGTGTCTCTTCTGCTCTCCCTTCTCTACTGGAGAGTGCCAGGCTCCAGTGAGGACCTCAGGGCAGAAAGCGCCCCCATCCTCACCAGGACCTCCAGGCTTACCACCGCAGAATGTTTCGCCTCGGCCATCCTGTGTGGCTACCCCAAATGACCAGCTCTCTGTGCAGACAGCATGGCCACCAACCTGGCCAGAAGCCTGCTGAACGTGGCTGGTCCTCCTTTTCTCCTGTCACTCCCGACGTCACAGGCCACTGTCCCTTTAACTCACCCTGCAGCACCTAGCCCTTCGCTGGCGCTCTCGGCACTCCGAGCTCAGTCGGTCTCAGGGTTTTTGCATCTGCTGTTCCCTCTGCCCAGAATGCTGCTCCCACTGATGCCACAGCACACTCCTCATTGCCTGGATCTCAGCTCATGGCCCCTCCTGAGGAGGCCCCCTCTGTCTCCCCATCTAAATAGCGCCCATCACTCTGGTGGCTTCCCCGCTGCAGTTGTCTCTTCGCTGTCCGGCAGCCTGGGACTGGAGGGGAAGCTCCAGGAGCAGAGGGCCTGTCTGTCTGTCCACCTGGACCAGGGCCTGGCTCTCTGAGGTACGGATTTTGGAATTTGGAAGGACTGCTCTGTGCCAGGCCCCAAACCCTGGGCTGCAGAGGGTCTGAGGGGCACTCACTGTCCGACAGGGAAGCCAGCAGGCACAGGTACAGTGCATACGCTCTGCCTCAGGGAACGGGCAAGGGCCGAGAGGAGATGGTAGGGAAGGGCATTCCAGGCCGACAAGCAGCGTGAGCAAAGCATATGAGGCAGGACCTATCTGGTGGCAACATGGGCTGGATTAGACAGGCTTTGGATCTGTGCCAGGACACTGAGCGTGGGGAAGTAGGGGTGGCAGAAGACTGGGGCAGGGCCTAGGGGATCAGAGAGCTCTGGGGCGAGGGCCGTCACAGGGGTGGGGGAGGCTATCGTCACAGGAGGACAGGGGCTGTCTGACCTGGAACCCACTGCTGGAGAGGGGGGAAAGGACGTGAAAAACACCCCTGGGGCAGGGCATGGAGGGTGACTCTCCTGGCGGGGAGGAAGGCGGGGCGGGAGCAGAAGATGCCTCTGTCATTTCCTGCCTGCTTGCGTGAGTGGAAGGCGGTGCAGTCGGGCAGAAATAACTGGAGAAGCCTTGGCCTACCGCTCACTCTCAGCGGAGGGCAAGACCACTGCCCTCGGATAAGGTGGGGCTCTCCCAGCAAGCTGAGCGCCACCAACCCACCCTGCTGCAGACCCAAGTGTGGGACTGCTACCCTCTGTCTCGAGCACTGGGCAGGGAGTCCGTGGCTGGTACCAAGGACCAGCTGCAATGACCCACCACAGGCAGTGCTGGGGGTTGGAGAGGGGTCTCGGGGTGAGTGGCTGGACCACAGCCCCGCTCAGCCTCTGTTCCAAGTGGAACAATCGGAGGCCAGACTGGCTTTCGGAGGCTGTGAACTGTAGTCTGCAGGCCCCTAGGTGTGAGGCAGGAGGTTTAAGGCAGCGTTTAAAGACTAGGAAGTTGCACAGAAACACTGGTTTTCCACCTCCTGTTGAAGACTCAGAAGCCAGGGTCACATCAGCCCAGGCTCCCCCGAGCCACAGCGGGGACTGTGCATTTCGGGTGTGGCACAGTTCGGACCTTCCTTCACCAACCTGCTGTACGCAGTGGGTGCCCACGGTCAGCTCCGATCGTCCTGTGTCCCTTCTCGCCCAGCCGGGACACTATGGGTGGACATAAACCTCCCCTGGCCTCTCATTCCCTGGCACAAGGAGGGCCCAGGAGAACAGAGCGAGGCTGGGCCCTGCACAGATGTGGGCCACCTCACCCTAGGATTCCAGCGGAGGGGCTTCCCTGGCTGTGCCACACCCCACCAAGGGAACCTTGGTGGCCTAGGGGATCCCAGGACCCAGCGTCCTCTCCAGCTCTGTCCTGAGGATCAGGCAAAGTCTGGGGCCTCTGATCTGTCCCCTGAGACGCTTCAATTAGCGTGGACCTGAGTTGAGTCACAGCTTTTATTCAAAAAGCCCCATTTGCTGAACTCTCTCCAGCCCTCCACTCCCTTCCACGTCTCAGGGCCCCTCCTCTTCCCGCTCCCCCTCCCCTGCCTCCTGTCTCTGTAAATAATCCTCTCCTCTGTGCCTATAATTAGCCCCAAGTAGAATAATTCATAACAAACTTTATTTCTTGTGGCATCTTTCTTGCTAACGTGTCGCTGAGCACCTCACAGGATCAGTGGGAGGAAACCAGACTCCAGGAAGCAGCTGAGAGCCCTCCCCGGGCGCGCATGTGGCATGTCCGTCAGGACAGGACACTGGGGAGCCTCAGGACAGTTCACTGGGTGCATGGCTGCACCAGCTGCCATGTGGGAGGAGAGGCACCCTCCCTCCTCAGCCAGCCTGAGCAGAGGGGGCTTCAGCGCACAGCCCTGTGGGTCATGGATGCAAGCAATAAGCGCCCAGTCCAGAGAATCTTCCTCGAATAATAGTAATGGTTACGGTAATAATAGTAAGAGCAGCGAGCACGTACATACTACACCCTGGCTCCGGTTTTCAAAAATCTAGGTTTTTAAAAAGTATCAAATAAAATTTATCCCCATTAAATCTACAGCCTGATGAATTTGAACAAATGTATCCACCATCAGCATCAAGACAGAAGAGTTTCATCCCCTGAAGTTCCAGCCAGCGCCTTCGCATCAATCCCTTCTCCCAACCCCCAACAACCCCCTTCCGCTTTCTGTCGCTAGAGTTTCTAGAATGTCACTGCAATGGAACCATGCAGAATGGAGTCTCTCGCGTCTGGCTTCTTTCACAGAGCACAGTGCCTTAGAGTCCATCTGTATGGCTTGAACCCGAGGCCGCGTCCTTCCCCTGCTGGGCAGCGTCCGCTGTGCGGACGCACCGCAGCATCCATCCCCTCACCTGCGCTGCTGCCAGATTTTGATGATTTTCTTTTTCTTTCTTTTTTTTTTTTGAGACGTAGATTTTCTTGTTGCCCAGGCTGGAGTGCAAAGATGTGATCTTGGCTCACTGCAACTTCCACCTCCTGGGTTCAAACAATTCTCTTGCCTCAGCCTCCCGAGTAGCTGGGATTACAGGTGCCCACCACTATGCCCAGTTAACTTTTATGCTTTTAGTAGAGATGGGGTTTGCCATGCTGGCCAGGCTGGTCTTGAACTCCGGACCTCAGGTGATCCACCTGCCTCGGCCTCCCAAAGTGCTAGGATTACAGGCATGAGCCACAGCGTCTGGCCCTTCAAAAATTTTTTATTTTCCTTAAATTATTGGGGTACAGGTGGCATTTGGCTACATGGGTAAGTACTTTAGTGGTGATTTGTACGATTTTGGCGCACCCATCACCCAAGCAGTATACACTGCACCCTATTTGTAGTTTTCCATCCCTCACCCCCCTTCAAGTCCCCAAAGTCCATTGTATCATTCTTATGCCTTCGCCTCCTCATAGCTTAGCGCTCACATATCAGTGAGAACATACAACGTTTGGTTTTCCATTCTTGAGTTACTTCACTTAGAATAATGGTCTCCAATCTCATCCAGGTCATTGTGAATGCTGTTAATTCATTCCTTTTTATGGCTGAGTCATATTCCACCATATATACACGTATCACAATTTCTTTATCTGCTCATTGATTGATGGGCATTTGAATTGGTTCCATGACTTTGCAATTGTGAATTGTGCTGCTATAAACATGTGTGTGTAAGTATGTTTTTGGTATAATGACTTCCTCTGGGTAGATAATCGGTAGTGGGATTGCTGGATTAAAGGTGGTTCTTTAAGGAATCCCACACTGTTTACCATAGCGGCTGCAGTAGCTTACATTCCCACCAGCACGTGGAAGTGTTGATCACCACATCCACCCCAACAGCTACTGTTTTTTTATTTTTGTGATGAAGGCCATTCTTGCAGGAGTGAGGTGGTATCGCACCATGGTTTTGATCTGCAGTTCCCTGATCATTCGTGACGTTGAGCATTTTTTCATACGTTTGTTGGCCACTTGTATGTCTTCTTTTGAGAACTGAGATTTTGACGATTTTCAGTAAATCTGCTAAGAGCTTTCATAGACAGGTCTTCAGTGGACACATATCTTTACTTCTCTTAGGAGTGGGCCTTCTCTAGAGAGGGACTTGGGCATACAGTAAGCACATGTTTAATCTGATAGGAACTTTTGTCTTTGTGGTTTGTGCTACGTACGTTTATAGAGAACTTCTCACTTCAGCCTCACAGCAACGTTATGAGTTAGGTGCTACCAAGATTCCCATTTTACAGGTGACAAACTGAGGCTCAGAGAGGTTCAATAACATGCCCACAGCCACACTGCTGTACATGGGACAGCCAGAGAGCCCGGCCCCAGAGTCTGCGTCCCAAGCCCCCTGCTATGCTGTAGCTGGCAGCTCTTCTAGGCTCAGCCCTGGGTGAGGCTCTGGGGTGGTGGGCACAGCTCCAATCTGGAAGCTGGAAGCTGAGTCTGAGTCCCTGCTCCACCTCTGGCCAGCTCACTCTGACCCGCTCTGTCTGCAAATGGCACCCGCAATCACCCATGTCACCAAGCAGCTCTGTGGCTCAAAGGAAATAAATCAGAACAGACATCTGGTGCCCCCTGCAACTTTAGCTCTTGATCATTACCATGTGGTCCTGACCCCCTGACCTTACAAGTTTAGCTGAAGAGATGAGAACAGTTTCTGACACTCCCATTGCCTGTCACAGCTTTTGATGCATGACTAAGTCACGCTGCCTCCATCCAGCACTGAGTGGTTCAACCCCCTTCTTGGGTGAAGGAGGTGGAAATGGGGAAACCCTTGCCCAGACACCCAGAGTTTGGGGATGAAATGGAAGCCCCAGCCAGGCCACCTGGTTGCCAGCAGCTTAAGGGTTGTGGGGCACCCATAAGAAAGGCGGAACAGGGTGGCACAGAGCCCTTTCCAGGGCTGTCAGCGTGGACTCATGGGGGCAGGTCTGGTCCTGTTTGTCCCACTGCAGAATGAGGCTTCTCTGAAGCTGGCCTGGACTTTGTAAGTCCCCTTGGTTGTTGAGTTAGAAGATGGGCACTGGGGATGCCTGGGCCAGATGGGGGAGAGGCCCCCTTTTGTCCTGCCCACTTGCTCCCTCTGGGAAGTGCATCTGTGATGGAGGGTCCCTAGCCCTCACATGAGCCCTGTGCCACCCTGAGCCCCGCTCTGGACCAGAGGCTCCTAGACACAGTGAGGGTTCCCTCAAAGGGAGAAAGAGATAAAGAGATGTGGTCACCCCCTTGCGGAGCCCAACTTGTTATTATAACAGGAGCACAAAAGAGAAAAGTGCTGATGCAAATGTTATCGCATTTAGGAAGCTGCGGGCTGGTGGGAATGAATAATGGCTCTGGCACCCAGCCCCTCCCCCGACTCACAGCCCAGCCTGTCCCTGCACCCTCACAGCAGCCCCCATGCCTCCGAGTTCCTTCCCTAGTCTCTCTGTGATTCTCCACTCTAGTCTCCTCTCCCTCAGGCCCAGAGGGTTCCTTTTAAGCCCCCGCTCTCCCCCGACCACATCCCAGTCCCCACAACCTGGGCCAACACCAGCGAGGCCTGAAGAAAGTTCACCCTTTAAGGAGGAAGAGGCCGGGCAGGGTGGCTCATGCCTGTAATCCCAGCACTTTAGGAGGCCGAGGTGTGTTGACTGCTTGAGTCCAGAAGTTCGAGACCAGCCTGGCCAACATGGTGCAACCTCGTCTCTACTAAAAATACAAAAATTAGCTGGGTGTGGTGGCACGTGCCTGTAGTCCCAGCTACTCAGGAGGCTGAGGCAGGAGAATCGCTGAACCCAAAAGGTGGAGGCTGCAGTGAGCTGAGATCTTGCCACTGCACCCCAGCCTGGGCGAGAGTGAGACTCTGTCTCAATTAAAAAAAAAAAAAAAGGGAGATTGATGGTGAAGCCACAGTGGCTAGGTCACCCACTCTGTGCACATCCTCAGCCTTCCTGCCACGGGTCCTGCCAAGGTAGTTTCAGGGGCAAGGATGCTGCCCACAAACCAGGGAAATCCAAGGCTTTACTAGGGGTGAGGGCAGGAGCCAGCCTAGGCCACATGACCTGGGCACCAGGGACAGCCCTGGGACTGTGCAGACAGCGGCCCTCCTGGCTGGCCTGGGCTCGGCGATGCTGTTATCCCACTCCACTGAGCCAGCGTGACAGCAGCCATCCATCACCAGGCTCCTGCACACGGGCCCTGGGAGGCACGTCCACTCTCCTCACCGCCTGCGGATCAGGGACCTTGCTTCCACAGAGCTCTGGGTTTCCTGGCTTCCAGTTCATCCTCTTCCAGTGTGCTCGTGCCTAAGTGGCCTTGACCGCCCCCCGACCCGCTCCCCAGCTCATCCACTTATCCCCTTCAGTATTTCCTCGGGACAAAGAGCATCTGCTGGGTGCTGTGAGGGGTCAGAGAAGGTGGACGTGATGGGAGTGCCAGGAGTGGGGTCAGGGAGGCAGTTGCCTTTGAAGGTGGCACAGGGCATCAGTAGGTGGGATGACAGGAGAGGGCATGTCAGGAAGAGACCTGCAGGTACAGAAGTACAGAGGCAGAAAGCAAATAACACGCTTCATGACTGGACACCTGCGGACTGCTTTCCCAGCTCCAGCTCCCCTTTCCCCAAAGTAACAGCCCTGTTTTCTTTGGAGATCCACTCCTGTTCCATACTCAGCTAAGTGGTTTAAGTGGAAATGATCCCTACCAGCTTCAGGGATGGACCTTGATTGGCTTAAACCAATGCTATCTCCTGCCCTGGCGCTGGGGATTGGTTTGAGACGGGCAGACATTGAGGTCCCAGGAGACATTCCCCAGGGCTTTTCAAGATAGGAGGCATCTTTCCCCTGAAAGGTGTGGGGTGAGGACATGAAGATTGTGCTGCTGCAGTCATCCCAGTACCAAGGCAGGGAGAGTGTGGAGATGTCAGGGGATGCCCTGGGGAAGCCAAGGATACAGCCAGCACCAGGGAAGACAGAGCACAACAATAAGCAGGGTAGTTCCAGAGTGGGGTTGTCTGAGCCAGCGCATCAGGCTTTGCCCGAAGTCAGCTGTACCTTTGGGATTTTCAGTTGCAAGTCAGTAACATCCACTTAGTAAATGTGTTTAAGTCTGTGTGAGTGGAGTTTTCTTTCATACAGCAACCAAGAGATTCTTAACTGAGAATCCAGTTTGGCTGGAGTGAAGGAAACATGAGGAGAGAGGTAAGAAGACAAGACCGGCAAGATCAGGAACATCTTACCGCGAGACTTGAATGACAGGTTGGGGAACCACTATTTATTTCTATAGGCATTGGGGAACCATGACAGGCTTTTTAGCAGGGGAGTGGCTTCCTAAAGTCCTAAAATACCATCTGAATTAGGCCTCACCAATCCCTACTTCCCACCTCTCCAGCTCCTTTCCCCCGGAGTTAAGCAGCAGAATCAGGTTTGCAAGAAATAATAAGTTGTTCACACTTCATGGGCCTGCAGGGCCACTTTGCCTGGAACGAGTTCAGGGAATTTCAACGGAAGCCTATAGGGTGGGAGCCCCCACCACAAAGAATGGAAGCTCCAAAGGGCAAGTTTTTGACTATTCTGTTCAGTAGCGTGCTCTCGCACGACAGTGACTGGATGTATATGTGCTCAGTTAATCTTTGCAGATGGATAAATGAATTCTCTCGATGTCTCCAGAGGTGGTGGTGGGGACCTCCACCAGGAGCTAGCAGAGATGAGGAAGCAGAGCTGGAAGGGGCGCAGCCTCTGTGGAGCGCGTGGGGCTGTCCACGGTGCTGAAAGTGCGCCACGTCCAGGACCTCTATCTGTGGTGCTAAAACAGAGCTCCGAGCTAGCTACACAGCCCATCCGTGGCAGCTTGGAAAGGGCCCAAGGCATCTTAGGAACAGTAGCGGGAAAGCATACTCCGTAACCTTGCCTCCCTTGCTAATCCCATTCCCTGAAGACCTTCTGCACGAGTCAGATAACCTGGCACACACCCAAGCGTGCCTGTTTCCTGATGATGACCCTGTTCCTAGTGTGGATATCAGTTTGGCCTTGGACACCCAAGTTCTCCAGGGTGTGGGTCCCTAAAGGGCTAGTACATCAGCCCCTATTCAACCAGCCTCTGCTAGGGACCCTGGGAGAAGCAGCCAGAGATGAGCTCTGGGCAGTCAGCCGGAGAGAGAGGCTGCAAGCCAACAGCATTCACTGGAGAGCCTGGCAAGAGGCTCCTGTCCTCACCAGCTCCTGGGCACTGCCAGGCAAGGTGCCTGTGCTAGAAGACAGTATGCAGAGGGAGGGGGGCTGCTCTATGATGGCAGGTTAGATGGCAAGCTGGAGACAGAAGTTGGCACTGTGAGACTGAGGTCTGGGAGTGGCGCTGGGGAACCCCATGGCATGGAGTTTATCAGCGCTATGGGAGCAACAATGGGGCTCAGAGACTGGGGAGGGAGGAAAGGCAGTTTCACAGCACAGTGGGGCTGGTGAGAGGGAAGGCACCCTTGTCTGACAGGGACAAGTTGTTCCTAAGTGCAGACTCACACATACACAGAGACAGGGATATCAGCTTGTTCTGTCTGGCATGGATGCTGGCTCTGGTGGGGACTTCCTCTGACATCAGAGAGGAAGATGCCTCTTAACGTTCTAGGAGGCAGAGGCCTCCTAACATTCTAATTTTGCCCAAGAACTACTTTGGCTCTGCCATCCATGAACTTATCTAAACCTTTCTGGAAGCAATTTACATTTCCAGGCTGTATCACCTCTAGAGGAAATGATTTTCAAAGTTTATTCCCTGCTGAGTGCAGCAGGATTTCCTGTGATTGGTTTTAAACGTCCCTCTTCTGGGCTTTGCTGAGGGTGGGGGAGGGGCTCGCTCTGTCAGGCTGGGGCATAGTGAAGGAACCCAAGCTCCCTTCTCTGAGCCCTTTCTGATTTCCTAGATCTCCGCCACACTCCCTCTCGGCCTCTCGCTGATTGAGGCTGTCCCAGGTGGGCCAGTCTGAGTTTCTATGGCAGCTCCCTTCTCATCACAACTCTCTCCATAACCACCCACTGTGGCACTGAACTTTACGGGTGCCTACACACTGTTGTCTCTGTGAGATCTCAGCTGCCACCGCTCCCCTGTGGAGCAGGCCCTCAGGATCGCTACTTCCATTTCACAGATGTGCAAACTGAGAGAAACGAATTACGGAGATCATGTAAGTCTGTAGTAGAATCTGGTTCTGCTCCATCTTGGGCTGGATCACAGCCTGAGGCATGACCACAAGCGCTCCAGATTGTTGGGTGCAGGTATCCCTCACTCACCTGTTGGGAGAAGGGAACATCTGTGGCTTGGTGCATCCTCCCCTCCCCATCATGCCCAGCCTGCTGTCGCCCTCCTGGGCCCTGCCTTAGGGAAGCTGCCTTCCCCCAGACACCATCCACATCGTTCTCCCCACACTAAAGCCTGCTGGCCATTCTCTGTCCAGCTCTTTGCCTTTCAAGATAAGATCTTCCTAAAGCTCATCCCTCACCAGTTTAGCATTTTACTACCACCCAGGAGAGTTTCGATTTAACTGCAAACCTGGTGATTTCACTATACACATCCTCTTCCAGATCTTTTATTTAAATGTTAAAAAAAGATTAGCTCCAATTCTTGCCTGAGCTCACATCTTCCACTTCTCTATCCAGAAGACTGTTTATTCATCCAGACCTTTTGTTTCCTTTCTTTGTCAGCTCCTTATCAATGAGAAAACAGGTGCTTCAGATTCCAGATGAATCCGTTAAGACACTTACACAGGGGACCCACACCCCAGAACACTTAGGACATGCACACAGTTGCAGGACACACACACACACACACACACCCTTTATCAAAAGCATCCGTTTACACAGACACTTGTACCTCTACACTCATGCTCAGGTGCACAAGAATTCACACCCATGCCCACACTCCTTCCTCACTGGCACACCTGCATGCTGGGGAGGGATTTGGAACTGCCCTTTGAAGGGCCCATTGGTTTCATGTGTTTGACAGGTGGGAAGGGGCTGGAGCCAGGCAGGGAAATGCCAGCACAGGGAGTGATGAGTCGGAGGCTCTAGAGCATCTGGAACTGTTGGGAAGAAATCAGGGAATTTCCTGAAATTTGGACAGGATGGTTACAGAATCCTGGATGGGGACTTCTTCCAGCCACAGGCAGGCCCCCCCTCACCATGGAGCATTCCTGGGAGACACAAACATTGGACTGGGCAGGTGGCCTCTGTTCAGACTTAGAGAGAGGCAGGCCTGGCAGGTGGCCCTGAGCCCCCAGGGCCTACTTTCCGAGCCTGTAGCAAGGTCACCTTCACCCATGGGCACATACTTCCTCAGTCACACCAGTGCCAATGTTCACCTCCAGGTGTACAAGCCAGTCCCTGGCAGAGGCCCCATTCCCAGGCTCATGGGATGCATGAGAACACCTGGCACCTCGAGAAGCCACCCTGAGACCACCTCTCTCCCTGGCCATGCTGCCTGCAGAGTGCAGGGGCTGCCCACAGTGCCAGGTATTTCTGCATACTTTCATGGGGCTTGTGGCTGCACGCAGGCATGGGTCTCCCCTAGCCACCTGGCACAGGGTGGGCCCAGCCTGCCAGCTCCTCTGGCCCAGCTACAGGGGATAAGAAGAGTGAGGCTGATCCCCGCAGGAGCCTGGACAGTGCAAACATCCCCTCTAAGAACCAGGAGGGAAGGGAGAGGGACAGTAGCAGATTGAATTGTAATCAGGGACACCATCTCCCAGCAGCTGGAGACAGCTTCTCCCTGGGAGGGTGGGGCAGGCTCAGACTCCTGCACTCCTGCAGCGACACAAGGGAAAGAGAGAGAGAGAGAGAGAGCCAGAGAGAGAGAGAGAGAGAGAGAGAGAGAGAGAGAGAGAGAGAGAGAGAGAGAAACGGGAGCCTGCAGAGAGCGGAGGGAGGTGGGAGGGCACTCACGCTGCTAGGTAAATACGTCTCTCAGCAAACAGGGCTCTGCGCCTTCCACATCTGTCCTGCTGCCTGGGAGTTCTGAAACCAGATCCCTCATGTTCTCTTTTTTGTCCTTTCCTGGCATTTTTCTTCCCCTTAGGGTCCTCAGAGGAGAAGACTCCATAGAAAGCTCTTTAAATGAATGGCCCCTCCCGGGCCCTGGGGAATAAATTAGAGTTCAGAAGTGATGGCCAAAACGGCGGAAGTAATCCCGGGAAGACAGGGAGACGTATGGGGCCGGCTGGGCAGCTAATGCCAGCCATGCATCTCGTCAGGGCTGGGGAGCTGGGAGCCACTTCTCCCGTGCAGACAGGACAGGGATGGGTGGGGGGCCCAGTCTCAGCTCCTTCTTTGTTCTTTTCTGTACTTCCCGCAGTGTGTAAATTATTTCATTTCTTCATTTGTTTGCTGGTGTGCTGCATCTCCTCCACTAGAGTATCCGCTGCACGAGGGCGCACGCACAGCTCCGCGGTGCTTCCCCTCCCAGTGCCAGCTTAGAGCCGGGCGCAGACGTGGCGCTCCACAAACATATGCTGAAGGCATTAGTTGATAAATGAGAGAATAAGAGGCTGTGTGACTGAACTAGTGAGTGCAGCCACGAAGGGCAGGCTCACGGGCTACGCTTGAGCCTGTCAGGGAGAGGGAGCCAGGGCTCTGTGGGTGTCGGGGGAGGCTCCACCTGGGGTCCTAGGCCATGGCCTAAAGATTCTGAGCTAGGGTGGACTGGATGAAGAACATGTGGTACATATACACCACGGAATACTACACAGCCATAAAAAAGATGAAACCACGTCCTTTGCAGCAACATGGATGCAGCTGGAGCCCATTATCCTAAGTGAATTCAAGCAGGAAGAGAAAACCATGTTCTCACTTAAGTGGGAGCTAAATATTGAGTATACATGGACACAAAGAGGGGCACGACAGATGCCAGGCTCACTTGGGTGGACGGTGGGAGGAGGGTGAGGATGGAAAAACTACCCATTGGGTACTGTGCGCACACCCAGGCGACTGAATCACTTGTACACCAAACCCCAGCAACACGCATTGCACCCATGAAACAACCCTGCACACTTACCACCTTGAACCTGAAGTAAAAGTTGGAAGGAAAAAAAAGATTCTGAGTCGGGTTCCTCTCGACTCCAACCTGGCCTCGCCTGAGAGGGCCTTGCTGTCTCCTGGCCGTGGCCAGCTACCTGCATCCTGGGTTTCAGAATGGCTACCACACGTGCCAGTCCTGTGTGTGGCACTGGGTAGGGAACTAGGATTTAAGAAGGCACGAGCCTCCTGTTGTTCCTCCTCCGCCTAAGGGTGACCCAGCCCTGGCCATCTGGTTCTGTCCCTGCCTCCACCTCTGCCTGTCACGGCCTTGTCAGTCCTCACCTGGATCACTCCGGTACCCACGGCTCCCTCTTGCCCAACCAGCTTCCGCTTGCCACTGCCATCCTTCCAGAACCCAGATCTGAGTCCTCTGCTTTCCTGATTGAAAATTTTCAGTAGCTCCCCACCATCCCCAGAGTGGCTCAACACTCCTCAGTGTGCCAGGAAGGGTCTTATATAAGGCGGACCCGACTTAGCTTCTCAGCCTGAGCTTCCCCCACCGTTACATGGTCATAGCAGCAGCAGCAGCTGAGGGGTCCTGGGTTCTCACCACACAGCACACAGGCCTTATCTGAACCTCTCATCCTAGAGGCTAGGTGACTGCTGTCCCCAACAGATGAGGACAGTGAGGCATGATTCAAGCAGATGTGACTTGCTCCAGGGTGAACAGCAATAGAAGCAAAATGAATTATTACAAGAGCTAACTTGGGTCAGGCGTGGACTTTGCTCCTGGCATTGTCCCAAGCATTTCACAACTGTCACCCCATTGAGTCCTCACGCCAGCCCTTTGAAATCAAGACTGTCAGCCAAACACCCGACTGCTCCGCAGCTCATTCACTGCATCTATAAAATGGGAGCATAATAACGGCGCCTCTTCCAAAGTCTGCATTGAGGCTTCAGTGAGAAAGTGCATGAGGCCAGGAATGGTGGCTCACACCTGTAATTCCAGCACTTTGGGAGGCTGAGGCAGGCAGATGACCGGTCAGGAGTTCGAGACCAGACTGGCCAACATGGTAAAACCCCATCTCTACTAAAAATACAAAAGTTAGGCAGGCATGGTGGCAAGCGCCTGTAATCCCAGCTACTCGGGAGGCTGAGGCAGGAGAATCGCTTGAGCCAGGGAGGTGGAGTTTGTAGCAAGCTGAGATCGCACCATTGTACTCCAGCCTGGGTGACAGAGTGAGACTCCATCTCAAAAAAAAAAAAAGAGAAAGTTGTGAAAGTGCTTAGGAGAAAATAAGGTTGGTAACGAGCAGGGACCAGCCAGAGAGGGCTTTGGGAAGATGGTGGGTACAGCTGTGGGGTTGGGTGGGTTGAAGGCAGGACAGATGAGGACTTCAGCCAGGAAGCAGCAGTCAGGGGTCAGCTCTGGGAGGTGGAAGTGGACAGGAGATGAGGAGACAGGTGTGAAGCCACCGGGCTTATGGGGAAGCCCAGCTCTGGGCAGCGCAGGAGGGTCCAAGGTGGTGTGCAGCAGAGCTGAGTGGTGGCCAAAGGGCCTGTTAGCGAAAACCAGTCCAGCTCAAGGCTAGCACCCTTCCATGAAGCAGAAGAGAGGCCAGCCCAACCTCGCCCCCACCACCCTGCCGAGGAATGGAGCCCCCAGGTCACACCTGGATTTGTGCTGGCCTTGAGCATTCCTGTGCAGAGAAGGCCAGCGACTCTGCTGTGTTGGGTAAAATGTGATGAACAAAAGGGGTGCCAGGCCCTTGGCATTGGAGCCCTGGCCCCAGGGATGGGGAGAGGGGTCCTAGGGGCCCCATACAGCTGCCTGGAGTTACCAGCTGCAACCCCATAAATCGAGCCCTGGCCCAGGCTGGCAGTCCATTAACATGAAAGATTTTATCACACTTTACAACCTCCCTGTCTTGTATGGCGACAGCAGGTAATTAAAACAATAATTGTTTTCTGATGTTGCTTCTGCTGAACGATAAAAGCTTCTAGTTATTTTCCTTTCACTGGAGTAGGTGAGGGAGGGGTCTGATCTGGGGCACGGAGGTGGGGTGCGGGGCAGCAGAAGTTTGGGAGGCGCAGAAGGATGAGGAAGGGGCTTCTGTGTGGTCACCACAGAGCGAGGATGCAGGAACTGACTCTTGCTGCGCAAAGGTCTGGTCACCTCCCGACACATGCACACACACACACACACACCCCAGCACACAAGCAGGCACACTCCGCACCCATGCCCCATGGAGCACGTTTTCTAGCCCAGGCTTTAGTGCGCTGTGAGCTGCTCTGGAGGGGGCCACCCTCCTTGGGAGCCCCGAGGAAGGGAGTAGAGGGTTCCCAGCCAAGAATACTGGTCCATCTGAAGGCCTAGGGAGCCCCTTATAGAGGCTCTCATGACACCCAGAGAGGGAGGTGACAGAGACAGGCTCTAAAGAGTAAAGGTTTCGTGACCAGCCTGTCCAACACAGCGAAACCCCATCTCTACTAAAAATACAAAAATTAGCTGGGTGTGGTGGTGCGCACCTGTAATCCCAGCTATTCAGGAGGCTGAGGCAGGAGAATCACTTGAACCTGAGAGGTGGAGGTTGCAGTGAGCCGAGACTGTGCCACTGCACTCCAGCATGGGAGACACAGCAAGACTCTATCTCAAACAACAACAACAACAACAAAAATGCATATTGGTGATATGGAAGTGAGAGGCTTGGAGGCCGGTGAGCACCAGCCCCATGGTAATAAACTTGTACTTCCCAGGTATAGAGAAGCTTGACACACCCAAAGTGGCCTGCCCAGGAGGGGCTTCAGGGACTGACTCAGGGATGACAGGATGCCTGATATGGTGAGGGAGTCTTCTGTGTCCCCTGAACAATCATCCACCTTCCCTCCCATGGATCCACCCACCCATCCATCTACCTCCCACCCATCCACCCACTCATCCATCCACCTATCCACCCACTTACCTATCCATCCATCCATCCATCTTTCACACATCCACCCATCCATCTACCCATCTATCCATCCATCCATCCATCCTTCATACACTCATCCATCCATCCATCCATCCATCCATCCATCCATCATCTTTCATACACCACCCATCCATCCATCCATGCATGCATGAGCAGTGAGCATGCGCAGGCCATAGTCCCTGCCCTCGAGAATCCTGTGTTTTAATTGGGGGTGGTGCAGAATGTAAACAAGTAAGCAAGTCAAGAAAGTCATCTCCAATGTTGATAAATGCCACGAAGAAGCAAAAGCAGAGAGTTACAGGCTGCTACTTGAGGTTGGAGGTCCAGGGGGAACCTCCCTGAGGAGGTAATATTTGAGTGAGGCCAAATAACCCAGGGATGCCAGGGGAAGATGGGGGCTGAGGCTTCTGAGCCTCAGTACTTTCAAGGGACTCTTGGGTCCCATGATCTCCACTTCCTGGTCCATCACCTCCAGCCCCATGCCCAGGAAGCACAGGGTGGGCACAGGTGAGCATGGAGTAGTGACTGCCTGCACTGGTGCCATGAATGACATCATACCCGGGGGCTCCCTCACCCCCACTGCCCTCCAGGTCTGCAGCAAATCACCCTGATGCTTTAAAGCAAATACCTCTTAATCACTAAAAATTGAAATGATTTCATGTGAAAATGTTAATGTATTCGGAATCACAGCCGCGCACTGCGTCTGACAAATTAGCACCCAGCCCGCCGCATTGTTTGTAGCTACATTTATCCTGGTGACGAGACACACACACAACACAGCGGCGCAGAGGGGCGGAGAGGGCAGCTCCTGGCTGGGGGTGTATGTGGAGGAGGGGGAAGGAGGACAAAAGGGGTTCTGCAGAGGGAAACAGGGGTCCAAGAGGGCTGAGAGAGGCCCAGACCCGCTCTCACCCTACTACTCCCGCACCACTGGAGGCTCCCAGTTTCCTGGTACCCTCTCTGGCCCTCTGGTGCCAATCTTGAACCCTGAGACCTGCACCAGGCTGGCCTGGTGGCCACACACAGATTCAGGTACCAGCAAAGCAGGAGCACCTAAAGTTGAGAAAAATTTTTGCAAGAACTTAACATTGCAAAAATAAGAATCAGGATGTGGAGAAACTGGAACCCTCATTGTTGCTGGTGAGAACGTAAAATGGTGTCGTTGTTAAGGAAGATAGTTTGGCAGCTCCTCAAGAAGTTCAACATAGAGTTACTGACCCAGCAATTTACTCCTAGGTCGACACTCAAGAGAACTGAAAACAGGTCTTTAAACAGATACTTGTACCCAAATGTTCAAAACAGCATTATTCAGTCGCCAAAAGGTAGAAACGACCCAAAAGTCTATCTGGGTGAATGGGTAAACCACATGTGGTCCATCCATACAACGAAATATTATTTAACCACAAAAAGGAATGAAACCCAGGCGTGGTGGTTCATGCCTGCAATCCCAGCACTTTGGGAGGCTGAGGCAGATGGATCACTTGAGATCAGGAGTGTGAGACCAGCCTGGCCAACATGGTGAAACCCCGTCTCTACTAAAAATACAAAAATTAGCCGGGTGTGGTGGCACATGCCTGTCATCCCAGCTACTCGGGAGGTTGAGGCAGGAGAATCACTTGAACCCAGGAGGCAGAGGTTGCAGTGAGCTGAGATCGCACCACTGCACTCCAGCCTGGGTGACAGAGCAAGCCTCCATCTAAAAAACAAACAAAAAAAGGATGAAGCACTGGTGCACGCTGCAACATGCATGACCCTTGAGCACATTATGCTAAGTGAAAGAAGCAGGCGCAGAGGACCACAAATTATATGATTTCATTTACGTGAAATATTGTAATAGACAAGTCCGTAGAGACAGAAAGCAAGCTGGTGTTTGCCAGGGGCTCGGGAAAGGGGAGAATGGGGAGTGACTGCTTAATGAGGTCTCCTTTGGTCTGATGAAATTGTTTTGAAACTAGATAGAAGTGATGGTTGCACAACATGTGAATGTACTCAATGTCAATGAATTGTGCACTTAAAATGGTTAATTTTATGTTACGTGAATTTCACCTTGATTAAAAAATACATTACATGGCAAAGAAGAATTAAAAAAATAAAAAGAAAAAATATATATGCATGAAAGTCAAACTCCATTGGACTAAGCTCATTTTACCAGTTACTGTTTGATCCTGGGGGATGCCGAGGCCTGCAAAGGGCGGAAGTGGCCGGCCTGGCCTCCTCGCCAAACCCTCCCACGGCCTCTATCCTAACCCCTGTCCCAGGCCTCAGGATCAGCTCCATGACAGCCCAGGCCTGGCCATTCCTCCCATTTCATAGATGGGGCAGAGGAGTGTGTCTGGCCTCGGGCTTATGCTGTAGCGGCAGAGTAGGTCTGGGACTCAGGCCCCTTAAAGTCCTCCGGTCAGCTAACCCTAGCAAACGCACCCTCGGCCCCTCCCACTGTGCGGCTCTGGAAGCGGAGGTGCCTTCTATGCCTGTGTAAATGGACACAAACACAAGTCATCACACTTCTCGCCTAGCTCTACATTCCCGGTGCGCAGACCAGAGCAGCCCCTTTGCTGCACCCGCAGCCGGCTCCTTCCATCATTCAGGTCTCAGTTCAAGTGTCACCTCTTCAGAGAGGGCTTCGGAGACTGTCCTTTCTCACTGGCTACCCAGCATGCCCCTGCTTCCAGCTCCCTTGTGGTCACATGGCTCTCACGCTCACCTGCAGCACCTGACACTGGGCCTGGCCCCAGCAAGTGCTCAGTAAATGCTTATTTAATGACCCAGGTGCCATCGTCACCTAGCTCTGTCCCTTAGCCCATCCTCTCTGCTTCTCTTAAAAGCCTGCTGAGGCTCTGGGCCCTCTGCCCATTTTGTCTGCCATGGAGCTGGGGCTGGCACCTGGCTCTGCTGTGGCAACCGTGGGATGTGGGCAAGTCACTCGCCTCTGAGCTACCCACCGAGAGCTGTCATGCAAGTACACTGCCAGTGCTCAGTGAGTATGCTCGTCCTGCCCTCGCCCCGCTTTCCCAAGTCTCTCCCTGCATCCCGTGCCTTTTGTACCAGGTATCCTTCCATGCTCTGCAAATCCCAAAGGGCCTCTGTGTCCTGCCTGTGCATACTGTCCCAGCTCGCCCCTGCTGCTTCTGAGCACAGCCTCCTCCAGCTGCTCTCCCTGCCTCCTCCCAGTGTGTTCTCCAAAGCTTTCCTCAAGGCTGCCTCCCCTCCTGCTCAAAACCTCACACACACTCCTGTGCCCCCACTGCTCTCTCCCTGGCCTCCTTTTGGCTTCCTCAAAATTGTCCCCTGAAGCCTCCTTTCCACCCTGGCTGTCGCCATTCCCTAATCATCCTCCTAGAATGGGATTCGAGCTCGCACGTGTCTGTGATCAGTTCCTTATGAAAGGGTCTCTCGTCTCCACTTCCCACCCTGACTGCATCTCAAAGTGCCAGTCCCAGTTTCCAATTATCTTTTAGCTGTTTCCACCTGATTATCCTCCTGCACTTCAAACCGAACAGGTGAAATCTCAGGCCCCAAACTCGGGCTCCGAGAGCTAGAAGGGAGGGAAGGAGAGGAACGGCCCCGCCCATGGCGTCAGTCCCAACACTCACCAAGGGTGGGGGATGCAGCCTTGGTGCACGTGGGATCGGAGGCGAATGGGGTAGAGGGGGCAGTGCACAGGCACTAGGGGTGCACAGGGTAGTGGGGAGGCATGGAACGGGGGACACGGAGTGGTGAGAGTGCCCAGGACAGAGGGCACACAAGGCAGGGGTACACAGGGTAGGGCAGGTTGGTGCATGGGTGATGGGGCTGCACGGGCATTGGGCTGTATAAATGGTGGGGTGCACAAGGCAGGGGGTACACAGGTGGTGGAGTGCACAGGGCAGGGAGTGTGCAGGCACTGGGGGTGCATGGGCATGGGGGCACCTAGCAGGGGGTACACAGGTGGAGTGCACAGGGCAGGGAGTGTGCAGGCACTGGGGGTGCATGGGCATGGGGGCACCTAGCAGGGGGGTACACATCTGCCAAAGTGGCATCCAGGCTCCAGTCCCAGCCTACCCAGGAAAATGGGCTTGCTGGGCCCAGCCCAGATCTTTTGCTTTTTCTAGAGAAGCCTGACATTTTGGATTTGTATGTGAATTCTCTTTTTTAAGAATGTTATATCTGCCGCGTGGGGGCTAAATGCCCTGCATGCCGCCACCTGGCTACCTCTGGGTGGGTGCTTTGCCCACATCATCTTCCTGCTAAGGCCCTGGGCTAGGCCCCTGTCAGGTGCAGGGCACAGAAACCCAACTCACACAGGCATTAAAGTGGGAAGTTCTTGGATCTAGGGCCAGGAAGGCTGTCAGGGTCAGCTCACAGGACTGAGAAAAGCTGAAGCAGGGACCAGAGCCTCGGGGCCTTGGGGCCACTGGGACAGCCTCCTCCTTCTATTTGTCCCTTGTCCCTGATCTCCCTGTGTGCTGGCCTCACCCGCTTCTGCCCCATGGCCGATTTCCATACAAGGGGGAAGTGGTCCTGGGCCAACTTCGGAACCTGTATCGTCACTGTTGCCAACCAGGCAGGCAGCAGGGCCGCCCCTCTGCCTCCAGGCGGGAGAAGCTCTGGGAAGGATCCTGACTGGCTCAACCCAGGCCATGTGGCCAGCCTGGCCCAATCATGTGCCCAGGATCTCTGGGACCATTCGCCAGCTGGGACAGGTGCTTTCCCCAGGGGAAGGCTGGGTCCCCATAACTGTCAGTCCCACCAGGGCTCCATGGCAGAGGTCGTCAAAGGAAGGTGGAGGTGCAGTGCCCTGAGAAAGTATTTCAGCGTCAAAACAATGGGCAGTGGAGAAACTACCAAACCCCATGAGATGAAGCCATCCCTCTGGAAAGCCCAGTTCCCAAAGGGTAAGAAACTTCTCAAGAGCAAGCAGGGTGCTGCTGAGCGGAATCCAAGTCAGCGCCGAACCGTCCTTTCTCCTTTCCCACCGAGACTCACGGAGGCCACTTGCCCCTGTACACAGTCTCCCTGCTATCCCACAGAGCCTGTTTCCAGCAGCACCCCCTGCGGAGGCTCTCATCACGCCCAGACCTCCGTGCCTCTGCTTGCTGGGAGGGTGTCCCTCGGCCTTCCCGTGACTCGCTCTGCTGGTCCCAACCTACCCTGGAGGGCTTCACAGAACTGAGTAAATCCACCTTTCCCTGGACGGCTTTCAATGCCCTAAAGGAAACAGGATGCCCAGTGCTGCCAGGACCTGTTGGACGTCTCTCCTGGGCCACGGCTGGCTTTAAGTCTGCCCTTTGCCCCCCGTGCCTGCCCGACCCCGACAATGCTGTTCTGATCGCTTGGCTTCACGTGGTCAGAGCCAGTTTCCGTTGCTTGTGACCCAAGCACCCTGTCCACACTCCCGACACAGCCTAGCAGAGTGGAGCTCCCTGGGCGGAGCCTCTTGCTCTTTCGACTTCTCCCCCAGCCCAGCTCCCCATCTATTTTCTGTTTCTGACATCACTTCCCCAGGCTCGAGAGCTCTGAATCATGTTTGCCTCCTCCCCCTCCCTCGCCCCCCACATGCAGCATCCAGATGCAACCTCTCCTCCTTTGCAGCGTCTCCCACATCCATCTCTCTTACTCCATCCCTGCTGCCTGCCCGCCACCAGGGAGGGACGCCTCGTCATTTCTTGCCTGGATGACCGCCGCAGCCTCCAGGCTGGTCTCCTTGCCTCCAGCCTCTCCCTGCTCCCATCCATCCTCCATGGGCTGCCAGATTAATCTTCCTTAAACACCGCTCACTGCCTGTCACTCCCCAGCTCAGAGATGTGGTCTCAGCCCTGTGTCTTGCCGGCCCCCCACAGGCACTGTCTGCTCCACTGGGGCTGCCTGCCTCCTGGCTGCCCTATACACATGCTGTCACTGGGATTGCCCGGCCACTCCTCCTCCTCCCCTTGCTGTCTGGCCAAATTCCACCACATGCCAAGGTCCCAGCCTTAGTCCCTCTCTTGTTCTAGCCTCAGTGCCCCCAGGACTCTGGGGCAGAGACAGGGGGTGCCCAGGGACCAGCTCTGAAGTCACAGGTCGGCCAGAGGCCAGCAGGTGGGCTGTCCTTCCCGGGCCTGTCTGGGCTCTAATGTTGCTGTGGCCTCTGCCACCTCTCTGCTCTGCATGTCCCAGGGACCCACCCCAGCTCTCAGTTGTCAGGAGTCCTACCCAGCCAAGTGACTCTAGTGACACCCTTCACTACGTCAGCCTTCCTTCTCAGGCCCCCTCATGAATGATCATTACCCAAGAACGAGCACCCTCCCAAGATTCCAGACCTGCAGGCCCCGCCCTTGACGCCTGCTGCTGCCAGTTTTATCAACCGAAGATCCTGATCCCCAACCCCCAACACAAAACACTCCAAGGTCGTGTCACAGAGGGGGCCCAAAGTGAGCCTCCACCCTGCGGGCCACACAGCTCACACCTGCAGAGCATGTACTGTGATGTGAGCTGGCATCGGGCTGCGTGCGCCACATGGGATGACTCGTTTAATCCTTGTAGCCCTGTGAGGTAGGAACCTTTCACTGTCGGCATTTTCCAGGTGAGGAGACTGAGGCACAGAGAGCTTAAATAACCTACCCAAGTTCACCCGCTTTAGGATTCTAATCCACACCAGAGCCCTGGCTCTTATGCACAGTCCTCCCAGGTCCTAGCCGACGCTCTACCTCTTGACCCACCAGAGTCTAGTGTCCAGGAGGGAAGCTGCCCCTTCCAGCCTGGGAAGTCAATGGGTCCTGCAGGGGAAGGCCTAAGAAGCCTTTGTCCACTCCCTGCCCGTGGTCACTAAGGAGGGCTGGGAGTGACCTTGGTCAGGAGCAGTGATGTATGGAGCCAGCTCATCCTGGCTTGGGATGGCCAATCACTACAATTTCTAGAATTCTGCAAGCCAGTTGACATCACACTGATAGCTTAAAATAGGCCATGGTGGGAGTATTTATACCATGGAAATTGGCAAATCAGTCCTCCAGCCTGCCTAGAGAGCCAATTGTAACCATTCGCCAGGACACCACGCTGTTGGGGCAGGGAGGAAGAATGCTGACCACTCTTAGAAGGCATCCTGGCATTTGCGTGGTGGGCTTCAGGAATTCACACCAGACAGGCACCCAGTGGAGCCAGGGGTCTGAAAGGAAAGAGGTCTTGAGAAGACCAGGTGGTTCTCAAAAATGGACCTCTGACTGTGTGATCCTGAAGGAAATGGACGAGGAAGGTCCCTAGAAAAGTGTCAGGGCAACTGCAGGATATCCAGGTAGGCTCAGACTCTGAGCCCAGGATGGAAAGATGGCCGGAAACCAAGGAGAAGCCACAGGTGAGAGGCACGGATGGAGGAACCACGCTCGGAAGCAGAGCACAGGTGTAGCGGCATGAGGCTTGTGGGTGATGCCAGAGAAACACAGGGCAGTAGTGGGGCTTGGAGGAGGGAGCCCAGAAGAGCCGAGCCCCGCTGCTGCCCTCTGAGAAGGGTCATGGGGGCGGTTGTGGGCAGGAGCTGTAGTCTAGTCATCATAAGGAAGAAAGTTTGATTTGGCGAATGTATCATGTAGGGTTCTTTGAAGGCAAGCAAGAAAAAAACAATTCTCACAAATTTAGGAAGAACAGTAGTGGCAGAAGACTGGGCTGTTGAGAGAAGGAGCAGAGGCTTAAGGAGGAGGCTCTGCGCTGGAAAGAACCAGGCCAAGAGAAATACTTACCTAGCTCACCTGGGCCCTGCTGCTGGGATGAAGGGATCCCCCAAACACCCCACGAAGATGGAAATGGAAGCTGGACCAGATAGAAAACCTAACAAACATCCACTGGAGTAGCCATACCCCAGTGAGCCTTATGCCAACTCCAGGCACAGTTCTAGAAGAGCTTCTCAATCCGCTGCAGATGACCAAAGAAAGGAGGGACTGTGAGAGGCCTGCTGGGATCCCCATGGACCAGTCACACCAGACCAGCTTCCCTTATTATGGGTTACTTTCCCACAGTAGATGAAGGACAGACTAGAAACACAGCCAGGCGCCTGATAACATAAATATCTTAGCTGGCCAAATGCAGATACATAAGCTGATGACAGCACAGTGAAGGGAAGGCAAAACCTGTCGAATGGCCAGCCTTGTTTTCTGATGCTGCGGATAAAATAGCCTTGATCCGGCCGGGCGCGGTGGCCCATGCCTGTAATCCTAGCACTTTGGGAGGCTAAGGCGGGCGGATCCTGAGGTCAGGAGATCGAGACCATCCTGGCTAACATGGTGAACTCCTGTCTCTACTAAAAATACAAAAAACATTAGCCAGGCATGGTGGTATCTGCCTGTAGTCCCAGCTACTCGGGAGGTTTGAGCAGGAGAATCACTTGAACCTGGGAGGCAGAGGCTGCAGTGAGCTGAGATGATGCCACTGCCCTCCAGCCTGGTGACAGAGCAAAACTCTGTCTCAAAAAAAAAAAAAAAACAGCGTTGATCCAGACCCTGCCTTACTTCTGAGTCACAGGCTGTGTGCTTGGTGCTATTCAGCATGCTTATTTATTACCTGGCAAAATGTGTTGATGACATACTGGTTTAATTTGAGGATGATTGTGCCCACCCTTCTTAATGGACAAGAAGCTGAGAGGAGCAGCAAATAGCCTGGGTAACAACAGGACAATGGCCTCGGTGGCTCCAGCCCAACCTAAACTGCATAACCATAACCCCTGGCTGTGGTGATTGGCTCATACAGTGGGCAAGGCATTGGAGGTGGACCAATGATGGAAGACTTGGACATCTGTTGGATGGTGGAGGGAAGAGATGTGCTCTTCTCCCCCACCCGCTGCCGGGCCTGGGCCTGTAAGGATGTAGCCCTGGGAGCTCATGGCAGTCACCTTGGGACAGAGGGAAGAGGCTGTTCGAGAGTGGCACCAAATCCCCAAGAACAGAGATGAGGGAAGGATCTTGGCCATGCTGTTCTCCCTGGATCCCACCATGCCTGAAGCCACAGCTACCTCCGAGTTCAATTCCATGTGCCCTTATATTCTCCCTCTTTTCAATTTATTTTTTCTTAAGCCAGTGTAAGTTGGGTTCCAATATTTGCAACAGATATACTTAGTGTCCTATGCCACTTCATGCTGGGGCATCGTGGCGCAGGGGCATTGTGGCGCAGTGTGGTGAGCTCCCAGGGCTGAGGAGGTGTGACAATTGGGCCACCATCCAGGTAACAAGGATGTGGGGGTTGGGATTCGGGCTGGGAACCATTCTCATGAGGAGCAGATGAGAGGGCTGGGGAGGGCTGGTCAGGAAAGGGCCGGATGTGGCCAGGTGGGACCCCTGTCTTAAATAACTGAAAGGGCTAACCCATCCTGTGTGGCCCCAGAAGGAAGGACCCAGAACCATTTGGGGAGCTTACTGGGAAAGAGTCCCCCTCATTATAAGAAAGTGGTTTCGAACAGTCCCAGCTGCCTGAAGATGTGTGGCCCGGGCACGTCCTAAAGCTCGGGGCTACGGATGAGGAAAGCCTCTGATGGCCTGGATGCACACTACGTGGGGTCAGGAAGCAGGACGGGGATGAGGAATGGGCTCCGGGCTGTGAGGGAGTTCACAGAGAATCAGGGTCTCCAGACTTTCTCCCATCACGTCCATGGGCACAGAGAGGGCCCTGGCAGTAAATAGCCAAACGGGGAGCGCCTGCAGGCTGGGTGTAGTGTGTGGTGGGGGAGGTGGGGCACAGCAGTAACTGCCCAGTAAGGTCCCAGCTCTGCCACTTCCTGCAGTGTGACCTCCTCTGATACTGTCCTCATTTGAGGCATGGGGCTAACCTCACCCACCTGTGGATTGTCCTGAGGTTTTGATTAGATGAGGTAGGTGGAGCCCAGCACTGCATGATTGCTACCATTGCCAAGTTAATCAAGAATAAAAACCGTAATAGTCTCCAGTCCCCAGGGGCTCCTCCTCTTTCCGCCACAAAGTCTCTCTTGTTAGCTGAAGGAGAAGGCATTTGGGTGTCAGGGGCTGAAGTGGAGCCGGGGCAAGTCGGTGCTGGGCCTCATCTGTAAAATGGGAATGGCTACACAGGTGCATCCGAAGCCCCGGCCTGCAGGAGGTGCTCGGGTTATGGGGACGTTCTCCTCCCTTACACAGCGAGGTAAGCCCGGGGTCTTTGCAAGCCGCACGCACAAGATCGCTCGACGAGCCCCGCGCCCACTCACTTCTCAGGGGGCCCGGGAAGGGCGGGCAGGGGCGGGGGCTGCAGCTGGGCGGAAGCACGGGGGCTGGGCGGAGGCGGCCGCGCGGCAGCAGTGCCCGGAGGCTGGACGCGGGCTCCCCGGGCGGCAGCCGAGCACTCAGCCAGGAACTTGTTAACAGGCCCCGAACAAAGAGCCGCTAATCCGGCGGGCGGCCGCGGGCGGGCTGGCGGGCGGAGGGATCCCGCCCCTTCCCGGCTCGGCCGCCCGAGTTTGCCGCGGGTTAATTACCCCGCGCCCGGCGGCCCCGCGGCCTCCACCCTAGGCCTGGACGCCCTCGGGGGCGCCCCTCCCGCAGCCCCGCCCGACGGGCGCCGCGGCGAATGGCGAAGCCCCGTGGCTCCGGCTGCCGTGGGCTCAGGCACCCGCACCCCACGGCCGCTCACGTGCCCCGCAGATCCGCCGGCCTAAGGGCCCCGCGCCCTACGCTACCTAGACAGCGGGGCGGGCGCTGAGGCCCGGGGCACGCGCTGAGGAGGTGCTGTTACCCGCCAGTGCCGGGCACATTTTTTTGGGGGGGATGGTGGGCGGTGCTGGAAAGATGCAGACCTGGGAAAAACCACTGGTCCCTCAGCTCCATTGGGTCCCTGTCTCGATTAGGAGGGGTAGAGTCTAATTCAGAGTGTACTCCCCCAGTCTCCTCCCCCACGCCCCCCGCAGCCTCTCCACTGGACCTGCTGGCCTGCGGCACTGGAGTTCCACCTGCCTCCCTGGTTGGGGACGCGTAGGGGAGAGGTGGGATGCAGGTTCCGGAGCGCCCTCCCCAAGGCCCCTCTGGTGCTTGTCAATCTAGACAGACTCCCCTGGCCTCCCCGCAACCCCCTCCCCATCTCAGCTACATATTTGCCTGGAGCTCAAGGTGACCCTGAGCCTTCCAGACGGACACAGCTCTGATATCCCAGTGTGGGAGGGCCAGCTCTGGGGGCCCCACCAGTCAGGGTGACAGCTGGCCCTTGGTGCTCCCATGACAGCACAGAAGCAGGGGCTTCAGGGCCCCTCCCCCATCAAAATGGTATCTTAAAACTTCCCCTTCCCTAGTTACTCTGGGGCTGAAAAGCTGCCACTCAGGCCTCCCAGAGCTCATGCTGCTCCCCATCTCCACCTCAAACGGGGCTGGGAGGGCCAGTCAAGGACGACCTGGAGAGAGGCAGGAACTTCTATATGCCCTGCCCTCGAAGGAACAGAAAGGAAGCCAGGCCTGTCCTCCAGTCCAGAATGGGAAGCGCACCCGGGGTTCCCCACCTGGTTCCCCAGCCCCATGTCTTCCACAAAGACAGCCAAGGACTCCCCCACTTCCCGAAGGAGAGGACTGAACAGTGCCTTCTGCCGTGTCCTCATCGATTGCTAACATGTATCAAGTGCCCACTATGTGCCAGCATTGACATGCATCAGCCCACCAAATCTGCACAAAACCCTAGGAGGTGGGTTCTTTTATGAGTCCATCGTACAGAGAGAAAACTGAAGGTGTGCAGGGAGGAGCTGGATGCAGGGCCAGGAGGGGCTCTCTCAGGGGCTGCCCCTACCTTTGTGCACCTGCCCAGCCTCACCCTAGTCCTAGTCCAAACCCAGCCACAGACTTGCCAACTCACCCGTTCCACTACTCCACATGCCTGGGGTTCTGGGCCCCTGGGGTCTGAAGCTGCCTGTGGCACCTGACATCAGTGCCCAGGAAGGGTGTTGGCCTCAGGCACCGGCACCCTGACCTTCTGGGCACCCTGAGAAGGCCTGTTGCTGACATAGGAGGTATTTGCCAGTGGAAGCTATTTGCCTAGGCCCTTACTTCCTGGCTGAGGGGTTGGGACTCACAGTCCCCAGCTCTGCCTCACAACCACTTTTGGCTCTGCCCCAGCGGCCACCTGGCTCTCCAGCGATGCAGGCAGCCCCTGCCAGGAGAGCTGATGTCTGTGGCAGGTGCTGGGAAGGTGTGAGCAGTTCCTGGGGGAGCCTGCTGCTGAGTGTGGAGTCCGCCCCAGGCTCTAGTAGAGGCATCGTTGGGTATACAGAGAGGCGAACAGCCCAGAGGGGTTAAACGATTTGTCTAAGATTACACAGCAATCAAAAAGCAGAGCAAGGACTAGAATTTCGTTCTGTTCAGGGCTCCTGCCCCACTCTGTGCCATGTCCTGTGAGTCAGAGACGATCATCAACACACAGTTGCATGATGAGCTGAACCCCAATCTTCATCTTCAGAACCCCTAAACAACTGCCCCTCGCACCCTGGAAGAACGGATGTCTGAACCAGGCCCAAGTCCCTGCAGGGGGTGGTGGACGTGCAGTTGGAAAGGGGGCTTCTTCTAACCAGAAGAGGCCCCCGCCTGGGCCTGGGGCAGTGGGAAACGAAGCAGCTGATGCTGAGACGCATTTTTCTCCCGTGTCTGGGCTTGGGCCCTGATGTGGCTTAAGTCCCCACCTCTGTCCTAACTCATGCCACCCCAACAAATGCCAGGGGACACAGAGGAAGGAGACAGACAAGCTATGGCATCTACTGGGCGTCAGGGTTCACCCTGAGTGCCCTCTCCACATTGCCCATCAATCTGTTACTATAACCCCAGAAAGCAAGCATGACCGTTCTATCAATGTGGAAACAGGCTGGGGACGGAAAGTTGCTTGTCCAAGGACATGAGGCTCAGGTTGGAAGTTGGCCCTGGCTGCCTCCTAAGCCCCCGTCCTTTCTACTCCACCTGGCAGGAATACGGAGTGAGACTACCCAGTAGGCAGGAGGACCCTTCAATGCCCCTCCCACAGGAGCAGATGAGGAACGAAGGGGTGGGCTGGTGGATCTGACTGCAGGAAGCTGAGCTCCGGGTCTGAGCGTGGTTGGGCCCTGGGGCTCAGCCTCGGGAACCAGAAGTCCCACCCCATGTAGCAGCCTTGCAGAGGGGTCCAAATCTTGACGTGACTCTGTGAGTAACACTATTTGCTTGAGAAAATATTAACTCTGGGAAAATCCCTGCCAGGGTGGGGATGGGGGTTCCTACTCAACAGATGTGGGCATATGACTTGCATGAGTGGCCCACAAGCACACACCAATGTATTGTGTACAGTGAGCTGGTTGTCCATACATGTGGCGGGGGTACAGCACCCCCCACCCCATGAAGGGGCCTAGTTTTCCTGGTCCCCACCGTTTCCAGCCTCCCTGGAGCATGGCAGTCTGTGTTCAGGGACAGGGATGGGGTCGTTGCTGACAGGGGCAGAGCAAGCATCTCTCGTGTCCCCAGTAATACAGTCCTCCCTGTCTGGACAGAGAACCCAAACTCAAAACGAGGAAATGAAGAGAAACAGCACCTGGCTGCCAGTGACTCGGAGCATGCTGGGGTGGAGAACAGGGTCACTGCACCACGGGCAGTGACGGTACCTGAGGGAGGCACTGGAGGAGGAGGGGGCTCAGGCCAGAGGCTTCTGGCAGCTGCCCCAGGGCTGAGGACTCAGGACCTCAGTCTTTCTTTAGCCCACCCAAAGCACATCAGTATGCCAGGGCCCTCTGCAGGGGAGGAGGTGGGAGGCCTTTGGGAGGGGCTGGACTGAAGCTGCAGGCTTCACAGCCCCAAAGGGGTGTGTCCCAGGTCTGGACAGAGCCAATGTTGGGATGTTGAGTGGGGAGCATGCTGGCGGGGTCAGTGGCACTAGGTTTTGCAAGGCAAGGGAGTCTGGAAGCCGGAGCTTGCCTGGGGGTGCCCATCCCATCAGCAGTCAGAGCCAGATAGACCAGCCCAGTGCTGATGTGGGGTGATGAAGAGGGAGGCAGGTGTTTTCCTAAGGGCCTAAGGGGGATCAAGGTTTGGACTGACCTGCAGGCACTGGAGTCACTGAAAGCTTTCTAGCAGGTTTCCAGCCCGGAAGCCGTGGCATGCCTTAGTGTGAGTGGAGGAGGCCGGAAGGGGGTGGGTGGTGGTGGCTGCTGCAGTGGTGGTCCAGGTGAGGGAGAAAGGGGTGGGGGATGAGGAGAGACAAAGAAGTCAAGGGACATGAGCAATGTCACAAGTAGGCCTGAGTTGGAGGACTTGGTAACAGATTAGATGTGAAGCGTGAGAGAAGGGAGAAGCCAGGGAGACTCTAAGGCTTCCAGCCACAGGCTGCGGGAATAGGAGGAGGGGGCATCGGGAGAGGGACGGCCTAGAACAGGAGGCCCTGCATGCATGTGAGTTGACACACAGGTCCCAGGTGGCAGCTAGGCCCAGCACTGGGGCCTTCACCTAGAGCAGGGCCCCGCCCACCCGAAACTCAGGGCAGGCTCCTGCCTTTTGAGGCTCCAGCCTGCAGGTCTGGACCAAGAGCAGCACTAGCCAGGAAGATGGGTTGTGAGGACAGGGGCTCTCTGGCCCCTGGCTGAGGCCAAAGTCGGCTGCTCCTGGGAACCAGGGCTGTGCCTTTTGGCTGGGGCTTGGTACCTGGGTCAATGCCTATCCCTGGTTCCTGAGAGAAGCCCCTCCCAACACAGGCAAGCGCTGAGCAGGCAGGCAGCAAGGGGACCTGCTCTCCCCTGGGGGTACTTAAAGGCCCCAAAGCCTAGGCCACCCCACCCAAAAGGCAGGGTGAACAGAAACAGGTTATCTCCCAGGTCTGGAGGATTCAGACCCCCTCAGCCAGCTGCATTCTCCCAGGTGGGGTGGACAGAGGGGTCCTAGGTCAGCCCTAAGGATGGGGATAGGGTCTGGGAAGGAGGAGCAAGACTAGATGGTTGGGTCAGGTTGGGCAGTGCAACAGTGCCAGAGCATGGCACCCCTCAGTCCCATCTTCAAGGGAGCCAGATCCTTGCTCAGGACTGCAGAGGTGTGGGTGACAGGGAGACCACAGGGCAGGGTGGGGGCGTGCATGCCAGCTGCGTGTGATGGGGTTTGAGAAGGAAAATCCTGTGAGACAGATGGGTGCTTGCATGTGTGGGTACAGAGAGGGCCTGCAGGTTCGAGCGTGCTGAAGGGACAGGCTTTTGTGTGATGTCCGGAGACAGAGGGTGGGCGCGTGGCCTGGGGAGCAGGCAGCTGCAGTTGGTCGCGCTGGCCCCCGGCGCCCCCTGCTGCCTGCTGGCCATCCCTCCCTCATCGGCTCACAGACACATTTTTCACCAGAGCTGTTGCTGTGGAGGCAAAAGGCAGCGCGGGAGGAGCCGGGGTCACCGCAGGGCCAGCGTGCCTGGGCATCCACATGTACCCAGTGCCTGTAGGGCAGAGGGGGAAGGGAGTCCCAAAGAAGTAGGGCCTGTCCCCGCCCCATGGCCTTCAGCAGCTCCTTCTGCAGGCCCAGGGGCAGAGTTGATGCCCGGGGGCAGGCTCTGCTTCAGACCCTGCAGCACCTGTGCCCACCTGCCAACTCTCTGGGCAACCTTGGGCCAGGCCTCAACAGATGCCCTGCCAACCAGGGATGCAGTTCCCCCACCCCACAGCCTCCTGAGGAGTCCATGTGGCAACCCTCCGCTCCAGGCTGCGGCACCCTGAATCACCAGTACCTGTGCCCTCTTATCTGTACATGCTCACCTGTGCAACTGCACACAGCCATCACACACGCCGGCCATCACACACATCCATCAGGCCACACATGCACCAATGCTGCCCACACCATGCCAACCCCCCTTGTCACCCAGGCACACATGTCAACCCACAGCCTTCACACGTGCTCACATGGGCGACATGCAGCTATGACCACATAGCCCTCACACGCATCAACTCAGGAAACATTTCCTAGGCACCTACTGGGTGTTGGGCAACACCTCATCTGTATGTGGGGCACTAATACCCCCACCTCATCATGGATCACATTGCAACCTGTACCCCGAGTGCTCATCTAGGGGGCTGCACACACGCCCCTAACACACACATGTGTGGAACACAGACACACACCCAACAGCAGTTCAGCCTGTCAGCTTGGTCAGGATTAGAAGGAGAGGCCCTGGGGAAGAAGGGGGTGCTGATGGAGAAGCGACATAGAGTGGGTGGGATGGAGTAGAGAGGGGTACTGAGGAGGCAGGTTGGGGCGGGCAGTCAAGCAGTGGTGGGTGCAGGATTCGCTGGGCAGAGACACCCTTTAAGGAAACAGTCATTAGCCTCACTCATCAGGCTGGTCCCTGAGCTCTCACTCATTGATCTCCAATCAGTCTGGCTTGGCAGCTCAGAAACCCCGATGCTCCCTTCCAACACCCCTGTTATAAGCAGCGGCCTGGCCGGGCTGGGGAGTAACCAACCAGGTTCTAGGGGCAGCAAGAATCAAGAATTGCCAGGGTAAGCCTCAAGCCCCCTTGATCACACAAATGGCAACCCCCTCACGCACACCACCACCACCACCACCACAGACACGTAAGCTCAGCTCAGCTAAGTGCATGTGGGGCAGAGATCAGCAGGCCCCCACAGCTCAGCCTAGGTGGAGGCTCAGGGAGAACAGACAAAGGATGGAGGGGAACTTCCTCCTCTCAAGCCCCCTCCCAAGGGAATGAGGTGGGCTGAGGGCTGAGTTAGCAGCGGGTTAGGGTGACCAACGGGGCATGCAGGGACCAAGAAAGATTGTGGAGTTTAAGGAAGAAGGGGAAGCTGGCGGACCAACCGCACACAACTCTAGCCCCCCGCTTCAGGGAGGCCAGGAGTCACAGTCCCGACCACCGGAACCGCGGCGCTTTGACAGTGCCGGCTGCAAGGACTGGGGGCTGGTGTATGCGCCTCCACGCCTGAGTGTGTGCGTGTGCGAGCGTGTGTGGCGGGGACAGAGGAGGACACTGTGTTCTGGACGTGGGCAGAGGCCAGGTGCCAAGCTGGGAGATTGTGAGTGGCTGTTTAGGGCAGATGCTACCGGGAAGAGGTATCTTAATCGCTCCCCGCACCCCCATTTCCTGGGCACTGGGATAGGATCAAAACCCTCTAATCTTCGACTCCTCAAAGTCAGGCTCCTCGGGGTTGATCCAAACCCCTAGCCCTGTTCCGGGCCCAGGCAACCAGCAAACTTCCCCCACCCGGAGGCGTGGGGTGTCTACACTCGCCAGCCCCGCGCGCTGACAGCTGCTCCCGGACTTGGCAGAACCCAGGCTTCCGGGAGAGCGCGCGGGGACGCTGCGCAGCACGAGAAGAGGCCCCCGCGTCCCGCCTCGCAAAGTTTGGCCTCAGGGGGCTCCCAGCCGGGTCTAGCAGCGCGGGTCAAGGACCCCCCAGAGCAGCGAGCGTTCGCGCGCACGGTCCCCCGCAAGCCTCCCCAGAGCGCGCGCGGCGTGACTCACCCGAGCCGCGGAGCCAGGCGGAGAGGACTATGCCCAGGAGCGCTGGCCACAGGCCGGGCCGGACGGCCATGGCCGCGGGCGGGCGGGCCGGGCGCAGGGCCCCGCAGGCGGGAGGGCTGCTTTCAGCGCCTCGGCCCGGAGCCCCAGCTCGGGGCGCCCCCGCGGCCCATGCCAGCGGACTGCGCTGCCTCCCGGCGGCCGGCTGCGGGGCGCACGCGGCGCGTGGCTCCCCTGGGCACGGGAGCGCAGCAATGCAGCCGGGGCGGAGCGCAGCGCCAGCCGCGCCGCGCAGCGAGCCAGCCGCGCCGCGGAGCCCGCAGCCGGAGCACCGGCCGGTGGGCGCCGCAAAACCCGGACTGGAGCGACGGAGCGGGGCGGCGGCGGGGCGGGGCGGGGGGGAGGGAAGGAGGGGCCGGGCCGCCCCGCGCCGCGCGCGGGGGCTACCCCCAGCACCGGGAATCCCTCCGGGCGATGCCTGAGGCTCCCCCAGGGAGGGGCTTGGGGTGGTGGGCGTGGAGGCCTCCCACCGCCCCGCGCGGTCTCCGGGGACAGGGGCAGGAGTCTGAAACCCGGAGTGGATCGGTGCTCGGGATCCGGGCTCTCGCGGACCCGCCAGTCTGCGCACAGGTGGCCCGGGAGGGGCCCGGGGCTGCGGCGACCCCGGCGCGGCGCCAGCCTGCAGAGAGCTGCCCAGGGCAGGGGTGCCCCGAGCAGTTTCCGCTGCAGTCCTCTCCCCCGTCCATGCCTCGCGGCCGCGCTCCGGGGTCGTCCGGGCGCCCCGGTACGCTGCCAGCCCGCGGCTTGGTTAGGGGACTGCAGGAGAGCGCCGGGGCCCCGGCCCGAGCGCAGAGGTGCCCTCGCCACCAGAGCCTGGCAGGCCAGACTCGGGGACACCCGCAGTCCCAACCTCGCAGCCTGGTGGACCCCAGGGGCGCGCCTCACACCGTGACCCAAGGTTTCCCTAACCCCTCGGCGTCTATCGCCGAATGAAAACAACCTTCGGGCGCAGCGTACCCGACTGGGCGCGCTGTGTTTAAGCCCCGAGAGCGCACGGCCCCCGCGACGTGGGCGTGAAGGAACGAGCTGGGCTTTGGCAGCTAGGGAGACCGGGGGTAGGGTCTAGGCGACTTCACCTTCTAGCTCTGTGACCTTGGGCAAGTCACGTCGTCTCCAGGAGCCTTCAGCAGTGACCGCTGCTGGAGTCTCCTGTGCCCCACCCCCATTCCCTAATCGGGTTAAAATAAACGGAGGGCTGCCTTGAAGGAGAAAGGAAATGACAGCCGCCCGCCGTGTGCCTGGGGCCAGTGATCAGAAAAAGAGAGGGTCCTAGTCTGGGTAGGGAGGGGCATGAGAAGGGTGAGGGCAGGGTCGCCAACTCAAACGCCTACGGCGCCGGTCGATAATATAAATTGGCGCTGCAGGCTAGGCGATATAAGGAATGGTCTTGCTTCCACAAAGAGATATGAGCTCTTCTATATTTCTTGAGACACGAGGCCCTCTCTCGGTCTGTCTTTTGTTTCCCACTTTTGATAGAGAAGGGTTATGAAAAATGTTTTGCTTTCCTCTTAAGTCTACCATAAAAAACACCAGCTAAAGCTCCAGAGGCGACCAAACAGACGCTGGGCTCCATCGCCAGGGAGGCAAGGGGCAGCGCTGGAGACAGGGCACAGGGATCCCATGTCAAGGGACAGCTGTCTCTTCTGCCCCAGGTGCCGGTTGTCGGGGGAGGGGACCGGGGCACAGTATAGCCGCCTCTTCCACATTTTCAGCAGAAGCTGTCGTATGTGAAATATTCTGATTTAACATTTTTATCTAGTAAGAAATAATTTTTTAAACTTTATGTGAGTCCAGGGGAAAATGTCTACCACCTTCAGGTTTGGGAACTCTGCTTTGGGGCCTGTTTGAATGTACATGGTGTTGGGGCCCGATCTGCTCAGACGCCTGTGTGTGCGTATGTGTAGGAACAGTATGTGCCCAGGCTGCTGTCGTTGGCACCATAACACCCCTCTTCAGCCTCTGCAGGAAAGAGGTGGGTGGGAGAGGTGAGTCAGCAGCAAGATCTGCCCTTGGGGCCCATGGCATAGGGGAGATGATTAGGAACTATTGGGCACTGGAGGCTGGTGATTGAGGATGAAGGAGCAGGATTGAGGGCTGGGGTATAAGATGACATTATAATAGTGTATGCTCTGTCTAAAGGGATGGCTGGGCACGGTGGCTCACACCTGTAATCCCAGTACTTTGGGAGGCTGAGGTGGCTGGATCACTTGAGATCAGGGGTTTGAGATCAGCCTGGTCAACATGGCAAAAACCCATTTGTACTAAAAATACAAAAAAAAAAAAAAAGAAGCTGGAGATGGTGGTGGGTGCCTGTAATCTCAGATACTCAGGAGACTGAGCCAGGGAGAATTGCTTGAACCTAGGAGGCCGAGGTTGTAGTGAGCCGAGATCATGCCACTGCACTCCAGCCTGGGTAACAGCAAGACTTCGTCTCAAAAAAACAAACAAAATATATATATGTACATATATATAGTGTATGCTGAACATCACTATGTCCTTGCTTACATTTATAATTTGGCTTGATCCTCACATGCAGTCCTGTTAAAAAAACATTGCTATCCCCGTTATACAGCGCAATAGCTGAGGCATAGGGAGAGGAAGTGCCTGATTGCTCAGGGCCAACCTGACTCAGTAGACTACAGGGGTAGCTAACATAGGTCCTTGGGAGGTTTGATTTCAATGTCCATGTCCTCACTTTCCTCCTGCTGCAGTTTCTACTCTGGGATTTGAATTTGGGAAATGAGGTTTGGGATACAGGAAAGGAAGGGTCTTCTCTTCTCAGTTTGACTGCTTTGTTCACTTCTCTTCTTACCCCTCTCTCTTCAGCCGGAATGAAACGGTCTGTATAAGAGTCAGGATAGATTAGGGGATGTCGTAACAAATACTGCCCAAATCTCAGTGACTGAAATCAACAAAGGTTTGTTCCTCATTTGTCCATCATGGGTCTACTACTCCAGGTCACCCTCACTTAAGGACCCAGTCTGACAGCAGCCACTAGAGATACACCCACCAGCCATTAATGGCTCAACCCAGACACAATGGATTGTGTCTAGTCACAGTCCATTGGCCAGAACTGGCCCCACAGTCCCACCCAAGAGGGCCAGGAAGTGTAATCCTACCTCATGCCTGGAAGGCAGAGCTGAAATGGATGGAGAGTAGCATGAGTGCCCGCACAGCCTACAGTCCCAGCAGGATCTGGCCCCTGCCTTCCTCTGCAACTCTGCCTAGGCCCTGGTCGTAGGCCCTGGCCCCCACAACCCCTCACTTTGTTTCTTCAGCATCTAAGCTCATCCCACCTCCAGGCCTCCCATTTGCCTTTCTTCCGAGAACACTCTGTCCCCAGATCTTCACGTGGCTGGTTCCTTTTAGTCACCCAGGCCTCAGCTGAACTGTTCCCTTCCAAGTGGTGCTCAGAGTCATGTCAGGAGAAGGAGGAGGAGTGCCCCTGCAGAGAAGGGGAGTAGGTGTCTCACCAGAACTCTTCTTAAGAATCCAGGGTGAAGGGCTGCCAAGAAAGGGTTTGTCTGGGACCCTAAGGTAGGATGGCCAGATGGGAGAAGACTCCTGAGAGCTCCAGCTTCCTTTGCTTCTGTTATTCAGACACATTTTACTTCAGAAGACAAAGTCTTGGTCTATCCTGAATTTTCAGGCCAAACAGCTCTGCTTCAGATGCTGGCATGGCAGCAGGGCTCAGGACCCCTGTCCTTGCCACCCAGACACCCCGTGCCTCCTCCCGGCAGGTGCTCTGTGGTGAGGCTGCTCACTAAGGGCATCTCCTGAAGGGGTTGGCAGGTGTCCTGCCATCATGGCCTGATGCACAAGAGGAGTCCTCATCAGCTGTTGGTCAGTGACATCACACTGCTAATATCCCCTGGACCTGGGGAGCTCAGACCCTGTGCTGAGGCTGTCACTGACTTGGACGTGCACTGAAGAGCCTGTGGAGGTTGCCTAAAGTATAAATTTTCATGTTCTGCCTATCCCGATTTTGATCCAGTATGTCTGGGGAGAGGTCTAGGAATCTGCTTTTACCAAGCCCTATAATACCTGCCAGATGTTTCTGCTGCTGCCAATGGTCTGAAGACTGACCATTGGCAGATCTTTGAGGGACATTGTTCCAGGTCTTTGCCATAGGTGCTATCAACAACTGAGTGTTCCTCACCTATCCTTGGGTTGCTGGTTTTCTGCAATTAAATTCATCCCAATTATATTCCGTCATATTACATCTAATCCCTCTTTCCCATATGGAGCCCTCTCAGGATGTGGGTGCTGTCAGGCAAGGTACTTGCTATTTTCTTCCGCTTCCTGTCATTCCCAGATGACATTAGGAAGTCACATATACTTTTTTTTATTATTTTTTATTTTTTTATTTTTATTTTTATTTTTATTTATTTATTTATTATTTTATTGCATTTTAGGTTTTGGGGTACATGTGAAAAACATGCAAGGTTGTTGCATAGGTGCATACGTGGCAGTATGATATGCTGCCTCCCTCCCTTTCACCTATATCTGGCATTTCTCCCCATGCTATCCCTCCCCAACTCCCCACCCCCCAGCTATCCCCCCCTCCCCCCCAACAGACCCCCGTGTATAGTGCTCCCCTCCCTGTGTCCATGTGTTCTCCTTGTTCAACACCCGCCTATGAGTGAGAACATCACATATACTTTTAACCAAGTCCTTACTAAACAGGTTGCTGCAGGCAGGACCAAAGACAGGGCATAGAGGCTCCCCATTCAGGACCAACTTGCATGTTGCACTAGGGCAATAAACCAGCTGCTCCCTCATCCACTCAGGAAGCCTCTGACCACAGCATCATTCAGCTCATATCTCACTGCTGCACCCACAAAAATAAATGGGAAGACTTTGCAGAGCCCCAGAATCATAAGCTTCCGGATTTGCCTCAATCTACCAGACAAGTAACCCAATTGAACAGGAAATTAGTTCAGCTCTTGGAGACCCTTGAGCAAGACACTGGCTTTTCTTTTCTTTTCTTTCTTTCTTTATTTTTTGAGACAGGGTCTGGCTCTGTCACCCAGGCTGGAGTGTAGTGGCGTTATCTCGACTCACGGCACCCTCTGCCTCCCAGCAACCTCTGCCTCCCAGGCTCAAGCGATCCTCCACCTCAGTTTCCCAAGTAGCTGGGACTACAGGCATATATCACGATGCCCAGCTAATTTTTTTTTTTTTTTTTTTGGTAGAGATGGGGTTTTGCCGTGTTGCTCAGGCTGGTCTTAAACTCCTGAGCTCAAGCCATCTGCCTACCTCGGCCCCCCAAAGTGTTGGGATTACAGGCATAAGCCACCATGCCTGGCCAAGACATTGGCTCTTTATGGTCCCTGCTGTGGTCCAAGTGTTCACATCTACCCACTGCTCAGCATCCAGCTTCTGTCTTCTGGAAGCAGCTTCCTGTCTTTCCTTGGAGGGATCTTCCCTTCCCACCATCAGTGCACAAGATTGAGATCAGACTATCCCACCCCAGTTCCAAAAGACAGCACATGCCCAGGCCTGGCCAATCAGCATCCACTATTCCCAGAAACACAGTGATTGGTTCAGGGATGGGCATATGACCCAAGCCAGGCCATTGAGGCCGATTTCTGGGAGTTTTGTTGAAACTAAGGAGAGAAAGAATTTCTTTTCTCGCTGTACTTGAAGCTAGAAAGAAATGACCTGATCTTGGCAGCACTGCCACAAGAGAAGTGCATGGCTGAGATTGAAGCTGGGGTGGAGAGGAGCAGAACCTGGAGAAGAGAGGGTTGCAGAATCCTACTTCATTGTTCAAACCCTGGGATTCAGCTGCTTCTGAGGCTGCTGAAACCCCTGGATTTTTCATTTAGATCAGCCAACGCATTCCCTTTTGAGCTGTTGCAGCCCATTTGGGGTTTCTGTCATTTGTATTTGAAAATATAATACAGGCCTGGGAGCCATGGCTCACACCTGTAATCCCAACACTTTGGGAGGCTGAAGGGGGAGGATCGCTGGAGGTCCTGAGTTCAAGGCCAGCCTGGACAACATAGAAAGACCCTGTGTATTAAAACAATTTTTAAAATGAGTTAGGCATGGTGGTATGTGGCTGTTGTCTAGCTACTTGGAAGTCTGAGTGGGGAGGATTGCTTGAGCTGCGGAGTTTGAGGCTTCAATGAGCTATGATAGGGCCACAGCACACCAGCCTGGGTGACAGAACAAGACCCTGTCTCTAAAAAAGAAGGAAATAAAAAAGAAAAGTAATACAGAATTACCCTTTATAAAAAATCTACAGGGGGCTGGGCGCGGTGGCTCACGCCTGTAATCCCAGCACTTTGGGAGGCCGAGGTGGGTGGATCACAAGGTCAAGAGATCGAGACCACCCTGGTCAACATGGTGAAACCCCATCTCTACTAAAAATACAAAAAAAAAAAAAAAAAAATTAGCTGGGCATGGTGGTGCGTGCCTGTAATCCCAGCTACTCAGGAGACTGAGGCAGGAGAATTGCCTGAACCCAGGAGGCAGAGGTTGTGGTGAGCCGAGATCGCGCCATTGCACTCCAGCCTGGGTAACGAGAGCGAAACTCCATCTCAAAAAAAAAAAAAAAAAATCTACAGGGTGAGCATGTATGACTAACTCCTGTTTGTAAGGCTCCATGCAACCCACCGGGGGAAGCTGCAGCATGTTGGGGAAGACACAGATGTCCTCCCAGTTGTAAGTTAGGGTGGAATGAGAGCTGGATCATAAAAGAAATGAGTACTTTGTGAGGGATAAGAGAACTAGCTGATAGAACTAGAAATAAGCCCCTTCAAAGGACCCCCAGCAACATCTAGACCTGTCCCCTCTGCACACAAACCCCAACACTCACCTGTGCTCTGAATCCAACACACACACACCAAGCCAGCACCTGCTCAGTCTCCACAACACAAATGCACTAACACAACACAAATGCACTTCCCACACGCAGCTCACACGTGTGCATACCGGGTAACTGATGACAAGCAGCACAGGTACTCATATTCCCCGCACAGTTACATCCATGTACAAACACTTCTGTCTCCCCACTCGATTCCAGCACAGACTGTTCACATGCCCACCCTCCGTGCTGCCCCATTCTACTGAGCACTTCACGCCCGGGCCTTGAGGCTGGCCTGGCAGTGCCTCGGCTCTAGAACTGGGATGTTACTGCCTTGAAGCCTCCAGGACCAAGGACAGCTCCCAGCATTTCTTGAGAGCTTTCCATGTGCCCAGAAAAGGATCAAGCTCCCTACCTCGTTTATCTCTTTCGATTCTCACGGCCCCTTATAAAGTAGATGTGATTATTGTACCCATTATGTAGATACAAAAACTGTGGCACAGAGAGGGGATGTAACTTGCTAAAAGCCACTCAGCTGGTAAGAGATGGAACAAGGATTTAAACCTAGAAGCTGCTCCAGAAATGTTTGCTGAGTGATTGAAACAATGTTCAGTCTAAATGGTTTTATTAGAGACGCATGCTCCTATGATGCATATGTTATCACACACACACACAAACACATGCACACATACACACACACGCACATGCACACATACTCAGAGACAACCTTTCCCAGCTCTGTGAGCTCTGTGACATCTCAGTTTCTGAGATCTCCCTGGCTACCCAGTCCCCCTTTCTAGTTTTCCTGCTGGGCAACGTGTCAGGCAGGTTGGGAGGTGAGCAGTTCCCTGCTGAGGGGCCTATGTGAAAAGGAGGGGTAGAGAATTGTCAGGCAGGGGCAGGAGGAGCAGAGGAGGAGGAGGACGGGATTGGACCAAGTGGAAGCCTGGCACCGTGCCCTTTGCAGATGACCTGATGAGTATTTTGCAGAGTTAATTTCATTAGCGTCTCTGGGAGATGAACAATTAGCAAGATGCTCTGATGCCTTTAAAAGCTTAAGAGAAGGAGAAGGCTGCCTTTCTTGTTTCCCCACCAGACCGCAACATCCCTCACCCCCACTCTCCCCGTCTCTGTCCCCATCTCCATCACTCATACACCCTTGTCTGGTCTTCTCTCGAGCCCTCATGCTCTTAGAGCCACTTCTACCCCCACCCCACCCTGCTCCTTGGCCACCACACAGCCCCTCCCTCCCTCTTCCAGGCTCCCATCTGCCCTGCGGCCTCGTGCTGGAGCTCTGCCCACACTGCATCAATTGGTCCCCTGTGTTCTGATCACTCAGACACCCAGCGCTGGGACCTGGCACTGGCCCAGCCCTCCAAAGAGACACAGCCTTCTTTGGCACCCACAGGAAGCTGGGCCAGGTAGGGGTTCTCTGGTTTTTACTGATTTTGCTACTGGGTCTCTGGCCACTTCCAGATGGGCTTCCAGTGGGAATTGGAGCTCCCGTGCCAATCCCAGGGTGGGTCTGGGTAGGCAGGACAGAGGTAAGCTTTGACTTCGTGAACTGAGCGCTGGGAGAGGAGGCAGAAGCTTACCTCTGCCTTGCCTACCAGACCCACTCCAGAATTGGTATGGGAGCTCCAGTCCATTGGGGGAGGTTAGGATCCACAGAAAGGAGGCCCAAGTCTGAGTCGGAGGCCTCTGTGGCTTTATCAAACAGGTGGAAAATGGGACTCCAGACATCCTGGGCAGTGTTTGTTCCAGACTCCCACTGCATGATCGTGGTCCTGGGAACACACCCTCGTACTGCCGCCTCCAAGCCCTAAGCCAGAGGGAGGGGTTCTGGTCCAGCCGCCAGCCTCCCCTAAGCCTCCTTTGGGCAGCTCTGGGGCGATGCTGGCATAGGGAGGCCTGGCTAGCTGGGTCTCGAGTTCTCTAGGACCAGGTCAGGGCCCCAGGCAGACCCTCTTCCCTCAGACTAGACGGTCTCTCAGTGATTTGAAACCCTCTTCAACCCCGACCCCCACTTCAGGCAGGCCATCAGAATCCCCTTGGAGCTTGCTGAAACCCCAATGCTGGATCCCTCTTCAGGTCTACTGACAGGATCTGGGGCCCAGACAGCTGTGTTTTAAGAGATTTCCATCTGGGCTCTAGAGACTGGGAACCACTGCACACAACATGGGCCGGGAGTGGGAGGAGAGTGGGCACACCCTGAGCCAGTTAAAGAACCCTTGCTCCGCAGCAGAGACTCTCAGCAGTCTGTGTGGAAGGGTCTCCTTGCTCCAGGAGCAGAGTGGAAGCTGGTTATTCGAGGGCAGATAAAAAAATTCTGTGTCTCTAAAGCACAGATATACACACACATATGCACATACAGTGCATAAACGGATATACAGTGTATCTGTGGTCTTAACATTTCAGGGGGTCTACTAGGGATGAAAAGTCTACAAAGGCTCCTTATGGGAGCAGTGGTGAAAAACAGGTTAAGAAACACCTCTCACCACTCAAAGGGCCCAAGAAGCACAAGAGCACTATGAATACTCCACACCTGGATGTGCACACACACACAAACACAGCCAACACACACACACAGAAACACAACTAATACACACACACATGCAGCCCACACCTGGACATGTAGACACATATACATGTACCCCACATCCAGACTGAACACACACATGCACACACAACCTACACCCAAGCATTCACACAGTCACACACTCACATCCCACACCCAGACATGCACACACACATATACACATACCCCACACCAGACTGAATACATGCATGCACACACAATGTACATCTGGGCACACACACAAACAACATACACACATACAAACACACCCAGGGTCATACACACACACACCTGGACATGTACACACGCACCCAGGGATACACATGCTCCCAGGCACGCACAAGCACACAGGCCACATCTGGACACAACCCACACACTAGCACACCCCACACACAAATGAACAGAAAGTCTCTCTCACACATATGGAAACACACACACGCTCTTCTTCACCCTCCCACACAGACATCAGGAGACTCCAGTAACACTGTATTAGTGAAGAGGAGACTAGGTTAAGATTTTAATAAGCTTTTAAATCAATAAATATACGTTTACCAGAATACCATGTTTCTTATTACTGTGACATCTTGGCGTTAACGCTTCTTGAGAACAGAGGAGTCACACAGCCATTTTCACACATGGCCACCCATGCATGTGGGTGAGTGTAGAGGTGTTTTTGAGATGAGTGTGTTTGCTGCTCATGGCTGTGAAGGAGACACGTGTCTCCTTGCAGGCGTGTGTGTGCAAGGGTCTTCTAAGTGTATGCTGAGTGTGAGTGTCATGGGCAACAGGTCAGGAAGCAGGAAGCAATGTGTATGCGTGTGTGTGTACGCACACTCATCTGTGTGTGTGCTCTTGTGTATGTGTGCTTGTGCATGTGCACTCGTGTGTGTGCACTCACGTGTATCTGTGTGGTTGTGTGTATGTGTGCTTGTGCATGTGCACTCGTGTGTGTGCACTCACGTGTATCTGTGTTTGGTTGTGTGTGTGTGCTTGTGTGTGCACTCATGTGTATGTGTGTGTGCACTTGTGTGTGTGCCATGTGTATGCGTGTATGTGTACTTGTGTGTGTGCTTGTGTGTAGTATCCTTGTGTGTGTGCACTCCTGTATGTGTGCTCATGTGTTTCTGTGTGTGCTAACATGTATGTGTGTATATGTCCTTGTGTGTGTGCCTGTGTGTGTGCATGCATGTGTATGTGTGCACTCGTGTGTGTGCTCATGTGTATATGTGTATATGCACTTGTGTGTGCTCTATTGTATGTGTGTATGTGTGCTTGTGTGTACATTGTGTGTGTGTGCCCGTGTGTATGTGTGCTTATATGTGTGGTCATGTGTATCTGTGTGTGCTTGTGTGTATGTATGTGTGCACTTGTGTGTGTGTGTGCTCATGTGCGTGTGCACATGTGCCATGACTCTGGGGTCCTTAGGCAGACACTGTCAATTCCCAGAGCACTCAATCTCTAAATTCTTCCTGTTCATCATCGTATTCCTGACTTTTGCCAACACAGTGCACACTCCAAGAATATGTACTGAACAAATGAATGTAATTTACAAAGCACCTCAATTTTTGTTCTCTTCATTAAACCTCATAAATTGGCCAGTGACTTAGATATCATCCTGCTCATTTTACAGATGAGGAGACTGAAGCCTGGAGAATTTGAAGCAGCACCTGAACCATCGCCATCCACGTCCTCCACCTCCCAGGCTTGCACAGGGCACACTGGCTACCCTGTGGACACTTGGGAGACCCCAGCAGGGTGGCCCAGGCTGCATTCTCTGAGGTTGGGTCAGCCCTGCTCAGATCGTTGCAGGAGGGCTACTGAAGAGGCAGCCTTGTTGGAATTTGGCACCCATGGCAAGACTCCCTTGTGAGGTTCCGGACAACCCCTGCCCACATTTTCCCCCGCTCCTCCCTGGTGCCACCAGACCCCTGGCCCTCAACGTCCGCTAGCTCGAGGGCCCACTGGAGCTAGCACAGAGCAGATGGGCGATGTTCACCCAGAGCAGTCATTCTGACTCAGTCCCTCAGGGCTGGTACATACTGTGTGCCAAGGTTAATTAAACCGGTAATTAGAAGGAGAGATGCTTAATCTATCTGGTTAACAAAATAACCCCCCTCACATCAGCTTGCGGATGCTGTCAGTCTCTGGGTGGAAGTGGAGATGCCGCAGCCCTGGCATCATGGATCAGCCAGGCAGAACGCTCCCTGTTCCCTGTGGGCCTGGCTCCTGCCCTGAGCCGCTCCCTGAGTCCTGGATCCAATTCCTGGGCTCAGCTCAGCCACTTCAGGGTGGGATCTTGGAGGAAGCTTCAAGGAGGGTCATGCCTGGGAGATAGCTGGGGGTGTCCAGTCCCAGAGAAGGCGCCGTGGTGACAGGCGGCACCACGGGTTTGTTCACCAGGCGCCAGGCCCAGGGCATCGGCTCAGCACCCCGGGGGTCTCCCTTATGGCCGGGACCCTCTCCTGTCTTTTCCTCACTCTCCGTGCCACTTCCTTCAAGGGTGAGCTCTGACCCTTGCACTCTAAATTATATCCTTGGTGAATATCTTTGAAAATTAATTTTTAATATTACATATAAAACATGAATACATTATTTTGTGTTTTGTGAGTCCATCACCCAGACTCACATCCTCGGTTTTTCGAGGAAGAAAGCTGCTGGCAGAGTCTGCTGCGCGGCCTCCCGGGCTTTCTCTCGGTGGCTGCAGGTCTATGTGTTGGCATCACTCAGTAGATCGACTTTTGCTCCAATTTAGACGCTTTACTTTATGGTATCTTACTGTATGCTTCCTTCAGCCGTGTGCCCTTTCCCCTCACTAACGACACGATGAGCTGATGTTTTCTTCAGTTACATTTCATCGAGATGGAATTTTCTGGATGAGGAGAGGAGCCTCCCCTGCCCTCAGGACCCCGTGCTGGGAACATCCTGGAATCTGTATCAGAGCACCCTCTGAATGTGGACCCTCAGCCCCAGGGGTCCACCCTGCCCCAGCCAGGGCTTGTCACCTGCTGCCGAACGCTCCCCCAGCCCCTATTTCCCCCTGTGCCTGGAGTGAGACAGGGTGACAGCAGGCTCCTTCCCTCCTCCATCGCAGAGAGTACCGCAGCTCACAGAGGGTGGGTCTATGTGTGCGAGGCTGCCTCCTGCCAGCCTCCCAGGACCCCCCACAGGGTCTGGCTCAGGTGCAGGGTCTTCAAAGAGACAGGCCACCTCCCACTTCCCACCTCAAAGAACAGTCTGGAGGGACAGAGTCTGAGTGACAACTGCTCCCTGGAGGCTGCTCACCTGCACGCCGCCCTGCTCTCTCTCAGCTCCTGGCAACAGTGAGAGCAGACCCAGCTGATGGGCAGCAGGCAGCAGGCTAGGGCGGACGTGTGCGGGTGTAGGGGAACGGATTTTATTAACCTTGTAATGATCCGCTTAATGGGCTTTGAAGTCAGGTGCATCCAGCAGCTAGAGCAGGTGGCCCCGAGGCCACAGGGTGTGAGCTGGTGGGACGTGGAGTCTGGAGGGTCTTTAGCCACCAGAGCTCCATGCCAGTTCCCAGACTAAAGGGAATAACAGGACACGTGTTTATTATTATTTTTTAAAGCGGCATGAAATAGATTAGAGAGTGAAGGCAGGACTGGACAGGGCACAGGCTCAGCCCACCTGGCTGCTGGTGCCAGCTATGTGGCCTTGGGCAGGTCACATCTGCATCTGAGCTCGGTCTGCTCGCCCCACCCACCCATCTGTCCATCAGATATTCATTCATTCAACAGGTATTTATTGACCCCCCTGCTCTCCTGCTCTATGTCAGGCCTTGAGCTATGTGGAAGACCTTGTGTTTTTGGAGCCAAGTACTCCAGTGGGGGTAGCAGGTGAGAGAAAGACTGACGATAGGTAAGCAAACAAACCGAACAGCAAGATAATTCCAGAGGCTGCAGAATATAAAGTGGGTAACGTGAGAAAGAGGGCAGAGAGGAGGAGTGGGGGCATCTCTGTGGAAGTGTGGCAAGGGAGGGTCTCCGAGAAGGAGCCATTTCGGCAAAGTGGCAGCAGCCGTGGGGAAGACCTGGAGGAAAGGTGTCGTGGACAGAGGGATCAGCAAGTGCAAAGCATTCTGGGGGAAATGAGCTGGATGTGTTTGCAGACCCCAAGGCAGTGCAGCTGGAGAGACAGGGTGTGGCAGGAGAACATAAGTGGGGGGTGGAGTCCGAGACGTGGGCAGGGACCCGATCCCCAGAGCCCTGGAGCAAGGAGAATCTAGAATGTTGCAAGAGCAAAGTGAAGCCGGCGGAGAGTTCAGGAGGGAGTGACATGATGTGATCTGCATCCAAAACACATTCTTCTGGCTGCCACGTAGTTGACTGGGTGCAAAGGAGGCGGGGCTGGAGTGGCAGCCAGTGATTTCTAAGCCCGTTTCAGTTCCGAAATCCTGTAGTGCCTCGCCCCTTTCCTGTTCACAACAACACTGAGGATAATCTCTAACATGTGAAGGGTGTTTTCAACGTTTACAAATCACATTTATGAACAATTCTGTTTCATTCTCACAGAGGCTTCTTTCAATACGTTCCCAGGGAAGTGGACTCCTCTGAGCACCTGCAGGGCAGCCCCAGAGTGGAGCCTCCAGGGACCTGGGGCCTTCGAGTGCTCTGTTTGCAGGGCCAGCCGGAAGGCTGAGAATGCCGTTTGTCTGGTGGTGAACATCCGTTGTCTGCCAGCCGGATCCCAGATCCCCTCTTTGGGTAATGGTGCTCCCATTTTCCCCTGGAGAACCTGCACCACCACCTCCACCGCCACGCACAGTCTCTGTGGCTCAGATGAAGCCACTCTAGCCCTCACTCCAGGGTTGACCAATCAGTCTCCCAACATCCTGGCTTCCACAGAGGTTGGTTCAAGTTGAGTACTCCCTTTGCACCAATGAGAACCAATTCTGAGGCCGAAGCCTGGCTTACATAGAAGACACTCCCTTTCAGGTGGGATGGGCCATGTGGCAGGGTAGGGGCCTGGAGGGCTGATGACCACCGACTGGTAAAAGCCTCCCCAAGCAGCGGGGAGAGCTGACAAGGAGACAAGGAGAGAGAGACTTGTTCTGTTGGAGCACCCTGATCTGGCCATACCTGAAGTCAAACTTCTCTCACCCTAGGGACCTTTCAATGACAAGAGCCCATTAATTCCCCTTTGAGTTTGAGCTAGTTTGAGATGGATTTCTGACCCTTGCAGCCCAATTGGGTCCATTTGTACAACCCTTAAAGGTTTATAAAGAGACACACACAGGGCTTGATTCAGTTCTTAGAGCAACTCTGGGAAATAGTCACTTTTTTTTTTTTTTTTTTTAGACGGAGTCTTACTCTGTAGCCCAGGCTGGAGCTCAGTGGCTCCATCTCAGCTCACTGCAACCTCTGCCTCCTGAGTTCAAGCGATTCTCCTGCCTCAGCCTCTTGAGTAGCTGGAATTACAGGCGTGCACCACCCTGCTGGCTATTTCTTTTGTATTTTTAGTAGAGACAGGGTTTCTCCATGTTGGCCAGGCTGGTCTCAAACTCCTGACCTCAGGTGAGCAGCCTGCCTCAGCCTCCCAAAGTGCTAGGATTACAGGCATGAACCACCACACCCGACCAGAAGTAGGCAAATGTCCTCCCCATTCCACAGAGGAGGACAGTGAGGCCGGAAGATGGAGTTGTCGGAAGCAGGGCGAGGACTGGGACCCCAGTCTTCAGTCATGCCACTCCTGGAGACCAGTCACTGAACACAGGGGCTCCCACAGGGAACTTCTTTTCAGTCATGAGCCAGGCCTCTGTGCCCCTCTCTTTGCCCACTAAAGCCTAGGCCTGTCTGGCTCCTTTTTCCTGGCTGCTATCCCTTCAGCCTGGGGTTCTTGGAAGCCAGACCCTCCTGCCTATTAAGTGCCTATTGTGTGGCCGGCTGTGCTCCAGCACATGGGGACACGGCACTGAACGGGATCAGCGCTTGCATTCTGGCGGTGGAGACAGATGAAAAACACACGAAGGAGATATTTTCAGGCAGGGATACCTGCTATGCAGAAAAACAAACGCAAAACTCAGGAGATGTGATCGTGACCAGAGGAGGGAGAGGGTGCTGAGTGAGATGACAAGGCCTCTCCTCCGAGCCCTGAGTGATGAGAAGGTGCCCAGGCAGAGAGCACAGCCGTGCAAAGGCCCTGCGGGGGACTGGGCTGGAGGAACAAGGCTGGTGGGGAAGGAGGGCCAGGGAGCAGGGAGGGATCAGCAGGGACAGCCCTGGGTACATTTATACATTTGGGCCTTATTATACATGCAGTTGGAAGCCCTCGGCGGGGCGGGGCGGGGTCTGTGGGGGTTGGTAAACAGGGGAGGGACAGTTACAATGCTTGATTAAGAAAGAGCAAGCAGGTAGATCACGAGGTCAAGAGATCGAGACCATCCTGGTCAACATGGTGAAACCCCGTCTCTACTAAAAATACAAAAAATTAGCTGGGCATGGTGGCGCGTGCCTGTAATCCCAGCTACTCAGGAGGCTGAGGCAGGAGAATTGCCTGAACCCAGGAGGCGGAGGTTGCGGTGAGCCGAGATCGCGCCATTGCACTCCAGCCTGGGTAACAAGAGCGAAACTCCGTCTCAAAAAAAAAAAGAAAAAGAAAAAGAAAGAGCAAGCAGTCTGGTGGCTGCGGGAGGATACGTGACGGGGGCAGAGGAAACAGGGTGTGCCAGCCCACTCCAGCCCTCCTAATCAGACCCTGTTGAGCCCCGAGCTCTCTCTGGGTCATCTGCAGACCCCTGTGTTCAGCTCTGGGCACCTGGGGAAGGATGCACCTTGACAAATTCAGCCGGGGGATTAGCGCCCCATGGAAATGGCCTCCTATTTCACTTTGCTATCATCCACAAAGGCACACTTCCTCAGATTCCAAGGGATTTGCCCCAGGGAAGATCTTTTTCCCTAATGCCAGGGACCAGGTCCCTCCTTAGTGGCGCCTCTGGAATTTGGAGGGTTCAACCCCCAATCCCCAGCCCCCTCTGTGGCTGCAAGAGGCGGTGTTGTGAGCATGAGTGGACACCGTGCCTGTGTGCCCAAGGGCTTTCGAGCCGGAGCAGATGACTGAGGGCAGGAGGAAGGGAAGGATCCTGGTGGAGGAGAGAAAGGCCTCAGGCTACGGGAACCCTGCTGCCACCTCCACCGCCTGTCTGCTTCCATCAGGAGAGCCATCGGCCTCGCAGGCTATTTTATCTGTGTTTATTTGTCTGTCTGCCTGTGTCTTGCTCTATCTTCTGATGTGCCTGTCTCTTCGCTGTCAGATGCCCCCCTCAGCTGGAGCCGGTATTGCTGAAGACAGACACAAGCCTGCATCTTCCTCCCTGAGGGTGGGCATGCACATCCTTTGGCCCCTGGGGCCTCGGTGCCTCTGAGAAAAAGCAAAAACAGCTCCTCAGCTGCACAGCACTTTACAGTTTGCATTTCTCTATCCCACGCATATGTTTAATTATATCCTTGCCTTGTTCTTGAAGGAGTTTAAGGCACTAACCCTCTGTTTGTTCTTCACAGTGACATTGTGGGGTGCACAGGCACAGACTTAGCCCATTGGCAGCTGAGGAAACTGAGGTGGAGCGAACGTGTGTGAGGGGCAGGGCTGGACTCCAGCCTTGGGCGCGGGCTGGGTTGCCGGTGCAGGGAGTTTCCAGAGCCCTCTCTCTCCAGGAGATCTGGAGGTTGTACTACCTGGAGACGTCCCATGCCACCCTTCCCTGTTGCAGGCCCAGCAGGCGGAGCTGCTCACCTCCTGGCTCTCTTAGCCCCCTGGTTCCTCAACTTTCCATCTAAACTTCCTGGGGAAGGCTCCAGTAAGTGGTGGAATCCCTTGGGAAGTAGGGGAGAGGGAAGAGGATTTGGTCTGGGCCAGGGATGGAGGGTGGGGTGCTGAGGGCCGCGTGAAGCCCCTGCCTGCAGCCTGGCCACGAGGGGCTAGGCCTGGTGAGGGCTTCAGGGGTCTGCAGGGGAGCAGTGGGGAAGAGCAGGGGCTGCCCGGCTGACAGCACGTGACAGGATGGCTTGGCCTAGCTGCTGCCACTGCAACAAAGGAAGGGAGCGAGGGGGGCGACGAGGCTTGGCCACCGTTCCCCCAGCTGCTCTGGGTTTGAAGCTGAGCCACTTTGCTGGCTCCAGCACAGCGCGAACAGGTGGCAGCAAGATTGGCACAGCCAGGAAAATCCATCTTGTGGAGGCCAGCGTGCAGCAGATCGGGAGAGGAGCAGCCAGACGGAGGGGGGTGCAGAAGGAAAGGAGGGGAAGGGCTGCGGGGAGGGGACCCTGTTGTCCCCAGGCTTGGCCGTTCCCAGGGCAGCTCCTCCTGGCTTCCCCCAGCACACGTCACTGTGTGCCCACGGAGCCATATCGTGACCTGGGGGTCAAGAGACCTCCAAGACCCTCAGGGACCTCGGGCCAGCCAGGTCTCCTACTTGGGAGGGCCCACAGGCCACCTGCCTTCCCCTTTTGCCCTGCTGCCCTTGCCATCCAGCCAGCCTTCTCTCCAGCTTGTGCCAGGTGAGTTTCCTGGCACAGGGAACACTTGAACACCTGGGGTGGAGAAGCACCTGGAGCTCCCAGGTGGGCTCCCTGATCCAGGAGTAGCAGGCTGAAGTTTCTTGCCTGGCAGCTCTGTCAGGATGGGCAGCCCCCGACACACACTGTGGTGCCTGGTGACTCGGCTGGGGGCTGCTTTGCTCAGCGGTGCCCCAAGTCATGACCACGTCATAAGATCTGCCACAGCCCATGAATGCTGCCCGTGAGTGAGGTGCTGTTTGCCGCTCAGCAATCTCAAGCCTGTGTGTGGTGCTACCTGAACACCCAAATGAACTGGGTGGCTCTGGCATTCACTTGGTCCCAGCTTGGTAGATGTCTGTGAAAGGTCTAGCCTGGGCCAAGCCCTGTTCCAGCTGTAAAAGACATACAGGAAAGAGGACAGGCAAGGTCCAGGCTCATGAAGCTTACATGGTGGAGGGACAAATCAAACCAATGAACAAGGTTATTTTATGTTTTGTTTTATTTTATTTTATTTTGAGACGGAGTCTTGCTCTGTTGCCCAGGCTGGAATGTAGTGGTATGATTTTGGCTCACTGCAACCTCCTGGGTTCAAGCAATTCTCCTGCCTCAGCCTCCTGAGTAGCTGGGATCACAGGCTCTTGCCACCATGCCTGGCCTATTTTTGCATTTTAGTAGAGACAGAGTTTCACCATGTTGCCCAGGCTGGTCTGGAACTCCTGACCTCAGGTGATCCACCCGCCTCAGCCTCCCAAAGTGGTGGGATTACAGGTGTTAGCCACCGCACCGGGCCACGGTCATTTTAGATAGTGATAGGTACGTGCAGAAATCCACAGTGGTGAGAAAGTACCTGGAGAGGTGGCCTTCCAGACGGGGTGGCCAGAGAGGGCTTCTCTGAAGAGGTGGCATTTGGGCTGAGAATTTGAATATGAAGAGAAATAACTGAAGACTGGTTCAGGGTTGAGCTGGGGAATTGGCATTCCCTGGGCTGGGAAGGGCTGGGGACTCCCGTGAAGTGAGGGAGGGGGCATAGGGAATATCTTCCTCCTCCTTTAAAAGTACAGCTTAAAGGGAATTCCCACACTCCTCCTGCCTCTTGGGCTAGCCTAGCCCGGGCCCCTCATCCCACCCGAGAGCCTGAGTGTTCACCCCTACCCCACAGACACATTCACCCAGACCTGCTCTCCCATGCATTCTGAGTAAGCTGTATCCCTTCTTGAAGATGGACAGCACTTTACAAACTCCATATGCTCAGTTTTCTTTTATTATTTTAATTTCTAAATACTTGGGAAGGTTTCCAGCACTGGCTTCTGCTGTGATTCTGGTGCCAGCAAACACACTTTGCTCTGTCCCCCTCCTCCTCATCCTTTCCTTCATCCAAACCACAAAGATGTCTTCCAATTTGGAGGAGAACTGGGATGCAGGGAAAGAAATTCCGCCAGCAAGTGGGTGCCCCATGGGCCTGACTGAAGAACTGGCTGCCCCAGGAGGCAGTGTGGGCCAGCAGGGAGGGCCTGGCCTAGAGGGTGGGAAGCCCAGGGTCTGGAGGATGCAAGGGTTTCTGAAGATGCTGTCGAAAGGCCCCCAGCACAGAACAAGAACTGCAGGCCTGGCCACACAGCCCACTCCACAGAGCCACCCAGTCCTCTCCCCTTCCTGAGTCCCACAGGGTCTGACTCCCCACCCACTAGCACCCATGTCCTCCAGGGGAGCTGGCTTGCTTTCTTTCTTTCTCAGATGCCTTGAGGACTTCGCTTTGCTCTTCCCTCTGCCTGGAATGTTCTCCCCACCCCCAAACCTTCGCGAAGCTCGCCCTTTCTCTTCTAATGTTACCTATTCTGCAAAGCCTTCTTGGATCCCCAGTCTTATAGACCCTGTCGATGGCTGAAATCTCATGCCCTGCTTTCATGACATCTTCCCATAAGATCGGAGACCTTGTCTGTCTTTGCTCTCTGCTGTACTGCTCAGTGACAGAGTAGCGCCTGGGGTGGAGTCATACATTCTCCTTGAATGAATGAATGAATGAGTTTTCCAAGTTTCCTGTTTATCTCCTCTTGACAGCTCCCATTTGTGGAAGAAACATTGGGTTCTGGGTAACTCATAGTTAGGTATCTAGAGAAACAGGACAACATTTATTGACTGGCTGCCAGGAGCACATTCAATGGGCTACCCCCATTTTAGTTACAAGAAAATGAAAACTCAAAAGAATAAGAACCTACCCAGAACGAGGCAGCTTGAAAGCAGGGGAGCCACGATTCAGATTCCTGGCTTTGCTACCCCACCAGGTCGTAGATGGACCACAGAGAGATGACCAATTTTCAAAGAATTGGAATAATAAAGTGCACTTAGCGCCGTGCACTGTTGACTGTAAGTCAATGCCACTTTGATGACTCAGAAGGTGATGATTTCAGAGCCCCGAGGGGCACTGTTGCTGCTGAGTCCGGATCTCATGGAGCGGGGCCACACCTGTGCGCAGTGTGGGGCACGGACAAAGCTGCGTGACCCCGCGCTGCGCCCTGGGGGCTGCTTTCCAGGCTGCAGCGCTTGTCTCCGCAGACGGTCCTCTGCTTTTTTGTCTGGAAGAAAGGAGGCTAGTGCCTTGATGTGGGGTTTCCTGCGGCGTGTAATCTTGACCAGCGGGAGTCTCCAAAGCCAGCCTCAACCAGGAGGGACGGTGACACCACTGGATCCTTTTGCATGGCGCCAGGATAGCTGTGAAGCCGCAGCCTCGCCTCCTCCCAGCCTGTGCTCACAGCCATGCTTTCAGAGCATGAGCCAGTGTTTGCGAGGCAGCGCCTATGACAGCCGCTGCCCTCCCTTCTCTGCCTCCCCATCCTTCAAATCACTCGCCACCATTGATCATACCATACATTTGATTTATTTTGGTTACATCTCTCCCTACCCAGCCCCTGCTGGACTGTAAGCTCCATAAAGGCAGGACTTTGCCTGCTGGGTTCCCTGCTGCCCCCACCCCCAGCGCCGTGGTTGCCACATCACAGGCACCCCACGTTTGTGCAGTGACTATTTCCCCATCACCCATCATTCACATCCCACCTTCACAATTTTGGTCCTAACTGTGCCTCACTTGTGCTATTTAATATTTTTCTTTCCATCAACCCCCTTTAAAAAACTTAAAGACATGAAATGTAAGAGGAAGCTTTTTTATAACTGCCATAAATGGAAAGCCAATATCACTTGCCATAAATAGAAGACAACTGTTAAAATAAATGCCACAAAAACAAAACAATGTGATGAAATCTGAGCAAGAGCTGGTTGCCGGTGGAAGGCAAGAAGGCTGGGGCCAGCTCTCCCTCTGTGCTTAACAAGGGAGGGCAAAGCGTCCTGAGAGCTGTTGAAGACAGGCTCGCACCAAACCGAGACTTCAACCTTGATAGAGGCTCTTAGAGCTGAAGAAGGAGTCACTTTCTCAGCAGGCAAGTGAGGTAATGTGACTTAACTCCATCCCCGGCACCTCCAAAGATCATCCCCCGCACCACGGGTCTCACCCTATGCTTTGGGGAACACGGAATCTGGAAAGATTTGTGGGGCTAGACCTGGAGGAACTGCTCCCCAAATGCACCTGCCACTGCTAACTCCTAAGGTGCCTTTGTGCAAATTAGAGAAAGACCTTTTTCTGGGGGTCAAAGGGTGGCCCTGAGAGACAGGGCTGGGCAACCGGACAGTGCCTGTGTGGGCAGAGAAAGGTGCTCTGTCCCCAGGGTCTTGCTTTCCTGCCAGGCTCCCAAGGCCCATGGATCCATGTCTCAGCCTCAGCTCTTACTCCAGTCTTGCTCAAGTTCTGGTCAGTTTTGTCTGACGGTGGGCAGATTGCAGCTTCTGGCTGCAGGGGCTGTCTTGTTCATATGTGTGTCTTCCACCACGCAGCAGAGTGTCCTGCATATGACAGGCTTTCAGGAAACATTCGAGGACATGAATGGAATTGATGATTAATCAAACTTCAAATAGCCAACATTTCCTCCTGTCCAGACAAATATAACCAAAAAATTCATCTATGCTCTCAGCCTTAGCGACCTTTTTCTGAAGTCTTCCCAGCACCAGCTGGACAGATGGGTATTCTCGATTCCCACACCCTTTGAAAGAATTTTGTCTTCCCGATTCCTGAGCTCTCCCGTCTGATTCATTCTCTAGTTTAGGCCTCAGGGAGTTTCCATTAGAATGCTTTGTGTTGCAAGTGGCAGGGAAACCCAAGTCTAATTGGTTACATCCTGGGGAGTTTATTGAGTAGTGGTAGTGTTAGCATCGGGTGAGGCTTGGTCCAGCAGCTCCAAAGATGTCACAAGGACCTTATTCCTTCCCATCTCTCCTGTCTGACCTCTATGTTGTAAGTCTCATCCTCAGGCTCTTTGCAGAGTCTTCCCTCCTCCCACTTTGAGCAGTTCCAGGCTATCCCCTCCTGGTAGCAAAATTCCAATTTTATACCACATCCTTCAATGAAGGTCGCTCCCAACCGCTTCCATGGAAGACAGAAGAAACCTTGCTCCCAGAAACACATCTTATGTGCTGATTGGGCTACTTGTCTATCTCTTAACCAATAGCCACAGCCAGGAGGAGGGAATATGCTAAATGGCCAATCAGGGCCTGCACCTGAAGGTGGGTGTGGAGTAAACTCACCAATCACGGTGTGAGAATGAAGAAGAGCCCTGAAGGGAATGCAGGTGAATGGTCCCAGAAGGAAGAGGGGATGGGTGCTGGAGGCAAACCATAGATGTCCTGGTGGCTTCGGAGGTGAGTCAAGAAAGCCAGCTATTGTGGGACTAGAATTTTGTAATAGTTTCTCTTCTTCCCCAGCGTACAGTCAGGTGGGATGACAGCCTGGGACCACTCTGAGAATCCAGGTGCTACTGGGTCTGAAAAGGACAAGGGTGAGCCGAGTGTCCTCCGCTCAGCCTCCCACCATGGAGACATAGAAGGTTAGGACTGGAGGGACCCAGCAATCCTCAGCCAGGGACTTAAGAAGGACGGTGGGCAGATTGCAGGAGGTGCAGGAGCCTTCCAAATCACTTGTCAAATTTGTGGGGTCCTCTGTGTACTTTTCTGGGCAGAGGACCAACAACTTAATGAAGTCTCAGAGGGGTCTCCAGCTAAAAGGTTCACCAAGAGGTGCTTGCTCAAGTTTGAACAAAGAGCTGCTAGCAGAATCCAGAAGACAGCTTGGATTCTCCAACTCCCTGCCCCGGCATGTCCGGGGGCTATCAACGCCAACGCTCTCCTTGTGTGCAGCATGCTCACACACCTCATCTTGTGTAATTCAGTCTTCTTCATGTGACGTAGGAGCTGCCGTCTCCATTGTGCAGATGGGAAAATTGAGGCTAAAGAGAATCTGTGATTTGCTCAGGCTCACAAGTGTAGTGGGTTCAAATCCAGGTGTCTCTGTCAGTTTTATCTCCATTGTTCCTTAGAGCCACTCAATGATGTGGGATCAGGAAACATTGTTCAACGTTCTCAAAGCTGCCCGTCTACAGCCTGAGCATGAGAAAACAGTTTCTATAAGGGAGTCCGTTTTCGTCGTGCCTCTAAGGATGTCCAACCAGGGCTGACAGGCTTGGCTTCTGATCAGCTTGATGATCTCAGTTTGCTGTCTCACCTCTCAGAGCTTCAGGTCTCTCACCTAAATGGGACCAACAGTCCTTATCTTGCAAAGCTATTTGAGGATTCCCATGGGTCTTTGTTTGGATAACATGATGGGCATGGTCTGCGTAGTCGGGCCTGATGTGGGAGAGAGGTGGCTGTTTAGCCACCTGGATTCAAATCCCAGCCTCACCATGACCGTGTCACCTGGACCAAGTGACTTCCCTCTGGGCTGCCATTTTCTTATCTGCAGAATGAGAGTGTCCACAGCACCTGCTCAGTGGGGCTGGAGCGTGATCATGCATAGCACCTGGCACGGAGACTTTCCTCCCCAAATGTGGACCACGTGTCTCTTAGAGGTTGTCTGGTTGCACACTCAGGAACCCCACTCCTTCTTAGCTTGGGGATGATTTCCTCACGGCCCACAGAGGACATGGGTGGATCATTTAGAGCGACAGCATGGCTCGGGAAAGCGAGTTGACATTTGGGGAGTGGCGTCTCTGTGCCAGGTGTTTTGCATATATTACCAAGCTCCAGCCCCTCGGCACCACCAAGCAGGTGCTGCGGACATTGGGTAAGAGGAAATGGCAGCCCAAGGGTAATTCACCTGGTCCACTGGCACGGTATATTGATGAAGTTGAGATTTGAATCCAGGTCTGTCTAAGGCCAAAGCCGTTATGTTTTCCCGTACGGTGCTCACCGTGAGCCGGAGGGCAAAGTGTCTGGCTGTGTGATGGGGACGCTCCGGATAGCAACAAGGCTGGCCTGACCGGCCTGACGGTCATTTAATTTAGACCTGTTCCTTGGTAACTCCTTAGGGAGGCGCCGGGGCAGAGGCCTGCACAGGAACACCCGGCCCAGCCTCATTGCTTCTCCCACCCAGCCTGCCACCTCCGGTGCGGGATTCAGTGGCCCCACGGCCCCCACTGCCCCCACTGCCCCCTGCAGGCCCAGCTGCCCTTCTGTCTCTGGCATGGAAGACTGGGGGGCTTCCTGATCCAGTGGGCAAAGTTGCTGCCACCACACACTGCTCCGAAAGCCATAAAGCAGCTGAGGAAAAATGACGGTGGCTGAGGAAACGAGCCACGGAGGAAATTAACTCACACCCAGGGAGCCGCGTGGCTTTCTGCTGACAGAGAGGGCCGGCTGCCTCATCAAATTAAACACTTAAACTCTCCTCTTTACAATAATTATGGCGCCTTGAATGCCTCTTCCCGCTGCCCCGGCCCAGCCTGGCTCCTCACAGGGCACCAAGGGGGACCCACACGTAGGAGCCAGGGCTCCTTGGGGGAAGGAATGGGAGCCAGGTCTGGCTGCCGGAGCCCAGGTGCCTTCGGTGGGGATGCCTGGTCAGGGAGCCAGAGGATGCTAGAACCAAAGGCGCCTTGGGGCCCGGCTGCTCCAGCCTCCTCATTTGACAGAGGAGGAACCTGGCAGCCCAGAGAGGGTTTGTGACTAAGTGAAGGTCACCTGGCCAGATGGAGGCAGGACTGTACTGAAAGCAGCACCTCTCCCGGAGGGCAGTGGGGTCCATTTTCCTCCCGAATCGCTGCCCTCCCCACCTACATTTCCTGAGGGCCGGTGCCTGAGCCAGCCAGCGTGGAGCCCAAGAGAGAAGAAAAAGCACCCGGCCTTGGCCTCATTCGAGGGCGAGCCCCTGGGAGCTGGGACAGTCTCTGCCCCCTGCATGCTGCGTCTTGGCCCCCGAGCAGGGCCAGACTTAGGTGGGCCCTTGGGAAATGGTTGACTCTCACAAAGCCAGTTTGGGGGGCTTCGGAGCAGCAGCCCTGAATTCCCTATGGGAGAGTGAGTGTCCTGTTCACCCTCTGGCCACCTGGGGCAACCCCAGGAAGACACAGAAGCCGGCAGTAGCTTCTCAGCATAGTGGAGATGGCGTCTGCCAGAGGGGCAGGTGTCAGACTCTGAGCCTGGAGGGGCACCGCGGGTGAGGGGTCTGTCGCTCGGTGTCCCAGACAGGGCTTTGTCTTCTGAGCTGCAACAAACTGAGCTTCGGGCCGTGTACGCCAGCTTCTTCTTCTGCCTGCCTGCAGGGCTGCCCACTGTGTGCAGGGGAGGACCCCTGCCCTCTGCGACCCATAACCTGCTCCCCAGGCCCAAGTCCAGCCAGTCTCCTCCACCCCCATCCCCCACGCCTCCCTGGGACTCCTCCCCCAGCAGCAGCCTTCCTCTCGGCTTGGCACTCACTGCCTTTTGTGCTTCCAGCCCCCTCAACCCCCTCCCCAAGTGGGGGACAGCTGTTGTTTTTTCCTGCAGGCATCATTCTGCTCAGTGGGACCCCCCCACCCTTGCTCAGTCCCTGAGCTTTGGAAGAAGCTGCTCGCTCACTCAGATGGGTGGGCATATACCCTATGCCTAGCCAATCCGTGGAGCCCATCAATCACCCTGGTTACCAAGAGTGGTTTGAAGCTGTTCAGGCAAAGTCAAATCAAGGCAAATCCTGGGATTGTGGAAGAGGGCCCTAGCCTTCTGCTGGAATTGCCAAGCTGGGGGCGGTGAACCTGATGTTGCCAAAGATTAGAAAATGCAGTCGACTCAGAGGAGGGCAGACCTCAGATGGGCCTTCAGCTTCCCGATGACTCGCTGGACACCTGGATCCAGCCATGCCTGAAGTCATTGGCCAAGAATATTTATTTATTTATTTATTTATTTTGAGACAGGGACTCGCTCTGTCTCCCAGGCTGGAGTGCAGTGGTTCAATCTCAGCTCACTGTAGCCTTGGCTTCCCAGGCTCAGGGGATCCTCCCACCTCAGCCTTCCTAGTAGATGGGACTTTACATGGACACCACCGTGTCCAGCTAATATTTGGATTTTTTTTTTGTAAAGATGGGGTTTTGCTATGTGGCCCAGCCTGGTCCAAACTCCTTGAGCTCAAGCAATCTGCCTGCCTTGGCCTCCCAGAGTGCTGGGATTACAGGTGTGAGCCACTGTGCCTGGCACTTTTATTTTTGTGATTATAAGAATTATTTCAGTATTTCTATTTTGCCTCATCCAGTCTGAGTTTAGTTTCTGTCTCTCTCAACGAAAAGGTTCTAATGTGGCCAGATCTCCTGTTTAGGGACCCAGCACACAGGGTAATGGCCTCTCCCCAGTTCCTTCCCTCTATGGAGGCCAGAACTTGCCTGGGCCTGAGTCTCTTGGCTCTCCTAATTGCCTCCCTCTATAAGCAAAGGGCTGGATCTTTTTGCTGTGTTCAAACACTGCTGTCTATTGCTCTGGGGACATTGCATTAAGCAGAAGGGTCCAAATCACCCAGGCCAGGCCTCTGAAGGTCCATATCATGACTTTTCCCCAGACACTGGCTCCCAAGAAAGTGAGCAGGAATTGAGCCAATCGAGTCAGGTGTACAGTTTCGTGTTTTCAGTGGTGAATGTCGTTTGCACATACATTCCAATAATACATGGAGCATTGGGCTATTGAAAATGAAAAGGGCTGGGCACCTGTAGTCCCAACAATTTGGAAGGCCCAATAGTAGGATGGCTTGAGCCCAGGAGATTGAGAACAGCCTGGGCAACATGGTGGGACCCTGTCTCTACAAAAATAAAAATTAAAAAATTAGCTGGGCATAGTGGTGTGTGCCTGTAGTCTCAGCTACTCAGAGGCTGAGGTGGGAGAATGGCTTGAGCCCAGGAGTTCAAGACGGCAAGGAGTTTGCACCGCTGCACTCTAGCCTGGGCAACAGAGTGAGATCTTGTCTCAAAAAAAAAAAAAAAAGGAAAATGAAAAGGGAAATGAGGAACGGGTATACGGTGGTCCCTGCCCTGTGGTGGCCTCAGCATCTACCCTCCTCCTCCTGGGTACTTTTTCCCTGGAAAAAGTTCACAGACTGGGACAGACACCTGGCTGAGGCTTGGCCACCCAGAGCATGCCATCCCTGACACAGTGGTGTCTGGGAGAACGCCCGTCCCTGGCGAGGTGAGAGGACTCCATTCTTGGACATTGATCCTATCTGTGAAGGATGAGCCCCTATCTTCCCTGTGGGGTTGCTTGACCTGTAAGATGTAAACCTGGAGCTGCTGGGAACCTCCACGGCGAAAGAGCCTGTCAAAGAATGAAGCCCATGCATGGGAAATAGAGCAGCATGTCGGGGAGCAGAGCCCCAGTAACAGCGTGCCCCACGCTGCGGTTCATACCCTTGACTTTCCCAGTTCCCTGTTTTCTTGAGCCGGTTTGAGCTGGGTTTTTGATTCTTGCAAACAAAAAAGTACTAATGTAGGAAAGGATTTGAAATTAGTCATTTTTTAAAAATGATGACATTTTACAGGATGCCAAAGTCGTTTATGACTGTTAGAGTACACAAGATTTTAAAAACAGGATGTAACAGGCTATAAGAAAAGACGGGCCCCTCTGCGCAGGCCGGACTCCGGGAAGCTCGGGAGATAGGACTGTGCCCTCACCTTGTCTCTCTGGTACATGCCGTAGCTAAGGTGCTGGGGTGGCTGTGTTTGACTCTGTCGACTGGCTCAGGCTTCCCCTCCCTTTCCTGTCAGAGGGAAAAGCAGGGGGCACCTTCAATTAGTGGGATCCGGGAGGCTGACCTGCCATCCATCCCACCACCATGCCCAGAGAAGAAGGCAGTGGGGGCTTCCGGCAGAGCAGGGGCCATGCATCAGGCCCCCAAGCCATCGTTCCTGCTCCTGAGGCCCCGGGTACAGCGCCCAGGCTGCATCCTATTCCAGTCCAGGGAGCGCTATCCCATGTGCCATGATGGGAAGGTCCTCCCACTGAGCATTTAACACGGCGCCCTGCCTGTTACCAGCCCACTCCAGAACACTAGGTTAACAAAGAATTCCAGCTGGAAGACCTGCTACCCAATACGAGAATTACTGCCAGGGCCCAAGTTGTGGGTAAATTGATTCTAGAGTTCTGTTTCCCTCTATTTCCCCTTTCCACACAAAGGAAACAAGAGACAGATGGCTTGAAAATTTCTCCAAGGGAAATTGCCAAAGATCCTTAACCTTCTACATTCCCCGCTCCCCCCACCCACCCACCCGCCTCTCTCATTCTTTCATTCTCTCTCTCTCCATCCTGCATCACTTAGGCTCTAAGACCCTCGATGGCAACCCAGTGCCAAGTGAATTGAATCCAGAATCTCTGTCCTGACCGAAATGCTTTCTGGGCTCCATGCTCCCTGCGTCGTTTTCTGGAGCTGGCCTTACTATTCCAGGCACTTGGCTGCTCCAGGCTCCCTAAGCACGTCCGACAATTGCCTGTCAAGCTCATGCTGCTCTGTACCCTGGAATGCCCCTGTGGCCAACAGCCACCATGCATCCGTCTCCGAACACGTGCCAGCCATGTCACTCCTCGCGTCGCCTGGGAGATGTGCCCATCCCTGCCCATTCTAGGAACAGGCAAACAAGCTCTCAGGGAGGTCAGGCGAGTCGCCCAAGGTCACATAATAATAGGAAGAGGATCAAGAGTCCAAACCCCTGTGTCTGGCTCCAAGCCCACACCCCTTCCCAGCTCCAGGATCCCTGTTCCCCTTCCTGCGCGTGGATACACTGCGGACGCCACACACAGAGCCCTCTGTCCTGAAGCATGCCTGTGCCTCCCCATAGAAGCTGATGTGCAGCTTTTTTTATGATCACACCCCGTGTATCAGGCAGGTTTCTGGCAGGAGATGGAAGGCTGCTCAGCTGGGATTTGAGGGGAGCTTAATGAAGGGTCTAATTACATAGGTGCAGGCAGGATTATAAGAGAAACCACAGAGGTGTGGAAGCACCAGGGACAAGCCACCCAGAATGCCGCTGTGACCTTGGATGGAAGGAGAAGAGCACTCAGACGACACAGCTACTGTTAGAACTGCCACCCGGGTGGGGACAGAGCAGGGAAGAAATGCCCCAGCCCCTCTTCCACCTTCCAGTTTCCCGTGGGAGCCAACCATTGGCTGGCCGCAACTATAAGCCACAGCACCAGGGAGCCTGGTTTGCAGGCAGGGAAGGTCAGCCTTCCAGGCTCAGAGTCAGACAGGGAAGGGCTGGGGGGCACCGAGTGGGGAGGGTGCTGTATTTGTGTCCACTTGCTGCTGTAATACCACAAACTCGGTGGCTTAGAAAAGCACACGTTTATTACCCTACAGTTCTGGGGACCAGAAGTCCACAACTCATCTCATTGGGCCACCGTCAGGGCGTCAGCAGGCCTGCACCCTTTCTAGAGGCTCCGAGAGAGGATCCGTTTCCTTGCCTCTTCCTGCCTCTGAAGGCTGCCTGCTTTCCCTGGCTCGTGGCCACTTACTTCCCCACTTTAAAGCCAGCCATGGCCAGCTGAGTCCTGCGACACCATCTCTGTGGTGCTGACTCTTCTCCGCCTCCCTCTTCCCCATTTAAGGACCCTATGATACTTTGGGCCTACCCAGACGATCCAGCGTTATCTTAGTTTAAGGTAAACTGATTAACAACCTTAATTCCATCCGCAGCCTGAATCCGCCCTTTCCACGTAGCCAACATATTCACAGGTTCCAGGAATTAGCACGTGGACGCTTTGGAAAGGGGCGTTATTCCACCTGTCACAGGCACCGCACGGAGAACAATGGGCCCACCTGCCTTATGTGCTGGGATCCGGGTTAGTTCTCCTACTATGGAGGCTTCGTGAGGACAGGAACTGTTTGGGTGGCCTATTCCTGGGTAACGATGCACCCCAAGATCTCAGCAGCTTGAAGCAACACTTACTGCTCATCACACGAGCCTCTGTGGATCAGCTCGCGCTTCGCTGGCTGGGGCTGGGCCGCTGGGCATCTGCGTGTCTCACTGTGGGTCTTGAGTTTCTCGTCTTCCCTGGACCAGTGGGCCAGCTGGTGGGATCTTCCCAGGCAGTGACAAAAGTGCACAGCGAGGTGAGAGGATACCCCTTTGTGAAATGCTTCGCGTCTGAGCTGTCACGTCCACTCATCTGCCACTGACTGAAGCAAGTTCCATGGCCAAGTCCGAAGTGTAATCTACCTTCCTCAAGGCTGTGGCAAGGATGAATGCGGGGAGTGCCCAGTGCGGGGCACAATTCAGTCCACTCCAGGGGCCGCAGCTAAATTGTATTTGTTTTCCGTGCTGTACCAAAACATGGCTTTTTACTGAGTTGTGCATGGAAATGTGTAAATGAATGAATGAATGAGTTCTTACTGGAAGAACATACTCAGCCAGGCTCGGAGTGTCTCCTACTGTGGTGGAAATGGGCTCCACGCTGTCGCTCTGGTTCTCCGCTGGAGGTTATAGCTGGCAGAGCACGAATACCCTGACACTGCGTCTCCTCCTGCACGCTGGGAAACGGCTCGCAGCTCTGGAGGGAAAGCAGGCCAGGAGCTCGCCTCTCTTCTAGGGAGCATCTGGAGCGCTGTGGAGTGCCTGGGAGGGTGCATCTCCTGCAGTTGAACGGGCACCAATACCATCTCTGCTACCTCCACTCTTTCACTCCCTCCTTCAGAAGTCTCTGCTCCCTGACTTCCTGACTATGGAACTGGGCCCACAATACTTCAGGCTGCCACTGAGGCAGAGTAGAGAAGACCCTGCCATTCTGTCAAGATGCTTATGGGTCTCCCAAGGACACAGGGCTCCACAAGCAAGAACAAAATGGGTCCTTTAGGAGAGTCTATGAAAGGAGTGTGGGAGAAGCATCCCAGGAGGACTACATGAAAGAAGCAGCATTGGAGCTGAGGCTCGAAGAATAAGTCAGGGTTTGCCAGGCACACAAATGGAGATGGGAACCTTCCAGGGGTCAGTGTAAATGGCATAGACGAACACATAGCCCATATGTGCATGGACTGCTCTGGGAACTGAAGTAGTTCAGTACTGCTGGAGAGTAACGTGTGTGTGTGTGCGTGTGTGTGTATCTGGGGAAGGGTGGGGGTAGTGGCGAGAGTGTGTGATGAATAAGGAAGCCTTATCGCCAAAGTTGTTTCCTGCAAGATGAAGGGTTTGGATATCTTAACTAAGCCAGGGGCTCATAAACATCCTTTTTTTTTTTTTTGAGACAGAGTTTCGCTCTTGTTGCCCAGGCTGGAGTGCAGTGGCATGATCTCGGCTCACTGCAACCTCCGCCTCCAAGGTTTAACTGATTCTCCTGCCTCGGCCTCCCGAGTAGCTGGGATTACAGGCATGTGCCACTATGCCTGGCTAATTTTCTATTTTTAGTAGAGACAGGGTTTCTCCATGTTGGTCAGGCTGGTCTCGAACTCCCGACCTCAGGTGATCCGCCCACCTCGGCGTCCCCAAGTGCCGGGATTACAGGCATGAGCCACCACGCCCAGCCTGACAAACATCTTCTGTAAAGGACAGGATAGTAAATATTTCAGGCTTTGCAGTCTCGCTGCACCTTCTCACTGCCATTATGGAGGGCAGGTGTAGTCAGTATGTAAGTGAGTGAGCATGGCTGTGTTCCAATAAAACTTTATTTGTAAAAACAGGTGGTAAGCCAGATTTGGGCTGTGGGCTGTAGTTTGTTGATCCTTGCTCTAAGCCCAAAGTTACAAACTGGCAGCCTTCCAGCCAATTTTGTCCCACAGATTTTTGTTTTCTTTTGTATTTTTAGCCAACATTAAAAGATGAGGTGATTTCATGATTTCACATACAAATCTAGATTTCCAGGTTCCTTGGAGAACCTGAAGCTCAGGCTCGCAGTCCCACGCAGCAACAAGCAGCTGGAGCGGCTTTCACTGGGCTACGGGCTCTCCGGTTTGCCGGAGTCCCCACCACTCCCTACTGCGTCCCGGATACGATTCCCCGTGACGTGCTTGGTGTCCTCCCCCGCCCCTCACGGCATTCATTTCCGAGGGCTGCCTAGTAACAATGTACCACAAACTAGGGCGCTAAGAGGCAAATGTGAAGTTCAAGATCAAGGCAGCAGGGCTGGTTCCTTCTGAAGGCTGTGAGGGGGAGTCTATTCCACGCCTCTCGTCTTGATTCTGGGAGCCTCAGGTGTTGTTGTAGATGGTGTTCTCCCTGAGGCCCGACACGATCTGCCCCTGTGCTCGTCTGTCTTGTCTAAATTCTCTGTTTTTATAGATACCAGTCATATTGTATCAGGGGCCACTCTAACGACCTCCCTTTAACTTGATCACCTCTGGAAGGACCCTATCTCACAATAAGGTCACATTCTGAGGTTCTGGGGGTTAGAACTCGAGCTTACCTTTTTGGGGGAGACACAGTTCAACCTGTCACACTCACCCTGTCCCTTCACTGCCTTATATTTCCGGCCTGGCTCTCACCATTAGCAGTGAGGACCCAGCCAAGTGTCCCCGGCACAGTCAGATCTGCCTGTCGCAAAGATTTTGCAGGTGACAGCACAGAGAACATATGTGGATGGGGCAGGGTCTGGCCCCAGGAGCATGGGGTGGGGACAGGGGCCCCGGGCAGTTAGGTGTCCACTCTTCCCCAAGCCCTGTAGAGGATCAGCAGCTACTTAATCTGACAGGCCTGTGCCTGACAAGAATAGCTTTCTTTCTGTGACAAGCAGTAGCAGGAAGCGTCAGGGGCAGGAGGGACCAACAAGAGCCACAGGCTTGGTGCGATCTTGGACATGGGGAGAGGAAGGTAAATGCCCAGCTCTCAGGCTTGAGAAAACAGGTGGGCAGTTGTGCTTTTTTTTTTTTATTATTATTTGTTTGTTTGTTTGAGACGGAGTCTCACTCTCTTGCCCAGGCTGGAGTGCAGTGGCGAGATCTTGGCTCACCGCAACCTTCGCTTCCTGGGTTTAAGTGATTCTCCTGCCTCAGCCTCACAAGTAGTTGGGATTACAGGCACCTGCCACCATGCACAGCTAATTTTTGTATTTTTAGTAGAGATAGGGTTTCACCATGTTGGCCAGGCTGGTCTCGAACCCCTGACCTCAAGTGATCTACCTGCCTCGGCCTCCCAAAGTGCTGGGATTACAGGTGTGAGCCACTGAGCCTGGCTGCAGTTGTGCTTTTGCTGAAGGAGCGAGCACGTTTTAGTGGAGGTTTGGTACAGGGTGGAAACTGCAGACTGAGCTGGGGGAGAAGAGAAAATCGTGCTCCCAGAATTTCCACGGGGAGAGACCTGGGCCCAGGTTGACCGGGAAGAAGATCGGGGTTGGGCAAGTTCCCCAGACAGGAAGACTCAGGGCAGCCACAGAGGAGGGGGAAGCGCTGATTGGACCACCTCAGTGACACAGAGTCGGGGTAGCTTGATTTGTTGGTCTCGATTTTTTACCCCTCTCGGTATCCATGCATACGCTTTGCAGTTTCTTCCCCGAGGAGCTAAGTGTCCCCCTGACCTTTAACTTCGGGTGTAACCATAAGACATGACCTGGTACCTCACTGATCCAAGAAAAATGAGAAACACGGGGAGCAGAGCCCGACCAAACCACTCTCCCAGGGCAGCCCAGGCAGCCTGCACACGCGGGAGCCACACACGCCTGGTCCCTGACTTAGGAGTTTTCCGCTTTACGATGGTATAACGCCGTGCGTGCTCAGTAGAAACTGTATTGGGCAACCCATACAACCATTCTGGTTTTCTTTTCTCTTTCTTTTTTTTTTTTTGGGACGGATTTTTGCCCTTGTTGCCCAGGCTGGAGTGCAATGGCATGATCTCGGCTCACTGAAACTTTCACCTCCTGGGTTCAAGTCATTCTCCTGCCTCAACCTCCTGAGTAGCTGGGATTACAAGCATGTGCCACTACGCCTGGCTAATTTTGCATTTTTAGTAGAGATGGGGTTTCTCCATGTTGGTTAGGCTGGTCTTGAACTCCTGACCTCAGGTGATCTGCCCACCTTGGCCTTCCAAAGCACTGAGATTACAGGCGTGAGCCACCGCACCCAGCCCCTGGTTTTCACGTTTGGTACAGTGTTCCATAAATTACATGAAATATTTGACACATTATTTTAAAATCGGCTTTCTGTTAGATAATGTTGCCCAACTTAGGCTGATAGAAACCTTCCGAGCACATTTAAGTCAGGCCAGGCTAAGCTATGATGTTCACCAGGGTAGGGGGATCAAGTGCGTCTTCCACGTACAGATTTCTAACTTACTATGGGTTTATTGGGATGTGACTCCATTGTATGTCGGGCAGATCTATGATGTCTATTGCTGTCTGCCACTGAGAGTTTGTGGTTGTTTGCCACATAGCAACAGCTGACTGACACACAGTCAAATTGCACCATTTTACAGATGAGGAAACTGAGGCCTTAAAAGGTAAGAGCCTTGCCCAGTGATTCACAAATAATAAATAGCAGAGATCCAGGTGTCCTGATCCCTAACCCAGGATTCTTTCTTTCTACTCCATGGCAGTGACTGTCACGTAGCTTTTGGTTCATTCATCCATCCATTCATTCATTCATTCAGTAAACACGTGTTTCTGGAGAGACGTAGATGACTTGGGTTTATTATCAGCCCTTACAAAGCTCTGTGTGGTGTTGGTGGGAAGATGGGCCTCAAACAAACCACGAGGAATATGGCAAGAGTAACAGAGATGTGCTCAGGCACCAAGAAGGGGCACAGAACCCGGCTTGAGGAAACCAGGACAGGCTTCCTGGAGGACAGGGCGTCTGCGCTGAGTTATAATGAATGAGAAGGAGCTGACCCGCAAACTGAGGAGGAGTGAGGTTGGCGTGAGTGTCTGCTGGAGTTGAGGCATGGGAAGGTGGGAGCAGCCACCAGCCAAGGTCAAGTTTCCTTGAGCTGTCCCAGCCATCCAGGTGAGGCAGGGAGTGACAGGAGATGGGCTGGGAGGAGGACAGGGCCCACATCCTGGCCTTTATCTCATGGAAAGAGCTCAACCCCTTTCACAGCAGGTGATTGGGGGCCTTTGGGGATGTGGCCTTGGACAAATGAATTCATTTGCCTCGCCATGATTTGTCCATCCCTAAAACCAGGGGCTGCACAAGCTGGCCTTCAGGGGCCCCTGCAGCTCTAAAGTCACTGTGGGGGCCTGACCAGGGGTGGGCACGATACACAGGAGGCTGTCTGTCCTGGCAGCTGATCCAGACCCAGAGTAGAGAAGAGAAGCCTCCTCTCCCTGTCGGAGGGGTGGGGGTTGACACCTCAGGGGGCCAGGGGACCCTTCTTTCCACCTTAGCGCAGCAGAGAACATTCATCTAAGCCAAAGGCTGATCAGGAAAAGGAAGAACGAGGACACATTGGACATTCGACATTAAATATAGTACTATCCAGTTGGGGGAAATGACTTTCTGTTTCCCTTCCTCTTTTCCTCACAGAGGGAACATGGGGGAGGTTGGGATTAGTCATTGACACGAGGGGGGCCGGCCGGCCCCAGAGAGCCCTGTCCTTGCACCCTGCCTCAGAGCCCAGAGAGAGACCCCCGGGAGAAAAAACAGGCGCCTAACACAAGAATCCCCTATTTAACAGGAGAGGGGCAAGCCAGCCAGGCTGGCAGGAAAATTCCAGGTAATTGATGTTATTTTCCCATTGACTACATTCTGCTAGAAAAGATTTCAGTTACAGGGTGTAATCAAATCACACTTAAGAATTCTACTAAAGCATTACTTTTAAAATGAGGAAAAAAATGTACTTTTAAAGAGGAGTCTGTAGTATAACCTCTTCAGAGGGCAATTTGGCGATGCCTTTAAAACTGTGAAATGCGCACACTCTGATGTGCCAATTCCACTTGCAGGAATTGGCCTCGCCGGCGTGTTTGCGCAGGCCCACGCACACCTGTGTGGGGAAGATGCCCTTTGCAGCACCGTCCGTGGAAGCAGATGACTGGAAGCGACCCTAGCATCACCAGTGAGGCATTCGGGCCAGTGAACAGGATACCCCGTAGGCTGGAATACTATGCAAGCATCCAGAAGACCGTGGCCGCTGCCTGTGGGAAGGATTTCCAAGCAGCACTGTTCCACAAAAAGTACAAGAGGAAGGCCTCCTTTCTTGGGCACAGCCTGCTCCGTATACGCAGAAAGCAAGGAGGACGGCTGTCCAGAGATGGGCAGGAGCTCTGCCTGTGTTTCTTGCAGCCGTCATAACAAATGACCATGTACTTGGTGGCTTCAGACAACACAGATGTGTCATCTCACAGTTCTGGAGGTCAGAACTCTAAAATCAAAGTGTCAGCAGGGCCATGCACCCTCTGGAGGATCTGCTTTCTTTCTTTCTTTTTTTTTTGAGACGGAGCCTTGCTCTGTTGCCCAGGCTGGAGTGCAAAGGCGTGATCTCAGCTCACTGCAACTTCTACCTCCTGAGTTGAAGAGATTCTTCTGCCTCAGACTCCTGGGTAGCTAGGATTACAGGCTAATTTTTTTTTTTTTTGCATTTTTGCACCATGCCAGGTTAACTTTTTTTTTTTTTTTTTTTTTTGCATTTTTAGTAGAGATGGGGTTTCACCACGTTGGCCAGGCTGGTTTCAAACTCCCAACCTCAGGTCATCCACCCACCTCAGCCTCCCAAAGTGCTGGAATTACAGGCATGACCCACCACACCCAGCCAAGGAGAGGTGTCATGTGTCAACTTGACTGGGCCACAGAGTGCCCAGGCACTTGGTTAAACTTTCTTCTGGGTGTATCTGTGGGGATGATTGGGATGAAAGAAACACTGGAACTGGCTGAGTGGATAGAGCAGACTGTCTCCCTAACGTGGGCAGCCCCCATCCGCTTGGTTGAAGGCCCCCATAGAACTAAAAGGCAGACCCTTCCCCCATAAGTGAGAGGATTCCCCCTTTCTGTCTACTCCAAACTGGAAGGTCAGCTTATTTTTTTCCGCCTTCAAACTTGACCTGAAACTCCTGGGTGCTGAGTTTACTGACCCTTAAACAGGAACTAAACCATCAGCTCTCCTGGGTCTCCAGCCTGCTGATTCATCTTGCAGATTTGGGGACTTTACCCAACTCTGTGATCCCATGAACCAATTCATATGCATGTGTTTATAATGTAGAGTTCTCTGAGAACTCTCATCAATGCAGGGAGAGTCTGTTCACTGCCTCTTCCAGCTTCCATTGGCTGGTGGCATCCCTCGGCTTGTGGACACATCACTCCAAGCTCTGCTTCTGTGGCCACATTGCCTCCTCCCCTTCTCTGTGTGTCTATTTCATAAGGGTATGACAGTCAGTGGACTTAGGGCTCAGTCAGATAAGCCAGGAGAATTTCATCGTCTCAGGATTCTGACTTAGTTACATTTGCAAAGACTTTTTTTCAAATAAGGTCATATTCACAGGTTCCAGGGATTAGGACACGGTCTCATCTTCTGATCTCAGCTCCATGAGAGTGAGGAGCCCTCCGGGAAGGGAGACAACAGTCCAGGGGCTCTGGTGAGCAGGAAACTTGTTTTCTGTGGTAACCCTTTCTGCAGTGTTCCGCTTCCTTCCCATAAACATCTATTACCTGTTTTCACAAACCTCAAACACTCAGCAGCAATGCAGCTAGCCAACTTCTCAAGCACCTTAAAAGGCCTTCTGTATACATCGTTTGACTACAAGCCGGCTGCCCTTTTGAAAGTCCCTAACTGGAGTGTCCAGCTCCCTAGGGCAGGGCTGGGCCAAACATGTTTTGCAGCTGGACTCAGAGAAGAACGTGCCTATGGGGTTTTCAATCCATGTTCAAATGAAAAATGGTAACTTTCTGATTCACTAAGTGTTTGACTCAAGACAGTCCCAATATTGCAGCGTACTCAAAGCAGGTTACACACTTACATTCTGCATCATCAGAGCATCTTTTTTAGTGCTGTCCATGCGTTAGAAGCAGCTTCCAATGTAGAAACAACAACCCCTCAGGCAGAGGCCCGCGGTGTCTCCCTGGCTACTGGGGGCCAGGCCGAGTGGGCTGTGTCTTGTTTCCCATGCAACCCAGGCTGGGTTCTTTGAGGGCAGACAGGCTTTTGCTCGCACATTCAATGTGTCGGAGTTGTCTCTGCTTCCTTAAGAAACGGATTCTCTCCTCTCTTTTCTCTCTCTCACCTGGGCTTTGTTTGTTCACTTTTGAGAGAGAGGGGCTTGGAGAAATAGATTTCTTTCTTCTTAAATCACCAAAAAGAAAAGGATCTGGGAAAACCTGATAATAAATGGCAACTGACACTGGGCTCAGGGTGGGGAGACGTTGAGGAGTGGTGGGGGCTGTGACAAAGAGGACAGCACATGCCCTGTCTGAGGGACTGCCACCCTGGAATATGTGCCCATGGATGCCAGAGCTTCTGGCTTTTCAGGAGAAGCTTAACATCCAAATTTTAATGTAAACCCTTACAATAATTTAGTGTAGGAAACGGATTTAAATCATTTTAAACTGCTGTGTAGGCCAAATAAAATGTACTGTGGTCAGATTTCGCCTCATTTTCAAACCTGCTTCTTAATACATTAGTGCTTTAAGTTGCCAGCCAGCCTTGAGCTATGTCTTCACCTCTACTTTCATATCCAAGCAAACCCTTATTTATTTATTTTTTCAATTTTTCTCAATTCTTAAACTAACAGCTTCATGTGGTGTAACAAAGTGGCCAAGGCAGTGTCCTGGGATGGGGATTCAGAGCCTGGGGAGGAGAGGCAAACAGAAAAATGGGCTCTCCACTCAATTGGACAGGTGGGGAGGTCTGTCCGGCGCTGGCTGGAGGGGACAGTGGCTGCTCCCTGGCTAGTTGCCTGGTTGTTCTGGACATTTGCTTGTGTAGACTGTTCTGTTCTCAACCTAATGATGCCGTTTTTAGTGACTCATTAGGATCCTCATTAAGCGTTGTTAGCACATCAAAACAATGTTGGTGAGGGCTGGCAGAGGGCGGCTTCCTGCACGTTAGCAGTTGTCCGAATGTCCCTGGCAGCAAGGAAGGGACAAAATGGCAACACACAGATTCCCAAGTGCGTCAGTTCAGAGGTGCTGTTTCTTTGGCAAGCACTCATTGAGCACCTACTATGTGTATGCATGGGCATACGGTGACTTCCTCTGATACCAGAATGAAATGCAAAGTGATCGTGTCCCTCCCTCTCCCCGGCTCATCCACTCCAGCTCTGCTGAGCTTTCTGCTCCTCCAACGCACTGCCTAGGCCCTGCCTCAGGGCCTTTTCACTTGCTGTGCCCTCTCTTGGCATGCTCTTCCCAGGCCTTAGCCCCAAATATCCAATTTCTGGAAAGATGGCCCCTGTCTCCCTGTTTCCTGCTGACAAACACTTGCCCATCACTCTCCACTCCACTGTGCTATTTTATTCACTACAGAATTACTGTACTTATTTGCCTACAGTTTACTGTCTATCTCCCTCCACCAGAACATCAGCTGCACGAGGGCAGGGACCTGGTCTGCTGGATCTCTGGCTCCCCCAAGAGTGCCTGGCACATAGTAGGTGCTCAGTTAATATAGGTTGGTGCAAAAGTAATTCCCATTTTTTTTTGCCATTGAAAGTAATAACAGAAAGAGCAATCACTTTTGCACAAACCTTTTTTTTCTTTCTTTGAGACAAAGTTTCACTCTTGTCACCCAGGCTGGAGTGCAATGGCTCGATCTCAGCTCATAGCAACCTCTGCCTCCTGGGTTCAAGCGATTCTCCTGCCTCAGCCTCCCAAGTAGCTGAGATTACTGGCTCCCACCACCACTCGGGCTAATTTAGTTTTTTTAAGTAGAGATGGGGCTTCACCATGTTGGTCAGGCTGGTCTCGAACTCCTGACCTCAGGTGATGTGCCCTCCTCTGCCTCCCAAAGTGCTGGGATTACAGGCATGAACCACCATGCCTGGTCCAACCTGTTTAACAAATGCAAAAAAAATGAAGAACTAGCCCATCCTCTCAGCCCAGGGTCACAAATGATCTGGTGTGCCCTGTACACCCCCCATTGTGCACCTATCTCTGAGCAGTACAGATTGTGGCTTTATTAAGGAAATCTGAGGTCATTCTGAAGGAAAGATAACATGCGAGATAACGTGTTAATTTCTTCAGTTCACAGTTCCCTTCAGCAAAGAATATCTGTGCAGGATCCCCGGCCCTGGCCCCTGCCTCCTGCCTCCCCCCCACTCTGGGCAGCCCCTGGAGTGAGCCTCAGGTGCTGTTGGCAGCAGGCAGAGATCAGGCAGGGGCGTCCCAGGGCCAGGATCTGCCAATAGATTATTTCTCTGAGTAATTAAGATGGAATTAAAAATTAATTCTTTCCTTCAGCCTGATTGCATTTCAAGGGATAAACTGAGTGTTATGGCTTTTGTGTAGTTTTTTCTACCTAAATTAAATTGGACTGTGTTTTCAGAGATGGAGGAAATGAAACACTAAGATTAATCCAGTAGCTAAAAATCCCTGGGGAGGGAACGTGGTGACTCTGTCCTGAGAGTGATGAACTTTATGGTTCGGCTGCTCTGGCTGTCACAGTGGACGCGGCTCCCCAGGGAGCAACTTGAGTCCACGCCAGGGACCCAGCAATTCCTGTCTGCTCTTGTCCCTGAAACACAGGACGTCAAGCTACCTTGTCTACTCCCCCTGTGAAATGAGCTGAATTGGCCCGAGTGAGCCCAGGTTCCAAGTTGGTTCTGCCATTTACTGGTGGCAGTTTTCATCTTCTGCATCCCTCTGTGAGCCCCAGCTTCCTCTTCTGTGAAATGGGTACAAATCAGGACTTCACAAGGATTGGAGGTATTATATGATAATGAGGTTAGCCCAGGGGCGTAGATACTCAATAAATACCTGAGTCCACCCATCCACCCACTCCGGGCTGTAGAAGGAGTTTCCTTCCTTTCTTTTAAAATATATTCATTTGTTCACTCATTCATTCATTAATTTATTCACTCATTCATTTACTAGGTAGTGCATTCCCCTGATTCAAGAATCAAAAGGTAGAAAAGCCCTACGGCAAAAATCTTACTCAAGCCACTGCCCCACTGCGCCAGCTCCCTTGTGCAAAGATAGCTAGTGTTACCTGTGTCTTGTTCATCCTTCCAGAAATATTTCATGTATCTATGAAGAAATAGGGTCTCATCACTCCTCGTCTTTCTCTTTCACAAATGGCAAAGTGTCAGATGCATCCTTTGGCCCTTGTTTTTTCTTCCATGATATATTTTGGAAAATATTTTGTATTGGTGCATAACCTAGTTCCTCAGTCATTTCCACACCTGGATAGTTATCTATTGCATGGATGTTCCATGGTGTATCTAACTAGTCCCCTGCTAATGGACATTCATATTGTTTCCAATCTCTTGTTGCTTCGAACAGTTCTGCAATAAATAACCTTAGACAAAGTAATTTTTCTCATATGCATATATCCCTCTAAGGTAAATTCCTAAGCATGAATGTGTTGGTCAAAAAGAATAAAATACATTTGTTAAAAATAAAAACTGTGTCTAGGGAAGAGGAAATGGATACAATAAGAACCATAGAATATTTGTAAAAGTTGATGCTGATGGTTACATGGGACTTCATTATATAATTCTTTCTACCACACCTTACCACTACTCACTAAAGACCTTATCAGTTTCTTTTACTTAATACACCAAGTCTGGCTTTCGACAAAAAAATTACATGACATCCTAAATGGCAGAAACATACTTTGAACAGACAAAACAAACATCAGACTAGATTCAGACGTGGCAGGGATGTTGGAATTATCAGACGAGGAATTTAAAATAACCATGGTTAATATGCTAAGGGCACTAATGCAAAAAGTAGACGTGCGAAACCATATGGGTAATGTAAGCAGAGAAATGGAAATTCTGAGAAAGAATCAAATAGGAGTGTTAGAAATGAAAAATACTGTAACAGAAATAAAGACTGTCTTTGATGGGTTCGTCAGTAGACTGGACACAGCTGAAGAAACAATCAGTGCGCTTGAAGTTATGTCAGTAGGAGCTTACGAAATTGAAATGCAAAGAGAAAATAAGACTGAGGGAAAAAGGTGGAACAAAATATCCAAGAATTTTTAAGGTAATTGCAAAAGATGTAACATATACATAGTGGGAATACCAGAAAGAGAAGAAAGAGAGAGAACAGAAGAAATATTTGAAGCAATAATGATGACTGAGAATTTCTCAAGGTTAATCTCAGATACCAAACTGCACATCCAGGAAGCTCAGAGAACACCAAGCAGGATAAATACCCAAATAGTTATATCTGGGCATTTCATATTCAACTTGTAGAAATTCAGGGACAAAGAAAAAAATGTTGAAAGAAGCCAGAAGGGAAAATCTCTTACCTATAGAGAATAAGGACAAAAAGTACATCAGATTTGTCTTCAGAAATTGTGAAAGCAAGAAGAGAATGGAGTGAAATATGTAAAGCGTTCAAAGAAAAACACCTACCAACCTACAAATATGTGTTCAGCAAAGTTATCTTTCAGAAGTGAAGGAGAAATAAAGAGTTTCTCAGGCAAACAAAAATTGAGGGAATTTACCGCTATTAAACCTGCTTTGCAAGAAATGTTAAAAGAAGCTCTTCAGAGAGAAGAAGAATGATATGGGTCAGAAACTCAGATTTACGTAAAGAAAGAAAGAAAGAGTGTTAGAGAAGGAAGAAGTTAAGGTAAAGTAAACACTTTTATTTTTAATTCTTGATTGATCTAACAAAAGTTTGTGATTTTATTTGATCTAACAAATAAAAGTTTGTTGATCTAACAAACAAAAGCTTATTATTATTACAAGATAATAGTAGCAAGAATGTATTTGGTTACTATAGCTTGTAGATAAGCAAAATAAATTGCCGAATGATAGGAGCGAAGGATGGCGGAATTAGGAATGTTTTGTTATTATGTGTTACCTGCAGTACCCATTCATCAGTACAGTGTCATTTGAAAGTGAACTTGGATTTATTGTAGGTGTATATCACAAACTCTGGGTAACCACTAAAAAAAATTTGTAAGTATAATTGATGTATTAAGAAAGGAGAGATTATAGAATCATATCAAATGCTCTGCTGAAACCACAAAAGCCAGAAAAATAGTGGAAGACAAAAATGGAAACAGAGGACAAGGGCAATGAATAGAAGACTAGCAAATGTGGTAGCTATTAATCCAACTCTATCAATAACCATTTTAAACATTAATGGTATAGCAGTTTCATTCACAATTGTGAAGACTCGGCAGCATCCATGTATTGATGTCCTTTAGTAGATGATTGGATAAATTACCTAAACAATGGAATATTATTCAGCACTGAAAGAAATGAGCTATTAAGCCACTATAAAACGTTAAGGAATTTGGAATGTACACTGCTAAGTGAAAGAAGCCAATCTGACTCCCATCCAGATGACTTTGGGAAAACTCAACACTGTCGAGACAGTAAAATCACCAGTGGTTGGCAGGGGTCTGGGTGGGGAAGAAGGGATGAATAGGTGGAGCACAGAGGACTTTCAGGGCAGTGAAACTGCTCTGTGTGAAACTATAAGGGTGGACACGTGTCATTATACATTCATTCAAACCCACAGAATGTACAACACCAAGAGTGAATTCTAATGTCAACTCTGGACTTTAGATGAATACGGTTTTTCACCACGTGTAGATTCATCAGTGCACCACTCTGGTGGGGGACGTTGATGATGGAGGAGGCAGTGCATGTGTAGGGCAGGGGGCATGTGGGATGGCTCTGTAACTTCCTCTCAATTTTGTTGTAACCCTGAAACTTGTCTTTAGAAAGTAAAGCTTTAAAAAAACCTCAGAAAATAGCAGGTGTTGGCAAGGATGTGGAGACGTTAGAACTCTTGTGCACTGTTGGTGGGAATGTAAAAAGATGCAGCTACTAAGAAGCACAGTGCAGTGGTTCCTCAGAAAGTTAGTAGAATTTCCACACGATCCAGTCATTTTCAGTTCCGGGTATTTGCCCAAAAGTATTGAAAGCAAGGACTTGAGATATCTGCACACTCATGTTCATAACAGTTATTATCCACAATAGCCAAGGAGTGGAAGCAACCCAAGTGTCCATCAATAGACACAAAATGTGGTCTATACATGCGTGGAATAATACTCAGCCATAAAGTTTGGACACATGCAATGATATGGATGAATCTCGACGACATTTTGTTAAGTGAAATAAGGCACAAAAGGACGAATACCGTATGATTCCACTTACATGAGTTATCTAGAGCAGTCCAACTCACAGAGACAGAAAGTAGAATGGTAGTTGCCAGGCGCCTGGGGGAGGGCATAATGGAAGTTGTTATTTAATGGGTATAGAGTTTCAGACTTGCGAGATGACCAGTCCTGGAGATAGATAGTGATGATGATTGCATGTCAGCGTGGATGCCCTTAATGCCATTGAATGATACACTTAAAAACGATAAAGAAGGTAAATTTTGTGTGTATTTTACCACAATTAAAAGAAAAAGATCAGTGGTTGCCAGGGGTTTGAGACAATGGGAGTATGACCTGGTGGAGCACAGGGGATTTTAGGCAGTGAGACTGCTGCGTATGCTACCATGGTGGCAGATATGTGCTTCTGTACTTGTCCAAGCCCATGGAATGGAGAACACCAAGACTGAGCTCCCACGGAAACTACGGACTTTGGGTGATAACGATGCATCCTCGGAGGGCCATCGATTGTAGCAAACGTACCACCCTTGTGCAGGATGTCGGCAGCTGGGGGGGCTGTGTGGGTAAGGGGATGAGGCAGGGGCAGAGGGAACTCTGTGGGAGCTCTCCTCTGCTCAGTTTTATTGTGAATATAAAACTGCTCTAAAAAAGGGAGGTTATTAATTTTAAAAACAGAGAATCTACAACTCAGAAAGTGAGCCCTAAGGTAAACATGGACTTCAGTTGATGGTGATGCGTCAGTGCTGATTCACAGACAGACACACAGTAGGGATGTGTAGTGTTGGGGAAGCACGTGGAGATTCTCTGTACTTGATCACTTTTGCCGTGAATCTAAAACTGCTCTCAAAAAATAGTCTATTACTTTTCTTCTTTTTTAAAAAAGAGATGTGCATTTGTCATGGTGCAGATTCTCAAACCTCCCTCTGCAGGGGTTGTGTGCATGCGATGCGTGACGGCGCCCGTTCACCCACCATCCAGCTCTTGAATCTTTGCCAGTTTTTGGTGCCTTGGCATAACTTTTTTATGAACAAAGTTTGCATTTAAGGCTGACATACTTACAGAAAAGAGCACAAATACTAAGTGTACAGTTTGATAAATTTTCACAAAGTGAACGTATATGGTAGACAGCACCACGATCAAGATATAGAACATTATCTGGGAGCCCAGAAGCCTCCTCACCTGCTTCCAGTCACTATCTTCCCTCCCCAAGGTAACATTTAACCTGACTTCTATCACCATAGATTAGTCTTGCCTCACTTGACTTTTATATAAGTGGAATCATACAGTCCATACCCTGTGCCAGGCATCTTTCATTCAACGTAACATCCGTGAGATTCATTCTTGTGTAGTTGCAGTTAATTCATTTTCGTTGCTGCAGAGTATTCCACTAAAGGACTATGCTACAATTTATCCATCCTACTGTGGATGGTCATTTGGGTTTTTTCCTGTTTGCAGCAAATAGTGATGCAGTAAACATGCTCGTACTTGTCATCTGCTCCAACATGTGCTCGTGACTGTTGGGTAAACTTCTAGAAGTAGAATTGCTGGATCACAGGACACACATGTGTTCAGCTTTAGTGGATAATGCTACACAGGTTTCCAAAGTAGTTTTTTGATTTACAATCTTGCTGTGATAAGAATTCCATGAGATCTATATTCTCATAAACACTTGAAAATGCCAGTCTTTTTAACTTTTGGAGTAGTTATCTCAAAGTGGTTTTAATTTGCGTTTCCCAGATGACTAAAGGTTAGCGCCCTTTCATCTGCGTGTAGATAGTCTTTCTTATGAAATGTCTGTTCAAATCTTTTACTCGGTTCTCTGTTGAGTCTTCCTTTACTTACACTGTTGGAGTTCATTGTCTATACTGGATAAAAGTCTTTTGTAAGTGACCTGGTGTGGTGCCTCACGCCTGTAATCCTAGCACTTTGGGAGGCCGAGGAGGGTGGATCACTTGAGGTAAGCAGTTCAAGACCAGTCTGGCCAGCATGGTGAAATCCTGTCTCTACTAAAAATATAAAAAATTAACTGTGCCCATCTGTAATCCCAGCTACTTGGGAGGCTGAGACAGGAAACTTGCTGAACCTGGGAGATGGAGGTTGCAGTCAGCTGAGATACTGTCACTGCACTCTGGCCTGGGCTACAGAGCGAGACTTTCTGTCTTGCTTTGCAAGTAATACATACAGAAGAGATCTTTCACTTTCTGGGGCTTGACTTCCCATTGTATTAATAGTGTCTTTATTTATTTATTTTTTTTGAGACAGAGTCTCACACTACCACACTTGTCTAACTTTCGTATTTTAGTATAGACGGAGTTTCACCATGTTGGCCAGGCTGGTCTCCAACTCCTGACCTTGAGTGATCCACCCTCCCTGGCCTCCCAAAGTGCTGGGATTACAAGCGTGAGCCATCGTGCCTGGCCATGTATTAACAGTGTCTTTTGATGGATAGAAGTACTTGATTTTAATGCAGTCCAATTTATCAATACTTTTCTTGACGCTAGTGCCATTATATCCTATATAATAAGACTTTTTGCCCTGCCCAATGTCACAAAAATATTCACCAATGTTATTTTGTAGGTTTATTATTTTACTTTTCATATAGTGTAATATAAGAGTTAAGACTGATTTTGTCCATATGAATATCCAGCCGACACTGTGCCATTTATTGAAGATCTTTATTATTTATTAAAGGATGAGCTCATCCTTTCCCACCCCTCTCATAGCAACTTTATGCAAAACTCAAATCCTCGCGTGTATGTGTGTGTCTGTTTCTGGACTTTATTCTGCCCCATTGTTTACCCTTGTGCCAATATTATACTTTTTCAATGATTGTAACTTTAGACTAAGTTTTGATGTCTGATGGTATAAGACCTCCCACTTACTTTTGTCTTCATGATTGTCTTGGCTATTTTTCACATTTTATGTTTCTATATAAAGTTTAAAATTAGCCTGTCAATTTACACACACACACACACACACACACACACACACACACCCTATTGATTTTGACTGAGATTTCATGGAATCTACAAGTCAATTCTGGGGGAATCGACACCTTGATGATAATGAATCTTTCAGACCACAAACACTGTATCTCTCCATTGACTTAGTTCTTCTTTAATTTCTCTCAATAATGTTTAGTAGATTTCGGCATAGAAGTTTTATTCTTACACATTCCTGTGGATTTTCTATATACACAATCATTATTATCCACAAATAATAACAGATTTATTTTTTCCTTTCCATCTTGTTTGCTTGCCTCACTGCACTGACCAGGACTTCCAGGACAGTGGACGAGAATTTAAAAGAAGTGGAGAAAGTAGACATCCTTCTCTCATCAATAATTGCAGGCAGAAAACTTTTAATATTCATCGTTAAACATGATATATGCTATACATGTCTCATACATAACCTTGATCATATTAAGTAAGTTTCTGTATGTCCCTAGGATGCCAAGAGCTTTGGGTGTTGATTTTTATCAGTCACTTTTTCTGTATTTGTTGAGATGATCACATGACTTTAGCCTGTATTCTGTTAACGTGGGAAATCACGCCCATTGTTTTTAAGCCAGCCTTGCATCCCTTGAATAAACCCAAGTTGGTAGTGATGTGTTATTCTGGGTTTCTGGGTTCAGTTTACTAATAATTTATTTAGCGGTGAATGTCTGTGAAAGAGATTGGTGTGTTCATAAGAGAGATGCTCTTTCCTTACGCTTTTCATAAGCAAGTTTGGATATGAAGGCTATGCTGGCTTTACATAAAATAATGGGAAATCGTTTCTTCTGTTCTCTGGTGAACTATGTGCAAGACTGGTGACATCTCTTCCTTACATGTTTGGAAGCATTATTCGGTGAAGACATACTGGTACAGGAGTTGTCTTTGTGGGACGGGTTTTAGCTACAAATATAATTTATTTAATGGATATAAGAATTTGCAGATTTTCTATTGGTTCTTCTATCAGTTTTGGTAAGTTGTGTTTAGCAATTCTTCTATTTTGTCTAAAATTTCAAATTTTCCAGCATACAGTTATTCATAATATCCTCTTATTTTTAGTATATGTAGGATCTGTAATGATATTCTTCTTTTCATTTCTGATATTAGCTATTTGTGCCTTATCTTGTTGTCTCTTAAAAATCAGTCTTGCTAGGCGTGGTGGCTCACATCTGTAATCCCAACACTTTAGGAGGCTGAGGCAGGAGGACTGCCTAAGGCCAGAAGTTCGAGACCAGCCTGGGCAACATAGCAAGACCTTATCTCTATAAAAAATTTAAAAATTAGCTGCATGCGATGGTGTGGGCCTGTAGTCCCAGCTATGCAGAGGGGACTACTTGAGCCCAGGAGGTTGAGGTTACGGTGAACTATGATTGTGCCGCTGCACTCTAGCCTGGAGTCTTTGCAACAGAGCAAAACCATGTCCAAAAAAAAAAAAAAAAAAAAAAAAAGAGAGAGAGAGAGAGAAAGACAAAAAAGAAAAAAGAAAGAAAAAATCGGTCTTCTACGGTTTATCACTTTTATCCGTCTTTAAGAAAACATTTGACTTAATTGATCCTCTCTGTTGTAAGTTTCTTTCCTATTTTATTAATTTCTGTTATTTTTTTCTTCTAAATTTCTTTAAAGGATAAATATGCTATTCTATTTAAATCTTACTATTCTCTTCCTTTTTAAATGTTACCTATTTTCCTCTAAGCGTGACTGTAGCTGTATCCACACAGGTTTTAATATCTTGTGTTTTCATTATCATTCTGCTTAAAATGCTTTCTAATTTTCTTTTCTTTCCTTTTAATTTTTATTTTAGGTTTGGGGGTACATGTGAAGATTTGTTACATAGATAAACATGTGTCACAGGGGTTTGTTGTACACACTATTACATCACCCCAGTATTAAGCTTAGTACCCAATAGTTATCTTTTCTGCTCCTCTTCCTCCTGCCACCCTCCCTGCTCAAGTAGACCCCAGTTGTCTGTTGCTTCCTTCTTTGTGTTGGTACGTTCTTATCATTTAGCTCCCACTTATAAGTGAGAACATGTGGTATTTGGTTTTCTGTTCCTGTATAGTTTGCTAAGGATGATAGCCTCCAGCTCTATCCATGTTCCTACAAAAGACATGATCTCGTTCTTTTTTATAGCTGCATAATATTCCATGGTGTATATGTACCACATTTTCTTTATCCAGTCTGTCATTAATGGGCATTTAGGTTTAGTCTATGTCTTTGCTATTGTGAACAGTGCTGCAATGTGTGTACCCAGTAATAGGATCGCTGGGTCGAATGGTAGTTCCGCTTTTAGCTCTTGAGGAATCCTTTACAATTTTCATGATTATTTTAATGTTGAACTGAGGCTATTTAGAAGGATATTTTATAATTTCCAAACCTTTGGGTTTTAGAAAGTTTTTAAAAAATTGATGTTTAGCCTAATGCCTGTATGGTCAAGAATTTCAATCTTATGAACTTGTTGAAACTTACTTTAAGGCCAAGATATGGTTCATTTTAATAAATGTTCCATGTGCACACATACAAAAAATGTATATTGGAATTTGTGGGGCTCAGTGTATTGTATATGTCAGTTACATCAAATTTGTTATATATATTGTTCAAATATTGTATATCCTCACTGATTTTTTGGTCTGTTCTAAACGTTTATTGAGAGGGCTACATTAAAATCCCTGGATGATATTCCTCTATTTCTCCATTTACTTCTATTCAGTTATTTCTATATGTTGAGGTTTTGTTATTAGAAATATAAAATATACAAAGAATTATTATATTTTCCTATTGGACTTAACCTTTATTATTAAGAAATGTCTCTCATTACGTCTAACTAACTATTTCGCTTTGAAGCCCACTTTATCTGATAATAATGTTACTACCTCAACTTCTTGCTGTTTTTAATAGTTTCTTAATAAATTCTTTTTATGTTCACCTTTTTATATTTGAAGTTTATTTCTTGTAAATAACATATGGAATTTAAAAAATCCAATCTAACAATATCTGTCCTTTAATTGGAATATTTAGTTCATTTACATTTAGTGTAATTATCTCTGTATTTGTGTCTAAATCTACCACCTTGTGATTGGTTTCTATTTGTCCCATCTATCCCTTGCCTTCTTTTATATCAATCAAATATTATTTTATTCCGTTTTCTTTGTTAGCTTATTAGCTTTGGCAATCAGTCTAAAATTTCATCTTTGACTTACTCAAGTTGAGTGAAAATTAATAATTGTATCACTTCCCAGAGTCATGAGAACCTTAGAACACTTCATTTTATTTATTCCCCTCCCACTTTTTATGCTGTTGTCATTTTGTATTTTCATTGTATTTTAAACCCTAAAATACATTTTTATTGTCTTATATAGTCAATAATAATTTTATTTATCCTGATACTAATATTTTTGTTATTTTTCTTTCCTTCTTGCAACTTGATATTTCCAACTGAGGTTATTTTCTTTCTGCCTGAAAAATTCCTCCTAGTATTGGTTTCAGTATGCATCTGTTAGTAATAAATGATCTCAGTTTTTGCTTGCTGGAAGTATCTTTTCATTATTTGAAGAATATTTTCAGTAAAATTTAAAGTTGGAAGTTCTTTTCTTCCAGTGTTTTCAAGCTCTCTAGTCCAATGTCTCCTTGATCTCATTACTTCTGTTGTGAAATCAATTATCAGTCTTATTGCTGTCTTTTGGAAGCAATTGGCATTTTATCTCTGGTTGCTTTTAGATTTTCCCTTTGTATTTGATTTTCAGTAGTTTTAAATTGATACGTCTAGGTGTGGTTTTCTAGCTCTGCTTGAATTTGTGGCATGTTATCTTCTTATTTTTTGCGACAGAGTCTTGCTCTGTGGCTCAGGCTGGAGTGCAGTGGCACGATCTTAGCTCACTGCAACCTCCACCTCCCTGGTTCAAGTGATTCTTGTGCCTCAGCCTCCCGAGTAGCTGGGATTACAGGTGTGCGCCACCACACCTGGCTAATTTTTTGTATTTTATTTTAGTAGAGATGGTGTTCCACCATGTTGCCTAGGCTAGTCTTGAACTCCTGAGCTCAGGCAATCTGCCCACCTTGGCCTCTCAAAGGGCTAGGATTACAGATGCGAGCCACTGTGCCTGACACATGTTATCTTATATATGCTTTCAGGAAAATTCTTAGCCACTGACTTTTCCAATATTTTTATCATGTCTTCTCTTCCTCTTCTGTCTTCTCTTTCCTTCCCTTCCTGGATTTCAATTACATATCATGCTACCCCTTTCACCAGGCTCATTGTTCTTATTCCTTTTTTGGGGGAAGAGGGCAGGATGTCACTCTGTGACCTAGGCTGGAATGCAATGTCACAATTAAAGCTCAATGCAGCCTTGAACTTCTGGGCTTGAGGGATCCTCCCACCTCAGCCTCCTAGTAGCTGGGATTGTAGGTGCACAACACCACACACCTGGCCAAGTTTTTGACTTTTTGTAGAGATGAGGTCTCACTATGTTGCCCACGCTGGTCTTGAACTCCTTGCCTCAAGTGATCCTCCCACCTGGGCCTCCCAAAGCATTGGGGTTACAGGCGTGAACCACCATGCCTGGCCTATTTCTAATTATTTTATGTATTTTCCATTCTGTATTTTCTGATGCAATCTAAGATATTTCTTTCTGATCTGGCTTACAAGGGAACTTCAGTGGTTTCTAAACCCATTGTTTTGTTCTTACTTTTTTTTTTGAGACGGAATCTCGATCTATCGCCAGGCTGGAGTGCAGTGCAACCTCCACCTCCTGGGTTCAAGTGATTCTCCTACCTCAGCCTCCTGAGTAGCTGGGACTACAGGCATGTGCTACCATGCCCAGCTAATTTTTGTAGTTTTAGTAGAGATGGGATTTCACCATGTTGGCCAGGATGGTCTCAATCTCTTGACCTCGTGATCCACCTGCCTTGGCCTCCCAAAGTGCTAGGATTACAGGCGTGAGCCACTGCGCCTGGCCTAGTTCTTACTTTTAGTTATTGTGTTTAATGTTATGTTTTCCATTTTATATAGCTTTATTAAATCACAATTGACGGACAAAAACTGCACATATTTAAAGTATGCACTTTGATCAGATTTGACATATGCATTCACCTGTGAAACTACTGCCATAATGAATAAGTTTCTTCATGTCCTTAATTTGTCCCTCCCTGTCCTCTCTCCCTAGACAACAACTGATCTACTTTTTATCACTATACATTCATTTGCATTCTCTAGAATTTTATATAAATGGAACCGTACAGTAGGTATTTATTTTTGGTCTGGCTTGTTTTTAACTCAGCATAATTATTTTGAGATTCACCCATATGTTGCATCAATATGCATCACCCATGCTGTTATATCAACAGTTCCTTCCTTTTTATTGCTGAGTCGTATTCTCTTGCATGGCATGCTGCAATCTTATCACTGCCTGATGATGTTGAGCCTCTGGATTTTCACAGATGTCGGCTCTAACAATGACGTTATTATGAACACTCATGGATGAGTTGTGTGTGAGAATTCTAGTTGCTCCACATCCTCACCAACACTTGATATGATCAATGTTTTTAATATTAGTCATCCTAGTGGATAGATGGTAGAATCTCATTGTGGTTATTTAATTGGCACTTCTCTAATGATGAACGTTGCTGGGTGCCCTTTCATGCATTTATCTGACAACTATTTATCTTCTATGGTGAAGTGTCTGAACAAATATTTTGCCCATTTAACAAATTGGGTTGTTTATCTTCTTCTTACTGAGCTGTAATAGTTTTTAATCTATTCTAGACACAAGTTCTTTGTTGGATATATATTTTGCAAATAGTTTCTCCTGGTTTGTGGTTTGCCTTTTAATTTTTTACCACTGTCTTTTCCTCCCACTTTTAACAGCTTTACTGAAATCTAATTTACACGTCATACAAATCACCCATTGTAAGTGTGCAGGTCAATGATTTTTAGTAAATAATTTGGTTGTTCACCTATTACTACAATCTCATTTTAGAACACTTTCCCCACCCCCAAAAGTTCCCCTGTGCCTGTTTATAGTCATGCCTCACTCTCAACATGGGCCCCAGGCACTCACTGATACTCTTATTAGATTTATAGTTTTGCCTTTTCTAGAAATTTCATATATATATAAACGTACAGGCCAAGTGTGGTGGCTCACACCTGTCATCCCAGGGACTCAGGAGGCCAAAGCAAGAGGATCGCTTGAGGCAGGAGTTTGAGACCAGCCTGGGCGACATAGTGAGATTTTGTCTTTACAAAAAATTTGAAAAATTAGCTGGGCATGGTGGGGCATGCCTGTAGTCCCAGCTATTTGGGAAGCCGAGGTGGGAGGATCACTTGAGCCCAGAAGTTCAAGGTTATTGTGAACTACTGCACTTCAGTCTGGGCAAAAGAGTGAGACCTTGTTTCTAAAAAGATATACATATATATCCTTTTGTGTCTGGCTTCTTTCACTTTGCATAATGTGTCTGAGATTCATCTATATCTTGTCGCATCTATCAATAACTCAGTTCATTGCTGAGTAGTATTCCATTGTGTGGATATACCATATTTTGCTTATGAATTTACCATTTGATGGACTCTTAAATTGTTTTCAATTTTTGACTGTTATAATTAATGCTGTCATTGGCAATCACACGTAAGTCTTCGTGCGAACACATCTTTTCTTCTAGGAGAACTGCTAAGTCATATGGCAAGTATATATTTAAGAAACTGTCAAACAGAATAGTGTCTTTTAAACAGTAAATATTTTAAGCTTAGTGAAGTACAATTTATTATTTTTCTTGTATAGGTCATTGTTTTTGTTATATTTAAGAAATCTTTACCAAACCCAAGATTGCTAAGATTTTCTTCCTGAAGTTTTATAGTTTTACTTTTACATTTTGATCTATGATGCATTTCAAGGACCATACACCTAATTTCTTAGGTCTATTTTATAAGGATCATAAATCCTAATTTCAAGGATCATAGACCATTTAAGTTTGTATATGGTATGAAATAAGGTCAAGATTTCTTTTAAATTTTATTTTTATTTTTGCATATGTTTATCCAAGTGTTCTGGCATCAGTTGTTGAAAAGAATATCCTTTCTTCATTAACTGCCTTGATACCTTTTTCAAAAATCAACAGCTGTGGTCAGTTTCTTGAATCATTCTTCTGTTTATTGATCTAGATGTTTATACCAATGCCGTACTGTCTTGACTATTGTAGCTTTATTAATGTCTTGAAATAAGGCAGTGTAAATTCTCCACCTTATTCTTTTCTTTTCAAAATGTTTGACTATTCTAGATTGTTCCATAGAGAGTTTAGAATGAGCTTGTGAATCTCTACCGCCCCAAAAAAATCTTGCCTTGAATTTATAGAGCTGTTTGGGGAGAATCAACATCTTAACCACATTGAAACTTCCAATTCATGAATGCAATGTATTTCTCTATTTATATTTCCTTTAATTTTTCTCAGCAATGTTTTGAGTTTTACCTGTGCAGATCTTACACATCTTCTGTCAAATTTATCACCCCCTTTTTTATTTTTAGAATTTCCATTTGATTCTTTTTTTTTTTTTTTGAGGTTTCAATATTTTTTTCAAGTTTCTTTTAAGTGATGTTAATTACAGCATTTGAAGGGGAGGATCTAATTCCAACAAAATGGAAGACTCTAAAATGTACCCATTAAACTGCTAAAAAAACAAATTGAGTGGTGAGAATACAACAGAAGTCCAATTTAGATTCTGAGTGTTGTCACCATGTGATTACAATCACACAGACTCTTCCGAGCTTATAGCTGGAGCTCCTGGAAGCTATTTCATACTCTGGTGCAAGGGTGAAAAAACAACACAAGGAGTAAGTCCTGAATTATTGGCTTCATCACATCCACCCTCTCCACCCCAAAATGGCACAAAAGAACAGTGACCACACCCTGCAGACCTTTTGGTGTAAAAGAGGTGACGATGAACTGGAGTGGGAACAGGTCATGAAGATCTATCTAAAAAAGTCCCATTCGGGTGAGTTTATACACACCATCAAGCAGCAAGCCTCTCATCAATTGGGGTTGGGAAACCAAGGTCCGATTCTCAGGAAATCACAATTTCATTCATTTAGTCAATATGAATTTACAAAGTGCCTACATATTATCAGCTTCCACTTGCAGCCATTTCTAGATAAAAAAGAAACCTGGCCTCTCAAAGGGGCCCCCAAGTTCCCCCCAAGTCTACCACTGAAAGGACCTTTTTCGGAAATGGGTTTCTTCTGTACCTCTGAAAGGGTAACATCTTAAAGCTGAATCATCTTTAACCTGGAGGTCTAACATATTTAGCAATACTTGCATCCCAGACATACAACATTAAAAGATACACTAAATTCTGAAGGTAGCTATGCTGCAAAATAGTTTAAAATTAAACAATTGTACAGTATTCATTTATGCTTGAAATTCCAGTCCTAGACCAAGCTTGTGGCCACCAGCATTGACGTTCTTGCCATCCAGAAGAGCTGACAGTGTCAGTTGGATACCTGGCTTTAGAGTCTGAGTGTATCCTAAACCTATCAGGCTGGAGTTGTTCACTTTAGCCGAGAAGCAGGCGTCAGGGTCAATCTGATACTTGGCTGCTATTCCGAAGCGCGTGTTACTGTTTCCTGCTGTCCAGGCAAGACTGACAGCGGTCTCCAACTTCTCGTTCCAGTTCTCTGCTGGAATTCTCCTTGTCTTTTTTTTTTTTTTTTTTTTTTCTCTAAGACGGAGTTTCGCTCTTGTTACCCAGGCTGGAGTGCAGTGACGCGATCTTGGCTCACCGCGACCTCCGCCTCCTGAGTTCAAGCAATTCTCCTGCCTCAGCCTCCCAAGTAGCTGAGATCACAGGCACGCACCACCACGCCCAGCTAATTTTTTGTATTTTTAGTAGAGACGGGATTTCGCCATGTTGGCCAGGCTGGTCTCGAACTCCTGACCTCAGGTAATCTACCCGCCTCCACCTCCCTAAATGCTGGGATTACAGGCATGAGCCACCGCGCCCGGCCAGTGTTTCGTTTTCATTTGTTTGAGACATGGGTCTTGCTCTGTGTCCCAGGCTCGTCTCAACTGCTGAGCTCAAGAGATCTGCCCGCTACGGCCTCCCAAAGTTCTGGGATCACAGGCTGAACCACCGCGACCGACTGGCGCCATTTATTTTTGTTTAAACTTTTTTTTTTTTAAAGACAGATAAACCACTTAACTCTTGAGTTTAAGGTCGGGATCGGGGAGTTCTTCCTAATCCGCAAAACTCCTTTATGTTATCTCCTTGACCACAAAACTTGAAAGGCCTAGGTGTTATTCATTTTAATCGAATGGTTGGCGGGCCCCAAGGCAAGCAGGATTACAACCTCCCAAGCCTGCAGGTTACCAAATAGGAACCCAGAATACAAGGAGCTAGCGTTTCCATCGGATTCCTGCAGCCAGGACCAGTGTGGCGGGCTGAGGATTCCACTTTCTCTCTCTCTTTTTTTTTTTTTTTTTTTGAGACGGAGTTTCGCTCTTGTTACCCAGGCTGGAGTGCAATGGTGCGATCTCGGCTCACCGCAACCTCCGCCTCCTGGGTTCAGGCAATTCTCCTGCCTCAGCCTCCTGAATAGCTGGGATTACAGGCACGCACCACCATGCCTAGCTAATTTTTTGTATTTTTAGTGGAGACGGGGTTTTCACCATGTTGACCAGGATGGTCTCGATCTCTTGACCTCGTGATCCACCCACCTCGGCCTCCCAAAGTGCTGGGATTACAGGCGTGAGCCACCGCGCCCGGCCTCTCCTTGTCGTCTAGCTTCTTGAATATATTAATTACAGTTATTTCAAAGGCCAGCTCTGGTACCTCGAATATCTGAGACCACGTGGATATGTTTGTAATGTGTTATTTTTCTCTTGATTTTCATCCCGTACTTGTATTTCTGCATTTCCGTTTTTCATTGACTATCAGACATAATAAGTGAACATGGAAAGTGTAATTTGAGGCTCTGGATGCTGTTATCTTCCTCCAGGGAGGATTGACTTTAACTTCTGCTAAGCTAGGGGCACCATCGATCTTAAATTGCATTCATCCGATCAGAAATTAAGATGATTTGAAACAGGCCTGCAGTCCCTGAAAGAGCTGGTTTCATTCTGGTTCACTCACTTCTAGGGTATAGCCCTTTGCTATTTACCAACGTTCTTGCTTTTTGAAAAATGGTTTTGAAATGCACTTCACATAAGATTTACCGTCTTACCCCTGTTCAAGTGTGTATCTCAGTTCATTAAGTACATTCCCATTGTTACACCAGCCATCAGCACCATCCATCTCCAGGACGCTTTTCATCGTCCCCAGCTGAAACTCTGCACCTATTCAACACTAACTCCTAATTCCACCTCCTCCAAGCCCCTGGCAACCACCATTCCACTTTCTGTCTCTGTGAAGCTGATTACTCTGAGTATCCCACATAAGTGGAATCACACAGTATTTGTCTTCATGCAACGGGCTTACTTCACTTAGCATAATGTTGTCTAGGTTCATCCACATTGTACCATGTGTCAGAATTTCCTTCCTTTTTAAAGCTGAGTAATGTTCCATTGCGTGCATATGTCACATTTTGTTTGTCCTTTCATCTGTCGATGGGCGCTTGGGTTGCTTCTGCCTTTAGGCAAATGTGAGTAGTGCTGTTCTGAACATCAGGATGTAGATAGGGTCCTTATTTATTTATTTTTGAGATGGAGTTTCGCTTTTGTTTCCCAGGCTGGAGTGCAATGGCGCGATCTCGGCTCACCGCAACCTCCGCCTCCCGGGTTCAGGCAATTCTCCTGCCTCAGCCTCCTGAGTAGCTGGGATTACAGGCACGCGCCACCACGCCCAGCTAATTTTTTGTATTTTTAGTAGAGACGGGGTTTCACCATGTTGGTGAGTGAATGGTCTCGATCTCTTGACCTCGGGATCCACCCGCCTCGGCCTCCCAAAGTGCTGGGATTACAGGCGTGAGCCACCATGCCTGGCCAGGGTCCTTATTTTTTAAGAGGCCCTGGACTCCAATTTTGTCTCCCCAGCCCCATGAGATGGCTAAAGCGCTTCTCAGCCTCTCAGGCACTACTCAGAAGTGGCAAACGCTGCAGGGGATAGAGCTCTGCCGAAGAGTAGGCTCCACTCTGTGAGCTTCCCTCCTCTCTGGGATCCTGGAGCCTTGGTACCTCTCCAGTATCTTCAAGCAGCTGTTTTGTAGTATTTCATCCAGCCTTCCAAATTGTTCCCAGCAGGGTGATTGATGCAGGCTAGTCCATCATAACTAGAAGCAGATGTGTCAATATAGTTTCAATGTGCATGTCTGTTATGCCTGGAGTTGAGCATCTTTTCTGATATTTAAATGATGTTTGTATTTTCTCTGAAATCCTTAGCCCGTTTTTGGACTGGGTCTTTCTTATTGATTTGTAGGCATGTGTTACATGTCCAGGAATTTAGGCTGTTGTCTTTGATGTAAAAATTGCTTTCTAGGGCCAGTTCTCACTTGCTGTATAATTTTAGGCAAGTTCCTTTCTCCTTTGGGACTCAGTTTTCTCGTCTGTGAAATAGGGTGAGAGGCCTTGATTTCACCACCTGGTCTCAAAGTTTCCTTTTGATCTGTAATTCGTGGATTAGTGACCTTCTACTTTGTAGATGAGACCAAAGAAATGTGTTATTGAGACCAAAAACCATCCTCACCAAGCCCTCCCTCCACATTGCATTGTAAATATTTATTGTACTCCGATTTCTGGCTGCCCACGGCTTCAGAAACATTGATCACAGAAGGCAGGAGCGGGGAGCTCAGAGCGTGTGTGCTTTCATGCTGAGGACCAGGGCAATGTGACAAAAAGCCACACCTCCCAAACTTCAGTCATTCACATGATACACTCAGGATTTTCGCCATAGCCCTGTACCACAGGTACTACTATTTACTCACTTGTTTCAGTTCATTTAAATAGCCAGTTTCTCCTCATCCTGAATAATAATGTTGGGGAAATCACAGGTTTACTGTGCTAGAATATTTTTTCTGATACAGAAGAACACAAACGAACAGCTATGATCACTTAAAATGCCGTTTGCATGCTCCTCCATCTTTCATGAGCAGCCCTGGGGCCAGGACCGAGGGCCTGCAAGTGCACCAGGGAACCCAGAGCCTCCACTCAGCTGCTGGGAAACTTTCCTCAAGCATTATTCAAATGTTACTTATTATTGCCAGGGCAGTCCGACTGATCCACGCACTCAGCAACTTCTGGCTTTGTGGTTGTGGGTTGTTTTTGTGCAGAAATGTTTTCTTCCTTGGATGAAAGGTGGCCTGGGATGGCCCCCAGACAGAAGGCAACTTCGCCGCAGCCGCAACCTGAGGTCTCTGGAAAATTTTCCCCTTTCGGAGGCTGCGATCTGCAACGCTGTGCCTTTCTCCTTCCCCTTCTGAAGTTGATATTGCTTTTAGCCCAGAGCCATCGCAAGTCTCAGAGAGCAAAGATACAGTGGGAGCCCTGAAATAAATTATAAAGTCCAAAATGGAGCACATTTAAAGTGAGCTCTGAGAGAAAAATAGTGCTTTAGAGCTGTTTTCATAAAGTAGATCACCAGACCAATACGTCATTGGGTCCTTTTAACTGGGGCATCTGGATAGATTTAATTCTGACTTTTGATGTGACCACTCAACTGATACATAATCTCCAAGCTAGATTGTAACTAACTTGCCACCTGTCTGTTTGGGGCAGACTTGTTTCTTCAGCAAGTATCATCGGAGACTTACTGAGTAGCAGTTCTCTGCCGGGCCCTGGGCTGCCAGCGGTGAGATAAACCACGCACAGGGAGCTCAGGTCTGGTGGACAAATTGGTATGATTCTGGGAAACTCTGGCACATCTTTGAGATGTGCAGGTCTCTGGGCCTGGGAGTTTCCAGGAAAAGCTTCCTGGACCACAGTGGCTCAGTGTCCGTGCTGTCCTTTCCAGAACCTTCCTTTCCTCTAGAGAGCAACCTGGCCCCCAGCACTCACCGCAGCTCATGCTCATCCACTGACAAACAGGTACAGTCTCATTCCAGGGGCAGGGGCCTTGAGCAAGGTAATTGTGAATCTGGTGAGCTAACCGTGAGTGCACTGCTGTCTCCTGTGGGATCCTCTACTGGGCAACTCCCAGAGTCAGGAAAGGCGTGTTGGTCCCAAAGGGAGCCCACTGTTTCCCTAGATGAGCAGGGCTGACTCTGACTTTGTGGCCAGGTGCTATGTCCTGTGGGTGATTTCACAGTGGTTCCCACATGGCCTGGGGTGGGACAAGGCTTTCTCCTTGTCCTTATGCCCTGTCACCTTCTACATGTCCCACCCCCAAGAATGGCCTGAGTCAGGTGAGGCTACGATTCCAGGGGCTCAGACAGCATCACTCCTATCCAGAACACTGATGGGAAATGAGTGACCCCTGGCTGCTTGTGACCACTGGTGACTACAGAGGCCATTCAGAGACTCAGCTTCCAGATGACTACCTGGTGGTGATCCTGGAGGAGAAAAAAGGAAGGGGGTGCTGGGGTGAAATGGGGCACACGACTTTCCCAGCACTTCCACCTGCCATCTCCCCCAGCCCCCAATGGGTGTGTTGTCTGCCAACACGAGCCCCCGCCCCCCACATCCATCGGCATCTCCTTCCAGAGGCTTTTGAGCCTTGACGCTGAGCCTCTGCAGCCTGGATGCCTGATTCTGCAGCAAGTGACTCATGCATGGTGTGGAGGCTGGGAGAGGAAAGACACCCTCAGGGCAGGAGAAGAAATGTGGTTAGTGCAGGGGAGGGTGGGTGGGAGATAAACACGCTGATTGAAACGTCAACGTGAGTGAGCTCATTCACCGAGCAACTTGCCAGGGTCCCACCAGTGAGTCAGGAATGAGCCTATCACTCGGACTAGAAACTAGGACTATCGGGAAGGTCCAGAGGGGAAGGTCCTTGAAAGAGGCTCTCTGACCTTGGCCGTGAGGGCGTCACAGTGTCTGAGAGTGCCACCTCCGCGGGGGTCCCGGGAGGGCTAGAAGTGAGTCCTTGGGCAAGGGGTGGTGAAATGCTCTCACCTCTGGGGCTGAGTGTAGCCTCCTCTTAGACAGACCTGGAGTGGACCGGGCTGGTGCCCTGGCAGTGAGCTGGCCCTGGCCAGACAGAAACCTGAGTTTCGTGAGTGTCAAGAGGAGGCTGTGAGGCGAATGAAAGAAAAGGGCATTTCTAGGTGCTTGTCAGGGCCTCCCTAAATCAGGAGGAAGCTGAGAAACAGTCCTGGAGATGGGCAGGGAGGAGAGGGAGCCAGAATGTCCCTGTCAGGGCATTGCAATGGCCAGAGCAGGGAGAGGTGGGGCAGGTCCTCTTGCTGTCCCTGTGGGCCCTGAGATGCTCACCCTGGAGTCAGCGTCCTGGGAGCAGGCATCAGATGGGAGAGCTCAGGCTGCATGCTTCCACCCTGGCTGCATCTGGGGTGCAGCGGGGGGAGCCTGGTGCCTTCGCTTCTGTCCTGGGAGGTTGGTGACTGGGTTATGAGATCCTGAGGGAGATTTGGGGTGATACCCATGAAAAGGGTGGATTCTGAGCAGCCAGAAAATGACCAATGGCCACCACTGCCCACGGGAGCACTTTCCTGCTCTTGTATTTTCTTCTCGTCTTTCCTTTTTCCCTTCAGCACATGTGAGTTGTAACAAACAAGGTGGGTTTCCGGTCAGAGGCCCCACTGCCTGGGAGAGGAGAGGAGTGTGACGAGAGAGGCTGCCATCCTGGGTGGTGGCCCCCTCCGTGCCTGGCGTTCCTAGCGCGTCCTCGTGGCTGCAGTGGCATCTGGGGTGTGGCCGTCCACCATTGTCCACCCGCTCTCATATTCCACTTTGGGCTCTGGGAGTAGGCAGGGGCCCCAGACGATCATCATTCCTTACCCCCAGCAGAGTGACGGGCCTACAAAGGGGTGCCTGCTCCAGTTCTCGTCAAGACATTCCCCATCAGCCTCTGCTCTTCCTTTCAAAGTTGGCCCCAGCAGAAGGGGAGAGTGAGTGCAGCAGCCATCTTGCTGCCACAGTGGGGAGCGCAGAGCTTCTGAGGTTCCCCATGCAGAGCCTGAGACTGAAGCTGGCCCAACACCCCCAAAGAGAAGGAGAAACTGGGTCCTGAAGACCCCATTTGAGTTCTGGATCCAGCATGATCCCTGAAGACCACCATGGGGTTTTTAAATTACGGAAGCCAACACATTTCCTTTTTTGCATAAGCCTTTTAGGTTTTCTGTCATTTGTGACCAAAAATGACTTGGCCAAGAAATACAGTGGGATGGAATGGAAGAGGGAAAGAAGCTTTTAGGGCTCCCAAAGGCAAAGGGTCAAACGAGAGGCAGGAGTGTCTGTGTCTGCACATGCACAGGCACAAGACAATTTTTAAAAAATTGGGGGCTGGGCGTGGTAGCTCATACCTGTAATCCTAGCACTTCGAGAGGCTGAGGCGGGCGGATAACCTGAGGTCAGGAGTTCAAGACCAGCCTGGTCCACATGGCGAAACCTTGTCGCTACTAAAAATACAAAAATTAGCCAGGCATGGTGGCACGTGCCTGTAATCTCAGCTACTCAGGAGGCTGAGGAAGGAGAATCGCTTGAACCCGGGAGGCGGAGGTTGCAGTGAGCCATCTTCCTTCCTGCATCGACACACACACACACCAAGATCGCATCACTGCACTCCAGCCTGGGCAACAGAGCAAAACTCTCCCCCCAAAAATAAACAAATCCATAAAATAAAAATAGAAATAAAAAAATTTGGCCCTACTCTGCTAAAGGAACCTAGAGAAGGAGGTTTTCGTTCTGCTGGAGCCAGAGCCTGGAGCAAGACGCTGCATCTTGGGAGACTCCTATGGTCGTAGGGATAAGAACTGAAGACTTGCTCAAGGGAGATGTGAAAGTCGGGGGTCTCAGGCTGAGCCTTCTGCTCTGGCTGCTCACTCTCACTTGCAGACCTTCCCTTCTGGTGTCTTCTACTAATACGGGAACTGCTTCTTTCCACTGGCACATAACCTCATCTTTCAAATGCAACTCAGCTTTCAAAATCAACAAACAATACTGTGAAGACCTGGTGTTCCAGCCGGCTCTGTCACTGCAGATTCTCACCCCAGCCCACCTTTCCCTTCCTAGCCTCCCCAGTCTGAAAACAGAGCCCACTCGCTCTGTGGGACTATTTTCCCTTCCCTCTGCGGCCCCTGTCCACCTGCGCTGCTCTGTTGGAACCCCTGTGACTGCAGCCCCAGACGCTGCTGGCAGAATGCCCTGAGTGGGTCATCCTCTCTGGTATTCACTCAGCTCTGCCCCCTCACCTGCCAGCTTGCCAATCTCCGAAGCCAGTCCACATCCACCACCTGGGAAATACACACTGAAATCCACCCAGAACACCCCACACGGCCTGGGGGCCGACCTTCCACGCTCTTGCCCATCTGGTCCTGCAGTCTCTCTGACCTTGCTTTAGAGCATGAGCCGTCCCAGGAGCCCGCTCCACCTGCCAGAGGGAGTGCTGGAGGAACTGGCTTTTCTCTGGGCTGCCGCCCCTTTCACACACCCAGTCCCTGCACACACATGGGTTCGTTCATTCACAAATCCCCACGCCCACACCCACAGGTGTCTCCCTGCGCACACACCCGCCCGCTTCCTTCCTGCATCAACACACACACACACACACACACACACACACACACACACACACACACTCCCACGGCTTCCCCTTCCTGCAGACATGCGCCCACACATCCCTAGCATGGGAGGGGAGGAAATTTTGTCTTCTGCAAGGAGTTTTTATCCTCAGGTGGGCGGGGTGGGGGGATTAAGTACAGGCTATTTGCAAGTCTGAAGGAATTTACTTTGGTATAGTGTATAATTCTAGAGAGGGAAAAGGTGGGGGCCAGAGAAACGAGGGAGGGGTCCCAGTAAATGGTCGGTCCACCTTGCCATTCAGCCAGCACCTGGTGGCAGGTCCTGAAGACCCACTGACTGCTTCGTTAGCTTTCCAGGTGCCTCACAAACATACTCAGAACGTTGGAAAACACTTGATCCATGCTTATTTCTGTCTTTGAATTCTATTTGCCAAGTTTGATTGAGTAAGTGATTATACATCATAATGCTTCCTATTTAGTTGTTAGGTATATGCCTTTGTCAGATACCTCACTAAAAGCTCCACCTACAGCATTCATTTAAATCTTTAGAACCCTATGGGTAGATATTTATATAATCCCCATTTCACAGATGAGGATACTGAGGGTCCAATGTGCCCAAGATCGTACAGTGAAGGCGGCAGAATTGCAGCTTTGAGCTCAGGTCCGCAGACATTTCAGCCCTAACCTCAACCACCAAGATGTAATTAGTGCCTTATGCTTTAGAAATCCCCTAGGCCGGGGCAGTGCCTCATGCTGGTAATCCCAGCTCTTTGGGAAGCTGAGGCAGGTGGATCATAAGGTCAGGAGTTCGAGACAAGCCTGGCCAATATACTGAAACGCTCTCTGTACTAAAAATACAAAAAGTACCCAGGCATGGTGGTGGGCACCTATAATCCCAGCTACTTGGGAGGCTCAGGCAGGAGGATTGCTTGAACCTGGGAGGTGGAGGCTGCAGTTAGCCGAGATTGTGCCACTGTACTCCAGCCTGGGCCAGACTCTGTCTCAGAAAAAGAAAGAAAGAAAAAGAAAAAAAGAAAGAAATTTCCATTAGATCTGGAAATCTAAGATGGCTACAAAATAACTTAGCAGTTCTTTGAGAGAATAAAATTATTTGGTATGTATGTATTAACACTTCGTCGTTCCGAGCCTTTCTTATAAAATCCATTAAATGTGAGCATCCCGTGGCTAGAAACAGATGGGATTTATCCATTCACCCAGGTATTCTGCAGAACATCACTCGGCCAATAGGAGGTGCCCAGCCAATGTTGAAAGTAAATTAAATAAAGTGAAATTCGGGTTTTTGCTCTAGATATGTGCCAAATAAGCTCATTAGAGGACGGGCAACAGCAAAATTAACATTGAGTAATAAGTCCTTCAGAGGCCAAGGGGCCTGGCCGCTCTTCCTAGCTCTGTAGCGACTGCTAGGAAACTTTCAGAGCCAAAACCTGGTGAGGAAGGCCACATGTGGAATCCACGCTTGACGCTGCACAGCTGTCACCTGGAGGGCCATCTTCCAGATTCTGAACGCCCATCTCTCCCTGCGTTTCTCACAGGCCTGATTTATGCACACACACGCTTGTGCTTCTTACACACTCAAATGGAGAAACGTGCCTTGCACACTTGACAACATGCTGCAGAGGAGGACGTGCGTCTGAATGCGAATGTGGGTCTGAGCCACAGCAGGTGTCTTCTTGTCTGCGAGACGCGCCTGGCATTCACTGAGGGGTGCTGGCGTGAGCATGAATGCTGGTCCACGTGAAACGCTTAGCACGGAGCCTGGCACTAGGGGCGCTGGGGAAGACAGTTGATCTCAACCACTTTCTTGCACATTTCTGACACGATTGCTGGTTCCTGCCAGGCAGGCCCCGGGTGCCTGGGATTCAGCAAGACGTCCTCATCGCCTTAAACCTGCTCTGCTCAAGCCTCAGCGCTGGGTAATTTCCCGAAGACGCTGCAACCCGGGAAGGGCCTCCCAATCCTCCCATCCCCAGCCCATGCCTTTCATCCCTGCCAGGTTTCCATTTCCAGTTTGCTCCTAACCTGGCCCTTGTCCCCTGCCCCGGCCCCCCTGGGACGTTGAGATAGAGCCAGACAATAGTAAACGGAATTCAGCCACACACATGGAAAAAGAAAAAAGATTATGAAAATGAAAAGTAAATAAATATGGATGCTGAGGACCTAATTCTGATAAGCGGATTTTCAAAATTAGCCATTTGCAAGAGTAGATTAAATGCATTTAATGTGGTGGGTGGAAGGAAGTCGATTAAGATGCACAGCGGACCCCGTTTCAGCAGATTCCGGGGAGCAGGCCTCGCAGGCCCCCTTCGCGCCGAGCACGTTTGCCGGGATAAACGCTGAACGCCTCTTCAGCGCACTAATTCGCTGTTGTCGCCGCCTGGAAAGGGGCCACTCGCCGCCCCTGTACCCGAGGCGGACAGCGGGGCGGGGCGGGAGGCCAGGGGCCAGGCCCGGGGTGCGGGGGCTCTGCTCGCTCGCGATCTGCAGGGAGGCGGAGAAGCGCCAAGGACAGAGGAACGGCGCCGGCGCTCCCCTCACCTTCCCCAGCCGGCCGCCCCCCGCCCGGCCCTCTGCAGCGAGAATTCGGGTCCCAGAATGCCTTGCAGCCCCTGCCATGGCAACGGCCGCCTCCCTCCCGCACCGCTTCGCCTCCTTCCTTCCTTCCCGCGCTTTCTCCCCGCAGCCCGCACCCGCGCCAGGCCTCCCGAGGGCTCGGCGCACCCGCACCCGTCGGCCAGTCCTTCCCCCCAGGCGTGGAGAGCAGGCGCCCCCAACGTGCACGCCAGCCCCACCTGGAAGCGGGAGAGGGCCAGATCCGCAACGTCCCTGCCCTGCTCTTCTCCGGGACACCCATCACATTCGGGGGCCTTAGAGCCCTCAAAAGCCCGGGCTGCGTTTTAGGTTTGAGGAAGCAGATGAAATGCTTTACAGTGGCCCTGTGCTGGGGGGTGGCGGTGCAGAGAGAGGCCAGTCATGTGAATAAGCACCTCCTGACGTCTTTGAATGCGATCCCAGCCAACGATCTCAAGTTGTATCGGGGCAGTTCCTTACTGACCTGAGGCTCAAGTCACCGTGTGACCCTAAGGTCTCAGCCATGGTGCGTCTGTCATGGGATAAGGGCACAGAGAGCAGTCAGCTAGCACCAACCCGGTGCAAGCACTGTGCTTCGTTTACCCCATTTAATTCTCCCAGCTTGGAGGAGCTGCCCATCACCCTTAGACTAAGCCCCATAGGCCCTGCAAGATCTGCCGGCTGCCTCTGGACTCATCCCCTCCCTCACCCCTACTCCTCCTCCCTGGGGCCGCTCCAGGACAGCAGCCTTCTTTCTGTTCCCTTAGCACTCTGCACCCATTGCTGCCCCAGGACCTTTGCACTTGCTGTTCTCTCTGCCCAGGACACTCTGCCACTATTTACACCATGCCGGTAACTCGTCATTGGGGTCTTTCAATTGCCTTCGCAGCAGCTATCACAGTTTGTTTTACTGGTTTGGGAGTTTGTTGTCTGTGTTCTGACACCTTGAAACACGGACCTTGCTTGTCTGGAAGAGCTGTGTCACAGCACTGAGAATGGATCGTACAGGTGTGATGGGGTGAAGATAGGTCTAGAGCCCTTCTCACCCCAACCAAGGCCGCCACCTGGTGCCTGATGACCCCATGTACCAGGGTGAGGCAGGGACGGGTTCCCACCTGTGACGGCTTCTATCAGAGCTGCTCTCAGGGAGCCATAAGGCAAGGTGCCTTCTGCTCGCTTGGAAGCAGGGCTCAAAGAGCCTGAACAGGGAAGGCAGGTTCTGCTTCTCTCCCATTTCACAGATGAGGCAGCCAAAGCATGGATGGGAAACCCTCAAACTCCCACAGCTTTAAGTGGCTGAACAGGACTCAAGCCCAGACAGTCTGGGGTGGGGGGAGGAATTGAAGGGGAATTCCAGCCCAAGAAGCGTGACATTCTGGTCCCAGAATACCTTGCAGCTCCCTCCATGGCATCTCAGTCTAAGGGAGTGGTTCTCAAATGTTTCCAAGCAAGGGCACCGCTGCAGTCATTTTTCGAAAGGTCATTTTCATGGCCCTGCCCCAGCGATGCTCATTGGCAGGACAGACGTGGGGCCTGGAGTCTGCGTGTTTAACAAGCATATGCCCAGGTGCCTCCAGGACAGGAGCCGCAGTGACACTCACTCTTAGATTGCCGCCAGGAGAGGAGGTGGTTGTCCTGGCCAGAGACCGGAGGAGCCACCACTGTAACGTTCCCTTCAGGATCACCATTCCTTCCCCTGCACCCAGTCTCCAACCCAGTTCCCTCCCCGTCCTCAGGACTCATCGTGCTGGGAGGCCTGGCTGCTGTCAGTCCATGGAATCTGAAAGTCCTCTGCGGAGCTTCCTGGGTGGGTGGGGGGAAGGAAAGACATCTGGTAAAGTCTTCCCTGTTTTCTCTGTGCCTGGTTGGGACCATCCAGAGGGCGATGCAATCCCCATCAGCAGTGACCCAAGAGGGTGGGGAGCAAGCCTCCAGCAGAGGAACAGGGCCAGCTCTGAAAGCACAGGCGGAGAAGGCTCGAGTTCAAAGCAGAAGGCTTCTTGCGGGCGGCTCCTCAGGAGACGCCGTGCTGACCCCAATGCCTCTCAGGGCTCTGCAAAGGAAGGGCTTCCTTCAAAAAGCCTCGATCCCTTCTTCTGTCACACCTGTCCCATCTTTGGTGGGTGTGAGGTCTGACCAGGACCCCAAAGCCCAGCTGGGGAGCTCCGCAAGTGAATGAGCCGGGCTGTCAAGGCATCTTTGCCTCCTCATACAAGATGTAGTCCCAAGAAAGGACTGTGTCCTGCGTGCAGGGTTTCACCAGCTGGCTGCAAGACTGCTCCTGAAATGAGGCCTGGGCTGGGGAGGGCAGTTGCGGCCACAGCTGCCGTGCTCTGCCTGGATGTGCACGTGCTTGCCTGTTTACTTGATGGTCATGTTGCTCACAAGAGAGGAGCGGGGGCAGGCAGAAGTGCAGGTTTGGAAATTGTAAGTGCCGCGAACCCTTCCTATCAGTAGCCTCATGCCAGGCTCTAGGCCAAGCACTGGACAAAGGCTCTCTTATTCACACAGAGCACCGGGAGATGACCCCAGAGCCTAGCATCCCACCTTCCCCGAGGCCCCCCAGGCCTGTGGAAACGAGGCCCGGAAACTGCACAGTGAGGCAGGTTTGTCTTCGCTGCTATGGGCGATGCGTGCTGGGTCATAGCCAGGTGCTGGTTGGAACAGTGCTGACAGCCACCCGGGCACGTGGCGGGGCAAGCCAGCTGCTAAAATATTAAATCGCTTCCATCCCAGGTGGTGAGTAGCTGCTGCCTCTAGCCCCGGAGGCCTCTGCTTCTCTGTCCCGGCCACCCCGCCCCTACCCCCAGCCTCCGGGGCCTCTGGGACCTGCCCTATCCAATGGCTGGTCTGGCCACAGCCCCGCTGGCTCGGCACCCTGGCACCTCGAGTTGTTAAATATTTTAACTGTTGCCCTGGGTTTCAGGAAAGGATTTGGTACAAATATGACCTGAAATCCTCCCTGAGCTACGACGGGAGCCTTGGACTATCACAGATGAGGACGTAGACCTGCCCAGAAAGGATCGTGTCCCTGAGCCTGAGCTTCCTTCTCCATTAAAAGCAGCAAGCAAGGTACATGCATCCTGCCTGCCTCACGGCACTGTCTGTCCCAAGTCCTCCAGGTACGCTTTGCACACGTGAGCGCTCAGAGTCTCCCGGGCTGCAAAGCCCTGGGTCTCCTGCAGGCTGGAACTCAGCTCACAGCCCCACCCAGAACCTTTCTTTCTCGATGACCAATATTTTAGAATTAGCCTTCAGTTCTGAACAAGAGCAAAAATCATTAGACTTTTTCATAGGGGACTTGTTTCCATCGGTGTTTGCTGAACCCCAGCCTGGGGTCTCTGCAGTTTGTTATTTTTGTTTTTTGTTTTTTCTTTCTTCGTTGCTGATGAGCTGTTTTCCAAATTCAGTTGCCCATGTTGGCGGGAAGCTCAGGCCTCCCACGGGGTGCTCAACCGGCCTTCTCGGCTGGCACGTGGGGGAGAAGGGAGCTGTGGGCCCCATTCCAGATGGTTGGGGAGCCCCAGTGGGAGGCAGGAGAGGAGGCGCGGAGTGCGGAGGTAAACACAGGCTGGGCCGATCGCCTGTGGCAACCTCCCCGCCAAGGAGGGAAATGGCTGGAAAACAGGAAAACAATATTGAACCAAGCACGTGGTGGTGGTGGAAGTTGTTGCCCAGCTGGGGTTTGCTGCAGCCCTTCCCCCAACTCTAGGAGGGAGGGGCAGGGGAAATTCCAGGATCTAACAGGACAGGGAGGTTGACAGAAGGATCTGGGAGGCTAACAAGTGCAAACGCGGTCAGGAGGGTCAGCTCTGTGGTTAGGAAAAAGGAGAGAGAGAGAGACTGAGGGCAGACGCCAGGGGCTGAAGCCCACCCACCCCTTGCAGGCCACCCCCGCCCGCACCAGCAGCACCTGCTGGGTAATGAGGGCCCAGGCCTGTTCCAGACACAGGGAGCTTCCTTCCTGCGAGAACATCTTTTTGTCCTTGAGCGGGTGGCGATAGAGAAACCGGCTCAGAGAAGGGAGGTAAGTTGCCCAGGGTCACTGGGAGAATTAATATCATAATCGAGAATAACAACTAGGCCTCCTATTTACTAGATAAAATAGCACCAGGAGATGTGCTGAGAGAGACAGGAAAATAGAATTTGAAATTATTTTTTTATTTCTCTGCAAATGTAGTTGGTGCTGGGTTTTTTTCCTCCTCTCTCCTGGAGATGCTGTAATCACTACTGTCTTTTTCCCATTTGTGCACGGATGCTGAGACCCTGTGTTTTGCCTGGGTTTCATTTCCTCCTGCCTGCCAGGGAAGCTTCTCTGTGTAGGATCCAGGGGCAGGTTGTAGGGAATCTCCAGGGGTGGAGCCAGCGGGGCCACCAAGTTCACTCTGGGGCCACCTCAGTAGGACAGATGTGCACCTGGGAGCTGCCAGCCACCGTGTGCTCCCCCCTGAATCTGGAGCAGCTGTTGACTCAGGCCAGCAGCTGGAGGTGGAGGTTCAAATCCCAGCTCTGCCTGCACTACAGTCCTGGAGCAGACTGCTTTACCTCTTTGAGTCTGAATTTCTCCTCTCTGTAAAAGGAGGTTACTCTCCTAAGGTTATTACGAAGATCAATGCGGCTGATGTGCTCGGATGCGGTAGGCGTGAAGAGATGGCTGTGTTGCCGGAGACGCTGCTGTTGCGCCTGGTGGTTAAACTGGAAGGGTTTGTGAGGGCAACTTATGTGAGAACTTTCAAGAGCTATGAAATTAATTGGAGGGTGTTAACTGCAGAAATAAAGTAACAGAAGAAAATTACCTCTAAAGAATTAGAACAAAGCAATTATCTAGAAAGAAAATGATGTCAAGAAGGAGTAAGACATATGCAAACCGCAGCGCATGGAGACCCAGGAGAGCGCAGACCATCAATCAGGGGCCGAGCCTGGGGAGCTCTAGGGGCCCCCGGGGGTACCCTCAAGCTCTCATTGTGGGGAGGTAGGGCACTAAAGCTGGGAAGCACAAGGAGACCAGGGCCACACAGTTAAGGCCAGACTCCCCAGACTCTCAAGTAGTGAGGCAGGCACGAGGTAAGTGACAAGCTGTCCTGTTAGACGTGGGTTCTAGCCCCCACTCTGCTATTCGTGGGCCACGTGACCCTGGGTGTGTCACTCAAAGAGACTGGAGACAACAAACTCTAAGATCCTTTTCAGGTCCCAAACCTAGGAGTCCGAGTACTCTGGACTATCAGGGGCAGGGAACGTGGGACAGGAGATCAGTGTCAGCTGGACCAGCAGGGGCTGGAAAGAACTTAGAATAAACTCGAATCTTTTATCTAGATTCTATTTTAGCTGGAATCCCCCTCTGGGTATCGGGCAAGTCCCTCTACCTCAGTGCTCTCATCTGAAGGAGTATGTGCAGAGGCACCTGAGAGGGGAACATTGGATGAAGTATACGGACACAGGCTCAGGGTGGCTGTGGGCCGGCGTCTGCTTGCTTCCTAGGCCGGCTCTGCTCCAGGCCTCCTGCCCTAACCCCCTCCCCACTTCACTTAGTCCTTTGGAGTGGGCCAAGACAATCAGCCTATCCCATCCTCCTGCCCACAGTGTTTGGTTTAGGGAAGGGAAAGGGACTCAAGCCAGACCAGCCAGAAAGGGCCTTGGGACTTTTGCAGGGAATGCCTGGCCCCAGACATGCTCCCCAGCTGTGTTCAACAGGAAGCACGTGGTCTCAGGAACTGTTAGATGTTCTCACAGGGAGCCCTAGATTCAGCTGTACCTGAAGCTAGACTGCTCCATGAGCCAAAATATTTTTTGTCTGCTGAAGCCATGCTGGCTTATCCTCAGCCACTATTCAGTAAAGCCTCTCCTATCCCACCAAATCACCAGCTCATTTGACATTGAGATTCCCTTCTCCTAAGCGCTGACTCCAAGGTGGGAATTTCCACCTCCAGCCTGCTCCATCCTCCCAGCAGCAGCAAGCAGCAGGTTGTGGAGCACAGCCGGCCCAGCCCTTGCTGCCTGACGTCGCCCCTCCCCTACTCAGGAGCTCCGTGTTCTCACCTTGCCATTAAGCATTGCCAGGAGCCAGCCTCCGCTGAGCTCTGGGCCCTGCGCATCAGGCTCGGAGCTGCATTAAATAAAGACTGCAGCCCTGAAACTGCTCAAATGGATCTACATCAACGAGTACAGCCAGGGGAGGCCTTTAAATAGATTATCACCAAGAGCCAGCCAGAGCAGGCAAAGTTTGCCTTAGGCATCATTCCCTGCCCCCCACCCTTCCTGTGCTTCTCCTGCCCTTCCTCGGTCTGCTTTGAGCCTGCCTCACCCCAGACCCTGTCATAAATTAGTTCACACATTCGTGGCTTAATATGTTACTCTTCTAGTTTGAAAAGAAGAACAGAACGCAGGAGTGGGCAATGTTTAACCTAGGGATGAGCTCTGCGATAATGGAATTTTAGGCATCCTAAAACCACGACAGGCATGTTTGGAGACAGATGAACACCTCCAGCCTCCCTCAGGCAACCCACTGAGCCCCCACTGTCCCCAGAATTTCTTTCACTGACCACAAACATTTTATCCTTTCCTTTCTTCTCGGAGGCTGTAACTTGAAGTCCATTCCGAACAGATTCCACTTCGGGTTTGTGCTCTCCCTCCTCAGGGAGGATGGGAGAAGGGAGGCGGGAGCCTGGGTTCTCTGGGCAGGGGTCCCTCCGCCTTCTTGGGTGCCTGGGATCAGATTTTCTGCTTGGCTGGAGTGGGATCCATCATTGGCTGCCAGATCTTGAAGGGGAAGCTCCTGGGGGGCTGATCCCCGGGAAGTGAGGGCTTTCCTGGCAATGCTGCAACAGACCTCACTGCAGGGCCAGGGTCCCACCACCCCCACCCATGGGGCCATTCTCCGCACCCCAGAGGGCTACTGTCCCTGCCAAGTGTCAGGGTCTCCCCTGGGGGTCTCAGGTACACTATCTCATTTAATCCTCAAAAGCAGACCAGGCTACGTGGCTCACACCCAGAATCCTAGCGCTTTGGGAGGCCGAGGTGGGAGGCTCACTTGAGGCCAGGAGTTCAAGATCAGCTACATAGGGCAACATAGGGAGAACCTGTCTCTACAAAAAATAATCCTCAAAAGTAGCATACGAGGTAAGTACTATGATTATCTCCATGGTACAGATGGAAACAGTAAGGGCCAGAGAGGTCAAGTAGCTGCCCCAGGTCACCCAGGCAGAGAGCAGCAGAGCCAGGACTCAAGCCCAGGGAGGCTAGCTCGGAGCACATGACCTTGACACTTCTGCCGCTGCAGTTTATCGCTTCCCACAGCCAGGCCCTGTCATCAGCACCCCACGGGGTGGGCCCATGAGCCCCAGCGAGCCCCACTCCACAGACGAGAACGATAAGGGAAACAGGGCCGACCCGAGACCACTTAGCAGGGGAACGGCCACACTGAGATTTGAGTTCTGGTCCGTCCGATTTCAATGTCCATGCTTTGCATTTTGGGGTCCAAGAGCTTCTGTACGGTTCGCCTACAAAGAACTTCTTCTTTATAACTTTTTATTTTGAAATTATTACAGATCCACAGGAACTTGCAAAAATAGTACAGAGAAGTGCCATGTACCCTTCACTGGGTTTCTCCCAGTGGTTCTAGCTTACATAACTCCAGTACAATACCAGACCAGGAAACTGACATTGGCACAGGGTATGCATACGGCTGGTTCTACGTCATCTTGTCACATGTGGAGATCATGAAGCCACCACAGCACTCAAGATCCAGACCTGTCCCATCCCCGTGAAGATGTCACACCCACCTCCACCCTCCACCAGCCCTAGCTCCCGGCAGCCACGAGCCTGCTTTCCATCTCTATAATTCTGCCATGTGCAGAGTGTTATATCCATGAAATCACAGAATATCTGAGGCTGGCTGCTCTCACAAAGGCCTTATCTTCAACATGTACTGAGAACCTATTGTGTATCAGGCACATGTTCGTCCTTTTCAGGAATATAGCACATACAACTCTTTGGTTGCAGATGACAGAACCCAACTCAGGCTCTGTTATAAAAGGCAATGTATTGGCATCGGTTACTGAAAAGTCCAGAAGTGGAGCTGGCTTCAGGCCCAGCTGGATCCAGGGGCTTGTTAGGACTGCTCTTATTCTCCGTGCTTTGGCTCTGCTCTCCTGTCTTCTGGTTTTCCTCATAGGCAGGCTCTCACCACTTGGCAGTCACCAGTAGCTCTAGCCCACAGCCTGCTCACTCACAGACACAGGGGCAAGGAGTACCCCTTTCTTAGAAAAGTTTCAACAGACTGGGCACGGCAGAGAATGCCTGTAATCCCTGCACTTTGGGAGGCTGAGGCAGAAGGATCACTTGAGCCCAGGAGTTTGAGGCTGCAGGGAGCTGTGATCACACCACTGCACTCCAGCCTGGGCAACAGAGCGAGACCCTGTCTCCAAAAAAAAGAGAGGGGAGGGGAGGGGAAGGGAGAAGAGCAGAAGGGAAGGGAAGGGAGGGGAGGGGAGGGGAGGGGAGGGGAGGGGAGGGGAGAGAAGGGAGGGGAGGGGAGGGGAAGGGAGGGGAGGGGAGGGGAAGGGAGAAGAGCAGAAGGGAAGGGAAGGGAGGGGAGGGGAGGGGAGGGGAGGGGAGAGAAGGGAGGGGAGGGGAGGGGAAGGGAGGGGAGGGGAAGGGAGGCGAGCTAAGTTCAGCAAAGATTTTGGCCCTGACTGGCCCAGCTTGGCACCCACCTGACCCCAAGCCAAGGACTGAAGTGGGGGTGGGGCTGAGTTTGCAGTGCTTGGATTGTCTAATCCTTGGTCACATGTCTTCTGTCAGGCTTTCCCAAATCAGAGGGATTGAGAAGGGGCTTAAGGAAGATTTGGGATGCTATCGTCAGAGGAAGGGGTAGGTGACGGTATTGTACTACCTCAGTGCAACTGGTTTATGTTTCAAAATATGCAAAGGAAGTCAGGCTGGGAAAGGCTAAGTAACCCACCCAGATCCAGAGCTCTGAGTCCAGGGCCTCGGACCCCAGGCTGCCTCCCGCCCCCACACCCTTCTGAAATGCCCACCCTCTTCCTACCTCCATGCTCAGATGCAGAATCAAAAGGCTCTGGCATCCAGCAGAACTGGGTTTATGCCCAGCCTTGATACCAGGCATCTCCGTGTCTGCCTCGGCCTGGCTGTGGCCTTTGTCTCTGAGTCTCTGGTCTCTTTGAGACTCAGCAAATGGACCACCGGACCCTCCAGGACCACGGGGAGGCCTCCAGTGGGGACTGTCCTTGAGGGGCCCCTCCTGGAGTGCAGGCTGGCACCGAGCCGCTCACAGTCACATCCCCACGCGTGTGCCGGCTCTGGCACCCGCTCCACGCGTGGGCTGCCACGTGCCTCCGAGAGAGCCAGGAAGGAGACGGCCACCGTCCAACAGTGAGGACGGGCAGATGGAGCGGGTGACTCAGCACGGGGGCCAGATGTGGCCAGATGAGAAGAGTAAACACAAGGCCAGACCTGCCGCAGCCCCCTCAGAGCTGGGCGGGGATGGTGGGGGCCTCGCAGCGACAGACAGACAGGAGATGGGGCTGGGGGAGATGGATGGCGCCATCAGGCTCAGCCGAGTGAGGAAAACCAGACAGATGGTCTCGTTAAAGAAGCCAGCCCGCGTGAGGGAACAGGGCTCCGTGCAGGAGTGGAGGACGAGGCGGGTTCCTCCTTGAGAGGGGCTCCTCCAGGCCTGGGCCATTCCGCCTGTGCTGGGCCCCGTCCTCATTCGGTCAGGAGTGGCCATCAGGTGTGGGCAGGCCTTTCTCTTGGGTTTGTCTTGGGTGTCTCCGCTGCTGGGCTTAGAAGCCCGAGCACAGCAGGTGAGAAGGGAAGCCCCCGTCCCAGGACAATCCCCCTCCATCCTTACTGCCACCAACATGCTTTTCTGAGCCCCTGCCTCCCAGTCACATTGTGGGGGTGATGTATCCCCACATTGCAGTTTCTATCCCCTCAACTTGAAACCATCTCCCTCAGTCCCCAGTCACCTCCTCCGAGAAGCCCTCCTTGACTGCCCCATCTGAAGCAGCCCCATCACTCCTGAGGCCTGGGCACCGCTGTGGTTCATCCCAGCCTCACTGCCTTCTGCACCTGTCTCATTCATTTCCTCATTGGCTTCATCCCCTGCTAAAATAGGTGGTCATCCGGGACAGAGGCTGGGTCGGCCTCATTCTTGGCTGTGACCCAGGCGCTAGAGCCTGGTAGGTGCTTGATAAATGTGTGTGGTCTGAATCTTCACAGCCCAGGCTGCCCTGCCCTCCGCTCCCTGTCCCTGCTTGCTCTCTTTAGCGTGCCCCACTGCCTCCCACACCACGTACCCGGCTTGCTCACTCTCCCTCACTAGGATGGGAGCTTCGGGAAAGAAGCAGTTTTTGTCTGTATGTCCGGTGCTTTGTCAGTTTCATGAGTGGTCCTGGGGTGGATACCATCACCTGAGGAAGCTGGGGGTGGAAGGAAGGGGCCTGCCTTGCAGAGGGTGAGGAAGGACCACAGGAAGGGGCCTGTATGCTTCCAGAGCACGAGAGCCAGATCAGGGGACGGAACCGGGCCTGTCCCCAAGTCCTGCTACTCCATGTGCCCCCACTGGGCATTACCTTTCGTCCTGGCTGCCGGGAAAGGCACCTCGGGCCCAGAGCAGCACTGTAACCAGGGTGCTAGGTGAAGGGCGGCCCCCAAAGACATGCAAGTCCCAATTCCTGGACCCATGAATATGTTACGTTGCCTGGCAAAGGGGCCTTCGCACATGCGATTAAGTTGAGGATCTTGAGGAGGGAAGGCTGTCCTGGGTTATCTGGGTGGGCCCTAAATGTAATCACAAGTGTCCCTAGAAGCAGGAGGCAGAGGGAGATTTGACACTAGAAGTGGGAGCCGTGGCAACAGAAGCAAGAGGCTGGAGTGACGTAAGGAAGTGGAATTCTGCCAGGGAATGCAGGCAGCCCCGGAGGCCACAGAAGTCCAGGAAACAGATCGTCCCTCCAACACCAGCAGAAGCCAGCTGGCCAACACCTTGACTTTAGCCGAGTCACACTGGTTTCGGACTTCTGGCTCCCAGAGCCGTAAGAGAATACATTTGTGTTGTTTAAAAAGTCACCAAGATATAGAGTTTCAGTTTTGCAAGATGAAAAAGTTCTGGGGATCTGTTGCACAATATGAAGATACTTAGCACTAGACCACACACTTACAAATGGCTGGCATGGTACATTTCATGTTACATGGGGTTTTTTTAACCGCAATATTTAAAATTGGGAAAAAAAAAAGTCACCACGCTTGTGGGAATTTATGACAGCAGCCACAGGAAATGAATATAGTCAGGCTGTAACTGACTGGCCCCGGGAACCTGTCTCGGGCCCATCCTGCCCCCTTTCTTGGGTGACCTCCTCCGTGCAGGCTGGGACACCCCAGGAAAGAAGGAACTACCGGACTGGCCTTACACCTCTCTTGCTCTTGTCAATATCCCTGAGAAGTGGTTTCTGTGATGATCCCCAACCTCCCAACAAGGAAACGGGCTCAGAGAGGTGAGGTGACATGCCCAAGGTCACAGACCAAATAGCAGAGCTGGAATTTGAACCGTGAGTTCCTAATCACTGCTTCCTGCATCCTGGAGTTTGATTCAGCCCTCGTCTCATAGCCACTGGTCCACAGGCGTTCAAATGCCCAAATACTGCTTTTCAGCAGCTTCTAAAAGAGCCTTAGAATTGCCTTCTTTTTCTCTGTTTGTAACCAGGCAATCTCTTCCAGTTAATCATAGAGCAGAGAGTCTCATTCTGTCCCGATACGCCCACAAGTAGATCTGAGATTGCATGGGAAAAGTACAGAAAAATGAGTTAGCTCACGTTCTGTGCACGGTCCTCTGAGGCCCTACAGCTGAGCCTGCGATGGTGGGTGGGCTGCAAACCAGTGGCCCGTGGGCCACGCCTCTCAGCAGAGGGATTCTGCTTGGCCTGCGCTATATTGGTAGTATTTTTATCCTGTCTCCAACATTTAACACCACAAGATTTCTTTTCAAAATCACATGTCAGGACAACATTTAGCTCTATTTCTGTGTATGTCAGGATAGGCTGAGCTACCTGCGGTAACAGGCACCTCCAAGTCACAGGAGCTTGCCACGCAGGTCCTCGTTTCTTACAGGTGCTGCGTTTTCAGCGCGGGTAGCCAGGGCGCTCACTCCACACGGTCACAGGAGCTTGCCACGCAGGTCCTTGTTTCTTACAGGTGCTGCGTTTTCAGCGCGGGTAGCCAGGGCGCTCACTCCACACAGTCACAGGAGCTTACCACGCAGGTCCTTGTTTCTCACACGTACTGCGTTTTCAGTGCAGGTAGCCAGGGCGCTCACTCCACACGGTCACTTGGGGAACCAGGCTGATGGAGGCACCACCATCTTTTAGCGGCACCTGAGACACACGGCCTTGTCAGTTGCTGCTTCCGGGGAATAAGAAACAGAAGAGCACAGGAACGTTGCACAGTTTCAGCATGTGACATTATGTCTGACTTCTGCTCACTTGTCATTGACTGGAACTAGTCATGTGGCCCATTCACACCCTAAGGGCTCAGAAGTACAGTCCTCTGTGACCACTAGGTTTACCAGTTTCAGTATTGGTGGACACTAGTCTGTAACATCTTCCCCTTGGCAGCAATTCGCTGGAGCCGAATGAGTCTTGCCCACCTCTGGGCATGCTGCCATGGGCAGATGTTCAGACTGTGCACTGCACAGCTCCAGGAGCTGCCATTCGGGTTGTGGTTTCTGGGGTTGGTGCTCCCTGCAGTTGTACAATGCTCGCTTACAGCAGCCCTTTCCTCCTGAGACGGGTACAGTTGGCTTCAGTGCCAGGCTGACTTCTTCACTGAAGTCCCCATAGCATTCCAATTGCATCCTCTGTCTTAGAATCACTAAGTGCAAATTCCTCATCGATATCAGCTTCATATAGGATAAAGTGTGAACTCCTTTGCAGCGTTCAGAGTTTGTGAATGGGCCCCAGCTTCATTTTTCAGTGGCATCCCTCCTGTCCCCCACCCCCATCCCTGGCTGCCATGTGCCCCTATGCTCTTGTCATTAATTCCTAATTCCCAAGGTTAGACCACCTAGATGGTCCTCTGAGCCCTCTGCATCCTCCATGAAACAAATCAGTTTGGGAAATGGGGCACACTATATCCCATTAAAGGCTCTGACGAGTCCTGCGGTGACAAAATCAGTCTAACTTTGTTTAATCCAGTGTTTGCCAAACTTTGCACCCCAGTCTACCTTTTTATTTTTTTGGAGACAGAGTCTCGCTCTGTCACCTAGGCTGGAGTGCAGTGGTACAATCTCTTGGCTCACTGCAACCTCTGCCTCCCTGATTCAAGGGATTCTCCCGCCTCAGCCTCCCAAGTAGCTGAGATTACAGGCATACCACCACCATGCCCAGCTAATTTTTGTATTTTTAGTAGAGATGGGGTTTTGCCATGTCAGCCAGGTGGGTCCCGAACTCTTGGCCTCAAGTGATCCACCCACCTCGGCCTCCCCAAGCGCTGGGATTACAGGTGTGAGCCATGCGCCCAGCCTCTTTTGCCCTTTTCTTAAACAGAGCCGGTGATGTCCCAGGAGGAGGAAACTCATTCACCGAGCACACCCTCGTGTGTTTGTGTCTGCTCCATTCTCTCTTCCTTGCTCTTCCTTCCTCAAGTGAGCTTAACAGCTCCCACACATCCTGTAAAACCCCTTTCTGAAGATTCTCCTCGTGTTCTGTGTCACAGTGAAGAGTTAGTTTTGTGCTGGGATTCCCCGGCACCAGAACTTCTGTAGGACATTGCTCTGAGCCCCAGGGCCATAGACTGAGCTGCCTCCTCTCTGTAGGACATTCCTGCCCCCTGGCACTGAGCACATCTGTGCTGTCTTCCTCTTTTCCTGGGGTTGGCAGGACCTCTGGACTCAGCCACCCGTGGCCATGCTCCTGCTGGGAGCCTCTGGAGAAATGAGACCCTCCAGTAAACACTATGTTTTGGGTCCTCATATGTAAAAATGCCAGAAATTCCCCATAGCATTACAGGAACTGCGAGACAACTTAAATGTTTATATTTAACAATTCATTCATTCACTCATTTATTCAGCACGTGTTTCCAGAGCTCCTACTTAAGGGCCAGGCACTGAGGAGACGTCAGGGAACAAAACAGACATGGGTTTGCTTTTATAGCCAGTTGCATTTGAGGTGAAATAGAGAAGCACTAAGCAAGGCCGGGCGCAGTGGCTCACGCCTCTAATCCTAGCACTTTGGGAAGCTGAGGCGGGTGGATCCCTAGGTCAGGAGTTCAAGACCAGCCCTGCCAAGATGATGAAACCCTGTCTCTACTAAAAATACAAAAATTAGGCAGCCGTAGTAGGCCATGCCTGTAATCCCAGCTACTCAGGAGGCTGAGGCAGGAGAATCACTTGAACCTGGGAGGCGGAGGTTACAGTGACTCAAGATCGCACCATGGCCCTCCAGCCTGAGCAACAGAGCAAGACTTCATCTCAAAACAAAACAAAACAAAAAGAAGCACTAAGCAGCCATTCAATGTGCCAGGTGGGAGTGAGTCCTTGCTGAGAACGCAAGGCTGGGTCAAGGGCCTGGGGTACAGGAGGCCGGGGAAGGAGGGGCTTCCCTCTTCTGTGGGGTGGCTCCAAGAGGCCTCTCTGATAGGGTGATATGAGCAGAGACTCAAGAAAGAGGAGAGTGGCACATGGCTGTCTGTGGGGAGAACCTTCCAGATCAAGAGAGCGGCAGAGGCAAAGGTCCTCAGTGGGAGCGGCTGGCAGGAGGCCTGGTGGCTGGAGCCCGGGGACAGGGAAGGAGATGCTGAGACATGGCCCTCAGCCCACAGGGCCCAAGGGAGGCAGAAGACGGGGCTGTGTCCTGGACAGATTCTGTGGACAGAGCTCACAGGGTTGCCGAGAGACTCCCCCTGGAGCAAGGGAGAAGACAGAGGTGAGCTGGCCACAGCTATGCAGAGTGACGCCCAGTATTCTTTCTTCCTTCCCGGCAGAGCATCTCTGTGAGTCTCCAGTCTGAATCTGAGGCCCTGGACAGCAGCCTGCATGGGCCCCCTTTTCTCCCTGTGAGGGAAGATGCCAGACCCCGCGGCACGCTCTGCAGTCCTGGGACTCCGATGGCTGGGTTATCAGCCCTGTCTCACAGGCTGGGAAACAGGGGCTCAGATGAGGAACTGGGGCCCATCAGGGCCCTGAGGGCAAGTGTGTCCTGCTTCAGGAATCCTGCCAAGATACCCACCTGGGGACATCGGGTAAAGAGAGGTAAGAAGGCAAAACAGCTCGGTGCCCAAGCCAGGATGGAGTGACAGAGACCTATGGGCCAGGAACCCTGCCTGGACAGGACTGAGGCTGGCCCGCAAGGAGCGACTGGTCACACCTGGGGTTCCATCCTGTGCTCCTGGCAGAGAGGGGGGCACATCAAAGGACCCAGCATGCAGGAGGCAAAAGAGGGAACATCGTAGCGCCCTCTGGCAGCGGTGGCTTCAGGGGAAGGGACCGGAAAGCACAGGCTCTGAGGGCCATGGGACCGGTTCAGCCTGCAGTCCCGGCAAACGGCCCCACCTCTCCAGACCGCTGCTCCCACCTTAGGGACACGGGGCCTCCTCTTGGGAGCCTCTGGTGTGTGAGCGAGTCGAGTGCCTCCCCTACCGGCCCCAGCACAGCCCCACTGCAAAGAGGGCCCGGGTCCCTGGAGCCCGGAGCACCCCTGCAAGACAGGCTCATGGGTCATGTGTGACCGGCAGTGCCTACAATTCAGGACTTTTCTTATTTTAAAAGCCTAGACTTCCAATTCCTCTTCAGAATGCAGCACAGCCATCCACACTGGTCTGTCTTGCGAGTGCTTCTGTCAGTTGGAGCCCGTCCTGGGCTGTCCCCACCTGGCTGGCTTGGCTGTGGGCATCAGAGTTTCCAAGAACCCTTGAAAAGGTGAGGCTGCTGGCAGGGGCTTGGCCCCCCTGCTGTCCCAAAAACTGATAGATGCATCTTCTCTCACAGGCCCTAGGCCCGGGGTCCCTCACACTCCTGCAGGCTGAGACCAGAACCGTCCCCAGCAGCAGGCGGCGTGAGCTCCCCCAGTCACTCCGTCCTCTGCGGTCGCTGGTGATGGGCAGCATGGAGCAGGCCATGGCTGGGGTTCACTCCCACCGCCCTCCTGGGCAGAGGAGGCTGGAAAGGGTGAGGGGGGTGGGCGGGCATGCCAGTGGTTCTGGAATCCCTCGCTAAGGGGAGCGGGGAGTCTCCAGGGACTGCCCCAGCCCTCCACGCCAGGAGAAGCGAAGGACAAAGCCCACCAAAGCCCAGGGCAGGGCAGAAGCAGCGACAGCCCCGGAACGGGAGCTTCCTCCCACTGCTGACGCCTCCTAGAACAAGGGTGGAGGCCTGTGCACCCCTCCTCCCCGCCTCGGGGGCCGGGGAAGAAGGGAAGGGCGGGCTGCTGGCCTGGAGACCCACACACTCGTCCCTGTCTGCCCCACCTCTGTGTGCCCTCAGGAGGGTCCCTCGGCCTCCTTGAGCTTGAGTTTGGGGTGTTGAGAGAGAGAAGGTGGGCCTGCATGGCTTCTAGGGCCCCTTTTGACTCTGAAAGCCTCCGGCTCTAATGGAGCCTTTATATTCTGGCAATGATTGTCATTTAAGACAGCACCCCCACCGCACCGGACCACGGGATAGCCTGACCCTGCAGCTGACCTGGGCCGGGAGCTGACAGCCTCCACAGAAAGTGCTTGGGCCATTTGTGGTGTGTTCCATGTGAGCAATACATATTCCCCGTGATTGTTGTCACAGAGCCGTCAGACTGTTCAATGGGGAAGCCAAGACCTGGTGAGGGGACGAGACTGCCCTAAGGGCTCACGGCGCCTGTGTTTCCCAGGCAAAGGGCTCCAGAGCTGGGCTCCCCGATTCTCAGAAGGTCCTGCTCCTCCCCACCAGGAGAACGAAGTGCTGGTCTTGTCAGTCCCCCGTGGGGCTGTGGGTCCGGGAGGTTTTTGGTCCTGCACCCTGCCTGGAAGCTGGGCAGGTCACTCCATCACCCCGGGCCCCTGTTCTCCACCCCTTGCTCCGAGTCAGGGAGAGAACTGGCTCTAGACCAGGTGGAACTGAACTCAGGGGGCCTGGGGGGCTACCTGGAGGAATGCAGGTGGGCTGAGCGGGTCCTGGTGGCTTCTAAGTCCTGAGGCCCTTTCAGAGGCCGCCTTCCAGGGCCACTCCTCCGAGCAGGCTGAAGGAGGGAGACACAGACCCGCCTCCATGCTGCAGCGCTGGTGTCCTCAGCAGCGCTGGGGTCCGGTGGGAACCCCCCCAGCTCCCCAAAGCAGTCTCGGACCTGCTGTGCGTCTGATCAGGAACCCTGAGAATGGCCAAGTACATCATTTTGGGGTTGTCTTTCTCACTAGCTCTGAATGTCTCCTGTTTATTCCGTTTGAGGGCAGTTTTAGAAAAGGTTTTATGGCTGCTGAGGAAAGAGTAAGTAATGCAAGATGGGGGGAAAAAGCAAATTCACGGAGTCCTCTCTGCAAAGCCTGCGGAACCGGCGCCTCTGACAGAGGCAGATGGATGACCCGCAATTACCCGCCCGGATCCCCCAGCCTCACCCTGCTCCCTCCCGCCTGGTCTCCAAGCAATTTCAGACTTTTTGTACAACCAAAGAAGAGATTGTGTGCGATTTCTCTCTCGCTAGCAGAAGCGGCTTTCAGGTGCGGGGAGGAGGCCGAGGCGTGTTTATCTTCTAACAAAGGCAGCTGGAGACGAAAACGGAGCATGCCCCCACCCCCAGCCTGCTCCTGGTGCCCTCCCCAAAGTCCAGGTGCCTCCTCGGGCTGCAGAGGGGAGATTTTAATTGTGTGTGCTCTGCTCAGCTTCTTCAGGGTGCCAGGATCTGGGGACAAGAGTGTGGGCTGCTCTGCTGGTCTCCTGTGCATGGGTCAGGTGGTGTCTGTACAGGCAGGAAGCCATCACCGCCAGGGCCAGGCTGCGTCTATATGAGTATGGGAAGGGAGCCAAATGGCTGTCACTGGGCAGTTCCTCAGCCCAGGCAGGCCCCTCTGGAGTCTTCCCTTGGTGGAGGGAGACAGGATTTAAGGTGTCCAGTTTGAGGGAGAGACCCCTCATCGCCACTCCAGAACACTGTGGACTTGACAGTGGTGGCTTTAGAGCTGCAGGCAGCTGCGTGCACGTGCACACAGCTAGGTGGGGGTCTGCACTGTTGGGTGCTATCCCACCCTCTCTCTAGCTCCCTGTTGGCTCCTGGAGGTGAAGGTGGAGTGCAAGAAATAACCTAAGGCCACAGGACGGAGCCGTTACCCATAGTCAGCCATTAGCTGCCACTGTCAGGGTTTTGGTCGCATCTATGTTCTACCTCTACTTTCATTTATGGTTTTGTTTTGTAAACAGGTAATACAATCGCATGGTTCCAAAAGCACAGGGAGCTTAAAAGGTAAATGGAGTTGGGAGCGGTGGATCACGCCTGTAATCCCAGCACTTTGGGAGACCGAGGCAAGATTACCTGAGGTCAGGAGTTCGAGATCAGCCTGATCAACACGTAAAACCCTTCTCCACTAAAAATGCAAAAAAATTAGCCAGCCATGGTGGCTTGTGCCTGTAGTCCGCTACTCAGGAGGCCGAGGCAGGAGAATCGCCTGAACCTGGGAGGTGGAGGTTGTGGTGAGCCGAGATCACGCCACCGCACTCTACCCTGGGTGACAGAGGGAGACTCCATCTCAAAAAAATAAAAATAAATAAAGGTGAATGGGGAGTCTCTCCCTTAACTCACTGCCCCACCCCCCCGCCCACCACAAAGGCAGGTATGCTTACCAGCTTTGTCTGTCAGTCTAGAGTATCTTTGATGAAGTATAACAAATATGAAAACATACTCTTATTTTCCGTTTTTCTTGTATAAAACAAGTATGTCCTACAGAGCGTTCTGTATCTTGTTTTCTCCCTTGCGTGTTAATTGCATGCATGCTCCACTTTGCACTAACTGGATGACATAGGTGTGAGGCTATTCACTGCACTGCAAGGGCAAAAGATTGAAAACAACTCAGGTGTCCACCCACGAGGGGCTGGCTCAATGACCTAGGACCCTTCAGGACAGTGGGATACTCTGTAGCTGTGAGAACAAAAATGGAAAAGAGGAGAAGGGCAGGTGGGGAAGGCTTCTATGCCCTGGTCTGGAAAGGCCTCTAATCTCCAGGTTCTACTGGCCGAATAGGAAAGGAGTCGGATACATTTCCAAAAGTGGGATTGTTGGTTTCAAGGACATATATTTGCATTTGCAATTTCGATACTGTCACATCTTTTCTGGTTTCTGGATTTTTGACTCATAATTTGAATTTTTAATTTACTTAATATTTTTCTTTGCACGAATTTATGTTTTAAACTTAATAAATTTATATTCAAAGGATACTAGAGTAAGGTTTAAAAAAAATGAAAAAGGTGAAGGTAGGGTCTTTCACTGTAATATAATAGAATACAATCCAAAGCAATGGGATTTTTTTCAGGCTCAGGTAAACAGAAAGGGCATTTATAAAAGGATATTTGGACCCCAGAAACCCTCTGGGAAGCCGAGCATCATGTGGAGAGGCGGAGCACCCAGGAAGGAGCTTTAGAGACAGCTGCCCTTGCCCCTGGCTTTGAGACCCCAACCTGCCCAGCCCCGTGTCCAATCCTCCTGCTTCTGGAAGCCAGGTGAGGTTGCTGCTGCCGCTGGTGCTGCCACTGCCCCCAACAGAGAGAGGGATTCTGGGGATTCCTGCCCCTCTGTAACTCTGGCTAGTTGGGGCAGGTGTTACTGATAGTGGACCATTGTGTTTTGGGGAAGGCTCAGATTGTATGTCTGGCAATTCTGTTTACACAGAGGGATACTGGCTCTTCGTTTTTAGGAAGAAGGTTCTGGTACTGGGTGGCCAGAAAGAAGGCTGAGAGTTCATTCCCAGAAGGAAGGGCCATGTTCCCAGAGAGAGTGCTGCACAGGGGCAGGGCAGGGGGACCAGACGTCTCAGAGCTGGGCAGGGAGAGATGGTCTGGTCTGTGAACCCAGGAAGGAGGACTCAGTGGGTGGTCAGATTCTGGCAACAGATACGAGGCAGCCAGCCAGAGGACTGAGAGCTCCAAGAGAAGGGAGGGAGAACCAGGGCCGAAGGGGAGGAAGAGGACCTGGCAGGGATGGTACGATTGGTTCTGCAGCAGGGGGAGGCTCGAAGGAGCTGGAGGAGGGTGGAGGCTCGGCACTGGAGCCTGGGGGAAGAGTGGAAAAGGCCTGTGCCTGGAGAGTGGGCTTGGACCTGGGCCTGGACCCAGGAGGGGCAGTGGGCACACAAGCTGAGGATGTGGGGGCACAGGTGGACTTCCGGAAGTAGCACATGAGCTTGCACCCCCAAAGGCTGCAGAGGCACCTTCCTTCCTGAGTCTGGCAGAGAAGGCACCTGTGCAGTCAGGGTCCAGCAGGAGAGCTCACTGTGGACTCTGCATGCCCCTAAATGCCCAGGGACACTGGGCTCCACTGTGGGAAGCTAGGAGTAGATGGTGTTTTTCCCTGCATCTGGGCTTCCCATGCTCATCTGTACACCAGCCCGGCCTGAGCCCCTCAATTCTGTCCCTCCTCTTTGCTGCTCTTTTCACTGGAGCTGGCCCTGTCTGGAGGGCTTGTGCCCAGCCCTGCTTCTTCACAACGAAGCCATGTCTTCAACGAGGTGGGGGGCATCCCACCTCCCCTGCACCCCCAGCTGCTGCACACCCTGGGCTGTGTGTGGAGCTTCCATTATTCACGGCTCTCAGATCTCGGCAAAACGCACAGATCTGGGCTGGAATCATCACGGTTTTCATCTGTAGCTCTCAGCCCTCCTTGCCTCACGAGGCCTCTGCATTTGATCTTCTGCAAATTTGCCTCTTTGTTCTTCAGACAGAATCATATTGCCAGGGGCTCCCGACAGCCCTTGGTGACACAGACTGCCACAAAAATTCGCTTTAAATATGAAAATAAAAACGTCCCTAGAGCAATGAGCGGGACACCTCCAGGTGGAAATGTCACAACCTGCCGTAAGACAACAGCTCAGAGCAAAGAACAAAGCAGCCCAAACCCAGCTGTATGTGGATGAGCGCCGAGACTCACAGGGAGAGAGGCGAGGCTGGTTTCGGTTCTCTCACGCCCTGGATCAGTTGCCTCCACCTGAATTTCATATTCTAGGCTTTAACATTGGTTGATGATAATACCCAGAGCTGACGAGGCTGCAGAGACACAGGGAACTGATGCATTGCTGGGAGTAGCATGTTTCTAGAGATTTCCAACAATACTGATTGTCTCAGGCTCCAGGAGCCAGTGGCAGAAAATCCAGCTCAAACTTGGGGCGACCGTTGGCTTACATACCTGAAAAGTCAAGAAGCAGATGGCTTTGGAAACTGCTGGATCTAGGGGTTCAAAAATATCTTCAAAACCTGCACATCCACTAAAGTGTGCAGGAAAAAATAGTTAATGGTAGTTTATGTTATGTGTATTTTACCACAGTCGAAAAATTAAAGACCAGACACAGTGGCTTACGCCTATAATCCCAGCACTTTGGGAGGCAAAGGCAAATGGATCACTTGAACCCAGGAGTTCGAGACCAGCCAGAGCAACACAGGAAGTTGCTCATCTCTACAAAAAATACAAAAATTAGCCGGGTGTGGTGGCATATGCCTGTGATCCCAGCTATGTGGGAGGCTGAGGTGGGAGGATCACCTGAGCCTGGGGAATTCGAGGCTGCAGTGAGGCATGCTCATGCCACTGCCCTCCAGCCTGGGGGACAGAGTGAGACTCTGTCTTAAAAGAAAAGAAAAGAAAAATGTAAAACAAAACAAAGCAAAACACGTGCACAACGCCATGTCCCACCTGAGGCCTTGGGTGGCTGCCTCCAGCTGGAACGCAATCTCCTTACATCATTCAAGTTGCTCAAATGTCAACTCTTCAGAGGCCCCTGAAGGCCAGGCCAAAATAGCCACCCTCCGTCAGCTCCCCGATCTCACCCCTATGAGGTGTTTTTCTTCATTGCAGTTGCCGCTTTCTGGAGCAATCCTGCTTACTCACCTGTTTACATGTGTGCTTATTGGGTTTAGGGCCTGCTTCTCCCTGCTAAGATGTCAGCACCATGAGAATAGGGACTTTGCCTTGTTCATGGCGGTTTCCCCAGGGCCAGGAATGGGCTTGGCACAGAATGGGGCTTATCGCGTGGAGGCAGGAGGAGTAAATGAAGGAAGGTTCTCTCTGCCGCCCTTGGCGCTCTCGTCTTGTGTTGGCACCATCTTCAGGGGTTCTCCCTACACAGTGGCAAATTGCCTGCAGGCAGTTGCGATGTTCGCTGTCAATATTACGTCCTGGTCAATATTACATCAGCGACGTTACATCATCAGCCCTGGGACGTCCTCACAGCTCCAAGTTTAAGGGGAAGAAAGAGCACTGCTAAGTGTCTCAAGGTTGCAAGTCATTGGCTCTGACTCAGTCGTGTGACATTCCCTGAACCAATCCCTGCAAAGCAGAGATGCAGTGCTCTGATTGGCCAGGCCTGATGCCCCAAGTCCATTGCTGGGATAGAAAGTCACCTCAGTCCCACTGAAGATGCACATGGGCACAGATGGGGGCTCCTCAGCAGAAAATCAGTGAGCCAGTGGCTGGAGGATGGGGCACAGAAGTGGGGCAGGCGCATCTGGCCAAGGCCGCAAACGTCTCAGACACACCAGGTTTTGTAACAGGTTATGCCTGTATCCCCTCAAATTCCTATATCAAAGCCATAACCCTCAATGTGATGGTTTTAAGATGGTCAAAAGTAACCCCTGCCCGGTGTGGTGGCTCATGCCTGTAATCCCAGCACTTTGGAAGACTGAGGCAGGTGGATCATTTGAGGTCAGGAGTTCGAGACCAGCCTGACCAACATGGTGAAACCCCGTCTCTACTAAAATACAAAAATTAGCCAGGTGTGGTGAGGCACACCTCTAATCCCAGCTACCCAGGAGGCTGAGGCAAGAGAATTGCTTGAACTCAGGAGGCAGGGTTGCAGTGAGCCAAAATCGCGCCACTGCATCCCAGCCTTGGCGACAAAGTGAGACTCCCTTTAAAAAAAAAAGTAACCTCAGTCCCATGGTCACGAAGGTGGAGCCTCATGGATGGATTAGTGACCTTATCAAAAGGACCTCAGAGAGCTCTCTCTTGCCCTCTTTCTGCCATGAGGACACAATGAAAAGTTGGCATCCAAAACCAGAAGAGTGGCCCTCACCGGAACCCCTGCTGGTGCCCTGATCTCAGCCTCAGCCTCCAGAACCGTGAGAAACAAACCGTTATAGTTTCTAAGCCACCTAGCTGATGGTGCTTTATTACAGCTGCCAGAAGGCCTAGGACAAGGCTCTGGAGAATCCAAGACAGATAAAACTTTAATAAACATTTGCTGAATGAGGACAACACAATCTCTGACTGCTCAGAAGAGCAGGGAGACAGATCTGTGCTGTCACAGGATGTGTTTATGCTGAGGGAAGAGAGGGCTGTGGGGGCACTGTGTCCCTCCCTGTGAGCTGTGCCCAAGGCCAGGGACCTGCCTGACCCGAGGATTCTACAAATTTACTCAAAAGGAGAATACAGGATCACGCGCAAGAACAGTCGTTGTGGCATTATTTGTAATAGAGAAAAGCTGGAAACGACCCCAATGTTCCCCAGTAGGGGACTGGTTAACTAAATTACGAAACATCCACTTGATGAAATATTCTGGAGTGGTTAAAAATGATCGTTATGAAAACTACAGAGCAAAAAGGGAAAAGGCGTCTGTTCTAACACACAGTGACAGCACAGAACGCCAAGCTGTGACTGCGAGAGGCACAAACCACGCGCCCGGCTCTGTGCTTGGGATACGAGAGACTGGCGGGAGCCCTCCTGCCCCCAGGAAGCTCCTGGTGCAGTCAGGGCTGGAGAGACACGAACACAAGGAACAACACGTGGGGTGAGAAGGTCGAGGATGAAGGCAGAGAGACTAGGAGTGACTCGGGGTCCAGGAAAGCTGCGCTGGGACATGTCCTGTGAGCTAGATTTTATGGGGAGTAACTACCAGGATTGGAGCTATGGGCACTTTAGGAAAAAGGCTTGAAGGCAATATATATGCAAAAATAAAAATAAAAATAGTTGTGCCAGGTAGAATTATGGATGGTTTCCCCATTTTTTCCAAAAAATTTTTCATGTTATATTGTTTTTACAATAAAACTTGTTGAAAACTAAGGTCAGATATGGGTGAATACCTTTCACTGCCAGCATTCATGTCTATAAATCATACATAAGTTCATAAACGCTTTATTTTCTCGACAGAGCAGGGAAGTGAAGAAATATTTATTGGACATTTTGCAAAAAGTATATTTGTATTGTTTGCAAGTTGCCTGGTCCTGGACTCCGCAGTGAAGAGGTGAGGCACTTAAATTTCTAGCAAGGATAACAGATGTTTGTAAGAAATAGGAAATATTTTAAAAAATATTTAAATATTGTCTGGAGATAAGTGTGGTGGCCGAAGGCGGTGTTGGAGGGTGGAGCTGGCTGAAACAGAGGAGGAGCAGAGATGGCAGGGCAGATGGAGAGCTGGAATCCAGTGGGCTGGGTAAGCTGATGCTGTGATCCACAGGGCGGGCCTTTGCTACAGCTTGAAGTGTGCCCCCTCCAAAATGCATGTGGAAACGGAATCCCTACTGCGGGGATATTAAGAGTTGGGTGCTTTGGGGAGGGATTAGGTCATGAGGTGACACTCCGTGAATGGATTCGAGGGAAATAGCTGAGGCCCTTTTTGCCCTTCTGCTCTTCTGCCATGTGAGGACACAGTGTTCATCCCCTGTGGAGGATGCAACAGCCAAGCAGCGTGGTGGAAGCAAAGACCAGGCCCCCGGCAGACTTGACTGTGGGCTTCCCCGCCTCCAGAGCTGTGAGAAAGAAACTTCTGTTCTTTACCAATTACGCAGTTGGGTTTTTTTTGTTATAGCCACACAAATGGACTAAGAGGCTTGCCTGGTTAAGGGACAGAAGGTTAAGGGCCCAGGACTGGGAAGGGCAGGAGAGGGTCTGTCTGGAGAGGCAGAGCAGGGCAGAGGTTGTGAGAAGTTCGCAGGTGGGGAGGCCTCCTTTGGGGAGGTTCCAGGAGCAGCTTCCAAAGGGCTGAGCAGCTCCCAAAGGCACTGCCCTGACCTCAAGCCTGCCACTAGCCAGTTGTGTGAATTACTCAGGGCTCTCCGTTGATCATGGTCCAAATCCTTTGAAGAACCAAGCTGGTGGAAACAAGGCTGCCAGCACCCTGGCTGTGCCCATCTTCTCAGCTTGCATGCAGCATGGGCCCTGCCCCAAAGGTCCTCCCCGACTCCTGCTTCTTTGCTTACTAGCTCCTAACCAGATCTGGGGTGGGAGCATCTTTTTTTTTTTTTTTTTTTTGAGATGGAGTTTCGTTCTTGTTGCCCAGGCTGGAGTGCAATGACGCGATCTCAGCTCACGGCAACCTCCGTCGCCCAGGTTCAAGCGATTCTCCTGCCTCTGCCTCCTGAGTAGCTGGGACTGTTACAGGTGCTCACACTCCTGACCTTGTAATCTACCCGCCTCAGCCTCTCAAAGTGCTGGGATGAAAGGCGTGAGCCACCGCCCCTGGCTGGGGTAGGAGCGTCTTACTAACTGGGCCTGGGCATAGACTCCCAGCCTAGCTGCTAGTACTGACAGGGAGGTCTGCATGTGGCACTGTCAGTTTCTACAGGGGTGGTGGGCTCAGCCTCATAAAGTGAGGATTGCCCCTACACAGCGGGGGGGGGGGGGTCAGATGTTCTGCGCCTGTTCATCTCTATTGGAAGCCCTAACTCTTACCCCCATCACCTCCTTTGTAAGCTGTGGAGGGTGAGATATGATGGCAGACAGGACACACATACCTAATTTCACTCCTGCCCAGCACCCACTAAAACTACAGCAAATGAATTTTTAAATTTTATTTTTATTTTTTAGCGACACGGTCTTGCTTCGTAGTTCAGGCTGGCATTTAGAGGTGCAGTCATAATTCCACAGTCTTCACCTCCTGGGTTCCATTGATCCTCCCACCTCAGCCTTCCAAGTAGCTGGGACTCCAGGAGTGCACCACCATGCCCCGCTGCTTGTTTTATTTTTTGTGGAGATGGAATTTCACTATGTCACCCAGACCGATCTCAAACTCCTGGCCTCAAGTGATCCTCCCACCTCAGCCTCCCAAAATGTTGGGATTACAGGCATGAACCACTGCATCTGGACAGCAAATCATTTTTTAAAAGACATCAACTTGATAAGAAAGATGTCAGGAGAAGATGACAGCAACACAATACTGGAAGCTGGGAACAGAGGGACGAGTGATACCTGACAGAGAGGGCTCGGTTAGACGGGACCTTAGGCTATTCGATTCTCTAGAAGAGATCCGACTCTATTCACACCTCAGAGCCCTCAGAGCCTCAGGAACTTGCAGCTGCAGGAACACCTGGAAATGGAGATTAATGGGAGTTAAAACAAGAAAGAGTGGAGCAAAAGCTTTTGAAAACTTGCAGACTCTGGATCCCCTACCTCCCTCCAAGCTGTTAGATCACTACTCCTATCCTCTCCCCAACCCCTAGCAAACGTCCAAGGTTTATGCACTGGACTGGGAGAGGCAAACCACAGCTAAGAGCTGCTGTACTAAAAACGGGGGCTACAGAATCCGGGGACTCGCCTGCCCAGCTTCCTTCCCTTAATCAGTGCCAGAAGCCAATCGGCCAGAGCTTTTCACCAGGCAGGAGATGGAATATTTCCCAGGGATCCGGCCAGCCCAAATGCAAGACCTCAACTTACAAACACTGGTAGTTTCGTCAAGTGACCCACCAAGATCTGGGAGCTTCCAATCTGCATTTTGGTACTTAATTATGATCCGATGAGTCACAGATCAGAAGACAGCTGAGGGATAGCTCATTGTGGAATAGAGGAAACAAAGCAGACGAAAGAAAAAAAAAGGCCACACACAGTGATTCACACCTGTAATCCGAACACTTTGGGAGGCCGAGGTGGGTGGATCACTTGAGGTCAGGAGTTCGAGACCAGCCTGGCCAACATGGTGAAGCCCCATCTCTACTAAAAATACAAACATTAGCCGGGCATGGTGGTGGGCATCTGTAATCTCGGCTACTTGGGAGGCTGAGGCAGGAGAATCACTTGAACCCAGGAAGTGGAGGCTTGCAGTGAGCCGAGATTGTGCCATTGCCCTCCAGCCTGGGCAACAGAGCAAGACTCCATCTCAAAGAGAGAGAGAGAGAGAGAGAGAGAGAGAGAGAGAGAGAGAGAGAGAGAACAATAGTGTGAAAAAGAGACGGTGCAAGGTTATCAGTTTATCTCTGAAGAAAACCTTTACATAGTATATTAACAACCTCAGAGAGATAAGAGATATTACATCCATGAAGTGCTAACAAAAGAAACGGTCAGAGACAGAGTTAAAGGAGAGTTCTTGAAAATTAAAAGCACAAAAGAGTGATTTTTTAAAACGAAGAAGAAACGAAAGGATGGATTAGAGGAAAAAAGGGAGGAAGTCTCCTAGAAAACAGCAAAAAGACAAAGCAAAGAAAAAGAGGAGATCAAAGATCAGTTAAAGAGATTCAACCAAGGAATAACCGGAGTCGAGGAAGGGAAAGCAGAGGGAGAGAATTCCTAAACGAAATAACTCAAGAACATTTCTCAGATACGAGGGACACCAGTTTGCGGATTAAAAAGATTCGCAGTCGCTCACCACAGCGGTTGAAAACACCCCCACGAAAGTACATTGCTGCCGAACGTCAAAGGCCTAGGGACGAAAAGAAGCTTCTGCGAGTTTCTGGAGAAACTAGAGGACAAGAAGTAATGCTTTCAAAATTCTGAAGGAAAATTATCTCCAAACTCAACTCTATACCCAGATGAACTATTTCTTAAATGAGAAGCAAGTCTTCCTCAGGCCTCTTCCCTTCTTTCGCGGGAAGCTACTTGAGGCTGTGCTCCATAACAAGGGAGCACAGCAAGAAAAAGATGCCCATAGACACAGGAAGCCCAGCCACAGGGAGAGAGCAGGGATCCGGGTGATGGTGACGAGCCCTCCAGGCATCTACCGAGTCCCAGGCATAGACTTGGGGTGGTGTGAACATTCGTGGCCAAGCACCAGTGCAGGGCTCCCTGTCCGTAAACCCCATCCCTCTGAAGTGGGCAGACAGGCGTGGCGGAAGTCGAAGGAGCCACCCTTCTACTGCCAAGTCCCACAGTGAGGCTGAGGGAGGAGAAACAACATTCCTAGCACAAATGGCTAGGCCGGGCGTGGTGGCTCATGCCTGTAATCCCAGCACTTTGGGAGGCCAAGGTGGGTGGACCACTTGAGATCAGGAGTTCGAAACCAGCCTGGCCAACATGGTGAAACCCTGCCTCTACTAAAAATACAAAAATTAGCCAGGCGTGGTGGTGAGCACTTGTAATCCCAGCTACTTGGGAGGCTGAGGCACGAGAATAGCCTGCACCCGGGCAGCAGAGGTTGCAGCGAGCCAAGATCACACCACTGCACTCCAGCCTGGATGACAGAGTAAGACTCTGTCTCAGTTAAAAGCAAACAGACAGACAAAAAAGCGTGAATGGCTGACTGAACCTAGGCCTCTGGCAAGAGCCTTCTCATACCGGCCCCCACAGACCGCTGTGCAGGAGGAAACACAAGTGAAGGATTCTCTTCCATCTGCACCTGCATGTGAGCAGCCTCTCCAGCTGTGCCACTGAGCTTCGGGCGAAAGTGACAGTCTTCCCCCTCGTATAGAGCATAAACACAGGACACAGGAGCAAATTCCAGAGTGTTCTGGGTGCTCTGGAAAACAGGTAATGGGGCTGAGAGTGACTGTGGTAGGGAGTGTGGGGCAGGCCCTCTAGGGAGGGGCATGTAAGCCGGAGCCTACATGATGAGATGAGTGAGTTGTGCAAATATCTTGGGGCAATGTATTGGAGGCAGGGGGGCAGCAAGTGCAAAGGCCCTGGGCCGTGGGGAATGAGCTCAACACGTGTTGAGTGGAGAGGGAGGAGGAGATGAGTCAGGAAGGGGTGGGGCAGGGCCTGGATCGATCAGGGCTGTGGGAACATGGTGCAGGGGCTGGGGCTGCAGGCGACAGGAGAGTGTTAAGCAGGGGCAGGCCTTGATCTTATTTACGTGGTGTCACCACTAATGTCCTGGGATCGAGGTGCCTGATTGCCTTCCAACACTCCTTTCTCCCTTGTGTCTCACTACAGTCCTGGACAAAGGGCTCAGCTTAAAGAAAACAAAAAGCACCCTACATTTCCCGCCTCTCCTGCAGCCAGGTGTGGTCAGTGCATTAAAGTCTGGCCATTGGGATGTGAGCAAATGCGTGTGGGACTTCTGGGCAGACTCCTTGAGAAGCAGGAGCTAGACCCTCTTTGCTCCTCCACTTTTCCCCTTCCAGCCTGACGTCATGACTGGAGGCCCAGCTGTCTTTCTGGGCCACAAGGAGACCTTGGGATAAAGGCCACGTGCTAGGAAGGGGAACAGATGAATGGAAGGAACCTGGGTCTCTGATGCCCACACTGGTCTATGAGCCCTAGACGGCCAGTCTCCCAGGCTTGTGTGTGAGAAGAGGTACCCTTTGGAGGAGAGGCCACCCTTCAGCTCACCTTGACCACTGAGTCATCTCCAGGGTGGCTGAGGTCTTGCATCAGACCCTTGGAATCATTGGTAGTTTGTGGGTGTTGGCCTCTTGTCTGCCAGTTCCTCCACCCACCGGCAGGCTGTAGGCACCTCAAAGGGGGCTGCTACCCTTGGAATCTCAGAGCGTGAAAGAGAAGAGGCCCTTGCCGGACTCCCGGGAAAGTGCACCCACTTCCTTGCTGAGGGAGGGGATTCCGGAGTCTTCTCTTTCCTGTTTGATGGGAAAAGAGAGTTGCAATGAGTGAAATGACAAGGGGTTTTCTACATTTACATTTTTATATTCCACCCCTTACTTGGCAACTGGAACCCCCAGGCTATGTTTTTTCATACATAGAATTCCAAGTCCAGAGTTGAAATTTGAGAGCTGAGGCTTCACCAGAATCTCTGGGGTGGGGGGAAGGGGGTCAGCTCATTAAAAATTCAGGTTCCCAGGCCCCTTCCGGAATCCACAGTCCAGCAGAGCTTCCTGCTTTCCCTCCCACGGCCTTCCCCACTTCGGGGCTGGTCAGTCCTGGCTCGGGCATGGCTCAGGCTCCAGATCAGACCTCCTCCTGCTCTTCTCTAAGCCACCTCCCACAGCCACTTATTACGAGAGGCTGCCCCTCACCTGCCCCCCGGTCCAAACCCCCTCCTCTCTCACTTCAGCCTCCTAAGTTTTCTGTCACCTCCTCCCCAGTCTCTCCATTCCATAGCAGCATCCTGGGTGGTATTTTCTAATGTAAGTCAGATCACAGAACTCCTGGGCTGAAGCTTCCAGTGACTTTCTGGCTACAGTGGAAGGAAATCCAGACTGTTTTCCAGGGCCACACACGTCCCCCCACTCCCTTGCTCCGTCTGCTTCTGTCAGTTCCCCCAAACCTCCGAGGCTGCCCCTGACTCCCGGCCTTTGCCTCTGCTGTTTCTTAGCTGGCCTGCTAAACCAGGTATCCTCAGCAGCCCAGGCCTCAGCTCCCACCTCCCTCTCCTGCCCAGGTCCGCGCTCCACCGGCTGCGCTACCGCTGGTGTCTTTCTCGTTTATTTATCTGCTGGCCTGCCCATCGTCCTCTTCCTTCTCCACTGGAACATGAGCAGGGACCTCCGAGGACATGCCCACCAGACCCCCAGGGCACAGAGGAATGAACACATGGCACATGGTAAGTGCTTCAGAAACAATGCTGAATAGACGGACAGACATGTGCAATGCTTGCCTCGCCCCTCACTGTCCCCTTTGGCCGCAGTCCACACGCCGCTCTCCTGCTGCTGTATCAGGCCCTGCCCCCAGCGCCTCACTAGGGGGAGGGGACCCGTATGGAGAGGTTTCCTCCCTTCTTTAGCTCCAGCGCTAAGCTGGCACCTGCCTCCCCACTTCCTTCCTAAGGGTGCAGCTCCGGGAGTTCTCAGTCGCTCACTCTGTAGACGGATCCAAAGGCCCAAATAGTAACGCGCCACTCGGAGCTGCTGCCTGGTGGGGGTCGTTCCACTCTTTCTATTCAGAAGATGTTTTCCCAGGCTCCTCCTGGTGTTAAATCATTCCTCCAAATTAGCAGGAACACTCATTACCGACCCAACCACCTCCATTAGGCAGGAAATGTGACTTTCTCGTGGCGGCTCCTCCCAGACCCAGGGCCATCCCCCGGTGCTCCCTGGATGGGGGTGGGTGGAAAACTGGCTGGAAGCAGGGGGTGGACCAGGTGCCACTCCTAACTGGCAGGAAGCACAGAGCCCTGCCATGGTGCCTGATAGTCACAGTGGCTTCCGGCTCCTCTTCTGCGCCCTTATCCCTGGGTCTCCCCAGACCCTTGCTCAAAGGGCACACAAGTGCCCTCACTTGTGGGCCCTGCCTCTCTAGTCCTGCCTCCCTACACAGGCCTGTGTGATGGGTTTTAAGGAAGGCAATGAGTGCAGGGGCATTTGTAAAGCAGTGAGAGACCAGACATCCCTTACTTATGAGAATTCTCTTGAGAGTTCAGTCCTTTCCACTGTGGGAGGCTGAGGCTCCAGGGTCACCGAGTCCAGGAGTCTGAGATCAGCCTGGGCAACATAGGGAGACCCCATCTCTACAAAAAGTACAAAAATAAAAGGAGTTCTGTCTTTCCACGTTCCAAAGTTTGGATGTGAGCTTTCATAACAGCTGCGGATGCCCTCGGTCTCCAGGCCCCAGGGGTCCCCGCTGTCCGGCCGAGGGCCTGGAGGCTGTCCTGAACTGGGTCTCCCAACGGGTGTGTTGGAGGACTCCAGCTCACTGCGGTTTTCTAACGAGTCACTCACCAGACTGTCTTCCGGGAACAGAAAGTGATTAAAAACCAGGCGTGAAATGGCTCATCCTACACAATGGGTATAATAAATATTAGATAACAACAACAGCGACAGTAACGATTTTACCTGCATCTCCCAGGTTATCTAAGGAAGTGTCAGCAGTACAGTTACAGACTGGAGAAAAACGCAACATTTGGCTGCTTTAGCATAGCCTCCTTTGGCTCATTAGTGGGGGGTGTGCCTTAGGGCGGGGGGCAGCATTTATTCAGCTCTGGAATTTCCATCGCGCAGCAGCTCCACGCATCATGCTGAGTTCTCCTAAGCACGAGGGAGCCCTTGAGGTCCCCGCATGGGGAAAGCTCCTTCTAATCTATGGGAGGGTATGTCTAATTGTTCGTTTATCCAATCAGTATTTGTTGAGCTCCAACTGTGTGCCAGGCCGTGAATACTCAACGGAAACAACTCGGGGTCAGCCCTGGTGGAGTTTCGTCTGCTGTGGTGGAAATGGCACACACACAAAACCTGAAGCCACCCTGGGAACTTGTTAGAAATGCAGATTCCCAGGCCCCACCCAGACCTGCCAGCTGAGGAGCTGTTCTGCTGCCCAGCCATCTGGATGTCCCAAGTCCTCCCGAGGAATCTGATGGCTACTTTAATGGTGCAGGAGCTGGGACCTGAATGATAGGGAGTGGTGAGCCGTGACAAGCCCGAGGGGAGTGTTCTGGACAGAGGGCACAGCTGGGCACGGTCCTGTGCCAGGCAGAGGGCCCGTCTGAGAGAGAGCCGAGCGATGGGCCCAGTGAGCTGCAGCCCGGAGCAGTGTGGGTGACACCGGGGCAGCTGGCTGGGGCTTCTTAGGCCTTGCAAAGACATTTGGATGTTGCTGTTCCAGAGGTGCTGCTACTCTCACCTGCCTGCTGGCGTGGCCTGCTGTGGCATAGAAACTTCAGACCTCACCTTTGCCTTCTTTCTGAGGAGAGGGCAGGGATCGGCTGTAACTCTTGCCCCACGTCTCAAGAGTTTTCAGATACCATCCTGTACCCAGCTGGGTTCACTGGTCACTTCTCTCCCCCTGCCTAGGAGAGTAGGAGAAGGATGGAGGAGAGGCTCCGCTTTTCCTAGAAACACAGAAAGGGGTGTGGAGGGGACAAAGGTGATAGGACCCTAGGGAAAGGCTGGGCCAGCCCAGAAAAAACAAGCCATGGTGTCGGGATGCGGGAGGGGCAGGAGCCTGGGAGTAAGTAAGGAGAGACTCATTCTCCCGGTGCCCATGGAGAGACTGGACAGGCCCTGGAACCACCATCAAGTTGTCTGGCCACTGGAGGCTGGTGTGAGCCCTCGTCACTCCCTCCTCGTTCCATCCTGCTGCCGTGGTGAGGCGCAGAGCAGTGCAGTGTGGCCACTGCTAAATCCATCCCAAACCACCTCACAGGCCACTCAAGCAATGTGCAGCCCCAGGGGACAGACACATGAGTCCCAGGGGCCTCACTGGGACAGCTGTTCTGCAAGTCAGCTCATAAGCCCACCCCACGGGCACTGCCTTGGAGAGCAGGTCAACCCCGCCTTGCAGAAGTCTCCTGCCCTGCTTGTAATTCCAGCAGCTCCGTCTGGGGGCATAGACAAGCCAGCCTGCCAAGCAGAGGTCCCTGCACAGAAGGTAGGCCACGAAATGCAAGGAGGGCTTGATGACCTCAGAAATTGGGAACTGGTCAGGCGCTGTGGCTCACATCTATAATCCCAGCACTTTGGGAGGCCAAGGCAGGAGGATCACGAGCCCAGGAGTTTGAGACCAGCTTGGGCAATGTAGCGAGACCTGTCTCAAAAAAAGAAAAAAGAAAAGAAAAAATCTGAAATAGCGTGTCGTGAGCTCTGTGAGGCCACTCTTTCACTCTTCCCATTTTCAAAGTCTTTCTAGAGTACCCACTGTCCACTGGGAACTGTTCTGGGCCCTGAGGATCTCCCATCTGTGAACAAGACAGGACAGGTCCCCGCTTCCCTGGAACTTCCCGTTCTAATGGGATGAGATCATAACATGAGGCTAGTAAACGGGAAAACGACAGTGAGGATGACAGTGAGGATGCCAGGCCGCAGGGTGATGCTTCTGGGGGCGGAGGGCCACTAGGCAAGGCCCTGGAGGACCTGACGTTTTTCCTGAGACATGGATGTTGAGAGGCACAGAGGGAGACTTGCAGGAAGAGCATCCCCAGCAGAGGGAACAGTGAGTGGAAAGACCCTGACAGCAGCGGGCCCATTACCCCCTGCAAGGAAACCAGGCCTCAGAAGAGGTGACAGGGTCACTGTCTCTTTTTCCCTGGAACAAGCCCGACTACTCTCCTGCATGAGGTTTCTCCTGGTACCAAGGAATAGTCAGAAAAGAGATCAAATCAAATAGAACTAGCCTGGCATTTTCACGCTGTTTGCAGGCCCCTGGAGCTCACATTTAGGGGGCAGGGGAGGTGGTACCAGCAGAGAGGTGAAGCCAGGGGTTATAGAACACATCAGCCAGACACAGCGAGGGTCCCAGCTCTATCGCTCGCCAGCTGTGTGGCCTAGGCAATTGCTTCCCATCTCTGGGCCTGCATTTCCTCACCTCTATCTTGCTTTTTTTTTGTTTTTTTGAGACAGAGTCTTGCTCTGTCCCTGAGGCTGGAGTGCAGTGGTGCCATCATGGCTCACTACAACCTCTGCCTGCCAGATTCAAGCGATCCTTCCACTTCAGCCTCTTGAGTAGCTGGGACCACAGGCATGCACCACTGCCCTCAGCTAACTTTTGTATTTTGTGTAGAGACAGGGTCTTGCTCTGTTGCCCAGGCTGGTCTTGAACTCCTGGGCTCAAGTGATCCTCCTGCCTCGGCCTCCGAAGTTTCTGGGATTACAGGCACGAGCCACCTCGCCTGGTCTCTATCTTGCTAAGTCTAATTCCTGACAACGGTATTTTTGAAGCAGCCGGCGGAGGTAGCTCCTCCATCCGCAGTGGCTGTGACTGCAGCACCCGATTTCGAGCCACGCTTTGCGTTGTTCTGCGGGGTTTATTACGCTCCTCCTGACCACGGGAACAGAAGAGGACGGGATTCCCGTGCGCGAGCTCTGCACACGGGGGAAGAGGCAGCTGTGGAGAGCAAGGCAGAGCCTGTGGTGCTGGCAGAGTCAGAGAGGACGGGGTCACTGCGGGCTGTGGTCTCTGTCTGCCCAGCTTATGGGACTTCTCTTCTTGAAACAGAATCCACCCATCAGGAAGTCTCCCCTCCTCCCTTAGTTCCTGTGGATCAGGTGGGCTCCCCGTTCACCAGGGTCAGGGACACACTCAGGACCAGGCCTGGCCTTTTAGCCCTATGGGCCTGACCACTCCATGGTGATTGATCAGGGTGGGCCGACGAGCATCACCCTGGGGCCTTTGCAGAACCCCGGGCAAAGGTTTCTCTTCCCACAGGGGAAGAGAAACTGCAGGGTGGGCATTTGAACTACTGAAGCCATCCCTCCCCTCCTTGGGGAGGGCCTTCTGAGAATGAAGTCACATAGAGGCCAGAAGAGCCCAGAGATGGAGAGAGACCAAGCCCCTATGACGCTCTTGGAATCCCTGGAACCACCCAGGCCCAGTCCGGCAGCATCATCTCCACACTTTAAAGTTATGCCAGACAGTTGTCTTTCGACTCATGCCAATTTTAATTGGGTTTCTGTCACTTGCGACCAAAGATTCCTAACTGATTCAGAGGATTTCGTTAGGAGAGATAGAGCTTGAGCTTCCAAGAAGGATCTGAATCGATGATTAGGGAGAGACAAGAATGTGTATTAATAGTGTGGATGTGTGTTTGTTGCTGCCCTGACATCCATTTCCTCCCCTCCCCCTTCCTCGTAGAATCTGAAATTTCCAAGCCATGCATTTTGGGTAGAATTGACCCCAAATGCAGCTTCGGGTGGGCCCAGTTTAGCTCAGATGATAGCATTTTCCATCCCCATGTCCACGTGCAGATAACTGAATCATGGGGGCAGCTTCCCCAGCCTGTTCTCCGGTAGTGAGTGAGTTCTCGTGATATCTGATGGTTTTTCATAAGAGGCTTTTCTCTTTTTTGCTTGGCATTTCTCCTTGCTGCCACCATGTGAGGAAGGAGGTGTTTGCTTCCCCGTCCACCATGACTGTAAGTTTCCTGAAACCCCCAGCCACGCTGAACTGTGAGTCCATTCAACTTCTTTCCCCAATAAATTACCCAGTCTCAGGTACGTCTTTATTAGCAGTGTGAGAAGGGACTAATACACTCCCATTGCACAGTGATAGGTGTGCATAGATAAAGCAGTGCATGGCCCAGCATCGTTACAATCAGGGCCAATGAGACTCCGTTCTGGGGTTTTAATTCAATCCTGGGAATCTTTCCCTTTAAACACAAATAAGAAAGTGGCCTTGGAAGCTTCTGGTAGCCATCTCGCAACCATGAGGAGGGAGCCTGCTGAGATGGAGCCTGTACTCGGGCAGATTCAGTACATGGAAGGACTGGATCACATCGCTGGAGTCCTGGATCAGACCGCACCTGAGAGCATCTACCCTGAAACTGTTCAGCTGCATGAGCCAGGAAAGTTCTTGCGACTTAGAAAGTTTGGCTTAGTTTTCTATCATGTGTAGAAAAGAATCCTGTCTGCCTCAAATGAGACTCAAGCTGAGGCTCCAATATCCTGACATCCCACCCCACAGTGGCCTATGCCAGCACCAATCCTCCGTCCTCCAGTCTGCACCTTGCAGCCTCTAGAAAAGCATTTTTTTTTTTTTGTCAAATTCTAAGGCCACCAGAATGCAGGGAGCTGCTCTAGGGCCTTGGAACTGAGACTCCTGGAGGGGCCAGGGATCAATGGAAGTTTGTCTGCTATGTGGGCTAGAGTGATCTCAGAGCCCCAGACACCCTGGAGGAGGCAATAACTCACCCTTGGTCCTCTGCCCTTCCCCCAGCCCATCCTGGGCAAGGACAGCCATCAATCCCACTTATCAGTCCTCTTATTTCATCCTTTATCCAGCTGTCTAGGGTGTCACTCCACATCCTTAACACAGAGTTATGAGAGATTGGGCGCTTGGGCCTGGGCTGGCTGAAGGATTCATGAGTCCAGAGCTGCCCATTCATCAGGGAGAAATTGCACTGGCTTTGGGGGTGGGGTAGAATATGATTGACTGGGTCAGGGAGAGGGGGCCTTGCTATCAGCAGCCAGAAATATCAAAGTCATGGCAAGGAGGGTGGGGATGTTGGGTGAGAAGACCCCCTCATTCCTGTGAAGACAATCCTAGGCCTACGGGGGTACAAGCAAGACCAGCTCCAGGAAGTGGGGGTTCTAGTTCTCAGCCAAATAAGCAGTTGGCTCAACAATTACGGGCCATCCCAGACAGGGGATGATGAGTCCAACTTGCCCCAAGGCAATCCAAAGACTCTCCAAAAAATGTGTACCGGTCCCTGGCTGCCCTGGTTAACCACGCCCCCCAAATGGTGCCCGCTACAGTTAAAGTAAAACCTCTGCTCCTGACCCCAGCTTCTGAAGTCCTCTTTGACGGTGCCCCTGCCCATCTCGCCTGCCACACTGCAGCCCCTGCTGCCTCTGCCTGTCCTTCAAACGCCCAGGACCTTTGCACTCACTGCCCTCTCTGCCTGGAGACTCATCCCCCGGGGTCTCGCATGGCTGGGTTCCTTGCCATATTCAGGACTCAGGGCTCCAGGGAGGGCTTCCTTGCCCCCTCCTCGTCTCCTGCAGCCCCCTGGCTGTTTCATGCCCTTCACGTGCTTAGCGCTGGCCCAAATCGCCTAATGTTCTTTTTCTCTTTACTTGAAGAGACGCCAACTAGTAGCCTAGTCCCTGAGGGCAGGGCTCCGTCTGTCTTCTCCATTGCCGGGCCCCCAGGCAGCCCTCGCTGTGTCGCTGGACCTCGTGGGCACTCCAAAAATGTATGTTAAATGCATAAACTACCATTCTCCACAGCCAGGCTCCAGGACGAGGCACTTTGGAAAGGGGCGACTGCCCTAGGCTGTGCCGAGGGGCTGAGTTTTCCGTGGGCCCCACTGCGTGGCTTCTCTAGGAGACACAGGAGAGAGGCTGCTTGCTCGGGAGGCATGGCTATTCTGTGTCGCCAGGAGGTTGCCATGGGAACGCCTGGCTGTCAGCAAAGACCCCCCTTAAAGTTAGAGATGTGGAGATAGGAAGGGATCGCGCAAGTCGATGAAGTATTGACCAATGGCTGCAGAGCCTCAGCCGTGGGCAGGGAAGGACTCTCGGGTCACCCTCACCTGCCCTCAGCTTTAGCTTGCAACTCTTCTCTGTCCCTTCACTCATACCTACTCTCCTTCCCAGCCTGCTTCTATCTGCACGGCCAGGAACACCCACCTGGGGCCACGGGTCCTGCTGAGGTCACCCAGGCATCTGCCATCCAGGTGTTGGGTGATAGAAGAGGTACGACAGGAGACGCAGAAGTGGTAGAGGAAGCACGACAGCAAACATGTATTGAGCACTTACTGTATGTATTGAAAACGCACACTTTGAATGAGGAGATCCCCAAACGGGCTTTGTGTGAGCAACACGGCTGTTTATTCACCTGGGTGCAGGTGGGCTAAGGCCGAAAAGGGCATTAGCAAAGGGCAGTGGGATAGGAGTTGGTTTTATAGGTTTGGGGTGGGCACTGGAGAGTTACAGAGTAAGATCAGTTACAGTGGTGGGGGTGGGGCAAGGAGTACACATTACCATAAGTCAGTTACAACGGCTGGTGGGGTAAGAGTGTTACCATTATCGCAGTTAAGATGGCAGGGTGGGGTGAGGGGCTGGTCCGGGGAAGCCCCGCTGGGTGATTAGGGACCATGGCAAACGCAGGTGGGTGGGGGGAGGTGGGGGTAGGAGACAATCAGCTGAGGCAAGCAGGACTTCAGACTTTCGGGCTCTGGCTCCAGGCTTCCATATGGAGACCTGACTATACCAATTACTGAACTCACTCCTTACCTGGCCCCAGAAGGGAGGTGTATCAGCCCCATTTTACAGATGAAGAATCTAAGGCTCAGAGAGGTTACATGAAATTTTTGGAAATTCCTACCTAACAAGAGGTAATTCCGGGATTAGAACCCAGGTAATCTAAATCCAGAATTGAAGCTCTTAACCACATTGTCATTCCAGCAATTCTAAACACAAGCAAGCCTAGTAATTCCTGCATATTGAGTGGTTACTGTGGGCAGGCACTTTGTTGCCTATATTAGTCCATTCTCACACTGCTGATAAAGACATACCCCAAACTGGAACAAAACGAGGTTTAATTGGACTTACAGTTGCACATGGCTGGGGAGGCCTCAGAATTGCGGCGGGAGGTGAAAGATTCTTCTTACGTGGTGGGAGCAAGAGAAAATGAGGAAGAAGCAAAAGCAGAAACCCCTGATGAACCATCAGATCTTGTGAGACTTATTCACTATCACAAGACTAGCACGGGAAAGACCAGCCCACGTGATTCACTTATCTCCCCCTGGGTCCCTCCCACAACACGTGGGAATTCTGGGAGATACAATTCAAGTTGACATTGGGTGGGACACAGCCAAACCATATCATTACATAGGTACCTTTATTATTTCACACTGGGAAACGAAGGGCGTCAGGAATACAGTTATTCACCCAAGTGGTAGAGTTTGGATCTGCACACCTGCCCAGGGTCCAAGTTCATGCCCTAACATCACCTGGGCCCTGGACACGCAGGGCCGGAACAGACCCTCCAGCCTGGCCACCCTTCAATCTCAGGGTTTAAGGAAAGGCAACACTTCCTTTCCCCAAACCCCACCATGCCCAGGACCTGGTGAGGGCACTGAGAACGTCCAGCAACCCGATCAGAACAAGTGTACCCGGTGGGCTGCAAGATGCCCTCGGACCTCAACCTGGAGGGAGCCTGGCACCCCCTGTCTAGGGTCGGGGTCAGAGGGCGTGTCATGCCGCTGTTTGCACGGGCAGGGCCCTTCTCTGAGCTTGGCTCTCCTCACTGGAATTGTGGAATAACTCTTCTCGCTGCTCTATGGGTGTTGAGGGTGCATGTGAAAGTGTCCGTGCACAGGCGACTCCACCGCTAGGAACCAGATGAATGAGAGTCGGTATTTACTGCGAAGTATCCTTTCTTCCTCACCCTCCAAACAGATCCTCTCCAAGGCATTTCAAATGGAGATTAAATTATAAAACTTTAATTCAAATGCAGTTTTCTAGGAATCTGCCAACTGCACGTAGTGGCTTAGAGCCGAGCAGCTCTGCGAGGGCCAAACGCAGCCAGGCCTGGAGGTGGCCCCTCAGCTTGCTGCAAGGACGCACTCCCCAGGCCTCCCCTGGGCTCTCGCTGTCCTGTCTCCTGGCTGTGCCTTCAGCCATCACGGAGAATAGGTAGCGGGCTGGTGGGGGGGTTGGGGTGGGATGGGATTGGATAGTGGAGATGGGGTGCTCATTGTTCTTTCAGGCCATGTTCTGGCATCTTTCCCCCAAAAGAAACCTCTTTCTCCCAGGTCCTTGGCAAGAAAAGGCATGAGACATCTGAGAGGGAGGCCAGACATCTCTTTTCATTCCAGAGGGCAAACAGGGCTTTTCTGGGAAATCCTCCAATTTTCTCTCTGATACTGCCCCCCCAACCACCCTGCCACCAATGTCCAGAATGTCAAAACTCTAAATAACCTAGCACCTCTCTGTGTTTGCATTGGTTACCTGTCACTGCAATAAAGCTGTGTCACAAACTACTCCAAGAATCTCAGTGACTGAAACCCATGAGTATTTGCTTTTCTCATCCACAGTCTTCAGGCCACAGGTCAGGCTCACTCTGCCTCACATGTCGCATTCCAAAATCAGAATCTACCCAGGGGAGCTCTTCTCATGGTGGCTGGAAGAATGCAAGAAGCCCCTCAAAACCACGCACCCAGGCTGGGTGAGGTGGCTCATGCCTATAATCCTAGCACTTTGGGAGACTGAGGCAGGTGGATCACCTGAGGTCGTGAGTTCAAGACCAGCCTATACCACATGTCGAAGCCCCATCTCTACTAAACATACAAAAATTAGCTGGGTGTGGTGGTAGGCACCTGTAATCCCAGCTACTCAGAAGACCGAGGCACGAGGATCACTGAACCTGGGAGGTGGAGGTTGCAGTCAGCTGAGATCATGCCACTGCACTCCAGCCCGGGCGGCGAGCGAGACTCCATCTCAAACAACAACAACAAAATGAAACAAAATAAAACAACAACAAAATAAATAAATAAATAAATAAAACCCACACCCAGACTGAGAGTCTCTGCTCACGTTATGTCTGCTAACATTCGTTGGTCAAAGTGAGTTATGGGGCCAAGCCCGATATCAATGGGGTGAGGACGTGTCCTCAGCCATTTGAATGGAAGTCACTGCAAAGTCACATGGCGTTACATTAAATAAACAGCAAAATAATAACAACAACGACCAAAGTGACCTGGCAAAGGGTGCAGCTCTGTGAGTCCATTACAGGGAGGCAGTGCTTATAAACAGGATGGAGTGAGTGTCGGCTGGTCACTGCCTTCAAGTCCATTTGCCTCTGGGGGGATTCACCTTCCCACCTTTGGAGCAGACGCATCTCCACTGACCCCATTCCAAGCTATAGGGTGGCCTCAGTGGGCTCAAGACAGTCTGACACCCTGTTTTTCTATAGTCACCGTCATTGACTCAAAGAGAGGCCTCCGATCTAAGTCAACGAGGGACACTGAATCCCAAAAATAAGGTCCAGAAAGCCCCTCCCTTCCTCACCAGAAATAAAGGAACACAGAGTCCCAGGAGCTTTTGGCAACCAACCTGTGACTCTGATGGGAACCAGCCTCTGGAGGGAACTGTGGAAAACAGTGCAGAGATTCAGAGAAAACTCAGATCCTGAGGTGATGGGATTTAGCTGGATCAAGTTGCACCTGAAACCTGCATACTACTTGACTTTTCACTTATAGGAGCAAATACATTCCCTATTTGGTTTAGGCCAGTTTGAGTTTCATCCTCCATCATTTGCAACACAAAGATTCCTGAGTGATAGCGATGACATCAGAGAGAAGATGAAAGAGGGAAGGGAGGCTTCCCAGTTTTCACCTCCTTACATAGCTCGGCCCAAGAGCACTGAGAGACTTCGTGAGCTCCACCAAGAGGGTTCAAAGCCAGCCAGACTCCCGCACTTTGCAGCACCCACCAGGGGCTTTCAGAGCCAAACAAACACCCACTTAATGGAGACCTGTTCACCTCTGGGTGCAGCCTTGAGTCTCTGGCTGGCCCCAAGGGCCAGGGGGTCTAGAACTCCTGCCTCATGAATCAAAGACCCATTTGCACGGGTGTCAGGGGAGAATGTAGATCATTTTTCAATGCGTGTGGCTATCTTTGGGCAACCCTGAATGTCAGAGGTGGGGCTGGGATGGCAGGGCTTGATCCATCGCTATTTGTCTCAGAAGGGGCTGCCTACATCTGCCCACTCTCCACCCAATGTGGGGGATCTGGAAAAGGGGCTATGGAATGTGTTCCCTCCAACATATACGCTATAAGCAGGAATGAGCTTGACTCTCTCTGGACCCCAAAGCCTCACTCCCATCCCTTAGACACTGAGATAAGAGACAACTTTCTTTGTTGTGATTGTTGTTTTTAAATCTTGTCTTGTGAAAGAGAAAAAGAAAACAGGCAAATCCATGAAGTCATTTATTCCTAATGCTCCAAACATCACGGGCTGCTGGGGTAGTTAAGCAGTAAATCTGGGCTTGCAGAAAAATCAAGAAAATTAGTGCTTGTGAAAAAGGGAAAGATTGACAGCCGTGGATAGGGACCGCACAGCCTGCCAGCTCCTCCTCTCCCTCCGTGAAGCCCACTCTCTGCTCCCTCCAAAGCTGCTCCGCACTCCTTCCTCCTCCCTTCCCACCGCCCACCCCCACCCCAGCGCGGGCTCCACTACCCGCTCCCCTGCAAATCCTCGCAACGCAGCCTGGACGGACAGTGCCCCCATCAGGCCACACTCGGCCCTGGGCTGTGGGTGCTTGTGTGACAAAGACAAACACCCGTGGGGGGATTAGGAGGACACAGGCAAACCTCCACTGGTGACCCCAATTTCAGATTCGAACCCAGGTCTCCAGAAGTGAGTGTGAAGAAAAGGCCTAAATTAAAATGCTAATTACTGTCTCCACAATTCCTAACCAGACAGTCGCTGTGTCTGTTATTAACAGCCTCCGCCACAGCCCCAGTTCGCCCAGAGACGCGGATGATTTAAAGGTTCAGGTGCAAGAGAAAATAGCATGAAGCCATGTCTGTGTAGTGGAGCGCAGCTGGCGCCGATGCCACGCCCACTCTGCCCAGGGGTGACGAGCGCTACTCGGGCCCCTTCTTGGGTAAAAACTTGGGAAGTGGGTAGATCAGCTGGACCAACAGGATAAAGTCAACGCTGGTGTTTAAAACACCTGCAGAGACCGGTCATGGCGGCTCACGCCTGCTTGGTAATCCCAGCACTTTGAGAGGCTGAGGCAGGAGTTCCAGACTAGCCCGTATCTTAAATAAGAAAAGGCCGGGTACAGTAAATCTGGGCCTGTAATCTCAGCACCTTGGGAGGCCAAGATGGGTGGATCATGAGGTCAAGAAATGGAGACCATCCTGGCCAACATGGTGAAACCCCATCTTTACAAAAAATACAAAAATTAGCTGGGTGTGATGGCCCATACTTGCAGTCCCAGCTACTTGGGTGGCTGAGGCAGGAGAATCTCTTGAACCTAGGAGGCGGAGGTTGCAGTGAGCCGAGATTGCACCACTGCACTCCAGCCTGGCGACAGAGTTAGACTCCATCTCAAAAAAAAAAAAAATAGCTGAGTATGTTGGCCTGTGCCTGCAATCCTAGAGGCTGAGGCACTAGAATCGCTTGAACCTGGGAGGCAGAGGTTGCAGTGAGCTGAGATTGCACCACTGCACTCCAGCCTGGGCAACAGAGTGATACTCTGTCTCAAATAAACAAATAAATAAATACCCGCAGAGCCCTCTTTGGCTCCCAGAGGACCTCCCTGCTTTCTTAGTTAAACCCCAGACTTTGGAGAGCATAGGAGTTTGAGCTCTGATCCCCAGGCAGGAAGAGGCCCAGATAAGATTCCATCCTGCGCATGAAGCCTCCCCTACCACTGGTGGCTCCTGGGACCCGGGACTGCGCAGGTGCATGGTGAAGGAGGGAAAGGTTTGCCTGTGGGAAAAGGTGGCCTGTGAGCTGCCTGTTCCCACTGTGCCCTGCTCCACTGTCACACTGGCCTCCAGAACTCAGACAGAACAGGTCTCCAGGGAGGCCTTGGGCCTTGGCAATGCCCATGCAGGGTATCCAGGCCAAGTGCTGAGGCAGCTGGGGGACAGCAGGGAAGGAATAAAGGAGGAATGCGTGACACCCAGTAAAATGGCAGAGCCAGAAAAGACCCAAGTGTTTACCCTCCTGTGTTCACTGTGGGCATACAGGGTGGCCACACTGCCCAATAACAACAGAGGCGGCTTCACATCTCCTCCATGAACTCACTGTCCAATGAGGACAGAGGAGGCGTCACATCTCCATAAACTCACTGTCCAATGAGGACAGAGGCGGCATCACATCTCCATAAACTCACTGTCCAGTTGTGCAGAGGCTGCAAGGCTGGGTCGCCTCACGTTGTCCCTTAAAGCTGCTGCCACAGTAGCTGCATCCCATCCTGAGATTGCCTCATCCTACATCTGTGGGTTTTGGACAGGGTCTGCTTGGTGTCCCCAAAATACGGCTCCAGACGCAGAGGGTTCCCTGTGGTGTCTTACGGAACCAGCGAATAAGTAAGTTAGTTGCTCTATCTGACCAGCCTCACACAGGTCTGCGCTGGCTTCCAGCTCCTAGGAACCAACTGCTCAAAATTCAAGATTCGTGACTTTGGTTGTTCAGCAGTTGGTAGTTTGAGATCAGTTGGGGTGAGAGTATTTACACCACAGCCATCAGCAAAGGCTCCCGGTCAGGGGTCTTTTCTACCCAGCCCCACCGCTAGCAAAACTCCAAAAGCCAATCTTCTTAATCTGAATTAATCTCCTTCATCTGCAAAATCTTCCAAATTCGGGAAAACTTGAAATGGCTCCTGCAATTGGTCCCGCTCTGTTTCCTCTGATGCATGAGGTTCCTATCTTTTCAGCCACCTCCAGCAAGTCCCAGGGCCCCTTGAAGCTGATGCCAGAAGAGTTAATTCCCATCACCTCCCCACTCCCTTCCTCTCAACGCACCACCTGTTCTGCTCAGGCTCTGGCCCCAGGTGGGGTATAAACACCCCCAGTGATGAATGGCCTTGCAAGCAGCAGTGGCAGTGACGCCGGAGCCCTCCGCTCCCTCCACCACCTGTTCCATCCCAGCTGGAGGGAGGGGTGCTGGAGGAGGGGGCTTCCATCTGAGTCAGAATCATCCATCCTAAGTAATTAGCTGCCAAAGAGAACGCAAACCTGCAGCCTAGGAGCAGAGGTCTCCCCTCAGCCAGTTTCTCCAAAATCCTCCTGCCCCAGCCTTGCCTCCGGAGGCTGCTGAGGAGGCCAGAAAACCATCTGCCAGGGCTCAGGTCTCTTTGTAGATCAAAAGCGAAGCCACTCCTTTCAAGACTGCCTCTGTCAGGCCCTGCCTTGTCCCATCCACAGCTCCCTCCCAAGGCTGCTGCCCTGGGCCTCTCCTTCATCCTCTCCTGAGCTAGGGAATGGAACATGTGTTTGGCAGACACTCTTGATTGCTTGCCTTCTAACCTAATGTTGTTCAGGTTGACTCTTGGTGGTCCCATCTCCCATGTCCCTGATTGTTTAGGGGTAGTGGGAATGAAGTCCAGGCACACATGAGGGAGGTCAGAGGTTTCTTTGCTTCTTTGAGAGAATCACAGGGAAAGGTGCTTCTATGTCTGGGGATGATGGCATCTGTTTGCAATTCCTGGAGCTGCAGCAGCCGCATTGTGACCATGAGGGGTGCCAGGCTGAGGGCAGAGCAGAAGCAGAAGAAGACCAAGGTCCCTGGACCTCTGGTTTCCTGTGCCTGGAGGTACCCCTTTTCTAGGCCTCCCACAATGTTAGATAATAAAGGCCTTTACCCACTTTGAGTTGTATTGATTACCTGCAGCCTGAAGCATCTCGGCCCAGGGAAAGCAAAGGCTGGGCATCGTCATCTGCTGAGTCAGGCCCTGATCTTGGACCCCCGTGTGGGTAACCGGGTTTGGGTTGAGCCTGATGCCCAGGCCCCATCTTCTGCCCATTTTAGTGCTTTCCACTATAGCAGGGCACCTACATTGCCTGAGACCTTTCTCTGGCATCTGGATGCCCCTCTGCCCATGTTGTCACAGTCCAGAATGCTGGAAAATAAAGCCCCCCCGAGAGCAGCCTTTGGCCAGTAACTGATAAGAGCAGGTGTCTAGATGCGCATAACCCTCTCGCTTCGTGTGGGGTACCCTGAGGCATGCTGTCCACACTGGACCTAGCCCTGCAGGATGGAGCTCTGGATGCCCACAGTGGGAACTCGCTGAGAGCGCTCCCTCTCCTGGCTTCCCCTTTCCCGTTCCCATTCCCCTACCACCTCCCGAACTAACTACTTGCGCTGGAAACCTGGTCTCAGGGTTTGCTTCCAGGGGGATGCAAATGAAGGTTGCCTCCTTCCAATTCGTGACTAAGCACCTGCCGTGTTCCAGGCGGCTGAGAAAAGGACACAGGTGTGCAGGTTCTGCCCTGGGCCGGCCCATGCACCTGCTGTGTTCCAGGAGGCCGAGAAAAGGACACAGGTGTGCAGGTTCTGCCCTGGGCCGGCCCATGCACCTGCTGTGTTCCAGGAGGCCGAGAAAAGGACACAGGTGTGCAGGCTCTGCCTTGGGCCGGCCCATGCACCTGCTGTGTTCCAGGAGGCCGAGAAAAGGACACAGGTGTGCAGGCTCTGCCTTGGGCCGGCCCATGCACCTGCTGTGTTCCAGGAGGCCGAGAAAAGGACACAGGTGTGCAGGTTCTGCTCTGGGCCGGCCCATGCACCTGCTGTGTTCCAGGAGGCCGAGAAAAGGACACAGGTGTGCAGGCTCTGCCCTGGGCCGGCCCATGTGGGAGGACGGGCAGTGGACAAGGAATCAAATCATATCCTCTTAGATGGTCTTAAAGACAATCATGACAATGCAACTGGATGACAGCAGTGGTGGGGAAGTTTGTTTTAGAGGAAGAGAGGGCAGATGGGGAAGAGCAGACCTCTCCAAGGGAGGGTCAGCCATGCAAAGAGCCGCAGGAAGAAGATTCCAGGCAGAGGGAACTCAAGTGCAAAGGCTGAGTGGTGGGAGTGAGTGTGGTCAGTTTTAGGGACAGATAGAAGGCATCGTGGTAGGAAGGAGGTGGGCCAGGAGAAAGGGGAAGAGATGAAGTGGAAAGGAACGCTGAAGCTGGAGCTGGTGCCCCTGCAGGGCATGAGAAAGAGTCTGTGGGTTCAGAGCCACTGGGAATCTTGGGCAGGGTTGAGAGGGGAGGGGGAGGTTTGCCCAGCACCACGGAGCAGCGCTCAGCCTACTGCGTGGAGACTGGGTGGAATGAAGGCAGGAGTGGATTACAGAGGCAGCTGGGGCTCCCCAGCCATCTAAATGGGTGACATTGGTGATTAGAGCAACTCCGTGTTTTCTGCAGTGATCCTTCTATTTGAAAACCTGCCCTCTCTCTGCCTATGACCAGCCCCTGGCCTGTGGGTGCCATTCCCCAGCCCCTCCAGGCTGGAGGTGACCTCCAAACCGCAGGCCACTGCCTGAGTCCTTGTTCCCTCTGGAGTCCCCCCAGTGCCAACTGTCCCTGCCCACCACCTGCCCAGGGAACATCCTTGCTCCCCATGGTTGGGCATCACTAGGGGCCTCCCAGATCTCGCCTGGTCCACCAGCGAGCGAGCGTCATTCCAGATCGAAGCACTAGCGCCACCCCGACCCTGGCCTTCCTCAATCCCGGCCCCCATGACGGCCCCTCCCAGGGCCAGGGCAATGATCATTTAGTAGCACGATGGGCTCGCAGCCACTTTCCCTGAGTTTCTCAGAACACATTAACTACATGATTTTTCACTCAATATCCATCAAGAAACCCTTGAGAGAGCTGAAGGACGTGGCTTAGCCCTAGTTTACAGATGGGTTGTGCAAACAGAAAGGTCTGCACATTTTTCAGGAGCACCGAGGAACAGAGCCCCCGTTTGCTGGATTCTAAACTGGCATCAATCACAAATGGGCACAGTTAGGAAGGAGTTGTAAGCCTTGTATGGAAATCAGGTTTGGGGCCTTGCTGCCTGGCTCTGCTGGGGAACAGGCACCACAGACCGGCAGATCCTTGCCTGGGGACTGGGGGAGAGCCCCAGGTTGCCTGCCACGCTGGCTCCATCCTGCTTCAGTACTGAGTTTTATTGTATAACTTTGATGCTCAGAGTGTGGTGGCACACGCCTGTAATCCCAGAACTTAGGGAGGCCGAGGCGGGAAGATCACTTAAGCCCAGGAGTTCAAGACCAGCCTAGGCAATATGGAGAGTTCCCTATCTCTACAAAATATACGAAAATTAGCGGGCATGATGGCATACAACTGTGGTCCCACCTACTTGGGAGGCTAAGGCGGGAGGATTGCTTGAGCCCAGGGGCTTGAGGCGGCGGTGAGCTAAGATCGTGCCACTGCACTTCAGCCTGGGCAACAGAGGAAGGCCTTGTCTAAAAACACAAAAGAACAACTCAAGGACCACTGAGAACTGTGTTCTGGGTCCAGGGCAGGAGCGAGAAGAGGGCCAGCAGAGGAAGGCAAGAATGGGAACAGAGGACACGTGAGACTAAGCTTTCCATCTCTCTGCCTCAGCCTCCTCATCCATAAAATGGGGGACTATAATTCCCTTCTCCCAGGGCAGCAGGTGTGATCACGGCTGTGAGCACACTTAGGGGTCTGGGCATAGACTGCTAGTTATCCCCCCACCACTTCCAGTGTCTATTCACCCCTCCCTCTGCTCTCCCCTCCCTTCTGGCTCACGGCTGCCAGAATCGACACTCTCTCCAGCCTCCCTGCCACATGACTAAATCCAGCCTGTAACACTGTAAGCACAAGTGTAGCGTGCAGCTCTGGGAAGCGTCCTCCGAGGGAGAACATGTCCTCTTCAGTCCCTTTCTCCTCGGCAGCTGGAACTAAGCAGCCACCTTGGCTGGTGAAGTGGAGGTCTCCAGAGAGGAGGTCGCCGTGAGAAGGCTCTTCTAGTCCCAGCTCCTGCCCACGGGCTCTTGACTGTTGGAGAGAGAAATAACTGCTATCTTGTGTACAGTGCTGCTTTTTTCTTTCAAGTGGCTTCTATCACTTGTAGCTGAATCTAATCCTGGTCGCTATAGACTAGAACCTAGATCTGTCTGTCCCCAGGGCTCAGGCCCACCCACCAGCCCACTGCTCTGCTGCTCTGTGGGTTCTAATGAAAGACCACAGCGGTTGGAGGTGGCTACCACTCTGGATGTGCCAATGAACCGCCCGATAAGGTAGGTGGCTGTGGCTCGGCTGAGCCCCCCATACAGCTCAGCTGGTGGTGGCCCCCACCGGGCTTCTGGAACAGGCTGGAGCTTTGGTTTTTGAGGATAGGAAAAGAGCTTGAAGAATGGGAAGGCTGAGGACAAGGGCACTGGGTGGAAATTACTTGCTGGCTAGCTTCAATCCAGCTTCTGTCAAAGGAGAAAGGAAATTCTCAACTGATCCTCACACAGTTAGAAGCACGTGGTGATAAGGCGGTCTCAGGTGTCCCATCCTCGTCCTCGGAGTGGCTCATGACTCAGTCCTTGTACCCATTGCACGGAAAGGAACCAATGGCTCCCCTGCTGCCACCTGGGAGCACGAGCCCACTGGCGACCACTGAGTGGACATCATCTGTGTCTCCAGCCCCACATCTATTCGCCCTTCTCAGTGCTAACAGCACCCAGTTTCTCTGTGGGAATCCCCACTGTCCCCACTTTCAATCCATGAGCTTCAGACGCAGCAGACTTCACCCCAGGGTCCAAGGCTGCCATGTGGCTCAGGCCCGGCCGGAGAACTTAAATTCCCCCAACTGCCATGATTGGCCAGGGATGGACATGTGACCCAGTGAGACCCAGTGAGAGGAGGAGACGTTCTTTGTTCCTGGATTTGAACCTGGGAGGGTATAACCCTTTTGCTCTGGATGAAGCTAACGTGGAAACGAGCGAGCCAAGAGACAGACAGGAGGCCTCGTGGTTCCAGATGGCTCCAAGCTGAAGCTCATCAGCCCTGGACATGTATATATCCACAGATTTCTTCCCCCATCAGCACCCAGAGCAATTCGCCTACGTACATTCTAGTCTGTCTAACTGGAACGGCATTCCTTCTCCAGCTGGCAAAATCCCCTCCAGCATCTTCAGGCAAATGTAAACTGCCCCCCGCAAAAGGAGCTGGCTCTCTCCCCTGCCCCAGTTGAGCACAGATCACATAAATGTGAACTATTTTCATGTGGGCTCCACCTCCCCATAGGCATCTCTTCAGGCCACAGGACCTGTGTCTCCTGTAACTCTGTATCCAGCACCCAGCATCCAGTAGGCACTCACTAAATACTGGTTGAAGAAAGAAATGAATGACTGCAGAGAAGCAAGCTAATCGTTCATCAAGTTTATGGATGACATGAAATTGGGAGCAGTTTCTAGCCAGAGGTTAGAATTGTAAAGCAGATTGGCTTTCGCAAATGAGACTACGGCAAGACGGAATCAGAATTGGATGATGTTCGTTAAGTAACTAGTTTGAGGAAGTCGTTGCCGGGCGTGTGTGGGAGCTGGGGCTATAACGGCTTTGTGCATGTCCCAAGACGGGCTGCGGGTGGCAGGCTGGACATGGAGCGAAGAGGGTTGGCTGTCAAGAGCTGGGGTTAAAATGGGGTTGGGGTCACTGCATGGGCTTGTGACAAGCAATACCCCAACAAGTCCTTCTGTCGCCAGAAGCCACCCCTAGCTCTGTATTTTGGAAGACATCAAAGATGCAGAGGAAGCAAGAGAAAAGCTTTTAAAATACAGACAAATTGGATTTCTGAAGTCGGGTTAGAGAAACCGGGGTTGCCGCATCTGGAAGGAAAAAGAGGAAAAACTACTTCTCCGAGTGGGCTTTACTGAGGGGTGCTACTCCCCAGAGTGGGGAAGGCATCCCTGCTCTCACCTGGAGGGGCCCTGTGCTCCAGAAGAAGGGTGACAGGCAGGGAGGTGGTGGCAGCCCGCCCTGCCCCCATCGCACCTCCAGAGCTGCCGCCACCCCTGCTGTTTGTGCTTTTATCGTTTGCAATGAAAGACGATGATGTGTGTGTGCGGTATTGATTGTGCCTCTTAGATTTTTATGTCATTGTGGAAAGCAGCAATTATGCTCGCTTGCTCTGGAGGGAGCAAACAGCCCCAGGGGAGGATGAGGCAGGGCCAAGAAGATGGAAAAGGCAGCCCGAGGGGTCCGCTGCTCAGGAGATGGGGGTGTGAGGCAAGCGGGACAAGAGAGGGACTGGCTGAGCCTGAGAAGGGCCGGCTGGAGGCGCCCTACCCAGCCTGCACACGTTTATTAAGCACCTGGGGCGTGCCTAACACTCCAATCTTTGTCCCATTACCCTTCTGAAAGCCCCCTGTGGCTTCCCTTTTGCATTTAGAATAATGCAAAACATGTCACCGTGCTTACCAAGACATGTCACCGTGCTTACCAGGACATGTCACCGTGCTTACCAAGGCATGTCACCTTGCTTACCAGGACATGTCACCGTGCTTACCAAGGCATGTCACCGTGCTTACCAAGGCATGTCACCGTGCTTACCAGGACATGTCACCGTGCTTACCAAGGCATGTCACCGTGCTTACCAGGACATGTCACCGTGCTTACCAAGACATGTCACCGTGCTTACCAAGGCATGTCACCGTGCTTACCAAGACATGTCACCGTGCTTACCAAGGCATGTCACCTGGCCCAGCCCACCCCGCTGGTCTCACCTCCACCCTCACTCATTGCCCCCCGGCCCCTGGTCTTCCTCCTGGCCTGCCCATTTGCCGTGCTGGGCTCTGCCTTAGGGCCTTGGTACATGCTACTCCCTCTTCCTGGAATGCTGTTGCCCACTATCCCTGTCCTCCTCACAGTCAGGCCTCAGCTCCAGCCTCGCCTCCTCACAGCCCCATTGCAGAGACCCCCATGTCATGTCCACACCAGTCTCTATCACATCACCTTCCTTGTTCTCCTCCTAGGACTTTTAGGAAGTCTCGTCCGCTCTCACATGGCTTCCTGTTTGTGGCCTCATTGTCTGTCTCTCTTACCCACCGAGATGTAAGTGAAAAAGATGAGGGCCAGGCGCAATGGCTCAATGCCAGTGGTCCCAGCACTTTGGGAGGCCAAGGCAGGCAGACTTGAGATCAGGAGTTTGAGACCAGCCTGGCCAACATGGTGAAACCCCCGTCTTTACTAAATATACAAAAAAAAAAAAAAAGAAGAAGAAGAAAATTAGCCAGGCGTGATGCTGCACACCTGTAATTGGGAGGCTGAGGTGAGAGGTTTGCTTGAACCTGGGAGGCAGAGATTGCAGTGAGCTGAGATTGCCCCATTGCACTCTAGCCTGGGTGACAGAGTGAGACTCTGTCTCAAAAAAAAAAAAGGAATGATGGGAATCTATCTCTCGTTCACTGCTCCAGCACCAGCACCCAGAGGGCTTCCTAGTACAGCATGAGTGGAATGAATATTGAGAAACATGATTAGCTCCAGTTAACAGTAAAGGAAACTGAGGCCCAGAGAGTATATTAGGACTGTGTGGGTAATAGAATGCCCAACTAATACCCAGAGGTGGGTGATTGCTGGCACTGGCCCAGTTGATCCCAGGCCAGGGAACTTCCCATCTTCCTGCCCAGCCTTAGGGCATTACTCTGAGCTTGCCCCTCACGGTCACAAGGTCGCTGCTGCTGCTTCTGACATCATGTTGCATTCTAAGCTGGAAGCAGAGGAGAAGGCCAAATTCGGATTCAGCCGAGTCTGCCCCTCTTTTTACTGGGCCCCTTCCATTCCCAGAACACCCTTCGCCAAGACTCTTCCTCTAGCTCTTTGGCCAGATCAGTGTCACGTGTTGCAAGGGAGATTGGGAGACTGAGCTAGCTCTCCAGGCTCCGCCATAGAGGAAAGCAAAGGAGAAGACGGTGGGACAGGAGACTGGGCCAGCCTCAGTGACAGCCACAGCGGGGTGAGGTGACTTGCCCATGGCCACAACTACTGGCTGACTCCAGGGTCCATGCCCTATTTGTCATACCCTGGTGCTTCCCTCCTGGCACCTGGGTCAGAGCAAGAAGGCACTAGAGCAGGTATCACAGGTGCCCTCAGATCTGTTGCCTGGCCACGTGCAGTTGTGTCTAAGCTGCCTGTCTTGATCATCCCCCTCCTTCCCACAACACACCCCAGTGCTCCAGCCACAACAATCCGCCCAGGGCTCCCTGACCCACCCAGTCCTAAGCCCTCCTCCAGTTCAATGCACCTGTTGCTCCTGGCCAGAGCCCCTGCTTACCCTGCAGCACTCTGCTCATCCTTCCAGGACCAGCTCAAATGTTGCCTCCAAGTCTTTCTCTTTCTCCCTCTGTCATTTGGCACACACAGCGTGCCTGGGTCAGCTCAGGTGCTCCAAGGCGCCCTTATGCAGCTGACACAGCAGAGGAAGAGACAGACCATAGGCAAATAAACAACGAAATCAGACCATTTTGTAGGGGCAGCATTATTGTGATAAAAACGAAACAGGTGATCTGTTAGACATTGGGAGGTTGTGCCAGGCAGAACAACAGCCCCCAAAGATGTCCTCAGCCTAATCCCTGGAACCTGTGGTGACGTCAGGTCACACTCCAAGGAGTTAAAGTTGAAGATGGACTTAAGGTTGTGAATCATAATGAATGTGGCTGGTCTGCATACCCAGTTCCTGGGACGTAGCTTCTGCGTCCGATACTTTTGCCAATGAGGTGGCTCAGGATCAGGGCTGGACATGCCAGAAAGACCAGCCCTGTGATGAGAGGGTTGGAGCTGTGAGCCACAGAAGATATTAGCCTGACCTCCATGGAGGAGATGGGGATGGAGATGGGGTTTAGCTTCATGGCCAATGATACAGCCCATTCAAGCAATTGTGCCCATGTAATGAAATCCCAGTGAAAACTCAACAGCAAAGCTAAGGTGTGCATCCCTGGCTAGCAATACTCTGTATTGTCACAAGGTGATGTCCAGGAGGGGGATGTGTCCTGACTCCACAGGGAGATGATGATGGACACTTCATGTTTGGGACCCTCTCAGACCTTGCCCTATGGGTCTGTCCCTTGGGCAGGTTCTGATTGTATCTGTTTATCATTGCCAATATAATCCTTTCCTGAGTTCTGAGTCATTATAACAAATTATCAAACCTGAGGGTGCAGTGAGAGCCCCTTAAAGTGTAGGCAGCTGGTAAGAAGTGGGGGTGACCTGGGGCCCCTTGCTCCTGTGGTCGGAATGTGCAGTCTTGTGGAGGAATGTGCACTTAGCCTGCGGAGTCTGGCCTAATTCCAGGCAGTTCGCATCAGAAGTCATTGCAGGTTGCTCATCAGCTGACCTTGAGTTGGGGACATTGTCCTGAATTATCTGATAGGTCCAGTAGAATCATAAGAGACCTTAGAGATGGAAGAGAGAGGCAGAGGGGAGAGAATCACAGAGTGAGCCGTGCAGAAGGGACTCGGCCCAACGTGGCTGTCCCCGAAGGTGGAAAAGGGGGCCACGAGGATGGGGAGGACAGGCGGCCTCGGGCAGCTGGAAGAAGCAAGGAAACAGCTTCCCCCCGAGAGCCTCCAGGAGGAACACAGTCCTGTCCACACCTTGATGTTAGCCCAGTTTGGACTTGTGTTCTCTAGGACTGTAAGATAGAAACGTGTACTGTTTGAAGCATCTAAGCTTGGGGTGATTTATTACAGCGGCAATGGGAAAGTAATACCAGGATGCTACTTTATGTGGAGAGGGTCAGGGAAGGCCTCTCTGAGAAGGTGGCAATTAAGGTGAAACCTGACCCTTCTCCTAACCCCTTACGTCACATTGTTACGGGCTTTGTTTGCAAGATGCCCACAAATGTGGATCTTACTAGATTTGGCTTTATACACTCACAACTTACCGGAGACCAGCAGGGACTAAGTTCCCAGTAAAGTTTTTCCTCACAGTAATATTTATTTATTTATTTATTTAATTTATTGAGACAGGTTCCCACTTAGTCACCCAGGCTGGAGTTCAGTGGTACCATCATAGCCCACTGCAGCCTTGAACTCCTGGGCTGCAGCAATCCTCCTGCTTTGGCCTCCCAAATAACTGGGACTACAGGTGTGCACCACCATACCCTGCTAATTCCTTTTGTGTGTGTGGAGACAGGGTCTCCTTATGTTGCCCAGGCTGGTCTCAAACTCCTGGACTCAAGTGATCCTCCTGCCTCATCCTCCCAAAGCGCTGGGATTACAGGCATGAGCTCCCACGTCTGGCTGTGGACCAGTTTTCATAGGAACATAAGTTTTCATTTCTCTGGAGTAAATCCCCAGGAGTGGAATTGCTGGGTCACATGGTAAGCATACAGTTAACTTTATGAAAAATCGATATACTGATTTCCAGACTGGTGGTGCCATTCTGAGTTCTCAGCAACAATGTGTGAGCATTCCACTTGGTACTGTCAGAACTTTCATTTAATTCATTCTAGTGGGTGTGTAGTGGTAACATTGCCCTAATGGCTAATGATGTTGAACACCTTTTCGTATGCTTATTGGACATCTTTATATCCTCTTCGGTAAAGTATCTGTTCAGATCTTTTGTCCAGTTTTTAATTGGGTTTTTTGTTTTCTTACTGATGTGGTGGCTCCAGAGAGCCTGCCACTGCCATCACGCTGGCTGCAGCAGGGAGGAGCAGGCAGGGCTCCCAGAGGGTGGGGACAAACAGGAGTCCCACCCTTTCCAAGCTGGGATATGAGCTCCCCAGGTGATGCTGCAGCCCCCCAAGTCCTGGCTGCAGATCTGAGCCTCCCTGTGCTCTTGCGGGGCCAGGAACAGACAGCTGCAACCACCTGTCCTATCCTCCGGGATGCAGCTGCAACTGCCCAAACTGAGCTGCAGACTCAGGCATCCCTGCACCATGGGGCTTAGGAAGCCCCCCTCCCCCTTGCAGGCTTGGAAGTGCCTGTTCCCCTTGCCTGGCTTCTCCTTGCCATCAGGGCTGAGCCCAGTGCCATGAACTGCAGCAGGAGGCAGACAAACTCCTGCACAGAAGGGGTGATGGGCATTGGTGAGGCCCCATCTTCAGGCCAGGGAGAGCCTGATGCTGGGAGCCAGGCTGCCAGTCCCACTGACACCATTGCCTTTTGCCGGCCTGCTCATGGTCACCTATGGACCAATCAGCACACACTTCCTCTCCTCTGAGGCCCATAAAAGCCCTGGGCTCAGCCAGAGCTGAGCAGATGATGGGATGACCAGCAGCAGAGAAGAGCTTCCCACTCCAAGGTCTCCTGTCTGCTAGAAACTGAACACTCATCGGGACACTTTGGCTGCAGAAAGGAGCTACCCCCGTAGGTCTCCTATGAACTGTTCTATTGCTTAATAAAGCATTTCTTGCAAACAAGTGGAGGGTATGCTCACCCTCTACTTGTTTGCATACCTCATTCTTTCTGGCTGCAGGACAAGAACTCAGGACTGCCGAATGGTGGACCTAAAAGAGGTATAACACTAACAGGGCTGAAACATGCCCCTTGCTCACCACGTTGCAGGCAAAGAGAAGGGCTACAGCCCCTCAGGGATCCCAGACCTGGGAGCCCTCCCTAAGCTAGGGCTGTGACTCCCTCTCTGGGGTCCTGCAGTGCCTGGAATCTCCAAGCTTCTAGGCACCACTGCATTTCCCAGTACCAGCCAGGGAAGCTACCTATAATGCACCCAGTCCAGTCGCAGCCTCACAGAGAGCCCGCACCTCTGCTGCCCACCCCGCTGCAGCAGCTGGCGTTTCTGACTGCATAGTGGCCAGACCCACACTCATTCACACACCCCTTGCCACTCCACGCCTTACTCACTGTTGGCGGACGTGAGATCCAGGCCGGTAGCGTGAGCCAAGTGCAGCTTGCCAGGCTGAGTGCGCAGAACAAGCCCAGAGGGCCTGAGCAAAATGGGCAAAGGCGCCACGGCCAGAGGTTTCAGGCCAGAGAAGTGATACCCCAAAATCCTGTGACAGTACTGTGAAGTTCTGAGTGTTCTTTATATGCTCTGATTACAAATCTTTGGTTGGATATGTGGTTTGTAAATATTTTCTCCAAGTCTATAGCTTGCCTTTTTATTCTCTTAACTGTCTCTTTCTCAAAGCAAAAGTTTTAATTTTGATGAAACTCGATTTATCCTTTTATAGATTGTATTTTTAATATCGTGTTTACAAACTCTTTTTCTAGTTGTGGGTCATAAAGATGCCTTCCTATGTTTCCGTTTAAAAGTTTTATCTACAATCTATTTAAAGTCAATTTTTGAGGCCTGGCATGGTGGTTTACACCTGTAATCCTAGCAGTTGGGGAGGCCAAGGCAGGAGGATCACTTGAGCCAGGGCATTTGAGACCAGCCAGCATGGACAACATACTGAGACGCATTCTCTAAAAAAAAAAAAAAAAAAAAAAAAAAAAAAAAAAAAAAAAAATTAGCCAGGCATGGTGGTGTGCACCTGTGGTCCGAGCTACTCAGGAGGCTGAGGTAGGAGGATCACCTGAGCCCAGGAGGTCGAGGCTGCAGTGAGCTGTGATTGCACCACGGCACTCAAGCCTAGGTGACAGGACGAGACCCTGCCTTGAACAAAGAAAAAACAGAGTTAATTTTTTGTGTAAAATACAAGGCTTGAGTCAAGGTTATTTATTTTCCTATCAATGTATTCCATTTTAATTTATCTATTTAACTTTTTACTATATCTCTTTGAATAGCTTTTTTGGAGGTTGTTCTAAAAATTACAATAGACATACTTAACTTTTCTCAGTCTACTCCATGTGAAGTGTAAAGAACTTACCACTGCGTAGGTCCCTTTATCCTGTCCCTTTTATGTTATATTTGTCGTCTGTATTGCATCTGCATCCACTAAACACCCTACCATAGGATGGTTTTTTTTAAATCATCAGACATATTTTAAAGAGCTCAACAGGAGGAAAAAAGAGCCTATTACAGTTTTCCAAATATTTACCATTTCAGCGGCTCTTCATTTATTCTGCTATTATCTCTGTCTAAGGAACTTCTTGTAGCAATCTTTTAGTTCAAGTCTCCCAGCAACAAATCCTCCCAGCGTTTCTTCATCTGAAAATCTTTGTTTTACCTTCATCCAGAAGGTGTTTCTTCTAAAGGCTTCGAGTCGACAGTTCTTTTCTTTCAGCACTATTTTGTTTTGTTTCAGTAACTTAAAACTGTCGTTCCACGTTTGCTGGCCTTCGTGGTTTCTGATGAGAAATCCAGAATCACTTGAATCATTTTTCACCTATAGGAAACGTGTCATTTCTTTCCCTGGTTGCTTTCAAGATTTTGCCTTCATTTTTTATTTTCAGTTTGATTATGATTTGTCTGGGCATAGATTTCTTTGGATTTCTTCTGTTTAGGATTCACTTGAGCTTATTACATCTGTAGGTTTGTGTTTTTCACCAAAGTTGGAAAATTTTTGCCATGATTTCTTCACATATTTTTTCCAGACCCTATTTTTCTCTTCTCTCCTTCCAGAATTCCAGTGATAAGAATGTAAGATCTTTTGATGTTTCCCTGTGGGTCCCCGAAGTTCTGTTCCCTTTTTAAGCAATCTTTTTTGTCTGTTATTCAGATTGGATGACATCTATTGGTCTACCTTCTTGTCTGTTATTCAGATTGGATGATATCTATTGGTCTACCTTCTTGTCTGTTATTCAGATTGGATGATATCTATTGGTCTACCTTCTTGTCTGTTATTCAGATTGGATGATATCTATTGGTCTATCTTCTTGTCTGTTATTCAGATTGGATGATATCTATTGGTCTACCTTCTTGTCTGTTATTCAGATTGGATGATATCTATTGGTCTACCTTCAAGTTCACTGGATTCTTCCTCTATCATCTCCGTTCTGCTATTGAGCCCATCCACCGAGATTTTTGTTATTGTTTTTTTCAGTTCTAAATTTCCACTTGGTTCTTCTTGATATCTTGTTTCTTGGCTGAGACTTTATGTCTTTCCATTCATTTCAAGAGTGTTTGCCCTTACACATTGCACCATTTTCATAATAGCTGCTATAAAGTCTGATATCTCAGCAAAGCAGTCTCAGCATTGGCATCTTTACCCAAGTAGTTGAGCCTTTCCTGGTTCTTTTTTTTTTTCTTTTTGGGACAGAGTCTCACTCTGTCACCTAGGCTGGAGTGCAGTGGCACGATCTCAGCTCATTGCAACCTTTGCCTCTTGGGTTCAAGCGATTCTCCTGCCACAGCTTTCAGAGTAGCTGGGATTGCAGGCACATGCCACCACACCTGACTGATTTTTGGAATTTTTAGTAGAGACTGGGTTTCACCATGTTGACTGGGCTGGTCTTGAACCCCTGACCTCAGGTGATCCACCTGCCTCAGCCTCCCAAAGTGCTGAGATTACAGGCGTGAGCCACTGTGCCCGGCCACTCCTAGTTCTTTCTATATAGAGGAATTTTTGGTACTTTTCTGTTAGCAGGCAAATGATCCAGTTGAGTTCAGCTCATAAATTGCCAACAGCCTCCTGTGGCCTGTGGTTCCAATGTCAGTTCACTTTACAAAGCTTTTGCTGTTTTTTATTTATTATTATTTCATTTTTATGATTTATTTAATGTTTTGCTATTTTGCCATTTGGACCTGCCCTATATGTACCACCCATGGCTAATCTGGAATTCGGGCAGTGGACTACCCCGTAGTTCAGTTCTCAAGTCTAAGCGTGCAGTTTAAGGTCAGATCCTGTATAGATCGTGTACATTTGGGGAAGGGATCACTTTTCCCAGCTCTTCTCGCTCTGAGATCTCCCTTGTACTTTCTGGTTCACTGAGGTTCTCTCCAGTACTTTCTGGTTCAACACTTGTCCAGTTCTCGGGCCAGAAAGCTGCAGCTGTATTTCTCCTCTGCCATACATTTCCTGTGACTGCATGCACTGAGCCCAAGCACCAGAGATAGCAAAGCAGCAGGGGTTTGCCCCACCTCCACGGACCATGGCTCCTTCAGTTGGAGAGGAAAATTCCCCTTCCTCAGAGTTTTAGGTTCCTGCCAGCTTTCCCTGCTGCAGCTGTTGCTAATGAGAGAGTAGAAAAGAGAAAAAGAAAAGAAAAATAGGAAACTTCTTCACTCACTCGGAGCAGTGGGAGACCCCTTTCTTGGTCCTCAAACCAGAATCAGAGGGTTTTCCCTGGAGCTCACTCTGTAGATGCTGATATCTGCTTCCAGGTTTGGGGCTGCATTAAATTCAGGGGTTTCAATTCAGGAGATATTGGATGGGGGAAAAATATTAACTTTTCACCAATTTGGTGTTACTCTGATACATGGTCTTTTTTTCAGAGATTTAAAAGAGTTAATCTGGGGAGGGATAACAGGGGTGGGGGGATTGGGGAGGGATTGCATTAGGAGAAATACCTAATGCAGATGATGGGGGGAGGGATGCAGCAAACCACCATGGCACATGCATACCTATGTAACAAACTTGCATGTTCTGCATGTGTACCCCAGAACTTAAAGTATAATTTTTTTAAAAAAAGAGCTAATCCATGCAATTTGTCCAGGTTTGAAGCTGCGTTCAGTGGGAGAGACAGGGTGGGGCAAGTGTACTTCATCTTACCTCCAGCTAGAACCTCCCCACTAATTTTTAACAGACCTGCTGCACGCATACACGGTGCTAAAGCCGCCATTTAGCACGCGCCTCTTACATCAGGCACATCAACAGGGTTTTACGCTCACAGACTTATGCCCAGGCAGCTAGGGTTTGAGCCCACTGGCCCTCTGTCTAGCTGTGTGATGCCAGGCAAGAATCCAAATGTACATGCTCCTCAGTTTCCTTGCCTGTAAAACAGAGACAGTTGTACGGGGTGGCAAGGATGAGGCACCGTAACATCTATAAAGCTCTTTATCTCAGGACCCAGCACATAATAAGTGCTCAAGAAATAATAGCCACTTTTGGTATATTATTATTATTACTCATTTTGTTGCAAGCAGAGTCCTGGCATTGCAAGTTACAGAGATAGACTCTGCTCATATTAAGCAAAAAGGGAAGGTATGTTTGGGGTTATCTGAATCCCCGGAGGCTGGGGGACCAGGTCTGAGAACACTAGGGACTGAGGCCTGGTTGAGGGTCTCAGCTGAGTTTACGTCTGGCCCCACAACACGGGACAAGCTACCCTGGAGCGTCCACTGTGGGAGGTGGCACCATCACTGCCCTCCTTGAAGACCACACTTGGTGGGGACCTTTCCAGAGGGAAATGGGGACTAACAAGCAAGGGGGGCCTGGGTTCTTGGAAAAAAAACCCGCAATAAGAAAAACCCTTCTCTCTTACTAGTTATAAGACCAAAGGCAATTAACCTAACCTCTCTGCCTGTGTGTTTTCTCACTCGTAAAGTAAGGCAAATAATATGAACTGAAGACTTAATCTGATAATGTCAGAAAGGAAGGATAACTCAGAATCAGACAATGAGCAAGTGCTCGATTATAAAATATGATGATGACGATTATGTGTGGCTGCTCATTCAATCCTCACAACCACCCCTGGGTGTTATTGACCTCACTCTCTGGGTGGAGAAACTCACAGGGGATGCAGTGATTTGGCCAAGGACACACCGTGGCCTTGGATCTAAATGCAGGTGGGATTGCCTTTAAAACTGGTTTGATTCAACAACAAACCTTACCTGTCCTCACAGAATGCCACCAATGCTGGGCAGGCACCCAGTGTGTGTGGATGGATGATAACTACACAAGGCAACATTTGGGGAAGAGGGTCTTGTAAAGAGGTTGATGTGGGAGCCCAGTGCTGCATGCAGACGGGGTTCACCTGGGTGTGCAAAGTGTGTCTGCCCTCAGCACACCTGCATTCTGCTATGTGTTTTTCTCATGAAAAATGTCACTTATTTGGATGAGGCTGTCAGGATGAGAAATTTGACGACCTACCCACTTGATGACCTAAGATAGGATCCCCACAGAGTCTATGGGTCATGAGATTTGGCGGGAAGACCTCTGAGCTGACCAGTCTTATCTGAGACCAGCTGATTTGTCCCACCTGGAGGGCACAGCTGGGGTAGGGTGGGGGGCAGGGCAGGGCTGCAGCAGGACGAGAAGGCTGGGGCAGGGGAAACAGAGGGTCCCTGTGGGATCCACGTGGGACAGGAGGCGATGGTGCTATAGATGACACTCAGTTTCTTTCCACTTTTTTTCTTTTTTTTTTTTTCCGCTTAAGAAAAAGCTGTAACGAGACAGCCTATGGAACAGCAAGATTGATTACGTTGTTCTGGCCTTTGAGGGAAGAAGGGGGAAAAAATCAAATTATCGGACAGGGTCCTTTTAAGAAGCTGCTACTTTAATTTATTTTCTTATATTTTGTCAATAGCTGTTGCTTTTTTCTTAAACAAGTGCTGCACTTTATAAATGGATTTGCTTGGGCAAAACAAACACAGTCATTTCACACTTTTCCTTCCCTCTAAAACTTACTTAAAATGTGGCGAGTGGCTAAGATGGACCCCCAGGGCCTGACCACCACTCAGAAAGGTGACCCATGGCTTTAGAAAGACACCTGGGAGGTGGGGCAGGAAGCGGGATGGACGCAGCAGCAGACCCATGGCAGACGATCACTTCCCCACCATACAGCATTTGGGGGCTCCAAAATCACCTAGGGGGACATTTTTAAAGCACAGATTGTCCCACCCACCCATGAAGAGTGATTCCCTGGGCCTGGAGGGTGTCCCCAGACTTGCGGCGTTTAAAACTCAGGTGATTGGATAGCAAAGCAGCCAGGAGGCTCAAATCCCGGCTCCTCAGCCTGGCCTTCCTGCCTCCTCTGGGCAGCCGCCCTGCCCTGGTCCCCACCCCACCCAAAGTGCCCCGGACTCCCTCAGGGGCTTCCAGCTTCTTCACCTCTGCTTCCTTGGCTTGCTATGTGGACTTCACCTTTTCAAACGGCTGAGTCTCATTCAGCCTCAGAATTCTGGGTAGTCATCAACATCCATTCATTCATTCCTCTGTTTATTGAAAACTTATTTATTCAACATCTTTATATGCCAGCCTTTATATACCAGAGTAATATACCAAGATAAAAACAAAAAGAGAAAGTCCTTGCCCTCCAGAAGCCCGTGGAACAGCTGGGCCACAGTCTCCCATGTGCCCCACGCAGAGCAGGAGTCTCAAGTCCAAATGTCTCCTGGGGTCCAGCGGGGCCCTGGGTGACTGAAGAGAGCAGGCCGGGCCTTCTAGACTGAGCTACCCCCCAGGTTTGCCTTGTGGAAGCCCGCCTGGTGTCGACAGACTGTTTTTCAGGAGAAGTCAGCAATCCAGGTATTTCCGTGAATCCCGGCTTTTTTATGTGACTGGTTTTCTTTAAATCCACGCTCCCTGGGGGCCCCACGGAGCTGTCCTGCCTGGCGCCCTCTGCTGCCGGGTCCCCCGTGGCCAACCCTCGCGGTTCCCAAGGGCGAGGCGCAGACCCCGTGGCGCAGGAGCCACCGCGGGTGGGCGAGGCCCTGACCCGATGCCTGCCCCGTTGGGACCCGGCTCGCGCCCCTCGGCCTGCAGCTCGGCTGAGACGCCTCCCTGGGACTCCGCCCCGCGCCCGGGAGCCGGCCCAGGCGGCTGGGTTCTTTTCTCCCACCCCGGCGGCTCCCGGGAGGCGCGCTCCACCCCGCGGGCTCTGCGGGCTCCAGTAATAAATTGCAGCGGAGGCGAGAGTTGAGCGACGCGCGGCGGGGCAGGAGGTGCGGGGCAAGGCTGGAGGCTGGGACCCGACCCCCGAGAGGGGACGGCGAAGTGAAGCGGGACGGGCAGAGTGCTGCGGGGTGCGGGGCGGGGAGGGAGCGGGACCCGCGTCCTTTCCTCTGAGCCTCGGGGAGGCGGCGGAGCAGAGCGGCACTGCAGGCCGCAGGGGTCTAAACCGGGATCCGCCGGGTCCTCTGCGGCTTAAACAAGATGAAGCCCGAGCCTGGCCCCTCCTCCTCTGCACACGCGGTCACGTCCCCAGACCCCTTGCAGGAGGAGCCTTGCTCCACTCACGTGGAGTCCGGGATGCCTCGGATATGACCCCCTCCTGGTGCCGACAGCCTTCTGCCTGGCAGCTGGGAGAGCCCCAGAGTGACAAGGAGAGGAGCTAGCCTGGCCCTATATGCAGTCTGGGGGGGTCTCAGGCAGGGGGATCCTCGGAGGGGAGCAGTGCGGCCCACGGAGACACCCACCCATCAGGTCCCCAGCCATCAAGACAGCGCCTCCTAACTCCTGTGGGAGGGGCCTGGACAGGCTGGTTGGGGGCAGCTTAGAGTCCCCATTCGAAGAATGCATGTCTTGAAGCAGAAGGGTCACCAGACTGGTCCTGGGATGTGACGGGGGGACCCCAGTGGTCCAAGAGGGGCATGTGGAAGGGATGGATCCTGTACCAGGCAGGATCGAGGTCCGTGTGGAGCCAGTGTGGAAGGCAGAGACCCCTGGGCTGGGGGTGCAGTGTGGAAGTCACGTAGATGCCTGGGAAGTTCCGCCCCACTCAAAGCCTTGACCTCCATGGGTCCCTCCTCCACCTGAGTGCAACCACAAATGGACCAAGAGCACCCCAAAATGGACCAGATTTATCCTGAATTTAATGGGGACTCAAGACAGAAATTAAGTTTTGTTTTAGAAAACCTCAGCAGGGATTTTGCACATCCGAGATGGGTTTGTGACCTTGGAGGCTCTGCCCAGCACCAGGCACAGAGTTCTCAGTAGCATCTGGCGTCCAGGCAGGGACTGTGTGCAGCGTCTGCTCTGTGCTGGGTCCTAGCTTGGGGACGAGTGCCACAGGGTTCCTGCTCTTGGGGGCTGATATCAGAGGAGGAGATGGTCAATACAAAAGTTAAAAGGAGCTCGGGAGTTCATCTTGGATGGTGGCGAGTGCTGGGAAGAAATGCAGACATAGGGAGGGCCCTGGGACAGGACTTGGGGCTGCTTTAAAGGGGGGTGGATTGGCCTCTCTGAGTAGGAACACTGGGCTGAGCCTCAGATGAGAGGAGCTGAAGGTGAAGGTCGGAGGACAAGGCACTCCAGGAAAGTGAACAGCAGGTGCGAAGGGCCTGGCAGGGGCCTGGGTCCAGATCAGCAAGGAGGGGCCCACGGGCGTGTGCGTTCACTGTTCAGCTCAGCCATCTTGGCAGAGAGCCAGCTTCCCTCTGCCAACAGTTCCAACAAGGGTGCAAGAATACAATCTCGTTGGCCAGGCCTGAAGCCAGAGGCCAGGGTCAGCTCTTCCTAAACTACTGGGAGATGAAGGTTTCCCGAGTGAGAACCAGGAAGGAGAAAGATGTGGGCCAGGCAGACATCGGAAGCCAACCTCGTTTGGGGTGAGGATCGAAGGCTCGGATTGCTCAGGGAACATGCCCAGGAACCCGAAGTGGATTCTGGCTCCCAAGAAGTCTGCTGATCCCCATCCAGTGCCTCCTCTGAGCCTTCCTCCACCCCAGCCTCCTCCAGACCTCTCCCTCTCCTCTGGCCACCCCGTCACCTGGCACCGGGGACTGCCTCCTTCCTTCCTAGTCATCACCACCTGCCCTCCCAGCTCTCACCTGCTCCTGGCAGCATCCTCAACAAAGGGGGACTCGGGGAGCAGGAAGATAGATGCCTGTGCTCGCCACTCACCCCGCCCTCTCTGTTCCCGACACCTGCCCTGAGAAGGGAGAGTGAGGAGGGCACGCTCAGGTACACACCAGTGCCTGTTTTGTGACCAGGGATGGGAGGAAGAGCCACCCCGCCAAAGGCTGCGTTCACTGTCCCACATTCAGCCCTGGATTGTGAGTGAATATTCAGGCACTCATGCAGGTGTACCAAAAGTGCCACCTTACTTCCCCGCTATCTACATTCTTCCTTTCCAACCTCCATTTTCTGCTGAATAGCAGAAAAGTCTTGATGAGTTTAGTTCAGCTCTGTCAGCTTCAACTCAGTTGATTCAGGGCCCCCTTCCCCCACCTCTTGGCCTCCCGAATCCCAGCAAATATTGGTGATGTCATAAACATCAGGGGAGGTGGCAGATGGGTCATCGGTCGATGTCATCCCTGCTGGCACCCCCAAGACATGCACGGGGACATCTGGTTCTTGGCCGTCATCTCCCTTCCGAGTTGGCAGCCGATGCACTGTCCGCGTCCCCATCTGGTCTCTGCTTGTCAGGGCCAAGCAAGTTTTGGCCGTGGCCTCCTCTTGTCACAACTGGGATGCCCTTCCAGGCCCTCCTTAAGAACTTGGCTGCTCCCTGCAGGGCTCTGGGACTGGGGAGCTCGCTGGGCTCTCACAGGCCCTCTGTTGAGCCACCACTCACCCCCTGTCTAGTGTCCCCTGACCGCCTCAGGGCACAGCGTACCTGAGGACCCTGCCCCTCCCAGGAGATTAAGTTCAGCCCCACCAATCCCGGGATCAGAGCTGCAGCTTCCCCTTATCCTTCTCCAGCCTACCCCTACCCAGCCCCAGGAGAGCCCTCTCCCTCAGTTCCTTATTCTTCTCTCCTCCCCAGACAACGTTTAACCTCATCTGTCCATGCTGAGGGGAGACACGTGCTGTGCAGAGAGCGTCCCCTATGTGCTGCGTGGGGTAGGACCCGGGCTTTGGAAGCTCCACAGCTAAGGTGTTTCTCTCTGCTTCTCCGTGCAGCCTGCGCCCTCAAGGATGGGGTCTAGTTGTTGTGGTAGTGGGGAGTGCCACAGAACAAATGGCCCACACTAGGGGTGACATCACAGTGTCACCCCCTGGAAGACTGGAAGGGGGCAGTCCTGGGAAGATGGGTGCTGCAGAACTGTGCACCCCTCTCCGGGGCAGGTCCATGAAATCAGTGAGATGCCTGGTTGGGAACCCCTTGGCAGGGGCCAGGAAATCTGCCCTGTCGCCCAGCGGCAAGTGGACATGGAAATCAGGACCCCCGGCCCAGCAGTTGGTGAACAAGACCCCAGGGCTGAATTTGGGGTGGAGGAGCCAGGCGGGGCTGGGCCTGAGCCTCTGGAGTCCCCTGTAATGTCCCTGCTGCTCTCCTGGGCATTCAGGAAGGCTTTGTTAAGCCCCAGCAGTAACAAAGTTGTGTTCAGAGATCCAAGAAAAAGGCTGTTCACATCACAACCAGGATGTATTAAGGGATGGCGTTCGTCACAGGCCCCTCAGCGGTGGGTGGCAGGAACGAGGTGGAGACACCCCAGGCAGAGTGAAACTAAGGCAGCGCGGTGTAGGTTGAATTAATGCAAGCAGGAGTCCCTCAGAGGGCTCCCAGCTCAACAGAGGGGCTTACAGATTCCAGACGATGGGCTCATTGGTCTGGTCAGGCCGGGAAGTGTGACCTGGGCCCTGGCAGGCTCCCAGACTCTGAGCCACTCAGGCTGAGGCAGGAGGATCACCTGAGCCCAGGACTTCGAGGTTGCAGTAAGCCATGATCACGACACTGCACTCCAGCCTGGGCAATAGAGCCAGACTCTGTCTCAAGAAAAAAAAGATAGCAAAAAAGTCAATATCTTTAGGTTCCAAGTGACCAAACCCCCCCAGGACCATCTTAATCATAAGAGGAAATTGCTGACTCACAGTTTAAATTATTATTATTATTTGACTGTCGAGAGGAGGTCACTCAGAGTCTCCGTGGGGCTTTGCAAGAACCTCCATGGGGAGGGAGGCTCCGAGTTCCAAGATCAGATTAGAAACTGGCTAAAGCTGCTCGTGTGGCCGGGGTCTGACTGAGATGAAGCCAAGGCAGACTCCCAATTGTCCTGAAGCGCAGAGGTGCTCCAAGCTCTGCTACCTGCTTCTTTTTTTTTCTTTTTCTTTTTCTTTTTTTTCTTGAGACAGGATCTGGCTCTATTGCCCAGGCTGAAGTGCAGTGTTGTGATCATGGCTTACCGCAACCTCAAAGTCCTGGGCTCAAGTGATCCTCCTGCCTCAGCCTCCCAAGTAGTTAGGACTACAGGCACATGTCACCATGCCCAACTAATTTTTAAATTTTTGGTAGAGACAGGGGCCTTACTATGTTGCCCAGGCTGGTCTTGAACTCCTGAGCTCAAGCGATCCTCTGACCTTGGCCTCCCAAAGTGCCGGGATTACAAGCGTGAGGCACCTCGCCTAGCCTCACCTGCTTCTGAAGTTTCCTCAAATAGCAACTCCTCCCACCAGGATGACTGGAATTCAAGTCAGATAATGCCCGCTGGTGAGAAGTGTGAAGTCAGAACCTCACACGCTGCTGGTGGGAATGTGAAGTGGGTGCAGCCCCTGTGGAAAACAGTCTGGCAGCTCCTGAAACAGAGACACCAAATGGCCCAGGAATTCCACCCGTAGGTACACACACGCACAAGAGAAATGAAAACATATGTCCACGTTGAGACGTGTACACGGATGTTTATAGCAACATTATTCATAGTACAAATGCTCCTCCACTTACGATAAACCCATTCTACGTTGGAAATAACCCTAAGCTGAAGATGCCTGTAAGATGCATAACCTTCTGAACATCAAGCTCAGCCCAGCCTGTCCTAAACGTGCTCAGAGCATTGACATGAGCCTGGAGTTGGGCAAAATCATCTAACACAAAGCCTTTTTTATTTTTATTATTTTTAATTATATTTTTATTTTTCATTTTTATCATGTTATTTATTATTATTATTTTTTGAGACAGAGTCTTACTCTGCCACCCAGGCTGGAGTGCAATGGTATGATCTCGCCTCACTGCAACCTCCACTCCCTGGGTTCAAGCCATTCTCCTGCCTCAGACTCCTGAGTAGTTGGATTACAGGCTCATGCCACCACAACCGGCTATTTTTTGTATTTTTAGTAGAGACGGGGTTTCTGCATGTTGGCCAGGCTGGTCTTGAACTCCTGACCTCAGGTGATCTGCCTGCCTTTGCTCCCAAAGTGCTGGGATTACAGGCATGAGCCACCACGCCCGACCCCACAACGCCTTTTTTATGATACAGTGTTGAACATCTCATGGCAGGATGCTCACATGGGTGCTTGGAGTACAGCTTCTCCTGAATGCATGTGGCTTTCACACCCCTGTAAAGTCAAAAACCATTATGTTGAACCATTGTAAGTCAGGGGCCATCCGAAGTCAAAAAAAGGTGAGAATAACCTAAATGCTTATCGACTGATGAATGGAGAAACAAAATGTAGTATATCATTCGGCCTCCAAAGGAATGAGGTGCTGATTATTGGCTCCAGGGTGCCCGATCCCTGCGAACATGGTGCTGAAGGAAGGCAGTCTGGTGCAGAAGGCCACACATCAAGCGCTTGCTCTCCTGTGAAGTGACCGGACCAGGAAAGCCTGTAGCAACAGAATGGAGATTTGTGATCGCAGAGGTAGGGTGATGGCTAAAGGGTTTCTTTCGGAGGTGATGAAAATGTTCTAAATGATCATGGTGGCACACATCTGTGAATATACTAAAAACCATTGAATTGTATACTTTTAGGGGGCAAATTGCATGGTATGTGGATTACATCTCAATAGCACTGTTTTTTGTTTTGTTTTTTAAAAAAGAAACTCCTTGTAAGTCTTGCAATAGGACTCCTGAGAGGGTTCTGGAACCTGAGAGTCTCCCGGAATAGAGAGTCCTCACCCAGCCACTCACTCCCATCCTGCACCTGCTCCCACCACATCTCTGAGGGTTGGGACCAAGTGCCATCCATGGTGGGGGACAGTGGGCCTGAGCAGGGAGCCTCAGCCCCATACCTGGTAGGCTTTGAGTTGTCTCCCACGCTCGGAGGGACCCTCCCTGTCTCTCTGCTGCTGTCAGGGAGCCAGGGCCCCATGGAGGACTCTCTGTGCCCATGCTCTGCACACCCCTGCCCTATGCTGGCACCACCCGGAGACCTGTGATTTGCCTTTAACTTGCCTCCTTGGCCGCGCTGGAAGGCTACCCTGCCAGCCACACCAAGTGCTGCTGATTCTCACCCAGCCCAAGGCTGTGGCCTGCCTTCACATCCAGGGTCTTGCCTGTTTGCCCTTTGCGTGCCTCCCAGGAATCCCACCCCCCCGACCCAGTGGGGTCACAAGGGTCCCGCCTTCCCACTTCTGCTCTGACACCCTGCCCAGGGCTTTGTGGTTCCTCTCTCTGCCACCTACTTCTTGCCCAAGACGACTCCACAGGGAACCTCTGTGCAGGAACAGCTGTGCGCTCCCCCTCACGGTGGCCAGTGACTGGACAGTAGCCTCGTGCGTGCCAGGTCTCTGCAGCTGACCTCTAAATTCCTGGCAGGTGGGGCCAGCTGGGACTGGCAAGAGCCGCGTGCTGGGCTTCATTCGACTCTCCCGTGTGGAGAGGCTGGGTCAAAGAACAGGTGGGAAGGCCTTCCCTGGGCTGGCTGCTGCCCTGCCGCAGATGCTTTGGACAGCAATGGGACAGCGTCTTCTCCAGCTGAAAATGTACCCCTCCCCACCAGAGAGTTCACTGCTCACCTGCCCTCAAGAAAGCCTTGCCCAGACCCCTCGAAGCACTCTTTGTCATTGTGAAAAGCTGGAGGCCACCCAAGGGGTCATCAGGGGGGCGTCAGGGGGCTACAGCACAGGACAGTCACAGACAGGAGCACCCTGGACAGCTCCAGGAATGACTGAGACCCACGCAAATCTCGAAGACATGTCCAGTGAGAAAAAACGAGGAGTTGAATGAGACCACGTGACACCTTTCAAGAAAGGGTAAAGGGCCAAGTGCGATGGCGCATGCTTGTAATCCCAGCACTTTGGGAGGATGGCTTGAATGCAGGAATTCAAGACCGGCCTGGGTCGTGAACACAGTGAGACCCTGTCTCTACTAAAAATAAAATTAGCTGGTGTAGTGGTGCGCACCTGTAGTCCCAGCTACTCTGGAGGCTGAAGCAGGAGGATCGCTTCAGCCCAGGAGTTCAAGGCTGCAGTGAGCTGAGAGCAGACCACTACACTCCAGCCTGGGTGACAGAGTGAGACCTTGCCTAAAAAAAAAGAATGGCAGGGCAGGAATTCACAAAAGAGTATTACTTCTTTTAAGTCATCTTTACGTATTTGCAAAATCAAGAGGAAAAGATCTTAATAGTGGTTACCTCTGGGAAGGGTAGAATGGGCTGGGATTGGGGCTGGTGCTCATGGGTCTTTACTTGTGATGTTCTAGAGTTTTCAAAAGGAGAATGGATCCTTGTATGACATGTGTAATTTATCATAACCCAAGAAAGACAAAGAACTCCAGCAGCTGGGCCACATGCCCCTCGTGCCAGCCTCACTGCTGTTTCCCTCGAGGACCTTCGTGGCTCCCCGAAGCCCCACCCCCGCCTCATGCCCCACCATACTCCCTGCCTCGCCCCCCACCCCCAACACCTCCCTCAGTCCTCTGCCTCTCGATGGACCTAGAGCTGGCGGCTGTTAGATCTTCCATTTAAAACTCCTCTCCTAGCCCGCACTGGGGAGTTTCTTATTCCCTTTCAGATGTAACTGTCTGTCACCAATAATAGTCTTTTTCGATTTCATTTCCTTCAGCTCCTGCCAGACACTCTGAGAGCCTCCTTCCCATCTCTGCTGCCCCCCCAGCCCCAAGTCAAGGGAAAAAAATACATTTTTGCCTTTACTGTGATGTATGCGATCCCATAAAATAGTGAAACAGATATGAAAGGTTGAGAGAAGGTAGATAAATGGCTCCTATTATTCTACCAATCAAATGAAATACCTCTCCACGTCCTCATCTGAATGATAATAAAACTCGGAGAGGCTGCTGGTTCGCTGTTGTCGTCTCTGCCAGCAGCTTGAGCCGCGGAGCCACAGGCCAAGGTAACCTTGGGGAGTCCTCTGCAGGACCTGCAGGGGCCTGCATCCCCCACCCCATCTCCTCGTCTTTCCATGTCTACCCCCACAAGAGCTCTTCCCCATCCCCATCCTCCCCTTCCTGCCCCCGCACAGGTCACCTCTGTTTGCCCAGCCTCCTGCTCCCTCCAAGGTCCACAGGGTAGAACCAGGGTCCGAGAATCAAAACTCAGGGTCCCTGCCCCCAGGAATGCCCTCCTTTCTGCCACGGCCTTGTCTTATACTGCTCAGCCATCCTGGCCTCCTTTGAAAGGCCCTGCCTGCTGTCTGGGTGGGCCACCTCCCTGGGTATTCCCCGAGCCCTTGCCACACACCTCAGTGACTGGACAGTAGCCTTGTGCGTGCCAGGTCTCTGCAGCTCACCTCTAAATTCCTGGCAGGTGGGGCCAGGTGGGACTGCAAAGCCCGGGTGCTGGGCTTCATCCGTCACAAGTACGCTTCACAAGCATGCACCAAGACCCTCCTGTGTGGAGGCGCTGAGTCAGAGAACAGGTGGGAAGGCCTTCCCTGGGCTGGCCGCTGGGTAGGGGCAGCCCCTTCTGAGGCTCACAGTGCCGAAAGCTTCTGCTGCTTCTGCCCCTTGGAGCTCACTGTTCTGTTTCCCATGCATTCGAGTGCGTCCTGCAAGTCCTCACCTGACACCACCCTCCCTCACCAGTCACCAGGGGACACTTGTGACTTTTCCTTCCCTGCTTTTACCCCACTTTTCGGGAAGCCCACTGCAGACCAGCTTGGCAGCCTGTCAGTCAGGAGACCCACCCTCCACCCTAGTGGGTACTCACCCCTCTGTGCAATTTTGAGTCTCAGCAGAATTTCTCACCTGGGTGGCCAGTTCTCACCACTCAGCTCCCCAGTGCTGCCCTGACTTCTGCCCTTTCTTTCCAGTGAATTCCCCTTTGCATTAAGGTAGTCAAAGTCAGGCCAGGCACAATGGCTCACACCTGTAACCCCAACACTTTGGGAGGCCAAGGCAGGCAGATCACCGGAGGTCAGGAGTTCAAGACCAGCCTGGTCAACATGGTGAAACTCCGTCTTTACTAAAAATACAAAAAATTAGCCAGGTGTGGTCATGCGCGTGTATAATCCCAGCTGCTCAGGAGGCTGAAGTAGGAGAATCTCCTGAACCTGGGAGGCGGCTGCAGTGAGCCAAGACTGCATCAGTGCACTCCAGCTGGGGCAACAGAGAGAGACTCTAGACTCTGTCTCAAAAAAAGAAAAAGGTAGTCAAAGTCGGTGTCTGGCACCAGGACTGGCCAAGGCACGGACAACGCCCTCAGTTGGTCCCCAGGGCATCGGGACTTCCTCTGTCACCTTGAAGATCTACAACAACGCAGCGTCTGCCTCTCCCCCATCAGGCCAGGCGCCTCTCTGGACCCCTCTCCTCCCCTGATCCCCAGCCCCAGGGACAGTGCCTGCACCCACAGGAGATGGGGGTCAATGACAACGAATGAACTGTGGAAATGGTACCCATTTTAGAGATGAGGAAGATGAGCCCCAGAGGACACGCAACAACTCAGTACCCAGATCTTCGTCTTTGTTCCCCGAGCCTGGGACTCTTCCCTCTGCATCAGTTGCTGTCAATTACCAGGCCATGCCCTCTCCTGGGGCTTCCTTAAGCCAACAGAGGGGCAGGAGGCTGAGTCCAGGGGAAGAGCCTGCTAAGAGACAAGCCAGGGCTGAGGCCTCAGGGGCTCAAAGGAGGGGAGCATCCACTGTGGCACGCAGGGTTTGCTGTGCACAAGCAACGGGAAGCTTCCGGGAGGCTTTGGGAGGTTGTCAGGCAGCTCTCTGGGCAGCTGGGAGACAGAAGCCTGGACCTGGGAAGGGTGCAGAGCGAAGGCCGCCTGGAGCCTGCTCTGGCTGCTTCTCAGTCCCTGTGTCAGTTCTCTGCTCAGGGCTCCAGACCTCACCATAGAGAAGAGCCAGCCAGCCAAGCCCTCGGCGTGTGGGCCTCCTCCAGAGAGTGTCAGACCTTGGTGGCAGTCTCCACCACTCATCCCCTGCAAATGCTAGAGGAGAATGAGCCCCAAAAGCAAAAGCAGGGGCTGTCACCTCCAGAAGGGGAATGGATTCAGGGCAGCTGAAGCCTGAGAAGCCAGCCAGCCAGCCCACCAGCCTGTCAGTCTTGGCCGTTGCACTGCTCAGCCTGTGAAGGGCTGCAATGGGGCTGAGCAGGATTTGAATCACAGGCTTGGAGCTCAGGGTTCTCAGACAGGACAGAATCTGTACTTTGCAGCCAAGGACTTCTAGGACCTCACAGAGGCAGTGACAGAGCCAAGGCCTTCCCACCCACCACAGGGCCACTCTGAATAGGGACCCCCAGGTCTCCCCCAGGGAAGACTGTGTACCCGTGGCGGTTGCTTTGAGCCACGTGATATTCAGCAGGCCACCACAGCTCTGCTCCGAGCCCAGCTCCTTATGCATAAAATGAGGCTGCTTTGCGGACTACTGCAAGCATTAAGCAAGTAATAAATGTATGTGCTCCTGTGCTAATACGGAATGGAAATGAAAACATATGTCCACGCACGGATTTGTACACGAAGGTTCACAGCAGCTTTATTCATAATCGCCAAAAACTGGAAAGAACCCAAATGCTCCGTCAACTGCTGAGTAAATGGGGAAGCTGGCGTAGCCCCACAACGGAATACTCCCCAGCAACAAAAGGAACAACAGGGCTGAGTCTCAGCAGCATCATGCTAAGTGACAGAAACCAGACTCAAAAGGTCGCATCTGGATGACTGCATGTATGGCTGGCTTTCATGCCTGGCGGCAATTTTCCATGACTTTCCAGGAACGCTGAATTCGTCAGTATGGAAGCATTGCTCCCAGGGAAATGCAGAGCTAGGTTCCTGCAAACCTCTGCTCACAAGATTGTGGTCATCTGATCAATGTATACCTTTGCGGCAAGTGTGCTTCTGTTTAAAGACACCTTATTTAATAGAGAGGCTATTGGTTTATTAGCATGAACTCATGGCCACAGCACTGTAACTCATGACTGAGCAAAGCTTATCCAACACATGGATTGTCTCTGTAAGACACATCACAGCCTTCTAGCATCGAGGAGCACCAGCCAGCTTGAGGTCCGTTTTGAACAGTGGAATCCCCAACAGAAAGTACGAAAATGCAAGAAAGGCAGCCCTGAGAAGATGGGGAAAGGCCCCGTTGAGTTTGACCTCCGCAGAGACGCGCGCATCCGCAAACGAAACTTCCCAGTGCTCTGCTGTTGCCCAGGAATGATCACAAAGTGCCACGAGGATTGATCTGGAGGTTACAAATCCATTTTCGCAAGTGGACAACTCCGCAAATATGGAATCTGTGAGTACTGAGGATGGACTGTATGCAAAACTTTAGAGAAAAAAATCTAACCCGCAGTGACAGAAAGCAGCTCAGTGGTTGTTTGGCAGCAGGGTAGGAGCAGAGATTGACATGAAGGGCCACAGGGCACCTTCTGGGTGATGGAAATCTTCTCTATCTTGGTGGTGACACAGGGGAATACGTTTGTAAAAGTCACTGAAATACGCACTTAAAGTGTGGAGACTTCGATGTGTGTGAATTAGACTGAATACATTGACCTTACAAAAACTCCTTAGCATGATGCCTGGTCATTCCTCCATTCCTCTAGGGATCTTGGGAGCAGCTCCCTTGGGAGAGGTGCCATGGGACAGAGGAAGGAGCAGGGATCGCCGGCTTGGGCTCCATCTGGAAGTGGTTTACACCTCACTCCCACCCCCCAGAGAGGGCATGTGTGACCCAGGCCTTCAACTTCTCCCTCCTTTCCCACTATGTCCATCAGGACTTTCGGCTGCAGATGACAGAAACCCAACTGAGACCCCCTTAGACAAAACAATGGCTCTACCATGAGATATGGCTACACCCACAGCTCAAGTGCCATCACCGAGCCAAGGTCGCCCACCTTCTCTGGACTCTATGTTTCTCTGTCAGCCTCACTCTGGACCACAGGCAGGAAGGTGGTCACCAGCAGCTGAAGAACTCCAGGGGAAGGGTGCGGAGCCTCTCTGTCCCAGGGAAGACCCAGGAGCAGGCAGCCTTAGCCCCTCTCCATGGCCAAGACCATGGAACGTGCTGATGCCAGGCCTGGGTCCTATGCCACTCTCCTTGAAGAACACAAATCAAGGAGTGAGGATTTTCCCAAAGGAAAATCTAGGTGACATCACCAGAAGGTGGGGGAGAGATGGGGGTCGGGCAGAAGCAGTAAGTGCCTGACACACAGTTCACCCTGAGCCAGAGCCACCTTTCTTGCATGTGTCATAGACACATCAGGAACCCAAACCTAGCAGGAAATAAACAAGAAGTGGGAATTAAACTCGATATTCTAGAACTCCATGGAAAACAGCAGCATATTCTGATGCTCAGTATCCCATGGCAAAGAATGAAAAGGCTTCCTCTTCTCCCTGCAGCTCCCCACTGGCTGGAAGACACTGCCTGGCTTGCTCCCCCAGCTCCCTGCTCCTGTTTCAGAATCCAGGCCCCGCTGATTCCTCTGCCACAGAGACTCTACCAACCCAAACATCTTGCCCCTATTTTTGGATCAACACCAATTATTTTGAAAATGATTTTCCTGGCATCCCAAGAGCTCTCATTCTGCTGCGGTCTTAGGGAAATATCGTGCTTCTATCTTTTTGGCAGGTCCCTGACCAATGGAACTTCTTGGCTACCACTGAATTTTTCAGACTCTAGCTACTAGAGGATCCATTCTGTTCCATCACCTTCAAGAACCTTCTTTAAGGACATAATGAGTTTTTCTCCAATTTAATAGAATGTATTAGGTATCTGCTTAATTGGAAACAAGAGGATGGAGATGGTTCCTGCCCTTGTCTCTTCCTTGCTAATCTTTATCCTTCTTACTTATTTTCTTGTGTTATTGCATTGGCTGGGTCTCCATGACAGTTCTGAATCATGACACTGAGTCAGCATCCTTGTCTTGTTCCTGCTGCTAATGTTTCAACATGAAGTATAAAGTTTGTTCCAGCTGGGCGTGGTGGTGTGTGCCTGTAGTCTCAGCTACTCTGGAGGCTGAGCCCAGGAGTTCTGGGCTGTAGTGCGCTTTGCCAGTCAGGTGTCCGCACCAAGTTCAGCATCAATATGGTGACCTCCCGGGAGCGGGGGACCACCAGGTTGCCTAAGGAGGGGTGAACTGGCCCAGGTGAGAAACGGAACAGGTCAAAACTCCTGTGCTGATTCAGTAGGGGGATCTCACCTGTGAATAGCCACTGCACTCCAGCCTGGGCAACAGAGCAAGACCTCATCTGTAAAAAAATAAAAAATAAAAATTAAAGTTTGTTCCTTATGTCTGGTACATGCCCTTTATCAGGTGAAAGAAATTCCCTTGTATTTCTAGTTGCTAAGAAACTTTGATTTTTTTTTTTTTTGAGATGGAGTTTCACTCTTGTCGTCCAGGCTGGAGTGCAGTGGTGTGATCTCGGCTCACTGCAACCTCTGCCTCCTGGGTTCAAGCGATTCTTCTGCCTCAGCCTCCTATGTAGCTGGGATTACAGGCATGTGGCACCACACCCAGCTAATTTTTTGTATTTGTTTTTTAGTAGAATGGGGTTTCACCATGTTGGCCAGGCTGGTCTTGAACTCCTGATCTCAAGTGATCCACTTGCCTCAGCCTTTCAAAGTGCTGGGATTACAGGCGTGAGCCACTGCGCCTGGTGATTTTATTTTTAATCACAAATTGATCCTGAAATTTATCAAATGTTTTCTCAAGATCATATTTTACAGGTATCTGTAATCCAAACACTTTTCTGTTTTTTTCCTCTGTCGAAGGGATGAGTCTGCTGTGGTTCTTTCATGTGAGACCCTCCCCTGGTTTGCCAGCGCCTGCCCACTGGGGGTCCAAGGCATGCCTCAGCCCACAGGAACTGTGACAGCAACATCAAACTGGGTATTCGATGGTGAGGTCAGCACATATGACAAAAATCAAAAGAATAGTCAAGATCACCCTCAAAAATTGCTTAAATTACCCATAAAAAACATGCTTGGGTTTTCATATGACACAGATGTCACATATGACAGAAATCAGAAGAACAGTCAAGATCACCCTTGGAAATTGCTTAAATTGCCCATAAAAAATAAAATAAAATAAAATAAATAAAAATAATAAAAAACTTTGGTTTTCAGGTCTGAAACCCTGAAAGAATTCTGGAGTGTCCCTGCCTGCTGGACTGGCTCCATCCTGCTTCAGTACTGAGCTTTATTGTATAACTTTAATGCTCAGGCCAGGCACTGTGGCGCACGCCTGTAATCACAGCACTTTGGAAGGCCAAGGTGGGAGGATCGCTGGAGCCCAGCACTTTGAGATAAGCCTGGGCAACGTAGTTAGACTCTGTCTCTACAAAAGAAGTTCAGCATCAATATGGTGACCTCCCAGGAGCGGGGAGGGATGAACTGTGGAAATGGTACCCATTTTAGAGATGAGGAAGATGAGCCCCAGAGGACAAGCAACAACTCAGTACCCAGATCTTCGTCTTTGTTCCCTGAGCCTGGGACTCTTCCCTCTGCATCGGTTGCTGTCAAGTACCAGGCCATCCCCTCTCCTGGGGCTTCCTTAAGCCAACAGAGGGGCAGGAGGCTGAGTCCAGGGGAAGAGCAGCTTCCCTGGTGCTTCCCTAAAAAAAAAAAAAAAAAAGAGGCGTAATGGCACCTGCCTGTGGTCCCAGCACTCGAGAGGCTGAGGTGGGAGGATCACTTGAGCCCACGAGTTTGAGGTTGCAGTGAGCTATGATCTCACCACTGCACTCCAGTCTGAGCAACAGAGCAAGATCCTGTTGCAAAAAAACCCCAAAACTTTAATGCTCATGAACAGATTTCTTAGTTGCTGGGAGTTGGGTTCTCAAGTCAGCCGGAAGTGAGACGAGACAGGAGGTGGCTGAGCCATGCACGCGGCAGCGTCCGGATGCCCTCTCCTAGAGTGGCCAGGAAGGCCTCTCTGTGTCCTCTGCATCTGGCCGAGGCTGGTCCAGACACATGGGGCCTCCCCTCTCCCATTTGCAGGCGTAGTGACCAGGCAGTGATGAAGTCTTCCAAAGCCTGGTTTCCCTTGGGTCCTCGGGCCTGACTGACCCAGGCAGGATCTTGCTCTCAACTTTTGTGTATGGCCCACACCACTCAGGGAGGGGGTCCTGCCCACTGACCCCTTAGACCTGGCACCTGGGCTCTGGCCTTGACCGTGACTTTCCTTGCTTTACTGTCACCCATTTCTCGGCTCATCTCTTCCTCATGGGCCACATTGCAGCCACAATGGCCCCTTCTTTTCCTGAAATGCCCAAGCCCATTCCTACCTCAGGATCTCTGCACTGCCTGGTCCCTTTGCCTGGAATAATTTTTTTTTCTCACCACGCAGGTCTCAGCCCACATGCTGCCTCCTCAGAGAGACCTCCCTGGAAATCTTCAAGTAGCACCTCTGTTTCCTCATCCCAGCACATAGCCCTGTTTACTTTCTTCTGATCATGTATCATCATCTATGCCCCGCTTCCATGAAAGAAGATCTTGACTGTCTTGGCCACTTTATATGGGTACCAGTCCTTGGCACAGTGCCTGGCACATGTAAGCACTAGGTGTTTGTTGAATGACTAAACGATAGCATCCTGCCTGCCTCATGACGCTAGATCCAGCTTTGGGGCGTCTCCCTCCCTCCCCCACACTGACTCCCCTCTAACACTGCCTGCCTAACCTTGGGGTTCCAATGCTTAGAGCCTTCCTGGATGCCACCCCAGAACTCCAGTTCCACTTCCTAGACTGGGCCCTATCTCCAAGGCCTCCTCCTACTCCCATGGGCAGCTGAATTCCGGAGCCCTCCCCCACCTCATCCCCTGTCTGTTCCTCCCGCCCCAGGACCCAGGTTGGCCAGCAGTCGAAGCAGCTGCAGGCGTCCCAGCTGCGTGTCAGGCCTGGCTCTGCACATCTCCATCTGCCTGCCTCTCCCCGCTGTGCGGGCCTCCAGGCGACCGTGCCTTGGTGGCACCTCCTGTCCCATTCATCCCTATTAGCTGCTGTCCACACTAGGCCCGAGGGAGATCAGTTCCCAGCGCTGGCCACTGAGCCGTGCTAATGAGGATGTAAACGCCTCTGCTGCTGGGGTGGGTGGGAGGTGCAGGAGGAGCCCAGGAGGCGGAGCGGGCCATGGGGGATTCCTCACTGAAGGCTAGGGGCCAGGCTCCCTCTGGAGACACTGGAAGGCGCCCTCTGTGAGGCAGAGACCTTCTCCCAGCCCTCCCCCAGGAACCACAGTTCTCTGCTCAAGCAGAGAAAGAAAGCAGAGGAAGCAACCTGGCCTGGGACTTAGGGACCCAAGGAGCAGGGGCCATGCAACTCTGTTGATTAGAGGGGCCAGGCCAGGCCCCCTGCCTCCTAGCCCTCTGAGCCTTTGCTCAGGTGGATACCTTCACCAGCAGCGCCCTCCTTGCGTCTACCCAACACACCATCCTCCTGCAAGGCTCCCAGACCAGCACACCAGCTCCCTCACCCCACACAGAACCACTCCAGCCCAGGGCTCCCCGTCCCTTGGAGCTCGCTCTGGTAATTCTGACTATGCCAAACTGTACTGATCTGCATGAAAAGATGCTCAGCCTCTCTCATAACAAGAGCCGTGCAAAGGAGAACCACAAAGAGAGACCATTTTCTTCCATCAGATTCACAAAGATGAACCGGGTGGGTGAAACGCAGGGTGGGCTCCGGCTGCCGCCAGCGGGAGGACAAGGGGCCGCCCGACGGTGTCTGTGGCACTGTAAACCAGTGTAACCTCTTCCAAGGGCAACTTGGCAACAGCTGTGCAAATTTAAAATGCACCTGCCCTTTAACCCAGCAATTCACTTCCAAACACTTACCCTACAGAGACGGAAGTGCCCGAAGATAGAGTCCAAGGGCGTTCGCTGCCTAGAAACCTCCTGCATGTCCAAGAAAATGGGCTCAGTCGGGCAGTGTCCACCTGACTGGGCATTCCTGGCTTCCTCGCCTGTGCAGCCAGACGGGCAGGTGCCTGTCCCTTGAGCTCTTAGGTGTAGATCAGCTCATATAAATAAAGTGCTTTGAGAATCGTCCAGCACATTGTAAGTATAAATTCTTGCTATTATTATCACTTTGCTGTTGTTGAAACTGAGTAGATCTATACATACTGATACGTCATTATCTTCCAGAAATGCGCGTTAGTGAGAAACACGGACAGGGTGTATGGAGGCCTCTGGTGGGCTGTGCGGGTCTGCGGAGGTGGCTCTGGCGGGCTTTGTGTCTTGAGGAGCTTGGCTTTCTAAGGCATGGGCCACGTCCAGGGCGGCACAGACAGCACTGACCACGGTCCCTGCCCCTGGGAGGGGAAGGGGACCAGGGGACAGGGGCGAGAGAGGATTTGCACTTATCTTTCCATGCAGTGTGTGGTTTTTAGCCACCTGCCTATACCACCTATTTGAACAAATCAATCACTTTTAAAGCCTGCTGATGTACCTGTCTGTGTCTCCCCCCGGCGGCGAGCCCCTGGAGCGCAGGGACTGTGTCAGAGTCACTAATGAATACCAGGTGCCCAGCACAACCCAGAGCACAACATGACTTGGTAAACGTTGGCTGATGGTGAGCCAGCTGGGTTCCACGTGTCCCTGCTGCAGGAGCCCGCACCTGCCCTGAGCATGATTCCAGAGCGGTTCCCACAGATCGGGAGTGTGACAGGCTGGAGCGGTCTGGGAAGGGGCTGGTTGAGGAAAGCAGCTCTCTCGCAGGGAGGCAGACCGAGCGAGCTAATTCCCACAGAGGATGATCCCGGGAAGCAGGACTCAGGTGTGCAGATGCGGCCAGGGCTCCGGCACCCAAGGCAGCCTCTAGTCAAGGGCTGGATGCCTGGACCACAGCAGAGGCCCCTCTTTGCAGGGTGCTGATGTCCCCATCGCTCTGCATAGCTGGCATTACCAGGGCAACAGATTGACAGGGCCTTGGCAGGGCTGGGGGTTCCTTTGTGACTTTCCCACCTCTGATGGGCTGAGGTCCAGACCCCAGACTTGTGGTAACGCTGCCCATCAAGCCAATGCCCCAGCTGAGGAGCAGAAACGAGGCCCCCAGGCCTGAGCAGGGATCTGCCGGGGCCACCTCCATCATCAGCCCTGATTTGGGGCCACCCTCCCTGTCCCTCGTCCTCCTGCCCAGTGAAGCAAGAGGTCTTAGCCACGCCTTGTACCAATGCCTTGGCATGGAAAGGGCCCCAAAGCGGGAACAGCCTGACTGTCCTCATATATCAGGTGGAGAGGGAAAGCATGGCTCCCCGCTGCCGGCAGATACCCCTGCAGTCATGACACGAACCGGCTGAATGCACGAAAGTTTTTTTTGGAGACAGGGTCTTGCTCTCTTGCTCAGGCTGGAGTGACGTGGTGTGATCACAGCTCACTGCAGCCTCAAACTCCCAGGCTCAAGTAGTTCTCCCGCCTCAGCCTCCCAAGTAGCTGGGACTATAGGCATGCACCACCACACCTAACGGATTTCTTAACTTTCAATTTTCTGTAGAGGTGGGATCTCACTATGTTGCCCCTCTCACCCCTGCCCACCCGTGGTCCCCTTCCCCTTCCAGGAGCAGTGACTGTGGCCAGTGCTGTCTAGGATTAAGGGCATGAGCCACTGTGCCTGGCCCACAGCTAGGTCTTGAAAACACATTGTAGGGGGCGCAAATGCAAGCTGCAGCGACATGGGAACAGTGTCTGCCATTCGAAACACACAGGAAAAATACTAAACACTTTCTATGGGTGCAGAATATGAGCACGAAATTTAGAAAACGTAAAAGGTCCGGAAGGATAGACAGTGTGACCCACAGCTGTGATGGCACAGTGAGGGACTGGGGGGTGGCGGTTTTAGGGGACAGAATGGGGTGGAAACAGGACCTTAGCTTCATCTCTTTTTTTCTGTCGCTCAGGCTGGAGTGCAGTGGCACCATCTCAGCTCACTGCAACCTCCACCTCCCAGGTTCAAGCGATTCTCCTGCCTCAGCCTCCTGAGTAGCTGGGATTATAGGTGCCTGCCACTGGGCCCAACTAATTTTTGTATTTTTGGTAGAGATGGGGTTTCACCATCTTGGCCAAGCTGGTCTTGAACTCCTGACATGCAGACTGGAAAGAAAAAAGAAAACTATCCCTATTTGTAGATGACGTGATTGTCTATACAAAAAATCCCAGGGAATCTACAAAAATCCCCTAGAACTAATAAAGGAGTTAAGCAAGTTTGCAGTATACAAGAGAAACACATATAAATTAATCACATTTCTATAGAAATATAATATGATAATAAACACGAGGAAATCAAAATTAAAAGCACAATACCACTTACAATCACTCTGAAAAAAATGAATTACTTAGGGAAACTCTTAACAAAACATATACAGTATTTGTGTGCTGAAAATTATAAAATTCTGAAATAAGATATTGATGAAGATTCAAATAAATGCAGAGACATAGTATGCTCATGGATTGGAACATTTAACATGGTAAAAATGGAAATTCTTTTCAAATTAGTATATAGGTTTAACACAATTTCTTTTCTTTTCTTTTTTTTTTCCGAGTTGGGGTCTTGCTTTGTCACCCAGGCTGGAGTGTGGTGGTACAATCATAGCTCACTGTAGCCTTGAACTCCTGAGATCAAGGGATCCTTTTACCTCAGCCTCCCAAGTAGCTGAGACTACAGGCATGCACTTCCACGCCAGTTAATCCAGCAAATTTTTTTGTCGGGGGTAGAGATGAGATCTTGCTTTGCTGCCCAGGCTAGTCTGCTTCAAGCAAGCCTCCTGCCTTGAACTCCCCAAAGTGCTGAGATTACAGGTGTGAGCCACCACATCCAGCTAAACTTTCAAATTTTTTGTACATATGTGATCTTGCTATGTTGCCTGGGCTGGTCTTAAACTCCTAGCCTCAAGTAATCCTCTGGCCTTGGCTTCCCAAAACTCTAGGATTATAGGCATGAGCTAGCATGCCTGGCCAGTTTAACACAATTTCTATCAAAGTTCCACCAGCATAATTAAAATATTTTTAAAAACCCAAGCATGGTGGTTCATGCCTGTAATCCCAGCACTTTGGGAGACTGAGGATGGTGAATCACTTGAGGTCAGGAGTGATTCAGCCTCCTGAAAACCAACCTGGCTAACATGGTGAAACCCTGTCTTTAATAAAAATACAAAAACTAACTGGGTGTGGTGGCTGGCACACATCTGTAGTCCAAGCTACTTGGGAGGCTGAGGCAGTAGAATCACTTCAACCTGGGAGGCGGAGGTTGCAGTGAGCTGAGATTGCTCCACTGCGCTCCAGCCTAGGCAACAGAACAATAATCCATCTCAAAAAATGAAATAAAGTAAAATAAAATTAGCGATAGGGTCTCACTATGTTGCCCAGGCTGGAACAAACTGGGTATTCACAGGTGTAATTACAGTGCACTGTAGACTTCAACTCCTGGGCTCAATGATCCTCCCACCTCAGCCTCTCAAGCAACTGGGACAAATGACATATGATGACAACACACCTGGCCACACCTGGCCATAACTAAAACATTTTTGAAAAGGAAGAATAAAGTGGGAGAAATCAGCCTGCACAATGTCAAGACATTATACAGTTACAGCAATCAAGACTGTGCCATTGACGGGATAGACATGTAGATAATGGGACAGAAATAGAGCCACGTAAATAGGCCCATCTAATTATTTTACAAAGGTGCAAAAGCAAATCAGTGGAGGAAAGACAGTATTAAAAAGCAGACTTTAGGCCGGGTGCAGTGGCTCACACCTGTAATACCAGCACTTTGGGAAGCCGAGGCATGTGGATCACCTGAGTTAGGGAGTTTGAGACCAGCCTGACCAACATGGAGAAACCTGTCTCTACTAAAAATACAAAAATTAGCCGGATATGGTGGCAGGCATCTGTAATCCCACCTACTAGGGAGGCTGAGGCAGGAGAATCGCTGGAACCTGGGAGGTGGAGGTTGCAGTGAGCCAAGATCGCATCATTGCACTCCAGTCTGGGTAACAGGAGCGAAACTCAGTCTCAAAAAAAAAAAAAAAAAGACTTTATTTTTTAGAGCACTTTTAGGTTCACAGCAAAATTGAGTGGAAAGCACAGAGATTTCCCATATACTCCCTACCCCGCCACCCCCTCATACACAACTTCCGTTCTATCAGCATCCCACTCAAGAGTGGTACATTTGTTACAATCACTGGACCTGCATAGACATGTATCATTATCACCCAAAGCCCAGTTATACTAGGGGTCATTCCCGGTGCTATACATTCTATGGTTTTGACAAGTGTATATTATATCGACATGTATCCACCATCATAATATTATATAAAATTGTTTCTTTTTCTTCCTTTTTTTTTTTTTTTTAAGATAGGGTCTCACTCTGCTGCCCAGGCTGGACTGTGGCCGCGTGATCTTGAGTCACTGCAACCTTAACCTCCCAGGCTCAAGTGACCCACCCACCTCAGCCTCTCCAGTAGCTGGGATACAGGTGCTCACCACTATGCCCAGCTAATTTTTGTGTTTTTTGTAAGGATGGAGGTCTTGCTATGTTGTCCAGGCTGGTCTCAACTCCTGAACTCAAGCAATCTGCCTGCCTTGGCCTCCCAAATAGAATAGTTTCAATGCTTCAGAAATCCTCTGTGTTCTGCCTATTTATCGAGCCCTCCCCACAACCCATATATGTTTGATGATTCCAGAATATATGATTCTGTGTAATTCCAGAATATCCTCTAGTTGGAATCATACAGTGTGTAGCCTTTTCAGATTGGCTTCTTTCACTTAGTAATATGCACTAAAGTTTCCTTCATGGGTTTGTATAGCTTGATAGCTCATTTCTTTTTAGCACTGAATATTTCACTGTCTGGATGTACTATAGTTTATTTATTCATTCACCTACTGAAGGGCATCTTGGTTGCTTCCAAGTTTTGGCAACTATGAATAAAGCTGTTATAAACATCTGTGTGCAGGTTTTTTTTGAGACAGAGTCTCGCTGTTGTCGCCCAGGCTGGAGTGGAATGGCACAATCTCAGCTCACTGCAACCTCCACCTCCTGGGTTCAAGTGATCCTCCTGCCTCAGTCTCTCAAGTAGCTGGGATTATAGGCACCTGCCACCATGCTCATCTAATTTTTGTATCTTTAGTAGAGATGGGTTTTCACCATGTTGACCAGGCTGGTCTTGAACTCCTGACATCAGGTGATCTGCCTGCCTCGGCCTCCCAAAGTGCTGGGATTACAGGTGTGAGCCACCATGCCTGGCCCTGTGTGTAGGTTTTTGTGTGGACATAATTTTTACTTCATTTGGGTAAATACCAAGGAGGGCAATCACTAGATCATATAATAAGAGTATGTTTAGCTTTGTAAGAAATTGCCAAACTGTCTTCCAAAGTGGCCACACTACTTTGCATTCCCACCAGCAATGAATGAGCGTTCCTGTTGCTCCACATCATTGCCGGTGTTTGGTGTTGTCAGTGTTCTGGATTTTGGTCATTCTATTCGGGGCATGCTAGTATGTATGTCATTTTTGCTTTAATTTACAATTCTCTAATGACATATGATGATGAACACATTTTCATAGGCTTATTTGTCATCGTTATTATTTACTTGTTTTTTAGAGGCAGGGTCTTTCTCCCAGGCTAGAGTGTACTGGTGCCATCATGGTTCACTGCAGCCTCAAACTCCCGGCTTCAAGCGATTCTCCTGCCTCCGCCTCCTGAGTAGCTGGGATTACAGGTGTATGACAACACACCCAGCTAATTTTTGTATTTTTAGTAGAGATGGGGTTTCACCATGTTGGCCAGACTGGTTTCAAACTCCTGACCTCAGGTGATCCACCCACCTCGGCCTCCCAAAGTGCTGGGATTACAGGAGTGAACCACCGAGCCTGGCCGTCACTGTGCATTTTTATTTATGATACTGCCAAACAGGAAACAGCTCAGATGTCTTTCAATGATTAAACAAATTGTAGCACATCATACAATGGTTATTACTTAGTGGATTTTTTCCAGTTGTTTTTATTGTAAAATAAATATAACATAAAGTTAACTGTTTCTAGGTGTACAATTCAGTGGTATTGAGTACATTGTATTGCCATATAACTCTCACCACCATCCATCTATCGAACTCTTTTTATCTTGCAAAACAGAAACTCTATACCTATTAAACAATAACTTCCTATCTCCCTTTCCTCCAGTCCCTGGCAACCACCATTCTGCTTTCTGTTTCTGTGATTTTGATGACTCTAGTACCTCACATAAATGGAAGTATCCAGTATTCATCAGTTTATGTCTGGCTTATTCCACTTAGCGTAACGTCCTCAAGGTTCATCTATGTTGTATCACGTGTCAGAAACCCTGTCCGTTCTAAGGCTGACTGCTATTCCATTGTGTGGATACACCATACTTTGCTTATCCATTAATCTATTGATGAACAATTGGGCTGCTTCCATTTTTTTTTTTTTTGCTTGTGAATAATGCTGCTGTGAATATATGTGTACAAATATCTCTTTCAGATCCTACTTTTTTTTTTAAAAAAAAGTAATACTGTTTATTTAACTTCAAAAACATTTCAGCATTCTAAACATACAAAAAAATAACAGAACATTGCAAATTGTGTGTAAGTACAGAAGGTTCTTGAACTTTCGTTGATGCAGTGGCTCTTCACTTTGCTGACAATGAAGAGTTCTACAGTTTGTTTTAAAACGAACAGTTTAAAAACTACCACACTTAACTAACAAAAAACAAAACAAAGCAAAAAAAAAACCTTCTCATGCCAGCTGACCCCCTTTGTCCACAGCTAAGATGGCAGCAGGATGCTATGTCACTATATACAGAAACAAGACAACCTGAAGCTAAATGGATGCCCACTGCAGAGTCAACAGGTCCAGCCTCACAGTGCACGCCCTGAGCTACAGCCCCTCCAAAAGGCATCGTTCCCGCAGCCTCAACGCCAGGCAAGGAGCATCAAGAGTTTGTCTCGGTTGTTTCATTCTTTTTACAAACTACAGATATGTGCAGTTGATAACTCAGGATTTCTAGCCAATAATCATATGGTTAACACCACCTTACAAATTTTAAAAATGCTAGAAACATCTTTAAATGCCTTGCCACACCAACAGCAAAGTGCACAGAGTGGGAAAAACACAAGCCCCTTTTCATTTTAAAAATGTTTGGAAATATGTACAACTTTGATACAGTTTCAGAGTGCTCCAGACACCCATGGCCACTTCATGTAAACCACTGACAATCTCTAGAGCATTTTGAGAGACTACAATATGATCGTGATCAAATTTTGTAATTAGACCTAATGAGGGAAACAGACACTTCTCAAATAAGAGATGTGTCAATTACAGCGCTCCCCTACTCTAAGTATAAATCCAGGTGACAGACAAATAGTTTATCCCTCCTCTTCCTCCTCCTACTTGTCTTCTTCATCTTCCTCTTCCACTTTTTTCCGGGCAACTTTAGCAGGACCCTTTGCATCATCAAACTTTCCTTTCAACTTACAGTCAGCAACATCCTTCCCATACTTCTCCTTCGGCTTTCCCACCTTAGTGACGTAAGGCTGCTTTTCACTCATTTAACTTGTTCCATATCTACCCAGCTTTTTTGCCACGTCTCCAACAGAGATGCCAGGGTTTGTGGATTTGATTTTGGGGCAGAATTCCGAACAGAACAGGAAGAAGCCAGACGGTGGCCTTTTGGGGGCATTAGGATCCTTCTTCTTGCCTCCCTTAGCTGGTCCATAATCCTTCATTTCCCGATCACAGCGCACTTTATCCGCCTTTGCCATTTCATCAAATTTAGATTTCTCTTTCCCGGACATTGTCTTCCATCTCTCAGAGCATTTCTTGGAAAATTCTGCAAAATTAACAGGGACCTCAGGGTGGTTCTTCCTCCTCCTCCTCCTCCTCGTTCTTCTTCTGATGGGGTCTCACTCTGTCACCTAGGCTGGCGTGCAATGGCACACTCTCGGCTCACTGCAACCTCTGCCTCACGGGTTCAAGCGATTCTCCTGCCTCAGCCTCCTGAGTAGCTGGGATTACAGGTGCGCCGCACCACGCCCGGCTAACTTTTGTATTTTTAGTAGAGACGGGGTTTCACCATGTTGGTCAGGCTGGTCTCCAACTCTTGACCTTGTGATCCGCCTGCCTTGGCCTCTCAAAGTGCTGGGATTACAGCCTTGAGCCACTGCATGGGGCCGGGTTTTTCTTCCTATGTTCTTCTCTGCACAGCTGCACAAAGAAGGCATAAGCAGACATCTTGCCCTTTGGCTTCTTGGGGTCACCTTTAGCCATCGTGACTGTATTGTTCGATAGTCTAAGACCCTATTTTTATTTCTTTTGAGTATATATCTAGATATGGAATTGCTGGATCATATGGTAATTCTATTTTTATTTATTTTGAGACAGCATCTTGCTCTGTCACCCAGGCTGGAGTGCAGTGACATAATCACAGCTCACTGCGGCCTTGACCACCCAGGCTCAAGCAATCCTCTCACCTCAGCCTCCTTAGTAGCTGGACTACAGGAGCATGCCACCAGATCCAGCTAATTTTTGCATTTTTTGTAGAAATGGGGTTTTGTCATGTTCCCTGACTGGTCTTGAACTCCTGGGCTCAAGCAATCCTCCTGCTTCTGCCTCCTGAAGTGCTGGAATTACAAGCATAAGCCACCACACACAGCCTGTTTTTACCTTTTTGAGGAATCATTATACTGTTTTCCACAGTGTCGGTACCATTTTACATTCTCACCAATGGTGCACAAGGATCACGATTTCTCCACATCCCTGCCAATGCTTGTAGATTTTTCCTTTTTTTTTTTTTTTTGCTAGTAGCCATCTTAACAGGTATACGACGTAGTATCTTGTTCTTTACCTCATTGTGATTTGTGTTTCCCTAATGATTAGGGATGTTGAGTATCTTTTCAAGTGCTTACTGGCCATTTGTTGATCATTGGAGAAACGTCTATTCAAGTCATTAGTTGTGATTTTTGAATCAGGTTGTTCTTTTTTTGTTGCTGAGTTTTAGGAGTCTCTGCTTATTCTGGATATTAATCCTTTGTCAGATACATGATTTGCAAATATTTTCTCCCATTCTGTGGGTTGTCTCTTTACTCTGCTCTAGTGTCTTTTGATGCACAAAATGTTTTAATTTTCATAAAGTCCAATTTGTCTATTTTTTCTTTTGTTGCCTGTGCCTTTAGTGTCATATCCAGGAAATCTGTTGCCAAATCCGATGTGGTTAAGCATTTGCTCTATGGTTTCTGTGAGTTTTATGCTTTGGGATTTTTAAAATTCTGGGTCTCTTTGAGTTAATTTTTATATATGGTGTTAGAGAAGGGTCCACTTTCATTCTTTTCCATGTGGATATCCAGTTTTCCCAACACTATTTGTTGGAAAGACTGTCCTTCTTCCCCCCATTGAATGGGCTTACCGCCTTGTTAAAAATTATTTGACCATATATGGCAGGGCATATTTTGGAGCTCTCTATTCTATTCCACTGGTTTATATGTCTGCCTATATGCCAGTACCACACCGTCTTGATGACTGAAGCTTGGAAGTAAGTTTTGACATCAGGAAGTGTGAGTTCTTCAGCTTTATTCTTCTTTTTCAGGATTGTTTTGGCTAATCAAGATCGCTTGAGATTCTATATGAATTTTAGAATGAGTTTCTCTGTTTCTACAAAAACTGTCATTGGGATTTTGATAGGGATTGCATTAAATCTGTAGATTGCTTTGGGTAATATTGACATCTTAACTATATTAAGTAAGGATGATTTTTTATTACTGATTCAATCTCCTCACTAGTTATAGGTTTATTCAGATTTTATTATCTACTGAGTCAGTTTTGCATTTCTATAACTTTGTCCACTTCATCTACGTTATCCAATTTGTTGGCTTATATTTGGCTCATGGCACTCTCTTATGAGCTATTCTACAGAATTCGCTTTCTGTAGAATTGAAAGTAACGAGCCATTGCGGTGGGGATCGGCAGCAGAGGCGGGTGTGTGTGTGTGTGTGTGTGTGTGTATGGTGGTCAGAGGAATGCCTGACAAGATGACACCTGATTTAGGACTGGACAGGGTGTGAAGACAAAGAAGTGGTAATGGGAGACCTTGGCTTTAAAAAAATACATATTTCTTTGATAATACATTTGTGCATTATTTTGTCATTCTCTATAAATTCGATTTTTAAAGATAGAAGCAAATTAAGAGTGGTAGATGCTGTGCCAAGGGAAGTCAGGGATCCTAGGTTCGAATCCTGTCTCCGTTAGTGATTCGCTCTGCGACCTCAAACAAAAGTTTAATCTATATAAAGCTGGTAACCATCTTCAGTCGCCCGGCCAGGAACAGAGTAAACGGAAATAAGTTTTTATTCAGGGGCACTCACTCTCTCCCAGGTAAAAGCTGCGCCCCAATCAGGTACTGCCGCGCCAGGGCCGCAGGACATCTCGGGACTTGTGGTCCACCCGGCGGAACTCGCGGTCCCGGCAGGCACCGCGGTGGCGGCAGGGCGACGTGGCGCGGCTGGTTGCGGCTGCGCGGGCGGGTGGAGCAAGATGGCTGTGGAGCTGGGCGTGCGGGTCGTCCGGCCCCGGCCCGGAACCGAGCTAGGTGGAGTGATGCGGACCCTCCTGCTGTTGCTGTGCCTGGCGACGCGCGGAAGCGCCCTCTACTTTCACATTGGAGAGACAGAGAAGAAGTGCTTTATTGAGGAGATCCCGGACGAGACCATGGTCATAGGTGCGGGGGCGGGGAGGAAGGGGCGAGTTTGGAACGTGACCATGGTCTTGGGGCAGGGGATGCGAGACAGTCAGCTCTCTAGTGCTCAGGCGGTCGCGGATGCACTCCTCTGACCTGGGATCGTCCTGTTTCCTTCCAGGAAACTACCGGACGCAGCTGTATGACAAGCAGCGGGAGGAGTACCAGCCGGCCACACCGGGGCTTGGCATGTTTGTGGAAGTGAAGGACCCAGAGGACAAGGTGAGCCGACCCCTTCCCCTCCGCCAAGATATCCTCTAGGCAGGCTCTGGTACTTCCTCTTCTAGTTACTGCATCTGCTAAAGTGGTTGATGCTGTGGGACTATCCCAGAGTTTCACTGCAGGCCAAATGTGGGCTGCTGCAGTGCTCCCTGCTCCTCTCAACTTCCTACTGACTGACGGGTGACCCTGCCAAGTTAGTTACTTTCCTGGAACCATTTTCCTCGTCTGTGAAATGGGTGGATTAATTGTGGTGATAAAAATCAAAGAGTTTGTCAACTCTAAAGCTGTGGCATGAAGACTTAAAGATTTCACAAAACATGACACTTTCCCCACAAAATGAGCAGCTTTTAATCTTCACAAATAAGGATATTAAAACGAAAGCCAAAACCCTTCAGCTGTCACCTTCTGTCACTTTTCATTAAAAAACAAACATGGTGGGGTGCGGTCGCTCATGCCTGTAATCCCAGCACTTTGGGATGCTGAGGTGGGTTGGATCATTTGAGGCCAGGAGTTCAAGACCAGCCTGGGCAACCCCCATCTGGCAAACCCCATCTCTACTAAAGATACAGAAAACATTCACCAGGCGTGGTGGTGCACGTCTATAATCCCAGATACTTGGGAGGCTGAGGCACGATAATCACTTGAATCCAGGAGGTGGAGGCTGCAGTGAGCTGAGCCAGCACCACTGCACTCCAGCCTGGACGACAGAGTGAGACTCTGTCTCAAAAACAAAAACAAATCCCTAACCCCCCCCCACCAAAAAAAAGCAACTCACATCAAAAGAGTTGAAAGGACATGAGCTATAAAGGAAAGCCCTTCCCAAGAGCAGTCACTTGCCACCCTGATGTCAGACTCTTAGACACTAAACCCCTGCTCCAAAGAGTTCTTAGACAAGCATATGGCAACAGCAGCTGAGTAGCTTTGGATCTTTTAGTGTTGTGAGATGCCAAAAACTGTGCTTATCAACTTTTTGGTACTTAGAGCCTTAAGTACTGTTTTCCTCCGATCCCTACCATCACACTAACAAAAGCTTGTTCCCTTTCTCCAGGTCATCCTGGCCCGGCAGTATGGCTCCGAGGGCAGGTTCACTTTCACCTCCCATACTCCTGGCGAGCACCAGATCTGTCTTCACTCCAATTCCACTAAGTTCTCCCTCTTTGCTGGAGGCATGCTGGTAAGTGGGCCCATGTGGGACTTGCAGCTTTCAGCCTTCATCCTTTGGTGAGGACTGGGGAAACTGGTGATGCTGTGAGTGTGAGAGGAGTATGTCAGATTTTGTGTCTCTTAAGAACACTGGGTCTCCACTGGATATCCAGGACAGAGTGGCTGAGCTCTTTGTATAGGCCTCACTCAGCACCAGCCCAGGCTTAACACTTGCTTGTGTGCCCAGAGCCCCATGGGGCTAGACACTGAAGAGGGCCCAGTCTTCTGGCTAAATGAACAGATGAAGGAAAGTGGGGAATGAGCTGTCAGTCTTTGGCAGGAAGATGGAGCAGGGTTGCTAGATTTCCTTTATCTCCTTTGTCTGTCCCCAGAGAGTTCACCTGGACATCCAGGTAGGTGAGCATGCCAACGACTATGCAGAAATTGCTGCTAAAGACAAGTTGAGTGAGTTGCAGCTACGAGTGCGACAGCTGGTGGAACAAGTGGAGCAGATCCAGAAAGAACAGAACTACCAGCGGGTGAGTCATTGGACTGGGAGCTGCCCACTGGCTCAGCCAGGAATTTCACATCAGATGCATTCTGAGACCCCCAAGGGACTTACCTGCACTGGATTGTAGGTCATGTAACCCCACCTTGTAATTGAGGATACAGACTCCTAAGAGGCTGTCATTGCCCTAAATCACAGTTACACACAGAATGGCACAGTAGGGTTGTGTTGATACCAACAGCTTGGGTGCTGTTTCAGTGGCTCCACATGCTCTCAGGACCAGGGGCTCAAACTCACCGGTGCTGAGGAACGAGAGTACCATGAATGAATCTGTGACCTTAAGGACTAGTAGGGCAGTGACCCATCTAAACAAGCACAGCTACTGTTCAGTGTCAGCTGGGGGCCTCCTTGCAGAAATGCCAGTCCTGGGTTTACAGATGTTCCATTTTTTCAAGAGGAAATAGCCAGGATTCTTATGTGAACATTTTAATTTATTTTTTATTTTTTTCTATTGCTGTTGCATTAATTACCTGAGTTTTAAATGTTGTCAAAATACTGTGCACTGTGTGAGCCCAGGAAAACAAACAAAGCCTGGATCCAGCCCCTAGCCTGCCAGTTTACAGCCTGTGCCCACCATCTTCAAGGAGCAGTCTGGGAAACCCGGGCAGAGGGCTTAGAGCAAGTCCATTCCTGCCTGCTCCAGGACAGCTCTGTCTTGTGGGTTAATTCCACAACTACCTTACCTCTCTCCCAGGTACCAGGGCAGGACTAGGTGAGGACTGTCCCTGACAGGTGAAGATACAGACTTGGGAGAATGAGTAGGTTGCCTGACATCATCTAGTGAGGGTAAAGATAGTCCCCAGGTAGAGTGACACTTTGCAGGCACTTGGCTGGAACCTGGACAAAGCTGGCTGACCTTGGGCATCCTCTTGGGCTGGGAATCCAGCAGTTCTAGCAGCCCCAGCCAACTCAGGCTCACCTTATATTCCCCCACAGTGGCGAGAGGAGCGCTTCCGGCAGACCAGTGAGAGCACCAACCAGCGGGTGCTGTGGTGGTCCATTCTGCAGACCCTCATCCTCGTGGCCATCGGTGTCTGGCAGATGCGGCACCTCAAGAGCTTCTTTGAAGCCAAGAAGCTTGTGTAGCTGCCCCAGGCATCACAAACCATCCTCCCAGGCTGGGGGAGAAAGGACCTCCTGGAACTGACTTCTTCTGGCAGGAGGACTGGTTCCCAGCCATACATGTTCTGGAAGGGAGAGGGGCTGCAGGCACCCACAGGTACAAGCTGAAGGCAGCAGCTTGGCTGGCTAATACTGAGCAAGCGGTGGGGCAAAAGCCTGCCCTCTCCCTCTGGCCTCTGGGCCTTTTGCAGTAATCACCTAGGGGCTGGTAAAGCCCCTCCTATTGGCACCTCAGAATTACAGTGTTACTGATCTGGGATGTGAGGCTGCTGTCAGGGGTGGGGTGGGGAGGGAATGGGCAGGCAAGCCAGTCTTCTGTCTTCCTTTGCTAACTTAGGGTTTTGAGCAGGTTGGGGTATGGTGCCTGTCATACCCACCTGCCACCCTGGGAACCTCAGTGTTCTCTCTTTCAGCCTAGACCTGCTGATCCAGGGTGTGTGTGTCAGTTGGGGGTGGGTGGAGGGGTTTGCAGTGTGGGAATGTGGCCTTGTGGTTGACCCCAGCTTCTTCACCTGGTTGTACATTCTGGGGCTTAAAGAACTGGGACTAGACCAAATAGAGTCCTTGGTGCTGGTTGGGGCGGGGCCTGCAGAGTCTTAGTTACTGATTTCATTTTCAATAAATTTAGGTTTGTTACATGGGTTTCCCAATAAAAAAAAAAAAATGACGTCTTGTCCAGTGCAAGTTACTCAGCCATCAGTGGGTATAACTGCAAGGTGCCTCAGAGAATGTCAGTTCTTCCAAAGAGCAAAGCACTTCACATTGCAAAGTGAATTCCCACCAGTCAGCTTAATTTTTTTCTTCTTCTCCAGGCCTTCCCTGCCATGGCAGGGAGTAGTGGGTTTAAGATCATACAACAAGTAAATTGTGGGGCTGGGGCTCAAATCTACACCCTCTCCTCTGCCAGCTCCCTGTGAAGTCCCCTCTGTTTCTAGAGTCAGTCAGCAGAATTGTCATGGTGCAGTCAGGAAGTCCCTGGTAAGGAGGTGCATTGAGCAGGGGAGTGCTACAGGACAGCCACCCTGGTCTGGTGGGGACAAGGATGTTGATGTTGATAACCAACAGCAAGTGATTTCAACCAGGACCCAGAAGGAGAGGAAGGATTCTGCTGGAAGGAAATGGTAGGACAGAGGTGGTTGGAGGAGTGGAGGCAAACAGCTGGAATGGAGGTAGATGGGTGTTTTGTTTCAGCTGGAGAGGGTGTTGTGAGGAAGCTGGAAAGGAAGGTTGGATTCAAATTAAAAGAGCCTCTAGCTCCAGGCAAGAGATTCAGACATGCCCGCCTTTCAAGAGGTGCTGCAGGCACCCACAGGCACAAGCTGAAGCCAGCAGCTTGGCTGGCTAACAGCAGGTGGTGGGGCAAATGCCGGCCCCCTCCCTCTAGCCTCTGGGCCCTTTGCAGTAATCACCCAGGGGCTGGTAAAGCCACTGAGAGCCCTATTGGCACCTCAGTATCACAGTGTTACTGATCAGTGATGTGAGGCTGCTGTTGAGAGTTGAGGGAGGGGAATGGGCAGGCAGTTTTGAGAAGAACCTTCCAACGAGAAACGTGAGAAAGGTTACAGCAGCGTGAGAAAGACTGGGAACAAGGAGACAAGTTAGGTGGCTGCTTACCCTACTGGGAGGATGTAATCTGGGCCAATGCTGCCAACTAGTTTTTTTCCATATTAAAAAAAATTTTTTTTTGGCTGAGCACAGTGGTTCACACCTGTAGTCCCAGCAATTTGGGAGGCCGAGGCAGGTGGATGGCTTGAGGCCAGGAGTTTTGAGACCAGCCAGGACAACATGGTGAAACCTCATCTCTACTAAAAATACAAAAAATTAGTCAGGTGTGGTGGTGCGTGCCTGTAATCTCGGCTACTCTGGAGGCTGAGATAGGAGAATAGCTTGAACTCGGGAGACAGAGGTTGCAGTGAGCCAAGATAGTGCCACTGCACTCCAGCCTTGGCAGCAGTGAGACTCTGTTTCCAAAAAAGAAAAAAAAAAGGATTTTTTAAAGAACAGCTTTAAAATTGCAGAAAAATTATGAAGATATTTTCCCTATTATTAACATTATCCAGACTTCCTTATTTATTTTTTTGAGATGGAGTCTTGCTTTGTTTCTAGGCTGGAGTGCAGTGGCGTGATCTCGGCAACCTCTGCCTCCTGGGTTCAAGCGATTCTCCTGCCTCAGCCTCCCTAGTAGCTGGGACTACAGGTGTGCGCCACCATGCCCAGCTAAATTTTGTTTTGTATTTTTAGTAGAGACAGGATTTCACCATGTTGGCCAGAATGGTCTCGATCTCCTGACCTCGTGATCTGCCCACCTCAGCCTCCCAAAGTGCTGGGATTAGAAGTGTGAGCCCCTGTGACCAGCCCAGACTTCCTTAGTTTTTACTTACTGTCCTTTTTCTGTTCCAGGATTCCACATTACATTTAATCACTGTGTCCCCTTAGGCTCCTTTTGGCTGTGACAGATTTAGACCTTCCTTGTTTTTGATAATTCCTTGACAGCTTCGAGGAGTATAGGTCAGGTATTTTGTAGAATTTCTCAGCTAGGATTTGTCTGATGTTTTTCTCATGATTAGGGTTGTGGGTTTTTGAAAAGAGACCACAGGCCGGGCACGGTGGCTCACACCTGTAATTCCAGCACTTCAGGAGGCCAAGGTAGGCAGATCACCTGAGGTCAAGGGTTCAAGATCAGCCTGGCCAATATGGCGAAACCCCGTCTCTACTAAAAATACAAAAATTAGCCAGTTGTGGTGGCAGGCCCCTGTAATCCCAGCTACTCGGGAGGCTGAGGCAGGAGAATTGCTTGACCCCAGGAGGTGGAGGTTGCAGTGAGCCAAGATTGCGCCACTGCACTCCAGTCTGAGCAACAGAGCGAGACTCTGTCTCAAAAGAAAAGAAAAGAGACCACAGAGTTGAAGTTCCATTCTCATCCTGTTATGTTACTTAAACACGGCTTATAGCTGAATATCACATTTAAAAATTAGATAATTTGGATTTTATGTGAGATCTGATTTCTTGAGATAGTGAATCTGACAATCTGAAGTAGGGCTTCATCCTGATATAGTAACAGCTAACCGGATGGAGTGGTGGCTGTCCTCTTTAGATGGGCTGTGGATTGGCCAAGGTTCTGGTGTAGAGTGCAGTGCCCTGGGGGAGTCAACAGGAAGGGGAATGGGTGGATTATATACTTCCAGGTTTAAGGGGTAAAGGTGTTACTGGGAATTATTCATTTTCCACTCATAGTGAAGTTCTCTCTGAAGCAGAGTGATTAAGATAGATTGTGGGGAAACAAAAACAAAAACTCAAAACCCATAGATTGTGCAACTAAACTATCTGATTTGCCTCTCTATGCCTCAGTTCCCTCAGCTTTAAAGTGGGAATAAGTACCTACCGATAAGTACTACACGAGATAACCCTCATGTAGTAAGAATTGTTAACAATGGCACATAATAAGAACTTAACAGATGTTTGCTATTAGGAAACTTAAAGTTTACTTGGAAGAGCAGGGAGGTCAAGTCTAACAACTGCCGCTTTCTTTTTCCTGGTAGGAGGCTAGCAGGAGGGATGTGGTGGAGGTGAGGGGGATGGTTACATTCCCACGGTGACGGGGCAGATATGGGAACTTAGTCTCCTATTCCTTTCTTCAGTTCTCAGCTCCACCAAAGTACCCTTTTCCGGGATGACAGCTGTCATTTATGGCGTTGAACTGTATGCCTAGCGCTGTACAAGTGTTTGCACTTTCTCCGTGAATCCCCACAGCTACCATATAGAATAGGAGCCACTGATACACCCATGTGAGGAGACAGATCTAGAGATGGGGCTTGCCTCAAAACACAGCTGTATTGGCAGAGTCGGGTTTCAAATTCAGTGGACTTGTCTTCAGAGCTCGGCTCCTAACGCCTGCTTGGGCTGTCGGCTGAACTCAGCGTGGAGCTCTGAGCTTGGCTTTGCCCCTCCAAGTCTGTGTAGAGGAGAACGCGCCACCTGGGCCGAGTAGGGGATTCCGGGACGCTCCCGCCTCCCTCCGGAAGAGGACGGAGATGCAGATTATCCCCGAGCGGGGGTTTGGAAGTGTGGACACTTAGGTCCAGTGCCAGCCCAGTGACTTGTTGGGAGGCCCTGCGCCTCTGGGCTTCAGTTTCTCGGGCTGTCAGCCGGGTCCCGGGGCGGATAAGAAGGAGCTGCTCGGCGCTGGAGGCGCGCCCTCGCCGCTCGCAAGCAGAACCTTGCAGGCGGCGGCTCCGGGAGCTGGCGGTGCGGCCGGAGCAGCGGACCCGGCGGACCGGGGGGCGGGGCGGACAGGCCTGGGCGGGGCGGGAGGCGGAGGCGCCGCGTAGGCCCGGGAGGCCGGGCCGGCAGGGCTGCGAGCCCTCGCCCCATGCGCCGCCGCCTCCCTGCACGATGTTCCCCTCGCGGAGGAAAGCGGCGCAGCTGCCCTGGGAGGACGGCAGGTGAGCGGCTGTGGCCGGCCCGAGCCCGGTCCTCCGGGGCACCGCTCCTTTTCGGGCCGCCCGCAGAATCTGGGAGCCCGAGGCCGTCGCGTCTCCGTGTCTCTGGGTCCCTGTGAGGCCCTGTGGTTCTCTTTGCGGGTCCCTGGCGCTCTGTTCCGGTTTCTGTCTGTCGGTGTGGGTCTGTCTCTCCCGCCCTCCGCCACTCCCCGCCCCCTCTCTCTCCCCTTTCCGCGACGCTCGTTCTCCCCCATCACTTCCCCCTCGCCCCGTGAGTCTGTATTTCTCCATTGACCATTGACCTCCCTTTGGGAGTTTTCTGTTCCCCTCTGTGCTAGTCTCTCTCATTATGTGTGTCATTGTGTCTGTGTTTCGCCACCAGCCTCCCTCTATCTGCATGCGGGTCTCTGACTCCGCTGACCTCTCGCCATGGATTTGTTTCTCATCTGTCTCTGATCTCTGAGGGCGTTTTTCCATTTCTCTGGTCTCTGCCTCCCTCATCACATCCATATAGCCTCCGACCCTACCCTCCCTTCTTAACGCTTTCCCCCCCCCCCACCCCCCCACCATCCTTCGCAAGCTACCCAGCAGAACCCACCAGACAGAAGCTCCGTTCGCTGCGTGGCTGGTCACTGCCTGGCACGTACCGGACACTCCTCATACACCCATTAGTCCATTTCCTGTGCAGCTGTACTTGCCCTACGCAGAAGATGTGAGCTTGGCCCACACCTTAGCTAAGATGTTTTTCACTAAAGCAGAATGGGAGAATCGATTTGACTGCCTCCATTTGGGGGCACTTGAGATGCTGGAGATAGGCCCCTAGAAGTCTTCTCAGAGAATACATGACTGGATCTCCTCCCAGTGAATGACTCCTCATTTCCTTCATGTTTCTTAAGTTTGCCAGGGGCCATGAGATTCTGGAATTTAGTGGGCACAACTTCTTACTTTTGGGGATTTTTCAGACTTGGTGTTGAAAGGACAAGAGAGGAATATAATAGAAAGCATGGATTAGAGTTTGACCCGGGCAGGAGTTCTCCTTAATAATGTGAGCAGAGGGCTGGGTGCGGTAGCTCACACCTGTAATCCCAGCACTTTGGGAGGCCGAGGTGGGCAGATCACCTAAGGTCAGGAGATCGAGACCCATCCCGGCCAACATGGTGAAACTCCGTCTCTAAAAAAAAAAAAGTGAGCAGAGACCATTGCATCTTTCTGACCACAGTCTTTCCATTGCTGAGACAGTTATCACAATATTGACTCTGCAGCTGTGTGAGGATTAAAGGAGAGCATACATGTAAATACCTTGGCACTTCCTGGCACAAGAGGAGGTGCCAGTTGTCTTCCAGTTACCTTTGCAGTGTTGAGGCTCTGTAACCAGAGCAGCTGAGGATTCAAACCCAAAGGTTTGTATGAGACAAGAAAGGAAAGGTAATAGAGGAGCATTTCTGTTTCCTGTCCTTTTCCGTAACTGTGTTCCCACAGAAATTTACCGATGTCAGTTCTGTGCTTTTGACACAGTGCTGTAATGATCCACACCACAGATGCAGGCTAGTGTAGCAATTGAGTGTGGGCTCTGGGTCCAGCCTGCCTGGGTTTGAATCCGCCTCTTACTAGCCTTGGTCAATGATTGATGAGTGTGACTTCCCCTCAGATCCAGAAGGGACTGGGCCTGGGAGCTTCTGGGACTGCAAATCTGGAGTTTGCCACCAGAGGGCACAAGGAGCAGCTCTTCTCAGTGTCCACTGTCCTGAGGAATTGGGACTCTGGGTTCAATTGAGTTGCTCAGCGGTTTGTGCTCTTAGAGCACAGGATGATGCCCATGGGGACATGCTCCTCGTAGGAGAGGGGAGCAGGGCCAAGGGAATAGTACGTGAAAGTGCTCAGAGTGCCCAATCCATGCCGTTCCCCTGGGTAATAGTCACTGCTTCTTTTCCTGAAGGTGGGATATCACCCCATATCCATCTCTCCAGTCTCTACCCTGTCCCCAGAAAAAGCCCAGAGGGCAAGGGAGAATCTGTAGAGGTTCCAGCCTTCCCAGGCCACTCTCAGGACTGGGCTGTGCTCCTCTCCAGCTGAAACCACCACCACAGGATAATGGGGGGTAAGTCAGAAGCCCACGGTGGGGGGAGGTGTCCTACCAGGCCACCTCTCAGCTGTGTGTGGAACCTGGGACTGGCTTCAAGGCTTCCAGGTTGACAGTTGTTTCTCTAGAAAAAGGGAGAAGTTAGTCTGGCTCTAGCGTGTGACTTAAAGCATGCCCTAACTGCTTTAACCCTTCCTGTAACTCACTTTGTAAGCTCTCTGCTGCCTGGCCTGTGCTTGCTGTGCTGGGGCCACAGATATGAATGTGACATGGCCTGACAAGCAAGGACACAAGGCATCATGAAAAAGCAGGAAGTAAGATGCTGTGGGAATACAAAAGTGGATGCATTATGCAGGCAGGAGGCAGTGCTGGCCATGACATTGGAGTTTGGCCCTGAAGGATCAACAGGGGGCCTCAGGCAGTTAAAGAAGGACATTTCAGGCAGAAGGAGCGGGCTGTGTGAGGGCTGGAGCAGGAAGGAATACGACAAGTGGAAAAGCTCTGAGGTGCCCAGGATGAGAACATGGGGCTAAGTTTGGAAGCACCTGGAGTTGGGGCCAGGTGACAGACGGCTTTGACTCTCAGGCCAAGAGCTTGGCCTTTGTCTTGCAAACAGAGGAGGGGAGGGTCATTCAGAAGATTGAAAAGGGGTCCCAGCAGGGCAAGGAGCAGATGAGTGAGGAAGGATCAGAGGGGGACTTAGGAGATAGAATTTATAAGACCTGATAGCTAATTGCTGACTTTTACAAGTTGTGGATTCCTTTGCAGATTATTTTGGGGAGAAGGTAGGGGGTACAGAGGAAACTTCCCTCTTCGTGGATTCTTGAGCTCCTCTCTCAGCATATTACAAACTTCCAGAGGAGGGGCAAAGGAAACTGGTGAATTCTACCTGTTTCTTTGTATTTGCTAAGCAAAAGCGCTGTCTCCTTGCATCTCCCCAATGTCTAAGACGTTTCATTTGTTTTTCCAAGTTTCTGAAATCAGTGCCTGTGCTGTACCAGCCCTCATCTTTCTTTCCCTCTCTTGTCTCCCATCTTTGATCACATGAGCTGCCTCTTGGACTAAAGGTTTGAGGTTTGTTCAGTGAACTGCCACTGACATTTGGGTCTTGCATTGCTTTGGGGGCAGGTCTGATCTTCCCAGAGTCAACATTGGTCATTTCACCTGGACTAATGCCAGCACACACCCGTGTCTGGGTGGCCTTTCTGATCATTCTGGGAAGTAGGACAGAGTCACGGCTTCTGCTGGGGTGGATTTGTAGGGGAATGGGTTTGGAAGGCGGTGGGTTGCATCTCTAAGGTGGGGCTTCTGTCACTGGCTCAGAACACTGAGCCACTGTCATGGGGAGGAGCACATGCAAGTGACAGGAGCCTCCTCATTCTTGCCCTGAGCAGCTTTGACCAGGACTCAGTCACAGAAAGTAAGAGAACATCGAGGAGCTAGGGCAGCTCTGTGACCTGGGAATGGTTCAGATGGCTTCCCAGGAGTGGGTGGCATGGATTGGGTGTAAAGAGGTAAGCAGGATTGTGATGCGTGGTAGTGGCATGAGCAAAAACATTAAAGTTGCTTTTGCACTAATTCCCAGGTGCTTGGGGTAGACCAGTTATGTGCAGCCTCCTCGTGGGGAGGCCAGGGAGGGGGTCTGTCAGAGGGCCCTAGCTCAGCCCAGCCCTGCCTTGCGCCTCTGACCCTGTCCCTACTCTTGTCCCAGGTCCAGGTGGCTCTCTGGCAGCCTCCCTCGAAAATGCTCCGTCTTCCACCTCTTCGTGGCCTGTCTCTTACTGGGCTTCTTCTCCCTACTCTGGCTGCAGCTCAGCTGCTCTGGTGACGTGGCCCGGGCAGCCAGGGGACAAGGGCAGGAGACCTCCGGTCCTCCCCGAGCCTGCCCCCCAGAGCCGCCCCCTGAGCACTGGGAAGAAGACACATCATGGGGCCCCCACCGCCTGGCAGTGCTAGTGCCCTTCCGTGAACGCTTCGAGGAGCTCCTGGTCTTTGCGCCCCACATGCACCGCTTCCTCAGCAGGAAGAAGGTCCAGCACCACATCTACGTGCTCAACCAGGTGGACCACTTCAGGTAGCGCCTGCCCGCACCTCCTCCCCTCCCGGCACCCCTTTCCTGGGCTCAGGCTTCTCAGGGCTTGTGAGAGGCCACCTGGGGCAGGGGCAGGAGGGCAAGGGGTGGCAGGCCCCTCTCACTGAGTGTGACGGGAATCTTTGGGGAGGGCCCTGATCTAACTGCCATTTTGAAAAGCTCACTGTGGCTGCTGTGTGCGGAATGGATTATACCAGGGTAAGAGGAGAAGCAGGGAGACCAGTTAGGTGGTTACTGCTGTGGTCTGAGATGACAGTGGCTTGATGGTGTGGTGCTGGGTGGGTGGGGGGGTGGGTAGAGAAAGGTGCTGTGGAGGAAACCCAGACAGGACTCCCTGGGGATTGGCTGGGGAATTAGGGAAAGGGAGGGTCAACGCCACGGCTTTAACATTGCCCACAGCCTGGCATTATCCTAAAATCCCCACCCTTACCAAAAAGTGCTCCCTTCCATGACCACAGCCTGGCATCTCACCCTCCAGCCCCTCACCTCCTTTCCCTCCAGTTAACTCCCACTGGAAGATGGATTCTCAGCCCCACCAGCCTGATCTTCCCACCTTTTCAAGTCTCCTTGATCTGGATCCCCAGGTCCCCCCACCTTTTCCCTGCCACCCTCCTTGTCTTTACTTTTCCTTACCTAACCTGGAGTCCAAGGTCCGCCACTAAAATCCTCCCTGGCATACTCCCTCAAGCCTCTGGCCCCTTGTTGCTGCCATAATCCCAGCCTGACCTACTCCAGCTGTCTGCTCCACACCCGCGCCTGAACACTGGAGGGGACTGGAGAGAAAAGATCACACATGAGGCGGCCACACTGCTGCCCCTCTGCCAATGAGTCCCCCCAGGAAGGCCCTCTGCCCTGCTGGGAGCCTCACTTTCTTCTGGTCTGTCCACCGCAGCCTTTAAAACCATCTTTTCTCATTCCTCCCCTGTCCTCACTCTTAGCTGATGACTTTGCTTCCAGTTTCAGAAAACGGAATGAAATGGAAGAGAACTTTCCCCGGTTCCCGCCACCTCGATTCACCTCTCAGCCTCTGTGCACAGGAATTCAGGGCTGTCCTAGCTTCTGTCAGGGCTGACTCTCCACCGTTCCTACCCCCTAGTGTTTCCCCCCACCCCTCAGTTGGCCCCTTCCTCTCCCTCATGATCAGCATTCCTCTCCTGGAGCGTACCCATGAGCACACACACACACACTGAAGTGGCTCCTCTCTCAAAGGAAAAAGACTCCCTGGATCCCACATCCCCCAAGGCTGTCACTCCACTTCTCTGCTTTCTGGCAGACCTCCTTCCCTTTCTCTCCCCTCGTCTCTCTTGAACCCCTTCCACTTAGACTCCCGTGCCCACCATGGCACAGAGCAGCTCTCACTGAGGTCACCAGCCACCTCCACTCGGTTGGTCCAGAGGCTGTGCTGGGCCCATATTCCAGGGACCTGTCAGCAGCATCTTCCTTCATAAACGCTCCTGCTTGGCGCTGGGACAGCACCCTCTGGTCCTCCCTCTGCACTGGCTGGCCCTCTGTCTCTGTGGGGTCTGCTTGTCTCCGTGAGCTCTCACCATTGGGGCTTCTTGGGGCTCGGTGCTTTGGTAGCCCCCCTTTTGTAACTCCAGGCGTTCCTTGGGGCATCTCATATCATCTCCTGGCATTAAATCCCATCTCTACTCTGATGATTCCCGGGGCTATTCCTGGCCCAGACCGCTCTCCTGAACTCCAGGCTTACCAGCCCAGCCGTCTACACAGTCCCTCCACATGGTGGCCTCAGAGCCACTGCAAGCTTCCATGATCACAGCTGAATTGCTGGTGCCCTGCCCTACTTTAGACCTGCGGTTCTGCCCTCCTCCCCATGGAAATGGAAGCTTTTTGCTTCCCTTGCTCAAGCCCAAAAGCCTCGGAGTCGTCCTCAGCCGCTCCTTCTGTCATATACTGTATCCTGTCAGCAAAATCCGTCTAGAATCTGCCTGCTTCTCACTGTCACCGCTGTCACCTCCTGAGCTAGGCCACCTTCATCTCTCCGTCTCTCACCTAAATTATCGCTGTAGCCTCCCAGCTGGTCTCCCTGCTTTCACCCCTGCTCCAACAGTCTATTCTCAACACACCAGCTAGGGCGGTTCTGTCTAGACGTTAGTCACAGCGTGCCCCACCCCTGCTCAGAGCCTCCACAGGGAGTCCGAGCCCCATCCTTCAGTGGCCCTTGGGCTTTGTGCAGTCACCGTGTCATCCCTGACATCGCCTCCGCCGCCCTCGCCCCGCCCGGCTGCGTCCTGTCTCCTCGCCTGCTTTGCTTTTCCCCCGGCACTCACCGCCACCGGCCGCGCTTTGTGTTCGTTTCTCTTTCCTTCTGTTGGAATCTCACTTCCTCGAGAGCAGGGCCTGGTTTTTCACTGCTGTACCTCCAGTGCTTTGAATGGTTTCTGGCACGTAGTAGGCGCTCAGTAAATATTTGTGCGATGAGTGGAGGGGACAGCCCCGTAGGCTGAATGAAGTCAGTGCTGGGCCAGAGGGCAGCATAGGCACCACGGGGACCCCGGGGTGGGTGCTGAGCCCCGGGCAGTGAGCCCACGCGCCACCCCTGCCCAGCCTCGGCCGCCCTGCACAGGTTCAACCGAGCAGCGCTCATCAACGTGGGCTTCCTAGAAAGCAGCAACAGCACGGACTACATTGCTATGCACGACGTTGACCTGCTCCCTCTCAACGAGGAGCTGGACTATGGCTTCCCTGAGGCTGGGCCCTTCCACGTGGCCTCCCCGGAGCTCCACCCTCTCTACCACTACAAGACCTATGTTGGCGGCATCCTGCTGCTCTCCAAGCAGCACTACCAGCTGGTGAGGCCCGGACAGCCCGCTCTGCTCAGGCTGCAGGTGGTGGGCAGGACGGGGCAGTGCCTCTGGGGCCCAGCAGATGGAGCCCTGCCCCAACCTGGCAGGGAAACCCGGGAGCAGGCAAGCCGGTCAGCCACAGCAGCAGAACCCTGGAAGCTGGCTTCAGAAACCTGGGGAGTTAGTGGCCCTCAGCATTGAAGATTGTGGGGGGCAGTTCAGGTGCAGCTTGCCCACCTCCCGGACAGGGTCACTGGGACCCTGTTTCTCTGTCCATCTCTCAGCTCTGCCTTCCCTGCACTGGGTTTATTTGCAAGGTGGTAGTTGTCACTGCAGCCCGTATCCTAGATGGATATCCAGGCCCCAGTCTGGTGGGAGACGGGGCCCTTTCCTCGTAGCTCAGGCAGGAGTCTGGCTCTGAGCCGCACTGGCTCAGGATTGGCCGGCTTGAGTACTGAACCCACCTGAGCCAGTGACTGGCTGGTACAACTCGTTGTCCTCGCGGACAGGCGGGCAGGAAGAACCTGGTAGCTCAGGCTGGGTCTCCTCCTCTCCAGGCCATGGCAGAAGCCCGCTTTATGGAAATGAAAGGCCTGAGCCAGGTGCAAGAATGGCGGTCTGTCATGGAGCCCAGCTGCCCCTCTCACACACACAGGAAGAGATGAGGGCAGGGTCACCAGAAGAAAGGGGAGTGAGGGAGGCAGAAATCAAGTAGGAACTGGCACTTCTGCCCATCGACAGTTCCCCAAAGAGATCCCCTCTGGCCAGTGAGACATTTTTGAGAAGGCGAGTGTCTCACACAGGTTCAAGGCCCCATGAGAACAGGAGAAGGACTGGACGTGCTGCCTCCCACAGCCCCCAGCACTGCAGAGGTGGAGGGGCCTGTAAGCACCTGGTGCTTATTCAGAGCAGTCGGGGAGGAGGGCACTCCCGAGTAGTAGGAGACCAAAGGCCCCCCCCGGGAGGATGGGCCGAGTGACGCTGCTTGTCTCTGTGTCAGTGCAACGGGATGTCCAACCGCTTCTGGGGCTGGGGCCGTGAGGACGATGAGTTCTACCGGCGCATTAAAGGAGCCGGGCTCCAGGTGAGGCTCCCCGGGGCCCTGCTGCCACCTCAGCTGTGGTGGCTGCGCAGAGATTCTCTTCTGTTTCCTCAGATGACACTCCCCAGGGTCTGGAGATGGCCCTGGTTCTGATCCCTGCCCTGACCCTGCCCTGCATGGTCATCTAGCCAGTTCCTTGCCCTGTGGGCCCCAGTCTCCTCTCCTGCAGGCTGGGAGTGCAGACCCCTGCCTGTGACTTCCTGGCAGGCAGTGGGACCTCAGAGGAGCTGGTGGTAAGGGCCAGGGCTCCAGGAATTGTGTGGCTTGACCCCGACTTCCTTTGGCCTCTCTAGCTTTTCCGCCCATCGGGAATCACAACTGGGTACAAGACATTTCGCCACCTGCATGACCCAGCCTGGCGGAAGAGGGACCAGAAGCGCATCGCGGCTCAAAAACAGGTGCTGGCTGGGCTCCTCATCGGGGACGGATAGGTGGTGGTGTGGGGAGCCAACAGGTCCGAGTTCTCACCAAGTTCTCCTTGGCCCAAACGGCCCCATCCTCCCCTGCTTGGCCCAGGTCAGTTGACGGGCATTCTGCTTGGGCACCCTGGGCACTTGCGGGTCAGCCCAGACCTCAGGGTCCATGCGGGCTGGCAGGGTGGGGTGGGGGAGGCTTAGCTGAAGGTGCCACAATCCCAGCCACACCCGGGATGCAGGGATCGCACCCTCAAACAGTCCCTTCTGTAGGAGGCGTATGCGTCCAACAGGAGATCCCGGCTCTCCTGCTTCCTAGTGGGGCACAGCCCTGGGCAAGAGGCTTCACTGCTCTGAGCTGTGGGTTCCTCCTCTCCAGTGGTGAGGTTGTGTGTGGTCAGTGGTCAGCTGACTCAGGGTACCCATGCAGCCCTGAGTCCATGCTGTTTCCTCCCTTCCTCCCCAGGAGCAGTTCAAAGTGGACCGGGAAGGAGGCCTGAACACTGTGAAGTACCGTGTGGCTTCCCGCACGGCCCTGTCAGTGGGCGGGGCCCCCTGCACTGTCCTCAACATCATGTTGGACTGTGACAAGGCTGCCACACCCTGGTGCACGTTCAGCTGAGTCGGATGGACAGTGTGGAAGCCTGTGCCTACAGGCCACATTGCTCAGGCTCAGGACAAGGCCTCAGGTCCCAGGCCCAGCTCCAAGAGGATGTTGAGTGGCCAGGACCAAGACAGCAAGCTACACAACTGCAGCCGCCCGGCCACCGAGGCAGGCTTGAGCTGGACCAGGACACACGGGGTGCCTGGGATGCTGCTAGCCATGGACAGTGATCAGAGAGAGGCTGGGATGTGTCCTGAGTGGGACACCCTACCTTTCTGCTCACGCTACTCTGCCCTCCCTCACATGCCAAGGCCTGTGGGTAGTGGAGAGGGCTGAACAGGACAACCTCTCATAAACCCCGCTTTTGTTCCTTCCCACTGGGCCACCTCGTGCAGAGACGCAGCATAGGAGCCAGCAGCTGGCATAGGTGACAGTTGCGACTGGGAGGGTTAGAACTTCAGAAACCCGAGCACAAGCCCCACAGAGGGGAACAGCCAGCACTGCTCCAGCTGGTTGTCGCCGTGCCGAAATGTGCGCCTAGTGTCGCCAGATCCTCTGACTTTTCAAAAGAAACTAGAATGCTGGATTCTTAGGTGAAATCTTCTGATTTTTAAATGATAGCACCTAAACGAAACTTTCAAAAAGTTTGGCAGACCAGGCAAAATGTGTTGTGGCGTGCTCGCATGTCACTTTTGGCTGAGGGACGGGGAGGGGTGAGTTACAAACTGGTGAGGAATTGGGGTGGGGCTGGGACAAGTCCAGCCGGGAGGAGAAGCCAAAGGCATGAGGGTTCCTGGACCACCTCCACCCCACCAGGGCTTCCGGGCAGCCCCCTGGGTGCCCTTCTGAGCAGTCTGACCACCTTCAGGCTCTCTCTGGGTGAGCCACATCCTGCCTCACTAGACACGGAGGAAGGAGAGTGGCTGAGGAGATTCATCCACAGTGTTAGGAACCAGCCCAACCCTGTTCATGGGCGCCCCGTGTCCCGGCAGTAACGAGGGAGTGAGACAAGAAATAAAGACAAAGTCACAAGAATAGAATTTTATAACAGGTCCAGGGGTCCAACGGGATGATCGGCGGTGTTGGCACTGAGCTCTGGGCTCCGAGCGCTTTCATTAGGTGTATTATCTTGTTCATCTTGCAGGCTGTGGGGAGAGGGGTTGAGGAGGAGGATAGCCGGAGGAAGAGCATGTGTTTGCAGCATTCAACAGCAAACGTGGTTCTCCTAAGAAATGCTAACCAAGGACACTGAGATTTTACCACCCATTGTCTCTCCAGGTGTTTTGGCAAGAGAGGTGCAGGGATAAGGCCCATAAGGTCTGACCACACACAGTGCGCCAAGGGGCTCTTCTCTCCCGAGCATTGTAGACAGAGCAATCAGAATTGCTCCATATTCTGAGAACACAGGCAGAGCCTGTGACGTTTGGGTGTCTCTGCCCTGTAAGGCTTTCTGGCCTTACCCGCACGCATCTGGGAAGACCTTCCCGAGTCTTATGAGCAGAGGTTGCATTACTTCCCAGAGTCTCTTGCATAAGCTCCCTCTATGAGATCCTCACACAGACTCTATGTTGGGAAGAGTTGTGGGACCAGAGCAGTTTCTTTTCTGCTCTGCAGCCACACCGCAGTGTTCCGCGGTGACAGGGCGCTCTCAGACGGTCCTCACCACAGGCCTCCTGTTACGCTCGATCTCTGCTTTTATTTTACTGCACCATAGTTTGGATGTGATCCGTGGGACAAATCTCGGTGTACAAAGAGCAAAGCAAGCTTGTAATCATTTAACTATAAGTAACACAGGTCTGCCCCTGGCCATCTCTTCCCACACACGGAACTGGACTGAGGCAGGCAGGGCACTCAGGCGATGCCTCGGGTCATGGCTTGAGCCGGGAGGAAGGAGAAAGGGAGAACTGAGAGGATCCCCGTGGTATTCTCGCAGCACAGAGGGATTAAGGTGGTCACTGAGTGCCCAGGAGCAGTGAGGACACGTGGAACTGGGGAGTGCTTTGGGGGGAATCACTCAGAGGGAAGCCCGGAGCCCATGAGAATGGGAGGCAAGGGACCCTGCATGTAGTCCACTCCAAGGCATTTGGCTGCCAAAGATGCAGGGCAGAAGGCAGAGGAGACCATCAGGCCCAGGTGACGTGGGTTTGTTTTAACACAGGGACACCTGGAGTCCTGGAGAGGGAAGCGGTTGTGTCCCAGAGCTCAGGAAGGTAGAATCCACAACTCTGGTTCAAAGACTTCTCTGAGGATGATCAGGGCTCCTGTGTGTAGTTGTGTGGGTTGTGCACTGTGTAACCTGTGTATAAGCCAAGGGATTTAAGCAGAGATGGCTAGGGTAAAGCTTCAGGTTCAGATATGTAACCCAGGATCTTTGTGGTCCTAAATTGACCATGCCCAGTGATTCAGCCACACCCACTATTGTGATGGCCAAACAGGGCCTAGACTCCAGAGCAAGGATAGTGGAGAGGGGACTGTGCCAGTTCTCTGGACAACGCCAGCTGCCTCATCTTGGACTGACATGGACACGGGGCAGTAACACCAGCTCTTGGAGTTGGTGGAAATGGGTATATATCAAAGCTCCCAGCTCTGCACTCTCCTGTCACATAGGAAGACCTCAGAAAATGGGGGTTCCTTCCTTTCCAGCTGCACTGTGGAAGTACAATGAGCAGAAGAAAAGCAAAGATCCCTTTGCCTGGTGAGATCAGCTGACACCTGGGCTCAGGTGCATCCCCAGCCCTGCAGCCTGTTACCTCCCTTGACCGCTGCCCCCACCTCCATCTTCAAGGCTGTGCAGGATGCATCCCAAATCTCCAACTCCCTCACTCTGCATCCTGGGCCTCCACCACTCTCCAGGAGAGTGGGAGAGGCCTGAGCCATGGGCGCCGAGGAAAAGTGGCAGTCCCGTGCTGCCTCCGTGTCCTGCTTCCCTCCTTCGTGGAATGGAACTGACATCCCCGCCTCACTGGCCAGGGCATGACTGAAACAGGGCCAGGATGTAGGAGCACCTAGCACAGTGCTTGGCCAGTGGAGTGGCTGTTGCAATAATAATAACCATCACTTGTCGAGCATGCACCAAAGACAAAATTCCTCATACTGCATTTCACTGAGGCCTCCCTACCTAAGAGCTAGGTCTTTTCACCAGTTCTGTAGATGAGGAAGGCAAAGCATAGACAGGCAAGTAGCTTGCCCAAGGTCCCAGAGCTGTAAGGGGTGGGGAACTTGGGAACCCCTGGGATGCACCTTCAGAGCCAGATTTCTTTCCCCCTGCCCTGTATAGCAGGTGCCCATGAGCAGGTGTTCCTTCCCCACAGGTCTCCTTCCTCTCACCTGCTGGAAAGGGCAGACGGGGAGGGCTGGGAGGAAAACAGGGCCATGGTGGAGGTGCAAAGGATCTGTCTCAGGCTCCTCTGCCTCGAGCAAGACAGGGATTTCGCGGCTTGGCACTGAGGAGCACTGATGGGGCATCAGTGGGACCCAGAGTGTGGCACTGTAAGTGGGCTGTATGGAGTGCTTGGGGAAGGCTTCCCGGAGGAGGCAAAGTCTTGCTGGTAGAGAAAGAGTTCACCAGCAGGAAAGGGAAGGGATCAGCGTGCACAAAGGCAGACAGCCCGGAGCAAACGTGTGTCAGGGACCCAGGAGGAGCTCGAAGTGTTCCTGGCACCCCCGATACTGTGCAGGAGTTGGGAAGTGGGCAGCAAAGGGAAGGCTGGGGTGAGTCACAAGGATCTGTGAATGCCACATGAAGCAACTTGTACTTTATTCTAGGAGTGCAGGGGTTTTGAGGAGTTTCAAGCAGGGGAGAACTTTGTTTTGAGGCAGGGTCTCACTCTGTTGCCCTTGTTGGAGTGCAGCGGTGCGATCTCGGCACTAGAATTGCTTGCGTTAAACCTGGCGGAGGTTGCAGTGAGCTGAGATTGAGCCACTTCACTCCAGCCTGGGCAAACTCCACCTCCCAGGTTCAAGAGATTCTTCTGCCTCAGCCTCCCAAGTAGCTGGGATTACAGGCATGCAGGACCACGCCTGCTAATTTTTTGTATTTTTTTTTTAGTATATGTACTGCCAAAGGTAGCACAGTTTTTTGTATTTTTTTTTTTTTAGTAGAGAGATGTTTCACTGTGTTTGCAATCTGCCCGCCCCAGCCTCCCAGAGTGCTGGGATTACAGGTGTGAGCCTGGTCAGGGGAGAACTTTTGAACACTTACCTGTGTTCTATAACACAGATCTTTTGGGGGATAACAAAGATCCTTTGGGGGACCCAGAGTGGACTGCAGGGTGGAGTCTGAGGAGGGAGAGAGCCCGGTCCAAGGGAGAGATGGTGAAGCCAGAATGAGGCAGGGGAATGGGGGTGGGGATGCAGGCCCGCTGAGCCCCTAGAGCCAGCAGGAGCCCTCCCTAGCAGGATCAACCAGACTCCATCAGCCTCCCTTTCACGGAGGGTCAACTCCACTGCAGACTGTTTCCCAAAAGGCAACTGGATGGACACATGGTCTTTTTGCCATCTCAGCCCTCATGCCTTGAGAACATTTTTTACAAACAAAAAAAAGAGAAAAGCAACTTTCCGTTCCAGCATCGACACGTAAACAGCTTGTAAGTCATCATTCCCATCCTTTCAACAAGAAAGAGAGTACAACAGACTGAAAAGCAACTCCTTGTCTCAGACGCAACAGAGATGAGGTTGCAGGGCAAACTGCCTCCCACGATCTGCAGAGGCAGGCAAAGCCTTAGCTAGAGCAGAAGCTGCTGGAGCCACGCACTGGTTAGGAATATCTAAGTGGTAATGTTGACAAAGTCAGGATGTGGACTCCTGGTGAAGACCCAAGAAAAATCCCCTCCTGCCTCTGACAGGGAAAGGGAAAGCTAACCATTTAAAAACACCCAGAGTGGGCCAGGCCCGGTGGCTCACGCTTGTAATCCAAGCACTTTGGGAGGCTGAGGTGGGCAGATCACCTGAGGCCAGGAGTTTGAGACCAGCCTGGCCAACATGGCGAAACCCTGTCTCTACTAAAAATACAAAAAAAAAAAAAAAAAATTAGCCAGGCATGGTGGTGGGCGCCTGTAATTCCAGCTACTTGGGAGGCTGAGGCAGGAGAATCACTTGAACCTGGAAGGCAGGAGGCTGCAGTGAGCTGAGATCATGCCATTGCACTCCAGCCTGGGCAACAAGAGTGAAACTTTGTCTCTAAATAAATAAATAAAATAAACACACCCAGAGCGATCTCCATAACAAAAGCCTACTCTCCAGGAAAAAAGAGCCTGTCTCACTGAAGGGCCAGGACAGTCACCCAGCTCCAGCCCCCTCCAGCCTTCCTGTCTCACCTAAGGAAGTGGGACAAAGCTAAGACACCTGTGAAGACACCAGGAATGCGGACACACTGAAAGACCGAGATTTAATCATAAAATTAGAAACGTGCTTCCCCACTCCCTAAACCTTGCCGCCACATCCGCGGGGCTCCAGTGTAGCAGTATGGGATTGTAGCTGAGGGAGCTATTAGGCGCAGTATTTAAGAAGTTCTTAGGGAAACCCAGAGACACTAGAGGAATTGAAAGGCTCTGTCACTTGAAGTTCCAGTAAACATTATGCCCAACTCCTCATCAGATTAACGTCAAACCTTGCATTAAAGGCTATTTACATCAGTTTCTTTGCCCAATAAATCATGTATAACAAGGTATGGCAAAAGGCATGAAAAAAACACAGGCCGAAGAGACAAAGCAAGTGTCAGAATCATGCTCAGATGTGACAGATTTTGAAATTATTAGACAAGAAACTTAAAATAACTATGACCAACATGCTAAGGGCTCTAATGGCAAAAGAACAGATGGGAAATGTAAGCAGAGAGATGGAAACTTTAAGAACCAAAGGACAACTCTTTCCCATCTTGCAAGATGGTGGGTGAAAAAGTTGAGAAGCCGGACACTAAAGAGAAGAAACCTGAAGCCAAGAGGGCTGATGCTGGTGGCAAAGTGAAAAGGGCAACCTCAAGGCTAAAAAGCCCAAGAAGGGGAAGCCCCATTGCAGCCGCAATCCTGTTCTTGCCAGAGGAATTGGCAGGTATTCCCGATCTGCCACGTATTCCAGAAAGGCCAGGTATACGAGGAAGTACTCAGCGGCTAAATCCAAGGTTGAAAAGAAAAAGAAGGAGAAGCTTCTTGCAACTGTTACAAAACCAGTTGGTGGTGACAAAAACGGCGGTACCCGGGTGGTTAAACTTCGCAAAATGCCCGGGTATCATCCTACCGAAGATGTGCCTCGAAAGCTGCTGAGCCACGGCAAAAACCCCTTAGTCAGCACGTGAGAAAACTGCGAGCCAGCATCACCCCCGGGACCTTCTGATCATCCTCACTGGACGCCACAGGGGCAAGAGGGTGGTTTTCCTGAAGCAGCTGGCTAGTGGCTTGTTACTTGTGACTGGACCTCTGGTCCTCAATCGAGTTCCTCTGCGAAGAACGCACCAGAAATTTGTCATTGCCACCTCAGCCAAAATTGATATCAGCAACGTAAAAATCCCAAAACATCTTTCTGATGCTTACTTCAAGAAGAAGAAGCTGCGGAAGCCCAGACACCGGGAAGGTGAGATCTTCGACACAGAAAAAGAGAAATACGAGATTAGAGAGCAGCACAAGATTGATCAGAAAACTGCGGGCTCACAAATTTTACCAAAAATCAAAGCTATTCCTCAGCTCCAGGGCTACCTGCGATCTGTGTTTGCCCTGACAAATGGAATTTAATCTCACAAATTGGTATTTTAAATGTCCTAATAATCTAATTAAATAACTGATTACCTTTAAAAAAAAAAAAAAGAATCAAGGGACATGCTAGAAATTGGTCGGGTGCAGTGGCTCACGCCTGTAATCTAGCACTTTGGGAGGCCATGACTGTCTCTAATGTTCTCCAGCCTAGGTGGACTGCCCGAGCTCAGAGGTTCAAGACCAGCCTGGGCAACATGGTGAAATCCTGTCTCTACTAAAATTACAAAAAATTAGTTGGGCGTGGTGGTGCGTGCCTGTAATCCCAGCTACTATGGAGGCTGAGGCACAAGAATCTCTTGCATTAAACCTGGCAGAGGTTGCAGTGAGCTGAGATTGAGTGAGTGAGATTGAGCCACTTCACTCCAGCCTGGGCGACAGAGCAAGACTCTGTATCAAAAAAAAAAAAGAAAAGAAAAGAAAGAAAGAAAGAAAGAAAAAAGAAAACACCATAACAGAGATGAAGAAGGCCATCAGTAAACTGCACACAGATGAGGCAAGAATCAGCCTGAAGCTATGTTAGTAGAACCTTCCCAAACTGTAATGCAAAGAAAAAAATGGGGAAGAAAACTAGATTATACCAGAACTGTGGGATATTTTCAAAAGGTATAATATATGAATATATGCACAGTTGAAACACCACGAGGAGGAGAAAGGGAGAACAGGGCAGAAGAAACATGTGAGTATTAATGGCTCACAATTTTCCAAAAGTAAAGGCAGACACCAAGCCACAGATCCAGGAAGCTTAGAGAACACCAAATAGGTAAATACTAAAAAAACCCAACACCTACATATCATGTTCAAAGTGGAGAAAACCAAAGACAAACATACAATCTTGAAAGAAGCTATAGAAAAAACCCAGCTTACTTATATAGGAAGTGAAGAAGAATTACAGCCTGCTTCTCATCAGACACCACGAAAGCAAGAAGAGAAAAGGGTGAAATATTTAAAGTGTTGAAAGAGAAAATCTCATCAACCTAGATTTCCACATCCAGTAAAAGTATCCTTCAAAAGTGAAGAAAACACCGTGTATGTAGTACAGACTACAGAATAGAGAATCCGAAACAGGCCCACGGAAATGTCATCAACTGGATGTGAGGGCGATCTGGCTGCAACATCTGTCACCCCATTGATCGCCAGGGTTGATTCGGCTGATCTGGCTGGCTAGGCGGGTGTCCCCTTCCTCCCTTACCGCTCCATGTGTGTCCCTCCCGAAGCTGCGCGCTCGGTCGAAGAGGACGACCATCCCCGATAGAGGAGGACCGGTCTTCGGTCAAGGGTATACGAGTAGCTGCGCTCCCCTGCTAGAACCTCCAAACAAGCTCTCAAGAAATGTCATCAACTGATCTTTAACAAAGGAGTAAAGGCAACTAAAAGAGCAGTGACAGTGTACTTAATAAATGGCACTGAAACAACTGGATATGCACATGCAAACTATTATAAAAAACAATGTTTAAAATAAAATATTTAATTAAAATAAAATCATCCAGATACAGACCTTCCACTTTTTGTAAATATTCATTCAATGATCATAGACCTATATATAAAAGGCAAAACTATCAAAGTTCTAGAAGAAAATCTAGGAGAAAATCTGGGTGCCCTTGGGACAATGAGTTCAGAGGATCCCAGGAAGGAACGTAGACTGTGACAAGAGAATCGAACTGTGTTACAAATGTACGAAACAACTTCACAGAAGAAGGCGGGGAGGGGGCTGCTGCTCTAACACTGGAAATAAGTGGGGTCCGTAAGACTAAAGACGAGGAACCGCACATAAGCACTGTTCTCTAGTTGATAATGTTGTCTCCCGTAGGGATACTTGGGTGTAGAATAAATATTCTGTATGCTGGAGTTGAGCAATTAAGTAATTGGATGACGGGTGCCGAGAGCCAGTTTTCTTGCTGTTGGAGCGGGAATTTATGGATAAGCAAGGGGAAATGGCTAGACTGAGTCGTATGGTAATAGGCTAGAATAGGATATACCAGTATGAATTCACATTAGGCTTAGTAAGACAGGGATGGTTACATATAGAAATATTTATAGATATGTATATATACACAGAGTATACACACAGATATTTTCTTGTTCTGTCAACTGAGAGGACCTGGAAGCAGTAATGTTCCAGTAGCAGCAAGCACAACTACTGCCCAGACCTTGGTTTCCTCTTTTGCTTTTTCTTCCCCCCACCGCTTTTTTTTTTTTTTGAGTGTCACTGTTGCCTAAGCTAGAATGCAGAATGCAGTGGGAAGATCCCAACTCACTGCAATCTCCTCTCCTGGGTTCAAGCAATTCTCTTGTCTCAGCCTCCCGAGTAGCTGGGATTACAGGCATGTGCCACCACACCTGGCTAATTTTTGTATTTTTAGTAGAGATGGGGTTTTTACATGTTGGCCAGGCTGGTCTCGAACTCCTGACCTCAGGTGATCTGGTGCCTCGGCCTCATAAAGGCCTGGGAGCATGAGCCACCATGCGGGGCCAGACCTTGGTTTCTAACACCATTGTCCAGCACAAGGAACCAGGGCTCCTTGGAAAAATGGCTGATTTCAGGACTAGGGCAGGAAATACACAAGATGAGCCTGGAACATCTCATGGTTCCAGAAAGTAAAGAACAATTTTTTAAAAAATCACTGGGTGTATGTCAAAGGAACACAGGAGCTGACCGAAAGAGTACCCAGTGGCCATAGCTGGGACAACATGAGTGACAAAGTGAAGCAGTGTGGATGACAAGTCAGTGTAGAAAGCAAATATCCATGTACCCATACTGATAAATACGCGATTGAGGCTGGGAGCAGTGGCTCTCACCTGTAATCCTAGCACTTTGGGAGGCGGAGGCAGGTGAATCACCTGAGATCAGGAGTTCAGAATGAGCCTGGCCATTGTGGTGAAACCCTGTCTCTACTAAAATACAAAAATTAGCTGGGTGCAGTGGCATCTGCCTGTAATCCCAGCTACTAGGGAGGCTGAGGCAGGAGGAGAATCACTTGAACTGGAGGCAGAGGTTGTGTCGAGCCAATATCACACCATTGCACTCCAGCTTGGGCAACAGAATGAGACTTCATCTTAAAAAAAAAAAATTGAATAAGCAAATAAATGGAGGAGAAGAAACAAATGTCCTGCGTCCTACGTAGAGTTATCCCAAATAATTCAGGTAGGTGCTCTGCTCCGAGGAAGGGGAGCGTAAGTCCCCACCCCTTAAGTGCGGGCCAGCATAGTGACTTCCTTCCGAACAGCACAGTGAGGGAAGTGGGAGAAACCAGACGAACAGCCTCAGCCAGGTGACCAAGGTCAACATCAACAGTGATAAATTGTGTTGATAGTATACGCCCCGATATGTTGTGATAAAAATGACACTTTGCTTCTTTCTCCTCCAATCCATAACCCTATCTAACCATGAGAAAAACAGCATATGAATTCCAATAGAGGTCATCCTACAAAATACCAGACCAGTACCCCTCAAAACTGTCAAGATCATCAAAAACAATGTAAGGGCTGGGCATGGTGGCTTGCTCCCAGCAGTTTGGGAGGATGAGGTGGGAGGATGGCTTGAGCACAGGAGGTCAAGACTGCACTTCAGCCTGGACACCAGAGTAAGACCCCATCTCAAAAAACAAACAAAAACCAACAGAAATAAGGAAAGTCTGAGGAACTGTCACAGCCAAGAGGAGCTTAAGGAGACACGGTGACAACTAAATGTCATGTGGGGCCGGGTGCGGTGGCTCAGCCTGCAATCCCAGCACTCTGGGAGGCGAAGGCGGGCAGATCACCTGAGGTCAGGAGTTCAGCACCATCCTGGCCAGCATGGTGAAACTCCGTCTCTACTAGAAATACAAAAATTAGCCGGCATGGTGGCTCACGCCTGTAAACCCAGCCACTTAGGAGGCTGAGGCAGGATAATCACTTGAATCCAGGAGGCAGAGTTTGTAGTGAGCCAAGATCATGCCACTGCACTCCAGCCTGGGCAACTGAGTAAGACTTTGTCTAAAAAATAATAATAATAGTCGGGCGTGGTGGCTCAAGCCTGTAATCCCAGCACTTTGGGAGGCCGAGGCGGGTGGATCACGAGGTCAAGAGATCGAGACCATCCTGGTCAACATGGTGAAACCCCGTCTTTACTAATACAAAAAAAAAAAAATTAGCTGGGCATGGTGGTGCGTGCCTGTAGTCCCAGCTACTCAGGAGGCTGAGGCAGGAGAATTGCCTGAACCCAGGAGGCTGAGGTTGCGGTGAGCCGAGATCGCGCCATTGCACTCCAGCCTGGGTAACGAGAGCGAAACTCCGTCTCAAAAAAATAAATAAATAAACAATAATAATAATAGTTAGAAAAAAGAATGTTATGTGGGATTCTTGATGAGATCAATCTTGGAACGGAAAAAGGACATTGGGTAAAAACAAAGAAAATCCAAACAAAGTGTGAACTTTAGTTTAAAATAATGTATGATACCGTTAGTAGAAAAACAAAAATAAAATTAAAAAATAAAAAAATATGAATAGTGGTTCATTAACTATAATACATGTGCCATAGGTAGATGGGAACTCCATACTATCTTTGCAATTTTTCTGTGAATGTGAAACGATTCTAAACAATAGAAGTCTATTTTTAAAAGGGAGGGAAAAACGACACGGAGGGGCCAAGAGGAGGCAGCTTTTGGAAGCTCAGGCGGAAGGACGTCACCTTCGTGGAGGTTGGCGATGGGGTGGTCTTGAAGCACACACTTCCTCCCAACGGTTTCTTCCACTTTCTGGGTACCCCAGCCCCTGGCTCCAGCTCGGGTTCTGCTGTGGCTCTAGAGGTCAAACAGAAAGACTTAGGTTAGGGCAGGGGACATCTTGCAATGTCTGGGGATGTTTTTAGTTGTCACCACTGAGGTGTGTTACCAGCAGGGAGTAGGTAGGGGCCAGGGATGCTGTCGAACGCCTACAGGACAGCCCCACCACAAAGAACCAGCCAGCCCCAAAGGTCAGCAGTGCCACGCTTGAGAGACCCTGGGTCCGGGAAAGGGGCTTCCGAGGATGCTGGGACTCAGAACGAGGGAGGGAGAGAGAGACAGGGAGAGACTGAGAGAGAGGTTCATTGTAAGGAACTGGCTCATATGATTACAGAGGCCAGCAAGTCGGCAGGCTGGAGACCCAGGAAGCCAATGGTTTAGTTCCAGTTCAAGCCTGTGAAGGCTTGAAATCCAAAGAGCCAATGGTGTGGTTCTGGCAAATGAACCCAGAAAAAACCAATGTTTCAGTTTAAGTCCAAAGACAGGAAAAACGCCTTTTTGTTCTATTGAGGCCTTCCATTGATTGTGCGAGGCTGCTCCTATCACGAAGGGCAATCTGCTTCCTCAGTCTACTGAGTTAGATGTTAATCTCATCCAAAAACACTCTCACAGAAGCACGCAGAATAGTGTTCGATTAAATGTCTGGGCACCCTGTGGCTCAGTCAAGTTGACATAAAATTAACCAGCAAACCTGGGAATCCTGAGCCCCAGGCTCTGCCGGGGAGCTGGTGAATCCAGCAAGGGAAAGGCCCTTCACCTGCTCACCTCTGTGGCCCTTACACTTTACTTTTTGTAAAGACCCTGTCTCTACAAAAAGTAAAGCAATTAGCAGGGTATGGTGGCATGTGCCTGTAGTCCCAGCTACTTTCAAGGCTGAGACAGAAGGATCACTTGAGGCCAGGAGTTAGAGGCTGCAGTGAGCTGTGATCACCACCGTACTCCAGCCTGGACAACAGAGGAAGACCCTATCCCAGTCAATCAATCAAGCAATACAATTTTTGTATCAAATGATATAAAACAGTATCCAGTGGGGAAAGTCCCGCCCACCCCTGTCCTTCAACGACCAAGCTGCCTCTCCTGGGTGTAACCAGAGTTGCCAATCACCCCTGCATCCCAGCCACGGTATTTTAGGCTCACACAAGCAAACACATATGTAAATACAGTCTTTTCTCCCTTTTTTTTTTTTAAGGCTCAGCGGTAGCACAACACATACTGAGTTTTGTCTCTTGTCTCTATGTCGTGGACTGTCTGAGATGTTTTGTCTCCCAGATGGAATGTTCTTGTTTTTTTTTTTTTGAATGGCTGCATTAAATGACATTTGGGTGAGTGAATGGGAGGGATAAATTCCTAGATGTAGACCTGCTGGGTCCACGTGTCTGTGATGGGACAGCGCTGATTCCGATCCACAGAGAGACAGCGCCCACATCCCGGCCTCCTCCATGCACCTGAGGATGTGCTTTCCAGGGCCCTGCTAAGCCTGTGACTGTTTCATTGCAAGTGGGTACTATTTCATGTCACTACTTTATCCTAAGAGATTATTTCCTTTTCGGCAAATGGCCCAGTCCTACCCTCGGTTCACTCTTCTGTTGGCTATTCACATCTTCCTCACTGATTTGTAGGAATGCTTTAAGAAGTTTTCATGTGGGTTGGAAATATTTTCTCACAGTTTTATACTTTTAACTACCTTGGGGGGTTTCGTTTTGTGTTTGCATCATGAAAAAAAATTTCAATGTATTCACATTTATCAGTCTTTTGTGGCCTCTGAGGTTTGTGTCATATATAGAGGGGCTTTCTCAAATCAGACATAAAAGAAGTTTGTAGCTCCTTTGACTACTTTTATAGCTTCACTTTGCTCTGTTCTTTCTAAAGGCTGTGCACGGTCTCATTGCATGACTACGTCATAATTCACTGACCTCCCGTTACTGGGCACTGGAGTTGTTTCCTGCCTTTTTCTATTAAACGTGACGCTGCAGTGATCTCCCTCATACATGATGCTTTCACGCATATGTGGAAATGTATCTGAGGATGAATTCCTCCAAGTGGAGTTGCTAGATCAAAGAGTATGTGCATTTTAGATTGGGAAGTGTATATTACCAGTTACTTTCTGAAGACGGTCTCGTATATTTCCCGTTTTCAGTGGTATGTGAGAGTAGCTTGCCAACTCTCTTTTTCTCAAGTGGGAAACATCTTCCTTTATTTTCTTCCCAAAACATTCAGTGTGAGGAGGATGGACAGGCAGACGTGCTGGGCCTAGTTCTGCACAAGTGCAAGGGATGGAGACTCCTCTCTCAGCAGCCCCGGGAAACAATTACGTTTATCTCATCTTGTACCTGAGGAGCAGGCAGACCACTGCACGCAGAGGGGCATTCTTAGAAGGAGAATGAATCTTCCAGAGTTTTTAGCCTACGTTGTCTATTAGGCCACAAGAAATGGATGACCCTTGTCTCTTAGTTGGGTGCAGCATTCCTCTCTGGAGGGAAGATAAAGAGGTTTGTCTTTGCCACGTATTAAAAAGAGATAAAGAGGAGCTGTGCTTCCATATCTAATCTATTATTTCAAACTCCTCTTTACGATGAACTGTGCAAGAATTGATCACAAGGTCAGGAGATCAAGACCATCCTGGCCAACATGGTGAAACCCCGTCTCTATTAAGGATAGAAAAATTAGCCGGGTGTGGTGGCAGCAGCCGGTAATCCCAGCTACTTGGGAGGCTGAGGCAGGATAATCACTTGAACCCAGGAGAGGGAGGTTGCAGTGAGCTGAGATCATGCCCCTGCACTCCAGCCTGGCAACAGAGCGAGACTCTGTCTCAAAAAAAAAAAAGAAGAATTGTAAGAACAATTGCTCTAAACACCTGCTGAGGTCATGGGGGTTCATCTCATCTCTTCCCTGCTCCCCCATTTTCATTCTTCAGCAGAGGTTCTCACCTCCTTGGCTGAACTCTGTTTTTGTTTGTTAAATTTCTTTAATAGCATTTCCATCTTGCGAATTTCAAAGGTGGTCATTTTATCTGTCTCCTCTTTTAAGAGAGAAAAGATCCAGAGCACTCAGGTGTTTTGACAACTGTGCCATAGCTCTGCAAACTTGATCCAATCACAGAACCGCCTGCAGCTTCTTGAAGTCTTGTGCCTTCTTGGTGCGACCAGGATGGCGAGGAAGGTGCCCGCCTCACAGGTCTGCCGAAGAACTGAGTAGAGAAGCCTGGATGACGGTGTCTAGCTTAGGGCCTGTGCCTTAGTCCACTACGGCTGCCATAACAAAATCCCACAGACTGTGCGGTTTCAACAACAGAAAGTTATTTTCTCGAAGTTCTGGAGGCCAGATGTCCAAGACCAAGGCGTCGTTAGGGTTGATTTCTGGCGAGGCGCCTCTTCCCAGCTTGTAGGCAGCTGCTGCGTTCTCACCTTGCAGAGACCAGGAGCCCTGGCCACCCCTCTTCTTATAAGAGCAGCAGGCCTTTCGGGTTAGGGCCCCACCTTATGACCTCATTTCACTTTAATTTAATTGCCTCCCTAATGGACTTGTCTCCAAATATAGTCACAATGGGGACTAGGAGCTTCCACATATAAACTCAGGGGGCACAATTACTCCAAACAGCCTGAAACACAGGATGCAGCCCAGAGGCTGTGCACCAAGAAATCAGCGCTATCCCCAGCAGGACCAAATCTGAGATCCCAAGATGACCCCAGATCTTGCCCCGGCCTGAGCTGCCACCTCCTGTCTCCCCCACACTCCAGACACTGTTTTCTGTCTCATCCTCCCTGTTAAAGAAACAGCCCTAGGGGTCGTTTGCTACACTGGCTGTTTCCATCAAGCTCCCAGTTCCCCGGGCAGAGGCCGCTGAGACGGGTCCCCAGCAAGGCTCGCCGAGTGACCAGTCACGCTGTGCACACGTGTTATTGCTCATCCAAAGGTTTGCTTCTACAAGGGGAGAAAATGTAGTTCCTGCTCCCCGCCCTGAGCTGCCAGGGAACTGTGAGCACGGGAGGCTGAGCCTGCTCTCGCTCACTCCTCCTGCTCTCTTTCTCCCCACCTAGGTCTTTCTCTAGAGCCAGGATCCCCCTGCCCACCTCCAGAGCCAGACACAGCTGCACCTCATCCGTTAGGACCCTCACACTCAGAGGCCCACCTCCACGTCTCTGTTGCTGGGTGTGAGCGCCATGCCACGCCACAGGGACAGTCAGTGGAGCTGTGAAGTGTGGCTTTCCTGCTCAAGTGGCCTTGGGCTTTGGCCTTCTCAGGGTTGGCAGAGTCTCCTGGCACCCCCAGGAGACCACCCCCGCTGGCCCTGTCCTTGATGTCGGGCAGGAAGTGGTCCCTCCTGGATGGGAAGATTCCAGCCTGGGACATGATTGTGGGACAGATAGCTGCTGTCGGGCCATTCTGCACCTCGGTTTGTTAAAAGTGAGGATCAACACAGCTGGCCCAGGGTCAGAGAGAGAGGCTTGCGTGCTGCAGGGAAAGGCCCTTAGACAAGAAGCGGCCCAGCTTCAGTCAAGGCCAGAGGAGTGGGGTGGGCCGGCCACACACAGGGCCTAATAGGCTGATGCGGCAGCAGGGCTGCTCAGGGGCTCAGCAGCCTTGTTCCGTTAACAGAGGCCCCCAGCAAAATCAATCACTCCATCTTCAATGCTGTCATTGCAGCATATTACCACTTCCTCTGTGGCTCTTGGAACACTGCGTTATAATTATCTGGTGAGGAATCCCAGGGGGAGCCTTGAGCTACCTGTGCCAGCTTCCTCCCGATTCCTCCCTCCCCATATCACTAAGTCCTGGCATCGTGCTGGCCCCACCCGCCCGTCTGTTCATCCAGCCTTGCTTCCTGACTGCCCTGACCCAGACGCCGTGCTGGGTGCTGGAGTACCGTGCCAGCCACTCCCCAACTTAGGCAGCCGCACAGCAAGCTCGCTCTGTGCCAGGCACTGTGGTGGGTGCTAGGACCCTAAGAGAGCTGTCAGAGGATGAGCTGTTGATACCAAGTGCCAAGGATGAGACGGAGAAATAGACGCATGTTTCAGAGGCATGTAGGGCTGGGAACAAGAAGGAGCAGGGGGGCAGGACCAGGAGGGTGTCCTGGAGGAGGTAGCATGGGTGCTCAGCCCGAGGACTGAGTGTGTGGGAAAGTGCTCAGTGTAATTGTAGGCAGGGGAACAGCGTGGCACAGGCTTGGTGTCTGTGGGCACAGCCAGCTTGTGTTATAACCTGATTGTAGGGTGCCTGGAGAGGAGGCACAGAGAGCCTGAGGACCTCGAGGGCCAGAAGACATGATAGGAGCTGAGACCCTGGGTGAACATGCACTGGCCTCATGGGGGGGTGGGAACTCTACCCAAGTCCTACCCACACTCTCCAGGCCTGGGAGGTAAAGAAGACCCCAGGGAGGTGCCAGAGGTCCCCCTTCAATCATGGACCACTACAGAGGGCAGCCTTCTCTAGATCACACCCACTAGTGCAGCTGAAGCCACACAGACGTCCCCCGCCCCACCCCTGCAAGGAGGAGCCTGGGGCCCAGGTGGGGGCTGGGGAAGCCAGGCAGGACTTGGTCCATCATTCATTCACGCAGTCAACCATCAGGTGTAGGGCTTGGTCTGTCATTCATTCACACAGTCGACAATCGGGTGTAGGGCTTGGTCTGTCATTCATTCATTCATTCAACAATCGGGTGTAGGGCTTGGTCTGTCATTCATTCATTCATTCAACAATCAGGTGCAGGGCTTGGTCTGTCATTCATTCACACAGTCAACAATCGGGTGTAGGGCTTGGTCTGTCATTCATTCACTCAGTCAACAATCGGGTGTAGGGCTTGGTCTGTCATTCATTCACACAGTCAACAATTGGGTGTAGGGCTTGGTCTGTCATTCATTCACTCAGTCAACAATCGGGTGTAGGGCTTGGTCTGTCATTCATTCACACAGTCAACAATCGGGTGTAGGGCTTGGTCTGTCATTCATTCACACATTCAACAATTGGGTGTAGGACTTGGTCTGTCATTCATTCACTCAGTCAACAATCGGGTGTAGGGCTTGGTCTGTCATTCATTCACTCAGTCAACAATCGGGTGTAGGGCTTGGTCTGTCATTCATTCACACAGTCAACAATCGGGTGTAGGGCTTGGTCTGTCATTCATTCACTCAGTCAACAATCGGGTGTAGGGCTTGGTCTGTCATTCATTCACACAGTCAACAATTGGGTGTAGGGCTTGGTCTGTCATTCATTCACACAGTCAACAATCGGGTGTAGGGCTTGGTCTGTCATTCATTCACACAGTCAACAATTGGGTGTAGGACTTGGTCTGTCATTCATTCACTCAGTCAACAATCGGGTGTAGGGCTTGGTCTGTCATTTCACACAATCAACAATCGGTGTAGGGCTTGGTTCGTCATTCATTCATGCAAACAACAATCTGGTGTTGAGTCCGTCTTCTGGGGGCTCCCATGCTACCACAGGGAGACAGAAGATTAAAAAAAAAAAAAAGGAGGCCGGGCGCAGTGGCTCATGCCTGTAATCCCAGCACTTTGGGAGGCCGAGACAGGTGGATCACCTCAAGTTGGGAGTTTGAGACCAGCCTGGCCAACATGGTGAAAGCCCATCTCTACTACAAATACAAAAAAAAAATTAAGTGGACGTGGTGGCAAGCGCCTGTAATCCCAGCTACTCGGGAGGCTGAAGCAGGAGAGTTGCTCGAACCTGGGAGGCGGAGGTTGCAGTGAACCAAGATGGCACCACTGCACTCCAGCCTGGGCAACAGAGCAAAACTCCGTCTCAAAAAAAACAAAAACAAATAAATAATAAAAAATAAATAAATGGATCAATTTAAACCCATAGCTTTTCTTTCATTCCTGACAATTTACAGCAATCTTTATAAAGAGAAATTTGGGAACCTCTCTGGAGGCACTGGGCGTACGGTCAGCCCTCTGTGTCAATAGTGCTCCATCCCTGGTTTCAACCAACTCTCAGTCAAACATAATAGGAAAAAATGGGGAGTCGTATCTGTATTAAACACGTACAGACCTTTTTTTCTTGCCATTATTCCCTAAACAGCCGTGTAAAATGCAGGGTAACGATGGTTTCCACAGCGTTTACGTTGATTAGGTGTCATCATCTAGAGAGAATCTGAAGCAGATGGGAGGATGCGTGTCGGCTATGTGCAAATACGACATCGTCTTCTGTAAGGGACTTGAGCATCCATGGATTTTGGTATCTTTTGAGGGTGCTGGAACCAATCCCCCACAGATGCCAAGGGATGACCATACTTACATTACTACATAATAAAACCAGTTTCTACATGTTCACTTCCTTTCTAAAAGTTCAAGTGACGTGCACAATGTAAAGCTAGCAATAGACAGCTGACTTGGACTTTTGGAGAAGAAAGAAATTTGCGTCGAGAATGCTATTTTAAAAAACACTTTAGGCCGAGCGTGGTGGCTCACGTTTGTAATCCCAGCACTTTGAGAGGCCAAGATGGGTGGATCACAAGGTCAGGAAATCAAGACCATCCTGGCCAACATATTGAAACCCTGTCTCTACTAAAAATGCAAAAATTAGCTGGATGTGGTGGCACAAGCCTGTAGTCCCAGCCTCTCAGGAGGCTCAGGCAGGAGAACTGCTTGAACCCAGGAGTCGGAGGTTGCAGTGAACCAAGATCGTGCCACTGCACTGCAGCGTGGGCAACAGAGCAAGACTCCATCTCAAAATATATATATATATAAAATGGAAAAATTCAGATGTTTGCACAAGCAGAATAGTGTAATGAACTCCCATGCATGGACCCCACATCCAGCTTCAAGAAATTCCAGCTGCATCTCATCCACGCCCCCTTTCTCTGATGTATGACTTAGTTGTCTTTCTTCTAAAAAGCCTATAGCTGAATTTTGGGTTCTATCCAATCAACAGTCTTTGCCTTTTTACTGACAAGTTCATGGCTTCAGCTTGTCCCCTGCATTTTCTAGGCTTCTTGGTTAATACTTTCTTTTTTTTGAGAGGGAGTCTTGCTCTGTTGCCAGGCTGGAGTGCAGTGGCGCAATCCCGGCTCACTGCAAACTCCGCCTCCTGGGTTCAAACGATTTTTCCGCCTCAGTCTCCTGAGTAGCCAGGACCACAGGCGCGTGCCACCACACCTGGCTAATTTTTGTATTTTTAGTAGAGACAGGGTTTTACCATGTTGGCCAGAATGGTCTCAATCTCTTGACCTCATGATCCGCCCACCTCAGCCTCCCAAAGTGCTGGGATTACAGGTGTGAGCCACCGTGCCTGGCCAATCCTTTCTTTTTATAAATAAAACTGTTATCCATGTGAACATCAGTCACAGGACTGCTCCCTCGTGTCCCCGGCTCTCCCCTCCACTCAGTCCCCATCCTGTCACCCTCTCTTTCTCTTCTGGATCTCAGCTAATTGATGGGGGCGGAGGTGGGGAACAGTCTTTGCTTTGGAATCTGACCACCCTTCGATCTACTCGTGTCTTGAACCATGTGCTGCTCCTGTGTGTTTCCTTCCCACGTGGTCTTTACGTGGCTGACTTCTGGGGCCTTCTGTGTTTGAGAATGTGCTGGTCATGCCCTCACACTGGGATGACAGCTGACTGGATGTAAAATTCAGGGTGCAAAGTTCAGTACTTAAAACTTCAGTGCTCACTTCAGTACTCAAAACTGCCTCCTCCCCTGTGGCTTTACAGTCGGCGTGGCTGTCGGAAAGTGTGGTTCTGTTCAAGTCTTGCTCCTTCGTCATGTTCTCTGCTCTCTGGGGACTTTTAGGCATCTCTCGATCTCTGACAGTCTTCAGTTCCACTCGAATGTGTTGCAATATGGATTTTTTCTTCTATGTGGAGCTCTATGGGCCTTTTCAATCTGAGATCCTCCATCTTTCTTTAATTCTAGACATCTCTGTGTTATTTCCCTCCATTGTTATCCTTTCCTCCTGCAGGTGCTTTGTCAGTCTGTGTACTAAGTTGTAATAAAGCCTGATTTCTTATTTAATAAAAGTAATAGGAAGACAGGGAACCTCAAGGAAGAGAGGGTTGAGAATCCTTGGCATATCACAAGCCGTCTTCCTTTTGTTAAATGAATTAATTGTTCCTGAAAGCCTGCCCTGCCTGAGCTTTATGTATGGATCTTCTCTTCCCCACTCCTCTCAGCCCAGCATGGTAGGTCCTGCTTTGCAGACCAGGGTTTTCCGGCATAGGAAGAACAAGGCCTGTCCAAGGTCACACAGCTAGACGTGGGGCAGTGATGGGGTTTGCACCTCGGTCCTCCTGACTGCTGGGATTACAGGCACATGCCACCAAGCCCAGCTATTTTTTTTTTTTTAAGTAAAGATGGGGTTTTGCCACCTTGGTCAGGCTGGTCTTGAACTTGTCCAGGGCCTGGGCAAGGACACTACACTGGGGGTGAGCTTCTCTCAGGCCATGCTGCGTGGCTCGTGGCTCTCCATGCCTTCTCTGCTGCTTCCCTGTTTGAGTTCAGCCTTGGGGCACAGAGTGTGACTGGCATAAGGAGCAGGAAGGGGCCCACTCCACCTGAAGGTGAGGTGGCTCCCAGGAAGGTGCCTGGCTGCAGAACGGAGAGACCGGTGGTCACTGGGCCTGGCACTTGGCACACTGTGGAGCCTGCAAGAATGGCTGGAAGGAGTTGGTTTGCAGAACAAATGGGGCCTTGTCGTGGCAGCGGGAGGGGAGCTTCCCTGGACCTGGTCCTCGATCTGGCAGAGATGAACATCTCAGGCTGTGCAGCACCTGGTTGTGGGTCTGGTGGAGATAAACACCTCGGGCCGGGCAGCGGCTGCATCAACACCACGCTTCCTGATGGCAACACCTGCCACAGTGGCTTGGAGGAGATGCCCACATCAGGCCCTGGGCTGTAAGTCAGTGGGCCAGTGTCCGCCCGAGACAGGACTCCTGGGAGGGGCTGCTGTTGTCCCTCCTGCCTCAGCTGCTCTCAGCTCCCTGCTGTGCCATCAGGTGCTCTCCAGACAGATGCTTCCAGAACAGGCTCCTCCACAAAAAAGGTGTAGGCTCCAGGGCCTGGAGCACGGAAGAGGAAGCTTTTGGACACGTAGGCAGGGTCACTCTGCACAAATCTCTTGGATGAAAATCCTCATTAGAAACTGCATCAGCATTCCTTGGGGACCTGAGGGTTCCTGGGAAGGCCTCGTCTCTATCTCCCACCCCCAGCTACACCTGCCTTTCTGCCTCTGTCCACCTAATGTGGAGTAGCAAGCCTCCTTCAAGTTCAGTCAGAGGCCAGAAGCCAGTGTCCCCTGGCCAGGTCAGAGTCCTTGATTTTGGAGCATTGAGAGATCAAGTGGCAAAGATGAGCAACCTGCAACGGCTCTGGCTGTCGTAGGAATAAATGGCTCTTCAGTCAGGTGCTGGAGCACTGCTGAGAGAACATCTGACCTATGTCCCCACCTTGTGAAAATGGGCACCCCTTCTGTGGATGGCTGGGCTGTTCCTGCTCATCCGAAGTGTTCCCCAGTTTCCTCAGCAGGGAGGTCCAGCCCTGGTCACAGACTGCACATAAAACTTGCATATTTATAGCAGAATTCATCAAAAGTTTAAAACAACAGTGTGAATTTTAGGGTAAGAGCTCTCTCACATGTGTGTGAAATGTGTGGTATCAGAATTCAGTGGCTTTCAGTTTAAACTAAAATAAACAGAGTAGTGCATGTGATGGTGCCAAAAGTGCACGCAATAGAATTTTCCTTCACAAGAAATCTGGCCACAAGAGCTAGACATACAATGCCCAGGAAATACCTTCCGCTGTCCTTCTTAAATTACAGAACAAACATCTCTGTCCCCAGCCTTCAGCACCGGCTCTGACAGAGGCAATGACTAGGCAAACCTGGCACTCAGACCAAGAAGGTGAATTCATTCTGAAATGTAAGACAGCTACAATTTCCTAATTCTAGGACCAAAAGAGTAGTGTTTTACTGAAAGTCTGTGATCAGTGTCTCCAAGAGCAGTCCCAGAAAGGAAGCAACTCTTGTTTCCATGACTAAGAGGAAGACAGAGGTGTGAGGAGAAGCTCTTGCCCAGCAGCAGGGAGGGACAGGACTGGGGTGGGACCGGGTGTGCTTGTGTGAAATAAATGTGCACACTCCTCTGCTGTGATCATTCTTCCTTTGGGACAGAATGGTGTTCTTACAGGAGGGCACTGAAGGCAGAATTTGGATTAGGCCAACCTCACGCAAAACCCTTCTACATCTTCATGTTGAATTATGTTAAACATGAACCTCTGGCCGGGCGCGGTGGCTCACGCCTGTAATCCCAGCACTTTGGGAGGCTGAGGCAGACGGATCATGAGGTCAAGAGATCGAGACCGTCCTGGCCAACATGGTGAAACCCCATCTCTACTAAAAATACAAAAATTAGCTGGGCATGATGGCGCGTGCCTGGTAATCCCAGCTACTTGAGAGGCTGAGGCAGGAGAATCGCTTGAACCTGGTAGGCGGAGGTTGCAGTGAGCCTAGATCACACCACTGCACTTTAGCCTGGGTGACGAGAGTGAAACTTTGTCAAAACAAAAACCACGGCTGGGTGCAGTGGCTCATGCCTGTAATCCCAGCACTTTGGGAGGCCGAGGCGGGTGGATCATGAAGTCAGTAGTTCGAGACCAGCCTGGCCAACATAGTGAAACCCCGTCTCTACTAAAAATACAAAATAATTAGCTGGGCGTGGTGGTAGGTGCCCGTAATCCCAGCTACTTGTGAGGTTGAGACAGGAGAATTGCTTGAACCAGGGAGTCAGAGGTTGCAGTGAGCCGAGATCATGCCACTGCACTCCAGCCCTCACAACACTGTGAGACTCCATCTCAAAAAACAAACAAAACCCATAAACCTCCAAATACCTACAGGGATAAAGGCACAGAGCATTTTTTTTGTTTGTTTTTGAGTTAGAGTCTTGCTCTGTTGCCCTGGATGGAGTGCAGTGGCACAATCTCAGCTCACTGCAATTTCTGCCTCCTGGGTTCAAGCAGTTCTCCTGCCTCAGCCTCCTGAGTAGCTAGGATTACAGGTGTGTGCCACCACGTCCTGCTAATATTTGTATTCTTAGTAGAGACGGGGTTTCACCATGTTTGCCAGGCTGGTCTCGAACTCCTGACCTCATGATCTACTCATCTCAGCCTCCCAAAGTGCTGGGATTACAGGTGTGAGCCACCACACCCAACCAAGTCTTCTTAAGCAAGCAGAAGAAACATCCTTGTTCTCTATGAGGATCCACACAGAAAACAGTCTTGGAGGAATTACTCAAGTAAAGAGAGAAATGAACCCAGAAGAAGCTGTGAGAGATCATGGGAAATAAAGAAATGAAACCAATGGGACTCCCAATGGCCAGCATGAGAGTTCCAGACCTGGTCATTATGGTTTAGGCAGGGCAGCTGGAAATGGAGCCAAGCAGGTGTGTGAAGAGCATGCCTGTGATGGGGGAGGCGTAAGTGGTGATGGGGTTTTGTGAACCTGGGTGTGAGCTGGGGGATGTAATATTAGGAAAATTAGAATGAGTAACTTGTAAAACAGCAGAGGAAACCTGGATTTCTGTAACGAAGAACAAAAATGTAGAAAAATGAAACCGAAATGTAAAATAAATAATATGGAAAATTGAGTTTCTGTAGAAAAGAGTGTAAGATATTTATAAATGAGAAAAGTGACTAATGAAAAAAAAGAAAGTAATGAAAAAGAAAAAGAAAGATTAGAGAGAAATAACAAAGCCAAAATTGGTTATTTGAGCAAAGTAAACAAGACAAGTCTTTAGTAAGATTTACCAAGGAATAAAAGAGAAACTGTAAAGATTACACTACCAAGAAGGGCATTACGTAATGGGAAGGGGTTCAGTTCAACAAGCAAACAACTATTCTAAATATATGTGCACACAACACATGAGCACACAGATTCATAAAACAAGTTTTTAGACACCTACGATGAGACTTTGACAGCCATACAATAAAAGTGGGAGACTTTGACACTCTGCTGGCAATATTAGACAGATCATTGAAGCAGAAAACAAAGATATTTGGAACCCAAACTTGACACTTAACCAAATGGACTTATCAGACATCTACAGAACTCTCTACTAAACACCAACAGAATGCACATTCTTTTCATCTACACATCGCACATGCCCTAAAATCAACCACACAATTGGCCATGAAACAATTCTCGGCAAATTAAAAAAAAAAAAAAATCATACCAAGCATACTCTCAGAACACAGTGCAAGAAAAATAGAAATCAATATCACAAAGATTGCTAAAACCATACAATTACACGGAAATTAAACAATCTGCTCTTGAATGACTTCTGGGTATACAAAAAAATTAAGATGGCTATCAAGCAATTCTTTGAAATTACTGAGAACAAAGACACGACATACTAGACTCTTTGGGACACAGCCAAAGCAGTGTTAAGAAGAAGCAGATCGTGCTAAAAGCCCATATCAAAAAATTAGAGAGATCCCAATTTAACAACCCAACATTACATCTTGAGGAACTAGAAAACCAAGAGAAAACTGACCCCAAAACTAACAGAAGAAAAGTAATAACCAAAATCAGAGGTGAACTGAATAAAATTAAGATGCAGAAAAACTATACAAAAGATCAATGAAACCAGAACTTGGTTCGTTCAGAGATTAAATAACATAGACAGACTGCTAGTTAGACACATATAGAAGAAAGGAGAGAATATCCAAAGAAACACAAGCAGAAATGTCAGAGGACTTTGCCACTGACTGCGCCAAAATACGAAATTCATCAGAGACTATTATGAACACTTCTATGCACACAAGCTAGAAAACCCACAAGAAATGTCTAAATTCCTGGACGCATGCAACCTACCAAGACTGAAGCAGAAGGAGATTCAAACTCTGAACAAACCAATGATGAGTGCAAAAACTGAATCAGTAATAAAAAGCCTACCAACCAGGAAAAGCCCAGGACCAGGCAGATTCATAGCTGAATTCCACTAGACATCTAAAGAAGACCAGGTACCATTTCTACTGGAACTGTTCCAAAAAACTGAGGGGGAGAGACTCTTCCCTAACTTATTCTATGAGGCTGCCATCATTCTGATTCCAAAACCTGGCAAAGGCACAACAATGACAAAAAATGAAACCTCAGGCCAATATGCTTGATGAACATAGATGCAAAAATCCTCAACAAAATACCAGCAGACCAAATCCACCAGGACACCAAAAAGCTAATCCACCGTGACAGAGTAGGCTTTATCCCTGGGATGTAAGATTGCTTCAACATACAAAATCAATAAATGTGATTCATCACATAAACAGAACTGAAAACAAAAAACCACATAAGCATCTTAATAGATGTAGAAAAAGCTTTTGATAATATTCAGCATTTTATCAAGAGCTTTTGATAAGTTTCAGCATCCCTTCATGTGAAAAACCCTAACAAACTAGGCATTGAAGAAACATACCTCAAAATAGTGAGCTACGTATGGCAAACCCACGGCCAACGTCATATTGAATGGGCAAAAGTTGGAAACATTCCCCTTGAGAACTTAAACAAGACAAGGATGCAAACTTACCACTCTTAGTCATTCAACATAGTACTAAAAGTGGTAGCAAGAGCTACAGGCAAGTGAAAAAAGTAAAAGGCATCCAAATACAAAGAGAGGAAGTCAGACTATCTCTATTTGTAGATGATACGACTTTATACCTAGAAACTCTATAGCTTTGGCCCAAAAGCTCTTAGATCTGATAAACAAATTCAGCATAGTTTCTGATTAGGCCAGGTACAGTGGCTTACGCCTGTAATCCCAGCACTTTGGGAGGCCAAGGAGGGTGGATCACAAGGTCAGAAGTTCAAGACCAGCCTGGATAAGATGAGGAAATCTGGTCTCTACTCAAAATACAAAAATTAGCCGGGCACAGTGGCAGGCACCCGTAATCCCAGCTACTTGGGAGGCTGAAGCAGGAGAATTGCTTGAACCCAGGTGGCAGAGATTGTAGTGAGCCGAGATCACGCCACTGCACTCCAGCCTAGGCGATAGAGTGAGAAAGTGCGTGTCGTGTAATGTACATCATTTGCCAGGCTGTCAGTCAGGTTTCTGAAACTACAAAGGCATGGGCTCATACAGATGGTACTTTCAGGGTTAGAGTTTAATTAAAGGACAGCATGGGGATGTGGAGGTTGTGTGGCAGCTTCTTTTATGTTTTATTGTGTGTGTGTGTAGATCAATTTCAGTTTATTTTTTATTTTTATTTTTTAAATTGACTCAGGGTAATTGTACATATTCACGGGGTAGTGGTATTTTGATACATACAATGTGTAGTGATCAGATCAGGGTGTAAGGGTAGCTGAGAGAAAGGAGAATAGACCCAAAGTCAGGCAAGCAAGTTTTATTAACCTGCCAGGCTGCTCGCTCTGTAACAACCAGAGGAGGCAGCCCCGAGCTCACAAGACAAGCGTTTTTAACGGGTGAGGGGGCATAAGGGGGTTTCAGGTAACAGGCACAGAGATAGTTTGTTAACTTGTGACAGACCCACAACACGTTATCCAGTGACTTTTGTGGGGGCAGTCTTTAAAAAAAAGAAACCAGGATTTTTTACAGATATGTGTCAAACAGGAATTTACAAATATGGATAACCAACATATGTCTTCCCTGTCCTCCCTCGAGCTGCCCGTGCTGCCCCATAGCTGTAATTAGGCTTTGCTTAATTGTAACACATCCGGCAGCCTTGATGTGGTGCCTAGGTAGGGGTTCAGGAATGCAGCTGCAGAACAATCAGAGGGGGGTGGGCTCAGCCTGCGCGGAGGGGGTTTTCTGAGGCAGCACAGCTCAGTCCCTAACACAGGATACTTTGCATATCCATGAGCTCTGGCAGGTATCATTTCTTTGTTTTGGGGATGCTTAGGTCCTCCTTCTAGCTATTTGAAACCATGTAATATACTATTGCTAACAATAGTCATCCTACAGTGCCAGAGAACACAAGAACTTACTCCTCCTACCTGGCCGTAATTTTATATCCTTTACACAGTGGCCCCAACCCTTCTGGAACCTGGGAATGGTGGAAGACAATTTTTCCATGGCCAGGGATGAGGGATGGTTTGGGGATGAAACTGTTCCACCTCAGATCATCAGGCATTAGATTCTCACGAGGAGCAGGCAGCCTAGGTCCCTCGTATGCATAGTTCACAATAGGTTTTGTGCTCCTGTAAGAATCTAAAGCCGCCACTGATCTGACAGGAGGTGGAGCTCGGGTGGTGATGCTCACTCGCCTGCAGCTCACCTGCTGTGCGGCCGCTGAGCAGTACCACCCACAGCCTGGCTGTTTGGGACCCCTGCTTTAACAAGGCTCTCCCTAATCCTCCTTTCTCGTTGCCCTTCCACACTCTGATATTCTCTGTCCTAGTTTTTATTGTTGCTGTTGCTGCTTTGGTTTTTATTGAGATGGAATTTCACACGTTGCCCAGGCTGGAGTGCAGTGGTGCAATCTTGGCTCATTGTAACCTCCACCTCCCAGGTTCAAGTGATTCTCTTGCCTCAGCCCCTGAGTAGCTGGGATTACAGGCACCTGCCACCACACCCAGCTAAGTTTTTGTATTTTTAGCAGAGATGGGGTTTCACCATGCTGGCCAGGCTGGTCTCAAACTCCTGACCTCAAGTGATTCACTCACCTCGGCCTCCCAAAATGCTGGGATTACAGGCATGAGCCACCGTGCCTGGCCCTATCTGTTCTACTTTTTATTTCTAGGAGATCACTTTTTTTACCTTTCACGTATACATGAAAACATACAGGAACTTTCTGTTCCTGGTTTGCTTCACTTAAACATAATATCTTCCAGTGCCACTATTTAAATTTTATATGTCCATTATTATATATGTATATATATGTGTAAATAATTACTGCAGTTAAGCAATTTAACACACACAACGACTGATGTAGTTATCTCTTTTGTGGTCAAAGTACCTAAAATTTACTCTGTTTAAAAATTTCTAGAACACAATATAACAATAATAACATAGTCTTTTTTTTTTTTTTGAGACAGTCTTGCACTGTCTCCCAGGCTGTAGTGCAGTGGCACGATCTCGGCTCACTGCAATCTCTGCCTCCTGGGTTCAAGCAGTTCTCCTGCCTCAGCCTCCAGAGTAGCTGGTACTACAGGTGTGCACCACCATGCCCAACTAAGTTTTTTGGTATTTTTAGTAGAGATGGGGTTTCACCATGTTGGCCAGGATGATCTTGATCTCCTGACCTCGTGATCTGCCGGCCTCGGCCTCCCAAAGTGCTGGGATTACAGGCGTGAGCCACTGTGCCCGGCCAATAATATAGTCTTTAAACTGTACTTTAGTTACCTAGATTTATTTATTTTATATAACTAAAACTTCATACCCTTTGACCCTGCATCTCTTCTCCTTCAATTGCCATTCTATCCTGTCTCTAGTATTTAATCATTTTTAAGATTTCATGTATAAGAGAAATTATGCAGTATTTTTCTCTCTCTCTGCCTTATTTCAATTAGTTCACTATCCTCCAGCTTCACCTATGCTATCACAAATGGTAGTATCTTCTTAAAACCTGAATAATCTAGTACATACACACCCCACTACCCCCCGCCTCAATTTTTTTTTTTATTCACTCATCCTCAGTGCACATTTAGCTTGATTCTATAGCTTCGCTATTGGAAATGATGCCGCAAAGGGGGGTGGGAGCAGGGGAGTGCAGATATCCCTACGAGATGCTGGTTGAATTTCCTTTTGATATACAACCCATTAGAGGGATTGCTGAGTCACATGGTAGTTCTATTTTTACTTTTTGCAGAACCTTCAGACTATTTTCCATAATGGCTGCATGAATTTACATTCTCATCAATGGTGTCCAAGGGTTTTCCGTTCTCCACACCCTCACCGATGCTTGTTATCGCTTCTCCTTTTCGTAACAGCCATCCTGACAGGTATGAGGTGATATCCTTTCGTGGGTTTTGTGTGCATGTGTGTGTTTTAATTTCTGTAGTCATACAGAAGTGACAGTCAGCACCGGGGCTGCAGCCTCCTCATCAGCCGTGCCGTCCTTGCCTCTCACGCATTTGGTCTGTTTGCGAGTTACAAACAAACAAACAAACAAAAACCGCTACAAATTCTCTGTATCTGGCATATAAAAACTGAGCAAAAAGTATCTCTTAAAGCAAAACACCTCAGAAAAAGTGCAACACAGGTTTAACTTCTGCAGTATTTTGTTCATATAAACACTAGTAAAATAGGCTTCTTAAAAATTAAATAGTGAAATAGCGACCAAATTGCATACATTGTTGCAGTGCAAGTGAATGAGGCAAAATATCCAGTTCTTAGTTTCCCAGGTGGGGAGGGAGGCGGTCAGTGTCCAGCAGGGAGGGGTGACAGGAAGGCACATTCTGATGTTGCTGTCAGTGCAGAGAAAGGGGCTTGGAGCAGGACAAACAGACGGAAAGAACTGAGTCATGCAGGGAAGATGAGTGGCTCCTTTGAGGAAGCGTGAGGTCATATTTTTATTGCTTGCTAATCCAAGATTTTCCCCTGGCCCGATGCCCCTCTAGGTAGCCTGGATCCCAAATGCTGCAGCCCATGTGGAGCTAATCCACGTCACCCAGAAGCCACAGGGAAGCCACGGCTGCTCCAGAGAAAACAGAATGAGGCTTCAGAGCCCTCAATATCTGAGCTGGGTCCATCCTGGTCTTTCTGGTCCATCAGGGTCCCACATGGTCCAACCGACACACATTTTGCCCGCCGACAGCCACGTTTATCCAAGAACCTGAGGGAGGGAGTGTGGGGAGGCTGAGGCAGGAGAATCGCTGGAACTCAAGAGGCAGAGGCTGCAGTGAGCCGAGATTGTGCCTCTGCACTCCAGCCTGGGCAACAGCAAGACTCCCTCTCAAAAAAAAAAAAAAAATTATTTACGTAACTCAATTTCAATCCCCTCAAGATACAAATTTCAGACTCGCCTGTCATATAAGAAGTTAGCCAAGGCGTCCAGTGAAATGAAATGAGTCCTATTGAAGAAGTCCTAAGATGCTCCTCCACTAACAGCAGGATTATCACTGGGATGTGCAGCTATCTCTAAACTGGGGTGGGTTCTAACATGTACTACAGGCTCTCCGATCCTGAATGGATTGTTTAGTCTTCATCCTCAGTTTTCCTCATCTTAAAAAATGCAAATAATACCTGCTTTGCCCTTTTTGCTTTAAGGATTATAAACACGGCATAAAGGACCCATCTCACTGTCTGGCATGCGGTGATGCTCGCTAAACTAACTGTAATCACGATTAGGGTATTTACATGCACACGGTCTAGTTTAATACATATGACACTATTAAATAGATTTCATGTCTGTAATAAACTAGATGTTAAATAATTGACATTATTTAATCTGTCTCCTCTTCTTTCATAAACTAAACATTATTGGAAAAATTGATGCTTTAGGGCCAGGCACAGCGGTTCACGCCTGTAATCCCAGCACTTTGAGAGGCCAAGGCAGGCGGATCACCTGAGCTCAGAGCAGCCTGGGCAACATGGCAAAACCCCATCCCTATTAAAAATACAAAAAACTATCCGGGCATAGTGGTGCATGCCTGTAATCCCAGCTACTCATGAGACTGAGGCAGGAGACTCACTCGAACCCGGGAGGTGGAGGTTGCAGTGAGCTGAGAGTGCGCCACTGCAATCCATCCTGGACAACAGAGCTAGACTCTGTCTCAAACAAAAACAAACAAAGCCCTGACGTGTTAATGCAGTGACTTGCTCACCTCATCTTCCCAGAGAGCAAATGCCAGAACCTGAATTTGAATTTAAGTTTATTTGGTTGGAGAGCCGATTTCCCTATGTAATGTTATGAAGACTTTTTCCTCTAGTATTTATTTTCAGTTTGGACTTTAAGAGTAGATAGAGAAAAACGTTGAGTCAGGCGTATTATTGAGGAAGAAAGAGTAAGGAAGCAGAGCCCACATTTTTTTTAAGCATTATGTCACGACCCTTTTTCACTCCAAAGACTTCCAAAGGCCATGACAACTCCAACAAGCCACCTTAATGCAGATTTAAAATGGCATGGAATCAGTGCTTATCCTCAGCGATTAGTAAAGGCACTTCAGGAACTAGGTTACCAACGTGTAAAGAGGATGAATTATTGAAAGAAGGGATTTCCATGAGTTTCTTTGACTTTAAGCAACGCTCCACCTACTAGACATTCACCAGGATTGACTTTGGCCCAGATGACCTCTCCAAAGCAATCTCCTTGAAAACACTTCTGTAACTTGCTAGTGATGGTGGCATGCCTCACAGACAGAGACCAGTGGTTCTCAAGCTGGGTTGATTTTGTTCTCCCGGGGATGCCTGGCAATGTCTGAAAACATTTTGTTACAACCGAGGGGATGCTACTTCCATCTAGTGGGCATTTACTGGGGATGCTGCTCGACGCCGTATAATGCACCACACAGTCCCAAAAGCAAGTTACCCCGCCTGCAATGTGGGTGGTGTAGGCCTGAGAACCCTGGTACAGAACCGTACTGCTCGCTTACTGTGTGGCTTTGGGCAAATTACTCTCCCTCTCTGAGCTTCAGTTTCTTCATCTGTAAGTTAAATGACATGATGCAGCTGTGGAGTACCTACCTAGCACAGATACTACAAGTTCAAATTTAACTATTCTTGGCATACCCTGGGATTGAGGGGGTCTTTTTGTTCCAGAAAAGTGAGAAAGCATTTTTTTTGAGATTTTCCTTGCTTCTATCCACAACTTCCACAATAGTTTCACACGGTATACTATCACAGCCATTGAGAGTACAAGTGTGTTGACACTTCTTTTCTCACCCAAAATGGCTCAGGGCTGGCACACTCCTAGGTTGCTCCTTAGTGACTTCAAAGATTTGGATAAGCTAAGCACAAAGGGAAGATGACGCTAAGTTTGGTTCAGGTGACTAGATACACTCCGCGACTAGGACATAAGATATTCCTGGCTTTTAGGTCTCAAGGCAGACTTCTATTTTAGAGGGTTTTTCTCACATTGTACATTAGTGAATGAGTAATCAAACAACCACATTTTCAGTTGCTGGATGCCAAGAAAACCCCCACTTTGCAGATGGGAAACTGGTTCAGAGCAGATAAGATCCTTGCCCAAGGTCCCTATCAGTAGTGAGTCATGGATGTTTTTTTGGATCTATGTTATGTGTCTTTTTTTCTTTCTTTTCTTGTTTTCTGAGACAGGGTCTCAATCTGTTGCCCAGGCTGGAGTGCAGTAGCGTGATCATGGCTCACTGCAGCCTCGACCTCCTAGGCTCAAGCCAGCCTCCTGCCTTAGCCTCTCATGTGGCTGGAACCACAGACCCGTGCCACCACACTCGGCTATTGTATTTTTTGTAGAGATGGGGTCCTGCTGATCTCGAACTCCTGGGCTCAAGCGACCCCCCCAACCTTGGTCTCCCAAAGTGCTGGGATTACAGGCATGAGCCACCATGCCTGGCCTGAAATTTTTTCATAAAGAGCAGACCCAGTGTGGAAACTTTCACAAGCTGAATACTGAACCCCAGGTAGGTGGATAACCCAGTTTATCTAAAGTGGTTCAAGATGCAACAAAGTTCAAGATGGTGGCCTAGAGCATGCCGACTCGGGGACTGGGCATGGAGAGCCCTGGACGTCTGAGTGGGGAGTCTGTGTGTTGCCTTCCTGCATCTGTTTCCCCACCCTCAGCAACATTCAGGCTCCTTTTTGGGTGCAACTCCTCCTCTGCTCTCAGTCATGTGGTTTGAGTTACCCCTGCTCTAGGGATAGATCCAGATTTGGCCAAAGCTGCCTATGTGCTAATAATAACCTGGCCACAGTGATTGATTCCAACATGGCTGTGACTGAATTTGGAGCTGTGTCGGCTTTGGGAAGGAAGCCTCTCTCTCCTGTGGCAGCAAGTGGAAGAGCTCTTCTCTCTGCTTCTGGATGGTGCTGTGTACAGATACGAGGTTCAGCTGGTCCCTTTTTGCAGGCCACTGCCAGACCCGGAATGTTGAACTAGTCAGTTGAGCAGAGATTGACAGAGGCAGTGTCGGGACAAGAGCTTCAGCGACCAAGAGGCACAGAGGAGCCTCTGAGGACCGGCTGGAAGGGCACAGTGTTCGGTTCCAGGGCCTAGAACATTCCAGGTACTTTGTTCAGCCATAACTATTCCCCAAGACGAATGTGTAATGAGGAGAAATGAGGGCTACACATTTAAATGTGTTCGTTAGAGATTCCTCAGAGAGCTTTAAGTAACTTTCTGGAATTACACTTCAATTAACCTGTAGTCTTCTGAATAAACTGAAATCTGCCCACCCTCACCCCCTAGGCTGTTTCTGGACTCCCAAGCCTTCAGAGACTTCTTAGGTGGGAATCTGCTAGACCTGCCATGGCCACGGGCACCCAGAAAAGTTTGGATGTGGCCTGATTTATTTATTTTTAAAATTACTCACTCAAAGATAAGGATATTTTGGAAGACAGGTTTTTTAATTGAAAATAAATTATATTTTGGAAGAACTCACCACATAAGGTGACAGAATTCCAAAATCAAATTACATGAAAATATACATCGCAATTTCTTTGTACAATAGGTGAGAAAAATCTGCAGTAGAGAAGAAAAGAGGCAAAGGAAGATGAAGGACTAAAGAGAAGGCTATGAGAGTAAATAGCATTTGGAACAGCAAACCCAGAGGTGAAGCAGAAAGCCTGTAGCTGTGCATGCTTCATTTATCCAACCTTAATACTAGGCAACTGAAGGTGGGGAGTCAGATTTGCTATTGTTTGGGGAAATTTTCAGTAAGCTGAATTAAGAACCATCTGTTTTTAGTTCTCAGGGGTGATGACTGGGATCAAGAGCTCATAACAGCCAATAAATGTTATTGCTATATCCAATCCAAGAGGTGGGTGCAACCAGAATACGAAAAGGACAAAGCGCCTAGTGAGGACTCCTTCCAAGTCATCATTAAAAATCAAGTAATTGCTCGTTAGGTATTTCAGTATTTGAACTAAATGATTTGAGAACATTCTGGTAGACAGAAGAGATAAAAGCAAAGGGGAGTGTGTCAAAACAAAGAAGATACAAAAGTTTAGTAAGTGAAAAGAGTCTAATGAAGCCTCAATGGTTTAAGGGAAATTAAATGGAAACTTTTAATCCTAATTGCTTTTCATCTGACATGCTTAAAGGAGTCCTTTTAAACTGATAAGAAACAATGACTAGGAAAGAAAACCTGCTAAGATCTTTCAGAATCTACACGATTCTTATTCTACTACAAGAAAGCATTATTTGGTACAAGGTGTATCTGTGGATGTGCATGAACAATATATATATTATCCGGATCATGTTGTGCTATGTACAGGTCTTTACAATTCTTCCTGAAGGTTAAAACAGTTGATTAGAATTCAAAATGTGTAATCATCTGAGCTGGCACTTGTTAGGCTCTTGTCAGCACTGATAACTGGCATGTTTTATTGCAGCCCAGTTCCAGCCAGTGTTTGCCAACTTGTACAACAGAAGTCCAGCAATAGGTGGGTAGAGTGCAGGAAAAACAGTGCCATGTTTCTCAGCTGGAGACCCTGAAATAACTGAAGTTACTAGCTGCTAAATAAATGTCACTCAAAAGCAGTCTCTTGGCTTTTTCTTACACGGCGGGCAACTTTTCTTTTAAATTCTCCATTTCTATCTTCCCTCCATTCTTTCGCAGCATCAACATTAGCAGGTGAGTCTCCATCAGCGTCTGCCAGCGTAGAAATGACACTAATCGTGATGGTTTCCACAGCGTGGGTAGGGAGCCAGCGGTCTTCCGGCTTTTCATAACCACACTCATCTTCCCCCGGCTCATGAAGAATAGAAATGCACACATCACCACTTTTATCAACATTTGGGTGCCAGATTTCTGTAATGAATTTCATTTTAGGAGGCCGGAGGGGATAATCTTTTGGGGAAGTGAGATAAGCCGTAAAAACACCACCTTCACCGCCAGCTGTCTTCGCAGTCGCGGGGCCGACTGCCGCTCCGTCATCCTCCCCGCCGAGGGCCCGGGCTGGCGCCGGGGATTCCGAAGGGCTGGCGACAGGATCCGGGGCGGCTGGAGCGGGGTGTGCTGAGGAACCCGGGCCCCGCGACCCGAGCGCCCGAGCCGAAGGAGGCCGGGCCGAGCGCCTCGCCGCCGGTGCGAGTCCGCTCGCTTCAGCTCTTCTCACAGCGACTCACGCCCGGAAGGGGAGGTGCCCGGGCTGCCGCGGTGCGCACTGGGACTTCGCTCGCCCGCTTCCCTCCTTCAACCCGCCCGTGGGCCCCACCGGGGCCTCCCCCGCCACTGCCTCACTGCGCGCAGGGCCGCTCGGCGCAGGCGCGCTCAGACCCGGAAGACAGGTTTTAAACACACGCTGTCTTTAGGCAGCATATATTCAAAAATCGTTTGTTTTAGTGGGAGGGGGCATTTGTTCATGTGTGATGTCAGTGAGTGTCGTCTTTGGGAGAAGGGAGTTGTACTTACTCTCATGGCTTCCGATACCATCCACAAGCTGATGGCTCTCGAGTTTTTTCACAGCGCAGCCCTCTCCTCTGAGCCCCAGACCTGCTTATCCAGCAGCTTATTTAGAATCTCCACTCGGGTATTGAATGAACATCTCAAATTCGGTATTCCAGAATTGAACTCATTAAATCATCTTCTTACAAATTTCCTGCCTCCAAGTCGACGGTAACTACCGCAGTGACCCGTACCTTTCTCCACCCCGTTACCCACGTGAAATCGTCCATGATGTTTCCCTCTCCCTTTCCTCCACATTCAGCAAATTCTGCCTCCCAAACCTCAGTCCCATGCACCTCTCCTTTTCCATATCCTGAATTCTATTCCAAGCTACCTCATTGTTTTAAATTCTGTCTTCCCACGTATATCTTTACCCTACCTCTACATAGCAATTTAAAAGTTTTTTTTTTTTTTTTTTGAGACAAGGTGTTCTCTGTTGCCCAGGCTGGAGTGCAATGGTGCAATCACGGCTCACTGCAGCCTCGACCTCCAGGGCTCAAGTGATCCTCCTGACTCAGCCTCCTGAGTAGCTGGGACTATAGGCATGCACCACCACATGTGGCTTAATTTTTGTATGTTTTTTAGAGAGGTGTTTTGCCATGTTGCCCAGGCTGATCTTGACCTCCTGGGCTTATGCAGTCCTCCTCCCTTGGCCTCCCAAAGTGCTGGGATTATGGACGTGAGCCATCATGCCCGGCCAGAATCTTTTAATAAAGACTGAAAATCCAATTCTGCCATTTCCCTGCTCACAGCCCTTCATGTGTTCCTATTGCATCTAGGATAAAATCCTAAATCTAAAATCCTGCAGGACCTGGCCACTGCCTCTGTCTGTGCTTCCTCTCACACCAAGCTTGCTGCCACTCTAGTCCCGCTGCCCTACTGCCAGTGATCTCACCGAGCTGCCTCCAGCCTCTCCCTCCTGCCTGGAGCCTTCACTCTGGACCAGTGACCCTGTCCATCCCCGAGATTCAGCTTCATCCTCTCTCCTCTTTAGGGACGCCAGCCCTGACAGCTCCCGTCTCAGGCTAGATTTTGTGTCTCTCATAAACAGAGCAGCTCACACTTTTCCTTAGGAATACTAACCACATATAACTAGATCAAGACAGTTGCAGGTGGGAAAAAAAAAAGGAATGCTAACCACAGTTGTATTGAAGTCCTTGTTTAATGATCAAATATCCATCATCCTCATGAGGCCCTAAGCTCCTGAGACCAAAGTAGGTACCTCTACCACCTGGGACTGTGCCATCCACAGAGTGGGAACTTGGAAGTTTTTGGATGAGCAAATTCATCAGAAGAGGACTTCCAAAAGAGGAAGAATACAGTGTTAAACTAATTTTAAGAAAAATGGGCCAGACATGGTGGCTCACGCTTATAATCTAAGTACTTCAGGAGGCCAAGGTGGGAAGATTGCTTGAGTCTAGGAGTTTGAGACCAGCTTGGGCAACAAAGCAAGACCCTGCCTCTACAAAAAATTTAAGAAAAAATAGCCAGGTGTGGTGGTGCACACTGTAGTCTCAGCTGCTTGGGAGGATCCCTTGAGTCTGGGAAGTTGAGGCTGCAATGAGCTGAGATCATACCACGGCACTCCAGCCTGGCCAACAGAGTGAGACCCTGTCTTTAAAAAAAAAGGAAAAAGAAAAAAGCGAGGGTCCAGCAGGGGTGGCTCAAGCCTGTAATCCCAGTACTTGGGGAGGCTTAAGCAGGAGGATCGTCTGAACCACCTACTACGGGATATAAGCTTGGTCAAGTTTCTCAATTCCTATGAGCTTTAGTTTCCTCTTTTATAGTAGATAATATCACCCATCCTACAAGTTAGTTGGGTGGGTTATAAACAAACTGTCTGGCACACAGTAGGCATTCAATAAATATTAGCGTAATTGTCACCATTATTATTTTAAGAGCCTGTTTCCACTCACGTAATAAGATTGTCCTGGTAAAAGCAAACAGTACTGCTTTCCTTTGTGTATAAATATCATAACCAAGCGTGAAACACATTGAACCAAAGACAAATGCTTTGCCCCTTATCTGACTGGAGACTTCACTCTGTGACCAGCGACCCTGTCATCCACTGAGGGCTGTCTAGCAATTTATATATAATGCTAACATACATAGCAAGCTCTGATATGACTTACATGAGCACAGGTACAGAGGCATTTGGTCTGAGGGATAAGGAAAGATAATCTAGGCAGTGGTGCTTTGGTTCATTCATTCAACAAATATTTTCTTTTTTGTACTAGAGAAACTTCCTTTTTTGAGACAGAGTCTCACTCTGTCGCCCAGGCTGGCGAGCAGTGGCATGATCTTGGCTCACTGCAACGTCCACCTCCTGCAATCTCTGCCTCCTGGGCTCAAATGATTCTTGTGTCTCAGCCTCCCAAGTAGCTGGGATTACAGGTGTGTGCCACCGCGACCAGCTAATTTTTTCATACTTGCAGTAGAGACAGGGTTTCAGCATGTTGGTCAGGCTGGTCTCGAACTCCTGACCTCAGGTGATCCACTCACCTTGGCCTCCCAAAGTGCTGGGATTACAGGTGCCGCCACTGCGCCCAGCGGAGAAACTTCTTTATTTTGTTATTCATATGTTGCTGCTGTTCTTACATAAAACAGGAAGGCTGCAAGACAGCTTTTCAATGAGTATTTTCTGACACTTACTCTGTGCTAGGCGTTTTCTTAGGACATTAAATATGTCCTGGTAAATAAGACTGTTCCTATTTTTTCTTTTCTTTTTTTGTTTTTTTAAGATGGAGTTTTGCTTTTGTTGACCAGGCTGGAGTGCAGTGGTGCCAGCTTAGCTCACTGAAACCTCTGCCTCCTGGGTTCAAGCGAGTCTCCTGCCTCAGGGTCCCGAGTAGCTGGGATTACAGACGCCTGCCACCACGCCTGGCTAATTTTTGCATTTTTGTAGGGATGGGGTTTCACCATGTTGGTCAGCCTGGTCTTGAACTCCTGACCTCAAGTGATCCTCCTGCCTCAACTTCCCAAAGTGCTGGGATTACAGGTGTCAGCCACCGTGCCTGGCTGACCGTTCCTAATTTCAAGAAGCTCAGTCTAACCAGGGGAGGTAGAGAACATTTTAACCCACTTACTGGTGGATTGTTAGAGTCAATTCCAGGAGGTCAGTTGGCAACTGTTGCTTAGTTCATGGTTTCGTTTGCATTCTTGACCTCACGTTCTTTCTTGAACACCTCCCCTCTCCCCTCTAGAGCCTGGCTGGCTCCTATTTCAAGACTCAGTGCAGATGTCACCTCCTCTTGAAGCATTCCTCATCCCCTGGCCCACCACGGGAGGCTGCATTTCCCCTTGTGCTTCTAGTATCCTGACACTTTCCACGGACTCCATGATTGTCTGTTTAGACGTCCGTCTGCCTTCTACACTAGTAATTCCTCCAGTGCAAGGAAGATCAGCCTTTTCTTTAAAACCCCAGTAGCAGCCACCCAGACCCCATGAAATTGCTCATCCCCACCCACTCACTGAGGCCATTTCGCAATGCTGCCACTACTCTTCCCATCCCATTTTGCCTGCATATGGGCAAATATGGATCAAAAGAAGACATGGTATAAAATCAAACTTTATTGAAGACTTCAAATAATGGAAAGGACTTTGAGTGAGGAAAACAGAAATGAAAATAAGAAAATAGACATCCATTATTTCATTCAGATGTTTTCAAAACTTCTGTGTCAGGCACGATTCCATACCTTGGTAATACTGCGGTAAACGAGACAAAGTCCCTACTTCTAGGTGCTTGTGTTCTTGTGAAGGGACAGAGGAAATGGGTACGTCTGACATTGATTGAAATCAGATGTGATTTCAGGGAGTGGTAAGAGCTGTGGTTATGATAAACCAGGTTGATGAAATGGAGAGGCTCAGGAATGGCATCTTCAGTGGAGTGGGAGGAAAGATCTTTGACCAGATTTCCTCTTAAACCAGGCTTTGAAGCCTGCTTTGCCGGGTAGTAGTAGCCCCTGCTTCCCCCACCCCTACAGGAGTTTAACTGTATGCCCTACAAATTTTGTAGTCAGACTAATGTGGGGTTGGGGGAAGCAGGAGCAAATGCTGGAAAAGAGGGGGTGGGCAGTGGAATTCTCACGTCAGCTGCTGCCCAGATGGGTGTGAAGGAAGGTGTGGGTTCAGCTTGCTAATAAGTGTGGAGCCTGGGGCTACTATCGGCCGCTCAAGCTGGTGGGTCTGAATCCCCCATCTGGCTTCACCTTTCCTGCCAAAGTGCACAAAACACCTCACACTCAAGCCACCAGCCGGCTCCTCCCCATCACCCTGGAGAGGTCAGTGAGGTTTCATTGGGAGGTAACAGGAGATCGTGTTCTGATTAAGTATCATCTCTGCGTTAATTATAAATCTCCTTCCCCAAGAATCCGAGACAGAGGGCAGAGGAAATGAGCTGGTTTGGTTCTGTTCTTGGTTTATGCACAGTCCCACTTATGGCAAATTGCAGTGTTTTCATTTATAAAAATACCTTACTTATTCTTCTGACGCCTCCCAAAATGATGCAGCCAACATTTTTGCAAGGTGATATGATTCTCACACCCAAGTCAATGACCCACCTGTGACTGTTTTTCTTCTAATCAGATAGAACTTTGCATTTTAATTCTATTATTGGGGAGGGGAGTGGACTGAGTTTGTAATCCCAGCTACTGGGGAGGCTGAGGCAGAAGGGTTGTTTGAGCCCAGAGTTTGAGATCAGTCTGGGCAAGAGGGAAACAAAGAAAGAGAGAAAGGAAGAAAATAAATGAATGAAAGATAAAGAGACAGAAAGAGTGAAATAAAGAAAAAGAAGAAAGGAAGAGAGAGAGAGAGAGAAAGAAAAACAGAAAAAGAAAGAAAGTAATACCAGCTTGGACTGCAAAAGAGGGTGGGCTGCTGAGATTCAGGAATTTAGGTGTTGAACCTCTGGGCCCCAAGTTTTCTCCTTTCTGCATTAGAGAAAACAGTACCTTTCAGAGTTTTGAGAATTCGGTGAGATACCTACTATATGGAAATTGCACCTAATCATGGCAGTGAACTCAGAGGGTCCTGTTCTATTCTACAGAAAGGATTGAGCCCCTATATACAACATAAAGTGAAACAGAGTTAGTTTTTCCAATGACTTCAAAAGAAAAAGCAAGAAGTTTCTTTAAAAAACTAAACATACAGGCCGGATGCAGTGGCTCACATCTGTAATCCCAGCACTTCGGGAGGCGGAGGCAGGCGGATCACTTGAGGTCAGGAGTTCGAGACCAGCTTGGCCAACATGGTGAGACCCTGTCTGTACTACAAATGCAAAATGTAGCCGGGCGTGGTGGCACAGGTCTGTGATCTCAGCTACTGGGGAGGCTGAGGCAGGAGAATCACTTGAACCCAGGAGGTGGAGGCTGCAGTGAACTGAGATTCCTCCACTGCACTCCAGCCCGGGCAACAGAGTGAGACTCTGCCTCAAAAACAGCAACAACAGAAACTAAACATACAATCACCACATGATCCAGCAATTCCACTCCTGGAATTGAAAACAGGTACTCAAATAGACGTTTGAACACCACTGTTCACAGTGATATTATTCACAATAGCCAAAAGGTGGAAACCACTCAAGTGTCGGTCAACACATGAACAGATAAATAAAACATGATACATACACACAGTGGAATATTATGCATGTATCAGAAGTTCTGACATATGCTACAATATGGGTAAGCCTTGGAAACATTAAGCCAGACATAAAAGGACAAATGTTGTTATGAATATTTGAAATGTGAAATATCTAGAATGTGTAAATTCTCGGAGATAGATTAGAGGTTACCAGGGGCAGGGGGTGGAGGGAATGGGGCGTTACTGCTTCACGGTTGTAGTTTCTGTTTGGAGTGATGAGGAAGTTTCGTCAGTTAGTGGTGATGGTTGCACAACAACGTGAAGGTCATTAATGCCGTCAAACGGTGTGCTTTCAAATGGGTAAAATGGCTCATTTCATGTTATATATATCTTTTCACAATAGAAGAAAGTTACTTCCGGCCAGGCATGGTGGCTCACACCTGTAATCCCAGCACTTTGGGAGGCTGAGGCGGACAGATCACCTGAGGTCAGGAGTTCGAGACCAGCCTGGCCAACATGGTGAAACCCTGTCTCTACAAAAAATACAAAAATTAGCTGGGCGTGGTGCTGCAGGTCTGTAATCCCAGCTACTCAGGAGGCTGAAGCAGGAGAATTGCTTGAATCCAGGAGGCAGATATTGCAGTGAGCTGAGATTGCACCACTGCACTCCAGCCTGAGCAACAAGAGTGTTAAAAAAAGAAGAAGAAGGAGGACGGAGGTGGGGAAGAGAGAGGAAAAAAAAACAAAACAGAAAGAGGCTGGGCACGGTGGCTCACACCTGTAATCCCAACACTTTGGGAGACCGAGGCGGTGGATCATGAGGTCAGGAGTTCAAGACCAGCCTGACCAAGATGGTGAAACCCTGTCTCTACTAAAAATACAAAAATTAGCCAGGTGTGGTGACAGTTGCCTGTAATCCCAGCTACTCAGGAGGCTGAGGCAGAGAATTGCTTGAACCCGGGAGATGGAGGTTGCAGTGAGCCGAGATCGCGACAGTGCACTCCAACCTGGGAAACAGAGCAAGACTCCATCACAGAAAGAAAGAAAAGAAAAGAAAGAAAGAAAGAGAAAGAAAGAGAGAAGGAAAGAAAGAAAAAGAAAGAGGCAGGCAAGGAAGAAAGAAAGAAGAAAGAGAAAAAGAAAGAAGGAAAGAAAGAGAAAGAAAGAAAGCTACTTTTAAAAAGAGTAAGGAAGATAGGAGAATTAGGATGATTTAGAACTGGGAAGTAACAGTTAGTACTCGTCTCCTTTCTTCTGAGATACTCGTTACTCCTAAGAGGTCTTCCTGCATCTACCTTCCTGGTGTCCCGGTTGAATGGTGTCTGTCTTTCTCTCTTTCTCTGTCTTTCTCTCTCTCTCCCCCTCCCTCCCTCCTTCTTTTTTTTTTTAAAATATATATATTTTTTGTAGAGACGGGGTTTCACCATGTTGGCCAGGCTGGTCTCGAACTCCTGACCTCAGGTGATCTGTCCGCCTCAGCCTCCCAAAGTGCTGGGATTACAGGTGTGAGCCACCATGCCTGGCCGGAAGTAACTTTCTTTTATTGTGATAAAATATATATAACATAAAATGAGCCATTTTACCCATTTGAAAGCACACTGTTTGACGGCATTAATGACCTTCACGCTGTTGTGCAATGGAGTTTCTTTACACATTTAATAAATGGAGAGTGTTGGCCAGGCACAGTGGCTCACACCTGTAATCTCAGCACTTTGGGAGGCCAAGGCAGGCGGATCAATTGAGGTCAGCAATTCCAGACCAGCCTGGCCAACATGGCAAAACCCCATCTCTACAAAAATACAGGGAGAATCGCTTGAACCTGGGAGCAGAGGTTGCAATGAGCTAAGATGGAGCCATTGCACTCCAGCCTGGGCAACAAGAGCAAAACTGTCTCAAAAAAAGAGAAGAGAAAGGAAGGGAAGAGAAGAATACAATTCAATATTTTAAAATATATTTAGAGTTTTATAACTATCACCAAATCTAATTTTAGAACCCTTTCCTTTTATCACCCCCTAAAGAAACCTTTTATCCATCAGCAGTTACCCATTTTCTCATCTTCATCTTTTCTAATACTCTGTCTTATATCCATTCATATAAATGGAATCACACAATATGCGGTCTTTGCAACTGGCTTCTTTCCCTTAGCAGGCTTTGAGGACTCATTCGTGCTGTAGTGCAGCTCACTACTCCACTCCTTCCTGCTACCTGAGTAACGCAGTCGCGCTCCCTTATTCATGGCTTTGCTTTCTGCAGTTTCAGTTATCCACAGTCAACAATGGTCTCAAAATATTACAGAAGTTTCAGAAATAAACAATTCCAGAAATAAACAATTCGTAAGTTTTATTTATTTATTTTGAGATGGAGTCTTGCTCTGTTGCCCAGGCTGGAGTGCAGTGGCGTGATCTCAGCTCACTGCAACCTCTGCCTCCTGGGTTGAAGCGATTCTCCTGCCTCAGCCTCTGGAGTAGCTAGGATTACAGGTGCGTGCCACCACTCCCAGCTAATTTTTGCATTTCAGTAGAGACAGGGTTTCGCCAAGTTGGCCAGGCTGGTCTTGAACTCTTGGCCTCAAGTGATCCACCTGCTTCAGCCTCCCAAAGTGCTGGGATTACAGGCGTAAGCCACCACTCCTGGCCACAATTCATAAGTTTTAAATTGCCCACTGTTCTGAGGAAAGTGATGAATTACCCACTGTTCCGAGGAGCCTCACACCATTCTGCTTTCTCCTGCCCACATGAGTCCTCCCTCTGTCCAGCATATCCATGCTGTATGCACTGCCTGCCATTAGTCACTGAGCAGCCATTGGCTCATCAGATAGACTGTCACGTACTGTACTGCTTGTGTTCACAAAATTCTTATATTACTTAACAGTGGCCCCCAAAGTGCCAGAATAGTGATGTCATCATATTGTTGTAACTGTCCTATTTTAGTATTAGTTGTTGTTAATCTCTTACAGTGCCCGATTTATAAATTAAACTTTATCGTAGGTACATACGCATAGAAGAGAACGGTACAGTCACTCACTGCTTAGTGACAGGGACACGTTCTGAGAAACATGGTCCACAGTTGACCAGAACACCCTCATGTGGCACCTGACTGCATAAACATGTTTGGTACTATCTGTGGTTTCAGGCATCCACTGGGGTCTGGGAATGTATCCTCTGATAAGGGGGAGATACTGTATTCTGTTATACGGATTCATACCGCATTTTATTTATCCCTTCCCCCAATGATGAGTATTTGGATTCACAAAGCTTTGTGAATAGTGCTGCTATGAACATGCATGTACATGTTTGGACACTTGTTTTCAACACTCTTGGGTATATACCTAGGAGCGGAATTGCAGGGTCATACGGGGGTTTTGTTTAGTTTTTATTTATTTATTTATTTTTGAGGCACAGTTTCATTTCACTCTTTGGCCCAAGCTAGAGTCCAGTGGCACAACCTCGGCTCACTGCAACCTCCGCCCCCGCCAGGTTCAAGCAATTCTCCTGCCTCAGCCTCTCAAGTAGCTGGGATTACAGGCATGTACCACCATGCCCAGCTAATTTTTGTATTTTTAGTAGAGATGGGGTTTTGCCATGTTAGCTAGGCTGGTCTCAAACTCCTGACTTTAGGTGATCCACCCATCTCGGCCTCCCAAAATGCTGGGATTACAGGCATCAGCCTGGCGAGGAGTTTTATTTTTTAATTGTTAAGGAACTGCCAAATTGTTTTCCAAGAGGCTGCACCACTTTACGTTCTCACCAGCAACGTATGAGGGTTCCATCTCTCCACATCCTTGCCACACTTTGTTCTCACGTCTTTTTGATTATAGCCATCCTAGTGCGTGTGAAGTGGTATCTTATTGTGGCTGTGATTTGCAGTTCCTTAATGACCTAATGATATCGAGCAACTTTTCATGTGCTTATTGGCAGTTTGTGCATCTTGTTTAGAGAGATATCTACTTAAGACTTTTGCCTATCTTTAAATGAGATTATTTATATTTTTATTATGAAGTTGTAAGAGTTCTTTATGTATTCTGAATACTACATCCTTGTCAGATATATAATTTGCAAATATTTTCTTTCATTCTGTGGATTATTTACTTTTTTTTTTTTTTTTTAGACCCTACTCACTGCAGCCTTGAACTCCTGGACTCAAGTGATCCTCCTGCCTCAGCCTCCTGAGCTCAAGTAGCTTGGATTACAGGTGCGCACCACCACAGTGGGCTAAATTTTTAATTTTTTTTTTGTAGGGATGGGGTCTTGCTATATTGTCTGGGCTTCTCCTTTTTTAATGTAGGCATTTACAGCTATGCATTTTCCTCTAGACACTATTTTTGCTGCATTCCATAAGTTGTGGTATGTTGTATTTTCTATTTCATTTATCTGAAAGTGTTTTCTAGTTTCCTTTTTCTTCTTTGACCTATTGTTTTAGTCCATTTTGTGCCACTACAACCAAATACCTGAGACTGGTTAATTTATAAAAATGGAAATTTATTCTCGCACAGTTTTAAAGGCAGGGAAATCCGAGATCAAGGTGCTGGCAGGTTAGGGCCTGGCTTCTCTGCTTCCAAGTGGTGCCTCGAATGCTGTGTCTTCCAGAGAGGAGAAGCACCATGTTCTCACGTGGCAGGAGGTGGGGGCATGGGGGAGAGAGAGAGAAACCACTCCATGGGCCCTTTTTATAGTGGCATTTCCATTCATGAGGGCTCTGCCCTCATGATCTAAACACCTCCCATTGGTCCCCACCTCCCCGTACTGTTCCCCTGGGGATTAAGTTTTCAACACGTGCGTTTTGGGAGGTACATCCAAACCATAGCATCCATTTGTTATTTAGGAGTGTGACATTTAATCTTTCCATATTTATGAATTTCCCAAATGTTCTTCTGTTATCAAATTTTGATTTTTACTGTGGTCACAGAATGTACTTTATATGATTTCAATCCTTCTAAATTTATTGAGGTTTGTTTTACGGCCTAGCACTTGGTATATCTTGGATGATGTACTATGTGTGCTTGAGAAGAATGTGCTACTGTTGGTTGGAGTGTTCTGTAGACACCTGTTAGGTCTGGTTGCATTAACAGTGTTCATGTCTTCTGTAGCCCTGCTGATCTTTCATCTAGCTGTTGTATCGGTTCTTGAAAGTTGGGTATGGAAGTCTTCAACAATTACTGTTCAACTGTCCATTTTGACTTTCAATTCTGTGGTTCATTTTTTTGTCATAATTTGGGGCTGTTTGGTTAGTTGCATATGCCTATAATGGTTACATCTTCCTGATGAACTGATACTTTGTTATTAAACATCCCTCTTTATATCTTGTAACATTTTAATTTATTTTTTATTTTATTTTATTTTTTGAGACAGGGTCTTGCTCTGTAGCCCAGGATGGAGTGCAGTGGTACCATCCCCGCTCACTGCAAGCTCCACCTCCTGGGTTCAAGTAATTCTCCTGCCACAGCCTCCCTAATAGCTGAGATTACAGTGCTCACCACTGCACCCAGATAATTTTTGTATTTTTGGTAGAGATGGGGTTTTACCATGTAGGCAAGGCTGGTCTCAAACTCCTGACCTTAAGTGATCCACCCACCTCCGCCTCCCAAAGTTCTGGAATTACAGGTGTGAGCCACAGCGCCCTGCCTCTTGTAACATTTTTAAAATCTATTTTGTCTCATATCAATATAGCCATTCCAGCTTGCTATGGCTGCTGTTTCCATGGGTATATTTTTCCCATCTTTTTACTTTCAGCCTGTTTGTACCTTTGAATCTAAAGTATGTTTCCTGTAGATAACGTATAGTTATCTACATTTTTTTTTTTTTTTTTTTAGTTTTTTGTTTGTTTGTTTTGGGACAGAGTCTTGCTCTGTCACCCGGCGCCAGGCTGGAGTGCAGTGGTGCAATCTTAGTTCACTGCAATCTCCGCCTCCTGGATTCAAGCAATTCTTCTGCCTCAGCCTCCCGAGTAGCCGGGACTACAGGCACGCGCCACCACACCCAGCTAAGTTTTGTATTTTTTAGTAGAGATGGGGGTTCATCAAGTTGGCCAGGATGGTCTTGATCTCTTGACCTCGTGATCCGCCCACCTTGGCCTCCCAAAGTGTTGGGATTACAAGTGTGAGCCACCGCGCCTGGCCTATAGTTTGCTTTTTAACCAAGGATGACATCTCTGCCTTCTAATTGTTTAATCTGTTCACATTTAAGGGTTTTATTATATGGTTGGATCTGGCTGCCATTCTTGTTTTCTTTTTTTTTGAGATGGAGTCTCGCTCTGTCACCCAGGCTGGAGTGCAGTGGCACAATCTCTGCTCACTGCAGTTTCTGCCTCCTGGGTTCGAGCAATTCTCCTGCCTCAGTTCCCCAAGTGCTGGGACCACAGGCCCAGCTAATTTTTGTATTTAGTAGTTACCACGCCCAGCTAATTTTTTGTATTTTTAGTAAAGACGAGGTTTCACTGTGTTGGCCAGGATGGTCTTGATCTCCTGACCTTGTGATCTGCCCGCCTTGGCCTCCCAAAGTGCTGGGATTACAGGCATGAGCCACCGCGCCCAGCACAATTCTTGTTTTCTATGTCTCATGTCTTTCTTTGTCCTCCTCCCTTATTTACTACTTTCTTTTGCTTTTTTTCTTTAACTTTCTTTTGCTTTCTTTTACTATTTTTAATAGTAAATATTTTCCAGTGTAACATTTTAGTTATTTTAATGATTCTTTAACTATATTTTTCAGTTCTTTTCTTTGTGGTTCCTTGAGGGAGAGGATGAGAAATGCTGGCAGCCCATGCCTCCCAGTGAGACATGGTGAGCCTTGATTGGCTGCTGAGCGAGGAGGGAACCACACACTCAGCCCTTCCTACCTGAGCAAACCCTCCATCACTGAGCTGGTGGAGGGAGGAGAGGGGAGTGGGCTGTAGCTCAATATCACAGATACCTTTGGTTCTTTCTGAATTTTTGTAATTTTCTTGAATAAATGTTTCTTCATTTGCTGTATGCCTTTAGGACAATTTCCAGACACTTTATTTATTTAGCGACAAAGTCTCACTCTGTTGCCTAGGCTGGAGTGCACTGGCGGGGCCTCGGCTCACTGCAGCCTCGAACTCCTGGGCTCAAAGAATCCTCCCACCTCAGCAACCTGAGTAGCTAGGACTACAGGTGCCTGCCCCCACACCTGGCTAGTTTTTTAAAATTTTTGGTAAACATTGGTCTCACTTTGTTGCCTAGGTTGGTCTCAAATTCCTGGTCTCAAGCGATTTTCCCATTGTGGCCTCCCAACATGCTGGAATTCCAGGTGTGAGCCACTGCACCTGGTCCCAGAGACATTAAATGGTGTGTTCTTAATAATTTTTATTGGTTAAGTGTTGTTTTGCTGGGAAGAGGGTCCACTGAGCTTGTCACACAACCATTCCTATGCACATGAAAATTGAGAAGCACTGCTATGTTTTGTAATACCCATAGCATCTAGAACAATCTGTAGCTGCTAAAACAATCATAGCTGCTAATAAATATTAAATAAATCAGTAAGTGAATAAAACTTCTGGCTTGGAAGTTAATTTGTGATAGGTTGAAAATCATTTATAACTGCAGTTGTGTGTGAGAGAGAGTGAGATGGCGGGGTGGAGAGACGAGTCTCTGTGGTCAAAGTTAGGAAGGAATTGAGTATCTAATATATATTTGGGGAAAAAAATTCTAACCAAAAACTGATCAAGTCAAATAGAAAAACAAAACAAAACAAAAAAACTGATCAAGTCTTTAGTTCTAACTACTGATTGCCAGGAAATACGTGGACTCGAGGAGCGTATTAAATGATACCACAAGGTCACCTTCAGCCAAAACCGGAGAAAATCACCAAGTTCCTTTTTCAACAGACACATTGAGAAGGAAAAAAAGCCAGAGGCAAGACCTACAGATTACAAATGCCATGAGACATATCACCTAATTGTAATGTGTAGATCTTATTTGGATTCTGATTCAAATAGTCTTTTAAAAATATGATATTTAGGCGGGGCACAGTGTCTCACACCTGTAATCCCAGCACTTTGGGAGGCCAAGGCAGGCAGATCACAAGGCCAGGAGATCGAGACCATCCTGGCTAACATGGTGAAACCCCATCTCTACCAAAAATACAAAAAATTAGCCGGGCATGGTGGCACACATCTGTAGTCCCAGCTACTCTGGAGTCTGAGGCAGGAGAATTGCTTGAACCCGGGAGGCGGAGGTTGCGGGGAGCCAAGATTGCGCCACTGTACTCTAGCCTAGGTGACAGAGTGAGAGTCTGTCTCACAAAAAAAAGGTCTCTTAAAAGGATAAAGGGGCCAGGCACAGTGGCTCCCACCTGTAATCCCAGCACTTTGGAAGGCCAAGATGAGTAGATCACCTGAGGTCAGGAGTTCGAGGCCAGCCTAGCCAACATGGTGAAACCCCATCTCTACTAAAAATTAAAAAAATTAGCCAGGCATGGTGGCACGTGCCTGTAATCCCAGCTACTCGGGAGGCTGAGGCAGGAGAATCGCTTTAACCTGGGATGGGGAGGTTGTAGTGAGCCGAGATCGCGCCATTGCACTCTGGTTTGGGCAACAAGAGCGAAATTCTGTCTCAAAAAAAAAAAAAAAAAAAAAAGGATAAAGGACATAATACCTGGTAGAAGTAAACTTTGAAATACCATCCTCTCTAAATGTTCATGTTGTTTAGAGAATTAAAATATGTGGCTTAGTAGCTTGAGTTTCTTAAAATGACTTCTAAAAATATTACATTTACTGTATCCTCTTTCCTGGCCACTCATTGACTTAATTTCTGTCCTTGTGTGCTGTATCTAGGACATTTAGATACAGGAGGTAAATTCTAGCACATTTGGGAACATCATGAATATAGGAGCTGATAAACACAGGGAGTGAAACAGGAGCCAAGAATTGCTGTGAATATTAAAGATAAACAAAGGCAGTAACAGGAAAAAGAAAGAGATACAAGATTCATTGATCAGTTTCCTAGTTAGGAAAAAATGCTCTTGCTTAAAGATTATCCCATTTCGGGAAAATGGTTATGGCTGGCTCACTCTCCGCTCTCTTTTCTACATTATCATAGAGTAAAATGGACTTTTAGGGGAGGTTTACATTCAATGCATCTTAAGAAGTGCATAGATTCATGCAACCACCACTACAAGCAGGACACAGCACAGTTCCATCACCCCAAAAACTCCCTCATGCTGCCCTCCACAGTCACCCCCACCCCGCCCCCACCTCCTGGCCACCACTGATGTCATATAAACGGAATCACACAGAGTTTGTAACATTCTGATATTGGCATCTCTCTCTCTCTCTTTTTTTTCTTTTTTTTTGAGACAACGTCTAGATCCATCTTAGCTCCAGAGCTCTACTGTAGCCTCTGCCTCCTGGCCTCAGATGATCCTCCCACCTCAACCTCTCAAGTAGCTGGGACTACAGAGGCCCACCACCATGACCAGCTAATTAAAAAAAAAAATTTGTAGCGACAAGGTCTCACTATATTGCCCAGGCTGGTTTCAAACTCCTGGGCTTAAGTGATCCTCCTGCCTCAGCTTCCCGAAGTGCTGAGATTATAGGCATGAGCCACCTTGCTCAATGTCGGCATTTTCCACTCAGATAATTCCCTTGAGATTCACCCCAGCTGTTGCATTTATCAGCAGTCCATCCCTTTTCGTTGCTGAATAGTCCACGGTGTGGACATTCTACAGTGGCTCATTTTCCTTATCTTTCGGGGCCTGCCTGATGTCATGCACAAGCCAGCTCCTTCAGCTCCTTCTGACTGTTGATTGCCGTCCATCTTTAGCGTGACTTCAGAGCCTGTCTCATTGCAGTGGCAAGAGTTAGGACTCACTCACAGCCTTGTGGCTCCTCCACGTTGAGAAGCCGTGTATTGGCCTTGACGGTGAGACTGGTGGTGGCCTGGGGAACACTGGAGATGTGGATAATGTGTGGTTCCAGTCTGAAGCTCCTCAGCTAGTGTCCCAACTGCCTCAAGTGATGATCAGGACAGCTTTTCTAAACTTTTTAATATTTGTTTATTATTTTGAGACAGAGTCTTACTCTGTCATCCAGGCTGGAGTACAGTGGCACGATCTCAGCTCACTACAACCACTGCCTCCTAGATTCAAGCAATTGTCCCACTTCAGCCTCCTGAGTAGCTGGGATTACAGGCACCCACCACCACACCGGCCTAATTTTTGCATTTTTGGTAGAGACGGGGTTTCGCCATCTTGGTCAGGCTGGTCTCGAACTCCTGACCTCAGGTGATCCACCCGCCTTGGCCTCCCACAGTGCTGAGATTACAGGTGTGAGCCACCTCGCCTGGCCTAAATATTTCATTATTTATAACACTTGCTTGAATTCTCCTTTTTGTACTTAACGCGGGCTCCATCGTGTGCAACACTGCCATCTGCCATTAGGATTGGGAGGTGCTGCGTCTGAGAACCTGGGCCCACAGTCTCGCTGTGGATGCAGAGCTATCAGAAAAGCCTATTGCACTTCCCCTGTGCGGTTGAACAACAGTGGACAAGTCCAAGGTGGAAGGAATAACCAGTTATGTGCCGTAAGATCCTTTCTTGGAGGTCCCCAATGAAATACTCATCAGATCCTTCAGCATTTCATCCTGTCCAAAAGGATACCGCTATATTCCTGACTGTATTTTTGTCATCTTCCAACCAATCATGGCTTTTTAATGATGCATTATCTCATTTCCACAGAATGTCTGAGAGTTGGCTGGGCGCAGTGGCTCATGCCAGCTCTTTAGGAAGCCATAGAAGGAGGATTGCTGGAGACCCAGAGTTCAAGACCAGACTGGTTAACAAAAGTGAGACCTCGTCTCTACAGAAAACATAAAAATTAGGAGGCCAAGGTGGTGGATCACTTGAAGTCAGTAATTCAAGATCAGCCTGGCGAACATGGAGAAACCCTGTCTCTATGAAAAATACAAAAATTAGCCAGGCATGGTGGTGCACACCTGTAATTCCAGCTACTCAGGAGGCCGAGGCAGGAGAATCACAGGAACCTGCGAGCTGGAGGTTGTAGTAAGCCATCCAACCTGGGTGACAGAGCGAGACAAAAGAAAGGAAAGAAAGGAAATATAGGAAAAAGAAAGAAAGAGAAAGAAAGAAGGGAAGGAAGGAGAAGGAGAGAGAGATCAAGAGAAAGAAAGAAAAGAAGGAACAGAAGTTGAAGGAAGGAAAATACAGATAAGAGCAGCAAAATAAGAAAAAGAAGCAGTAGAGTATCAAAAGAGCCAGACATTGGCTCTTTGAAAAGACTAATAAAATCGACACATTTGTTAGCAACACTAATGAAAGGGAGAAGAAAGAGAAGGCAATGTAAAGTCGAGATTAAAAAAGAGTACATTTCTGATTTGAACATGGCAACTGAAAGTTAGATTTTCCCTCTTTTCGTTATAGAAAACGAGCATAAAAAGAATAAGAAGCAAGCCGGGTACAGCGGCTCACGCCTGTAATCCCAGCACTTTGGGAGGCTGAGCTGGGAGGATCAGTCGAGCCCAGGAGTTTGAGACCAAACTGGGCAACATAATGAGACTTTATAAAGAAAATAAAATTTAATTAAAAAAACATAATTAGATATCAGTTTATCCCCATCAGATTGCCACAAATCAAAAGTCAACAGTATCATGTCTCCCTGCAACATGCATGAAGAAGAAAAAGAAGAAAACAGAAACGAAACAACAGTATCTTGTGTTGGTAAAGACATCCGGTAACTGGAGGTCTCCTGCGCGTGTTGGCCACGTTTTCGCCCTTCATTTCAGCAGTTTCACTCTTAATGATACAAGCCAGAGAAACTCTTACTCATGTGCTCCATGGACAGGTAGGAAGGCCCAAGGTAACCCTGTTTGTAATTAAGAAAAAGTAAAAGCAGGAAACAAGCCAGGTGTCCAGTGGGATAACGGATTAGTAACTTGCGACACACAATGAAACACTATTGCAAATGACCTGCGTATACGCACACATCAACACGAATGAGCGCTCCAAACATCATGTTGACTGAAAAGCAAATCACAGAATACAAAAAATATAATTCCTTTGTATAAAGTTCAAAAACAAACAAAACTTAGCAAATTTTCTTCAAAAACATGTATGCATACATACATATATGTGGTAACCATGAAGGAAAGCTAGGAAGCGATAAATAAAAGCTCAGAGCAGATTACTAGGGGGATAAGGAGGGAGCTGATTCAGTTGGGAGGGGCTGAGAGTGGCTTCAGAGATATCCTTAGCATTCTATTTCTTCCAGTTTGGAGCGCAGTCATGCGATCATAGCTCATTGCAGCCTTGACCTCCTGAGCTCAAGCAATCCTCCCACCTCAGCCTCCTGACTATCTGGGACCACAGGCATGCACCAACATACCCAGCTAATTTTTATTTTTTTTGTAGAGACGGGATCTCACTATGTTGCCCAGGCTGGTCTCATATCCCTGGGCTCAAGCGATTCTCCTTCCTTGGCCTCCCAAAGTGCTTGGATTACAGGAATGAGCCACCATGCCCAGTCAGCATTCTATTTCTTTTTAATTTTTGTATTTAATTTTTTTTTTAGAGACGAGATTTCACTGTGTTGGCCAGGATGGTCTCGATCTCCTGACCTCGTGATCTGCCCACCTCAGCCTCCCAAACTGCTGGGATTACAGGCGTGAGCCACCGTGCCCAGCAGCATTCTATTTCTCAAGCTGCATGCTGGGTGCTCATATAGGGCTCATTTCATTATTTGTCATACCTTATATATGCATGTATAAATATATATGTTTCATATATATGAAAAAATAAAATCTCATAAGAAACAAAATTGAATCTAAACAAGAAGAGGACTGTCTGCATCTGTGGCAGTTATGAGAAATGAAGATGCTTTCTCGCTGATGCTCCGGGAGAGCTGGGGAGCACTCGAGTCATTAGTGCCTGTCATCTGCACCTCATCATACGTGGCCCCCTTTGGATCTCAGAAGTTCCCCAGGTGGGACCCACCAGCAAGACGGCCCTGTGTTGGAGGTGGCAGCTGTCACTGTGGCTTGTCCCAGGGTCACCAGAAATTCTGGAAAGAAATAGATGTGGTCTGTGAAATGAGATAAGTGAAACCTTCACTTCTACTTATTTGGAAAGCCTCCCTCAGACTTAGTTTCTTCGTCTGAAAAATGGGCATAATAACTACCGGATGGGGTTATTGCGAGAATCATATGAGATAATCTATGCTCAGGATGCAAAGCATGGAACTCCTCTTGCCTTTTGAAGTTACATGAGAACAGCTCCAGCACCACCTGGTGGGAATCTAATTTTCTGCTGCTGCCAGGCAGGGGGGCTACCTTCCTTTTCCTTCATTCCAAGACTCTCCCAGCCTTGCACGGTCCAGAGAAGGTCGCTGTCGATTAAAATAGACCCAAGAGGCACATCTACCAAACACAGTGTGTGGACTTCAGGTGGATCCTGATTGAAACGTACCAATGCAATTGTCCCGCTTCACCCATGGTTTCACTTTCCACCATTTCAGTTGCCTGGGGCACAGTTCAATAAGGTCTTTTTAGGAAGAGACGCCACATTCACACAACTTTTATTAAGGGATATTATAAATTATTGTTGTTAAACTCTCACTGTGCCACCTTTATAATTAAACTTTACCACAGGTGTGTATGGATAGGAAAAAACATAGCATACAAGGGCTCAGTACTATCTATGGTGTCAAGGCATCCAGAGGATCTTGGAACATATACCCCGCGGATAAGGGGGGACCGCTGTATAAAAACGTATTCTTGAGAAAATCAGGAAAGTGCAAATAAGGATTGGGCATTAGAAGATGCCAAAGTGGCCAGGAGTGGTGGCTCACACCTGTAATCCCAGCACTTTGGGAGGCTGAGGCAGGCATATCACCTGAGGTGAGGAATCCCAGACCAGCCTGGTCAGCATGGTGGAACCCTGTCTCTACTAAAAATACAAAAAACAGCCAGGTGTGGTGGGGCCCGCCTGTAATCCCAGCTACTCGGGAGGCTGAGGCAGCAGAATCGCTTGACCCCGGGAGATTGCAGTGAGTCAAGATCATGCTATTGCACTCCAGCCTGGGCAACAAGAGCAAGACTCTGTCTCAAAAAATGAAAAAAAAAAAAAAGATGCCAAAGCGTGATAGTGGTATTGAGATTGGGTTTTTTTTTTTTTTAATTCTTACCCTTGTGGTAGCATACACCTGTAGTCCCAGCTGAGGTGAGAAGACTGAGTGAGGCCAGGGGTTCAAGACCAGCCTGGGCAACATAGCAAGACCATATATACACAAACAAATTTAAAATTAGGTAGGCATGCTGGTGTGTGCCTGTAGTCTTAGCCACTTGGGAGGCTAAAGTGGGGAGATCACTTCAGCCCAGGAGTTTGAGGCTGCAGTGAACCATGATCACACTACTGCACTCCAGCCTGGGCAACAGAGTGAGACTCCATCTCTTAAAAAGAAAATTTCATCCTTTAGAGATACAACCCAAAGTATTTGTGGATAAAATATTATATTTTATATAGTATAAAATGTATATAGTCTTGAATTTGCTTTTAAATAATCTGATCATGTGAGTGGACAAAGATGAAACAAGAGGCCAGGCACAGTGGCTCACACCTGTAATCCAGCACTTTGGGAGTCTGGGGCAGGTGGATCTCTTGAGCACAGAAATTCAAGACCAGCCTGGGCAACATAGTGAGACCTCATCTCTACAAATTAAAAAAAAAAAACAAAAACTGAACCTAAAGTACAATAAAATATGTATGTGTGTGTGTGTATATATATATATATAGATAGATAGAGAGAGAGAGACAGAGAGTAAGGTTTAAATGAGAGGCAACGGAGGAGTAGAGGCGTTCCAATTGGCTGTGGGAGAGGAGGATGTGGGCGGGGCAAGCTGCCATTGGCAGGTAAGCGGGATGCACAATGCTATTGGGCAGATTTACAAGACTTCTTTTGCATTTTGGTGGGGTTTTCCAACGGCTGACTAGGTACTGAGTGCAAAGCCTAGTGCCGAGTGCAAAAGTGGGCATGGGGTGATGACGTAGTTTCTAGGCGCGGAGAGGGATGGGCGTGGCTGAGCTCGGGGGGGGGGGGGGGCGTGTCCGAGCTCCTGGCGAGGTGACTGGCCTTACATACACACACACACACACACACATAAAATTTGTGTGTGCATATATATATACACACACACACACATAGATATACCTAAAAAATAAAGAAAAGGTGAAACAGTCCCAGCACAATGGCTCATGCCTATAATCCCAACACTTTGGGAGTTGGCGGCGGGCCTGAGGCAGGAGAATCACTTGAACCTTGGAGGGGGAGGTTGCAGTGAGCCAAGATCACACCACTGCACTCCAGCCTGGGTGACAGAGTGAGACTCCATCCCAAAAAAAAAAAAAAGGTGAAACAAGAGTGGTCCTGAGATCCTCCCTGTAGCTGGCGGATAGTTGCCTGATAGGTACAAGAGAGTTTATTGCTCTCTTTGTTTTTCTTTGATGCATGTGTGAAATGTTCTGTGGAAGGAGGGAAGGAGGATGGGAGAGAAGCAGGAAGGGAGGAAAGTACTAGGAACATTCCCTCTCCTGCAGGGAAGAACTTCAGTGCGTCTCAGACCAGCAGAGCTCTCTGCAGCTGAGGGCCGCCCTCCTGCTGGAGATGACATCGTTAGCAGCATAAGCTTCCAGAAGAGGATGGTTCCAAACACAAGGCCAACTTCACCACTCCTTTTGGGCACAAACACATCCAAAAGACTCCTGCATCGAGAATGTAGGGTCTGGGCTCCAGCACCTGTCCCTATGGATTCCACAGCCCTTGTCCTCTCCAGGCCCAGGAGATCCTGCACGAGAGGTAGGACCACTTTCCTTTGTCAACCTTCTGAAATACTAGAGCAGCTCCCCTTGAAATTATCCCTTCAGAAGGGGCTCAGATCCGGGAGGAAAGGGGCTGGGGCACTGTAGCCCTCCACAGGACACAGAGGACCCTCCTGGGATGGGGAAAGAGATGGGTGGGCTGCGTGGGGAGACACTTGTTGCTCCCCATTCTACATCCCCCCACCGGAATACAGACAAGGAGACCTCTTGCTATAAAAGTGACATCGGGGCCGTGCGCAGTGGCTCACACCTGTAATCCCAGCACTTTGGGAGTCCAAGGCAGGCAGATCACTTGAGGTCAGGAGTTCAAGACCAGTCTGGCCAACATGGCAAAACACCGTCTCTACAAAAATACAAAAAATTAGCCAGGTGTGGTGGCGTGCACCTGTAATCCCAGCTACTCGGGAGGCTGAGGCACTAGAATTACTGGAATCCCGGAGGTGGAGGTTGCAGTGAGCCGAGATTGCGCCATTGCACTGCAGCCTGGGTGACGCAGCAAGACTCTGTCTCAAAAAAAAACAACAACAAAAAAGTGATACCATAAAAGTTAAGTGTCCGTTAAGTCTCCACGCTACAAATGGAACCAGTGAGCTGCCAGGTGCAGATGGGAGTGGTCCCTTCCCAGTCCCGAGATCAAGAGCTCCTCATGCATCCACCAGCTTTTACTGACCCCTTGTGGTCATTTGCTTCTTCTCGCAGACGTTCCTGAGATGAGAATACCCACCCAGCCTGCCTTATTGTCAGGGAGAAAGTCTGTCACTTAAACCTTGCTTTAGGCCAGTCTTTACCATGAGACAGACATGTGCCTCAGAAGTGAGAAAACTTCCTCCCAAAGCATGTTAGTATATGAGTATCTTCCAGCCAATTTCTTTTCTTTGAAAAAACCTTACTGGCCCCAATTTTTCAAAATAAAAAGTTGGGGAGAGAAGGATTCTAAGACAGTGGAGTAGCAAGTTCCAGAAATCTGTCTTTTCATCTCAACAACAATTGCCTTGACAGAATTCCTCTGATGTAACTATTTTGGAACTCTGGAGTCTATTGAAGACTTCCAGTTGTAGCTAATTTGTGTCAATTTCAGCTCTTAGCCGGCAGCAGCCACCCATCCCCATCCCATGCCCCTGGCTGGCAGCTGTGCACATATTCCTGGAGCAGCTTGCAGACAGCTGGTGGGTGGGAGCCGGGTGGACAAAAAAGACACTGTCCTCCAAATATGGGAGGTCTGTGCTCTGTTCACTGATTGCTGCTTCTGATCACTGCGGTGCAGACAAAGAGGTGGTCCTTACTGTGATTGCACCTGCCCCCAGTGTTGCAAGCCCTTCCCCCTCTGGCTGAAGTGACTCCCAGAGGATTTAAGGAGTCTGGGTCTCCCTGCCCCTGTTTCACTTTTCTCTTTGTCCTCTCTTGGGAGCCAGACGTTGAAGACAGGGACATTCAAAAGCAGCTGCGTATACGGGGGAAACGAGAGTCACTGTGCCCCAGGGAAGGCGCAGGCTCAGCGAAGAGTTGAGAAGACCTTGAGTTTATAGCTCTGGTTGATCACTGGCACAGAGACAGACCACAAAGGTTTAAAAAAAAAAAATCCCAGCACTTTGGGAGCCAAGGTGGCTTTTGATCACCTGAGATCAAGAGTCTGAGACCAGCCTGGCCAACATGATGAAACTTTGTCTCTACTAAAGATATAAAAATTGGCTGGGCATGGTGGCTCACACTTATAATCCCAGCACTTTGGGAGGCTGAGGCAGGTGGATCACCTGAGGTCAGGAGTTTGAGACCAGCCTGGCTAACATGGCAAAACCCCATCTCCACTAAAATTATAAAAATTAGCCAGGCATGTTGGCACATGCCTGTAATCCCAGCTACTCGGGAAGCTGAGGCAGGAGAATTGCTTGAACCCAGGAGGCAGAGGTTGCGGTGAGCTGAGAGGACGCCACTGTACTCCAGTCTGGACGACAGAGTGAGACTCCGTCTCAAGAAAAACAGAAACAAAAAACTGAACTAAAAAGAAAAATGAAAACAAAAAACAGCACACCATGGGGAAGAAGAAGACCGATTTCCAGAGTTCCCACATTATTCAATTCAGATGTCTGGTTTATAGCAACAACAAAACCATAAGGCATACAAAGAAAGAAGAAATCATGGTTCATTCAAAGGAAGAGTCAACCAACTGAAACTGTCCCTGAAAAAAGACCTAATGGCAAATCTATGAAAGACTTTCAAAGACAGCCTTAAAGATGCTGAAAGAACTCAAGGACGCCATGGAAAAAGTCAAGTGAAAGATACATGAACAAAATGGATGGAAAGGCAAAAAGAAATTGTGAAGCTTTAGCTCCAGAGCACGGGAACTGAAATGAAAGGGTCGCTGGAGGGAATCAAAGGCCAATTTGAGCAGAAGAAAGACTTGGCAAACCTGAAGATAGGACCATGGAGACTATTGAGTCTGAGGAACAAAAAGAAAGAAGACTGGCCTGGCGCGTGGCTCACGCCTGTAATCTCAACACTTTGGGAGGCCAAGGCAGACCGATAACTTGAGGTCAGGAGTTTGAGACCAGCCTGGCCAACGTGGTGAAACCCAGTCTGTATTAAAAACACAAAAAAATTAGCGAGGTGTGGTGGTGCATGCCTGTAGTCCCAGCTACTCAGGAGACTGAGGCATAAGAATCGCTTGAACCCAGGAGATGGAGGTTGCAGTGAGCTGAGATCATGTCATTGCACTCCAGCCTGGGTGACAGAGAGAGACTCCCTCTGAAAAAAAAAAAAGATTGAAGAAAAGTGAACTGAGCCTACAGGACCTGCAAGACACCATCAAGAGGACCCACATACACACTGTGGAGGCCCCAGAAATGCATACCTGTGTATAAGCAGTGTTTTTCCAACATGACTTGGAGGAAACCTTGCCTTTCTGGCTTATTGGCCACAGCCATCTATGAGAGACCAACCCAGAGAGACTGGCGCCTTGGGGAGAGAGGCGAGCCAGCGGAGGGACGCTCTGGTTGGGAGCTGGACAGTCCCAGTTCTGCAAATAACTGTATGTGCTTGTGAGACCGACTCACCCCACAAAACCTCTTTACCTCACCTCTGCAAGAAGGAGAACACCAGCACCCTGCTCTGGCAGTGTGAGGGTTTCAGTAGGGGGACACAGGTATGGAGGATGGCTGGGATTTGCTCACACCACTACTTAGATGTGCAGAGAAAATGTGTTCAAGTGAATCTTCTTCCCCAGTCATGGGGGCTGGGGGTGGGGTGTCAAGACTTTAACTTGGCATCTCAGTCTCTTCTGAGGCATTTTTGTTTTCCTGCCCAAATGTTGCATTTCCCAAGACCACCCTGGCCTGCCACATCCCCATCTTGTGCTTGCAAAAACCCCCGAGACTGTAGCTGGCAGACCCACAGGCGGCTGGAGGTCGAGAGGAACACACAGACAGCACACTGGCAGGCCAGCGACCGGCACGACGACGTAGAGTTTGGCTGGGGCAGTTGGAGGAAGGCTCTGGCCACCGAGTGGCCCGACTCCAGGGAACACCATCTCCCTCCTGACTCCCCCACCTGAGAGCTACTTCCACTGAATAAAACCTTGCGCTCATTCCCCAACACCACGTGTGATCCGATTCTTCCGATGCACCAAGGTAGGGACCACAGGACTCGGAAAGCCCTCTGTTCTTGTGATAAGGCAGGGGTCTAACTGAGCTGACTAACACAAACCGCCTATGGACAGCCACACTAAAAGAGCACCCTGTAACACACGCCCACTGGGGCTTCAGGGGCTGTAAACATTTGCCCCAGATGCTGCCGTGGGGTGGGAGCCCCACAGCCTGCCCATCTGCATGCTCCCCTAGAGGTCACTGAAGAAGGGAGCTTTTCTAGTTTCACTAGTCAATAAAGTAACAAATCCTATTTTTGTTCGCTCCCAGAAAGACTGTGTATCCAGAAATCTGTGTATCCCCGGTGTGAAGACCTCCGAGCTTGTCTACCTGACCTGGGAACTAAAGACATTTAGTAAATCCTTTTCCCTTTCAACCTTGTTGGCGCTCAGCTCTCATCTGAAGTACAAGCTTTGCATTCCAGCACAGCACTAAGGTAAAAGTCGTATTTGATAGGAGGCTACATTCAACAGACTGCAGCAGAAAAATGAATCACAATGATAGAACTTAAAGCCCTTGTCCCCATCACACCTGTAAAGCACAGTGACAGGGAGGTGGTGAGCACCAAGACCAGGGCTGTCAGAACGGCCACGCTTCACAAGCATGAACTGGGTTCATCCAGCAGGGCTCCAGGCTGCACTGCTGTGGCAGGGGCCAAGTGACTTGGTGCAGAGGGGCTGCTGTGAGCTAAGGCTCTGAACCAGAGCTTCCCATGGCCCAGAAGTGAAATGCGCGCCCCATGCCAGCCCTGGGCCGGCCCCAGGACCCGCTCTAACTGCCTCAGGATCCTCCTGTGAGCTTCAGGCCTGTGAGATGGAGGTGGAGGGTCCATGGGACCTCCCATGGAGTTGGCTGGGCAGGGAGGCTGCCAGTCATCCTGAGTGACCACTCCAGTCCTCAATTCCCAGGCTAGAAGCCACCATCTGCTGAAGAAATGGCAGAGAAAGGCTCAGAGTAGAGGATGCAGCCGGGCAGGTTCTGCCCTCCCTTCAGCCCAATGCAACTGGAAGCCCCTGGAGAGTGGGACCTCTATCTGCAAACCCGTGGAGGTCCCACAGGGGGAAGAACACAAGATTTGGAGTCGGGTAGACCTGGACACACACCATGGCCCTGCCCTGACTCACTGAGTGACCTTGGCCTTCTGCGTTCCACAGCGCGGGGTTTCGACCTACTATGCCTGTTAACCAGGCGCCTGTGAAAAGCTCACCCTACTCAGCCTGGCAGCCTCTGATATGGTCCCCCCTCCTCAGCTCCCGCGCCCCCTCCCTTGGGTTTATAAACCCCAGCTCACATTGGGACAGCCTCTTCTCGTATCTAGTCTCATCCACCACTACCCTGAGAGCTGCTTTCTTGGTGGAGCCCAGACTCTGCCTGGTTAAGACGTCTGTGAGCAACACCAGGACCCAAACCTCATTTTGTCTGACTGTGGAAACGGCCATTTCCATTGGCCCGTCACTGAATCACAGAAGAGGCACAGGCCCTACGAATGCCAACATCTCCTCCAATAAAACCTGGCGGGGGAGGAGGAGGAGGATCTCATTTTTAGTGTTAGAAAAATGTAAATTGTAATGCATGTGCTACACAAGATGTTTCGGGGGAAGGCGCTTGGCAAGCATTGTCCTGCAGGGGGTGCTATCCACTCAGCGACCCACAGCAGCCTTGGGGCTGAGGGGTGGAGGCTGTTATCAGCCTGGCTGAGTCCCACGTGCTGTGGGGTTATTTGCCAGGTATCTACTTGTTGAAACGCTTGCTTTGCTATGAGCAATCACAGTGAGCCCAGGCAAATAACACTGTTCTTCAAAATCACAAAAATACATGAAGGCTGCAGAACACACAGAATCATTTCAGAAATACATCATCATGCTGGGCTCAGGGGATCAGGCCCGTAATTTCAGTACTTTGGGAGGCCAAGGCAGGTGGATCACTTGAGCCCAGAAGTTCAAGACCAGCCTGGACAACAAAGCAAGACCCTGTCTCTATAAAAAAAAATTTTTTTTTTTTGAGACGGAGTTTCGCTCTTGTTACCCAGGCTGGAGTGCAATGGCGCGATCTCGGCTCACTGCAACCTCCGTCTCCTGGGTTCAGGCAATTCTCCTGCCTCAGCCTCCTGAGTAGCTGGGATTACAGGCATGCGCCACCATGCCCACCTAATTTTTTGTATTTTAGTAGAGACAGGGTTTCACCATGTTGACCAGGATGGTCTCGATCTCTTGACCTCGTGATCCACCCGCCTCGGCCTCCCAAAGTGCTGGGATTACAGGCGTGAGCCACCGCGCCCAGCCCCCAAAAAAATGTTAAAAATTAGCCAGACATGGTGGTGCACACCCGTAGTCTCAGCTACTCAAGAGGCTGAGGCACGAGGATCACTTGCGCCTGGGCGGTCAAGGCTGCAGTGAGCCTAGATTGAGCCACGGCACTTCAGCCTGCACAACTGAGTGAGACCTTGTCGAAATAAAGAGGCTGGGCATGGTGGGTCACGACTGTAATCCCAGCATTTTGGGAGGCTGAGGTGGGAGGATCCCTTGAGCCCAGGAGTTCCAGACCAGACAGGATCTCACTCTGCTGCCCAGGCTGGAGTACAGTGGTACGATTTCAGCTCACTGCAGCCTTGACCTCCCAGGCTCAGAAAATCCTCCCACCTCAGCCTCCCGAGTAGCTGGAACTACTTGTGTATGCTACTATGCCTGGCTAGCTTTTCTTTTTCTTCTTTATAGAGATGATGGGATGACGGGATGACGGGGGTGGGTCTTGCTTTGTTGCCCAGGCTGGTCTTGAACTGCTGGCCTCAAGCAATTCTTTCTGCCTTGGCCTCCCAAAGTGTGAGGTTACAGGCATGAGCCACCATACCTGGCATCATTTTCTTTTCTATTTGTATTATTATTAGTATTATTATTTTGAGGCAGGGTCTTGCTCTGTAGCCCAGGCTGGAGTTCAGTGGTGTAATCCTGGCTCACTGCAACCTCCACCTCCCAGGTTGGAGTGATTCTTGTGTCTCAGCCTCCCTAGTAGCTAGGATTACATATGTGTGCCACCACGCCCAGCTAATTTTTGTATTTTTAGTAGAGATGACGTTTCACCATGTTGGCCAGTTTGGTCTCGAACTCCTGGCCTCAAGTGATCTGTCCGCCTCAGCCTCCCAAAGTGCTGGGATTCCAGGTGTGAGCGACCATGCCCGGCTTCTTTTCTATTCGTATTCTATTTCAGGTTTGCTTTTTTTTTTTTCTTTTTTGGTTTAACTGCACTTTTTTAGTGTGTAAGATAATGTTTATGATTTGAAAGTCAAAAACCATATCAAAAGCTGAGCTCTGAGCATCTCCCTTTCCCGTGGCGGAAGGACATTTGCAGTAGCCACCTCCAGAGCCTCCCAACTCTGCTGCTCCGGCCTCCATCCTGGCCCTCTTGGACGGAGAGCTCAGACATCCAGGTTCCCATCAGGACTGCAGTGGCCCAGAGCTGGCAGGGCCCCTGGAGGTCATCCAACATGCTTCTCCCTCTGGCAGACAGAAACTGGATGTCAGACTTCTGGCCATAAGGGCAGGACCAGGACTCAGGCATGGCTCTTCACAGTTCCAGAACGCTAGGGTCACTCAGGCGGGAGTGGGGGTGGGGCACTCACCTTTATCCCGCTGCCTCTGCTAACCAAGCATTTGGTTAGCAGGCTGTTTTCATCTAAATCCTCCTGACAACACTGGGAGATACTCCAAGGAAGACAAAGAGACATGGACAGCTTAAAAGACCTGACTGGTCTGACCCAAACCCCTTGCTTTTCTGATGCTACATCACAAAAAATGTCTTCTCCTGCCCCTCCCACCAGTGGCAGCATCTTCCAGGCTTCCAGGCTGGCAGTGGAGGAGTCATTTTGAGCTCTTCCTTCTCCTTCACGCTGGCATCCCTTTTGTGGGCACAGAGCCCAGCCCTAGAGGGCTGGGAGAAACCACCAAGGGCATCCAGTTCAGCTGCCCACGTAACACTTGGGTTTTCTATAAACATTCATGATGAAGCCGCTGCTCAGGCTCAGCCTAAACACGGCCCCCACCTCTGTGCCAGGGAGCTCGCTACTTCCTGACATGACCTGTTGCATCTTGAAATGGTTACGATGTTCAAAAGTCTGCCTCAGTTTGAGCAGAAATCTGCCTCCCTGTTGCCTCCCCTCCCGCTCCCTGCACACACGTCCACTGGTTCTAGTTTGTTGCGGGGGGGGCATAGAACAGATCTGACCCCTTCTCTTATCTTAGCCCTTTGAACGTGAAAGCAGTAATCAAGCCCCTAGAGGGTAAATATCCCCCATTGCTCCAGCTGGTCCTCATATGATATAGTTCCAGATCACTAGACAGTCTGGTCCCTTCTCCAAATGTGCTGCAGTTCCTCTAAATCGGGTGTTACAAACTCCATGCCTAAGGGGGCCAAGCAAGTGACATCAGTGAGTGAGATGGGTGAAGCATAACAACAGGGATTAGTGGGGACTGCGGCCAAGAGGCGTTTCAGCCAATTGCTGCCATGGAGAAGTGAGGCCCTGCATTGCCAGATCTTCTCACTTTCCAATAGAAACAGTAAATTTGGGTTTGGATTTGAAATGTTCTGATTTTTTTGAGTTATTAATTTTTCAAAAACAACACTATATGAACCAACACTGTGCAGCAAACAAAAAGCTATGGGCACCTTTGTGCAACCTCTGGTTTACTGGCCTCTTAAAATGTGCTACATAAAATTTGCTGGGTGCTGGCCGGGCACAGTGGCTGGCACCTGTCATCCCAGCACTTTGGGAGGCTGAGGCAGGTAGATTGCTTGAGTCCAGGAGTTTGAGACCAGCCTGGGCAACATGGTGAAACCCCACCTCTACTAAAAAGACAAAAATTAGCAGGGTATGGTGGCGCGTGCGTGTAGTCCCAGCTACTTGGGAGGCTGAGGTGGGAAAACTACCTGAGCCAGGGAGGTTGAGGCTGCAGTGAGCAAAGATGGCACCCCTGCACACCTGCCTGGGCAAACGGAGGGAGATCCTATCTCAAAAATAAATAAACAAATAAAGTGTGCTGGGTGTAGTTATGCTGCCTGTAGTCACAGCTACTTGGGAGGCTGGGGTGGGAGGATAGCTTGAGCACAGGACTTCCAACCAACCTGCACTGCCCTGACCAGCCAGCCGTCTCCCTCTTCTGCCCCTCTTCCTCACCGCAGCCCAGGGCACTCTTATCACCCCGTTGTCATCAACCTGCCCTAGGGACCTACTGTGGCCAAACCTCAATCAGCCAGGCCTGGCCCCTCCTGGAGAGCAGGCAGGCCGAGGCCGTGTCTCACGCACCCGTTGGCTTCTCCCCTCCTTTCTCGCCCACTCCTCCACACCGTTGCTGAAGCCACGTCTGTCTCCAGCGTGCCTTCTTCCTCTCCCACCCGCATCTTACGTCCTCTCTGAGGCCTTCCCTGGTGGCATCAGCCCACATTGGTGTCCGTCATATGCTTGACTACGTGTAAAATGGGGAGAGTGACAGATCAAACTCAGAGTGTCTGAAGAATGAATGAGGGGACTCGGGTCAAGTGCTTGGAGTAGAAGCTGGCACACAGCAGTACTTGATGAACAGCAGCACCGTTCATTCTTATTAATATCACCATTAATATCCCATTTCATGCTGAATCCACATGCTGCCTGGTGCTCTCTTTCACATTTGCTAATCATATCTCTCCAACTGACTGAGGAAGCAGGAAGGACCCTGGAGGCAGAGCCTGGTGGCTGGGTCCGAATTCCACGTCTCCCGTATATTACCCCAGGGAAGTCACGTAACCTCTCTTGGCCTCCGTTTCCGAGTCTGTAAAATGGAGCTAATGAGTCCCGTTTCTCAGGGCTGTGATAAGGATCTGATGAGGCAATGTCTGCAGAAGCTCTAAGTAAACTGGGAAGAAATGCTGTAAGAACGACACAGTTGCCGGGGAGGAAGTTCCAGGCCAGCCATCGCATTGCTGGAGTCAAGGGCCAGGTGGTTCTGCCTTTGATCAGATCTAGAATGTCCACAAGTGACTACTCTGTGCCAGACTTTTGAAGTATGAAGGACACTGTAAAGTCACCTCTAAACCTCTCCACTTGTCCCCTCCACTCTGTCCCCGGCTGCCATCTGCACCAGCTGGCCCTTCTCACTCTCTCCTGGTATCCCAACCTCCTGACCTCCCTTCCCAAACTCTGCCCACTGAAGTCAATCCCTGCCCTGTGGCCAGCTTGATCTATCTTCCTGCACCCCATTCACTCTTTCTCTCACTCATGCATTACACAATTGTTCCGGAAATAAAACAGACCAAAATCCCTGCCCCGATGGGTTTTACATTCTAGCACAATACAGACTCATTGTGTAACCTCTTTGCTTTAAAAATGCCACAGTTTTCCAATTACGCTGGAGTCAAAAGTTGAGTGTGGCCTCCAGGACCGTTTGTGGTCAGCCCCTGCTCGCTTTCAGCTCCCGCCCCACTTTCCCGGGAAGGAAGGCTGCCTTGGGTTCCAGGTGGGCCACGCCCCTTCAGGCACAGTGACCTTGTTTTGGTTGTTTTTGTTATTCTAATCCAATAGTACCGAATATTAAATGCATTTAAGAAAGAGATCTTCCAAACAGGCTTTGTGTGGGCAACAAGGCTGTTTTATTTCTCGCTTGGGTGCAAGCGGGCCGAACCCGAGAAAGGACAGGTGCAGGGAGTAAGGGTGGGAATTGGTTTTATAAGTTGGGGTAATTTTGAGGGGCGGGGATGTTGCAGAGTAAGATCAGTTACAGTGGTGGGGGGTAGAGGCGAGGCGTCTACATGACCACAAGTTCAGTTACAAGGGCGGGTTGGGTAAGGCGGTAGAGCAGTTAAGATGGCAGGATGGGGCAAGGAGCTTTCACGTGATCATAAGAACAGTGAAGATGGCAGGGTGGGGTGCGGGGCCTGTCCGGGGAAGTTCCGCTGGGCAATTAGGGACAATGGTGACCGCAGTCGGTGGAGTGGGAGACGATTCGCTGCGGCAGGCAGAACTTCAGACTTTCTGGTTCCAGGCTTGCGTATGGAGACCTCACGGTTTTCTCAGTAAGTTCCCGGTTGCTGCATGTTTTCTCCATAGAGGAGTCTATTCTCAGTCTAGCCCAGTAGCCCAGATCAGGGGCCTCTCTCCTCCCCTGAGCTCTGCAGACAAGTCACCTGGAGGCTCCTGACAAAGACTCTGCTTGACCCAGGCCCCTGAGGCTTCTTCTAGACACAGCTATGTACTTCCTTATAAAATGCAGTTTCAGCAAGAACCCTGCTAGCTCACTGTAGTGTAATCCCCCACCCTCAAAATCTGATCACCCTTGATATCTGGTCAGGTTCCTCAGTCCCCACCAGCCCCCAGGTAATGTCTGGTCACCCTAGCCTGTCTTCAGGTAGAATCTTGTTAGGTCAGTTTAGCTGGAATCCCCGACCCCTGATGTTGCTTTTAGTAATTTCCCATCCCTCCAGTCCCCACCCTGCTCCTTGGCTCTCAACCCCCACTTTCCCGTGCTATATTCAGAGTTGAGCCGGATCTCTCTCCCCCACTGCAGGATTCCACTCTAGTGCCTCCTGTGCCTGTCTCCATGGTCCTGAATAAAGGCTGCCTTACCGCGCTGTATTCAGAGTTGAACCGGATCTCTCTCCCCCACTGCAGGATTCCACTCTAGTGCTTCCTGTGCCTGTCTCCATGGTCCTGAATAAAGGCTGCCTTACTGTGCCCTTTTTGTTTGTTTGTTTGACATGGAGTCTCACTGTGTTGCCCAGGCTGGAGTGCAGTGGCACAATCTTGGCTCACTGCAGCCTCTGCCTCCCAGGTTCAAGTAATTCCCTACCTCAGCCTCCCGAGTAGCTGGGATTATAGATGCATGCCACCATGCCCAGCTAGTGTTTGTATCTTTAGTAGAGATGGGGTTTCACCATGTTGGCCAGGCTGGTCTTGAACACCTGACCTCAGGTGATCTGCCTGCCTCCACCTCCCAAAGTGCTGGGATTCCAGGCGTGAGCCACTGCGCCCGGCCTCAGTTTTTCTTTAACACTCCCAAAGGTCGTTTGCCTAGTTGCTTCCCCAGCATCTACACAATGGATGCTTAGCCGTGTGTGTGTGTGGAAAAGGGGCTGGTAAGGGATATGTGTGTGTGTGTGTGTGTGTGTGTGCATGTGTGTGTGCGTGTGTATGTGTGTATGCAGAAAAGGGCTGATAAGGGATAGCAATGGTATTGTGGGTGGCCAGAGGAGAGAAGCAGGAAGCACTTTCCAACAGGGAGATAAGAGAGGGTCTCTGGGGATGTGCATGGAGTCTGGGCCTCGATGAATGAGTAGGATGTGACTACAGGAAGGAGAATTGCCGGTTGGGTGACGGGGCCTGCGGGTGCAGAGACAGGGAGGCCAGTGGCATGGCACATACTATGGAGCCATCCAGTGTTCCCTGGGCCAGGAGAGGAAGTGAAGGAAGGAAAGGAATAGGGAAGGAAGGCAGCAGAGAGGTGACATTGCCTGAATGGGAAAGGCCTTGAGGGTCAAGCTGAGGAATCTGACCCCAGCCTGTGAAGTGGGTCAAGCAAAAGCTCCCACAGGACAAGAACAGGTTATAGAGTGGCCAAGGAGAAGCAGAGACTACTAACTTTTTTTTTTTTTTTTTTAAATAAAGATGGGGTTTCACCCTGATGGTCAGGCTGGTCTTGAACTCCTGACCTCAGGTGATCCACCCACCCTGGCCTCCCAAAGTGCTAGGATTACAGGCGTGAGCCACCGCGCCCAGCCCCAACTTTCTAAAAAGGAGAGGCATGCTTAGCTTTTGGTGATGAGGCCAAGTGGAAAACCGGGCATGGGGCTGCCACAACTCCAAGAAACCAGAAATCCAGTCTTTTTGTTTTTTTAGATGAAGTCTCACTCTTGTTGCCCAGGCTGGAGTACAATGGCACAATCTCAGCTCACTGCAACCTCTGCCTCCTGGGTTCAAGTGATTCTCCTGCCTCAGCCTCCTGAGTAGCAGGGATTACAGGCGCCTGCCACCACACCCGGCTAATATTGTATTTTAGTAGAGATAGGACTTCACTATGTTGGTCAGGCTGGTCTCAAACTCTGACCTCAGGTGATCCGCCTGCCTCCACCTCCCAAAGTGCTGGGATTACAGGTGAGAGCCGCTGTACCCTGCCAGAAATCCAGTCTTTATAGTCAAAATTCCTGAATGAAAATGTCACCACCATCAAATAAAACATGTTTTTTGCGTTTTTGCTTCACACTCCCCAGGGCAGAGTTTTAGATGATGCTGACCAAAATTAAGGCTGTTGAGATAGACAAGACTTGATAGAGGTTTATTGGAAGCCAAAAGTGGGGATTGACACAGGAAGACTCACTAATGAAGTCACACCAAGAAAGCTGGGCTTGTTCCAGAGTCTGCGGCAAGGTGAATGGCTTTTATAAGAACATTTAGAGGCCGGGCGTGGTGGCTCACGCCTGTAATCCCAGCACTTTGGGAGACCAAGGCGGGTGGATCACGAGGTCAAGAGATCGAGACCATCCTGGCCAACATGATGAAACCCCGTCTCCACTAAAAATACAAAAAATAGCCGGGCATGGTGGCATGTGCCTGTGGTCCCAGCTACTCGGGAGCCTGAGGCGGAAGAATCGCTTGAATCCAGGAGGCGGAGGTTGCAGTGAGCCAAGATTGCACCATTGTACTCCAGCCTGGCGATAGAGCAAGACTCCATCTCAAAAAAAAAAAAATGAACATTCAGCAGAAGAGAGGGGAACTCCGTGTACTGGAGTTGTCCTATTGCATTGGGGGTACAATATAGAGGTTACACTCATGGGCTGCAGATGACAACATGCAGGCTAATTTTTTCTTTTTTTTTTTTTTCTGAGGCAGAGTCTCACTCTGTTGCCTAGGCTGGAGTTCAGTGTAATCTCAATCTCAGCTCACTGCAACCTCTGCCTCCCAGGTTCAAGTGATTCTCCCACCTCAGCCACCACATCCACCTAGTTTTTGTATTTTTTTTGGTAGAGATGAGGTTTTAGCATTTGGCCAGGCTAGTCTCGAACTCCTGACCTCAAGCGATCCACCCAACTCAGCCTTCCAAAGTGCTGGGATTACAGGCATGTGCTGACATGCACCCAACCTAAAATGTTCTTCTTGCAGGACAATCAGCAAAGCTTCAGGATTCAGAAACAGATCGGTGTCATTTTCAACGTCAGTAGGTTCTGTATTAATCGGTATGTTGGCAGTTTGAGGAACTCACAGAGGGGCTCACGGGAAGATTCTTTACTCTTCCTGTGACAGTATGTAAGCCCTGAGTCTTAAGACCTTCCCCTTCCCCGGTGATTAATTTGGAAGTATGCCAAATGTATCCTGAAGGTTATCAATGACAAGATCAAAGATGAGCATGGGCCTGATGATAATGCTGGTGACTGGCATGGAGGTGAATTCCACCTAGGGAGGACCCCAGCCAGCAAGCCCAGCAGTGGGTCCACAGGGAGTGGGCTGCATTGTTCAGGTGGGCCTGAGAGGAAGAGTGGGGAAACTGGAAGAGGAGTAAGGTTGCCAGACAAAATGCAGAACACCCCGTTAAATGTGAATTTCAGATAACAATTTTTTTTTAGATGGAGTCTCGCTCTGTCGCCTAGGCTGGAATGCAGTGACTCGGTCTTGGCTCACTGCAACCTCTGTCTCCCAGGGTCAAGCAATTCTCCTGCCTCAGCCTCCTGAGAGCTTGGATTACAGGCGCATGCCACCACCGCCCGGCTAATTTTTGTATTTTTAGAAGAGATTGGGTTTCACCATGTTGGTCAGTCTGGTCTTGAACTCCTGACCTCAAGTGATCCACACACCTCGGCCTCCCAAAGTGCTAGGATTACGGGCGTGAGCCACTGCACCCAGCTCGGTAACAAATTTTTAAGTGTAAAAATGGTATAAACAAATAACTGGTTGTTGCCGGGCGCGGTGACTCACCTATAATATTACCTAGCAATTTGGGAAGCAGAAATGGGAGGATTGCTTGAGGCCAGAAGTTCGAGACCAGCCTGGGAGGCCAGGTGCAGTGGCTCACACCTGTAATCCCAGCATTTTGGGAGGCCGAGGCCAGTGGATCACTTGCGGTCAGGAGTTCGAGGTTCGAGACCAGCCTGACCAACATAGAGAAACTCCACCTCTACTAAAAAAAATACAAAATTAGCTGGGCGTGGTGGCACATGCCAGTAATCCCAGCTACTCTGGAGGCTGAGGTAGGAGAATCTCTTGAACCTGGGAGGTGGAGGTTGCAGTGAGCCGAGATTGCACCATTGCACTCCAGCCTGGACAATGAAACTCCATCTCAAAGGAAGAAAGAGAGAGAGAGAGAGAGAGAGAGAGAGAGAGGAAGGAAGGAAGGGAGGGAGGGAGGGAGGCAGGGAGGAAAGGGAAGGAAAAGAAAGAAAGGAAAGAAAAAAGAAAGAAAAAAGAGACGAGCCTGGTAACAAGGGGAAAACTTGTCTCTACAAAAAAATATAAAAATTAGTGGGGCAGAGGCTGAGGCCGGAGCATTGCTTGAACCCACAAAGTCCAAGATGCAGTCAGCCCTGATGGTGCCACTGCACTCCAGCCTGGGTAACAGAGCAAGACCTTGTCTCAAAAAACACAGAAAAGAAAGAAAAAGAAAAACTGGTTATCTACAGTTGCAATTTACCGGAGTATTCTGTATTTTTATTTGCTAAATGAGCACACTTGACGAGGCACACTGAACAAGTGGACGGTGGGCAGGGGTGGAACACAGTAGGGTAGCAAGTGTCTCCCCGGGTACTGGCCCCAGAAACCCATACTGGCCATCATCCTGCACAAAGAGGAAGCTGAATCACCTGCGGTGCCTGGAGCGGAGGAAGAAGGCAGGTGCCCATCCTTTCCCAGAACCCCTCCTCCCCAGCACCGCCAAGCACTCGCTGCCCATCTTCTCTGTCCCTGACCTGCAGGCAGCTGGCTCCCGAGCGGGCAGGTGTGCGGGGCCATGCCTGGTTTCCTTCTCCCCCTCTGATGGCTCCCTCCAAGGGTCTTGTGGGTCCCCCCTTCCTTTTCCTGCAGCCACATCTGTCAGCCTTGACCTTGAACCCTGTTCTCTGTTCTCTCCAGACCGTTTCGTCCCATTCCGGGCTTCAGTACGTGGAGGACTTCAGCAGGGCATTTTAAACCCCATTTTGACTTGCTTTACTGCGTATCCTCTCATGCTCGCCCCACTCTCCTCCATCTCTCTCCCCTCCCTTTCTCCTTTCCGCTCTCCTGTTCACAAAACTGCTCAAAATTTTATCTTGGATTCCCTGAGAAATGCATAGAAACAATCACTCTTCCAACACCACAAAATAAAACTGACCACTGCTGAACCTGCACTGGGTAAAATTTAAGATTAATTTTTTTTTTTTAAGAGAGGGGGTCTCGCTATGTTGCCCAGGCTGGAGTGCAGTGGCTGTTCACAGGCGCGATCCCACTACTGATCAGCACGGGAGTTTTGACCTGCTCCGTTTACGACCTGGGCCAGTTCGCCCCTCCTTAGGCAACCTGGTGGTCCCTCGCTCCCGGGAGGTCACCATATTGATTCCGAACTCAGTGCGGACACCCTATCGGCATAGCGCACTACAGCCCAGAACTCCTGGGCTCAGGCGATCCTCCAGCCTCAGCCTCCCGAGCAGCTGGGACTACAGGCACGCCCCTCCGCGCCCGGCGATTAATTTTAAAATAACAGAAAAGCCAAATTTCTTTAAATAACTTAGATCTGTAAAATCCGATCCAAGAGACTGGGGCTTGGTAGAAACGATGGCTGCAAAAGGAAATGCAAACAGATGATGAAGAAATCAATTTTGTTTAAAAATGGAATCAGGCCGGGCGCGGTGGCTCACACCTGTAATCTCAGTACTTTGGGATGCTGAGGCCGGTGGATCACCTGAGGTCAGGAGTTCGAGACCAGCATGGCCAACATCGGAGAAACCCCATTTCTACTAAAAATACAAAAATTAGCCAGGCATGGTGGCGCATGCCTGTAATCCCAGCTACTGGGGAGGCTGAGGCAGGAGAATTGTTTGAACCTGGGAGGTGGAAGTTGCAGTGAGCTGAGATGGAGCCACTGCACTCCAGCCTGGGTGGTAGAGTGAGACTCTGTCTCAAAAAAAAAAAAAAAAAAAAAGAATCGAATTAAATTTGATTTAATTAAAATTCAAATTAAAAATCAAATTAAATTGATACTAATGAAAAGAATTTCCGGGTTGGGCGCGGTGGCTCACGCCTATAATCCCAGCACTTTGGGAGACTGAGGCGGGTGGATCACGAGGTCAAGAGATCGAGACCATCCCGGTCAACATGGTGAAACCCCGTCTCTACTAAAAATACAAAAAATTAGCTGGGCATGGTGGCGCATGCCTGTAATCCCAGCTACTCAGGAGGCTGAGGCAGGAGAATTGCCAGAACCCAGGAGGCGGAGGTTGCGGTGAGCCGAGATTGCGCCATTGCACTCCAGCCTGGGTAACAAGAGCGAAAATCCATCTCAAAAAAAAAAAAACTAAATTAAAATAAATATAGTTTAAAAAGCAAACCAGGACCTCCCCTTTCAGTAAAGGCAGACTAGGTACTTTGGACAAAACCTCCTGGTAGACAGCTACAATAGCTGGTTAAGTGTTTTAAAAATTTACCCACAGAGGGCCAGGTACAGTGGCTCACGCCTGTAATCCTAGCACTTTGGGAGGCCGAGGTGGGTGGATCACCTGAGGTCAGGAGTTTAAGACCAGCCTGGCCATCATGGTGAAATCCCATCTTTAAAAAAAAAAAAAAAAAAATTTACCCACACAGGCCGGTCGTAGTGACTCACGCCTGTTTTCCCAGCACTTTGGGAGGCCGAGGCAGGCAGATCACCTGAGGTTAGGAGTTCAAGACCAGCCTGATCAATATGGTAAAACCCATCTCTTAAAAAAAAAATTTATACACACATACACACAAAATCTGTTTTTTTTTTTTAAAACAGGGTATTGCTCTGCCACCCAGGCTGGAATGCAGTCACCTGATCATATCTCACTGTACCCTCAAACTCCTGGGGTGCTTGTGAGATTCTCCTGCCTCAGCTAGGATTACAGGCACATATCACCATTCCCAGCTAATTTTTAATACTTTTTTCTAGAGATGAGGTCTCGCTATGTTGCCCAGGCTGGTCTTGAACTGGTTTCAAGCCATCCTCTAGCTCAGCCTCCCAAAGTGCTAGGATTACAGGTGTGAGCCACTGCACCTGGCCAACATACACAATCCTTTTTTTTTTTGAGACAGAGTCTCGCTTCCTTACTAGGCTGGAGTGCAGTGGCACAATCTCAGCTCACTGCAACCTCTGCCTCCCGGGTTCAAGTGATTCTCCTGCCTCAGCCTCCTGAGTAGCTGGGAATTGGGCAGGTATGGTGGTACCTGCCTGTAATCCCAGCACTTTGGGAGGCCCAAGTGGGAGGATCACCTGAGGTTAGAAATTTAAGACCAGCCTGGCCAACATGGTGAAACCATGTCTCTACTAAAAGTGCAAAAATTAGCCAGGCATGGTTGTGGGCACCTGTAATTCCAGTTATTTGGGAAGCTGAGGCAGGAGAATCACTTGAACCTGGAGGTTGCAGTGAGCTAAGATTGTGCCATTGCACTCCAGCCTGGGTAACAAAAGCAAAACTCCAACTCAAAAATAAATAAATAATAAGCATCAAAGAACTAACAAAATAGTGAAGAATTGCTACGTTGAGTTCTGAGAGAGAACAGGATTCCCAAGAGGTGACCCAGATACATGAGGCTGCAGTTGCCCTGGAAGCTTCTGCCAAATGAAAAGAGTGGCTGAGAGGCTAAGCTCAATTTTGGTGGCTTTGCATGGCTGGAGATAAACATTGAAGTCTGGGGCCTGCCAAGAGTGGGGGTGATAAGCCACCTCCCACACTTGACTCAGCCCCCAAAGGACTGCATTTCAGAAGTAAAGGTGAACTGAAAGTAAACCAGTCCTTACCTGAATGATAGTCCAGGTCTGAGTCATCCAGGTTCCCGAGAAAACATCATGCCCTAAGTATGAACTAAGATGATCTCAGTTTGCTAATACCTCCAGGTGCCTGGCAAAAGCAATAGAAAATTCTCTTTAGCCGGGCACAGTGGCTCACACCTGTAATCCCAGCACTTTGGGAGGCCGAGGAGAGAGGATCACTTGAGGTCAGGAGTTTGAGACCAGCCTGGCCAACATGGTAAAACTCCATCTCTAGTAAAAAGAAAAAAATTAGCTGGGCGTGGTGGCAGTCACCTGTAATCCCAGCTACTCAGGAGGCTGAGGCAGGAGAATCAATTGAACCCAGGCGGTGGAGGTTGCAGTGAACCAAGATTGCGCCACTGCACTCCAGCCTGGGCAACAGAGTCAAAAAATTCCTGGACTCTGTCTCAAAAAAAAAAAAGAAAAAAAGAAAGAAAGAAAGAAAAAAGAAAGAAAGAAAGAAAAAAGACTCTCTGGTGAATGATAAAATCACCCCATTTCAAATTACTTCTACAAATAATTTCAGAAACACAATTTTAACATACAAAAATAAACAGAAAAATGAGGAAGCAAGATTTCTTGAGCTAAAACCATCAGAAATAAGTCAATAGAAATAGAGCCAGAGAGGAACTCCAGACTTTAAAACAAATTATACTTATTATGTTCAAGAAATTAAATGCCAAAACTGAAAATTTCAGCAAGGAACTGGAAGCTCTACAAATTATATAGCATATGTGAAAAAGAAATAAATAGAAAGCCAGGTACAGTTGCTCACACTTGTAACCCCAGCACTTTGGGAGGCTGAGGCAGGGGGATCACTTGAGGCCAGGAGTTCAAGACCCGCCTGGCCAACATGACAAAACCTCATCTCTACTAAAAATACAAAAATTAGGGCTGGGTACAGTGGCTCATGCCTATAATCCCAGCACTTTGGGAGGCTGAGGCAGGCGGATCACGAGGTCAGGAGATCAAGACCATCCTGGCCAACATGGTGAAACCCCATCTCTACTAAAAATATAAAAATTAGCTGGGCATGGTGGCACGCACCTGTAGTCCCTGCTACTCGGGAGGCTGAGGCAGAAGAACTGCTTGAACCTGGGAGGCAGAGGCTGCAGTGAGCCAAGATCGTGCCACTGTACTCCAGCCTGGGCAACAGAGTGAGACTCTGTCTCAAAAAAAAAAAAATACAAAAATTAGCCAGGCATCGTGGTGTGTGCCTGTAATCCCAGCTACTCAGGAGGCTGAGGCAGGAGAATTACTTGAACCTGGGAGGTGGAGGTTGCACTTAACCAAGATTGTGCCACTATACTCTAGCCTGGGTGACACGCAAGACTCAGTCTCAAAAAAAAAAAGTTTATGACTAAAAAATTCAAACTAAGTTCAATGGATGGGTTTAACAGCAGATTTGACATGGCTGAAAAATGAGTGAGAGAACTGGACGTCAGGTCAGAAAAAACAATCCAGAAACAAGCATAGAGAGACAAAAGGATGTGAAATGCAGAAGGAAAGATTACAGATATGGAAGTTACAGTGAGAATATCTCCCAGGCCACATTTCCTAGGCCCCCCTGGCCGGCTGACTTCTTGTTAGCTTCTGCCAATGAGAGGCACTAAAGGGAGATTAGCAGGTGGGAGAGGGGATTCCTTCCTGTCTCAGACAAAACAGACTCAGGAAAAAAATAACAATAATAAAATACTAGAGGCAAAGCGCGTCACTATATAATAAAGGTTCCGTCTCCCAGGATGGCGTAGTGTTTCTTTCAGTCACCTGTTAATGCAGCCTCAAAATACACAAATGAAGTAAAATTTCCTTTTTGCTTTTTTGAGACGGAGTCTCACTCTGTTACCCAGGAGTGATCTCGACCTACAGCAACCTCTACCTCCCCTGTTCAAGTAATTCTCCCGCCTCAGTCTCCCGAGTCGCTGGGATTATAGATGTACACCACCACACCTGGCTAATCCTTGTATTTTTAGTAGAGACTGGGTTTCACCATGTTGGCCAGGCTGGTCTTGGACTGCTGACCTCAGGTGATCTGCCTGCCTCTGTCTCCCAAAGTTCTAGGATTACAAGCATGAGCCGCTGTGCTGGGCCTCAAACGAAGTAAAATTTCTGAAAGCCCTGATGTTAAAATGATTGGGAAGCACTGACTTACAGAATGTCCCATGAGGCCTGTGCTCTAGAGAAAAATCACCCCAGGTAAGAACCATAGGAAAATAGCAAGGCCTGCGGTGGGCCAGTGTGACTGGAGCTTGAATAAGGGGACAGTGGGAGAGGATGGGGTCAGGGCGAGGCTGGAGCCATGGCAGCTACAATCTGATAGGACACGGTAAAGAGGGGGCCTGGGAAGCTGTAAAGTCCAGCCCTACAGGGTCCTTTGAGCCCCTCTCTGCTGGTGTGGAGACGAGAAACTGTAGAAATAAAAGACACAAGACACAAGACACAGAGATGGAGAAAAGAGAGTGTGGGCCCAGGGGTCCACTGCCAGCCACAGCGCAGAGTCCGCCAGTGGCCCCGAGTGTCTGCACACTCTGACTTCCTGAGTACAAAGCTGGGGGCAGGGTAGGTAGGGCATGGCGTTGGTGCAGTGATAGGGTCAAGTGCACCTCGTGTTACGTAGGCAGGGGCCCAAGACTTTCAGGTAGCCGAGATGAGGAAAGGAGCGTAATGCGTCAGCCCTGTTCCATACTTGGTAAGAAAGAACAAAGACATTAAGATTTCTATCACTTTTACTGATTATCTCTTCTAAGAAAAAAGGAACATGAGAGTGGACATGGAACATGACCACTGAAACACAGCATCACATAGAGACAATTAAGCCCCTGGATGTCTGCGGGGCTCCCTGACAGTGTCAGGCCCGCCGAAAGGGCTTGGAGGAGCAGAGTCTTCTCCTAACTCCCCCGAGGAAGGAGAAGTCTCGACCATCTTGGACGTCTCCTTCCCTAGCTGGCTAAACAGCAGACGCTTTCCCATCGCTGGCGCTACCGCACAGCGAAGGCACCCTACCCTTACACTGGCGTGACAGAGGGCTTAAATCATCTTGCCTTGGGGTCATTTCCTTCACACTTTCACCCCAGGTTCACGCTTCCGACCTGAGAGGCATTAGTAAAAGAATTAGGATCACCTATGAATAACTAAGATCTAACTACTATGTTTATATTTCTAGTTACTTTCTTCTTCATTATTTATATGGAAATAGGCCGAGGCTTCTGGCTCCTCAGCTACAGGGGTCTCCCCGCTAAGGAAGCAACTGTAAAGAAGGAAGCAGAGAAGGAACACGACCAGATTCCAGGCTTAGAAAGCTGCTTTGGCTGCTGTGTAGAGAATGGACCAGGTGGAGTGAGACAGGAAGCAAGGAGGCAAGCTGGGTGGTTCCTGCAGTAAGCTGGCATGGGTGGTGGAGAGGGCAGGGCTTGTACTGATGGCTGCAGAGACTAAAGAAGTGGATGGATGTGAGACATATTTAGAGAGGGAATCTACAGAATTTGTTCGGGTGGGCACAGTGGCTCACGCCTGCAATCCCAGCACTTTGGGAGGCTGAGGTGGGTGGATCACAAGGTCAGGAGTTCGAGACCAGCCTGACCAACGTGGTGAAACCCTGTCTCTACTAAAAATACAAAAATTAGCTGAGCATGGTGGTGTGACCTGTAATCCCAGCTACTCAGGAGGCTGAGGCAGGAGAATTGCTTGAAACCAGGAGGTGGAGGTTGCAGTGAGCCAAGATTGCGCCTCTACACTCCAGCCTGGGCAACAGAGTGAGACTTCATCTCAAAAAAAAAAACTTAAATAAAAAATCACCCAGAGACAATGACCGTTAACATTCCTGGCGTATTTTCTTGTTCCTTCTCTTACATGGGGGTGACATTTTCTGCTGCATCTAAGGAAGGTCATGGCATACACATGATTCTACATCATGACAGGCGTGGTTCACACCTCTAATCCCAACAACCCGGGAGGCCAAGGCGGTGGATTACTTGAGTTCAGGAGTTTGAGACCAACCTGGCCAACATGGCAAAACCCTGTCTCTACTTAAAATACAAAAAAGGCTGGCATGATGGCTCACGCCTGTAATCCCAGCACTTTGGGAGTCCAAGGTGGGTGGATCATGAGGTCAAAGAGATCGAGACCATCCTGGCCAACATGGTGAAACCCCATCTCTACTAAAAATACAAAAATTAGTTGGGCATGTTGCCGTGTGTCTGTAGTCCCAGCTACTTAGGAGGCAGAGGCAGGAGAATCGCTTGAACCCGGAAGGTGGAGGTTGCAGTGAGCCAAGATTGCACCACCGCACTCCAACCTGGTGACAGAGCGAAATTCCATCTCAAATATATACATATATATATATATTTGCCAGGTGTGGTGGCACATGCCTGTAGTCCCAGCTACTTGGGAGGCTGAAGCATGAGAATCTCTTGAACTCAGGAGGCGGAGGTTGCACTCCAGCCTGGGTGAAGTGGCACAATCTTGGCTTACTGCAACCTCCGCCTCCTGGGTTGGAGTGAGACACCATCTCAAAGAAAAAAAAAGAAAAGAAAATGAAATATCATGACAGGCATCATCACTCTCATTTCACCAACAAGGAAACTAAGGCCTAGGTCAGGTTAAAGGTCACAAAGCTGAGATGGGCCAGGACTGATGTGAATGCAGGTCCCTGAGGTCAAGTTCCAGAATCTCACGCCGCCAGGATTCTTTAGAGGAAGTTCACTTCCTCATTCCTGCACACATTCACTTAAGCATGCCAAGGGCCTCGTGGGTCCTGGCCTGTGACAGATGGGGGGTGACAGAGTCTAGGAGGCCATAGTCCTGCTGCCAACCAGCTTCCATTCTAAAGGCTTCATGTCTGCAGCCCAGGGCACTGCTACCCAGCCTGGCCCAGCATGACTGAGTGGGGAAGGCGATATGCCCCTTCAAAAGGACTCAGTCACTGCCCAGCTGTCAGTGCCTTCAGGGTCCTCTCAGCTCTCAGATCGAGGTCACCCTCTTCCTTGGTGGCCAGTGACTAAGCAAGACAGTGGTATCAGGGCCTTTTCTGTCTAACAGGGGACTCCTCTGTCAGGCACTCAGATCCAGAGCTTCTCTGGTAGCGCCCTCTGCCCAATCTCCTTCCTCCCTGTTGTTTTTTTTTTTGTCTTTTGAAGCAGAGTCTTGCTCTGTTGCCCAGGCTGAAGTGCAGTGGTATGATCATAGCTCACTGTAGCCTCCAGCTCCTGGGCTCAACTGATCCTCCCACCTTAGCCTCCCAAGCAGCTGGGAATACAGCCAACACACCTGGCTAATTTAAACAATTTTTTTTTTAGAGACAGGGTCTCGCTATGTTGCCCAGGCTGGTCTCAAACTCCTGGCCTCAAGAAATCCTCTCACCTCAGCCTCCCCAAGTGTGGGATTTATAGGCATGAGCCACCATGCCCAGCTCCCTTCCTCCCCTTTGCTCTCCTAACTGCATCTCAGCATCTGCTCCTGAGGAGCAATGCAACAGGGCATTCAGTAAATTGTGACCTTCCGATCAGTCCTGTGGTGGACTAACCTGGGGACAATGGTCACTGTCCCCTCTGGTGCATTATTTGTCCCCCTCAGCCTAGTAAGCTCCAGGGTCTGGCAGCTGACAGAGTAGGAGGCCTGCACTCCCCGACCTCTCTATGTTGCCCACAGTCCTGTGCCCATCCCGTCCTCAGACCTACCAGGGCCATGACCAACCTGCCAAGGGCGTGAGAATCTGTGTGTGACCCAGCTCTAGGAGGAGGTGGAGCAAGCGGAAGGTAGGGGAAGCTGCTGCCCCAGTAGGTTTACATGAGGGTGGGGTGGGGGCGCGGCAGGGCCAGGCAGTGAGGGTGTGTGAGTGCCTGTCTGGCTCTCGTGGGCGGGGCTGGATGAATGTTTGGGTACAGGCAGCGGCTGTCACATGGCCTGGCTGCCGGTTTGGGACAGAAGCCAGGTAGGTGGGTTGTGTCAGGCACAGCTACAAACTGTGCCAAGGAAGCGGACCAGAGCAGGGGCCCGGGAAAGCATCTACCTTGGCAGAAGATACTAGGGAGACAGGATGATTTGGGGAGAACTTCCAAGGCCCATGGTGCTTCACGGAGCAGGGCCCAGGGCAGGGAGGGCTATAACCTTGGACTGGCTGATTGGCTGAACACAAACAGACTGAAGGGGGTGTGAGCAGCCCGCTAGGTGGATGCCTAAGTGAGGGGGGAGTGGGTGGCCAGGTGGCTGAGACCCCCAAGACCAGGTCCTGACTGTCAGGCCTGTGGCTTCCATACGCCAGCGGGAAGCATTCCCCTTTGGGCACTGAAACCATCAGCTTCAGCTTTACGTCCTTTTCCAAACAGACAGAAGCCCCTCAAGTAACCTTAAAAGTCACTTCTCCTGGCCTTCCCTTGGAGGAGAAAGGAGAGGGGTACCTGTGGGCAGGTGGCCCTCAGCGCTGGTGGAGGGCACAGCAGAGAGACTGCCTGCATGTGGGAGGCCCCCCAGCAGACTTGCCCAGACTTCAGTGCTCATTTGAGGCAAACTGTAAAATTATCACCATTTAAGCCAGGCGCAGCGGCCCATCCCTGTAATCCCAGCACTTTCGGATCCAAGGCAGGAGGATCTCTTGAGCCCAGGAGTTTGAGCCTGCAGTGAGCTATGACTATACCACTGCACTTCAACCTGGGCAACAGAGGAAGACATTGCCTCTAAAATAAATAAACAGGCTGGGCAAGGTGGCTCACGCCTGTAATCCCAGTACTTTGGGAGGCTGAGGCAGGTGGATCACCTGAGGTCAGGAGTGCGACACGCCTGACCAATATGGTGAAACTCTGTCTCTACTAAAAATACAGAAATTAGCCGGGCATGGTGGCACGTGCCTGTAGTCCCAGCTACTCAGGAGGCTGAGACAGGAGAATTTCTTGAACCCAGCAGGTGGAGGTTGCAATGAGCCGAGATCATGCCACTGCACTCCAGCCTGGGCAACAGAGTGAGACTCTGTCTCAATAAATAAATAAATAAATACATAAATAAATAAATAAGTACAAAAATAAATAAATAAAATAATAATAATAATAAGCCGGGCGCGGTGGCTCACGCCTGTAATCCCAGCTTTGGGAGGCCGAGGCGGGTGGATCACGAGGTCAAGAGATCGAGACCATCCTGGTCAACATGGTGAAACCCCGTCTCTACTAAAAATACAAAAAATTAGCTGGGCACGGTGGCGCGTGCCTGTAATCCCAGCTACTCAGGAGGCTGAGGCAGGAGAATTGCCTGAACCCAGGAGGTGGAGGTTGCGGTGAGCCGAGATTGCGCCATTGCACTCCAGCCTGGGTAACAAGAGCGAAACTCCGTCTCAAAATAATAATAATAATAATAAAATATCAATTCCAACAGCGATTAATGTTAAAAAAAAAAGTAAAAGAAAAAAGCAAAAAATAAAAATACAAGCATAATTATTACAACTTAAATTGTTTGTCTGCACTGACAGACAAATGGATGAAATATCATACTGCATGGAATTCCTTTAAAATAACTCTGGAGTGTGGGAAGGTTTGTGTGGAAGTAAATAAAATCAGCTTCTGCTGGATAACTTTTAAAGGCAGCTTGTGGGTACGTGGGAGTTTTTTAAAATTCCCTCTCTTTACCTTTGTGTATATTTGAAAACTGTTGTAATTAAGCTTTAAAAGTAATCTCACACCTGTAATCCCAGCATTTTGGGAGGCCGAGGCAGGCAGATCACGAGGTCAGAAGTTCGAGACCAGCCTGACCAACATGGTGAAACTCCATCTCTACTAAAAATACAAAAACTAGCTGGGGGTGGGCCTGTAATCCCAGCTACTCAGGAGGCTGAGGCAGGAGAATTGCCTGAACCTGGGAGGCGGAGGTTGCAGTGAGCCAAGATTGCGCCACTACACTCCAGCCTGGGCAACAGAGTAAGACTTTGTCTCAAAAAAAAAAAAGTAATCTAGGTAAAGTCTTTGTTAAAAAAAAAAATTGTGCCCCATGACCAGCACGTTTTGGACAACTCTGGACTATGCCAACCCAAGTTCACTTTTTTCTGTCTCTCTGTCTCTCTCTCTTTTTTTCTTTTTTTTTTTTTTTTAAGAGGTGGAGTCTTGCTCTGTTGCCCAAGCTGGAATGCAGTGGCCTGATCATGACTCACTACAGCCTCCAACTCCTGGCCTCAAGCAGTCCTGGCTCAGCTTCCTAGGTAGCTGGGACTACAGGTGTGCACCACCACACCTGACCTAAAACTTTATTTTAATTTTATTTTTTTTTTATTTTTATTTTTTGAGACGGAGTTTCGCTCTGTCTCCCAGGCTGGAGTGCAGTGGCGCAATCTTAGCTCACCGCAATCTCTGCTGCCCGGGCTCAAGAGATTCTCCTGCCTCATGCTCTCGAGTAGCTGGAATTACAGGTGCCCACCACTACACCCAGCTAATTTTTGTATTTTTAGTAGAGATGGGGTTTCATCATCTTGGCCAGGATGGTCTTGAACTTCCGACCCCATGATCCAACCGCCTCGGCCTCCCAAAGTGCGGGGATTACAAGTGTGAGCCACCACGCCCGGCCAAAACATTTTAAATCATGATGAAATGCACATAAAATGTGTCATCTTAGCTATCTTTTTTTGTTGTTGTTGTTTACTTTATTTATTTATTTATTTATTTTTTAAAGATGGGGTTTCACCATGATGGCCAGGCTGGTTTTGAACTCCTGACCTCAGGTGATCCACCCACCTCGGCCTCCCAAAGTGCTAGGATTACAGGTGTGAGCCACCACGCCCAGCCTTTTTTGTTGTTTTTTTGAGACCGAGTCTCTTACTGTCGCCCAGGCTGAAGTACAGTAGCCCTCTCTCAGCTCCTGGCAACCTCTACCTCTCAGTCCAAGAGATTCTCATGCCTCAGCCTCCTGAGTAGCTGGGATTACAGGTGTGTGCCACCACAACCAGATAATTTTTTTTTTTTTTTTTTGAGACGGAGTTTCACTCTTATTATCCAGGCTGGAGTGCAATGGCGCAATCTCGGCTCACCGCAACCTCCGCCTCCCGGGTTCAGGCAATTCTCCTGCCTCAGCCTCCTGAGTAGCTGGGATTACAGGCACGCACCACCGTGCCCAGCTAATTTTTTGTATTTTTAGTAGAGACGGGGTTTCACCATGTTGACCAGGATGGTCTCGATCTCTTGACCTCGTGATCCACCTGCCTCGGCCTCCCAAAGTGCTGGGATTACAGGCGTGAGCCACCGTGCCCGGCCCCTGATAATTGTTATAGTTTTAGTAGAGATGGAGTTTTGTCATGTTGGCCAGGCTGGTCTCGAACTCCTGGCCTCATGTGATCCACACACCTCAGCCTCCCAAAGTGCTGGGAGATTTCAGGCATGTGCCACCGCACCTGGCCTCTTAACCATCTTTAAGTATACAGTTCAGTGGTGCGAAGCACATTTGCACCGTTGTGGAACCCGTCTATACAGCTCTCTTCATGTTGCTGCTGTAGTTTCACAATGACTCCTCCAGACTTCTTCCACCCCCAACCCCTTGACATAAATCACTGCAACTGAGGGATTGCAGCCCAGGAGTTCCTGAGCAAAGTACCCTGTTACCACTTGGGGTGGCAGCTCGACCTGGACTTAGCTGTGGGGCTGGTCCAGGTTTCTGGTGGCACATGAGTGGGCCAGTTGTACTGCCTGGACTTCCAGGGCGTGAGTGCTTGCGGGCTCCTGGAGGTCTGAGCTCTGCCCCGGGGCAGGCACCTGAGCAAGTCGTGGCAGCTCTCAACGTCCACCCCAACCTCCTGCCTGGGGGTGACGGGGGCACCCATGGAAGAGGAAGCAGGAGTTAACAAAGGCTCCCCCTCAGCTCTGCTGACTCAGGGAGGGCAGCCCACATCCAGGAGTCCACTTTCACCCTAGGTTCAAGAGTGGGCTGGGTGGGTGCACAGCCCCACTGCCTCCACTCCACAGCCACAATACCCCTCTGTGACACAGCTTTAGAACAATCTCGGGCTGGATGTGGCAACACACAGCTGTAATCCCAGCACTTTCGAAGGCTGAGGCACGAGGATTGCTTGACCCCAGGAGCTTGAGACTAGCTTGGGCAACATAGACCTTGCCTCTATTTTACCAAAAACTTTTTTGAGATGGAGTTTCTTTTTTCTTTTTTTTGAGATGGAGTTTTGCTCTTTTTTTACTCAGGCTGGAGTGCAGTAGCACAATCTCGGCTCACTGCAACCTCCATCTCCTGGGCTCACGCCATTCTCCTGCCTCAGTCTCCCAAGTAGCTGGGATTATAGGCATGTGCCACCACATCTGGCTAATTTTGTATTTTTTAGTAGAGACGGGGTTTCCCTATGTTGGCTAGGCTGGTCTCAAACCCCTGACCTCAAGTGATCTACCAGCCTCGACCTCCCAAAGTGTTGGGATTACAGGCATAAGCCACCATGCCCAGCCTAAAAAACAATTTTAAAAATAAATAAAAATTTTAAAAAGACCAATTGTGGAGGAGCTGGCAGTCCTAGGGCTGGCACCAGGAGTTAGCTGTTAGCTTGCCCTTTGCAAGGTCCGAAACCCTCCGATGCTACCTCTCCAGGAACCCAGCTCGCCTCCCTCAGGCTGGAGCCTGGCCCAGCTCCAGGGGAGAGAGGACGAGGGAGGGCAAGGAGTGAAGGACGGCCAGGGGACACACAGCTGTCAAGTCCCTGGACATGCCCAGGGGATGCTGCCTGCTTTACAAATGAAGAATCCGAAACTCAGGAAGGTCACTAGGAAGTCATGGACAGGACTAGGATTCAGAGCCAGGGCTGCCTTGCTTCAGCTCCTCCTCCTGGCTAGAAAACAGCCCTGAATTGCTTTTTTGAAGATGATGGCTCGGAGCTGAGCATGGCCAACTGTCAGGCACCGGAAGAGGAATTAGGGGAATCTGGACATGCGCTGGCCACCAGTCTCCCACACTCAGGGCTCACTGTCTTTGAGGGTGACAGAGGATAATGCACTGTGACAAGCACCATCACAGCAAAGAAATGGAAAAAGCCTGGAGCAGCAAGAGGAGGGGGTGATGATTAATTTTGCCTTGAGGGTAGAAGGAGGGGCCTTGAGGACAATGGGTGCTCTTAATGGACTATCCCAACAACCAGCCACTTACAGATGAGGACACAGAGGCGGTCCCCAGAGCAAAGATGCAAGGAAGCAGTAGCAGTGGCTTGGACCAAAGACTAAAGGAGTTGCAGGACCAGTCTTGAAGCTGGGACTCCACCTCTCCAGCAGAGGAGTGTAGGGACAGAATACGTAGGCTACAAGGCTCCCTCTGGGGCAGAGTAGGGGGTGGCTGGGCAGTAGGAAGCCAGAGCGGGTTGTTGCAATAATCAAGAAGAAAGGTGATGAGGCCAAAGGTGGCGGCCAGAGAGATGAGGAAACTCCTCCTCACCAGGGTGGCTGCAGGATGATACGGTCCGCTCACAGACAGCATGGATGCAGGAGGACAGAACACAGACCCACCACAATGAAGATGCATGCCGGGGTGGGGAGTACGCAGCCTTCCAGCACTTCAAGACAGGCCTATGACAAGCATTCTGTCCTTCTGACAAACCTTCCCCATAAGTAAAAGGGAGAAGGACCTGCCAGGCTTGGTGGCTCATACCTGTAATCCCAGCACTTTGGGAGGTTGAGGCGGGCAGATCACCTGAGGTCGGGAGTTTGAGACCAGACTTACCAACATGGAGAAACCCCGTCTCTACAAAAAATACAAAATTAGCGAGGCATGGTGGCACTTGCCTGTAATCCCAGCTACTCTGGAGGCTGAGGCAGAACTGCTTGAACCCAGGAGGCAGAGGTTGCAGTGAGCTAAGATCACGCCATTGCACTTCAGACTTGGCAGCAAGAGTGAAACTCGGTCTCAAAAAAAAAAAAAAGGAAAAGGGAGAAGGACCAACTGACTTTCACAGATGCTTGCCACTTGCCAGGTCCTGTGCAGGGTGCTTTAGAGATGCTAGCTCACTTAACCCTCCCCTTTTAGAGATGAGGAAACCAAGGCTCAGAGAGAGAAATTAAATTGTCCCAGGTCAGCCAATTCAGGAAGTGGGTGCAACCAGAGAGCTTGGTTTCACTTCCCCTGGCCTGGCACCCTCAGAGCCCCACCCTTGGCATCTGAGCAGCATGGCTCCCATGCCAACTCTACAGGAATGTCATGTCTGGGGGCAAGTGGCCCCTTGCAAGGGCATTGGTGTGCAAGCCCAGGAAGGTGAATAAAGTTCACTGAATACAAGTTCCTCCCACCCCAGCAGGAGTCCGGCTTGGCCTCTCCCATGCTGTTCAGGCAATGGTGGAGGAAAGAGGCCTGGCCTCCTATTGGCTTCCGCCTCCTCACCTCTGCCCAGCCCACTTCCTTCTCTCAAAGACCTCAGCAAGGCCAGTGGGAGGCCAGGGTCAAGGGAGAACAAAAGGCAGCCTGCATGGACAGGAGTGCAGTTGAGCACCTTCTTTTCTTTTTTTTTGAGATGGAGTCTCACTCTGTAGCCCAGACTGGAATGCAGTGGCGCGATCTCAGCTTGCTGCAACCTCCACCTCCCGAGTTCAAGCGATTCTCCTGCCTCAGCCTCCCAAGCAGCTGGGACTACAGGCGCGTGCCACCATGTCCGGCTAAAAATTATTAATTTTTTTGTAGAGACAGGGTCTTGCTATGTCACCCAGGGAACTCCTGGGCTCAAGGAATCCTCTCGACTCAGCCTCCCAAAGTGTTGGCATTACAGGCATGAGCCACCACACCCAGCCCAGAATCTGAGTTTTCATCAGAACTTATCTGTGACCCCCTCTCTCTCTTCCTCATGCCATTTCTTGCAAGTGTATTCTTACAAGAACCTTCTCAAACCCTCTTATGAACATCTCTATCACTGCCTCTCCCACTCAGTTGATAGAATGAACACCTTCTCGGCAGCAAAGACCCAGCTTCCAGGCCCTCCTTGGCCCTGTTTCTTTCTCTAGAGACCCAGGTGACCTGACCTCCCTGCCTGCCTGTGCCACCTCACAAGCCCCACGTCCAGCTGCGTGCACAAGCCTCTCTCTCTCTCTCTCTCAACGCTTCAGAGGCTCCCAGTGCTCACTTCATGAGGCTTCTCTGGGTCTGCTCTCGGGTGCCACCTTCGTCCCTTCCTGCTACTAACCTTTCCCACCCCGGGCTTGGACCTCGCTAGGGAGCTGAACGTGCCCTGCCTTCTCTAGCCCTGCCATCTGCTCTGCTGGGAGCACTCCTCGATGGAAATGCTTCCAGGACCATCTCAGAAGCCATTGCTCCAGTGAAGCCTTTCCTTGGCCACCCCCCAAACGTCAAATGGGTCCTTGCTCTGAAACTTTATCTGTCTCAGTGAGTAACCCTCAAGGGCTGAGACCCAGAGCAGCTGTTAATGAGTTTTCTTAGGTCCTCTGAAATCTGACACTACTTTTAGAAATTCTGGCAGAGCGAAATCACACCATTGTTCTCTAGCCTGGGCAACAAGAGTGAAACTCCATCTCAAAAAATAATAATAATAAAAGAAGTTCTTCTGGCTGGGAGAGGTGGCTGACACCTGTAATCCCAGCACTTTGGAGGCTAAGGTGGGCAAATCATTTGAGGTCAGGAGTTCCTGACCAGCCTAGACAACATGGTGAAACCTCATCTCTACTAAAAATACAAAAATTAGCCAGGCGTGGTGGCATGCCTGTAGTCCCAGCTACTTGGGAGGATGAGGCAAAAGAATTGCTTGCACCTGGGAGGTGGAGGTTGCAGTGAGCAGAGATCGCACCACTGCACTCCAGCCTGGGTGACAAGAGCAAGAATCTATCTCAAAAAAAAGAAGTTATTGGTAGAAGTTCTATGCTTCTATGCAGTCCTAACAAGAATTGGTAAGGACAGCATAGAACGCAAGGGGTTGCAAACTTCTGGGCCATGGGCCAAATTTGTCCACAAGAGACAAGATGTTTTTTAATTGAGGTAAAATTTGCATACCATAAAATCAGCCATTTTAAAGCAAACAATTCAATGACATTTGTATATTCACAATGTTGTGCAACCACCACCTCTATGAGGATCCAAAACATTTTTCTCTTCCCACAAGGAAACCCTATGCTCCTTAAGCAATCACTCTGCCCTTCTCCCTCCCCACAGCCTCTGGCTCTAATCTGCCTTCTGTTTGTGTGGATTTGCTTCTTACAAGTGGCATCGTTACCGCATGTGGCCTTTGTGTCTGGTTTCTTTCACTTGCCATAATGTTTTGGAGGTTCATCCATGTTGAAGCAGGTATCATCAGTATTTCATTCCTGTTTTCTTTTCTGAGACAGTCTTATTCCATCAACCAGGCTGGAGTGCAGTGGCACAATCTCCATTCATTGCAACCTCTGCCTCTGGGGTTCAAGCGATTCTCCTGCCTCAGCCTCCCAAGCAGCTGAAATTACAGGCTCGCTCCACCATGCCTGGCTAATTTTTGTGTTTTTAGTAGAGACAGAATTTCGCCATGTTGGCCAGGCTGGTCTTGAACTCCTGACCTCAAATGAGCCACCTGCCTCAGCCTCCCAAAGTGGTAAGATTACTGGGGTGAGCCACCACATCCAGTCTTCTTCTTCTTCTTTTTTAAGACAGATATGGGGTTTTGCGAGTTGCCCAGGCTGGTCTTGAACTCCTGGCCTCCCAAAGTGCTGGAAGATTTCAGACCTGAGTCACCACGTGGCCTTCATTTCTTTTTTAGGGCCGAATAATATTCCACTGAATGGATCCATAGTTTGCTTACACCTTCATCAATTGTTAGTTTGAACTGTTTCCACCTTTTGGCTATTTGACTACTATGAGTAGCACTGCTAAGAATATTACTTGTTTGAGGAATGTAATCACTAGGTCATATGGTAACTTTTTGTTTAACTTTTGAATTAGAATTTTAATTTTTTGAGTATGAATCCTTTACGTGTCTGTGTCTCTGTTTCCATGTCTTCCTACTGTCTTACAGTAGGAAGCTCACGACTCATTTACGTCATTTTTCTGGCCCCTGGAGGCACCTGAGTTTGCTGCCCCCAGAAGACTTTGGAGGCAAAAAGAAAATAACTTTGTGCCCAATTCAGCCAGAGTAGTGGGGTAAAGTCTTTTCACTTCTCAAAGTACTACTGTGGCTCAGCCTCAAAGGGGGCATATCGTGTTTTCCGGAGAGGAGGCGGCGACAATCCGGAAGGTGAGGGACCTCACGAGCCTCTTCGTTAGGTGGGCAAGGCGAACCGGGAAGGAGGAGGAGCGGGCGGGCTGTGCGCCCTCTGGGGCGTGGGCCTCCCTCGGGGCTGCCCGCCCCCCGGGTCCGAGCCCCAGCGCTCAGGGCTGTAGCGACGTGGGCGCAGCCAGCCCGGATTTCGCGCGCCACCACCGCGCGGCGCCTCCGCGGGTCCGGGCCGGGGGCGCGGTCGGTGCTGGGCGGGGCCCAGGTTGGCTCGGGGGTGGGCGGGGGTTGCCCCCGGCCCCGCCCCCCACATCCGGGGGCCGGGCCGGGCTCGGCTCTGGGCTCGCCGCGCGCGGATGAGTCAGGCCGGGTTTTCCCTCCGCCTTTGGGGCAGGCGAGCGAGCGCCGCGGAGCGCGTCCCTCCCTCGCCAATCCGGCTCCGGCGCCCGCCCGCCCGCGTTTTCCCGGCGCCTGCCGCCCCGCCGCTCCGACCTGGCTCGCAGTCGCGGCTCGAGCCGGCGTTTTGCAGAAGGGTTCAAATCCGCGCGGGGGAGCTGCGACGCGCGGGGGCTGCAGAGCCACGGGCCGGCGAGCGCGTCGCCAGCATGGTAAGCGGGGCGGTCTGGGGGCCGGGACCCGGGGCTGGACTCGGGAGGTGGGGCGGGGCAGGTCTCCGAGGTATGGTTTTCCGGCGTCCTTGGCGAAGGTGCAGCCCCCGCTGGCCGAGGCTCCCGTCTGAGAGATGGGCGGGGGTGGCAGGGTGCGGCGTGCGCCCAGGTGTCCCTGCTCCCGGCCAGCTAGGCGCCGGATCGGGGACCGACCCCGATGCTCCGCTGGAGGGGCAAGCGGCAGGCTCCGCTGCTCTCCCCAACCCCTGCAAACGCGCTTTCCTGGGAGCAGTGCTGGGGACCCCTGCGCCACGGCTGGGTGGGGCAGACGTCCTTGGCGCCCGAGTCTGACCTCGGCCTCCGCCCCCTGCCCAGCCGCTCCAGGCAGGCCCCAGGGAGGGGCCAGGAGGAGACGCGCCTCCCTCCCCGCCCCCCAGGTAGCTCTGGGACCTCCCGCAGCTCTGGGGAGCCCTCGCCTTCACCCCTGCTTTTCTAAGAGAAATTCCGTGCAGCTGCCAACCTTGTTTGCCCCTCCGACTTCCCCACGAGATCTCTCGCCTCCCCGAAACACCTCCTTTATCCCCGCAACCCCATGCCGTGTCCGGGCTGCAGCTGCGGGTCTGCGGGTAGGGGACATTCCTAGGTCTTGACCGCCAGAGCACGCGGTCCAGTCCCGGCCATAGCCTTTGGCCAAAGTGAGGGCTGGGGCCAAGCCGAAATCAGGGCCCTGGCAGTCTCCAGAAAGAGAACTGGGACCCATTGTCTCCCACTGGGCCACCCCCTGACCCCAACTACATAGGAACACATTTGGCCTGGCTGTCCTCAGGAGGGAGCGGACGCAGGAGGCCATCCTGGGCGCAGTGATCAGCCTTCTTCCAGGGCCCTCCCGGGCAGCTCCTCTACCGGCTGGCAGTATGTGGGTGTGCATGTGCGAGACTGAATGAATGCGGCCAGCCTGCTCCTGCTACCGCCTCTAGAGCTAGAGCTAGCATAGGGACTCGGAGTCCCCATGAGGCAGGTTTCCTCTAGTTCTTCCTGACCTGGGGGTCAACAGGAGGCATTCCAGGCCGGGTGGACCGCAGTCCAGACCAGCCTGGTTGCAGGTGTCCTTGGGAGAAACTTGTATGGAGGGCCAGGCAGACATGCAGCATGCAATATACATACACAGCAGTGTGCCCATGGAGGGAACTCGTGACCCCTGGCTAGGATAGCCTGCTGAGGTAGGGGATCTTGCCCAGGGAGTGGAGACTGCTCCTCACTGTGGGGTCTTGGACAACTCACCTCATCGTCCTAGGCCTCGGTTTCCTGATCTGTAAAATGGAGTGAGGGTAATTACTGTCCTGTTTGCCCCCATGAGGCTATTGTGGAGATGAAATGAGATAATGAAATAGAAGGGCTGCAGCGGGGAAGGCCTGTATAGTGATACTAAGCATCACTCCTGCAGGCGTTAGCCCCTGGTCTTTGCCTCAAGTGTCTGTCACAGAGGGGATGGGGTGGGCCAGCCTCTCCCAGCCCCTCTCTGGGCCCCCCTTGCCCACCACCCCCTCTTTTGGAGCTGGGACATTCCAGTCCCATTCCTTAGGGGCAGCTGCAGACACACCCCTTAGCAGAGCTGATCCCCCAGCAGGTGGTGGGACCTTTCCCTGGGGCCAGGGCTCAGGAGGGGCTGACTGTAGCCAGGGCAGGCCGTACTCCTACCCATGTGGGGGCTGGGATGTTCCACCCCAGAGGAGAAGCAAGGTGGGTTCAGAGAGGACTTCTAGTCCTGGGAGACTGTGTGCTTTCTTCCCTGCAGCTTTCTCCCCTGAACATGAACTTAGGCGCATCGCTTCATTTTCTGAACCTCAGTTTCCTCTTGTGAAGTGGGTAATGCCAGAACTCATCTTCTTGTGAGGATGTGACAGTGCCCTTTGTCTGGCCTGACCCAAAAAGGCACCCACTAACAGGCTCTGGGACACCCCCCTACACACAAGGAAAGCACTTCCTCTCTCTCTGCTTCCTGGCCAGCCAGGGCAGCAGTGTTCACCAAGGATTGGTCCGAAAGAGATTCCTCTCTGTGTCCAGGGATTCCGGTGCTGTCCACTAATCTTGGGGACTGGAAACGGGTAAGGGGACTGGTGGCGGGGAGCAGGAGTGAAGAGGCCTTATTGGGGCCAACTGGGATCTGCATAGAATGTGGCTTGAGTGTCCCAGCCCAAATCTAGCCAGCTAGATTTGGATGGTTGGGCGTTTGCAGCTCCCAGGGCAGGGAAGCCCAGGCACTTGGCTTGCCCCCTACCCTTCTCTCCACGACCCGTGCAGGGGCCCCGGCTTTTTGCTCTGATGTTGCAGTGAGGCTGCAAGGCACTTGCCGTCTTCCCCTCCTCCTCCCCCACCAACTCCTCTCCAGCCTGCACAGCCGCCCTGCCCTGAGCAGGCAATCCCTGGGCTTCCAAGCAACAGGAAGGAAGGAATGTGTGTTGGGGGAGGGGGTGGAGGTGGGGTGGACCCATTTAGGAAAAGAGACTGTCCCCACTCTGTGACATAGGCAAGGAGGAGCGTCCTGAAAGCTGGGGGCCTCAGCCCTGCTGGGGGAGCTGATAATACAGCCGGAGAAATCAGCCAGGAGAAGCAGAGTGGGGAAGGTGGGGGCCTAAGGAGAGACAAAGGGAAGGGGCTGTCTGCCACTCCTTCACTAGCCTAGGGGCTGGGAAGGACACCTGGGTCATCATGCGGGCTGCTGCTGTTCCGTCAGTGTGTCCTGAGAGGTTCTCAGTGCTGTGGTGACCTTGTGCACAGCTGGATGATGGTGTTTGCTGCTGGATGTGACTGTCTGCACTGTGTCTTCTAACATGGGTTCTGTGCTGCTGGGTGGGGCTGACATGTGGCACACCGTGTGGTGAGTGTGGTTATATGCACTGTTGTGGCCGTGGCTACCTCTAGCTCAAGGACTCTCCCTGGACCTGAGATGCTTCATGGAGAACATGGGGCGTCGGTTCTGTCTCCCTGAGACGCGAAGTGAGCATCTGCCCAAGGGAAGCTGAGGCGGTGTGCATTTGGGGTGAGGTGGGCGTATTTGGCACTGCTGCCAACGTCCCCATCCCCAGGACCACACAGGACTTACAGTTCACAAGCCCTTTCACCTCCATCTCTGACTGTCAGTCATCCTTTGAGGAAGGCCGGGCAAGCAGAGTCTTTCCCACGTTATTTATTGTTTTTCCTTTTTTAAAATAAATAGAGATGGGGTCCCGCCATGTTACTGAGACTGGTTTCAAACTCCTGGGCTCAAGTGATCCTCCTGCCTCAGCCTCCCAAAGTACTGGGATTACAGGCATGAGCCACCATGCCCGGCCCTTTCCCACTTCAAGGATGCAGAAACTGAGGCATAGCAAAAGGCAGAGCATTTGTATCTGCTGTCCCCTGAAAAGAGTGAGGGCAGGCTGGAGAGCAGGTCTCTGCCGTCCCCTCCCCAAGAAGCAGCAACAGGAGTTGAGTGTGCTCAGGGACAAACCTCGGCTCTAGCTGGAGTGGGCTTGTCGTGGGGAGGAGGTATCACACAAGGAGACAGGATGCTTCCATTCCAATACCTGTGGCTGGAGGTGGTAACATCCTAGGTCCCCGATAGATGTTGGGCAGCCCCGACCAGCTGTGACCTTGGGCAAGTCACTTCACCTTTCTGATCCCCACTGACCTTACCTTTAAGAAGGGAAACCAGCGCCTGTGATTCCTTATCTGGATGCATCCCCTATGTGTCCTGCAATGCCTGTTCTCTGGGGCTGGGCTGGGTGTGCTGTGCAAATCTAGATTCACCCCGTCTTGGGTCTGGGGGGTGGTGGAGAGAGAGCTGAAGTCATTTTTGCCTAAGGTGAGGTGAGGCTGTGGGGTTGGGGCAGGTCCCCCTCCCAGAGAACTTTGTCTTCCACAAACACAAAACCTGGAAATGGTTGAGGAAGATGGAGCCTCCTAACGACCATTGTTCGGGGCAGGAGTGGGTGTCCCGGAAGCATGGGTGGTAGTAGGGGACACACAGCTGCAGCCTGCCTGCTGGGCTTCTGTTCGAGGATGGGAGCAGCCGCTCGGGGGCGGGAGGCAGAGAAGGTGGCATTCGTTCATTTGGCCAGACCTTTCTGCACATCTGCTCTAGGCTGGGCACTGGGCTGTGCACAGGATCCCCTGGGGACTAGGTACCAGCCCCGCCTCCAGAGTACGTGGCCCAGCGCAGGTGGGAGACGGTCCATCAGCCTGGTCTCTTGGCAATGTTTGTGTGCCTGGCTGAGCTTGTCTCCGGCCAGCCTGGTGACCCTGGCTGTGGCCCAGAGCCTGGACTGGGTGTCTGTCATGTTATCCCACCCCATTCTCCCAGCATCTTGATGATAAGTGTTATCACTAGGTGTGCATGCGGAAGCCCAGGCTCACTGAGGTTAGTGGCTTAGCCGGGGTCACACACCGATTGGATTGGTTCTGCCAGGGTTAGGATTTGGGACCTACCCTGCTAGGCTTTGGAGTAAGAGCATATGCAAGGGCTGGCGTGAGTCCAGCTGCCCCTTCCTCCCCCTCCCACCACTGCCCAGACGTGAACACCTGTCCCGGAAACTATGGCCATTGTTCACGTCATCCTTCTTCCTTTTGGGCCCTTCCTGTTTGTATCCCTCCCACCGAAGCCCCCAACCACACCCGTGCCAGATGTTTCCCTTGGGGAGCTTTGACCCTTTGCAGGAAGAGGGGCTGCAGGAGTTATCCCTCTCCCATGGGAAGGAGGAGGAATGGAGAGTCCCACTGGTCCTGGGTCTCTGTGCCTTCTCCCCACCCCACAAATTTGGTGGGGAATTTGGCAGTGGGGTAAGCAAGGTCAGGTTCAGCCAGGCTGAGTCCATCTCCTCCTTAGCTCTATGCGGGCCCAGTGCTGGGAGGAGGGCTCCCATCCTGCCGCTTCTGGGCCTATCCCCTCTCCGTACCTCTGAATCCCGCACAGGCCCCTGGGTGGAACTGGCCCTTCCGTGCACAGCTGGAGCACCATTGCACTTCCTTAGACTCATTCCAGCAGAGTGTCAGATGGGCAGGTGGCTTTGGGGCCTATACTTCTTTCTCTTGCCAGTCTAGGGATCCTGTCCTGGGGTTCTCTCTTGGACCCACATCTGCCTCTCCTGAGCCTGGGCCAGGTTGTGGGGAGCTACAGGGAGCAAGCACCTTGTTTTCAGGTCCCAGGGAAGTTGGGCAGCCAGTGCCCACCTGCCCCTAATGGAGCTTCCCAATTCCCAGAAGCAGCTGCCTGTGCCCCGTTGAAACTTTATGGCCACAACCCCAGGCCCTGCTGGCATTGCCATGGGCAGCGTGGGCAGCCTGTTGGAACGGCAGGACTTCTCCCCTGAAGAGCTGCGGGCAGCACTCGCCGGGTCCCGGGGTTCCCGCCAGCCTGATGGCCTCCTCCGGAAGGGCTTGGGCCAGCGTGAGCTCTTCAGCTACCTGCACCTCCCCAAGAAGGATGGCAAGAGTGCCAAGCGGGCCCCTCGGAATGAGCCTGCCGACTATGCCACCCTCTACTACCGGGAACATCCTCGGGGAGGTGACTTCAGCAAGACGTCACTGCCGGAGCGGGGTCGCTTTGACAAGGTGTGCCTCTGGCCGAGCCCTTTACCAGGTGTGGGGAGGGTGCGGTCTCCTTAGAGACCCTGATGATGGGATGGGGTGGGGACAGGGGTGGCTGAGATATGAAAATCGTGCCATGGGCTGGCCTGAGGCTTGGTTGCTGCCTCCCAGTGGCACACGTCCCGCAGTCTCAAAGAGAATCCCTCAAGAGCTTTGGGAGCATTGGAAGGTAGAGCAGGCAGCTGCCCAGGTCTCACACCTGCCCTCTCTTCCTGGCAGTGCCGCATCCGCCCCTCTGTGTTCAAGCCTTCGGCGGGCAACGGGAAAGGCTTCCTGTCCATGCAGAGCCTGGCGGCCCACAAAGGCCAGAAGCTGTGGCGAAGCAATGGCAGCCTGCACACGCTGGCCTGCCACCCGCCCCTGAGCCCCGGCCCCCGTGCCAGCCAGGCCCGGGCGCAGCTGCTGCATGCCCTCAGCCTAGACGAGGGTGGCCCGGAGCCCGAGCCCAGCCTGTCTGACTCCTCCAGCGGGGGTAGTTTCAGCCGCAGTCCTGGTACTGGCCCTAGCCCCTTCAGCTCCTCCCTCGGCCACATTAACCACCTCGGGGGCTCCCTGGACCGGGCCTCTCGAGGACCCAAGGAGGCTGGGCCACCAGCTGTGCTGAGTTGCCTGCCCGAGCCACCACCCCCTTACGAGTTCTCCTGCCCCTCTGCTGAGGAGATGGGAGCCGTGCTGCCTGAGACCTGTGAGGAGCTCAAGAGGGGACTCGGCGATGAGGTCGACTCCAACCCCTTCACGCAGGTGAGGGAGCCCCTGCCCTGGAGTCCTGTTCTGTGCCTCAGCACTGGGAAACAGGCCAGAGAGAGGGGTCCCAGCCAGCTCACCCACGTGGCTGTGGACACAAGACAGCAAGAAAGAGAGAGCTGTCTTGGCTTCCTTCCCCTGCATCCCAGGTGGTGGGGATGTCACGTTCATGTCACTGGGGGTCCTTGCCTGAGAGTTGTGTGGGAAGGAAGGAGAGAGGCTCCCTGGGAGGGCCATGAGATGGGGACACCACACCTTTGGAGTAAGAGCGGAGGACATCCCGGGTTAAAGTGCATGGCATAGGGTCACAGGACATGATCAGTAGCCAGACATGAAGAGTACACAGTGGATGCATCTCTTCCCTTTGACAGGTGCTGGAGGAGCGCCAGCGGCTGTGGCTGGCTGAGCTGAAGCGCCTGTATGTGGAGCGGCTGCACGAGGTGACCCAGAAGGCTGAGCGCAGCGAGCGCAACCTCCAGCTGCAGCTGTTCATAGCTCAGCAGGAGCAGCGGCGCCTGCGCAAGGAGCTGCGGGCTCAGCAGGGCCTGGCTCCAGAGCCTCGCGCCCCCGGCACCCTCCCAGAGGCCGACCCCAGTGCACGACCAGAGGAGGAAGCCCGATGGGAGGTGAGAGACACCACAGGGCTCGGAGACTCTCCCATCTCCATTGCCAGTCCCTTCCTCTGCCTGCCCCTCCCAAACCAGCTCCCCACACCCTACTTTGCTTGCGTCCTCCCCATCCCCCAGGTGTGCCAGAAGACAGCAGAGATTAGCCTCTTGAAGCAGCAGCTGCGGGAAGCCCAGGCAGAACTGGCCCAGAAACTGGCCGAGATCTTCAGTCTGAAGACGCAACTTCGGGGCAGCCGTGCACAAGCCCAGGCTCAGGACGCAGAGCTGGCCCGGCTGCGAGAGGCTGTGCGCAGCTTGCAGGAGCAGGCCCCTCGGGAGGAGGCTCCAGGCAGCTGTGAGACTGATGACTGCAAGAGCAGGGGCCTGCTCGGGGAGGCAGGAGGCAGCGAGGCCAGGGACGATGCTGAGCAGCTGCGGGCTGAGCTGCTGCAGGAGCGACTTCGGGGCCAGGAGCAGGCACTGCGCTTTGAGCAGGAGCGGCGGACTTGGCAGGAGGAGAAGGAGCGTGTGCTGCGCTACCAGCGGGAGATCCAGGGGGGCTACATGGACATGTACCGCCGCAACCAGGCACTGGAGCAGGAACTTCGGGCACTGCGGGAGCCCCCCACACCCTGGAGTCCCCGGCTCGAGTCTTCCAAGATCTGAGTCCAGCAGAGCGAGCTGACAGCAGAAACACTGTCAGAAGGTGCCCTGAGACGGCTGGCTCAGCCCTCCCTCACACTGGTTGGGGTGGAACCTGCAGAGGCCAGCCCAGGGCTGGGGAGGCGCAAGGAGAGGAGGGATCTGGTGGGGCCGTGGGCTGGGTAGAATGCCTCGGCAGGAGCCAGGACAAGGCCCTCCTGACAGAGGAGCACCTAGGCAGGGCCCAGCCCTGCTCCCTGGAGTGGGTGTGGCCCAGAGAAAGAGGCTTGGGGATCAAGAGCCCCAAGGTCCTGAAGGGCAGGTGAGAGGGAGGGAGGCTGGAGACTGGGCTGGGGCCTTCCTCCATGGAAGGGGGCTAGAGTGGGAATACTGGCCTCTTCCAGAATAAAGCCACATTTTCTACCAGGAAGCCCAGGGAATATGCTGAGCCTGTCCCTGGCCTGAGACCAGAGAATGATGGATGGTTGGAATTGAGGCCGTTCACCTGGGCAGCAGCTCCTCCCATGGCAATGGTCAGTGGGAGGGCTTACCCTGTACCTGTCTGCATGGCTGCTAGGCGTGTGTGTTGGGAGCAGAGGAATCCTGCTCCTTGCCTCAGCCCCACACATTTCCTTAGCTGCCGTGTGGGCTGAAATTCCTTTCTTTAGCACCAGTGCATTTTTCAGAAGGAACAATACCAGGGAACACCAAGAAAACAAAGGGCGAGTCAAACAAGGCATTTTGAGAACATGAAATGTTTTCTTGGTGGGAAGTCTGGGCTCCAGGTGCTTGAGGTCAGCCTAAGACAGCTACTGCTGGAGTATACACAGGTTCAGGCCCTGCCCCTCCCAGAGCCCACCTCCTGTCTCTCTGACTGTAGTGTGCCCCTCCCTGCATAGGAGTAGGGGGCCCTAGGAGTGGAGGGGCCAGGAAGGACAGGATCCTTCCTGGCCCCTCCCTCTGCCCCATTCCATGCTCGTAGGAAGGTGCAGGAGGAGAGGTGGGAAAGCTTGTGGGTTTCTTGGGAAAGAGCCTTTACCACAGCAAGGAATGGGAACGTTTCCCCCATCAGCTATAGGGCATTATTAAGTAGGGGTGAAATATGATTGGTTTGCATTCTGGAAAGCTCTCCCAGGAGGAAGCGTTCCACGACCTGCCTTGCCTCTGTCTTGCACTGGACCCCAGGACTGTCAGCACTCCCAGATCCCTGCTCTCAGCTAAGGCTGGTCCCTAAAACCCACACCTGCCCCTGGCCTCTCAGAGGCCTGGCTTGCCCTCTGGGCCTTTGCTTCTCCCCTGGGTGCCTGAGTCTGGAACACAGGTTCAGTCTAGCTGTGCAAGTGGTGTCCCCCCTTCCTTTGAGGGGAAGCTCAGCTTCCTTACGCACTCATCGGTGGACTGGCCGCCAGGCGCTGTGTTGGGCCCTGTGAGTGTGGGGGCACAGGTTGAATTAGATGAGCCCCTGCCCCAGGGGGCCTGCATGCTGATGTCAGCTCACCAGTTCCTTCCCTGACAGGGCAACTCAGGGAACTTCTGAGAAGTTGTCTGCAGAGAGCCCCAGGTCACTCCCTTTGGCTACCCTGGCCACGCCTGGCAGCCCCTCAGGGCCCACAGGTGGGTCCTGGTTGTGAAGTGGAGTTAGTGTGCATGGATGCTGGGGGAGGGGTATGAAGCATAAGTTGGGGGACCCTGCCTTTTCAGGACAGAGTGAAGCGTGTACACTGCCTGCTGTGGGGATGGTGTGTTTATGGCCCTGTAAGTGGCAGGTGTGTGTAAAGATGTGCTTGTGGGTGGTGGGTGTGTCTGAGGGGGTGTGTTTGGGAGCCAGCTTCTGGGTTGGAGACCGTGCAGGCTCCTTCCGGGCCCCACCCGCTGCCCATTCCTTCCTGTCAGTCCCAGTCTGTCTTGGCACTGGCCAGGCTTGGGTGGAGCCTGTGTCCCAGACAGACCCCTAGGCCTAGCTGAGACCCATGCAGGCCCACACCTGAGCTGTCTGCCTGAGGAGGGAAAGGGGGCGTGCCCAGGTCAGGCAGGCCAAACTCCTACACACCCCAAACGGAAATCTCTGGGACATGGCTCCTCCAGAGAGCCTCTCAGAGCCAAGTGCTGACCAGATGCCTTGATCACACCCCCCATGGCCAGGGGCTGGTCAGGCCAGGTGCCCTCACACCTGGTGCCAGGGTCCACCTCGGTTTACCAGCTCTGCAGAACAGTTCCCCACCCAGCAATTAAGGAGCTGGGCTGGCCAGTACAGGTAGTGGGGAGTGGGTGGGCGGTACCAAAACTTGGCAGCTGTGCCAGAAACCAAAGCCAGGCCCAGATGTAGGGGGAGGGCACCAGCGCTGAACCTGGGGCGTCTCGTAGCCAGAGCCGCATCCCCGTCAACTCATCCAGGCTGGACAAACCAGTTCCTGGGTCCCTCAGCCGGCTGGGTGGCTCTGGGGCCAGCCGACCACAGGTGTCACTGATCACAGGTGTCACTGTAGTGGCTACCACCTCAGGGCAGCCCCTCCCACTTGCTGGCGGGGCCTCAGCTCCCCAGCTGCCCTGGTTCATCCTTGCAGCCCCTCCCCGACAGGCTTGGCCCAGGCAGCCCGCTCTGCAGAAGGTGGCTGCCTCCTGCTGCTGGGCTCCCTGCCTCTGGGGCCTCCAGTCCTCCACTCAGTGTCAACCCTTCCAGCAGCTCTCTGGGCCCCTTGGCCCATCCCCTGAGGCTTCTGACACACTAGTGGCCTCTGGTCACTGACAGTGGTGCCTCCTTCCAACCTTGGCAGGCCCTTGTAGCCCTCTGAGACCTCATCCCGCAGACAGAGCCCCACGGTGCTCAGAGAAACCTCCCCTGCCTGGGCACTCCCTCCTCCCTGAGCCCACAGCCCCCATGCATCGCTCTGACAGCTCTTTCCGTGCTGCTCTAATTGTTGGTTTGCCTCCGTCTCCTTTGAGCTGTGGGCATTGCCAGGGTAGGGCGGTGTCTTCACCGCAGCTCTAGAAGGCACTGGTGGGATGTGAAGTCAGGAGCAATCAGAGCTCCCCCTTACTAGAATGGGCTTGAGCTTGGGGTGGGGTGGGTGGGGAAGACACTCTGAATGTTCATTCACCATTCGTGGGTACCGGGTCTGTGTCAAGCACAGGGACTCCAAGGCCAGCTGCCATTCATTCCAGTGATGTATTCGGGGCCCTTCTCAGATGAAGAAGCCAAGGTGGTCAAGGCCCTTGGGCCCCTGCCCTGGTGGGGCTTACCTGTGACTGGGGGAGGGAGACCACACAGGTTGGAGATAGTAAAGGCCACTCCAAATAGTGACTGGGCCAGGTAGGAGGTAAAAAGAACAGAGAAGAATCCAGAAGTGCTAAGACATGCCTAGGGACAACAGTGGGGCCCCATGGTGGTGAGTGGGTCAGCAGAGCATGGAACAGGCAGAGGAAGCCGATGTGGGAGCCCAGGTACATTTCTCTGAGACTAAGGGGATATCGATGTTAGGGGTTTCTACAAAGAGGGCGTAGGCCCTGCAGTGACGGTTCAGGTAGAGATAACCCATCCCCCTGGTGGGTGGGGGCTTAGGCCTCCATATTGGATTCAGAAAAGAAAAAGTGATCCTTCTCGCAACAAAAACAAAAGTGATTATGTCACAAGAGGAGAGGTTGGAGGCCCATGGGCGTTCCCAGCTGACTCACTCATCTGTCCCAGGCGGTGGGGTGGCAGGTAAGCTTCCCTGAGGCGGCGAAGGCCAAGTTGGCCTTCACTAAGATTCGAGGGATTTCTCTGGGAGCAGCAGGGGATGAGGGCATTCCCAGATGGACCCGGACTTGGACACAGGGAAGTGTGGGGCATGTCCCAGGGAGGCATCCTCTCTGGAAGCGGGCAGGAGCCAGGCAGACCGTGGACAGCCTAGGAAGCTGCCAATGCAAGGGCCAGAACCAGTGTGTGCAGTGTGTGTGATCTGTGCAATCACGCAGGGCCCCTCAGTCAGAAGGGCCATGCACTTGGGGTGATGCTCTGCCATCACTGTCACGGACTTCTTAAGAATGTTTGGACAAATGGTTTCATGGTTTTATTTTTCTCTGGGTCTACTTAGAGTTTTGACAAATGCAGAGTTATGTAACCAACCTGACAATGAAGACAGAATAGTTGTCACCCCCCAGCATTCTCCTGTGGCCCTCTAGTCCACCTGCTGCCCAGCCCCAGCCCCTGGCAACCACTGATCTGCTTTCACAAAAACTGCATGGGTTTTTTTCTCTTTCCTTTTTGTGAGCGGTGTTTAATTCCTTTGCTCTAATATGTAATATTAGAACATATTACAAAGTAGCAAGAAAAATACGACATTGGTGTAAAAATAATCTACACCTCATGGAAAGAATGAAGAGCCAGAAATAGATTCTATTCTCTAGAAAATCTTACACAATAAAAGACTTCAAAACAAGGGTAAGGAAGGATTCTTTAATAAGAGGTACTGGGATAATTGGAAAAAAATAAGTCATACTTTGCACCACCCCTGCATTTATTTATTTATTTTTATTTTTATTTTTATTATTTTTTTTGAGATGGACTCTCACTCTGTTGCCCAGGCTGGAGGGCAGTGAGAGAGATCTTGGCTCACTGCAATCTCCACCTCCTGGGTTCAAGCAATTCTGCCTCAGCCACCCCAGTAGCTGGGACTATAGGCACGTGCCATCATGCCCGGCTAATTTTTGTATTTTTAGTAGAGGCAGGGTTTCACCGTATTAGCCAGGATGGTCTTGATCTCCTGACCTCGTGATCCGCCCACCTTGGCCTCCTAGAGTGCTGAGATTACAGGCGTGAGCCACCTCGCTCAGCCCTGCATTTATTGAGTTAAATTTTTAAAATCCTATCCTAGGAAACTGGTGTTGGTGCTCAGAAAATGATACCCCTAAGTATGGAGCTGTGGCAGGCTGCATGCTTTGAACTAAAGTCTCTGACCATCCATCGCTCGCTCCTCTTCCCTCCCAAAACCCTCCTGAAACACAGGGAGGGGCCCTCTAAAGTTTGCTTATCTTTCTAAGGGACGTTCCTGCAGAAAGAATGCCATTGCCCCTTCCCTGTCATCTCATAAAACATGGAAGATTGACTCACAGGAAAGGAGACTGAAGTTAATACCATCTCTTCTGAGGACTGGGCTACTGGAGAGATTTTATCTGCATGACAAGACGGCCTTTGCTTGCCATTTCCTCCCCTCAACAACCCATCATCTCTGGCCACCTGCTAGAAACCCTAAGCCCCAGTTTCTGGAGCTCAAAGGCTATTTAGACTTCATCAATCTGGCCCTTACTTGTGTCATATTTCGTGGGACTCCTGTGCATGTATGTAATAAATGTGCATGCCTTTTCTCCTGTTAATCTGTCTACTGTCAATTTTATTCCAGAGACTCAAATTATTGAACCTCCAGAGAATATAGGGAATGTTTAAAATTTCTACCCTGGCAAAAAGTTAATTGGATCATTACTGAATTGATGGAGAATTGATTGCTTTGAAGGAATCCTCCCCATCCCTAACAAAAAACAAAAACACAATCCCTATGAGGAAAGACTGACAAAATGAACTTTTTTTTTCTTTTTTTATAATTCAGTCTCCGTAGAAACTGTCAAAAATTGCCAATGCCGACTATATTTCAAGTCGTCATGGCAGGGTATTGGGAAAAGTTTTCAATTAGCAATAATCGCACCTCGGATAAACCTCATTGGCTACGATACTGCCACTGCGCAAAGCTATAAAATGAACTATTTAATACAACTTGGTGCGCACTTGAAAATAACAATACCAAGATGCAAGGATGGCCACATACAGAAGTGGGGGGAAGAACCCCAACTTCGCTGACATCCATCTTGGCCATGAGGCAGGCCAAGGCTGATGTGAGAGGAAGTGGGGAATCCTGGGGTGTTTGCCAAAGCCTGTGAGGTCAGGCTGGCTGGGAGGCAGCTTGGGCCCCTTGGCCCCAGGCAAGGTTCCATCAACTCTCCATCCCTGTGGCTTCCTGGGCCAGGGCCACCCAGACTCCTCATGCTTGGGCAGGCACCTCCGGGAGGGGCCATCCCAATGCCCCTGCGGGCACACAGTCCTGCTGTGGGCCTTCTCCCTTGCTGTATATCATAAGGTTTTTGAACCACAGTTTCCTCATGTATACGTGGAGGACATTGGCTTCTCAAGTATGTGAGTACCTCCTGTGTGCCAAGCATGTGGTGTTGGCAATCGGGCAGTGATGAAGACAAAGCCTAGACCCAGTGGAGTTTTTTGTTTTTGTTTTTGTTTCGTTTTGTTTTGAGACAGGGTCTCACTCTGTTACCCAGAGTGCAGTGGCGCAATCTCGGCTCACCGCAACCTCTGGCTCCCAGGCTCAAGCGATTCTCCTGCCTCAGCCTCCTGAGTGGTTGGGGTTACAGGCACCTGCCACTATGCCTCCCTAATTTTTTTTTTTTTTTTTTTGTATTTTTAGTAGAGACAGGGTTTCACCATGTTGGCCAGGCTGATCTTGAACTCCTGACCTCAAATGATCCACTGGCCTCAGCCTCCCAAAGTACTGGGATTACAAGCATCATGCTCCTGGCCCATGTTTGTCTGTTTTTGAGACAGGGTCTCTTACTCTGTTGTCCAGGCTGGAGTGCAGTGCCGCAATCATGGCTTACTGCAGCCTCAACCTCCCAGGCACAAGAAGTCCCCCCATCTCAGCCTCCCAAGTAGCTGGGGCTACAGATGTGCACCACCACACTCGGCTAATATTTGTATTATTTGTCTATGTCGTCCAGCCTGGTCTAGAACTCACAGGCACAAGCATTCCTCCCTCCTTAGCCTCCTAAAGTGCTGGGATTATGCCTGGCCCCAAAGAGGGTGATGGGAGTAGGGGCCAGAAGACAGAATGAACAAATAAACATACAAGATAACTTCAAGTCAAGTGCTATGAAGAAAGGTCAGCCAGGCACAGTGGCTCACACCTGTAATCCCAGCACTTTGGGAGGCTAAGGCAGGCAGATCACGAGGTCAGGTGTTCAGGACCAGCCTGGCCAGCATGGGGAAGCCCCATCTCTACTAAAAATACAAAATATTAGCAGGGCATGGTGGCACACACCTGGAGTCCCAGCTACTCAGGAGGCTGAGGCAGGAGAATTGCTTGAACCCGGCAGGCGGGGGGGTTGCAGTAAGCTGAGATTGTGCCATTGCACTCCAGTCTGGGTGACAGAGTGAGACTCTGTCTCAAAAATAAAGAAAACGGGGCAAGGTATGGTGGCTCACTCCTACAATCCCCATACTTCTGAAGACTGAGAGGGGAGGATCTCTTGAGGCCAGGAGTTCGCAACCAGCTTGGGCAACATAGGAAGACCATGTCTCTATTTTGAAAGGAAAAAAAAAAAAAAACACAAAGCAAGATGTGCAAAGGGGAGGAGGGTGAGTCATGGAGGATTTGAGGGGAGGATGACCTGGAATAAGGCCTGCCCAAAGAGGGAGAAGTCGGCGACACAGAGACCTAGCTTTTTCTCCAGGGCTGTTTCTAGTCCCGAGGAGGCCTGAGGAGTGGGGACTTCTCTACTCTTTCTCTCCAGAGCAGAGGGCCTGGGGGGATGGAAAATTCAGTCTGGGGCCAGGCACGGTGGCTCACACCTGTAGTCCCAGCACTTTGGGAGGCTGATGTGGGCAGACCACCTGAGATCAGGAGTTCGAGACCAGACTGGCCAACATGGTGAAACCCCATCTCTACTAAAAATACAAAAATTAGCTGGGGGTGGTGGCCCATGCCTGTAATCTCAGCTACTCATGAGGCTGAGGCAGGAGAATCGCTCCAACCTTGGAGGTGGAGGTTGCAGTGAGCCAAGATCATGCCACTGCACTCCAGCCTGGGCAACAGAGCAAGACTGTGTCTCAATTAAAAAAAGAAAGTTCAGTCTGGGCCTGGGTTTGGGTCAGCACCTCTTCTCTCCTCCTTCCTAACCCTCACCCTTCCTCCTTAGGGCAGTCCAGCTTCTCCTCTTCCCCGCTTCTCCAGGACAGCGACCAACAGAAGGTGGCCGGGCCAGGCTGGACCCCCTCCTCCGCAGAACCAGGACAGAAAAAAAGTTTGCTTTCTTTAAACATCACTTGATCTTCTTTCTTTCTCTCTCTCTCTTTCTTTCTTTTCTCTCTCTCTCCTTTCTTTCTTTCCTTCCTTCCTTTTTTTTTTTTTTTGAGGGGACGGAGTCTCACTCTTGTTGCCCAGGCTAGAGTGCAGTGGCGTGATCTCAGCTCACCGCAACCTCTGCCTCCGGGGTTCAAGTGATTCTCCTGCCTCAGCCTCCCGAGTAGCTGGGACTACAGACATGCGCCACCACGCCCGGCTAAGTTTGTATTTTTAGTAACGATGGGGTTTCTCCATGTTGGTCAGGCTGGTCTCGAACACCTGACCTCAGGTGATCCACCCGCCTCAGCCTCCCAAAGTGCTGGGATTACAGGCGTGAGCCAGCGCGCCCGACCACCACTTGATATTTCAAGAGAGCACCACGGGGCCACTGCGGGCACAGCCCAGCCGCCGCCCCTCACAGCCCGCGCCGCTCTCAGGGTGGGCAGCGCGGGAGACTAACTACTTGGGGCTTGGGACCCGGGAGCCGGGCACTGGGTCGAGTGCGGGGCCGAGGCCGCCTCTGCCAGGTGGGGAACTCGCCTAACGGCGAGGAGCTGTCGGGGCCTGCGGCTTCCAGGCCGGAGGGACTCGGCACCAGGAAGCGACCGGGCGTGATTTCTCTGGCCGCCACCAGGCTCCCGCAGGCGACTCCACTCGGCACGCGCGGCGGGGAGGCTCAGCGGCCGGGCGCAAAGCCGCGCGGGCTCGTGGGACGGCCACCCCTCCGCGAAACATCAATGGGCGGGCCCGGGCCGCCGATCAACCGCCGCAGCTTCCGGTTCCGATGACAGCGGCGCCGGAAGCCGGGGCCAGGGCTGCGGGGCGAGGTGACAGCGGGCGATCTCGGGGGCCTGCAGGGCCGGGCTGAGGGCGGGCGCGGCGGCCGGCCGAGCTGAGGCGCGCAGCCGGGACAGCTTGGCCGGCCTCCCGGGCCCCAGCCTTCTCCGGAACCCCTGATACCCCCGACTAAGCCCCGAACACTCTGCCATTGGGCTTGCTCTTTTTGCAGTTGTCGGTCCCGGGCCGGGAGCTGGAGTCCCAGACTCATAGGTCCCGGCCCAGCCCTCGAAGAGCCGCCTCTGCCGGGGCAGTCGCTCGGCCTGACGACGGCGCTGGGTCGGAGGTGAGCAGGTGCGCACAGGGCTCAGCAGGGCATTGGAGCGGCGTCTTTGGAAGGATGACTGGGAGTTTGCCTGTCGTTTGCATGTTAATGCGGGTGAAACTCCCAGTAGGCTCTGCTGTCCAGGGACAATGGTGGGCTTTTTCCTCCCTTCAGTTTTGGTTAATGAGAAAAGAAAGATTAGAAACTTCAAGTAGGGCTGTGTAGTAAAACATGAAGAGGGCGATATGACAGTTTAACTGGTGTGAGGGTGGGGCAGAGGGGTGGTCAGCATTAGATACTGTGGTCTAATGCAGAGCATCTTTGAAGATGTGACATTTGCGTTGAGACCCAAATTAGGAGGCAGGCATAGGAAGATATGGGGAGAGGGTGGTCCAGACAGCGGGAACAACCCGTATGAAGGCCCTGAGGCAGAAATAAACTGGGAGTAGTCAAGGAACAGAAAGCAAGCTAGTGTGACTGGAGTATGGCAAGAAAGAGTGGAAGCAGATGAGGTCAGAGAGTTGGGGTTTGCTCGCATAGAGCCTGTAGGTGGTAGAAAGGAACGTGGAGATTTTTCTAAGTACAGTGGAAATCTTTTGGTTTTAAGCAGAGGAGTGACATGTAGGGTAGAGAATGGATAGAGGTGGCGGCCGTAAAAGCATAAGAATTGGCTGGGCACGGTGGTTCACGCCTGTAATTCCAGCACAGGAATTACGGGAGGCTGAGGCTGGCAGATGGCTTGAGCTCAGCAGTTCAAGACCAGCCTGGCTAAACATGGGGAAACCCTGTCTCTCCAGAAAAATTAGGCTGGGCACTGTGGCTCACACCTTTAATCCCAGAAGTTCGGGAGGCCGAGGCAGGAGGATCACTTGAGACCAGGAGTTGGAGACCACCCTGGCCAACATGGTGAAACCCCATCTCTACTAAAAATACAAAAATTAGCTGGGCATGGTAGCAGGTGCCTGTAATTCCAGCTACTTGGGAGGGTGAGGCAGGAGAATCACTTGAAACTGGGAGGTAGAAGTTGCAATGAGCCAAGATTGTGCCACCGCACTCCAGCCTGGGTGACAGAACGAGACCGAGACTCCCTCTCAAAAACAAACAACAACAAAAAAATAGCTGGGTGTGGTGGGGAAAGAGGGAAAGAATTGGGACAAAAGGGAATACATGAATAAATACAAAGGAGAAAAGGCCCTGCATGTACTAAGTAAATGTGTCATGAACTGGGAAGTGTTCATGGTGCCTGTAATCTCAGCTTCTCGGGGTAGGGGGCTAAGGTGAGAGAATCACTGTAGCCCAGGAGGTCGAGTCTTCAGTGAGCCCTGATTATACCACAGCACTCTGGCCTAGGCAACAGATTGAGACCCTGTCTCTCTCTCTTTTTTTTTTTTTAACAACCATAAAAAAAAAAAAAAAAACTCTGCCTCAAAAAAAAGAAACAGCATTAAGAATTGGGTCAATGGAGTTTAATCTTTGTCAGACAAAAGGGACCTTTACGATTTGCTCAAACTTCCTTTCTCCCTGCCCAGGAGCCCCTCATTTCAGGATGCTGAATACTCCAGAAAAACCTCCATGCATACCTTGGTGGGGATTTTAATATTTCACTCATGTCTCTTTCTGCCCACCCCTACACGTTTGAGCTTAGGCTCTCTAGGCCAAAGATAGGAAATGGATGTGTCATTTAATCAGAAAATGTTTACTGAGCACCTATCATGCACCAGGCCCTGGTCTGGGCACTGACGGGGAGAAAGAAGCAGACTACACTCCAGCCATTGAGCAGCTCACAGACCAATGCGGGAGGCCGACATGGACAGGCTGTTACTGTGCTGCAGTAGTTGAGGACTCAGATGGGTGCGGTATGGCCACTCTTTCCAGGTTATGAAGCAGAAAAAGAGGCCGGGAGATTTCACTGAGGGCTCAAGGGGAGGCGATGATTAAACTACAGCTTATGTACTCTATACAAAGAAGTGCAGAGGGCACTCTGAAAATAGGAACTTGTACAAAGGAAGCAAATATATAATTGGAAAGGGCTTACATGTCAGCTCATGGCAGTGTGGGGCAAAAGGTAACAGGATCTGGTGTGTGTTTCGGAGGGTTGTCCTGGTGGATAATTTCTGTATATGTGGGACTTCGGGAGGAAGGCTTAGGACAAGTGAACATGAAATTTTAATCATCAGCACTTGTATTAATCATGAAGTTTGTCAAAGACAAATACAATTCCTTGTGCCTGATGATTGACTGATTCAGGCAGAGTGGCTTGCTCTGGACAGACTGAATTAACCTCCTGGACTTTTTGGATAGAATACGCGCAAACAGTTCTGTTTTCTCAGCTCATTTATTTTATTTTTACTTCGATTTTTTTTTTTTTTTTTTTTAAGACGGAGTCTTGCTCGGTCACCTAGGCTGGAGTGCAGTGGTGCAGTCTCAGCTCACTGCAACCTCCGCCTCCCAAGTTCAAGCAGTCCTCCTGCCTCAGCCTCCCAAGTTGCTGGGATTACAGGTGCCCGTGACCATGCCCAGCTAATTTTTGTATTTTTAGTAGAGACAGGGTTTCATCATGTTGGCCAGGCTGGTCTTGAACTCCTGACCTCGTGATCCGCTTGCCTTGGCCTCCCAAAGTGCTGGGATTACAGGCGTGAGCCACTGCAACCAGCTTTATTTTATTTTTAAAAATGTGGCCAGGCGATTTGGCTCACGCCTGTATTCCTAGCATTTTGGGAAGCTGAGGCAGGCAGATCACGAGGTCAGGAGTTCAAGACCAACCTGGATAAATGGTGAAATCCCATCTCTACTAAAAATACAAAAATGGGAAAAAAAAAAAATGAGCCAGGTGTGGTGGCATGCCTGTAATCCCAGCTACTCGGGAGACTGAGGCATGAGAATTGCTTGAAACTGGGAGGCGGAGTTTGCAGTAAGCTGAGATAGTGCCACTGCACTTCAGCCTGGGCAAGAGGAAGACTGTCTCAAAAAAAAATAAAAGAATTACTGAGTTAATCATACTCCTCAGTTCATGATAGGGTGAACTAGTCCATGCAGGGCCTTTTTCTCCTTTGTATTTTAGTTCTCTTTTGTCCCTATTCTTCCCCTCCTCACCATAGGAAATCATTCTGATGTGTTTGGTGTATATCTTTTTTTTTTTTTTTTGAGACAGGGTCTCACTCTGTTGCCCAGGCTGGAGTGCAGTGGCACAGTCGTGGCTCACTGCAGCCTTCCGGGCTCAAGCAATACTCCCACCTCAGCCTTCTGAGTATCTGGGACCACAGGCATGTGCCACCATGCCCAGGTAATTTCTTTTGTAGAGATGGGGTTTTGCCATGTGCCCAAGCTAGTCTCGAACTCCTGAGCTCAGCGATCTGCCTGCCTTGACTTCCCAAAATGCTGAGGTTACAGGTGTGAGCCATTGCTCCCAGCCTGTATGCATATATATATATATATATATATATTTTTTTTTTTTTTTTTTTTTTTTTTTTGAGACAGAGTTTCGCTCTTGTTACCGAGGCTGGAGTGCAATGGGGCAATCTCGGCTCACTGCAACCTCCGCCTCCTGGGTTCAGGCAATTCTCCTGCCTCAGCCTCCCGAGTAGCTGGGACTACAGGCATGTGCCACCATGCCCAGCTAATTTTTTGTATTTTTAGTAGAGACGGGGTTTCACCATGTTGACCGGGATGGTCTCGATCTCATGACCTCGTGATCCACCCGCCTCGGCCTCCCAAAGTGCTGGGATTACAGGCGTGAGCCACCGCGCCCGGCCGCATATATTTTTAATTTATATAAATGGATTGTGCTTAGACCTCATTTTTTCCTACCTCGGTGCCATGTATGGATCTTACTGATGTTGCTCTGGGTGTATTTGGGATGCAGTTTCTCTAAATGCTCCGCAGGTTTCCACAGATGCACCCCCCACATTTTACTTACTTGATTCCTCCAGTGGTGAGGTCCCTAGATTGTTTCCTGCCCCTTGCCACAGTGTAATCCTGTGCCGTCTCCTTCAGCTTTGTAAATGCATTTCAAGATGCTGATTCGAGCTTGCCTTTGATAAGCCTGGTAGCTGTTGGTGTCTGACAGGGCCAGATTGTTTGACCTTTTTTGAGCCATGTTTATTTTTGATATTAGTTCCCAGACACTCTTGGCCAACATGCTAATGTCCTGCCATCTTCCCCAGTTGATCATTCTCTCAAGCTCTGTGGTTAATTTTCTGTTTCTCGTCATCATTAATGGTTGCTGTACACTCATTCCAGCATAGATATTTGCTGCTTTTCTTTCCTGGTGAAACAGTGGTCTGTGAAGCTGGTCCTGGGAGTACCTGTGATGGGAAGTACTTGGAGAAGGACTCTGAGGCCTAGAGCCAGACTGCCTGGCTTCAGTTCCCAGCTCCTCCACTTGCCAGATGCCTGACCTTAGGCAACTGATTGAATCTTTGTTTCTCATATTCTCATCGGCAAAGTGTGTCTAATCATTGTACCTACCTCATAGTGTTTTAGTGAGCATTCAGTAAATGAGTTAATAATGTATGCAAAGTCATTAGAACAGTGCATGGCATATAACAGGCCCCTATTTGGAATGTCAGCTGTTAAAAATAGCAATAATGATAATTGCATCATTTCAGATACGAGACCCTGTTATATTTTGTCAATAATGGGTCACATCCAGTTGCAGAGTGTTTGTTCAGAGGGAAGGGTCGGGGGTGGGGTGGCATAACTATGGACTCCATGACTATAGATTCCAGGGTTAATAGCATTAGCTGTAAGGAGAGAGGTTTAAACAGTCCCCAAGACCCTGGGTGCCATTTCCCTGTCACTTGTTCTCTGTCAGGTAGAGACATGGTGGCTACAGATGGGCCTCGGTGCTGAGACCAGGACTGGTGGGAATGGGGAAGAGAGCCTGTGAAGCTGGGAGGATCTTGATGTTCACCTTGGACATAAGATTCTCTTTCTGATGTTCCTCCGTACCCTTCTTTGAGAATGGGCATTTGGCTAGATTTGAATCTTTCAGAGAGAAACATGACAGAGCCTTCTCATTTCAAATCTCATAGATGGAAAGATGGGGAGGGGAATCAGCTCTGTCACAGACATTCTGAGGATTGCCCACGCGTTCAGTGTCAAAGGCTGCTCTGAAATGGAAAGGAGCAGTGGCCCAGGATGGAAAGGATGCAGAAGGAAGCCCCAGTGGTAGGGAGAGGAGATAGGACAAGAAAAGTCAACTTTCTTTCAGTGGCATAATGAGGAGGGAAGGTCGTGTTGCAGCAAAAGAGGCTCTAGTCTGGTCGGGGAGGCAGGCCTAGGAACCAAAACTGAAATGGAAGGGTGCAAAGTGAGAGTAGAAGGAGCTAGGTGGGCACGGGCTAGAGACAGCTGCAGAAGATGCTGATATCTGAGCTAACTCAGAAGTGATGGGCCAGCCTCCCAAGTAGTCAAGGAGGTGAGGGTGACAGAGAGCAGGCCAGGTGAGGAAGCAGCATGTACCAGGGCACAGAGCTGTGGAAGAGCAAGGGTTCTGTGCTTGTCCTCGGGTACGCAGCAGGTGAGGGTAAGGCAGGAGTGGTAGGCAAGCCTGTCAGACCAGCATGGTTGGCAGTTATTCCCCAAGCTGTGTTTCAAGATATCAGCCACTCAAGGACAGCCTTTATGGCTTATGTTATTATATTATGTGGAAAAGCAGTTCCTCTAACTGTAAGAATGTGGCCATAATGACTGTATGAAAATACATGGGTTAGGCATGGTGGCTTATGCCTGTAATTGCAGCACTTTGGGAGGCCAAGGCGGAAAGATCGTTTGAGCCCCAGGAGTTTGAGACCAGCCAGGGCAACATAGGGAGGTCCCATCTCTATGAAAAACAATTTTCATTTATTCTTATTTATTTTTCTTATTATTTTTTTTTAAATAGAGACGGGGTTTCACCATGTTGGCCAGGCTGGTCTTGAAGTCCTGACCTCAGGCGATCCACCCACCTCAGCCTCCCAAAGTGCTGGGATTACAGGCATGAGCCACCACGCCCAGCCAAACATATACTTTTTTTTTTATTGAGACAGCATCTTGCTCTGTTGCCCAGGCTGGAGTGCAGTGGTGCGATCTTGGCTCACTGCAACCTCCTCCTCCTAGATTTAAGCAAGCCTCCTGCCTCAGCCTCCCAAGCAGCTGGGATTACAGGCACCCATCACCACGCCTGGCTCATTTTTTGATTTTTAGTAGAGACAAGGTTTCACCATATTGGCCAGGCTGGTCTTGAACTCCTGACCTCATGATCCACCCGCCTCAGCCTCCCAAAGTGCTGGGATTACAGGTGTGAGCCACCACACCTGGCCTAAAAAATTTTTTTTAATTAGCCAGTTATAGAAGCACATTCCTGTGGTCCCAGCTACTCAGGAGGCTAAAGTGGGAGGATCCCTTGGGCCTCGAGGGTCAAGGTGGCCAGGGAGCTGAGATTATGTCACTGGACCCTAGCCAGGGCTTGTTTCAAAAAAAGAACAGGAGCTTGTTTCAAAAAAAGAAAATACATACATGTAATATGATGTTACACAGTATATGGTTTCTAGTTAGAAGCTATTGCCAGCTAAGAGCTCTGTGAGGCCCGCTCTGTCTTCTGATTTAAAAGGGAGATGAACAAAGATTAAAGCATGAAAGGAGTTGAAAATGGAATAATTTTCTCACCATGATTCAGAAAAACCCTGTCCTCACACCAGCCTGCATCCTCCACTGGGCACCCCAGTGGAGTGAGGAGATGGGATATTACACACACCTATGTTTTGGTAAGCAGGGAACATTGATACATGATGTGGGAATGGTGAGAGGGATCTGAAGAGGTAGTCTGGGCACCCTGCCTGCTATGCCACTGTGGCCCAGACGGGGCCTGACCCAGCTGACCCTCCTCAGGCCGAGGCCACCATGGAGCAGTGTGCATGCGTGGAGAGAGAGCTGGACAAGGTCCTGCAGAAGTTCCTGACCTACGGGCAGCACTGTGAGCAGAGCCTGGGGGAGCTGCTGCACTACGTGGGCCAGCTGCGGGCTGAGCTGGCCGGCGCAGGTGGGTGGCCACCCTTGCAAGTGCCCTGCGACAGCCTCCCTGAGGATATGGGAGACCTGAAGCTACTGGGTGACAGGGTTCTGGAAGGACGATGATGAGGATGTTGGTACCTGCATCTCTAGGCCTCCTTGAAACCGGATAATGACAGTCTCTGAGCTATTTCAAAAAGCCCAGCAGAAATTATTAATTTACCTGAGATGATCCCCATTTACATTTTGTTTTCAACTTGCTTCTCTACTCTTAGCTTTCTTTTTTTTTCCTTTTATAAATTTTTTTGTGTGGAGACAGTGTCTATGTTGCCTAGGCTGGTCTTGAACTTGTAGGGGCTCAAGTGGTCCTCCTACCTCAGCTTCCCAAAGCACTGGGATTATATGCATGAGCCACCAGGCCTGGCCTGTTTTTAGCTTTTAAAGATAATTTCAAATTTACAGACCAGTTCCAAGAGTAGCATGAAGAACGGATATATACCCTTTACTTAGATTCACCAACTGCTCATATGTTGCCATATTTACCGTTATCATTGCTTTTTAACCATTTGAAAAATAAATTGCAGATAACATAGCCCCAAGCCTTCAATGTGCATTTCCTAAAATCAAGGGCATTCTCTTACATAAACACAGCGTTGTTATTAAAACCAAGACATTGCCGGGCACAGCGCCTCCCACCTGTAATCCCAGCATGTCAGGAGGGTGAGGCGGGTGGATCACCTGAGGTCGGGAGTTTAAGACCAGCCTTACCAACATGGCGAAACCCCATCTCTACTAAAAATACAAAATTAGCCGGGCGTGGTGGCACGTGCCTGTAATCCCAGCTACTTGGGAGGCTGAGGCAGGAGAATCGCTTGAAGCTGGGAGGCGTAGGTTGCAGTGAGCTGAGATCACGCCACTGCACTCCAGCCTAGGCGACAGAGGAAGACTCTGTATCAGAATAAATAAATAAATAAAGTACAATCTGGACGGGTACGGTGGCTCATGTCTGTAATTTTAGCACTTTGGGAAGCCGAGGTGGGTAGATCGCTTGAGTCCAGGAGTTCAAGACCAACCTGGGCAACATGGTAACCCTGTCTACCAAAAATATGAATATTAGCCAGTCTCATAGCCCAGTCTCAAAATAAATAAATACATACAAAGATGAAAATAAAGTACAGCTCAGTGGTTTTCAGTATATTTACAGAGTTGTACAATCTTCACCACTATTTAATTTCAGAACATTTACTTTTTTGTTTTGAGAACATTTTTATCACCCCCAAAGGAAACCTAACCCATTGACTATCTCTCCATTCCTCCCTCTCCCTAGCCTCTGGCAACCACTAATCTCTTGTGTCCCTATCGATTTGTGTATTTTGGACAGTTCACATAAAAGGAATCATACCACATGTAGCCTTTTGTGTCTGGCTTGGTTAACATGTTTTCAAGGCACATTTATGTTGTAGCCAATACCAGCACTTCATTCCTTTCTGTGGCTGAATAATAGTCCAATGTATGGATGCGCCACAGTTGTCCACTAGCTGATGGACATTTGGGTTGTCGCCACCTTTTGGCTATTATAAATATTGTTGCTATGAATGTTCATGTACAAGCTTTTGTGTGGACATATGTTTTATTTTGGGTTATACTTACGAGTGGAATTGCTGGATCATATAACTCTGTTTAACTTGGCAGTTAAATACATAGAATCCTATGTATGCTATAGTCCATGAGTTAAAATAAATACTTCACCCATAGTAAGTGCCAAATCATCTTGATTTCACAGCAACCTGTAATTTTAGATGAGGAAATGAAGGCTCCCAGAGGTGAACTGGCTTTTCCCACTTGACTAGTTCCAAGTCAGACAGTTAAAAAGTGGCAGGACCTGGAAGAGAAGCTAGTTCTTTCACCCTGGCGTCCTGGGCCAAGGGACTGGCATTTAGAATAGAGGAGGCAGAGCTAACCTCTGGGTCTGCTGCCAAATCAGGTGTTCTGGGCTGCCTCCTCTGTGTCCTTATTCCACTTTCTCTGCAGCCCTCCAGGGGACCCCTCTCTCGGCCACCCTCTCTCTGGTGATGTCACAGTGCTGCCGAAAGATCAAAGATACTGTGCAGAAACTGGCTTCGGACCATAAAGACATTCACAGCAGTGTGTCCCGAGTGGGCAAAGCCATTGACAGGGTGAGCATGTATGTGGCCGGCTCCAGGACTGGGGTGGGAATATCCTGAAGTTGGGATGTACAAGGACTCAAAGGACAGCCAGCGAGAATGCCCGCATCACCAGGCCCTGTCTCTTTCTCTGTCAGAACTTCGACTCTGAGATCTGTGGTATTGTCTCAGATGCGGTGTGGGACGCGCGGGAGCAGCAGCAGCAGATCCTGCAGATGGCCATCGTGGAACACCTGTACCAGCAGGGCATGCTCAGCGTGGCCGAGGAGCTGTGCCAGGTACAGCCGGGCCGGGTGGGTGCTGACAACCTGCCTGCTGTGCCTTTCACCTGCTAGCTTTCATTATATGAAGTCCCAGCCACTCTTTAAATCCATTTATTGCCTAAAGGAAATCAGTGGCTCTGCCAGAAATAGAAGGTAGCTTTAGAAACATATATGATGAAAAGAAAAGTTACTCGTTTCTAGTTAGAGTTGGTTGCCAGCCAGGGTTCTGAGCTGAGGCCTGATATCCTTTTATTGAAAAGGGCGATGAGTGAAATGACAAAGTAGTACTTGTTAGGTGTTAGAGACACACTGGTGATAAAAGTAAAGATTCTCCCTACTGTACTAGGAGGATGGAAGAGGAATAATTTTCTTGCCATACAACTCAGTGCATGGCCTGGGGACTGTCTCCACTGCTACGGTTGTGGGGTGGGGTTTGCAGTCTGCACTCTGGAGGTCAGCATGTCACACTCAGCCACCCCAGGACTGAGAGGGGAACAAGAGAGGCCCAAATGGCTGCCAGGAGACCAAGTTCCTCAAGCAAAGCCCAGATCTCTCTGCCCTGTCTTTCTGGGTGAGCTTTTATGATGTATATAGTAGAGAACTTTGGAAACACCATCTTCCAGTGGTGGGATCTCTTCTCCCTCTCCCTATAGGAATCAACGCTGAATGTGGACTTGGATTTTAAGCAGCCTTTCTTAGAGTTGAATCGAATCCTGGAAGCCCTGCACGAACAAGACCTGGGTCCTGCGTTGGAGTAAGGAGGCCCTTGGGTGGGCCAGCAGCACTCTGCTCCAACCTCTCAGGGCAGAGGGCTTGACTGTGGTCTTCACTTCACCCAGATGTACTTGACCTGCCTCCAGCCCTGTCTCAAGAGCCTCACACAGGCTTTTGGGGCCCTCCTCGCAGGTCCTGGCTCTCAGGTCCTAGCCCCCACCAGCTCTACACTAAACTGGCCCCTTTCTTCCCAGATGGGCCATCTCCCACAGGCAGCGCCTGCTGGAACTCAACAGCTCCCTGGAGTTCAAGCTGCACCGACTGCACTTCATTCGCCTCCTGGCAGGAGGCCCTGAGAAGCAGCTGGAAGCCCTGAGCTATGCCCGGCACTTCCAGCCCTTTGCTCGGCTGCACCAGCGGGGTGAGTACCCAGGGGGCTGGGGTTGTGCTGCCTGGCCCAACAGATGTCTGCATGTGGTGGGTTACATCAGGCTTCTAGTCCCTGCACCCATGTGGGACTGTCTGTTACCCAGATGCCTTTCCCCAACTAGAAACTTCTTTGACCCCTCACTGTGTCCAGGATGAACTCTAAACTCAAGGCCCTTCCGTTCTCACCTCTGTCATACCTTTAGTTTATACCTTCAGTGCAGACCACCTGGGGTCCTCGTGCCTGCCATGCATCACACCACACTCAGAGCATGCCATGCTCATCCCGCCTGCTCTGCCTCATGTGCCTCCCTGACCTTGACGGCCTATGGAAAAGTCCCTTAAAAAAAAAAAAGACTTGGCTGGGCATGGTGGCTCACACCTGTAATCACAGCACTTCCAGAGGCCAAAGCAAGCGGCAGATCACTTGAGCTCAAGAATTCGAGACCCCCACCCCATCTCTACAAAAAATAAAATTAAAAAGACTCACTTGAGCTCTCTTCCTGTCATGCTGTGATTTCCAGACCTGGAATCTAAGTCTTACCGTTGAGATGCTAATGAGTAGTAACCTGTACTAACTTGTTTCTTTAGTTCCACTCATATTTATTATTTTTAATATTATCTCAAAATAAATATGAAAACCAAGCCATGATTTTATTTTTTATTTATTTATTTTTGAGACAGAGTCTCACTCTGTTGCCCAGGCTGGAGTGCAGTGGCATGATCCTGGCTCACTGCAACCTCCGCCTCCCAGGTTCAAGCAATTCTCCTGCCTCAGTCTCCCGAGTAGCTGGGATTATGGGTGCACACCACTATGCCCAACTAACTTTTTCTATTTTTTAGTAGAGATGGGGTTTCACCACGTTGGCCAGGCTGGTCTCAAACTCGTGGCCTCATGTAATCCACCCACCTCAGCCTTCCAAAGTGCATGAGCCAACAAGCCATGATTTAAGTTTTAGCTAGATACTGCTGTCTCTGGAGAGCTCTGAACCTGGGGTTGCTCTAAATGGAGATTAGTGTGGAGACACTAGCACCAACCTGAGACTTATTTGTTCCTTAATGCAGCTGGGGAGGAAAGAAAACTGGAAAAGAACTGTCTCCTGATTCTGTTAGTAATGCCTCTTCTTATGCTCCAGAAGCAGCCTGGACCTCCATCTCCCCCCACCAAATTTTAGTCAAATTTGCCTGAGGGCGTTTCCATCCTTGCTCAGTCTGCTCAGGGGACTGGGAGTTGCTGGGCTCAGCGTACTGTGCTACACAGTCTGGCCATCCCCTTAGGGGTGGACCCAGAGCCCTGCACCCCCCTGAGCTGCCGCCCGGCTTGCCTTGTAGAGATCCAGGTGATGATGGGCAGTCTGGTGTACCTGCGGCTGGGTTTAGAGAAGTCACCCTACTGCCACCTCCTGGACAACAGCCACTGGGCAGAGATCTGTGAGACCTTTACCCGGGATGCCTGTTCCCTGCTGGGGCTTTCTGTGGAGTCCCCCCTCAGTGTCAGGTACAACCCAGCCCCGTGAGGGCAACGTAAGTGGGAGGGTAGAGAGGGAAATCATCATTTTGCCAAGGCCCTGCCATGTGCCAGGAACAGTGCTCGGTGCTTTCACAGACCGAAACTGGCTTTCTTAGTCATTCTTCAGGAGAGGAATTACCTGTTTTTATAGTTAAACCGAGACTAGGAAGAGTTATGACCCCAGGTCACCATGAGGTCAGTGGCATGGTCAAGGTTTACATTTTGTAAGGTCTCCTGAACGAAGTCCCTGCCTCTCTTGCACCTCACCCTGGATCACGGCAAGACCTACCCAGCTAACCCACGCCCCTCTGCAGCCCGCCTTCCTCATGACCTCAGGTCTTAAACACCGCTTGCCTTCAGGGGAGATGTGAGTGGTTGAGTAACATGTATTCAGCACTGCTCAGGTGCCTCCCTCACAGCTCACAGCAACCCTGGGAGGACAGGCACTGTTATCCTCATTCTATAGATGAGGAAATGGAGGGTCACGATGGGCACTCACTTGCCCAAGGCCTCACAGGGAATAAAGGGCACTTGGACCTGACCCCAGAGCCACACAGTCCACCACAGTGAACAGTTGTCCTGTGCCTTATAGGATATTTAGCATCTGAGGTTCCAGCCAATAGGCTCCCTTCCCCATGCAAGTGTCGTGAGAACTGAATCCCCAACCTCCATTTTTTAAGCAGCCTAGTTGGTAGCTACCATTATAAAGATATGTTATGACTACACAGCAGGGTATAGCCTACAGGCAGGCTGGAGCCCTTTGGAACTGATCACTGTCCTCCAGTCACACCAAGGACTTTTCATTCATTAGGATGAGCAGATATCTGCCCCTAGAGCTATAGGAAGTCTTCCCTGTAGGTTCTCAAATTTTGGGGTACATTAGAATGAGTCTAGAGTCAGACATACATTAAGTACCTACGTGGCACCTTACGAACAACGTGAGGGATTTCTGAGGACCGATTTGACCATGCGCCACTTTAGAGCCCTGTCTCAAGGTCCGTGCTGAAGCATGGCGTGCTAGCCCCCTTGCCTGTCTGCTGTGACCTGAGCCACTCTAGCCCGTGTTCCTTGTCTGCAGCTTTGCCTCTGGCTGTGTGGCACTGCCCGTGTTAATGAACATCAAGGCTGTGATTGAGCAGAGGCAGTGCACTGGGGTCTGGAGTCACAAGGACGAGTTACCGGTGAGGCCTGGCCCAGGGACTTGTGGGCAAGAGGCATTGGGGAGGACAGCCATGACAGGAAGTAGAACTCACTCCATTTGCTGCCCTTCCCAGATTGAGATTGAACTAGGCATGAAGTGCTGGTACCACTCTGTGTTCGCTTGCCCCATCCTCCGCCAGCAGACGTCAGATTCCAACCCTCCCATCAAGCTCATCTGTGGCCATGTTATCTCCCGAGATGCACTCAATAAGCTCATTAATGGAGGAAAGTAAGTTCCCTCTGCTCCACTCCACCTCGGCTTGGCTCTCCTGCTGGCCGCCCCTGAGACATTCTTGGTTCTCCTCTCTTTGCAGGCTGAAGTGTCCCTACTGTCCCATGGAGCAGAACCCGGCAGATGGGAAACGCATCATATTCTGATTCCTACCCGGAAGTTTGTTGAAAGCAGTTTTCACCTATGAGCCTTGCTCTGTCTCAGTAGGGTGGTTAGCTTCAGTGGACTGCGGTTGGTTTGAGTGCCTGGCTGAGGAGTTCTGTGGAGGGGAGGATTGGAGCAGCCCTTTGGCAAAGGCTGAGGAGGGAGACGGACCAGCCCACACCTGGCAGCTGGCTGTGTGGCATAAGGAAAGGGAGATGCTGGCCTCTCTGCTCCTGCTGTGTCTTCCTGTTTCTATTTGCCCTCGACATAGTAACAACCGACAGAGTGGCAAAGGACCTGGTCTTTAGCAGCAGACATCCTTCCACCCCTGCACTCAGCCAGGTCTCTTGCTGCCAAGCCAGTGCTATGTCCACCCTTGCCCCTCGGCCCAAGGGTGTCCAGCGGTGGCCCACATCTTCCTCCCGCTATACAGCCTCAACTGTTATGTACCATCTCCCACTGTAAATAGCCCCAGTTAGAACAGAATGCCGTTGTTTTATAACTTTGAACAAATATATTCACTGCCCTTCTCATTTCTCCCGGCCAACCTTTAACCTCACTGACAAATTATGACCACATATCTACCGCACACAGGTGCTGGCCACAGCCTGGTGGCTGCTGCAAACACACACAACCATGGTCAGCAGGTGTCAAGTGTGCAGGCACAAAGAAACCAACCTGCATCTCTGACTGGGGGAGCTTAGATGTCAGACTCCGGGCAAGGTGCTTGTACATATACACACACCAGATCTTACTACCTCCGTAGGAGAAATCCGTGTAACGGGATTCAGGAAAATGAAATAACTTGCACAACAGGGCTCACAGCTTGGGAAGGAGAGAGCTTGGAGTTTTAACTAGATCTGACCCTCAAGCCCAAGCTATTTCGTTTATTCTAGGGTGCCTGAAGCTTGGTCGCTATGTGTACTGAGTCCTGTGCAGGGCCTCTGACAGCAGGAAGGGGCCAAGTCTAAAATGTTTGAAGGGATTGGGTTACTAGGGCCATTATGTGAAGCAAGAGAGATGGCCTGGGGGGGATACATTTCAGCTTCACATTCCTATTTAAAATTTACTGCGTGGCTATGTAAATTGCTTCCATAAGCTTCACAGTGGCATTTAAAGCTCCTGGGGGAAAGGTAGGAATGGGGGTGTTTCCTGATGTGGGGGCTTTAGGTTTCCATGAAGTATGTCTGGGCCCCCTGCCTTATCTCACAGCCCCCATCTACCCTGGAAGAGGGAGTTGAAAGCGCTGAGGTGGGTAGCAGGACCAGTTCGCAGCTTGAGCCAAAGTACCCAGTGCCGGGCAGCTGAGCATTAGCACAGAACCCTCTGAGTCCTTCGGGCTCTCTGGTGAGGGAGACTGGTACACTCTTCCTGCCCACCGACTCCTTGGCCCCACCAACAGCTGCTGCTTAGGAAAACACCCACAGACTCACCACATTTTAGTTTTAGCATTTACTTTCCCCACCACACATTCACTTGACAGTGAACGTGTTTGGAACAGCCTTCACTTAAGTCCCATGGCACTGATGAAGAGAAGGCTGGCGTTACCTCATGAAAGGGCTGTCAGAGCTGCCTGGGAAGAAGGCGTGCCTGGGGGAACTGGGAAGATGCCGTCAGTGTGGGTGGGCAGGAGGACAGCCAGTCATCCTGCCGCCAGCCCAGTAGCTTCCAGAGGCAGGTGCCCAGGTGCTGCCGGGGCCCCTCACAGGGCTAGGGGCAGGGACTGCACCTCCTCCAGGCACTCATCGTAGGCCTCCTGGTACTCCTCATGGGGCTTGACCATTATCACACAGGTGGGGCGCTTGGAGCCTGCAGCTGCACCCAGGTCCTACAGAGGGGAAGGAAGTGCTGTTTGGAAAAAAGGCTATACAATCTGTATGACAGGCGGTCACAACTGATGACCCAGCTGCCTAATCTGGCCCACAACTATGTTCTTTTGGGTCCACGTTTTATTTACAAGCATCTTGGATTGGTTGCCATCATTTAAACTCAATCAGACCTTTGAGCCATGGTTCAGTCACACAGGGCCTACATTCCCACATGGCAACTATGAAAGGGCTCCAGCCCAGCAGGGGTTGTCCCCACAGACAGGGCCTGTGCTGTCCAGGTCCCTGCCATCCCCCACTTCCTGTGCCTCAGATCTGGCCCCTGCTATGTAAGATAAGGACAGCAACAGGTCCCTTTGAGCCTAAACCCACCTAACAGGACTAACATGGGTGAAGCATCTTAGCTTACAAAGCTCGTCCACATACACCTGTTTGTTTTCATTCTCAGAGTCCACAGAAAACTGACAATTCAGTTATCATCACGCCGGGTGGTAAGCTCCTTCAGAAAAACAGGGCCTCTCCCTGCTTTATCCCAAGAAGTGATACTGTAGGTACTCAAGATCCACCCCGAGCCTTTTTTCTTTTTCTTTTTTTGAGACAGGGCCTCACTCTATCATGCAGTCTGGAGTGTGGTGGTATACGATCATGGCTCACTAGAGCCTTGAACTCCTGGGCTCAAATGATCCTCCTGCTTTAGCCTCCCAAGTGGCTGAGGTATGGGCATGTGCCACCACACCCAGCTAATTTAAAAAAATTTTCTTGTAGAGATGGAGTCTCTCTTTGTTGCACAGGTTAGTCCTGAACTCCTGTCCTCAATTGATCCTCCCATCTTGGCCTCCCAAAGCACTAGGACAGGTGTGAGCCACAGCACCTGGGCTGGGATTCCCATTTTAACAAGATGAGAACTGAAATGTAAGAGGTAACTTATCTGTAGTCCCATAACTAAGAAGACAGAGCTGAGAATCCATCCAGACCTGTCTTAGCTCCAACCATCCTGGCTCCCCATCTGTCCTGCTACGGCAGACAATATCCCAGACACCCCAGGGCTGAACAAGGTCAGGGGGCCATGTGCTCCTTACCGTCTTAGAGGGGATATAGACATAGGGCAGATTTCGGTCCTCACACATGACAGGGAGATGGCAGTATACCTCAATGGGCAGTGTGTCCCCTGCCAAAACCATGATCCTGAAATGAGAGAAACCACTGTTGTTCTGGCTTGCTCCTTCTCTCTTTCAGCTGTAAGTGCTGCCCTGGGCTGGGTCTTAGGGGTAGAGAGACAAAATTGTTTGGTGAGTGCATTCTTCTGGGGAGGTGATCTCTACCTCTTGGCAACATGTAAGTGCCACCAAAATGATGTAGTGCTGGGACAGCTAAAGTACAGGATGGTGTCAAGGAGTAAGAGCTCAGCTATCCTTGGAGAGTCTAAAAAGGTTTCAACCAGGTGACACTTGAACAGAAAGCTGAATGACGACTGTGTGTCAGGGAGCCCATTGAGGGGCTGGGGGAGGGGAGAGCATGTGATGACGACTGTGTGTCAGGGAGCCCATTGAGGGGCTGGGGGTGGGAAGAGCATGTGGTGGGAGAATCAGAATGGCACCAGACACAACTGGAGGGCTGGAGAGACTGGCAGGGGACATATCCAAGGCCTTGAGTACCAGGCTAAGAAGCATGGGCTCTGTCCCAAGAGTGACAGTGAGGCAATGAAACCTTGCCAGAGACTTCTCAGCCAGGGTTCCTAGCTGGCCAGGTGTCAGGACTTGGGGGCAAGGGCCTTAGGAGCCTGAGGACTCAGAAGGAAAAGTCTGCTCTCCCAGGCTGGGTAAAGGCAGACACACCAGGACCAGCTCCCCTTCTGTTAAGCGCCTTTAACTGTGAGTTCATCATAGCCTTGTCCTCGGCCGCCCTCTCCTCAGTACCTTCTTCCTGGCTGACCGGAGCCACTGCCATGGGGTCAAGTGCCATCAATGTGCCGATAACTCCCAGATCTACTTACTAACTCCAGCCTGGCCCTCTCTCTTCCAAGCTCCAAACCCCTACAGCCATCTGCCTATTTGACAGTTCTCCTGGTGGGGGGAGGGGAGGAAGTCATGTGTCTCTAAGGTACCTCCAAAACTTATCAAAAACCAAACTTGTGATCTTTATTTTTGAGATGGAGTCTCACTCTGTCGCCAGGCTGGAATGTAGTGGCACAATCTCAGCTCACTGTAGCCTCCACGTTCTGGGTTCAAGTGACTGTCCTGCCTCAGCCTCCCAAGTATCTGGGACTACAGGTGCACGCCACCACACCGGCTAATTTTTGTATTTTTAGTAGAGACGGGGTTTCACCATGTTGGCCAGAATGGTCTCAATCTCCTGACCTCCTGATCGCCCACCTCGGACTCCCAAAGTGCTGGGATTACAGGCATGAGCCACTGCACTTGGCCAACTTGTGATCTTTCTGGTCCCCCTCCACTGTTCACATCTCAGACTGGGCCCTCTGTCCCTCTAGCTGGGCGTATCAGAACCTAGAGGTCGTCAATACCTTCTCATTCTCCACATCTAAAAGTCCTCTCAAATCTATTTCCTTTAACTCCGTCTCCACCATCGCCTCTCCAGGACTATAGCAGTCTACTCTCTGAGCATTCCCAAACCTTCTCTTACCTCTCTAATCCTTTCATCGATTGTCAGAAAAATCTTAGGGTGTAAAATATAATAAAAATTATGTCACTTCCTGGCTTTAACCCCCAATGGCTTCCAAAGCACTGAGTACAAAAACTAAATTTACTGTGGGCTACAGGCCCCCTAAGAAGGGGGCTCACCAGACCCTGCCCTCCTGCCCTGAGGCCCACTCTTTCTTCTGGCAGGATCCTCCCATCCCACTCCAAAATTAATCCCTGTGGTTTTTTTCTTTTTTTTTTAGACAGCATCTCACTCTTGTTGCCCAGGCTGGAGTGTAATGGCGCAATCTTAGCTCACTGCAACCTCTGCCTCCTGGGTTCAAGCAATTCTCCTGCCTCAGCATCCTAAGTAGCTGGGATTACAGGAGCCCACCACCAGGCCCGACTAATTTTTTTTTGTATGTTTAGTAGAGCTGGGGTTTCACCATGCTGGCCAGGCTGGTCTCAAACTCCTGACCTCAAGTGATCCACTCGCCTTGGCCTCCCAAAGTGCTGGATAACAGGCGTGAGCCATGCGCCCGGCCACCCCTGTGTCTTAAGATCTCAGCTCAAATGGGACTACTGAGAGAAACGTCCCCTGATGTGCCCTCCCACCTAGGTTAGACACCATTAAGCATCAAGTCTGCCCAACATTATTGATCTCTTGAGCACCTTCAGTTTCACTTCTTGGGATAAAGCAGGGAAAGGCCCTGTTCTGTAAGAGCTTACCATTTGGCCTGAGAGGAAGATACAGGGAAGAAAAATGTAAACAAGCTTCAAATTTTGATAAATGCCATTAAGAAAAGTGGGGTAATGAAACAATTCTCATTGCATTCTGTTATTTTCCTTCATGGCTATCACAACGTGTAATTATTTGTGTGTGTGATTATCTGATCAATGAATGTCATTGTTTCTCCCATAGCACAGTGCCTGAAAAAGAGTACACACTCAATCGTTAAGGCTGCCAGGTGTGGTGGCTCATGTCTGTAATCCCAGTGCTTCTTGAGGCTGAGGCAGGAAGATCTCTTGAGCCCAGGAGTTCAAGACAAGCCTGAGCAACATGACGAGACTCCTCTGTCTCTGCAAAACAACAACAACAATTAGCCAGGCGTAGTGGCGCAAGCCTGTGGTCCCAGGTACTTGGGAGGCTGAGGTGGGAGGATCGCTTGAGCCCAGGAGGACGAGGCTGCAGTGTGCTGTGATTGCGCCACTGCACTCCTGCCTAGGTGAGAGCTAGACCCTGTCTCAAAAACAAAAACAATAATACTCAGCCCCTTAAATACAGAGTTGGAGAGGGGCCACCCCCAGGACAGATTCAAGGCTGAGCGGATTAGGGCGAGGGCCCGAGGTAATCTGAGGCAAGGAGCGGAGCCTGGGGAGGAGGGTCCCTGAATGAATGAAGCTGGGTCTAAGGAACTTGGCTTACACAGTTCGCTTCACCCTGGAATTCACTTTAAGCTCGTATCGGTTTTGTACTAAAGGGACTTTACTGACTGCTTAACTGGCTTCCGTATATGGGGCTAGGTCAGAGTCAACATTTTACTGCGCACCTACAACGTAGAGATTTCTCCGTTAGCGTTTAGAAATGCAAAATCTAGAGGAAAGAGGGTTCTTACCCTTTTTCTCCTTTGTTGACAAATTTCTGAACTTCTTTCACCCCGCGCCGAATCTGCTTCTGCTTCACGGCTGCAACGACAGAAGAGTAGGTCGGGGGCCTCTCCACGCCACCCGCGCCCCCACCCGGGCCACCTCGGCGCCCGCCTCACCTTTCTTGATGCATTTGTAGAGCTTCCGCGTGAGGCGACGAGAAGCCAGGGGCTGCGCGATGGGGTTTTGGTTGACCAGCAGCTCCTGGTAGGTGCGCTCTCCGGAGCACGCCTCCGCCTGAGCCTCGGGCCCGTCGGGATCTGCCTTTATTTTGGTCATCGCAGCGGCCGCGGAAACCTAGTCCTAATGAGGCGAGCCCACGCGGTCCGCAGCTTTAGGCATCACTTCCGGGTTACCAGCTGCACGAGAAGCCGCCGTTCAACAGGGCCAATCAGGAAACGAGGTCTCCGACTCAGTCCTATCGTTGATGCTCAGCTTCGTAACTACGGAGCGGAGGGGGGCGGAGTCATGATCCTAGGGGCGGGGCGGAGCCGAGGGAATGTGAGGCAAGGGGCGGGGCCCTGGGAAAGCAGGGCCTGAGGGGGCGGGGCCGGTGCCCGGGGCGATGCTGGAAAGGGTGCTTCCTTTCTTGCATAATTTTTCTTTTTTTGTTTTCTGACCCTTGGACCCCGATTCGCAGGTGTGAAAGATACAGAGCAAGGGATCACCCCACTAACCTACGTCTGCACCGTTTTTCTCCAGATAGGGCGTGGCTCGCTCTCTTCCCGCGGGGTTCTGCTCCAGTGTTTTCCATGGGAGAGGTTTCCCCGGTGACTTTATCTAAAATTGCAGTTCCCTCCCTCCCCCACCAGCATCCTTTCACCCGCTATTTTCCCCGCAGTTCTTACCCCTGCCTGACGCTACAAACGCTGAGGGCCTAGCTGAGAAGTCAGACGGCGCTGAGGGGAGGACGGCTGGAGCGAAGCCAGGAACAGCCGAGGGAAGGCTTTGGGGACTGAGGTCCCTGGCGGGCACGGGGAGAGCTGTGAAGAGCCACCCGCTGGATGGGTAGAAGGCTAAGGGACAGAGCCGCCAGGGAGTGGGGGGCGGTGGCAGGCCGAGCTCCAGTGGATCTTGGTATCTCTGTTAAGCCTCTTCCACTGTGTTTTGGAACTCTGGATGGATATTAATTAGATAATTGCTACAAATGACTAACTTGTAATACTAATTACCTTTGATCCTGATGTGGCAGGCCTGCCATTTTTATATTGCTAGAATAAGCCGTAAATAGAAACTTACGAGTGTTCTGGTGGCTGTGGGAGCACAGGTCAGTTAAACTAACTTAAAGATCGGCCTTTCCCCAGTGTGGTGACACGTGCCGGTGGTCCCAGCTACTCGGGAGGCTGAGATGGGGTTCGCTTGAGCCCAGGAGTTAGAGGCTGAAGTAAGCCATGACTGCACCTGTGAATAGCCACTGACAGTCTGGGCCACCGAGGAAAACCCTGTGTCTTAAAAACAAACAAACAAACAAAAACCTTTTAACACTGGAACAAACGTGCAATAAATTTTGTTTGTTTTGTATTAAATAAAAACAAAATAGGTTTTTACGCGGAGCCAGTGGCTCATGCCTGTAATCTCAGCACTTTGGGAGGTCGAGGAGGGTAGATCTCTTGATGTCAGGAGTTTGAGACCGGCCTGGCCAACATGGTGAAACCCCATCTTTAATAAAAATACAAAAATTAGTGCCGGGCGTGGTGGCTCACGCCTGTAATCCCAGCACTTTGGGAGGCCAAGGCGAGTGGATCACGAGGTCAAGAGATCGAGACCATCCTGGTCAACATGGTGAAACCCTGTCTCTACTAAAAATACAAAAAATTAGCTGGGCATGGTGGTGCGTGCCTGTAATCCCAGCTACTCAGGAGGCTGAGGCAGGAGAATTGCCTGAACCCAGGAGGCGGAGGTTGCAGTGAGCCGAGATCGTGCCATTGCACTCCAGCCTGGGTAACAAGAGCGAAACACCATCTCAAAAAAAAAATACAAAAATACAAAAATTAGCCGAGCATGGTGGCATGGGCCTGTAGTCCCAGCTACTTGGGAGGCCAAGGCAGGAGAATCACTTAAACCTGGAAGGCAGAGATTGTAGTGAGCTGAGATTACACCACTGCCCTCCAGCCTGGGTGACAGAGAGAGACTCTAAAAACAACAATAACAAAATATTTATTTTTAATTCGGTGTTTTATTTTATTGTTTATTTATTTACTTATTTTTAGAGATGAAATATCAGTATATTTGTTGCCCAGGCTGGCCTTGAACTCCTGATCTCAAGGAATGTCTGCCTCAGCTTCCTAAGTAGCTGGTACGATAGGTGCACCTGCATCTAGCTTAAAATTTAGTATTTTAATTTTTTTTTTTTAATGTTCAGTAGAGGCAGGGTTTCACAATGTTGGCCAGAATGGTCTTGATCTAACCTCCTGATCTGCCCGCCTCAGCCTCCCAAAGTGCTGGGATTACAGGCGTGAGCCACTGCACCAGTCCTTAAATTTAGTGTTTTAATAAGAGAAATTATGATGTCATCCATCTTAACTTTAGACCTCCCAAAAACTCTTCACAAATAGAAAAATATATCGGTCATCAATCAACATGCTATATAAACAGTGAAAATCAATTTGAAAGTAAATAAGGTTTGTACATACAATGTAAAAAAAATTGATCCTTTAAAGGTTTTTGTTTTGCAATTTCTTTCTTTCTTTCTTTCTTTGAGACAGTTTTGCTCTTGTTGCCTAGTCTGGAGTGCAATGGCAAGATCTTGGCTCACGGCAACCTCCGCCTCCTGGGTTCAAGCAATTCTCCTGCCTCAGCCTCCTGAGTAGCTGGGATTACAGGCATGCACCACCACGCCCAGCTAATTTTGTATTTTGTATTTTTTTTTTTTTTTTGAGACAGAGTCTTTCTCTGTCACCAGGCACTGGGCTGGATGGAGTACAGTGGCGCAATCTCGGCTCATTGCAATCTCCACCTCCTAGATTCAAGCAATTCTCCTGCCTCAGCCTCCCTAGTAGCTGGGACTACAGGCACACACCACCACACCCAGCTAATTTTTGTAGTTTTTAGAAGAGACGGAGTTTCACCATGTTGGCCAGGATGGTCTCGATCTCTAGACCTCGTGATCTGCCCGCCTTGGCCTCCCAAAGTGCTGGGATTACAGGCGTGAGCCACCGCGCCCAGCCTAATTTTGTATTTTTAGTAGCGACGGGGTTTCTCCACGTTGGTCAGGCTGATCTCAAACTCAAGACCTCAGGTGATTCACCCGCCTCAGCCTCCCAAAGTGCTGGGATTACAGGTGTGAGCCACTGTGCCCGGCCCGTTTTGTAATTTCTTGAGAAAAGATAGCTCCTTCCTGAGCTTTAGGTTACTTTGGCTTTTGTCTTCCTGCTGACAACTTTGCTGAACATTCCCCACCACATACTCTCCCCACCCTTCTCCCTCCTCTTCTGTCTTGTAATAGTGGTTCTGCCCCTCCCTGGAATTCCTTTCTTGAGTGTCATGTGAGATCTGTGAGAGCAGCTCTGTGGCCTCCTCCAAGCTCACAGCTGGCAGGACTCTGCAGGGCGGTTTCCTGTTCTTGTTTCTGTGTGGTGTTTCTGCTTTTCAGGACAGATGAAAATGTGCCAGGATCACCAAGGGGAGAAGTACTGCCAGCTGTGTGCATGGGGCACAATGAACTCTGTCCACAAGAGTGATGGAGAATTTCATTCCTGAGAAACCCAATTCAAACAAATTCAACAAATGTGTTCGCTTGACTGACATCACTCAGAGCCTCAGTTGTGAAGTCCTTTCAGTTCTTACATGGATGAAAGAAGAAAGTTAACATTTATGTGCTGAGCATATTACATACAATATCTCATTCAGTGCCTACCAAAAAATACCTTTATTACCTTTACCATATCTCTTAGTCTGGTAAAGCCTTTACCATTCCTTTGCCAGGAATCTATACCTTTATATTCACAATTTACTGAGACACATAAAGGTGAATAGTTTGTGCAGCTCACACAAAGCTGGATTTGAACCCAGGTCCACTTGTTTACAAGCCCAGACTTTACCCATACCTTGTGATTTGACATTTGACTTTAGTTCTAAAGGATATGTAAATAGTGAAAGTGTAGAAACCTCAGCTTGGCCCAGGTCACACGTGTCAGCATTTTGAGCCATAAGACAATGAGGTGCTGAGAACAAATATGTCCTCAGAAAACCACACTGTTTTCTTGGGATTTTTGTTTTTGTTTCTGAGACAGAGGCTCCCTCTGTCACCCAGGCGGGAGTGCAGTGGCACGATCTGGGCTCACGGCAGCCTCCGCCTCCCAGGTTCAAGTGGTCTTACTGTGTCAGCCTGCCAAGTAGCTGGGATTACAGGTGCCCACCACCACACACAGCTAAGTTTTGTATTTTTAGGAAAGACGGCGTTTCACCATGTTGGTCAGGTTGGTCTTGAACTCCTGACCTCAGGTGATCCACCCGCCTTGGCCTCCCACAATGCTGGGATTACAGATGCGAGCCACTGCGCCAGCCTGTTTTCTTTTTTTGTTATTAACACACTGTGTATTTCTAAAGCTGGACTCAGAGATCTGTTATGGATCCAAGTTGTTCTGCATGACTTTATTGCTCTACTGATTTTTTATTTTGTTGAAATGGCTACTTGAGCTTACTCTTTCTTTCTTTCTTTCTTTCTTTCTTTCTTTCTTTCTTTCTTTCTTTCTTTCTTTCTTTCCCTCTTTCTTTCAAGAGGGAGTCACTCTCTGTCACCCAAGCTGGAGTACAGTGGCGCAATCTTGGCTTACTGCAACCTCCGCCTCCTGTGTTCAAGCAATTCTCATGCCTCAGCCTCCTAATTAGCTGGGATTACAGGAGTGCACCAACATGCCTGACTGATTTTTGTATTTTAGTAGAGACGGAGTTTCACTGTGTTAGCCAGGCTGGTCTCAAACTCCTGACCTCAAGTGATTCGCCTACCTTGGTCTCCCAAAGTGCTAGCATTACAGGCACTGTGAACCACTGTGCCCAGCCAAGCTTACTTTAAGCAGTGTACAATGAGTGATAACATAATGATTAATGGGCGCTAGTCAGGGCTCTAAATGACAGATGACTTTAGGCAAGTCATTTAGCCTCTCTGGGCTTCAGTGCTTCACCTATAAAGTGAGAAAGTTAGATCTAGGTGGATTAAAGTCTCATCTTTCAAAAAATTGGGGAGGATTTTCAAAATTTAATTTATATATATATATATATATATATATATATATATATAGAGAGAGAGAGAGAGAGAGAGAGAGAGAGAGAGAGAGAGAGAGAGAATCTCCTGTATCGCTCAGGCTGGAGTACAGTGGCTGAATCATAGCTCACTGCAGTCTTGAACTCCAGTGACTCAATCGATCTTCCCACCTCAACCTCCTGAGTAGGTGAGTCTACAGGCACACACCACCATGCCAGCTAATTTTTGTATTTTGTGTAGAGATGGTGTTTTGCCATGTTGCCCCAGTTGGTCCCTAACTCCTGGGCTCAAGTGATCCACCCTGCCTCAACCTCTCAAAGTGCTGGGATTACAGGCATCAGCCACCTCGCCCAGCCAAAAATTGAGATATTACCAGGCACAGTGACTCACACTTGTAATCCCAGCACTTTGGGAGGCTGAGGCGAGAGAATCTCTTGTGCCCAGGAGTTCGAGGCCAGCCTGTAGGAGGATGACCTGAGTCCGGGAGGTCAGGGCTGTGGTGAGCTGTGATTGTGCCACCGAACTCCATCCAGGGTGAAACGCGGTATTCTTTAGCCATCACCCTCTGACCTTCTCGTCTTTCCTGAACTCTAAGCTACCACTAATCTACTTTCTGTCTCTATAGATTTCTGTGTTCTGGACATTTCATAGAAATGGAATCACATAATATATAGTCTTTTGTGACTGACTCCTTTTCCTTAGAATAGGTTTGTCCATGTTGTAGCCTTTATTAGTGCTTTATTCTTATTGCTATTATTATTATTTTGAGACAAGTCTTGCTCTGTTGCCCAGGCTGGAGTGCAATGGCATGATCTCAGCTCACTGCAACCTCCGCCTCCTGTGTTCCAGCAATTCTGCCTCAGCCTCTCTAGTAGCTGGGATTACAGGTGCGTGCACCAGCATGCCCAGCTAATTTTTGTATTTTTAGTAGAAACGGGGTTTTACCATGTTGGCCAGGCTGGTCCGAAACTCCTGACCTCATGATCTGCCCACCTCTGTCTCCCAAAGTGCTGGGATTGCAGGCGTGAGCCACGGTGCCCAGCCTAGTGCTGTATTATTAAATAATATTCCATTGTTCAGATATACCACGTTTTATCCATTCATCAGTTCATGGATTGGGTTGTTTGGCTATGATGAATAATGCTGCTGTGAACATTCGTGGACAAGTGTTTGTGTGGGTATATGTTTGCTGTTCTCTTGGGTAGATACCTAGAACAGAAATGGCTGGGTCAAATGGTAACTCTATGTTTAACTTTTTGGGGAAAGTCCAGGCTGTTTTCCAAAGTGGCTGCACCATTTTACGTTCCTACCAACAGTGTACAAGCGTTCAATTTCTTCACATTTCAACCCGTTGTTGTCTGACAAATCCAGTTTCTTGAAAAGAAACATTTCATAGGTACTTATGAACAGAAGCCACGTCTGTGTCTCCAGTGGTGGCGAGACAAAATAGTAGATCCCCACAGCAGTATCCCCGATCCAGGGCACCTCTAGCAAGGGAATGGGATGTGTGGACAAGTGGAGTATGCTAACATCAAGGCTATTTGACTTAATGGTAGGATGTATGGTAAGTACAATCTCATACACAAGGAACAATGATACACTGGAAATCTTGAGGCCTTCCTGGAACAGGAGTTAATCAGAAGCCAACATAGTAGATTAGCATCCAAGATGGAGTTGCTTTAGCCTCCACAGAGGAGTCTTAGGTTCACAGCAACACTGAGAGGGAGGTAGAGAGATTTCCCATCTGCCCCCTCCCTACACATGCACCTCCTCTCCCACCGTCATCTTCCACCGGAGGATACATTTGTTACAAGTGATCAGCCTACACTGTCACATCATTGCCGCCCAGAGCCCATGGTTGGCGTGAGGGTTCACCCTTGGTGTTGTACATTCTATGGGTTTGGACACATTTATAACCTATAGCCACCGCTGTCTCACACAGACTAGTTTCGCTGCCAGGGTGCTCTGTGTGGAGGTGAGCCGCGGGAGGGATGGCACCTGTAGGCTCTGGCCACGGGGAACGGGGCGGCCGTTGAACCCATTATCAGCCACAGAGTCCCGGCTGCAGTTGGAGACAGGCTTTACTCTGGGCCACCAACCAAAAGCCTGAGCTTTTCCCAGACGGATTTGGTTTTCGTTTTTGTCATTTTTGAGATGGAGTCTTGCTCTGTCACCCAGGCTGGAGTGCAATGGGTCAATCATAGCTCACCGCAAACTCTGCCTCCCAGGCTCAAGTGATCCTCCTACCTCAGCCTCCTTAGTAGCTGGGACCACAGGCATACACCACCACACCCAGCTAATTTTTACATTTTTTGTAGAGACAGAGTCTTGCCATGTTGCCCATGCTGGCCTCAAACTCCTAACCTCAAGCAATCCTCTTGCCTTGGCTTCCCAAAGCACTGGGATTATAGGCATGAGCCACTGCCCCTGACCCCAGAGATGAAATTTTTGCCTGGGGCTTTCTAGAGGAGCAAGGTGGTGGCAGATGCCAAGTGCAGCTGCTCTTTCAGTGCCGACTCTCACTTCCCGCTCCCTGGGCCGGGGCTGCCTGGTGGCTTGGTCTCCCCTGCAGTCCCCATGCAGCCTTTCCTGGGCTGCGGCCCTCGACACCTCTTCCATCTGGTACCTTCTTCTGTTCACTTGCCATGGTCTCAAAAATCAGGAAAAGGTTTCCTCTCTTGGGGCCTTTCCCTCTCATTTTCTTCGCTGTTTTGCTAAAGGCTGGGAGGTTGGGGGTGTGTGTATCTCCACATTTGCACCAAACCTGCCTTCTCCACAGCACCATGCTGCCACCCACTGCTTAACAGACTCTTGAGCAAGTTCTTTTTTTTTGAGATGGAGTCTTGCTCTGTCTTCCAGGCTGGAGTGCAGTGGTGAGATTTTGGCTCACTGCAACCCCTACCTCCTGGGTTCAAGCAATTCTCCTGCCTCAGCCTCCCAAGTAGCTGGGATTTCAGGTGCACACCACCATGTCCGGCTAATTTTTATATTTTTAGTAGAGGCGGGGTTTCATCATTTTGGCCATACTGGCCTCAGACTCCTGACCTCACATGATCCACCCACCTCGGTCTCCCAAAGTATTGGGATTACAGGCGTGAGCCACTGCACCTGGCCTCTTGAGCAAGTTCTTAACGGCCACATTTTTTGTTCTTGTGCCAGAAAATGTCTTCCCTTCTTCTAGGCCCCTTGGAATTGACACTGACGTTCCTGTCAGACTTTGTTCTTTTCATTGTTGTTTGTTTGTTTTCGAGACAGTCTCCCTCTGTCGCCCAGGCTGGAGTGCAGTGGCGTGATCTCGACTCACTGCAACCTCTGCCTCCCGGGTTCAAGTGGTTCTCGTGCCTCAGCCTCCCAAGTAGCTGGAACTACAGGCACGCACCACCACGCCCAGCTAATTTTTGTATTTTTAGTAGAGACAGGGTCTTGCCATCTTGCCCAGGCTGGTCTTGAACTCCTGACCTCAAGTGATCTGCTACCTCGGCCTCCCAAAGTGCTGGGCTACAGGTGTGAGCCAGCGCACCTGGCCTCCTTCCAGACATTGTGCTATGGAGCTGTGGGGGCCAGGACCATTAGCCGCCTAGAGGTTCACTGAAAAATCACTGGCACAAGGCAGACAATTATTATGAGTGAAGAGAATCTCAGGAGGTTTGGGTCTGCACCATGCATATTGGACCTTGCATTCATTCAGAACAACTTACTGAGCATCTTTATGTGCCCAACACTGTGCTAGGCATTGGGGGAGCCATGGTGAGCTAGACAGAGAGTCCTGGCCTCCCAAGCATTCCGCACGGGAAAGTACCAGCCGTGGTAGCAATATAGGACTGGAGCCTAGGAAGGGATCTGGGAAAACTGCTCTCTACAGAAATGCTGGATGGGATGGGGTAGAAGAGGAGGGTACTGGGGAGACCTAGAGGTGAGGAGGGAACGAGGGCAGGGTCTGCTGGGACAGCCATGCTTAGCGCTCACTGCAGCCTTCTTCACGGTTAATCTCCCCATCCTACGGTGAAGGAAGCTGCAGGAGGTGCCTGGTGGAGAGTCCGTGCTCAGAAATCATTTGAACAAATGACTTTTGTTATGGACTTTTGTTCATCCCCCGAGGCTCCTGGGGTACCCCCAGGATTTTAAATTGGGGAGGTGCATGATGAGCTTTGTGTTTTTGGAAGAGCATTTAGGTTATGGCAGGGGAAACAGGGTGAGCAGGATGCCTGGGGAGGGGGAGAAGAATGAGAGCAGCGAGGGAGCTGTGAGTGTGAGCTGTGAGTGTGAGCTGTGAGTGTGAGCTGTGAGTGTGAGCTGGGGCCGTGAGGCTGAGCTCAGGGGGTTGGTGAGAGCGATCTACAGGACATGATGGGACTTCGAGATATGGGGTGTGGCGGTGGAACAAGAGGATGGGTCAGGCAGGCAGAACTTCTGAGCTAGCCCCCCAGAGATGCCCTGCCCAGAACCTGTGAGTAGGAGGAGCTGTCGCTCCTGCAGGTCTCATTATTTGGCACAGTTGACTCAGACAGGGAGACAATCCGGGATTATCCGGGTTCTCCCAATGTAATCCCTTGAGACCTTAAAGCAGAAGGCTTTCTCTGGCTGGTGGCAGAGGGGCAGCGAGGGAGATTCCAGGATCTGATTGCTGCGGCCAGCTGTGAGGATAGGGAGGACCATGTGTAAAGACCAAAGAGCAACCGCAGGAGCAGAGAGTGACGAGATGACAGGAGGCAGGACCCAGGTCCTACGGCCACCGGGAACGGAACTCTTCCAGCAGGAGGAGTGAGCCTGGAAGGGGATTCCAAGCACCAGATGAGATCACGGTAGGTGGAGACTTGTGATGTGAGCCTTCAACCCCGAGCCCTGCCATCCAGGACGTACAGATGTACAGACCTGTGAGATAATACATAGCTGTTGTTCTCAGCCACTGAGTGGTCATTTGTTACAGCAGCAATGGGAGCAAATACACGGGCTTTCTGGACACATTCGCTGCAGTGAAAACCAACATAGGGACCTGGCGTGGTGGCTCACACCTGTAATCCCAGCACTTTGAGAGGCGAGGCAGGTGGATCACTTGAGGCCAGAAGTTCAAAACCAGCCTGTCCAACGTGGCAAAACCCTGTCTATCAAAACTATAAAAAATTAGCCTGGAGTGGTGGCGGGCACCTGTAATCCCAGCTACTTGGGAGGCTGAGACAGGAGAATTGCTTGAACCTGGGAGGTGGAGGTTGCAGTGAGCTGAGATCATGCCATTGCACTCCAGACTGGGCAACAGGGCAAGACTCTGTCTCACAAAAAAAAAAAAAAGAAAGAAAGAAAGAGAGGGCCAGGTGCAGTGGCTCACGCCTATAATCCCAGCACTTTGGGAGGCCGAGACGGGTGGGTCATGAGGTCAAGAGATCGAGACCATCCTGGTCAACATGGTGAAACCCCGTCTCTACTAAAAATACAAAAATCAGCTGGGCATGGTGGCGCGTGCCTGTAATCCCAGCTACTCAGGAGGCTGAGGCAGGAGAATCGCCTGAACCCAGGAGGCGGAGGTTGCGGTGAGCCGAGATCGCGCCATTGCACTCCAGCCTGGGTAACAAGAGCGAAACTCTGTCTCAAAAAAAAAAAAAAAAATGAAAGAGAGAGAGAGAGAGAGAGAGGAAGGGAGGGAGGGAGGGAAGGAGGAAGGAAAGGAAAGAAAGAGAGAGAGAAAGAAAGAAAGTAGGAAAGGAAGGAAGGGAAGGAAGGAAAATAGAGGGAAAGAAAGAAAGAGAAAGGAAAGGAAAGGAAGCCAACGTAGAGGGGCAGAGGGCGAGGCAGAGCAGGCTGGCAGAGGAAAGAGGTCCAGGGGCCTTGTGATGGGTAATGAGGGTCCCCAGCCCATCAGGCTGTTGGGAGAATGGAGTGCACGTGCAGCCGCAGCTGGAACTGGGAGACCTAGGGTGGAGATGGGAATGGAGACCTATAAGTTGTGGCAGAAGGTAGGGTGGAGATGGGAATGGAGATCTATAAGTTGTGGCGGAAGGGCCCCCACCTCCCGCAGAGACGTGACTGGTAAGGAAAGGAGGTGGCATTGCGAGGCCCGAGCCACCATGCGTGGCCCCGTCGCCCGGGAGCCGGCTGTGGCCTCCTCTCCCTCGCCTGTACCGCCACCTTGTGGAGCAGTGTGGAATCGCCAGCAGTCAGCCAGGGCGGGCTTCGGTTCTGGGAGTGGTCTCATGTACTTCTTTTTATGACCATGCTCGACTGACATCTGGCCTCTTGCTTTGCAGGGGGCAGGGAGGTCACGCTCCTGCCCTAGAAAGTGAGAACTGGAAGGGTCTTTAGAGTTCATTGATTCACCCTCCCCTGTCACAGAGGGGAATGACAAGGCTGCACCCAGACCAGTGAGCAAATCAGGTTCCAAGGTGGGAGGAGAACCCAGGTACACCCTCCTTCATTCATTCCTCGGCACCTGTTCATCCTCTGGCTTCCGGTTGGCCATGGAGAGGAGGAAAGGCAGGGAGCACTGGGTCTCCCCCTTCTGACCTGTGCTCCTTCTCCAGGATCAGACACCTGGTGCTGCTGAGATAAGGAGGCATCTGTTTTTCTCTTTCTTCATGAAAGACAGAGAGGAGACCAGCCAGGCTAGAAAGGTGGGGGGGTGGCAACTGGGCTGAGGGTGTTTCGGGCTTCCTAGGCAAAGGGCTTGGGTGTCAGTCCAGTTGATTAGATCCGGGTCAGGAGGTGTCCTCCACTAAGGGCCACGCAGTAAACATTTTCGGCTCTGTGGGCTATACGGTCTCTATTGCATAACTCAGCCCTGCTGTTACAGTAGGAAAGCACCCAGAGACAATATGGAAACAAATGGAGTGGCCATGTTCCAATAAAACTTTATTCATAAAAACACAGGTCCACCAGGCGCAGTGGCTCACGCCTGTAATCCCAGCACTTTGGGAGGCCAAGGTGGGAGGATCATCTGAGGTTGGGAGATCAAGACCGGCCTCACCAACATGGAGAAACCCCATCTCTACTAAAAATACAAAATTAGCTGGGTCTGGTGGCGTGTGCCTGTAATCCCAGCTACTCAGGAGGCTGAGGCAGGAGAATTGCCTGAACCCAGGAGGCGGAGGTTGCGGTGAGCCGAGATCGCGCCATTGCACTCCAGCCTGGGCAACAAGAGCAAGACTCCATCTCAAAAAACAAAACAAAACAAAAGCACGGGTCCGTGGGTCATAGTTCGCTGACCTCTGATTTGGGTAATGGTGATGGTACCTAACCGTTTTTCCAATCAGATGCAATGGCTGAGGCTGGGGCCACGGCTCACACCTGTAGTCCCAATGCTTTGGGAGGCTGAGGTGGGAGAATCACTTGGGCCCAGAAGCTTATCAGCCTGGGCAACAAACAAGACTTCTATCTCTACCAAAAAAAAAAAAAAAAAAAAAAAAATTAAAGAAAGAGCCGGGCGCAGTGGCTCACGCCTGTAATCCCAGCACTTTGGGAGGCCGAGGTGGGTGGATCACGAGGTCAAGAGATCGAGACCATCCTGGTCAACATGGTGAAACCCCGTCTCTAATAAAAATACAAAAAATTAGCTGGGCATGATGGCGCGTGCCTGTAATCCAAGCTACTCAGGAGGCTGAGGCAGGAGAATTGCCTGAACCCAGGAGGCGGAGGTAGCGGTGAGCCGAGATCGCGCCATTGCACTCCAGCCTGGGCAACAAGAGTGAAACTCCGTCTCAAAAAAAAAAAAGGAAGAAAGAAAGAAAAAAATGTAAATTACAAAAGAAGCAAGCGATGGAATCCACTTCTAACATTGCCTTCTGCAAATATTCTGTATGTATACACAATACTATGCTTCCCCCACCCCATTTTCTTTTTTTCCACCTATTTCTTAGTAATGTCCATCCTCTCTTTACTGAAATGGTAGCATACCACACACAGCATTCTGCATGTTTCTATTTCAAAATTTGAAAAAATAATTTCAATTTTTAGGCTGGGCGTGGTAGCTCACACATGTAATCCCAGCACTTGGGAGACCTAGACAGGTGGATCTCCTGAGGTCGGGAGTTTGAGACTAGCCTGACCAACATGGCGAAACTCCGTCTCTATTAAAAATACAAAATTAGCCAGCTGTGGTGGCACGTGCCTGTAATCCCAGCTACTCGGGAGGCTGAGGCAGGAAAATATCTTGAATCCAGGAGGCAGAGGTTGTGGTGAGCTGAGATCACACCACGCACTCCAGCCCGGGCAACAAGAGTGAAACTCTGTCTCAAAATAAAACAAAACAACAACAGAAAAACCACGATGAGAACACATGGGCACAGGAGGGGAACATCACACACTGGGGTCTGTTGGGGGTGGGGGCCTAGGAGAGGGACAGCGGGGGAAAGCAGGGAGGTTGGGGATGGATAACACTGGGAGAAATGCCGGATGTAGGTGAAGCGGGGATGGAGACAGCAAACCACCGTGGCATGTGTGTACTTATGCAACAATCCTGCAAGATCTGTGCATGTTCTCCAAAACTTAAAGTACAATTAAAAAAAAAATCAACCTAAAAACTTGCTTAATTGCTGGTATTATAAAATAAAATAAATTTTTTAAAAAATAAAATAAATGTTATTTAAATATAGAAACATTTGAGAAATTTCCTAAATTCTTTGTTGTTTTAAAAAAATTCAATTTTTATTTTAGATCAAGGGAAGACATTTGCAGGCTTGTTATCTGGGTATGATGTGTGACGCTGAGGTTTGAGGTATGATTGGTCCCATTGCCCAGCTACTCAGCATAGTACCCAATACTCAGTATAGTACCCAATAGTTAGTTTTTCAGTACTCATCCCCTCCCTCTCCTCTCTAGTAATCCCTGGTGTCCACTGTTCCCCTCTTTATGTCCATGTATACTCAATGTTTAGCTCCCACTTTTTTTTTTTTTTTTTTTTGAGATGTAGTTTTTCTCTTGTTGCCCAGGCTGGAGTGCAATGGTGTGATCTTGGCTCACTGCAACCTCCACCTCCTAGGTTCAAATGATTCTCCTGCCTCAGCCTCCCGAGTAGCTGGAATTACAGGCATGCACCAGCATGCCCAGCTAATCTTGTATTTTTAGTAGAGACGAGGTTTCTCCATGATGGTCAGGCTGGTCTTGAACTCCCAACCTCAGGTGATCCGCCCTCCTCGGCCTCCAAAGTGCTGGGATTACAGGCGTGAGCCACCGTGTCTGGCTCTTCTTGGATTCTTATAGTTTGAAGTCTTATATTTAAACCTTTAACCCATCTTGAGTTATTATTATTATTACTATTTTATTATTTTGAGACAGAGTCTCACTCTGTCGCCCAGGCTGGAGTGCAGTGGCACAATCTTGGCTCACTGCAACCTCTGCCTCCCACGTTAAACTGATTCTTCTGTCTCAGCCTCTTGAGTATCTGGGGCTACAGGCGCGCACCACCACGCCTGGCTACTTTTTATATTTTTAGTAGAGACAGGGTTTCACCATATTGGCCAGGCTGGTCTCAAACTCCTGACCTTGTGATCTGCTTGCCTTGGTCTCCCAATGTGCTGGGATTACAGGTGTGAGCCACCACGCCTAGCCAATTTTTTTGTATTTTTTAGTAGAGATGGGGTTTCACCATGTCGGCCAGGCTGGTCTTGAACTCTTGACTTCAAGTGATCCACTCGCCTTGGCCTCCCAAAGTGCTGAGATTACAGGCATGAGCCACCTCGCCCGGCCTTGAGCTAATTTTTGTATATGGTGAAAGAAAGGATCCAGTTTCAATCTTCGGCATATGACTAGCCAGCTATCGCAGCACCGTTTATTGAATAGGGAATCCTTTCCCTATTACTTATTTTTGTTGACTTTGTCAAAGATCAGGTGGCTGTAGGTGTGTGGCTTTATTTCTAGGTCCTCCATTCTGTTCCATTGGGCTGTGTGTCTGCTTGTGTACCCACACCATGCTGCTTTGGTTACCGTGGCCTTGTAGTATAGTTTGAAGTTGGGTAATGTAATGTGATGCCTCCAGCTTTGTTCTTTTTGCTTAGGATCACTTTGGCTATTCGGACTCTTTTTTGGTTCCGGGTGAATTTTAAAATGGCTTTTGCTAGTTCTGTGAAAAATGACATTAGTAGCTTGACAGGAATAGCATTGAATCTATAGATTGCTTTGGGCAGTGTGGCCATTTTAATGCTATGCTTCCAATCCATGAGCATGGAGTGTTTTTTCATTTGTTTGTGTCGTCTATGATTTCTTTCAGCAGTGTTTTGTCATTCTCCTTGTGGAGATGTGGCTGCTTCCTCTTCGCCTTCTGCCGTAATTGTGAGTTTCCTGAGGCCTCCTCAGCCATGCTTATGTACAGCCTGCAGAACTGTGAGCCTATTAAATCTCTTGTCTTTGTAAATTACCCAGTCTCAAATAGTTCTTTATAGCAGGGTGAGAACAGACTAATACAGAAAATATATGTTGAAACCCTAGCTACTTGGGAGGCTGAGATGGAAGGTTGTGTGAGCCAGCAGTTTGGGGCTGCAGCGAGCCATGACCACACCATTGTGTAACTGAACAGGAGGTGAGTTGCTTGCCATATGCAGAGTCCAATTAACAAGATCGAGGTCCGGTAGAAATGAAATCATTTATTGCAAAGCTAGCTTAGTGGGAGAGGCACAGGCATCCTGCCTTTAAATGTGCCACTTCACCTTTGGAGCAAAAGCAAGCACTTTTAAAAGGCAGAGAAGGAAGCGAGCAAGGTAGGGGGTCCTTACCTACCAGTAGTAGAGCTGGTGACTGCCGGCGTCTTCGTGGGCAGGCCAGCATCTCTCAAGGCAACCTCCTTTGGGGTGAGAGTTCCTTAGCAGGCATGCTTCAGTTTGCAAATCGACTGTTAACTCTTGATCACCTTGGATCCCAGTTAGATGAACTTGCCTATAGGGAGTCTGGTGAAAGGGAGGTGGAAGGCTATATTTGCATTTCTTCCTTCCTTCCTTCCTTTTCTTTCTTTCTTTCTTTTTTTTTTTTTTTTTTGAGATGGACTTGCTCTGTCACCCAGGCTGGAGTGCAGTGGCCAATCTTGGCTCACTGCAACCTCCACCTCCCAGGCCCAAGTGATTCTCCTGCCTCAGCCTCCTGAGTAGCTGGGATTACAGGCACTAGTCACCATGCCCGGTTAATTTTTGTATTTTTAGTAGAGATGGGGTTTCACCATGTTGACCAGGCTGGTCTCAAACTTCTGACCTCAAGTGATCCACCTGCCTCAGCCTCCCAAACTGCTGGGATTACAGGCATGAGCCACCACAGCCGGCCTATATTTGCAATTTTAAAAGGCTAAGTAGAAAGTGGGGGACCACGGGAAAGAGAAAAGAAAAAAACAGGAAAAATTAAATCACCCTCTAGAAAAATAGGGGTATATTCCCCACTGACAAATTCCATTCCATTTCTATGAGATCTGGGCACCATATTCATTCTGGCTACTTCCTGCTGAAAGGGAGCATAGCCATTGGGTATTGGAATGGAACTGATGTATTTGGAATTGCAAATATTCACGAGTACTTGGACTTACAGATGGTGTTTGTTGGAGCAATATGGTGCGAGGTCTCAATAGCCTCTGCGAATGCCTGTCTTGCACTCCTATACAGAGGGTGCAACAGCAGTGGACCCTACAACAGAGAGATATGCCTGTCCCTGCAATCAGGGCCAATGTTACAAGCAGTGTGGCCACCAGGATGCTTCTGGCCTGGACCAGGATGCTAACCACTGGTCTAGCAACAGCGTGGGGTCAGACACACCTTTGGTCTAGTGGTGCATGTTCCACGGGGCTACCTGAGGCATTTCCTGAATTCTTAATTATCAAGCAGGGTCCCCACTGCCAACTGTAACTGGATATGATGACAGGTTAGTTAGGGATAAATATTTGACAGGCTACAAACAGAGCTGTGAATCCTCATGAAGGTGATCATAAGCCTTGTCTCATTGTTGAGAAAGGGGCAGCTTCGCTAAATAGCTGTATCTCATCCAGAAGGTGGCACTGGAGATGGGCTAGGCCACTGCATGTGATGAAGGCAAACAGATTTTTAATAAGTGGCGTTTCCATGGAAACAGAAGAGAAACAAAGGTTAATGCCAGGCAGTTTATCCAGATGTTAGGCTCAAAGCACCCCGAGTTACAGAGGAGGAAGGCAGTGTCAGTCTGACGTGTTTTTCTTGCCTGTATCACAAGGAATGATAGAGTACTAATTTCACTGAGTCCAAACCAGAAAAATGAAAGAAAAATTTAAAAGCATTGATTTGGGACTTGTAGCCTAGAAAGAATTCAGGATTCAGTCCAAATTGCAGAAAATAATAAAAACTCAAAAACAAAGGCCAGGCGCGGTGGCTCACGCCTGTAATCCCAGCACTTTGGGAGGCCGAGGCGGGTGGATCACGAGGTCAAGAGATCGAGACCATCCTGGTCAACAAGGTGAAACTCCGTCTCTACTAAAAATACAAAAATTAGCTGGGCATGGTGGTGCGTGCCTGTAATCCCAGCTATTCTGGAGGCTGAGGCAGGAGAATTGCCTGAACCCAGGAGGCGGAGGTTGCGGTGAGCCGAGAGCGCGCCATTGCACTCCAGCCTGGGTAACAAGAGCGAAACTCCGTCTCAAAAAAAAAACAACTCAAAAACAGTGGACAGGACTAGAATCTAACAACAGGTATACTATAGTTTTTTCTGAAACATAATTTTTTCTCTCCAGTTCCCATTTTTACTAAAGACAAATCATAGTAGGATAAATTTATTTGCAAAATAAGTTTTAGTCTTATAATACTTGGCCTATTTGCATAAAATATAGCAACAATAATTATTTGCCATATAGCATATAGCATATAGCATATAGCATATAGGCTCTTTTAAAAATTGGCTTTACTGGAACTTTGTGTTTTGTTTTGTTTTTTTGAGACGGAGTTTTGCTCTTGTTGCCCAGACTGGAGTGCAATGGCATGATCTGGGCTCACCACAACCTCCACCTCCCAGGTTCAAGCAACTCTCCTGTCTCAGCCTCCCGAGTAGCTGGGATTACAGGAATGTGCCACTATGCCTGGCTAATTTTGTATTTTTAGTAGAGACGGGGTTTCTCCATGTTGGTCAGGCTGGTCTCAAATTCCCGACCTCAGGTGATACTCCCGCCTTGGCCTCCCAAAGTGCTGGGATTGCAGGTGTGAACCACCGTGCCTGGCCTGGAACTTTGTTTTATAAGGAATCTCAGATTCAGACTTTTTAAAGCCTTGAGTCCAGCCACGTATTCATCTGTGCCTGCAAATGCTGTAGGAATTGGGTGAATTCCTCTCCTCAAGATCCCAAGATAACTTGGGGATCCTGAGCCTGTCAGAAAGAGACACTCTTTACTTACCATGGGTCAGGAAATGCTGTACAGGGACTGTGTTGACAAGGTATAAGACCATCTTACCCGAGGGGCTTTATTGACTCTGTAAATCACCTTTGATTCCTTAGAGCAGTCTGTTTATCTCTGAAAGTAGCCATTCCAGTCAGAGCCCTTGTGTCCTGTTACAAAAGAAAGAAGATTTGGGCCAGGTGCAGTGGCTCACGCCTGTAATGCCAGCACTTTGGGAAGCCAAGGTGGGCAGATCACTTGAGGTCAGGAGTTCGAGACCAGCCTGGCCAACATGGTGAAACCCTGTATCTACTAAAAATACAAAAATTAGCCAGGTGTGGTGGCACATGCCTGTAATCCCAGCTACTTGGGAGACTGAGGCAAGAGAATAGCTTGAACCTGGGAGGTGGAGGTTGCAGTGAGCCAAGATTGCACCACTGCACTCCAGCCTGGGTGACAGAGCAAGATTCCATCTCAAAAAAAAAAAAAAAAAAAGTGAAATAATTATTAAAAGTCACAGAAGCAGTTTAGGACTTTAAAGCATCTAGCAAATAGTATCTGGCCTGTCTAATTCAGACCAAATAAATCATATATATATATATATATAAATGTTTTATATATATATACATATTTGAGACAGAGTTTTGCTCTGTTGCCCAGGCTGAAGTGAAGTGGCATGCAACCTCCGCCTCCCAGATTCAAACAATTTTCCTGCCTCCGCCTCCTGAGTAGCTGGGATTACAGGCACGTGCCATCACAACTGGCTATTTTTGTATTTTTAGTAGAGATGAGATTTCACTATGTTGGCCAGGCTGGTTTCAAACTCCCAGCCTCAGGTGATCCGCCTGCCTTGGCCTCTCAAAGTGCTGGGATTACAGGTTTGAGCCTCCGTGCCCAGCCTAGGCCTAGCTGTTCTATTCTTTTTGTTTTCCTTTTTTTTTTTTGAGACAGAGTCTCCCTTTGTTGCCAGGCTGAGGTGCAGCGAAGTGACCTTGGCTCACTGCAACCTCTGCCTCCTGGATTCAAGTGATTCTCCTGCCTTAGCCTCTGGAGTAGTTGAAACTACAGGCGCCCACCACCACGCCCGGCTAATTTTGGTATTTTTAGTAGAAACAGGGTTTCACCATGTTGGCCAGGATGCTCTCCATCTCCTGACCTCGTGATCTACCTGCCTCGGCCTCCCAAAGTGCTGGGATTACAGGTGTGAGCCACCTTGCCCGGCCTTCTTTTCCTTTTTTTCAGAGACAGGGTCTCACTATGTTGCCCAGGCTGGTCTTAAACTCCTGAGCTCAAGTGAGCCGCCCACCTTGGCCTCCCAAAGTGTTGAGATTACAGGCAGGAGCCTAGCCTTGCTGTTTTCATTAAACAATATTAAATGTCTTATTTATAAAAAATTTCACAAAGATAATTCTGTTTGGATCAAAATTTTGCATTATAGTTTTGTAACTCTTATGCAAAATTTTGACACCTAACAATATCTGGCAGAGATAAACGTGAAACCACTTGATCAATAAATCCAAACGAAAATGTGTGTTGACAGTTCTTAAGACATTTCTCATAGTATTTTGCCAATAATTTTAAAGCCAGCTTACTTATTAAAGACTTTACTTAATTTATGAATACTCCTTAACTTTAAGCCAATTTGGTAACTTGCAGCCACAACACATAACAAAATACCCGTACGTACACATAAACACACACATACACACTCATATAAAGCAGGCAGAAAAGAAACAAAGAGGAAGATACAGCCTGTTGTTGTTGAGAGACAGGAAGAGCCAAAGTGTTTTTTCTAGTCTCTCACTCAACAGTCAACACTTCTGTGATCCCAGATGTGTGTATCTTCCCTCTACACAGCAAGCAAGCAATTCTCTGTCAGACACCTGCTGTGTGTCCTCTAATTCTGTTCAACTCTGACACTGTTTACCTGAAGTTAGTATCAGATCCCACAGGTTGAGGGCTCAGTCCCACAAGACTGTTCCCCACTTCAGATGTCCGTTGCAAGTCTAGACATTTGGAACTTCTGACCAGCTGGCTGCACATTGGGGTTCCCATGACCCCGCTCAGGTTTCATTAATTTGCTAGAGAGGTTCCCAGAACTCAGGGAAACACACTAGCTGTCTACTATAAAGGATATTACACAGGCCAGAGAGAAGGGACGCATAGAGTAAGGTTTGAAGAAGGGGGTGCATCACCCTCGGGAACCTCCATGTGTTCAGCTGTCTGAAAGCCCCCTGAATCCCGTTTTTTTAAGATTTTAATAGAGGCATTATTGATTAAATCACTGGCCATTTGTGATCAGATTAACCTTCAGCCCCTCTCCCTTCCTGGGAGGTTGTGGGGAGCTGAAAATCCCAGCCTCTAAATGTGCCTTGGTCTTCTTTCCCAGTGACCTGCCCACCTCCTCAAGCTACCTAGGGGCCCCCCAGCCAGCTGTCATTCATTAGCATACAAAAGACACTCTTTTGGCAGATCACGAGGTCAGGAGTTCAAGACCAGCCTGGCCCACATGGTGAAACCCCATCTCTACTAAAAATACAAAAATTAGCTGGGCATGTGGCACATGCCTGTAAGCCCAGCTACTCAGGAGGCTGAGGCAGGAGAATTGCTTGAACCAGACCCGGAGGCGAGTGTGAGTGCCTCCCAGGGGGCAAGTCTGAGTGCCTCCTGGGGGGTGAGCTGAGATGCACCACTGCACCCCAGCATGGGCTACAGAGACTCCATCTCAAAAAAAAAATTTCCAGAATAGGCAAATCTATAGAGACAAAATAAATCAATGGTTGCCTAGGGCTTGGGGGAGTGTAGAGATAGGAAATGACTGATAATGAGTAAAGAAATTATTTTCTTTTCTTTTTTTTTGAGACGGAGTCTCGCTCTGTTGCCCAGGCTGGAGTGCAGTGGTGTGATCTCGGCTCACTGCAACCTCTGCCTCCGGGGTTCAAGCGATTCTCCTGCCTCAGCCTCCTGAGTAGCTGGGATTACAGGTGCATGCCACTACACCTACCTAATTTTTGTACTTTTGGTAGAGACAGAGTTTCACCGTGTTGGTCAGGCTGGTCTTGAACTCCTGACCTCGTGATCCGCCCACCTCAGCCTCCCACAGTGCTGGGATTGCTGGTGTGAGCCACCGTGCCCAGCAAGGATTTCTTTTCACGTGATGCAAGTGCTCTAAACCTGCGAGGTGATGACTGCCCAACTCCGAATATGCTAAGACGATTGAATTATGAACCCCAAGTGAATTTGATGGTATTTTAATTATGTCTCAATAAAAATGTGGGAGAAAAAAACAGACGAAATGGCTAGAATGTAGAAGGATAATCTGGTGACTGTGGCATCCAAAGCTGCTTTCACCCTAGTGTGGAGTCCTGATAAGTACGCAGCACTGAGGAGGGGTCCCAGGTGGGGGGGAACAACTGTTCCGAGAGATAGCTAATCACAGACAGCCCGCTGGCACAACATCGTGTGCCCAAATACCTTGCTCCGCACGTAGCCCCAGAAGTACGACCTCCTTCTGCACGTAGCTTCCTCCAGCACAACCCTATAAAACTCCCCTCCAGCCCTGCCTCTTTGCAGACAGCCCCTTCTCTGCTGTGCGGCCCATTGCAACCTTGCAATGTATCTTTGTATTTTCACGAATAAGTCCGCCATTCTTCACCTCTGACTGTCTCAGTAAATTCCCTTACTGCCTGTGACACCAACCCCAGCCAGTGGCACACATGACACCCAGGTCAGGATAGCACCAGCCCCACCCATAAGAGGCCAGTTCTCACCTTTTTGGCAAAATGGAGGAACATTAATTGGGGCCAAGAGTACCTGTAGGAAACCCACTTCTTGGATAGCACTATTTTAAAAACATTTTTTTTTTTAAGTCAGGGTCTCCCTCTGTCACCCAGGCTGGAGTGCAGAGGTGCAATCACAGATCACTGCAGCTTCAAACTCCTGGGCTCAAGTGATCCTCCTTCTGGGTAGCTGAGACTGTAAGTATGTGTCACCATGCCCAGGTAATTTTCCCCCCAAAATTTGTTTTTTGAGACAGTCTCGCTCTGTTGCCAGACTGGAGTGCAGTGGTATGATCTTGGCTCACTGCAACCTCCGCCTCCTGTGTTCAAGTGATTCTCCTGCTTCAGCCTCTGGAGTAGCTGAGACTACAGGCATGCACCACCAAACTCAGCTAATTTTTGTATTTTCAGTAGAGACGGGGTTTCACCATGTTGGCCAGTATGGTCTCGATCTCTTGACCTAGTGATCTGCTAGCCTTGGCCTCCCAAAGTGCTGGGATTACAGGCGTGAGCCACCGCGTCTGGCCTAAAAAAATTTTTTTAGAGACAAGGTATCACTGTGTTGGTCAGGGCGGTCTTGAACTCCTTGGACAGTATTCTTCATTGCTGGAAGCAGTTCTCATCTGACAGCCAAAACCATGGTCCATTTTAAAAGGACCACTTCCCCAGGAGCAAAGGTCTATTTGCAGGACTTGACAAAGCAAAATGTGTGTGCTGGCACTTGAGCCTAACCACTCCAGTGTAAATTGTGACCAGGCTGACCATGGCTGGGTGAAGTATGACTGCAGCTGGTCTGGGAAGGCAGAAGCAAGCAGAAGACGTGGGCAGATCAGGCAGGGATTGGCTGTGGGGAGGATCGGTGGAGACAGGGGCAGCAGGGTTTGGACATTGCAATTGAGGAGGCTTTTGTCCTTGGGGGATGGAGAGGAGGTGTGGGGCATGGTCTTGGAAATTTGGCCTGCAGCCTCACCAGGCCAGCTGGAAGCTACTTGTTGGGAACTCTGTGTATGTAAAGGGCTGACCCCAGGCCCAGACCCGGGGGAGCTGGAGAAATACACACACCAAACCACCCGAGGGGCGTGTTGGAACTGCTTGGCCAGCCCTTGGGGACTGGATGGCTGGGGTGCGTGGGTGTCATCTTGCAAGAAAACAGGACTTGATGAGGAAGGTGGGAGGCTGTTCCAGGCAGATGGAGGTCTGTGCTGCCAGAGCAATGTAGGAGTCACCACGTGGGGCTCTGCCTTCGGTGCAGTGGAGGCAGAGCTTGCGTGAGGGACATCAGGCCCAGATATGTAGGTGTGGGGAGCCCTAGGTGGGCTGGTGCTGCAGAGGGGGGTGGTGCTGTGCCAGGGAGGTGCATGGGACACTGGACACAAGTGAAGAGCAACCAGCCCTGGTGGCCTCCTCAAACCTATGTGAGTGCCTGCCCCATTCCCAGATGAAGAAAACAGAGGTTTCAATAGGGAAAGTGACTTGTTCTAAATCTCAGAGTTGGGAAATCAGGGAGTTCAGTCCCCTGATTCCAAAGGCAAATCTGGAGTTTCTGTTGGAGTTAAGGGGCCAGGTAAATGATCTATGTTGACAAAAAAAAAAAAAAAAAAAAAAAGCCAAAAAACAAAAAACAAAAACAATTCTGTAAGATAGTTAAGGAGGTTTATTCTGAGCTAGTGTGAGTGACCATGGCCTGGGGCAGTCTCAAGAGGTCCTGAGAAAGTGTGCCTGAGAGATGGCTGGGTTACAGTTTGGTTTTACACATTTTAGGGAGACAGAGATTACAAGCAAAGACAGCAGTCAATACATGTAAGGTACATGTTGGTTCAGCCCATAAGGCCAGGACAATTCCAGGGGAGTGTATAGGTTACAGGTGATTCAAAGATTTTCTGATTGGCAATTGGTTGAAAAACTTAAGCTTTGTCTAAAGAGTTGAAGTGGCTGGGTACAATGACTCACATTGGTAATCCTAGGACTTTGAGAGACCAAGGAGGATGGCTTGAGCCAGGAGGTTTTTTGTTTTGTTTTGTTTTTTGAGATGGAGTCTCCCTATATCACCAGGCTGGAGTGCAGTGGCGTGATCTTGGCTCACTGCAACCTCCACCTCCCAGGTTCAAGTGATTCTCCTGCCTCAGCCTCCTTAGTAGCTGGGGCTACAGGTGCACGCCATCTCACCCAGCTAATGTTTTGTATTTTTAGTAGAGATGGGGTTTCACCATTTTGGCCAGGATGGTCTCGATATCTTGACCTCGTGATCCACCCGCCTCAGCCTCCTAAAGTGCTGGGATTACAGGCGTGAGCCACTATGCCCAGCTGAGCCCAGGAGTTTTAGACTAGCCTGGGCTACATAGTAAGACCCCGTGTCTACAAAAAATTTTAAAAAAGTAGTTGGGCACAGTGGCGTGCACCTGTAGTCCCAGCTACCTGGGAGGCTAACGTGGGAGGGTCACGTAAGCCTGGGAGGTCGAGGTTACGGTGAGCTGTGACTGTGACACTGCACTCCAACTCAGAGGAGAGAATGAAACTCTGTCTCAAAAATAAAATAAAATAGGCCAGGTGTGGTGGCTCACACCATTAATCCCAGCACTTTGGGAGGCTGAGGCAGGTGGATCACCTGAGGCCAGAAGTTTGAGACCAGCCTGGCCAACATGGTGAAACAACATCTCTATTAAAAATAGAAAAATTAGGAGGAATCCAAGATGGCCAATTAGGAGCAGCTCTGGATTGCAGCTTCCAGTGAAAGCGCGGAGGGTGATGCTGCATTTCCAGATGGATTTTTATTGCCCCAGACCAGGAGATTCTCAGGTGGAGGAGTCCCACGGGTTGCCAGCACAGCTGTTTTGGCTGGCGTTGGGGGTCTCCACACAAAATACTAACACAGGTCTGGGTGCTGTTTTAGCTGGTGACTGGAGCACCTGGGAGACAGAGTTGCCTGATAAACTGAAAAAAAGGGGACTGAAACAGGGAGCCAGGCCAGGAGATTCCTGGGCAAAAAAGCGCCACAAGCCCCCAGTGTGGCTGTTTTAGCTGGCACAGCGGGTCTCTGCACAAAATCTCACACAGATCTGGGTGCCTTTTCAACTGGCGACTGGAACGCCTGGGAGACAGAGTCACTCACTCAACTGAAAAAACGGGGACTGAAACAGGGTGCTAGGCCAGGAGATTCCCCGGCAAAAAAGCGCCACGAGTCTCCAGCGGTTGTTTCAGCCGGCACAGTGGGTCTACGCACAAGAAATCACACAAATCCAGGTGCCGTTTCAAGTGGTGACTGGGACGCCTGGGAGACAGAATCAACCGTTCAACTGAAAAAAAAGGGCTCTGAGGCAGGGAGCCAGGTGATCAGGCTTGGCTGGTCCCAGCCCACAAAAACCAGCAATCTGAAACGCTCTGGATTGAGAGTTTCACAGCAAGCACAGCTGAACCAGGGATGGTCCAGCTCTGTGGGGGAGGGGTGTCCACCATTACCGAGGCAGTCCATCACTACGAAGGTAGTCCGCTATTGCCGAGGTGGCTCGCCATTGCCAAGGCAGTCCACCATTACAGAGGTGGGCCACCATTGCTGAGGCAGTTCTAACTATACCTCTATAAACAGGACTGCAGGGAAGTTCACACAGCAGCTGGGCGGAGCCCACAGCAGCTCAGCAAAGCCTCTGCAGGCAGACCATGACTAAGCTGCCTCCTCACTGGGCAGGGCAGCCCTGAAAAAAGGCAGCAGCACAACAGAAACTTATAAATAAAGCCCTACCTTCCGAGGACAGAGCACCTAGGAAAGAAAAGGCGGTTATGAGTTCTGCTGCAGGAGACTTAAATGTACCTGCACAGCAGCTCTGAATGGAACAATGGAGCTCACAGCTCAGAACTTGAGCTCCTATAAAGGACAGACTGTCTCCTCAAGCAGCTCCCTGACCCCCGTGTATCCAAAGAGACACCTCATAAAGGAGAGCTCAGACTGACATCTGGCAGGTATCCTTCTGGGACAAAGATAGCAGAAGAAGAAACTGGCAGCAACCCTTACTGTCCTGTAGCCACTGCAGGTGATCCCCAGGCAAGCAGGGACTGGAATGGGCCTCCAGCAGTCCTACAGCAGAGGGGCCTGGCTATTAGAAGGAAAACTAAGAAACAGAAAGAAATAACTTCATCATCAACAAGCCAGACATCCACTCAGAGACCCCATTTGAAAGTCAACAACTACAAAGACCACAGGTAAATAAATCCACAAATATGGGAAGAAACCAGTGCAAAAAGGATGAAAATGCCCAAAACCAGAATGCCTCTCCTCCTCCAAGGGATCACAACTCCTCACCAGCAAGAGAACAAGGCTGGATAGATAATGAGTCTGATAAATTGACAGAAACAGGCTTTAGAAGGTGGGTAATAAGAAACTTCTCTGAGCTAAAAGATCATGTTCTAACCCAATGCAAAGAAACTAAGAACCTTGAAAAAGGTTTGACGAAATGCTAATGAGAATAAACAGCTTAGAGAGGAAGATAAATGAATTGATGGAGCTGAAAAACACAACATGAGAACTTTGGAAGCATACACAAGTTTCAATAGCTGAATAGACCAAGCGGAAGAAAGGATATCAGAGGTCAAAGATCCACTCAATGAAATAAAATGAGAAGGCAAGATTACAGAAAAAAGGGTAAAAAGAAATGAACAAAGTCTCCAAGAAATACAGGACTATGTGAAAAGACATAATCTACGTTTGATAGGTGTACCTGAACGTGACGGAGAGAATGAATCCAAGCTGGAAAATACTCTTCAGGATATTATCCAGGAAAACTTCCCCAACCTAGCAAGGCAGGTCAATATTCAAGTCCAGGAAATACAGAGAACACCACAAAGATATTCCTCAAGAAGAGCAACCCCAAGGCACATAATTTACCAGGGTTGAAATGAGGGAGAAAATGCTAAGGGCAGCCAGAGAGAAAGGTTGGGTTACCCACAAAGGGAAGCCCATCAGACTCACACGGATCTCTCAGCAGAAACCCTACAAGTCAGAAGAGAGTGGGAGCCAATATTCAACATCCTTAAAGAAAAGAACTTTCAACCCAGAATTTCATATCCAGCCAAACTAAGCTTCATAAGCCAAGGAGAAATCAAATCCTTTATGAACAAGCAATTACTCAGAGATTTCATCACCACCAGGCCTGCTTTACAAGAGCTCCTGAAAGAAGCACTAAACATAGAAAGGAACAACCAGTACCAGCCACTCCAAAAATGTACCAAATGGTAAAGAGCATCAACACAATGAAGAACCTGCATCAACTAACAGGCAAAACAACCAGCTAGCATCAAAATGGCAGGATCAAATTCACACATAACAATATTAACCCTAAATGTAAATGGGCTAAATACCCCAATCAAAAGACACAGACTGGCAAATTGGATAAAAAGTCAAAACCCATCACTATGCTGTATCCAGGAAACCCATCTCACAAGCAAGGATACACAAAGGCTCAAAATAAAGGGATGGAGGAAGATTTACCAAGCAAATGGAGATCAAAAAAAAAGCAGGAGTTGCAATTCTCGTCTCTGATAAAATAGACTTTAAACCAACAAAGATCAAAAGAGACAAAGAAGGGCATTACATAATGGTAAAAGGATCAATGCAACAAGAAGAGCTAATGATCCTAAATACATACTCATCCAATACAGGAGCACCCAGATACATAAAGCAAGTTCTTAATGACCTACAAAGAGACTTAGACTCCCACACAATAATAGTGGGAGACTTTAACACTCCACTGTCAATATTAGACAGATCAAAGAGACAGAAAATTAACAAGGATATCCAGGACTTGAACTCAGATCCGGACCAAGCAAACCTAATAGACATTTACAGAACTCTCCATCCCAAATTCACAGAATATGCATTCTTCTCAGCACCACATCACACCTACTCTAAAATTGACCACATAATTGGAAGTAAATCACTCCTCAGCAAATGCAAAAGAATGGAAATCATAACAGTCTCTCAGACCACAGTGCAATCAAATTAGAACTCAGGATTAAGAAAAGCACTCAAAACTGCATAACCACATGGAAACTGAGCAACTGGCTCCTGAATGATGACTGGATAAACAATGAAATGAAGGCAGAAATAAAGATGTTCTTCAAAACCAATGAGAACGAAGACACAATATACCAGAATCTCCGGGACACATTTAAAGCAGTGTCTAGAGGAAAATATATAGCAATAAATTCCCACATGAGAAGCAAGGAAAGATCTAAAGTCAACACCCTGTCATCAAAATTGAAAGAGCTAGAGGAGCAAGATCAAAAAAACTCAAAACCTAGCAGAAGACAAGAAATAACTAAGATCAGAGCAGAACTGAAGGAGATAGAGACACAAAAAAAACCCTTCAAAAAATCAATAAATCCAGGAACTGGTTTTTCAAAAAGATCAACAAAATAGACAGACCACTAGCCAGATTAATAAAAAAGAAAAGAGAGAATAATCAAATAGATGCAATAAAAAACGATAAAGGGGATATCACCACAGATTCCACAGAAATACAAACCATCATCAGAGATTATTATAAACAACTCTATGCACATAAACTAGTAAACCTGGAAGAAATTGATAAATTCCTGGACACTTGCATCCTCCCAAGCCTAAACCAGGAAGAAGTCAAAACCCTGAATAGACCAATAACAAGGGCTGAAGTTGAGGCAGCAATTAATAGCTTACCACCCAGAAAAAGCCCAGGTCCAGATGGGTTCACAGCCAAATTCTACCAGACATACAAAGAGGAGCTGGTACCACTCCTTCTGAAACTATTCCAAGCAATCCAAAAAGAGGGAATCCTTCCCAAATCATTTTATGAGACCAACATCATCCTGACACCAAAAGCTGGCAGAGACTCAACAAGAGAAGAAAACTTCAGGCCAATATCCATGATGAACATAGATGCAAAAATCTTCAATAAAATACTGGCAAACCATTTGCAACAGGACATCAAAAAGCTTATCCATCACAGAAGTAGGCTTCATCCTGGGGATGCAAGACTGGTTCAACATATGCAAGTCTATAAACGTAATTCACCACATAAACAGAACCAAAGACAAAAACCATATGATTATCTCAATTGATGCAGAGAAGGCCTTTGAAAAAAATTCAACAGCCCTTTATGCTAAAAACCCTCATAAGCTAGATATTGATGGAATGTATCTCAAAATAATAAAAGCTATTTATGACAGACCACTAGCCAATATCATACTGAATGGGCAAAAACTGGAAGCATTCCCTTTGAAATCTGGCACTAGACAAGGATGCCCTCTCTCTCCACTCCTATTCAATATAGTACTGGAAGTTCTAGCCAGAGCAATTGGGCAAGAAAAAGAAATAAAGGGTATTCAATCAGGAAAGGAGGAAGTCAAATTGTCTCTATTTGCAGACGACATGATTGTATATCTAGAAGACCCTATCACCTCAGCCCAAAATCTCCTGAAACTGATAAGCAACTTCAGCAAAGTCTCAGGATACAAAATCAATGTGCAAAAATCACAAGCATTCCTATACAACAATAACATACTTAAAGAGAGCCAAATCAAGAACGAACTGCCATTCACAATTGCTACAAAGAGAATAAAATGCCTAGGAATACAACTAACAAGGAACGTAAAGGACCTCTTCAAGGAGAACTACAAACCACTGCTCAATGAAATAAGAGAGGACACAAACAGATGGAGAAACTTTCCATGTTCATGGTTAGGAAGAATCAATATCGTGAAAATGGCCATACTGCCCAAAGTAATTCACAGATTCAACACTATCCCCATCAAGCTGCCAATGACCTTCACAGAACTGGAAAAAAGCACCTTAAACTTCATATGGAACCAAAAGAGAGCCCGCATAGCCAAGTCAATTCTGAGCAAAAAGAACAAAGCTGGAGGCATCACACTACCTGACTTCAAACTCTACTGCAAGGGTATAGTAATCAAACAGCATGATACTGGTACCAAAACAGAGATACAGAGCAATGGAACAGAACAGAGGCCTTGGAGGCAACACCACACATCTACAACCATCTGATCTTTGACAAACCTGACAAAAATAAGAAATGGGGAAAGGATTCCCTGTTTAATAAATGGTGTTGGGAAAACTGGCTAGCCATGTGCAGAAGGCAGAAACTGGACCCCTTCCTAACACCTTACACGAAAATTAACTCCAGACGGATTAAAGACTTAAACATAAGACCTAACACCATAAAAACTCCAGAAGAAAATCTAGACAAAACCATTCAGGACATAGGCATAGGCAAGGACTTCATAACTAAAACACCAAAAGCATTGTCAACAAAAGCCAAAATAGACAAATGGGACCTAATCAAACTCCACAGCTTCTGCACAGCAAAAGAAACAGTCATTAGAGTGAACTGGCAACCAACAGAATGGGAAAAAATTTTTGCAATCTACCCATCAGACAAAGAGCTAACATCCAGAATCTACAAAGAATTAAAACAGATTTACAGGAAAAAAAACCAAACAAGCCCATTCAAAAGTGGGTGAAGGATATGAATAGACACTTTACAAAAGAAGACATACATGAGGCCAACGAACATGAAAAAATGCTCATCATCACTGGTCATTAGAAAAATGCAAATCAAAGCTACATTGAGATGCCATCTCACTCCAGTTAGAATGGCGATCATTAAAAAATCTGGAGACAACAGATGCTGGAGAGGATGTGAAGAAATAGGAACACTTTTACACTGTTGGTGGGAGTGTAAATTCATTCAACCATTGTGGAAGACAGTGTGGCAATTCCTCAAGGACCTAGAAATAGAAATTCCATTTGACCCAGCAATCCCATTACTGGGTATATATCCAAAGGATTATAAATCATTCTATTATAAGGACACATGCATACGAATGTTCATTGCAGCACTGTTTACAATAGCAGAGATTTGGAACCAACCCACATGCCCATCAATGATAGACTGGACAGGGAAAATGTGGCACATATACACCATGGAATACTATGCAGCCATAAAAAAACGATGAGTTCATGTCCTTTGTAGGGACATGGATGAATCTGGAAACCATCATTCTCAGCAAACTGACAGAAGAACGGAAAATCAAACACCACATGTTCTCACTCATGGCGGGTGTTGAACAATGAGAACACATGGACACAGGGAGGGGTGCACCACACACTGGGGTTGGTGGGGGGGAACTAGGGGAGGGATAACATGGGGAGAAAAGCCAGATATAGGTGATGGGGAGGAAGACAGCAAACCACACTGCCACGAGTGTACCTATGCAACAATCTTACATGTTCTTCACATGTACCCCAAAACCTAAAATGCAATAAAATATATATTTAAAAAAAATACAAAACTTAGCTGGGCATGGTGGTGCACGACTGTAATCCCAGCTTCTTAGGAGGCTGAAGCGGAGAATCGCTTGAACCCAGGAGGCAGAGGTTGCAGTGAGCCAAGATAGCAGCATTGCACTCCAGCCTGGGCGACAAGAGTGAAAGTCCATCTCCAAAAAAAAATAAGAAAGTAAAGCAAAATAAAATAAAGAGTTGAGGTTAGTGGGAGGAAATGCTGGAGTTTAGATAAAGGGATTGTGAAAGACGAGGTTCTTGTTACGTAGATAAGCCTCCAGGTAGCAGCCCTCAGAGAGAATAGTGAACGTCTCTTTCAGACCTTCAAAGGTATCAGACTCTCACTGAATCTCTCCTAAATCTGAGAAAGTCCTAGCTACATTAATGGAGATTCTCTACACATGCAAATTTCCCCCACAGGAGGAGACAGCTTTGCAGGGCCATTTCAAAATATTGTCAAATAAATAGATTTTGGAGTAAAATACTTTGATTTCCTTCAGGGCCTGCTATCTGTTATGTGATATTGTACCAGAGTTAGGTAGGAATTTGGTATCTCATTGCTATAAAAAGTCTGTTTTATCAATGGGCTGGGCATGGTGGCAAGCGCCTGTAGTCCCAGCTACTCGGGAGGCTGAAGCAGGAGAATTGCTTGAACCCAGGAGGCGTAGGTTACAGTGAGCTGAGATTGTGCCACTGCAGTCCAGCCTGGCACCTGGCTACGAAGCAAGACTCTGTCTCAAAAAAAAAAAAAATCTGTTTTGTCAGTCTGATGATCTCTATTTTGTTTATTTATTTTTATTTTATTTTATTTTTGAGACAGAGTTTCACTCTTGTTGCCCAGGCTGGAATGTAATGACACTATCTCGGCTCACTGCAACCTTCGCCTCCCAGGTTCAAGCAATTCTTGTGCCTCAGCCACCAGGGTAGCTGAGATTACAGGCATGTCCCACCACGCCTGGCTAATTTTTTGAATTTTTTGTAGAGATGGGGTTTCGCCATGTTGCCCAGGTTGGTCTCGAACTCCTGACCTCAAGAGATCCACTTGCCTTGGCCTCCCAAAAGGCTGGGATTACAGGAATGAGCCACTATGCTCAGCTAGAATAAATATTTTATGCTTTGGGCCGACAGGCAAAATCAAGGGTATTAAGTAGGTAAGTACATAGCAAGAAATAAAATAAACTTCCATAATTTTGGGGGACTGTTATTGATAGAATGTAAAAGTTAATTTATGGACACTGAAAGTTGAGTTTCATACAACTTTTATGTGTTATGAAATATTATTCTTTTGATTTTTTTCAATGATTTATTTAATTTTTTTTTGAGATGGAGTCTCGCTCTTTTGCCCAGGCTGGAATGCAGTGGCATGATCTTGGCTCACTGCAACCTCCACCTCCCGGGTTCAAGCGGTTCTCCCACTTCAGCCTCCCAAGTAGCTGGGATTACAGGCACATGCCACCACAATCAGCTAATTTTCTTGTATTTTTAGTAGACACGGGGTTTCACCCTGTTGGTCAGGCTGGTCTTGAATTCCTGACCTCAAGTGATCTTCCTGCCTTGGCCTCCCAAAGTGCTGGGATTACAGGGGTGAGCCAGCACACCTGGCCTGATATTTTTTCTATGATTTAAAAATGTAAAAAAAAATTCTTTGTTCAAGGATTATATAAAGTCAAGTACTAGGCAAAATTTGGGCTCTGGGCCATAGTTTGCCAACCCCTGGTCTAGATCTGCCCTGTTCATCACAGTAGCCACTGGCCACATGCAGCTATTGAGCACTTGAAATGTGGCCAGGGACAGTCACGATGGCTCACACCTGTAATCCCAGCGCTTCTGGAGGTTACTGTGAGAGAATGGCTTGAGTCCAGGAGCTTCAAGTTACAGTGAACTATGATTGCAACACTGTATCACAAACCTGGGTGACAGGGAAAGAAAGAGAGAGAAAGAAAGAAACAAAAGAAAGAGAGAGAAAGGGTGGGGTGAAGAAGGGAGGAAGGGAGAAAGAACTGTGGCTGTACTGGATTAAAATATGCTTAGGTGTAAAATACACATTAGATTTTGAAGCCAGTACAAAAAAACAAATAAAATATCCCAATAACTCTTTGTTTATTATATTTTGGATCTATCAGAGTAAATAAAAAATATTTTTAAAATTAACTTCACCCTCCACCCCTTTTTTTTCACTTTGTCTTAGTCCACCTTCTGTTGTTACAATATCTGAGACTGGATAATTTATAAAGAAAAGAGGTTTACTTAGCTCATGGTTCTGCAGGCTGGGAAGTTCAAGATTGGACAGTTGTGTCTGGCAGCTTCTGGTGAGGGCTCTGTGTTGCATCGAAACATGGCAGAGAAATGTAAGCGGGACCCGGTGCACGGGGGAAAGGCGGAAAACATGAGGGGCAACCTTGCTTTATGACAACCCAACTCTAAAGGTAACTGATCTGGTCCCAAGAGAGTGAGAACTCAACTTCTGTGGGACTGCATTAATATCCCTTCATGAAGGTAGATCGCTCATGACCCGAACACCCCTGAAAGGTCCCACCACCTCTCAACACCATGAGTTTTGGTAGGGACAAACCACATCCAAATCATAGCACTTTCTCACTTTTTAATGTGGCTGTTAGAAAAATTTAAATGACAACATGTGTTTGCTCTTGTGGCTTGCACCTATATCGGCTGTACAGTGCTGCCCTAGTAGTGAGGCTGGAGTGCCCAGAGTGAGATGACCCCAATTTATCTTGGGAGAAGTGGAAGGGCGTGGCCTGGTGTTCAGGAGTGGAGTGTGGGGCCACGGAGGGACAGCCAGATTTCATTAAGGGAAGGTGGAGGGGCAGGGTTCGGGGAGGCACAGCAGTGAGTTGAGGGAGTGGTGTGGGCTTTGTGGGTAGGGGACTGAGCTGTGTGGGGTATCTGTAACTGGCTGTGCAGCAAGGCAGGTGGCAAGAAGCAAGATGTTGGCTATACACAGTGGCGCATGGCTGTAATCCCAGCACTTTGGGATACCAAGGTGGGAGGATTGCTTGAGGCTAGGTGTTAGAGACCAGCCTGATCAAGATAGTGAAACCCTATCTCTATAAAAAAATAAATAAATAAATTTAAAAAGCAAGATGTTGGCCAGGCACAGTGGCTCACACCTGTAATTCCAGTGCTTTGGGAGGCTGAGGCGTTCAGGCGGGTGGATCATGAGATCAGGAGTTCAAGACCAGCCTGGCCAAGATGGTGAAACTCTGTCTCTACTAAAAACTACAAAAGACTGGGCACAGTGGCTCTCGCCTATAATCCCAACACTATGGGAGGCCGAAGTGGGTGGATCATGAGGTCAGAAGTTCAAGACCAGCCTGGCCAAGATGGTGAAACCCTGTCTCTACTAAAACTACAAAAATTAGCTGGGGACAGTGGCAGGCTCCCATAATCCCAGCTACTCGGGAGGCTAAGGCAGAATTGCTTGAACCTGGGCAGCAGACGTTGCAGTGAGCTGAGATCATGCCACTGCACTCCAGCCTGGTGATAGAGTAAGACTCTGTCTCAAAAAAAAAAAAAAAAAAAAACCTACAAAAATTAGCTGGGCATGGTGGCAGGTGCCTGTAATCCCAGCTACTCGGGAGGCTGAGGCAAGAGAATCACCTGAACCTGGGAGACAGAGGTTGCAGTGAGGTGAGATTGTGCCACTGCACTCCGGCGTGGGCAACAGAGTGAGACTCCATCTTAAAAAAAAAAAAAGCAAGATGGTGCCAAGTAATTGGCTGGGTGGTAAGTATGAAAGAAAGAGACCCTCCTGAAATACCACAGGAGGGGAAAAAAAAAAAGAAAGAAAAAGACCCGCTGGGTGTGGAGGCTGAGACAGGAGAATCGCTTGAACCCAGGAGGCAGAGGTTGCAGTGAGCCAAGATCGCACCACTGCACTCCAGCCTGGGCGACAGAGCAAGACTCTGTCTAAAAAAAAAAAAAAAAAAAAAAGGAAAAAAAAAGAAAGAGAGAGACCCTGACCCTGAGGGCTTTCCATCTCTCTCCATCTCTCACTGACCTGGATCAGCACATAGCATGCATTTGTCTTCCACTCCAAGCCTACATCCTGCCCACTATTGGAGAAGGGCTCTGACCAGTTCACTGGCAGAATATAAAAATTGTATGTTAAGACATGCATGGCATGAAGCCCTAAGAAGCCAAGAATCCTTTCTTTTCACAGAGGGAGAAGGCCTATGGCTGTTTGCCACTGCTGACCGGAGGCCGAGTCTCTGTCCTCGACACCCCGCCTGCTGCCGCCTCCTGTGCCCTGCCTGGGGAGCCCTGCCTGGTCTGGGCCTGTGCTGGGAGCAGCCAGAGCTGGGGCTCCTTGTGTTTCCTGTTCACACCCACTGAGCCAGCCTTGCCATCCTCTCTGCTATGCAGGGAGAAGGGAGGTGGGAGGTGCGGAGGGGATGGTCCCGTCTGAGGCTTCCTGTTTCTCAGGAAGAGAAACAGGAGAAAGGCAGGCTTTCTGTGTCTATGTCTCTGTGGTCTTTCAGACTCAGCACTTGAGCAGGAAGATGAAAACCTCAGAGGGCCTCTTGTCTCTTTCACTTGGGTCTCATCAGGCCTGTGCGGTGGAAGAGCTGAAAGGACCCGGCACAGGGAGGTGGGAAGCCCAGCTCTGCTCTCTCACATTCCCCTCTGTCAGCCTTTGTTACCAAGGGGTTTGGACTTGATCGTGGAAATGGATCATCTCTTGATCCTTCTCTAGCCCCTAGGGAAAAATATACTAGAAGAAATTATCAAGACAATTGGTGCCCCCAGCAGGAGGCATATCCAGGAAGTGAGGGGTGGAATGGTTTCTCCTTGAGAGAAGCGAGCTTCTGAGTTGAAGGCCCTCCACGAACCAGTCCTGGTCCAGTGTTCCGGCCTTATCGCCCATCCTGCTCCATGCATGGGTAGCTGCCACACACAAACACAACGTGCTGCCAACTCACCCTCCTCGATGTCTCTCATCGACCCCTCCTTCCCAGCTCCTCCCCTGGACCACTGCCATAGCAGTATTCACTGACTTCCAGCGTACTGTAGGATACATCCGAACCCTTTGTCATGGCACCCAAAGCCCCTGCCCAGCCGTGCAGTCCCAGCTCCTGTCCATCATGGGGAGCAACCTGCAGTTCTCCAAGCAGCCTCTGCTTTCTCAAGCTTGGAGCCTAAGCTGTGTCTTCTCCTCTGCCTGCACCTCTTTTTTCCCATCTCTGCTGGAGAGTCCCTGCTCAGCCCCAGTAAAGATATTTAAGGGACAGTTATACGTGAGGGTTTAGAGTTCAGAGACCCAGTCTGTCCTGGAGGTCAAGGGCACGCTACTGGCCGTTGAAGCCTCAACGATTCAATTGAGTGAATACATGAATGAAAAGATGAATTGTTGTGGAATCAGAAAGTGTTGAGGCTCAGGCCTGGTGTGGTGGTTCATGCCTGTAATCCCAGCACTTTGGGAGGCTGGGGCGGGTGGATCACCTGAGGTCAGGAGTTAGAGACCAGCCTGGCCAACACAGTGAAACCCCTTCTCTACTAAAAATACAAGAATTGGCTGGGCATGGTGGTGGGCACCTGTAATCTCAGCTACTTGGGAAGCTGAGGCAGGAGAATTGCTTGAACCCAGGAGGCAGAGGTTACAGTGAGCCAAGATCATGCCACTGCACTCCAGCCTGGGCCACAGAGTAAGACCCTGTCTAGAAAAAAAATAAAGAATAGAAAGAAACTGAGGCTCAAAGAGAGAGTCCCGCAGGTCCACACTGACCTAGCGGCAATGCAAAGGCATAAACATAAACAAGAGCCTCTTTTTAGGAGCCACTGCTGCCTCTCAGACGGAGACAGACATTTCCCAGTTTCATAGGCTTTCTCCCCACCTAGTCTGCAGTAGTGAGTCCTAAAATCTGTCCCTGTCCCAATGACTGGGGCCCAGAATGCTTTATAAAAGTGAGAGTCCAGACCGGGTGCAGTGGCTCACACCTGTAATCCCAGCAATTTGGGAGGCCAAAGTGGGTGGATCACGAGGTCTGGAGTTTAAGACCAGCCTGGCCAAGATGGTGAAACCCCATCTCTACTAAAAATACAAAAATTGGCCGGGTGCGGTAGCTCACGCCTGTAATCCCAGCACCTTGGGAGGCCGAGGCGGTGGATCACGAGGTCAAGGGATCGAGACCATCCTGGTCAACATGGTGAAACCCCGTCTCTAATAAAAATACCAAAAATTAGCTGGGCATGGTGGCGCGTGCCTGTAATCCCAGCTACTCAGGAGGCTGAGGCAGGAGAATTGCCTGAACCCAGGAGGCGGAGGTTGCGGTGAGCTGAGATCGCGCCATTGCACTCCAGCCTGGTTAACAAGAGCGAAACTCCGTCTCAAAAGAAAAAAAAAAAATTAGCTGGGCGTGGTGGCAGACAGCTGTAATCCCAGCTACTTGGGAGGCTGAGGCAGAGAATTGCTTGAACCTGGGAGGTGGAGTTGGCAGTGAGCCAAGATCGCACCACTGCACTCCAGCCTGGTCGACAGAGTGAAACTCTATCTCAAAAAAAAAAAGTGAGAGTCCAGCCCCAGGGGCCAGGGAGTCCAAAGTTTCAAAAACGACACAGGTTAGTGTTGTGAACGAGGCCGGGTACCTGTGTGAGCTGCGCCTACTGTATGCAGCTTTGTAAGCTCTCAAGGAAACTGCAGGATTAGGGTTTTGAATGCGAATCACATATTTCATTAAGGTCTGATTCCAGAATGGGGTTCTAGACATTTCTGATTGGTTTCTGGTGGGCAGAGGATGCCTCTGAGACTCAGCAGGGCTCGGGGTGGCTGTTGCAAGAATGTGTGATTTTAGGGAGGCCGCCGGCAGGGTGTCTCTACAGATCTCTTACTCGTCTGTTTCGAGGATTTGACTTGAGACATATTGTTGGGGGCGATCAGCAGGCAAAGAAGTGTTCCCTCGGATGCGTCTATTGTTGCTGTTGGTAGCAGTCACAGCTCTCACTTACATCGGGCACTGTTCTAAACCCTTAGCCCCCATCCTCCCAGAACCTTGCAGAACTGTGGAGAGACAGGTGCCATCTTCCTTTTTTATTTTATTTTTTTAATTTTTTTTTTTTTGAGATGGAGTCTTCCTCTGTCACCCAGGCTGGAGTGCAGTGGTGTGATCTCGGCTCACCGCAACCTCCACCTCCCGGGTTCAAGTGATTCTCCTGCCTCAGCCTCCCGAGTAGCTGGGATCACAGGCGCCTGCCACCATGCCCAGTAATTTTTGTATTTTTAGTAGAGACGGGGTTTCACCATCTTGGCCAGCCTGGTCTTCAACTCCTGACCTCGTGATCGACCTGCCTCAGCTTCCCAAAGTGCTGGAATTACAGGCATGAGCCACCGTGCCCAGCCAGCCCATCTTCCTTGTTTTAAAGATGAAGAAGGTCGGGTGCGGTGGCTCATACCTGTAATCCCAGCCCACTGGGAGGCTAAGGCAGGCAAATGGCTTGAGCCCTAGACTTTGAGACTGGCCTGGGCAACACAGGGGGATCCTGTCTCTAGCAACCTAAATAAATAAATAAATAATACGCCGGGTGCAGTGGCTCACGCCTGTAATCCTAGCACTTTGGGAGGCCGAGGCGGGTGGATCACGAGGTCAGGAGTTCAAGCCCAGCCTGGCTAACACGGTGAAACCCTGTCTCTACTAAAAATACAAAAAATTAGCCGGGCATGGTGGCATGTGCCTGTAGTCCCAGCTACTTGGGAGATTGCACCACTGCACTCCAGCCTGGGTGACAGAATGAGACTTGTCTCAAAAAAGTAATAATAATAAATAAATAAGCTGGGTGTGGTGGCACACACTTGTAGTCCCCGATAAACGGGAGGCTGAGGCGGGAGGATCACTTGAGCCCAGGAGGTTGAGGCTTGCAGTGAGCCATGATCACATCACTACACTCAGAGCAAGACTCTGTCTCAAAAAATTTTTTTAAAAAGATGAAGCTGAGCTTCATGGAGGTCTGCTTAGGGATCAACATCTCAGATGATTTTGCTGGATGGGAATGGGTTTAGGGGCCCTGGAGGAAGATGTTAGAACATGGTGGAGGCTGGGGTTAGCTGGACAGTACCTGGCTCATCTGCTGGGGGTCACTGTGACTCAGCTCCCACTGATTCTGGACACATGAGACTGTGGCCCAGTGTGACCTCAGCTAACAATATTTCAAAAGTAACTGGACATATAACATTGTGTAGAAATGTCATAATCTGGCAGGGCGTGGCGGCTCACGCCTGTAATCCCAGCAGTTTGGGAGGCCAAGGCAGGCAGATCACTTGAGGCCAGGAGTTTGAGACCAGCCTGGCCAACATGATGAAACCCTTGCTCTACTAGAAATACAAAAGTTAGTGTGGTGGTTTGTAATCCCAGCTACTTGGGAGGCTAAGGCACAAGAATCGCTTGAACCCAGGAGGTGGAAGTTGCAGTGAGCCAAGATCATGCCATTGCACTCCAGCCTGGGTGACACAGCTCGACTCCATTGAAAGAAAGAAAAAGAAAGAGAGAGGGAGAGAGAGAGGGAGGGAGGGAGGGAGGGAGGAAGGAAGGAAGGGAAGGGAAGGAAGGGAAGAGGGAGGAAGGGAAGAAGGAAGGAAGCAAAGAGGCAGGGAGTGATGACTCACGCCTGTAATCCCAGCACTTTCGGAGGCCAAGGTGGGTGGATCAGGAGTTCAAGACCAGACTGGCCAACATAGTGAAACCCTGTTTCTACTAAAAAATACAAAAATTATCTGAGCATGGTGGCTCGTGCCTGTAATTCCAGCTACTTGGGAGGCTGAGGTAGGAGAATTGCTTGAACCAGGACCTGGGAGGTGGAGGTTGCAGTGAGCCAAGATCGCACCATTGCACTCCAGCCTGGGCTACAGAGCAAGGCTTCATCTCAAAAAAAAAAAAAAAAAAAAAAGAAGGAAAGAAAGAAAGAAATGTCATAATCTGTAAATGTTGGCAAACAGTTTTTTTCAAATGAGCCAAACACGGCACAGGACTGCGTGAGGTGATGTGCACTTTTAGTCTCAGCCACTAAGGAGGGTGAAGCGGGAGGATCACTTGAGGCCAATAGTTTGAGGCTACAGTGAGGCATGATCACACCTGTGAACAGCTACTGTGCTCCAGCCTAGGCAATACGGCGAGACCTCATCTCAAAATCAAAAACAGAACAAAACACTGTATAGGGCAGACAAGCAGGTCCAAGAGTCTGTAGTCGACAAGGTGCTGGTTTGCAACTGTATTAGTCTATTCTCACATTGCTATACGGAAATATCTGAGACTTGGTAATTTATAAAGGAAAGAGGTTTAATTGATTCAGTTCCGCATGGCTGGGGAGGCCTCAGGAAACTTACAATCGTGGCGGAAAGCACCCCTTCACAGGGCAGCAGGAGACAGAATGAGTGCCAGCAGGGGAAATGCCAGACACTTATAAAACCATCAGATCTTGTGAGTGAGTGAGTCAGAACTCACTCACTATCATGAGAACAGCATGGGCTAAACTGCCCCCATGATTCAATTACCTCCCACCAGTCCCTTCCATGACATGTGGGGATTATGGGGATTACAATTCAAGATGAGATTTGGGCCTAGGCACAGTAATCCTAGCACTTTGGAAGGCCGAGGGCAAATCACCTAAGGTCAGGAGTTCGATACCAGCCTGGCCAACACAGTGAAACCCCCTCTCTACTAAAAATACAAAATTAGCCAGGTGTGGTGGTACACGCCAGTATTCCCAGCTACTTGGGAGGCTGAGGCATGAGAATCGCTTGAATCCAGGAGTCAGAGGTGGCAGTGAGCTGAGATCATGCCACTGTACTACAGCCTGGGCAACAGAGTGAGACTCTGTCTCAAAAAAAAAAAAAATCTTGTATTTTTTGCAACTTCTGCCTTCGTTGTCATGTGTGTTTTTCCTGTGTCTCTGTCTTTTGCCCTCTTAAGTTCACCAGTCATATTGGATTAAAGGCCCCCCCATTCCAGTGTGACCTCATCTTAACTTGATTATACCCGAAAAGACTATTTCCAAGTAATGCCACATTCAGAGGTACCAGGAGTTAGGATTTGAACATACGTTTTATGGGGCCACACAATTCAACCCATAATGAGTACAAGAGGTAGGTGATATTTGGCAAGACTGTTCCAGGTAGAGGGAACAGCAGGTGCAAAGGCCCAGAGGCAGGAGGCACTGGTGAGTTCCAGGAAATAAAAGAAATTCAGCACAGCTGGAGTGGAGCGTGGCAAGGAGGTGCAGCTGAGGCAGCTCAGGCCGACCCTCACAGGCCAGGTGGAAGTTTGAGAAAAAAAAAAAAAATCCCAAATCTCAGTGCCAGGCCCAGTACAGGTCCATTTTCAGCTTGTATCAAATCTGATGCAGGCTGAACAGCTCTTCTCCATAAAGTAGCTTAGCCATGTCGGAACACACGGTCACCGGGGGAAGGGAAGTCTGGAGGAGGCCCCCAGTCTCCACGACCCAAGATTGAAAGGGACCCTTCCACTCAAAGACTACACAGCAAGGGAGGCTGGCAAGGTGGTAGCCTTGGTAGTCACGGATTTCTGGGAGCCCCAGTTGTCTCTCCCACTTGTATTCACCCGAAGTTAAGGCTAAGGCTTCATCCTCACAGCACTGGGAAGTCAGCCAGAGTTTCCACACAGAGGTAGTGACAAGATGGGACTTGCATTTGAAATTTTTCCTCTTTTCACTGTAGCTCTCAGATCTTATGACTTGTGTTCTAGAAAGATCCCTCTGGCTGGAGGACTCCAGCTCCCCTGAAGGAGGGGAGCTGGGGTTGGTCTGGTGGAGTGTGGGAAGCTGCTGCAGTGGGAGCTGGCTACAGCCGAGGCACAATGTATTTGTAGTTAACTCATGCAACTTCCACCTTGCAGGCTCAGCCAAAAAACAAACCAAAAAAAAAGAATGTGAGAAAAATTAATTCATGTAATTAAAAAACGATCCAAAAGCATTTTGTGTGTGTCCTTTTCTAGATTGGAGATTGTCCACATTTTTTTTTTTCCTCTGTCGCCAGGCTGGAACTGCAAGCTTTGCCTCCCAAGCTCACCTGATTCTCCTGCCTTAGCTTCCTAGGACTACAGGCGCATGCCAACACGCCCAGCTAATTTTTGTATTTTTAGTAGAGATAGGGTTTCACCAATTGGCCAGGATGGTCTTGATCTCTTGACTTCATGATCCGCCCGCCTTGGCCTCCCAAAGTGCTGGGATTACAGATGTGAGCCATTGTGCCTGGCTGAGATTGTACGCATTTTATGCACATATTCTGGATAGCCCAAATAAGCCAGGGAGTGTGTACTCTATGGGTCTTTTTTTTTTTTTTTTTTTTTTTTGAGACGGAGTTTCACTCTTGTTGCCCAGGCTGGAGTGCAATGGCGCGATCTCGGCTCACCGCAACCTCCGCCTCCTGGGTTCAGGCCATTCTCCTGCCTCAGCCTCCTGAGTAGCTGGGATTACAAGCACGCGCCACCACAGCCAGCTAATTTTTTGTATTTTTAGTAGAGACGGGGTTTCACCATGTTGACCAGGATGGTCTTGATCTCTTGACCTCGTGATCCACCCACCTCGGCCTCCCAAAGTGCTGGGATTACAGGCGTGAGTCACCACGCCCGGCCTCTATGGGTCTTTTAAGAGATTTTCAGGGGTAACGGAGCTCCTGGCTGACTTGAGAACCTTGCTGTCATGGAAGTGCCCCCCACTCAGGGTCTGTAACTGAACCTAATAATAAAAGCGGGAGCCGTGTGTGTGCTGTTTCCGAACAGTGTGCTGCCTTGCCTCTGGCAGAAACACCCTTGGATACAATATGAAGGCATTTTTTTTTTTTTTTTTGCTGAGACTGACCCATACTTGCCTGCAGTTCTTTCTAGTTTATGAAATATTTTCTAAGCCATTACCTTATTTGAGTTTCAGAATAATTTTTTTTTGTTTTGAGACAGAGTTTCTCTGTGTCACCCAGGCTGGAGTGTAGTGGTGCAATCTCAGCTCACTGCAACCTCTACCTCCCAGGTTCAAATGATTCTTATGCCTCAGTCTCCCGAGTAGCTAGGACTACAGGCCTGAGCCACGAGGCCCAGCCAATCATTTGTATTTTTAGCAGAGACGGGGTTTCACTAGGAAGGAACTCAGAAGCTCAGACACACCTTGTCCCACAGTAGCCAGGAGCCCTGGAAACAACCCCCAACGTGGAGTTGGATGTGTTGGTTTTGTGGCCACAGTTTTAGCTGTGGCTTCAGTGTTCTTGTGCATAAAATATGGGTAACTGCACAAAAAAAGCCATTTTGAAGCACCAATAAAGCAAGGTTGGTGAAAGCATTTTTCAAGCTCCTAAGCGCTGTCCAAATGTTGTATCCTCAGACTTTACATGTCACTGAAAGTGTTTCTGAGTTGTGCTAAAGGAATCCATGCGGAAGATGAAGAGAATTTATGCCTACAGTCATGTCCTTGGGCTGCATGTACACTATTTGACTTTGAACTTAATTTCTTGAATTACCTTCACTGCTTGGGGAGCTGTGTCCATCATTTCCTGCAGGCCACAGCCGTGGCCCTCATTTGTGTGGGTTGACAAGGGCTGGGGTGGAGGTGGAGTGAGCAGTTTGTTAGAGACCTCCCTGAAAGCCTTGCTGCCAGATCTCAGTGACATGAGTAAGGTCGTATGGAAATATGTGACTTCCTGTTATGGAATCTAGCCTGGAAGAGTGAGGAGTGGCCTTGGGGTGAACCAGAGAGCACTTGCTTACCTGGATATGGGTATCCCAGCTCCACTTGACTGCCCCCTTCAGGGAATGCAGTGCAGTGTAGCTAAATCTTCAGACTTTCCTAGAAAAGTCTGAAGTCCATGTATTTTCAAAATGTGAAACTCGATTTTCATCTTCAGAGCAATTCTACTGCCTGGGTGGAGTTAGTGCCTGAGTTGGCTGTGTAGCTTTGGGCCACTGCTCTGGACTTCAGTTTTCTCATTTAAAATTGGTGATCCACCTGAGGTCAGGAGTTCAAGACCAGCCTGGTCAACATGGTAAAACCACATCTCTACTAAAAATACAAAAATTAGTTGGCTGTGGTAGAATGTACCTGTAATACCAGCTATTGTAATCTGCTGAGGCAGTAGAATCACTGGAACCTGGGAGGCGGAGGTTGCAGTGAGCCAAGATGGCGACACTGCACTCCAGCCTGGGTAACAGAGTGAGACCCCCATCTCAAAACAACATAAAAAATGAAAATTGGGCCGGGTGCAGTAGCTCATGCCTGTAATCCTAGCAGTTTGGGGGGCCGAGGCAGGGGGATCACCTGAGATCAGGAATTGGAGACCAGCCTGACCAACACACACAAACTCTGTCTCTTATGTTAAAAATACAAAATTAGCCAGGCATAGTGGCACATGCCTGTAATCCCAGCTACTAGGGAAGCTGAGGCAGGAGAATAGCTTGAACCTGGGAGGCAGAGGTTGTGGTAAGCCAAGATTGTGCCATTGCCCTCCAGCCTGGCAATAAGAGCGAAACTCTGTCTCAAAATAATAAATAAATAAAAATTAAAAAAAAAAAAATTGGTGATCCAGCTGGGCAACATAGTGAGACCCTGTGTTTACAAAAAATACAAAAATATTTGCTAGGTGTGGTGGCTACACTTGTGGTCCCAGCTACTTGGGAGGCTGAGGCAGGAGGCTCAATTGGGCCCCGGGGGTTGAAGCTGCAGAGAGTTGTGGTTGTGCCATTGCACTCCAGCCTGGGTAACAAGAGCGAAACTCGGTCTCAAAAAAAAAAAGAGAAAGTGGAATCCTCAGCCCGCCACACTGGTCCTGGCTGCAGGAATCCGATGGAAACGCTAGCTCCTTGTATTCTGGGTTCCTATTTGGTAACCTGCAGGCTTGGGAGGTTGTAATCCTGCTTGCCTTGAGGCCCGCCAACCATTCGATTAAAAGGAATAACACCTAGGCCTTTCAAGTTTTGTGGTCAAGGAGATAACATAAAGGAGTTTTGCGGATTAGGAAGAACTCCCCGACCCCGTCCTTAAACTCAAGAGTTAAGTGGTTTATCTGTCTTTAAAAAAAAAAAAAAGTTTCAACAAAAATAAATGGCGCCGGTCGGTCGCGGTGGTTCAGCCTGTGATCCCAGAACTTTGGGAGGCCGTAGCGGGCAGATCTCTTGAGCTCAGCAGTTGAGACGAGCCTGGGACACAGAGCAAGACCCATGTCTCAAACAAATGAAAACGAAACACTGGCCGGGCGCGGTGGCTCATGCCTGTAATCCCAGCATTTAGGGAGGTCGAGGCGGGCAGATTACCTGAGGTCAGGAGTTCGAGACCAGCCTGGCCAACATGGCGAAATCCCGTCTCTACCAAAAATACAAAAATTAGCCGGGTGTGGTGGCACTCGCCTGTGATCTCAGCTACTTGGGAGGCTGAGGCAGGAGAATTGCATGAAGAGCGGGCAGAGGTTGCAGTGAGCTCAGATCGTGCCACTTCACTCCAGCCTGGGAAACAAGCGAGACTCTGTCTCAAAAAGAAAGAAAGAAATCGAAACACAAATAAATGGATTGATTTGAAGGAAAAATTTTAAGTAAACAAAAGTACAAATGCGATGTCAGTAGTCAAGGTGGTGCCAGGGGACCGAAGATCGGGTAACACCAAGGTCTCATCGTCCCTGCCGAGCATCTCTGGGGGAGGCGACAGAAAGGACGCAAGCACAGGGCTTGGAGAGCACCAAGGTCCGGGGAGAGGGCGGGCTACGTTCCAATCCTTCGGAGCCGTGCTGAGGGCCTTGGAGGACCCCACTCGCCCAACCTCAGAAGCCTGACTTCTGCCACTTTCAGCGACGCAACCTTGGGCTGCGAAACTTTCTCCGGCACAGTTTCCTCTTTTGGGACATGGGGACGAGGAGGCTGCCAATGCTGGAATGAAACGCACGAAAGCGAGAGATTACCGCCTCGACGAGAGCACAGTCCAGCTATGCTGTGGCTGCAGCCCGGCCAACCTGAACTTGGCGGCGTCCCGCCCGGCTTCGGGAACCCTCCGCAGGGTAGAACTTCGTTCTAAATGAGGACAAAGCCCGCCCGGATCTAGAGCGCGCGCGCCACCAAGCCCAATGGGAGCTGCTATCAGGCTGAGTGACGGGACAGAGAAGCCAATGAGCGTGCAGTTTGTTGCGAAGTGGGGCCCCGGCTCCGGCATTATAAAGAGCGCCACGAGTCGGCATTGTCAGGCGGCGGCACCGCGCGGGCGGGAGCTTGGTTGTGGGCTGGTGGGTTTTTGTGCGGTCGCGGCCCGGGAGAAGGAGACGCAGCTGGAAAAGCTCCGTCGCGTGACGGAGGGGAGGCCTCAGCAGTGCGAGCTTGAGTGCGGCCGAGCCCGCGGCGCCTTCCCCGGCGGGCAGAGACGAGCGGGCCCCGCGGCGTCATCGGCGGCGAGGTAAGCGGCGGGCGGCGGGCGGCGGGCGGCGGGCGGCGGGCGGGAGCCGCACCGGCCTGACGCGCTGTCGCCGCTGGTTGCAGGAGCCGCCGCGCTTCGGCCTAGGATGTCGGAAGCGGGCGAGGAGCAGCCCATGGAGACGACGGGCGCCACTGAGAACGGACACGAGGCCGCCCCCGAAGGCGAGTCTCCGGCCGGGGCTGGCGCGGGCGCCACGGCAGGGGCTGGTGGCGCGACCGTGGCGCCCCCGAGCGGGAATCAGAACGGCGCCGAGGGCGACCAGATCAACGCCAGCAAGAACGAGGAAGACGCGGGGTAGGTGCGGCCGCGGGCGGACGAGGGCGCCGCCTTTGTTCCGGGGCCGCCTTTTGTTGGCGCCACGCGGCGGGGGGAGGGGCGGCGGCCTGGCTCGGGTCGAGGCTGGGGCGGCCTAGGATCGTCCCCGCCGCACTCGCGGGCCGGGCCTGGCGCTGCCGCTCGCGCTGGAGTTTGCAGGAGTTTGTTGGGTCGACTTTGGCGCCGCCCTGGGGCCGCTCGCGCGCTGCCAGGGTCGAAGCCGGCGCAGGGGCGGGCGGCCCGGAAAAGGGAAAGCGCACGGACCCGGCGCCCGGCGGCTGCTCCTCGGGCCGCCCCGGGGCTGCGTGGGCGGAGTAGGCGTGCGCCAGGCCCGGACCGTCCTCCTCCGCCTCTCCCGGGGGCGGAGTCCTGTTCTGAACCCTGGGCGGGCTTGGCCCCCGGAAGCCTCGAGTTCCTTGAAATGAGTTCTCAGGAGGTGGTGAAGACGCTGGCTCTTTGATACGTGGTTGTAGAACACACGAATTTCCAGGTGTGAGTGGTCCTTTCTTTGCTTCTCACAGCCTGGGGCTGCAAAGCCTTGTTAAGCCTCTTTAGGGTCCTGGTTTGGTTGAATTTGGAGGGTAATGGAGATTTAACATCCTTCAGACGTGCACCTTGCAGACTCTTAAGGGTGGCTGTAGACTTCGTGCGAGCTTTGCCAGGGCCAGTCCTTTCCAAAATCACAGCTTGCTTACAAGACTTGTTGCCATGTGTCTCACTCTACCATTTCAGAAAAATGTTCGTTGGTGGCCTGAGCTGGGATACCAGCAAAAAAGATTTAAAAGACTATTTTACTAAATTTGGAGAGGTGGTTGACTGTACAATAAAAATGGATCCCAACACTGGACGGTCCAGAGGGTTTGGGTTTATCCTGTTCAAAGATGCGGCCAGTGTGGAGAAGGTAAGCTGGGTACTGGATTTCAGCAGTCTCAGTGGAAAGAATTTGAATTCTAAGAGGACACCTTTCCTACAGCATGACTCCTTTGTGTGTTCTGCATGTGGTTGAGTGTTTTGGGCAAAGCCAGAGGTTAGGTTCCAGTTTTTGAGGGGATAAAAATACAAGTGAGGAGTCAAGAGTATGTGCTGGAGTGGTTTGGGAAGATTATAGTTGACATTCATTACCTTTTATGTACCTATGCTGGGCACCGTGCTAAACATCTGGGAGGATTACAAGGGAGTCCAAAATTGCTGTGAGATAGACTTTTAGCCCCATTTTACAGGACAAAAAGCAAAACCCTAAGGCTCACAGAGATTTAAGTAGAGGAAGTCACAACTAGTAAGGGTGTGGAGCAAGGATTCCATCCCCTGCAGCCCATCTTAAGCCTATGCTGAGTCCCTGCTGCTTTGCTTCTGGAGATGGGCCTCATGCTAGTGTTACATGGGCAGGAAGAGGGTATACAGCATGATCAAAGGCTCAAGGGTGAGGACTGGTTTCTAGTTGTCGAGGTAAACCGGCTGTACTTGAGGTTTGAAGAAAAGTGGGTTGGGAGGTTAAGCTGGGGTAGAATTTGGAGGTGATGAAACACATTTTTGTATCTGTGCTGGTGTCTTTATGGCTTAGAGAGAAGGGCCTTGTCTGGCTCATGCTGCTGAGTCAGAGCCTGACCCCTTTATGTTGGAACAGGTTCTAGACCAGAAGGAGCACAGGTTGGATGGCCGTGTCATTGACCCTAAAAAGGCCATGGCTATGAAGAAGGATCCGGTGAAGAAAATCTTTGTCGGGGGTCTGAATCCTGAAGCCACTGAGGAAAAGATCAGGGAGTACTTCGGCGATTTTGGGGAGGTGAGTGTGGCCCTGGGAGTAGCCCACCAGCCACCCTAAGACTGCCGCCTTTCTGGTCCTTGGTATCCTTGGCTGGCTAGACACTCCCAGGCAGGGCTTATTTTTCACTATCTCTTGCCTTCAGTGGGGTCTTTTCTCCTGTGAGTTCCCTGTATGCCCTGGGGGTAGGGAGGTATTGGGCCTGAGTTCGCCTCTGCTTTGCTTTTTGCAGATTGAGGCCATTGAACTTCCAATGGATCCTAAATTGAACAAAAGACGAGGTTTTGTGTTTATCACCTTTAAAGAAGAAGAACCTGTAAAGAAGGTTCTGGAGAAAAAGTTTCATACTATCAGTGGAAGCAAGGTAAGGTGTCCCCAGTCCTGCTTGGTCTTCTGTGGTGCTGGAGAGCTGGCCCTTACACGGGTGGGTTAGGGGTCGGGCCGCCTGCAGGAGCTCTCCATGTTGGTTAGACCCTACTATCTCTCTGAAGCATATGCTGCCCTGATTGGGGCAGTGTTGCCATCCTTCAGAGACTTCCCAGGCTGGGAGGACTGCCAGTAAACAATACAGGATGTGAAGGAGGCAGGAGAAGGTGGCCTCTGAATAGAGCAGGTTGGGTAGCCTCTTTGGTTCCCCGTTTGACAGTGTTCTAGATTCTTGAGTCCAGGGTATATGAAGCCTGCAGTTAAGGTCTCAGAAGATCCCAGAACTTCTGCAACTCACTGATTTTCCTCTATGGTGAAGTTTTTCTTGCTCCAGAGCCTTTTTACCTCCTTCTACAACCAAATCTTTGTCCACTTCGATCTGCTTTGGGTACTTTTTTTTTTTTTGCTTTGAGACAGGGTCTTGCTTTGTTGCCCAGGCTAGGATGTAGTAACACAGTCATGGCTCTCTGCAGCCTTGGCCTCCCATCACAGTCTCTCTAGTAGCTGGGACCAGAAGCATGCATCACCAGGCCTGGCTCATATTTTTTTTAAGCCTGGTCTCACTATGTTGCCTGGGCTCAAGCAATCCTCTGCCTTGGCCTTGTAAAGTGTTGGGATTACAGGCATGAACCATCTCATTTGGTCTTCTGGGCATTTCTTTAAATCAACCCTATACTCAGGCAAAAATCCTTTCAAAGAGGTGCCAGGGTCCTGACTACCTTAAATCCAGGGTCAGTTTTACTTTCAAATGAGTGGAATCATGTGCAGAGAGGTGTAACTCTCCTGAACTCTGGTCAGGGAGAGGGTAGTTCAGAATTCAAGTTGGCAGTTAGGAGTTGAGGGTGCGGCCTGCAGTGGCAGGGTGTGGCAGGCTCTTGTCTCTGAGCAGGACTTGGCAGCCAGATAAGGTGGTACAGGTGGAGCTCCTGGAAGTCTATCCTGGCTGGGAGTTTGGGAAGATTGGATTAGGATAGTCTTAAATTTTCGTAAAATGACAAGTCTGAGAGGCAGTTGGGGGGCATTGATTATTACTCCAGTGGACAGTAATAAAGAGATCTTTTTCTCTGTGCCATAATGGGAAATGGGTGGGAAAAGCCTCTAAGGCGGGGTTTAAGTGAAACTACTGGGAGTGAGTCTTAGGAATAAATATATTTAGTTGGTTGTATTCAGTGTTTTTAATTCAGTATGATAGACTATATCAGATTGCATTATTTTAATTTGCCAATTAAAGTATGATTGGGGACACTAAAATGTACTATTTTTAATGGGGGTGTGTATCAGGATTTTCCTTAGAAATATACTGGTCTGGTCTAACTTATTTAAGCAGTAGCACTTGAAAGTACCCCACCCTACCCGAACCCACCCCCAATGGACAAAAAGGAAATTGACTTGAGGGGATGCAGATGTCTGGCCTATGCCAACAGCAGACCAGTTGTTAGGAAGAAGGGGTGGGTAGCATGGCCTCAGGCAGGCCCCCTCCCGCACCCTGAGCCTCTGAAAGTTGGCTTTATCTGTAAGAGGGAGGTCAGGGTCACCTTCTCAATAGCGTGTATTTGAATGAGATGAGTTTCTTCTGTAAAGAGAAAAAGATATTAAAACCTCATTTTCTAAGGCCCCTCGTTTGAGAAGTCTCATCTGACCACCATGCCCAGTAGGACCAAGGTGTAGTTCTTGCTCCCAGCCTGTCCTGTGCTCCCCTGGGCTGCAGTTGGCCCCGTTGCCTGCCTCGGTTAGACATGGAGTTGCCCTGGGGCTGTGGGAAAGGGTCTCAGCTGGAAGGCCTTCGGTTTTAGTTGGGATTCCATGAGCTTTAGCCCACAGGTGGCTTTCCACAGTAGTATATTTTGTTTCTTAAACAAATGGACCTGATCTACCATCTGAATGTTTGTTGCAGTGAAGGTCTTTGTGCAGTCACTGCCCTGAGCCTGTCCTGCTGGCCTGACCACTGTCCTCTTGGCATTTTAGTGTGAGATCAAGGTGGCCCAGCCTAAAGAAGTTTATCAGCAGCAGCAGTATGGCTCTGGGGGCCGTGGGAACCGCAACCGAGGGAACCGAGGCAGCGGAGGTGGTGGTGGAGGTGGAGGTGAGTGGAACCTGGATGAAGACGGGTCCTGTTTGCCTACCTACATGGAGCCTTCCGTGCCCGTCTTGGGGCTCCCTTTGGTGCTGTGCGGCAGGGGTGGGCAGACTGTGTGAGGTGGGGAACGAGCAGGAATAGGAATGGCTCTGGGTGGGGGCTGTGTGCCTGAGGCTGTTGGTGCCTGCTGCTGCCCCTTGGAATGGCTTGGGTGCCCAGGGCAGAGAGCATTTGTGTTACACTCCGGGGAAGGGGACATAATGGATGTCTTGGCTCTGTGGATGTCCTGAGTCTGGTACACCTTTGAGCAGGTAGGCAGAAGGGTGGGTAGGGCAGAGCTGTGCCAGGCGTTTATCCCCTTCCATCCCAGGCCCCTCTGACTCCAAAGCCTGAACTGTATCTTTTTAAAGGCCAAGCTGCCAAGGAGAGTGGGAGTGATCAGAGAGTGACTGAGTGAGTGAGCTGCCTTGTTTACCCCGAGTAAAGATAGCATCCTGGTCTTTCACCCTTTGCTTGGGTCTCTTAGATGCAGGGTTGGGCCCAGGGCCCTGTATACCAGAACAGCAGCCCCTTGGCTTCTGCCTGAGTTGCCATAGTAACCTGCCACCCAAAGGGCAGGATTTCCTCCATCCTAGCTCCTGCGTATGCTAAATGGTCCACGGGCCCCTGTGCCCTGCTCCCCCCACAGGTCAGAGTCAGAGTTGGAATCAGGGCTACGGCAACTACTGGAACCAGGGCTACGGCTACCAGCAGGGCTACGGGCCTGGCTATGGCGGCTACGACTACTCGCCCTATGGCTATTACGGCTACGGCCCCGGCTACGACTACAGTAAGTAGGAGAGAGGGAGGCCCCATCCACTCACTGCCCCCAGGGGAGGCAGGACAGACAGTGCAGGAGCCACCGGCAGCAGGGGCTTTGGAGTCAGACAGGCCTGGCTCAGCCATGGGAGCTACTCGATTTTGAGCCCGATAGACTTCCAGGCCTTAGTAAGGTGAGGAAGGCAATCTGTTGTCCCAGGGCTGGTAAGGAGCCTATGAAGATGCATATCAAGCGCCTGGCACACGGCAAATGCTCGTAAATAGTAGCTGCTATGGTTGTTCTCATCCCTAGGTCAGGGTAGTACAAACTACGGCAAGAGCCAGCGACGTGGTGGCCATCAGAATAACTACAAGCCATACTGAGGCGGCAGCAGGAGCGACCAACTGACTGCACACATGCTTTGTTTGGATATGGAGTGAACACAATTATGTACCAAATTTAACTTGACAAACTTTCTATGGCCTGTCCCATGTGCATCTTATTTAAAATTTCCCCCATGGAAATCACTCTCCTGTTTACTATTTCCAGAGCTCTAGTTGTTTAGGCAGGGTGTGGTGTCTGAGAGGCCAGAGTGGCATTATGGGTTGATTTTTATTACCAGGTCCCCCAGAACCAGATGGGAGGCTCTGCTTCCTGCTGCCGCTCTGCAGCCTGGAGCTGTGGACCCTGGTTGTAAAGAGCAAATTGTATCTTAGGAAACCAGTGTCACCTTTTTTTCACCTTTTAATTTTATATTATTTGTGTCATACATTTCCTGTAATGGAAGTGTTAATTTTACTGTACTTTTTGGTACCTTTTGGGAATCTAATGTATTGTAAGGTATTTTACACGTGTCCTGATTTTGCCACAACCTGGATATTAAAGCTATCCAAGCTTTTGAAATAAAAATTTAAAAACCCCCAAGCCTGGGTGAGTGTGGGATATACTGTGTGAGACCTCTTACTCAGGGTGGGGGGTGCCAGGTGCCCTGGACTTGGGGCTTTCTCCCCACAGCAGACACTAACCAACTGCAGGCCCAGTCGTGGGCATGTCCAGTTGTTGGCATGTCCATTTTAAGGACTGCCCTCCCTTTAAAGAAAGGAGTAAGAGGCTTATGGGGAGTGAGGATGGAGCAGTGAGGCCTCACATCCCCAGCAGGCATGCTCCCTCCTGGGACACCTTGGAACACCAACCTTCTTGGCTGATGAATGAAAATGGGATTTTTTTTTTTTTTTTTTTTGAGATGGAGTCTTGCTCTGTTGCTTGGATGGAGTGCAGTGGCACATTCTCGGCTCACTGCAACCTCCACTGCCCGGGTTCAAGCTGAGACTACAGGCACGTGCCACCACACCCAGCTAATTTTTTTTGTATTTAGTAGAGACGGGGTTTCACCATGTTGGCCAGGATGATCTCCATCTTCTGACCGTGATCCTCTCATCTCGGCCTCCCAAAGTACTGGGATTACAGGCGTGAGTCAACATGCCTGGCCGAAAATGCAATTCTTTACACAGTAGGTCAGTGCCAGAGTCAGCTGAATTGGGGCACAATAGTGCCCCCTCCTGGCTGGTACAGAAAAGCCTGCTTTAGCAGGGTTTGTTTATTGCCTGGATGGGAGCCCAACTCCAGGTCAGGTATTGGGCATAAGACTAGGTGGTTACGAGAGGTACGGGCAGGTTGGGCTTCCACGTGGATACAGCCCCATAAGTTTCAAGGGAGGAAACGGCTATTCCTGCCATCAAGTGCAAGCTAAGCGTTGGAGATTGTCCAGTGTTGAAACTAACCTTTGGGAAGGAGCATCAATCAGAACAAAAATGTCTTTTATAAAGGCACAGCTTGCTGAGGCTGCTCACTGCTGATGGTAAGGAACCTGCTCGGCATCTCCAACAGCAAGAAACAAGGCCCACTCACCTGGAGTGTACACTTAGGCAGAGCAGGCTGGCTTAGGGCTGGAGCCGCAGTGTCTCACAACTTCTCACCTTCTCTTCCATGTCTGAAAAAGACGGCAAAGTCACCCCAACGCACTCACCTTTCTCTGAAGACCCCCTGTTACTTCAGTGTCCAAACTGGAAGTTCAGAGATTAGGCCCCCTGGCTATCCACACCCATGTCTTACTCCCCAAAGGGATTCAGCAATTTCCTGAAAAGCACAAAGCGAGCCTTCAGTTCTAGACTTCTAGGCTCTGCCCAGGATCCCTAAGCCAATTCTGTGGCCAGCCTTTGCGCCCCACAAACACATTCCTTCCGCATCAGATCCCTACCACTTCCGCTTGTGTCTAGCAGGGATGGGCCTCCCCCAGCTCCAGAGCCCTGGGAATTAAACACGCCAATGGGTAGCAGTAATCGTCTAGAGGTAGAAGGTCACAGGTTGCTTGGGTGGCAGCATTGATCTCTACTGTGAGATGTAGCTTTGCCTCTTTGGGGTCTCACCGAGCTGTAAATGGCAATGCAACCAGGAGATTTCCTTGTAAATGGATTTGGGGGGACTGTGGGTTGACACTGACCATCCTAGGTGATGGGGAGTGTGGGGTAGAATTTTAATTTTGCATTCAGTCAGCCCTCAGTGGTGCAAATCTTACTTCAGCCACCCAGCAGCCTCATGTGACCTGGCTCATGGACAGAATGAAACTTCCTGCCATTGCTACACCCTACGCTGGCAGTAACGGGGTCTCACCTCCCACTGTAGTTCTTACGGCCAGTTTCTCAGGCCAGCCTTGTTTGTCTTGCATCCATCTGATGCCTCTTCAGGCAGGCTGGGTGGTGGTTCAGCTCCCATCTACCCACAGCCCTGGAAGCTCTATGAGGCACAGGCAAGGAATAGTAGCAGCTTGGGCCATGAAGGCCCCTCTCTGCTTGTTGCTCCCTGCACTGTCCAGAGGACATGTGCCTTTGCTCTTGGACTCTTGTCCCCTCCCTGTTACATGCTAGGAGGCTGTAGCTGCTGGGTTCAAGCTCACCAGTCAGGATGGCATCCAGCTTTGCCACCACATGCTGTGCATTGTCCAGGCTGAAGCACATTGGGGGCTTAAACTTCAGGATGTTCCTCCCAGGGCCATCAGTGCTCAGCAAAACGTAGTTCTCCTTCAGCCTGTGAGGACAGGACACCCCTTTACATGGCCTTCAAGGCCTTCCTCAGCCTGGCCAGGGCCTCATATCCAGTGCTTCAGCCACACTGCCTTTGAAGCCTGTCACGGCCCAGTTCCTGCCAGGACACCATACTGGTCACCTCTGCCAAAGTCCTGGGGTGTATCACACCTGGCCCTGAGCATGCTGCCTCCAGAACAGGTTCCTTGCCTCACCTAACCTTGGAGCCCCAGTCCAAGCCAAGAATGAATGGCCACAGGGAAACACCAGACTGCAACAATTCTCTGGTTTTGTGTGTGTTTGACGTGATGGATATTGTTTCCTTATATAGAGAATGTCCAACAGTGCAGTTGGTATAATGAGCCCCACGTGCTGCTCACTAGCTTCAGGAATCTCCCTGCCCTGTCTTCTGGGTTATCTTAGAATTTGTTTAAAATTTCCAATTATTTTTAGGAAGATGGCTGTATCTTATTTGTAGCTACCAGTCACTTTTAGTCCACAGCCTAACCTCATCTCTGAGATTAGGGGTCTGCATGATTGTGTTTATATGCTTTGATCCTTGTTCCCATTCTTTTTGAAACCTTGTTATTTTTTGCCTTGGCAGGGGGTGGGGAGTCTGCCTTTTGGCTTCATTTTCGTATCCAGTCTTTTTGGCATTGACCATGGCCGTGCCAGAAAGAACAGGGCTTGGACTTTGGAGTTAATATGGCCCTGGGGCCAGATCTAGCTCTTGCCACCTAGCAGGGTGACTGCAGGTGACTTACCCATTTTCTCACTGAACTGGAAAAGCACTCCCAGGGTATTGTGAGATGAAAGGGTGGGTTTCCTTCCCATGCCACCTGACCATCTCACAATACCCACCTGAATCCCTGAGGCTCCTGGGAAGAGGGTGGGGTAAGCTGGGGATGTGACTGAGAAGGCAGGCCAAGCTCAAATACAGCACAGGGTAATTTACATCAATACCGTGCATGTCTCACAGTTAGAATAAGGACACATCAGATACCAGAAGAACTTTAAATGGTAGGGGAGAGGGGAGGGGGTGGGCCTGGGGAATGGAGATAAAAGGGAATCATAATTCAACTAGAAGGTGAAAAAGTCCTGGGGCCTTGGGGTCCAAGTGAAAGCAAACTGGAGCAGTGGGGCCGGTGGAGTCTGAGTTCTGAGACACCCCTGACCCAGCTTAGTAGCAGGAGTCTTGTCCATCCCAACCACCTGTTGCGTGGCATAGGAACCCAGAGTCTGGTGCTGCCACAGCTCCCTGGTGTGACTGGAGAAGCTGCTTCCCTTCTCCAGCCCTCGGCCTGTGGGAGGTGGCATTAGGGGTTCCTGGGTCGGAGCACCCTGCTAACTTGGGCATTCTAGGCAGAGGTGCTGTCTCATCTGCGGCCTTTGTGGTCAGTCATTGGGTACAGAACTGCTAATGCTATTTACCTCTGTCCTCAGCTGATAGGATCAGCTGTCCCCACCAAGCCCCCAGCCCTCTTTCAGTTAAGTCTGGCCCAGAGTGCCCAGGAACGGGGGTACAGATGAAGAGGCTCCTTTCCACTTGGGGCCTCTGGCCCTGCAAAGAGGCACCTGGGATGTCTGCTACTCCAGGAAACAACTTGTTTGGAGAAGAAAATACCTTGATACCAAATAGGCAGCCTCTTCAGTTGCTGGTGTCCTCGTGGCCTCATCTTTGATCAGATCCACACCAATGAAGAGCCCAACACCCCTGGAGGGGAAGGTGACATCTCAGGAGACCAGGCCTGAGGGGCCAGGGTGCTCGCCTCACCCTCTGCCTGGGCTCCTACCTGTGCCTCCTGGGGAGGCTGAGCACAGGAGGCGCCCTCAGAAGGTGGTGAGAACAGTTTCAGGGAGTAACTGGACTGGGAGGGATCTTTGGTGTGGACAGAGGGGAGAGGCTCAGGCGTAGCTAGGGCTCCGGTCCTGTACTGGCTTTCTTGTACCCAGAAGTGCTGTTTTGGACAATAGCACCTCTCAGTGTCTCAGTTCCTCATAACCCCACTATCCCAGGTGGTTAGGAGGTGAAGGAAATGGTACCACACTGGGCCCTGGGAGGTGGGTGGTGACTGCTGCCCCCAGAGCCTCACCTGACGTCCCCGATGATGGGATGTTTGATTTTTTGCTGCCCGAGGAGCTCCATCAGGAGGCTGCCCACACTGGTGGCGTGAGCCTGGAGCTGCTCCTTCTCCAAGACATTCAGGACAGCCAGTCCCACAGCACAGGACACTGGGCTGCCCCCAAACTGAGCCAGGGACAAAGAACATGTCAGATGCCTGGCAGAGTGGGCCATGCCCCCAAAAAGAATGAGGCAGGAGAACTGCCACATGTGTTCCAAGGGCAGTGGCAAGAGCACAAGCCCCAAACCCCTCAGGGCACACAGTTCTCAGCAGTAGTAAATGCTGGGGGCCTCCATGGGCTGTCCTGCCTTTCCAGGAGCAACCCAGGTCAGGTACCCCTGAAGTACAGTAGGAGACCCTAGAAGATACACAGAATCAGAGGAGAGGGTCTCCTGTTTGTTCCCACAGAGCTAGTCTTTACCAAGAGAGGCTTTAAGGACCCATCTCATGGGCTGGCCTAGACCCATAGCAGTGGGCTGGTTCTCACTTCCTCCTTCAAGGAAGGTCAGCACAGCATGCCAAGGCCCACCCAGAAAAAGCGATTGGTGTGAGTTCACAGCTCTGCTGGCTGAACCCAGGGCAAACTTTAGGATGCGCACAAGCTGGCTGCCTGGGAGTCACATCTTGTCTGCCAGCTCATTTTGTTTAGCTTGTGTAGCATTATTAAAAGTTAAGAATTGGGTGCTAACAGACTTCACACATACGGATCTGTATTTCTGACTTAACCCTGGCTCATCTGGCTGTGCCAGGCCCAGCATGGGCAGTTCCCTTCAGGCATCTGGAGGGCTTTGGCTCCTTTTCCTCCCACCCTGTCCTTGTCCTGCACGTATGAGAGTGACCTGTTTTTTAGAGGATCAGGAGGAAGGTGTCTCCTGCAGACCATGCTTTTTGTTTTTAAATTACATCTTTTAAAAAATCAGCTTTGTTGAGGTATAATTTACATAAATGTTTAAAGTCTAAAGTTCAATGTGAGGTGACAAGTGTACATACCTGTGTGACAATGTTTTCATCACGTCCTTGTGTACCCAGCCCCCTACTACTGGTCCCAGGCAACCAGTGATCTGCTGTCACTGTGAGGTGGCTACAGGGGGCTTTGAAAAGCTCTGACATATTCCTGGGAATCTAGATGGCCATTCATATGCATAGGGATGTGCTCACGCCCAGTGCTGTGTGCATGCTCAGGAGAGAGAGGGAAAGCCCTAAGCTCTCACCACTGAATACCTTGAGGGTCTACAGAAGGAGGAAGTAAAGTCTAGGGCAGTTACAAGCTCTTGTCCGAGTGACTTACAGGTTCCAGGTAATTAAGGAGATCTAATGTTTAGAGGACCACTAAGCTAATCAAGCAGAGACTACAGTGGCCACAGATGACAAAAAACACAGCTTTACAGAATTAGTTTAGCAAAGGCACTAAAGAAAAAGCAACAACCATGGGGAGGGAGGAGAGTATGATTTCCACAGTTGCCACATTATATTACTTAAAATGTCCACCTTTTAACGAAATTCTGAAACATGCAAAGAAGCATGGCTCAGACAACGGAGGGAAAAAAGCAATCAATGCAAACTGTCCCCAAGGAAGCTGACACTGTCCTTATTGGACAAAGACATTAAATCAGATGTTACAAATATGTTGGCTGGGTGCGGTGACTCATGCCTGTAATCTCAGCACTTTGGGAGGCCAAGGTGGGCGGGTTGCCTGAGCTGAGGAGTTGGAGACCAGCCTGGGCAGCATGGTGAAACCCCATCTCTACAAAAAATAAGCCAGGCGTGGTGGCACATGACTGTAATCCCAACTGCTTAGGGGCTGAGGTGGGAGGATCGCTCGAGAGGTTGAGGCTGCAGTGAGCCAAGATTGCATCACTGCACTCCAGTCTGGGTGACAGCAAGACCCTGTCTCCAAACCAGCAGACAAAAACCCCCAAAACCAAATATGTTAAAAAGAATGAAAAGAAACTGTACCTAAATAATTAAAAGACATGATGATGTCTTACCAAAACAGAGTCTAATGATAGACAAATTTTAATTAATTTTCAGATAGAAAATCTGAAGTTGATAAGCACAATAAATGAAGAATTCACTAGAGACACTTAACAATTACTATTTTTGAGACAGAGTCTTACTGTCACCTAGGATGGAGTGCATTGCAATCTCGGCTCACTGTAACCCACCTCCCAGGTTCAGGCGATGATTGTTCTTCAGCCTCCCAAGTAGCTGGGACTGTAGGTGCATGCCACCATGCCTGGCTAATTTTTGTATTGGAGATGGGGTTTTGCCATGTTGGCCAAGCTGGTCTTGAACTAACCTCAAGTGATCCACCCACCTCAGCCTCCCAAAGTGCTTGGAGATTACAGGCATGAGCCACTGTGCCAGGCAACAGATTTAAGCTGGCAGATGAAAGAATCACTGAAAAAAAATATGTCAACTGAGATTGTCCACTCTGAAGACTGGAAAGAAAAAGGAATGAAGAAAAACAGTGTCTTACAGACCTGAGGACACAAGCATACCAACATGCAAATAAGTGTCCCAGAAGGAGAGGAGGAAGACAAAGGGACAAAGCACATATGAAAACTTAAAAACCCTGTATAACTTGCAATAAATTGAATGTTTGTGTCCCCCCAAATTCATATGTTGAAATCCTAACCTCCAATGTGATGGTATTATGAGGTGGGGTCTTTAGGTTATTAGGTCACAAGAATAGAGTCTTCATGACTGGGATTATGGTTTTATAGAAGGGATCCCAGAGAGCTCTCACCCTTTCAACTATATGAGGGTACAGCAAGAAGTTGTGCAACCTGGAAGAGGACTCTCACCAGAACCCAACCATGCTAGCACCCTGATCTTAGATGTGCAGCCTTGAGAACTGAGAAATAAATTTGTTTATAACCCACCCAGTCGATGGTATTTTGTTATAGCATCTTGAATTCACTAAAACATAACTTTTAAAGAAATTAAAGCAGCAGTTAAATATTTTTCCACAAAACACAAGGCCCAGATGGCTTTTTAGGTGAGTTTTTACCTTCAAAGGACAGGTCATCCCAATTTTATATAAAAGGAAAAGAAGAAGTGTTTCCCAGCTCATTCTATAAGGCTAGGAGGACCCAGGTATCAAAACCCAAGATATAAGAAAAAAAATGTGAGCCAACATTGTACTCCTGAAAATAGAGGCCAAATTCATAAAAAACAATGCAATAATATATAAAAATGGTAACACCCCATACCCAAGTTTGATTTGTCCCAGGTCTGCAAAGATTCATATTAGAAAAGCCATAAACATAATTCACCATGTTAACAAATGAAAAGAGAAAAAATATTACTTTACTGCATGCATAAAAAAGGACAGGATAAAATTCAATTCCTATTCATAGTTAAGTAATAGAAGAAAATTTTCTTAATGTAATAGAGAGCATACAGTAAAAATCTAGGCTGGGTGCGGTGGCTCACACCTGTAATCCCAGCATTTTGGGAGGCTGAGGCAGGTGGATCACAAGGTGAGGAGTTCAAGACCGGCCTGGCCAACTAAATAATGAATACGGGATTCAGAGTGATGGATGGAGGAGGCAATAAGAGCGGATTGGGGGAATATCTGGAGAGATGCAGGATATTGTCAAGGTCCTAGCTTTTATTAGGGATGATGGCTTCCCAGGTGCTTAGAACATTAATAAAGGTTAACTGAATAACTAGAAGAGGGCTATGCACAGACAGATGTTGACAGCCTTCCATAAACCAAGGATTCTAATTACACTTGAAGGTCAAATAAAGAAATAAAAGTAAAGATGCTGCTCCCCTGGGCTTTTGTTCCCCTTCCACAACACACTTGATTTTCTGCTCAGCCTTCCAGACTCAGCTCTAGTCTTGCCTTCCATATGAAGCCTCTACTGCTTGTCCCACAGCTCTTCACCCACCTCTCATCTGGGACGGCCTTTGTGCTCCCACAGCCCCATGAACACACCACTTCCACTGTTGTCCTCCATGCTATCATGACCATGAGTCTGTAAGCCTGTCTTTCCCTGACAGGGAGCTTGTCTGAGGCTCTATGTGTCACGTGGACACAGAGTGGTGGTTTTTGGCTGAATGCACCAGCCAAAGTGTCACACGTCCTTCACCCCCAAGGACCTTCTCTGCCTTATCTTGCCAAATCCTGACATGTTTCAGTCCCCAATTTGAACTGGCTTTTTGAGGAACTCACAGTGAGTTCTCAACCCTCTGTCCCTGCTCCCCCTCCTCTGGGTCTCCCCCCCTCCAATTCCTTCTCCACACTGAGCATCAGAGATCTTTTCAAAGGGTATTATCTCCAGGACTAAAACCCTCCTGCGGTCCTCACTGTCTTCAGGATCAGTAGAGACTCCTCAGCTCCTTCCTATAGGGCTCCTGCTGCCTGCCGTCATCTCACCTGCTCTGGGGCCACTGAATATGCCATGTGTCAGCTTCACTCAGGGAAAGCTCTTGACCCTGTACCCCAAAGACAGGGAGCTACTGCAATGTGAACTCTGCTCCCAGATAATGTATTACCCAAGGAGACCACAATCCTCATGCCTCTTAACCAGCTCAAGTTCCAGCACCTGACACAGGGCCTGGCACCGAGTGGGTGGCTTCTGCTGGAAGGGAGACAGGGACTCATATTTTTTTTATATATTTTCTAAGACATAGTCCCTTGTGATAGCTTTTGGATTGACATTAATTTTAAAAGATGTTTTATGTTTTCTTACCTGACCTGGCCATGATCTCCTTAAGGACAGTATCTTGGAAGTGTGTGCTGGGCACAGTGCCAGCCCTGGAGCCTTTGCTGACTAAGGACAGGCTGATCACCAGGGGCCTATCAGAACTCATGTGGCTCCCTTGCTTTAGAGCCGTCACTCACCGTGTTGAAGTACTCGACGCCGGTGGCTTCAAATGCTCTTGCCACAGGCTGGGTTGTGGCCACACAGGCAACAGGGTGGCCATTGCCAATGGACTTGCCCATGGTGACAATGTCAGGGACGAAGTCTTTTCCTTGCAGCTGGAAGGCCCAGAAGTGCTTGCCTACTCGGCCAAAGCCAACCTGGATCTCATCTGCAACAAAGACCCCTCCGGCCCTGCGGATGTGCCTGTGGCAGAGGACAGATGACTGACGTGGGGGCTGTGGTTGAGAGGGATAAGACCAGGAGTCAGGAGGTCTCGGGGCTTTGCATCTGGTTCTGCCAGCAATAAGGTGGGGGTCTTGGGCAAATGGCTGGCCTTCTCTGGGCCATTATGTCTTTAAGGGCTTTGTCTCAAAATTCTGACAGGCCAGGCTGAAGTTGGGATTTGGACCAGAGGTTGGAAAACCCCATTAGAGCCCTGGCCTCCCTAGGGCAGACCCCGCCCACCTACTCACTCTGCCACTTGTGAGAAGTAGCCGGCAGGGGGTATGATCTGCCCTCCCACACTGGGCAGAGACTCAGCGAAGAAGGCTGCAATCTGTGAAGAGATGGACATTGGGAACATGACCGTGGAGGTGTGCAGTGACTGGCTCATCATGCCCTGCTACTGCTGGCTTAGTCACCATCACTGCTGCGCCCCTACCTTGGACTCCACGGCACAGCTGAAGGTTTGTGACTGTTTTCTCTCAGGCCTCCAACAAGCTCTTACCACCTGGATGCCTCCAGGCCCCTAGTACTTGGCATGCCCCAAACTAAATGCACTGATTTCTCCCCCATAAGCCTGTTCCTTCCCTGTCCCCCTCCCTCAACCCATCAGTCAGCACTGCCCAAGGATTCTACCTCAGCCTCCTCTGTAAACCTATTCCTTGCCCTCTGCGTGGACATGCTTGTCTCCTGCAGATCTGCCTGTGTCTTCCTTGGACTCCTGTAAATGCCTTCTTTTCTTTTTCTTTTCTTTTTTTTTTTTTTTTTTGAGACATGGTCTTGCTCTGTTGCCAGGCTGGAGTGTAGTGGCGCGATCTCAGCTCACTGCAGTCTCTGCCTCCTGGGTTCAAGCGGTTCCCCTGCCTCAGCCTCCCGAGTAGCTGGGACTACAGGCGTGCACCACTATGCCTGGCTAATTTTTTTGTATTTTAGTAGAGACAGGGTTTCACCAGGTTGGCCAGGATGGTCTCGATCTCCTGACCTCGTGATCCACCCGCCTCGGCCTCCCAAAGTGCTGGGATTCCAGGCGTGAGCCACCGCGCCCGGCCCTGCAGATGCCTTCTAACTGGATGCCTCTTCCAGTCCATTCTCCACATGGCCACCAGGGTGATGGATGCCTCAACCCAGAGAGCTGAGCATGTCACTGTTGTTTAAAACCCCTCAGTAACCCCTTCTGCATATGGCAGTGACTTCCTAACTGTATTCTGCCTTACAGGTGGGAGGGCAGGGCCAATGGGATGGGATACTGGTCCCCTACACCTGTTGCAATCAGAGCAATCTGCTTTTTTAGGTTTTATAGACGGGGTTGCAGAGGCCCTGAACACATAGGCAAGGCTTCCCTGGTTGGCTTCTGCTAACCTTTGTGGCCCCACAGGCTGCCTTTCTTTGCCATACCTCCTGTGTCTGGCTCTGTCACTCCTTCAGTGAAGCCTTCAGAGAGCCCTCACCTGTCGCCAACAGTCCTCCCTCTGCTGTCACCGTGGGTAACACACCTACACTCTGTCTCCACTATACTGCCCCTATCAGGCTTCCCTACCGCTCACTTGGGGCCTAAATCACGGTCACCTGACCTCAAGCTGCCCCATTCAAATCTATCTTCCACACAGCCCTGGAGTCACAGAGCAGCCCCAGCCCCAGCCCCGTGATCTTACCGCTCTCCCACTTAAGACTCTTTGGTGGTTCTCTGCGGCCTCCAGGGAAGAACTCCAGCATAGTTCTGGTGCCCTCTGGCATGTGGACCTGCCTGTCTCTCCAGGCTCAGCTCCCAACCTATTCTGCCTGGCCACACATTCACACGGTTCCTCAGCCACCCGTTAGGATGCCCTTCCTCTGTTACTCCCCAGCCTGGAGAGGCTGACCCTTACCGTATCAGGGAGCACCTCCTCCAAGGACCTCCCTTGATACACCCCGGGGCCTGCTCGGGGTCTGGCTGCCTATCATGCCCATGCACTAAGACTCTCTGCTGAGCCTGAACTGCCCCTACCCAGATTTCTAGAGGGCAAGGCCTCATTTGGTTTTTCTCTCTGGGTTCCCAGGATCTAGCACAGGGGTGGTGACAACAATGGAGGTGACATTCATTGTTTACTGGATTGGACAGGCATGAATATGGTTACCTTCCTGCCCTTCTCTTGTGCACGGCGGACCACACGTTTCACCTCGTTGGCATAGGCCACAGCTGGGTTGGGGTGGTCCTCCTGGTAGGGGCCCCGGTAGGTGTCTGGGAGAGGTGCCTGTGGGGAGTGACAGCGCCATGTTATCTGGGCTTGGGGGCCGGCACCGACCTGTTGTTGAGTTGGGCAGTGCATACCACGTGGACCCACTCCTTCTGGCCATCCAGGTTGCGGAACTTGTAGGGACTGATGTCAATCAGGGAGCTCAGGTGGCCGTGATATGCACTGGGGAGGAGAAGGGAGGGTAGGCTCAGGCCTGGGCGGTACCCACTCCCTGGCCCATCTGACCATGGTCTCCCCACCCCTGAAGACCCACAGGGGAGGCCAACTTTCCTGACACAGCCCCCAAGTCCTTGGGCTGGGAAAGAGCACAGGCTTTGGAGTCAGCAGCACTTCCTGGAAGACTGCTGACTGGCTATGTGACAGTGGCTCATCATTTAACCTCTCTGGTTGTTTTCTCTCGTGTGAAATGGGGTGGGAGTTCCTCTTTCTGGTTTATAATGAATCTTAAATGTGTTGATGCCCTCAGCCTGGGCCCTGTGCACATTACATACTCAATTCATGGGAGCTACTGTGGGGAGTTTGAAAGTGTAAAATGTTGCAGAACCACCGCCTGGTCCTCTGCCTGCCATGCTTGCCTTCAGTAGCCCAGGCCCCTCATTCTCCCTGCCTAAGGTACCCAGAGTCAATCTCACAGATCCCCAAGAGGCCTGTGGGCCAGGCTTCTGGAAACGGTAAGGCGGCGAATTGCACTTACTGGTCTAATACCACCACATCCTGGTGTCCCGTGTAGTGGCGAGCCAGCCTCAGGGCCAGGTCATTGGCTTCTGACCTATGACCAAAAAGGTGGGCATGACTCAGACAGTGCTCCAGGAGCTTCCCACAGAGAAATGCTGAGGGCAGGAGGACTCTTCCAGCAGCAAGAAGATTCTCAGGACATCAACTAGTCAGCCACTTGCTTGTTTGGTATATATCAAATGCCTCCAATGTGCTAGAAGCTGGGGTAAAAAAGAGCAGGTAAAATAGACTCAGCCTTGGCCCTCCTGGAATTGATGTCCTCGTATGTATCATGAAAGCTGTTTGGAAAAAACTCAAACCATTGTTTTTCCTCTGCTTTCACACTTTAACAATCAACACAGAAGACTTCTGTGACTCCAAAAAATAAGGATTTCTCCCCACCAGCAGGCAAGCAATCACTTCTGCAGCGGATACCAGCTGGGTGTCCTCCAATTCAATTCCAACACTATCTACCTGGAGACAGCATCAGAACCCACAGCATGAGGGCTCAATGCCCAAGACTGCCTCGCAGTCCCCTGGGCACCAGTAGCAAGTCTGGGCCTCTGGAACTTCTTTTTTCTTTTTGTAGAGAGGGGTTCTCACTATATTACCCAGACTCGGGGCTCAAGCATTCCTCCCACCTCAACCTCAAAATGCTGGAATTACAGGCATGAGCCACTGTGCCAGCCACCTTTGGAACTTCTGACTTACTGGCTTCAAATTGAGGTTCCCACAATTCCCTCTTTAGGTTCAATTTGCTGGAGTGGCTCACAGAACGCAGGGAAATACATTTACTGGTTTATTATAAAGGATATTACAGAAGATACAGATGAAGAAATGCATAGGGTGGGGCATGAAGGAGGGGCATGGAGCTTCCCGTGCCCTCCCTGGGTGCACCACTCTTCAGGACCCTCTATGTGTCCATCTATCCGGAAGCTCTCTGAATCCAGTCCCCTTGGTTTTTATGGAAGCTTCATGACAGCAGCATTCCTTCCACCAGAACATGGGGTGGGACCCTCTCTGGAATGAGTCTTACGATCCATCATCAGAAAGGTAGGGAAGATTAGAGTCCTGCCTTGGGCAGGTGAAAAGAAGGCAGGAGAAGGTTAGAGTGATTGTCTCCTGAGGCCTAACACAGCTGATGTTATAATAAAAGAGTGTAACAAGGGCTGTGGGAGTTATGAGCCAGGAACTGTGGACAAAAATATACATGTGCGTCTGTGTATATTTATATATATACACACACACACGTATAAATATATACACACACACGTATATATATATACACAGACACACACACACATGCTACCACAAAAGCCAAAAGAGTAAAAGAGATCATTTTGCTAAGTGCTACGATGGATGCCCTGGGAGAGAGAACCAGAGGGGGCATGTTATGGGTTGAAGTGCACCCCCTCCCCAAATTTATGTGTTGAACCCCTATCCCTGGTACCTCAGAACAGCCCATATGTGAATGGATATGGAGATAAGAGAGGTGATTATGTTAAAATGAGGCCGTCAGGGGGCCCCAATCCAATCTAACCAGTGTCTTTATAAGGGGAAATCTGGACACACAAAGAGACACGAGGGACACTTGCAGACAGAAGACTAACCAGGGTCAAAGGGAGGAGGCAGCCATCTCCCAGCCAAGGAGAGAGGCCTTAGAAGAAACCAACCCTGCCAGCATCTTGATCTTGGACTTCCAGCCTTCAGGACTGTGAGAAAAGAAATGTCTCTTGTTTAAGACACTCAGTCTCGGTATTTTGTTATGGCAGCCAGAGCAGACCAACACAGAGGGTCAGGGGAAGCTTCTATGGGGAGGTTAACTCCTGCACTGGGTCCTGAGGGAGAAGTTTCCAGGCAGACAGAACAGCATCCACCAGGGCCTTGTGAAGGAAAAGAACTCTGTGCTCAGGGAACCAGGAGAAGATGAGGAGGCCAAGGCCTAAGGAGGGCAGAGCAGGAGAGGAAGTGGGGAGATATGCAGGGGCCACATGCACAGGGCTGGGAAGGAGCCTGGGTTTTCTTCTTAGTGCCATGTGAAGCCACTAAGAGTTTTAATGAGAAATTGGACATGAGTCAGCTCTCATTTTAGGAGGTGGCCTCTGGCTACACCCAGCCTTGACGGGACTTCTGACTAGCAGTGGCGGCACCCTTCCTTCCTCCTCTTTTAGTCAGCTCTTAGCTTAACAGCTTCCTTCTCTCCTAGTCAGCTCTTAACATCACTTCCTCAGGGAAGGTTTCCCTGTACCCCCAGAACAGGTCAGGTCCCTCACTATTTCTAGGCCTCAGGATACCCTGTACACGTCCTCCAGAGCCCTCCTTGTAATTCTGTATTCCTTTGCAGAATCACTTATGTTTTTGTTTCTTACCGAGCAACCTATAGGCAGGGATTTTAGCTGTATCCATAGGGCAGAAATAAGGGAACATATTACCTCACTAAGCCCCAGCAATGACCCCAGAAAGGAGGTCATAGCATCCTTCAGTAAGAGACAAGGAAAGTGGATCCAACAGAAAAAGCAACAGGGCCTACAGCTGGGAATCCCAGAGCCTGGTGCAGCGAGGGCTGTCTCTCCCCGCGACCATGCTCGGTCAGCTACACAACGCTGGGCCCATGTGAGCGACTCTTCGTTATCGTCTCACCCTCTTGCCGGGCTTTGGCTGCAGTCCACTTACCCAGAATTCAGGAAATAGAAGACACAGAGCTGCTCCGGCAGGGTCTCTGACAGCCTCTGCGCATAGTCCACGATGTTGTCATGCAGGTACCGGCTGTTGGTGTTGAGCACCTGGTTCTGTTCATGTGCTGCTTGGACCACGAGAGGGTGGCAGTGCCCAACTGGAAAAGGGCCACCTTTATCACCCAGCTGACTCCTCTCAGTGAGTCCCACCCGGCCTCCCCCAGCCCCAAGCTATAAACCCAGACAGAAGAGACGCAGTTCCAGAGGGACAGGTAGAAAGAGGGGAGTCTAAAGGCAGAACAGGGTGAGAAACGCTGGTTCTGGAAAGGCAGATGTAAGGCCGGTTGCCTCCCAGGAGCCAAATGGACACACCCACCCCTCCGCACCTGATAACGATGTCAACATTCCAAACACATTACTCAGCATCTGGCCTCTCCATGCGGGGTGGGCTCCCCCACACCCACCTCTGCATTCCACCCCCAGTTCTCACTAAACTATGAACTCGATCCCGCCAAAATTTTAAAAATCCTGCCAAGACTTGACCAACGGCAGCTCGCCACGGATGTCCTCGGCCCGCCCACCTACCAAAGACCTGCCTGGCTACCAATAGCGGCGTGCCCCATCGGCACCCTGTCTCTCCATAACCAATGAGACTGTCTCTGCTTTGTTTCCCCAATAACCAATCAACTACCTCCACTCCCTATAAAACTCCACACCCTAAGAAGCCCAGGGCGACTTCTCTGGCCCCCTTCCCGGACCATAGAACCTCGCCCGGGAGCTGAATAAATTGAATTTTCATCTTCTTATGCTGGCCTCAGTTTCCTCATTTCAACTCAGCAATATACCTTACGGCAGATCCAGGAGTTCCTGAGATTCTGGTAGAAGGAAAAGGTTCTTCAGCAGAAGAACCCTATCTAGAAAGGCCATGTCTTTTTTTTTTTTGAGACAGGGTCTTATTCTGTAGCCCAGGCCAGAGTGCAGTGATGTGGTCATGGTACTCACTGCATCCCACCTCAGACTCCTGAGTAGGTGGGACTACAGACACCAGCCACCATGCCTGGCTAATTTTTAAGTTTTTTTTTTTTTTTTTTTTTAGAGACAAGGTCTCCTTATGTTGCCCAGGCTGGAAGGTCTTTTGAGGCTTGCATGACAAAGGTGGGGTTGGGGGGTGACTGCCAACTGGTTTCACTTCACCAGCCAATGGGGGCTGGCGGTAATCTTGATTGCCCTAGGCCAAGGATAATAACAGTGAATATGTACTCAGAGCTCACCATGTGCCAGGCATATTCAGAGCAAGCTACATAAATTAACACACTTAATTCTCCAAACACCTTAACGTGGATACCTAGGATCATGTCTTTTGCAGATCGGGTCAAAGAGAATTAAGTAAGTTGCCCGAGATCACAAAGTTAGTAGAGGACAGGGATTTGAGCCCAAGCAGTCTAAGACTAGAGTCTCTGCTTTTTTCTTTTTTAATTGAGACAGAGTCCCCGGGCTGGAGTGCAGTGGCATGATCTCAGTTCACTTCAACCTTTGCCTCCCGGGTTCAAGTGATTCTTCTGCCTCAGCCTCCTGAGTAGTTGGGATTACAGGCACCCACCACCATGCCCAGCTAATTTTCTGTATTTTTAGTAGAGATGGGGTTTCACCATGTTGGCCAGGCTGGTCTCAAACTCCTGACCTCATGAATGTGAGCTCATCATCAGTCCCAAGTGGAACCAGACCCACAGACCTGGATCTCTGACTCCTGCCTGGTTTAGCACAGCTCCAGCTTGCAGCATTCCACAGCTATACTGCGAAGACTGAGCCTCCTCTGCGTATTGTTAGTGCCTTAATTCAACCCAGGTTCTCCACACCTCTCTGCAATCTCGGGTCACCTTGGGACCAAGTTCACAGCCTTGGCTTTCTCTCCTGCCCTGCTAACCTGAGGTATGATACTGACCGTGAGCCACATTGTTGATGCAATCGATGTATTCTGCCCCCTGTTCATCGTACATGTACTGCCCTTGGGCCCGGACAATCTTAACAGGATCCTCGGGAAAGAAGAGTCTGCAGGAAGAGCTGTGGGGACAGGCAGGGAGTGTACAGCCATGTCTGAAGACCTAAAGGGAGATCTACTCATCACAGGCCCCCGCCCACCCCTTCCCAGTTCTGGGAAGAACATGAAAGCCTGAAGGGCGATGTGCTGCTTCCCTGCCTGGTCTCCCCACTTCACAGGTGGTTGCAAAGGAGGAAGCAGATGGGGTAACAAGTTGCTGAAACTTAGAATTGTTTCTTAAAGCATTTTAAGCCTCTGTGGCCTCCTTGCTCATTTCTGCATGTGGCCACGTCAGTCCCCTGGATCCTGAGAATAGGTGGTTGGCTAAGGCCCACGGGGGCTCCGTAAGGCCGCGTGTCCTCAATGGGACGGGGCAGGGCACCAACATTAGGTGGTTGGCTCTCAGCCCTAACCGCTCCTTGCCAGCCACGTGGTCCCCCTGGCTGGGTGGCAGCCCTGAACTCCAGCGGGAGGCTGCCTCACCCACCGTCCCACCGAGGGACCCCTCACAGGTCAAGTGTTGGCCTTCTCTAAGGCTGCCTGTTAACCGACTCCCCCGACTCTCCCTTCGTCTGCCCTTTCAGCGCCCCACCATCCAGGTCGCTCTCGAGCCAGGCCCAGGTGCTGCTGACAGGCCACGCTGGGTGAGGTCTTCCCAGGCGCCAGGGTGAAAGTCTTCTCGGGCAAAGGCTGCCGAACGAGGCTGCCACAGCCGAGACAGCGGTGTGGGCGGAGCCGGCTCCTGAACTGGGCGGCCTGGAGACGGCGCTGTGGGGGAGGCAGCCGCGGAGACCACTCGCACGAACAGCCCAGCGCCGCCTCCCGCTTCCTGGCCCTGCGAAGCTCCAGCCGGGCCGGGACTGGGGCGGGGCGGGTTGGGGAGCTGCGGCCTCCTTCCCTGAAGCGCGTGCGTCGGGCGTGCGTGCGTCGTGCGTGCGCGCGCCTCCCCGCGCAGCCCCGCGCCGCCCGACCCCCTCCCGGGTACCTGATGAGCTGCCGCCTCAGCGCCAGGGTGTCGGCCTTCGCTCGCCGGTCTGCGGCCATGGCGTGGGGCTGTCAGTCGATGCCGCGATGCCGTGCGGAGACGTCGCCGCGCGGGCTGGGCCTCCAAGGCCCCGCCCCGGGCCCCACCCTGTCTGGGTCGGGATTTGGAGCTCGGGTTCGCACTCGGCCCCCGCCCCCAAGCGCCCGCGTTGTGGAGGTTCATTTGCCGACCGCGCCTGGCAGCCTTCCGGCCCCGGGGTCGTGCGTGGGCAGTCGCGCACGGGAGCTCGAGCGCCGCCCCAGCTCTGGTTCCGGGACGCGCCGCGGGCCTCACCCCGCAGGCCCCTGCGGCTTCCCTCCCGGGAAAGGGTCCCGGACGACCCCGCCCCTGCTCCCGGCGCCCGGGTGAGGCTCGCAGCTGCCGCAGGCCTTGCTCAGGCCGGACTCAGTCTTTGAGTCGTCTTCCGCGTGCATAAAATAGGACGAACTCTGAGACCGAAGTGCGAGTGCTTGACTGGTACCTCACCCGGGGCCTGGTACACAACAGTGGCCTCAGGGTGGGAGAAGCAGGGCCTAGTTCTTCCCAGCCCCATAAAGGGGCAGCAGGAAGGGCGGACGGAGAGCCCAGGGTCCCTTCTGGGGCTGACCAAGGAGATCACCGCGGGCTTGACCTTCAGGGCACCATGGTTCCTGTTAGAATCCAGGCAGGATGAACACGAGCTATATCTAAGGCTAAGAGAATAATGCAGCGTTTGGGCAAGAAGAGAGTTGGGGAGCCTCCCTGTAGTACATGTCCATGACCCTGAAGCCCAGAAAGCGAAAGCGCTTCGCTGTAAGGCACGCAGCAAGGCTGCAGAGGCTGGACTCCAACTGAGGTCTTTTTGACTCCCAGCCCAGGGAGTGAGAAGAAAAGGCCTCGCAGGGGGCTGGGATATGAGAAAAGCCCCCTCCTGGGGTGGGGCACTGGGGCTTTCTGCCTTGAAGAGCCCTAGAACACGGGCCTGGGACTGCAGCCGTTGCGGGCTGGGGCAGGGGAAGTCCTTTTCTGTCCACCTCTTCATGATTCCCAGGCATCTGCTTCACTCCCTCATTTCTGATTTCTTCTGTTCCCAGTACAGTTGTAAGATGCTTAAGGCATTTATTAAAGAACATTTGGAGTTGTTTTTTTTTTTTAATTGTGGTAAAATATACGTAACAAAGTTTACCATTTTAACCATTTTTAAGAATACAATTCAGTGGCAAAAGTACATTCACATAGTTGTGCAACCATCACCACCATCCATGCAACAGGACTTTTTTATGTTCCCTAACAGAATGGAGTTTCTTATTTTTAACTGTAAAGCTGAATTTAATATTTTACATGATTTTTGGAAAAAAATTATTCCCAAATTAACTGAAAGGTTAACTGCTTGTGGCCTGTATGTCTTTTTTTTCTTTTTTAAGACAGGGTCTCATTCTGTTGCTCAGGCTGGAGTGCAGTGGCATGATCATAGCTCATTGCAGCCTCTACCTCCCTGGGCTCATGTGATCCTCCCATCTCAGCCTCCCAAGTACCTGCTACTACAGGTGCATGCCACCATGCCCACCCTATACTTCGTTTCTAAGGATCAAGTCCTCACAGACCCTGTGTGTGTGAGAGAGTGGGATCGTGGTCACCATTTTCTTAGTGGATTGGTGTCTCCTCACTAGTAGAGAGACCTATGATACTTCCATGCCCTGCAGTTCCGGCTTTGTGTGTGTGTGTGTGTTTGTGTGTGTGTGTCCTATTTGAGGCCCACTTTTCAGCCCTGTCTTGCAGCTCAAACTCCAGCCACAACTGTGGCCCCATGGCAGCTCAGAGGAGTCAGATTGGCTCAGGGGCTTTTCCTGCTTTGAGGCAGAGGGTGAGAAGGCTGTAGCTGGGCCCAGCTAACATTTCACCTGCTCCTTGGTCAAGAGGTGATATAGGCTGGGTGCAGTGGCTTATGCCTGTAATCCCAGCACTTTGAGAGACCAAGGTGGGCGGACCACCTGAGATCAGGAGTTCGAGACCAGCTTGGCCAACATGGTGAAACCCCGTCTCTACTAAAACTATAAAAAAATTAGCCAGGCGTGGTGGCAGGCGCCTGTAATTCCAGCTGCTCTGGAGGCTGAGGAAAGAGAATCACTTGAACATGGGAGTCAGAGATTGCAATGAGCCGAGATCGCGCCACTGCACTCCAGTCTGAGCGACAGAGTGGGATTCTGTCGCAAAAAAAAAAGGTAATATAGTTGAGGTCAGACCAGGCTGAGTCATTTCCTGGGCCAGGAGTATCTTATAGCATGGCCAGGGACAACACCAGGAAGCCTCACCTTCTTCCTGCTCAGAAAAGTCCACTTCTTGTCTCTAGTCCTGTGCTAAGCACTCCTCTGTCTTTTATCTCATGCCTGGCCTTCGAGGCACCTTTGGAGACCAAGATGGTAGGAGATGGAAGTGGCTGAGCCAGGATTTGAACCCAGGGCATGGTGTTTCTGAACAGGGATAGCACTGGGATTCTTGTTGAGATGATTTGTCATTGGGTAGGACTGGCATATGCATTTTAGGTGTTCACTATCCCTGGGCCTACCCTCTGAATGCCAGGGTGTCCCCAAATCATTGTGATAACCAAGAGCATCCCCTGTATTTTTAGTGGTCTCCTAGGGACCAGGAGGAAAGAGACCTGGGTGAGTCCACTTCAGATTCATCTATAAAAAGGGATAGTTATCCTTGTGGCTAGTTTAGCTGTCATGGCTCGCAGCAGGGATCAGTAAATATACTTCTCTCTTTTCCAGAAAGGGGTATTTTGTGGCTGCACTGTCTTTCTTGGCAGGAGACCTGAGGCCCCCCAGTCCTTGAGACTCAGCTCTGAAGCAGGATGCTCCCCAGTGTCTCAGCTGGAACCTCGAACAAATCATTGACTCCTCTGCTGTCTCTGTGCTCAACCCTGGGTGCTTTGAGGACTCAGCAGACTCTAAATTTTGAAGCTTGCAGTTGACAAGTTTGCAGCCATTAGGATACAAGGTATGACACCGCAAGGGGGCAGCAGTGGGCCGATAACGCCCCGTCCTGCCCAAAGAAGCAGGAGAGACCCCCTCAGAAAACTGGGGAAGAGCGGGGAACACATGGCTTCTACCCCCAGGAGGATCTACCTGCCAACCACCCAGCATCATGGAACTGCCTATCAGATTCCATGCTTTGCCAGACAAGTTTTGGAAAGACAAAGTAGAAGACGACCCAAGAGCCTAGATGCTGTCCCAAGCCTGCCACTATGTCCTGGCTCTGCATCCCTGGGCAGGTGACTACCCTCTCTGAGCCTCAGTTTTCCCCTATGTAAAATGGAAATAGTGACACCTATCACACAAGCCCTGGGCTTTGCAGGGCTGGTGAGGGGATCAAGTGGGGTTCCTGGATGGAGGGAGGAGGGAACTGTGAAGTGTAGCGTGCAGCAGATTGTGAGGTTATGCTGGAACTCCAGAGGAGGTGTGGACACCCAGTGACTTCCATCAGTCATCACAGAAGAGAAACACCACAGTGGCGTTTCCTACTACTGGCTTCCCTGTTGACCCAGACAACTGGCTGAGTGATGTGGCCTGCCACTTACTGCCAGTTTCCTAGGGAAACAGAGAAGGGGACTGGACATATCCCTCCTCCTTAGCCAGTGCATGGCTGAGCCTCTTCTGCTTAGCAAGGAGGCCATGTCACAGAGGTCTGAGGGAGACCATCCATACTGTGGCCCTCCTTAGACCTCAGTCCTTGGAGACTCAGACACCATCAGTGTAATGCACCACCACCATCAGAGACACCATCACTGCAGGCCCATCTTGTCTAGGCCACCCTGGATGTGCTTGGTTTTGTCATCTGTAAGAGGGTCCCTCTCTTAGGGCTGTAATAGGGACCAGCTGTGATGAGAGAAGTGGGAACACTTTGCAGGACTGTGGCCCTTGCTCGGTCTTGGAGTCAGGAGGAGGGAGGAAAATCAGAATTGAGGGTGCTTCTGGGTAAGGGACTCGCCCTACATTCTTCGCATACTCTGTGCACTGGATCCTCAGGGAACCACAATCCGAGTGGTAAATAGTGCCCTCTCATTTCACAGTTGAGGTGGGAGTTTGCATTTTTTCAGACGGCTGCAACAAGATTTATGATTCCACATTTTCTCCTTGAAATATGATGTTGACACTTTCCCATGGAGAGGTGGGGTCTATCTCTCCTCCTTCCACTCTTTCAGAAAGTGACATCACATGACTTCTGAGACTTGGCTGACCACCTGGCTGACCTGGGACAGTCACTTTTGGAATCCAGCCACCATGTGGGAGGGAGCCTGGGTCAAGTGGAGAGGCCACAAATAGGTATTTGCCATTTGAAGTCCTGGCTATAGGACCAGTAGCAACCACCATGCAGGAGAGTTTGAGTGAGAAGCACCCACACTGAGCCCAGTAACCCTAGACCATACAAGAGAAATAGAAATTATTATTTTTTTTAAGAGAGGAATTTCTCTGTGTTGCTCAGGCTGATCTTGAACTTCTGGGCTCAAGTGGTCCTCCTGCTTCAGCCTGCCCAGCAGTTAGGACCACAGGGATGCATCACCATGCCCTACTAATGTTTTTTAATTCTTTAGTTTTGGTAGAGATGGAGTCTTCCTATGCTGCCAGCCTGGTCTCAAACTCCTGGGCTCAAGTGATCCTCTCATCTTGCCTTCCCAAAGTACTGGGATTACAAGCACAAGCCACTGTGTCTGGCCAAAATGACCATTGTTTTAAGGCAACAAGTTTTGGAGAGATTTGTTATGCAGCAGTCTGGTGACTGCAATAGAGGAGCACACAGGGGCTCAGTTTGACAGTTAGAGACTCGCCAGAGGACTCAGTTGGTGTGTAGCAGGACCAGGCTGTGAATCTGTGTCTTCTGAACTCCAAATCCCATCTTCGTCCTGACCCTGAACTTCCTTCTCTGTTTCTGGGATGGCTCTGACTCAGGGAGAGTCCCCTTTTCCTTCCCCACCCAGCAGTGGCCAGGATGAAACCGCAGCCAGAGGTGCCCCGGGGGTAGTCCGCAAGGACAGGCTCACCCAGACACGCACTTGTGGTTTATTACACACAGTGATCTCCGTCTACATGGAAATGGAAGGCGAGCAGCCAGGATGGAGCTGGTTGCTGGGAACGCTTGCTGGAAGCGAAAAAGCCTCTTGTCAGAGCGTGGGTGGGTCTGGTGGCAGGCCCCCTGCTCAGGCCAGCTGGGAACCAGCCCTGAGGTTTGCTTTGCCTGCACAGCCCACGTAGTCATTTTTGGCCACAGTTCTGGGTAGGAGACTTGGGATCAGTGAGACTCAGACTCTGAGTGGGAGGACTGCCTCCTTGAGCTGGGCCATGTCCCATCTTGTCCCTCTCTGGGTGATATGAAAACAGAGACAGGAAGTAGCAGTCAGTCCCGCCTGGGCCCCTCCATTCCCGACACTCAGCTAGCTCCCTGGAGCGGGTCCACATCACAGCTATCACAGAGCTTGGCCACTACTCCTGGCCAGAGGACATATATTCTCATGGCAGGCTGGCCTCCTGGGGCCTACCAAATGTGGTGGCAGCTAGACTTTCTCGGGGGATTTCCACTCACTGCTCTGTGGGTTCAGCTGCAAGTTCCAGGTGAGTCTTGTCCAGGTGCCAAGTCTTGTCCAACTGTAGAGGCAGCTGGTTGTGGCCGAGTTTGGAGGCTGGTGAGGCCGGCAGCGGCAGCAGCAGCTGCTGTTCCAGCCCTGGGACTTGACTTCTTGGATAGGGTGCGTCCTGGGGAATCCAGGGTTTTGGGGGCAGGTTCTTGCAGGGCAGTACCACAGCTGAGAATCTCTCTGCGAAGGCCCAACCTAGCATCTTTCCAGCCGCGCCCTAGCCAGGTGCTTCTGCCTTAGTCTCCTTCCTGGGAAAGCCCAGGCCCGAGGGTGCCCCTCAGGTTACACATCTCCGTGGTCTGGCCTGTCCACTTTCCTGCAGCTTCACATGCTGAAGGCTCTGGGGCTGGGTGGGCATAGTCTCAAATGTTAAAATGCCACAGGTAGTGCATTCCATGAGAAAAGATCAATATATTACTGTTTTGTTTTTACAAAAATTAAAAATGTCCACATGGATCTGTACGGGTGTGAGCTGGGCCTGAGGGTCACTGGAAAAGGAGGAAGAGACTGAAGGTGATCAGGAGCTGAGAGGCCCGCCCCCATCCAGGCCACCCTATTCCGGCATCCCCTTTCCTGCTTATTTCCTCAGGAACGGCTGCGGACCCCTTCTCTTTGCCCTCGCCTCCCCGACTCCCTCTCAGTTGGCCAGTTTGGACAATATCCCAGGAGGCACTGATGGCTTTACCCTGCCTTGGGCAAGTGTCATTTGAGTCCATGTGACCAACAGGGTGGGTTATACACCATCACGCAGGACTATAGTCCCACGCCTCAGCTGCAAAGCTGGGAGAGTCAAAACCAGGGTTATGATGGGAAACCTGGCTAGGTGAGCTGTAGACACCCAGAGGTTTGAGTGACAGCACCCAGGCTCCGAGGTCCTCCCCATCCCCCCGCCCTCCCCTGCCTCCCCCGCCTCCCCCGCCTCCCCTGAGCCTGCCCTGGAGGCTCTTCCCTGCAAGGTACCTTATGCCAGCAGCCAGGCACAGGCAGCCCGTCGGGGCCCTAGAAAAGAAGAAAGTTTCAGTGATGGGGATGGGGCCTGGGGAGCTCCTCTATACCCCACATACCCTCCCTGGTCTGTAGGGAGGTGCAGGCCAGGGAGCTGCCATGTGAGGCTGCTGGGGGCCCACTGAGGCAGGGCCACAATGCCCCCTCTGTCCAGCCAGGTAGTGGGGTCATGGAGACATGATGGCCTCTCACTGAGCTTGTCCTGAGTGTGTTCCCTCTGTGTTTTGTGGAGACCACTGTGCAGTGGGCAGAAGCAGAAGGGATGGGCATTGTACCAGGCACACAAGGGCTGGCCTGGGTCCTGCCGAGAGCTGTGTGGCTTCCTGCCTGATGTGACAGTGACTCTGGCTGCTCATCCTGGGGCCTGTGAACTTTCGACCTTGGACAGGAATGTCTTCTGGAGGGTTTTGAGGACGGCCCAGGAGTTGGCATCCTGCTCCAGCCTGTATTGGCCCTGGACAGGGCAGGCTCAGGTTGTTGGGGGTTGGGGCTGAGCGTGGGGCTGGGGCTGTCTAGCGGCACCTGTGGTGCCTACTCAGCAGCCAGACATAAGCAGGGTCTGGGTTTCCTCAGGCAGCCTGGAGGGTGGGGAAACTGGAGAGGAACAAAGACTGACTCATCAGCTTGGCACCCCTGGGGGCGCTAGGGCACAAAACATGTCATTCTGTTCCAAAGCGCTGGCACAGGCTTCACTGGGCATCCCCTGGAACATTCCCATGAGTACACCAGGGGACCAGGCTAGGGACCAAAGGGAAGGTAGGGAGGAGGGCAGAATGGAAAGGAAGGCGGAAGCAAGGAAGGCCGGGGCAGAGCCCAGGGCCCCGGCTGCCCAGAAGGCCCACACAGCACACGGCACACAGCACACAGCAGGCCAGACTGCCTACCGCAGGGCATGGCCCACTGCCCCTCAAAGGGCCCCGCCAGCCTGGCGCCCCTCTCCGGCCTCCGCAGGTGGGATTCTCCTGTTTCAAAGGAGACAAGGGCTTACTGACTTGGAGGGGAGTCCTGGGCCACCGTCTGGAGCTGTGGGGCTGAGTCACCCTGCCCCTGCTGTCCCTGCCCTTTCTGTGCTCTGACCACTTCACTCTGTAAGTCCTTTTCTCACTGACTTCTCAAAACCGTCTGGGGGGAGGGGTACCCCCCACTGCAGGATGGGGACACTGAGGAACAGAGGCCAAGGTCTGGGAGGGGGTCTCTAGCTCTGATGCCACTGGAGGTTGAGGCTGGCCTGCATCCCCAAGGAAGGCCCCCACCCTATTCCCATGGCTGGAGTAGCCAGGTATGAATATCTGCCCAGTTTTAGTATGGAAACCCAGCTGTTTTGTTTTTCCTATCTTTTCTGAGCTCCACTGAAAGAGTGTGACATGTAAACCCTCCCTGCTTTCTACAAAAAGGAAACTAGGCAGGCCATGGTAGCTCACACCTGTCATCCCAGCACTTTGGGAGGCCAAGGTGGGATAATCACTTGAGCCCAGGAGTTCAAGACGAGCCTGGGCAACATTGCAAGACCCCATCTCTACAAAAACTAAAAACTAGCAGGGTGTGGTAGTGCATTCCTGTAGTTTTGGCTACTGGGGAGGTTGAGGCAGGAGGATCACTTGAGCCTGGGAGATCGAGGCTGCAGTGAGCCATGATTGCACCACTGTACTCCAGCCTGGGCAACAGAGTAAGAGTCTGTCTTTAAAAAGAAATAAAAGGAGTTGACTTTTGAATTGTAGTTGTTTCACGCACTGGGTATCGGGGCTGGTGGGCTACCAAGGGCCACTGAGAGGGCAGGGAAGGAGGTAAAGAAAGGGTATGGGGGCAGGCAGAGGGGATGTGGGGAAGAGGGAGGTGCTGCCCCTGCCCAGAGAGACTCTTCTGGGAAGGAGGAAGGTGGGGGGGCAGCCAGCCAGAGAGGTCAGAGTGGTCCCACCCTCTATGCTGGGGAAGCTGTTTCAGCCCAGCTTGACTTCCAGCCCAGCAGGAGTCAGACCCTGACTGTGGCCCCAGGTGGCCAGGGCGATGGGGCTGGACACTCACTGCCCCGCCCCAGCAGCGTGCCCGTGCTGACTTTGCTTCCCTCTCCAGGGCCCAGCCCCCTCCCAGGGCACTGCTGATGGTACTGATGACTCCAGGTAAAGCCCTTCGGCTCACGGTCTGGCCCCTGTCGACCTCCACCCCAAGTGGGTTTGACTCAAGCCAAGCCTGTCTTGGGGCTGAGCAATGAGGGGCCAGGCCTCCATCTCTACAGAGGGGCTGGGTTCCCCGAGCCATGCCCACGGTTGGGGGCGGTCAGCAGCAGTGTTCCTGACAGTGAGGAAGGCTGGTACGTGACCAGTGGGGCCTCTGGGACTTGCAGCTGAGCTCTGAGGACAGGGAAGATGGTGGTCTGACCCTGGCTGGAGGCCAAAGAGACCTGGGGTGGGGCCCTCCTCCAACACCTACCACAGGACACGGCTGGTCCAAGCCTGGCGGTCCTGGCTCGCCTTTCTGGCCCTTCACTCCTTTCCGGCCGGGGACTCCTCGCTCTCCCTGTGCAGGAAGGAAAATGGTGGTATTGGCCACAGCTGCCAGGCTCAGGCACTTCCAACACCTCTCCGAGAGAGCACCTGGGGCCAGCCTCCCCCTGCCTCCCGTCCACCTGCCTGGCCGGCTTCTCTCTGCCTGATTCCCCTAGGCTTCCATTCTACCTGCCTCCTTCCCCGTTTCCTCCTGCCCTAGCTTCCGTCCAGCTGTACTTACCTTCTCTCCACGTTCACTCCGGTCACCTTTCTCTCCTCGAGGTCCAGGGAAACCCTGACAAAAGGATTAGAGGCTAAATCCAAAAATGAGGCCGGAGGTTTGCCCCTCTGTTATCTGCTCATCTCCGTTCCTCTCCCATCCACATGCCCACTTCCCACCCACCTCCCCGTGCATGTTCGTGGCACACGCTGGCCCGGCCCCAGCTGTAGGTGATACACTGCCAGGTACAAGGCTGATGTAGGAAGAGCATGTATTTAGGATGCCAGCTGGGCTTGCTCCAAAGTAGTCCCTGGACACCAACAGTCAGGCAGAGCTGCTGGCAAGGGGTCTCTCACATCACAGATGCGGCTGGCACTGGTCTAGGCTTGGCTGGGGACAGAGGCCCCAGAAACCATGGAAGTTATGTCACTGTCTTTGATGGAATGAGAAATGGTGGCCTCTGTCCTGTGCTCTTGTCTCAGCTTCCTGTACACCCATCTGTCCATCCATCTATCTGTCCGTCCATCCATCCAATGTGGCTAAACATCTATTAGGAGCTGGACTGGCTGAACACTGGGGACAGAGAATTGGATTTGTTATGGCCGGGCATGGTGGCTCACACCTGTAATCCCAGCACTTTGGGAGACCAAGGCAGATCACTCGAGGTCAGGAGTTCAAGACCAGCCTGGCCAATATGGTGAAACCCTGGCTCTACTAAAAGTATAGAAATTAGCCAGGCATGGTGGCTGGCACCTATAATCCCAGCTACTCAGGAGGCTGAGGCAGGAGTATCGTCTGAACCTGAGAGGTGGAGGTTGCAGTGAGCTGAGATTGCGCCACTGCCTCTGGCCTAGGGGACAGAGCAAGACTCCATCTCAAAAAACAAAGAAACAAACAAAAGTTAAAAAATAAAAAAAGAGAATTGGATTGGACATGTTTTCTTGTTCATGTGTAATGGGGAAGCAACAGAGTGCTGATGACAATCAATGCTCAGTGACAGGGGTGTGAGATGGTGAGGTAGGGTTTCGGGGGGAAGGGCTGTTCTATTCCAGGTGGGGGTCAGAGGGAGCTTCTGAGCACAGTCCCCATTACAGCTGAGCCTGGTGGAGTTGAGGAGGGGCTTGGGGGTTGCCAGGTAGAGCAGGTGGGCATGGTTTTGAGACGCTACCCTGAGCACCAGGCCTCCTAGAATGCAGCTGTGACCACATTCATGGTGGCATGGCGTCTCTTTAGCTCCACCCCCAACTGGCCCCAGAACCCGCAGTGGGTTCAGCATTGTCCTCTCCCTTCCCATCGATGGAAGCCAGCCCTCCCAGTCAGAAACCAGGCTACAGCTCTTCCTTTCCCTTGTCCACAGCTGCTTTCCCAGGTAATGTTCTCTTTTTAAAGTCTAGGGTGGACACCAGAGTCCTTGCAGCCCTGCATCTGTCCTATGTCCCTCAAAATAGCTACCTGCTCTTCCCGAGAACAACCTCCCTTCTCACAACCCATTGATTCCACCCCAGTCCGTGATCTGACTCATCAGGGCACTGCATTCCTGTGGTCAAGTGACGGTTCAGCGTTAACCTAACTGGGACCAGTGAGAGCCCATGAGACTTCCTGTAGAACACTGGAGAGAGGTAAATTTTCTTTCTTCTTGGTTTGGGCCTGGGAGGATGCTGGTCTGGAGCTGCTGGCTTTACCTCACCACCACGTGGAACTTGATTTCCACAGGGAAAGCAGACAAAAGAGGGTGAAAGGCTGAGTTGTGTCGACACAGTTGAGCCCTGGATCCACGTGTTGAACCGCCAGACTTTTCAGTTGTGAGTCATTTTAAGCCAGTTTAAACTGTTTTCTATGTATGCTACCAGAACAGACTTGATATAATCAACCTGGGCTAATACTTCCCTTCCTCTTCTTCTCAAGTTACTGCTCTAGCTAAAGCCTTATTATCTCTCACCAGGATATTGCAACAGGCTCTTCACTCCTCTCTTCACTTCCTCGCTGCAACGCATCATCCATCCATCCATCCACTTATCATTCAACATCTATCCATCCATTATCTACCCAAACATCCATCCATAATGGATACGGATGGATTGATTGATGGATGCATGGATGGAGGATTGAATGGATACATCCTCCATCCATCATCTGTCTTTCTTCCATTATCCATCCAACCACATATCCATCACCTATTTATCATCCAGCCACCCATCATCCATTTATCTATCATCCACTCATCCATCATCTATCCATCTATTTATCCATCCATCCATCCTGCATGCATTATGCATCTATCAATCCATCAATGCATCCTCCATTGTCCATCATCCTCCATCCATCATCCATCTACCAATGTATCCATCCATTATCCATCCATCAACAATCCATTCATCTATCCATAAAAACACCTACTCTGGGCTGTGCACTGGATTTGCCAATGAGGACACAGGGGGAACCAGCCAGTTGCAGTCCCAGCCCTGGGGAAGGGGGGTCACACTTGAGTAGCCAGATCAGGTTACTACATGAGGGCAGAAGATACACACAAGAGGGACCCAATTACTCAAAGCAAATGATGAGTCACTTACATCTAGTCCTGGCTCCCCGGGTCTGCCCTGAGAAGAGACACAGAGTGGGTGAGAGGGGTTAGGAAGGGGTGCTGGGAGCACAGCTGCTGGAAAGTCCAGCCCTGTGGATGCCAGGTCTGGCCACAGAGAGGGGGGCAAGGAGACCCACCAACCGTGCAGGCATAGATAGAGGCCAGGATAGACGTGGCATCCACAGAGTGTAAACTCTGGCCCTGTGAAGTGCAGGGACCCAGTGAGGTACAGGTTTGGGCACCCAGGGCCGAGCGACACCATGAACATGTGGCCATAGTTGGAGAGGGAGTTCTGAATAAGGCAGTTACCTTCTCTCCTTTGGTTCCTGGCAGCCCAATAAGGCCTGGTGGGCCAACTGGCCCCTGGATAGAAAAGGAATGAGTCAAGAGGCATGCTGCTTACAGGAATTAACACCTTTGGGACAAACAAGGTTCGTGACACTCACAGGCAGGCCGCTGGGGCCTCTCTCACCCGACGCGCCCTTCTCTCCCTTTGCTCCATCCAAGCCCTGGAGGCAAAGGAGGGAAATCAGTCAGGGGGAAGGGGTCAGACAGTAGGACAGGCAAGCTTGGAGACTGCATGGGAGCTGGGGTGTGGGCAGAGGAACAAATCCAGGCTCCGCCAGGCCTGACCCTGGCTTACTCCCCGGTGAGGGTTATCAGGAAGAGCTCTGGCCATGCATGGAAGGTGATTATGGTCACACCCATTCCACAGATGAGGAAAGCAGGTGCAGAGATGGGCCCGGCTGGGCCCAGCCACACAGCGGAAGGCAGCAGAGCTGGGTCCCCATCAGGTCTCTGCGGCAAGCCTTGGACCCTGTCCCTGACAGCAGCCACCTCTTTGAAACATGAACTGAGGAGGCCTTAAGAGAAAACAGAACCAGAAGCAGTGTATCTGGTGGGGCCGCATGCTCAGGCCTGGGATTCCATGACTCTGAATCCCACATCTGGCCTCTGAGCTGGGGAAGCAGAGATGTGCTCACCCCGGGGATGGGGGGTGGTGTGACAAGGAGTGAGGACAGATGACCCCCCTTCTGTGTCTGCCTCCCCGGGGCAGGGCACGTGGGCAGGCCACACTCGAAGATTTAATGGAAGAGAAGGGAACACGCCATTATGTAATATATGACAAGCCCAAGACTTCATGCTCAGGCTGTGGCAGCTGAGAGACAGATGTGTGTGGGGCAGGCTGGGATGGGGAGAGGCGAGGACAGTGCAAGGAACTGGGAGGCACAGAGAAAGGCGAAGGGGACAAGCAGTAGAAACAGTGGGTGGTAGACCCGAGAAGGAAAGAGGGACAGACTGGGGTCCCAGGCAGAGGGAGAAAGTGGAGGAGAGAGCCCCAGGTGTGGAGAGGGGGCATTGGCCCTGACGACATCAGGGAGGTTATGCCCTGGGGACTTGGGATGTTCAGGTGCTGGGAAGACTCAGGGATGGGCCAGGGCGGAGGTCAGGCCCTTCGCTTTGGTGAGGTTCTTGGAAACCGCCTGGGCGGTGAGTCTGAGGCCAGTAGGGAAATCTGCGTCTACTCACCTTGGGACCCTGGATTCCCTGGAGGCCCTGCAGGAAGAAGAAGCAGATGAGAAGGCTGGCTCCAGACCCTCTTGCAGTGGCCACTTGCTGGCCCCTGGGGCCCCATCCTGGGCTCTGCCCTCTGCCCATGTGCCCCTCCCTGAATGAAGAAGCCTGCTCTCTCCTGGGTCATGGCTCCGGGACCTAGCCCCCACCCCACCTCTTGGTTTCCTGGCTGCTTCAAACCAAACCAAAACAAACCGTCCTTACCATGGGGCCTGGGGGGCCAGGGGGGCCAGGGGGGCCAGGCGGCCCCGGCTCCACTATGAGCTGAGCCTAGGGAGGGTGAGAGACAGGTTAGTCACCCACCGCCTGTCACCCTCACCTGCCCACACCCAAGCTCACTGCACACTGCTGGAGTGAGAGTCTCCTTCCTGCCCCCAGAGGGCACAGCCTGGTGGGTGGATGGGAGTTGGCCTGTGGGTTCTCAGAGGACCCTCGCTCCCCTTACTCTTCCTCCCCTACTGCCCTGGGTTTGCTCAGGCCAGGTGGCCTTTTTGTCCCAAGGCTCAGGGTCCCCACCCAGCCTGGACTGGTGCTGGGGGAAGCCCTGCCCCCTGCACACCCTTACCAGGCTCTCCTGTAGGCTGTCAGACGCTGACTCCCCTTTCTCCCCCTTGAGGCCGTCAGCACCCTGCAGAATGGCATGGCCTGTGAGTCCTTTGTGTCCAGCACCTGTGTCACCACCCATGGTGCTTAGTGACCTCCCTTCCTGCCCCCATGTGGCTTCTGGCAGTAGTCATAAGTTAGCTGTTGCAACTGAAAAAAGTCTTCCTTAGATCCGTGTACCACGCCCTGGACGGTGAGCAGCGTGGGCTTTAGAGAGCACGTGAGCAGCCGCGCGGATTGTTTTCCTGGGGTGCAGGGAGCAGCCAGGGGCTCTGAAGCAAAGACCCCGGGTCAAACCCCAGCACCCCCTCTAGCCCAGTGATCATCAGGGATGGACAGTGAATGTGTCCCAGTGGCGGTGTTACACCTGGCGGCTCTTCCAATCGGGCCACAAAAGCAACAATAATGATGAGGACAACAACAGTGGGTATCGCTGTGTGCCAGCCCCCACTGTCACCCAGCCCCCACTGTCACCCAGCCCCCACTGTCACCCAGCCCCCACTGTCACCCAGCCCCCACTGTCAGCCTAGCCGCCACTGTCAGCCAGCCCCCACTGTCACCCAGCCCCCACTGTCACCCAGTCTCCACTGTCAGCCCAGCCCCCACTGTCAGCCGAGCCCCCACTGTCAGCCGAGCCACCACTGTCAGCCCAGCCACCACTGTCAGCCCAGCCCCCACTGTCAGCCCAGCCCCCACTGTCAGCCGAGCCCCCACTGTCAGCCCAGCCCCCACTGTCAGCCGAGCCCCCACTGTCAGCCCAGCCCCCACTGTCAGCCGAGCCCCCACTGTCAGCCGAGCCCCCACTGTCAGCCGAGCCCCCACTGTCAGCCCAGCCCCCACTGTCAGCCCAGCCCCCACTGTCACCCAGCCCCCACTGTCACCCAGCCCCCACTGTCAGCCCAGCCCCCACTGTCAGCCCAGCCGCCACTGTCAGCCCAACCACCACTGTCATCCAGCCCCCACTGTCAGCCCAGCCCCCACTGTCAGCCCTGACCCCACTGTCAGCCCAGCGACCACTGTCAGCCCAGCCACCACTTTCTGTCAGCCCAGACCCCACTGTCAGCCCAGCCACCACTGTCTGTCAGCCCAGCCACCACTGTCAGCCCAGCTGCCACTGTCAGCCCAGCCACCACTATCTGACAGCCCAGCCACCACTGTCAGCCCAGCCCCCACTGTCATCAGCCCAGCCACCACTGTCAGCCCAGCCCCCACTGTCAGCCCAGCCACCACTGTCATCAGCCCAGCCCCCACTGTCAGCCTAGCCCCCACTGTCACCCAGCCCCCACTGTCAGCCCAGCCGCCACTGTCAGCCAGCCCCCACTGTCAGCCCAGCCGCCACTGTCAGCCCAGCCCCCACTGTCACCCAGCCCCCACTGTCTGTCAGCCCAGCCCCCACTGTCAGCCCAGCCCCCACTGTCAGCCCAGCCCCCACTGTCTGTCAGCCCAGCCACCACTTTCTGTCAGCCCAGACCCCACTGTCAGCCCAGCCCCCACTGTCAGCCCAGCCACCACTGTCTGTCAGCCCAGCCACCACTGTCAGCCTAGCCCCCATTGTCAGCCCTGACCCCACTGTCAGCCCAGCCACCACTGTCAGCCCAGCCACCACTGTCATCAGCCCAGCCACCACTGTCAGCCCAGCCCCCACTGTCAGCCCAGCCACCACTATCTGTCAGTCCAGCCACCACTGTCAGCCCAGCCGCCACTGTCAGCCCAATCCCCACTGTCAGCCCAGCCACCACTGTCATCAGCCCAGCCACCACTGTCAGCCCAGCCCCCACTGTCTGACAGCCCAGCCCCCACTGTCAGCCCAGCCCCCACTGTCAGCCCAGCCACCACTGTCAGCCCAGCCCCCACTGTCTGACAGCCCAGCCCCCACTGTCAGCCCAGCCCCCACTGTCTGTCAGCCCAGCCCCCCTGTCAGCCCAGCCCCCACTGTCAGCCCAGCCACGCATGCCTTTGAGGGAGGGGAAAGATCACCCCCACTTTGGAGGTGAGGAAACCAGGACCCCAGGAGGTAAAGTTGCTCGCCCAGGGTTCCGAAGTCAGCTAGGACAGAGCTGAATGCAAATTTGGGCAGCTTAGGTCAGAGAACAGTGGTATAACCATCCGGTCAATGCGCTTCCACGGCCACACCTCCCGATTCTACCTGCCATCTGAGCCAGTGGAAAGCCTCTTCCAGACAAGGAAGTGGATACCTGGAGAGAGGAGGGCAGCGCTGGCCTGGAGCCTAGAGTGTCCCCGGCAGGCTGGGCACTGAGACTGCAAGGGCGGTTGGAGGCCCCTGGCCCCCCCACAGCACAGGGGCCACGCAGTCACCTCGGGGCTCCCACACAGGAGGCATAATGTGTGGCCCAGCCCAGTCACGTACCGGGAGGCCAGACAAGCCCATCTCGCCTGCCTCCCCTTTGAGGCCGGTTGGCCCTGGCTCTCCTGGGTCTCCTTTCTGTCCTTTGGGACCCTGAAAGCCACAAAAACAAGGATTCATGGGGCTCAGCAGGTCCTCTCTCTTTCCCCACCCTAGCAGGTCCCCAGAGCTTAGTCCATGGTAGGCCCCCACTTCCTCTTTGTGGGTCCCCACCTCCAGCCACGGTGGCTGAGAGCCTCAGCTGAATGCAGTGGGCGGGGCTGGGGGGCAATGCCACTCCTGCCTCATTGCATCTGGGTGTGGACACCTCAGGGCAGGGGCCAGGGGCGGATGCGTGGAGCATGTGAGCCTGGAGCTGCCCCTCTGGGCGTGCTCATGGGGCCAGCTCTGTGCTCACTTCTTAGAAGCTAGTGGTGGGACCCCCCCACCCCCACAAACTCATCCAGCCACCAAATCCCTCCACTCAACCAATTACATAACGTCCAGGATGAGACACACACTACGGGCCCAGTGGGAAAGACTTGCCCTTGAATATAGCAAGTGACCCTATGAATATGCTCATGTCTGTATAGGATATCACACACACGCACACACACTCTGTCTCTCCTCTCTCTCTCTCTCTCACTTCACTACTAGCTATGGTGGCAGTGATGCTCTTAGCCTCTGTGGCTTTCCACTATATGCCAAGCACTGCACTGAGTGTTCTCCATACACAGGGTTACTCAGCCCTGCCTGAGAGTGGGCAACTTGCCCAGGGCCTGAGGGCAGACCAGGGTTTGCACACAGGCAGCCTGGTGCGAGAATCCATGATTTTTGCCTCTCTCACACATGGTCTTTCTCTAACTCTGTGCACACATGCATGCGCGCTTGCGTATACATTCACACACACACACACCCCAATACCAGGCGCTGGCATCACCAAGGAAATGAAAGGCCCAGAGACCTTCTCTCCATCGATTCCTGGGGCACCGGGCAATCCAAGCTCACCCTGGAAGGGAACAGATGGCAAGAGGGGTTATGGCTTCCTTCCCCAGAGAGCTGTCAGCAGCCAGAGGGCCAGGACACACTGTACACCCAGCCCAGGGTGGGTCTTTGCAGTTGGACCTCCCAGAAGGCACCCGGGGGGTCTGAGCACTGTGGCAGTACCCACCACCTCCTCTCTCCTTAGCCCATCATGGGCAGATGTAACCCATGGCTGTCACCTATAAGTTGGTATGTCACAGATTCAGGAGCCAAGGCTCGAAGGGTAAGTGACTTGCTTCAGGCCACAGAGCCCAGGAACAAGGATGCCAGGACCAGATCTGCCTGACTTCAAAGCTGTTGGCTCCTTTGAGACAAATGGGCAGGATGCAGACTAATGGGTACAGGCCGCAGGATGTGCATAGCGGTCCGTCTGCCAGACTGGTGTGCTGTCACAAGGGCGGGCTTTGAGTCCTTTACTTTTAGCTAGTGGATATTTAGAAAACACTACACCCAATAGCAGCTAAATATACATTTAATTTGTGTGCATGTGAAACATTCAACAAGACAAAACACTTGTAGTTTGACTCTAAAACATGTTTTAATACAGTAAAAAGATCAATGTTGTATTAAAAAGAATATGTTCTGGCCAGGCACGGTGGCTCATGCCTGTAATCCCAGCACTTTGGGAGGCCGAGGCAGGTGGATCACCTAAGGTCAGGAGTTTGAGACCAGCCTGGCCAACATGGTGAAACCCCCTCTCTACTAAAAATACAAAAATTAGCTGGGCATGTTGGCACAAGCCTGTAATCCCAGATACTTGGGAGGCTGAGGCAGAAGAATTGTTTAAACCCGGGAGATGGAGGTTGCAGTGAGCTGAGAAGGCACCATTGCACTCCAGCCTGGGCAAAAGAGCAAGACTCCGTCTCAAAAACAAAAAAAAGGTCTCTAACTGCAAGACAATTAAATAAGAAATTAATAAGATATCTGGTCAGTTGGATACTTTAAATATGAAAAAAGCAAGACATCTGGAAAAATTCCCAAGTATTGTAAAATTAAATAACATTTCTAAACAATCCATGAATAGATCAAAAGAGAGATTAGAAATTATGTTGAACTGAATAAAAATAAAATTCAACATATCAAAGTTTGTAGGAGGCAGCTAAAGCAGTGCTTATAGAAAAATTTATAGCTTTTAAAAAGGTTTTAGAATCGGGGGGTACACGGGCAGGGCTGGCACATGGGTATAGTGCATGATGCTGAGGTTTTTCGCTTCTAATGATCCTGTCACCCGAGTGGTGAACACGGCACCTGTTAGGTAGTTTTTCAACCCTCGCCTTCCCCCATCCGCCCTTTCGGAATCCCCAGTGTTTATTACTCCCATCTTTGTGTCCGTGTGTACCCAACGTTTAGCTTCCATTTTTCAGTGAGAAAATGCAGTATTTTTCTTTTCTTTTTTCTTTTTTTTTGAGATGGAGTTTCACTTTTGTTGCCCAGGCTGGAGTGCATTGGTAGAATCTTGGCTTATTGCAACCTCCACCTCCCAGGTTCAAGCAATTCTGTTGCCTCAGCCTCCTGAATAGCTAGGATTACAGGTGTCCACTGCCATGCCCGGCTAATTTTTTGTATTTTTAGTAGCGATGGAGTTTTACCATGTTGGTCAGGTTGGTCTCAAACTCCTGACCTCAGGTGATCCACCACCTTGACCTCCCAGAGTGCTGGGATTACAGGCGTGAGCCACTGTATCCAGCCGTTTTTATTTTCTGTATTAATTCACTTAGGATAATGGCCTCCAGCTGCATCCATGTGGCTGTAAAGGACATGATTTCGTTCCTTTTTACAGCTGCATGATTTTTCAGTTTAAAGGTATGAATGAGGCTTCCCAGGGAAATTTCCCAGAGTAGAAAGGGTGCAGGAAGAAGGCACTCAGCCTGGGAGCCCAGCCTCTTTCTCTAAGCCCTTAGAAGCTAGGACAGGACACCAGGAGGGAAGTGGAAGAGGGTCACAGAGCAGACAGGAGCAGGGAGGTGGGCCCTGGAGACAAATGCTTGGGGGACCACATAGCTGCATCTGCACTGACCTTGGCTCCAGGGATCCCTGGTGGCCCTGGGGGCCCCTGTGGCCCGGGAGGCCCCTGTGTGTGAAAGCGAAGCCAGTCAGTGGTTACGCAGGGCCTCCCCTCACTGCCCGCCCAGCTCCCCAGCTGGAACCAAGTCCCTGTCCAGCTGAGCTGAGCAGGGGCAGGGTCCTCGGGGACTGCTTCTTCCCCAGTCAAAGGCCACACTGTGTATGGCTTCATCTGGCCTCTCAATTGTGGCGGAGGCCAGGAAATGGCACCCAGTATTTGACAAGAAACCAGTGTCTGCTGCCATGAAGGGCCCTCTGCCCTCAGAGCCAGTCTCCCCAATACAGATTTCTTCATGATGTTCCCCTGCTCAAGATCTTACGTTGGCTCCCTATTGCCTCTTGGAGCAAGCTTAAATCCCCTGCGAGCATTCAAGCCTGCCAAGAATGACTTCCCCAGTGGTGGCCCGGCACCACCCTCTCTGACTGTCCTATGAGCTCTCTGACGCTCTGGCTCCACTGCCTGCCGTCTGCTGGCCTGGGGAGTTCCTCAGTCTCACAGGTAGGGGTGAGGTCTCCAGGGTTTCAGGTCTGACCCCAGTCCCAAACTTCTGTCCCGACCCAGGCTTTCTGCAGGCTGCCTGCCACCAGGGCTCAGCTTGCCCCCTGCTCAGCCTCTACACTCTCCTCCCCTCCCTTCCCAAAAACCGCACCCTGCGCAGCCCCTGACGGACAAGTTCTAGGTGTCTCCCCTCCCGCCTCCCCATCCTGCCCGCTTCTTGTTGGTGTCCCATTGAGATGTCCCTGGCCTCCATCTTATCCACCCTCCTCTAGGCCCAGGCCCAGGGCCTCTCTGCCTAGGGGCCCCTTGCTGCCTGCTCCCCCCAGCACTTGCTTTCATTCACTGCCCATACCATTCCCCAGCTAGCCTTCCCCTAATATGTTTTTTATTTATTTTTTAAAATTATTTTTTATTTTTTATTGTCATTATTTTTTGAGACGGAGTCTTGCTCTGTTGCCAGGCTGGAGTGCAGTGGTGTGATCTCGGCTCGTTGCAACCTCTGCCTCCAGGATTCAAGTGCTTCTCCTGCCTCAGCCTCTGGAGTAGGTGGGACTACAGGTGCACGCCACCACGCCCAGCTAATTTTTGTATATTTAGTAGAGACGGGGTTTCGCCATGTTGGCCAGGATGGCTCGATCTCTTGACCTCATGATCTGCCCGCCTTGGCCTCCCACAGTGCTGGGATTACAGGAGTGAGTCACCACTCTCGGCCTTATTTTTATTTTTTAACATCATCCCCTGCATGGACTATGGCTGGCTGCTGCCCATCAAATCGAGTCAGCATCTCAGTCTGGTATCCAAAGTCCATCTCTGGCTGGGCATGGTGAGTCACACTTGTAATCCCAGCACTTTGGGAGGCCAAGGCGGGTGGATCACTTGAGATCAGGAGTTTGAGACCAGTCTGGCCAACGTGGTGAAACCTGTCTCTACTAAAAATAAAAAAATTAGCTGGGTGTGGTGGTGCATGCCTGTAGTCCCAGCTACTTGAGGGCTGAGGCAGAATTACTTGAACCCAGGAGGAGCAGGTTGCGGTGAGCTGAGATCATGCCCAGCCTGGGTGGTAAGAGTGCAACTCTATCTCAAAAACAAAAACCAAACAAAGTCCATCCCCAACTCCCTGCACTCATAGGGCTTCTCCCATAAGGCTGGGTAAGGCTGGGACACACCATGCATGTGCCTGCCCTTCGGGCCACGCCATGCCACACGCCACACGCCACACGCCACACCATGCAGGCCTGGGGTGGGTGCCACAGTTACTGCCAACCTGTACTTCCCCAAGGCCTGTGGGAGATAACTGGGAATGATGCTCAGGTAGGGCCAGGGGCCCCTGCCCAGTCTGGTCTCTGGTGACCACTCCTTTTTCACCCACTTCCCTTCCGGGGTACCCACGAGCAGCTGGCACCCAGTGCCTCTCTCCACTGGTGCTAAGTCCCAAGTTTACCAGCGACTGGGCTCGGAGGTCACACATCTCCCAAGGCTCCAAGGCAGGGCTTGCCACTCTCATCCTCCCCATGACATCATTAGAAGACCTAGTTCTACAGCCAGTGTCCTCTGGGAAGGTCCCAGGAGACACTGCTGGGACCAGACCCCAGGAAATGCTCTGCCTCTTGCCCGGAGAGGGGAGCTTCCCTTTTTGACTTGGCCTCTGGGGAGCTTGGGGCCACATGAGCCGTATTCACCGTGCCTCTCAACACAGCCCTGATTTCCACATTGGGCACCTAATAACTCTGGGGTCTTTGTGCTAAGCTGCCTCTAGTCCCTTGTGTTAAAAAGTGCAGGATTACTTACAAAGGGAGTGATTATTCCCTAAGGAAAAGAACATCTAAGGCACATCCTGGTCCCACCAGGAACACTACCTTGAGGGCATCCAAGATTTTGCCATCATAGTCGATCACCACCGTGTCTCCCTGCTCTCCCTTGAGGCCTGGGGCGCCCTGAGGCAGGAAGAAGAATAAGAATTTCAGGGAAGACCTAAGTTGGGGGGTGAAGTGGCCGCTGTCCCTGCATCATACCCAGAGAGGAAGCAATGGGAGAACCTTGTCACCCAGGCCACACGCATGCCCCTCCCCAGTGTGGATCCCAGCAAGGGAGGGAAGGGGAGGCAGGCCCTGGGGCCAGCTGAGGGACCTGTTTCCGCCTGGTCTGGGGGCGGCTATAATTGCCTCCATGTGGGCATTCAGGCCTGATCCCTGCGTTCTCAGAGGAAAATGGAAAGCCTGATTTTGAACATGAGTGATTTTCTTTCTTTGAGACAGAGTCTCGCTCTTTTTCCAGGCACCAGGCTGGAGTGCAGTGGCGCGATCTCGGCTCACTGCAACTTCTGCCTCCTGGCTTCAAGCAATTCTCCTGCCTCAGCCTCCAGAGTAGCTGGGACTACAGGCATGCGCTACCACGCCCGGCTAATTTTTGTATTTTAGTAGAGATGCGGTTTCACTATGTTTACCAGGATGGTCTCGATCTCTCGACCTTGTGATCCACCCGCCTTGGCCTCCCAAAGTGCTGGGATTACAGGCGTGAGCCACCGTGCCCGCCCAGAAAGCCTGATTCTTATGTAACGTTCTTCAGATTTTTAAATGTTGGCAGCAAACAGAAAAACCCCAAAGCCTCCAAAACACAAAGACATGAGCAGACTGGATCTGGCCCCGGTGCCTCCATTTCCCAGCCTCTGGTAAAGGCTGCACACACCATGCACCCGCAGCCTATTCCTGCCTGGTTACAGGCGCACGTAAGCATACCTGTGCCCATGGTGCATGCTCACATTGCATGCTCACACTGCATGCTAACACTGCACGCTCTCACTGTGCTCACTGCACTCACACTGCACACTCCCACTGCACACTCTCACTGTGCTCACTGCACACTCCCACTGCATGCTCACTGTATGCTCACACTGCACACTCTCACTGTGCTCACTGCACTCCCACTGCACACTCCCACTGCATGCTCCCACTGCATGCTCACACTGCACGCTCACACTGCATGCATGGCCGCTGGCCAGCCCTTCCGTTGTGAACCTCACTTCCCCACCCAGGCTGCTTTTTGCTGGGAGCACTTTGGTTCAGGCCCAAGCCAATCCCTTGTGCAGGGTAGAGATCCTTGCCTGGGCCTCATTTGCAGCCCCCTCCTGGTCACAGCCTGCCCAGAACTGCCTGACTCACTGGTGGCCTAATCCAATCCCCTCCAGCTCCCCACCGCCTGCACAGCCAGGCAGGGGCTCAGATCCATTTTTTTGGAGGAAGAAGTCAGCTTCTGGGAGCATGAGGGGACAGAGCTGAGGCCAGGATCCCGGATGTCACCCTAAAGGTAAGGCATGTTGATAGGGGCTGGTCACAAAAGATCTGGGGTGGGCTGGAGTGCTGTGCTCCTGCGGGCAGGGACAAACCTCCCTGTGGGGTGGGGAAAAGGCAAGGCCCCGCCCACCGCGGTAGGATCAGGCATAGGACAACAGAGGACCTGTGTCTGAATATTTAAAGAAAGGAGTTCAGATGGGCATGTGCTCATGAGGGGACCGAGAGAGATCTGGCTTCATAATAGCAAGTCAGGACTCTTATTTTTATACCTCCTTATTTGAGTATTTTACCCAAAAAAGCATTTATTATGAATTTCCAAAAATCCCTAAAAAATTATTTAAAAAAGTAAAATACTCCCAGTTCCTGTAGCTCCAGGGTCCTCTGGGGTCTCTGTGGGGACAGGGACTTCTGAAGCTACGGGACCCCTAGATCCCATCGCTGAGGCCTTGCCTGAGAGGTGGTGGCTTACCCGGGGCCCTGCAGCTCCGTCCGCACCTCGGTGGCCGGGCTCCCCCTGTGGAGACACGCGGTTGCAGCCAGAGGTGCAGGCGTGAAGCCAAAACACACCCCCCATGACCCTGCCTCCAGTCCCTCATCCAGGAGGGCCCAGGGCCCAAGTGCTGGAGCCCTAGGAGCCAAGTGTATGAGAACAGCAGCCTACGAATGGGGCTCCTAGAGGGGCCTCCGAGATCCTCCTCTGACATCGCTTTGTATAGGATCGAGTGTATAGGACACGCTGGTGTCCAGGAGCCTGAGGCTACATGGTGAGTTGGCCACAAAGCTGGGCCCCAGTGGAGGCCTTGCCACTCACCCAGATTCACCACCGCTGCCTCCATACCAGCTTCTGACAGCGCTGAAGGAGACCCCAGGTTAGGCCCTCCTGGGACTCCCCACTTAAAATGGCAAATTAGAGGTGAAACCACACCTCCCACTCCTGACTGGGTGATGGTCTAAGTGGGGCCCACAGGCGCCAGAGCAGCAAGCTCTCACGTCACCTTTGGTCCTGGGGCACCGTCCACGCCATTCTCTCCCTGAGGCCCCATGCTCCCTGGCTCACCCTGAAATAGAAACAGTTGCAGTGACAGCAAGTGAGACGGCACGTGGTGGGGGGATCTTGGGGCTGCCTGGAGCCTTGCGATTAGGCCTCCTGGTGAACGTAACTGAGTCCATGGGGGGTTTGGCGGATGGACTGAAGGGCTCTCCCCAGCCCAGAGGATTCAGGACCACGGCCACCACCTTCTGGTGTGGGTCTTGGCACTTACTTGGGGCAGCTCAGGGGCTCAAGGGACATTTTGGAGATTGGCTGGCCAGGATTTGGTGGCCGTTGCGAGGGGTTGGGGGAGCAAGGCGTGAGGATGATACCTAGTTCCTGGCTTGGAGACAGGGTAGAGTGAGGCCCCCTGAGATGGACACAAGAGGACTTGAGGTGAGGGAGGCACATGGCCTCTGTGAGACGCCAGGCCTGTTGTGGAGTGGGGCCGGGGCCTTCCTCTGCCTCTCCCTGGCCTGTGCCAGGCAGTGGCCCAGGCCCCCATGGGGCCAAAGGTCCAGGGTAGGGGCTTCACCAGGCAGATGGGAACCATGGGAGGTGGGGCAGGGGGCCGCGAGGGGAGGGGCAGATATTCACCTTGGGCCCTGGTGGTCCAGGGAGCCCTCGTGGTCCAGGCTGGCTTGGTGTCCCATCATCACCCTGAGGAGAGGACAGCTGGGGCTTGCCAGTCAGACCCTCAGGTGGCCAGTGGGCCCCTCCGTCCTCTGGACTTCCCAACACACCAGTCTGCTCCTGGCACCTGCACTGGCACACTGTACCAGGCAGCTCCTCCCTACCTTCCTTGCCCTCCAGAGCAGGGGTGGGGTAGGGACCCATCTGTGTGTGTCCCCTGTCCCCACCAGCCCAGGGCCGGACCAGGGCAAGCCTCAACAGGCATTTGGAGAAAGAACGGATGGACAGCGAATGAGGGTACATTCATCCATTCATTCTCCGTGTGAGCCAGGCAGCTGAGGTCCCTGCTCAGATGGAGTCAGAGGCCAAGGGAAAAGAAATGTTCAAATAAATACAAAGTTGCCTGGCACAGTGGCCCATGCCTTACTCCCAGCACTCTGGTAGGCCAAAGTGGGAAGACTGCTTGAGCCTAGGAGTTTGAGGCTGTAGTGCACCATGATAGCACCTATGAATAGCCACTACACTCCAGCCTGGGCAACAGAACAAGACTCCATCTCTACAAAAACCAGAAAATAAAAAAATGAGCTGGGCATGGTGGCACATGCCTGTAGTCCCAGCTATTTGAGAGGCTGAGGTGGGAGAACCGCCTGAGGCTGCAGGGAGCTGTGATTGCGCCACTGCATCCATCACAGCTTGAGTGAGATCCTGTCCTAAAAAGTATATATACATGCAAATAAGAGAAGAGGATGGCATGGCGGAGAGGGACTGCAGGGAGGGCTTGTTTCAGCAGGTGGCCAGGGAAAGTCTCCTGGAAGATGGGAGAGGTTTTTTTGGTTTTTGAGACAGGGTCTCGCTCTGTTATCCAGGCCGGAGTGCAGTGGCACAATCATAGCTTATTGCAGCCTTGACTTCCGGGATCAATCGATCCTCCCACCTCAGCCTTCCAAGTAGCTGGGACTACAGATGCATGCCACTGCACCTGGCTAATTTTTTTTATTTTTAGTAGAGATGAGGTCTTGCTGTATTGTCCAGGCTGGTCTTTTTTTTGGAGATGAGTCTCACCCTGTCACCCAGCAGGTTGGAGTGCAGTGGCTCGATCTTGGCTCACTGCAACCTCCACCTCCCGGGTTCAAGTGATTCTCCTGCCTCAGCCTCCAGGGTAGCTGGGCTTACAGGTGCTCACCACCACGCCTGGCTTATTTATTTCCTTATTTTTTGTAGAGACGGGGTTTCGCCATGTTGGCCAGGCTGGTCTTGAACTCCTGATCTCAAGTGATCCTTCCGCCTTGGCCTCCCAAAGTGCTGGGATTGCAGGGGTGAGCCAGTGCGCCTGCTGGCCTTGGGGGAGGGTTTTACTGAGACCTGAATGAGGTGAATGACGAGGTTGGCCCAGGAGAAAAGGCCGGGGAAGACCATGCTCATTCAGTGGTTTCAAGCTTGAGCTCACATCAGCGGCACCAGCATCTGGTCAAACTCCAGCTCCACCCCAGAGGGTGGGCCCCAGGGCCGCACTTTGAGAACTAATGCCCCCAGCCCTGAAGTGGGCATGAATTTGATGTGTTTGAGGAGGGGAAATAATGAGTGAATAAATGAATGAATAAAATGAATTCTGGCCTCACAGAGAGCAAGGACAGGGTAGCCACCCGCAGTGAGGGCCCAGGTCTGGTGAAGAAAAGGCTGCCTTCCCTGTGGGTTGGCTCCCATTCGTATCCCCATCCCGCCCCCAGCCCCTGCCCTTCTCTCCAGCCACTTCCCAACACTGTCCCGGAAGCTCCTCCATCGGTCCCTCTCACCTTCTTTCCAGGTGCTCCAGGCTCACCCTGGGGGAGGCAATGGGGGTTCAAGAGCAAGGTCAGAGCCATAGGAGCGTGGCCCGGACCCCAGGCCTCTTGTTCCTCGGGTAGAAGTGGCACTGATGACCCATGCCTAGGGCCAGCCCAGAGACCCCTGAATGCTTCAGAAAGGTGGGGATGACAGTCTTGAATTCCACTTCTGAGCCACTCACTCCCAAGCTCAACAACCTGGGCAAGGCACTCTTCTTCAGAGTGGGGCGGTGACTCCTGCAGTCCCAGAAGGTTTTGGAGGACGAGGCACTGGCTAAGCAAGCTCTTTGCCATCCTTCCTCCTCAGGCCAGGGGCTCCGTCTCCGGCAGGGAGGATCACAGTCTGCCTCCCCACCCGGGCCCTAGAGCTGACATCTGCAGAGGGCTGGACAAGCTAACATGGTGGAAAACTACATCCACATGAAAACTCGCACATGGATGCTGACAGCAGCTTTACCCAAAACTGCCAAAACGTGGAAGCAGCGAACATGTCCTTCAGTGGGTGAGTGGGTACATAAACTGTGGCTGATCATTCAATAAATCATAAATCCAGACACCGACAATTGAGACGGAGTCTCGCTCTGTCACCCAGGCTGGAGTGCAGCGGCACGATCTTGGCTCACTGCAACTTCACGAGCAACCTCCACCTCCCTGGTTCAGATGATTCTCCTGCCTCAGTCTCCCGAGTAGCCGGGACTACAGGCGTGTGCCACCACACCCGGCTAATTATTGTATTTTTAATAGAGACGGGGTTTTGCCATATTGGCCAGGCTGGTCTAGAACTCCTGACCTCGTGATCTGCCTGTCTCAGCCTCCCAAAGTGCTGGGATTATAGCATGAGCCACCATGCCCGGCCAGACGTGGACCATTAGTCAGTGCTAAAAAGGAATGAGCTGTCAAGCCATGAAAAGACGTGGAGGAAATGTCAATGTGTATTACTAAGTGAAGAAGCTGATCTGAAAAGGCCACTCACTGTGTGATTCCGACTAGATGACACTCTGGGAAAGGCAAAACTATGGAGACAGTGAAAAAAAATCAGTGGTGGCCGGGCGCGGCGGCTCACGCCTCTAATCCCAGCACTTTGGAAGGCTGAGGCGAGTGGATCACCTGAGGTCAGGAGTTCGAGACCAGCCATGACCAACATGGTGAAACCCTCTCTCTACTAAAAATACACAATTAGCCGGGTGTGGTGGTGGGCACCTGTAATCCCAGCTGCTTGGGAGGCTGAGGCAGGAGAATTGCTTGAACCTGGGAGGTGGAGGGTGCAGTGAGCTGAGATCGCACCATTGCAATCCAGCCTGGGCAACAAACGCAAGACTCCATCTCAGAAAAAAGAAAAAAGATCAGTGGCGTCAGGGGCTAGGAAGAAGGAGGGTTGTTCACACAGATACCAGAATGTTTAGAGCCGGGTAAATACTCCATCACACGACAGTGGTGGATACCACAGCAAGAGTGGATCCTAATGTAAACTTCGGCGTCTGGTGATGGTGATCTGCCTGTGCAGGTGCATCGGCTGTAACAAGCTGGGGCTGTTCATAGCAGGGGAGGGGGCGCATGGGCCAGGGCAGGGGCATATGGAAACTCTGTACTTTCTGTTCAGTTTTGTTGTGAAACAAAAATTCTCTAAAAATAGAATCTGTTTGGGCCAGGTGTGGTGGCTCATACCTGTAGTCCCAGCACTTTGGGAGGGTGAGGCAGGCAGATCACCTGAGGTCAGGAGTTCAAGACCAGCCTGGCCGACATGTCAAACCCCATCTCTCCTAAAAATACAAAAAATTACCTGGGTGTGGTGGTGCATGCCTGCAGTCCCAGCTCCTTGGGAGGCTGAGGCAGAATTGCTCGAACTCAGGTGGTGGGGGTTGCAGTGAGCCATGATCGTGCTACTGCATTCCAGCCTGGGCGACAGTGAGACTCCGTCTCGAAAAAATAAAAAATAAAGGAAAATCTATTTGAAACTAAAAACCCTCCTATCACGTTTTATGATTCAACCCTTTCAACTGCGTGAAAAGGGCAGCAAATGTTTACTGTGCCCTCGTTTAACAGATGAGTAAACTGAGGCCCAGAGAGATGCGGTAACTTGCCCAAGGTCTGGGAATTTGGTCTCCTGACCCTGCTGCCTTGGCTTCAATGGGGGTGTGGGGGGCAAGAGAAAGGAAGTGGTCGTGGGGGAATCCATCCCACAAGATCTGAGGAGGGGCATGGGGTTGAGGAGCACTCACCTTGGGCCCTGGGGATCCCTTCTGGCCCTGGAACGAGAGAAGAGAAGGTGTTAAATGCCATACTGGAGGCTGTTCCTGGGCCGGGCCTTCTTAGCATCCCGGCTTTGTGAAAGGGGACACCAATCCCGGAGAGCAGGAGGCAGGGTTGCTGTCAGAAGCAGGCTGGAGCTGCCACCCTGGGCCTGACTCCTCAAGCCTGGGACAGCTTCTGCGTTAGGGCTCAGGCGGGGGGAGGGGCAGGTGCACAGAGGCGCGCGCGCGCACACACACACACACACACACACACACGACCCTGCTGTTGGCGTGTGTGGGAAAGGGGGTATCGGGTCTGGGAACCACAGTCCTACCAGCCCAGGCCTGTGGAATGCCCTGAATACTGACCATCTCGCCGTCTTGTCCCGGCTCTCCTTTGGGGCCCTGAGGAAGTGTAAGGGGACAGTAGTGAGAGATGCAGGTTGTCACCCTGAACTGAGCCCAAATCTCAGGCCAGACCCCAGGCTGGGGCTCTAAGTACATTATTTCATTTTATCCTTGCCGAACCAGAAGAGTGGGTATCACGGTCCCCACTCCTCAGATGAGAATGTTAGGCTCCGGAAGCCACTGGCCTGGCATGACAAGTAATGGATGAGCCAACTGAGCAACTGTCCTGGGCGGACCTGGCAGCAGCGTGGTGGGGGACCTGGCAGCAGCGTGGCGGGGGGACCCATCTGACTGGGGGGACCTGGCAGCAGTGTGGTGGGGGGACCCATCTGACTGGGCGGACCTGGCAGCAGCGTGGTGGGGGACCTGGCAGCAGCGTGGTGGGGGGACCCATCTGACTGGGGGGACCTGGCAGCAGTGTGGTGGGGGCACCTGGCAGCAGTGTGGTGGGGGGACCTGGCAGCAGTGTGGTGGGGGGACCCATCTGACTGGGGGGACCTGGCAGCAGTGTGGTGGGGGACCTGGCAGCAGCGTGGTGGGGGGACCCATCTGACTGGGGGGACCTGGCAGCAGTGTGGTGGGGGACCTGGCAGCAGCGTGGTGGGGGGACCCATCTGACTGGGGGGACCTGGCAGCAGTGTGGTGGGGGGACCCATCTGACTGGGGGGACCTGGCAGCAGTGTGGTGGGGGCACCTGGCAGCAGTGTGGTGGGGGGACCTGGCAGCAGTGTGGTGGGGGGACCTGGCAGCAGTGTGGTGGGGGGACCTGGCAGCAGTGTGGTGGGGGACCTGGCAGCAGCGTGGTGGGGGGACCCATCTGACTGGGGGGACCTGGCAGCAGTGTGGTGGGGGACCTGGCAGCAGCGTGGTGGGGGGACCCATCTGACTGGGGGGACCTGGCAGCAGTGTGGTGGGGGCACCTGGCAGCAGTGTGGTGGGGGGACCTGGCAGCAGTGTGGTGGGGGGACCTGGCAGCAGTGTGGTGGGGGGACCCATCTGACTGGGCGGACCTGGCAGCAGCGTGGTGGGGGACCTGGCAGCAGCGTGGTGGGGGGACCCATCTGACTGGGGGGACCTGGCAGCAGTGTGGTGGGGGCACCTGGCAGCAGTGTGGTGGGGGGACCTGGCAGCAGTGTGGTGGGGGGACCCATCTGACTGGGGGGACCTGGCAGCAGTGTGGTGGGGGACCTGGCAGCAGCGTGGTGGGGGGACCCATCTGACTGGGGGGACCTGGCAGCAGTGTGGTGGGGGACCTGGCAGCAGCGTGGTGGGGGGACCCATCTGACTGGGGGGACCTGGCAGCAGTGTGGTGGGGGGACCCATCTGACTGGGGGGACCTGGCAGCAGTGTGGTGGGGGCACCTGGCAGCAGTGTGGTGGGGGGACCTGGCAGCAGTGTGGTGGGGGGACCTGGCAGCAGTGTGGTGGGGGGACCTGGCAGCAGTGTGGTGGGGGACCTGGCAGCAGCGTGGTGGGGGGACCCATCTGACTGGGGGGACCTGGCAGCAGTGTGGTGGGGGACCTGGCAGCAGCGTGGTGGGGGGACCCATCTGACTGGGGGGACCTGGCAGCAGTGTGGTGGGGGCACCTGGCAGCAGTGTGGTGGGGGGACCTGGCAGCAGTGTGGTGGGGGGGACCTGGCAGCAGTGTGGTGGGGGGACCTGGCAGCAGTGTGGTGGGGGACCTGGCAGCAGCGTGGTGGGGGGACCCATCTGACTGGGGGGACCTGGCAGCAGTGTGGTGGGGGACCTGGCAGCAGCGTGGTGGGGGGACCCATCTGACTGGGGGGACCTGGCAGCAGTGTGGTGGGGGCACCTGGCAGCAGTGTGGTGGGGGGACCTGGCAGCAGTGTGGTGGGGGGACCTGGCAGCAGTGTGGTGGGGGACCCATCTGACTGGGGGGACCTGGCAGCAGTGTGGTGGGGGGACCTGGCAGCAGTGTGGTGGGGGCACCTGGCAGCAGTGTGGTAGGGGACCCATCTGACTGGGGCGACCTGGCAGCAGTGTGGTGGGGGGACCCATCTGACTGGGGGGACCCTGGTGGCAGTCTGGTGGTGGCGTGGGCTCTACACTGGAGGGAAGGACAGGCTGGAGTTTCTGGGTTAGGGAAAGGGCTGGCAGGATGGGGCCTGGCCTCCAGGCTCTGGAGACCCTGGGAGGAAAGCTGAGGCTGAGATACTACTGGGGAGAAGGAGGGGAGGGGCTGATAAAGGTCTGCAGAGACAGTGCCCGCATAAGCATCTCAGGCTCAGGGTCGAGTCAGGATTGGGACTGGGATTGCAACTAAGGTCAGGTTAGGGTCTCTGGGTCTATTTGAGGGTAGAGTTGGGCTTGGAGTCAGGGTCAGAGTCCGTAGGGGTCAGACTTAGGGTCTGAATTGGGGGTGTACGTCAGGATTTGGGAATGAGCTTGAAGTCAAGGTCTTGATTGGGGTCAGAGACCCAGTTAGTGTCAGATTTAAGGCTCCATCGGGGTAAGGGTCTGGGTTGAGGTTAGGGTTGGGTTTGGGTCGGAGTCAGCGGCAGGATCTGAATTGGGGTTGGATCTCGGTTGGAGTTAGGGCCCTGGTTCAGTGTCTGGATTGGGGTTAAGACTGTCATGGGGTCTGCACTAGAGATGGGGATGGGGCTGGGGCCGGCTCTGGAATCAGGGTTTGAGGTTTTGGCCAAGTCCTGGGTGATCCAACTCCAAGCCCTCTCTTACCTCTGGGCCTTGTGCTCCCCTGGGGCCATCTTTCCCAGTGTCACCAGGAGGGCCCCGGGCCCCAGGAGGTCCAGGGGGCCCTGGGGGCCCAGCAGCTCCATCTTGTCCTTGGTCTCCCTGGAAGAGATGGGGCTTGGCATGACTCTGAGTGGGAGGGGGTCCAGCCTCCAGAGAGAGGCTCCCTCAGACGGCAGCCCCACACCATCCCCTTCCCCAGCCCTTGGGGCAGGCTCAAAGGGGAAGGCATTGTTATTGGGCCTCTTGCCACTTCTTGGGGACCGCATGAAGGAACAGGTCCCCTTACCTTGGTGTAAGAGGCCCTACAGGATTTTTTACTTGCCATGTGCCAGCTCTCTAGCACCTGAAAGCCCAGATACGGTGTTTGGGCAAGAGATGGCACACGCTAGATGTGGGAGAAAGCACGTGTGCCCAGCTGCCCCCCTTTGTAGAATGGGGACTGAGCGTCTCCTGAAGGACCTTCCTGGTTGGTCAACTCCCACTTCATTTTAAGTATGGAGGGGCACTCTTGGGCATGTATCCTTGTTCACAGCTGCTTAATTAGTAACAGCTCCAAACTGGAAACCAATCCAAAAGTCTTTCGGTAGGTGGAAGGTTAAGGAGCTGGGGTACATCCACGTCATGGAACACAGCTCAGCAATCAACCAAAAGGAACGGGCCATGACACATGCAGCAGCTCAGATGCATCTCAGGAGGTTATGCTGAGTGAAAAAAGTCCATCTCAAAAGCTTAACATTGTGTGGTTGTATCTACATAACACTCTTGAAATGGTAAAGTTACAGAGATGGAGAACCCATCATGGTTGCCAGGCATTAGGGATGGGGGGATGAAGGCGACTGTAACTACAAAAGAAGAGCATGAGGGACCTTTGTGTACTTACACAAATCTACAAATGTGTTAAAATTGCATAGAACCAAACACACAAACAAGTGTGTGTATAGCTGGGGGCATCTGAATAAGGTTGGTGGATCGTGTCAATGTCAGTTTCCTGTTGTGAGACTGTACTACAGAGATGCAAGATGTTACCACTGGGGGAGACCGGATGAAGGGTACACAGGTGTTATTTACTACAACTACATGTCAATCTATAATTACCTCAAAAGAAAAGGAAAAAAGGATGACGAAGGGCCACACAGTTTCTCTCATGCAGCACTAAATCCCCACCTTTAGAACCTGACGTTAGTACTGGGTCAGACCTCAGGCAGCCAGAGCCCCACCTCATGGCCCAACCCAAAAGGAAGGAAGATCACTGCGACTGGCACCTACCACTGCCCCAGCGGGGCCTACCCTGCACTGGCACAGGGCGCAGGAGTGAAGAACACCGGGTCATGGTGCCAGTGGCTCCCAACCTTCTTTAACAAAGACAGGAAGACCTAGCACTAAGCTAGCAAGGATAGCCTGAAGATAATTTAAAAAAAATTCTTTTTTTACATTGAAGACAGAATCTCTTGCTCTGTTGCCTAGGCTGGAGTGCAGTGGCACAATCTTGGCTCACTGCAATCTCCACCTCCTGGGTTCAATTGATTCTCCTGCCTCAGCCTCCCGAGTAGGTGGGGTTATTATTATTATTTGTATTTTGAGTACAGATGGGGTTTCACCATGTTGGCCAGGCTTGTTTCAGACTCCTGACCTCAAGTGAGCCACCCACCTCGGCCTCCTAAAGTGCTGGGATTACAGGTGTGAGCCACCGTGCCTGGCCGAAGATGATCTTATTCAACCTTTGTGATGAATGGGCCAGGATTACAGATGGAATGGCTGGGGTTGGGGGGTGGTCAGAGGGTCACTGCCTGGTCCTCCCTCAGGGATTGGATGGCTGAGGTCTAACCTTGCAGATGTGGGGTGAGTTGGGGGCAACACAGCAAGCCGTCAGGCCCAGACCCCCACTTAGCCAGTCTACCTTGAGGATCCGGCGGTTGTACAGGTGATGGTCTCTACTTATAAAACCCGGGTTGAGCCGTGGGAAAACCATCTAGTCAGCAGATACGTTGTGTGGTCAGAAAGGCAGGAAGGTGATTTCAAAAACCAAAAGGCTTTTGACACCTGGAGGCAGAGCCACTTCACCAAGCCCAGAGAAAGGCAGTTAGGTCATCAGGTGTGTAGACTCCTTCGTCAAGGATGGCTGCTTACCAGCTGGGCACCCGCCAGCATCCACCCACCTGCAGCCATGTGATGGCAGCATCACCGGGGGCTCCCGGCCCGGCTGCCTACAACCTCCTGAGGGAGCCTAACCCTAACCCAGGTGCCAGGAGAGATAATGGCAATTGAAGTCTTAAGCCACTACCTTTTTTTTTTTGAGATGGAGTCTCGCTCTTGTTGCCCAGGCTAGAGTGCAGTGGTGTGAGATCTCGGCTCACTGCAACCTCTGCCTCCTGGGTTCAAGTAATTCTCTTGCCTCAGCCTCCTGAGTAGCTGGGACCACAGGCATGCACCACCATGCCCCGCTAATTTTTGTATCTTTAGTAGAGATCGGGTTTCACCATGTTGGTCAGGCTGGTCTCGAACTCCTGACCTCAGGTGATCCTCCTGCCTCGACCTCTCAAAGTGTTAGGATTACAGGCATGAGCCACCATGCCCAGCCATTAAGCCACTAAACGTGTGTGTGTGTTGTGTGTCTGTGTGTTGGGGGTGGTGTCCTGATGACTGGGACACCGGGACCATGGGGAGGGTATTCATGAGGAGGGTGGGGGGCTTGGGAGGAGATCCACTCTTCCATGACCCCTGGGCCTCAGGACTTCTAGTCTGTTGAGGAAAGGGCATCCCCTTTTGGAATATCAGCTCCACACGCCCACCAGGAAGGAAGCAAAAGGATTTTTCTCAGCAGCCAAAACTCAGCACAAGAGCCCTGTCTTTGACTGCAGAGCAGTCTCATCAGATTTATGTGGCTGGCACAGAGCAGCTGTGTCCTCGGGGCTTGGCCTGGCCAGCCCCCTTCCCTGTTCCTGCTCACGACTCAGGGCTGTGGAGGTGCAGGGCAGGCGCCCCCCGCCAGGCCGAACCACAAGCTGCGGCCCCACTCTCTGCACTGCCGCTCCCACTACCTTTTCACTCCCGCAACAACCTCTTGGGGTGGGGGCTGTTCCCCCACTCACAGTTGAAGAAACTGAGTCTCAGAGGGCAAAGTGACTTGTTCAGGGTCGCTCAGCTGGCAGGTGGCAGAGCTGAGCTTTGAGCTCAGTTCTGCTGACCCCAGAGCCCTCCCCCTTTTGGGGGTGCCACCTGTCCTCAGGACACTCAGTCTCCAGGCTGGGTCAAGTGCCAGCCCCACTGTCTGGCATCCACAGCGAGAAGCATGAAGACCTGGACATCTTCCAGAGACTCTCCACCTGTCCAGGAGGTGGCAGCCTCGCAGCCCAGGTGCCTGGGTGCTGTGGGTGGGGAAGAAGGGCTGCCTCATGGCCTCTTTCTGTGAGGAGCTGCAGGGAGCCGGGACCCAGAAGCAGCACCAGTTATGCCCTATTATTAAACAAGACGAGCCGTGTGGGCAGTGAGGGAGGTCGTGCCTGGTTCTTACCCGGGGGCCGAAGTCTCCTGGTGCACCCTAGGAGCAAGAGACAGGGAGACGTCTCAGCACTGCTCTCGTCACTTCTTCCCGTTTCCCATCGAGCATCTGTGCTCAGTGCTTCACAGACTTAATTCTAACGAAAATAGCAGGCAGGCTCTTTTTTTATTTCCATTTCCAATGAGGAAACAGACACAGTGAGGCCACTTAACCTGCGCAAGGTCACACAGCCAGGAGATCCAGGGCTTGAAACCAGGTGTTCCCTTAACTAGGGTCAGCCCCGGCCATCTGAGGCCTCGGACATTGTAGAGCAGACGGCCCCTCCCGCTGTGTCCTCTAGAAGGGATAGTAATGAGTTAATGTTGCTTTCCACCGGCCAGTTTTGGGGCAGTGCATTAAGCAGCAATAGACACCAAGACACCAGTTCTCTCTGGTTTCAAAGCCCCTGATGGAATCACTTCTATGACACGGTGGCATCAGCCAAGGCCAGGGGCAAGGTAATCAGGACACCTACCAACTGCGCTAGTCTCTCATCCTTGAGGAGAACACTGAGACCGTGACCTCATGCAATCCCTCTTGTGGCTCTGTGAGATTGGGTCTTAATTTACAGATGGGGAAACTGAGGCCCGCAGAGCCCAACAACTTGGCCAAGGCCACACAGTTGGTGGTGGAGCTGGACTGCAAAGCTGAGGTTCTGAACACCAGCTCCCATGCCTCCCCATGGCTCCCTCAGCCCTGGTAGTGGGGCGGGAACCCTGCCTGCCCTGGCCTGAGCTGCCAAATCACAGCAGGGCCCGTCTGCAGATCTCACCTCCCATTTCCAAAGTCTGGGTCGGGGTGGACATGGTCCAGCCGTGGGAGCAGCCAGCTGGCCCTGGCACAACCAGGCCTGCTCTGATCCCTCCCCAGATTTTACCATGGGTAACACAGGTCTCTTCTGTTCCCTTCTGAGGCACTTGGCTGTCCCTGTTTTCCAAGGGACTTTAGTGCCTGATGCCAGAGAAGCCTTTCTCCCAAGGGGCCGCAGAGATAGGTCTCTGCCGTGTCTCCCTGAGGGGTGTCCTCCCCACAGAGAATACCACTAACAGCCATGGTTCAATCCCCCAGCCCTCCTGGCACCCCCTCTTCACCATGAAGTTCTCTGGACACTCGTCATTCTGGGCACACTGGGCCTCTGAGTTGGGCTATGCTTTGGTCCCAGGAGAACTCAGACTCAACTCTCCGGGCAGGCTATATTGTCAAATGTAAGCCTTGTAACCATTTTAGAAGGTAGGCATTGCGATTCCCGCTTTACGGATGGGGAAACTGAGGTTCTAGGAGGGGCTGTGACATGCTCGAGGGCACACTGGAACTGGGGTTCAGACGCAGGTTTCTGGCCTCCTTCACCTGCCTACAGCATCTGCACAGCTTCTGGCATCACTTACCTTTTCCCCTTTCGGGCCGGGAAGTCCCTAGAGAAGGAAAGTGGAGAAAGAACAGGCCTGAGCGAGGGGCCTAGGCTGGCCCCCCTTCCGGCTTCCCTATACTTCTGAGGGCAGAAGGGCCCGTGATGCTGAGCAGAGCTGTGCCCGGCTGAGTGGAAAATCACCACGAGCTGCCAGTCCTCAATGAGAGCTGCCCTGGCTGGTCCCAGGAAGCGCCACACCTCAGTCCTCAGCCTGAGGGAGACGGGGGACTTGGGCGTGACTAGCAAGGGCCCACTGGCATCCTTGCAGCAGAGAAAGGGGCACATGCACTGGCCACTCCTCCCAGAGGGCACACATGGTCCCCTACTGCTCAGCACCCGCCCTGTTGATGTCAGTGGGAGACCGCTACCATCTTTCTGGAATCTACAAGGCAGGCAGAGACAGAGATTCTCTCTCAGAGGCATGCTCTTCTTTTTTCTTTCTTATTTCTCCAAAAAAAGCATTCTCTTCTTTAATGGAAGGAGCTCCTTAGAGTATGGACTCCAGCTGTTCATCCCTGTATGAGTCATCCATCCATCCATCCATCCACCCACCCACCTGTCCATTCACCAATCCATTCATCCATCCATCCACTCACCCACCCATTCACTCACCAATCCATTCATCCACCCATCTATCTGGCCGTCATCCATCCATCCACCCGCCCAAGCACTCATCCATCCATTCATCCACCCATCTATCTAGCCGTCATCCATCCATCCACCCGCCCAAGCACTCATCCATCCATTCATCCACCCATCTAGCCATCATCCATCCATCCACCCGCCCACGCACTCATCCATCCATTCACCAATCCATTCATCCATCCATCCACTCACCCACCCATTCACTCACCAATCCATTCATCCACCCATCTATCTGGCCATCATCCATCCATCCACCTGCCCAAGCACTCATCCATCCATTCATCCACCCATCTATCTAGCCATCATCCATCCATCCACCCGCCCACGCACTCATCCATCCATTCACCAATCCATTCATCCATCCATCCACTCACCCACCCACCCATCCACCCATTCACTCACCAATCCATTCATCCACCCATCTATCTAGCCGTCATCCATCCATCCACCCGCCCACGCACTCATCCATCCATCCACCTCAAGTTACTTATTTAATTGTGCGCATGTCTCCCTGCATGTTCTGCCCATCTGCTGAGGATGCCTGGGACCACAGGCTCCTGGCGCAGATGTTGAGAACTCAGCTTCACGCCCACCAGGGCAGTCTTGAGAATGCAGCGAGGACACTGTGCCTGGGGCCTGCTGGGAGGGCCTCGCATGCTTTGAGGGCTGACTAGACCCCAGGGACTGTGCTGTCCACAGTTCTCCACGGGCCCACAGCATCCCTATGCTGGGGGCGGGGCGTGTTCACGCACGCACTTGACAGACAAGAAGCCTCAGGCTTGGGAGGTGAGGAGGCCTCCCCTTGGTCACCGTCAGCAGGTGGTGGAGCTGGACTTGAACTCAAGTCTGACACCCAAAATGCTTCTCTCTGTGCTGAGCCAAGTTCCCAGTGGCTGCTTCCCCCCAGTGCCCAGCGGTCACTCCCAGCTCCATAGTGGCAGCCCCAGCCCAGGACCGCCTGGAATTGCCCTGTCATTACTTACGGGCTTGCCATCCAGACCCAGGGGTCCCTGGAAAACAAGAGAGAGAGAGAGAACACAGGTTACACATGGGGACCGTGCTTCCTCCGCGTCTTAGGACCCAGGTGCATTATTCAGTAACAAGAAAACAAAGCCTGTCGGAGCCCAGGGTCTGGGTTCAGTCCATGTGGCCTGGGGCTGGGGGAGGGGGAGGGAAAAGGCATCTGTGTGTTGTCTGCTGCCCAGAATCCCCACCCATGGGGTCTGGGTGGGCTGCTGGGGTGGGCATGTGACCGAATTCCCTCTGCCACGGTGACGGGGTCAGTAATGAGCCTGAGACCCAAACCGAGCCATGAGAATCTTGCCTGGGACTTAATGGTGGGGATTTAGGGGAAAAGGGCTCTTTTCTCCTGACAGGGCTAAGCCTGGAGCTCCCAGGGGCCACCATGTGGCTTGAGAAAAAGCCAACAGAGAGGAAAGCAGAGCTGAGAGACAGAGAGAAAGACAGGGGTGAGGGCCTGGAGCTGAAACTACCCCTGCACATGTCAGTTTGTGAGCTAATCAATACTTTCATTTTTCCTTAATTAAGCCAGCTTGAATTGAGTTCCTGTCATTCGTAACTGGCAGAGCCTTGAAGGCTGTTTAAGCTTCCTGCATTGCTGCAGCCTCTGCAGACAAAAGGAAAGCTGGAGAGAAGCCAAATTACACCAGGGTGCTTCCAGAGGGTGGGGGCACTCAGGGACCTTCAGGTCCCCTGCAGAGTCTGCAAAGGGCCAGCTACACACACCCCTTCACCTGTCCATCCACCGCCCACTCAACAAAGCCTCACCTAACTCCCCTCTGTGTGGAAGTGGGGAGGAATCCAGTTGGTAGGGACACTGGGATCAGGGCTGCCTGGTCTCTGCCAGCCCCCATCTCCTCCCCACCACCGTCCCCTCATCCCCACATACATTTCACTCTTGGCCCCAGCAATGACGCACAAAGCTCCACACTTCTGAATCTTTGCACACACTGCCCACCTGCTGGCACATCCTTCCCTTCTTTGTCCATCTTTAGCTCAGCTGCCTCCTCTTCCAGGAAGCCTTCCCAGAGTCAGGCCATCTGTCCCTGTTCCCACCACATGTATTCTAACTGTCGCATGTGACATGACCTGTTGTTAATGTGGGGTCTACACAACTCTTCCCTTGTACAGCCAGGGAAAGGGTCTAATCCCTGTGCCTCTGACAGGCAGCCTGTGCCCGGGAAATGTGTGCAAAATCAAACCAAGGAAGTCGAGCGAGAACGGTAATGCTGTAAATGCACACACTGCACAGTAGCAAGGGGAGGCGGAAAGCTGGAGGCTCTGCCAGCTTCCAGCCAGGAGGGCGCACCGTGGGGACAGTGACGTTGGGGATTAGGACCTAACAAGTGTGTGCATGTGGTGGGGGGAGGGCCCTGTAGGCAAGAGAGCAGCCTGGCCGAGGCGGGAGGGAGGACCCTGTGGGCGGCGGAGGAGCACAGGGGCCGCACAGGTCTCAGCGCCTCTCTTCAGTCCCCAACCTGTGGCTTTCACGCAGCCTTCACTCAGGGCTGTCCTGGCCTCTCCAGGCTTCCACTGGCTGAGGATGGACTCCCAGGCCCAGCATCAGGGTCCTCTGTGGCTGGGGCCAGCTTCTGCCATTTGGTCACTCTGCGCCCCTGTCCGTCCCTGAGCTTTCTGGCTTCCTTTCCATCTTCATCCCTCGGTTCTCTGTTCCCTCTGCCTGGAGTGCTTTCCCTGCATCTCCACCTGGTGGGAGGCAGCTCGTCCCCTGGGACAGCCTCCTGCTCTGGGAAGCCTTTCCTGGCTCCCGACTCTGAACACAGCTGGGAGCTGGCCCCCACCTGACAGGTAGGAGGTAAGCTGCTGGCTTCCTTGGCTCAGCCTCCAGACTGCCTCGGGTGGAGACGGCCCATCTGCCGATTCCCAGATGGTGTGAAAGTGGCCACTCCGCATGGGGCTCACAGCCAGGGCCTCGCGGACGGAAGGAAAACAGGGCACGTCTAAAAATTGGTGTTTAAGTGCTTCTGGCCACTAGTCTCACGGTCGCTGAGGGTTTGGCCATCAGAGTGATGGCCTGGGGACAACTGGGGTCCCAGGAGAGAGAGAGTGGGGCCATTCCAAAGTCTTGAGGGTTCAGGCCCTGGGGGACCCAGGTCAGGGCCTCAGCCCCCATCACAGGCACAGTTCTAGTCCTTGCCACGAGCCTCCCAGGAGCTGCCCTAGCTGGACAGTGTCCTCTTGCCAGTTCCCGGCTATCCTGATCCCAGGGTCCACACCCTAGGCCTTCTGCCCTCGTAGTCCACTAAATTGGGCCCTGTCCCTTGTCCAGCTAGCCCCTGACCCAGGCCCTGCTGGGTGTCCTCAGGGCCACATCCCCCTGGGCATCCCCACCCTGGACTCCTCCCCGGGCCTGACCCCACACACAGGGGGGCTGGTCCTTCCTGGTCTCTTCAGGGAGCTCCTCCTGGCCCGCACTCAGTCTTAATCACACAGCAACCCTATACAGTAGGTGTCATCATCCCCATCTTACGGAGAAGGAAACTGAGGCCTAGTGAGGGGAAGACCTTGCCTAGAGCCATGCAGCTGGAGCAGGTCTGGGCCCCCGTCTCCATCCCGCCTGCACTGCAGGCCCCTGCCGAGGCACTGTCTGGCCTCCTGGCCGCGCTCTCCTGTTCTAGGCCTTGCATGCCTCTGTTAGACCCTCCACGCTCCCAAGGCCCCTGGATGTGAAGCACACAGAACCACAGGGCTCTGCCTTTCTAGAAGCACCTGTGGAAGGGAGCCCAGGCTGTCCCTTGGCCTCAACCTCAGAGAGAGTCTCAGTGCTGCCGGCTGTTTCTGGAAAAATCTGCCTGACCGTACCTTATAGTGGCCACAGGCCTTCTGAGCTGGACGCTGCCCTCTGCCAACCTAAGACTGCTCCCGAGGGGTAACTGATGGTGCCACCTTGGTCCCCGAGGCTTCCTTCTGATGTGTGAGAAGCCCCATCTGTGACAGAAAACCAATTTTCCCACCAAAGGCCCTGCCCGTATGGGTGATCACAGAGCCCTGGAGTTTTTACAAGTGAATACAATTTGTAGCTTCCCAATACAGGCAGAGGGTGTGGGGTGCGCATTGCTCTTGGGAGCCCCCACCACGGGCTGAAGGGAAGTCAGTTCCAATTCCCAGAAGCCAAGCGTGGAGCTGAGGTTGAGCAGATGTCCTTGCTGGCACCGAAGCTCCCTGTGTGAAAACTGATGGAGCAGACGGGGCTGGGCCAGCCCCTGGGACAGAGCCAACCCACAGCCAGGATGACACCTGGGCAAGAAAGCCGACCCCAGGCCCCCAAGCTCTCTGTATGGGGCAGTGGCTGACCTGGGAGAGGTTGCTGGGTGGGTGTGGTCACTGAGGAGGGGACTCTGAGGTTGGCAGGGAAGGAGCAGCTGGCTTTGGAGTGAGATGTACCTGCCTGGCTTGGGGACGTGATTCTGACCTCTCCTCCTGTCCTGGGGAAGTTGGGCCTGCCCTCTGGGCCGGGGGACCCTGGCTGTGAATCTCCAGGAGATGGACCCTGCCCACAATTACCCTACAGAATGCCTTTCCCAAACTGGTGCCCCACGGCACACTGCCCTGCAGGGTGCCAACAGGCTTGCCTGGAGACAGGGATTCCATGGTTAAGTAAGTTTGAGAAGCGCTGAGTTACGCTCTGGAACAGGTTTCTTTCCTGCAGGCTGTCTGAGCCGTCATTCTACTCTGAGCGTCTTTAAAAGGACAGCACTCCCTCCACCCCTGCAGTGGGCTGAGGGGACTCAGCCTCGATGGACTCAGTGCCTGGCTGGGTCTTAGCACAGCAACTGAGGTGTGAGTTTCTACCGTGGAGCGGGGGCTGAGCCCAGCTCTGGGTGTTCTCGAGAGGAGGACAGACACCTCAGGGCAGGGCCTGGGGCTGGTCTGAATGGAGCCAAGGAAAACACGGGGTGGGGGCGTGGTCAGGCTGGACAGAGGCAGGGCAGGGCAAGTGTCTGAGTGTTCAAGCCCGAGTCAAGTCCTTCTGAGCAGAACCAGGGCTGTTCTGAGCAGCTGGGCAGTCTGGAAGGGCAGAGCCCCAGACTGGACGGGGGGATGCCCTGGGTGTGGTGGTGGGTGGTGTCTCCTATCCAGGCAGCCCTTCCCCACCCCAGACAACAGGGCACCGGCCATCAGCTGCCCCGCTCATCTCCCTGCATCTCCCACAGATGGAGTGGGAAGGAAGGTAGCTCGGGGAGGTTTACCAGCAACTCACAGAGTGAAGGTCAGGGCTTGGCCTTGCAGGGCCCGGGTTCAAATCCCTCCTCTGAGCCCCAGCTTCCTCATCTATAGATGCCACAGCAATGTGCCTGGAGATGCTCATGACTGTCCAGCTCCCTCCCCTGTCTGATCAAAGCCCTTGAATCCCCCAAAGGTTTTCAACGCCTTCTGCCCTCTGAGAAACCCCACAGCTGTTTACAAGCCTCGGTTCTGCTTTAAATCACTCTTTCGCCCTGGAGATCAGCTGGGCTCCGGGGTGTTTCCGGGTGTGTGAGAAACAAACAAAGCTTGGGCTGCACATGAGTAGCGGGCGAGGCGGCCAGCTGTCCCAGAGCAAGGCAAGATGGGCAGCCCCCTGCCCCCAGTGCCGCCTCAGTCCCTTGCCTTGCTCCGGGACCGGCTGTCCTTGACCTCAGTTTCCTCATTTGTGAAATGCAAGTTATGCCATTCTCCTCTCAAACGACAAGTTCGAGTTGGGTCCCAGGTCAGTGTCCTTTGTTTCCCAGACCAATGCAAGATGCGAGGCCCCATGGGCAAGCAGACACTGGATTAGGGTCTGCCCTGGCCCTGGAGGGCAGTGCTGGGAGTGGCCTGCGTGTGGCCTTCCAAGGGGCCAGCAGTAGAACCCTGGGCAGTGCCGCTGGTGGCACCTGTGAAGTTGGGGCTTTGCTCTCTCCCTCCCTCGGCCTGTTGAGCATTTCCTAAGCCAGGTTCACAGAGCCATCTTTCGAGCCATATTAACAAGTGTTGAAACTATCCCTATAAACTTTATAAAATTAATTAGGGAAGAAGGGAGGGGGAGGAACAAAAGCAAACCAAGCTTGCAGCACGCTCAGCGTCATCATGAGGTCAGCGTGCTCCCTGACCCCTTCCTCAGAACTGCTTTCCTGCTGCCCCAGAATTGTGCAGATTCTCTCACAGGGTCGTGGTTAACCTTAATTGCTCTGTAGATAGCAATTTGAATGTAAAAAATTAAGTTTTCCCTTCGAGACATTCTTTCACATCCTGTACACTAGTGAAACTCCAAAGTCAGCAGGTCTGAAGGATCCCATGGGAGCTGATTCACTGAAGAATGCAGTCTCCACATCATGCTGATTTCATCCCCCTTGCCCTGACCAATCAATGACCCCAATTTTCCAGCCCCTCACCCTCCATGATCCCCTTAAACACCCCGGCCCAGAACTCCTCAGGGAGATGGATTTGAGAGTCTCCTCCATCTCATTGCTGGATGGCCTGCAATCATTACACTCTTTCTCTGCAGCAAACCCTGCTGTCTCAGTGTAATTGGCCTGGTACTATGCAGGCAATTGAACCTTGTGGTCCTATAACCATGTGGCTAAAGAGGGGAGGTTTCCTAGTGAAGTGCATTTGGGATGTGGAGTGTGGTGGCTCCGTCCCCGGAGTGTCTTGATGCTCATCAGCCAGAAAGCCTGTGCTGACCCTGTTACTCTATGTCAGGGAAAGGTCCAGGGCTGGCCCTGTCCTCCTCCTGACTGTGGCCCAGCCCTCCCCGAGATAGTCTCCAGCATCTGTTGAACTGAACCAAATGAATAAACTGGCCACGTTTAGATGCAGACAGGAGTAAATGCTCAAATCAGCCAGAGCTGGGTGCCTGTCTTGCTTTCTGGTTGTAATTAATGCTGACGGCTCCTGTCAGGGAATGGAGCCCTCAAAATGCATTAGGACAAGGCCCCTGGAAGAAGGGCTTACCAGGATTACCAGGCCAGGGCCTAGTAATTATGCCCCAGATGTTGACAATTCATCAAATTACAAGGCTGGTGGGGCCTGAGGTCCCAGTCTGGGAAGTGCACATTCCTGCGTGAAGGTTCCCTGAGCCTCCTCCCAGTCCTCATTAGGGCTGGCTGGTGGATGAGGGGTGGGTGGGCAGCCCCTCTCAGGGCAGGTCAGCACCACATGGTTCTGATTTCTCAGCCTAGACTCTTTGTACACACCTGAGCTGCAGCAAGACTGTCTGGGGCTTAGCAATTTCCCAAATTCAAATTCTTTGTGCCAGGGAAAGGAAGAAACGACCCTCAAACTTAGGTTCAGTCCAGCTGCTGCTGGTGCCCTGAGGGTGGCACAATATTCCTCCTGGAGCACTTCTTCCTGGGATCGAGGGCGTTTTGTAGAGTGGGCTCTGTAGTGACCTTTGCACCTCAACTCAGCAAATTGTAGGAGCTTGAGCTGGGTGGGGTCTCAAGAGCTTGCACCAACGCCAGGGGCTCACCCCTCATGTGCTCCTCAGCCTCACTTGGGCTTCCTCCCTCTGTGCTGCTCATCTGTAACGCGAGGGGCTGAAATTGCTCAACGTCTTTCCTGGAGCCAGGTTTTATTTCACCTGTGCAGTTAAAAGAACCCAGGCGGGGCATGATTTGCTCATGTAAATTCCAGCACTTTGGAAGGCCAAGGTAGGAGGATCGCTTGGGCTCAGGATTTTAAGACCAACCTGGGCAACATAGTGAGATTCCATCTCTTAAAAAAAAAAAAAGAGTTGGGTGTGGTGGCCCATGCCTGTAGTCCCAGCTACTTAAGAGGCTGAGGTGGGAGGATTGCTTAAACCCTGGAGTTTGAGGCTGCAGTGAGCTATGATGGCACCACTACACTCCAGCCTGGGTGACAGACCGAGACCTTGTCTCAAACATACAAACAAAAACAAAGAACCCAAAACCAACTGAACTAGTCACAACATTTAAAAATTGCAACTTTTTACATAAACATCCAGAGTTTGGGCTTTTCTTGAAAAGCTGGGAGATCTCACAGACCCTGGCCCACAGGCTCCACCCTGCCCTGTGGTCTCACACCTGGCCTGCTGCCCACAGCGAGGTGACTCACCAGCTCTACAGGGCACCTGAGTTTGTAACCCTTGGCCTAGAAACTCTCATAGGGCCCTTTCAGCTCTATGATGCTGTAAGACTGTGAAACCAGCTGGCTTCTATTTTGGGGAGAAGGACTGCTCAGTGATGCCCGAGTGTGCTGGAAGTAATTACACCTATGTCCATGTCACACATCATGGCTAGCAGAGGCGGTGTTTACAGCACTGTGCCTTTGAACCGATCCCAATACCTGCTGAAATGACACATTTGCCGGTGACTGGTGGGGAGAGACACGATTACCCTAACGGGTATCAGAAAATATTGTTCCTCATTAGGGTGATGGAGAGGAAAGAGCTTGACTTTCACGGGGTGAAGGAGGATGGAGGACGGGACAAGCAGGCCAGGATATGTCTTCCTGAGCTGCTGGGATCACCAGCTCAGGCACAGTGGGCTGGTCTGGCAGAAGGAAGTCTGGAGGAACACACGGTCAGCTCATTTTGGTGGCAGCCGTGGATGGGGTGGAAATCTGGAGTTAGGAGCAGCAGCTGACCGGAAGAGCGACCGTCATAGAAAGGTGATCGTCACAGAAGGGTGACCGCCACAGAAGGGTGACCGCCACAGAGGGGTGACCGCCACAGCGTGGAGACAGCTCGAAGCACACACTGACGCTGCAGTCACTCTGCCCCACCCTTGGCCTGCCAGGGTGCCCTCATGGTTGCTTTCCCAGCCTCCCTAACAGCTGCCCCCTAGGCTGCGGGTGGGCCCTCTGGTTTCCACAGACAATTGTCACCCACGGTAAAGAATTGGTTGAAACGCTTAAAAATGCAAAGATTTTGTGTAGAATTTGGATTTCCAGCTTCTCTGGAAATATTGGAAGATGTAGTGGTGACTCTGCATGTGCAGAACTGCACCCCGATGGGGCAGGTACCCCTCATTCACCCCAGGCCTTGCCGTTTTCTCTGTTCTCCTGCGCCCAATCAGCCTCACCTGTTTTCTCACCTGCTGGCGCCTGCAGGCATCGGTGAGCGGTGAGCCCGTGCCCTTCCTGTTGACTGCCCTCCTCTGGTTGCTGTAGCACCTGGCACACCCTCATCTACTGCACTCAGGGCAAAGCCGTACCCCCGGCCTGGCATTCAAGGACAGCCTGTTCCTCCTGAGCACTTCCTTCCAGACTCCGCTCCTTCCCCTTCAGCTTCTCACCTACAGACTCACCGCTTTGTCTTCCTGCCACCTTTCCTCCCAGTGACCAGCTCCAAGGCTCCGGTGCCCACCAGATGCCCTTCCTGACCAGTGGATGTTCAGCCTTGGCCTGCACACCCCGTGATGTGGAACTCACTGCTTCCTGGGCAGACTGATGGGTTTGCAAAGATTCGGTTTAAGCCCGGTGGCTCTTCTCAGGCTAGACCCTCCATCTTGCTGCGCCTGGCTCAATTATGCCCAGAACCTCCATGTGGCCGAGAAGACGAGGCCTCAGGCTCCAGCCTGGGGAGGGCTCTCAGCTTGGCCAGGTGGGGCTGTAGGCCCCTTTGTCCAGCCACCCGGGGTGGAACAAAAGGCAGCCATTCCTCAAGGCTGGATGCTTCAGGGCCAGGGGCTTCTCACGTCCCCTTACGCCCTTACCAGCCCGGCCCCTCTTGGGTGCACCCTCTGTCTGGATGTTCCCCTGAAACTCCCCACTGTCAGCATCTTCTTCGCCTTCTGACTTCGACTCACCCCTCCCTTTCTCAAGGTGATACTGCTGAGCCCCACCAGGCCAGGTCTGGGTCACAGGAGCTCTACTTCCTAGCCCTGGCTACGATGCACAGTGAAGCTGGAATTTGTGGGAGTGTTTTGTTCTCTCTCCCACTCAACCACAGGCTCCAAGTCGGGAGGGACCCCCTGGATGTGCTTCCTGCTATGGTATCCCAAATGCCCAAGCGCCTTGTGCATAATGAGAACACAGTAAATACCTGCTAAATGGATCAACTGTGACTGAACATCTATCCCGGGCTTGGGTGCCTGGCCAGGGAACACTAGAGGGCACTCTTGACCTGCCGAAGGGGCCGCCAGCCCTGGCAGACTCCTGCCCTAGGGCCGCAGCCTGGGAAGTCAGCCAGGATGCTGGCCATTGAGGACTCGGGCCCAAAAGGGGCGCCTTCAGCCTCACAGGCTCCCCCTGCTGGTGTTGGCAACGGTCAGGGTAGCGGGAACGGTCCCCGAACCCAGTCTGTGTGCCCAACTCTGAGCCTCTCCTGAGGTCGCCTACTTGGCTTCCCCAACAGTTGAAGTGGGTAAGGCTTGGAGGGGTTAGGCACGTGCCATTCTGTCTCCACGGCATGGACTGGACATGGTGCCAGCCCTGAGTCCTGGGCGGGGCAGCTTCATACCCAAATCACTGCTTTCTCTTTAGTCTCTTTGCTTTGAAGACCTGGGCTTGGGTCAGTGACCTTGTGCAGGTCTGTCTGTGAATATGTCCTTCCAAGCCGCGAGGTGAGGGTGCTGTGAGGCTGCTCTGCTGCCTGGGGAAGCGGGAGGGGCTCCAGCCAGTGACCACGCTGCAAACACGTCACAGACAAACTGGCAAAGAGCAGAATCAACCCCCTCTGCTGGGCCCTCCGCACTGCTGTCCCTGCTAAGTCACCTCCCAGAGCGAGGTGTGGACAGGAGGCACCCGGGCCGCTGCCAGGAGGATGCAAAAATCTGCAGCAAACACAGGAGGCATCTGGGAGCCAAGGGCGGAGCAGCAGCTCCGGCCCCGCTGACCTTGAGTGGCTGCCTCCTGTTGCTGGGCTTCCCCACATGGGACACTCCTAGGGACACTGGGGACAGTGCTGGACCAAGACAAGGGGTTGGACTCCAGACACCTGCCCTGTGCTGGCTCAGGGCCCCAGGAAGAACAGCCAGCGTGGTGGCCCTGGCTGCACCTCCCTGAGGTTTCAGTCTGGGGGCTGTTATCGGGGACTCTGGGGTCTGCTTTCATCCTGTCTCAGCTCGACTAGAATCTGGGGATTGGCGGGACGGCCCTGTAGGGGTCAGATGAAAATGAGATGGAGGATGTTGAAATCTGAAAACAGATGAATTTGGGATATTACAGATGAATCATTTAATGAATTACATTTTTACAATCAAAGCTGTTTTTGAACTATGAGAGTGCAAGAGAGCATGTGAACGTGCAGCGCTCCGTGGGCCTTTTTCGTTCACTTGATTAATTCCAAACAGTCTATCTGCGTTCTTCATTTCAAAATTGGTCCCAGGCCGAGGCCCCATCTCACAGACCACATTTCAGCCCAGAGCTCTCGCAGTCCCCTGGGGGCTCCCGGGACTGAGGCCGGAGATGAAGTGCAGCCCCTGCTCCCTTGACTCCAGAGGGGCTTGGACACGGTGCTCTGGGGCCCTGGAGGTGCAGCGTGTGCAGTTCTGGTTCTGCTCAGAGTTGACCTGCAGCGCCTGCCAGCCCTCGTTTCTCAGTCATTCAGGCTTCACCAGCAAATTAGTACAACTGCCTCCTACCTACACCCCTTCCTCTAGTCTCTGCCCTGTAGCCAGGGAGGCCTTTTCTAATAATTAATTGATTGATTTAAAATTTTACTTTTTAAAAGAGATGGAGTTTCAGCCAGGAATGGCAGCTCATGCCTCTAATCCTAGCACTTTGGGAGGCTGAGTTGGGGGGCAGATTGCCTGAGCTCAGGAGTTTGAGACCAGACTGGGCAACATGACAAAACCTCGTCTCTACTAAAAATACAAAAAGTTAGCCAGGTGTGGTGGTGGGCGCTTGTAATCCTAGCTACTTGGGAGGCTGAGGAATGAGAATCACTTGAACCTGGGAGGCAAAGGTTGCAGTGAGCCGAGAAGCTGAGATCATGTCACTGCACTCCTGCCTGGGTGACAAATCAAGACTCCATCTCAAAAAAAAAAAAAAAAGAGAGAGAGAGAGAGATGGAGTTTTGTCATATTGCCCAGGCTGGTCTCGAAATTCTGGGCTCAAGTGATCCTCCTGCCTTGGCCTCCCACGGCGCTGGAATTCCAGGCGTGAGCCACTGCCCAGCCGAAAGCTTTCCTTTTATCTCTGTTGTTGTTGTTTTGCTTTGTTTTTGAGACAATCTCGCTCTGTTGCCAGGCTGGAGTGCAGTGGTGCAATCTCGGCTCACTGCAACCTTCGCCTCTTGGGTTCAAGCGATTCTTGTGTTTCAGCCACCCAAGTAGCTGTGATTACAGGCATCCACCATTATGCTTGCCTAATTTTCATATTTTCAGTAGAGATGGGGTATCATCATGCTGGTCGGCCGGTCTCGAACTCCTAGCCTCAAGTGATCTGTCCGCCTTAGCCTCCCAAAATACTGGGATCACAGGCATGACCCACCATGGCTGGCCTACGGAGGACTTTTCCATACACAAATCTGTCCAAGTCATTAAGGGGCTTCTGTGGGCTCCAAGCTCTTCTGCTGGGTGGGTGAGGGGCGCTCTCCACTCTCTGGGCCACTCAGTATCACCTTCCCTGGCCTCCCTGCCCTGTGCCTGGCACATGGGACCACATCTCTCCTCCTGCCCCTCGTGCCTCCATGCAGGGCTCACCGTGCTGTGATTGTGCTGTGTGGAATGCTTTCCTCCTGCCAAACTCCTACTCGTCTCTCAGGCCACCTCAAATGTCCTTCTTCTGTGTGGCCTCCTGAGGTCCCAGGTGGAACTAGCCTCTCCTTCCTCTGTGGGGCTGCAGCCCCATCTGTATGTATTACAGCTCTACCCACTGTACTGTAAACATCTCTAAGGGAGAATTTCATGCTCAACTGGGGGACAGTGGGCAGGATGAGTGAGCGACAGGCCTCCCTTTGCGCTCAGAATCCCAACAGGCCCAGAAAGCAGCTTAAGCAGCTCAGAGGCCAAACTGGCAGGGACTTCTGAGCACCTGCTGAGTGGGACGTGTGGTTCCAAGGTCCTTATGGACCTCATCTCCTCCCCTCAAATCACACACATGAGAGACGGAGACCTTACGCTCCATTCTGTGAATGGGGAAATGAGACGTGCCGAGGCTGAGTGATCTGCCCGGATTAACACAGGCCTCTGGAGGCGGGAGAATCCAGGGGATTCCAGAGGTCAGCGAAGTAGAATGGCAGATGGTGGGAATGGCAGGGCCCTAGGGGGTCTTCAAGGGTGGAAGCCAGCCCCACGTGCTTGCCACTGTGAGGTCTGAGACGCGGCATGCTCACTCTACCCTTCCGTTTCTCAATCTGCAGAATGGGCACGAGTACTAATCTTTAGGGATGGAATGTGATTTGAAACTCGGAAGCGCAGCGCTGATCTGATTCCTGATGTTTTCATCCAGGCCAGGCCTCAGATTCCGCAAGTGTGGCTGCACTCCCTGCTCCATCCAGCTGCTCCTCTGCAGGGGTGCCCTGGACAGTGAAACAGAACTGGGCATCTCATCACCAGGGGAAGAACGAGAACCTCTTCCTAATGTCTAATAAGGGCTATGACATGGAGGTACGAATGAGGCATAGGAGAGGAAGTGAAACGAAGACATGAACTCGTAAGTTTCAGTTAGACTTTGTTTTTGTTTTTCTTTTTTCGGAAAGCATCCTAATACTGTGATACCGGAGGTGGAATATAGTATTTGGGAAGGGAGTGGCAGGGCTGGATATAGACCGGGGTGAGCAGGAGAAACCAAACCTCCACTCCAAGTACCTGTTTCTTGGGGTGATCCAAGAAGCACTCTAGCCGACACGCAGACCATCCTGGCCCCAGCCCTGCTACTGTAGATGGCTTGAGAGGCTGGCTGGTCTGTGTGAGGGAGAGGGGTCACACAACCTGGGTGCTAATCCAGGCTTTGGCACACAAGCAGGCTGTGTGTCTCAGCTAGGTCCTGTCACCCTCTGAGCTCAGATTCTCATCTGTCAGGTAGGGCTGAAACCACCAGCCTCCCACGGTGAGACGGCATGCATGAGTGTGCACCCAGCAAGCACTAAATACTTGCACCTGCTTCCCTGGCACACTGGAAGGGCTTTGCGAGATGAAGGATCACAGTCTTTGCTTCTCTGTTCCCAAAGGAAGCATCGGGGGTGGGGGGATCTCAGACCTTTTGGCAGTCTATGTCTGGGGATGTGATTTCTACAAACACAGAGTCAAGTTCTATCCCCCAGCCCTCACCTCTGTCATAGTTCTACTTGCTGCAGCTCTGGGAGACCTCTTTGGCTTCCCCTTCTATCGTTTCCCTGTCACCTGCTCACCCACTCTGCTCCTGCCACACTGTGAGTGTACTGAACACACAAAGCTTGCTTCAACTTCATGCCCTATGAACTTGCTTCTTCCTCTAGCAGGATCTCCCCCAAAATCTCTGCAGCTTTTTCATCATTTAAATCTCAGTTCAAATGTCATTTTCCTCAAGAGTCTTCTGATTATTTAATCCAGATTATACCTGTCCCTTCACCCCACCAACACTCTCATCACATCCTTAAGCACATCACACCATATCTAAGAAATACTTAAACAGCCTTCTGAACATGTAGAACAAACCAGAAAGTCACTAAAGCTTCCTGTTAAGAGTTAGGACCATCAAACTACCAAAGAAGAGGAAAAGCCAACATGGTGCCATTAGGAGATGATGAGAAAGTCTAACGTTTTCTGTGTAAAAGTTAAAGTTTAGGCAAGATTAAGCCCTGCATGAGTGACAGGTGGTTTCATCTTAGTCGGAAGCCACAGTTTAGAGAAGAAAAAGGGCTTGTGATAAACAAGATACCTCCAGGAAGATCACATTGAGCTTCTAATTATTCATTCCTCTCTATCCCATGGCAAGTTTCCTTTCCTACATTCTTCTCCAAGACTGTGACTGGGCCTGATCCACCTTTGTGCCACCCCAGTGCTCAGCACAGGGTATGACACCCACCAGATTTGTTGAACAGAGCCAAGCCTCCTAATTATGAGATGGCAAAATCCCTTCATCAACATAAACACTGAATACTACCCCGAAGTGCAAGAGTGCTGCACTCAGGGTCCTCTGCAGGTTCAACCTTTGATTCAAACTGTTCTGAGTTAAGAATTATCCCTATGCTGCTAATTCCACGATGTCTTCTGTCCCTGGACCCATGGGGATCCAAAAGCTCTTAAACACGGGTCATTTCCTTTTAACTATGCCTGCAATTCCAATCTTTACCACCAGGTGACAGGATTATACAAACCTTATCAAAACTAGTTTAATCTCTGACTACCTCTAGTTAAAATATGCCCTAAATTAAAACAATATTCACACATATATGCATATATTTTAAAACTTATATTGGCATAGTTTTACAAGTGTAATACCCACAGTTGGCCAGCATTTGGGAAAATATGCAGCATTTTTTCATTGTTGGTGGGAATGTAAATTAGTATAGTCTCCTGGAGGGCAATTTGGTAATACACATCGAAAGCCTTAAACACGTGCAGCAACTCCACTTTGAGTTATTTATTCTAAGGAGATAATCATGGAAATAAGCCTATATTTATTCCCAGGAAGTTGACTGTAAGGGTGAAAAATTATCAATATAAATAATTTAACTTTGAGACTAGTTAAATAAATGATACATAGTATCGAATATGATGTAGTCACATCCTCTAAGGATTTTTAATGATGTGGAAACGTCTTACAATGTATTTAGTGAAAAAAAACAGTAGGAAAATTATGTCCAATGTAATTGTTCTTTAGATTATGAGACTGACGTGCTGCCTACTGTGCTAAGAAGGCACTTGTAATTCTATTTTAAAAGCAATACATATGAAAGCAACCTTGCAGGTAAGAAATGCTAGACCCGCCACCAGCATCTTGAGAGGACTTATCTGTGAGGAGCAGAATTAGAGATGAATGCTTTTTCCTTCTGTGTTTTTCTCTATTGTCCACATGGTTTACAATAAACACGCTTTTTGTTGTAACCAGAAGAGGCTGTTAATGAATCCTTGGGAGCGGAGAGGACAGCCCAGCCTCTGTGCATGGGGGGCATGGACGGGGCAAGCAGCACCCCTGTTGCCTCTGACTTTCTCGAGTCCACAACCTGCCGCACAGATGTGGGTGGCTCCTACGCCACGTGTCCTCCAGCCACTCCCATCGGGTCCACATGCGGACCTGGTTTCAGCTGAGGGAGCCAGCCTGAGTTAACCCAGAAAAGCAGCCGACAGTCTCCACCATTGCCCCCTGCCAAACTGTATTCTTGCTCTTAGGAAGTGATAAGGTTCTGACACAAAGAGAGAGAGAGAGAGAGAGAGAGAGAGAGAGAGAGAGAGAGAGAGTCCTCCTTGAGGCTGGTCCTGAAGTTTACTAAGCTACAAAAAAAACGCTCCTTTTTCTAAAACTGACCATTCTCAAAGTTGTTTTTCTTTCCAAATATTGCAAATTTATGCTGAGTAGATTAGAGTGATTTCTTAAACCCATCTTTCCTTGAGAGTTTCAACAGTGAGGAAACACAGTGATATTTACGGAAGGGCTGCCACACACGGGATTAGACATGGACTGTGTCTGACACTCATTTAACCCCAGCTCTGCAGGTGTGATCTCCCCAGGCCCAAGAGGTCAAGTAGCCTGCCCAAGTCCACACAGGTGACTGACTCAAAGCTCACGGCGATCCTCTGCACACGAGGGGCCTCTGAGGTGGCCCAGGCCCTTTGCACGAGGCAGTCACCCTAGCCTCTGGGATGATCACATGGAGCCGTCTACAAATATGTTCCAGGCTGAGAGCCAGGCAGAGCCCTTCTGTCCTCCACAGGTTATCTCCTTAGAATAAAGGAGATACAGATTAAGATTATCTCCTTAGAATAAATAACTAAGGAGATATAGAATAAGATTATCTCCTTAGAATAAATAACTAAAAGAGATAGGGATTTCTGCTCAGACCTGGACCCAGGAGCCTGCAGAAGTTCCTCCCCCTCCTTGCAGGGGGCTGCTTTCCTCCTGCAGGGGAAGCTGAGCAGGGTGTCTGCCCCACCCTGTGGGTCTCACGGAAGGAATGAGGGCTTGAAGGTGTATATCGGGGCTTGCTCCTGGTGCTGGCGCCGTGAATGCCCTGACTCCAGCCCACCCAGGGAAGACGCCTACCTCTGTAGGAGGGTAGAAATGGGGGTCTTTGTGTAAGATAGGGCCGGGTGGCCTCAGGAAGAAGGCCATTGTGGGCTATGATGCCAGCTTCCTGGAGACGTTGACAGGGTCCCCTCACCCCTCACTGGGCCCAGCCTGCTCAGGCTTCCCAGTGATTGGCGAGCTGCTGGTGAAACCAGGGGCACGGCTGCCGGAGCTGCCTGTACACAGGAAGTAGGGGGGCTTGCTGGATCCCAGCTCTCTTCCTTCCAAGACAGCTCCCAGTGTCAAGTCTGAGGGCCACCCACAGGGCTGCAGGCACTTCCATCTCTCCATTCCCAGCCCCAAAAGTCACAGCGCCCCTTCTCCAGGCCAGGCCCAGGTGCGAGGGAGCCCGACGTCCCCCACACTCAACTTCATCGTGAATTCCCGACAGTCCTGTCACGGCTCCAGGGACAGCAGCCCCGGGTTTGCCCCAAGTCATGTTCTGGGTGCTCTAAACCAAGGGGTTTTCCTTTCCCAAGGCTTCACAGCAGGTAACCTACAGAGATAAGAACCACGTCTAGCTACCTAGTCCACACCCGGCCTCCCACCTGTCAGCCACAGGGCCGGCTGCCCACCCCACCCCTGGGAGGCTCCTGGGAGGAAGGGGTGAGGGAGAAGAGGCCTCTGTGGGAGACAGACCCTGGCAGCTGCTCTGGAGTGGCTGAGAACAAAACCCCTGGCCCCTCACCTGGGTCAGCAGGCAGCATCGTCTCCAAGGCTCGAGGCTGGTGGGGAATGGACCACTGGGTCACTCTTTGCTCAGGGGAAACAATGGGGAAAGAGTGGGAGGAAATTGCTCACCCACTCCCCACCCTCTCCCCTCCAGACCTGTGAATACAGAGTAGCCTGGGGCGAAAGGAAACTGGGTCATGCCAGGAGTGGTTCTGTGAGTCTCTGGTCCTCCCAGCTGGTACAGTGAAAAATGCCAAGATGCGGGGCTGAATTTTCCAACATAAGCCTGTGCTTCCCCAAGACGCTGGATGCCCAAAGGCCCAGGTATGCCCAGGAGATGGGAGCCTGACCTCTGCCTAATAAGAAGCAGCTGGGGACTGTGGCAGGGCCCTAAACCCAGTGCGATGAGGGCTGGTCACAGCTGGTTTTCACATTTCATTCTTACTTCACGCAGAGTCTGAGAGGCCAGGCTGCCTGCTGCTGGGGGAGCTGCCCTGATCGCCTGGGAGATCCCAAACTACTCGGCCTAGCACAGGGCCACTCTGGCATGCTGTCAGTGTTCCCCAGAGGTACCACCAAGTCCTGGAGGGCTGGGTTTGTGACAAATCTTGTGCCTTCATCTCTGCATTCACAGAGCAGGAAACTAAAGCTCAGAGAAGGTGAGCACATTCTCCAAGGTCAGAGCCAGGTCACCTCCCAGCCAGGAGGAAGTGGAGTGGACCCCACGCCAAGGCTCCCTGGTGCTGGAGCTGGACTCTTCTCCACTTTCTGGGACAGCATCTCCTGCAGGACCAGGGGCCACCCCTCTCCATCACCAGCCGTCCTGACTGCACAGATCTGGCCCCTGCATCAGCCAGCATTTCCCTCCCTGCATCTTCCTGCCCAGGAGGCACAGAACAAATCGCCCCTCCCTCGATGGGCCTGCCAATCCCTTCTTCTGCTGGGCTCCCCCGGCTCTTTCTGATGTGCCAGGACCGCAAGATGCTGCTGCCACAGCCCTCAAGCCCTGCGCAGGAGCCGGTGTCAGCACAGCCACACTGCGTCTTGCTGCTGAGCGGTGCGTGCTTGGCCTGGGCTGGGCTGGGGCTACTATTCCAAGTGTGTGTTAACTTTTGGGTTAATTGTAAGATATCTGCCGAGGGATGACACCACAAGGCCAAGCTGGAACCAGCCAGTCTCCTGTTACATGATGATGAGGAGCGGTGGCTGGGACAGGGAGTCCCCCGCCCACTGAGAGAGGCTCAGCCTGTCCGGTGGAGCGGGCCACAGTGTGGGGCTGGACCATTGGCTCTTGGCTGGACTTGCTGAAGAAGCAGTGCTAGGTGGCTTCAGTGCTGCCCAGACACCCACCCAAGGTGCTCTGCTCTGCCTCCTGGGCAGCCCTGGAGATCTGTGCAGCCTTTGTCTCCCCGGAGCTCACGCGAATCCCCTCCACAGAGAGACCACGGCTGCTGAGGAGCAGAGGAGGAGGCAGGAGCACAGACAGAGTTAAATCAAGGCTCAGGAAAAGAATATTGGCTTAAGAGAAAAGGGTGAAGAGAACAAAAAATAAAAGACAAATTACCGGGTAGCCATCTCGTCCTGATTGCCCCTGTGGTAATTAATACGTCATTAATAATGAGACTTTCAGCAGAAACCATATGGCAACACTTAGAACTCAATCAGGGCCCGGCCCCCCACCTGCCCCCGAGTCTCGTGGTGTGCAGCAGAGACAGCTGATTGGTGACTTGCTCTGTAGGGGTAGGACTCAAGGGCTCCGGGGGTCTTAGGGGCAGAGCACCCCTTTCCTGCCTCGGAGGGCTAGGCTGGAGGGATGGACGAGGAGCCTTGGGGCTTCGTGGGGCCCCGGGCATAATCCTATGTGTGTCCTCCTCACACTGGCTGGGCATATGGTAAATGCCACGTGGGGATGTCGGGTTCCAGGGGTGGAGCCACAGCCACATGACCCAACCAGGAACTGAAGATGTTCCTTAAACTGGGCCTGCAGAGAGGCCTGGAGGAGAGCCTTGTTTCCTCTCAGTCGCCACTGGGATGGGTTAACTGAGAAAGAGAGCTTTGGAAGCCGGAATACAGGGGGCGCTCACTGTGGCTGGATGCTTCTCTGCCCCCTTGGGTCCCTGGAGCAGTGACCACCCTGGATGTGCCACACTTTGGCACCCATCTCCCAGGTCAGACCCTTCTAGATTGCGGCTTGAGAATTTCTGCATTTATTTAATACATTTAATATTTTAACCACCAAGTTAAAAAAAAATCACACCATAGCCCCTGGCGTTAGGTACTTCAGCAAGTTCACGCATGCTAACCTCCCTGAGACAGCCAGGAAGAGCTCAGCAGCGGAATGCTGCTTGAGGCCAATAAATGGACACAATTCTGCTGCCTTGCTTTTTGGCTCATGGTGGGGTTGCATGCAGCCCAGATTCCGAAGGGCACCGATCAGGAAATGAATCACGGTACATGGAAGTAAAAAATAAAATGGCTCATCTGAAAGGAATTCCTTGAAAAGGTTGATTTTGGCTCCGGCCAACTGTCAATGTGCTTCTTGAATGGATTAATTGGGATTTATCAGGCTTTGAAAAACTGACAAGACAAATCAAAGGCAGGCACATCTTGCGCCCTGAATAATGAATGGGGTTTCTAGGGCCACTCGCAATCCCCTGCATTCAAAGCTGCCTCCGGCTGGCCAGGAGATGTTCGGGGGACCGCCCAGTGCTTCCCCTCATACCCTTCACACCCCTCACAAATGCAGTGACAGTTTCCTCCTGCCCCAAAGCAACAGCCTCACCAGGTCTCGGCTGTCTGATCCACATTCTGGCAAGGAAGAAAAATGAACCCCAGGGTCTAGCGATCAAGCCTGACTTATTCCTTGGACAACTGCCTGACTCTACAGGCCTTTCTGCCAAATCATTAGCATTTAGAAGCATTAGCATTTAGAAACATCAACTGCCATAGAGCATTTTAAAACTGTGGGCATGGTGCTAACATCTCTGTGCACCAAGGTGAGCCCAAGATTTGGTGAGGAACAGCCAGGCTTGTGCCGCTGTCTCTCTTGCAAGGGAAATGGTCCCAGAATGTTCTAGGGGACAGGTCAAGCCTGTGGAATTTTGTGTCTGCATTCTTCCACAAATTAACAAATAACATGACTCCCATATAGGACTGATTTTTTTCCCCAAACACATGATTTTTGGTTTTTGTTTTTGAGACGAAGTCTTGCTCTGTCTGTTGCCCAGGCTGGAGTGCAGTGGCATGATCTCAGCTCACCGTAAGCTCTACCTCCTGGGTTCAAGCAATTTTCATGCCTCAGCTTCCCAAGTAGCTGGGATTACAGGCACCTGACATCATGCCTGGCTAATTTTTGTATTTTTAGTAGAGATGGGGTCTCACCATGTTGGCCAGGCTGGTCTCGAACTCTTGACCTCAAATGATCCGCCCACCTCGGCCTCCCAAAGTGCTGGGATTATAGGCGTGAGCCACCATGGCTGGCCGCTTTTTAATAGGACCGATTTTTTTGAGGACATACCTCCCTAACCAAAATTATTTTCATGGAATTGCAACAGAGAGAGAGCCAAACATCTTATCTTTCAGAAGCAGACAGCACAGTCCAGGACACTTACTGGAGGACCTGCAAAACACAAGCAGAGAAGCCACAGTCAGCGTCGAAGGCAGAGTCCCCTCATCAGTCCTCAGCACAGTTCCCGGCCACCTCTCCCTGCAAGGCTTTGATGCTGCCATGGCTGTCTCCTGGCCTTGAAATCAGGCATCAGGCCTGAAGCTGGGGGCAGAGCAGAAGGAGCACATTTCTTTTGGAGGGGCGGGGTGGTGACAATTCCCACAGGCATGGGTGCATGCGTTTATGTCACCAGGCGGCTTTGGTTTCTGGCACTGAGTAGGAATCAGAACTTGTTCCTACTTGAAGAACGAGCTCTGGTGCTCCCGAGGGGATGGTTTGTTTCTATTGAGGAGAGAGACTAGGGGAGTAAACATTTTGGACAGAGGGAATGCTGGGAGTAAGGGCAAATGGGAGTAAACATTTTGGACAGAGGGAATGCTGGGAGTAAGGGCAAATGGGAGTAAACATTTTGGACAGAGGGAATGCTGGGAGTAAGGGCAAATGGGAGTAAACATTTTGGACAGAGGGAATGCTGGGAGTAAGGGCAAATGGATGTGGCTCAACAGGCTCTTTGAAGGAGGGGTTCCTGCAGCCCAGCCCCAGAGTTGGAAATGCATGAGGAGTAGCAGGGGCTGGGGCTGGGGCTGCGGCTTGTCTACCAGATGAAGGCTCACAGAGGACACTCATGGTACCCACGGGGACTTCCCCTCACAGCCTGTGAAGCACGTCGCATGCCTGTTATTGCATCTGACCTTCCCAACCATCTTTTGTGAGAGGTCTGATGAACATCTCTACTGGACAGCTGGCAACGCAGAGGCTCACAGAGCAGCGACTTCTGTGGGGCCACATCATTGATTAGGGGTAGAGCGAGTGCATGCTGGATGGAGGGAGTCTCCCAGCTGTACCACCCCTCGGCGCTGTGCACTAAGCCACGCCGCTTCCAAACAGACCCCGAACATCACTCGAGAATGAGGCTGCACCAGGAGGCAGCACCCGGCAGTCAGCGGCCGGCACGATTTGCACGTCACAACTATGAGCCGGGAGCCATAGGGGTGGCTAATGGGACCAGGGGTGAGTGCAAGACGTAAGACCCCTGGCTCACGAATGTTGATGAAGCAGACAGATCCTTACAGCTACACAGGGAGAAGGCCAGGAAGCTCTAAGCACAGCACAAGGGCCCTGACCCAGCCTGGGCCGAGTCCGGAGGGTGAGAAAAGAGGAAAGAGGAGTGTTGCAGAGATGAAAAAATCAGAACATGCCAAGATCATGGGCTTTTGAGAAGCCAGGAGAAGTGGAGGCCGAGGCAGCCGTGGGAGGGCTGGAGAAGGCAGGGCCAGCCAAGCCCAGGGTTTGTTTCCATGTCACGGTCTGGGGGGCTTGGTTCTAAGGGTAAAGGGGAGTCACCAAAGGGTTCTGCACGGATGAGTGATGGGGAGGGGCAAGAGTGCCCCTGGAGATGTGCCGAGGTGTCCCCCTGCAGGAGCTGGAGGGCGAGGGGGAGAACGGAGAGTCAGGAGATGCCGGTCAGAAGAGAGACGGGGTTTACATGGTAGAGGGAGCACGGGGGAGAGAGAGATGACAAGGATTTCTGGCTTGAAACACTGATGTGCTCCTACCCAAGAATGATGACATCGGGGGCAGTGGTTTCCCCAAGTCTAGATCAGGGGCAGAGCAGAGGAAGATGGTGGCAACTGGGACATCCCACTGAGCTGACTCCTCACTGTCAGCCAATGACCTTGATTCGTATTTTCCAAAGAAAACAAAAGCTGCTGGATAGGTTCACCATCGCCTTTCCAACACTGGATGTATATATCTGCGCCTGTACCCGTGCCCCTGCCCCTGCCCGCACAGAAACCTCAGCCTGCCCTGCCCCTGCACCTCCCCCGTGCACGCCTGCATCTGCACCTCCCCCGTGCACGCCTGCATCTGCACCTCCCCCGTGCACGCCTGCATCTGCACCTCCCCCGTGCACGCCTGCATCTGCACCTCCCCCGTGCACGCCTGCATCTCTACCTCCCCCGTGCACGCCTGCATCTCTACCTCCCCCGTGCACGCCTGCATCTCTACCTCCCCTGTGCACGCCTGCATCTCTACCTCCCCCGTGCACGCCTGCATCTCTACCTCCCCCGTGCACGCCTGCATCTGTTCCTCCCCCGTGCACGCCTGCATCTCTACCTCCCCCGTGCACGCCTGCATCTGTTCCTCCCCCGTGCACGCCTGCATCTGCACCTCCCCTGTGCCTGCATCTGCACCTCCCCTGTGCCTGCATCTGCACCTGCCCCTGCCCTTCAATCTGCTTCTGCACCAGCACTTGCACCTGCTCCTGCACCTGCCCTCCTCTCCATGCCCCTCAGGTTAACTCGGAGGAACTGACCCACCTTCAATTCAGGCCACTGTCCCCTCTGTATCGCCCAGAGCCTGGCCCCATCCGCCATCCCTCTGGATTTTAGTCACGCTTGCCCTGTCAAGCAGGTCCTGCCCAGCAGCTCTGAAACATGCTCTCATTCCTCGGATGGCAAAGCCATCCCTCAGTCACACACCCCCTTCTATTCCTGCCCTACCTCTGCTCTTTTCCTCACAGCCATAAAGAGTGGGAGGTGGCTTCAGAGGGGTGATGGGGTGGGGCGATTGGGTAGGGCCTTGGCCATTCTTAGGACTTTGTCTTTTCTCTGAGACAGAAGCCCTGACAGGGTTTTGAGCACAGAGAGGATGTGGTCCGGCTCGTATTTGGAAAATCCCCTGTGTTGGATGGCAGGGGTAGAACCAGAGGCTACTGCGTGCTGCGGGGAGAGAGGACGGTGGCTCACAGCTGGTGGTGGCAGTGGAAGTGGTGGACGTGGTTGGGTTCTGGATTGATTCTGACAGCACAGCCAAGAGGATTTCCCCAGTTTTGGCTTGAGCAACTGAAAGGATGGGGCTGCCATCAACAGAGGTGGGGAGATAGTGGTGGGGCAGGTTTGGCTGAAGGGGTCAGGAGCTTGGCACACGTGGCACTGCTGCAAGTTGGAGAGAAGATAAGGAAGTCCTGGAAGCGAAGCAGAGAAAGTGTCTCAAGAGGGAGAGATCGCCTGTGCACAGGACACAGTGATTGCCCTGCTGACGGCTCGAGTAAGGAGACCAGGAACTGGATGCAGCAACGCACAGGCATGTTCAGGAAGTGATGGGAGTCGGGTCTGATGGGAGAGGGCTTCAGAGAGAAGGGGGTGGAGGGATGCGGACAGTGGGTGCTTTTGGGGAGCTCCGCCGCAAAGGGAAGCAAAAGAACTGTTGCTTTGTGGGGGTGGGGCCTGGAGATGGGTATTTCTTTGGGATGAGAGACATGGCACCATGCTTGTAGGATGGGAGTGGTCCAGCAGAGAGGGAGGATTCAGCGTGGGGGAGGAGGGAAGATCCCTGGAGCAAGAGGGGAGTAAGAGGGGCTGGCTCCTGGCGCTGGCACAGAGGGGGCCTGGACAGTGCCTCTGTGGGGACAGTAGGAGGAGGAGTGCATGGCGCTGCTAGGCATGTGGCCACGGAGGTGGCGCTCGGACAAGTTCTCTTCTGATGGTGCCAACTCTTTCGGTGAAGTAGGAAGTGAGGCCATCAGCCTCAGTGATGATGGTGCAGGAGATGTTCAGGGGTGGAGCGAGGGGCAATGTGGCCTCAGCCAGGCAACACAAAGGGCCCCGGGGGGCTGTAATCTGGAATTCAAAGGGAGATGATGGGGGTGATCTGCCTGTACTGGAGTGCAGCATGTGGAGGGCTGGCTTCAGTTTGGGGTGGGGCTTTTGGGGAGTGAGAAGGAGGGAGCAGGGAGGAGCAGGGAAGTGGCATGGGAGAGTTGTCGGGGTTCCAGCTGGAGAGCTGAGGGATGAGGGGTGAGGGGCGAGGGGCTGGGATCCATGGATCTGAAGGCTGGAGACAGATGGGTTGTGGCAGTCAGGGAGTGGGAGTGGGCTGGAATTTGTGAACTGAGAATTTGTGCATGCTGCATTTATATCGGGCAAGACCTCGGGAGGGAGATGTTGTGGTCGGGGGAGGCCAAGCCTACTGGAGGAGAGGAGGCGGTGGAGGCCTGAGGCCAGCCTGTGTAAGAGGCTTCTATGTGGCTATCAAGATTCATAGGAATTAACCCAGAAGTACTGTGGGAGAGAGGGCTGGTGACCCAGGGGCTGGAACCAACCAGCAACGAGGTAGGTGTACCTGGGATCAGAGATGGCTTCAGGAATGATGCCCTGTCACCACCCCAGTCTCCCATTCTGGGGCCAGAGTCATGTTTCTTAAAATGCAGATCTGATCCTGAAACTCCCTCCTCACTGTCTTGTTCCTAAGACAAAGGCCCGAACCCAATGGTGCCTTCCATGTGGTAACGTGTCTCCCCCAACCACCATCTGGCTCCCTCCACAGTGCTCCCACACCTGGGAGCTCCCTCCACAGTGCTCCCACACCTGGGAGCTCCCTCCACAGTGCTCCCACACCTGGGAGCTCCCTCCACAGTGCTCCCACACCTGGGAGCTCCCTCCACAGTGCTCCCACACCTGGGAGCTCCCTCCACAGTGCTCCCACACCTGGGAGCTCCCTCCACAGTGCTCCCACACCTGAGCCTCTGGGAACGGTAGGGGGAGATGTGTTATAACCACGAGTTATCATGAAAAAATGAAATTAGATCCATGTCTTAGCATCAACCGGGATAAATTCCAAAAGGATCAAAGATTTTACATGTTAAGAAAACCATAAAAGTCCTGGAAGAAAATGTGGGAACATTCCTTTCTAGCCTTAGAGAGGGGCAGGCTTTTGCACCTATGGTTCATAATCCAGAAGCCAGAAAAGAGAGGTCTGATCCAACCATATAAACCCCCAAAATGTCTGCAAGGCAGAAAGTCTTGGAACAAAGTCAAAAGCCAACTTAGGCCATGTACAGCGGCTCACGCCTGTAATCCCAGCACTTTGGGAGGCTGAGGCAGGCGGATCACTTGAGGTCAGGAGTTTGAGATCACCCTGGTCAACATGGCAAAACCCCATCTTTATAAAAAATACAAACAAAGAAAATGAAAGAAAAAAATTATCTGGGCATGTTGGCATGTGCTTGTGATCCCAGCTACTTGGGAGGCTGAGGCAGAAGAATTGCTTGAACCTGGGAGGCGGAGGTTGCAGTGGGCCAAGATCATGCCACTGCACCCCTGCCTGGGTGACAGAGTGAGACAGTATTGCTCAAAAAAAAAAAAAAAAAAAGCCAACCTAGGAAAAATATATCTAACCCACGTCACAAAGGCCAGATACCTTGACATAAAAACTACATGTCTCAAAACGTCAGCAACCTAATAAAAACAATATATCCAAAGATACGAATGAAGAGGTCACAGAACAGAAAATACAAACAGCCCTGAAATATCTGGATTATGAACGAGGATTAACTTTTGTAGCTACAAGTGCTAATCTTCATTCATAATAAAAGAAACAAAGGTTAAAATTATAATCCTATCAGATTAAAAAAATGAAAAAAATCTCATGAGCTACTGGGTGAAGGGCAATGAGGACAGTCACCTCATACACTGGTGAGAGGATAAATTGGAACCTTCTCTCTAGAGTGATCTGGCAATACTTATTAAGATTTAAAAGGTATATGCCAATTGCCACAGCAATTATCCTCCTAAAAATATATTCTGCAGCTATGTTAGCACATATGTAAGAGGGTAGGTATAAAAACAGTTCTCATCACGGAAGTATTGAGATAGCAAAAGTATTAGAAATGGCACAGATGGAACTGATTAAATAGAGGATGGGACATCTGCAAATGGAATACTATGCAGCTGTGGAAAAGGTAATGCTCTATAAGTTCTGATATGGAACGATCTCCAGGGTGTATTTTTGCATTTTAAAAAGGTATAGAATAGAACATAGTAAAAATGATCTGTAGACTTTTGTTTATACAAACAGAGCATCTCTAGATATGGGCGCAAGGAAGTGGTTATCAGGGTTGCTTTTGAGTAGGGGGGCCGAATGGCCAGAGGGCAGGAGCAGCAGGGAGACTGACCTCCCACCCCGGGCTCTTTCACATCATTGAAAGATATTTCAATGACATTTGTGTATAGCTCACCAAGCCAAAGCATCAATGCGCTTGAACTTGACAGTGGCTGGAGAAAGCTCTGTGTCTTTGCTCCTCCTAGCTTTTGCTACCTTTCCTGACTCACGTCCAAGCTGCCTCCAAGGAAGCTCAGACCGGGATTATTATTCTGAGAGCCTGAGGTCCTGAGAGCAGAGCCTTGGGGACTGGCGTGAGGTACAGCCCAGATGAGATGAAGGAGGGGCTGTAAGAGTAACCATCGCTCCTCTGCTGACTGCTTATCAAGTGCTGGCAGCTCCACTGAACGCGTTCCCCAGACCATTTCATGTAACGCCTGCTGCTGCCTCACTAGGTGCATTTCACAAGCGAGAAAACTGAGGCCCAGAGAGGTTGCCATGCCCAGGGTCATGTCCTCCTGTGACCTGGGGCAGAGAGAAACTGTTCTGGCAGAAAGAGCTCTAATGTGTCCTGAACTTTGCTGGAGATCACCCGGGTAGTGAGGTGGCAGTCCAGCCAGAGGCAGCCCCTGTAGGGCCCTGAACCCATGGCACCATCCATGGTCTCTAGAGGGGGTGGCAGAGTGGCAATGGCAGCATTCCAGAGACTGATCTCGTGGCTAGTGGGACAGGCCACCTCGAGCTCATCTACAAGACTTTAAAACACACTGCCCACCACCTCTCCATGTCACCAGGGTACCATTGCTTCATGCCAGCACCACCATCACAGCCTCCTAATTGAATTCCTTCTCTTGGGTACCCAATCCTACCAGCCAGAGGCGGGGTTTAAAAAATGCCCAGCCCCTTTGCAGGGCTTCCCACAACACATGGAATGAAATCCCAACTCCTGGCCCAGTCTTCCTGCGTGGCCCAATCCTCGCCAGTCTCCAACACCCTTGGGCACAGTGCTCTGCTCCATGCCTTCCTCTCAGTTCTCCAAGGTGCCAACTCCCTTCGGCCCACATCGGCTGTGTTCCTGTAGCCGGCGTGGCATGGCTCCACTGCCACGGCCTTGGAAAACCTTCCACAACTGTGACATCCAAAGATGTCAAAGACAAGGCCGGGAACGGTGGCTCACACCTACAATCCCAGCCCTTTGGGAGGCTGAGGCGGGTGGATCACCTGAGGTCAGGAGTTTGAGACCAGCTTGGCCAACATGGCAAAACCCCATCTATACTAAAACTACAAATATTAACTGGGTGTGGTGGTGGCACCTGTAATCCCAGATACTCAGGTGGCTGAGGTAGGAGAATCGCTTGAACCTGGGAGGTGGAGGTTGCAATGAGCCGAGATCGTGCCACTGCACTCCAGCCTGGGCAATAGAGTGAGACTCTGTCTCAAAAAAACAAACAAAAAACAAAGATGTCAAAGACGAAGATGTGTCCTCGCCCTTCCTGCATTGGTTTCTATCATCTTTCCCTGGTTATTTCCTTCCAAGCACTTGTTGCAATCGGTAGTGATTATTTACTTGTGGGTTGGGGACTGTTTCTGTCAGCCCCCAGCAAGACACTTTCCTAAGAGGGACCACATTCCTGGGAGCACGTCTGCCCTGTTCATGCTGTCTCCCTGCTGCCCAGATCAGAGATGAGCAGGAACAAGCACTTAGTGTGTGCCGAACGGATGGAGGCAAGCGTGCTGGAGGCCACCGTGTCTTCACAGCCCTCTGCACTTGACTTCTTATCCTAGGTTTGTGCTGTGGCTGCCACAGCCTCTGGAGATGGACTATATGGCCCGCAGGAAGCTGGGCGTCCAAGAGTGATGGATGGGACAGAGGGGTTGGTCCAGGCCAGCCAGGGGTCCCTGCTTAGAAAGTGAGCTGGCTGCAGGGCCTCCAGGTGACCACACAGTGGTGCCACATGGCCCAGCCCTTCTGCACACAGCCTTTGAACGTGTTCCGGGCATAGGCTGGATCCACTGACTTTGCTGTCAGGAATGTGGGAGCAATTCAGTAAGAGCCAGACAACCTGGGCGAGAAGGAAAATGCGTCTGATGAAGTAGAGGGTTCGATGATTCCGGGGCCTCTTAGGCTGAATGGATGTGGCCCAAGAGAGTTCCTCAAGCTGGAAACTGCCCATTCACACCTCGGGGTTAGGAAAGGAAGCCTGGGCGGGCAAGCTGCTGGCCGTGTTACCAGGTAAGCAGAGGTGCATGGTAGGCTCGAGCGCCCACAGTGCCCACCTTCAGGTCTTGGCCCCTCATGTCTCCAGTGTTTCACAAAGGGTGTGTTTAGCCTTCCCAAAGTGCAAACGGGGAGGAGTATTTCCCACAGCCTGGCAGGGGCCTGGCCCACATATCAGCAGGTGAGGGCTGGCTTCTGAGGCCCGAGGCTGCCAGGGTCACTGTCCCTGCTCACAGCCCCACATCTGCTCCTTTCTGTGGCCCCTGGAATCCTAATTTCCCCTCTACCTGTGACCTGCTCTCCCTGGTCCTGACTGAGCCCTCTGCCTCTCCTATTCAGCCAACTCGGGTAAGATGCTGCGCCCTGACTTCCAGCCCTCAGAAGCCTGAACCTACCCCCAGCATAAGGACAACAACCTTCAGGGACTTTTCCCCAAAGGAGCAGAGTGGGCCAAGGGCTTTTAAACCGAGTTTGCAGGTAGATGAAATGAGGCTAAGAAGTTGGCAAATCCAGAGGCAATTATGAGTTAGTGAGTTGGAACAATGAGTTAAGAGTTTGCTCCTGTGAAACATTGGGAGTAACCACTTCTGTCTCTCTGGATGGCTGCAAGGACTGAATGAGACATTTTGTGGGTGTGGAAAGTGCCCAGTACAGCACTGGCACAGAAGAGGCAAGAATTAATAGCACGTATGAACACAGACCTTCGCTCTCAGGGAGCGGAGAAATAAGCCGGTAGTTTTCTGTTGTTTGATTTCATGATGTAGAACTAACTCTGACTGTACAACAGATTGAAAGAAGCTCCTATATAAATGGCAGCTCAAATGGACCCCAAGCATTTCGGCTGTGATAGAACTGTCAGGTATGAGACCGCATCTCCGGAATTTAGCAAAGATGCAGAGCAGCCTGGACACTAACATTGGCTCAGGTAATAACCTTGCTCAGACACTATGCAGGTCAGGCAGTGGTGCTGATTAGAAGTGTTGGTGGGAGGTAAACACTTTTAAAAACAGCTTTATTGAGATATAATTCATCTACTATAAAATTTACTCTTCAGTTTACACTTCAGTGACTTTTAGTATGTTCACAGGATCGTGCAATCATCATCGCTACGTACTTTTATTTATCCTTCATTATCTTTCTTTCTTGAGACAGGGTCTTGCTCTGTTGCCCAGGCTGAAATGCAGTGGCACAAACATGATTCACTGCAGCCTTTACCTCCCAGGCTCAAGTGATCTTTCTGCCTCAGCCTCCTGAGTAGCTGGGACTACAGGTGTGTGCCACCACACCTACCTAATTTTTTTTCTTTTTGTAGAGACAGGGTCTTGCCACGTTGCCCAGCTGGTGTCTAACTCCTGAGCTCAAGCAATCCTACCACCTTGACCTCCCAAAATGTTGGGATTATACATCTGAGCCACAACGCCCAGCCTATCCTTCATTTTTGAATGGTAGTTTTGCTGAATATGTGATTCTTGATTGACAGGGTTTTTTTTTTGTAGTCCTTTGAATATGTAACATCATCTACTGCTTTCCAGAGTTCATTGTTTCTTAAGGAAAGTCATCTGTTGGTCTAACTGAGGTTCCCTTGTATGGATGAGCTGTTTGGCTCTTACTGATTTCAGTATTTTCTTTTTGTCTTTGACTTTCGGCATTTTTACTCTGATGTGTCTGGGTCTATATCACTTTGCATTTACCTATGTAGAGTTCATTAAGCATATGTATTTCTTCAAATATTTTTTCTTTTTTTTCTCTTTTCCTGTCTTTCTGGTACTCCCATTGCAAATACATTGGTGCATTTAAAGGTATTCCACATTTCCCCGAGGCTGTTGACTTTCATTCTTTTCATTTTCTCTCTGTTCTTCAGACTGCATAATCTCTATCAGTCTGTCTTCAAGTTCTGTTTTTTTTCTTTTGACAGTTCAATTCTACTGCTGAACATCTCTAAGGAATTTTTAATTTTGGTGAAGCCCAATTTATCAATTTTTTCTTTTGTAATTTGTGCTTTTGGTGTCATACCTAGGAAACTGTTACTTAACTCAAGGCCATGAAGATTTATTATGTCTTATTATGAGGATTTTATAGTTTTACCTCTTACTTTTGGGCTTATGATACATTTTGAGTTAATTTTTGTGTATGATGTGAGGAGGAAGTCCTCTTCCACACTTCCACAGTCTTCTTCCTTCCTTTTCTTTTTTTGCTTTCAGTTGTCCTAGCACCACTGAATCATCTTGGTATCCTTATCAAAGTAAATTGATGGTAAATGTAAAGATTTCTGGAATCTCAATTCCATTCTGTTTACCTATATTTCTACTATTATGCCAGCACCACACGATCTTGATTACTGTAACTTTGTATAACATTTTAAAATTGGACAGTGTGAGTCCTTCAACTTTGTTCTACTTTTTCAAGTGTTTTAGCTGTTATGGATCCCTTGCACTTCCATATGCGTTTTAGGACCATTTTGTCAATTTCTGAAAAAAAAATTCAGCTGGGATTTTGGTAGGAATTGCACTGAATCTGTAGATCAATTTATGAAGTATTGCCATCTTAACATGGTATTAAGTCTTCCAATCCAAGAACAAGAGATGTCTTCTTTAGGTCTTCTTTAATTTCTTTCAATAAAATTTTATATATTTCAGTGTATTGGTCTTACATTTCTTTTGTCAAATTAATTCCTAAGTATTTTATTCTTCATGCTTTTGTAAATGTAACTTTTCTTAATTTCATTTAAAAATTCTTTGTTGCTCATGTATAGGAGTACAAATGATTTCTTTTTACATTGGTTTTGAATCATGTAACGTTGCTGAAGGCATTTGCTAACTCTAGTAATTTGTTTGGTGGATTCTTTTTTTTTCAAATCAATATTTATTATAAAACCATAGTAATTAAAATAATGATCTGTTTAGAGGTAAGCAAAATAATAACAATAGAGTACAGAAAGAAAACCACTCTGTATGCAGACGTATGATACAGCTGGAACTGCAGATCAGCTGAGGGGGAAAAAACCCCTAGTATTTAATAAATAAATAATACTGGGACAACTTTTGCATTTTTAGTAGAGATGGGGTTTCACCATGTTGGCCAGGATGGTCTTGATCTCTTGACCTCGTGATCTGCCCGCCTTGGCCTCCCAAAGTGCTGGGATTACAGGCGTGAGCCACTGTGCCCGGCCAATTGTTATTTTTCTAATCCTTTTTCCTCCTCCTCCTCGCCCCCCTCTTTTGACTGGTAGTCCTCCTAATAAGTGTGGGGTAATCTCTCTGTGGTTTTGATTGGCGTTTCCCTAATGGTTAGCGAGTTGAACATCTTTTCGCTCATGTTTTTTATTTATTTATTTGATCAATTCTGCCAATTTCTGTCTTTGATTAGAATGTTTAATCCATTTACATCCTATGTAATTGCTCATAAAATGGGCTATGTCTGCCAAATTTATTTAATTTTTGTATTTATTTCTTTTTTGCTCCTCTGTTACTCCATTACAGCTCCTTGTTTGTTAAATAGGTATTTTCTAGTGCACCACTCTGATTCCCTTGTTTCTTTTATTATATTTTTTGAATTATTTTCTTAGTGGTTTTTGTGAGGGTTACAATTAACACCTTAATTTAAAATAATTGAGTTTGGATTAATAATAATTTTTATATTTTGAGACAGGGTCTCGTTCTGTCACCTAGGCTGGAGTGCAGTGGTGTGACCGTGGCTCACTGCAGCCTTGACTTCCTGGTGTTAAACCATCCTCCCACTTCAGCCTCCCCAGTAGCTGGGATGACAGGTGTGAGCCAACGTGTCCAGCTTTTTTTTTCTTTTTTTTTAATGCAGATGATGTCTCTTATGTTGCCCAGGCTGGTCTTGAACTCCTGGGCTCAACTGATCCTCCCACCTCAGCCTCCCAAAATGTTGATATTACAGGAGTGAGCCATTGCTCCTGGGCTAGCAACTCACTTTCAATCGTACACAAATATACATACAATTGTATGCAAATATACTCTAATATAGTTCTGTTCCCTATCCTGTCCTCTGTACTATCATTGCCACAAAATTACTACTCTATACACTATAATCCCATCAACACAGTTTTATCATTACTGTTTTATGTGATTGCCATTTAAATCAGAATAGAGAAAAGAGTTACAAATAAAAGCACAGATATACTATCACCTATATTTACCTATGTAGTTACCTTCACTAGCACTCTATTTCTTTGTGTGAATTTAAATGATCATCTAATAGTCTTTCATTTCAGACTGAAGGACTTTCTTTACCATTTCTTGTAGGGGAGGGTCTGATAGTGATAAATTCTCTCCATTTATTTAGGAATGACTGAATTTCTCCTTCTGCTCTTTTTTTCTATTTTTTGAGACAGAATCTCACTTGGTCACCCAGGCTTGAGTGCAGTGGTGGTCCATGGCTCACTGCAGCCTCAACCTCCTGGGCTCAAGTGATCCTCCTATCTCAGCCTCCCAAATGCAGGCATGTGCCACCATACCCAGCTAATTAAAAAAAATTTTTTTTTAGAGATGGGGCCTTGCTATGTTGTTCAGGCTGGTCTTGAATTCCTGGGCTCAAGTGATCCTCCTATCTCAGCCTCCCAAAGTGCTAGGATTACAGGAGTGAGCCACCTTGCCTGGTTACTCTCCTTAAATTTTCAAAGATAGTTTTCCAGGTATAGATTTCTTTGTTGATAATTTTTTTCCTTTTGTTACTTACTGAATACGTCATCCCACTGCCTTTTGGCTTTTATGGTTTCTGGTGAGAAACCAGCTGTTAATATTATTAAGCAACCCTTTTCTGTGATATGCCATTTCTCTCATGATGCCTTAAAGATTTTTTTATTTTGAGACAGAGTTTCACTATGTTGTCCAGGCTGGAGTGCAGTGGCATGATCTCGGCTCACTGTAACCTCTGTCTCCCAGGTTCAAGCAATTCTTGTGCTTCAGCCTCCCGAGTAGCTGAGACTATAGACACGTGCCACCACACCTGGATAATTTTTTTTTTTTTTTAGTAGAGATGGGGTTTCACCATGTTGGCCAGGCTGGAACTCCTGACCTCATGTGATCCTCTGGCCTTGGCCTCCCAAAGTGCTGGGTTTGCAGGCAGGAGCCACTGTACCCGGCCAAGATTCATTTTTTTTTTTTTTGGCTTTTAGCAATGTGACTATGATGTGCTTAGGTATATATGTCTTTGTATTTATCATCCTTGGAGTTTGTTGAGCTTCTTAGTTGTGTAGATTAATGGTTTTCTTTAAAATTAAGAAGATTTGGCCATTTGTTTTTTTTTTTTTTTTGAGGTGTAGTTTCCCTCGTTACCCAGGCTGGAGTGCAATGGCACAATCTTGGCTCACTGCAACCTCCACCTCCTGGGTTCAAGCATTCCTCCTGCCTCAGCCTCCCCAGTAGCTGGGATTACAGGCATGCACCACCACACCCAGCTAATTTTGTATTTTTAGTAGAGACAGGGTTTCTCTATGTTTGTCAGGCTGTTCTCAAACACTCAACCTTAGGTGATCTGCCCACCTCATCCTCCCAAAGTGCTGGGATTATAGGCATGAGCCACTGCACCTGGCCTGATCATTTTTTTTTTTTCAAATATTTTCAAATATTCCTTTGTTTCTTTCTCACTCTTCTCTCCTTCTGGGACCACCATTATGTGTATGTTGGGACACTGGATAGTGTCTTTGAGGCTCTATTCATTTTCTTTCATTCTTTTTCCTTCTGTTTCTTAGGCTGGATGGTATCAATTGACCTATTTGCAAGTTTGCTGATTCTTTCTTCTGTCAGCCCACATCTACTGTCGAAGCCCTCTACTGACGTTTCATTTCAGTTATGGTACTTTGCACCTCCAGAATTTTTATTTGGTTCTTTAAAAAATACTTTTTATCAGTTTACTGATAATCTCCAAGGACATGATTCTCATGCTTTCCTTTATTTCTTCAAACATGGTTCCCTTTAGTTTTTTGAACATATTTATAATAACCAATACTACATCTCTGTCTAGTAATTACATCTGGGATTCCTCAGGGACAGTTTCTATTGACTGCACTGGTTCCTCTTTTATTGCCATAATTTCCTGTCTTTTAATTCTTTGTTAAAAGTTGGACATTTAAACTAGTCTAATGTGGCTACTCTGGAAATCAGACCGTTCTTCTCCTTTCAGGATTTGCCGTTGTTGCTGTTTGGTGTTGTTGCTCTCTGTTGAGGGCCTTTCCTGGACTAACTCTTTAAAGCGTTTATTTTTTGTCATTTGCAGCTACTGAATTCTCTGCTTGTTTAGCTTAGTGGTCAGCTTAGACAGAGATTTCATTTAACGTCTTGAGCCAGCGTCTCCCGCTCTGTGCCGGTGGGCCCTGTGTGTGCTGCAACGCACCTTCAGCATTCTACCAGGCTACAGCTCTGCTTCTGTCTTCATTTCCTGTTGAACAATCTCAAGGTCAGCCACAGGTGAGAGACTGGGGCTCTAAGAGAGGTTCTTGCCGGACATGTACATAGCCCTGCACACGCATGTGCCTTCTAGATACCGAAGCTGGAGCTTTTCAAAGCTCCTTTGAACATCTCATTCCCTATATTTTTATTGTAAGTTTTCAAGTCATCCACTGGTGTCATCACCTCAAGCAGCTTCAGTGTGAACAATCGCTGCTGATTATTTTTGCTAAGCACCCCGGGGACAGGCCTCTTCCTTCTGGGCAAGCTGTGCATCAGGTCACCAAAAGACAAGCCTTGGGTGTGGTGCTTTTCCGTGGAGCTGCCAGACAAGTTCAAAGAGTGACAATTCTCCGGGGATGAGCATTTGCAAGCTTCATTCTGTTATGCTTCCTCCAGTGGCTGCTGGTTTTCACAAACAAGTACTGTGGTTGTGACATCGCTGGGGTGTTCTTTGTTGTTGTCTGTTTTTCAGATAGTCTAGCTCTTTTGCCCAGGCTGGAGCGCAGTGGCGTGATCTCAGCTCACTGCAACCTCTGACTCCTGGGTTCCAGAGATTCATGTGCCTCAACCTTTGAGTAGCTGGGACTGCAGGTGTGCACCACCACACCTGGCTAATTTTTGTATTTTCCGTAGAGATGGGGTTTCACCATGTTGGCTAGGCTGGTCTCAAACTCCTGGCCTCAAGCAATCCACCCGCCTCGGCCTCCCAAAGCGCTGGGATTCTAGGTGTGCACCATGCTTGGTTTTTAAGGCTACCATGGAGCTTGAGAGAGGAGAAAATTAAAATGCGACAAATCTTACAGTTCTTATTAACAGCAAGATTCAGCTATTTTCTGAATAAACATTTCTTGGGTTGTTGCAAAACTTTTGTTCATTTCCAGACTTCTGAAAAGGTCAGTCTTCCCCATTGTTTTTGCTCCTTTATGGAGATCTTCAGAGGTCCTCACCCCACCATTCCAGAAGTGCTTCTTCCACTGGATTTTTAGAAAAAATTTCTTGGGGTCAGGGCAGATAAAAGACTCTAGCACTGAAACTGCTGATCCAAGGCTAGCAGCTGTGGGGATCTGGTGAGTGCTTCCATTTGTCTCTGTAAGTCTGTGTCGGCATTGGCCAAGCAGTCTCCTAGCTGTGTTCTTCATTTGTCTGCAAGGACCTCTTGCTTTCGCCCTCCTCTCCTCCTTCCCGTCAGTAAGCATTTATGGACCATCTCCTGAGTGGGGGCCCAGCCCAATCCCTGCCCTGAGGAGCCCATGCTTTGGTGGAGAAGCAGGACAAGTCTGAAGACCAGGCCAACACCCCAGTGTGGGAAGCGCTGAGATGGAGGGAGTTATCTAGGGCTGCCAGAGCAGGGAAGGGTGATGGACACTCTTGGGGAAAGGAGGGTCTGGGAGGAGAGAGGATCCTGCCCAAGGCCCTTAGAGAGAAAGAGGACCCCAGAGCACAGGCACAGTTCTGAGATTCTCCAGCTAAGAAACCAGCCAGGGGAAGGTGAGAAATCCGTTCCATTTTGAATAGAGACACAGAAACACTGCAGGACTGTGGAGCTCCTACTGGGAGCTAAGGAGGCTCCTGCCCTGAGGCAGGCAGGATCACCCCACCTGCAGGTCTGCAGCGGCCTCAGGAAGGCACCCCAGTCAGGTACTCTCCCACCTGGCAAAAAGAGCCTTTCTCTGGCAGATACGGTGGCTCACGCCTACAATCCCAGCAATTTGGGAGGCCAAGGCAGGTAGATCACTTGAGGCCAGGAGTTCGAGACCAGCCTGGCCAACATGGTGAAATCCTGTCTCTACTAAAAATACAAAAATTAGCTGAGCATGGTGACGTGTGCCGTAATCCAGCTACTCAGGTGGCTGAGGCAAGTGAATTGCTTGAATCTGGGGTGCAGAGGCTGCTGTGAGCTGAGATTGTGCCACTGCACTCCAGCCTGAGTGACAGAGCAACTCTGTTTCAAAAAAAAAAAAAAAAAAGCCTTTCTCCCAGGGACACAGGAAAAAGGCAGGAAATCCAGGATGTGCATATGTGTGTAACTATCTGGAAACAAATACCAGGCGCAGCCAAGGCCCGTCAGGGAGGCACATCTGCTCTGTGCAGCTTGCTGTGTTTTTGGACAGGCAGGGAATAGGGACGCCACACTGGAAAAACAACGAGGGGGAGAGATGCTACCCAGTCCTTGCTAAGCAGCTGCCTCAGGCAAGGTGCCGCGCCCCTCGGAGCCTCGGTTTCCTCATCAGCAAGTGGGTATAATAACGTCTTCATATCTTGCAGCGCTCTGAGGATCGCATGAGATAAAGGACTTGAAAGCGCCCAGCACAGGGTCAGGGGCCCAGTGAGTCTGTGTTTCCTTGACTTTGAGGTTGTTGTAAACTTGAGTCATGTTTTAAATGGATTTCGGAGTAAGCTGAATAGTATTATACTTTGTCCTAAAGAAGTGACTCTGTATTCATTTGGTGTGGGCAGGGGCGGGACTTGGCGTGAGCAGGGGAGGGATCGAGGATACAGTTCCTTCCAAAAAGCGTGTCAGGAACTTACAATAAAAGGCAATAAAACCTTTTACGAGGGTAGAAAATAAGAACTGAGTAATGAAGCGTGTATTTGGCAGGGTATGGGGTGATTACACACAGAAGCCAGGATAAAGGAAGCTCAACCCATTGAACTCAAACAGGCTTCAGCTTCCGGAAGTCAAGGCAAAAAGAGACATGAAGGGTGCTTCCTGTCGGTGAGCGCTAAGGAGTTTTTCTGGAGGGACTCTGCAAACCCAGCAGAACGAGGAGGCAGAAAGCCTGTGCCCAGCTCCAGGGAGAAGAGTCTGAGGCCTGGAGCAAACCTGCCCCTGCCTCCCCTTGGGCCCAGTTGGCCTGGGGTCCTCTTGGTGGTGGGCTGGCCCAGCTTCGTCACCATGGCCACCTTGTGAAGTTGCTTAGGGGCTGGGAACTCATTCTTTCGCTATCCCCTGCATTTACAGGCCTGGGGGCTGCTTGTGCTGAGTGTGGGGTGTTACCTCTCAGCCAAAACAGAGGTTTTTTGGAGAAGATGATTGAGAGAGACTTGAAGGACAAAGGGTAATAATCTCGGGTGAGTCCAGGTAGAGGACCCCTTCTGGCTGCAGAAGGACATGAGTAATGGCTCAGAAGCTGGAGGGCCCTGGACATCCATGGTGAGGCTGGAGGTGGGGGCATGGTGTGGGGGGTGGTGAGAGCTGTAGGAGGCTGTGGTGGTGAGAACAGAGAAGAGGACCCGGGTCCGAGACGTACGGAGGAGGAGGCTCAATGAGACTTGGTGTGGGCAGGGGAGGGATGGAGGATGTAGCCAGGTGTCTACACAGGGAAGCAGGTGGCTAGATGCCTCCTCCCTACAATGGGGAAGCCCGGGGAAGAAGGCTGGGGGAGATGCTGGCTTCAGCAGGGCAATGTTCAACCTCGGGAACCCAGAAGAGAGGATGTAGCTGGAGGCAGGGAGAGGACCTGGTCAGTGTCACAGGCATGGGACACTGTGGGGGGACAGGAGAAGAGAGGAGGGAAGGGGAGGGGAGAGGAGGGAGGGGAGGGGGCCAAGGGAGATTCATTCACAGGGCGGCTGGGGGAGTGGCCAAGGGTGGGGGTCAAGAAAGAGAAAGACAGCAAAGCATCCGGTGTGGCCATCAGAGGTCAGCGTGACTTTAGTCAAGACGACGTCAGAAGGGCTTAGGGAAGAGTCCCTGGACAAAGAGGGCAAACTGCTGGGGGCTGGGCAGGGGGAGTTCTGGGTGAAACAGAGACAGCAGGAAGGAAGGGCAGTGAGCACAAGTGCCTCCGAGGGCTGCAGGGAAGGGAGGTGGAGGAGTCTCTTCCTGGTGGCTCTGCTAAGGAAGGACAGGCCACGTCTTGGGAGGGACGAAACCCACAGGGGAATCGCGTCGTGTTGAAGGACCCATGGGGGAAGCCATGGCTGGCAGAGTCATCACCTTCTGCCTCAGAGAGAGGGGGCTGCTTTGGAGTGGGAGACTAGTGGCCGAAGTGGTCAAGGCCAACAGTGAGATTCGGGGGATGGCTGGGGGCAGAGCGGACAGTCCTGGAACTCCAAATGCCAACAAGCCAGGGAAAGGCAGTCCTGGGTGCTGTGACCTCCGGAAACAGCAGCTGGACTTGGAAAGGGGAGGAGCACCTGCCCAGGGCCAAGGCCTCACTCAGGGTGGGGAGCAGGTGGTCAGACCCTGCAGCCAGAGCCTCGGCTCAGGAGCTGAGAAAACCTGGGACTCACCAGGGTCGCCTCTTCTCCCAGGCTTGCCGCGCCGTCCAGGGGGCCCTAGACGGGAAAACAAGGACGCATTCGTTGAGAAGGGAAGCCAGTGGGCTTGGCTGCGTGGGGCATGCCCAACCCACCCACCCACCCGCCTGCAACAGCCTTCTGGGAGTGTCCTGCCAGAGGGGGTCCGCGGCTGTGGAGGGGAGATGGACGGGGAGAAACCCCCTCCTTCTGCCACTACCTCGCCCGTGCTGCCAACCCCCGTCCCCAGGTGACCGCATCCCTCATGTCCCACACACTCGTTCTGTTATTCAGTCATCAGTTCACGTAGTCATTCCTAAGCCCTCCTGCAATCACAGAGATTTGCAGCTGAGAAACTTCAGACTTAGGAGGAAAGTAAGGGTGGAGTTATCTTGGGAACGCCCTGACAAATGCTGCTTAATATTCACGCAAGTAAAACAGCAAAGCCAACACAACAGAGGCCGTTCCGGCTGCGCAGTGCTGAAATTTGGTCATGACAGGCACACTATTGGGCTGCAGTCCTCCGCCACTCCCAGGGGCCTCCAGCTTCCCACTCCCCAGAGCCGGGAGCTGCTCAGCCGCCCGCTGGGCTTCCTTTCCACATCTGTCCTCCATCTGCGCACTGTAAGCCCTTCCGAATTTACCGTGCAGACCCCCCACCTCCGCCTCTAGCCCTCCGCCCACGTCAGACCCTGAGACCAGAGTGACCTCAATGCTGAAGGGGACGCCTTGGCTCTGGCCGGGGGAGCCGAGGTCTGAGGCCTCCCTCTCCCTCCCCTCACCTCTGGCACTCACTGCAATCCTTCCTGGAACCCCTTCTCACCCCGTTTCAGAGAAGTTGGATACAGGTACAAGATTGCAATCTGTAAATGGCATCTGATACATCTTGCTCACCCACTGCATGCCAGGCTCTGGGCTGGGCCTGGAGGTGACAGTGGGACAGGTTGTGACCCTAAGATAAGACGCTGCCCTTTCCTGCAAAAGCCAACCTCAAACTCCCTCAAGAGTTTTCAGAACAACCACAAAGGAGATGCTGGAGGCTGGCCCCAATCGCATCTGTGGCAGGACGGTTCATGGAAAAATGAGTGTGGGTGTCCACGTGTATCTGTGTGTGTGTCTCTGTGTTTCTGTGTGTCTGTGTGTGTGTCGTGTGTGTGTGTCTCTGTGTTTCTGTGTTTGTCTGTCTTGTGTGTGCATGTGTGCATGTGTGTCTGTTTCTGTGTGTTGTTTGTGTGTATCTGTATGTCTTGTGTGTGCATATGTCTCTATTTCTGTGTGTCTGTGTGTCATGTGTGCATGTTTCTGTGTATCTGCGTGTCTTGTGTGTGCGTGTGTCTCTGCATTTCTGTGTGTGTCTGTGTCTTGTGTGTGTTTCCGTGTGTGTGTCTGTGTGTCTTGTGTGTGTGTGTGTCTTGTGTGTGCATGTGTGTCTCTGTGTGTCTGTGTCTTGTGTGTGCATATGTGCATGTGTGTCTCTGTGTTTGTGTGTCTTGTGTGTGTGTCTGTGTCTTGTGTGTGCATGTGTCTCTGCTTTTCTGTGTGTGTCTGTGTCTTGTGTGTGTGTCTGTGTTTCTGTGTGTGTGTCTGTGTCTTGTGTGTGCATGTGTGTCTCTGTTTGTGTGTGTCTGTGTCTTGTGTGTGTGCGTGTGTGTGTGTGTGTGTGTGTACATGTGTCTCTTTTCCTACTCCCCAATTTTTGGCAGGTGGTCATGCCCATTTGTACCCCCCTGCCCAGGAATTGAAACGGGGCAGAAAAGCAGAAGCAGTGCAGGATCGGGGGTGCTTCCTGACTTTTGTTAAGGGAAGGGGAGGAGGGAGGGCCAGCCTCTGAGAATAGCGAGAGAGGAGAGATCCCTTCCGGTGGAGAGAGCCCCTCAGTGCTACGCTAGAGGCCAAAACTTTGCAGGCCCAGGGGTGAAGCAAGGATGAATTTCTTGCCAGCCTCATGGACTGGGGACTTGAGGTCAGGATGGTTAAACAAAATTTAAAAATGAAAAACATGTTACTTCTTGCTCTCCTGAGTCGTAAGGGCAAAAACCCATGCCAGTGACGTAGGCCTCGGTTTTCTCCCATTGTGGACACGGACCTTGAGTTTGGGGTTTGTGCTGGAGTTGCCAGGGGCTGTGTTGACTCGGCGAGGCCAGGATTCTGGGACCCCCAGAACAGACAGGAGTTCCTCAGACTGCGTGGGTTACAGCTTACGAGCCACTTCCAGGACCACGCTTTCAGCCGAGGCCTGCGACACGCACACTGCATGGCCGATTACCTTCCTATCTCCAGGTGCTTGTCCCACCAGCATCTCAGACCCGTTGTGGCCAAAACACCTGCCTTGATCTCCCCCCAGTGCCCTGCACGGGGCTGGCGGTGCTGGGAACCTCCGGAGCCGGTCACACAAGATGACCCAGCCCTGGTTATTAACTAAGCCCCAGGTCTGGGGGAGCAGGTCAGCACTCGGGTCACCTTTCCTTCCCTTTGAGCCTGTTTTCAACGAGAGCGAAGTATGGGAACAGGAACCCTCCGACACACTCGGCACTGCGTTCCTCTCCTCTGGCTGTAGAAGGAACAGGAGGAAGGCCCAGCGGCCACCCACAAAGCTTCGGGACTCCTGCCAGGCCTCAGGTCGTGCTCGGCTCAGCGAAGCCGCTGGCCCCGGACCCCGGGCAGAGTGTGGGGCATGGCAGGAAAGGGGCCGTGAGTGGGGGAAGAAGCCAGACTCTGCTAGACCTGAAGCAAATGCAGCACTGTGCTTTCCTGATGGGCATTGCTGGGTGACTAGGAAGTTCTCTGCCTGGGTAACTGAAGCCAGATGAGGACATTTGCCTGCATTGGGGCGGCTGAACTAATGGATTTGTCTGGTGGCTCTCCTGGGTGGCATGGTTAGGCGGAGGCCGACGGGGAGGGATGCCAGCAGGGTGGGCAGCTGCTGGGGCAGGACTGGGGTGTTGCTGAGCACGCAGGGCCTGTGAGCTGCAGGCCAGGCAGGCTGGATGTCACCCCAACTGAAAGGGCCCACGTGGAGGGAGAGCATGAAGCTGCTTGTGCGCACTCCTCAGGGCTGATCCTAACCAGGCACAGGGCTGGGGGTGCCGTGTGACCAACGTGCAGTTGGACACCCGGCCTACCCTTTATTCTGAGCTCTGTATCTAAATGTCCAACTCCACGGGGAGGCACCACTTCCAAACTCAAACTCGCCTCCAGCTTCCTCCGCAACCCCTGCCTCCCTTGCAACCTATGTGCAGGTCCCAGCAGCACCCAAGCAGCCAAGCCACAGACCGCCGGGCATCACCCTGCCCCAGCCCGCAGCCTGGACCCCTTCCTTTTCGGCATCAGGCAAACGCTACCCCCACACCGGTTCCCCGCTCTGCCACTCGCCCTTTTTGCACTCTGCATCTCAGGCAGCTCTGTGTCCCCAACTCCCACGCAGGACAGGACCAAGTGACTGTGTTCAGGGGAGGAAGGAGGGAGGGAGGGAGCGGACAGGCAGGGAGGCCTCAGGTCTCCTCACTGCTCCTGGCATTCTCCTGAAAAGACTGCAAGTCCAGCAAGCCCCAGAGCTTAGGAGAGACACAGCGCCACATGGTGTGATGTTCAGGGGCCAGTGAGACAGGGAGTGCCTTCCACCCTTCCTCCTCAAGACAGGTGGTGAGGCCCTGAAAGAGGGCGAGCGTGCCGGAGCTGGGCTCCCCTCTAAGCGTGGGCTCCTATTCTGCTGCTTTCACCAATAGGGAGGCCAGGTGCGCTTGGGGACTGGATTGTGGGAGCCACAGGATGGGGAGGTGGGACGGATGGCCCTTCCTGAGTCCCAACAACCCTCAGGTGCTGAGTGCCTGCCACAGGCAGCCACCTGCGTTCAGCATCTACTGGGTGCCAGGCCGGCTACTCACCCAGCAAGCACGAACTCGGGACCTTTTCCTCCAGGTCTCCCCGTGCCCACCCAGCAGGCTCACCTTCTGCCTCGCCAGTCCTCTGAAGAAGGTGCTAGTGCTCCCTGTACAGAGGAGAACTCTGGGGCTAAGCCAGGTGAAGGGACCTGCCTAAGGCTGTGTTACCAGAGCCTCCTGGAGCCCTTCACAGTCTGTGGCTCCTAAGTGTAAGGACAGTTGTGCCCTGCATGCTGGCCACAGGGCAGGTGGCCTTGGAGACCAGGGAGGCTGTTCCCCTGGGCCTGTGGCCCCTTTGCTGGGGCTGGCTGTGCCCCAGGGTATCTGGGCCTGGTGTGGAGCAGATTGCCCCAGCCCCTGGGAGAGTAGAGCCAGCTTGGCTGCAGCTAAGACCTGGCTCCCACAAGCGAAAGCAGGCCTCTGGCCAGGCGGTTGGCCCCAGAGTTTTCTCTCATTTCTTTCTTTTTCTTCCTTTCTACAAGTAGAAGAACCTCTCCTGCTGCTGCCTGAGACTCAGACACTCAGGAAGGCAGCAAGAGTCTGTCCTGACGGACCTGCTCATATGAAGAGGGGGAAACTGAGGCTGCAAGGGATAGGGCAGGTCTTGCCCAAGGATGCTCCTGGAAAAGCTGTCCCAGCTGGAGGGTCTAGTGCTGAGGACCACCTTGGGCTGGAAGAAGGCCATTGTCCCCCAGTCTGCACGGGACCCACATAGCTCTGAGCGAGGGGCTGGCTGCTGGGGAGTGACGGTATGTTACAGCGGGTGCCACCATAGCGGCATCTGCAATGCTCCCTTTCAGAGGTTGTGGCGAGGGTTGTGGGGTGTGCAAGAGCAGGAGGGAAGGACCTGGCTGGTGGGGAAGCTGTGTCTTCTGAGCAACTTACTCAACCTCACTGAACCTTAGGGTTTCCAACCCGGGGGGATAGAGGTTTGGGGGTGGTGGCAACTAGACCTGCCTTGCAGAATCATTAACCAGATGAGCTGGCAGCAGGCACACCAGCCTGGGGTACAAAAGGGGTGCTTATTTGGGAACCCAAGAAATAACTGGCTGCGGGGCCCTCTGGGCCGTTATAATGTGGGGCTTTAATATGAGTGGGTTCTTTTCTTTGTGTGTGTGTGTGTTGGAGTCTCACTCTGTCGCCCAGGCTGTAGAGTGGCGTGATCACAGCTCACTACAGCTTCAAACTTCTGGGCTCAAGCGATCATCCCACCTCGGCTTCCCAAAGTGTTGAGATTACAGGCCTGAGCCACTGCATAACTGGTTCTTATGAGTCCCCAGGTGGATGAAGCTGGAGACACAGTGACTCCACCTCAGCAATGCTGCAGGCAGGTTTGAGGTCCAGAGGCCGACGGAGCCCTTGACTGCACCTCGAGCCAAGTGCAAGGGCAGCCCCATGGAAAGCCGGGAGCTCTTTCGTGTCCACAGTCACTGCCTGTCTGTGAACCTGGGGATGTGAATGCAGAGGCTGAGCAATCTGGGAATGAGGCTGTCAATGAAATTTCGGGGTGCCAGGCCTAGCATGGGTCAGCGAGGCTTCAGCTTATTGCCAAATGACTCGAGACATCTGAGAGCAGCAGCAGCATGGTAAGTAACTCCAGGGAGGCCCACAGCTTTCTCAGCACTGTTCAAGGCCAGACAAAACGGAACCATTTCTAACTCATAAGAAATCTCATCTCTGGTTGGGGTGGAGAACTCATGCCACTGATCGGGGCCTTGAAGCCCCCAACGGGCTTCCTCTGAGGCTTGAGCAGCAAGGATTTGGCTGTCTAAGTGGTTCCCCCAGCCCAGCCCTCCAGGCACCCGCTCTGGGAGGATGTCTCTTCCAGCAACGCCTGTCTTACCTCAGTCCCTTCACTAGCCTGCAGCCGCCCCACCTCAGCCACACGGGGACAGCCTGCCCCAGCCCCTCCCTCTCACCCTACTGGCCTGGCTGCTTCCTGTGGGCTCCTGACTGGTCGCTCTGCCCTCAGCCCCAACCCCGGTCCTCCCTTCTGCCAGCCCCTGAGGACAGAGAGTTCATGCAGTTTCTCTAATTGAATCCATGCAACAGTCTGTAAAGTGCGCCCATTTCTCTCTACTCTTTTCTTCCTATAGATTGGGGGAACTGAGGCTCAGAGAAATCAAGAATTACTCCTAGGTGCAACGCCAAAATGTGGAAGCAACTCAGGCATCCACGGACAGAAGGACGAGCAAACAAAACGCGCCCACTGATACAGCGGGATGCGAGGCAGCTCGCGGGAGGAAGGCTTTCCTGGTGCAGGCTGCAGCACGTGCGGATCTGGAGGATGTCACGCAGCGTGCAGTAAGCCAGACACAGAAAGATAAATACGGTCTATCTTTATCTTCCACTTCTGGAGGTTCCTGCCGTCGTCGTCAGGTTCATAGAGGCAGGAGGTGGAATGGTGGGCGCCATTGGTGGGCTGGGCTGGGGGAGGCGAGACTGGGAAGTCAGTGTTTAGGGGGCCCAGAGTCTCTGTTCTGCAACGTGAAAGAGTTCTGGAGAGGGATGGTGGTGGCGATGGTTGCATGACAATATGAAGGCCCTTAATGCTGCTCAACTGTGAACTGAAGAATGGTTAAGATGGGGGATTTTATGGTATGTGTATTTTATTGCAATTAAAGAAAACAAAACCCCAGGGGTCTCAGCTACTCCTGCTCGAGGCTGTGAGCCTGATGGGCCTGATGCAGACTGTGGGGATGATGCTGGCAGCCATGCAGACGGCCTCAGCAGAGTGCCCGTGTGAGGAGCCTGGCAATGTGCAGACGGCCTCAGCAGAGTGCCCATGTGAGGAGCCTGGCAATGTGCAGACGGCCTCAGCAGAGTGCCCATGTGAGGAGCCTGGCAATGTGCAGACGGCCTCAGCAGAGTGTCCGTGTGAGAAGCCTGGCAATGTGGAGTCACAAAGGGTGGCATCCCCCAAGGTCACACAGTGGGGAAATGGCAGAACTAGGATTGGAACCCCGGTCAGTGTGACTTCGGGGTCTGTCCCCTGAACATCTGTGCGTGATTTCCACTGTGACCAAGGCCAAGTTCTTCTCATCCCCCCATGTGTCCGGTGTCCCTTCAGACCTGGTCCTTCTCAACACTACTGAAAGCCCCTTTATATGACCCTCTTCCCAGAGCTTCGGGAGGGAGTGGGGTGAGATGGCCTGAATCCCCCCAGACCTTCAGTCTGGAGCTCTCTGAGGCTTCCAGGGCTCCAGGGCCATCGGGGTGCACCTTGAGTACAGAAGGCAGGCAAGGTCCCTGGATACGAGCTTCCAAGACCAGATCATTAAAACATCGCCTCAGACGATTTCGTTTGTTTTACAAGTCTCAGACCAACCTCAGAGCTGAAAACTGCTCAGAAAAGGGAGTGTTCTCCCTGCACATTTCCAGGTTGGCCTCACAAAGCCCTCTGCCCCTTGGAGGAGTGAAGGAGTAGGTGTGTCCCAGTGGGTGTCTCTCTCCCCCGGTGGGCCTGGGGACCCTAGTGCTCCTGGAGGGGACACTGAGACCCGGAGAGGCTGGCCAGCTTGCAGCAGGCACTGTGGTCCTCCAGGAATTAGAATCATGACCTCTTGCGAAACAAATACAGTTCATTCCGAAGCTGCTTATGTCCCCACAGAGTCATCTTCCACCATCCATCATGCTGAACCAGGATCCGAACGGCGCTGGATCCTGCTGCTTGTTGAAAGGTCCTGCAGCAGCCTGGAAAGCCAATACCACAAGCTGCCGGGGTTTTAAGGCATCGCCATGGTCTTCATCAGGTTTGTTTGGAGCAAGGGCTATTGTCCAGACCGGTGACAGACCCCGACCAACCCAGCGACCAGAACCTGGTAAGTTGGCTTGGACATGGTACCATTTGGTGGATGAATGAATAGGGCCTTGTCAGGAGGGGCTGGGGCGGCAGGTGGCCCCAATCTCACATTCATGGAGGCCTCAACTGTGGACATTCATGTGCTCTCTAAAGGAGCTGACAGCACCAGATACCAGACAGCCACAGTGACCCCCGACGGTGTTTAATAAAAGCAAGGGCCGCCGGCACCATTTATGGAGAGTCAGCTTCATGCTTGGCACCGATCTCAAGTCTATGGTATCAACTCACATATTCCTGACATCGAACCCATGAGGAAGCGGTTATTGTTATCTCCATTTTATAGATGAAGAAACTGAGGCACAGGGAGGCTAACGGGCTTTCTGAAACCATACGCTAGTAGCAGGTAGAGCCATGCAGTTTAGACACTGGCTGGCTCTCTCTGATTAAAGATGATACTTATTAAAGGAGGGTGATTAAATAGTCCACGGTTTTCATAACGTCTTCTTGGCATTTGTTACTTATTTATTATTTGAAATGCCGAGAACCTCACAAAATAGAAGCTGCCCGGGATGGCGCTCAGAGGTCCGTAAATTAAATGTCTAATTACAAGGCCAATGTGGTCGGCAGCCCTGGAGACCTGGGATGACTCCAGCCCCCCTTCGGCATAGCACGCCCTCCTTGAGCCATCCAAAATGCCTGCGGCTTTAAGTAAGCTTTTCTGATAGGTTTAGGGAGTCCAGACCCATGACGCATCCCGGTGGCACACCAGCTGTGCCGCGGCTCGACCACATGTGTCCTCTGGAGCCCCAAGGGCATCTCCCCAAGGGCTTGGGTTGGAGAGCTCAGGCAAGGGGGTGCCCGGCGGGCTGGGGAGGGTAAGACCTGCTGACGTGCTGAGCCCTGCGGGCCATGTTCTGGGGGCTTTCACCACCTCTTCAGTCCTCTGAGTAATTCTGAGATGTACAAGACTGGCCCCATTTACAGATTAAAAAACCAAGGCCCACAGGCGAGGCGACCATCCGAGGCTCAGAGCTGGTCAGGCCAGGGCGTTTGCCTGCACCAATGATGCCCTCCTAAGTCCCTCCTTTTCAGGGAAATGACTGTGGTTTTGGCACCAGAGCTAAACATGGAATGTCCCACCCCGAGGGTGCAACAAGAAGGACGGGAAGGGGACAAGGGCTGGCCACGGTCTCTGGATCAGACTGGCAGGGCCCCTGTAAGTGCCTCATCAAGGGGCTGAGGGCGTCCAGGGAGGCAGAGCATGAACGCTTTCTAGTAGAAGCGCTGCCTTTTGAAAGCCCCCAGCCCTCGGTGCCTTCCAGCAGAGACTTAAAGGGAGAGGCGCTGCTTGGGAGTCCTTTCAATTGGCAGAAATAAGGCACATGAGTGCCATGATGGGGGGCCAAGCCACAGGCCATTTCTCAGGCCTGGCAGAGCCCCTCCTCAGCACCTTCAGCCCAGGCTGCTGAAGGGAGGACTGAGCAAAACAGATGGGAAGAGGGAAAAGACCACGACCCTTCCTGCCCACAGGGGTCGGGGCCATGGGAACATCTCTGAAGGGCTGGACGGGAAGAGCAGGGGTGGGGGGACCCCAGAAAGGGGCTCTCAAGGGTGGAGGTCAGGTGAACCTGAATATTTAAAGAGCCTGTACCCAGGCGAAGCGAGGGGCTGGCTACAAAGAAGCGTGTTGCCGACGTTGGCAGCGGGACTGCCGGTACCAGCACAGGCGGCAGGAACAGCCACAGCTCGGGCTGTGTGGGTGCTGGGTGGCCAGCGGTGGGTGGGGTGCTGGGGACATGGCTCTTGCTATACGGCCTGATGGCCGGTGATCTGTGCCAGTGCAAGTGAGCTTCGCCCCAGAGTCTGTCATCTCCCGGGATCTTGTTTCCTGTTGGAAAACAGGCTCCCCCGAAGATCACAAATTCCTCAACTCTCCATTCACCCCAAGCCTTAATCACTGACACATGTACTCCTCTGAGCTTAACGAAGACCAGGATTTATTGCTTTCAGAGGATGAAAAGCTCTATTTTTTTTTAAACTTAAAAGGTCACTCGTGTGAGCTTTGATTTTCATGAGAATTCCTTGTAACCTGCCTGCTAAAAGCCCCACCCTGCCCTACTCAGAGCTTCTAAGTGGGCAGGTGAGGCCTGGAGCATGGCTGCCGGGGGTGGGCATGGCCTTTGGCAGGCACTCGCCCGGAGAAGCTGGCCATGCAGCGTGCGCCGCCCACTCCCAGCCGAGCTGACCCTTGCGGGCCCTGGACTGGCATCTCTCAGGGTTCTGGGACTGTGGGCCAGCGCCCTCCTGAGGGAAGGGCACAGAGGCCCGACACGGCCCAGTTTTAACTTCTGCATCCTTGGAGCTTGAGTGGGCACCAGGGTGACCGAATGCCATGGTTTGCTGGGGACTGACGGGTTTCCTTGTCTCTTACTGCTGAAATCAGGGCAGTGTCAGGAAAACTGGAACTGCAGTCACCCGGAGGGCATCTGTGAGAAAGACGGCCTCCTCCAATCTCCCCACTGCTTCCCTGCACCCAGCCGCATGCCCCTCCTTCACTCCTCAGGCCTACCAGGCTGGCCCTGCCTCGGGGCCTCTGCACCAGCTTCCCTCTGCCCAGGCCTTTCCTCTGCACATCCCTGCATGGCTGAATGCTTGCCACCCACTCGGGATGCCTTCCCTGACCACCCAGTCTCAGTTCGAAAGTGCCTGCCTCAGGCATTCTTTGTCACATTTTCCTATTTTCTTCCAGCCACTTGTTTCTATGAAAATTACCTAGCTTATTTTACGTGCTTTTCAGAGTTTATGGTTTCTCTCTTCTTGCTGGAATGTCAGCTTCCTCAGGGCAGGGCTCCTGTACAGTGCAGTGGCACAATCTCAGCTCACTGCAACCTCTGCCTCCCGGACTCAAGTGATTCTCCTGCCTCAGCCTCCTGAATAGCTTGGATTACAGGTGTGTGCCACCATGCTCAGCTAATTTTTGTATTTTTAGTAGGGCTGGGGTTTCACCATGTTGGCCAGGCTGGTCTCGAACTCCTGAACTCCTGATCTGCCTGCATCGGCCTCCCAAAGTGCTGGGATTACAGGCATGAGCCACGGCACCTGGCCCTTAACCATTCTCAAGTGTATAGTTGAGCGTCAAGCATATTCACATCATTGTGCAGCCATCAGCACCATCCCTCTCCAGAACTCCTCATCTTGCAAAACTGAAATTCTCTACCTATTAAACACTACCTCCCTATCCTCTCTCCCCCTGGCTACTAGCAACCACATCCTATTTTCTGCCCCTATGAATCTGATTACTCTGGGCATGTCATACAAGTGGAGCTCAGCAGTATTTGTCCTGTGACTGTCTTATTTCCCTGAGCATGGTGTCCTCAAGGTCCATCTATGCTGTAACCTGTGACGATGACAGGGCCACCTTCCTTTTTAAGGCTGAGTCATACTCTGTTGCATGGATATACTATGTTTTGTTATTATATAATTTTAAAAAATGTTGGTAAAAAATACATATAACATAAAATTCTCCGTTTAACCATTTTTTAGTGCACAGTCCATGAGCATTAAAAACATGCACCGGCCGGGCGTGGTGGCTCACGCCAGTAATCCCTGCACTTTGCAAGGCTGAGGCAGGCAGATCACTTGAGGTCAGGAGTTCGAGACCAGCCTGGCCAACATGGTTAAAACCCCGTCTCTAATAAAAATACAAATATTAGCCGAGTGTGGTGCACGTGCCTGTAGTCGCAGCTACCCGAGAAGCTGAGGCACGAGAATTGCTTGAACTTGGGAGGCGGAGGTTGTAACACTGCACTCCAGCCTGCTGGGCAACAGAGTGAGACTCCATCTCAAAAATAACAAAAGGAAAAGAAAATAAAAGAACAAGTAAAAGTTCAGCGGTCACCACTCTCTACTTCCTGAAGTTTCTCATCACCCAAAACAGACCCTGTTATTAATGTATCTGTTAAGCGATAACTCCCCACCCCTAGTCCCTGGTAACATCTAGTCTGTCTCCTGTCCATGAATCTGCCTCTTCTAGACATCCTGATGTTGCACAGAGGTGAGATCCTGCAGTAATTGTCCTTTCCAACTGGCTTCTTTCTCTAAGCACGACACCTTCGGGGTTCTCTGTGCTGTGGCATGCGCCTGCACCCCATTCCTTTTCATGGCTGAGTAGTATTCTATAGTATGGGTAGGCTACATTTTGCTCATCCATTCTTCTGGTGGTGGACACTTGTTCTCTCTCCACCTTTTGCTAATGTTGCCATGAACACTGGTGGACAGATATCTGAGCCTCTGCTTTCAGCTCCTTGGGGTATACACCTGGGGATGGAATTGCTGGGCCGTGTGGTCAGCTATGCTTAGCAGGGCAGCACTCTTTATTTCTAGGAGAAAAGAGGCTCTTCCTGTGCCTGGGCTCTCTCTTATCCCTTGGGCAAAGCTGACCCTCCTTCCCTCCCTCTGCCTCTGTTTCTGGGATCACGGACCCTGCCCAGCAGGGCCATTCTTTCAGAGGTGCTATGGATGGGCATAAAACTCAAAAGATCACCTTCTTTTCTTTTTTAGACAGAGTCTCACTCTGTCACCCAGGCTGGGTGACAGTGGTACGATCTTGGCTCACTGCAACCTCCACCTCTTAGGTTCAAGTGATTCTTGTGCCTCACCCTCCCAAGTAGCTTGGATTACAGATGTGCACCACCATGCCCGACTATGTTTTTGTATTTCTGTAGAGACGGGGTTTCGCCATGTTGGCAAGGCTAGTCTCGAACTCCTGGCCTCAAACAATCCATCTGCCTTGGTCTCCCAAAGTGCTGGTGGCGTGAGCCACTGCATGTGGCCTCAAAAGATCGTTTTCATTTACTCCCTTGTGAACAAGAGGGACAGAATCCCTACTGTCACAAAGGCCATTTCCCAAAGGGGAAAGATCCGGATTTGTGCGCTGCTTTTCTGAGTGTGGCTCAGAACAAGCTGGTTCCTGCCTCGGGGCTGCCGAACTGAGGTCCTGACCCCTCTCCAGGTCTGAGATAACCTTAGACATTGAACTTCTCATACCTCTGTTTCCTCTGCCTCAAAAATGGGCATTTTTACCCAATCCCAGGGCCTGTCACTCATGTGGTCATTTTAGTGACACCCACGGAAGGCCCTGCAGGCATTAGGGACCGGGAGTTGGGTCAGCCTTGTCCCCGGTCTCCAAGGGCAGCGATGCTCCCCACACAGGCACAAACCGCAATACAGCATTGGGAGGCAGGCTGGGGACAGGCTGATAGCTCAATTCTCTACCTATTAAACACTACCTCCCCATCCTCTCTCCCCCTGGCTGCACCCCCAGTGGCTCCACTCGAGGACATGCTGTCCCTCGCAGCTCAGGGGTGCTCATGCCCTTGCTGAGCCCCTCTCCATCTAGAGGGCATCTAGAGGGCCCTTCCTGGTGCCTGGAAACCGGCCTCTTCTGGAGGGAGGCTAAGCAGGATGGGCTGGAGGATGTGGAGCGGCGTTGTAGGAGTAGGGAGGCCCAAGTGGGCAGGGCCTGGATCTGGGGCAGTAGAAGGGGCTCCTGAGCCTGAGGGTGAGGGCAGGCCAGCTGTGTGTGGACATCAGGGTCACCACCAGGCTCTGTGGTCCTAGAGGGCAGGGCTCTTGCTGGCCTGTCTCTGGGGCTTGGCGAACTGGATGCATGGGGAATGTCCATGGTCCTAAGCTCTTGCCCTTCCCAGACCTATTTCATTTCCCACAAAAGGCCCTGTGGTAACTGATCTCCCTGCTCTGATCCCCAGTCTCCAAGACTCCTGCTCTGTGGGGACCCTGGGGACTGTGTGGGGCTGTTTCTCATGTATTCAGATGCTACAGTCTGGTTAGAGAATTCTTGGTTTCCCCAGACACAAGCAGTCCTTTTCCTTCCCCGCTAGGTCTTGTGCTGCTCCGAGTGGGGTTGGGCTAACCGCAGGTCCTTCCTGGGCAGAGGCTGAGGGAGATCTGCTGGGAAGCAGGAAGCCCCCTGCTGGGAGCAGCAGCTCCATCCTGCAGGTCCCAGGTTCTGCATCCAGTGCAAGCCTGGGCTTCTGCACTACAGAGATGCCACCGACACGTTGGCCGCTTCTAGAGCTCTCTGGAAAACCTTTCTCCCTGGAGCAGGGCGCTGCAATGCTGCAGGAAGCAGGGAGGGTGGCTCCCACGTGTGGACCTACAACGAGCCATGCGCTCTGCTGGGCCTTCCCGATGTCTGTTCATCTAGTCCACGCAGCCCTGCCAGGAGGTAGCATCAACCCTCCTTTGCGGATGAAGCAAAAGAGGCTCACGGAGAAGTGATATGTCCCAAGTCACACAGCTGGGACAGCTGGTGTGTGGCAGAGCTGGGATGCAAACCCAGCTGTGTTCAGTTCCAAAGCACTTGCCTTTTCTTTTTTAAAGAAAAAGAAATGGGACTGCCTGCAGTCTCTCCATCTATTCAGATGCCGTCTTCCAGACAGAGATCCCTGGGCAGCCCCAGACACAAGCAGCTCCTTTCCCTCTCGAGGTCCTATGCTGTGGGGTGTGTGGGTGGGCTGAGGCCCTTTGGGGGCGGGAGGGCTGGGGTTACTCTGGAAGATGCAGGGAGTGGTTGGCCCCACCCCCAGTTTCAGACTCAGTGGGCTGGAGAATTTGTGCTTTCAACAAGCTCCCAGGCTATGCTGCTGCCAGTCTGGTAAACACACTTTGAAAACCAATTGGCTTCTTTTTCTCTCTCTGTCTTTAAATATTATGTTCTCTTTCACAAAATATTTCAAGCCTCATGTCCTTTTCACTGTGCCATGTTGTCTTTTATGCACTCAGAATGGCTGGAGTCAAGTTGTGAGTCTGCAAAACTCAGGGACACCCATTCTGGATTCATCAACCGCTGGCGATGATTTCTGCCATGATGTCCGTGACCGCTACTGTGGGATGCGCTCATGGAACAGTGTCTATTCTGAGCATTGTCACGCAAATTGCTCCATTACTTTTCACAGCCACCTCCCAGGCGGAAACTACTACCATCTCACTCTACCAGGGAGGGCGAGTCACTGCCCAGAGGCCCCCCCCCGCCGCGCCACACACACACATGCAGCAAGGCTGGGGTTCAGCCCCTGGTGGTCTGTGCCACAAGCATACACCCAGCCTCAGGATTCGCTGAGCTGGGACAGAAGTGCCTCGCCAGTTCTAATGGAAATGGGTCAAATGGCCAGAACCAAGGTCCTCTTCCTGCCCTCTCTCTAACCAAGTTCCCAGGCTCTGTGAGCAGCATCACCACCTACCCAGGAGCTCAGCGGGGGATGCGGGTGGTCCCGTCACATCCACAGTTCCTGCCTACCCCTCCAAATCCGAGTGGCAGCAAAGCTGAGGTTCTACCTTGCTGTCTGCATGCTGCCCTGCAGGGCATTTTAGGCATACTGACCATGAACCTCACAAGCACCTCGTGAAGCAGGTACTGTCACTGTTCCCAGCTTTACGGATGTGCACTGCAGCACCGAGATGCTCAGTGACCTGCTCAAAGTCATGCAGTCAGGAAGAGAAAGAGCCAGCCGCTGCCCCTCTGTCCCCTCCAGGTCCAATACCCGTATCTTCCCAGGCTCCAGGCCCCAGGGTCGCCATGTCCTTTCTGGCTGCCCCGTTTCCTCTCTTGCCTCCTTCCTCTCAATCTCTACCCTTCAGTTAGGGCCATCCTTCTAGAGCACAGATTGGATCATGCCACTTCCCTTTAAAGGCATCTGCGGGTTCCCCACTGTCCTTGGGACGCAGCTCCTGGCCAAGGCCCTTCCTGGCCAGCTTGGACTTCCCTCTCCGGCCTGCTCCGCCCAGCTCTACTTGCCCTCCATGAGTTACTCCTGGCCCACCTTTTACCAGACACCTGGCCTGGACATGCCATAGCCCCTGAGCGTGTTACGCAAGCCTCCAACATCCTTAATCCCATTTTTCTTTTTTGGCCAGAAAAACTCCTACTCATCCTACAATACGCAGCTAGGACACGGACTTATGCCTTGGCCTTCCCAGCTGCTCACTCTTAGGCCAGGGTATCTACTTGCTACAGTGCTTAGCACACTGGGATGGAGCCACCGGCCCATCAGTCCCATTGCCAGACCGTGAGTTCCACAAAGCAGGGCTCGTGTCAGCTTGGTCTAGGTCCTCTGAGTGGCCCAGGCCCAGGCAGAATCCCACTAAACTGGACCAAGGTGGACATTCACCAATGGCCATGCAAAGAGGCTCCCGATTCCAGGGTGTCCACAGCAGCCTGTGCCTCGGTCTGATGTTTGCCGTGCACTGGGAATGGAGAGTGTGTGGAGAGCATCCTTCTTCCTTCTCACTGCTCTGCCTGCACTTGCTCCTGTCCCCTCTGTCTACTGGGGTGGGAAATGCCAGTTTATGAACCCAGGGTGAGCTGCAATGGTCTTTCTAGCTGGGGCTGTTGGAAACCACTTGAGTAGATCTAGCCCCAGTAAACTGCTCTTAACTACTCCCCAGGGAGCGCCCGAGACCCCAGATAATTAGCTGCATGTGTGTGGGAGACAGGCCCATTTTTTTTCCCAAGGATTTATGAGCGGGGGAGTATTCCCATTGACCTCCGTTTCAGGAAAGGCCTCTTTCTGGAACACTTGCCGAATACTCCGTCAACAGCGCGGCACATGTGCTCGCAGCGAGCCTGCTTGACGTCCCCACGCCCAGCATGTGTTTCTTGTCTCCTACGCGTTTTAGCACTGGCTCTGGGGAATGCGTGTATTTCTGAGCGTCCCTAAACACAGCTCTGAGTGAAGCACTTATAATTTACCCTCCATGAAAGCCGTCGCTGCTCTTTCCAAACATACTTCGAAGTGGATTCAAAGTTTATTTAGAAAGAACATTTAAAAAAAAAAAAAAAAGACCGAACGAGAGTGCTTGTGGATTCCTCCTCCAAGCCCTGGCTCCCTGGGACCTTGGGAATCATCCCTTCGGCTCACAGACATGACACCCTGAGAAGAGGCCGTGAACGTGGGAACCTTGGCCATCTGTCCCCGCAGGCATCTCTCCAGTTCGTCCTCTCTTTATTTATTCACCTGTTATTCTATCTGCTTCTCCCTCCCTCAGACCTTCTTTTTTTTTCCCCTTCACTCATGTTCCCCCACCTCATCATCATTCGTCCATTTCTCCAACCCTAGAAAAATGACTCAATTTTTACTCAGGAGTGAATGAATGACTTTATTCATCCAGATAATCAAATATCTATTTGCATATTGGTTCAACCATTTATCCATCCATTACATCAGCAATCTTTGTTCATTCATCCTTCTGACCAACCATCCATCCATCCAGGAAAGATGTACTAATAACCCACTCTATGCAAGGCAATGGGATACTTGAGTGAGTGAGTCCCAGCTCCTGCCCTTGAGTAGCTCACAATAATCTGAGAGATAAGACGCAAACAGCCAATTATAGCACAGTGTGGGGAACGCTGTTAGAGACACGTGCAGGTGCTGTGGGTGTCAGCACAGGAGCGCTGATGCCTGGGAACAATTCTGGGTACAGAGCAGGCGATGGAAAACACCTGTGGGAAAACTGGCCACTCTCCCTGTCTCCCAGAACCAGTGAGGCAGCCACCTTGGGCAGAGCAGAATTCACGGCCACTCTAGAGCCTTCGAGATCTTATCTGCCAGAAATGGTCTTCTGGATTGGGCTGGTTCAGACTCACCACTCCCTTAGTGAATCCTACAGCGGTCCCGTGGGGCCTGTGTTACCAGGTCCACTCTGCAGCAGAGGAGACCCGGGCTCAGGAGACTGGAGAGGTGAGTAGCAGCAGAGCCCACGTCCTGGAGTCTGAGCACTGGCAGACAGAGCATGTGGCCCTCTGCAGCCTCTGTCCAGGGGGTGGCCCTCAGGACAGCACCAACCACTGGGCTACCTGCTCCCCTCTGAAGGCCTCCTGGGTGTTCAGTACCTATGCTCAACTATTTGGGATCAGCACTCCCTGTACCCCACACAGCCCAGAGCTACCTGAACACTCCTGGCAGACAAACTGCTCTCCCTCTGTGGGAAGGTGACTGCTCAGAGGACACCAGCAAGCCCTGCTGTGTCTCAGCACCTCCCTTTTCCCAGCCTAGGGTTGAAGGATTAAGAATGAGGACCTTGCCTGCAGAGCAGGGACCGTGTGTGCCCAATTCCAGGCTCTGGCCAGGCCCCAGGTTCTGGATCCTGTGGAGAGAGTGGTATGGTCCAACCAAGAACCCTGAGAGCTGGCAGACTCAGCCTGCCCTGCCTGGGTGGGGATGCCAGGGCGGCCCCTCTGCCCTTTGGCCAAGGGTTCTTCCTCTGTCACAGCAAGTATCTGGGGCCATCGTTCCTGCCATCCACTCCCTCATGTCCCCACCGAATTTCCTGTTCATCATCCCCCCAGTCCCTGTCACACACCCCACTGTGTTTCACCAACTGCAGCAGACTCCTCTGGGCCTTCCTTTCCCCAGGCTCTGCTCTTTCCATCCAGCCTCTCCCTGAGCCTCATCCAAGTGGCATTTCTAACACTGGCCAGGCTACTCTCCACTAAAGGAACAAAACCAAAGTCCACTGCCACCTCCTCAGCACAGAGCAGCAGAGTCAGAGACCCAGGTACAACTTCTGATTCTCTCACAGGCTAGCCCCATGAACTTGGGTAACTCAACAGCTCTGGACCTTAGTTTTCCCATCTGTGAAATGGGTATATTCATGGCTTTCTTATGGAGAAGCTGTTATCATTATGGCTGAATATAAAGTAAGGCTTTCCCCCAAAACGATGCCTCAGATAGGAAGGAGTCATTTTGTGTTCAAGTCTTTACAGAAGTCTTTTGTTTTATGGGATGCACGCTCACAAGTTTACTCTAAAAAAAAGATGACAGGCTGGGCACGGTGGCTCACACCTGTAATCCCAGCACTTTGGGAGGCCAAGGCGGGTGGATCACCTGAGGTCGGGAGTTCAAGACCAGCCTGGCCAACACAGTAAAACCCCATCTCTACTAAAAATACAAAAAATGAGCGGAGTACGGTGGTGGGCACCTGTAATTACAGCAACATGGGAGGCTGAAGCAGGAGAATCGCTTGAACTCGGGAGGTTGAGGTTGCAGTGAGCTGAGATCGCACCATTACACTCCAGCCTGGGCAACAAGAGTGAAACTCCATCTCAAAAAAAAAAAAAAGACGACGATGTAGCGTTTGGTGCAGACACACAGCCTAGACCAACCCCAATCAACGTTAGTTCTAGGTGGTCACAGAGGTACCGCAAGGGGTCTATTAGAAAAATAAGAGGGGCCTGGAGTTAAGGGTGGGAGATTAAATGTACAAATTTATTTTTACTACTTCCAGAAGGGCAGAGAGGTCAGGAAAGGAAACAGCAGCAACAATTAGAATGCTGAGAAGTAGACAAATGAGGGCTACCTGCCCATGCAGAAATGGGACAGCCGAAATTTTAGCCCAGCAATGGAGAATGCTCAAGAGAATCCCAGTAAGCAATGAGATACGTCCCAAAGCTCAGGAATCACCAGCACTGGTTACCTGTGAGCTAGAATCTCCACCAAGGATCTCCAGCCATGGCCCATCAATGAAATCTGGCCTGCCACCTGTTTTTGTTAATAAAGTTTTATCAGGACACAGCCACGCCCATTCATTCACCTGTGTCTACGGCCATTTTTGCTCTATAATGGCAAGTTGAGCAGTTGTGAGGAAAACTGTATGGCATGCAGAACCTAAACTACTTACTATCTGGACCCAATCTGGACAGTTGCCCTTCTCCAAGCTGGGCAGAAGCTTGTGTGTGTGTAGGGGGTGGGGGGCGGTTATTCTGTGGAGACAGAAAGACAGAGTCTCTAGTTTGCAGGACGCCAGGCATAGTTGAGGAGGAGTACCATTAAGTGGAAGTTGCACATGGAATATGGAAGCCTCACATCGTTCCTGCCTCAATGTGGCTCCCAGGATGCGGGCAGTCAGACCTGTGCTTCCAGGTGGGAGATGGGCAGGCTCTTCTTGGGGAATCTGTGAGGCCAAGAGAAAAGCCCCTGTCAGATCACGCCCCTGTGCACCCCCAGGCAATGAGCTCCATCCGCGTGCCTGGAGCTGCCTCTTGGCTTTCTAGGCTTCCACTGTGAAAAATGAGCCAAAGGTGCCAGACACACGAGGAAGCCTCTAACACGAGACACAGAGGGCGAGGCGCGCGGAGAAGAGGGAGGCGCGGAGGGCGAGGCGCGCGGAGAAAAGGCACTTGGAGGAGACAAAGCCTTTTCAAAAAGAGAAGTCCTGAAAAGTAGCTAACACACTCAGAGACAATGATGGATATTATAGGCATAAAAAGAGACAAGGATGCTATTAAAAAGGAATATTTGGAAACATTCGCACAAAATTCCTTACAAATCAAACACATGATAGCAAAGATGACAATTTCATTAGAAATAGATGATGAAGCCGGGCACGGGGGCTCACGCCTGTAATCCCAGCACTTTGGGAGGTCAAGGCAGGCAGATCACCTGAGGTCGGGTGTTTGAGACCAGCCTGGCCAACATGGTGAAATCCTGTCTCTACTAAAAACACAAAAATTAGCCGGCTATGGTGGTGCACACCTGTAATCCCAGCTACTCGGGAGGCTGAGACAGGAGAATCTCTTGAACCTGGGAGGTAGAGTTTGCAGTGAGCTGAGATGGTGCCACTGCACTCCAGCCTGGGTGACAGAGCAAGACTCCATCTCAGAAAAAGAGAAAGAAATTGACAATGAGAGAAAGGTTGGGGAAGTCTCCGAGAAAGTAGAACAAGACACACAGATGCAGACGAGAGGAACAAAGAGTTAAGAAAATCAGTCCAGGAAGTCAGGATCATTCCGGGGACTGTGCCCCCTTCCCCGCAAAATTGCAACTTTGGAAAGAGAGAACAGAGAAATTTGGAGGGGAAATCACTAAAGAAATAATTGAAGAAGTTTGATCTTCTGAGAATGCAGATAGTTCAGTGAAAGAAAACAGACTTTATCTTAAAATACTTTATCTTAAAATTTCATAACACTACGGTTAAAGAGAAGATCCAGAAACTTCCAGAAAGTAGCAGATTTCATGTAAAGGACTGAGAAAAAAGGAAGGCTCTGGGTTTCTCCTGGGTAATACCTAAAACTGAATCATCGAGGAGTTGCAGGATATTCATTGCTGTTTGGAAGAAGATGATAGTTATTAACTGAAGCCCCCTCTGCTATTCATCAGGTGCTGTGTCAGGGACTGGGGATACCATGGGAATAAGTCCTCTGCCATCATTACAGACTAGCAGGGAGAAGGGCATCTACCCAGTGATGTACTGAATTACAAACTGCCAGGTGCTATGAAGGAAAGGTTCAGTGACCTCTTACAGTACATGATAGGTGAACACCTATGTGGTATTCTACCTACCTGGTCTGAGGGTCAGGGTTTCCCTGAGAAACTTATACTTGAGATGAGGAGGCCAGACACACGATCGGAGCTGGCTGGGAGAAGAGAGGGAAGGGTGTTCGGGGCAGTAGGAACAGCAGGTGCGAAGGTGCATACCAGCTGAAGGGATATTAGAACAGATTGCTGGGTCTCACCTCCAGAGTTTTTGAGCCTTCCTGGGGTTTAAGAATTTGCAGCTCTAACAATTCCCAGATGATGTTGATGCTGCTGCTCGCAGAACCACAGCTTGAGAAACGCTGGCCTCAATGTCTGCAAAGCTCGAACCTAACAAATTTGTACTTTATTATTCAGGCCAGAGGTTCTCAAACAGGAGAGTCATTAGGGTGCTTGTTAGGCAAGCAATTACTAGGCCACCCCCAGAGATGCTGATGGATTGGGCTGGGTGGAGCCTGACAATGTGTCTGGACTGGGAGGGCACTGGAGGGCTAGGAGCAGGGGGCACTGGACATTGGTAATGCAGGAGGGAGAGAGTGGGGGCCTCGCCAACCCAGGAAAGTGAGGATGGATTTGAGAGGCAACTGGACAGGGCTGCAGATGGCTTCAGGACACTGAAAACTGAAGGGTGTGTAGGAACACAAACAACCCCAGGGGGCTCTAGCCTTGGGGGTCCTAAATCAGACCTCAGGCTCCCCAGCCAACTAGCACAGTCAGCTCTGGCAGCTCAAAGCCCCTTTGTCAGGCAGAAAGCCCCCCTCCAGGTGGCCAATGTCAGGTTTCAAGTGTCAGCTGGATTTTCTGCTCACAGTCCCCCATAACCTGCTAGAAAGTTCACTGCCAAATTGATTTCCAAATTTTGTGAAAGAAATTTATTCCCAGGTGAAAACTACTGTATCTGATTTCTTTTGCAGATGACCAACCAACATGGAAATCTGCTTTGTCTGACTTTTCAATTTACCGGAGTCAGCTTCCATTGCTCAGACAACTGGATGGAGCCCCAATTCCCACTGCGTCCCAGCCAGATGAAGAGAGTGGGGCCCCGAGTCCAACAGCCAGCCCTAGACTCTCCACAAGCCAGGCCCCACGCTCCCCCTGCCAGCCAGGAGCAGACAGTCCACAGACTCCCAAAAAGAAACTCATGCCTCCCCACCCCTACCAGGAATGACTGCTGTTTCTTAGCCAGAACTAGGGCCAAGGAAGTCCAAAAATGCCCCGCAGCCACCAGGCCCTTATAGACCCTGTGTCACATCTGTCCCCTGGAGATCCTCTCTGGGCCATTGCAGTCCACCCAGATTTGGATGCAAGATGGAAGGCTCACATGGGGCCAGGTGTGGTGGTTCACATCTGTGATCCCAGCACTTTGGGAGGCTGAGGCGGGCAGATCACCTGAGGTCAGGAGTTCGAGACCAGCCTGACCAACATGGTGAAACCCCGTCTCTATTAAAAATACAGTAATTAGCTGGGTGTGATGGCGGACGCCTGTAGTCCCAGTTACTTGGGAGGCTGAGGCAGGAGAATCGCTTGAACCCAGGAGGCAGAGGTTGCAGTGAGCCGTGGCTGAGGTCGTGCTACTGCACTCCAGCCAGGATGACAGAGCGAGACTCAGTCTTGAAAAAAGAAAAAAGGAAAAAGGAAAGGCTCACATGGAAGCTATCAGTGGCCTGCTCCCTGGCGCCCTCATCCCGTGACTATGGAGCCATCAGTAGAAAGATCCAGGAGGCCAAGGCCTGGGTGGTGTCCTCTGGCTGGAAGGTTCTAGGAGGGAGTGTGTTCAGAGGGGAGAGGTGCTCCCTGCAGGCTTCTCCCCTGAAAGCCTAGGATGCTGGGACTGCTGCCCTCCCTGCAGGAAGGAGGACCTGGAGTCTCCTGCCCATTTATGAAGGCTCAAGTCACACACGCACTGCGTTCTGTTGGCTTTGGCCTCTTTCAGCTTATTTGGTCCTCAGTCCTCACAGCAACGCAATGCGATGTTATTTTCCCCTGCCTGGGTCAAGCCTTCCGAAGCCTTCCTTTGCTCGCGGGTAAAGATCGAGCCATGGCCAGCCGTGATGGCTCACGCCTGTAATCCCAGTAGTTTAAGGCTGAGGCAGGAGGATTACTTGAGGCCAGTAGCTAAAGACCAGCCTGGACAACATGGTAAGACCTTGTCTCTACAAAAAAAAAAAAAAAAAAATACAGTTGGCACGCACCTGTAGTCTCAGCTACTTTGGAGGCTGAGCAGAAGGATAGCTTGAGCCGAGGAGTTTGAGGTTGCCGTGAGCCAAGATTGCACCACTGCCCTCCAGCCTGGGTGACAGAGTGAGACCCTGTCTCCAGCCACCTCACTCTGGCCTGTCTGTCCCTGTCTGAATCTGTCCCTTGACTACATCTCTGGTCTCATTTCAGGTCCCCCTACCCAGTGAACCATTGCCTCTCTGCTCTTCCACCCCAGCCCCACAATCCCCCTGCAGGGCAGGGGTCTCTGCCTGAAGCCCTGCCAACTCCCCAGCCTGGCTACTTCTGGTCGCTCAGGTCTCAGCTCAATGTCACCTCACCATTGAGGCACTCTCTGGCAGTCCTACCAAACGAGCCCCGCCTTTACTTTGTCACATCCTGTCCAGGCCTATTGCGTGCTTCCATCTTGCTAGAATGCAGACTTCTTAGCAGGTTAATTGTGTCTTTCTTATTTCCCAGTGCCTGGCATATAGTAGGAGCTTCATAAGTATTGGCTGAATAAATGAAATAAGAACACGAATGCCCAGTACAAAAGGAGTGACTGGCTCCAAGTTGCAAGCTGGCAGAGGCCTGCTGTGCCTGGGCACTGCCCCCGCTGTCACGCTGTGTTCCCTGCTGGGGTACTGGCTTGGGTGGCTTGGGGGTGGCTCTGTGTCAAAGGAACCTCCTGGAAGGCAGAAATGACACTTCTGGGTGTATCTGGCAGAGGCAGTGGCAGAGCCTGCAAATCAGAGAGGAAAGTGGGGTCACAGAGACTGGGGGCTTTGAGGCCAAACACACCTGGGTGGGTCCTGGCTCTCCAGTTACCTGCTGCATGGCCCTGGGCAGGCCACCTACACTCCCTGAGGCTCAGTTTTCCCATCTGTAAACTGGGCATAACATGGCATCTACCTTCTGGATTGTGGTGAAGCTCATATGATACCCAGCATAGCAGGCACCTGGCCAGGTGCCTCAGAGCCCTGTAAATGGTCCCCAAGGAATCTGCAGCCCTCAGGGTAGGGTGTGTAGCAGGGCAAGGCTCTGAGGACAGAGGCAGCCACCGACAGGAGGGTGGGGCAGGAGCAAACACCACAGGGCGCCTGAGTTTGGACACATGCACTTGGCTTCTGGGTTGCAGGCAGGGCTGGGCCATGTGCAGGGTTTTTCATCTTTTAATCCCAGCTGTTATCAGCTGCTGGGAAATAGCTGAGCCCAGTCTCCTAGCTGGCACAGGCTTCCTCTGAATTCCACAAAGAGAACAAAGAGTTCCGAAATAGTGACACAGCTGTCCTGACCGGCAGCCTGGGCAGTCAGCCGGCAGGGCCAGGCCAGGAGGAAGGCACGAAAAAGCCAAGCAAAGCCACTGGGCTAGAGAGTGGGCACAGCTGCGGGAGGGTGCTGGAGGCCTGGCTGACCAGCCAGCCGGGGACCATCCCAGGCTCTGGGGCTGCTGGGAGACTGGGGGTCACCTTTTCTCTGAGCCGGGCCTCACACTGTGTACTCAGGAGCCTTCTGGTGGGGTGAAGGTCCTGCTCCAGGACCACCCCAGGGTGCGAAGTGGTGTGGCTAGATCTCTGCTGGTGACATCCCTGGACACCAAAGCTACCTCCCTTTCCAGAGCTTGCAGTGGTCGCTTGCAGCTTTTGGTCACCCTTCCACATCTGGAAGCTTTCCACAGCGCAAGCCCCACCTCCCAGCACTGGCTGCAAAGGTCCCTGCTGCCGCGACTGCTAGATGCAGGTGTGATTTACGGCCCACCTATCAGAGGTGTCTCAGTGAGATTCAGATGCAGCAGAATTGGGTGGGGACAGAGCATGATCCTGAGCCAGCAGCTGGGAGGCAGCTTCCAGATCTGGCAGGAGAGCTTGGGAACCATTCCTGGAAGCGCCGTTCTTTGAGGTCTTTGGACCCCTGAATAACCTCCCACCACTCTTTTTTCTTTTGGCTTAAACTGGCTGGAGTGGATTCTGAGGTCTACAACTATAAATCCTGACAAACTCCTTAATGACTCCCTGGCGGGGCTTCAAACCCTGCCGCCTACAAGGATACACAGGTTACACAGAAACAGTCTTGTTCAGCAAAAATCACAAGGCAGCCCACTTGGTCTACGATTGATTTTAACAGAGATGTGGTTCAAAGTCGCCTTTCTTTATCAGAAAAAAAGCATGTAAGCCCCGTGGTAAATGGGGATTGACCCTCAGTTTCAGACCAGAGAGACACTAGGAGTGGGGAGACTGTGGTGCCCTGGAGACGGGACATCCTATCTAGAGAGAGCGGCTCCTAGAGAGTTATAACTGACCATTTCCAGATCTTTCCATTTTTCAAGAGAAGCCAGATATCAGGATTTTGATGTGAAATATCTCTTATTTTTCATTGCCGACTCGTATTTTAAAAATACACCGTGCAGGCCAAAAGCAACCTGGAAGGCCAACCCTTCACGTCTGGGTCTGGCCTGCGGCTGCCGTTGTCACCATGGCCTGCAGGGTTAAGCTCCAGCTCTCCGTGATGGCACTCAGGGCCCCTGGCATGAATCCAGCGTCCTCCCTCGCCATCCCTGCATGCAGGGACTGACAGCTCTTATCTTTGTCCCTTATCCAGGCTGCCTCCCACCCAGCCGCACCCTTTCATGTCCTCATTCCTCTGCCTGGCAACATGCCTGTGCAGCCTGGTCCCAGTGATCAAACCCTTTGTGAAATGCATCCGCTGCATACCTTCCATCCTGGCGCTCCTCACCCTGGGTAGTGATCATCAGGGCCTCTGTGCCCCAAACCCAGGGCTGGGAGGACGTCCATCTGCAGAACAAGCCTGGGCCGTGGGCTGGCCCCCAGAGGAAGTGGGCGGCTCCCGGGGGCCGGAGAGCACCCATCCTGGTAGAACAGGTTGTGGGGGTGAGTTTAGGGAACCCAGCATGGGGAAGGCAGACTCACCCTGTTTCTTCCTGTCTCAGTCATATGGGGTCCCCAAATCTGGACAGGGGCTGTGAGGGTAGCCACGGGGCAGCTGGACTCACTGTCCAATGAGATAGCCCCTGGTCAGTCCCCTTCCAGATCTTGGAAATGCCTGAGCATCTTCAGGAGGAGGTTTTCCCTTTCTCCTTAGGGGAGTAGCTGGGAGGTTGTGGCCACGTTCCTTGTCCTCCACCCCATGCCCTGGGGGTGTCTGGGCCCTCAGGCTGTGGGCTAAGTTGCCCCAGGTCTTCTCTGCTCTCCATTGCAGACTTGACTCCCATCCTTGCCCTCCACTGCAGACTTGGAGTGCGGCTGTGATGCATTTCAGTTCCCCAGACTCTAAGCAGCCTTACCTCACATTTATTAAGCTCCCACTATGTGCCTGGCACAGTGCTGGGTGTGTCCATATCAGCAAGAAGACCCACAACAATTCTCTGAGATCTGTCTCATGACATATGCAAGGCATGTGCCCGAATCGAGCCCACACCCCCAAAGCCAATCCTGCCCTTTTGCCAAAAGAAATGATTTCCGTTTGTGGAGCAGGAAGGGAGCTGCCAGGAGACACTGGCCAACCTCTTCGTGCCTCTGGCTCCCCAGCTGAAATGAGCTCATGGGAGCAAGTCCACATTAGCATTTCAAAGAGGACCAGAACTCAGTGATTACGGCTTGCATATGTGAGGGCTTCCTGCTGGGAGCGTTACCTAGCGGCACGCAAGGTTTGATTTCCCCAAGTTGTGTGTTCTCCTACACATGGGAAATCTCAAGGGAGAGACACTTCCCAAGAAAATCACCTATGTGGGTCTTGTCATCTACCTGCCATCTGTACTTAAAGACAGCAACATGAAGCCCCACTAAATGACACAAACCAAGCGTCTGGTGTAGTCTAGGGATTTTCATATATGTTGTCTCACGTGTTTCTGCCAAGTCTTAGGAGGTGGGAATATTATTAGTAATTTTACAGATAAGATGACGGGGCCCAAAGAGGTGGCCTTCTTAGTGTCACACACTTAGTAGGTAATGAGCTGAGACTCAGATCCAGGCAGCTGACCGCATAGCCTGTGCCTCCCCGACACCCCAGACTTAGATGGGGCTGAGCATGTTCTGACATTCTGTTCAAGGCATGAAGTGTTTCCTTCATAGGTGGAAACCACAGGCGTCCCCAAGAGCAGCCCTAAGGCTGGGGCGCCTGGCAAGTGGGAAGTCTCAGGACCACAGACGAACACAGTAACGGGCAGCTGAGGAGGGCCTGCCTTGGTGCGCCAACCAAGGGGGGTGTTCAGAAACAATGTTTCCTAATTAAAATGAAAGATTTCACAGGAAGGCTACATTATAAACCCTAGAGCCACTCAGATCTTTGAAGGAAAATGATGTGTTGGTGATGATTTTGGAGTAGATAACATAATTTACAAATACCAAGTGTGTTCTGTGATTTAAAGTGATGGAAGGGCTTTCTGTAACCTCATGGTAACCAGAAATTTCAAGAGGCATAATTGAATTTTCATCGATTTGATGAAAATCCCATAGGAAGAGCGATCGCCCTGCACAGGGAGAAGGAACAAGGGAGACAAAGGGATGCCAGCTGCTTAGATCACACGACTTCCTGCTTACTTCACGAGTTGACTATGCAGCGCCTGGGCATGTACCAGATATTCCTCCTTGAAACTGAGCCAGGGCAGGTGGCCTGGTCCGTGTGTGTCTTGTGCTAGAATATGCCAGTCCTTCCAGCCATATAGAGACCACAGTTTCAGTATCTCCCTATACAGAGGAGAGATCAAAAAGGAGTTTCCGCCTTGCCTGCTTTCAGCATGAACAAATCAAGGCGGGTCTGCAGTAAGCTCCTAGGTCTAGGAACTACCATTTGGACACTGCGATCCTTCGCAAAGTGCTCACAAAATGCCAGTTTGCTCACTGTATTTGAGCTACAGTTGATCTACCATGTCTTTGCAAGGAATTCCAAAGGATTTGGGGTACGCAAATAGCTCTACTGCCAGCTTTTAGGTGGCTGTGCGTGGTGTCTGCTTCTGAGGTTCGTTTTGCCTTATCTAAGTGGCGGGCTAATAGGAATGCAGAAACCCTCTGTGGCACGAGTGGAATGAGGCAAGTACCCAAGGGAATCCTAGAGTTTTGGGGCTCTGAGAAGGGTAAGGGTGAAGTCAGGACCTGGCACAGGCTGGCACATACACTAGGTGTTCAATGACATCTAAAAGAATCCAGATGTTGGCCAGGCATGGTAGCTCATGCCTGTAATCCCAGCACTCTGGGAAGCCAAGGCAGGTGGATCATCTGAGGTCAGGAGTTCAAGACCAGCCTGGCCAACATGGAGAAACCCTGTCTCTACTAAAAATAGAAAAATTAGCTGGGCGTGGTGGCTCACGCCTGTAATCCCAGCTACTTGGGAAGCTGAGGCAGGAGAATTGCTCCACGCTGGGAAGAGGAGGTTGCAATGAGCTGAGATCGCGCCACTGCACTCCAGCCTGGACGAGAGAGCGAAACTCATCTCAAAAAAAAAAAAAAAAAAAAAAATCCAGATGTTTCTCAAAAAGCTAAACGTAGAGTTACCATATGACCCAGCAATTCCACTGCTAGGTATATACCCCAAATAAAAGTGTTCAAACAAGTACTTGTAGCAGCATCATTCACAACAAAAGCCACGAGGTAGAAACAGCCCATATGACATCACCTGATAAATGGTCAAACAAAACATGGTCTATCCATACAGTGAACTATTATGCAGCCATAAAAAGGAATGAAATACAGATACATGCTACAACATGGATGAACCCTGAAAGCATTGTGCTAAGTGAAAGAAGCCAGGCACAGAAGGCCTCAGATGGTGCGATTCCATTTATATGAAAGGTGCAGAATAGGTAAATCAGAGACAGCACATACTGGTGGTTGCCCTGCAGAGGATGGGGAGAGCCACTGCTTAGTGGGTAGGGGTACCCTTTCGGGGCTTAAATGTCTTAGAACTAGATATAGGTGATGGTCGTGCAACACCGTGAATGTCCTCAACCCCACTGAAATGTTCCACTAAACTGGTTAATTTCATGTGATATGAATTTCACTTCAATAATTAAAAAAAAATCCATCTAATAGTTCATCTTCCTTTTGGCAGAGCAATCTGTTTCATCTTGGATTTAATGGTGCTTTTAAAAACAAAAATTAAAAAGAGGGAAAACTGGCTCTCCTAAGACGGTATTAAGAAAAAAGAGAAAAAAAAGTCAAAGCCGAAGCAAGTGCAGCTTTCGTGCATCTGGTTTTCCAAGGCCGCTGTTTTACCGAGGCGTGGTTTGCACTTGGATGGAGTAAATGTACTTCTCCTGCAGAGCCAGCGAGTTGCTCAGAGCGGCAGAAAAGGAATCACGCAGATCTCTCCAGTCTGTCCCTGCTCCTTAGCAGAATTCGATTTCCCACGGGACGGAAGCCTGCGAGGACATTAGGGAATTCGCAGCGTGGAAGCAGCACTGGTGGGCCTCGACACATTGCACCTGGCCGGCCTCGCTCATCTGAGAGGGGTCCGTGTGTGGCGCCATCACCCCCGCAGCCTGTGCGCATGCGCTGGAGCGCAGAGCCCCGTACGCCAGGGCGAGGGGAACATGCGTGTTCCCGTCCCGGTGATCCCCGGCCAGACCCCGGGAAGGAGCAGGGGTTGCCATGGGAATTGGTGCGTTTTGTACACCGACAGATGTCACCCACCTTTCGCTCTGGAGGCAGGTTCTAATGGCCCAGTCCAGACATCACCTCTCCCTGGTTTTAACATTGGAGTGAATGCAAACACATGAGACCCTTCCAGAAATTGGGCTGACTGCCAGGCTCTCCACACATCCAGAGTGGGTGGAAAGACAGAGGCAGTGGAGTGCGGGGTTGGGGGCCACATCCTTCCCGAGCCAGACTCCCCACTCTGGGGGTGGGTGGGCTCTGCCGGGCTAGGGGAGGTGCTGTAGAGGGGTAGGAGGTGGGGGACACTCAGGAGCCGTAGTTCTCCCTGCCATCCAGGATTGCAAGCTTCCTCTGTGCCCAGAGACTGAGGCTGCTCCGCAGAACCCCCTATCTTCTTGGCACAAAAGCACCACTCGCTGTCCACCATTAGCATCTGGTGATGGAAACAGGCTCATGGGGGTCATGGAGGAGTCAAAATAATGATGATGATAATTTTAATCATTATATTTTATGATTATATTATACAACCTATTTGGTTATATATTTTTATTAATATTGTTGAATTATAATCCCTGACATTCATGGAGCAGTTACCTCGTGCCAGGCACTGTGTTTTGCATGTATCATTTCACCCAGGCTCCCGACAGCTCCATGAAGTGGCAGCCACAGTTACCCTCATGTTAGAGAAAGCTGAGAAACTGAGATGTTATACTCGGGACCACACATGTTGGGAGTATGGGCAGGGGAACTGACCCAGGCATCTAACTCCAGGGTCCATGCCGTTAGCCATGACTTTTTGGTATCAGGGTCAGGTGCTTCTGAAAGTCCCTTGAGCCCTGCCAGGGACCCAAGCAGAGAGCACAGATGGCACAGTCAGACAGACCCAGAACCAGGCTGGCCAGAGAGGGACAGTGTCAGTCTCGGAGCCTGATCTCAGCAAGTCCAGAGGGCACAGTGAGATAGCAAAGGCTGACCAAGCCCGTAGAACAATGCCCCAGGGGCAGCAGGCGCTAACCCCTCGCCCACAGCCCATAGGACTCACAGCAAGGACTAACTTCCCACAAAGAGCATGGTGCTGTGGCTCAGGTGCGAGCTGGGGCACTGGTGCCGTCATCCTGGAAGCCCCTTAATGACAGCAGTGCAGCAGGTTGCTTCCCCAAGAACTGGGGTTGCTCCTGGGTCACTGGCCAACACCAGGTAGAGAAGTTGGCTTGTGTTTGGTGGGAACCATGTATTTAAACTCCAGATGATTTGGTTAGGGGGCTCCTGGGGAACAGAGACCAGCTGAGGACATGCAGATCCAGGGCGTCAGAAGAGAGGGGGACCAAGTGCCCACACAAGAAGAATGCTCTGCCACTTTCCCCTTCTGGCTTAACAGGAATCTGTCTCCGTTTCGTTTACACCTGATGAGACTATGACAGAGAGCTGAACGAAGGCCAGAGATGGGGGCTGAGCCTTGTCTCGACCAACAACACATCTTAGGGCTTGGAAACAGAAGCTCAGGGCTGCATGAGCCTATGGGTCATGAATTCCCAGCTCCTGCTTTAGGCAGGAATTCCTTCCCTGCCTCCAGAGGAATGCTCATGTGTCCTCCACTTGAACACTTCCCCTGACTGGGAGCTCACTACCTCAAAGCCTCAAAGACAGATTCACGCTGTCTTTGGATAGCTCTGCCTATTAGAAAGCTCTTCCTCCACTGAAATAAAACCCATTGCCTGAGGTCCACTGAGCACTAGTCTGGGGCTTTGGGGCCATACAGGGCAAACCCAACCACTCCTCACAAAAGCTTCTAAGAGGTGGACAGGCAAAGCCACGACCACAGTTTCCAGAATTATCTCTACAGGGTGTGTGTGGGGATCGCTCCAGCGTTGAGACCACTCAGTGTCCCCGCCATAATGGAGCTTGAGCCCGGACACGTTTCCCACCCCCTGGAAGCAGTCGAGACCAGTGAAAGAGAGATTTAATAGAAGTTTGAGTTTGCAGAAGCCTATTTCTGGTCCACTGACCTAAAATGCTGGGTGAAGGCTGTGTGGTTTTACTAGGCATTGTTTCTTGAAGTACCTGCTCTGGGCTAGTTTTATGACTTTGTTTACCCTCTATTGATGGGTCCCAGGCTTGTTCCTGTGACTGCTATTTGCAAAGTTAATGGGTCTATCGCCTCTCTGATGACTTGTATAGATCATTAACATTTTAACTATAGGTTTCCTCACCCTGATAATGAGACCCACCTCCGTGACTTGATTGTACCCATTATGCGACTTGATTGTACCCATTGTGTGTTTTCCGCTGCCTAAGCTTGTAGCCGGATGGCTCTCTCTTCCCTTTATCAAGATAATGGCATCTGTTCTGACAATTGAGATGGGACTAAGAATGCTTATGTAAATGAAGTGGGGCAAAGAATGTCCCTGTAAAATGAGGTAGAAAAAGATATATATACTAATTCTGTGTACAATAAAGTCGCTGGTTTTAGGGCCAGTCCTCCAGACTCCAGCTGTCCTGTCTTTTCTTTTCTTCCGCGCACTCTCTCTTCCAGGTATTGGGACCCTCTTGCAGGTCGAGAGACCCCGGCAGACGTGCCGTTCTCACCGGCCCCCGACAGGTGTGTGTTCCTCAAGCCTCTGCCATCCTGAAAACTTTCTCTGGACATGCCCTGTCCAATACTCTGTCCCTCTGCACTAAGACTCCTGAACTGAGATCCTCAAGCCTCAGAGCACAGCAGGAAAATCACCTCCCTTGTTCAAGGCATTGTACTCTTGTTATTACAGCCTCAGATCCTGCACTGACAAGCAGGCAGCTGAGGCCATGAGGGGATGGTGTGGGATGTGGGAGTGAGCCCATTATTGGCTGTGCAGTGGAGATGCAGTCTAACTGACCCACAGCCAGCTGGCATGTGTGGGGAAAATAAGAGAAAAATGCTGAAGCGCTGAGGATGTTCCTTTGTGCACTGGAGTAAATGTGAGCTGGGGGACGTGACTCCGCCGGCCCCTCAGCGGGCCTCAGTTCCCATGGCCCTGTGTGGCGTGGGAGCCCCCAGGTGACTTCTGGAGTTTGGTGACGAGGACTTTCTTGAACTCAAGTGCTCCTGAATGTCAGCTCTAGCTGCTTTTCCCCAGCACTGGAGCCAACACTGACTCTGTCGGGCTGACAGAGAGACGAAGCATTCCTGTGTTTTACGGGTAGCCTGAGGGATTTTCAGGAGTGATTTGGAACATGTAAAATGTATGCTTTATGCAAGAATAAAAATCCCACCTGAAATGTGGTTCTGCAACAATGACTTATGATTAGGTGGTGGGATGGGTGCGTGGGGGGTGGCCGTTGGGGCTGAAGACATGAGTAGATGGATGAGGGGGTCGATGATGAATGAATGGGTGGGTTAGGGAGATAAATTCTGGTGTTGCCTATCTCTAAGCTGTTTGACCTTGGGCATCTCACATGCCCATGAGATGGGCATCATACTCCCTCCTCATAGAGCTCTTATGAGGAATGCACCTATGAAACTTCCTAGGCAGGGAGCTTGACGCAGGGATACACCTGGCTGAGAACCAGGACACCTCACTGACCAGCAAAGCCTCACCAAAAAATGTGCTCACGTAAGAAACGCGATTTTCCAAGAAGCATGCGTCAGAACAGCTTTGCTGGTGTCTCCAGGGTGGGAGTGGTACAAAGGGAAATAAAAGTTGGTCTTCTTGGCAATTAACATTCACTTCTGCTTTTGCCCCAGAGACTGAAGAGCCCAGCTCCACACAACTCCAGCTACAATCCGGTCTCGAAGGATCTGAAGCCCACAGTGGGGGCTGCTCCTTTTGGTCAGAGCTTCTCAAATCCCTCGTGCATGCAAATCAACCGGGGATCTTGTGGAAATCCAGGGGCTGATGCAGAGGTAGGGAGTGGCCTGAAGTTCTCTCAGGAGAAGCTGATGGTCCCGGGGGATACAGGGAATACCCATCAAGGCTCTGCATTTGTTTGGCTGATGGCAAACTGGGACTTCCAGTCCTCAGCCCTCCCAGGGGCAGTGAGGGAGTCTGATCACCAGAATGGAGGTGGGCAGGGGCAAGGCCTGGTTTTTCTCAAGTGATTACTCCCACTTTCCATCCAGAAATCCATGCTGTTGTTCTCTTTGCAAGAGTGAAGTGTGAGGCCAGGCAGCAAGGCTGATGTTCACGGGCTCGGGGCACTGAGATGGGAGTCTGGGTTCAAGGTCAGACTCTGCAGGGGTGGCTGTCCCGCCAGGCAGAGATCACCTGGCTTAGACCTCACCCCAGCCATACCCACCAGCTCTATTTCCTCCATTCTGAAGATGGGGAAACTGAGTCCCTTGAGCTGAGACAATTGGGCTGACCTTTGGGCACATGGCTCCTGATGGTGGAGCAGGGCCCGGCTGCATCCCCCACTCCCTGTCCAGTGCCTGCCCCACTGGGTCTTTTTTTAAAAAATATATTGAGACAGGCCGGGCGCGGTGGCTCAAGCCTGTAATCCCAGCTACTCAGGAGGCTGAGGCAGGAGAATTGCCTGAACCCAGGAGGCGGAGGTTGCGGTGAGCTGAGATCGCGCCATTGCACTCCAGCCTGAGTAACAAGAACGAAACTCCGTCTCAAATAAAATAAATAAATAAATAAATAAATAAATAAATAAATAAAATGTATTGAGACAGAGTCTCTGTCACCCAGGCTGGATTGCAGGGGTGCGATGAGCTCACTTCAGCTTTAAACTTCGGGGCTCAAGTTATCCTCCCACCTCAGCTTCCCGACTAGCTGGGACCACAGGTGCCTGCCACCAAGCCTGACCTCTGTCAGGTCTTTCCAAGAAGAATAAGAACCTTGGCTGGGGAACCCAAGACAGGGTGGTCAACACTTCCTTCAGCCTCCCTGAGTTGAGACCTCCTGTGCAGAATGCACTTCGGTGTTCCCTCTCCTGGACTCCTGCTCCAATCAGGCACCCTAGCCCGGCTCTTCTGATGTGAGCAAAGGGGTCCCTCAGTGAAGGTGTCGTTTTCAAAATCTATAAGTAAACACGACAAGTGTGGAGAGACAGATGTTTTCTACAAATGGCTCTGCCTTGGGCTTTGATCTGGGCTCTGGGTGGGTGAGGCAGGAAGAGGCTGGGGAGCCAGCACAGGGTCTCAGGTGTGGCCTGCCTGCCCACAGGCTGCCCCGGTCTGCTGGTGGACCTGGGCCTCTTGTCTCTGACCTCATCCCTGACCTCGTCTTTGTCCCTGACGTCGTCTCCCATCCCTCTCCCTCACCCTCATTTCAGCCGCAGTAGCCTCTGCCTCTCCTGAAGCAGCCGGCACCCCCTCACCTCGGGACCTGTCCCCTGGCTGCTCCTGTTTCTGGAGACTGTCCTCCTCCAGACCGCCACCTGGCGAGCCCCTCAGTTCCATCACGCCTTTGCTCACATGCCACCTTCTCTTAGAAAACTGCCACCTTCACCCTCACCTGGCACTCGAGACTTCCCTCACCTGCCTACCTTTTTCATAACATGCCAACCTTTGGACCTGTTAAACCCTCATGTCTCCTCCGACCACAGCGTAAGCTCCATGGGGTGGGGGGATCGCTGTTTGTTGTGTTACCATCTCCTCAGTGCCCAGCTCTGAGCCGCCCACACAGTAGGTGCCCTCTCAGTATATGTTAAAAACACCTGCTTTGTGGTGACCTTGGGGCTGTTCAGGGGTCTCACATCCATGTACGGGACAGAAGGTGTGACACATGTGACATGCTCCATTCACCACGGGTGCAGTTACAAGTACGCCCTGCATAACTAGCTGTACCTGGCACAGAATAGGCATGGGAACTGCCACATCCCAAAAATTAAACTTCGGGTCTGACTGCATTTGCGTCTTACTCTGGATGAAGTGAAGCTGCCAAACCCAGCAGAGCCTCAGATGCTCTGGCCGGTGGGATGTGGGAAATGGGGCATCACTCAACCCGGAGCAGCAGCCTGTGTCTCTGCCCAGGACACCTGCAGGTATCAAGGGAGCCTTTGAGGCACTGCCCAGACTGCTGCTGCCAGCCTGAGGCTACCTTTGCATGAGTGAAGACCAGGTGGGTGAAGACACAGAGCAAACAGACTCAGGATGAGAAGTGCGGAGGGGCGTTGAGGCCTGAGAAGGAGGATGCCAGGACACCATCTTGGTGCTAGGGATTCCACACAGTGAACTGTGACCAGCTGTCACCCGGCCAAAGGGCAGTCTCCATCCCAGACCTGCTGGAGCGCCAGGTGGGAGACACTGTCGTAAGTGCAAACATTCCTCCATCACGGGCCACGTGGGAACTGCAGCTACGCTCAGCAGCCCTCCACAGAAGTGGTTCAGCAAAGGAATTGAAGCACTCCCACCCCAGGAGTCCCCTGACAATTAAAGAGCCTTAAGGCCAGGTTCGGTGACTCACGCCTGTAATCCCAGTGCTTTGGGAGGCTGAGGTAAGTGGATCAATTGAGGTCAAGAGTTCGCGACCAGTCTGGCCAATGCAGCAAAACCCCATCTCTACTAAAAATACAAAAAAAAAAAAAAATATATATATATATATATATATAGCTGGGCTTGGTGGCATGTGCCTGTAATCCCAGCTACTCAGAAGGCTGAGGCATGACAATCGCTTGAACCCGGGAGGAAGATACTGCAGTGAACCAAGACTGCATCACTGCACTCCAGCCTGGGCGACAGAGCAAGACTCTGTCTCAATAAATAAAAATAAAAAGCTTTGACAGTGGAGTCAGGAGGACCGAGGTGCAAACCCCATCACTGCCCCACGTCTAGCTGCGTGACCTTGGACAGGCCTTGTCCTTCCTATGCCCGAAAACCCTGGTCTGCAAAGCAGGACCTACCATGCTGGGCTGAGAGGAGTGGGGAAGAGAAGATCCATACATAAAGCTCAGACAGGGCAGGCTTTCAGGAACAATTAATTCATTTAACAAAAGGAAGACGGCTTGTGATATGCCAAGGATTCTCAACCCTCTCTTCCTTGAGGTTCCCTGTCTTCCTATTACTTTTATTAAATAAGAAATCAGGCTTTATTACAACTTAGTACACAGACTGACAAAGCACCTGCAGGAGGAAAGGATAACAATGGAGGGAAATAACACAGAGATGTCTAGAATTAAAGAAAGATGGAGGATCTCAGATTGAAAAGGCCCATAGAGCTCCACATAGAAGAAAAAATCCATATTGCAACACATTCGAGTGGAACTGAAGACTGTCAGAGATCGAGAGATGCCTAAAAGTCCCCAGAGAGCAGAGAACATGACGAAGGAGCAAGACCCGAACAGAACCACACTTTCCGACAGCCACGCCGACTGTAAGGCCACAGGGGAGGAGGCAGTTTTGAGTACTGAAGTGAGCACTGAAGTTTTAAGTACTGAACTTTGCACCCTGAATTTTACATCCAGTCAGCTGTCATCCCAGTGTGAGGGCATGACCAGCACATTCTCAAACACAGAAGGCCCCAGAAGTCAGCCACGTAAAGACCACGCGGGAAGGAAACACACAGGAGCAGCACATGGTTCAAGTCACGAGTAGATCGAAGGGTGGTCAGATTCCAAAGCAAAGACTGTTCCCCACCTCCACCCCCATCAATTAGCTGAGATCCAGAAGAGAAAGAGAGGGTGACAGGATGGGGACTGAGTGGAGGGGAGAGCCGGGGACACGAGGGAGCAGTCCTGTGACTGATGTTCACATGGATAACAGTTTTATTTATAAAAAGGATTAACGAAGAAGCCTAGAAAATGCAGGGGACAAGCTGAAGCCATGAACTTGTCAGTAAAAAGGCAAAGACCATTGATTGGTTAGAACCCAAAATTCAGCTATAGGCTTTTTAGAAGAAAGACAACTAAGTCATACATCAGAGAAATGAAGGGGAAGGGGGCATGGTTGAGATACAGCTGGATTTCTTGAAGCTGGATGTGGGGTCCATGCATGGGAGTTCATTACACTATTTTGCTTGTACAAACATCTGAATTTTTCCATTATATATTTTTTGTTTTTTGAGATGGAGTCTTGCTCTGTTGCCCACGCTGCAGTGCAGTGGCACAATCTTGGTTCACTGCAACCTCCGACTCCTGGGTTCAAGCACTTCTCCTGCCTGAGCCTCCTGAGTAGCTGGGACTACAGGCTTGTGCCACCACATCCAGCTAATTTTTGCATTTTTAGTAGAGACAGGGTTTCAATATGTTGGCCAGGATGGTCTTGATTTCCTGACCTCGTGATCCACCCATCTTGGCCTCTCAAAGTGCTGGGATTACAAACGTGAGCCACCACGCTCGGCCTAAAGTGTTTTTTAAAAAAGCATTCTCGACGCAAATTTCTTTCTTCTCCAAAAGTCCAAGTCTGCTGTCTATTGCTAGCTTTACATTGTGCACGTCACTTGAACTTTTAGAAAGGAAGTGAACATGTAGAAACTGGTTTTATTATGTAGTAATGTAAGTATGGTCATCCCTTGGCATCTGCGGGGGATTGGTTCCAGCACCCTCAAAAGATACCAAAATCCATGGATGCTCAAGTCCCTTACAGAAGACGATGTCGTATTTGCACATAGCCGACACGCATCCTCCCATCTGCTTCAGATTCTCTCTAGATGATGACACCTAATCAACGTAAACGCTGTGGAAACCATCGTTACCCTGCATTTTACACGGCTGTTTAGGGAATAATGGCAAGAAAAAAAGGTCTGTACGTGTTTAATACAGATACGACTCCCCATTTTTTCCTATTATGTTTGACTGAGAGTTGGTTGAAACCAGGGATGGAGAACTATTGACACAGAGGGCTGACCGTATGCCCAGTGCCTCCAGAGAGGTTCCCAAATTTCTCTTTATAAAGATTGCTGTAAATTGTCAGGAATGAAAGAAAAGCTATGGGTTTAAATTGATCTATTTATTTACTACTTATTATTTATTTGTTTTTGTTTTTTTTTGAGACGGAGTTTTGCTCTGTTGCCCAGGCTGGAGTGCAATGGTGCCATCTTGGCTCACTGCAACCTCCGCCTCCCGGGTTCGAGCAATTCTCCTGCCTCAGCCTCCCTAGTAGCTGGGATTACAGGCGCTTGCCACCACGTCCACCTAATTTTTTTTTTGTATTTCTAGTAGAGATGGGCTTTCACCATGTTGGCCAGGCTGGTCTCAAACTCCCAACCTGAGATGATCCACCTGCTTCGGCCTCCCAAAGTGCTGGGATTACAGGCATGAGCCACCGCGCCCAGCCATGAATTGATCTTTTAAAGTTAAACACACATATGTACATGTATTTTAATATGCATATATGAATGTTTCTATATGTGTCCCCTAACTTACTTCCCCAAAATCGGACTCTTGAAGGCTATCAACAAGGATGCTAATAATGGTTGCCTGTAGATGCTGAAATCACACAAAGGCCCTTTTCATTCTTTTCCTTCCCCCCGAAAAATTCATGTGTCCGAAGCTGTGTTTACACAGCAACAGCTAACCTGTTTTTCCATCACGATTAATCAGAGTCCTATGCAGCGGCCCGTCACAGCCTCTGAAGGCTGCAGATAGACGCCAGCCTCACACTGGGCTGAAAAAGCTCCAGCGGAAATCCAAGCGACCCAGCGTTGGGCTGGCCAGGGAGGCTGATCCCTCAACAAGGCATGATTTTCCCGAGGTTGTGAAATAGCAAAAATCGTTGGTGGGTTTCCTTGTGTCCTCCCGGGATCTGAAAAGGGGACCGTGAGTCCATGGCCATCTGGTGAGCAGGGTGAGGCCCAGCAGGGTCTGGTGGCCCTGCTTGAGGCCACCTCCTCGCCCTCCCCGTCCTCACCATGCACTGAGGCGCCAGGAGCTGCGCTGGCCCGAGACCTTTCTGCATGGATGGAAACGTCCGCTGAGCCATCCACGTGGAGACTGAAAGCCCAGGTGGCTGTGGAGCACCTGAAATGTGACCAGTGTGACTGAAGGACTGGATTTTATATTCCATTTAACTTTTTAAATTAATATAGCCAGAAATGAACCTTGAACACGTGCTAGGCGAAAAAAGCCACACAGTATATGGTTCCACTCACAGGAAATGTCCCGAACAGGCAAATCCAGAGACAGAAAGTAGATGCGGGGTTGCCAGGGGCTGGGGCTAGGGGAGGGCATGGGCTTCTCTTTGGGGTGATGGAAACTTTGTGGAATCAGACTGTGGTAACGGCTGCACAGTCTGTGACTATGCTGAAAACCAGTCAGTCGTACACTTCAAATGGTGAATTTTATGTTGAGTTATAATCTCAATTAAAAAAAAATAAAAAACAACTTTAAATAGCCACATGGACTAGTGACTGCCATATAGGCCAGCATAGTTCTAGAAGCTTAGAGGAGTGGTCCAGAACTTTGATCATCCTCCCTTGTCCTGAATTCACACCTCCCAGCCCCAGCGATACCCCTCAGGGGTCTCCTGTGCCTCCGTGAGCTTCCTGCTGCCCTGCGACCTTACCCCCCCTTCATTTCCATCCAACTCCAGCTGCACCAATGCCATCCCCACAACTGGCCTTGCCTTGGCCCCCCCACCTGCAGGCCAGGGCCTGGGCAGGCTCTTCTCAGCAGCTCTGCCTCCTGCAGGGACCTCTGTGTTCCCATGCACCCGGTGTGACTCTCAGGTACGATCACCTGCTTTCTTCTTATTTTGCTGAAAAGAACCCTTCTTTGCCCCCATTGCTAATGGCTATTTTTCTCACTGAGGAGGGGACATCTCAGGCAGATGGTCACCCTAAACTGCCTTTGGCAGGGTCAAGGCCCCATCCTGTGTCCCCCACCTCCACCGCAGCCCTGTCACACTGCATTCCGGTCCTTTTCTGTGTTCAGGGCTGCCTCCCTCGGCAGTCAGGGCTGGGTGTGTGACCTCAGGACTCCGAACCCCGCTGGGCCAGCAGGCACACCATCACAGCAGCTCCCCAACTTACAGAGGAGTGCCTCATGCCATTTACTACCTGGCTTCTGGGCTGAGCTCCCTGCCTGGCTGTAGAGCATCCTGCCTCAGGAGGGGAGAGGGGTCTGCTGGCCCCCTTACCCAAGGCCAGGCCCCCATGGGTGCCCAATGGCTCCCATCTTCCTAAGTCTGATTTAGGGAGGGACTTCCAAGAGGTCCTGGGTACTGCACTCCACCTGCTCCAACCAGCCCTTCCATCTGAGGCCCAGCTACGCTCTGCACAGGGCCCAGGCCAATTCCCCGGCAGGGAGAGGGATCCAAAGGGCTGCAGCTCACCCCACTGCAGAGGGCCAGCCTTGCCACCACCCCCCAACTGGCAACAGCAGCACAGGCCAACCCCCAGACCCCACCTGGACCCAAGCAGGAGTGGGGTGAATGCGTGTGAAAAGGTGCTCTGCTAAACACACAGAAGGCAGCATTGTTTTCCTGCGTCTTGCCAGGCAGTCTGGAAGAGATTCTTGGTAGAGCCGATGAGGGCTTACCAAATTCTCAGCACAGCAAGGACTCGGGTGATTGATGCAGGGAAAAACATTTTTACCAGCCCCTCATCTGGTTTGTATTAAGAGGTTTCCATGCTTGGATTCTTGGATTTTTTTTTTTTTCCTCAAGGTAAAAACCAACAATGAGTTGGGACCAGAGAAATAACAGGGGCACAGGCAGCTGGGAGAGGGGAACAGGAGCTGAAAGATGTGACAGAGGCCGGGGAGGGGTCACATCTCCCCCCTGATGAGGACTGGCAGGAGGCAGAGGCTCACTGTGGCGGGTGCCCAGGATCATCACACCAGTGTTGATAACCCAGGTGACGCTGTGACTGGCTTCCTTTCTCACTTTATTAAAGTCACGATAGATTTGGCAGCAGAAAAAAGTGGCTGGTCCCTACCAGCCCTCCACTGGGGGGGCCACCCCCCCATGCCCCACGCCTGGCCTCCCCTGTCTCCTCCTCTCTGCTTCATCTTTCTATGGCATTATCACCATCCAATGTAATGAGAGGCTTTCCTTTTTTTTTTTTTAATCTTCTATCTCCCTGTGGTAGCATGGGAGCCCCCAGAAGACGGACTCAACACCAGATTGTTGTTTGCATGAATGAATGACGAACCAAGCCCTACACCGATTGTTGAGTGCATGAAATGACAGACCAAGCCCTACACCCGATTGTTGACTGAGTGAATGAATGACAGACCAAGCCCTACACCATATTGTCGACTGTGTGAATGAATGACAGACCAAGCCCTACATCCGATTGTTGACTGAGTGAATGAATGACAGACCAAGCCCTACACCCGATTGTCGACTGTGTGAATGAATGACAGACCAAGCCCTACACCCGATTGTTGACTGTATGAATGAATGACAGACCAAGCCCTGCACCTGATGGTTGACTGCGTGAATGATGGACCAAGTCCTGCCTGGCTTCCCCAACCCCCACCTGGGCCCCAGGCTCCTCCTTGCAGGGGTGGGGGCGGGGGACGTCTGTGTGGCTTCAGCTCCACTAGTGGGTGTGATCTAGAGAAGGCTGCCCTCTGCAGTGGTCCATGATTGAAGGGGGACCTGTGGCACCTCCCTGGGGTCTTCTTTCCCTCCCAGGCCTGGAGAGTGTGGGTAGGACTTGGGTAGAGTTCCCACCCCACCGTGAGGCCAGTGCATGTTCACCCAGGGTCTCAGCTCCTATCATGTCTCCTGGCCCTCGAGGTCCTCAGGCTCTCTGTGCCTCCTCTCCAGGCACTCTACAATCAGGTTATAACACAAGCTGGCTGTGCCCACAGACACCAAGCCTGTGCCACGCTGTTCCCCTGCCTACAATTACACTGAGCACTTTCCCACACACTCAGTCCTCGGGCTGAGCACCCATGCTACCTCCTCCAGGACGCCCTCCTGGTCCTGCCCCTCTGCTCCTTCTTGTTCCCAGCCCTACGTGCCTCTGAAACATGCGTCTATTTCTCCGTCTCCATCCTTGGCGCTTGGTATCAACAGCTCATCCTCTGACAGCTCTCTTAGGGTCCTAGCACCCACCACAGTGCCTGGCACAGAGCGAGCTTGCTGTGCGGCTGCCTAAGTTGGGGAGTGGCTGGCACGGTACTCCAGCACCCAGCACGGCGTCTGGGTCAGGGCAGTCAGGAAGCAAGGCTGGATGAACAGACGGGCGGGTGGGGCCAGCACGATGCCAGGACTTAGTGATATGGGGAGGGAGGAATCGGGAGGAAGCTGGCACAGGTAGCTCAAGGCTCCCCCTGGGATTCCTCACCAGATAATTATAACGCAGTGTTCCAAGAGCCACAGAGGAAGTGGTAATATGCTGCAATGACAGCATTGAAGATGGAGTGATTGATTTTGCTGGGGGCCTCTGTTAACGGAACAAGGCTGCCGAGCCCCTGAGCAGCCCTGCTGCCGCATCAGCCTATTAGGCCCTGTGTGTGGCCGGCCCACCCCACCCCTCTGGCCTTGACTGAAGCTGGGCCGCTTCTTGTCTAAGGGCCTTTCCCTGCAGCACGCAAGCCTCTCTCTCTGACCCTGGGCCAGCTGTGTTGATCCTCACTTTTAACAAACCGAGGGCAGAATGGCCCGACAGCAGCTATCTGTCCCACAATCATGTCCCAGGCTGGAATCTTCCCATCCAGGAGGGACCACTTCCTGCCCGACATCAAGGACAGGGCCAGCGGGGGTGGTCTCCTGGGGGTGCCAGGAGACTCTGCCAACCCTGAGAAGGCCAAAGCCCAAGGCCACTTGAGCAGGAAAGCCACACTTCGCAGCTCCACTGACTGTCCCTGTGGCGTGGCACAGCGCTCACACCCAGCAACAGAGACGTGGAGGCGGGCCTCTGAGTGTGAGGGTCCTAACGGATGAGGTGCAGCTGCGGCTGGCTCTGGAGGTGGGCAGGGGGATCCTGGCTCTAGAGAAAGACCTAGGTGGGGAGAAAGAGAGCAGGAGGACTGAGCGAGAGCAGGCTCAGCCTCCCGTGCTCACAGTTCCCTGGCAGCTCAGGGCGGGGAGCAGGAACTACATTTTCTCCCCTTGTAGAAGCAAACCTTTGGATGAGCAATAACACGTGTGCACAGCGTGACTGGTCACTCGGCGAGCCTTGCTGGGGACCCGTCTCAGCGGCCTCTGCCCGGGGAACTGGGAGCTTGATGGAAACAGCCAGTGTAGCAAACGACCCCTAGGGCTGTTTCTTTAACAGGGAGGATGAGACAGAAAACGGTGTCTGGAGTGTGGGGGAGACAGGAGGTGGCAGCTCAGGCCGGGGCAAGATATGGGGTCATCTTGGGATCTCAGATTTGGTCCTGCTGGGGATAGCGCTGATTTCTTGGTGCACAGCCTCTGGGCTGCATCCTGTGTTTCAGGCTGTTTGGAGTAATTGTGCCCCGTGAGTTTATATGTGGAAGCTCCTAGTCCCCATCATGACTATATTTGGAGACAAGTCCATTAGGGAGGCAATTAAATTAAAGTGAAATGAGGTCATAAGGTGGGGCCCTAACCCGAAAGGCCTGCTGCTCTTATAAGAAGAGGGGTGGCCAGGGCTCCTGGTCTCTGCACGGTGAGAACGCAGCAGCTGCCTACAAGCTGGGAAGAGACGCCTCGCCAGAAATCAACCCTAACGACGCCTTGGTCTTGGACATCTGGCCTCCAGAACTTCGAGAAAATAACTTTCTGTTGTTGAAACCGCACAGTCTGTGGGATTTTGTTATGGCAGCCCTAGTGGACTAAGGCACAGGCCCTAAGCTAGACACCGTCATCCAGGCTTCTCTACTCAGTTCTTCGGCAGACCTGTGAGGCGGGCACCTTCCTCGCCATCCTGGTCGCACCAAGAAGGCACAAGACTTCAAGAAGCTGCAGGCGGTTCTGTGATTGGATCAAGTTTGCAGAGCTATGGCACAGTTGACAAAACACCTGAGTGCTCTGGATCTTTTCTCTCTTAAAAGAGGAGACAGATAAAATGACCACCTTTGAAATTCGCAAGATGGAAATGCTATTAAAGAAATTTAACAAACAAAAATAGAGTTCAGCCAAGGAGGTGAGAACCTCTGCTGAAGAATGAAAATGGGGGAGCAGGGAAGAGATGAGATGAACCCCCATGACCTCAGCAGGTGTTTAGAGCAATTGCTCTTACAATTCTTCTTTTTTTTTTTTTTTGAGACAGAGTCTCGCTCTGTCACCAGGCTGGAGTGCAGGGGCATGATCTCAGCTCACTGCAACTTCCCTCTCCTGGGTTCAAGTGATTATCCTGCCTCAGCCTCCCAAGTAGCTGGGATTACCGGCTGCTGCCACCACACCCGGCTAATTTTTGTATCCTTAGTAGAGACGGGGTTTCACCATGTTGGTCAGTATGGTCTTGATCTCCTGACCTTGTGATCAATTCTTGCACAGTTCATCGTAAAGAGGAGTTTGAAATAATAGATTAGATATGGAAGCACAGCTCCTCTTTATCTCTTTTTAATACGTGGCAAAGACAAACCTCTTTATCTTCCCTCCACAGAGGAATGCTGCACCCAACTAAGAGACAAGGGTCATCCATTTCTTGTGGCCTAATAGACAACGTAGGCTAAAAACTCTGGAAGATTCATTCTCCTTCTAAGAATGCCCCTCTGCGTGCAGTGGTCTGCCTGCTCCTCAGGTACAAGATGAGATAAACGTAACTGTTTCCCGGGGCTGCTGAGAGAGGAGTCTCCATCCCTTGCACTTGTGCAGAACTAGGCCCAGCACGTCTGCCTGTCCATCCTCCTCACACTGAATGTTTTGGGAAGAAAATAAAGGAAGATGTTTCCCACTTGAGAAAAAGAGAGTTGGCAAGCTACGCTCACATACCACTGAAAACGGGAAATATACGAGACCGTCTTCAGAAAGTAACTGGTAATATACACTTCCCAATCTAAAATGCACATACTCTGTGATCTAGCAACTCCACTTGGAGGAATTCATCCTCAGATACATTTCCACATATGCGTGAAAGTATCATGTATGAGGGAGATCACTGCAGCATCACGTTTAATAGAAAAAGGCAGGAAACAACTCCAGTGCCCAGTAACGGGAGGTCAGTGAATTATGACGTAGTCATGCAATGAGACCGTGCACAGCCTTTAGAAAGAACAGAGCAAAGTGAAGCTATAAAAGTAGTCAGAGGAGCTACAAACTTCTTTTATGTCTGATTTGAGAAAGCCCCTCTATATATGACACAAACCTCAGAGGCCGCAAAAGACTGATAAATGTGAATACATTGAAATTTTTTTTCATGATTCAAACACAAAACGAAACCCCCCAAGGTAGTTAAAAGTATAAAACTGTGAGAAAATATTTCCAACCCATATGAAAACTTCTTAAAGCATTCCTACAAATCAGTGAGGAAGATGTGAATAGCCAACAGAAGAGTGAACCGAGGATAGGACTGGGCCATTTGCCGAAAAGGAAATAATCTCTTAGGATAAAGTAGTGACATGAAATAATACCCACTTGCAATGAAACAGTCACAGGCTTAGCAGGGCCCTGGAAAGCACATCCTCAGGTGCATGGAGGAGGCCGGGATGTGGGCGCTGTCTCTCCGTGGATGGGAATCAGCGCTGTCCCATCACAGACACGTGGACCCAGCAGGTCTACATCTAGGAATTTATCCCTCCCATTCACTCACCCAAATGTCATGTAATGCAGCCATTCAAAAAAAAAAAAAAACAAGAACATTCCATCTGGGAGACAAAACATCTCAGACAGTCCACGACATAGAGACAAGAGACAAAACTCAGTATGTGTTGTGCTACCGCTGAGCCTTAAAAAAAAAAAAGGGAGAAAAGACTGTATTTACATATGTGTTTGCTTGTGTGAGCCTAAAATACCGTGGCCGGGATGCAGGGGTGATTGGCAACTCTGGTTACACCCAGGAGAGGCAGCTTGGTCGTTGAAGGACAGGGGTGGGCGGGACTTTCCCCACTGGATACTGTTTTATATCCTTTGATATAAAAATTGTATTGCTTGATTGATTGCCTGGGATAGGGTCTTCCTCTGTTGTCCAGGCTGGAGTGCAGTGGTGATCACAGCTCACTGCAGCCTCTAACTCCTGGCCTCAAGTGATCCTTCTGTCTCAGCCTTGAAAGTAGCTGGGACTACAGGCACATGCCACCATACCCTGCTAATTGCTTTACTTTTTGTAGAGACAGGGTCTTGTTGTGTGATATGGTTTGGATCTGTGTCCCCAGCCAAAGCTCATGTTCAACTGTAATCCTCAATGTTGGAGGTGGGGCTTGGTGGGAGGTGACTGGATCATGGGGGTGGGATCTAATGGTTTGACACCATCCCCTGGGTGCTGGTCTCATGATAGTGAGTGACTTCTCACAAGATCTGGCTATTTAAAAGCATGTAGCACTTCTCCCTTCACTCTCTCTCTCCTGCTCTGCCATGTGAAGATGTGCCTGCTTCCCCTTCACCTTCCACCATGATTGTAAGTTTCCTGAGGCCACCCCAGAAGCAGAAGCCATTATGCTTCCTGTACAGACAGTGAAAACACAAGCCAATTAAACCTCTTTTCTTTAGGCGGGGTGTGGTGGCTCATGCCTGTAATCATAGCACTTTGGGAGGCCGAGACAGGCAGATTGCCTGAGCTCAGGAGTTTGAGACCAGCCTGGGCAACACAGTGAAACCCCATCCCTACTAAAATACAAAAAATTAGGCAGGCGTGGCAGCGTAAGCCTGTGGTTTCATCTACTCAGGAGGCTGAGGCAGGAGAATTGCTTGAACGCAGGAGAATTGCTTGAACCCAGGAGGTGGAGGTTGCAGTGAGCCGAGATCATGCCACTGCACTCCTGCCTAGGCGACAGAGTAAGACTCTGTCTCCAAAAAAATAAAAAAAATAGACCTCTTTTCTTTATAAATTACCCAGTCTCTGGTAGTTCTTTATAGCAATGTGAGAACAAATGAATACACTGTTACCCAGACTGGAAAACTGTATCTGTTTATAGTGTATGACTTAATGCTTCCATATCTGTATAGAGTTGTCCCCTGGTATCCATGGGGGATTGGTTCCAGGACTCCCCTGCAGATACCCAAATCTGTGAATGCTCAAGTCCTTGATATAAAATGCTTATTTATTCATTTTATTTTATTTAGCTTATTTTATTTGAGGGTCTCTCTTTGTGGCCCAGGCTGGAGTGCAGTGGTGTGATCACAGTTCATTGCAGCCTTGAATTCCTGGTGAAATGTGTAGTATCTGCATATAACCAGTACACATCCTCCCATATGCTTTAAATCATCTCTAGATTACTTATAATGCCTAATATGATGTAGATGCTTTGTAAACAGTTATTATTCTGCATTTTAAAAAATCTGTATATTTTTTATTGTGTTTGTATTTTTTTTTTTTTTGAGGTGGAGTTTTGCTCTGTTGCCCAGGCTGGAGTGCAGTGGCGGGATCTCCACCTCCCAGGTTCAAGTGATTCTCCTGCCTCAGTCACCCCAGTAGCTGGGACTACAGGTGCATGCCATCACATCCGGCTAATTTTTTGTATTTTTAGTAAAGATGGGATTTCACCGTGTTAGCCAGGATGGTCTCGATCTCCTGACCTCGTGATCTGCCCACCTTGGCCTCCCAAAGTGCTGGGATTTCAGGCGTGTTTATTTTTTTTTTCTGAATCTTTTTCTATCTGTGTTTGGCTGAATCCATGGATGCAGAGCTGCAGGTTCAGAGGGCTGACTGCGTATCGTGAAATGATCGACGGCACTGAGCTAGCGAACACGGTCGTCAACTTGCGCAGTTACTATACCATTTAAATGCTGAGTGATCAAATATCTTACCTATTAAAATTAATGGAGTAAAATAAAAAGAATGAGGCAGATTCGTATTTCCCAATATGGGATGATTTCCAAGGTGTCTTGAAGTATAAAATGCAAGGTGCCAAGCATGCTGCAGCCCAGATGAAGCTGGAAATGGGGCTCAGTGACAGAAGCAGGCACAGAAGACCCCAGGCCGAGGGCCCCACTCGTAAGTGTCTGGCATAAGCAAAGGCAGAGACGGGAGGCAGAGGAGTGGCCGCCTAGGGCCGTGGCAGGGAGGAGGAAGACAGCCAGTAGGTACGGGATTCATTTTAAGGGGACGATCATGGTCTAAAATTGATTGTGATGATGGCTGCACAATTCTGGATATACTGAAAACCACTCAGTTGTGCATTGTTGGAAACAGATGCTCAGTGCCACAAAGAAAAATTAGCACTGAGACAAAGGATCTTTTCAGCTAAGCAATTTTTACTTCCTGGACTGCAGGAAGGGTACACTAGTCATCTTGCCACCAGAGCAAAATGAACAAAGGAAAAGCAGACATATTGATCCCTTACGCATTTGGGGTTGTCCTGACTGCTGTGTCTGATCTCTGTTGGCTGGAGCCAGACCTCACAATTTAAATTAAAACCCAATTGGCTAATAACTTAAAAAGGGGCATAGGCTGTGAGCTGGCACATGCCTGTGAGCACGTCCAGCACATATATCTTGGTTAAAGTACAAGGACATAGAATCTACTATGTGCCTATAAGCATGGCACGTCTAACAGCTACATAGGATAGGGCTTAACAAAGAGTTATTAGCAAATTTATTTTTTAATAAGAAAGGAAACTTTAAAGAGGAACTTTTCTACTTCCCACATGCATTTTAAACAGGCGGATTCTATGGTCTGTGAATTGTATATCAATAAAGATGTTATTTTAAAAAAAGGCAAGAACAGTGTGTAAAGTATTTCACAGCCTGTTTAAAAGAGGGGGCATTTGTTTGTGGTATCTCTGGGGAGATCCAGAAGATACCAGATCGACTGACTACCTCGGGAGAGGGGCCTGAGCCCCGGAGGCAGGGGTGGGAGGAGACTTTCTGCCTCACCTATGCACTCCTTCTTCCCAGAAAGTGGAAGGCAGGGTGCAAAGGGTTAAGGGAGAGAAGAGGAGACACAGAAAAAAAAAAAGGAAAAGAAAGCAAAGAAGGTCAGCACCTCCCCAGTCCCCACATTAAAGTAGCCATTGCTGCCGGAGCAGAGCTGGCTTGGCTGCCCGAGAAGGTGGGCATGTGTCAAACCCAGCCCAGTGATGCCCGGGCAGGAGTTATGCATCCTCCCCGTGCCGCCTGGCATGGAGACTGGCTATGAAGCAAGAGGAGTTACCAGGGCTCCGAGCCTCAGGAACCCCGGTGCTGGTCCCAGCGCAGCCCCCTGGGATCTGTACGCTGAGCCTCTCCCACCCAGCACACTTGTGCCTACCTCTCCAGATAATTAGAGACACTGCATAAAAAAGCCTCACACACAGCCCGACACTAGTGGATGCTCAACAAAAGTTAGGCTGGGTTTTTCAAAAAAGTGCTGTAAATCAAATACAAGTATTGTCTGAAGTTTGCAAAAGAATGGAACAATGAACGCAGCTAAAGATGTAATTCCCTTTACTCCTGCTTTCCTGTTCCCCTCTGCTCTTCAGTATCTAATTGCATTAAGCACGGGTTCCCTCCTTGGTGACCTGGGGCTTCCCGGCAGGAAGTGACCTTGAGGGCGCCTGCCCAGTGACCTGCTCTCTGAAGTGCCGAGTAGTGCACCCCCTCAGATGGTGACCTCCTTCCTTTTCATAGGCTTCTGGTCTGTCCCCACCCTCTTCTGTGCTTTATACAGAAGCTCTCAGCTCAGAGCTGGCAGAATGAGCCTCTGCCCCCCAGGGTGAGGGGGTCAGCTTGGCTGCAGGGATGGGGCCACTCAGCCTCATCTCAGAGAACTCACGATGAAATGAGGTTGGGCATGTGGGGTCTTGCTGGGAACAGCACACTGGGGATTTGTGTGCCTTTGAGGTTTTAACTGTCTGCTGGGGAAACTAGTGAATTCTTTAAAGAAAACATATTTTGGAATCTGGTCTGAATGATACCACAAGGCAGGCGGCCTCCAGAGGCCAGCCTTTGACTCCAGGCTGATGGGTATCACCCTCGATTTCGCATGTTCGCCCCAAATATAAAGGAATTTACCCATCAGCTGAAATTTTCAGTTGTTATTTTGCTTAATGTCAGGTCAGATTTAACGTGTGTATGTGCGTGTGTGTGTATAAACATGATATATCCATGTGTGATTTAATATGTGTATATAAGCCCCACCCATAAAATATACACCTATATATTAAAAGTATGTCTGTTTCTTCATAAAAGTTCCTGTGAAAAAAATTTAAAAATAAAGGGAGAAAAGGATCCATATTCCATCACCTTTGTATGACTGCAGTTAAATTTTTGTTCCGGGCCAGATGTCACATCCGACTTCCTAATAAAAGGCTTCTGACTTGGTTTGGGGGAGAAAAGGGTGATCTATAGGGACAGAAGGCACAGAGGTCGCAGGATGGCAGCTCTACAGGGTGGAAGGGGCTTGGGGTCAGGCTTGGCTCTGACTCCGGCACTGCGGTAAATATTCCTGTAACCCTGGGCAAGTCATTTAACCTCCCTCACCCTTGGCTTCCACAACACCCCACTTCCGGGTTGTTGTCAAGATGAAATAAGATAGTGAGAGCCGCTGGACGCAGTGCCTCACGCCTCAGGCCAAGGCAGGAGGTAAGGAGTTTGAGACCAGCCTGGCCAATGTGGTGAAATCCCGTCTCTACGAAAAATACAAAAATAAAAAAAAAATTAGCTGGATGTGGTGGGGAGCACCTGTAATCCCAGCTACTTGGGAGGCTGAGGCAGGAGAATTGCTTGAACCCAAGAAGTGGAGGTTGCGGTGAGCCGAGATCGCACCACTGCACTCCAGCCTGGGCGACAAGAGCAAAACTCCATCTCAAAAAAAAAAAAAGATGGTGAACTGACTGGCATGGCTCCTGTTAGAGTGCAGGCTGCTCCTAAGTGTTCATTTTCCTTGTTTGGTCTGATAAAAAGGTTCCTGATCGAGGTGTGGAGTGTGAACACCCGGTCTGCATTTCTCCTGCCGCACACTGGCTCTGTATTGTCCAGCAAACGTTCACTTAGTAAAGTTGCTCAGCTCAGATCTTGTGTGCAAAGCCCAAGCTGGGAGGTGGTCCAGGCAACTTCTTTGAAGGGAAAGGAGGACAGAGAGAAACTCAGAAATCAGCCGATTTCTAGGGAGAAGATGGAGCAGGACTGGGATGGCTCCCAGAAACCAAGCATCTTTCTCAAGGGTGAAGGGAGAGGGAGCAGAGGAGCCAAGTGGAGAAGGAGAGGGGCTACAGAGGGTGTCCCTGGAGCAGGGGTGGGGTCAAGAGTGAGCTTATGGAAGCCGAAGAGCTTTTCCTGAGGCCAGAGGCTCCAGTGAGATGTGCAGCCACTCCCATCACAGGTCTTTGAGGACAGCCCCAACCGCACAATTCTCTCCTGTGGTCCCATAAACTTCCCAAATGTCCCGGGATGCCAGCCTGCCGACATGCAAACCCCATCTCCCAGAGACAGCCTCTCCTGCTCAGAAGTGGCCCCAAATTCTTTGTCAGACAAAACGCAGGGATTTCTCGGTTGGGAAAACCTAGTCACTGAATTTTGCAGAAGGTAGAATAAGAATAGAAACTGCAAAGTTTTTTTCCAGGAAACTATGTTTCTTTGTTAGATTGCAAAATCTTTTCCCAGTGGGGACAGGTCAATTTAAAGCAGCGGCAGCCCTGCAAGGATGACGCACATGTCCAGGGAGAAGCTGCCGAGTGAACCGCACGCTCCTGGGGAGCCAGGCTGGGCCTCATGTGGGAGGGGATGGAGAGCCGGAGTCCTGCCTAGCGGCCAGCCTGGCAAAGAGCAGGAGAACTGGCCAAACGCAGATCTGTGTTCAAATCCCTCACTAGACTGCAGGCTGCAGGACTGTTGGCAAACACCTCTCTGAGCCTTGGTGTCCCCACCGTAAAAGCGAGAATTATATCCCCCCAATTTGGGTCACAGAAACACAATACGTTTCAAATGAGAAACATCAGAAACTTGCATGCCATGCCCAGCCATGGAGTGGTCAGGAGGTGTTGTCCTTGACCCAAGCGGGGCAAGTGCACAGGCTGCCGCTATGCTTCTGCTGTGACATCCTTCAGGGAACCAGGGGACCCAAAGAGCTCCATGTCCCTGGGCTGGCCACAGAGCCAGTGTGACGGGAGAGAAACGCCATGCATCTAGGGCTTAAACAAGAGCGGTTCTGTGGTCTTTATCAGGCCAACATGATGCTGGAGGACAATGGAAGACATTTTTGACACTCGGCTTCGGACTCAGCAAACAGGGCTGGACTCAACACATTGCAGGGACATACTCTGGTCACATCCTTGCTACATTCAAGCAAAGGCTGCCTGGAGCTGCTGTCAGGGTCTTTTCTGGGTCTCTAGTCATTCATGTGCCACCTGTACTGTGTTTTTAAAAACTTTTTTCTTTAAATTAACCTTTTTTACTTAAATAAAATATATCTGAAAATGAAACCCAAATTACTTCCAAAAGGAAAACCAATCTCTCATGCCATAAGATGGTTGCTGTTAAAATCATACGTGATGAAAGCTACACACAGCAATCAGGCTCTTTCCAGCAAAAACACTTGCCTGAAAGCTCAGCCTAAGGTCTATTCTCTTTATCAAAAGGGAAATTGACAAGTATTAAAGGGGTGTTAAAGATGCACTAGGGGCGGAGATCTGAAGGCCTTTCTCCTGCGGAGTTACTGTCTTTGGATATTGGGTTAATGCTTCTGAGCCCTTGCTCTGAGGAATGATGTGTGTGTGAATGTGGGCACACGTGGCCTGAGGAGGTGCAAACTGATGCTCTTAAGAGTCTCCCTCTCCTCATGTCTCCTCACCATTCCTCCATGGGCTCCGCCTACCTCCAATAGGGCCCTTCTCCCCACCTCCACCCTCAACCCAACCCCTGGTCCCCTGGCCTTGTCTCCATCATACACCTGCCTGTAGGACTCACATCTTCCTACAGCCTCCACCAGAACCTGTGCACAGCGCATTTCCACGCCCGCAACGTCTCCAACCCTGACGGCTCCCAGTTCCTCTCCTTGGATCGCCAACTCCGTGCTGGACCTCTGTCCCCTTGGGAACCTCGGTCACCTTCATGACAGGTGCTTTCCCTATGTGTGCTCCGCCGTGCACCAGCTCTCACTGTCTCCTGCTGCAGATGAGCACAGTAAGGTCCAGCAAGAGCAGTCAGCAGCTGGGCAGGCTCCACATCCGGACGTTCCTGCCTCCCCTCCAGGGAATTTCCACCATCTCACTCTGGAACTCTCTCTGCAAACCACAAGCTGAAATCACATAGGGACCCAGGGACGCTCCCTGGGAAATGCTGAGTGGGAGACAAAGGAGTCGTGATGTTTATACAAAGCTTCCCTCCTCCCCTCCTGTGAATATGGCGTCATCGTTACAGGCAACAAGGTCTAACTTTTAGTGGATATCCCTGCAGGTGTGGTGGGACATGGAGGTGGGAAACATATTCAGCTGGTGAGAGGCAGTGTGCAGAGTGGCTCCTCCTGTCCCTGCCTGTGGGCTGTTAGATAGACACCATTCCCATTTCCACCCAGAGCCCAAGCGAATGGAGGGAGACTGAGTTTGGAGCCAGGTGGCTGTGGGTCCGAATCACAGCTGGATCACAGGCCCCAGTGTTGGTGGGGGCGTGTCCCACTGACCCTTGGACAGTTCTGCATCTCAGTGGGCTCATGGCATGGCGCCAACCTCTGGGCTGATACCAAATCCAGGCTAAGCCACTGCTCACTTCACCGAGGGGTGTCTGTGGCCTGCCAAGCAGCCATTCTCTCTTTTTTGCCATCAGCACCTCAGTTTGCCTTTGGAGAGCCACCCCTCCCACTCTCAGTCCACCTGGATTTAGTAAGTCTTACCCTCTCCCACCTACCCAGCTGCTGGCAGGTGACTTTCGCCTGGCTCATGGGCATACCCTCGATTTTCTGGCTGCAATGATTGGCTCAGAGTTGGACATGTTACCCAGGAGTCTCCGCCATGGAACTTTGTTGGAACTATTAGAAAAGAGAGGCTTATCTTCAAGGTTTTCTTTGTGTAAAAGAAAAAGAAAAAAATAAAATATAAAAAAAGAAAAGAGAGGCTTTCTTCCTGCAGCTACAAGAAAGGAGTAAGGCTGTAACTTGGAAAACTCCACTTCCTGATGGTTAAGCCAGCACAGAGCAAGGCAGCCCAGGCACTGGAAGAGGTGGCCTGATGGCACAGACCAGCAGCCAGACCCACCCTGCAGAAGCCAAATTTATGACACATCCATGCCCACAGCAACCCCACGGGGGTTTTTTTTGTTGGCTTTAAGTCAGTTCAAGTTAGGTGTTAGGTGACAAGCAACAAACAGTGTCCTAACAGGTGTAAGCAGCATTTTTGGGGAGCCAGACAACATAACTGCAGGGCAGTAAGCAAGACTTAGTGACCTAGAGTTACAGCGTATCAAGGTCTCATCACGTTAGTTCTGGCCTCTCCCATAGGACCTAGCATCCTCTTGTTGTCTGCTAACTTGATCACTGCGTAAGCTTTACATCTCCAAGTTGTTGAAAACGCTGACAGGGTGGCCTAAGTGTAGAACCCACAGTCCAGAAGAAGAAAACACCCCTGGCTGACATAGTGCACTCACTGCTTCACTCACTCATTCATTCACTCCGTTATCTACTGAGTCCTACTATGGGCCAGCCACAGTTCTAATTAGACGTGTGCGACTACTAACCAACCAGCTACACTCCCAGCCAGACTCTGGTCCCAAATGTCTCCTTTTCAGATGAAAACACATTAGGACATTTTGGTCAACATCCATCTGAAGTCCAAATGCACTAGAATTAAACACTCCCTTGACCCACAGTCCCATAGGAGCGCCCCGTTACTCGGCCACAGAGCCTATGGCCACTTTGCCTCCCCATCTGCTGTGGGTGGCGGCTGCAGGTCCGACACTGGCTCATCCCACCAGAGTTTCCAGAATCCATCCCTCCGGAAACTGGCACGGTTCTGCTGTCTTATCCATCACCCTCTGTTCTTCCTCAAAGACCCAGCCATATTTCTGCGATCACATTAGCAAGTCCTTTCCACACTCTGGCAAAATCCATCTGGGTGTGGATACGTAGGTTCATGTAATGGGACTTGTCACATGTGGTCAGCACCTGCTTCGTGGGAGAGCCTCCTAGAACCTCCCTACATGCCCTTTGCTTTGCAGTCCTCCTGATTGTTCCCCACCAGACCCCTCACCTGAGGTAGAAGTGGCAACCCAGGCCGGGCACAGTGGCTCACACCTGTAATCCCAGCACTTTGGGAGGCCGAGGCGGGCAGATCACCTGAGGTCCAGAGTTCGAGACCAGCCTGACCAACATGGTGAAACCCTGTTTCTACTAAAAATACAAAATTATCTGGGTATGGTGGCACATGCCTGTAATCCCAGCTACTTGGGAGACTGAAGCAGGAGAATCACTTGAACCCAGGAGGCGGAGGTTGCAGTGAGCCAAGATCATGCCATTGCACTCCAGCCTGGGCAACAAGAGCGAAACACTGTCTCAAAAAAAAAAAAGAAAAGAAAAAAAAGAAGTGGCAACCCAGGACTCAAGGCACCCTTGGTCTGGCTACCGTCTCAGGCCGCTGGTCACATGTGGGGCTCTTCTTTGACCCTGTGCCACACAGATGTTTAAAGCCACGTGTGCTTTCCTGCACATTTCTGCCTGTCGGTTTTTGGGCCCCTCCCTGGCTCTGTTTCCCTCCCTCTCACCTAAGCCCATGTCCCTTGTAAGTCTGAGAAGAGAGCTCCACATGTGGCCAGCACTGCCTGGCTCCCACCCCTTACAGGAAGCCCGTCTTCTCCCTTCTTCCTCCTGATGTCTGCTTTCCTCATTTCTAGGTTTTGAATCTGGGATGGGAGCTGCAGGACCCCAGGAGGGTGAGCTGAGGATGGAGCAGGCCCACAGGTGGGGCCCACCTCTGCAGAGAGGACTCAGCCTCGGTCCCCTGAAATGCAGGAGCTTGTTCAACTGGTAGAGCTGGGGCTATGATATCCCTCATGGGCTGTCTCCCTAATGCTATCTGATCCTGTCTCTCCCACTTCTAACATCAGGAGACACGGAATTATGGCTCCAGAAGGGTGGTTGGGGAGGCACCTGGGAAATCACTGGGCCCAACAGTTCCTCCTCTGATTAGCAGAATCACCTGGACAGCTTTTCCCGTCCCCACTCCAGAGGCTCTGAGTCACAAGATCTTGGGTGGGCCTAAGGCATCTGGATCTACAAAAAGGCACCTCCATGCCCCACGACTCTGCTGATGAACTGCATAGGGCCCCCCTCGCCTACGGGGAAGCCAGCACCTTGCAGGTTTCAGGGTGCCCTGCACGGGGCCTGCTAAGGCCCCAGCCTCCAGCATGCACAGCCAGCATTTCCAGTGCCTGGGGCTGAACTGGCTTGGAAGGCTGGGCTCTGAGCTGCTCACTCACAACCCTCGCCAATACAGCCTGAATTTATTAAGCAATGGGGCCATCCTGTCAGGCCAATAAACAGATGCACAAGCAGATAAATCAGTGAAGAGTAAACCGTAGGGACAATAACGATCTCTTTGTAATTTCTCTTTGGGGGTGGGCTAACGATGTTGCTCTGTGTGTGTGTGTGTGTGTGTGTGTGTGCGCACGCACGCGCACATGTGTGTGTCTGTTTTTAAAATAAGAAAAATTGTTTTCCTGGGACTCCATCCAAGAACATTAGATAAATAACTGGGGTGCAGCCCCAGCTGCTCACAGGAAACCCTGCTCAGGCAGATGCTGTGGGAGAGCGAGGTTGTGCTTTGAATCGTGCTGTGGGGGGGGGCCTTAGGGGGCACTGAGACCTCTGTGGATGTCCCACGCTCTGTCCTCTCTGCATGTGGCCTCAGGCAGCTCAAGGCTTAGCTTCCCACTGGCCTCCTCCCTCCCCCATGCTCACATGTTTTAGGTCTGACCGGTACCCGCCACCCAACCCCTCTTTGTTTGGATGTTGATGGATCAAGCACAAGCCTCTTTGGCAGGCATGAAGGGTCCTCAGGTCTTGCTGGGCCCACCTGGCTGCTTCCCGGTCTCTACCACATGCCTCAGCCCCACGCCACGGCCCACCCAGCACCTACCAGGCGTGCAGTACCCCTCTCTTCTCCTCAACACCCGTGTGTGCTTGCTCTTTTCAACAGACCCTTGCATTTCCCGTTCTCTGCCTGGAAAGCCATGCCTCATTCTCCAAGCCCTGTTCTGATGTCACCTTCCTCATACCCAGGAGTCTTCCCTGACCTGGGACGGGGCCCACTCCCACCACCTCTGCACTGGGCACTGGCTTGTGATGGTCTCCCAGCCACTCTGGGAGCTCCTCGAAGGCAGAGTCTGGGCACATCTGGAGTCAGTGAGTGCAGCAGGAAGGGGTGATGGTCAAGCTCTTGGAAGCAGACACACCCAGTTCAAGCCCCACTGCAGCCCTCCCAGCTGGGTCACTCCTCATGGCCTGCGAGTTCCCACTTCATCAAAGTTCAGTTCAGATGACCCCCCGCTCCCAGTGCCAGGTGGTCATCTGCCACTGTGTGTCCCCAGCACCTGGCCCAGCCTCCACGGGAGCAGGTACTGCGTCTGTTAAAGCTCCATCTCCCTTACAAGGACTTGCATCCAGGACTGGGTCTGATTCAGCTCCTCCTCCCCAGAGCCCAGGGGTCTCTGTGCAACTCTTCACTGGCTGAAGGGCCTGTTCTAAGCCCAGCTTGGCTGCCCAGTGGGGAGGGGCCCCCCTGCCTTGCCTGAGGTTCCCTCTGCACCCCACAATAGGCGTTGCCTTGTCCATCCTCTGGTGCACCAGGTTAGCTTGACTCCAGGTGCTTTGTTGGTCTGGCTCCACGTGGTTGCTGGAGTCTGCCTTGCCAGCTCCCATCTGCCCCTCCCTGCGTCCTCCTGGGCTGGCTCCAGTTTGGGGCCATCTTCTCTTGTGCATCTTTGCTCACAGCGTCTTCTGCACCTGCCCTCCCATCTGACCTCTCCAGCCCGATTTCCACCCTGCCCCAACAGAGCGCTTTCAGATCACCCGCTCTGCGAAACTGTATCACTGATCACTGTGACTAGAACAAGTCGTGGTGTCTATCTGACCCCCAACCCACTCTCCAGCTCCCCCTAGAACCAAAACAGCATTCCGCCGCCGACACGGCGGTGCAGCCACGCTGAGCTCCCGCACCTCGCCGGAAGCACATTCCCGCTCTGTGCCTGTGCTTGCACCGGTCTAAGTCATATCTACCTCTGAGGCTCACAACAGATGTCACCTCTTCCATAAAGGCTTTTCTGACTCCTTCGCCCAGGGATCAGGGTCCTGCCCTCCTCTGCCGTCCCACATGGCCCACTTGGCACGAGTGGCAGGTTTGCTGGCCTTCCTGGCCATACCAGCGGGGCTGTGCTTTCTTCACCTCTGTATTCCAGGCATCTCCTTTGGACCTGGAATGGGTGGTCACTGGTCAAACAAATTCAGTTTGTTGAAACTGAATTTTACATGGCAGGGGTTTCAGACTCTCCTCTGGTTGGGTTTTAGTCCGACTGCTGAACGCTCCATTTGCTATCAGACAAAATTCAGTTGTGGTCACGTCAGACATTTCCCTATGGCCACATTATTATCTGAGGGTCTCTGGAATATATATCAGCACCAGCTTGATCTGCTTGGAAACCACCAAGGGTATTTGCTCCGAGTCTTCTGATGATGTCCAGATGTGAGCTGCTGCGCTCAGTGTATTTTCTATCATTAAGCTGGCAGGAGCTCCACGTCTGAGAGGGGCATTTGGCCTTGGGTGGGTCACGCCTCTCTGTGTGCCCCTGTTTCTCCCCTGGATCGGCGAGAGGCACCAGCCAGTGTATCGGCAAGGTCGCGTGGAAGGTGGAGCATCCCCATTTTGCTGATGCAGAGCACCCTCGGAAATCAGTGTCCTGCGCATTCATACAGAGCTCCAAGTCCAAATAGTAGACTGGGGGTTCCCTTCGTGGCTGCAACATCTGGCCTTACCACCGTGTTGAATGGAGGAGACCCCTAGGTGGACACTAGGTCCCGCTGTCTGAGCCGGGAGCCCTGACGTGTTAGGGAGGCTGGGGGGTCAAGCCAAGGATGAGCAGCTGCAGAAGGCCCGTGAGATTCTGCTGCTGAACAGATGCAGGCTGCCATTGTATAATAGTGGCCCCCTTTCTTTCTAGCATACCACCCAAACATCTACTTCCCACTTCCGGGAACTGCTTGCTCCCAGATTCAGAAACTGTCCTGGGGCACCAGCAGGTAGGTGCACAGGTGCACGTGAGTCCAGGCTTCCTGGGGGCATGGCTGCCACCCTTCAGGCCTCGGCCTGGGCTGGGCACTGTGGAGAGCGAGGTGGGATGAGACCAGCTGCTGTCCTGGAGGGGCTCGGGGATGGGCCGGGTGGCAGGACCTGGGAGGCACACAGGAGAGCTCCTTTAAGAGAGACGCTGTGCACACTGTGGAAATGCATGGGGCAGGGGTGCATGGAGGGGTGGGAAGAACTAATCAGAAAGGCTGTGTTTGAGCAGAGCCTTGAAGGGAGAGAGGATTTCGATGTGTTGAAAGGGCAGGCAAGGAACAGCTGTGGGAGGAGCTCAAGACAAAATAGGGAAGCAAGTCAGCCCGGATCAACTCATTTTGTCTAGAACTTTCCAAGTGTGAAAGGCAATGTGGGAAATAAAGTCCTCGTGGCGAGGACATGGGTTAAGGAGGAGGAATCCCATGGGCTGGGCAGGGAGGAGCTACCATAGTGCTTCTAAAAAAGACTTTATGGTTTCAAAGCAGTTTTAGGTTCACAGCAAAATAGAGTGGCAGGTGCCGAGAGTTCCCATATGCCCTCAGCCCACACATGCACGGCCTCCCACATAATCAGCACCCCCACCAGACAGTACATCTGTCGGCTGATGAACCCACATTCTATAGTGTGCATTACGGTTCATCTTGGTGGCATACATCCTGTGGTTTTGGACAACTGTGTAATGACATGTAGCCTTCGCTGCAGTATCACACAGGTAGCTCCACTGACCTAAAACTCCTCTAAGCTCCACTCATACGCCCCTCCCTCCCCATACCATAGTGACTTGAGCAGGGGAGTAGGGAGTCCGAGTCAGGCCTCCAGAAGTTGTCAGCCTCCAATCCAGCGGCACGGCCAGCAAGCTTCATAGTGACTTTCTTCCAGAAGGACCTGGTACGGCTGGTACTGCTCTAAGCCAAGTGGAACACCGAGCCCTTTTTATTGTTCCTGGGCTGTCAGGTCACGAACCTGCTTTCCCCTCCTGACTAATTCCTGCTGGCTCCAGGGCAGACATGCACAAGTCCCAGCACCCCGAGTGCAGCCATGCTCCTCATGGCAGCAAAGCCCAGCCAGGGCAGCCTGAGAGGGGGTTGGGGGAGAAGAGGAAATGAATGCTGCTCGGTGTGTGCCCCTTTAAGGTTTAGCAAGCTCCCCCCATACTCATCTTCTCGACCCAGCCAGAGGTGAGGACCTGAGGCTGCATCTGTCAGGCCCCTTTCTCCCCAGGGTGGGTCGGGGTGGGTGGCCGAAGCTATTTGGTGCAAGTCAGGAGGGACAGCATCAGTCACACGAGCCCAGCTAGGCAGGCCTCGGGGAGGCTGGCTTGGTGGGTGTGTATCTTGTCCTGTCCAGGGGAGAGGAACAGGTCTGGGGGCCTTAAACAGACCCCTGGAGAGATGAAACGTTCCCCCGACACCACCCTAGTGTTCTTGTTCGGACTCCTCCAGCTCCAATTCCAGCTCCCAGGAAACTTCACACCTTGAGAGGACGTGACGTGGGTTAAGGATAATGTCCTTCTGGGAACCGGAAGAGAACATCCCCCCACCCATGGCAGATCAAAAGAGAAGCTTCATCTTCGTCTTTTCTTCTGTCCAGAAAGCATGCAGAGAAATTACAATAATAAATTTAGTTCATGATATGGTTTGTCTGTATCCCCACCAAAATCTCATCTTGAATTCCCATGTGTTGTGGGAGGGACCTGGTAGGAGGTAATTGAATCAGGGGGCAGGTCTTTCCCATGCTGTTCTCGTGACAGTGAATAAGTCACATGAGATCTGATGGTTTTATAAGGGAGAGTTTCCCTGCACAAGCGCTCTCTTTGCCTGCTGCCATCCATATAAGACGTGACTTGCTCCTCCTTGCCTTCTGCCATGATTGTGAGGCCGTCCCAGCTGCGTGGAACCCTAAGTCCATTAAACCTCTCTTTCTTTTTTAAATTGCCCAGTCTCTGGTATGTGTTTATCAGCAGCATCAGAACAGACTCATACGGTTCAGCAGAGTAGGATGAAAAGGAGGCACCAACACAAGGACTGAAGCAAATGACCATGCCAGGGCCAGGATTTAAAAGGCAAGACCTGAGGTTCCACGCCCTTCTAGATGTGGCCCAAAGAACTGAGTCACGTCAGTGTGGAACCCAGAAGGAGGAACCACTCACGGCACCCGTGGAATAGAACCCAACTAGCCCCTAGGAAAAGTGCAGCCAGTTCCAGAATGAAGGCCAGCATCAAATGCATACCAAGTGTCTCCATGGTAGGATCCCACAATCAATGTCACTTATGCATGAACCTTCTGGAGATGTGCAGTCTGGATGGAATCAAAGGACTCACATAAGGTGTTGAAAAGAGCATGCCGGGGAGAGCATGAAGCCAGGCCACTGGGCCACAGGCCCCGAGAAGACACGACACTAAGTGAAATAAGCCAGGCACAGGAAGACACACACTGAGGGATCTCACTGATATGTGGAATCTGAAATAAATGGAGCTCAAGGAAGCAGAGAGGCTTTAGAAACTTGGCGGCAGGGAACTGGGGGACAATGGCCAAAGAATACAATGTTTTATTAGACGGGGGAATAAATTCAAGAGAGCTACTGTCCACAGGGCAAGGTGGCTCACCTTTGTAACCCCAGCACTTTGGAAGGTCCAGGCAGGAAGATGGGTTGAACCTGGAAGACCCGCCTGCGTAACATAGTGAGACCCTATCTCTTTTTAAAAATAAAATATTGCATAATAAAATTATTCAATCTAGTCAATCCTAAACTTGCTTAAAAGTAAAAAGGTTAAAATAGATAGAGAGATAGAGAGATAGATAGATAAATTAGCCCAGCATGGTGGTGTGCACCTGCGGTCCCAGCTACTTGAGAGGCTGAGGCAGGAGGATCCCTTGAGCCCAGGAAGTTGAGGCTGCAGTGAGCCATGATTGCAACACTGTACTCCAGCCTATGCAACAGAGTGAGACCCTGTCTCACAAAGATCTATTGTACAACATAATGACTAGAGTTAATACCAAGGTTTTGTATTCTTTAAAATTGTTAGAATAGATTTTAAGTGTTCTCATTAGAAAAAAAACTGCTAGTCCGGGAGGTAATAAATTTTCATGAGATGGACGTATCTGTCTGCCATGTGGACGTACATCAAAACACCATGCTGCACACCATTTAGACAATGTTTGTCAGTTAAAAATAAATAAATATAAAATGCCAAAGGAAAAATATTCTGTGCAGAATTGATGAGGAGTCAGACGCTGAAACATACATCCAAGTATCTCCACTTCCTTATTCTATGTGGGTTTGACCAGCGTCTCCAGGCAGCACCCCAGGCCAGGAGTGGTGAAAGGCTTTGTGGACACTCAAGACTATGGCCCCAGTTTACTCCCAAATCCTCATATGCAGGGATGCCACAGCAGGGAAGACGGCTGAAAGAGGGGCCAGCTGCAGGTCCTGGGTTAGATGGGTCTCAGGGGCTTGGCTCCAGCTGAGACGCACCCAGTCCTGCCTCAGAGTCACCCCCACACTTGGCTGAGCTAGCTGACCTTGGAATCAGCCCTGAACTCTGGACACATGGTGACGGGCCTAAGCCTCCCTCAGGGGCACTGTCATCAACCCCTGGGCCAACCGACCTGGCGGCGCCCTCCCTGGCTCTCAGCTCCCCCACCCCACACGCCTGGGGCTTGCACAGTTCTCCCTCTCTGACAGGGCAGCCCTGTCCGTGGTCCCTTCCTGATGGTGGGCTTCCCACCAATATAGAAGCATCATCCATCCTGTCATCTACTCCTGGCCACCCAGCTGAGCCCCCACCCCATCCCACCACCCCGGGGGTGCCACGAAATGAATCTGAGGGTGGAAATGTTTCTAAGCATTCATTTTCTAGCTGTTGTCAACTAGAGTGAAATCTTTCCGACTCAGCTTGAACTCCAACTACAGCGCTGAAATCGAACAAGTTCGTTAAGAAGGATTTTAGAAAAGAAAAATCGAGCCTGACCAAGTCTACAATAGGAAATCCATTATCCCTTTTAGATTAGAGGCTGCACAATGACAGCCGTGACCCACAGATGTGTTTTGTCTGGTCTGCAGAGTGTTTGTAAAACACGGGAACTCATGGCCGAGTTGAAAACCAGGCGATTTCACACACAACTCCGGATTTCTGGTTCCTCTGGAGGAAATAAGGTGAGGGGGTAGCAGGGGCTGACCCTCCGAAGATGGGGCTGGCACAGGGGGCTGGGGGACAGTGGGGCGGGCTGGGACGTGTTTTGAGAGAATGTTGCCCAGGAGAGTGGTGCCGGGCTCCGATGTGGACTCCGCTTGGCTGGGAGCACTGGCACAATTTACAACTTGGCAGGAGCGCCGTTTCCTCCAGGTTTTCTGTTTCTTATTAAAGCTTTTAGTCCAAGGGCTTAGTTGCTGACTCTGGTGTTGGCGTTAGCCCTGGCCTTATTAAACAGAAATACACAGCCAAGAGGAAATGAAGAAGGCAGGACAGGCGATGCCAAAGGGAAAAACAGGGCTGGAGAACCAGAGCAGCGTCCACAGGAGCGAAATCCGGGGGTGGGGGCTGCAGGCCCTGCAAGGGGAGAGGGTGAGATGGAAAGCGAGAGTCCAGCTTCTGATTTCTTTTTTCTTTTTTCCAGACAGGGTCTCTCTCTACTGTCCAGGCTGGAGTGCAGCGATGAGGTCAGAACTCACTGCAGCCTCGACCTCCCAGCCTCAAGTCATCCTCCCGTGTCAGCCTCCTGTGTAGCTGGGACCACAGGCACCTGCCACCATGCCTGGCTAATTTTTGTTTTTGATTTTTTAGTAGAGACAGGATTTCGCCATGTTGCCCAGGCTGTTCTCAAACTCCTGGGCTTAAGTGATCTGCCCGTCTCAGCCTCCCAAAGTGCTGGGGTTACAGGCGTGAGCCACCGTGCCTGGCCCCAGCTTCAGGTTTCCTTTTTCTTCTCTTCTTCTTTTTTGTTTTTTAGACAGAATCTTGCTGTCACCCAGGCTGGAGTGCAGTATCCAATCTTGGTTCACTGCAACCTCCGCCTCCCAGGTTCAAGCGATTCTCCTGCCTCAGCCTCCCAAGTACAGCTTCAGATTTCTGAGGAGAAACATACTATGAGTACTGCCAGAGTGAGAAATCAAACGCTTGGCAAAAAGTACTGGCTTAACAAGACCCCAAAACTGACGTGGGTTTGAGTGCCACTCACCAGCTGGCCTTGTGCCCTCAGACCCCCACTGGGTTTGGCACCTCTCCTGGCCTTGGTGTTCTCAGCTACAAAATGGGCACAGCATCAGTAATGACACAGGGTTGCCAGGGGTGGGAGTGGATGCAGGACGGGGCAGGGCCCACGTTTGGGTTCCGTAGAACTGACTCTGCCCTTCTCAGCCCAGCCAAGTCACCACCCTCCAGGTGTCCTGCCCCACACTTTATTTTTTATTTTTATTTTTGTTTTTGAGACAGACTCTCCCTCTGTTGCCAGGCTGGAGTGCAGTGACACAATCTCAGCTCACTGCAACCTCCGCCTTCTGGGTTCAAGCGATTCTCCTGCCTCAGCCTCCTGAGTAGCTGGGATTACAGGCACCCACCACCATGCCTAGCTAATCTTTATAATTTTAGTAGAGATGGGGTTTCACCACGTTGGCCAGGTTGGCTCCAACTCCTGACCTCAGGTGATCTGCCCGCCGTGGCCTCCCAAAGTGCTGGGATTATGGGCATGAGGCACCACACCCGCCCTGACCTACACTTTAATCTGAAGGATGAATCTGGACAAAACCCAGTCGCTGGCATAATCCTGACACACTGCTCGCCCTGTTTCCTCCCATCCTCGTCCTGGGGGGCTGCCTCCCCTGGGAGGGGTAGGTGCCAAAGTTGTCGTGTGACAGAGCAGTCAGTCAGAGCTCACTTTGAACACACCTGGGCAGGGCCTTGCCCAAGGAGAGCAGGGCAGGGCGTGAGTGGGGCCGGCGCCGGCACCCTGCGACTTCCCTGTTTTCTCTGTCTGTTGCATTTGGAGGCGTTCTCATAGGTCATATGCACCTTCGAGTCCAATTTTCCTCACAAGGACGCACAAGGGTATAAGTCTCAGCACACACTAGCTTCTACCAAGACTGAGACAGTGGATCTAAGGATATCTGCTGAACGGATCACAGAGTAGTAAGCATGTTAATGGAGGTGGCGAGGGCATGGCTGATGCTCCTTGATAACCTGAGCCAATCTTTGCTCCTCCCAGCCTCTGCACATCGTTCCCTCTGCAACCCTTCCACCCTTGAAGTGCCCTTCCATCCACCTCTCTCCGCTGCACAAACTCCTCCTCTCTCTTCCAGGTGCAAATCAACAGTCACTTCCTTGACTCCTCATGGTGGCCACTGTGGCTGCTCACCTCTGCTGCAGCCCCTGTCACATACACTGTGGACAACAGTTCATGGCTGTGCCTCCCGTGCCTCCGTAAGGTTTTTGAATGCAGTTAAAATCATGGGCTTGGGAATCAAGCTGCCTGGGTTTGCATTCCAGCTCTGCCACCTGTGACTTCTCTGTGCTTCAATTTCTTCATCTGTAAAATGAGAACAACACCTACCTCACCTGGGCTGTTGTAAGAATTTAGATGAGTGAATGCATGTGAAGGTGTCGTCAGGGTCCAGCTTTAGCAAATGCTGAAAACCTGTTGGTTAAAACCACTTCACACGTGCTAGGATGGCTGGAATCCAAAGTCAGATAATAATAGGTGTTGGCGCAACATGGCGAGATTGGAACCCTCACACATGGCTTGTGGGAATGTGAAATGGTACAGCCACTTTGGAAGCCAGTCTGGCGGTTTGATCAAACTGTTAAGCATAGAGTTACCCTGTAACCCTCAAATTCCACTCCTCAAGGAATTAGGAGTCAAATAAGTGAATAACTCCAATAACCAATAACTCATAATCAAGTAGCCAAAGAGAAATGAAAACATATATCCAGAAAAAAATTTGTACACAAATGTTCATAGAAGCACTATGCATAACAGCCAAAAGGTGGCAACAACCCAGATGCCCACCAACTGATGGATGGATGAGGACAATGTGGTCGATCCGCACACCAGAATATTACTCCACCATAAAAAGCTGCAACATGCTACATGCTACAGTGTGGGTGAACTTGAAAACATGACGGGAAGTGACAGAAGTCACAGAAGGCCACGTGCTGCAGGATTCCATTTCTATGAAATGTCCAAAGTGAACAAATCCACGTGGATGGAAAGTAGATTCATGCTAACCAGGGGCCGGGGGAGAGGATGTGGAGGTGGGGATGACAGTCACAGGGCACGGGATTTCTTCTGCAGGAGATGAAAATGTGCCGAAGTGGACATCTCTCCCCTGGATTCTCCAGACCCTACTGACTGCCTCCAGGCACCACCTCGCCCTGCATCCTGCCTTCCGCACGGCAGCCGGGGTGACCCTGTAAGAACCCAAATCAGAACTTGGCCTTTCTCTCACAGCCCTGCAATGACTTCCTGTTTCACACAGATGCTCTCATCTCACAAAGGCCCAAAAGGCCCTGCAGGGTCCCGCCCTGCCCCTCCAACAGCCTCGTTCCTGCTTTCCCGTCTTACTTCTCTCCCGCCTCGCTGACCTCAGTCTCACCAGGCAAACGCTTGCTCACTGAGGCGGCCCATCTGCTGGAGTCCCATCTCCACCAGAAATCCACTTGGCACATTCCCTTTTCTTTCTTTTTTCTTTTTTGAGATGGAGCCTCCTTCTGTCACCCAGGCTGGAGTGCACTGACGTGATCTCAGCTGACTGCAACCTCCACCTCCCAGGTTCAAGTGATTCTACCGTCTTAGCCTCCCGAATAACTGGAATTGTAAGCGTGCGCCACCAAGCCTGGCTAATCCCTGTATTTTTGGTGGAGACAAGGTTTCACCATGTTGGTCAGGCTGGTCTCAAACTCCTAACCTCAAATGATCTACCCGTCTCAGCCTCCCAAAGTGCTGGTGTTACAGGTGTGAGCCACTGCACCCGGCCCCCATTCCCTTTTCTACTGTAAGTGGCGGCTCAAATGTCTTCTTCCCAGGGGGACCTCTGGCCCCACCTCCCTACTCTACTTAATATCCCACTCAGCACACACCGCATCCCAATGATCTTCATCTGTGCTCTCTCTTCCACAGCACTTGTCATCTTCTGAAGTACTATAGGGCATGCTTATTATATTCACGATTTGGCCATCCCCTTGCTAAACGGGCATGCCATCGGATGCAGATTTCCGTCTGTTTTGTTATTTAGGTATCCTCTGCTCCTGGCCGGTGCTTGGTGAACATGTGAGGAGGAACTCTGTCTTCACTTCTCTGAGAAGTAGGTATTATCATTCCCGTTTCTCAGGTGGGACATGACAGCTCAGAGAGGTTGGCTGCCTTGCCCCAGGGGCCACAGCTGGGACAGGGAGTTGGGTGTGAGGCCCAGCACTCCCTATGCTGCATCAGTGCCCCTGGTCTAGACACAGGGCAGCAGATGACCACAGCTGCTCTTTAGGAGCCAGGCACTGAGTTAGGCGCTTTAGATATACCACCTCCAGTTCTCAAGCAATCCCGCAAGTCAGGCCTCTCATTTCCATTTAATAGAAGAGGAATCGGAGCTCAGAAAGATAAGGGAACATGTCCAAGTCCACAGAGCTAGGACACGGTAGAGCAGATGCTTCTTTGCGTAAGGGGTGCAAGCTCCTAGATGCAGCTGAGACTTTCCACCATGTGCAAGGCGAAAGTCAGGCCCTGTTTACTGCCCTGAGATAAGGACTGCTGGGGACAGAAGTGCCCAGGAGGTTACATTAGGGCTTAGCAGGACGGGAGTGAAAGGGAAACATCAGCAGGCCGCCTCCCGTGACTTCACCAAAGTGAACCCTGGCCACTTTCATCTTCCCTGGAAAAGGCTGGTACGCGGCATAAAAGCCCTCCCACCCCTCGGCACACCAGGAACCAGAGTAACTGGACTACTCATCGCCTCTCGAATGGAGTCACCGGCTAGAGGATGTCTCCAGGACAAACACGATGCCCCGCAGCCTGTTGTACGGGGTCTGACAGGCAGCTGGCTGCAGACTGATGGGACTTCATGGGCCACGCGCAGTGAAGCGTCTGAGTCAGCAGTGGGCGGTGGGTAAGAACCAGCATCCACCCAGCAGAGCTTTTATTACCGTAACTCCAGCAAATCTTCCCCTGTAATGGGCTGATGTTTCACATCTGTCAGACACAGAGCCACCTCCCCCAAACATGCCATGTCTTTCCCTCCTGGCTGTGCAAAGAGAGAGAGTTCCTCCTTGCTTTTTCGAGGGAAGGAATGAACTGCCTGGTGTTTAAGAAGAGAAATTCTGGCCCCCATCTCCAGAGGTCTGAGTTACCCCACTGCTGCTGGAGAAAGAGCTCAAGGCATTTGGCAGTCGGTCCCAACATGGGTCTACCCAAACTGGCTCGCGAAAAGTCACCGCACAGCCAGAAATGTCATCCTGAGACTTTTGCCTTTTCTCCACCCTCTGCCACTAGCCATCTGTCCTAGGATTCTCCAGCCTAATTCCCTGGGTGCAATTCCCCATCCCAACCCCAATTCCAAGGCGGCCCCATCCTCCCTTGGGCCAGGCCTCCTGCAGGTTCCACCCCTAGGACCTTTGATCTTCAGAGGTGTGGGAGGCCATGGGAGTGACATGGAGGTGGTGTGGACAAGTGCGCAAATCATGGTCACAGTCCAGCACGGGGAGGGCAAGAGCAGGGGCAGGGCAGGCAGAGGGAACGCCTGCATAGAGGCGGCCAGCAGAGGGCGCTTTAGGGGCTGGTGAGCCATCCTGTGTGAGTGGCAGGAGCTGCGGCCCAGGACACAGGGTGATGAAGACACTGGAGAGGCAGGCAGGGGTCACCCAGGGAAGGGCTTTACTCAAGAGCCACAATGTGCCAGGTGTGCTGGTGTGCGTCTGTGGCCCCAGCCACTCAGGAGGCGGAGGCAGGAGGATCGGTGAGCCCAGGAGCTCCGGCCTGAAGTGTACAATGCTGATTGAGTGTGCACACTAAGTTTGGCATCAATACGGTGACCTCCCAGGAGAAGAGGACCACCAGGTTGCTGAAGGAGGGGTGACCCGACCCAGGTCAGAAACAGAGCAGGTTAAAATCCCGTGCTGGTCAGTAGTGGGACTGTGTCTGTGTGTGAACAGCCACTGCACTCTGGCCTGGACAACATAGTGAGACCCCATCTCTTAAAAAGCAAAAAGAGCCACAATGACAGCTCTCCAAGGGGATAACAGGCCCCACAGAGCCCTGGGAAAGTGCGCAGGTGCACAGACACTCAGTCTGCCCCCACTTCAGGGTTTTCATGCATTCCCCACCCCCAGGCCTGCAGTCCCTGCGCCACAGCAAGATGCCAGCATGGGATCTGCACTGCAGCCGGTTGCCTGGAGAGAGCGGCAAGAACCGCAGAGCTGGGAAGCGTAACTGGGAATTGGCACGGGCTTTTGGTAAATCCAGTGTGATCGAAGTAGTAAAAACTGAGCCCAAGTGAGGGTTAGAGCTGGGAGTCACTAACACCAACCCAGGAGGGAGAAGGTGGAATGGAAATGGGAGAAGTCCCCATGGAGAGGTGACAATGAGCAGAGCTGATGGGATGTGGGGTGGAGCCAGGGAGCTTGCAGGATATGCAGGGATGGAGCAGCTTCGAGTCTCCAAGGAGATTTGGTGCCTCCTGGGAAAGGCCACACCTGTCCCAATGTGAGGAAGGGCCCTCATCACCAAGGCTCAAGGGCAGGGTGAATGGAGACCGCTGGCAGGTGGCAGTGGCCAAAAGACGGAGGACACTGAGGGAGACCCAGACTCAGCCAAGCTTGCCCAACAGGTCTGAGTGTTTTTGAGGCTTCATACAGAGGCCCCATCCTTCTCTTATTCGGAATCCCAAAAGCTCTAAGAGCTGAGAGTTTACGTTCAACTGTAGCAGTCTCAGCTGGAGGCAAGCCAGACTGATGTGAGACTGTTTCTAGACTCTATTTATCCCATTTAGGGGTGTGTTTATACATTTCACTGCAGAAACATTAGCCTGTCTGCTTATGGGAGCTGCCCCAGAAGGATTCTGAATTCTGCACACATCAAGCCCAAAGGGTTTGGCTAACAGATTGTGAACTCGAATTAGAGAAATTTGATTAAATTATTGTGTATCTATAAAATAGTTAAAACAAAACAAAACAGAAAACTCTCCAAGACATAGTGTTCAACTAAAAAAGAAAATCTTATTCCAGGTATCTAATGAATCAGCACCGTTGACCACAGACACTGGGATTGGAAAAGTTAAACAAGCAGAAAAATACTAAACAAACTCCATGCACTGCGCACCTGTGTGTGTGGACGTGCAGAGAAAGAGGCCTGGATGAACGCACAGGAATCTGGTAATAGCAGGACCTCTGGGCAGAGGGGTCTTGTAGGGATGAAGGTAGCCTTTGACATGTTATTCTCTATATTTTGGTACTTGAAAAAAAATTTTTTACAATAAGCAAGAATTCATGTATTACTTCTGAAATTAATTGAGAAGAAACTAGAACTATAAAAATGAAAACAAAAACACAGAAGAATAAACCACCCATTTAGTTCAACCTACTTATTTTATAGACGAGAAAACTGAAGGTCAGGGAGGCCCCACAGCCTCAGGTTGGAATTGGAACCAGGTTCCATAGACCCTCATTCCTGAACCCAGGCTGCCTCCAACATGACCCCCAAAATAGTACAGTTCATGCTTTGTGAACAGTAATGAACTATACACAAAATTCTACATTTGGCTTGCTTTGCTGAAGCCCTTTTTACCACTAAGGAATGGTTTTATTTATCTGTAGAAGCCACAGACAGCAGGTTGTGGAATGTCAGTGGGTCAATTGCTGCCTAGAGTTGGAGCGGGATGAAGACCAGAATCTGCTGCAGAGACTGCAACCCTGGGTCACCAGTGACTGACGTAGGTGAGGGGGGTACCACGTGGTGCACCGAGGCGGGGCCTGGCAGCGTGATGCAGACACCCCAGTGTGGCCCCGTAAAACTTATCCTTGGATTTCCAGAGCATGCGTGTGTGTGTGTGTGTGTGTGCACGCGCGCGTGTGTGTGTCTGTGTGTGTGTGTTGCTGTTTTTGTACTTCTCTCTTATCTTCTTTCTTTTTCTGCCAAAGGGGAAAAGACACTGTCAGCACAGCTGCTGATCAGGAGTTCCAAGTCCTGATTTTCCAGTTGTAGGTGATTTCAATCATTATTCATTATCTTTAACGGAACATATTCATTTCTATATGGAAATGCTTTTCAACGTTTTGAAAGCAGAATGAGTGAATGAGAAGTGACATTTGAGCCGGGTCTTATAGGAACCGCCAGTGAAGGAGGTGGCGCGGACAGCACAGCCCTGGCTAAGAGGACAGCCTGGACAGAGGCAGGGAGGATCACGTCTGGGGCCAGTTTGGGGACCAGCCATAGTAGGAGGGAGAAGACAAGAGGCCGGGACTTCACCTGTTCCCAGCATCCTGCTGAGCAGGGTCACAACATGAGTGCTTTCGGCCTGGACAGCCTTCCAGGGCAGCATGTGGCAGCAGCTGAGGCCAAGGCTGAGCAGGGCAAAGGAGTGGGGCGGGCAGGGCAAAGATGCACCTTGGGGATGTGTGGGCCTACCCAGCTGGCAGGCACATCTGGCTAGGCCCACTCCAATCTGTGGCCAGTGCTACCAGGCAGGTGATTTCATAGTCAAGTCCTAATTTTGCAAGTTCTTGCCTGGAAAATCAAGGGGCCCTGGCCTCCCTGGGCCTAGAGGGTCCAGCACGGCCACGGTCACCGAAGTGGAGCCAGGTTCGGCCACTCCCTGCCCCTCACTCATTCACTCAGCCTGTGAGTGAGGATTGGTGATGTTGCCTTCAAGAGGTAATTAGGGAGTGGCTTACAAAGGTCCCTTTGGACTTGGGAAGGAAGGACAGTTAAGCCAGCAGCTGCCCTCCTCAGGATGTAGGACAGTGTGGAGGCTGCACCAGCCCAGGGGGCCCTGCTGGTTCCCTGACTCCCGCCTTCCACAGGGGAAGGTGGAGGGCACCCAGCAGGTGCCCCGGGCAGACACAGCAAAGTCCCTCTTCCTGGGAGGTTAGGACTGAGGGGCGCATGAAAGGGGTGCTTGGGTCAAATCACCCTGGGAAGTCCCTGACATTGCCCAGCAAGTATAATGGCCATGGGGATGGCGAGAAGGCTGAGAAGCACCACTCCCAGCAGAAGGCATGTCCATGCCAGCATGACCGGCTGCTTGGGACACCAGCGCCACTGGGCAAGAGGGCCCTGCCTGCCGCTGGTCTGTGGGTGATTTCACCTGAGCTTCTGTGCTGTTGCCATCTATCCATGCATTTGTGTTAGTGAGGACGAAATGTTCAGAGCAGCAGGCTGTGACGCGGCAGTCATTCTGTGTCTCCGAGCCCAGGCCTAGTCACACAGGGTGATCTGGCCTGGAGTGTTTTTTATGAGACAGGGTCTCACTCTGTTGCCCACACTGGAGTGCAGTGGCACAGTCATGGCTCACTGCAGCCTTGAACCCCCGGGCTCGGGCGATCCTCCCCCTTCAGGCTTCCGAGTAGCTAGGACGAGAAGTGGGTGCCACTATGCCTGGTGATTTTTATCTTTTATAGAGATGGGATTTCCCTATATCGCCCTCACTGGTCTTGAACTCCTGAACTCAAGCCATCCTTCCGCGTTGGCCTCCCAAAGTGCTAGGATTACTGGTGTGAACCATTGAACTCAGCCTAGCCTGGAATTTTTGGATCAAACTGGCCTGTTCCCCCTCTGGTGGGAATCCTAGGCATCCTGATGGCAGGTCAGTCTTGCCTTCGAGTCTCTGTGTGAGATGGTCTCCGCGTGAGACCAACATAGAGACGCCTATTTATGGGTTTTGGTTCTCAATCCACACTGGAATCTTCGGGGGAGTGGGTGGGGGATTCTGGCACAGTCTCTGGGGCCTGGGGTTTCTCAGCTGATAGGTCGACACTCAGAGAGGTTGGGTGTCTGCTAAGGGTCACAAAGCAGTGGTGGGGACACAGAGTCCCAGCTGCAGCTGCTGCTCCTGATAATCACCCGCATTGCCTGGAGGGAGTGTTGGGGTGGTAAGGGTGGGACTGAAAAGCTCACAAACTGGTCAATCTCCAGTGCTTTTGTGTCTGTTTCAAATCAGTTTCTTTCTGTGAGCACAGGCAGGCCTAGTGTTAATATATATTGATAGAATGGATGAGAATCATGTTGAGAACACCCCTTCACCCTCCTCCTGTGGCAGCCAGGCTAGAAAATGGGAATCATCTGATGCCAGGATGGGGCAGGGGACAGGAAGAGACTTGGAGGAGGCAGGACCTGAGGGCAGACAACGGGGAAGAATGAGGTGAACCAATGTCCCACCGTGGCCAGAGTGAGGGGGAGGAGGGCAGCCCAGCGCCAAAGGTGGGGGAGGAACTGTGTCCCCTCATTATGTCTTTTTTTTTTGAGACAGAGTCTCACTCTGTTGCCCTGGCTGGAGTACAATGGTGCAATCTCAGCTCACTGCAACCTCCAACTCCTGGGTTTTAAGCAATTCTCTCTTGCCTCAGCTTCCCGAGTAGCTGGACAGGCAACTGCCACAATGTCCGGCTAATTTTTTTGTATTTTTAGTAGAGACAGGGTTTCTCCACCATGTTGGCCAGGCTGGTCTTGAATTCCTGATCTCAGGTGATCTGCCCGCCTTGGCCTCCCAAAATGCTGGGATTACAGGTGTGAGTCACTGCGTCTGGCCTTATTATGTTCTTAAGCCCCTCCGGTCCCAGGAGGTGGGAGATGGGGCCTTGATCCCTGAGGGGTGTGAAATGGAAAAGAGAGCCCCAGGCCCAGAACTCGGGGGCACTGAAGAGGGAAAAGCATGGCTCAGGTAGACGGTTCAGAAGTGCCCTGCCCCTGGGCCCACACACCCCTCCCCACCACCTTAGCAGGAGTCAGAAGGCTGAGCGTCAGCTGTGACTCAGGGAGGCCTGGCTTCTTGGCTGGCCTGGAAGTAAAAGTAAAACCAAGTGGCAACCAGGGGGTGGGGAGGCACTGAGGAGAGGAGGGAAGGGGCCACTGCAGTGCAGACCTGGGGAGGTGAGAGTCTCCACCTGTCTGGGCTCCTGAAAAGCTGACAGGAGCCAGGGGGTGTCCGTGATCAGGTCTGAGTGCAGCTGGTGTGTGATTCTCAGACTTGAGTTGCATGGGAACTCTCGGGCAGAATTGTTAGGACCCAGGCTGCTGTCTCTCCCTCTCCCTCCGCCAGCTCTGGGTGAAGCCCAGCCATTTGCATTTCCGCTTTCTGGAACTTTCCCAGGTGCTGCAGCTGCTGGTCTGGGAACCGCACTTTGAGAACCATGTTCTAGGCCAGATGCTCAGCTCCTGTTGGAACCAGCTTCTCACAGAGACAGCCTACCTTATCCCTGCCCGACCTGATCAGAATTCTACAGACAAGGGCCTAGCCCTGACCCAATCTGTGGTCAGGAAACCAGGACAAGTCCTTTTAAGGGGTCAAGGGCAGCTCCTTTGGTCCAGCTTGTTCCCCAGCCATGGCTCAGCTGGTCTCTTCCCGGGTCCCAGGGAAGTTCAGCTCTGGGTCTTGGTCTCTGCCACCTGCAGGCCCAGCAACCAGTTTGGGATGCTGGTTACCCCACTCTCCAGGGACTCAGCCCCAGAAGACTGTCCCATTGTTTCTCGGGGAGGTGGGCTTGGGGTTGGAGAAGCTCCCATCAGCCTTCCTGTGTCCCAGGACTTTTCATGGGAACTTGGACCTTCGGCCTGGGGGCAGAACATCCTTCTCCAAGCCTGCATGGACAATCACAGTCCTTAAAAGTGTTGGCCGGGGCACCCTGGGGTGGGGTTGCGGGGCATCCTTAAATGGCCTGCAGAGCCTCTGGGAAAACCATGCATGACTTCAGGTGCCCCTTTGTGTGGTCACCACCCCAGGGCCTCCCGCCGGCCATGGTAAAAGCAACCCTCACGAGAGAAATAGAAGAAAAAGACAAAGACAAAAAAAATCTCAGAAAATGATAGACATGAATGGCTAGAGAGTTCAGAGAAGATCAAAATGGAAACCTGCTACCCATCCTGTTAGCAAACGAGGCCAGGCTGTGTGACATGCGGGCCCAGGACTTCATCGGGCAGCTTCTATGCAGGACCAGGCTGCACCTCCTGTCACAACTGGGCAGGTCCCACCTCTCTGCAAAGACCCCTCTTCTCTAGAAAGGGGTGACTGTAAAATAAGGCTGACCATTGAGAAAACCGAGAGGCAGGGCCGGGGGTGGCACTTTTAAGAAGGTAACAATGAGGCTGGGCGCGGTGGCTAACACCCGTAATCCCAGCACTTTGGGATGCTGAGGTGGGCAGATGACGAGGTCAGGAGTTCGAAACCAGCCTGACGAAGAAGGTGAAACCCTGGTGGTGACGAAACCACTAGGCCTGCCTTATAAGAGCTCCTGAAGGAAGCACTAAACATGGAAAGGAACAACCAGTACCAGCCACTGCAAAAACAGACCAAATAGTAAAGACCATCAACACAATGAAGAAACCGCGTCAACTAATGGGCAAAACAACCAGCTAGTATCAAAATGGCAGGATCAAATTCACACATAACAATATTAACCTTAAATGTAAATGGGCTAAATGCCCCAATCAAAAGACACAGACTGGCACATTAGATAAAAAGTCAAAACCCATCAGTGTGCTGTATTCAGGAAACCCATCTCACATGCAAGGACACACATAGACTCAAAATAAAGGGATGGAGGAAGATTTATCAAGCAAATGGAGAGCAAAAAAAAGCAGGAGTTACAATCCTAGTCTCTGATAAAACGTACTTTAAACCAACACAGATCAAAAGAGACAAAGAAGGGCATTACATAATGGTAAAATGATCAATAGAACAAGAAGAGCTAACTATCCTAAATATATATGCACCCAATGTAGGAGCACCTAGATAAATAAAGCAAGTTCCTAATGACATACAAAGAGACTTAGACCCCCACACAATAATAGTGGGAGACCTTAACACTCCACTGTCAATATTAGACAGATCAATGAGACAGAAAATTAACAAGGATATCCAGGACTTGAACTCAGACCTGGACCAAGCAAACCTAATAGACATTTACAGAACTCTCCACCCCAAATCCACAGAATGTACATTCTTCTCAGCACCACATCACACCTACTCTAAAACTGACCACATAATTGCAAGTAAATCACTCCTCAGCAAATGCAAAAGAACAGAAATCATAACAACCAGTCTCTCAGACCACAGTGCAATCAAATTAGAATTCAGGATTAAGAAATTCACTCAAAACCACACAAGTACATGGAAACAGAACAACCTGCTCCTGAATGACTACTGGATAAATAATTAAATGAAGGCGGAAATAAGGATGTTCTTCAAAACTAATGAGAACGAAAACACTACGTAGCAGAATCGCTGGGACACATTTAAAGCAGTGTCTAGGAGGGAAATTTATAGCACTAAATGCCCACATGAGAAGTGAGGAAAGATCCAAAATCGACACCCTATCGTCACAATTAAAAGAGCTAGAGGATCAAGATCAAACAAATCCAAAAGCTAGCAGAAGACAAGAAATAACTAAGATCAGAGCAGAACTGAAGGAGATAGAGACAGAAAAAACCCTTCAAAAAATCAATAAATCCAGGAGCTGGTTTTTTGAAACAAAAGAGACTGCTAGCCAGACTAATAAAAAAGAAAAGAGAAAAGAATCAAATAGATACAATAAAAAAAGATTAAGGGGATAGCACCACCAATTCTAATAATAGCCAAATCAATTCTAAGCAAAAAGAACAAAGTGGGAGGCATCATACTACTGGACTTCAAACTATACTACAAGCCTACAGTAATCAAAACAGTATGGTACTGGTACCAAAACAGAGATATAGACCAATGGAACAGAACAGAGGCCTCGGAGGCAACACAACATATCTACAACCATCTGATCTTTGACAAACCTGACAAAAACAAGCAATGGGGAAAGGATTCCCTGTTTAATAAATGGTGTTGGGAAAACTGGCTAGTCATGTGCAGAAAGCAGAAACTGGACCCCTTCCTGACACCTTACACTAAAATTAACTCCAGATGGATTAAAGACTTAAACATAAGACCTAACACCATAAAAACCCTAGAAGAAAATCTTGGCAAAACCATTCAGGACATAGGCAAGAGATGGTATCTCAATGTAGTTTTGATTTGCATTTCTCTAATGACCAGTGATGATGAGCGTTTTTTCATATGTTTGCCAGTTAGAATGGCAATCATTAAAAAATCTGGAGACAACAGATGCTGGAGAGGATGTGGAGAAATAGGAACACTTTTACACTGTTGGTGGGAGTGTAAATTAGTTCAACCATTGTGGAAGACAGTGTGGCGATTCCTCAAGGACCTAGCAATAGAAATTCCATTTGACCCAGCAATCCCATTACTGCATATATATCCAAAGGATTATAAATTGTTCTACTATAAGGACACATGCACACGAATGTTCATTGCAGCACTGTTTACAATAACAAAGACCTGGAACCAACCCAAATGCCCATCGATGATGGACTGGACAGGGAAAATGTGGCACATATACACCATGGAATATTATGCAGCCATAAAAAACGATGAGTTCATGTCCTTTGTAGGGACATGGATTAACCTGGAAACCATCATTCTCAGCAAACTGACACAAGAACAGAAAATCAAACACCGCATGTTCTCACTCATAGGCGGGTGTTGAAAAATGAGAACACAGGGACACAGGGAGGGGAACATCACAGACTGGAGTCTGTTGGGGGGAAATAGGGGAGGGACAGTGGGGGGTGGGGAGTTGGGGAGAGAGAGCATGGGGAGAAATGCCAGATATAGGTGAAGGGGAGGAAGGAAGCAAATCACGCTGCCATGTGTGTACCTATGCAACAATCTTGCACGTTCTTCACATGTATCCCAAAACCTAAAATGCAATTTAAAAAAAAAGAATATTAACTTTAGGCCAGGAGTGGTGACTAATTCTTGTAATAACAACACTTTGGGAGACTGAGGTGGGAGGATCACTGGAGGCCAGAAGTTCAAGACCAGGCTGGGCAAAATAGCAAGACCCCATCTCAAAAAAAAAAAAAAAAAATAGCCGGGTGTGGTTGCATGCCTCTAGCTCCAGCTACTGGGGAGGCTGAGACAGAAGAATCACTTGAACCCAGGAGTTCAAGGTTACAGTGAGCTATGATTGCACCACTGCATCCCCGCCTGGGTAACAGAGTAAGACTCCAAAAAAAAAAAAAAGATTAAGGAGATAGCACCACCAATTCCACAGAAATACAAACTATCATTTGAGCTTACTACAAACAATTCCATGCACATAAACCAGTAAATCTAGAAGAAATGGATAAATTCCTGGACACTTACACCCTCCCAAGACTAAGCCAGGAAGAAGCTGAATCCCTGAATAGACCAATAACAAGGTCTGAAGTTGAGGCAGCAATTAATAGCCTACCAACCAAAGAAAGTCCAGGTCCAGATGGGTACACAGCCAAATTCTACCAGACATACAAAGAGGAGCTTGTACCATTCCTTGTGAAACTATTCCAAACAATACAGAAAGAGGGGATCCTCCCTAACTCATTTTATGAGATCAACATCATTCTGATACCAAAACCTGGCAGAGACACAACTAAAAAAGAAAATTTGGGGCCAATATCCATGATGACCATCGATGCAAAAATCTTTAATAAAATACTGGCAAACTGAATCCACCAGCACATCAAAAAGCTTATCCATCACGATCAAGTAGGCTTCATCCCGGTGATGCAAGGCTGCTTCAACATAGGCAAGTCTATACACATAATCCACCACATAAACAAAACCAAAGACAAAAACCACATGATTATCTCAATAGATGCAGAGAAGGCCTTTGACAAAATTCAACAGCTCTTTACACTAAAAACTCTTAATAAACTAGGTATCAATGGAATGTATCTCAAAATAATACAAGCTATTTATGACAAACCCACAGCCGATATCATACCGAATGGGCAAAAACTAGAAGCATTCCCTTTGAAATCTGGCACTAGACAAGGATGCCCTCTCTCACCACTCCTATTCAACATAGTATTGGAAGTTCTAGCCAGAGCAATCAGGCAAGAAAAAGAAATAAAGGGCATTCAATTAAGAAGGAGGAAGTCAAATTGTCTCTATTTGCAGACGACATGATTGTATATTTAGAAGACTCCATTGTCTCAGCCCAACAATGATAAGCAACTTCAGCAACGTCTCAGGCTACAAAATCAATGTGCAGAAATCACAAGCATTCCTATACACCAATAACAGACTAACAGAGAGCCAAATCATGAGTGAACTCCCATTCACAACTGCTAAATAGAGAATAAAATACCTAGGAATACAACTAACAAAGGACATGAAGGACCTCTTCAAGGAGAACTACAAACAACTGCTCAACGAGATAAGAGAGGACACAAACAGATGGAGAAACTTTCCATGTTCATGGTTAGGAAGAATCAATATTGTGAAAATGGCCATACTGCCCAAAGTAATTTACAGATTCAACGCTATCCCCATCAAGCTACCATTGACCTTCTTCACAGAACTGGGAAAAACCACCTTAAACTTCATATGGAACCGAAAAGAGCCCACATAGCCAAGTCAATTCTAAGCAAAAAGAACAAAGCTGGAGGCATCATGCTACCTGACTTCAAACTATACTACAAGGCTACAGTAATCAAAATAGCATGGTACTAGTACCAAAAAAGAGATATAGACCAATGGAACAGAACAGAGGCCTCGGAGGCAATGCCACACACCTACAACCATCTGATCTTTGACAAACCTGATGGAAACAAGCAATGGGGAAATGATTCCCTGTTTAATAAATGGTGTTGGGAAAACTGGCTAGCTATATGCAGAAAGCTGAAACTGGACACCTTCCTTAAACCTTATACAAAAATTAACTCCAGATGGATTAAAGATTTAAACACAAGTCCTAACACCATAAAAACCCTAGAAGAAAACCTAGCAAAACCATTCAGGACATAGACACAGGCAAAGACTTCATGACTAAAACACCGAAAGCAATGGCAACAAAAGCCAAAACAGACAAATGAGATCTAATTAAACTCCAGAGCTTCTGCACAGCAAAGAAACAATCATTAGAGTGAACCAGCAACCAACAGAATGGGAAAAAAATTTTTGCAAGCTACCCATCTGACAAAGGGCTAATATCCAGAATCTACAAAGAACTAAAACAAATACATAAGAAAAAAACAACCTCATCAAAAAGTGGGCAAAGGATATGAACAGATACTTTTCAAAAGATGACATTTATACAGCCAACAAACATGAAAAAATGCTCATCATCACTGGTCATTAGAGAAATGCAAATCAAAACCACATTGAGATTCCATCTCATACCAGTTAGAATGGTGATTATTAAAAAATCTGGAGACAACAGATGCTGGAGAGGATGTGGAGAAATAGGAACACTTTTACACTGTTGGTGGGAGTGTAAATTAGTTCAACCATTGTGGAAGACAGTGTGGCGATTCCTCAAGGACTTAGAAATAGAAATTCCATTTGACCCAGCAATCCCATTACTGGGTTTATACCCAAAGGATTATAAATCGTTCTATTATAAAGACACATGCACACATATGTTCACTGCAGTATTATTTACAATAGCAAAGACTTGGAACCAATCCAAATGCCCATCAACGATAGACTGGATAAAGAAAATGTGGCACATATACACCATGGAATACTATGCAGCCATAAAAAAGGATAAGTTCATATCCTTTGCAGGGACATGGATGAATCTGAAAACCATCATTCTCAGCAAACTGACACAAGAACAGAAAACCAAACACCACATGTTCTCACTCATAGGCGGGTGTTGAACAATGAGAACACATGGATACAGGGAGGGGAACATCACACACTGGAGTCTGTTGGGGGGTGGAGGGCTAGGGGAGGGATAGCAGGGGGTGGAGAGATTGGGGAGGGATAACATTAGGAGAAATACCTAATGTGGGTGATGGGGGGATGGAGGCAGCAAACCACCATGTCATGTGTATACCTATATAACAATCCTGCACGATCTGCACGTGTACCCCAGAACTTAAAGCAAAATAAAAAATAAATAAATAAAGGTAAGAATGAGAGCAGCGTGGAGCCAGACACACCTCATGCTGAACTGGGATCGCAAATGCATGGAGCTCCCCAACCAGGGCGGTTCTCAAAACCCGGATCCAGAGACAGAGGCCCAGCCTGGTCACTGCCTGGATGTTTTCTCATAAATCAGCTTTCACGAGGTGTCGACTCCTCAGTCTTGACATGAGGTGAAGCCTCAGGAAATCCTGGGGCTGTTCATCTGGGTGGTAAACCAGGCCATGGCTTTTCAAGGCAGACGTCTCCTCCCTGCCCATCCCGCTCAGCGTTTTGGAGGCCACATGGACGGGGCTGAGTGCATTCCTCCCCAGTGGCCCACCGGGCACTGTGCTGGGCCAGTGTGCCTTACCTCCCTCCCAGCTCTTGCGATGATTCTGCTCCTGCCTTGGGGGTCAGGGTTTGACATGGAAACCAAGGCTCAGAGGAGGCAGAGTCTGGACTTGAACTCAGATGTGTTCAGTTTCAGAGCCCGAAGCCTCCCAGGGCCATCACCCATTGAGTTAGAGTGGGTGCTCACAGGGTATACATCTAACAGCCACCATGACCCTTGTACCACTGGGAGACGGCCTAGAATAGCCGGGGGCTGGGAGTCCCCCTGAGGGACATAGCTGTGCCTTTTCTTAAACATTAGAAAGTCCCTAACAGAAAAGCATGTAAGAGCCTGTGAGGAGGAAGAGCACGGTGAGAGGTTAGACGGGTGGCGAGGCTCCCGCTCCTCCCGTGTCCAGCCTCCCTGCCTGCCGCATCCAGGCCAGCACACTGGGCTGCCCAGCCCACTCCAAACTGGGGGCTCTGTCCCTAGAGCCTGAGCAGGTCCTGACGGGGTAGTGTTCTACGGCAGCCCCCTGGTGGCTGGACTTGTGTTGTCCCAGCTGGGGGTACAAGCATTGGGGTGGGGGTGTCACCCACAGCTGTAGGAGTGTGGGTCCCGCTGTCTCCCGGCCTCTCGCTCCCCAGGAACCCGGGCTCAGTCCTTTCTGCTCCTGGAGCCTCTCAGACTCTTCTCCTGACTGGGCCTTCAGCTCTGGCAGGGTGGCGGCAGGGACCCCTCTGCGCTGCTAATGCTTCCCTGCCCCCAGGTCTCAGTGAGCTGCGGATGCGGGGAGTTCACAGAGGGAAACAGCCCCTGCTTTATCAAACACCACCCCCCCTGGCCCACACGTCTTCATGTCAGCAGGATGGAAGCAAATGGCCAAACATGGAAATGTCTGTGCTGGAGCCTGACTCAGTTTCTTTGCCCCTTGTTCCTTTCAGGATGTGAGTGCAACCGGGCTCCAGACTTCCGGAGCCCCTGGAGCCTGGCCGGCCTCCTCCGGGAGGGTGATGGGCGCCGAGCCAGGGTGGCGCTGCTCTCCCTATGACCCTGGCTGTGTGCACATTAGGGAGTTACTCTCGTGCCCTTCCCCTGAGGGCTCCCACAGACGGGTGATCTGCTGTCTCAGGACGTTAAGTGAATCATCTGCCACACGTCTCGGTTTGATGTTGACTCACACCTGGGTTCACAGAGCAAACCGATGGAGGAAACACTCAATCCAGCGAGGCCACTCCCCAGAGGCCAGAGCTAAACTCACCGACCTTCAAAGGCATCTGAGAATAAAACCGGGACCTGTAGGATCAGAAAGTTCCTGTGTCGGCTGCCAGGATTTTCAAAAGGTGTATTCAATCCATTTTAGCCTGGGATTTTGTATAATATTTTACTGATTTTCCCTACACTCATAATACAGCTGACATTTCTTGGGAAATGAAAGTCCATGTGTCCCGACCATCTAGCATCAAAGCAGAAGAAAGCAGACTGCATAGAATTTACAGGTTCACAGCAGCATTAATTGGCAGCTGGAGACGTGAAAGCTTGCATTGCAGGCTATAATACAATGCTTGTATCCAACCAGGGCTTCGTGTGTGCGTGGGTGTGGTTTTCCAACATTATTATTAAAAACACAATATAGGCCGGGTGCGGTGGCTCACGCCTATAATCCTAGCACCTTGGGAGGCTGATGGGCAGAATGCCTGATCTCAGGAGGTCAAGACCAGCCTGGCCAACATGGTGAAATCCCATCTCTACTAAAATGCAAAAAATTAGCTGGGCAAGGCGGCGTGCGCCTGTAGAGGCTGAGGCGGGAGAATCACTTGCACCCAGGAGGTGGAGGTTGCAGTGAGCCGAGATCAAGCACTGCACTCCAGCCTGGGCGACAGAGAGATACTCAGTTTCCAGGGAAAAACAAAAAAAAAACCCACGATATACTATTCCAGGAAATTTTAGGAATAAGACTCACTCACAATCCCACCAAGCTAACACAAATATTTCCATTTTTGGCCATTTGCTTCCCGCCTGTTGAGATGAGGACATGAGCCTCTGAGTCGGGGGTGTTTGATAAAGTGAGGGTCTGTTTTCCTCCGTGAACTCCCCGCCCCCACAGTTCACTGAGGACCGCTGGGAGGGAAGCGTTAGCAGCACAGAGGGATTCCCCGCTGCCTACCCCTGCCCCGTCAGGAGTCCGAGCAGACACTGGGCTTCGGGAGCAGAAAGGACTGAGCCTCGGTTCCTGGGGAGCAAGAGCCTGGGAGAGGGCAAGACCCACACTCCTGTGGCCAAGGGGAGACAGCCTTCTTTTGCCCTGATGCTCACTGGCTCAATACTGTGCCACTAAACCGATGCCTGGTAACGTCCTCGGCCATTGCCCGGTGTCATCAGACATTTGAGTGACTTCCAATATTGTACCATTAAGATGGGTGCAATAAAAAGCCACAGGCTGACCTCGGCTTTGCCCTTGGACTTCAGCTCCAGGTTCCATTTCTCGCTCCAGGCTTCCTGCTGTCTGACCTCTTGGTGCTCTGCACCCCCACCTTACTTCTCTCCCACGGCAGCTTCTCATCACCCCTCCTGGATCCAACAGCACCGTCTTTTCTCTTTCATTTTACCCATCCTGGTGCCGACAGCACACAGCGACCCTGCCCAAGAGCCTTCAATGGCCCCCTACACAGCCTCCCCGAGGAAAGCCACATTATGTAGCCTGGAGATCACCCCTCGTGCCTGCGCCCGGACTCCCCACTTCTCTTCTTCATCTCCTTCCACACGCCCTTCAAATGTCCAGCTCTGGTCAAACTGACCCAGTCACGGTCAGTCTTGGCACTGCTGAGTCAAACCTCGGTGTATTTGCCCACGTGGGTCCCTCCACAGGGACATCCCTTCCAAAACGTGCCCTCCGACACATTCCTGCTGCTCTCCTGCAGCTCAGAGCAGCCTCTGCCCGCGAGCTCTCTCGGCAGGGTTGGGAGCCGCCTGCTGCATCTCATCTGGGCACGCTCTGCACACTGCTCCAGCGGCTGCCCTCACAGCAGGCTGTGTTTGGGGTTTGCCTGAGCCTCCCCTCCTAGATGATACCTCCTAGAGGTTCATGACCGTTTACCTTTTATCCCCAACATGAATACAAAAATAAGGTCCAAGAACACACTCAGTAAATATACACTGAGCTAATGGATGAAGGAACGACTGAATGAGGCAGAGGGTGTGAGTTCTCCCCATGGATAGCTTGGGGCCATTTTCCCCTGTGCCATCCCCGCAGAGTTTCCCACTCCTCTGTCCCCTGGCTTTTACACCCACAGAGGAAGAGGGCCCAGGGAGAAAATAAGGAGCCGTAAGCAATCTGCCTGCAAGGCCTCCTCCGGAGATGTGGCGGTATTGACAAGAACTGCCACGGTGGAGGACAGAAATGGGCAAGTGGGAAGAGAGTGATGCAGAAAGCCCCCCACCACTATGGCCACCCGCCCACCGACACTGCTCCTTGTGATGTCCACCGAACACTCTCTCTCCATGGTGTGACTCTTCCGGCAGGCTTGCTGCCAGAGCCCTTCTGTTCTTGCTGGTTGTGAAGTTCCCAGCCTCAGAGTCTCAGCCGCTCCCCGCCCTGAAATACCTTTAACAGATAGTTTTTCAGAGACTCCTGAAATGTAAGCCTCCCTCCAGCAAGCAGGTCAGTCTAAGATGCAGGAAGTGCTTTCAGTGCTCGTCGTGATAATCCCCCAGGAGAGTCAGTTCTCTACTCTGCCAAAGAATTTAGGGCTGGCGTGGGGATGGATTGGGTTTAATGTTATGTTCACTCATCTTGAAGGTGAAGAAAGGCCAGATGTGCCTGTTGGAAGCAGGTATCCTTGGAACCTGCATTGGGGCAGCTCAAGAGGCGGCTTGCATCTACTGAATGTAAGCAATGCTGGCTATTCAGCGGCTCCTCCCAAGTCCTGGAAGCAGCCTAGGGGATCCCGGCTGGGAGAGGAAGGAGGCTCTGGGTTGCAGCATCAGTGGCCGCCTTCTGGCTTGTCTCTCCCACTCTCTGTCGTCAACTCTTCCTCCCCTGGTGGTTTCACTGGGCCCTTCCCAGACATCCAGGAGCTGTGCAGATAGGCCTTCTGACTTATCCAGTGACCAGGCCGCCCAGTGGCCTCTGCGTCCAGCCCAGCCCAGCCAACCTATCTCCCATCATTGGCATTTGATGCTGTCACTCCCGTGCATTGAAACCTGCAGTGGCTCCCTATTGCATATTCTCTCAGAACACAAATCCCTGTACTGCAGGACTTCTCAGGGCTTTTAGTATGCTAACATCCCTTGCAACTTTCCAAGGTGGAGATTGGAGGGGATTGTACTGTAAAGTTTCCCAGGCTTCTGTGACTATGGAACCCTTCGCTAGGGGCATCTCATGAGTCAGAGCACAGAGCACACAGAAACACTGGCATTTAGTCAAAGTGATGCTTCAGTTTGCATTTAAGACTAAGCGGCACAAAAACTTCCGAGCTCACCCAGATGGTGGGACATTCACACGGGGGTCTGCAGGAGCTGATGCCCGCTGGGGAGCTGCACATTCTTATCCCTCCCCACAGAGGGTGCCTGCCGGCACTACTTCAGTGAGTTTTCTCTCTTTTTGCTGGACTTCCCCCCAACCCCCGCTCTGCAGTCATGGAAGTGGATTTGCATGGGTTAAATGTGTATATAATGTGATTCCCATGTGTAGATTTAAGTATCTTTCCCTTCTGTCTGTGGCCTCCTCAAGAGGTGGTTTGCTCTTCATTTAGTGACAGTGGAGTGACAAAGAGCTCCATGTCATGTGGCTTCTCTCTGTGTCTCGGTGAGCCCAAGGTGGGTGTGACTACACAAAGCTGCTTGCGTGACGGGTGGGCACATGAAGGCAGCGTGGGGACGGACAGCTACTTCTGGTCCTCCTGACCCATTCTGAAGTGGCACCAGCTGCCTCTGCCAGGACACCGGTAAGCTCTCCCTCGCTGCTAATCTCACAGGCTTACAGGGAAGACACTCAGTAGCAGGAGCCAGCAGCAGGGTGCTCAGAGACTATGTGTTCTGCCAACAGCGTGCTCAAGATGGATTTGTGGGATCCAAGCCGCATCTGCTGAGGCTTTGAGAAAGTTCCATTCTCTCTCTCAAAGCTACCAGAGGCCACGAAGCCTGGCCTCAGATTCAGCGTACCTGGTTGGAGCCCCATGGACATTCTCAGCCCAGTCCTTGCTCTAGGACCCAGGTGAATATATCATTTGTTATCTGAACCAAGATATTTTAAGAGGAAGAGGCCAGCTAACTCGCAGGAAGAACAGGCATACATTGAGGCTGTCTCGATCACGTGGGATGTATGGTCATTGTAGCTATGATCAGCTGGAGGAGGATAGCAGGGAGCAAGGAGGCACATGGCCATGTGGCAGGTCATCTGCTTGTGCACTCCAGGCTCAGTGCAGCAGAAAGGTATGGCCACATAAAGGAAAAGCTGGGCCGGGCGCGGTGGCTCACGCCTGCAATCCCAGCACTTTGGGAGGCCGAGGCAGGTGGATCACGAGGTCAAGAGATCGAGACCATCCTGGTCAACATGGTGAAACCCCGTCTCTACTAAAAATACAAAAATTAGCTGGGCATGGTGGCGCGTGCCTGTAATCCCAGCTACTCAGGAGGCTGAGGCAGGAGAATTTCCTGAACTCAGGAGGCAGAGGTTGCAGTGCGCCGAGATCACGCCATTGCACTCCAGCCTTGGGTAACAAGAGCGAAACTCTGTCTTAAAAAAAAAAAAAGGAAAAGCTGACCCAGCCCCTCTAACCAGCTGCTTTCCCAAGGGTCCTCTGGCACAGAACCCCCTCTCGTGTCCTCACCCCAAAGTGCACAGGACAGTGAAGGGCAGAGACAGCACAATAGAGACCCCTGCAAGGCCTCCCAATCCTGTCTATGGGCATCTGGGTTACCAGGCACCTGTCAGGGAGGCTGCTGTCCTGCAATCAATAAGGTTCTTAAAACCTGTCTGTTCCAACAAGGGTGCCAAGACCATTCAATGGGGAAAAACAGTCTTTTCAACACATGGTGCTGGCACAACTGAATAGTCACATGCAAAAGAATGAAAGTGGACCCCTACCTCACACCATGTAGAAATTAACTCAGAGTGGATCAGACGTACATGTAAGACTTAAAACTATTAAACTCTTATAAGAAAACATAGGTGGGCCGGGCACAGTGGCTCACACCTATAATCCCAGCACTTTGGGAGGCCGAGGCGGGTGGATCACGAGGTCAAGAGATTGAAACCATCCTGGTCAATATGGTGAAACCCCGTCTCTACTAAAAATACAAAAAATTAACTGGGCACAGTGGCGCACGCCTGTAATCCCAGCTACTCAGGAGGCTGAGGCAGGAGAATTGCCTGAACCCAGGAGGCGGAGGTTGCGGTGAGCCGAGATCGCGCCATTGCACTCCAGCCTGGGTAACAAGAGCGAAACTCTGTCTAAAAAAAAAAAACATAGGTGTAAATCTTCCTGATCTTGGATTAGGCAGTGGTGTGTTGATATGACACCAAAAGCATAAACAACCAAAGAAGCAGTAGATAAACTGGACTTCATCAAAACAAATAAACAAACTTTTGTGCCTTAAAACAGGGGGACCCAACCCTCGGGCTGTGGACTGGTCCACAGCCTGTTAGGAAATGGGCCCCACAGCAGGAAGTGAGCGGCAGGCCAGTGAGCTTTGCTGCCTGAGCTCCCTCTCCTGTCAGATTGGCAGTGGCATTAGATTCTCATAGGAGCATGAACCCTATTGTGAACTGTGCATGTGAGGGATCTAGGTTGTGCACTATGAGAACCTAATGCCTCCAAAACCATCGTCCTCCCACCCTTGTCTGTGGAAAAATTGCTTTCCATGAACCGGTCCTTGGTGCCAAAAAGATTGGGGACCGCTGCTTTAAGAGATGCCATCAATAAAGAGAAAAGACAAGCCACAAAATGGAAGAAAATATTGGCAAATGATATATCCAATAAGGGACCCGTAACTATAATATGAAAAGGACTCATAGAACTCAACAATAAAAAGACAAATAGGCGGAGGATGTGAATAGACCTTTCTCTGAAGAAGATAAACAGTTACTAAGCATGTGAAGACAAAGGAAACATCATTAGACATCAGGGAAATGCAAATTAAAGCCACAATAAAGTGCCACTTCCCTCCCACTAGGGTGGCCAGAATAAAAGAGTCAGACAAGAAAAAGTGTTGGTGAGGATGGGGGGAAACTGGAACCCTCAACCACGGCTGGTGGGCGTGTAAAAAATGGTGCGGCAGCTTTGGAAGACCGTTTGGCAGGTGCTCAAATGGTTTCACACAAACTGCCACACGATCTAGTAATTCTGCTTCTATTTACCTAAGAGAAATGAAACATCTGTCCACACAAACACTTGAACCCTGATGTTCACAGCAACATTATTCGAAATGGCCCAAAAGTCAAAATAACCAAATGTTCATCAGCTGATCAATGGATAAATAAAATGTGCTATATTCATACAGTGAAACACTATGAGAATGAAAAGGAATGAAGCACTGCCACAGAGATGAACGTGTGAATCTTGAAACTTTATGCTAAGTGAAAGAAGCCGGACACAGAAAGTCACATATTATATGATCCTGTTTATATGAAAGTTTGCAGTAGAGACAGAAAGTCGATTAGTGGTTGCTGGGGGCTAGGGGGCTTGAGGGGAAATGACGGGTGCCTAGTAACGGGCGTGGGTGTTTTTTTGGGGTTGATGAATTGTTCTGAAATGTATTGTGGTGTTGGTTGCACCACTCTGGGAGTGTAATAGAAACCACTGACTTGTGCACTTTACGTGAGTAAACTTTATAGTAAGTGAGTTATTATCTTAAGACTGTTATAAAGCAAAAGCAATCTGAATGGCTGAGCCTGCAGCCCTGGGGGTAGCGTCACAGTGTGCCCTGAGGGTCCTCAGAGCACACTCACCTCATTTATATCTTTCAAACAATGCACCCACTGCATTCCCATCTTTCTACTAAAATGTTAAAGAAACTCCATCTACAGGACACATCTTCAAACAGAAACACAAAACCTCACAACAAAACGGGACTGCACAGAAGGCCACACCAGCTCCAGAACCGCCCTGGCTAACTGTCAGGACATGGGCAGTATTGTATCCAGGCAGACACACAAAGGGACAGAAACTGCAGACACGAGGCCTCAGGAAGGCCACTCAGAATGGCAGGGGCTAGCGGACAATGGCCCTTGCTGCCACCCTCAGCCTAAATTCACCTCCCAAATGTATCGTGCTACCCAATGGCCAGATTGGCTTTTCACCACTTGCAAATGTAATAGTGAGACCCCTCCCACCAATAGCCACATTGTTACGTGAAGGTTGACAATTTAATAGAAAATGCCACATTAGAAGGGGAGGCCCCAGGAAGAACCAGACCCAACGTGGCCATGCGAGAAAAGGAGGAGGAAGTCCTGAGTATGGACGCTTTTTCCTTGGAATTTGGTTAAAATTTAGTTTCTTCTCAAAATTCTGTACTTCTATCCATAAAAGTCAATTTCTATTTTAGTAGCTCTAAAAGAACTAGGTGAGAGAAGATTATTACCCATAATAGTAAATAGCAAATACTTTGGCAAGTCTGAATTAGAGTACAAGTGAAGATAGTCACAAACACACTTTTTACATCTGCTGGCTTTAAATAAATAAGTCATTGTTTCAACAGTGTATAAAAATCATAGTGTAACCTTTTTATTTAATAAATATCTTCAATTTAAAAAACAGGCCGGGCGCAGTGGCTCAAGCCTGTAATCCCAGCACTTTGGGAGGCCGAGGCGGGTGGATCACGAGGTCAAGAGATCGAGACCATCCTGGTCAACATGGTGAAACCCCGTCTCTACTAAAAATACAAAAAATTAGCTGGGCACGGTGGTGCGTGCCTGTAATCCCAGCTACTCTGGAGGCTGAGGCAGGAGAATTGCCTGAACCCAGGAGGCGGAGGTTGCGGTGAGCCGAGATCGCGCCATTGCACTCCAGCCTGGGTAACAAGAGCGAAACTCCGTCTCAAAAAAAAAAAAAAAAAAAAAAAAGACAGAACGCCTAAGAGTGAGTGTGCCAGCACTAAAGAGAAACACTTTGGAGGCGTCTGGGAGCAATACCATGTTAGTGCAATTCCTCACCAGTACAGAACACCCTACCTCACTGGGTGCTCAGAACCACCTGCTCAGCATTGTTCAGAGACACTCAGGCAGGACAAGCGCCCAAGGATCCACAGCGGGTGCCTGGCAGAAAAGCAGCTCAAGCTCAGGTCTTCAAATTCCCAACCGTGTACTGCTGCCTAAGTAAACGATTTGTTGCCTGTGCGTAAAACATCTGGCTTGAAAGGTGGCTCTGGCATGGAGTATTATTCAGCCCTAAACGGAATCTTTGTCAGCCTTAAAAAGGAAGGAAATTCTGACACACGCTACAACATGGACGGACCTTGAGACATTACACTAAATGAAAGAAGCCACAACAAAGAAGTCACAGAAGGACAAATGCTGCATAAGCCGATATACAGGAGGCACCCACGGTACTCCAGATCATCGAGACGGGAAGTCAGTGATCGGCGCCAGGGCTGTGGGGAGGAGGGATGGGGAGTTACGGCTTCATGGGTGCGGAGTTTTAGTTTTGCAGGATGAAAACAGTTCTGGTGATGGTTGCACAGCCATGTGGATATACTTAATGCCACTGAACGGTACACTTACAAATGGTTCGGATGGTACATTTTACGGTACGTTTTACCACAATAAAAAAATTCCCCTGGCACCATTCAGCTCAAATGCATGTGGAAGTAAATTGACACAGATCATCAATCAAGACTCTATTCTCTTTTTTTTTTTTTTTCCAAGACAGAGTCTTGCTCTGTCGCCCAGGCTTGAGTGCAGTGGCACAATCTCTGCTCACTGCAACCTCCACCTCCCAGCTCAAGCGATTTTTCTGCCTCAGCCTCCTGAGTAGCTGGGACTACAGGTATGCACCACCACAGCTGGCTAATTTTTAAAATTTTTGTAGAGATGGGGTTTCACCACGTTGTCCAGCTGGTCTCGAACTCCCGACCTCAGGTGATCCGCCCACCTCAGCCTCCCAAAGTGCTGGGGTTACAGGCATGAGCCACTGTGCCCGGCCCTCTTCTCTCTTTTCAACTAACATTCTAAGGGTGCTGAGGAATGGGGAGGACCCACCCCTCCCACCCACCAGGTGCCCTGACAGAGGGATGGGACATAATCCCTTGGTCCCAGGGCAGTAGATGCTCAGTGTGGCCACAGACTATCAAACCTGGAGTGAAGGACCTGGGAGGGCAGGAGGAAGGGAAGCTCGAGGGAGGAAGCAGCAGCAGGACAGGGAAGGAGGAGGCCCAGGGCTCCGGCACAGGCAGAGCACAGGGTCACTCTCTGCACCTGTCCTGCCCTGCAGGCCTGGAGCCTCCTGAAGGCAGGTCCTGCACAGGTTAACCCCATTCCCTGATGCTCAGCCCAAAGGCTGGCACAGAACGGTGCCTGTCACACACTGAGTGAGTCAACCCCGAGCCCTCAACTCGGTGCCACTCCCAGCTGGCGAACACCTGCTAGGCTGCCTAAGGTCTGTGGCCCCACCCCGCCAGCCCCTTCTCAGCTCAGTCCCCGAAAATCTACGACTAAGATAACTGTATTGACAGCACCAGGTACTTTTCCTGCTCCCAGAAATTAACTAATTTCAAAAGCCACGATGTTCTGACCTCAACATGGTGTTGAGGGCTGAACCGTGTGGTCTGGAGGTTTGCATCTTTGGGTAAACGAAAAGTCATCCTCAACTAGCATTTGGCTCCAAGCTCGGCTCTCTGGTTCCTGTGTCCATCCTGACACACAGAGGGGACTGCTGATGGTCTGACTCCCATCTGCTACACATGGGGAAACTGAGGCCCAGAGCGATGGTATGACTCCCCAAGGTCACACGTGGGACTTAGCAGGGCTAGAGTTACAAGGCCCTGAGTGTCGGGCAAAGGGTGAAGGGAATTAGTTGAGCTGAAGTCATGCTAAGCAGCATTCGGCTCTCAGCTCCAAATGTCCAGGCTGTGGTTCCGGCCCGGCTGTCCTCCGAGAGTCTCTCCCTGGCACGCAGGCCCTCCGGGCTCTTGCCCAGGACTGTTTGGCCTGGACTTCAAAGAGCAGAACAGCTGAGCATCTGGGGCTTCCCTGGTGTCCAGTGAACAAATGTCAAAGATCTGGCACCCAGGGGCCACCTGTCGCATGGGCGGAGGCTTCCTGGGACTCGGCCTGCTCTGAGCCTGGCTGTGCACCAGCCTCCAGGAAGGGCTGTGCAGGGCCTCAGTGGCATCATGGCCAGGCTGGCAGAACCTACTCAGGATCACCTTGGAGTCAGACCGCCTGGTCATGAATTCACTCCTTCCTGCCGCCACCGACATCCACTCAGCACTTGGGATATGCCGGGCACAGCTGAGCAGGGGACAAAACAAAACAAAATGGCAGGAATGCCGTTGGCAACATGCAGGGATGGGGTCCTGCGGCAGGGCCCTCGCAGAGGGCTGAGGCGGGGCAGGATTTAAGGACCCACGGCTGCAATAGATCAGATTTATGTTTCAGAGAGAAAACTTAAAGTACAGCAAGGATTCCGTATCTGAGGCTTCACAAAGAAGCCAACGTCATCAGGACACAGAAATCGCAACTAAACTGCCCCCTTCTAAGTCAGTCCCCCTGGACACACCTGCCTGTTCACGGGCATTCGTCCCCACTCGTGCTGCTGTCTTGGTTAGGCAGCGCCTGGATAACCATCACATGCTATAAATGCACCTGCTGTCTGGGGAGGTTATTTGTGCCCGTAATAATGTGCTGCAAATCCGCTGCGAGTGAAACTGCAGGTCTCGTAAAAAGTTGTAGAATTTCATGAAGTTGACGTGAGTGAGGCTGGAGCACTGCTTGGATCTGATGCCAAGACATCAACAAATGGGCTGAGTCTTGGCAGAGTGAACCCTCTTAAACCGAAGATCGTAAGGACACGTCGGCCACATCAAAAGGGAGCAATCTGGGTAAAAAAGATCAGGAAAGCCTTAGGGGAGAAGTGACGGAGCCCTTGAATATCTGTGCACAAATAACTACCTTTATCAACATGCTGTGACATTCAAATGTGAACAGACTTCATGTGCTTTCACGTTTATTCATAAAATACCTCCAAAGAGAAAATAAATTACTTTTTTTTATTATTTAAAAATATTCTTGGCTGGGCACGATGACTCATGCCTGTAACCCTGGCACTTTGAGAGGCTGAGGCAGGCGGATCACTTGGGGTCAGAAGTTCAAGACCAGCCTGGGCAACAAGGCCAAATCCTGTCTCTACTAAAAATACAAAAATTAGCCAGGCATGGTGGCACGTGCCTGTAGATACAGCTACTCGGGAGGCTAAGGTGGCAGGATTGCTTGAACCCGGGAGGTGGAGGCTGCAGTGAGCTGAGATTGAGCCACTGCACTCCAGTTTGGGTGACAGAATGAGATTCCATCTTCCCCCCAAAAACACTTCTCCCAGAGTTATAGCTTAAATATTGTTAAATGTAACATTAATTCATTTTTACAATTTTTGGTTTCCGTTCTCAAGATTTAGTCCCATGGTAAATGTTCACTGTTTACCATGAAATGAAAAGGCCTCTTTCAGGACCACGTTGTTCTCATAGGGAAGGGATCCCCCAGGCACATCTTTTGCTAGCCTGTCTCTCGTTAGGCTGTGGGTGCTCAGGGCAGGGCTTAGCATTTTCTTCTTTACATCCCAGCACCCAGACAGCCTGGCACTGATGGGCTGCCCCACCGGTGCTGGTAAACACACAGATGGAGAGACTGCATTCTGCGTCACTTGCTGGGATGGCTGCTCAGTCATGGTGTACAGCAGTGCCCTCATGGGGTCCCTGTGCACAGGCAGAGGGCCCTGGGCTTGTGGACTTCAGTTGCTGGGGCTGGAAGGGGCACCTGGTCCAAGGTCGTGCACACGGATGCTGGCATCAAAATACATCCTGGTCAGATGGCTCCTCACAAAGGAAAACCATGACGAGGACATGACTGACATGGAGTGTGGTGTTTTTGAGCAGGACGTCAGCAAACCCAGGATCTGGCTTCTGCCGCCCCTCCCTCTCTCACATGTTGGGGAGCTGCAGCTGTGTGCAGCAAGCACAGAGGAGAGAGTCAGGAGTCAAAGGGAGGGGCTTTGGGAGGGAGAGCGAGGAAAAGATAAAGAGAGACAGAGACAGAGGATCCTGCCAGCACTCACTAGCTGCTGGATCCAGCCATGCCTGAAGTAAGTCCAGTCCAACACTTTCAAGTTTTGGGAGCCAACATCTTCTCTTTTTTGTTGAAGCCAGTTTCTCTTGTTTGCGACTGGGCCACCTTGTTGAGCTGATTGCTGGGAACATGGAAGAGAGCAACTGACAGCAGGCTGAACACGAGACCCCCGCCTCTACACGGGTGGGGGGGCGCAGTGGGGAGCATGGAAGAGAGTAACTGACAGCAGGCTGAACACGAGACCCCCGCCTCTACACGGGTGGGGGCGCGCAGTGGGGAGCATGGAAGAGAGTAACTGACAGCAGGCTGAACACGAGACCCCCGCCTCTACACGGGTGGGGGCGCGCAGTGGGGAGCATGGAAGAGAGTAACTGACAGCAGGCTGAACACGAGACCCCCGCCTCTACACGGGTGGGGGGCGCAGTGGGGAGGCAGGGGAGACTCATTAAAAGCTCAGCAAACATGGGCTGTTTACCCAAGTTTAAAACAAGGGTTGCGGGGAGGGTAACAAAGCAAGCAAGCAAGCGAACCAAAACCAAAGATGGTTTTTAAAAACAGAGCATCAAAAGGAGGCTGACCAAAGAAGGCAGAGGAGAAAACATGCCCAACTAAAACCTCACTCGAGGAGACGCTAAAGTATCCAGAGCCGCCAGGCTTCAGACTTGGTCTACAGGGAAAAATGTACTGACATGATTTTTTTCTCAGTTATAACGACGATGGCCACGTGGTTCTCATTCCCTTCGGGTCATCTGTCTTAGGATCCACCCACGTCCATCCTAGGGGCCTGGGGACAGGGCTCCTGGCACTGTCCTGGGCGCAGTGGAATAGATCAATATTTGTTGGCTAAATGAATGAACCAGCAAGAACAGTCAGAGCCCAATTGGGACACCTCTATCTTTTAAACTTTTATCTTTAAATTTACTTGGAATAAAATGCATTCTTTTTGGTGCAGTTCTCTGTGTTCTGCAACTGAGACGCACAACAGCGCCATCAGCCCCAAAACTCCCTCGTCCTCCGCTCCCCTCACCCTTAACCCTGGCGATCACTGATCTGTTCTCTGTTCCCGTAGTTTTCCAAAAATTGTGGTAAGATAAACATAACATAAAAATTAGCATTTTAACCCTTTTTAAGTGTACAATTCAATGACATTAAGTACATCCACAGTGGTGTGCAACCATCACCACCTGTCCATCTCCAGAACCTTTCTTTTTTTTTCTGAGACGGAGTCTCGTTCTGACACCCAGGCTGGAATACAATGGCATGATCTCGGCTCACTGCAACCTCTACTTCCTGGGTTCAAGTGATTCTCCTTCCTCAGCCTCCCAAGTACCTGGGATTACAAGTATGTGCCACCACACCCAGCTAATTTTTGTATTTTTAGTAGAGACGGGGTTTCACCATGTTAGCCAGGTTGGTCTCGAACTCCTGACCACTCCTGAGGTGATCCACTCACCTCAGCCTCCTAAAATGCTGGGATTACAGGCGTGAGCCACCATGCCCAGCCATCTCCAGAACTTTTAAATCATCCCCAACAGAAGCTCTGTACCCATGAAACACGGACTCTCCGTTTCCCATTTCCCCCAGTGCCTGGCAACCTCCACTCTACTTTCTGTCTCTCTGAATTTACCTGTTCTAGGCACCTCCCATCAGTGAAACCAATCAATATCATCCAACTCCTTTTGGGTCTGGCTTACTTCGCTTAGCATAATGACCTCAAGGTTAGTCAGTTTCTAACATTTGGCAGCATTCCCTTCCTTTTTAAGGCTGAGCAATATTCCACCATAGAGATAGATCACAGTTGGTTTATCCATTCATCCACTGATGGACCCTGGGTCATCTGTATCCTCTGGCTATTGTGAATAGTGCCGCTATGAACCCTGGGGTACGAGCATCTGTTTGAGTCGCTGCTTTCAGTGATCATCCCTGTAGTTCTGCCTCTGAAGAATGTCATAGAAATGAAACATAAAGCATGTAGTATGATTTTTAGTTTTGACTCTGGCTTCTTTATCTTGTCCTGGTGCATTTGAGATCCACCCATACGGTATGTGTCAACCATCTGTTCCTGTTTATTGCTGCATAGTATTCCACTGCACATAGGCACCACAGTTTCTTTACCCATTCTCCATTTGAGGGACATTTGGGTTATTTCCAGTTTGAGCAATTATGAATAATGCTGCTATAGACATTTGCTTACAGGTTTTTGTGTGAACATAGCTTTCTTTTAGGTAAATTGCTGAGTCATTAAAAGTAGATGTTTAACTTTATAAGACACTGCCCAGCTGTTTTCCAAAGTGCCTATGCTATTTGACATTCCCCAGCAGTCTATGAGAGTTCTAGTTGCTCTGCGATATTGACAACACTTGGTATTGCTAATTGCCTTTGTCTTTTTTTTAACCCATAATGTATTCATTAATTGTCAGATCTCAATAATAGAATACTGACAGAGATAGGAAGTGAGTGAGTGAGTGAACTGGCTGGGCATGGTGGCTCACGTTTGTAGTCCTAGGTCCTAGGGAGGCTGAGGTGGGAGAACTGCTTGAGGCCAGCAGTTGGAGGCCAGCCTGGGCAATGTGGTGAGATTCTATCTCTAAAAACAAACAGGGAAACAGAAAAACATATCTGGAGCCAAAAAAGTAGATCTCATGAAGACAGAGGAAGCAGGAGTGGGATGAAGAGAGGTTGATTAGTGGACACAAATAGAAGAAATAAGACCTAGTATTTGATAGATCAGTAGGGTGACTGTAGTTAACAATAACTGATTGGACATTTCAAAATAGCTAAAGAAGAATAATTCAAATGCTTCTAGCAAAAAGAAAAGATATACATTTAAGGCAATTGGCTCTGCGTGGTGTCACATGCCTGTGGTCCCAGCTACTTGGGAGGATGAGGAAGAAGGATCGCTTGAGCCCAGGAGTTCAAATACAGTCTGGGCAACATATCGAGATCCTGTCTCTTAAAAAAAGAAAGAAAAAACATACATATTTAAGGTAATGAATATACCCTGATTTGATCTTTACACATTATATGAATGTATCAAAATATCACATTTTCCCGAAATATGTATGTCTATTAAGTATCAATTTGAAAAATGCAGAAATAGAATTAAAAATCCAAATAAAAAGAAACGTTCCATGAATTCTGAGCACATACAAAAAAGTGAGTGAATGAATGAGAATACCATTTACTGAAATCTTCTACAAGTCAGACACATATCAAACTGTTACTGCATGCCAGATGGGATATGTACAGATTATAGCACTTTATGTCATGTAATCCTTACATTAGCCCCAATTTACTGAGAACAAGACGTAGACACAGTGGAGAAATAACCTGCCCAAGGTCACGCACCTGGTAACGGCTGAGCCAGACCTGACCCAGGAGTTCTGGATCCAACACACCTCATGCCTCCCTCAATACGGCGCTAAGAAACGCTACCTGCCCTTCCTCTCCTGGGAGAGTTTCAAATGTACTGTCTCCATTATTGCAACAGCCTCTTGGAGGTGGGGTTGTTTTCCCATTTCATCGATGGCATCTACTCAGCCTGTAAGGTGCAGAGGCCCTGGTGCCTGCCCACCTGCCCTGAGTCCCAGCCTCCACCATATGCCAGGGTCACAACGTGCAACGCCACTTCCAGGCAAAAGGCCTGAGCATGAAATAAAGGTCGAGACCTTCAGGTACCTTTCAGAGCCCCGAGTGGTTCTCGTAATTCCTGGCTGAGATACCTCACAAATGTGTCACCACTGTTTGCAGTCACTTCCCTGTGCACCAACTGTGCCCAACATCTGCAACGCTTTCCAAGAAAGACAATGTGCGGCCGAAGGAAAGAAAAGAAAAAAAGCTTTTGTGCAAACACCCATGGATCTGAAGGCTCCTGCAAGCCTTTTGGGGCGGCCCAGAAGGGGAGATGTGGGAGGCCCCCACCATGGCCTTGGAACCACAGGCTTGCCCAGTTCCTCATAATGAAAGCCTCAAAAGAATGAGGGATTTTTCTACAGAGAAGTTCAAAGGATTTTTTCTGGCCTCTGGTGAGGTTCCTGGGAACAGAGAGGCAAGGAAGACAGAGGCAGATGGGGTCTCCTGCATCCCGTGTCTCCCCACGGCCCTGCATACACGGTGTCTCCATTCACGCAGTAAACAGTCAGAACCGGAAGACACAGCAGCCATTCACAGAGCGCCTACTGTGTGCAGGCAGTGTCTGCCTGCAGTGATGGGGTTCTCTCTTCAGATCCCCTGTGAGGTACCATGCCCTTCACAAGGAGTGGCCACACTTCAGCAATGGGCTCAGTCATAATCACTGCCACCATCATTCATTCATTCATTTAGCAGTGAAGGACCACAGTCCCGTAGAAGAACACAGGTGTGGATGCAGTGAGGAGAGGCAGGCACCAGCTTTTCAGCAACACCAGGAAGGAGAAATCAGCACTGCTGGGCAGGGCACACTTCACGCAGGAGGAGATACTTGAGCTGTGTCCTTCAAGGAGTTTGCCAGGAAGAAAAGGGCACTCCAGGCAGAAAGAACAACACAGACAAAAGCACAAGGCATGAAATAACATGAAACATTTCGGGAAATACAGCTAATTCCTTAGGGTGAAAGTGTAGGGTGAGGGAGGGGCTTGAGAGGAACCTGGCCCAGCCCCTCCATTGGTCCCTGGGGCCTTGACCCCACCGCACACAGTAGTCACTCAATAAATCTATGCTGCTGGCCAGAGGCCAACAGTTCTCCGAGGGGCACAAAGACCGCAGATAATCAGACCCCTCATCTCCTCCATCCCTCAGAGATGCAGAGGCACCTGGGCCCGCACCTCCTGGCATTCCCTGGGGTGTACCAGCTGTAACCCTCCCTTTCCCTCTGTCACTCCCTCTCCCAGTCAGGAAGACACACCTAGACCAGCACACCAGGACAAGAACAAGCTCACTATGCAGCTAACCCTGATTTTGCTTTGACTTGTAATAGAAAAGGAAGTCATCTACAAACACTGGTGTTTTTGCTGTTGTTGATAATTTGGCCAGGTGACCCTCTTGGAGCCCGTCTCTATCTCCGCCATCAGCACCACAGGCCACAAATGCTGGCAGCCCAAGGGCCAGATGGGCTTCCATGCCCACAGAGTGTCTGGTCCTGTGTTCGCTCTGTGGAGTGATGGATAAACCATGGCCCTACTCTCAGGCCACCTCCACCCTGATGCTTCTGCCTTGGTTTTGTGAGTCAACAAATTCTCTTTTGCTTAAGCTAGTTTGAGTTGTCACATGTCTCAAGACTTCTGATTAACACAGCTCTGTCCTTGTTTAGATTTTTCTTTAAACAAACTATGACTCAATTTTTGTATTTTCTTTCTGACCCAATAGTTTTAGGAGAGTGTTGGTGAATCTCCAGATGGCAAGGTTTTTGTATGTTTAAACACTTTTGTTATTAATGCCTCATTTACTACATTGTGATAAGAGGGAGAATTGAAAGAGCTGACTCCTTGTTCTTGTGCTATTAAAAAAAGTATCACATACACAAACCTGACACGCACGTGCACCTACTGTTGAAACACTGAGAGGATCCTCATTAAAGTCAGGAACAAGATGAGAATGCGCCATGACCACCACTACTGAACAGTTCTCCAGAAGGCCAAGAGAAAGGAAGGAGAGAGGATGAAAAATACAACTACTTACACACTGTGTGATTTGATACCCCAAATCCATGGGAACAAACTAAAAACCACTAGGAGTAATGCAAGAATATGGCAAAGAGAATAGATAAAAATTCAATATTTCAAAAACTAGGCCGGGCACAGTGGCTCATGCCTGTAATCCCAGCACTTTGGGAGGTCGAGGTGGGTGGATCACTTGAGTTCGGGAGTTAGAGACCAGCCTGGGCAACACAGTGAAACCTCGTCTCTGCTAAAAATACAAAAATTAGCTAGGCGTGGTGTTACACGACTGTAGTTCCAGCTACTTGGGAGGCTGAGGCAGGAGAATTGCTTGAACCCAGGAAGCAGAGGTTGCAATGAGCTGAGATCGCAACACTGCACCCCAGCCTGGGAGACAGAGTGAGACTCCATCTTAAAAAAAATGGCATTCCCTTGTACAATAAATAACCAGTTAGAAGGTACGGTGGAGAAGGGTCCCATTTTTAATAACTAAAAGAACAAGATAAAAGAACCTAAGAGTAAATTCAATAAGAAATCAAACGATGGGCCTGGTGCGGTGGCTCACACCTGTAATCCCAGCACTTTGGGAGGCCAACGTGGGCAGATCACGAGGTCAAGAGATCGAGACCATCCTGGCCAACATGGCGAAACCCCGTCTCTAGTAAAAATACAAAAATTAGCTGGGTGTGGGGGCACATGCCTGCGGTCCCAGCTACTAGGGAGGCTGAAGTGGAAGAATTGCTTGAAACCAGGAGGCGGAGGTTGCAGGGAGCCGAGATTGCGCCACTGCACTCCAGCCTGGTGACAGAGCAAGATTCCATCTCAAAAAAAAAAAAAACCATCAAAAGATATATATGAAGAAAACTTAAAATCACTCTCCTGAGGGATACTGAGAAGGCAAGCACATTAGAAGGCGTCCTGGTTCTTGGAGAAGTAGAGACTTGTTCAGCATTGAAAAAATGCTCATGTTTCTTAATCTCCAAAATTGATGAGATAACAATAACCGTATCTACACTCTTTATTTGAAAACTTAAAATACCATTGTGATTCACCTGGAGAAAACACATACAATAGCCTTGATAATTTTGAAAAATTAGTGTAATGTGTGAAGACAAGTCAGATTAAGAATTAAAGCTACAATAATTAAAACAACTTGGCAGAAAGATAGAGTAGATATACTTTCCCTACTTTTCTCGTTAAATACAGCTAAAACACCTGAATGTTACATATACGTAGGAAGAAGACCCTGAAAGATGGAGAGAAATTCTTAAAAGAAAACACAGGGATAAATCTTCATGACACTAGACTTAGAAATGGATTCTTAGATATGACACCCAAAATACATGCAACAAAATAAAATACTTCATCAAAATGAAGTAGTTTCATCAAAACTTTCATGTATTAAAGACATTATCAAAAAAGTAATATTACAACATACAGAATCCAGGAATACATTTCCAAATCATATATCTGACAATACTAATAGTAATCCAGAATATATATCAAATTAAAAAAAAAACCTCTTACAACTCAACAATAAAAATACAAACAACCCTATTCAAAAATAAGCCAAGGTCATGAATAGTCATTTCTCTGAAGCAGATACACAAACAGCCAACAAGGATATGAAAAGGTGCTCAACATCATTAATCACGCAACATGCAAATCGAAACCACAGTGGAACACACTTCACACTCACTAGGAAGCTTATGCCAACAGCAATAACAATCCAGAAAATGACAAGTGTTGACGAGGATGTGGAAAAACTGGAACCTTTGTACACTGCTGGTGGGAATGGAAAATTGTTCAGCTCCTGTGAAAATGTTTCGTGGTTCCTCAAAATCTTAAACAGAGAATTACCATATGACCCAGCAAATGTACTCCCAGTTATATACCCCAAAGAACTGAAAACAGGAACTCAAACAAATACCTAGATGTATGTTTGTAACAGCCCTATTCACAATAGCCAAAAGTGAAAACCACCCAAATGCCCATCACAAGAGGAATAGGTAAGCAAATTGTGGTACACACATGGAATGAAACATTATTTATCCATGAAAGGAAATGAAGTACTGATACATATTACAATGTGGATGAACTGCAAAAAATATGCTAACTGAAGTAATCCAGACACAAAATTCATGTATGATTTACATGAAATATACAGAACATATAAAGCCATAGAGACAGAAGGCAGATTGGTGGTTGCCAGGAGCTGGGAGGAGGGGGAAACAGGGAATGACTGCTCAGTGGCTCTGGGTTCTTTGGCGGTGATCTAAGTGTTCCGTAGCTAAAGGTGGTGGTTGCACAACATTGTGAATTTATTAAATGCTACCGAGTTGTACACTTTAAAAGGGTTAATTTTGTGCTATATAAATTTCACCTCAATAAAATATTCAACCTCATACATGATTAATGTCATTAAAATCCAAGCAAGATACTGTTTCTGCCTATAGCATTGGTAGAACAGAGTTTCAACAATACTCTGTGCTGAGGAAGATGTGTGGCAACAGAAACCTGTGTGTAATATTACTGAGAGAGTAAGTTGGCATCATTTTAAGTGCAATGTGGCTAAACTATCAACAATTGAAAGGACAGTTTTCATCTTTGACTAGGCAAGTCCATCGGCAGAATTTTTTCCTTATGAACACACTCATGAATGTATGCATAACTGTAACATTGTATATAACGGTAAAAATGGAAACAGCTTCAGTATCCATCCGTTGAGGAGTGGTTGAAATAAATCATGGTATATTCATACAATGGAATACTATTTCTAAAAAGAATGAGAAAGATCTGCATGTGGCAATATGATCTCTATGATATATTATGCTTTGAAAAAGTAAGGTATGAATCGTGTGACCTCATTTGTGTGAATCTGTGGAAGTAAGGATAAATTTTTTTTCTGAAAGGATATAAATAATCTGTTTATTGTGGTTACTTTCCTGAAAAAGAACTAGAGGTAAAGGAAGGGAAAGAAAATCTAGTTTTCATTTTACACTTTTCTGTACCATCTACCTTTTTACCATTAAATAGAAACAAATTTATAGTTCTCCGATACCCAAAGTCAAGAAGAAAATAACTTCTAAAGTCTGCTCTACATGCAACGATTCTGGAATTCTGTGTCTCTTTCTTTACTTCCCTACCCCTCCCTTAATTTCCCAGTCTTTATTAACGTCATCTGGGATTACAGAGATCATATTTCACACGGTTGTTCATTTCTGGTGAAGTGTAACACACATACAAGTGCGCACATCACGAGCGATACGCCGTTTTTCACATTTTACTCTCTTCTGGAAAAATAATTTTTGGATTTCTGTATTCAATTTTGTTGTTACGATTTTAAATTATTTTCTGGGTCTCAATATATGTCATTGATTTTGGTGCTCACATAGCTTTTCCTCTCTGGATTCTGATTTTGATTCCTTTTTTCCTTCATTGATTATATAGGCTAAGCAGCTTCCTTAGCAATGCTAAGCAATATGGAGCCTGAGACACCGCATATCATCTGGAAATGCGGCTTCCAGTCTTCACCCGAGAATGACAGCACAGCCACATATGGAATTCTTGAGTACAAATTTCTCTATTCCAATTCTGAGCCTGGGCAACACAGCAAGACCCACCTCTATGGGAAAACAAACAAACAAACAAACAAACAAAAAACCAGCTGGGCATAATGGTGTGTGCCTGTAGTTTCAGCTACTTGGGAGGCTGAGGTGGGAGAATCACTTTAGCCCAAAAGTTCAAAGTTACAGTGAGCTATGACTGTGTATTCATAGCACTGCAGCCTGGAAACAGAGCAAGACCCATCTTAAAAACAAAACAAAACAAATTCTGTAGGCACAGTTCCACTCTCTTCTGATGCTTAGAACGATGGAGAAATTTGAGGCGATTTTGCTTTTGGATAATCTGCAGATATTGGTCACATGACTGCTTATGGTAGATTCCCCCCCCCCAAATGCTTATAGAATATATAGATTTTTACCCTTTAAATTAAAATAACTTGTCATGTGAAATCTAGATGGAGTTTTTCAATTTACCTTGAATTCAACAAGTCCTTTGATAGACAGACTCAGAACTTTCTCCAGTAGAGAAAGCTTTTCTTACATCACATGTTCAATTATCCTCAAGGTTCTTTCGCATTTATTCTACTTAAGTCCTTGGAATTGTGCCAGACACTGAGAATTCAGGAGTTAGTAAGACATGGTCTCTGATCTCATTAAACTTTAGTTCAGTGGGAAAGACAGACAGCTGATCAAGTAATTATAATGAAGAGTGATGGAAGTTACAAGATCCAAATGAGATGGATCTTCTCATCTCATCTGGAACTTCTCTCTTGTGTGACTGCTCTTAGCTTGGGGTAACTGGGAAGGTCTCATTAGCCTATGTGAGGATGGGGAATTGGACGAGGTTAGCAGAGGGTTCCAGACAAAGGAAATAGCATTTATTAAAAAGCTGGGAATGCCTGAAGCTTAGGGGAAGTGCAATATAGTTGTACAGGCTTCGTATTACTGTTTTATCAGGGAGGTAGGTGGCTGTCAGTTTCCTCTTTAGTCTATCCAGTGTCTGGATAGACAAAATCACGAGATAACTCACGCTGTTGTGTGCCCCAGTCCGGCAGCGGGAAGACTCCCAGCTTTACAGAGTAGCTGCCCAGAAGGGGGACCCTGGTTCTCTGCTGTCACACTCTCCTCTGTTGATCTCATGTGGGGAAACAACTCTGCCCTGTGCTGGGCCAGTATCAGGATCAGGTGATTTTGTTATTCCCATAGCAACAGCAGTGCTGTAGAGCATCTGCCACTTGCTGGCAGTCGATTTATCTACTTGACTGCAAGCTCTCTGAGGGCAGGAATTGTATGTACCTAAGTCACCACTACCATCTAGCAGAGGTTCTGGGAGAGTGCTGTGGCTCTGGCATTAACTACAAATATTCTTTTAAAAAAACAAAACAAAAAGACTTGCTTTCCTCCCATTTTCCACTTCCCCCAAAGGCACGTAAATGTCTGCGTAAAAAATGGAAACCAGGGCTGGGTGTGGTGGCTCAAGCCTGTAATCCCAGCACTTTGGGAGGCCAAGATGGGCAGATCACCCGAGGTCAGGAGTCTGAGACCAGCCTGGTCAACATGGTGAAACCCTGTCTCTACTAAAAATACAAAAATTAGCCAGGCATAGTGGCGCATGCCTGTAATCCCAGCTACTCAGGAGGTTGAGGCAAGAGAATCACTTGAACCTGGAAGGCGGAGGTTACAGTGAGCCAAGATGGCACCAGTGTACTCTAGCATGAGCGACAGAGTGACTCTGTCCCCACAGAAAAAGACAACCAGGAAAGCAAGTGGTCCCTGAGGCTGCTTCTAAGAAACCCAACCCAGCTAAGGCAACCACAACCCACAACCCTGCCTGAAGGCAAAGCAAGACCGTGGAGCCCACCTAGGTGACCACGGAGGCGCGGGTGAGGGCGGGGGTGTGGGAGGAGGTGGGGGTAACAACGGGGAGTGAGGTGGATTGGGGTGAAAGGAGAGCCAGGTTTCTGGCACCCAAAACGCAGCTGCTGCCGACCTGCCTCTTTGCTCCCAAGATAAGATGAGGACAGGTTTTTGAAAAGCTTGTGCCTCAGTTTCTCAGCAGGAAATCTAGAACATGTGAGTGCTGGTTCTCTCCGCCCCAGTGAGCTGGGCTGCTTGGATTCAGCCTCTGACCCTCCCAGGAAGGAGTTCCAGTCAAGGATCCTGGCATCTGCTTGGTGCGATGACACACTCTTTTCCCCAGTGGGGGCCACATGGAGCCAGTTACAGCGTTCTGTGGGGACGAGCCCGCCTTGCTGGGGGAGTGACGTGGGTCTGTGCCGCGGCGGGAGCGCTGCAGATGCTGAGCCACCAGGCCTTGCAAAGTCGGGCCGGGCTCCAAATTAGTCGCAGGTCTAAAAACTGCCGTGCCCGCCCCGCCGCCTCTCTGCACAGGCTGTTTCCAGCCGGCCTCCATGAACACCGCTACTCTCTCCTGACCACGCCACAGCCAGAGGACACGAGGGACGCCCCTCGCAGATACTGCCAACGTGCTGACTGCCGGCACCAGAGGACAGTGCTGCCCCGACCCCGCTCGGGTCCCACGAGGGTAAGGGCAGCGCGCGGGCGGGGTGAGGTGCGCAGTCAGCAGACTGTCCCACGCCACGTGTGTGCCGGAGCCCTGCCGCACACAGGGACGCAGAGGAGTGAGCGCACGGCTCTTGCCCACGGAGAGCTCCCAGCCTAGTGGGAGGGAGACAGGTGAACAAGAAAGACTGCGAGCTCCTCAGCTCCTCGAGGGCACAACCGAAGGCATCAGGGGCAGGATAAGGGAGAGGAGGGAGTGGGCGGGGCCGGGAGGGCTTCCAGGGGAGGTGATGCCGGGGCTGGGCCCTGAAGGATGGGAGCAGGGAGGACGGACGGAGCAGGGAAACCTAGAGCCCCTCAGCTGGGGCAGGGCCAGAGGTCCGGAAGCAGTAGGCCAAGTCATAAGATTCCCAACCATCAGCTGCCCCAGTGCCATAACTCAGTCCAAACCCTCCCATTCATTCATTCGCTCGCTGACTATATACTGATGACCCACTAGTTGCCAGGGACCCAATACAGACAGGAGAGGAACATCCGGGTTGTTGAGAGGTTCACAGTCTTAGAGATGAGCAAAGAGACAGCCCAACAGCCAGCATGCCTCCCTCGGGAGGCTCCCGGGCCTCCATCGCAGCTGACCAGAGCTCAGCACCTGCCTCCTCCTTGGTGCCTGGATCAGCTCAGCCTTGGGGAAAACTAGCAGGAAGGCAGCGCTGCTGGTCTGGCTGCTGGGAGTGAGTCCAGAGGGGTGGGGCCCCGGGAGGGGCTGTAGTTGGACTAGGATGCTGTGGAGGGGTTAGAGATGAGTGGCTTCCACAGGTATTCAGCAGACAAGATTAACCGTATCCATGACTATTTTAAAAGCATTTGGGCAGGGCGCGGTGGCTCACACCTGTAATCCCAGCACTTTGACAGGCCGAGGTGGGCAGATCACCTGAGGTCAGGAGTTCAAGACCAGCCTGACCAACATGGAGAAACCCCGTCTCTACTAAAAATATAAAAAATTTGCCAGTGTGGTGGCTGGAGCCTCTGATCCCAGCTACTCGGGAGGCTGAGGCAGGAGAATTGCTTGAACCTGGGAAGCAGAGGTTGCAGTGAGCTGTGATTGCATCACTGTACTCCAGCCTGGGTGACAAGAACGAAATTCCATCTCAAAAAAAAAAAAAAGTTATTTGTATGCGCCAAGTGCTTTGTGAACATTGTCTCACTTAATTGTCACAGCTGGCAGTAGTATCCTTCCCATTTCACAGATGAAGAAACTGAGGTTCGGAAAGATTAAATAACTTGTCCAAGGTCACACAGTTAAGTAGATAACTGATGAGATCTGGAGTGGGAGTTGCTAAGGATGACCCTGGAATCTGGTTTAGGCGCCCAGCCCCTGAGGCGGGGGCTGCATCCTGAGACGGAGAGTGCAGCAGGGAGGAGCTGAGGATGAGGGTGGACTGCCAACACACAGGGTGAGGGCAAAGCCTCCAGTTCAGGCCCGTCACAACCTGACCTCAGCCCGAGATCTGGCCTCCTCTCCTCTCTCACCCCTCCCCAGGTGTGAGTCTTCCCCAGCAGCCTGGGAGCTTCCTGAGACTTAGGGGCCTTGTGCAGTTCAGCACAAGCATAGGGCCTGCCACCAAACAGTGCTTGTTTGATGTCATACGGACATTCCAACACTATCAGAAGGGTTTGGTCTTGAAATGAGGCTTGTGCTTACTGGACGCTGGGCAAGGCAGTACCAGTCCTTCCCGATGGATGGATCTTCTGGATACACACATAACACATACAACACACATGCATCTGTACAACACAAGAACATAAACAGATGCACTCACACAAAACATACACAGATGTGCACCCATGTGCGCACACACATGCCAATCTAAGCTCAGAGGCTTGATCCTGCTGACGACTGCCTTCAGGCTGATGTCAAACAGTCCTGCCTTCCTAGCTGTGTGTACCTCGCCAGTATTTTTACAGGTAAAGAATCTGACCTCTTTCTAGTAGTAGAGCTGTGCTTCCAGTCTCTGCCCAAAGGGGGAAATCAAGTAAGCCACATTATGGATTCTCCCTCTGGGAGAAAACCACAGCCCTGCCTCCCCATTCCATCCCACATTCCCCCAGTGAGATATCATTATACAGCAGAAAACCACGGGATCCGTATCAGAGGGAAATCCAACCCTCGACGATAAAGGGACATTTGAAAGAATGCTCAAGAACACCCCTCTCTGATTAGATGGGGAACGTTCATTTCTATAGGGAGTTGTGCCTCCCTGACCCTGCCGCCTGCCTCATCCAGGCCAAGGAGATGGAGTTCATTAGCAGAACAGATGGGGCTTGTCTCCACCATTCGGATAAAGATCACAAAATACCCACAGAAACGAGGACATTCTGAACCTGGGCTGTGGCAACAACATCTGACTTGGGCCCCCAAAAAATTGCATTTTTTTCTGTCAAGTTCAATTCATAAACATTTATTCAGAGCCTGTTATTTATTCAGCTTTGTTTTTCAGTCCTGGGCTTCTCTGTCAGGACTTTCTCCTCACTTCAGGATGGGCCCTGAGGAAGCAGCCCTAGGCTGCCCCTTGCAGGAAGTCAGGCCTTGTGCAGGTCCTGGTATCTGGAGGACTTGGCGCCCATGTGCTCACTGGTTCAAACTCTAGGTCTGCCACTTTGTTACTGTGTGATCTTGGATAAGTTACTCAACTTCTCTGTGCCTTGGTTTCATAATGTGTAAAATGTGATAATGGTAACACCTACCTCAGGGTGGTGAGGACTGAATGAGATAATACACATGGAATATGAGACTGCACCTATCCATTGAAGGTTGGCTCTTATTATTACTAACATCAGGATAATTATCGGGCTAGCTCGGCTCTCTCATCTGAGCTCCACCTCAGTTTTCTTGCCCTATTAGACTTAGACCTGAAGTTCCTCCATGCAATGGAGCCCTTCCCCTAAATTCCAGCCTGCCTGGTCAGGTCCTGATTCTGCTGTCCTCTTAGCAAGAAACTGGAACCCAGCCCCTGTGCACCTATCTCAGCCATGGGGCCTCACTCTAGTGTCAGTGCCACCTGCCCCAGCTGCCTGGCATTGGCCTGCTGCCCTCAGGCAGAGCCACCTACCTCAACCCCTACTCAAACCCACTGGCGCTTGGGTACCAGGCAGCCGGCCAGCCCTTTCACCAGCCCCCCAGCCCCACAGTGACCCACGCTGTGGAGCCTAAGCTCTGGCCACACCAAGTCCTTTGTAGGTGGCAGGATGGAGATTGAGAGGATTAGGGAGAGAAGATCAGAAGCAAGCCTCCAGTTCTTGTGGCATCCTCTGCTTGTTGGCGTTGGGAGGCAGCCCTGGCCTAAATCCTCGGTCAGGCATAATAAACCATGTGGCCCTGACTTTGGTAGGATTGCAGAGATCCATGAATCATGCAAAGACTAGGATCGTGTAATTACAGATTCACTGTCACCGCCCCCTCCTTCCCCGCTCCTGGCCCACCCTTCAGCTCTAGAATGGAAGCCCCAGGAGGGCAAGGACTCTGCCTGCCTCAATCACTTCTTAGTGCTTGGAATGATGTCTGACCTATAGCAGATGCTCAAGAAACACTTGTATATCGAATGAAGCGAACACAGCTGCCCCATCCTGACTGCTCCCTGTCCTCCTCCACCCAGGCCTTGGGACTCATGTTTAAGGTGAGGGGCATCGCCCCATGTCTAACATGGCTGTGGTCATGCCAAGGGTCAGTGCCTACTACCTGCTGGCCCTCTGCCCCTCAGTCCCCAGAGCCGTATGTCCTCTTCGACTGGGTTTTTGCTCTCAGTCGCTAAGGAACTCTGTTCTTGTCAAGGCTGACGTTGGTCTAATGTTAAGCAGAAGAGCCAGTCGCACGGAGGGTCAGTGGCCCAGGACACAGGGAGACCAGCAGAGCCAAGGCGAGCCTCCGCCCTCTCTTCCATGCAGGGCTGAAGTCACCGATAACAACACTAAACGCTGACTGAAAACCTGTTCTGTGCCAGGCACTGGGCTTGGCACCAAGACCTGAATAATCTCCTTTAATCTGCACAGCAAGCCCTGGGGTCGCTATGATTAGCATCGGCCCATTTTGTAGAAGAGAAAGCGCTCGGGGACACTAGGGCGCAGACTGGGCACCCCTCTGCCTGGTTCCTAATGTCAGGGTGGAGTTTTCCTCCTTTTCTCCCCACTCCGTGTTAAAGCAAATTAAATATGGCCTGAGAAGGACTCTGTACTTCTGTATTTGAGTCCTTGTGGATGAACCACAGCCTAGCTTAATAGGCAGACAAGATTGAAAACCTAACTTAGCAGTATGCACCTGTAAGAATAGCTGAGTCCTGGCTAATCCCAGCGGCCATCCTTCAACCACTCATAGACTGCTGAGCGTTCAAACTGCGTTCAAATCAGGCAAATGCCGAGCTGTAACCAGTCTACTTCTGTACCACACTACTGATTCCTGCGTACCCTGTGTGTCACTTTACCCTTTTTGTCTCTAAATTTGTTCTGACCATGAGGCACCCCTGAAATCTCTCTGAATCTGCCGTGATTCTGGAGGCTGCCAGATTCACGAATCGTTTCTTTTCTTCTTCTTTTTTTTATTTTTGCTTAATTAAATTCCATCAGATTTAACTTGTCTGAAGTTTTCTTTTAACACTCGTTTTCAGTCTCAGGGAAGCTAAGCCAAGGACTGTTTTCAGCAAATCTGAGTTTCTGCTGCAGTCTTGTCACTTAGCAGCCACATGGCTTTGAAAAAGCATACCACACTCCTCAGTTCCCTTTTCTATGAATGGGGGAATAGAAGCACTTACGTGGGGCTGCTGCGCAGATCAAACAAGAGCGCCTGTGGGCAGCACTCACGCAGGCGCAGGGCCATGGGGGACAGGTGCTCGTGAAGGCGCCCTCCCTCCTGCTCTCCCTCCTCCCCTCCCTCCTCCTCTCCCTCCTCCCCTCCCTCCTCCCCTCCCTCCTCCCCTCCCTCCTCCCCTCCCTCCTCCCCTCCCTCCTCCTCTCCCTCCTTCTTTCCCTCCTCCCCTCCCTGAGATGTGTGTTCCCTTCAGGCTACAGCACAAGGGGAATGTGGGCTTTAGGCCTTGAAAGGGCAAACAATCTCCCAAGCAATGAGAAACTCCTCCACTTTGGGGTGGTCTTCATGCCCATCCTGGAGGGAGGGCTGACCTCATGGAGGCCTTGGTTATTTTCATTTGATTTGTAGAACCTGAAACAGAGTTCCATTCCCAAAGAAAACCCTCATGGAAGCAGAAATAAAAACAGAACGTCTCCCTCCCCGGAGTGGGGATCACAGGACCCCAACCCCAGGGAGCTGCAGGGAGCTGCGGAGCCCCAGCCCAGGAGAGGACAACTAGTGTTCTTTGTTGACCACGTGGCTTCAAACACTCTCTGCTCCCTTGTTTCCATTTTCTCTTAATAAATAGATTGGTCTGGGAAAAAAGGCTCTGAAACTGTGAAAAGTTCCCACAGCGTAACCCGAACTGTTTTTGAAGTGCATTATCAGTAAAAACAGGCATGATCTTGACTTTTGGAGATACAGGTTGACCTAATGAGTGTGCTCAATAAGAAAAATATTGTTCTATCGGAGAAGAGCAAACACGTAACTGGGCAGACACCGGACTTGGAGCTGGAAGGACTCGGATCTCCAACCGGAGCCCACCCTTGCTAGCTATGTGATGTTTCTCAATTCACTCGGCCTCTCTGAGCCTCATTTTCTTTGTCCATAAAGTGGGAGTAACTATATCTGTGTAGGGAAACTGAATTTGGTAAAGGATTAAAGTCTCAGCACACAACAAGCATGCTACCCACTCCACCCCCGAAAGCCTGCCTTCTCCTCTCAAGTAGATGTTTTCCAAAGGCCCTGGACACTGCCATTTGTCAGAAACAGAAATTCACTCCATTATCAGAGTAGGCCAGCTACTGGACCCCTCCCCTGGGAGGCCAGGGTAGAAGGACTGCATGAGTGCAAGAGTTCAAGACCAGCCTGGGCAATATAATGAGGCCCCACCTCAAAACACACACATGGCCAGGTGCGGTGGCTCACACCTGTAATCCCAGCACTTTAAGAGGTCGAGGTGGGCAGATTACCTGAGGTCAGGAGTTTAAGATCAGCCTGCCAACATGGTGAAACCCCATCTCTACTAAAATTACCAAAAATTAGCTGGGCGCAGTGTTGGGCACCTGTAATCCAAGCTACTCAGGAGGCTGAGACAGGAGAATTGCTTGAACCCAGGAGGCAGTGGTTGCAGTGAGTCAAGATCATGCCACTGCACTCCAGCCTGGGCAACAGAGCGAGACTCTGTCTCAAAAAAGAAAACAAAAATAACCCCCCCACACATACACATACATACACAGACACACACACACACACACACCACCCCCAGACTGGAGGTGCTTAAAAATAACCCATACACACATATAGAAACACACCCCCCAAACACACAAGAGGTGCTTAAAAATAACTCACACACACATACAGAAACACACACACACACACACACACACACACACACCTAAACAGACAGGAGGTGCTTGTGAAGCAAAGAATGCAGGGGGTGGAGTGAATATGGGTGGGGCTGAGGCTGCCCAGGGGGCCGTCCCAGCTCTGACAGCTCCCTGATGGGTAACCTCGGACATGCCTTTTCCCTGTAGGCCTAAGTTTCTCCAGCAAAATGAGGGCTTTATCTCAGGGCCCTTCACGCTCCCTAGTCCTAAGATTGTATAAAAACTTAACTAATCCTTATGCTCATATCTCCAAGCACGATTAACTTTAAAGAGTACACAGTGTCTGGAGAATAGGTGAGCCCCTGGAGCATCAGGAAGGCCAGTTCGCAGCTCTGTGCGAGGAACTTGCTATCTGAAGGGACTCACCTAGCACTCAGCACCTTCTAGGTACAAAGCTCCCCGACCTTCTTGCCAGAATCCTGACACTTCCCACAGGCAGCTGCATTGGCCCAAAGCCACTCTGACTGGCTCCTCTGCTTAACGTTAGACACAATGTCAGCCTTGGCGGTAACAGAGTTGCTCAGCAACTGAGAGCAAAAACCAAGTCAGAGAAGACATTTGGCTCTGGGGACTGAGGGCCAGAGGACCAGCAGGTAGCGGCCATGTGGGCAGCTCAGAGCAGCAAGCAGGCCCAAGGGTAGCCCATTCAAAGGCACATCATCACCACTGTTAGCACGACCCTGAGTCACAGCAACCCAGCAGGCCAGGGGCCGGGGGCACAGGACCTGTCAGCGCCCACCCACTCACCCACCCTCACGTGGCTGCCACCCATCATCCTCCCCATGTTTACAGAAGATGCAGAGAATAAAAACACTCTGCATTTCCACATAACCCCGGGGGGCTGTCACTGAAGACCCCACTGTCCCTTGTCCTCTGGCAATGTAGTTAGAATAAATTACCAGAGAAGGACTTACCAGACTATGTCATGATAGTTGTTCATTATTAAATCATGATTACAGATAGTCCCTGACTTAATGATGATTTGACTTATAATTTTTCGACTTTATGGCAGTGCAAAAGTGTATCACATTCGGTAGAAAGTATAATTTGAATTTTGAAGTTAATTAATTCATTTATTTTAAGTGAGACTTCATCTTACTCTGTCGCCCAGGCTGGAGTGCAGTGGCATAATCATAGCTCACTGCAGCTTGGAACCGCTGGGCTAAAGCGATTCTCTCACCTTAGCCTTCCCAGTAGCTGGGACTACAGGCACACATCACACCACGTCTGACTAATTTTTTTAATTTTTAATTTTTTTCGTAGAGCCAGGGTCGCACTATGTTGCCCAGGCTGAACTTGAGTTTTTGGCCTCAAGAGATCCTCCAATCTCAGCCTCCCAAAGCGCTGGAGTTACAGGATGAGCCACTGGGTCCAGCCTGAAGTTTGCATTTTGATCTTTCACTGGGCTGGTTATATTTAGCACAATACTCTCTTGTCATCCTGGGCAGCAGGAGGACCCGCAGCTCCCAGTCAGCCACTCGATCATGAGAGTGAACCAGTGATCTACAGCGTACTGTAACTGGTACATTACAGGAGACATTCCACACTGTATTATAAGGTAGGCTTTGTGCCAGATGAGTTCGCCCAGCTGTAGGCTCCTGTGAGGGTAGCCTGTGAGCCATGAAGCTCGATAGGTTGGGTGTAGTGAATGCATTTTCCACTTTAGATGGGTTTATGAGGATATGACCTCATCGTAAGTCAAGCAGCATCTGTGCATACGAATGCAAGCATGCATACACGTACACAACGCTGGCACGTCCCCTCTCCTCGTTTGATCCCACTCTAGCGTGGCACTCCTGCAGCCACATTCGTTATCATTGTCAGGTTGCCCACGAGGAAACTGAGGCTTGGCGAAGGCCACCGCAGACCAAGGACCTAGAGCTAGGACCACTGCCTGGATCCCGGCCGGCCCGTGACACTGTGCCTCACTGTAACGCTCACTTGAATGCTGGGATGCTCCAGACAGAGATGTCTGTGAGTGTGCAGACGTGGTAGCTGTGGCCCCTCCCCGTCCTGGTCCAGCAGATAATCCAGGAAGGCTGAGGACCAAGAGGTGAAAAAAGCCCATTTTACAGATGAGGAAATTGACACCTGGAAGAGCTAAGTGACTTTCTCGTTGTCACACAAGTAAGTATCAGAACCTAAGGCCCCCTTCCTTCCTGTCTAGGGCCCTTTCTCGGCTGCTTGGCCTTAGGGGAAGTCTGTGCTTGCTCCCTGCTCCGAGGCAGCAGACAGGAACGAAATCAAGCAGCCTCCCTTGCAGGCCAGCTGCTATTCGTTCATGCATCCTGCATTCGTTCATTCACACTGCCTTGCCCTGCATTAGGTGCCAAAGCAACTCTCCAGTCCTCTCCAGGATAAAGGCTACTGGCTATGGAGGTGCTTGTTAAAACATCTTCGCTGCATTGGGCATGGAATGTCCTGTGAATCTGAAAACTGGCCTGCCTGCCCAGCATTCTAGGGTAAGCACTGTGCTTCACAGGACGCAGACACAGAACAGCCAGGCTTCAGGGAAAACCCTTTGATCCGGGGCCCAGTCACGTCCTCTGCTCTGCCCCTGCCCCGGGAGAGGCAGTAAAACGTGCACATCAATTGGACAGAGAACACTTCATGCTCTTCTCTGGAGCTGAACAGAGGGAGGCAGTGCTAGGGCCAGGACAAGACACACCCGCAACGCTTAGGACTGGAATACAGTGGGCAGCGATGGTCACTCGCTGTTCTGCAGGTCAGGACTAATTGGTCCTAGGCTTTCTTCCTTAAAACAAAAATTCTCCAATTAAACCTGAACCATCACAGTTACTGCTCAGGTTCTGACACCGCCACCCTGGCAAGTTTTTTATCTTCTGAGCTACAGACACTGAATCCATAAAATACAGATGATAATCTCTCCTCCCAACTCCCCCAGGCCTTCTGGAGGATTCAGTGACATCATGGGTGTAAAAATACCAGACAGAGGGAGTTCAGTAAGTGACCTAGGCCACCCCTCTCATTGGAGAAAACCCAAGAAGGGTCCTGGCCTTGCCTTCTCCTCAGGAGACAGAGTGTCAGGGAAGCAAGCACCCAGGCTTCAGCCTCTCTCCGCTGACCACTGACACGCCTTGGGATATAGAATGTCCTCCTCTGTAAGATGGAGACAGGCCGGGCGTGGTGGCTCACTCCTGTAATCCCAGCACTTTGGGAGGCCGAGGCGGGTGGATCACGAGGTCAAGAGATCGAGACCATCCTGGTCAACATGGTGAAACCCCGTCTCTACTAAAAAAATTACAAAAAATTAGCTGGGCATGGTGGCGCGTGCCTGTAATCCCAGCTACTCAGGAGGCTGAGGCAGGAGAATTGCCTGAACCCAGGAGGCGGAAGTTGCGGTGAGCCAAGATCGCGCCATTGCACTCCAGCCTGGGCAACAAGAGCGAAACTCTGTCTCAAAAAGAAAAAAAAAAAAAAAAAAAAGATGGAGACGATGAATGCCTGGCAGGACTACTGAGAAAACCAGTGGAGAGAAATGCAAAGCTGTCTATAAAATCTAAAGTGAACGGTTGCGGCCAGCTGCGGTGGCTCATACCTGTAATCCCAGCACTTTGGGAGGCTGAGGTGGGTGGATCACCTGAGGTCAGGAGTTCCAGACCAGCCTGACCAACACGGTAAAACCCCATCTCTACTAAAAATATAAAAATTAGCCAGCGTGATGGCTCATGCCTGTAATCTCACCTACTCAGGAGGCTGAGGCAGGAGAATTGCTTGAACTCGGGATGCGGAGGTTGCAGTGAGCCGAGATCAAGCCATTGCACCCCAGCCTGGGCGACAGAGCGAGACTCCGTCTCTAAATAAATAAACAAAACAAAGCAAAGGGTTGTTGTTTCCCATGCTCATCTCTGTTTCAGTTTCCTCACCTGCAAAAAGGCTGATCTTAACGTTGACACCACAGGGCAGTTCTGAGATCGATGGAAGTTAAATGAGATGTCAGTGGTAGAACTGGTCAACACACGTCTGGCATGCAGTGGTACTCAGTTAATGTAGAGTTTGGGTCTGCAGGCAGCTGGAGGGGCTGGGAGAAGCCACAATGAATGGCAGGCAGGCCATCTGCAGTTTCAAAGGTGGCTGCAGCACACCACCATCATCTGCCTCCAATTACTGTCTTGCTTGCTATCTGCTCTCAGCTTTTACTTGGAAAGATGTTTTGATACTGGCTAACCAGGAAGACTTGCTGAATTTGGGTTTTTTTGGGTTTTTTTTGAGATGGAGTCTTGCTTTGTCACCAGGCTGGAGTGCAGTGGCCCGATCTTGGCTCACTGCAACCTCTACCTCCCGGTTCAAGTGATTCTCCTGCCTCAGCCTCCAGAGTAGCTGGGACTACAGCTGCACAACACCACGCCTGGCTAATTGTTGTATTTTTAGTAGAGACAGGGTTTCACTGTGAATTTGTGTCTCAAGAGTCCCACGGCAGAGGTATCTCCTGCTACTGCTGCACCCGGGGCTCGGTGGGCTGGGTCCAGCAGCTCCCGATGGACTTGTGTTCCGATGGACACACACCCAGGAAGGCGCCACTGTGGGGTTCTGAGTTCAGCTCCAAAGCAGGAACTCCGTCCTCTGTTCTCTCCATAGCATCGGGGGACAACCAAAGGGGCTCACATTCCTGCCTCTTCCTTCAGTGCCTTTGTAGAAGTCTCGGTTTGGTGTGGTCAGGAAAGGCAGCAGAGATGTTAGACACCAGGTGTTTTTTATATGCATCATTATTTTATAAACAGAGATATACAAGGCCATTATCCATGTTTGAAAAATGAAAACAAGAAAAATGCACCTGAAGCTCATCGTTGACACTCAGGAGAATTCTTTGTGTATCTGTGGATTCCTGTCTGGTCCACAGCCCTGTGCAAATGTCCTCTTAGTCTCAATCTCAGCTAATGGCTTTTTCTCCTACGTTCTCCACTTCCTCATTAGATGACCCACGTTTTTCATCTTTGTATTTACCATGTCTATGGCTGCCCCATCAGGAATGCCTGGGCCACCGTGTTTTTGTGCACGCTCCCACGCGTGCCCCATTGCCAGACACAGACCTGCTTCCACCCGCTATCGCGCTCAAGTTCAGTGCCGCCATCCTGGTGCAGATACTGCTCTGGATGTAGTTCATCCCTGGAGATGAGCCGCCAGAAGTGGTGGACGCCACCTCCCACCCCCTGCAGCCTGAGACCCAACCAGCTTCCCTACTGCTTCCTATTACGAAGTAGGATCTGAATCAGCCATTTGAAAACCAGACTGTCAGACAAGCCACAGACAGAGAGAAAATATTTGCAAAAGGCACATCTGATAAAGGACTGTTATCCAAAATATACAAAGAACTCTTAAAATTCAACAATAAGAACACAAACAGCCCCATTAAAAATGGGCCAAAGGCCTTACAGATTCCTCATCAAAGAAGATAGAAGGGGCCGGGCGCGGTGGCTCACGCCTGTAATCCCAGCACTTTGGGAGGCCGAGGCAGGTGGATCACAAGGTCAAGAGATCGAGACCATCCTGGTCAACATGGTGAAACCCCGTCTCTACTAAAAATACAAAAAATTAGCTGGGCACGGTGGCGCGTGCCTGTAATCCCAGCTACTCAGGAGGCTGAGGCAGGAGAATTGCCTGAACCCAGGAGGCGGAGGCTGCGGTGAGCCGAGATCGCGCCATTGCACTCCAGCCTGGGTAACAAGAGCAAAACTCAGTCTCAAAAAAAAAAAAGAAGATAGAAGACAGCAAATAAGCGTATGAAGGCCGCTGCACGTCATACGCCATCAGGGAAATGCAGATCAAAATAGTGATGAGGCCAGCACAGAGGCTCACGCCTGTCATCCCAGCACTTTGGGAGGCTGACGCAGGTGGATCAGCTGAGGTCAGGAGTTTGAGACCAGCCTGGCCATCATGGTGAAACCCCATCTCTACTAAAAATACAAAAAAAAATTAGCCAGGCGTGCTGGCGGGTGCCTGTAATCCCTGCTACTGGGGAGGCTGAGGCAGAAGAATCGCTTGAACCCAGGAGGCAGAGGGTGCAGTGAGCCAAGATCACACCACCACACTCTAGCCTGGGCAACAGAGCAAGACTCCATCTCAAAATAATAATAATAATGATGATGATGATGATGATAAGATACCACTACGTACCTATGACAATGGCCAAAATCCAGAACACTGAAAGCTGGCGGGAACGTGGAGCATCAGGAAGTCTCGTCCACGGCTCGTGGGGATGCAGAAGGGTACAGCCCCTTTGGAAGACAGCTTAGCGGTTTCTTACAAAACTAAACACACTCTTGCCATATGCTCCAGCAATCATCCTGCTTGGTATCTACCCAAAGAAGCTAAAAACTTATGCCCATACAAAGGCCCGCACACAGCTGTTTATAGTAACTTTATACATAATTGCCAAACCTGGAAGCAACCGAGATGTCTTTTAATAGGTGAGTGGGTAGGTAAGTTATAGTATAGCCATAGTTTGGAAGATTATGTAGCTAAATAATATTTAGCACTGAATAACATTACATTATTCAATGCTGAAAAGAAATGAACTCTCAAGCCATGAAAAGACATGGAGGAAACTTAAATGCATACTACTAAGTGAAAGGAGCTGAACTGAAAAGGCCACATACTCTGTGATCGCAGCTAGATGAGCTTCTGGGAACGGCGATGGTGAAAAGATCACTTGTTGCCGGGGGGTGGGGGAGGGACGGATGAATAGTTGGCGTACGGGGGATTTTGGGGGCAGTGAAATTATTCTGCATGATACTATAGTGGTGGATACATGTCATTATGTATTCACTCAAACCCACAGAATGTCCTCCAGGCCCCCTTCCTCATCCTGCTGCTCGGAACTCCTTGTGACAAGGACTGAGTGTGTGTCTGGAGTGACTGCCAGCCGGTCCTGTGCTCTGTGTCCAGGAGCCGCTGCAGGGTGCCCAGCGGGGCCTCCTGGATGTTCCTCCTGGCTGGCAGCCCCTGCCCAGCCCAGGCCTTTTTAGCCCCCAAGCCAGGATGGCAGCCTCTTCTCCTGACCTCATTATGTCAGCGCCTGGATTGTGTGCTGGGGCTGGGTTGGGGACAGGATGTTTTCTGCTTCTCCAGGACACTGTCACTCTCTTGGCCTGTGATGATTCAGTTCAGGGCCTCATTTTGCTCATGAACTGGGCACAGTGTCAGGATTGTAACCGCTCATCTGCCCAGACGGGGGCTGTGCAAGCAGAGTCTGCGAGCCCTCTGGCCCCGGAGTGGTGCCCTCGTGGGGGTGAGGGTTCGTGAGGGTGAGGGTGGGGCTGCCTCTGCCCCCCTGTTGTTTCCAAGCCAGCTCCCTTCCCGCATGCAGACAGGGAGGCCCTCCGTGAGTGTCCCGAGACCCCACCACACCCCACTGCCGCCCAGGCCCAGCATCAGGGGCGTGGGTGTACCTTCTCTTCTGCTTGTGACTGGCCAGGGCATGCAATTTAGCTCTAAAACCACATGCAGGAAGAGCCAGGCAGATAGGTATGTTGGGCCCCACGCTGGGCACCAGGGCACTTCAGTGGCTTTAATGCTTCTCACAGCCTGAGGAGGTGGGTGTCATCACCACACCCTCCAGAGGAGTGGACAGGAGCCTTGGGAAAGGCCGGGACTCATCCAAGGTCACAGGGCAGAGCTGGGGCACCACCAGGCCTGTCTGCCTCAAGCCCAGTACCTTGCACCACACCACCGGCCTCCCCTCACACCCACGAGCAAACGGCCCCTCCTCTGCCTTCCTCTAGAGAAAGTTGCCCAGCTTCCTTTGCCTGAGCCTCATGGTGTGAAAGAAAAATAGAACATCAGAACCTCAAAGTCACTATGCCAAAGGGAAAGTTAAGCTCAGAAATGAGTCACGCAAAAACTGCCTTCCCTTCTTCCCCGAACAGGTGGCTGCAGCTTCACGTGCTTACTTTGGCTTATGTAAAACGTGGATTTACTGAGCGGGCGACAAATGCATAATTGTGGCTCCCCACGCCCTTCTTTTCCTTTTTTTGAGACAGAGTTTTGCTCTTGTTGCCCAAGCCGGAGTATAATGGCACAATCTCAGCTCACTGCAACCTCAGCCTCCCAGGTTCAAGTGATTCTCCTGCCTCGGCCTCCCAAGTAGCTGGGATTACAGGCACGTGCCACCATGCCTGACTAATTCTTTTGTATTTTTAATAGAAATAGGGTTTCTCCATGTTGGCCAGGCTGGTCTCAAACTCCAGACTTCAGATGATCCGCCCGCCTTGGTCTCCCAAAGTGCTGGGATTACGAGTGTGTCACCTGTGGCCCACTCCCTTCTCTTCCTGTGTAAAACGTAGATTCACTTAGCGCCACTCCATGGCCTTCCTGGTGAGGCTGCATGGCCTCTTGCCTGGACACTGCATACTCCCCACTACCTCCCCCCTGCTCATTTTCCACATTGATGCCAGAGGGATCTTCTGAGCACCTGGCCCTGTGTCCCTCCCTCCCTGCACCACCTTCTGTGGCTCCCCATGGCCTACTGAGTACTATCCAAGGGTCTGAGCCTCTGCTCAGGGGGTCTACAGTGTGGCCCTACTTCCTTTCACAGACCTATGGCCTGGCTCTAACCCCACCTGCCCCCTCCACCACTCCCCAGGCATGGCTAGAACTCTGGTACAGTTCCGTCCCTGCTGACCGTGCCGTTCCCTCTGCAGGGTCACCCTTCCATGCTCCTTGTCCAGGCAGGCTCTGGAGTCAGCTTTCATACCCTGTCCCCAGGAGGCATGTTCAGCCAGGGAGGTCAGCCAGGTACTTTGTCCCCTGAGGTGCACCTGGGAAGACCCACGTGCTTCACCCTGTCATACTGAACTTTAAGAGCACCAGGTACTTCTGGGTGGAACTGTCACTTTGAGACCTTACGCCTGAATGTAGGCACTTAATCCAGAATGTACTGCATTATCTTGATTGGATGTTCGTTTCCTGTCTCCTGAGAACGATCACACCCCATGAGGAATGTCTTCCATGCAAGCAATTAACAAAGACACACAGGTGACTTCAGCGGGGCTCCGGGTTCCTGGGCTCTGCCCACTGGAATTCTGCCACTTGCTGCCAAGAATTCCAGAAACGGGTTCCAATTTCCTAAGGACATAAATGGTATTAGTTGCACAATTCCATCCTGGGGCTCACAGTCCCCCGGAAAGGACAAAATGGGACGTGGGAAGACAAGGAAAGAAGAGTGGTTCAGGGTTCGTAAGAGGCGAGCTTCTCTCTTCCTGGGGGCTGCCAGTGCCCCGGCTCTCACCTCCATGGGAAAGATCCACGTGTGTGCATCTGTGATGAGTGCACATGAGTGTGAGTGTGCAGGAACACTGGGCTCCTGCCTGATGTCCAGGTAGGAGATTGAGAAAGGAAACTAACAAAGTTGAACAGTTTCTTTCAACGGCAGCTTGGGAAATGGGACATTCTGATAAAATGAGAACAAAATAATCCGTTTGCTCGATTCAACACCAGTCACATATTCTGAAGGCTGTGTCTCAGGCTCTGGGATCTGGGTGTGTAATATTCTCTCGTAGCCATGCAGGCGGCATCCTGTGGTTGCTACGTATGGGTGGGTACAGAGGTGAGTGAGTCCCTACCTGGGAGTCAGGCAGCATCCCACAGCCCTCACGTGATGCCCTGGGTGAGTTCACACAGACGTGAAGACATGAGCGGCATGCTGCAGGAACACAGCAGTGAGATGGTGGAGGAAGGACACTGGAGACAGGCTGGGGACGAGGAGCAGAGTTCTCCAGGCAGAGGAGGGAGACCAGAGCCCCAGGCAGCAGGTGCAGTGTGAGCAAAGACACAGAGGGAGCACGGCCAGCTTATGGAATGGCAAGTGGTTGGGCTGAGGATGCTGAATGACAGCGAAGGAGGCATGAGAAGGGTCCCAGGAAGGCCCAGGCTGCCATCGGGGAGCTGAACTTGGGGCTGCAAAACTCAGAAACTGCCCTTCTGTCACTCGCAGGGTGTGTCCTGGTCAGAGCTGGTTTCGGAAAGCTCATTCTGGGGGCAGAAACCTATTCACACAGAGACTGTCCTGGGACACAGCTTCCATGGTGACATTCCCAAAGACACTATGGTTGACTATGGTTGGCAGAATAGTGCCTCCCGCCCCCAAGATATCCCTTCCCTAATCCCCAGAACCTGTTAAGGGTACCTTCTATGGGAACAGAAACTGCAGATGCGATTAAGTTATGAATACTAAGATGGGGAGATTATTCTAGATTATCTGGTTTGGTCCCAAATGTAATCACAAATGTCAAAGTGGAAGATCAGATACAGAAGAGAAGCAGGTGATGTGATCATGGAGCAGAGACTGGAGTGAGGCAGCCACAAGCCAAGGAACACTGGCAGCCGCCAGGACTGAAGAGGCAAAGAATGGATTCTGCCCTGGGGCCATCAGAAGGAACCCGCCCTGCCACCCTCTCGATTTCAGTCTTAGAAAAGACGCATTTTCAAACTTCTGGCCTCAGGAACATTAACAGAAGAGATGTGTGTTAAGCCACCGAGTTTGTGATAATTTGTTACAGCATCCACAAGAAACTAATACAGGCACCTTCTTGAATTGTCACACATTGTGAGCCATGAAATATCTCACTTGGAGGAGAGCCGTATCATGGCTAGGTAGCCTAAACATGAGATGGGGAAAAACCTCTGACTCAGACTTTCTATAGGCAAAGAACAGAAATCCATGAGAATGATTTACCAGTTCTGATGAGAAATCTAAGAAGTTGAAAGTCCTGCTGAAAAAGAAAGGGGCTTTTGCAACCTGCTTTTAAGGTCTTGGAATAAAAACTGGCACGGCCCTTGAGTATTTTAGGACTCTGGCTGCAATGAATCATTGCAGCATTCTTCAAGGCAACTTATAGAACCCTTTCCTTTTATTTCAAAGGCTTCAGGAAAAAGTCCTCACATTTATCCATGTGGACGAGGCCCAACTAAGAAAAGAGAAAGCACTCCGAGGAGTTACAGCTGAGGGAATTTAATGCAGGAGACTCGTTACGCAGGTGTTGGAGGGATCGAAAAGCCAAACAGAGGACATTTTAAATGACCCACAGGTTTGCAACAGCAGGAAGCGACTCCCACTCCTCAGCTGGAGTGGTAAGTGGCAGGAAGTTGTGGGGACCCTGGCAGGCAGCGTGGAAGAAATGCCTGTTTCTCTTTGTCCCGCCCTCTCACCTGCCTCCTGCTCTCCCAGCAGGAAGTCAGAAGACCCAGGAGCCACAGGGCTCAGGGCCTGCTACGTGCAGCAGAGCGGGAAAGAGGTGGAGAACGAGCAGGCAGGAAACACCAGAGCTGAGCTTGCAGATCATCCTCCGACTGAAGAGACTCAAGCCACGAAGGAGGGAGAGGGTGCTGGGCTGAAGCCAAAGGAAGCAGAAGACAAAGAACTTCTGAGCCAATGTCCTGGGGCCAGCAAGGGCCCAGCCCTGGGACAGATGTGCTGAGTGCCTGCCTGGGCTAAGTGCCCCATTGCCATCGGTTGCTCTGCCTTGAGGTCCTGGGCGCAGGCTCCCTTTCAGCTGTTCTGCTGACCTGTTTGGTCTTTACCCTGCTTGCAGTGGTCACTAGGAGTCCCCAGAGCTCCCTTAACCCACCAACCAACTCCGGCAACCGCACCCCTTACCACCGGTAGCTCTGGACTGCCGAGACTTTCATAGCGTTCACTGGGGTTCTCACTCCGATTGTTTCATTTTCCTCCTGACACCAAATGCACCTCCTTTCTCAACACCAACCAGAAGTCCCACAGTTCAGCTCAATCCTGACACTACTGAAGTTGGTGCAGACTCCGTAGGTTTAAGGCCCAGTGCCCTAAGACTGCTCCCACCGCAGACTCCAGCTGTTTGCCCTGGGCCACCTGCACTTCCAACCAGCTGCCAGTAAATCAGGGGCTCCCACAACCGCCTCCTCAGGCTGGTCATGCGCTAGAGTGTTTCACAGAACTCGGGAACACGTCCTACTTACATTCACCAGTTTATCCACAGAACAGGGTCTAGAGGGGTCCCAAGGCAGAAGCTTCTGTCCCCGAGGAGTTGGGGTGGAGTCGCCACTCTCCTATCACATGGAAGCTCTCAGAACCTCATTGCTTAGGGTTTTTTTTTTGTTTTTTTTTTTTTTTGAGACGGTGTCCTGCTCTGTTGCCAGGCTGGAGTGCAGTGGCACAATCTCAGCTCACCGCAACCTCTGTCTCCCGGGTTCAAGCAATTCCCTTGCCTCAGCCTCCTGAGTAGCTGAGATTACAGGCACCTGCCACCATGCCCAGCTAATTTTTTGTATTTTAGTAGAGATGGAGTTTCACCATGGCCAGGATGGTCTTGATCTCCTGACCTCGTGATCCACCTGCGTCGCCTCCCAAAGTGCTGGGATTACAAGAGTGAACCACCGAGTCTGGCCCTGCTGAGTGTTTTTTATGGAGGCTTCACCACACAGGCACAGTTGATCAAATCGTTGGCCATTGGTGATTAAACTCAACCTCCAGCCTCTCTCCCTGCCCCAGTGGAGTGTGGGGCTGAAAGTTCCAGCCCTCTAACTCCGCCCTGGTCTTTCTTAACCAGCCCTTCCGGCAGCTCCCCAGGGGCCCTGAGCCACCAGTCATGTCATTAGCATACAAAGACACTCTTATCACTCTGGATATTCCAAGGATGTTAGGAGTTCTGTGTCAGAACCAGGAATAAAGACCAAATACTTATTTTTATCACACTCTCCTTCATGTAACCCTCTGTTATGGCTGAATTATGCCTCCTCAAATTCATATGTTGAAGTCTTAACCCCCAGAACCTTAGGAGATTACTGTTTTTGGAGATGAAACCCTTAAAGAGTTGATCACGTTAAAAATGAGGTTGTTGATTAAGTTAAAAATCCAGTAGGACCAGTGTCCTTACAAGAAGAGGAGATGAGGACACAGACACACACAGAGGGGTGGCCACGTGAGAACACAGGGACAGGCAGCCACCTGCAAGCCAAGGAGAGAGGCCTCAGGAGAAACCAGGCCTGCCCACACCTTGATCTTGGAGCTCCAGCCTCCAGGACTGAAAAAATAAATGTCTGTTGTTGATGCCACCCCAGCTGGTACTTTGTTATGGCAGCGCGCACACCTACACACCCTCCCAATGCCTCAGGAAGCAGGGACTGTCATCTTCTCCATTCTTAGATAGGGAAATCAAGGCTTAGAGAAGTGAAGTGGGGTGCCCCAGGTCACACACTGATGTCCCAGGTCACACTGTGGGTCGGCAGCAGACTGGGCTTTCTTGCTGGGCTCTGCAGCCTCCTTGGGTACCTCCTGGTCACGTACTCACTGGCCCTGAGGCTCTCTTCCCCGGGATAGATGCAGTGACCACATGTGGTCCCAGTAGGACAGCGCCCCTGCAGCATGGTGGCCTCAGGCAAAATGCCTGGACCAGGACTTGGACATAGGGTGGCTGTGTAACAGACAGGGCCTCTGACATGTCTGAACCTCATTCCTCATCTGTAAAATGGTGAGGTTGGGTGGAGGTCAAAGGAGAGGAGGAGCAGCTGAGCCCCAGCCTGGAGAAAGCGTCCCCTCTGGCGGCGATTCCCTGGGGACTTCCACTGGAGCTCTCCCTGGGACCCCAGCCGGGGACCTGGCCTTGCACCTCAGGTGAGCAATCTGGAGAGACGGGGAGACTACTCTGGCCCTGGTGCTGCTGAGGGAGGGAACAATCTGACTCTACCTGTGCCCCTCCAGAGGCCAGTGCCTCCCCAGCATCTCCACTTCACTGCCGAGGAAACTGAGGCCTGGGGTGGCGGAGGGCTGTGGGGTATCATTTTCTTAGGGCCCCAGAGCTGGAGCTTAATGGAGGTGGGATTCCAGCTTGGGGCTGGTTTCAAAGCCTCTACCCGCTGCAGGAAGGCAGGCATCTGCTTCTGAACCCTCAGTCTCAGGGTCCTTGCAGGGCGGCCCAGTCCCAACCCTGCCGCCGGCGAAGCCTGTGTTTCCCAGGGGCCTCTGTGCGAGGGAGGAGGTTGGCACCCGTCCAGAACCGCTCGCTAAGTTTCCAACCAGCACCGGATGCAGGCGCTGTGTGCCCAGCAGGGTGAGCAATAATCTTTCATCTATTCCTGGCTCCTAGAGATTTGCCTCTCTCTGGGGAAATGACTTTGGGGTCACGGTGAAATTTCTGTGACAGCTAATAAAGTAACCTTTCTGTTTCTGGAACCAGATCCCGGAGTCCGGGCCCCCTGTGGGCTGTGTATTGTATTTGTTTCTCCTCTTTTAATCTCCAGATGAGGTGCAGGAAGGGAATGGGAGTGTGGCTCACTCCCAGCTGAACAGGACCTTCTGGCCCAGGTTGGCTCTGACATTTGCAAACATGGAGCCCAGGGACCAGGGTGATCTTCAACTGTAAGTGGGGTGATTCAGCAGTCCCGGCTTCAACCCTCTACTTGGCAAACCTGAGTTGGGTGCAGAGCCCTGAGCTGGGCACAGAAAGGCAGCCTGGCCCTGGGGTGCAGAGCACGCACGGCTCACGGCAGCCGCCATGATGGGGTTCCAGCCCAGCTCTGCCGCCTAACTTCAGGCCAGTTGCTGAGCTCTCTCAGACTCAGTTTCTTTACCTGTAAAACTAGATAACGACAGGATGCATCTCGCGGGCTTCTCTGCAACTGCAGAATTTCTGATTAGGAAAAGTGCAAGGGAAGGAGGTGATCTGGTTTCCGGGTGGGGAGAGGGGAAGCTGCTTTTGAAGCCGCCATTGCGTGCATGCAGGGCCCTGTTTACCTTAGACAGTATGTTTTGGAGGTGGCCCTGGAGAGGGCACCCCCATCCCCCTCAACTTCCTGGACCTGCCACGGAGGACTGAGTCAGATCACCCACAGAATCGTCTAACGCGATGCCTGCCACACGGTTAGCACGGAAAATGCTGACTGCCATCACTTTAGGACTGTTTGACTCTTGCCTGGCATGAGTTTACAGAACAAGAGGGAGGCAGCCACACAGCGGCCATACAAACAGTGCCACAATGTGCTGAGCATCATGGGCACGCAGAGCAAGCATGCTTCATTCCGCCTTGGCATTGGAGGCCCACTTCACGGAGCTGCTGACATTTTAACTGAGGCACGAAGAAAGCGCCTGGCCTCACCAGGCTGAGTGGGAGGGGAGGGGAAGCTGGCATGAGTGATATGGGGGAGTAGCAAGGACCCTCCTGGATGAGTTGGGGGTGAGGTAGCCCAGAGCCCTGAAAGCAATCCTAGGAGGGGATGCTAAGTCCCAAACCCAGGTGTCTGGTGTTTAGTGCTGTTGGCAGCGTGGGAAGACAGAGAGACAGGGACAGGAAGACCAGAGAGGAGGCTGCCCCCATCCCAAATAGCTGGCCTCTAAGTCAGGGGTTGTGGTGGGTGTGGGGAGAGGGCAAGAACCTTCAGACTCTGCAAGGCTGCATTGGGAGGTAGAGTCAGGGTGGCTGGAAGGAGCAGGTGCAGAGGATGGGGTGGGGTGAGCTTCAAAGGGAGAAGGCACAGAACACCAACTACCATCCAAACCACCTGGAAACGCCGTGTGCTTTTCCCTAATGCACCACTGTCAAGGATGCCTCAGGGCTGACTCAGAACAAGAGCACCAGAATGCTGGGTGAGGCGCTGCTTCCCTGTGGCATCCCTGTGCAGCAACGGTGACCGGCTAAGCCCTCCTTACTGAGCAAAGAGGGTGGGAACTCAAAGATGAACTCTGCTCGTTCCCTGCTACCTGCCCAGGCCAGAGCTCACAGCTAACATTTATTGGGTACTTACCATATGAAGACACAGTGCCAAGCCCCTGGCAGGCTTCAGTCCATCTAATCCTGGTAAAAAGTCTGAGAGGTGTTACCCGCGTTTTGCAAAAGAAGAGATGGAGGGTCAGGGAGGTTGCACTTCTCAGTTAAAAATGCACAGTGGTAGAGGGTGGACCTGGGTGGACCTGGCCTGCACAGTTGACAGAACTCATTCAGAGCCTCATCTCTCTATGTCTGTGTTTCCTGGTGACCCCGTCCCTAAGATGACAAGGCTGTGTAGACCAGGAACTTGAACCTGGGACTGTCTATCTCCAAGTCATATATTCTCAGTACACTGCCCTCCACCTCAGTGGAGTATAATCTTGCTCTTTCATCAGATTCCTCGTGGGAGTAAGTCTTGGCCAGGAGGTCATTCAGCTGGCAGTGAGCCACACTCCTGTTGCCCTCCTTCACCTCATCTAGTGATTAAAAGAGGAGAAAAACATACAATACACAGCCCACAGGGGTCCTGGGCTCCGGGATCTGGTTCCAGAAACAGAAAGCTTACCTTATTAGCTGTCATGGAAATTTCACCGTGACCCCAAAGTCATTTCCCCAGAGATTTCCTCGACCTCTGGCTCTTTAGGACCTATCTGGGATGAAGCATGGTGCCAGCAGAGGTTGCAGGGACAGAACTAAGCTGAGCCCAGGGAGCAGGAGGTCACCAGGATCTGGTTCACTTCTGTGGCACCCCCAGGCCCAGCATGAGCCTCACACTCCACAGTTCCCAGTGGATAGGTGGATGCATGGTGGGGAGGAGGGCAGGGGGCCGTATGAGTTGGGCCCCATCTGTTATCTGCCCATCATGGCATGTGACCTGCCCAGGGGTCAGTCCAGCCTCTGAGCATATGGCCCTTGTCCCACAGAGTTCTCAGTGCTCCGGCCCCGAGGGAACCCACTGTCCCACGTGGATCCCACAGCCACGGGCCCATACTCCCCCACTCCCTCGCTGTTCGCCTGGCCCCTCTGTGGCCAGCCCTGTGTCTCCATTAGCCCCAGGGCCAGCTGCTTCCCAATGTTCATCAGCCAAGATGTGGGAGTCAAGAAGCCAACCCAGTCCCAGAGGGTGCTTGGGGGACTGGACTCAGGGCCCTAACCAGCAAGGGGCCTGGGGGGAGGTGGGATATGGGGTCAGCCTCGGCCGAGCTGAGCTGCTCACGCCTGGTCTAAGTGCCTACTCTGGGCTCAGAGGCCCCTGATGGCCACAGTGAGGCCACGAACTTGAAGTTTAGGCAGGGCTCCTGCTTAGGCCTCAAGAAAATCTCAGCTAATGTACCTTAATTCCCTGGAGAAGGACCTGGGGCCAAAGACGTGCAGGGGCACAGCTCCTCTGTGACACCTGTCCCCAACCTCAGACCCTCTGCTGTGGTCCAAGAGAATTAAGGGATTAAGTGTGAAGAACGCAGACAGTACCTAGAGAACTTAAGATGCCAGGGCGGTCGGCAACACAGTCCAACTTTACTTTACAAAATCAAGCTGAGAGCAGCTCTGGCCTCTCTTCAAGTTACTGCTTTAAGAGTTAAAAGGGCAGGAATGCAGAAATGCCAAACACCTGGAGGGGAAAAAGGTAGGTAGAAGCCTTCATGTTGTTTATTTAATTTACTATCTGAAAATATTTGGGCAGGGAAGGTAAACTTAAGTGGGCTTTCCAGCCAGATCTGCGGTCCTGATGAAATAAACCGCTTTACCTGTAGGAATGCGGATCACCCCTGTATCCGACCCGCATTTATGTACCATACGCTACGGAGACCACAGAGCAGGCAACACACGACGAACACGCCGCTTTCTTACCCGTAAATATCTTGAAATTCCTCTGTATCTGCATTTGTAAATATTTTATGTAAACCAGATGGGTTTACAGAACATGTGCAGTGAAATCTGGTTTTATTTTTTAACAACATGTACTATAAAATGCTTCAAAAAATAATCTGTACATTGGAAAGGAAAAAAAAAAGATTTCTGGGTCTACTTCTGAAAGAGCGAGAGAATCAGGAACACTCTTTTAGGAAATGCTAGCATTAGAAGCATCTGCTCCGAACTAACTCTTAGGTCCACACAAGTTGCTTTCCAGCAGTGGCCCCCAAATGTGATGCGCATTATAATCACCCGGGGAAATTTTACAGCTCCTAGTGCACAGGCCTCCCCTTTCCCAACTGCACCAAAAGCTCTGGGTGAGACTCAGCACTTCAGTAGTTTGTAAAACTCCCCTGGAGTTCCCAGTGTGCACCTGAGCCTGAGAGCTTGACTCAGCACCCTGAGCATTTGAATCACCTGGGAGCTTTCACCTCTCCATGCCCAGGCTGTGCTCAGATCGGTTACATCAGGACCCAGCCAGATGATTTTAGTTTTCCAGGTGATTCCAAAGAGCAGACAGGGCTGGGAACCACTCCCCTTAAAGGATGCAGGTACCTTCCTAAGGGATGTGACTACTGATCCAGCAATGCATGATGGGGCCTAGGACAGGACAGGCGAGGGCCAGAGGCCCCGGCACCATCACCGCAGTCTAGATGTAAGTCTTGCTCCCAAGTCACCTCCATCTTTTCTCTTTTGGTCATTTGCTGATTGAGGCTGAGCCAGTTGCCAAAGTCTCTGTGAGTCCTGCTCCCTCCACACCGGACCTCACTGAAGACATCGTGGACTCCAAACCCTTGTCTCTGTCCACCCAGGGCCAGAGCTTTAGCCTAGGACCCAGACTTCTCCCTCCTGCCTCTTCCTTTCCCTCTCAGTGACCCTCCCCCGCCAGCTGGAGGAATCTTCTGAAGAGCAAATCTCATCACATCTCTCCTCCGCTCAAATCCTCCAGCAGATGTGAAGACATGAGATAAGCTGCTGGCGGGAACACGCAACGGTGCAGCTGCTTCAGAAGTCAGTTCCGCAGTCTCTTAAAGAGTTAAACATACATTTACCACACAGTGTAGCAGCTCCACTCCTCGGATCTCCCCAGGAGAAATGAAAACGTATGTCTACACAAAACTCATATGCAAATGCTCGTAGAAGGCTTCTTCAAAATAGCCCCAAACTGGAAACAATCCAAGCGTCCATCATCTGGCAAATGGATCAATTGTAGTGTAGCCAATCGAAGGAACACCACTACATGCTACAACACGGATGAGCCCCAGAAACGCGATGCTGAGTGAGAGAAGCCAGACACAAAAGACCGGACTGTAGGAGTCCATGTGTACACGGTTTCTAGAAACGACAAATCGCAGAGACGGGAAACAAATCAGTGGCTGCCTGGTGCTGGGGGAAGGAGTGGGGACTGATGGAAATGGGCACAAGGGAGCTTTTTGGGGAGATGGAGATGTCCTAAGACTGGACGGTAGCTGTACAACCCCACACGCTTACTAAACATCACGGCCCTGTACACTTACAATGGGTGAGTTTTCTGGTCTATTTAAAAAAAGCTATTAAAAAAAGAAAACACTTCCCATGGCTCACACAGGAGAGTGTCCAGCGTCTTGCGGGCACCCAATATGCTCCGCCAACTGCAGATCTGCCTTTGCGGGACCATCTCCCCGGGACCCAAGCCCCATGGAACCTTCTCCAAGCTGATGGCCCCCCTCTCTGGAATTCACCTCATGGCCACTGCCAGCTTCTCCACCGCAAGCTCCACCTCATCCTTCAACACTCTGGGCAAATGCCGCTTCCTCTGGAAGTCTGCACCACCACGACGATAATGCTTAGCAAAACATCAGCGTTTGCTCATACATCCATCTCTCTCCTTAGAGCCGTGCTTTTAAAACTCACACTGATGGGTTGTGAAATCAACTGTGCTATAACCAGTATTTTTATTAATGAAATACAATAGAATAGAAAAGAGAATGCAGTGTATATAGCAAGCACATTAGTCCATAACTGTTTCATCTTGCTTTTTTTTTCTCTGAGATGGAGTTTTGCTCTTGTTGCCCAGGCTGGAGTGTAACGGTGTGATCTCGGCTCAATGCAACCTCCGCCTCCCGGTTCAAGAGATTCTCCTGCCTCAGCTTCCTGAGTAGCTAGGATTACAGGTGCCTGCCACCATGCCCGGCTAATTTTTTGTATTTTTAGTAGAGACAGGGCTTCACCATGTTGGCCAGGCTAGTCTTGAACTCCTGACCTCAGGTGATTTACCCGCCCTGGCCTCTCAAAGTGCAGGGATTACAGGAGTGAGCCACCACGCCCAGCCGACTGTTTCATCTTTCTATGTGCATATTATCTGTATGTGTACTCGATTCTGGGTTGCATATTCCTTTGGGTGGCTTGAGGTTTAAAAAGTTATGAAAAAGATTTCAACTAGACAAGCCACTCCTTGAGCGCAGGGGCTGTGCTGTGTTTCTCTCTGTATCCTGTGGTCAGCATGGGGCTTGGGACCCAGAACTTACCCAGTAAGACGTTTACTCAGTGAGAATGGCTTTGCAGGCATGTCAATTACAAACCCCTTGGTGTCTTTTTTCCCTTTCCCACAACATGCAAGTGTTCTTTAAACAGTTGTTTGTTGGCTGACAGACCACACTCACAGCCTGGCAGCAAAGCCCTGCAAGAAGTTCAATGATTGCTATAAAATAAATCTCACTTATAAAACTAAATATACACATGCATTTTTAGGAGTTAAGATATATAGCCTAAAAATACTAATAAAATAATAATTCGAATCGAAAACTCCAGGTGGGACAGGCTGCATCATTTGTGGGGTCCAATGCAAAATGCAAATGTGGGATCCTGTTTACAAACTGTTAATAATTTTAAGATGGCCACTGCAGAGCCAGAAATGAAATTCAAGGCCGTCTGGGTACAGGGGCACAGGGGCTTGCTCATGAAGCTACCCCAACCCCAAATCATAAAGACAGACACGGGGGGTGTGGGGCTGGAGTTTCAAAGGGCTGCATTAACTTCATAGTTCTAAATCGGGGGATACGAACCTCCCACGTCACCCTGATGTTTGGAGAAAGACAGACACAAACACGCTTTTGAAACAAACAAAATAATCAAGGAACCCCTAACTGATGATGCGGGGTGGGCAGAATCAGCATCCGGCTCTACCATAAACCTTGTTCGCTGGTCTTTGGGCTCAGCATCCCGCACCATTTGCCCAGATCTCAGAAGCCCACTAGCCCCAACCTGACGCCAGCAAGGAAGGAAGACTGTGGGAAGTCTGAGAGGGCCCCGAGTCATTAATAACAGGAGGACTGAGGTTTTGTGGAAGAGACTGTGTGCTCATAGCCTGAGCGTGACTGGGCAGAGGGACCATCAGCTCATGCCTCAGTTTCCCTGCCCCATATCCTCATCTGTTTGGCTAAGGCTTTGATTTTCAACCTGAGCCCCACCCACTGTCCTGGCCCTTGGGGACGGCCAACTGAGAAACCACGCATGCCGAGCCCTGCAGCCGGCAAGGTCCCCCAAGCCTGGCCCCGGCTTTCTCCTCTTCCCCCTCTTCCCCTTGGCCAAGGTCCCCAGATGATGAAAAAAGGGTCTGAACTCAGTCTCTCTCTTTGTCTTAGGAAAGCTGGGATGGGTGGGTGGTCAGAAAAGAGGGAGAGGCATGTCTGATGCACAAAAGTTCTATACGAGGTTCTGTTTGCCGGTAATTCCATGAAGAAAATTGCCTTTGACTGGTTTGTCCAAACAGGTTTGCAAATTGAGATGGAAACATTTTTTAAAGATCACCCTCCTCTCCACATGATTTTAAAATGTCATCATTTAAATTATGTGGAGCTTCTTTTGAGAAACATTTTACCCGTGAGCATGTCAAAAGCAATTTCCCAGAGTGCAGTCTTCATGAATCTAATGTGACAGGCCCAAGCGTCTCCCTCCCCGACAGCCGGGGTCCCAGTCCGCCACTCGGGGAGCACCAGTGAGCTTCCTGCTGACTCAGGGAAACCCAGGGCTCCAAAGTGGCCTCACAGATCGCCCAGCTCCCTGGTGATTAAATCTTACTTTAAAGCAGCAGAAGCTGCTCTTTAAATAGAAGGCATCTCACAGAGGCCAGGCTAGAGAAGAATCGGAGTGGGACAGCTCTGGCTGGAAGGAATGCAGGTGCCAAGGCCTGACCTGCTGTGCCCCCCTCGCCACCCCTGCTGTGGAAGGGCCTCTGACACCCTTAGAACTCTCCAGAGCCCAGCTTGAGAACCCGTGGTCTATTCTGCCCCCTCCCACATCCCTATTTCACAAGCAGGGGAGAATGACCCACCAAAGAGTGGCCTCCCACAGCCTCATCGAGCCTTCGGCTGTCACCAGGCCGGTGGCTTCCAGCGCCGCAGGCGGCCTCTCTGTTTCCTTTTAGTTGCCGGGAATGTAAGGTTCCTGAAATATTTGAAGCAGCTTGTGCATCTGTGTGGTCCCAGTGGGGTCTCGTTGTCCCACTGCCTTCATTTGGGCTATGTGGCCTGCAGTCCTCCGTGGGAGGAAGTGCCTGCACGTCCTCACCCCACCCACCCACAGCATTTCCCTGAAAGCCATTAAAGTTGCAGAAGCAGCGCCCATGTGAAAACACTTAGCATGTGCCATTTTGGTTCAGGGCAGCAAACAAACCCTACTTGCTCAGTGAGTTGAGACCTGAGGCCTCGAGGGCTCTTCCCAACCAGATCCAATTAAGGCCAGACGCACAGAGGCCAAATGTCCTGGGGCCACTTGCCTCCTCTTTGTTCAGATTCTGGCCAGAGTTTTCAAAAGTTAAGAACAATAAAAATCTTCTTCTTTTGGGGGTGTCCAGTTCTATGAGTTTTTTGTTGTTTTGTGTGTTTGTTTTTGAGATGGAGTCTTGCTCTGTTGCCCAGGCTGGAGTGCAGTGGCGTGATCTTGGCTCACTGCAAAAAACCTCTGCCTCCCGGGTTCAAGTGACTCTTGTGCCTCAGCCTCCCATGTAGCTGGGATTACAGGCGTGCGCCACCATGCTCGGCTAATTTTTTTTGTATTTTTTGTAAAGACGGGGTTTCACCATGTTGGCCAGCCTGGTCTCAAACTCCTGACCTCAAGTGGTCCGCCTGCCTCACTCTCCCAAAGTGCTGGGATTACGGGTGTCAGCCACCGCGCCCGGCCTAGTTCTATGAGTTTAAAACATGCATAGATTCTTGGAACTGACACCACTTACAGGATAAAGGCCAATTCCACCCCCATGCCCCCATTCCCTCATGCAATCCCTTTGCAGTCCGATCATCTCCTTATCCCTAATTCCCAGTGGCCACTCATCTGCTCTCCATCGCTACAGTTTAGCCTTCTTCCTCATGTTGTATAACTGGCATCGTATAGTATGTAACCTTGTGAGTTTCTTTCCCTTAACATGATACAGTTCAGATTTGTCCAAGTCGTTGCATGCTAATAGTTCATTCCTTTTCACTGCTGAGTATCGGTCCATATTACGGATGCTCAAATGTGATTTATCCATTCATTGAGGGACATACGGTATTTTTCTAGTTTTTGATTTTGAATAAGGCTACTACGAACATTCATGTATAGGTTTTTGCATGAATCTAAGTTTTCATTTCACTGGGATAAGTGCCCAGGAGCAGGACCATTGGGTCATTTGCTAAGAGTGCGCTTACTTCTCTAAGAAGCTCACAAATTGCTTCCAGGTGCATGAGCATTCCAGTTGCTTCGTATCCTTACTCATATTTGGCACTGTTGGTATTGTTTTTAAAGCTGTTCCAACAGTTGTATAGTAATATCTTATTGTGGTTTTAATTTTCTTTTTTTTTCAGAGGTGGGGTCTCACTATATTGCCCAGACTGGTCTCAAAGTCCTGGGCTCAAGTGAGCCTCCTGCCTTGGCCTCCCACAGTGCTGGGGTTACAGTCATGAGAGCTACTGTATCCAGTGCTAATTTTCATTTTTCTAATGACTAATGATGTTGAGCATCTTTTCATTATCCACCATCCATACAACTTCTTAAAGTGGTTCTGCCTATTTAAAAAAATTTTGGTTTTCCTCTTGTTGAAATTTGAGAGTTCTTTATATAGTCTGAATACAAGTCCCTGTTGGATATGTGATTTGCGAATATTTTCTCCCAGTTATAGCCCATCTCCTCACTTTCCAACTTGCCCATTTTGTCTTTAATGGATCACGCTTTTGGTTGTCAATCTAAGAAATCTTTGCCTCACTCAAAATCATGAGGAATTTCTCCTATGAGTTCCTCTAAGAGTTTTATAATTTTACATTTGTCTTTTATATAATCTCTGATCCATTTTGAGTTAATATTTGAATATGTTGTGAGGCTTTTTAGGTTGAAGGGTTTTTTTTTTTTTGTATACAAGTATCTGATTGTTCCAGCACCATTTGTTGAAACCACTATCCTTTCTCCATTCAATTACCTTTATCCCTTGTCAAAAATCAGTTTATATTTTTGTGGGTTTATCTTTGGGCTCTCTATTCTGTTCCCTGAACCTATGTGACTATGCTTTTGAGAATAACGTGTTGTTCTGATTAGTGTGTGTACTGTGAGACCTCCAAACTTTGTTCTTTTTCTTTTTTTTTTTGTGAGTCAGGGTTTTGCTCTTGTGGCCCAGGCTGGAGTGCAATAGTGTGGTCTCGGCTTACTGCAACATCCGCCTCCTGGGTTCAAGTGATTCTCCTGCCTCAGCCTCCTGAGTAGCCGGAATTACGAGCATGTGCCACTATGCCTGACTAATTTTGTATTTTTAGTAGAGATGTAGTTTCTCCATGTTGGTCAGGCTGGTCTTGAACTCCTGATCTCAGGTGACCCACCCACCTTGGCCTCCCAAAGTGCTGGGATTACAGGTGTGAGCCACCGTGCCAGGCCTGTTCTTCTTTTTTTAAAAAAATTGTTTTTGCTATCCTGGTTCCTTTGCCTTCCATAAAAATTTTGGAAAGTTGATATCTATAAAGAATCCTGATAAATTTTGACTGGGATTGTGTTTAATTTATAGATTAATTTGGGGAGAACTGACATCTGAACTATATTGACTCTTCCAATCTATGAACCAGGTATGTCTCTCCATTTATTTAGATTTTAAAAATTTCTTTCAGCAGCACTTTACAGTTTGCAGCATATAGATCCAGCATATATTTTGTTATATTTAAGCTCAAATATCTCATTTAGGGGAGAGTACTATAAACAAGACTGTTTATTGAATCTCAGTTACCCATTACTCATTGTATAGAAATGATTTTTTTTCTGCTGACCTTGTATCCTGTGACCTTGCTAAACTCACTCATTAGTTCCAAGGGCTTCTTTCTTGCTTCACCGCACTTGCTAAGACTTCCAGTACAGTATTCCATAAGAATTTTTTCCCTGGTTATAGAGGGCAAATTGTAGATGGAAAGTGAATGATATTGAAAGGATGACGTTAAGTACGATGGTAGTTGTAAGATTTTTGCAGACCTTACATCAGTCATACCATCCCCATCCCTAACCCCTGGAGACCACGGATGCCTCAGTGTATGTCATATAAACGGAATCATAACTTTTGAAACTGATTTCAGGTGAAGGTAGTTCCCTTCCATGCACAGTTTGCTGAGAGCTTTTATCATGAATGAATGCTGAATTTCGTCAAATGCTGTTTCTGCATCTAATGATCATGTCGTTTTCCTTATTTAGCTGTTGATGGGGTGGATTCCATTGATTGACTTTAGAATGCTGAACCAGCCTTGCGTGGCCCAAAAGTTGCAAGCACAGCATCTATTACTTTCTGTGGGGTATAAAGCTGTTTAAAGACGTATTGCCTCCCCATGAGGGCATGGACCTGAGTCAGTTAGCTCAGTCGCTTCACACGCTATGGATGCCCGCTACATGCCAGGCACTACTCACGGCAATTTCACATCATTTTATTTCATCTTCACAATAACACTAGGAGGTAGATATTATTATACCCACTTTACAGTGGGGAAAATGTGGGACTAGACAAGTTAGAAGGCTTAGTCTTATTTCTACCTAAGTTTACATCCAGTCTTCTCTGTTGTGACAGGGGCCTCCAACTCTTCTAGCCACTAGCAATTTCAGCATGGTGACGGTACGCAGCAGGTGGCCCTTGAATGCTGACAGCATCAAACAGATGACGATGCCTCTATGCACACACCGCTTGTAAAGAGCCCCCTCTTGCTGGCTCCCAGCATAACATGAACCTTTCTTATGCCTCATCCAAGGAGCTTTACTACCAGATGCAACTTACTACATTCCAGTCCCAGGACAAGGATCTGGGGGCAGCAAGTGTTTCCCTATTGTTCACTCTTTGATTCATAGGTGTCTCTCAAGAAAAATAAACCAAAAAAAGCTAGAGAGGACTAGGGAAACTGCAGAATGCACAAACCCATTGGGCACAAAACTCCCAAGGCCAGAAAGTGGTAAGCTCTGCAGATGCTATGGGCCCCGAAGGACGGATCATTACACACTGGCTGCATTTTGTTTCTCAACAGTGAGGTGGGTTTCATGGGCATAGTGTAACCAGAAAGTTCTTCATCTCTCACATCTGGACTGAGAATTATTATTAATAAATAGGCAGGTGATTGGACACATGGGCAAATCCTGAAAAAACTGAGCCCTGTGTTCATGCATGGCGGAGCTGGGCCAAAGCCTCCCCAACAGCCACGCCTCCTTCCCACCCTCCTCACCAACAGAACAGAACTCACTGTGGTCAGGGAGGATGTGGAGATGCCTCAATTTCATGAAAGGTTAGGCCCCCACCCCACTCCCACTCCCAGGTTTGAATCATGGTTGGTTCCTTCTCCTTGGTGGGCTGGTGACAAGCTCAGGCTAATAAGACTTGGAGGAAGTCTGCTGGGGAGGGCTGCCTTTCTGGATAAAAGGACCAAGTTCTCCAGAAGAAGCCCTTGACCCCTACCCCTTCTTCTTTCCTTGTAAAAAGAACGTTGTGCCAGGAGATGGAGGCACCATCTTGGGGCTCGGGAAACACAAGTGGGAGATCAAAGGCCAACATGCCAAGGACAGTGGGGCAGAAGGACAGAAAGAGCCTGGGACCCTGGTCATGGCGTCAAGCAATTGAGTTTACTCCAGCATCAACCTGCCTCCAGAATTCTGGTCATGTGAAAAAAAGAAACCTCTATTTGTTTAAAGCATTGTAAGTCAGTTTTTCCGTTTCTTGCAGCCAAAGCATTCCTTGCTTTTTTTTTTTTCAGGCTTTTTTTTCCCCTTTTTTTTCAGAGACAGAGCCTGGCTCTGTTGCCCAAGCTGGGGTGCAGTGGTGTGATCATGGCTGACTGCAGCCTCGACCTCCTGGCTCAAGCCATCCTCCTACTTCTGCCTCCAAAGTGTTGGAATGACAGGCATGAGCCACCACTCTGGCCTCAGAGCCAGCTTTATCACACCATGTGATCCAAGGAGTATTTACTCTAGGATTGCAAGGATGGCTCTATTATTATTAAATGTGTTAATATAACTTGTGACATTAGTCAAAATCATTCACTTAATAACCCTTCCTTTTCCCAGTGATTTGAAGTATTTCACTATCATGGCATGCTGTACTAAAAATTTTTATACTCGAGTCTGTTTCAGACATTTCCTTGTTTCACTGATTTGTTTGTTCCTATTCTGGTAACATCTGTTTTCACTATCATTACTGTAGCTTTTTAATATATTTTAATATCAGATGCCCTAAGTGTCTCTCCCCTTTGAATTTTTCCCTTCTGAAATTTTCTTGGCCATTTTTATATGTTTATTCTCCTAGGTGAAATTTAGAATTATGTAGTCAGATTCTCAAAGTGTCCCACTAAGATTCTGATGGAAATTGTACTAAATTTATACACGAACTTGAAAGAGTTGACATCTAAAGTAGCCACCCAGTCACTTCTATGACATCATCACTTTGAACTACTTGCTACCTATTTGGAGAGGAAAAGTATATTAGAACATACATTGAAAATATGAAGTAGAGAGAGTTTAAATATTTAACTATAGAAAATTAAACTTTAGAAGCACTGGAAGAAAATATTTGTGCTATTAGGAGGGTAAAAAATCTTTCCAGGATATGACATCAAAAACAGGTGCCATAAAGAAACATGTTTAGAATTAAAAAAAAAAAAAGTAAAATTGAAAGGCAACTGAGAAATTGAAAAACATTTTGCAATATATATTCAAGACAACAGATTAATATCTTTTGCGTGTAAAAATATTTTCCTTTATCACCTGGAAGGGGCTGTCTGATGTAAAAGAGAAAAAAAGTTGTACAACTAATTAGCAAAAGAACTATGACTATCTAGTAGCATATAAAATAGTCTTCCACCTCTTTAATTACATTAATTCAAATTAAACAAGATGGTTTTTTTAATCTAAAAATTTCCAAATATATATCTTTTTAAACTTATAACACCCAGTACAGGGGGCATTCTTAAATAGAAGAGCCTTAAAATGTGCAAAGATTTAGTTATAAACATGGTCACAGAGTATTAATTAAAATAGCAAAAACTGAAAATAATCTAAATTTGCACAAATGGGGAATTTTGTGAAAAATATTTAACATCCTAAAAAGATGTTCACTCAAGCATAAAACTACATGAAAAATAATTTTATTCTATTTAACAGAAGAAATAAACAGAAAAAGGAGATAAAGAATAAAAGGAAATTATATATGCATATTTTAAAAATTCAGATAGGATACAGACCATAATATTACCAGTGTTTATCATGCAATAAAAGCATGATTATATTGTTGATTTTAATTTTCTTTTGGCTCTTCTAAATTTTATACAACAATCTTGTATTACTTTTTTCATTAGAAAAAAACATTCTTTTCTATATACATTTTCAAAACAGGAAAAAATATTAGAAAAATAACAGTTGCCACTGCTGTCATAGATACTACGAAGCCTGACATTTTAAAACACTCTCAACAGCATTATGAAGTGGCAGAAACATCTGATCACCAAGTTTGCAACAAAACTTTATTTTCTATGAACTTGTGATTCTATCCCAAAGAAATATAGTTCAAAATACTGAAACAGTTATGCACATGAAAATGTTCATTGCAATATTGCTTGTAAAGGTGAAAAATTAGAAGCTACCCAGCTAACCACTCTTCCGTGGTTACACAGTACACATGCACTGAAGAACTCAAGAGAAGTCTTAAGAAAAGGCTTGACGGGTTGAGGGAAAGCCAAGAGAGAAATGATTGTTTACAAATTCTGAGAATAATTATGCTCATGATTAAGAAAAACCAAAAGGAAACATAAAAATTAATAATGGCTATTTATTACCTTTATTCCTTTTTTTTTTTCTGTGGAGACAGAGTCTTGCACTGTCACCCAGGCTGGAGTGCACTGGTATAATCTCAGCTAACTGCAACCTCCAGCTCATGGATTCACGTGATTCTCCTGCCTCAGCCTCCTGAGTAGTTGGGATTACAGGTGTGCACACTGTGCCTGGCTAATTTTTGTATTTTTAGTAGAGATGGGGTTTCACCATGTTGGCCAGTCTAGTCTTGAACTCCCGACCTCAAGTGATCTGCCCACCTTGGCCTCCCAAAGTGCTGGGATTACAGGCATGAGCCATGGCGCCCTGTAGTCCCAGCTTTTGTGTAACTTTCAAAAAGTTATACAGTCACATGCCATATAACATTTGGGTCAATGACACATACATGATAGTGGTCCTTAAGATTATAATACCATATTTTTACTGCACTTTTTCTATGTTTAGTGCTTAGGTGTGTTTAGATATACACCTACTAACCATCGTGTTACCACTGCCTGCAGTGTTCACTACAGTAACACACTGTAAAAGCTGTGGCCTAGGAGCAACAGGCTATACCACACAGACTAGGTGTGTAGTAGGTGCTAACATCTAGGCTCGTGAGTACACTCTCTGATGTCCACACAATGACAAAACTGCCGCATGATGCATCACTCAAGCATCCCAGCTGTTAAGCTACACATGACTATACATGGAAGAGAAAAAGAAGAAAAGGTAAATTAGGTGGCAAGATGGAGAATATGTTGGAAGGAGGAGAATGTGAAGGGTGGGAAGTGAGGCTCGTAACGTACTGCCTGGGCTGGCACGGACCTTTGGAATGTGGGGGGTGGCAGAGTTAAAGGGCTGACTGCAGTTTCTGGTTGGGGCAATGAACTGATAGTGATGCCTTAACTTGGAGCACTGACAGAGATTTCATGGCATATCAAGAAGAACCCACCTTCCAGGGTTTGAACGTTGGTGCTCCCCCAAAATTCATATTGTTACCTAACCCCACTGCAACAGTATTAGGAGGTGGGTGCCTTTAGATTAGGTCATGAGGGCTCTCCCTTCATGAATGGGTTTAGTGCTAGTCTTAGTCCATTTTTTTCTGCCCTAACAGAATACCAGAGACTGGGTCATTTATAAGGAACAGAAATTTACTTGGCTCATAGTTCTGGAGGCTGGGAATTCCAAGATAGAGGGGCTAGCAGCGTCATAAACTGGTGGAAGGGATTACAAGGTGAGCGAGAGAGGGCGAGAAGGGGCCAAACTCATCCTTTTATAATGAACCCACTCCAGCGATAATCGCATTCATAAGGGCGTGGCCCCCAAGACGCAAATACGTCCTGCTAGGCTCCGCCTCCTAACGCTGCTGCTCTGGGGATCAAGTTTCCCACACATGAAATTTGGGGAACACATTCAAACCTGAGCAGTGCCCTCATAAAGGAGGCCTGAGGGAGCAGCCTGTTATTTTCCCCTTCTGCCATGCAAGGACACACAGAAGGCACACCCATGAGGAACAGCCCTCAGCCACACCAAATCTGCCAGCAGCTCGATCTTGAACTTCCCAGCTTCCAGATCTGTTAAGAGATAAAACTTTGTGTGTGTTGTTTTTAAATAAACCATTCTTTTTGTCAGTTAGGTTCATTTCTTTTTAAAATAATTAATCCATTATTTTATTTTACATATATATATATATATATATATATATATATATATATATATATATATTTTAGAGATGGGGTTTCCCTCTGTCACCCAAGCTGGAGTGCAGTGGTATAATCAGAGCTCACTGCAGCCTCCAACTCTCAGGTTCAAGCATCCCCTCACCTCAGCTTCCCAAGTAGCTGGGATTACAGGCCAGAATTGTAAGAAATTTCTGTTGTGTATAAATTACCCAGTCTAAGGTAACTTTGTTACGGCAGTCCAAGTGGACAGAGACACTATCTGTGGAACTGGGAGGCTGATCCTGCCTGCCCTGTGTCTGGCCCTGTTTTTCCACATGCCTGCCATTAGGAGATGGTCATGGGAAGTGGGGACCCTGCCCAGCCTGAACCCTGTGATTCCCTGATAGTAACTGGCCATTTGCCTTCTGGCCACGACTCTGATAAGAGGTGTCTGGCTCAAAGCCACTACAAACTCAGCAGCAACGCTGTCTTTCAGCTCTCATGAATAAAGCTGTTTTATACGGTTGGATGCAAAATGTATTCCCCCCACCCCCCTGAAATGAAGGCATTAAAAATAATACTCATTAAAGTCACCTCAGACAGGATAATTAAAGGCAGAACTGTCCCGGCCTAAACACAGCTTTCAACCTTGAAAGATCCCGCGCCTCCCCCACCCCGCCCCCACCTTTTTACTTACTATTTTTCCTAATTAGAAAAGTGGCCCGAGAGACAGCAGAGCTTTTGTTGTCTGGTCTCATATGTTTCTGAGAAAATTATACATAAAGCGCCCTTTTGCAGAGCTCCAGAGACAAGGCACGGGAGCTCGGTCGTATCCAGCACTGGTTAGTAAGTGACAGGAACGGGGCTTCAAGGGTTGTGTCCAAATGCTCCTCTCACCCACGTCGGTCTAAAAGCCATCGGCTGACTGTACACCTGGCACAGAAGATCAACACTTGACCTCCATTAGCAATGTCTGCCTCACCTCAGCAAGTTCAGACACCAGATTCCAGGTGACACGTGGTCACCGTAGGACCTACTTACTATGAAATGGCAGCATTCCAAAGCCAGCCCCAGAGAGCGAACAAGGCTGATTTAGATATGGGAATTATACACCCTCATGGCCCTACCATGAAATAAAACATAATGCCAGACCCTGAGGCCTCCCATCAAGCAAGCAGCCCTGGGTATGTGGCCACCTGGTGCAGGTGAGAAGGGTCGTTTCCAGGTACTAAGCAGGGCTCCCACTGCTAGTTGTCCCAATGATCATTTTCCCCTTTTTCTTTCCTTTTTTTGAGATGGAGTCTCACTCTATCGTCCAGGTTGGAGTGCAGTGGCTTGATCTCAGCTCACCACAACCTCCAGCTCCTGGGTTCAAGCAGGAGGCTTCTGCCTCAGCCTTCCAAGTAGCTGGGATTACAGGCACCTGCCACCACGCCCAGCTAATTTTCATACTTTTAGTAGAGACGGGGTTTTGCCAAGTTGGCCAGGATGGTCTCGATCTCTTGGCCTTGTGATCTGCATGCCTCAGTCTCCCAAAATGCTGGGATTACAGGCATGAGCCACCATGCCTGGCCCTCTTTTTCTATGGTAAGAAAAATTTTAGGATGGCATAAGCCCTCCTGGTCCCAGATTCCCTTGCAGTTAGCAAAAGGGATGGCAGCAGCTTCCTTCTCGGGCTCACTCTTAAGAGAAGATGCACGCCACCCCACGATTTCCTTTCTTGCTTCCTGCAGGCTAAGTGACGACACAGGAGTAGGAGCTGGAGCAGCCAGTGGGGGCCAACAGAGGACACCACAAGTTGAGAACGGGGGAGCTACAGCTCAGTGGTAAGCTGGGCGTCCACAGCCTCTGAGCCGCCACACCAGTGCCTGTGCTGTTATGCAAGAGGAAAACACAGTTCTGTCTCGCTTCACCATCTGGGGGTCTCTGTCACAGCAGCCCAACCTGAATCCTAACACACCATGGGCGGCTGAAATTAACAGACATATTTATAATAATAATAGCCAGCTTTTATTGAATATCAAACTTGTGTTATGCAGTAGACTAGGTGCTCCCTCCATGCATTATCTCACTTAATTCCTCACAACAGCCTGAGAGGTAGGGACAATTTGTCCTGTTTTACAGATGGAGAAACTGAGGCGCAAGGAAGTGGGCAACATTACCATGAACCGTGGACAGAGCCAGGATCGGAACACCCAGTTCAGGGCTCCTCCCCTTATCCTGTGCTGGGTACTTGCCCTAGGTTAGGGACTCTTCCTTTCTATCTCTGAATTAGTTCTGAGAAAATACTACTTAAGTCAAGGTTAATTCTCAGCACAAATAGAATAAAGAATTATAGGTCTGTGTGCTATTAAAACTAAATCCTTTCAGAACTCAACTATCAACTTCTATTAAAATGGAGTTTTCAAAGCAAGCTTTTTTATTTAAAAAGTAGAAAAGAGGGAAAACTGAAAATGTAAATAACTGTTCAACAGATTTAAAGTTTCAATCGATTTAAAGAACTGGGGCCAGGTGCAGTGGCTCACTTCTGTAATCCCAGCACTTTGGGAGGCTGGGTGGATAATGAAGTCAGGAGTTCGAGACCAGCCTAGCCAAGATGGTGAAATCCTGTCTCTACTAAAAATATAAGAATTACCTGGGTGCAGTGGCGGGCGCCTGTAATCTCAGCTACTAGGGAGGCTGAGGCAGAAGAACTGCTTGAAGCCAGAAGGCGAAGAATGCAGTGAGCTGAGATTGCACCACTGCACTTTAGCCTGGGCAACAGAGCAAGACTCCATCTCAAAAAAAAAAAACAAAAACAAAAACAAGCAAAACAAAACTGGTACTTCCAAGACAAAACCCTCATAGGAGAAACATAAGATCATTTAACTTGCAATTTTCTTAATCAGTACAATTATTACCCATATTCCTTTACTATTTGAATTTTATCCCCAAACACTCTGATCTCTAGAAATCCTAAGAGAATAAGAAGCAATGAAAGAATTTAGTAATATGGTCACATTAAAAAATTAATACAGGCTGGGCATGGTGGGCTCATGCCTGTAATCTCAGCACTTTGGGAAGCTGAGGCAGGCGGATCACTTGAGGTCAGGAGTTCAAGATCAACCCGGCTAACATGGTGAAACCCTGCCTCTACTAAAAATATAAAAATTAGCTGCGCATGTGGCAGGCACCTGTAATCTCTGCTACTTGGGAGTCTGAGGCAGGAGAATCACTTGAACCCAGGAGGCAGATGTTGCGGTGAGCTGAGATCGCGTCACTGCACTCCAGCCTGGGTGACAGAACGAGACTTCATCTCAAAAAAAAAGATTATTACAGAAGCCAATATTTTTCCTATGTAAAGACAATAACCAGTGATTAGATCTAAAGAAAGAAAATATCATATTTCTTTTATAGTCTAACATATTTTACTCTAAAATACAAGATACCTAGAAAAAAATTTAAGATTTATAATATCTACATCAAAGAAAAGTTTGAATTATCTAAGAGATGAAAAAGAAGATCTGAACCAGTGGAGATGCATTTCATGTTCATGTTCTTGGGTAGGAAACATCATAGAAATAATAATTTTTCTTATGTTAATCTATAAATTTAATATAATTCACACAAAAAATACCAAATAAGTCTGTGGGCAATTTTATTCTAAAGTTCACGTGGAAAGCTAAAAATGCAAAAGTAGCCAGGAAAAGTCCAAAAAGAAAAATAAGTAACAAGGCAGGATTAGTCCTATCAGATATTATGACAGCATAAAGTCTGGGTAACTAAAAAGGTGGCATTGACACATGAATAGGCAGATCAATGGAACAAAATAAAATGTTCAAAAGTAGACAAAACTGTATACAAGGATTTAATTTAGGAGAAAGGTGATACCTCAAACTAATGGGGAAAATAAATGGAATATTCAATATTCAGTTGAAACAGCTGAGAAGCCACCTGAAACAATAAAACTGGATTCATATCTCGTACTTTACACAGGATAAATTCCAAGTAGATCAAAGTTTAAAGGTAAACCTGAGACCATAAAATGATCTAAGAGAAACCAGGAGAAAATGCCTTTGTAAGCTTGCAGTGGTGAGAATCTTTCTAATCCAGGAACCACAAGAGAAAAGACTGATGAAATGGACTAGATAAAAATTAGAAACATGTGTATCTCTAGAAACTACCATAAGCAAAATCAAAAGACTAATGACACACTGGGAAGAAATATACTCAATTCATTCACAACAGACAGGGCTTATTTCTGTAATACACAAGGAGCTCCTACAAATTGCTTTAAAAGCCAACAACAGAAACAAAAGCTGTGATCAAACAATTTACAGAAAAGGGGAAGAGGTTCAACCGCACTCATAATAAGCGCACTGCAAATTAAAACCTCTCCAAGATACTATTTTTTACCCAAAAGAATGGCCCAGATCCAATCCCTATTAATACATGGAGGTGGGGGTGGGGCACCCGGAGCTTAAAACAGAACCTTGATAACAGGCAATTTGTCAATGTCCATCAAAATCAGCACTGCTAATTGACCCATGATTTCCACTAGGACCTGATCAGATATGTGTACTTATATGTATAGGAAATGATGGATATATACATTTATTCCATGATCCTGTCTGTTACGGCGAAGGAGTGGACACAAGTGAAATGCCCATGAGTAGAGGTCCGCCTAAAGAAACTGGGGCACATCTATGCCGTGGAATCCTACACAGCGAGAAATACGAACCAGGAAGCTCTTCAGAGACTCACAGGGAAAAGATCTCCATGGCATATTGTTAGTGAAAGAAACAAGGTGCAGAACAGTAACTGCTGTATGTTGTATGTTGTAAAAAATGGGAACAAGAGACACACACATAGAAATATGCTTACAGATGCACATTACCTCTGCAGGGACACTGCATGAAAGCAAAGCTCTGGTGTTCAGTGGGGAAGAGAACGGGACATCTGGACACCAGCATACACCGTGCGCCCTACACACTTCAGCCCTATGGTATTACGTTCTTCCGGCTATTAAAAAAACGAGCATGATGGAGCAGACTCTCCTCTTGTCTCACTGAGCCACTCACCTTCTGGGTCGTTCCCGTGCCCGTGGTGCTGCTGTAATGCTGGGGAGAGACTGGCCATGTGGGTTTGGAATTTGGCTCAATTCTGCGAATTGCGGGATTCATCCCAAAGGACCCACACTTCAGCTGACCATGGAATCTACCCCTTTTTACAAGTTTCAACTTTCACAGGCTCCCAAAGTAGAGAGCTAGGAGAGAATAAGACTGGCCCACAGTAGACTCCTGTGGATTCAATTCATTTGTTCATTCAGTCAACCAGCTCTCCATGATGAAGACAAGGCAAAGATGAGGTTGATCTTCTCCCCGTTTCACAGAGAGGTGAAATGACTCGCTCACGGTCGCACACTTTTTCAGCAGCGGTAGCAGAGGAGGAATTCAAACCCAGGCAGTTTGTTTCACTTCTCACCGTGATTCCATATTGACTCTCAAAACCTCCTCTATGCCATGCCCGTGCCAGGCCAGAGATAGTAACATAAAAGAAAAAAACAGTTCCTAGTTTTCTAGGAGCTTTGGTCTAGGACCAGGGGTATAGATATTATGGCCAAAGCTTATAAGATAAAAACATTTTATAGAAAGAGTTTAAATATCACACTCTTAAACAAGAAGAGATGTATTTATTTTTGTCTTTGCAAACCCTCTGTCCCTCTGCGTACGGTGGAGCATAGTAACAATTACACACACATGCAACATGTGGACAGTTAAGCAACAGCCCTGAAAAGTGATCACAGATGAAGTTAAAAGGACCTTTTTTTTTTTTTGAGACAATGTTTCGCTCTTTGTTGCCCAGGCTGGAGTGCAATGGCACGATCTCGATCTCGGCTCTCTGCAACCTCTGCTTCCTGGGTTCAAGTAATTCTCCTGCCTCAGCCTCACGAGTAGCTGGGATTATAGGCATGCACCACCATGCTCAACTGATTTTGCATTTGTGGTCGAGGATAGGGCGTCTCCATGTTGGTCAGGTTGGTCTTGAACTCCTGACCTCAGGTGATCCGCCCACGTCGGCCTCCTGAGCCTGGCCAAAAGGGCCACTTTTAAAAATACATTGCCCATCCACCCTAAATCCTACCTCAGGGACCAGACTAACAAAGCCAGGTAATGTTTGAGAATTACTAACTTGAAATGAAAAAGCTCATATAATACTTCATTCAAACGTTTCTAAATTCAAAAGCCTATGAAAAGCAACTCAGATAAAAAAGTGAACAAACGGCCACTTTCTTTATGGTGATGCAGTAATGCAGATAACCTAGGCCCGCAGGCTGTGTGCTGTCAGCTAAAAACATGCCTCCAGGAACAGGATCTGCAGTGATGCTAGATGGGTGGGGGCACACCCGGCTCAGCTTGGGGTAGCCAGAAAGAAGGAAAAGCCTGCAGTCTCTTGGCAAGGCATTTCACATCTGTGGGCCTCAGTTGCCTCGCCTATGAAATGGGCATAATCGCAATCTTTGGGCAGAATTATGAAGCTGAGAAGAGCAAGCCTGCTAAGGGTCAGGAAGGGACCCGGCTCCCAGCAGAGGCTCCCGGGATTCCCTTCCCTCTCTCCCAACACACAGGATCACCACAGGCCCCTGGAAGCCACATCCTCACTCCAACGAAATGAGGAAGGCCTGCCAGAATGGCTGAAGAGTGAATTCCACGCCGTTTTGCAGGTGTGCCCGCTAATCCTTTCTTGAGTGTATTAGTTTCCTGTGGCTCTTAAAAAATACCACAAATGGTGCGGGTTAAACTACAGGAATTCATTCTCTCTCAGTTCTGGAGGCTGGAAGTTGAAGTCAGGGTGCTGGTCGGCAGGGCCTGCTCCCTCTAAGCCCCTGGCTAGGATTGCTCCTTCCCCTTCCCGGCCTGTGGAGGCGGCTGCTGTCCTCGGTGTCCTCGGCCAGCAGCTGTGCTGCTCCTCTCTGCTTCCCTGAGCAGCAGACGTGCACACAATGGTGGCCACACAGTCTTGTTAGGTTGGATTAAGGACCTGCTCCACTCCAGTCTGACTTCATTTAACTCATTACATCTGCAAAAGGCCCTATTTCCAAATAAGGTCACATTCAGAGGAACTCCTGTCCCTCCATTTTTGGGGGGACATAATTCAACCCATATCACTGAGCAGTCGCTAACTGGGTCACCAGTGGAGGCCTGAAAAGGCACAAATGGGCTTGCCCTGGACCTTTCCAACCCGTTTGGGAGGAGTCCTGGTGCAGAGTGACAGTTGGGGGCCAGGCCATAGGCACCAGCATGGGATGGCTGCCCACCTGGCATTGGCTGACACAGTAGGCTGGAACCCCAGGGGGCTGCAGCCAGGGCAAGTCACTCAACTAAGTAAGCGTCGGTCCTCCTGTGCAAAGAGAGGAATAACAACACCTGGCCACCTGCATAAGTAAGGCTGCTCTCAGGCCACAGAACCCCAGAAGCTCAGCCCGAGAAGCATCACTCACCCAGCTGACCAAGCAGGAGTTGCAGGAGTCTCCCTGCCTCAGCCTTCACATCCAGGCATGACACTGGCTCTCCCGGGGATCTCCGCCATCTCTTCTGTGTGTTTCCTCTCTGCCATGCGGCCAGACCCCACCACAAGGCTGAGAGCCGGCACCAATCCCTGGCCTACCCATCCCGCCAGTTCCACGAGGTGGTCAGACCAGAGGACCCAGCCCTCTACAGTGGCCCCACATCTGACACTGGCTCCATCAGCTCGCCCGCCCATCAGGAGGAAGCCAGACTCCTTCTAAGACCATTCCAATCAATAGAACCTGAGATGGTTTAACTTGATGAATAATTCTCAGCTGTATTTTGAAGAACAAACAGATAAGAATAGCTAAGATATTTCTGAAAAGGAAAAATAACAAGAAAGTGACTTGAATTATTAAGGAGGATTATATAACCACATGAATTGAAACAAATGGGCACTTGGTACAGATTTGGAAAAGACTCTCATATATCAAACAATTTTGGGCACAATAGGAGAGAAAAACAGATTGTTCCACAGATGGTATTAGAACAACTAGTTACATGGAAGATCCTCAAGTCAAATCCTTCCCTCAACCTTTCCACCGTAATAAGTTACAGATTTTCAAAGAGTTAGATGTAAAAATAAATGAAGTCTTCCATACTTCCCTAGGCTTTTATAACTCCATGGCAAACATGGATTACTTTTATAATGAGGGAATAAACAATAAAAGTGGAAAAAATAAGTGAAGCTTTATATAAACCAGAAGGAAATACAGGCAAACATGTAACTGATATCAGATGGGACTGGACAATGAGAGAAGCAGTCAAAAAACTTGAGAGTTTAAAGTTTTTGGCCGGGCGCGGTGGCTCACGCCTGTAATCCCAGCACTTTGGGAGGCTGAGGTGGGTGGATCACAAGGTCAGGAGATCGAGACCATCCTGGCCAACATGGTGAAACCCTGTCTCTATTAAAAATACAAAAATTAGCTGGGCGTGGCGACGCATGCCTGTAGTCCTAGCTACTCGGGAGGCTGAGGCAGGAGAATCACTTGAACTAGGGAGGTGGAGGTTGCAGTGAGCCAAGATTGCACCACTGCACTCCAACCTGGTAACAGAGTGAGACTTCATCTCAAAAAACAAACAAAAAAAAGTTTTCAAATTGTACTAGAAAAAAAAACAATAAAAATTGAAAGGCAAGTGAGAAAGTGAAAAAAAATTTGGCAACAAACATAACAAGGGATTGTTGTTCTTAAGATATTTAAAATGCCCTACAAATCGGCAAGATAAGCACGAAAATTCCCTGATTCCCCCTCCACAGACAATTCAAAATGGAACTATAACTGTCCAATAAGCATATGGCTGATAACATAAAAATGCAGAGATGAAACAATGAGACACCCTGTTCTGAGTTTGTTTGGTAACAGAACTATTCATTATTATTAAAGATAATCAAAAATGTTGATCACAGTGCAGGGATACAGGCCCTTCCATGCACCCCTTGATCTGAAAAAGGTATGGGTCACGTGTGTGTGGTGCTTAAACACATCCACTATCTTTCACTATCTCACTTCAATCTAAAAGTCTGGACTGAAAGACCGATCAGAAATAAAAGGCAAAGGCAAAGATGTTTATCACAGCATTCCTTTTTTTTTTTTTTTTTGAGACAGAGTTCCACTCTGTTGCCCGGGCTGGAGTACAGTGGCACAATCTCGGCCCACTGCAGCCTCTGCCTCCTGGGTTCAAGTGATTCTCCTGTCTCAGCATCTCTAGTAGCTGGGATTACAGGTGCCTGCCACCACACCCAGCTAATTTTTTTGTATTTTTAGTAGAGACGGGTTTTCACTACGTTGGCTAGGCTGATTTTGAACTCCTGACCTCAAGTGATCTGCCCATCTTGGTCTCCCAAAGTGTTGGGATTACAGGCATGAGCCACTGTGCCTGGCAACCGCGTTCTTTATAATAGCAAAAATTTGAATGTAATCTTAATGTTCAAAAGTAGAAAAAAATTTTACATCAAATGTGGAATATTATGCCCCCATTAAAAAGAAGGTCTTCCTTAATGACAAAACGAAATGCCCAAACAAAACCAAAAGCCACTTAAATTGCGTTTGGTAACACAATTCCTCATATTGCACGGATTGCTGGAGGCAGCGTTGCTATCATTATTCTGAGACTGCTGCACGTGTATCAGGGAATAAAGCAAGTGAATCAGGTTGTGTTGCTGAGAGGCAGGACTTTCAGCAAAAGTAAAAGACCGTGTTAAGTAAAACTAGGCAGCCTTGAGTTTAAATCGAAAATAGCAGCATGCACTTCGGACGCATTTTACCTTAAAAACAAACAGGCAAACATTTTCTAGTTCTGTCTGCTGAAAGGCCTAGTAACTAATCAGTTTCCATGAGTATCCACAGCACCCACATTCATTGTGGTCTCTACATACTTCCTCTTTAAAGGAATAGATGAGGTAAGTCTGGACCATCTTGTCATAGTGGAAGCAAAGAAACTACCAGCGACAATTAGGGTCATGTCAAAAGGACTCATGTGCCACCCTGAAGCTCCCACTGTCTGAAGATAAGACCCTTTAGGCATCAACAGAAATAACTGCAATGGATTCAAATACATGAAATAGGTTTAAATATGTAAGGTCATGATGGTACTAACAACAGAACTCAGCGGTCACCTTTGGAGGATGCTTGGGAACAAACTCATTATATGGAAAATTGATAAATAAGGGAGAAAAAATAAAAACATCAATCCTGCTGTTCCTAAGTGAACTGTACCACGGGGTGGCTGAACAGTGGATCTAGGGGCGGCTGTTCCTAAGTGAACTGTACCACAGGGTGGCTGAACAGTGGATCTAGGGGTGGCTGTTCCTAAGTGAACTGTACCACAGGGTGGCTGAACAGTGGATCTAGGGGTGGCTGTTCCTAAGTGAACTGTACCACAGGGTGGCTGAACAGTGGATCTAGGGGCGGCAGTGCAGTTCCCTTTGTAGAAGTATTCCAGATAATAAATAAGGAAGAGTAACAGGGCCAGGCGTGGTGACTCATGCCTGTAATCCCAGTACTTTGGGAGGTGGATCACTTGAGGTCAGGAGTTCAAGAACGGCCTGGCCAATGTAGTGAAACTCCATGTCTACTAAAAATACAAAAATTAGCCGAGCGTGGTGATGGACACCTGTAATCCTAGCTTCTTAGGAGGCTGAGTCATGAGAATCGCTTGAACCCAAGATGTGGAGGTTGCAGTGAGCAGAGATCACGTCACTGCACTCCAGCCTGGGCGTCACAGCAAGACTCTGTCTCAAAAAACAAAACAAAACAAAAAACAAAGGTGGGGCACAGTGGGTCACATCTGTAATCCCAGCACTTTGGGAGGCTGAGGCAGGCAGATCGCCTAAGGTCAGGAGTTCGAGACCAGCCTGGTCAACATGATGAAACCCTATCTCTATTAAAAATAACAAAAATTAGCTGGACGCCGTGGCACATGCCTGTAGTCTCAGCTATTTGGGAGGCTGAGGCAGGAGAATAGCTTGAACCCAGGAGGCGGAAGTTGTGGCGAGCCAAGAGCCCACCATTGCACTCCAGCCTGGGCATTTGTAAAATAATGATTTTTTTTTTTTGGCACATTGTTCCACTCTTTTTTCCCAGGCCGGAGTGCAATGGCGCAATCTCGGCTCACCGCAACCTCCGCCTCCTGGGTTCAGGCAATTCTCCTGCCTCAGCCTCCGGAGTAGCTGGGATTACAGGCACTCTCCACCATGGATCTGGGCAGGCATGATCAACAGCTGTGAACATCACAAAAAGGAACACTTTCATTCTGTGCCTCCTTCGGGGAGCGCACCCCACCACTTAATATTCTTAACTCTAAGACCAAACCTGATGCTCGTGCAGCCTGTAGATCTACCCACCAGTTTACAGGAAATACAAGGGCAGAGGAATCTATTAAATGACAACACAGGAAGACAATCCTCAAAATCCAGATGGTGGGAAACTGCAGGACAAGGGGCCGAGTTTTCTCAACAAATAAATCCTAAGGAAAAATTAAAGGGAAGGAGGCAAAACCTGTGGGCTAAATGAGATTTCGCAGACTCAACAACCAATCACAATATGGGAGCCCTGACTGGATCCAGATTCAAACCACCAAAGAATCACGAAACAATAAGGGAACCTGAACGGCGACTGGAAATTAAGTAAGTGTTAACTTTCATTTATTTTAAGTGTAATAAGCGGTATTTTGGTGATTTCTTAAAAATGCCTTTGACTTTTAAATATTTATACTAAGTATCTGCCAAAACAATAAATGGATTATATCTGTAATTTGCTTCCAAATTATCCAGGTGGTTAATAGGCGGGAAACAAGATGTTTACAGATGAAGCAGACGGATTACGATTTGGAAGCTGCAGAGAGCAGGTGATCGGTGTGGGGCTCACATCACTACTGTCGTACAGTGTTGGAAGTCTTTTCACAATAAAAACGGTTAGAAGACATCCAAAGTGAGATTGTTTTCTCCTAAACAATTTAATGACATGGAGAAATGTTCATGATACGGCCAGGATGGAAAAAAGCTACAAAACTAACAGAGTGTTCTCTCCGGCTTGTTGTATACACACAGTTTTAAGCCAAAAGAAGAAAATTCAACATAATGTTAATGACAACTGTTCTCTCTTTATGGGGGTATAATGGGTGTTTTTAAAATCTCCTTCTTTATATTTTCTGTTTTCTATTATGAGTAGGCCTTACTTTATAATTATAGAAATAGATTTTAAAAGCCATCGAACCTGGGATTTGTTAGGGAAAGCCCAGCTGTGATGCTCATAGTGTGTTTATTTCTGCTTTTCCTAATCACTTCCAACAGCCTCCTGAACGGCCAAGAACCCAGAGGCTTTTGCGGCGAAGAACCCCCAGATTTTATCAAATAAACAATTCACAGCAGACCTACTACAGAAGCACCTTCCCCAGGCAGGCAGACAGACAGACGGCACCCACAGTTCTTTACCCCAAGGGGAAAATAACCACGCTGAAAAAAGCCCTTGGCAAAGATGAGCACAGCACTGCCCGCCTCAGTAGGATGGACTGGCCATCTAGCCACCAAGACGGGGCAGTGCCAGTGGGCTGGTGACCAACAGCCACGAAGACACGGGATCTGTAAGGAAAACTCTGCCAAGTGGAGAAAATAATTCTAATAACCTGTTCATCCAAACTAGGAAACATCCTTTGGGCTCTCAGAAGAGGCTCTGTGAGAGGGCGAAATAGTGAAAGATGTCCAAATCCTCCCCTCTTCTAGACAGGCAAAACAGCTCCAAGATTCCCACCGTTGAGCAGCCTCAGCTTCCCAAATGCTTTCCGTGCAGTCTGACAAGTGCCCCACCCTAGCTGGCTGCCTTTGGCTTCCAGGGAAAATCCACGGAATCCCTTTGCCCTGCTTTTCTTACCTTATGCCGGGCCCCCTGACATGCATGGACATTTCTAGGCCTTCACATTTTATAAAAGGTCTTGGCCGGGCGCGGTGGCTCACACCTGTAATCCCAGCATTTTAGGAGGCTGAGGCGGGCAGATCAGGGGATCGGGAGAGCAAGACCATCCTGGCTAACATGGTGAAACCTCGTCTCTACTAAAAAAACAAAAAATTCGCCGGGCGTGGTGGCATGCGCCTATAGTCCCAGCTACTCAGGAGGCTGAGGCAGAAGAATTGCCTGAACCCAGGAGGCAGAGATCGCGCCACTGCACTCCAGCCTGGGCAACAAGAATGAAACTCTGTCTCTGAAAAAAAAAGATCTTATCAGCCGTATGTTGCTAGGACATATGGACAAAAAAAAAAAAAAAAAGCACGCCCTGGACCTTGCTGCCCTGTGATCTGCAGTCCATGGGGGAAGGAACACAGACACCCAAGATTGCCCCTTTCCCTATTCTGTAACATTTGAGTTGTGGGGGTCTCGGTTCATGCCTGCACTTTTTTAAACGTAAGGAAATAAATAGCATAAACTCCCGTGGGAAAGCTGGATGACATCCCTTTAAGAGAGTTGCCCTTTAAGGCAGGCTGGGGAACAGAAACAAGCCACTTTACGTTTTTGGCAGCAGGACCAGGGGACTTCCACGAAATTGTGCAGAGATGGGAACTGGCTGCAGCCCAGGAGCTGAATTCCTCGTGCTGCTTTGATCCTCAAGAACAAGTCACTCTCCCAACCTTGTGGCCACAGGACTCTCCAGAGAAGCGTCAGCGTGTGCCCCGGCTGGTCATCGCCACGAGTCCGGCCTGGCCATGTCCTGGTCACCTCTCCTGGCTGTAATGGCTGTTTCCACCACAAGGGGCAGCCGCGGCAAAGACAGGCCTATCACCCACAGGCCTGGAAGAGGGGCTGGGTAGAGTGGGACCCAGGGACCCGCCACCGCACTGCCTCTTGCTTTCCCAAACTGGGCTCCAGCACGTGCTGGCCCTGGTTAGCCACAGGGAGATTCCACCCAAGGAGGGCCTGCTCGGCGTCATGGTGAGCTGACCTGCCCTCTGAAAGTACAAAACCATTTTTTTTTTTTGTGAGACAGAGTTTCGCTCTTGTTACCCAGGCTGGAGTGCAATGGCGTGATCTCGGCTCACCGCAACCTCCACCTGCTGGATGCAAGCAATTCTCCTGCCTCCGCCTCCTGAGTAGCTGGGACTACAGGTGTGTACCACTATGCTAAGCTAATTTTTTTTTTGGTATTTTTAGTATAGACGAAGTTTCACGATGTTGACCAGGATGGTCTTGATCTCTTGACCTTGTGATCCACCCACCTCGGACTTCCTAAGTGCTGGGATTATAGGCGTGAGCCACTGCGCCCCACCACAAAACCATTTTTTAAATAGCTTAGATAACTGTGGGAATGCTTTAAGGGTATTTTAAATGATGTGTCTTCTTGGAGAGACTAGGGTAGCCAGCATGCAACAGTTCTTCCACACAGAAGTTCTTGCTGGCTCTCAGTCTTGGGCAATTGCCTCAGTTTCCTCACCTGTAATACAAGGTAGAGAATCATATTCACCTCACAGGGAGTTTGTGAGAAGATGACATGAGGTCTTGGCAAGCACACGGCATGTTCTCAGTACATTTTAAGAACACTGGTAGTGTTTTTTATCCTATTCAGTATAACAGGGGTTCAAGCCAGCAATGGCATGTTGTGGGAAAGAAAGGGAAAAAAACAGGGGTGGATATTGGAGAACACAATGAATTCTACACAAGTTCAAGAACAGAAGGAAATATCAGGGAAGAGGCGGACAATTTGTGGTGCTTAAAGGAGCTGCCGAGGCCTGGTGCAGTGGCTCATGCTTGTAATCTCAGCACTTTGGGAGGCTGAAGCGGGCAGATTATGAGGTCAGGAGTTCGAAACCATCCTGGCCAACATGATGAAACCCCGTCTATACTAAAAATACAAAAATAAGCTGGGCATGGTGGTGCATGCCTGTAGTCACTGCTACTCGGGAGGCTGAGGCAGCAGAATCACTTGAACCTGGAAGGTGGAGGTTCCAGTGAGCTGAGAAATCGCACCACTGCACTCCAGCCTGGGCAACAGAGTGAGACTCTGTCTCAAAAAAAAAAAAAAGAGCTGCTGCCAAAGTTCCCGCCCAGGCAATCAGACAGTGCGCTGCAAATTGGTTTTGAGTTGGTGAGTTTGCACAGTGCTGTGTTCTTGGCACCCAGCACAGCTGCTGGCTCATAGTAGGAGCTTATTAAATATTTTGGAAGGATGGGAGGAGGACATTGTGATAAAAGTGGCATCTACTCAGCACTTCCCCTGTGCCATGCATGGTAAACATTTCCACATAATTTAACTCTGGGTTTATTACTGTCATTTCACAGATGACATGGAGTCTCCAAGAGGTTAAGTCAGAGGTTTTTTTTCTTCCCCCAGCAATCAGGTCCAATCCCCAACACAGCTTTTAAACAAAAGCAGCTGAGGCATTTACTCTGGTCAGTAATGAAAATTCAGCATTCTTCTGTCACTGATGTAACTTATAGGGTGCTTTTCGTATTGACTCCTTTTATCTTTGCATTTGAGGCTAAGATAAACCTGTATGCATTTAACTTATTTCAGTCATTTAAGGGAATAAAGAACAAAAGAGAAGAATCTGTATTAAATCAGGCACAATAAGAGGAAGCATTTTTAACAAAATATTATGTTAAGAGCTTCAAGTTTTTATAAATCACCCCCATTGAGTAATCCGCAAATTACTATTGTTGGGCTATTCAACATTCTCCATCCATAATGGCTGACGAAAATGCACAACCAGGCCAAATACAAAGTTACAACAATTTTTTAACTTAATTTTGACTCTGCATTACTGAAACAACAACAACAAAATCAGAACTTCCCGGGATCTAACAAATTTAACTACAAATTACAAGTCAGATCCTCTCAAAAATTTGATGCCTGTAGCAACAGAATGTTTCCCAAATCAAATTTCCCAGATTTTTCATTAACAAATGTCCCCATGGTTCCCTCTTCAGAGCTGGAGCCAAAATGGAAATTGGTATGGAACGTAGTGAAAATGTACGGAGAGCAGACGACTGAGGAACAAGGAGGAGGGAAACGGGGCAGCGTCTGCTCTTCATTTGGAATAATTAGCGAAGCAGATCCAGCTGAAGGCTGGCACCATGTACCTTGCCCAAACGTTTCCAGGGCTGAATACGCAAAGGCCGAGTCAGCGGACGGTTAGGTGCAATTTCACACCTCACTGCACAGCTACACAAAGGGAATTTTTTTTTTTAATGTATAATTGAACTTTAGCAGCACAAATGGGCTTTTTTGCTCCAAAGATTCCAGTTTTCTTGAGAGCTGCACACTCTTAATCTACAAACACTGTTTTTACATCAGGCTAGGTAAGATGCAAGTAAATTAAAGATTTCTTTCTGTTATTCCTAGAGAATAAATAAGCATTTCTGAATTTTAAGTGTTTTGGAAAACTGCTTTTCATCAGATGTATGGAAAGAAGTTTCTTCTCTGAGAAAGGTCAAGATGTATGTGGATTTGGTATTCTTTTCCTGAGCTGGGGCTATGAGGTGGCGTAAGACCGTTATTGGGTCTAGAAAGGTGTAGGAGTAGGACGGGAGAAAAGGGCAGGAATAATCATGATAATAGGAGCGCTCCCTGCGTGCCACGCTTTGTCCCCAGCACTCTGGAAACAGCCACTGGGATGCCACCCTACGAGGCGGGTATTGTCAGTGCCTCTGCTTTGCCAATGAGGAAACTGGGGTAGGAGAAGTTGATGAACTCAGTCACACAGCTGAGAGGTGAGTGGGAAAGTGGCTTCCCCAAGGATGCTTTCCAAATGTGCACGGCGGCCCCCAGTCCTGCCGTGGTGTAAACACAGGGAGTCTGGATGGGAACAGACGTTTCGTTTATAAACAAGGAAGAGCTCAAACATCTGGTCCTCCCTTTGTGGCTGTGGACACTGTGCAGGTACGAGCCCTTTGGCCTGCCTGGTCCATGTACCATAAATACCAGGAGACCTGCTGCTCTTCAGAAACCAGCCTGGGCATGCAGAGACCTCGGGCTGAGGACTGAGCCTCTTGCCATGGGCCTCCCGGCCAGCGTGAACACAGGAACAGGCTTATGGGGAGAAATCTGACATCCCCCCATCACCCCACCAATCGGCAGGAGCTGTTCACCTACCCCCTTCTTACTGCAGTAGCATATACACAACACGAAATGTGCCGTCTTCACCATTTTTAAGTGTACAGCTCAGTGGCATTAAGTACGTTCGCGATACTGTGCAATCATCACCACCATCTATTGCCAGAGCTCTTTTTATCTTCCCACACTAAGTTCTGTACCCATTAAACACTAACTCCTGATTCCCCACTCCTGCAGCCCCACACCTGCCATGCTATTTCTCTCTCTCTGAATTGCACTGCTCTAGGGACCTCCTAGGAGTAAAATCATGCAGTGTTTATCCTTTTGTGTCTGGCTTATTTCACTTAGCATGATATCCTCAAGGTTCATCCGTGTTGGAGCATGCGTCAGAATTTTCTTCCTTTTAGAGGCTCAATACTATTCCATTATATGTAGATACCACATTTTATGTTCCCATTCAGCCACTGATAGTCACTTGGGTGGCTTCAATGTGCAAGCACCCCATTTAGACACAATAAATAGCTTCTTCCTGGTGTAACACACATATTAAAAGCACACTGCTGTTCGTAAGGAGCGGCCCCAGCTTACCTGTGAAGGCTGTGGCCGTCACTCAGCCTGGACGTGGAAGTGCAGGAAAGCTGGCTCCATGCTGCTAGAGTTTCTCATTTCTCCATTAAACAATAGGGAAAGCTGGATTTTTAAAGGACACCTAATTTTTTAAATGGTTAATGATTCAAATGCTTTAAGGCACTGCAAGCCAAACAAAACTGCCCCAGACATTGGGTGTAGCTCTCAGATCCCATGAGGCCTCAGCCTTTTAACAATTCCACGTGGCAGAGTTCTGTAGATGAGGAAGCAGCGCTTAGAGGTTAAGTGCGTTGCCCAAGGTCACAGTGGCTCTGTGCTTGAATGGAAGTCGTCAGCTCTAAGTTCAGTCTCCTTCCAAAATGCCACTGCTACCTATGCAACAATGCCTTGTAAATGACAACACGGTTTTAATGCATGATGGTAAACACGAATGAAGAGGTAGCCTTGAGTAGGGCCCTAAGCATAGTTCACTTGATTTAAAAATCATATCCAAAGCTCAGCCAGGTGGGGCCAGGGTCTTACTAAGTGCTCCTGACCTCCCAGTGACAAAAGAAAATGGCACTTCCACCTTCACAGCCTGACACAGCATGCACACGGAACCACTCAGAAAACAGGGGTCAGGCTTCCAGTTGTTCATCAGAACCGTGACAGGTGATGGCTTCTGAGGCTGGGGGTTCTGAGATCCTGCAGTGAGCTCTGGGACTTAGTCAGATCCTGGGAATACCAGCCTGTCATTAACCCCTAGGGTGCAAAGGCCTGACATTCTTTAGCTTGACCAGACTCCCTAAAACTGGAGATGCTGGCTCCTCTGGAGCAAGGAGGGTTAAATGGTGCATCTGTTTTCTCTCTCAGAAGGTCAGGAACCAAGGCACGGGTTTAAAAGCATTCTTCACACAGAGGCAGATAACCCCTCTGACACGGGCCTCCAAGCAAGCTCTAGGAGTCCCTCCCGGGGGACAGGTCCACAGCACGCAGGGCAAAGCTGGGCCACTCTCAGAGCCTGAAACAGGAAGAGGCCCACTCTGGCCTCGACATGCTTTCTGGCCCTCTCTAGAATATTCTAGCATGCTCTGAGCCCTCTGGCACCAGCAACGCAGCAGTGAACAGAAGAGCAAAGTCCCCTCCAGAGGTGGTCACGTTCTTGCAGGGTAGGGAGGCAGAATGGTCATGCTACACATGGTAAATAAGCAGACTGCCCCGTCGGTTTGACAGCAGTGAGTCCTCTGAGGGACTGGCATGCAGAGGCAGGGAGACGTGGGGTGGACTCACTGCGTGTCCAGCTTCCTGCCTGCTCCGGACCGCGGGTGTAACTCAGCGCACACTTCAGGACCCGAAACACTGCAGAGCCTCAGGCGTGAGTGCACCTCAAGGCCATAGTGTCCACATCGCCCTGGTCCCTCGGTCTCCTCTCTGCACCAGCTCTTTAGGCCTTGGAGGCATCACAGTGCAAACTCATCCCCATCACCGCCCGTCCTGGAGGCCTTCTCAATGCCTCTCCAGCCTCCTCCCGGCCTCCACTTCCACATCTTGAAAATGGGGGCATTAACAGGACCTATGCGGTGGTGAGGATTTCATACATCTGCAGAGCTCAGAGCCGCGCTTTAGCCATTGGTAGTAGCAGAAGTAGTTGTCACCATTGCTGTTGACGCAGAAGCTTGTTTTTAAAAAGTCAAGTTCTTTTTCTCTTAAAGCCACCACAAAAGCAAGCCCAGACCTTTCATCCTGTGGTGATCCTACGGCTTCCTAAGCTGGAAGGTCCCAGCTCTCAAACCCAGCTACAGGAAACTGAGACAGGCGTGGGCACCCCGGCCTTACTACTTTCCAGAGGCCAGAGAGCATAGGATGAGGCGGCACCCTCCCCTCCAGCCCCAATATCAGAGGCCCCAGGTTCTGGGTCTCACCAGTCCAGGGACCTATGTTCTGCTGTTTCCTGTGTCCCTGCTGCTGGGGGGAACGGCCCTGCCGCCTGCAGCCTCTTGGCCCTGCTGGAAAACACCTGAGCCATGGTTACTGTTTATCTGGGGCCAAGTGAGTGTCTGTACAGGATCCACAACATTTCCAGCCCGGCTGAGAAGGACTCTTGGAGCAGCTCTGGCCGTGCCAGGCTGGCCAGGAGGAAGGACAGCTATGTCTGGGGGGTCAGCTGGGCACAGAGAAGTCCGAGGAGAGCAGCAGAATGGATACGGGAGTTAGGAGATGTCCGTTTGTGTCCCTAGGCTAGATGTGTGACTGCAGGGGAAGCCATAGCCTCAGTTTCCCCAGCTGTAAAATTGGGGTTAACAATCCCTGTGTTGTTTATTTTGAAGAAGTGTAATTATATATATATTAATATATATATATATATTTGGAAATCTATATATGTAATTGGCACCGGTGACACGTCAACAGTGAACAGAAGAGCAAATACTATATATATATTTAGTGTAAAGTGCGTGGCAGCGCATACAGCCGCCGTTACGACAGGGTTAATGTAGAGAAACTCGTAAAAAGGTGAGTTGTGACATGAACTGAACCCTGAGCTGAGGTCCTCATTTTATGCCCCTCACTTGTACAGGGAGTGAGCTCCTCATTCGTTTTCTGACCTGACGTCTTTAGCAACGGGAACAGGAGCTTCTGCTGCCTGAATCTTCGAGGCCTTTGGGAAGGTCTGGGACGCTGACCTCTTCTTAAAGAAACGTACAGGTCTTGCCCTTCCCTGCCTCTGCTGGAGACCCTTCCAACCCCCTCGGCCAGCAGCCTCTAAACATGCCCTGATTCTGCTCTGGGCCACGCTAAGCTGGGGGCTGGAGAGGCAGGTGGCCCTGTCCGCTCCCTGCCTTAGGAAGTGTGTTCTTTAGCCAAACGACACAGAGGTGGTTTGTGTAGAGCACGATCATGCTCTGAACACAGCTACTTATGTCGGCTTGTTTGGGGGGGCGGTAGTCGGAGGGACCCACAGAGAGGAGGTCACCGTTGTGCAAGGAGGGTTTGAGGGATGCGTGGAGACTCTCTAGGCCTCTCAAGCTTGCAGCTGTGCTGCCAAATCCCCGCCCCCTGCGTGATTTCTGCCAGAGCCACAGACCTCTTCTCCTAGTACTGATTTCATTTGTTTTTAAGTTGACTCATTTTTAAAAGTTATTTTTAAAGTAAACATTATACACTATGGTAAACAAAAAACCAGTTCCATTTGCCAAAAATAGAAAGAAATTCTAAAAATAAATACAAAGAAGGGAAGTTATGAAATCATAAGCAGATACTGCAGCACGCTGAAGTCTGAGGCCTGTTTTCCTGTCAGTGAAAAAGGGAAAGTGCAGGTGCTGGAGAGGTGTTAAGGACACGCGGGCACCAGCAGGAGCCTTTCTCCCTGACACCACCGAGAAGGAACTGGAGGGCAGTGGTGTTCTCCAGAGCGGACAGGTGTATTTAATATCCCACCCTCTCTGGGAGTGTGCCCTTTATGCTGGGAGAGGTTGCCATCGGTGGAAAAGATGGTGAGGAACCTGAGTGCCAGAAAGGGAGCGTGGGCTTGGGGGAGTGCTTGTTTCGTCGAGGACGAGGGCAATGGACTGAGCTCGGGGTCTGAGGGAGAACTGTGTGATGCTGGTGAATGCAAGAATATCAACAACCATGGCTCCCAGCTCCTGCGGGCTGCCTGGGGGTCAGGCACTGCCTGCAGGGCTCGAGATGATTATTTCATTTCATCCTCACCCTGCCTCCCTCCTCTGCTCACACCCAGGCCTCACCCAGCCTGGTCCCTCTGAGCTGACCTCAGGCTGCAGGCCACACGCAGAGCTTCCCCTCCCTCGAGTTCCCCCAGTGCCACTGCAGCAGACCAGGTGCAGCCCTTACTGCTTCTGGAGCGGCTTGGAGGGAAGGGCCAGGTCCGAGGTCATGGAGCCTGCAGCTCTCCTCGACTCTGTGCTGAGGAACAGGACCCCACATTTAACTTTTAAACTCCCAACTTTTCAAATTAAAAAAAAAGTATTGTGGTAAAATATGCCTAACATACAGTTTCCCATCTTAACCCTTCTCACGTGTACAGCTCAGTGCATTAGGTACATTCACATTGCTGTGCAGCCATCAGCACCATCCACATCCAGGACGTCTTCATCCTCCCCTGCTGAAACTCTGCACCCACTAAACACCACCCACCACCCTTCTTTCCATCTCTAGGAATTTGCTGACTGGGTGCCTCACATAAGTGGAATCATCCTGCATCTGTCCTTCTGTGTGTGGCTTATTTCACTTAGCATTACATCCTCAAGGTCCATCCATGTTGCAGCATGCGTCAGAAACTCTTCCATTTGAAGGCTGAACCATATCCTTCTGTATGGATAGGCCACATTGTGTCTATCCGTCCGGAAGAACACGTGGGTTGCTCCTGCCTTTTCTGGCTATTTTGTGAATAATGCTGCTCTGAACAGGTTTTCAAATACCTGTCTGGGTCTCCGTGTTCTTCCTTTTGGGTGTATACCTGGGAGTGGATGAATTCCCAACTTTGAACAAGATTAGGCAGGCGCCTGCTACCCCGGGACACTGCACAGTGAGCAGGCTCCTGTGCTCACCTCCCGCCCATCCCTCCCTGGTCCCAGCTTGGTCTGAGAGATGCATGTCCTTCCTTTGAGATACTCGTGTTCTAAGCCCCACCACATTCTACAAAGCTCCATCACACACACATGCTGAAGGCTAAAACTCCAATTCTGCAGGTGCATCAGTTCCAAGAGTAGTTGTTCGATGGCGAGGGGGCGATGGGCAGTCTGTAGCTGGGGCCCTGGGGCAAGGCCGCAGCCGAGCACTCTCGGGGGAGCCGGGCACAAGGCAAGCAGCCAGGACCTACCCTCATGTCCGTCCACATTTCTGATGGAGCCCAGGGGACTTCCACCAGCACCTTCCCTCTTCAGAGACCCCCTGTCCTGTCCGCAGAGCCATCAAGCAGACCACCACTGGGCCAAGCGTCTGAAGCTGGTGATAACCAGAATCGGTCTTGGGGAGGAGGCGGTCATTCCCCTGAAAGTCCTAATGGCCTTGCAGGGATGGGCCACAGAGGCATCTCCAACCACTTATTCCCTGTGCAGAGGCCAGAAGGGAGCTTTCATCATGGTAACTAACTGGGTCTGAGTTTCCCAGGCATCTCCTCTCACCAGCCTTTCTTATGGCAGTCATCATAACAGTTCATTCATTTAAAAATATTTCCGCCCCCTTTATCTACCGGTACAAGCAGTCACTCTAACCAGCAAAATCAGTCCCTTTAAAACTTTATCTTGCTAATTCCAAGTATTTCATCATCTCCATATCCAGACACTGGGAGGCTCAGCCTGCAGACATCTGCCTGAGAAACACAGAGCAGCTGGCGGGCTACATGCATCCATTAATGCAAAGTCCTGGTTGATCAACATCTGGTGCAGCTCTTCCTCAAGGCACTTGTTGGGGATGAAGCTTACTTTGAGCTGGCCATTTGGCGTTTCTCCCTCTTGGTCAGCTACCATGAGCTCAACGTTCCCTGCCCTATGTCCTTCCTTGGCCAGGAGCCAGTGCACATGGGCAAGCACGGTGCCCATAAGCCAAGCAGATCCCTGGAAACCCACCCACCAATTAGAACTGTTCCTTGCAGGAAAGACTGCCTAGATGAACCACCTAACACCCAGGCCATGACGACTCCCAGCTCCCTACCCAGGCCCCAGCCAGAAGCCGTAGCAAGCCACCAATGTCGAGCAGAAGACCCCTGCAGGAAGATCGGGAAGGTCTACATCTAAGCTCACTAATAGGCCAGAGGGTGAGACAGAACACGGAGGTGCAAGACAGAGAGGGGATGGAAGCCAGCACGTGGGTCAAAGACCAGCCCATGAGGGAAATGCCTGCTCATACGACACAAGCCTCTTGCCTGCTCGGCTGGAAATCCCAAAATTTCCCCAGTATTCCTGGAAGCATCTGGGCTCTCACAGAAAACAGTGGCATTTCCCATAAGACACTGGACCCGGACACCTCCTGTCCCAAGGAGCCCACCACCTCCAGGGTCCCACTGGGCATCCATCCACGCTGAGAGCTGCACTAGGAGAAGCCCAGGTGAAGCCTGCTGCGGTTACCTGGGAAACCTCAGGAGCCCCAGAGTGTGTGCTTCTGTCCATTCATAAATATTCCTTCCATAGAGTTACTGCCAAGATCCAACCAGACCCTCCGCGCAAGCTTTGCTAACTATCAGCCCTGTGCAGTGCATGAGATGGCTCTGAAAAAGCATCTGCTCTAGCACCTGGCTGCCCTGGGATCACCTGGGGACTCTTCGTGTACTGGCCAGGTCCCTGCAGGAAATAGAGGACACCCCAAAGGCTAATTTGTAGAGCAGTTAAGAGTTACTCAGGAGGCTGTGCACGAGGGACAGTGCAGCTCCCAGGGGCTGGAACAGTGGGCACATTTATCACCCCTGAGTAAGCATGCTTTTTATTATTTATTTATTTATTTATTTGAGACAGATCTTGCTCTTGTCACCCAGGCTGGAGTGCAGTGATGCAATCTCAGCTCACTGCAACCTCCACCTTGTGGGTTCAAGCGATTCTCCTGCCTCAGCCTCCCAAGTAGCAGGGATTACAGGCACCCACCATGCCTGGCTAATTTTTGTATTTTTAATAGAGATGGGGTTTCACCATGTTGGCCAGGCTGGTTTCAAACTCCTTACCTCAGGTGATCCACCCACCTCGGCCTCCCAAAGTGCTGGGATTACGGGTATAAGTCAACGTGCCTGTCCTGCTTTTTATATTTTCTGATGCTTTGATACATCTCTGAGCCTCGCTGGCTAGGGAGAGACTTCCTATCCAGCGCTAGCTAACTCCTAGAGACAGCAAGCACCTTGCCTTCAGACCTGCCTTTCCTAGGCAAACCAACCAACCCAAAGCTGTGCCCCAACAACCCCCTTTATCTAACTCACTCCACTGCCCTAATCACCCATGGGCCAGGTACCTGACAGCTAGGGACCACCCCTGTAACCCAGAGTCCACTGGAATTGTTTGAACTGGCCAATCTGAACCATGCTCAGCTTGCCTCACCTCTCCCTTCCCACAATCCATGCCCCCACTCCTCCAGCCTCCTGACTGACCCTGGTGCTTCCCCATATGGCCCTGTGTTCTGTGGAACCGTCAGTAAAAAACTCTTCTTTCAAACAGTTGTCTCCATGGCTGTCGTCATCTTAATCCATGGCTGATTAAAATCCTGGGTGCGGGCCAGGCGTGGTGTCTCACACCTGCAATCCCAATGCTTTAGGAGCTTGAGAAGAGAGGATGGCTTGAGCCTGGGAGGTCAAGGCTGCAGTGAGCTATGATGGTGCCAGGGCAACAGAGTGAGACCCTGTCTTAAAAAAAAAAAAAAAGCTGGGCAGCACAGTGGCTCACACATATAATTCCAGCACTTTGGGAGGCCAAGGCAGGTGGATCACCTGAAGTTGGGAGTCCGATACCAACCTGACCAACAAGAAGAAACCCCGTTTCTACTAAAAATACAAAATTAGCTGCACTTGGTGGTGCGTGCCTGTAATCTCAGCTACTCAGGAGGCTGAGGCAGGAGAATCGCTTGAACCCAGGAGGCGGAGGCTTCGGTGAGCTGAGATCGCACCACTGCACTCCAGCCTGGGCAATAAGAATGAAATTTTATCTCAAAAAAAAAAAAAAAAAAAATCCTGGGTACTGTTTAAAACAACCCAAGGACTGCAGGGCCTGAAGAGAGGAAGCTGCGTGGAAAAGCTGCAGGAAAGGGGCTAGAGGGACATCCCTTTGCTGGTCCATGCTCTCAGTTGAGTCAACTGAGACCCAACAGGGAGCCACAGACCATCCAAGTCAGCCTCCCAGGGTCCAGAGCAGGTGGACAAGGGTGTGGGGCGCATCTGGAGGGGCAAGTGGGATGCCGGCATACTTGGGACCTACTCCAAGAAAGTCTGATTCCAGAGTTCTTGGGTGGGGCTCAATAATTTGTCTTAAATGCTTCCCAGATATTTCTGATGCATGGTCAGATATGGGTTAGACATTATGAAATGTAAGATACGGTCAATATTAATAATATTAACAATGGCTGCAGCAGCAAGAGCTACCAGCATCCACGGAGCACTTCTGTGCCAGGTGCTCACAAGGCACCAGTCCTCATTTCCACCCCTTAAAGGTAAGTGTTATTTTTCCCATTTTGTAGATGGGAAATCTGAGGCTCAGGCTGGTTAAGTAACTTCCCCAGCATCAAGTAGGTTGTCAGTGGAAGAGCTGGGATTTTGAGTTTGATCCAAAATCCAGTAGTCAGCCCTCCATATCCACGGATTCCATATCTATGGTCTCAACCAACTGCAGATTGAAAATATTTTAAAAACACACACACACACAGGGCACAGTGGCTCATATCTGTAATCCCAACACTTTGGGAGGCTGAGGCAGAAGGATTGCTTGAGCTTAAGAGTTCAAGACCAGCCTGGGCAACATGGTGAGACTTTGTCTCTACAAAATTAAAAAATTAGCTGGGTGTGGTCACATGTGCCTGTGATCGTAGCTATTCAGGAGACTGAGGCAGGAGGATCACTTGTTGCAGTGAGCTGTGATTGTGCCACTGCACCCCAGCCTGGGTGACAGAGCAAGACTCTGTCCTGCCCCCTACAAAAAAATCACAATACAATAAAAAGTCATACACATAAAAATACAGTAGAACAATATTTACATAGCTTTCATCTTGTATCAGGTGTAAGTAATCTAAGACTTAAAGTATGTGGGAGGATGTACTTTGGTCACATCAAAGTGCCACACACCATTTGACTTTATTTTTTTAGAGACGGTTTCACTCTGTCACCCAGGCTAGATAGAGTGCGGTGGCACTACCACAGCTCACTACAGCCTCGACCTCCCAGGCCCAAGCAACCCTCCCACCTCAGCCTCCGGAGTAGCTGGAACTACAGGCATAAGCCACCACACCCAGCTAATTTTTTTTTTTTTTTTTTTTTTTGGTATTTTTTGTAAAGATGGGGGTTTTGTCATGTTTCCCAGGCTGGTCTTGAACTCCTGGGCTCAAGAGATCTATCCACTTCAGCCTCCCTGAGTGCTGGGATTATACAATGCCACTTTATATAAGGGATCTGAGTATCTGTGATTTTGGTACCTATGGGGGGGTCCTGGAACCAATCCCTGAAGATATCGAGGGATGACTGACTGTATTGTTTCTACTCTTCCTTCCAACTTCACCTATGATCAGCCTTACCCTAGCGAACCCCTGCACTCCCAAAACCTCACTGAGTGGGCCTCTCACTAATGCTTACGCTGCCATCCAGCACCCCATGGGGTTTTCTTTATGATTGCTTTAAAAAGAAGCACTTTGAAAGCATTGAAAGAAAGATGCTGAACAACCAGACCAGATTATTAATTTTGTGTTTAAATGAGTTAATTTCCCTCTGCAACCTAAAGAAACTGTACTGAGCTTTAATGTAGACACACTGTACCCACCTCATCTCCCCCAACCTGCCATGCACCCCCCGCCCCAGGAAAGCAGACATCAGCAGGAGAACGGAGGGTGGTCACAGCAAGGAACATGGAGTTACTGTGAAACATTCTCCAGAACAAGAGTTCTTAATCGGGGCTGCAGGAAGCCTTCACAACCCTAACATTACATGGGTGATTTCTCATGAATGGGCACTTCTGTCTGAGTCCTTGGCCTGCACCAGATTCTCAAAGGAGCCTCAGAAAGCCAGAATTTTGTCTCAGCTTCTCCCATAGTTAATTTTAAGGGTTATCCTGCCTAGTTCTTCTTTCCTGGCGTTCAGTGAACTATGACCTGCTCTAAAAACATGCAGTCAGTGCAATTTAGTTCCCAAATATTTTATGATAATATAGCAGTGGGCTACATATAAAATAAATTTTAAAAGGTCCTATTCCTTGGTCTTACTCATAACTAAATAATTAATTTATTGGATTTCATTTTGAGGTTTTTATTGAAAATATTTCTTCCTAAAACTCAGTATCTTCTCTCTCCTTGTGAGATGTCAAAAAAAATTCGTGTTGAAACGAATCAGTGAACTTGTCATATTTCTTTCTTAACCCTTCTAACCGCGGAGGAATGTGGCACACAGAGGATTTACATTTGGACACGTTTTTACTAAATAAATATTCATCAATTCACTCAGCACATTTTGATTGAGTCCTTTTCTAGGCAGCAGTTTAGGTATAGGGGATTCCAAAGCAAACAAAAGAAACTCAATTGCTCCCAAGAAACTTGCATTCCCGCGGCGGACACAGATTAACCTTAAACTAGATAGAACAGGAGACACTGTATTCGTTTTCTGGCTTAATGCAACAGAAATTTACTGTCTCACTGTTCTGGAGGACAGAGTGCAAAATCAAGGCGTGGGCAGGGCCCCGCTCCCTCGGAAGGTGCTGGGGCAGAGTCCTTCCTCGCCCCCTCCTACGTTCTGTGGCTGCCAGCAACCCCTGCCATTCCTCGGCCTTGCAGATGCATCGCTGCAGTTTCTGCCCTTCATTATCGCATCGCAGGATTCCTCTCGCGTGTCTGCCTCTGGGTCTCATTTCCCTTGTGTTATATGGACACCAATCACTGGATTCGGGCCCACCCTAATCCGGTACAGCTTCATCTTACCTTGATTACCTCTGCAAAGACATTCTTTCCAAGCGAGGTCATATTCACATGTAATGGAGGTTAGGACTTCAACACATCTTTTGGGGGGACACAATTTAACCCGTAACAAGTACCTTGAAAACAAAATTAAGTGGCCATAAGGGAGACAGAGAGTGATCGGTGCTGGCGTGTCCAGGAGGGCCTCTTGGCAAAGATGACACCGGAGCAGAAATCAAAACGAAGGGATGAGTCGTGGGGACATTTGGTGAAGGGGGTACAGGCAGAGACCCCAAAGCAGAGGTGCTAAGCCGCTGTGCCTGTGCTCCTGACTCTTAGAAACTAGGAGATAATAAACGCTTGCTGTGGAAGCCGTTATGTTTCATAGTAACTTGTTTGCAGCGACATAAAATGTATACAATTACCCAATAGTGGCCTTTGCCTGTCGTGTTAGTTTTCTGTTGCTGCACAACAAGTTGCCATAAGCGCAGCAGCTTAAAGCTTAACTCGCAGTTTGTACAGGTCACAAGTCTACGCTGAGGGTCTCCCGGGGCTGAAATCTTGTGCTGGCAGGGCTGTGCTCCTTGGTGGAGCTCAGAAGCCTCTCTGAAGCTTTTGTGGTTGTTGGCAGAATTCAGTTCCTTGCCGTTGTAGGACAGAGGCCCCCTTTTCTTGCTGGTTGGCTGGGGGCCACTCCTACCTCCTGGAGGCTGCCCACAGCTCCTGGCTAGGGGGTCTCTCTGAAAGCCTCTCACGCTGTGAATTCCTCGGACACCTTCTGTCTCTGATCTTTAGACTCAGAATTAAAGGACTAATATGACTAGGTCAGGCCCACTCAGAATAATCCCCCTTTTGGAAAACTCGAAGTCAACTGATTAGTGACCTTAGTTACAATTGGTGTGGACACAACAGGGACTCCATCTTGGACACTAATCTGCCATGTTGAACTCTGATTAGCCCCAGTCCTGTGAATGCCTCCTGATTTCCACTTTGTTTACTGTCCCTAGTGTAAGAACATGTCAACCTTGATGCTACTCCACAAATAACAGGCGTCATAATCGGAAGTGGCACATACAAGTGTGCCCACCCGTTCTGGAGGGCGGCCTCCCATCGTCTCCCTTTCCCAGTGGTATAAGAGCCCTGGGTCCGGTGAGTGACAGAGTGGAGATCTACTTGTCCTGCAGCCACCCAAGACCACGCTTCTGTCTGTAAGTTCCCCAATAAGTCACCCTTTACTGACAATCTGGATTTGTGTGCCTCCTTTGTGTTTTTGGTTCCTTTGGCATCTGGGGGCCATTTTTCCCTTTAATGGAACAAATGGCAAAATCTCTTTTCTATATGATGTAACATAATTGTGGGAGTAATATCCCATCATATCCACAGGACCTGCCTACACTCACGAGAATAGAATATAAAGCGTGTGCGTTGGGGGCAGGAATCTCCAGGGTATCTTAGATTCTGCCTGCCACGCTCCTCTTACACTATGGTGCTGTAATCAGCAGCGTTCTGTGAACTACACGAGGGCCCTGGATGTGCCTGGTGTGTGCCTGTCAACAACATGGGCAGGGCCGCTTTGGCAAGAACAGAGGCGGGGCCAGGGCCCATTGGCTCTGTGCCAGCCCCCATGCTATGGGCCTCCTCACGCAATTTCATTGAATTCTCCATTTGGTTCAGACGAAATTAACGTCTCTGTTATGCAGATGAGAAAACTAAGCCTCACATGACTTCAACTACTTCTCTGAGATTCCAAATATAAAGCGGTAGAGCCAAGGTTTGAATCCAAAGTGTCAGAAAGTCTGGATTCCAATCTTAGCTTTGGTATTTTCTACTTTGGTTACCCAACTCCTCTGGCCTCCCTTTGCCCATCCCTATAGTGCGGTTAACAGAGTATGTGGCTTCAGATATCCTCAGGGGCTATTGTATGGGTTCTGTAAGCAATGATGGCTGGAACTGCATCATCTAAACAGCAAAGAGCCATAAAAGGCTGAGAGATTGTGGCTGTTGACATTACTTTTAAGCTCTTTTATTTCTATTTACTGGAAGAAGTTGCTTCCTAGGCAACCCAAGGATTCAGAAAACAACCAAACCATTAAGTCATCTTGGGGCTCACAAAGCTCGGAGCAGGAGAAATGGCGACTGGGGTTTGGGGAAGGCATCGATTCACGCTATGGCAGAGGCAGAGAGACTTGTCAAGTGCCAACAGATCTTCCCTGACTCATCAGAGTCATAAAATCTTCTAGTTTTACCCATATTTATGTGGGGTACTGAATCACCAATGTAACCCAGCAATCCATCTTGCCTGAAAACAAATGGCTTGTTTAAATGAAAAGCAGACAGCACAAGCAGAATGTCCCCCAAAGAGTGTCTTTCATGGCTCCTTATTAGGCGCCAGTGGGTCTTTTAGACAGTTTGTCCCAAAAGGAAGAAGTGGTTAATCACTGTGGATGTTGCCTAATCAGGAAGCAAAAACCTTGAAGGATACCCAAAGGTTCGTGTTAGAAATGCAGAACAGCCCGAACCCTCTGCAAGTGAAAACATGGATGTATACAGCTGTCAACATACCCCTCCTTCCTTTCCTCTTTTCCCTGGAGAAGGCAGAACAAGGAAGAGGAAACCCTTGTTGAAATACAGCCCGAGTCATTTGCTTCACAGGCTGGAATTCTTTCAGATGCTGATGCTAATGGGTGAAGTTTGCCACTCTGATGCTTGTGAGAGTCCCGGGAGGTAGGAGTGATCATCCCCATTTCACAGATGAGAAAATCAAGGCTTAGAGAAAACTAGACATGAGAAGGCAGGTGCCAATGATCAGAGAGGCAGCCTCCCCGTAGGCCCTTCATGCCAGCTGAGGGAGGCCTTGGGGTGTGGGAGGACGGAGCATGGGATTCCAGCCACGCAGAGAACAGGCAGGGAAGAGGCTGGGCCTGGGGGGTCCTGCAGGACCCGATGATGCCTGCGGGCCCCCCCGTAGGCCTCCCTGAACCTCACTGGAGCATTAGAGATGAAAGCTCCTTCCAAGCCTCATACAGGAGATTGATGTGTGAGATGGGAAGATGCCATCTTCACCAGGGCTTGGCCAGAAGAACCAATGGGTTGCCAAGATGCCTGGAGGGTCAGGAGAATGTAGTGAGGGTTTGAGACACCAGAGAAGCAACCCAGGGTTATCCTGGACTCAGTGGAACAACCGTTCCCCGGGGCTACAAGAAGCCCACTGCAGAGGAACTGGCCTCCGGACTCAAAACAATGACGTCATTTCTTATATAACCTACATGTCACTTCCTCATTGCCCAGACCCTGCAGATTTTTCTAGCTCTGCTCCCTTTTACTTGGAAGGTGCCCTTTCCTTCCAGTATCCTCCATGCCAGCACTGAGGCCCAGAGCCCGGGAAACATCTGGGTGGGCTCCCCTAAAATGGGTCCCAGCTGGGCAGCAAATGTTTCCTGTGCCCCACCCCATCCTTTTCCGTGTCCACAGAGAGAGTGTCTAGAGAAATCAAATCAATGTTTTAAATTAATATTTGGGAAAAATACCCGAGGCCAGTTGTTTTATCATCGATGCCAGATATTCTTGGGTTTAAAGCAAAGTAGCTAGGAAAGACACTGATGGGCCTTTCGAGGGTCCCACAGCCTTCCGGGCGCCCCCTTGATTCAGAGAAGACTCTATAAGAAGGCTTTCCCCAGAGGACAAGGTCACAGAGATCCTGGCTCCTGAAAGGTAAGCAGCACAGATTTAGGTGACATGCAGGGCTCCAAAATGCCCTCAGTGTGAGAAGAGGAGCTACTCTCCAAAACACTGAGTTTTCTTTCACCCTGGATCCCCGGGCCATGTGAGGCCCAGGGAGATGGCCACGTGCCAGAGCACCCATCTCAGCAGCCCAGGACCTTCATCAGGACACAAGAATTACCCTCATGATGATGATGACGATGTTCGTGGTGATGACAACAGCCAACATTCATGGATACTTAACACCGTCGGACGCTTTATGTGAAGGATTTCCTAGGAAGCAAGTACCCTTATTCATATCCATTTCACAAATGAAGAAATGGAGGTTCACAGGGGTAAAGCCCCCTGCCCCAAATCGCACAGCTATGGAGGTTGGGAGCCAGGACCTGAACACTGGCTCGCGCTCCCACACTTGTGCTCCTAACCATGCAACGTGAAAAATCCCGAGCTGCTGCTCTGATGTCCCACCTGCCTCTTCTACTGGGCAGCTTCTCTCATCGCCTGCTGCGGAGATGCCAGTCACCCGTGTGCCACAGTGGCCTGCGAGGCTGCTCTCCCCTGCAGGTGTCTACAGCTCTTTAATACACCCCAAAAAGATGCATGGCTCCTTCAGATCAGAGGACTCAGGACCCGTTCCCAGAAGTAGCCAGAGGGAGTCTGCGTAATGCCAGAATGAGACGATACATTTTAGTGACAAGTGAAGAAATCTGAATTTGGATTGAAATTCTGTAATATTCAGGATTCATGTTAATCTTCAGTGTGATAATGACATTGTGGTTACGCGGGAAGGAAAAAAAAAAAAGGCCCTAATCCTTGAGAGATGAACAACAAAATACTTCTAAGTAAAATACACGGTGTCTAGGATTTGCCTTAAAGCACAGTCACGCCTCACTTAATGACGGGGAGGCATTCTGAGAAACGTGTCCTTAGGCGACTGTCATTGTGCGAACACCACGGAGTGAATGAACTTACACAAGCCTAGATGGTACAGCCTGCTGCACACCCAGGCTGTGTGGCACAGCTGGCTACAAACCTATACGGCCTGTTACTGTGCTGAGCACCACAGGCAACTGAGACACAGTGGTAGGTAAGTGCGTATCTAAGCACAGAAAAGATACAATAACACGATGGTTGGGGACCACAGGGCGTGTATGTGGCCTGCTGTCGACCACCGTGTTGCTATGTGGCGCATGCTTGCACTCCAGAAAAAAAAACAGAAAGCAAATTTTTTAAAAAGGTGGAGGAGATAGATGAAGCCTGATCAGGAAGTTGATGACAATTGTGGAAGCTGGGGGAGAAATCCAAAGATTATTCTCCAAACCAAACTAAACTAAAACTCTGCCTCTCTCAGGCAGGTCAGATTCCAGATCCGGCCTTTGGAGGCCCTAATCCTGCTGCCCCGGGTCCACATCACCCCAGAGTCTTCACCGTTTCCCTCCGCAGGAGGCAAAGGGAGTTCTCAAACAGCGGGATACCGGTGCAGGGCTTAGTCTCCCAGAGCTCCTGAACCTGGTGCCTTTCACCCCCAAGCCCATCCCAAGATCCCGCTAATACCACTGCAATCCAGTTTGAAAGCGCCAGGCCTGTGAGCATTCTTTCATTATAAACAATTGAAAGTGGCCCCAGAGAATTTTTCAGCCTCCTGCTTTGAATGTCATGTCTCTGTGTTGTCTCAAATACAGTCAGCAGTGGTGTCTCCCTTATGCCGCCTTCAACAGCCCAAACCCAAAAGGAGACTTCACAGAGAAAATGGACAAGATAAATCAAAATGTGATTGTCATGGACAATACCTACTCTAGATATCTAGTCAACAGGGATGCAAAAAGTCTGCCTTTCACAGGTTTAAGCGGTTGGACTATGTGAATCCATCTTTGTATAATATGTCACGGATATCCAGAAACATTGTTAGCAACAAAAATAAATGTGGGCTGGGCTGGCACGGTGGCTCATGGCTGTAATCCCAGCACTTTGGGAGGCTGAGGTGGGAGGATCACTTGGGGCCAGGAGTTCCAGACCAGCCTGGCCAATGTGGTGAAATCCTGTATCTATTGAAAATACAAAAAAATTAGCTGGGTGTGGTGGCTCATGCCTGTAATCCCAGCTACTCAGGAGGCTGAGGCACAAAAATCGCTTGAACACAGGTGGCAGAGGTTGCAGTGGGCCAAGATCGCACCACTGCATTCCAGAGATTCTGTCTCTCAGAACAAAAAAAAAAAGGAAAAAAGAAAGAAAATGTGACTTAAAGCTTTCCCTCAGCGTTGTGAAAGAAATAAAAAAAAAATGTGACCATAACAAAAATTACTCCATATAGATCAATGACCTAAACTTAAGAGCTAAAACTATAAAACTCTTAGAAGAAAAACAGGGGAAAATGTTCATGACATTGGATTTGGCAAATAATTTCTTAAATATGACACATGCAACAAAAGAAAAAACAGATAAACTGAACTTCATCAAAATTAAAACTTTTGTGCATCAAAGGACACTACTGAGAGAGTAAAAAGTGGGGCGCGGTGGCTCACGCCTGTAATCCCAGCACTTCGGGAGGCTGAGGCGGGTGGATCACCAGAGGTCAGGAGTTCGAGACCAGCCTGGCCAACATGGCGAAACTCCATCTCTACCAAAAATACAAAAAATTAGCTGGGCGTGGTGGCGCACGCCTGTAATCCCAGCTACTTGGGAGGCTGAGGCAGGAGAATTGCTTGAACCTGGGAGGCGGAGGTTGCAGTGAGCTGAGATTACGCCACTGCACTCCAGCCGAGGCGACAAGAGTCAAACTCCATCTTAGGGAGAAAAAAAAAAAAGAAACCCACAACCTAGAGAATTTGTAAGTCATATATCTGATAAGTGATTAATAACCAGAACATAAAAAGAACTCTGACAATTCAATAACAAAAAACCAAATCAATCCAATTAAAAAATGGGCGGCCAGGCGCGGTGGCTCAAGCCTGTAATCCCAGCACTTTGGGAGGCCGAGGCGGGTGGATCACGAGGTCAAGAGATCAAGACCATCCCGGTCAACATGGTGAAACCCCGTCTCTACTAAAGATACAAAAAATTAGCTGGGCACGGTGGCGCGTGCCTGTAATCCCAGCTACTCAGGAGGCTGAGGCAGGAGAATTGCCTGAACCCAGGAGGCGGAGGTTGCGGTGAGCCGAGATCGCGCCATTGCACTCCAGCCTGGGTAACGAGAGCGAAACTCCGTCTCAAAAAAAAAAAATGGGCAAAGAACTTAAATAAACATTTATACCTGGTCAAGGTATACAAATGCCCAATAAACACGTGAAAAGTCGCTCAATATCATTAGTCATTAGGGAAATGTAAATGAAAACCACGAGATTCCACTTCATACCCGTTAGTATGGCTATGATTAAAAAGAGGGAATGTGACAGTGTGGATGAGGACTCGTGGACGTTGGTGCATGACTGGTGGGCACTGAAAATGGTGCAGCTGCTGTGGAAACCAATTTGGCAGTTCTCAGAAAGTCAGACACAGGATTACCATCTGATCCGGAAGTTCTACTCCTAGGCATATTCCCAAAAGAAACAGATAATTTTACACCAATGTTCATAGCAGCAGTATTTACAACAGCCAAAAGGTTAACAACCCAATTGTCCATCAACAGATGCACGAATAACAAATTGTGGTGTATACGTACAGTGGAATATTATTCAGCCTTAAACAGAAATGAAGTTCTGATACCTGCTACTAGACAGGCGGAAGAACCTTGGAGATACTAGCTAATGTGCTTTTGAAATAAGCCAGACACAAAAGGACAGATATTTTATGATTCCTTTTATATGAAGTAACTAGAATAGGCAAACTCATCTAGACAGAAAGTAGAACGGTGGCTGGGGAAAGAAGGGAGTGGGGAATGATCACTTAATGGGTATGGAGTTTCAGTTGGGGAAGATGAAGAAAAAGGTTCTGGAGGTGGACGGTGGTGATGGCTACACAACAATACGAATGTGGTCAATGCCACCGCCCTGTACACTTAAAAGTGGTTACAACAGACTTAGGTGTGGTGGTGCATGCCTGTAGTCCCAGCTACTTGGGAGGCCGAGGCAGGAGGATCGCTTGAGTCCAGGAGGTTGAGGCTGCAGTGAGTTATGATCACACCACTGCATGCCAGCCTGGGCAACAGAGTAAGACCCTGTCTCAAAAAAAAAAAACCTAAAATGGCAAAAATTTTATGTTTTGTATCAAAATTTAAAAATGTGAATAGGATAAACAAGCAGGTCACTGATGATCATTTTAAGGCAATGTTATGCAGATACCTAACTAGAGTTAAATATTTGCATGTAATTTCACATCATTCTCCTTCAAATGAGTCTCCTTTTGAATTACTGGGGAGATAATTATACAGAGAAGGCATTACATCCACATAAAACTGAGGAATTAAAAAAAAATCTTGAATTTGCAGGAAGCTTGGTGCTAGAGGCCTCCCCAGAGAGACACTGTCAGAATTCAGTTCCAAGAAGCAAAGGCCTCAGGGAATCGACGCGCCGTCAAGACACAGTATTTCTAGATTCTCTCTGCTCACATCTTCCCCTTTCCTGGCTTTCCAGCACCTCAACTGACTACAACTCAGAAATAGGAAGACGTGAAAAAATTATGAGCTCCAGTCTTTAAAAATTATTCAAGTTTTCAAATAATTACATAAAAATATTTATGTTTCCCAAGTCAAACCTAAAAACCACAAGGCATGTTCAGAAAAGTTTCACTTCCATTCCCAGGCATGCAGGCCTCTCCCATGCTTATTCTCTTTCCTTTTCTTGGATTTTATTTGGGTTTCTCTCTCCAATATTAGGTTATGGGGTCCATCTCCGATGTGGCCATCTTTACCACAAAGCACGTGGAGCCTGTGCCGCAGGGCTTCTCATCAAAGAAAACCGTGAAACTGTCATCAGGAAGGGCACAAAAGAACACGAACACATATTTAGCAAGGCCCACTTGTTTCTTTTCATTACAGAACACATTTTACTGGGTACCAGCTCTGTGCTACGCAAGAGATTTTCTTTTTCTTTTTTTTTTTTGACACAGAGTTTTGCTCTTGTCACCCAGGCTGGAGTGCAACGGTGCGATCTCGGCTCACCGCAACCTCTGCCTCCCGGGTTCAAGCAATTCTCCTGCCTCAGCCTCCTGAGTAGCTGGGATTATAGGAGCACGCCACTACCCCCAGCTAATTTTTGTATTTTTGGTAGAGACAGGGTTTCACCATGTTGGTCAGGCTGGTCTCGAACTCCTGACCTCAGGTGATTCACCCGACTCGGCCTCCCAGAGTGCTGGGATTACAGGCGTGAGCCACTGTGCCCGGCCGAGATTTTCAAAAGAAGTGTGTTTCCATTCTTTCTGTTTTGGGGATTATTCTAATGTTAAATCTATTAAAAATTAAGGCACAATACCCCAAAGAAAACTAAAAGCACTTTGTTGAAAGAACAAAATGGGGTCCGGGTTAAATCTATTGTAAATTAGCAAGGCGCAACACCCTAAACAAAACTAGCAGGAGTTTGTTGAAAGAACAAAGACTGGGGCTCCCAAAAGGGCAGCTCCGAGGCCCCCTCTGGGAAGCCCTTCCTGATTTACTCCACAGAGACAGTTGTCCCCTCATCCTAGGAACTGCATGCAAGACACGATTAGCAGTGACCACGTGACATTATGACTCTTTATGTGACTGGTATGTATGGCTCCCGAAACTGTCACAATGGTTTCTTCCTTTCTGATAAATAAGAGCCTATATTTGTAAAGAGTCTAGCACATAGGAAGTGTCCCTTACATGTTAGGTTCTGGCTAAGAACCCCCAGTGCCCAGCAAAGTGGCCATCCAATAAAACGTGGGTTGGACAAATAAATTTAGAGGATTTTGCTTATGGCTCTGGCAATCTGATCTAAAAAAAAAAAAAATTACTGAACTGTAAAAAAAGGAATTCCTAAAATTCCAACAATATGATATTGGTTAGTTTATGCATTTATTCCCCACTTCATTCCAACAATATGAAATTGGCATAATTTTGTTTGTAAAGAAATGTCAGGATAGGCTGGGGACCGTGGATCACACCTGTAATCCCAGCACTTTGGGAGGCCAGCTGGACAAATCACTTGAACTTGGGAGTTCAAGATCAGTCTGGCCAATATGGTGAAACCCTGTCTCTATAAAAAATACCACAAAAGTCAGCCAGGTGTGGTGCTATGTGCCTACAGTCCCAGCTAATTGGGAGGCTGAGGTGGGAGGATTGCTGGAGCCGAGGAAGTGGAGGCTACAGAGACCTGAGATTGCACCACTGCACTCTAGCCTGGATGACAAAAGCCAGACCCTGTCTCAAAAAAAGAAAAGAAAAGGCTGGGCATGGTGGTTCATGCCTGTAATCCCAGCACTTTGGGAGGTCGAGGTGGGCAGATCACCTGAGGTCGGGAGTTCAAGACCAGCCTGACCAACATAGTGAAACCCCATCTCTACTAAAAATACAAAAATTAACCAGGTGTGGTGACAGGTGCCTGTAATCCTAGTTGCCAGGGAGACCGAGGCAGGAGAATCACTTGAACCTGTAGGCAGAGGTTGCAGTGAGCCGAGATTGCACCACCACACTCCAGCCTGGGCGACAGAGCAAGACGCTGTCTCAAAAAAAAAAAGAGAAATGTCAGGATGAGTAAGCTGAGTAGAGTAAAACTTGACATTAGCAGGAAACCTGCCCCAGCCGAATGGGTAGGGGAACCTCAGCTCCAGCTGTTCAGTGTCGAGTGGTGGTGGTGGGAGAGGTGCAAGGGCACTTCACAGCAAGAAGGCTCCCAGCAGCAAATTTAAATTGCATATTCCTAGACCTTTGAAAGATAACAAAGACTTCTGCTCTCAAATCATGATGCCCTGTGTTAAAATCACTTGACTAGGTAGTTAAAATTGTTTAAAATGACCTGATCACTTTCTGATCTGGATGTGCCCTACACGTGTACAGCTAGGTACTAGATTTGACTCTTGTAAACTTCAACCGGGTAATTTTGAAAACACCCTGGAAGTGGAAAACCTGGAATGTTCTGCAGATGTGGGAGTGTTTGACAAGATTCAGCGAGCTGCAAAATGAGGACAGTTGTCATCGGGTCACATGTTCAGGCTGCTCAGGCCCCTCACCAGGCTGAGCAGAAAGGTCAGTGTTTTCTTAGCCTAGGGAGGCTTAGCGCTCTCGAGGAAAAGAAATCCTGCACCATAAACAAGATCCAGTGCAGAAATACCCAAGGGTGAACCGTGATGAGAAGTCTTAGAGCGCACTGTGTAATTACTGCGTTTAGAAAGCAACACGTTGACAAGACACGGTCATCAGTTAGCAGAAAGCTGAATGAATGGTTACTACACTAAACAAGAAAATGAAACTGCGAGGGCTGAATAATTGGCAAATTCAGAGACTCTTTCAGGAAGAGACAGTTGGGTGGTTTTGTGAAAACAGAGATAACTCTTGGACCACAAAAACGAAGCCCACAGAGAGAGCCAGGGTGATAAAAGAAGGACAGAAGCTGAACAGCCAAAGGAAATCCAAAGGCACCTCAAACACGCCAAGGCCAAGAGGCTCCGGATCTAAAAATGAGCCGAAGTGAGTAGGACCAGTTGGGAGGCACACGTAAGAACGTAAGGAAGATTCACAGGAACCTAATGCATCTTGCCTTGGACTTGAAGCTGCCGCAGAGATGGCGTTTCACATCTTGGGTGGGGAACTAAGGAAACTGACAGGGGTGCTGAAATTAAATGTCCCCTCCCGGACCTCCAAGCTGCACCCCACCCTCGGCCACATCAATAGCACAGGACTTGAAACTGGACACTCTGTACCCACTGGTGGCTCACTGGTGTTTCAGTGGAAATCCATTTTACACCAGTGAGTCAGGGGCTCACACATTCTAGAATCACCCTACACAGAACGTGCTCCTCCCCCAGTGCCTGAGTGCTCTGCACAGGACACTCTCCGAGTCTAGAGGCTCCAGTGTGGGGCCAGGTCTAATTCCCACCTGGCACAGTCTCCAGCCCAGGGCAGGGCTTCCCTGAATCAATCTCCAAAGGCAGTCATGGTGCTAGCCTCAGTATTATTATTATTATTATTTTTTTGAGACGGAGTTTCGCTTTTGTTGCCCAGGCTGGAGTGCAATGGCACAATCTCAGCTCACTGCAACCTCCGCCTCCTGGGTTCAAGTGATTCTCCTGCCTCAGCCTCCTGAGTAGCTGTGATTACAGGCACCCACCACCACGCCCGGCTAACTTTTTTATCAGCCTCGGTATTATTTTAAAGGAACCTTCAAATGGGGTAAACTTTAAAGTGGGGTGAAATGAGGCACTCTCCAGGATGGTCAGATCTATGGGGCTGGAAGTTTCCCACTGTGATGCCTGCCCTGGGAATGACTCCGGAGAGTCCTGGGACCCAACTGCCACGGAGTTTCCAATCTCTCCTGGGAAAACTGGTAGGATGGATGAGTGACAGTGGAGGCAGAGAAAATTCAGTTTAGCTGGTCCGCATTTTCTCTAACTCACTCAATTACATACCCAGTTCCATCCTAACTTGGAACAGGGTGCCAGGTCCCACTGAAAACGCTGGGTCACTCAAACAGGAAGAGGAGAGCCACAATTGAAACTGCCTCTGCTCTAGGTCATAAACCTTAGAGATGATTTAATGTCCCTGCCCCATCAGTTCTGTGCAGAGGGGCACATTGTGGGAGGAGAGAGCAAATAGACAGTGCTAGCCGTGAGACTCTGGGTGGGTTATTTAACCTCCGTGACACTGCAGAATGAGGACATGAAGGCATGACTTCATTGCGCTCCTGTGAGAATGATGTGAATACTGCATTAAGCCCACGGCAGGGTGCCTGCCACTCTGGGGAGCTACTGTTCCCACTCCTCATTAGGAGGGACAAATCTGAGACAAATCTGTTATTTGGCAAGGTCTGGGTGATCTGGTTCACTTAGTCCTCTCAATTTATATGAAAAGTCAGAATTTAATTAAGGGAAGATGACACAAACCCAAGAAAAGCCTGCTACAGATCTGCCCAGGAACAGCCCTCTCCCCTGTCACCTGCCTGATGGAAAGTTGCTGAATTTTCACAGCGCCACCCTCAAGGCTCTCACAGATCAGAGCAGAATCCCTGACCCCAGACCCAGAATCTCTAAAATCACGTGTGACCTTTTTTCCCTTTCTGGCACATGATGATTTCTAGTGATCTCTCCAGGAAGAACACAGTATTTCTTCCTTTCCCTCACCTCCACCACCATCAGTCACCAACCATATTCAATGTTTTCCTTACAATGCAACATGAGGCCTATCATTGAAGTCTTGCACCAATTTTCTCTTCATATCCCCAAACTCAGATTTGCATAGCAGGCCACCACTTATTTAGACACTCATTGAGACAAAACGGTGCATGGAGTTCGAAGCGCACATATATGCCCGTGACTCTTATTTTTTAAAGAACACCGTGAGGTGTAACTGACAGGAACAACTGTACACATTTAATGTATACACTCAACGAAGGTAAATTAAAGGGGGCACTAGACAAGAGTTCTGGAGCTCGGCGAGGGTAAGGAAGCAAATGGCATCAGCTCTGCCAGGCTTGGGAATGAAGAGTGATGCCTGAGTGCTCGCCTGGACTTCCGCAAGGTCAGCAAACAGAGGAGCAGTCGCCGCACGGCGGTGCAAACACGTCTAGCTCTCCCAGGGGTGCTCCACCGCATTTCCCCGCAGAGACCATTCTGGACCAAAGTCAGCACCTGGGAAGGTTCACACTGGCGTCGATTTGACTGGATGGAGGGGGCCCTACATGGCTGGTGTGTCTGTGGGGGTGTCTCCAGGGCAGATGGCATGGGGGTCAGTGGGCTGAAGGAGGAAGTCCTGCCCTCAGTGTGGGTGGGCACCACCACCAACTGGGGGCCCAGCAGGGACAAAGCAGGCAGAAGGGGAACATTCAGCTCCCTCTTGCTTCCCCTCCCTTCCAGAGGGGGATGCTTTTACTCCTCCTGCCCTTGGACATCAGGCTCCAGGTCCTTCAGCCTTTGGACTCTGCAACCTCCTGGGGGCTCTCAGGCCTTGGCTCCCCTGGTTCTGAGGCTTTCAGACTTAGACTGAGCCACATTACCGGCTCCTCTGGTTCTGCAGCTTGCGGACAGCCTGGCATAGGACTTTGCCTTCGCAATCATGTAAGCCAATTATTCCCAATAAATTCTCTTTCACATGTATCCTATTGGCTTGGTCCCTCTGGAGCACCCAGAAAACTACAGCATAGGAAACAGGGCCTTATCACAGACTGGGGCCAGGTGAGAGGCAGGGAGCAAAGGCTGTGGACTATCAAAGATACCCAGAGAGGGGCTGGGATGAGGGGAAGGTGGGGAGGTGCCGCAGACACAGCCGCCCAGCACCAAACTGCAGCAAGGTCTCTGACCCCGGCTTCTCTCACTTCACCACAGCAATTCCGCTCCTTGATACAGACCCAGAGGCCACGAAAGCTGGGACTTGAACAGATATTTGCATACTCATGTTCCTAATAGCACTATTCACAATACCCAAAAGGTAGAAAGGACTCAAATATCCGTGAGCAGATGAATGGATAAGCAGATTGTGACATATCCAGACAAGGGAAGATCACTCAACCTTAAAAAAGAAAGGGGGGCTGGGTGCAGTGGCTCACTCCTGTCATCCTAGCACTTTGGGAGGCTGAGGCCAGTGGATCACCCGAGATCAGGAGTTCAAGACCATCCTGGCCAACATGGTGAAACCCCGTCTCTACTAAAAATACAAAAAAGTTAGCTGGGCATGGTGGCAGGTGCCTACTGTAATCCCAGCTACTTGAGAGGCCGAGGCATGAGAATTGCTTGAACCCAGGAGGCGGAGGTTGCAGTGAGCTGAGATAGCACCACTGTACTCCAGCCTGGGCAACAAAAGTGAAACTATGTCAAAAAAAAAAAAAAAAAGAAAGAAAGAAAAGCAAGGGCTTCTCATGCATGCTACAGCAGCGAGAAACTTTGAGGATGTCACACTTAGTTAAATAAGGCACACAAAAAGTTCAACTATACAATCCCACCGAGAAGAGGTATCCAGAATGGACAGACTTACAGAGGCAGAAGTAGAATAGAGGCTGCCAGCACTGCAGGGAGGATGCATGAGAAGCTGTGCTTCACGGGTACGGAGTTTCTGTTGGGGAAGATGAAAACGTTCTGGGGAAGGATGGTGGTGATGGCCACACAACCCTGAGACTGAACTTAATGCCACCGAGCTGTACCCTTAAAAGTGGTTTAAACCTGGGCAACGTAGTGAAACAAAAAAGCATAGTCTCTACAAAAGATTTTTTTTTTTTTTTTTTAGATGGAGTTTTGCTCTTGTCCCCCAGGCTGGAGTGCAGTGGTGCAATCTCAGCTCACAGCAACCTCCACCTCTCGGGTTCAAGCAATTCTCCTGCCTCAGCCTCCCAAGTAGCTGGGATTAAAGGCTTGGGCCACCACGCCTGACTAATTTTTGTATTTTTGGTAGAGACAAGGTTTCACCATGTTGGCCAGGCTGGTCTTGAACTCCTGACCTCAAGTGATCTGCTCACCTTGGCCAATGCACCAGGCCAATTATTCAATTTTAAAACATTCCATTCAATTAATTGAAATTGAATTCAATATTCTATTCAAATAATTTTGTATTGAAATTGTATTCAATATTACTAGAGAAAAGTGCTCAATATTATTATTTTTGAATAAAAATATTTGAATCATTAACTATTATTTTGCCATGTTATAAACTGCATTGTGTCCTACCAAAATTTATATGTTGAAGTCTTAATCCCCAGTACCTCTGTTTAAAGAGGGAGTTCAGGGCCGGGCGTGGTGGCTCACGCCTGTAATCCCAGCACTTTTGGAGGTCGAGGCGGGTGGATCATGAGGTCAGGAGTTTGAGACCAGACTGGCCAACATGGTGAAACCCCATCTCTATTAAAGATACAAAAAATTAGCTGGGCATGGTGGCTGACGCCTGTAATTCCAGCTACTTGGGAGACTGAGGCAGGAGAATCAGTTGAACCCGGGAGGCGGAGGTTGCAGTAAGCCGAGATTGTGCCATTGCACTCCAGCCTGGACAACAAGGAGAGACTCTGTCTCAAAAAAATAATAATAATAAAAATAAAGAAGGAATTCAGATCAGAAAAGGTGGTATGGGCAGCCCCTAACCCAACAGAATCAGTGCCATCCTGAGGAGAGAACATCAGGACTCAGACAGACGCAGAGGGAAGACCACGTGAGGACACAGGGAAGGCCGTCTACGAGCCAGGAGAAAGGCCTCAAAATGAAACCAACCCTGCCAACACCTTGATCTTGGACTTCCAGCCTTGAGACTATCAGACGATAAATTTCTGTCGTTTGAGCCACGCAGTCCGTGGCATTTGTTACGGCAGCCCAAGCAAAGAAATCCCGGCCATACAAAGGAACGAAGCGCTGCGCTGATCCGCACCACAACATGGATGCACCTCGAGGGCACGACCCTGAGCAGACGAGGCCCGGCGCGAAGGCCACATCTCGTATGACTCCACGTACACGCAATGTCCGGAATGGGCCAGTGTCCACCACGCGTTCCCATAGAGCCCCCACCTCACAACAGGGTCCTGAGAGGTAGGTGTCTGGCCTGGGCACTGGGAGCACAGATGCAGAGCCAGGCTCTCTGCAGTAGAATGCCAGCTCCACAGTTTATAATCCCGGGACATGAGTTAAGTGGCTGAACTTCTCTGTGCTCAGTTCCTCATCTGTGAAACGGGGGTAATGATGGCACTTAACTCACAGGGTACGGAAAGGATTAAATGACTTCATTCCCGGAAAGTGGCCTTGGTAAGCTGCTCATAGTGTAATCTATTAAGGAAAGGTTTAGTTGTTGGTTGATGTGTAGGTCTCTCGTCCTTTAAATAGAAATTCCTTGAGGGCAGAGACTCTGACTAGCAATTCCCATTCTCCAGCATTGCACAGGCACTGAATGAGTAAGGCTCTGGTCCTTGCTGTGAGGGAGAGGAGGTGATCTTCAGGCACCTTTGCTTCCCATCTGGTTTCCATCTGTGGATCTGGAAGCCCAGGACATGTGGAAATCCCTTACGCAGGCCACACACCATTCCTTACCTATCTGTGGGCACAGCTCACACCGAACCTCAGCCCACACTGAACCCTGCTCCACGAGGCGTGGAGTTTACCACGCCTCCAACTTGCCTTGCAAAGGACCCCTGCTTTGTAGCAGGCTCAGGGCTATTCTAATGTAGGAAACAGTCAGGTCAGGGTGCCACTGCCAAGTAGGACCTACTTTATGGTGTCTTGCAGGCCTCCATCCCCAGGGGCCACCCAGCCTCATTCACAGAGTTCTTAAGCTCAGTCACTTGCGCTGCTCTGCACGTGACATTCACACCAGCATTAACTCACTTTTGCAGGAGTAACCTCTGAAGACCAGCCCTCAGGTTTCAAGGCCCCGCCAGCTGCTCTGGCTACCTCCGCACTTCCAAGGTTCCAGAGGGGAGAGTTCAAGTAAAGAACTTTCTCTGTTGCCCCATTCAGGCCTGGGTGGGCCAGAGGCAGCCAGCAGACTTGGCAGACCTGACGTCTGAAAATATAGTGGCTGCATGCAAAGGATTATAGGCCGGCCAGGTGTGGTGGCTCACACCTGTAATCCCAGCACTTTGAGAGGCCAAGGTGGGTGGGTCACGAGGTCAGGAGTTTGAGACCTGTCTGGCTAACATGGTGAAACCCCATCTCAACTAAAATTACAAAAAATTATCCGGGTGTGGTAGTGTGTGCCTCTAATCCCAGCTACTCAGGAGACTGAAACGGGAGAATCAGGCAGAGGCTGCAGTGAGCGGAGATTTTGACATTGCACTCCAGCCTGAGCAACAGTGCGAAACCATGTCTCAAAAAAAAAAAAAAAAAAAAGAAATATTATAGGCCTTTCCAAAGCAGGGCTGCTAACCCCTTGGGGACCGTCTTCCTGGGCTGATGGACTGAGAACCACTGGCCCTTGGCAGGGTCTTCTGCAGGGGAAACTAAATCCCACCAGCAAATGTCAATGCATACAATCGTGCCAGGCCACAAGTCCCTGCCAATCTAAAACCTATTTCTTTCACAAATCCCAGAACAGACTCTTATTAGGTATGAGCCGCTAGTGTGAATGTAGCTGCCACTACTTAAGAAATTGCAATTTAAGCCCCTCTTTCCTGCGTGTGGGAACATGAAGGTTTGTTTTGGCAATCAGATCTGTTTCCAATTCAACTGTTGCAGAAACCGCAGCAGGGCAGGGGTGAATGTCATATAGGAGTGTGGATCACGTCTAGGTTTGCAGCACCCCATGGTGCCTCACTTAAATCAAGAGGAGCTGTGAAAATCTTACAACATTCCTCTGTACAATGAGCTTTCATTCACCGACAAGGACATGTGAGATTTTGGTGCAGGAGACACTTGGAGAGACGACTAAGCCAGGAGAGGCGAGGAGGGGAGCAGGGGCTGACCTAACGGCAGGTCACATGCCATGAACGTGGTGTCTTGGGAGGATGGGGGTCACCCCCCACAGGGGACACCTCTGCATCAAGAGTGCTGGGTAATTTGGGAGGCCGAGGCGGGCAGATCACCTGAGGTCAGGAGTTCGAGACCAGCCTGGCCAACATGGTGAAACCCCATCCTCTACTAAAAATACAAAAATAGTTGGGCATGGTGGTGCATGCCTGTAATCCCAGCTACCCAAGAGGCTGAGGCAGGAGAATCACTGGAACCCAGGAGGTAGAGGCTGCAGTGAGCTGAGACTGCACCACTGTACTCCAGTCTGGGTGACATCTATCTCAAAAAAAAAAAAAAGTGCTGGGTGAGAGGTGACTTGCCTGGTGGTGCCCCATACAAGAGGACTGTGCTCCCTGGCACATCCCTAACACCTTCACATAGCCCCTTCCCACCTCATCCAGTATTTAGCAGCCCTCCTCTGTTAGTCACGGTTCCCTCCTGAGCCAGGCTCTGGAAGATCCCAACATCAATTTGGGCCACAAGGAACAATGACCTTTTCCCCACCTGCACCTGCACACACACATTTGCCTCTGGGTCTCAGTATGCCCAGAGACACATGTGGATGGCATCAAATGGTAGGTGAGGGTACAGAGCCTTCAGCCCCAATAATGATGTGCCCATAGTCAGATGTGGGTCTCGCAAAGCTGGGGTCACCAGAGACACCGCCAGTGTCTGGGACCGGTTTCCTCCTGGGCCTGCAGCTTGAGATTTGCCCAGGACTCTGGTACTCAGTCTCCACGTGGGCAGCTGTCAGACATCAGCCTGCCATCGGGCACGCAGCTGTGCTCCCTGCACAGGCTCTCTGCACCCCATCCATCAGCAGCAGGGCTCCCAGTGTCGCTGAGATGTCAGAGGCACCCACTGTACAGCCTGAGATAGGACCGGTGAGGTGACAGTGAACTGTAATTCAGAGAGGATGAATTCAGTTACAGGGTTAATATTCTGCTCATGGTGAGAATCGTAAGTGGTCAAAGTCAAGGGCGTAGAGGATGATCTGACACAGCCCCAGACCTGGGGCCAATTGTGAACTTCAGTGAGGGAAAGACCCAGAGGCACTACTGGAAAGAAAGAAAGGAAGGATTGATTTAAACTTAGCAGCCCGAATCCCCTGAAGGGATGCTAGATGCCACTCTGAGATGGGGAAGAAGGGTGGGGAGTTGACTGGAAGGCACCAGTGCATGGAAGACAGACTGGGAAGGAATTTGCAAGCATCAGATTATGAAGGAGGCTAGAACCATAGGGATGGAGGAAGCTGGTCAAGAAGAGTAGGAACGGGAAGGAAGGAGAGGGGGCATGGGGGCCAAGGAACAGCAAGCTGCAATACAAAAAATAGTGGGGGCTGAGCTAGAGAGGCTCACAACAGGATGAGTTAAGTAAAGGACGGGAAGGACTCTCTAGAATGTGCCATTTGGGAGGTTCCAGTGCTCACACCTCTGTCCAGTGTAGTCCTACAGCAATCATAATAATGGTAACAATCGTTTTAAATAGTAGGAATGACAATGGTTAACATCTGTGAATGCTTTCTAGATGTTCAAGCTCTTTCTGCATCTTGAGTCTTTTAGTCCTCATAACAACTTTGGGCAATAGACACTATTACTTTTCCTATTTTGCAGAGAAGAAAACTACAGCCCAAAGAGGGTAACTTTCCTGGTAAGTGGCAGAGAGATATGAACCAGGCAGTCTAGCTCCAGACCCACGTTCTTTTTTAAAAAAAAAAATGTATTAAATAGTATTCTATGCATTAAATAGTGATAAGGACATTATATAAATTATTTGTCTCCTCCAAGACCCTCCTTCCCCCCTCCATCCATCATCTTTTTTGAGAAGCTTCTCTGTCCTATTCCAGCCGGCACCAATTTTTCCTTCCTCTGAATTTCTGCAGTCCTTGCTGATTTTACCAGCACGGGGCCCTTGATTATACTCTACCCTGCCCCTCGGACTGAGAATCACACCATCGGCCCCACTGGGCTCCAGGTTGCAGACAGCCGCTAGTCGTGGGACAGTCTCCCCAGTCTCGAAAGCAACCATGGAAAACCTGCGGGAAAACACCACCATTACATCCACCCTGCAAGCTCCGAACAACCCCATCCCCCAGCGTGTGGAGGGAGGGTCCGGAGCAGACACTCCCACCCCGGCCCCAGGTTCCCCGCAGATGCAGCAGCAGCAGAGCAAGCAGCACGAGGTCCACCGCAAGCAGGAGCTCCGGACGCGCAGCCTGCAGCCCCAGGAGCGGGAGGCCAGGGCGGAGGTTAAAAGATGCAGGAGCAGCTGGAGCCAACAGGCAGCGTCGGCAGAGCCCGGGCATCACCAGCAAGAGGCTGCGCGAGAAAGAGGACAGCCTAGCCCAGGCCGGCAAGACCACCGACGCCTACTGAAGGGGAGGATCTCGGAACTGTAGTGGAGCGCGGTGGACCAGGAGATGCGGGCGAAGCGCCCGGAGTCAGTGAAACAGTAGCTGCAGGAGCAACTGGACCCTCAGCACAAAAAATGGCAGGAATGATCAGAAAACCCAGGAACTCCAGGCCAACCAGGAAGCGAGAGCAGACCACAAGCAGCGGATTAAGGGTCTGGAGCAGAAGCCGTCCCTGCAAGAGCAGGACGCTGCAGTTGTAAAGTCTGAGCTGGTGTGACTCCCTAGGCTGGAACAGCTGCAGGAGGAGAGCGGGCGCCTGCAGTTCGATAAGAGAGACCGACGGGCTGCTCCAGGAGGACCTGGAAAGGCCGCAGAGGAAGCCGGGGCGCCAGAAGATGCAGGGGACACTGGCTGGCCCGGAGCTGGAGCACGAGAGGCCGCCGGCCAAGCTGCAAAGCTGGGAGAGACTGGACCACACCGCAGGCCAGAGCGCCGGGACTCCGGAAGACCCCGCCAGATGCGCGGTGGAGCTGCGACAGAGGGAGCCCGCCCCGAAGAACACGAACAGCGCCATCACAAGCAACGCCCGGGGGGTGGCGCAGGCCAGGCAGCGGCTGCAGGAGCTCCAGCTCGCCAGCGGTCAGCCGCCAGAGGAAGGGAAGAAGCGCGAGACCCACGAAGCGCTGGCCCGGAGGCTTCAGAAACGGGTTCCGCCGCCCACCAAGGAAGGGGACGGCACCCGGGCCACCCTGGGCTCCCACGACAGCGAGCCGACCCCGAGCGAGTACCCGCCCCAGCCGACCCGGCGCATGCAGGCGGGAGGCCGAGGACACGGTGCAGAAGGCGCACAGCCACAGCGCCGAGACGGAGGCCCAGCCGCCGCAGGCCGCGGAGGAGCCGGGAGGCCAGAAACAAAGACGCAGACGCCAAAATCCCAGCCCAGCTCTCCAGAGCAAAGCCGCCCGCCCTCCAGGGAGGAGGTGGACACGCCCAGGCCGAAGGTCAAGGAGCCGGAGGGAGAGCGGCACCGGCTAGAGGAGGAAAAGAGGACGCTGGGGGCGCACGCCGCGGGGCCACCACGACCAGAGCAAGGCCAAAGTGCTGCACGTGAGCCCAAACCCTGCCAGTGCGGCCAGGCAGCGCCCGCGCGAGGACCACAACCAGCTGCAGGCGGCGTGCAAGCGGCCGCCACCAGGAGTCTGCCGTCATCTGAGCCCGTGACAGAGCTGAGCAAGCAGGCGGAGAGCGCCGAACCGAAGAACCAGCGGCCCAATGAGGCCCTCCAGACCAAGATCCAGGAGTCTCGCAAGGCCCGCCGCAGGCTCACCGGCCACCAGATCGACACCACCACGGAGAACCAGCACCTGACCTCGCTGCATGACGAGCACCAGGGCAACCGCGCCATCCCCAAGGCCACCGGCCCCTCGGGTTCCAAGATGAAGCTGCTTGTGAAATAAACTCTTATCCTGCAGACAGGTCTGGAGGATAAGAGTTTTTGTATGGTTTTTTTTTTTTTTTTTTTTTTTGTCTGCAGACCCACGTTCTTAAGCACTTTATTTCACTCCTTTGGTCAGCAGGGGTATTCAATAACTGAATCAATACATGGACAGGGTAGGAGGCAGAAGTCTCACTGAATGAGCTTGTCCAGGATACCTCAGTGCTGCCATCCATAGTATGGGGGATTAAAATATCTACTCCCTTTCACCTGCTGGGAACAGAATATGTGTTAGTATAGTCTCAACTCCCTGGGGAAATGCCCTAGTATATACAGGCTTAGTTTTTAATCTTAAACAGGATTAGGCCCTGAAGCCATTCATTCTGCCCCTGGTCCACATGAAGGAAAAAGGAGGTAAATGGAGAATCCAGTTCAGAACAGTCTGGATGCAGCTGCCCACGAGAAAGAAGGGCAGAGAAAGGAATGCCTTCTTGTTCTACGGGAAGTCGTGCTCACGTACTCATGTCTTAGGTATGAAGGTTCAGAAGTTGTAGCCAGATAAATTTGCATAAATATTTCAGATTAATCTTTTCATTTTGATATTTTAAGAATACAAGGGAAGAAAATGTAAATGTAAAATATTTATAAACTTTAACTCATTTTACTTATAACTTGCCTCTTTCCGTCAAAGAGCTATTTATATGCTATAAATCTGTTACTATCAACATACAAGTAGAAATCACGATGATGACAGAGGAAGAAGCCAATTCTAAGGACTAAACAAGCCAGTATGATTTGGCATCTGATTTTGACCAATGAATGCTTCCTGGCAGCTTGGGCGAAAAGGGAAATATGATGAATTACAAAGCTCTTGCCATAGGCAGAGGAAGTAGGCTAATTCCTCTGGCAAAACAAAGCTTTTCCTGGCACTCAATTCTGAAAGAGATTTCTCATGTGAAATCTTATGTAAAGGATACAGTGACTAATAGTCTTCTGAAACACTGGAATGTGAGACCTGATTTTTAAGGCCCAGTGTCTTCATTGGGCCTCTCTGAGAGGATGCTTGTCCTCCTGAGACACATTCTCTGAAGCTCCTGGAATTCCATTTGGTTTCCTGGCTGAGAACTTAAAAATCCCACCTCAGAACTCTATGTCTGGTAGAATGGCTGTCAAGGTGTTCTGTGAACAGAAACACTCTTGGAGGCAGTACTGCTACCGAAAGAAGCAAATAGTTTGTTAAGTAACCCACCCACTAAATAGAAAACGAAACCATAGCTGTGTGCTGCTTGAGCAGTGAGGAACCTGAGGGGCCAAACTGTCCTAATGGCAACAGAAGCATGGCTGTCAGGACAGAGCTTTGAGTCAACAGCAAAGGAAACTCTGGGCTGGAATTTCCAGCCTCACTGTGTCAAGATCCTCAGAAATGGCTGATATAGTTCCAGGGCAGTGGATCCCCATGGCCGCCAGCTATTGGAAAAGCAAATCTGACCTGGAGGAAAAATTCTCTAATTTAGAGTAAGGAGTCCCACAAATAATGGTCAAGCAATGAGCCCATATCAAAGATTAACATGGAAGATGGCAAGGCCCCGTGGATGAGAGTCAGCAAAAACAAGAAGCAACAAAGATGTCTCTCTCCCATACTGAAATGACGAGAAATGGAATTACAGCATAGCTACATGTAAAACGTTTACAGAAACATGTAATCACAAAGATGAGGAACAAGAAGAGACTACGATGACTGAATAAGAAGTTTTGGGAGAAATGTAGCATCTATACACAAAAAGTATAATGGTTGAAATAAAAGCATTTAATGGGTGAGTTAAATAGGAGATTAGATAAAGCTGAAGAAAGAATTAATGAACTGGAACATATATCCAAATCTATTACCAAGAATGCAGCAAAAGAAGATATGATGCAGAAAATAAAAATGACATACAAAGAACAAAATGAGTCCCAAAAAGAATTTTTAAAATGGAGAAGAGGCATATTTACCAGAGAATAAATTTCCTATGATCAAGTGGAAGAAAAAGAATAAATTCATAACTCTAGGAAGCAAAACATCCAAAACAGAACAGATAAAAAGAAATCAGCACCTAGGTACAATGACAGTACCCAATATCAAGACAAAGAAAAGATCTTAAAGGTATCTATAGAGTCCGGGTGCAGTGGCTCATGTCTGTACTCCCAGCACTTTGGGAGGCCAAGGTGAGAGGATCACTTGAGCTCAGGAGTTTGAGACCAGCCTGGCGACATGGTGAGACCCTGTCTTTATTTTAAAATATATATATTTTTAATAAAAGAATTAAAAAATAAAAAAGTAAAAATAAAAATGAATTTTAAAAACAGTTTATCTTTAAAGGAATGACTATTATAATGACAACAAACTTATCAACACAAATACTAGAAGTCGGCAAATGGTAGAATATCCTCAAAGTGTAGGAAAAAAAATTCTGAGAGCCTAAAATTGTGTGTCCAGTAAAACTAACAGTTAGGCTTTGTGCATCTTACTATTTATTAAGTTTACTTCAATAAAACATGAGAAAAATAGTAGTAGAGTGTATGTATTACAACTGATAGAAACAAATGAAAAGAAGGAAATATAAACAACAAAATAAGATAATTAAAAAGGTGAGAACTAGAAAAGCCTAGAAAAAAGTGAGACAATTGGAAATATTTAAAAAATATTTTTTAAGTCACGACAAATCAATAAACACAACATATATAAGTAGACTAAAGTCATTAGGTAAAAGAAACAGATTGACAATTGGACGATTAAAAAAATCCAACTATGTTTACAGGAGACATGCCTAACACATAAAGGACAGAGACATATTAAAAGCAAAAAGCATCTGGACACAGTGGCTCATGCCTGTAATTCCAGCACTTTGGGAGGCTGAGGCGAGTGGATCACCTGAGGTCAGGAGTTTGAGACCATCCTAGCCAACGGTGAAACCCCATCTCTACTAAAAAAAAAAAAAAATTGGCCAGGTGTGATGGTGCTTAACTGTAATCCCAGCTACTCAGGAGGCTGAGGCAGGAGAATCACTTGAACCTAGGAGGAGGAGGTTGCAGTGAGGTGAGATCACACCACTGCACTCTAGCCTCGATGACAGAGTGAGGCTCCGTCTCAAAAATATAAATGAATAAATAAAATAAAAGCAAAAAGCTTAAAAAACATACATATGACTAAATCAGCCAAAAAAAAAGGAAAGAAAACAGAAAACACACACACACAACCCCACGAAAATATCAATACTCTCAGAAAGATTTTTTAAATGCACCTATGAAATGGGGACAAGGTACTATTTTAAAAATTGAGGATGAAAGAGATCTCTTTGACTGAAAAGGAGGGGAAAGAGAGGTAATTTTACAGTGAAGAAATCAGGTGACTCAAGATTAACACCAGCAGCGATAAGTCACATTGATTTTATGTCCCTTGATATAATGTGATGAGGATGGTACTTCACCTCTGTGACCATCCCCTTACACCTCCATCAGCCCAGTCTGACCATGAGTAAAACATCAAACAAACCCAAGTAGAGGAACATTCTACAAAATACCTGACCAGTACTCCTCAAAACTGTCCAGGTCATCAAAAACAAAGAAAGTCTGAGAATTCATCACAGCTAAGAGGGACCCAGGAAGACACGACCACTAGTGTAATGTGGCATCACACAAACTGACATGTCAGTCTCTTAAAAAGTTAATCATATCCCTATTATATGATCAGCTATTCCACTCCAAGGCCTATATGCCCAAGGAAATGAAAGCCTGTGTTCATACAAAGACTGGTCCAAGAATGTTCCTAGCAGCCTTCTTTGTAATAGACAAAAACTGGCAACAATCCACGTATCCATCAATTAGTGAATGAATAAATAAATAGTGTTAGAGACATGCAATAGAATAGTACTTGACAATAAAGAAGAACAAATTATTGATAAATGCCACACCATGGATGAATCTTGATATAATTATACTGATGAAAGAAACCATAGCAAGCAAAATAGTCCATACTGTATGATTACAGTTACATAGACTTCTTGGAAATCCATAAGAAGTTATAGTAACAGAAGGTTGATAAGTGGTCACCTGGGAATGGAGAGAGGGTGGCGAAGTACAGGGAGAGAGGATTACCAAGAGGCAGGAGGCAGAGCTTACCTGCAGAGAAGCAAACAACAACCACCCAAACCAAAGAGGCAGGAGGGAACTTTCAGGGCGACGTGTATGTTTATTTTCCTTATTGTGGTGATGGTTTCACAAGTGTACACATATATGTCAAAACTCACCAAATTTTACACTTTAAATATGTTAATATTTCCATTATATTTCAATGAGGATATTTAAAAATATGAAATTGGGGCTGGGTGTAGTGGCTCTGGCCTATAATCTCAACACTTTGGGAGGCCAAGGCGGGAGGGTCGCTTGAGGCCAGGAGTTTGAGGCCAGCTTGGTCAACATGGTGAAACCCTGTCTCTACTAAAATACAAAAATTAGCTGGGCGTGGTTGAGGCAGGAGAATCGCTCAGGATGTGGAGGTTGCAGTGAGCCAGACTGTGCCACTGCACTCTCGTCTCGGTGGCAGAGCAAGACTCCATCTCAAAAGCAAACCGAAACAACAGAAACTCCAACAAAAGCCTGCTCTTTCTAGCCAAAGGACCAGGGAAGGGGCATCCTCCTACAACAGAGGGCATTAGGCAACTGCTGCTCTACTCCCTCAGGAGGCTGTGCCGAGGTGTGCCAACACCCCTGCTGGGGTGGCTTCAGACAAGGTTAAGTAGGAGCCGGGCCTTCATGTGAGCAGGCCAGTGATGAGGCCCCACCCAGGGCACCACTGGAGACCAGGAGCTCCCACCCAGCCCAGCACTAATGAGGGCCCTGCCTGAGGTGTCAGCAGAGCCCTTGCCAGGATCCTGGGGTTCCACCTCCACCCGCAGTGAGCGGCACCCACCGTTCCCCAGAGGGCCGTGTCAGGGAAGGAGAGCTACAACAGGGGCACTAAGATGTCAATAGGACAAAGACCGACAATCTGATGGGGAATGGGCAAAATACAAGCATAGAAAACAGATTAAGAATCGCACTACCTTCCTAAGCTGCTTCCATGATCAATGACCTGTACCTAAAATCATTTTCACATATGCTAAGTAGCAAACAGGAGGTGGTATTCTTATTACTACTGCACAAGATGTGACGCATACACTCTAAACACGTGAAAAGATGCTCAGCGGCATTAGGAATCAGAGAAACGCTTGTGGTTTGGATTAACCACAAAGAGACAATAATTCCCAGGCCATTTACACACTAGACTGCCATGAGAGTAAGAAGTTCATCCACATCCAGTGCTGGAGAGGATGTGGAGCGACAGGAAGTCTTATTCACTGCAAGTGGGAGTGTAAGTTTGGACATTTGGAAAACATTTTATCTTGAAAAGTTCACATAGTTGATGATCCAGCAATGCCACTTCTGGGCATAAACTCTAAAGAATCTGTCACACACATCAATAGATGTGCACAGAAATGTTCCCAGCAGCACTGTTCACAGTAACAGAAAACTGGAAATACCCAAAGTCCATCAACACGCTAATATACCCCTGATCTGCAGTTCACGCTGCACACAGTGTGATGGCACAGCACCAAGAGTGAATGAGTGACAGCTCCCGGCGACCAACATGGGCCAACTCCACACACAATGCCAGTCACAGAAGAGCACAGTCAGAGACATTAGAAAAACCCATGACAATGAGCTTTCTATTTGTTTAAAAGGAGGGAAACTGGGGAAAAGATAAATTCTTTAAAAATGTCAGTGCTAGCCAGGCAGTGGCTCACGCCTGTAATCTCAGCACTCTGGGAGGCCGAGGTGGGTGGTTCACCTGAGGTCAGAGTTCAAGACCAGTCTGGCCAACATGGTGAAAGCCCATGTCTACTAAAAATACAAAAATTAGCTGGACGTGGTGGCAGACGCTTACAATCCCAGCTACTCGGGAGGCTGAGGCAGGAGAATCGCTTGAACCTGGGAGGTGGAGATTGTAGTGAGCTGAGATTGCACCATTGCACTCCAGCCTTTTGCACTCCGGCTCAAAAAAAAAGTCAATGTTGTGAAAGACACAGAAAGTCTGCAGAAATACTCCTCCAGATTTAGGCAACGCTAAGGACTCATTACTGGATCCTGTATTGCAGGGGAAAATGCTATAAAAGGACATAATTAGGTCAATTTACTAAAGTTAGTAACTTTAATGTGGTTAAGAGAATATTCCTATTGTCACACTTAAGTAGGGATGAGGGGCTACACATAAACTAACCATATCAAATGATTCTGATAAAATTATGTGCATGTATGCACATACGTGTGTGTTCCTGTGTGTACACAAAGGAAGGGAGAGAGAAAGATCAAATAATTTTAAGAATGAGGTAAAAGCCAGGTGTGGTGGCTCACGCCTGTAATTCCAGCACTTCGGGAGGCCGAAGCGGGAGGATCATCTGAGGTCAGGAGTTCAAGACCAGCCTGGCCAACATGGAGAAACCCTCTCTCTACTAAAAATACAAAAAATTAGCCAGGCATGGTGATGCATGCCTGTAATTCCAGCTACTTGGGAGGCTGAGCCAGGAGAATCACTTGAACCAGGGAGGCAGAGGTTGTGGTGAACTAAGACTGCATCATTGCACTCCAGCCTGGGCAACAAGAGCAAAACTCTATCTCGAAAAAAAAAACCAAAAAAAAGAATGGGGTAAAATGTTAACAAAAATGAATCTGGGTATAGGGCATATTGGTGTTCTTTGTACTTTTTTTAACCTTTGCAACTTCTCCGCAAATTCTGTGAATTTGAAATTATTTTAAATAAAACATTTTTAAAAAGAAGGGAAAGGAGCATAGAAAAACCTCCAGGTAAGGATTCCCTGAGGTGGGGCAGGCAGAGCCCTGGGCTAGGTCCGGAGGGGAGGGTGAGTCTCACTTCGGTAAACAGGTCCTCAGGTGTTCACGATCACATTTGCTTTGTGACCTGGACACTATCTTTTGTATGTCATTAAGCAATACGTTGGATAAGATAAAAAAGAGTTCACTTCATCTCAGGAAAGACATTCCAGGCTGTACCAGGTGGAGCTCTGAATTGCTGTCGCCTGAGTTCCTGTCATCTTTCCATTTGAGGCATAAAATGAGTCACGTATCTTCTTTGTTTTTCATCCCCTACAATTTCCCATAAAACCGCACCCTCCACCCCAGACTTCAGATATTTTCAGGTGGGGACAGGAGGCAGTGAAGTGTAAGAGAAACTGCTAAGTTGGGCAACAGAGCAGTTAACTGCTCTAAGTTTTAAAATGCCAACTTAAAAAACCGGCCTTCCCTTGATGAAAGGATCAGCTGCTGGCTCTGGGACCCAGGAAGCCTGGGCTGGGGGTCAAGAGGCTGCCTACATTGGAGTGGACCATGGCAGCAGCAGAAGACGGGAACAAGAGGATGGGGACAGGCAATAGGTGGGCCCCTTGAGGTCCCTGCATGGGAAAGGGCAACCTTCCATCTAGAGAGCAGGCGCAGGGTGTGGGCCCAGGCACAGGCAATTCTCCTGCCTCAGCTTCCTGAAGAGCTAGGATTACAGGTGTGTGCCATCAAGCCCAGCTAATTTTTTAATATTTTTTGGTAGAGACAAGGTTTCACCATGTTGGCCAGGCTGGTCTCGAACTCCTGACCTCAAGTGATCTGCCCGCCTCAGCCTCCCAAAGTGCTGGGATTATAGACGTGAGCCACTGTGCCCAGCCTAAATTTCCCTCTTTCATAAGGACATACTTATATTGGATTAGGGCACATGTTAATCACCTCATGTTAACTTGATCATGTGCAAAGACTCTGTTTCCAAATAAGGTCACATTCGCAGGTACTGGAAGTTAGAACTTCAGCATCTTTTTGGAGGCACACAGTTCAATCCATAACACGAAGGTAATCTACAGACAAAAAGGCAGTGATGGAGGCCCAGGAGGACCACAGTGGGGATGTGGGGGGCATTCAGAGAGGGCCCAGACCCAGGGACAGGGTGTCCAATCATTGGAACTGGACACGGTTAAGGACCTGTGCCAGACAGAGCCTGTCAGTAAGGGTGCAAGCACCTTCTGAGTCAACAGATCCCAAGGAGAAGGACATAAGGGACCAGGACCCATGCTGAGTCTAAGCAGACATACAGGTAAGCTGGCCCCCCTGGTCCATGGCTGTCAGGGCCTTCAGACTATGAATGAGGTTTCCCATGGGACATACCCACCTGGCACAGCAGCAGAGCCAGTGAAGCACATGGTAGGCAGGATCTGCTGAAGGACGGGACGAGGGGTGAACAAACAGAGAAAAATAAAAAACAGCAAAGGCCTGCTCTGGCCCAGGACTGAATGATCATGCCACTCCCACCCCCCACTGGGGCTGCAGCCTGTCCTGGCAGTCAGGTCTCAGCCTGGAGGGCATTTTCCAGTCCTGGGCGAGGGTGGTTTCCAGTCTAACCAAATGACTGACAGTTCTTTAGGCCTTGAGCTTCCTGGGTTTCCCACACTACTGCAGCCTGCACGCAAGGGCAGCAGCTGGTGCGTACACTCCAGGGACTTGATCAGAAACCGAGGTACCCCACGGCACATATGCAGGCAGACTTCAGGGGCGGCAGAAGCCATAGATATAGCCTGTTCACCCCGATCCATCCAAGGAACATCCCCCTGGGCAGGCATGTGCAATGAGCCAGCAAGGAACTCGGTGGGAGGCGGGAAGTAGGGTCTGGCCGGGAGCAGGAGACCTGGTATGGGGCTGTGGTCACTCCTGATGACACTGACACAATCATGTACGGGATAAAGCAAGCATTTAACACTGCTGTTTCTAATTCTCACTAACGAGGAGATTTTACTTAATTTATACTTCTTGCCTCACAATGAAAACCTTCTCAAAGATATTAATATAATTACTTATGGTTACATATGTAAATCTGTATACATCATAGTTTCAAAACAACAATATCATTTTTATTACCAACAATAAGACTACTGAACACTGTTTAGGTTTTATTTGTGGTTCTTTTTGTCTCTGTCCCAAATTTGGTATTTAATTTGGAATACACAAATTACTGTGTTTCAAAGTCACTTGAAACAATTCTCTGTGAGGTTAAGCCATCAATTTTGTATACAGGATTGTTTGTTTTCAATATTAAGAGACGGTTTTTATTCTTTTCGGTTTAATTTTGTTTTCTAGTTAAAAAACACAGGGTTGCAAAGCCAGCTTATAAAGCAGGGTACATTTTTGTTTGTAGCCTTCTGGTTTATTCTTCCATTGTCTCTTTTGCAAAATAAAAGCAAATATGTAGACACACTCCTATTTCCTCCTTTTTCTTATGTAAAAGGCAGCATACTCTCTACACAGTTCTGCACCTGGGCTCTTCCAGTCATCAATATCCTGACAGTAACTTTGTGGTGATACGTACAGTCCTTCCTCATCGCCTCTCACAGCCCCACACAACACCACACAGTGGGCGCGCCCTCGTTTGTCCAACCAGTCCCTTTGGATGGATCCTTGAGACATTTCCGATCTTTAGCTTTACAGACGGTGCTGCAAGGTACAGTCTTGTTCACGTGTAAGTTCATGTTTTTGAGAAGACTCCATTTTGAATCCTCCCTTTCTCACTGTGAAACCTTTGGCTGGCCACTTCACGTGCAAAGCCTGAGGTCACTCCTCTGTAAGATGCTGATAATAATAGTGTCTAGCTCAGAGTTCAAAACAATACCCAGCACAGGGCCTGGTGCACGGTAGACAGTCAATAAATGCTTGCTGTTTTCTTTCATCTGAGCATCTTGATTCCTGAAGGATATTTTTAGTTTAGGATTCTAGGTTGATAGTTCTTTGAGCACTTGGAAACTTCTCATGCCACTTCCTTCTGGCCTCCGTACTTCCTGATGAGGAATCTGCTGTCATTGACATTGTTTTCTCCCAGTAAGTAAAGTGTAGCTTCTCCCTGGCTGCTTTCAAGATTGTTTCTTTGTCATGAGATTTCAGAAAGTGGATTTGTGTTGACACAGACTTCTTTGGGTTTATTGTATTTTGGATTTGTTCCGTTTCTTGAGAACTGTAGGTTTATGTGTTTTGTGAAATTTGGAACATTTCAGCTATTATTTCTCCAAGGCTTTTCACCTCGTCCCCTTCACCTCTCCTTCTAGCATTCTGATGACACAAATGTTAGCTCATCTGTGAACAGCATGGCTCCCTGAGGCTCCATTCTTTTTTTTTCCCCCTTTGGTCTATTTTCTCTCGCTGTTCAGACTGGGTAATGTCTGTTATATCCTATCTTCCAGTTTACTGATTCCTTTCTCTGTCGTCTCTGTCCTGCTGTTGATACTATCTGCTGAGATTTTCATTTTGGTTTTTGCATTTTTCAGTTCTAAAGCCCTCATTTTGTTTTTCTCTCTTCCATTTCTGTATTAAGATTCTATTTTCTCATTTGTTCCAAACACATGTGTAAGTTCTCAGTGAAGCATTTTTATAATGGCTGCTTTATAGTCCTTTCCAGATAATTCTAACATCTCTGCCATCTCAGTGTTGGTGTGGAGTGTTTTTCTTTTAATCCAAGGTGAAATTTTCCTGGTTCTCGTTATAATGAGTAGTTGCTAATTGAAACCTAGACATTTTGAGTATTATGTAATACTCAAAGTCTAGATCTTATTGAATCTTCTATCTTAGCTGGCTCCCGTGACACCACTCTGGCAGGAAAGGATGGGGGAATGCCACTGCATTGCTGTTAGGTGGGGGTGGACACCCAGGTTCCCCACTCAGTCTCTGCTGATACCCAAAGAAGAGAGTGGTTCTTTGGTACTGCTGTAGGGAGTGGGAGTTCCACCTCCTCGCTACTGATACCACTGTGGTCGGGAGGGCCTGCTCCACCAACACCGTGCGGGAGGGTTGCTCACTGGTTAGGGTAGAGCAGCTCTTGTTTAAACAAGTATATCGCGCTGGGCTGCCCCTCTCCTGGTCCTTTGGCTGAAGAGCAGGCTTCTGTTGTGAGGTCACCACTGTGTCATTCCTTGTGTCCCAGGGTCCCTAGCTGCCTGACTCCTCCTCCCCATCATAACAGTCTTCTTATGTCTGTTTCACACATAACGTCCAGGGCTTTTAGTTGCACTTAGGAGGAATACAGAAAATATTTCTCCTCTCTTTTTCCAGAACTGGAAGTTACTTGAAGCCTTTAAAAATATGTTTCAGATGCCAAAGAGAAGCATAATAATACAAAGTCAGAGTACGTTTCCCTCTCTGGGATTCAGTTTCCCCAGCTTTAAAAATTGGTCTAGATCCCAGCTTCTCCATGGATGGTTTACGGTAGCTCCTGGGAGCTTGTCAGAAACGAAGACTCTCAGGCCCCACATTGGACCTCCTGAATCAGAACCCGTATTCTAACAAGACCTCAGCTGAGTTCTGGCACATTGAAATTGAAGAAGCAAAGCTCCTGGTGACCTCTAAGGCCACTTCCAGCTCTGACCTTACCTGTCTTGGGCTTTCCCACCTCTGCACCACTGCCAAATGCTCTGACCTTCCCACTTTGGCCACACGGCACTAACCACCATCTAAGCACAGCACAATCCCACCGCCGCCCACCCCAAGCGTGAAGCTTCCTCTGACCACCCAACCTGGAGGGAGCCTCTGGACTCCTTAAGCAACTGTACACGGGATCATTAGTTAGCAGTTGCTCACATGCTGTCTATGACAGCTTGTCTGCTTTCTCTTCAGCCACTATTTAAACCATAAATCATGTGTTATTATTAATTTTTTACATCCTCTCTGAAACCCAGGATGTGACCACCCCTGTAAAGCTCACGGGGAGCTGACATCAACACTTCCATCTTTAGTGTTCACCATCCAGTCCCTGCACGTAGGAGGTGCGGAAACGCTTCATTGTTCACACGAAGAAAGTGCTCTGCACACAGCTTCCTACCTCTCTACAGTTAGTCATGAGAAAATGCTATGATTATTGATCTTAAAAAGGATAAGTGAATCTATTTTTTCTGTTACCTTTTTAAAATATACATATTTTTCTTCTTAATGACAATACCCAGTGCTGGAGAGACTGCCCTGAAACTGGCACTCACACACTGCAGTGTAAGTCTACACAATTAGAAAACACATTGGCAGCTGGGTGCAGTGACTTACGCCTGTAATCCCAGCACTTCGGGAGGCCGAGGCAGGTGGATCACTTGCAGTTTGGGACCAGCCTGGCCAACATGGCGGAACTGCGTCTCTACCAAAAATACAAAAACTAGCCAGGCACGGTGGCACGCACCTGTAGTCTCAGCTACTTGGGAGGCTGAGGCAGGAGAATTGCTTGAACCCAGGAGGCGGAGGTTGTAGTGAGCCAAGATTGCACCACTGCACTCCAGCCTGGGCGACAGATCGAGACTCTGTCTCAAAAAAAGAAAGAAGAAAGAAAAGAAAAGACATTGGCAATGCATCAGATGGGACAAAGATACTCCAGGAAGCCCACTCCTGAAACTTTAGATCTTAATTAAACAAAGGCAAAAGTTTATTTATATGAAGAGAAGAGTCATATTTGTACAAACAAAAACCTGGACATCATGTAAACGCCAAATGCTCGACTGTGGCACATCCATTTGATGGACTACCACAGAGCCATTTAAAATAATTAGATAGGCTCTGCTCAAATAGAGAAAAATGCTTCTTTAACACTAGGTAAGAAAACCAGGCTATAGAATAAATAATGTTATGATTATAAATCATCTATGCAAACAAGAGCTAAAACAGGAACTAGAAATTATATTTTACTAAAATTATATTTTAAGGTGGTGAGATTGGGTTGAATTTCCTGTTCTTATTTTTTCCCCAACTTTTTCATTTTGCTGAATTTTCATTAAGTTTTTAAAAACTTTCTTTAGTGACACCAAAAAAAGACTCAAAGATCACAGTGGGACATTCACTGAGGAACAGATCAAAGCCTATTTCCTTTGCAGGTTCATTCATAATTCCAGTATATGGGATCTGACAGTTCTGTGACATTTGAATTGAGAGTCCAGGCGAGCCTCAGCCTTGAGAAGTTCTCAGCAGCTACAGAGCAAAGGAGGTCTCCAGGCTGGAAATCACCCCCTTGAAACAGAAGACCTTCATTCTTAACCTCTGGCTGTGAGTTGTCATTCCTTCTTACCCAAACCCTGCTACGATAAGATTCTGCAGACTGCAATGGGATGCATGCTTGTTAGAAGAAGGAAAACCTTTCAAAATGTCCTTGCCCCACTTTCTGCAGCACTTTGCACATAGGGAATCCCTAGTTCAATCCTAATTCCTGGAGTTGAGTCCTGGGGTAGGTTAAACTCTGGAAGGAAGGCATGTGTTCAGGCTCACCTTACTGGTGACCGTGGGTCCCCTGAGACACAGTGATCTGTAGTGGACAGCTGCCAGCCCTCCCACCAAACCACAGAGGACCCCCAAGCAGCTCCTCAGCTTCCTCTCTGAGACCATTCATCCATCCGCAAACTGGGGACATTGATGCTTTCCCCACAAATTCAATGAGGTGGTGATTTTCAACATCTTCGAACACTGCAGTGATTAATATGTGTTAGCATCTCAGATACCACCTACCAATTTGGCAAAAAAAAAAAAAATGTAATTGGTACCACTCATTGCCAGATGAAGATGGCACTCTTGTACACTCCTAGTGGGAGTATGTATTTCATAACGATCTTTTTGGAGGGCCATTTGGAACTACTACATGTAACTGAAGCTTCAGAACCTGGAGTGTTATGTGACCCAACAATTCCCTTTCTGGGAATATGTTATAAGGAAATGAGACATATGAACAAATGTATATGAACACGGCTGCTCACTACAGTAATTATCTATAAGCAGAAAACTGGAAACAGCCTTCCAATTGTAGAAGACTGGTTCAATGCACTTTGGCACACACTTGCAGCAGTCTCTTACTCAGTATTAACGGTATTGTAGAATTGTAACTGATCACATAAAACATGGCCATGGAATGTTGAGATATTTTGTGGAATAATGTTCACTGTGTAACTCTGTTTTGTGAGGACTTTATCTACACACTGAGACAAGGATATAAATGTACCATATATATGTGGTATCCAGTTTGAGAAAGAGTAAATCGTTTATGGACTTTCCTGAACCAGATATATCCCAGGCATCCACCCTCTGGCAGGTGCAGATGTGACTTAACATGGTCCCTGTCCTGCAGGTCGTAAGTCCAGAACAGGTCTCACCAGGCTGTTTCTTCCTGGAGGCTCAGGGAGTTATCTCTTTCCTGCTCATCTGGGTAGTTAGCAAAAGTCAGTTCCTGTGGGTGTAGGACTGAGGTCCCACGTTTGTGCTGCTGTAATTGAGGGTGGATCCCAGCTCCTAGAGGCCACTGCAAAAGTCAGTTTCTGTGGGTGTAGGACTGAGGTCCCAGTTTGTGCTGCTGTAATTGAGAGTGGATCCTAGCTCCTAGAGGCCACTGCAAAAGTCAGTTCCTGTGGGTATAGGACTGAGGTCCCACGTTTGTGCTGCTATAATTGAGGGCAGGTCCCAGCTCCTAGAGGCCACTGCAAAAGTCAGTTCCTGTGGGTGTAGGACTGAGGTCCCCACGTTGGTGCTGCTATAGTTGAGGGTAGGTCCCAGCTCCTAGAGGCCACTGCTTAAGGCTCCTCCCTCCATCTTCACAGTCAGCACAGGCAGGTGGAATCCTTCTTAGGATGGGCCTCCTGCCTAACTTTTTCCATCATCTTCTGCTTTTTTAAAAAATTATTTTTTTAATTGTAGTAACATATACATAATATTAAAATTTTGCCATCTTAACCATTTATAATTGTACGGGTCAAAGGCATAAGCACATTCACGTTGTTGTGCCATCATCACCACCATCCATCCATCCATAGAACTTCTTCGTGTTGCAAAAGTGAAACCTTGGCCCCATTAAGCACTAACTCCCCACTTTCTCCTCCCCCAGCCCCTGGCATCCACCATTCCACTTTCTGTCTGGATGAATTTAATGGGTACCTCATATAAATGAACTCATGCTGTATTTTTCCTTCTGTGTCTGGCTTGTTTCACTCAGTGGGATGTCCTCAAGGTCTAGTCATGCTGTAACATATGTCAGAATCTCCTTCCTTTTTACGGCTGACACTATTCCATTGTCTGATGATCCAGTAGCACAGACCGATTATCCCTTCATCCATCAATGGACACTTGGGCTGCTCCCACTTTCTGGCTACTGTGAATAATGCTGCTGTGAACATGGGAATACCTTTCCAAGCCCCTGCTTTCAATTCTTTGGGGTCTATCCCCAAAAGTGGGATTGCTGGATCATATGGTAGATCCATTTTTAATTTTTTGAGGAACCTCCATACTGTTTTCCATAGTGGCTGCACCATTTTATATTTGGAACCCCAGCAATCTTAACCCACTGCCTGTGCCCTAAAATTCACCACACTTGGTCCACATCCTGGAGCCACAGGGCCTGGGGCCACAAAGATGAATGGACCTGGGGCTCAGAAACTGGGGGTCGGGGGGAAGCTGACACAGCAGCCTGCTGCCCTGACAATGCACAAAGGGGCCACTTTGGGACTTCAGGGGTGTGAGCAGCACAGAAAAATCTAAACTTGTAATTGACATGTATGCGAGGAAAAATACCACATTCCAGGGACTGGTCACGTTTTACCAGACTCAGAATCCCAGTTCTTCATAGGGCCCAAGTTACTCTCATCCACAAATACAAAACACTGGCCAGAAATTCAAATTATGATGCAGCATTTTCAGAGCTTGTCTTAAAATTCAGAATAAAACTCAGTAAAGGGACCAAGTCTTGTTTGCGTTTTCTGCTGAGGTCCTCACTTATATTTAGAGCTATGTCTCCCCAGAGTCCAATGAAAGCCAAGTCACCCTCTTTGAAGCAAACTTTTCCATGCTGAAGAAAGCTGCTGCCTGTTGGAATGGCTCCCACCCAAGAGCCATGTGCTGTGCACGCTCCTGGGAGGCAGCTGAGTTGCAGATGGGGAGGAGGGCACTGTGCCAGGCTCAGATCCCACCCAGCCCTCCTGGGACATCTGTTACAGGGGACTTTCCCTCTGGAAGCCACCCCGCCCAGGGCCTCCTCTGCTTCCCTGTACTGCCCCATCGGCAGCAGCCTCCATGCCCACACAGGTTCCTTTTCTAGTCTCCCTTCCACAGGAAGGAGTGAGTGCTGGGTGTGAGCCTGTCCTTGTGCTGGGCAGGGTCCACCCAGGGGCAGCACCACAACAGAATCACTGCAGAGGTTTCCATGGGGTGGAGGCCACTAGCCAGCCAGAGTAGGGACATGTCAGGTCCACAAACCCTCCTGGCCCTCAAGTGCCTGCAATCCTTCCTGCTCTTGCCCATCCCACTCCAGCTCCTCAGGCCTCTGACCTACCTGCCCATCTTGGTGTGCTCGGCACCCCTCCTTCTTCACCCAGGAAACAGAAGGCCTTGAGGCAAGCTTCTCAGCCCCCAACGCCCACCTTTCCTTCAGCTCAGACCCCTGCTCCCGCCTCTGCTGGACCCTAGGTCTACATCTGCCCCGGCTCTGTGGCTGCAGGGCCCTCAGCTTCCTGCACACTAGGGCTCCTCCCTCTTGAACCTGCCATCTGCACCGTGCCCCTTACCTCCATGCCTACTAGGCTGCTCTCCGTCCTTTCCACACCTCCCACCCACACTGAAACCCCTCCCCCAGTAACACACCATGTGTTCAAAGGAGCTCTTGGTTGCTGGATGGAGCAGGCCCGGTCCAGTGCTGGGGATCACCCGGGCCTTTGCACCCTGCCAACTGCCTCTGCATGCCCTTCCCTTCTCTTGTCTTGGTGGGTTCCTTGGGCTCGGTTCCAAGGCCTCTTCTCTTTTTTGTGTCTCCTTCTCTCTCTGCAGAGCCATCTGGAGGCCTCACCTCCTCGCCAGCTTCTGCGGCTGTGGATCCTGAGCTTCAGAACGAAATACTCCACAGCACCCTGGGTGTTCCCCCTGCCCTGTCCTCGTCCTCGCTTCCACCACCCCGCCCCTCCCTCCCGCGCCTCAGGGCCTCCCAGCCCAGTCCAAGAGACCTCCCTCACTGTTTGCCCCTCTCCCCTCTCTTGTCTAATGACACCCAAACACCTGCAGAAGAATCATCCACCTCCTGCGCCTCTGGCCCCCAGAGGCTAAGCAGCCTGGCCCCTTCCCACAGCCCACTGAGGCCTCCTCACATCCCACCCACACCCAACTCAGATGCCAACATGCCCGAAGGCACTGCCTGCCGACAGCTCTCTACCAGATCTCTCTGGGTTTTAGTTCACCTCTCCTGACCAAATGCACAAAGACAGATGCTCTGAGCACCGGCATGCCTCCTCCCCTCCTCTCTGGCATTCCCTCCAAGTATCCCTGACCTGTCCCCTCCCCAGACCCCTGCCACCAGGCTTAAACTCAACGTTCTAACCATGCTGAACTCCTACTTCCTGGAACGCACTGGGCTCTCTCTCTCTCCACGTACTGTTTGGTCTGACTAGAGAAGACGTTCCTCTATCTGCTTCCCAATTCCTGCTTCCCTCCTTCATTCAGGTGTTGGTTCCCTTTGGAAGCTTTCTGCCTCCTCAGACCTGGCAGGTGCCCCTCCTGGTCTCCTCCAGGCTCCCCAGATGCTCCTTGAGGGACCATGCCCACCTTGTCCACCCCATGATCCCTGCACCTCACACCTATCCTGAGGCAAAATAATCAGCAGTTAAATAAGAGGATGAAGGCACATTATGGGCTGTGTGTGCAAACAGCAGCTGGTGGGAGTGGGCTTCCTGTGCACAAGGCTGCCACATCTGTGGCTGTGTGTGTGGAAGTGTCTGTCGCTGAGGCGGGCATGCCTTCACGTCAACACCCCGGGCCAGGACTCAGCGGGACGGGGCCTCTCATCCTTCCACCATCCACCCACAGCCAAGAAACAGCCAGAAGTGCCCAGCAAGGCACGGTGAGCCGTACTGAGCACATGTAAGCCCCTGACGCTGTCAGTCCTACTCCACTATTGTATCCCCAATGTCTAGAACAGTGCCTGGCAAACAGGTGCCTAACAAAGATTTGTTTAAAGGGGTGGAGAGTGGATAAAAGCAAACCTGTACCCCCAACTGGCGGGTGAGAAATGAAAAAAGCAACCGCCTTGCACCAAAGGCATGTTGGAAGGGCTTGGAATGCTGCCCTGAGATCTGTCTCTACCTGGGCACTGTGAGGGAAGAGAGCCCACGTCCCTTTCACTAACGGTGCTAGGCAGCGTGCAGGAAGGACGCTCACAGGAGAGTCAGCGTCTTAGCCTCACGACGGGGTCCATTCTCTCTCTCAATGCTCTCTTAGGGCTCGGGCTCTCGGAGACAGCAGTTCTTTTTGCCTGGCAGCACGTTCCAGTCTGCAGATCCTTTTCACTCTTTTATCATCTTCACTCTCTGCCCACACCTCCATTTTGTAGATGAGGAAACTGTGAGCTCAGGGGCAGAACATTGTCGGAACAGAGCCCAGGCCTCAGACTGGAAGGCCAGTGTCCTGTCCACCTTCACAGGCCATAAAGCCAATGGCTGCTGCAAACCCAGCTGGTGTGGAGGGCGTAGGCTCACAGGCCTCCCATGGCCAGGCACACAATGTGCGTGCATGAAGGGTCCAGGAGCAATACAACAGGGAGTATCAGGCTGTGGGGACCAAGGGGCTGTGCCCTGCACAATGCCACACAATTCTAACAGGGACTGCCGTGTGGAAAACTGGTCCCTGTGTGGTCTAATCTCCCAGTTTTTCCAAGAGAAGCCAGAAATCATGATTTTAAAATAAATTTTCCTGATTTTTGACACATTTTCCTAGCTGGATCCATCTCATAGGTGTCAGTTTGCAAACCCTAGTCTGCCTGTGTTAAAGGATGTTTGTCTCACTGATCACTGGTGCTGCTCACCACTGTATCTGAGAGCCTAGCACAGAACATAGCAGCCACCAGGCCTATGATAAATATCGTCTGGTGTAGTCATAGATGATTGGATGAATGGATGGTATGTACATGGATGCATGGATGGATAGATGGATGGATAGATGGAGGATGGTCAGTTGGACAGATGGTCAGATGAATGGATGGTTAGATAAATGGACACATGCAGGGCTGAATGGACGAAGGATAGATGGAGGATGGTCAGATGGATAGATAGTTGGGTGAATGGATGGTCAGATGATGGACAGAGGCATGGTGGATGGATGGAGGATGGTCAGATGGGTAGATAGTTGGGTGAATGGATGGTCAGATGATGGACAGAGGCATGGTGGATGGATGGAGGATGGTCAGATGGATGGTTGGATGAAAGGATGATGGATAGATGGACGGATGCATGGGTGGATGGATGGATAGATGGAAGATGTCTAGGTGGATAAATGGTCTGATGAATGGATGGATGCATGTATGAATCCATGAACAGTTGGCCAGATGGATGCTGAATGGTCAGATGGTTGGATGGATCAAAGGATGGATGGGTGGCTGGTAAGGAAGGAGGGAGGGAGGACTGGGAAGGAATCAATGTGTGACTAGTAAGACTGGACAGTCCTTGACTTTGCTGCCAGAGCAGAAGCTCAGTGAGGTAGCCAGTCATCGGTTCCCCAACTGTAGTGCAGACAGACCTATCAGTTACTCCAAGACCCCTTCGAAACTGCACCAACACCTCATGTGACCCCTACATACTCTCCTCATCACTTAGGAACTGATATGGAATCTACCAAGGCCACAGGACAAAGGACAAAAGGTAGACCATTTTGGACCAGGGCTCAAGGCTCTGTCGATGGCTCGTGAAGAAAGCATCTGTGAAACATCTTTAAATGTGACCAAGCCACATGAGCCAGCTTGTCTCTGTGATCAACGAGACAGAGCAGACAGGAGGGGAGCACATGGACTCAGGAGTGAGGTAGACCAGGGTTCACATTTCAGCCAGCCACATATTAGCTATGTGACCTTGAACAAATCCCTTCTATTTTGGAAGTTTAGCGTTTTCATGTGTAAAACGAGGTGGGGAGATCCACATCCTACCACGTTGGTGAGGATTAAATGAGATAACACTCCGTGCATGACCCCAGCATACAGCCTGGTTTACAGTAAACAATCAATAAATGTTAGTTCAATTTCATTCCATTCCGTTGTCCAGATGGTATCATGAAACAGAGAATCTATAGGAATCATTTATAGAAATTCACAGTCCTGTGTCACTTAACAAAGGGGATATAACGTGTCCTTAGGTGATGCTGTCATTGTGTGAACTTCAGAGTGTACTTACACAAACCTATGTGGTTGAGCTGACTACACACTAGGCTACGTGGTGCAGCCTACTGCCCCAGGCTACAAACCTGCACAGCACGCCGCTGCACTGAACACTGTAGGTGATTGTAACACAGTGGTAATCTATGTATCTAAACATATCTCAACATAGAAATATGGTATTGTAATCTTATGGGACCACCATCACAGACGTGGTACGTCACTGACTGAAATGTCATTATGGGGTGTATAACTTCATTACATTTACTCACTAAAACTATTTAAAGCCAACAGTAAGAATGAGGTCAACTGTGCATCAACTGATGAATGGATAAACAAAATGTGGTCTATTCATGCGATAGAATATTATTCAGCCATGAAAAGGAATGAAGCACAGACATACGCTACAACATAGACAAGCCTTGAAGTCTTTATGCTAAATGAAAGTCAGGAACAAATGGCTACTTATGTCCATTCAATGTATATGAAATATCTAGTCTAGGCACATTCATAGAGACAGAGTAGTTAAGAAGTTACAGGGGTTGGGGCGCTGGGGACAGGGGTATACAGGGAGTTATTTATTAATGGTTACAGAGTTTCTGTTTGAGGTCATGGAAAATTTTGGCAATAGACAGTGGTGCTGGTAGCCCAACACATTGGGAATGTACTTCATGCCACTGGACCGTACCTTAAAATGGCTAACATGGCAATCTTTATGTTACATATTTTCTAACACAACAACAAAAATTTTTTTCAAACAAACCAAAAACAGAAGAAGGTCTTAGCAAAGGAGTGATTCTAGTCTGTCTAAGAAAGGAAGGAACTTCGTGCCACATAAACATTCAAAACTTTCAGAGGTAACTAGATGAAGGTGTCTTTTGCCCTTTGAGACTTAAAGTGTGTTTTTCAGTTTATGAAATGAAATTTGGAAACATAACCTGGATGTTGTGCTTTCTCTGATTTGGGGGCAGGAGAGAGGAAAAAGAGAAAAACTAACCAGGTGAGTTACTGCCTTTGGAAAACAACCAAATACTTTTTTGCCCCTCTCAAATGAAAACATACATATTTAGCCCACCTGAGTTCCAGTCCGCACAGACATCACAGCAGTAACAGCAGTCATTTACCACACCCCGGGACTGGGAAGAACTCACCATCCTTCCCCATTCAGCCATGAGATCGTTCAAAAGCTGCACAAACGCTAACCCAAGTCAGTCATCCATCCACGGCTGTGCCTGCCCGGGATCATAACGAGCCTGCGGTCAGCCCACGTAATGAGCCAAGGGGATCACTGGAGAAAGAATGTACCCAAGGGCGGGCGATGCACTTGTATCTGAGGACAACAGGACGGTGCCGGAGGGCAGGATGGGGGCGCTGTCTGTGATCCTCCCACAGTCACCAAAAGGAGCGATCCAAGCAAGTGCCAAACACCCATGCGAGGGCACTGTCTAGGACCAGAGGCAGCCTTTGGGGACTGCCAGTGAGCTCTGCCGAAGGACATCCTTCCCATGCAAGTCTCCCCCGAGTCTCTGATGAGAAGATCCACCTTGAAGCTTTAGACTCCAAGCGTGGCTTTATGGTACAATTTTAACACAACAGAGATCCTCTAAGTGATGAGCAGGGCACCCCCTGTCCTCCATTCTATTTCCCTGGCCCAACCTCCCATCTATGTCCTGAGCTGAATTAGAAAAAAACTCTGGCTGGGCACGGTGGCTCACGCCTGTAATCCCAGCACTTTGGGAGGCTGAGGCAGGCAGATCACCTGAGGTCAGGAGTTCAAGACCAGCCTGGCCAACAAGGCGAAACCCCATCTCTATTAAAAAATACAATTAAAAAAAATTAGCTGAGCATGGTGGTGTGTGCCTGTAATCCCAGCTACTTGGGAGACTGAGGCAGGAGAATCGCTTTAAGCTGGGAGACGGAGGTTGCAGTGAGCTGAGACCTCATCATTGCACTCTAGCCTGGGCAGCAAGAGCAAAACTCCGTCTTAAAAACCAACAAAAAACAAAGAAAAATCCCTCCATGATGTGCATAAGTTCTGAGCAATGTACATGGCCTGGAGTTGAAGATGTGTCACTGGGAACCGACCGACCAGGAGCACCTCCAAAGCTCTGCTCCTGTTTAGCCACAGATGGAAGTCTTCATCTCTGTGTCCATGGAAGCACGAGGATGGGTGCTTTCCTGTCATTTCCTTTCATTTATTGCCATCTTTATCAGTGCCTGTAATCGTTTCCATCACTGAACCAACAGCGTAAGTAAAATACAAGCCAGCATACCCTGAAAAAAATTCATTGAGACCTTGAGTGATGAGCAATTGGAAGGAATCTCTGCTCAATGTAGGCAACACACTTTCCAGATTCCGACATCCTTGTTCTCTAAAGAATGTCTGGTGGGACGCAGCTGCAACACAATCTGAGCTGTTACCCAGGGAGAGACAAGTTCTGCCGCCTGGGCTGTGAACACGGCTGTCACTCACTGCAGCCACTATTTCCTGAGACCTTACCTGTCTATGATCCTTCCTTCTCATGATCTCTGACAAGGACTCCAAGAATGCAAACCTCCACGGGAATGTGCGTCCGCAGGGATACTGGTTCTGTGTCATACGGTGAGGATCTCTGGGGAACAACTGCTTTCAGTAAAGCAGTGTAACAGTCCAGACCTTTATCTCCAAGGTTCAGAATTACCTGGGTCATGCTAGCTGAAACAACAAAGAGAATGTACTGCCTCTCTTGACTGAAAAATCCAGGAAGACACAGGTCTGGTTGGATCCAGGCGCTCCAAGGACATCACCGAAGCTCTCTCCTTCCCCATCTGTCAGCTCTGCTTCCTCCTTGTTGCCTTCACTCCCGGGGAGCCTTCTTCACACTGTGGATCCCCACAGCCCCAGACCACATCCTGCCAGCTCTCCCCAGTGGAAAGACACCCTCTCTATTTCAGAAGTTCCAGGAAAATCCTAGAATTTGTCTCTTAGGGGAATAACTGGGTCATGTGGGTATCACCAGAGCCTGTTGGTGGGGCCAGCCCACCCCAAGATGCATAGTTTGGGAATGGGGTAGAGGCTTCACCCAAAGGGAAATCAGGGAAGTGTCACTGAAAGGATGGGGGATGGATGCATCCAGAAAAAATAACCCATGCTCAGCACAGGCAAAGGTCCTGGAAATAATCGGGCTTGACCTACCCAGCTCTGGCCTGTACCAGCCTCCTCCCCCATGGACCACCAAGCCACAGCTGCCCATTCTCTTGCAGACCTGGCTGACTTCCAGGCCATGCTGACCTGAGGCAGGGCTGGCTCTTGCCCTGCTGCCTGCCTAGGTCAGGCCCACAAAGCAGGGCCTTCTTTTTTCATAGAGGCGCCTGTCTAGGGTCCTAACAGGTCATGTGGCTCCACAACAGACAGACAAATTCACTCACTCACTCGCTCGTGCACACATGCACGCAGCACGCAGCACTGCAGTCAGTCAGTCATTCATTCAACAGTTGTCTGGGAGCCCGGCACTCTGCGGGACTCCATTTGCATGCACACCACCCGCTTAAACTGCCTAACTATCTTTATGTTACGGGCTTTCATTTTAAGATGAAGACAGAAACTAGGGCAACAAGAGGTTAAATAAGTCAGCTAAGAAATGGCTACACAGCGTGCAGACCCCAGGATGCAAAGGCTTTCCCTAAAAAAATCAGTGCAAAATGGAAAAAGATAGTGTGTCCAAGGCTCACAGGAAAAGCTTCATCAACATAGAAAAATGAGGACCAGGTAAAATGTATCCACGGGCAAAGCACAGCCGAGGCCAGAAGCACTGGAGAAGAGCCCAAAGCTCTTTACACCTCATCAGCCACCTTAGGAACACAGACTTGCCCTCAAAACCTCCAGATACCTCTAGTGGGAAAGCCGATGCAGACAAACTTGAAGATGGTAACAGCTTGAGACAGTCAGCACTGCTCAGGCAGGCGCAACAAAGGTGAGTGTCCTGGGAGTTCTGGGGAGGAAGAAAGCACAAGGGCTGGAGTAATCCAAGAGGCCTTCCTGGAGGAGGTGAGGCTGGGGGGTCCTCAAGGAGAGAGGGCAGAGGGCCAGGGAATGAGAAGGAAAAGCATGTGGGAGGGAGTAGGCCCTGGGGTTGACTCCTATGGGCCTTTCCAACATCCTTCCCGTACTTCCACTAGTACCCTTCTGGCTGCCCCAGGGATCTGTCCCTTTGCCTGGATAGGCCCATGTGGGTTTGCGGGGAGTTGACTCTATCCCCTGACCTCAGGAGCCAAGCAAAGCCCAACACCCTCTCAACTACAATGACAGGATCACGGGACATGTGGCCGTGGCTGGACCAAGAAACATCCACTATGGGACTCTGCTGGCACGGTGAGCTGGGGGGACATGGGCCCGGTGGGGAAGTGCCTGCCTAAGAATGAGACCAACACAGAGGACCGCAGAGCCTAGAGGTGAGCAGCCCCACCAGGAGGACATCTGCGGCTCCTAAACCAGCAAACTCCAGAGCCCATTAAGTTCCCTTTGATGCTGAAGCCAGTCTGAGTTATGTTTCTGTCATCTGCAATAAAAGGAATCCTGATGCTGTCATGGAGCTTCTGGGGGGAAGTGAGGGGCCAGCCAGTGAGCCTACAATGGGCTGTTTCCATTGCTGGGCCCAGGGGCCAAGGATAGAGGGGGTTCAGGCAAGCCACAAAAGACCCGAGCCCCAAAATGTGAATTCAAACAGACTGTAGCCCCTGGTGTTCCCTCAGCCTTGACATGAGGCTCCATAAATGGCAGCTGTAAGGGCAAAAGAGCGAGTCCATCACATACTCCTGTTTATTCTGTCAACTGCCACATGAAACTATTCCTATCCTTTCTCATTCAAACTGCCGCCTTCCAGAAAGACAGCCTCCTTTGCCCTGGCACTCAGGGTGCTGTGGTAGGCACGAGAGGGCCCAGGCCGATTAGAGCCGGGACAGGGAGGGGAAGCTGAGTCCAGAAGCCAAGCCACATCCTGCAGGGCACTTGCTGTTGAAGGGGGTCAAGGCCAAGTCAAAAAAGGTGGGGTTTGGGCCCCAGAAGTGCACCCCAGGTGGCTGTGGATAAGCAGGGCCTGGGGAGGCAGCAAAGCAGGGCATCAGTGAGAGGAGTGGAGGCAGCTCCAAGCACGCTGGCAGCAAAAGTGCTGGACCTGGGGCTGGTCTGAGGTGACTCTCATTCACCCTTGCTCTGACAGCTCTCCCTTCTGTGCTGGGGTGAAGGGGCTGGGCTCTAGACAGTTTTCACGCTGTCCCTCCAGCCTCCTGACTTCCTGTGTGAAGAGCCTTGGCCTTTTCCATCTATCTGTCCTGAGATCAGCGGCTGACCCCCTCATCTCTCTTCCCTGGGCCTCTGCCAGCTCCAAGGGGCCTCCGGGCACCCCACAGCCTTCTAAGAGAACGTCTCCTCCTCAGGTTCTGTTCCAGAAGGCGTTTGGCCCGAGTGGATGGTGTGTCCCAAGCTTGCATGGATACAGCACTGCATACAAACTGTCCTCATGACTCCGTTACCAAAGAGGGGCTGGGGAGGGGTGGCCTCTGCAAAGAGCTGGAGACAACTGCATGTCCCCAGTGGAGCACAACCTCAGTCAGCCCTTAGCGCAGGCTCTGTGCGCTCCCAGGGTCCCCACTGCCTTCCACTACAAGCTCCCACTCAGATGTCCCTGCCCTTGCCCCTGCCCCTGCCCAGCTCCCTAGAGCCTGGATATTGGAAACCTGGCCAAAGGCTGATGGGCTTGGCCCCAAGCAAATGCAGCATCTCAGATAAACAGCCCGAAATGGAAAATGCCAAGATAAAATGTTTCCTGGATTTCCTGGCATGAAATAGCTCCCCACACTTACACACACAAAAGGATGACTCAAGTGTAAATGAACAGAAACACCTGGACACTTTTCTTAAAATAAAACTGTATTTCACATTCAAGAGGAAGGCCTAAAACACCAGGACTTTCGGCTGCGACATGTGTGCCCCTCAGATGCGGTTCCTGCTCCCTCTGTGCCGGGCAGGCCCGGTCCCCGCCTCTGGCCTCCTGTCATCTCCTAGAAACCCTTGCCCCTGACCTGTGACAAGTCCTGGCTTCCATATCAGCCCTCATTAAAGGTCTTCCTCCCTAAGCCCACTCACAATTACTCATTCGCCCCTTCACCGTCTCGCGCACTCCCTGCGGGGGAGATCGGTGGTAGTTTCGGCTGTCTCTGCTGCCCCTTTTCTGCTAACGACAGGCTCATTTTTCTCCCTGCCCTCCCCATCCCAGGTCACGGGTTGAGAGGGACTGACCCCGCTCCCCACTCGCTTCAGGGACAGCCACACATCTCTGGGCTGGTCTTCACTCCCTGGCCACAGTGATGAGTTCCAAGATGAACGAGTGACTTGCCTTGTTAAATGTGAGTCAATCCCTCAATGCTTGGACTTCTCCCTAAACAAAGGCAAGAGGTGCTTTATGTCCACTGGGATTTCTGATCCCAGAGTTCTTGGCAGCTGTCTTGCCACTGCTTAGAGATAGTGTGTAAGTTACCTATTACCTAAAAACAACATGACCCCAAACATAGTGGCCTAAAGCATCAACTTATTGTTTCTCGGGATTCTATGGCCTCGACGGACTGGGCTGGGTGGTTCTGCTCCACAGAGCTAGGCTGAGGTCCCCTGCTGGCTGCCCTCCTCGGGGAGCTTACCTAAAATGTCTGGAATGTCTGACATAGAATTGTCCTCCAAGGGCTCTCTCCATGCGGCCTCTCTTCGGCCAACAGTCTACCCCGGGCTTCTTTACGCCGGGGTTGCTGGATTCCTTGAGGATGTGTTCCAGGAGGACAACCCTGATGAGCAGGTGGCTCATTGAGCCTTTGCCTGTATCACACTTGCTGGTTTCCAGTTGGCCAAAACAAATCACAGTCCAGCCCAGAGTCAGTGTGAGGGGGCAGTGCCCATGGCGTGGCCATCAGAGGCCTGGTTTCTTGAGTGCCATGAGTGTAACTGTCTAACACAGAGGGGCAGGGAGGAGTTGCCACTTCAGTCCTGGCACCCAGTGATGCCTGCAGTCACAAATCTACCCCTGGCCTTTCTAGTTACATACATCAAAATCAAACAGACACAATTCATTTTTTTTTTCTGTATTTAGTCACACCATTCTGAGTTAAGTTTCTGTCACTGACCAATAGAGGGACAAATGCTCCCTCCGTGCCAAGCCCAGAGTGGACATGAGGGACACAGACTGAAAGCAGGTGCCGCTGACTCCACAGGCACAAGCGCTCCCAGGCCTCCGTCTCCAGCAAAACTACACATCTCCCGTGAATGAGGCCAGACCTCGGGCCCGATTTAAACTCCTTGTGCCTAGGACGGTGCCAGGCGCACGAGACAGGGCCAGTAGAAGTGTGTCGATGAACTGTGATCATAGTGCACATTTCAAACGCTGCTGTAAAACGACTCTCAAGTCTTGTGGTCTAAGGTAGCAACGCTCAAAATCAACCGAGTACTGATTACTTTCAAAACGAAGGAAGATCCCGCCCTCGCAGTCGGGCCTGGGCTAAGGAAGTCCACGTCTGATAAATCTGTTCCATAACAGTTTATCTACAGTCTTGTCCCGAGAAGTCTAGCCTCTGCTGAATTCTGGAAGAGCGAAAATAGGCATGAAAGCACAGGAACGCTGAATTTGAAACCTACCGACGCACACTGGTTTTAAGCAGGTCCACATATTCTTCCCATCAAAAGGCAGAGTGTGGGCTGGGTGTGGTGGCTCAACCTATAATCCCAGCACTTTGGGAAGCTGAGGTGGAAGGTTCACTTGAGCCCAGGTCAAGGCCAGCCTGAGCAATATGGCAAGACTCTGCTAAAAATAAAAAAGATTAGGCGGGTGTGGTGGTGCGTGCCTATAGTCCCAGCTACTCAGGACACTGAGGTGGGAGGATCACTTTACCCTGGGAAGTCAAGACTGCAGTGAGCCAAGTTTATGCCACTGCATTCTAGCCTGGATCACAGAGAGAACGGTTTCAAAAAAAAAAAAAAAGAGGCGGAGTCTAGTTGTCCTCTTGAATATGAACCAGACTGAATCACTTGCTTCTCATGAAGAGAAAATGACAGAGTGATACTGCGCGACTTCCCAGGCCAATTAGGAAAGGCGATGCAGCCTCCTCCCAGCTCCATTACCCTTAGAACCCAGTGGCTATGCTGTGAGGAGGCCAAGCAGCCAGACGAAAGACCAGGTGTAGATGTTGCAGCTACAGTTCCCTCCAGCTGAGGTCCCGCCAGCTTCCAGCACAGCCTGCCAGACAGGTGAGTGAGCAAGCCTTCAGAGGATCCCAGCCCCAGCCTCATTCTGGCCTCCCTCCCAGCTGACCCTGAGTAGAGCAGAGACCAGCTATCTTCACTGAGCCCTACTGAAATTGAAGATTCATGAATGAAATAAGCATTTTAAGCTACAACGTTTTCAGGTCATTTGTACCACAGCAATAGATAACTAGAACAGGATGGAAGGGACTGTAGAGATAATATAGTTCAACTCTCCCATCTGAGGGATGGGAAAAGGTCCAGAACATGGCAGTGACTTGCCCCAAGGTGACCCAGTGTGGGGTGAGAACCCAGGTCTCTTGATTGCAAGTCTAGTGCTCTCTGCATGACCTACCTGGGACTGACACAACTATCATTCCAAACCCTCTGCCGCCGGACCTAGCTCTGTCCAGACGAAGATCTGCCTGTTAAGGATGGAGAGATGGAGAGATTAAAAAAAGCCTGGGATCCTGAAACACCCCTGAGCAGATTCACCAACCCTGGACTTTCCACCTCCGGAATTATCATCCTGCAAGAAGATAATCCCCACGTGTGTAAGTTAGGGATTCTGTTATCTGCAGCCAAATGCATGCCTAACAAATACACTGGCTTTCAGACTGCACTGGATTCAAAGTTCCTACTGTGGTCTTCTTTCCAACTTATTTTGTTACTGTTGCCAAAAACCATGTAACTGAACTGTAACTCCCAGGGGCCAACCTGAGAGAGCCTCCTACTGCCCTGCTAGGCTGCTGCTGTTGCAAGCAAGTGCATCCATGCCCATCCTTGGCCTTCTAAGTGGCCCCTGCCCCGGCATTCGGCATGCTCCCTCTGGCCCATGCAGCATGAAAGGTGCCTGGTGCTCCCCTCAGTCCTGGAGTCACTAAGCTACAACACCAAACTCAAGGTGGGCTGCCTAGGCCCTCAGAAGGGTGAGACACGACTAGTGACAGCCCCTGGCTGACAACCAGATGCAGGGTGGCCTCCAGTAGATAGTGGAGCCAGCTACATCCCATGCATGCAAGCTGGCTGGGGTGTGCCATCTGCTGACATGGGCAGAGCTCACTCAGAGACTCGCTTTTTGGGTCCTGTTCCAGCCAAGATCTGAGTGACCTCCATGCAGAATGGAAAAGCTGAGCATCTGACTGAGGGGTGTGCTCCAGGCACATTGTTTGCCAGCCTGTTGACTTAATCAGGTTATCCCTTTAAAAACAATCAGGTCATTAAGAGGAACCTTTAGTAACCATGCCTTGGGCAAGGCCCCTGGGAGAGGCTCCCTTTGTGACTGCCTTAAATGAAAAAACCTGGGGATGAAAGGTTTTTAGGAGCAGCCTTAAGAAAGGGAGCAGCAGAACTGTCCTCCCACCAAATGCTGCCCATATGCAGCTAAAAAGGCCCCCAACTGCCCTGAGAAACAACAGTCCAGAGACACAGACTCAGCCAAGCACCGACAAGACTAAGCTCCCCAAACTGCAGCTTAACAGAGCCATCTGCACCTGTCACTTCACTCAAGTCAAACAGAAACCCCATACAGGTGAGGGGCTATTACTGTTCCCATTTTACAGAAGGAGAAACTGAGTCTTGAGGCATTTAAGACTGGGCGCCATGGACTGGGCGTTGTGTTCCCCAGCAAAATGCACATGTTGAAGCCCTAATCCCAACTTTGATGATGGAATTTGGAGATGGGGCTTTGGGAGGTAATTAGACCTATGTGCAGTGATGAGGATACGGCCCTGGTGATGGGATTTGGGTCGTTATAAGAAGAGGTGAGAAAAACTAGAGCACCTTCTCTTTCTGACACGTGAGGATGTAGCAAGAAGGCAGCTGCCTGCAAGCCGGGAAGAGAGGCCTCACCAAAACCCGACCATGCCGGTGCCCTGATCACAGACCTCAGTCAGAACTGTGTGGACTTGGAATCTATGTCTGTTGGTTAAGTCCCTGGGCTGTGGGGTTCCCTGCTGGAAGCTCCTCTGCTCTCTCCCTGAGCCCCTCCCTTGCTGGAGCATCATGTAGCCCCTCTGAGAGTCACTTTCCCTCTCTGTAAGATGGGGAAATGTCCGCCTTACAGGGATTATAAGCAAAAATGAGATTGTGACTACTGTGGTGATCTGAACTAGGAAGCTCTGAGGCTGTATAGATGAAACAATTTTTTTTTATTGTGGTAGCATAAAACTTGCCATTTTAGCTATTTTTAAGTACACAATTCACTGGCATTAAGAACATTCACAGTGCTGTGAAACCATGACCACTATCCATCTCCACCACATTTTCATCATCCACACTGAAACTCTGTGCCCATGAAACGACAACTCTCCCAGTCCCTGGCAACGGCGATTCCACTTCGTCTCCAGGACTACTATAACTACTTCATAGAAGTGGAATTCTACAGTGTGTCTTTTGTGACTGGCTTATCTCACTCATAAAACATCCTCAAGCTTCATTCATGTTGTAGCACATGTCGGAGTTTCCTTCCATTTTAAGGATAACTACTATTCCACTGAATGAATATATAAAAATATTTTATATCATTAATCTATTGAAAAGGAAACTCATTCCTTAGGGCAGCTTCAGTGGACACCCAGTGTGAATCCCACACACAGACCTCCTCCCACCCTGGAGTTTGGTCCAGTATCAACAAACTCTCTCTCTCCTTCCTTCAAATCACTCTCAGGTCCTGCCTCCTGGAGGCTACAAATAACCTGACAGTCTCCCCATTAATGCTGGATAGTCTCAAATTCTGCATGCCTTAGGCCACTGGGACTGTGGGTAACAAACTACCATAGACAGGGTAGCTTAAAAACAACATTTACTTCTTGCAGTTCTGGAAGCTAAGAATTCCAAGAGCAAGGTGCCACAGGTCCAGAGGCCAGTGAGGGCCCACGTCCTCACAGACGGCCGTCTTCTCACTGTACCTTCACGTGGTGGAAGGACAACAGGACTTTCTGGCGTTGATTTCATAAGGGCAATAATGCCACTCATGAGGGCTCCACCTTCATGACCTAACCACCTCCCAAAGGCTCCCCCTCCCAACATCCTCGCCTTGAGGGTGAGGATCTTGCTGTATGAATTCGGAGGGACATAAACGTTCTATCCATTGAACGGAGTACGGGAGGGGGCACTCGGCTCGATGCCGTCAATCACAGGCCAAGTCAAAAATAGCGCACAGAGCGCATGCGCACAACCAGATGCCAGTCCAAGCCCCGCCCCATTCTCCTACGCTCTCTGATTAAATCCCCATAAAAACTCTCCCAGGTAGGTAGTACTTTTCCTGTTGACTAAAGGAGATTATTTTTCATAATTTTGCTTAAAATCCACAGCTTCCTTCTTTTTTTTAAGATGAAGTTTCACTCTTGTTGTCCAGGCTGGAGTGCCATGGCACGCTCTCTTGGCTCACTGTAACCTCCACTTCCAGGGTTCAAGCGATTCTCCTGTCTCAGCCTCCCCAGTAAGCTGGGAATATAGGGGCCCAGCACCATGCCCGGCTAATTTTTGTATTTTTAGTAGAGACGGGGTTTTACCATGTTGGCCAGGCTGGTCTCAAACTCCTGACCTCAAGTGATCTGCCTGCCTCAGCCTCCCAAAATGCTGGGATTACAGACATTAGCCACCGCACCCAGCCCACAGCTTCCTTCTGATTCCAGAACTCATGTTCAAGTCCTTGGAACTCTCAGAGCCTTGGCTTCCTTATCTACTCCACAGGCTGCCAAGCCTCGGTTACACATAGGTCCCTTCTGGCTCCAACATTCTGTGTGTCCGGGCAAGGCCATAAGCTGAACATGTTCCTGTGAGCACCAAACAAGGTGGGGACTCTGAAGGCGCTCCCTGTACCTCAAGGCGCTCTGCGTACTGCGTGCCAGGCATTACTCTTCTGTGCACAGAAGAGCAGTGTGCAGCCCAGAGGCCCAGTTGATGGCACACAGGGAACCCTGGTGCCTCAGCCCCTCCAGGCCAGCGTCAGAAGACTGGGCTACGGACATACAAGGTGTGGTCACAGGAACATGAAAACACTGGGAAAGACCAGGATGGGATGTGACTCCAGGAGCTGGAGGCAAACCCATCACCCTGTATCCTGTCTGAAGGGGGCCATGTGCCCAGCATGAACTGCACAGAGCCAAGAAAGGAGGTCCCAAGTGCTCACCTGAGCCAGAGTTCCCAGCCCCATCCTGGAGAGGGTACTGAGAGGGTGGTCCCTCATGTGGCCCTTAGGTCAGGCCATATCTGTGGGGTAAGGGGGTGCCTGGCCCAGTGTGAGGATCCTGGGCAGGAGATTCACCAACCACCTCTTGGCATTGTCTGTTCTGACCACCAGATTCCTAGAACTCGAGGGGGTGATGACCCATCAGGGCAAGGGGCCAGGTCCCGGGCATTCTTGTTTCTCCAGGTAAAATGCTTACAACCCTCTGAGGTGGAAATTGTCCCCAGGGATCTGGTCTGCCAGAGGCTGTCCCTGGCTCTGAGGCCACCAGCAAGGCAGCCCCTAGGGAGGATGGGCCTTCAATACAGAAATCTCCCTTGAGAAACAATTCACTGCCATGCCCACAAGGTTGTCACCCTGGGCTGGAGACGCAGCTCATGCTGCCGGGGTGTTCAGGGAGTGTGGCTTCCCTGGTCTGCCTGACTCCTCACGGGAGGACCATGAAGAGATGGGGATGAAGGCACCCTGCCAGTCCAGGGGGATGGACCCACGCAGAAAGCCTCAAGTGGGGTTAGAAAGCCTCTTACATTCCGACCATATCACTGGGAAACTCTAGCACAGTTTAGCGCTATGCTTACAAAACCCACATCGCCGGAATCTGACGTCGGGGTCCCAGGTACGGCTGTTTACCCTGTCCTCAGTGTCCACACCGACTACAGGTCGTATAACAAGGACTAGTCACCAGATGCATTGTCCAGACCACGGACAGGTGCAGCTAGTTACCCTCAGTCCCCTGCAAGGTCTGAGGCCTGCTGGGAGCCTCCCATGCCTCATGGCCTCACACTTCTGGGCCCACAGCACCGAGCCCTAGGCCCTGAGCTCCAGGATCTGCTGCAGGATGGGGGGGGTCCCATGTGACCTGGTCCCATTCCTGAAGGGGTTGATGGCCCTACAGAGGCTCTGGGAGGGGCTGGGATGGCCCGAACGTCTCCCGGGGAGGTGGGCATGTGCTGGGCTCTGGGGGCGGAGGATGCACATTTAGGTCAGGGCTGGAGAGCGAGATCTGAGCTTTCTGCAGCCACAGCTCTCCTGAGCCCTCTGCCCCAGTCCCTGGTAATATCTGCGCTGGTTTATGGGTCTACCACGGGGCCTGCATGAGAGCAGCGGTTAGGGTCTGACCCTGCAGAGCCACACGAGCTGGTCTTCACTGTGGATAACTGCTCCTCTGCTCCTCCCATCTGCTCCTGCTTACCTTCCAGAGACACACACTGCACTGGCCTGGGCCAGACTCCTTGAATCTCTGAGCTGTGGGACACAGCAGGTGACATGATTTCCATGGAAGGCATGGAAAGAGGGGGTCCCACATACAGGCCAGGGGTCAGGAGGAGAGGAGCACCTCAGATCACCCGTGTCCCCATCTCTAGACTTCTCTTAGGGGCTCTGGGGCTTGTGGACACGCCATCGGGCTCTGCAAGGCCCCCTCCTTGCCCCATCCTTGGGGTCCATTCCTGTGGGCTTGAGGCGGGGCCGCATGCAGATTCTGCCAGAAGAAAGAGCTCTAGCACTCAGAGTCAGAAACCACTGAGGCCCGGTGGGTCTGGGTGAAGGGCAAGCAATACATCCTGACTCACACACAGAGAACTAGTACCGAGGAGAGGAGAATGATGTTTGCAGATGCCCGGAACTGATGGAGGATGAGGGGGTGTTCTTAGAGGAGTCTGCAGTAGGGGGTGCTGGCATGGGCTCCCCATTTAGGGGGCGTGAGGGTGGGGCCCGCCCTCTCCCATCTGGGTGACAATTCTGTAAAACTGACACCACAATCTGCCAAGGGCTGCCGTGGGGCAGCATCCAGTCACAGGGTAAGGCCATGACAGATACCTTTTTTTTTTTTTTTTTTTTGAGATGGAGTCTCACTCTGTTGCCAGGCTGGAGTGCAGTGGTGCGATCTGGGCTCACTGTAACCTCCGCCTCCTGGGTTCAAGTGATTCTCCTACCTCAGCCTCCCGAGTAGCTGGGGCTACAGGCATGTGCCACCATACCCAGCTAATTTTTGTATTTTTAGTAGAGACGGGTTTCACCATTTTGGCCAGGATGGTCTCAATCTCCTGACACCGTGATCCACCTGCCTCGGTCTCCCAAAGTGCTGGAATTACAGACATAAGCCACCGTGCTTAGCCAAAGGCACCTTCTTTACTAAAACTGTGTGTGCAAGCGGTAAAAGATACATGGCATGATGTTTCCCATGTAGCCATGTTTAAGTCTACAGCTCAGTGGCAGTAAGTACACTCACACTGTCACGCAACCATCACGTCATGTCACATCATCATGTCCATCTCCAGAACTCTTCATCTTCCCAAACGGAAGCTGTCCCCATTAAACACTAACTTCCCATTCCCCCTGCCCGGCCCCTGGCACTAACCCCAGGTACCCATGCCTGATGGAATCACACAGTATTTGTCCTGTTGTTACCGGCTTATTCACCTAGCATAACATCCTCCAAATCCATCCATGTTTGCAGCCCGTGCCAGAATTTTCTTCCTTTCTGAGGCTGAATCATATGCTATTGCATAGATATGCTGCATTCTGTTTGTCCATTCATCTGTACTACAGCTTATCATCATCCTGAGCTCAGAGGAGCTGAAAGGGAGATTCTCCTCCCTCCTCATTCAGGAGCCCCAGAGGGCTTGTTTACTGCTCAGAGCTGGGCATTCCACCTCTAGGAAGATTCCTACAGAAACGCATGCTAGGCCGGGCGCAGTGGCTCATGCCTGTAATCCCAGCACTTTGAGAGGTTGAGGCGGGCAGATTACAAGGTCAGGAGTTCAAGACCAGCCTGGCCAATATGGTGAAACCCTGTCTCTACTGAAAAATACAAAAAATTAGCTGGGTGTAGTGGCAGGCACCTGTAGTCCCAGCTACTCAGGAGGGTGAGACAGGAAGATTGCTTGAACACACGAGGCGGAGGTTGCAATGAGCCGAGATCGCGACACCGCACTCCAGCCTGGGTGAGAGAGTGAGACTTCATCTCACAAAAAATAGAAACTCATGCTAGAAAAAACTCATGCCTCTCTACCTAATGAGTAAAAAGCTCCTTGGCTTTTATTCTTCTAAATTCTAGTTTGTTAGGGACCCATGCTTTTGTAAATTACACTAAAATGATGGAGTAGACAAATGAAATTTAAATAACCAAAAACATAAAAGTACTGGCTCATTTTTTTAAAAAAAACATTAGATTCAGCAAACATAAAATTACTGATTAAATTGCTTTTATAAAAGTTTCCAAACATTCTCAATTTCTATTCTAATCTTGTTATAGAACCATAACAAACAGTTTAAGGGCTGGCACCCATTTGCAAACCACATTTTGAGTAGCACAGCCTGGAGCACTGTTTCACAGCAAACTTAAACAACTAAATGCCCATCAATAAGGGGGCTATTAAATACACTTTGGTATATCCATATTATTATTTAACAATAAAAACTAATGAAGCACATGAGTTAACAATTCCACTCCTAGGTATCTACCCAAGAGAAATGAAAACATATGTTCCCACATGAACTTCTACAAGAATGTCATGGCAGCACTATTCATAATAGCCAAACAGTGGAAACCCAGATGTCCATCAGCTGATGAAAGGATAAACATACTGTGGAGTATCCATACAACAGAACATTACTCAGCCATAAAAAAAAGAATGAAGTGCTGATACATAGCATAGCATGGATGAACCTTGACAATATTATGTAAGTACAAGCCAGATGAAAAAGGCCATATGTTGTGTTATTCCATTCATTTGAGATGTCCAGAATGGCAAGGCTTTAGAGAAACAAAATAGATTTGTGGTTGCCAGGGCCTGGAAGGGAAGGGGCTTAGGGGGTTGATGGCTAAGGGTGCAGGGTTTCTCTGTGGGGCAATGAAAATGTTCCGAAAGTAGGTGTGGAAGTGGATGCACAACTCTGTGTATATTCTAAGAACCACTGAATAGTATACTTTAAATAGATTATTTGTATGGTATCTGACTAATATCTTAATAAAGCTGTTATAAGAAATGGTGAAGCATAGTTCTCTATTAAAACATGTGACTTAATTACTTAAAATCTACAGAAAACCCTAGGCCTGGATATTTTCACCAGTCAATTCTTCCAAACACTTAAGAAAAAAGCAACACTAAATCTTACACAATTTTTTCCAGAGAACAGAAATAGGGAAACATTTCCCAACTTGTTCTGAGACCAGCATAACTGTATCCAGTTAGAACGCATATTAGACCATCTCTCTATAAAGGCCGGTGCAAGTGACTAAACCAAATATTAGCAAATTGAATCCAGCAACATATTAAAATAATATATCACATCCAACTGGCGTTTATTCCAGGAATGCAAGGGTGGGTATCATCCTAAAATCAATCAATGTAATGCACTATTTTGACAGAAAAAAAGGGAGAAAAGTCATGATCATCTCATAAACGCAGAAACATTATTTGACAAATTTTAACACCTAATCATCACTTTTTTAAAAAGCCCTTTAATGTTTCCTCTGAGTTCAGTTATGAAACCAGAATCCCTGCTATTTCCAATTCTATTCAGCACTACTGAAGGTCTTTGCCAAGCAATGAATCAAGTGAAAGAAACAAGAACAGGAAGGGAACAAACACAACTCTAATTATTTGTAGATGGTATGGTAGAAAATACATGGAAAATCTAAAAATATTAGAATTAACAAGCACATGTGGCAAGGTAACTAGATACAAGAGCAACATGAAAAGTTATCACCAGCAGAGAGCAAATTTTAAAAATATTATTATCTAATATTCACACAACATTTAAATTCTTACTTCTCTACATAAGTTCACACAAACAAACTTAATTCCTAGGAATAAATCTCATAAAAGATGTGTAAGACCTCTACTCTCAAAACTATAAAACACTATCAAACAAAATTAAAGAAGACTCAAATACATGGAGAGATATACAATGTTCATGAATCAGAGGCCCGAAGGGTGTAAAGATGTCACTCTGCCTAAATTAATATATATTCAATGAATCTCATTCAAAATCTCAGCAGGGTGGCTGGGTGTGGTAGCTCATGCCTGCAATCCCAGCACTTTGGGAGGCTGAGAAGGGAGGATGGCTTGAGCCCAGGAGTTTAAGACCAGCCTGGGCAACATAGTGAGACTCTATCTCTACAAAAAATCTTTTTAAAAAACTAGCCAGGCCAGGCACAGTGGCTCATGACTGTAATCCCAGCACTTTGGGAGGCCAAGGCGGGTGGATCATGAGGTCAAGAGATCAAGACCATCCTGGTCAACATGGTGAAACCCCGTCTCTACTAAAAATACAAAAAATTAGCTGGGCACGGTGGCACGTGCCTATAATCCCAGCTACTCAGGAGGCTGAGGCAGGAGAATTGCCTGAACCCAGGAGGCAGAGGTTGCAGTGAACCGAGATCGCGCCATTGCACTCCAGCCTGGGTAACAAGAGCAAAACTCCTTCTCAAAAAAAAAAAAAAAATTAGCCAGCTGTACTGGTGAGTGCCTGTGGTCCCAGCTACTCAGGGGGCTGCAGTGGGAGGATCTCCTGAGCTTGGGAGGTCCAGGCTGCAGCGAGCCATGTTCACGTCTCTGCACTCCAGCCTAGGTGACAGAATAAGACCCTGTCACAAAAACTAAAATAAGTAAATAATTTTTTAAAATCTCAGCAGGGTTGTTTTTCTTTTTTCTTTTTAAAGAAATTGTCAACCATTTAAAAATTTATATGGAAATGCAAATGACTGAGAATAGTCAAAGCAATCCTGAAGCTCTAACCTCTACTTTATAGCAATACTAACTATAAAGTTTTGGGAATTAAAATAACAGTATCGACACGTGGATAGACAAATAGAACACAACGGAAAAAAGATCCAAAAACAGACCTAGAAAGCCACCAGAATAACTAAAAGAAAGAAGACAGAAAACCAAGTCTTGGTGAGGATGCAGAGCAACTGGAATTGTCAAACACACTTGGTGGGACTATCACACTCTTTGATAAATGCTTTGGGGCCGGGCACAGTGGCTCATGCCTGTAATCTCAGCACTTTGGGAGGTCCAAGGTGGGTGTATCACTTGAGGCCAGGACTTCGAGACAAGCCTGGGCAACATGGCGAAACACCATCTCTACTAAAAATATAAAAATGAGCCGGCCATGGTAGTCCCAGCTACTTGGGAGGCTAAGGCACAAGAATCATTGGAACCCAGGAAGCGGAGGTTGCAGCAACCTGAGATCTTGACACTGCACTCCAGCCTGGGTGACAGAATCTCAAAAAAAGATGGGAACTATTTACTCAACATAACGTATGTATACCTTACGCTTAGCAATTCTGCTGTAAGGTTTATACACAACAGAAATGTGTACCTATGTTCACTGAAAGACATAAACTAGATTGTTTGCAGCAGCTCTCTTCATGACAGACAGACAAAAACTGGATACTACCCAAATGCCCAATAACAGAGCAGTAAATACATAAATGAACAACCCTCAACTGCACACGGCAACATAGATGAATCTCACAAACATAAGGCTGAATCGCAGACACAAGAATCCATACCATGGGCTTCTATGTGGTTCAAATGCAGGCAGAACCAGTCTATTAGGTGAGAAATTGGGATTATGTGCCTTTGGGGCACATGGGGAGTTTCTGGGGGTCTGGTCAGGTGCTGTTTCTTGACCTGCTCTGTTTGTGGAAAATCATCAAGCTGCAAACTGATGATATGTGCTCTTGCTTGTAGCAGGTTACATTTTGCTGTTGTTGTTTTGAGATGAAGTTTCATTCTTGTTGCTCAGGCTGGAGGGCAGTGGTGTGCAATCTTGGCTCACTGCAACCTCCACCCCTTGGGTTCAAGCAATTCTCGAGCCTGTCTCCCAAGCAGCTGGGATTACAGGTGTGTACCACCACAATCAGCTAATTTTTGTATTTTTAGTGCAGGCAGAGTTTCACCACATTGGCCAGGCTGGTCTTGAACTCCTGACCTCAGGTGATCTGCCTGCCTCTGCCTCCCAAAGTGCTGGGATTACAGGCGTGAGCCACAGTGCCAGGCCCCATAGCAGGTTACATTTTAATAAGAAGTTTGTAAAAATTTGGCATACATCAGAGGTACTGGTAAGTTGATATCAAAGTGTCAAAAGCTATAATGGGTAGCAGAGTTGCAGAATATTAAGTGTGTGAGGACCCACTGCCTTTCTGCCCCCCAAGGAAGGGCCTGCACTGGTCACTGCAGCCATACCTCCAGATGACCGGGAGAAAGAACAGAAAAACCAGAGTGAGAAGGCGCTGGAAGCAAACCCGAAGGCTCTTACATTGGCAAGGTTGAAAACTACTGGTGTGGAAAGAAATGTGGAAGAGGTCCAGGAAGGCAGGGAAGAAAAAAGACGAGAGCTCTGGACAGAAAAATGGGAAGGTGGAGAGGAAGCGGGAGGGCTGGGAGCTCTGGAGAGAGTTCCCTCTCTGATTCCTTTGATGACGTTTTGGTGTAAATCTGAACAGTCTCTGAATAAGAACGGCAGGGCCTCTAGGGTGCATTTAGGTCGGGCTGCCAGAGAATGGTGCTCCTATACTGTGAAGTCAAAACCGTTTTCACAAGTATATTTATACGATGCATTATTCTATTTCTGTACAAATTAAAATGTGTGTTATGAGTTAGTAAAGCATAGCAAAAGCTCTGACAGAATGCAGACTACACTGATAAAATATTTATATCCTAGGGCACGGGATTAGATGCGGTGATGAGTTGGGAGGACAGGGGAGTCTTTTAACTGTGGAGCTACATGTTATCGGATTATCAAGAGTTGGAGACTGAGATCCTTTTAAGAAGCATAGTTGGCTTTATAACAGTAATTAAAAAAATAATAAAAAAGGACGACGGCCTGCTCAAAACACTGGGGACAAAGGGGATCTTCAGGAAGAAGAAAAAGTCATGTTCAGTTACGAAATAAGCCACTCCTGAGAGTCCTAAACGGTGCCTGGAGATCACTGAGATTCTGACCCTTCCACAGGTGGCTGCAGGGTCTGAGTCTCCGCCTTTGGTGTCAGGGGTGCAGGAGGCAGATACCAGCCCACCCGGGTCTCAGACGCTTCTCCATCGCCTCCACCTTCTTTCATCAAAATAGCCTGTCTTAGCCTGTTCACGCTGCTATAACAAAATACCATGGATTGTGTGGCTTGCAGATGTAGTCTGTGCAGGCTGCTCTAAGAAAAACTACCGGTGGCTTGCAAAAAGACTGGGTGGCCTACAAACAAGGACAGTGTGTTGCGCACGGTTCTGGAGGCTGGAAGGCGCCAGCAGATTGGGTGTCTGCTGAGGCTGTTTCCTGGTTCACAGATGATGCCTTCTCCCTATAACCGCACAGGGTCGCAGGGGTGAAAGAGCTCTCTGGGGTCCCTTTTATAAGGGCACTAATCTCATCACAAAGGTTCCACTCTCATAACCTAATCACCTCCTAACATCACTACCTTGGAGGTGAGGATTTCAACATATGAATTTGGGACACGAGATTCAGTCCACAGCATAATCTCCAAGGCATTTCCCTGCTTACACTCTCCCTCCTACAAGCACTCTTTTCCCCGAGTTTATCATCCCCCAACTGCCTCCTCCCATGCAACCCTTCCTTCCCCTTCCCACCCCACCATCCCCCGAAGTAAAGGGGCTAGTGCCCAGGGAACAGAGCTAGCTGCTTACCCCCACCACAGCCCCTGCTGGAGCTCCTGGATCCCAAGGATTGGGGAGGCAAGTCGGAGGATGCCTGCTTCAGGGAGCTTACAGGCGTGGGGGTGGGGGAGCTGGAGGCACCACTGTGCCCTCCTGCAAATTAAACCCAAGATCTGCCATGGGGATGGGAAGCAGTCTCCCTCAGGAGGGGGCCCCTGTCCTCTCCACCTGCCCCAGAAAACAGCAAAGCCAGTGACCACCCCTGCTCTGAGCACTCTGCCCAGAGGCACAGCTAGGAAGCATGCCACTCCTGGGCACAGCTGACATTTTAGAAAGCACTTTGGCCAGTACGGCTAGCCTCTATCCCCCACTGTGAGACAGGCAGTGCCATGAATGGGAGGTGATGCTCAGGGGCGGTCACCACCCAGCCCTGTAAGTGGCTCAGCCTCCAGGTCACCTATTGCCCCTGTACCACTGGGGTGGTACATTCTAGCTCCTTATGGGGAAGGCACGAGCCCCCCATGGGTGGTCTGGGCGTCATCGGTTCCCTGGGCTGTACCCTCCTCTTGAGCCCCCATGCTCCTCACAGCCTGAGTCTCCAGCACTTTGAGCCTTTCCCTGTACCGGCCCGAGAGTGGGCTCAGGCTCCACACGGGGCTACTTCTAAAGACATGATCACTTCTAAAGACATGACTGGACAACAGGCCACTTCCAGCCCGTTAGTGTCATGAAACTCATGGCCTCACAGGGAGGGCAGCTCTCCCCGCATTCAGGGAGAGCATTCTCCCTAATTCTAAAGGCAGGACTGAAAAGAATGAAAAGAACAGTGGGTGCCCAGGGCGGGGAGGAACAAGAGCCTTTGGGAAACCACAAGGGGACACGAAGAAAACGACTTTAACACTTGGTGTGCCGATAACTTACAGGGCAGTAAAAGGAACTTCAAGTTCAAGGGCTTCCCCCAAAAGCTGGGAGTTGCTTTCTCTCCATGGTTGAGCTGAGGGATTCTGGCTCCAGGTGAACCGAGGGTCAAAGCAGGGACGTTGTGCTTTTCCACGGGGTGGCCACAAAAGGAACATGCACCCTGGCCCAAGCTGCAGGCACAGCTCCCTGCTATCACCCCCACACCCCACGGCCTGAGGTTCACGGGTCGATTCCCACAGCGGTACACGAACAGACATATTCCATGCCTACTGTGTGCCAAGCACGTCCACACACATTTGTCTCAGTTTACCCTCAAAACAAACCCATAGGGTACACTGTATTACCCCATTTTATGCATAAGGAGTTGAAGAGTTTAAAGAATTAGATAACTGGCTCCAGTTCCCAGAGCTGGGCCCACCTGCATCCAAATGCTGACACCCCTCCCCCATGAGCACCCTGGCTTCCAAGGAGTGTGGAGGCTGCCCGGGAGGTGCTCACCCTGCCCCTCAGCCCTGCCCTGGAAGCCTCGGGCAGAGGGGTGGCCACAGGGTTTTCACTTGGCCACTAAGACTCTCTCCCCTCCACCTCAAGCAGAGCCATGCACACATGAAAAACAGGGGCAGGGGCAGATCTATGTCTAAGAGGCCTCCTGGTTCTCGAGGCGGGGGGACTGCCCCTCCGTTCCTAGATCCCGTTCCTGCCTAGATTCCAGAACCACCCTGCACCCCGTCCTTCCCAAGCTTTGATCCTCGTGCATTTCTTCCACTGCTTGTCCTTTTTGTCTAGATAGGCGGAGGGGTTGGTTTCTGTTGCTAGCAACCAAAGGATGCTAACTTGTTCACCAGCCATCTTGGCTCTTCTCCCAGGACCCTCCATGGATCCCACCCTCCTCTCTGCTCCCAGGATGAGGGTGCGGACCCTGCAAAGCTGGTCGTCTACCCCGTCCCGATGCTGGGGGCCGTCCCGGGACCTGCTTGTGGTGATGCGCCACTAACACTTACTGGACGATGAAGTGAAAGGACTGAGGGTTCACAAGGAAGAGTGGGACTGGGATGAGGGAACCAAATGCAGAGATGAAGGAAAAAAGGAAACTGTCCACGTTTCTGCCACAACCAATCCTCTTCACATCATGTAGGAAGGGCAGCTCTTTCTGTCCACAGCACCCGCTTCCATCGGTCCCCCAAGGATGGAAGGTAGGCTGAGGCCACTCCGTGCCAAGGGTGAGAGCTTGGTGGGCTCACAGCAGGGCTTGTGGGCACCACCTCTGCAAGGCCAGGGGCATCTGAGCTATGGGGTAGCACAAGGGGCCTGTGTGAGGCCCCTGGAGGAACAGGGGAGAGGCACAGGGGCTCAAGGGCAGAGAAGCCAGAGGGAAGCCGCTCGCCAGCAGAGTGGCCTTCCAAGCTTGGGAGGCAACCATCCCGGAGTGCCTGAGTCAACAGAGCTCCCAAACTCTGCTCAATTCAGACAACTGGGGAAGTAAAACAGGAAATGTCAACTGCAAAAGGTAGAGAAGGCTTTCCAGGAAACCTATTTCTGAACTATTTCCCTGTAGGAAATACATTTCCATGACACTGAGTGGCAAGTACCCCACCAGTATCTGATTCACGCCAGCACTGTGCAAAATGCAAACAACTTTCAATCATCAGTTCCTGGGGCAAACTCAGAACTCAGCAGAGCCAAGCTGTGGCCTGAGTGCCTATGACCAGCAGTGAGAAAGAAGGCAAGTGGGTGAACATGGGAAAGAACATGGGTAGAATGTCGGCTCTCCTGGGCCAGATTTTGGACTTGCCAGTCTCCATAATCACGTGAGCCAATTCCTTCAAATAAATCTCTTTATGCACACACACACACACACACACACACACACAATTGGTCCTGCTTCTCTGGGGAACCCTGGAAAATACTGTAAGGAACAAAGGGTCTGCTGGGCTCCGGGATAAGGAAGGCTGCCAGCATGGCAGCATCACCCGGGCACCACGTGTATATACGTGGTCAGAATCACAGTGACAAACGCCCACTCCGGCTGGGCCCTGTACTGCTGCTTCCACCTTTGCTGGGTCATTTAATCCAAGGGCTGACTGCTTGTCTCCTCTCGTATGTCCCACAGTCATGCTGAAATTAACAGATCTGAACGAACTCTTAATCGCCCCCATCCTGGCCCTGCTCTCATCAGGACAAGTAGCACCAGTGAGTTGCCCAAGTCAAAAATCTGGGCATCATCCAAAAACTGGGAGTCATCTGATCTTCCCTCTCCGTCGCTCCCCCTCACTCAGTCCAACTCCACGTCCTGCCAATGTCCTGTGGGGAGCCCTATCCACGTCCTGCCAGTGTCCCGTGGGGATACCTATCCACATCCTGCCAGTGTCCCGTGGGGATCCCTATCCACGTCCTGCCGGTGTCCCGTGGGGATCCCTATCCACGTCCTGCCGGTGTCCCGTGGGGATCCCTATCCACGTCCTGCCGGTGTCCCGTGGGGATCCCTATCCACGTCCTGCCGGTGTCCCGTGGGGATCCCTATCCACGTCCTGCCGGTGTCCCGTGGGGATCCCTATCCACGTCCTGCCGGTGTCCCGTGGGGATCCCTATCCACGTCCTGCCGGTGTCCCGTGGGGATCCCTATCCACGTCCTGCCGGTGTCCCGTGGGGATCCCTATCCACGTCCTGCCGGTGTCCCGTGGGGATCCCTATCCACGTCCTTTGCTCATTCTCTACTATGGAGTCTTTGGCTTGTCCTTATTCTTGTGTAAGAGCACTTTACATCTCATGCATATTAACTATGTATTTGTTATATGTGTTGACTTTTTTTTTCAGTTTGTCATTTATTTTCAAACTTTGTTAAGGTGGCATTTGCTTTCTATACAGAATTTTAAAAAAATGTTCAACAAGCCTTTGTAATAGCAAAAACAACAAAAACTGAAATAAAAATAAATGCTCATCAGCAGGAGACTAGATGAATAAATAGTAGTATGCTCATCCAATCCGACAGCACGCCGCAGTGCTCCACTGCAGAAATGACAATCACAGTGAATGACTAGACCTGCATACATCCGCACAAACACTTCTTGAAAAAAAAAACTGGGCCAGGCATGGTGGCTCACGCCTGTAATCCCAGCACTTTGTGAGGCTGAGGTGGGCGGATCCTGAGGTCAGGAGTTCGAGACCAGCCTGACCAACATGGTGAAACCCTGTCTCTCCTAAAAATACAAAAATTAGTCAGGCGTGGTAGGCACCTGTAATCCCAGCTACTCAGGAGGCTGAGGCAGGAGAATCGCTTGAACCCGGGAAGCGGAGGTTGCAGTAGGCCGAGATTGCACCACTGTACTCCAGCCTGGATGACAGAGTGAGACTCGGTCTCAAAAAAAAATTTATTTTCATTTCTTTGAGAAGTAATAACAAAATAACAAACATGAGAAAATTACGTTATTCATTAAATCTAGATAAAACAAACGTCAGTATTATATTCCCCTTTGTACTTTTTTTATATATTTGAAACATTATATAATGAAAATTATTTTTTAATATTAAGAATCTGGTTGGGTAAAAGAATAATCAGATACCTTCATGAGACTCCATTCTTGCTTTTAGTAAATTATTATAGTGTACAAATATATCACTTCTAGAATCTGAAGTGTTCTTCTCCCAGGACACTAAGAAACCTAGCAAGTTGTATTATCTATGTGAGCTGATTTAAGTTCACATAACTTTACTTAGTTTTTGCCCAAATATGTAAACTAAAGAAGATTTTTCTGCATACAGAAAATTTAACCTTTTAAGCTTAAAATGTTCAAGAAAATGTTTTCTTCTATGGTAAGGTTTTTCAACCTGGGAGCTGCTAACATTTGGGGCCGGTTAATTCTTTGCGGTGGCAGCTGCCCTGGGCTTCTTAGGACACGCAACAGCATCCCTGCCTCTACGTAGTCCGATGCCAGTGGCACCCTCAAAGTATGACCAACTACAGATGTCTCCAAACATTGCCATGTGACCTCCTGGGGGCAAAATAGTCCCAGCTGAGAAGTACTGCTTTATGGTTTCTGACTTCTGTGCCAGGTTTATAAAATCTATTTCTACTGTATAATTTTTAAAAAGTGATGTATTGTATTTTTGTCTAGCCAGCCATGGCTTTATTTTTTACATTTAAATCTTCAATTCATGTAGAATATACTCCAGCATAAGAAGTAGTGAGGTAAGAAGCTAGATATTATGCCTGCACTGAACCCATCCCCCGGGGAAGGCCACTCCAGCATGTGAGTGAGCTCTTCGCATGGGGGGCGTGCAATAATGACACCCCACAGAGTAAAAGCTTGCAGCCCAATAGTTAGCACGGAGTTGGCCAAGCTGAGGTCAAGACAGCTCTTGTCTTACCTCCCCAGAGTTTCAGGGATTCTCCGCTACAACTAAACCTGATGGTGCTCTGTAAGAATTGGGTGAGTGGCAAATGTCCTAGAAATCTGTTTTCTAATGGAGAGTCTACCTTCCACAGAATCTTCATCATCTCCTCAAACTAACAGCAAACCGCTTGATTCTGGAACCATCTGGAAAATTCTGAGGGCCTTCCATTTTTGGAGAGAAACAACAGAGCGGGTGGTTAACTTTGTGTGTCACTGCTCTTGGTTTGAACTTTTGTGTGCTTTCTAGTAACTTAAAAAACATATATTAATATTATATTATATTACCATATGTTATATATTAATACATTAACATTAATATACACTTTAAAGTATATATATATTATTTTTCTTTTATATTCCTGTTCAATTTCTATGGAATTTAATGAGTACAGTGGGCTCCATCTAGTGGTCACAAGAACATCTCCAAACTCCAGTGGTTTGGAGCACATAAACTTCAAGATCTTTTTTTATAGGACATGGTACATGTTACAATTGATAGATTCAGATGGCTAGACCATGCTTTAAGAGAAGACTTCTAATTTTTTTTTTCCTTTCATCAGTGGGTCTTACAAATTGGTTCTTAAGGCCCACTGCCCAAAACCATGCTTTTACCATCTTCTCTTCCAAATTGATCCCTCTTTGAGGATTTCCTGTTTCTGCACAGCTTCCCCACCCCAAGGCATGGTGCTTCAGCATTCTCTGTCTTCTCCCATGCCCATCCACCCTGCTTGTGAGTTTTGTCCACCACATGGCCCAGTGCATCTCGCAGCTGTTCCTGGCTATCAATGCTCATGGCCCTCATTCAAATTCTCACGGTCATTCAGCAGAACGTTACCAACCCTCCTCCCCGTGCCCGGCACTGTGCTGGGTTCAGGGGATGCAGCAATGAACCAGGCAAGCTGTCGCCTGCCCTGAGCACCCTGTCAGGGGCCTCTCTGTTGGAACCAAGTATGATCCAGTCTGTCCTCCATGCTGCTTCTAGAGGCCCCTTCTTCTTCTTCTTTTGTTTTTTTAGACAGAGTCTTACTCTGTTGCCCAGTGCCCAGGCTGGAGAGCAACGGCATGATCTAAGCTGACTGCAACCTCCACCTCCCAGGTTCAAGTGATTGTTCTGCCTCAGCCTCCCAAGAAGATGGGACTACAGGCACCCACCACCACACCCAGCTAACTTCTGTATTTTTAGTAGAGATGGGGTTTTACCATATTGGCCAGGCTGGTCTTGAACTCCTGACCTTATGATCCGCCCACCTCGGCCTCCCAAAGTGCTGCGATTATAGATGTGAGTCACCGCACCCGGCAAGCCCTCTTCTCAAAACTGAATTCCATCCAGACACCATCAACTGTGTCCCAAGGAATAAAGCCCAAATCTCTCCAGGTCCTGGACTCACTCTCCCCTCCCACTGCCACCTTCCAACGAAAAAGAGTTCCCACCACTGCTCGGAGGTCCCCTCTGCCTCCAGAGGCTCAGGATGTCAGGTCTCTCAGAATGTGTCCCCCATCCCAGCTATCATCTGGGATGAAAACCTTGCCCAACTATCATCTTCCCCAGGAAGGACCCTCCTCCACCCAGATCCTCCTGACCTGGAGTGATCGCTCCCTCGTAATTTCGGCAGGACTGTTTTCTCCTTAGGACTCATCCTATTCTCCACATCTGTCATGGCTCTTGTATCTATCCTGCCTTCCTCTAACAACTGGCTCTGGAATTGCCTCTAACAATTTTAGTCAATAGCTCCCCCAGGATCAGCACAAAATAGAGTAGGAGAATGAATGAATGAACAAACAAATGAACAAATGCCTATGCATAGTGAAGCAAGGGAATTTTGCCCAGCCTCCAGAGTATTCTGGCACACCCCCCACCCCTCCGCCCACCAAAGAAATCAGACACACAAATGACTTCTTTTCACTTGGTAGACTCTGACATACCAAGGCAGATGTCTGATAGCCCACTCAATTTTTACCATAACTCAAGTCACTGACATTTAACACTTAGAAATAAATAAATATATATATACACACACATATATATCATTTTAAAAATTATATAAGAAATAATCCAAAAGAGGGTAACAATTTCTTGCTTCAAAGTCCAAAGAGAGGCTGGGCAAGGTGGCGCACCCCTGTAATCCCAGCACTTTGGGAGGGGATCTCTTGAAAACAGGAGTTCAAGATCAGTTTGGGCAAAAAAGTGAGCCCCCAACTCTCAAAAGAAGACTGTGTGGTTTTTTTTTTTTTTTTGAGATGGAGTCTTGCTCTGTCGCCAGGGTGGAGTGCAGTGGCGTGATCTCGGCTTACTGCAACCTCCACCTCCCAGGTTCAAGTGATTCTCCTGCCTCAGGCTCCTGAGTAGCTGAGACTACAGGCGTGCAGCACCACACCCAGCTAATTTTTGTGTTTTTAATAGAGACTGGGTTTCACCATGTTGGCCACAATGGTCTCGATCTCCTGACCTTGTGATCCACCTGCCTCAGCCTCCCAAAGTGCTGGGATTATAGGCATAAGCCACAGTGCCCGGCCAAAAAAATTTTTTTTAATTAGCTATGGTGGCACGTGCCTGTGGTCCCAGCTATTATTCAGGAGGCTGAGGTAGGAGGACTGCTTGAGCCCAGAAGGTCAAGGCTGCAGTGAACCATGATTGTACCATGGCATTCCAGCCTGGACAACAGAGATTCTAGATCCTATCTCAAAAAAAAAAAAAAAAGTCTAAGAGGGCACGTGCCCTTCGACATGCTCTTTTCCAGCCAGCAAAGCCAGTAAGGCAGTGACAGGCTGAGTAACAGCAACTTTTACCACTTCTATTCTGCTCTGTGACATTTTCAATTGACTATCAATGAAATGTATCAGGTTCTGTATAACGTTGTGCTTTACATGGTCCTAAGCAGAATTTCACTCCCCTACACAAACTGCCAAATGTTTCCACAGAGCAGGGGATTCCTGACTCGGATTAATCTCTGGATTATTATTAATTTCTGGAAAACCACACTACACTGCAAGCACAGCGCCCATCTGTTGGAAACCACACATAAAGTCTCTGGAATATTCTGTAAGGATCCAAAAAGACACAAAAAGAAAATGAAAAGGATGACACCACACGGTTCTGGAATGTTCCTGACAATGTCTGGGCAGTTTGAGCCTGGTTAGTAACAAGAGCAAACAGCGTGAGGGGCAGAAGCCCAGCTGTGCTCGAGGCCTTCAGGGCACGTGGGTGGCTGATGAGGGTTCACTGCTGCACACTTTCCTTTTCTCTCCGTTTCTCTCATTCCTGCGTTGCCAGCATCTTCGCACCCACGTCCTAGGAGAATGTGCGGGTGAAGTCTGCTAAGCCCTTGTTCTTCCCCTCCTGAAAGTTCCAAGCGGCCTCCCACTCTGAGTCCCTTTTCCCTTCCTCTCTGGCAGCTCCTGACTGACGGCAACAACCTAACAACAGACTCGCCCTGGGTATGCAGTGCCAGGCCTCATTCTAAGCTGTCTGTGTGTGTTAACCCATTTGGTCCTCAAAAAAATCCCATGACACAGCTACTATCAGAAACAGCACTTCACAGGTGGAAAACTGAGGCATGGAGGATAAGTACACGTGTGAGGTCATGGAGCTGGTGAGTTACAGAGAATTGGACCATGCAGCCTAGATGGGAAGTCACACGCTTTACACCTGGGCCACACTGCCTCTTGGTGTGCTTTATTTTTCTCATTTTTTTTAAATTTTATTTTTTGAGACAGAGTCTCGCTCTGTCGCCCAGGCTGGAATGCAATGGCGTGAACTTGGCTCTCTGCAACCTCCACTTCCTGGGTTCAAGCAATCCTCCTGCCGCAGCCTCCTGAGTAGCTGGGATTACAGGTGTGTGCCACCACGCCCAGCTAATTTTTGTATTTTTAGTAGAGGCGGGGTTTTGCCATGTTGGCCAGGCTGGTCTCCAACTCTTGACCTCCGGTGATCTGCCCATCTCAGCCTTCCAAAGTGCTGGGATTACAGGCATAAGCCACTGTACCCAGCCCTCTTGGTGTGTTTTAAGTGGAGCCAACTCTTTGGTTACAGCTTTGCAGACCACCTGCCCATGACTGGCCAGCTGCCACTGGGGCAGGGCTGAAGTGATCACCTACTGCTTGTTCCCAGCTATATTTGTTCTCTCTTCTTCTGGGAAAATCACCCTAATTTTTCATGAAGGAACCACCCTCCCCCACACGCTTCTGGTATTGCCAACCCTCCCCCACCTTTGTCTCCTCTGGTTCTAAGAATAGTCGCATGACCCACCAGTGACCTGGCCCATCAATGTGTCCCACACTCCAGGTCAGGACAACTTGTCAAGAAGAGAAACCTGCCCCAAGCCAAGAAAGTTGGGATCCATTTTGGGACTTAAAAAAAAAAAAAATCATGGTAAAATACATGTAACATAAACCTGAGCATTTTAAAGCACAAAGTTTCAGGATTTCGCACATTTACCGTGGTGCGCAACAACCATCCCCTCAGTCTACTCCCAGGACTCTTCATCTTTCCAAACAGAAACGCTGTGCCCCTCAGACAGTAACTCCCCCGACAGACTGCGGGGCTTACATAACAGAAATGTGTTAAGGTACTGGCAGGCGGATTTCCTTCTGAGCACATGGCTTGGAGATGGTGTCTTCTCCACGTGTCTTCACGTGGCCTGCCCTCTGCATGGGTCTCCATATCCAAATCTCCTTTTATTCCAGGGACAGCAGTCACTAGGGCCCACCCTAAGGCCTCATGTTACCTAATCTCCAAGGTAACAGTGTTATCTCCAAATATAGTCCCATTCTGAGGCCCTGAGGGTTAGGACTTCAAGATATGAATTTGGGAGGACACAGTTCAACCCATAACATTCCCCATGTCCCAATTCTGAGACTTTCAGGAAAGGGCAGTGCTGTACCTGCTGCAGTTGCTGAGCACATGTGATGTACACCTGGCGCTATGCTGGTGGCCACCTGCCCAAGCAGAGGTCACTCCAGGAGAGGCTGTCTGAAAACAACACTGAGAAGAGTGGAGACAGGAGAGACAGCCCTGGGCCCAGATGGACCTGAAGCCAGCTGCACCTCGGATCTTTCCATTTCTAGTTGTCTGCGCTAATACATTTCCTTTCTTGCTTTATTAGTGCAGGATGATCAGAACACTAATTAATGTTCTGATGCTTGTAACCCAAAGAGTGAGTTACTGCAAGGGCCAGCATGAGCCATGGCTCCAGGACACGCAGATGGGACCACAAGGTAGCTATTTACAAGGCAGAGTCAAGATTCAAGTCCAGGTTCCCAGGCGCCACAGTGCTGACCCTCACCTGTTTCTTGGGATGCCCCCGAGTCATGACTGTTCATAGCACAGTGGAGGCTGGGCCATAGGGCAAGCTCCCAGGGGCAGACTTCAGGGCCCAGCTGGCCAGAGCCCTCCCTGCAGCGTCCCATGTTTGCTGCACTAAGCTCAGCCTCTCCCCGCAGACTGAGGGCTCCCGCTGTCCTTCCGTCAACACCCTCAGGCCTGCAGCGTGCCTGGCAAAACAAAGCACGAGGAAGTCAGGGGAACAGGCTACGCAGCAGGCCGCCTTCCCTCCATCGCACAACAAATGCAGCCCTGTCTGAACGACACAGGGCTGGAAATGACCCAAACATCCTTGTGGGGGCCAAATGCATTACAGGGCATCCCAACAGCACGCCCAGATTCCATCCCTGGACCAAAACAAGGCAGCACTTACCTCTGATACACAGACAGGCACAGACCATCTCAAAGGGAAATGGCAAACCGGAAAAGGCAGCCCATGCAAAACAACGTGGATAATGCGGGATGCCCGCTGAGTTAAATAAAAAGGAGTTACCACTTTAAATTAAAATTAGTTGAAATGGGCTGGGCATGGTGGCTCATGCCTATAATTTCAGCACTTTGGGAGGCCAAGGTGGGTGGATCACTTGAGATTTGGAGTTCGAGACCAGCCTGGCCAACATGGTGAAACCCCGTCTCTACTAAAAATACAAAAATTAGCCGGATGTGGTGGTGGGCACCTGTAATCCCAGCTACTCGGGAGGCTGAGGCAGGAGAATCACTTGAACCTGGGAGGCGGAGGTTGCAGTGAGCTGAGATCGTACCACTGCACTCCAGCCTGGGCAACAAGAGCAAAACTCTGTCAAATAAAATAAAAAGTAAAGTAAAATAAAATAAAATTAAAAAGACACAGGGCTGCCGCGGCAACAAATTACCACAAGCTCTCCCAGTTCCAGGGGCCAGAAGGTGTCTGCGGGGTGGGCTCCTGAGGGAGCGTCCCTCCCATGCCCCTCCGTAGCTCTGGTGGTGCCAGCATTTTGGTGTTCCTTAGCTGGCACATACGGCATGCCAATCCCCACTCTGCCGTCACCTAGCTCCCTGGTCTGTGCATCTCTGTCTCAAATCTCTTCTTGCCTTTTCTAAGGACAATTGGCACTGGATGTAGATGCACCATAAATGCTGGATGACCTATTCTACCTTGAGATCCTTAATGATACCTGCAAAGACCCTATTTTCCTAGGTCACATTCACAGGTACTGGGGGTAGGACTTGGACATACCTCTTAAGGCTGACAGGATTCAACCTGCTACACTATTTCGTTGAGGAGGGGTGCAAGGCTGGCTAGAGCCAGCTCACACTGGCCCCCTCCCAGTGCTCCTGCCAGCAATATCCACTGGTTGGGGCAAAAGAGAAGTCCCTGCCACCAGGCTCAGCCCTGCCATAGATGGCACACCCAGAAGAGCCGTTCCTCCTCTGGCCTTGCTTATCTGCCTGCTGCATGCTAGGATCCAACAAAAGATTCTGCTGACTCCCCGGGCCACCGCACAGAGAGCTGTGGCCAGCTCTAATCAGACTGGAAGCCCCACTGCAGAAGGTGGTCTGCATCTCCACACTTCAAAAGCCCATGGTACACGCTGAAGCCTTGGAGCCTTGGAGCCCGGGAGAAGAGAAATGAGTTAAGGCTTCTGGTGTTAGAGACAAGGGCCTCTGTTCTTTCTTTTTTTTTTGAGATGAGGTCTCACTTTGTCACCAGGCTGGAGTGCAGTGGCACGATCTCGGCTTACTGTAACCTCCACCTCCCAGGTTCAAGTGATTCTCCTGCCTCAGTCTCCCAAGTAGCTGGGACTACAGGTGCGGGCCACTATGCCCATCTAATTTATATATATATATATATGTATGTGTATATATATATGTATGTGTGTGTGTGTGTGTGTGTGTGTGTGTGTATATATATATATAGTAGAGACGGGGTTTCACCATGTTGACCAGGATGGTCTCAATCTCTTGACCTCGTGATCCACCCGCCTTGGCCTCCCAAAGTGCTGAGATTACAGGCATGAGCCACCGCGCCCGGCCCAGGGCCTCTGTTCTTTATATGACAAGGGGCTCGTGTGCCTCCCTGCTGGGGTTTTGCGTCAATGAGGGCTCCAGTCTAAAGGGCGCAAGCAAGTGCTCAGACTCGAGGTGACAGGAGAGAAAGTGCAGGCATAGACACAGGTGTGCAGAGGGGTCTGGCTGGGGTCACCGTGCTGCACCCCAGGACCACACTGACCACACCTGCCAGGACGGCCTCCATCATAGCCTGTGGCCCCTGGGACAGCATCAGCACAATGCTGATGGCCAGCAGGGTCTCCCCAGGGAGCAGGGGAGTCTACCATGCCTTCCTCTCAGTGGGACTGGAGGCTTTCACCAGTCTTTCGGCCCCCATGGTCTTCCCAAGACCTTCTTGGGGCTTCTTTCTAGAGGAGTTTGGGACCCCCATTCCCTGTATCCTGCTCCTGAGGGAAGGCAGGACACAGCCCATCTGTAGTCACTGACTAACTTATACTTTCTCCATAATCTCAGAAAACCCCCGCAGAGCCTGCTTCAAGATGTTATCATTTACTGATAAAGACTCTCAGGGCTAGTAAGGGGCAGACCCAAGATGGGGCCCCACTTCTGATTGATCCAGGAGCTCCATGCCAGCTTGTGGACCCCTTCTCCCACTGTCCATCCACCATCAGTCTTGGGGATTCTCAAGCCTTTTGTCAGTAACCCACAGCAAGAAACCCATCTCATGTCATCCATGTCCAATCTACAAATATAAATAGCGAAAACCAAAATTTCACTTGGGCATTTTTTATTCCGGTCTTCTCTGCTAGTTCACAATTTCATGCTAGTGGTTGCTGATGGCAGCCCACTAAACTGATTTGGTATCTCACAAATGGGGTGTGACTCCCAGTTCGAAGAACACACATGGGTATGCATCCAAACAACACTCAGAAAGAAAGAGGGAAGAGAAAGAAGACTAGTTCCCATTTTACAGATCAACCAAAAATCCATTTGTGGATGTCATTTTTTTCTCCCATTTAATTGCAATTTCTGACTTACTGATTGTGAATGGAGTCATTCCTGTGTCAAATCCTCTTTCTCTTCTTAAAACTTCAGAGGTCCTATAAAGGCTAGCTCAAGCTCAACCATAAAAATCCTCTCCCACTCAGCCCTCGGAGACAGAATTTTTACACCATGAGATCCACCTTTGCAGAAATCCCGGGGCATCTCCCAACCCTGGGATGTTATCAGCGAGTCTGGTTTCTGGACCACTTGGCTAATGGAAGGAATGACAGTGAGGACAAGGGACACTGTGCAGCTCCCGTGTTCTCGGGACCAATAACAAACGTCACCTTTCTACACGTCGAGAAGTCAGAGATACATCACAATTTTCCACTCATTCACTGGTATTAGACACCATCCTAAGGCAGGGTCATTCCAGCCCTGAAAACACCAGCGTTAGAGACCACACACTGGGTCATGGCCTGTACAAAGCCCCGCTAAGGACGGCCAGGAGACCTGATATAAGCCTGGATTTGAGCCACATGGATTAGGAGGCAACAATTTCTGGTTTTATTCACAGCCATCTTGGTCTACACCAGCAAAACCAAAGAAAGTCCATGATAATTTGAGTAATTCAGACCTCGTTTTCTGTTTCCTTCCTCTGCCTCCACCGAAAGAAATGAAAACAAGAAGCCCATGTCCACTGGATTATTTATCTACCTTCCGCACGTCTGACATAGCACTCTAGTCACAGCACAGGTGCGGCGGGGCGACTGGGACTCCAGGCTGTCGTCTCCTGTCAGTTCACATCCCATCAGTTCACACCCCTTTCTCCACCTTCGAAATGGGCCAGCTGCTACTTCCCTACAGTCTAAGTCTTTTCTTTTTCTTTTCTTTTTGAGACGAAGTCTTGCTCTGTCACCCAGGCTATACTGCAGCAGCATGATCTCGGCTCACGGCAACCTTTGCCTCCTGGGTTCAAGCCATTCTCCTGCCTCAGCCGCCCTAGTAACTTAGATTACAGGTGTGCACCACCACACCCAGCTAACTTTATTTTTTTTTTTGAGACAGAGTCTCGCTCTGTCACCCAGGCTGGAGTGCAATGGCGCAATCTCGGCTCACTGCAACCTCCGCTTCCCAGGTTCAAGCAATTCTCCTGCCTCAGCCTCCTGAGTAGCTAGGACTACAGGTGCCCACCACCACGCCTGGCTAACTTTTCTATTTTTAGTAGAGACAGGGTTTCACCATGTTGGCCAGGCTGGTCTTGAACTCCTGACCTTGTGATCCGCCCGCCTCAGCCTCCCAAAGTGCTGGGATTACAGGCGTGAGCCAACACACCCGGCCCCTACCATCTAACTCTTTAGGCAGCTAAGTCATCTCTAACAATGTCTTAGCTCCTCCACCAATACCACCCAGCAAGCCGAGTCAGTTCACTTTGCTGGAAACTGACCAAAGAGCCTGCCAGGTACCGCGTGGGAAGAAAGGCCTTAGGACGGTGCACGAATACGACAGCCTGACCCCAGTCGATCTTCTGGACCATGCTGTTCTCAGCAATCCCAAGCAAACGGCGCAAGTCAGGAGCCAGAAGGGAGCTCAACCTCCACTTACCTGGGGGGCAGACACATTCAGATGGGGCTTCCCGAGCAGTCCGGAGCTTCACTAGTCCATCCAACTTCTGAACCGGAAAGAAAAAAAGAACAGAGAGAATGAGTTTCAGAACAGAGAGGGGTAAAAGTGGAAACATCAGCAAAAACAAATGTAGGTAAACCATCTACAGTGCTGGGGGTGTCTTCCAAGCCATTTCTCAAAAGATCATTACATTCTATAGGGAATTTTAGAATAAGGAAAAACAAAAACACTGAACAGTTACTGGTGAGTCCCTGAAAAGAAGGTGGCAGGTTTCTGCTTTGTTACCGCATTTTCTTTTTCCTTTCTTTTCTTTTTTTTTTTTTTGAGACAGTCTCGCTCTGTCACCCAGGCTGGAGTGCAACCTCCACCTCCCAGATTCAAGCGACTCTCCTGCCTCAGCCTCCCAAATAGCTGGGATTACAGGCACCTGCCACCACGCCCCGCTAATTTTGTATTTTTAGTAGAGATGAGGTTTCACCATGTTGGTCAGGCTGGTCTTGAACTCCTGACCTCAAGTGATCCACCTACCTTGGCCTCCCAAAGTGTGGCGTGAGCCAACGCACCCGGCCCAGCATTTTGAAATATAATACCAAGAGTTAAAAATGACAGAGAGATCCAAGATGGCTGATCACTAGCAGCTCGGGATTGTAGCTTTCAGTGAAAGTGCAGAGAACGAGAGGACGCCACACTTTCAGAAGAATTTTCGTTGCTCACGGACCAGGAGATTCTCAGCGGAGGTGCCCCACGGGTCGCCAGCACCACTCTTGTGGCTGGCGCGGCAGCTCTTGGTGCAGAGTGAGCGGGACTGGGTCCCCTTTTGGCCGACGTTGTTTGGAGCTCCGGGAAGACAGAGTCGCCTATTCAGCTGATTGAAGGACGGACTCAAGAAGGGAGCTAGACGACCAGAGATTCCCAGGCAGAAAAGCACCATCAATCTTAACACTGCTGTTTGGGCCGGCGCAGTGGATTGCTCAGATTTCGGCGCTGGGAATCAGCAAGTTGGACGTCTGCTTAGAGACCTAGTTAGAAAGTCAGTAATTACAAAGACAACAGAGGGATAAATATATAATGAAGGGAAGAAACCAGCCTAAAAAGGCAGAGAATACTCAAAATCAGAATGCCTCTCCCTCTACAGGTGATCACAGTTCCTCAGCAAAGGAACAAGCCCTGATGGAGAACGAGTGTGTTCCATTAACAGAAGTAGGCTTCAGAAGGTGGATGATAAGAAACTTCTGTGAATTAAAAGAACTTGCTCTCACCCAATGCAAAGAAACTAAGAACTTTGAAAAAAGGTTTGACGAAATCCTAAGAAGAATAGACAATTTAGAGAGGAATATAAGTGAATTAATGGAGCTGAAAAACACAACATGAGAACTTAGTGAAGTATGCACAAGTTTTAACAGTCGAATTGATCAAGCAGAAGAAAGGATATCAGAGGTCGAAGACCAATTTAATGAAATAAAACGAGAAGTCAAGATTAGAGAAAAAAGGATAAAAAGGAATGAGCAAAGTCTCCAAGAAATATGGGACTATGTGAAAAGACCTAATCTACGTTTGATAGGTGTACCTGAATGTGACGAAGAGAATGAATCCAAGTTGGAAAATACTCTCCAGGATATTATTCAGGAAAACTTTCCCAACCTAGTAAGGCAGGACAATATTCAACTCCAGGTAATACAGAGAACACCACAAAGATATTCCTCAAGAAGACCAACCCCAAGGCACATAATCATCAGATTCACTAGGGTTGAAATGAAGGAGAAAATACTAAGAGCAGCCAGAGAGAAAGGTCAGGTTACCCACAAAGGGAAGTCCATCAGACTCACAGCAGATCTCTCAGCAGAAACCCTACAAACCAGAAGAGAGTGGAGGCCAATATTCAACATCCTTAAAGAAAAGAACTTTCAACCCAGAATTTCATATCCAGCCAAACTAAGCAAGTGAAGGGAAAATAAAATCTTTTGCGAACAAGCAAGTACTTAAGAGATTTCACCATCACCAGACCTGCTTTACAAGAGCTTCTGAAAGAAGCACTACACATATAAAGGAACAACCAGTATCAGCCTTTCCAAAAATATTCCAAAAATATATCAAAAAGTAAACAGCATTAACATAATGAAGAACTTACATCAACTAATGGGCAAAACAGCCAGCTAGCATCAAATGGCAGTATTAAACTCATATACATTATTAACTGGATAAAAAGCCAAAACCCACTGGTATGCTGTATCCAGACCCATCTCACATGCAACGATACACAAAGACTCAAAACAAAGGGACGGAGGAAAATTTACCAACCAAACGGAGAGCAAAAATAAATAAATAAATAAAAAGCAGGAGTTGCAATTCTCACCTCTGATAAAATAGACTTTAAAGCAACAAAGATCAAAAGAGGCAAAGAAGGACATTACATAATAGCAAAAGGATCGATGCAACAAGAAGAGCTAACGATCCTAAATATACACGCACCCAATACAGGAGCACCCGGATACATAAGACAAGTTCTTAATGACTTATAAAGAGACTTAGCCTCCCACACAATAATAGTGGGAGACTGTAACATCACATTGTCAATATTAGACTGATCAACGAGATAGAAAATTAACAAGGTCATCCTTGTTAATTTTCAAAAATTGTTAATTTTTGAAAATTGTTAATTTTTGAAAATTGTTAATTTTTCAAAAAAATGACGGGGCCAGGCATAGTGGCTCATGCCTGTAATTCCATCACTTTGGGAGTCTGAGGCAGGTGGATCATGAGGTCTGGAGTTCAAGACCAGCCTAGCCAATATGGTGAAACCCCATCTCTACTAAAATTACAAAAATTAGCTGGGCGTGGTGGCGCAGCCTGTAATCCCAGCTACTCGGGAGGCTGAGGCAGAAGAATTGCTTGAACCTGGGAGATGGATGTTGCAGCGAGCTGAGATCGTGCCATAGCACTGCAGCCTGAGCTACAGAGTGAGACTCCATCTCAGAAAAAAGAAAAAACAACAACAACAATGACAAAAACTGCATCCTGCAAGTCAAGAAAAAGCCGCAGTGACCACCAGCTTTCGAGGGAGGGAGGCTGGGGCCAAGGGAGGCCTGGGGAGGGCAGATCAAAGTTAGTCCTCCAGGCAGCCTTCTGCATGTGCAAGGCCATCCCTTTTACACCTGGGAAGTCCTGAAACCCCATGGCTGCAGCCCCTCTCACCCCGCGGGCCTGGGACCTGATGGCCTGGACGGAATCACCCTGATGAAAACATTTTCCTTTTTTTTTTGTTTTATGTTTTTATTTTCCTTTCTTCTTCTTAGTGGGGATCCTTGGTCTAGAAAAGTTGGTTTAGTAAAATTTAACAAGAATCCCTACATATGCCCAGCCCTGTGCTAGATTGGGGTGAAAGGAAAAGAATTACCACAGAAAGAGGGTCAAAAGGCACAGCTCCCCTACAATGCTAACTCGCAGGGACAGCTCTGGCACAATCGTGGTCCGATGGAACCCTACAGGCACCCCTGAGGCCAGAACAAATGGTCCCTGCCTCACGGATGAGGAACGCAGGCTTGGAAGAGAAAATGTGTCCCACAGCCTACAACTAGGTTTAGAGGAATGAAGCAATTGGCCCCAATCCCAAAACTAGCCAGGACTTGAGTCCCAGTGAAGATACACAGTCTTAACCTTTCTCTAGGAGGAAAAAAAATCCCCCTAAAAGCAAAACAAAGCAGAGCACAAATCTGCTCTGACCTGAGTGAACAGTGCAGTGCTACAATCAGAATGAGGGCTTCACGTTCAGACATTAAACAGTCATTTTTATGCACTGCTTTAGAGGAGGGGAGAAGGGCACTCCTTGGTCTTGAACTCTTGACCACCAAGCCTGGAATTTGCGCAGAGGACATGACCCCAGCCAGGCCCTGTCTGACTCTGGCTGGAACAGCCCAGGACCAGAAGACTTCACCAGGGCACCTCCAGCCACCAGAAAGGCACTCCAGAGTTCCACTCCACCTCCCACTTCATCCTCATTTTACACATGGGCAACAAGAGGCACAGAGGGCTAAGCTGATCCTGAAACAGAGGAGGTTACCATGGTGACAGCAATACCACGGCAGCCAGAGGGTGCTCGGGGGTGCCTTTAGGTGCACTCACTTCCCCATCATCACTGCACTCCCCAGCCCTGGCTCTACAGGTCCTTGGCTTGCCCTATAAATTGGAACCTGGCAAGGCGTCTGGATGCCAGGCTCTCAGCTACCCCCAGGGACTGGAACTGCCACTCACTCCTGCTCTCGACTGGAGCCACCCAGCTATCCCACAGTGACCTTGTGAGCAGCCTGGGCCAGCCCCCAGCCTCCAGAGGCCCCCTGAAGCCTGTGGGTGAGAGCTGTTCCATCCAGGAGCAGCAGACACTGCCGCTACTCATCCCCATTTCCAGCAGGGCTGGAGTCCATGAGGGGTTGAAGCTTCTGCACAGAGTGGAGCACGGTGGCCACACTAGTCCCAGTTGAATGTGGGGCCCCTGCAGAAGCTGTAGGCTTGAGCTGGACCTCAGAACTCATTCTTTTTTTTTTTTTTTTCTTGAGACAGGGTCTCACTCTGTCATCCAGGCTGGAGTGCAGTAGCGCGATCTCCGCCCACTGTAGCCTCCACTTCTCAGGCTGAAGCAATCCTCCCACGTCAGCCTCCTGAGTAGCTGGGAATACAGGCACACACCACCACACCCAGCTAATTTTTAATTTTTTGGTAGAGATGGGGGTCTCACTATGTTACCCAGGCTGGTCCTAAACTCCTGCGCTCAAACGATCCTCTTGCCTCAGCCTCCCAAAGTGCTGGGATTACAGGCATGAGTCATCACTCCCAGCCACAACTCACTCTTTTCCCCATTGTATCTGCAGATATTAAAGCATATTTCAAAATGTACTTGGAGAAGAAACCCAACATTTTAGTTTAAGCCTGTCAATCTGTGTAAGAAGCTCTCATCTGTTTTTATCAGTACTAGACAGGAGAGAAAGGACTTCCACACTAATTTCATTTTTTAAACAAAAGCATTTCCCACCAAAAACAATTCTCCTTTAACAACGCTGTCACATCAGGGCTACTGCCATCACATCTGAACCTCTCTCCTGAAGCGGGAGGAGGACTTTATCAACTACTGATAGGAAACACAATTGCTTTTAAGCTCCTCTCATCTTAAAATAAAAAGCTAGGTGGTAAACTATTGATGGAAGAAAAAAATGTACTGTTAATGCTAGCAGACGGGGTGATAGGTCGCTGGGATTGCTTTTCTTCTGCCATTTATCCTAACTCCTCCTGTGCTTTTGTTTTTCTAGATCAGCAAAGTTTTCTCTCCTGGACCCCTCCCATCCCTCACCTCCAGGCCCCTCACTTTCTGTGTCCTGACTCCTATGAATACAAAGTGAAATGTTTGAATTAGAAACCCAATCTCACAATCTTTACTTCATGTTCTTTTTTTTTAATCCTAAGAAAATATTCCTTTGTGTCCAGGTTTGTAAAAATGACTTAAAAGCATTCAATTATCTGGCAGCACCCCCAGCATCTGCAAACAATATGGTCCTGGTTTTACATATGCAAACAAGTCCTGACTCCAAAAGTAAATAAAGGATGAGTTTCTGAGAAAAGACCAGAGACTTTGGGCGAGTTCCCTTCTAGAAGTACTGGGAAGGAGAACTTGAAGTCTGGGGGAAGGGTGGAAAGAGCTCAGGGAAATCCTGGATTTTCCAAAAAGCATTCATGACGTGGTCAGAGGATACGTTTAGGAATGGTTTGTTGGAGCATGAGTCTTGAACACTTCACCAGATGTTTGATCGCATCCTCAAGCGGTTTTGTTCTGAGGAAATATAGATTGACATACAAAAGAAAGAGGCAGTGACTTATTCCTGCAAAACGCTGTAAATAAGACATTTCTATCCTTTCACTAAAAATTCCTACTCTGGGGAGTATATCCCAAGGAAATAAGTCCGCAGAAGCAAAACATGATATTCATGAAGAAGCTGCACTGCGAAGCAGTGGGAATGGTTTAGTGAGAAATGTGGCAGCCCTTGATGAAACCGTCACATCGGGAAATCGCATTATGAAGAATGTGTAGCAACAAGGAAAAATGCTTATGCTACAATAAATAAAACGTCTACATCGATGTCAAAACGCAGGCATTGGAGAACAGCAACTAACAAAACAACCCAGGTGGGTGTTGGAATGATGGGGATTTACTTCTTTCTGGGTTGTTGTAATATCATCTTCTCAGTGAAAAACAAAAAAAAGCCTGAAAGTAGAAGAAACAATGTAAAGCCTTGAAGTCTCCCTGCTGAGGGCAATTTTGGAGTGATGGATTCTGTCTCCTCAGGGAGACGCAGCTCCAGGATCCATCCTGTGAATACACGCACACCACAAACACCAGAGGATGGGCTTGCCAAGAACCAAATGCTGACCACAGGCACAGCTTCTCTGCCCTCCCTCTACCTGCTTACGAAGAGCCAGTTCAGGCCTTCTCACCACCACCAGTCACCAGAGGAGACTCCTTTTCCTGACCCCTTTAAACGTTCTCTTTCAATACCCCCCCCACAATGATGATAATGATAAATACAACTAAAGTATTATTATCAAGACTTGATTACTTACTATGGGCCAGGCACTGCACCAATTGCTGTATCTATTCCTCCTGATACCCCCATGAGGATGGGATTCTTATTATATCCATTAACACACGGGAAAACTGAGACAGAAAGAGAAACGTCAGGGCTAGACTTAAATCCTGGTAGCAACTGACACCGGACACCGATCACAAGGCATGGCAACCTCTGCTCACGAAAATGTTCATATCTACAAAAACATTTTTAAAGTTGCCGTTGGGACCGGGTGTGGTGGCTCACACCTAATCTCAGCACTTCAGGAGGCCAACGTGGGAAGCGCACCGGAGGTCAGGAGTTTGTGACTGTCCTGGCCAAAATGGTAAAACCCCGTTTATACTAAAAAAAAACAAAAACAAAAAAAATTAGCCGGGTGTAGTGGCACATGCCTGTAGTCAGAACTACTCAGGAGGCTGAGGCAGGAGAATCTCTTGAACCCGGGAAGCAGAGTTTGCAGTGAGCAAGATTGTGCCATTGCACTCCAGCCTGGGCAACGAGAGCAAAACTCCTGTTTCAAAAAAAACAAAAAATAAAGTTGCTATCAGAAGCCAAGCAGTACATAACTTGGAGAGAAACCAGTACAGTGTTTGCAAATGACTGGGAGACTGACAGGAATTAACTTCAAGGGCAGCACGGAGATTAAGGGTGACAGAACTGTTCCGTGTGGTCCTGGGGTGGCAGACACATGATTATGCATTTGTCAAAAACCACAGGACTGTCCTTCCCAGAGTGAACTGTAATGGATACCAATTACACACCAAAAATCAGGATGCTGGAGAAACCCAGGCTAGAATAACAAATCTAACTATATTAAAGTTGTATGACATAACCTCACTGAAGGTTGGGGAAAAGGGTAGCTGAGCTAAGTAGCTGCAAAATGGTGTTTTCACTGAAAACTCTAAGGCTGGCCAGGTGTGGTCGCTCACGCCTGTAATCCCAGCACTTTGGGAGGCAGAGGTGAGAGGATCACCGGAGGTCAGGAGTTCAAGACCAGCCTGACCAACATGATGAACCCCCATCTCTACTAAAAACACAAAAATGAGGCTGATGTGGTGGTGTACACCTGTAATCCAGCTATTTCGGAGGCAGAGGTTGCAGTGAGCCAAGACTGCACCACTGCACTCCAGCCTGGGTGACAGAGTGAGACTCTGAGAAAAAAAAAAAAAGAAAAAGAAAACTGTAAGGCTGAAAACAAAAGGAATCTGAGGTAAACACTGTACTCTAGGAGGTAAAGTTGTTTCTCACCAAGACTCAGGTTAGCAATTTTGAAACTACTTTATATACACATTAGGGTTGAACACATAAGTAAACTATGAGTAATGAAAGCCAGGTTTCTCACTGTCCAAGAAAGAAGCTACTAATAAGCAAAGGGGGAAAGCTACAATGAACCCTATAGTGCTGACTCAGTCAGAGACATCACTGTGAGGTCATGTTCACGTTCTGTATACAGATAGATACAGATAGATACATACAATGAACCCTATAGTGCTGACTCAGTGAGAGACATCACTGTGAGGTCATGTTCACGTTCTGTATACAGATAGATACATATAGATACATACAATGAACCCTATAGTGCTGACTCAGTGAGAGACATCACTGTGAGGTCATGTTCACGTTCTGTATACAGATAGATACAGATAGATACATACAATCACAGATACGTGCATATAGAGGGGTTAATATACACGTTTGCTATATACCCTCCCTCTGGCTGCAGGGAAGGTCTACAAACAGTCATACCCTCGTAGTAACAAGCACACTCAGTACCCAGATCTTGGTCTCTAATATCATTCTCCACTAAAAGGAATCAGGGCTTCTTGGAGAAATGAACAATTCTAGGGCCAAAGCAGAAAAAAACACAAGATGAGCCTGGAGTCTTACAGTGCCAGAAAGTAAAGATGTGTTTTACAAAGGGGTTGGGGTCAAGGGCACTTGTCAAAGAAACATAAAAACCAACCTGAAAGGCTGGGCTCAGTGGCTCACACCTGTAATCCCAGCACTTTGGGAGGCTGAGACGGGCAGATTACTTGAGGTCAGGAGTTCAAGACCAGCCTGGCCAACATGGTGAAACCCTGTCTCTATTAAAAATACAAAAATTAGTCTGGACACAGTGGCTCATGCCTGTAATCCCAGTACTTTGGGAGGCTGAGGCAGGTGGATCACAAGGTCAGAAATTTGAGACCAGCTTGGCCAACACTCCATGTCTACTAAAAATATAAAAATTAGTCGGATGTGGTGGCACATGCCTATAGTCCCAGCTACTCGGGAGACTGAGGCAGAATCGCTTGAACCCAGGAGGCGGAGGTTGCAGTGAGCTGAGATTGCACCACCGCACTCTACTCCAGCTTGGGCGACAGAGTGAGACTCTGTCTCAAAAAAAAGCAGAATCGCAAAGATCACAAAGTCATTTACCACCAACTAAGACATAGTCTTGTTATTTTTTAGAACAGATGTATTTTTTTTTAACTGAGATGAAATTCACATAACCATTAATATAAAATCAACCATTTTAAAGTGAACAATTCAGTGGCATTAAGTAGATTCACAATGTTATACACTCACTCCATCTACTTTCAAAACACTGTCATCACCCCGAAAGGAACTCCTGTACCCTTTCCTCCCTAACCGCAGCCCCTGCAACCACCAGTCTGCTGTTTCTGTGATTTACCTATTCTGTATATTTCACATAAGCCGAAGCACACCACCTGTGATTTCCTTTCCCTTTGTCTGGTTCCTTTCACTCAGCATGATGTGTCTGAGACTCATCCACATTTGCATGGATCATTCATTTTTTTATGGCTGAATAATATTGCATTGTGTCTACACTACTTATCCATTCACTGATGAACATCCGGGCACCTTCCACCTTTTGGCTCTGGTGTATAGTGCTGCTGTGAACATCAGTCTACTTTTATTTATCTGTTTTCAATTCTTTGGGGTATAAAGCTGGGAGTGGAATTGCTGGGTCATATGGTAATTTAAATTTTTGAGGATCCCACCAAACTGTTTTCCACAGTGGCTGAACCATTTTACATTGCCACCAGCAACATATAACAGTTCCAATTTCTCCACATCCTTGCCAAAAGATCCTAGTGGATGTGAAATGGTATATCATTGTGGTTTTGATTTACATTTCCCTAATGACGATGTCGAGATGCTTTTCATGTGTTTGTTTGTTGGCCATCTGTATATCCTGTTTGAAGAAACTCTGTTCAAGTCCTTTGCCCATGTTAAAATTGGGTTGTGTGTAGTTCTGTTGTTGAACTGTAGGAGCTCTTTATGATTCTGTATACTACATCTTAATCAGATATAAGATTTCTGAATATTTTCTCACATAACAGATGCATCGTTGATCACGATTCTAATGACCTCCAACCAAGATGCAATGTGAGTGTGTTAACATCACCCTGAACACTGGTGGAAGTGTTCCCATGATCTCGTGCTGGTCTTCACATTAGTCCTTATTGAGATCTTGCTACAGTAAAAGTAGGCTATTGTTACTAATATATTTGATCTGATCCTCTTTAGTTAACGGTAATTGTATCAGTTTTCTATTGCTGTATTAACAAGTGCCACAAAGTTAGCAGTTGAAATACACATTTACTATATTACAGTTTCTGTGGTCAGAGGCCGGGTGTAACTGCAGCTGGTCTCTGCTCAGGGTCTCACAGGCTGAAATCAGTGAGTCAGCTGGGGGTTTCTTCCTGGAGCCTGAGTCCTCTCTCAAGCTCATGCGGTTCCTCGTGGTTTAGCAGGAAGGCCCCATTCTCTTGTAGGCTGTTGGCCGGGGGCTCTCAGTTCCCAGAGGCAGCTCAAAGCTCCCCACCATACAGCCCCTCCACACCCCTTCATGCTGCACATCCCTGACTTCAAGAGGGGCCCAGTCCCTTTGAAGGGCTCACCTGGTTAAGTCAGGCCCACTGAATAATCTCCTTTTTTACTAACTCAAAGTCAACTGATTGATTAGTAACTCAATCATGGGAGGATAGCCCATCATACCCCCAGGTTCTGCCTGCACTGCAGGGGAGGGAATTGTAAAAAGTGTGTTCACCAGGGAGCAGGAATCTTGGAGACCATCTTAGAACTCTGTCTGTCACAGTATCGTAGTTAATTTCTTTTTCTTTCTTTTTTTTTTTCTTTAGAGACAGGGTCTTGCTCTGTCACCCAGGCTGGAGTGTAATGGTACCATCATGGCTCACAGCAGCCTCGACCTCCTGGGTTCAAGTCATCCTCCTGCCTCAGCCTCCGAAAAGTTGAGACTACAGGTGTCACCAAGTCAGGCTAATTTTTGTATATTTTGTAGAGACCAGATTTCATCATGTTATCCAGGATGATCTCAAACTCCTGGGCTCAAGTGATCTGCCTGCCTCAGCCTCCCAAAGTGCTGGGATTACAGGTGTGAGCCACTGTGCCTGACCTAATTTCTTACTTTTGCCAAAGGTACTATACTTATGTACATATATACAGTATGCTTTTCTACAAATCTAACATCACCCCCACATTTTAAAAAGATCACATCACGAATTTACACTTCCAGGCAAGATAGAGTGACAATGACTAGCTTTGCCCTTCTACATAAACAACGTCAACAGCAAAAGCCACAAATGTATTCCTACATATAAAACAGTAATTTTGAAGACACTAGGGCCAGGCAGACAAGGACAGTCATTTTTTTTTTTTTTTTTTGAGACGGAGTTTCGCTCTTGTTACCCAGGCTGGAGTGCAATGGAGCGATCTCGGCTCACCGCAACCTCCGCCTCCTGGGTTCAGGCAATTCTCCTGCCTCAGCCTCCTGAGTAGCTGGGATTACAGGCACGCGCCACCATGCCCAGCTAATTTTTTGTATTTTTAGTAGAGACGGGTTTTCACCATGTTGACCAGGATGGTCTCGATCTCTTGACCTCGTGATCCACCCTCCTTGGCCTCCCAAAGTGCTGGGATTACAGGCATGAGCCACCACACCCGGCTAGGGACAGTCATCTTTAAGACAGGCAACAACTGCTCCGGCTTCCCACCCGGGGAGTGACCAGGCTGAGCACATGGAGGGGGGCATGAGTGATGCCTGGCAGCTACCGGAATTGAAGACATGGGACTGGGAGCCAAGGGACACCAAGGTAGTCAGAGTGTGCAGAGCAGAGGACTGGAAGGATGATAAAAATCTGCTGAGAATCCCCTTCGAGTAGGAGGCAGAGGGTTAATCAGCCCCTGTGGGCAAGGAAACTCCTGAGGTCAAGGAAAGAACCACTCAAAAGGATTCCAGGGCACTGCAGACAGCATTCACACAGGGGCCGGGAGAATGCTCGTTCCCACCAGCCAGCCCAGCAAACCTCGTAATGCACTGTGAGAAAGTACCGAGGAGAGGCCTGGCACAGTGGCTCACATCTGTAAACCCAGCACTTTGGGAGGCCGAGCCAGGTGGATCACTTGAGGTCAGGAGTTTGAGACCAGCCTGACCAACATGATGACACCCCGTCTCTACTAAAAATACGAAAATTAGCCTGGTGTGGTGGCACGTGCCTGTAATCCCAGCTACTCAGGAGGCTGAGGCAGGAGAATTGCCTGAACCCAGGAGGCGGAGGTTGTGGTGAGCCGAGATCGCGCCATTGCACTCCAGCCTGGATAACAAGAGCGAAACTCCATCTCAAAAATAATAATAATAATAATAATAACAACCCAATACTAGAAACAACTCAAATGCTCATAAACAGGAGAATGAATACTGATATAGTCATATAATGAAATACTACTCAATATTGCAAAGGAAAGAGTTGACACATGCAAATATACATGAATAAATCTCAAAAGCACTGTTTTAAGTAAAAGAACCACATAAAAGAAGACATACCATACCACAGGGTTCTTTTTTTTGAAGACAGAATCTCATCTTGTCACCCAGGCTGGAGTGCAGTGGTGCGATCTCGGCTCACTGCGACTTCAGCCTCCCATTGTTCAAGCAATTCTCCTGCCTCCGCTTCCCGACTAGAAGAGAGTACAGGCGCCCAACATCACACCCAGCTAATTTTTGTATTTTCAGTAGAGACAGGGTTTCACCATGTTGGCCACGCTGGTCTTGAACTCCTGACCTCAAGTGATCCACTCACTTCAGTCTCCCAAAGTACTAGGATTACAGGCGTGAGCCACCAAGGCCAGCCCCCAAGGGTTCTATTTACGTGAGGTTCTAGAACAGGCAAAACTGAGCTATTGGTAATAGAAAACAAGATGGTGGTTACCTCTGGGTGGAGACAAGAAAGGGGCATAGGGAACTTTCTGAGGTGTTAAACATATTCTGTACTTATTGGCGATGTCAGTGATACGGGTGCATATATTTGTCAACATCCATCTAACTCTACACTTAAAATCTGTGATTTTATTGTGTGTAAATTATATCTCTTTTTTTTTTTAAAAGAGAAAGAACAAAAGAAAAAAAGTAAGTCACAGGATGTGGAGGGAAATTCTCAGTGGAATCCCGCAAGAAAACCATGCCAGCCCCTCAATTTGTCCAAGCATTCTATTTCCCATGGAGCTGGGTGACTCCACAAATAATGCTGTTTGTGGCACAGATGCCAATGGAAAGGTTGCTTCCATAAAATATTTGGAAGCTGTTTAAATGGTCCTTGCAAGGAGGCACTCAGATAATATAAGTTGTCTCCCCAGAAATATACACACTCTGAAAGAGAAGCTTACTCCAAAAGGGTGGATCAAAAACACAGCATTCTGTTTCTTGCTGCAATTGGTTTGAAGGGTCAATAAATATAAGACAATCTTCCCACCGAATGAATGCCAAACACTGAAGGCGTTCAGGAGCTTAGCATCTCTGAGTTGGAGAGAATGAGCACACCATCCACCTGACATCTTTCAAACCAGAGACCCTTCTCCAGCACTCATGCTGAATAGGAATCCAGCCACTGACCCGATTCGACTTGTGCGATCAACACCTCCCAGCCCATTCTTTTGGGACAACTCTTCGTTTGCTTTCAAGTTCTTAGCAGTCATTAACTAGCCATCTTCATCCTGGTATCTTTCACATGTCAGTCACTTTTTTACCTTCAGAAGAAGGAAAGGACAGCTCCACACAGCTCCCTACCTGCATTCTTAGGGCCAAGGGGAACCAGGCTGTTCATTTGATCCATCCTTTTCAACACCACTTCTTGTCTTATGAGTGCTGCAGAAATATCCACCAATGATGAAAACTTTAGGAAATAGGAACCTCCAGGTCCTAATTACTATCCTGGGAATGAAGTCAGCTCCAAAACTAAGGGATAACTGGACAGCTAGTAAGGACCTCCTAACCTCAAAATCAACCCTTCCTGGCCGGGCGCGATGGCTCACGCCTATAATCCCAGCACTTTGGGAGGCCGAGGCGGGTGGATTACGAGGTCAAGAGATCAAGACCATCCTGGTCAACATGGTGAAACCCCATCTCTACTAAAAATACAAAAAAAAGTTAGCTGGGCGTGGTGGGGCACACCTGTAGTCCCAGCTACTCGGGAAGCTGAGGCAGAATTGCTTGAACCCCGGAGGCGGAGGTTGCAGTGAGCCGAGATTGAGCCATTGCACTGCAGCCTGGGTAACAAGAGCGAAACTCCGTCTCAAAAAAAAAAAAAAATCAACCCTTCCTAAGGCTGTCTTTTCACTATTACAACTGCATTCGTGTAAGGAATGAAGGAGCTTCCCTCTTCAAAGATCCCCTTTTAAAGTACAGCATTGCAGCAGTGGCCGGGCATGGTGGCTCATGCCTGTAGTCCCAGCACTTTGGGAGGCCGAGGCAGGCGGATCACCTGAGGTCGGGAGTTTGAGACCAGCCTGGCCAATATGGAGAAACCTCATCTCTACTAAGAATACAAAGTTAGCCAGGCGTGGTGGCACGTGCCTGTAATCCCAGCTACTCGGGAGGCTGAGGCAGGAGAGTCGCTTGAACCCAGGAGGTGGAGGTTGCAGAGAGCACTCCAGACTGGGCAACAAAAGCGAAACTCCATCTCGAAAAAATAAAAATAAAAACAAACAAACAAAAAATAAAGTGCGGTATTTCCCAAGGATAGTCACATATTCAGCTGCTTATTAACAACATCTTGTTTTTCATGTTAATTTGCCGTTCACAACACACTCCCATGTGGTACATCATTTGACCCTCACAAGGAGCTCCTGCAGAAGAGAATGTATCATTATTATTTCCACTTGTCTTTTTGGAAGATAAATCTCAAGCAGTTCCACGGCTCACCTAGACCACCTAGATGGGCAGCAGCCGAGCCAGAACCAAAAGGCAAGTCTTGCCAGAGCAGGTCCAGTGCTCCTTCCATAGCCAAGGCACCTGGCACCCGGCCCTCACTATTTGGGTGGAGAGTTTACTGTGAGAGCAGAAACGGAACGCAGGACGGTTCCTGGGAAAGGCAAGAAGAACACAAGGGCCATTGCGTTGAGGGTGAGGGGAAGGGGCTCAGGACAGGAAGGAAGGGGGGACCAGGCCCACCTTCCCTTTCCCCAAGTTTTGCCAGGCAAATCTGTCCTCAGAGAAGCTCGCATACACGAGCCGTTCAGAATATGACTGTAGCCACACCCACTTCACAAGTTCTTCCGAGCCAGCAGGTCAATCCACTGATTCCTCTAATAGCAATGGATAAAAACCCATCCCACGTTGGCCTGGACAGTGACGTCCAGAGGGGCTGGAAGGTCACGAAGCCGCTGTGCTTTTGGCGGTCCCTCAATAGCCCTTCGGACTGTGTTTCTCCTCACGCAGCAAGTCGATGCTGGTAGCTCCAACTTACAGCCGTGGGGGTGATTTTGCGAGGGTATTTGTTTCAAGCGAAGTTCCGTTCCCTACAGCATGCTGGCTGAAAGAGTCTCGCCTTCCTGCCCAATAGCCCGCTGGCGTTCCCATTCAATATTTCTCAAAGACACACGTGGCTTCTCAGAAACTGCCCTCCAGGGTTCACCACGCTGGCCTGGCACGGAGACCAAATGCTGGCGCGGGGGCAGGGGTGGGGATCGGGCGCGGGGTCGGGGAGGCCCCGGGCTGTTCCTGATCCCCGAGCCCTCTCCTCACCACGGCCGCCGTCTTCTCCCCAGGCCCTGCGCGCCAGGCCCTACTGAAAGCCCCAGCGGGTCCCTCGGTGAGTGCCTGAGCTTCGCCGTACAGCGCCACGCCGAGGTGGCGGTGGCTGAATCGGGTCCCCCCTTCACGTGGCCAAGTCCTCACCCAGGAGCCTCCGGATGCGGCTGCCAGTGGAGAAGGCTTTTAAAGAGGCGGATGAGGTGGAACAGGTCGTTGCGAGGCCCTAATGCAACAGGGCTGGCATCCCGAGAGGAGGAGACGCGGCCTGCGCGGTGGGACCACCAGCCTCAGGCAGAGGAGTCGGGAGGAACCAGGCCCCGCCAGGACGAGGGGCCCCGGAGCCGCGCGGGAATGACTGGGGCCGAGCCCCGGGCTCCGGACCACCCGCGGCCCCCCCGGACGGCAGGGCAGGGACCCGCTGGGCCTGGAGCGCTGGGCTGAGCGACAACAAAGACCCCAGCGGGGACCCCACAGGCAGAGGCCGGAGGCCCAGAGCAGTGGCGGGACTGGGGAGGCAGGCGCCGGCCTCTGCAGGAAGGGCCGCTCCCTTGGCGCTGCGCTGGGGACCGGGGGCGGCGGGGAAGAAATTCCCGCAGGGCTGGGGCCGGGCGTGGTGACTCACGCCTGTAATCCCAGCACTTTGGGAGGCCGAGGCGGGTGGATCACGAGGTCAAGAGATCGAGACCATCCTGGTCAACATGGTGAAACCCCGTCTCTACTCAAAATATGAAAAATTAGCTGGGCACGGTGGCGCGTGCCTGTAATCCCAGCTACTCAGGAGGCTGAGGCAGGAGAATTGCCTGAACCCAGGAGGCGGAGGTTGCGGTAAGCCGAGATCGCGCCATTGCACTCCAGCCTGGGCAACATGAGCGGAACTCCGACTCAAAAAAAAAAAAAAGAAAAGAAAAGAAAAGAAAAAAAAGAAATTCCCGCAGCGCTGACCCGGCGGAGCAGCCGGCGCCGCGCTGCTCGCCGGGTCCAAAGCCGAGCCCAGGTCGCCTCCCGTGCAGGCGTGGGGAGGGCGTAGCGAGGGGCGGTGCTGCCCCGAGGCCGCACTGGAGGCGGAGGTCTGGCGCCCGCCGGCCGGGATCCACAGACTGGAGTGCCAAGGGGGCGCTTCCGGCCGCGCTGCGCCCCCGCAGGGCAGCCCCGGAAGAGCCATTGCTCCGTGCTCAGTAAGACCCAGCGAGGCGGATTGTATGAGCCCTTTTCCAGAAGAGGAAGCCGAGGTTCAGAAAACTCAACCAGTTTGTCCCAGGACACCGGGACAAAGGGTTCAGCGGCAGCTCTGGACTCAGACCCAGGTCTCCCAATTCTAAAACCCACAGCATGAGCCGTCAGGGCCCAGCTATGGTGGCTTTCAGGGAAACTTGGACGGGATAACTTCCAGGGTGAGGCGATAAGGTGGTACCTTATAAACTCTCAAGGTGGTACCTATAAACTCTCACTTTGTAAGTGAGATTCCTGTACAGTGCCCACACAGCACGCACACACATGTGCATGCACACACACCCATACGTGCATGCACACACTAATGCACACACCCACATGCATGCACACACACTAATGCACACACCCGCATGCACACACAGGCATATTTTTATGCATATACACATACACAACACACACATGCATGTACACACGTGCACTCATACACCCACGTACACACATCCACGCATGCATACTCCTGGCACACACACACTTGCACACTCACACTAGCTCACCCTCACACACACTCTAGTCCCCTTGACATCATGGAAATCTTCCCTTATTCACCGCACCACAACCCTGGTCTGAAAACAAGATGCTGTGAGTGACAACAGCCCATGCATCACACAAAAAGGCACAGTTAAATCCATAAACAGATCCTGTATTTTTTGTGTGATATTCTTCCCAGGAGGCCCAAAGCTGAGTAGATTTTATTTAAACTGTCCTTTCAAATACATTCTAATTGCTTTATGATTTGTTTCACAACTCAAAGTTGGAAAAAATTCCATTTTAGAAGTTGCCATTACCCATTTGCAAGCATCGCCTTCCCGTCCCCAAATTCCGCGGCTACATCAGAATAGATTCTTCTCATGTACCAATGTGAAGGGAAGCAGATGTGGGTGAAGCCTCTAGCTCACCGGGTGAACCATGAGCATCTGGCCATGTTGCGGCCATATTTCATGATTACAAAAACAGACTTTTTTTTTTTTTTTGAGACACAGGACTTCCTTCTTAATTAATTGATTAGGTGTTTGTATGCCCTTTCACAATGACAAATCTATAAAATTATTTTCATGAATAATTTTTTATTTTGGTCTTAATTATGACTTTTTAAAATCAATGGAAAGTCCCAGTCTGTTCAAATGATAAACCAAAAAAACGGGCTCATGAAACTAATTCAGTCTTTGCATTTCTTCAACAACCAACTCACATTTCTCTGCTCTTTGACTCAGAGGCTGGACATGTGTTAACAGCTTTTTTTGCTTCTGTATGGTCTTAACAGGGTGGCAGAAACCCGGTGTTAAAAGAATCTTAAGGTCACCGTGTAACCATGGGACCTCCTCTGACTGGCAAACAGATGTAGACATTCCTTCCAGATTCAGTCAAAGAAAAAATTCTAGTAAGAGCAGCCATGTTCGGGGTGTGCACGATATGCTGAGTGCGTGGTACACATCCTCTTGTTTAATTCCCACAGAAACTTTGTGAGACAAGTACTACAATCCCTGTTTAAAAGACGGGCAAACTGAGGTTTAGAAAAACATTCATTTACCCAAGGTCACACAGCTGGAAAATGGCAGTGCCGGGATGTGAACCTGAGTGTCCTCGAGGCTGAAGTCTTCTTTGCCACTCCAAGCATCCATCACTTACAGATGTCTGAAAGAGCTGCTGCCCAAAGCCAAATCATTGTTTCCACCGGGTCTGCCATGAAGCTGTGGAAAGGGCTGGGCATGAGGAATGAGGTTACTGAGTCACCTAGATGCAGCTGCCCACTGCCACCAGGGGCAAATCACTGCCTCTCTCTGGTAGGCTGGATCCCATCTCACCCACAGCAGAGCAGCTGTAGAGAGAGGAGGCTGTTAAGAAACTAGAGGACATGAGGCCGGGTGCGGCGGTTCACACCTGTAATTCCAGCACTTTGGGAGGCCAAGGCAGGTGGATCACTTGAGATCAGGAGTTAGAGAATACTCCCGCCAACATGGTGAAACCCCATCTCTACTAAAAATACAAAAATTAGCCAGGCATGGTGGCGAGCACCTGTAATGCCAGCTGCTCCGGAGGCTGAGGGAGGAGAATCTCTTGAACCCGGAAGGTGGGGGCTGCAGTGAGCCGAGATCGCGCTACTGCACTCCAGCCTAGGTGACAGAGCAAGAGTCCATCTCACAAAAAAGAAAGAAAGAAAGAAACGAGAGGACATGTGAATCCTCTGCCCAGGGCACACATGGGAGGCACTCAGTTGTTTCTCCTCTGGCCTCCAGGAGTACACCAATATGACTTTCAGAGGACATCTGCAAACTTACGTTTCTCTCCCAGTGGCTCATGCTTAGTCCTGAAATAAGTTTCTGGACATGATGAAGGGATGTTCTCTGAGTGCCTATGTCAACAGTTAAAGATGAATCCTGATTCAACCCATGACGAAAATTGCATGAGAGAGAAAGCTGGAGGTGGTGTGTGGCCTCTGGAGAACTTTCCCAAACTGAATTACATTCGTTCACATGATAAGAAATCACAGTGAGGACCAAGCGCGGTGCCTGGCACCACTAAATGCTGCTCAGGAACGGTTTTTGGCTGGGTGCGGTGGCTCACGCCTATAATCGCAATGCTTTGGAAGGCTGAGGTGGGAGGGTTACTTGAGCCCAGCAGTTAAAGACCAGCCTGGCCAACACAGTGAGACAATAACTTTACAAATTAGCCAGCTGTGGTGGTGTTCACCTGTAGTCCCAGCTACTTGGGAGGCTCAGGTGGAAGGATCACCCAAGTCCAGGAGCTGAGGCTGCAGCGAACTGACATCACACCACTGCACACGCCTGGGTGACAGAGCAAGACGCTATCATCTCAAAAAAATAATAAGAAGAAGAAAGAAAGAAAGAAAGGTTGCCACACCAAATCAATACAGGGTTCTAATTCTGAAATGAAACCTTCAAATTTTTTCCATATCTTATTTTAAAGCTTTCTTTATCAATTGCTTTCTGCTTTCAACAACAATGATAAATCCAACTGAAATAAAAAATTCAACTGAAAGATATATTGAATCCATGTTGCCCATTATAAAACTTAAAGGACAATTTCATCATGGCCCCACAGCTTCCAAATACCACAGGAGCAGAAACCTGTCTGTCTCAGACAAACTCAGATGTTCTAAAATTAAAAAGAGGCCGGGCTTGGTAGCTCACGCCTGTAATCCCAGCACTTTGGGAGGCCAAGGCAGGTGGATCACCTGAGGTCAGAAGTTCAAGACCAGTTTGGCCAACATGGTAAAACCTCGTCTCTACTAAAAATACCAAAATTAGCTGGGCATGGTGATGGGCGCCTATAATCCCAGCTATTCGGGAAGCTGAAGCAGGAGAATCACTTGAACCCGGAAGATGGGAGTTGTAGTGAGCTGAGATCGTGCCACTGTACTCCAGCCTGGGCAACAGAGCAAGACTCTGTCAAAAGAAAAGAAAAGAAAGAACCCAAAAGACATCCTTCTGTATCCAGTTACTCCACATCCCAAAGAATAACAGAAGAAAGAAACTTTCCCCTCAGAACCACTGACTGTACCATTATCTGTGCTAACAAAAATAGGGGAAGGCTGCATGCCATGCTGATAGCAGGATGCAGATTTTCTTGATGGGATATACTATACAATCATCAAACATGACCCTGAAGACGATGCATGAGCTGGAAAAATGTGTCTGATGTACAGTTTAAATACATAAAAGCAAGGTATAAATGGTGTGCATTCTGTGGTTAAAATTAGGTGAGCAAATATCTGCCCACAGGATGGATGAGAAAGATTATGCAAAAAGTTAAATAGCCCTTGTTCTAGTATGATGAGATTATTCAGTAACATTCATCATGCTAAATCAAGATATAGCTTATTTAAAAAAAAAAAAAAGCGAGGGTGGGGGGAACAGGTACAGTAGCTCAGATCTGTAATCACAGCATTTTGGGAGGCTGAGGCAAGAAGACTGTTTGAGGCCAGGAGTTCAAGGCTGCAGTGAGCTGTGATCATGCCACTGCACTCCAGCCTGTGAGACAGAACGAGACCCTGTCTCAAAAAAAACAAAAAAAAAAGGAGGAGAGAGAAGGATGGGCAAGCCATCATGCCATTTCCCAACCTGAGAGCCTGGGTAAAGGCGGCAGCCACAGCTCAGAGGCTTGCTGCTGGAGTGCTAATGGGCACTTCAAGGGGCCAGAATACAATGTGCAGCTTCCTGGAGGAGAGCACTGTGAAAGATCTCCACCTCCCCAGCACCCGCCACTGCCCCAGGGAGGGACTCAATTATTTCCAGAGAAGGGAGAAACGGAGAAATCTGTGGGGCAGAGAGGGCTCCTCTGAAGGTGCAGGATCATACCCACACTTTCTGAGGGCCTGAAAGCACAGGACAGTGGGGCACAGGGCTCACAGTTTACCCCTGGCTGCGCCAGCACCACCTCACAGCCGGAGAACTGAGACTTGGAGAGGCCTCCAGGCTCCTCATCTACAGCCGTCCCCTCCAGCCGACAGTGTTTACCTCTTCCAGACTCAGCCCTCCAAGAGCCACCTCCAAAAGCACCAAGCAAGGCATGACAACCCTCAAGCTACACGCACCTCACCATTCCAAGTCCCGAGGACTTGGGGTACTCCCCAGACTCGCCAACTAGGCCAGAGACATCTTCTGAGAACATTTCCCAGGAAGCTGATGAAAGCGGGCAGAGGAACAAGGACCTGGGAGCGGTGGCCTGACCTGGGCACACACGCACTGTCCCAGGCTGAGTGCCAAACCTGCACATGGGGTTCGCGGACATTTGTCCTTTTCACTCCCATCTTCCAAGGCGGCCTGCAAACCTAAGGGAGCTCAGACCTGGCCCTGCGTGCTCTGCAGAGGTCAAGGCTTCCACCCCCGTGACATTTCTCCCTCTGTAAAACCGTGGCAGTAACCTCTGTACGTCTCATGAGACTGCTGTGGAAAATGTTCAGGATTTGAAGTAACTTGGAAAGCTCACATTTTGTAAGCACATTATATACAGAGAAACACAGATTTTGATACTGGCACGGATAAACCCAGATTTATCAATGTGCATAAACCTCTACACAACAAGTGCCCACTGCCCACCCCATTGGATCAAAAATCCTTTAGCTGGGTTTCATGCCATCGAGGCGGAATTAGAACATAGCTCCAGCTTAGAGCCCAAGCTTCTCACCCTACTCCTTGGATACTCACCTGCTGGCTTTACCGGCCCCATGTCCTCTCCCGCTTCTTCCAGTAACAGCACTCCAAATTGTCCTTTGGGACCACCTTTCACTTCTTGGTCCCTATAGCTCCAGGGGGGCTGATTGTCCACACACATGAACACACACACAGACACACCTGAGCCTGGCCCATCAGGGAGGCTGTCCTTCACGTCGCAGTGACCAGGGCGGGTAATCCGTATTGCTAGAGGAACGCTATCTGTATGATAAACGCAGGTGCTTTACACAGGTCCATCAGAGGGAGTCAGGGAATTTTTGCTGGGACTGTTGGGAAACAGAAATTAACACTAAGGATGTGAATCTGGAGCTGCTGGAAGTTTCCCTGGGATTTTATGGGAAAAGCGAGGGCATCCTTGAAAAATACGGAGTCAAGAGGAAGAAACAGAAAACCCAGGCACCTCAAGCTGTGCCTAAGCAGACAATAGTCTGGACTTCTCTATTACCCGAGCCAATGAACTCCACACCCCGATTCTGTTTTGTTTTGTCTTGTTTTGTTTTTGTTTCTTCCCATTTTTACTTGTTGTTGAGACAGCCTCAGTCTGTCACCCAGGCTGGAGTACAGGGGCACAATCATGGCTCACTGCAGCCGCAAACACCTGGGCTCAAGCAATCCTCACACCTTGGTCTCTCTAGAAGCTGGGACTACAGGCTTGCACCACCACACGCAGCCAATTACTTCCTTTGTTTTTTTTTTTTTTGAGATGGAGTCTCGCTGTGTCACCCAGGTAGAGTATGGTGGCATGATCTTGGCTCACTGCAACCTCTGACTCCCGGGTTCAAGTGATTCTCCTGCCTCAGCCTCCCAAGTAGCTGGGATTACAGGCGTGTGTCATCACGCCTGGCTAATTTTTGTATTTTTAGTAGAAAGGAGGTTTCACCATGTTGGCCAGGCTGGTCTCAAACTCCTGACCTCAGGTGATCTGCCCACCTTGGCCTCCTAAAGTGCTGGGATTACAGGTGTAAGCCACCGAGCCTGGGCCCCGCCCCCACCCCCCCCCCCACAGAACTAAATACATATATATACATATATATATACAGAGAGAGAGAGAGAGACAGAGTATATATATATATATATATATATAGAGAGAGAGAGAGAGAGAGAGAGAGAGAAAGAGACACGAGGTCCTGCTATATCATGCAGGCTGGTCTCGAACTCCTGGGCTCAAGTTATCCACCCACCTCGGCCTCCCAAAGCACTGAGATAATAGGTGTGAGCCACCATGCCCCAGTCTCCTGAAGCTGCACAGAGTTGGAGTCGTGCCACGTTGCTATTTGAGGGTAAAAGGATCCAAAGGTGTTCAGAAAGGCTGAAGCTAATGGGATGCTGCTTGGTGAGGGAAGGGGGAACAGCCTGCTCTGGCGACCGTGACTCTAACTCTAACCGAATGCACTCTGGAAGGGGATTTGGAGGCCAAAGTCAGATATGGTTGCTGAGAAAGCCAAGGAGCTGAGGAAAAGGCAGGATAGGAGCAGGTGGCAGAGCTTCCCAGGCACCCCGAGTGGCGCAGGTGCACCATATGCAGTCTCTGGGTAGACTGACCACCTTGGTCCTTGGGGGCTGGGGAGTGGCTGGTCACCTCCAGCCTGGTGTCCTCTTCCCTTCCTGCAGTGAGGGGAAGTGTTACCGTTCTTTGCACGTGCTGTGATACGGGAAAGCTGGCAAGCAGTGTCCTAGAATGCCACCCTTAGTCACTCGCTTCGGGGGCAGAACTGCATCCACTTAGGGGTTAAAGGCCAAAGGCTGCAAAGAACGGGACTGTGCCGGGGACAATCCCAAACCCATCAACCTTCCCTTCAGCTGTGGCTGGGAGCACAGCTGGACAGCAGAGCCCCAAGGGAGACAGAAATTCTGTGGTTGAAGAATGTTCCCAAAGTGTGGTGCTTGGGAAACACCAAAGTGGAAGGCAGGCCCAGTTACGAGAATTGCAGCGGGCCAGTAGATGACTGAACCCCCACTCTGCCCCATCCTCCTCTGGGCTGACAGAATAAATACTCCATGGTCCCAGCAGGCACTGGGGTAACACTCCACAGCTGACCTTGGGGTAACACTCGTGGCCCCGGCTGACACTGGAGTAATGCTCTATGGCCCAGCTGATCCTAGGGTAACACTCCACGGCCTCAACTGATGTGAGAGTAACATCCCACAGACCTGGTTGGCGCCGGGGTAGCCGTGCACAGCCCCGGATGATGCTGGGGTAACAATCCATGGCCCTGGTTGATGCTGGGGTGGCACTCCATGGCCCTGGATGACACTGGAGTAATGCTCCACAGCAGTGGCTGACTCTGTTGGTTGATCCCCAGTAGCCGTGCCCAGTCTTCCTTCCTACCAAAGCCTCAATTCTGATCCAGTGGCAATATGCCCAGACTCAAGGGATGAGTCAAGATCAGCCAAAGCCTGCTATGGCAATCACATTACCCTTGCCAGTGACAGGGTGATGGTGACCCTGTGACTTAGCTCTGGCTAGTGGCTATAAAGGAAGTCTGCTGAAAGGTGGGAAAGTTTCCCCCTGAACTGAAATTAAAGAGACAACCTCTCAAGAAGACTGCTCTTTTCCCTGCCCCCTTTCCTTCTACCCAGGCTACTCTAGGACACAGACATAGGTTCCCAGCTGCAGCAGCCATCTTGAGATCATGAGGAAAGGACAAGAGAATGGCAGACACTGAGTGGGACTCAGCTGTGGCCAAGTCACTGACAAACCCAGGATGTGCTGACCGTCTTCCAGGCTGCTCTCGAAATGTAAGGTAAGTAAGGACACTTGGGTATTCTGTTACCTGCCATCGAAAGCATATTTACCATCCTGTACTTTTCCTGTATGTTACCATATTTGCTCATAACTACATAGGAGTTGTGACCACAACATTAGAGGAGAGGAAGTGGAAGAGGTGGGATGGCAGAGCTGGTACATGGTGGGACCAGGCCTCAAACTCTCTTCTGCTGATGGAAAACTTCAGGCATCATCTGCTCTGCTCTGTATAAATTCATTCAGCTTACAGATTCCCCAGCCTCAGGGGCCATGCCTCAAATCTTCAAAGCCAATGTGGAAAGTCCAATCCAAAATGACAAAATATGTCTTTGAAAGGAATGCCCCAACCCTGGGCTTATTCTAAACATGCTGCTATTATTATAAAGCTCTCCCAAACTGTAGCAAGGAAAAAAAAAAAAAAGAAGACAAGAAAAGAGTGGAGAGAGAAAGTGAGCATGCCAGGAAGTCATTGAAAGGAAACTTTTTTTTTTGGGAGCCAGGAAATGTCAAGGAAACAAATGTAGCTATGATTTACACTGCATCTCCAGTCGTGCCATGGGATTCAAAAATAGGCGTCTTAACTAAAACTGACAGCAGAGAGCAGCCTAACAACTAGAAAAACTGCTAAGGAGGCTGAAAAACCTCCATGTGACTCTGGGTTGACAGTATTTAACCAATATATAGAGTTGGTAAGAGAGAAGGAAAAGTGCGTGAATTTTACCCGAGCCTCTAGGCTTTTCTTGTTTTCAAACTGATTGGTCTGGACAATGGAAGGCCAACAGCCAACAATAAATCCATTGTAAGCTGGCGTGGTCTCCTCTGAACATAACTAAAACTTCTTTAATCCTTGCATTACATTTTTTGCTGTATTATGGAGGCCACGTATTCTAAAGTTTTAAGCTTTTATAACATTGTAACTATAGGTATAAGATGGGGGGATTGATTACTTAGGCAACCTATTTAAAGCACTTTAAGAGGAAAGTATTAGAATTTTTTGCATGAATTTTTTTAGATCGTACGGAAGATACGCTCATTCATGGCTCTTACTCAGAAATCTCGTTTATCTCTTCCTTTTGTGCCGTGGGAAGGGTCTTTAATGATTGCCAGTTGACATGAATATTCCTTTTTTGTAGCTTCTGTATCTTCATTATCAGGCACATCAGCCAGTCCAGAAAAACTTACTTCACAGTTCTGTTCCCAAGGGAACAAAGAGAGTGGGTCCCATATTAACAGTGGCTTTTGTTGGCTTTTTTTCCCCCTGACATTAAAGCCATGTATGGTTGGCAAGGATGTCTTTTCTTTAATTTGGACATGGTTTCTGCCTCTGGTTCTCTGAAAGCAAGTTTGTTGATAGGACAAGCTGCCCGCACACTCACATACGTAACTACTTCAGCACTGGCTTAAAAGAGGCTTCACTGAGAACAAATCAGAACTGAAAAACAGCTTCAAGTACAAATGTTCTTTCCTTACAAAATTTTCAGTTCAATACTTAATTGGCCTTCATATCTAATGGCTTGAAAAAGTATCTATACATCTAATTACAGTCAGTTACTGACTCCCCCATATATGCCTCCCACAGCGCTCTCCTCCCAGCCAGGGAACTCACTGTCACCGGCCAGGCTGTGTACATTTCCCACCCAGTGAAATTTTCAAGAATAGCTCCTAACAGAAATAGACTGGTACCCCGGGGGAGAGAAGATGTCTCACAGTGGGCACCCAAACAACCGGAAGTTAAACCCCAACTGCGTTCATACTGCACCATCTCCGACTCTCCACGGGAAAACCTGGCGAGTTTACACTCCAAGCACAGCACGCACCTCAGATACCGAGGTCCGATTGGTGAGTAGTACTATGTGTGAATGGCACAGCAAATTCTCCAGAGTCCAGGATTCCCTGGATGCTAAATTTTTCTTTTGCCTTTCTATCAAGAATAGAGAGAGAGAGAAAGAACACCGCTCTGTCCAGTAACTCATTGTTCAAGCACTGTAGTTCACCCAGGTAAAATTCAGTGCCGGGGGTGGGAGAGGAAGCCTGGGAGAGCAACTGCACAGTCTCTGCCCGCTGAAGTTCAGGACTTGAGAATGAACACTTCCCAGCAGTGGCTGCCTGCGCAGGATGCCCCTCCCTCCTAAAATAGACACCATTTTTAGTTCCTCGTAAAATGATTGTACTAGGATTTCTGAGTTACTCAATCAGGGCTTTTGGTTTATTTTTACCAAATAAGAGAGGCCTCCTACGAGAAAGAGCAGCCGCAGATGTATCATTAACAGGTAGAAACTTTACTGGCCCTCCATAAATCAATTGAACATCCCCCTGGTCTCCAGGGATTTGCCAAAAGATAATGGGCAGTAATTATGAAACCATCGCAAGGGGTTGCCAGCGGGGCTCAGAGACAGTTCCGAAGTCTGCAGACCCTTTCAAGGGGAAAACAGGAAATCATTTCATGAAGCAGCAATTTTATCCAGAACCCAGCTAGAAGAACTGTAATACTAGCTTAAGTTAAAGTGACTAACAAACAGGTGGGGTGAACAAGAGGTGCGGTACCCAGTCATCTTCTCCGACTTTCCTTGAGTCCAAAGGAACTCAACATTGGAAACACAGCTGGATACATTAATAAAGATCCCAGCTGGGCAGAGTCTAGGGAATTGAGGGTGAACAGGCCAGTCCTCCCTCTCCTCTACCTGGAAACACTGCCTATTTTCACACAGCAATTAAGGATGCCCCCTTGGGCAGCGGCCTTGGAGGTCTGGGGCAGCCATCTATCCCAGGAGGAGGAGGAAGGCTCCAGAAGAGGCTCTGGCCAGCCCACCAGGCCTGTCCCAGTTCTGTGGGGAGGAGAACTACCGCACAAAGAGTGGAGGCTTTGGCCAACATGTTGGGTGAGGGCTTTGAGGACCCAAATGTGGCCCTCACTTTGAAGACACACAGCAGCAATCTTATCCCTTAGAAGTGTCACAGAGCCTCATATGAGCTTTCAAGTAAGCTGTGGAAGTCGCGATTCCCATTTATGGGATGGGAAACTCAGGATGTCCTGCGAGCCCACATCCCAGATGGCACCATCTGAAACCAGAATCCAGCTCCTCTACCCCCGATTTCTTCTCCGTCCCCTCATCCTACCAAGTCATGTGGGCGCCCCCCACCCCCATCCCGCAGGCCTCAGTGCATAGGTGATGGCTCAGCCTTGGGGCCTGAGCTGCTGGAGACACACCGGGCCACGGCGAGGCCCAGCCCTCGGGCCTGTCTCAGGCTTCCCTCCACCGTGACAGCCACCTCACCAGATGACCAGCGTTAGTTGGGAACAGTAGCTGCTACTGGTGATAGTCACTACACACCTCCCACAAGCCTCATCTTTACCCTGGACGCTGGCCGCCGACGGGAAGCAATGTGTCCGAGTGCACACCCCGTGGAGGCTGACCCTAGGTCTGTTACTCCAAAGTCACTGGTCTCTCCTTTCTCTTTCCTGCGGCCGACTGCCTGGCACGGGACTCTGAGGCGGGAACGGAGACCGCAAAATCCCTTGGGGCCGGCACCCCCAGCCTCCGCCTTGGCGCAGACGCGCCCGTCTCTGGGATGACCCAGAGCGCACGCAGCCGGCGCGCGACCCTCCTCCTAGAGACCCGCACGCTGCCCCTGGCTCCCAGCGCACGGCCACCCCCAGCCCGACACAGCCCCCGAGTCCGCCCCCGCTACGCGCCCCGGCGCTCACCTCTCGCAGCAGACGCTCCAGGTGCGGCTCGGCCCAGGCGGCCCCGGAGCCGGGCGGCCCCGCGCGCCGCAGGAGCTCCCGCTCCTCCTCGAGCACCGCCACCCGGCCCTGCAGCGCGGCCGCCTGGACGCCCAGCAGCAGGCAGGCGGCCGCCGAGCCCATGGAGAGCAGCAGGCACAGCGCGCTCACCGCCCGCGACCCGGCCGTCGTCGCCGCGCGGCCCCCGCCGCCGCCACCGCCGCCCGCCGCGTTGCCCTTCCCCGCGTCGCCACCGCCACCGGCGCTCTCGCCTGGGCCCATGGCGCGTTCGTCGCGCGTGGACTCTCCGAAGGGACGATGCTGAGCTGGGGCTGCGGCTGAGCAGGCGAAGAACAGGCGAAACAGCCCGAGGCGCGAGGTCCCCGGGCTCGGGGCTTCGCCTGCGGGTAGCCGCGTATTCCGGCGCACGCCCCCCTCACCGCCGCCAACTCCTCCACAGCGGCCACTTTGGGCAGTTTCCTCTATGCAAATAGACCCTGCCAGAAAAGGAGCCGGGACCCACCCAGGGGAGGAGCGGCCGGGCTGGTCCCGCGCGGTGAGGGGGCGGGGGCGAGGAGGGAACTAGCTCCGGGGAGCCACCGGTCCGCGCCAGGCTGATCCCACGCGCAGCGCGCACCTCCGCCCTCACCCGCCCCTGCGCCCGCACCTCGGCCGCTGCCCCAGCCCAAGTCCGCACTGAGGACCCCAGAGGTCGGAGGGGCGCCCAACGATCCCTCGAGCCTTCTGCAGCCCACGCCTGCCTGGAGCACTCACCACTCGTGCCTTAGGAACACTCCTCTAAACTTGGGAATTAACCTTTCTGACACTTGTGAAAAGTTCAAAACTTCAAATCCTGTGGAAAACTTAGTGGGTCTGTCCTAGGTGGTGGATTAGCGCCGCTTCGTGGCGGAAAGCGACCTCTGCGCACTCACAGTTGGAAACGCAGGGTCGAGATTGAGCCAAGTAGAAATAGGCCTCTTAGAGTCTCCTCTCACGAGTTCTTATGTGCCAGACATCGGTGCGGGAAACAAAAATGGAAAGACTCTGTTTCTGGCCTAGAGAGGGCTTTTGAGAAAACTGATACTATAACGAATGGCGAAGATTCAGAAAATGAATTCCGAGTCTTGTTGAACTGATGACTTAATTCTGTATTAGAAACACAACTTGGCCAAAAATTATGATCTAGTATGCACCACACTTAACCTGTACTGCGATTCTGCTGCAAATTTAAACCACAGGGCTGAGGCAAGAAGGCTCTGGCGTACAGCCTGGGTCCACAGAACAGAACGAGTGGCACTAACAAGTCTTGGCAGGAAAGGGAGGAACTGCTGGAAGTCAGGCTGGGTTCAGATTCCTACCAGGCATATTCATGTCCTAAATGGGTCCCAGGTAACACTTCCGCTAACTCCTGTAATTCCTAAATAAAAACAACAAACCAGTAGCTCAGATCTTTGTGATTTGAGTAACCCCGCAACCATTTTGTTTTTTTCTTTTAGAAAAATACATTATATCGTCCCTCTCACTCTCTGGATATCTTCTGGTTGTCTAATTTATGTGGATACTCACCTTTTAGAATTGTTGAGTGCCTCTGGCTAATGTGTTCCTTCTCCTCCCCTTAATTCAGAGGGGAACTCCTGAGATGGCTAGATGGCTGGGGGTTATGGTTATACAGAGACAGCCTTGGCTCTGTGCTAAAGTCTAGTGTATGCCCAATAAAATGAAAAGTACTTGTGCTAAGCAAACTTGACAGTCTATTCTGAAAAGAGGCCAACACCGTCTTATAAGTCAGCACTGCATTCTTTTTTTCTTATTTTTTTTTATTTTTGAGATGAAGTCTCACTCTGTCACCCAGGCTGGAGTGCAATGGCACAATCTCGGCTATTGCAGCCTCTGCCTCTTGGATTCAAGCGATTCTCCTGCCTCAGCCTCCTGAGTAGCTGGGATTACAGGCGTGTGCCACCGTGCCCAGCTAATTTTTATATATTTAGTAGAGATGGGGTTTCACCATCTTGGCCAGGCTGGTCTTGAACTCCTGACCTCGCGATCTGCCCACCTTGGCCTCCCAAAGTGCTGAGATTACAGGCGTGAGCTACGGTGCCCAGCCGAGCACTACATTCTTACACATACGTTAACTGCACACCACCTACTTATGTATTGTTCACCTCTCCTGTGTATTGAAAAGCAAAGCTCACTGGCCCCTTGGGCCTCTGCCCTTGCCTACCACCTCACTACCTGCATTGCTACTCTCAGATCTTTGAACAGCAAGCCCCTCTTCATCCTCCTGGTCAAGGTCCTCAACCTCACTGCTTCTAAAAGACCTTCCCAGACTGCCCAATTTAAAGTGGCCAGATCCTCAGTCCCCTCAGGATTAATCAGGGAATTGGGGCAGATGAATTAAGATGGAAATGCTGTCTACAACTCATTCTAAAAGATAAAAAAGAAAATAACGTGTCCATTAGGGTCCTGGAAGAATAGATGGCATCCTCAGAGAGGGTGACTCAAGACAGCCTGAATGTAGAGCCACTTCACAAAGTAGAGACCACAGGGGCCCAGCAGGGGAGGTCAAAGCAGCACTTTGGGGGTATTGACAGTGGGAGGCCATTACCATCCCTAACTATGAACCCTGGGGAACTGGGAGCTCTAGAAGAGGGCTGCTCCATGGCAGCTGTGGCCTTTGGTTAAGGGGCACAGCCTCTGCAAAGCCATGGCTTGGAAGGGAGTGAGCTCACAGAATAAATACTCAACCGCTCTCTCCTGCTCTTTGATCTACTGGGGACTTCCAATGACCAAGCCTCCAGAGCAAGAGGCCAGCTTCCTACAGGGCAGAGAGCAGAGGCAGAAGGGTGGAGGGCAGATCTTGAGGGAGAAGAAAAAAAGAGTATCTACTAACCTATCATGTGTAGCATCACCGCCTAACAGGTAGACAGCACTTAACATCAGTACTAACCTATCATGTGTAGCATCACCGCCTAACAGGTAGACAGCACTTACATCAGTACTAACCTATCATGTGTAGCAGCACCGCCTAACAGGTAGACAGCACTTAACATCAGTACTAACCTATCATGTGTAGCATCACCGCCTAACAGGTAGACAGCACTTACATCAGTACTAACCTATCATGTGTAGCAGCACCGCCTAACAGGTAGACGGCACTTACATCAGTACTAACCTATCATGTGTAGCATCACCGCCTAACAGGTAGACAGCACTTAACATCAGTACTAACCTATCATGTGTAGCATCACCGCCTAACAGGTAGACAGCACTTACATCAGTACTAACCTATCATGTGTAGCAGCACCGCCTAACAGGTAGACAGCACTTAACATCAGTACTAACCTATCATGTGTAGCATCACCGCCTAACAGGTAGACAGCACTTAACATCAGTACTAACCTATCATGTGTAGCATCACCGCCTAACAGGTAGACAGCACTTAACATCAGTACTAACCTATCATGTGTAGCAGCACCGCCTAACAGGTAGACAGCACTTACATCAGTACTAACCTATCATGTGTAGCAGCACCGCCTAACAGGTAGACAGCACTTACATCAGTACTAACCTATCATGTGTAGCATCACCGCCTAACAGGTAGACAGCACTTAACATCAGTACTAACCTATCATGTGTAGCATCACCGCCTAACAGGTAGACAGCACTTAACATCAGTACTAACCTATCATGTGTAGCAGCACCGCCTAACAGGTAGACAGCACTTACATCAGTACTAACCTATCATGAGCAGCAGCACCGCCTAACAGGTAGACAGCACTTAACATCAGTACTAACCTATCATGTGTAGCAGGACCGCCTAACAGGTAGACGGCACTTAACATCAGTACTAACCTATCATGTGTAGCAGCACCGCCTAACAGGTAGACAGCACTTAACATCAGTACTAACCTATCATGTGTAGCATCACCGCCTAACAGGTAGACAGCACTTAACATCAGTACTAACCTATCATGTGTAGCATCACCGCCTAACAGGTAGACAGCACTTAACATCAGTACTAACCTATCATGTGTAGCAGCACCGCCTAACAGGTAGACAGCACTTACATCAGTACTAACCTATCATGTGTAGCAGCACCGCCTAACAGGTAGACAGCACTTACATCAGTACTGACCGATCATGTGTAGCAGCACCGCCTAACAGGTAGACAGCACTTAACATCAGTACTAACCTATCATGTGTAGCAGCACCGCCTAACAGGTAGACAGCACTTACATCAGTACTGACCGATCATGTGTAGCAGCACCGCCTAACAGGTAGACGGCACTTAACATCAGTACTAACCTATCATGAGCAGCACCGCCTAACAGGTAGACGGCACTTAACATCAGTACTAACCTATCATGTGTAGCAGCACCGCCTAACAGGTAGACGGCACTTAACATCAGTACTAACCTATCATGTGTAGCAGCACCGCCTAACAGGTAGACGGCACTTAACATCAGTACTAATCTATCATGTGTAGCAGCACCGCCTAACAGGTAGACGGCACTTACATCAGTACTAACCTATCATGTGTAGCAGCACCGCCTAACAGGTAGACGGCACTTAACATCAGTACTAACCTATCATGTGTAGCAGCACCGCCTAACAGGTAGACAGCACTTACATCAGTACTAACCTATCATGTGTAGCAGCACCGCCTGACAGGTAGACGGCACTTAACATCAGTACTAACCTATCATGTGTAGCAGCACCGCCTGACAGGTAGACGGCACTTAACATCAGTACTAACCTATCATGTGTAGCAGCACCGCCTAACAGGTAGACGGCACTTAACATCAGTACTAACCTATCATGTGTAGCAGCACCGCCTAACAGGTAGACGGCACTTAACATCAGTACTAATCTATCATGTGTAGCAGCACCGCCTAACAGGTAGACGGCACTTACATCAGTACTAACCTATCATGTGTAGCAGCACCGCCTAACAGGTAGACGGCACTTAACATCAGTACTAACCTATCATGTGTAGCAGCACCGCCTAACAGGTAGACAGCACTTACATCAGTACTAACCTATCATGTGTAGCAGCACCGCCTGACAGGTAGACGGCACTTAACATCAGTACTAACCTATCATGTGTAGCAGCACCGCCTGACAGGTAGACGGCACTTAACATCAGTACTAACCTTTCATGTGTAGCAGCACCGCCTAACAGGTAGACGGCACTTACATCAGTACTAACCTATGATGTGTAGCAGCACCGCCTAACAGGTAGACAGCACTTAACATCAGTACTAACCTATCATGTGTAGCAGCACCGCCTAACAGGTAGACGGCACTTAACATCAGTACTAACCTATCATGTGTAGCAGCACCGCCTAACAGGTAGACGGCACTTAACATCAGTACTAACCTATCATGAGCAGCACCGCCTAACAGGTAGACGGCACTTAACATCAGTACTAACCTATCATGTGTAGCAGCACCGCCTAACAGGTAGACGGCACTTACATCAGTACTAACCTATCATGTGTAGCAGCACCGCCTAACAGGTAGACAGCACTTAACATCAGTACTAACCTATCATGTGTAGCAGCACCGCCTAACAGGTAGACGGCACTTACATCAGTACTAACCTATCATGTGTAGCAGCACCGCCTAACAGGTAGACGGCACTTAACATCAGTACTAACCTATCATGTGTAGCATCACCGCCTAACAGGTAGATGGCACTTAACATCAGTACTAACCTATCATGTGTAGCAGCACCGCCTAACAGGTAGACAGCACTTACATCAGTACTAACCTATCATGTGTAGCAGCATCGCCTAACAGGTAGACAGCACTTACATCAGTACTAACCTATCATGTGTAGCAGCACCGCCTAACAGGTAGACAGCACTTACATCAGTACTGACCGATCATGTGTAGCAGCACCGCCTAACAGGTAGACAGCACTTAACATCAGTACTAACCTATCATGTGTAGCAGCACCGCCTAACAGGTAGACAGCACTTACATCAGTACTGACCGATCATGTGTAGCAGCACCGCCTAACAGGTAGACGGCACTTAACATCAGTACTAACCTATCATGAGCAGCACCGCCTAACAGGTAGACGGCACTTAACATCAGTACTAACCTATCATGTGTAGCAGCACCGCCTAACAGGTAGACGGCACTTAACATCAGTACTAATCTATCATGTGTAGCAGCACCGCCTAACAGGTAGACGGCACTTAACATCAGTACTAACCTATCATGTGTAGCATCACCGCCTAACAGGTAGACAGCACTTACATCAGTACTAACCTATCATGTGTAGCAGCACCGCCTAACAGGTAGACGGCACTTAACATCAGTACTAACCTATCATGTGTAGCATCACCGCCTAACAGGTAGACAGCACTTACATCAGTACTAACCTATCATGTGTAGCAGCACCGCCTAACAGGTAGACGGCACTTAACATCAGTACTAACCTATCATGTGTAGCAGCACCGCCTAACAGGTAGACAGCACTTACATCAGTACTAACCTATCATGTGTAGCAGCACCGCCTGACAGGTAGACGGCACTTAACATCAGTACTAACCTATCATGTGTAGCAGCACCGCCTGACAGGTAGACGGCACTTAACATCAGTACTAACCTATCATGTGTAGCAGCACCGCCTAACAGGTAGACGGCACTTACATCAGTACTAACCTATGATGTGTAGCAGCACCGCCTAACAGGTAGACAGCACTTAACATCAGTACTAACCTATCATGTGTAGCAGCACCGCCTAACAGGTAGACGGCACTTAACATCAGTACTAACCTATCATGTGTAGCAGCACCGCCTAACAGGTAGACGGCACTTAACATCAGTACTAACCTATCATGAGCAGCACCGCCTAACAGGTAGACGGCACTTAACATCAGTACTAACCTATCATGTGTAGCAGCACCGCCTAACAGGTAGACGGCACTTACATCAGTACTAACCTATCATGTGTAGCAGCACCGCCTAACAGGTAGACAGCACTTAACATCAGTACTAACCTATCATGTGTAGCAGCACCGCCTAACAGGTAGACAGCACTTACATCAGTACTAACCTATCATGTGTAGCAGCACCGCCTAACAGGTAGACGGCACTTAACATCAGTACTAACCTATCATGTGTAGCATCACCGCCTAACAGGTAGATGGCACTTAACATCAGTACTAACCTATCATGTGTAGCAGCACCGCCTAACAGGTAGACGGCACTTAACATCAGTACTAACCTATCATGTGTAGCATCACCGCCTAACAGGTAGTCAGCACTTAACATCAGTACTAACCTATCATGTGTAGCAGCACCGCCTATCAGGTAGACAGCACTTACATCAGTACTAACCTATCATGTGTAGCAGCACCGCCTAACAGGTAGACAGCACTTACATCAGTACTAACCTATCATGTGTAGCAGCACCGCCTAACAGGTAGACGGCACTTAACATCAGTACTAACCTATCATGTGTAGCAGCACCACGTAACAGGTAGACAGCAGTTACATCAGTACTAACCTATCATGTGTAGCAGCACCACCTAACAGGTAGACAGCACTTACATCAGTACTAACCTATCATGTGTAGCAGCACCACCTAACAGGGAGACAGCACTTACATCAGTACTAACCTATCATGTGTAGCAGAACCGCCTAACAGTTAGACAGCACTTACATCAGTAGTAACCTATCACGTGTAGCAGCACCGCCTAACAGGTAGACAGCACTTACATCAGTCCCGCTACTGCTGCCTATGAATGGCTAACTTGCCAGCAATAGACTAAACAAGGCACTCAGGGAGACCGACTGGCCACCTGGTGGCAAACGAACCACTTTGGATTCCCTTCCTCCTGGAAGGGTCAGTGGTTTGTCCCTCACAGGGATAACACCAAGCATGGGCTTGTCTTTCCTGCCTGCAGAGTCTCAGCCAGCATCACTATCCTTACAGAATGCCCAACCCACAGGTACGGGATCTGACACATGACCACACCCAACCAGGGCACCCACTTTACAGTAAATGTGTGGGGTGAGCCCATGGACCAAGGAATCCACTGGTTGTATTGACCCTGCACTGGTCAGGAGCGACCAGCCACACAGAATACTGGAACTGCCTTCTGAAGGCACAGATGAAGCACCATCTCAGAGGCCACTCCCTGAAGGATGCAGTGTCATCTCTCAGGATGTAGTGTATGCACTAAATCGGAACCTCTCTCTGATGCTGTGTTCCCAGTAAGGATACGTGGGAAACCAGGGATAGAATACTCCAGGAACCCAGGGGTAGAAGCACTAGCCATCCCTCCCCACGACCTCATGGGGCGTTGTGCCTGCTATTCCAACTAGGTTCAAGAGGGCTGGAGGTCCTAGTTCTCAAAGGGTTTACATTCTTGCCGGGACACACCATAGGGGTTCCATTAAACTACAAGCTATGGCTGCCACCCAGAGCACTCTGAACTCTGTATATAGGAACCTGAAATCAGGAAGACACCATCTGGCAGAGGCAACTGACCCTAATGAGGAGAACGAGGTAGGGCTGCTTTTATCCAATGGGGGCAGGAAAGAATAGGCTGGGCACTTCATGATACTCCTTTGCCCCATTGCAACTGGAACAAAAGCACGTAGCAGCCCTGGCCTGACGATCAACAAATGCTCAGACTGTTGGAGATAAAGGAGCATAACAAAATATTTTATAAAATAGGGATTATTTGGGTCGGGGGGTTGACAACCACTGAAGAGGTAATGTTAATAATGAAAAGGTTCAAATATGTTCAAACTGCTGTTCAAGAAGGCATGACTATGTAATCCAGTTTATAAAAATTGTCAGCAGAAAATTGTTTAAATTAAGCCAAAGGTTTAAAGGGATAGCAAAGGGTTTTTTTGTTTGTTTTTTAAGGCAATGTAATTTTAAAATGATTTTTTAAAAAGGCAATGTTTGGTGATACTGAGGAGATGACTTTGCTTCAGAAGCTAACACTTTCTGAAAAAATGCTGACAAATCTTCCCAGTCGGAAAAAGGTTAGCTTCCTAGATATGTCTCCAGATGGCATTATAATCTATAAAAAGTTAGAAAAGATAAATGCTGAAATAGAAAAAAAGAATAAAAGACAGATTCATAGCAAAAAGGATTCGCCTTCAAGACAGCAATCAAATGGTCATGGACATCGCCATCAGAGAGGCTACTCAAGATTCAGAAGCAACTCTGAGGAAGGAAATCATGATAAAAAACCATCCCAAGAAACTTCTGGATTGAAATCTGGACAACACCCTTTAAATAGGCAACCTTTATTTGAGCAATGACAATTATAAGGCCCACGCAGAGAAGAATCAAGGCCAATCAGAGGGGAACCAGCATCAATCAGAAGGAAATCTGGACAAATCAGAAGGATCTCAGAGCCAACAAGAAAATCATCATTCTGAGCAATCCCAAAACCACTTAAACAGATCTCATTGTCAATCAGAGAAATCTCAAGGGCAACTAAAGAGATCTCATAGCCAATCTGAGAGATCTCATGGCCAATCTAAGAGATCTCGTGGTCACACAGAGAGATCTTATAGCCACTCAGAAAGATCTCATGGCCAATCAGAGAGATCTCATGGTCACTCACAGAGATCTCATGGCCAATCAGAGAGATCTCATGGTCACTCACAGAGATCTCATGGTCACTCAAAGAGTTCTAGCCACTCAGAGAGCTCTCATGGCCAATCAGAGAGATCTCATGGTCACTCAGAGAGATCTTGTGGTCACTCAAAGAGATCTCATAGACACTCAGAGAGATCTCATGGACACTCAGAGAGATCTCATGGTCACTCACAGAGATCTCTTGGTCACTCAGAGAAAGCTCATAGCCACTCAGAGAGATCTCGTGGTCACTCACAGAGATCTCATAGCCACTCAGAGAGCTCTCATGGCCAATCAGAGAGATCTCATGGTCACTCAAAGAGATATCATAACCACTCAGAGAGATCTCATGGCCACTCAGAGAGATCTCATGGTCACTCAAAGAGATCTAGCCACTCAGAGAGATCTCATGGCCAATCAGAGAGATCTCATGGTCACTCAAAGAGATCTAGCCACTCATAGAGATCTCATGGCCAATCAGAGAGATCTCATGGTCACTCAAAGAGATTTCATAGCCACTCAGAGAGACCTCATGATCACTCAGAGAGATCTCATAGTCACTCAGAGAGATCTCGTAGTCACTCAGAGAGATATCGTGGCCAATCAGAGAGGTCTTGTAGTTGCTCAAAGATATCTCATAGCCACTCAGAGAGATCTTGTGGCCACTCAGGGAGATCTTGTAGCCCCTCAGAGAGATCTTGTGGTCAATCAGAGAAATCTTATAGTCCCTCAGAGAGATCTCATAGCCACTCAGAGAGATCCCATTGTCTCTCAGAGAGATCTCATGGTCACTCAGAAAGATCTCGTAGCTACTCAGAGAGTTCTCATAGCCACTCAGAGAGATCTCGTAGCCGTTCAGAGATCTCATAGTCACTCAGAGAGATCTCATGGCCACCCAAAGAAATTTCATGGTCACCCAGATCTCATGGCCATGCAGGGAGATCTCATGGCTAATCAGAAAGATATCAGAGATACTCACCAGGTAAATATACAATGACTTCTTAATCATCAGAACAATGTGTCAAATGATGTGGAAATAGAAAAGCATATATCTATATTCTAATGGTTAAATATGTATTTGTTGAAACAGACATATTTTGAGACAAAGACATTATTAGAATGGAGGTAATATATACATGCTGTCAATGTTCTTTCAACTTAATGTCCTCTAAACTATCATCCAGTTACCCAAGATGTCCCATTAAGTTGTTCCACGTAGGTCTGCTTTCCCTGGAAGAGCGCCATGTACTCATCCTTTCCTATTGGGCCTTCCCTACAATCAGAATATATTGACTCAGTGTCCTGTCCTTCTTGGACATTCCAACCTGGTAGGCAAGCTAATCTAGCAACTAACTGCCAAATTGATAATATATAATCTATGATAATGAATATATATGTTTTCCACTTCTATCTCCTGCCTAAACAGTCCTCAGAGAGTCCTTAGCAGACAAATGATGTACCTTTGGGCAGCTGACCTTTCTGCTTTCCTCAAATCAGACCATAGGAGAGGATATATTCTATGCATAGATGTATTGCTAACCTTCTGAATATATTTTGAATACATTTATATATTCATTGTTGCCTTTTTAGTTTTATAGGGTCTACCCTATCGAAAGAAACAGAAATTTAAATGTACTGTGAGTTGAGTTTTTAAAACCACAAGATATGTTTATTGCAATTTGTTTGGTTATTTGAATTACTCAGTGATTGCCTTGTTTGTATTAACTATGAATGTCTAGTATTTCAGGTTCATATTAACTGCTGCACAAAATTGCTCACTTCAGCTAAAAAAAAATTATTTCCTGCCGGGCGCAGTGGCTCATGCCTATAATCCCAGCATTTTGGGAGGCAGAGACGTGCGGATCACTTGAAGTCAGAAGTTCAAAACTAGCCTAGCCAACATGGTGAAACCCTGTTTCTACTAAAAATGCAAAAGTTAGTCAGGCATGGTGGTAAGCACCTGTAATCCCAGCTACTAGGGAGGCTGAGGCAGGAGAATTGCTTGAACCCGGATGGCACAGGTTGCAATGAGTGGAGATTGTACCACTGCACTCTAGACTGGGTGACAGAGCAAGACTCTGTCTCAAAAAAAAAAAATTTCCAAGATATGTGTATGAATTATTGTGTATGTAGACAATGTCTGATGCGGGCATCATTTTAATGCAAAAGATCCCATCCTACTTATATTAGCAGTATACACATAATTTGCTATAAAAATTAAAATATTTAACACTGATGACAAGCAATTCATATTTCTGCAATTATTAGGGATTTGTACACATTTAACATCAGTTTTTGTCAGGTAGTATAATACTTCCATTAAGGCACTGAAAATTCTATTTAAAAGTTATTGTCTATTGACATATTCCTATTGTTTTGCAAATACATTTTAAAATATAATGAACAGGTCCATTTGGTGTTTTTTGTTTATGTTCTATTAAAATTTTTTGTTATTCTCAGCACAAATAGGCACCACCTGAATGGTTAAGGTTAAATTAATCACATGTAGAGTTATTACTAAAGAATACATAAATTACAGAAAATTAACATGTATTAATTGATCTTTTGGAGACTAATTATTCTGCTCCATAACTTTCCATTCTAATATGTATTAGAATAACAATAAGTTGACCAGATGAGTTTAATAGCATCCTTCAGAACTGGAATTTGCTTCTATGCCAAGTATAAAATAAAGACTTCAGTAATTTCATGATCCCACTCAAAATCTTCTCCTCAGGCCAGCTTCACCAGAAGGTGAAGACATACTGGAGAGGCTACATTTCTACTTTAAACAAACAGGTTAATATAGAAGGCCAATGTGGCCTTAATACATAGCTGGGCAAACACCTCAAATAAAATATGATAGCATATACAGAATATTATTTATTTGTGAAGTTTGGAATAACTATTTTCATTTTTGAAAACTGATATGACTCCCAATAAAAACTCTAAACAGGATTTATGCAAAAAAAAAATAATAAAATAAAAATAAAATAAAATAAAAAAAATAAAAAGGCAATGTTAAAAAAGGCGCCAGGTTTTGATTCAATGCCTAGATTCTAGTTCTGGCTCCCTTCATATCTCACAGTATAAACCGAAACAAGCTATAGACCCTCACTTTTTATTTAACTTCTTTTTTTAGACATGGGGGTCTCACTATATTGCCCAGGCTGGTCTTGAACTCCGGGAGTTAAGCAATCCTTCTGCCTTGGCCTCCCAAATGCTGGGATTACAAGTGTGAGCCACCATGCCTGGCCACCTTTTAGTTTTTAAAACAGATACTGACATGGACCAGATTTACTATCCTACTATTTGAAACAAATAAAAGGCCAAGAAAACTGTATAAACATCAGTTTTTCAGACACGAGACATCAGGAAACAAAGATCAGTGATTCTTGGGAGATGAGAGACAAAGTGAACCCGAGGATTTCCGTAGGTTCCTACTCTGGAGAGATTTTCCAGGACACAATGCAGGTGGAGCCAGCTAAAGGTAAAGAGAGAGAGCTGAGTCCAGGGAGGCCAAAGCAGTTCGAATTTGCGGAGAGGGGAGAGCTGCACAGAGAACAAGAGATCTGCAACTAGTCCCTCTGAAGCCTTCACCTGATGAAGCATCAGCATGCGTGTGTGAGGCACCGACCCGAGGCCAGGATGGAATAACCCAAAAGGATTAGACTCTAGTAATTGGCAAATACAAACCCCACAGCTCACACAAAGCAGACATAGTTCTTCCTACCAACCAGTGTGGAAAACCTGATAACTCAGAGAACATTGGGTACTCAAAAGGCTTTTGCCTGAGTAATGGGGAAATAACTAGCCCTAGGCTAAATGCTGCCCTGGTCCTGTCTAACAAAGCTTAACACCCAAACCCAAAGAGCTCAAACTGATTCAAACACTGAATCATGTCCCACAATAAAGCATATAGAATTTTACCCAATAAGGTAAAAGGGAAAATTACCAGGCATGCAAAGCAGCAAGAAAATATGACCCATAATAGAAGAAAACGCAATCAATCAAAACCAACCCAGAAATGACACAGATAACAGAATTAGTAGTAAGCAAAGCTATTAAAAGCTCTAACTGTATTCCATATGTTCACAGAACTAGAGGGAAGATTTCACGTTAAGTAGAGACATGAAAGATGTCTTTTAAAAAGACTTAAAAATTTCTAGAGATTAAAATGGTAATGTTTGAGGTGAAAATACATTGGATGACATTAAAGGCAAATTAGACACTGGAGCAAAAGGCTTGCTTTTGTCATTCCCAAAACCATACTCGCTCACGTTGTCTTTAGCTAGAAGCAAACCAAGCAGCTTTTGAAAATGCTTGATTTTTTTGTTTTAAAAACGCTACAATGGAAAAATGTTTAAGTCACCTGGGTGGCCAGGGCAGGGGGATCTTATAAAAATCTATTAATCTTTATTCCATTTTGTTACACTGACTGCTGGCCTATGGCATTCTAGCCTCAAAGCGTATTTAATTCAAATGTTCATTATTAAATCTATGCAATCTATGCCTCACTTTTTTTTTTTTGAGGCTGAGTTTTGCTTTTGTCACCAGGCTGGGGTACAATGGCACAACTTTGGCTCACTGCAACCTCCATCTCCCGGGTTCAAGGGATTCTCCTGCCTCAGTCTCCCAAGTAGCTGGGATTACAAGTGCCTACCACCATGTCTAGCTAATTTTTGTATTTTTAGTAGAGATGGGGTTTTGTCATGTTGGCTAGGCTGGTCTCGAACTCCTGACCTCAGGTGATCCACCCATCTTGGCCTCCCAAAGTGCTGGGATTACAGGTGTGAGCCACCATGCCTAGCCTTCTCAGTCTTTTAATTAGTTAGATTTCTCACCAGAATTAACCATTAAAACCAAGAAAGGAGTGAATGTTAAAAAAAAAAAAATCAATCTGAATGGTCAACACACTTGTTAAATACAAATTTCTTTCAAAGTTCTGCTCCTTCCAATTTCAGTGAAATGCTGCAATAAAAACATTAATGGATCAAAAATAGAATTGACAGTAATTTCTGGTGCCATAAAGAATAATTAACATGACTTAAAAAATGAGAAGTTGGCCAGGCATGGTGGCTCACACCTGTAATCCCAGCACTCTGGGAGACCAAGGCAGGTGGATCGCCTGAGGTCAGGAGTTACCAAACTGGCCAATATGGTGAAACCCCGTCTCTACTAAAAATATAAAAATTAGCTGGGCGTACTGGCGCATGCCTATAATCCCAGCTACTCGGAAGGCTGAGGCAGGAGAATCACCTGAATCCGGGAGGCCGAGGTTTTCATGATCTGAGATCGCACCATTGCACTGTAGCCTGGGCAACAAAAGCAAAACTCCATCTCAAGTAAAACAAACAAACAAAAAACAAGACGTTGTCTGGGTTAAAACATTCATAGAAAAAGTAACTGCTACTTTCTAGTGGAACTACCAAATGCCAGGTAATCTGCTAGATGATTCAATCACCCCGTAACATAGATACCACTTCTAAGTAATCCCAAGTAACAAAGTAAAATTATTTTACTTGGTTGCATGTCAGAGAGGATCTGAGACTAAAGTTCTAAACTTGGTGCCAGAAAATCCAAGTCCTTTCAATACACTAAACTGCTACCTCAAGGAATTAGATGAAAGGTAAGAAATGAAGAGCAAAGAGCTAAAACCTTTATATCACAGTTTCAACCCAGAGGCTTAATTCCAGGTTAACTTTTTTTTTTAAGACAGGTGCTGCATTCTTCCCATTTTGTCACTTCAGGAAGTACACCATCTAGTTATCAAACTTAGGTTGTGACTGATCACTGAGTTCAGGCATTGCCAGCCCAATCCCTCCATGATAAAGTCCCCTGATACGATTTGGCTCTGGGTCCCAACCCAAATCTCAGCTTGAATTATGATCCCCATGTGTGAAGGAAGGTGGGTGATTGGATCATGGGGGTAGTTACCCCATGCTGTTCTCATGATAGGGAGTCTTCACAAGATCTGATGGTTTTATAAGGGGCTCTTATAAAACCATCACTTCTTTCTCCTGCCACCATGTAAGATGTGCCTGCTTCCCCTTCTGTCATGACTGTAAGTTTCCTGAGGCCTCCCCAGTTATGTGAAACTGTGAGGCAATTAAACTTCCTTCCTTTATAAATTAGCAAGTCTCGAAAGTAGTAGCTTTACAGCAGTGTGAAAACAGACTAATACATCCTCCAATTTTTCACCCAATGATTTAGCCTCTGATGATTAGGTGCCTGGATGCATTATTTTATTAAAAGTTGCAATATATTTCAAACATCCCTACTGAATTTATTATAATAAATTCTGCTTAAAAATAATGTTTTATAGTCAATTTGTTTGAATTGGGACCAGAGTCCAGCTCATTCTATTTTTTTGCTAATAAAACTGGGTCATTTGTTTTCAAGAATTTCCCATATTCAATATTTCATCATAGTGACATTCATTCCACTAGTCCTGTCTTGACTGGGTCCTGATTCAAACCAATCAACTATAAAATGGCATTTTCTTCACACATTCATGAAACTTTAAATATGGACTGAATATCAGATGTTAGATATCATAGTGACATTATGAGAAAATATTTACCTGTTAAAAGTATTTTAAGAATTAAATACCATATTTTACTGTATTATGTCACATTCCATAATTTAAAAAATTTATCAAATTATTTTAATTAAAACAAAACTCATAATCAAAAATTATGAGTGATATAATATGGTATCTGGCATTTATATTTAAATACAACAGGGAACTTAAATTGGGTAAAAGGAACAAAATTTGCAAAACGTTTTTAATTCTTGAAGCTGGGCTATATGTATATAGAAATTCATTATTCTGTTTGACTTTCACATTCTATTTTTTAAAAATTACTCCCTAATACAGAACTGGCCAACTCTCCCAAACGACTTAAACTGAGTATATTCTTATTAGGGGAATTTAAAGCCTGGATTGACAGTTACAAAACTAACCTTACTTTTGCACATTACATTCCCTTTACTTGAAAAACGGACAGGCCATGCACAGTGGCTCATGTCTGTAGTCTCAGCAACTTTGGGAGGTTAAGGCGAAAGGATTGCTTGAGCCCAGGAGTGTGAGGCTGCAGTAAGCTGTGATTGCACCAATGCACTCCAGCCTGGGTGAAAAAGTGAGACCTCAGCTCTAAAAACAATCAAACCAAATGAACTCCAACAAAACCAACCAACCAACCAAATTCAGAAAACTATATTAAGACCTTTCAGGGATTTAGGTGGAGATCAACTTCTTAAAAAGTGATCAAATGACCAAAAAAAAAAAAAAAAATCTTTAAGACTTAAATTGTTTGCAAATATAGGCTCTACTAGGACTATAATTGTCAGCTATTATTGATAATGAATTCTTCTGACTACAATATATGAAAATGTAGCTTCTTTAAATCAAGTACTAGACGTTTGAAGTATTTCACTTGCACCAAATTTTGTGGGAATCAGAATTGTGAAACAGGGAGTTAAAACCAAGGTCACCTAACTGCCAAAGTGTTTCTTCATTCCAGGATGTCAAAATAAGACTTAAATATTGGTATCTGCCTATCTACTTAAAAATGTTATGTTTTCAACTGGCCATGCAATGTTTAACTCATTTAGTAAATAAAAATTTGAATAAATGAAGGTATTAACCTGGGTTTTACTCCAAGTCATTTCACAGTAGAGCTGGGAATAAGAATTAAACTGATTGTTCTCAATGTATCATTACTGGAAAGCACAAAGTTAGAATCTAGCCAACTCGAATTTAAGTCACAATTACTGTAGGGAGACTTAGCCAAGTCAGTTCCAATTTCTCTAGTATGTAGCCCTTCCAGACTACTCAGAAGAATAGTTTTCAATTTTATGATGTGTAAAATTGTTAGTAGTTTGTCCCCTTGTTGTCAGCAGGAGTCAATTTAATTCAACTGCTCTGAAAATTCTGATGACTGCATGGATGAATAAAAAATCTCAAGAAAATCAGCAGCAGCAGCAAACTGGAAATAATCTATTTAGCTGCACTTTACAAATGCCTCAGGAAAAACTTTAACATCAAATGCTTTCTTAAAAAAAAATTATCACATAGAGTTCAACTATTCTGAAGGTACAGTCATTGTATTTGGACTGCATCAGAGACCTAAACATAATTTACACAGTGATTCTATGACAAACTCTGTTTCAGCTTTCTTAAACTCCTAGTCTAGGAACACAGCCTTACTGTATTGACAAATATTGCCCCTAAATAACATAGGAAAACAAACTTGGTTTCACTATTTGTCCTACAAGAAAATCCCATGCATTTCATGTTTAAAAACAGATTAGCCAGGCACAGTGGCTCATGCCTATAACAACAGTACTTTGCGAGGCTGAGGCAGGAGGATCACTTGAGGTCAGGAGTTCGAGACCAGCCTGGCCAACATGGTGAAACCTTGCCTCTACTAAAAATACAAAAATTAGCCAGGCCTGGTGGCACATGCCTGTGATCCCAGCAACTCAGGAAGTTGAGAAAGAGAATTGTTTGAGCCCAGAAGGCAGAAGCTTGCAGTGAGGCAAGATCATGGCACTGCACTCCAACTTGGGCAACAGAGCAAGACTCTATTTAAAAAATAAATAAATAAATAAATAAACAGAAAACTCCAATATTTGTGCAATGCACTTATGACATGGGGATACTTTTAACAAAAAATAACCTATATCTGAATCAGCACTTAGGAATTCTACAACAAAAAATATTCCTACCTGGCTGACTGAACCATAGTAACAGACTTTTTTTCCTTTTACTCAATTAAGTAACATTTACCACATAGTGTGTTTCCTTTTCTTTTTTGAGACAGAGTCTGGCTCTGTCGTCCAGGCTCGAATGCAGTGGCACCATCTTGGCTCACCGCAACCTCCACCTCCTGGGTTCAAGCAATTCCCATGCCTCAGCCTCCCAAGTAGCTGGGATTATAATCGTGCACCACCACATCCAGCTAATATTTTGCATCTTTAGTAGAGATGGTGTTTCACTATGTTGGCCAGGCTGGTCTCAAACTCCTGGCCGCAGGTGATCCGCCTGCCTCATCTCGTCAAAGTGGTGGGAATACAGGTGTGAGCCACCGCGCTCAGTTCACATAGTTTTCATGTGAAAACAAGGACAGTAAAACAACAACAACAAACCCTAGAGTGAAAAAGTTTATGGTCACCAATCAATCAAGTTCCGGAAATGTCAGTAGTGCTTTCTTCCCAAAATGCTTTCCAATCAAATCCTTTCTCCAGTAAGAATTATCACAAACATAAATTGCCTAATTAATATCCTTAATTCTTATAGGTATACATATTATGTCATTTGATAAACAGATACTGGACAATGTTAAGATTCCTCAGGACTTGGTATTAAAAACTGAAACCTCAATCATCAGAATTTCTATTTTTATGCCTGTGACTCACCAAGCACACCTGGAAATGTCCACTTTCCAAGATGACTTTCCAGTTAAATTTTAATCTTAAATCAAGTGTGTATGTGGTTTTATTAAACAAACTGTCACAATGGACAAACTGGATGCCCTTCCATGAATGTCTACTTATCACCCTGCTATCACCCAATGAAAAAGAACACAACACTCGCAATTTAATAGAATTCTAACAGTAAACATTTTCTAAGAGTTTTGGTTTCTAGTACCTACTTATCTAGAGTTAATAATAATTACCCATTCAACAATTACAGAAAAAAAAAAGTTTAAAGTTAACTTCTAAATTTGAGGTATATAAAGAATATTCCTTTAAGAATATAAAGTAGTCAAGATTTCCTTTTACTCAAAAAAAATCACTTCAGAGGTGACCTCCATGTACAAAAGGCAAAATCAATCACATTTATCACTGGACACAAAGGATATTTCAACGGTCTTTAAAAATGGTAATTATTCTCAAAAACAAAAATTAACTTTAACTTTTCTATTGCATTATCAAGACCATACTTGCTTAACAATTATGCTATTGATACAAAACATACAGTATTTACACTTAACTGTACAAAATAATTTAATGTTTACAAAAATATTAGAATGTTTAGTTGACTGACACAGTCTTAAGTAATCTCTTCTAGAGAAGTATATAGTAATAAGACCACTGATTCTCATTTCATTTCTTTTTTAATAAGTCAAAGAAAGGATGCTGCAATGCTTCATCCAAGGTAATTCGTTTAGTTGGATCATATTCTAACATTCTTCGAACCAGGTCAAACAGTTTCTCATGTTCTTCATCATGACAAAGCATAAATTCCTGAAGGAGAAATGTTTTTGTTTAAAAAAAAAATTAGTAATAGTGAAAACGTGTGGTTTCTTATTTTAATCTTTAATCTTTTTTTCTTTTACCTTTAATGGTTTACAGCGTCTCCTAACATATCTACCAGCAGAACTGTGTTCATCCCAATCTAGCTGGTTATGGTGAAAATACTTGCGTTTTCTACAGGGGAAAAAAAAAAAAAAGCCTGAATTAGTAGAATAACAAAATAGTTACATCTTTACCCTGAACCCATGAGAGGAAACATGGTAATAAGCAGCTCTCTCTAGATGTACAGACATATTATATAATACATATGCATGCAATTTTTAGAAACCTCAGCAACAATCATATATCAGACACCTTATAGCCTCCACTCTGTAAGGTTTTATTGTCTCAACTAAGTTGTTCTCATCATACACGGAACAATACCGCCTTAAAACTAGGGGCCTCCTGGATCCAGTCCTGTAAATTCTGTTTTTACTAGATCTAGAATGGGGCTGGTAATCTTTAAGTAACTCCCTAGGTGGCTTCTGTGGTGAAGCTGTGTTTGGAAATACTACCTTGTCTAAGAATATACAGCTGGTTAATGACAGAATACATGAGTGGTATGATTCCAAAAAGCAAGCTTTTTCCTATTCTATGTATTACTTATACATTACCTTAGGAAAACATTTATGCAAATGTAAACTTGAGTGAAAAAAACCCAAAAATCATTTTGTTTACTAGATCAGTGGTCTCCAACCTTTTTGGCACCAGGAAACAGTTTAGTGGAAGCGGACCCTGGGATGGGGGATGATTGGTTTGGGTGAAACTATTCTGCCTGATCATCAGGGATTAAATTCTCATAAGGAGCCTGCATGCAGCATAGATCCCTCACATGTGCAGTTCACAATAGGGTTCACATTGCTATGAGAATCTAATGCCACTGCTGATCTGATAGGAGGTGTAGCTCAGGTGGTAATAATACTCACTCACTGCCGCTCACCTCCTGTTGTAAGGCCTGGTTTACAGGTTGGGGACCCCTGCACTACATCACACAGTAAATATTTTTTATTATATTCATTTTTAAAAACATAGCCGGGCATGGTGGCTCACGCCTGTAATTCCAGCACTTTGGGAGGCTGAGGTGGGAGGATAGCCTGAGGTCAGGAGTTTGAGACCAGCCTGACTAACATGGTGAAACACTGTCTTTACTAAAAATACAAAAATTAGCCAGGTGTAGTGGCAGGCGCCTGTAGTACCAGCTACTCGGGAGGCTCAAGTAGGAGAACTGCTTGAACCCAGGAGGTGGAGGTTGCAATGAGCCTAGATCACCCGACTGCACTCCAGCCTGGGCGACAGAGAGACTCCATCTCAAAAACCAAAACAAAAACCAAAACAAAACCAAAACAAACAAAAAACCCACCATGACTTTTTTTTTTTTTTTTTTTAAAAGGAGTAAGATGCAGTTACAAGTTACCACCAGACAGGAAAAAAAAAAAAAAAAGGTCAAAATCTATAGCCCTTGGAATGAACATTACAACAATGTTGAGTTTTCTGTAGTGTGAATATATGTTATTCGATGTATCCAACAAAAGGCTTTAACCTTAAAACATACCTTGTTTTCTGAATCATGTGTTGTGGTATGGGTCCTAATATTCGTTCCATCATTGCCAGGTGCTCTTTACTATCATGAGTCTAAAAAATATAGGAAAAAGAAATTTAGCACTATTTCTCTATCACGCATTAAAAGAAAACACAAGAAAATGGTGCTGATATGAAAGGACTAGATGCTGATGTGAAAGGACTAGGTGCTGATGTGAAAGGACTAGGTGCTGATGTGAAAGGACTAGGTGCTGATGTGAAAGGACTAGGTGCTGATGTGAAAGGACTAGGTGCTGATGTGAAAGGACTAGGTGCTATACAATTGATAGTACTGAACCATCTGTACTGTCTGCCACTAACATGGTAAAATTAAGGTCTCACAGATCAATCAGTAAGATTCTGTACAGCAATCCAAATGTAACTTGTGTAATCTAAAATTTCAGTTTCCTTATCTGTATTTCTTACACCATTTGACTGGGGAAGATTACCAGAAAAACTGTCTCCTCATTTCATCAGCTGCTTAACCAAAATTAACATCCAGCACCCAATGAATAGTCCACCTGTTAACACTTACTACTCACAGGCAACAGACCTGTGAGTCCCAATAATTCTCAAAACAATGCTGAGCTAGTTATGTGGGAACATGAATTTCAAAGAGATTAAGATACTACCTCAAATATAATGAGGAAAGTTAAGCTATCAACCCATGTCAAAGCACATATCCTTAAATTAGACAGCAAAAGAGCCTTAGCTAAAGTAGAATACAGAAAACTGTCAAACTTTCAGCTGGAATGGTATGCTTCTAGAGCAGAGGTTGGCAAACTTCTGTAAAGGGCCAGATAGTAAATATTTTAGGCCTGGCTGGTCATGAATGGTCCCTATTACATATTCTTCTTCCTTTTGTAATAAGAGGCATGAGGTAGGATTTCACCATGGGCCAAAGTTTGCTAACCCTTGCTCTGGAGAGCAGAGGCTGTATGCAATACTTTTAAAAGAAATTTATCAACTACTGTGCTTTGCATATTGCTTTCAAATCGTTGTGATACATGACAGAAATAAATAATTAATAGCTTCACATTTTAAAGAAATTCCTTAGTTTAAGAGCATTTTGCAGGGTGGAGTAAAAATAAAACCACCTCTCAAATAATGTGTACTTAAAAACTCAGTGATTTATAATCACAGAATCACCTGAAGCACCCATTTTATGTAAGTCAGAATGAAGAAAGTATGCACTTTGCTTAACTTTTTCTTAATCCTACAGCTCATTACTACAAAACCAGACAACACCTCCCAGAAATGATGGATAACCATGATTCTAAGACATCAAACTTATCTATAAACTCAGAGTACTTTTCAACAGGAGCTCTACAGATTAGACAGAAATAGAAATCTGGTGAGGTGCCTCACAAGCAGTAAATTCATCACTGCAATAGCTGCCTAAGTGATTCTTAGCTCATCATAGCTGCATGCCCCCTGCACCACTGTAACTTCAAATTAACCTCAACAGTACTGAACTGGGATCTCCAACCCCTCTTTCCCAAACAAAACAATAAAACACCTTGATCATACCACAACCCTACTTAAAGTTCTTTAATAGTTGCATAACCTAAAGCTTTCAAGAATTTAAATTTCAGGCTGGGCGCGGTGGCTCACACTTGTAATCCCAGCACTTTAGGAGGCTGATGTGGGCAGATCACCTGAGGTCAGGAGTTCAAGCCCAGCCTGGTCAAGAACGCGAAACACTGCCTCTACCAAAAATACAAAAAAATTAGTGGGGCATGGTGGCTTGTGCCTGTAGACTCAGTTATTTGGGAGGCTGAGACATGAGAATCACTTGATCCCGGGAGGCAGAGGATGCGGTGAGCAAACATTGCATGCTAGCCTGGGTGATAGAGTGAGACTCCATCTTAGAAAAAAAAAAAAAGAATTTTAGATTTCAGATGTAAGTACAATTTAAGGACAGAGTGGAAAGGAAAGTAGGGTTTCCTACTTTTTGTTTTACCAGTTAAAGACTTTTTATTTTTAAAAGCAAACTCTACAACTGTAACTATCATTTCATAAAAGAGACATTTAAATACAAAAAAAAACTGCAGAAGGGATATGTCTAAATAATGGTCAGAATGGCACCCTAGACAATCATTTTCATTTTGGACCAGTCTACTTTTGGAAACCACTGACTTCTAGGATCAAACCAATACCCTGCAAAGTCTTTGAAGTCCTTAATGAATCCATCCTTGCCTATTGTTATCATTTTCCCATTTATACAAGACACTGCGACAACACTATTCTTCCCCGAGTAGACACGCTCCTTCACTCTGTGCATTTAGACACTATCTGTTCTTCCTTATATGCCCGTCACTCTCCAGGTTTCTAACAAACTCCTCCTATTCTTCCTGTGCTCTCAGTGAGGCCTTCTCTAAAGACAGTAATTGTTAACATTTCGTGGGTTCCCCCACCTACATTTTCTACATTGTTCCATTACAGCAAATGCTACACTATACTGCAATAGTTTTCCAATGTCTTTTGAATGACTTGAGGAAGATGCTCTCTTCACCTTTATGTACTTATATTTAGAAATGCCTAAGACATTATAGATGCTTAATACTTAGAGCAAAACAACAATCCTTATTGTTCCTGAATTCTTTACAATAAATAAAAAGGAATAAGTGATTTAATATTTTTAAAATAAAAAGGAGTAAGTGACTTGTTCATGGCCATACTGATAGTCAACATAACTAGAACTGAAAACTGGCCACATTAACACTACTGCAAATTTAGGAAGGAGTTTTATAATTTAAAAAAGTCGGTAGTATGAACCATACATGAACCACATGTTAAAAACACTAATCATGTGCAAAATTAACTATGATCACTCACTCATAGTATTTCATTCAACTGTAGTTTTAAAGAATGATCATTTTGCACATGGCACATGTAAGTTTTAATCTTAAGAATAATGATGTATGGCAATTTTCCAATATGGAAGTCAAAACTTTAAAATGCCTTTAACATTTAAAATTTGTTATGAACTATTAAATGGAATTTACTAGCCACGTACCTGAAAGACTGTGAAACCAAGGTAATATTCAATAAGAATGCAACCTATGCTCCAAACATCACAAGGCTGAGACCAACCTAAAGCTATTTTAAAACAAACAGAAACATTTTACTACTTTTAACATTAATTAGAAACATTTACAATTTTCGAACATTTTACAACATTTAATTGACAGTACATTAAATCCTTCCTTATATGGGTGCTCCCTTTACAGAACCCATTTGGGAGAATATGACAAATTCAGGGTTTCTATTTTTAGTTTTACATCAAATTCTATTCAACACACTCTCATGGTCCATCTGCTCACATCAAGACACAGTATTGTAACTAGGGAGGGGTGCATTCCATATAAAATAAAAGGACTACCATTTTCCAAGTATACAACCAATTTGTGCAAATATTTCATAGTCTCTGAACTTTTTATATGGTGGGAGGGCACTGCTGTTGAAACTGCTGTTATACTCGGTTCATGGTTAGTCCAGGAATTTTCATGTTTTATTAGCACAAATACAGGTTTCTAATTATGCTCACAATGAAATCACTAATCACTTATCAATAATCATCAGCTTGATGCATGAGTTTACTTCTTCCACTAAGAGAAATACTGTTAGAGAGGGATCTATACATTAACTTCATGGCTGTCTAGACATGATTTTATACAATTTCTCCTTCAGAATTCTCAATGACAGTATTATGCAGATCAGAATAAAACATCTAGCCTTCTTAAATCTATACTTAACTGGAAAGGAGGAGAAAGAACCAATCACATAGATGTTTTAATCTTTCAAAGATCAAGTATTTAGTAAAAAAAAAAAATGTATAAATAAAACCTACATTCAAAGACATTTCAATTACTTTTGGTATCACTGAAATTAAAGAAATATATTCAAGTCAATATATATTGACTGTGACTTAAGTCATTTTTGTTAACCTCCACAGTGCTTATCATTTGAACAAATGGACAGTAATGGAGCATGGTTTCTACCTATTAACTCTATAAAAGCTGTAAATGCTCATCAAAGTTTTCTTTTTCAGCTGGACACAGTGGCTCACACCTGTAATCCCAACACTTTGGGAGGCTGAAGCGGGCAAATTGTGAAGTCAAGAGTTCCAGACCAGCCTGGCCAACATGGTGAAACCCTGTCTCTACCAAAAATACAAAAAATTAGCTGGGTGTGGTGGTGGGCGCCTGTAATCCCAGCTACTCGGGAGGCTGAGGCAGGAGAATTGCTTGAACCTGGGAGGCGGAGGTTGCAGTGAGCCAAGATCGCGCCATCGCACTCCAGCCTTGGCGACAGTGCGAGACATCTCAAAAAAAAAGTTTTTTCAACCACTCCTAGGTTCCCAATTTAGTCTTTCCCCAGGTGACTGTAATCTTCTGCAGTAGTACACTATTCTAAATCATCTCATTCTTGGATGAGTTAGCTTTTTTTTGAGACGGAGTTTCGCTCTTGTTACCCAGGCTGGAGGGCAATGGCGCGATCTTGGCTCACAGCAACCTCCGCCTCCTGGGTTCAGGCAATTCTCCTGCCTCAGCCTCCTGAGTAGCTGGGATTACAGGCACGCACCACCGTGCCCAGCTAATTTTTTGTATTTTTAGTAGAGACGGGGTTTCACCATGTTGACCAGGATGGTCTCGATCTCTTGACCTCGTGATCCACCCACCTCGGCCTCCCAAAGTGCTGGGATTACAGGCGTGAGCCACCGCGCCCGGCCGAGTTAGCTTTTATACGCAACATGAGGCCAAGTGCCCACTTTGACTCTAGCACCTGACTATATCTTCCTCTCTAACCGAATTCTGACTTCATCCTCATGCCACAAAGGACCTTTCTATTCTCCCAATCTCCCAATTCTTTCTCCTCAAGGCCAGTGATTCCAATGTCAGATTTATATTAACTATCCCATGCTTGGCCACATTTGGAACTTTATTATTTCTAAGATTTACTATATTCTGGTAGGTGGCGTGGCTCCCGCCTAAAATCCCAGCACTTTGGGAGGCCAAGGCAAGCAGATCACTTGAGCCCAGGAGTTGAAGACCAGCCTGGATAACATGGCAAGGCCCTGACTCTGTTATAAAAAAATAAAAATAAAAAAGAGAGAGTTGGGCCAGGCGCAGGGGCTCACACTTGTAATCTCTGCACTTTGGGAGGCCGAGGCAGGCAGATCACCTGAGGTCAGGAGTTCAAGACCAGTCTGGCCAACATGGTAAAACCCCATCTCTACTAAGAACTATAAAAATTAGCCAGCATGGTGGTAGGCACCGATAATCCCAACTACTCTGAGGTAGGAGAAACCTTCGAACCCAGGAGGTGGAGGTTCCAGTGAACTGAGACGGCACCAGTGCACTCGAACCTGGGTGACAGAACGAAACTCCATCTCAAAAAAAAAAAGAGTTAGTATATTTTGCTCAGTTATACAGATAGCATAAACTGTAAGATGCACCACTGTTTTATATACCAATAACAAATAAAAAAAGCCAATTATTTTGTGTGGTGTTCCCCCACATTAAAACGTAGGGAAAAATCTGATTCATTTTTTTTTTAAAGATGTGGTTTCACCATGATGGCCAGGCTGGTCTTGAACTCCTGACCTCAGTTGATCCACCCACCTCGGCCTCCCAAAGTGCTAGGATTACAGGCATGAGCCACTATGCTCGGCGAAAAATCTGATTCTTAAAACTGAACAAACACTATCTGTCCACTATGTCTTCCCATATTGCTTTCTTTTACCCTTACACAGCAGCTCCTTCCAGTTTGTACTAAGCAGAAACCCTACTATCATGCATTTAAAAGACAAGCTCTAGAGTTGTGCTTGTTCAATATGGTAACCACTAGCCACATACAGCTGTTTAAATCTAAAATTTAAATTAATATAAATTCAAAACTCAGTTCCTCCCCAGTCACACTGGCCCCACTCACTACAAGGTACTCAGTCACCCAGTGACTAGTGGCTACCATACGGGGCAGTGCAGAAATGGAACATTTCCATCATCAAGGGAAGTTCTGGCAAATGCTGTATGACATTCTTGATTTCCTTACTCCTTTACTACTCTACTCTAGGTAAATATCATTAGTTTGCTTTCACACTCCTATTCTGACTAACAAGTCCTATTGGACACAGAAAACAGTAAAAAGTATAAAATACAATTCCTCCACAAAAATGTTTTACAATCTAAACTCAGTTGGACCTAACTTTTGGCTAAATAACTGGGTTATTACATTCAACTATCTCTTGATGTACCTGATCTGAATGTTTCCCAATGTCTCCAAGCTCCCAAGCCAATATCTGATTTCCCTGCTTTATTAATAAAACCTGATCTCTAACTTTTACTGTTGAGGCATAAGATGCACATTCCCTTAAAAAGTTCCTTCTTATTTGAAGACTCTGCACCTTAACTCATTTTCTTTCCCAGACTTTCTCACATCAAGGGTTATCACAGGAGTTCTCCTCTTAGAGAAGCCCCTCTTTATTCTCGACCTTTATCCATCCTATATCTAGACATCTGCCAACCAGTTTCCTCAGCATTTTTACCAGCCCTGTGCTTTTCATGATGGCACAAAAACAGGTACTCATATAACTTCCAAACCACATTTCTGTGATGCACTTAGCTAACAGAGCCTGTTCTCTTATGATTATTTAAGATTTACTTGTTCAAAAATAACCACCACCTGGAATATCTTTCACAGACAGCATCACATTCTTACCACTCAGGAAAAGTATTTATAGCAACGTCCACACATTTTTTATGAAAATAGAAAACGTTTTCTGAATCCTGCTAAGAAGATCATACTTCCCCACTCCACCATTAAAGCTGTAAAAAACAAAAATGTCTCATTCAATTATAGTATCAGCAAGCCTGGTGTCTACTGACCCAAAATGACCTCAGGAGCTCTGTAGTGCCGGGTAGATACCAAAGTACTGTGATGTTCATCATCGTATGTTGCACTTCCAAAGTCAACAACTTTGATATCTGTGTTTTTCAGTGTGCGTTCATCACGTTTCTAGAGAGATATAGTTGAATAAGTATGAAACTCAACAGATAGGAAATATTTTAAAGCACTACTCAAAAGGCCAGCACATGAATTATCTTTTGGATTGTCAAAATAAGCTCATGAGAAAGGCAAAGAAGGATTTCTTCTTTTTGGTTAAACATCAAGATATAATGAGGCTCAGACGTGAAATTCCTCATCCAATGATCATTAAGCTAAATTAATTTTAAAGATAACCACCAAAATTAAAACAAGTCTTTAACTTACCATTTTAGAATTATATTTGACTACATAGTCAGACTTCACAAATAAAATATTTTCAGGCTTCAGATCTGTATGGGTTAATTTATTATGATGTAAAACTACAAGAGAACAAAAACACATTATTAGTTTCACTTACAAACTTAATTTGTACTAGCAGGGAAAGGAGGACTGACAAAGGATACAGTGGTCAAGAGAGGTTTCATCTTTACTTGAAAAATGTGTATTTTTTAGTAACAACATTTGAATATATAGCTTATATAATAAAAACAAGTTTTCTGGTGCTGAAAGATTTATCTTAATTGCTATTAAAGAGGTAAAAAACTAATAAAAAATATTTAAAAATAAATTTATCAAGTATACTTACAATTTATTGACTGGCAGATCTGATATGCCATCTGCCTGATGTGGTCAATTTGAAATGGCAGAAAGCTGTTTTCTTTAATGAAATCGTAAGTACTAAGTCCCAGCAGTTCAAACACAATACAAACATGACCATGATGATCAAACCATTCTAGCATCTGGACACATCGGCTAAAACAGATCAAAATAATAATTCAGTTTACAGAAATCTGAGTATTTCATGTAATATGATAGCTCATAGGTTAAATTTATACTTACAAGACACTATTCGGATCAGTACTATTTAAGTGCTCTAATACTTGGATTTCTGAACGAGCTGCTTCACGGTAACGGCCTACATTTTTTACGATTTTCACTGCTACATGCATGCCATCCCTTAAAAATAAGGATAAAAATGATAAATGTACAGGAGTGAGCTGAAACCATGTTATGCTCTAAAGCATAATCTTAATTAATTATAATCCTCTACGCCATTTAAAATAGTCTTTGAGAACATATTACAGCAAATTCCATATAACATCTTCTCAAAACATTTTGATAAAATACTTTCCATGAAATGATAATTCCCTTAATGAATTTTATACAACAGTTTAAAAATACATACACAAATATAAACCAAAAATAGAATATGCTACTGTTGAAAGCATTCATTCATTTACCAGGCTAGGCCTACTCTGTGCCAGGCAATGCGTAGTTATTAGTGATTAAAAGACAGGGCGTGTCCCCATGTATTTCGAAGTCTTATGGAAAAGACAGACACGTAAACAACTTACACTTCTTCACAGAAGAGGTGGCACAGAACTGAGTCCTGAAAAATAGCTGGCAGTTTGTCAGATTGGGAAGGAAACATTCAGGTAAAGGAGATACCAACTATAAGTAATTAAGCCCAGAAAAACCTTAGCAGACGCACTGATACAAATATACAGCTACAGGGGAAGGTAGTGGGCTTCAGACTGGGGCATCTGTAAGAATGCTCCCTAAAAAATATAGAGCCATAAATGTTTCAAATCTTCAACTTCTTTTTGTCTTCCTTTCTAAACCTAATCTACCTGCAGATGAGCCAGCATTCAAGCCTTCTTTTTACTATGGCCCTTCCACTTTACAAAACCATACCCATCCCTTATTAGTATAAGAAGATATATGCTATAAAAACATTTAGGGCAAACAAATATGTATTCTAATGGCTGGATACAAAACCTTTTTCCACATCCAGTGGTTTCCAATTCATTGCTTTCAAAACACCTCAATGACTGTGGACTGATAAGTCATTAAAAAGATTTTCTGATGTTTGGCATATACCTCAAGACTTAAAGGAACTATAGTAAGATTACTGTGACAAAACGTCTACTCCTATCTATTTATATGACCAAAAAGTTTTCTCATTGATTTTATCTATAAAAACAAAAAAAGAAAACAATGCTAAACAGTCAGATATTCATCTATGGATCCATGTACTCATATTTTTAGAGGCCTCAACTGCCCCAATAAAGGAAACATTCCAGGCCAGATGTGGTACAGGTGTGTGCCATGTGTGATTACAGGCTCATATCTATAATCCCGGCACTTTGGGAGGCTGAGGCAGGAGGATCACTTGAGGCCAAGGAGTTCCACACCAGCCTGAGCAACGTAGTGAAACCCTACCTCATTAAAAAAAAATTTTTAAGATACAGTTCAATAAATGGAGTATTTATTAAGAGTATTAAGGCAAGACTTAGACTTTCATGAAATTCTAAAAGGACATTAATGGGATGACTGGTGAAATCTGAGTAAAGTCTGCAGATTAGTTGGCAAAATTTGAACACATATGTATGCATAATGATAAAGCAAATCTTATAAAATGTTAACATCTGGAAAATCTGGGTGAAGAATACATGGGAATTCTTTAAACTATTTTATCAACTTTTCTGTAAGTCTGCAAATATTTCAAAATACTTTAAAGTTCAATTTACATTCACATATTTGTTGCAGAAAAGCAAAATGTGGGGATAAGATAATTTAGGATAATATTTATGGAAAGCGAAATAAAAATAAACTGAAAAATAAAACATTTCTAAGTATTCAAGAAGAGTTTGTTCATGGATGATGGTAGGTATCAAGCTGCTATGGTATTCAGATTCCCTCAAATGCATTTAAAGAGATGTAAGTTTTACTTTTTAGTATTAATATTTACAACACGTTGGAAATTACATTCATCCCAACTAATTTATGATAAAAAATTTTATGTCACTTTAGAAATGTGTAGTTTCACTAAAGTTTTAAGAGCTTCACTTACAAAAAAGTTTGCAAGACACAAAAGAGAGGTCCTAGAGGAAAATGGTAAAATGAGGCACAAAGGGTCAAACAACAAACTTTATTCTCTAGGCCCTATAAAATAAAATTTATTTATAGTTTAGGAAGCTAACTCTTAACATTTAAGATTAGACATGCTTTATTGCCTCTGCAATCCAAAATTGCCGAATCTCATACACAGGGTCAAGCGCCTCAGTTCTGGAGTTCCACAAAATTCCTTCACTTGAACACACACTTTTATTTCAATGATTTTCCCCTGTTGAAATTTGTCAGCATTCTTTTTTTTTTTTTTTGAGACGGAGTTTCACTCTTGTTGCCCAGGTTGGAGTGCAATGGCCCCATCTTGGCTCACTGCAACCTCCGCCTCCTCCATTCCCAGGTTCAAGCAATTCTCCTGCCTCAGTCTCCCAAGCAGCTGGAATTACAGGCATCGCCACCATGCCCGGCTAATTCTGTATTTTTAGTAGAGATGGGGTTTCTCGATGTTGGTCAGGCTGGTCTCAAACTCCAGACTCAGATGACCCGCCTGCCTCAACCTCCCAAAATGGTGGCATTACAAGCATGAGCCACCGTGGCCAGCCGTCAGCATTCTTAACATCCACATTCATGGTAAACAAATCATGAACAATATGAGAAATTTTGTGAGTAATTTATCCCCCAAAACATGAGGCTACCATTTAAAATATATTCCATCTTGGCTGGGCATGGTGGCTCATGCCTGTAATCCCAACATTTTGGGAGACTGAAGTGGGTGGATCACTTGAGGTCAGGAGTTCGAGACCAGCCAGGCCAACATGGTGAAACCCCAACTCTACAAAAATACAAAAACTAGCTAGGAGCCTGTAATCACACATGGCACACTCCTGTAATCCCAGCTACCCAGGAGGCCGAAGCGAGAGAATCACTTAAAGCTGGGAAGTGGAAGTTGCAGTGAGACAAGATGGCACCACTGCACTCAAGTCTGGGCAACAAAGGCCCTATCTCAAATAAATAAATTAAATATATCAAAATAAAATAAATTCCATCTAAATTATGAATCTTTCCCCACCAAAAATATCAGAACGTTCAAAAAGGAAAAAAACAAACTTACATGCCATGATCAACGCACTCTACAACTTTGCCAAAGGCTCCTTCACCCAAAGTGTCCACGATTTCATCTAAAGTGAAGAGGAAAAAAGAGGTCTAAGTACTTGAGTACAAATTGTCTAGTTATTCAAACAATGAATGCTTAAGTGTGGAATATTTTCAAATGATCTCTATCAAAGCATAACTAACATTTCAGCACTCAAATTATTTTAGTTTCAGCTGCTACAAAAACAATTAGATAGAGCTATCTTTCTTGCTCTAATCTCAAATTCCACTGAATATTTTGGAACTTTAGAATAGAAATATTTAAATTCTACAGAAAAGAAGAAATACAAAAGAACAAACAAACCCACAAAAAACAAAATAAAAAAGCAATGAAGAGTTCTTTAGCCCCCCGCTGACAAACTATTCTTAAAAAGATTATTCTTTCTGCAAAGTTTAAAAAGTGTTGAAAAATATTCTATACATCTTGCTCTTAGAACGTCTCCACTTTGACAGATCAGGTGACCCTCCTCATCATCCTCTATACTCCTGGATCTTTTCCTTCGGTGGCTCTTCTGGAACGGCAAGTGGGCAGCACCAAGATCGTCCAGCCAATCAATATATCAGAGTGAATTCAGGGCAGAATACGCAATTCATTCAGCGGGGAGATATTCAGGCATTCAGATAAGCACCAGGCCACGAACAGTTGGCAGGAGCAATTTCAAATTCAGTCCCCAGAAATTCACAGGGCACAGTTTATGTTACAGAAGAAAAACATGGCAAGGAACAGATTTTCAGATAAGATACTTAAAGTGGCAATAGAAAAAAAACAACACAATTGTCTCTTTAAAATACTGATTTAATTGAAGTCTGAAATTTAAAGAATGCAATGTCATGGTTTACTTATCTCTTGCTATAAACAGCATATGCTGTGAACTGAGATGTCTAGTTTGTCAGAAAAATGTCTTAAAATGTCAAGACTATTTGAAATTATTCTAATTTAGCAATAGTTTAAAATATATATGATTAAAATAAAAGGGGAAAATAAAAGCTAGTTAATTTCAACATTCAATTTAATAAAAACTAGTTTTACTCAAGAAAACTTGGGGAGAAAATAATTCAAAGTTTACTGTTCAAGCAGGTAAAAATGTCTGAGTTAAAAAAAAAAAAAAAAAAAAAAGGCAGCCTTTTTGGATGTTTCCCATTCAGCACCCATTTTCACAAGTTCAAAAGAAGTTGTTGCAGACAATGATGCACTGCGCCATGAACTATGCTCTGGGCAGGTGAGTAACATTTAGGTATCCACCAGTGTAATATTTCACATTTGTTTTTAAGTACCAGATAAAGGCTTTCTAAGTTAAAAAAAAAATGCTTAAGATGAAAGATGGGTGCATTACTTTTTCATAAGAATATGTTACAAATACAATATTTTTATTATTAAGGCCAATAAATTCATTATCTGGTCTGCAGAATATGAGGAAATGTGGGCAAATGAGGGCTAGCTAATAAATATACAGATCGGCTATAAGAATTTGGAGGTTTCCTTTAAGGATTTAAGTAATATAAGTACAACTATAATATAGCCAAATAGTATTTTATATATATAAAAAAATTAGAAACTTATCAGCTCATTAACAGCTTTTACACAAAAATAAAACTCCATTCAAAATAAAAACAAAATCAATCATACCGAATGCGACTGATGACTTGAACAGTGTCGATTGCGCTTCCTTTTAGGACTGCTTCTCCTGCTGCGGACTGAAGATTTACTGCAGTGGATTCGATAACTGCATTCAATGTCTCTGATAATGTCTAGGAACATATCCTTCACAGTAGTCATTCCTGTATTCATCAACGTATCTCCGGTCCCGATAATCTCGCTCATTCAAAGACCTTGCTTCTAAATAGTGACTGCAAACACAATGTGGTTCAAACAAAACATTAACTCAAAAATTCTTGGTTTAAAAAGCTAACTCTACATAAAAAAATATTCAAACAGATGAATTAGCATTTATATTTATCTCACAAAGCTTAAGAAATTATTTTACTTTAACAAACAAGCAAATGGGTCCATTATATAGACTGCTGTCAAGCACTTCACACCAAGGAATTAAAGCTTGAGTCAAATCATTAATTTTGTCTAGTGTTTACTTATGTGTTCCTTTACCTTCTGCACCTGTATCTAAGCTATCTTAGTATTTCAAAGAGGTACAATCAGAGGCAGGCAAAAAGGGTTCCTTTCACTTTTAATGTAAGTGCATTTTAGATATCCCTGGCACACAGAGAATTCCTTCATGAAAGGTATATTCAAGCTATCCGGAGCCTTAAATGTATCCCAGCCCTTTCATTTTACCGACAATTAAATTAAGATCCCTAGAAGAAAAACAATTTGCCAAGATTGTATAGCACATTAGTGACAAAAACTATTTTCTAACTGCTATTATACAGGCCAATTTTATCACACACATCATCTATCACATCTCCTCTCCTCTTTGCATTTCTAGCCTTGTTATTCCTGTTAGGGAAATAGACAACACAGCTTTTGAGGGTTGCCTCATGCGCCAAAGGCATCTAAAATATATCCCCCTAAAATAAGAGAGGGATCCTGTAATTTAGGATTACAGTAGTTCCACCACTCTACCTCCCTTTGCATTTCTAATTTCCTGTCATTCCTGTTTCAGAAATACATAAGAAACAACAGAAAATACCATCATCTAGTGCCATAGTGCTTTAATCTACAGATCCCTTTGAAAATCTGCTGAAAGCCATGGACTCTCTTCCCCAAGAAACACATAAACATAAAGGTCATGGACCTCAGGATGTCAATGAAGAAAAAAGTTAAGTAACCTCAATCTGATGGAAAGAAAAGGACACCGATTCAATTGGCCCAACTTCCCGTCCCCCTCTCTACCTGGGATGAGTGTCCTCTTCAACAGAGTGCGAAGCTTCAAGAGGGATGCACATGGAGCACTGAGGGAGAGAGGGGACACCTGCCCAGTCAGACAAATTGGCTAAAATAATCCTAACAAGCAATGGAGTGACAGATGTTGACTAGATTGCCCTCACCAACCCCTTTCCTTTCCCCAGAATATGCTGTCATTCTTTTTCCCAGGAGGCTGGTTTAGGCAGAAATAGAAGCATCTTTTACAACTACTACCCAACAGGGCTAGCAGCAAATCCAGGCTGGGGAGATGTAGAAACCCGGTTCTGTTTCCCTAGCATCAGCTTTAAGTTCTATCTACTGGAGAAACAACTCAGGATATTTGGTAAGACTGTGGGTAGTCTAGGTTAGGGATCTGATCAGTTGGCTTGGAACTGTCAGGGAGAGACCGCCAATACAATAAGTTAGAAGCAACCACACTCTTAAGGGCACCATTCCTATAAAAGTCCAAAATCCTTCTATTAGCAAAAACGAAGAATAACAATCTTTAGTTGGAACACTGCATGAAATTAAGAGTTGCTAATAAGCCATAAACAATGTACAGAGCAACAAAACACAGGGTGAACACCATGAGGACAAACTAAAAGGACGAGAGTCTCTTCAATAGATAATGGCCAACGACCAAGGCTTAGAGATTATATAAACAAAGTCTACAGAATTACACAGGCTATGGACAGGGTAGACAGGATGAACAGACTGATTTAATTTTTTAAAATACACTGAATGCCCAGTGAATATTTCACTATAGCCTTTAAAATAGCCAAGACAGGTAAGGGCATTCGTTTTTATAACCACACAGGTCCTGTGGGAGATTAAAAAAAAAAAAAATTATGCAAGGCAAAGTCCTTACCAACAAATAATGAACAATTTGAGATTACTCATATAAAAATGAAGCAAAATCCAACAACATAGGAAATTCTAAGGTTACAACACATGAGTGCTTAGAGTCAGAGAAGGGAAAAAAATCTGTTTAAAATGGTCAGAGAAGAATTACAAAAAAGATGGAAATGGAGTTGCATCTTAAAGGGAAGCCAGGATTTGGACAAAGTGGAATACAGAAGAAATTCTGGGGGAGAAGAATGGCATATTACCATCTTAAATTCATACAGCACTTTCAGCCACAATGGCTTAGAGGTGGATTTATCTATGGGTTACTCAGGAAAAAGACAATTCCAGAAAGAGCAATTTTCACATAAGGGAATGCAGACAACTAAGTAAGCTGAGAATAGCATCATTAAAAGCCCTGCATGCTAGGCTAAAGTATTTCTCAAAGGACGGTCTATTTACCAGCAATATGAATACGGAGTTCTTATTAAAAATGGTAACCCTAGGCCTCAGGTCATACTTGCTGACTCTAAATCTGGTCAACATACCTTCAAGGTGATTCTTATTCACACTAAAGATAGAGAATTACTGGTTTAAGACTTGTTACTCTATGTTACAGGATTCTGACAACAATATATAAATGTAGGGTTTACAACCACATCAGTTGTTCTAATACAGAATGGATTAATTAAGCCTGTAGAAAGGGAGACCAATTCACAGCCTACCTCCAAATGACAAATCATAAAGAAAAGACACTATGCAATATATATATGACAAATGGTTATAATAATAATGTCATAAAAAGCTCTTCTAAATCAATAAAAATGTATACTTTAATAAGCTAAAAATAAAAAGATGTTCAAATGATCAATAAATATATGACAGTGGACAAATTCACTAGAAATTTAAAAATTCAGATTAATCAAAACATTATCCTTGGCCTCTCAAGGATAATGAGAGAATGAAGGAGCACATTGTATAATTTGGCAAACTTTCTAGAAAAAGAAATATGAACCTGTAGCAAGAAACTCGCAAAAGTCCATATCCTTTAACTTAAAAAGCCTTTTCTTGGAGAGTATTTTCGGGCAATAATCAGAGGCAAAGATTTAAATACAAAGATGTTTTTAACAAATAATTAAGTTTAGAATATTCTGGATTATGGTAAACGTTGACTACCAAACACATCTGGTACCAACATCAAAGAAGGTACTGGCCTGGTTGTTAACTGGACTCAGTATCATGTTTATGTAGTTAACTATGAGCATGAACGAACTGTTCAGCACTCTTATCACTTCCTTTCTATATATACAATGTATAATAATCCTATGAATAACTAGTACTATGACATTAAGCCTTAGAGTTTTTTGTATTTATTAATAGTGGGGTATAGATAGTTTTCTTTAGTATACTGTGCATTAATTATCTCTGGTCTTTGAAATCTTGTCATAAACCTTCCCCCTTCCCCTTATATAACAATGTATATGAAGCATGATTGGTCTGCACTGACTACAAATAACCTCAGTTTGGCAGAACAAGTCTGTTAATGTGGAGAAGGAAATAAATTACATACTGTTTTTTAAAGTAACCCCAGCTGGCTAATCTAGAAAGCAATCTGGTAAACAGTCCCAATGGAACATCTGCACAAAACAAGAAGAAAACATAGAACCAACAAAACAAATGAAAAAGGGAAATTAATGAAAGACAGAGTGAAAGAAACCTACCTAGCCTTTCTTTAATCATTTAGAACTTTAAGATTCCCTTAATTCTATATAAATATATTACCTCCAAATTTTACACTGGTAAAAATATAATAAACAAGACATATGCTGTTGCAAGTTTTTATTGAGGCCATTTCCCAAATTACTAGCTACTACCTGTGCACAAGAATAGTTCTAAGAATAAAGCCAGCTTCTAAAAATCCCAAGCAAACATATCCCTTGGCCTCATCTACAAACATAACCTGTACAACACAGTATAAGTGACTAACAATACATGTTGCTTTTCTCTGCCGGATAACCACTCCCCTATAAAACCCTACCTTAGCTCTGAAACAATGAGCACTACAACATTGTCTCCCTTCTACATACGAATTAAAGCTACTCACTGGGGATTCTCACTGTTACTTAACAGTCACCTCCCTAGTGACATTACTGGTAGTTGAGACTTACCATGTTATTTTACATTTTACATTCACTTACTGATCAGCTGTCTCCTACCACTCTCAGACAGACATACATAAGGACAAGAACTTTGTTTTATTCACAGCTGTAGCCTCGACACCTATAGTCTAGTCTAAAATAGGCACTCAAATATTTTCTAAATGAATGTTTGTTGACTGAATTATAAAACAATTTGACAGATGAAAGCTATACAAGCAAATGACAAATCATTTAAAACTATTAGAGCTAAAATGCTACTAGTTCAAGAGTTAATTTACCAATCAGATTCTTTAAACTGGTGATGTGGTTTACAATGCCTGTTCTCTTGTGTGCTACTGTGAGATCTCCTCTTCCGTTTGTGACTTCCACGATAGCTTTCATGTCCCCAGCTTTCTCTGCCATCCCAATCAGGGCAGTGAGTTCGTTTGGAATGCCGCATCTGTTGATAAAAACGAAAAAGGAATTGTGGAGGTTATAGATGTGTGATAAATAAAATATTATATATTAATATTATTTAAGTATCAAAACCCAACACACATATAGGCTCCAAAGTCTTTTTAGGTGGTAATGTTTCCCACGTCATGAGGGCACTATACCACCTCTGACTGGTATGTCAGATGACTGCTAAGAGGCATAGAGATCTAATATTCAATTGTGGGTAACACTGATACCTTAAGACATTTATTTTGAATTCTTCTGATTATATCCAGGATAAATTCTCAGCTTGGTGCTTGTCTTCAACTAACACTTGCTAACTGCCCTTTTAAAAAAGTAAACAAAAAAAGGCCAATTAAAAAGGTTCAGGCCTAGCATTTCCAGTATCAAGAGTATTTCGCTAAAAATCAGTAACATTCTTATTTATCTTGTTTTGTTTTGTTACTTTCTACTTATTAGTGATTTTCCAATTAAGTTATTGACATAATTCTTTTAAAAATGTTAGCATTAAAATGTGAGCTGATTTAAGGAGATATAATATCACAGTGTCATGAAGCTTTGGCAAAGTACTATAATACAAATAACTGAAATGTAAGACAAATACTTAAAGATACTAAATATAGAAGGTGACTTTGTTTTAACGGTAAAGAGCTATTCAATGATGAAGCTTCTTTTTCTCAAATTCTCCATAGTTCTTTTCTCTAAATCTCAGAATGACTCCAAGCTTTGAGAATACTAACTTTGTATGGATAGAACACAACATTGAACAGAGAAACTGAAGGGATATAAAGAGGTGATTTTAGGCCGAGCACGGTGGCTCATGCCTGTAATCCCAGCACTTTGAGAGGCCAAGCCCAGGAGTTTGAGACCAGCCTGGGCTACACAGTGAAACCCCATCTCTACATAAACGAGTTTTTTAATGTTTAAGTGATTTTATGAACTTTCTCTATCCAACAAGTTTATTTTCTTACCCAGCAGTTATTCTTTTTATTATTATTATTTATTTTTAATGAATGAGAGGTTTTTATGTTGCCCAGGCTGGTCTCAAATGCGTAGCCTCGCCTTCTTAAGTACCAGGACAACTGGCCTAAGCCACTGTGGCTCCCTCCAGCAGTTATTCTTAAACTTAAAATCTATTTGTTGTACATCTGGAGTAATTCTGAAAAGGAAATCAACCTAAGAGGATGCACACTGAAGCATGGTCACAGTGAAATCAAATGATAATGGTGACATGTGACTTTAGTTATAACCTCCAATTCATAACCTGTGTTCCTTCAAGGCGCAGCATCTGTGCTCAAACAATATAACCTCTATCTGTCTCTCCCCATCTTATTTTCCAAAGCAGTTAAGTTTTAACAGTAAGGTCCAAACTCTGCTAAACAGGGAGAACAAGGCGCTGAAAAAAGCTAAAATGGAGTAAAATGCACTTAGTTAATCTCATTCGGCTTGCCCAAATGACTAATAAGCAAACAAATGCAAGTAGAAATTTAAATGACTTTAAATGGATTAAAGGCTTTGAAATGAGGCAGCTTCAATTCTTCTGGGAGGTATTCCATAAGCAAGTATGTGTCACGCCATCAGAGTCTGATTGCCACCAGAAATTCAGCTCTTTTAACTAACTCTTGCGGATTCTAATTCTATGCCCATCAGGCATCCTTCTGATGTGGCTCTTAACTTACTTTAGGAGGAAGAGAAGGCACTGATCGGGTCAAAGAGAAAATCTAAAACTCTTGTTAGTGTCTCAATGGAAGTAAGTGAGCATTCAAGTTTGATATAAATGGAGTCACTTCTATATGGGAACGTGACATGAATAACAGCACAAATTTACTTGAGGCAAAAGGCCAAAACACAAATTTTCTTCATTAGAGCTATCAACAAAAATTTATGGTTGGGCGCAGTGGCTCATGCCAGTAATCCCAACACTTTGGGAGACCAAGGCAGGCGGATTCCTTGAACTGAGAAGCCCCAGACTAGCCTGGGCCTTTACAAAAAATTAGCCAGATATGGTGATTTGAGTCCCAGCTACTCGGGAGAATCACTGGAGCCCAAGGAAATCAAGGCTGCAGTGAACCGTGATCACACCATTGCACTCCAGCATGGGCGACAGTGAGATTCTGTCTCAAAAAAAAAAAAAGAAAGAAAAAGAAAAAGAAAGAACATTTATATTTCAGGTGCAGTTCTTCTGACAAGTTCCGTCAAATACCAAAGTTGTATTTTAAACCCATCAGGAACTCAGCTTGGTTAAGTATTTTTAAATCATAGCAAGCAAAATCACATCTGATAACTGAGGGTTATTATTATGATCCTCCATTATTATGCAGTTTTTTCAAGACTTATGTGTCTGCTTCAGCTTTGTTTTTTCCTCTTCTACTGTAAGTCTGCAACAACCAGCTAACCTCCAGCAAAGCAGAATTATAAAATTATCAGTTAACATGCAAACATTAAAATAAGAATGAGCTCCCTTGTGAGAGTTCAAAATTTTTCTCAAGTTCATTACTTCAAATTTAATTCAGCTGTTAGTCCCAGCCTCTCTATCTCCCCCACCCACCCTACAATGTTCAAAAATACTTTATCTGGAGGCACAAAGATCACCCGACCCACGTTCTATGTGGTAAGGTTCCTTCGCATACACAAAAAAGAAAAGCTATCTAGAATCATGATACTGCCTCTAATTAATAAAGGATCCTATATGCTAGAATAACCAGGTATCTTTAAAAATCATGACACAATGGATCTCATATGTAGATCCATTGCCACTGCCCTTAACACCATATAGTTCTTCATAAACTTTACGCTATGTACATGGCTTAAAATCATCGAAATAGATTATAAGTTTAGGACCATATGGCTCTAAGAGAACTGCAGTTAGTGGGTAACAAGCCTGTAGAGGTGTGTAAAAAGCACAATCGCACAGGACAGCTATGAAGCAAGACAAAGTGGCTGGCGAGTTCAGTCTGGGGAGCTGTTTCCTAAGGATCGGATAAGCATATCTAGGCTATTTAAGCAATCGGGGATAGTAAGACGCAGAAATACCAGAAATGCAGATTCGCTGCAACAATGTTGTGTTCCGTATAGTACAGAGAAGACCAGCCTCCGCAGATTTCCACCCCTCACAAGCCGCTAACTGCCCTCAACCACCTGGATTTGCACGAACGCCCGGTCCCCACCTCCCGGCTCCTGGGCACCCGGCCAGTGCCTTTGGCGCACTCAGACAGGGGCAAATGCTTGACTCTAGAAAATCCCCCAAACGCTATCAACGGTCCAGACCAAGAGTCCAGGGGAAGACTTGATCTCCGACAATACGAATGCCAGGGACGGCTCTCAAAGGGTATCCCGACAGGTCCTCGCGCCCGCCGGCGGGAAGAGGTCCGGACAGGGTTAACCAAGAGCCGCGCTCGCCGGCCAGCAGCGGGCGGCGAGCCCAGGGCTTCGGAGCCGCGACGCGAGCGGCCAGGGCCCTCAGAGAAGGTCAACGGCAGAACCTCGACGCCCGAGCAACTTTCGGAGCTTCCGACGTGCACCAGCCGAGCGGCGCTCCGCAGAACTCCCAACTCAGCCCCAAAAGCCCAGGCTTCTAACGCGGTCGTTTATCCGACACCTGGCTTGAAGACCTAAAGACCGACAGCCGTCCGACCCAGCATATACCACCTGCAAACCTACCTCAGCAAAAGCAAATGGCCTTTCAGCCGAGAAATGTCGCCAAACTGCCGTCTTCCCTCCTCCACCGCTGCGACAAACACCCCACAAAATGGCGGCAGCACCGTCGCCCTACAATCCCCCCGGCGGCCTCTAGCGCCACCTACGCCGCAAGAACGCGCCTGCGTAACAGAGCCTCGCGCGCTCCCGCCTCTCCCCGTAAGGGGCGGGGCTCCACCTGACGTAACAACGGGACCTGAGCCTCCACACTGCGGCTGCGCGTCTTCCGGGTGGAGCGGGTGTTTACGTTCTACTCCGGCTTGGGTGGAACCGGGAGGGACCCACTTGGGTCCCGCCCTGAGTGTCTGCCCCTTGAGGCGGAGTTATCTTGAGTGAGGCACCTCTCGGCAGAGCAGGCCGGTCCCCCGTTTCCTGCTCTCCCAGGCGAGGGCGCCGCGCCATCACGCTTTGCCTGCCCCCTCCCCGGAGACCTCAACTCCAGAGGGAGGGAGCCGGCGCGCGACATTGGCCCCAAAACTGCCCAGGGCCGGGCCTGGCTGGTGCTTGTAGTCAAGCCCACTTGGAGCTTCCTGGATTCAGATAAAGAGGCTGTCTCAGAAAACAAGCTCAAGAGGTGCTTATCTTTTCAAGGCATGTGCTCCTATTCAGAACAAAACAAACGGGAGGTTTCAGTGGAGACTCCTGACAAGGTTTTCTGTTAGGATCCCCACCTCCTGAGCAGATAAGCTAGCTGGAAGTTTCCCTAACGAAGTTTTCCCCATTCTTTGTCCCTGTGGGTTGATTTTATTCAACCAAGGCAGAAAAATATCGCTGAGCTAGTGAGGGTCCGTTAAGGGGCTTGCTTACCTCAAATAAGGTATTCTGCAGTTCTGAGAACTCCCAGGCAGTTCCCCCATGTATGGAGCATGAGAAATCTTAGGGTCAAAGTCGGAGCCCTATGGGGAAAACTTAAGGGCTAGAGGAAAAGGGGCCTGAGAAGGAATGATCAGGAGAGGAGGAGAACCAAGAACAGGGTGTCAAAGCAAGGGGGGGAAGGGCGTAAGTGAGGGAAAGGGTTTAGGTAAGGTTAGAACTGAAGAGCAACGGTGCGTGGTGGGCGAGGGGTGGGGGGGCGGGGTGTTCCTGTATTCTGACGGAGATTCGCTGCATAAAAGGGAAAGCCAGAAATCAAATTTGGGAGAGGGGTTGAACTCTTGTGGGTATGAGCCCAACAGCGTGTGGGAGACCTGTTACCCTGTTAGGTAAAAGAAGGGAAGGGTAATACCTTTAGTGATCTAACATTATAGAAACTTGTGCCATCTGCTTTGGGCAAGTAGGGTAAATTTAGCTAAATCTCGGAGATTGTACTGCATTTCAAAAAGTAAAGTTGAAATGACAAGTTGAATATTCATGGAGATTGCACTCCAAGAAGTGAAGTTGAAAAGAAACTTGGAAAATTGAAAGGGAAATCTCTTTACGCTACAGAATGAAACAAATGATATTATGCTCATCTAGCATAGCCACCATTTCTGCATCTATAAATTGAAATCTTACTCATCTTTAAAGGGCCATTTCTTTAAGATGCTGTCTCTGACATCCGTTCCTACCCGTTTCTCTGCTCCTGACTACTCCCGTTAGATGTGAAGTCCTCAAATAGTGGAGTATTTGGAGTCAGCCTGTATGCCAACAAATTTTGCCCAAAGAGTGAAATGTGTATTGGTTCTACAATTGATTAATTGATTAATGCTGTCTCAAGGGCATCTGTTAGATAGAATGTTGAGCTGGCTGGACTGGGTGATGGTACAAGATAGAGTGAGGCTCAAATTGCAGCATATGGGAGTGTAAATTCAAGCTGGCACTGAAGAATGTTCTCCTGTTTCATAGAGTATGAGAGATCTGTGCCTCTCGAGGCTATAAGAAAGTTTGGTGAGGACAGCCCACAATTCTGCTCAAAAAGCAACAACGTTAAAAGGCAGCCACCTTGAAATGCCACCTACAGAGGCCTTTATATTGTAGACATCACACACACTGTCACCCAATACTAGAGTCTGCTTTGTAATTACATTCATCTTGCTTTAGTGTTTTAATTTGTATGCCACCAAAAGGTTTTCATATTTGAAAGTGTGTAGTGATCAGGAGGAAGCTGAGAATGACTAGCATCTCTATGCTATGTGATGTAGCACTATGGTGCCCCTAGTCACTCTCTGTGGCTTTGTGCTTAGTTTGGAGACAAGGACCAGAATTATATTGTCTTTGGTATTTCAGTGTCCAGAACCCAGTAAATATTTGTAGGTTATCTACATAAGCTGCTTTTGGCTATTTTGCTCAGTTGGTTTAAGGTCAAAGTGAGTAAGTTAAAGGTAAATATTTCATCCCAGGATCACTGTGCCAGTTAGCTTACCACCCTTACGTGGCAGCCTCAACCCTTCCTATTAAGTCAGTTACCTGGCAAGACTAAATTTCTGAGAATCTACTACCAATACCAGAAACACTGCCTAATCCAGTGGTTTCATCTCTTCACAAGAACAAGTATGTCCAAAAAAAACCTTAAGTTAACTCATGTGTCAAAAGCAACTAGTCAAAGGCTGGGCACAGTGGTTCATGCCTTTAATCTCAGTTCAGAGGCAGAGGTGGGTGGATCACTTGAGCCTAGGAGTTCAGGACCAGCCTGGTTAACATGGTGAAACCCCACCTCTACAAAAAGCACAGAAAAAAAATTAGCTGGACATGGTAGTGCATGCCTGTAGTCCCAGCTACTCGGGAGGCTGAGATGGGAGGGTGATTTGAGCCCAGGCGGGAGAGGTTGCAGTGAGCCAAGACTGTTTCACTGCACTGGTGACAGAAACAGACCCTGTCTCAAAAGCAAAATCAAAAACAAAAACAACTAGTTTAAGAAATTTTTAGCTTTTAAGAGCACCCAGAGGAATATTCTTATCACATATTTTAGGATGTGTGTACTACATGCTTAACTTCAGACATCAAAAACACTCATATATGAAAGTCAAGTTCCAGAGTAAAAGTCTAAATTATTGTGTAAATTAAATTTAACAAAAGCTTATTATCTTATAGTGTAACCTTTGCAGAGGTATAAACCTTTGCAGTTATAGCCTCTGTTATTAGCTGCTTGTTACTAATGTTTACTAATCTGTATTCAATTAGACTTGTTTTTAGCTATCAAATACTCATTATATGCTAACCACTTTATATACATGATCTCATTTAATCATCTGAATCCTGTCAAGTGATCATTGGTTATTTTCCCTAGATCAGTTATCAAGTCCCAGAATCAAGATTTAAACCTAGACCTTGCTTGCTCCAAAGCTCTTGCATTAATCCGTTCTACTGACTGCTTCAATTTGCACAGCAAAGTACATAGCAACTTACTTCACTTAGACATCAGAGCAAACATACTGTATGAGTCCATCTTTCAGCAAGACCAAAGGTTTGTCTTAAAAAAAAAAACCAAACACTTTCCAAGGTAATATATCATGGAAGGCTTTTCACGATGACACAATGGGTCAGTTTATCTCCAGCACGTCAAGGTCACTGAAGGTCTCAGTGCCTTATTTGCTGTTTAACACTGAGTCACAAAGGGTCTCCCAGGCATCCCATACTGCCCCAGATAAGTAACATCCCAGGCTTCTCCAGTGTTTCCTGATACTATAAAGCAAGATTCAGTGGCACCAAACGGTGCTAGAAGCATTCTCTGGTTCACAACACACTTTGCAGTGTACATGTAAGGTGGGGAGTGGAAGGGTCCAGGGAGTGATTTAGCTCAGAGGTTCTGTAGGGGAATATAATAGGCTGGTCTTTCCCATCTCCTTGTCAGTTTCTGCTAACACCAATGAAAGGATCTCAGAGCTGAGTCACAGCTGAATGTGCCTTTTGGATTCACCTGCCACATGGATGGCAGTAACCTTCAGGACTCGTCATGCTATTGGTTCTGGAAACCGTAGCAGATCAACAATTTACCGTATGTCCTGCTATTTCATGCCCAAACGCCCTTAGAAAAGGAAGTAACAATTTAAATAGACTCAGTAATGGATTCTTAGATTCTTAGCTGCTGTGGATTAGCTATATCATCCCTTCCCATTGGTATAGAAAATCAAGAATTGAACTTAGATCTTTTTGTCAGCTTCAATTATTGGCTCACTATGGATTCCCTGGGTTTCAGAGCAGTCCCTAAAATGTCTTAGTGATTTCCTAATGTCTATAGCACTTATTACCCTGTAGGGCATTGTGCCCCAACACTGATCTCATTCAAATCACAGTTAAAAAATTTTCCCAGATGTGTTTTCTCTAATGAATCTACTTTAGTGATTTTCCCTTAGCATTTAAAACTTATTATAAAATTATCCTGATTGACTATGTTATCATTGTAGATCAGACATCAGACTAAAGACTGTGATGGTCTTGGACAATCTATAGATCTGTGTTGAACAGTCCTGTATACACAGAGACATTCACAAGAGCTAAATGACCTCTTTCGAGGCCATTTCTCAACCAGATTAGTAAATTAGGGTTTCTCAACCCTCACTACAAATATCCTCAATTATCAACCATCCAATGAAACCATTAATGGGAAAGTATGTTTACCTAAGTTCTAAATATTTAAGGAAAATTGTAGAATTCTACATAAAAGTATGAAAGTATATAACATATATTTGTCTCTAAATCTTCTAGGGTTGCTCTTTTTTTTTTGAGATGGTGTTTCACTCTTGTTGCCCAGGTTGGAGTGCAACGGCATGATCTTGGCTTACCACAACTTCTGCCTCCCCGATTCAAGCAATTCTCCTGCCTCAGCCTCCCAAGTAGCTAGGATTATAGGCATGTGCCACCATGCCCAGCTAATTTTGCATTTTTAAATAGAGACAGTTTCACCATGTTGGTCAGGCTGGTCTGAAGCGCCCGACCTTAGGTAATCTGCCCACCTTGGCCTCCCAAAGTGCTGGGATTATAGGCATGAGCCACTGTGCCCAGCAGGGTTACTCTTTATTTTAATGTATAAATATCAATGTCCTATTTCATGTAATTATAGGAAGTGCAGCATCTTTCAGAGTATTCCAATGACTTCTGGAGAGGCTGTTAACTTTTCTGGTAACCCCTGCCACGTCTCACTTTGATTTCTGTTCTGTCTCTATCTCTCAGTTGCCCTATACTATTTCATCTGCAATTGCTTTCCTTACTTATAATATATTGTGCCAACTATGGACAGAGATCCCTTGTCCTTTATTTCCCAAAGTCTTCTAATACATAGCTTTAATGAGGAATAGGCTTAAAACTTTGAGGATGCAGGAGTACCCTGTATTAGTCCATTTTCACACTGCTATAAATTACTGGAAACTGGGTAATTTATAAAGGGAAGAGGTTTAACTGACTCACAGTTCCGCATGGCTGGGGAGACCTCAAGAAGCTTATAATCATGGCAGAAGGGGAAGCAGTTACCTTCCTCACAAGGCAACAGGAGAGAGAAGTGTGCGTGAAAGAGGAATTGTCAAACACTTATAAAAGCATCAGATCTCGTGAGAACTCACTAGCAGGAGAATAGCATGGGGGAAACCACTCCCATGATCCAATCACCTCCCACCAGGTTCCTCTCTCAACATGTGGGATTATGGAGATTACAATTTGAGATGAGATTTGGGTGAAGACACAGAGCCAACCATGTTACCCTGTTTATCCTCAGTTTTCACTTCACATGGTTTCAGTTACCCACAGTCAACTGCAATCAGAAAATATTAAATGGACAATTCCAGAAATAAAACCTCATATGTTTTAAATCATACACCGTCTGGAGTAGTTTCATGAAATCTTGTATGGCCTGGCTCTCTCCTGCCCATGCAGTGAATCCGCCCTTTGTCCAGTGGATCCATGCTGTATCCCTTACATGATAGTCACGTAGTAGCCATCTGGGTTGTCAGATCCACTGGGATGATATCGCAGTGCTTATGTTCAAGCAACCCTTATTAATAATAATTATTGCCCCAATGCACCACAGTAGTGATGCTAGCAATTTGGGTGTGCCAAAGAGAAGCTGCAAAGTGCCTCCTTAAAGTGGAAAAGTGGAAGTTCTCGACTTAAGGAAAGAAAGTAAAATTATCTCCTGAGATTGCTAAGATCTACGCTGAGAACAAGTCTTCTATTTGTAAAATTGTGAAAGAAAAAGAAATTCATGCTAGTTTTGCTATCATACCTCAGACTGCATAAGTTATAGCCACAGTGCCTAAGTGCTCAGTGAAGATGGAAAAGGGATTACATTTGTGGGTGGGAGACATGAACAGAAATGTGTTCCAATCAATGGCAACTGAGTTCAGTACTGTCTCTGGTTTCAGGCACCTGCTGGGGGTCTTGGGACATATCACTGAGGCTGAGGGGACTGAGATACTGGAGGGTGGGTACAGCACAGAAATGAAAACAACTTAAAATTTAGTATCAGATTCACAATTCTGAAGATGCCAAATCATTTCCCATTAAGTAGGCTCATTGCTTACTGGTCTTTCTCTCCTTAGGTTCCACCCAGCCAAGTTCCTTTGAATCATTCTCAAATCTTCTTTCAAGAACTCTCTTCTTTTGGCCAGGCACAGTGGCTCACACCTGTAATTCCAGCACTTTGGAAGGCTGAGGTGGGCAGACTGCTTGAAGCCAGGAGTTCAAGACCAGCCTGGCCAACATGGCAAAACCCGGTCTCTACTAAAATTAGAAAAATTAACGAGATGTGGCGGTGCACACCTGCAATCCCAGCTGTGTCAGGAGGCTGAGGCACAAGAATTGCTTGAACGCAGGAGTCAGAAGTTGCAGTGAGCTGAGATAGCACCACCACACTTCACCCTGACCAACAGACTCCCTCCTTCCTTCCTTCTGTATTTATTGGGCACTTACGTATGCCACATACTGTTCTTGATGATAAAGATACAAAAGTATATAAGACAAAGTGCCTGTCCCCATGGAGGTTAGGTTGCAGTGGGGGAGAGAGGAAAAAAAATGGAAATAAATAAAATACTTCAACTTTTTACATGTGCTATGAAAGAAAAAAACCAGGGGCTGAAAGAATAACTGAGGAGGGTTTGCTTTAGTTGGGCTCCTCAGAAAAGCGCTCTTGGCAGCTGTAACATTTCAGATGAAGCTAAAGGAAAACGGGAAGCTGGACATGTGAAGGATCAGATAAAACCCCCTGCAAGTCTCATTTAACTCCATGAGGAAAGTGTGAGGATGCTCGTGGAAGTTTTGTTTGTCATAGGAAGAAAAACTTGGAAACAATGTAGAGACCATCATTAGGGGAATGAATAAGTAAAAAATATACACATCAGTTAAAAGCTATGAACTAGATTTATGTATAGCAGTATGAACAGACCTAAAAAACATAATGTTGAGTGGAGAAAAAAACTCATGATTTACAAAACCATTTATGCAAACCATTTACAAAACCCACAACTATCCTGCATGTTTTCAAGGCCACAGGTACATCTGAATAAGTGACTTAAGGATAGATTGGAAGAACAATATATGAAACACCCTGGAAATGTGCTTCTCAGAGGTCTGAACTTGGCATGGGAGACCACCGAGGCTCAGCATTCCATTTCCTCTGCAGCTCTGCCACTCCAACATTGAAATCCTTGGTCTGATTTTCAACACAATGTTCCCTATGGCCGCAGCAGGCCTGCCTCTACGGTGTGCTTTAAATTAAAATTGACTGACTTGAGCTTGTCACTTTCCTTCTTCAGAGTTTTTTTTTGTTGTTGTTTGTTTGGTTTTTGGTTTTTGGTTTTTTTTGAGATGGAGTTTCACTTTGTCGCCCAGACTGGAATGCAGTGGCATGATCTCGTCTCACTGCAACCACCGCCTCCTGGGTTCAAATGATTCTCCTGCCTCAGCCTCCCTAGTGTCTAGGACTACAGGCACGCACCACCATACCCGGCTAATCTTTTTGTATTTTTAGTAGAGACGGGGTTTCACCATGTTGGTCAGGCTGGTCTCGAACTCCTGACCTCAAATGATCTGCCCACCTCAGCCTCTCAAAGTGCTGGGATTAGAGGCATGACCCACCGTACCTGGCCTCAAAGTTTAAAAAATAACCAAAGGCAGACAACTGTCACACAATTCTTATAATTGCCATTGCCCCATGCTATTGAAGTGCCTCCAGCTACTGCATCAACCAATGTTTCCCCTCCACCCAGAAGTCATTGCAGTTCACCGCCAGTGAGGGTTTTTCCAGATCCAAGGGATATACTCTTTTTCCTATTTTGCACCTTGTCTCCCTTAGAAGTAGTAATAATGGGCATCCTTGCCTTATCACTGTTTGCGAAGGGAATGCTTCTAATACCTACAGGTCATAGTTGGCAGGCTTCCAAACTAACCTGCCTGGGGAGGTCTCATGATTCCTGATGACCTTCTGTCCCTGAGCAAAGAATCTACTTGTGAGTTCCTCAGACTGTTGACATTAATGCATAATGATTACTGCATAACTCACTGACATTGAACAAGACACTGATTTGTTTCTGAATCCTGAAGTTTTACTGATTGTCCAGCACTTAGAACACTGTAGACTGCATGTTGTCATCTGTAGCCAATGATTGTAACCTCTGTATTGTACCCTCCAATGCAGAGGGTATGACTTCTCTGCGAGAAGTCCCCTCTCTCAAGGTTGATGTTACAATTTTTCTTCTCAATATGTTGTGGAAATGTGTTCATCTCAATAAATATTTATATGTAGTCAATCCTTATTATTGGTGGGGAGATTTTGTATTTACAAAGTTGCCTGCTCACTAAAATTTATTTGCAACCCCAATTCAATACTTGAGGCACTTACATGGTCATTCACAGACACGAGCAGAGCAGCAAAAAAAAAAAAAAAAAAAAATGTTGCTCAATGCAAAGATTCCCAGCTGAGTTCAAATAAGGCTACCTCTGCCATCTTGTTTCAGCTGTCATATGGAAAACCAGTGCCCTTTTCACGATTTATTTAGTGCCACATTTTCCCCGTGTTTGTGTTCATTATTGATGACTTGGCCTTTTAAAGTGGCCCCAAGCACAGTGCTGAAGTGCTGACTAGTGTTCCCAAGTGCAAGAAGGCTGTGATGTGCCTTACGGAAGAAATGCGTGTTAGATAAGCTTCATTCAAGCATGAGTTATAGTGCACTTGGACAGGAGGTAAGTGTTAATGACTATTAAATAAGATGTCTTTAAGCAGAAACACAGACAAAAAAAGTTACATACTGATTGGTTGATGAAAACATTGTGAGCAGAGGCTGACAGGAACTGTACCCCATGTATTTCCCTGGTGTTAGTGGTTCAGTATTCACTGACAGTGTTCGAAGCCATTCTATAGAACCTAACTGATGCCAAACAATGAGAATCAACTGCATACATTAAGATTAAAGAAACATGCTGCATGGGGAAATCCCTGTGCTGAAAACAATTCATTTTCTAACTGAAATGAACTCTAAGTTTCCAAGTGCTCTCTCTTTAATTGTATTTCCCTGATGATTCGGCTCTCAACAGTTCCTAGTTTTGCAGAATTTGCTTATAAAATTCCCTGCAGTTACAATCTATGTTTCATTTACATTGTTACATAGTATCTACAGTAGTCATAACAACTTATTTCATTCTCTTGCCTATTAAGTCATTAATGAGAAAATACTCTCAACATTAATATTATGAGCTATATATGTATACACACTTATATAGCTATATATACATACTGCATATATATATATATAAAAAAAAACAGGTGTTGCCATAAATTTAGTAACCAAAAACTGATCTTTCAATTTGATCCCCTGAAATACATAATAACATTTTTCAAGGCATAACTTTCCATCCTTCAGTATTATTTTACATCTCTTGATCACAATCTGTGTAAACGAATAAAATTCTTCAAAATCCACTTCAAAAGACAGCAGTGGCAAGTGTCATAAAAATTATCCATTACATGGCTGGTCGTGGTGGCTCACGCCTGTAATCCCAGCACTTTGGGAGGCCAAGGTGGGCGGACCATGAGGTCAGGAGATCCAGACCAACCTGGCCAACATGGTGAAAACCCATCTCTACTAAAATATTTTTAAAAAATTAGCTGCGTATGGCGGCAACTGCCTGTAGTCCCAGCTACTCAGGAGGCTGAGGCAGGGGAATCACTTGAGCCCGGGAGGTGGAGGTTGCAGTGAGCCGAGATGGCACCACTGCACTCCAGTCTGGCGACAGAGCAAGACTGTCTCGAAAAAAAAAAATTATCGATTACAATTCTGAATTTATTTATTTTTCTTTTTTTGAGGCCTAGTCTCACTCTGTTGCCCAGGCTGGAGTGCAGTGGTGTGGTTTTGGCTCACTGCAACCTCCGCCTCCTGGGTTCAAGTGATTCTCCCGCATTAGCCTCCCAAGTAGCTGGGATTCCAGGCACCCGCCACCACACCTGGCTAATTTTTGTGTTTTTAGTAGAGACAGGATTTCGCAATATTGGCCAGGCTGCTCTCAAACCCCTGAAATCAGGTGATCAGCTGCCTCGGCCTCTCAAAGTGCTGGGATTACAGACGTGAGCCACCACGCCCAGCCAGAATTTCTTTTTATTTTCACAATCAAGGTGGTCTCTTTTAAGAATTGCTTGACGCTTAAAGGGATGAACTTTTCACCAGCTCTTTCTTTAACACAAGATTAAACAATTTGAGCTGGCTAGGCTTCCATCCACTGCTGAGGGAACCTGTGTGTGGGTTGAGGAATGTGTTCAAAGTTCAGGGAGTTAACAAATCTGCCTCAGCTTTTACTTCCTGCTTGTACAGGGTCTTGAGGTCGGTCAGATATGAGTATAAACTGGGGCCCGTCTTGTTCCCTAGATCTCCCTTTTAAATGTTTTGCTGGTTGCTTGCCTGCCCTAAGCGTTATCACAGCTTTAGGAGATTCCATGCTCTGTTGGCCTCTGATTGCTACCAAATATCACTATGTCCAACAAAACCAAGGGAATAGAGCTTTTCCGTGGAGCTCCAAATCATATCAGCTCCTTTTGGCACCAGTAAGGCAGCTAGTCCCGCCAATACTGCACCTGGAGCTGGAGTGAGAGAATGAGGGGGGCCAGGGGGAGTGAGAACGGGAGCAGTTCTAAGTTGATACGTCACAGACCTTGTTGAGCTTACCAAGATTCAGTAGTTTCTCTTGAATAAATGCTTTTCAGCTTGTTGTATGCCTTTGGTTAATTTCCAGAGTTCTGAAGTAATTGTTGCAAGGTGACGAAAGGGAGGCCAGTTATTGGAATGAAGAAATTTAATCGGCTCCTGGGTGAGGCTCTACAGTCCGACAGGAGGGGATGGAGAAGTCTCCGACGCCTCTCAGACGTGGGGTTTTATAGGGAGTGGAGGTGTTCCAATTGGCTGCGGGGAAACCGGACGTGGACGAGACCAGCTGCCATTGGCAGGTAGGCGGGATTTCCGGTGAGCGGGCCACCCAGGGGGAGTGGGGCCTGGACGGGACAAAATGCTACTGGGCAGGTCTTGGCAGGGCTGCTTTTAAATTTTGGCGGGGTTCTTTAACGGCGAGCTAGGTGCTGAGTGCAGCGCTTCATGCTGGGCGTGGAGTGGTGATGTAGTTTCTAGGCGCAGAGGGGGGGTGGGCGTGTCCGAGCTCCCGGGTGGGAGGGGGCTGTCCGAGCTCTCGGCGGGGAGGGGGGTGGGGTGTCCGAGCTTCCGGAGAGGGAGGGGGGGTGTGTCCGAGCTCCCAGTGAGGCGACCAGTCTTACAATTGTTTTTAGTAATTTGCTATTTATTTTTTAGTTGGTTAATTTGGGAGAGAATGTGTCAAGGTCCTCTCTCTGTTCTTCTGGAAGTTCTCCCTGGGTATAAATTAAAATTTTCTCTTTTAATTTCATCTAATATATCAAAAATATCATTCAAACATGCAATTTATATTATTATTATTATTATTATTATTTTGTAGAGATAGGGTTTTGCCATGTTACCTGGGCTGGTCTTGAACTCCTGTGCTCAGGTGATCCACCTGCCTGTACTTCCCGAAGTGCTGGGTAAGCCACTGTGCCTGGCCTATATCAGTATTATTAATGAAGTATTTTGTGTTCTTTTTTTTTTGTACCAAGGTTTTATAATCTGATACATATTTTACACTTACAGCTTATCTCAACTTGAACTAGTCACATTTTTAGTGCCTAATAGCCACATTGGCTAGTGGCTATGAGATTGAAAGCACAGTTTTAACTGTTGCTAAAGAAATGCTGTTGATTTTTAGATATCAATCTTATGTGTTGTCACCTTGCTAAATTCTCTTGTCATGTCTAATTTTCTGTCTTTAAATTATTTGGAGATTTCCAGGTAAAAGATTGTATCATCTGCAAGTAATAGTGGGCTTGTTTCATCTCTTGGTCTTTACTCCTCTTATTTCTTTTTCTTCTGTTACTGTGCTACCTAAGGCAACTAATACAGCTACAAATGGAAGCAGTGACAGTGGACAACATTGTCTTGTCAGATCTTACAAGAAATATTGTTAACATTTTGCTGTTAAGAATGCTGTCTGTAACAGGTGTTGATAGCAACTTTTCATTAGATTGAGATGGTTCCTTTCCATTTCAAATTCATACACACATTCTTGGTGGGCATTTTATTTGCTTTTCATTCTTCTTTTGAAATGATCACATGGTTTGTACAGTAATATAAAATTACATTTAGAGTTTCTTTAACTTTATGCCACTTTTTCGTTGCTAGAAAAACCTTTTGTGTATTATACTTTTCTGGGTCATTGCTGCAATTTTTAAAAGGCTTTTTGTGTCTATGTTCATGAATAAGATTGGCCTCCACTCTTTTTCTTTTTTTTTTTTGAAATGGAATTTCGCTCTTATTGCCCAGGCTGGAGTACAATGGTGCAATCTCGGCTCACCACAACTTCCTGCTCCCAGGTTCAAACGATTCTCCTGCCTCAGCCTCTCAAGTAGCTGGGATTACAGGCATGTGCCACCATGCCCGGCTAATTTTGTATTTTTAGTAGAGACAGCGTTTCTTCATGTTGATCAGGCTGATGTCAAACTCCTGACCTCAAGTGATCCGCCCGCCTTGGCCTCCCACAGTGCTGGGATTACAGGCGTGAGCCACTGTGCCCAGCCTCTGCCTCCACTGTTTATTCTCCTATAATTCATTATTCACCCAGTAGCTGGAAAAGTCTTAGAAATACTGCACTCATTACTTCTCTATAGAAGACTATCAAGGCCAGGCACGGTGGCTCACGCCTGTAATACCAGCACTTTGGGAGGCCGAGGCGAGCGGATCACCTGAGATCGGGAGTTCAAGGCCAGCCTGACCAACATGGAGAACACTCTTCCTGTCTCTATTAAAAATACAAAATTAGCTGGGTGTGGTGGTGCATGCCTGTAATCCCAGCTACTTGGGAGGCTGAGGCAGGAGAATAGCTTGAACCTGGGAGGTGGAGGTTGTGGTGAGCTGAGATTGTGCCATCGTACTCCAGCCTGAGCAACAAGAGTGAACCTCTGTCTCAAAAAAAAGGAAGGCTATCGAAAATTTCTAAGTTTATTTAAAACAAACTTAAATTTATTATTCTGGCCAACAAGGCCTTACAAAATCTGATATATCTTATGCTGTTCTTCATTTACCTTCAGCTTTTTTCAGTGCTACTCAGTGTTTTCCTGGATAGCCTATCTAGTTCATTAAGACAACAAAGAGAAAGAAATGAATTGCAGAGAAAAAACCAAACCTGTCATTATTTGTGGATGTTATCATTGCGTGTGCAGAAAATGCAAAAGAAGCAAGGTGGTTTACTCCTGTAATCCCAGTACTTTGGGTGGCTGAGGCGGGCAGATTGCTTAAGCTTAGGAATTTGAAATCAGCCTGGACATAATGGTGAAACCATATCTCTGCAAAAAATACAGAAAAATTAGCTGGGCATGGTGGTATGCACCTGTAGTCCCAACTACTTGGGAGGCTGAGGCACGAGAATTGCTTGAGCCCGGAAGGCAGAGGTCGCAGTGAGCTGAGATTGTACCACTGCACTCCAGTCTGGGTGAGAGAGCCAGACCCTGTCTCAAAGAAAAAAAAAAAAAAAGAAAGAAAAGAAAAGAACCCGGGAGGTAGAGGTTGCAGTGAGCCAAGATCACGCCAATGCACTCCAGCCTGGGCAACAAGAGTAAACTCTGTTGTCTCAAAAAAAAAAAAAAAAAAAAGAAGAAGAAGAAAAAGAGGAAAGAAAAAGAAAATGCACAACATGACCTGTAAATCATTAGCAAAGTTGTTGGATATAAAATCAGTGTAAAAAATCAAATACGTTTCTGTCAACAATATGTCTTAGTAAAGTTTTATTATCATTTTTACCCAAGGTAAAATGGTAGAAATGATAAAACTTTACTAAGATATCTTGAGGAAGACCTATACAAAGTTATCAAGTTCATTGGGTAAAAGACTCCATATTAAAAATACTGCCCATTCTTTCCAAACTGATCCATTAGATCAATCACAAACAAAATCCCAATGGGGCTTTTTGTAGAAACTGAGAAGCTGATTCTAAAATAATATATAATAAAACTGTAAAGAGCTAAGACTCACCAAGTGACTTGAGTAATAAGAAGGCAGGAGCATGTGCCCTAACAGATGGCATAGTAAATCTGTAGTGACTGAGACAGCAGGATGTCGGCACAAGGATAGGTAAGTAAGCCAACAGAACAGAACAGAGAGCCCAGGAACAGATCTCCCCACACTGAGTGTCTCCGGAAAAAGATTCCCAGACTATTAGATGTTTGTGGCAAGAAGTTTCATAAGGAGAGCATTCTTGGGAAGAGCACCTCGAGGTGAGCAGATGTGTTGCTTAGCTGGTCCTCTCAGGAAATCTGGGCGTGAAGTCACCCTTCACAGTGGTCCCAGTTGAGTTAGGAGGTCCCGATCTTTATATTCCAATGTTGACCAGTGGTTAGAGGTAGGCTGACCCCAGAGAAGGCATGTAGCTTTGAGAAAGAAGCTTCCTTAGGTTGGGGGCAGTTTCTAGACAGTGACTCATCTGTAAGCCGGCAGCCAGAGGAATGCGTGCACTGGTCCTGAAGTGGGACATGGGTGGCACACCACCGTGTCCACTGCAGGTCACCCTTCCACTGCAGTAAACCCATGCCATCTGGAGCCGCTCTTCCAGGTTTCTGGCTGGTCTCTTTCCCTGAAGAGGAGGTGGGTTAGTGGGATGAGGTTTAGCACCTTCTGCTATAGCTGGTTTCCAGGCCACAGCTGGTACCTACTGTCTCCCTTTACTTTCCAGCTGAGAGTCTCTGCATCTGTGGCTAGCGCCTTTGCTGGTCTTGGCGGCTCATCTGGGAAGGTAACCCAGGCCCTCAACCCTGTGTGGTCTGAGCCCCTAGCCACCCTGTCCTCAGGCCACGGCTTACTTGTCCATTTACTGTTAAGACTGGGAAGGAGGGTACCAAGATCACCCGAATGGGTCGCTCAGCGTCTCGCTCATCCTTCGTGTCCCCATGGTGTAACAACAGTCCGGCCTCTCCCTGATTATCAGGGTTAGTCACCCCCAGCAGGATTCTGACTCTTTTTCTTGCCTTCTAATCTCTTGGCACACAGAACTCAAATGACTGGGCAGCAGTTCAGCTGTAGCTCAAAGTTTAATGGGACTTTTTGTGTCTTTCTGCATTGCCTCTCTGAGACCTAAGACTTCTAGACTCACAGAGTGTAGAATTGTGGGGAAACAAAGCACGGATTCTCCTCATGGTGTTTTTGCCGTATCACAGATATCTCTTAATACTGTAGGGACTTCCAGGTTGTATATTCCAAGTGACAGGGCTGTGTACACCAAAGCTGAGACCTGCTCCATAGCCATTTCCTGCTCTGGGCCTCAATCCTGAGGGTCATGGCTAGCCTCAGAGGATGGTCCCCACTGAGCATCTCAGTGATGCTGGTGACCCTCTCATCAGCACTGTCCTTATCTCCTTGGAGGATGGAGCCTCTTCTAGGCCCTCCCATAAGGCAGAGTCAGCTGAGGAGTTTTCTGGCCTTGTGGAGCACATCCCTTCCAGCATGTCTCCTTCTGGGGCTTATGTTCCCCTCATCTGCCGTTTTCCACAGCACTTCCAGCACTTGCACTCTGTGCAGGGTGAGCAGCGCTTTCCCCCGGCTTCATCTCTAGCAGCACACCACTTCGTCTCTCAGGGGCCTTGCCCAGGTGTTAGATCCTGCGTCACAGCAGAGTGCTCGAGTATCAGTAAACTCGCCCTCGTGAGGGTTCTGTCGCGCAGCCCTTGATGAGCGCCTTTGGGATCCAGTCCACATTTCCTCTTTCAGCTCTTGCCAGTGCTGCGAAGTAGGTTCCCTGTGCTCCAGTTACCACACTGTATGAGTCTGGTGAGACAGAACACCCACATATGAGTTACGTGAAGAGGGTTTGTTACTTACTCATAGGCAGCAAGGGACAACAGAAGCCTGGATACATTGGAAGCTGATCCCCAGGGCTCAGGAAAGCCACCTGAGGTTGGATTGAAGTCTTGCTGGTGTGTGTTCCACTTGGACTGCAGCCAAGGGGCCATGGAAGAAAGTGCATCTTGGGTTTTATACCTCAGGGCAACGTGACTCACTGGAATAAGGTGCTGAAGGACATCCTATTTTGGGGTAGAGGGGACTGGAACAGAGCCCAGGACTTTCCAGCCAGTTTCTCCTTATCTCACGATGTTGTGTTCTCAGGATATTCAATGGGATTTTTTGAGAACTACAAGTAAGAAGCAGGAGAGAACTGGGTTGGTCCAAAGGCGTCTGCAGAGCTGTCCTGCAAGTATTTGTCGGCAAGGTCCTGAAGCTCCTTTGCCTATGGTTCTTTCCTTCCTTAAGGGGCCTAGCACTTGCCTGGCCAGATTATGTTGTACCTTGACCCTAGTTATTGGTCTTGGGATGGGAGGGAGAAGGGATTGATCCTGAAGAGGCTGCATGCTTTCCTTTAAAGCAAAAGCCTCTGGATCTTCTTTACATCTTCAAGCATGGCAGCAGTACTGGCCTTTAACAGGGAAGGACAGGCCATTTCTGCAGACCCAGGAGGTTCAGAGCAATCTCAAACTGCAAGATTTTTTAGTGCATCAACCCCGATATTCCTATTTCAAGTGTCAGGCCCCTATTCCTCACCAATTAGGATCCTGACTTTGGCATAGCAAACCTACTGGAGTTGAGCATACAACCGTCTCTGGAATTACACTATTCTTATGTCTAAGTCCTGCGAGTACTTGCCGTGTTCTCTCTCTTGACTTAGCGATTGCTTTTCCATTTGCTTTGTGAGTTTTCAACTCTATGTGCTGTGGTTTCAAAGCTTTTGTCCCGTTCAAAGATCATGTTGCAACTTAATCCCCAATGCAACAGGATGAAGCGGTGGAGCCTTTAGAAGGTGATTACGCCATGAGGGCTGTGCTATCATGCATAGATTAATGCCTCATAGAAGCGCTCAGGGGGGTGAGTTCACCCCTCCTACCTGTCGTGCCATGTGAAGATGCAGCGTTCCTCACTTCTGGAGAAACCACTGTCCATGCCACCGTCTTAAAAGCAGAGACCAGGTCCGCACCAGATGTGCCCAACCTACCAGCGTTTTGATCTTGGACTTTCCAAACTCCAGAACTGTGAGAAATAAGTGTCTATTGTTTGTAAATTACCTAGTTTGTGGTAGTTTGTTATCGCATCACAAATGCACTAAGACAGTATGCGAGAGCTATGGCCAGACAGGCCAAACGCGGCCTGCGACTGTTTTCGTAAGTGAAGTCTTACTGGAGTACGGCCATAGCCATTCACTTACCTGGTGTCCGTAGCTGATGTCCCACCAGACGGGCAGAATCAAACAGTTATGACAGAATGTGTGCCCGCCAAAGATGGAAATGTGTATTATCTAGCTAGTTACAGAAGAAGTTTGTTGAGCCCTGCTTTCTACCAGATATTTCAGTTTACTCTTTTTGTGTATGTATTATATCTCTCAGTCTGAAAAAAAGAAAGAAAATCAGCTAGCCACTCATCCCAAAAACATATATATATATAATTATTACGCCTTCCTGTAAGCAATTCTTTGATTACATAAAAACAAGCTAACTATTTGCCAATGGCTTTCATGGTGAATGCTTTACACACCAGCCTATAATTTAGGTTTGGGGATTAGTTGAGTGACACTTGGGAAACCTGCAGCCCACCAATCTCACCTCTCTTACTCCCCTACACGCTGCTGCAGGCAAATTCCTCGGTTCAAGGAGGACCACCAGGTGGCTGTCTGGGGGTCATCAAAGGTGACCTGAAAAGCCCTTTTCTGCACTTGAGACATAACGTTGGAATAGGGACAACATCTCTAACATCAGGAAGAGTTATGAGAGGTGACTTGCTGGAGGGAAGGTTGAGACCAGGGAAGAGAACATGGTTACTATTTGGGGATAGTACATTTGGAACAGCGACCCTGGGGGTTAGTTATAAGGCATGCAGATGAACAGAAGGATCCCTAGAGAGCTTTACTCCCAGAAGGGAGGAGATGGAGATGCATGTGTACATGAACTCGTTCAGTGAGAGCAGCTGTGATGATGTGCTTATAATCAGAAATGTGGGTAGGAGTGACAGTGTGCCAGAGCCTAAGACAGGGGTGGTTGGTGGGTCCTTTGGGGAGTGACAAGAGAGTGGTGGCTGCAGCCCCTCCCCAGCCTGTGTGTGTGTGTGTGTGTGTGTGTGAGATGGTGAATGAAGGGGAAGGGACCATGGTAATGCATGATATTGCAAAGGTGAGGGAGCATTGGCTTGCTTCTTCATCCTTACAGCTGGGGCGGATGCATATTTTCCCCCCTGTCTCCTTGTTAAAATCTTTGCCTTTTTAAGTAGCTGAGAAGGAGGGCGGGGGTAGTGTCGTGTTGTGAGCTGAGTCACAGGAAAGTTAGGCTGTCAGACACATATGGGTAAAGGGTGGAATCTGAGAGGTAGAAAGAGGATATTTCAGGGGGAGGGTGGAGGACGCTTAGTGAAAGGGAACTTGGTAACTCCTGCTTTACCAAGCATTTTCTAGCTGGATGGTGGTCACGTAGGTCTTTCTGATCTCAACTAGGCTACAGCTGCCTTTGTGTTCTGACAGCCCATCCTTTCTGTTCTTCCCGTAGGGTAGAGGGTACTTCACGGGGAATGGGGTTGGAAACGCTGGGAAACGTCTGCTACTGTGGGGTGCAGGCTTCCAGTTAGAGTATGCGGAGAACTGGCTGGATCTAGTGCGGGGCTGGGCCCTGCTCCATCACCACCCTGATATGAAGTGGCACTGTGCACCTTCTCATTTCCATAAATAAGAAATGCTTTGTACTTAAGAAATTTGAGAAAAACAAACAAACAAACAAAAAACATGGACACAGGGAGGGGAGCAAAAAAAAAAAAGAAATTCGGCCAAGAACCCTGTTGCTGCTGCTTCTCATCTCCATGTCCTTACATGCCCCACGGCTTGAAGGAGACGAGCCCTGTCTTCAGGGGCTGCATTGACTTCCACCCTGCTATGCCGATCCTCAAGCCTGGGGAAAGGTGACTGGTGAGACTTGCTACCTGTTCTCACTTTATTTCAATGTAAAATGAATCTAGGAAAAGCATTACCGGTTATTCAGGAGCTACAGTGGAGTGTTGTGATGGTAATCTAATATGCTGAAAATGTAGAATATGTAATCTCCTGCTTTCTGTTGTTGTTTGTTGGTGTGTGTGTGTATATGTGTGTGCATGTGCACTTACGCTGTGCTCATGCACACAGTAGGGATTCAGGAAAACACCAGTGTTATCCTGTGGATATAAGTATGTTTAATCCCCTTTGCTAGTTGAGGGAAAGTATGGTGGATTACATTATTATTCACCAAATATTTACTCCTTCTCTGTCAACATCCATGGGAAGAGGATAATGCCCTGCTTGGTTGGCACAGGCCTCAACCATGTCGCTTGGCTAATGAAATGTAGGTAGGAGTGACAGCGGGCTGGAGCCTACACCTTATGATGTTTTGCATGTTCCCCTTTCCCCTCTTACACTCCTGCCTTTCACCTCGAGCAGAACATGCCTCAGATACATACTGGCCCAGGGAAGAGGAGAGACTCATGGAGCCAATGTAGACCTAACCCCCAGCTTGGACTCAAACTCAGCTAGGCCTCTCCAAGATCAGCCAAACTCAGCCAGACTGCAGATGTGTGCTTGAGAAATAAAGGCTTTCTATGGGCAACTGAGTTCGGGGTGTTATACACACTCTTGTAAAGTTAGCTAACTGCTACGGTGACTTCTAGTCTCTGCTTCTCCCTCAATAGTAGTTCTCCTTTCTCCCACCCAGTAGTTAGCTGCTGATAGTCACTTAGCCTAAAGATCGTGTGTTTCTGACTCTTGCAGATTAGTAAGGCCTTGTAACTAGTTCCAGGGGATAACAGGTGAGTAGAAATGTTCCTAAATGGAGAGGGTGTCCATTTCTGTTCTCTGCACTCCTTCTGTGGGTATTGTGCAGATATAATGATTATATCAGGAATCCATAGAGTACTGCCTACTGGCTGGCCAGATGTTTTTAAAGCTTTGTTAGAATATAGTCATGATGGCTGGGCACAGTTGCTCACATCTGTAATCCCCACACTTTGGGAGGCCGAGGTGGGAGAACCAGCCTGGGCAACATAGCGAGAGTCTATCTGTATTGAAAATTTTTATAAAATAAAAAAGAAAAAAATATAATTATGCCTATTCTTTGTACATTGTCTGCTGCTTTTGTATTACAAAGGTGGATTTAATTAGTTATGACAGAGACTTGATGGCCAGCAAAACCTAAAATATTTAGTCTCTGCCTCTTTAAGCATGAGTTTACTGACCCCTGGGTTAGAATATGAATTCCCTTTTTGTACCATAAGGAATCTGAGAGAACAATATGCTACAACTCAATCCTTTTTCCCTGGGGATTTCTTTCAATATTTACTATTGTCCATCTACCTTTTAATGCTTTTTAGAGATGGGATCTCACTCTGTCTCCCAGGGTGGAGTATATTGGTGTGATCGTAGCTCATTACAGTCTCAAAGTCCTGGGTTCAAGCAATCCTTCTGTCTCAGCCTTCTGAGTAGCTGGGGCTACAGGTACGTGCCACTACACTGGGCTAATTTTTTTTTAAAGTAAGTTTTTATAGAGACTGGGTCTCACTATGTTGACCAGGCTGATCTTGAACTCCTGTCCTCAAGCAATCCTCTTGCTTCAGTCTCCCAAGTAGCTGGGATTCTGGGCTCAAGCCATCTACTGATTTTCAATTGATACTTGAAAGAAGCAGTCATTATCACTAATTATAGTATACAATATTTTCTGTGCATCTTAGTCGTAGACACTTTATTGATATTGGATTACACTTTTCATTGGGTTTCTATTAAGGATAATTTGAAGTGAAACAGGGATTAAGACCTGGGAAGTATATACATTCAAGAGTCTTCCATCTGGGTGCTGGTCAGAGGCACAGGGGTGAACAGGGTTAGCAGGGGCACAGTAGAGCAAGAACAGGGCTGAGAATGAAGCCCTGGGAGCAACAGAATTTGTGGGGTGGGAATACGAGCCAGTGAAGGAGGCCAGAAAGTGAGGAAGGGAATGCTGGAGAGGAGCAGACCTCAGGAGCTGTATAAGGGAGGGAACTGAGTTGCACCAAGAGCAGTGTGAAAAGCTAAATAAAGAACATGTTGGATAGGAAATAAGAAGATAGTGATTTTAAAAATTAGGAAGTCCATTAGCTCAGCATAGGGGTTCATGCCTGTAGTCCCAGCTACTCCGGAGGCTGAGGTGGAAGGATCACTTGAGCCCAGGAGGTTGAGGCTGCAATGAGCTGTTATTGGGCCCCTGCACTCCAGTCTGGGTGACAGAGCAATATGCCATGTCTACTTAAAAAAAAATAGGAAGTCTCTAGTTATCAGGGAAATGCAAATTAAAACCACAATAAGCTAGAATTTCCCCTCCCCCACTAGAATGGTTAGAATGAAAATCAGATAATAACAAGCATTGGCAAAAATTAGACCCTCCATACATGGATATAATGAGAATGTAAAGTGGTGCGGCTATTTTAGAAAGTCTGGCAGTTGCTCAAATGATTAAACAGTTACCATACGACCCAGCAGTTCTACTCCTAGGTATTTACCCAAGAGAAATGAAAACATATGTTCATACAAGAATGTATACATGAATGTTCATAAGTGCATTATTCATTATAGTCCAAAAGTGTAACAATCCAAATGTCAATCAATGGATGAATGGAGAAACAAAATATGGTCTTTCCACACAGTGGAATATTATTCAGCCTTAAAAAGCAATGAAGTGCTGACACATGCCACAGCATGGACAGACTTTGAAAACATAATGCCAAGTGAATGAAGCCAGTCACAAAAGGCTATCGATGGTATGATTCCATTCATGTGAAAGTACAGAACAGGGAAATCTAGAGTGAAGGAAAGTGGATTAGCGGCTGTCTAAGGCCAAGGGAGGAGGATGGGAGGATGGGGAGCGGAAGCTAAAGGGTATGGGGTTTCTTTTGGTGAAACATTCTAGAGACCATCGAATTGTGAACTTCACATTGGTGAAGTGTATAGTATATGAAACATAAAACTCAATAAAGCTGTTTAAAAAATTAGGAAGTCACCAGTAGCTTTTAAGGAAGCATTTTTAATCAAGTACAGAGTGATGAGGCCAGGAGACCGGCTGTGGCATGGTGAGGGTGATTGGGAATTACAAAGTGACATAGGGGAAGCAATGCTGAGAGGTTATTTCAGGTTTGAGAAGACGTGAGGCTTCTTGGAGAGCAAGGGGAGGTAACCTGTCAGTGGAGAGGAAGAGGGGTCATCAGGGAGACAGTGACGGTTGATGGGGACAGTCGAAGGACGTTCTCAGGGGAGGCACAGGTGGCAAGCAGAGCTTTTGAAGAGGAGAGAGACCAGTTTTTCCCTAAAACATGAGGGAAAGAGAGAAGAATCCTGAGAGCTCATTGAAAACAGGAACCGTATCAGATTTGTTTTTGTAATCTCCACATCTAGCTCAATGAATGAGAAATACACATTTATTCATTCACTAAACATTTAATGAAGGCAGGCTGTGCCAGGCACTACTCTCCTGGCAAGTGATCTCACAGGGGCCCTCACAGACAAAGGCCAGTCTTTCAAGGAACCTCCATTCTAGTTTAAGAGGTTGAAACAGCATGCAGGCTGTGGAAGGGACGTTAGCATTCACCAAATGTCCATGAACGCCTCTATTTCCCAGCTCTTCTTGCGGTAAGGCTGGAACCACATGACTAGTTCTTGCCAATGGCCTGTGGGTGCATCAATTTAGGGTTGGGGCAATAAAGAGCCAGTGTGTGGTGTCTTTTCTCCTCTTCTGCTATGGTGACCTTGGAAACCACATGTCCACGAGCAATACTGATCCTTACTGTATGCAATGTGTTCTCACCTCTTGATTTGCTTTGATTCTCCTCTCCATTTCCTCTTCCATTTCCATCTCTCTGTCTTTTAAGTGCTGGTCACAACAGGCTAAATGATTTCATGAGTCACTAATAAGCTCTTTGAAAAATTTTGTTCTAGATCAATACTTAATCTGTACATAATCGTAAGGGATCTCATTAATACAGGTTCTGGCTCAGTAGGTGTGAGTTGGGGCCTGAGAGTCTGCATTCTAAAGAGCTCCTAAGCCAGGGTGCAGTGGCTCACACCCATCATCCCAGCGCTTTGAGTTCATGAGTTTAGACTGGCCTGGGAAACATACTGAGACTTGGTTTCTATAAAAAATTTTTAAAAGTAAAAAAATGAAAAGCTCCTAGGTGCTGGTGCTGCTGCTGCTCCTGGTTTGAGGGCCATATTTGAGTAGCAAGGTCCTAGAGGGCATCCCTGTGCCCCTGATAATGAAATTTTTGACAAAAGTGGATCTTGTTGGAGTAACACGCACATGCAGATGTCACAGACTTGCACATATGTATACTTGTGTACATGTGTCCACCACACACATATGCTCACAGTTGTGTGACCATCCACTCCTCCCCACATACCCTTATTGGTATCTCTCAGCTTAAAGATGAGATATGTTAAAAAATTTTGTTAATTACTGTTCTGACCGTGTGCCATTTAGTTGCATCTGGTGAGTGGGTGAACACATAGTCATCCTTGAGAACAGTCATGGGGGTGGATGGAGGGGAGATAGTGGGGGAGTAAATAAAAACTCCAGTAAGAGTCAAAGGGGGTGTCCTGTGCCTGGCAGAGTCCTCACTCCGCTTGCTGGGCTTCATCCAAGCCCCGTGTAAACATGGGGCAGTTCTGGGGACATCAGTCATAATTCCTGCTTTCTACAACCATCCCTTTTCATTTTTACATCCTAAATAAAGTTCATCTTCTGTGTCTGCTGACATCATGCTATAAGTCCCATGGCGACCCAGTCTCACAAACCTTTGGCAGCCCCACTCGTCTTATTTATTATTATTGTTGGCACAGTTGTTTGCTAACAGTGATGAATCTCTGGAAACAGATTATATGAAAATATGAGCTTTACACAGAGAATAGCATTGATGCTGATGTTAATGAAACATCAGCATGAATTCCATCGAGGTAAGAGGTAATTGTAAGGACCTCTGTACTGTCATGACAGCATTTTAGTGTTTTGATGGGAAGCTTTTCATAAACAAAGTAATATTCATTAGTTTGAGGCTACCATAAGAGTAATGTTAACAAGCAAACAAAACATTTTTTTCAAAAATGTGCCATTAAGGAATATGGTAAGTCCTTGAACATCCTCTAATTTAGAGTCATAAAAGCCTTACAAATTCCATCTATTTTTCCTCAAAGTACTTAAAGGAAATGAGTTATATAGAAGCTGATACTCAGCCTTGTTGAAGGTTAGTCGACCGTGTATACGGGGAAGAGGGTTATTCCTGGCTTCTCTATTCAGCTCCCCTGGTCTATGTGTTCATTTTTAGGCTAGTATCATACTGTTTTGATTACTACAGCTAATAACCTTCCTTTCTTCACTGAAAAGAAGCTTAAGAGTATTATCGATAAACCATAAAATCTTAGTTTACTAGGGTAGAATCCTTCAAAAATGGCATATGGGAATGTATAAACTGATGGGTTTCTCACTCACAGAAACTCTGAGCCCAGTTTAGGACCATAAACAGGTAAATTTCTATTTATGCTAAACAAATATTATGTAAAGAATCTCTTCAATCTAATACTGTTTCTTATGCTACAATGTAGCTGATTTTTTCCAACTATTTAGTTTAGAAACCATTTCAATTTATACATTGACATATTTCTGTACTTCCAAAAGATAAACACATATAGACACCTCACGGTTTCTTTTGAAATGCCTTCCATGAGAAAGGTGAGCAGGAAGAAATGGATGACAGTCAGAAGTCTTTCATACTCTTGTTGGATTAAGAATCTAGGAACCATTGGCTGGGCACGGTGGCTCACGCCTGTAATCCTAGCACTTTGGGAGGCTGAGGTGGGTGGATAATCTGAGGTCAGGAGATCAAGACCATCCTGTCTAACATGGTGAAACCCTGTCTCTGCTTAAAAATACAAAAATTAGCCAAGCATGGTGATACACACCTGCAGTCCCAGCTACTTGGGAAGCTGAGGCAGAATAGCTTGAACTTGGGAGGCAGATGTTGTAGTGAGCCAAGATAGCACTCCTGCACTCCTGCCTGGATGACAGAGTGAGACTCTGTCTAAAAATAATAAATAAATAAGAATCTGGGAACGTAAACCATACCTTTCCAATAAAGGCAGTTTTTGGCCGGGCGTGGTCCCTCATGCCTGTAATCCCAGCACTTTGGGAGGCCAAGGCAGGAGGGTCACCTGAGGTCGGAAGTTTGAGACCAGCCTGAACAATGTGGAGAAACCCCCATCTCTACTAAAAATACAAAATTAGCCAGGCATTGTGGCACATGCTTGTAATCCCTGCTACTCCCGAGGCTGAGGCAGGAGAATAGCTTGAACCTGGGAGGCAGAGGTTGCAGTGAGCTGAGATCACCATTGCACCCCAGCTTAGGCAACGAGAGTGAAACTCCATCTCAAAAAAACAAAACAAAACAAAAGGCAATTTTTGTTGGCTCTTTTGGTGCCTAATCACTTGTGTGTCTGCTGGGAAAAGTCCGATGAGAGCAGCACGTGGGCGTGGTGTGTGCACCCTCAGCTCTGAGGAAGCCCTGCTCCCCTCTGCACTAACCCGGGGTGCTTTCACCCGCTTTATACCAGTGTGAGGTGCGGCCTTGCGTTCCAGTAATGACAAGTTCCAAACTGATTTGGCAGCCGGAACTGTTTGCCAGTGGGCAGCTTATTTAAGTGATAGAAGGAAACAGTAAAACAGAACCCCGAAGCAGAATCCTAATGATTTGTGACAAAAATTAAAACAGGTCTTGAACCTAAAAAGTACTTATTACCACCTTGTGGCCGCATACCCTTACACTATGGCAAAAATGGGAATCCTGCAGCAGCCGGGTGTGTGAAAGAAGGGAGATAGCCCTCCGCCCCAGAATAGTAAACAAACAAGCTGCAGAGCCACAGAGCACTGAGGAGTACTGTGCTCTTTAAACACAGCCCCACGGAGACATGCCTCCCTCAGCAGATGGACTTTCCCACAGACAGGCGTACTGACAGATGGATGTTCAGACACATAGACATTCAGAGAGACACACAGATGTTCAGACGAGCGCATTCTGGCTGGGCGCAGTGGCTCACGCCTGTAATCCCAGCACTTTGGGAGGCCAAGGCAGGCAGATCGCCTGAAGTCAGGAGTTCAAGACCAGCCTGGATAACATGGTGAAACCCGGTCTCTACTAAAAATACAAAAATTAGCTGGGTGTGGTGCCGGGCGCTAATCCCAGCTACTCAGGAGGCTGAGGCAGGAGAATTACTTGCATCCAGGAGATGGGGGTTGCAGTGAGCCGAGATCATGCCATTGTACTCCAGCCTGGGTGATGAGTGAAACTCCGTCTCAAAAAAATAAAAAATAAAATGAAAAACAGACAAGTACATTCTGACAGATGACAGGTGTTCAGACACATGAATCAGAAATACGCATGTTCAGACACTCAGATGATTAGACACAAGGACAGCTGTTCCATTCAGAGAGATGGGTGCTCTCGCAGATGAACAGAAGTTTAGACAGACAGACAGATGTTCCAGCAGATGGGCATTCTGACACACAAGAAGTTCCAACAGGAGATGTTCATACAGATATTTGGATGGACTGACATTTAGACAGATGGACGCAAGTTTAGACAGACGGACATTCCAACAGATGGACGTTGAAGCAGATGGACAGATACTCAGACTATCAAATGAGAATTCTGACAGACAGGCGTTACGACACACAGATGGCCAGAGATGGAGTTTCTGACTTACGGATATTCTGACAGATTCATGTTCAGAAAGATGTAAATGGATGTCTCCAAAGGAGAGACTTTCAGACAGACAGATGTTCCGACAGATGAGTGTTTTCACACACAGCTATTCAGACCCACAGATGATTGGGTAAATCTTCATACTGATGGACACTTTGACCAATAGATGCTTAAACAGACAGATATTTGGACAGATGGACATTCAGATGGGAGGACATTTGGGCAGGCCAACAGACATTCAGACAGATCACTTTCAGACAGACGGACAGACATTCAGACAGAAGGACATTCACACACACAGACATTGGGCAGGTGGGCATGCCGACAGATGGATGTTTAGACACGTGAACAGATGTTCTGCAGATGGGCATTTCGGCAGATAGGCATTCTAAGAAAACATCCAAATGGACAGATGGTGGACAGATGGACGAGAGGAAACATTCAGATAGGTGGATGCCCAAACAGATGTTCACTCAGTCCCAAAAATGTTCAGAAACACAAATGTTCTTACGGGTGGATATTCTGACAAACAGAAATTCAGACACGTGATTGGAGGATGGAGGGGTGTTCAGAATGACGAGCATCAGACAGACAGAGTTTCAGAGAGCTGGACCTTCAGACGGATGGCCAGATGTTTAGACAAACAGATATTTGGACAGGTTCCCAGATGCCCTGACAGACGGCTGTTGAGAGAGAACATTTAGACAGATGAATAGACATTCAGACTGATGGACTTGTGGACATAGGGACAGACATTCACACAGCTGGTTGTTCAGGCAGATAGACTGAGTATCTGATAGGCTGGATCCACCTAAGGGTCCACAGGTGGACGGATATTCAGACAAACAGGTGTTTTGGGAGAAGGGCATGACAATGTCCAGCAGTTCTGACAGATGGATGTTCAAACGTTTGTTTCTGTAGACTGATGTTCAGACAGATGACGTGCATTCTGACAGACAGACAGACAGACAGACAGAGACGTTATGACAGAAAGTCCAGAAAATGGACGTTTGGGCACACAGGCCATTCCAGCAGATAGGCGTGCCTACAGAAGATGTTCTGTGTGTCAGTTGCTCGTGTGTGGGAATGTCTATCTGACAGGACAACTTTTTGTATGTCCCAATGTCTATCTCTCTGTGTGTCTGTCTGCAGCTATGTCCATCCGTCTAAACAGCTATCTGTCTGAACATCTGTCTGTCCATCTGGGCATCCATGTGTCTGAATGTGCATGTGTTGGAATTGAGGTACGTTGGGATTCCCATCTGCTCTAACATTCACCTGTCTGAATGTCTGTTTGTGTGAGAATCCATCCACATGTGTGACCATCCTTAAGTCTGAACATCTTCATGTTGACACACCCAGCTGTTGGAATATCAGTTTATCAAAATGCCTGTTCGTCTCTCCAAACATTTGTCTATCTGAAAGTATGCTCTTCCGTCCTAATGTCCGCCATCTGCCTTCCTGAATGCCAATGGGTCCAAACATCTCTGTCTGAACGTCTATCTGTTCACTACAGAGTTTATAAACTCTTGTCAAAGTGTCCCTGTAGGTTGTTACAGAATCAGGAGGACTTCAAGTGAAACAGGAGACTCAAGAGCAGGTTTGGATGTGGGATTAGGAAGATAATTTGGGGTCCTATTCACCTGGGAACCGACAGGCGGATCATGGCTACTAATGCTGAGAAAATGCCTCACACCTAATCCCAGGGCCTGGCATCTCAATGACCAACTCCCCTTCTTGTTTATTTTTATGAGGCCAAACCTATGTCTGACTGTCAGCTCCTGCTGTGGGCAGCCTGGGCGAGGGAGGGGAGCTCTAGGGAGTCCATGTCATCCTCCTGGCCCTGTGTGTGCACAGAGGGAACATGGGGCTGGTGCCTAATTAATGTGATCTTCAGGACAGGTGATCTGAGGTTACCAGATTAACACAAACTGAGACTAATGAATCTCAGGTGGAAAGGATCTGACAGACGACTTGGGAAGGCACTGGATTCAGAATTTAGCCAGGACAGGGAGTGAGCTGGACCTGACTGGTGAATCACATGAGCAGCCTTTGTGACGATGGTCACGGTGGAGATGATGATGGATGTGGGAACGATGGCGGCCACCAGCTGCTGGTGTTTAATACCTGCCAGAGCTGTTACTCATGCTGATGTTATACGGTCAGTATTATGATCCCCATTTTAGATAATAAAACTGAACTTTAGAATGAAAATGTCCCTTGTGTGAGTTCACTTGTACATTCAATGTCAAAACTGGAAATAAAAGCTGTTTCTGACTACATAATTCATGCATTCACCCTTTCATTACTTACGTATTAATTATTACCTACTGCAGGCCAGGCATGGTGCTCAGTGCTAGGGAAAATAGAGTGAGGGGAAAAAGCCATAATTCCTGCTTCCGTGGACTTTTATCTCCAGGGGGTGGGGGCGGGGGAGGCAGACATGAATCAAATATGTATCTAGTCAAAACCTGGTGCTAAGGGTGAGAAAGAGAATAGGATGGTGGGTTTTGAGGGCATGGCCCAGGGCACCTGGTCAGGCTCTTCATGAGGCTTCTCAGAGGAAGCTGCATTGAAAATGGAGACAGCGTGGGTTATGGGATGAAGGCTGGGTTGGGGTGGGAGCATTCCAGGCAGAAGGAAGGACATCAGTGCTGTCTGAGCAACTGGAAGACCCCTGAGGCTGGGACAAAGAGGGAGAAAAGAACAGGTGAGGCTGGAGAGGCCAGTTCATTTTGGATCATCTGGGCATCTTAGGGCCCCGGGCCTTACTTCTAACAGCAAAGGGAAGCCATTGGCTGGACTGGACGAGGTCCTTGATTCTTTAAAGCCTCAGCCTTCTTGTCTGTAAATTGGGACACCTGAGGCCTCCTTCAAAGGCTTCCCACGAGTATCTGGTGAGAGAGTTAATCTAAAAGCTCAGCACAGGGCCTGATTTGGATTGATTTCTGCAACTTTACGTAGAGACTGAGATGTTTAAAGAAGAGAAATCCTAAATAATCAAAGCATATTCCTGTAAATAAAGATGAAAAGAAATAGATGTCTTTGGTCTGAAGGGACAAGCTATAGGCAGACTAGGACTCAAGGGCATGAGCCCACCGAAGTGGGCTGTAGGCCTGGGGAGGAGACAGGACACAGCAGGTGCTAGGAAGAGCTGAGTGTAAGGCAGGTCACCTCGCAGGGAGCTCGGACACGCCCACCCTCCCTCCAGCCTCGCCGGGAGCTCGGACCCGCCCACGCCCCCTCCAGCCTCGCCGGGAGCTCGGACACGCCCACCCTCCCTCCAGCCTCGCCGGGAGCTCGGACCCGCCCACCCTCCCTCCAGCCTCGCAGGGAGCTCGGACACGCCCACCCTCCCTCCAGCCTCGCCGGGAGCTCGGACTCGCCCACGCCCCCTCCAGCCTCGCCGGGAGCTCGGACCCGCCCACGCCCCCTCCAGCCTCGCCGGAGCTCGGACCCGCCCACGCCCCCTCCCTGCCTAGAAACCACGTCACCACTCCACGCCCACTTCTGCACTCAGCACGCAAATCTGCACTCAACACTAGCCTCTGCACTCAGCACCTAGCCGACCCCGCCAAAATTTAAAAGAAGCCCCACCAGAACCTGCCCAATAGCATTTTGCCCCATCCAGGTTCCACTCCCCCTGGGCGGCCCACTCACGGGAAATCCCACCTACCTGCCAATGGCAGCTTGCCCCCGCCCACGTCCTGCTTCCCCACAACCAGTCAAAACGCCTCCACTCCCTATAAAACCCCACGCCCAAGAGGCGTCAAGCACAACTTCTCCAGACCGCAGAACCTCTCCCAGGAGCCGATTAAATTTCTTCATTCCAATAACTGGCCTCAGTTGCCTCATTCGAACCTCGCTTGCTTCATTTAAACCTTACACTGAGCAGACACTCGGTTTTAGTTGGCTGTTTTAGCTGTGGTCCAAATGCTATATTCTTTTTTTGAGATGGAGTCTCACTCTGTTGCTCACGCTGGAGGGCAGTGGTGCAATCTCAGCTCACTGCAACCTCCGTCTCCTGGGTTCAAGCGATTCTCCTGCCTCAGCCTCCTGAGTAGCTGGGATTACAGGCGCCCCCACCACGCCCGGCTAACTTTTGTATTTTTAGTAGATATGGAGTTTTACCAAGTTGGCCAGGCTGATCTCGACCTTCTGACCTCAGGTGATCAGCCTGCCTTGGCCTCCCAAATTGCTGGGATTACAGGCGTGAGCCACCGCGCCAGGCCTCCAAAGGCTATTTCTGAACTCATCTCTGTTGTCCCTTCCAGGCTTGGGAAGGTGTGAGAAGTGCCCAGCACCCAAGCAGGCAAAGGGATCACTGCCTCCCCAGGGCCACCGACTTCCTGGACTTAAACCCTTGGGACAACCCTAGCCTGAGCAGCTCTGTCCTCTCTCCTCACAGCCCTGGTTCTGAGGGTCTTTGTGAAGCATTGAGACACTCCCATTGTCAAAGTCCACAGCTGGTCTCTCAGCTATTAGATTGGTGCCATTATGTTTAGTGGCAAAACCGCAATGACTTTTGCGTCAAGCTAAATATATTCTCCTTACCTCCTTCCCTCTGTGTCCTGTGCTCCCTGCTCTTCATTGGGGGTCCTGTTATCTGAAAGGGGTCCCAATCCAGACCTTAAGAGAGGGTTCTTAGATCTCACACAAGAAGGAATTTGAGGTGAATCCACACACTAAATTGAAAGCAAGTTTATTAAGAAAGTAAAGGAATTAAAATAATGACTACTCTATAGGCAGAGCAGCCCGAGGGCTGATGGTTGCCCATTTTTATGGTTATTTCTCGATTACATGCTAAACACGGGGTGCATTATTCATGCCTCCCCTTTTTAGAAGTTATAGGGTAACTTCCCGATGTTGCTGTGGCATTTGTAGACTGTCATGGCGCAGGTGGGAGTGTAGCAGTGACTGCGCCCAGAGGTCACTCTCCATCTTGGTTTCGGTGGGTTTTAGCGGCTTCTTTATTGCAAGCTGTTTTATCAGCAAGGTCTTTATGACCTGTATCTTGTGCCGACCTCCTGTCTCATCCTGTGACTTAGAACACCTCACTGTCTGGGACTGCAGCCCAGTAGGTCTCAGCCTTATTTTACCCAGCTCCTATTCAAGATGGAGTTGCATCTGGTGACAACTCTGAGAGTCCTACCATAATGACCTGCTTCTCTAGACCATCAACCCTTGGAATAGTATTCCCAGGAGCTGCTTCCACCATGCCAAAAGATGATCACCGTGGTTCTGGCCTGTAAAACCATCAGGCCAGGCAGCAGCATCGGGCAGCTCATAGCACCCAGAGCTTCTAACTCCTGCATTTTGACCTGCTCCCTGGTCCTCATGATGCTCTATGGGGCTGGCTAGTGAACTCTCCTCCCTTCCCAGATGCAGGCCCTTATTGGAGCCTGGACACAGCAGCCTGGAGTGCAGTGAGGGGTCCGTCACTGCCTCCTGCTGTGTCCTGGGCTGCCTCCTGGCTTTGGTCAGCTTTTCTATCACTTTTGCCACTGGAAACTTCCCTGACACCTTCTATGAGGCCAAGTTCGTCACATTCTGCATGCCTGTGGACCCATGGTTTCTGGGCATCCTTCCTGCTTACCAACCCGTGAACAGGGGCAAGGCCATGGGGGTGATGGAGGTCTCCATATTGGCCTGCTGCCTGGGGTTGCTGGGATGCGTATTTGCTCCTAAATGCTACATAACCCTGCTGAGACCAGACCAAAATTCGGCTGTAGATAAAGAAGAGAGATTTGAGGAACAGTGTATTTTCTGTAGCTTTGACTCTGTTTGCATAAATCATGAGCATGTTGGAGAAAAAAAGGGGCATTGCTATACTTGTACATCTTGTTTCTATTTAAGATTTATCTATATTTTCTCAGGAGGAGGATCATCCTGTCATATCCTTCCAGGACACCCCAATGCTCATGAGGATCACCTCAGAACAAGAACATTTGAGACTTGTTTGTGTGCCACGTATCAGGCCATGGATACTATCATCGTTTCTTTGCCTTGCGCTTTTGTGGGAGCTGCTTATTTCCCTCCTTATCTTTAGACAACAGTCTGGTTGCCTAGAGTCCTGAAACACATCTCTCTAATTCCTTCTGCTTGTCGTCTCTAGAGCCCACCTAAGAATACTCTGTTAATACCTGAGTCATGTATTCCTTTGGCGCCTGAATACTTTTTTTTTTTTTTTTTTTTTTTTTTGAGACAGAGCCTTGCTCTGTTGCTCAGGCTGGAGTGCAGTGGTGCAATCTTGGCTCACTGCACACTCCGCCTCCTGAATTCAAATGATTCTCCTGCCTAAGCCTCCTGAGTAGCTGGGATTACAGGCACATGCAATTATGCCTGGCTAATTTTTGTATTTTTAGTAGAGATGGGGTTTCACTATGTTGGTCAGGCTGGTCTCAAACTCCTGACCTCATGATCCACCCGCCTTGGCCTCCCAAAGTGCTGAGATTACAGGTGTGAGTCACCACACCCGGCAGAGCTTCAGTACTTTTCACTGTGCATTGAATTTAGTAGACTGTTTTCTGCATACCTTCATGTTATATATATATATATATATATATATATTTTTTTTTTAATTGCACTTTAGGTTCTGGGGTACATGTGCAGAACATGCAGGATTGTTGCATAGGTACACACATGGTAATGTGGTTTGCTGCCTCTATCCTCATCACCTGTATCTGGCATTTCTCCCCATGTTATCCCTCTCCAACTCCCTACCCCCCGTTCCTCCCCTAGTCCCCCTGAACAGACCCCAGTGTGTGATGCTCCACTCCCTGTGTCCATGTGTTCTTATTGTTCAACACCCGCCATGAGTGAGAATATGCAGTGTTTGATTTTCTGTTCTTGTGTCAGTTTGCTGAGAATGATGGTTTCCAGATTCATCCATGTCCCTACAAAGGACACAAACTCATCATTTTTTTATGGCTGCATAGTATTCCATGTTGTATATGGGCCACGTTTTCCTTGTCCAGTCTATCATTGATGGACATTTGGGTTGGTTCCAGGTCTTTGCTATTGTAAACAGAGCTGCAATGGACATATGCGTACATGTGTCTTTATAACAGAATGATTTATAATCCTTTGGATATATACCCAGTAATGGGATTGCTGGGTCAAATGGAATTTCTATTTCTAGGTCCTTGAGGAATCATCACACTGTCTTCCACAATGGTTGAACTAATTTACACTCCCACCAACAGTGTAAAAGTGTTCCTATTTCTCCACATCCTCTCCAGCATCTGTTGTCTCCAGAATTTTTTTTTTTTGAAAGAAAGAAAGAAAAAGAATAAAGAAGAGGAGGAAAAAGGAAGAGAAAGAGAGAGAGAGAATGGGAGTATTGCTTCCTTGCCCAGGCTAGAATGCAGTTTAGTCATGGGTATTGAAAACCTCTTTTATACCAATAATTATACTTGATGTAAACAGGAAGGAATAAGGGAAGAAAATAACAAACAAGCAGCCAACCAGTATTTCATTTAAACCTATGAAATGCGATGCGATTACTGAGGAGTGATTTACTTCCAATTATGTAGTCACTTATGGAATAGGTGTGAGGTGGTAATGTATGTTTTGTGTATTTGAAGTGGAGAGTTCTATGAATGTTTATTAAGTTTACTTGTTCCGGGTCTGAGTTCAAGTCCTGGATGTCCTTGTTAATTTTCTGTCTCATTGATCTATAAAATCATTAGCTCTTCTTGTTACTTTGATCCTTTTGCCATTATGTAATGTCCTTCTTTGCCTCTTTTGCTCTTTGTTACTTTAAAGTCTACTTTATCAGAGGCGAGAATTGCATCTCCTGCTTTTTATTTGTTTAGTTTTACTCTCTGTTTGGTTGGTAAATCTTCCTCCTTCTCTTTGTTTTGAGTCTTTGTGTATCGTTGCATGTGAGAGGGGTCTGGATGCAGCATAGCAATGGGTTTTGGCTTTTTATCCAATTAGAATATATATAACTTTAATACTAGCATTTGGTGCTAGCTGGCTGTTTTGCCCATTAGTTAGTGTAAATTTTCGTTGTGTTAATGTTCTTTTCTTTTTGATATATTTTTGGAAAGGCTGATATTGGTTGTTCCTTTATATGTATAGTGCTTCTTTCAGAAGCTCTTGTAAAGCAGGCCTGGTGGTGGTGAACTCTCTAAGTACTTGTTTGTTCGCAAAGGATTTAATTTTTCCTTCGATTATAAAGCTTAGTTTGGCTGGATAGGAAATTCTGGGTTGAAAGTTCTTTTCTTTAAGGATGTTAAATATTGGTCCCCACTCTTTTCTGGCTTGTAAGGTTTCTGCTGAGAGATCTGCTGTAAGTCTGATAGGTTTCCCTTTATGGGTAACCTGACCTTTCTCTCTGGCTGCCCTTAGTATTTTCTCCTTCATTTCAACCCTAATAAATCTGGCAATTATGTGCCTTGGGGTTGGTCTTCTTGAAGAATATCTTTGTGGTGTTCTCTGTATTACCAGGAGTTGAATATTACCCTGCCTTGCCAGGTTGGGAAAATTTTCCTGAATGATATCCTGAAGAGTATTTTCCAACTTGGATTCATTCTCTTCATCACATTCAGGTACACCCATCAAACGTAAATTAGGTCTTTTCACATAGTCCCATATTTCCTGGAGACTTTGCTCATTCCTTTTCATCCTTTTTTCTCCAATCTTGTCTTCTCGTTTCACTTCACTGAGCTGGTTCTCGACTTCTAATATCCTTTCTTCTACTTGATCAATTCGACTGTTTAAACTTGTGCATGCTTCGCGAAGTTCTCGTGTTGTGTTTTTCAGCTCCATCAATTCACTTATATTCCTCTCTAAATTGTCCATTCTCGTTAACATTTCGTCAAACCTTTTTTCAAGGTTCTTAGTTTCTTTGCATTGGGTTAGAACAAGTTCTTTTAATTCACAGAAGTTTCTTATCACCCACGTTTTGAAGCCTGCTTCTGTTATTGGAACACACTCGTTCTCCATTAAACCTCATTTCGTTACTGATGAGGAACTGCGATCCCCTGCAGAGGGAGAGGCATTCTGATTTTGAGTATTCTCTGCCTTTTTACGCGGATTTCTTCCCTTCATTATATATTTATCCATCTGTTGTCTTTGTAATTACCGACTTTCTAACTAGGTCTCTGAGCGGACGTCCAACTTGTTGATTCCCAGCGCCGAAATCTGAGCAGTCCACTGCACCAGCCAAAATAGCGGTGTTAAGATTGATGATGCTTTTCTGCCTGGGAATCTCTGGACTCTGCACCAAAAACTGGCGTGCTACGGCACCAGCAAAACTGCCGCGCCGGCCACAAGAGTCGCGCTGGCGACACGTGGGGCTCCTCTGCTGGGAATCTCCTGGTCCGTGAGCAACAAATATTCCTCTGAAAGTGTGGCGTCCTCTCGTTCTCTGCGCTTTAACTGGGAGCTAGGAGCCCGAGCTGCTAGTGATCAGCCATCTTGGATCTCTCTCCTCCAGAATTTTTAATGATCGCCATTCTAACTGGTGTGAGATGGTATCTCAATGTGGTTTTGATTTGTATTTCTCTAATGACAAGTGATGATGAGCATTTTTTCATATGTTTTCGGCCTCATATATGTCTTCTTTTAAAAAGTGTCTGTTCGTATCCTTCACCCACTTTTAAATGGGTTTGTTTGTTTTTTTCTTGTAAATCTGCTTTAGTTCTTTGTAGATTTTGGATATTAGCCCTTTGTCAGATGGGCAAATTGCAAAAATTTTTTTCCATTCTGTTGGTTGCCAGTTCACGCTAATGATTGTTTATTTTGCTGTGCAGAAGCTCTGGAATTTAATGAGATCCCATTTGTCTATTTTGGCTTTTGTTGCCAATGCTTCTGGTGTTTTAGTCATGAAGTCCTTGCCTATGCCTATGTCCTGAATGTTTTTGCCTAGATTTTCTTTTTTTCTTTTCTTTTTTTTTTTGAGACGGAGTTTCGCTCTTGTTACCCAGGCTGGAGTGCAATGGCGCAATCTTGGCTCACAGCAACCTCCGCCTCCTGGGTTCAGGCAATTCTCCTGCCTCAGCCTCCTGAGTAGCTGGGATTACAGGCACGTACCAGCATGCCCAGCTAATTTTTTGTATTTTTAGTAGAGACGGGGTTTCAACATGTTGATCAGGATGGTCTCGATCTCTTGACCTCGTGATCCACCCGCCTCAGCCTCCCAAAGTGCTGGGATTACAGGTGTGAGCCACCGTGCCTGGCACTTGCCTAGATTTTCTTCTAAGGTTTTTATGGTGTTAGGTCTTATGTTTAAGTTTTTAATCCATCTGGAGTTAATTTTAGTCTAAGGTGTCAGGAAGGGGTCCAGTTTCTGATTTCTGCATATGGCTAGCCAGTTTTCCCAACACCTCTTATTAAATAGGGAGTCCTTTCCCCATTGCTTGTTTTTGTCAGGTTTGTCAAAGATTGGATGGTTGTAGATATGTTGTGTTGCCTCTGAGGCCTCTGTTCTGTTCCATTGGTCTATATCTCTGTTTTGGTACCAGTACCATGCTGTTTTGATTACTGTTACCTTGTAGTATAGTTTGAAGTCTGGTAGTGTGATGCCTCCCGCTTTGTTCTTTTTGCTTAGAATGGACTTGGCTATGCGGGCTCTCTTTTGGTTCCATATGAAGTTATTTCCAGTTCTGTGAAGAAGGTCATTGGTAGCTTGATGGGGATAGTGTTGAATCTGTGAATTACTTTGGGCAGTATGGCCATTTTCACGATATTGATTCTTCCTAACCATGAACATGGAATGTTTCTCCATCTGTTTGTGTCCTCTCATTTCATTGAGCAGTGGTTTGTAGTTCTCCTTGAAGAGGTCCTTTATGTTCCTTGTTAGTTGTATTCCTAGGTATTTTATTCTCTTTGTAGCAATTGTGAATAACAGTTCGTTCTTGATTTGGCTCTCTTTAAGTCTGTTATTGGTGTATAGGAATGCTTGTGATTTTTGCACATTGATTTTGTATCCTGAGACTTTGATGAAGTTGCTTATCAGTTTCAGGAGATTTTGGGCTGAGACGATGGGGTCTTCTAGACATACAATCATGTCATCTGCAAATAGAGACAATTTGACTTCCTCCTTTCCTAATTGAATACCCTTTATTTCTTCTTCTTGCCTGATTGCTCTGGCTAGATCTTCCAATACTATATTGAATAGGAGTGGTGAGAGAGGGCATCCTTGTCTAGTGCCAGATTTCAAAGGGAATGCTTCCAGCTTTTGCCCATTCAGTATGATGTTGGCTGTTGGTTTGTCGTAAATAGCTTTTATTATTTTGAGATACGTTCCATCAATACCTAGTTTATTGAGGGTTTTTAGCATAAAGGGCTGTTGAATTTTGTCGAAGGCCTTCTCTGCATCAATTGAGATAATCATGTGGTTTTTGTCTTTGGTTCTGTTTATGTGGTGAATTACGTTTATAGACTTGCATATGTTGAACCAGCCTTGCATCCCCGGGATGAATCCTACTTGATCATGGTGGATAAGCTTTTTGATGTGCTGTTGCAATCGGCTTGCCAGTATTTTATTGAAGATTTTTGCTTCTATGTTCATCATGGATATTGGCCTGTAGTTTTCTTTTCTTGTTGAGTCTCTTCCGGGTTTTGGTATTAGGATGATGTTGGTCTCATAAAATGATTTGGAAAGGATTCCCTCTTTTTGGATTATTTGGAATAGTTTCAGAAGGAATGGTACCAGCTCCTCTTTGTATGTCTGGTAGAATTTGGCTGTGAACCCATCTGGACCTGGGCTTTTTTTGGGTGGTAGGCTCTTAATTGCTGCCTCGACTTCAGCCCTTGTTATTGGTGTATTCAGGGTTTCGACTTCTTCCTGGTTTAGGCTTGGGAGGAGGCAACTGTCCAGGAATTTATCCATTTCTTCCAGGTTTTCTAGTTTATGTGCATAGAGTTGTTTGTAATAATCTCTGATGATGGTTTGAATTTCTGTGGAATCTGTGGTGATATCCCCTTTATCATTTTTTATGGCATTTATTTGGTTATTCTCTCTTTTCTTTTTTATTAATCTGGCTAGTGGTCTATTTTGTTGATCTTTTCAAAAAACCAGCTCCTCGATTTATTGATTTTTTTGAAAGGTTTTTCGTGTCTCTATCTCCTTCAGTTCTGCTCTGATCTCAGTTATTTCTTGTCTTCTGCTAGCTTTTGAGTTTTTTTGATCTTGCTCCTCTAGCTCTTTCAATTTTGATGATAGGGTGTCAATTTTAGATCTCTCCTTTCTTCTCATGTGGGCACTTATTGCTATATATTTTCCTCTAGAGACTGCTTTAAATGTGTCCCAGAGATTCTGGTATGTGATGTCTTCATTCTCGTTGGTTTCAAAGAACATCTTTATTTCTGCCTTCATTTCATTTTTTATCCAGTCAACATTTAAGAGAAAGTTGTTCAGTTTCCATGAAGCTGTGCAGTTCTGGGTTGGTTTCTGAATTCTGAGTTCCAACTTGATTGCACTGTGGTCTGAGAGACTGTTTGTTATGGTTTGGGTTCTTTTGCATTTGCTGAGGAGTGATTTACTTCCAATTATGTGGTCGATTTTAGAGTAGGTGTGATGTGGTGCTGAGAAGAATGTATATTCTGTGGATTTGGGGTGGAGAGTTCTGTAAATGTCTATTAGGTTTGCTTGGTCCAGGTCTGAGTTCAAGTCCTGGTTATCCTTGTTAATTTTCTGTCTCGTTGATCTGTCTAATATTGACAATGGTGTGTTAAAGTCTCCCACTATTATTGTGTGGGAGTCTAAGTCTCTTTGTAAGTCATTAAGAACTTGCCTTATGTATCTGGGTGCTCCTGTATTAGGTGCATATATATTTAGGATCGTTAGCTCTTCTTGTTGCATTGATCCTTTTACCATTATGTAATGTCCTTCTTTGTCTCTTTTGATCTTTGTCGCTTTAAAGTCTATTTTATCAGAGATAAGAATTGCAACTCCTGCTTTTTTTTTGCTCTCCATTTGCTTGGTAAATCTTCCTCCATCCCTTTATTTTGAGCCTTTGTGTATCCTTGCATGTGAGATGGATTTCCTGGATACAGCACACTGATGGGTTTTGGCTTTTTATCCAATTTGCCTGTCTGTGTCTTTTGATTGGGGCATTTAATCCATTTACATTTAGGGTTAATATTGTTATGTGTGAATTTGATATTGCCATTTTGATGCTAGCCGGCTGTTTTGCCCATTAGTTGATGCAGATTCTTCATTGTGTTAATGCTCTTTACCATTTGGTATGTTTTTGGTGTGGCTGGTACTGGTTGTTCTTTTCTATGTGTAGTGCCTCTTTCAGGAGCTCTTGTAAAGCAGGTCTGGTGGTGATGAAATCTCTGAGTACTTGCTTGTTCACAAAGGATTTTATTTTTCCTTCACTTGTGAAGCTTAGTTTGGCTGGATATGAAATTCTGGACTGAAGGTTCTTTTCTTTAAGGATGTTGAATATTGGCCCCCACTCTCTTCTGGCTTGTAGGGTTTCTGCTGATAGATCTGCTGTGAGTCTGATGTGCTTCCCTTTGTGGGTAACCCGACCTTTCTCTCTGGCTGCCCTTAGCATTTTCTCCTTCATTTCAACCCTGGTGAATCTGACGATTATGTGCCTTGGGGTTGCTCTTCTTGAGGAATATCTTTGTGGTGTTCTCTGTATTTCCTGGACTTGACTATTGGCCTGCCTTGCTAGGTTGGGGAAGTTTTCCTGGATAATATCCTGAAGAGTATTTTCCAACTTGGATTCATTCTCTTCATCACATTCAGGTACACCTATCAAATGTAGATTAGGTCTTTTCACATAGTCCCATATTTCTTGTTGACTTTGTTCATTCCTTTTTACCCTGTTTTCTCTAATCTTGCCTTCTCGTTTTATTTCATTGAGTTGATCTTCAACCTCTGATATCCTTTCTCTGCTTGGTCAGTTCAGCTGTTGAAACTTGTGCATGCTTCATGAAATTCTCGTGTTGCGTTTTTCAGCTCCATCAATTCACTTATATTCCTCTCTAAGTTGTCCATTCTCATTAGCATTTCGTCAAAGCTTTTTTCAATGTTCTTAATTTCTTTGCATTGAGTTAGAACATGTTCTTTCAGCTCATGGAAGTTTCTTATTATCCACCTTCTGAAGCCTGATTCTGTCATTTCATCACACTCATTCTCCATCCAGTCTTGTTCCCTTGCTCATGAGGAGTTGTGATCCCTTGTAGGAGGAGAAGTGTTCTGGTTTCGGGTGTTTTCATCCTTTTTGCACTGGTTTCTTCCCATATTTGTGGATTTATCTACCTGTCGACTTTGTAGTTGCTGACTTTCTGATTGGTCTCTGAGTGGACGTCCTGTTTGTTGATGATGAAGTTATTTCTGTTTCTTAGTTTTCCTTTTAACTGTCTGGCCTCTCTGCTGTAGGACTGCTGAGGTCCACTCCAGGCCCTGCTTGCCTGGGGATCACTTGCAGCAGCTGCCAAACAGTAAAGGTTGCTACCAGTTTCTTCTTCTGCTTTGTCCCAGGATACCTGCCAAATGTCAGTCTGAGCTCTCCTTTATGAGGTGACTCTGGATATACGGGGGTCAGGGAGCTGCTTGAGGAAACAGTCTGTACTTTATAGTAGCTCAAGTGCTGAGCTGTGAGCTCTGTTGTTCATTCTGAGCTGCTGGGCAGGTAAGTTTAAGTCTGCAGCAGCAGAACTCATAAACCCCTTTTTTTCCCAGGTGTTCTGTCCCGGGGACTTAGGGCTTTATGAGTTTCCGCTGTGCTGCTGCCTTTTTTTTTTCTTCAGGGCTGCCCTGCCCACAAGGAGGCAGCCTAGTCACTCTCTTCCTGCAGAGGTTTTGCTGAGCTGCTGTGGGCTCCTCCCAGCTGCTGTGTGAACTTCCCTGCAGTCCTGTTTATATGGGTGTAATTAGAACTGCCTCGGCAATGGTGGCCCGCCTCTGTAATGATGGACTCTCTCTGTAATGGCGGGTTGCCTTGGCAATGGCGGGCTGCCTCCGTAGTGGTGGAGTGCCTCAGTAATGGTGGACGCCCCTCTCCCAAAGAGCTGGACTATCCCGGGTTCAGCTGTGCTTGCTGTGAAACTCTCAACCCAGAGCGTTTCCAATTGCTGTTTTTTTGTTTTTGTTTTTGTTTTTGTGGGGGTGGGATCAGCCGGGCCTGATCACCTGGCTCCCGCCTCAGAGCCTTTTGTTTTTTAGTTGAATGGTTGGCTCTCTCTCAGGTGTCCTGGTCACCTGTTGAAAAAGGCGCCAGGATCTGTGTGATTTCCCATGTGGCGACCAACTGCGCCGGCTGAAACCGCAGCTCTGAGATTTGTGGCGCTTTTTTGCCCGGGAATCTCCTGGCCTGGCTCCCTGTTTCAGCTCCCCTTGCTGGCTAAGTGGGGACATAGTCCCGTTTACTCTGCACTGGGAACCGCCGTGCCGCTGCACTGGCCAAAACAGCCACACTGGTGACCCATGGGCCTCCTCCACCTGGGAATCTCCTGGTCTGTGGGCAATAAAAATCCATCTGGAAATGCGGCATCCACTCACCCTCTGTGCTTTCACTGGGAGCTGCAATCCTGAGCTGCTCCTAACCGGCCATCTTGGATCCTCCCCCAAATGCTCGGAAAGTAACATTTTAAACTAATTGTGCTGAAAGTCATTTTCAGGGTTTTTGTTGTTGTTTTACTAGAATAGGAGTTAAAGCAGATTTCATGCACTGCTTTAGTAACTTTCAGCTCTTTCAATTTTGATGATAAGGTGTCGATTTTAGATCTTTCCTTGATTCTCATTTGGGCATTTATTGCTATAAATTTTCTTCTAGACACTGCTTTGTATGTGTCCCAGAGATTCTGGTACATTGTTTCTTCATTCTCATTGGTTTCTAAGAACATCTTTATTTCTGCCCTCATTTTATTGTTTATCCAGTCAACATTCAAGAGCCAGTTGTTCAGTTTCCATGAAGTTGTGCAGTTCTGAGTTAGTTTCTTAATCCTGAGTTCTCATTTGATTGCACTGTGGTCTGAGAGACTGTTTGTTATGATTTCTATTCTTTTGCATTTTCTGAGGAGTGATTTATTTCCAATTATGTTGTAAACTTTAGAGTAGGTATGACGTGGTGCTGAGAAGAATGTATATGCTGTAGATTTGGGGTGGAGAGTTCTGTAAATGTCTATTAGGTTTGCTTGGTCCAGATCTGCATTCAAGTCCTAGATATCCCTGTTAATTTTCTGCCATGTTGATCTGTCTAATATTGACAGTGGAGTGTTAAGTCTCCCACTATTATTGTGTGGGGGTCTAAGTCTCTTTGTATGTCATTAAGAACTTGCTTTATTTATCTAGGTGCTCCTGTATTGGGTGCATATATATGTAGGATAGTTAGCTCTTCTTGTTCTATTGGTCCTTTTACCATTATGTAATGCCCTTCTTTGTCTCTTTTGATCTTTGTTGGTTTAAAATCTATTTTATCAGAGACTAGCATTGCAACTTCTGCTTTTGTTTTGCTCTCCATTTGCTTGGTAAATCTTCCTCCATCCCTTTGTTTTGAGCCTATGTGTATCCTTGTATGTGAGATGGGTTTCCTGAATACAGCACACTGACAGGTTTTGACTTCTCCAATTTGCCAGTCTGTGTCTTTTGAATGGGGCATTTAGCCCATTTACATTTAAGGTTAATATTGTTATGTGTGAATTTGATCCCACCATTTTGATCCTAGCTGGTTGTTTTGCCCATTAGTTGATGCAGTTTATTCATTGCATCAATGCTGTTTACCATTTGGTACGTTTTTGGAGTGGCTGGTACTGGTTGTCCCTTTCCATGTTTAGTGCCTCTTTCAAGAGCTCTTGTAAAGCACACCTGGTGGTGATGAAATTTCTGAGCGATTGCTTGTCCATAAAGGATTTTATTTCTCCTTCACTTATGAAGCTTAGTTTGGCTGGATATGAAATTCTAGGTTGAAAGTACTTTTCTCTAAGGATGTTGAATATTGGCCCCCACTCTCTTCTGGCTTGTAAGGTTTCTGCTGAGAGATCTGCTGTGAGTCTGATGTGCTTCCCTTTGTGGGTAACCTGACCTTTCTCTCTGGATGCTCTTAGCATTTTTTTTCTTCATTTCAACCCTGGTGAATCTGAAGATTATGTGCCTTGGGGTTGCTCTTCTTGAGGAATATCTTTGTGGTGTTCTTTGTATTTCCTGGACTTGAATATTGGCCTGCCTTGCTAGGTTGGGGAAGTTCTCCTGGATAGTATCCTGAAGAGTGTTTTCCAGCTTGGATTCATTCTGTCCATCACATTCAGATACCCCTATCAAACATAGGTTAGGTTTTTTTTACATAATCCCATATTTCTTGGAGGTTTTGTTCATTTCTTTTTACTCTTTTTTCTCTAATCTTGCCTTCTCATTTTATTTCATTGAGTTGATCTTCAATCTCTGATATCCTTTCTTCTGCTTGATCGATTTGGCTATTGAAACTTGTGTATGCTTCGTGAAGTTCTTGTGTTGTGTTATTCAGCTCCATCAATTCATTTGTATTCCTCTCTAAGCTGTTTATTCTTGTTAGCATTTCATCAAACCTTTTTTCAAGGTTCTTAGTTTCTTTGCATCGGGTTAGAACTTGCTCTTTTAGCTCAGAGAATTTGTTATTACTCACTTTCTGAAGCCTGTTTCTGTCAATTCATCAGACTCATTCTCCATCCAGCCTTGTTCCCTTGCTGGTAAGGAGTTGTGTTGCCTTGGAGGAGGAGAGGTGTTCTGGTTTTGGGTGTTTTCATCCTTTTCATGCTGGTTTCTTCCTATCTTTGTGGATTTATCTACCTGTGGTCTTCATAGTTGGTGACTTTTGGATGGGGTCTCTGAGTGGATGTCCTTTTTGTTGATGATGAAGTTATTTCTTTCTGTTTTTTAGTTTTCCTTCTAACAGTCAGGCTTCTCTGCTGTAGGACTGCTGGAGGTCCACTCCAGACCCTGCTTGCCTGGGAAACACCTGCAGCAGCTGCAGAACAGTAAGGGTTGCTGCCAGTTTCTTCTTCTGTTATCTTTGTCCCAGAAAGATACTTGCCAGATGTCAGCCTGAGCTCGCCTTTGTGAGGTGTCTCTTTCGATACAGGGGTCAGGGAGCTGCTTGAGGAGTCAATCTGTCCCTTTTAGGAGCTCAAGTGCTGAGCTGTGAGCTCCATTGTTCTATTCAGAGATGCTGGGCAGGTATGTTTAAGTCTGCTGCAGCAGAACTCATAACCGCCTTTTTTTCCCAGGTGCTATGTCCTGGGAGGGCAGGGCTTTATTTATAAGTTCCTGACATACTGCTGCCTTTTTTCAGAGATGCCCTGCCCAGCAAGGAGGTAGCCTAGTCACAGTCTGCCAGCAGAGGCATTGCTAAGCTGCCATGGGCTCTGCCCAGCTGCTGTGTGAACTTCCTTGTGGTTTTGTTTATAGAGGTATAGTTAGAACTGCCTTGGTAATGGCTGACTGCCTTGGTAATGGTGGCCTGCCTCGGTAATGGCAGACGCCCTTTCCCCTACAGAACTGGACTGTCCCAGGTCCAGCTGTGCTTGCTGTGAAACTCTCAGTCCAGGGCATTTCAGATTGCTGGTCTTTGTGGGGGTGGACCCGCTGAGCCAGATCACCTGGATCCCTGTTTCAGCCCCCTTTTTTTCAGCTGAATGGGCAACTCTGTCTCCCAGGTATTCCAGGTGCCAGTTGAAATGGCCACCCACATTTGTGTGAGTTTTTGTGCAGATACCTGCTGTGCCGGCTGAAACAGCTGTGCTGGAGATTCGTGGCACTTTTCCACCTTGGAAACTCCTAGTCTGTGGGCAGTAAAAAGTCATTTGGAAATGCAGTGATCATTCACCTTCTGTGTTCTCCCTGGGAACTGCACTCCAGAGCTGTTCCTATTTGGCCATCTTGGATCCAAGAAGCTCTGCATCCCTTCATATCCTGTCATCAGACTGGAAACAGCACACTGTTAGGGTGACCAATCATCCCAGTTTGCATGGGACTGAGGGGTTTCCCAGGACATAGGTCGTTCAGTGCTAAAGATGGAACTGTCCCAGGCAAACCAGGATGGCTGATCACCCTAACAGTGCTTTGGATTCGGGCAATGTTTTGAGGCTGGGCAGATGGTGCTGCCAACATACACATTCTTTGATGTGCTTCAGTTCATGTCCTTGGACATTTCACAAAACACTTCTGAACTTCATTTTTTTTTTTTTTTGACGTGGAGTCTTGCTCTGTCACCAGGCTGGAGTGTAGTGGTGACAGCTTAGCTTACTGCAGCCTCTGCCTCCCAGGTTCAAGAGATGCTCCTGCTTCAGCCACCTGAGTAGCTGGGACTACAGGCGCACGTCACCATGCCCAGCTAATTTTTGTATATTTAGTAGAGACAGGGTTTCACCATGGTTGGCCAGGATGGTCTTGATCTGTTGACCTTATGATCCACCTGCCTCAGCCTCTCAAAGTTCTGGGATTACAGGCGTGAGCCACTGTGCTCGGCCACTTCTGAATCTCATTTTGTCTCATTTACCAAATGGAGAAAATAATAGTTAACATGTAGCGCTGTTCTGAAGATGAAATGGGCTCATGTGTGTCAAAATACATCCCTTGATATTTGATGAGTGTTATTATCTTTGGCTGGTGCCATCTAAATGGGCATGATGAGGTTGAAGTCTTAGGATGCAGACTGATAGTAGACAGAATTGAACAACCAAATTAAACACTCCATATAGTATCCTAATAACCATTTCTCACATTTTTTTTTCTTAAGACAGAGTCTCATTCTGTCACTGAGGCAGGATTGCAGTGGTGCAATCTCAGCTCACCAGAGCCTTGACCTCCTGGGCTCAAGTGGTCTTCCCACCTCAGCCTCCATAGTAGCTGGGACTACAGGCATGCACCACTGCACTTAGCTAATTTTTGTATATTTTTGTAGAGATTGAATCTCCCCATGTTACCCAGACTGGTCTCAAACTTCTGGGCTCAAGGAATCTACCTACTTCCCCTCCCAAAGTGCTGGGATTACAGGCATGAGCCACTGTACCCGGCCTCATTCCTCACTTTGTGAAATGCTTCATTCTTTACTAAGGCCTCTTACTGCATTAGCCTGTGCCTGCTTGCGTCAACGTCAGCTGATGGTGCCCAGTCAACAGGGAGAGAGGGGACTGGTTAGGACTGGATGAGGCTGGAGATGAGTGGGTCGTGCAGATGCCATGGGGATTAAGCTAAGGACTGAGAGGCTGAGGAGCTCAGCTTTGCTAGGAGTGGCCCAGGCATCCCAGGCAGTCTTGACTGTTCTTGAGGAGCAGAATGTGGACCTGCCGAGCACAAGAACCAGAAAGGCCCTGGCACCTAGAAGCCTCTCACAGCTGCTACTTGAATCAGCTGCTCCATTCAAGGTCCTCGTCTTGGCCCCAGACCTGGTCCCCATGTTCTCTTTCTCTGTTGCTGTCACTGGGCAGTCGGACTTTTCCTCCCCAGCATCTACACCCATTCAGTCTCCCCAGTCCTGACTTCCAGGTCCTCTGCCATTGCCAATTCTTCTTCCTTTCTAATTTCAAAGATGACTTCTCAACCCTTGTAGGTTTCAGGCTGATCCTACTGATCATTTTAGATAGCAGCTGAGTGATGGCCATGATCACTAACACAAGGAAGTTCAAGCACCTCCAGGGCTCTTTCCATGATGACTCCTGACCCCACAGAATGAGAGAGAGAAGCCCTCACTGGGTGCCCTCTTGATGGACATCCCTATTCAGCATCCACGTGACTCTGCTATGGGAACACACATCATGGCCTCATCTTCTGATATCCAGACACAAAATAGAAAGAACAATATTAACAGCGATAGTCACTGTTTACTTCTATTGAGGGTTTGGTATATGCCAGCACTAGACAAAAACTTTACAAGACATGAACTAGGAGAAGGGGCCTATAACCGAACTCACGTCTGGGCTATGCATCACTGGAAAGCCAAAACTCAAGAGACAAGCTTTGGCTGGGCGTGGTGGCTCACGCCTGTAATCCCCAGCACTTTGGGAGGCTGAGGCAGGTGGATCACAAGGTCAAGAGATCAAGATCATCCTGGCCAACATGGTGAAACCCCATCTCTACTAAAAATACAAAAATTAGCTGGGTGTGGTCACGTGCGCCTGTAGTCCCAGCTACTAGGGAGGCTGAGGCAGGAGAATTGCTTGAACCCGGGAGGAGGAAGTTGCAGTGAGCAGAGATCTTGCCACTGCACTCCAGCCTGGCGCCTGGTGACAGAACAAGACTCTGTCTCAAAAAAAAAAAAAAAAAAAAAAGAGACAACTTTGGTAAAAGAAAGTTAGCTTTATTTGATAAGTGGGCAATCCAGGAGGAGGCAGTGACGTGTGTTCAAAGACCCCCTCTTTGAGGTGCGTCTCCAGATCAGCGGTTTTTAAGGGAAGTTAGGAGAAGCGCAAATGATGATCAAAGCATCCTCTGCAACAGCAGCTATGTTCACAGCCCCAGGCAGGTAATGAATCACTTCTGTCTTGGGGAGCATCTTGTGACCTCTTGCAGGCGCAGCCAGACCCTTCTTATCTGGTGGTCGAAAACTGCCCGGCAGCCTGCTCCCGGGATTATTAGTCAGTGCATTTCTCTCTCATCGACGTTCAAGATCCTGTTTTCTTGAAGCTATTTTTAATGAATAAGTCTACTAGCTTCAGCAAAGCAGTAATTATACTCGAGCAAGAAAAATTCTTCTTTAATGTGGAATCAGTGCTGATACAGGCCCACTGCCTGAATGAGGAAAGCTGGGCCCCAGGGAACAAAGGGCCATGTTCCAGATCCCACTGGGACTCAGGAGCTGCAGATGCAGTGACACTCATGCTACAAGGACCTGCCACATGAGGATGTGATCACATGTATCACAGGAGGCTAAAGGCAGTGAGCAATTCAAGCCCCAGAAAGAAAGCTGGCACGTGACGGCAACGCAGAGACTTGCGGCAGCTCAGGTGCGGGTTAGGAAACTCCAGATCAATTTGCAAGTGCTGGTCTGAGGAGGGAGTTAGAATTCACCCCGCATGAATATCACCCATCGCTGGAGAGGAAGCTGGTGGAAGGAGGTGCAGGGACAGTGATGAGCTGCACAGCCACATTCAACAGGCTCTGGGAAGAGAGAGATACAGCGACGACGACTCCGACAGGCCACTCAACTGCTACCCGCCTCCCACCAGCGCTCGCACTGCAGTCAGAGTGATCTTTCAAAAAACAGCCTTCAAAAGGAAGGAAATTCTGATGCATGCTACAACACGGAGGAAGCTTGAGGACATGATGCTAAGTGAAATAAACCAGTCACGAAAAGACAAAGACGGCATGACTCCACTTATGTGAGATACCTACAGCGTTCTACAGAAAGTACAACGGTGCTTGCCAGGGGCTGGCGGTAGGGGTAACAGGGAGCTGTTTACTAAGTATGGAGTTGCCGTTTTGCAAGATGAAAAAGCTCTGGAGATGGATGGTGCTGATGGCGGTACCGCAATGTGAATATATTTACTGCTGCTCTGTATGTACGCTGAGAGATGGTGAGGATGATAAAGCTTATATCTGCATTTTTACCACAATACAAAATAAGAATTAATAATAATAAAATATTACACCCCCAATCCCTCCAGAGGCCCCTTCTCACCCAGGAAACCCTAAAACTTCTCGCCATGTGTGTTTGTTTCCAAGAGCCACCGTCACCAAGTTCCACAAACAGCGTGGCTTAAACAGCAGATATTTATCATCTCATGGTTCTGGAGGCTGGAAGTCCGAGGTCAAGGAGATGGCAGGGCGGGTTCCCTCTGAGGCTGAGAGAGGGGACTTGTTCCGCACCTCCTGCCTGGCTTCTGGTGGTTTGCTGGCAAGCTTTGGCATTCCTCTGCTTCTAGGGGCATCACCCTGATCTCTGCCCTCATCTTCACGTGGTATTCTCCCTATCTCCAAATTTCCCCTTTTTATGAGGATACCAGTCATAGTGAATGAGGGGCCAACCCTAATGACCTTGTTTTTGTTTGCTTTGTAATAGCCTCCTTTTAATTTGATTACCCCTGTAAAGATCGTATCTCCAAATAAGATCCCATTCTGAGGTATTGAGGGTTGAGACTTTGACATATGGATTTTGGGGAGATACGATTCAACCCTTAACACCGTGGCTCTACAAAATGTGAGCCCTGACAGCCCACGGCCTCATTTCTTAGTGTTCTCCCCTCCGCTGTGGGGCACCCACACTTACCTCCTTGCCATCCCCAATGCGCCTAGTACTGCCGTCTTCAAGCATTTGGGAGTGTAACTCCTGCAGCTACGGCTGCGGCCTCGTCTCACGGAGTGCCAGAGCAATGTGAGAAAGATGCAGCGCATCACCCGACATGAAGATGCCTCTCCCCACGCACTTCTGCAGTCAACTTGGCTGTCCCTGGAGAGTTTCAGAAACTGTACGGGTTTATCAAATTCTAATTCTGTTAGTTTATTCACTTGTTAAACAGTTTCCTCTTTTTCATTCACTGATTCGCTCTTCCAACAAATATTGGCTGAATATCTACTTTATTCCACGCAGCCTGCAGGTGCTTGGGTCTCACTGGTGGACAACACAAATGTCTTTTCTTCTTCTAGTTGATAACCTAGCAAGAGAGACTGAACGCAAACGGTGCAAATAAATCGTGAACAAAACGTGTGGCATTAAAAGGTGACAAGGGCTTAGATAGAGAAGAAGAGGAGTAGTAAACTGGGTTTAAGAATATGAGGTGAAGGTTCAGTGACAGCATGAAGACACGGAGCCGGCCATGGCGCCGTCCGGAGGATGCACTTTCCAGGTTGAAGACACGGAGCCGGCCGTGGCGCTGTCCGGAGGATGCACGTTCCAGGTTGAAGACACGGAGCCGGCCATGGCGCCGTCCGGAGGATCCACTTTCCAGGTTGAAGACACGGAGCTGGCCATGGCGCTGTCCGGAGGATGCACGTTCCAGGTTGAAGACACGGAGCCGGCCATGGCGCTGTCCGGAGGATGCACGTTCCAGGTTGAAGACACGGAGCCGGCCATGGCGCTGTCCGGAGGATGCACGTTCCAGGTTGAAGACACATAGCCGGCCGTGGCGCTGTCCGGAGGATGCACTTTCCAGGTTGAAGACACGGAGCCGGCCGTGGCGCCGTCCGGAGGATCCACTTTCCAGGTTGAAGACACGGAGCCGGCCATGGCGCTGTCCGGAGGATGCACGTTCCAGGTTGAAGACACGGAGCCGGCCATGGCGCTGTCCGGAGGATGCACGTTCCAGGTTGAAGACACGGAGCCGGCCATGGCGCTGTCCGGAGGATGCACGTTCCAGGTTGAAGACACATAGCCGGCCGTGGCGCTGTCCGGAGGATGCACTTTCCAGGTTGAAGACACGGAGCCGGCCGTGGCGCCGTCCGGAGGATCCACTTTCCAGGTTGAAGACACGGAGCCGGCCATGGCGCTGTCCGGAGGATGCACGTTCCAGGTTGAAGACACGGAGCCGGCCATGGCGCCGTCCGGAGGATCCACTTTCCAGGTTGAAGACACGGAGCTAGTCATGGCGCTGTCCGGAGGATGCATGTTCCAGGTTGAAGAACTTTTTAGAGCAAAGCCTTTGACCTGGTATGTTGGAGCTACAGGCCATGGGGTTAAAGTGGACGAAGGGGAGAATGGTCAAGGAGCAATTCAGAGGCAGCTGGGAGCAAGGTCATGTTAGGGCTTCGGTTTCTGCTTGATTTAGGGGAGATACTGCAAAGCTCTGAGCATGCCATGGAGTAGACTAAGGGACAAAGGTAAAGACAGGAAAACCCACTAGAAGACTGTTACAGAGTCCCAGGGAGAAACGACATGGGTTAAACCAGACTGGGAGCAGTTGACGTGGTGAGAAGAGAATTATCTGGAAGGTCCAGCCGTCATTGTTTCATGGACCGGATGCCTGTGGGAATAAAAGAGGGCATGAGTGTTCGCAGCCTGAGCAACTGAAAAGCCAGATTTGCCTTCAGCTGGGACAGGAGAGGCTGTGGCCAAGAAAAGCAGGTCTGCTGGGGAAAACCCTCAGTTCTGTTCTGGACTGGACTGAACTTGAGATGTCTAGACGTCAAAGTGGAGGTATCACAGGAATTTCTTTTTTTCAACACCATATTAGAGGTCACAGCAGGAATTTCTGAACTGACTGAGACTTGACATCATGGTTAACAGTAAGAACAAGAGCAATGACAGTTGTAATTAACAACAGCCCCAGTGTGCTGTCTTGAGTGGACAGACCACAGAGCTCTGGTGAGGGCACGCTCCACTAGCCCCAATGTACAGATGAGGGCTGTGCGGCACAGGGTGGGAAGGGCTGGCTCTAGCTCACCCAACATGCTAGGGCAGACATGGGGCTAAAATCCAGTGCTTCTGATCCCATAGCCACTTCCTGCTTTCTTCTGATGCATAAGATGTTCTCGGATCCAACAGAACAGCCCCCTTTCCCTGAACAGATGCTGTATCTTCCCACTCTGCCAGGAATATCTACCTCGCATCCCAACTTCCTTCTGACGAAGCCCATTTCAAATGCTGCCTCCTCTTCACGTGGGCGTCGTCCACCTCTCTCCTCTGACTGCTCCAGTTGCTCCCTTGCTCAGCCTCCGTCTTGGATTCCTGGATGCTCCTCCGAGGCAGGGCATGTATCCAACTCACACCCAGACTCCAAAGTTCTTCTCATCGTGCACTCACAGCAGGAGCCGCTTGGTGTGATTGAATGGAGAAGGGAAGGGGTAAATGCATTCCACACTCAGTAACCATGTTCGTGACACCCTAGAAGATGCAAGACGTGTTTATTCATTCACTCGTTTGCAGACATTCTTAGCTGTTGGAAGCACTAACTTCTTAAAAAGGTGATAAAAGCTGTGGAACCTTTTGCCAGAAACGTGCACATATATACATACAATTTGCAGATAGTTTCAAGGAGGTTATGGATTTCAACCCGCCTGCATTCCTTAGACTTCAGATTAAGCATCTCTATCCCTGGGTACTACAGAGCTGGGGATCCAGGCTGGGCTAAAGCATAGCCCTGTCTACACTCTAGGACACCCACTGAGTTGGCGTTCAGTCTGTCTTAGATAAAAATATTCGCAATCACTACATAGCTTCTCCCCACATTTTCTCCCACAGGGCATGTGGAGAAGAGTCTGGCTTAAGAGATATCTGAGCAGTGAAGATGAATCTGTTGTCATGAACAATGTTTTCTATCTCATTTGGAGCTTAGGGATTTGTGAACCTTCAGAGGCAGATATGTTCAGGAGTTGTCGGAATTTTAGCAAGACGCCTAGACTGTGGTTGTTGCTGACTCCCTGCCCTTCAGCAGTGTGAGTCTATCAGGGATTGGTTGCATTTCACAAGTGTATAGACCGGTAAAAGGCAAAAAAGTGAAAACCTTCTTATTGATAGATTAGAATGGGTTTTCCACTGGCTCATATAGTAACCGGTTGCTATGGCAAAAGAAAAATTAGACCTTTCCTAGGAGAGAGGAAATTTGTCATTTCAGAGCTAAGCAGAAGTTCATTATTCTCAGAAAAGCAGAGTGGAATTTCTCACTGTCTTTTGGTGCTTAGGAAGAAGGACCGGCGGAGGACAGGGTCTCCCAAACAAAACGTGAGGGTCGAGCACCCTAGACGGAATGGGGAATTGACACTGCTGATCACAAACATGCGAGAATCTAAGTCTGGCCTGGGAAGAGGGGCACTGTAAGGAGACAGACAAGTGGGGCCCAGCTCTGGATGGTTCTGTGGTGACACAGTTGCAACGTGATCCCCCTGTAGGGAGATTTGCAGAATTCCAAAGCTGCATGAGTGGAAAGATAAAGAGCTAAGCCACAATTTCCTCTGAGGCCAAGGAAAAATTTGCAAATGCACTGGGCTCAGGAGGGCCAAATCTGAAGAACAAGATACAGCAGACACTGACTGAATCTCACCAGGACTGCAACAAAGATTTGACTCAGCCCCAGTCCGCTGTTTAACTCAGACGATCACATCTTATCCCGTCTGCCTTCTGGAAGAAAGACAGGCTCTCTCTGGTGGAAGATGAAGACATCTGGAGTCATGACAGTTTTTCATGCACAATGCCCAGTGCACTAGTGAATGTTATGAGAATGCGAACAGACGGAACATGTGAATAAAGACTACAAGAATAAAAACAGACTTAGGAGCCGACACACAGGTCATAAAGAGACTTTAAAATCATCATATGTTTAGAAGAATAGAAGAAAAGAAGGATAAAATAGATGGAAAGGCAGGAAATTTCAACAGAGAATTTGAATTCATATATATGACTCATAGGTACATATATATGAGTCAAATGGACTTTTTAAAGCTAAAAAATACAATATGTATAATTAAGAACTTATTGGAAATAGAATAGGGTATGGCAGGGGTTGAAAACAGAAAAATATGGGACTAGTAAATAAGAAAATAAAATGACAGAAAGTGTCCAAACTGAAACACTAGAAGAAAAAAATTCAAATGAAGAGGAGAGTGTAAGATAAATGTGGGACACATGAAAAGTGTCAGTGCTAAAGTTATTAGAGCTCCAGAAAACAAGGAGAATGGGGAAAGGGTGGCAGCAGTAACTAGACGGGAAACACGCAGTGCTCATTCACTCTAGCCTTCCTGTCTCATGTAAAAGGAAACATGAAACAGAACAGAGAGGTGTCACGGTCACAGCCCAGGGCCACAGGACCACTAGAAGGTGAAGGCCTAGTCCTAAGACTTTAGAAGTCTTCCCTTCTCCAAGGCTTTACCGTCACATCAGCAGGGCTCAGCAGAGGACAACTGGAGAAACTGTGTGTCTCAGACGTCATGTAGGAAGAGGTCTCTAGAGAAACCCAAAGACAACGTGGGAGGCAAAACAAGGACACCAGAGGGAATGTTAGACTTCGATGCCTGCAGGACAGGAAAAGCAACCCGGGCCCTACCCAGATAAACACGAAACCTCACACCACAGGCCTATTTACCTCGGTTCCTTTAACGCAGTGCATAATGTCTGGCCGTTAACAAAACATTACCGGGCGTACTAAAAGACAAAAGCACAGTGTTAGGAGACAGAGCAAGCAGCAGACCAGACTCGGATATGGCAGAGATGCTGGAGTTCTTAGATTGTCAGCTTAAAACTATAATTAATATGCCAAGGGCTCTAATGGAAAAAGTAGTCAAGATGCAAGAACACATATGTAATATAAGCAGGGAGATGGAGACTCTGAGAAAGAATCAAAAGGAAACGCTAGAAATAAAAAGTAACTTCACTATAATAGAAATGGAGAATGCCTTTGATGGGCTTATCCAAAGATTAGACATGACTGAGAAAAGAATGTGTGCACTTGCAGAAATGCCAATAGAAACTTCCCAAACTGAAATGCAAAGAGAAAGCAGGAATGAAAAAGATAAAACCTATCTGAGAACTGTGGGACAATGAAAGACAGGTAACATGCAAATAATGGACAAACGAGGGGAAGAGGGAAAGGAGTTTTAAAAGTTCTTTTCTAACCTAAGCATTTATGGCTGTAAATGCCCCTCCAAGCTGTCTTAGCTTTGTTCTACAAAATGCTTCTAATTTTCTGTGTGATTTCTTCTTTGACTCATGGAATATTTTGAAATATATCATTTAATTTTCAAATATTTGGAGTTTTTCTAGATACCTCACTTTTTATTTTAATTGAATACTATCTAGTCAGAGGCATACTCTGCAGGATTTCAATCTTTTGAAATCTGTTGAGGCCAGGCACCATGGCTCATGCCTGTAATCCCAGCATTTTGGGAGGCCAAGATGGGAGGATTACCTGAGGCCAGGGTTCGAGAGCAGCCTGGCTAACATAGTGAAACCCTGTCTCTAATAAAAATACAAAAACTTAGCCAGGTGTAGTGGTGGGCACCTGTAATCCCAGCTACTTGGGAGGCTGAGGCAGGAGAATCGTTTGAACCTGGGAGGCGGAGGTTGCAGTGAGCCACTCTCTCTTCTCTTACGAGGAGACCAGCCATACGGAATTAAGGGCCTGCCCCACTCCAGTATGATCCTGTCTTAATTAATGACACTATTTCCAAGTAAGTTCACATTCTGAGGTACTAGGGTGGCAGGGGCAGCGGCGGGGTGGGGGTAGAGACACACTTCAACTCATAACATTTGCTAAACTCTTTTAGAGTTCTAATGTTTTTTGGGTGGATTCCTTAGGATTTCTGTATACATGATCATGTTGTCTGTAAATAAAGGTAGTTTTACTTCGTTCTTTCCCTTTTAAATCTCTTTGGATTTTCTCACTTGATTACACTGGCTAGACGCTTCAGTGCAACGTTGCGTAGAAGTGGTAAGAACACACTTTTCCCTGGGAGGACAGTATTGCCTTTCATCATTCAGTATGATATTAGCGCTCAGTTTTTTGGTATGTATCCCCTTTTATGTTAAAGAAGTTCTCGTCTATTCTTGATTTGTTTAGAGTTTTTAATTATAAATGGCTGTTGGATTTTGTCCATTATTTTCCTGCTTTTATTAAGATGAGCATGGGTTTATTTTCTTTATTCCATTAATATGATACACTATGTTAATTGATGTTTGAATGTTGAGCTAATCTTGTATACCTGGGATAAATTTCAATTGGTCATGGTGAATGACCCTCTTTGTACATTGGTGGGTTCTGGTTGATAGTATTTTGTTAAGAATTTTTGTAGATTCATGAGGGATATTAATCTTTAGCATTGTTTTGTGATTCTTTGTCTGGCTTTGTATCAGGGTAGTGAGGGTAATACTGATCTCATAGAACAAGTTGACACACGTTCTGTCTTTATTTTCTGGAAAGATTTGCGAAGGGATTGATATTTTTTCTTCAAATGTTTGGCAGAATTTGCAAGTGATGCCAATCAACTTGGATTTTCCTTTGGGGGGAGATTTTAAAATATTTACTTTTTTAAGTAATTGTAGATGCAGAAGAATTTGCAATAATAGGTATCTGCATGTCCTTCACACAGCATCCCTCAGTGGTGACATTTTTATATTACTGTAGTACAAAACAAATTTGGGAAATTGACGTTGGTACATTACTGTTATGTATAATGTGCAAGTACGATGCCTGAGACTCACCCAGGTTGGTGACTACATCAATAGCTTGTTCCATTTTATTGCTAAGAAGTATTCTCCTCTATGGTTATGCCAGTTTGTCTAACCACTCACACACACATTGAAGGACTTCGAGTTATTTCATTTTTTTTAAACAAAGCTGCTGTGAACATTTGTGTACAAGTTTTATGTGAACACAAGTTTTCCTCTCTCAGCTAGAAATGCCCAAGACAGCAATTGCTGGGCTGTATGGTAAATACATGTTTCCTTTTGTAAGAAACTGCCAAGCTAATTTCCTAGAGTGGCTGCACCATTTTACCTTCCCACCGGGTATGTGCGAGAGATCCAGCTTTTCCTCATCCTCGCCAACATCTGCTGTCTTATTTTTGGGTTTAGTTTATTCCCATAGGTGTGTAGTCGCGTCCCATTGTGGTTTTTTTTTTTTTTTTTTTTTTTTGAGGCGGAGTTTCGCTCTTGTTACCCAGGCAGGAGTGCAATGGCGCGATCTCGGCTCACTGCAACCTCCGCCTCCTGGGTTCAGGCAATTCTCCTGCCTCAGCCTCCTGAGTAGCTGGGATTACAGGCACGCGCCACCATACCCAGCTAATTTTTTGTATTAGTAGAGACGGGGTTTCACCATGTTGACCAGGATGGTCTTGATCTCTTGACCTCGTGATCCACCCGCCTCGGCCTCCCAAAGTGCTGGGATTACAGGCTTGAGCCACCGTGCCCGGCCCCATTGTGGTTTTAATTTGCATTTCCAAATGCCCAAGGATGTTCAATGTATTTTAATGTGTGTATTTACTGTCTGTACTTGATTTTTTCTTCTTGCGTTGGAAAGGCTCCTGTTCAAGCAAACTAAACACGGCCTGAGAAGGACTCCATACTTCTATTTTGAGTCCTTGTGGACAAACGGTAACCTAGCTTAATAGGCAGACAGGATTGAAAACCCAACTTGGGAGTACGCTCCTGTAACAACAGCTGAGTCCTGGCCAGTCCCAGAGGCCACACTTCAAACGCTTATAGACTGCCAAGTGTTTAAATAAGGCGAACGCCAACCTGCAACCAATCCCGCTGTTTCTGTACCTCACTTCCCTTTTTTTTTGTCTATAAATTTGTTCTGACCACGAGGCATCCCTGGAGTCTCTCTGAATCTGCTGCGATTCTGGGGGCTGCCTGATTCATGAATCGTTCATTGCTCAATTAAACTTCTTTAAATTAACTCGGCTGAAGCTTTTCTTTTAACACCCCACACTTACCCATCACTGGGGCCTTCCCTCACTTGTCCTGAACTAGCACGACCTTGCGTGTACACATCTTTCCAGACCCGCAGGGGTGGGTTGGATCTGAACTGTCCCTCCTCGACTGTCTCATTTACTCGCTACCCCTGTTAAATTCCTGGTTGGTCTGCCATTTCGATGCTTGTTCCAATCAATACCTTGACCTCAGGATAGCTGCAATATTGGCTTTATGTGACTGTTTGCCACTAAGATCCCTATTGTTTTTGACAACATCCTTGAGCATTGAATTTTCCATGCTCTGCTACACATAGGCAGGCCCATCTGGACAGACAGGAGAGCTGCCGATCCTGTGGACCTGGCCTGCCCGGCTGGATAGAATGTCCACACCACAGGGGAAGGGGAGCAGTGATCAGAGAACTCCTGGACTCCCTATCTTCTGAGCAACCTTCAGTAGATTTTCTTGATTAAATGATTCTCAATTTGTCGTATGCTTTTGGTAAATTTGCAGCCTTTAAATAGTTTTTGTACCCAGGCTAGAGTGCAGTGGTGTGATTTCTGCTCACTGCAGCCTCCGCCTCCTGGGTTCAAGCAATTCTCCTGCCTCAGCTTCCTGAGTAGCTGAGATTATAGGCATATGCCACCACACCCGGCTAATTTCTGTATTTTTAGCAGAGATGGGGTTTCACCGTATTGGCCAGGCTGGTCTCAAACTCTTAACCTCAGGTAACCCAACCACCTTGGCCTCCCAAGTGCTGGGATGACAAGCGTGAGCCACCATGCCTGGCCCTTAAAGTCACTTTTATTTGATATTAGTATTAGCTATATTATGACTATGTTTTGTCTTTTGAGATAGGGTCTTACTCTGTCAGCTGGAGTGCAGTTGCACCATCTCGGCTCACTGCAGCTTCCACCTCCCATGCTCAAGCGATCCTCCCACTTCAGCCTTCTGAGTAGCTGGGATTACAGGCACCACCACCACACCCAGCTAATTTTGGTACTTTTTGTAGAGATGGGGTTTCAGCATGTTGCTGAGGCTGAAGTGCCATGGCTATTTACAGGCATGGTTATTGCACGCCTCAAACTCCTGGACTCAAGCAATCCTCCTACCTCAGCATCCTGAGTTGCTAGGACCACAGGCATGCACCACCACACCCAGCTAATGTTTTAAAATTTTTTGTAGCGACGGGGTCTTACTTTGTTACCCAGGCGAGTCTTAAACTCCTGCATTCAAGTGATCCTCCTGTCTCAGCCTCCCAAAGTGCCGAGGTTACAGGCTGTCACCACACCTGTCTATATGCTTATATTTATATGATTTATAGACTTCCTTCCATTTACTTTCAAATATCTCTGTCTATCTTTAAAGGAAATTTCTTTCTTTCTTTTCTTTTTCTTTTTTTTTGAGATGGAGTCTCGCACTGTTGCCCAGGCTGGAGGGCAGTAGTGTGATCTCGGATCACTGCAATCTCCACCTCCTGGGTTCAAGCAGTTCTCCTGCCTCAGCCTCCTGATCCGGCCACCACACTCAGCTAATTTTTTTTTATTTTTAGTAGAGATGAGGTTTCACCATGTTGGCCAGGCTGGTCTCGATCTCCTGACCTCGTGATCCATCCGCCTCGGCCTCCCAAAGTGCTGGGATTACAGGCGTGAGCCACCGTGCCCGGCCTGTTTAAAGTCGATTTCTTACAGACATCTAGTGGTTGAGTCTTCCCTTTTTCACTCCTTACTGCAATCTGTGCCTATTGATTAGAATGTTTAGTATAATCGTTGACATTATGCCACCGTTACATAATAGGTAGAGATCCTACAGCTCTATAGATCCATTTACCACCATCCTTTATAACATAGTTATTATAAGTACCACAGTGGGCCAGGCGTGGTGGCTCATGCCCGTCATCCCAGCACTTTGGGAGGCCGAGATGGGTGGATTACCTGAGGTCAAGAGTTCGAGACCAGCCTGGCCGACATGGTGAAACTCTGTCTCTACTAAAAATACAAAAAATCAGCTGGACGTGGTGGTGGGTGCCTGTAATCCCATCTGCTCAGGAAGCCGAGGCAGGATAATTGCTTGAACCCAGGAGGTGGAGGTTGCAATGAGCTGCTATCGAACCATTTCACTCCAGCCTGGGCGACAGAACGAGACTCCATCTCAAAAAAAAAAAAAAAGCACCACAGTGACATGTCTAACCCACAATACAATGTCATGCTTTTTCATTTATATAAATTTTGGATAAACTAACAGAATAAATAGTTGTAAAACATCTACTCATAGATTTACCAGGTCATGCTTTGTCGCATCCAGTCTCAGTTTGCTTCTCCTGTAAAGATCTCCTCCAGCCTTTATCACAATGCAGCGCTACTGGCAAGAAATTCTCTTTGTTTTCTTTTACCTGAAACTATTTTTATTTTCTCCTCAGTCTGAAAGAATAATGTTACTAGATATAAAATGCTGATTGACAGTTTTGCTCTTTTTTCGAAATTTGTCTACCCCATTCTTCTGCCCTCTGATAAAGAGTGGTCAGTGGTAATTTTCATTTATTATTTCCTCATATGACATGTGTCATCTTCCTCTGTCTGATTTCAACATTTTGTCTTTATTTTTGGTTTGAAGTAGGTTGATTATGTGCCTAAGTGAGGTTCCCTTTAATCCTGTGATGTGATTCTGTAAATTTATGACTTTCATTCATTGGAAAATCTAGGGGCATTGTTTTGTTTCTTTTCTAAAAAATTACAGTAAGAAGACCAGGCGCAGAGCTTATGCCTGTAATCCCGGCACCTGGGGAGGCCAAGGCAGGTGGATCGCCTGAGCTCAGAAGTTCAAGACCAGCCTGAGTAACATGGCAAAACTCTGTCCCTACAAAAAAAAAAAAAATTAGCTAGGCCCAGTGGCACGCATCTGTGGTCCCAGCTATTCTGAAGGACTGAGGCAGGAGGATCTCTTGAGCCTGGGAGGCGGAGTGACAGAGCAAGACTCCATCTCAAAAAATAAAAATAAAAAGGCCAGTCACCGTGGCTTACACCTGTAATCCCAGCACTTTGGGAGGCTGAGGTGGGTGGATCACCTGAGGTCAGGAGTTCGAGATCAGCCTGGCCAATATGGTGAAACACCCTCTCTACTAAAAATACAAAATTTAGCTTGGCATGGTGGTGGGCACCTGTAATCTCTTCTATTCGGGAGGCTGAGGCAGGAGAATCGCTTGAACCCGGGAGGCAGAAGTTGCAGTGAGCTGAGATCATGGCATTTGCACTCCAGCCTGGATGACAACAGGAAACTCCATCCCCGAAACCCCCCACCAAAAAAAATTGTAGTAAGAACGTTTAACATGACATCTATTTTCTTGACAAATTTTTAAGCGCACAACACAGTATTGTTAATATAGACACAATGTTGTGCAGCAGATCTCTAGAACATACTCATCTTGCATAACTGAAACTTTATACCTGCTCATCAGTAACACCTCCATTTACTCGCGCCTCCCCCACCCTCCCAGCCCCTAACAACCACCAGTCTACTTTCTGTTTCTATGAGTTTAACATTTTTTTTCTAAGATAGAGTCTTGCTCTGTTGCCTAGGCTGGAGTGCAGTGGCACCCTGTTGGTCAGGCTGGTCTCAAACTCCTGACCTCAAATGATCTGCCTGCTTCGGCCTCCCAAAGTGCTGGGATTACAGACGTGAGCCACCGAGCCTGGCCGAGTTTAACTATTTTGGTTATATCATACAAGTGGAATCATGCAGTATTTGTCCTCTTTAACTGTCTTATTTCACTAGAAATCAGTATGAGTTTACTAAGAAAACTAAAAATAGAACTATCATATGATCCAACAATCCCATTTCTGGGTAAACATGCAAAAGAATTGAAATCAGAATCTCGAAGAGATATCTGCACTCGCATGTTTACTGCAGCATTACTCACGACAGCCAAGATATGGAACAGCCTAAGTATCCTAAGTCCACGGATAAGGAAAATGTGGTATACACATAAAATGGAATCGTATTCAGCCTCTAAAGAGACCAGTGCAGCTGGGGGCGGTGGCTCACGCCTGCAATCCCAGCACTTTGGGAGGCCGAGGCGGGTGGATCACGAGATCAGCAGTTCAAGACCAGCCTGGCCAAGATGGTAAAACCACATCTCTACTAAATACAAAAAATTTAGCCGAGTGTGGTGGCAGGTGCCTGTAATCCCAGCTACTCGGGAAGCTGAGGCAGAGAATTGCTTCTGGGAGACAGAGCAAGATTCCATGTCAAAAAAAAAAAAAAAAAAAGACGAGTGCATTATTTCTTAAAATAATGTATTCTGTTTCATTGTTTTTTTCTTCTCTCCTTTTAACATACCAATTACACAGATTTTTAGATTCTATGTTTTTCTATAGAGCCCTTTCTTCTTTCCAACTATCCTTCAGACTGAAGCATTTCCTTGGATCTGTCTTCAAATTTACAGACTCTCTTCTGTCATCTCCAATCTGAATTGAAACCATCCAGTGACGTTTTTCTGTTTTTCTTTTAGATAGTGCTTGTTTTTTTCAGATGGAGTCTTGATGGAGTCTCACCCAGGCTGGAGTGCAATGGTGCGATCTCGACTCACTGCAACTTCTGTCTCCCGGGTTCAGGCAATTCTCCCGCCTCAGACTTCCAAGTAGCTGGGGTTATAGGCTTGGGCCACCACGCCTGGCTAATTTTTGTGTTTTCAGTAGAGACGGGGTTTCACCATGTTGGTGAGGCTGGTCTCAAACTCCTGATCTCAAGTAATCCACTCACCTCAGCCTCTCAAAGTGCTGCGATTACAGACGTGAGCCACTACGCCCAGACAGATAGTATATTTTTAGTCAAACATTTTTTCATTTTTAAAATGGTTTCTATTTCTCTGTTGAGATATTCTCCTTTTTCATATGTTTACAAGCATGTTTTTATTTGCTTTCTTAATCTAGTTATCACACCTATTTAAAAATTCTTTTTTGCTACTCCATTATCTGAATAATTTAAAAATCTTTGATCTTTTTTTCTTTAGAGTAGGTCACGTTTTCCTGTTTTATATGTCAATAATTATTTTTTAAATTTTACCCTTGACATTGCGGATAATATATTGTGATTGAGCCAAGGGCAAGGAAGTGGGGGAATAACACCAGATTGGATTTTGTCTAAGGGAACATAAGAGCACAGAAATATAAGAAAGCAAATCTAGAAAATTCTTTAAAGACCTTTTTATTTTTTTTGCAAAGTAGACTAAATGAAGTGTTAGCTGGAGGGTAAAGCGAAGTCTGGGGAAAATGTTTAAGTGGGAAAAATTTGGACACGTGATGGGAATGAATCAACAGAGAGGAAAAAGTTGGGCAAGGTAGAAGAGGGGTAAGATTCACTAGGTCAGGGTATCTGAGTAGGGTGGGGGGATGGGAACGATTGCCGACTGCACGGGTGGCTTTAGACAAGAGAGTCTGTCCCAGCACATTTTCTGTGATGATAAAAATAGTTTGTGCCGACTGTTATGGCAGCCACTAACCAGCTGTGGCGATGAAGCAGTTGAAATGTGGCCAGTGCAACTTAATACATGAATTTTAAATTTTATGAAATGTAATTAATTTAAATTGATAGCTAGTGGTTACTGTAGAGAAGAGCACAGATCGTGGTAACAGGAAGGATGAGGATGTGGGTATTTGTGTCCATGCGGTGATAGGAGCCGTAGAAATTGTTTTGTTCTCTTTTCATTTCTTCCCTTTTTCACTGAAGTAGGAAACGCTGTTACCAAGTGAGTCCAGATCCAGGAAAGAAGTGTGAAAGCTTTAAAGAGAAAGAAGTCGTCAGGACCATCTCTTGGAAGAGTAAATGGATGAAAGATATATTTGTTATCTTTATTAGGTTATGCTCATCAGACCTCTGAAATCTCAGAACTAGATTTATCGATCATTTTCCATGTCAGCTGGTATCAGTACTTTGAGGTTATGAAGCTTCTGAGGAATTACATACCTAGCTTCTTGCCCATGAATCATTTTGTCCGTCTGAAAGATTGTGGTTTAACCCTTTTTGTACAAAGATCTTCAGCTTTATCTTATATAATGATGAGCATTTGAAACTTTCACACTTGCAAGTCCTAGATTATTTGGGTCTTCTCCTTTCTTTTTAATCCCTGCTTGCTAAATATTTTTGGATCCATCTTTTCTTCAGAGTTCCTTGTCAAATGCAGAACTAATTAAGAAATATTGGGAGGCTGAGGCAGGTGAGTCACGAGGTCAAGAGATCGAGACCATCCTGGTCAACATGGTGAAACCCTGTCTCTACTAAAAAAAAATACAAAAATTAGCTGGGCATGGTGGCGCGCGCCTGTAGTCCCACCTACTCGGGAGGCTGAGGCAGTAGAATTGCTTGAACCCAGGAGGTGGAGGTTGTAGTGAGCCGAGATCACGCCATTGCACTCCAGCCTGGGTAACAAGAGTGAAACTCCGTCTCAAAAAAAAAAAAAGAAAGAAAGAAACCACACGAGGCCAGGCTTGGTGGCTCATGCCTGTAATCCCAGCACTTTGAGAGGCAGAGGCAGGTGGATCACCTGAGATTAGGAGTTCAAGACTAGCCTGAACTCCTGGCCAACATGGTGAAACCCCGTCTTTACTAAAAATACAAAAAATTAGTTGGGCGTGGTGGTGCACACATGTAGTTCCAGCTACTTGGGAGGCTAAGGGAGGCAAATCACTTGAACCTGAGCCCGGGAGGCGGAGGTTGCAGTGAGTCTAGATTGGGCCACTGCGCTCTAGCCTGGGCAACAGAGCCAGACTCCATATAAAAAAAATTAAAAATAAATAAATACATAAACCACACCAGTAATCATGTATTTCTCAGCCTCTTTACTTAAAGCTAACTTTTTAGGTACATGCCTTCTATAATATTGCAGGATACAGTTTTACAAAAAGTTTTCCCACTACATGACATGGGTTGTCAACTTGGTATCATCCAGTAAGTTCCTTAGCCACCTGCTGTCTGGACCCAAAGGCAGTGCTGTATGTTTGTACACAACTGCATGCAAGTTCTACCAGTCAGCTTTGCTGCAATCACAAAGGGCCCTGAGTCTAAGAAGCTTATGTTAGACAGGTTTTATTTGTCTTACCTGCTATGTGTGAACTGAAGCTCCGTTCCTGTGTAACACATATGTCTTCTTTACCCCAGTGTGAGGTATTCCAGTACCTAGGCTGAATGAGCACACTGTCATTGTCTGGCAGAGAGAAAGAAGCAATGGTGTTGGCTCTTAAAACTTCTCTTCAGAAGTAGCGACTATAACATCTGCTTACCAGCCACTGGGCGAACCAAGTGTCGTGACCAAACCCAACGCCAATGGGTCAGGGACACATACTTCTCCCAAGGAAAGTCTGCAAGTCAGTGACTCAGGACAGCCAACAGAAGCTCTCCAAGCCCCAACATTGAGGATTTTTATGAAGGCTTCATTATATTCGCTGGGTTGATTAAATTATTGATTGTTGATAATTAACTCTACTCCCTGGAGATTGGGGAGTGGGCTGAAAAATTTCAAATCTCTAATCACAAGGTTGGTTCCCTTGGCAATCAGCCCCCGTCCTGAGGCTGCCAGGAGCCCCAAGCCACCAGTCATGTCATTAGCATACAAAATTGCTTTGGAGCTTCCGAGGGCTTTAGAAGTTGTGCGTCAGGAAACTGGGGCAGAGACCACATATGTATTTTTTATTATATCATATGCATGTAGTTGAATGTTTCTTTTTCTTGTAAGGAGAATACTTAGTTCATTTACATTTAATTAACTGTCTAAGTAGGAAGAGGTAGCCCACCTTAATCCAATCACTAACTGAACTGGATTCAATTTGGTCTTGATTGTATTTCAAGTTCAGCCCTGTTTGTAGGGTGTAATCCTGCAAGGTTCTCAGCTAGATACCTGAGCTGTTTATCTGGTCCCTGAACTCCAGTTTCTGTGTCCACTGTGCAGATTTTCTGCCTCTCAGCTCCTGCTTTCCAAGTGGCAAATACCCACAGGGGAGAAGTCACTCCAAAGGCCAGGCTGGCTTCTCAGGGCTTCCCTTCTGTCCGTACGGAATAATTTAAAAAATTTTTCTTTTTCTTTTTTTTTTCTCATGAAACTCCACCTCCCAGGTTCAAGGGATTCTCCTGCTTCAGCCTCCCAAGTACCTGGGATTACAAATGACATCAAGCCCCATCACGTCTTGGCTGCCTTAGTAGCTCCTTAATTCCTTCAAAAACATACATGCTTTCTGTTTTGACAGACTTTTCTAGTTTTCTTTAGCAATATAATTGGTCTGAAATCAGCTATTTGAAAATTCCTAGAATAATTTTTAAAAAATTTCTTTTTCTTTTTTTCTGTCATGAACTCTGCTATAAGAGGAGGTTTTGAGTATATTTGATTTCCCTCTACTTTTTTTTTGTTGTTGAGACAAGCTCTCACTGTCACCCAGGCTGGAGTGCAGTGGTATGATCTCAGCTCACTGCAATCTCCACCTCCCAGGTTCAAGGGATTCGCTGGGATTACAGGCGCCCACCACCGTGGCTGGCTAAATTTTTGTATTTTTAGAAAAGACGTGGTTTCACTATGTTGCCCAGGCTGGTCTTGAACTGCCGAGCTCAAGTGACCCGCCTGCCTCGGTCTCCCAAAATGCTGGGATTACACATGTGAGATGCTGAGCCCGGCCGGATTTCCCTCTACTTTGATAGAAATATATGATTATATAAAAACAAAATGAAAAACTAAAGAGTATCATTTACAGTAAAATAAAAACTTAAAATTTATTTTCTGTTTGATACTATTTTCTGTTTCTGTAACTTAAATCACTTTAGTTTTCAGAAAATATAACCAGAAAAAAATTTATTTTCTTCAGCTTTATTGAGGCATAATTGACAGAAAATTGTATATATTTAAGGTGTACAATTGATTATGGATACATGTTAACACTTTAAAATGATTACCCTGGCCGGGCATGGTGGCTCACCCCTGTAATCCCAGCACTTTGGGAGGCCAAGGTGGGCGGATCACTTGAGGCCAGGAGTTTGAGATCAGCTTGGGCAACATGGTGAAACCCCATCTCTCCAAAAAAAATACAAGAAATTACCCAGGTGTGGTGGCACGTGCCTTTAATCCCAGCTACTACTCAGAAAGCTGAGATTGCACCCGGGAGGCGAAGGTTACAGTTAGCCGACATTGGGCCACTGCGCTCCAGTATGGGTAACGAAACCAGACTGTCTCAAAATAAATAAATCATACATGAATTAACTAATTAATAAAATTATTACCACAATGAAGTTAATTAGCATGCTGCATTAGTCTATTTTGCATTGCTGTAAAGGAATAACAGCATGGGTAATTTATACAGAAAAGAGGTTATTTGGGCCAGGTGTGGTGACTCACACCTACAATCCCAGCTTTTGGAGCCCAAGGAGAGCGGATCACCTGAGGTCGGGAGTTTGAGACCAGCTTAGCCAACATGGTGAAACCCCATCTCTACTAAAAATACAAAATTAGCCGGGTGTGGTGGCACACACCCATAATCCCAGATACTCGGGAGGTTGAGGCAGGAGAATCGCTTGAACCTGGGAGGTGGAGGTTTCAGTGAGCCAAGATTGCACCACTGCACTCCAGCCTGAGCAACAAGAGTGAAAGTCCATCTCAAAAAAAAAAAAAGGTATTTGGCTTACATTCTGCAGCCTGCACAGACATGGCACCAGCAACTGCTAGCTGTCTAGGGAGGGCTCAGGAAGGCTTTACTCTTGGTGAAAGGCAGAGAGGGAGCAGGCATGTCACATGGCAAGAGAGGAGGCGAGAGAGAGATGCCAGGCTCTTTTAAACAATCAGATCTAGGCCAGGCGTGGTGGCTCACGCTTGTAATCCCAGCACTTTGGGAGACCGAGGCAGGTGGATCACCTGAGGTCAGGAGTTTATGACCAGCCTGGCCAATATGGTGAAACCCCCGTCTCTACTAAAGATACAAAAATTAGTTGGGCCTGGTGGCAGGCGCCTGTAATCCTAGCTACTGGGGAGGCTGAGGCAATAGAATTGCTTGAACTTGGGAGGCAGAGTTTGCAGTGAGCTGAGATTGCACCATTGCAGTCCAGCCTGGGTGGCAAGAGAAAAATTCTGTCTCAAAAAAAAAAAAATCAGATCTCTTGGTAACTAATAGAGTGAAAACTCACTCATTGCCTCTAGGACAGCACCAAGCCATTAATGAGGGATCCACCCCATGACCCAAACACCTCCTACTAGTCCTTACCCTCAACACTGGGGACTGCATTTCAACATGAGATTTGGAGGGGACAGACATCCAAACCATAGCACTTATCCATCACTTCCCACGGTTCCCCCCTCCCTTTTTTTGGTGAGAACACTTCAGATCTACTCTCTTAGCAAGTTTTAAGTATACAATATAGTATTATTAACTATGTTCACCAGGCTGTACATTAGATCTTTTTATTTTTATTTTTTTATTGCATTTTAGGTTTTGGGGTACATGTGAAGAACATGCAAGATTGTTGCATACGTACACACATGGCAGTGTGATTTGCTGCCTTCCTCCCCATCACCTATATCTGGCATTTCTCCCCATGCTCTCTCTCCCCAACTCCCCACCCCCCTGCTGTCCCTCCCATATTTCCTCCCGACAGACCCCAGTGTGTGATGTTCCCCTCCCTGTGATCATATGTTCTCATTTTTCAACACCCACATACGAGTGAGAACATGTGGTGTTTGATTTTCTGTTCTTGTGTCAGTTTGCTGAGAATGATGGTTTCCAGGTTCATCCATGTCCCTACAAAGGACCCAAACTCATCGTTTTTGATGGCTGCATAATATCATTTAGAATTCATTCATCCGATAACTGAAAGCTTGTACACTTTGATCAAGATCTTTCCATGTCCTTCCCAGCCCCGACTCCTGGCGACCACCAGGTTGCTGTACTGTCTGCTTCTATGAGTTGGAAATTTTTCTTCTTTTTAGACTCCATACATAAATGATACCACACAGTATTTGTCTTTCTCTGTCACATTTCACTGAGTATAATGCCCTTTAGGTTCATCTATGTTGTTGCTAGGCAGGACTTTCTTTTTTAAAGTGGCTGAATAATACTCCATTGTGTGTGTATGTGCATCACATTTTCTCTATCCATTCTTCTGTCAGTGGGCACTTAGATTCTCTCCATATCTTTGCTTCTGTGAATCGTGCTGCAATGAACATGAGATGCAGACATCTCTGTGAGATCCTGGATATACACCCAGAAGTGGGATTGTTGAATTATATGGCAGTTCTATTTTTAAATGTTTTTCAGTGAAATAAGACAGTCAAAGAGATGTTTCCGTATCTTGGTACCAGGAGCTTTAGCTCAAGTCCAGCTCAGAGTGGGCCCGGTGGGTCCTGGAACCCGTCCTCTGGTCATTTCCCAGGTTCAGGTGTGTAGTTGGAATAGACACACTCAGCAGCTAGCAGTCCTCACATTGGCTCCCTGACCTGTGAAGTGAGGGCAATTGTGATGGGAAAGGACAAATGGAAGGCGTTACAGCCATCTCTACCTAGGAAAATACTAAAACAAAAAGCATACCAATACTACCTTTTCGGAGGAATTACAGAGATTGGTGCCATCATCAAAGACTTGAAGGATGCAAGGGTGGTGATTCCCACCACATCCTTGTCCAACTCTCCTGGCCTGTGCACAAGACATGATTCCTGGAGAATGACAGTGGATTCACAGAAGCTTAACCAAGTGGTGACTGCAGCTGCAGTTGCTGTGCCAGATGTGGTTTAATTGCTTGAGCAAATGAACACATATACTAGTATTGTATGTAACTATTCATCCGGCACATGCCTTTTTCTCCATCCCCGTGCAGAAGGCCCACCTGAAGCAGTTTGCCTTCAGCTGGCCAGGTCAGCAATACACCCTCACTGTCCTCCCTCAAGTCAGATAAACTCCCAGCCCCATGTCGCTATTTAGTTTGCAGGGGTCTCCATGGCCTTTCTCTTCCATAAGCTATCACACTGATCCATTACACTGATGACATTATGCTGACTGGACCTGGTGACTGTGAAGTAGCGACTTCTCTGGGCTTACTGGTGAGACATTTGTGTGTCAGAGGATGGGAAATAAATCCAGCTAAAATTCAGGGGCCTTCTACCTCAGTGAAATTTCTAGGGGTCCACTGGTGTGGGGCCTGTCGAGATATCTCTTCTAAATGAAGGATAAGTTGTTGCACCTGGCCCCTCCTACAACCGAGAAAAAGGCACAATGGCTAGTGGGCCTAACTGATTTTTGGAGGTGAGGTAACACATTCATTATTTGGGTGAGTTACTCCAGTCCATTTACCAAGTGACCTGAAAAGCTGCTAATTTTGAGAGGAGCCCAGAACAGGAAAAGGCTCTGCAACAGGTCCAGACTACTGTGCAAGCTGCTCTGCCACTTGGGCCATATGACCCAGAAGATCCAATGGTGCTTGAGGTGTCAGTGGCAGACAGAGATGTTATGTGAAGTCTTTGATGGGGCCCTATGGGTGAGTCACAGCAGAGGCCAGAGGCCCTTGCAATTTTGGAGCAAGCCCCTACCACCACCAGCGGGTAACCAGTCTTCTTTTAAGAGACATCTGTTGGCCTACTACTCCTTATGGCAACAGGCTAAGAAGGGAGTTACAGTGTTGGCTAGAATGGTTGGACTACTGCTCCACAGTGGAGGTAAGAAAGTGCCTGTCTGGAATACAATGACCCTTAGGGAGTCGCTTTGTACTACCATGCCCCATGATCATGTTGATAGAAAATCATAACAACCAATCCAGGCAAGACTACCAACGGTCCAGACTCTCAAGGAATAAGGGTTTGGGTCACCCTTCCAGGTAAAGAATAACAACCAGCTGAGGTGCCTGCTGAAGGCAAAGGGAACACCGAATGGGTAGTAGAAGGTAGTTATCAATACCAGCTATGAGCACGTGACCAGTTACAGAAATGAGGACTGTAATTGTTATAAGTATTTCCTCCTTATTTCGTCAAGACTATGTCTGTGTGTATATATACGTATATTCAGCAAATGACTTTGTTTCCCTTCCTTTCTTGTTACTTTATCATGTAACATTAGACTTACTGAATTTACATAACCACTAAAGTATTGTCAATTTTACATTATAGCATTAAGTCCCGGGATATCAGGAGAATAAACTGTCTTCTCTTCTGGAGAAGGAATTAATGCATTTTTGGTTGTATGCAGGATATCGGCATCATGATAGGCAGAGCTAGTTACCCTGTGTTGTCTTATTTGGAGATTAAGTATGGTTTAAGGAAATGTGCATTGGAGCCAAGTTGACAAGGGGGAGACTTGCAACAACACCTAATAAATTTTAACTTCACACCTAATTAGCTTTAGGTGTCAAGTTTACTGGATTAAGGAATGCCTAGTAACCTGGTAAAGCATTATTTTTTGGTATGTTTGTGTGGGTGTTTACAGAGAAAATTAGCAAATGAGTCTGAGTGGACTAGGTGGGAAATGTCCAGCCTCAATGTAGGTGGGCACCATCCAATGCTGGGGGTTTGGAGAGAACAAAAGCAGAGAAAAGGCAAATATGTTTATTTACCAGCTACAGCTGAGACATTCTCATCCTCTCTTATCCTAGGATAACTCCAGGCTCCCTGGCCTCTGGACTCCAGGACTCATACAAGCAGCCCTCAAGTTTCTCAGGCCTTTGGTCACTGACCCAAGAGTTACATCACCAGTTTCCCTGGTTCTGAGGCCTTCAGACTTGGACTGAGTCACAACCAGCACCTCACAATCTCCAGCTTGCAGAAGGCCTGCCATAGGACTTAGTTTTCATTGTGTGAGCCAATCCCACTAATAAATCCTCTCTTACCTGTCTCTCTTTCTTGCTTATTGATTTTGTATCTCTGGGAAACCCTGACTAAATCAGGGTTTATCACTTGTATATGGAATTTTTTAAAGTCGAACTCATAGAAGCAGAAAAAGCATTTTACAAAATCCAGCACGCATTCATGATAAAAAAAAAAAAAGACTCTTATTAAACTAGAAATAGAGGGGAACTTCCTCAATTTGGTATATAATATCTACAAATACCCATAGCTTACATCATATTTAATAACGAGAAACTCAATAATTTCTCACCAAGAACAGGAATAAAGCAAGGCTGTCCTCTCACACCACTGCTTTTCAATATTACAATGGAAGTCCTAGCTAATCCAATATGACAAGAAAAGGAAATAAAATGTATACACATGCGAAGAAAGAAAGAAAACTGTCTTTCTTCACAGATGACATGATCATCTATGTAGAAAATACAAAAGAATAAATAAAAAATCTCCCAGAATTAATAAGCAATTATAACAAAGTTGCAGGATATACAAAAGTTAATCATTTTTCTTAGTACCAGCAATGAGCAAGTGGAATGTGAAATTAAAAATATAGAAAAAATAAAATAAAATAAATGCAATACAATTTACATTAGCACCCCCCAAAATAAAATTCTTAGGTATAAGTCTAACAAAACATGTACAAGAACTATATAAGTAAAGCAACAAACTCTAATGAAAGAAACCAAAGAACTAAATAAATGAAGAGATATTCCATGTTCATGGATAAGAAGACTCAATATTGTCAAGCTGTCATTTCTTCCCAACTTAGTCTATAGATTCAATATAATCCCATTGAAATACCAGCAAGTTATTTTGTGAATAACTTTCAAAAATTATTTCAAAATGGTTCTAAAATTTATAGGGAGAAGCAAAAGACCCAGAATAGTAACACAACTTTGAAAAGAAGAAGAAGAAGAAAAAAGACTGACACTACTTGGCTTTAAGACTTATTATAAAGCTACAGTAATTAAGACAGTATTATATTAGCCAAAAAACAGACAAATAGAATAATGGAATAGAGTTGAGAGCCCAGAAATAGATCCACATAAATATAGTCAAATGATCCTTTACAAAGGAAGAAAGGTAATACAAAGGAGGAAAGGTAGTCTTCAACAAATGGTGCTAGAAAACTGGCCCAGACATCCAAATGCAGAAGAAAAAAAAAAAAAAAAAGAATTGAGACAGAAACTTGACATCTTTCACAAGAATTAACTCAAAATGGATCCCAGAACTAAATACAAAACATAAAACTGTAAAACTCCTAGTGGATGACAAAGAAGAAAGTCTAGATATCCTGGGGTTTGGCAATGAGTTTTTCTTAACAGAAACAATATTTATTGCCTGCTTTAGGGATAACTAATGCAACTATTTTTCTAGATCAGCAGTTTTTAACCTTTTCAAAGTTCAAAGGGAGTGATGGATCCCTTTGAACATTTGCTGAATGCTATAGATTCCAACTCCAAGCAAAATTCTACAAACTTTTACATGCACTGTTTTTTTCAATCAGTATAACTTATTGTATTAGACTAGAAATGTATTTTCTTGATGTAAAGAGAATAAAAAATGTTTTCCAGAATTATCTCATTCCCATTTGCACATATGTATTTGTATATATCATTTTTCATATATATACATTCATATATATAAATGAATACTTGCTGGAAAAAGTCCATAAACTAAAATTAGAATTTAATTCTTAAGGCTTATTTCAGTACAAAAATGGTTGTTGGCCTGTACAAGAAGGTAGAAATTGTGAAATGACCTTGAGTATGGAAATATGTATGACTCTGACGCAAATACTTTTAAATTAAACTTTTCATTTTAATTGCTGAACATGTATGTGATATCAATAGCTTCAGGTAAAAATCAGCTTATTTCTGGATACCTTAATTCCCCCAAGATTCTTCAAATGGAATTAATATTTTGTTATCTTTATCCTGATCATTGAGGTCAGTTTTGTCAGTGTCTATGTTGATTGACACTATTTTTTTTTCAGAATAAAGCACGCTTTCTTTTATTGCATGTCTCAGATATTGTGTGGTTTTTACCAATTTTCTGTGTTTGTTTTTTACCAATTGGAGGGTTGCAGCAACCCTTTGGTAAGCAAATCTATTGATGCAATTTTTCCAATAGCATAAGCTCACTTAGTGTGTCTGTGTCACATTTTGGGAATTCTCACAGTGCTTCAAACTTTGTCACTACTATTGTATCTGTGATGGTGATCCCTGATCAGTGATCTTTTAATTAATTAATTAATTGATTAATTAATTAATTTTACTTTAGGTGCATACTCTATCTGGCATTTCTCCCTATGTTATCCCTCCCCACCCTCCCCTCACTCCCCACCCCCCACTGTCTCTCCCCTACTCCCCCAACTGCCCCCAGTGTGTGATGCTCCTCTCCCTGAGTCCACGTGTTCTTGTTGTTCACCCACCTGTGAGTGAGAACATACGGTGTTTGGCTTTCTGTTCTTGTGTCACTTTGCTGAGAATGATGGTTTCCAGATTAATCCAAGTCCCTACAAAGGACACGAACTCATCGTTTTTTATGGCTGCGTAGTATTCCATGGTGTAAATGTACCACATTTTCTTTGTCCAGTCTATCATTGATGGGCATTTGGGTTGGTTCCAGGTCTTTGCTATTGTACATAGAGCTGAAATGAACATACATGTGCATATGTCTTTATAGTAGAACGATTTATACTTCTTTGGGTATATACCCAGTAATGGGATTACTGGGTCAAATGGAATTTCTATTTCTAGATCCTTGAGAAATCACCACACTGTCTTCCACAATGGTTGAACTAATTTACAGACCCACCAACTGAGTAAGAGTGTTCCTATTTCTCCACATCCTCTCCAGCATCTGTTGTCTCCAGTTTTTTTAATGATCACCGAACTGGCATGAGATGATATCTCAGTGTGGTTTTGATTTGCATTTCTCTAATGACTAGTGATGATGAACGTTTTTTCATATGTTTGTTGGCCTCATATATGTCTTCTTTTGAAAAGTGTCTGTTCATATCCTTTGCCTGCTTTTGAATGGGGTTGTTTTTTTCTTGTATATCTGTTTTAGTTCTTTATAGATTCTGGATATTAGCCCTTTGTCAGATGGGTAGCTTGCAAAAATTTTTTCCCATTCTGTTGGTTGCCGATTCACTCTAATGATGGTTTCTTTTGCTGTACACAAGCTCTGGAGTTTAATTAGATCCCATTTGTCTATCTTGGCTTTTATTGCCATTGCTTTTGGTGTTTTAGTCATGAAGTCCTTGCCTATGCCTATGTCCTAGATGGTTTTGCCTACATTTTCTTCTAGTGTTTTTATGGCGTTAGGTTTTATGTTTAAATCTTTGATCCATCTGGAGTTAATTTTAGTGTAAGGTGACAGGTAGGGGTCCAGTTTCCACTTTCTGTACATTGCTAGCCAGTTTTCCCAGCACCATTTATTAAACATGGAGTCATTTCCCCATTGCTTGTTTTTGCTGGGTTTGTCAAAGATCAGATGGTTGTAGATGTGTGGTGTTTATTCTGGGATCTCTGTTCTGTTCCATTGGTCTATGTCTCTGTTTTGGTATCAGTACCATGCTGTTTTGATTACTGTAGCCTTGTAGTATAGTTTGAAGTCTGGCAGTGTGATGCCTCCAGCTTTGTTCTTTTTTTTTTTTTTTGCAGTTGCTGGCTGTAGAACTCAATACAGTTTTGACATTTATAGATATCACAGATCACTAACAGAACAACACATAAGTTTATTTCAGATGTAACAGCAATGTTAAAATTGACAAGTTTAATTCTTAACTGCACCAAGTAAACTTAGCCATTTAAGTATGTTTTTAAAGTTATTCCCTCCAAAAAGCTGAGGGAGCTTTTCTTTTCCACCACCACACATCATGGTTTCCCAATAGTTCTCTTTTTGGAGGACTTTTCAATTGATGAGTAAACAAACTGCTTTAGAGATATTTCAGAACTTCTCCCAGATGAAAACTAATCTGGACAAACTATATATTGCATAGATTTCTCTACAGATTCTTTACTTTAAAACCTAAATGCAACTACCATAAAGTGTAATTTTAACCTATTTGCCCCACAGTAAAAACTATTTGTCCTGAAAAATATGATGGATATATCCTGTGATTTTCTAGTTAACAGAATTGTTCTACCTCAAAGATAATTATTATCACATATCAAAATAATCAGCTCAACATGGGACATTAGTTCAATCTTTACTGACTCATAGGCATATGAAGTTGTGCCTGGCTTTTTACCTCTTCCACATTTTTCTCCTCCTCCTCCATAAGTGGATGGAATTATTTAATATAAGTTTGTTGTAGGACAATTAACCTTTTATAAACATTTACAGTTTAAGTCACTGACTAGTGTGGAGAAAGAAACTATATATATTGATAGGGAGCCTACATAATTCAAAATTTAATATTTTTTCCTCCTTAAATACCATGTACTTGTCATGAGGCAGCTATTCAGTTTTCAATAACCACATTTAGGGATACATTCATAGGACTGATTAGACAGTCCAGGTGAAATGGTTATAGAAATAGAGGCAGTGTCATCTCAGAAAACCATTTATATATCAAAGTCCATTTTGATATCTGGGAAGTTTACAAAAAGGCTGCTGCATTCTTCAAACTAATTGCACCTTCTGTAACTCAAGCACTCTTCTCTTGGCAAGAGCAAGCTGAAGCTTATCCATGAAGATAAAAGTGCTTAATGCTAAACTTTTCTTCTAAGCTTAGATTTGGATTGTTTAAGAAATGAACATCCCCCCAAAACCAGCAAGGTCTTTTTACATTTTTACCATCTTAAGATTAGAACTCTATAAACTCATTCATCAACTGTCTTCTTTTTCTGTATTATTCTTGGCAGTCGAGACTGTTGAAGTCTTCTGCACTTTGTACTTCCACATTCTCAAAGACTTAAGGTTATAAAGTGTGCATAAACATTTTATAAAATAATTTTGTCATTTAACATATTTGGAGATGAGACTTTTTTTTTTTTTTTTTTTTTTTTTTTTTTTTAGGCAGAGTCTCACTCTGTCGCCAGGCGCCATGCTAGAGTGCAGTGGCACAATCTTGGCTCACTGCAACCTCCACCTCCTGGGTTCAAGCAATTCTCCTGTCTCAGCCTCCCAAGTAGCTGGGACTACAGGTGCACGCTACCACACCCAGCTAATTTTTGTATTTTTAGTAGCGATGGGGTTTCACCACGTTGGCCAGGATGGTCTCGATCTCTTGACCTCGTGAACCGCCCGCCTCGGCCTCCCAAAGTGCTGGGATTACAGGCTTGGGCCACCGCACCTGGCCCAGTTGGAGATGAGACTTTTATACCAGAATTTTACATAAGAGGATAAATACTATGAATGAAACTTACTTTTAAAGTCAAATGACAGAAAGTTCCAGCCCTGTACATTATTTTAAAGTCTGAGAAAATTTCTAACTGTTGGAGATGGGACTACAAGAGGAAAACATAAATATCTCAGACGTCTCCCATCTTACAAAGTTATCAGCCTGTCAAAGCCACTCCCTATGTGCCAGAACATGATCTGGCATCAACCAGTCCTCTCGGTGGAGGAGGTCACAGTGCCATGTGTATTATTAACACTTTACCCTTCTGCTTTTCCAAGAATAGAAGCGATATGTTTAACAATTACCCCTGCCCCAAATCCTTACACTCAGTACCATAGGCACAGAGTGTAAGCAAATCTGGGATGCTCTCCAACAGATATGCAACAGCACAGCTATGTTATTCTCAAAAATACTGCCTGGATGTTTTCTCCTGTAAAATCAAATGCTCAGTGGTTACACTTTTAACAGCTGACACTGGATGACATTAATTGCGTTTATTATGTCACAGTCCTTCTAAGCTTCCTTTACGTATTTTTTAATATGTTCAACAGAAAACACCTGCTTCGGGTTTATTTAGGGGTAGTGACCTATAAGGACATCAACTCAATTTTTAAGGTTAGACTATTTTGGGGTTTACTGAAGAAAAAGGAACAGGGAAAAAATTAAATCACATTAAATTCATTTAATTTAAATGAATTAAATTAAATAATTTAACTGACTCTTTAAGTCAGTTAAAGGCCATATTTCTAGCTGGGATATTAAAACAAATTAATCTCAGCAGCTCATATTCTAAAAGTTAATGCCACTAGTCACAATCAACAGCAGGAAAAACCAACCTGCTAGTAACCAGCCCACTCAATAGCAAAAAAGCACTTTAACTCAAATATTTAGACAAAAGTATAACACTACCTAAACCAAACTGCCCCACCCACCAGCAAGAAGAGAAGAAATAATTGCTTAATAATCAAAGCAAGCTTCGTATTTCTTACAAGGATAACGATGTTCCAACTTCCGAGAGTGTGCTCAGAAGGACTAAAGGTGGAGTGAAGGCGAGGCCTGGGGATTAGTATCCCACAAAGTCTTAAAAAACCCAAAGTACCACAAGCACACTCAACTTGTCCATGAATTGGAGAATAAGATATTGCTGCTGCTTCTCTTTGTCTTTTGAAATATACAATATTTTGTGGGCTCTGCCATTCAATGTGAAAGCAGGACATTAAATTTGAAATTATTTGACAACTAAATTTTTAGGACCATCTAACTTTAACTGCAAAGTTAAACAGACCTACGTTTTCCTTCCTTCAAACCACCTCACAAAAATAAGAGAAAACAATACAAACATGATTTTTTTTAAAGTCCTTGAAAGTATTAAAACTCTTAGAGGAAACAAAAGGAAGAAGGAAAAGCAAGAACGAGGAGGGAGAAAAGCTTTCAAAGAAAACGGGGAACCAATGGGCCTCTTTTATTTGGCGACAAGCAAGTGCAAGAAGTTCATTTGCAATTTGCTCGGTTGTCTGTCTTTTGCACATCTGCATTCTGACCAGAAGGAACTTTGAGGTTTCTCTGCAGCACGTGAGCATCTGCGGGCTCTAACCTCTTACAGTAGTTCTTCTTCGTCTCAATCATCTCAAAGCCAAACTTCCTGTAGAAGTCAATTGCCGACTCGTTGCTGATCTGGATGTGCAGAGAGATGTGGTCAAAAGTACCATCTTTTTCACAGATGTTTAAGACATGATTTGACATTTTAGTTCCCATTCCTAGCCTTCGGTAAGGTGCCAGACATCCTAGTGTCATGATGTAAAGTCTCTTCCGGTTCTGTGAACGATCCACCCTACAGCACACCGCGCCTACAGCAATGTCCTTGACATAGGCAAGTTTGGCTAGCTCGCCAAGCTCCAGCACATCCTTGTAGAACTTGCCATTGTAGCTGACTGGAAAGATGACCTGATTCAATCTTTCAACGGTTTAATATTGTGCGGTGTCACATCTCCCAGCTCGACCCGGCCTTTCATCTTCCCCGCTTGCTGAGGCCGTCGTCACCACCGATATCAACGCCGTCGTCGTCGCCGCCCTCAGCTCGGGCCACTCAACCCCGCAAGCCGGCCTCCTAGCCAGGGCAAGGAGCTGAGCTAGCGACGAAGATGCGAGAGTCGAGCGAGGGCCTAAATCTCTGGTGGGGCGGGGGTGTCTCCCGCCAACAAGCAGGTCCCACCGCTTCTCCACACGTGCACTCGGGTCTCTCAGCTCCCTCCTGCCGCTGCCGCCAGTCAGACCATCCGTCAGCCAGACCAGCCGCCAGCCAGACCAGCCGCCAGCCAGACCATCCGCCAGCCAGACCAGCCGCCAGCCAGACCATCCGCCAGCCAGACGAGCCGCCAGCCAGACCATCCGCCAGCCAGACGAGCCGCCAGCCAGACCATCCGCCAGCCAGACGAGCCGCCAGCCAGACGAGCCGCCAGTCAGACCATCCGCCAGCCAGACCATCCGCCAGCCAGACCAGCTGCCAGCCAGACCAGCTGCCAGCCAGATGAGCCGCCAGCCAGACCATCCGCCAGCCAGACCAGCCGCCAGCCAGACCAGCCGCCAGCCAGACGAGCCCCAGCCAGACCAGCCGCCAGCTTTGTTCTTTTTCCTTAGGATTGTCTTGGCTATGCAGGATCTTTTGTGATTCCATATGAAGTTTAAAGTGTTTTTTTCCAGTTCTGTGAAGAAGGTCATTGGTAGCTTGATGGGGATAGCATTGAATCTGTAAATTACTTTGGGCAGTATGGCCATTTTCACGATATTGATTCTTCCTAACCATGAGCATGGAAAGTTTCTCCATCTGTTTGTGTCCTCTCTTATTTCATTGAGCAGTGGTTTGTAGTTCTCCTTGAAGAGGTCCTTTACATCCTTTGTTAGGTGTATTCCTAGGTATTTTATTCTCTTTGTAGCAATTGTGAATGGGAGTTCACTCTTGATTTGGCTCTCTGTTTGTCTGTTATTGGTGTATAGGAATGCTTGTGATTTCTGCACATTGATTTTGTAGCCTGAGACTTTGCTGAAGTTGCTTATCAGTTTGAGAAGATTTTGGGCTGAGATGATGGGGTCTTCTAGATATATAATCATGTCATCTGCAAATAGAGACAATTTGACTTCCTCCTTTCCTAATTGAATACCCATTATTTCTTTTTCTTGCCTGATTGCTCTGGCTAGAACTTCCACTACTATGTTGAATAGGAGTGGTGAGAGAGGGCATCCTTGTCTAGTGCCTGATTTCAAAGGGAATTCTTCCAGCTTTTGCCCGTTCAGTATGATATTGGCTGTAGGTTTGTCATATATAGCTTTTATCATTTTATGATACGTTCCGTCAATACCTAGTTTATTGAGAGTTTTTAGCAGGAAGGGCCATTGAGTTTTATCGAAGGCCTTCTCTGCATCTATTGAGATAATCATGTGGTTTTGGTCTTTGGTTCCATTTATATGATGGATTACGTTTATGGATTTGCGTATGTTGAACCAGTCTTGCATCCCCGGGATGAAGCCTACTTAGTTGTAATGGATAAGCTTCTTGATGTGCTGTTGCAATCTGTTTGCCAGTATTTTTTTGAAGATTTTTGCATCGATGTTCATCATGGATATTGGCCTGAAGTTTTCTTTTTTAGTTGAGTCTCTGCCTGGTTTTGGTATCAGGATGATGTTGGTCTCATAAAACGAGTTAGGGAGGATTCCCTCCTTTTGTATTGTTTGATACAGTTTCAGAAGGAATGGAACCAGCTCCTCTTTGTACCTCTGGTAGAATTTGGCTGTGAACCCATCTGGACCTGGACTTTTTTTGGTTGGTAGGCTATTGATTGCTGCCTCTACTGGTTTTTTGAGCAGATCAACAAAATAGACAGGCCACTAGCCAGATTAATAAAAAAGAAGAGGGAGAAGAATCAAATAGATGCAATAAAAAATGATAAAGGGGATATGACCACTGACCCCACAGAAATACAATACTAGAATACAGCCCTTGTTATTGGTCTATTCAGGGTTTCAACTTCCTCCTGGTTTAGTCTTGGTAGAGTACAGGTGTCTAGGAATTTATCCATTTCTTCCTGGTTTACTGGTTTATGTGAGTAGAGCTGTTTGTAGCAATCTCTGATGGTAGTTTGTATTTCTGTGGGATCTGTGGTGATATCCCCTTTATCATTTTTTATTGCATCTATTTGATTCTTCTCCCTCATCTTTTTTATTAATCTGGCTAGTGGCCTGTCTATTTTGTTGATCTGCTCAAAAAACCAGCTCCTGGATTTATTGATTTTTTGAAGGTTTTTCTGTGTCTCTATCTCCTTCAGTTCTGCTCTGATCTTAGTTATTTCTGTCTTCTGCTAGCTTTTGAGTTTTTTGTTTTTTTTTTTAATCTTGCTCCTCTAGCTCTTTCAATTTTGATGATAAGGTGTTGATTTTAGATCTTTCCTTGCTTCTCACGTGGGCATTTATTGCTATAAATTTCCCTCTCGACACTGCTTTAAAGGTGTCCCAGAGATTCTGGTAAGTTGTGTCTTCATTCTGGTTGGTTTCAAAGAACATTTTTATTTCTGCCTTCATTTCATTGTTTATCCAGTCAACACTCAAAAGCAACTTGTTCGGTTTCCAAGTGGTTGGGCGGGTTTGAGTGTGGTTCTTGATCCTGAGTTCTAGTCTGATTGCACTGTGGTCTGATAGACTGTTTGTTATGATTTCTGTTCTTTTGCATTTGCTGAGGAGTGATTTGCTTCCAATGATGTGGTCAATTTTAGAGTAAGTGCAACGTGGTGCTGAGAAAAATGTATATTCTGTGGATTTGGGGTGGAGAGTTCTGTATATGTCCATTAGGTCCACTTGGTCCAGCTCTGCATTCAAGTCCTGGTTGTCCTTGTTAATTTTCTGTCTCATTGATCTGTCTAATATTGACAGTGGAGTGTTGAAGTCTCCCACTATTTTTGTGTGAGAGTCTAAATCTTGTTTTAGGTCGTTACGAACTTGCTTTGTGTATCTGGGTGCTCCTATGTTGGGTGCAGATATATTTAAGATAGCTCTTCTTGTTGGATTGATCCTTTTACCACTATGTAGTGTCCTTCTTTGTCTCCTTTGATCTTTGTTGGTTTGAAGTTCATTTTATCAGAGACTAGGATTGCAACCCCTGCTTTTTTTTGTTCTCCATTTGCTTGGTAAATCTTCCATCCCTTTATTTTTGAGTCTATGTCTGTCTTTGTATGTGAGATGGGTTTCCTGAATACAGCACACCAATGGGTTTTGACTTTTTATCCAGTTTGCCAGTCTGCATCTTTTGATTGGGGCGTTTAAGCCATTTACATTCAATGTTAATATCGTTATGTGTGGATTTGATCCTGCCATTTTGTTACTGGCTGGTTTTCTTTCCCATTAGTTGACTCATTTTCTTCATTGCATTTTTGGTCTTTGCCAACTGGTTTGCTTTTGCAGTGACTGGTACTTGTTCCTTTCCATGCTTAGTGTTTCTTTCAGGAGATCTTGTAGGGTAGGTCTGGTGGCGACAAAATCTCTCAATAATTGCTTGTCCGTGAAGGATTTTATTTCTCCTTCACTTACAAAGCTTAGTTTGGCTGGATATGAGATTCTGGGTTGAAAGTTCTTTTCTTTAAGGATGTTGAATATTGGCCCCCACTCTCTTCTGGCTTGTAGGATTTCTGCTGAGAGATCTACTGTGAGTCTGATTGGCTTCCCTCTGTGGGTGACCTGACCTTTTTCTCTGGCTGCCCTTAGCATTTTTTCCTTCATTTCAACCCTGGTGAATCTGATGATTATGTGCCTTGGGGTTGCTCTTCTTGTGGAATATCTTTGTGGAGTTCTCTGTATTTCTAGGCTTGCGAAGTTCCCTGGAGTGTTTTTTCCAGCTTGGATTCATTCTCCCCGTCATATTCAGGTACACTGATGAAGCATAGATTAGGTCTTTTCACATAATCCCATATTCTTGGAGGCTTTGTTCATTTCTTTTCACTCTTTTTTCTCTAATCTTGCCTTCTCTTTTTATTTCATTGAGTTGATCTTCAATCTCTGATATCCTTTCTTCTGCTTGATCGATTCAGCTATTAAAACTTGTGTTTGCTTCACGTAGTTCTCGTGCTGTGTTTTTCAACTCCATCAAGTCGTTTATATTCTTCTCTGAGCTGGTTATTCTAGTTAGCATTTCTTCTAACCTTTTTTCAAGGTTTTTGGTTTCTTTGCATTGAGTTAGAATGTGTTCTTTTAGCTCAGAAAAGTTTGTTATTATTCACCTTCTGAAGCCTGTTTCTGTCAATTTGTCACACTCTTTCTTGGTCGTGTTGTGTTCCTGTGTTGTTGAGCAGTTGTGATCCCTTGAAGAAGAGGTGTTCTGGTCTTTGATGGTTTCATCTTTTTCGCGCTGTTTTTTTCTCATCTTTGTGGACTTACCTGACTGTGGTGTCAGGGAGCTGCTTGATGAGGTCACTTGTCTGCCGGTGGAGGCGCTACTGGGTTTCTAGGGACTCCTTCAGGTTACCAGGGAAGCTTCTTGTGTCTTTAAATTGGGAGATTAGGCCTGCCTCTGCCACTGACCTGTAGGTGCTGCTGAGTTGTCAAGAACACTGTCGTGTTGCTATGTAGGCTTCCTGTGTCTTTGTTAAAACATGTAGCCCAGTCCCACCCCTCTAGTGGTGGGTTGTGTGCTTCCTCCACTGGGCTGGACTATTCGGGGTTCATCTCAGACTATGGCACTGGCTGCACGACCCACTAGAGTCAGAGCTTCAGCCCTCTGGGGTTTGTGTGGGAGGATAGGGACCTGCCCAGCCGCACCCGGCCGTCTCCCCCTTTCAGCTTCCTCTCTCTCTGGTCATGGGGTGGGGGCCCACCCAGCTGCTCCCTCTTACAGCTCCCTCCCTCTCCAGGCAGGGGGATGGGGTGATAGCTCAGTCTGCCAGCTCTTATTCAACTCCACACTTGTAATTCCTGGTGCTTGACCTGCAAAGATCCCCTGTTCTGTGTATTGCTGAGGCTTTGGGGGAAGCGCTGTATCTGGACCGGAGCACCAGAGAGGGAGCCTCTGACTCGCTGGTCAGATGCACTTTCTGGGTGAAGCAGCACGCCTCCCTGCCTCGGTCTGCCCTGAGTGGGCTTTGCTCACTGTCGGACCAGACCCGTTGAAATGCACCTGGTACCTTGGTTGCAGCTAGGACATCTCTGGATTTCTGGGTCTCTCTCGCTGGGGGTTGTGCGCTGGAGTTGTGTCTAATTGGCCATCTTGGATCTTCTCCGATTGACATTATTTTATCAATGGAAGGATGTCTTCTGAATCTGTGTTTCAAAGTTTTAAGGAAATAATCCGAGCAGAAGTATCCTCCTGCAATGTTTGATTTTTGCCTTCAGATTTCTGCATATAGTTAACTCTCAAAGGCTTTATTCTCTCTTCTCTATTTACAGAAGCACTTTCTATAGCTTTAGATATTTAGTTTAGTTAGCTTGTTTTTCTGTGTCCAATTTTATCTTCAAGCATAGCAAAAAATAGCTTAACCAAAAGAATTTTATTTTGTTTTTACCAGCATTCATAATAGTCACTATAGTCTTTTTATTCAGCTTTATTCAAGTATAATTGACAGATAAAAATGGTACTGATTTTAAAAGTTGATTTTTTATATATGTATGTATTGTGCAATGAGCACCACAGTCAAGTCAGTTAACATATTTATACCTCACATAGTTAACGTGTGTGTGTGTGTGTAAGATGAGAACACTTAAGATCTACCCACTAAACACATCTCAGGTATAAAGTACAATCGTGTTAACTATACTCACCATGCTGTATACTCCATTGCCAGAACTTATTCATCTTGAATAACTGAAACTTCGCACTCATCTTGACATGCATGACCAGCATCTCCCCATTTCCCCATTTCTCCCTCCCTCCAGCCCCTGGCAATCACCATGCTACTCTCTTCTATGAGTTTGACTATTTTAGAGTCCACATATAAGTGAGATCATACAGAATTTGTCTTCCTGTGTCTGGTTTATTTCACTTGGCTTATTTACTTTATGAAACTAGTATTACCCTGGTATCAAACACAGTACAAAAAAACTGCCAGACACCATCCTTCTTGAATACTGATAGAGAAATCATTCATAAAACATTACTAAATATGTCAGTCATACATGAAAAAATTATGTGATGAACAATTGATGTACTCCAGAGATACAAGGCTGGTTCAATGTTTAAAAAATCAATCAAAGAACAAAGTAAGAAGAATGAATTTACAGGATTTAATAACTTATACAGCTATAGTGAGCAAGAGTGTATGATATTAGCGGAGTGTAGACCAGTGGAACAAGATAGAGAACCCATGACTAGAACCACACAAATATGCTCACCTGATTCGTTACAAAAATGCAAAAGACATTCAATGGCGGAAAGATGGCCTCTTCGGAAAATGGTACTGGAGCGACGGGGCATCACAGGCACAAACACACAAAAGGAGCCTTAACCTAAACGTCACCAACCTTCACAAACAATTTAACTCAAATGTACCAGGGACTTAAATGCAAAATGTAAAACTATAAAACTTTTAGAAAAATATAGGAAAAAGTCTTCAGGATCTATGACTAACCAAAGGTTCTTAGATTTGACACGCAAAGCACTGCCCATTAAAATTTCGATAAACTGTACCCACAAAGTCTTTTCTCCCTGAAGGCCCATAAGAAGAGGATGAAAAGGCAACTATAAACAGGGAGAAAATATTCGCAAAACCCATATCCCATAAAACTAATATCTAGGATATATAAAGAACTCTCAAACAGTAACAGTAAAAACAAAAATGCAATTAGAAAATGGGCAAAACCATGGAAAGCCACGTCACTGCAGAGAATATGCAATTGGCAAATAAACATACATGTTCCGTATCATCAGCCATTAGGGAGCTGAAATGGAAGCCATAGTTAGATACGACTGCTTTGTGATGCTATACAGAGAGGCCTTGGACAAAGGCCGGTCCCATCGTTCTAAGCTCTGCTGAGGCCCTCTGTGCTGGGCACTCTGAAGCCCATTCTATTAGCTTTTCACGAATAGTGACAAAACAAAATGCTGGTGAAGATGTGGAGAAACTGTTTCACTCATACATTGCTGGTGGGGATGTAGAATGACATAGCCATCTGGTAAATAGTTTGGCAGTTTGAAAAAAAAGAATTTAGGCTGGACTTGGTGGCTCATGCCGGTAATCCCAGCACTTTGGGAGGCAGAGGCAGGTGAATCACCTGAGGTCAAGAGTTTGAGACCAGCCTGGCCAATATGGTGAAACCCTGTCTCCACTAAAAATATAAACATTAGCTAGGTACGGGGGTGGGCGCCTGGCAACCCAGCTACTAGGGAGGCTGAGGCGGGCGAGTCGCTTGAACCCTGGAGGGAGTGGTTGCAGTGAGCTGAAATCTCACCACTGCCCTCTAGCCTAGGTGACAGAGCGAGACTCCAGCTCAAAAAAAAAAAAAAAAAAAAAAAAAAATTAAACATGCAGTTATTATATACCCAGAAATTGTACCCCCTGGGTGTTTATCCCAAAGGAAGTCTTGTGCTTACACAAAAACCTGTATCTGGAGGTTTATAGTAGTTTTATTCACAGTAGCCCAAAATGGAAACAGCCCAGATGTCATTCAATGAGCAAATGGTTCAACAAATTCCGGTACATCCACACAGTGGAACATTACTCAGCAAGAAAAAGGAATGAACGTTTGATCCATGTAACAACCTGGAGGAATCTCTAATGAGTAACTGAAAGAACCTAACACCAAAAGGCTACATACTGTACAATTCCATTTACATAACATTGTTGAAACAACAAATTTATAAAGAGGAACAGCATTCAGTGGTTGCCAGAAGTTAAGGAGGGGCTGAGGGCAGAAGGCGTATGTCCCTTTATGAGGGTGTATGTCCCTCTTAAAAAGGGCAGTGAGAGTTTATTCTGGTGACTCTCTTGACTGTATCTATATTAATATCCTGGTTATATTGTGCTTTCTGCGCTGTTACCACTGGGGGACCTGGACATGGGGCCTAAGGGATCTCTCTGGAGTCCCTCTGTACTATTTGTTACAACTGCATGTAAAACTATAATTATCTCAAATAATACATTTCCTTAGAAAAGAAGACCACCAAGAAATGTGGAAAAATGAGCTTAACCCATGGTGATTACACCACATATGTGTTTTTATCCTAAAACTATCTCCTGAAGTAAGAAATATCAGCTTGAATTCAATTTTAATAGGAGGATCTGGAGGCTCAGAAATGTGAAATAAAAATTCTATGATCTGCCGGGCGCGGTGGCTCAAGCCTGTAATCCCAGCACTTTGGGAGGCCGAGGCGGGTGGATCACGAGGTCATGAGATCGAGACCATCCTGGTCAACATGGTGAAACCCCGTCTCTACTAATACAAAAAAAAAATTAGCTGGGCACGGTGGCGCGTGCCTGTAATCCCAGCTACTCAGGAGGCTGAGGCAGGAGAATTGCCTGAACCCAGGAGGCGGAGATTGCGGTGAGCCGAGATCGCGCCATTGCGCTCCAGCCTGGGTATCAAGAGCGAAACTCCGTCTCAAAAAAAAAAAAAAAAAAAAAAATTCTATGATCACACAGTCAGGAAATGAAGGCAGGATTGAGCAGTTATCTCTGGGGTAAACGTTGCCCCTTATTGCAAAGGAGCCTCCATGCAGGAAGCGTGATGCAGGAGAGAGAGAACAGGTCCCAAGTGACCGGGGAGGCTGAGCTCCCTCCCTGTCCTGTGGCCCTTCTACAACTGGGGGTTCAACCCAAGCCATAAGCACAAGGCCGAAAGGGATGAGGTCATGGTCATTCATTTATTTCACATGTATTCTCATTACACCAGGAGAGAAGAGGAAGGAGTCATGCACCAACACACACATACTGTGCTATTTTTCAGTCTTTCTGATGGAATCAGGATCCAGATTCTAATTGTCTTCATGATCTGGATCAGTCAGTAGAGACGGCCCACTGTGGTGAGGGACCCGGGGCCGCTGAGGGAAAGGCAGGATACATACATGGAACTGACCATGGCAGGTTCACGTTCCAGGACTCCCATCCAGGTACCTGAAGATTTTCCCCATAGATCACAGGTGTTGGGTCCCAGATCAGGTCACGTAAGACTATGGGAACGCTATAGGCCTGGGGCTGGTGCTCGCAAGGTACAAAGTCAGCCGCATCTGCACAGAGAGGACCTGAGAGAGAGAAGGCACATGGAGGGCTCCTGAGGACATCACCCATCCTGTCCTTGAATCCTTGCTTGTGATCTCACCCAGCCCTGGGGCCATTTCCATTCTGAACAAGTCCATGAACAAAGTCCTCAGGATTATTACTTTGGGGAAGAACAAAAAGGAAAAATAGAGGCAGGCAGCCCATCAGAGCAGCAAGGCCCCCGTGCTGTGTGCCGAGGGACTCTGGATGGGGCCCTGTGCCATCTTTCTCTGCCCTACTCAGGGCACAAGGATGGTAGGGTGGGGTGGGGGAAGCCAATGTCGCTCACTAAAGGAACACAGAGGCAAATACAAAAGACACAAACCTGAGAAGACGCCGATCTTCCATCCCAGAATCCTGTGCAAGGCCTTTCCATAAGGACACGGCAAGGGTTGGCACCTTGGCCTCTGGTTGGCCTCATGAATAGTGAAGTATAAGTCCTGCATGCTTATCAGCATCTGGAGACATTCTTGCCAGCTCTTCTTCATACCCCTCTGCTTGAGACGCTGGGCAATTATTTTTGATACTGTGTGATATTTCTTCTTCTTCACCCTGAATACTTCACACTCAAGAAATTCCCATTCTTCCAGGAAACTCTGGATTTCCTGGTTACTCCATGGTTTAATTAACCGGGCTGGAAGGACAGAGGAATATGAATGTACTTTGGCATAACTCACCTGCGCATCTGCTGGATCCTGCCTCTACAGACAGGTCCAAACTTGACTTCATTCAGTTATGGGAGATGATAGAACCTTAAATGAGAAGTGAGAGATTCAGCATCTGCCTGAGTCCCGACGCCTGAGACATCCAGTCACTGGGACAGGCAAGGAAGCATCTGAGAGCCTGGGTCTTGATCAAGTTCCTTAAAATATGTTTCAGAGGATATTGACAGGGTGTGATGGAACATTTGCTGCCTATGAGCTTCTCTGATGTGGGACTCACATCCCACCTGTGGTGGGGCCTTTTACTCTCACCTGGGCTGTGGGCAGGGGCAAGGACCTCCCGGGATGCTGAGGGCAGTCCTGGAACCTCCTGAGACGCCCCTCTTGGGGCTGGGATGAGTACATCAGACTTGAGAAGATGGAGGTGGGCTGGAAAATTTTCCCTGCTACAAATAAGACTCCGAGGACACTGTACCTGAGGGTTTTTCTGGTTCCTGGGCTGCTTTTTCCTGCTTCGTTTTCTGGATGTTTTTGGTAGTTTCAGTCTGAAGTGTCACTTTCTAATTAAAAAAATAAATATTTACATAAGAATTTCTTTTCTTTTTCTTTTATTTATTTATTTATTTTTTGAGACAGAGTCTCGCTCTGTAGTTAGGCTGGAGGGCAGTGACATAATCTCAGCTCACGGCAACTTCCACCTCCTGCATTCAAGTGAGTCTCCTGCCTCAGCCTTCTGAGTAGCTGTGATTATAGTCATGCACCATCATGCCCGGTAATTTTTTGTGTATTTTTAGTAGAGACAGTGTTTCACCATGTTGGTTGGGCTGGTCTCGAACCCCTGACCTCAAGTGACCTGCCTGCCTTGGCCTCCCAAAGTGCTGTGATTACAGGTGTGAGCCACTGTACCCAGCCCCCGTTACATTTAAAAAGTAAACTGTCAGGCTGCGCGGGGTGGCTCAAGCCTGTAATCCCAGCACTTTGGGAGGATGAGACGGGTGGATCACGAGGTCAGGAGTTCAACACCAGACTGGCCAACATGGTGAAACCCTGTCTCTACTAAAAACTACAAAAATTAGCTGGGCATGGTGGCTTGTGCCTGTAATCCCAACTACCTGGGAGGCTGAGTAGGAGAATATCTTGAACCGGGACCAGGGAGGCGGAGATTGCAGTGAGTTGAGATTGCGACACTGCACTCCAGCCTGGGCTATAGATCGAGACTCCATCTTAAAAAAAAAAAGGCCCCCTAGTCCAAGGGGCTTTGAAGAGAGTACTGGGAGGGCAGTGCCTGAGCAGTGGGGTCAAATTATTCAGACTGAAGTTTCTTCCCATCCCAACTAAAAAGATTCAAAATGATCCCCCGAAGCATAATCTAATTCCAAGTTATTTAACCGCATGACAAAGAAAAGCCCAACATTAGTTAAAGGAACATGAAGTATCTGGCACCTAATCACGTAAAATGCACAGTGCTGGCCTCCTACATAAAATGACCTGGTGCACAACAAAACAGAGAAACCCGATTTACCACTAGCAGAAAACCCATCAGTAGTCCCAGAAATGACACCGATGGTGGAATCAGTGGAGCAAGACTTCAAAACAGCCGCGTAGGACAAGATCAGAACATACAGGATCTAAACGGAACTTCTGGAGGTGAACTCTCAAAGATATACAACCCCATTAAAATCAGGAACTCGTGAATAGATAAACCACGAAGAGGCAGCTAGAGCAGCTTGCGAAGGTCGCGGGCTCAGGGGTCAAAGTGCTGCTTTTTCCTGGCTCTGAAACTTACACCAATGGGTCCCCTGCTCAAGGTAGTTAGCCACGTGGGGCGTTCGTTTCCTTCACCGTAAAGTGAACGTGGTAGTAACACTTTCCATCAGGCTTACCATGAGGATTAAACAAGTTACTATTTATAGGCCGGGCACGGTGGCTCACGCCTGTAATCCCAGAACTTTGGGAGGCTGAGGCAGGCAGATTGCCTGAGCTTAGGAGTTTGAGACCAGACTGGGCAACAAGGTGAAACCCGTCTCTACTGAAAATACAAAAAAATTTAGCCGGGCGTGGCAGTGTGTGCCTGTAGTTCCAGCTACTAGAGAGGCAGAGGCAGGAGAATTGCAAGAACCGGGGAGCCTGAGGTTGCAGTGAGCCGAGATTGCACCACTGCACTCCAGCCTGGGTGACAGAGCCAGACTCTGTCTCAAAAACAAAAATTTTTTGTAAAGAAGAGCACACATTTCCATGACTGCAAAAATTCTTGTGAGATGAAGTGAAAGGCGACCCCATCCATCCTCCCACGAAACAGGAAGCAGGCTCCCTTCAACTTACTTCCATTTTTATTCCTGGGTTTTCTCCCGGGATTCTTCTCACTGCGCCTGCAGGGCCTGTTCCTGGGTTGCCGGAACACTGGCACTTACTCTGCCCTAATGGAACTCAGGAGAGTCAGGAGGAACCTGAGTGTGGAAATGTGTTTATTTCTCTCAGCTTCTGGAGGTCTCTGAAGCCAAAAATGCAGATCTGGTCACGTTTAAATGTCCTAAATGGGATTGAGTTAGACCCACCCAACCTGAGACTTTGGATTAACTAAAGATAAACTAATTTCGTACTTTTATCACGACGGCAAAATCCCTTCATCCAGACTAGAATTTGAACAACTGCAACAGGGAAACTGGAAACCAATTGGCAGGAGTTCTAAGGGTCTCTGAGACCCACATCTCCAAACGCAAAGTGACGGGTTGTTACGTTCCTGTAGATAAATCACCCCTTCCCCCTGAGCTGGCACTGAATGTTCAGCGATGTCCTTAGGGTTTGACCTTTGAGGATTAATCGTGATGTGAGGATTAGGGGAAGAGACGAGGCTTCAGTCGGTCGAGGGTGAATGGGTGGTCACGGATGGCAGTTATGGACGTAGGACCCTCTATGAGAAGCTTAGATTAAAAAGAAGAGTTTAGGGTGGGGAAGAGAGAGGTGAACAGAGCTTTCTCTTTACAAGAGGACAGACTTGAGATTTGCATATACAGAAGTGAGGAGGCAGAGTGGGAGATTAGAGTGTAGTTAATAGTTTGGGCAAGCAAGTGATGGTGGGAACCGAGGGAAACAACTCCTGGGTTGTTTTCGGCTTCAGAGTCTCAGATGCAGTCCAGGATTAGGGATGCCCCTCGGAATGAATCTCAACTCTTGGGATTTATGCCACTCTATACAATCTTAAGATTCATGGCTTTTAGCTCATGATAAGTGTCTGGGAAGACAGAAAGGGGGCTTCACAGTGAATGGCACTTCTTTATTTTTAGAGACAAGGTCTTGCTCTGCTGCCCAGGCTGGGGTACAGTGACATGATCATAGTTCACTGCAGTCTTGAACTCCTGGGCTCAAGTGATCCTACTGCCTTAGCCTCTCAAGTAGCTAGGATTACTACAGGTGCTTGTGCCACCATGCTTGGCTTCTTTTTTTTTTTTTTTTTTGTAGATACAGGGTCTCGACTGAGTGATAAAATGCTGTACCATTAGCGGAAAAAGAGAGAGAGAGAGAGAGAGCGAGAGAGAGAGAGAGAGAGAGAGAGAGAGAGAGAGAGAGAGAGACAAGGTCTCACTACATTGCCCAGGCTAGTTGTGAACTCTTCGTTTCAAGCAGTCCTCCTGCCTTGGCCTACCGAAGTGCTGAGAGTGCAGGTGTGAGCCACCGTGCTGGGCCTACGGGCATCTCCTCAAGTCAGAACAAACTGCATGTGTATTGGCTTAAAACTAATCCTTGCTTCTTTCCATGTCATCTAAAAATATCACATTCTCTTCATTTCCACAGACAGATTTCAGGCTTCCATTTCCTGATGCGCATGTGCCCAGGGAACTGTTCTCTGGGCTTCCCACCTTGGGCCTGTTCAATACACCCCTACTCTGCCTCAGGGACATCTGAGACAAAAATCTGACCAAGTTATTCTTTCTTCTCCCCCAAATGCTAATGAACACCGTCTTCTTTCCCAGGCGCGAGCCCTTCGTCTTGCTGCAGGAAAATAGAAACTTTGGGCACCTCAGCGCTACATCTAGCAGGAGCCTCCACTCAGCATATTCACCCCCAACATCACCTCCACTTCAACTCAGCTGCAGGGCTTCTCCCTTGGTGTAAATGGCAACTGCATCCAGGCTGTTTCAAAAGCAGAAACGCAGAAATAATGCCTGAATTCTTTATCTTCTCAATGACAGCTTCTTCTCAAACAGAAATGATTGATGATTGATATCCTATTTTCTCTTTCTTTCCTTTTTTTTGAGTCGGAGTCTCGCTCTTGTTGCCCAGGTTGGAGTACAATGGTGCAATCTCGGCTCACTGCAAACTCTGCCTCCTGGGTTCAAGTGATTCTCCTGCCTCAGCCTCCCGGGTAGCTGGGATTACAGGCACCCACCACCACGCCCAGCTAATTTTTTTGTATTTTCAGTAGAGATGGGTTTCACTATGTTGGTCAGGCTAGTTTCGAACTCCTAATCTCATGCGATCCACTCGCCTGGGCCTCCCAAAGTGCTGGGATTATGGGCACGAGGCACCGCGCCCGGCCTCTTTCTTTTTTTTTTTTTTGGTGGAGTCTTTCTTTGTTGCCCAGGCTGGAGTGCAGTGGTGTGATCTCAGCTCACTGCAACCTCTGCCTCCTGGGTTCAAGCAATTCTCCTGCCTCAGTCTCCCTAGTAGCTGGGATTATAGGTGTGTGCCACCACACCCAGTTTATTTTTGTATTCCTAGTAGAGATGGGATTTCACCTTGTTGGCCAGGCTGGTCTTGAACTCCTGGCCTCAGGTGATCCACCCGTCTCAGCCTCCCAAAATGCTGAAATCACAGGCGTGAACCACTGCGCCCAGCCTGATACCCTATTTTCTTTTTTTTTTTTTTGAGATGGAGTTTCGCTCGTTACCCAGGCTGGAGTGCAACGGCGCGATCTCGGCTCACCGCAACCTCCTCCTCCTGGGTTCAGGTAATTCTCCTGCCTCAGCCTCCTGAGTAGCTGGGATTACAGACACGCGCCACTGTGCCCAGCTAATTTTTTGTATTTTTAGTAGAGACGGGGTTTCACCGTGTTGACCAGGATGGTCTTGATCTCTTGACCTCGTGATCCACCCGCCTCGGCCTCACAAAGTGCTGGGATTACAGGCGTGAGCCACTGCGCCCGGCCCCTATTTTCTAAATATGTAGCATTAACTGACTTTTTATTCATGCTGAAATTAAAATAGTGCAGGCATCATGTAGTTCCATGGACAACAGCTGTTGCATTCTAATGGGAACCCTGTTTATCTTGTCCTCAGTATGCACCCAAGCCTGTTTCTGTGACTTTTCAGGGCAGACACTCTTCATTCCATGGTCATGGGGCAGCTTCAGATCCAGTTGATTTTCTCTGTTTGTCTGGGCTCCAGCCTTATCCCATTTCCTGAACACACTGGGTACTGTGTGGCCTCAGGGCCTTTGCTGCTTCTGCTCATTGCCCTGCTCCCATCACCAGTCACCAAACAGGCCCACTCCTCCCACAGGCCCCAGTCACCCTGGGCTTGGGGGCCTTCTCCAACCCTGGCACTCCTCACAGGTGTTACCTTGTCATGCTGTCCTCAACTTTGACACAGTACATTTCAACAGAACTCCCTGGTCAGGTCTAGCTCTCCCACTGGCCTATGCATTCAGTGAAACTGTGGATCTTGTCTACAGGTGAATCCAGCCATAGGCCAGCTTTCCAGTCCTGACTCTACAATGGAATCAGCTGGAAGGCTTTCTCAAAGGCCAATTCCAATCATTCCGATTTAATTATTCTGGTCTGGTCATTGTGTTGTGAAAAGTTCCCTGGTGATTCTAACACTAGTCTGGTTTGAGATCCTTGCCTTAGAGGAGTATTATGGGCTTTGCCATGAACTACACTGAGTCCAGGGGGCACCTTGGTCCTGCCCCACCTCACTGGGCCCCTGGGAGGTGGGAGATTAGATTAGATTAGAACTGCCCAGGCTGCAGGCTGGCACTCCCAAGAGAGGGTGTGACTATCCTGAGAGTCCCTTCTCAGAGATTCCAGTGTGACCATCTAGGTTGATCCTGAGCACCAGGAGGTCAGAGGGTCCCAGGTGGTTCTGATGCACAATGTGGGCTGAGACACTGAGCCTGAAGAGGCTCCAAAGCCCAGGGACCTTTTTATTTCTGACAACGGACGAAAGTGCCACAGAATCTCTGGGGCCTAGAGCAGAAGATTGGGACCTGATTTAGGAAAGACTTCTTGAGCTTTGAGATTAGAGAGAAGGGTGTGAATTTAAAAGAAATGGCTTTCACACATTTTCAGGGCTGCTTGTCTTTTCAAGGGTGAGGAAACATGGGTGTTCAGTTTTAAACATTTGGAAAAATCATCTAATTTAGGGGACACTGTTTCAATGTTTGAGTGTAAAAAATTAATATATGATTAATTTTGTCTGGACTTTTGGAAACTGGAAGGGCAACAGTGTAGAATACTGGGGGAAAGTGACTGAAAGTAATGGAAGTGTGAGGTAATGGGGTGTGTGAGGAAGAAGGTCTGCACAGGTCAGAGACCGGACAGGCTTCCCTGGATTAATTTAAATATATATATATTTTTTGTTTGTTTGTTTGTTTCTCTTTTTTTAACCAAAAACTCCTGAGACTATTCCAAGTAAAAAAAAAATTTTTTTTTTTTTGAGACAGAGTTTTGCTCTTGTTGCCCAGGCTGGAGTGCAATGGTGCAATCTCAGCTCACTGCAACCTCCACCTCCCAGGTTCAAGGGATTCTCCCTGCCTCAGCCTCCCAAGTATCTGGGATTACAGGCATGTGCCACCACACCTGACTGATTTTGTATTTTTAGTAAAGATGGGGTTTCTCCATCTTGATCAGGCTGGTCTTGAACTCCCGAGCTCAGGTGATCCTCCCACCTCAGCCTCCCAAAGTGCTGGGATTATAGGCATGAGCCAGCATGCCTGGCCCATATATTTTTTTTAATTAGCCAGGTGTGGTGGCATATGCCAGTAATCCCAGCTACTTGGGAGGCTGAGGCAGGAGAATCAATTGAACTTAGGAGGTGGAAGTTGCAGTGAGCCAAGATCACACCATTGCACTCTAGCCTGGGCGACAAGAGCAAAACTCCATCTCAAAAAAAGAAAAAAAATATACATATTAAAATATATAAGAATATATCTATATAGTATATATTTATACATTACATATTTATAAATATATATATTACATATTTATAAATATTTGTTAATTATTTAAAAATTTTTTAATAATAAAAATTGCAAAGAACTTCCCTAGCTTAGTTAAAAAAAAATAGGACAAGGTGAGCCAATGGTAGTTTCTGATATGCCAAGGAAGTATTTTATTTGCAAATCAAAATGGAGTCTTTCAGGTTCCCTAGTGACAAAGGGAAATCTATCTAAGAGAGACTAAGTGTTATGCAGTGGCGTGATCTCAGCTCACTGCAATCTCCACCTCCCAGGTTCAAGCAATTCTCCTGTCTCAGCCTCCAGAGTAGCTGATATTGCTACTCAGGAGGCAGAGTAGCACACGACCACTAATCTTTGTATTTTTAGTAGAAGCAGGGTTTCACCATGTTGGCCAGGTTGATATCAAACTCCTGACCTCGTGATCTGCCCACCTCGGCCTCCCAAAGTGCTGGGATTACAGGCATGAGCCACTGCGTCCAGCCCATGTCAATTTTCTTTCTTTTTTATTTTTGAGATGGAGTTTCACTTTTGTTGCCCAGGCTGGAGTGCAATAGCACAATCTTGGCTCACTGGAACCTCCGCCTCCCAGGTTCAAGTGATTCTCTTGCCTTAGCCTCTGGAGTAGCTGAGATTACAGGCATGCGCCACCATGCCTGGCTAATTTTGTATTTTTAGTAGAGATAGGGTTTCTCTGTGTCGGTCAGGCTGGTCTCGAACACCCAACCTCAGGTGATCCACCTGCCTTGGCCTCTCCAAGTGCTGTGATTACAGGTGTGAGCCACCATGCCGGCTGTCAATTTTCACCTAAATGGTGTCAAGAGGATCTGAAATAGTAGATAAGAAGCCAGAAAAGAGACCACTCCTGGAGACAAACACACAGGGCAATTCCACTGTGCACACCGAGCCCAGCGTTTCCCATTCCAAAGACACACGAGAGATCGCCCGAGACAGTGCTGAGAGAACAGATCCCATGAGGACATCATGTTCTTCTCTCTGGACCTCAGCCTCGAGGGAGAGGCCACGTTCACTATGAACGAGGCCAGGTCAACTTATCAGGGCTGCTGCTTTGTCCACCTGTTGCTGAGGAACAGCAGGAGGGAGGCATGGGCATGCTCGCATGGCGAGCCCTGTAGGCAGGTGTGGAGGGGGCCCACGGGCAGGGTCCCATGTCAGGGCGCCTTGCCCCGCTGCACAGCGTGATGCGCTGGACTTGCAGAAGTCGCTCCCTTCACAAGTGTGAGCTGGAACACAGAAGAGAAAATCCTCAGGAGACTTGGTCCTCCATTATAGCCCAGGATTCTCTCTGGGGCCCCTCTCTAGGGCAAAGCCTGAAACTTTCAAGCCTAATGGTCCAGTATATGCCTTATAAAGGGAGTGGATTTCACTGTGGTTTAGAGCTGCTTCTATTTTCAAAGTTATGAGAGAAAAGAGGTTGATTAATGGGTACAAATATACAGTTCAGTAGAAGAATAAGACCTAGTGTCGGATACAGCAATAGGGTGACTATACTTTACGACAATCTATGGTATATTTCAGAATAGCTAGGAGAGAATAATTTCACGGTCTCTAACATAAAGAAAAGATAAATAAGGTGAGCAAAAATCCCAATTATACTGATCTAATTTTTACAAATTATATGAATGTATTAAATTATCACATGTCCCCCCCCAAAAAAAATTTTGAAAGAAAATCACCGATTGTTTCAATACTAATCCTGAATAATTCCCACAGCCACAATTTTTGAATTCAAGGAGATCTGGAATGAATAAAGTCATTGGAGAAAAGTAATTGAGAATTAAGTGTGTCACATCTGAATGCTTGTGCACCCCCAAAATTCATGTGTTGAAACCCCACGGCCTAACATGATGGTGTGAGGGGATGAGGCCTCCGGGAGGTGATTAAGACTAGCCGAGTTCATGAGGATGGAGCCCTCGTGCATAGGATTAGGGTCCTTGTAAGAGTCCAAAGGGAGCTTGCTTCCCCTTCACCACCTGAAGAAGGAGCTAGAAAGTGGGCCTTGCCCAGACACTGAATCTACCACAGTCTCATCCGGACTTCCCAGCCTCCACAACATGAGAAATACATTTGTTTTTGTAAGATAGCCAGATTGTGGAATTTCGTTGTAGCCCAAATGGACTAAAGCAAATAGGTAAGCAGTAATATCTGGGTTCCTGGGCAGAAACAGTTTAGTGACAAAATAATATAATATTTTAGGGACAACAACAAAGGTCAGGAAACAGAAGTTGAGAGCAGAGAGAGAACTTATGGTACTCTTAACCCAGCTATGGAAGGAGGAGCAGGTGCAGGGGATAAGACCAGAGAGTGGAGACAGAGGGCCCACTGACACATTTTCAGGCAGTGAATATCGCTGTGCCAGAGCGGAGTACAAGGCCCAGGGGACAGAAGCCAGCCGCCAATGTCAAGGAACAGACCATGAGTTGCAGTGGGTGCTGGGTATCAAGACCTTGGTTTTCTTTCTTTCTTTTTTTTTGAGATGGAGTCTCGCTCTGTCACCCAGGCTGGAGCACAGTGGCACGATCTCGGCTCACTGCAGCCTCTGCCTGTTGGGTTCAAGCAATTCTGCCTCAGTGTCCCCAGTCATTGGGATTACAGGCACATGCCAGCACTGATGGGTTTTTGCCATGTTGGCCAGGCTGATCTCAAACTCCTGACCTCAGGTGATCCACCTGCCTTGGCCTCCCAAAGTGCTGGGATTACAGGCATGAGCCATCGCACCCAGCCTAAGACCTTCCTTTTCAATGAAATAGTCTGAGACTGAGTCTCAGCACTTTCACTTGCTCTGTGAGCTCAGGCACATCCTCTGCTCTCTCTGGGTCCTGGTATCTTCCTCTGCAAAAAAGGAAATCTTACATCTCACCCTCCTGATTGAATCAGGTTCACCCAAGATGCGCTCCCTGACGATTAGCTTAAGGATTTGGGACTTTGATGGCATCAGCCAAATCTCTTCAGGGTGGTACTTAAACCAGTGCTGCATTGGATACCTGGGTAAGGGTGTGACTCACTTCAACTTGGACAAGGATTTGAAAGGATTCTGGGCCCCATAGCCCCAACTGCGAAATAAGAGGTTGTCTTATTAGCCAGGTGCAGTGGCTCATGCCTGTAATCCCAGCACTTTGGGAGGCTGAGGCGGGTGGATCACCTGAGGTCAGGAGTTCGAGACCAGTCTAACCAATATGGTGAAACCCCGTCTCAATAAAATAAATAAATAAATAATAAAAAATAAAAAAAAGAGGTTGTCTTATTTTGCACAAATGAACACCCATGATTTCTGAATTTTTTCTACCTCACTGAGTTTCCAGTGAAACCGGAAGTGCTGAATCAGGTGTAACTGTTCCCCACCTTGGTGTAACTGTAGAACTAACTGCATTTTGTGAAATGCTTTTTCTGCATTAAGATGAACACACTCTCCCCCACCCATTCTATTAAATGTGGTGTGGTTGATTTTCGTATGTGGAACAAATCTTGGACTTCTGGGATAAATCCCACTTGTTCATGATGTGTAATCATTTTAATATGCTGCTATATTTATATTAATTTGGCGAGAAATTGCCTATCCATAGGTGCCAGGGCCTTCAAATTCCGCTCGTATCCTTGCTTTTGTCTCCACTTGTGATTTTGAGTTTCCCCACGTGCCCCCCTCAGGACAGTCCGCGGCTCTGTCTGTTGTAACCCAGCACTGTTGCACTGCGGCTCTGTTGGGATGGTGGCAGGGCGGGTGCATTTTATAATCTTCCAGTTAAATCTGTCAGTGGGCCCGTGTCCAGGCGCTGGGACCTACTCAAGTGTTTCTCCAGCGGTATAACTTTGCCTCCTTGCCCTGTCCTCCCCTCACCAGTTGCAGCATTCCAATCTACTAAAATCCTCAAAGTCTTGACCCATGTTGACAATGTTTCCTATCCCTTAGGTGAGACAGGAAGGTTAGAGAGAGTGGGGGAATGTCCTTCCTCCAGCTAGCATAAGACTCCAGCAAACTCTTTCCCCTAGAGTGTAGGCTTTTATGGAGAACACTCTGGGTGTATTGCACAATGATTCCCCTTCTTCTGCCACAACCCTTAGGGGATATTTCTCAGATCATCACCTTGTGAATCTGTTGGGATTCCTGGAGCTAGTGGCAATGGCGGTATGCTGGACCCATTATGACTATGGCCCCCAGAAGTTTCTCATTCTCAGTCTAGTCCATATTCAGCCTCCAGCAATTCATCAAAATTACCTGTTAGTTTTCCTACCAGTTTATGGCTCCAGTATGCTCTAAGTAAATAGATCACAGCTGTGTCTCTGGATATCCCTGTCTCTCCAGACTTCATTGTCGTGACTTCTCAGAAAGATAGAAGTCACTGATTTTCAGCTTGACCAGCTTTTTCTTGTAAGGATTGGGGTGATGACTTCCAGGCTGTTTACATGTTGTAGTTGAAACTGGGAATTCCAACAAGTTTCTGAGTTTTAGAGACTTAAAGAGAGAATTGAAGATTATGGAATGACAATAAAATCACAAAAATACTTTAACTGCTCAGTTTAAACACTTTAAATGCCGAGGAAGGGAACAATTTCATGATGACTTCAGTGTCAATAGAATGGCCATCAGATGCTGTCTGTGTAGCATCATGCAGAAATGCAGAATATGGGCAGGACATCTTCCATAGATTATTCCAGGCTTTGCTTTAATCTTGAATAAAAATTGTTTGTACTTCTACACATCTACATAAATTTGGATTATATCAACCAAAGGAATACAATCTGCCTTATTAACTCAATTGTTTCTGCAAAAAATTTCATAGTTTTCCAGGTCTCATCTAGAAGGGATAAGATAGCTTTATAAGCACAATTTTTGAAAAGAAAAACACTGCATAGGCCAAAAAAAAATCTAAAATGCCTTTTTACAATATAACCCCAGATGCAAAAATTCATTGTGATTGTTTGCATATGGGGTTATATTGTAAGAAGAGCCATTTTAGATCTTAATAATCTCTAATAGTAAACAGAAAGATTACGTTTTTATTACTGCAGATTTTATTCTGACACTTGAAAATTCATTTGCAATCTTAGAACCAGGAAATAATTTTTGTTGTGTTCAATTGGTCATTTGAGCTGAAAAGATTGATGATGGGGATATACAGTGTGGAAGGTCATTTTAATTTCTGCTATGGTTGGTTTATTTTCATCTGAATTTCCTTTAATCACAAAATTTGTTACTTATCTCTTGTTTTAGTACTAGTTGAGGAAATCATATATCTCTTAGGCTTTGCTGTTAGTATATCCTGGCTTATATCTAACTTTCCAATACGCTCCGTACTGAATGAACAATTGTGTACTGTAGAGAGAGCTTCAAAATATTTTTTCTAATTTGATACCAAATGTTTTGAAAATTAATCATGAAATGTATACTTGCATTTGGGATTCACATATACATAAATAAAAATAAACTATAGGGTAGATCTCATATTAAGTATCCTTAACACAAAATATAAAATATAAAATAAAAAATAGATTACAGTAATCACAATAAATGAAAATACTGATTTTGATCATCTCACAAGAGTGAAGCATAATTACCAATAAATTGAAGCTGAACTATTGAAATGGGTGCAAACTTACAAACTAACAATAAATTGAACTTGATATATGACACAGGAAAGTCAAACTTTATGCATGCCTGCAAGGGAGAACTGTGTTTGCAGGAACGGTATCCCTGAAGAAAGCCAGAGCTGATCTTATCCAAAATTTTGAGAAGCTCAGTGTCTGGGATTGGTGGATTTTCAGAAGCAGGGGTGTTTATGGATTGACAGACTTTCAAGTGTGTTAGTGTGGTCACTGGAATAAGATGGTTGTCGACGGACTAACTTCCAGAAGCACGGTCAGTGGAGGGAGGGACTTGCTGTGGTCTAGGAGCAGCACTAAGTGGCTTTCAGAAGCTGGAGGCTGTCATTGAGTTGACTTCAGAAGCATGGCTAGTGGCAGTGAGGCTGTCACTGATTTTTCAGACCATGTGTACTGATCCAAAGATCTAATTATCGGGGATTATCTATTTACAACTTGGGAATTTGGCCAAAAGAACAGTCTTTTCCTTTCTTTAATATGGAAAACAAGTACTTTTATTCTCACTTCCTTGTCTTCTCTCAAACATGTAGGAGAACGCATAAGAGATTGTTCAGCTCTTTATTTGTGGAGGTACGATTTCCAGCTTGTATTGCCACTTCAGCGATTTAAGTGCCAATTACTGAAGCAGAACAGTAGCTCTAAGTGCCGATGTTTCATTAATGGTGGGGAGAAACCCTGAATACATTTAAGGCATCCTAACAAAGTGAATACAGGATTCAGGACAAAAATCATTAAATACAGGACTTTTGGCAATCCTGAGTCAGCTTTCTTCTCAATGGAAAGCTTTCTTTGATGCCTCCAGGCTCTCTTGATGAGTCTTTTTTCATCCTGTGCATATCTTTACAACATTCTCATATTGCAACACAGTCATAACTTATTTGCCTATTAAAACAACAAAAACCACAATATAATCTGCTTGCTCATTTGCTAGTTCAACTCCATCCCCTTACCCCCAATTCATGGCTTCTTGAAGAAAAGCATGTCTTAAAACTTCTATAGTACCTGCTCCAAAGTTAAGAAGTATTTACTGCTATGAGGAAAAACTTGGGACTGCAACATACCCCCCCGCCAGCCCCTCACCCCGCCAAACTGGGACGGAGCCAAGAGACCAAAGAATGACTCAGACAAATCCAGTTTGATGAGTAGATGAGTTTATTAGGACTTCCATATAGTGCACTTCTGGATGGCAGCAGGACAGCTCTGGAAATCTGCACCACCTCGTACCTCTAACCTGTGTTAAAACTAATTTTCTGGCTCTTTGGCTAATGTGTGTGATTGGACTGTTTCCTTGGTGTGTTCTCAGATAGTCTGGGATGTTTGGGTCCTCAGGGACACTTGCTCCTTGGCTGGGAACCATGGCCTTTGCTTACTGCCCAGCCTTCAGGGTTCAAGCAGTAGATATAATCCCCTAAGTAACCTGGTAGGGGACCTGTCACACTACAATGAGTTTATGAAATAATTCACATCTTATTTGGGTTGCTATAACAAAATACCACATCATATTAGGTAACTAACAAAACATTTCTTACAGTTCTGGAGGCTGGGAAATCCATTTAAGGTGCTAGCAGGTTAGGTGACTAGTTATGGCCATCTTGATTCAAAGCAGCTTATCTTATTGCTGTGCCCTCACAAGGCTGAAGGGTAGAACAAGCTCCCTTGGGGCTCCCTGATAAGGGCACTAATCCCATTAATGAGGGCTCTGCCGTTACAATCTAATCACCTCCCCAAACATCCCACTTCAAATTACCATCACCTTGCAGGTTAGCATTTGGACATACGAATTTGGGGGAGACATAAACATTCAGACCCCAACAATGTCCTTTTCAAGAGTTTGCCACAAATGTTAGGTTTCTTCAAGTTCTTCTGATGTGTTGCTATAAATTTAAAAAATACATATTTAGTAGCTTTAAACCTGAAATAATTGCCTATTTTTCTTTTTAATAAAGTTCAGGGCATATAACTGGTACACCTTCCTAATAAATGATTTGAGAGAAATAAACCAAAGCCAAGTTAAGATATAGCTGAGTAGAAAATTCCCAATTCACAACTACTAGAATAAGAGACCCGATTTTTCTTTTTTAATGAAATCCATGCACAAGTTTGACATCAGGGTAGGAAAAGGACAAACCCCAGACACTGAGAGGTAGTTCATAATTCATTTTTATCTTTTATTTTGGTCCTTTAAAAAGGTACAATTTGATCAACTCATTTGTACGCTATTAAAATGTTATAAAAATATTACCAGTTTGGTGGTCTTCTAATTAGAATTCTAAAGCACGCCTCCCACCCACTTAGATGTTTCTGACGATCATGTGATGACATGTAGCATATACGTCTGTAGGAAGATGGAAAAAGCAAACCCATTTCAAAAATGGCCAAAGTCAATGTCTCCAATTGTAAATTCTTTATCTCAGGTTATTTTTTAAAGTGTCTGACAGGCACACTTTCCTTATAGCTATTACATAGTCAAGGTTTATCCATGGAATTAAATACCTAATGAGGACTATAGTTTTCATATCCATTACATTTCTTACATCACTCTCAAGGATGTATTCTCTGATGAGCTTTGGTTTAAGGCTTTCACATACAAATCTACTTTCTAGGGGTCCTCTTCGATATGAATTTTGTAATGATTAGTAAGGGATGACCTATGGTTGAAAAGTTTCCCACATGTATTACATTCATAGGGTTTCTCTCCAGTATGAATTCTCTGATGTGCAATACGTGATGAGCTTTGTCTAAAAGTTTTCCCACATGTATTACATTTAAAGGGTTTTTCTCCTGTATGAATCCTTCGATGTTGAGTAAGAGCTGAACTTTGGCCAAAAGATATCCCACATTCCTCACATCGATATGGTTTCTCCCCAGTGTGAATTCTCTGGTGATTACTAAGGGATGAGTTACACCTGAATGTTTTCCCACACTCGTTACACTTATAGGGTCTTTCTCCAGTATGCATTCGCTGATGCTGAATGAGCGCTGAACTCTGTCTGAAGGCTTTTCCACATACTTTACATTTACATGGTTTCTCTCCAGTATGAATTCGCTCATGAATAATAAGCGTCGAGTGGGAACTTAAGGCTTTACCACATTCATTACAATTATAAAACTTCTCTCCAGTATGGATTATTCGATGCCTATTAAGTCGTGAAATAGAAGTGAAGCCTTTCCCACATTCATTGCATCTATAGGGCTTTTCTCCAGTGTGAATTCTTTCATGTTGAATAAGAGATGCACTTTGACTGAAGGCTCTCCCACATTCACTACATTTAAAAGGTTTCTCTCCGGTGTGAATTCTCTGATGATAACGAAGGGATGAGCTAGACTTAAAGGTGTTGCCACATTCATTACATAAGTAGGACTTCTTTCTAGAATGAATTCTTTGACATCCAGAAAGGGATGTGTTGCAACTAGATGCCTTCCTACCTGGATTATATTTATAAGGGTTTTCTTCAGCATGAATTTTTTGATGTATAAAAAGGCCTGACCTTCGGCTGAAGGATTTACCACATTCTTTACATCTATAGGATTTCTCTACAGTATGTGTTCTTAGATGTTTATAAAGGGATGTACTGAGAGTAAAGGCTTTCCCACATTCTTTACATATGTAGGGTTTCTCTCCAGTATGTGTTATTTGATGTTGAATAAGAGCTGAACTTTGGCTAAAGGCTTTTGAACATTCTTTACATTTAAATAATTTCTCTCCACTATGGTTTTTCTCATGTTTACGAAGGGATGAAGTGTTAATGAAGGTTTTTTCACACATACTACATTTATAGCGTTTATCTGCTGTAATTTTTGGTTGACTAAGTAAATCTGAATTCTGTTTGAAGCTGTTTCCTTGTATTTCACATTTTGGTGGCGTTTCTTCTCTGGGAAGTATCTGTTGCCTAATAAGCACTGACTTTGGGCTAAAGTTTTGGCTCAATTCAGTATTTTTACGGCTTCTTTCTCTAGAGGGGATTTTTTTGAGGGTGGTTGAAATTATCTGAAAACTTTGCTTTTTGTCCTGCTTTTTCTCTAATCTGCTTTCATATATGTAAGGCTTTTCCAATTTTAAATCCCAAGGTCCATTCCTGTTGGATCTTTTCAGTATCAGTCCCTGAAATGAAGAGTCTTGTGTTTGTGTTGACTTTGTGGTTTTATGACTGCTCTTCAATCCTGGAGGGAAACAAAGAAGATGTTTCATGTGATATCATAGCATTTCACTACCGAGATTAAATGTGTACTTAAACTGACAGCAATTTAAGTACTAGAGTGAGGAAAGAATAAAGCAAACCCATCTAAAGAGGGTGAGAAAATAAGAGTGACCAGAATAATTGGCTAATGAAGAACAGAGAAAGGGGTTATAAGGGGAGCATGAGTTGAGAAAGGAAGTCTGGTGTTAAGATCCAAAACCCATGATGGAATCCTAATTTTTTTTTTGAGACAGTCTCACTCTGTCGTCCAGGCTGGAGTGCAGTAATGCAATCTTGGCTCACTGCAACCTCTGTCTCCCAGGTTCAAGCAATTCTTGTGCCTCAGACTCCTGAGTAGCTAGGATTACAGGCACACACCATCATGCCTGGCTAATTTTTGTATTTTTAGTAGAGATGGGGTTTCATCATGTTGGACAGGCTAGTCTTGAACTCTGGGCCTCAAGCAATTCGCCTACCTTGGCCTCCCAAAGTGCTGGGATTACAGGCGTGAGCTACCACGCCCAGCCTCTGTGTAATTATTCTTGATCTGGAAAGTCCCTCCACCCCATGTCAAATTCCTTTATATCTTTCAGATTCAGTTCAAAAATGGACTCTCTCAATCCTTTGACTCTGAGCAGCCACAGTTCATTCTCCTTACTATAGCACTTACCAGGGCATTAAACATATGTATTAATTTTATAGTATATACACGTTTATTGCAGTTATATATCTTTCTATGTCTGTATATATCTCACTTTCCTTTTCTAACATAACTGTTCTTCACAAGCAGATCAGCAGCATGCCCTATTTTCCTACAGATCCTCTTGACAGCACTCCAATTATATATAAAAGTTGTATGTTTTGTTAATGTGCCCTAATTACTTATATATTCCTAAACTTAATGTCAAATCGTCTTATGTATTTCATATATATATATGAATATGCATATATACACATACACATTTCAGAGATTAGAGAGGTTTCAGGGCCAGTTCAAACAGGAGGAACCTGTTATTGAATTAATCGACAAGAGGTACCACAAGGTAGGCCTAGAGCCAAGAGTTGCAAGCTAGGAAGGCAGACTATTAATGCACCAAGCAAGAGAGGCTACATGGGAGGGCTGAAAAGAGTCAAAGATCAACAAATAAGACAGGTATGAATATATAAGATAAAGCAAGGTTAACATGGAAAAGTAAAGAAAAGAACTGAAGAAATATTAAAATTGGATAAGAACACAATTCAGTAAATACTAAATTCTTTCAGGGGAATGGTTATGCACATAGTCCTAGCATTTTCTCCTGGGGTAGAGGTAACTGTTTAAAGGAACCATTTGTATCTCACTGTATTTGTGATTCCTATTTGACAGTCACTTTCACACCTCTGTACAACTTACTTCTGCTTAATAAACATAATACATTCTGCTTTCCCCTTTTCTTATTAGTGTTCACTTACTAGTTCCCTTTATGGATAACTCTTCTTCCATTCTTTCTTTAAATAATGGTATTCCCTAGGGTTTGGTTTCTTTTTTTTCCACTCCACACATGCTCCTTGACTAATTTTACATGACCCGTATCTTTATACTATTTAATGTAAGGGAAAGCAGAGTTTAATTTTATGCTTAACACCTTCCTAGTTCCTTTTCCATTTCAGTCTTGCTAAATTAAGTGATCAAATTGTAATACATTATTTGGGCCAAATATATGGAGGGGGCAGTGGCAAAATGAAGTGCTTTTCCCTGTGTGTATCAGCCATTGTTTCTAGGTTTAATACATGTGCTGGGAAGAAGGAAGCAAGATTCTGCAACTTGGATTATAGCTTGTAAGGCAACGATACAAACCTGTCTTAGGTCTAGTGTAAAGAAAGGCCCCTCACCTTTGCTAGAGCCCTGAGCATGGGGATCAGGTACTTAAGTGGTATTTTGTTTGCCACGAATTACTATTTCTATGGTAATCTCCTAACTAGTCTTGTCCTCTACCAATTCAGTCTCCACACTGCAGCTGGAATAATCTTTTTTTTTTGAGATACAGTCTCGATCTGTTGCCCAGGCTGGAGTGCAGTGGCATGATCTTCACTCACTGTAACCTCCACCTCCTGGGTTCAAGCAATTCTCCTGTTTTAGCTTCCTGAGTAGCTGGGATTATATGCACGCACCACCACGCCAGGTTTATTTTTGTATTTTTAGTACAGACAAAGTTTCACCATGTTAGGCTGGTCTCGAACTCCTGACCTCGTAATACACTCACCTTGGCCTTCTTAAGTGCTGAGATTACAGGGGTAAGACACCGTGCCTGACTAATCATTCTAAGATCAGTATTTTACTATGTTGCAAACTTCCTTAAAGTCCTCCAATAGATTTTCAATGATTCACATCTGAAGACCAGAGTCCTTAACATGGTGAATATGGTACGATCTGATCTGACCTTTGTCTACCTGTCCTCACCCCTTCTCCCCTGGCTTCTTGCCAGGTATGCTGAACTACATGCAGCTTCAGGAGCACTCCACGATTTTTCCTTGTTTATCTTTACATATGCTGGAGACATCCCTTCCATTTACAAATATTAAGTGCTTACCATGGGCCAGGTAATGTTCTGGGGAATGCAGATAATGTATTGAATAAGACAGGGTTCCAGCCTTCAAGGAGCTTATACCTTGGAGTGTGTACATGGGTGTGCACGTGTGTGTGCGTGTGCGTGCTAGGGAAGGAAGGGGGATGAAGGGACAAATAACAAGTACATACATAAAAGTCATATGAGTATCTGAAGAAAGTGCTCAAGAGCTCCCTGGGCAAAAGAACCAGCAAACACAAAAGCATGGTTGACTAAGGAATAGCAGAGACTGGATGGAGTAAAGTAAGAGGAGGGAAAACGGTGAAATGATAAAATATGAGTGAAGCAGGGCCGGGCACCATGGCTCATGTCTGTAATTCCAGCACTTTGGGAGGCCAAAGCAGGTGGATCACCTGAGGTCAGGAGTTCAAGACCAGTCTGGCCAACATGGTGAAACCCCGTCTCTACTAAATATACAAAAATCAGCCAAGTGTGGTGGTGGGCTCCTGTGATCCCAGCTACTCATGAGGCTGAGGTAAAGAATTGCTTGAACCCAGGAGGCGGAGGTTGGAGTAAGCCAAGATCACAACACTGCACTCCAGCCTGGGTGACAAGAGGGAGACTGCATTTCAAAAAATAAAAAAGTGGGGGACAAATGCTCTAGGGCCCAGGTCATGGTAAGGACTTTGGAATTTGCTATAAGCCTCAGAAGAAGCTACTAGGTAATTATGTGTTCATTTCTGAGTTGGCTGCTGTGTAGACCGACTATCCTGGGGCAACAGTGGAAGCAGGGAGGGGAGAGGTTACTGAAGAAGCTACAGCAGCTCTTCAGGTGAGAAAGCGCTGGAGGTACAGGTGACTACACCAGGCTGTATTGTGAAGGAAGAGCTTGCGGGACCAAGAATAATAAGACTCAGGACTCCCAGGACGTTGAGAAGGAAACAGGAAAGTTAGGGATCATGCCTAGGTTTCCAGTCAGAAGTCTGAGTGCTGGCAGCAGTCACCAAGAATAGGAAGACCAGGAAAGGGGCAAGTCTGAGGGAGCATTCTGTTTCAGGTTTGGTTGTGATGGCTGAGATGCCCTAACAGAGTTGCAGGAAGATATTGAAGTACTAGGTTGTATTTATCATTCTGGAGATCCGGGGAAGGTCAGAGCTACAGACAGGCATTTGGGAGTCAGCAGCATGTGGGTTTTGTTTAAAGCTGAAGAAACTGAAAGGAATCACTTGGACACATTTCAGTGGAGGTTAAAAATATCAGGAGAGTACAGTGTTCTTGAAGCCAAAAGAAGCAAGTACTTCAGGGAGGAGTGAATGATAATTGTGACAAATAATTTGAGGACTAAAAACTTATTCCTGATTGTGGTGAGATGGAGGTTGTTTGGGGTTTACAGTGCTTGCAGTGGAATCCTAAGAGGGACCAACTGCAGGGCAGAGGAAACAACGGGAGGTGAGAAAATAGAAACATTAAGAGTAGAAACCCTTAAAACAGTTTTTAAAGGAGAGTAAGAAAATGAGACATGAGGAGCTTTTATTTTTTTAACAGATATAATTACCTATCAAAAGTTCATTATCAAAACTCATTCCAACTCTAAAGTGCCAGTATTTTAGTCCTGAAATCATGTTTTTCACTGAAGCAGACGTGAGTTTTGGATTGTGGACATCCTAACTTTTCCTTATGATCTGTTTAAAATTTTTTAGAGGCCTACAACAAATAGGTCTCCTGAGGTACAATTCAACCTTTGCTTCCTCCCAGAATCAACCCCAGGCCCCAGCTACCTAATGAACAAGGTTAATACCTAGGTCAGAAGCTGAGAAGCCAGAATTATCTTGCTGATAGCCAGCTCCTGCTATTAGATCTAGACTCTCCTACCTGGACTCTTACTATACCTGGAGAGCGTTTCTTCAACCTCCTCTCTCTAGATGCTTTTATTCGCTCCCACACCTCCTGTATTATGACTATCTTGAAAAATACTTCACAGATTTCTTTCCAACTGCCTGTTAGAATTTCTACTTAAGTATCTTTCTTTTTAAATTCAGCCTGTCCAAATCTGAACCCAGAGCATTCCTTTTCAAATCTTTTTTTTATATGTTTTCCAGTTCAAAATGACATCATCATCTTTTCCGTTACTTTGCCATAAATTCTTAGTTTTATCTCAGAATTTTCTCTTCCCTAGGCAGTCATCAAAAATCTTTGTGTTTTTTTGAGAGACAGGGTCTTGCTCTGTTGCCCAGGCTGGAGTGCAGTGGTGCCATAATAGCTCACTGCAGCCTCAAACTCCTGGACTCAAGTGATTCTCCCACCTCAGCCTTCTGAGCAGCAGGAACCATAGGTGCACACTGCCAAGCTTGGCTAATATTTTTATTTTTTGTAGAGACAGGGTCTTGTTTTGTTGCCCAGTCTGCAAATTCTCTTAAATCTCATCACTAAAATGTCTCTAACAAGCCATCATGAATGTCTAAGTTGGTGATCTCCTTACTGTAGAGTGACTTGCTCCTGATCCTTAAGCCATTCCTTTGACCTGTTTCTCACCTTTCCAGTATTATTTCCCACTGAATTTATACTTCTTAATACACAGAATTGTTCTTATTTCAAAAAGCATTGGTCACTCCTTATTTACTAATTTGCCAAATATTTAAAAACACCTACTATGTATTAGGCTTTATCCTAGGCATCAGTAATATACAGTTCACTATGGATCCAAAAGGAACAGCTGGTTTCTTCAGGGAGTTTACAGTTTGACATTAGAAATAAAGATATTAATAGGTAATCACAATACAACGTGACTATTTTTACAATAGAAACATAAGCTAGAAATGGACGTGAATACGAGCATATTCAACTATCCTTAGACAGTGAGAATGCAGATAGAAAAGGGGTACAGCAGGTGACTGCTGGAGTGTTTTGTAAGAACTGACATATAAGATAGGATGTGAATGGAACCGCCCGCCACAGGCTAGATGAAGAGGTAGCACGAGGGCTGAAGGCAGCACCCAAATCTGAATGCAAGCCAGTTTTCCAGACTTATTTGCTGAAGTATCCATCCCTACCTTACCCTATAACTAGTCAGAATAATTGAAGCTCCACCTATCCAAATGTCACTTGCATTTGCAGTCTCATAAGGTTTCCTAGAGTCAGAGAACTCAGGGAGCAATCTGCTGGGAATTATATCTAAACCGTGATGGGGGTAGTATTGCCTATTTGTAAACATCCTCCACAATGTTTGTGTTGGTGGTAAAGAGAAAACCTCTTCTAGAAATTTTGTTGTGGTAACTCTTATTTTTAAAGCTTTTAACATAGAAATTTTCAGCATATGAAAAGTAGTGTGAATTGTACAATGAATCTCCAAGCCAGCTTCAATAACCACCAACACTGTTCTATTTATAACTTATTATGGGCTGAATTGTGTCACCCAAAAAAGGTATGAGGAACTCCTAACTTCCAGGACCTCAGAATGTGACCTTATTTTAAATCAAATTAAGATGAAGTCATTGGGGTGAGCACTAATCCAATGTGATTGCTGTCCTTGTAAAATGGGGAAATTTGGACACAGGCATCCAGAGGGAAAGATGATGTGAAGACACAGGGAGAACACAGTGTGAAGACAGAGGCACAGAGAGGACTGATGCAGCTGCAGGCCATGGAGCGTCTCCAAGCTGGCCATCACTACAAGCTAGAGGCAAGGAAGAACTCTACCCAGTCTCAGAGGGAGTAGGGCCTTGCGAATATCCTGATTTTGACCTGCAGCACCGTGAGACAACAGATCTCTACTGTTTTAAGCCATGAAACTTGTGGTACTTCAGTATGGAGCCCTAGCAAACTAATAGAAACCCTTACATCTCTTCCACTAGATTATGCTAAAGCAAATCCCAGACAGCAATTATTTCATCTGCAAAAACATCAAAACTGCTCTTATCACATCCATCAAAATTAACCCTATTGCTCACAATTACTTTTGCCCTTGGGATATATAGCTCTAGTAAGTCAAATTGCTACAACATAAAGGCAATTCAAGTAATACTTTCTGTGGCTAAGCCACCAACCTGGAACACAATTAGGGTTCTTTGTTTCATTTTGCTTTCAATATGAAGGGGGCACATTCTCATTTTTGTTTAATTTTGTTTTATAATCTTATAAAACATTTGTATAGGTCTGAAGTCAAAATTATGAGACCTCAAAAAGTTCTAGATTCTATCTCTGTTCCATTCTTTTTCTTCCTTCACCTTGTAGATAACCACTTTTATTAATCTCCTGTATTTTTTGATTTTATCTTTCTAAAAAATATATAATCATGCGCCACTTAGTGACTGGGATATGTTCTGAGATATGCGTTCTTAGTAATGTTGTCCTGTGCAGTCATCACAGAGTGCACTTACACAAACCTAGACGGTACAGGCTACTACACACCTAGGCTATATGCTATAGCCTATTGCTCGTTGGCTACACCCCATACAGCATGTTACTAAACTGAAAACTGTAGGCGACTGTAACACAATTGTAAGTATTTGCACATCTAAACATATTTAAACATAGAAAAGGGACAGAAAAATACAGTATTACCATCTAAGGGACCAACATCATATATGTGGGCCATCACCGACCGAAACATTATGTGGTCCATGACAGTATAAGCAAATACACACACATTTTTCTTTGTATGCTCTACCCACCTTTCTTAGGTAACAGTGCTATACTTACTGTTCTGTTCTGTACGTGTTCTCACATTCTGGAGATCAGCCCACAGTGGACCTTATACAGGTCTTCCTCATTCCACTTTACAGCTGTGTGGATGTACCACAGTTTATTATCTTGGAGTACCTTAGTTTAGTTCTAGGCCCCCAATTCTTCTCACTCTGCATCTTTCCACAGGAAACTTCAATTGTAGACTCATCCTCTAGGAAAGACATCTCCTGTACTCAACTCCCCCTTACAGACAGCCTGCTCAAAATAGCACCTTAGATGCCTCAAAGTCAACACACCTAAAACCAAACCCACGATTTTTCCCTCCGACCTGGTCAACCCCTTGTCTCTGTAAATGGTACCAGTTCTGAATCAAAACCTTAAGAGTTAACCTTAACATTTCTCTATTCCTCAGTCTCCTAATCTAATCAATTACCAAGACCTGTTTATTCTGCCATCTAAACCTGCCTCATATTCCTCTACTTTGCCCCGTCTACTGCTACTGTCCCATCGTAAGCCTTGCCTCCAATGTCATCTGCCTCTCCTGATTTTCCTTATAGTACATTTTACCTGTCTTCCCTATGGGTTCATTTCTCTGCCTGGCTTCCTGAAATGCTGGGGTTCCTCAAGATTTGGTCTCATGCTCTTTCTTACTCTTATTGTAATATGAACACTCTCCCTAGGCTAAGTCACTCTCCCCCATTATTTTAGTTACCTTATAATTAATCAGGGTCTCCCAAATTTACATTTCATGCTCAGTCTATACTTTGAGGTACAGTACCCCAAAATCAATACTACTTGTCATCACCATTGGGATAACTAGGTCAACCAAAAACAACTCAATTTAATTCCTCTAAAATCAGATTTATATCATCTCCAAATCTGATCTCCTTCTAGTGTTCCTATCTCATTGAATGACATCACCAACCATTACAGAACAAACCAGAAATCAAGCAAGCATCCCTGACAACAATCCCATCTCCCTTTAGTTTGTTTTTATTTTCTTTCTTTTTCTTTTTTAGACAGAGCCTTGCTCTGTCACCAGGCTGGAGTGCAGTGGTGCAATCTCAGCTCACTGCAACCTCTGCCTACTGGGTTCAAGCCATTATTCTGCCTCAGCCTCTGGAGTAGCTGAGACTACAGGCACGCGCCACTACGCCCAGCTAATTTGTGTATTTTTAGTAGAGACGGGATTTCACCATATTGGCCAGGATGGTCTCAATCTCTTGACCTCGTGATCTACCCACCTCTGCCTCCCAAAGTGCTGAGATTACAGGTGTGCGCCACCGTGACCAGCCTTTGTTTTTATTTTATTACCCCATCTCCTTTATCTTCCATGTCTAACAGAAGTCCTGCTGGCTTTATCTCCCAGATATCTCTGGGACTGGTTCACTTCTTTCTGTCCCTAACGCCGCTAACCTAGTTCAAGTTATTCATGCATTCATTGTATAACTGGAAGCCTACTCTGGCCAGGGACTGTTTTAGGTTTTCAGAAATGCGAGTGAATTAAAGAGGCAACACCTTCTACAGAAGCTAACGATGCAGAGGAAGATACAGATCATGAAGAAATAAGTACTATTACACAGTGCTAAGCACAGGGAGGGAAAATAAAGCATGCCGAGGACACAGTGTGGAGTCTGGAGGGCTGTGTGTCAGATGAGCTATGCCTGTGTGAGTAGAAGCCTGTGCAGCACAAGGAAGTGAGCCACATGGGCACATGACTGCCACAAAGAACAGTCCCAGACAGAAAAAAGCAGTGGCAGAAGCCCTAAGTGGAGGCCTGCTTGAACCTCCCTGACAAACTGCAGGGCTGCCAAGGGTAATTAGACGCCTCGAATAAAAGGCAGGGTAGAAGTAGTTGAGGGTGAAGAGGTAGCCAGGGTCAGACCAGGTAGTGTATTTCTCCCACAGAAGTGTTAAAAAGACAGACAAGTGTGGTTCCCATATCAAAAAATCTCAACTTTCTTCAGAGAGGAGAAAGCTTTCCCTAGCACAGGGGCTGTGGAGACCAAGGCTGCTGCCCTGCAGCTCCTCACTGGGCCCATGGCACAGCGGGCTATCACTGAGTCTTCTGGACATGACAAGCCCTGGCACTGCAGCTGTCAGCCTTTCCACATGGGCTGCATGCTGGTGCCAGCAGAACACAGCCTGGGCCTGCCCTGGGCTACTTATGGCTCCTCAGAGCCTGTGCTTGGCTCTCAAGCACCAACCAAACCTTGTGACAGAGTCCGTGGCTCCCTCGGGTGCCTGTTCTGCCTTCTCCTCTCTGGCTTTGCTTCTCCAGACCTTCACAAACACCATTTCTTAGGCGGAGCAACTCTCCGTATTCTCAGATCCTGGGCCCTGCCTCAGGGAAGCCTTTGCTGACGCCACCTGCCTGCTCTGTGCTCTCACAGCACCGACTGTCTTTCCCATGTGGTCCTCACTGGAACGCATCCTTCTATGCCTTGTGTGCAAAGAGTGTGTTCACCCTGTTCCCTCACTAGATCGTGTGCTCCAGGAGTGCAAGACCTGTGTCCCTTTCTGCCCAATTCTATACCACCAGTGCTCAGCAAGGATCACTCATCACTGACCAAAGGACAGCAAAGCCGTGGGTGAGGGTTCATCCTTGATCACCCACAGCCAGAGTCCCCCAGTTCAGCAGCTCTCAGTATCCAACTGCCACAATGGTCCCTCCCTGTTTCTCTCTTCTGATTACTCCTTGGACTCTGTCACCAATTCCTCCTGCTTAAGTGCCTCACAAATGCTGGTTTCCTGGGATTTAGGCCTCTCCTCAGCCCCCTACCCAGCTACCTCTAGGCTTCCAATGCCCCTGTCATGCTGATGGCTCCCTGACTTGAGTCTCGGCACTGTCACTTACCTGGCCTGTCACTTATACACCTGCCCACCAGCAATCTCCACCTACTTCACTTGCATCTCAAGTGAAATTCATCCCACACCCAACTCCTCCTGTACCCTGATCATGCAGGTGCCTCCTCGTCCCTCACAAACCATGGTAAGTGCCTTTGTCTGGTACCTTCCATGTCCTGCCTCCCTCCATGACTGCAATCGCTCTGCAAGGCTTCCTGCCTCTTGTTTTGCTTCACTTTTTTTTTTTGGAGATGGAGTCTTGCTCTGTCACCCAGGCTGGAGTGATGTGGCGCGATTGTGGCTCACCGGAACCCACCTCCCAGGTTCAAGTGATTCTCCTGCTTCAGCCTCCTGAGTAGCTGGGATTACAGACGCCCATCACCACGCCTGTCTAATTTTTGTATTCTTAGTAGATACGGGGTTTCGCCATGTTGGCCAGGTTGGTCACAAACTTCTGACCTCAAGTGATCCACCCACCTCAGCTTCCCAAAGTGCTGGGATTACAGGCATGAGCCACCACGCCTGGAGTTTTGCCTCACTTTCAGTCATGATGTGTGGGGATCGTTCCCATGTGAGACCCCTTGTAAGCTGGGTATCGCCATATGGTGAGCTTGAGCCCAGACACAGGCCTCGTTGGAGGAAGTCGAGCTATGGGAAAGTAAGAATTACAAGAAGGATTGACTTAAAAGAAAACTTTACTAGACGATTACAGGATGAGTTGTGGTCATGGAAGACATTGTGTTCCTGAAACAAACATACTTTATGACTTTGTTTTTTTACTTATGTGTAGAAACTCATTGTAAGGACAGAAACTCATTGTAAGGGTAGAAACTCATTATAAGGGTAGATAAATGTGTTTACTGCCTAGCTTGTGACTCCTGTAAATCGTTAACATAGATAGACATCTGTTCCCTTACCAAGATAATGAAAAGACACCTGACCCATCTAAAATATACCCGATTGTGTATCTAACTTTTCCATCATCCATATCTGATGTAAGTCAGTTTGTTAATTTACTTTAAGATTCTTTGTTCCCCTTTCATCTCCTGAAACAGCATTTTGGCTGACATAAGTCATCATGTATATAACTAGAACCCTGTGCACAATAAAGCTGCTGCTTAGGCATTGCCTATCCAGCCCTCCAAACCCCGTCTGTCTTTCTTTCTTCTCTTCCGCACACTCCCCCATTCAGGTTGGGATCTTCTTGCTGGCCAAGAGTCCCCGGCAGACGTGCCATTCCCGACAATGATGCTTCCAAAGTGACCATTCTTATAAATTCAAATCACATTAAGAATGTCATGAATATATTCTCTTTGTGAAAAATTAAAACGTTACATATAAATAACATTCTCTTTCATGGGACCCATCCTCCATCCTATTCCAAGTAACTAATGTCACCAGCTAAGTGTGTCCTCCTTAACATTCTCTCTGGGCTTACGTGTACATTACACATGCACATAATTTTCATTAAACATAAATGGTGACATCGTAAAAATGCTCTGTAACTTGCAGGGAGCTCTGTGCATGTCCCTGGGCTCTCGTTTTCAGGGTGGTGATGCTTGCCAGAGGAAGGACACACTGCTGTTCTTACACTGATGGAAGCTCAACTGTTTCTAATTCAGACCAATTTTTCTAAGATACCAAGGACCATATGATTCCCTGCCCAACTCCTTCAATGATTTCCAGGGCTCCGTGGGACAGTTTCCACCTCTCAGAACTGTGCCAAAGCACTCACCACGTGGCCCTTTCCTAGCTTTCTAGGCTATTTCCTCCCTTACCTCCTCCTTTTCCCAAATACACACCCTGAGCTCAGCCAGAGTGAATTATTCGAAATTCCTTAAATATACGATGTTTGCTTAATGAATACATGAAAATACAGCCCTCTCCTGAAATAACAGGGAAGAGCAAGAAGAGATTCTGGGAGATTTATGGTGAAGTGCTTACACGGGAATAATTGCATCTAAGAGCCTGGGCTTCCCTTTCCCCACCACTTCCGAAGGTCTGAGAATCCTCAAGGGAGTTTCCCAACCAACACTCCAGGCTGTACCTCCTTCTTATTAACCAGAGTTGCCTGCCACGATTCCCGGGCACCTTGGGCCACCCACTTACTTAGACAGGGGCTGCCAGAACTGTCTTTCTCCACCTTCCAGGGGTCTTCTCCTTGCTGCAACAGGGAGATCACTTTTGGTTTGGTAAACGGGAGCCCTGTACGCAGACAAAAAAGCAAAACAAAACAAATCAGGCTTTTTGTTTTGACAGTTATCCCAAATTTAAACACAAAACTCATAGGATGGTACAAAGAGCTTCTGTGTAGTGCTTCAGTTGTGCCCCCAGGAGGTAAGGGGGTAGGGTAAGGAAAAGACAAGTGATTTGTAGGACAGGACTTTGGCATAATTAATTATATGTTAACAAAATATAATATACATGCCGTATTGGTAATTAATAGTGTGCCATTAGCTTTCTACAGAAGAGGGAATGTTAGATACAGAGACTGATTAAAATTTGTAAGTAGGTTATTTATGAAAAGGATTATGTACAGGTAGTTTGTTTAAAAGGAGAAAACACTATCTGACTTCCTTTTAAGGATGGCAACATTCAGCAAACTACGGGCCATGGGCCAAATCCAGACCACTGCCTGTTTATGTATGGCCTTGTACAAAGAATGGTGGACAAAAAGAGAAATAAATATGTTACAGAGACCATTTTGAAGCCTAAAGTCTTTACTACGTGGCTTTTTATAGTCAAAGTTTGCTGATCCCTGGAAAAGACAAGTGGGAAAGGCAAGTGGTAGGCCTAGAATCTGAATGAAGCCCTCCTTGAGAGATGAGCAAACTACAGAACAATCATTGGGAAATGATGCCTGAAACATGAAGAAACTCTGAATGTGCAATTACATGAAGGGAGGGGAATGATTATCAATACCACCTCTTCCATTCCCAGACACAGGGGCAATTCAATGCCTGTAAGGAGGAGTATGTTTTTAATATTTATTTATAAAGATCTGATTTGTACAATCCTCAAACTCAGCTCAAGTTTTTCAATGACCAACCGCTTTTATTCAGGGAAGGGTGTGCTGAGATAGCCCAACTTTTGAATTCTGTTTCCAAAAGGGAAATTTCCTTACCCAGTGAGACCAGGTTCCTATAGTTTTCCAGCATCACATCCCGGTACAAGTTTCTCTGAGAAGGAGCCAGCTTCCTCCACTCATCCCGGGTAAAGAGCACAGCCACATCCTCGAATGTCAGGGACACCTGTAAGGACAAGCCGTTCCAGCTCACCCAGGACCACCCTCAGAGTGGAGAGGGCAGTGGTGGGGAAGACAGGCTACCCAAGAAATGCTTCTGATACTATTCAAGCTTCTGAAGGTTCCAGGTCATTCATTTAATGAACGACTGGCCAGTAACAAAGATATACTGAGCAGCACACAGTGAGAGCCAGGCCTTTTACAGTCACTGTAAGAGATGGGTAGAGGGATTACGGCTATCAGTGGAAGTGTTAATTAGAATATTCTTTCTGATGGTGATTTGATAATATATATTAGAAGACTTAAGTATCAATTACTGTTTGTACTGTAATGAACAGTGCAATAAAGTACACACACAAACATATTCATGTTTGTAAGAGCAAAAAAACCAGGAACAATTAAATACTTAATGATGGAGGTTAGGTTAAATAAGGAACTCTCTGTGTGCTTACTCAAGCTTAAGGACAGTAATGATGAAAAGTAAAACAGCTGTAATTTACTGAAGGCTTTCTACAGGCCAAGTACTGTTCTAAGAGCTTTATGTTAATTTGGAGGGTATAACCTTTATTTAATATTTACAACAATTCTGTGAAGCAGGTACTATTATTGTTACCACTTTACACAAGAGAAAAAGTCACAGACAGGATAAGCAATTTGTCCAGGTCACAGAGTCACTGACCAGCTTTGTGACTTGTGACTTGTACACATTTTTTTTTTCTTTGAGACAGAGTTTGGCCCTTGTTGCCCAGGCTGGAGTGCAATGGCATGATCTCGGCCCACTATAACCTCCGCCTCCTGGGTTCAAGCGATTCTCTTGCTTCAGCCTCTCAAGTAGCTGAAATTAAAGACACCCACCAACATGCCTGGCTAATTCTTGTATTTTTAGTAGAGATGGGGTTTCACCATGTTGGCCAGGCTGGTCTCGAACTCCTGACTTCAGGTGATCTGTCTGCCTCAGCCTCTCAAAGTGCTGGGATTACAGGCGTGAGCCACTACAGCCAACTGACTTGTACAAATTTTTTATCCTCTCTGTGACTGTGTTTTTTCCTGTGTAATTCAAATCCAGGCAGATGTCTGACTGAGCCTCCATTCTTAACTACTCTGTAAAACTGCCTTTTAATGTCTGCCCCTTAGCATTAAGAAATAAAGGTGGACAGTGATGATGGTTGCACAACAATGTGAAAGTATTTAAGATGCCACTGAATTATACACTTAAAAAATTAAAACCGTAGGCCGGGCGCAGTGGCTCATGCCTGTAATCCCAGCACTTTGGGAGGCCGAGGTGGGTGGATCACGAGGTCAAGAGATCAAGACCATCCTTGCCAACATGGTGAAACCCCATCTCTACTAAAAATACAAAAATTAGCTGAGCGCAGTGGCGCGTGCCTGTAGTCCCAGCTACTCGGGAGGTTGAGGCAGGAGAATTGCTTGAACCCGGGAGGCGGAGGTTGCAGTGAGCCGAGATCACACCACTGCACTCCAGCCTAGCGCCTGGCAATGGAGTGAGACACTGTCTCAAAAAAAAAAAAAAATTAAAACGGTAAATTTTATGTTATATATTTTTTGCCACAATTTAAAAAAAGGTTAAAATGGTAAAATACATACATACATATACACACAAATAAATGCGTATAGAAAATGATTCGGGCTGTATACAGTGGCGCACACCTGTAATCCAGCATTTTGGGAGGCTGAGGCGGGTGAATTACCTGAGGTCAGGAGTTCGAGACCAGCCTGGCCAACGTGGTGAAACCCCGTCTTTACTAAAAACACACAAAAAAGACGGGTGTGGTGGTGGTCGCCCGTAATCTCAGCTATTTGGGAGGCTGAGGTATGAGAATTGCTTGAACCCGGGAGGCAGAGGTTGCAGTGAGTCGAGATCGTGCCACTGCCTGGGTGAAAGAACGAGACTCAGGAAAAAAAAAAAAAAAAGAAGAAGAACCACCAAGACATATAGATGGGGAAGGTGGGTGGTTCTCCTCACATAATCTACCACTGATGGGGGCGGACCAGCTCCTCCAAAGGAAAAGGACTTGGGCGCCATCCTGGCTGAAGATGGTTCCGGGTGAGGAACTTCAATTAGTGGGAAAATCTACCCACTGGGATCTGAGAGGGCGATGAGCTCACCTGGGGCCTCGCTTCCCGCTGCCCAGCAGCCATGTCCTCTTTCTGGGCTCTTTCCTGATGACCGTGCAGTCTTCAGAAGGCCGATCTGAGGGGAAAAAAAGGAGCCAAGAGGAAGCCCCTTCTTGCTTTCCAGCCCTGGGATCCTCAGCTCTGGATCCGACCCCGTGCGCCCTCAGAGGGAGGAGCCAAGAGCCCGCGGAGAAGCAGCGCTGGGCCGCCTGTTCAGGCCCAGGTCTCGACGGCTTCGGGCTTCCAGACGGGATGCTGGACCCGCGGCAGCAGCAGCAAGCTGAGCCCGCTAGGACCAGGGCCCACCCCGAGCCGCTGAGTCCCTCGGCGCCAGGTGGCACTGCCAGGACCCACTGCACCGCTCAGGAAACTGAGGTAGCGCCAGGGCACCTGCCCCGTTCACGCCCCTACAAGGCTGGCCCGGGATTCCCAACACGACGGCCCCGGGGACGACTTCCCTCCACCTAAAGCCTTTTTCCACCTGGTTCCTCTGCCTCCCGCCAAGGAATCATCTCCCGACTTCCACAGAAAACGGCTTTGAAGAGGAAAGCGTCAGGTGTCCCGAGTAGGGGGGGGCGGCACCGCTGGAGACAGACACGGAAACCGGGGACCCAGCTGCGTCCGCCCTGCGCTCGGGGTCCCAGCGCCCCGAGTCCGCGAGGCCCACACGGCGCGGACAGGGCGGACCCCGGAGTAAATGCCTGTCCCCGCATCCACTGCGGGCGGCTGCTAGCCCGACGCGGGGGCACCGGCAGTGGCGTGGTGCGGCCCGCTGGGGACGAGAGTCCAGGGCCCGAAGCGGGGGCCGGTGACAGACGCGGGGGTGCCCGCCCGCGCCCACAAAGGCCCTCGGAGCCGCGGCCACCGCAGGTCGTCCCCGTGCCCGGCGCCGCCTCCTCCCGGCCCGCTCGCCTCTGTCGCTCACCTCCCCAGACTAGGGCGTTCCCGGGCCTCGCCTCCCGGCCGCGCGCCGCAGGCGGGAGGCTCAGGAACCAACCGGCCCGGCTACAGCGGCGCGACCCGGCTCCGCCCCGGCGGCGTCAAGCCGAGAGCGGCGCGCCAGCGACCAGGAGGGGCGGGGTGGCCGCTGAGGCCTCTGGGAAATGGAGTCCACGGGAGGACGCTGGCCTTCTGGGAAGTGTAGTTCCACGCGTTTGAGGCGGGGTCCTGGCTGAGCCGTTAGGCGCCAACACGCCACGAGAGGGCCCCTGTGAGCTGTCGGGCCTCGGGTTCCTGGTTCTTCGGAAGAGAAGGGGAGGTTCGCAGAGGAAGTAACTTGCAACTCTGTGTCTGTGTGAATTTCGGAGAGGGCGTGGGCGGCACCAGACAACCGCCCAGAATAGACCCATTTCCCCTCAGCTATTAACCAGAGAGGCAGTTAGCACCTGCAGTGCAGCAAGCACAGTTGCAAGTGGTTTCAAATGTATCAATGAATGAAACAAACGTCATTGCCGTGGAGAACATTTTTTGTGGGGTAGGAAGCAGACAATAAGCCATAAACATAAAGCATTTTGGGGGATAAATGTGACGAGACAAAGGGTATGTGGACGGGTTTCCTCGCTGAGGTGAGAGTGGGCGAGGACTCGCAGGGGGGGGGGGGGGAGGTTCCAGCTACTGTGAAGACGATGGATGGGTATGTGTATATATATATATAAATTGTACTTTAGGCTCTGGGGTACATGTGCACATCTGCATCCTGCAGGATTGTTGCATAGGTACATACATGCCCTGGTGGTTTGCTGTCTTCACCCCCGCTCCATCGCCTATATCAGGCATTTCTCCCAGTGTTATCCCTCCCTGTCCTCCCTGCCCCCCACTGTCCCTCCCCTCCCCTCCCCTCCACGCCCCCCACCTCCTCCACCTAGCCCAGTGAGTGTTCTTTCCTTCCCTGTGCCCAAGTGTTCTCATTGTTCCCCCCCCCCCCCCCCCCGCCTATGAGTGAAAACATGCGGTGTTTGGTTTTGTGTTCCTGTATCAGTTTGCTGAGAATGATGGTTTCTGTATTCATCCATGTCTCTAAAAGAAGACATTTAAGCAGCCAACATATGAACAAATGCTCATCATCATTGGTCATTGCAAATCAAAACCACATTGAGTTATTATCTCACACCACTTAGAATGGTGATCATTAAAAAATCTGGAGACAAGAAAAATAAAAAATAAAAAAATTCTGGAGACAACAGATGCTGAAGAGGATGTGGAGAAATAGGAACACTTTTACACTGTTGGTGGGAGGGTAAATTAGTTCAACCATTATGGGAGACAGTGTGGTTATCCCTCAAGGATCTAGAAATAGAAATTCCATTTGACCCAGCAATCTCATTACTGTGTATATACCCAAAGGATTATAAATCATTCTATTATAAAGACATATGCACACATATGTTCGTTGCATGCTGTTTACAATAGCAAAGACCTGGAACCAACCCAAATGTCCATCAATGATAGACTGGACAAAGAAAATGTGGCACATATACACCATGGAATACTGTGAAGCCATAAAAAATGACGAGTTCGTGTCCTTTGTATAATTTGATACCAGTTGTCTATTTTGGCTTTTGTTGCCAATGCTTTTAGTGTTTTAGTCATGAAGCCCTTGCCTGTGCCTATGTCCTGAATGGTTTTGCCTAGGTTTTCTTCTAGGGTTTTTATGGTGTTAGTTCTTATGTTTAAATCTTAATCCATCTGGAGTTAATTTTTGTATAAGGTGTAAGGATGCTCCTACATTGGATGCATATATATTTAGGATAGTTAGCTCTTCTTGTTGCATTGATCATTTTACCATTATGTAATGCCCTTCTTTGTCTCTTTTGATCTTTGTTGGTCGAGTTTCTGCTTTCTGCCCATGGCTAGCCAGTTTTCCCAACACCATTTATTAAACAGGGACCCTTTCTCTGTTGCTTGTTTTTGTCAGGTTTGTCAAAGATCAGATGGTTGTAGATTTGTGGTGTTGCTTCCAAGGCTTCGGTTCTGTTCCATTGGTCTATGTAAGGCCGGCTGCCTCACCGGGAGTTAAATGGACACACTTATCTCTCCCTGTGCCAGCCTCTCCATGCTGGCTCCCCACACCCACTCCTATCTGGTCTCTATGCAGGCTCCACACACCCACTCCTGCATTCCTCACTCAACCCCTTCAAAATTTAAAAAGCCCGCCAAAGATTTGTCCAACAGCAGCTTAACATTGACCTCCCCAGCCGGTCAACCCACCAGTAGTCCCGCCTGGCAACCAATGGCAGCTCGCCTCATCAGCACCTTGACTTCCCCTCACTAATGAAACTGTCTGCTCTCTGTTTCCCTAATAATCAATCAACCCTCCTCACCAATGAAGCTGTCTGCTCTTTGTTTCCCTAAAGACCAATCAATTACCTCCACTCCCTATAAAACCCTGCACCCTGAGAAGCCCAGTGTGACTTCTCTGGCCCCTTCCCAGACCACAGAACCTCTCCCGGGAGCTGAATAAATTGGATTCTCATTTTCTCACACTGGCCTCAGTTTCCTCATTTTGACTCAGCAATATACCTTACAGTAATTAGGTCACTCATAGGTGGAGGAGCGTGTACCTACCGTGGGAGTGCCGCACAGTGCACCTGACTTCCCCGGCACACACTGGTCCCCTGACTGGTGCAATCTTGGCTCACTGCAACCTCTGCCTCCCAGAGTGATTCTCCTGCCTCAGCCTCCCAAGTAGCTGGGATTACAGGCACCCACCATGCCCACCTAATTTCATATTTTTAGTAGAGATGGAGTTTCACCATGTTGGCTAGGATGGTCTCGATCTCCTAACCTCGTGATCCACCCACCTCAGCCTCCCAAAGTGCTGGGATTACAGGCGTGAGCCACCATGCCCTGCCTGTTTTCATTTTTGGTTCATTCATTCATTCAACATACTCACTGAACAGTCTTCCATTATGAACAAAAAGGTACTGGTCTTGGAAGCGTTCAACAGTCAGAGGAGACAATCAGCCATAAACATAGTATGTAAGAAAATTAAATATAAGTAAGTGCTGTGGAAAAAAGAAAACTTGGAGCAGGCTAAAAGAACCAGGGGTGAGGGTCAGGCGTGGTGGTTCACACCTATACTCCCAACACTTTGGGAGGCCAACGTGGGCGGATTGCTTGAGTTCAGGAGTCTGAGACCAGCCTGAGCAACAGAGCAAGACCTTATCTCTACAAAAAAAAAAAAAAATGCAAAAATTAGCCAGGCATGGTGGCATGTGCCTATAGGTGCAGCTACTTGGGAGGCTGAAGCAGGAGGATCACTTAAGCCTGGAAGATGGAGGCTGCAGTGAACTGTGATTGTGCCACTGCACTCCAGCCTAAGTGACAGAGCAAGATCCCATCTCTAAAGAAAAAACAAAAAAAAGACTGGGGGTTGGGGTGTCAGGCTGCAGAATTAAATGGGTGGCTGGGGCTGGCCAAGAAGGGGAGACCTGAGCCGAGACGGGAGGAGGTGAGACGAGAGATGTAGGGAGGCAAAGCCCCTGGGGGAGGCTCACCGCATGACCGCAAAAAGGACAGGAGAGGTGTGATCAAGAGAGAACTCAGGCCCCTGCAAGCCACCATAAGGACTCCGGGCTCTTACTCTGGGAGAACTATGGAGATGTTCCATGGTTTTGAGCCCAGAGAAGTGACTTGATCTGACACAGTTTAAATACATCACTTTGGATTCAGTGTTGAGGATACACTGCAGGGGAGGAGGGAGAAACAGCTATCTGGCAAGAGAGGGTGTTGAACAACGAGAACACATGGACACAGGGAGGGGAGCCTCACACACTGGGGTCTGTTGGGGGGAAATAGGGGAGGGACAGCGGAAGGCAGCAAATAACGCTGCCATGTGTGTACCTATGCAACAATCTTGCATGTTCTTCATGCCATAGCAGAAAAATAAAGTACTTTCATATAGCGGCCCATCATCAGGATTGTTCTTTGGGAGACTATATTATGTCGTATTCAGCTGTTATGGAGTTTAAAAGCACAATGTGAACATCAGGCTTTTGGCTTATTTTAAATGTGCCAACAGACACATTTAAAAGCAGTCTGAACATAGTCTTCCGTGACCTGGGCGAGTGTGGTGACAAAGGACAGGTAGATGGAGACGCAGCAGAGGGAGGCAGAAGGGCCTTCCCACTCCGCCAGCTTCCTGGGGCCGTGCATTTCCTTCCCCTTGTACAGTTCTTTGTCGGCTTACACTGCCAGGCCCCGCAGGACTTGGCAGCTGCTAAGAGAAGCGGAGCACCTGGGGACTCACCGACACATTCCTCCTGCGTGAGCTCTGGGGTGGAGGCCAACCCTGAGGACTCAGTGTGCATCCTGGAAGGCTTCTCTGTGACTGCACTCAGCATTCTTCAGCACCTGGTGTGCCACAGCGGAGCAGTCGTCTGCCTATTACTGTCAGGAGTGGGGGCAGATTCTGCTGCTGGGGAAGGAAACAAGAGCCTGGTTCACAGGCGTAGTGATGGAGATATGACCTCAGCCCCAGTGGGGGTTGCTGATGACCAAGGACGGCACCCACTGTTGAAGATGCTTCTTCACCTGCTGGCTTTCTCTTCTGCAGCAGCAGGTCACCTTCAAGCCAGTGTCCTGAGCCAGTGCCTTAAGGTTTTGGTGAAATTAGCCAAAAACACTTCCTCTGATTTCTTGCCCAGGTTCCAATGTGTGTTCCAAGTGCTGCCAAAGTGCCTCAGCGCAGAGACACCCCTGCCTGGCGTGCTGCTGGCTGCTGAGCTCCCTTCCCTTCTGGCGGACCGCGAGGGGCTGGTGCCTCAGCTCTTCCCATTCGGAAGGCTGCCTCCTGCTGCTGCTGCACATGGCACATCACATCACGGCCTGACAGAGTGGCCTCGGAGACACAGTGGCTTGAGCTAGAGCAAGAGGTGGTGTGGCTCCTGGCCAAGCTTGGTGTGCAGAGCCCCTTGCCCCCAGTCACTGGCTCCAACTGCCAGTGTAATGTGGAGGTGGTCAGAGCACTCACGGCGATGTTGCAGACAGTGGCTGACAGTGCGGAGGGCAGGGGGGTCCCCAAGGACCGACCAGCAAAGGCGGACAGTGCGCTGTCTGCGGGACACGGTGCTGCTGCTGCATGGCCTGTCCCAGAAGGACAAGCTCTTCATGACGCACTGCGTGGAGGTCCTGCATCAGTATGACCAGGTGATGCCGGGGATCAGCATGCTCATCTGAGGGCTTCCTGACGTGACCGACTGTGAAGAGGCAGCCCTGGACGACTTCTGTGCCGCGAAGACCGATGTGGATGACCCCGAGGTGGAGTGTGGCTGAGGCCGCGAGCGTCCAGCCACATGATGGCGCCAGCACCACTCCTTTCTTCACCACATCACCCGATTAAAGCAGTGCCTGGCAGGAACTGCCCAGAGGAAAAAAAAAAAGAGAGAGAGAAGACAAGGATGAAGATGAAGGCTCTCCAGGGGGCTGCAATCCTGCAGGTGGCAATGGTGGTGACTTCCAGACTAGTCTTCTAATGTGAACCTGCTGCCGGCCTGACCGTTCCGTCCAGGAGCAAGCTGGGGTCTGAGAGGGAGGTAGGCCCTACCAAGAGCAAGCATGGCATGTTAGTCCTCAGCCTGAAGGGCAAACAGAGGGTCTCAGCTATGGAAACGAGACCTAAGACCCTTAAAGATTTTACACCCAAGTGTCCTGGTTAACTTGAAGCACCTGAGCTGGGCACACATGCGTCTTTGCCTCCCCAGCAGGCCCCCCACGCGGGACGATCTGTTATTCAGGAACCAGGGCTGCACTTCAGCTCTAATGTTTTGACACCTAGCAGCGTTATCCTTCACGTTCTCTCTTGAGTACCACCTCGACTTGGTGGCTCCATCTGATCACTGCAGACTCAATGGCATAGATGACTGACTTATCTATAGAACCTAATTAGCACACCTCCTTTCACAGATGAACCCCCGCAAGGCTGGAGGCGGCACTGCTGCGGCCCAGATTCTTCTGCACAAAGTGTCTGTCCTGGTCATGGTGGACAGAGGGTGACATCATAGGAGCGGCCCGCTGGCCCCCTGGGGGGGATTTAACAGCAGCAGCAGCAACAGAAATGTCTCTAACAAGGAAAAAGCTGGCTGTGACTTTCTGTACAAAGCAAAAGGTTTTTTTTTTTTGTTTTGTTTTGTTTTTTTGCTTTTTGCAGAGCACTGAGCTTTATTTACAAACTTCTACAGAATTCTCTCACCCTCCACCTCAGGGTCCTCCCTCTGTGGACCCCAGGCAGCAGACAAGCCTGAGCCCACCAACCAGCCCAACCTAGGACAGCGGGGTCTGAGCTGGTGGAGAGAGGGGACAGGCTGGAGGCGGTGGGAATGCTGTCCTCCTCCAGGGGTCAGTCCTCAGGGCCAAGAGACCTGGAGCGCTGCCCAGATTGGGGTGGGGGGCGCAGCACGTGCATTGGCAAGGCCAGGCAAAAAGGGCTGCTGCCTGACAGCTTCTGGTGCTGGGCCTCCTCCACTGGGCCAGTGGAGACAGACGACCAGAGGTCCAGGCGCTTGGGGGCTGAGCTTTTCTCGGACTTTGGAGGGAGAACGTCCCAGCCCAGCAGGCAGTGCCGGGGCAGGGCCAGCGTGTCCGAGGTGTCGAAGCTCTTCTGCAGGTGGATGCGGTACCGGTGCAGGGGGTCCAGGATCGACATGGGGATGCTTACCCTGACCTGCGCCGGCTGCGCCAGGGTCCCAGAGCCCTGCTGGTCCCGCGGTGTCCTGCAGAGGCGGCAGGGGGTGCCGGGATCCACAGGCACCGGGAACAGGCGCCGGTTGACACGGTAACAGTACACACATTCACGGTCTTCCTCCACACTGCTGCGGCTGCCGCTGCTCTCATCCGGGCCTAGGAACTGGGGTTCAGGGTGGCTGCAGATACACTCCTCCTTGTTGGTTTCCCGAAACTCCTGCAGTTTCGAGAAGAAGTCCTCCGGCTAGCTTAAGATGGAAGAGCGGGTGTCCAGAGACCCTGCAATCCAGTCATAGTCCAGGTACGGCCGGTGGCGCCAGCTCCTCTCAGGCACTGCAGACTCCTCAGAGAAGGTCACCCTGGGCTTGGACAGCTTGCTCTGTTGACCCAGGATGGACCTTAGGGCCTGTGCCTCCTGGGGCCCCGGATCACCCGGCCCCACTGATGGCTCTGGGTCCCTCAGGCTTGAGGTGCTCAGCGAGGGTGCTGAGTGGGGTCTTGGTCAGCCCTGGGGCTCCTGATGCTGGCCCTTGGCAGGTGGGAGAGAGGCCACCCTCGAGCTGGCCACTTCACAGGGGTCCCCTCGGCAGGCATCTGGTGGGCGCCACACCGGGCACCGGCCCCGTGAGCAGGAGGTGCTCGAGGAAGTTGAGGATGTCTCTGGGGTCGATGGAGTCTCTGAGTTGTAGCTGCTGCTGGATTCTGGGCTTGACTCTGAGGCTGCCTCGCCCACAGCTGCCTCGGGAGCTCCGGGTTGAGCAGCCGCAGCTGCGCCAGGGCCTCAGCCTCCCATCCTGGGCCTCCCGTAGCAGGTGTCACTGGCCCCTGGGCCGCAGGATGTCCTCAAGGCTGGGTTCCAGGCCCAGCTCTTCTACCGCGCGTAAGTCCCCCGCAGCTGCTGGAGCTGCTCCCAGTCGCCCGCTGGGGGCGGGGCCTCCTTTTTTTTTTTTTTTTTTTTCCCAGCATCAGCAGCGCCCCCTCCCGGCTGCGGTTTTCTCATCTGTAATAATGCCTCCCCCTGGGGCAGGTAGCGGGGCACAGTGTAGAAGGAATCTGCTCCAAAAACAGCCCTGGCTTGGGCGGGCAGAAGGGTTAGGGGACCTGTGACCGGTGCAGGGGCACAGGGCCTGAGCTGGGAAGGGCACCATGCTGGGCTCAACATCTTGCCCTTGACGTCCTGGCGTTTATGGGTTTTGATCGAGGGGGCTCCACATTTTCATATTTTCATTCTGCATGGGGCCCTGCAAGGGACGGACCCGTGCCAGGCTACTGGCTTTCCTCCCTTCAGCAGCTGGCATCATCTGCTAAAAACACAAAGGTGGCCGGGCACAGTGGCTCACGCCTGTAATGCCAGCACTTTGGGAGGCCGAGGAGGGCAGATTACCTGAGGTCAGGAGTTTGAGACCACCCTGGCCAACATGGTGAAGCCCCATCTCTACTAAAAATACAAAAATTAGCCTGATGTGGTGATGCACGCCTGTAATCCCAGCTACTCGGGAGGCTGAGGCAGGAGAATCGCTTGAACCCCGGGGGGCGGAGGTTGCGGAAAGCCGAGATGGCGCCATTGCACTCCAACCTGGGCAAAAAGAGCGGAACTCCATCTGAAAAAGAAAAAGAGAAAAAAAGACAGAAAGAAAGAAAGAAACACTTCCCAGTAACATCACCTCCATCAGTGAACTGACGGCAAATCTGGCTTTGAGCCAGAGGAACCAAGGAACTCTGTTTCCAAGCACCTATGTGAACACCTCTCTTTTTGCCAATAAAAGCTTCCTCTCTTACCTTTCCCTCACTGGGTGCCCCTGTGGCTTGCCATAGTGCATTCTAGATTATAATCCTATTTTCTATCCACAACAAATTCAGCACCTTTGGAGATAGTTTTCTCTGAAGTCTTTTTTTAGGTTGACTTGATCCGGTGTCAGGAGCACCCCGGAGGCAAGATGGCTTTTGGAAGGGCCTGGCGGCACCTGGGGCCCGGGAGGTGCCACAGTTAAGCCCTTTGCGCTCTCCACCGCCCCGGGTCACCTTTTCTTGCCCAGGTAAATCTTCTTTCAGGTCGAGCTTCCGCCCTTCGATAGCAGCATACTGTTGGCCTTATTTGGGGTCTGCGCTGGCTAAGGCGCCTTCACAAAGAATCTTTCATCCCTTCTAGGGCTGGAAAAGACTTTTTCTCTTTTCTGGCAAGTCCTTTCTGGCAACAAAGTTTCTCTTCTGGTCCTGGTGAGTGCAGTTGGGGTTTCAGTTTTTGTGTGCGTGTGCCTACTTCCATTTGTTGCTAGACTTCTCCTCTCTATTTCTGAATATCTTTCCTTTATAAAAATGGTGGGCTCGGCCGGGTGCGTGGCTCACACCTGTAATCCCAGTACTTGGGAGGCCAAGGCGGGCAAATCACTTGAGGTGAGGAATTCAAGACGAGCCTGACCAACATAGTGAAACCTCGTCTCTACTAAAAATACAAAAATTAGCCAGGCGTGGTGGTGCGTGCCTGTAATCCCAGCTACTCGGGAGGCTGAGGCAGGAGAATAGCTTGGACCCAGGAGGCAGAGGTTGCAGTGAGCCGAGATTGCGCCACTGCACTCCAGCCTGGGCGACAGCGCAAGACTACGTCTTAAAAAAAAAAAAAAAAAAAAAAGGTGGACTTGAGGCCACCCTTTAAGAAATCTTACGGCTGTCACCACCTTTCTATGAGGGACCCTAGTCTCCGGAGAAAAAGCCGCCTGTGTTGAGGATAAACTGGTACGCGGATGACCACCAGGGGGCCTGCCAGTCTAGAAAAAAATCTGTGCGTCTAGGGGAAATCTAGTTACAGGTCTTAGAGCACACGCTGTCTGCCAAGTGAGACAAACATCCTGGCCCAAGGACACTGTAAAACAAACCACCAGTCAACCCCCTAGCATTCTCCAACAGGGCTTACAGGATTTTTCTTTTGCTCTTGAGAGATTAATAAGAAGCAGAAGGAGATCCCCCAAATTCCAAAAGATGCAATAATCATTCCCCTTCTGGGACTCCAGCTGGCTACATGTTCTAAAATGGTGGTCCTCTCTAGCGCACATTTAAAAAGCAGTGTATGGGCCTGGCGCGGTGGCTCACGCCTGTAATCCCAGCATTTTGGGAGGCTGAGGCAGGTGGATCACCTGAGGTCAGGAGTTTGAGACCAGCCTGGCCAATATGGCGAAACTCCCATCTTTACTAAAAATACAAGTTAGCCAGGCGTGATGGTGGGTGCCTGTAATCCCAGCTACTCGGGAGGCTGAGGCAGGAGAATCCCTTGAACCAGGGAGGCAGAGATTGCAGTGAGCTAAGACGGAGGCACTGCACTCCTTGGGTGACAGAGCCAGACTCTGTCAAAAAAAGAAGGAAGGGATGGATGGAGGGAGGGAGGTCAATGGGTGGACAGATGGCTAATTTTGTTCTTCGATGAAAAAAAATTTATTCCTTTGTTCTTCATTATGGAGGTCTTTTGAGTTCCCCAAACTTGTCTTTCTTAGGACAAAATTAGAATACCGTGGTCCTAAAATCAAACTATCTGAATGAGAGGCATACTTCAATTGATACCTTGAAGCATCTAAGTGCATCCAGGATTCTGAAATTGCCTCCTGATCTCAGGCTAGGCGTGGTGACTCATGCCTGTAATCCCAGCACTTTGGGAAGCTGAGGCTGGCGGATCACGTGAGATCAGAGAAGTTTGAGACCAGCCTGGCCAACATGGTGAAACCCTGTCTCTACTAAAAATACAAAAATTAGCCAGGGATGTTGGTAGGCTCTTGTAATCCCAGCACTCTGGGAGGCCAAGGCAGGCGGATCACTTGAGCTCAGGAGTTCAAGACCAGCCTGACCAACATGGTGAAACCCCTATCTCTACTAAAAATACAAAATTAGCCAGGCATAGTGATGCATGCCTGTAATTCCAGCTACTCAAGAGGTTGAGGCAGGAGAATCGCTTGAACTCGGGAGGCAGAGGTTGCACTGAGCCAAGATTGTGCCAATGTGCTCCAGACTGGGCGACAGAGTCAGACCCTGATTCAAAAAAAAAAGAAAAAATTGCCTCCTGATCTCAAAATTAACTGAGAGACCTTAAGGTCCCAGGCTCTTTTCTCTCCAGAAGAGACTTTCCTTCTCTGTCCTCTGTCTGCTTTGGCTGAACTGCCATTCCCTCTGATTCCTCAGCTCTCAGCACCCCTGAACCTTTCCCTTTAAACTCACAAATGATTCTTCTACACCCAAATTTAATTTGGTTCCACAGAGCATGGCTGAAGTTCAAGCCGTTGCCAAGGAACTCCCAAAGGCCATTGAAGACCCTCACCGATTTGCTGATGAGTTCAGCACAGTGCTCGGGTTTATCAGCTGGTGTTTCTAACCTACGCCAGTTGGGTCGCATACTTTTTGGTGAAGGCCAGGCTTGACACCGGATGGCCGAGTCTTGTTGGCATGACCCTGAGGAAGAGTTAGGCAAAAATGCCAAAGACTAAGAAAAAGTCCGAGGCATGGCAAAACAAACACCACACACACACGCAAACATGCACACACACATGCGCACACACGCACTCATACGCACACGCACACACACAACAAACACCCCAAAAGTCTATTCTTGAGTATTTTCCTACAACCTTAGACTGGAATAAAATCCAGGCCTGTACCCAAGAACCTGACGAGCCCATTTACAGCTACTACAGTCGGCCCTAGAGTATATTTAAAGAAAATTCTGGATGACCCATGGATGTTGAATCTACTCAAGTAGGCTTTAATTCTGTTTGTGAACCGCTCTTCTAGAAAACTTTCCCAGCTTGTCAAGAGGGCCTGCCTGGAATGGGAAACTATGCCCACTTCTGATCTAGTTAATTTGGCAAATCAGCCTGCCCACACACGCGAGGCCAGTGCCTGTTTAGCTGCAGGGAAAAGGAAGAACCTTGTGGCCAGGCAAGTGGCTCATGCCTGTAATCCCAGCAGGGCTGAGGCGAAAGGATCGTCTCAGGTCAGGAGTTTGAGACTAGCCTGACCAACATGGGGAAACCCTGTCTCTATCAAGAATACAAAAATTAGCCGGATGTAGTGGCAGATGCCTGTAAGCCTATCCAATTGGGAGGCTGAGGCAGGAGAATCGCTTGAAACTGGGAGGCAGAGGTTGCAGTGAGCTGAGCTCACACTCCAGCCTGGACCACAGAGCGAGACAGACAGAAAGAAAGTAACATGGGGGGAGAAGGAAGGAAGGAAGGAGGGAGGGAGGGAGGGAGGAGAGAGAAAGAAAAGAAAGAAAGAGAGAGAGAAAGGAAGAAAGGAAAGAAGGGAGAGAGAAAGAAAAAGAAAGAAAGAAGAAAAGAAAACCTTGTGGCTGGTACAACATTGTTTCTGCTTCAGACAAGTGTGGGGCTCCCTGACTTATGCCTAGGCCTCCCGACATAACAACAGGAAAAGAGATAAATCCTGGCTCTGCCACAGAAGAGAGAATTTCCAGTTCTCTCACTTAATCATTTGGGTGAAACCAATTTGGGAATGAGGTCTTCATTGTTCTGAGAACTAAAAATCTTCAGCCTCCTATCTGACTGCGTGGACCCCACCCCCTCCCTGGTCTTGGCCAAGAAGATCCCAAAGAAGCCTTAAAAGCTGAATTTTTAGCCAAAACTGGAGAGGAGGCCAGATATACCTCATTATACTCTTTCCCTTTCGTGGTTTAGATTCAACAACAGCCCAGCATTGAGGTTAAAGTAGATGGTAATACTGAGAGAACTGACTCTTGGTGGCATCAAGATACTAAATTATAAACAGGACCTAAGGCCATGCCAGGCAAGGGCTGAGTCATGCAGCCCTGCAGTCAAAGAAGAAACAGTGTTGTAACTGGGCAAGGTTTTTCTTTTTCTCCGCAGGTAAACAAGCATTGACCTCAAGCTGTGCAATACTGAAACAATTGCAGCTCGTGGAGGCTGGAGGCTGACTGACTGACCCTGCCCCCTTCAACCTGCCAGAGCTACAGCTTTCACTGGGCAGGAGACTGACTTCAGCAGCTTTCTCCTGATGAGAGTCCCGAACCCGGTTCTGGTTACACTGGCTACACGTTTGAGAGCCTTCCTGTCCACGCTTCACCTTTTGACACATCGGCTTAATTGTGATGTATTTAAATGTTGACTCTACTTCCAAGTGAACATGGGTCATATGTAACATGCATGTTTGTTCACCCTCCATGCACACAACACCCTTCTTGAATACAACTTGCTAAATATGTATACTTGGCCAACCTTTTCAGCCATAAATTCCTGTTCCATCTACCTTGTCCTCCCAGCCCCCCAGTGTCTGTTTCTGGTGTCTGCTGGAAGTGGAGGCTGTACTTTCTGGCCTGTCCGAATGGTCACCAAACTCTCCTTTCTGAATTTACAAATGTGTGATTTTTAAGTTGTCCAGAGCTACTATCAGTCCCTAACCCGAGGAGCCTCGATCAGCCCCCACTGAAGTGTAACAAAAAGATACAAATGGCAGGCGTTTCCAACGGGCCTTTAGCTGCATTGTTTCACAGCACATTCCTTTCTGCCTTGACCCTCTTCAAGACACCCACTCTTTTTCCTACTGCCCTGTCCACCTCCTAGGATGTGATTTTCTGGAAAAATATTATGCTGGAATTTCTGTTTTCCAAAAGTTGGGGTTGGGGCGGTGGTGATAATTTTGGAATAATGTTTACTCCATAATGTATTAAGGTTCCCTCTTTTATTGGTTCTGTTTCAGGACCCTCTGTTCTGCTCTGTTAATCCTCTTTACTATTAAATATTTCTGCCCAAATCTGTCTTTGGTGGCTCATGCCTGTAATGACAGCACTTTGGGAGGCCTTGGCTGGCAGATCACCCGAGGTCAGGAGTTCCAAAACAGCCTGACCAGGATGGCAAAACCCTGTCTCTACTAAAAATAAAAAAATTAGCCGGTGTGGTGGCACACGCCTGTAATCCCAGCTACTTGGGAGGTTGAGGCAGGAGAATCACTTGAACCCGGGAGGCAGAGATTGCAGTGAGCCGAGGTCACACCACTGCACTCTGGCCTGGGTGACAGAGCAGGACTCTATCTCAAAAAAAAAAAAAAAACAAAACAAGAAGCAAAAATTCCACCTCTAAAACCCTTTTGATATTTGGGAGGACAAATTCCTTCCTCTTGTTTTTTGTTTGTCTGATTATTTGTTGGTTTGTTTTTAAAATAATTTTGGCTTTTTTGCACCTTTACTTTTCCATACATATTTTAAAATCAGGCATTGAAAATCTATGACAAATCTTTTAGATTTTGACTGAAATTATATCAAGTATAGATTAACTTGCGGGAGAATTGACACCCTTCAATATTGAGTATTCTGTCAATGGAGTATCTTCTAATTTGTTTGAGTTATCTTTCATGTCCTTCAGTATAATTTTTTTTTGAGATGAAGTCTTGCTCAGTTGCACAAATTGGAGTGCAGTGGCACAATCTTGGCTCACTGCAATGTCTGCCTCCTGGGTTCAAGCAATTCTCCTGCCTTAGCCTCCTGAGTAGCTGGGATTACAGGTGCACACCACCATGTTCAGCAATTTTTTTTTTTTTTTTTTGTATTTCTAGTAGAGGCAGGGTTTCACCATGTTGGCCAGGCTGGTCTCGAACCCTTGACCTCAAGCGATCCACCTGCATTGGCCTCCCAAAGGTCTGGGTTTACAGATGTGAACCACTGTGCCTGGCCTAGTATCATTTTTATAACTTCTTTATCCTCTAAATTTCTTTTTCTTTTTCTTTTTTTGAGATGGAGTCTTGCTCCATACCCCAAGCTGGAGTGCAGTGGCACAATCTCAGCTCACTGCAACCTTCGCTTCCTGAGTCCCGGTTCGAGCAATTCTCCTACCTCAGCTTCCCAAGTAGCTGGGACTACAGGCATGAGCCACCATGTCCAGCTAATTTTTGTATTTTTTAAAATAGAGACAGGGTTTCACCATGTTGGCCAGTCTGGTCTTGAACTCTTGACCTCGTGATCCACCTGCCTCAGCCTCCCAAAGTGCTGGGATTACAGGTGTGAGCCACTGAGCCCGGCCTATTCTCTAAATTTCTGACAAATGTTTGGTAATATCGCTAGTTATGTACTATTATGAATTTTTTTCTGTTGCATTATTTAATTGGCTATTGTTGGTATATATAAATGCAATTGATTTTGTTTTTAATCTTGTATTTTGAAATGTGTTGATCTGTCTTGTTCTAACAGTTTTATGTACATGCTCTTGAATGCTTTATATGACAAAGATATGATCTACAAATAATGAAAACAATTTTCTTTCTTTCAAATCCTTATACCTCTTATTTTTTTCTTGTCTAGTTGGATTGGCTGGGACATCCAGCACAGTGCTGCATAGAGGGAGTAAAGGCAGCCAGCCCTGTGTTTCTTCAGATTTTAGGAGAATGCTAATTACATTTTGTCATTTAAGAATGGCAAGTATTTGACAGATCACTTTTATCAAAATATCTTGTAGGTTTCAATGGATAGCCTTTATTAAATGTTTTACTAATAGCTCTATCATTTAAAAATTTTGAATAAGGCTGGGTGTAGTGGCTCATACCTGTAATCCCAGCACTTTGGGAGGTTGAAGTGGGTGGGTCACTTAAGGCCAGAGTTTGAGACCAGCTTGGCCATTATGGCAAAATCCTGTCTCTACCAAAAACACAAAAATTAGCCAGGAGTGGTGACATGCACCTGTAATCTCAGCTACTGGGGAGGCTGAGGCATGAGAGTTGCTTGAACCCAGGAGGCAGAGGCTGCTGTGAGCTGAGATCGTGCCACTGCATTCCAGCTGGGCAACAGAGTGAGACTTGTCTCACAAAAAATAGTTTAGGCCAGGCGTGGTAGCTCACGCCTGTAATCCCAGCACTCTGGAAGGCTGAAGCAGGCAGATTACCTGAGACCAAGAGTTCGATACCAGCCTGGCCAACATGGTGAAACCCTGTCTCTATTAAAAATAGAAAAATTAGCTGGGCCTGGTGGCAGGCACCTGTAGTCCCAGCTACTCAGGAGGCTGAGGCAGGAGATCACGTGAACCTTCGAGGCAGAGGTTGCAGTGATTCTGAGACTACACCACTGCATTCCAGCCTGGGTGACAGAATGAGACTTTGTCTCAAAACAAAAATTGAATAAATGTTGAGTTTTATCAAATACTAGATAATCATATGGCTATTTAATTGGTTGATGTGATAAATTATCTTAATATGAGCCTATTCTCTTCTTTTTGCTAAGGTTAACATCTGACTTCTAGGACCTCATTCTACTCATATATCTAATGTATTTCCTTATTTCAATATACTAATGTCTTTGCATTCTCTTTTCTGAACAGATGAGCTAAACAAAAACTTGAGTTCCTTTCTCTGATAGAGTCTTCATAAGGCATTCTTCATATCTGCCTGAACACAGAAGGAAAGTTCTAGTATTGTGATCATTTTGCAAATAATGAAGATGAGGCTTCCAGTGATGAAATAACTTGTTCATGGTCACACAGCAAGTAAGGGCTGGTTCTAGAATTTGAATTCAGACAACCCAACTTGCAGGATGTTCTAGGATCAGAGTGTCCTTAAGGGACAGAATTTCTTTCCTGTCCAAAAAGTGTTGTGCAGCATCACAGTTGACTAGGTAGGGACGGTGTCCTGATGGGGCTGGAGTTTCCTGAGGTGTCAGAGGCACTGGAAGGCCTAAGTAACTGGATGACTAGAATGCTCTAGGAATCAGAGTGACTTGGTACACTAAGCTATTCCTCTGGGCAGCACGGGCATTGTAGTGAGACTGCATCTGATTAGCTGGATGTGGTGGTGCGTCCCTGTTGTCCCAGCCATTCAGGAGGCTGAAGTGGAAGAACCACTTGAGCCCAGGAGTGTGAGGCTGCAGTGTGTTATGATCACACCACTGCACTCCAGCCTGGGTGACAGAGCAAGATCTTATCTCAAAAAAAGTGTATACATATATGTGTGTGTACACACACACACACACACGATCCGACCCTATAGGGTCGAATAACCTATAGGGTGTTCATATGCTCAGAGTCAGCTAGGATTTATGGTATTCAGGGCAATCAGTGTGTCCTCATAGAGACCTGATCCACTGGAGACTCGGGGGTCCTTGTATGGTCAGAGTAGTGTCTTGTGGGTTTGCCTTGTAGGATCCTTTTTTTTTTTTTAGACCGAGTCTCACTCTGTCACCCAGGCTGGAGTGCAATGGCATGATCTTGGTTCACCGTAACCTCTACCTCCCAGGTTCAAGCAATTCTCCAGTCTGAGCTTCCCGAGTAGCTGAGACTACAGGTGCATGCCACCATGCCTGGCTACTTTTCTTTGTATTTTTAGGAGACAGGGTTTCACCATGTTGGCCAGGCTAGTCTCGGACTCCTCACCTCAAGTTATCCACCTGCTTCAGCCTCCCAAAGTGCTGGGATTACAGGCATGAGCCACCATGGCTGGCATCTTGTAGGATTCTAAAAGGTCAGAGGACCCTGGGGAACAGGGTATTTAGAGGATTCCAAGAAACCACATAGGATCATATGAGATCTTAACAGTGAAAGTCAGAGAGTCTGGGCGACTTAGAGAATCCTGGGAAGGCAGGGGCATTGGAGAGACAGGGCATCAAGGGAGGCAGGTGTTCTGGGCCTACAGGCATTTTTTTTTTTTTTTTTTTTTGAGATGGAGTTTCGCTCTTGTTACCCAGGCTGGAGTGCAATGGCATGATCTCGGCTCACCATAACCTCCGCCTCCTGGGTTCAGGCAATTCTCCTGCCTCAGCCTCCTGAGTAGCTGGGATTACAGGCACACGCCACCATGCCCAGCTAATTTTTTGTATTAGTAGAGACGGGGTTTCACCATGTTGACCAGGATGGTCTCGATCTCTTGACCTCATGATCCACCCGCCTCGGCCTCCCAAAGTGCTGGGATTACAGGCTTGAGCCACCGCGCCCGGCCCCCTACAGGCATTTTTATCATGTCAGAACACTTGAAGTATCCTTACATCATCACCAGCTTTGAGGTCAGCCTGTTCTGGAAGATCACACTGCTCGCATGCGTGTTTTGAAGGTTGGTCTGTCTGTGTGATTCAGAGACTCCTAGATGTTCTGGGAGTCGGAGTTGTGAAGATTTCCAGGTGGGACAGCATAGCCTTTTGGTATCTGAATGTGAGAGATCAAGGTTTTCTGGAGCTCGGGTGGTCCTTGAAGGTTTGGGTAGACTTGAATGGACCTGTCATGGAGTAGAGTGTCAAGGTATTCTTGTACAATCAGAGCATTTTCAGGAAATCGGGTTCTAGATGAGCAGAGTGTGCTAGGCAGGGGTGAGCGTATGCAGGAAGTCACCATGTTCTGGCAGTTCTGGGGATATGTATTCTGCGGAGTGTCTTGCAGGGAATAGAACCTTGAGAGGACAGAATTTCTTGAGGGTTAGAATAATCGCCTGTTGGATTCAGGGGGTCCTAGTTGAAGCTGTGCTGGGCTGTCTGCGTGTTGGGAAGGCGAGGAGTGACAGTGATTAGGGTGCTTACTGACAGCTCTAGGGCTGAGACGTCCAGAGCACACTGGAAGGTTGGAGAGTGCTGGCATTAAGACATCGCATGTGTTAAAGGCATGCTGGATGGTCAGAGTGCTTTGGTAGGCCAGGAGACCTCTTTACTTCGTCAGCATGTCCTGCAGGCCAGGCGAGTGTGGTCAGGGTACTTCCTGGCTTGGGAAGAACCACACTGAGTGGTTTTTCAGTGTCAGTATTCACTTTGGAAGATTCAAGCAAACTGGGGGCTCTGAATTGGCAGGAAGGCAAGAGGCCCTTGACTGTCCAGACTCTGTAAGGTCAGGAATTCCTTAAAAGGTTAGAATTTCCCAAATCTCACCATGTCCTTGTGGTCTGGGTGTCTTAGAGGGTCATGGAGTCCATGTGAGCCCAAGCTATCGTGCTGACTATCAGGTACTGAGGTCAGTGCACCTTCGAGGGTCTGTGTGTCCTAGAGAGTGAATGCATCCTCAGTGTTCTTGGGATTCAGGGACCTGACAGGGCCAGAATGGGTACTCCCAGGCAGCAAGGTGCATTGTAATTCAGTTTTCTCTTGTGAGTCCGAGCTGACTGCATGTCACTGGGTCTTGCTAGATTAGGACTGCTGTGGGCTTCATGGTGCTCTAGGTGGTCGTAGTGTGTCCTAGGGTAGGAGGAGAAGGATTGGTATTAGAGCGGTGCTTCTCAACTTCACTGTTGGTATGGACTGAACGTTTGTGTCCCTCCAAAATTCATTTTGAAGTTCTAACACCCAATGTGATGGTATTTGAAAGGTGGGGATTTGGGGAGGTGATTAGGTTTAGATGAGTTCATGGGGGTGAGACCCCATGATGGGATTAGTGCCCTTACAGGCAGAGGAAGAGAAACCAGAGCTGGTTCTTTCTCCACCATGTGAAGGCAAGTGAGAAGGTAGCCACCTGCAAGCCAGGAAGAGAGCCCTCACAGGTAAGCCTAATAGGCCGACCCCTTGATCTTAGACTTCCCAGCCTCCAGAACTGTGAGCAATAAGTCTACTGTTTCAGCCACACAGTCTATGCTATTTTGTCAAGGCAGCCCCAGCTGAGTAAGATCCACGTACACTCGGTTCTCCTGGAGATCTTGTTACAGTGCAGACTGTGACTCGGTGGGATGGAGGTGGGGCCCTGGGTTCCGTTACTGCTGCTGCTGATCCATGGACCACACTGTAAGCACTGAGATCCTAAAGGATTATGATTTCCTGTCTTGAATCATCAGGATGTTTCTAAAGGACCTGTATGATGGCATGACTGTGGGAATCAGACTGTCCTGTGGGCACAGTGTGTCCAGGGGGGTCCGTGTGTCCTCATCAGGTCCGTGTGGCCTGAGAAGTAGAGGCGAAGTGTTTGGGTGTCAGTGTGTCCTGGGCTGTCACACTGTTCTTAAATGGCCAGGGTGTCCTGGGGATGTCAGAATGTACTTCCTGGGTCTAAGTAACCTCAAGGGGCAGAGGACTATGGGACTGGGCTGTCCTGACTGCTCAGGGATTCCCGGTGTCAGGATCTCCTTGAAGAATCAGAATGTAGTGTGTCACGGGAATCTCAGTCTCTTTCTGAGTCCTGAAGTCTGAGGTGGAGTGGGGGTCAGGATGCATCTGGAATGCAGGTGTTCCTTAGGTCAGGGTTTTCAGAGGGTCCAGGTGACCTTGGAAGGTCACGGTGTCCTGGGAGTCCTGGGTGAATGAGGAGGTGGTGTTTGAGGGAGGAAATCAGAAAGTACTTGAGAGCTAAGGTGTCCTGGAGGCCCATTCTCTGGAGTGGGTTCAGGTTGGCCTGAGCGGTGGCTGGTGCATTCTGAACTAGCAGGGTATCTGAGAGGGGCCAGCATGCACTTGTGACTTCTCCTTTCTTAATTTCCTGGAAACAGGTCCTTGGGTGTCACCCCCATGCTGAGATGCCAGGCAGGCCCCGATCCTGGGTCCCCTTCCCCCACTCTTTGTTCCTCTCCCCACAGTGGGGTTCTGAGGAGGGGTCTCAGGAGGAATGCATTTTCTCCTCCTCTCCCTGCCTGCTCCCAGGAGGGGATTTAAAAGGACAAAAGAATCCAGTCCTCTGGGAATACGAGCCCTTGGCCTCAGTCCCTGGACCCTCCGACAGAACACCTTCCCTCATCCGGCTTGTGATCCTCCCTGAGCAAGGGGGCTCTGGTGACCGTGTGGTGATTGGATGGGCCCACAGGGGCGAGGAGGAGGTGACTCCTCCAAGACTGAGGAGTGGTATGGGAAAATAGGCAGCTGACAGAACAGAGCAGCATCCCGGTGGAGAGAAGGGGCAGGCAGAGAATAGTAGAGTCAGAAACAAAGCAACCTGTGAGGCCGAGCCAGGAGAATGAGATGACACTCAAGCCAAGGAATGGGGAATTAGGAAATAATTAGAAAAAAAGCAGAGACAGTAAAAAAGTCAGAGAGAGCTACCTGCACCTACACACATATTCAGAGACAGAGACCCAGGGAGTGGCATACCCAGAGGGAGAAGTGGGGACAGAACAGGTGTGGGGAGGACCTGCCGAAGCCGAGAAATCTCCAGTCAGAGATTCAGGGACACTTGGTCCCCACGGTGAGCCATGGAAGCAGAAAGGAGGAGCCAGCCAGGGAAGCCGAAGAAGGGGCGAGTCTGCAGCAGCCTCTCGCTGGAGAGACACCCGGCCGCTGGGACCCTGACCACCATGGTGGGTGAGTGACTGTCCCAGTGTGCATGGGTCCCTGAGGACGCAGCGGGTGTGAGGCTCAAAGCATAGGCTCCGTGAAGAAGGTTAGGAGGAGAAATTAAAAACAGAATCTAGGCCGGGCGCGGTGGCTCACGCCTGTAATCCCAGCACTTTGGGAGGCCGAGGTGGGCGGATCACAAGGTCGAGTTCAAGACCAGACTGGCCAACATGGTGAAACCCTGTCTCTACTAAAAAACTGAAAAATTAGCTGGGCGTGGTGGCTCGTGCTTGTAATCCCAGTTACTTGGGAGACTGAGGTAGGAGAATTGCTTGAACCAGGACCCGGGAGGTGGAGATTGCCGTGAGCCAAGATCGCACCACTGCACTCCAGCCTGGGCTACAGAGCGAGACTCCATCTCAAAAGAAAACCAAAAACCAGAATCTAGCATGTGAAAACTGTGGGAACCTTTGGAAGTAAGGGACTGGAGCACCCCTTGGCTTTATAGACTGGGGAACTGAGCCTCTGGCAGGAGGGGCGGCCGAACAGCTCGCATCGCAGTGGGGGTGTGAGACAGCTGCCTCTGTCCCCTCACTGCTGACCTCAGAGTGCGTTAGCCCAGGGCACTACCTTCTCTGATGAAGGGATCTGGAGGGGCCAGGGCTTTGGGGCCAGGGAGAGCAGGCTCAGTCTGTGTGTCCCCATGGTGGACAGTGAGCTTTAGGAGGGGCCGCACCCTTGGGTCCCCATGGGGATAGTGCCTCAGCTCCAGACATCTTTTCTTGGTGTGCGCCCTCCAGGTGTGTCCTTTTCCCTCCCCATTCTCTCCTCCCAGCCGCTCTCAGACTAATTAGTGTGGGGGCTTAGGGAGCCTGTGGGGAGGAGAGGCAAGCCTTTCCCACGAGCTCAGGTTCCTGCAGCCTGGTGGCTGGGCCAGGGCAGGGGTAGGAAGAAGATGAAAAGCAAGTAGGGAGGGTGTGTCTGGGTGGAAGAGGGGGGTGCTCATCTTCCCAGGTAAGGGGTGCAAGAGGATGGCAGCAGTCTGAAGAAGGCGCAAGTTGAACATGAGCCTCGCCAGCAGGGGACAAGCACTGGTGTCTTCCGTGAGCAGCTGGGATGGTTGCTGGGTGCAGGTCCAGGCAGCAGACCCGCAGAGTGAGCCTCAGGTGGTCGTGTGTGTCCAGACAGGTGAATGCACATGGCAGGGCATGTGTCTGGAGGTGCAATAGGAAGTGGGCAGATGACAGAGTTGCCAGGTAGACAGGGCATGAGGCCCTGGGGCCAGGAATGAGTCTGAGGGTGTGCCCTATGTAGACAGCACAGCCTGGTGTCAGGGACTAAGAGGCAACCAGGCTGAGCAGGGTGCAGGAACCAGGCTATGGCAGTTAAAAGATTCCTGGTGGGGCAAGGCAAATGAGAGTGAGGCAGGGCTGGGTGTGGTGGTTCAGGCCTATCGTCCCAGCACTTTAAAAGGCCGACATGGGAGGACTGCTTGAGGCCAGGAGTTGAGACCAGCCTGGGCAACAGAGCAAGACCCCATTCTAAAAATATATTTTTTTAATTGGTTAGGTGCGTTGGTGCACACCTGTAGTCCCAGCTACTCGGGAGGCTAAGGCAGTGGGATCACTGGAGCCTAGGGGTTTGAGGCTGCAGTAAGCTGTGATCACATCACTGCACTCAAGCCTGGGTGACAGAGTGAGACTCGGTCTCAAAAAAAGAGAAAATAAGGAAAGAGTGGAGCTGCACAGGAAGCGCTGAGCGGAATCCAGGACCGGCGCGTGGTCCAGCACCGAGGCGCGCCCTCCTCAGAAGCCGCTTCTCCCTTCTCTCCCTCCTCAGACTCCAGCGCTCCACCCTCCAGGAAGCCCCCCGATGCAGGAGTCGGGAGACCAAGGTTCTCCCCGCAAGGAGGACAGAGGGGCCACCCGCACTCCCGGCGTCGCCACCGCACCACCTTCAGCGCAGTGCAGCTGGAACAGCTGGAGTCAGCCTTTGGGAGGAACCAGTACCCGGACATCTGGGCCCGAGAGAGTCTCGCCCGGGACACTGGTCTCAGTGAGGCCCGAATCCAGGTGATGCTCAGGATCCCTCCTCCCTCGGGGAAGAAATGCGGATTTCTTTGGTGCTGTCATAGAATGTTAGGCATTATGACCCTAAGCTGAATGGTCACCAGAACACAGGCCTCATCTGACCGCCAGCATCAGAGCATCTGCCTTGAGAATATCCCTTGAGTTCAACCCGAGCTGTAAGCTAATCTAACTTGAATTTCAACGCCTTCCCCCAATTTTTAATAGTGATGCCGATTCCGGCTGGGTGACGTGCTCACACCTGTAATCCCAGCACTTTGGGAGGCCAAGCTGGGTGGATCACCTGAGGTCAGGAGGTCGAGACCAGCCTGGCCAACATGGCGAAATCCCATCTCTACTAAAAATACAAAAAACATTAGCCGGGCATGGTGGCGGGTGCCTGTAACCCCAGCTACTCGGGGGGCTGAGGCAGGAGGATTGCTTGGACCTAGGAGGCTGAGATTGCGGTGAGCTGAGATCACGCCACTGCACTCCAGCCTGGGCGACAAGAGCGAAACTTCGTCTCAAAAGAAAAAAAAGAACCACAATAATGATGCCAATTCCAACAGAAATTCAATCCTAACTGTTCACACATATGGAACCTTGTCCCTAACCATAGCCTTGAAACTCATCCGGCCCGATGCTCCCTCAATCCTAACCACAGAGTTGGTTAGCCGTAAGGGTAAACCCTACCCTAAATCCAAACTTGTCTATAATTAGATTTATCCGCAGTCTTAATGGCTAAACCTAACCCTAGGGGAAACTTCCCATTCTTGGGGGAAGGGAAATGTCATTGTTACCAGAGTCATCTCCTTGTTGGAAGCTGACATTTCTTACCCGCCCAGAGTGGTATAAATGGGTACATTTGGATGCAGGTTGGGGATAAGTCTGTGGGTTCCTGAATCAGCAGACCAGGCTCAGCCAGGCCTTGTGGAAGGGCTTTACCTCCTCTGGCCATGCTGAAGAGGCCTGCTCCCCGTCCCTGCACCTCTTGTCATTGGAGCAGGGTGTCTGTCACCACCTGCTTGAGGCGTGGGCTCTGATGTGTTTGCTCGCCCCTTTCAGGTCTGGTTCCAGAACCGCAGAGCTAAGCAGCGGAAGCAAGAGCGCTCACTGCTCCAGCCCCTGGCCCATCTGTCTCCTGCCACCTTCTCCAGCTTCCTGCCAGAGTCCCCTGCTGGCCCCTACTCCTACACAACGCCACCTCCACCAGTGACCTGCTTCCCTCACCCCTACAGCCACGCCTTCCCATCCCAGCCCTCCACAGGAGGCACCTTTGCTCTGCCACACCAGTCTGAGGACTGGTATCCTACCTTGAGCCCAACCTCTGCCGGCCATCTGCCCTGCCCCCCGCCCCCTCCCGTGCTCTCCCTCAGCCTTGAGCCATCCAAGTCCTGGAACTAAGGTCAAACAAGCACAGCTGATCCCCAGCCTGTGGCTCTCGTGAAAACAACAAGAAAATGGGGTGGCTTCCTTTTCTTCTATGGGTGAAGCAGATGTATGGTGAGGGTCAGCTCAGCGATTGGAAATTTAAAAATGGGAGATCATGGTGAATTCTCAGTGCAGTGATTAATGGAGGACATCTGGGGAGGTGAGCTACTGGAAGAGGCAGGGAAAGATGTCTCCATGGAGCTGCCTGGTGAAGGGTGATATTGATGGAGACAGTTGCTGGTGAGTAGAGACAACTGAAGGGCTAGGATGTTGGGCCTTCCTTAATTGAGATCGTGATTGAAGAACATCCAGCTCTTTCTGGCTGATTTCAGTGAGGCTTTTGACTTAGAGTCTACCTATACATCCCTTCCCCATCGCCCACCCGCCATCCCAATCAGCCACTCACTTTTGTTTATTCATCTCTTGAGAGCGTCCCCTCCTTTCCGTTCCAGCAGACCCTTGGCTTTTTCTGGCTCTATATTTCCTGACTTATTGTCCGCATCGATTCCCTTAGCTCTAGTCTGTCCCACTTCCAACAAACCTGTGGAATTTCTGAACATCAAGGAATGCTCTCCAATGTCTTATAAAAAATACATAAATAAGATTTGATTAGTTTGGCCTGTAGAAGTCTTCAGCATCTGCCTTCGACTAACTTTTTTTTTTTTTTTTTTTTTTTTTTTTGAGACGGAGTTTCGCTCTTGTTATCCAGGCTGGAGTGCAATGGCGTGATCTCGGCTCACCGCAACCTCCGCCTCCTGGGTTCAGGCAATTCTCCTTCCTCAGCCTCCTGAGTAGCTGGGATTACAGGCACGCACCACCATGCCCAGCTAATTTTTTGTATTAGTAGAGATGGGGTTTCACCATGTTGACCAGGATGGTCTTGATCTCTTGACCTCGTGATCCACCCACCTCGGCCTCCCAAAGTGCTGGGATTATAGGCTTGAGCCACCGCGCCCGGCCTCGACTAACTTTTTAAATCAGTGGCACATTTTAACATATGTGGTTTCTGACAGAGAAGAAACCATTCTATTTAGGGCAAACATTTCTAAGACCAAACCATCTGAGGCTGATAAGGGGTCATTCCCAGGAAGGGACCTGCCTTGTCTGGAAATGCCTTGGTCTGAGCCTTCTCAAAAGAAACACCATGGAGCCTAGTTCACGGCACAATTTTTATGCCATGTTGCTTACGAGGCACTTATTTTACTCATTATTTACTTACTTGTATGCAGACTTACCTCTCTTATTGGCAGGTTCACAGAAGAATATTTTTAACCTTTTTTCTTTTTATTTTTGAGATGGAGTCTCACTCTGTCGCCCAGGCTGGAGTGCAGTGGCAAGATCTCAGCTCACTGCAATCTCTGCCCCCCGGGTTCAAGCAATTCTCCTGCCTCAGCCTCCCGAGTACCTGGGATTATAGGTGTGTGCCACCATGCCTGGCTAATTTTTGTAATTTTAGTAGAGACAGGGTTTCATCATGTTGGCTAGGCTGGCCTCAAACTCCTGACCTCAGGTGATCCACTCACCTTGGCCTCACGAAGTGCTGGGATTACAGGCGTGAGCCACTGCGCCTGGCCAATTTTTAAATGTTTAATATTTACTTCTTGTGTCTCTAGATATGATTTGTATTCTTGGGTCTTTTCCCTCCCCCTTGCATCCCTCTCCTCTCTTCAACTCCTCTCTCCTGTCCCATCCCTGCTACCCATTTACTGGGAAGGAAGTTTCCCTGTGCCTGCAGCCTGGCTCCCCAACCCTCAGCAGGGTTACCTTCTGCAGAAGCAGGGCAAGGGGTAGGGGACAAGGGACCCGGAGGCAGCTTGAAGGAGCTGCAATGGCGTGATCTCAGCTCAATGTAACCTCCACCTCCTGAGTTCAAGCAACTCTCCTGCCTCAGCCAACTGAGGTGCTGGGATTATAGGTGTGCACCACCATGCCCACCTAATTTTTTTTTTTTTTTGAGATGAAGTTTGGCTCTGTCACCCAGGCTAGAGTGCAGTGGCGCAATCTTGGCTCACTGCAGCATCTGTCTCCTGGGTTAAAGCGGTTCTCCTGTCTCAGCCTCATAAGTAGCTGGGACTACGGGAGCCTGCCACCATGGCCAGTTAATTTTCGTATTTTTAGTAGATATGGAGTTTCACCATATTGGTCAGGCTGGTCTGAAACCAGTGACCCCAGGTGATCCGCCCACCCAGGCCTCCGAAAGTTCTGGGATTACAGGCGTGAGCCACTGAGCCCAGCTTCACCTAATTTTTGTATTTTTAGTAGAGACAGGGTTTGACTGTGTTGGCCAAGCTGGTCTCAAACTCCTGACCTCAGGTGATCCACCTGCCTCGGCCTCCCAAAGCGATAAGAGTACAGGTGGGAGCAACCACGCCTGGCCAATAGAAGAATCTTTAAACAAGCCTTTAGTGATGGATACTCAAGTTGTGTGTGTTTTTAAACATATATTATTAAAAAGTCTGGAGTCACAACTCCTGTATTACACATTTGCACTCATACCTAATTATCTCCTTGGGCCAGACTGCCTTCTAGAAAGATTACACTGGTTTGAATTCCACCAAAAGAACCTGAGTATTGGTTTCAGCACGTCCTTGTTAACCTGTACCATTTTTGACAATTTGTTAACTGAGAGTGATGTCTTCTTGTTATTTTAAAATGTTCATTAATTTCTAGAGAGAGTTAAAACAGTTCATGTTTATTGGCAATTTACATTTTTTCTTTCCTGTATTGCTTCTGAGTTATTTGTGTATTTGTATATTGATATAATCATTTTTTATTAGCATTTGAGAGCTCTGTAGATTAGGAATATGAATTCCTATTCATACGTGTTGCAACCTTTTTTTTTTTTTTGAGACAATAGTCTCGCTCTGTCATCCAGGCTGAAGTGCAGTGGCACCATCTTGGCTCACTGCAACCTCTGCCTCCTTGATTCAAACGATTCTCCTGCTTCAATCTCCCTAGTAGCTGGGGCTACAGATGCATGCCATCATGCCCCACTAATTTTGTATTTTTAGTAGAGATGGGGTTTCGCTATGTGGGCCAGGCTGGTCTGGAACTTCTGAGCTCAAGCAATCCACCAGGCTTGGCCTCCCAAAGTGCTGGGACTACAGGAATGAGCACCGAGCCCGGCCACATGTTGCAACTATTTTTGACAGCTGGTTATTTGTCTTTTAGCCTTTCTCAATGAAGGTTTCCTGAGAGAATTAGCAGTAATTCCCTACATCTGTTGTATGTAAGGAATTAACTTCTGTCTTAAACATCTAGAATGGTACCTGTTTTGTAGAACTGGTAGATGTTTTAGAAATTAGTCACTCAGTTCATTTTCTGTGTTGTGCGGTTCAGATGAGGAAACCCAGGTGGGAAATCTGTTATTAGTGGTTTCATCTATCCCACTTTATTATTTTGTTTTCTTTATTATTTGGATCAAAGTGTTATGCTTTGAATCACCTGAAATTTATTTTGCGAGGTGCAGCAAAATAGTCATGGAATTTCTTTCAATCAGCTAAATAGTTATTCCAGTGTCATTTACTTAATAGTCAAACGTCACCCCATTGATTCATAAAATCATAACTTTTCATATACTGAGTTCCCGTATGTATGTATGCATGGGACAGCCAAGGAATCCTCGTTCTTTTTCATCAATCAGTTTCTCCTTTCCGGTTCCAGCACCACAGTGTTCTAATGATTGAAATGTAAGAATTATCCATACCTTTAAAATGCCTAATTTTCTTATCCAAACACAAGGTGTGTCTTGTCGTTTCTTCCAGAATTCTCTTATGTCCTTCAGGAATTAAAAAAAAAAAAAGATTTTTTCGAGACGGAGTCTTGCTCTGTTGTCCAGGCTTGCGTGCAGTGGCAAGGTCAAGGCTCACTGCAACCTCCGCCTCCCAGGTTCAGGCAAGTCTCTTGTCTCAGCCTCTAGAGTAGCTGGGACTACAGGTGCATGCCACCATACCCGGCTAATTTTTCTATTTTTTTTTTTTTTTAGTAGAGACGGGGTTTCACCATGTTGGCCAGGCTGTTCTTGAACTCCTGACCTCAGGTGATCCACCCCCCTCAGTCTCCCAAAGTGCTAAGATTGCAGGCGTGAGCCACCGTGCCTGGCCAAAAAAAAAAAAAAAACCACATGTTAATAGGCATTTTATATATTGCAAAAGTCATATACAATCTTTGTAACGAGTCAACTCAGGAAAAAAAATCATACATACACACACCTGGATTAATCACAAAAACCTCATGTTGAGAAGAATTTTTCTTTTCTTTCTGTTTTTGAGACAGGGTCTCACTCTGGCGCAGTCTTGTTTACCGCAAACTCCGCCTCCCAGGCTTAAGCAATTCTTCTGCCTCAGCCTCCTGAGTAGCTGGGATACAGGCATGCGCCACCACATCCGGCTAATTTTTGTATTTTTAGTAGAGACGGGTTTTCACCATGTTGGCCAGGCTGGTCTCAAACTCCTGACCTTAAATGATCCACCTGCCTCAGCCTCCCAACGTGCTGGGATTACAGGTGTGAGTCACGGTGCCTGGCCAGAATTTTTCCTTAAAAAACAATTTCAATATATCATACCTTTTATATAAGGTGTTTAAATGCGCAAAATAAACATTATTTAAACGTTTAAAAATGCATGGTATTGTTAGAGTGCTGTTTGAGGTGGGCAGGCCTATGCAAACCCACTCCAAAGTCCGAGGAAGCTGAGAGGCCAAAGAAAGAGGCTGACAAATCCAGTTTCTTGGAAAGAAATATTAAACAGGGCCTGACAGCAGAAGCCACATCTGTACCCCGAGCTGTGGCCAGACAAGATGGTGTCTGCCCCTCAAGACTCAGGAGTTCTATACTGGAGGGGAGGAGTTCCCGTGTTTCAGAGGGAATGGATAGGACTTTGCCCTAAGTGCAGATTTACAGTAAGTACCTACTTACCTACTCTTACACAAGGAACCAGCTCGGAGGCATTCCCAGAACGGGGTTAATCAAAAGTCCACTTGGTGGCTTAGCATCCAAAAGAGAATGTCTAGTCCCTCATCTGAGACAGAATTCCTTTAGCCTCCACCAGCGCATGCATAGGAAGTAAACTCACAAGACATGCACACAAATGACGGCACGTTTTAGCAGCGGAGAGTGTAAGGTCTGTTCTCGCCGTGGATAAAACGAAGAAACTGAGGCCAGCACGAAAATAATCTAATGCGAAGGAATTTATTCAGGCTCCCGGGTGAGGTTCTGCGGTCCCACAGGAAGTGCCGGAGAAGTCGCGCTGACTCCTCTCAGACGTGGGGTTTTATAGGGAGTGGAGGCACTTGATTGGTTGTGCCCAAGGTGAGTGGGACAAAATGGCGGGGAGTGGGGCCCGGATGGAACAAAATGGCAGGGAGTGGGGCCCAGATAGGACAAAATGGTAGGCAGACAAAATGGCACGCAGGAAGACAAAATGGCAGGCAGGGAGTGGGGCCTGGATTGGACAAAATGGTATCAGGTAGGTCCTGGCGGGGCTTTTTTTCCCACGGGGGGTGGTGTCCAAGCTCCCGGCGAGGGGAGGGGGTGTGTTCGAGCTCCTGGTGAGGGAGGAGGGTGTGTCTGAGCTCCCTGCGAGGGAGGAGGGTGTGTCTGCGAGGGGAGGGGGTGTGTCTGCGAGGGGAGGGGGTGTGTTCGAGCTCCCGGTGAGGGAGGGGGGTGTGTCCGCGAGGGGAGGGGGTGTGTCCGCGAGGGGAGGGGGCGTGTCCGAGCTCCCAGTGAGGGAGGGGGGGTGTGTCCGCGAGGGGAGGGGGTGTGTCCGCGAGGGGAGGGGGCGTGTCCGAGCTCCCAGTGAGGGAGGGGGGTGTGTCCGCGAGGGGAGGGGGTGTGTCCGAGCTCCCGGTGAGGGAGGGGGGTGTGTCCGCGAGGGGAGGGGGTGTGTCCGAGCTCCCCGCAAGGGAGGTCGGGGAGTGTGCGCGAGCTCCGACGCAACCAGCCTTACAGAGAGCACAATGTGACACAGGAGCTGAGCCCAGGGGCACTCAGTGCTGTCTGGGTGGCTTTGTGTTTTTACACTAGCCCATGCTAATGGCTTTTTCCTTTTTAAAATTAAAAATGGGATCCTGCCGGGCGAGGTGACTCATGCCTGTAATCCCAACACGTTGGGAGGCTGAAGCAGGCAGATCTCGAAGTCAGAAGATCGAGACCATCCTGGTCAACATGGTGAAACCCCATCTCTACTAAAAATACAAAAATTAGCCAGACGGGGTGGCATTTGCCTGTGATCCCAGCTACACGGGAGGCTAAGGCAGGAGAACTGCTTGAACCTGGGAGGCGGAGATTGCAGTGGGCCGAGATTGAGCCACTGCACTCCAGCCTGGCCACAGCCTAAGACTCCATCTCAAAAAATAAAAAATAAATAAAAATGGGATCCTGGGCTGGGCGCGGTGGCTCACGCCTGTAATCCCAGCACTTTGGGAGGCCGAGGTGGGTGGATCACGAGGTCAAAAGATTGAGACCATCCTGGTCAACATGGTGAAACCCCGTCTCTACTAAAAATACAAAAAATTAGCTGGGCATGGTGGCGCGTGCCTGTAATCCCAGCTACTCAGGAGGCTGAGGCAGGAGAATTGCCTGAACCCAGGAGGCGGAGGTTGCAGTGAGCCGAGATCGCGCCATTGCACTCCAGCCTGGGTAACAAGAGTGAAACTCCGTCTCAAAAACAAAACAAAACAAAACAAAACAGGATCCTGCTATGTATATTAACTCCTTAATTCTTTTTAAAATAACAACCTATGGACATCTTGCAAGTGGATCACACAGATTTTACTGTTTTTGTTGCTAAGTGGCTGTTCCATGGGCTGCTCAGCCGTTCCTCTGTCAATCGAGTCAGAGTTTGTTTGGTGTTTCGTTTTGTGCCTCTGCAGTTGTATTGGTAAAGGATTGTTTTTTTAAGGTAAAATCATGACTCACCTAGAGATGCAAAATAATTGTGTACTAAATATTTTACTCAATTCATTGTTAACGAGGCAATAATGTTACAGAATATCCAAGAGACCAGAGAGACCAATGGGTGAAACAGGAGGATTTTAAGGCGGCCACTGGCTCAGAGGATTAGCACCCAGGTCTCAGCTGCAGAGAAAGAAAATGGGGTACTTTTATACATCCAGGATGACGTAGCAGCTAACAGGTTTACAGAAGTCAGAAAAAAGAACTGTTAATTAATTTGCAGCATGTCTTGTGATGTATGTTACATCTGAAAAATAGCCTTTTGAGAAACATTGTACATTCTTTGGGTGTTATCTTGCCCTGTGACCTTGCAGCTGGTTAGCAAGAAAAACAGGAGTCTTGAGATGCCTGGGAACTTTGCTGAGAATGTGGGGAGAACAGATAAGGTAGGTTTTGCAGGGAGTTAGTTAATTTCAAGCAGAGCTGGGGGGTTAGGTTTATATTAAACAGCACATAACACAGCAAAATTTTTTATTATATAGCAACTACAAATTATAAGGTTTTGTTTGCACTATAACACTTTATTGTATAGCAACTATAAATTATAAGGTTTTGTTTGTACTATTACTGCTATTATTTGATTCCCTTCTTCTGTAATGAAGATGTTTAAACCAAAGACAATTCAAAGAACAGGCACATTTATAGATGAATATCAAAGTGAACGTGTAAATGGACACAAAACTGGCGTCTTTCACAGGTGGGGGAAATAGTCAACTAAATCTCCAAGGAACAGAATTTCTGCATGTGCATGTGCTATCTTCTCATTGCAATCAATTAGCCACAATGTTGTAAAACAGCCCAAAGGCCAGAAAGGCCTCAGAGACCCCAGTACCGAAACTGGAAAGGAGGGCCTTAACAATGCAGTTTTCCATCAGAACATTTTCCCCTACTGTTTCCTCTTATACAGGCGCTTTTCTTTTCGTGAGATAGCTGTCCCAAGGTAGGATTGCTGTGTTAAACGTTTGTGCGTTTAAAATGGTAAGAGAGACTGCCTGATTAGCTTGCCACAAAGTGTATTTAGAATGTTGTGTCATCTAATAATAATAATAAAGCCTAGAAAAACGCCCCCTGATATTTAATGACTAAAAGCAAAGCAAAACAAAAAAGACTATAATAAATCTGGAACCAATTTCGTGTATACCGAAAACCAGAGGACTGAGTGTCTTCTAGTTCGACAGCTGTATCAGCACTATTTATTAAATAAACTACCATTCTCACATGGAATCAAACTGATCCGTTTATCATATACATTAAATTTCCACAGGTGTTACAGTCTCTTCCGGGCTTTATTTTGGGGCTGGTTCTCTCAGCAGCTTTTCAGGCTCACGCGACCTGGGGTCTCCCTCGCCCTCCCCACACTCGCCCCTGAGCTGGCCCTGAAAGCGGAGGTCAAATTCTCTGCGCCCTTCCCTTCTACATTCCCTAGTCCTCGCCCACCTCCTCTCCTGCGTTCCTGACCCTCCGACCCCCTGCGGGGGAGGGGAGAGGGCTACAAAAAGGGAGGGGTGCGCACTAAAGGGCCCTTCTCGACGCCCACGCTCCGGAGTTCTGGCGCTGGCAGTGCCCTGGACTGAACAGGCGGGAGGTTTTGGAGCTGAACGCCGCAGCCTGGCGCCCTAGCAATCCACCTTAGGCGATAGGGCAGTGCGCACCCTACCAACTCCCCCGTCTTCCCTTCTCGGGAGAGGAGATGCTTTTAAAGCTTAAAACTGGCAGAGGGGGCCGGGCGCGGTGGCTCACGCCTGTAATCCCAGCACTTTGGGAGGCCAAGGCGGGTGGATCACGAGGTCAAGAGATCGAGACCATCCTGGTCAACATGGTGAAACCCCGTCTCTACTAAAAATACAAAAAATTAGCTGGGCACGGTGGCGCGTGCCTGTAATCCCAGCCACTCAGGAGGCTGAGGCAGGAGAATTGCCTGAACCCAGGAGGCGGAGGTTGCGGTGAGCCGAGATCGCGCCATTGCACTCCAGCCTGGGTAACAAGAGCGAAACTCCGTCTCCAAAAAAAAAAAACCCTGGCAGAGGGTTGGAAGTCGTTGCCCCATTTGCGATTAAAAACATAAAACGACTCTCCTTCAAGCAGCTCCACCCTCGCTCCATCCCGTTCCTGCCAAGGGGAGAATGCAGCTCGGTTGAAGGTGAAGTCATGAATTCGACTTTGCGCTGGGAAATCGCAATCCCGGGTGTTTCAGGGAGGGCCTTTCCCAGCAGGATCCAACTTGGAGTTGAGAAAAGGAAGGACTTGAAGCTGGAAGTGGATGTGCGGGGCAGGAGCTCTGAGTGGCCTGGCTGGTCGCACAGCTCCGGGGGATGCAGCGATCTGGGCGCCCCTCACCACTGAAGACCCCTGGACTGGCGCACGGAGACCTGGCGGGGAGACGCGGTCCCCTGCGCGCCCCTGCGGGCAGAAACCCTCTCATCTTGCTCGGGAGCCGAGGCGGTCGCGTTGCCAGACACACGTTTAACGAGGACAAAGCGGAGCCTTAAAATAGGCAGCTTCTGTGCAAGACCTCGCTTGCCTGGAACGTTCCTTCGAGGGTTCCAGGCAACCCGCGGGGCCCCTCCTGCACCCCAGGAGACACCGGGCCGGCTTTACCCGCTCATCTTCACGGAGCCCGAGGGCAGCGCCTTGCGGTGTGCTCCAGGCACTTCTCGGTCCCGGACTCCGGCCCATCTCCGCGCCGTCGGCCCAGTGAAAACTGCACCTGGCAGCCCGCGGCTGGGACGAGCTCTCCCGGGTCGGAGCTAGCCCGGCTCTACCCGCCAGCGCCTCCCGGCTCTCCCAGGAGCTGCTTCCCCAACGCGCCACGTGTGACGTCCGGGTCTCCAGCTCGGCTCCCCGTGGTACCAGGAGAGAGCTCTCCCAGCTCCAGGGCGGACGGCAGTTCCAAGTCCCGCAGCAGTCTACACCGCTCACCTCCGCAAACCGTACCCCTGCCTGGTTCCCTGGGGACCAAGGCTTGGCCTGCCCTTGGGAAGATGGACTCAGGGAACAGCTGGATGGGCTAGAAGCGGGACCCTGGGCTAGAAGCGGGAGAAGGGGCTGCGGCTCCGGGTGGCTCGTGCCCTGGACCCTGAGAACTACCCACCCTGCTCCCGGCACCACCCGCCCTGCTCCCCAGATAGGCGCTACAGCAGGAGGCCCAGGGCTCTCCAAGGCTGGCCTCAGAGCAGGGGATCTGCCTGCTTTTGGGTGGGCATGACAAGGGCTCCTTTTTTCCAGGTTTTATTGAAATTATCTGAACCTCTCCCCTGAAATTGGAGCACCCACACCCTCTCTTATTAGCTGGAAGAAGCTGAACTCAAGAAGCTCTCTGAGACTCCTCTTTTGAATTTGAGCAAAATTAGCCTGGAAGTCTTCCAAGTTCCCACCCCACCAAGATCACCCCTCCCTCCAGCCTGCCCCTCAACTCACCCCCTCACAACCAGCATCTGGACGGCCAGTGGGCTGCTTACTGCTGTCCCAGCACCCCACAAGCGGCCCAAGGTGGAGGAGGGGAAAGGGTCACAGAATGGCCATTGCCCAGGTGGGTGGTGCCCTGGACCATCTGGGGAGGTTGGGGAGAGAATGACTGTGCGTGTTTGGGGGAGTCTTCGGTATCTGTATATGGCCAGCGTTTTCTAGAGCATATGGGCCCGTGTTGCCCCGGGGTAAGGAGGACACAGGAACTCTGGGAACCAGGACCCGAGGCCTAAGCGCTGGCAAGGTGAAGGGGTCAGGGTGGTAACAGCCAGCTCCCGACCACATCGGCTGTCCAGTTTCAGGGAAGGGACAAGTGCCAGGGTGAAAGAAGTCAGGTCACCTCACCCATCTCCAGAAGGCAAAACCGACCTCCCTGAGCAGCAGTGGACGAACTGTTCAGACCCCGAGTCCACCTTCCCTCCCCTCGTATAACCTCTTCCGCTTTTCTGTCGAACTCCTCAGATAGCACAACTGGAATTCTGATTCTTACAGAATCCTGCAGATACTTATCAGCCACCTACCTAGTGCCAAGCAAGGAGCCAGAAGCTGGAGATTGGATGCAGGAAGTTCCTGCTGGACACTGGACCATAGCCGGGCAGGATCACGTGAGCCCAGGCCAGGCTTCTAGTGGAGATCCTCTCCCTCTCTCCCGTGTCGGAGACTTGGCTCCACTCTGCGGAGGTCCTCTTCTGAGCACACCTGCAGGCACTGCGTTTTGTACATTGCAGGGTGTTGGAGGGGAAGGGAACGTGAGGGTCAGAGAAGCCCTGGCCCAGGGCACCTGCGGAAGCCCGTGGTCCTGGAAGACCTCCTGCTACACACTAATGGGCAGGGGACTTCCCTTGTGTGCTGACCGCCCACAGCCACCACTCTGCAGATCCAACTGTTTTCTGCTTCCTGAGACATCATCCCAGCTAAGCTAAGTGTCTCCAGCAGCCTTGCTGTCCCAGATCCGGGTGGAGGGCAGCAGCAATGGACCTGCCGGGGAACGCTCTTGGCTGCTACAAGCAGTGCCTCCTTGTAGCCTTGGGTGGGGCCCTGGGTGCTGGCAGCTGTCCTTCCTTTGCAAAACCTTAGGTCTGTGGTGCCTCCTGGCTGCTTCTTCCTTGGAGGCTGTGCAAAAGGTCCCAGGCACTCTTTGCTCCTCTCTGGGGACCATGTTGGAGGCGAGGGGTCAGATCCCAGGGGAGGTCCTGTGCCCTGGGGGTGGGAAAGAGAGTGGTGTTGTTGGCAGGAGAAACGGTGTGGTGGGCCAAAGACAGGACTACTGAGCCCTCGTGAGGCAGCGGCTGTGCATTTCCCCGGATGCCTGAACGCCTTGCTCATTTGGGATGGGGTGCAAGTGTCAGGTGGTTCAGGGAGGGAAGGATGGCAGGGCTGCTGCTCCTACCCTCTGACTTCTCTGGCCTTTGAAGCAACTTGTCAAACTTCCCATTCCCCTGGCAGAGCCATCCATCCATCCACCATCCATCCACCATCCATCCATCCATCCATGCACCCATTTGTCCATCCATCCACCATCCACCTGTCCACCATCCATCTTTTTATCCATCCATTCCACAAATATAAATCGAGCCCCTGCCCTATGCCACTGTTGTTCTAGGCACAAGGGATACTTCAGCAAGCCATTCATTCTATTTGGGGGATAAACAATAACTAAGCAAATAATGAAGCAGACAATAACGATAATGCTGTGCTGCAATAAATAATGGATCCACACGCCCCAGGACAGCGCCACGCACACCATGATGTACAAGAGGGATGCACAGGAGGGCCAGAGCCCCGGCCCCTCCCGCATCCTCCTCAGCTGTCCCCATGCCGGCACTGACATCCCGCTACCCACTGAGCAGTCCAGAGACCTGGGAGTCCCCAGACTCCTTTCCTCCTCACACTCCCGCATGACCTCAGCAAGTCCAGGGCAGGTGAGGTCACGTCACACACCCAGTCTTCCTTCCCACCATGCCCAGCCCATGCCATCATCATGCCCACTCCCGCCACAACAAAGCCGCCTAACATCCATCTGCTTCAGCTTGTGCTCGGCACAGCAGCTGCCCACGTTTCTCAAGTACGACCAGGTCACACTGCTCTTGGGATTAAAACCTGCAGCCAAACTAGAATCTGAAGTGGCCACCGGCGCCCATGAGGCCTGGCCTGACCGGGCCCCTGGTCGAGCCCCACCCTGCGCCACTTCTCTCCAGCCCTGGTTCTCCTCTCTAAGCCCCACCGAGGGGTCGCCTTTCACTCTCAGGGCTCTGCACTTGCAGCTGCCCGTGCTATGAACACGCTCTGCCCGGTCCTTTCACAGCGGGCTCCCTTACTCGTCAGAGGCTCTGGCCTCCCCCTCTAATAGATCCTGCCCCATCTCTCTCCCCTCCTCAAATGGGAGAGCCACCCCCTTTCCAGTCTGGCTTCCACCAACCACTGAGTCTTGGCAAACCAGAAACTCCCCACTGGCTGGAGAAACTGACTCGTCTTATTGGCTGGGGACAGAAAGAGCCTGGCTAAGGCCTGGCCAAGTTGAGGAGCTATGTGAGAAAAAATGGTTCCAGTAAGTGCTGGGAAACCTGCAGTTTGGGGCAGCAGCAAGCTGGGGACAGGCCAAGGCTGAGAATGGGACCATGGGTATTAGGACTCAGTTGTGCCAAAGAACTTGGATCCTGCGTCACCTTGCGTGTCCCCATCCCCCATCTGGAACCAGGGAGAAATGAGCCCCCATGTGCTCTGTGTCTCTGTCTCTGTCTGTGTCTGTCTCTCACACACACACATGCACACACACACACACACACACACACACACACACACGCACAGAGGTCCAAGACCTCCCATGAGGCTGACAATGGCTCAGGGCAGTCGGCGAGGTGGGCAGGAGGGCAGGGCAGGCTAGGGCAGCCAGGGAGGTGGAAGGAAAGAGAACACCCAGGCTTCCTGTGTGCTCTCCACATGCTTTAGAGCCGGCCAGAGCTCTGTAGGGGTCTTGACCTGTTTAATCCTCACAGGCCCTCAATGACGACCACAGAAACCGCCCTTTCCAGAGCATGAACTCTGTGCTCGACTGTTCGAGGTTTCACCTCAGATCTCCACGGGCACTCCACTGATGGTGACTTGGAGCACAGGGGTGGAGTGCCAGGCGGGGCAGGCTTACCAGCTTCTGCCGAGTGCTCGCGGGGGCCTGCGCTTTCTTCGCCTCCTGTCCCACCTCCTGCCTCCTGAAAACACTTCCCAAAGAAACAGTCTCGGTCGATGGACGTTTCGGTACTTTCTACTTTTTGACGACTGTGAATGGTGATGCTAATGAATAACCGTGTAGCAACTTTCGGGTGAAAGCATTTCACTTCTGTTAGGTCGAACTGTTGGGTGGCATAGCAATTCTGCTGACTGTCTGAAGGACTGCCACACTGTTTTCCAAAGCAGCTGCACTGACGTCCCTTCCCACCAGCGGCGAGAGGGCTTGGATTTCACCACATCCTTGCCACCCCTCGTTAGCCCAATGTGTGGTTCCGGCCATCCCAGTGAATGGGAAGTGGTATCTCATTACACCCTGGATTTGCATTGCCCTGGTGTCTTTTCATGTGCTTACTGTGCATAGCTTCTTTGGATATGGACATAGACATAAATACAGATTTTGTGTGTGTGTGTGTGTGTGTGTGTGTGTGTGTGTGTATCACATCATGTGATTGTGGGGGCTGGCAAGTCTGAATTATGTAGAGCACACCTGCAGGCTAGAAATCCAGAGGAGAGTCGTAGTCTTAGTCTGAAATTTGTAGGCTGGAAACCATCAGGGTTTCTACGCTGCAGTCTTGAGGCAAATTGCTGCTGCTTCAGGAAATTTCAATCTTTGCTCTGACTAATTGCATGAGGCCCTCCCTCCCCCTCATGTTATGAAGGGTAATCTGCTTACTCAGTCTCCTGATAAAATGTTTTTTGTTTGTTTGTTTGTTTGTTTGTTTGAGACAGAGTTTCGCTCTTGTTGCCCAGGCTGGAGTGCAGTAGTGCGATCTCCGCTCACCGCAACCTCCACCTCCTGGGTTCAAGCAATTCTTCTGCCTCAGTCTCCCGAGTAGCTGGGATTACAGGCATGCACCACCATGCCAGGCTAATTTTGTATTTTAAATAGACACAGGGTTTCTCCATGTTGGTCAGGCTGGTCTTGAACTCTTGACCTCAGGTGATCTGCCTGTCTCGGCCTCCCAAAGTGCTGGGATTACAGGCGTGAGCCACTGTCTCCGGCCTTAAAATGTTAATCACGTATAAAACATACGATTACAGCAACAGCTAGACTAATTAGCCTAGCCAAGATGACAAAATTAACCCTCGCGTGTATACACACATAGGTGAGCATCCACACATGGATTTTTGTGCTCTGGCCACTGAGAAGGCCTAGAAGCAACAATGCCCCAGTAGCAGTGAGCACACAGCACCCAGCTCTTGTTTTCTGATGCCATTCTCCAGTGAAAAGAACCAGAGATCCCTGGAGAATGGTTGGCTTCTAGCACTGGGCCAGGAAATACACAAGATGAACCTGGAGCATCAGAAAGTCAGGAAATGGTAAAACAAGTAAACGAACCAAACGACCCATCAACCCCCTAGGATAAGGCTGTGTCAAAGAGACATGGGGCTCAACTGGAAGGGTTCCCAGCGGCCAACACAATACATCAGGTGGTATTGGATTACAGCCCAGAGTATACCATCAGTGTCCATGAGCCAGTATTTATATGAATATAAATAAATTACTGAATACAGAAATTAATGAAGGAGAAGGACAAATATTCTGTGGAGGAAAATTCCAAACAGGTTATGTACCTACCCCACCCTTGAGAGAGAATGTAGATCCCCACTCCTGAAGTGGGAGCTGTGCTTAATGACTTCCTTCCGAGGAGTACAGTGTGGAAGTGGGGAGGAGTCACTGCATAGCAGGGACACCTGACGAGCACCATCCCAGCCAGGTGGTCAAGGTCAGCATCCACAGTGGTAAGCCCAGCACTATCCCCAGTAGCAAAGTCATGAATGAATCCATGTGCCTATCAAGGGTGGATTGGATTAAGAAAATGTGGCATATATACACCGTGGAATACTATACAGCCATCAAAAAGAACAAAATGGTGTCCTTTGCAGCAACGTGGATGGAAACACCTGAAAACACCTCCCAAATAAACACTCCCAGCTGATGGACATTTCGGTACTTTCCATTTTTTGAAAACACCTCCCAATAAAAAATGGAGGCCATTATCCTAAGTGAATTAACACAGGGACAGAAAATAAAATACCGTATGTTCTCACTTATAAGTGGGAGCTGAATCTTGGGTTCACAGGGACATAAAGATAGGAACAGTAGTCACTGGAAGCTGGGCACCGTGGCTCGCGACTGTAATCCCAGCACTTTGGGAGGCCGATGTGGGCTGATTACTTGAGGTCAGGAGTTCGAGACCAGCCTGACCAACATGGTGAAACCCCATCTCTACTAAAAACACAAAAAGTAGCTGAGTGTGGTGGCACATGCCCATAATCCCAGCTACTTGGGAGGCTGAGGTAGGAGAATCACTTGAACCCGGGAGGTGGAGGTTGTATGGCACCGAGATCATGCCACTACACTTCAACCTGGATGACAGAGACTCTGTCTCAAAAAAAAAATGACTGGGGACTCAAAAAGTGGGGAGAGCAGGAGCAGGGGAAGGGCTGGAAAACTGCTTGCTGGGTACTGTGTTCACTGTTTGAGTGACAGGTTCACTAGAAGCCCAAACCTCAGCACCACACAGTTTATCCATGTAACAAACCTGCACACGTACCCACTGAATCCAAAATTAAAAAAAAAAAAAAAAAAAAGTGGCTGGGTGCAGTGGCTCATGCCTGTAATCCCAGCACTTTGGGAGGCCGAGGCGGGCAGATCATGAGGTCAGGAGTTCAAGACCAGACTGGCCAACATGGTGAAACCCCGTTTCTACTAAAAAATACAAAAATTAGCGGGGCATGGTGGCTCATGTCTGTAATCCCAGCTACTTCGGAGACCGAGGTAGGAGAATTGCTTGAACCGGGACCTGGGAGGTGGAGGTTGCAGTGAGCCAAGATTGCGCCACTGCACTCCAGCCTGGGCTACAGAGCAAGACTCCATCTCAAAAAAAAAAAAAAAAAAAGAAAAATGGGATAAGCCATGTTAATAGCAGATACCCTTGGTGTGATGTGATGTGATGTGATGAGGGTGACATTTTCCCTGCGGGCTTCCTCCCCATGACACAGGGACCACCCCAGCTGTGTTACAGTCCCGGCCCTGGACAGTATTGAGGCCCCGAGCCCCCAGCACTTGTGTGTACAGCCCCTGTCCCTGGACCACCACACCTAGACAGCTCACCTTATTTTGACGTACAGCTGAGCATCGTGCTGGGAGGTAGCCATGGTACAGCCTGTAAGTAGGGCTGTAAATAGTCCAGCCCCAGCAGCACGTGCTGGTCCAGCCAGCTGGCTGCAGGCAAGTTGTTTCTAGAACCAGAGTTTATTTAATGAGAAAAAAAGAAGGGATAGAGAAGTGTGTTCCCAGAACACAACTGCAGCTCCCACAGGCTGGGTGGGGGTCCGGGGCCTGGCTCTGCTGGCTCAGTCACTTTGCTTCTCCTCAAGTTCCCTCTGCGGGACTGCGGGCCACCAGCACGTGCTGCTGGGGCTGGACTATTTACAGCCCTGCTTACAGGCCGTACGTGGCCACCTCCCAGCACAGTGCTCACCAAACCATCTGCTCTCAGTTCCACAGGGCGCTGCTGTTGGTGATTCTACGGCCTCTCCTCCTAGGCTTTGACTGATTCGTCGTTCTTTTGCTGTATTTTTCTTTGTAGGTTTCAGAATTTACTATTTATTAATGATAATTTTGGAAGGATCCTGGGAGAGTGAAAATAAATGAAATGCTCGATCTGCCAAGTTTCACCGGAGGCTCCGCTGATCCTTCCACCATGCTCAAAGCCTGCAGGAAATCTGGGGAATCATCTTTCCTACCCTAAGACCCTGGGGCTTAGCACTGGCCCTGAGGCCCCTGACAGACATAAACTAATCAGCAAATGTGCAGGAAAAATGCGGGAGCTGCAAGATCAAAGTCGGAGTCCCAGTCTCCCTAAAGGCCTGGATTCCCCTAGAAACCCACGGCCCCACTGCCTGGAAGGAGGGATGAGGACCCGAGGGAACGGCTCTGGGCATTAACTGGTCCAGGCAGGAGGTGGCTCCCCATATCCCACCTTTCCAGTCCCAAGGGAGCCTCTCGGGGACCCTCATCACCTTCCCCCACCATCGCAGAGCAGCCCATACCTGGCCTGTATCAAAACACTCTTGGGGGCGGCTGCTCTGGGTGTGTTCCCCTTGCCCTGATGCTCCCTAGAACTCTGGGGAGAAAGGCTCGCCAGGGTCACCCAGAGAGTCCCTGAACCCACATTGTCCCAACACATGAGGCTTCACTCCAGAGGAAACAGGAAAAGGGAGTGAATCCCATGGGCTCCCCTCACATAAGGAAAGCTATATCTGTCACTTGGGTGCAAGGTGGGCTCTGAGGCTGGAGAAAAGCTCCCAAGGACCACGCCTCCTGGAGTCTTCTTTTTGAGATGACATCTTGCTCTGTCGCCCAGGCTGGAGTGCAGTGGTGTAATCTCAGCTCAGTGGAACGTCCGCCTCCCGGGTTCAAGCAATTCTCCTGCCTCAGCCACCAGAGTACCTGGGACTATAGGCGTGTACGACCATGCCTGATTTTTAGTAGAGATGGGGTTTCACCATGTTGGCAAGGCTGGTCTCAAACTTCTGACCTCAGATGATTTGCCCGCCTTGGCCTCCCAAAGTGCTGGGATTACAGGCTTGAGCCACTGTGCCCGGCCGCCTCCTGAAGTCTGTGCTGTAGAGGGGTCCGTCCTTTTGTGGAGCCAGGAGGAGGAGATTCTGCTCTCATCTGCTGGCCAGTGCTCCCACTTCATTTTACTCAGGGGACAGCCCAGCCGGGAGAGGCTGGCCTAGGATGCGCCCACCACCTGGTGTCCTGTTGGAGGTAGGCACCCCTTCCTGGCTGGGCTGAGTGCCAGTCTAAAAGACCTGCCTTATGGCAATGGCACCCTCTGGCAGAGTGAGAAACACTGAAAACCAGGGGTCCTTTCACATCCTTGCAGCTGGATGGCACCACTGCCTCCTGCAGCTCCCATGGGGACCTGGGAGGTGGGCATGAGCCCACCAGGAAGCTGCTCTCCATGTGGGAAGCTGAGGCTTTAGGGGTTTACTTCCTTGTCCCGAATGCAATGCCAGTGAGGGACACCATGACCCAGACTTGGCCTCCCCACCTGCTGCACCCACACCCAGTGGCCTCAGGGATTCAGCCCTGCCTGGCCCTTTCCATCACCATCTGAATGCTGGGCCTCCTTAGCAGAAATACGCACTGCTCTGCATTTGGGGAGCCCTGCTGAGTGGGCAGCAGGTGCAGGGCACGGATGGCACACCACATAGAGACTCCTGCAGGACTAAGTGTGCCCAAGGTGGTCTCCTGAGGAACCCCTGTGAGGACACAGGGGGCTGTGTCCTCTGGGAGTCATTGGGATTCCCACTTTCAGGTGACTTTCAGATGCTAGACAGATGTGGTATTCTGGGCCAGGGACCTCTTGGCATGTGGCCCTGGGCTCTGGGCTCTTCAGGTTCAAGCCAGGCATGGGACAAACCTGACCCTTTCGTGGAGGTCAGCTGTCTGCATTCCAGCTTTTCAGCCACCACCTGATACGAGCTGTGTCAGGCACTGTGCTGGGTTCTTTAAAGCCTGCGAGGAAACTGCTCTCACAGCCCTGTTCTGTGGGTGGGGGGTACTGAGGCTCATGGAGCGTACATAGTTTGCCCCAGGCCACAGCTGTTGGAGTGTCTGAGTCAGATTTACAACCCAGTGGTTAGATCCACAGCCCAGGGGCCCTCTCTCCATAGTGGTGCAGGCTGCAGGGTCAGCTCCCTCAGCCCACAGACCCCACAGACCCCAAGTGCCGGCCGAGGAAGCACAGCTATCCTGCTCTCCAGGAGAGGCCCTGCCTGGAAGCACAAGGAATGCAGATCCTTCCTGGGTGCAGCGGCCTCAGGCCATGCCCCTCTTTCAGGCTCTGCATTAGTCAGGGTTTTCCAGAGGAACAGAACTGATAGGATGCATGTGTGTTTATGAAAGGAGATGGATGGTAAGGAATTGCTTCATGAGACCGTGGCACTGAGAAGTCCCCAGATCTGCAGCTGGCCAGGTAGAGCCCCAGGAGAGCTGATGGAGTTTCTTCCAGTCTAGAGGTCGGGGGCTCGACACCCATGAAGAGCGAGTGCTCTGGTTCAAGTCCAAAGCCTGGAAAAGACCAAGCTCCAGCTCAGAGTGGCCAGGCAGAATGAATTCTCTCCTACCCAGCTTTTGTGTTCCGTTCAGGTCTGCGCTGGATGGGGTGGGGCCACCCACACTCCGGAGGGCTGTCTGCTTTGCTGTCCACTGGCTCAAGTGTTAGTCTCACCCAGAACCCGTCATGCACATCCAGAATAATGTTTGGCCAATGTCTGCCCGCTGTGAGCCAGTCAAGCAGACCCATGAAATTAACCAGCACAGGCTCTGAGACTCCAGGCCCAGGAGGCCTTCATCCTCCAGCTTCCACTGATGTGGACCGGGGGTCCCTGTGGACAGGCTGTGGCTGGGTGGCCTGGATGGGGATGGGGCCACCCAGCAGCGTGTCCGCTGGGCACGTCCTTCACACCTGAGCCTCCCTCCTCCTCTGTAAGTGGGCTATACGGCCCATAACTGATGTACCATATGGTGTGCTTTGATGACCTGCCCTGGTGATGGACGTGACACCAAGACCCTGCCCAGGTGTGTCCCCGTTAGCTGCTACCAGATGAGGGCACTGGGGCTGGGAGGGGTCAGCTGGCTGCCCAGGGTTCCATGGCTGGTCAGAGGCATGGCCCAGGCAGTCTGGTCCAGAGGCTGCACTCCCGCTCCTAGACCCCCCTTGCAGGGTGCTGTGGTTTCTCCCACTCTTGCTGGCTCCTGGCTGCTTCAGAAGGTGGTGGAGGGGCCCACCAGTCCTGGTCCTGGGATCAGTCCAGGCTTTGTACCAGGAAGTTGAGGCAAAGCGGAGGCCTCAGGGTGGGGAGATGACCCTCTGCCATCGGAAGAGGACCTTGTCCTTTGCCAGGGCCAAACCAGGGCTTGTCATGGGAGGAGGTGCCCAGGGAATGAGGTTGGAGGGAGTTGGATGGCCTTGAAGAAAGAAGGCTCCCTACACCGTGGTGAGAGAACCCCCCACACGGAGACCCCAGACTTAGTGTAAGATTCCAGACAGAATGGCCTTCACATGCAGTTGATACAGGCTCTTAAATACTGAAATAGTTCTGGTGAGTACTGAGATTTGTTGGACTGTTTAAGATCCTGGAATGTGTGCATGTGTGCGTGCATGCTCGTGTCGGGGGGTGAGGATGCCGGCGAGCTGGAAGAGGCTCTAGTCTTAAAAAGGGGACTGGCCCTGAGAAGCTCTCCGACTGCAATGGAAAGCCTGCATGGTACTGGAGGGTAGGTCTGGGATTCCTGCTTCCTCGACAGTCCCTGAGGGCTCAGGATTGAGGGATGGAGGCTTCTGGGGCGGCGGGGGGAAACGCCACGTCCCTGGCGTTACTCAGGTGGAAGCATGATCCTGCCTTCTCCAGGCCTCGATTTCTGTCTTCTGGCCCCCGGGACGGTGAGGAAATAAATTGCTGTTGCTGTGAACCCCCAGGCCTATGGTAGCTTGTTACAGCAGCCATAGGAAACTAACGCAGAGGTCGTATTTTCTCTTTAACTTTAATAAACTGCCCTGAACACTTTACCATGTGCACCAGGACGGGCCCGCTCTTGGCCTAGATGCAGCCAGTGTCTCCACAGGTTCCTCTCCTAATCCATTAGAACATGAGCTTCCAGTACCAGTGGGTGCCCAAACCAGGGAGGGGACGTGCCTCCAAGTTGTCCTCGGGAGAGTCCCAATTGTTGGTGGAGGTTGGATGTGAGGTGTTCAGGGTGGCGTCTGGGATTTTGGTGTCTTGTGTGTCCAGCAGCTTTGGCACGTCCAGGCTGAGGAAAGTGGGACCCCTGCCTTCCCCTGCCTGCATGTGGGGTCTCCTTAGAAGGAAGCCTTTGGTAGGTGGGTGGGAGGAGTAGGGCACTGGAATGGGCACTGTGAGGAGGTGCAGAGGCACCAGGCTCTAGCAGCCTCCTGGCTCCAGGAGAGGTCCAGGTCAGGATCACTGCAGCAACCAAGGCCTCGGATCACTCGAGGGCTGGAAGGCAAAGGCACCCACCAGCTGTGTAGACAGGAGCGCTCAGGGGCGTTGCACATTGGGCATGTTGTGGTGTCAGTTTGAGAATCAGCCTGAGTGGAGTCGGACCAGGACACCCAGCCAGGGTTCCGATGTCGGGGAGGGGAACGCCCACGTGGCTTGTGTGAAGGATGCTTCAGGGGACGCAAAGGCTCTGGTGGCTGGGAGGAGCTCGGGGATGACAGGGACTCAAAGGACTCTACAGAGGTCTTCGGGTCTGGTGACAGCATGGAGGCCAGAGGAGCCAGGGGAGCCTGTGGGGACAAGCTGGTGGGAGAAGCTTTCCCACGCCTCCCATGTGGCCGGTGAACGCTACCAGGACCTCGTTTGAATGACTCCGTCAGGCGGTCTCGGTTTAGAAGGCAATGGGAGCTGCCGTCCCCAGGGAGCTTCCTCAGGCCCCTGCAGCAGACAGGAGGCACAGGCTGCAGCCGGGAGCACTGCACACCCGTGGCCCACGCCTCTCCAGAGCCCCCACGCTGGCTTCACAAAGCTCTGCCTACTCCTGTCCCAGGGCTTTAGTGACATCTGGGCTGTGACCTCTCCCTCCCAGATCAGCCCCAGGCCCTGGTAGGAAGGAGGACATGAGAGAGAAGGGGAAAGAGCCTCACTTTTCCAGCAGGTGAGTGTAGACCTGAGCGTTCTCCAGTTCTTCAAGAGACTTCGGCAAGCTGGAAAGCAGGAGTGGGTTATGGTGGCGAGGGAGGGAACTGGGACTTACAGGAGGCTGAGTGCACGTGCTCTTAGGGGAGACTTCAGGGAGAGGATTAGACCCTGGAGCCCCAGGATCTGTGTCCAAGGCCACGTGGCCCAAGCATGATAGCCAGGTGCCTGGTGGGCAGTGCTTTGTCATTTACTAAGTGCTTCCCGACACACCTCCTCGTGGGGGTCACGACGACCTCCCGGGCAGAGAGGACAGGGGCAGTCTCAAAGAGCACTCAGCCTTAGCTGAGTTAAACAGCTGCCCGCATGGACCTGGAGCCCCTCCTGCACATCCAGGCGGTCACTGGTCCCCTCCCCCACAGAGTCCCTCTTGGCTTCATCCCAGCAGGGAATTGGAGACAGATCCCAGGTTCCAATTGCCCTTCCAAGAGCTTCCCCTCAGGCCTCTCTGCAAATGAATTCCTAGGAGACTTGGTGCTGGTTCCTAGGGACAGGTGAAGCTGCCACCTCTGGGGGCTTCTGGGACCCTCAGAGCCTTACCTTTCAAAGTGATCTTTTTATTTCTGATCCTGAGCCAGCCCCTCACTTCAGCTTGACCCTGAGAGACCAGAAAGAGTGAGGGCACAGCCGGGTCTCAGGCTCCTGTCCCCACAGTTGCAGACCCACAGCGCTTGTGAACGACACACTTTCTCAGCTCACGGAGCCCTGTGTGCTCTTTCCTTTCACTCATTTCTAAAGTGCGTAACAACATTTTCTGGTTTCCTTCTTTGAACAGCACCGAGGGGTTTTCTGCATGAGACCTGCCCTGGGCGTCCTCAGTGCCTGTTCCGCTGCTCGGGAAACACACACACTTGTGTCCTGCAGGCGCCTCTCAGCTGGCAGGGAGGATTCTGCTTCTGAGGAGGCCAGAGGCGGCTCCAGTCTCAGGTGGGAGGCTCTCAGGGGCTCCGCACAGCCCCCAGAGCACCCCATACAGAGGCTGAGCCCCAAGGCACCTGCCCAGGAAGGCGGCTGATGAGCCGGGGCTCAGGGCCTGTCCTCCCAGAGACCTCACCCTCTCATGGTCGGGTCCTCACCGCTGAGTCCCGGGGTTTGTTTTTGCCCTGACGCCTCCCGTGCACCCCCACAGATGGTGTGGGAGTTTGGGATGGAAATACTGTGCCCACTCCAACCCCTGCCTGCCCTGCTGTCCCTAGAGGGATAATGAGACTTCCCATCACAGGAGCGCCTCTGGTTGATTTGGAAAGTGGAAAAGAGCAGGAAAAATAGAATCATTCTGTGCTGGGTGTGGGCTGAGGGCTCCTTACCTTCCCGCCGTTCCTTTTTCTGGGAGGCATTGAGGATGGTTCCCTGAAAATGTAGGAGCGTAAGAAGGCCAGGATCACCAGGCTACATGCAGCAATTAGGATGAACTGCCTCATCCGGAGCATGGGGCTGGAGCTCAGGAGTCAGGGTCAGCATTCTGGGATGGTGGTTCCCATTGAGGCTGCGGGCTGACTGCAACCTTGGCCCTCTGGGTGTGGACAGCTGTTTCCTCTTTGGATTATGTGGTCCAATCTTCTTTTATTTTGCCCAAGCCTAATGCTTTCCAGAGGAAAGAGAGTATCCATGTCAACTGCACTGCTGCCCTCGGGCAACTGAGCCCTGGGCATCCCCTTTGGGACTAGTTATTGGTGCTCAGGCCCACATCACAGAGCTGGGGCCTCCCCCTCACGAAGGGCTGCTGAGGGTGCGGTGGGCAGTGGGAGGAGGAGGCTGAAGCCGGCCCCACCCACCACCACCCACCTCTGCAGTTCCCTGTACCCTCCTGGCCTTCCAGATCCCTCCTTCCCACTCCACCTACTCAACCTGTCAGAGACAGACCTGGTATGTTTTCTTGTTTTCTTTTTTTTTTTGAGATGGAGTTTCACTCTTGTTTCCCAGGCTGGAGTGCAATGGTGCGATCTCGGCTCACCGCAACCTCCGCCTCCTGGGTTCAGGCAATTCTCCTGCCTCAGCCTCCTGAGTAGCTGGGATTACAGGCACGCGCCACCATGCCCAGCTAATTTTTTGTATTTTTAGTAGAGACGGGTTTCACCATGTTGACCAGGATGGTCTCGATATCTTGACCTCGTGATCCACCCTCCTTGGCCTCCCAAAGTGCTGGGATTACAGGCGTGAGCCACCGTGCCCTGCGACAATTTTTTTCTTTCGTTCTTTGACTATGCCATCTCATTGCCTTCCCACCATTGTTTCTGATCAGAAATCATTGGTTAATTTCATCGTGGTGCTCTTGTACATGAAGAGAAGTTTTTCTCTTACTGCTTTTCATTTCAGTCATTGCATTTTGCAATTTCAAAACTTTTACTCAGGTCTTTTTTTGTTTTCTTTATCACAATGGTCCATTACATCTACTTGGGTCTTTAAAAATATTTTATTTTCTATAATCTGGGACAGCGCTGACAAAAAATGTCTTAAGTCTTTTGTGGGATTTCTTAGTTGAGTCATTATCATTACACTTTTTTTTTTTTTTTTTGAGACAGAGTCTTGTTCTGTCTCCAGGCTGGAGTGCAATGGCGTGATCTCAGCTCACTGCAACCTCCGCCTCCTGGGTTCAAGCGATTCCCCTGCCTCAGCCTCCTGAGTAGCTGGGACTACAGGCACCGGCCACCAAGCCCAGCTAGTTATTGTATTTTCGTAGAGATGGCGGGGGGCAGGGGAGTGGTTTCACCACATTGGCCAGGATGATCTGGATCTCCTGACCTCGTAATCCACCCACCTTAGCCTCACAAAGTGCTGGGATCATAGGCGTGAGCCACCGCACCCAGCCTATCACTACACTTTCTTTTAATTTTTTCTACTTTTTTTTTGTTGCTTTAACATACAGTATCTGCTTTGAAGTCTTTGTTTGCCAACAGTGACATCTGGGGACACCTAAAGACAGTTTCTATTAACTGGTTTCCCCCACACTTTCTTGTTTCTTTTGTCTTGTAACTTATTGTTGAACACTGGATACTTTAGGTCATAGACTGTTCAACTCAGGATTCTGATTCTTTTCTCCTGAGGTTTGCTGTTACTGTCTTGTTTGTCTGTATGTAACCTGCCTGGACTAAATTTGTAAACTCTGTCAGCAGTGTGTAGCCACAGCCGTCTCTGCTGAGTTTTTGTTTCTTTCTGTTCTTATGCACGGCTTCCCAGGAGTCACTCCTTTATCTGCCTGCATGGCAGTCAGCAAACAGTTGTCTGAATTTGTACCCTAACACCTTGAGCCCTGCGTCGGTGAGGCTTCCGTTGTTTGCTGGACTAGGGCGTGTGCACAGAGCCCAAGCCATCTGCTTTCCACCAGGCATCTCCTCTCACTGTGTCTTCTCTTCACATGCACTCAGGCACCATCATCAGTCAGGGCTATTGGGTGGTTTGGGCAGGTTCTGGTCTCCGATGAGACAAGCAGAGCTACTGGTCCCTCCTGTTTGTTTGCATCAATATCCCTGTTTGAAAATTCTCCAAATCATGTGAGTCCCTTTGGTGGTGACAGCAAAGCTGCTGGTTTCATGGCTTTCCCTAGCCTCATTGAGCTACCAAATTGACAGAGCATGTGATTAAGGGATTGTTAGCAGGCTCTGGCAAGAATGCCACAGACTTGAATTATTCTTACATGTAGTTCAGTAGTTTTTATAAATAATCATTTGCTATTTTACTGTGCTTTTTTTGATCAATTACCAGGATATTGCATTTTTTTTTTTGACGATTGTGCCCAGCTTTTTACTTGCTCTTCGGGGAGTGAATTTGATGAAACTTAGATTCATGGACACTAGAGGTCTCTGGGGTGTCCCATTTTCTAGTTTTTCATAAAATAGATTTTATTTTTCACAGCAGATTTAGGCAAAATCAAGCAGCAAGTACAGAGGGTTCTCATATGTCTTCTGCCCCTGCACACACCACCTCCCCGTCCGCTGACATCCTGCACCAGTGGTTCATTTTTACAAGGAACCTGCATCAACACATCAGTATCATCTAAAGTTTACAGTATGCATTAGGTTCCTTTTGGTGTTGGACACTCTGTGGGTTTTGACAAGTATCAGATGACACATACCCACCATTGTAGTATCATTCAGGATCATTTCACTAGCCTAAACATTCTCTGTGCTCTTTCTGTTCAGCCTCTCCCCAGCCGCTGCCAACCACTTACCTTTTTTTTCCTTTTTGAGATGAAGTTTCTCTCTTGTTGCCCAGGCTGGAGTGCAATGGTCCCATCTCGGCTCACTGCAACCTCCGCCTCCCAGGTTCTAGCAATTCTCCTGCCTCAGCCTCCCGAATAGCTGGGACTACAGGCGCACACCACTATGCCCAGCTAATTTTGTATTTTTAGTAGAGACAGGATTTCATCATGTTGGTCAGGCTGGTCTCAAACTCCTGACCTCAAGTGATCCACCCGCCTTGGCCTCCCAAAGTGCTGAGATTACAGGCGTGAGCCACCGCGCCCGGCCCCACTTGTCTTCTTACTGCTCTATGGGTTTGCCTTTTTCAGAATATGGTATCATTGAATCATATAGTATGTAGCCTTTGCAAATTAGCTTCTTTCATTTAATAATATGCTCTTAAGGTCTCTTTGTGGTTTTTTTATGGCTTGATGGCTCATCTGGTTTTAGTGCTGATCATATTTCATTGTCTGGATGTACCGCAGTTAATCCATTAACCTGCTGGATAACATCTTATTTCTTCCAACTTTGGGCAATTATGAATAAAACTGGTATAATCAACTGGGCGCAGGTTTATGTGTGTGCAAAAGTTTTAACTTTCTTTGAGGAAAATACAAAGGAGAGTGATTGCTGGCCATATGGTAAAATACGTTTGGTTTTGTCAGAAACTGACAAACTTTCTTCCAAAGTGGCTGCACATCTTGCTATCCCACCAGCAGTGTGTGAGTGTTCCTATTGCTCCCTATTCTCCCAGCCTTTGTTGTCAGTGTTTTGGATTTTGGCCGTTCTCACTAGGTGTGTATTGGTATCTTGTGTTTTAATCTGCAATTCCTTAATGATATTTTGGTTGAGAATCTTTTCAATGCTTATTTGCTAACTGTATCCTCTTTATATATATGTGTGTGTATCTAGAGAGAGAGAGAGAGAGAGAGAGAGAGAGAGAGAGAGAGAGAGAGAGAGACAGAGATTTTATTGCACTTTAGGTTCCGGGGTACATGTGCAGAACATGCAGGATTGTTGCATAGGTACATACGTGGCAATGTGGTTTGCTGCCTCCATCCCCATCACCTATATCTGGCATTTCTCCCCATGTTATCCCTCCCCAACCTCCCTACCCCTCACTGTCCCTCCCCTATTTCCCTCCAACAGACCCCAGTGTGTGATGCTCCCCTCCCTGTGTCCATGTGTTCTCATTGTTCAACACTGGCCTATGAGTGAGAACATGCAGTGTTTGATTTTCTGTTCTTGTGTCAGTTTGCTGAGAATGATGGTTTCCAGGTTCATCCACGTCCCTACAAAGAACACGAACTCATCGTTTTTTATGGCTGCATAGTATTCCATGGTGTATATGTGCCACATTTTCCCTGTCCAGTCTATCATCGATGGACATTTGGGTTGGTTCCAAGTCTTTGCTATTGTAAACTGTGCTGCAATGAACATTCGTGTGCATGTGTCTTTAAAATATAATGATTTATAATCCTTTGGATATATACCCAGTAATGGGATTGCTGGGTCAAATGGAATTTCTATTTCTAGATCCTTGAGGAATCACCACACTGTCTTCCACAATGGTTGAACTAATTTACACTCCCACCAACAGTGTAAAAGTGTTCCTAGTTCACTGCATCCTCTCCAGCATCTGTTGTCTCCAGATTTTTTAATGATGGCCATTCTAACTGGCGTGAGATGGTATCTCAATGTAGTTTTGATTTGCATTTCTCTAATGACCAGTGATGATGAGCATTTTTTTCATATGTTTTTTGGCCTCATATATGTCTTCTTTTGAAAAGTGTCTGTTCATATCCTTTGCCCACTTTGGAATGAGTTTGTTTTTTTCTTGTAAATCTGTTTTAGTTCTTTGTAGATTTTGGATATAAGTCCTTTGTCAGATGGGCAGATTGCAAAAATTTTTTCCCATTCTGTTGGTTGCCGATTCCCTCTAATGATTGTTTCTTTTGCTGTGCAGAAGCTCTGGAGTTTAATTAGATACCATTTGTCTATTTTGGCTTTTGTTGCCAGTGCTTTTGGTGTTTTAGCCATGAAGTCCTTGCCTATGCCCATGTCCTGAATGGTTTTGCCTAGGTTTTCTTCTAAGGTTTTTATGGTGCTAGGTCTTATGTTTAAGTCTTTAATCCATCTGGAGTTAATTTTAGTGTAAGGTGTCAGGAAGGGGTTCAGTTTCTGCTTTCTGCACATGGCTAGCCAGTTTTCCCAACACCATTTATTACACAGGGAATCCTTTTCCCATTGCTTGTTTTTGTGAAGTTTGTCAAAGATAAGATGGTTGTAGATGTGTGGCATTGCCTCCGAGGCCTCTGTTCTGTTCCATTGGTCTATATCTCTGTTTTGGTACCAGTACCATGCTGTTTTGATTACTGTAGACTTGTAGCATAGTTTGAAGTCTGGTAGTGTGATGCCTCCAGCTTTGTTCTTTTTGCTTAGAATTGACTTGGCTATGTGGGCTCTCTTTTTGTTCCATATGAAGTTTAAAGTGCTTTTTTCCAGTTCTGTGAAGAAGGTCATTGGTAGCTTGATGGGGATAGCATTGAATCTGTAAATTACTTTGGGCAGTATGGCCATTTTCACGATATTGATTCTTCCTAACCATGAGCCTGGAATGTTTCTCCATCTGTTTGTGTCCTCTCTTATTTCGTTGAGCAGTGGTTTCTAGTTCTCCTTGAAGAGGTCCTTTACATCCTTTGTCAGTTGTATTCCTAGGTATTTTATTCTCTTTGTAGCAATTGTGAATGGCAGTTCATTCTTGATTTGGCTCTCTTTAAGTCTGTTATTGGTGTATAGGAATGCTTGTGATTTTTGCACATTGATTTTGTATCCTGAGACTTTGCTGAAGTTGCTTATCAGTTTAAAGAGATTTCGAGCTGAGACGATAGGGTCTTCTAAATATACAATCATGTCGTCTGCAAATAGAGACAATTTGACTTCCTCCTTTCCTATTTGAATACCCTTTATTTCTTTTTCTTGCCTGAGTGCTCTGGCTAGAACTTCCAATACTATATCGAATAGGAGTGGTGAGAGAGGGCATCCTTGTCTAGTGCCAGATTTCAAAGGGAATGCTTCCAGTTTTTGCCCGTTCAGTATGACGCTGGCTGTGAATGAGATGTCTGTTCAGGTCATTTGCCCACTTTGTAGTCAGGTTGTTTGCTTCCTTAGTGTTGAGTTTTAAGAGTTCTTTGTCTATTTTGGAAAATAGTTCTTTATTAGACTTGTCTTTTGCAAATAATTTCTTCCATTCTAATGCTTGTCTTCTTATTCTGTTGACACTGTCTTTTACAGAGCAGAAGTTTTAATTATAATCAACTCCAGCTTATCAATTTTCTTTCATGGGAAACATCTTTGATGTTATACCTAAAAAGTCATCAATATATCCAAGGCCAGCTAGATTTTTTCCTATGTTATCTTTTTAAAGTTTTGTAATTTTGCATTTCACATATAGGTCTATAATCTATTTTGAGTTAATTTTTGTGAATGGTGTACGGTCTGGCTCTAGATTTATTTTTTGGCACACAAATGTACTGTTGTTTTTGTATTTATTGAAAGGACGTTCAACAAATATGTTTTATATTTAGGTCTATGGGCCAGGCACGGTGGCTCATGCTTACAATCTCAGCACTTCAGGAGGTCGAGGTGGGCAGATCACCTGAGGTCAGGAGTTTGAGACCAGCCTGGCCAATATGGTGAAACCTCGACTCTACTAAAAACACAAAAACTAGCCAGGTGTGGTGGCGCATGCCTGTAATCCCAGCTACTCGGGGGAGCTGAGGCAGGAGAATCACTTGATCCCGGGAGGCGGAGGTTGCAATGAGCTGAGATTACACCACTGCACTCTTGCCTGGGTGACAGAGTGAGACTCTGTCTCAAAAAAATATATCTATATTTAGGTCTGCGATCTATTGTGAATTAATTTTGTAATGGCATAGATTAATCTGCTCTAGATTTATGTATTTTTTTGTATGGGGATGTCATGTTGTTCCAGCACCATTGCTGAGAAAGCTATTGCTGCCCTATTGTACTGCCTTTGTTAAAGATTAGTAGGCTAGACTTTTCTGAGCCTGTTTCAGTGCTCTCTACTCTTTTCCACTGACCTATTTGTCTCTTCTCTCTCCAGTACCACACTGTCTTTATTACTGTTGCTGACAGTAAGTCTTGAAGTTGGGTAGCATCAGTCCTCCAACTGTCTTCTGCAATATCGTTTTGAGTGTTCTTGGTCTTTTGCCTCTGTCTATAAACTTTATAATTAAGTTTTGGCTATCCAGAAATAATTAACTTGCTGGGCTTTTGATGGGGATTGCATTGAATCTATGGAGCAAGTTGGGGACAGCTGATAAGTACATAGGTCTATATGTATATAGGTCTAGATCTATAAACAGAGATATATTATAGAGAAAGATAGGGTATCAACCAAAGGTTTTATCTTAGCCTCCAGGTACAGGTTAGTAAAATAGTTTATGTTCTGGATTTAAATGCCCCTTTATAGGAGATTGAATAAAAAATGATTTAATGCCCATACAATGGAGTGCTATGCAGCTCTTAAAAAGAATGCCAGGCTGGGCGTGTTGATTCATGCCTGTAATCCCAGCACTTTGGGAGGCCAAGGCGGGTGGATCACCTGAGGTCAGGAGTTTGATACCAGCCTGGTCAACATGACGAAACCCTGTCTCTACTAAAAATACAAAAATTAGCCATGTGCAGTAGTGGGCACCTGTAATCCCAGCCACCCAGGAGGCTGAGGCAGGAGAATCGCTTGAACCCGGGAGGCGGAGGTTGCAGTGAGCGGAGATCATGCCATTGCACTCTAGCCTGGGTGACAGAGCGAGACTCCATCAAAAAAAAAAGAATGCCATGAGGATGATCAACACATACTACTCTCCTGGGTGAGGATTATTACTATCAACTCCATTTCTCAGATGAGAAAGCCGAGACTTAGAGAAGTTACATAATTTTCTAAAGGTCACTCCCTGTTACATGTAGGAGCAGGGATCTGACAGCAACCTAATCACACCCAAGAACAGCATTCTCTGCTCCGCTCTCCTCCATGGCCTCCTCTGACTCCCCGGAGACCTCCCCAGCTCTGCAGTCCCCAGGGTCCTGGTGTCCATAACCCAGGAAAGGGGAAGGGGACACAAGATCCTGGGCTTTCTCACTCTCTGAAAACGAGCAACTGAGAACGAGACTTGATTTTGCTTGAAAGTAAAAATAAAAGTGACATTTATTGCCTATCAAATATTAGAAGCAATTTGTCATGTAACGTGCCTTAGTGTCAGTATCCCTTGCTATCCAAACTCTCCTTATGGAGCTCAAGAATCAAATAAAGTCAGACGACTTTGTCAATAAATCCCTTTCTCTGTACACCACCCTTGCTGCTCACTGTCTCAAGACCCAAACTCACTGGGACAAGGTGCTGTCCCTCCCGATTCAAGCCTGGTGTCTGAATCTCACTATGCAAATCAGGAGCCAGGAACCGGAGCGCAGAGGAGAGGGGCCGCTGTGGGTGCACAGAGCATGCCCATACTTCCAGTCCCCCCCACCACCCCGTCCTCATTAGCTCTGTGGGTGTGGTGATGAGAAACTCACTTTTCTAGTAAATTACTGTGCTGCTTTGACTTTCACAAGCGTGTTGACTCGATGGATTTTTGTAAATACAGCCATCAGTGGATGCCTCCTGTCCCCAACTCAGGAATCATAACCCAGATTCCTGAAGGGGAGCTTGCCTGCATGGGTGGGAACGGAGGCCCTCAGAGATGCCGTCAGCCTGGATTCCTTGCTCTATGCGAAGATTTCAGCATTACGGAGCCTTCCTTGGGGCAGCTGGACATTCCTGTGTTGATGAAGCATCCACCCTGCCTTGGGAACGTTGTAGATTTTACTGTGACGCAAACAATTCCCTATGAGGCCCTCAGTGCCCCAGGGTCCATTGTTGGGTGCTTTTGAGGGTGGGAGCTGGAGGTGTTTCCATTTTGCTTGGGGGATCATCTGCCTTTCTTTCTCCTTTTCCTCTGAGCTCGTGCTCAGATGATGAGAGCACTGTGCTGATGAGGTGGGTGCTGGGGCGGAACCCATGGCTTCCTCTGACTCCCAGGAGACCAGGCCGGCTGCAGCAACCACCATTGACCAGCAGAGGGACAAGAGAGGAGCTGACGTGGAGGAGCAGAGACCCACTGGGGGCTCCTGGAGGAGTCCATCCGCCTGCGGACAGCACTCAGGGCTTCAGCTGCTTCTGGAGATGAAGAGCCTCTTTCTAGACTGAGGCATCGTTTTGGTAAAAGGAAAAATGTTGATTTGTACACCTTGGTGTAAATTTTTGTTTGTAACAATATGTTAGCTGTGACAGTTACCACTATTTGTTTTTCTTTTCTCTTCTTTTTACATTTTTAAAAACTAATTATAGATACGGGCTCTTGCTATGTTGCCCAGGATGGTCTCAGACTCCTGGCTTCAGTGATCCTCCCACCTTGGCCTCCCAGAGTGCTGGGACTACAGGTTTGAGCTGTGGCACCTGGTCTGTTTTTCTTTATTACTACGGGTATTATCTGGAGCATTAAAGCCTCCTGGAGTGAGAAACTAGTTCATAAACACGCTGTTTGGAGAGAAGGAAACTACCTGGAATTCTTGTTCTCTAAAGATGTGTAATTATCATCCCAACAACAGCCATCCTTCGATCGGTCCTGGGCACACTCAGGTGTAGTCCACCCATCCCCTAGTGCTTCCTTCAGTCCTGGGGACCCTCAGGTGTGGTCTGTCCCCTTAGTGTTTACCTCCCACTCCCTCTATTCTCCGTTTCCAATCTTCCCACACAGGTGGAGAGAGGAGGAGACCCCATTGCCTGTGAGGAGGACACGGCTGGCTGGGTGGGCCCTGCAGATTGTGAAGTTCAAGTCCCTGATCCTGGGAAGGTCCCTGTGTGTAAAGATCGTGGGGGCGATACAGATGCAGGGACCACACTCTGCCCTGCTCTGTACCTCTGAGTGTTGTTCTAACTGCCTTGTGACCAGGACGCTTAGAAGAACCATGAACCCTGCAAGAGGGCAGGTTTGGAGAGAGAGATGAGCATGCTTGAGTGATTAAAGTGTGACTTGAACCACTGCCTTTGCAAACTGCATGAAGGCATGCACGTGTGTGTCTGTGCGTGTGTGTGCTGGGAGGGTGTTAGCAGCCTCGCGGAGGGATAACTGACATACAATAAGCTGCATATACTTAAAAAAGACAACTTGATCAATCTTGATACACGTACACACCTGCAAAACCATGACCATAGTCAAGACGGAGCATCACGACTCCCAAATCTTCCTGGTGCTTCTTTGGAATCCCTCCCTGCAGCCCCTCCAACCCCATCCCATCCAAGAAGCCACTGATCTTCTTTCTGTCACAATCAGTAGATTTGAAGTTTCTTTAAAGCATTTCTGAGCCCAGGTGCTAACAGGCATCCTCCTGGAGGCCAGCACAGCTGCTCACAGTTGGCCTCATCAGGGCCGCCCCAGGTGTTAACAGCCATCCTCACCTGGGCCAGCCCAGGTGTCCACAACTGACTGTACCAGGGCCAGTCATGGTGTTTGCAGCCATTCTCACGGGGCTCAGCACAGGTGTTTGCAGCTGTCTTGGTGGAGGCCAGCCCAGGTGTTCACAGCCATAGCCCATGGGCCAGCCTAGGTGTTAACAGCCATCCTCATGGGGGCCAGCCCAGGTGTTCACAGCCATAGCCCATGGGCCAGCCTAGGTGTTAACAGCCACCCTCGTGGGGGCCAGCCCAGGTGTTCACAGCCATAGCCCATGGGCCAGCCTAGGTGTTAACAGCCACCCTCGTGGGGGCCAGCCCAGGTGTTCACAACCATAGCCCATGGGCCAGCCTAGGTGTTAACAGCCACCCTCATGGGCCAGCCCAGGTGTTCAAGTGCATCCTCATAGGGCAAAGACCAGGTGTTTGCAGCTGTCCTTATGGGGGCCAGCCCACTTGTTCACAGCTATCCTCATGGGATACAGCCCAGGTTCACACAGCCATCCTAGGGGGCCAGCCCACGTGCTCACAGCTGTCCTCAAGGGCCCCAGCCCACATGCTCAGAGTTGTCCTCATGAGGACCAGCCCAGGCGTTCACAGCCATCCTCATGGGGGCCAGCCCACGTGCGCACAGCTGTCCTATGCTTCCCAGCCCATGTGCTCACAGCCATCCTCATGGTAGCCAGCCCATGTGCTCACAGCCATCCTCATGGGGCCTAGTCCAAGTGTTCACAGCTGTCCTATGCTTCCCGGCCCAGGTGCTCACAGCCATCCTCATGGGGGCCAGCCCACGTGCTCACAGCTGTCCTATGCTTCCCGGCCCAGGTGCTCACAGCCATCCTCATGGGGCCTAGTCCAAGTGTTCACAGCCATTTTTATGGGACTCAGCCTAGGTGTTCACAGCTGTCCTCATGGGGCCCTGCCAACATGCTTACAGCCTTCCTCCTGGGTCTGAACCCAAGTGTTCATAATTTGGTCATAGTGAGGTCCAGCACGGGGTTTCACAGCCATCCTTATGGTAGCCAGCCCATGTGCTCACAGCCATCCTCATGGGGGCCAGCCCACGTGCTCACAGCTGTCCTGTGCTTCCCAGCCCATGTGCTCACAGCCATCCTCATGGTAGCCAGCCCATGTGCTCACAGCCATCCTCAAGGGGCCCTTCCCATGTTCTACAGCTGTTTTCATGGGGCCCAGCCCAGGTGGTCAGCTCCGTCCTCATCTCTCCTTGAGGGAGAGACCAGCCTGGGAGATTGTGGAAAGGCAGAGCTTGCCGTTCCCTTCTTCGGGCACATTCTGAGTGGTAGCTGCCATCTTTCTGCTTTTCTTACCACTGTGTTTCCAGCTGTTTCCTGTCTTCTAAAAATCTGTGAGTAACTCTGGTCTCCTGATGGCATCCACCCTCCCTACTGCCTTCTACCTCCTGTAGACTTTTCCTCCTGGTCTCAATGCACAGAGTTGGAATTACCACAGTCATTCATTACAACACATTTCCATCATTAGGGGTGCGACGAAATGGCCATTTATTTATTGGAATAATGTATAAACCCCCAGGACGCAATTCAGCAAGGAAGTTGGAATTATAACGACAATCCAGCCCAGCTGTATGGTCCTCCCCCTCCCATCCCCTTTCCTCTTTCCCAAATTCATGTTTGCCGTTTCCTTCTTTCATTTTTTGTATAGATTCTTATCTGCATGTATTTGAAAAAAAGTATGCATTTCTTATTTTAGTTTTTTTGCTTTAGTTTCAGTTTGAAGTAATTATGGGTTCAGAGGAATTTTTAAAACAGAGTGCAGGGAGTTCCCATGTCATACCTTACAGCTCCAGTGGTAACAGCCTGAATAACTAGAGCGCAACATCAAAACCAAGGAAGGGACATTGCTACAACCACAGGCTTTTTCAGATGGATGCAGTTTTACTTGTACTCGCACAGGTGCATGCACGAGTGTGTGTGTGTGTGTGTGTGTGTGTGTCTGGTTCTGTGCAATTTTATCATGTGCAGGGCCAGGTGCTCACCAGCACAGTCAAGATACAGGACTGCCTCCACCACCATGAAGACCCCTCAGGTTGCCTTTGATAGCCACACCCATTTTCCTTTCTCCTCTCCTTCCTCCTTCCAAGTCCAGTCTCCAATCCCTGGCAACCACTAATCTGTTCTCCATTTCCATAATTTGGTCATTTCAAGAATGTTATATAGATAGGATCATACGTTATGTTGCCTTTTGGTGTGGGCTTTTTTCACTTAGCAGAATTTCCTTGCGATCCACTCAAGATATTAGGTATATCAATAATTTGTCCTTTTTATTGTTAAGTCATATTTCATGGTATGGATGCACAGTTTGCTTAACCATTCACTCATTGAAAGACATGTGGGTTGTATCTGGGTTTTGGCTATCAAAAATAAAGTTCCTACAAACATTTGTGTACAGATTCTCATATGAATATAAGTTCATTTCCCTGGGACAAATGCTCGAAAACAGAAATTACTGGATTGCATGGTAACTGCATATTTGCCTTTCTAAGACACAGGCAAACTATTTTCTAGAGCAGTAGTGACATAATGTATTACCACCAGCAATGTGTAACAGATCTAGTTACTTGGCATCTTTGCCAGAATTTGGTGTCATCATTATTTTTTAACTGTTCTAATAGACATATACTGATGACAAACATCTTTTTCATTAGCTTATGTGCATTCATAGATACTCTTGGCTGAAATACCTGTTCATATATTTTCCATCTTTTTTTTGTTTTTTGAGACGGAGTCTCCCTCTGTCACTACTAGGCTGGAGTGCGGTGGCATGATCTCGGCTCACTGCAACCTCCACCTCCCGAGTTCAAGCAATTCTCCTGCCTCAGCCTCCCAAGTAGCTGGGATTACAAGTGCCCGCCACCACGCCCAGCTAATTTTTGTACTTTTAATAGACATCGGGTTTCACCATGTCGGCCAAGCTGGTCTTGAACTCCCGGCCTCAGGTGATCTACCTGCCTCAGCTTTCCAAAGTGCTGGGATTACAGGTGTGAGCCACTGTGTCCAACCTTCTCCTCTTTCTAATTGGATTGTTTAATTCTTGTTCAATTGTGGAAAGTTCTTTATATATGCTGAACATAAATACTTTATCATTAATCTACTGATAGAACTTATTGGCAATGCCATGCTGTCTTGATTGCTGTAGTTTTAATAATTCTTGAAAAGGGAATGTTACTGCTTCAAAGTTACTCTCTTTCTGGCTAATTTTTTTCTTTTGTTTGTTTTGGGCTATTCTATGTCCATTACAGTTCTACAGAAATTTTAGAACCAGCTTGTCAATTTCCACCAAAAGAGTAGCCTGTTGGAATTTTCATTTGGGATTATATTAACTGTATATTGAAATTATATTTTAGGAGTATAACATCTTAACAAAAATGAACCTTCTTTTTGTTTGTGTGTGTATGGAAGTTTCACTCTGTCACCCAGGCTGGAGTTCAGTAGCATGATCTTGGCTCACTGCAACCTCTGCCTCCTGGGGTCAAGTGATTCTCATGCCTCAGCCTCCTGAATAGCTGAGGTTACAGGCACACACCACCATACCTGGCTAATTTTTCTATTTTTTAGTAGAGACAGGGTTTCACCATGTTGGCCGGGTTGGTCTCAAACTCCTGACCTCAGGTGATCCATCCCCCTTGCCCTCCCAAAGTGCTGGGATTACAGGCATGAGCCATCACTCCCAACCGAGTCTTCTGATCCATGAACAAGACATATTTACCCATTGATTTAGGTCATCTGTAATTTATTAGAGCAACGGTTTGTAGTTTTCAGTGTAAGGCTTTTCACCATTTTTGTCAGCTTTATTCCTAAATACTAAAATACTACATATTTTTATGGATTGTTAATGTTTTGATTTATTACAATTTCTAATTGTTCATTGCCAGCATATACATATACGATTGACTTTTGTTCATTTGTGTCCTGAAGCCTTGAGAAACTCGCTGATTAGCTTGTTTGTAGATTCCAGTAAGTTTCTACATAGTCATTTCATCTGTGAATAAAGTCATTTCCTTCTTTCCAGTCTGGATATCCTTTTACTTCTGCCTCTTGCCTAACTGCAGTCTAGCAATTCCAGTGCAATGTGGAATCAAAGTGCAGAGAGCGGTTATCGCTCATTTGTTCCTGACATTAGGGGAAAAGTGTTTCGTCTTTTACAATTAAGCATGATGTTAGCTGTAAGGTTTTTGTAAATGCCAATACAGAGTGAGGAAGTTCGCTCTATTCCTAGTCTGCCTGGGTTTTTATCAGGAATACTTGTTGGATTTTGTCAAAGCTTTTCCTACATGAATTGAGATGATCATATGATTTTTCTTTTTTAGTGTGTTTGTATGGTAAACTGCATTGACGGATTTTTCAGTGTTAAACTCTGCATCCCTAGAATAAATCTCACTTGATGCCTTTTCATTATATTGTAGGATTCAATTTGTTTAACTTTTATTTAGAATTTTTGCATCTATATTCATGAAGAATGTTGCTCTATAGTTTTTCTTTTTTCTTTCTTTCTTTTTTTTTTTTTTAAGACAGAGTTTCACTCTTGTCGCCCAGGCTGGAGTGCAATGCTGTGATCTTGGCTCACTGCAACCTCTGCCTCCCAGGTTCAAGTGACATTCTTGCCTCAACCTCCCAAGTAGCTGGGAATACAGGTGCCCACCACCATGCCCAGCTGATTTTTGTATTTTTAACTAGAGACAGGGTTTCACCATGTTGGCCAGGCTGGTTTTGAACTCCTGACCTCAGATGACCCACCTGCCTTGGCCTCCCAAAGTGCTGGGACTACAGATGTGACCCACTGTGCTCAGCCCACAGTTTTTCTTATGCTTTTTCTACCCAGGGTAACAGTGATTTTGGTATTGGAGTAATGTTGACTTCATTGAATGAACTGGAAAGTATTCCCTCCTCTTCAGTTTTTGGGAAGAATGTGTGAAGAATTGGTATTATTTCTTCCACAAGTATTTGGTAAAATTTACCACTGAAGTCATATGGACCTAGATTTTCTTTACGGGCCAGTGTATTAACTGCAATTTCAATTTCTTTAATAGATACAGGACTATTCAGGCCATTTCTTCTTGAGTGAGCTTTGCTAATTTGTGTCTTTCAAGGCATGTGTTGATTTCAACTACACTGTTGAATTTATTGGCATAAAGGTGTTCCTTTTTTTTGTTTTGTTTTTTTGAGACAGCGTCTTGTTCTGTCACAAGGCTGGAGTACAGTGCTGTGATCTTGGCTCACTGCAACCTCCGCCTCCTGGGCTCAAGCGATTCTCCTGCCTCAGCCTCCCAAGTAGCTGAGACTACAGGTGCGTGCCACCATGCCCAGCTAATTTTCGTATTTTTAGTAGAGATGGGGTTTCACCATGTTGGCCAGGATAGCCACGATCTTTTGACAACGTGATCCATCTACCTCAGCCTCCCAAAGTGCTGGGATTACAGGCATGAGCCACCGCACCCCGCCCGTGTTCCTTTTAATAGCTGTAGAATCTTCAGTGATGGTACCTCTCTCATTCCTTACGCTGGTAATTTGTGTCTCCCTTTTTTTTCTGATCAAGCCGGCTGGAAATCTGTCAATTTAATTATTTTTTTTCAGAGAACATGCTTTGGGATTCATTGATTTTTCCGTTTTTTTTTTTTTTTTTTTAAATTTCATTGGTTCTCACTTTGATTTTATTATTACTTCTGTCCTGCTTACTTTGAATTCACTCTCTTTTTTTTTTTGGAAAGAAGGAAGGAAAGAAAGAAAGAGAGAGAGAAAGAGAGAAAGAAAGAGGGAGAGAGAACGGGAGTCTTGCTCTATTGCCCAGGCTGCAATGCAGTCTAAAAATGGGTATGAAAAACCTCTTTTATGCCGATAATTGTGCTTGACAATGGAGGCAGGAAGGAATAAGGGAGGAAGATAACAAACAAGCAGCCAACCAATATTTCACTTAAACCTGCGAAATGCTATGCGATTACTGAGGAGTGATTTACTTCCAATTATGTGGTCACTTACAGAGTAGGTGTGATGTGGTGCTGAGAAGAATGTATATTCTGTGGATTTGGGGTGGAGAGTTCTGTAAATGTCGATTAGGTTTGCTTATTCCAGGTCCTAGTTCAAGTCCTAGACATCCTTGTTAATTTTCTGTCTTGTTGATCTGTCTAATATTGACAATGGGGTGTTAAAGTCTCCCACTATTATTGTGTGGGAGTCTAAGTCTCTTTGTAAGTCATTAAGAACTTGCCTTATGTATCTGGGTGCTCCTGTATTGGGTGCGTATATATTTAGGATCGTTAGCTCTTCTTGTTGCATTGATCCTTTTACCATTATGTAATGTCCTTCTTTGCCTCTTTTGATCTTTGTTGCTTTAAAGTCTATTTTATCAGAGACGAGAATTGCAACTCCTGCTATTTTTTGCTCTCCATTTGGTTGATAAATCTTCCTCCATCCCTTTATTTTGAGCCATTGTGTATCCTTGCATGTGAGATGGGTTTCCTGGATACAGCACACTGACGGGTTTTGGCTTTTTATCTAATTTGCCAGTCTGTGTCTTTTGATTGGGGCATTTAGTCCATTTACATTTAGGGTTGATATTGATATGTGTGAATTTAATACTGCCATTTAATGCTGGCTGGCTGTTTTGTCCATTAATTGATGCAGATTCTTCATTATGTTGATGCTCTTTACTTTTGCTATGTTTTTGGAAAGGCTGATACTGGTTGTTCCTTTCCATGTGTAGTGCTTCTTTCAGAAGCTCTTGTAAAGCAGGCCTGGTGGTGATGAAATCTCTGAGTACTTGCTCGTTCACAAAGAATTTTATTTTTCCTTCACTTATGAAACTTAGTTTGGCTGGATATGAAATTCTGGGTTTAAAGTTCTTTTCTTTAAGGATGTTGAATATCGGCCCCCACTCTCTTCTGGCTTGTAGGGTTTCTGCTGAGAGATCCGCTGTGAGTCTGATGGGCTTCCCTTTGTGGGTAACCCGACCTTTCTCTCTGGCTGCCCTTAGCATTTTCTCCTTCATTTCAACCCTGGTGAATCTGACGACTATGTGCCTTGGGGTTGCTCTTCTTGAGGAATATCTTTGTGGTGTTCTCTGTATTACCTGGAGTTGAATATTGGCCTGCCTTGCTAGGTTGAGGAAGTTCTCCTGGATAATATCCTGAAGACGATTTTCCAGCTTGGATTCATTCTCTTCGTCACATTCAGGTACACCTATCAAACGTAAATTAGGTCTTTTCACATAGTCCCATATTTCTTGGAGACTTTGTTCATTCCTTTTTACCCTTTTTTCTCTAATCTTGCCTTCTCGTTTTATTTCATTGAGTTGATCTACGACCTCTGATATCCTTTCTTCTGCTTGGTCAATTCGACTGTTAAAACTTGTGCATACTTCACGAAGTTCTCATGTTGTGTTTTTCAGCTCCATCAATTCACTTATATTCCTCTCTAAATTGTCTGTTCTCATTAGCATTTTGTCAAATCTTTTTTCAAGGTTCTTAGTTTCTTTGCATTGGGTTAGAACATGTTCTTTTCGCTCACAGAAGTTTCTTATTATCCACCTTCTGAAGCCTGATTCTGTCAATTCATCGCACTCATTCTCCATCAGGCCTTGTTCCTTTGCTGATGAGGAGCTGTGATCCCCTGTAGGAGGAGAGGCATTCTGATTTCGGATGTTCTCAGCGTTTTTGCGCTGGTTTCTTCCCATCTTTGTGGATTTATCCACCTGTCGTCTTTGTAGTTGCTGACTTTCAGATTGGGTCTCTGAGTGGACGTCCAGCTTGTTGGTGATGAAGTTATTTCTGTTTCTTAGTTTCCCTTTGGTGGACGCCCCTGCCCCACAGAGCTGGACCTTCCTGGGTTCAGCTGTGCTTGCTGTGAAGCTCTCAACACACAGCGTTTCCAATTGCTGTTTTTTTGTGGGGATGGGACCAGCCGAGCCTGATCACCTGGCTCCCTGCCTCAGAGCTCCCCATTTTTTTTTTTTCAGTTGAATGGTCGACTCTCTCCCAGATGTTCCAGTCGTCTGTTGAAAATGTGCCGGGATCTGTATAATTTCTCATGCAGCGACCCACTGCACTGGCTGAAACAGCGGTGCTGAGATTCGCAGCCGCTTCTTTGCTCGGGAATCTCCTGGCCTGGCTCCCTGCCTCAGTCCCCTTTTCAATCAGCTGAATGGGCGACTCTGCCTTCCTGGAGCTCCAATCACCAACTAAAAAGGCACCCAGTCCTGCATATTTTGTATTGAGAACCGCCGCGCCAGGGGGTCGGCAAAACAGCTGCGCTGGCCAAAAGAGTCCCTCTGGCGACCCGTGGGGCTCCTCTGCCTGGGAATCTACTGGTTTGTGGGCCATAAAAATCCATCTGGAAATGTGGCATCCACTCAATCTCTGCGCTTTCACTGGGAGTTGCAATCCTGAGCTGCTCCTAATCAGCCATCTCGGATCTCTCTCCTGAATCCACTCTCTTTTTGTAGTTTCTTTTTGGGGGATGGAGTTTCACTGTTGCACAGGCTGGAATGCAGTGGCACAATCTTGGCTCACTGCCACCGCTGCCTCTCCGATTCTCCTGCCTCAGCCTGTTGATGAGCTGAATTGCAGGTGCATACCACCACACCCAGCTAATTTCTGGGGTTTTTTTGTTTGTTTGTTTGTTTTGAGGCAGAGTCTCGCTTTGTCACCAGGCATCAGGCTGGAGTACAGTGGTATGATCTCGGCTCACTGCAAACTCCGTCCCTGCAGTTCAAGTGATTCTCCTGCCTCAGCCTCCTGAGTAGCTGGGTTTATAGGCACCTGCCACTGTGCCCAGCTAATTTTGGTATTTTTAGTAGAGACAGGGTCTCAACATCTTGGCCAGGCTGGTCTTGAACTCCTGACCTCTTAATCCATCCACCTTGGTCTCCCAAAGTGCTGGGATTACAGGCATGAGCCACCATGCCTGGCCAATTTCTGTATTTTTAGTAGAGACGAGGTTTCAATATTTTGGCCAGGCTGGTCTCAAACTCCTGACCTCACAAGATCCACCCACCTCAACCTCCCAAAGTGCTGGGATTACAGGGCACCAGGTCCAGAATTCTTTTTGTAGTTTCTTAAAGTGAAAACTAATGTGGCTGGTTTGAGACTTTTCTTCTTTAAATATTTCTAATATAAGTGTTTGATGTTATATATCTCCCTCTCAGCACTGCTTTAGTGGCAACCCTATATTTTTTTCAATTTTCATTAATTTCAAATTACTTTTTAATTTTCCTTTAGATTTCTTCCTCTTCCTCTTCCTCTTCCTCTTCCTCTTCCTCTTCTTCTTCTTCTTCTTCTTCCTCCTCCTCCTCCTCCTCCTCCTCCTCATCTTCTGCTTCTGCTTCTGCTTCTTCTTCTTTTCTGAGATGGAATCTTGCTCTGTCATCCAGGCTGGAGTGCAGTGGCTCTATCTCAGCTTACTGCGACCTCTGCATTCTGGATTCAAGTGATTCTCCTGCCTCACTCTCCCGAATAACTGGGATTACAGGTGTGTGCCACCACCCCGGCTAATTGCTGTAATTTTTAGTAGAGATGGGGCTTTGCCATGTTGGCCAGGCTGATCTCGAACTCCTGACCTCATGATCTGTCTGCCTCGGCCTCCCAGAGTGCTGGAATTACAGGCATGAGCCACTGTGCGTGGCCTAGGTTTCTTCCCTGACCTATAGGTAAATTAGAAGGGGGTTAATTTCCAAATATTTGGGGATTTTCAAAGATATTTCTAATTTTTTTTTCTAATTTAATTCCACTGTGGCCAGAGAATATACTTTATATGATAAATCCATTTCAATTGATATTTTTAATGGTTGTTAATGTGACCTATCTTCACAAATGTTCCACATTCACTAGAGGAAAAAAATGTATTCTGTTGGTATAGGGTAGAATATTGATAAACATCAATCAGGTCAAGCTGATTGATAGTGTTCCTGAAGTCTATTAAATTTTTGCTAATTCCCTGCCTACTTGTGCTATGAAGTATTGAGAGAGGGCTATCAAGATATCTGATAATTATGCTTTTGTCTAATTTTCCTTGCAGTTCTGTTAGTTTTTGCTTCATGCATTCTGAAGTGTTATTAGGTCCACAAATATTTAGAATTTTGTCTTCTTCACTAATTAACCACTTTGTCAGAATAAAAAAAAAAAACTTTGCTTAATACCCGGTAAATGTTTTTTGCTCTGAAATCTATTTTAATATTAATATAGCTGCTCGTGTTAGAATGGTGTACCTTTTCCCATTATTTTACTTTTAGCCTATTTATATTTTTATATTTAAAATTTTAAAATAAATTTCTTTAGTGAAAGATGAGAGATTTATACTCAAACTATACTGCAGGACTGCAGTAACCAAAACAGCTGGTATAAAACTAGACACATAGGCCAATAGAGCAGAATAGAGAACCCAGAAATAATACGGCACACCTGCAACTGTCTAATCTTTAACAAGCCTGACAAAAACGAGCAACGGGGAAAGGAATTCCTATTCAGTAAATGATCCTAAGATCATTTACTAGCCACATGCAGAAGATTGAAATTGGACCCCTTCTTTACACCATATACAAAAATTAACTCAAGATGGATTAAAGATTTACACACAAAACCCAAAACTATAAAAACCCTGGAAGACAATCTAGGCAGTACCATTCAGGACATAGGTGCTGGCAAAGATTTCATGATGAAGACGCCAAAATCAAAGAACTGTTGCACAGCAAAAGAGTAAACAGACAACCTACAGAATGCGAGAAAATTTTTGCAAACTATGTATCTGACAAAAGTCTAATATCCAGCATCTGTAAGAAACTTAAACAAATTTACAAGAAAAAACAACCCCATTAAAAACTGGGCAATGGACATGAACAGACACTTTTTAAAAGAAGACATACATTCAGCCAACAATCATATGAAAAAAAAAAACTCAACATCACTGAGCTCAACATCACATTTCACACTAGTCAGGATGGCTATTATTAAAAAGTCAAAAAATAACATGCTGGCGAGGTTGTGAAGAAAAAGGAATGCTTATACCCTGTTGGTGGGAGTATAAATTAGTTCAGTCATTGTGGAAGACAGTGTGGCAATTCCGCAAAGACATAAAGAAACACCATTCAACCCAGCAAGCCCATCACTGGTATATACCCAAAGGAATATAAATCATTGTATTATATAGACACATGTACACATATGTTCACTGTAGCACGATCCACAATAGCAAAGACATGGAATCAATCTAAATGCCCATCAATGACAGACTGGATAAAGAAAATGTGGTGGCCAGGCACGGTGGCTAATGCCTGTAATCCCAGCACTTTGGGAGGCTGAGGTGGGTGGATCACAAGGTCAAGAGATCGAAATCATCCTGGCCAACATGGTGAAACCCCATCTCTACTGAAAAATGTAAAAATTAGCTGGGCATGGTGGCGCGTGCCTGTAGTCCCAGCTACTGGGGAGGCTGAGGCAGGAGAATTGCTTGAACCTGGGAGGCGGAGGTTGCAGTGAGCCAAGATCATGCCACTGCACTCCAGCCTGGCACCTGGTAACAAAGCAAGACTCTGTCTCAAAAAAAAAAAAACCCCGACAACAACAAAAAAGAGAGACTGAGACCATCCTGGCCAACACGGTGAAGCCCTGTCTCTACTAAAAATACAAAAACTAGATGGATGTGGAGGCGCCTGCCTGTAGTCCCAGCTACTCAGAAAGCTGAGTCAGGAGAATTGTTTGAACCCAGGAGGCGGAGATGACAGAGCAAGACTCAATCTAAGAAAAAAAAAGGAGAAATTTAGCACTAACTGTCATTTTGAATACAGATAACAGATCCCATTGGGATAAGCAATCCCAGTGACTATCACCAGAAGAAGCCCCAACCAGATACTTTCATACCCTATTACAGCTGTGGGAAGATCATTCCCCCCAGTTCCTTTTTTTTTTAAATAAAATTCACATGATATAAAACGAACCATTTTAAAGTATACAATTCGGTGCTATTTAGTACACTCACAATGGCATGCAACCACCACCTCATTCTAGTTCTAAAACATTTTCATCACCCTAAAAAAATGTTAGGTTATCTTGAAATATGGGCCGGGTGTGGTGGCTCACGCCTGTAATCTCAGCACTTTGGGAGGCCGAGGCAGGCAGATCACGAGGTCAGGAGATCAAGACCATCCTGGCCAACATGGTGAAACCCGCGTCTACTAAAAATGCATAAATTAGCTGGGTGTGGTGGTGTGTGCCTGTAATCCCTGAGGCAGGAGAATGGTTTGAACCCAGGAGACAGAAATTGCCATGAGCCGAGACCGCGCCACTCCACTCCAGCCTGATGACAGAGCAAGACTCCATCTCAAAAAAAGATAAAAAAAAGAAATAACATTTTCAGTCATTTACTACTTTAAAAATATGAGAACTATTACACCTTCCAGCTATTGCGGCCTCCTCCTCCCGAGCCTGTCTTCCATCCTGCTGCCCAGAGTGGGGAGCTGCCATCACGGACCATGAGAATGAGGGCCATGAGGTCAGAGTAAGAATGGGAGTCTCAGGAAGGCTGGCGGGGTCCCCAGCATCTTGTAGAGCAGAGATGGCACAACAGCTGTAGGCTGACGCCATCAGAATCAAGCAGTGGATGTGACAGAGGACAAGGTTGATGCCCTGCCATGCATCACTGGCAGAAAGCGGACTGAGGGTGCTGGCTTCCAAACCACGTGGATTATTTCAAAAATGGCCTCAGATTCATTAAATTGTGAAACTGGATAACAAGCAGATCACAAAGACAAATAAGTAAGGGATTTGAGCCTTAACGTTTAAAAACTACGTCCAGACAAGATCACTGGCAATGAGTACTTTCACGTGGAACCAATAGGCTGAGAACGGACCGGATGATACATATGGGCTGCAATTACATAATCACTTAACCTCAAAGGCGGCACCCAATCCCCCAAACCTACGCCAGTAGGAAGCAGGTGGTATCATTCCCAAGTCCAATGTGACCATGAAAGAAAGATGAAGGACTTGTGGGTCCTCCCAGAGATGGAGGGGCCACGAGGTTTTATCTAGGAGCCCCTGAACAGGAGTCCCAGGTTTCTTTGTGCATAACTTGATTCACGGGCCGTAATCCTTCTAGAAAGCAGGGACAATGTCATTTTCAGTCAATGGGCAAAGGGTTCCCAGATGGGCTGACCCATAACTCCCTCTACCTCCAGAGCAGGGGGACGGCAGAGGGAGGAAAAGCAGACGGGCAGGGAGCAGCCGCTACCTGACTCCACCATCCTCCCACCTTCTGGATTACGTTGCTCTTTTGTTTGCTTACGGCAATTGTTATTCCTAATGCTAGTCGTATATTGTGTGTGCTGGAGGCAGGTGAGAGATAGTCTTTTAACTCACAGACTCTGGACCACAGAAGCCATAATGGGATGTAGGCCTTTGGGTTACCCCTTTGGGGAAAGGGTGAGAATGGGATGATATGCGAAAAGAAGGGTATGCCTCCCTCAAAATTAACACCTTGTATAACTATAATACAATCTCTCTCTCTCTCTCTCTTTTTTTGAGACTGAGTTTTGCCTTGTCGCCCAGGCTGGAGTGCAGTGGCGCGATCTTGGCTCACTGCAACCTTTGCCTCCTGGGTTCAAGCTATTCTCCTGCCTTAACCTTCCAAGTAGCTGGGAATAGAGGCACACACCACTATGCCCAGCTAATTTTTGTATTTTTAGTAAAGATGGGGTTTTACCATGTTGGCCAGGCTGGTCTCAAACTCCTGACCTTAGGTGATCTGCCTGCCTTGGCCTCCCAAAGTGCTGGGATTACAAGCATGAGGCACCACACCTGGCCTCTTCCCTTTCTTTTTTTTTTTTTTTTTTTTTTTTTTTGTAGAGATAGGGTTTCAGTATGCCCAGGCTAGTCTCAAACTCCCGAGCTCAAGCGATCCATCAACCTCGGCCTCTCAAAGTGCTGGGATTACAGGCATGAGCCTCGGCCACTATAACACAATTATAATACAATAATTAAACCCAGAAAGTTGACATTGGTTCAAGCCGTGGAGTTTATTCAGATTTCGCCAGTTACACATGCCCTCCTTTGTGTGTGTGTGTGGGAGAGGGGCTCTCTGTGCAACTTTGTTACATACAGCTTCAGGTGTCACCACCACAATCAAGACACTTCCCTGGGCCAGGCACAGTGGCTGACACCTGTAATCCCAACACTTTGGAGGCTGAGGCAGGAGGATCACTTGAGCCTAGAAGTTGAAGACGAAGCTGAGCAACACAGTGAGACCCCATCTCTACAAAAAATAAAGAATACTAGCTGGGCATGGTGACACACACCTATAAGCCCAGTTACTCGGGAGGTCGAGGTGGGAGGATCACTTGAGATGAGGTTGAGGCTGCAGTGAGTGACCCACGATCACACTACTGCACTATAGCCTGGGTCACAGAGCTAAACCCTTACTCAAAAAGAAAAAGACATGTGTGCCATCATCCTTATGGCCACACCCGCCCCTCCCTCACCTATCTCTAGCTCTGGTCAATTGCTCTTTGAATTGCTTTTATTTATTTATTTTTTCATTAAAATTTATTTATTTATTTGTTTAACAACGTAACAACTGCTTTGTTTTGTTTGAGACACGGTCTCGCACTGGTGCCTTGGCTGGAATGTAATGGTGTGATTATGGCTCACTGCAGCCTCCACCTCCCAGGCTCAAGTTATCCTCCCACCTCAGCCTCCTAAGTAGCTGGGACTACAGGTGCGCACTACCATGCCTGGCTAATTTATTTTTATCTTTTGTAGAGATGGAGTCTTCTATGTTGCCCAGGCTGGTCCCAAACTCCTGGGCTTAAGCAAGATTTGGGACAAGGTGATGCACACCCGTAACCCTGCTACTCAGGAGGCTAGGGCAGGACAATTGCCTGAGCCCAGGAGTTCCAGGCCAGCCTGAGCAGCATAGGGAGATCCCATCCCCCCACCAAAAAAAAATTGAAAGACTAAACACTTAACATAGTAAAGATGTAAATTCGCCCCAAAATTGATCTATAGGTTTACCAACATTTCTATTAAAATCTAAGCAAGATTTTCTAAATAGAGAAAAGCTTATTCCAGAATTTCTATGGACAGGGAAAGGCTCTAAAATAGCCAAACAATTTTTAAAAAGAATAAAGTGGACTGAGTGCGGTGGCACAAGCCTGTAATCCCAGTGCTTTGAGAGGCCAAGGCGGGTGGATCACAAGGTCAGGAGTTCGAGACCAGCCTGGCCAACATGGGCGACAGAGCAAGACCCCCCAAAAAAAGAATGAAGTGGAAGTACTCCCCCTTGCAGATGCCAATTCTTTACTATCAGCTACAGTAATTAAAACAGTGTGGTACTGGAAAAGAGACAAGTCACACTGATCAGTGAGACAGATAGAGAACCCAGAAATAGATTTCTTTTTTTTTTTTTTAAGACTGAGTCTCACTCTGTCGCCAGGCTGGAGTGCAGTGGCACGATCTCGGCTCACTGCAACCTCTGCCTCCCAGGTTCAAGTGATTCTCCTGCCTCAACCTCCCAGGTAGCTGGGACTACAGGTGAGCACCACCACACCCAGCTAATTTTTGTATTTTCAGTAGATATGGGGTTTCACCCTGTTGGCCAGGATGGTCTTGATCTATTGACCTCGTGATCTACCCGCCTTGGCCTCCCAAAGTGCTGGAATTACAGGCATGATCCACAGTGCCCGGCCCCAGAAATAGATTTATACAAATATACCCAATTAATTTTGTGTTGTTGTTGAGACAGGGTCTCGCTCTGTCACCCAGGCTGGAGTACAGTGGCATGGTCTTGGCTCACAACTCCCACCTCCTGGGCTCAAGTAATCCTCCCACCTCAGCTTCCCTTCCCCCGCCCCAGTAGCTGGGACTACCGGTACGTGCCACCATGCCCAGATAATTTGCATTTTTAGTAGGGATGGGGTTTCACTGTGTTGGCCAGTCTGGTCTCAAACTCCTGGCCTCAAGTAATTGTCTTGCCTCAGCCTTCCATAGTGCTCAGATTACAGGCATAAGCCACCTCGCCCAGCCTGCTCAACTAATTTTTGATGAAGGAAGAAAGCGATTCGATGGGGAAAGGGGCCACCTTTTCAATAAATGGTGCTGAAGCAATTATACATTCATCTCGCAAAAATCCCACAAAAAAAATCCTGAACTAACCTCCCCATCTTCTACAATTTTTAACTTATAATGGATCTTGGACATAAATGTGAAATTATAGGACATCTAGAAAAAAAAATAGATGAAAAATCTTCAGGACCGAGTCTAGGCAGAGTTCTTAGACCTGACACCAGAAGCACCATCCATAAAAGGAAACGTCAATTAATTGGACTTCATCAAAATTAACTTTTGCTCCGTGAAAGACTGGTAGGAGTATGCGAAGACAAATTACAGACTGGGAGTTAATATTGGCAAGTCACATATCTGTCAAAGGAATTGTATCTAAAAATATATAAAGAACTCTGTAATCCCAACACTTTGGGAGGCCGAGGTGGGCTGATCACCTGAGGTCAGGAGTTCAAGACCAGCCTGGCCAACATGGCAAAACCCTGTCTCTACTAAAAATACAAAAATTACCCAGGTATAGTGGCACCTGCCTGTAATCCCAGCTACTCAGGGGACTGAAGCAGGAGAATCACTTGAACTTGGGAGGCAGAGGTTACAGAGAGCCAAGAACATGCCATTGCACTCCAGCCTGGGCAACAGAGCAAGACTCCATCTCAAATAAATAAATCAATCAAATCAAATATATAAAGAACTCTCAGAACTCAGCATTAAAAAACGCCAACAATCTAATCGGAAAATATGCAAAAGGTATGTATGGGAATTTCATCAAAGAGGACATACAGCTGGCAAATAAACACCTAAAAAAAGTGCAACGTCATGAGTCACTAGAAAAATGCCAATTAAAACCACAATGAGGTATCACTATGTACCTATTAGAATGACCAAGATAAACAACAGCATAACACCCAATGCGGGCAAGGATGCAGAGACTGCTTAACTCTCAGATTGCCAGCGAGAATGTAAAGTGACACGGCCAATCCGGAAAACGGTTTGGCGATTCCTTTCAAAACTGAAAGTGGAGCTACCACACGACTCAGTAATTATATTCTTTGGCCTTTGTCACAGAGAAATGAAAACTTATTTCTGTGGGGAAAATTGTACATGAATGTTTACAGCAGTTTTATTCATAACATCCCCAAACTGGAAGCTACTCAGATGTCTTTCAGCGGACAAATGCTTAAACACGGTGCGATGCGCTCGAACAGCGAAGCCCTCACTCAGCAAGTAAAAAGAGAGCGACCAAGACCACGACGACAGGGATGAGTCACAGGAACGTCGCACGGAGTCACTCAAAAGGACACACGCTGCAAGCTTCCATTTACACGACATTGGTGAACTCACATAATTAAAGACATGAAACATAAAGAGCGAAGCTAGGCATAGTGACACATGCCTGTGATGCCAGCGCTTTGGGAGGCTGAGGCAGGATTCAAGACCAGCCTAGGCAACATGAGACTCTGTCTCTACAAAACATAAATTAAAAACAACAACAACAGGGCAGGCTCAGTGGCTCATGCCTGAAATCTCAGCACTTTGGGAGGCTAAGGTGGGCAGATCACGAGGTCAGGAGTTCGAGACCAGCCTGGCCAACATGGTGAAACCCCATCTCTACTAAAAATACAAAAACTAGCTGGGAATGGTGGCATGCACCTGTAATCCCAGCTACTAGGGAGGCTGAGCCGGAGAATCGCTTGAACCCAGGAGGTGGAGGGTTACAGTGAGCCGAGATCTTGCCATTGCGCTCCAGCCCGGGCGACAGGGCAGGATTCTGTCTCAAAACAAAACAAAACAAAGCGAAACGAAAACCAACAAATAAAAACAGCTGGGCATGGTGGCTCACATCTGTAATCCCAGCACTTTGGGATTCTTTCTCCAAAGAAGTGATTCTCCTGCCTCAGCCTCCTGAGTAGTTGGGATTACAGCCACACCCCACCACGCCCAGCTAAGTTTTTGTATTTTTAGCAGAGATGGGGTTTCACCATGTTGCTTAGGTTCGTCTTGAACTCCTGACCTTGTGATCCGCCCACTTCAGCCTTCCAAAGTGCTGAGATTACAGGCATGAGCCACCTCCCCTACGACAATTTTCTTTATCTTATAAAATTTCATAGGACTATTTTTTCTGAGTTTTCCCTTGTATTCAGTAGCTCTTAACATATAACATTCTTATTTATATTACTTTATAAATTAGTATTTTATTTTGTGTTTCTTCTCTAACGAACAGTTACTTATGAAATTTTGAATATTCCAGATAGCTTTGGAATTCTGGACAGCTGAAGGGAGGGCAGGGGTGGAGCAGGAAGAAGATTCCCTTGGTGGTTAATTTCTCAGTTATTGCTTCATGGCAAGAAAATATTCTGTACAATTTCCACATTTTAGAATTTACGTAGATGTTCTTCATGGCTGAACAAAACAATTTTTACAAAAGTTCCGTGAGCATTTGAAGGGAGTGATAGTTTCTGTGAGAGACTCTCACACTTGTATATCCAAGATAAGGAAAAGAATTTTCAGTGCAGCTCTTTTTATTTATTTATTTTTATCCACCCCCCGCACTTTTTATTTATTTATTTATTTATTTATTTATTTATTTATTAGAGACGGGGTTTCACCACGTTGGCCAGGCTAGTCTCAAACTTCTGACGTCAGGTGACCGACCCGCCTTGGTCTCCCAAAGTGCTAGGATTACAGGTATGAGTCACTGTGCCCAACCATTGCAGCTCTTAAAAAATAATGAATATTGATTGAGTTCGTATTTTGTGCCATGCACTGTTCCAGGGTTTCTCAACCGTGGTCTATTGACATTTGGGCCGGGCAGTTCTCTGTGGCGGGGGGCGCCCCGTGCATTTCGGGAGGCGTAGCAGCATCCCTGGCTTCTACCCACTGGATGTCAGCAGCATCTCCACCAGTCATTTCTGCAAAAACATCTCCAGACATTGTCAGCTGTCCTCTGGGTGTAAAACCAGGCCCACCTGAGAACACTGCACTCTTCTAAAGTCTTACATTCATGAGTCCATTTACTCCTCACCACAAACCTGTGTGGTAGGTTCTTCTATTGTTACCCTCATTTTCCACATAAACATCTGTAAACAGAAGCCAGGTGAAGTTAAAAGGAATTTTCCAAGGTCACAAGGCTGTTAAGCACCATTTGTAATTGCAAACAGCCACAAAACTCAGACCCCAGAATCACCTTACGTGTCATTCGATGAACTGTGGGACATACACACAAAGGAATGTAGGACAGATTCACTGGTTGATTTATGTTTGATGAATAAATCTCAGAAATGACACTGAGAGAGAAAAAAGCATGTTGTAGCTATCTTTCAGGAGAGGAGAAAACACGTAATCTCACCTGAAATCTCTCTGACGATTCTAATTTCCCTTTTCCTGTGCACTGTCTTTTCCACTCCCAGAATTTTCCTTGTGTTCGTGGGAGCCATGGTTTGGGTTTGTTTTTCGTGGTCTTTTCCTTTCAGGACCTGGGTTTCCTCCGGTGTCAAGTGGCTCTCGAGCTTCCGGTCACATTTATGTGGAAGAAACTACTGGGACATTGGGGGTAGGACTTGTTGACTGACAGCCGTCACCACAGCACTGACCCTGTCCCTCAAGACCAGGAGTGTACAGGGCAGACATCCTTGTCGTTGCCTTGGCCAGCCTGGCACTGCCCAGGCCGGCCACGCAGCTGGGAGGGAACCTGCACTGCCCCTGGCTGAGTAGACTTAAGGACCCCAGGGGGTGCTGCTCCCCACGATTCACTCACTTTCTACTTCTTTGCAGAAACCTTTAACGATCAGTGCCCCCTTTTCTTTGTTTTGGGGGCCCGTAGGGCCTTTATTGCTTCATTGTCATTTTAACAGTATCTTGAGAAAACAGTAGGCACTCAGCCGAGGCACACTGCTGAGTCAGCTGCCACTCAAGTATCTGCTTTCCAGCTTCCAAGATTTTCCAAGGTTGTGTTGACATTATTTCCTCTTCTATTCCCACACTTGGAAGTTTGTGTGTGTGTGTGAGTGTGTAGACACAATCGCACGCGTGCACAGACACACACACACACACCAGTTGTTAAAATGCTGAAATATCTGGTTAATAAACAGAAGCTTCCCTAAGCTGCAGGTGCCCATAGCCCCAGCCTTTTCCTGAGACCCCAACCCACGTCCAATTTGTCCTGGGTGGCGAGTGTCTTCCTGCCTCTGGCTATTTTGAGCTTTTCCTCAAAGGTGAGGAGCCACATGCATATGGGTGATCCTGAAGGCCTCTCCTCCAGTTTAAAAAGGCTCCCTGGATGATTTCGACTACCAGCTAGATTTACAAGACATTGCACAGACAATGCTAAGGTTCAGACTCTCTTCCACTTCCCACAAGTGGGGTTTTAGAGATGTCACCTCTACTCTTTGAGTCTCAGCTTCTCCACCAGTGAAATGGGGATGAGGATCTCTCTTGCAGAGTTGGGAAAATTAGAAGAGACGCTGCGACCCTATCTGTGCAAGAAAGCCCCTCCAGGGAGGTGATGTAATGTACATTATAGCCACCAGGGGGCGCCATTGGCATAGGTGAGGAAGCGCAGCCAGGCTCAGACTTCCGTGGGCATCACACCCTAGTTTGCTTTTGCTTGTTTTTTTTTCTTTTAAAATGATGGCTTCCCCAGAAACAAAGAATCAGAATCTCAGGGGTTGAGGCTAAAACATGAATTTTAGCAAGTGATTTTAGTCCACATTATGAAAATCTATGATCCACTGTCTTTTATAGAGACAGCGGTCTTGCTATATTGCTGAGGCTGGTCTTGAATTCTTGGCCTCAAATAATCCTCCCACCTTGGCCTCCCATAGTGCTGGGATTACAGGCATGAACCTCCGGGCCTGGCATCCTAAGACTGACTGATCTAGAGCACCAGGCAAGGGTGTTCTCTGGAGTAATGGGGTCTTGCCCTTGGCTCTCCCTGGCTTTGGCAAGGGACCTCCGTGGTTGAATGAGCCCCCGGGATTGATAGGATGGCCCTGGATGGAGACCACTTCCTCACTTTGATCTTGGCTGTCCCTCTATGACCCGTCTGTGCACATCCTCCAGCCCATCCATGCACAGCGTCTGCAGTGAGGAGAGGCTTGGACCCTGCAACCTGCAGGGAAAGGCCCTGGGTAAGGAACTCCGACCTCGGAACACCCCTCGGCAGCCGTAAGCAAAGGAAGGCGTGTCAGCAGGTGCCGTCGTTCAGGTCAGAGATGACAGGACCTAAGCTCAGGTGGTAGAAGGAAGGGAGGAGAGGAAGACTCAAGAAGCTTTCAGGATGTGCTGGGGAGGGGAGGAGAGGGATGAGTCTCTAGAAAAGCCTCACCCCTCCAACTGTGGCTAAGGGCCAGTCTTAGAAACGCAAAATCCAGTCTGTTACCCCAACTACTCAGGAGGCTGAATCAGGAGAATCATTTGATCCCAGGAGTTTTTGTCCAGCCTGGGCAACATAGTAAGATCCTGTCTCTAAAAGAAAAGAAAGGAAGGGAGGGAAAGAGGGAGAAGAAAGAAAGAAATTTTAAAAAAAGAGAAGAAAAAGACAGAAAAAAGGAGAGAGAAGGAAAGAAAGAAAGGAGGGAGGGAGAAAAAAAGGAAGGAAGGGAAGGAGGGAAGGAGGAAGGAAGAAAGGAAGGAAAAAAGGAAGGGAGGGAGGGAGGGAAAAAGAGAGAAGAAAGAAAAAAGAAAGAAATTCAGAATCTTGGGTCTCCCAGGCTTGCTGAATAAGAACTTGCATTTTAGCAAGACCTCCAGGTGATTTAGGCATGCCTTGAAGTGCACAAAGCCCTGGTCCAGAGTGTGCAAAGCCCTGGCCTCGAGTGCCAGCTAAGATGCTGTTATGAGTGGGCAGCAATGACATCGCCCATGGTAGAGGATGGAGAAGGAGGAGCAGGAGGAGGCCAGGAGCAGTGGGGCCGGTGGGTATCTGAGTTCCATTGGAGTCTCCAGAGTGGGAGGCAGGCTGAGGATACAGGTGCAGTGTCTGGGAGGAGCTAGGCATGTGCCTGAAGCTAGGGGAGGGCAAGCTCCGGCAGGAGGGGCAGGAGCGGGAGCTGGGAGCACACTGTGATGGCTGGTCCCAAGTGCAGATGCAATCTCTCTGGGAAGGGGGTGGCACTGACAGTGCCCAGATGGCCAGTGACAAGAACAGGGTGGATCTGAGCTCAGCTCCGCCAACTCCTTGGTAAGAGCCGGGTTCGTGTTGTCTGTCCAGGGCCCTCCTCAGAGTTGCCTGGCCCTTGTCCACCTGACGCGTCCACGCAGTCCCTCACTGGCTTGCAGTCCCCAGTGGCACTCACGGCCTTGTTCCCGCAGCCCAGGTCGCTGCTGTCTGAGGCCCCCTGTGCCCCCTGCCCAGGGAACTGCACACCGCACCTGCTGGCTTCTGCCAGAATCCTGGGCGGTCCCCCTTCTCATCTCCGAGCCTCATTGATTCTGCACCCCAAATCCATCCACTTCTCGTTCCCACTGCCACCACCCGGGTCCAAGAACATTATCTTGAATCAGACGACACAAAGCGCTGTCCCAGGATCCAGTGTTGACCTCTACAGTCTACTCCAGCCACCGAAGTCAGGGGGACTGTCCCCAAATGCACATCCACTCCCACATACTTCTGTGTGGGAGTCTCTGGTGGCTTCCCATTGCTCTGAGAACAAAGCCCAAAACTGTCACCAGGACAATGTTGCTGCCGCAACCTCTTCTGCTCTGCCTGGGCCTCTCCCCGTGGCTCGAGCACCAGCCTCCCCCATGGCCTTCTGCCTCCAGCCAGGCCGGCTCTCTTCAGCCCTAGGACTTCCTGTGCCCCCTCAGATCGCTGTAGCCGGCTCCTTCCCTACCGCCCCACCTCAGGAAGGCTCTGTGGTCATTTCCATTCTCGGCACCATTCCTCCACGAGGGACCCACACTGCAGTGATGTGTCTGCTCGTCGCCCGCCTCTCCCCACAACTGTCAGCTCCCTGCAGTGAGGACAGCGGGGACCAGACACGTGTATTCACTCTGGTGTTGAGTGACCCTCCAGCATGTTCCAGAATCCAGAGAAATCCCAGGTCCCTGGGGCTAAAGTAGTTGGGAAAAGCTTCCTGAAGGTCCTTCCTGAGATAAAGCTGGAAAGAGGGGCAGGCTGTTTGTAAGCACATACTATTTTGGGCAGGGTCAAGGGCGAGACATGACACTGAAGTGTGTGCACAGCAGATGAAACAGACCAGCCTGGATATAGGGGCTGTGGGACGATGGCAGGGGCAGGATGGGAGTGCAGAGGGCCTCGAACCTCAGGTGGCAGGGCTAGACCCAGCAGACTCCAGAGGCCTCCGAGAGAGGCCAGGTAACCCTGAGCCCTGGCCCCGGTGTCCTGCTCCTGACCTCTGCACCCTGGGCCAGTCCCTATCCTGACTCACACTGGACTCCACTCCCATCTGAGCTCACCTCGGCCTGTGTCTTCGTCAGTTTTCTGTTATTACCACAGAATACCGCAGACTGAGTAATTTACAACTAAGAGAAATGTGTTGGGCTCACAGCGAAGGAGGCTGGGAAGGCTGAGCTCAAGGGGCGGCATCTGGTGAGGCCCTGCTGCCGTGTCATCCCATGGCACTGAATGGAAGGACGGGGGCTCGTGGGCTGCAAAGACAGAGAGCAAGAAGAGGCTGACAAACCCACTCCCATGATAATGGCATTGATCGACTTGGGAGGGCCCAGCCCTTGTGACCTCATCATCTCTTAAAGGTCCCATCTTCTGTGCTGTTGTGCTGGGGACCAAGCTGCCAGTTCGGGAACTCTGGGGACACCTTCAAGCTACGGCAGCTTCTCTGTCCCAACTCCGTGGCCTTCCTGACTTTCAAGCCCCCCTTTCTCCAGGCCAATAATCACAGCTGTCCCTGTCCCAGCACAGGCTGTCAGCCCCTCCTCCACCCAGGCCAGAATCAGCAGCCGGCAACCCTGGACGCCCTGACCTGCCCTGCCTGCTTGGCCCTTGGGGTGCTTTAGCCACACTCTGAGCCTAACTGGGGTGAGGACATTTCCTCTCTGAGCGCGTGAAATGTTTTCCCACCTTCCTGCTTCAGCCCTTCTGGGCCAGTGCGGAAGAAGGGACCTCCTGGGGCTGACCCAGGATCCGAAAACAATTTTGACCCAAGATGTGTCTTTCTCCTTGAATACGGCCAGTGGAGCACCTCCCCTTAAAGCCCTGGATTCTTATCTTGAGTGCAAAGCAGGGCCTTGCCCCAGGGCCCCAGGACACCTCTCCTCCCTCCCATTAGTCCTCCCGCCACCTCAGTTCTCCACCAAAGGCTGAGCGTGCCAGCTGTCCTTGGGCGCCTGCCTAGGGCTTCCCAGCTGTGGCCAGGGTAGGAGGACAAGACAAGAGGGATAACCCCCTCCACCCTGCTTTCTGGCTTCTGGAAAGCCCAGGGGAATTCCAAGATCATCGCTGGCCCCAGCCCAAGCTGCCACACCCTGCCTTCCCAACAGCACCACAGCCTCACCCACAAGCACCCTCTGCTGCCAGCCCTGCTTCCTCCTCCAGGAAGCCTCCCTGGTGACCCCCAATCCCTAGGAATGAATAGCATTGAGCTATATGCAGAATGTTTTTTTTTTTAATTTTTGAGACAGAGTCTTGCTCTGCACCCAGGCTGGAGTGCACAATCTCAGCTCACTGCAACCTCTGCCTCCTAGGCTCAAACGATCCTCCTACCTCAGCCTCCTGAGTAGCTGGGATTATAGGTGCATACCACTACACCCAGCACATTTTTGTATTTTTAGTAAAGATGGGGCTTCACCATATTGGTTGGGCTGGTCTCGAACTCCTGGACTCAAATGATTCAGCTGCCTTGGCCTCCAGACTGTTGAGATTACAGACCTGAGCCACCACACGCAGCCTCAAACTTCTTTTACAGATTTGCGCTTTGGGGTGTAGGGTCTCCCCTTTGTTTCTGGCCAAGTGCCCAGTGCTTGGGGGCTGCTGTGAGCCCCTCCTCTGCTCCCTGTACACAGAACGGAAGCCTGGCTGAGCTCTAGACCGCTCGCTTTTCGGACAGGGTCCGGCAGGCCTAGCCGGGAGCAACCACACCAGCCTGCGCGTGGCTGAGGACGCGTTTGGGAATGCTGGAAGCGGATTAGGCCTGAAGCTCAGAATGCAGAAGCCTGAGCCGTGTATCGGGCAGCCACGGAAAATGCTGCACCCTGACCCTGCCTGGGGAAAGAGGCAAGGCAGAGGGGACTGCATGATGGTGTCTTTGGCCAGGGCTGTCCGCAGCCCCAGGGCTCTTGACCAGTATTGTCTGGGGAGAGCATGCCAGTAGCTGTAGGGGAAGGTGCTGTGCTCACCAGACCTGCAGCTCCTAGGCTGAGCCACTCTTAGACAAGTCTCCCCCGACCCCTGAGCCCCAGGCCCCAGAGTGCCCTGTGCTGGTGGCTTTCCTGAAGTGTGAACCTCACTGAGAGTTACCAGGTGGCCATCTGGTTAACATGGGCAAATCCAGCCCGGAGCTGTTGAGCTGGGGACACACCCCAGTCTGAGGCACCTTCTCCTAGCTCAGTGCCACGTATGGGGATCTGCCTGGAGGCCTGTGGGCCAGCTCACATTTGGACAGGGCCTTTTTTTTTTTTTTTTTTTTTGAAACGGAGTCTTGTTCTGTCACCCAGTCTAGAGTGCAGTGGCATGATCTGGGCTCACTGCAACCTTTGCCTCCCGAGTTCAAGCAATTCTTCTGCCTCAGCCTCCCAAATAGCTGGGATTACAGGCGCCCACCATCACACCCTCCTAATTTTTGTATTTTTAGTAAAGATGGGGTTTCACCATCTTGGCCAGGCTGGTCTCGAACTCTTGACCTCGTGATCCACCTGCCTCTGCCTCCCAAAGTGCTGGGATTACAGGTGTGAGCCACCGCACCCAGCCTGGACAGGGCCTTGAGCCTCCCCCTAGCCCAGGCAGGTGAGTAGGAATCACCCACCCCCATTTTGCAGATGAGGAAACTGAGGTTAGAGAGGCTGGCACTTGATTCTCCACGGTGCTACGTGGCAGACGTGTCTGCCCTGCTGCCTGTCCCTGCCCTGCCCTGGGGAAGGCAAGGAGGGTTTCCCAGCAGGACTCAGTCTGGTCCCTACAAAGGGCCAAGGCCCCCAGGCTGGGGCTGAGGCAGACGCCAGCCAGCATGCTACATAGGGCAGAGAGGCCCACATGGCACGCTCAGCAGCCAGGCACACCAGTGCAGGGCAGGCAGCCTGTCTGCAGCAGGGAGGTGGGGGGCACCGAGGGGCACCTGCAGGAGACGCAGCAGATGTGGACATCTTTGGTGATTGTCCACGCAGCAGATGTGGACATCTTTGGTGAGCGTCCACGCAGCAGATGTGGACATCTTTGGTGAGCGTCCACGCAGCAGATGTGGACATCTTTGGTGAGCGTCCACGCAGCAGATGTGGACATCTTTGGTGAGCGTCCACGCAGCAGATGTGGACATCTTTGGTGAGCGTCCACGCAGCAGATGTGGACATCTTTGGTGAGCGTCCACGCAGCAGATGTGGACATCTTTGGTGAGCGTCCACGCAGCAGATGTGGACATCTTTGGTGAGCGTCCACGCAGCAGATGTGGACATCTTTGGTGAGCGTCCACGCAGCAGATGTGGACATCTTTGGTGATTGTCCACGCAGCAGATGTGGACATCTTTGGTGAGTGTCCACGCAGCAGATGTGGACATCTTTGGTGAGTGTCCACTCCCTCTTACGGTGGCTCCATTCGAGCTCTCCCTTGTCCCACTCAAAGCAGATGGGGTTGCAGCGAGATGGCCCCTTTGTGCCCCACAGCAGGCCTGGGCTGAGGCCTGAAGGCTGACACAAAGAATTCCATTCCCTGCCAAAATTCCTGCTGCTGAGGTGGGTACAGTTCAACCCAGGATGACAGACAGCATTCAGGGACTTTGGAGGGACTTTCTGTGGGTTTATTGAGCTGGGCACATGGAAGTGAGAAGTGCTAGGATCTGCGGAGGGTGAAGCTGGCATGGACTACAGCTGAGCTGGGAAAGGCGGGGCAGCGGGGGATGGGCAGGGACGCCCAGCGTCCACACATGGGGTCCTTTTTCTAGGATCCCATTTTTAACTGGGTTTCCATCTCCACCAAGAAGAGTCCAGCAAGACTCAGAGCCCAGCAGTCTGAGGCTGGAGTGTGATGTCCTGACGGACTGCGGCGGCAGGAGGCCACAGGGAGGCTCTGGGTGGAGGCAGGTGGACAGAGGGCGGCCACAGAGGTGTGTGGGGTGGGGGCAGGGAGAGTCGGAGGCCTGGGCCTGGGACCATGTTGTTAGCAGGACTGAGGCCCTAAGACAGGTGCTGGGAAGGGCCAGGGTGTCTTCCAGAGTCAAGATCCCAGAGCCTCCACCTCCCACCTAACGCTGGGATTTGCAGCTGGGGATGGGCTGGAGACAGGAAGGAGACTGGGAAGATGGTCCTGATACTTTCCCAAGAACGCCAGCTTTCTCAGGGGCTGCAGGAGCCATTCGTTCAACAAACCTCAGACCTGTGCCCACCCCTGTGAGCGTGAGAGCTGCGTTAGGCCCAGTTCTGACCTTGCCCTCCGGGGCCTGCGAGGGGAAGGAGAGGCAGGCCTGGTCCTCAGACCGGGTGCCGGCGTCCTGCCAAACGCTCGGGAGCCTGCTCTGCCCCGGCTGTGCTGGGACTGACCACTCCATGATGAGGGTCCATTTCTACCCCCTCTGCTGCAGAAAGGACAGGGTCTGTCTAGGGACAGATGTGGAGACCCTGAAAGGTGCAGCAGCAGGATGGACCTGGGTGGGAGGAGCTGGAGCTGGAGGAAGCTGAGTACCTGCTGTGAGCCCCACCTCACGTCTCCAGCTCACCTGGACTTGTCAGGAATCCCTCAGGCTGTGCTGGGCTGCAGAGGGGGCCCCAGCTGTATCAGCAGGCATGACCTGCTCTGGGGCAGGCTGGGAGGCCCTGTCTTGTCAGAGAACTGAAACCACACCGAGCAGACACGGCTGCCACCCCGGCAGAGAGGGAAAGGCAGCTTTCGGGGCTGCTAACTTTGGACTCGACCCCCATATGACCCTGCTAGACCTCTCCACCAGGCTGCAGCTTCCAGAAGGAGGAGATGTCCCATGGCTGATGCAAGTTACCACAAACTTGGTGGCTAACACAAGTTTATTCTCTGCGTTTCTGGAGGCCACAAGTCTGAAGTCAGTCGCATGCGGTTAAGGCAAGATGTCAGCAGGGCTAGCTCCCTCTGGAGGCGCCAGAGGAGGATCTGCTCCTGGCCTCTGCTAGCTCCTAAGGGCTGCCAGCATTCCTTGACTTGTGGCTACATCCTCCAGTCTGCCCCCCGGTCACATTGCCTTCTCTTCTGTGTGTAATCTCTCTTCTTCCCTTTTGTAAGGACCCTTGTGATTACATTTAGGGCCCAATTGGCTGACCCAGGACAACCTTCCCATCTCAAGATCCTTAACTGGGCCAGATATGGCTCACACTTGTAATCCCAGCACTTTGGGAGGCCAAGGCAGGTGGATCACCTGAGGTCAGGGGTTCGAGATCAGCCTAGCCAACATGGTGAAACCCCGTCTCTACTAAAAATACAAAAAATGAGCGGGACGTGGTGATGTGTACCCGTAATCCCAGCTAGTTGGGAGACTGAAGCATGGGAATCACTTGAACCCAGAAGGTGGAGGTTGCAGTGAGCCAATATCACACCACTGCACTCCAGTCTGGGCAACAAGAGCAAAACTCCATCTAAAAAAAATCCTTACCTTAAGGGCACCTGCAGCGCTCCTTCATGCCACAGAAGGCAACGTTTGCATGCTGCAGGAGCTAGGACTGGATATCTTTGGGGCCGTCATTCAGCTGATCACGCGCTCCCTCCCTGAGGAGCCTCAGCCTCACCTGGAGCGTCCTTCATTTCCACAGGCACTCGTGGTTGGCCTCCTGAGAGGAGGCCGCTCCTAGGATCTGCCAGTCTCCAGGGCTAAGCAGGCCCCTACCTTGGTGAACCACCCCTGGGGCAGCAGGGGCTGTGTGGCTCCCAGAGACTGGCTGGGGCTCCCCATAATGTGGGGCCTGGAAGAACCCACCCTCCCAAAGCATGAAGGGGTAGTTAGGGATGCACATTCCCAGGTCCAGTAACCGAGAACTTTCAGAAGCTCCCCTGGCACTCAGGTGGTCTTGAGACCTGGGCACTATTGGGATGCCATTCTCTGCTGGCGCACATAGGGTCCCTCTGAGAATCACTGTCCTGGGAGCTGTTTACATTTGAAGCAATTCCTTCCTCTGAAAATCTGGCCATGAGGCTCTGTGAGTCCAGGGAACAGAAGGGCGAGGCCTGCAGGCTCTCTCCAGCTGGGTGGGCAGCAGCATCCGCCGCTGGCACGAGCAGGCCCCAGAGACAAAAGCGTCTCCAGATCCACAGCACTGGGCTCATCCGGGAGAAGTCTTCCCAGGTGGGAGGGCCCCAAGCTTCCCCAGAGGCAGTGTCTCACTACCATCAAGGTGGCTCTTCCAGCTCTAGGAAGCCCCGTGGCTTGAACGTGGACTCCTGTGAAGACGACACAGTGGCCCCCCTGGGAGACTCAGCTGCCCCTCCAGGAGGGCTGCTTCAAGAGCAGCCGATGCTCTCCAAGTCCCACAGGTATCGATGAGGGGCCACCACATGCCAGGCACTGCTATGTGTGCGTGGGACACCTCTGTGAATAAGCACAAAAAGCACATCACGAAGGAGCTGACCTTCTGAGGATGGGCTGGGGAGGACCGAGCCCCTCCGCCCCGCGTCAGCAGAGCAGAGGTGAAAGCCCAGCTCACTGCCAGGAGCAGGAGGGGCAGAGGACGGAGAACAATGTCACTCATCTGCTTTGGGTGCCACCCACTCTCTGCGGCCCCAAGTGGCGTCTGCTCCCCAGTGGCTCAGGGCTTGCCCGCCTCACCTCGGGATTCTCCGTCTTGGCCGCTCCAAGTCCCGAGGGCATGTTGTCTCCCTGCTATAATCTCTTCCCCAGTCAGGTCACAAGCACCGGCTCCCCGCCCATGAGACAGGGAGGCCTGAGACACAGCAGCGGGCCGGAAGTCCTTGTGCTTCACCACTGACTCCTGCTGGGGGCCGGCCTAGTGGCCGTCCGTCGCCTCCCATAGGCAGAGGCACCATGCTTCTCTCCACCCAGGGCCCCACTAGCTTCTGTCCTGGGGAGGGTGGAGAAGGGGAAAGAGCTTCCCAGTGCGGGCTTGGACTTGAAGTCCCACGAGGGCCCTACAGCTCAGGACCCCAGCCACAGGAGACAACATCCAGAGTGCCTCTTTGCCTCCGTGACACCCAGCACCACACCTGTGTCACTCCTGTTTCTTTGGAGGACAGTCTCTGCCTCCCATCATGGTAGCCACGTGATCTGAGTGTCGTGATCACCTCCCATGCACCAGGTGCTGTTCTAGGCACTCTGAGTACAGCAGTGACCAATCCAGACGCTTTGCCATACGGAGCTTATATTCTAGTGGAGGCCAGGAATAGGGGTTGGTAGGGCTTAGATTCTAGTACACATGTGGTTAAAACATGGTTAATTGGGAGGCCGTTTAGGCTGAGATGCTCCAGAACCTTGAGTTCTCCTGTGAGCAAATGGAAACCCAGCCCAGAAGCTCAGTGTGAACAGCCACAGCCTGAGAGAACGAAGCCAAATCTTAACCCGTCAGGAGCCGCCAACGCACCTCTCACTGGGGACTTTGCACTTTGATCTAGCAAGTATCTTCTTTGCCTTGTTTTGGCCAACGCCTCAGTAAAGCTTCCCCCTCGAGCCCCCAGGTGGAGTGCTGAGCGGCTTATGGTCTGGCGCTGCCTGATTCACAAATCGCCGAATGCTCAAACTAATGAACGTTTTCATTGTTGTTATGAAATGGGGTCTCGCTGTGTTGCCCAGGCTGGAGTGCAGTGGTGATCATAGCTTGCTGCAGACTCCAACTCCTGGGCTCCCTCCCCCGTCAGCCTCCCAAAGCGTGTGAGCCACTGTTAGCAGAACACCAAGGGTTCGCTCTGGGTCCTCCTGCTCGCCGCGTAGAAAGCCAGTGACTGAGACGAGTATTGCCAAGGAAGAAGGCTTTTCTCAGGTGCTGCAGCCGGCGAGATGGGAGTTCACTCTCAGCTCCATCTCCTTGACCTACTAAAATTAGGGGTCTGTAAAGCAGGAAAGAAATGTAACAATGCATAAGAAAACAGGAACTGGGGGCCAGGGAGGACGGCTCACACCTGTAATGCCAGCACTTTGAGAGGCTTAGGCAGGCGGATCACGAGGTCAGGAGTTTGAGACTAGCCTGGCCAACATGGTGAAACCCTGTCTTTACTAAAAATCCAAAAACTAGCTGGATGTGGTGGTGTGTGCCTGTAATCCCAGCTACTCAGGAGGCTGAGGCAGGAGAATCGCTTGAACCTGGGAGGCGGAGGTGGCAGGGAGCCGAGATCACGCCACTGCACTCTAGCCTGAGCGACAGAGTGAGACTCCGTCTCAAACAACAACAACAACAAAAACAACTAGGAACTGGAAAGGAATGTAAGAGGAACTTGAGCAGGGTAAGGGAGCAATCCTGGTGGGTGACAGGCCTGGAATCTCATGGTCTGGATGTGGTGATCTGGTGAGTTTCAGTTCTTTGATACTTTTTTTTTTTTTTTTTTTGAGAGGCCTGAAGGTGTTTCCCAAGGAAAGAACTCAGATAAAACAAATGTAAGGTTCAAAAAGATCAATTTCTATGTTTGTCCAAAAAACTATCTTTGGGACAAGTGGGTCAGTTTCACCACCATGCCTGGCCAAAAAATTCGTTGTGCCTAAATTTGTCTCGTCACACAAAGAAAGTTATGGTGGCCAGATGGTGGTACCTGCCATGGGGAAACAAAAGGCTGGTCTGGCAGATGGGGAGGGACTTACCTTATATGAGAAGGCCAGAGAGGGCCTCCCTGAAATGGAGACGCTTGAGCAGAGACTGGCAGTGGGGCCAGGGGGAGCCAGAAAGGAGAGCTTCCAGCCTCCGGGGAGGAGCCCTGTAGGCAAATGGAAGGCCAAGGACAAATTCAGAGGCCCCAAGTAGGACCATGCTCAGCTATTCCCTCGTGAGGCACCGCCCAGCTGCCACCACATGAGGCCCTTGATGCCTCCTGGTCCAGTGGGTGTGTCCAGCCCCGTCACAGGAGTTGATCTGCAGGGGTAAGGGGACATTCCCCTGAGCCAGGCACTGGGTATTCTTTCCAGCTGGAGTGGGGAGAAGCTCCTTCCCCCCGGTCTGCTGGTGGAGCCTGCCCTGTCTTCAGCCAGGGGAAGGCCAGCCTGAGTGAATGAAGCCAACATACAATTGGAAAGAGATGGAGTGTAGGGGAGAAGGAGTCCTGGCGGTCCAGGCACAGGTTCCCATTGTCCCCAAGGCCGTCTCCCCCTGCCCTTCCTGTGTCCTACAGCTGATTGGAGTTGGCTTTTGAGCCAGCTTTTTTTGTATTTTTCATTTTCTGTATACTGTAATGTTTTGACATCTTTAAAAAGACCTTTCTGCTGGGTATGGTGGCTCACCCCTGTAATCCTAGCACTTTGGGAGGCCGAGGTGGGCAGATCACCTGAGGTCAGGAGTTTGAGACCAGCCTGACCAACATGGAGAAACCCCATCTCTACTAAAAATACAAAATTAGCTGAGCATGGTGGCGGGTGCCTGTAATCCCAGCTACTCAGGAGGCTGAGACAGGAGGCTCGCTTGAACTCGGGAGGTGGAGGTTGCAGTGAGCCAAGATCACACCACTGCACTCCAGACTGGGCAACAAGAACTAAACTCCATCTCAAAAAAAAAAAAAAAAAAAGATCTTTCTGGCTGGGGAGAAGGATTAATGTACTCTAACTGGCCAATTTCTAGAGAGAGCAAAAGCGTATCTAGAACAAGCCTTCGATATGCAAACTAACCAGCCATAGCCAGGCCTCCTCCCTCAGGCCGGCACACCCAGGAGGCAACGTTCCTCTGCCTTCATCATCCCAGGGGCAGGCCAGGCACCTAGGGACCCCCACACTATAGTTTGGAGCCAAACCAGTCGATCCTAAACTGTTCACGTCTTTCTGCGTGGCCTCTCCCAGTAAAGGCTCCGGCCTGGACTTTGCCCCTTCCCCTCTTTTCTGTCTCCCGACCAAAACATGGTCTTCATGTGTCCCTGCAGCGTGTTCCATGCCTCCTGTGTCTAGCATCCATGGGCACAATCAGTATTTTTTTCTTTTTTTGAGAAGGAGTCTCACTCTGTTGCCCAGACTGGAGCGCAGTGGCATGATCTCGGTTCACTGAAACCTCCGCCTTCCAGGTTTAAGCGATTCTCCTGCCTCAGCCTCCCGAGTAGCTGGGATTACAGGGCCCACCACCACACCAGCTAATTTTTTGTATTTTTAGTAGAGATGGGGTTTCTCCATGTTGGCCAGGCTGGTCTTGAACTCCTGATCTCAGGTGATCCGCCTGCCTCGGCCTCCCAAAGTGCTGGGATTACAGGCGTGAGCCACCGCGCCTGGCCTATTCCACTTCTTGTTTGTTCCATTTTCAGCTGCATTTATTGTGTTTCCACAATCCAAGATGAAAATTAGACTCTCTTTCCTTCTCTCTCTGTCCCCAGCCCCCACACCTACTTTTAATCCCTCATCTTCCCAAATATATGCAGTTTTAATAGCATTTTGACTAGATTGCTTTCTGGAGTAATGGCATTGTGACTATGTAAATACTATTCGAATCTCAACCATGTGATACTAGAATTACTTTCCATGTCCTAGAACAGCTTTTGTTTGCACTAGAGTCGATGAGTATCATCTATTTCTTTGTGTACTTATCACTAATTTTTTTTTTTTGAGATGGAGTCTCACTCTGTCACCCACACTGGAGTCCAGTGGCGTGATCTCCGCTCACTGTAGCCCCCACCTCCCGGGTTCAAGTGATTCCCCTTCCCCAGCCTTCTGAGTAGCTGGGATTAGAGCCATCGGCCACCACCCCCAGCTAATTTTTGTATTTTTAGCAGAGACAGAGTTTCACCACATTGGCCAGGCTGGTCCCAAACTCCTCACCTCAGGTGATCCACCTGCCTCGGCCTCCCAAAGTGTTGGGATTACAGGTGTGAGCCACCGCGCCCAGCCACTGATCACTAATTTTATCCCCAAACTTCCCCTAAATCTACTTTCAATGAGCTAAAAACACATTAGATGCCTTTGCAGATTTAACTTTTTGAGGAGCTCTCCCGAGGTCTCCTCCTGCTCTGCTCTCGTCTGGATAGATCACCCTCGTGCCTGGGACCAGCTTTCACCCAGGCACCTGCTGTCACCATCTTCCTGGGCCTCTACCTTGCCTCACTCCTGAGCTAGAGCCTCTCTTTCTTGGACTCTATGACTCCTCCTTTCTGCTTCTTTCCCCTGTATTATAAACACATTCCATAGTAGCCTCTAGAAACCGGAAGCATGGGAGATAATTATTTTGGGAACCTGTATATCTGCAAATGTCTTTAATCTACCTGATACATGATCGGTGGCTTTCTGGGATACGCATACCTGTTGGAAGTGCCATTTTTCCCCGTAATTCTAAGGTGCTTGCTTCCTTCCAGAGCTGCTGTGAAGACATCTGAAGCATGCTGATTGATCTTTCTTTTATAGGACCTGGGTTTTTTTTTCTTTCTATCTGGGAGCATATAAGATATGTGCTCTTCATTCAATGTGCTAACGCTCCATAGTGATGTACTTTAGTGTCGGTGTATTTCATCAGATGTGCAGAACACTTGTTCTGGGCAGGACTTTTTGTTCATTCTGGAGACTTATGCTTCTGGTAGTTTTTTGTTTTTTTGAGACAAAGTTTCACTCTTGTTGCTCAGGCTGGAGTGCAATGGCATGATCTCAGCTCACTGCAACCTCCGCCTCCCTAGTTCAAACGATTCTCCTGCCTCAGCCTCCTCAGTAGCTGGGATTACAGACATGAGGCATCACGGGGTTCCCCCATGTTGATTAGGCTGGTCTCAAACTCCCGACCTCAGGTGATCTGCCCGCCTCGGCCTCCTTAAGTGCTGGGATTAGAGGCGTGAGCCACAGCGCCCGGCTATTTCTGACTATTTCTTTGGTATATCTGTCTCCTCTGTTTTCTCTGTTCTCTCTGAAACTCCTATCATTCAGATGTTAGACTTCTTGGGCCGGATTAGAAATTTTTAAATCCTTTCTGCCCCTCATATTTTCCATCTCTCTGTTGAACTTTGTTTTTGTGATCATGTTTTTCTTTTCTCTCTCTCTCTCTTTTTTTTTGAGACAGAGTCTTGCTGTATCGCGCCTAGGCTGGAGGGCAGTGGCACAATCTTGGCTCACTGTACCCTCAGCCTCCCAAGTTCAAGCAATTCTCCTGTCTCAGCCTCCCTAGTACCTGAGACTATAGGCATGTGCCACCACACCTGGCTAATTTTTTGTATTTTTAGTAGAGATGGGATTTCACTATGTTGGCCAGGCTGGTCTCAAACTCCTGACCTTGGGTGATCCACCTGCCTCGGCCTCTCAAAGTGCTGGGATTATAAGCATGAACCACTGTGCCTAGCCTATGTTTTTATTTTCTAAAAGTAGTTCTTTCTCTGTAGTTTCTCACTTTTATTTTATTTTATTTAGAGACAGAGTCTCACTCTGTCTCCCAGGCTGAAGTACAGTGGCACAGTCTCAGCTCACTGCACCCTCCACTTCAGGTTCAAGTGATTCTCGTGGCTCAGTCTCCCAAGTAGCTGGTGTTACAGGTGTGCACCACCACGCTCGGCTAATTTTTGTATTTTTAGTAGAGACGGAGTTTTACCATGTTGTCCAGGCTGGTCTCAAACTCCTGACTTTGTGATCTGCCTACCTCAGCCTCCCAAAGCGCTGGGATTACAGGTGTGAGCCACCATGCCTGGCTCCCTCTTTTAATAAAATAAAAATTCTGCTCTTGAATCATGGATGCACTACCTCCCTGGGGATATTAATAAGAGGTTTATTTTTAAAGCCTTTCTTTCCATGTGTGGTTTCTGCCTCGTTCAAGCTGTGTGTTTGCCTGTTAGTTTTGGTCTCTGGACTTGACATAAGAAGCTTTCCTCAAATGTGTGGTAATCTTTGACAATCCATTTACATTCAACAATGGGGAAAAATAGGATGGAGGATTTTCAGTTCTTGCCACGACAGAGAAACAAGAATTGGATTCAGCTTGTGTTTTAGACAGCAATAATACTGTAGAAAGTGCACGGAGTAAAACTACAGAAATGTGACTTTGAAAGAAGAGAAACACACGTCCTAAGTTCCGTATTAATCCCAGCTTTCCACCTGGGAGAACTTTTCAAACAGTAAACTGTGGCTGAGATAGGAGGCACTGGTTTTATTGGGTAAAGGACATGGAGATCAGACTTTAGAGCTGCTGCAGTGGCTGGAATCTTTGGGGCAGAGTAACAGAGAGGAAGGAGTGGTGCAAAGAAGAAACTTAGCAATATGCACAGTGGTTCCCTTGACTGGCCAAATGCTAAGCTGGAATGCTCAGGATAATATTCTGTGAGGCCAAAACAAGGGAAAAACTACTGGGAAACTGAGCTGAATTGATTTCCGAGGTTACATAACGTTGGAAAAAATTGTATTTCAAACAGCTTAAATAAAAAGAATTTGCCGAATGCCAAGCATTCATATGAGATACCATAAAGGTAAACAAAAACCACTCTTTAAAGGAAAAAAACATAATCTAGACTCATAATAATGTAGCACAGCATTAAACATGCCATAAAAAATTACTACACATAGGAGGTAGCAGAGGCCCATGAAGATAAAACGAAGGGGCCAACAGAAACGAATCCAAAGATGACAAGGATTATAGGATTGGCAGCTAAGTTTCTTGACCAGTTGTCATAAGAAATTCAAGGATTTAACCAAAAGCTTGGAAATAGTAAACAGATGGGGACTCCACACAGAAATGAAAGCGTGGAAAAGAAAAATTAGAAATTCTAGAAGTAACAGATCCAATATCGGAGATTAAAACATCACAGGATGGACTTAGGAAAATGAACAGTGTAAAGACAGCACGATTTGAATAGCAAATCTGAAGGCAGGTCAATAATAAAAACTATCCGATCTAAAGCACACAGAGGCCGGGTGCGGTGGCTCATGCCTGTAATTCCAGCACTTTGGAAGTCTGAGGCGGGTGCATCACCTGAGGTTGGAAGTTCAAGACCAACCTGACCAAGATGGAGAAACCCCGTCTCTACTAAAAATACAAAATTAGCTGGGCATGGTGGCGGGCACCTGTAATCCCAGCTACTCGGGAGGCTGAGCTGGAGAATCACTTGAACCCGGGAGGTGGAGGTTGCAGTGAGCTGAGATCATGCCATTGCACTCCAGCCTGGTTAACAAGAGCAAGACTCCGTCTCAAAAAAAAAAAAAAAAAGTAAAAGAAAAAAGCACACAGAAATACAAAAAGAATATTGCCTCGGTGATCTGTAGGAGCATATGAAACACTCTAAAACAAACGGAATTAGAGCCTTAGAAAGAGAGATGTTTTATTGGGGCAGAAAAGTATTTGAAAAAATAGTAGCAAATTTTTTCTAATTTTAATGAAAATTACAATCCATCTATCTGAGAAGCTCATAAACTCCAAGCAGTATGAACACACCCCTAGCCACATTAAAGTAGAATTGCTGAAAACAAAAAATAAATAGAATTTCTTGAAAGAAGCTAGAAGAAAAGGATGCAGTAGAAAAACAACAATAGGAATGACCATGTTATTCTCATCAGAAATAACAGAACTCACAGAAAATGAAATAGCTCCTTTGAAGTTCTGAAAAAAAAATCTGTCAATCAGAATTACACATTGAAAACACCGTCAGAAATGAAGGTTAAATAAAATGTTTTTAAATGAACAAAAGCTGAAATAATTAACTAACAGAAGATCTACATTACAAGAAATACTAAATAATTTCTCAGTATGAAGAGAAACAATGCCAGATTGTCCTTTGTTTAATGAGTTGCCTTCAAATATTTGTCAAAAATTGGTTCTCCAAGTATATGTGGGTCTATTTCTGCACTCTCTTTTCCATTAATCTATTTCTCTACTATGCCAATTCCACACGAGTCTGATTATATTGCTTTATGATTGAAATTAGGTCATGTTACCCTTTAACTTTGTTCGTCTTTCTTCCTTTTCCTTTTGTTTTTTTTTTTTGAGACCGAGTCTTGTTCTGTCATCAGGCTGGAGTGCAGTGGTGCAATCTTGGCTCACTGCAACCTCTGCCTCCCAGGTTCAAGTGATTCTTCTGCCTTAGCCTCCCGAGCAGCTGGGACTACAAGTGTGCGCCACCACGCCCAGTTAATTTTTGTATTTTTATTAGAGATGGGGTTTCACCATGTTGGCCAAGATGGTCTTGATCAGTTGACCTCGTGATCCGCCCCCCTCGGCCTCCTAAAACGCTGAGTTTACAGGCATGAGCCACCACGCCCAGCCCTGTGTCCTTTTCAAAATGACTTTGGCTCTTCTAGGTGCTTTTCATTTTCATTTTTTTCATTTTTCTTTCCTGAGAAGCCTTTAATCTCTCATAAGTGCTTTTAATTTTCACATGAATTTTAGAAACAGCTTTTCAATTTCTATATTTTAAAAAACCTGCTGGATTTTCATTGGAATTGCATTAAATCTATAGATGAATTAGGGGAGAATTAATATGTTAATTTGCAATTCATTGTTAATACCTTGGAATAAAATTGACTTTACTACTTTGATCTCGTATCCTGCAACCTTGTTAAATTCATTTATTAGTTTCAGTAGCTTTTTTGTAGATTCCATCAGATACGTTCTAAAGTATAGATACATTTTCGAGTGACTAAATCTAGATAATTAACATTTGCATAATCTCACAGTTATTTTCCGTGGTGAGAATACATCCATTATGTTAGCATTTTAAAGAACACAATATACTGTAACTATAATCATCATGTTGTACAATAGATCTCTTGAACTTATTCCTCCTATATGACAAATTTTGCATGATTTAACCAATACCTTCTCAAGCCCCCCCCCATCCCCTGCAGCCTTTGGTAACCACCATCTTACTTTCTGTTTCTATTGGCTCCCACAAATGAGTGGGATCACACAGTATTTGTCTTCCTGTGTCTGGCTTATTTCACTTAGCATAATGTCTTCCAGGTTCATCCATGTCGTCGTGAATGATAGGATTTCCTTCTTACTTATGGAGGAATGCTATTTTCTTGAGTATATATACCACATTTTCTTTACTCTTTCATCTGTTGAAGGACACATAGGGGGATTCTTTAAAACGCATGCTCTGAATGAAGAGACCCCCCCAAACGGGCTTTGTGTGAGCAACATGGCTGTTTATTCACCTGGGTGCTGGCAGGCTGAGGCTGGAAAGGGTGTTAGTGGAGGGTGGAGGGATAGGAGTTGGTTTTATAGGTTTGGGGTAAACAGTGGAAAGTTACAGAAGTAACTTTAGGGCAGTTTTTTGCAAGCTGGGAGGGGGTTGTAGGGTGTGAAGTCACAAGGTTGACCAAGATCGATTAGAAAGTCTAATGACTTTATCAATTGGGGCAGGAATAAGAAACAATAGAGAATGTCTTAAAGTTAAGTAGGCACTGCAGGGTTTGATCATTTCTTCCTCTTTTCATTATTTTCCAGGAACCCATCTGGAGTGTCTGTGCAGGCCACATGGCGTCTATGGGGCCGTCAGTCAGCCTGAAAGACCTTACAGATACCGTATCTTGGCTATTGTGAATAGCTCCACAAAAAACACAGGAGTTCAGATACTGATTTCATTTCCTTTGGTTATATACTTGGTAGTGAAATTGCTGGATCTATTTGTTTTTTTGTTTTTTGTTTTTTGTTTTTTTTGAGACAGTTTCACTCTTGTTGCCCAGGCTGGAGTGCAATGGCGAGATTTTGGCTCTATTTCCCAGGCTAGAGTGCAGTAGTGTGATCTCGGCTCACTCACTGCAACCTCCGTCTTCTGGGTTCAAGCAATTCTCCTGCCTCATCTTCCCAAGTAGCTGGGATTACAGGTGTGTGCCACCATGCCCAGCTAATTTGTATTTTTTTTTCAGTCGAGACAGGGTTTCACCATGTTGGTCAGGCTGGTCTTGAACTCCTGACCTCAGATTATCCACCTGCCTTGGCCTCCCGAAGTGCTGGAATTGCAGGCGTGAGCCACCATGACTGGTCTATTTTTTAAAAATATATATTTTTAGAGAGAGTCTCTGAAATATATTTATTTTTATATATTGTTGTCCCAGCTGGAGTGCAGTGGCATCATCATAGCTCACTGCAACTTTCAACTCCTAAGCTCAAGTGATCCTCTCACCTCAGCCTTCTGAGTAGCTAGGACTACATACACATGCCACTAGGCTTGACTGATTTTTAATTTTTTTTTTTTTTTGTAGAGATTAAGGTCTCACTATGCTGGTTAGGCAGCTATCGAACTCCAGGCTTCATGCAATCCTCCCACCCCACTCCCAAAGTGCTGGGATTACAGGCATAAGCCACTCTGTTCAGCCTATTTTTAAGTTTTTGGGGACCTGCCATACTATTTTTTATTAGGACTGCACAATTTACATTCTCATCAGCAGCACACTAGGGTTCCCTTCTCTTCACATTCCTGTCAACCCTTGTGATCATTTGTCTTTTTGGTAATAGCCATTCTAATTGGCGTGAAGTGATATCTCATTGTGGTTGTAATTTACATTTCTTTGATGCTTAGTGATTTGAGCATTTTCTCATATACCTATTAGTCATTTGTTAGCCATATATATAAAAAAAGAGAGGGAAGACCTGGCCCAGTGGCTCATACCTGTAATCCCAACACTTTGGGAAGCTGAGGCAGGCAGATCATGAGATCAGAAGTTTGAGACAAGCCTGGCCAATATGGTGAAACCCCACCTCTACTAAAAATACAAAAATTTAGCTGGGTGTGGTGGCGCGTGCCTGTAGTCCCAGCTGCTCAGGAGGCTGAGGCAGGAGAATTGCTTGAATCCAGGAGGCAGAGGTTGCAGTGAGCTGAGATTGTGCCACTGCACTCCAGCCTGGGTGATGGAGTGAGACTCCATATCAGGAAAAAAAAAGAGAGAGAGAGTGAGAAAGTGAAAAGGCAACACACAAAATGGAAGAAACAAATTCTTTTTTTTTTAGAGACTGGGTTTCACCATGTTGGCCAGGATGGTCTCGATCTCTTGACCTCATGATCCGCCCGCCTCAGCCTCCCAAAGTGCTGGGATTACAGGAGTGAGCCACCGCGCCTGGCAAGAAACAAATTCTAAATCACATATCTCATAAAAATCTACTATCCAGAGTATATGTAAGTGACTGTTTTTAGGAAATGTCTATGCAGGTCCTCCACTCATTTAAAAAACCAGGTTATTGTCTTGCTATTGAGTTGTTTGAGTTCCTTATATATTTTAGATATTGACTTTGTATCAGATGTGTAGTTTGTGAGTATTTTCTCCCATTCTGTATATTGTCTCTTCATTCATTCATTGTTTTTTACTTGCTGTGCAGAAGCTTTTTAGGGCTCAATGCGGTGGCTCATACCTGTAATCCCTGCACTTTGGGAGGCTGAGGTGGACAGATCACAAAGTCAGGAGTTTGAGACCAGCCTGGACAACATGGCAAAACTCTGTCTTTACCAAAAAGAAACCCCAAAACCAAAAATCAGCCGGGCATAGTGGTATGCACCTGTCCTCCCAGCTACTTGGGAGGCTGTGGTGGAAAAATCACCTGAGCTGGCTAATAAAGAAGAAAAGAGAGAAGAATCAAATAGACACAATAAAAAATGATAACGGGGATATCACCACTGATCCCACAGAAATACAAACTACCATCAGAGAATACCATAAACATCTCTACAGAAATCAACTAGAAAATCTAGAAGAAAAAGATACATTTCTGGACACATATACCCTCCCAAGACTAAGCCAGGAAGAAGTCGAATCCCTGAATAGACCAATAACAAGTTATAAAATTGAGTCAGTAATTAATAGCTTACCAACCAAAGAAAGCCCAGGACCAGATGGATTCACAGCTGAATTCTACCAGAGGTATGAAGAAAAAGAGGGACTCTTCCCTAACTATTTTATGAGGCCAGCATCATCCTGATACCAAAACCTGGCAGAGAAACAAAAAAAAAAAAAAGAAAATTTTAGGCCAATATCCCTGATGAACGTCAATGCAAAAATCCTCAATAAAATACTGGCAAACCAAATCCAGCAGCATATTAAAAAGCTTATCCACCACAATGAAGTCGGCTTCATCCTTGGGATACAAGATGGTTCAACCTACGCAAGTCAATAAGTGTAATCCATCACATAAACAGAACTAATGATGAAAATGGATGCAGAAAAGGCCTTCGATAAAATTCAATGCTCCTTCATGCTGAAAACACTCAATAAACGAGGTGTTGATGGAACACATCTCAAAATAATAAGAGCTATTTATGACAAACCCACAGCCAGTATCATACTGAATGAGCAAAAGCTGGAAGCATTGCCTTTGAAAACTGGCACTAGACAAGGATGCCCTCTCTCCCTACTCCTTTTCAACATAGTATTGGAAGTTCTGGCCAGGGCAATCAGGCAAAAGAAATAAATAAAGGGTATTCAAATAGAAAGAGAGGAAGTCAAATTATCTCTGTTTGAAGATGACATGATTGTATATTTAGAAGACCCCATCATCTCAGCGCAAAAACTCCTTAAGCTGATAAGCAACTTCAGCAAAATCTCAAGATACAAAATCAGTGTGCAAAAATCACAAGCATTCCTATACACCAATAATAGACAGCCAAATAATAAGTGAACTGCCATTCACAATTGCTACAAAGAGAATAAAAAATCTAGGGATACAACTTACAAGGGATGTGAAGAACCTCTTCAAGGAGAACTATAAACCACTGCTCAAGGAAATAAGAGAGGACACAAATTGAAAGGCATTCCATGCTCATGGATAGGAAGAATCAATATTGTGAAAACGGCCATGCTGCCCAAAGTAATTTGTAGATTCAATGCTATCCACATCAAGCTATCATTGACTTTCTTCACAGATTTTGTAAAAAACTACTTCAAATTGTATATGGAACCAAATAAAAGCCCATGTACCAAGACAATCTTAAGCAAAAAGAACAAAGCTGGAGGCATCACACTATTTGACTCCAAACTATATTACAAGGTTACGGTTACCAAAACAGCTTGGTACTGGTACCAAAAACAGATATTTAAACCAATGGAACAGAACAGAAGCCTCAGAAATAACACATCTATAACCATCTGATCTTTGACAAACCTGACAAAAGTAAGCAATGGGGAAAGGATTCCCTGTTTAATAAAAGGTGTTGGGAAAACTGGTTAGCCATATGCAGAAAACTGAAACTGGACCCTTTCCTTACACCTTATACAAAAATTAACTCAAGATGGATTAAAGATTTAAATATAAGACATAAAAGCATAAAAACCCTAGGAGAAAACCTAGCAATACCATTCAAGACATAGGCATGGGCAAAGACTTCATGATTCAAACACCAAAAACAATGGAAACAAAAGCCACAATTGACAAATGGGGTCTAATTAAACAAAAGAGCTTCTGCACAGCAAAAGAAATTATCATCAGAGTGAACAGGTAACCTACAGACGGGAGAAAACTTTTGCAATCTACCCATCTGACAAAGGGCTAATATCCAGAATCTACAAGGAACTTAAACAAATTTACAAGAAAAAAGCTGCCCCATCAGGGTGGGTGAAGGATATGAACAGACACTTTTCAAAAGAAGACATTTATGTGGCCAAAAAACATATGAAAAAAAGCTCATTATCACTGGTCACTAGAGAAATGCAAATCAAAACCATAATGAGATACCATCTCACGTTAGTTAGAATGGCCATTATTTAGAAGTCAGGAAACAAGAGATGCTGGAGACAATGTGGAAAAATAGGAAAGCTTTTACACTGTTGGTGGGAGTATAAATTAGTTCAGCCATTGTGGAAGACAGTGTGGTGATTCCTCAATGATTTAGAACCAGAAATACCATTTGACCCAGCAATCCCATTACTGGATACATGCCCAAAGGATTATAAATCATTCTACTATAAAGACACATGCACACGTATGTTTATTGCAGCACTATTCACAATAGCAAAGACTTGGAACCAACCCAAATGCCCATCAAGGATAGACTGGATAAAGAAAATGTGGCACATATACACCATGGAATACCATGCAGCCATAAAAAAGAAGGAGTTCGTATCCTTTGCAGGGACATAGATGAAGCTGGAAACCATCATTGTCAGCAAACTAAGATGGGAACAGAAAACCAAACACCACATGTTCTCATTATAAGTGGGTGTTGAACAACGAGAACACATGGGCACAGGGAGACGAACATCACACACTGGGGCCTGTCTGGGGGTGGGGGGCAAGGGGAGGGATAGATACATTAGGAGAAATACCTAATGTAGATGATGGGTTGATGGGTGCAGCAAACCACCATGGCACATGTATACCTATGTAACAAACCTGCACGTTCTGCACATATATCTCAGAACTTAAGTATAATAATTAAAAAAAGACACCCAGGAAAAATAAAAAATATAGAATTTAACATACTAAATGATTAACTACATGGTATGGTCGTAGTAAGGTTGAGGGGGAAAAATGTAACAGTGTGTCTGAATATACATTTTATATGCTTTGAAATATTTTAAATTCATACAAAAATAAAAGTAAATTAAAAAAAAACAACACCTGAGCCTGGAGGTGAGGCTCCAGTGATCTGTGACTGCACCACTGCACTCCAGCCTGGGCAACAGAGTGAGACCCTGTCTCAAAAACCTAAAAAAGAAAAAGAACCTTTATAGCTTGATGTAATCCCATTTGTCTATGTCTGCTTCTGTCGCCTGTGCTTTGGGGTTTATCTCCACAAAGTCCTTAACCAGACCAATGCCATGGAGCTTTTCCTCTATATTTTCCTTTAGTAGTTTCATAGTTTGGTTCTTACATTTAAGTCATTAATTCATTTTGAGTTAATTTTTGTATATGGTGTGATCTGAGGGCAGGTTTAGAGGCTCAGTCCATGATTATTGGCCTGGAATATGGGATGTGGGGGTTTGCCTGGTGCTAGGCCTGGTGTTGGGGTCTAAGGAAAAGTCTTATGCTCACTTCCCTCTCTTCCTCCCCAGAGGATGGCATCTCTTCAGTTCTGTGCTGCCTGAGGCTGGGGAAGGATGATGTGGGTAATTTAAAACTGCCCGTCCTACCCTCGCCAATATATAATTTCTTATTGTGCTACGACCAGGACTGTATCTCTCACCTGGTTTCCTTAGCTTGTATAATGATATTTTCAAGTATGAACGGTTGTTCAAATTGATGTTTCTGTGATGGGACAATCACTGTAAAGTCCTATTTTGCTGTCTTGCTTCACTCCTATCCAGCAAAAGAGAGAATCTTGAAAGCATCAAGAGAGGCCGGGCGCGGTGGCTCATGGCTATAATCCCAGCACTTTGGGAGGTCGAGGTAGGCAGATCACGAGGTCAGGAGATTGAGACCATCCTGGCCAACATGGTGAAATCCCATCTCTACTAAAATACAAAGAAATTAGCCAGGTGTGGTGGCGTGCACCTGTAGTTTCAGCTAGTCAGGAGGCTGAGGCAGGGGAATTGCTTGAACTCGGGTGGCAGAGACTGCCGTAAACCAAGATGGTGCCGCCGCACTACAGCCTGGGTGACAGAGCAAGACTCCATCTCAAGAAAAAAGAAAGCATCACGAGAGAGGTAAACTCGTCACATATAAGGATCCTCAATAAGATTAGCAGCTGATTTCTCATCAGAAACCATGGAAGCCAGAAAGTCGGCATATTTAAAATTGTGAAATAAAAAACAACAACAACCTGTTAACTAAGAATTCTATATCCAAAAAAATTCCTTAAAAAATTGTAATTTAAGTTTTATTTCTAATAAAATGAACACTTCTCAAATTTCATCCTTGTGCAAATGACCCTGTGCAAATGTCATCCTTGCACAGGAGCCATTCCAGTTCTTAATATATATGCTACTGAAGCAAGCACAGGAAAACATTCTTCAGCCGATAATAATTTAAAGCCCTTTAATGGAGAACAATCTCTTCAATAAATGATGCTGGGCAACAGATACCCAAATGCAAAAAAATAAAGCTGAGGCCTTTCCTCACACTATAAGCAAAAGTTAACTCAAAAGGGACCAAAGGGCCAGGCACGGTGGCCCACGCCTGTAATCTCAGCACTCTGGGAGGCCAAGGTGGGCAGATCACGAGGTCAGGAGTTTGAGACCAGCCTGGCCAGCATGGTGAAACCCTGTCTCCATTAAAAATACAAAAATTAGCCAGGCATGGTGGTGCGCGGCTGTAGTCCTAGCTACTTGGGAGGCTGAGGCAGGAGAATCACTTGAACCCAGGAGGCAGAGGTTGCAGTGAGCTGAGATCATGCTACTGCACTCTAGCCTGGGCAACAGAGCAAGACTCTGTCTCAAACAATAAAAAATAAAAAAAGGGAGACCAAAGATCTAAGTGTAACAGTTAAAGGTAAAAAGACTCCTAGAGGAAACACTAGGGCAAATCCTAAATGCCTTGGATTTGGCAATGGATGCTCAGATGTCACCAGAGTCACAGGCAACAGCAACAAAAATAGTTAAATTAGTTATTTATCAAGGCTAAAACTTTTGTGCATCAAAGAACACTGTCAGCCAGGCATGGTGGCTCACGCCTGTAATCCCAGCACTTTTGGAAGGCCGAGGCAGGCAGATCGCTTGAGGTTAGGAGTTCAAGGCCAGCCTGGCCAACATGATGAAACCCTGTCTTTACTAAAAATACAAAAATTAGCCAGGCATAGTTGTGCATGCCTGTAATCCCAGCTACTCAGGAAGCTGAGGCATGAGAATCGCTTGAATCCAGGAGGCAGAGGTTGCAGTGAGCCAAGATCACACCACTGCACTCCAGCCTGGGCCACAGAGCTAGACTCTGTCTCAAAATAACAATAATTACAAAAAAAAAAAAAGAAAAAGAATATTGTCAAGAGAGTGAAAAGGCAGGCCAGGCACAGTGATTCACACCTGTACTCCCAGCAATTTTGGAGGCTGAGGCGAGAAGATTGCTTAGGGCTAGGAGTTTGAGACCAGCCTGGACAACATAGTGAAATCTTTTCTCTACAAAAACATTTTTTTTTTAATTAGCCAGGTGTGGTGGTGCACACCTATAGTCCCAGCTACTTGAGAGGCTGAAGTGAGAGTATCACCTGAGCTCAGGAGTTTGAGGCTGCAGTGATCTATGGTCATGTCATTGCACTTTAGCCTGGGAGACAGAATGAGACCTGTTTCTTAAACAGAGAGAGAGAGAAAGACAGAGAGATAAAGTGTGAAAAGACAACCCTCAGAATGGGAGAAAGAAATTGCATCCGGGCACAGTGGCTCATGCTTGTAATCCCACTACTTTGGGAGGCCAAGGCAGGTGAATCACAAGGTCAGGAGACTGAGACCATCCTGGCCAACGTGGTGAAAGCTCATCTCTACTGAAAATACAAAAATTAGCTGGGTGTGGTGCATGTGCCTGTAATCTCAGCTACTCGGGAGGCTGAGGCAGGAGAATCGCTTGAACGAGGGACTCAGAGGTTTCAGTGAGCCAAGAGCTTGCCACTGCACTCCAGACAGAGCAAAAACTCTGTCTCGGGGGTAAAAAAGGAAGGAAGGAAGGAAGAAGGAAAGGAAGGAAGGAAGGAAGGAGGGAGGGAGGGAGGGAGGGAGGGAAGGAAAAAGAAAAGAAATTGCAAATCATGTATCTGATAAAAATCTATCCAGAACATATAAAGCATTATTACAACCTAGCAACGATAAAGACATACAACTGTATTTAAAAATGAACAAAGAACTTAAAAAGACTTATTCAAAAAAGATACACAAAGGGCCAACAAGCACATGAAAAGACGCTCAACATCACTAATCTTCAGGGAAATGCAAATCAAAATCACAATTTGATATCACTTTACAAGCCAGTGTGTGTATGAGCACAGAGCTCCAAGACTGGGGTGAAGACAGGGTCTCCCCAGGGCCCCTAACAACCCAGCTTTGCCCAGTGTAAGCCTGGCTGGGTTTCCACCAGGGGTTCAGGGTTCACTCCGGCTCACAAATTATTTGCACTGAAGTTGTACCTGTGGCCATGGCAGCACAATACCAGCTTGCAAATACACGCTGCCCCGCCCCCAGCTTCTTAGCAGACATGCCTCTCCCCCAGATCCAGCTGCCACACTCACCTCTCCAGGCTCCCTGCTGGCCAGGCCCCAGCACACATGCCTTCATGTGGTCGTAATCGCAGCACCCTTTCCAGCTGCTTGCACAGGCTTCCAAGTTGCAACACAGTCCTCGGAACTTTGCTTTCTAATGCCATCAAGCCAAAGCACGTAACTCCAGAGCCACACCCTTGCTGTGAGAGGTTTTCCCCTTCTTTGAGGTTATTTCATCAGGGTAAATTCCCAGCAGTCAGAGTCTTGAGCTAGAGAACGTGAATATGGTTCTCACTACTTAGCGCCAAATTATTTTCCCACAGGCTTGTATGCTTTACCATGAATAAGTGAAGAGACTGACTTTACTACAGCATCACTGCCATTGATTCTTTTTTTTTTTGAGACAGAGTCTCACTCCGTTGCCCAGGTTGGAGTACAGTGGTGTAATCTCAGCTCACGGCAACCTCCACCTCCTGGGTTCAAGCAATCCTCCTGCCTCAGCCTCCTGAGTAGCTGGGATTACAGGCATGCAGCCACCATGCCTGACTAATTTTTGTATTTTTAGCAGAGATGGGGTTTCACCATGTTGACACGGTGGTCTTGAACTCCTGACCTCAAATAATCACCCCTCCTCAGCCTCTCAGAGTCCTGGGATTACAGACATGAGCCACTGCGCCTGGCCTCATTGATTCTTATCATCAACTTTACAAAATTTTTGCAAATAGCTTTTTGTGTGTGTGTGTGTGCGTGACAGGGTCTCACTCTGTCACCCAGACTGGAATGCAGTTGCACAATCATAACTCACTGCACCCTTGAAGTCCAGGACTCAGGCAAACCTCCTGCCTTAGCCTCCTGAGTATTTGGGATTACAAATAGCTTTATTTTTGTTTCTCTAAATAAAAACTGCTTGTCAAAATATTCTTATACTATAGACAAATAGGAAGGCCTCTGGTAAACAGATGTGTTACACAAAATAACCAGAAAAGTAATTTTTGGTCTGCCATCATAGCTTTTCCTAAAAAGCAAATCCCATTTTACCCCACATACTTCGTAAGGACATTTTCCTGCATAATTGTAATACTATTATGACACTCAGGGGTCAGGAGGTCTTTTACGTCATCGAGTACCTTGTCCATAGTCACATTTCCCCATTGCCTGAACAATAAAGTCTCTTTTCATATACTTTGTTCAAATAGAATCCAAACAAAGGCCACATATAATTGGGTGTTGTGCTTCTTTTTTTTTTTTTTTTTTTTTTTTGATTTAAAAGATTTTATTCTCTTTGTCCAGGTAAGAAGTTAGAAATTTCCCCAAGATCTAACAATGACTGATTCTTCCAAGTGGGCACAGCTATGTCCACAACAATCTTGTGGAACTGATTCAGCCAGATCTTCCCTTTCATGGAAGCACAGGTCTGTCCTTTTCTTTCCAGAGGCCTCCTCTCATATTCCACCACCAGTTTCTGTTACAAGGCAGAATGAATCAAGCAAAGATCAAGCTGACAACACACTGGCACACATGGCTCAACCTTAATTAGGTCGATCTGGTGTTCAGCACAACGGGCCTCCACCAACTTGACACACACAGGCTCATCACAGTTGGATGCAAGCACACAAAGGTGGGCTTGGCGCTTGTCTAAGGCTTTGGCAGCTTCGCGAATTCCACGTGCTAGGCCATCGTGGATGAGTTCGGTCTTCAGCACCTCCTGTAAAGCAGTATTAACGTCCATTACACGTCCAGCAGCAATGCCTTCCTCGGCCATGGCAGTGGGTTACGGGTGAAGCGGGATCTTGAACGCACCCAAGCCAGGTGGAGTGCAATGGCGCGATCTCGGCTCACCACAACCTCCACCTCCTGGGTTCAGGCAATTCTCCTGCCTCAGCCTCCTGAGTAGTTGAGATTACAGGCACACGCCACCACGCCCGGCTAATTTTTTGTATTTTTAGTAGAGACGGGGTTTCACCATGTTGACCAGGATGGTCTCGATCTCTTGATCTCGTGATCCACCCGCCTCAGCCTCCCAAAGTGCTGGGATTACAGGCGTGAGCCACCGCGCCCGGCTTGTGTTGTGCTTCTTAATTCTCTTTTAACCTAGAGCGCCCTCTCTTCCCTTCTCGCTGTTGACTTGCTGCTGGCTTGGTTGTCCGGCAGAGGGACCCTCCCTCCTAATCTGGGCTGCCTTGAGGTGTCGTCTAATGGGACTCTCCATCTCCCCTTTCTCCTTGAAACTGGAAGTCAGTTGTAAAGCGAATGTGTAAGATTCAGGCTCAACTTTTTTTGGCAGAAAGTCTCAGAGACGGTGCTGGGAGCGTCCTCACATGTTTCTTTTGGAGGCACAGGGCATCTGGCTGCTCTTGTCTTGGGGATACAGTCAACGGCCCCTCCAAGGTAACTGTCCCGATCGACATTTTAGGTGTTGATAGGTGCCTATGGCTTAGCAGTCAGCAAGGATGCACTCCTCAGCTCAGTGCCCCAGGGAGCAGTGATTCCATCTCACTCTTTCCAGTTGAAGATAAATTAGAAAGAGGAAGGAAGTTGGTGTTCATGGAGCACCATCTAATTAATGTGCTGGCACAGTGCCTGATGCGGTGCTGTATTCTGTTTTATTTATTTATTTATTTTAGGCGGAGTCTCGCTGTTGCCCAGGCTGGAGTGCAATGGTGCCATCTTGGCTCACTACAAACTTTCCCCTCCTGGGTTCAAGTGATTCTCCTTCCTCAGCCTCCGAGTAGCTGGGATTACAGGCATGTGCCACCACACCCGGCTAATTTTTGTATTTTTTTTAGTAGAGACAGGGTTTCACCATGTTGGCCAGGCTGGTCTCAAACTCCTAATCTCAGGTGATCTGCCCACCTCGGCCTCCCAAAGTGCTGGGATTACAGTTGTGAGCCACTGTGCCTGGTTGTTATATTTAATCTTCAGGACAGCATGGAGAAGAAGAAAATGGATAGGATTATGACAAAAATCACAGCCAGTAACACGTTGCCTCATCTCATCGATCCCACCCTGGAGGCAGACTCTGTGTTAGATCCCCTAATCTACCAGTGAGGAGAGCAAGGCTGGGACCTGGTACTGACTGGCCCCAGGGCACAGAGCCAGCAGGAGGCGGCGCAGGGTTAGCACAGGTTTCTTTCCTTCTGCAGTGGGCCTCCTTTTAGCACAGGCAGCGGTGCCCCGCCTCAGTGCTGGCTGCTCTCAGGCAGTGCCAACCCGGACGGGGTCAGTGTGTACACAGGCCCACCTAACGCTGTGCTTAGAACTTTCTGCTACAAAGACACAAGCATGACCAACAGTGTCGTTGGCTCGGCAGATGTTTATTGGCCACAGTCCCTGTGCAACGTTGAGGCCAGTCCAGGTGCCCATGGGCTGTCCAGCGGAGGTGACCAAGGGAGGTTCACCTGGAGATGGAGCTGTGGGGAACACTGGCACGGAGATGGGAGCTGGGCCCAGGCAGTGCAGGAGATGACCAGGCTGTGTAGAGGGTGAGTGGCCATGGGGCTTCGAGATAGCCCAGAATAATGGAAGAGGACTCATCTAACTCCTAGGAAGGCGTCTTAGTCCATCCAGGCTGCTACCGCAGAATGTCACAGACTGGAGGAGAGCTTATCAACAACAGAAATTGCACAGCCGGGAAGTCCAAGGTCAAGGCACCAGCAGATTTGGAGTCTGTCGAAGGCCTGCTTTCTGCTTCTCTAGCTGTGTCGTCTCATGGCAGAAAGGGGAAGGGCCTTCTTTTATATGGGCCATAATTCCTTCCATGAGGGCTTCATCCTGTGACCTAATAACCTCCCAAAAGCCCTCCTAATACCGTCACTTTGGGGCTTATGCCTCAGCATATGAATTGACGGGGTTGGGGACAAACATTCAGTCTACAGCAGAAGGGAGCTGCAGAATCTTGCCCAGAACCTCCACATCGTCAGCAGGAGAAAGACCCCACCAGCTGTCTCTTCACACCGGGGAACATGCAGCCATCAAAAGAAACAGGGGCCACACACTGGCGGAGGTTTCACTCAGCAGGACAGGCAGGCAGTGAAAAGTCAAGGGGCAGAGCCATGTGGGCACATCATGCGCTTTGTGACACACTCATAGGAACTCTTTTTTTTTTTTCTTCTTAAGACAGAGTCGTGCTCTGTCACCCAGGCTGGAGTGCAGTGGCGTGATCTCGGCTCACTGCGACCTCCACCTCCTGGGCTGAAGTGATTCTCCTGCCTCAGCCTCCTGAGTAGCTGGGATTATAGGGGCCCACCACCACACCTGTCTAATTTTTGTATTTTTAGTAGAGACAGGGTTTTGTCACATTGGCCAGGCCGGTCTGGAACTCCTGACCTCAGGTGATCTGCCCACCTCAGCCTCCCAAAGAGCTGGGATTACAGGTGTGAGCCACCGCGCCTGGCCGGTAGAAACCATCCATGCTGCAGGTGGGCATAAACGCAGCAAAGGCCTGCGAGGAGAGGGAGCAAACCCAACCGCTGTTTCCCGGGGCCTAGGATTCAGGCAGGAGAGGCGGTGGAGGGTCCTCAGCTTTACTAAAATTGCTCATATAGATAAGAAAAATGAATTCATGGATGACTCAGATATTTAAAACGAATCTAACAATACAAGTGGAAAGTCGTTCTGAGACGATGTGGAAGCTGCCAAGGCTCAGGGACACTTCCAGGCACAGAGAGAAGGCAGCACAGACGGCCCCCTGGGAGCCAGGTCGTAGCTACCACCGAAGCGCTGAAGGACACAGGAGGAGACGTGTGCGTAGCTCCCAGCACCAGGCCAGGCCCGCAGTGCGCCCTTATGCACAGTGGCTGGGGCCACCGTCCTGGGCAGTCTCTTCCTAACCTTCCTTTGTTTATTTTATTTTGATTTTTTGTTTTTTAGAAATGGGATCTTGCCATGTTGCCCAGGCTGGTCTCAAACTCCTGGTCTCCCAAAGTGCTGCCATTACAGGTTTTCCTTTGACTAATGGGGGTGGGGACAAGCTGGGACCTTGGGGGTTAGACTCCAGCTGGCTGTGTGCTGAGGCTTCAACCCTGTTCTATGAAGCTGTGAGGTCCTGAGCCTGAGGCCGCCCTGGGCTGGTGGTGCTGGGCCATTGGCTGTCCTGACGGTCTCAGCCATCCAGGCCTGGTCTGTGGTCACTCCCCCAGCTCCAAAGCCCCTCAAGGTCAAGGCTGGAGGGAGAGGAGGTGCCACTGTCCTTAAGCCAGCACCACCAAGTTGGTCAGAACACTCAGACCTGCCCAAGGTGGTGGAAGGGGCCCTTGCTGGGGCAGAGCCTGGGGAAGATTTTCTTCCCTCAGAAGATGGCAAAGCTCCTGAGAGGCCTCTTTCCTCCTGCCTTGTGCTCTGGACCCTGGGCCCTGGAAGGCCAGGGCGAGGCCAACTCACTAGAAAACCTAGAAAGGAAAAGAAAAGAGAAAGCCCAGGTCCTCAGAACATCGCCGGGCAGCTGACCGGCCCTGACACTGAAATCCTCTTCCCCTCACTGCTGTTGTTTAGCATGTAGGGTGGGCGTCTGTTCCTCGCAGCCAAACTGCCCCGCAAGAAGCCGTACAAACTGTAACCTTGCTAAAAACGCACCAGCATGCCGCCACCTGCAGCCTTTCCTGGGGAAGGGCTCTGTCCAAAACCCTTGACGAGAGGGCGAGGAGGATGCCATCCTGGGTCCCTGGCCTGCCTCCCTAGCTGTAAAGCTGTACAGATACTGCCGTGGTGCCCTGCCCAGAGCCCAGGCCTGCTCTGAGGTCACACGACACTCGCCATCTCTCTCTGCAGGGCGGGCCGGGCCTGGGGTGCTGGGAATTGATGCCCCTGGGTAGAAGTGGGTGGGGAAATGCCCCATCTTCTTCCACTCAGAAGGACCCTTCAAGGCGTGAGCCGCCGAGTCTCTAGAAGGCCCCAGGGGCCAGAGTCTCAGTTGCCCCAGAGGTAACCTGCTCCTCAACACACTGTCATGGCCGTCCCTCCCTTCCGTGCCTCCCTTCCCCACGCTCCCACACTGTCACTGGGAACTTGCACCCAAATAACCTACTTTCAGCACCCAGTTAACTGCTTGCACATAAATCCTCATCTCAGAGTCTGTTTCTGGGATCCCAACTAAGAAAGCAACCTCGGGCAAGTGACATCCCCATGTGCCTCAGTATCCCCATTTGTAAAGGGGGAATAATCATGAGGGCTAGTGCCCAACTGCCAATGCCTCCTGCTTCAGACCACAGCACTCCACTCATCTGTGGGATTCACCATGCCCCATGCTCAGTCTTAGTGGCACTTTCCATCCTGGTGCCCAGGCCTCCCTAGGCCCAGAGGAGCAAGAGCCAGGCAAAGCCAACTAGGGCAGCCCACGTGGGCTGTGAGCCCTGCAAGGCGTGCAGTGAAGACAGACAGCTCAGTGCCCTGGTGTGGCTGCCTGTGGTGCTCCCCTGCCCGCCTCTCAGCCCCTACTCTAACTGACCTGGCTTCTGCTGTGCCCAGTCCTGGTCCCAAGCCTTCCTGCCCATTCCATAGGCTGTCCTTTGGGCTTCCGTCACCCTGTCCACGCAAGCAAGCCAGGCTCCTGTGGATGGAAACTAATCCTGGCCCCCATTTCCTCTCTCCCTAGCCCTCTGCATTTCTGGGGGTCCCCAGGAGCATCTTACATGTGCTTGATGCAAGGTGTGTGGTACCCTTGTCTCCTGCCAGTGGGGAGCATGGCCATGTTGCATCCCCTGGTTCCATTCTGGTCCCTTCACTGGACACCTGAAACTTGGGAAGCATGCACTTTAACCCAGAACGTGTTTTGAAGACAGTGGCTTGGCCTCTGCCTCTCCCCACAGGGACCCGGAAACCAGCCCTACGTGGGGTTCCCTGCACCCCTTGCATCCTCCCCTTCATTTGTATCCTCCCACTGCAAGCATCTACCCTCACAGTAACCACCATAAAATGCAAATAAGACAGGAACCCACGCAAGTCAGTGCACAGGGCTACTGGCCCAGCAATCTGGCTGTATCCTAGTGTGGGCTCATCCGAGGTGACCCACGAGGTGTACAATTGAACCAACACAGTGGGGCACATGGGGCACATGACTGCCATCAACAGTCACATCTCCAACGACTCTACCTCCTCCCTCCAGCACCTTCCAGTACCACCAGGTCCCCACCCAGCAATTAATGCAGCACAAGCGGTGGCAAAATCATGGAGAAAAGAGATTGCCTCAATAGGCAAGAAACCAGGTAATTCGTGGGACGGCTATTTCAAGGAAGACTAGGCAGCCTGGAAGAATGGATTAAACGCCAACAAACTCACTTGGAGGAATTCCACAGTGAATTTCTAACCAGGATGCAGAGAAGTAAACATAACATCCCGAAACAAAACCAACAAGACCTCCACGTGTGTGTGAGTGATTACATGAGTGTGGGGAGAAAGGTAGTTATACGCCATGAGGTTAGACATAGATGCCTGGAGCAGGAAGGAGAGGAGGGAGGAGGGAGAGAAAAAACAAGAGAAGAACAGGGGTGCAGGGAGCCCCACTTAGGGCTGGTTTCTGGGTCCCTGTAGGGAGAGGCAGAGGCCAGGAGTCTCCGGGGAACAATAACCCTACCTTGGCACAGTCCTCCGTGGACCACTAATGGCTCAGCAGGACCTCTAGCTGTGCAGGCTCATCCCGTCACACAAGGAGAGGCCCTGCCCAGTAGCCCAGGTGGGACAGGTGAGGAGCTGCTTCAGATCCCTTCCAGGGCTTCATGGGTGAGGGAGGGGCCTCAAGACAAATCCAGGCCACACCCACACCCCTTCTATTCGCTTATATATAAATATGTCTAGTTAACTGTAGAGAATTCTAATTTAAAATAATGTCTCTATAAATGTGTCAATGAGCACATTGTACAAAAAATATTTAAATTAGTTCCCTGTCATCTTGGGGATCTGATCCAGACTGCCCAGTGCAGAGCGAGAGGTCCTCCCACTGGACCTGGTGATCTTCCAGTCCCTCCTCCCCACATCAGTGCTCAGATACAGCACTGACAGTGCTCTGGACAAGCCCAACGAGGGAGCGCAGGCCACCCTGATCATGGGTCCCCAGCTGGTCACGAAGCTCGGTTCCAGGAGACAATGGGGCGGGGGCTCCTTGCCTCTCTTTCCCCAGAGAGTCCCAAGGCTGTGCTGGATGAGCTACCCATCAGGGCAACCACACGTAAGGAGGTGGATCCCAATGGCTCAGCCTCTTAGGTTTTAGGAGCCGCTTACCCCAGCTCATGAAATCCCTTTGTCATCATTGACTTCGGCGACATCATCATCACCTTCATCATTATTGCCATCCTGTTGTCCTCACCATTATCAGGGCAGGGGCAATAATGATGCTGATGACGCTGCAGGGATCTGTTCACCTCATCTGTTTTGATCTGCACAATGACCCTATGAGTTACGAGTCGCTGTTCCTGTACTACAGATTAAGAAACTGAGGCTCGTGCTGGGGGCAGGGCAAGGTCACCTGGCTCCACGGAAGGGTCTCTGACCCCATGGGTTGTAGACCTGGGCAGCTGCTCACGTATGGAGTCCTTCTCCTCTGCTGCATCTGGGATGGCCTCATGGTCCCAGGCTGCCAGCTCTCATGGCAGACGGGCCCAGATGATGTCCAAGCACTCATCTGCTGGCTTTCCGGGAGTGCCGAGGCCATGGAGAGGAGTTGGTTTGAAGCAAGATGGTGCATTCAGGTGACCTAGGAGTCTGAAGCAGTGTCTAGCCCTGGCCACCAAGATGGAAGAGCCATACTTTCCACCACTGGTGTAGCAGCATCTAGGGTTATAGCCACACATCTGCTCCCAGTCTAAAACAAGCTTGCTCAGGCTAGAGCTCGGATCAGGCTCACCGCCTGGGGGAAATTGGCATAGTACTGATCTCCCCACTATACCGCCTTCCCCACCATACCGCCTCTTCCACTGTCCCGACTTCCCCACTGTCCCGACTTCCCCACTGTCCCGACTTCCCCAGAGCTTGCTGTGCTGTGCGTCCCCCAGTGAGGCCTCACCACCACTTGAGATGCCAATGCAACATGCCCCTCCTGGTGCCACCCTGTGCTAAGCGTGTCACCCACATTCTCCCTGGCTCCTCCCAGCAGCCCTAGAGCCAACCCTGCCTTCATTCTCTGTTCACAGTCTCTGGGGAACAGTGGCTGAGGGTTGGAAAGCTGCCAGGACCACACAGGTAGGAAGTAAGGAAGGTGCTACTCAAACCCACATCCAAAGCCACTTTGGATGTCTTTCTCTGTACTTCCTGCTCCCTGCCTATCCCCTGTCCAGGAAGCTTTCTATCCTCAGGGCCCTTGGAGGAAGGTGCTTCCTGGAGAAAGCCCTGGAGGAGGGCACAGGGCAGAGCTGGGCGCTTGCTGGGAGGCTTTAGAGATCCATGGCTTGGATCACTCATCGCTCTTAGAGAAAAAGCTTTGAGGTATGAGAGATGGGGATGTTGAATTCCAAAGCAGAGAGTGAGCTCTAGGTTGATGATGCTATGACAGCCGGGCTCCCTGGGCGGGTGTGGGGCCTCCCAGGGCTGGGGCAAGTACGGCCGAGACCAGCCTGTCTGAGCCTCTGAGAAGGGATCCTGCTTTCAACTCCCCCCACCGCCTGAGGTTGAGGCACGACCAGGATCCAGAAAGGCTCAAGGGACGCAGAATAGAGGGCATCTTCCCAGGTAGCGCCAGGAGCCAGGACTCCACTGGGAAGGCCAGGTCTAGCACCGCAGGCTAAAGTGCAGCAGGGCTCTGGGCCCATCCAGGAGGGGGGACCGGAGTGCAGCCTCTAGAGAAGCACGTGGGCCGCCACCCAGAGCTCATGGGTGCCAGGAGGGAGACAGGGCGAGCAGGCCTGAAGGAACCTCCAAGGCGCAGAGTGAGGCGGGATGTGGCTGCGATGGTGGGAGTGTGGGCATCCCAGCAGCTGCAGGAGGCACCAAGGCTGGGGAGCCACCGACAGTGACTGCTGCAGCAGGTGCCTTCCATCCAGGTCCCCTCCCCAGCCCCTCTTACCTCTGAGTGCCTAGAACTCAGACTGGAAGAAGAACAGGGAGAACTGTGACAGGACTGATTTCTAAACACCAGATAGTTGAGAAATCATAAAATTGGACAGCACTTACAGAGAGTGGCTCAGCAAGGATTTTGCAGCACAGATCTTGGGCCAGAGATTCTGGAGTCATGGCTTTTGCACATCTGGCTTGAGAACTATGGAGTTCATGCCCTGCCTTGCCACTTGCTCACATCTGGAGCCCCACAGCTGGCAAGGTCCAGGTTTGTCTTACTCCCCACGCTGTCCTGCCAGTGTCACGCACATTATAGGAGCCAAGTAAGGATGTATTTAATGACTATATAATTGGAGAAGAGAGTCCAGCTTCTAGCCTTGAGGAAGGCTGGCCACAATCATAATTAGAATACAAAATAGTTTAGACACCCTCAAAGACTCCCTCATACCACCCCTTTGTAGAAAACCCAGCCCCTTGACCAGGTGCAGTGGCTCACGCCTGTAATCCCAAGACTTCGGGAGGTGGAAGTGGGTGGATCGCCCGAGGTCAGGAGTTCGAGACCAGCCTGGCCAACATGCTAAAACCCCATCTCTACTAAAAATACAAAAATTAGCCAGGCATGGTAGCACATGCCTGTAGCCCCAGCTACTTGGGAGGCTGAGTCACAAGAATCGCTTGAAGCCAGGAGACAGAGGTTGCGGTGAGCCAAGATGGTGCCATTGCTCTCCAGCCTGGGTGACAGAGCGAGACTCTGTCTCAAAAAAAAAAAAAAAAAAAAAGAAAGAAAGAAAAGAAAACCCAGCCCCTGTGCTTAACTCCTGGTTCCGGCTGATAGATTTACCTTTTGCTAAATGTCATAGAACTTCTTAAGTCCGACTCCAGCAGAGGGCCTCTGACATTCACGCATGTTACTGCATGTGTCAATGGCTCATTGTTCTTACTTCTGAGTAGTCTTTCACACTATGAATGAAGCACAGTTTACCCATTCACTTGTTTGGGTTATTTCTGATTTTTGGCCATTATGAATTGAGCTGCTATAAACATTTGCGTAAGATTTTTGTGTGAATATATGTTTTCATTTCTCTCAGAAACACCTAAGAGCGGGGCTACTGAGTCATATGCAAGCACATGTTTAACTCTGTAAGAAGCTACTAAACTTATCCAGAGTGGCTGCACCATTTTTACACTCCCACCAGCAATGGATGTGAGTTCCACTTACTTTGTATCCAGCACGTGGTATTGACAGAGTTTATTTGAGGGTTTGTTTAATTCTAGTCATTCTCAAAGGTATGTGATGGTATCTCATTTTGGTTTTAATTTGCAGAGCAAAACATTTCCATTTTGACAAATTCTTTTTTTTTTTTTTTTTTGAGATGGTGTCTCACTCTGTCACCCAGGCTGTAGTGCAGTGGCTTGATCTTGGCTCACTGCAAACTCTGCCTCCCTAGTTCAAGCAATTCTCCCACCTCAGCCTCCTCAGTACCTGGGATTACAGGTGCCCACCACCATGACCAGCTAATCTTTGTGTTTTTAGTGGAGACAGGTTTTCGCCATGTTGGCCAGGCTGAACTCCTAACCTCAAGTGATCCACCCGTCTCAGCCTCCCAAAGTGCTGGGATTACAGGCGCGAGCCACCGCACCTGGCTCTATCAAGTTTTACTTGGATGGGTCATGTTTTTGGTATCGTATCTAAGAACTCTACCCAAGCTAGATCGTGAAGCTTTTCTCCTCTACTTTCGTTTAAGTTGTCCAGGTTTTCGGTTTATATTTAGATGTATGACCCATTTTGACTTAATTTTTGTATCACGTGAGTTTTAGGTTGAGGTTCATTATTGTTGCAACGAAACTGTTGAAAATATTATCCATTCTTTGTCAAATTGTCTTTGCACCTTTCTAAAAGATCAGTTGGCCGTAATTGTCTGGGTCAGTTTCTGGACTTTCTATTCCTTTGTATTCATCTATGTGTCTGGCCCCTCTCCAGCACTATGCTGTTTTGATTACTGTAACTTTATAATGTCTTAAAATCAGATGGCACGGACTTCCACTTTTGGCCAAGATGGATAAACAGGGACCAGATTGACCCTCCTTCCCAAAACAACAGCAACAAATAAACAAAACCAGGAAAAATATGTAAAACAATGGTTTTCAAGACACAGAACGATGTAGGACACGAATCCCTGACAGATGGGAAGCAAACAAGATGCCCCTACAATTATCCCAGCTTGCTTTGAGAAGTTTCCAGGCCGTGGAGCAGGAGGGGGAACTGAGGCAGGTTCAGTAGCCTCCCTGAGTTGAGAAGATGTGGTTGAGAGTGAGAGAACAAGGCCACTAAAGGTCACAGGACAGAATTCCAGGGAGGAGAGAGCTGTGCAGAGAGGGAACTGGGGAGATGTGTAGACGGCCCTCCTGAGTAGTCAGTCACTAGAGCACTGATCAGTAGTACATGCATATGCAGAAACTACCCATGGCCGGGGCAAGAGCCTCATGGAAGGGTTGCAGAGAGCACAGTCTGAAACTCAGACAGGGCCAGGAACACTGACTGTGCTCACTGGCTTACAGGAAAAACTCATAATTCACAGGCTATTGGGTACAGTGTTCAGGGAGGTCTTACCTTAATAATAGGGAATAATTATCCCTAGACGGCATTGCTGTGGACCTGCATAACAAGTCACAAAAACAAGACCTGAGAGGATCAAGTTGTTTCCAAGTAACTTAACTGCATCTTAGAACAAAGTTCAATAATTCCTACAGAATACAAAAATATCCAGCACTCAGCAAGATGAAAACCTAGCATCCAGTCAGATTACCTGGCATACAAAGAAGTCAGAAAGCATGACCATAATGGGAAAAATCAATCGAGACTTACCCCGAACTGACTTTTGTGTTGGAATCAGCAGGCAAGAACATTAAGACAGTTACTGTGCCCAGATCACAACATTCAGTACGCTAATTTGGATATAGAACTTCCAGAGATGAAAATTACAATACCTAATACGAAAAATACACTGAGTGGGATTAAGGGCAGATCAAACATTTTAGGAGAAAAGGGGTTGTGAATTTGAGACACAAGGAGAAAAAAGTACATTAAAAAAATAAAAAGAGCATAAATGATTTGCAGGAAGGCTTCAAACAACATAATACATGTGTAATTTGGAATCATCAAAGGAGAGGAGAGAGAAGAAAAGGAATAGAAAAAAATACCTGAAGACATAATGGTCCAAAATTTCCCAAAGTTATTTAAAAATAAGTTCACAGATGCAGGAGGCTCAACAAAGCCCAAGAGAAAGAAGCCTGAAGAAAAGTCACTTAATAATCACAATGCTTAAAACCGGTAAGAAAGAGAAAAACTTGAAAGCCGCCAGCAAAAAAACTTACATGCAGAATAACAAAGATAAGGATGACACGAGATTTCTTGTCTGGAGCAGTCAGTGGAATAGTGATAACAAAAGTGATGGGCAGTCATGGCGGCTCACGCCTGTAAACCCAGCACTTTGGAGGTGAAGGTGGAAAGATCTTGTGAGGCCAGGAGTTCAAGACCAGCTCTGGCGACATAGCAAGATCTTATCTCTACAAAAAGATTTAAAAATTAGGTGGGCATGGTGGTGCATACCTATAGTCCTAGCTACTCAGAAGGCTGAAGCAGGAGGATCCCTTGAGCCCAGGAGTTTGATGCCGCAGTGAGCTATGATTGTACCACTGCATTCCAGCCTGGGCAATATTGAACAACAGAGGCCAGATGCGGTGGCTCATACCTGTAATCTCGGCACTTTGGGAGGTTAAGGGGGTGGATCGCTTGAGCTCAGGAGTTCAAGACCAGCCTGGGCACCATGGCAAAATCCTGTCTCTACTAAAAATTAAAAAATTAGCTGGATGCGGTGGTCTGTGCTTGTGGTCTCAGCTATCAGGGGGCTAAGGTTGGAGGATCCCTCGAGCCCAGGAGGTCAAGCCTGCAGTAAGCCATGATCATGCCTGCACTAAAGCCCCTGTGACAGAACAAGACCTCATCTAAAAACAAACAAACAAACGAAAGACCGCTCTGAAATCCTTAAATAGTTTGAAACTCAGTAATACAATTTTAAACAACCCATGGGTAAAAGAGTAAATCAAAAGTAAATCAGCCGAATTAGTAATTATTCTGAACAGAATGAAAGTGAAAAAACAAAATATCAGAACTTGTAGAATGCAGATGAAGTACGAAATTTATGGCACTATATGCCTGTATTAGAAAAGAAAAAATATTCCAAATCAATGACTTCAGATTATACCATAAGAAACAAATTAAATGCAAAGGAAGCAGAAGAAACATAAGAATCAGAGAGAAAATCAGTAAAATTTAAAACAAAAAGAGACCTATAAAATTGTTAAACTTCTAGCCAAAGTGATTAGAATGAAAGAGAGGATACAAATTACCAAGAGGAGAAATGAAAGAGGTTATAGTATTACAAATTCCACAGGTATTTGAAGGATAATGAAGTAATATTTTGAAAAATATCGACTGGGCACAGTGGCTCACACCCGTAATCTCAGCTCTTTGGGAGGCTGAGGTGGGCAGATCACCTGAGATCAGGAGTTCAAGACCAGCCTGGCCAACATGGTGAAACCTCATCTCTACTAAAAATAAAAAAATTAGCCAGGCGTGATGGTGGGCGCCTGCAAGCCCAGCTATTCAGGAGGCTGAGGCAAGAGAATTGCTTGAACCTGGGCAGCAGAGGTTGCAATGAGCCCGGATAGCACCATTGCATTCCAACCTGGGCAACAGAGTGAGATTCTGTCTCAAAAAAAAAAAAAGAAAAAAAGAAAAAGATACTTTGTCTATAAATTTGGAAGCCTAGATGAAATTTATAAATTCCTTGCAAGTCACAAACTACCAAAAATGACTCAAGAAAAAACAGATAACTTAGGCCGGGTGCAGTGGCTCATGCCTGTAAGCCTAGCACTTTGGGAGGCTAAGGCCGATGGAAAGCCTGAGCTCAGGAGTTCAAGACCAGCCTGGGCAACATGGTGAAACCCCATCTCTACTAAAATACAAAAAATTAGCCACAGTGTGTGCCTGTAGTCCCAGCTACTTTGGGAGGCTGAGGCAGGAGTATTGCTAGAACCCGGGAGGCGGAGGTTGCAGTGAGCCTAAAGTTACAAACTCACCCACAAAGAAAACTCGATGCCCTGACGCTTTCACTGGGAAATTCTAAGAAACATTTCAGGAAGAAATAATTACCGTTTTACACAAACCAATCCATAAAATTGAAGTGAAGAGAGTATTTCCCAACTATTTCTATGAGGCTACTATCATGCTGATATTAAAATCAAAGACAAGGCCAGTCATGGTGGCGTGTACCTCTAATCCCAGCTACTCAGGAGGCTGAGACAGGAGAATTACTTGAACCCAGGAGGCAGAACTTGCAGTGAGCCAAGATCCTGCAACTGCACTCCAGCCTGGGCAACAGAGTGAGACTCCATCTCAAAAAAAAACAAACAAAAACAAAACAAAAAACAAAGACATTACAAGAACAGAAAATTACAGACTAAAATCTCTAATGAATATAGATGAATTTTTTAAACAAAAGTTTAGCAAATCAAATTCTTCCGTATATACAAAGATTAATACATTATGACCAATAGGGGTTTGTCTCAAGAGACAAGTTTGGCTTAACGTTCAAAAATCAAACAATGAAATGTGTCATGTTTAGTGGGTTGAGTGGAGTCCCTCAAAAATGTATGTTGGCCTGGCGCAGTAACTCATGTCTGTAATTCCAGCACTTTGGGAGGCTGAGGTGGGAGGACCGCTTGAGCCCAGGAGTTTGAGATGAGCCTGGGTAATATAGTGAGATGCTATCTCTACAAAAAATTAAAAAATTAGCTGTGTGTAGTGGTATGTGCCTGTGGTCTTAGCTACCTGGGAGGCTGAGACATGCGGATTGCCTGAGTCCAGGAGTTTGAGGCTGCAGTGAGCTATAATCGTGCCACTGCCCTCCAACCTAGACAATAGAGTGTGGCCATGTCTAAAACAAACAAGCAAACAAAAATGTCGTGTCCACTCGGAACCTCAGAATGTGACCTTATTTGGAAATAATCTTCTTAGATGTAATTAGTTAAGGATCTCAAATAAAGCTGTGCCGAATTTAGGGTGGTTCCTTATAAGGAGAGAAGAGGTCACAGAGACAAACAGGAAGGAGGCCACGTGAAGGTGGAGGTAGACAGAGATCACTGTTACGGTGCCACCACCCAAGGCAGCTTTGGGGCCACCAGACGCTGGAAACGGCAGGAAGGTTCTGCTGTGGAGCTTTGAGCGTGGCCCTGCTGACACCTCGATTTCAGATTTCTAGCCTCCGCAACCATGAGAATCATTTTTTGTGTTTTAAAGACACCAAGTTTGTGGTAATCTGTTACCATAAGAAACTAGTATACCATGTTAGGAAACTAAAAAATAAAAATCATATAATCACTTCAATCAATAAAGAAAAAACATTTGACAAAGTCCAACATCTACTCCTCATAAAAACTACTTTCAGCAAAGTAGGGAACTTCCTCAACCTGGTAAAGAGCGTATGGAAAACCTCTAGCTAACGTGATACTGGTGGTGAAAGACTAAATACGTTCCCCTACAACCAGGGGCATAGCAGAAATATGCACTGTCACCGCCTCCACTCGGGATTGTACTGGAGCCTCTAGCCAGTGCAGTCAGGCATAAAAAAGAAATAAAAGTCATCCAAATTGGGAAGGAAGAAAAAAAACAATGGTTTTATTCACAGATGCATGAACCCCCTATGGAGAAACTATGATGAAATCCACCAAAAAAAAAAACACCCTACTAGAATTCATAAGTGGGTTCAGCAAGATTGCAGAGTTCAAAATAAATACACAAATTAATTATATTTCTATATATCAGAATTGAAAAATGATACTGAAGTTAAAAGTAAACATCATTTAAAATAGCGTTAAAATATGACAAATCTGAGAAAATACGCGAAAAGCCTGTGTATTCACACTACAAACCACGTCTGAGAAACATTAAAGAAAGCTCAATAAATGGGGACGGGTACTTCACTCACGAGTTGGAAGATTTTCTGTTGCTAAGATGTTTGCTCTACCAAAGCTAATCTGCAGACTCAGTGCAACATGAGTCATCATCCCAGGAAGATATTTTGTGAAAATTGACTAGATGATTCTACAACAGCCCAGGTAACTTCTGAGAACAATGAAGGACTAGCCCATACCAGATTTCAGGACTTTGAAAGTAACAATAATCAAGACAGCATAGTTATCAACCTGATATCATCTTTTGAGTTGAGAATTTTTTCATTCCATTTTAACTTATCTATATGTTTCTGATGTGTATCTTCCCATGTTTTTTAGTGATCTTGCTAGGGATCGTGATATGCACACACGACTTTTCACTGTCTGCTCAGAGTCAACATTTTAACTTCAAATAGAATACGGAGACCTTCACCACACCCTCCCCTTTGACACTGTGGCTGTCATGTGTTGTATCTATGTGCATTAGAATGCACACCGGATAATGCTACTGTTTATTTATTTATTTATTATTTTTTACGTTCCAGGATAACCATTTGACCCACCCAGCAATCCCATTACTGGGCATGTACCCAAAGGATTATAAATCATTCTACTATAAAGACACAAGCACACTTATGTTTATTGCAGCACTATTTATAGTTTTTTATTATTTATTTGTTTGTTTATTTATTTTGAAATGGAGTCTCTCTCTGTCGCCCAGGCTGGAGTGCAGTGGCTCGACTTTGGCTTACTGCAGCCTCCGCCTCCCACGTGCAAGCGATTATCCTGCTGCTTTTTGTATTTTTAGTAGAGACGGGGTTTCACCACGCTGGCCAGGCTGATCTTGAACTCCTGACTTCAGGTGATCCACCTGCCTCAGCCTCCCAAAGTGCTGGAATTACAGGTATGAAGCACCGAACCCAGCCAGTTTTTTATTTCTAACATCAAACATGTTTTAAAGTATTTTAAAGAACCTAATAGAAGAACAGCCTATATATTTAGCACCTATTTACCGTTTCTGTTCTTCTTCCTTTATTCCTGCTGTTCTGTTTCCTTTTTACATAATTTCCCTTCTGTCTGAAAAAAATTCCTCTAAAATCTTTGAAAGCTAGTGTGCCAGTGACAAATTATCTTAGTTTCTCTTCCTCTGAGAATGTCTTTATGTTTTAATTAATTAATTAATTAATTTTGAGATGCAGTCTCAAAATTACCTAGGCTGGAGTGCAATGGCACAATCTCGGCTCACCGCAACCTTCAACTCCCAGGTTCAAGCTATTCTCCTGCCTCAACCTCCCGAGTTACTGGGACTACAGGCATGTGCCGCCACGCCCGACTAATTTTTGTATTTTTAGGAGACACGGGTTTTCACCATGTTGGCCAGGATGGTCTCAATCTCCTGACCTTGTGATCTGCCCACCTGGGCCTCCCAAAGTGTTGTGATTACAGGCGTGAGCCACTGCACCTGGCCTGAGAATGTCCTTATTTCACCTCATTCCTGGAGGATATTTTTGCCAGATCTGAAATTCCATGTTGAACCATCCTTTCCTTTCCCACAGTTTAACAATAGTCTTCCATTCTCTTCTGCGTGCCGTGGTTTCTGATGTGAAATCCGCAATTATTTGAGTGGATGTCTCCCTATTTATAGTGTGTCCTTTTTTTCTGACTGTTTTAAAGATGCGTTTCTTTTTTTTTGAGACCGAGTCTTGCTTTGACGTCAGACTGGAGTGCAGTGGTGAGGTCTCGGCTCACTGCAACCTCTGTCTCCTGGGTTCAAGCGATTCTCCTGCCTCAGCCTCCCAAGTAGCTGGGACTACAGGCACATGTCACCACACCCAGCTAATTTTTTGTATTTTAGTAGAGACGAGGTTTCACCACGTTGGATGAGATGGTCTCAATCTCCTGACTTTGTGATCCACCTGGCTCGGCCTCCCAAGATATATATTTTTTATCATTAGTTTTCAGTAGTTTGATTATGATGTGTGTGGGCATGGATTTCTGTAAGTTTATCCTGTTTGTGGTTTGCTTAGCTTCTTAAATTTGTAAGTGTATGGTTTTTGTTTTTTTTTTTTTTGCCAAATTTGGGGATTTTTCAGTCATTCTTTTTCAAAATTATTTTTCACACTCCTTTTCACTATTTTACCTTTTGTTTTGGAATTATGATGACATGAATGTTAGGCCTTTTGATGTGTCTCACAGGCTTGAGGCTGTGTTGATTTTTTTCTACATTTTTCTTCTCTGTAATGTTCATTTTAGATAATTTACTTTGTTCTATCTTCAAGTGCAGTAACTTCTTTCCCAGTCTGTTATTATTGTTAGAGGCAGGGTCTTCCTCTGTCACCCAGGTTGAGTGCAGTGGCCCAAGCACACTGCAGCCTTGAACTCCTGGGCTGGAGTGAGCCTCCCAAGTGGCTAGGACTACAGGTGTGCACCATCACATCTGGCTAATTTTTAAATTTTTTATAGATATGAGTTGGTTTTTTTTTGAGACAGATTCTTGTTCTGTCACCAGGTGCCAGGCTGGAGTGCAGTGGCGGGATCTTGGCTCACTGCAACCTCCGCCTCCCAGGTTCAGGCAATTCTCCTGCCTCAGCCTCCCGAGTAGCTGGGACTACAGGCACATGCCACCATGCCCAGTTAATTTTTGTATTTTTAGTAGAGACGGGGTTATACCATGTTGGCCAGGATGGTCTTGATCTCTTGACCTCGTGATTCACCCGCCTCGGCCACCCAAAGTGCTTGGATTAGAGGCGTGAGCCACCGCACCCAGCCAACATGAGATCTCACTATGTTGCCCAGGCTGGTCTCAAATTCCTGGTGGCAAGAGATCCTCCCACCTCAGCCTCCCAAAACACTGGTATTACAAGCGTGAGCCACCACACCAGGCCTGGTTATTGTTTTTTTAAGTTTTAAAACTCCCAATGGGTTCTTTTTAATATCTTCTATTTCTCTGCTTAAAATTTCTATCTTTCCACTCGTTTCAAAGAGTTGTTTGCCCCAACTTCCTGGAACATGACTGTAATAGTTGCTTTAAAATCTTCTTCCAATAGCGTCTGTGTCATCTCTGGGTTGGCATCTCTTGACTGTCTTTTCCCTTGAGAGTTGTCAAGATTTTCCCTGTTCTTCATCTATTGAACACTCTTATCCTGGGCATTTAGTATATTACATTATGAAACTCTTAAGTCTCGCTTGACTCTGATGGAGAACGTTGAGTTTTTGTTTGCATGTTTCAGCAGTCAAGTGCTTACCTGCTTTCTGAGAACTGTGATTCCACTCTCAGTTTGCTTTTCAAAGCCTTTGCAGTGATATTTATATTTGTCCTGTATGTGTGGCACCCAGTGGCTAATCTGGGGTCTGAATGGTGGTCTACCCTGTAGCTTAGATCTCAAAGCCATCAATTTGATGTTTAGGCTCAGATCCATGCATGCACATGGCCAGCTAAGAGGTGAGTGCAAGAGTTCAGACAAAATTGTATTCCTATCAGATGGACTTTTTTGAGGTTCTTCCTCTATGCAATCTCTCCAACACTTTTTTGCATCCAGTCGCCCCACCCACCCCAAACTTCCTGGGTTTCTAACTAGAATGCTGGGACTTTAGTTTTCCTGCTCTGTCGTGTCCTTCCTGCAGCTGTGCCTGCCTGTGGAGCCAGGCAGTGTGAGAACACAGAAAACAAAAGCTTTGAGGATTCCCCCCCATCCTCTTGGGACCCCAGTTCCTCTGGTCGGGAAGGGTTTTCCTCCCTCGGAGTTTTAGGTACCTTCCCGGAGGCTACTAGTGCTGCAACACTGTGAGACTGCCTGCGGGGGTGAAAGAGACGGAAAAGCAGATTTCCCCCACTCTCTATTACACCTAGTGGCCCCGTGCCCACTCTGTGCAGCAAGGGCTTCTCTTAGAGCTCTTTCTGTTCATATCCAGCACTTACATCTGGGCTTCAGGCAGCCTGTGAGTCTAGGCCAGGCAATACCAAAGGGAAACAAAAGGGGAGAGGAGACTCAGGCTGGCTCAGTGGTATCAGCGATCTGTTTTTCTGTCTAATTCCTATCATTTTTTTTTAAATAGACTTTTTTTTTTTTTTTTTTTTTTTGAGACAGAGTCTCACTCAGCCTCTCAGGCAAGAGTACAGAGGCACAATCTTGGCTCAGTGCAACCACCATCTCCTAGGTTCAAGTGATTCTCTTTTCTCACCCTCCTGAGTAGCTGGGATTACAGGTACCTGCCATCATGCCAGGCTAATTTTTGTATTTTAGGAGAGATGAGGTTTCACCATGTTGGCCAGGCTGGTCTTGAAATGCTGATCTCAGGTGATCTGCCCACCTTGGCCTCCCAAAGTGCTAGGATTACAGGTGTGAGCCACTGCACCTGGCCAAAAACAGACTATCTTTTTAAAGAGAAGCTTTAGGCTAACAGCAAAATCGAGTGGAAAGTACAGAGAGCTCCTGTCTGTCCCCTGCACCATTGCCACCCACCCCTCTGCACAGCTGCTCTGCTATCAACATCTTTTTTTTTCTTTTGAGTTGGAGTCTTGCTCTGTTGTCCAGGCTGGAATGCAAAGGCAAAATCTCGGCTCACTGCAACCTCTGCGTCCTGGGTTTAAGCGATTCTCCTGCCTCAGCCACCCAAGTAGCTGGGATTACAGGGGTCTGCCACCATGCCTGGCTAATATTTTGTATTTTAGTAGAGACAGGGTTTCACCGTGTTGGTCAGGCTGGTTTCGAACTCCTGACCTCAGGTGATCTACCTGTCTTGGCCTCCCAGCCACCGTGCCTGGCCCATTTGGAAAAATATTAAAGAGTGTGATTGCTGATCATCTGGTAACAATAGGATTAGTTTTATAAGAAATAGTCAAACTGTCTTCCTAAGTGGCTATACCATTTTGCATTCATATGCTTATTTGCTGCCAGTATAACCTTAGGTGAGATAGCTGTTTGGGTGTTTTGCACAGTTTTAAAACTGGGTTGTTGTTTTTCTTATTGTTGAGTTTTAGAGTTTTTTGTTACATTTTGGGTAACAGTCCTTTATCACATATTTCTTTTGCAAATGTTTTTCTTCCCATCTATGGCTCATCTTCTCATTCTTTTGACAGTGTCTTTTTCAGAACATGTTTTCATTTTTAATGAATTCCGCCTTAACAATTATTTCCTTCACAGGTCATGCCTTTTGTATTGGATCTAAAAAGTCATCTAGGTTTTTTCCTGTGTTATCCTCTAGGAATTTATAGTTTTGCTTTGTTTAACACTGTGACCTATTTTGAGTTAATTTCTGTGAAGGATGTAAGGATTGTGTCTACATTATCTTCCCCCCACATATATGCTGATATGCTTTGATGCTTTGGCTGTGTCCCCACCCAGATCTCCTCTTGAATTGTAGTTCTCTTTTTTTTTTTTTTTTTTTTTTCAGAGACGGAGTTTCACCATGTTGGTCAGGCTGGTCTCGAACTCCTGACCTCAGGTGATCCACCTGCCTCGGCCTCCCAAAGTGCTGGGATTACAAGCGTGAGCCACCATGCTCAGCCCAAATTGTAGTTCTCATAATCCTCATGTGTTATGGGAGGGACCCGGTAGGAGGTAATTTAATCATAGGGGTGGTTACCCTCATGCTGTTCTCATGATAATGAGTGAGTTCTCACAAGATCTGATGGTTTTGTAAGAGGGGTTCCCTCTTTTGTTTAGCACTTCTCCTTGCTGCCATCATGTTAAGAAGGACGTGTTTGCTTCCCCTTCCACCTTGATTGTAAGTTTCCTGAGGCCTCCCCAGCCATGCGGAACTGTGAGTCAATTAAATCTCTTTCCTTTATAAATTACCCAGCCTCAGGTATGTTTTTAACAGCAGTGTGAGAACGAACTAATACAGATGACCATCACCATTTGATGAGGCTATCTTTGCTTCATAGGATTGCCTTTGCTCCTTTGTCAAATATTAGTTGACTATATTTGCATGGGTCTATTTCTGCCTGGGCTCTCTGTTCTGTTTCATCGATTTATTTGTCTATTCTGTCACCAACACCACACTGTCTTGATGGCTGTAGCTTTAAGGTAATCCTGAAATCAGATAGTGTCAGTCCTCCAACTTTGTTCTTCTCCTTAAATAGCGTGTTGATGGCTCTGGGTCTTCCGCCTCTCTATATACATTTTAGAATCGATTCATTGATATTCACAAAATAATTTGCTTGGAATTTCATTATGATTGCATTTAATATATAGCTCATGTTGGGAAGAACTGTTATTATGGTTTGAATGTTTGTGTTTCCACAAAATTCATATATTGATACCTAATTCTCAATGCAATCACACTAAAATGGGTGGCCTTTGGAAGGTGATTAAGCCATGAGGGCTCTGCCCTTGTGAATGGGATTAATATCCTTATAAAAGAGGTTGTAGCTCTTTTTATAAGGCTTGTTTGCCCATTCTCCCATGAGAAGATATATGAAGAGAAGGTGCATCTGTGAAGAACAGGCCCTTACCAAACACCAAATCTGCGGGTGTCTTGATCTTGGATTTCCCCGTCTCCAGAACTGTCAGCAATAAATTCTGCTATTTATAAAATACCCAGTTCCAGGCAGTTTGTTATAGTAGCCTGAACAGACTAAGACAGCCGCCATCTTGACAATACTGAATCTTTCTATCCATAAACATGGAATATCTCTCCATTTATTTAGTTCTTGTATTTCTTTCATTAGAGGTTTGCAGTTTTCCTTGTGTAGATCCTGTACATATTTTGTTAGATTTCTATCTGAGTATTACATTCTTTTGAGTGCTAATTAAAATGGTATTGTGTTTTTCCTTTCAAATTCCACTTGTTCGTTGCTCATATATAAGGAAGCAATTAGCTTTTGTGTATTTACCTTGTATCCTGAAGTCTCACTATGATCACTTGTTTCCAGGAGGTTTTGTGTTGTTTGTTCTTTTAGACTTTCTACATAGAAAATCATGTCATCTGTGAACAAAGGTAGTTTTATCTTCCTTCCCAATCTGCATTCCTTTTAGTTCCTGTTATTGTCTTACTGCATTAACAAGAACTTCCAGTATGATATTGAAAAGGAATGGTGAGAGGAAACATCTTTACCTTGTTCCCAATCTTTTTCTTTTTTTTTTTTTGAGACACAGTCTCACTCTGTTGCCCAGGCAGCAGTGTTGTGGTGCATGACCTCAGCTCACTGCAATCTCCGCCTCCTGAGTTCAAGTGATCCTTGTGCCTCAGCCTCCTGAGTAGCTGGGATTACAGGTGTGTGCCACCTTGCCTGGCTAATTTTTGTATTTTTAGTAGAGACAGGTTTTCTCCATGTTGACCAGGCTGGTCTCGAACTCCTGGCTTCAGACGATCCACCCACCTTGCCCTCCCAAAGTGTTGAGATTATAGAAATGAACCATATGCCCAGCTCTTGTTCCTGATCTTAATGGGAAAGCTTGTAACTTCTTACCATAAGGATGACGTTAGCTGTAGGTTTTTGGTAGATGTTCTTCATCAAGTTGAGGAAGATGTTTTTTATTGCAGCTACTAAGATGATCATATGATTTTTCTTCTTTTGCCTGTTGATATAATAACTTACATTACATTGATTAGTTTTTGAATATTCAATTAGTCTTGCATACTTGGTCAATGTGTGTGACTTTTTATACATTGTAGGACTTGATTTCTTAGCATTTTGTTGAGGATTTTTGCACACGTTTATGAGAAATGTTGGTCTCTTGTTTTATTTTCTTATAATGCCTTTGGTTTTCGCATTAGGGTAATGCTGGCCTCACAGAGTGAGTTCAGAAGTACTCTCTCTGCTTCTAACTTCTGGGAGAGATTGTAGATAATTTTAATTTCTTCTCGGAATGTTTGGTAGAATTCACCAGTGAATCCATCTAGCATGGTGCTTTCTTTTTTTTTTTTTGAGACTGAGTCTCACTCTGTCACCCAGGCTAGAGTACAGTGGCGTGATCTTGGCTCACTGCAACCTCTGCCTCCCAGCTTCAAGTGACTCTCCTGCCTCGACCTTCCAGAGTAGCTGGGACTACAGGTGATTCTTCTTATTTCTGTTTCTTCTGTTTCCCTTGGATTTCTCCTGTGGTAGAAGCTGAAGTTATTGATTTCATATCTTCCTGCTTTCCTGATATTTGCATACAATGCCATAAATTTCCCTCTAAGTACTGTTTTCACTGCATCCCACAAGTGTTGTATTTTTTAGTTTCATCTTGCTCAAAATATTCCTAAATTTCTCTTGAGATTCCTTTTTTGACCTATGTATTATTTAGAAGTTAGTTAATCTTCATATATCCTGGGATTTTCTGGCTGTTATTGATTTCTAGTTTAATTACATTGTGGGCTGGGTGCAGTGGCTCATGCCTGTAATCCTAGCACTTTGGGAGGGCAGATCACAAGTCAAGAGACTGAGACCATCCTGGCCAACATGGTGAAACCCCATCTCTATCAAAAATACAAAATTTAGCTGGGCGTGGTGGCACATGCCTGTAATCCCAGGTACTTGGGAGGCTGAGGCAGGAGAATCGCTTAACCCAGGAGGCGGAGGTTGCAGTGAGCTGAGATCACGCTACTGCACCCCAACCTGGTGACAGAGTGAGACTCCATCTAAAAAAAAAAAATTACACTGTGGTCCAGGAGCATACATTGTATGATTTCTATTCTTTTAAGTGTGTTAAGGTATGTTTTATGGCCCAGAATGTAGTCTATTTAATGAATGTTCCACATGAATTTAGGAAGAATATTCTGCTATTGTTGATTGAAGTTGTCTACAGATGTTAATTATATCCAGTTTTGTTTTCTCTTTTTTTTTCTAAGAGACGGGGTTTCACCATGTTGGCCAGGCTGGTTTCGAACTCCTGACCCCAAGTGATCCGCCTGCCTCCCAAAAAAAGTGAATCCTCCCAAAGTGCTGGGATTACAGGCATGAGCCACCATGCCCGGTCTGTATCCAGTTGTCTGATGATGCTGTTGAGTTCAATTATGTCCTTAATTGTTTTCTACCTGCTAGATCTATTTCTGACAGAGAGGTGTTGAAGTATCCAGCCACCATAGTGGGTTTATCTACGCATTGTTGTTACGCATTGAGGATTGTTGTGTCTTCTGACCTGGCTTCATTATAATTATAGAATGGCCCCTTTTATCCTTGATAGTTTTTTTTGTTGTTTTTTTTTTGCTCTGGAGTTTGGTCTGTCTGAAGTTAGTATAGCCACTCCACATTTCTCCTCCACTCAGCTTTACTGACATATAAATGAAGACTGTGATAAATGAAGACTGTGTACACTTAAAGCATCTGTGTAATGATTTGATGTATGTGTGCATTGTGAAATGATTACCATAATCAAAATCAACACATGCATCACCTAACAAGTTACCTGTGTGTGTGTGTGTGTGTGTGTGTGTGTGTCAAGAACACTAAAGATCTACTCTTTTAGCAAATTTCAAGTATACAATACGGTATTATTTATAGCTATTATGTTGTATCTTAGAACCTTGGAACTTACTCAACTTATGACTGAAAGTTTATGCCCATGACATTTCCCCCATTTACCACACCAGTCCCGGCAAACATTGTTTTACTCTCTGCTTCTCTGAGTTTGACTTTTTTTTTTTTTTGAGATGGAATCTCACTCTGTCGCCAGGCTGGAGTACAGTGGTGCAATCCTGGCTCACTGCAACCTCCGCCTCCCAGGTTCAAGCCATTCTCCAGCCTCAACCTCCTGAGTAGCTGGGACTACAGGCGAACGCCACCACACCCAGCTAATTTTTGTATTTTTAGTAGAGACGGGGTCTCACCATGTTGGCCAGGATGGTCTTGGTCTCTTGACCTCGTGATCCGCCCACCTCGGCCTCCCAAAGTGCTGGGGTTTCTGGTGTGAGCCGCCGCGCCCGGCTGCAATATTTGCCTTTCTGTGCCTGGCTTACATCGCTTGGCACAATGCCCTCCAGGTGCATTCGAGTTGTTGCAAATGACAGGATTTCTTTTCTCTTTATGGCTGATTGATGTTCCACTATACGTGTGTATGTGTCATATTCTCTTTATCCATTCATATATTTCACATTTATTCATTTATTAGTGGCACTTACATTGTTTCTGTATCTTGACTATTGTGAATAATGCTGCAGTGTGCATGGCAGTGCAGATATCTCTTCAAGATATTGACTTCATTTCCTTAGGATATATATCCAGAAGTAGGATTGCTGGGTCATGTAATAGTTCTATTTTTTATCTTTTAAGTCTACACTGTTTTCTAATGGTTATACTCATTTGCATTCCCACCAACAGTGTACAAGGGTTACTTTTCTCCACACCACTACTCATTATCACTATCACTACTCCACGCCAACTACTAATTCTTTCTTTTTTTTTTTTTTTGCTTTTTTTAAGTCTCTAAGATAAGAATGCTTTTGATAACAGCCTCTAGCTTTCTTTTTTCTTTTTCTTTTTTTTTAGAGACGGAGTTTCACCATGTTGGTCAGGCTGGTCTCAAACTCCTGACCTCAAGCAATCCACCCGCCTAGGCCTCCCAAAGTGCTGGGATTACAGGAGTGAGCCACTGCACCCAGCCTCTAGCTTTCTTTTGATTCGTTAGCATGGTATATTTTTCTCCATCTCTCTATTTTTAATCTAAATGTGTCTATATATTTAAATCAGATTTATTGTAGACAACATATAGTTCGTTTCTTGATCCACTCTGAGAGTGTATCTCTGCCTTTTAATCGGAATATTTAGACCATAGATGTCTAAAGTCATGTAAGTGAATTCCCATCTACCACGATTGTTACTTGTGCTCCTCTTTGCTTCTGCTACTCTTTTTCTGCTATTTGTGTTTGTTTGTTTGTTTTTACTGAGCATTTTATATGATCCCATTTTTCCTTCTTTCTTAGGATATAAATTATACTTTTTTTTTTTAGCATTTTGCTCTGTCACCTGGGCTGGAGTACAGTGGTGTGATCACGGTTCACTGCAGCCTTGACCTCCTGGGCTCCAGCGATTCTCCTACCTCAGCCTCCTACATAGCAGGGACCACAGGCATGGGCCACCATGCCAGGCTAGTTTTGTAGTTTTGGTAGAGACGAGGTTTTGCCATGTTGCCCAGGCTGGTCTTGAACTCCTGAGCTTAGGCAATCCACCCACCTCGGCCTCCCAAAGTTCTGGAATTACAGGCATGACCCGCTGTGCTCAGCCTACTCAATTATACTTTTTTAAAAACTTTGTTTTAGTGGTCATCCTAGAGTTTACAATATACATTTATGACTCATCCAAATTCACTTTCAGAGTAACTCTGTATCATTTCACAGGTATTTTCATAATAAGAAAATATTCCTAATTCCTCCCTCCTGACCCTTGTATCATTGCTGTAATTCATTTCACTTACACATATGCTATAATCGTTGAATACATTGTTGCTGTGATTATTTGAACAGTTATTTGTTAGAACAATTAAGAAAAATGAAAGTTTTTCTTTTGCCCTCGCTTATTTCTTCTATGTTACCCTCCCTTTTTTATATAGATCTGATTTTATCTTCTCTCTCAAAAACTTATTTTAACATTTCTTGCAAGGTAGGTCTACTGTTGCCAAACTCTCTCGATTTTTGTTTGTCTGAGAAAGTCTTTATTTTTTCCGTTACTTTTGAAAGATAATTTCACAGAATATGAAATTTTAAGTTGGTGAGTTTTTTCCCCTTAAGACTTAAAATATTTCACTTTGCCCTTCTCGCTTTCATGGTTTCTGAGAAGCCAGATGTAATCCTTATCTTCGCTTCTTTGTAGATAAGATGTTTTCCCTGTCTGGTTTCTTTCAAGATTGTGTTATCTTTGCTTTCTGCAGTTTGAATGTGATACGCTGAGGGGTCATTTTTCGGGTTTTGGAGGGATTTATCCTGATTGGTGTTCTCTGAGTTTCCCTGCCTGTGGTTTGGTGTCTGACATTTATAGGGGAAAATTCTCAGTTATTATTGCTTCAAATACTTCTTTTGTTTCTTTATTTCTTCCCCTTCTGGTATTCCCATTACGCGAATGTTACCACTGTTGTAGCTATTTCACAGGTCTTGGATATTATGTTCCGTTCTTTTCGGTTCTCTTTCTCCTTGCATTTCAGTTTGGGAAGATTTTATTGATATCTACAAGCTCAGAGATGTTTCCCTCAGTTACGTGTAATCTACTAATGGTCCCATCAAAGGCGTTTCTCATTCCCTTTTTATGTAGCCCAGGATGGAGTGCTGTGGCCCAGCCTCAGCTCACCACAACCTCTGCCTCCCGGGTTCAAGTGATTCTCCTGCCTCAGCTTCCTGAGTAGCTGGGACTACAGGCGCGAGCCACCATGCCCAGCTAATTTTTGTACTTTTAGTAGAGATGGGGGTTTCACTGTGTTGGCCAAGCTGACCTCATGATCCACCTCACTTGGCCTCCCAAAGTACTGGGATTATAGGCGTGAGCCTCCATGCCTGGACTACATGAATAAGTTATTTAGTCATGATTTCTGAGTTCCTGGTGCACCCATCATCACCCCAACAGTGTAGACTGTACCCAGTGTGTAGTCTTTTATCCCTCACCCCCTTTCCACGCTTCCCCCTGAGTCCCCAAAGTCCATTGTGACATTCTTTTTTTTTTTTAAAACATGAACAGTCCTGCTGCAAAACATTGTGCCATTCTTATGCTTTGTGTCCTCATAGCTTAGCTCCCACTTATTTTTTAATTTTTTTAATTTTTTGAGATGGAGTTTTACTCTTTTACCCAGGCTGGAGTGCAGTGGTTCGATCTTGGTCCACTGCAACCTCCACCCACTGGGTTCAAGTGATTCTCCTGCCTCAGCCTCCCCAGTAGTTGGGATTACAGGTGCCTACCACCAAGCCCAGCTAATTTTTGTTTACTTGTTTTGTTTATTTGTTTGTTTGTTTGTTTTTAGTAGAGACAGGGTTTCGCCATGTTGGCCAGGCTAGTCTGGAACTCCTGATCTCAAGTGATCCACCCACCTTGGCCTCCCAAAGTGTTGGGATTATAGGCATGAGCCACCGCACCTGGTCTACAAAGCAGGCTTCTTTAACACCCCTCAAAAGATTGCACCAGCTCACCAGCAATGGATCCAAACCAAGAAGAAATCTCTGAATTGCCAGGAAAAGAATTCAGAAGGTTGATTATTAAGCTACGCAAGGAGGTACCAGAGAAAGGTGAAAACCAACCTAAAAACATTTAAAAAATAATAATACAGGAAGGGATTAAAAAGTCTCCAGAGAAATAGCACAAATAAAAAACAGTCACAACTTCTGGAAATGGAAGGCACACTTAGAGAAATGCAAAACACGCTGGAAAGTTTCAACAATAGAACAGAACAACGAGAAGAAAGAACTTCAGAGCTCGAACACAAGGCTTTCAAATTAACCCAAATCTGACAGACAAAGAAAAAAAGAATTTAAAAAAGAACAAAACTGCCAAGAAGTTTGGGATTATGTTAAATGACCAAACCTAAGATGAATTGACGTTCCTGAGGAAGAAGAGAAATCTAAACGTTCGCAAAACTTATTTGGGGGACTAATTGAGCAAAAATTCGCTAGCCTTCCTAGAGATCCATACATCCACATACAAGAGGCTCAAAGAACACTCGAGAAATTCATCCCCAAAGGATCATCACCTGGGCACGTAATCACCAAGTTATCTAAAGTCAAGATAAAGGAAAGAGTCCTGAGAGCTGTGAGGCAAAAGCATCAGGTAACCTGTAAAGGAAAACCTATTAGATTAACAGCAGATTTCTCAGCAGAAACCAACTTGTTTTTTGAAGCAAAATGCAGTAAGTTTGTGCTCAGAGAAAATATTGAAAGGATATTTTAACAAAAAATTACCAGTTATTTCTGGGGGGATTTGAGGAGATTTCTTACTCACTTTTAGATAATTTCCAACTTTTCTCTAATGAACATTATTACTTATGTAATTAGGAAAAAATTATTAAATACTTATAAAATAACACCTAGGAGTATTGAATTCACATTCAGTGGTCAAAAAAATTTCTAAGACGTAAGTTGCAGATTACTTGGACAGATGGAGAGTTCCCGTGAATTACTCTTAGAGGGAAAAGGCAGAGCCCAAATGTTGTGAACATCCTCATTCCAGCCTTAGACATCTTATCAGCTCAGGTAGAAGGAAGAGAACCGGCACAGATGCTGGTCCCTGCTCAATAAAGCAATGGGGACTTGAGGCTTTATTTACTTTTCATTGTCTATTTTATATTGCCTAAATATTCCATTAAGATAGAAATATAAAAACTGAATACATTAGTCATTGCCATGGGCTCTTGTGAAGGGTCCCATACCCCCACCTCATTAGCTGGCCCTGGGGACACATATATTGGCTGAGTGCTAGCTTCCAAAAAGATATGTCCATGTCCTAATTCCTGGAACCTGTGGTTACCTTATTTAGAAAAAGGAACTTTGTAGATGTGATTAAGTTAAGGATCAGGAGATGAGGAGGTCATCCTGGATTGTCTGGGTAGGCTCTAAATCCAATAATAAGTGTCCTTTTAAGAGACATATAAGAGAATACACACATGGAGGAGAAGGGGGTGTGAAGACTCAGGCAGATATTGGAGAGACGTGGCCACAAGCTAAGGAAGCCGCAGCCACCAAAGTTAGAAGAGGCAAAGAATAGGCCGGGTGTGGTGGCTCATGCCTATAATCCCAGCGCTTTAGGAGACCAAGGCGAGTGGATCAGAAGGTCAGAAGTTCAAGACTAGCCTGGCCAACATGGTGAAACCCCCTCTCTGCTAAAAATACAAAATATCAGCTGGGCGTGGTGTCAAGCATCTGTAGTCCCACCTACTTGGGAGGCTGAGGCAGGAGAATTGCTTGAACCAGGGAGCTGAGATCACGACACTGTGCCTGGGCTACAGAGTGAGACTCTGTCTCAAAAAAAAAAAAAAAAAAAAGTGGCAAAGAATGGATTATTCTCTAGAACCTTGGGGCACCTCGTTGAAACACATGGATTTTGGACTTCTGGCCTTCAGAACTGTGAGAGAGTAAATTTCTGTTGTTTTAAGCCACGAAGCTTGTGACAATTTGCTAAAACAACAAGAGGAAGCTAACACAGCTTCAGAGAGCCAAGACCGTTGGTATGGCATCCTGCCCAGGCCAGCTCGGTCCAGAAGTCAGACCCCAGGCAGACTGATGAAAAGTCGTTCCAATCCGAGGTGGGAGGGCAGAAGCGCAAAGGCAGGGGCCATGCAGGAAACAAAGACCTCAACCAGGGAGGGGCACAGTGTCCTCTGAGCAGGGACTCTTGGGAGACCTATGGGCTACGCTATGGAAACCTCTGTTGCGCATGTTACTCCACATTCCATCCTCTGGCAAATCTGTGCCTCAGTCAGGATAGGAGAAGCCATGCTCTCAACTCTTAATGAAGTGTACCAGCAACGCTTTACTTCTTCCTCATGTTACATGTTTACAACAGGGTATCCATGGCTTCTGCTCCATTTTTTAAAAATTTATTAGGCGGAGAGAGAGAAAGAGAAGGAGAGAGAGAGGGAGAGAGAGGGAGAGAGAGGGAGAGAGAGAGAGGGAGAGAGAGGGAGAGAGAGGGAGAGAGAGGGAGAGAGAGGGAGAGAGAGGGAGAGAGAGAGAGAGAGAGGGAGAGAGAGGGAGAGAGAGAGAGAGAGAGGGAGAGAGAGGGAGAGAGAGAGAGAGAGAGGGAGAGAGAGGGAGAGAGAGGGAGAGAGAGAGAGAGAGGGAGAGAGAGGGAGAGAGAGGGAGAGAGAGAGGGAGAGAGAGGGAGAGAGAGGGAGAGAGAGGGAGAGAGAGAGAGAGAGAGAGAGAGAGAGAGGAGAGAGAGGGAGAGAGAGGGAGCGCTCCAACGCTGTCTTGGGAGGGGATCCCAGAGGGGGAAATCCCTCCATGCTTTATTTCTCCAGAACTCGGGCTAAAAAAGCAGCGACTGTTTCGACAGTCATTTCAATCGTCACCATGGCAGAGGGAAACTGAGAGCTCTGGCAGATCTTGCATAAGCAATTAAATGCTTCAGCTCATTTGTCTGACTCATTAGTCGTCCAACCACACCCAAACACGGAGGCTGGGAAGTGTGATCCTATCATGTGCTCAGAAGTTGAAGAGCTAAAAATATTTTGTAAGGCAGGGTGCAGTAGCTCACACCTATAATCCTAGCACTTTGGGAGGCCGAGGCGGGAGGATTGCTTGAGCCCAGGAGTTTAAGACCAGCCTGGGCAACATGGCAAAACCCCATATCTACAAAAAAATATAAAAATTAGCCAGGCACGGTGGTGCGCACCTGTGGTCTGAGCTACTTTTGGGAGGTTGAAGCAGGCGAATCACCTGAGCCCAGGAGTTCTAGGCTGCAGTGACCATTATTGTGCCACTGGCCTCCAGCCTGGGCAACAGAGTGAGACCCTGTATATACATACTTTGTAAACAGCTAAATGACAGCACACTTTCTGTGACTCTGAAGCCCTAGGTCCCGCTGATCTTTCCGTGGTCACTGCCCAGCACAGGCCCTGCTGACATTACGTTCAGCTACCGTTGAGCACCAAGAAGGAAAGCAGGGAGGAAGGGAAGGAGAAAAGAATGTGTGATGTGTAAAAAGTGTTAGAGACGGTTTTCCGAAGGAGCACTGAAAATGGAACACAGTGGAAGCCCCATAAACGTGCCGAACACAACAAGTGAATTGACTTTCATTTGTGTCTCTAATTGTGACTTGTTTCGCGTCATGCCTGCAAACCTGGGGTCAGGTGTGTGGTTGGTGCTCGTGGAGCCAACCTGAGCAGTCAGAACACGGGGTTGGCCTGAGTCACCACAGACAGGCCTGGGTGTCAGGCACCGTTGCGGCTGAATCCCGGTGAGCCAGGGCATGCCTAGTCCTGCACACCACTGCGTTCACTTGCTCGGTTCTGGAAAGTTCTGTCTGAGCCAGCATCTACATCCTGCCTCTAATCGGCCCCTCTGGATGACACCACAGGCCTATGACCTTGCTTTTGTTTCAGTTTTTATCCTTGAATTAGTTTGACTTGTTGCATGCAAGTCTCAAAATGGTTCACAAGAAAGAATGCAGATAGTTCCAGGTATGGTTGGATCCGGGAGTCTAAAGCCAAGCTCTGCTTGTCTGCTTGGCTTTCTTCTATGTTAGCCTCATCCTCAGACTGGTTCCTCCCGACTTGGAAGCCGTGACCTGTGAGTCCAGGCCACTGCCAGGAGCATAGAAAGGGCTCAATAAATACTCTTACGATAAATGAAATACATGTGCAATAAATAATGGCCCCTAGCACTCCGGGTTTATATCCTAATAGCTTAGCAACTTCGGGGAAAAGAGGGTAACTTTCCAAACCCGAGTCCTTAGGGCCCACTCTAATTAGTCTGGCGTGGGTTTGGGTCATATATTTGTCAGCATAGGCTAGACTTTGCTATGGTAACACATAAATCCTGAGATCTCAGTGACTTAACATTATAAATTGTTACCGCTCACGTCATAGTCTAACGTGGGGGGGATGGGAGCTCTGCTTCAAGGAGTCACTAACATGTCTGGGCTCCTCCCATTTTGTGACCCTAACATCTTCAGTGTGAGGCCTGAAGGTTATCCCAGAAAGGCAAAAGAGACAATGTCACACCTGGGAGATATCACGAGGTGCAGATATCTGAACGTGGCATGCATCACTTCTGCCCACATTCCAAGGGCCAGAGCTGGCTTAGGAGGAGAATCACATGGCTTGGGAAACACCTCGTGCCATATCTTGCTGTGGGCCACATGGAGCTCCCTGAGCTGATCACTGAGACCAGGAGGTCCTTGCTCTTATCGACCAGACCTGGGCTTCCTGCTTACCACTGAAGTCCAGGGAGCAGCTTAGCCCCATCAGACTGCGTGACCTGCCCGTGGAGGAGGGCTGCTCCCCTGTGGGAAAATCAGGACATCTTTCCCAGAGAGGGGAATGGCTGCTGGGTGAGCAGAAATAACACAGACTGCTAGTCCCCAGGTGACGCTTCTGGCCTCCTGCTTAGCCTCACCAGGGCCAGCATACACACACCAAGCACCTCTGCGGGTTGGGCTGGCAAAAGGGCCCAGAGCAACTTTGGCTTTATTTAAATTATTCCGAAGTAACTTCCAGATGCCGGTATCCATCAAAATCTAATTTACTGAGAATATTCAGGAATTGTTTTCATAACACAGACTCTGGACAGATCACAGACTTGCCGTAAAGTGCTGGATACCCTTAGAGGAATATGTATTTTCAGAGCTTACAGAAACAAACTGTAAAATTCATACATATTACTTGCAAAAAACTTGCAAAATAAAGAAAAGTGGCCAGGCAAGGTGGCTTATGCCTGTAATCCCAGCACTTTGGGAGGCTGATGGGGGAGGATCTCTTGAGCCCAGGAGTTCGAGACTAGCCTGGTCAATATAGTGAGACCCCCATCTTTACAAAACATTTTAAAATTAGCCATTTTTTCCAAAGGGACACTGAAAATGGAACACAGTGGGAGCCCCACAAACATGTGCTGAACGCAATTGAATTATGTGGTGGTGCATGCCGAGGTTGCAGCTACATGGGAGGCTGAGGTGGAAGAGGTGATTGCTTGAACCTGGGAGATTGAGGCTACAGTGAGCTATGACTGCCCTACTGCACTCCAGTCTAGGTGACAGGGCAAGACCCTGTCTCAAAAAATAGTAATAAATAAAATCACCATCCCATCACCCAGAGATAATTACTTTGCACTTGCAAAGATATCCACCTCTTGGTGAATAGCTTTCAGGATATTTTTCTAGACATAGGTGAACAAAAGTATTTGTCTAATCACACTTTGCATGAATCAGTCCAAATATTCAAACCCAGGCCAGAAAATCCAGGTAATCTAAGCAATCCACATATTCCAGCCTCCATCAGATGATCCAGTCAGCCATGCAGCCAAGCCCAGACCTTCCAAAACAGTTGCCCAGAACAATTAACTGATTTGGATGAGCAGATTAATTGGTCCAACATTTGTTGAGCACCTCCTGTATGCCAGATCTGACTATGTAAGGTTGTTGTTGTTTTTGTTTTTGTTTTTTTGAGACGAAGTCTCACTCTATTGCCCAGACGAGTGCAGTGGCACAGTCTCGGCTCACTGCAATTTCTGCCTCCCAGGTTCAAGCAATTCTCCTGCCTCAGCCTCCCAAGTAGCTGGGATTACAGGTGCCTGACACCACACCTGGCTAATTTTTGTATTTTAGTAGAGATGGCATTTCACCATATTGGTCAGGCTGGTCTTGAACTCCTGACCTCAGGTGATCCACCTGCCTTGACTTCCCAAAGTGCTGGGATTACAGGCATGAGCCTCTGTACCTGGCCAGCTATGAAAGTTGAATCCAACATCTGACTTCATATGTAAGTATATGTCTTATATCTAATTTATATTTTAAACTTATTTTATAAGGAAGATTTTTCTGTAGTTGCTAAAATCCTTAGAAGTGTAATTGTAATGACCACATAAAAATGTATCATATAGTTATATAAACATTACTTTATTCAAGTCTCTAGTCTTTAATATTTTAAACGCTTCACATTTGTGGGTTTTTAAACAAGTAATCACTACTACAATCTACATATGTTTATAAAATTTATTTCTTCTAGCAAAAGTCACCAATTTTTATCACAGAAAATGAAGATGGGAAAAAAAGAAAATTAAAATCTGTTTTTCTACCTTCTAGAGCTAATAAGATGGCTATACATAAATACACCACGTATTTGTTTACAAATAAAAGTGAGATCGCTTGAAAATATAAACTGTTGTGCCATTTTCTGATTTCTCCTTACACTTGAGAATCTTAGAAGGGGACTAATAGGGCAAAGGTTATGGCCATGTTTGAGGCTGATACGTTTTAGCATCCCAAAATGTTACATTAATGTGCACTTGCATACGCATGTGTTCCCCCACCCACCCCACTACAGTCACTGTGCTGTGATTGTCACTTGCTTCCATTTTCCAGCAGAGTCCTTGGCTTGAATTCTGGCGACATCCCAAGCAGACATTGTGCCTAGGCAGTAGGCCAGCCCTCAGGAGACAGGGCACTTTGGGGCCGCGTTGGCCTCCACGCCAACCTGTGTTATGAATGATGCTGCTCTGGGACCCAACTCTGCCCCGAGCCCCTTCTCTGGACATGTGGCAGCTGCTGGCCGCTGCCACTGTTGCCTCCTATCTCTGCATGGTAGATTTGGCTGTGTGTGTAGTCCCACAGCTCATGGGAAAGCTGGATGTAGTAATTTACTTATAAAAATAGAATATAGCAATTGTGCATCAAAAACTACTATCAACAGAGTAAAAGAGCAACCTACCGAATGGGAGAAAACACAGCTGATAAAGGATTAATATCCGGAATACATAAGAGAACTCCTGCAACTCCACAACAGCAACAACAAAAGCCTGATGAAAAAACGAGCAAAGGACATTTTTCCAAAGAAGATGCGCAGATGGTGAGCAAACCCATGAAAAGACGCTCAGCATCATGAATCACTGGGGAATGTGTGTTAGTCTATTTTGCATTTCCATAAAGAAGTAACTGAGTCTGGATAATTTATATTGAAAAAAAGTTTATTTGGCTCACAGTTCTGTAGGCTGTACAGGAAGCGTAGCACTGGCATCTACCTCTGGTGAGACCTCAGGAAGCTTACAATTTTGGTGGCAAAGGAAGGCAAGGCAGCGCATCACATGGCAAGAGAGGAAGCAAGAGTGAGAAGGAGATGCTGGGCTCTTTTATTTTATTATTTTTTTTATTTTAATTTCAATTTTTTTTTTTGAGACGGAGTCTTGCTCTGTTGCCCAGGCTGGAGTGCAGTGGCGTGATCTCAGCTCACTGCAACCTCCGTCTCCTGGGTTCAAGCAATTCTCCTGCCTCAGCCTCCCAAGTAGCACCACCACATCCAGTTCATTTTTGTATTTTTAGTAGAGACAGGGTTTCACCGTGTTAGCCAGGATGGTCTTGATCTCTTGACCTTGGGATCCACCCGCCTCGGCCTCCCAAAGTGCTGCCATTATGGATGTAAGCCACCATGCCCAGTCAATTTTTTTTTTTTTGAGACAGAGTCTCACTCTGTTGCCCAGGCTGGAGTGCAATGGTGCAATCTCAGCTCACTGCAGCCTCTGCCTCCTGGGTTCAAGCAATTCTCTGCCTCAGCCTCCTGAGTAGCTGGGATTACAGGCACCCCGCCACCATACCTGGATAATTTTTGTATTTTTAGTAGAGATGTGGTTTCACCATGTTGGCCAGGCTGGTCTTGAACTCCTGACCTCAGATGAATTACCCACCTCAGCCGCCCAAAGTGCTGGGCCTGACCTATTGTATTTTTTTGCCCAGGCTGGAGTGCAGTGGCATGATCTTGGTTCACTGCAACCTTTGCCTCCTGGGTTCAAGTGATTCTCCTGCCTCTGCCTCATGAGTAGCTGGGATTACAGGTGCCTGCCACCCAGCCTGACTAATGTTTTTTGTATTTTTAGTAGAGATGGGGTCTCACAGTGTTGACCAGGCTGGTCTCAAACTACTGACCTCAGGTGATCCACTCACCTCAGCCTCGCAAAGTGCTAGGATTACAGTCGTCAGCCACTGCACCAGGCCTCTTTTAAACAACCAGATCTTGTACGAACCTTGAGGACAGCACCATACCACTCATGAGGGCTCCATCCCCATGATCTAGACACCTCCCACTAGACCCCCCCCAACACTGGAGGTCATATTTCAACATGAGATTTGGAGAAGACAAAACATTCCAACCATTTCAAAACGCAAACCACAACCACTGTAAGATACCACCTCATACCCACGAGGATAGACACCAGCAATAGAAAAGAAAACACCAAGTCCCGCTGAGGACGTAGAGCAGCTGGAAACTTGTGCACTGCTGGTGCGAAGGTAGAGTGGTACAGCCGCTGCGGAAAATAGTATGGTTTTGATCCCTCAAAAAACTAAAAATAGAATGACCATATGATTCAGAAATTTCATGTCTGGGTATAGACCAAAAGCATTAAAAGCAGGACCTGAAAGGTATTTGTAAGCCTGTGCTCACAGCAGCATTATTCACCATCGCCAAAAGGCGGAAGCGGCCCACGTGTCTGTCAACAGGTGAATGAATAAACAAAAGGCGGCACAGAACCACGGTGGACTATCGTTCAGCCTGAGAAGTGAAGGGCATTCTGACACAGGCGCAATGAACCTTGAGTCATTATGCTAAGTGAAGTGAGCCAGGCATGAAAGAATAGTTATTGTGTTGCTCCACTTATGTGAGGTACCTAGAGGAATCCAATTCACAGAAATAGAAAGCAGAACGGTGGTTTCCAGGGGCTGGGGGAGGAGGAATACAGATTTACTGTTTAATGGGTATAGAATTTTGGTTTTGCAAGATGATAAGAGTTTTGGAGTTTTGGAGCTGAATGGTGCTGATGATTGCACAGCAATATGAATGTACTGAATACTAGTGAGTCTACACTTTAAAAATGGCTAAGATGGCAAATTCTGTTGTTTGCATTTGACCATAATAAAAATGTTGGAGATGTAATCCCAGCTACTCAGGAGGCTGAGGCAGGGGAATCGCTTGAACCCAGGAGGTGGAGACTGCAGTGAGCCAAGATTGCGCCACTGCACTCCAGCCTGGCGACAGAGCGAGACTCTGTCTCAAAAAAATAAAAATAAAAAATAAATTAAAATGTTGGAGAATAAAAAGTTTTGGAAACAGATGGTGGTGGCGCTGCACACCGGGGTGAATGTAACTCACACCGCTACATCGTACACTTAAAAAACAGAACGAGGCAAAGTCGTGAGTGTCACTTCTGAGATTAGGCTGTAAAGGTGGTGGCTCCACCTCGCTTGCAGCTTCCTTCTCTTGCCGGCTGTTGCTGGATGAAGCCAGCAGCAGTGCTGTGAGCTACCCCACAGAGAGGCTGATGTGCTAAGAAATTGAGTGTGGCCTGTGGCCAACAACCAGCAAGGAACTGAGCCTCTCAGTCTGACGGCCTGTAAGTTTTGCCAACAACCATGTGAGTGAGCTTGGAAGTAGATCCCTCCCCAGTCGAGTCACCAAGCCTTGGGATCATTTGTTACACAGTGGTAGATAACTAAGAAGAACTGAGGGAGTATGAAAAGCTTGTGGGTTTTTTTCTAAAAGGAAAATATTTTTAAATATTAAATGTTGAGAAGATTTGCTCTAGATGAGAGGAGACAAGGTGGTCAATCACAAGCCAAAATCAACCTGGACGTGGGTTTGCTGGTTTTTTTCCCTCCTTTGGACATGGGATGGCCTGCACAGTGTTACAAAACATTTTGCACCAGCATTTAGAACTCGGGAGAATCACAGGCACAATAAGGTTGCTGGCCTCCCCTGACAAACTGGAAGCTGGGCAGCTGTGATCCTCACTCCAGCATGGCAACTGCCAGCAGAGGTTTATAGTGCTGTGGTGAATTTGGACAGGCACTCTCCTGTTTGTCATAAAACACACTGCTCTGGGCCGGGCACGGTGGCTCACACCTGTAATCCCAGCACTTTGGGAGACAAAGGCAGGTGGATTACCTGAGGTCAGGAGTTCGAGACCAGCCTGGTCAACATAGGGAAACCCTGTCTCTACTAAAAATCTCAAAATTAGCTGGGCATGGTGGCGGATGCCTGTAATCCCAGCTACTCAGGAGGCTGAGGCAGGAGAATCCCTTGAACTGGGGAGGCAGAGGTCGCAATGAGCCCAGATCACTCCATTGCACTCCAGCCTGGGCGACAGAGTGAGACTCTGTCTTAAAACCAAAAACCAAAAACAAACAGCATTGCTCCTTATTGTCCCCATTTCTGAGGCTAAATGTCAGGTGCAGCTTACTGCGTTTCTACCTTAGGGTACAGTTAGGAGAACGTTAGACAAAGCAAACACTACTGCCATGCCTCCACCAATGGGCAGTAAAGACGGAGAGAGTCTGAAGTCCAGGCGGAGCCCAGCGGGATGGCCGTCACTGCTCCTGTGATGTCTGCTGAGGCTGGAATGCCTGAGGCCGTGTCTTCATTCATCTGGTGCTTCGGCTAGGATTGCTTCAACTGCCGGGGGTGGCCCAGCTGCAGTCGTACTTCTGAAGCCTCGGTTCCCGCTGTTGGTTGAGTTCTTTGCTTCTCTTCCTCATGGTCCAGGACATTTCCCTCTCTGAGCGGCCTTTCTGGGTCATCTTCCCAGCAGGGAGCCGTACTTTTTACGTGTAACTTCCGACGTGACAGCTCTCGAAGGTGCAAAAGTGGAAACGGCCAGGCCTTCTCAAGGCTTACGACTGGAACTGACCCCGGTTCACTTCCAACTCATTCTGTCGGTTAAAACAAGTGACAGGCTCAGCACATACTCTAAGGGAGAGGACTACACGAGGGTGTGACCGTTGGGAGACGTGACTCGCTGGGGACCATCGATGTTGCAAAATGTGTCCATGCTTCCCAGGAATACTTACAATTATGCTATTGGAGACCATTCTGGATTTTTTCACTTGGAAATAAAAAGATGAAGGAGAAGCTGACCCCAGAGAACAGAAAAACATGGAACTACTTGGATTACACATTGAGAAAGTGAAAAATGGTCTGGCAGCTGGAAGCTGCCACAGGGGCCATAATGTTCCCAAATGAATATAAACAACTTTTGCAGAATATCACAATAACTGGTCAAGGCCATCCCATGAGCATGGCAGAGCTAGACAGAGCCAACCACACAACCACATAAACACCAAACAGTCTCTCTCTGGCTCTTTTTTTTTTTTTGCTGCTGCTTTTTTTTTTTTTTGGTGAGATGGAGTCCTCCTCTGTTGCCAGGCTGGAGTGCAGTGGCACAATCTTGGCTCACTGCAACCTCCACCTCCCAGTTCAAGCAATTCTGGCTCAGCCTCCCAAGTAGCTGGGACTACAAGCGTGTGCTACCACGTCTGGCTAATTTTTGTACTTCCAGTAGAGATGGGGTTTCACTATGTTGGCCAAGATGGTCTTGATCTTTTTTTATTTAATTATTTATTTTTTAATTTTTTTAGAGACGGGGTTTAACCTTGTTGGTCAGGCTGTTTCGAACCCCTGACCTCAGGTGATCCACCCACCTCAGCCTCCCAAAGTGCTGGGATTACAGGTGTGAGCCACTGTGCCCGGCCAATCTTTTTTTTTTTTAAATGGAGTACTGCTCTGTCACCCAGGCTGGAGGGCAGTGGTGCAATCTCAGCTGACTGCAACCTCTGCCTCCTCAGTTCAAGTGATTCTTCTGCCTTAGCCTCCCAAGTTGCTGAGACTACAGGCATGCAACGCCATGCCTGGCTAATTTTTGTATTATTAGTAGAGACAGGCTGGTCTTGAACTCTTGACCTCGTGATCAGCCTCCCAAAGTGCTGGGATTACAGGCATGAGCCACCAGGTCCCACCTTTTTTTTTGATACGTAGTCTCCCTCTGTTACCCAGGTTGGAGTGCAATGGCACCATCTCAGCACACTGCAACCTCTGCCTCCTGGGCTCAAGGAATTCTCCTGCCTCAGCCTCCTGAATAGCTGGGATTACACGTGCATACCATCAAGCCTAGCTAACTTTTGTATTTCTAGTAGAGACGGGGTTTCACCATATTGGCCAGGCTGGTCTCAAACTCCTGACCTCAAGTGATACACCTGCCTCAGTCTCCCAAAGTTGGGACTACAGGCGTGAGCCACCAGTCCCAGCCTACAATTGGTTCTTAACACAGTGACAACATTAACCTTTCTTGTTCTTCCTATCTCCTAGGTAAATGTTATGAAGACTCATCAAACTTCCCGTTTCCTGATGGCACCCAATTCAGAACCCACCTGCATTCCTGAAAACCCTCCTTCGGCTCACCCAGCACGAGCCCACATCCTAGAGGCCTCTCCCAGCTCAGTCCCTCCTGTCTGCGTGTGCTCTCTAGTGGCGGCCCAAGCTTAAATGACGGAATGGTCCTGGTGGTCCTCAGCTGGGGGTGCTGGGGCAACATGTGTTCATACATTCTTTATTCAACGACTTTTACAGGCTGACCCACACTTCTTCCTTTCTTCCCAAGGCTTTAAGCTGCCGCTCCCAGGGTCTGACTCCATTTGCAGCACTCTGGCCCCATAGGACTAGCCTAGTTACACAGACCTCCTGGGATGGGGAAGCACCGTCTTAGCACTGGCCAGAGGGGCAGCCTCCAAAGGCCTGACCTCAGCACATGCAAAGGATGGAGTGCCCAGTCGGACCTGGCAGGCTTCCAGGCGTGCACCCCTATCTGAGACGCAAACCTACTCACTCAGATGAATGAGTAGGCTGGTCTGGGGAATTGACCGACCTCACCTGTTGGGTCAAGGTCAGCCTCTTTACTCTGTGTCCCTAGTGAGGGACAGGGCCCAGCCCTGATCAGGAAGGTTCTGGTGGGAGGTCAGCTCTGAAGAAGCCATGGGGAAAGAATGCTACACTGTTAGGGAAGCAAAGGGCAGAACTGAGGGTGGAGGTCGAAACCCATCCCCGATCAGAAGAGGGGACGGGATCAATGGGGAAAGCAGGAACAGGCTGAAGCCCCACAGGTGGCGATTCTGGCCACCATGGCTGAGGCCCACTCCATGTGCCTGCCATGGGCAGACGCTTTATTCTCTCTCTCTTTCTCTCTCTTTCTTTCTTTCTTTATTTCTCTCTTTCTTTCTTTCTCTCCTTCCTTCCTTCCTTCCTTCTTTCCGAGTCTCACTGTCATCAGGCTGGAGTGCAATGGCACTGTCTCGGCTCACTGCAACCTCTGCCTCCAGGGTTCAAGCGATTCTCCTGCCTCAGTCTCCCAAGTAGATGGGATTATAGGCATGTGCCACCACACCCGGCTAATTTTTGTATTTTTAGTAGAGTTGGGGTTTCACCATGTTAACCAGGTTGGTCTCGAACTCCTGACCTCAGGTGATCCAACCTGCCTTTGTCTCCCAAAGTGCTGGAATTTCAGGCGTCAGCCACCACTCATGGCCTACTTTCTTTTTTCTTTCTTTATATTCATGGTTAGGCTTTATGACAGAAAAGGATACAAAGTCAAAGCAGCAGTGAAAATACATGCCCGGGAAGTCCAGAAAGGCCAGCACAGGCTCGCAAGACTCTCCCCGACGTGGGGTCACACGGGACATACTTTTCTCTACAGCAAAGAGCTGGAGGGATGCAGGGAAGGTATCTCTGTCCAGGGAAGCCCACTCAGGACTCAGGATCCCAGGCTCCTACAGTGGGCTGTGCACATAGGCACCTCCCGCTGTGGTAACCAAAACTCAGGATTCCCGAGGTGAGGCCAGATACATCCACTTTCTTCGTGTTTGCAGAAAACAATCCTGACAAGTACTGAGAAACTAATACCATTCAGCCATGTCCACTGATCTGGACATACACAAAAGCATCAGCTTCTGAGGGCCGCATACCCAGGGGTTGCCCAAGCGTCAGTTTTAGCTCCAGGCCCCGCTGGAAACACACAAGGGTTCGGCAACCACACATGCTGTGTTAAGTCCTTCCTCACAGCACCACGGCAAGCTTGCCAGGAAGATTATTAGCCTCTTTCCAGATGAGGAAACTGAGGCTCAGGAACACAAAGTGACAGGTGCAACTTGAAGCTGGGGCCGTGAGGGGAGGGCACATGATAGTTAAGAGCCTGGACTCGGAGGACAGATAAGTCTGGTTCTTAGAGTTGGTGCTGCCCTGAATCCCCGTATTGCCCAGTGTTCAGCCCATCTGTATAACAAAAATAAAAATAAGACTTATCTCAGAGGACTGTTGCTAGGAATGCAGGAAATAGTTCAGTGAGGCCAGGTGTGGTGGCTCACGCTTGTAATCCCAGCACTTTGGGAGGCTGAGGAGGGCAGATCACCTGAGGTCAGGAGTTTGAGACCAGCTTGGCCAACCTCTGGAAACCCTGTCTCTGCTAAAAATTAAAAAATCAGCTGGGCATCGTGGCATGTGTCTGTAGTCCCAGCTACTCAGGAGGCTGTGGCAGGAGAATCGCTTGAACCTGGGAGGCGGAGGTTGCAGTGAGCCAAGATGGCACCATTGCACTCCAGCCTGGATGACAGAGCAAGAATCCATCTCAAACAAACAAATCAAAACGGAAAGAAAGAAAGAGTGCAGTGGAGGTGCTTAGTGCAGTACATAGAACACTGTGTGAGTGACGCCTGCACATGAGCTATCAGGATGGTGGCCATGATGCTGTGAAACGAGAAGGAATGAGGAGGTGAAATTGCTCACCAGAACATAAAAGATGCCCTGTGAAGTGGCAAGATATGCACCTTCGATTCCAGCCCCCTCAGGGCCCCTCCCCATGATGTTGGGAATGGCAGATGGGTCCTGGAGAGGGGATCATGGCCACCTCCTTGAGACAGGTCCAGGCTGTGGGTCCTGGCCTGTTGGCATGTCAGTTCTGACGGGGTCCACAAGGAAAGAAGGGTGGGGGCTTGGTAGGGGGAAGAGTAGCTTGAAGGGCTAAACCAATACATGCAGGGTGTCTGGGCCTGGGGAAGCCTGGGCCCCCATTGGTCTGTTCTCCTGGGCCCAAGAGGGGAATCAGTCCCCAGGACCTGCAAACTGTTCTTAGGCCCAAGCCTGGGCTTTGGAAGTGTGTCCCCAGGTGTTTACCGGGGGCAGAACTCCAATGAGATCCTCTGCACGGCTCACCCGCAAGGGATGGTAGCTCACTGAGCAGCCGGGTTGGTGGCCACCGTCCAGCCTTCAGAGGGGCAGCTTGACTCAGGCAGAGGGAGTGGAGGATGTCTACGACTGGCTGTGCCTCCTGTGGGTGGTCACTGAGCATCTCTGGGCCTCAGTAGCCTCATTTGTAAATGGGTGCAATGTTCCAGTGAAAAGCAGAGAGTGTAGATGGCCATTGGAGGCCATGCCAACCCACGGACTTGTGGTGACTGGCCCTGATGAAGCATTTTAACATTTTGAACTGGTTGCCACATTTTAAAATCAGAAAGCATTTACCTAACATCTGAATTGCAGCTTCTCTTTAAAGATGGGGTGGGGCCGGCTCTGTGGTCTGGCCACATGTGACTTGTAGTTCCACAAAAGCCACAGGTAGCTGGTGCTGGGCAGCCGCCACCCCTGCAGACAAGGACCTCCCGTCCCGGTTGGCCACAGCCCCAGCAGCTACTGATTCTCCAGCACAGGCGGCCATGGTGACTCTCCCCACGGGTGTCAGAAGAGCCAGGTCGCACCAAAGCCTCCCCAGCTCCAGTCAAGCCCCCACCAAGCTTCGACTGTGCCCTGATCCTGCACAAGGGAAGTCACCCTCCCACCATCCAGCTGTGGACATGTGCAGGATGGGTGGGGATGGGAGGGGGTGATTGTAGAGGCCCTGAGGGGGGACACACTGCTGGGTCCTCACCTGTCCCCTTCATGGAGCCCCCGAGGCAACCTGAGAGAGGTTGGCAGCCCGCCTCCTGGCCTGGGATTTGTTGCCAGAGTGGAGAGCACTTGGAAATGAGAGACATAGGGGCCAGGTGGGCCAGGAGGGACGGGAAGCAGCCTTCCTCACTGTCAGAGCCAGGCGTTCTCAGGTACCTCCCCGGCAGGAAGCTGGCACTGAGGACCTGGAATGTGGAGTACTCAGCTGCACTGAATCTGTGCGGCTCCTGGGGTCCCTCTGGGAGGGGAAACAGAGGAAGCTGGAGGCCGACGGGTCAGCATGGCCAGGGTCCCAGTCTTTTGGCCCTCGCACTTGGTCTTTTTCAGACAGCCCTTCTTGGCATCCTAGCCTGGAATCCCTTTCCTTATCTTTCTTTGGCAAGCCCCTTCAAGACACAGTGGAAAAATGTCCTCCTTCCAGAAGCTTCCCTTGACCCACAGGCAGAATAAATCCCTCTTTCTTCCGGGTGCCCTGTGCCTTAAATGTTCCCCGCTCTGCTGCTGGCTGGCTGCTCTGTGTTGTAATAAAATATTCACATGACCATGTCCCCACCAGGCCCTGGGATCCCAGAGGCAAGGGCCACCCCTGCGTCCTCAGTACCTAGGCTGGTATAACGAAGTACTTCTCACCCAAGGCCCACAGGGCGGGGCTGGCATGTACTCCTTGTGCAAGCTGCCGGCCCACCCCCAGGAGCGAGGCCCTGTGGCGTCAGGACCCATGTGCAGCAGGCCCAGGGGACAGGAGGGGTCTGCCTGACCTCAGAGGGGTGTGTGCAGGACGAGCGTGAGGTCATGCTTGTTTACGAGGCTCTGACACAGCACTGGTCATCTCCTCCCTACTGGGCCGCGCAGCCCTCCTCCCGGCTCAGCCAGCCTCTGACTTACTCTCTGGCATCCTGCACCGTCGCTTTTGCCGCCCGCCCGTTTCAACCACGACATGGGGTCAGAGCTGTTTGTAATTTGGGACTGCGAGCATCAGGGAAGCACTTTGGCCTTAAGATGAGAGGCCCTCCTAGCAGCTGTCCTACAGCCCCACTGCGGCTCAGCATCTCTGCGGGATGGGGACAGACTTGTGGAGAGCCCGCCCAAAGGTGCTCCCAAAAGGAAATGGCCAGAGAGACAGAGTGGGGATGGCCAGCCCTGGTGGCCCTGTCCCACCCTTCCTGCTCATGGGCCTCTCAGAGAAGGGCCCTTGGGGCCCAGGGAAGTGGGTCCCAAGGAATGAGTGCCAGAAGGGCCTCAGAGAGAGGGTGGGAGGGCCATGAACCTAGGTGCAGGGCAGCGGTGAGGGAGAGGGTGCTGGGGAGCCTGCCCCATGGTCCGGGTGGCAGAAGGGCCAGCTGGCAGGGGTCAGCACAGGGATGAGGTGGAGCAAGAGGGCCCTGGGGTTCCCCGATGGAAGTGGGAAGGAGCCCAATTCTACTCCTTTCCCCTGGGTTCTGCCATTTGCAACCAAGTAGAGTCACGATACCTTCAACCTGCTGGAACTAGAGTCTGACACCCAGGGGAGTGGCTGGGCAGGCAGCCAGCAGCACGAAGGCAATTGCAGTGGTGCCATCTCAGCTTACTGCAACCTCTGTCTCCTGGCCTCAAGCCATCCTCCCAGCTCAGCCTCCCAAGTAGCTGGGACTACAGGTACATGCCACCATGTCTGGCTAATTTTTTGTATTTTTTGTAGAGACAGGGTTTTGCCATGTTGCCCAGGATGGTCTTGAACTCTTGAGCTCAAGCAATCTGCCTGCATTGGCCTCCCAGAGTGCTGGAATTATAGGCATGAGTCACCGCGTCTGAACACTGAACAAATCTTAGGTACACAGGTGGTGAATTTTTTTTTCTCTTTTTGAGATGGGGTCTCACTCCATCACCCAGGCTGGAGTACAGTGGCGCAATCTTGGCTCTCTGCAACTTCCGCCTCTTGGGTTCAGTTAATTCTCCTGCCTCAGCCTCCTGATTAGCTGAGATGACAAGTGCTTGCCACCGTGCTCAGCTGATTCTTGTATTTTTAGTAGAGACAGGGTTTTGCCATGTTGGCCAGGCCAGTCTCAAACTCCTGACCTCAGGTGATCTACCCGCCTTGGCCTCCCAAATTCCTGGGATTACAGGCACGACACAGCTCCTGGACTAAGGTTTGTTGTTTTATTTAAGTTTCTAGTTGTTCCCACTCCATTAATTTTTTTTATCTTATTTTATTTTTTTTGAGACGGAGTTTTGCTTTTGTTACCCAGGCTGGAGTGCAGTGGCGCGATCTCGGCTCACCGCAACCTCCGCCTCCTGGGTTCAGGCAATTCTCCTGCCTCAGCCTCCCGAGTAGCTGGGATTACAGGCATGCGCCACCATGCCCAGCTAATTTTTTGTATTTTTAGTAGAGACGGGGTTTCACCATGTTGACCAGGATGGTCTCGATCTCTTGACCTCGCGATCCACCCGCCTCGGCCTCCCAAAGTGCTGGGATTACAGGCGCGAGCCACCGTGCCCGGACCCCACTCCATTTATTAAAAAGAATCCTTTCCCATTGAATTGTACCGTAGTCTTTCTTGCAAATCAAGTGACCGCACGTGTGTGAGTCTATTTCTGAACTCTATTCTCTCCAGTGTCTGTTGTCTCTCCTCACACCAGCATCACAACGTCTTGGCCGCTGAAGCCTTACAGGACTTTTGCTGTCATACAGTGTCAATTCTACAACTTTGTCCTTCTTCAAGTTTGTCTTGGTTCTTTATAGTTTCATATAAGTTTTATTTCATTTTATTTTATTTCATTTTATTTTTTGAGATGGAGTCTCACTCTGTCGCCAGGCTGTGTGCAGTGGCACGATCTCGGCTCACTGCAACCTCTACCTCCTGGGTTCAAGCGATTCTCCTGCCTCAGCTTCCCAAGTGGCTGGGACTACAGGCGCGCACCACCACACCTAGCTATTTTTTTTTCATCTTTTTTTGAGATGGAGTCTCTCTCTGTTGCCCAGGTTGAAGGACAGTGGCGTGATCTCAGCTAACTGCAACCTCTGCCTCCTGGGCTCAAGCGATTCTCCTGCCTTGGCCTCCCAAGCAGCTGAGACTACAGGCTTGCGCCACCATGCTCGGCTAATTTTTATTTTTATTTTTTGTATTTTTAGTAGAGACGGGGTTTCACCATATTGGTCAGGCTGGTCTTGAACTCCTGACCTCGTGATCCACCCACCTTGGCCTCCCAAGGTGCTGGGATTACAGGCATGAGCCACAGCGCCCAGCCACAAGCAGCTAATTTTTGTATTTTTGGTAGAGACAGGGTTTCAGCATGTTGGTCAGGATGGTCTCGATCTCATATGAATTTTAGAATCAATTTGTCAGCTTCTACAAAAATAAAAGCCTGCTAGAATTTTCATATGAATAGCATTAAAGCTATAGAACAATTTAGAAAGAATTGACTTCTTAACCACGTTAAGTCCAACATCCATAAACTTGGTATACCCCACTCCATTATTGCGACCTTTATTAATTCCCTTCAGCAATGTTTTGTAGTAACTGATGTAGAGACGTTGTACATCTTTCATTAAAATAATTTTTTTTGAGATGGGATCTTGCTATGTTGTCCAAGCTGGTCTCAAACACCTGAACTTAAGAGATCCTCCCACCTCAGCATCCTGAGTAGCTGGGACCACAGGCACACATCACAGTGCCCAGCTCAATCCAAATTTTTTAAAGTGCCAGTCTGATTGGCCTATTCAACACCACAGTCACCCTAAGCAGATGGCTGGCTTCGAATTGGGACCAACCTGATCCCATTACTGAGCACAGCACAGTCCCTCTTCCCTGAGCAGATGACTCCAGGTATTTTTCCACAGGACGGAGAGGTCGTGTGTGGCAGCCACGTGACCACCATGCCCACCACAGTTCTGTAGTGGGTTGAGTGATGTCTTCCCAAAAGATGTGTCTGCCCAGAATCTCAGAATCTGATCTTAATGGAAAGAAGAATGTTTGCAGTTAAATGAAGGTGAAGATCTGTGAGATCATCCTGGATTAGGATAGGCCCCAGATTCAATGATGGATGTACTTATAAAATCTAGAAAGGAAGTGGAGACATGGAGAACAGAAGGCTGTATGAAGCCGGCGGCAGGGGCTCAAGCAGTACATCCACACGTCACGGAACACCACGGACTGCTCACAGCCACCAGAAGCAAGGACAGGCGCATAGGTTGGACTCTCCCTCAGAGGCTCCGGAAGGAACCAGCCCACTGACATCTTGATTGCAAACTCTGACCTCCGGAACGTGAGGGAGTAAATGTCTGTTTTAAGCCATCCAGTCTGTGATAGTTCGTTACAGCAGCCGCGGGAAACTAGTATCTCCGTAGACTAGTAACACTGAGCTGATGGGTGGTTACGACGAGCGCACCTCACTCGGTGGGAGAGCCGCCTCCAGAGGGTGCGGGCAGGGAGCCTACACCTACACAAGGGGTGGTACCTTGTGTCCATCGCTGGGGCCACTGTCCCTTTGCCCCCCAGCAAGAGCAAGCTGGATCCCTGAACTTCGGCAGGGTCAGTCTCATGCTGGGATTCTGCAGTGGAAAGGGGGCGGGGCTGGTCCGTCACTTCACTGTTCTGTGCCACGTTCTGGCTTCTCGGTGGTGGGAGGAGTAGGAGAGGCGGCCATTTTTACTTAGTGTTGATGCCTTCTGGGAGTGGGAGATATCCAAATGTAATTCTTTCCCTGGCTAAGTGCTTCTGGAAAGTACCCAGTCTGTTCCTGACAGGGCACTTCTTCCAGCTGCAGTTTCCTGATGCTGGGAATGCCTCCTTGGCTGGCTAAGAAAGACCCTCCCTCTGCCCCAGTCTGGACGTTTACCTGTGCTGTGGTTTGAATGTCTCCTTCAAGTCACATGATGAAACTTAATGCCCAGGGTGGTGGCAGTACTAAGAGGCCACTGGGTCATGAGGACTCTGCCCCGTATATAGATTCATCCGTTCATGGATGAGCGGATTAACAGGTTATCACAGGAGTGGGAACTGGTGGCTTTATAAGAAGAAGAAGAGCCCTGAGCTGGCATGTGAGCACACTTAGCCCCCTTGCCATGTGATGCACGTGCCCCCTCAAGATTCTGCAGAGCATCCGCATTAGCAAGAGGCCCTCACCAGATGCACCCCCTCAACTTTGGACTTCTCAGCCCCCATAACTGTAAAAAATTTGTTCCTTTTCTTTTTTTTCTTTTTGAGATGGATTTTTGCTCTGTCGCTCAGGCTGGAGTGCAGTGGCGTGATCTCAGCTCACTGCAGCCTTCACCTGCCGGGTTCAAGCGAGTCACCGCTTCAGTCTCCCGAGTAATTGGGATTACAGGCACCCACCACCACGCCCGGCTAATTTTTTGTATTTTTAGTAAAGATGGGGTTTCATCATCTTGGCCAGGCTAGGCTTGAACTCCTGACCTCATGATCTACCCGCCTCAGCCTCCCAAAGTGCTGGGATTACAGGTGTGAGCCACCATGCCCAGCCCCTTTGCTTTATAAATTACCCAGTTTCAGATGTTCTGTTATAAGCCACAGAAAACAGACTAGATTACTACAAGACCTCTCGAGACTTGACAACTTAAGGCCAGCTACCTTCCAGAGATCCAGTGGCCCATGGGACGTTCACGCATCTTGCTATGCCAGCCTGTAAACACAGGCCGTTCCCAACACACTGTTTTAATGTAAGTGACTAAAATGTTTAACATCTGGTGGGTCAATTCCCCCAACCAGTTTACTTCAATAATTTTCCTGTAAACTTACACTTTGCTATACATTTTTCTATCATCTTGTCTAGCTTCCCTGCTCTCTCCACATCTCTCTCCCTGTACCCACAAAACGCCAAAGCACATTAAATTTAAATTCTAATTTGGGGAAAAGGATTTTTTTTACCTCTGTTCAAATTTTGTTTTGAATCTTTCCATTCGAGTTCACAGTTCTTCATTTAGATTTTATAACTTTCTTTTCAAAATTATTGCTAAGATTTTATAGTTATTTTGTTTGGTTTTGTGTTTTTGAGACTCAGTCTAGCTCTGTCGCCCAGGCTGGAGTGCAGCAGTGCTATCTTGGCCCATTGCAACCTCCACCTCCCGGGTTCAAGTGATTCTCGTGCCTCAGCTTCCTGAGTAGCTGGGATTACAGGCACGTGCCACCATGCTTAGCTAATTTTTGTGTTTTTAGTAGAGATGGGGTTTTGCCATGTTGGCCAGGCTGGTCTCAAACTCCTGACCTCAGGTGATCCCCTGGCTCAGGCTCCCAAAGTGCTGAGATTACAGGCATGAGCCACCGCACCCGTCCTTAAGATTTTATGGTTATTTTGAATAATTTTTTTGTCTTTGTTTCTAGATACTTTAGAGAGAAAGTTTTTTTTTTAATGTATTATATTTCCAGCCACCTTAAATTCTATCAGTCCTAGTAGTCTGTTTCCAAAATGTCCTGACTTTTCAGAGTGTACAATAATTTCGTTTTCCACATATTTGTGGAAAGCGAATATGTGGAATATATTCCCCCCTCCTTCTCCTTCTTCTCCCAACTCTGTTCTGCCCAACAACTTCTCTCCCACCCCACCATCTTCTTCCCCACTGCCTAATAACTGATTAAAGAGTTATTTTCTTTTTTTATTTATTATTATTTTTTGAGACAGAGTCTCACTCTGTCACCCAGGCTGGAGTGCAGTGACACAATCTTGGCTCACTGCAACCTCCACCTCCCGGGTTCAAGTGATTCTCCTGCCCCAGTCTCCTGAGCAGCTGGGACTATAGGTGAGTGCCACCACACCCAGCTGATTTTTGTATTTTTTAGTAGAAACAGGGTTTTGCCATGCTGGCCAGGCTGGTCTTGAACTCTTGACCTCAGGTGATCCACCCTCCTCGGCCTCCCAAAGTGCTGGGATTATAGGCATGAGCCACCATACCCAGCTAACCAATTATTTTCTTCCACTATTTCCTTGGCTAGCACCTCTAAAATTGTCTTGAATTTAGTAGTAATAGCAAACACCCACTTTTGTTAGTAATTTTAATGAAAGTGATTTCAGCCTACTAGTAATTGGTATGATATTTGCTTTTGGTTTTGAGACGTTTGTCTTAGTAAAATTGTTTTCTTCTGTTCTTACTTGTCAGTTTTATTAGGAGTAACTGTTAAGTTGTGTTGAATTGCATTGGGACCTATCTCTTGATATAACCATATGATTTTTCTCCTTTGTTAAATGTTCTCTGGTCTTCAATGACTTCTCTTTTTGCTTAAGTCTTTATTTTGAGTTGATTTTTGTGTATGGTGTAAGAGTCAAATTTTATTTTTCATATGGATATACAGTCATCTCAACATCATTTTTTTAAGAGACTGTCTTTTTTCCATTGTGTGTTCCTATCACCTTTGCCAAAAATAAGTTGACTGTAAATGTGTGGACTTATTTCTGGGTTTTCCATTCAGCGCAATTGGCCAATGTGTCTGTTTATATGCCAATACCATGCTGTTTTGATTACAATTGTTTTATTTATTTATTTGTTTATTTATTTTGAGATGGAATCTCACTCTGTCACCAGGCATGAGTGCAATGGCATGATCTCGGCTCACTGCAACCTCTGCCTCCTGGGTTCAAGTGATTCTCCTGCCTCAGCCTCCGAGTAGCTGAGACTACAGGCATGCACCATCTTGCCTGGCTCATTTTTGTGTTTTAGTAGAGAAGGGGTTTCACCATGTTGGCCAGATGGTCTTGATCTCTTGACCTCATGATCCACCCACCTTGGCCTCCCAAAGTGCTGGGATTACAAGTGTGGGCCACCAAGTCCAACCTACAATTGTTTTATAATATGTATTGAAATCAAATAGAATGGTATTTCCAGCTTTGTTCTTTCTGCTTAGGATTCATTTGGTTACTTGGGGCTTTTTCTGGTACCATACAAATTTAAGCATTTTTTTTTTCATTTTTGAAGAAAAATGACATTGGACTTTTGATACTTATTGCATTAGATCTCTTAATGGTATTATGTACATTTTCACAATATTAATTCTTCCAATTCATGAACATGGGATATCTTTTCATTTACTTGCATTTTAGAAATTTCTTTCATTGGTTTTTGTTTTTTGTTTTTTTGAGACAGAGTCTCACTCTGTCACCCAGGCTGGAGTGCAGTGGCATGTGCAATCTCGGCTCACTGAAACTTCTGCCTCCCGGATTCAAGTGGTTCTCCTGTCTCAGCTCCCAGAATATCTGGGATTACAGGTGCACATCACCGCACCCAGCTAATTTTTGTATATTTTCTTTAGTAGAGACAGGGTTTCACCACTTTGGCCAAGCTGGTCTCAAACTCCTGACCTCAGATGATCCGCCAGCCTCAGCCTCCCAAAGTCATTGGTGTTCTATAGTTTTTACCATACATGGCTTTTGTTATTTGGGTTAAATTTACACCTAAGTATTTAAATTTTTATTGATATTCTACATGAGATTTTTTTAAAGTTCTGCAGATACTTTATTGATATATAGAAACACTACTGATTTTTTAAGTTGATTTTGTACCTGCAACTTTGCTGAATTTGTGCATCTGTTCTAACAATTTTCTTGCCTAATTGTTCTGGCTAGGAATTCCACTGCTATGTTGAAAAGAAGTGATGAGAGTGAGCACCCTTTCTTTTGTCCTTGAGTTGAGGGAAAAAAAAAGCTTTAACTTTTTTGTAGAGAATAATGTTTGCTAAGGGTTTCTTATACATGACCCTTTTGGGCTGAGCTATACTTCCTCTATACTCAATTTGCTAAGCATTTTCCCCCAATCATCTTCTTTCCCACTCCTGCCTTATTCGCTCTCCTTAACTCCCACTCTCTTTCCCCAGAGCCTCTTTCCCACCATTTTCTCCCCAGAATCTTCTCCCCACAATGTCCTCTATCCACTCCCTTTCCCCAAACTCTTCTGAGCCTCTTCTTTCTCTTCTTCCCCGACTGTCTTCTTCTTCCTGTCCCCCCTCCTTCTCCTTCTCCCCCGCTCCTCCTCCTACCCGCTTCCTTCTCCTTCTCCCCACCTCCTTCTCCTTCTCCCCCACTCCTTCTCCTTCTTCCTCTCTCCGTCTCCTTCTTCCCCCCTCCTCCTCCTACCCGCTTCCTTCTCCCCACCTCCTTCTCCTTCTCCCCACCTCCTTCTCCTTCTCCCCACCTCCTTCTCCTTCTCCCCACCTCCTTCTCCTTCTCCCCACCTCCTTCTCCTTCTCCCCACCTCCTTCTCCTTCTTCCCCCCTCCTTCTCCTTCTTCCCCCCTCCTTCTCCTTCTTCTCCCAACTCTGTTCTGCCCAACAACTTCTCTCCCACCCCACCATCTTCTTCCCCACTGCCTTCCCCCCCCTCCACCTCACCATCCCCTCCCACTCTAACCACAAAGGCTTCTCCTCCCTGTGTTCTGCCCAGCATCTTCCCACCCCGACCGCCCACAGTCTTCCGCACCACCTTCTTCCCCACCTTCTCCTCACTTCCTCTCTCCACCGTCTCTTCCCCCATCTTCTCCACCTCATCTCTCCACCATCTCTTCCCCCACTCCCTCGCCCTGTCCAACTTTCTTCTTCCCCTCCATCTTCTTTGCTGTCGTGTTCTCTCCACTCCCTCTCCCCATCCCACCCCACCATCTTCTTCCCGACCCTTTTATTCTGGACTCTCTTCTCCCCCATCCTCCCTCCACTCTTTTTTATTTTTTCTTTTCTTTTCTTCTTCTTTTTTTTTGAGACAGAGTTTCACTCTTGTTGCCCAAGCTGGAGTGTAATAGGGTGATCTTGGCTCACTCCAACCTCTGCCTCCCAGGTTCAAGCAATTCTCATGCCTCAGCCTCCCATGTAACTGGGATTACAGGTGCGTGTCACCACACCTGGCTACCTTTTGTATTTTTAGTAGAGCCAGGGTTTCACCATGTTGGTCAAGTTGGTCTCGAACACCTGACCTCAGTTGATCCATCTGCCTCAGCCTCCCAAAGTGCTGGGATTACAGACATGAGCCACCACACTCGGCCTATTTTTTATTTTCTTACATATATTTTGAGACCAGGTCTTGCTCTATGGCCCAGGCTGGAGTACAGTAGCACAATCTCGGCTCACTGCAGCTTCAACTTCCTGGTTCAAGCAATCCTCCCACCTCATCCTCTGGGATAGCTGGGACTACAGAGGCACACCACCACACCTGACTAATTTTTGTATTTTTTTGTAGAGAAGGGATCATGTAACCCACACAAGGATGCATGTGGCATCAGCCATGCCATTTTGGGCACCCTCGGGCTGTCCAAGACACCTGTCATCATTAGGGGATTGCCCCAGACATCTGAAACCTAACCTTCTTGGGACCTAAAGGCCACAGATGTCTTCAAATCAAGACCCTCCTGTGCCCAGGTTCTGGCCAACCAACCCCTGAACCAAGGCCAGTGCCTCTATCTAAAATCCCAGCCTCCTTTCAGTGTGACCAGCATTCCCATTAGGGGAACAGTTACCCATGATTGGCGGCCCAGTCCTGAGGCCCAGGACAGCAGGGTTGGCCATCTGCAGCCAGAGCTGCTGGGCCTAGGAAGCTTGGCCCATGGCAGAATGGGGACTGCCCTATGTGCCGTCTTTGAGCTTCCTATGTCTTGCTTTCTGTGTTCAAAACCACCAGACAGAGATGCCTTTTCTCTGAAGCCTGAGTGGCTGGGGGCTGCTCTCTCCTATCCCAACCCTGGATGCCTCACACACACTTTTGGCTGGGAGATCGTTCCATTCTGCATCTGCACAGAAATACTTCTAGTTGTGGTGTTGACCCTCACCAAGAAAGTTTCTTCTCCCTTGCCAGGTGTTTCCCAGCAGTGCTGGCCCTACCCTCCACTTCTCAGTGACAGCTTCTGCTTCATCCAGCTTCCTGCACACCCTGCTTCCCGCCATGGCCCACTTTGGCTCCTGGTTTGGGAGGGCAAGGGGAAAAGATTCTCCTTCACTCTTCATCTGTCCCTGAGGAATCTTTGGGATGCCAGTGGCATAAAATCACATCACACAGACTTAAATAGCAAAAGGAATGTACTCGACCATGTACCTGAAAAGCTCAGGGTGGACTTCAGGTGAGGCTTGTTCCAGCTGCTCAATTATCACTGAGAACCCAACTCTTTTATCTCTGCTCTTCCTTCTGTGATGACAGCATCCTCCTGGTTTTCCTTTGGGAAATGGTTCTTTCCCCTGTGGTTCAAAAGAGGCTGACCTCACAAACTGCAGAGGTGAGGGTTCCACTCACGGGCACCTCCCCATCCCTGCTCAGGGCCCCAGCCTGGGGCCAAACTGGTCTGCAGGAGCCCTGGGCCAGGAAAGTAGGCCATGGAAGGCACAGCCTGCAGACCAGAGAAGCTCAGGCATAAAGAGCTTCCTGGAGTAGCCTTAACCGAGGGGTGAAGGGTGAAGGAGTGTTTCCCATGAGGGTACAGCCTAAGCAAAGGCATGGGGGAGTGAGGCACAAGGTGGGATGCAGGGACAAGCCAGAGACATGGCTGCCAGGCAGGACAAGGCAGGGCCCATGGGGGGGCCACAGGGAACAAGACAGTGTCAGCAGGGAGGGGCTCACAAGCCCCAGCTTCGGCAAGCACACCTGGATCTTTCTTGTGGCAGGCCGTGTCCTGACCATGTGGCCTTTTCTGCAGCTTCTTCTTCCTCCCAAGGGACCCTGTCTCTCCCCCCAGCCCTGCCAGCCCTGTTCCCATCACCCCGGCCTGGTCCAGCTGCTCAGCTGTGCTCCAGGCCACGTCTGGAAGTCATTAGCAGATAGCAGGGGCCTCCTGCTATTTGCACCCAGCCAGGAAAGCAAACAGAGCTGGGGGTCAAGGGCATGAAAGGGTCCCCAGTCTTGGCCCCAAAAGGAGACAGCTGGGAGAGGCAAAGGGGGGCGGGGGCGGTGAGACCTACGCTGGAGGCAGGGAAGGGAACTGAGAGGACGTGCACATTTGGGGGCTGTGGTTTCTTTGCAGAGTAGAAAGGGACCTGAACTGGACTCACCAGGCAAGTGATAGGAGGCAGCAGTGATAAAGGTGTCTGCAGGTCACCATGGCCACAGCTCTGTCCTCACAGAGGAGGACGCTCAGGCTCAGAGAGGTGAAAGGGCGCCTCGGGGGCCTCGATGGGATGGTGCAGGGCTCCCCTGGCCTTTCTGGGACCCTCCTCTGGCCATTATGATAACATGGGCGCAGTGGGGGGAGGTGACCCACCCAGGCTGGAGTGGAGAGGCAGCTGTGGAAGCAGTGCCCTATTGAAGACAAGGAGGAATGCCAAGGGCTGGCCCAGGGTGGGCGGAGGCTGGGGGTAACATCTCGGACCCTCCTACTGTTCTGAGAAACAGCACTGCTTGGACTCCCTCATTACCCAAGAAATCTGAGAGTTCTGGTTGTCAGACTGAGCTCACGTCTACAGGAGTAAGCTTGGGAGTCAGGCTCTGGCATTGCTTGGAGGGTCAGCCCAAGCAAGTGCCTTGTACCCATGGCTTACTGAATTGTCACCACCATCTGGGGTAGCATTAGCCCATTTTACAGACAGGAGACTGTGGCTCAGCAACAAAGTCACCTACGCAAGTTCACAATCTGAGGACTATAGCCACCAGGGCCCTCCTGCCTCAGGCTCCCTCCGTCCTGGATAAATGGGAGGGGCAGTGGTCAGGTGTGTGACTGAGAATGAGCAAGAAGGGCCGGGCCAGCCTGCTGGGCCTTCGCCCCGTAGGAGGCCCACTCCCATCCATCTCCCTCCCCGCCAGCACACTCCTGGGGTGGGTGTCTTGTTCCCGACCTCCGGAGGTGGAACTTTCCTTGTGCCTTCTTATTTAAGGTCGGGGCACAGAAGGTAGACTCGCAGTTGGAAGGACCGGGTGCTGAAACTCTGCTGAACAAAGTTTCTTTTCTTCCTCCAGGAAAAGACTGAGGGCCAGACTGTGGCTCCCCACCGGGGAAGGAGGGGCTTGGCCCAGCCATCGGCTCCACTGGAAGAAAGCAGAGTTCTCAGACCAGGGGCCTTCTCTGTTTCAGGGCCTACAAGTTCCAAGTTTTGAACTGGTCTCTGTGTTCATCTTCACAATTTTGTCAAGAACTGGCTTCCAGTTTTCAGGGTGGGAAGCTTCCCGCGTGTCACCAAGACGGCTCCAAGGCTCTCCGAGCCACCTCCCTGGCTCACAGGTGCCACCCTGAAGACAGAAACATCATGCTGCCATTAAAAAATATACAATAAAGAAGCAATTTACAAAGATACGTTCCTGGTGGTGTTATTTGGAGTTTTACCTAAAACAGAGAGCAGATGAACCATTCAGAAGTATCTTTATGTCTAAACAGGCCGATCTCCGCTTTTCAGACTTGGCAGCCCTCCAGCCTCTGCAGGTCCAGGGTTCGAGGCTCCACCGAGAGTCATCAGGCTTGGTTGGAGCCAGGTACCCTCTGACCCCCACTCTACCCTCCTTCCCACCCCCACACACTCCTCAGTCGACATGTGCTTACTGAGTACCCACTGTGGGCCCAGCACTGGTCTAGAATCTGGGACTATAGCAGTGGACAGAACAGACAAAGCGACCCACAGTCACAGAGCTGAGGCTCCAGTGAGGGAGGCAGACAGAAGCACACACTGTGCGCTGAGGGCACGGGAAGGAGGGAGGTGTGGGGACCCGGGGTTGGGGCTGCGGTATGTAGTGTTTAGTGTTTGGGGAAAGTCTCGCTGAGAGGCAATGCAGAAGCAAAGACCCGAAGCAGTAACAGAGCAGCCTACGGGATCCCCAGGGAGGAACGAGAGCTCCAGGCAGAGTGGGGAAAGGCCCGTCATGGAGCAGAAACATGCAGGGGCCAGCTGTTCTGTGCAGCTGCAGTGAAGCCACTGAGCAGGAAAGTGGCAGGGGAGTAGGAGGGGAGGCACTGAGCTTGTGGCTCCGAGCAGAGGCCAGACAAGACCTGGAGTCCAAGTCTTCACGTGGAGAATCCACTTGTAGTGGGTTGCATGATGACCCTCTCACCCCCGCTAAAAAAGGTATGTCCACATCTCAGAACCTGTGAATGTGATCTTACTTTAATAATCTCAAGATGAGAGCATCCTGGATTATCCAGGTAGGCCCTAAATGCAAGGATGTGTCCTTGTAGGAGACACAGGAGAGAGACACAGGGAAAGAGGAGACTGTCACGGACCACCAGGGTAGCGATGGAAGTTATGCATCCACAAGTCAAGGGACACCTGGAGCCACCAGAAACTGGAAGAGGCAAGGAAGGATTCTCCCCTAGGCCCTTGCTGACACCCTGATTTGGGACTTCTGGCTTGCAGAACAGTGCAAAGATAAATGAGTATTGCCATTGAGTCATCCATTTGAAGCAACTTGTTATGGCAGCCACTGGAAATTAACACTCACTGCAAGGGATGGGGGTGCAGGTGGGGAAACCGTCGGCGGGGAGGGGTGCTGCAAGACACAGCCACCCAAGTTCATCAGGCCTGCCATGGTCAGCATTGGCCATATTTACTCATCACCTGAATTTTTAAAAAATGTGTCTCCCTGCTTTCATTTAAATAAACTTATTTTAAAATGCAATATTATATCACTAAGTTAAATATAAAACTAGATTCATCTCCCATAAGTAGAAGGGAACCATGAACATTAATTCAATGAAAACAAAACTTACTCCATTCTAATGACACACCCTGCTGCCCTGCCAAGGTCTCTGAGTCTGCGGCCTCCTCTTGGGTCTAAAAACATGAAGTAGGACTAGTGTCAGAGAGGCTCAATGGCAAATTGGCATCAAAGAGAGATTCTCCTGCCGTGTAACTCCATGTCCCTATACCCACTAAGGTCAGCAACACCCCCACTTTTTAGGGCCCACACCTAGACAGCACAGCCCTCAAGGCCAAGGTCCCTAAGCCTCGGCTGGCCCAGCCAGAGTGACTCTGAATGACACCAGCATACATAGGTGGTGTTGGTGCTCTAAAGTTCGGACTGAGACCAGGCTAGGACCCAGAGCTGATCCCAGAGGAGACCCCTGTGAAGAAATGGTTGAAATTGGTGTGAGCTTTCCCTTGGGACAGTGGAGACAGTCCCGTGATGAACCCACTTTGGGTGGTAGTTTTAAATGTTGAGAGAGAAAGTGAAGTGCACGAATACACAGTCGCAGATCGGTTTTGCCCTGCACAGTTTCTAAGTCACATGCACTAACTCCGACTGGAATTTCTCAACCCACAGAGCCAAACAGCACTGTGCCTCAGAGGGATTCCTGTGGCTGGGCTCCAGGGCCCATGGAAAGGGGTGACACAGGGCACCATGTAAATACCTGTCGGGTTCAGACACAAGCTTCTTTACACCAAAACAGCATGAAATTGTAGGAGACCCAAATTTCAAGCCAGGAATTCAGGAGTGAGAGAAATGAGGGCCAGGTGACTTTGGTTTGCCTTGCAAATGCAGTTCGCACCCTGCCCCAGGAGCTCGACAACAGGGGGGACCAACAGGCCTTCCTGATAGGGAGTGGCCCTGCAGGGTCACCTGGGGCTGGCCTTATTCCTTTGCTACAGGTCTCAGCTCCTCCTGACCCCAGCAGGACAGCCCTGGAGCACTGCACTCTCTCTTGGGCTTTTCTGTATCCTCCCCACACCTTAGTAGAGTCTCTTACTAAACTCTCCATGAAAGAAGGAAATTCTGCAATATTTGATAACATGGATGAATCCGGAGTGCATTTTGCTAAGTGAAATAAGCCACTCAGAAGGACAAATACTGCCGGATTCCACTTACATAAGGCATCTAAAATAGTCAAACTCATAGAAGTAGAGAATAGAACAGTGGTTGCCAGGGGCTGGGGAAACTGGGGAATTGTTTCTCAATGGCTTACAGAGCTCCGTTATGCACGATGGAGAAGTTCTAGAGATCAGTTGTATGATGTAGTGCCCAGAGTTCATAATTCGGAATTGCACACTTTAAAATACGTTAGTCAATAAAATCAGCTGGGTGTGGTAGCACGTGCCTGTAGTCCCAGTGACTCAGGAGGCTGAGGTAGAAGAATTGCTTGAAGCCAGGAGGTGGAGGTTGCAGTGAGCTGAGATTATGTCACTGCACCCCAGCCTGGGTGACAGAGTGAGATTCCCTCTCAAAATAGAAGAATAAATAAATAAATAAAAATACATTAGGAGGGTGGCTCTCATGTTGGGTTCTTACAAAAATAAAAACAGAAGAACACAAGGAAATCTTTAGAGGTGATGGATATGTTTAGTGCCTTGGCTGTGATGGTATCCCAGGTATATTTATAGCTTCAAACTCACCAAGATGTATACATCAAATGTGTGCAACTTTTGTATATCAGTGATAGCTCAATAAAGCTTTCAAACAAACCAAACTCTCCTCAACTTCCCATAGTTGAATGTGCCCCAGGAAACAGATCCTCAAAATAGTCTCTGGGATCTGGTTGCTCATGCAGTTGAGGAACACACAGACCACAACTCCTCGCCAGAGAGAAATGGGACATGGGACATCTGGCCTGTGGTGGCATCGTGATTACTCAAAGGATGGCTGGTAATAGCAAGAGATAAGAGGCCAAGGCTTTGGAACAGCAAGTGGCTGTCACCCCAGTTGCTATAGCAACCATGACCCAAGGAATAGTATCTACCCCAGAGCATCATTTTTCTAAATGTGGCCCCATCCACAGGCCAGTGTCATCTACTAACTGCTTTTTGTTGGTCAGAAATGAGACAAGTTCAGAAATCGATTCGATTTGGAAACCTTTGTAGCATTTTGGTTCAGTTGCAACATCTCAGTGCATCCAAGAGCATAACCAGCATTTCATCACCAGGTTCTCATCTTATTGCGTGAGATGCACAGTTTGGGCATCGCGTAGCCCACATAGTGAGTCTCCTGTGATGCAGAACAGCCCTCGTCAAACACAATGGGACTGTGGTATTACTACATCTGAGGTCTTAAGGTCAGTCTTTTCTGTGACCCCAAAGTATTTAAAATACAGAATCCATTTTTTTCATTGAAAGATAATTTAAGCTTAACTCTTGACTTCTGCAACAAATTGTTGGGAGTGACTACCAATGAAGCATGAGATGAACTGCGGAAAGACAGCGTCACCTGCTCCCTTCTGGATACAAATTTAAAATGAATTTCCGAGCTTGCCGAGGTCAGTTTAAAAATCTCCGCATTCATTTCTGTCAGCACATTTCTGTGTGGCTGACTTCTGCACCAGTAAAATTACTAAAACAAGAATAGCAAAACTTAGATATGTCTTATCCCCCAGGGTGATGCTGTGCTGGTTCAGCCCAGGTTAGATCAGTTAACGAGCAAAGAGCAAACTCATCACATTATCTGTTACAGTCACCAACAATGGGAATCACTGTTGGACTCCTAACTTTTTGTTTACAGTTGCAAAATAACAGAAAGTTACTAATGTAAGTATGACTATTTATATTAATCACCTAATGTACATTTTCAGTGACTGTATTGCTTTTGTAATTTTTAACCATTTTTTCCCTATGCTGTTTGTTCTAGTTATATTTATGGAAAAGTATTTTATATATGTCCAATCTAATATTTTGTCTGCTTGTATTTTGTTTGTCTTGTTTTAAAATTTTTTTAGTAATTCTTTTTTTTTTCTTGAGATGGAGTCTTGCTCTGTGGCCCAGACTGGAGTGCAGTGGCGTGATCTCGGCTCACTGCAAACTCCATCTCCCGGGTTCAAGCGATTCTCCTGCCTCAGCCTCCAGAGTAGCTGGGATTACAGACAGTCACCACCATGCCCTGCTAAGTTTTATATTTTTAGTAGAGACAGGTTTTCATTATATTGGCCAGGCTGGTCTCAAACGCCTGATCTCAGGTGATCCACCCGCCTTGGCCTCCCAAAGTGCTGGGATTACAGGCGTGAGCCTCTGTGCCCACCCTGTTTTTTTGTTTTCTTTGAGGCAGGGTCTCACTCTCTTACCAAGTCTAGAGTGCAGTGGTGTGTTCTCAACTCACTGGAGCCTCCACTTCCTTGGTTCAAGGGATTCTGCTGCCTCAGTCCGCCGAGTAGCTGGGACTACAGGTGCGCATCATCATGCCCGTATAATTTTTGTATTTTTAATACAGATGGAGTTTCACCATGTTGCCTAGGTTGGTCTCAAACTCCTAAGCTCAGGTGATCCACCCACCTCAGCCTCCCAAAGTCCTGGGATTACAGGCATGAGCCACTGCTCCTGGTCTAGTAGTTTTATTCTTATTGTTATTATACTTTAAGTTCTGGGGTACACGTACAGAATGTGCAGGTTTGTTATATAGGTATACATACGCCATGGGGGTTTGCTGCATCCATCCCCACACCGTCATCTACATTAGCATTTCTCCTAATGCTATCCCTCCTCAATCCTCCCACCCTCTGCTACCCTTCCCCTAGCCCCCCACCACCCGACAGGTCCCGGTGTGTGATGTTCTCTTCCGTGTCCGTGTGATCTCATTGTTCAACACCCACTTAAGAGTAATTAGTTTTTAATGTATTTTACAAAACTGTCAGTCTGCGATGTATTAGAAAAAAAATTTTTTTTTTTTTGAGACAGAGTCTCTCTCAGTCTTCCAGGCTGGAGAGCAGTGGTGCGATCTCGGCTCACTGTACCATCTGCCTCCCAGGTTCAAGCCATTCTCCTGCCTCAACCTCCCAAGCAGCTGGGATTACTAGTGCCTGCCACCACACCTGACTAATTTTTTGTGTTTTTAGTAGAGACAAGCTTTCACCATGTTGGCCAGGCTGCTTTTGAACTCCTGACCTTAGGTGATCTGCCTGCCTCAGCCTCCCAAAGTGCTGAGATTACAAACATGAGCCACTGCGCCCGGCCTAGAAATTTTTAAAAATGACCCTTCCGCACAGATAGCTTGAGAAGCATCATGTTAGGCCCTTATTCCTTGAGTGTCCCTAGGAATAAGGAGAAATTGACAGCTAAGCACATCCAAGTGCACGTGCAAACGGAGGCTGGAAAGCTCCGTGGCAGCCTTGACGGTGGTTTCATCTCCTGAGCAGCAGGGCAGATGTGGCTCAACACCAAGCCCAGGGCCTAACTGCAAAGGTGCAGCATTGCAGTGACAATTAAATGCTCAGTGTTGCTGGGTTCACATGGGAAGGACATGGGATCCTGGGACTTGGGAGAGGGACAAGTCAAATAGGCACAAATGGGACTTAGAACTCTGAAACCTCAGACTTCCTGAGTGTCTCTGGACAACAGAGGCAGTCCTCCAGCCCAGGGAACTGGCCGCTCTTACGGAGGAGGCTTTCCATGATTCCCTGATTCTGCCTGTGTATACCTGCTCCCCTCGAAGCCGCTATGCCCACAGTGCAAATTACATCTGCCACAGTCAGACAGAGAGGTAGAGTCCCTGATTGCAGAGGACAGAGCCAGGACCCCAAAGGTGTTCTACGACCTTGCCAATCCAGACCGTCAGGGACCCAGGGACTATGGGGAGTGGATAGGGGAGGGAGGACAGACTCCAGCGCATTTGGCCAAGAAGATGAAATGTGACATTGAGTCAGCCCACGGTCATTGACATGGATGCACCCTATGATCCTGCTGGATTTTTGTTTTATTTTGTTTTTTGAGACAGAGTCTTGCTCTGTTGCCCAGACTGGAGTGCTATGGCACAATATCAGCTCACTGCAACCTCCGCCTCCTGGGTTCAAGCGATTCTCCTGCCTCAGTCTCCTGAGTAGCTAGGACTACAGGCAAGTGCCACCACGCCAGGCTAACTTCCGTATTTTTAGTAGAGACGGGGTATCATCATGTTGGTCAGGCTGGTCTCGAACTCCGGACCTCAAGAGATCTGCCTACCTTGACTTCCCAAAGTGCTGGGATTACAGGCGTGAGCCATTGTGCCCGGCTGGTCCTGCTGGATTTGATGTGCCGGCTGGGGATGAGGGAGAGAGGCTATCGGTCTGTGGGTTGGTTGACGGAACATGGCTGAAATGTTGGAACGTCCCGGCACACTGAGCAAGGAGTCTAGAGGCCTTGGAAAGTAGGCATTTGGGGCACTTCCTCTACTGTGGATGCCCTTGGGTGGGTATTCACAGAAGCTGCCAGTATCATGCTCTGTGGCCATTTCAAGCGACCCACCCACACGACTTGCCTCCAGACCACCCGGCCCCCACATTTCCAGTTTCATTCTTTCCGGTTCCTGCCCAGGCAATCAAACTGTTTGCCACTGCCTCTGAATCTGAGTATTGTACTGAGATTTTCACCCCTGGTCTCCCAGCAAAGCAAAGGCTTGGGCAGCCATGTTTCAATCTGTTGTTTCTCTCCTGTGCCACCACCCACTTTTTTTCCCTACTGTCACGTGAAAAACATGGGTGGTGGCTAACATTTTTGGTTTCCAGTAGGACCAAACGGAGGAGCCAAATCCACCCCACAATGACACGATAGCTCAGGGTTTAACAAACTATGAACCCAATCTGCTCTGCCACCTGCTTTTGTAAATAAAGTTTTATTGAGACACAGCCTCATTCATTCACGTATGGATTGTCCATGGCCATAGCCAAGTTGAATTGCAACAAAGATGATATGGCTCACAAAACTTTAATATTTACTATCTGTTACTTTCTGGCAAACGTCGGTCAACCCCTGCTGTTGCTATCAGGAATTATTGTGCCCCCCCTTTGGGGACATAAATTTACCTGAATGAACTGGGTGCTGAGGAGAAAAGGGGTGAGCCGTTTTGGCAATCTTCTGCCTGCCCTTCCCGACACACCCTCCACTTTTCTCCATCCTGTTCTGTACTCCAGGAGGCTGATTATGGAACACATGGAAGGGCTCTTTTCCTCTCACTTCTAGTGGGGTTCAGCCCATGGGAGGTATTTAGCAGAAGGTTGAAGGGAGAGAGAAGAAGAATGTCCTTCCTGCAGGGTCTCCTGCATCCCGTAGCCGAAGGTCACAGCTTCTATCAGACAAACTCCACACAGCCCTTTCAGCCTCAGAGTTCAGAAACTTCTCCCTCCCATTGCTCCTTAAGGCCCAGGAACAGTAATGGTTCCCTGCTCTTATTAGCACCAGAGTACTGCCTGTGTTTTCCCCACACCCTCTTCACACCTTCACACAGGGTCTTCTACTAAAATCCTCTTAAACTACCTATTTTCAGGGTGCCACCAATATCCTGCAGGAATATAAAACGTAACTTTATTTTTTTCTCTTTTTTTTTTCAGAGATAGAGTCTCACTCTGTTTCCCAGGCTAGAGTGCAGAGGCTTGATCATAACTCATGTAACCTCAGACTCCTGGCTGAAGCAAGTCTCCTGCCTCAGTCTCCTGAGTAGCTGGGCTACAGGCATGTGCCACCATGTCCAGCTCATTTTTTATTTATTTATTTATTTAATAGAGATGGGATTTCACCATGTTGGCCAGGATGGTCTTGATCTCTTGACCTTGTGATCCACCTGCCTCGGCCTCCCAAAGTGTTGAAATTATAGGCGGGATCCGCTGCTCCTGGCCGTATTTATTTATTTTAGATGGAGTTTTGCTCTTGTTGCCCAGGCTCGAGTGCAATGGTGTGATCTTGGCTCACTGCAACCTCCGCCTCTTGCGTTCAAACGATTCTCCTGCCTCAGCCTCCTGAGTAACTGGGATTACAGATACGTGCCACCACGCCCAGCTGCTTTTGTATTTTTAGTAAAGATAGGATTTCTCCATGTTGGTCAGGCTGGTCTGGAACTCCCAACCTCAGATGATCCGACTGCATCAACCTCCCAAAGTGCTGGGAATATTGGCATGAGCCATTGTGCCAGGCCTATTTTTTTTATTTTTGTAGAGATTGGGTCTTGCTATGTTGCCCAGGTTGATCTCAAACTCCTAGGCTCAAGTGATTCTCCTGCCTCGGCTTCCCAAAGTACTGAGATTACAGGCATGAGCCACCATAAGTAAGCCTATAACTAAGTTTAACTTGAATTTTGTGCCCCATTCCACCAGCATGGAGTTCAATTTTACTTTTCTGATTATCTCCATTAGTTCAGCGTTTCATGTGCACTTGCATCACATCTGCCTCTGCCTTCTCTGGAGTTTCGTGTGAATAGAGTGGCCCCCACAACTGATTTGTGGGGTACAGTCCCAGTTTACTTCTGTTGCCTTGGCATAGTTATAAACAACACCCCTCTTTACACTCAGAGTCCCTGGTTTAGACAGAAAATTATGTGGTGACCCTATGTAGAAAATGCTAGGTTGGTCTGGAGGGATAATCGTGTTCTCTGTTCATAATATCAAGCTGGCACCAGCCACACTGGCTCTTATCTAGTCTGGCCCTGAGTTTTCAGTCCTCAAAGCTTCCAGCAGCCTCCTCCTCCTCTTCTGACCACAGAGCCTGCCCCATTCTGTCCTTCTCAGCTCTAGGCACTTGGCATATATCAGTGAACAAAACAGAAAAGGAAAAAATAGCCCTGTTCGAAAGGCGTTTTCTTCTTTTATATTTTCTACAGCATGTTTTTAGGCTATGAACTTTCCTCTGAATACCACTTTGTATGCATCCCACATCTCACAGGTTTTAATATATATGTTCTTACATAATTTCAGTTCTAATATCCTCTTCTGCTCTAGGCTTTTTTTTTTCTTCTTTTTTCCTTCTTCCTTTTTTTTTGAGACCAAGTTTCACTCCTGTCACCCAGGCTGGAGTGTAATGGCACGATCTTGGCTCATTGCAACCTCTGCCTCCTGGATTCAGGTGATTCTCCTGCCTCAGCCTCCGGAATAGTTGGGACTACAGGCATGCGCCACCACACCCAGCTAATTTTTGTATTTTTAGTAGAGACGGGGTTTTACCATGTTGGCCAGGCTGATCTCGATCTCTTGACCTCAGGTGATCCACCTGCCTTGGTTTCTAAAAATGCTGCAATTACAGGTGTAATTGCTACTGTGCCTGGCCTGCTCTAGGCTTATTTAGAAGGATTTTGTTTTTTATTTATTTCCAATGAGATTCTTCTTTTAAACTATCCTCATATTGTAACCAGAAAAATATTTTTGCTTGGTTTCTGTCTTTTTTGAAAATACTTAAATTTACTATACAATTTTATGAACATTCCTGTTACCTTCTCTTATGTTATCCTCACAAGGTATTGAGCTACAGAGTATAATTCCCATTTCACATGTGACACCACCGGGGCCTGGAGAGAGCTAGCAATGAAGAGCCCTGGGGGCAGAGCAGAGATCCAAACCCTAACCCAGCAGGCTCGCAGCAGCCCTGTTCCCTGCCACGAGAGGGTTCCAGGTATGGAGGCCATGCCTGGAAGTCCACAGAAATGGGGCTCTCTGGGGGAAGAGCCTGCTGGGCAGTTGCTTCTCAGCCCTGGCCTGAGCTTTGCACCGTCTCAGTGGGTGGTAGCAGAGAAACAAGGCTGTGCAGTGGCTCTGTCAGGCCCAATAAGACACCTGACTGCCTCTGTCCAACCCCACTCCTCAGATCCCAGGGGCAGTCCCAGTCCCCCAGCTTGTCCCTCCCTCTAGTTCAGCAGAGTGAGCAAGGGGCCAGGCAGGGAGGTTACTAAGGCCCTGCTCACTCAGCCAGGGTCCTCCCAGAGGGAACTGGAAACAGGGCAGAAGCTTGGCCAAGACCTGGTGATGGAAGCTGGGGCTTGGCCTGCAAGGGGACACCCCAGGGGCACTGGATGTCAGGCAAGCAGCCAGGTTGAATTAGGTGATTCCTTTCAATGGGGCAGTCAGGAAGTTTTCTCTGAAGTGGGGACAAGAGCCAACTGGGATGGGAGGAAGCCTTCAAACTGGGGAAACAGCAAAGGCCAAGGCCTTGAAGAGGAGCAGCAGTTTTTTGTGCCATTCACTCTCCCTGCCATTAGAGAATGGAGCTCACACACCGCTCATGGCCCTGGAGATCACCCATGCCCGACCTCCAGCTCACCTTTTGTGCACACACACACACAGCCTCTCACACGACGACTGGCCAGGATACACCGGGCCCCTCTGGAAGCATCCCTAACTAAGTGGGCCGTGGGCAAGTTTAGGGGGTGCTGGAGCTCATGCCAAACCCAGGAGTGCAACCCCACCTGAAGGGCAGGAGTCTGCACCAGCTGGTGGCCTCCTCAAGGGCCCTCACCTGCCGGATGATCCAGACAAGGCACCAAGTCTCTCAGGCCCCTGTCCCATCTATCAAATGGGTGAATTGGTCTAAAGGCCTGAAAGTGTTCATAGCCCCACCACGGTCTAACTCACTCACACTCCAAAAACAGGCAGCACACAGCTCATTTTCTTCTTCTGATGACAAGACAATTTCCCAAAATCCCTTTCAGCTGGGAGAGGTGACAGAAAGGCCATCTGGCCAACACCCACCCTTGCAGACAGTGATCATTCATTTCCCAGCTGTGTGTTTTGAAGAAAATAACGAAGTCTCCGAATGCCGCCGCCAGGGTGGCTTTGCAGCTGTTCTTGGCAGTGACCCTGTTGCAGAACCCCCACTGATGGAGCGCCCTTCCCCGGCTTGAGCCGCACCCATCGGACTCCACCAGGGACACTTAAGCCTAGCTCACAGGGAACCAGAAGCACCCGCCCCCCATGGACGGCCTGCCCCTCCCTGAGCTGTGGCTCTGGGACCCTCTCTGGCCTGGCCCCTGCCTTGCCTTCAGGCTTCCTCGCCAACCTCTGAGCAACCAAGCTGTGCCACGCACTTGACAGAGGCTGTTCTCTTCTGTCCTCATGACTGCCCGGGAGCTAGGCTTTCCCAGCCCCATTTTACAGATGAGGAAATCAAGGCTCTGGGAGATGAGCGGGCTTGCCCAGGGTCACAGGCCAGCAGAAGCAGGCACCTGAGCACAGATCAGGCCTCTTGGCATGGGTCCCTTAGCATCCTGCCCCGTCCCCACCTCTACCTCTTCCCATCCGGGTCCCCCAACTCTGACCAGCCTCCAGCCCAGCTCCCTCTCTAAGCCCCGATACATATTCAACTACCCATGCACCCCTCCACTGCAGAATGGGGTGTCCACTGGCACCAATTCAACCAGGAGCAAGTGTTTCTCACCTCCCCAGCCTGCTGCTTTGTTCTGAAAACCAGCCTCAGTGCTCCTGGTACCCTCCAGGGCTGGATCCATGGGGCATGCCACACTTCCCTCCCTCCATCCCCTCACCAGCAGCTCTGGGACCCTGTTTGTGCTCCCCTGAAGACTCCCACCCACCCAGCCTCACACTGCCCCAGAGATCTTCCTAAAGTGCAGATCCCTGCAGGTCACTTCTGCTTAAGGCCCTCCGCTGAGTCTCCCACAACGGAGGGCACAGGGAGGCACTGCCCAGCCTGCCCTATCTGTGGGCCCCACAGCCCAGGCTCCTGGGCTCCACCTGCAGCCCCCGCTGAAGTTCCTGCTTCAACCCATTGGGCTCCCCTCCCCGCCTGTCCCTTCCTTCCCTTCTGCCTGTCCCTGCCCGTCCTTACCTCCCACCCCCCAACCCGGGCAGACTTATACATTTGTGATGGATAAAAGGTTTTTATGACCCATTGTCCACGCCTTGGTCTGTTAACAGCACCTCAGATTTGTCTTGGAGATGTCCATCCCATCCCACAGTGGGCCCGAAGCCCACACCTGGCTTCACCATACACTGACTGGCTCAGGGATGCATGATTCCCAACACAGCCTGAGGAAATCCCAGCTCTTCCTCTGAACCTTTGGGGATGGGCACTCCCTGTCCACTGGGGTTGCTAAGTCAGTAGGATACAAGCTGGAACTTCCAGGCCACCAGGCAAAGAAAGCTGGCCTGAAACAGCACAGAGAAAAGCAGAGCTGAGACACGGAGAGAGGAGGAGCCTTCAACATCTGAGCGCCTGGATCCAGCCGTGCCTGCCCACGCCCCGTGAATTTTTCAGTTATGTGAACCAGTAAGTCCCTCTTTGACTTATACCACTTTGAGATTTTTCTCCCAGCTGCATAGCATCAAGACTGGCTCCAGTGACCCTCCACTCCTAAGCACGCTGGGTGGCTCTCCCCACAAGCCCCAGGAAGAGCTACCTGAGTCCCTGCATCCACTCTCAGGAACAGTCCATTTCGTTTCTTTTTTGCTTCAACTGATTTGAGATGAGTTCTGCCCCACAGCCTTGAGGACTGTGCTGGGCGGGACTCCAGGCTAGACTCGGAGTCAGGGGACAGAAGCTGGGAGGAGAAGGCAGGAGCGGGCCAGGAGAGCCTTGTGCTCAGTGGAGGTCTCGGGGCCCATCACTGTGATCCATCGAGGCACTGCAGTCAGACTACAGGGATTTTCTTGTTGGCCAGTGAGAAAACAGTGTCGCACCTCAGGTGGTTTTCCAGAACGCAGGTATAGAGGCACCCAGTGTGAAGTCCCATGAGAGGAGCTAGGACCCCTGAGTGCGCAGTCGCTGTGACCTGCCTGTGTTTAGGGTCAGTGGGAGCCAAGGCAGGATTGGCAAGTCCCTTCCAGGAAAGTGGCCCCTGCCACCAGGATCTGCTGTGACTCCGTCTATGCACTTGGCCCACTTGGACATGCCAGCCTGGAAGGCTAGGAGTTTGGATACTGGCTTGTTTTCAGTTATTTTTGCTCACCACTGTCTGCAGACTCATGAGAAGATCCAAATCATTTCACTCCACTGATTGAGATCATGATGTGGGACAGTTTGCACCCCTAGAGGACACAGAGCCCCTTGTTCTCCCTGCCCTGACTTCTCTGCCAAGGAACGGACTAGCCAGACAGACTGGTGCCAAGAGGCCCGTGACTCCAGCTCAGCAGGCTAGGCGGATGGAGGAGGCACCAGGGACCCCCGAGAGGAGCCGGTGGTGAGAGGGGAGGTCCAGCTCATTACACCTCCATGGGTGTGGTCCTGTCCAGCCTGTGAGAGCTGCAGGACGCAAGCCTGGCACATGCCTCCACGGCCCCCTGGCCTCGCAGCACTCCTCTGCCCTGCTTACAGGCCTGCCACTAGTCACTCTGCAGGCAGGACAGGAAAACTATGCTGCCTCTCCCAGGCAAGGGGCCAGCCTCTCTGCTCCCAGGAGCATCATGGTCAAGAAGCCTTCTCTCCAGATTCACAGGCTCCCAATTTTTTTTGGTTGGAGGACGATGAAAAGGTTCTTAAATTGATGGTGACGATGGCTGCACAACTCTGGTCATACACTAGATGACCTTGTATTGTATACTTTATTTTTCCCCCAGTTTTACTGTGGCATAATTGACAAATGAAAATTATACATATTTGTGTTGTACAAAGTGATGTTTTGATATAGATACACATTGTGAGACAGCTACCACCAACAAGCTAATGTATCCGTCACCTCACAGCATTATCGGGTTTTGTGGTGTTCTGTTTTGTTTTTGTGGCGAGAGTACTGGCAATCTTAGCACGTACAGCATGTGTGTCCTGGAAAATCACTCTCTTAGCCATTTTCCAGTACACACATGCTGTACGTGAGCTCTCCAGCACACACTTCCCCTGTCTAACAAAACCGTATCCTCTCACCAACACTCCCCATTTTGTTCACTTGAAGTGGGTGAATTGTATGGTAAGTGAATTATATTTCAATAAAGCTGTTAAACATAAAACAAAACACAAGGAGGATTATGCAACACCACAACGTCGCCGTAGCCCTCTTTTTCTGCTTAGCAATATGACCCGTGTCTGAGTCTCACAGCTGCGTGACATTTCCGGGTGGGCATGTTCCATTCTTCAAGTAACCCATCCCTATTAGTGGATGTCGGTTATTTTCAGTGTTTGCTAAGTATAAACAGCACCAGGTGAATATCTTGAATATTTTTTTGTTCATTATCCTATTAGAATCATGTGTTTAAGGTCTTTCATACATATTGACAAATTTCTGTCTAGAAAGTTGTACCCCCAGCACTTTGGGAGGCCGAGGTGGGAGGATCACTTGAGGACAAGAGTTTGAGACCAGCTTGGCCAACTTAGCAAAACCCTGTTTCTACTAAAAATTCAAAAATTAGCCAGGCATAGTAGTGCATGCCTGTAATCTCAGCACAAGAATCACTTGACTCTGGGAGGCGGAGGTTGCAGTTAGCCAAGATCATGCCACTGCACTCCAGCCTGGGTGACAGAGTGAGACTCTGTCTCAAAAAAAAAAAAAAGAAAGAAAATTGTGCCCATGGATACTCTCCACAGCAGTGTATGAGAGTGCCAGCTGCCTCCGTCGGATGGAAGAGGAGCATGCCAGGTTCGAGGCTGTAGGAGGTCAAGGCTCAGCCCTGGCCAGCCCAGCTCCGGGGCCAGGACCGTCCCCACCCTGCAGCCGCCTCCTGCGTGCACTGGCACTTCCACCCGTCCCTCCCTTGTCTTCACATCTCCTGCTACTCTAGGCTCTGGACACTGGGCCCTGGGGCTGCTGCTTTTCCAGGAGCACGTGGTCCCCACAGAGTCTCAGCGCCTGCTCCCTGGCCAGGCAGGAAATGGACGTTCACAGGAGCTCAGTTACACAGGGCTCTGCAGGCTATAAAAACGCTTGCTACTCTCAGACCATCCCAAGAGGGGAGAGCAAACGGCACGGCGAAGTTGTGAATGTTTTCACGGATTACAGATTTTACCAGTCTTAGAAACATACCAGCTATGTGCAGATGCTGTTTATACACTGATTTAAACCAACAAGCTGTAAAAGGATATTTTTGAGACAATCGAGGAAGTAGGAATAAGAAGTGAGTGTTAGATACTATTAAGGTATTGTGAATTTTGTTTGCTGTGATACTGGTATTGTGGTCGTAAGAGTCTTTACTTTAAAATCCACATAATGAATCACAGGCATAACTGGAAGATATTTGTGTTTGGTTCCAGACCATCACAATAAAGTGAATATCGAAATAAAGTGAGTCACACAAGTTTTTTGGTTGTCCAGTGTATATAAAAGTTATGTTTAGGCCAGGTGTGGTGGCTGTCACCTGTAATCCTAGCAGTTTGGGAGGCTGAGGTGGGTGGATCATCTGAGGTCAGGAGTTCAAGACCAGCCTGGCCAACATGGTGAAACCCCATCTCTACTACAAATACAAAAATTAGCTGAACATGGTGGCAGGTGCCTGTAGTCCCAGCTACTTGGGAGGCTGAGGCAGGAGAATCACTTGAACCTGGAAGGTGGAGGTTGCAGTGAGCTGAGACTGCATCACTTCACTCCAGCATGAGGGAAAGAGTGAAACTCTGTCTCAGAACAACAAAAACAAAAGTTAATTTTTTTTTGAGACAGAGTCTCCATCTATTGCCCAGGCTAGAGTGCAGTGGCTTGATCTCAGCTCACTGCAACCTCTGCCTCCCAGGTTCAAGCGATCCTCCTACCTCAGCCTCCCAAGTAGCTGAGACTACAGGTGTGTGCCACTAAACCCGACTAATTTTGTATTTTTAGTAGAGATGGGGTTTCACCATGTTGGCCAGGCTGGTCTTGAACTCCTGATCTGCCCATCTTAGCCTCCCAAAATACTGGGATTATAGGTGTGAACCACCGTGCCTGGCCTACTATTGTCTTTTAAGTGCGCAAAAGCATTATGTCTAAAAATTGCACATATCTTAATCTTAAAATACTTTATTGCTAAATAATCCTAGCACAGAGACACAAAGCGAGTACACGCAGTTGAAAAAATGGCGCCAATAGACCTGCTCAATGCAGGGTTGCCACAAACCTTCAATTTGGTAAAAAACTCAATATTTACAAAATGTGATAAGGTAAAGTACAATAAAATGAGGTATGCCTGTATTAGCAAATCAACTATATCAGGATTTGGTCCCACAAAACAAAGCAAAGCAAAAACTGCAGGGACAGGTGGAACAGGACGGGCCCCATGTTGACAATGGCTGACTGTGGGTGACGAGTACATGGGGGTTCACCAGATTACTTTGGTGTATGCTGAAAATTTTCATAACAATAATATATGTGTGTATACATATCCTTTCATATCAGAAAGATTTTCTTTTTCTTTTTTTTTCTTTTTTTGGAGATGGAGTCTTGCTCTGTGGCCCAGGCTGGAGTGCAGTGGCACAATCTCCACTCACTGCAAACTCTGCCTCCCAGGTTCAAGCGAATCTCCTGCTTCAGCCTCCCAAGTACCTAGGAGTACAGGCACCCACCACCACACCTGGCTAATTTTTGTATTTTTAGTAGAGATGGGGTTTCACCATATTGGCCAGGCTGGTCTCAAACTCCTGACCTCGTGATCCGCCCACCTTGGCTTCCCAAAGTACTGGGATTACAGGCATGAGCCACCACTCCAGGCCCAGAAAGGTTTTCTAAAGATAATATTATTGAGAGAAGAAAGTCAAAAAGTAGTTCCATTTACAAGAGAAGGAAGGTGAGTTTTGTAGATGGATCTAGTTATTTCCAAACATAAGCAACATGTTGCCATGTCTGCAGAAGTGGAAGCCCTGTTTTATTGGCTTGGCTTGTCTATGAATACACCTGGGAGGTGTTTTCCCTGCTCTTTCCATTAAGAGCTCCCTTTATGTCTGGGTAAAGAAAATCTCCACCCCTAGCAACAGTGCCACTCATGGATGTGAAGGGATGGAGCAGACACCCCAGTGAGCACTCACGGGTTCTCCGGCAACGGGCTGCCAGATGCACCATGGGCTGCGAGACCTCCATTCTCAGTGCTCTATGGAAAATTAAAGTTGTGGTATCAGTCATCTCACAGATTATGTAAACAGGTGGTAGTGCTACCAGCATCCCATGAGAAACCTCAAGCAATTTCACAAAGATCTGTGCTTGAAAACCATATCACAGGAAGGGCCCACCTCCACCATGCAGCGTGCATGAAGATAAAAAATGCCTAATGACTGGGCAGGCTGCTTGGAAGACCCCTAAACACTGCCAAACCCAGGGCAGCAAAGGCCAGAGGAGAAGGCAAATGGTGCAGAAGTCCCTGGGGACAAGGGTCAACCTTGCCAGGCAAGCCAAGGCCCCCATCCAAGCAAGGAACAAAATGCCTGACACGGCTAGGCATGGAGGCTCACGCCTGTAATCCCAGCACTTTGGGAGTCTGAGGCCGGCAGATCATTTGAGCTCAAGAGTTTGAGACCAGCCTGGGCAACATGGTGAAACCCCATCTCCACAAAAAATAGGAAAATTAGCCAAGTGTGGTGGTTCCAGCTAGTCTGGAGGCCGAGATGGGAGGATTGATTGAGCCTGGGAGGTGGAGGTTGCAGTGAGCCAAGATCACACCACTGCACTCCAGCCTGGGTGACAGAGTGAGATCCTGTCTCAAAAAAAAAAAAAAAAAAAAAAGCCTGAGAAGTCTGTGCAAGCATGGCTACAGGAAGGGCTGGATCCAGGCACACGGGTCTTCTTTCCTCTGTTTTGTCACTACTCTCAGAGTCTCTCCACTTGGATCAAGTTGAAACCCCACAAGCAAAACCCCAGTCTTGCATTCTAACACTTTAGTAACTTCGTGGGAAAGAGACTCTCTCTTTTCTGATGAGTCCACCAAAACTCCTCTGAGATGACACGTGCTAGTTCTCATCAGGACAATTTAGGTCCCCCGCCCATCCTGTAGCCAGACTGTGTTGATGGCAGCTGAGTGGAGAGAAGGGGTAATTCCACAGAAGAAGTCAGGGTGCTGTCCCCAGTGGAGAGAGAGAAACAGGCACAGATGACCCCCCTGCCTTCTGGTCACTCTAGAAGGTGCAATTACTGGCTCACGTAGTAGACACCCAGGCAGGTCCTCCCTGAAGCCACCTTCCTGCACCAGCAGAGGCTGGGAGAGTCTCATGTCCCACCCAACAGCCTAGATGCACAAGGAAACAAGACCACGCAGTGGGCAATGAGTGGCTCCAGGCACACTCTGGGGTCCGGCCCATGCCCTTTGGTGCTGGGCTTACGCTTGCTTGGGATGCTGCCCATTGCCTGTCTGCATGGCTCACCCAGAACCCACCATCTGGAGAGAGACACCAGAAGTGTCCTGGGTCCCAAACCTTCAATCTCTGTCCCTGCCTTGGGTTCTAAGAATTACAGCCAAATGCCACTGTTAGACTCAGAGGAGTCATTCACCACCACACTCGGAGCGCTCCCTGCTCTTCCTACCTGCCCGCCAGTCCTGGATCGTAGGACATCTGCAGTATGTGGAGTTGCTGGCTCAGCTGCCTATGGGGCCAGGCAGGAACTCCAGGCAGGTCGTACAGCCAGCACCCAGTCTAGGCACTGGGCTGGGGAGAACTTGGAGGCAACCCCTTCAAAGACACAGCCACACTCGGTGCTTGGCAACTGCTGCACTTGTCACACTGGTCCTGAGAAACTGGGAGTCCAACCTTGGGCCTTTCTTACTCTCAGCTTAGTAGACAAGAATGCAGGGAAACAGGTGGCAGCCAGAGGGCCCAACTGTCCCAGTTTGTCCAGGACTGACGGGTTCCCTGGGATGTGGGAATTTCAGTGATGGAACCAGGACAGTCCCGGACAAACACAGACAGCTGGTGTCCCGAGGCTGCGGCCTTCGACAGGATGATTGAGGAGCATTCCTTGATGGGAGAGTGCAGTTGTAAGCAAGGCCACTCCTAGACCTGAAGGGTCTGGATCCCAAGAGTGTAGCTTGCGGGACAGAAAGCCAGACAGAACCTGAGGCCCATGGAAGAGATTCAGTAGCCTCCTGGAGGCCAAAATCCTGACCTCACTCCCCACTCTTCCTGGACCTCCTGTTGGGTGTCATTCATTAGCCAAAGCCCACCAGAAGCCAGAGGGCCCTGGACCCCTGATGAAGCAGACTCACAGGGCACAGAGCAGGAGGAGTGGGTGGAGAGGGGATCTGCAGGGATGCAGGGTAAACATTGGCACAGAGGCAAAGCTTAGGTCAAGAGAGCCAAAAGTAGGCCCCTCGGAGGAATGCAAACCTGCCAAGGCAGGGCCCACCCCTCTGCAATCACTGAGGTGGCTCAAGTGAGTGGCCCAGGCGATTCGCGCTCCCAGGTCTGCGCTACGGCAGCCCCTTTGGGGCATGTGCTCTGGGAAGCTGGGAGTTCCTCATACTCGGGGCTCCTTCCCCCAGGGCTCCTGGCCAGGGCTGCTGTAACCCCAGAGCACCTGTGCATCTTCCTGGGAAAGCATGGAGACGTGGCTCTTTGCTTGCCACGGTAGCCCTTGTGCAGCCAGGGTCCCCACTTCGGCTGCTGTCCTGAAGGACTCTGGACACCAGGCTGCCCTGGAACCCTGCTGGTTTCCTTAGCCAGGTTCTCAGGTCCTTTTAAGTGTGTGAGCTCCTCGCCCCCTGCCAACAGCAGCCAAATACAGGTCCATCATATGCAGCCCCCAAGCAGCCCAGGGCAGACACCCTCTACTGAGGGTTGAACTCCATAGCCAGCCCTGGGTTGAGCACTGCTATTAAAAAAAGGACCAGAAACCACAGCCCACAAGGCCAAATCCTGACCCTGGCCTCTTTTTGTATGCCCAGCCAGCCAAGAATGGTTCCATAATTTTAAAGGATTGTGAAAGACAAATCAAAAACAAAAACAAAAAATGCACAAAGAATATGCAACAGAGAAGAGATCTTATGTGACCCACAGTGTTGAAACTCTTTACCTAACAAATCCCTGTCATCCCACTCTGTGAGCCACTGCCCCGCCTTCAAGCCCCAGGCAAGTGCCCCAGGGCAGAGGTTCTACAGGAAGATGTCCCAAACAACAGAAGAGGCTCTGATGGGGCAGAGGGCCCAAGGTGACCGAAAGTGCCGGCCTCCCACCTGCAGCACAGCTGAGCCCTCCATCAGTGCTGGGCTGCAAAGCTCTGCTCCCAGGCTTTGGCCTTTCCGGGAAGGCAGGTTTATAGAATGGTCAAATAAACACAACTTGAAACACTTACCTTGAATTATTTAAAAGAGGCTCTTGTAGCCTTCCTACGCACCCCACAGTGCAGCCCTGCACCACATTGGTCTCTACTCAGTGACCAACCTCCTGCCTTTTTTTTTTTTTTTTTGGTACCAGGAAGAGTCTCAAATGGGGCACATGACCTCATTCCCCACCACTCCCTGCTGCCTCCCCTCCCACTCACCTTCCTTCCTTCCATTACCCACTTGGACCCTGTGGGCGTTTGGTCGTAGACAAGGTGTGCAGGATTGGCACTGCTCACTCCCTTGCCTGGCCTGCTTTTCTTTTCTTTTCTTTCTTTTTTTTTTTGAGACAGAGTCTTGCTCTGTCACCTAGGCTGAAGTGCAGTGGTGTGACCTCGGCTCACTGCAACCTCTGCTTCCCAGGTTCAAGTGATTCTCCTGCCTCAGCCTCCTGAGTAGCTGGGATTACAGGCATCCGCCACAATGCCTGGCTAATTTTTTTTATTTTTATTTTTAGTAGAGACAGGGTTTCACCATGTTGGCCAGGCTGGTTTTGAACTCCTGACCTCAAGTGATCCACCTGCCTCAGGCTCCCAAAGTGCTAGAATTACATGCGTGAGCCACCACATCAGGCTTGGCCTGCTTTTCTTACCTGGCCTTTGCTTCAGCTGGCCTTACAATAGCATGCCTTTCCCTACCTGATTTGTAGTTGAATGCCTTCCAACTTAAAAAATTCAGTTAGAATTGGAATACCACTCCCTATTTTCCGTGTGTGTGTGTGTGTGCACGTGCGCGTGTGTATATTTGCCTGCCAGATGATGAGCTACGAGATTCTCCAGGGTGGAAACTGGGTTGATGTCCTCTCTATACCCACCGGCCTAGCATAAGGCAGGCACAGGTAAGTGTCCAGAACATTTGGAAAATAAATGAAAAGCCACACTTTACTTCCCCACGTGGTCCGTGGATGTGAGGCCTCCCCCTGCTCCAGCAGGGACCCCAGCGTGTACCTTTTTGTCCCTGAGAAGATGCTTTGCCTGAAATAACTGAATTATTGGCATGCGGTGAGCATAGGCCATGCCGCAGAGGTGAGGAAAGGCAGGCGTTACCTTCATCAGCTGTCTTCGTCCATTTGGCTGCGACAGCAGAACACCACAGACTGAGTGGCCCGTAAACAACAGGGTTATTGCTCACAGTTCTGGAGGCTGGGAAGTCCAAGATCAAGGAACCGGCAGATGTGGTGTCTCGCAAGGGCTCATTCCCTGGTTCATGGGTGGTGCTTTCTCACTGCATCCCAAGGGGCAAGGCAGCTCTCGTGGGTCCCTTAAGTAAGGGCACTAATCCCATCACGAGGGCTCCATCTTCACGACCGAATCACATCCCCAAAGGCCCTATCTCCTAACAGCATCATCTTGGGGGTTAGGATTTCAACATATGAATTTGTGGGGACACAAACATTCAGCCCACAGCACCAGCCCCCTTCTCTGGGCCAGAGCGTTAACAGGAACGAAGCGACAGGGGCAGCCTGCCGCCTTCCCACCACCACTGTCTCACAGCCACTGCCTGGTGCAGTATCAGATTAGAGCTCGTCTCACACAAGCCCCCACCCTCTCCTGGCCAGGTAGAGCAGAAAGCCCAAGTTTTCCAGGATGCCATGGTACAGATGTGCATCAGGGACGGTGCTGGTGACCCTAGGCCAGATCCCAGCTTTGCAGCACGATTTGAAGTTCTTTCTAACCAGAGGTCAAACTCCAGCTGCAAGTTTAAATACTGACTGTAGATGTGGAGAATAACATTTGTTGGGGGTAAAAAGTTGCGTTATTAACCCTTTAAAAACAAGAAACATTTCTTGAATTATTAACCCTTTAAAAACAAAAAACATTTCTTGTTTTTAAAGGGTTAATAACTCAATTTTTTCCTGAAACGAACATGTATTTCTTCTGTAAGAACAAAGGTGGTCAGGCACGGTGGCTCATGCCTGTGATCCTAGCACTTTGGGAGGCTAAGATGAGTGGGTTGCCTGAGCTCAGGAAGTAGAGACCAGCCTGGGCAACATGGTGAAACCATGTCTCTACTAAAATACAAAAAATCAGCTGGGTGTAGTGGCAGGTGCCTATAATCCCAGCTACTCAGGAGGCTGAGGAACGAGAATTGCTTGACCCTGAGGGGAGCGGAGGTGGTAGTGAGCTGAGATCCTGCCATTGCACTCCTGCACTCCAGCCTGAGCAAAAAAGTGAAACTTTGTCTCAAAAAAAAAGGAAAGAAAAATAGAAAAAAGTTAAAAAATGTATACTTAGCCCTATTTTAAAAAAAACCCTACAGTCATAAAAGAATGCATCAGTTCATCTTTGTGGCAGACCTTCTCCCAAATTCCCACAGGAGAGAGAAAGAAGGTGAAACAGGTCCATGTCACCCAGGAACTTGAGAGAGGGACACTGGGCACCCCGGCCTGCCCCGAAAACAAGGGTCGGGTGTGGGCCTCTCTCACCTCAGCCCTGGTGTGGTGGTGGGGGCTGGTGACCAAGCCACATGACCCTGCCCCTTTCCCAGGCCCCAGACAAGCTTCTTACTCCTTGGAAGGATTCCTGCCTCGGCTCCTGCCTGCCTCTCCACTTCTAGCTGTCCTTGAATCCTGACCGCAGATCAGTTTTCTCAGATTTCCCCTAACTGGGGATTTTTTGTGTGTGCCCTACTCATGCCCCATCCACCCTATCCCAGCCTCTCAAGAGGGGCGGGGGTGGGGGGGTGGGTGGAGCAGTATGGCTTCCTGCCCCACACCCAGGCCTGGCCCTAATCCCTGCTACTCCTGGTGCCCCATCGTCTTAAGTCTGAGCTGAGGATCCGCCTCCCTGAGGCAGGACACTCGTCTGCATCATGACACCTGCGATGTCTCCCCTGGGTTCCCTGAACCCCACCCACTGCCCACTGTGGGCACCACTAAGTGGTTCCCCTAGAATCTCCCTCCCCACGCTGTGGAGTGATCCAGTGCAGGACTCCTAGCTGCAGGCCTCAGTGCCCTGCACCCCCCATCTTCACCACCGAATCACTTCCCCAAAGGCCCTATCTCCTAATAGCATCATCTGGGCCTTCTGCTGAAGTTCAGGAGGCCCTGTGGTCCTCGGGCTGGGCTGTGTCTCTGGGCCACACTGAGATGTGCCTGGCATTTTTACATCTGGAAGGGCAAAAGGGAATCAGGTAGAACAGGTGACCAACCCAGGTCACCCTGCAGCCATAGCCCAGCCAGATTCAGGCAGAGCTGGGCTGGTGGAAACTGGTAGATAGGACCCTGATGACAGCATGAGAGTTGCCAAAAGTCCAGCCTGGACCACATAGGAATTGGAGGAGGCCCTCACCCTACTGTGGGCGGCTAACCCTACCCAGACCCTAGCAGAAACGTCACAGGGAAAAGCAGCCGAACAGGGCCTGTGACCAGAGGCTGGCAGGTGCATTCCTCAGCTACCAGGACAGCCATGGGACCCAGCTGGGCAGTTTGTGTTGGAGGTAGCACCTGGGGAAGGGGAGCAGATCTCTGGGTTGTTTGGGAGAAGCCAGATCAATGAGCAAATCTCCCAACTATCCAGTGCTTGGAAAAAGCTGTGCAGGTGAAGCAGCCAGGTCTTTGGCTCACTTGCTGGCCAGCGGGGTTGAGGCACGCCTAGAAAGTGTGGCTGGGGCCAGCTGTGGAGAGCAGCCTGGGCAGTGGACAGCAGGACCACTGGGAGCAGACTCAGCACCCTGCTCCCCCTGTAAGCACAGGTGTGGGGACCAGCTGAGAGAGGCACCTAGGCATGGCCCCACAGCTTCACTCCTCCAAAAGGGCAGAGCCTGGGCCCCCGATCCAGACCAGGCCTCCTTTCCTGGCTTCCTCTGGCTGCCTTCCTAACCACTCCCTTGGGCCTCAGACTCTAGTTCCAGCGCGATCGAAGAGTCAGGACTGTACTTGGTTGCAAATGACAGAAGTCACTTCAGAGTACCTCAAGCAAAGATGAGAATTTATTGAGCGTGAATACTGAGAAGTCCAGGGATAAATCCTGGCCTTGGACCTGGCTGAATCCAGGGGCTCTGATGTGTGTCGTCTCCATCCTAGAACCACCTGCCTTGCTCCGATTGCTCCACTTTTCGATGGCTTCCTCTCTCCACCCCACTGAAAGGTGATAAGAAAGTCCCCAACATCATCAGGACATCCTCCTACCAGCCGCACCACTCAGGAGAGGATAAGCTCATCTTTTTTATTAAAAAAAATTATTTTGTAGAGACAAGGTCTTACTTTGTTGTCCACGCTGATCTCCAACTCCTAGACTCAAGCAGTCCTCCCACCTTGTTTGTTTTTGTTTTTGTTTTGAGACAGTCCTGCTCTGTCGCCCAGGCTGAAGTGCAGTAGTGCAATTTCAGCTCACTTCAGCCTCCACCTTTCAGGTTCAAACAATTCTCATCCCTTGGCCTCTCGAGTAGCTGGGACTACAGGTGCACACTATCATGCCCGGCTAATTGTTGTGTTTTTAGTAGAGACGGGGATTTGCTGTGTTGCCCAGGCTGGTCTTGAACTCCTGGGCTCTGGCGATCCCAAAAGATCCCAAACTTTCACCTCCCAAAGTTCTGGGCTTACAGGCGTGAGTCATTGCTCCCGGTGCGCCTGGCTTTTTATTTTTATTTTTTACTTTTTGTAGTGATGGCTGGTCTCCAACTCCTGGCCTCAAGAAATTCTCCTGCCTTGGCCTCCCAAAGTGCTGGGATGACAGACCCAAGCCACTGTGCCAGGCCAAGCTCATCTTTTCTGTTGGTTTCCCTCATGTCCTGGATCGAGTTGTCAGTGTCCCAGCCTGGGCCACATGCTGACCTCTGAACTAGTGCCAAGGCTATGTGGCCAGACCCAGGCCATCAACCTCCCAAATGACTCTCAGTGGGCCGGTGCTCAAAGCAGGAGTGATGCTAAGCCGGCAGCTGCTTCCGAGGCATCCACGCGTAGTGTGCACTCATGCCACTCCTCACCACGGAGCTGCGACTCCTCCAGGAGGATGAAAGACAGATTTGGACCCTCCTAGGACCCCATTGGTGCTAGCAGAGGGCCTGACGACACCACCCTGTCCCCACCTCAGTTACAGACAGTGGAGGCCAGTCTGGGCCAAATAACCTCATCTCCAGACTGAAGTTCTAGCCCTCACCCAGGGGACCTGTACACCACCTGCTGCTCCCTCCTTCCTGGCTTCGCTAGGCTCTGGACCACCTGCACCAGCGTAGCGCAGCCCTGCCCAGTCCCCGGCAGAGCCCAGCCCCCTCCCTGTATCCTACCTGGAATTTTTAGCTTTCTGTGTAACCAGAGCTTAGTGTCTGCTTCCCCTTCACTTGTAAGTGCCAGGAAGGCAGGGCCAGATCTGTTCTCATTCATCAATAAGTCTCTAGCACCCGCACCCCGACAGGTGGAGGGTTGGGGGCAAATGCGGCGGCTCCTGAAGCGCTCTGAGATTTCGAAACACCACGACTCACCCAAGCCCCCTCCTACACTGTAGTGGAGCCTCAGTTTTCTCAACCCTCCAACGGCACAACCTCCTTCCCCCAGGACTTGCAGAGCCGTGGTGAAACTGGAGAGATGATGTCAGAAAAAAAATGCTCTAGATGAGATATAAAAATCTTTTTTGTGTGTGTGACAAGACTGAGGAGGATCTGTTTAGAATTTCAGGATTTTTTAAGTTAAAAAAAAAAACAACAAAAAACAGATGGCTTCAAAGTGCGCAAACGTTGGGCCAGTTCTCGTGACCTTCCCCGGGAGACTAGGGGCCCAGAGTGCAGGGGAAGGCGGGGGACGGCCGGGAACCAGGGCGGGGAAACGCCGGCCTCGGTGACTCACTGGGGAGTCGGATTCCGGCCCCAGGCAGAGGAGCCCCCGGGTCCCTCGAGGGCCTGCAGCGCGGGACAGATCTGCCGAGGCAGCTCGGCGCGGGTGGGGTCGGGGCTTCCCGGGGCCCCTCCAGCTTTGTTCACAACCTGCGGAACCCCGGCCTCCAAGTTCGGGCTCTGCGGTAAATCTCAGGTTTGAACACTGCCACCGCCGCGGCGGTCCGGTTTTGGCAAAGTCCTTTTCTGTCTCCAGGAACCACAGTTTTCTCATCTCTCCGCCAAGCCCAGGAGTTCTCTCCATGCAGGGTGACGACCAGGCTTCTAGGTTTCTGGAGCTCTGAAAAAAGCCCGTCACACAGGTGGGAGCGCGGCAGGAACGGCGGCTCACGGGGGCTTCCTGAGCGCGCCGGTGATGCGGGACCCCGCGCTCTGCGCCTTACGCAGACCGTCTGAATGCTCCCCACCCCCTGGGAAGGAGCTTCCCTGGGTCGCCCCGCTTCACAGATGGGAAAGCGGAGGCACAGAGCGACGGGGCCCTGCCCGGCTTCCACGCCAACTCCGTGGCTGGGTCGGGGTCTGCACTCGGCCGTTTGTGGCCCCAAGCCCACCTCCGGGATCCGGCGCCGGGCGCCCCAGCCTTACAGGCCCGACTGGCGCCTGGGAGCCGCCCCTCGGCCCCCTCCAAGGCTCCCGGGGGTCGGGTCCCGCCGTTGTCACGACAACCGGGGGCCAATGGGAGCAGGCAGGCGGAACAGGCCCCGCCCCTTCCCCGCCCCTCTCGGAGGGGCTCCGCGGTATAAGGGCGGGAGGCGGAGCGGCAGGAGCTGGAGCCCGCGGAGCGCAGGGAGCCCACGGAATAGCCACAGCGTTGGAGCAAATCCCCCGAGCCACGAAGGGGCCCGAGCAGCAGCCACGATGTGCGGTGAGTGCCGCGCCCGCCCGAGCCGTCTCCTCCGCGCCGCCCGCGGGTCCTGCGCCGCAGCCTCTCAGCGCCTCCGCCCCCGAGCTGGCGCCGAGGATCTGCCTGGGGAAGCGGATCCGCCCCGGTCCCGGACCGAGGTGCTGTTGTCGGCCGGGCCTGCCTGCCCCTCAGCCCCGTTCCTCGAGTGGCTGTCTCGGAGGTGTGGGAGGGGGATGCCCAGCCCGACTCTCGGTCTCGGACATAGAGAAGGGGACCCAGGCCTGGTCCTCATGGAGGGAGGAACTTGGTCCGGTCCGGCCTGGACCCCGTAACAGAGCGGTCCCTACCTTCTGCCCACCGAAGCCGCTTTCCTCCACTTCTCCCAGTCGCTCACAAAGACAGCCACGCGCAGGCCGGCGCATCCCGGTGCGGGGCGCCCATCCCGGCTAAGCCCGCCGCGCCCACCGAGGAGAGGAGAGGAGAGGCGACCCCACCCTGCCGTCCCCGCAGCCCACCGGGTCGCCCTCGCGGCGTCAGTGTTTTGGGGCAGTGCCTGCGCGTCCTCCTCGCGACCCCATATGAACCTCTCCTCCCCAGAAGGGTTGGTGCCGTGTTGCCGCCTCTTTGCGCGGGGAAGAGGCAGTCGCTGCCGGAGCCTCGGCCCGAAGCTACGAGAGGGAGTCCTGGGCGAGAAGCGGGGCCGGGCGTCGGATTCCCGCGGCGGCCCCGCGCTGTCCCGCTTGGCTGCGGGGCCGTGGGGAGGGTGGCCGCAGCCCTGAGTGCACATCTGCAATTCTTTACTCTCCTGGCTGGGCCGCCTCCGTTGGCCGGGAGAGAGCCGGGAACTTCTGCTGGGACAAAAGGTCACTGTGCTCCTTTTTTTTTTTTTTTCCTTGAGTAGGATTCAGTTACCCATTCCAGCCTCCTGTGGCTGGAGGACCTGGAGGAACTTTTGAAGCCATGAAAGGCTTCTCTCTGACTTTGCTGAGGGCCAGGGTGGGGTGCGCCCGCGGTGAGCCCTGGCCGAGGTCTGTGCAGGCCTTGTTCCGGAGGCCAGCAGCTCAGCAGAAGGGAACGACCTAGGTGGGGCGGACTGCCTGCTTCGGGAGGCAGCCTCTCCCACGCCCAACAGGCATCCACTGAAATTCCTGAACCCTCAGCTAAAATCTCGTACTCCCAGACGTCATTCGCCATGTATAGGGCCACCTTTGGGTGTTTCTGGGGACAGAGATGAGGCAAAGGTGGCAGTTCTGCCAGATCTCAAAGCCCTGCAGGTTCCAAACCTCTCAGTGTGGCATTCAAGACTCTTGGCCAAAACTGGTGGCCTTGGAGCCAGACTTGTGCAGGAGACCCTTGAACAAGAGGGTCTGCCCCGCAGCACCAGAGGCTCCCCTTCCCCCACCTTTCGGATGCCCCGACTGCCACCCCTGCCTGCCATCCTCCTTCCTACTGGCATCTGGCTTTTTCCCAAGTCTCTCTGAGCTTTGGGGGGCTCTACCTCCTCTAGCTCACAAAATCACAAGTGTTTTTGTTCTGCTTCTTAAAGGGCCACACACATGTTGTCTCCTAGGGAAAGGTTGAGCTTCGGGTGTGACCACCTGTATCCTCACATCTTCTGGTACTGACTTGTGGTTGTATGTGAGAAGGAGCTTGAGTCCCCAAAGGACACTCAGGGCCCAGGAGTGGCTGCGGTCCGTGGGGGTGCCCACTTGGAGCCAGAATCAGAGTGTGTGCTGGGATAGGTTCCTTCTTAGAATTCCCAGATTCGCTGATATGGGTCTGGGGGCAGGGTAGGGGAGTGGGGAGGGCGCAGCTCAGCAGGAAGTCACGGAATCCCTGCATAGGGAAGTTATTTCCTTTTCAAGAACATCAGGAGAAAGTTTCAACTTGGTGGTATTGTGTCCTTAACATCTCTGTGACACTTGCTAAGTATCCTTTGCACAGGGGAAGCTGTTCCTGGCTCAGAGCAGGCAGCAGCATTTGGCTAGAATTGAATACATTGATCTGTTTCAGGGGGGATGATGGTCTGAGAATGTATGATAAGCGATAACTGATTTTCCTTTTATGGCTGTTTTCTTTCATTATGAATTCATTTACATCTTTGAAAATTAATCAATTTCTACAGAAAAAAGGAGTAATGATTGTGCTGTTGGTACAAGGATACTGCAAGAATCATGAAGATGCTCCTAGAAAGAACCCAGTAAGCTCTTCACTTTATGCTGGGGAAGCTGAGGCCCTGCGAAGTCTGTGCACTCTTGGTGTCTGAACAGGCCTCGTGTCTCAGATCTCCTGGGCTGCTCCCACAGGCGCAGAGACCAAAGGCCCTTCCTTATCACTTGGCCAGTGACCCTGCTGAGATTATGTCTTGCTCTCCCTTATCCTGCTGCTTCTCCCATGGGAAGCCAGGACAGTAGTTGATCCTCTACAAACACCAGATGATTCTCAAAAACCATGACACTTAGGTTTTATAGACATCTGAAAGTTGCCAGCATTTCCTCCCTCTCTCTCTCCTTTTCTTCCTTTTTCATTCAGCCGCTAGTGGAAATGTCCTGTGTTTTCCAGGCCCTAGAGGACTTGAAGATCACATGGGCGTGGTCCTCCCCTCAAAGAAGGGGCAGGTGAGCTGCAGGGCCTGTCTAGAGACTGGTCGCCAGCAGGGACGCGATGCCCATCAGGGCAGTGCTGCTGCTGAGAAAGGCCTGAGCATGGGCTACAGCCTGGTAGAGGACTGGCTGATCTAGGAAGACAGACATCTTTTTGTTTGGTGCACAGGGTTTAAACCTTTTCCTATATTAGTTACCAAAGTACAAAATTGGGAGATTTCATGTAAGTAGGTGGGAGTTTTGGCTTCCCTTGATAAAATCTGAAGATGAGCAGCCCTGAGTCCTTATTTCCAAATAGGGCCTGGGTGACCCCTTGGGTGATGGACACAAACTCCCCCGTTCTCCCAGCCCCTCCCAGCCGCTTCACTCACTGATGAGACGCTGCACAACAGAGGCAGGAACTGACTTTCCTAGGAAGAAAAGGAGAGACCTGGGGCAGTGCCACAGAAACCTGGACACAAGCTTGAACCCTGCAGAGAGAAGGGGGGTGGCAGGCATGCTGGGCTAGGGACAGCATGAGCCAGGGTGTGGCAGCATGGACCATGCCTTCATGGGGATTTGGCAGAAAGGATTTGTGCTTCCCATCACGAATTCGTAAACCATCCCTGTGCTTCACTTACTGCACTTAGTCATCTGTGAGGGAGGGAAAAGAAAAGCAATCACAGTGAAGAACTGGAGAATTCTTAGTTCTTGCCAGAAGGTGAAGCCCTTACCTTGACATTACCATCTTTTGTCTTGCTTGGTGTATTCGTCTCCTCCGGCCGCTGTAACAAATGTCTGCAAACTTGCTGATTTTGAACAACAGAAATGTATTCTCTCACAGTTCTGGAGACCAGAAGTTCAAAATCGGTTTTACTGGGCCCAAATCAAGGGCCCGGGGTGAATCACCCTCCAGAGGCTCCAGGGGTGAATCTGTCGCCGGCCTCTCCCAGCTCCTGGGGGCCGCCTCGTTCCTTGGCTCACAGCAGTGTTGCTCCAGTCCCCGTGCTGACTGCAGCCCTCCACTGTCTCCTCAGGGTTTCCCAATTTCAGAAAAACCATATTTTTATATCTTTATGATATAGCATCAGTAAATAGTACTTTTAAATGGAGAGATTATTTTTGTATCTAGCAAAATTAGCTTATAAAGAGAGCTTAATTTGAGGTTATAATTTTGAGAGAAAATTCTGAAAACGAATTCCACAATAAAATGATTAAGCTGTTTAGGTATTTTATTTTTATTTTAGAGGCAGGGTCTCATTCTGCTACCCAGGCTGGAATGCAGTGATGTGATCATGGCTCACTGCATCCTTCAACTCCTGGGCTCAAGCCATCCGCCTGCCTTGACCTCCCAAAGTGCTGGGATAAAGGCAGGAGCCACTGTACCTGTCCCCTTTTCTTAAGAATTTTTTTCTTTTAATAAAATGTAGAGTATATGTCACTTCCCACTTTGTGTTTGGTGAAACTGTGAGAATGACTGGGACACTAGCAACTTTTCTATTAAAAAATAGAAATACCCTGTCCAGGATAGCACAGGAAGCACAGTCTATTATCTCATGGATTCCAGTGGTGAGATAACATTAACCCCTGCGGTCCCGAAGAGGCCTGGGGCAGGATAGGGCTGTCTCCAGGGGAGCCAAGTCCGCTTCTTATCCTGAGCTGGGTGCTCGGTCTGCTCAGGACCCCCACCAGGCCTGAGGCTCCTCTGCCTTTCTGTAAGAGCCTGGCGTGGAATCACATACGTCCGCAGCACCTCCAAATTTGATCTCCTTTCTGCAAGGAGGTGGCAGGAATTGTCATCCCCGCTTCACCAACAAGTGACCTTTCCCAATGTATGAGAATGAGGGCTGGGTGGTCAGAGAGGCCACAGCTTCTCAGCAGCCCTTGCCCAAGGCCCAGGGGACTCCCCACAGCTGTGGGCCTCACCCAGGAGAGTGGACCTGCCCCTCTTCCCCCAACACACACAGGCAGACCCAGGCACACACACAAACAGGCAGACCCAGGCACACATACACACAGGCAGGCCCAGGCACACACACACACAGGCAGACCCAGGCACACATACACACAGGCAGGCCCAGGCACACCTACACACAGGCAGACCCAGGCACACACACACACAGGCAGGCCCAGGCACACATACACACAGGCCGACCCAGGCACACATACACAGGCAGACCCAGGCACACATACACAGGCCGACCCAGGCACACATACACAGGCAGACCCAGGCACACATACACACAGGCAGACCCAGGCACACATACACACAGGCAGACCCAGGCACACATACACAGGCAGACCCAGGCACACATACATACAGGCAGACCCAGGCACACATACACAGGCCGACCCAGGCACACATACACACAGGCAGGCCCAGGCACACATACACACAGTCAGACCCAGGCACACACACACACAGGCAGACCCAGGCACACATACACAGGCAGACCCAGGCACACATACACACAGGCAGGCCCAGGCACACACTCGGGAATTTCATGAGCAGTCATTGAGGCAGACATTCAGCTTGGCCATACTCTTGTGTTGAGACAGGAAGTAATCCAGTTTGCGACTTGGGATAATGTCTAATCTCTATGAGGCTCATGGACTAAAAAGGTCAGTCCCTTCACTTCTGAGAAGCAGCAGATGGTGGGAGAAAGACGGCCTCTGTGAGGGGAGAGTCCCGGCCTGGGTGGGTGGTGATAGAGCTTCCCAGAGCCAGCCTCTCCTGTGTGGAGCACTGGTGGGCCTCTCCCTGGAACGGTCCCCTCACTCACAGTGAGGGCTGGGCTTTCACTGGGAAGCTGATGCTTGGAAAGTTGGAGGGATTTTTCTCTTTTTTTTTCCCCGAGACACAGTTTTGCTCTTGTTGCCCAGGCTGGAGTGCAGTGGCGTGATCTCTGTTCACTGCAACCTGTGCCTCCTGGATTCAAGTGATTTTCCTGCTTCAGCCTCCCGAGTAGCTGGGATTACAGGCATGTGCCACTACGCTTAGCTAATTTTGTACTTTTTTTTTTTTTTTAGTAGAGACAGGGTTTCACCATGTTGGGCAAGCTGGTCTTGAACTCCTGACCTCAGATGATCTGCCCACCTGGGCCTCCCAAAGTGCTGGGATGACAGGTGTGAGCCACTGTGCCCAGCCAGTTGGAGAGATTTTTCAAAACAGCGTCACTGGAATCAGAACATGAGCCCAGCCTGGCCACTGAGAAGTTGTGTCTTCCCCATCCCCCATGCCGCAAATCATCCCTCCCCTCCATCCCTACCCTTAGCACTCCGGGGGGTGTAGAGAAAATACCAGGAATTCTGTGCCTCAGTGTGGCTTACCTTCTGCCTGGGTGTCCAGGGGATGTCACCTCCGTGAGCTGGCCATTGTCGTTATCCATCACCTGGGGGTTGAACCCTGAGCTTCAGAGGCCCCTGCCTGTGTGGACCTTCATGGTGTCTTTGCTCCTGACTTCCTGTGTGATCTCTGGGGTCTTGTGCAGAGAAAGTGCTCTAAGCCCCAGATCCTAGAAGTGAGCCGGGGCAAAGGGCCTACAGTTTCCTCTCAGAGGGCTCATGTAGAGTCCCTTCTGGAATCCCTTTGAGTTTTTCTCGGTCCCTCCTTCTGTGACCTTTGCCGGTTTGTTTTCTCTATGAATTTGAGAATAGGGCCCTGAAAGGCTGTCTGGAAGCTCTGGGTGGGTAACCACAGGGCACATGACCAAGCTGGATGGTTGGGCCAGGGCAGCCTCTGCCCCCAGGCTGGGCCTTTTCCAAGCCACCTGGGCTCTCCTGCCCATGGGAAGGATGCTTGGCCCAGGGTCATCTTTGCAGAGGTTGCAAAGTGCTCCCATTCTTTAAAAAGAACTCCAGGCTCCTGTGTCTTAGACTTTCCATGAAGTCCACATTTTCAGGCCCTCCTGCCTTCTGCTCTCCTGGCCTCTCAATCCCAACCCTCTGCAGCCTCTTGGGAACCTGAAGGTACCTCCATGTCCAGCCCCTCTGGGCGCTCAGCATCCCCCACCTGGCTGAGTCCATCCCCTATCACTTCAATTTGAGAAATAAGACTGCTCCCAGGTTTCTTAGGCCTGATGACTGTTCCCTCTCAGGTCTGCAGGGAGATTTCCAAGCTAAGGAGAGTAACACAAAGGGGAGGACTTTCCCCAAAGAAGTTTGATATCATTGCTGCCGTGTTCTTGACTCACTTAAAATCCTGTCACCTGCCAGTGATGCCTCTGTACCCTGTGGGCAGCCCTAGAAATGGAGGCTAGGAAAGAGCAGTAGATCAGGGTAGAAAGTGACAGATGCCTTGAAAAGGGGATGGAAAGATGGAAAAAGGGGTTCAGGGAAGGAAAAGATCTTCATTTGGGGTCGGGGGGATTGAGCAGGCATCACATGTGCATATGCCTGAGGGCCCAAGGGGTACATGTACTGGGCTGAGGGCATGCTGCAGGAGTGGGACCTGGAGGGCAGACGCTGCAGGGTGGCATGGGGAACAAGGGGGGCTCAGGCCAGACAGCAAGAGAGGTTGACGTCAGGCTGTGAGCCTCTGGGGCAGAGAAGGCGAGAGAGGGATGTAGCTGGAACTTGCCTTGCCTCGGTCACTGAGGCCCTGATGGGGAGGGGGCTGAACAGGAAGAGAAAGGTGGAGTCGGAAGCTGGAGTGTCCTATGATGGGGCTCAGCTCTCAGGGGCAGCATCTGTCCCGGACCCATCTGGTACTAGGTGGGCGTCTCCCCAGAAGCCAGGGACCCTCTGCAGGAGCTATTTCTCACCCCTTGCAAGAGGTTTCTATGCTGATTGTGGGGAGGTGAGGGTAAAAGTGGTGAACCCAGGCTTGCAATCAGGCAGACCTGGCTGTCAATTACTCAAGGCTTTGGGGGTGAAGCTTCAGATGCCATCTCTATCCTTGGGAACCACAGTCTCTTGGCACAGGATGTCATGAGGCTTAGAGGAGGTGAGGTTCAGGAAGGGTTGGCACATGAGGAGCCACTGTAGATGGCGGTGATGGTGATCTACCCTGCAGCCCACCCGGCAGGGTTTTGGGGGGCTTCCCTAGGCCCTGGCTCATTTGGTTAGAAGGCTGTCCTCATGCTAGTCCTGGGGTCCTCATGGTGCACGGGGCTAGAGGTGTTGTGCAGGGGGACGTAAACCTGTGTGTTTGAATGTCTTGGGGTTAACCAAGAGTTCCGGTGGTGCTGTGCTCCCATTGTAAGGGGCTGGCACAAAGGGACCCCCTGCCTTTGTGTCCCTGTTGTCCTTGCTGTGGGTCCCAGTGAGCAGAGCTGCTTGTGCTTGGAGAGTGTGGCTGTCTCAGGTCCAGCTCAAAGGCTACCTTCTCTGGCTTCCTCCATCCATTCATTTATTCATTCACTCAACATGCATTTATTGAGCACCTGGTAAGATGTACCAGGCCCTGGGCCAGGTGCTGGGGACTCAGCAACGGATGAGACAGATGTGATCCCATCCTCCAGAAGGTTACAATCCAGCAGGGAGCCAAAGAAAAAGACAAAGAAGCAAGTGCTACATCGAATAATCAGGGCTACGTGGCTGGAAAGAGTGACAGGAAATTCTTGCATAGGGAACCTGTCGGCCAAAACCTGCGCAATGGGTCAGAGCTGGCTTTGCAAAGAGCTGTCTACTCCCACCCCAGCGGGAAGCCCTTTCCCACCTCCCCTGCGGGCTTGGGAGGTCCCTGTGCATCGCTGTCCTTGTCCGGAGCCCTCAGTGAGGCTCCTGATGAGTCCATCCCAGTAGCTTGCAGCACCCAGCACAGCAATGAGGACTTGTGGGCCTGAGAACTGTTTACAGATGACTTAAATCTTGATCAAGCACAGCCACTTAACACATTTGGTTTAACCATTATTTCCCCAGGCAGAAGGCCAAGATGAAATGACAGTAAATGGTTCTGTTTCCCCCTTGGTTTTATTGAATGATAATCTCTCAAGGGATCATTTCTCAAGCTCCTTGCCCCATTTTATTTTAACAGACACTTGCTATGTGGCAGGGACTATTCTAGCCATCACCCCGTTTGACTGACAGGGAAACTGAGGTACAAACGTTCAGTGACTTGCTGGAGGCTGCACCAAAATCAAGGGGTGGAAGTGGGGATTGAGGTGGGTCCCGGCACTGGCCACAGCATCTGTGCTTCTGGCTATGCCTTGGCTGGTGAATGACAGCGGCAGGGAGGAAGCCGACCCAGGTGGTGGCCCTGGGCCCACGTTTTCAGGCTCGGGTGTGTGCTCTAGTCGGCTCTTCTTATAACCCTCTTATGGCTGCTGTTTCTCCAGGGGAGTGGAACTGGGGACCAGGTAAGTCAGGTGGGGCCGGCCCAGCTGGAGAGGTCGAGGGGCAGGAGGGCCTGGCCAGGGCAGGACTGGCCTCCCCTGCAGAGGGAAGGGCCATTGTGGCCCTGGTGCTCTGGATATGCCAGGAAGGTTAGAGCACCAGTGGAAAGCAGAACCAGACAGAGGTCTGGCCTGGCCGGAGGTCCCAGGTGCTACACGATCTACATGATCACTCCTCCTATCCCCAGAAGCTGTCAAGTCCCCCTCACCAGAACACAGCTGCCACAGGAAATCAGGGTGAACCAGGCAGGTCTGTGTCATGTTCCCCACTGTCCAAACAGTTGGTCCATGTCGACCCTCAGGGCTTGGCTAGGACATCGCCCCATGGATAGAATGAAGTCTTTGCTTATTTAGACATTATCTAGCATCTAGATAAGGATCATATACTCACCACCACCTAATTCATGTAGTGGCACATGGTCACATATTATACTGGCACATGGCGAAATGTCTTAACCATATAAACAGGACACATGCGGTGGAAAGGAAGTTGTCTGCTCGATGTCCACTAACCTCAGAGGCTACCACTGACTGCCCTCTGGTCGTGGTGCCCTTCTAGAAATGCTCCATACTCCTCCCCCAGCCCTTGTGTAATTTACTTATGTTCTGCAAGGTTCTTTTTCCCTTGACACAGCTTGGAGATTCAGATTGCCTTCCAAGAGAATGCACAGCTTTCCCTTGCTCTGTCGAGGGCTGCCTGCAGAAGGCCCTGCTGTGTGGCTGCACTGTCCCTTGCCCACCCCTGCCAGACATCGGGCTGTTGCTAGTCTTTGGCAACCACAATGGCCCTGAGCAGCTATCCTCATACGTGTGTGCATTCATCCCTGCAAAGACGTCCGCTGGGTACCTTCCTAGAAGCCCAACAGCTCTGGTCCACAGATGTGTACATTTTTAATTTTGAGAGATTGCCAAATTGCCTTCCAGAGAGGGTATGTGAATTTAAACTCCCACTTACTGTCAAACTGTTTGATCTTTACTGACCTCATGTGTTTGAAAAAACAGATTCTCATTGTTGATTTTATTTATGGATGGAAAGGGTTCCAAAAAGGAATTCTGACATAAATAGCAGGAGAAATTCCTGGGAAAGGAGCTTCGTTTTATTGTGTTTTATTTTTAAATAATAAGAGCACAGTGTGGATGCTGCTTTATTCACTTCAGAGCAGGAGAGCTCAGGGAGAATCCAGCTAAGAGGATGAGCTGCAAAAGGAAAGAAACAGAGCTTCCTTCATGAAAGAAATTACTGAAGAGCTGTCACTGCGCAAGAGGGTTCACGGTGAAAATGAGATTTATGTGTTCTTGCGCAAAGACGATGAAAACCACTCGTTGGCAGCTTTTCTCACTGCAGTCAGCTCCCACGCTGTGCCTGAGTGGCCACCGGGCCTCCCGGCTGAGGGCAAACACACCGGTGGTCCTGAGGACAAGGACTGCTTACATCCCCGCTGCTGTCCAGGAAGCTGTTGTGGGTCTGAAAGTGAGAATCGTCTCGCTGAGCGTGCCGAAAGTTAGTGCCTGACGTGTATGCAGGAGTGAAGCATGGCTGGGAGGAGGGGGAGCTGCAGGGGAGAGTTGCAAAGCTGACTCCTGGAGCACTCGGGAACACCATTCAGATGCAAAACCTTTTCAGAGTTGGTGATGGGTACATTTCTGGACCTTTGCCTGTCTGCTTCCCTTAGGGAGGTACAGGTATAATTCTAGAACATTCCCAGCCCAGGATGCCAGGAAAGTTTAGTGTAAAAGACTCCAACAAAGATTTTATTGAGTTGAACAACTTCGCTTAACTGTCTCCCAAGGCTCTGTGGTCTTTACATTGACCAGAATTTGACCATGTCCCCACAGGGAACTTTCTGGTCTGTGCAGGGAAAAATTAATGTTATGAAAAGTTTCACCTAGGCTGGACACTGTGGCTTATGCCTGGAATCCCAGCACTTTGGGAGGCCGAGGCAGGAGGGATAGCTTGGGCCCAGGAGTTTGAGGTTACAGTGAGCCGAGATCACACCACCGCACTCCAGGCTAGACAGCAGAGCGAGACTCTGTCTCAAAAAGAAAAAAGTTTCACCTAAACATCAGTGGTGATGATTGCACAACTCTGAATATACTAAACCACTGAATCACATGCTTTAGATGAGAGGATGCTATGGTACATAGCATCTCAAAGCTTTTTTCCTCAAAAAGCTGTTAATTTTTTTTTTATGCAGTTTCACTCTGTCATCAGGCTGGAGGGCAGAGGTGAGATCTGGGCTCACTGTAACCTCCGCCTCCTGGGTTCAAGCCATTCTCCTGCCTCAGCTTCCCAAGTAGCTGGGACTACAGGCACACACTACCACACCCAGCTAATTTTTGTATTTTCAGTAGAGATGGAGTTTCATCATGTTGGCCAGGATGATCTCAATCTCTTGACCTCATGATCCACCTACCTTGGCCTCCCAAAGTGATGGGATTACAGGTGTGAGCCACCGTGCCTGGCCAAAATTTTTAAACATTGACATTAAAAGGTATATTAGTCCATTTCCTTATTTATTTATTTATTTTGAGACTGAGTTTTGCTCTTGTTGCCCAGGCTGGAGTGCAATGGCTTGATCTTGGCTTATCGCAACCTCCACCTCCTGTGTTCAAATTATTCTCCTGCCTCAGCCTCCCGAGTAGCTGGGATTACAGGGACCCACCACCACTCCCAGCTAACTTTGTACTTTTAGTAGAGACAGGGTTTCATCATGTTGGTGAGGCTGGTCTCCAACTCTCAACCTCAGATGATCTGCCCACCTTGGCCTCCCAAAGTGCTGGGATTACAGGCATGAGCCACTGCACCTGGCCCTATATTAGTCCGTTTTCATGCTGCTGAAAAAGAGATACCCAAGACTGGGCAATTTACAAAAGAAAGAGGTTTAAGAGACTTATAGTTCCACATGGCTGGGGAGGCCTCACAATCATGGCGGAAGGTGAAAGGCACATCTCACATGGCGGCAGATGAGAAGAGTTTGTGCAGGGAAGCTCCCCTTTATAAAACCATCAGATCTCTGAGACTTATTCACCACCATGAGAATAGCACAGGAAAGATCCGCCCCCATGATTCATTTACCTCCTAACAGATCCCTCCTATAACACGTGGGAACTGTGGGAGCTGCAATTCAAGATGAGATTTGGGTGGGGACACAGCCAAACCATATAAAAAAATAACTATCTTTTTAAAAAATAAGGTGACAAAAGTACCTCCCATGCCCAGATATTTAGGGGCTATCGTGTGAGCTTCTGGAACCAGAAATACTTAGCAGCAGCCCTGCGGCGGCCCTCACTGGGGCACTTCAGCCCCGCCAGAGAAGGGCCTGAACGGCACACACAGTTCTTGCATTCAGCTCCTCTCACCTGACCTAAAGACAGCAAGGAGGATAAAAATAGCCTACTCAGAAAATTGCCCTTGGCTGATTTTAAAAGAAAATACCTGTAACTGCTTAGAAAGCACAGTGTACGTATTTTTATATATAAATCCCCTACCTTAATACATATGTGCAAACATATCCTGTGTACAGTAGGTTACAGTAAGAATGTTAAGTATATGCATCTGCCATACAGTAAAAAGAAATAGATTTTTTAAAAAATTAAAAAGTAAAAAAATGTTAAGTATAATTTATAGTACTATTTAATTTTATTGCCTATTTTTGACTGTTTATAGATTAATTTTATTAACTTTATATGATGGGACCTTGCTCACTGTTTAAGAATATAGTATTCATTTCATTGAAGTTTGATCATTTATTCAGATGTAGCATATCACCATGAATCTGATCTTCTCAATGGCCATAGACATTCCAAGTGGTTTCTTGTGTAATGACAGTCAGCCCTCCATTATCTGTGGGCAGGTTGTCCTCGCTGGGGTGCACCTCTGGAATAATTTCAATCCTGGTCAGACCTTTCTGTCATCCCAGCAGACTATATAGTTGGGAAGATAAACTTTCTTGTAACCCTGGCGGCATTCATCCCGGGGCGCTGGCCAGTGGATGGGAGTGTTGAAGTCCTGAGTCGGGGTTTCTTGGTTCCACTCTGGCTCTGGATGAGTCACAGGCTCCCCAGGCTCTGGTCCAGAAGGTAGGAGGAGGGCCATGGACTGCCCTCGGAGGCTGTTTCCAACATAGGCTGACCCTGTGGTGGCCCAGTGCCCGGCCCACAGGGAGTTCTCCATCAGGCGAGTTGCTGTTGTGATCTGAGAGTTTGTGTTCCCCCGTCATCCATCTGTTGAAATCCTCACCTGCAAGGTGATGTTATTAGGAGGTGGGGCTTTGGGGAGGTGATTAGGTCATGGGGACGGGAGCCTCACCAATAGGATGAGTGTGCCCTTATTTAAAAACTCCAGAGAGACCCGCTCCTTCCACCATATGAGGTTGCAATGAGAAGTCGCTGTCTGTGAGGAACGGGCCCTCACCAGACACTGAATCTACCGGCACCTTGATCTTGGCATTTATAGCCTCCAGAACTGTGAGAATAAATTTCTGTGGCTTATTACCCAGGTGTCTGTGGTATTTTGTTAGAGCAGCCCAAGCCAACTAGGACAGTTACTGTGAATGTGCCTGAAACCCAGTGACGTTTCTATGATGCATACTATTGCTTCCCTCCATGGATATGGATACACACTCACCACTTATTCTGTTCCACATACATTTATTGAACAGCACTGGGTGCACACACACTGAGGAATACAAAGATAGAGGCACCAGCCTGCCCTTGGTGGGGACTGTGGGTGTCCCATGATGTGGGAGCGCTGAGGTGGGAAACTAAATCTTCTCCTCTGCTGTACTTGCAGGAGGCACATCTGCCCTGGGCGGGGACTGGAGCTGAGCTTTGAGGTGGGGAGGTTTTCCTAAGCGGTGGGAGAGAGGATGAAAGGACGGAGGGATGACGGGATGGGGTGTACGCAGGGCAGGAGAGAGGAAATCAAGGATCCCTTATTACAAACTGGGAGTGGAGGACTCTGGAAGGCAGAACCCACACAACAGCTAACTTCCTATTTGGAAAAATATTATTTTGAAATACAAATACAGAAAGTCAAGTGGAACGAAATCTTCTTGACTCGTAGGCCTACCTTCAACAAAAGGATTCTGCAAGGGCCAAGGGGCATAAGATGGTTTCATTCTTGCTGTGGTAAAAGTGGTGCTTATTTAAGGTCAAGCTCCTGCCATTTGGAGGGGGCCCATGAAAGCAAAGACCCCAGCACCTGTCCCAGCTGCTCCAGGGGCTGCTGTCACTTCCTATGGCATTCCTAGATATGTGCTCTGCAAATCATGGAGTGCATGGAGGTGGGGACTTCTGGATGTCCCAAGGTGGTTGAGTTTCATTGCAGGCCTTTGCTATTATGGACATTGCCACAGTAAAAGCTGCCTCCTGCAAGTACAGCACAGGATAAGTTCTCAGCGGTGGAACTGCCAGCCCAAGACACGTGGCACAGGCTTTCTGGGTTGTTTTGTCATGGGGGAAGAAAGGGTGCACCATTCTTCAGCTGTTCCCGGGGAGGGCCACACCCACCTCTGCAAGCACCTGGGAGCCCTTTGTGATGCCACCTTGGTGCATCCCCAGGAGCACTTTCTTCCAAACAGGAACTGAGTATTTTATTAATGCTCCATTTTTTTTCTCTTTGAACAGGAATCTTTGCCTACATGAACTACAGAGTCCCCCGGACAAGGAAGGAGATCTTTGAAACCCTCATCAAGGGCCTGCAGCGGCTGGAGTACAGAGGCTACGACTCGGCAGGTGGGTCTGCGTTCACCCGCCTCACTTCTGGGGACGGGGCTCCCCTGCTCTGCCCTCACCCATCTCCTCTGTAGGGGATTTACAACCCCGGCCTTTTTCTGCTACTTCTTTATGTTTCTTTTCCATATAAAAATAACACTGTCCGGTAAAGAAATTTGAAACCTATAGAAAAATAGAAAGAAGAAACAAGGGTAAAAAACAAACAAACAAACAGACAAGCCCCTTCCTCCAAATGTCCCCCATCCGGAAGCAGAGAGGGTACAAGGCTGCAGCCATGCAGCACGAGTAAGTCCTGGACAGCTGCTCTGTAGCGTGGTGCCTGACCGTAACAACGCTGCATTGTGCACATAAAAATTTGCCAAAAGGGTAGATTTTTTATTTTTATTTTTTTTGTCGCTCAGGCTGGAGTACAGTTCCAAGAAATTGGCTCACAGCAGCCTGAAACTCGTGACCTCACGCCATCCTCAGCCTCCTCAGCAGCTGGACTATAGGCGCACACCACCTCACCCGGCTGATTTTTTATTTTTTGGAGAGATGAAGTCTCACTGTGTTGCCCAGCATGGCCTCAAACGATCCTCCTGCCTCCGCCTCCCAAAGCACTGAGATCGTAGGTGTGAGCCAGCGAGCCCAGCCAAGAGGGTAGAGCTTATGTTAAGTCCTCCTATCACACACAATACATAAAGAGGGCAGGAGGAGGCTCTGAGAGGTGATAGGGTTATGGCGTAGCCTGCGATGATGGTTTCACGGGGGGGCCCTTGACTCCAAGCCCATCAAGTTGTAGATGTTATGCACAGCTTTGTGTATGTCAGCCCTGCCTCAGTGAGGTGGCTGCATTAAAAAAGGACCCGGTCAGTCTTTGCGTTCCTCTCTGGTCGCTGGTGTCTGTTGGGGTGGTCTGCGGCAGAGGAGAGGAGAGGTGTTATACACCGATATTTTTTTGTTTTTACCTAATTATAATTATGTGGTTTTGTAATTTTACATTCTTCTCTTTTCACTTAGCGTTTCTATGATCCTAAACTCTTTCTAAGTAGCTTTCTCAGTGGCCACACAGTGCTCCACGGGGCGGCTGTCTCAGAGTTCAGGCATTCACTACAGAGGTGGATGTTTAATCTGTTTACCCTGTTTAATTACGCAGCCCGAGGAGAGAGGGGGAGCCAGATGATTTTAGATCCCTGACAACTCTTAATGGGAGGCAAGTCCGATGGGAGGAACACCAATGCAGTGGAGATACTGGCAGCGATACCACAATGCGGAGAGCCCTCGGGATAAATTCCCTGCCTGGGCCATTGCCATCAGCCGGGGCCTGGCGGGGCCTGCTGTGGGGAAGCGTCCCGAGGGGCTCGCCCTGGGCAGGAACGGGGCTGGAGGCAGCTGTGGCCCAGGAGGAGGCAGGAGCTTCCCTACTTGCTGTTAAGCATGGCCACGGTCACAGCCTCTTCTTTCAAAGTAGATTTCCTGAAAACTGTACAGCTCTCCAACCTGCCATTAACAGACAGCCCGGGGCGTCTGACCCTGCAGAGCACCTGTGCCAGGTGTGTGAGACAAAGCTTACGTCCCAAAATAACAAATAATGTCTACATCACAGGTGTGGCAATCGATGGGAATAATCATGAAGTCAAAGAAAGACACATTCAGCTGGTCAAGAAAAGGGGCAAAGTTAAAGCTCTGGATGAAGAACTTTACAGTAAGTGGAAGACCTCTGAGTCGGAGGAGCGAGTGCGGCAGGAGCCGCTTTATAGGACTGTATTCCAAAAGCATGGGAGACCAAAAGTCTTCACTTGTCCCAGTTCAGATTAACAGAAGGAGCGTTGAGCCCATGCCGTAAAACTGTGCTTCACAGGGTGTGGGCTGGTTTATTTTAGGTGGTGGCAGCACACGGATCATTTTTTTTTTTTTTTTTGAGACGGAGTCTCACTCTGTTGCCCAGGTTTGAGTGCAGTGGTGCGATCTTGGCTCACTGCAACCTCTGCCTCCCAGGTTCAAGTGATTCTTCTGCCTCAGCCTCCTGAGTAGCTGGGATTACAGGTACCTGCCACCATGCCCAGCTTATTTTTTGTATTTTTAGTAGAGACAGGGTTTCACCATGTTAGCCAGGATGGTCTTGATCTCCTGACCGCATGATCCGTCTGCCTCAGCCTCCCAAGTACTGGGATAACAGGCGTGAGCCACCGCACCCGGCCAGATAATTTTTTTTTAAGTGTTAATAGTTACATGCAGTAGTTATTTTAATTATTCTGGCAAATGATACTGCTTTTCTGTTTGTAGTAGGGATATAATCATTTTCTTTTTAAAGTAAGTTTATTTCTGTGAAGAAGTGAGCTAAATTACAGAGAAGTAGTTACAGTCCTCGGCACAGGCGGTTTGTGGGCCAGCCCAGACCCCCGTGGTGGGACCTGCCATACCTCACCCCAGGAGTCCGGGGTGCAGCGCCAGCAAGAGCACCTGCCTGGTGGGTGATGTGACTCGTTGTAACGACACCAGGCCGACTTCACAGTCCCAGGTCAAGGATTGTTATTAAAGTGCAGCAAACCGATTTTCCTTTCATTTAGAACAAGACAGCATGGACTTAAAAGTGGAGTTTGAAACACACTTCGGCATTGCCCACACTCGCTGGGCCACCCACGGGGTCCCCAGTGCTGTCAACAGCCACCCCCAGCGCTCGGACAAAGGCAATGGTACGTGGCATGCTTCCCCGTCCCCATGGTTCCACCTCACCCTGAGCTGTGCCAGGGCCAATCCCTGCCAGAGCAAGTTCCACGCCCACCTGTAACTGACTGCTCAGCCTGCTTCATCTTCCCAAGACAATGCAGATGTCCCATATCCCAGAGCTCTGCTGGTGGCCTCAGGAGGCAGGCAGCCTGGTCCCAGGGTGGTGCTGGCCTCCCGAGAATGCACAAGAAAATGATGGCACTTAACCAGGAGAGCTGCTGGCTCCTTGGAACCCAGCCCATGAGTGGGATGAGGCCACGTGAGGGACTGAGGGGCCTCGGCACTGTTCCTCCCCAGGAGATGGAAATGTTTCCGAAGGCCGTGCCCTTCAGGGAAGGATGGGTTCTGTCCTCATGCAGCTAAACCCATCTCTTCCCCGCAGAGTGGTCCAGGTGAGGGCAGGGGCTGTACTGGTCTTGATTGGTGTCTGAAGCACCATGGGCCCCAGCAGGAGACCTCTGCAGCCAGGGACTTAAGGTTTGGAGAAGTAGGGGCTGCAGCCAGAAGCCCAAGGGCTCTTCCCAGGTGGAGAGCCCCCAGCTCAGCTTGCTTCATGTTTTTAAAAATTGAGAATCACTGTGCATGAAAGTCCAGACTCCTGGCATCCCTTGAAAAACTGGAGGATCTGGAAACACTGAGCTGACAGCGCCTCAGAGCTCCACAGATTGGCAGTGGGCCAAGGTTGCTGCGACTGCTGTCCTCAGTGGGTTTCAGGCTCTCCTGTTCTCCCAGTCCCCTCCTCAGGTCAGCTCACAGGTCCATGTCACTTGCCTGGATCCCCAGGACAGTTCTCCATGCACGATTCTTTTAAATAACACCCTTGTCCCCTCATGGGGGAAAGACTGGTAGGTCTGCAGCTCTTGGTGGCAGCTCTCAGGGGTCTGTGGTCAGTCCCCAGGGCGCTGGGCCTCCTGCAGTGGGATGCAGTGGGCATGGAGCAGTGGGAGAGAGGATCTAATCCCTGTCTCCTCCCAGGCCTTCAAGGGCAGGCAGGAGTCTAGGACGTAACCTGGGCCTTCCAGGGTGAGGCCTGGTCTGGTCTTAAGCCCCTGAAGCCCCCAACCTGGACATGCCAGGGGAGGGTGTATAGCAAAGAGAGTGATTTCTGGAGTCAGCCAGACCCCTCCCCGCAAGACCTCCTCTGGCATAGTGTAAGTTCTTGCCAAGCCTAATGTTAGATAGGACCAAATACATCAGAGCAGTTACTGGGGGCTTCTTAGCAGGCACTAAGCCTTGACGCTTGAAAAGTCCCACTGCAGTTAATCCTTGTGGAAGTCAGGCCACGGGAGCACAGCACCACCCTGCTTGGTGTCCCCTACTCGCTGCAGATGTAACGGGGGGATGAGCAGGCACCCCCACCACCAACAGGAAGTACGGTGGTGCAGCTTCTCCCCAAAGATTCTACAGGGCTTCACCAGCTCACCCTGCCCAATTTGGAAGGGAAGGCGTCCCCCAGAGAATGAGAGGAGAGCCCCACCTACCCTGCTCAGCAGAGTAGCTTGGTAGTAGCACAGGAGTCAGGGCTCCTCATGTATCCACCTGGTCAGAGTCTTGAGGGAGTGAGGTTTTTGCTGGCGCCTGTTCCTTGGGTCTGGCCCATGCCTTGAACCACAGGGCATTTCATGACTGAAGCACATACCCTGTATCCAGAAGAAGGACAGCAGATCCCATGGTGCTGAGGACGTAGAATGTACATCTGGCCAGAGCCCAGGTCAGATGCAGAAGCTGGTCCCGGGAGCAGTCACGCTGGCTGAGAAAACACTGCACCTAGACCATGTGCCCTGAGATGTTGCCACTTCAGCCACAGCCTCCTGCTCTCCCGAGTGACAAATGAACCTCATCAGAAAACCCCCCACTTCAGTGCAGACAATGATTCTGACTATGTCCCCAAAGCAGGGAGGCTCCTAGAAGACCCACCCACACCCAAACTTGGACACTCTAGCCCTGACTCAGGATGAGTAATTGAAGAGAAAAGAACAGAGCAATAAGCAGAGATTCATAAAATTTCACCAACAGCTCAGCAGTGATAGCCGAAGAGCGTGCTTTGAAGGAAGTCTGAACACGCAGCAACTACGCTGCACAAGGACATTACACAAAGATTTTGCACAGACAACATGGATTCTAGAAAACAAGTTAATGATAGGATCACAGAGAGATAAAAGAAAATGTTACAGAATTAAGAGATAAGAGAATACTGTAAAGAAACTGTATCACCCTAGATATGAAAAAAATGGGGAAGGGGAGCCAGTTAATACGGATCCAACATACGGGTAACTGGTGTGCACAAGCAATCGGAGCGCAGAGAAGTGTGCGCAGAAGTGGTCAGCATGTCTGTTGAAACTGGGCTTTTCTCATTCAAGCCCTCCCATTTTTGGGTGTAACCTCACAAAACAAACAATATCATTTTTTTTTTAGTAGAGGAAACCATGGTGAGAATAAAGAAAAAGCATAGTGGAAAGGTTTTAAAAGATGCTGTAGGAGAAATCTTTTCTCAACTGAAGGAAAAGTTGAATTGGAGATCCCAAGAAGGGATCAAAAATAGTCAGTAGGCGGGGAGTGATGGCTCATGCCTACAATCCCAGCACTTTGGGAGGCGAGGCAGGGAGTGGGGGGATCCCCTGAGGTCAAGAGTTCGAGACCAGCCTAACCAACACGTGGAAACCCTGTCTCTACTTAAAAAATGCAAAAAATAGCCAGGCATTGTAGCAGGCACCTGAAATCCAAGCTACTCAGGAGGCTGAGGCAGGAGCATCACTTGAACCCAGGAAGGCAGCTGTTGTGGTCAGCCGAGATCACACCACTGCACTCTAACCTGGGTGACAGAGCAAGACTCTGTCTCAAGATAATAATAATAATAAATAAGACTTCACAGTGATGCTTTGAAAAAAATAATTGTCAATATTTATGAAGTGCATCCAACATCTAGATACCTCCTGGTGGAATTATTGAACCTCAAGGGCAATAGGGAATCTTTCTGTCCTCTAGGAGCAGAGGGAAGGGGGGCTACTTGGCCAGAAAAATTCTCAGGCTGGCCTTGGACCTTTCCCTTGAGGGACTCATGCACACGCTATTCATTGAGAAAATGCAGTGGGGTGGAGGCAGACATATCCCTCACTGCACCCCAGGGTCAGCGGGGGGTGCCACCTGTGCAGGAAGCCGCCCACGTGAGCAGGGTGTGTGGCAGGCCTGGGGGAGGTGGGAGAAGCTGCGGCCAGCAGATCCTGCTGTGCAGGAACGTGGCTGAGCCTGGGGCTGCCAGAAGTTCTGGGATTTTTCCTCCAAGAAAACCAAGATTTTAAAGTGAACACTCAGAATTTTAAAAACTCAAATATTGGGCCAAGTGTGGTGGCTCACACCTGTAATCTCAGCACTTTGGGAGGCTGAGGCAGGCAGATAACAAGGTCAGGAGTTCGAGACCAGCCTAGCCAATATGGTGAAACCCCATCTCTACTGAAAATACAAAAATTACCTGGGTGTGGTGGTGGGTACCTGTAGTCTCAGCTACTTGGGAGGCTGAGGCAGGAGAATCACTTGAACCCAGGAGGTGGAGGTTGCAGTGAGCCGAGATCACACCACTGCACTCCAGCCTGGGCAACAGAGCAAGACTCTGTCTCAAAAACAAAACCCACAAATATTTTTACAACACAGTGTGGGTCAAACAAAGCATGTGGCTGGACTGTCAGTTGGGAATGCCTGGAATCGTTTCTGGAATCGTTCATCCCCACTGGACATGAACCCCAAAGCCTGTTTGATATTATAGTAGCACACAGGGGAGAGCTCTCTGCATGGTCAGGCTGGTGGCTGCGGGTCACTGAAAGAGGGATGTGTATTTCCTAGGATTCGCATTGTAGTAGCTGCTGCAGTCTAGACATCAGTGCTAATCCCTGTTTCCATTGTAGCAGCTATGAGTAGATATCGGTGCTAATCATTGTAAACAAAGTGTACTTAAGCCTTTGTGGGCCTGGAGTTTGCAGACAGTTCTCAAGCCGTGAAATCGTCTCTCTTCACACCTGACTTGAACTTCCTTCTCAATAGCATTTCTCTCTTTTCTTTCAGAATTTGTTGTCATCCACAATGGGATCATCACAAATTACAAAGATCTGAGGAAATTTCTGGTAAGATGCTTCCCCTAGGTAATGTCTCAGTTCCATGGTATCGGTCTCCCCAGAAACTTTCCAACCAGCTCATTTCCTCACGGAAATCAGCGTGGGAACTGAGACCCACACTCAGCCACGTCACCACGTTGAGCAGAAACTTCTGAGCCAGGCCCTGCAGGTCTCATTTGAGGAGATAACAGGGCATTAGTGTTTATCTCAAGGGGCGCTGCAGATTCCCAGAATCAAAATAACAGGAACTTAGTTTTATTAAAGTGCCTGCGTTATATAACACAGCCTCGGAGTTGGGGCGGGAAGTCAGACAGTGTCTAAAGTTTGAATGGCTTTGTGGTGATGGTTGGGATGTGGGTGGATTTGACTCAACGTATTTTATCATTTTGACTGCTGTTATTTTGCAATGTCTAGATTAGTGGCAAGGGCGAGCTTCTGAGGTGGGATGATCTCAGGGCATCCTGGAATGACTCAGAGGTGTTTGGCTGTGCGATGCTGGCAAACATTTTTTGTCCCTTCCCAGTTTTCCTTGTTCTTGGCTTAAGTCACTCCAAGCGTAGACCATCAGGGAGGAGAGGGAGTTGGCCAGGCAGGCATTGCACAATGACCACTCTCTTACACTACGTCGACTGCATATTCCAGGAAAGCAAAGGCTACGAGTTTGAATCAGAAACAGATACAGAGACCATCGCCAAGCTGATTAAGTATGTGTTCGACAACAGAGAAACTGAGGACATTACGTTTTCAACATTGGTTGAGAGAGTCATTCAGCAGTTGGTGAGTTACAGATCCCATCTGTCTAACTCATTCCTTCATTTTTTCATTAAAAACATTTTTTCAAGCAGCAAGTGGCAAGGAATCCTTTATTTTTTGTAAGCCCTTATTAGACAAACTTGCACACAGTCCTGAGGATAAAAGACAGCTCATTGACAGTGTCTGGCCTTAAGATATTACACTCTTGTAGACCTGGAAGACATTCTGTGGTTTGGTTTATCGACATCAAATAGAAAGTGCCCTGCTTCATTCTGACACTTCTGAAATTGTGACTGGCATTAGAGTCTATGACTTCTTACAATGCACACATGAACTTGGTGGTGGTATGCAGGAGAGGGTTGTGGTACCAATGGAGGATGTCATTTTCTGGTTTTTTTTTTTTGTTGTTGTTGTTGTTTTTGTTTTAGAGAAGGACAGAATCTCACTCTGTCACACAGGCTGGAGTGCAGTGGTGCAATCTTGACTTAGTGCAACCTCCGCCTCCCAGGTTCAAGCAATTCTCCTGCCTCAGCCTCCCAAGTAGCTGGGACTACAGGCATGCACCACCATGCCCAGCTAATTTTTGTATTTTTAGTAGAGACATGGTTTCACCCTGTTGACCAGGCTGGTCTCGAACTCCTAACCTGAAGTGATCCACCTGCCTTGGCCTCCCAAAGTGCTGGGATTACAGGCGTGAGCCACCATACCCAGCCTGTTTTTGTGATAGCCCTATCAGAGCATGTCTGTATGTGGAACAGAATGGCCCAAAAGAGGGAGAGAAGGAGAGAGATCGATGACATCCCAGAGGACAGGGCCCAGGGAGCTGAAGTCCCTGAGAAGGGAGCACACACTGGGGGTATTGTCCAAGGGGAGGCCCCCACACTGAGGAGGAGGTGGAGCAGACACAGGCCTATGTGGGGCGAGGGAGGAGGAGAGGGCTCCAGGCCTCTCAGAGCCCATCCTCCCAGGTAGCAATGCCACCCAATAGCTCCCCCAGGGCCATGGCAGCCTGGACACTGGCCTGGAGTCCAGAACATCTGGCAGGCACCACCTTGTGGTTTAAAATATATTATTCTCGAGCAGGTGTTTTCAGGGTCTGATTTAAAAAGTCAATCTACTGTTGGAAACCCTTTTCGTCCTCTAACGCCCGTTTTTGGAGGTCCATCATTTAGAGGATGTGTTTATAATAACAGCTTATCCCACACTTAGTGCACTGGATAATGTACATTGAGCCAGTTAGGTTTTATAGCATGCTGTTTTTTCTTTTCCATTTTTATTTTGAAATTTCAGAAATACCTCTCTCATAATGACACTTAAACTTAAGACTTTTCCTGTCTGGGAGAGTACAGGGCTCTTTCTGGCAGAGAATGAGCAGTGTTTTTTTTTTTTTTTGTTGACAAAAGCAGCAGGGTCTGCCTGAAGCCCCCTGGTTTGGGGCAGTTTGAAAGCCCTGCTGAGGCCTGGGGATGGCAACTCAGGTTCCTCTGGCCTTGCAGCTGAGTTGGCAACCTAGACCCGACACGCTGACCACACAGGCCTGGGGCTGCCTGCAGCTCCCACACTTGGAGGATTTCATGTCAAAATTCAGATTTGCAGCTGTTTGTATATAACTGAGCTCGGCTAGGGTTGTGGTAAATTAGCACAGGATGGTCAAGACCTAGGGGAGAATTTGGCACCAAGAATTTAAGTAGAAAAAGCATCTGGAGTCTTGTGTTGGAACTGGATTCTCGTTCCGGCTTTCCACAAACCAACCACGTGTTGAGCTAAAGTGCAGTTCACAGGGGCTTGCTGAGTAGGTGCGGTCCCTGAGCAGGGCAGGGCAGCCTGGTCCCAGCTGTCATTTCCTGTGACTCTTACTGCCCCTGTCCACCCAGCTGGCACCCCGCCGGGCTCCCTGTGGGCCTGGGCAAGTGTGCTGAACATTGCTCACTGTGGAATTCACACATTTTGGTCTGTGGTACTTCCTGTGACACTGTCTGTTTTGCTTTCCCTCATGACATTACCCCAAATGCGCTGTTCCTGCACTCAGCTCCCTGAGGGACCCCAGGACCTCCCACCAGGAAGAGGGGCCCAGGGAGACCCATCTGGGGTGTGGCCAGGCTGCAGCAGCGTGGCTGAGGGAATGAGTTGACTCTCACTGTTTGTGTGTTTTCAGGAAGGTGCATTCGCGTTGGTTTTCAAGAGCATCCACTACCCAGGAGAAGCTGTTGCTACACGGTAAGGCAAAACAACTGGCATTTCCCATAAGAAAGAAATAAAATAGTGGCCGAGGGCGGTGGCTCAAGCCTGTAATCCCAGAATTTTTGGAGGCCACGGTGGGCAGATCACGAGGTCAGGAGATCGAGACCATCCTGGCCAACATGGTGAAGCCCTGTCTCTACTAAAAATACAAAAATTAGCTGGGCATGGTGGCATGTGCCTGTAATCCGAGGTACTTGGGAGGCTGAGGCAGGAGAATTGCTTGAACCGGGGAGTGGGAGGTTGCAGTGAGTTGAGATCACACCGCTGCACTCCAGCCTGGTAACAGCAAGACTCCATCTCAAAAAAAAAAAAGGAAAGAAAAAAAGAAAATAAAATCACATAGCTGGAGAGGGAAGGGAGAGATAGGGCCTCTGGCACGCTGGAAGGCACCTTTGGTATCTAAAGGACAACTGTGGCTCAGCCCCGGGGACTGCACCCCACTATCTCTACGGCCGGTGGTGCTACATTTCTGAATTTTTTAAAAAAGAAACCAGAAAGTTGGATTTTTATTTGAAATCTCCAGATTTTCAGAGGTAGGCGACAAATTCCAGTTATAAGTAAACTTGTGCAGATGGGGCAGATCCAGGTTTCGTGGGGCTTGAAGCCTGTACGGTATGAGGCCCCCCTCTAAGAAAAAGCATGCAAAATGATGAACACAGAACTAGGAAGCAGAGTGAATACCGATTTGAATTCAGTACAGAAGAGGCCTTGAAGGCCCAGAGCTGAAGCTTCACCTTCACAAAGGAGCATCCCAGGAATCAGCTTAGAGGCCTGGTTCAGCCCATGTGTCCCTCTATTATGGTGGGCCCCCAGTGCTGTGCGGATTTACAGAAGCAGATTAAGTGCCATCCTGTTTATATTCAAATGGATTGATCATCCATCCATCCACCCACCCATCCATCCATCCATCCAACCATGTAACAAATATTTGCCGTGCACTTACTGTGTGCTGGGCCCTAGGGACTTAGTGACGTCTGACCTGGTCCTTGCCTTGAAGGGCTGAACAGTTGTGCAGGAGGGCAGAGAAGGGCAGAGGATGGTGATGCCCTATGCCGGGACCCAGCACAGGACATCACCTTACCTGGCAGAGTAGCAGTGGTGGGTAGCCCTAGGCAGGAGACTGCCTGGGGCAGGCAGGCAGTAGGGAGGAGCCAGCATGAGCAAAGGCAAGGGGTCCAGAGGGAGTGGGACCTCCCAGGATCCCTGTTGGCAAGGTGGGGGTATCATGCAAGGGCATTGGTGGGACGGAGGCGTCTAGGCTCAGTGTGTGCTTACTGACATCTGCTGTGTGCCAGGCATGGGAGCCAGTGGTGAGCAAGGTGGTATGGACACTGCTCCAGGGCCTCAAAGGCTTCAGGGAGTGGAGAAGCAGACAGAGGCCGGCTCTATACGGCCTCAGTGCCCTGCGGGCTGCAGGCTTCATTCTGAAGCTCCAGGGGAGACATCTAGAATGAACCTGTGTCTGAGAGACTGAGCCAGAGAGGGTGAAGCTGTCTCTTCCAGACTGTCATAGTATCTCGGCAGGAAACAGCAGGAATTTATCATGATTTTAAAAATCTTTTCTAAGACTGGAACTAATTTGTCATTTGGAATTTAATTCCTTCAGTTCATAGAATCATAAAATACCAGTTGGTTCCTATCAAATTTAGAAGCCCTTTTTAAAATCTAATTTTATCATGATGTTACTACTTTAAATGAGCTCAGAAGAAAGCAGCGTGAAGAAGCAATAAAGCTTTATTTTTTAAAATTGCTTGTAACTGAGGGCTCTATAACCTCCAGGACAATCTTTGGGTTGTCTTGGGAGAATTATATGTCTCAAGGTCTAGAGAAACCGCAGAGCTCAATCTACAGCAATAAAATTTGGGGGAGTCATTTGCCAAGAAAATTAGATAACCATGTACTTTCTCACTGCCATTATTATAAACTGTTTGTGCTAGGTCCCCAGCGGACCCAGAACTATGTCTCAGATTTGCTTTACACAATAAATGATTGAAATATTCAAGGGGTTCATAGCACCTTCCTCAAAGCCCCAGACTTTGTCCCCCGCTTTGAGAAGTCATAAGTGGGATCCAAACAGGACAACATGACTGGAAAGCAAGGGCTGTTATTGTTGAAGAAAAATTTAGGAACTGCAATGAGTCAGGCTAACAGACCATGGATATATGTGGGCTGGATTCAAGCTGATGAACAAGTACTTAATTAGTTTCATTGATCTAGCAAGAAATTGCTTAAGGTAAAATGTTACCCGGTTGTATTCTAATTCATGTGTTTGACACAACTCTCTTAAATTGTCTTATTACAGTGTTCATCTGTGTTTTCTTCTTCTTAATAAATTAATGTGTAGCGGGGGAATGGCACACATCCTTTACCAACTACTAGAATTTTACCTGCCTGGGTTCTAAGAACTGCGGGTTTAGAATGCATGCATTACCAGAGTGAGATGCTTATTTCTGTGCACACCCATGGTAAATTTTATTTGCACACTGTAATTTATAAGAATGAGCAAAGGATCAGATTTTGGAGGCAAGATGTCATTAAAGTCATGAGATCTTAATCACATTCACCACTAGAAGCTGTAAGTAGAAGGAAGTATCCTAAGGGCTCTTCCCTGAAGATTCCCTGCCGAGGTACTCGGAGAGCCGGGCTCCAGTGGCTGAAGCAGAGACGCTGGGCAGGAGGCCTGAGTGAGGGCCCCTCACCTTGGCCAGCTGTAGACTTCCCAAGATTTTGCCTGTGACAATCACTGTCCCCTTTATGATGAAGTGTACCTGGTACAGGGTGAAGATTCTAAACTTCATCCACAGGGTGGTGTCACTCAGGCAGAGACAAAAACTACCCAGGGAATAGCCTTATGTCACCTCCAAAGTAGAGAATATACAAAAGTCAATCAGTCTAGTGCCCACTAATGCCAGAGAACTGGGCTAGGGGAAGGGAAGGAACAACAGGGGTCTTTGGGCAGATGGTGGGTGCAGAGCCCTGTTGTAGGGATGTGCTGCCGCTGAGGCTGGGTGGAGACCCCGAGTGCCCCTGCGCCCCACCGGCACCTCCTCCACTGCTGAACACTCAGCCTCTGCCGTCTAACCATGTGGGTTGGTCACGTGTGGGGACTCGACTGCAGGAGGCCTGGCCTGGGAGGGCAGGGGTGGGAAAGGTTACCAGGCTTACTGGGTAGGTGGGTGATGCCAAGTCAGGGTCCTGGGACTCAGGCCTTTTGGTCCTGTGCTCCAGGCATCCATCCTATGGGACCTAAACAGGATCCTCCATCCCTGGGAAAGGGCTAGATTTGGGGATCCCACCTCAGATGCTGGGCAGACACCCAGCCCTGGGCGTCAAAGGCGATGGGTAACTGGATGCCTCCTCCCTACAGGAGAGGCAGCCCCCTGCTCATCGGAGTCCGCAGCAAATACAAGCTCTCTACAGAACAGATCCCCATCTTATACAGGACGTGTAAGTTTCTCAAGAAGGACTGGAACAGCGCAGCTGCTGCCCGGCATCGCAGGACTCAGCAGCTGCTCTGGCACGGTCAGCTCCCCTCCGAGGCAAGGATGCCCCACTCTGAGCCAGACCCAACGGGCGCACAGCTCCAGGTCTAAAAGGTTTTCGTGCAACTGAGACTTGGCTCCATTTTTTTTTTAAGCTTTTTATTATGGACATGAATGTATCATGATTTTGTATATTGTCAAACACAGACACAAGTGCCATTGTATAATGGCAACTGTGCCTTGATTCGAGTGCTTCTTTGGTTTGTTTTTGTTTGCATTCCTCTCACACTGTAGCCATTTAAATGCTTTTGCAGTGGTACTGTGCTATTTGGGGATCTTTTACAGGATTTGGCTGACGCAGCCAAAGCTAAAAATTGCAAATTTCTCCCACATATATTCAGAGGGGAAATTGGTTCCCTGCTGCGTGTTATGCAAACAAAACATCCCAATGGGATTTGCAACTCATTCCTCCATTTGCTAGGCACTCTGGAGAATGTGAAGAATATCTGTAAGACACGGATGAAGAGGCTGGACAGCTCCGCCTGCCTGCACGCTGTAGGTGACAAGGCCGTGGAATTCTTCTTTGCTTCTGATGCAAGGTAACTGAGCCTTCTTCTCTTCCCTTCCTGGGATTATGTAATCAAAGAATGCTTGTCTAAACACTGCAAGTTCTTCCTTATCCTTCCATGTGAGCTGTCGTGGCTCAGCAAGTCGCAGGGCCAGAGCAGAGTTCAGCTGTCCCTGGCCCTGGGCCTGGAGTCCTTGTCCTAGGAGCGTCTGTGTGACTGTGGCGGGCAGCCCTGGTGGCCAAAGGCCAGGTGCACTGGTGGGCACAAGGCTTTGAGCCTGCACAAAATAAATGGGTTAGTTGCCAATGTTGGAAAATTGGGAGATTTCACAGGAAAATCTGGATCTCTAGCTTCTCTGGAAGAACTAGCTAATCTGGGTACACTGTGCTACCCTCTCTCAGGCAGCAGGTGTCTGGATCTGCTCAAAGCCTGCTCCCTTTAGATGGGTCAAGTGTCTCCACACCTCAGTCCCTCCCACGCCCCTCCCTGCCTTTGCCTGATGTGGGACCATTTGTGAAAGACAGAGCCAAGATGTAGGGAGTATTTCATTTGATTCTAAAGTCCATATTCTCATCAGTCCACCAAATAATGATTTTGAAGAGACAGAGACAGAGAGAGAGAGAGAGAGAGAGAGAGAGAGAATGAACCAGATCACTTTCCTGCTATTTGAAGTAGAAAACCCCTGTAATCACCTCTAGTACCTTCTTCAAAGACCCAAGGCTTGGGTGTTTGTTATATATTTCCATTCTTGATGGATTTTCTCTTTCCCAACCAGCTTTTAATAGGGTCTCACTGTGAGGCGGGGAGGACACCAAGCCAGGTCTCCTGGGAAACAGGAGTGACAGGGAGGCAAGGTGTGGTTAAGCACACAGCGAGCATCATACTTAACGCTGAGGTCGGGGCAGAGCTTCCCAAATGGTGCTCCTTAGAACATGCCTGGAATGAGAGGCTGGTATTTTCTCAGTGATTCTGAAACACGCAGAACTGTAGTTATTGGCATTGTGCCACTGGAATTTGTTGAAGCTTTTATTTCTTAGAAGTTTGTCAAATAATTGTGATCTTAATGATCAATAGTAACTTATGTTCAGTGAAATAGGGTAGATGTTTCTTTTTTTTTTTTAAAAAAAAAAAGGCATGAATGCCTGAAAGGAGAGGAAATAGTTATTTGTAGGCAATACTATTATACATTTTTAAATCCAGCCAAAATCTGTTAGAACCGATAGTACTAACAGCTGGGAATAAAGGTGTGGAAATCTATATCCTAGCCTTAGCTTCTGACCTGTGTCCGGCATGAGTGGGACCACATTCAACTTGTTCTCCAGTGTCACCTCATGTGATGCGGCACGAGGCTGTCTGCAAACGTTGGGTGAACCAAAAAAGTAATACTACTCACCACAGCTGGAAAAAAAAATGCTTTGATTAAATTCCTTAAATTTTAACAAAACTACTCCAGAACATATTTGGAGAAGACTACAGAAATTTTCCATGAGAAAGTAAGAGATTTGAATATAGGAAGAGATTCCACATTCTTCAGTAGGAAGGTTTAATATTCTATCTTATCTTTTTTTTTTTTTTTTTTTTTGTTTCTGAGACAGGGTCTTGTTAAGTTGCCCAGGCTAACTTAACTAACTCCTGGGCTCAAGGGATCCTCCTACCTCAGCCTCCAGAGTAGCTATTTTCAAAAATTAATGGACTCAACATTTAAAATCAATTTAATGATTACAAGTTATTTTTTCAAAATATTGATTCTCCCCCAAATTAATCTGTGAATTCCGTGCTGTGATTAGGACCCTCCAGATTCTTTTGTTTATGGCTTTGGAGCATAGAGAGACAAGAAAGCCAGTGTGTGCTGAGACAGGAATGGTGGGTGGCCTCCCAGATGTGAGCACGCTGCACAGCTTTTGGGCAACGGTGGCCAGCGTGTGTGGGGCACGGTATGTGGGCCTCACCAGGATTCCATCAGTAATCACTACAGACCTCTGGGAAAGGCACAGCTCTCTCCTGTTTCCAGAGGTGGGACCTGAGACGGGAACTCCGGGGGGGGTTGTCTGTATTGCCCGGGGGCACAGGACTGGTAAGAGACAGAGGCCCTGAGTCCACCTCGGGCCTAACTCCTGGGCCAGTGGTCTTAATGACCAGATTATGTTACTACCCATTTTGTAAATAAAATAATTGCATTTAAACAAACATATGTACATGCATGCATAAATATAAACACACATGCATCATACATTGTTGGTTGGTTAATGCTACAATGTAAGCAGTGTCGATCTCTTGGAGACAGGATAGGGCTGTTTTTACTTCTTGTCACTCCATATTTGTACTTTTTATACAATGGGTATGTTTTGTTTTAAAATATTTTTTACAGTACAGTGGCTTGTGATCCTTCTTTCTCTTTCTTCCCTAGGATCTGGCTGGATACACGTCTCTTAGAGCCTTAGACCTTGATAGTTTCTCTCCTTACCTTTGCACCAGGAGTTCAAGTGTTCATTTTCTGGCAGTCACATGTGGGTGTGGCTCTGGATAGAATGAGAGTGTTTTCTTTTTTTGTTTGTTTGTTTTGAATGGTCTCTCATTCTGTCACCAGGCTGGAGTGCAGTGGTGTGATCTTGTGCCAAGTGATTCTCCTGCCTCCCAAGTAGCTGGGATTACAGGCACCTGCCACCATACCCAGCTAATTTTTGTATTTTTAGTAGAGACAGGGTTCACCATGTTGGCCAGGCTGATCTCGAACTCCTGACCTCAGGTGATCTACCCACCTTGGCCTCCCAAAGTGCTAGGATTACAGGCATGAGCCACCATACTTGGCTGAGAGTATTTTCTGTAAGAGTCCTTTAAGCCCAACCTGATGGGTTATACCACAACTATGTACCATTAATCACCTTTCTTTTTCATTTAGCAACATTTCAAACTTAAAATTATTTTAAAAGATACTTTGTATTATGATCTCAAGGGAAAAAAAATCATTATTCCTTTCCATACAGAGAAAGTTATAAAAATAAACACAATGACCCTGTGTTTCTTTGGTAAACATAGCTTGTAGATTACTTTTAGGGCCCCTTTGTGTGCACGTATGCACGTGTTTAAGAAACTAGGTCTTTTGTCCCGATGAGTTTCCCATTGTCTGGATTTTGCTGAGTGCATCCCCTGGTGTCATTTACCACGTTCCTCTGTCCCCTATGTTTTCTGTACACTGGAGGTTACAAGTATTAAAAGCTTGATCTTATTTAGCTTTGATCTCTTTTGGCAAGACTACATAGTTGATGGTGTGTCCTTCCATCAGGAGGCAGGTAATGTCTCACCATCTCTCTTTTTGTGCTAAGAGCCATCAGGAGTTTGAGTGTTGCCAGTCTTATCCATCCATGATAAAGCTTCGATCAGCTTTTCACCTCCTAGTTTCAATAGCCATGGATGGCCCCTGATTAGAACTATTAAAATTAGGAGTTCATAAGTTGATTATTCTATTATTTCTTTGTTACTAGCTATATCACTTCTTAGAGAAACTTGCTTTCATGGAGTATGTGGTTGTTCTGGAAGACAGATTGTTTAGATTCTTTCCCTACATGATTCAGAATAATGTGTTGGTTCTCGAGTATCCTCCAGAGATGACATTGTTTGGATCCTGATTTGAAGAAACCAGTTATAAAAAGACAGCCATGAGATTATTGGAGAAATGTGAACATGCTGAATATTTGATGATATAAAGGAACGACTATTAATTTTAGATATGATTGTGGCATTATAGGTTAAAATAGTTTTAGAGCTATATGCTTAAGTGTTTACAGAAGAAATGATATAATGTCTGGGACTGGCTTCAAAATAATTCCTTGGGGAGGGGAGGGAAGAGTGGAGAAGAAGAGGAAGATTCACTTGCAAATCAATGTTTTTAGTGTGTCGTCTCTATCCCTCCTAAAATGCCAATGACATGCCCCCACACATGGGGAACAGCAAGGGGCTGCTGCCTTGAAACTGCTCAGGGCAGGGTGCTGCTGCTGATGCCCGTGTTTCCCTTGCCCCAGCGCTATCATAGAGCACACCAACCGCGTCATCTTCCTGGAGGACGATGACATCGCTGCAGTGGCTGATGGGAAACTCTCCATTCACCGGGTCAAGCGCTCGGCCAGTGATGACCCATCTCGAGCCATCCAGACCTTGCAGATGGAACTGCAGCAAATCATGAAAGGCAGGTGTCCTTGAGAGTCCATGTGCAGCAGCCTTGGGAGCTGACCCTCCTGGTAGCACTCCTGACACTCTCTGCCTGGCCCTGGTAGAGGCCACAGCCCTTCCACCCTCTGTGGCCACCAGGACAGGGCTGCAGGTGTCCTATGGCTTGCACAGTTGAGGGGATGTGGGGAGGCTGGCCTGGCGCCTCCAAGGGGGGCTCCTGTCTGCAGCCAGGTGCCAGGTCCTCCCTGCTAGAACCAAGCCCAGTGTGTCAGCTGCCTTCCTTCACCGACTCTGGGGGACTCACTCCCACCCTCAGGCATCATTTCTCCTCTGGGTGGGAGGTCTGCAGTAATGGGGGTGGGGGGCACACTGTCTCCCTACTAGGAGAGCCTCTCTGTCTGCATCCACTTCCATCTCCCTGCAACCTCTACCCCACAGTGCAGCCTGAGCAAACTTTTAAGAACATGAATCAGCCCCTGTGATCATCCCCCTGCCCAAGGCCCTCCAGTGGCGTCCTGCTGTTCTTGGAATAAAATCTAAACTCCCTGCCACAGCCCATAAACCCTAACACCCCCACCAGAGCCAAAGCCTGGTCCCACCACACTCAACCCTCTGTCCCACTGTGCTCCGCCACAGCCCTTGTGTTCACTGTTCTTCTCATAGGACTGGTTCCTTTTCATCATCTCCAGCTCCCCTGAAATGTCACCCCCTCAGAGAGTCCTCTGCTCCTGTGTCTGCCATGGTCCCTCCCCAGCCCTTCCCCTACAGTGGCCACCCCTTATTCCCCTCACTTGCTTCATTTGCTTGTCGCACCAGTGCCAGGTCATGGGTGGCAGGCCGGGAGCACTGGCGATGTTGGCATAATGAGTGTGTGTATCCTAGAGAAAGAACACTGTCTACCCCACCTGTGGGTGCCTCCAGAGCATCAGGCACAGCTCCTGCATCAGGATTTCAAACACCCTGCAGCCCCACTGTCCCATCAGCACCATCCGGTCCCACTCAAACCAGAGCACTGGAAATGCCTGTGCAGCTGGAAAGGTTTTTATTACAGAAGCTAGGAGGGTATTTATTAAACGGAAAATTGCCTGTTTCTTTGGACCTGCTCATTTCCCTAACTTGGTGGTGTTTGGGGACTAAAGCACTTTACTTTCTTTTGGTCTTGCTAAGGGGAGCACAGCCCAGAGGGACCAGCCAAGCCATTTGTTACTTGCATCCTCTGGCAAACCCCTCCCTTCCTCAGCCTGCAGGGTCCAATATGTAAATTGGAGATGATAGTCATGGTTTCTGACCTGCTTCCCTCTGAAGGTCCATGTCAGGCAGGATGATACCTGGGGATGCCTTTGGGAATCTGCAGTAAACTTCACAGGAGTGGCTATCACTACTGCATAAGGAGAAGAAGTGAACTATTCCTAATGAAAAGCAGGAAACATAATGAAATTAAAACTGACCAGATGTTTATTGGACCAGGTAACTTCAGTGCATTTATGCAGAAGGAGATCTTTGAACAGCCAGAATCCGTTTTCAATACTATGAGAGGTCGAGTGAATTTTGAGACCAACACAGGTAATTCCTACATTCAGTGGGGAGCCTCTGCCTACGCCTAGTCCCAGGGAATGCGGTCACTGTGCAGACTCAGCGTTAACACCCTGCCGTGTGCCCTGCAGTGCTCCTGGGTGGCTTGAAGGACCACTTGAAGGAGATCCGACGATGCCGACGGCTCATTGTGATTGGCTGTGGAACCAGCTACCACGCTGCTGTGGCTGTAAGTGTGATACATGCACGGGGAAGTCAACAGCAGTCTAGGGCCAGGCACTGGGCTTCAATTTTATCACTCATTTGGCCTTCTGAATTTGGGTAAGCCATTGTACCCATTCCCATGAGCTAGCATGAGAAATGACATTTTATATTCAAGGTGGAGCCCTTTTATATTCAAGGTGGCCTGTGGGTAACTGAAGTCCCCTCGCCACCTGGACAGTGAGGTTTCATGTCACAAACTGTCCCTAGAAGCTCAGCTGCCCCATGTCCCTGTCGTGCCTGTGACTGACTTTAGTCCCCATGTTTGTTGGCTTCAGACGCGGCAAGTTTTGGAGGAACTGACTGAGCTCCCTGTGATGGTTGAACTCGCTAGCGATTTTCTGGACAGAAACACACCTGTGTTCAGGGATGATGTTTGCTTTTTCATCAGCCAGTCAGGTAAGGGACACAGTCACATGGCTAGTCTTGCGTCAGGTCAGCTCTGGGGTCTCTCCTCTTCACCTTCATCCGATTAAGTCCTCTGCATGGCCACCCTGTGCTGCAATCCCTCTCTTTAGAGCTGTGGATTACTGTCACTATTGTACGGGGAGGGCAAGAGATGTCTAAGGCTACGCAGCCAGGGGGTGACTGAGCCGGAATTAGGCTGGAAATCCACGCCTATTAGTTTTTCCTCTGCCCTGTGGCTTCTCTCTCTTCTTGCCTGTCCAACACTTCAAGGACCACTTACTAAGGTGCTCATAAATGTTTGCTGGTTTATGTTAATAGAAAAAACATCTCCTTTAACATTCTGTTAGGTTGAGAGTCACGTGGAGGACCCAGTGTGGACTCTGTGCCCAAGTGCCCAAGCTGAGCTGCCTGTGGCATGCAGTGCCCGTGCCGCGCAGCAGGGGGAGGTGTGGGGAGATAGTACTCCCTTTTAGGGCCAAGCTAAATGCACCCCATCTGACACCATCCCAACACTAGGCTTGGACGTTTTCTTCAGCTGCCTCAGGGAGGTGATCCAGGGCCAGAGGCTTGGAATCTCCTTGAGCTCATGGAGGATTTTTGAAATGTTTTAATTCTGGAGAATTCTGAACCTTTATAAAAGCAGAGATATTCATATAATGAATTGCCTAGCCTCAGCACTGATCAACCAGCCCAGCTGATGCTGGTCGGACACACTTACATTAAGCCCTCTTCTCCATGGGGTTACTTTGAAGCCAATCCCAGACATCATGATATTCATCCATATAAATACTTCAGAATGTATGATTAAAATGATAAAAGAAAAACATCTAACCACAATGTCATTGTCATTACCACAACTAAAATATTGATTGTAATGCTCTATTATCTACTGGGATTTTTTTATTTTTTTTTTGAGATGGAGTCTTGCACTGTTGCCCAGCTGGAGTGCAGTGGCGTGATCTTGGCTCACTGCAACCTCCGTCTCCGGGGTTCAAGCCCATTCTCCTGCCTCAGCCTCCCAAGTAGCTGGGATTACAGGTGTGCCCCACCATGCCCAGCTAATTTTTGTATTTTTAGTAGAGACAGGGTTTCACTATGTTGGCCAGGATGGTCTCGATCTCTTGACGTCGTGATCCACCTGCCTCAGCCTCCCAAAGTGCTAGTATTATAGGCGTGAGCCACCGCACCTGGCCTCTATTGGGACTTTTAGTACTGCTTCCATTTTCAGTTTTAAATACCGTTTCCATTTTGTTGACAAGTGAAGAAAAACCAGTACAGACACACCGATCATCCAGCTCACCACCTTATGACCTACGTTCACTTTTGGGTTTATGATCCCATCAGAGTGTAAAAATATTTTATAAATTGGTGGGAGACATTAACAAAAGAACAGAGGTGGATTTAATGTGAAAATAATGCAGTGGCAGCTTCCAAGTCCCTGTGTGTATAGAAGTCAGCCCTTTAATAAGATTGAAAAGCCCTAGGGCAAGGGTAATAAAAGACCGAACCCCCTCTCCCCCACCGCCACCACAGTACCCCATGACACTCCAGTGCCATAACTCAGGGCTCTGAAGAGGAGGAGAACTGGGGCCACCCAGCACCAGGCGGCACCTGCCTGCCTGCAAAGCTGGGACAGATACAGCCAGGAGCAGTGGCCCTGCAGACAGAACAGCCTCCTGACTCATGAGGATTTCAACAGTTTTGATTTTATAGTCTGGCTTATGCTGAATTTAATTTGAGTTGGTTAGGAGGGAGAAACTGGGGGAGTTTGTGCTGGTTTGTGCATAAAGCTGTTTAGCTTTATTCTAAAAACAATTTGAGTCTACACTGACAGGCTTGCAAGAAGTGTTTCCTTTCAAACAGAATCTATCTGAGAAACACCACTTGGGGACATTCCTGCTTTTCAAATGTGAAATCTGTTCCATCTCAGCACATTCTGAATAAGGCAGCTTTGAGTTGCAGAAACGGCGCTGGGGGCCAGGCCCACCTGTCACCAGCTGTATGGCTTTGATCAGAGCACCAATTTCCTCCTGTCTGTCAGCCCTCGTCCTCAAGAGGAAAATGGGGATAATGGTCCCCATGGGATTGTCACGAGATTTAAATGAAAAAGTGCTTGCCACATAAATAGTGACAAATCTTGAATCTAAGAATCAACCAAAAACACTGTTGAGCATGTTTGCCTTTCTGAACACCTGCTGGCTGTGTCTTGGGCACTGATTTCCATATAAGAGCCAGAGGTGAAGGAGGAAGGGGCTTGGGGTAGGGCTTAGGCTGGCGGAGTGCGGCACTGAGAGGGCCCCTGTGCGGCAGGCGAGACTGCGGACACACTCTTGGCACTGCGCTACTGCAAAGACCGCCGCGCCCTGACTGTGGGTGTTACCAACACCGTGGGCAGCTCCATCTCCCGAGAGACCGACTGCGGCGTCCACATCAACGCAGGGCCAGAGATCGGTGTGGCCAGCACCAAGGTAGGAGGAGCCACGGGCCCCCCTCCCGGAGAGAGCATGGCAGGGCGGGTGCACCAGAGGCTGCGAGGTCCCCAGAGGCCGCTCTCCTTTGGCCTGGATGGGCTGGGCAGTTGCGCCCTGCTCTTTCCCCTTCCCACCTCACCCCTTTTCTCCCCTCCCTTTCCCCTCCCGTCTTGGATTCCCATCTCCTCATTTAGTCTCATTTTATTCCCATGTCGTTTTCTGATGTTTCGTCCATGTTGTCCTGTGGATCTTTGAGCACCTTAGAGACGCTTATTTTATTAAAGTTCTTTAGACCTGGCACGGGGCTCCCACCTGGAATCTCAGCACTGTGGGAGGCCGAGGCCGGAGCATCCCTTGAGCCCAGGAGTTCCAGACCACCCTGGGCAACCCCGTTCCTTCAAAACTAAAACTTAGTCTGGGTGTGGTGGCTCACACCTATAATCCCAGCACTTCGGGAGGCCAAGGGGGCGGGCAAATCACCTGAGGTCAGGGGTTTGAGACCAGCATGTCGAAACCCGATCTCTACTAAAAATACAAAAAGTAGTGTGGTGGTACATGCCTGTAATCCCAGCTACTTGGGAGGCTGAGGCAGGAGAATTGCTTGAACCTGGGAGGTGGAGATCGCAGTGAGCCGAGATCGTGCCACTGCAATGCAGCCTGGGCGACAATGAGACTCTGTCTCAAAAACAAAATAAAAATATAAATAAATAAATAAAACTTAAAAATTAACCAGGCAGGTAATACACATTACAGGTGGTGCCTGTGGTCCCAGTTACTCAGGAGACTGAGGTGGGAGAATTACTCGAGCCCAGGAGGTTGAGGCTACAGTGAGCCATGGTCTTACCACTGCATTCCAGCCTGGACAACAGAGTAGACCCTATCTCAAAAAATGGGAGTAGATAGAGTAGATAGAGACCCTATCTCAAAAAATAAAAGAAAGCAAAGTTGATGTAAAAAGTGAAAGTAAGGTCCTTGCCACCTCCTTCTTTGTGCACAGGCTTATACCAGTCAGTTCATCTCTCTGGTGATGTTTGGTTTGATGATGTCTGAAGACCGAATTTCACTACAAAACAGGAGGCAAGAGATCATCCGTGGCTTGAGATCTTTACCTGGTATGTTCCAGAATTCAGCTGTCCGTGTTCTCAGACCTAGTGGACTGTTGCCGGCCACTCTCCCTTGACTCTGGCCTGTACAGGATGTTGTTCATTACTCCCTTTTCCTACAACTTTCTAGCCACCGCACCTCCCTCCTGGAGCCCCTGCTGCCTCTGACCTCATCCCGCTCAGCCCTGCCCCACCCTGGGCTGCCTCCCTGACCTTCTGGTCCTCAGCGGTGCCGGTGCTGAGCGCTTTCCCGCCGCAGGGCCTTCACACTGGCTCTTTCCTCTGCTAAACCATCTCCCTTCAGCTCTGCATACAACCGACAGCTTCTCATCTCCCAATGCTCAGCTCAAATGTCACCTCCTAAGACCCTCCCTGGCCACACTTAACAGAGGCCCCAGCCTCCGCCCCAGCACTCTGAAACCTTAGCCTGTTTGTTTTCTTTATAACACCCCTCATGACTGAAATTGCCTGTTCACCTAGTGACTGGCTTGTCTCCCCCCCACTAACGTGTCAGCTCGGCAAGTACACGGCCATGTCTACCAGAGCCGCCACTGGACAGCTGGGGTCCAGCACAGGGCAGGCATACAGTAGGTGCTCAATAAGTACCCAAGAAAGACCAGATGGCTGGCCCCAGGCCCTTCCTATGCCAGACACTTCCCCGTTTGCTGGGCAGCAGCACAGTCCCAGCTGTTGTAGCTGGCGAGATACAATGTCTGTCACACTGAATCATGACCTCCTTGGGGACCATGGCCTCCCCTTCTTTCATTCATCCACCACATATATATTAAGAACTAGCACCATGCCGGAATGAGAAATGATGCTTCTCCACCTACCTTGTTGGTGCTCAAGAAAAGTATTCACACAACATGAATCCCCACCCTAACAAAATCCTGGCCAGGAGCCCAAGTTATTTCCTATAATCTAAGTTTTAAACGAATGCAAAGAAGCAACGTGTACTAAGTGATGTGAGTTTCAAAACCTCCTCTTAAACCCCAGCATTTGTCTTCATGTATATTGCTTTAAAATTGGCGTGATGGGCTTTCTCCTTCTCCTCTGTGCATGGCTCAGAGCTGATCAAGGAAGTGCTGTCACTGGATGAGAAGATCCACGACTTAGCCCTGGAGCTCTACACGCAGAGGTCACTGCTGGTGATGGGGCGGGGCTACAACTACGCCACCTGCCTGGAAGGAGCCCTGGTGAGCCGCCACACCCAGCCCCCACCTCCATGGAGGACAGGCACAGGAGACCCGGAGGAACCCGCGGGAAGGAGGGCAGGGCATTGGGCTTGGGGAGAGCCAGGCCTGAGGACCCCTTGGCCACCCCTGTGAGCCTGCCCTAAGCACCAGCTGTCCACCAGATTTCTAGCCCTGGGCACGCAGAGATGGGTGACATGGCAGGTGCCTGCTCCCAGGGAGCTCCCAATCTACTGAAGAGAAAGGGACGGGGCACCTAGGGTGTGCCCCTCTAGCTGTCCAGCCACTGCCAGGGTCCACTTGGAACAGCTCACTCAGACCTCATGAGCTTCTGAGAGGTTGGCAGATGCTATTCACCTCTCATCCAGGAGGAAACAAAGCCTCCAAAAGCTTAAGTGTCTCACTCAAGATGACATAGAGGACCTGAATCAGACCTGAGTCCTTGGGGACCCGAGTCCATGTGCCCTTTGCTTTTTTCCACCACCACCAAAATTGCAGGGTGGGTTCTCCGCAGAGTTTACGTTGTTACCCCTCAGACTTCCAAGGGGAGTTTGAGATCCTGAAGGAATGAACTTTGAAGGCCCTGCATTTTCAAAAATTGGTGAAAGGCCATTTGCCCCCTGCAGTAATAAAGATCCACACCAGCAAAGAGAAAGCTGATGGTGCAGGGACTAAGTGCCAGGACCACGGGGCTGCCCAGAGGGTGGACAGAGAGCCATGCAGGGACCTGTGTCTAGGGCTTGCCCTCTCCTCACTGTCAGCGTGCCATGCGTGGAGCAGATGCTCAGCCCAGGTAACAGGGACAGTGCTCCAGGTAAGGCCACACTGGCCACCAAGACCAGGGCATTAACTGTGGCCCAGCTGGGCTGCCATCCTCTCCCATCTCCTCTCCATTACCCCCATTTGAAAGATAATGCTAGGCTGGTGCAGTAGTCTGCACCTGTAATCCAAGCACTTTGGGAGGCCAAGGCAGCCAGATCACTTGAGGTTAGGAGTTCGAGACCAGCCTGGACAACATGGTGATAGCCCATCTCTACTAAAAATACAAAAATTAGCCAGGTATGGTGGTGCATGCCTGTAATCCCAGCTACTTGGGAGGCTGAGGCAGAGAATCACTTGAATCCATGAGGAGGAGGTTGCAGTGAGCCAAGATGGCACCATTGCACTCCAGACTGGGCGGCAGAGTGAGACTCCCATCTCAAAAAAAAAAAAAAAAAAGAAAAAGACAAAGCCAGTTGCAACTGGTTACCGGAAGCAGAGTTGGTTTCCCGGATCTTGGTGGGGAGCACAGGCCTGACCTCAGTGAGCTCCATCTCCTGCATCTGTCCCCTGGAGGTTCTGACTCCTGTTAAAGGAAGCCAAGGACAGGCAGGTGCTGCTTCTGGGGTTGCAGTAGAGGCAAGGCCTGGGGGTGCACTGTCAGCCCCCAGATGACTCTGCCTGATGGGCAGGGGGCTCAGCTGTGGTAGCTGAATGTGCTGGCGAAAGATGCACGAAAGATGCACATTCAACTGAGCCACCACGTGAGTCTGGAGAAAAAAGTGTTTAGGTGGCTGCTGGCACGAGCCAATGGCCCTCTGCGGTCACTGGGAGGCCGGCACTCCAGCTGTCTGCAGCCTCCAGAGTGGAGCCACTCTCCTCATAGTGTTGCCCTGACCCAGATCAACAGTGTTAGGAGAGTCAAGAGATGATTTCTTTGACCGTCTCACCGTTTCAATGATGTGGATTTGTGGTAACTGAATAGAGATGGATCTACCTGAACATAGGAAAAAATTCAATTAACACCCCAGTTTGTGCAATTTTGCTTGGAACCACTCTTCAGAAGTTATTAATGGGCGAATGCTTAATCAAATAATTAACTGCAGGTATAGCTAAGCAGAATACAATGTTGTCATCATAAATGTGGCTGGCTAGGGAGAAGAGGGCGAGCTTGGCTGACTCCGACCTATCTGTCCTAAGGAGTGGCTGTGCGTGGGACTGGAGAGAGAGAGCAGCAGTGCCCAGGGCTGGTGTGAGGACACAGATGTTGTGTCCTGGGCTGGTGCATGCCCTGGACAGTAGCCAGGCCTCTCCCCAGGCCCTTGCTGGTGTCCTCAGTGCTGTCAACCACTCCAGGCATCTGTCTGCCTTGTGACCCTTGGCTCTCTGCCTTTCAGCATCATCCTTCTCCTGGTTCCCCTTCTTCCCCTCCAGCTGATCTGCTCCAGCCCCATCTGCCCAGTGTGACTCTGATCTCACCTCCTGTTTTCCCAGAAAATTAAAGAGATAACCTACATGCACTCAGAAGGCATCCTGGCTGGGGAGCTGAAGCACGGGCCCCTGGCACTGATTGACAAGCAGATGCCCGTCATCATGGTCATCATGAAGGATCCTTGCTTTGCCAAATGCCAGAATGCCCTGCAGCAGGTCACGGCCCGCCAGGTGAGGGCTCTCTATTGGACTGGGCCAGCTCTCTCCTTCTTTTCTCCATGCATGCCCACCTCACCACTGTCTGCCAGTACCAGTGATGGATGGATGGTCTGGCCAGTGAGTAGCTGTGACCACACTGTCTCCCCTGGGCCCCCTTGTGAGGAGTACACGCACTTGGAAAGGAATTGGTCAGCCTGCAGCTATCCCACACGGCTCTTCGGCGGGGCCCAGGAACCCAAACTACCATGAGCAGTGCCAGATCCTGGCCTGGAGCTCAGGGGAGGTACTCCTGGTGGAGATCCCTGGGGCAGGGTTTCCCCAGGTTCTGTGGCCAAGCAGCTCTGATGTGGACTACCTGGAGTTAGGTCAGATCTCAGAGGGCAGGGGCACAGCTTTACACAAGACTGCCCTCGCTTCCGGCACCTGCTGCAAGCCACGGGTCCACCCACACATCTGAGCAACTGACTATGAATCGAAGGATTCCCGCTCTCCCCTCAAGTTCAGTAATTTTCTAGAACAACTCACAAAACTCAGGAAACCACTATACGATTACAGTTTTATTATAAAAGACAAAAATCACAGCCAACCCAGAAGGAACCCGTAGTGTGAGGGCCCCGAATGTGAAGCTTGTGTCCTTAGGACGTGTCACTCTCCCGCACATCACTGTGTATCACCAGGAAGCTCCCGTGAGCTGCTAGCTTCAGTGTCCAGAGTTTGTACTGTGGTTTTATTAAGTGGCAGGATGGAGTGAACCACTGGCCATGTGATTGAATTCAGTGACCAGCCCCACTTTTGTCCTTGGAGGTTGGGAGGTCAGGCTGACTGGCTCGTGTCTCAAAGCCCTAACCTTCTATTCATGTGGCTGGCCTCTCTGGCAGGGTGGGACCCCATCCTGGAACTATCTGCAGGCACATCATGAGTTACCTCCTTAGCATAAAGTCGGGTATAGTCCAAGGGATCCTTCATAGATAACAAAGATGCGTCTATCACATGGGAAAGTCCAGAGGCTGGAGCTCCCTCCCTGAAACCAGCCACAAAGACCAACCAAATGCTTTGTACACAGCAGCTGCCCTGAGGTGGGAGGGCAGTGTTCATGAAATTTCAGGAAGGTGAAATCCAACAAGGTGCCCCATCCAGATGTTGCCACACCTGGCTCAGTGAGGGTATAAATCACAGTTGCATTATTTCCCCACTGAAAACCCTCCCATACCTTCCTGTCAGACCACAGAGGCCCACAAGCCTGCGTCATCTGGCCCTTTCCTCTTGTTTCAGAGTTCCAGGCACTCCAGCTTTCCTTCCGTTTCCCACTTGTGCTGTGCTCAAGCCTGCCTCCAGGCCTTTGCGCTGGCTGTTCCTGCTGTCTGGGATGCCCTTCCCACAGAATGCTTTGCTGAGAGTTGGCCCCTCATCATGTAGGGCTCAATTCAGATGACTCTTGTTTTGAGAGAGCTTCAGAGACCTCACCAGTCTCCCAATCACAGGAGAATGTAATTATCCTGTTTTCTTGACTTGGTGGCATTTCTTTGGAATTCATCTTTATTTATTGGTTTGCTTGTCTAGGTTTTTGTTTTCCACCACTGGACTATGAGCCCCACTAGAGTTAGGAGTGAGTCTGCCCTGCTCTCGGCAAGGTACAAATGGGTGCCAAATGATGCAGCAGGACGGCGATGTCCTTACCAGGGAAGGGGCAGAAACACACCAAAAAGCATCAGACACTTTGTCCTTTCCAAGCATTTGTGTCCCACACATACCACCTCACCTATGATTCAGCAAATACAAAAGAGGACCATTCTCATCACAGTAATGTAGCTTCCAGGTATGCCACGTGTCAGGGATTGCTTCTTTCAGAGATGATCTATTTTATGATCCTATTTCTCTGCTCTAGGGTCGCCCCATTATATTGTGCTCCAAGGACGATACTGAAAGTTCCAAGTTTGCGTATAAGACAATTGAGCTGCCCCACACTGTGGACTGCCTCCAGGGCATCCTGAGCGTGATTCCGCTGCAGCTTCTGTCCTTCCACCTGGCTGTCCTCCGAGGATATGACGTATGTCTAAAAACTGCACCTACCAGCAGAGGGGAGAGACATAACCCCAAAGTTCCTTTGTGTTCTTTAAATACTTGGAGTAAACAGTCATAGGAGAAATAATTTCGTTTAAAGTATCTTTCTTTTTAAAGTAGCTTAAACCACCCCTCCCCCCTCCAAAAAAACAAGCTGGAAACTGCAAAATGTATAGAGAAGATTATGACATTAAATTACAACCTGGCTAGGCGATGTGGCTCACGCCTATAATCCCAGCACTTTGGGAGATCAAGATGGAAGCATTGCTTGAGGCCAGGAATTTGAGACCAATCTGGGCAACATAGCAAGACCCCACCTCTACAAAAAATTTTTTGCATAATATTCCATCACAATCTTATAACATGATTTTCTTAATGGTTACTTAGGCAATCTACTATTTAAACTGTTCTCATTATCTTCATAAATAGCAGCAAACATCTTTGTACATACAACGTTGTTACAACGTTGTCCCACATTTAAGATTTGTCCTTAGTCTAACAAATGATCTAACATTTTGGACTCCTAACATGTATTGCCAAATTATGTTCCAGAAAAGAACTAATTTTTTTTTTTTTTTTGAGACAGTTTCGCTCTGTTGCCAGGCTGGAGTGCAGGGGCATAATCTCAGCTCACTGCAACCTGTCTCCCAGGTTCAAGCAATTCTCCTGTCTGAGCCTCCCGAGTAGCTGGGACTACAGGCGAGCACCACCATACCCAGCTAATTTTTGTATTTTTAATAGAGACTGGGTTTCACCATGTTGATCAGGATGGTTTCAATCTTTCGACCTCTTGATCTGCTGGCCTCAGCCTCCCAAAGTGCTGGGATTACAGGTATGAGCCACTGCGCCCGGCAAAGAGCCAATTTATGATCTCACAGCAAGTGTGTAAGAACACACAGTTCATAATGCAAAGAAATAGAAGTTTCATTACAACTTTATTTTGAGAAGCTTTTAAAATAAGACAATACAAGGAATATAATGAATATCTGAATATGTACATATCATCCAGAGCTGATACTTGCTAATATGTTGTCATATGTTTCATCTTTTTAAATATCCAAATGTAACAGGACCTTGCAGATACAGTAGAAGCCTGTCTATGAACCATGCCCACATTTCCTTCCCACTCCGCACTAAACAAGTCACAATGGAATTCATGTAAATTCTTCCAAGGAAAGTGAATTTTTAATAGCACACATTAAGTTACCTGTGTTTAAAAGCATAAGCCATATTTTTAAAATCATGTTAACAAATCATGACAGACATGAGGTGCACAATAAATGTTTATTGGGGGACTAAACGTTACACAGTTGAATGAAGCTTCTGCACTAAGGAAGTAAGTCTTCAGATTGGAGGAAGTAAGTCTTCAGATTGGTTGGAGGTGACCATAGTGAACATGTCTCCTTATTTTCAAGTACTCTGAAAATTGTCCTTGTGATGTAGCATGTTGCTGAGATCTGTGGGGTCCTGAACACCTACTTTCTTACATTTTAGGTTGACTTTCCCAGAAATCTGGCCAAGTCTGTAACTGTGGAATAAGGATGAGACCGTCAAAAGACCATCACCACCTTTAATCTGATTCCAGACCTGTCCCAACAGCAGTGATGCTACATGGGAAGAGAAGTGGGCATCCAACATGTTCTGCGTGTTCCTGTAGAGTTTGACAGTTTCCATGTGCCTTCTACCCAAGTGCTTTTGCTTACAGCAGATACTGTTTCTCTGTGTCCTGAAGTCGCCAGAGGAGAAGGGAATCATTGTTTACACATGGGGATCAGAGCAGACTTCTCCACTATCGTGCAATAGAGATACAGCTCTCTTCAGAGTAACTGTGAACCTTTTATAACCAACACTAGAGTTAGTTTTAAAACACAAAATATTTATAATGACAATTGTATAGCTTTTAAGTTATTTTTCTAGTATGTGGCTTTCTGTAGCCATGGTAATGGCCAAACTGTTCATCCCAGCTACCCATGCGCTGTCTCCAGGCTTGCTCCTGGCAGGTGGCATTCATCTCAGATTTGAGCACAAGGAATTGGCCCTCTGGACTCCTCTCTCCTTTACTTTCCTCTCTAGGCTGCTCCTGAATCCTGTTCCCTGACATCCATGAAGCCTCTCCAGCCGTCCACCTATGCCTCTTAGAAATCCAGTTGAAATCTCAGCCTCCTCCAACATTTTCTTCTCGTGCGTGGCCCAAATCTCTCCAACTTCTGTTTAATCTGATCATGGCTCTTTTTAAGCCCAGGCAGCATTTTGGTCCCTGCTCTTTGCCCATAGTAAAACAGCCTGAAATATCCCATGCAAGAGAGTAGTTTCAAGTGGGCAACTCTGCTCTCTATTTAAAAGCGTGCACAATCAAAGTACTATGCAATGTTAGGACAATAAAGAACATACCAATTTTTTTGTCTTGTGTGTTTGCATTTTGTTACCCTCATTCTTTCTGTGTACTCTGGATTTTGAGGACGGTGCAGGAGCTCAGCAGTGTTTGGAGGGGCAGCCCTGTTTATTGTTAGCCATTGGCCTCTTCCACACCTGAGACCTGTGGGTTTCTAGTAGGAAAATGAGGGCTGTTTTCTAGGATACAACAAATGCAGGAGATTTGGGACTCAGTAGAGGGGCCACTAAACCTGGAGGGGGTTGGCCAGAGCCTGGAGACAGCATAGAGGGGTAAAACTCTCAAATTTGTATTTTTTCCCAATAAACCTATTATAGTTCTTGGTTTTATTAATACAATCTGGCAGGACGATTGAAAGCCAGAGAGAGTTCTGAAGTTTTGTAAAGTTGGAATTTAGGTTCCCTACATAAGTGCTATCACACACACCCTGAATGATGTCTTCATGACAATTGACGTGTGTAGCACTAGGATCTCATTAAACCCTGTTCAGGATTACCTATGGGCTACTTAGCAAATTTTCATCCCCTCCTATGCCCTCCCCTGCATCACAGGGGCTGGAAGCCTGGGAACTACATTTCCAGCTTATCCATCAGTGAGAGGCACTCATGGGAGACTTGGAAGGTAGTTGAATGGCAGAAGCATATTTTGTATTTCTCTCTGGCAGAAGCAGATAGAAACATGGCTTTAGCAGACAGGGGGTTCTGCTATGGCCCTTGGGCGCTCCCCAAAATGCACCCACCTCAGCATCCCAGGCACTGGTGACCATGAACAGAGGTTTCCTGTGGCTCCTCCAAAATCCCAACTCTGGAGAGCTGGCAGGAACCAGGCACTGCAGGGCTTTTCCTGACTTCTGTCCTCCCGGCCCTGGGTCAGTCTCAGGGGAATGCCTAGAATGGTTTCTGTCCTACTGATCAATCCATGAGCAATACAACTTCCAAGATCAGGAGACTACAAACTAGCCAGAACACTTTTCTCTGGACAAGACCTAGAAAGTATATTTCATCCTTATGCCCAAGAGGTGATAGCCATTCTGACTTTTCTGCTAATTGTTCCCTCGCTTTTCTTTATAGTTCCACCTGTGTATCTATCCCCAAATACCCTATCTAGTTTGAAAGTGGAGGGCAACTGCATGCTGGCTGAGCAAGGAGAGGGCGGCCCTGCCTCCACTGGACGGAGGTTCTAGGAGGTGAGCGGATCAGTCTCCAGGGCATGATCTGACTCCTGCTCCTCTGGGAGCTGTCAAGGCCCCTCCTGGGGAAGTCATGAGCAAGGTCTCAAGGAAGTCTTAAGAAACACAGGGCTCAGCACCTGGCAGGGCCAAGGTGGGGACTAGGCACTGGACCTGCAGCATAAATAGAGTCAGAGGGAGGGGGCTGCCCTGTACTTCCTGCTTCCAAGCTCACCGTGGCCTGCCTCCAGCTCTCAGTGGGGGGATAAGTTGGAAACTTCTGTGAGTGATGAGCATCCTCAGCAGAGGAGAGGAGAGCCCCTTATCAGCACATGGCCAAGCCAAGTACTGCTGAGAACCTAGGCCTGGCTCTCCTGGGCATTCTGTCCTCGGGCTAAAGATGGCCTGATGGAAGTGGGGTCTTGGTGAAGACAGTTCACCCCATGGGTTGCACTGCTCAGTATGGCTCAGTTACCCTCCACATCTGGTGCAGAGCCGTCACCCCAGAATCACTTCTCGCCATCCTCCGTGGGCCTCCCGGGCCAGCTCTTCTGTGTTAGGCTCCTGCTTTCTGTATCTGTCTTCCTTCTTCTGAGTTTCCTTTATTGTTCCAGTGAAGCACATTCTTCTTGAGAAAAGGTGTTTGACAGCTTAGTTCAGGCTGCTCTAACAGCCCTGGTGCCTTATAAAAATCAGACATTCATTTCTCACAGTTCTCAAGACTCGGAAGTCCAAGATCAAGGCACTGGCAGATCTGGAGTCTTCTTGGCGAGGGCCCGTTTCCTGGTTTGTACAGAGCAGCCTTCTTGCTGTGTCCTCACATGGCAGAAGGGGCAAGGAAGCTTTCCGGGGCCTCTTTGATAAGGGTACTAATCCCAATCATAAGGGCTTCACCCTCACAACCTCATCACCTCCCAAAGGTCCCACCTCCTAATAATCACATGGGGTGGGGGTTAGGATTGCAACATATGAATGTGGTGAAACACAAACATTCAGGCCATAGCAGAAGGCAAGTTTTTTGAGAATTTGCAGGTGTGGAAATTATTTTTTAAATTTATACTGGACAGTTTAGCTAAACATAGAATTCGATGTCATAAAAAAGTGTTCCTGCAGAATTTTAATTTTTATTGCTTCATTGTCTTGTTCCCAGTGTTGCTATTGAGGAGTCCAAAGTCTGATGTCTCTGTAGGTGACCTTTTTGTGTCCTTGTGTCCTGTGTTCTGAAATACCACAAGTTGCCTAGAGTCACTTTTCATTTAGAGTTGATTTAGTTTGGTAACTTGTGCCCTTCAGATCTAGGAAGTTTTCTTGAATTACTTTGTTGTGGATTTCTCTGTTTCTCTGTCGTCACTGGAGTGTCTATTACTCTTGAGTGTGAAGCTGCTGGACTGGCCTCTAATTTCTTATCTTTTGTATTGTTCATTCATTGTCTTTCTGCCCTAATCGAGAGATTTCTTCAATTTTTGTCTCCCAACCTGCTACTAAGATTTTTCATTGGCTCCAACATGATTTAATTTTTGAGGGTTTTTTTTTTGCTCTACTGAAAGTCTGTACTTTTTCTGTATTCCCTTAGTTCTTATCTAACGGCCTTTTTCTGTTCTGAGATGCATTAATGTCTCCTTGGCTTCCTCTTGGCTGTGAGAGTTTCCCAGACTTTGTCTTTAATGACCTTGACAGCTTTGAAGACTACTGGTGGGTACTTTGTAGACTGTCCCTCAATTGGGTTTGTTAACGCTTTTCTCATGGCTAGACTGGGGTTATGGGTTTTAGGGAGGAAGATCACAGAAGAAAGTGCCCTTCTCATCCCTTCATATCATGGGTGCAATATTGACCACATCTTATCACTGGTGTGTGGCCTTGACCACCTGGCTGAGAAGGTGTGAGCCAGATTTCTCTGCTGTAAAGGTCCTCTATTTTCCTCCTTCTCCATATTGTACTCTTTGGAAGGAAGTCCTTAAGCTTGGCCCACACTTAAAGGGTAGGGTGTTATGTTTCACCTCCTTGAGAGAGGACTATCTATACAAATTATTTAGAATTCTTCTGCACGGACTTGTCTATTCTTTCCCATTTATTTATATTAGTATGAACCATATTTATTTTATATTTTGAGTCATATCCATTACTATGTTACTTTATTGCTCCAATATACTCGACTTCCTGACATAGACCCGTGTGTGTGTGTGTGTGTGTGTGTGTGTTTACACGCACCCGTGTGTGCACTACAGTATTCTCCAGGCTTGTCTCGTTCATACCCTACCCCAGCCCTAGAATCAGCCATTTCTCCAGGGATCCCTGGTTCCTTTTATGGTGAAAAACGTTAGAGAACAAGATCTGGGCTCTGGGTATGCTTGCTGTTACTGAGATGCCACTGCTTCTAGGCCAGCTCAGCTGACAGAGCAAGGCCATATTGCATATACCTGTGCTGAATAATTTTTAAATGGCTGGTTCTTGTTTTAAGGATGTAATATTTTTTCATTCTCTCTGAAGCCAGCAATAGTCTTATTTTTATTTTTTGAAATTTCCTTCTCCACAGAGTCTGTTTCTTTCAAGATGCAGCTTTTGGTCTTACTTTTCTTAGCCACATGACATTGAGCTGTCTGTTCAGATTCAAAGTGGGCTGACTGGAAGTTCTAAGCACATGGTAGGGCTGGTTGATGCAAGATTCACTGCTGGGAAATCTGGCGGGGGGCGTGGGTGTCATAATGTTCATATCTCTGATCTTCCCTTTAGGGCTGGTCAGATTTCTGGAGAACAGCTTCCTGGCTCCCTGTCTGAGAGAATGGGCCCAGCTGCTGATGGCTCTGGGGACTCCCAGAGGAGGAGGGCTAAGGGCCACTGTGTTCAGCATTCAGCTATACAGCCCCCAAATAACCCTATTTCCATACTGCCACACCCTCAACTGTGTCCCAGCTCAGATGCCCTCATTCTTATCATCACCACAGAAGAAACCTCCAGACTTCCACCTTTCCCAACAATTCTGCCCTTTTCTCTGCCATGTCCTCACATAAGCCTGACTGCCCAGAATGGCTGACTAGTCTCAGGATGGAAACCCTGTCGGGGGGCCATCAGAGTCCATTGTTGTGGGTTTTCAAACTCCATTAGGGCCTGCAGTGGCCTCCATGGCCCTAGGGTTTCCAGGCTAGCTCTACCCTTTCCTTCCCCAGGTGTGATGTTAAAGGCACTTCCCAATACATGTCCCCATTGGTTTAAGTGCAGTTTAGCTTTCTACAATACACAGCTGGGACCGCCCTGACTTACACCCCTCAGCACATCTCTGGGTCCTTGTAGGGGTTGGGGAGAAAGGAAGTTGTGGGTTAGTGGAGTAGGGGAAGGGCAGGCAAGGTGTCAGAGGCAGTCAGCGTAAGGACCTACACCATCCCTGCCGCATGGTCTGCACCCAGCTCTTCCTACTTCCCTCCTTCTCCATGCCACTTCCCACAGAACCAAGGCAGGCAGAAGTGAATCCCTTGCCCAGAGGAGCACAGCTGACAAATGAGTTGGGATTGGAACCCAGGCCAGTCAAGGATGGGGCCTATCAGGACCACAGAAACCTATTGGAACTGTGGCTGCACACACAGCTGGCCTTCGGACAAGCCCCCAATGCCCCAGGCACCCCTAGCTCCTCCACCCTCCCTGTGCTCGTGTCTTAGTTTGTTTCTGTTGCTTATAACAGAATACATGAAACTGGGTAATTTACTTTAAAAAAGAAATTTCTTATAGCCCTGGGGGCTGAGAAGTCCAAGGCTGAGAGGGTGCATCTGGTGAGGGCCTTCTTGCCGGCGTGGACTCCGTGGAGTACTGAGGGCAGTGCAGGTGTCACGTGGCGAGGGGCTGAGCATGCTCACATGCCGGCTCAGGTCTCCCTTCCTATCTAATAAAGCCACCAGTCCCACCCCAGTGACAACCCTTTAATCCATGAATGCATCAACAGATTGATCCCAACCACCTTTAGAGGTCCTACCTCTCGGCACTCCCACATTGAAAATTCAGTATGAACATGAGTTTCACAGAGAATAAATTCAAAATAACACCTCCTAATTTTTAAATGTTTTTTAAATCAACTAAGTCAATTAAAAAAAGAAAACCTCTCTGGACTAAACAAGGTATAGGAGTGAGCTAAAGCCAGCCTACATGCCACCCGTTGTCAGTACAATCTACCTCAAGGTCCTCAGAACTCTCCAGGCCCCTCACCTTTCCCTCAGTAAGACCAGGTGATTTCTGGCTCCCTGAACACAGCAAGCAGGTCCTCACATCTGAACATTTGGGCCCGAGTGCCCTTTCTGCCTAAGTCACAGGCCCAACACATCCTGCTTGGCAGCCTCAGCAAGTTTCCTCCTGCCCAGGAAGCCTTTCTCAATTGCTTCTCCCCACTGTAAGCCAGATCAGACAAAAAGTACTTACGTGTCCCACCTGGTTAATGTATGCTGTGGCAGGATCTTTTCACTTGGAGGGTTCAACTAGGATGCTTGATGCTTTCCAAAGCCCCCCTCTCCACCCTGTCACCTCAGCTTTCTGGCCATAAATGTTCACTGTATTTCATAAACCAGAAAAAAAGCAGTGTCTCTGCAATGAAAAGAATCCTTACAAATTAGTGTGAGATATGCATTGGCGTGTACATGTGTACACTGATTTTCGGTTACTCACTGGGCATGACATGAATGCTATGAGGCAAGGCCTGGAGTGCTGGGAATTGGTGTCCCCTGTTTTTTTGTCGGGTTGTTTTTTTTTTTTGAGACAGTTTTTGCTTTGTTGCTCAGGCTGGAGTGCAGTGGAGCAACCTCAGTTCACTGCAACAACCATCTCCTGGGTTCAAGTGATTCTCCTGCCTCAGCCTCCCGAATAGCTGGGATTACAGGCACTCACCACTACGCTCAGCTAATTTTTGTATTTTTAGTAGAGACAAGGTTTCACCATGTTGGCCAGGCTGATCTTGACCTCTTGACATCAGGTGATCCACCCACCTCGGCCTCCCAAAGTGCTAGGATTACAGACGTGAGCCACTGCACTCAGCTGCCTTCCTAATAAGGAGAAGTACCCATGAGTGCTCCTTGGTGGAACCTCAGCTCTGACAGCTAGGCTTTTACTCTTTTCCCATAATCCTTGATCCTGGCAATTTCTGGTTTCCTCTTTTCTCTCGTGCACCTGGGGCAGGTAGCAGGTGGATCTGAGATAAGGACAGGTGTGGGCCCTCCTCAATGCAGGCCACACTGAGAGCTACAATTTCAAGCAGCGATGAGCCATGCTCAAATTTAGAAAACTCCCTCTGGTGGCCAAGGGGTGCGACACCACGCTGGATCCCTTCCTCTACCCCTGGTGCCTCCAGGCGGCCTGGCCCAGCCCTCAGTGCCCTTGGAACCTGGGTCACAGGCTTGCTGCCCTCCCCAAATTCTGCAACCACCTTTCACGCCACCCAGTCCCTGGCCCTCCCCATCTGCAGGGTCTTGTTCCTTCTTCCCACGCTGGCCCTGGCCACTCCGTGGATCCTGGTGTTGTGTGACTGCTGTTCTACCCCTACACTCACCATTTATCAACACTGTCCCCATCTTCTAGTCCCCAAAGTCCAGCTCTCCGCGGTTTTCCTCATGTGCCCAGTCTCCGTGCCTCGCTTCCTACTTTACTTTTCAGCGCAGATCTGGCAACATCCCAAGCCTCGGCCTCTCCCATCCTGTACGGCCCCAGGCCGCTGGTACCTGATCCGGCCTCAAAAGCAGCCCAGAGTCAAAGGGTCCCAGTCTCTGGGGGGACCTGAGCAAGACACTTCTCGCCCTGCCCCCGACGCTTCTCAGAGGCTTGACTGAGCACCTCCCACTTTTTCAATGTTGTCAACTAAGTCACCCCACCACCAAGCGCACTCTCCTCCTGCGTCACCGACCCTCCGGGTCACCAGTCTACCGCCATCTCCTCGCACCCCCTCCCCCTCTACAACCCGACTTCTGGCCTCACCCACACCCCTACAGACCCGTTCCTGCCGCGCTGCAGCAAGCAACCGAGTCCGAGGCCCGCCCTGCTTCCCGGACGCCAGGCCTGCCTCCCCCAGCGCTCGCCCCTGGCTCTTCCCGAAGCGGGCGGGCTCCCGGGCCGCTCCAGGCCGCCACGCCACCGCGAGCCTGCACCTGCAGCCCGAGGCCCGGCTCCCCGCGGACCCCGCGGCGTGAATCCCGCGCGCCTCCACCCTGATTCCCGGTCCTCTGGACCACCTTCTCCTCCACCGAGCCGCGGCCTCCTCGCCCAGACAGCGCGGGCTCAGCGGGTGGGCTGCGCAGTGCCTGAGTCTACAGCTCACCGCGTGCACAGCGCGCTCCGGAGCACCCTGGCCGGTCAGCTGAGAGGCCCGTGGACGCGGAACCCACGGAACCCCGGCCCGGGACTTCTAGTCTGGCCCCCGGCCCCCGGCCCCGCCCCCGCCGCCTTCCAGCGACCCGCCCCCGGGCGCCATTGGCCGCATCGGCTCCGTTCTCCGCGCGCTGATTGGTCGGCCCGAGGGTCGGTCAGACCAGGCGCCGCGGCGGCGGCAGCTGAGGAGAAGGGAGCGGGACCGGAAGGGTCGCAGCGCTCCGGCGCCCCTCACACCTACTGCGGCGGCGGCGGCGGCGGCGGCGGCGGCGGCGGGGCGGAGCGGCGGAGGAGCGGGGCGGGGCGGCGGCGGCGGCGGCGGAGCCGGGGCCGTGGAGCCTGGAGTGACCAGCACGCAGCGCCGCCAGTCTGCCCGCCCGCCCTCTCCCCGTGGTGCTGCGGCGGGGAGGCGAGGTGAGCCCGGCGGGCGGGCTAGGCCTGGCGGCTGCTACTCAGACCGGGCCCGCCGGGAGGGGCGGCGGGGGAGCCGCACGGCCGGGGGCTTCGGGGCAGGCCGGGGGCTGCGGGGCCCTGGCAGCCGCGGCCGTCGCCCCTGTGCTCGGGGATGCCGCAGTCGCCGCCTCCTGCCCTACTGTCAACAGCCCTGGGTTGCGGGCCTGCTCCCCGGCCTGGCCCGGCCGACCTGCCCGTGGGGTCTGCGGGCGCCATCCCTCCCGGTGGTGGGGCTAGCAGCTGCTCTCTGCGGCGGGTGCCCACCGGCCCGGGGTCGCGACCGCGCGACCTTGGCCAAGGCACTGACCCTCCCTCTGCCGCGGTTTTGCCTTCGGGAAAGTGGGGAAATGTCTCTTCTGGACACGGTTGTTGTCAGGCTGTGTGACTGTCTGCAAACGCCTGGGCAGGGCCCCGGTGTACATTTGTGGAAGATTGGGCGGGGTGCTGGCCCTTACTCGTGTGAGTGGGGTAGGAACCCCCTCCCCATCCGTCCAGCCTCCTGCCTCCTGCGCACTTTTCCCTTGCCTTGTCATTGCACACTCAGTGTCCAGCAGTGCCAGAGGGGACCCAGCCCACATCCCCTACCACCACACCCCTACCCCAGAAGCCCGGCCGCATCCCACTCAGCTCGCTCGCCTTGAACATGCCAGCCCACATTTGCCCCAGGACATTCGCATTTGCTGTTTCGCCATCTTCGGAGTTCTCTTCGTGATCTTGGCACAAGTAGCTCTTTCTGCTTCTTCCTCTGGTGACATGTCTTGTTTTGGGTGAGGCCCTCCTCGACCACCCTCTTTCTTCCCTTAGTCATGCTATTTCATTATTTTAAAATTTTCATTCCTGGCTTTCACCTGGTTTGAAACTATTCTATTTATTTGCCTGTTTATTTTCTGTCTCCCCCATTAGGATGTAATTTTGTGAAAACAGATAGCTCTGATTTATCCACTGCTTTATCCCCAGTGTTTAGAAAGCACACAGTAAGTATTCAGTAGTATCAGCCCAATGAATGAATGAATGGTCAAAGAAATGGCCCAGCCTCCCTGTTGTCCCTGCTTTATCTGTTCATTTAGTGACTTTTGATTAACTTGTGAAACTTGTAAGCAGATGGAAGCTTGTTCTATTTTGTGAAACATTTTGGTGTCCTTGACCCCTTTAATTGCTAACTGTTGGAACAAGCTGTGGTGAAAAATCCCACATTTTATAATAGTTTAGCTCTAGCTTTCTTCTACACATACAGTAGACATTTACTGAATTCTGCATTATCTAGGTCATGCGTTCTGCCAGGCCCTAGGGACACAAGGCAGATAGCAACAGGGTCCCTTTCCCAAGAGAGCCTGGGAGGCCGGTACAGAAGGCAGGCATGCAGACACTTAGTTCCAGGACTGTACATCACTTGCTGTAGTTCAGGGGCTATGCCATGGAAATGTGAAGGAGATGACGGGTGGTGGCGGGGCGGGGTGCTTGAGGGTGATGAGAAATTTGCTAGGCAGGGAGAGGCACAGAGGTGTGAAAGAGCATGGCCAAGGAAGGACTGTAGCCCACTGTGGAGCTGAGAATCAGTCTGCAGGGCCAGATGTAAGGGCACAGAGTCATGGGGACCCCAGAGAACTAGAACCTTACCCAGCAGTTTTCTAGAAGAAGGTGGAATTTGGCTGGGTGCCATGGCTCATGCCTGTAATCCCAGACACTTTGGGAGGCTGACGTGGGAGGGTCACTTGATGCCATGAGTTCAAGACCAGCCTGGGCAACATAGCGAGATCCCTGTCTCTACAAAAAAAATTTTTTAAAATTAGCTAGGTGTGGTGGCATGCACCTGTGGTCCTAGCTACTTGGATGGCTGAGGTGCAAGGATCCCATAAGCCCAGGATTTTGGGCCTGCAGTGACTATGACCACACCACTGTGCTCCAGCCTGGGTGACAGAGCAAGACCCTGTCTCTGAAAAAGAAGGCAGCACTTGATATTTGTTCTGATTTTAAATGTTGGCAATAGCTAATTAATTTTTTTTAAAAAACGCTGTGAGTCAAGGCAAATACAAATTCATTCAGTTTGTTTGCAGGATTGTCCTCCTCCGTGACTGGCTGTGTGGGAGGGAGGAACTGTGAGGAGCAGGAAAGGTAGCCTAAGGCCAGGGGAGCCAGGTCCTGTTTGCTCAGGTACCAGCCCAGGTGCTTATTTGATTGTTACTGGAGCCCTGTGGAAATGGAAGTTCAGGAGTTTCAGTAGTCTGCTGCTAAGCAAGCAGCTGGTGAGTGGAATTAGAACCCAGGTCACTCCCCAGATAAGCATTCTTTCCTGGGTCGCTCAGCTCAGAGTATTCTCTTCTGGCTTTTATCTTGTGGAAGAATGACAACCAGTCTAATGTTTTCTTCCCTTTAACTTTTTTCCTTCAGAAGGATCCTGCAGAGTTAAAAATAATATTATTTTTGCATAGTCTTCTCTGGACGGCTTTGATTTTCCTGGTAATTTAATTTTCAGGGTACCAGGACTTTAATTTGTTCACAGATTAAAATATGTTTATTTGGTCCCCTAAATAAATATTAGAGGGGATACTTGAAAGTGTCTGTTTAAAATAAAATCTTAATTTTCTTTAACTGGTTTACTCACTATTAACTGATTTGTCTGGTCCTTTTTTCTTAATAAAGAAAAGGACCAGACAAATCAGTTAATAGTGAGTAAACCAGTTGTCTTCATGAGACATAAGATATAACAGAGACCATATTTTTTTCTTCTTAAGACTATTGATTTGCCGGTAGGGCAACTCTTTTTGGTCTAAATACATACAGTAGTTATACCTCACACTTGGTTAGAAAGGTGCCATTTTTATGTAATTTGTCTTTAGAATAATTAATTCCTGATACTTTGTGCTTGATTGTATGAACTAGTTTAAACATCATTCTTTTAACTGTTTTATTATGGGAACTTTCAAACATATACAAAATAAACAGAATAGTGTCCTGCTTTAACAGTTTTTAACTCCTATCCAATCTCGTTTCATCTCTAATTTTATCCATTTGCACACTTACCACCCATAATTATTGTCAAGCAAACCCTAAATATCATGTCATTTCATTCATTAATTTTTCAGTATACTAATTACACAGTGGGTGCCCAGGAAATGTTTGTTAAAGACAAAGCTAAATGGGAGAATAAATGTGGTGGCTGGGAGCAGTGGTTAAGATCAGGACTTTGAGTCTGACTCCCAGTGGGTCTGCTACTTATCTGGGTGATGTGGAACAAGTGATTGCACTCATCTGTAAAACAGATGGGCACAACCTTAGGGTGCTCAGTAGGTATACAGTAGTTACACCTTGCACTTCGGTAGGTCTCTAAAGTTACTCTTTTAAAGCTGGAAAAGTAATAATTCCTTAATATCATCAAATAACCAGTCAGTATTCAAATTTCCAGTAGCCCTATGAATTTTAAGTCTCATTAATCATTTGAAGGTAGAGCTAGATAAGGTCCATACATTGTTGATTGGTTGATACATCTTTTAATTTTCTCTTAATCCATAGATCTATTTCTTTGTTTTCTTGGTAGTTTATTTGTTGACACAATTGAGTTGTTCAACAGCATTTCCGTAGTTGGAATTTGACTGATTGCATCTCTGTAGTGTAATTTAATGTGTTTCCTCTGTATTTCCTGAAAATTAATAATTGGATCTAGACAAGGCTTGGTCAAATTTAGGGTGCATTCTTGCATCAAGATGCCTTCCTAAGTGGGCTATGCACTTCTTATCTAGGGGTACCCTCAGGTTCTCTGCCTATCCATTTTACAGATGAGTGCAATCACTTGCCCCACATCACCCAGATAAGTAGCAGACCCACTGGGAGTCGGATTCAATGTCCTGATCTTAACCACTGCTCCCAGCTGCCCCACCACATGTATTCTCCCATTTAGCTTTGTCTTTAACAAACATTTACTGGGCACCCACTGTGTAATCAGCAAAGGATTGAGAAATAAATCAGACACATTTTCTGTCCTTAAAGAGTAGAAGCGTAAGTAGACTCACAATGCAATCTAAAAAGAATGCAGGGAAAGTGGCAAAAATGGGGGCATGCCCTGCACGGTTTGAAGGGAAAGGCTGTAGGGGGGAAACATGTAAGAGAAGCAGGTGCTTGAACTAGATTTTGAAGGAGGATGAAGGTTGACCAGGAGAACAAAAAAGAGAGGGAAGTCATTTCAAGCAGATGGAACAGCTTAGGCAGAGGCCTGAAGGTGTGCAGTAGCTGGGTGTATCTGCTGATCCCAGGTGATTTGATGTTGCTCAAGAGTGGGCCAGAGGACTGCCATCTACTGTGCTGTGCTAGGGAACTGAATCTTATTCTCAAGGCAGGCAGTCAATATTGAAGGAATTCAAACGGGAGAATGGTATGATCACTGCATATTTTCAACAAGTCTCTCTGTTTTCAATTCCGTATTTTGAAATAATTATGGATTCACAAGAAGTTGCGAAAAAGGCACAGAGAGGTCCCAGTACCCTTCACCCAGCTTTCTCCAATGGTTATATATTTACAAAACTATAGTACAGTATCTAAACCAGGAAATTTGGCATTGGTACAATTGTATACAGTTCATTGTCATTTTCTATCACGTGAAAATTCATGTAACCACCATCACAGTCAAGATTCAAAACTGTGTTATCCCAAATATCTCCTTTTGCTACCCCCTTACAGCCATACCACCCTCTTTTCGTCACCATTCATAACCGCCAGCAATTACTAATCTAGTCTGCATCTCTATACTTTTGTCCATTCAAGAATGTTATATACATGGAGTTATACAGCATATGACCTTTTAAGATTGACTTTTTTCGTTAAATATACTGCCCTTGAGATCCACCCAAGTTGTGGTATGTTTCAGTAGTTGCTGAGTGGTATCTCATGGTATGGGTGTACAGCCATTAGTTTAACTGTTTACCCATTGAAGGATGTTTGGGTTGTTTCTAGTTTTGAGCTATTAAAAATAAAGCTGCTATGAACATTTGTATACAGATTCTCACATGAAGTGATTTTTCTTTCTAAAGTGGCATGTGTGCAGTGGTTTGGAAGTCACAGGAATGGGAACTGGGAGAATGCTTCTGCTGTCACTGGGTCCAAGGACTGATGGGAAGCCCTTACTCAGGGCCCTGGGGGTGGGGGATAGAGAGGGGCAAATAGGCAGGCCTGGGTGCCTGGAAGCAGGGCTGGTGGTGAGGATCCTTGCAGCATCCTGTGGATCCAACAGTGGGTGAGGTGATAATCTAATGCTACTTGTTCTGTATTGTGGCTTAAGAACTACAGAGGATTGTCGTGAGAGCTACAAGGTTCTTGATTATCAAAGAAAGGTTGTTATACTAAGCTATTTTTCATAAGATTTACAGTAGGAAAACAGAACAACTTTAAAAATTATTATTATTATTATTATTTAATATAGAGATGAAGCCTCACCGTGTTGCTCAGGCTGGTCTGGAACTCCTGGGCTTAAGTGATCCTCCCACCTCGGCCTCCCATGATGCTGGGATTACAGGTGTGAGCCATCGTGCCCAGCTGGAAAACAGAACAATTTAATGAAAAAATGTTGGCAGCAAGCAATGAAACAGAGGGTGATTGTGAGAATCTGCTTTTAATCACAGCAGTCAGTTGATTTAAATATCGCATGTCCTGGGTATTTTGAAGCTTTAGTATGAATAAAGGTTCACTTGAGTCTGTGGATCACTGAATCGTTGTCATTATTAAAAGAAAAAGTGATTTGGTAGGGGAAGTCAGCAGGATGAAATGTGCAGGCCTGTGTTCTGGTCCTGGCCAGCCCATGTACACATGGCTTCACTTTCTAAAGGGATATCAGAATGGTGTTTTGGGAGGAACTTGAATATTGTGAAACACACCTGAATTCAAATCTGGGCCATACTGGGAATTTGGACAACTTCCTTACTGTCTCTAAGCCTCAGTTTCCTCATTTGCAGAGTGAGGATAGTAATATGCTCCTCACTAGTTGTTATGAGGGTGTTTATAAATGTGTACCTCAGAGCCAGGCCCACTCTCAAGCCTTATCTGCCTCAAGCCCGTCTTCCATACATGTGTCAAATAATCATTCTGCAGCTTTTCATTTAACATTTTTGTTTAATCTGTTTTTAAATTTGAAATATGTACATTAGAAAAACAGAATAGAAAGTTATAATGGGAAGAGTGACAGTTTCTCATTTCCCACTATTTCTCCACTTGCTAGCATTGTATGTGTGTGCGTGTGTGTTTACATAGAGAGGCATTATGTGCTCTCTTCTTCAATTTGCTGTATTTTCTTTCTGTATCTTAGACATCTTTCCACATTGATACATAAAGTCCTTGCATTCTGTTAAATGGCCTTTTTGTACTTTTGTGCCATAATTTATTCAGTCTATCCACAGTGTACATTTTAGATTACTTCTAGTTTTTTGCCTGTTTCAGGAAGTGTTACAAACATCCTTGCACAAATATGTTTGGATACTTACACACATATTTGTCAGATACATTTATAGAATTGTATTTGCCAGTTTAGGATGTGCATTTAACATTTTTATTAACTATTATCTATATTCCATCCAAAAAAAATGTTTTACCACTTCACAGCTCCCACTGATGTGTATGAAAGTGCCTCTTTCCTCATGCCTTGGTTGATACTGTGAAAAACTTGAGCTCAGGTCTTGCCTCCTCCAGGAAGCCTCCTTATAGTGTTCCCTCCCAGTTTTTGAGGCACTTATAACCTGGAAAGGAGGAAGACCTTACAAAGACTGTGACAGAACAGCCTGGCGGGCGCTGCTGAGTGTCCAAATGGCAAAGAGGGAGCCCTGTGCTGGTCGCACAGTGGCAGCATAGCCTGGGAGCTGAGGGGGAAGAGCCAGCACCGGCTGGTGTGGGAAGTGGAAGCAGAGAATGCAGGGTTTGGTGTATTGCTAATGTGGTTGCTTGAAGAATTCTTGTACTTCCCAATTTGTAAAAGTGTTTTCTGAGCCTTAGTTGATGGTCCATTTTGTTGAAATATCTCAGTAGCGTCAACTCATGAATAGCTGAATGACATACTTTCTCAGATGGCCTTGAGGTTCTTTCTCTCGCTCTCAGAAAGCCTAAGCTTGACAGAGAAGGTGGCTTTGACAGGTTCTCACTGAGGCGACTTTTTTATTCTGCCTAATAAGGGCACCTTATTTTAATTTTAGAATTATTTTAAATCTTTCTTTTTTTTATTCCTGAGATGGAGTCTCACTGTTGCCCAGGCTGGAGTGCTATGGCATGATCTCAGTTCACTGCAACCTCCACCTCCCGTTTCAAGTGATTCTCCTGCCTCAGCCTCCCAAGTAGCTGGGATTACAGGCATGCACTGCCACACCTGGCTAATTTTTGTATTTTTAGTAGAGATAGGGTTTCACCATGTTTGTGGTCTCAAACTCCTGACCTCAAGTGATCCGCCCACTTTGGCCTCTCAAAGTGCTGGGATTACAGGTGTGAGCCATCGTGCCTGGACTATTTTAAATCTTGAGATGGAATTATATTAATAATTCTAAAATCTAATATGATTGAATGTACTCCCCAAATTTAAAGAAGATAGTCTAATATTGTCACAGTCCAAGTGTAAGTTGCAAGCAGTTGTAGCAGGGAGAGTTCCCAAGTTAGTCAGCAGGGTTGAGATTGATCTGTCAGTCCCAGAGTGGGCAAGGGGTCCTGAATGGGGAGTGGCTGTGTGCCACAAGGTTGTTGAAGAATCCAGCTGGTGGGCAACTTGACATCTGCAGCATGTGACTTCTATCTCTAGGTCTGTGACAGCTGATCCATCAGCCAGCAGCAAGGGAGAAAGATTGGAAGGCAAGCAGCTTTCTGTAAAGAAAAATAATAAAAGTGATCTGGAAGTTGCATACATCACTTCTACTCACATCTTATTGGCCAGAACTTGGTCATCTAGCCATACCTGGCTACTGGGAAAGCTGTCAGGCATCATCTCTAGTTGGGCAGCTATTTATCCAGCAGGAATGGGAGGCTTCTCTTACGAAAGTGAAGAAGGGAGGAAAGGATCCTGGAGCACCTCAGCACGTGTGCCGCAACTCTGATGCTTTGACGGCTCCCACAGCCCTCAGGACTGAGGCCAGATGTCTCTGCATGGCTTCTGGAGCTCATAGTGATCTGGCCTCTTTTTCTCTCTCCAGCTTCACTCGCCCTCTACCCAGCAAAGTCCCTAGTGACTTCACATTCCGAATATGCCTCTACCTATGCTGCTTCTCCTCATTCCCCCAAATCTTCTTTATCCCACTAGGTTTAGGACCCTTGGTATGCAGGGCCTCTTCCTGAGTGTGCACTCACTGAGGGCAGACAATGTGTCCTGGCTTGGTACCTCATCATCCACAGTAGGTGCTCAGTAAATGTTTGCAAGTGACCATGTTGCTGGTTTGTTTACAGCATGGCAGAGGAACAGCCACCCCCTAGTAGAGCAGGGTGCCTGCCTTTTTGCTGAGTTGTCTCTAATCCTTTGCACTTGTACCCTGCTAGCCAAGCTGAGCAGTTCGCCGTGTCTGGACACAGTCAGTTTGAGCTCTGTGCCTCTACTGTCCATCTCTGGCAAAACAGTCTAAGGGCGGATGCCGCCTCCTCCATGAAGCCATCCCTGTCTTCTGCACCCCTGCCAGTGGGTAGGATCTCTTTTGTCTTTTGATTTTCTTTACATTTTGCTTATATGACTCTTACCTCATTGTAACTTGTATTGTAATATAGATAATGGACTCATTGCTCACACTTCTCCCCCAAATAGTGAATTACGTGCTGCTTCAAGACGGGTTGCTAGCTGACTATGGCATATCTCTTGCAATACTTACCACTTTCTTGCATAAAGGCACCCCCTAAATGTTGAGTGGAATTGTTTCAGCTTCTTGCAAACTGTAAATAAGTTAATCTTTAGAAAATTAAGCTAACCTTTAGATGTCAGTAAAATGGAGCATCATTGTGGGGAATCAGATCAGCAAAGGTTTATTGAATGCTCATGCTGTCCCAAAGACCAGCACCTTCCTGTCCTTCTGTCCTTGGAGTGTGAGATGCCATGAGCAAGACGGACCTGCCTTGCACCTCCTGCAGCTCAGGGCACAGTGACCTGCCAGCCTGGGGAGCTCCTGAGTCCCCTTCTCACAGCTGTGTGGCCTAGGCAGGTGTTCTAGCTCACTCAGCCCTAGGTAGATTGCTCCCAGGTAACATAGGACAGATACTCCTGCTGTGCGGGTTATTTGAGCAGCTGTGTTTGTTCAACATCTAAAGTGGTGTGGTGTCCCTGGAGTCACTCCTGGCCAGCATGCTAACACATCTCGGCAGGAGTGGTAAGACTAGCAGCCACGCTGCAGCCACCACCTGGAGGGTGGGGAGAAGACTGGGGGGTAGTGGTCACTTGGAGAAAGTACTAATTTGACTCAGTTCTTTATTTAGATTTGTTATTAATCCATTTATTTCAGTGTTTAAGGAAAGTCCTAGACATCATTGTGTTGAAATACAAATCATCACCACAAAAATCTCATTGGGTTGACGTTAAATATTAGATACTAGAACATAAAGGCAAGGGATTTGACGGAGATATAGAAAACTTAAAGTCTTAAAAAATATAGAATGTTTACCTGTTTGCCTGTATGATTTTATTGTTGGCTAGATAGTTGTTTTTTTGTTTTTTTTGTTTTGTTTTTGAGATGGAGTCTCGCAAGGTCACCTGGGCTGGAGTGCAATGGTGTGATCTCAGCTCACTGTGACCTCCGCTTCCCAGATTCAAGCAGTTCTTCTGCCTCAGCCTCCTGAGTAGTTGGGATTACAGGCACACACCACCACACCTGGCTAATTTTTTTTTTTATATTTTTAGTAGAAACTGGGTTTCACTGTGTTGGCCAGACTGGTCTCGAACTCCTGACCTTGTGATCCCCCTGCCTTGGCCTCCCAAAGTGCTGCGATTACAGGCACAAGCCACCGCACCCAGGCCCCTTTTATAAAAGAAAAAAATACAAAAAACTGAATCTCGCTGTATGTAGTTAAGGTTGGAGTGCAGTGGCATGATCTCAGCTCACTGCAACCTCCACTTTCCAGGTCCTAGCTCAAGCAATTCTGCCTCAGCCTCCCGAGTAGCTGAGATTACAGGCACACGCCATCGTGCCCAGATAATTTTTGTATTTTTTTAGTAGAGATAGGGTTTCACCATGCTGGCCAGGCTGGTCTTGAGCTCCTGACCTTCTGATCCACCTGCCTTGGCCTCCCAAAGTGCTGGGATTACAGGCATGAGCCACTGCTCCTGGCCTGTTGGCTATATAGTTTTAAAAGACTAAAATAAATAACTTGCTGAGTTTTAAATAAGCGTCATCAGACAAGAGCTTGGGAACCACTCACCAATTTTTGTTTGCTTGTTTTCTGTAGAAAATCATCCAGGCTCCTACAGAGTAGGAATCTCAACCTGTGCCTTAACCACAGAAAAGCTGTTTTCTTCTGGGTCTGCTGGTCTACACTCGGACATAGTGAATAGACTTCATACTGCTAATATTATGGACTGTAGGTCACAGCAGAGTTCTTCATATACAGATATCTACCCTGAAGCCTGGTGGTGATGTGGGACTCTGGGGCTGTGCCAGCTGATGCCAGCTCTGGGCCCCACCTCCTGAGGCAGGAGCACACGCTTGGGCACACACAGCACACTGATGTCACCAAGCCTCTAACAGCCTGTTACTTTGGCATATGAATCTTGCTTTCTGGTTCATCACTTCAACCTGAATCTATACACTGAGCAGAAGACTGGCCCATTTACTTCTCTTCAGGCATTCTAGAAGTGATCATTTTGAAACAATGCCCCCATCTCTAGTTGAGACAGCTGGGTATAAATGGTTCCACAGAGGGGAAGCTGATGAGAAGCATAGAATGATGTAGTCTTTTCACAGCCAGTAGTAATGCATAAATTCTTCTCTCCAAAGGTGGTTATTTTCTAGTTTAGTCCCTTAAAATATGGTCTTGTTGGGCCTCAGAATTCCTTCCTTTCATAATGGTCTGGTACCACTGAAATGTCTGCATTTTTTGTGTGTCTTGCTCAAGTTCAGAACTTGGTCAAATTGACTTTATCAACTTACAGCCACATTGTTTTATATACCAATAAGTTTGGAACACTATTAAGTGAACTGTATATGTATACTTTCGGTGAGAATGCATGTTCATTCTGTTTTTCTTTGAAGGAATCTGAAACTTGCCAGCCCTTCAGAATATTGCATGACACTACATCATGAGTGACAGTAAATGTGACAGTCAGTTTTACAGTGTGCAAGTGGCAGACTCAACTTTCACCGTCCTAAAACGTTACCAGCAGCTGAAATCGATTGGCTCTGGGGCCCAAGGGATTGTTTGGTAAGTATGGTCTGTTTTAATAGCGTGGATTGAGTTTCTGCTGTAATAAAAAGTAAAACTAAAGCGTCAGAATTTAGAAACATTGATGATTTAAAAAAAAAATTCTTTGTTATAGGTTTATGAGCTAAATTGAATCAACTGCTTGCTCTAGTTCTTTGTGGTCAGGCTGTAGGGTACAAACCTATATTATTAGAATGCTGCAGGAATTTAAATAGGTAGCAAGTTTTCTTTTTTGTTTCTTTTTTCTTTCATTTTTTTAATTTCTCCTGTCATTATGAAATCAGAGTAATAGGGATGACAGTGAATTGTAACAGAAAATTGAGTTTTATTCATTTCTTCATCATGGCCACCTTTTCCCCCTCCCCCTTTTATTCCCAATCACTCCTGTTCATTTCTAGGCACCATCATTGCAGTGCCTTGCCATTCATTGGCAGGATGAGGCCAGTCAGTGTCATTGTCACTCCATGGATTAACCAGAAAGGGATGCTGTGTGAGGGGTTGGGCTGGCCATCTCTTCCTTGGTGTCTCACTTCAACTGTGTGTCCAGCCCAGGACGTCAGAATCATTAGTCTGACCCTGAACCTTAGTCTCTTGCATGGTAAGACGGTCAGCTGCTGCGACGTCACGGGCCAGCTCAAGGTAAAGCTCTTCACATGTTTCCTAGACTGCAGTTATCGGCACTTCCCACACTTTTCACCCCTTATTTTTCTGAGCAGAACATTTTTCTTTCTTTTTCTTTTTCTTTTTTTATTTTTGGTCAATGAAAACAAGATTACCTTTGCGCCTAAAGAAACTGTGATGAAGTTAAACATCTAATGTTTACAGCTAGTAGACAGAGGGGATTTGAAATAAAAGAAAACTCTTTTGGATGGTCTGGTAGAGAAGTTACTGTTTACTTATAGAGATGTTGGGTTTGGAGAATCTTTATCAATGATTTCTAACCGATCCTCTGTTGCAGAGACCTATGATAAGGGAAGCAGTTCAGCCCAGGGGGTTGAAGGCCCTGGGAACTAAGAGGAAAATTGCAGTCCAGAGTTTCTTTGAGAAACTAAGGAGGGAGAAGGGGCTGTTTGGAAGGAATGCCCAGCTTGCATCTGCAGTAGTGGTGATCTTAACTTCCCAATGATACATGCTGTATTGGTACTTAAATCCAGTGTGCCAGAAGAAGTTTTAAAGTCAATGGATGATGGTTCAAATTAGGAAACTTTGATGGTAATGGAAAGTTGTAAACAATGAAACATTCTTTTGATTCATAATCCATCTCCTATTTGGAATTAGATGATAATTTGACACAGATAATTTGGTGTGTGTACTCAAGAGAGAGAGAGAGAAAGGAGAGAGGGAGCAAGAAGGGAGAAATGTCAGAGGTCTTGGGGAGTTGTTTGTGGCTGTAGACAGGTAACCATTTTAAATATGTGCTTCATTTATCCCAGCTGACATATCATTCACTTGCTTTTGAAGGTTGGTAGTAAAGTGAATAGTGTATGTTATAGAATCACCATGAGCTCCACTATAACCCTCACTGCATCAGTGGTTCAATGAAGGACTAAGAAGGCTCACTTGCTTCTCCCGTCTCACAGGGTGTTAGTGGTAGGCCTGGGACCAAAACAAGATGTGGGCCTTTGGGACCTTATTGCCTGTACCATGGAGAGACTTGTTGAAAACTTTGAACCACTGATACTTTGATAGGACAAGGACTCTGACCTAACTTCTGTTTAGAATCTAAGTAATAATGAACAAATATTCACTAAACACCTATTCAGCAGTTTTCAGTTAATTGTATTTATCTCTATAAGACAACTGTGATATTCAAGAACAGTTTCAATTTTTATAGCTATAACTTACTTTCAGTTTTATGGTATCCTCCTATCTTATGTTCTAATAGGGGAAAGTAAACACTTTGTAAGTGATTTTAGCTTCCTTTCCCCCTTTATCTTTTCTCTCCATCCTTCACGAGCCTATGAGGCACAAAGTAGAATTGGGAAATAATCTGGTTATGGCACATTCTCGTTTCAAAAAAGAAAAAAAAGCTTGCTTTTCCTAAAATAAGCCCAACAATAGATTAGCTAACACTTTGACAAGAGGAGTTGGATTTTCTATCATATTCCATATTAAAACATTGCCATTATATAGTTAATTGATTTGATGATCTGAAACTTCCTTTTGTCACTGAAGCAAAAGTGACAAGTTTTTATTATACTTGAAAAATCATCTGTCAGTGATTCTTTGGGGGTGTAGCATGCGGAATAATGGCCCCACCTGAGATGTCCACATCCTAATCCTTGGAATCTGTATGTTTCTTTACATGGCAAAAGGAATTTAGCAGCTGTGATTAAATTAATGGTCTTGAGATGGGAGTTTTATCCTGGGTTTAGCTGGGTGGGTTCTTCTTACAAAAAGGAGACAGGAGGGTCATAGTCAGACATGTAATGACAGAGTGAGTTTGGAGTGATGTGGGGCCACAGCCAAGCAAAACAAGAAGTCTCCATCCAGCTGAGAGAGGCAGGGAGCAGATGAGCCTGCAGAAGAAACCACGCAGCCCTGCTTACCTCTTGACCCATAAGATGCATTTTGGACTTCTGACCTCTAGAACTGTAAGATAGTAAATTTGTGTTGCTTTAAAGCAGTAAATTTGTGGTGATTTGTTATAATAGCAATAGGAAACTAATTCACAAGCACATGTATTTTTACATTTGCTTATGTGGTTTATACAACTAGTTAATCTTCTATTTAAATTGGAGCTTTATGAAGAACAGGCAGGACTTGTGACTTGTACAGGATTAAATGGAAGAGTTGGAACCAGAAGAAAATATTCTGGCTCCTAATTTTGAATTGTTTTTATAGTTGTCTTTGGTTTTTTGATTTTCTTTGTTTTTGTTCCTTTAAAAATGTTAGTAAAATTTATTAGGAAATAAGTTTAAAATAAATTTCTTTTCTTTTTTTTTTTTTTTTGAGACGGAATTTCGCTCTTGTTACCCAGGCTGGAGTGCAATGGCGCGATCTCAGCTCACCGCAACCTCCGCCTCCTGGGTTCAGGCAATTCTCCTGCCTCAGCCTCCTGAGTAGCTGGGATTGCAGGCACGCACCACTGTACCCAGCTAATTTTTTGTATTTTTAGTAGAAATAGGGTTTCACCATGTTGACCAGGATGGTCTCGATTTCTTGACCTCGTGATCCACCCGCCTCGGCCTCCCAAAGTGCTGGGATTGCAGGCTTGAGCCACCACGCCCGGCCTTTTTTTTTTTTTTTTGAGATGGAATCTTGCTGTGTCACCAGGCTGAAGTGCAGTGGCATCATCTTGGCTCACTGCAACCTCCGCCTCCTAGGTTCAAGCAAGGCCCCTGCCTCAACCTCCTGAGTAGCTGGAACGCAGGGCTAATTTTTTGTATTTTAGTAGAGACAGGGTTTCACCATGTTGGCCAGGGTGGGCTCGATCTCCTGACCTCGTGATCTGCCTGCCTTGGCCTCCCAAAGTGCCAGGATTACAGGCATGAGCCACTGTGCCTGGCCTAAAATAAATTTTAAAAGAAAATTTTTTAGTATTCATAAATATCAACTAGGTTACAGTAAAATTAAATAATCGTTAAGGTTTTGAAGCTCTATTGGGAAAACGTGTATACAGTTCTTTCATACATATATGCAGTTTTTCTTTCTCCTTCAAAAATCTCAAGTTGTTTGGACAAAATGGTAAAGATTATTTGTTTTATGAAACCATCCCATGAAATGTTTAACCTTTAAAAAGTGTTTAATATTAAGTCTGGCGGTACTTAGAAGTAACAGTTACAGCCTTAACATGAAATAATTGGTATAGCTTATTCCATTTTGTTTCCTCAAGTTCTGTACAACCATGAGTACTGGCCGGTTCTTAATATTGTTTTATTTTCTATTAACATAAATAAATAAAAGCATAACAATGTTTACAACAAAATTTCTGTGATAAAGGAGACATATGGTATGAGGCATAGGATGGCTGTGATTCAGGAGACTTGAGTTCTGAGTCCAGCCCTATTCCTCCTAGCAAGAGTTCTTTGTGACCAGGGCAAATCAGTTTCTTTATGGGTGTTTTTTCTTTTTTCTTTTTTTTTGAGACAGAGTTTCACTCTTGTTACCCAGGCTGGAGTGCAATGGCACGATCTCGGCTCACCGCAACCTCCGCCTCCTGGGTTCAGGCAATTCTCCTGCCTCAGCCTCCTGAGTAGCTGGGATTACAGGCACGCGCCACCATGCCCAGCTAATATTTTGTATTTTTAGTAGAGACGTGGTTTAACCATGTTGACCAGGATGGTCTCGATCTCTTGACCTTGTGATCCACCCGCCTTGGCCTCCCAAAGTGCTGGGATTACAGGCATGAGCCACCGCGCCCGGCCTATTTATGGTTCTTAATATTTTCATCTGTAAAATGAGTGGCTTGGAACTTCTCATGTAGCATGATGGCTCAAACACCTATACAAAGATAACAAGAGGGCAGTAATTGGTGGAAGAGAGTTTTAACAACTTTATGAAATATAGAGAGTAGCTTGAATCTTGTGAAATATAGAAAGTAGCTTGAATCTTGTGATACAGATAAAACAGCAGATATAGTGAGACTATGTAGCTGGAGTATTTGTGTAAGGAAGAGAACCTAGCTATAGTAAAACTCTAAAGAGGCTGTGGGCATAGAGATGACAATAAAGAAAAAGAGAATGAAATGAGTGGCTAAAACAAGAGCTGTTAATTAAAAGTGTGCCTATGAAACAACTGTACCAGTTTTCTTCCAACATTCCCATGCTCGCATTTGCCCCTAGAAAGCCAGTAAGTTAGTAAAGAGTTATTAGGTCAAGATCTAGGGAAACACAAAAGCCTAGTGTGGGGAGCTTCAGCATATGGGGCTGTCTTTTCCTTGGGGGCATTTGAAAATTCTGGAAGGGGCTGCTGAGAGACTGAGTAGTGTTTTGGATTGCCTTGTGGCTAGGAGTTAGGGATTAGAGTTCAGGGCCTTCTAATAGTGCTTAGTGAATTTCTTTTGCCTTGTATTGGGACCAATAGAAGGCTGCTTCCTAAAAGTAAAGATAACTCAGAGATTGGCCCTTATATAGGCACTGCCACTCAGCTTCAGATTATCATCTCATTTGCTGAACTTGTATGGAGGTAAACAAAAATTGCTAGTGCCCCCAGATACCTAGTAGAAATAAATTTAAATTCTTTGTGGAGGAAGACAACATATTAGATAAAACAAATAATTTTACAAGTGCAAGGCCCAGTACACAATCAAAAATAACTAGGCACACAAGGAGATATGACAATATGAATAAAATCCTGCAGAAACAATAGACAAAAGAAGCAGATCCATAGGAGGAGATATAGGCATTATTAGATCCACATTTCTAAACAGCAAGGTGATGAAGGCAAGATGAAAAGTTTGGGTGGAGAAATGAAAGCTTTTTTTAAAAGGACTGCATAGAAATTCTAGAAATAAAAACTATAGTAATTGAATTGTGAATTTAATGTGTTTAACAGCATACTAGATATAACTGAAGAGAGAATTAGTGACCTGGAAGATAGATTGGCAAAAAATATCCAGAATGAAAGCTGCAGAGACAAAAATAGTAGAAGAGCACATAAGAGAGGTATTAGTTTTCTCTTGCTGCATAATGCATTAACACAAACTTAGTTGTTTAAAACAACACCCATTGATTATTTCATAGTTCTGTAGTTGAGAAACTGGGTGGGTTTGCCTGGGTTCTTTGCTCAGCATCTCACAAAGCTGAAGTCAAGATTTCGACTGGGCTGGGCTCGCCTTGGCTCATAGATGGAGGTTCTGGAAGGAATCTGCTTCCAAACTCATTCAGGTTGTTGGCAGAGTCTAGTTTCTTACAGCTCTAGGTCTGTGGTTCCCAATCTCTTGATCTCTTTCAGCAAGGGGCCACTGTCTGCTCCTAGAGGCTGCCTGTTTTCCTTCTCAAGTGACCCCCTCCATCTTAAAGGCAGAAATGGCATGCCCAATCCTTCCTGTGACTCACATCTCCCTGACTTCCTATTCTTTCTATGAGCCAGAGCAAACTCTGCCTTTAAAGGGCTCTCGTGTTAAGATTAGGCCCACCTGGATAAACTGCCTTTTGTTAAATTAATGAGTATGTTTAGCCCCTTTGCAAGATACAGGGTCAGTATATACACCCCTCCCCACAAAACTGCATATTTATATACTAGCAGCATATAGAAAATGAAAATTTGAAAAGGATACCATTTAAAATAGGATAAAAACTTTTAAATTATCCTATCTAGGGGGAAAAAATCGAACAATGTGAAAGACTTGCATACAAAAAGCTAAAAAAAAGTTGGAAGAAATAAAGAAAACTGAAATAGTGATGGGATATCTGATTTTCATGATTTAGAATATTTAATACCCTGAAGTTCAATTTTCAGACTTGTCTAGAGTGATCGCAATCAAATCTCAACAGTCTTAAATAAGTGAACAAACTGATTCTAAAATTTATATGTAAAAATAAAAACCCTAGAATGGTGAAGACACCCATTAAGAATAAGGGGGGAGGACTCCCTCTGCCAGATGGGAAGACTTACTGGAAAACTGGTGATCAAGATGGTGGTGTGTGGTGCAAGGAGAAACAGTGGCCTGAAGGAATACATGAAGAACTTTGAAACAGAATCATGCACATGTGGGCTTTGGACTTACGACAGTGGTGGCCTTGTGGAGCAATGAGGAAAGGATAGTCTTTTAAATAAACAGACATAGGAATATTCATATGAAAAAAAGTGAAATTTGACCCAACCTCACATTATACACAAAAATCAACCTCAGTTGAGTTGCTGTAAATACATAAAACCAGTAAAGCTATTTGAAGATTAATATAGGAGAATTTCTTCATGATCTTTGGAGTAGGGAAGGACTTCTTTAAACATAACATTAAAAACATCTGCTGGGTGTGGTGGCTCATACCTGTAATTCCAGTACTTTGGAAGGCCAACGTAGGAGGATCACTTGAGGCCAGGAGTTCAAGACCAGCTTGGCCAACATAATGAGACCCTCATCTCTATTAAAAAAAAATTATCATAAAAGATTGATAAAATTTTATTAAAATTAAGAAATTTTGTTTATCAAAAAAGATCGAGAAACTGAAAAGATGAGTTTAGAATTTGAGAAGATACATGACTGAAGAAAAAAATCTCTTGTTCAGAATATGTTAAGAACAGTCAAGAAGATAACAAACAAATAGTCAATCGGTTGTCACAGGAGGATACCCAAATAACCAAGAAACAGGATAAAGTACTTGATGTTGCACTCAGGAGAGTGCAATTTAAAACTGTGATGAAATACCACCACACACTCAGCAGAATGGTTAGAAACTAAGCTGTTGGTGATACCAAGTGCTGGTGAGGATGTGGAACTACCCAGAGGCAGCTTTCAGATATGACCCCTCATGCACTGCTGGCAGATCTACAAATTCGTAGAACTGCTTTGGCAAAGAGTTTGATGTTATCTACTAAAATACAATGGATACATTCCCACTCTTAGTTGTTTACTCATCAGAAACACATGCACACGGGACCCAAAGCTGTGTACAGTAAGATTGATGACCATGTTTTTTTGTAATTGTTTGAAAACTAAAAACAATAGAAATATTTATCAATGTAATATGATATAGTTATGCAAAGGAATCGTATAGCAATGATGGAATGAGTTATAGCTACATACAGCAACAATGGATGAGGCTCATAATATTGAACCAAAGAAGTCAGACACAGAAGATTTCAAAAAACAGGCAGAAATAAACTGGGGGCTCCAGGGTGCATGTTTTAGCTGGTAAAGCAAGAAGGTGATTATTGTACATGTCAGGAGCAGTTATCACTGATGGACAGGAAGGACAGTAATTAGTTGGGGATGTGAGAGAGGCTTTTGGGATACAGAGAGAACATGACTGATAAATCATTGAGCTGGGAAACAAAAAAAGAAGCAAAGGAATCAGTTCAGTATCAGGCATAAGCCTTCTCACCAGCAGTACTCAGTGTGGAAATCAGTGGAACAGTACCTTCAGAGTTCTCACAGAAAACTGATTTTTTTTTTTTATTTTTGAGATGGAGTCTCACTTTGTCACCCAGGCTGGAGTGCAGTGGTGTGTTCTTGGCTCACTGCAGCCTTTGCCACCCGGGTTCAAGTGATTCTCCTGCCTCAGCCTCCCAAATAGCTGGGATTACAGGCGCATGCCACCACACCCGGCTAATTTTTTTATTTTTGGTAGACACAGCGTTTCACCATGTTGGTCAGGCTGGTCTTGAACTCCTGACCTCGTGATCTGCTGGCCTTGGCCTCCCAAAGTGCTGGATTACAGGCATGAGCCACTGTGCCTGGCCAGAAAACTGATTTTGAACTCAGAAAACATTATCAATCAAGGGTGAGGGCAGAGCAATACTGTCTTATCTTCCATGCACCTTTTCTGAGGAAATTCCTTGAGGAGGTCCTCCAGCAAGAGAGTCAATACAAGAGCGTAATACAAGAAGGAGTGGGGGCTGTAAAAAGAAATCCCAGGATGGTGGCTGCATGGCAGGCCTTAAGGAATCTCCTAGAAGAGTGTCTGCAAATAATGTAGAATAGATGCCAAACAACAGATAATGTAAGAAGCTAGAAAATACTAGTGATAAGCTAAAACTGGTATTTTTTATTGGTAAAAAAAATAATAATAAAATCTAATAAATTATTATTTATTAGAAATGGGGGGAAACTAGAAAAAATGGTCTAATTATAAAACAAAAAGGACACGATGTTTGAGCAATTGATGAAATGTAAGAAAAGAGAATCCTTTGTCCTTGATTTTGGAAACAGTCTCACCCTCTGACGAGTGGCAGCAAGAGCCATGTGATCTTTAGAAAATGAAATGTAAGCTCTGACAGTTAATGATATTTACATGTGCACACACACACACTTCTATGCTCCATGTCTTGATTTTCAACTTCTAGACACATCCTAAAGAAGAAACACAGAAGGCTTAGTTATAAATATATGATAAATGGAGGAGAAAGGGATGGAATAGTCTCATTTCCCATATGCAGGAGTTAAGACATTCCCTTCACAGTTGATGAAGCATGAAGATTGGGCATATTACTTAAAGAGGTAACCAAGGGAAAACCCAAAAAGCAGAACAAAAAAAAAAAAAATAGGTATTGGGGATTTTGAGGAAGTGGCTAACTACTCAGTTTTCATAATGGTGAGTAAATAGATCATTTCTAAAGTTGATAAATGAAGACATACTGATAAAAATATATTCTTTAAGTGACCACAATAACCAAAACCAGGAATAATTAAGGTAGTTGCTCATGGAGCTGGAGCTAGAAGTGGGGAAGCTTATGCCCACTCAGATGCTTAGACATGGTCCATTTGGCTCGTTTTAGCCAAAAACTTTTTTTAAATGGCAAATAAAAATTGTATATATTTATCATGTCCAGCATATTGTTCTGAAATATGTATACATTATAGACTAGCTAAATTGAGCTAATTAACATATGCATTACCTCACATACTTTTTAAAAATTTGTGACGAGAACACTTAAAATATACTCTCAGCAATTTTCAAGAATATAATACATTGTTATTAACATATTGCATAGTGGACCTCCTGACCTTGTTCCTCCTATCTAACTGAAATTTTGGACAAAAACTTTTGAGACCAAAAAAGTGTATCTGTTTTCAAATTTTATTTTTTTTCTTTTGAGACCTTGGGCAACAGGGTCTCACTGTGTCACCCAGGTTGTCACCTATCACTGCTCACTGCAGTCTTGACCCCTAGTCTCAAGCAATCCTCCCACCTCAGTCCCCTGAGTAACTGGGACTACAGGCATGCGCCACCACACTTGGTTAATCTTTGTATTTTTTGTAGAGACCAGGTTTCACTATATTGCCTAGGCTGGTCTCTAACTCCTGGGCTCAAGAGATCTGCCTGCCTCGGCTTCCCAAAGTGCTGGGATTATAGGCATGAGCCACCACACCTGGCCTGTTTTCAAATTCTTGAGTCTGAGAAATATGTAAATATAAATACATATGTGGGTACACTTATATTAATGACTTGTTTCACAAACAGATGTATCCTCATCATTTTATAATTTATATAAATGGCACAATTTGCATATGAGCGTATGAATTTACATACATATATAGACATACACATAATATGAACTGAATTAAAGTAAGATAGCTTCTTAACCAAATGCTACAGCATTCAGCTTTCAACTTCAAAATAGATTGAAGTAAGTTCAAGATTTTTGGTAAAAAGCATTAATAAAAGAGAATAAATGTAATCAATGTTATAAACTCAATAGAATAAGGAAATAGAAACAGTATTTAAATCAGTACTTAGGTTCTCAGGTGGCCTTTAGTAGCTGTTAACCCATGGTACTATTTAGTACCAGTTTAAAACCTAAAAATGTGCAGTCAGGCTACTTGATTTTTCATGTCTGTTTTCTGGAGGAAAATGAACACAGTATGAACAGGAAACCTGAGATGCTGCAAACACAGCCTCTAAATTTTATTCTTGCTATAGTAGTAGGAGGAGATATTTCTAAAAGGACTTTATATAGCAGTTGCTTACGTTACAGATTTTGTATCTTGGGCATTTACCATGAAGTGAAATGCTGAGTCTGTCCTGCAGACCCTAGCCTGCGGATGAAATGAGTATTCAGACACAGGTATGCAGTGTAAGAGCAGCTAGGTGACTGCCTGGCTCTTGTGGCCAGAGAGCAGCCCCAGAAGCTGCAGCTGCTTTCTTTTATTTAGGGCAGGCACAATGCCAAAGGCCTGGAGCAAACACAATCTGTAGGTAGTTAACATTTATTGTTCTCCAGGTGAGGGGATGTTCAAAGGTCAGGTCCTGGACAACTTCAAACAAACAAGCCTGATCAAGATAACTTCCCCTTTACTCACTTGCACTTACTTACTCCTCGCCCTCTGCCTCAGGGTTAGAGAACAACTGCCTTCAGCTATTCTCCCCTGGGGCTCCGCAAAACCTTCCAACCTTTCAGAAAGTTTGTCGTCCTTTCCCTATGGTTTTCCCCACCACTGTGACTGAGCCCCCTACACTGAAATTTTGGCTTGTTTTCTTTTTAGATGCTGTTGTCTGAGAAAATTTAGATTTATTGTATTCTTCTCATGAACTCAACCATTTCCTCTATTGTGATATTCCAAAATATACTTACATTTTAAGATGGGATAACAGTGACTTTTTTTCCAACTTCTTGTCATGTTTAAACTGAAGATTTCATTTCTTGACTGGTTTTATGCACTCTTTATTAAATTACCTGGTTTTGAATGTAATCTAAACTCTGAAAACTTGGTGTATGAAGGATTGCTGAACCCCATCTTAACTGTCACTGAAATGTGTGTCTGTAAAGGAGTTAGTCCATCCAGTAGTCTTAGCCAACTCACTCTGCTCTTCATATGTGCAAGACTTTGAATGTAAATAAGCAGATTTTTCCTTGTTACTCATTAAAAAGATAATATATCTAGTGTACATTCTGGCATTGCTATATTATCCAAAACCACTCTAATGGATTGTGTATTATGTTTCCTAATTCTAGTGCTGCATTTGATACAGTTCTTGGGATAAATGTTGCAGTCAAGAAACTAAGCCGTCCTTTTCAGAATCAAACTCATGCAAAGAGAGCTTATCGTGAACTAGTCCTCTTAAAATGTGTCAATCACAAAAATGTAAGTTATGTATATATTTTGTCTGTGTACTTTCATATTGTCAATAATGTGATAATCTTTAGGGTCTTCTGGAGATACAATGAGTTCAGAACTAGGATAAACTAAGGGTAAAAGTGGCTATTAACATATTATTTTTTATTGATAAAATTCTTCATAAACATTGAGGAAATTAAAGCTAGAAAGAGACATCATTATGGTGCATAGGAATTTAGGTCACTCAACTAAAGTAGGAGTATCAATTGATATTCTGTTTCTATAAAAGAGGAACAGTATTGACCTATCAGATTGAGAAACTAAATATTTTGTGGAAAGATGTTCTATAAGTAGCTTTTTACCTTGTATATAACATCTCAGTCTCAAATACATATTATTAGATGATGTTACATTTAGAGTAGCTATTGCTCCAAAGAAATCAAAGAACACTAAATTTTTAGGAGAAATAATGTTTCTAGAAAGTGAAGTTGTGCTCAGTCAAGCACATTGTATGTTCTACTAGTGGTAACTGAGCATTACCTTGATAAACTTGCCATGTTATACAATTATAAAATGTTAACTCTGGAAGGAGCTTTGGGTTTTTTTGTTGTTGTTTTTTTGTTTTGTTTTGTTTTGTTTGTTTTTTTGAGACAGGGTTTCATTCTGTTACCTAGGCTGTGATTCTCCCACCTAAGCCTCCCAAGTAGCTGAGATTATAGGCATATGCCACCATGCTTGGCTAATTTTTAAATTTTTTTCTAGAGGTGGGGTCTTACCATGTTGCCCAGGCTGGTCTTAAACTCCTGAGCTTCCTTCTTTTGAGCCTGTGCCTGGAGTTGGTTTTAATTTATTTCTCTAATGCATGCTTTATTTTACTTATCTATTTAAATTTTTTTCAGTTTACAAAAAATATGTATTATTTTTAAAAATTCAAACTATATTTTGAAAAAGCAAAAACTCCTGAATACCACCACCCACACATTACTAGCATCAACAATTTGGTGAGCATTCTTACGCATATGTGTGTACAAGTACATAAACAAGATTAATCAAGTTATTCTTCATCCTGCTCTTCTCCTCGTGCAACATTGATAGACCTCATATACTTTAATGAACATAGATATAAGCCAGTTTTTAAATGACTGCCTGGCGCAGATGCACAATAATTTATTTAAGAGACTGCCAGCCTCCTGTTATTGGATAGATTGTTTTGTTTCTCACTATTATAAGCAGTGCTGCAATGAACATTCTTATTCCCAAATTTTTGCACATTTGTTCAGGTGAATTTCTTGGCCAATATTGCTAAGTCAGAGTATGCACACTTCTGGTTTAATATATACTGACAAATTGATCTCAAGGAAGACTGTTAGTTTGATATTTTCATTAAGTGTATCTGAGAACCTGGGCACGTTGACTTCCATCTGTAATCCCAACTACTTGTGGGGCTGAAGCAGGAAGGTTGCTTGAAGCCAGGAGTTTAAGGCACACCTGGGCAACAAAACAAGGCCCTATCTCTTAAAAAAAAAAGTATTGGCCGGGCATGGTGGCTCACTCCTGTAATCCCAAGTACTTGGGAGGCTGAGGCGGAAGAATTGCTTGAACCTGGGAGGTGGAGGTTGCAGTGAGCCGAGATCGCGCCATTGCACTCCAGCCTGGGCGTCAAGAGCAAAATTCCATCTCAAAAAAAAAAAAAAAACCGATATCTGAGAATGTCTTTTACTTCAGAATCCCCCAGCACTACATACTGATTTTTTTTGTTTTGTTTTACTTTTGCCAATTTGATAGATAATAAATGATACTTTATTTTTATTTGTGAGGTTTTCATTTTTTTTTGGTAATTAAATTTTTATGGCCTTTGTCCATTTTTCTTTTGGACTACTGGTCTCTTCTGCATTTGTAGGAGGGTTTTTTTTAATATTAAAACTATTGCTCTTTACTTTTTTTTCCATTTGACATTATTTATGTTGTTGACCTACTGATTTTTTATCACCTATTTTTTGTTTGTTTGTTTGTTTGTTTGAGATGGAGTCTTACTCTGTTGCCCAGGTTGGAGTGCAGTGGCACAATCTCAGCTCACTGCAACCTTCGCCTCCTGGGTTCACACAATTCTCCTGCCTCAGCCTCCCAAGTAGCTGGGACTACAGGTGCGTGCCACCATGCCCAGCTACTTTTTTGTATTTTTATTAGAGACGGGGTTTCACCGTGTTAGCCAGGATGGTCTCAATCTCCTGACCTCGTGATCGAGGTCTCTCTCACCTGCCTCTGCCTCCCAAAGTGCTGGGATTACAGGCATGAGCCACTGTGCCCAGCCTTTTTGTTTGTTTTAATGCAATCAGATCTCTTAGGTTTCCTGTCATGTTTAGAAAAGGTTTTTCTATACCAGGATTATATAAATGTTTATCTATATTATGATGTTTTATCATTTCATGTTTTCGATTTAAAACTTTGTTCCATTTTGAGTTGATCTTGGTATAAAGATTGAAATATGGATGCAGTTTTATTTTTGTCCTTAACTAACCAATCACCATAATCCTATATACTGGATAATTCATCTTTCTCTCAGTCATCTGAAATAACTGAGGTTATATATTTGATGCCTAAGCCATTGGACTCGCTGTTTACATCATGAGGTCCGTTACCACACTGCTATAAAGAAATACCCAATGGGTAATTTATGAAGGAAAGAGGTTTAATTGACTCATAGTTCTGCTTGGCTGGGAAGACCTCAGAAAACTTAATCATGGCAGAAGACAAAAGGGAGGCAGACACCTTCTTCACAAGGCCTCGGAAGAGAGAAAAGTAAGGAGCAAAGTGGGAAGTGCTCCTTATAAATCCATCAGATCTCATGAGAACTCATTCACTATCACAAGAACAGCATGGGGGAAACTGCCCCCATGATCCAATCACCTCCCACCAGGTCTCTCCCGAGACATGCAGGGATTATGGGGATTACCATTCAAGATGAGATTTGGGTGGGGACACCCAAACCATGTCAGGGTGCCAGGATGGAGGCCTGCAGCAGGATCAGCTCTTTAACCCTCTTTAAGTAAACATATGATGCCATGAGGCCTTTCACCTTATCACGCCAAAAACATGAGCTTAGCCTTCATATTTCAAAACTTTTTAGAAATGTTTACGTAGTATTTAAGTTTTCAGAGTTAACACATTCTTTTATTTAGTGTTTTTTCACCTATAACTTCTACTTTTTTATGTTCAAAAATAGATTATGTGTTTAAATTCTGTAATAATTAAGTTACTAGGGACACATAAAAGTGATTTGATTAAAAGTACATCTTTTCTTTAATTGATGTTTAACTTTTTTAAATGCCATGTAATTGGTAAAAGCAGTAATCATAATTACTGAATTCTGCGGTGATTTTTTTCCCCAGTTTTAGTACATTACAATATTAAACCTAATTTTTGTAATCAAGTAGTCATCTGACGTATTGAAGTATAATTAATTTTCTCTTTTCAGATAATTAGTTTGTTAAATGTGTTTACACCACAAAAAACTCTAGAAGAATTTCAAGATGTGTAAGTATCATTTTTATTCAGTAATGCACTGTACATCAAAAAATGAACATCTAGAAAAGACAGTAACTGCTTTTTATACTTAGGAAATGTAGGTTTCAATACATTTTTGTGACATAATAGATAACTTTCTCTGTTGCAGAAAAATATTTAGAAAATTTGATGGTAATATTTAGTTATTTGTGCCTCATTGGTTATCATCTTCAAAACAGATAAAGGATGACTGGAAAGAATTCTTCAGAGCAGACAAGGATCACTAACGTCACTGCTGTGTTTTGCTGAATTATAAAATGTTTTTCTGAAGTCCCTCATAGCCAGGATTTTAGGGTTCGGGTGTTTGTGAGTGTTATTTGAAATGATGAAGTCACTAATTTTATTTAAGATTCTGTATTTGGGCCAGGAGCAGTGGTTCATGCCTGTAATCCCAGCACTTTGGGAGGCCAAGGCAGGCAGATCACTTGAGGTTGGGAGTTCGAGACCAGTCTGACCAACGTGGTGAAAACCTGTCTCTACTAAAAATACAAAATTTAACCAAGTATGGTGGCATATGCGTGTAATCCCAGCTACTGGGGAAGCTAAGGCAGGAGAATCGCTTGAACCCAGGAGGCAGAGGTTGCGGTGAGCCAAGATCATGCCGTTGTACTTCAGTCTGGGGGAAGAAGCAAGATTCTGTCTCAAAAAAAAAATTCTATTTGGCCGGGCTCGGTGGCTCGCGCCTGTAATCCCAGCACTTTGGGAGGCTAAGGCAGGCGGATCACCTGAGATCACGGGAGTTTGAGACCTGACCAACATGGAGAAACTCCGTCTCCACTAAAAATACAAAATTAGCTGGGCATGGTGGCTCATGCCTATAATCCCAGCTACTGGGGAGGGTGAGGCAGGAGAATCGCTTGAACCTGGGAGGTGGAGGTTGCGGTGAGCTGAGATCGTGCCATTGAACTGCAACCCGGGCAACAAGAGTGAAACTACTAAAAAAAAAGATTCTGTATTTCCAGAATCTTAAGTAGAATCATGTTTCTAACAGTGAAATGAAATATTAATCTTTTGAGAGGCATAATGTCCAACTTCATCCTAAATTTGTTGGTGTGTTCAGTCGTTAACAAATATCTGACTGCCCCCTGTGTGCTGGGCACTCTCTTGGACTTAGCATGCTTGGCTTCCCTGGAGGCTGTCAAGGAAGATAGATAGTCAACATGATAAATGAGGAAAGTGAGTATTCCATTAAAATGTGCTAAGTGCTGTGGACAAAGTGTCAAGCTTGGTCAGGGGATCAGAAGTGCTGGGGGTTGGGCTTCAGGCTGCAGTTTTAAATAAGGTGGCTGGGAAACGGCCTCTGTGAGTTGGTGACATGTGAAGAAAGCCTTGAAGGAGATAAAGAAGTTGGGGACACAACAGATACAAGTATCTATACAATACATACAAGTATCTTATTCCCCTATAGATACTTGGGGACAGGTAGAATGGAGATAGAAGGAACAGATAGGGCTCAGGACAGCTGTGGATGCCAGCCTGGTGTTTTCCAAGACCATCGAGAGGTAGCATGGCTCAAGAGGAGGGAGCAGGGGAAGAGAAGAGGGTGGACACTGTAGGACCTCTAGGCCCTTGTAAGGATGTCTTTGGCTTTAAGGCAAGTCAGAGTAAGTCTTAGCAGAGCAGTGAGCTCACCTGCCTTCTGCTTTAAAAGCATAACGCTGGCTTCTGGGTTGGTAACCCACTGTAAGGGGTGGGGACACGAAATACCAGTTACTGCTATTGCATCAGTTCTGGTAAGAGATCATGGAGGGTCCGTTTGGACCAGAGGGGCAAAATTAATGGTGAGAGGAAGAGATTGGATGCTGAAATGGTTCTAAAATAGAGCCACAGTATTAGCTGATAGATAAGATGTATGGTATAAGAGAGAGGAATTGAGAATGACACCTAGATTTTTGGCTTGAGCACATGAAGGATGAAGGAGCTCTCAACTGAGATGAGGAAGGCTGTGAGAAGAGCAAACTGGGTTGGGGGTGGGATCAGGAGTTCAGTTTTGGACATGGCTTCAAGATGCTTGTTGGACATCAAGGTGGAATTGGAAATAGGCAGGCAAAGGAATGAGCCTGGAGTTCAGGAGATAGGTCTGAGTTGAAGGTAGGCATTTAGGAGCTGATGGCCTATAACTGAGATCACCAAGGAGATGTGAGTATGGTTAGAGAAGAGAAGAGGGTCACAGACCAGTCCCTAGGCATTTTGACAGCAAGAAGTTGGAGATAGGACAGGGCAGGACCAGCTAGGATTGTAGGACTGGCCATTGGATTTAGCAGCATGGAAGCCATCATTGGCCTTGAGGAGGACAGTTTCAGTAGAATGGCAGCTGCACAAGCCTGATCCAAGTGGGATTAAGAAAAAAATGGGAGAAGCCTAGGTGTAGTAGATCACACCTGTAATCCCAACATTTTGGATGGCCGAAGGTGGGTGGATCACTTGAGGTCAGGAGTTCCAGACCAGCCTGGGCAACATGGTGAAACCCTGTTTCTGCCAAAAATACAAAAATTAGCCAGGCATGGTGGCTGTTTTTTTTTTCTCTTGTATTTAATTTTCAGTTCTGGGAGTCGGAGGCATGAGAATGCCTTGAACCTGGGAGGTGGAGGTGGCAGTGAGCTGAGGTCACGCCACTGTATTCTAGCCTGGGCAACAGAGTGAGACCCTGTCTCTAAAAAAAAATGGGGCGAGTGGAGGCCGGACCCGGTGGCTCATGCCTGTGGTCCCAGCACTTTGGGAGGCTGAGGCAGGAGAATCGCTTGAACCTGGGAGGTGGAGGTTGCAGTGAGCCAAGAGCCAGGATGCGCCACTGACTCCAGCCTGGGTGACAGCAAGACTCTGTCTCAAAAAAAGACGGGGCAGGAGAAGAATTGGAGATAGCACATGAAACACCTCTTTAGAAGTTTTGCTTGCAAAGGGAGCAAAAAATGGGGGAGTTGGAGGGTGGGGCCAAGTGTTCTTTTTGTTGTTTTATGATCACTTTTAAATATATATATATATATTTATAAATTTTATATATATATATTTTATATATATATATATATATATATATATATATAAAAAAAATACAGACAGACACACACACACATATGTAGTAGAGAGCAGTTTAGAGTCACAGCAAAATTGAGCGGGAGGTACAGCGTTCCAGTCTGTCCCCTGCCCCATATATGCAGAGTCTCCCCTATTATCAGCATTTGCCACCAGAGGGTACATGTGTTATGGTTGATGAACCATATGAACTTTGTAACAGCATGGTCGTAGGCTGGTAAGAAGGATTTCAGTAGCAAAAAATGTAAGAAGTAGGAAAATTTGTGTGTTTGAGATTCTATTTACTATGCTATAAAAGTTTTTTTTTTTTTAATTTTTAACTTGTAAGACATTAAGTTTACTATATATTATTTGGAAAATTTTTAGAAAGTTACATTGTACCAAGTTATCTTTACTTTAGCCAGTGCAGAGATAGTAAGTTATTGTTTCATGAAATTTAGTCATAAAGGAACTTTGGATAATATTCAAATACATAATGACCTTTTCTTCCTCAGGTATTTGGTTATGGAATTAATGGATGCTAACTTATGTCAGGTTATTCACATGGAGTTGGATCATGAAAGAATGTCCTATCTTCTTTACCAGATGCTTTGTGGTATTAAACATCTGCATTCAGCTGGTATAATTCATAGAGTAAGTAGTAATCTATGAATTTTATTTTTAAAAACAATCATTTGGTTGTCATAATCCTTTATATACAAAATAACATTTTAAAAAATTGTTGGTGTTGACAATCCAAATAAATGATGGAATCATGTTGTGTTTCAAGAGAGTCATTCTGGGAAGCGTCTGTGGAGCCGCGTGACCCGTCAGGCTAGGTAAGCTGCTGTGGACACAGCCTGAGTGAGCTGCCACTCTCAGTCAGATACTGCACAAGAATACATTTTTTTTCAACTTTTCATTTTAAAGTAAAACTTAGAGAAAAATTGTAAGAATAGGATGGAGAACTTCCAACTACCATCTATCTACATTCACCTATTTTTTTTTTTTTTTTGCCATATTTGAAATCCCATTTTTAATGAGCAAGGACCTTAGAGGCCAAGCAGTCAGTGAGATCGCTGCTTGAGAACTCTTTCTTAATTCATGACCCAAATATCTATTTCTCTTATCCTAAAATTCTGCCATGCCAGCTTCACTGCATCACTGGTGGGAGTGGCCTGGCCCTGCACTGCAAGGGTTCAGAGAGGGCCCGCGGGCTTGGCAGAGGCTGGGATTTGAATGACAGTGTGACTGTACTGTCAGAAAAAAACATTTAATAAACTAGGGAACTATGATATAATTCTCTCTAAGCTAATTTTACAAGTGTTTGTTAGTTTTTGACTTGTACAGCTGTGTAAGCGGACTATCATGATAAAGTTTTTTAAAAAACAACTAAAATATTGAGTGAGACTAGAGGCAGAGATCATATAATTTTAGCGGAAATAGATATTCTTAGAATTCCCTGAATTATTACTATACTAATTATATTAACAGATTGCCGTTAAATTTTATGTTCCAACAGCAAAAGGTCATATTTTTGCTGAACTGAAATCTGTGTGGGGAAGAAGCTAGTGCGAGACAAGAACAGTGGAGCCTGTTATTACAGAAATGAGCAGATAGGTTTTAGATGGTGGAGTGGTATTAATTTTTTCAGATCTCTTATGCCAGGAAAGATTTGTTCCATCACAGCTGGTGAAGCCCTCCCTTCGGGACAGAGCCCACTGACCCACAGAGGGCAGGCTTGCCTCCTTTCAGGCCTCAGGTCTGTGGCCCAAGGTCAGCATCAGGGATGGCTCTTGTCCTCCCAGGTCTAGCTGACAGCCTCCCATCTGCCATCCAGTGTACTGTTATTTGAAATATAACTTTTGCTGCCACCAGGTGGCCAGTTAAAATAATATGTTGGCAACTTTGCTTTAAAAATAGTAACACTAGGCTTCTGAATTAAAAGTAAAGATTTTCTGATATACCATTCTATTTCTTTTCCTGAAATTTCCACAGACCTTCATATAATTTAAGGCAATCTTAATATCTCTTAAATACATTTTATTAAATTCATGCTTTAGAATGATTTCCCAGATTATTAGTCTTACTACATTAGGCCTTATACATTTTATAAGGGGAAATGGTTTGCCTGACTTGTTCCCGCTTGGGCCCTGAGGTAAGTGAGAAACAATGGCCTCCTGTCACTGGGGACCTTGTGAGAGCTGCAGCTTCGGACTAGTCGGTCCCTGCCGCCTCTGTCAGATGAGGCCAAAAGAAGCATTTGGTATGCCCAGCACAAGGTTTAGAAACCTAAGAAGCCTTCAGAAAATTACCCCATTGCCATCCCTGCCTCCTACTCACCACTTCTCACCCGCCTGGCATCTTGCTGCGTGCTCCCTGTCACCTTGTTCCCTCCTGCTTCCCACATCCATGGGTCTGCCAGGCTCTCTCCGAATCTGTGTCCATGTGGGAGCATGATGCACGCTCACTGTGGGGAAGTTCCAAACATTGCACATGTGTATAAAGAAAAGAAGGAAACCCCCCTTGCCTCCTGCCCCCGCCATCCCACTCCTGCCCACATCCCAGGAGGGGAGGAGCCCTAAGTTAACTGTCTGTGTGGACTGCACCCATCGTTTGTCCCACCTGTAGTGCCATGCAGAGATAGACACACTTCTAATTTTGCTTATTAAAATGGTTTAATGCAAAACATAAATTTTAATTTAGTATTTGAAAGATAAAGTTTTGCCTATATCTCACCAAAGAATATACTTTACTTTATATAATTCAAAACACTAAATGAATGTACCCCAGCCTTCTGTCAGCACCTGGAGATGGCCAGTGAGAGCACACTGGTGCATGTCTTGCCTCACTCTGCATGGCACCTCTCTGTTTACTGATGTTAGCACCAACATATCTGTACTTATGTCCTTTTGAACTTTTATTCTTCAAAGACAGGATCATCTTGTATATAACTGTGTAGCAACTTGCTGAACAAGTAGCTTGGTTTGTTTATTTTTATCAAGGATCAAATAGTTCTATAAATATTTATGAAAAACAGATTCTGCCACCTCCTCCCTTATTTATCTCTCCCTAGAAGCAAACTCCTTCAGTTCATTTAGCTGATTATTTTGGGTATCATTTTCATATTGAAATAATATGCTTAGCTCTCTCTTCATTGATCTTTTCTCAGTTTGGGGCATAAGATGCTGATTTAGCCTGTTACCAACCCAGCCCTCACCCTAAGCCTTCCCCACCCTCCTCCTGGGCTGGCTGATGTGATGGTGTGTTTGGCTCATTGCATCATCATGATCATGTAAATGCTTGGCACAGCAGACCTTCCCCTTTCACCTTTTGGTCCCTGGAGTTAACAAACACTTATCTTTTATTTGTTTGAGATTTTTGTTTGTTTGTTTTAGGGGGGTAGTGTTCTATGTTCTTGTTGCTAATTGAACCCTAAGTCTTCTATCAGGCATCTAAATCTCTCAGTGCATGGAGATGTCTTGGGCATTTCGTTAGTTTTGTCTTCTCAGGAACCTTTCCTGCAGCCCTGTTCTCTTCTCTACTGGCTGCCCCTGCACCTGCTTGGAGGGGCTGTCCTGGGTCTCCCTTGGTGTTTTTCTGGGGGTTTCCTTTTTCTCCCTCCCATGTTGGATTCCCTGCCTGCCATCCTTGTCTCTCAGATTACCCCCTTGTTTTGGTGGGACACATCCTCCAAAAGCTTCCTAAAAATGGCGCAGGGGAAGAAATTTTTTGAGGCCTTAAATGTCTGAAACTCTATTCTGCCCTCTCACATGATGAGTAGTGTGGTTGTGTGTAGAATTCTTAGTTACAGATCAGTTGCGCTCAGAATGGTGGATGCAGTGCCTGGATCTAGCGTGGCTCCAGAGTGCCCTAGTGACATCTGATGACTAACCTTTTTTAAGTGCTCTGGTTTTGGGTTTTGGTTGGTTTTATCTCTGGAAACTTTAAAACTCAGTTATTTATTCCTTGATTCTAAAATGTTTTGATGTATGCCTTGATATGGACATTTTTTCATTAATTTTGCTGGACACTTGGCCTTCAGCCTGGAAGCATATGTTGTAGTGGTCTGAGAAATTTATATTGTTTCTTTCAGAATGTGCTCTTAACTCTATTCTTTATTCTTTTTCTCTGATGCATGAGTTAACTGGCACTCATTTACTCTTTTTTTGTTTGTTTGTTTTGAGATGGAGTCTCACTCTTGTTGCCCAGGCTGGAGTGCAATGGTGCAATCTGAACTCGTCACAACCTTTGCCTTCTGGGTGCAAGTGATTCTCTTGCCTCAGCCTCCTGGGTAGCTTGGATTACAGGTGCCCGCCACCACGCCCAGCAAATTTTTTGTATTTTTAGTAGAGATGGGGTTTCACTATGTTGGTCAGGCTAGTCATGAACTCCTAACCTCAGGCGATCTACCCGCCTCAGCCTCCCAAAGTGTTGGGATTACAGGCGTGAGCCACTGCACCCAGCTTCATTTACTCTCAAAAGTTCCTTTTTAACAGCATTCTGTTCTTGTTGCATGGATGTACTATCATCTCTGAGGATAAACTGTTTTCAAAGGGTTTTATTATTCCCTGCATTGTCTTTCTCTACCCAGAGTTTCTTTTTTAGGGTGTTAGGTCCCTCCCTGTCACATGAAAGGCTTTCCCCAAATGTCTGGTTGGATCATGTTTAAGACTGAAGCATTAGGCCAGGCGCAGTGGTTCACACTTGTAATCCCAGCACTTTGGGAGGCCGAGGCAGGTGGATTGCCTGAGGTCAGGAGTTCGAGACCAGCCTGGCCAACATGGTGAAACCCTGTCTCTACTAAAAATACAAAAATTAGCTGGGCATGGTGGCAGGCACCTGTAATTACACCTACTCGGCAGGAGAATCACTTGAACCCAGGAGGCAGAGGTTACAGTAAGCCGAGATCGTGCCATTGCGCTCCAGCCTGGGCAACGAGAGTGAGACTTTGGCTCAAAAAAAAAAAAAAAAAGAACGAAAGATTGACACATTAAAGGCTGACTGGAAGTACTGAGAGAATGGGTGGATTGTTAAAGAGTGGGTATCTCTTCGGCCACAGGCAGCCACAGGTGTTGCTCTGGGCACCATTTAGTTTCTCTGGAAAAGGCCCCTCCAGTCCCTTGGTGAAGAGATGTAAGCCTGGCTGATGGAGTACAGGGCCATGGGGTGGGGCTGGGCTTCTCACATGGGAGAGCACAGACTCACTGAGCGACCCTGTCCCAGACAGGCTTCATCATACCTTCTCTATTGGTACCCACAGGTCTGTGCATGCTGCACCTGTGGCCCTACACCTAGCAGCTGAGCATCAGTTTCTCTGCGTAACGGGCCAGCAGGAGTGAGGAAGGAATGGAGCCTCACTTCTGAGATGGAGGTGGGGATCTGGGACATCTACCTGTTCCATACCTGGACTTTCAATAAAAAGAAAACTCTTCAGAATGCTGCTCTTGCCTCGTTCCACCTCCACAGCACCTGTGGTTCACTTGCTGAGCCTTTCCTGAGTGTCGTGGTTGAAATTGCCTTGCCGTGGCCATTTGTGGAGGTTGGCATTCCCTTCACTCTGCCATGGCATTTGACGTGGGCCTGCAGCTTCCCATCCCCATACAGTGGGGGCTTTTCGTGGGCAGTGTCAGCATGCCATGGTGGGTTAGACAGGCAAAGGACTGGATGGGAAGAGGCCTGTGTGAGAAGGAAGGGGGAGCACCCGGAGGAGGCAGCGAATGCCAGTCAAACACAGTGCAGTCCTGGCCCTCAGAGGGCTGAGGTCCAGACTGAGGTGCAGCTCTGAGGGCCTCCAGTGTCACACAGGAACAGGCCTACCTCAGCACCCCTGCCTGCTCAGACCCTGGCTGAGGGCTCTGTGGGAGGTGTGCCGTGGCAGGGACAGAGGATGGGTGCCAACACTGCACTGGGCCATCTGTCACTCTCATTCCTGTGGCGGGAGACTAAGGAGCGCGTTTCTCTGGCCCCCACAGTCCACCCTGGCCACCTCAGGTCCACTTCTCCACGTAGGTTGAGAGTGGCTTTCCTGTGGCGCCCATGGTTCTCTCTTCCTCAGGGGAAATCTGGAAGACAGGTTAGTGGGACCCTCTATAGTTCCTGTCACTGTGGTCTCTCTGCTGCGTCTCTCCCTTATGCTTTCCTGTTATTCATACCCTTAGCTCTCACATTGGCAGAGCTCTGGCTTACCTGGTATGTGTCCCAGACCTTCATTCCTAAGCCATCTGCGTCTGGTGGCTCTCAGTGGGCCACAGGGTCTCAGGCTACCCAGTGGGCATCTCCCCAGTCCTCAGTGTGTGGCTGGAGCAGATGTCCTTGGCAGTTGGAGTAACCCCCACATGAGTTCCTTGGCCTGCAAGTAAGAGTCATCACAATGGGAAGGCCAAATGGAAACCTGAAACTGCCCCCAAGATAGTAAATCAAAACAAGATCACACCCTGCAGGGCTGGAGGTGGGTGGAGGAGATTGGTGCCACCATGGAAGCCTCAGCGGAGTGGGAACAGTGGTCTCTCTTGCATCCCAGTCTAACTCACTAGTCCAGCCCTTGAAGAAACTTCATGGATTCTGTTGAATGACTCTAGACAGCCACAGGCTTACTGCCTTGGCAGTCCTTGCTGCAGCTGCTTTGTGGGTCGAGGTGCAGTTGCTGGAGCAGATTAAAAAGGCCTCAGGTCCAGCATGTTGACTGGGCAAATGCACCCTCCACACTGATCAGGAGAGAGGCCCAAACAGCGCCCATACTCATGCAGGCTGTAAGTGAGGTTCTCTTACAGCTTTGTTCTAAGCCTTTGCTAACGTTCCCACCCTTCCATAACACGGCCAGAAGAGACCTGGTCCCACAAACCCCGCAAGCGAAGGAGCCATGATAGTGCTTGGGTTCTTCAGGTTTCAGTGTCCACTTAGAGCTGTGTCCATTCATCCTTAGAATGCCTGGCTATTCTCCTTCCCCAGTGGAAGGCTACCTGTGGGGAAGGACCAGGGAAGGCCAGACAGTGGACATCTGTCATGACGTGCTCCCTCCTGGAATACCTCTCAAGCAGTGGGTCTGGATCCTGGAGTCAAACAGGCAGTGGAGGAGGCCAGCACCTGCCCCACTTGTGCTGTGGGTGCTGTGGGTGCCCTCACTGCTGCCCATAGGACAGCGTTGGGCTCCAGGCTCTTTGGGAGCCCAGCCCCAATCCAGGCATCACTTGGATCTTGGCATTTCTCGTTTTCTTTGTTCTGGGTGATTTTCAAGACTTGAAGGGGCAGAACTGTGTTTCCTCTTTTTGTCCTGAAATTGAAGTGAGGTGTTGGGAAGCTGCCTCAGGTTGTATTTTGGGGGTGACTGGAGAGGGTCCCAGGGTACGGGGAGACCTCTAGGAGCCCTGTGACCTCCTTAGCCACCTACCCACTGTCCGCACAGAGCACTCACACAAGCTTGTGATTTTATCATCATGGTCTTCCAGCAGATGGCAGTGAAGTGTGCTTTTCTAACCAAATCAGTATGTGATGTCAGTTTTTTGACAGGTGGCAGTGTCTTCAGATGAGCGTGTTTTCTGGCACACTAGGGTTCACAGAGCTGGCAGGCATCCTGTAGAGATGGTTCTGCTGCTGCTTCTGTCCTTGGTAGAACTAGGCTGTCCTTGTCATCCTTGCTCCTGCAGCTGTGCTGTTAGTTCTGGGTGAAATGGGCTTCAGGGCCTGCTGGCTGGTGAAGTGTGTGCATTTCACACTTCAGAAATCAGCCTCCTGGAGAGAAAGTACCCACTGCACACCCCCTGTGGCCTGAGAAGGTGCCTCTTTCTGCCTCTCCCGCCATCACTGAGGCTGCTTGCTTTCCGTGGCTGCCACAAAATAGACTAAAAATGGGCATTCATTTTGGGTTTTAAAAAAGATTTTTGTGAGATTGGACAGTATTTTATCTGTTAGTAATTTGTGTTCTAAAATGCTTGTTCTTAACATATTCTTTGATTTTAAAAAAAAGGAAACGAGAAGCAAATTGGTTCATTTGGTCTTAGCTCCATGACCGAGTCCTCACAGCGGAGAGTCCCTGGTTGGACTTGGGCTGCTTCTCCCCTGGCTTTCCTTCATGCCGAGCAGCAGCCCGGCTTCTTTCTCTCAGGCCTCTCTGGGAACTGGGGGTGTCTGCACAGTACCCTGAGATGGAATGGAGGGGCTAGGGGCTTCTTTTTGGGGTCAGGTAGAGATTGTCACTGCATTTTTAAACATTATATATTTATAATTTAAATTTTACAGAATCTAGGAAGCCTAGAAGTAGAGCATTTAGCAGCATTGAAATGTAATTATAACTGTTGTAAATATTCAAATGGCTTCCTGCTTGCCCTGATAACAGTTCCACAGCCTTCACTGAGGCATACCTGCAACCCCCTTGTGGCAGTTTTATGGAACCTGAAACTCCCCATGTAAAGTGTCCTCAGGCTTTACCCTGTGTCGGTGGCTTGGCAATTTGACATTGCAGGTACACATTTTATACTCTTGTGAAAAGAATGGATATGAGTTGTTTACAAGTCGCAGTTTCTAGAGTGAGTTTGCAGGCAGAAGTTGCCAGGCAAAAGTCAAATTCCTGAGTCCTAAGGAAGGAGGCTAGGGTGGTGGATCAGCAGGAAGAACGTCCCTTAGTTATAAGGGAAGAGGTTGCAGAAGTTGTGTTAAGGTTTTGCGAGTGGGGTGGAATAGGATGCATGTCTTCATTCAGCGTACACTATCCAAGTGGTAGGGGTGAGAAGACTTGAGGTGGATGATCATGGAATTGCTCTTCCAAGGAGAGAAAGAGCCATGGGAAGATTCCAGGGTTAGAGGATTCTAGGCCTGTGCTGTCCAGTATGGCAGCCACCAACCACAGGAAGCTGTAGAGTACTCAGGATGTGGCCATGCTGCAGTTGTCAAATACATATTGGACTTCAAAGCCTCAGTACCAAAAAGAGAATATAAAATATCTCAAGGTTTTTCTGATGTTGATTACATTTTGAAATGATAATATGGATATATTGGGTTAAATAAAATATATTATTAAAATTAATTTCACCTATTTCTGTTCACGCTGTTGAACATGGCTACTAGAAAATGTAAATTATACATATGGTTCACATTATATGGCATTGTCTATGTAACAGCACTGCCCTAGACTGGCAGTGAGCATGAGGACCTTAGCAGAAAAGAATCAGAGTATTGGGGAACTGAAGTCCAGGCGTGGAGGATGGGACGTGTGGGTGCATGGATGGAGGGTAGACAGGGTAGCCTGAGGGCCTGCAAGTCCACAGAAAGGACAAAGGAAGGCCATGAAGGTTTTCACTGGGAGTAAGGGGTACCATCTGACCTCTTTAGACTGATTTATTTTAGTTTCAATTTCAGAGTAAGATTTTTCAAAATTGTTCCCAAATCCCAGAGTTCAGTTTACTCCCTACGCTCTCACACTGGCTTCACAGACCCTTACGGATATGAAGCAGTTTATTTAGCATGCTCTGTTCTTTTTACTGATTTAAACTATTTCTTTCCTAGGATTTGAAGCCTAGCAACATTGTTGTGAAATCAGACTGCACCCTGAAGATCCTTGACTTTGGCCTGGCACGGACAGCGTGCACTAACTTTATGATGACTCCTTATGTGGTGACACGGTACTACCGGGCACCTGAAGTCATCCTGGGTATGGGCTACAAAGAGAATGGTGAGTACAGCCGGGACTGGAAGAGGCTGGGATGTTTAGAAATCGCTCTAGTGGTGGTCCTGAGTTTTTTCTCTCTCCTTTGAACCATATGGTGTAGACCATGGGGACTGTTACATGTAGAATAGCGTGATCCAGAGATAATAAATAATTAATTGTGTTTTTCCATCGGTTAAAATCATTCTTTTAAAATTAGTATTTTGAACTTTTTATCAACATTTAATCTACCTATAGCCAAGTGTGCAGATCCTGAGTGTGCAGTTCAGCTGATACGAGCACACCTACAGGACCAGCAGCTCTGGCCTCCCCATAGCCCCTCCTCCTCGCAACCCACGAAGCTGGCCAATCTCCTGATCTCCAGCACCATGGATTGGCTTTTCTTGTTGGTTTTTTGATATAAATGGATTAATACATGTTCTCTTTCATGTAAAATTGGTATCTTTTTACATCAAAATTTAGCTTATTCTAGCAATATCAAAGCTCTTTGAAACTTGGCTTTTAGCAAATTTGATGAAAATAACTAAATCACACTTATTTTTTATTATTATTATTGTTAACAAATATTTGGTATTTTCTCAACTTATTTTAAAAAAGACTGAAAGTTTAGCCAGGTCATCAGAAACAAGTTTTACTCCAGGTTTATCTTGCTGCATTGTAGCATGTGCTCCCACCCTGAGAGGCACAGCTTCATGTGCTTCTTGTGGAAGGGAGAGAAAACTAGATCCCCTGTTCACTTCTCCCCTCTGCCCACCAGCAGAGCACTTAGAGGGCTCTGCTATCTGTCTGAGGCCAGGGGGACCAGCATGGCCTCACAGATGAGGGTGGGAAGTCTGGGCCCCTATAGCAGGGTCACACCTGCAGTCCTGCAAGCCAGCCACTGTGTGCTGCCTGTTCCCCCACTGAGTGCTGCTGCCTTTCTGATAGGGCAGTCTAGAAAATGATCTGCTCATTTGGTGTGGTGTCAACAGTGCACAAAAGCTCCTGCTGGCAAGCTGGTGACATTTACTGGGTTTGTCTCTGGGAGGGGGTTTGGAGAAAAGAGATGTGGGACTGTAGCTGGTTTTTAATCCCCTGGTGTTTGGTAGTGGACATCTGGTCTGTCGGGTGCATCATGGCAGAAATGGTCCTCCATAAAGTCCTGTTCCCAGGAAGAGACTGTATCCTTCACAGGGGACCTGGCACTTGGCCATGGAGGCTGGGGGCAGGGTGGGCATGTGACCCTGAAAAGCTTTGTGTTCACAGGCACTTCTTGTTTCTGGTTTTTTGTTTGTTTGTTTTAAGCTCTAAAGTATTGGACTCTTTGGCACTAAAACCCCAGATTGCTACAAACTGAAGGCTAAAATAGAGGTCAGCAATCATTCATATTGTGTAAAAAGTTCACCCTTAGCTAGCAATTTATTTTTTCATATTTGTGTGTTTAGTGCACTGTTAGAATTCCTTTTCCTCACCTTTGTTTTGCTCATGGCACTTCATAATTTTATCATTTCATTTTATTTTCAGTTGATATCTGGTCAGTGGGTTGCATCATGGGAGAGCTGGTGAAAGGTTGTGTGATATTCCAAGGCACTGACCGTATCCTTCCCCGCGACCTTGGCCCCGCCATGCTTTCCATAATGTCTCAGGCAGCATGACCACCTGCTTACACGAGCGCTCACGAGGACAATGTCGTAATCCACTCCAGACTGTGTTCTAAGGGGGGCTTTATTATATTTGTTAATTAGTGTCACACACCAACTGTCAGTTTTATACTTTATTTTTAACTTGACTACCTGTAACAATTTTGAGACTTAGAGTTAAGTTAAACCAATTATATTAGCTCTTAATTTTATCAAAAATAACTAGACATATAGAAGAAATTATTTACTCTTTGATAAGTATATTCTGATAGTTAAATGAAAATATTGTATTATTTAGTTTATTCCATTAATTTAACTAGGAAAGACACTAGCTAAATTTAATAGGCTAATGTGCTTGTGTGCTGTAATTAAATACTATTTTGTTAGTTATTGCTATGCACTGAAATACTTTTCCCCAAAGTAAGAACTGAAGCACATTACAAAGGATCTAAGTGAAAGAAATTAAAATGAAAATTTTGTGAGGAACAATATGTTAAACTTTCTTGTTTGTTACTGCGCTGACATTTTGTAGAATTTTTTTAAAACAAATCTGTCTGGTGGGTTATTTTGTGACACGCTGGGGAAGTTGAAATAAATGGAAAACGGAAAAGATGAACTCATACTGTAGTCAGCAAGTCATATTAGAGATACAGCAGAAAGGAGATTAACTAATCATTAAAATAGCCTTCTTTCCTCATTTGCCATTCTTCCATCCTTAGTATTTTTTACCCTAACGTGGTTCTTCACATCTTCCCTTTTTCATTTGTGTTCTAACCACTTAGTTTTTCATTAGTCTTTGACTTTGTTTTCATTATGAAGGTTTAAATTGGTCTCCATCCTTAGGCAGATTGATAGTTGCTTTTAAGGAAATCAAGCTCTGTAGTCAGTGTTTGTATGTATTTTAGGAAAGTAATTTCAGATTTTAATAATTTTATCAGGATGGTCTCCTTATAATATAAATTCTTCACAACACAGACTTGGAATGAAGATGTTCTTATTTCTCTCATTTACCTTTCTTTACATTTTTATATATCATAGATTATATATCAAGTTAAATATAGTATTTTATTTGTTCTAGGAAATTTTCTAGCAGTTTCCATAGCCTTAACTCAGATTCACTTGTTTCAACCTATAAATAAGGAAGTCTTTATTTTGCAAGTTAACTTAATTAAAAAGGGAAAAGTTGAGGAATCAAAGGGCTAATAATGTAGAAGTATCTACTTAATGTTCAGTTTGTCTCAATTCTTATTCATTTTGTGCCATTCCTTGTTTTATTAAGAAATGTTTTCCTCAAAAAGTACAAAAATGAAAAATGTGAGTACATTTTGGTGCATTTTAGTAAGTAACTTGAAATTCCTGCTTTACATATTAACATTAATGTCATTAATTAATGGTGTTATAAGGTCACCTAATGTTATTCCCAAAAGTCACACAGAGTTTAACATTATTTTCTAAAGAAAATTTTGCCAACTCTTTAAAATATTAGATTGAAATTTGGGAGATAGAAAAAAGTTGCAGAAATCAGACTGAGGGTCTCAGAGATTTGCTTTACATTTGTGAGCTGGGGTAAAAAAGGAATTCCTGTCCCTGCCCTGACCTGTGAGAAAGAGAAAGCTTTCGCCAGACCACCTTGGGCCCCAGCTCAGACTCCTCCCCTTCCCAGCCATGCATCCTTGAGAAATTCAGGGCCTCTCTTGAGCCTTGGTTTCCCCTTCTGTAAAATGGGAGACCTGTGGTCTGCCTGCAGCATCACAAGAGTTAGACAACAAAGTCCACTGGGCTTGCCAGAATTATCTTTCCCCTTCCCCTGTCCCTCTCATCTGTAGGATGCTGGGGTGGGGGCCTCTCAGGGCATCTGTGGGTCTTCTCACAACTGGTTTAGTTTTTAGTCCTTTATCATTAACCCAGCAGATATTTCTCTTGCCTGCCCATTTCTGGGTGACTAATCTGACTTAGGTGCAAAGAGGCTCCCCCTAGCTGCTGATTTAAGGGTGGTTCATCAAGGCAGGGCAGAGCAAGAGACCAGAGCAGAGGCTGCCATCATCCAGAGGAGAGGCGGAGGCCCCCAGCAGGCTGGTAGGGGTGTGCCCAGGGAGATAGGCTTGTACTCTGCATCTGCTTTGAAGCTGGACCCTTCAAGGAGCCTTGCTAGGGTTTGGAGATGTCTGTTAGACAGTGGAATTCAGAAGCCAGGTCTGGGATAGAGAGATCAGAGTGGGTGTCATCCATCTGTCAGTAGCCTTGAAGCCTCAGGACTGGTAGCGAGCGCTTGCAGGAGAGGAAGAGACAAGGACCCAGGACTTAGCCCTCTTGAGGTTGAAGGAGAAAAGGAATAGGGAAGGAAATGAAGAAGGCACTCCAGTGACCCCTCCTCCTAGAGACCGTGACTGAGGGAGGCTCATTCACATGAGGTGAGGACAGAGGACTGGCTGCTGGACCTCGTGATGGCTGCTGGCAGCCATGATGGGCACAGCATTTATGGAGTGGAGGGAAGAAAGCCTGATGGGAATATGTTTGAAGAAAATGAGAGGCTGGGAATTACACACACAGTATAGGCAGGTCTTTATGGAAGTTTTGCTGCAAATAGGAATAAGAAATGGAGTGATAGCTAGTGGGGGCCAAAAGAAAGCAGTTGCTGTGTTTACATAGGAGAAAACACCGTCAATTATGAATGGTGATGGAATGTGCTGGTAGAGTGCAAAATGTTGCTGACGTCAGAGAAGGAAGAGTTGAGGAAGCTCATCTTTGAGTACGCACGAGGGTTAGGGTCTAGAGCTGGGCAGGCTTGGTGTAGCGGGGAGCCCAGATGGTTGCTATGTTGCAAATGGCACACGGATGCTGGGTGGATGCATCCTGGGGAGTCTGTGGGAGTGAGTATGTGGAAGAGGTATCAAAAGTATAAGGCAGGCCGGGTGCGGTGGCTCACGCCTATAATCCCAGCACTTTCGGAGGCTGAGGTGGGCGGATCACTTGAAGCCAGGAGTTAGAGACCAGCCTGGCCAACATGGTGAAACCCTGTCTCTACTAAAAATACAAAAATTAGCGTGGTAGCAGGTGCCTATAGTCCCAGCTAATGGGAGGCTGAGGCACAATAATCACTTGAGTCCGGGAAGCAGAGGTTGCAGTGAGCCAAGATCGCACCACTGCACTCCAGCCTGGACGACAGAGTGAGACTCTGTCTTTATTTATATATATATATAAAATATATGTATATGGAAGAAGGGAAAAGTATGAGACAGTTTTCACATTTTGGCTAAATAGGTAAATAAAATGTGGGCATAATTCTGATTTGACGGTATGTATGAAATAGGAGTACGGAGAATTTGCTAGTGAATTGAATGCCAGAAACTCATTTCCCAAGCAGGTCTTTGGACATATAACATTTTGGAAGAACTGAGTTCATGTACCTGTTCACTAGGTTATTTCATGGTGATGTAAGTTCATTTTTCTAAGACATGCCTCAGTGACCACTTTTTTAAGCTGCTATTTATGCTTTTTTTTTTTTCTGGCTTGCATTCTCTTCTGTAGTTGAGTACAGTTTCAGTATCACTTTCCCACATGCAATCCCAATTATCCCAAGCCTGACAAGTACCCTGGGAATAGGCAAAGCTGGTATTGTCTGCAAAAGGAAATGGGCCCCCAAGGAAGCTTGACTTCCCCTGACACCCCATGAGTGTTTAGTGCAGAGTTGAGTCTGAAACCCAGGTCATGCACTTTGAAAGAAAATAAAATGCATTACCTAGGTACTGCAGCCAGGTCTGGGATAAAAACCTGGCTATCCCAGACCTGGGATGGTTGGGAAGAGTCAATTCCAAATAAAACAATAGCATTTGAAAGCTGTCACTAGGTTCAGTCTAAGCATAGTTGGTTGGTTCCCCAGCTGTAAACTGAGGAGATCAGATAGGTTTCTCTGCAGGTTCCTCAAGATCCTCTGTTCTTTAGAGGGCTATGAATGAATCTAAGGTAGCATTGGTATGAAAACTGATTTCAATTTGCTTATGTAATGTTTATCTAATTTCATGTTTAATCATTTTTGCCATAGGTATTTTAGTTATAAGATAAACTTTATTTTGAACTAGAGTGGGAAGGTGTATAGACTTCATTATGTTGACTTAATAAACTGTGATCATAGTTTATAAAGATACAGAGTGTAAGAGTTTTTAAAAAATAGTTTGGAAACCCAAACCTTATTTGAATATTATTTCAAAATTCTTCTGCTGATCCCAGTGGGGTGGCCTAGTTGATAGGTATAAATATTACTTTTCTTCAAATGATGCTGCTGCATGTACTATGAATACAAGGCATTTCAGTTGTATTTTCCTCAAGAAACGCTTTAGATATCGATCAGTGGAATAAAGTTATTGAGCAGCTTGGAACACCATCAGCAGAGTTCATGAAGAAACTTCAGCCAACTGTGAGAAATTATGTAGAAAACAGACCAAAGTATCCTGGAATCAAATTTGAAGAACTCTTTCCAGATTGGATATTCCCATCAGAATCTGAACGAGACAAAATAAAAAGTAAAATATCCTTTCTTTCTTATGCTTGTTTTTGTAATTCAGGTGATGCTTTCACTCTTTCATGTTTATATTCTAAAAACCTGTGAGCTTTGGGAGAGAAAGTCATTTTAGGCCAGAAGTCTGAGGTGTGAAGGTACTGAGGAGAGAAAACTTAAAGGTCTAGAAGCTTTATTCTCTATAAGATGGCTTAATTGAAGCCTTTGGCCAAAATAAAAATAAGCCTGAAATAATCTCATGTTACAGTTACAGCAACTGGAATTCAAAAAGTTTTCAGATTAAAAAGAACACTTGACTGCAGATTCTAGAGTCAGAAACCATGTGATAGTCATTTGATAAAAAAGGTTCTCTCCCTTTTCTCCTGCACCCTTTACTACAATGTGATTTCTTAAGGAAAAAGAAGCGATTTGATTCTGTCTACATTAAGGTAAACTGTGCCTTAATCAGAAAAGCCCCAGTCTTTCCTTTGCTTATTCAGGTTGTGAACTTTAATTGCTAAAACCTAGGTGAGCCTTATATTTAACTAAGTTATTTAACTTGGTTTTTTTTGTAAATACCAATCTGTGGATTTAAAAAAAAAAAAAAAGTGTGTTGCCAACGCTGTATACAGCTAGGCCAACCAGAAGCATCTGTGAGTGTTTTATACTGTGGGAATGTGAGATTGTTGTGTGGCTTAAAAGTCTGTTCTAATTTCATTTTGATGTGACTTAGAGAAAAATACTCCTCCTTGCCTCATGCCTGCACTCTGGGCAGTGTCACCCTCAGCTCAGCAATTGCCACTTTCTTTGCTGTGGTTTCCCAGCCTTGGGCCCTGCCCAGATATTGTTCTGAGGCTGCCTGGTGCTCTTCCCCATAACCCTGGGGGCTCAGGTTTCTCTTCCCCTCGCAGATCCAGAGGCGTAAAACTACATTTGGAAACCTGGCTTGTCATGAAAGTGGCCACTTGACTTTTTCTTAAAAATGTCTGGGTTCCATTCATCTTGAACCTATCAGACGTTTCTCAAAATTAATATATCTTTGTTCTATATGTGCTGTCATACTTAGTTCTTTATTTTATGATTCTCTTTTTTCATATTAACAGCATTAATTTATTAATCTAATATTTGTTTTCACCCTAGCAAGTCAAGCCAGAGATCTGTTATCAAAAATGTTAGTGATTGATCCTGACAAGCGGATCTCTGTAGACGAAGCTCTGCGTCACCCATACATCACTGTTTGGTATGATCCTGCTGAAGCAGAAGCAGTGAGTATCTGTTTTGAAAAGATTTATATGTAGAGGCCAGGCTCGTATTTCCTTGGCTCTTTTCTGTTCATGCAGAGTGGCTGTATACAGGTAGCAAGTTCTCCATCGGGGGGCTCCCAGTTACAAAAAGGCCAAGTGTTGTCTGAGACCTGGGTCGCTTGTTCTTTTGCTGCTGGAGCTCCAGCTCAGAGTACCTTGGGAATGAACTTACACTTTGGTGATATCATTGTCTCCATTTTGCAAATGCTGCTTTGTGCTCATAGTTTATTAAGGATCTGTTCTATGCCATGGGCTTTGGTTGCATCCTCTTATTTAGGCCACTCAACCAGAGAGGTTGAACAACTTGCTGAAAAATCACACGTCTATTTATCCTTCCCTAAAGGCATCGTGCCTCCTGGTTCCCCTTCTGGAGTAGCTCCACTCTGAGTTTGGTGCTCGTGTGCTTGTTTCCAATGGTGTGAGTGAGCTTTAGCTGTAAGGGAAATCACTGCATAGTAGCAGTCTTCCTTCACGCCATTAGTGAAATACATGTTTACGTCATGGCCTGTGATCTTACCATCACTTTAAACATTGTTTTATAGAAAAAAATCCAATTTATAAGCAGACTTTTGTAACAGTCCATTTATGAGTTGGACATTGGGTTTGGGAGTTCTCCCATGAAGAAAATGTAAAATTTGTTCTAAGAAACAACTGGATCTTCCATAGCTGCCAGCCCAGTGCCTTGTCCGTGATGGGTCTCTGGGAAACAGCTTGTGCTGATGAGTTTCTAATGACATCTGGGCAGATGTCTGTGTTTTGAGGTCAGGTGATTATTAAGAGGAACATAGTAACTCTTTTTTGGTTAAGTTTTTCATAATTATTTTGATTCTAAAGCTGATATCACATGACAGAAATCTTTATTAAACCATGTGTTGAATTACACTAAATTCATATCTTAAATAGACTAGAAGTCTTCCAAGTGATTCTACCTTTTTTAATGCCTTATTGTTTTTTGAGGCATTACTGTTGACTTTGCATATGATTTAATTTTTAGCCACCGCCTCAAATTTATGATGCCCAGTTGGAAGAAAGAGAACATGCAATTGAAGAATGGAAAGGTAAAGACAGAGCTTGTTTTGTTCTTCCTTGTGACATTTCTTCCAGTCTTGTAAAGCAGAATCTTTACATTTTGTGACATTTCTCATCAGGAAGGGGCAAAAAAAAAAAAAAAAAACCACCCTGCAGCCCACTTAGCCTCTTGCTCCCAGTTTCCAGTAGAAAAAGAACTTGAAGAGAACAGAATTAGAGAGGCACATGTATGAATTTCTTATCATATGTTTCAAGAGGGAAAAATATTTTTTTCATGGCTTTTGACATATTAGTTTGTAAACTGAGTTTAGTAATTGTATCACACATATACTGATAACATGTTGCAAATTGTCAGGTGAGCCCAATTCACTGGCTGCACGTTACCTATAGAATTCCCAGTATATGCAGAAATGGGGAGCCAGGGCTGGGGGTCATGTGAACTTCTGCTTGTTCTTTTAAGCCATGTAGTTGTACATATGTTTTAAAATCCAGTTTGGGGGAAATTGCAGATTGAAAATGTACAGGTAGGTATTATTACCGCTGTAAGATTAACCAAACAACCCACAACAAACTATACCTAAATGAAGAGGTTGAACTAACAATTTTTCATTAAAAAGCAGGATCAGTAGTAATTGAGAACCACAGTCAGAGTGAGTCAACACTGATGATGGGTCCTGACCCAGGGCCGTCCTGGGATGTGGGAGTGCCAGTTACCTGTGTGCCCATGCTTAGCAAGACATGCACACAGCATGCTCATTGGTCTCAGTAAATGCTTGCAATGTGCTAATGTTAGTTCATGGATGCTGAAATTTTAGGAATCCCCAATAACTTACTTAGTAGGTAATTAGTTTTTCTTACAAATGAAAGTTGAGGAAAACTGAAGTTGAAACTAAGAAAAGACTTAGGCATGTGGATTCATTTCTGGCCAGTGTGGGGGCTCCTAGTCCACATGTGGCTGCTGATTACCTTTGGAGAACCCTGAGTAACCACAGAGAAACATGGGTGTGAGAATGTCCAATCCCTTATAGTGTTCTGTGGGAGCCACTCCACTTCATAAAACCCTGTTATGGATCCAGAACCACCCTCCATGTTTTGCTACCTTACTAGTCACATTGAAAAAATGTAATGTAGTCGGGGCGCAGTGGCTCACGCCTGTTATCCCAGAACTTTGGTAGGCCAAGGCAGGTAGATGACTTGAGGCCAGGAATTCAAGACAAGCCCGGCCAACATGGCAAAACCCCATCTCTGCAAAAACTACAAAAATTAGCCGGGCATGGTGATGCAGACCTGTAATCCCAGCTACTTGAATGACTGAAGCATGAGAATCACTTGAATCCAAGAGGTAGAGGTTGCAGTGAGCCAAGATCGTGCCACTTCACTCTAGTCTAGATGACTGCATGAGACTCTGTCTCAAAAAAAAAAAAAGAAGAGAAAACATACAACGTATCAAAACATGAATATAGGCCGGGCCACAGCAGCTCACGCCTGTAATCCCAGCACTTTGGGAGGCTGAGGCAGGCGGATCACGACGTCAGGAGTTCAAGACCAGCCTGACCAACATGGTGAAACCCCGTCTCTACTAAAAATACAAAAATTAGCCGGGCATGGTGGCACGCGCCTGTATTCCCAGCTACTCAGGAGGCTGAGGCAGGAGAATTACTTGAACCCGGGAGCTGGAAGTTACAGTGAGCTGAGATCATGCCACTGCACTCCAGCCTGGGCGACAGAGCAAGACTCCATCTCAAAAAAAAAAATTTTTTTTTAATGAATGTTTTGGTCCAGGTAGACTATATTACTGAATTGACTCTATCTTACAATTAAAAATAACATATCACGGTGCCCTTGGAGTGGTTCCAGTTGATTTGGAAGCAGAGTTTAGAAATACAATGAAACTGTTTAGAAACTGAGTAAGCATTTTAACTCGTATTTTTATTAAAGAGCTAATTTACAAAGAAGTCATGGATTGGGAAGAAAGAAGCAAGAATGGTGTTGTAAAAGATCAGACTTCAGGTTAGTGATTGCTTTAATAGTTTGATTGCATAATATTTTTCTTTCTCAGTTCAACTTTTATAAATGGCAGCAACATGTGAAATGCCAGCCTGGCTAGCATCAGATTAAAAAACCACTGTATGAATAGCTACCCTTTTTGGCTTGTCGTGGTGGTGGTGGTGGTGGTGGTGGTGGATGACGTTTTACTGATATGCCAGGCACTGAACTTTGTTATAAACATTCCTCTTTCATCTTTGCAATAACTGCTGTCAGCTCCATTTACAGATGAAGAAATTGAAAGAAAAGCCTTTTCAGTGTTGATAACCCTCTTTGTACTGGTCCCACCCAAAATGCCAATCTAGATAAAATGGAATATGATTTTCTTTTGAGAAAATTGTTCATATCATTCTCTCATTTTTCTACTTGATCTACTGATATTCATAGTTGTAGAATCCTAATGACTGGGTACTTGTATGATTATGAGACACTCTGATATTAGTGGTATTCACTTACGTCTGCAGGGTTCTACCTGTTTACTAAATGAAACGCTTAAGTTATATTTATTGTCTCGCTCCCACTCCCATTGGAAAGCATGCACACACATGCGTGCGGATGTGCAGAGAGTACAGCTTACTTTGTATTCTTGAATTTTATATTCAGCATGACGTATGTGTCAAGCATCTAGAGATTACATACTTCAGTAAGAACTTAAGTGCTTGTTAACTAAGCACAAATTTAAGACTGCAGACATCAATCTCAGAGTCTGCATGTTGTATTTTTATTCAAACCAGACTAAAATATGGATAGTAGGAAGTAGGATAGTTTCATTTGCTTTAAAAGATTAAAATATCAGTTTTCTGGAGTTATAAAACAACAAAAAATATGAAGCCACCAATTTTTTTTCCTTTTTCTAGTATGCAGTCTGTTTATTGCAAAAGATTTCTTTGAATATTGGTGCCTTTTTTTCTGTAGATTTAGTGGTTATGTTACAAATTCAAGTGTCTAGTGACACTTGAATCCTATTCAGGCTTAAGCCTTTTATGATACTGCATTTTCAGATAAATATAGCTGTTTCTTTTTGATGTCTACTTGAAAGAAGCAGGTATTTTTTAAGTAGCTAACATGATTATACATGACCACATATATGTTTAGCCACTGAGAAGAAAACAAGAATCTTGCAAGGAAAGACATAGAAATAGGGGATTCTGGGCCCAAAGAAAGACTCAAGGAAAAGCTCAGAAAGTCCAGCCAACTAACTTCTTGTTTATACTCATAGTTACGATTGGGAAACTGCAAAAGGACAGAGCCAAGAAATGGCCTGAAGTCTCGTTGCCTGGCTTTGCAGCAATGTCGTGCCTCAGATTTTATTATATTTGGTTTTCTTAGCACAGATGCAGCAGTAAGTAGCAACGCCACTCCTTCTCAGTCTTCATCTATCAATGACATTTCATCCATGTCCACTGAGCAGACACTGGCCTCAGACACAGACAGCAGTCTCGATGCCTCGACAGGACCCCTTGAAGGTTGTCGATGATAAGTTAGAAATAGTAAACCTGTCATCATTGAAGGAACTCTCACCTCCATGGGCCTGAAATGCTTGGGAGTTGATGGAACCAAATAGAAAAACTCCATGTTCTGCATGTAAGAAACACAATGCCTTGCCCTACTCAGATCTAATAGGATTGCCTGCTTAGATTATAAAATGAGGCAGAATATGCCTGAAGAAAAAAAGTGCAAGCCACATTTCTAGAGATTTTGTTCAAGATCATTTCAGGTGAGCAGTTAGAATAGGTGAATTTGTTTAGAGTTGTATGGTAATAGTAGTGACAGTTTCTCATCATCTGTAACTGTTGAGATGTATGTGCATGTGACCACAAATGCTTGCTTGGACTTGCCCATCTAGCACTTTGGAAATCAGTATTTAAATGCCAAATAATCTTCCAGGTAGTGCTGCTTCTGAAGTTATCTCTTAATCCTCTTAAGTAATTTGGTGTCTGTCCAGAAAAAGTTGATTTATGTTTATTAATTGGCCGTCATGATGTTATTATATCTTACTCCCTTTTATGTTACGATTTATTCTCTTTTGTATTTCAGAAGACATATAATTAAATCTATTTAATAAATAAAATATATAGCTTTTCCTACATTTGTGATGTTTGGGCTGAGAATTATCACAGCTAAAACCAAGACACTTATGTGGACACCTTGTTTTCTCTAAATTGTCTTGTCTGGGATGGTTGTACATTCAGCTTTACTGCATGATAAAATTTTAAGTTTTGCTTAGTGCTGCTTGAAATCCTAGCTACCTTATCTCTTTTCTTCTTGGTCTTCTAGACTTAATATGAATTTAAAATGCTACCTATAACTTCACCTTCTGTATTAGGCACGTAATACTCCATCTCAGTAATATGATGGCAGATAGACTTCTGCATCCATGGCCTAACGTTGAAGTAGAATTTTACAAAATGGTCACTGAGATCACTGCAGTCAGATCCTAAGTGCTTCCTTCGCCTTTACTTACCTTTCCTCATTCAGTTTCCCTCTGCCAATACCATGTTCTTGATTTTCCTTCTTCATCGGAAGAAGCAGATAAATTCCTCTTTGGTCTGTTTTCAGATGCCGGGCAGATTCAGATACCTGTTTGCTGTAGTTGTTTTCCATTGTTTGGGGGCATTCCTTTTCCTAAGGGAAATCCATGAACGTTCTGGGAAGCTCTTCAGAGGATATGAAGGAAATACCGCAAAGAGTAATGATTAATCATTGAATATTTTGTGACTTAAAACTGCTCACCTGAAATTGATACTTTACGATATGTAAATTATTCAAAATTCATTAAGATACTGAGTATGTGTCACTGCAGAAATGGAGCTCTGATGATTTTGTTTTGCCTACCTGTGCCAATGTTTTTTCCCTTGAGCTTATTTTGTTGCTGATTCATATCTTGTGTTCAATTATTTTGAAAGCTTCTTGGTCAACATTCTATAGAATGTGTTCTGAGGAGGAACTGTGATAAGAAAGTTTATTATAAATATTATCTAAAATATATGGTTCTCTCTGCACCAGTTATGTCTTATTGTTTGGTCATATCACTGGAAACTGGAACCCTTGATTAGCAAAATTAATAGGAAATAAGAAATAGTTCTTTTATATTGTGTCATTTAGACACTGTCAAATACAAATTGGTAATAATAACTTGGTTGAGTCGGAAACACGTATTACATGGCTATCTATCTATCTATATAAACATCTGAAAATGGCCTTCTCTCTAATACACATTCTTTTAAAAGACTTTACTAAATCCATCTTTAAAAGGAAAAACAAAGGAAAGGGAGAGGTTTGAAAATGCAGGAGCTGCCCTGCACTGTGTGATACTCCCCTTACCGGGAGATGTGGACGGGGGACGAGGCACCTGCAGACTGACTTTCTACTCACTCGCTCCTCTGGGCATTCAGCAAGCCACTTGCCACAGATGGAGCCTGTGATGGTGTGGACAGGGTTTCCTGGAAAGGCCCTCTTCCACCAGGTGGAGGTGAGTGTGCCCAGGACAGGCCACAAGCTCCACAGAAATACCTCACCCCAGCTTCACAGTTCTCCCTGCTGAGCCTAGATTTGCCAGGGTCCTGGTGCCATGCAAATGGTTTCAAGCTGATCTCTATGGATAAATGCTGATCTTGGTTAAAGAACTGAAAAATGTGCTCAAGTTTTCATCTTTTCTATTTTATTTTTGTAATTTATATTGTACACAACCCAGGAAGTAACTATTTTGGACATGTATTTTTATAAACCAGGTAATTTATTATTATCCTGGAATTTAGACTAGGTTTGTTTCATTTGTTGGCTTAGTTTTCAGTCAAAAAGGAAGTGACTGTCTCCCCTATGTCCGGGTCTTAATTTCAAGTGCAAAGTCCAGAGAGCAGACAGAGTTACATCTGAGCAGGACGGCAGTCTAGAAACACTGGCTGTGCACACTGTATCAGCCATGGGCCTGGAGGTGGAAACGGGGCTCTGCTCTTGTCTTTGGGATGTGAAGCACAGAGCCCCAGTACTGAGAGGAGAAAGCCCTCTTGCAGGGCCCCTTGCCCACACTGAGTCCGTGCCTGAAACACTGAGTGGGTGCTGCTTCAACCTGCATTTAATGCTGTGTAAGTCACGATAATGACGTACAAGTCTGTCTGGTTGATTTCAATGTAACTTCTCCGGTATTTCCTACTGGTAATAAATACAAGTGTGACCTTTCAGGTTGCATATCTCAAAAGTAACATTGCCTAATGTTTTATGATAAAATATATTATGTGTGTTTTGGTTGGTGAAAATAATACAGACTACATTTTAAAAGATAATGTATAGCATGTTCAATTTTTGTGTGTTTTTTAAATGACAATTATATATTTCTACATCACCATCTCTGATGGCAGACTTAACATGAACACGGGTAGATGTTAAAGTGTCATGCTTTTAATTAACATTAGCAAGAGATTTCACACTGAAAGGCAGAAACGTGTTTGTTTTCTTATTGAAAATATTCTGCAGATTCCTAACTCTTGTGTTTTCAAAAGTAACAGCAGTAAGTTTTGACTTCACCAATATGCAAGTACAATTCAGAGTATTGGTATACTTGTTGGCTCATGAGGTGTGGCCAGGAGAATTCGCCAGTCAGTCTTAGTTATGTTACTTAACGTTACTCATGGTGCTTGTGGCTTTGTGCATGGGGTGAGCCAAGTTCATCTGACATCTGTTTTTGAAGCACTTTAGGCTGTTCAGTACTTAAGACCACAGGAGTAGAAGGACCCTCGGTGGCTCACTTTCTTTTCTCTGCCTGAAAGGACTAGAATCATTCCAGAGAGATGAGTATCAGTTGTGTTTTTCAAGGTCTCTAGAGAAGGAAGATGTTTCTTGAGATACTGGGGTCTGGGTCTGGGTTCCATTTCTCTATCCTGTCCCCTTTTCCCTCTTTCACTGTAGGCAGGACTGAAATGCTTTTTATTTGTTGACTAAAGTAATACACATAGGTGGGGTGGGGGTTTTCAGGGAGAGTGCCCATATTTCAAAATAACTTTATAATTAGCTACTTGGCATTATCTTGAAAATTCTATGGCTACTTATCTGAATTTAAGCATAAGGTGATTATCTTTGACAATAAGGCAGTACTTCAATATTGTTTTATAAGGAAAGTTGGTAACAAAATCAGTAATAACAGTGCCAGAGTGGTCGGTCACATCTCCTTGCAGCTGAATGTGACCGTGATGTAAGAGGGATGCACGTCTCAGCCCTTGGGAGCTGCTCATCGGCTGTTTTCAAGGCCTGGAGACTGCATGCTCCTCCAAAGTTAGAATGACCAAGGCTGTGGGTTCCCAAGGGTCACTGTGAACAAGAGTGTTTGCTTCTTCCATTCTCTTTCATGGTGTTTTAGAGTTGGAAGGGAAATCCAGAATCATTTTGTCTAACCCCTCACCCTAGAACAGTGAGGAGGCCTGAGCCCCAGAAAAGAGGGGTGTCTGGGCACCTCACAGCACCAAGAAGGAGCGGTGGATCTGCCCCAAACCTGTTCATAGCAGGTCCTTGTAAATCTCACTCTTCTGTCTTTCTCAGTCACAAACACTTTTGAGAATCCGCTGACATCTGTGACTTTCTCCTGAGAAAAACACCATAAGCACAAAATTTTTGCCAAGGTTTCAGAGGAGCCCTGGACCCCAGCAGATACCATGTAAAGAGCCCCTATCTTTTCCCCCTCCCGCTTCCCCTTCCCCTCCCCCTCCCCTTCCCACTCCCACTCCTCTCCTCTCCTCTCTCTTTTTGAGATGGAATCTCACTCTGTTGCCCAGGCTGGAGTGCAGTGGTGCAGTCTCAGCTCACTGCAACCTCCACCTCCCAGGTTCAAGTTATTCTCGTGCCTCAGCCTCCCAAGTAACTGAGATTACAGACATGCACCACCATGCCCGGCTAAGTTTTGTATTTTTAGTGGAGACATGATTTTACTGTGTTGGCCAGGCTGGTCTCAAACTCCTGAGTTCCAGCAATCCATCTGTCTTGGCCCTCCCAAAGTGCTGGGATTACAGGCATGAGCCACTGTGCCCGGCCAGAGAGCCCCTTTCTAGACATAGCTCCTAGATGCTTCATGTTCTCAGGGGGAGCAGAGCCTCAGGAGGGTTCTGCCTTTTCTGCCCTTGTTGGCCCTGACTTATTTGTACACAAATCTTGAGTGTATAACAGGGCATCATCACTCAGCCCCAGCACTGGTTGGCCTTCTTACTTGATGGCAGAAAGAAAAGACAAGGACTTTGTTCCAGTAAACTGGGTCATTTCCGTCACTTCCTCCACGTGGAACTCAGGAGCTAAATGGAAATGTACAAAGACACAGCTATCATTAAACAAATCTACTTGCAAAGGAGTACTTCTGTGCTGAGCTTTGAAATAAACTCTTTCACTTAAAACCCTATTTTAAATTAATTCTCCAAAAATATATTCTCTCCTCTTCCCTGAAACTCCCTGTGATTTTCTTATAACTTTTATAAATGTGCTTTGAAATTAATTTCATTCACACACTTTTAAAGCATGCTTTGAAGTTAGCTTCATTTGCACATCCAGAGTGCAATGCACAGAGGGGCTCTCTGGGTCACGCTCCCATTCAGGTAAGAATCAACCTGAAGAGTTCCTCACAGCTGGTCACCCAGCCCCTGTTCATATGAAGGGAATTCCTTTCCCACTGAGTCATTTGTAGTTTTAACTGTTAAAACCTTCTTTCTTAAATTGAACTGACACCTGGCTCCGGTAACTTCTGCCCATGGGTCCTAGACCTTTCCTCTGAGTAAAATAGAGCAAGTCTGACCTGCTTTTAATAGCAGGCTTTAATATGTTAGTTGGAAAGGTAAGCTCCAAGTCTTCCCTTCTCTATGTTAAACTCAAAGTTCATCCAACCCTCTCTCATATGAAAAAAACCCCACTACTTGGGAGGCTGAGGCAGGAGGATTGGTTGAGCCCAGGAATTTGAGGCTGCAGGGAGCATTGATCACACCACTATAGCCTAGGCAACAGAGCAAGACCCCTTCTCTAAAAATAAAAATCTCCAAGAGCTTCCCACCTTGAGGGCCCGCTCGTCAGCTGCACCCTTAAAATATGGGCCCAGAAGCAGACACAGTATTCCATATACAGCCTGAGCAGGGCACCCTCCAAGGGCCCCCATTAATTAACACACTCTCAGGTGGCCTTATCCTTGAGAGCCATGTCATATTCTGTGTCTAGGTCCATCTCAGCTCCTGAATTCTGTGGTGTCGCAGTCAATCCCAGTTCTATCATCATCATGAACATTGCCAGCTTGATATCTGTGGTCCGATGGCATGAACATGTCTCCTGAACCTTCATCTGCCTGGTGATGAGCAACCTTGATAACAGCGCCTTCAGGTAGTCATCAGGACAGGTCCATGTGGCTGTTGTCTCCCCTGTCAGCAGGGCAGTTCAGCTCAGCAGCCTTGCCATGTAGCCCACAGGAAGTGATGTCTTTCTGCAAGGTCACCAAGAAGGAGCTTGACGGATGGATCACAGAAAGCATGAACACAGTTCAGCGTCATTCTCTGCTCCACTTACTAGTCACATTTCAAGAAAAAGAAATGAGTTTGGCACCATGCCCTGGACCTCAGAGTACATTCTTTTATTTTTACTTGGGAGGAGCAGGTGGTGAGTGCCAGCCACCCCCGTGATAGCCACACTTTTGCTATCCTGTGGCCACTTAGAAAACATGATTAGTTTTGTCTCAGTGTCCATAGGTCAGAGTGAGGAAGAGCAGGACACTTACTAGCTTTGTTTTGTTTCATCTTGAATAAAGAAGTGATGTGTTTTGAAGGCTGTGTGACTGTGATTCCACAGAAGACCATACAGCCAATGCCAGGCAGCTCTCTTGTTGCCTGATGACTACAAAAATTTCTCCATCAGGCCAGAACCTGGCTCATGGTGGGTGTAACTTCAGACATTTATCACCTTGAGCATCCCTTGCCTTTTTTTCCAGGACCTAGTCAACACCCATGCATTCATAGCGCCTGCTTTCTGGTTGATCTAGAACCAACTTACAGCACTAGGTAGGGTGTCCTGCAGGATGTGCACCCTCCAGCTCTGTGTGGCCACTTCTAAGAGTTTGCCCTGACCTGCTCCCTGTCCCCAGGATTTCCTGGAATCTGGAAGGTACAGCTAAAGCTTTGCTAGGTTCACGTGCATCTTTTGGTTGTAATGCAGTTAAGTGAGTGTCCTTCCTATTCACCAGAAAGGACATTTCATATCTTTTTAACCCACTGTCAGTGATGCAAAATTTTTATTTTTATTTTTTAAATGTTTTTTAGAGGCAGGGTTTCGCCATGTTGCCCATGCCGGTCTCAAACTCCTGGGCTCAAGCAGTCCTCCATCCTCAGCCTCCCAAAGTGCTGGGATTATAGGTGTGAGTCACCACACCTGGCCAATGATACTAAAATTGACCACTGGTTAGGGTGATGACAGTCCAGGCCTCCATCACACAGTCACATTTTCTTCCCTGTGAAGAGGAAGTTGTCCATGTGGGCTTCCTTTGGAGGTGCCACATCCACCATTTTCATGCTATTGGCCTCAGTTGACAATCCTGGCCATGAGCAAGAATTCTTGGGTGTTTGGGGAAGAGTGATTTCCTTAATTTGTCCTGTTGCCATCATATGCTGGCACTTTGCTGTCAGCGAGAGCTCCCATGTGTCAGCCAGGGCTGTTTGGTGGCCTTGAGGTAAGCCTCAGCCAAAAGGCAGCCCCGTACCTTGTTCTTTACCGTTAGTGGTCAGGGCTGAAAGTGTGGTATTGGTTTCATAGCTGCCTCAGGTGGCATCACACCTTATCTCTCTGACGTTTTCATTCCTCTTTTTGAGACTTGACTTGCCAAAACTGTAGTCAGGGAAGCTCTTCAAAACTGAGTCCCATGTCCTGTTGGCTGACCTCATTACATTTTAAATTTTAATTTTGAAATAACTTATGACAGAAAAGTTGCAAAAATAGTACAAAGAATTCTTCCTCACCCAGATTCCCCAAATGTTATTTCACCACCTGCTATATCCTGTCTACATGCATGCATAAGTACATACGTGCCTTTATACTGATATGTAGTCATTAATTTCCCCATTGATGTTTTACAAGCAACCAGGCCTTTAAAAGTCTCTTAACTTCATGTATACATGATGTATACTCATGTATTCTATAGACAGACACAAGTATACATAGCCACGTAATAGTGTTTGTAATGAGCTACCTGCATGAAGCTGAATGTGTTTGTGTTGACGTCAGAGAAACTACTGACGCGTCAGTGTGACTTCTGAGAAGCCTAAGGAGTAACTCATGAACCGTTGCACACTTTTCTAGGCCACAAGACTTCATCATTATAAAGCTCCAAGAATGATACCAACTCTGCTGATGGAGGTGGAGATGAAACAGGGAGAGAGACCAGAGGAATGTGAGAGGAGATTAGGGCCATACCTGGGTTTGTGGGATGGACACCTAACATTTTAAATTGTTAAAACTGATAGAGAAAATTAAAATTCATTACTTGAGCCAGAAGGAGATTCAGGAAAAGGGGAGAAAAAAATATATCATCCTTGCTTCTTGGCCTTTTGGCTAAGATCAAGTATAGTATCTGTTCTTATCAGAAAATATAGTAAATAGGAAAAATGAAATAAAAGCATAAGTAAGCCCTAACATACTAGTAGTTAAAATAAATGTACATGACCAAAACATACAATCAAAAAGAGTTAAGGGCTGTGAGCAAATAGAAAACCTAACAATATATAAAATTACAAAACATGCACCCATGTAGTATATGTATAATACATAACTAGTGTGTGCGTGTGTGTGATGATTGATAGTACCATGGGGAGAAACAAAATGCCAAAAAGTGTGGTTTGAAATTTGAATGCACCCCTCTCAGAAATGGACAGATCAGGCCAGTGAAAAAGGAGCAAAGATCTAGAAGACTGGAATGCCACAGCTCTCCACCTGCGCTCAGAGAGAGTACTAGACCCAACAGGCAAATTATTTTCAACACAGGGAACTTTGGGGAATACCACCTGTATCAGTCCACAGAGGAAGTCTCAATAAATCCCAAAATCAATATCATAGGATAATGTGATAAAATTCAAAATAAATTTTAAAATTTCTTACACATCTGGAGACTGACAATACACTAAGCAATCTAGGTGAGAGAGGAAATCATAAGGAAAAATTCAAAATTCCTAAAGGTGTGTGGCTTCAACAAACTATGTGGCTACCTTGGTAAGACCTGCTAAGGCTTGAATACATTTATCAGAAATAAGACAGATTTGTCTTTCCAGCCAGCACTGAGTGAATGGCATCTTGGCACAGCTGGCACAAGAAGTAGAGGTACGAGCCCCCGCCACATCCACACAGTCTGTGTGCAGGGAGGTAACAAAAAATACTGTGCCCTGAGGCTGGATGTGGTGAATTTCTCTTGGGGCTCAGAGCGTTGTAATTGCAAAACAAGCATCTTGACGTTGTCTACAATGCATTCAATAGTGAGCTGGTCTGTACCAAGATCCTGGTGAAGAACTGCGTCATACTCATTGACAACACACCGTATCAACGGTGGTATGAGTCCTACTGTGTGCTGCTCCTGGGCCACAAGAAAGGGGCCAAGCTGATTCCCGAGGAAAAAGAGAATTTTTAACAAAAAAATGACCTAAAAAATTCAGAAGAAATATGATGAAAGGAAAAAGAATGCCAAAATAATGTCTTCCAGAGGAGCAGTTCCAGCAGGGCAAGCTTCTTGTGTGCATCACATCAAGGCCAGGACAGTGTGACCAGACAATGTGGCTGAGCAGATGGCTACGTGCTAGAGGGCAAGGAGTTAGAGTTCTATCTTAGGAAAATCAAGGCCCAGAAAGGCAAATGAATCCTCATCCCTGTCTCCACCCATGTAATAAAGGTGTTTATTGTTCTGTAAAAAAAAAAAAAAAAAAAAAATTTTTAGACCGGGCACGGTGGCTCACGTCTGTAATCCCAGCACTTTGGGAGGCCGAGGCAGGTGAATCACGAGGTCAGGAGTTTGAGACCAGCCTGGCCAACATGGTGAAACCCCGTCTCTACTAAAAATGCAAAAATTAGCCTGGTGTGGTGGGGAGCCCCTGTAACCCCAGTTGCTTGGGAGGCTGAGGCAGGAGAATCGCTTGAACCTGGGAGGCGGAGGACTGCACTATTGCACTGTAGCCTGGGTGACAGAGCGAGACTCTGTCTTAAAAAAAAAATAGAAAATAAAGGAAAAAAGAAACAAAAAAAATGAGTTCAGCATTCAACTCAGGAGACAGAGAATAGAGCAACATAGCAAGCCCAAAGAAGCAACAGAGGAGGAATGATGAAGAAAAGGGCCGGGATCAGGAAACCGGAAGACAAACTGGGAGAAGAAATTAGCAAAACCCCAAAGAGTAATAACTTAGACAAATCTCTAGCAGCACTGATAAAGAAAAAAAGTCTGTGCAAGTAACATGCAAAACAGAAAAGAAATAAATGTAGGCATACAGGGTTCCAATAGATGTGATCATCTACATGAAGCAGATATTCGTAGAAATACAAAGTACCAAAATTGGCTCAAGAAGAATAGCTACACACATCATATATTTGAACATGTTTGATGTAATACCGACAATTTGATGAGGTTAGTATTATTAGCTCCATCTTAAAGTCAGGGAAAGAGAGGCAGGAAGAGAGCCTGAGTTCCCACAGTTCCCTCCCTTCGGAGCTCCTTTGGGTCATTGGCCAAATTCAGTTCCTTGCTATTGTAGGACCAAGGTCGCCATCTCCTTGCTGGCTGTTAGCTGGGAGCCACTGTTAGTTCTAGAGCCCTCTCTCCAGTCCTTACAAGTGTCCCTACATCTCAGAGCCAGCAGATATATGTCAAGTCTCTCATGCTTGCAATCTCTCTTCCCTTCTACTGCATATATTCTGCTCCAGCCAGATAATTTTCTATGCTTTTAAAGCCTCATGTGATTAGATGGGGCACACCCAGATAATTCAGGATAATCTCCTGATTTTAAGTCTTTAACTTCACATCTTTGTAGTTCTCGTTGCCATGTAACATAACATAATCACAGGTTGCAGGGATTCGGAAGTGGACATCTTTGAGGAGCCATTATTCTGCCTACCACAGCAGATACTGCCCAGTGATTTCCCAAGTCATTTTTTCATTTACATTCTCACCAGTGGTAGATGAGAATTTAGGTTGCTACATATGCTGTCTAACTTTTCCCATTTTAAGGTCAGGTAACCCATCTTCTGTTTTACCCATTCTGGTGGGTGTGTAATGGTCTTGGTAGGGTTATAATTTGCAGTCCATGAACACTATTCAAGTTAAGCACATTTTCATGTTTATTGACATGTGAATATCTTCCTCTGTGAAGTTCCTGTTCAAGCCTTATACCCATTCTTTTTCAGAGATTCGAATTCTCTGTCAAAATCCTTTGTCCTTTTACCAGTTTGGTCATCTTTTCCTCTATTTTCTTGAACCATAGTTTTATTTTTTCAAAGTACTTTTATTTTAAAGTCTTTATCTGCTCATTTCAGTATCTGAGTCATTGGTGGGTTGACATCTATTGTTATGTGGCCTTGTATAGTGTACAGTAATTTAGTACATAGTAATTTTTTACTGTATGCTAAACATCCCCACTCCAGGTCCCACCCACCCCAGAACCTCAGAATTCAGCAAATGCTTTAGGGAGAAATTAGCCTCAACTCTCCAATCTTCTGCACCTGCTAAAAGCTTTGCTGGTTCTCTTCCTCCCAAAAGTAGCCCTTTGTCTTCTCTAAACCCCCTTTCCCCAGTCCATGCCTAGAACCAAGTTCACCTTGGAAGGGTTTTCCCCCTCTGGAATTTTAGTCCATCTAGTTTTTGTGCTTCCATGACTCTCTGGTGCCTTTGAAAATAGGATTTTTGAAAATGTGTTCAGCTTTTCTGGTTTTCAGAAGGAACGCTGGTCTGCCACAACTTCCTGCCCAGAAGCAAAGGCCCTTTTGACTTATTATGAAAACGTTCTTTCATACAGGAAAGAGAGAATAGAATAACGAATACTCTTTTTTATTTCCTTGGCTTAACAGTTGTTAACATTTTTTTTAATATCTCTTGCTTTTGACTGAATTGTGTCTCCCACCAAAATCCTTATGTTGAAGTTCTAACCCCCAATGTGACTTTATTTGGAGATGGAGCTTTTAGGAGGCAATGAGGCTATAAGGGTGGGTGGAGGAGAGAGAGGTCCATCTCTCCACATGCACGCACTGAGGAAAGACCATGTGAGAACATAGGGAGAAGGCACCTGTCCACAAGCCAGGAAGAGTCTCCTCACCAGAGCCCAAACATGCCAGCACCCTGATCTCAGACTTCCAGCCTCCAGAACTGTTTAATAAATTTCTGTTGTTTAAGCCACCCAGTGTGTAGTACTTTGTTATGGCAGCCTGTGCTGACTAATATATCTTCTTTACTAAATAATTTATTGACATTATTAAATTTTACCCCTAAATTTTCCAGTATGTATCTTTAAAAACTAAAGTTAATACCAAGTCTATATTCAAGTTTCCTAAATAACAGAATTTTTTTAAAGAAAAACAGTTGTACTAAATCTCGGTGCTGCTTTAAATTGTTTGTGTTATCATCTAATTTAGGTATGTTTGAACATAAAATCAAGTATAACTAGTATGTTGAATAAGCAGGGCCTATGTGACATAATTAATAGGCAATTTTATTTACTCCCTGTTCCTTAACAGTCAGTGGGGCAGGAGTTGATTGAAAACACTGATAGATCCCATGACCTTTCTGGTCTCTCACAGAAAACAGAAAACTCAGTCTAAGCAAAAAATTCAGTCTCATTTTAGTAATTAAAATGGCTAGTGCTGTATTATATTCCAACTTGCCAAATTCATTCTGAGTTAAATATCCTACCTTTTCTGCTTGGGGCAGTCAATATACAGGAAGGCAGGGAAGGCGGCATGGGATATTCCTTCCCTTCCCCATATCTTCCTTCTGTCCCTCCTCTCTTTTATTACTAGCTTGAATTTTTTATTCCACTAGGGTCAAAGTGGGGAGCAGGAGATAAGAAGGATTGGGAAAGTCCCACACTTGACTGGCTCATCACACTATAGATTTGACCTCCCCCATCTTTGAGGGTCTATTTCCCAGGACCCCACTCCTGATACCAGTTGGGTCACCAGGCAGGGACCAGTCAGGGGAACAGGACCCACAGTAGGTATTTCAACAAAGAATTGAATGTAGGAACTTGGGGTTAAGGAATAAAGGAAAAAGTGAATTTGGGTTTATCAGAGCCTGAAAGTTCAGAGAAGGGCCCCACGGAGAGGGGACCAGATCTGGGGGGAGCAGCATGGCCAGGCTGCTGGTAGCCCCTGTGGGAACGGCGATGAAGCTGTCCTGGGAGAGCAGAATGAAGTCGAGCCTGGAACCAGCCACCACTGTTGGCGTGAAGGGCCATTGCTGACGTGCCACCTTCAAGACGGTGGGCATGACGGGAAGGAGCAAGTGCCTTCTTGTCTCCTTCTAAAACCTTCCATTTCCAAGGTCAACACACAGTCGGCTGACAATGGAGAGATGTGTAGCTCAGCCAGGGCTGCGCACAGAAGTGAGACTTGAAGCCAAGAGCCGCGGTCCTTCCCCGCCCCTCATTTTGTTCCCATGCCACTTCCTCCTCTTTGGTTTCAGACCCTACCAAGCTCAAAGCAGGGAGAAGGAGAGGAGGGGCACGGAAGGCCATCCAGCCCACGGCACTCTCATAGGAAGGCATCAAGCTCTCTGGCCCGGCCTGTGTTTACACATGACTTGTTCTCAAATGGAACACAGTCGGGGTACTCACAGATGCCCCTCACAGCCTGCCTCCGTCATAGACCTGGGCAGTTCTCGCTTCATCCCAGGGCCAGTTACATAATTCTGGGGGGCCCGGAGTGAAATGAAAAGGCAGGGTTTGAAAATCGGGAAGTCGTGCTGTTACTGTTAAAGCACTTTGTTCCTTTCTCACTCACTCTGTCTCCCCTTGTCCTGGCATTTTTATGTGCCTTTTAATGTTATTCTAAGTAAAGAAAACGTACAATATGAGATTATCATTAAAATGTAAGATGAACTGTACTGTTTTTACATTGTTCAATGCTTGTTTTAAATACAAATATAAAAGCATCTAATGCCTCTGCAGAATCACTGAAATCACACAACTTGTCTTATGTAGCTTACACATGCGTAAGTATTTCATTCTTACCAGGGCAACGCTGCATAAGGCTAACTCAGCTACAGTCATGCACCATATAATGGCATTTCAGTCAACCACAGACCGTGTATGACAGAGGTCCCATAAGATTGTAATACTGTATTTATATTCTACCTTTTCCATGTTTCCAGACCAGTTGTGGTGGCTCGTGCCTGTAATCCTGACACCTTGAGAGGCCGAGGTGGGAGGATTGCTTGAGGCCAGGAGTTCGAGACCAGCCTGGGCAACATAGTGAAATCCCCTCTCTACAAAAAAATGAAACAATTAGCTGGGTGTGGTGGCACACGTCTGTGGTCTCAGCTACTCAGGAGGCTGAGGTGGGAGGATCACTTAAGCCCAGTGAGTGAGTGGTCCTGCCACTGCACTCCAGGCTGGGCAACAGAGTGAAACCCCATCTCAATAAATAAATATGTTTTGTTTAGATACACAGATACCACTGTGTTACCATTGCTTACAGTATTCAGTACAGCAACTTGCTGTACAGGTGGTGGCTCCGGAGCAATAGGCTGTGTGTGCCATCTGGGTCTGTGTGAGTACACACTATGAAGTTCTCACAATGACAAAATCACCTAACAACACATTTCTAAGAATGTGTCCCCGGTGTTAAGGGAGGCATTACTGTCACTTTTTGACCCATACACATTCTACCCACTCTCTCCACCTGCAGTTTACTGATGGGTATGGAAGACTGACAGGGAAAGGAAGGACAGGTGGCCCCATCTTCCCCTTTCCTTTTCTGTCACTATTTTTGGCTCTGCGATTGACTGATACAGGGAAGCAACCCGAGTAAGAAAGGCTATGATTGGGAAGAAATGGAAACCTTCAACAGACAAGTATTGAGTTCTGAAACTGAATCAGTAATAAGAAACCTATCAGCCAGAAAAAAATTCCTGGACCAAACAGATTCACAGCCAAATTCTACCAGACATATAGAAGAACTGGTACTAATCCTGCTGAAACTATTCCCTAAAATCAAGGCCAAGGAAGGGACTCCTTCCTAACTCATTCTGTGAGGCCAGCATCATTCTGATACCAAAACCTGGCAGAAACACAACAAAAAAAGAAAACTTCAAGCCAATATCCCTGATTAACATAGATGCAAATATTCTCAACAAAATACTGGCAAACCAAATCCAGCAGCATATCAAAAAGCTAATCCACCTCGATCTAGTAGACTTTATCCCTGGGATACAAGGTTTGTTCAATATACACAACTCAATAAATGTAATTTATTATATAAACAGAACTAAAAAGAAAAGCTACATGATTATAGATGCAGAAAAGGCTTTTAGTAAAATTAAACATCGCTTCATGTAAAAAATCTCAACAAACTAGGCATCAAAGGAATATACCTCAAAATAATAAGAGCCAAATATGATAAACACATAGCCAACATCATATTAAATGGGCGAAAGATGGAAATATTCTCCTGGAAAACTGGTACGAGACAAGGATGCCCTCTCTCACCACTCCTTTTCAGCGTAGTACCAGAAGTCATAGCTAGAGCAATCAGGCAAGAGAAAGAAAAAGCATTCAAAGAGGAAAAGAAGAAATCAGATTATCTCTTTTCTTAGAAGGTAAGATTTTATACCTAGAAAACCTCTTATCTCTGCCCAAAGGCTCCTGGATCTGATAAACAACTTCAGCAAAATTTCATGATAGAAAATCAATGTAAAAAATCAATAGCATTTCTATACACCAATAACATCCAAGCTGAGAGCCAAATCAAGAATGCAATCTCATTCACATAGCCACAGAAAGAATGAAATACCTAAGAGTACAGCTAACCAGGGAGGTGAAAGATTTTTACAACGATAATTACAAACCACTCTCAAAGAATGAGATGACACAAAACATTACATGTTCAATATTATTAAAGTGTCCATACTATCAAAAGCAATTTACAGATTCAGTGTTATTCCTATCAAACTACCAATGACATTTTTCATAGCACTGGAAAAAAAACTATTCTAAAATTTATATGGAACCAAAAAAGAGCCCACATAGCCAAAGCAATCCTAAGTAAAAAGAACAAAGCCAGAGGTGGCACACCATCTAACTTCAAACTATACTGCAGGGCTACAGTAACCAAAACAGCATGGTATTACTATGAAAATAGACATATAGACCAATGGAACAGGTTAGAGAACCCAGAAAGAAACCCATGTACAACCATCTGATCTTCGACAAAGCTGACAACAAGAAAGCAATGGGGAAACGACTCCTTGTTCAATAAATGGCACTGGGATACCTGGCTAGCCATATGCAGAAGATTAAAACCAGACCCCTTTCTTATGTCATATACAAAAATCAACTCAAGATGGATTCAAGACTTAAATGGAAAACCTAAAACTATAAAAATCCTAAAAGAAAATCTAGGATATACCATTCTGGACTTTGGCCGTGGGAAAGATTTTATGACAAAGACTCCAAAAACAATTGCAACCAAAATTGACAAGTGGGACCTAATTAAAGAGCTTCTGCACAGCAAAAGAAATTATCAATAGAGTAAACAGAAAAAAAATGCAGAATGGAAGACAATATATGCATTTGACAAAAGTCTAATGTCCAGAATCTATAAGGAACTTAAATTAACAAGGGAAACACAACCCTGTTGAAAATGGGCAAAGGATGTGAACAGACATTTCTCAAAAGAAGACATACACAGCCAACAAGCATATGAAAAAATGCTCAACATCCCTGTTAGAGAAATGCAGAGCAAAACCACAATGAGATACCATCTCAGACAAGTCAGGATGACTATTATTAAAAATAACAGATAGGCCAGGCGCAGTGGCTCACGCCTGTACCCCAGCACTTTGGGAGGCCGAGGCAGGCAAATCACGAGGTCAAGAGTTCGAGACCAGCCTGGCCAACATAATGAAACCCCGTCTCTAGTAAAAATACGAAAAAAATTAGCCAGGCAAGGTGGCAGGTGCCTGTAATCCCAGCTACTCTGGAGCCTGAAGCAAGAGAATCGCTTGAACCTGGGAGGCAGAGGTTGCAGTACACCGATTGCACCACTGCACTCTAGCACCCCAGGCGACAGTGCAAGACTCTGTCTCAAAACAACACCCAAAGAAAACAAAACAGATACTGGCGAGGTTGCAGAGAAAGGGAATGCTTATACACCGTTGGTGGAAATGTAAAGTAGTTCAGCCACCGTGGAAATCAGTTTGGATATTTCTCAAAGAACTGAGAGTTGAAGTGCCATTCGACCCAGCAATCCCTATATACCCAAAGGAAAATGCCATAAAGATGCATGCAGATGTTCATCACAGCACTGTTCACAATAGCAAAGACATGGAATCAACATAGGCACCCATTAATGGCGGATTGGATAAATGTACACCATGGAATACTACACAGGTGTAAAAAAAGAATGAAATCATGTCCTTTACAGCAACATGGATACAGCTGGAGGCCATTATCCTAAGTGAATTAATGCAGGAACAGAAAACCAAATACACATGTTCTCATGTATAAGTGGGAGCTAAACACTGAGTACACATGAACACCAAGAAGGGAGCACTAGACACTGGGGCCTACTTGAGGGTGGAGGGTGGGAGAAGGTACCCTGTGTTTAGTACCTGGGTGATGAAATAAAGTGCACACCAAAGCCCCAGGACATACTATTTATCCATGTAGCAAACCTGCACCATATCCCTGAACCTAAAATAAAAGTTGGAAAGGGAAAAGAAAAGAAGAACGGCTATGATCAGGTCACTTGGTCATTTGTGGTTTTTAGGACACCATTGCCTTATCTCTGTCTGAAGGAAGTTCTGGTCCTGGGGCTGTGAGTGCCCTGCTGACTCAGTTGTCCAGTAATGTGCCTACCTGGAACTGGCCTGAGTCTGGTGGACTGAAACAGTCGCCCCACCAGCACCCTGTGTACAGGGGCATCCTGAGCCCTAAGTGTGAATGGGTAGCAAGGAGTCGTGTAGACACGTAGGGTGAACATGTTTCTTCACAAGCATACTCTGTGGTTCCAGTGAACTTCACTTAGAAAACACAAATTCAAAGATCAAATTACTGGCCGGGCATGGTAGCTCATGCCTATAATCCTAGCACTTTGGGAGGCCGAGGCGGGCAGATCATGAGATCAGGAGTTCGCGACCAGCCTGGCCAATATGGTAACACCCCCGTCTCTACTAATACAAAAAAAAAAAAAAATTAGCCGGGCATGGTGGCATATTCCTGTAGTCCCAGCTACTTGGGAGCCTGAGGCAGAAGAACCACTTGAACCCGGGAGGCGGAGGTTGCAGTGAGCCGAGATTGTGCCACTGCACTCCAGCCTGGGCAACAGAGCAAGACTCCGACTCAAACACACACACACCCCCAAACACACACACACAGATTAAATTACCTAGAACTTTCACATGGAGACATGCCCAGGGCCTGTGCACCTGCCCAGGTTTCAGTCCTGCAGGATCTCCTGCCCACGGCCCCCGCCAGTGCTTCACACACAGCGCACACGTGGCCCACCAGAAACACTTGCCACATTCGCCACAGTTCCCTGCAGCACCTTCTGCCGACGTTCACTGCAGCCACTCACTCTTGCTTGGAGCTTTTCTGTCCTGTGAACCTAAAACCTTTGCCACTGTGGACAGGTATGCCCAGGTGTTCAGCCTGTTCACTGAGGTGCTTGATTCACCTGTGCTAAACGAGCAAACACAGTTGGGCACCGCTGGCCAATTCCCACAAGGACATGGGTCCCTTGCTCCCTGACAGCCTGTGGCACATTCCAGTTGTCTGTGTGCCTTCTGAGAAGAGGGACAGGTCCAGCCATAATGTCCAAGAAGGAAACAGTTGAGGCAATGGCTCGCAAACGTGGCTGGGCTCAGAACCACTGGGACACCTGCTAACAGACTCAGATTCCCCAGCCCTGCCTGAGCCCTCTGAGTCAGAAGTCTGGGCAAGGGCCCTAGGGGATGTGGGCCATAAGCCAGCTCCCGGGGAAGGCCAGCACTGCTTCACGACCACTCTGCCTAGACAGGCTGTTGGCTCTGGGGAGGGCGCAGCCCAAGCCCAATCCCACAGGTTTCCCCCCAACACAGGGCAGCCAGTGAGAGGTGTGGACGGCTTGGGCGTCACCTGCACGAGTCATCTGATTTTCCCAGCCTCTCTCATGGGATGGCGTCTTCCTTTCCTATCGCTGCTGTCACAAATTACCACCAACTTAGTGGCTCAAAGCAGTACAGTTTTGTGGGTTGCACTCCAATGTGGGTCTCAATGGGCTGAAAGCAAGGTGTTAGCAGGGCCAGTTCCTTCTGGAGGCCCTTGGGGAGAATATGTTTCTCAGCATTTTCCAGCCACCCACATTCCTCTGCTCATGGCCCCTGCCTCCGAAGCTGGAAGGGTAGCATCTCCCAGCCCCTGCTCCCACTTCTGCCTCCCTAATTGCCTTTTGCCTCCCTCTTCCACTTGTAAGGACCCCTGTGATTTGTGATTATGCTGGGCTCGCCAGGATAATCCAGGATCATCTCCCCATCTCAAGATCCTTAAGCTAATCCCACCTGCCAGGTCCCTTTGGCCACTTAAATTAACATATCCACAGTTCTGGGGATTAACAAGTGGCCTTCTTTAGGGGTCGTTATTCTGCCTGCCACAGATGGGGATGATAAGCCTGGATCCCTCTACACCAGCATTTCTTGAGTTTGCCCGTCTTTGGCCTTCATCAGCTTCACCTGGGCCACTCGTTACAGACACCAAGTGCAGGGCCACCCAGACCCCACTTGCCTAAGCATTTCAGGTGATCCACACGCAGTGACATCTGACAGCCCTGGAGAGATGAAACCTCTGCAGGTGTGACAGGTGACCTGGGGTACTCTGTAGGAAAGAGGAGGGTTTCCTCCTGCTAGAGGAGGGTTTCCTCCATCCCTGGCCTCCAGCTAGAACCGATGGCCCCACTGAGTCACAACTTCCCCAAAGCTTTAAGGCTGGGTACCCTTGGGAGGTGCTTCCTGTGTCTGCAGATTTCACTCTGCTGGACACTTGGGACTGTTCATGCCAGTGATTCAGCAGGTGGGGCCAGGAGTCACTGCCAGCAGGGGTGCCCAGCCCTGCCTCCTTGTGGTGAGGAGCGACGTCGAGGACTCAGAGGAGCCACAGGAATCCGAGTGTTCCGAGGGGTGCACCGCAGCCGGCAACGTTTGCACCTGTGCCTCAAGCTCCCTACCTGCTCTCAGCGCAGTGAGCAACGGCTCTGTGGTGGAACCTCGCAGTGACCACCCCCAGCTCCTGCATTTCTGCCTCAGGAATGTTTAAGTCCTGGAAGTCTGCTCAGCCTTCATACAGGAGCAACCTGAAAGCACAGGGGACATAGGGAAATGCTCTGCCCAGCAGGAGAATTCTGAGACACTTCCTGCACAGTTCCCCAAAGGGGCGCCACCAGGCTGGCCACCTAGGATCCCCTCCCACATAAATAACCTGCACCCATATCTCTAGCCCCGCTTCCAGGGGATCCCATCTCTGATGCCTTCCTTCATCCTTTGGCCAGCCCAGATGGAGATCAGACCCACATTTACCCCATACATGTGTACATGATACCACACACATGCATACAATACACACATGCACACAGCACACCATATGCACATAGCACCACATATATGCATGCACCACATGTGTGTGTACAGTACACACATGCACAAACCACCACACACATGCACACAGCACGCATACATGCACACAGCATACCAGATGCATAAACTACACACACAGGCACACACATGCATATAGCACACATACACATAGCACTACACACGTATGCAGCACATATGCACACAGCACACCACATGCATAAACTACACACACATGCACACAACACACACAGCACACACGTGCATATAGCACATGCACATAGCACTACACACGTATGCAGCACACATATGCAAACAGCACACCACATGCATATACTACACACACATGCACACGACACACAGCACACACATGCATACAACACCACACATGCACACCACATGATACACTACACACACATGCACACAGCACATTCATGCACACAGCATACAACATACATACACCACATGCACATGCACACAGCACACACACATGCACACAGTACCACATATATACACACAGCACACCCACATGCACACAGCACACATCACACACATGCATACACCATACACACATGCAAACACCACACATCACAAGTACACAACACACATACAAATACATGCACTACACACATGCACATAACACATCACACACACATGCACACATCACACACACATACTACACACATACACTGCACCACACATATGCATAGAGCACATAGGCACACAGCACACATACATGCACACAGCACATACATGCACAGTACCACACATAAACACACAGCACGCCCACATGCACACAGCACACATATATGCATACACCATGCACACGACACCCACATACACAACACACATGCATATACCACACATATGGACATTAACACACACATGCATACACCAGACACATGTACACAGCACCACACATGTGCACATGACACACATACATGCACACAACACATACATACACCACACACACATAGCATCCACACATGCATGCAGAACCAACATGCAGACACCACACACATGCACACAGCACACACATGCATACACCACACGCTCATGCACACAGCATGCACACATGCACAAAACACAGCACTACATACACAAGCACACAGCACACACATATTACACACATGTGCTGCATGTACAGCACACGTTCACACAAATACACACACACACACTGCATATACCATGCATGCACACATGTGCACATGCATACACACACACACACACACACACACACACACACCCTCTTTCTTGCTCCTCCCAGCCCAGGCTCAGTGGGTTGGCAGCCCTGGCCTGTAAAGGATAGTTAAATGTGGCCCCCTCCAGTGGTTGCTTACGAGATGACTGCTCCTGGAGCTCTGCCCTTGCAGTAACTTTGGAGGCTTTTCACCAGACCAAGAATGAACGAGTTATGAGTCGGCTAATAAAATGCTTTGGCCAGAGCCCAAAGTTCTGTCCTCATTGTTTCTGATTTTATTGGTGATCCTGCTCAGCAGCCTTGCCTGGTGCCCCTTCCCTGAGTCACCTGCTGTGGCTGTGCCAAGCATCCGGGGCAGACGTGCTGCCGGGCCTCACGGGCTCCTGCTCTGTCTAAGTGCCTGCAGCTGCTGGAGCCCACACGGTCCTTCCTTCCTCCCTCCCTGAGGACCTGCACCAGGCAGGCACCCACAGGTGCCACTGCCTCCGGACCTCCTCCACATGACCCTGGCCTCACAGTCCCAGCAGGTGCTGTCTGCTGTGAAGGGGCTTCTCGCCCTCTTGGGAAAGGTGCCTACTCACCCTGGAAGGATCCCTGCCATTCCTATTTCTCACACATTCTCCTCATCTCCCATCATCCAGTCCTTTGGCTTCTCCCCCAGAAACAGCCCTTAGGTCTGCCAGTTCCCTGCCCCTGGCCTGGGTCTGTACTCATCAGCTCTCTCCTGCCCACCACCTCCTCAGGGGCCTGCTGCCTGTCCCTCACGGCCACACCTAGTGATCAAGGACTCCAGCCCCACTAACCCAGTGCTGAGCTGGTGGGGCACACTTAGGTCTCCCAGAGTCACATGCATGCAGGATGTACCATCCAGGCCACGGGCAGCTACTCAGGGGCTGAAGGTGCTGGGAAAGGCCTCATGGGCATCAAGACCCCCACATCTGGGGATAGCACCACCCCCTCCTGCTGGGGATGCTGCTGGGAGAGCTGCGGCCACACCTGCCCCTGGAGGACAGGATCCAGCTCCTCATCCTCCTGGACACCCTGCCTGGCCCTGTTCCCTTCCACCTTGTCTCCAGCTGCTCTCCAGCCTCTTTTTTCCAAAAAAGATGCAAAGTCCATGCCAGCCACAGGGCCTTGCCCCTGCTGTCCCCTCTGCACAGAGTGCTCTTCCCAGACCCTGTGTGACCAGTTCCTCACCCCATGTGCCTGGAGAGGCCCTTCCTGAGCCCTCCCTTCTAAAGCAGCCTCGCCGTGCTCAACCACCTCCCCCATATGGGTTCCTTCATGGCACTCAGTGCTCTCTGAAATGACTGTTTTTACTCTTCCGTTTGTATGGTTAGTTTTCAGCCTCCCTTCTCTAAACTGTGAGTTCCAGGGGGCAAGAACCCCGTGTCGGGCTCTCTGTTATATTCCCAGCACCCAGCATAGTGCCCAGCATACATAGGCCCTGGGTAAGTGTCCACCCGATAGTTGTCTCAGGACAGTAATGGGGTGAGGGGAGGCAGAGCTGACAGCCCTGGGGATGGCTCACTCGCTGTCCCAATGTCCTCACTCATGGATTAGCCCCTGGGCACATTCTGGAGTGAGAAGTTGGGCGGACAGGGCAGGGGCTGGACAGGTGAGGGGCCTTGGTAGAGGGTGCTCGAGGGGTGGGGCCAAATGCCTCCCAGGTCCCAGCCACGGCACCTGCAGCCGGGGTCCCACAAAGCTGGGGATGGCTCAGGGCAGAACTCCATGCTGGCCTCGAGGCTCAGAGAGCTTCCCAGTGGTGGCCATGACACCAGCTCAGGCTCTTCCTCAGCACAGGCCCAACCTCTCGGCAGCGGCGGGCCTGGCAGGGAGAGGATGCAGGAGATCTCAGGGCACACGGCCTTCTCCCCTGTCCCAGAGCACAGCTCTGCCACCCTCACCCCTGTGGGACACTGAGCTGTGGCCAGGAGCTAGTCCACACCCATGTTCCAGGTGCTCTGGCCTCATCCAAGCATCCCCTGCCTCAGTGGCCCAGTCACTTGCTAGAGAAAGTACTTTATCAGGGGACTGGCCTCTCCCCACTGAGCTGCAGTTGATTAGGAGGGTCTCTCAGTGCTGCCCAGAACCCAGAACGACACAGCTGAGTGGGTCAGCTCTTCTGAGGTCCCTGCAGCCTCTCCTCCTAGACCCCCAGCTGCCTCCCGGGGACACACTGGGACTAGACCCTAGGCTTGGGGGCACAGGGTGATAATCAGAGAAGATGCAAAGAGTAGCCCAGTGCCTGTGCCCTGAGGTGCCTCTGTCTATCTGCTGGGAGCACACCCCTCACCCCCAACCAAGTGTGCCCACCTCTGTTCCCCCTCCCCTTCCCCATACCTGACCCTTGGTCTCAGACATCGCCCTCCCTAGGGCCAGCCTCTGGCCCTGGCCTTGGCCCGAGCCCTGCTACCTTCCCGCTCAGCCTACCTGGCCCACGTTGATTCTAATACACCTGTATGCCCTAGGCAGATGCCCACTCTCTCCAGGCCTTAGTTTCCCTAACTGTTCAAGAAATGGGCTAGACTGTTGTTTTTAACCTGTCATTGTTCCAGAAACAGCCTTTATTGGAATAAACAGCACCTTGCTCCATCCTCAAAGCTGACACAGGGCTCACCCTGCCCCCAGCTGCCTGTTATCCTTGCTCCCTAGGTCTGCAGAAATGGCCTGAGCTTAGCTCCTCGGAGCCTGTGTGTGGCAGCCCTTGTCCCCTCTCTGCAGTGTCAACCCAGGGCCATTCCGCCACAGAAAGACTGGGAGATAGGCGAGGCGGGTTTCTATGCACATAGGTTAAGCACCTGGATCTAGATGTTCCTGAAAGCAGCAAACCTTGACTTTTTATGATCCACAAGCCAGTAAGTTCATTTTGCTTAAGCCGGTTGGGTTGACTTTTGAGCCACATCTCATCAAGTAGGTCCTGACTAAAGCAGAGGACAGGTGTCCCGAGCTCTATGCTGGAACAAACCGGGGAATTCTCACTGTTCAGGTGGACCGAGTTCAAGGAGGCCACTGGATCCTGTTAGGGCCCCCTCTCCCTTTCTAAAACTGAAATCACGCATCGCCATCCTCCCAGCACCCCGGTGTCTTCCGAGTGGCGTCCACCCTCTCTGTGGGCCACGGGAGAACGCCGAGAAGGTGTGGCGGGGTGCAGTTTCCCCATTCCCTGATGGATGCCCACCCGGGGATGTCCCACTCGGGGTTCACAGGCAACCTAGAGTTCGGTGGCCGTGGTAGGAGCACAGCCCAGAGGACAGGTCCGGGCCCAGCCTTGAGGACAGAGGGTGAACCGGGTTTCGGGGCGCCAGAGGCTCACCAGGTGAGGGGTCGGCCGGGTCAGCTTGGGCGCAGAGTCGACCAGGGTCCGCGCTCGGGAGGGCAGCGTCTGACAGCCTGAGCGGGCGGTCCTGGCCCTTGGGGCTGGGTCCCAGGGGCAGGTGGGGAGCCGCGGCGGAGGCCTGAACGCAGCGCGGGATGCTTGGCCGAGACTCCGGAGCCTGGGCGTGGAGGGCCCTGGTGGGCAGCGCCGCCCGCTGGGCTCCCGCAGCTCCACCCGGCTCTCCGCCCGCTCCGCGCTCCCCGAGCGGCCACCAGGGGGCGCCGCGCCGCGTTGTTCCTTGGCCGCCGCCAGGCGCTCGTGCGGGCTGTGCCGGGAGCCGGGCGGGTGGCGGCGGCGGCGGCGGGCGGCGCCCTGGGTCCGTGGCGCCGAGGCTCGCAGCGGGCGCTGCCCATGGGCCGGGCCCGGGGTTCGGGCGCGCCGGAAACCGGTGAGTGGTGGCGCGGCCGGGGGACACCTGGCGCTGCGGGCAAGGGCGTGGGCTCGCGGGCGCTGGGGAGGGCTGCGGGCGGCCGCAGGGCGCCGGGCGCGGGGTGCGGGCGAGGTCGCGGCGTGGGTGCGGGGCGGCGGGGACGGCAGGTGTCCAGGACGTTGGCGGGCACGCGTGGGCCTGACCCGGAGCACAGGAGCGCGCGCGGTGACAGTGCGTGTGGCCGGCCGGCGGGACCGGGGGCTGCGGCGCACGTGAGTGTGCGGTGCGCGCGGCGCGGGAGCGTGCGCCGGGGTCAGCAGGGGCGGGGTCCGCGCGGCTGCCGGGACGGGAGGTGCAGGGGTGGCGGGGAGGCGACCGGCTAAGGGCACAGCCCCCGCCACGTGGCGGGAGACCCGGCTCTGCCGCGCGCCCAAGCCCCTCCACTGGGAGCAAGGAGCAAGCTTCTCTGAGCCACTGGAGTGGCAGGAAAAGCCAGCCTGGCCCGAAGCCTCCACCCGCACCGGACCTCAGTTTCCCCGTCTATGAAATGGGGACGGCAAGGCACACCTGCCGGTGCAGGTGCAGAAGGGAAAGGACCTTGCGCCTGGGGGAAGAGGGTGCTGTCGCCCTTCAGGCTGGGATCGGATTTGAGGAAAGGAGCAATGCTAGTATCAGAGGGCCTGCGGAACGGTGGGGTCTGCTGGAGCCCTGGGTGTGTCCCTCACGCATTGACAGCGGATGGCATCAAGGGACCAGCTGGTCCACTCTTTGTATTTATTTTGGGAAAGCAATGCTTGGGGGGGCTTGGGGAAGGGTGCTGCCGACGCCGCCCCATGCGTAGCGGTGGGAAACAGTGTGGGAAAGATAGACCTGGCAAGTTGGGGTGATGGAGGAGCTCATCCCGGCCCCTACCTCCCGCCTCCTGGGGCTGTGGGGGAGGCAGAAGTTCTGCTGAGTCCCGGGAGCTTGAGAAGAGTCCTGAGAAGCTCTGCCTGCCAGGCAGCTGGAGTAACTGAGGCTTAGAGAGGGGCGGGACCATGGAGTGGCAACGCTGGGGTCGCACCTCTGGTAGGACTGGCTCCAACAGCCATACTGCAGCCACTGTGCCAGGCGACCAGGAGAGGGGGACTGGGGTTGTCCACTCACCAGCCCAGCGCATTCATTGAGCGCCTACTGTGTGCTGCCTGCCCCCTAAGTGCTCACTAGCTGGTGTGTGACAGGGACACCAAACACGGAATCAAAGAAAAGCAAGGGCATGGCGGAGAACGCGTGCTGGGAAGGAACGTGCAGAGGGAGACCAGGGTGCGTCCGAACCTTCGCCTGGTCAGGGAGGCTGCCCTGAGCTGGGAGCCCTGCCTGTGCTGTGTTGGACGAATAGCCTGGGGGAGCCGCAAGGATGAGGTCCCTGAGGGCAGGAGGGACGGAGCTGGAGCCCAGTCGGTGGGGGGTCTGGATGCCCTGGGCAGGGGTTGGAGGTTGAGAGTCGAAAGGTTGCCCCTGGCAGCAGAGGGGGGCAGGCGAGAGAAGGACATGCTGCGGAGGGCAGGGCAGGACTGGCAAGGAGGAGCCCGCAGGCCTCCACCTGGCCCTTTTCAGACCAGGGTCTTTGCCCTCCTGCCATGTCCCAGCAGTCAATCTCTGAGGTGGTTCCAGCTCTCACTCGTACCTGCACCCAGATCCAGAATCAGCCGTTTCTCCAAGGGGCCTTGGCTCCTTCCGTGGGACCCGAGTTTAGAGATCAGCGATGTGGGTAGGCCTTGTCGGTGGACCCAGCCAAGGCATCTTTCTTTTTTGGTAAAAATTAATATTACCATTCCCTTTCTCCTGTGGTGAGAACCTTGTCCCCCAAAACATGAGTATGTTGAATCATTTAGCCCTACAATGCACCCTGAAATAGTTTCAGAATTACTACATCCAAACCAAGGCCAACCAAAACCTACTAGGTCAGCCTCGGGATTTCCGCGGGTGTGCAGGCAGAGGGCTGCGCGATTATGTTATCAATTGGATACACTGTTAGCTTCGTGTGTTTCTATTTGCATTCAGTTTGCAACTTTTTTCCTTTAGACTTTAGGATGTAATTTTATTTTTTTGAATATGTAAAACACATGGTTTAAAGGTCAAAACTATTTCAAAGCTATCCTTAGAGGTCTCAATCCCACCCCTGTGTCTTCCTCCTTGTTCCCATACCACTGGTAGCCATTTAAAGTATTTTCTGGTTTATCCTTCCTGCGTCTCTTTCTGCAAAACAAGTCTTTTAAGCATTGTCACCAAAGTTAGCACGTACAGCTCCTTGTTTTTCTTCCATTAAAAATATGTCCTGAAAATAACTTCTTACCAGTTCGTGGAGACCTGCCTCATGCTTTTTTACATTCACAGAGTATTGTCCTGTGGCTGTACTATTACTGTTTATTCAGATTAAGTTCTGTGGATGAGCATTTTGGTTTTTTCCAAGCCTTTTTTTATTTAAAATAATGAAGTAATGGATAACCTTGCACCTATATTGTTAATATTTGCAAAGGTGCACATTTAGAACAAATTTCTAGAAGTAGGAGTGAATGTGGATTTGTTTTGTCCAGATTCCCTGTCAAGAGGTGGCACCGTTCTGCATTCCTGCCACCAATGTACCCCTGTGTCTGTTTCCCTCACAGCCTCGCCGGTCTGAGAGCTGAGAAACAGCATTTCAGCGTATTTTAAATTTATATTTCTATTATTATAAGTGAAATTGGACATCTTCTCACATAGATTTGGAATCATAGACTTTTCCCAGCCCAATTAAAAAGCAGTCAGCTGTGTTTTCTAATATTTGTTTAGTTTTGTACTTAGTCTGTGGATCCAATTTAATCTTTTTCTAAATGTTGACCACTCTCTCCCAATTTCGTTTATTTAAAAGGTCGTCTTTTCTCCAGTGATCTGAAATGCACCTTCATCCTGTACTAAACATCTAAGCCCTGGGCCTGTTTCTGGCTTTCTAGTCTGTCTCACAGGTCTGTCTATTCCATCTGTTCACACACTGGTGAGAGAGAGAGAAAGAGAGAGAGTGAGAGAATATATTTAAAGGCAAGGAGGGCCTGGCTCAGTGGCTCACGCCTGTAATCTCAGCACTTCGGGAAGCTGAGGTGGGCAGATCACTTGAGATCAGGAGTTTGAAACCAGCCTGGCCAACATGGTGAAACCCCGTCTCTCCCAAAATATATGAAAAGCCAGGTATGGTGGCGTGCGCCTGTAATCCCAGCTACTTGGGAGGCTGAGGTATGAGAATCACTTGAACCCAGAAGACGGAGGTTGCAGTGAGCTGAGATTGTGCCACTGCACTCCAGCCTGGGCGACAGAGTGAGACTCCGTCTCAAAATAATAGTAATAATAAAGGCAAAGAGGACTTTATTCAAAACTATTGCAATAGAGGAGAGAGATTGAGCTCAACTCTCCTTGTGTTTTAATATCTGATGGGTAAGTTCTTTCCACTGCTTTTTACTGTGAGGATTTCCTATTTCAGCATGTTGCTGGTATTTGGTGAGGAAGGAGATCATATTAAGTTTATATTAGACTTATAAACTTTAGGATAATTGGCATCTTTATGAAGTTGAGTCATCTTATCCAGAACCAAGATACATCTTTCTGTTTGTTCAACACTACTTTTCAGAGTATTTTGAAGTTTTCCTCATATATGTTTTTCGTATTTCTTGTTTATTCATGAGTATTTTACCTTGTGTGTTGCTATTATAAATGGTTTCTTCTTCAGTTATGTCTTTGAATTAGCTACTGTTTTGTGTGTGTTATTTTATATCTTTCTGTCTTACCTGAATTTTTATTGTTGTTCGTCTTCTTTTTTTTTTTTTTTTGAGACAGAGTCTCGCTCTGTCACCCGGGCTGGAGTGCAGTAGCGTGATCTCGGCTTAGCACAACCTCCACCTCCCAGGTTCAATTGATTCTTGTGTCTCAGCTTCCCAAGTAACTAAGAGATTACAGGCGACAGCCATCACGCTGGGCTAATTTTTGTATTTTTAGTAGAGACGGGTTTTCACCATGTTGGCCAGGCTGGTCTCAAACTCCTGACCTCAGGTGATCCGCCACCTCAGCCTCCCAAAGTGTTGGGATTACAGGTGTGAGCCACCACACCTGGCCTGTTGTTAGTTTTATCTCTTAGTTATTCTGTCATCTACAAATTCAAATAGGTTTACTGCTTCTCTACTGATTTTTCTGCTTTCTTTTGTCTAATTAAATTGGCTGAATACCTCTAATTCAGTATTAAATAATGGATGTAGTGGGCCTCCTTACCTCGTTTCTGACCTTAGTAAAAAGGCCTCTAATACTTCCCCCATTGAGAAAGATGCTGACTTTAGGATGGGGGGAGAGAGAGGGGGGGAGAGAGAGAGAGAGAGAGAGAGAGAGAGAGAGAGAAAGAGAAGCAGAGACAGAGAGAGACAGAGAGAGACAGAAAGAGAGGAGGGAATATCCATTGACTCCTATTTTTTTGGTGGTTTTTTACTTATTTGCTTATTTTTTGTTCGCGATGGAGTCTTGTTCTGTTGCCCAGACTGACTGGAGTTCAGTGGCACAATCTCAGGTCACTGCAACCTCCACCTCCTGAGTTCAAGCAATTCTCTTGCCTCAGCCTCCCAAGTAGCTGGGATTACAGGCGTGCACCACCACACCCAGTTAAGTTGTGTATTTTTGGTAGAGATGGGGTTTCACCATATTGGCCAGGCTGTTCTCAAACTCCTGGCCTCAAGTGATCCTCCCGCCTTGGCCTCCCAAAGTGCTGGGATTCCGCGCCCGACCTGTAGTGTGTTTTTATCATTGTATTAGTTATCTATTTCTGTGTAATAAGTTATCACTGGCCTAGTGGCTTGAAGCAACACATGCTTATTAGCTCATCATTTCTGTGGATCAGGAGCCTGGGCACGGCTTAGCTGAGTACTGCTTAGCATTGTACTTAGATAAGTACTTAGCTGAGTACTGCTGGCACTGGCTAGGACTAGGTTCTCATGTAGAGACTCAGCTAGGGAAGGATTTGCTCATCCATTCATGGGGTTGTTGGTAGCATTTAGTTGTTTGTAGTTATATTTAGAGCTTAAATTTTTGGCTGGATGTTGTCTAGAGGCCAACCTCAACTTCTAGAGGACCCCCAGGTCCTAGGGACCACCCACAGTTCCTTGTCCCATGGGCTTCCCCAGCATGACTGCTTACTTTATCAGGCAGCAAAGACTCTCTAGAGAGTCATAACATGACAAAACATAACACAGTATAATGTAACATATATGATATAATCCCAGCAGTGATACGTTATCATCTTACCATCGTCTATCAGTTAAAGACAAAGTTCCCACCCAGCCCCAAAGGTCTGAATACCAAGCGGTAGAGATCATGCCTGGCACAGTGGTGTCGGATTCTGATTATTAATATTTATTTTTGCCAAAGTTTTCCCAGTCACCTTTTGACTAGATAAAGCTTAGCTTCTGATGATTCCTTAAGAAAGACTCGTGAGCCTGGGTGCAGTGTCTCATGCCTGTAATCCCAGCACTTTCGGAGGCTAAATTGGGTAGATCACGAGGTCAGAAGTTCGAGACCAGCCTGACCAACCTGGTGAAACCCGGTCTCTACTTAAAATACAAAAATTAGCCAGGTGTGGTGGCGTGCACCTGTAATCCCAGCTACTCAGCAGGCTGAGGCAGAGAATCGCTTGAACCCAGGAGGCGGAGGTTGCAGTGAGTCGAGATCATGCCACTGCACTCCAGCCTGGGACAGAGTGAGACTCCATCTCAAAAAAAAAAAAAAAAAAGAAGAAGAAGAAGGACAGATTGGCTGCTTATAAAATCCTTACCTCTTACTTTCTTTCCTTAAAATTTTAAAAATGTTGTTATGGGTTGTATTGCTTGTGTGTTGTTGACAAGATGTCTGATATCAACATGCTTCTTTCCTTTGTAAGTGACTTGATTGCTTTTCTGGAGCTCCGAAGGATTTTTTTTCTTTATTTTTAAACTCTAATCATTTTACTCGGCATTGTCTTGGAATTGATCTCAGGTACATGGGGGACTCTTTGAATATGCAGATTTAAGTCTTCTTTAATTTCTAAAACATTTTCTTAAATTGTAATGTTAAATGTTAATTCTGTACCATTATTTTGCTTTTTTTCTTCAGGGATGCCAGTAACATGTTTGTGTTAGATCTTTTTTCATCCGTCTTCTAGATTGCCTTCTCTATGAATTTTACTTTTGTTTTGTGGTTGTTTTCATTCATTTCCTTAATGAACACTTAAGCTTTTAGTCAAATCTATTCTCCCTAAGAGATCTTCTAATTCAGTCTTCATTTCTGAGATGATTCTTTTCCTCATTTTCTTTCATGAGTTCAAGCAACTCTAATTCCACATTTGCCTTTTTTATTGGGGTCCACTTCTGGGGAGTTTTTGAATGCATAATTTAGGGGTTTTCTTCATGTGTCTGAATTTTTCTTAGCACGTCTTCATCTGTTCAGGCTGCTTTAACAAAGTGTCAGAACCTGGATGTTTTACAAACAACAGAACTATTTTTCACAGTTCTGGGGGCTGGAGGTACAAGATCGAGGTAGGTGGTGCGGGCTGCTTCCTGGTTCACAGATGTCTCCTCTCCTCTACCACGTCCTCACATGGAGGAAGGGGCAAGGGAGCTCTCTGGAGCCTCTTTTCCGAGGGCACGAATCATTGATGGGGGCTCTCTCCTCGAGACCTAATCACCTCCCAAAGGTCCCCCTTCAAACGCTATCACACTGGGGACTACGTTTCAATGTATAAATTCTGGAGGACAGAAACTTCCAGACCATAGCATTAGGTAATTCAAGTTGACGCGTTGCGTGTCATTTTCCCCATGTAACTTGGGGTTCCTTCGAAAGATTAGTGTCGGCTCCTTATACTGGCTTTGTATGGATATTATCTGTTAACTTAAAAATGTCTTCGTTTGCCAGTACTGGTAATAGCAGATGGCTGTAGGCAGGAGCTGGGGGCTTGGGGACCATAGTAGGTTTCTTAGTGTAAGACTGCCCTCTCCTGTTGGCGTAATGAAGTGCACCATTTTCCTTGTCCTGTGGGAGGCAGGAGTGGTTGCGTTTTCTGAGTCTACAGTTCACTTTTGCTTCCATAGGTCCCTGAATGTCCAGGCTTGCTGCTTACTGTCTGTTACCAGCAAGCCTCCGAAGCCTGCCCCTACTTCTAGGCCACGTGCCTGGCCCCTAGAAGCAGGGCCTTTCTGAGACAGCCACTTCTGGACGTGGATACTTTCTGTCTCCTTTCAGTTCCCCAGCGGCCAGTGCTCTGACACCCACCCCCAGGCGTGCTCTGTTTCCCCACGTGGAGTGAGACTTTCTTCTTCTTGTTTTTATTTAGAGACAGGGTCTCGCTCTGTCACCCAGGCTGTAGTGCGGTGGAATGATCACAGCTCACTGCAGCCTCCAACTCCTGGGCTCAAGTGATCCTCCCACCTCAGCCTCCAGAGTAGCTGAGACCACAAGCACCTGCCACCACACCTGTGTAAAGGACTTTCTTTTGTTCATAGTTCTTGGCCCCAGCACCCCCTCCTCGTTCCCACAGTGCCTCTGCCTGAGCCCTCACCCCACCAATGCCAGCGTGGACCCTGGAGCCAGTTCTGAAGTTTGGAGTGCGTTTCCTCGCCCACACCAGTTAGAGGAGTGCGCGCCCTGTCTCCTACTCATGCTGGAGGCATGGGCATGGGCATGGGTGTTATTGGCTCTCCTGCTTGGTCCATATTGGCTTTTACCAAGGACAGGATCGGATTTAGGTGGCCGCCATTATCTCTGGGGACCTAGAGATGTCTGCAACCTTTTTACTTGGAAAAGCTTCATAAAGAACGGTGTACTTGGCCGGGCGCGGTGGCTCACGCCTGTAATCCCAGCACTTTGTTAGGCCAAGGCGGGTGGATCACGAGGTCAAGAGATCGAGACCACCCTGGTCAACATGGTGAAACCCCGTCTCTACTAAAAATACAAAAAATTAGCTGGGCATGGTGGCGCCTGCCTGTAATCCCAGCCACTCAGGAGGCTGAGGCAGGAGAATTGCCTGAACCCAGAAGGTGGAGGTTGCGGTGAGCCGAGATCGCACCATTGCACTCCAGCCTGGGCAACAAGAGCGAAACTCCGTCTCAAAAAAAAAAAAAAAAAAAAAAAAAAAGAATGGTGTACTCTTCATCTATTAAATAAATCCATCAATTTTTAACAATTTGGAACATTTACTCATTACATTTACTAAGCCATTCAAGAATAAGCTACAGGAATCAAGACATCAGCATCACCTTAGAACAAGGAAATTCTTCTACAAAACTGCTCTTTGAATGCATGCTCAAGAAATTTAACATGAGCAAGGGGAGGTCACTGATACCTGTAGTCCCAGTGCTTTGGGAGGCTGAGGTGGGAGGATTGCTTGAGGTCAGGAGTTCAAGGCTACAGAACGAGATCCCATCTCAGAAGGAAGGAAAGAAGGGAGGGAGGGAGGAAGGGAAGGCAGGGAAGGGAAGAGGAATGGAGGAAGGGAGGGAAGGAAGAAAGCAAGAGAAATGTACTGTTAACGTGAGAATATATAGACCACCCTTATTCGGCTTTCCTCGGTTGCCCCATTAGTGTCGTTTCTGGCCTTATTTTAAAATCCAGGATCCGGTCAGTGATGAAGGCTTACATGTTTGCCGTGTCTTTTAGATCCTCTTAATATACAGCAGTACTTCCACGTGTTTTTTTGCCTTCCCTGTGGAAAGCTCTGCATCCATTTTCTCCCACAGTCTGGATTTGTCGGATTCTTTCCTAAAAACTCAATGCAGGCTAAGCGTTTTGAGTCAGAATTGTTTTAAAATTGCAGAATGGGATGCTTCTCTAGGAGAAATGCACTCCCTGCCACCTCTCCCATCCTGCCCGCTCCTGGGGGCTGCATGACTGCCAGCAGGGGGGTGGCAGGTGGGGGTCGGGGAGGAGAGGTGTGGTCCCTTTGGCTGAGACCTCAAGGGGCCCGAGCAGGCTTTGCCAGGATGTTCCGTGGTACCGTTGGGCTCCTGCCTCAGTTTCCCTTCCACCCTCTGGGTATCCTTCCTGGGGGCTTTCTCCTACTCCTTCACTCCTCCAGCCTCCAGGCCTGGACCTGTGGGCCCAGCTCTGCCTCCCTGGGTTTCTCCTCTTGGCAAAGGTCCTCGCCATCCCCATTTCATTCAGGGCCCCCCAAAGCATCCCAGAAGCAGCAGACGGTACCCAGATCATGGAGGCCTAGGTTTGAACCCACGTGGTATGGTCTGAGTGTGTCCCCCACAAATTTATATGTTGAAACGTAATTGTTGAATGGTATATGTTGAAGTGTAATTGCCAGTGTGATCACATTGAGAGGTGGCGCCTTTAATGGGTAGCACCTTCAAAAATGGAATTAGCGCCCCTATAAAAGAAGGAGGTATGAGGGAGCTGTTTGTCCTTCCCCCACACAAAGACGCAGCACTGAGGCACCCTCTGTAGAGCAGAGAGCAGCTTCATCTTGGACGTCTCAGCCTCTAGAACTGTGAGACATAAATCTCTATTACTTATAAATTACCCAGCCTCAGGTATTTTGTCATAGCAGCAGGAACAGACTAAGACACAGTCCTTCCTCTCTGGGAGGTTCTTACACTGCCAGGATTGCTCTGGCCCTCAGACACCAGATGGGGCGTCCACTATGCCTCACTTTCTTCCCTGCAGGGGGCGCACTTTTGTCCCGCCTGTTTCCCGTTTCCTTAGGGCCTTACTGCCCAGGTTCCTGCCACCGAGGGTGCCCCAAACTGCCAAGCCCCATACGCCCGGCCAGGAAGAGTCCGACAGACTAATCTGTGAAAGGCTCGTGAATTTGAGGGGTCACCTCGGTTTATTGATGTTGAATAAGCACCATCGTTGCCAGTCAAGGCTTTCTGGTCCCACACCAGCATCCTAACTGGTGAATTTCTGCTTTATGTGCAGCGGATGTCGCTAAGGGTGAGGCCGAGTGCAGACTCTTGGAATCGGCTAATTAGTGCCCCCGCAGAGGAGGAAATATTTACCCGGTTCATTTGGTCAGGAAATTGTTTAGTTGTTTGTTTTAAAATTCAGACAGTGTTCAAAAGTGCCAGTCTGGCTAAATAATAAATGTTAAAATGACCACTGTTGTTTGTGATGCTTTAAACACCCACATAGAGCCATTGGCTGAGTGTCTGTGGCCTCAGGTGATTCCCACAGCAGCGGCCATCGATTCACAGATGGGGAAACTGAGGCTCAGGGATGCAAGGAGACATCCCCAGGCCATGCAGCCAGCGTGGGCCTTGAGCTCAGCCTGCTGTCTGGGGTTTGTGCTGTTGACAGTCTGGGCTATTTTTGAGCGTGTGGCCTGCTCTCACTATCTGTCTCTGTGGGCCTCTCTCTGCTTGCCTCCCATCTGTCCATCACGTGGACCACCCAACAGACACATGCTGAGCAGCCACGGGTTTCAGGCCTGAGCTGGGCTCAGCCAGGGGCTCCTCTCTGTTAACCCCAAGCCTTCTGAGGCCACCAAGGTGAATCACTTGAGGTCAGGAGTTCGAAACCAGTCTGGCTAATGCGAAATCCCGTCTCTACCAAAAAGATAAAAAATTAGCCGGGTGTGGTGGCAGGTGACTATAATCCCAGCTAACTCAGGAGGATTTAGCTGGATCCTGCCATTGCTTCCCTTTGCTGTCCCAGGGTTAGGGCTCCCCTCTGTCCCAGCCATTGCTGAGTATTCACAGGTGTGTGGCTGCTGGATGAGGGAGGCAAGGCAGAGAGCTCCCACGTGCCTGATGCACCCCTGCTTCCCGACGCAGTCCCCAGACGGGACTCTCTGGGGATTGTGCTACAGAGGGACCAAGGAGACTCATCAGAGGCAGGCTGGCCAGCAGTGACAGCAGCCCTGCCCTGTGGTGAGGTCTGAGGGAGCCTCACAATGCCAGCCTCGGGCAGCTCACCCAGCTCCACATTTTGGGGTGGAGTCGGGTCCTGGGAACCCTCAGACTCTTTGGGGACTGTTGCCCTGGTGTTACTCAGAAATGCTGCAGCTAGATGTTGCTTTGAAATACAGAATTTTTATTGAGTGTTGCCTATCAAGTAGGGTGTGCCAGGTTCTTTTTAAACTTCATCTTGTGAGAATGGAGATTGGTAAAAGAGAAAACAAACCTCTTTCAAAAGGTGAATAAAGTTGATTGCCTGCTAGCACGACCAACTAAGACAAAAAAAGAGAAAGCACAAATTATCAACATCAGGAGGGAGAAAGGGCCGTCGCTGCAGATTCTGCCCATGTGGGGGGGATAACAAGGGATATTTATGAAGAACCTCACACCAGTACATTTCATATACTTCAGAGAAAGTGGACAAACAGCCCAAAAGACACAACTTACCAACTTACCAAGACTGACTTAAGAAGAAGTAGAAAAGCTGAACCATACTATTTCTTTTTTTTTTTTTTTTTCGAGACAGAGTCCCCACTCTGTTGCCCAGGCTGGAGAGCAATCGTGTGATCTCAGCTCACTGCAACCTACTCCTCCTGTGGTTCCAGCAATTCTCCTGCCTCAGCCTCCTGAGTTAGCTGGGATTATAGTCACCTGCCACCATGCCAAGCTAATTTTTTATATCTTTGGTAGAGACAGGATTTCACATTAGCCAGGCTGGTCTTGAACTCCTGACCTCAAGTGATTCACTGGCCTTGGCCTCCCAAAGTGCTGGGATTACAGGTGTGAGCCACTGCGCCCCGTGCTGAACAATACTATTTCTGTTAAAGAAGTTGCACTGATCATTAATAGGCGTCCCAAACAGAACGTGCCAGACCCAGGAAGCTTCCCTAGTGAATTCTGTTGAATAGTTAAGGAAGAAATGTTTTTAAATGAATTTTTAAAAGTTGTACACAATAAAAAAATGGAAATATGCCAAGTGAGTAGTCCATTAGCTCAACCTCACATTGTACACCATAAATGCCATTTTTATTTGTCAATCATACCTTAATAATAAGTAAATAAATGTTTTTAATCATATTCCTGAAAGTGGGGACCTGGAAGGGGAGGATCTGTGGGCACGGAGGATGACGGGTGATTGCTGCCATGCCCCTGCCTCGCCGGGTGGTGGGCCTGCAGGTGTCTGATTTGTTGTGCTTTATGACGCACGTGTACACTACAGGTAAGCTTTTCATGTAGTGAACGTTACATAGCACAGTCATGGTCACAGCCATGTTGTAAGGACTTCCCGTGTCTTCTTCCCATACTCCTTCTGTTGGTCTGTACTCTGCAGATGCTCTTCTCAGTTTGGAGACCACTGAGTTAGTCAGGCCCTGGGCCTCAGGGCACCTCCCTGCAGGGTCCCTCAAGGTGTCCCTGAGCTTGTGTCTGTGTGAGGGCTGCAGTGGGAGTCAGCTCCGGGGACACTGGCGGGGGGAGGATGTGATGCTCCAGCTGCTCTCCAAGGTCAAACAGGAGTCAGGCCACGTGTGTGTTTGGAGAAGGAGAGGAGGGAGGAGCCAAGGTCAAGGCCCCTAGCTTGAGAGGCCCTGCTGCTCCAGGCTGTTCTCTGCAGCAGGCACTGGGCCCCGCCCCGGTCGCCATCCTGCAGGCAGAGGGGAAGCATGGCCTTGGCATAGGAGGGTGCTGGGCCTTCCTCAGCAGCCATTTCCCGGTTTCCCTGTCAACCTTCAGCAGACCTGAAGCACAAGAGAGGCAGGTGGAGGAGCCAGGAGAAGCCGCAGCTCTGAGCTGCAGCAGGTCATTCCACACGCTCCGCTGCCCCGGCCCCCGCCACTGCACGCAGGCTGGGGAGAAGGTCAGCTGGGCTCTGAAGCCCTGTAGGGAGACGGCATCTCCTGTGACCTACTCTCATAAAATGGCCTAACTTTCCAGGACTGACGGTAGTGCCCATCAATCACCTGGGAGTGGCAATGTCCTGACCACGTGGGGGCCTTTCTCCAGCTGAGCGCTTCTGACCAGCGGGCTGTGCTGACAAGCCCCTTAAGAATAAAAAGTGGTACACTCGGTGGCTTTTGTGAATGTGCGCAAGGCAGATTGTGGAAGGGATTTGAAAAGGGTGAGGCGAGAGTGTGACAGCTGCCCCCGGTGGCCTGTGACTTGTGCAGATGCTTCTGCACGGGCGCGGCCAAATTGTATTAGCACTTTGGATGATGAAAAGGACCTTAAGTGTCTGCATGTCACCGTTCTTGAAATGTTTGCCAGGGAAAATGTACTTCTGTTTTGCAAACAGCGAGTCTAAGAAAGAGGAACAAATTAGGTTATTGCGCTGTAACCAACTTCACGAGCAGAGCCGTTGACAGATGCACATTTCACATAATGAACGTGATCAGTGGTGTTGCCACTCACCTTAATGAGGAGACAGAGGAGCCCCAAGCGCGGCGCGTTCGGCTGCCCTCCCCGCCCAGCTCACACAGGGAGGAAGGCCCAGTGGTCCTGCTCTCTGCAAGCAGGGAGGACAGCCCAAGGTCACACCATATCCAGACCCAGTGGAGTTTCAGGGAGAAAGTTTCCTCTTTTTATCAACCTTTTCATGCAGAAATAATAAAACACACACACACACACACACACACACACACACACACACAGACTAGGAAGAACCTGAATCACCGCACACCCATCTCCCAGCCCCCAGGCTGCAATGCCCGGCCCATCTTCCTTGATCGCCACCCCAAGCCTGTTAGGTGCTTACAGCAAATCTGAGACACAGTGTGGATTCCTGCTGGACTGATGGGGACCTTGTCTACATAAACTTCATGCCAGTTGACACATCTCACAAAATTAATAATAATTTCTTAAGATCATCTAACAGCCAGTCTGTAATCAGATGCCCCCTTTACTTCGAAAATATCTTTTTACAGTTAGTTTGTTCAAATCTGAAAAGATCCGCGTCCCACATATGACATTTGATTTTTATATCTCTTAAGCCTCTTTTATTCTATAACAGTTCTTTTTGTTTAGTTGGTCTTTTATTTGTTTTTTTGGTCTTCACTCTGTCGGTTTGTTAGGGGATGGGAACACTTGTCCCGTAGAGTACCTGTCCTGGCTGGGCTATTTGTATCCCTAGGATGTCGCTTACCTTGCGTCTCCCTCCCCGACTTTCCCCCCAGGGTAGTCAGATCTGTAGCATCTCTGTCCCATCAAAATACCCTGAGGGCCCCTGGCCTAATTTGAAATTTTTCAATAGCCACGTTAAAAAAGGTGAAATTAACATTAAGAAGATATTTTATTTAACCCAGTATGTGCAACCTATTATCATGTCTACATATAGTCACCATAAAAGTTACTAACGATTTATTTTACATTCTCTTTTCTGTCTTTGAAATTGACGTGTAGTTTCTGCTGACGGCTCATCAGTTCCAGTGTTGTTTTCGTGAGAAATAATTGATCTGTATATAGATTTCATGAAAATTACAGTTGAAAAACACATTCTAAAGTTTTCCAATAACTGTATCAAATACCAGGTTTCATAGGCCTATTTCTTCAAGGAGCTGTGCAACTGATGTACAGGAAACGCAGATGTGCCGGCCTATGTGAGCGCTCATGACAGCCTCACCCCAGCGGGGACACTGAGCTCGTCTGTCCCTCCGTTTTCACCAGCATGATCATTTTAGAATGTATTCGTGTTGTGGGTGCCAGGAGCTTCTTCCTGTCCGTTGCTGAGCCGTGTGTACATTGTTTAGGTTCCACGGTGGCCCCAAGACCCCTGCCCCGTGGTGTGCATGTCCTTCCCTGGGGTGGGGCAGGAACCTCTGAATGCAAGGAGACGTTAGCTTAGTAGGTATCTTATTTCGCAGAAATATTTTTTGCCCATGTCATTAAGGTCACTAGTCAGCTGACTTTTAGCTAACCAAAAGGGAGATTGTCCCAGGTGGGCCTGACTGAATCAGGCAAACCTTTAACCTGACAGCAGGGTCCTTCCTGCTGTCAGACAGACACGAAGCTAGAGAGAGACTCTGCTCTTGGCCTTGAGGACGTAAACTGCTGTGTTGTGCAGAAAGTGGGTGCCTCTCAGAACTGAGGGCCTGAGGCTCGCGGCCACAAGTAAACAGGTGCTGCCAACTATCAGTGAGCTTGAAAGAGGATGCCCAGGCTGGGATGAGACAGCAGCCCTGACTGACACCACGACCTCAGCCTGTGAGCTCCTGAGCAGAGCCCCACCCAGCATGTTCCAGAATCCTGACCCTTAGGAACTGGGGGGTGGTACCTTTATGGTACTTCACATCACTACATTGTGCGAACTTGTTACACGGCAATAAGAAACTAATCCAGTGATCCATTGCGTCTGCTCATGCATGCTCACGTGGCTCACTCTTTGAGACTCTTATAAATAAAGCCATTGTAAACATTTATAAGCAAAGCCATTGTAAACATTTATAAGCAAATCTTTGTGTGGACACGTGTTTCATTTGTCTTGAAAAAATACCTACCAGAGGAATGGCCGGGTCAGATAGTAGGTTCACGTTTAATGTTTTTAAAAACCGAGAAATTCTATTCCAAAGTGGTTGAGCCAGTACCTTTCTCTAGCAATATATGGCAATTCCAGTTGCTTTACGCCCGTGCTGCATCCGGTATTGTCAGTCTTGAAATTTTAGCCGTTCTAACAGGCATAAGTGGTATCTCATTGTGATTTCCATGTTCATTTCGCTGATGACTGACGATGGGAGGCATCGTTTCCTGTGCCTATTCGCCATCTGTGAACCTTCTTTGATGAATTGTCAGTTCAGATATTTTGCACACTTTTAATTGGGTTCATTTTCTTATTGTTTTCTGAGAGTTATTTTCATCAAATAGGTAGTTTATAAGTTTTCCATCCGCGACGTGGCTGCCATTTTATTCTCAATGGCGTCCTTTGAAGAGCACAAGTTCTTAATTTCAATTCAGTCCACCCTATCAATTCTTCAAGTAATGTTTTGGTCCTTAAGGAATTTTTACCCAACTCATATTTATAGATTTTTCTCCTACATTTTCTTCTAGAAATTTTATAGTTGTAGGTTTTACTGTTGTTTCTGAAATTTTTTTTTTTTTTTTTTTTGAGACAGGGTCTCGCTCTGTCACCTAGGCTGGAGGGCCTCCGTTTCAAAAAAAAAAAAAAAAAAAATAGGCTGGAGGGCCTCCGTTTCAAAAAAAAAAAAAAAAAAAAATTCCCTTGACCATTTGTATTTGTGACTCTATTTCTAGACTCTATTCAGTTGATCTTTGCCAATCTTGGTCCCATTACCCCACTCTCTTGATTTTGTAGCTTTAAATCTTGAAGACAATTAGCATAAAGACTTAAACTTTGTTCTACTTTTTCAAAATAGTTTCAGCTCTTCTAGTTCTTTGCACTTTGAAATAAATTTTAGATCATCTTATCAATTTCCAAAGTCTCTAGATCCATTTGAGAAAACTGACATCTTGATAGTACCGAGCTTTCTAACCCACAGACACTTACCTACGTGTTTCATTTCTCTCAGCAGTGTTTTGCAGTTTCCATCTACAGCTCTTGTACGTCTTTGCTCAGGTTTAGACTTGAGTATTTCATCTTTTATGTAGTGTAAATAGTATTTTTAAATTTCCATTTCCAACATTTTGTTGCTGATATGTAGAAATACAACCGATGCTCACATATTGATCTCACATTTTGGAATCTTGATGGAATCACGTATTCATTATAGTGCTCTTGGTACAGATGCTGTAGAATTTTCTATACAGATGATCACATCATTTGCAGATAAAAACAGTTTTATTCCTTCTTTTTCAATCTGGATGCCTTTTCATTTCTTTTTCTTGCCTTATTATACTAGACTGAAGCTCCCATATGGTGTCGAATACAAGTACTGAAAGTGGATCGCTGGGTGTCCGTGAACATAAGGACGGCAACAGTAGGCACTGGGGGCCACTAGAGAGGGAGAGAAGGAGGAAGACAAGCGTTTGTACTCCACAGCTCAGCATCGTGCCACATACCCATGTAACAACCTGCACGTGTACGCTCTGATTCTAAAATAAACGTTGACATTTTAAAAGGAAGGAAATGGATCACCTTGACTTTTCCTGATCTTAGAGAGAAAGCGTTCCGACTTTCACTGTTAAGTGTGATGTAAGCTGCAGGTTTCTCACAGATGCCTTTTATCTGGTTCGGAAGCTACTCTTCTATTATTAGTTGCCTGAGAGTTTTTATTGGGAGTGGATTTTGGATTTTGTTAATGCTTTCTCACGTTTATGAGATGGTCATGTGGTTTTTCCTTCAGTTTATTAATATAATAAATTACAAAGGTTCTGTAACCACAGCCTCTGTCTGATTCTAAAACACTTTCACCTTCCCCAAGGAACATTTCATATTCATTAAGCAGTTACTCACTACTCCCTACTTCCCGCGTGTCAGCCAGCAGCTCGTGTTCTTTCTCTATGGATGTAGCTATTCTGGATATTTCACATAGATGGAATCTTGTGGCACGTGGCCTTTCATGTCAAGCAGCTTTCACATAATATAATGTTTCTGAGGTTCATTTATGTGGTGACATGTATCTGCACTTGATTCCTTTTATGGCTGAATATATTATTGTATGTCTGTATTACAGTTATTATCCATGCATCTGTGGATGGACAGGTGGGCTGTTTCCCCCTTTTGGCTAGTGAAGATAGTCCTGCTATGAACACTCATGTACGGGAATTTGTTCAAGGATCCGTTTTCAGTTATTTGGGGCATGTAACTGGGAGTAGAATTGCAAGGTCATTTGGTAATGCCATAATTGACTTTTTGAGGAACTGTCAAACTGTCCTTTCACATTCCGTCCAGCAACACAAAAGGTTTCCAGTTCCTCCACATCCTTGTCAACACTTACTACTTTCTGTTTTGTTGATTATGGCCATCCGAGTGGGTGTAAAGTGGTATTTCACTGTGCTTGTGATGTGTATTTTTCTAATGACTAATGATGTGGAATATCTTTTTATATTCTTCTTGGCCACTTGTATATCTCTTTTGGGAAAATGTCTATTCAAGTCTTTTCCCTGCTTCTTAAAAAGTTGGCTTACTTGTATTTTCTTTGTTAAGTTATAGGAGTTATTTAAATATTCAGAATACTAGACTCTTACGGACATATAAATTTGTGATATCTTTCCATTTATTTTTTCTTTAATTTCTCTTAAATAACATTTTATAGTTTCCAGTGTGCAAGTCTTTCTCCTTTTGGTTAATTTTTTCCCATTTTGTAGTTTATCTTTTCACTTTCTTTATAATGTCCTGTGATGCACACAGGTTTTTAATTTTGATGAAGTCTAGTTTTTCTGTTTTTTCTTTTGTTTCTCACACTTTGGGGATTGTATCCACTGCCAGATACATGTTAACCCCCAGGTTTTCTCCTGAGAGTTTTATAGTATCAGTTCATATATACAGGTCTCTGATCCATTTTGAATTAATAATTATATATGGTAAGAGGTAGGGGTCCAATTTTATTTTTTTGCATATGGATTTTCAATTGTCCCAGCACCAAAGAGACTGTTCTTTCCCTCATTCAATTAATTATGTTGGCTCCCTCTTCAAAAATCAACTGGTCAGTACCACACTGTTTTGATTACTGTAACTTCGTAGTAGGTTTTGAAATCAGGAAGTATGAATCTTCCAACTTTTTTCTTTTTAAGATTGTTTTGGCTATTTAGGGACCCATGCAATTCCATATGTATTTTAGGATAGGTTTTTTTTGGGGGGGGATGGTTATTTTGGTTTTTTTTTTTTTTTTTTTTTTTTGAGACTGAGTCTCTAGCACACAGGCTGGATTGCAGTGGCATGATCTTGGCTCACTGCAACCTCCACCTTCCACCTCAGCCTCCTGAGTAGTTGGGACTACAGGCGTGTGCCTCTGCACCCAGCTAATTTTTGTATATTTAGTTGAGATGGGGTTTCATTGTGTTGGCCAGGCTAGCCTTGAACTCCTGACCTCAACTGATTGAGTCCGCCTCGGCCTCCCAAGGTGCTGGGATTACAGGCATGAGCCACTGCATCTGGCCAGAATGAGTATTTTGATTTCTGCAAAAAAAAGGCTGTTGGAATCTTGCTAGAAATTGCATTGAATCTGTAAATCATTTTGATTAGTATTGCCATGTTTACCATATGAAATCTTAAACCCCATGAACACAAATTTCTTTCCATTTATTTAGACTTTCTTTAATTTATTGTAAATAATATTTTTTAGTTTTCAGTCTGCAGGTCTTTCTCCTCTTGGTTAAATTTATTCCTAGGTATTTTATTCTTTTGGATGCTACTATAAATATAATTGTTTTAATTCATTTTTCAGAGCATTAATAGATGATATGTAGAAATACAGCTAATATTTGTGTGTTGATCTTGTATCCTGCAACTTTGCTGAATTTGTTTTTTAGCTCTAATAGTTTCTTTGTAGATTCTTTAGAATTTTGTATATGTGGGATCATGCTACCTGTGAATAGAGATTGTTTTACTACTTCTTTTTAATTTGGAATGCCATTTATTTCTTTTTCTTGCCTAAGTGCTCTAGTTAGAACATCTAGTACAATGTTGAATAGCAGTGGTAAAAGCGAGCCTTCTTGTCTGGTTTTTCTTCTTCTTCTTCTTCTTCTTTTTTTTTTTTTACATTAGGTCTGGCTCTGTCACCCAGGCTGGAATGTGGTGGTGTGATCTTGGTTCACTGCCTCCTCAACCTCCCAGGCTCAATCTGTCTGCCCACCTAGTCTCTCAAGTAGCTGGGACCACAAGTGTGCACCACCATGCCTAGCTAATTTTTGTATTTTTTGGAGAGACAGGGTCTTGCCATGTTGCCCAGGCTGGTCTTGAACTACTGGATTCAAGTGATCCATCCACCTTAGCCTCCCAAAGTGCTGGGTTTACACGTATGAACCACCACACTTGGCCTTATCTTGTTCTTTATGAGAAGATTTTTAACTACAGTTTAAATTTCTTTCATAGATATAGACATTCAGGTTATCTATTTTTTCTGAGATTTGGTAGTTTGTATCATTTGAATAATTTTTGCATGTCATCTAAATTGTCAATTGATTGGCATAAAGTTGTTCATGATACTTTCTTATTATCCTTTTAATATCTTTATTTACTTACTTATTTTTATTTATTGATTGATTTGAGATGGAGTTTTGCTCTTGTCATCCAGGCTGGAGTACAATGGCATAATCATGGCTCATTGCAACCTTCACCTCTCTGGTAAAGGTGATTCTCCTGGCTCAGCCTCCTGAGTAGCTGGGATTGTAGGCACATGCCCCCATGCCTGGCTAATTTTTTTATTTTTAGTAGAGATGGGATTTCATCATGTTGGCCAGGATGATCTTAAACTGACCTCAGGTGATCTGCCCACCTTGGCCTCCGAAAGTACTGGGATTACAGGCGTGAGCCCCTGCACCCAGCCTCCTTTGAATATCTTTAGAACTTTAGCAATATTACCTCTCTCATTTGTGATATTGGTGATTTGTATATCCTGTTTTCGCAACTAGTCAGACTAGAGGTTTATTATAAATTTTTTTATCTTCACAGAGAACCAGCTTTTAGTTTGATTGTTTTGCTCTATTGGTTTTCTTCTGTACCCCATTGGTCACTGCTCTGAATATTATAATTTTCTTTCTTCTGCTTACTTTAGGTTTCATTTGCTTTTCTTGTTTTCATTTCTTAAGGTGGAGGCTAAGGATGATTTGAGATATATCTTTTTTCTAATATAAGCGTTTTACTATTATAAATTTTCCTGTAAGTACTGCTTTACCTGTATCCCACATACTATGATAGGTTGTGTTTTCATTTTTCTTCAGGTCCAAATTCTTTTTGGCTCCCTTTTATTATTTTTTCCTTCACCTATACATTATTTGATAATGTATTATTATTTAGTTTCTGCCTTGTTAATGATATCTAATTTAATTCCTTTGTGGTAAAAGAGCATATTTTCTGTGACTTGAATCCATCCTTTTTAATTTACTGAGACATGTTTTTATGGTCCAGAATACAATCTCTCTTATTAAATATACATTTGAAATTCATATGAGTTCCACTGTTGTTGTGTGAAGGGTTTTATAAATAGCAATCAGGTTATGTTCTTTGGTAATGTTGTTTAAATGTTTGTATCCTTCATGATTTTCTGTCTGCTTCTTTTATCCATTACTGAGAAATGAATGATAAAAGTCTCAACTACAATTGTGGATTTGCTTATTCTCTCAGTTCTATCAGTTCTTGTCTCATGTATTTTGAAGCTCTGTTATTAGGTGAATACATGCTTAAGATGGTTACATCATCTTTATGGATGAGCCCTTTGTCATTATGAAATGGCCTTCTTTACTATATTATTATTTGATATGAAATCTATTCTGATAATAATATAGATAAAATAATTATAGTATAGACGTACCAGCTCTCTTTTCTTTTCTCATCATTTCACTTTTAATCTATTTATGTCTTCATATTTAAAATTGGGTTCTTGTAGACAGCATTTATGTGGTTCTTGCTTTCATATCCAATATGAAAATCTCTGCCTTTTAATTGGATTGTTTAGAACATTTACATTTAATGTGATTATTGATATTGTCGGATTTAAATTAACCACCTTGCTATCTATCTATCTATCTATCTATCTATCTATCTATCTATATATCTATATATATATATATTTTTTTTTTTTTTTTTTTTTTTGAGACGGAGTCTTGCTCTGTTGCCCAGGCTGGAGTGCAGTGGTGTGATCTTGGCTCACTACAACCTCCATCTCTCAGGTTCAAGTGATTCTTGTTCCTCAGCCTCCCAAGTCACTGGGATTACAGGTGTTTACCACCATGCCTGGCTAATTTTTGCATTTTTAGTAGAGACGGGGTTTCACCATGTTGACCAGGCTAGTCTCAAACTCCTGACCTCAAGAGATCCACCTGCCTCAGCCTACCAAATTGCTGGGATTACAGGCATGAGCCACCACGCCCAGCTTGATATTTATTTTTTATTTGTTTCATATGTTCTTCCTTTTATCTTTTTTCCTGACTTATTTTGAATTAATTGGATATTTTTTATGATCCTATGTTACGTCCTTTGTTGGTTTTTAAGCTATACACCTTTGCTGTGTTATGTTAGTGCTTAATATAGAAGTCATTCATTGTATTACTTTTCTGTGGCTACCCAAAATATTAAAACGATTTTGGTAATGTAAAACACAGATTTATTATTGTAGAGTTTTCATGAGTCAGGTGCCTCGGGAAAGCTTGGTTGGGTTCTCCCCTCAGGGTCTCACAAGTGTGGGGCTGGGTTCTCATATGTATTTTAATATCTTCTTCCAAGTTCATGCCGTTGGTGGCAGAATTTATTTCCTTGCAGCTGTAGGGCTCATGGTGGCTTGCTTCTTCAAGACCATCAGTAAAGTCTCTGATGCAAGTATCTGACCTTTTTTTAAAAAAAGCTTACCTGTTTAAGTTACGCTCATGCAGCATAGTTTCCCTTTTGATGATCTCAAAGTCAACCGATTACAGACAGGCCTTACTTAAATTTGCAAAACTCCCTTCATCTTTGCCATATAACTTAACCTAATCACAGGAGTGACATCCACCATGTTCACAGTCCTACCTATACCTAAGAGGAGAGGGGACTATATGGGGTGTGTACACCAGGAGGTAGGAATCTGGGGGCCACCTTAGAACTGTTCCCACCACCACACCTTGATCCCACTCTCCCTCCGGGTGATAGTGTGCTGCTGCGTGTATGGCATGAGGACTCCTGTCAATCACGTCCACGCTCCACTCTCAGCCTTGTGCTTGTGTCACAAACTGGGGTGACTTAAAACAGCAGAAATGTATTCTCTCATTTGGAGTTCAGGAGTCCAGGAGTCCAGAAATCCAGGGTGTCAGCAGGCCACATTCCCTCTGAACCCAAGAGGATAACCCTTCTCTGCCTGTTCCCAGCTTCTGGTGCCCTGTTAGAAACCTTTTGCATTCCTTGGCTTGAAGCCACATCACGCCAGTCTCTGCCCTCACTGTCACGTGGTGCTCTTCCTGCGTGCCCGCGTCTTCTAAGGACACCGGTCACCTTGGACTAGGAGTCTACTCCACTCTACTCTGGGGCCTCCTCTTAACTCATTACATTTGCAGGGACCCTATTTCCAAATAAGGCCTCATGTGGAGCTATTGGCGATGAGGACTTCCGTCATCTGTTTAGGAGGAACATGGTCCAACCACAACAATGCTATTGTCACACATCTCATTTCCACATATTTATGAACCCATTCTACAGTGTTATTTTTGCTTTAAACACTCAATTATGTTTTAAAGGCATTTCTATGAGAATTTTTTAAGTTTTTATGTTTATCTGGTAGCTGCCATTTCCTGTGTCCCTGATCCCAGTGGGACTGCAGCCCAGCAGGCCTGGCACATCCTGGGGAGACACCCTCTGACTGCCAGTGATGGGGGGGCAGAGCCCTGGGCTAGTTGTCCACAGCCACGTGGGGACCACAGCCACGGGGGGTCCCTGTTCATCTTATTGCTCCCGCATTTAGGACGGGCACCCCCCTGGGCACGATGCTTTTCAGGTTTCGTTTGAACGCTGATAGTGCCCTGCGTGGTGATCCCTCGCATTTTGGGTTTCGTTTGAACAGTGATTGACAGTACCCTACATGGGGATCTCCCTTGGTGTTTCCTTGCAATTGAAATTAAGTGGTCAGTGAGTGAAGATGAGCACAGGAGGACTTTTCAGGGTCTGAAAATGTTCTCCTTCTGAATCTGGGTGCTGGTTCACTTGGGAGGTCTCATCTAGCTGCACGTTTCAAGTATGTATGCTTTTCAGAATATGGATTATACTCCAATAAAGAGGTAAACAATAGAACCACACCAATGATGGCTAAAAAGAGAAGCACCAGGAGGCACCAGGGCCCCTGCTCGTGGCAATGGGTTTGGCTGTTCCTTAGTGGGGAGCCACCAAGCCCTGGGTGCGTCCACTGGTGGCCAGTCGGGGGCAGTGGCTTCACTCCCTGCACCTCTGGGCAGGGACCTTGGACTCAGGAGCAATGACTTCTCTGAAAGGACCCTGCAAAGTGAGGTACACATAACAGACTCTGCAAACTGTAAAGTTCTGTGCGCATGTCAGTCTGACTGCAAACTAAAGCATGGTGCACTGGCCAGTTTGTCTGCTGACCGCTTTGGGTCTTGGAGCTCATCTCAAACAGCAGCAGTGGTGGCACTGGATTTAGGAAAGAGGTGGCCTCATGGCTGTGATAAATCTGAAAGCAGCAGCCAGGCCATCCGTTCTGCCAGCCTCCATGTCGACAGCTGACTTGGAGTCAATCAGACCTGCTCTTTGTCGAACACAAGCGTGTCCTAAATGGTCCTACTTGTTATTACCTCCGCAGACTGAGAGTGGCTGGAGAGAGAGGCGGCTGTGCCTGTGTGTAATTGGCTGCTGGTGGATGTGCGGCAGGCAGCGTGAGCAGGCCACTGCCTCCCGGGGTTGGGGTGGCCCTGGCCTGCCCCCGCCTGGCCTGCAGCTCCATCACTCACTCCACCTCCTCTCTGCCCTCTGGCCTGGTCTTTCCTTTCATTTGTGCTTTTCTGTTGGTAAAAGTAATAAAAACTCATTGAAGGATGCAAAGCCAGAACCGTAGAGAGGCTGAAGGAGGAAACTGACACGTCTCACTCCCCCCAGTTCCAGATCACGCGTCCTCTATCATTTAATGTAAACGACTTACCTCTGGGTACATGGAGACGTACGTTTTCCTTTCGCAAAGATCCACTCCTCCGAAGCACAGTGTGCATTGTGTGGCTTCTTTCCTTTAGCAGCTCAGCTTCTTCCTCGGGGTCCGTTTTGGTGTTCCTTTGATAGAGACCACAGTTTGCCTTCCCGGTGCCCGTTGGCAGGACGCGTCTCCTCCCCGGCCTCTCAGCAGCGTGGGAGCCTCCTCGCCCTGGCGGGTGCTGCATTGACCGCTGCTTCCTGCTGGGTCTGAGGCCGAGAGCGACGGTGCAGCCCAGCTTCTGCCTTCACACCCCTGTCCTGGGTTGGTCTGCTCGGCATACAATGGGCTCCCCGGGCTCTTCCCCTCCCTGTGTACCCCTGGCCCACCCATCAGCCCTTCTGTCCTGAAATGCTGCCCTCTGGGCTTCCAAGCCCCCTCCCGTCCCTGGGCGTCCTGCTGCTCTTACCTCCCACCACCCCCTTCTCCTGCAGCCTCCCTCGTCTCAGGCAAGTCACCCAGGTGGGTCAATCACAGACCCCAGGAGCTGAGTGCCCCCTTTATGTCAACAGTCCCCGTCGTCCATCCAAACATCAGCTTGGCCCACGCCTGCCACCCTCCCAATCTGTGCAGAACGTAGCCACTGAGCTGCAAGCCCCTGATTCCGGCTCGTTCCAGACCCACAACTCTGCCTCTAGCCGCAGCCCGTTCTTCACTCAGCAGGCAGAGATGCTCTGGGGCTATCCCATGGTCCTGAACCCACCTCCTCCCTGCCCCAGGCTGCATGGTGCGGGGTCTTCCTCATCCTGCTTCAGCCCTCAGAACTTGCTCTCCTTGGCTTGCTCCCTCCTCCCAGCCTTGGCACCTATGCCCGCCTCAGAACATTCTCCAGTCCCTCCTGCTGTTCAGTTTTAGGCCAGAGGTCTCCCCGACATATCAGCCTGCGGTGCATCAGGCCCTTTTACAAACGAGGCTGTCTGAGGAAAGCGACACCCCAGGGCCTCATGGCCAATAAGGACCCACCCACACCTGCCCTCTGGTCAGCCTGCGTGGACAGCCGGTGAACCTCGCACCAGCTGGTGATGACGCACTTCAGAGCCTGGGGTGGTAGGTTCTCTCTATTGCAAGTGCAGAAACCCAACTCAGACTTAAGGACTCAGAGAATGTGTTTGCTTCTGTAAATAAAAAGCCCTAGGATGCCCAGGTGCGGTGACTCACGCCTGTAATCCCAGCACTTTGGGAGGCTGAGGCGGGCAGATTACTTGAAGTCAGGAGTTCAAGACCAGACTGGCCAACATGGTGAAACCTCATCTCTATGAAAAATACAAAAATTAGCTGGATGTGGTGACATATACCTGTAGTCCCAGCTACTCAGGAGACAGGCAGGAGAATTGCTTAAATCCAGGAGGCGAAGATTGCAGTGAGCCAAGATCATGCCACTGTGCTCCAGCCTAGGTGACAGAGTGAAACTCATCTCAAAAAAAAAGCCCAGGGTGGGCTTCAGGTGTGGCTGGATGCAGGACTTGGTCTTAGTGTCTGTGACTCTTGGTTCTGCTTCCTCCACGTGGGCTCCTTTCACAAGAAAGGCCACACCAGCTCCACACTCACTTTCTGTCCTTACCCCGCCCTAAGCAGAGAGAGAGGCTCTGCTGAGACAGTTCAAATAAATGTCCCGAGAACTAAGTCTTGTGGCCCACTCAGGTGACATGCCTGACCACGGATTTATCCCAGAGGCCAAGGAGGTGAAAGGCACTGAATGGCTGGGCCTGGATCACATGCTATCCCAAACCATCACAGACCAAACCAACTCCTTCCCCAAGTGGCACCAGGGCCACGTCCTCCTGCCACGGGCAAGCGAGGGAAGACAAATGGGTTCTGTTGTCAGAGGGAAGAACAGATGCTGGGCAGAGAGAAGCTGCAGAGGCCATGACCTTGGACAGCTGCAGCCGGGCTAAGCCCTGGCAGCGGACCCAGAAGGAAGCCCAGGTCTCCCTCCAGCACAACAGGGCTAGTGGCATGCTGGCTCTGCCCTGCCTGTGGACTGCTGCAGCCCAGCCGGGCAGATCATGCAGGCACTCGCCTGGGGCTGCTGGGACTAAGGAAGGTTAAAAATGGAGCTGAGGAACAGCCTGCATCTCTGGGGAAACTGCTGGGTGAGCCAGGCAGGCCAGCCCCTTCACTGCGTAGAGAGGTAGGGCCAGAAAGGGAAAGCAGCCCCTGGCTGCCGGGCTGAGGGGCTGATGTGCAGATGGTTTGAATGCATCACCTATGGGGCTGGACGTTTCTGGAAGTAGCCCAGCCGGCCCCCCATCCGACTGCCCCTCATCCAGCCCTTCCATCAGGCTCTGAGAGTCTCACCTCACCCTGGTCCTCCTCTGTGCTGGCAAAAGTTGCCGTCCCTTGGAAGCCCCTCTTGTCTGCAACCCCCTCCTCTGGGAGGTTGGCCAAGGTGAGGCGAGAGTTGAGGCCAGGCCCAGGGGCCCTGTCTTGGGCTGTGCAGAAGCCAGGAGGAGACGTGGGCAGGACTGACCCCTGCCCAACCCTGACAGCTGGCACCACAGAGCAGTCATGCTTTCATATCCTCTGCTGCAGCTGAATCTTTTCTGGAAAAAAGTATTAGCCCTGGAAAACCAAGGCCCTGTGTTACCTGAGTGGTACGGCTGGGCCCGCACAGGCAGCCTTTCCCCCATACCTGGTCCTGGGAGGGGTAGGAGGGTGTGATGGGTGGTGCTCAGCCTGCCTCATGCAGACTGGTACTCAGCGTGGCTGGGTCAAGTGCTCTCCTGGGGGTGCTCTGACTGCTAGAAGCCTGCAGGAGCAGGGAGGCCTGGGGCTGGGACCTCTGCCTCCAGGGCCCACCTGTTCCCTGGGAGGCATGGCCACCAGGGCCCAGGCCAAGGGACATTCATCTAAGAGACCCCAAACCAGGAGGTCCTGAAGTCCATCCTACCCAACAGCCATGTGTCCTTGTCTCCTTGTGGCCAGTGATGTGGCCTCTTTGGGTTGGGCTGATGATTGAACAAGGAATGTCACTGTCTCCAGCCATTATTAAGTGTTTCTTTTAATACATTTTTAAAGGCAAATCACTAGCACACTGGAGTTCATAGATACTCTTGGCAGGGAGAAGTGGTCATCTTTAACTGTGGATTGATGCGGGATGCATGAGCATGTGAACCACACAGGGACTTCTCAGGCCTGGGAAACGTCCCACACGTGACCCTGGAGTGGCTCCTTCAACATGCACTGAAATGCAACGTTCACGGCCTGAGGTCCTGAGCCCAAGGCCAGGCTCTTAGCGGGACTCGGGCGCTGCACGCGGCAGGTGTGCCCAAGAAGCCCCAAATCTGAGGCTTCTTCTCTGCTTGAAGGATATGGCCAGGAGGAACCTGGGGACCAGCAGGGCTGCACAGGGGCTGGGGCGAGGCCCGGGCATCTGCATTTTCCAGAAGCTGCTCTGGTGACTGAGGGCCTCTGAGCAAGTTGAGGGTGGGTGTGGGTGTCCAGTGCCTGCCTCTGTCCAGCCTTTCCCCAGTGCTGGGAGGCTCTGACCCTAGAGGCTAGGCCAGGCTGGCTTCTGGAAAGTTGGCCATAGCCAAGTGATCTCTACACAGGACTTGGGTTCTCACACCATCTGCTGCTGGTCTGGAATGTCTTTCAGGATAGCAGCTGGGTCTCTGGTGTGGAGCCCTGGGCAGCAGGTGGTGGCCTCTGGGGCCTTTCCCCACCTGAGCTGCCAGGGTCCCTCTGTGTGGAGACCTTCTCAAGTCTGAAGCAGAGTCCCTGTGCCTCGCAACCCTAAGCCCACTCTCAGAAGATGGTAAAACCCAAGATCAGTTCAAGTCTGCAAGAGTGGGTGAGGCAGTCTCATGACCTCATGTTCTAGCTGAGTGACATAGCACAGGTCTGTTCCTCTCTCTGAGCCTCAGTTTCCCTTTCTGGGAAACGCAGATCACAGAACTGTTGTGCAGCAGTCAAGAGGGAACCATCATAATGGCGTGTTCATGATCTGTGCGCACGCTGTCCAGGCGCTGGCTGTGGACCACGGCTCGGGGAGGGGATTGGATCCAGAATTCCATGTGGAGCCACTGGCCTGGGGGTTCGGATGCACCCCCCCCACACACACACATTCGCGCACACACACGCACATGCACACACACGCATCTCCCCAGCTTTTCTGACAAGGACCTTTTCTCTGCCTGCCGGAAGTTTCTGAGGGAAGCCAGAGAAAACAGTATGTTTCTTTGTTTTATCATAAACTGATGACTTCATCTTCCCTCGTTCTTCCCAGAAAAGATGATGACAAATTCGTTAAAGTTTAGCTGTGAGAGCCTCCTCTTATAGCAAGAATGAGAAGTATTTAACTGGCTCCTTGCTTTTTGGAGTTATTTTCAGATAAACAGTGTGCCCGATGTCACCCTGCATTCATCAAGCCCACACCACCAGGCTCCATGCTGGGCACTGAGTGTTTCTCCGGCACCCACCAACTCCAGGGGGAAGGAGCCCCTGAGAGCAGCAGGAACCTGCCCCAGGCCCTCCACAGCAGGACCACACCTCCCTGACTTTTTGAGAACCCCACCCCTGAGTCTCCATGCTGTGGATCACAATTAATGAAAAATTGCACAGGTTTTAACCCATTCCCCCAAATTTGAAATATAGGGGAGAAATGAAATTCTTTTTTCAATTCTTATTTCTCTGTCATTTAAGATTTTCCAGACCTTGGAGAGACACATCTCCAGCTAGAAGGAAATGGCCCCAGGGAGTGATGTCCATGCAGCTGCTTCTGCCTCGACAGCTGGAGCCAGTGTGGGGTCTACCGTCCCCGCCTCAGGGTCCCCTTCATACCCCATAACCTGAGAAGCCGCAGAGGCTGTGGTCCGGAGGCTGGGTGGCAGGCTTAGGCTGGGCAGGGGATCAGGTGATGGAGACAGTGCGGTGGTGGCATCCTCAAGTCAACGGGAGCCCTTGGCTCTGGCCAACAAACAGTACCAGGCAAGAATGCAGGCCTTGCGTAGCCAGCTTTTCTGAGCTTTCGCAGGAAGGCAGACGGTGCTGTTTCTCCCGAAAGCCCCCGGTGCGTAAATAAGGCCAGCAAATTTGCAGTCTAAAAGGGCATTATGCAACCCATGCAGGACACCCAGGACACCTGCCAACTGCAGGTGACTTAACTGGAGCAGGCAGGAGAGCCAGGCAGGGCTTTGCAGGTCCTGCCAGGGGACAGAAGGGCCCCGAGGGCTGTGCTCAGCTGCTAGAGTCGGAGTGGGGCAGAGAAAAGGAAGATGCATTGACCCTCAAAGTCTTGGCTGGCAGGAAGGGGCAACCCAGAAGAGGGTAGAGCATGGGCAAAGGCATGGAGATGGGGAGCACAGGGAGGTGGGAGCACAGGGAGGCGGGGAGCACAGGGAGGTGGGGAGCATGGAGGGCACAGGGAAGTGAGGGGCACAGGGAGGCAGGGAGCACAGGGGGGGCACAGAGAAGTAGAGAGCACAGGAAGGTGGGGAGCACAGGGAGGCAGGGAGCACAGGGAGGCGGGGAGCACAGGGAGGTGGGGAGCACAGGGAGGGGCACAGGGAGGTGGGGAGCACAGGGAGGCGGGGAGCACAGGGAGGGGCACAGGGAGGTGAGGAGCACAGGGAGGGGCACAGGGAGGTGGGGAGCACAGGGAAGTAGGGAGCACAGGGAGGCGGGGGGCACAGGAAGGCGGGGAGCACAGGGAGGGGCACAGGGAGGTGGGGAGCACAGGGAGGGGCACAGGGAGGCGGGGAGCACAGGGAGGGGCACAGGGAGGTGGGGAGCACAGGGAGGCGGGGAGCACAGGGCGGCGGGGAGCACAGGGAGGCAGGGAGCACAGGGAGGGGCACAGGGAGGTGGGGAACACAGGGAGGCAGGGAGCACAGGGAGGGGCACAGGGAGGTGGGGAGCACAGGGAGGGGCACAGGGAAGTGGGGAGCACAGGGAGGCAGGGAGCACAGGGAGGCAGGGAGCACAGGGAGGCGGGGAGCACAGGGAAGCGGGGAGCACAGGGAGGCGGGGGGCACAGGAAGGCGGGGAGCACAGGGAGGCGGGGGGCACAGGAAGGCAGGGAGGCAGGGAGCACAGGGAGGCAGGGAGCACAGGGAGGGGCACAGGGAGGTGGGGAGCATGGGGAGGGGCACAGGGAAGTAGGGAGCACAGGAAGATGGGGAGCACAGGAAGGCGGGGAGCACAGGAAGGCGGGGAGCACAGGGAGGGGCACAGGGAGGTGGGGAGCACAGGGAGTGGCACAGGGAAGTAGGGAGCACAGGAAGGTGGGGAGCACAGGGAGGGACACAGGGAAGTGGGGAGCACAGGGAGGCAGGGAGCACAGGGAGGCGGGGAGCACAGGAAGGCGGGGAGCACAGGGAGGCAGGGGGCACAGGAAGGCAGGGAGGCAGGGAGCACAGGGAGGCAGGGAGCACAGGGAGGGGCACAGGGAAGTAGGGAGCACAGGAAGGTGGGGAGCACAGGAAGGCAGGGAGCACAGGAAGGCGGGGAGCACAGGGAGTCTTCCTAGAGGTGGCATCTAAGGGATGGGGGAGCAGGTGGAAGGGACCACCAGCCAACTGGGCATGCCGGGGCCCTGCGTGCTTGTGCAGGCTTGGGACACCCAGTGACTGCTGTCGCCCTCTGTGCTCTCATCACAGGGAAGGTGGCCCTGCCTGTCTGCTCGGCCCACCTTTAGGTGAATCAGACTGGGTGGGTGGGCAGGGCAGGACACACAGATCTATTTATATCTCCTGAGACTTTTAAAGCATTATTTTATTTCTGTGCATCTGAGGGTAGAAGTGTAGATTCCTCGCGTGTTTTCAGGGCTTTAGTGTACCCGCTGACCCCACCCCTAACCCAGTAGCCCACCTATAGCATGGGTCTCATGAGCCCACTTTACAGATGTGGAAGCTGATGCTCCGAAAGCTGAGGGGCCCACCCCCTGGCCAGGCAGTGGAGAAGACCCCAGTTGGTCCAGACCTTGGCTGCCAAGCAGGTCCGGCCTCACAGGCTTACCTCCCAAGATCACGCTTTGAATCGGCTCCCAGAAGCCGCAGGGGAAAACAAAGTGTTAATTTTTGCTACGTGTTCACTGTTCTCTAGAGTGCCAAAGAGGTTGTTTGTCAGGAGCTGTGGGTGACGCATGCAGTCACTTGGAGACAGAATTGGCTATTTTTGCTCTATATGCCGGCGTCCCTGCAAGATGCCCGCTGCAATGATGCAGGTGTGCAGGCAGCTCAGGCCGACCTGCGGGGGACAGGCTGGGGCCCAGGGCCTGAGTGAGAGTGCTGTGGAGGCCTGCCCTGGAACAGACAGTCCACGCATGTGACAGTTATTTCAGCACGTCCCCTGGCCTAAGAGGCGGGCTCTGAGGGCACTGGGTGCTTGTCACTGCACCGTCTCCTGTCCTCTCATGGGTGGGTTGGATTCTCCGGGCAGTAGAAGGAGGACCGTGGTCCTCATTCATGTCCGTTTTTCACCCATTTTCAGGTCTGGACACGAGGCCTCTGGAATCAGCAGTTTAGGGCCTGCCCTCCCCTCCCCAGAAGCAGGTCACATTTCTTCCAGATCCTCCGAAACAGAAAGTCCCAGGCTCCCACAGCTGTGGAGTCTCAGATCCTAAGCTTCTGAGAACGATTTTCCTCCCTGTTCTCCCCTGGCTCCTCCCTTTCTGAAGATGTGAAGCCTGAGGGATTCCCACTCCTGGGCTGGGGGAAGGCCACAGGGTGCCTGCACGGGGGAGCCCGGCCATGTCTCACAGTGTGGTCCCTGAGTCCTGCAACTCTGGCTGCGTTTTCTGACCTGGGCCGTCCGCATGCTTTCCGGGATTCAGGGACTCCAGTTTGGAGCAGCAGTGCCAACAGCCCCTCCTCTCCACTCTCCAGGCAGGGAGAGGCCCCCAGGCAAGGTGGGGATTGGGGACGGGGGACAGGAGCAGGGACCCCCGACTGTGGGCAGGCCCACAGCTGCTACCATGTTCTGACTTTGGCCCTGAAGACAAGCGGAGCGGGACAGGGGTGTGCCATAAGACACCTGTGAAGCCCTTTTGTCTGTTGGGCAGAGAGGGGCTCCGAGGCCCGTGCCGGGCAGGCAGGCCCAGGAGGGAGAGGTCTGGTGGCCCCATGCAGGACAGGGGCAAATGGGGAGCACTGCTAGGGGGCCGGTATGGCTTGCGACCGCAGCCCTGGGGGCTGCAGGGACCTCTGGAAGGTTTGATGGGAGAGGAAACCAGATGGTGACTTTGGCAGGTATCAGGAGGGCAGTGAGCCTGGCCAGGGCAGTGGTTCCCGCGGGGCAGGTGAGGACCAGGCAGCAGCTGTGTAGCACGGGGGCTGGAAGGATGGTCCCCTTGGCTGGGGGGTGGGGAGTTGAATGAGACTGCTACAACTTGTGTCCCCAGCCCTGCTGGCTTCACACATCTCAGTGGCAAGTGGGACTTCCACACAGAGCCCGATATTCATTTTCATGGTAAATAGGACGCTTGTTTTCTCCCTCACAGAACATGCCCGTGCCCCTCCTGCAGCTGCCTGCTGCCTGGCTGGCAGCCCTGCAGTAGCAGCCGGGTCACCGCTGTCAGCCTCAGCCCTGGCCAGGGCCCCCTGAGCTCTCACCCCCACCCCCCTCCCCACTGCCTGGCTTGGTCCCCTGCCGTATCCCAGGGGCTGTCATTCAGTGACTCACTCATCATTCATCCAGCTGGCTTTCGCTGAACCCTGCTCTAGTGCTGGGGTGCAGCCGAGAGCAGGAACAGGCAAGGTGGTGCCCCAGAGGAGCTCACACTCCCTGGGGAGACACACGGATTTGGATTTGGAGAAAAGCCACGAGGAAAATGAAACGGGGTCCAGGGTGGAGAGGGACTGAGCAGCAAGTGCCGTATGGAGCAGTGGTCAGGGAAGGCCTCTAAGAGGGGCAAACAGCTGCCCGGCAGAGGCCTGGGAGCAGGGAGTGCAGGAGGGGGACAGCAAGCATGGAGGGGCGGGAAGGCAGCCTGTGCAGGAGGAGGACGAGGGGAGAACTGAGGCCCTGGCCAGAGAGGTGGGCTTGGAGCCCCATCCGCGGGGACACATGGGGCCAGGAGAAGGACCGTGGTGGGTTGTGTGACATAGCCACTGACGGTGCAGACCAAGGCCCCATGCTGTGCTGGGCACACAGGTGCACAGCCTCTCCATGCTCATGATCCTCCTTGTGTATAGGAGAAACTGAGGCTCAGGGAGGAGCCCACCCTCCTGCCCCCACTGCTCACGTCCTCCCAGCCCCCTCTCCCAGCTGACCAGCCCTCAGCGGTCCGTCTCCTCCAACCCTGTTGCTCGGAGGACCTTTCCTTCACCTCACTCACTTCATCTAGTGGCTGCCTCCAAAATACATGGGCCCCTGCCCCAACCACTGCATCTTCGAACACTTCCTCCAGGAGCAGACACAGGAGGAAGGGGCCGGGGAGGTGTTCCAAACAGAGGGGACCGTGAAGGCCCTTACTCTAAGGCAGGTGTGTGGATGGCCTGTTCGGGAGGCAGCCAGCAGAGAGGTAGGTCTGTTCTAGTCTTGCTTACTTTTTTCCATAAAATCAGCTCATTTTTCAAATATATTTTGTAATGAAATATTATATGCCAACCTAAATCATCAGTATCACTTCCCATAAATAGAAAGTGATCACAAACATTAATGTAAAGAAAGCCAACATTATTTATTTTTAAAATGAATGAAATTGCAATGTAAATATCAACAGCAGCTTTGTGGTTCTGGGATGATCTGAGCATACTCCACTCTGTCCCCCATCGAATGCAGCTTAAAACCAGTGGAATGCATAGAGCAGCTATTTGAGGGCTTTGAAAACTGGAACTTGGAGTACTACGCAGCTGGTAGAAGTTTGCCATTTGTTCCCTGGTATCACCAAGCCTGCATGGAACCTGGATGGACAGCACACTAACAGTGAACTCCAGGAGAAACCTGCTGCTTCTGGTTTGAGGCACAGGAGGAGGGTGTTTTATTACTCACAGAGAGAGCATGGAGAAAGTCTATTTTTAAAAATCTTTGCTCTCTCATATCCCAGCCCACAAGTAATCCTATGGGAACATTGCATAGGCCCTGCAGGAGCCCAAAATTCCAAAAGAGGAGAGGCCTTCCTCTCTGAGGGGAGGAGCTGTTGCCCCCAGGAAGATGAACTCCTGGCTTCTCTTTCACTCTCCGTCCCCCACCTCTTGGCCCTGGAATCAGGCATAGCCATGGCAAGTGCCGAGCCCTAGCTTTCTGGCTCAATGACGGAAATGGGAAGCCCCAGGAAACTGGAAAATACCATAAAGATTGCTCAGGAAAGCAATCCCATAGAGTTGTTTATTAACTCCTGGGCTTATCCTTCAGCTCCAGGAGCATGGCTCTGACCCATCATGGCTTTGACAACTATAATACAAAATAAACCACTGCCCAGCTCTCAGACTGGCCACTAGGTAGCCCACGAATTTAAAGACCAACTCAGTGACTTTGAAAACAGAACTTACATTGAACCACAACCCACAGAAGCCTACACTTTTGGCCCAAGCCCTTCTGGGTCAATTACCTGCTAGAACAAAAATATAAGTATTCTCCATAGAGATTCAAACAAGACCCAGAATTCTACAGCATAGTATTCAAAATGTGCAGACCATTCAAAATTACGTGACCTGTGAAGAAGTAGGAAACTTTCAACCTGCACAGGAAAAGATAATGAGCATATAGATAACACTAAGATGAAACAGACGTTGGCATTATCTGACAGAGACTTTAAAGCAGCCATTATTAAACTGCTGGAGTAAGTAAGGGCAAATGTTCTTGAAACACACAGATAAGAAAAAAGAGATATAAAGAAGAAGCAAATGGACATCTTAGAACTGAAAAATACAATAATCAAAATTTTATTTTATTTATTTTTTTAGTTTATTATTTTTTGAGGCAGGGTCTCACTTTGTCACCCAGGCTGGAGTGCAGTGGCACAGTCTTGGCTCACTGCACCTCCACCTCCCAAGTTCAAATGATTCTCCTGGCTCAGTCTCCCACAAAGTTTTAAAACTCACTGGCTGGACTTAATAGCAGAATGGAGATGACAGAGGAAAGGATCAAGGATATTGAAGATACTGACACAGAAATGATCCAATCTGAACAACAGAGAGAAATTGAAAGAAAAATTAAGAGCCTCAGCCTCCTGGGGGACAATAGCAAATCTCTAACATTTGTGTCGCTAGAGTCTCAGAAGGACAAGAGAAGGAGTGCAGTACAGAAAAAAGCATTTGAAAAAACAATAGCTGCAAACCGCCCAATTTAGTCAAAGACATAAACTCACATGTTCAAGAACCCCTAAGACAGGATGAATCTCAAGCAGAATAAAACACGAAAACACTCCATGCCAAGATACAGCATAATCAAACTACTGAAAATTAAGCCAAAGAAAAAATATTGTAAGCAGTCAGAGAAAAATGATATTTTACTTATAAGAGAAGAATGGTTCAAATGACTGTGGACGCTCTTTCAGAAACCATAGGACCCAGAAGTAAGTGGAACAAGAGTTCTAATTATCCTACATCTATTAAAAATATTCTTCGGGGCCGGGAGCAGTGGCTCATGCCTGTAATCCCAACACTCTGGGAGGCTGAGGTGGGTGGATCACCTGAGGTCAGGAGTTCGAGACCAGCCTGGCCAACGTGGTGAACCCCATGTCTACTAAAAATACAAAAATGTGCTGGGCATGATGGTGGGTGCCTGTAATCCCAGCTACTCAGAAGACTGAGGCAGGAGAATCGCCGGAACCCAGGAGGTGGAGGTTGCAGTGAGCCAAGATCGTGCCATTGCACTCCAGCCTGGGTGATAGAGTGAAACTCAAAAAAACAAAAAAATTCTTTGGGAATGAAGGTGATATAAGGCACACTCGGGTGAAGGGAAGCTAAGAGGGCGTATTGCCAACAGAACAGCTCTGCAAGCATTGCTCACAGAAGTTCTTCTAGCAGAAGGGAAGTGACACTAGAAGGACACACACATCGGGAGTGAAGGAAGAGCAACAGAAACAGTAACTCTCTGTGTAAATATAATAGACTCCTCTGTCCCTCTTGAATTGTTTAAGTGTGATCGATGGTTGGAAATGAAAATAACAGCATCAGATGACATTTTCAACGTATGTAGACCTATGGTATAAATAAGGGAGCGTAAAACTGCATACCTACGGGTGGTAAGCTTCTATATTCCACTTGAAGTGATGGAATATTTATTCTAAATAAACCGTGAAACATTAAACATATATATGTTGTAATCTCTAGTGCAGCCATGGAAAAAGTATACAAAAATTGGAAAAATTAAAATGGAATACTAAAAATGTTCATATATTCAAAAGAAGGCATAAAAGGGAACAAGTTTTTTTTTTTTAGACATAGTCTCACTTTTTCACCCAGGCTGGAGTGCAGTGGCACAATCTTGGCTCACTACAGCCTCCACTTCCTGGGTTCAAGTGATTCTCCTGCCTCAGCTTCCTGAGTAGCTGCGATTACAGGCACAAACCACAAGGCTTGGCTAATTTTTGTATTTTTAGTAGAGACGGGGTTTCACCATGTTGGCTGAGATGGTCTGACCTCAGGTGATCTGCCTGCCTCAGCCTCCCAAAGTGCTGGGATTACAGCTGTGAGCCACCAACCCTGGCCTAAAATTTAAAACAAAAATTTAAAAAGAAAATCACTGCTGTGAACCTAAACCTGCTCTAAAAAGTTTATTTAATAAAATAAAATAATAACCTTCATTCAAACATATCAATAAATATAGTAATTATAAAGTCTTCAGACTACCCATCAAAGGACAGAAACTGCCAGAGTGGATTTTTTAAATGATCCAAATTTATGCTACCAAAAAGAAACTCATTTCAAATATAATGGCATAGATAGGTTCAAAGAAAAAGAACGGGAAAAGGATATGCCAGGAAAATAATAATTAAAAGAAACCCAGAGTGGCTATATTAATAACAGACAAAATAGAATTTAAAGCAAAGAAAATTACCACCATAATGATAAAAGAGTCATTTACAAAGAGAACATAACACTCCTAAATATGCATGCACCTAACAACAGAGCTTCAGAATACATGAAGCAAAACAGAAATGAAAGGCACAAAATAGATGAATCCACAAATATAGAGACTTCAACACTCCTCTCTTAGTAGGAGACAGAAATCAGCAAGGATATAGAAGAACTGAACAATATAATTAACCAACTGGAGTTAATTGACATCTGTAGAAACTTTACCCAACCACAGCAGAATATACATTCTTTTCAATTGCAAATGGGATATTCACCAAAACCATATCTTGGAACATAAAACACACCTTAACAACTATGAAAGATTGAACTCATATAAAATATGTTCTCTAACCAAAATGGAATTAGATCAGAAATCAAAGATAGAACAATAACAGAAATCTTAGAACAAACACTTATAAATTAAGCACATATCTAAATAATTCATAGGTAAGAATGGATTTCTCAGGGGAAATTCAAAAACATTTTTAAATGAGTGAAAATACAGTGTATTAAAATCTGTGGGATATACCTAAAACAATGCTTAAAGTGAGTAATTTATATCAAAACATCACATTGTACTCCATAAATAGATACAATTATCTACTGTCAATGAAAAAAACTTTAAGAAGAAACTTGTAGCATTCAATTTTTACATTAGAAAGGGAGATCTCAAATTAATCATTGAAATTTCACATTAAGAAACTAGAAAAAGAATATCAAAGTAGACCCAAAGCAAACATAAGAAGGAAATGATAAAAATAAGTGTAGAAATCAATGATGTTGAGGCCGGGCATGGTGGCTCAGGCCTGTAATCCCAGCACTTTGGGAGGCCAAGGCAGGCGGATCACCTGAGGTCGGGAGTTTGAGATCAGCCTTACCAACATGGACAAACTCTGTCTCTATTAAAAAATACAAAATTAGCCGAGCATGGTGGCACAATGTAATACCATTACATGGTAGCAAGTAATACCAGCTACTTGGGAGGCTGAGGCAGGAGAATCGCTGGAACCCTGGAGGCAGAGGTTGTGGTGAGTCAAGATGGCACCGTTGCACTCTAGCCTGGGCAACAAAAGCAAAACTCCATGTCAAAAAAAAGAAAAGAAAAGAAAAGAAATCAATGACATTGAAAATAGAAAATGATAGAGAACATCAATGAAACCAAAAGCTGGTTCTTTAGAAAGATCAATAAAACTGACTAATCTCTAGTGAGACAGACAAAGAAAAAAAAGACAGAAGACACAAAGGTCAAGAATGAAAGTAGGGATATCACTAGAGATCTGCAGACATTAAAAGGGTAACAAAGCAATGATATGACAACTCTACACACATAAATTTGACAACTGAGATGAAAGGGACCAATTCCTTGAAAGCAAGTAACTTTCAAAACTCACTTTAGATGAAATAGATAACCTAAACAGTCCTATAACCATTAAAGACCTTGAATTTATAATTTCAAATTTTAGAAAAAGAAATCTCCAAGAAAGGATGGTTTAGTGGTAAATTCTACCAATTATTTAAAAAGAAATAACAATTCTGGCCAGGCTCAGTGGCTCATGCCTGTAATCCCAACAATTTGGGAGGTCGAGGTGGGTGGATCACGAGGTCATGAGTTCAACACTCAGCCTGGCCAACATGGTAAAACCCTGTCTTTAAAAAAAAGAAAGAAATAAATAAATAACAATTCTATCCTGTCTGTTTCAGAAAATAGAAGAGACTTGGTCTTTTGAAATCAAAACCAAAACAAAGAGACCAATGTCTTTTATGAACAAAAATATTCAGCAAAATATAGCAAATAAAATTCAGCAGCATGTATAGATTATAGATATATCTATAGAGAGACATACCAGGACCAAGTGGGGTTTATCCTGGGAATGCAATACTGGCTTAGTATTTATAAATTAATCAATATAGTCTATCATACTAACAATGTAAAGAAGAAAAGCGTCATAGCAATTGATGCAGAAAAGGTATTGAACCACAGTTAAGAAAGGAAGTTTCAAGGGAAATTTAGCATCCATCATGATAAAAGCCCCCTGCAAACTAGGGACAGAAGGGAACTTCCCCAATCTGATAAACGGCATTTCCATAAAACCTACCACTAATATTGTATTTAATGGTAAAAGACTGAATATTTTCTCCCTAAGATCAGGAACAAGTTGATTGTCCACTCTCACCCCTCCGATCAGTATCCTACTGGAAGTTCTAGCCAGTGCAATAGGCTGAAAAAAAAAAAGTGAGGGTGTGGTGGGAGGAAAGGAGGTGTACAGACTGGAAAGCAAGAAATAAAACTTTCTGTTTACAGCAACATGATAATTTTCTACTTAGAAAATCCCAAGGAGAAGAAAACCTAGATTAATGCGTATGTTTCTAAAGATCCCAGGATACAAGGTATTTCCCTTGCTATGAACAATTGGTAGCCAACATCTAAAATACAATTGTTTGCTGTAGCTACGCTTAGATATGAATCTGGCAATCTGTGTGCAGGATCTGTATGCTGAAAGCTTCCATTATGAAATTTCATTTCATAGTTTTCGGCATACAGATCCCGCACACAGATTGCCAGATTCATACGAGATGAAAGAAATCAGAGGAGACCCAAGTAATCATAGAGACACACTGTGTTCATGGATTGGAAGACTCAAGGTAGTAAAGATATTAGTTCTCTTAATGCAGTTCTCATAAAACTTCCAGCAGGAATTTTCTGTGGAGATACAGTAATTCTAAAATGTATATGGGAAGACCAAGGAACTAGAATAGCTAAAAACACCAAACTGTGGCTAATAATAAACATAAATTTATTTATGACAATTTACACTTGTAAAAAGTTCCTTAATGTGGTGAGGGGAGCTTGTTTATTAAATGTGGAAGGGCTGTCTGGCTTTAAGATGCTTGGGGTAATAGAGAGGGATCTAAGCCAGGAGGGCGGTTCCATTTTTAGCTCGAAGAATCTGAGACTCGCACCTGGGTCTGCCCCACATGGCTGCCTGTGAAAGGCCACCTGGCTCCCAGCCTGCGGCCCCTCCAGTTACACACCCAAGCCGTGGGTCCTAGGGGTGACGTCAGAGCTCGGACCTAAGTGCCAATGCACTGGGTGCAAATGTCCTCTCTCTGGGACTCAGTTTCTCCACTGCCCAGCCCAGCTGGATTTTTACCCTGCTGCTTTGAGAACTCAGGGGTCAATGCCACACCCATGACCCAGGACGATAGGGGTTGAAAAGTGGCTAGAGACAAGCAGACAACGTCCTGATTTTCAGAGAGGGAGGCAGGGCCTGTAAGTAGGAAGCCAGGAAGCTGGTGGCTTTGGACAGTGCTCACATCCGTCTACGGGCCAGCGCTAGACAACCCAGGACCTTCCTGTCCCAGGCTTGCTAGCTCGGTGGGGGAACATGAGGCCATCCTGAAGGTCAGCGGTCAGACAGGACCTCATATATGGTCATGTATCCACTCACCGATTAATTTGTCTCAAACTTGTTTTTGGGTATCCACCACGTGCCTAGCACATCCCAGACCTGGGGACAGTGCCATGGATGTGACAGACCCTGTCCCAAGGCTCCCAGTGTTGTGGGGAGGCAGAGAAGAGATAAGCAGACGGGAGAAGCTCAGTCAGTGGCAGGGGCTGTGAGAAAGTAGCCTCAGCAATGTAATGTGGAGGGACCCCCCGAAGGCAGGTCTGTGCGACGTGGCCTAAGACTGTCCGTGAGCTGAATGAGGGCAGGGGGCGTCAGCCACATGCGGGAGGGAGAGGGCTCTCGGCAGAGATTCTTCGAATGCATAGCCACATTGGTGTTCCAGGAGCCACGGGGTGGGGTTGGGGGTTGGAGGTGTGGTGGGCGGGGAGGCTGCACGTGCTTCCCCTGTTGCGCTCCGCCCGGGGTCCTGCAGCGCCGCCCTCACAGCCCCGGATCCCAGTCAGTGTAGACATCTGTCCTCCCCAGGCTGGTGTCCAGGGCCGCAGAGCTTGGGTCAGGTCCTCCAGGCGCCTCCAGGCAATGGCCCCAGCCCCATCTGGTGAGCCGCATTCTGGGCAGTTCCCACCTGGCTGCTCTGGCTCCTCACGTCGCTGGAGCTGTCCCGTCTTTCTCTGCTCTCTGCTACGGCTTCTTCCCCCAGGCTCTGGGCCCAGCCTGGCCTGCGTGAGTGGGGCAGTGGGCCCCTATGTTTAGTGATGGGTCTCTTCCCCACCTCTCTTTGCACCCACAAGCTTCCAGGGCTGTGCCAAATGCGGGCATGCGCCCCTTCCTCGGTTTTCTGTCATGTGCTGCTGACACGGTTCCCTCTGTATCGCCGCATTGTGTTATGGTGTAAATACAGATGCTGTAAAGGTGCGTGCAAAAATCAGCGTTCAGAGGAAAGTGCCTTCAAGCACTTGTAGGAAGCGTGATTATGCCAGGGATCTGCGTGGTTTTACCCGGGGATTCTCAAGCTGTGCACGACTTCTTGCTGATGTGAGACCCTTAGTGGAGCAGATACTCTTCTGCTCGCTGTTTTCTCCACTGTGCACCTATCTAGAGGTTAATTTTGTAGTTTTTAGCATTAAAAGTTTTCCTAACACTGATGACAGACATATGTGTGGCCTACTGAAATTAGGAGCCAGGTTTCCTTCCCCGAGGCAAAGCTGACAGTGTGATGGGAATGACGCTGGAAGGGCATTAGGATAGAAATACGGATGCACGCAGCCTTTCCCTGCCTCGGGGAGCCGGGTGGAATGACCCCAAGTGGTGGAGTGATTGGTGGTCAGTGTATGTCACCAATAGAGGGGATGCCCTCCGCAGCATGGAGCCCACCCCTTGTGCACCACCTGGAGGAAGGTCTGTAGGCTCACAGGGCAACATGCCCAGGCACCTGGAGCAGAGGGTGTCCAGTCTGGAGGCCCCAGAGCCAACTGCAAAATGGAAGGTGAGTGGGTGCCCTGACTTGGACCCTGGAGGCCTCAGTGACCCCTGACTACCCCTCAGGTCCAGAAAGAGCCAAATGGCTTCTTGTAGAAGGGGCCTGGGACGGACACTCTACTGAGTCACCAGGAACAGAGATTTGCAGGAAGCACCTCCAAGTTAAAAAAGAAGTGGCACCCAGAGAGACCTCTCCACTGGTGCCCCTTCCGTGAGATAAACAAGCCGTGCAGGCAGGAGTATCATCACCTGGGGCAAATTTGTGGTATCGAGGTTCTACGAGCAGGGCTAACTTCGAGTGCAGCTAGACTCAGGATTCAAACCATGTGCTCAAAGCTTGGCTTCCTGCCTCCGCTTGTTGGCTGGGCAGCCACAGCAGCTCACGTTCATCTGCTCAACCTCCAGTCCCACTGGCAAGAGAGCATCAGAAGGGCTGGCTGCACACGTGGTCCCTCCCGAAACCTCGCTGAAGTGCACCAATGGGACTTCTGTCAAAATAAACAGACAAAGTGAAAGCAAGTGGGTAAGTAGCCAACGATAGAGCAGACCTTAGGAAGCCGAATCCCCAGCCTGTGGATCAATTCGGGGGTGCTCCCAACTTCAGGATCAGAGTTCCCCCAAGTGCCCTCCCCACTGCGAGCTCGTCCACAGCCCCATCATCTCCCTTGAAGCATCCAATCAGTCTCAGTCTCTATGTGGTGGCCAAGGAGTCCCAGACTTCTAAGTGAATGCTTCCGGCATGGCAGACAGCGACCAGGGCAAACGAGGAAAAAAGGCGAATTGGAGGAAACAAAGGCAATGCAGGAAGAAGAAAATTTCAAATAAAACTTGTTCCGGCCAGGCGCGACGGCTCATGCCTGCCATCCTAGTACTTTGGGAGGCTGAGACGGGTGGATTGCCTGAGGTCAGGAGTTTGAGACCACCCTGGGCAACGTGGTGAAACTCTGTCTCCCCTAAAATACAAAAAGTTAGCCAGGCATAGTTGTACACGCCTATAGTTCCAGCTACTCAGGAGGCTGAGGCAGGAGAATCGGTTGAACCCAGGAGGCAGAGGTTGCAGTAAGCCAAGATTGCACCATTGCACTCCAGCCTGGGCAACAGAGTGAGATTCTGTCTCCAAAAAAATTAAAAAAAGAAAAACTTCTTACTAATATTCTGAGAGAGGTAAGGGAAGATATTACATCTCTGGGGGAAAAAAAAGTAACATTCAAAGGACAAAAAAAAAAGACCTCATAGAAATTAATAACATGTCAGCAGAAATAAAAGAAGATTTGGAAGATAAAATTGAAAAGCTTTCAGAATGTAGAACACTAAGATTTTGTAATGGAAACTAGGAAAGCAGATTTTTTAAATTGGAGGACAAGTCCAGGGTGTCCAACATTAAGTGCTAAGAATTCCAGACAGAGAAAATGGAGAGGAAACCATCCATGAAATGATTTAGGAAAGTTTCCCAGCACTGAAGGGCATGAGCTCCTAGCCTGTGAGCCTGGAAAGTGCTCCACACGAGGGACATAGAAAGGCCTGTGTCAAGGCACATCCTTCTGAAATTTCAAAAGACTTGGGACTAGGGCGACCAACTGGCTTGGTTTACCTGGGACTAAGGGGTTTTTCTTGGGATGCAGGATTTTCAGTACTAAAACTAGAACAGTCCCAGGCAAACCAGCATGATGGGTCACCCTACTGGATCAAGGAAAATTCTACAAAGTTCAGAGAGAAGCTAGAAAACAGTGCCTTCAAAATTGTGAAGACAGATGAGCACCAATCTAGAATTCTATGCCCTCCTGAACATACTAGCAAGTGTGATGGTAAAATGAGAATGTTTGTAGGCATGTGAGATCTTAGACATTTACTTCCTAAGCACCTCTTCTCAGAAAGCTACTAGAGGATGTGCTCCATTAAAATGAAAGATCAATCCAAGAAAGAAGATGTTAAATACAGGAGACAGGAGTCCAACACACAAAGGAGAAGGAATCTCTTGGAGGATGGTGAAAGGCAATCTCAGTCTAACAGCTTTGCACCACATGCAGAGGGCAACTGAGCCCCACTGCAGCCCCGTGAGCCGGGAAGTAGATGATCATCACCAAGACTCCCGCTCCCTTCAAGCCATCTTTTTAAAAAATAGGCTTTATTTTTTAGAGCAGTTTTAGATTCACAGCAAAACTGAGCAGAAAGTAGACATTTACTGTATCCACCTGCCACCACACAGAGAGGCCACCAGAATGGTACATTTGTTACAACTGATAAACCTACATTGCTACATCATTATTACCCAGAGTCCACAGTTCACCTTAGGGGGTCATGATTGATGCTGTACATTCTATGACTTGAAAAATGTATAATGTCACATATCCACCATTATAGTGTCACGCAGAATAGTTTTACTGCTCTAGAAATCCTCCGTGTTCCACCTATTCATTCCTACCTCCCCACTAACCCCAGAAACCACTGGTCTTTCTACTGTCCCCATAAATGTTCATGTTCCAGAATGTCTTCTAGTTGGAATCATAGTCTTTTTGGACTGGCTTCTCTTGCTTAGTAATATGCATTTACATTGCCTTCATGTCTTTTCATGGTTTGACACTTCATTTCTTTTTAGCACTTGGATGGATGTACCACAGTTTATTTATCCACTCACCTAGAAGGATATCTTGATTGCTTCCAAGTTTGGGCAATTATGATAAAGCTGCTAGAAACACCTGTATGTAGGTTATTGTGTGGAAATAAATTTTCAACTCCTTTGGGTAAATACCAAGAAATGAGATTGCTAGATTATATGGTAAGAGAATGTTTAGTTTTGTAAGAAACTGCGAAGCTATCTTGCAAAGCACCTGTCCCGTATTGCCCTCTCACCAGCAATGATGAGAATTCCTGCTCCCCATCCTCACCAGCATTTGGTGGTGACAGTGATCTGGATTTTGGCCCTTCTAGTAGGTGTGTAGTGGTATCTTGTTCTAATTTGCATTTCCCTGATGACAGACGATATTGAGCACCTTTGGAAATGCTCATTTTCTGTCTATATCTTCTGTGGTCAGGTGTCTGTTAAGGTCTTTGTCACATTTATTAATCAGGTTGTTTGTTTTCTTATTATTAGGTTGTAAGATTTCTTTGTATGTTTTATTTTATTTACTTTTTTTTGAGACAGGGTCTCATTCTGGTTTCCCAGGCTGCAGTGCAGTGGTACAATCTCGGCTTACTGCAGCCTCAACTTCCTAGGCTCAGGTAATCCTCCCACCTCAGCCTCCCAAGTACCTGGGACTACAGGTGCACACCACCACGCCCAGCTAATTTTTTGTATTTTTTAGTAGAGATGGGGTCTCACCATGTTGCCCAGGCTGGTCTTGAACTGATGGACTCAAGCAGTCCGCCTGCTCAGCTGCCCAAAGTGCTGGGATTACAGGTGTAAGCCACTATCTCTGGCCCTTTGTATATTTTGGATAACAGTTATTTATCACAGAAGTCCAACACTTTGTCCCCATCTTGGTCCTGCCAGGCACCCAACTGTGCTGAGCCTCGTGTTTCCCAAGACACCCCTGCAACCTTGCTCACTACTTCCCCTGGAGGGGCTTTGACAGCTCCCAGAGAAGCAGGAGTCAGACCACAGCCTGGAGACTGATCCACGCACCTCGTGGGTCCTCCATCCAGCAGGGGCAGTGCTGCCCTCTGCTTGCACCACCAGCGTGTGCCTGCCCTCCGCTTTCAAACTAGGCAGGGTATTTGGGGATAAATACACAGGTGGAACTATAAAGAAAAGCAAGGGAACAATTAGCACAAAAGTCAGGATGGTCTCGTCTAGAGGTTAGGGGCATGAGGAGTGGGACTAATTGAGGAAGGTGAAGTAGGAATTTTAAGGTACTGGCAATGCTCTTTTTATTAGCCTAGGTCCTGGGAACCAATGTTCATGTTATGATAATAATAATCGTAATTTTCTCAAAGCAACACTCAGGCTTTGCTTTAATGGATAGGCTGGTCACTTGCTCAGCAGCGAGAGGAGGGACAGTGCCCTCTTGGCCACAACTCAGGTTCCCAACCTGACTCAGGCTCTAGCCAGCAGGGAGAAGTTCCTGAAGGCAAGGCAGCATGCGGGTTGGGAGGCAAAACAAAATCCCTTCCCTGTGGTTTGGGGAGGGAGTGGGCCATGCCTCTCCTTCCAGAAGTATGTCCTGAGGACATAATTGAGAACACAGGCCAAGAGTAAGGGACAGGATGGAAGACGGAGTGGGAGAGAGGCTGACTTGCCCTCTTGGGAGAGCTCTATATTTAGCGACCAATCTGCCGTGGGTCTTGGTGCTGTCGCCTTGCATCCGACAGATTGCCTGCAAGCCCGGCCCTGAGTGCTCAGAAACAAGAGCTTCCTGAGGGGAACAGTGGGATCTGTCGGCAGGAGTTGAAGGCCATATGGAGCCCAAGAATAACTCAGGCCAATCCTGTCCTCACAGCCAAGCCCGTTACCCTTCTGAAGGCGAGGCCAGGGGCACTGTCAGCCTCCGCAGGCAGACCTGGGCTCAGCCTGGGGAGGCCACATTTCCCCCACAGCATCCCTTCAGACATCAGGGAGCAGGGAGGAGCCCTTCATGGGACCCAAACGGGAATGAAATGTGTGTGCAAGCTCTAGGCTCTTCCAGGGAGACAGAAAAGGAGGAACTCAGAGGTTTTTGGAGCCTGAACATGATGCTACCACTGCTCGAGGCAGCCAGGCACGAGCTGGTATGGTCCAGACCCATACTCAGGGTCGGGGGCTTTCCTCCATTGAGGTTTCTGTGCAAGGTCAGTGAGGGGCTGGGCTGTGGTCTGAGGCCTCTCCTTCCACTTAGTCCATCAGGGGCTGCCCGGAAGCTCCCTGCCTCCTGGAGGCCAGAGCACACTGGAGCTCAGGTTGTCAGTATTCAGCTTGTCCCTCAGCTCCTAGTGCCACCGTCCGGGTTCCCTGCTGAACCTTCAGGCCAAGTCTGTCTTCCACTCAGGCTCTACCAATGCACCCTCAAAGGACCAGGGCCAGGAGCTGAGCCCTGGAGTCAAGAGCCCAGCAGTCCAGCCCAGTCCACCAGTCAGCAGCTGGTAACCTTGTCCACCCCACTTTACCCTTGAGTGTCTGGGTTTATTCCTCTGTTACGAATAAACAGTCTTTCCCCTATGGAAAGACTCCCCGTAGGGCAGCCGTTCCTCTGTGGCCATTTTAAGGATTAGGTCACACTGACATACGAGAACAAAGGACTCTGCAGAATGATGGCGTCTATTTCTTCTTTGAACTTAAGGTTCTGGAGTTCAGACCTGCCCGGGTAAGATGGAGCAGGTGCTTCACCCCGGATCCTTGGAAACAGTGCTGAGTTCAGCTCCCTATCCCTTAAGGGGACAGTCCTGTCCCCGTTTCTGAAGAAGGAGCAGAGGTAATACCAAGCAAAGAGGCTCATTTGGCCCTTGCAACAGAGCGCACAGCCAGCTGAGGCTCCAAACACCTGCCCAGGGGGCAGACCTGGCCTGGGCCCTATAAGAAAACTTAGAATTCAGGCCTCTTCTCAGAGCTTCTGGGAGCCCTGCACAGAGAGAAGCAAAACGGAACAGAGACTGAATCATGGGCTCTGAGAAGGCCCTGGACTGGTTAGTTCTTTCTCATGGCAGGAGAAGAATTAGCTACAAACATTCAGGGGCTTCCAGGACACATGCTGACCGGGGCTATGTGGCCCCATCTCCTCCTAACAAACCAACTTTTGGGTTTGGAGGAGGGGGACTGGGAACACCATCCTAGAAGGGCTTTCAGCTCTGTTTCCAGAGCACTCCTCACCCTGATTGACAGATAGAGCAATATAAGACACTTACTCTTACCAGTATTGTTTCTGCTAGCAAGTTCTGTTCAATGCATTGTGACAAGCAAAGGGAGAAAAGTTTAACCACAAGAAGGGAGACAATGAAATCACCATTAACTGTAGACATGATCGACTTCTGCAAACCCCAAGGCTATTAGAACTAATAAGATGCTATAAAAAGCCAGATACAAAACACAATAGCAATAGCCAGGTAAAGAGGTAATGAAGAGGAATCGGGGAAGATGGCGGAGTAGGAAGCATCAGGATTCCGTCTCTCGTATAGATGACAAATGAACTGGCAGAATCTGTCTGATATAACTATTTTGAAATTCTGGAGTCTGTTTGAAAGCTTGCAGCTCCGGAGGAGGGCTTGGGTAGTAAACCATGGTTAATTCTGGTCAATTTCAGCTCTTAACATGGTAGCAGCTGCCACCCCCAAATCCCACGGCAGGCTGTGGTGTGTTCCTGGAGCAGCTTACACACAGCCTCTGGGAGCCAGGGTGGGCCATAAAGACCTTGCACTCCAAATATCAGTATCAGGGATCTGTGTTCCGCTGCCTCTGATCATGGATGTGCAGACACAGAGGTGGGTCACCATGGCTATAATCTCCACTTGATGAATAGGCTTCCAGGAGATTTAAAGAACCAGAACCTTTAAATTCCCCACGACCTCCCCTTTAATTGTTCCCTTTTCCCCATTTGGGAGCCAGGCATTTAAGGACTAGAACATTCAAAAGCAACAACAGATATGGGGACGTTTATAAAGGTACTGCAATTACCCTGGGAAAGGTGCAGCCTCAGAAAAGACCCAAGAAGACTTTACATGTACACTTCGTGCTGATCCCAGTACAGGGGCAACCTATTGAAAAAAAAACAGCAAAAGCAAACCCCGGGGAAGGAGGAGAATCTGATTTCAAGAGTTGCCACATCATAAGGGTCAAATGTCCAGTTTGCTACAAAAGAAATACCAAAAGGCATATAAAGAAACAGGAAAATATGGTTCATTTGAAGAAAAAATAAGTAAATCAACAAAAACTGTCCCTGAGAAAGACTCCGTGACAGACTCATTAGGCCAACGACTTCAAAGCAACTGTCCTAAAGATGTTCAAAGAAGTCAAGAAGTAGCGGTCAAGAAAAAGGTGTATGAACAAAATGGAACTACCAATACAACATACAGGAAAACATAAAAAGGAACCAAAAAGAAATTTTGGGATATAAAGTACAATAACCGAAATGAAAAATTCACTGGAGGTCTTCAAAGGCAGATTTGAGCAGACTAAAGAAAGAATCAGCAAACTTGAAGATAGGGCAACTGAAATTATTGAGGCTGAGGAACAGGGGAAAAAAGATTGAAAAAAGTGAACAGAACTTATAGGACCTATGCAATACCATAAAGCAGACCAACATACACTTTGTGAGAGTCCCAGAAAAAGAAGAAGGGAGAAAAAGGTATAGAGAAATTATCTGAATAATTAATGGCTGAAAACTTCCCAAATTTGATGAAAAACATGAATATAAACATCCAGGAAACTCAGTGAACCAAGTAGGATAAACTCAAAGAGACCCACAGTGAGACACATTATAATCAAACTGGAAAATACAAAGACAAATAGAGAATGCTGAGAGCAGCAAGAAAGAAGTGAGTCATCATGTAACTGATTTGTAACTCTACTTTTTAAACACATTATTTAAGAGACTAACACATTAAGGAAATAATCATTAGTCTATGCTTTTGAACGTAATAAAAATATAATTTCATGACATCAGTAGCTAACAGGGTGGGGACAGAGCTGTATAGGAGCAGGGTCTTTTTTAACGCTATTGAAGTTGAAGCTAAATTCAAATTAGAGTGTTATAACTTTAGGATGTTAAATGTAATCCCCATGGTAACCACAAAAAAGCAGCTATAGGATATACACAAAAGGAAATGAGAAAGGAATTAAGGTTTCGCTACAAAAAAAAAAAAAAGCACATAGTACTGCAGGAAATAAGGAACAAAAAGATACAAGGCAATTAAAAAAAAAAAGCAAAATGGCAGGAGTAAGTCCTGTCTTAACTGTTATTATTTAAAAAGGAAATGGATTAAACTATCTAGTCAAAAGACAAAGATTGGCAGAATGGATTTTTTAAAAAGATTCAACTATATATTGTCTACAAAAGACTCATTTTAGATCTAAAGTCATAAATAGGTTAAACATGAAGGGACTGAAAAAGGTATTTCATGTAAACAGTAACCAAAAGAGTGAAAACAGCCACACTAATGACAGGAAAAAGTACTTTAAATTTAAAAAGATTACCAGAGACAAGGAAGGGTATCACATATCAATGAAAATTTAATACGGCAAGAAGATTTAACAGTTATAAACATGTATGCACCCAGTAGCCGACCATTAAAATATATGAAGCAAAAATGGGCAGAATTGAAAGGAGAAATGGACAGCTACCTCACTCTTTAGTCTAAGGCTTTCCCAACTGAGCTGTATTCAGCAGCTGCTACCTCACTCTCAATTATGTATAGAATGACCAGACAGAAGGTAAGTAAGGAAATAAAGGACTTAAACACCACAATAAACCAACTAGGTCTAACAGACATACACAGAACTCTACTCAACAACAACATACACAATCTTCTGAAGTGCACATGGGATATTCTCCAGGACAAACCATATATTAAGTCTCAATAAATTTTAAAAGAAAGTTATCATACAAAGTATCCTCTCTAACTATGACAGGACGAAATTAGAAATGAATAATAGAAGGAAATTGGAAAATTTACAAATTTATGGAAAGTAAACAACACATTCTTAAACAACCTAGGCATTGAAGAACAAATCCCAAGGAAAATTAGATAATACTTATAGATTAATGAAAATGAAAACATAACATACTAACACATGGGATACAGCAAAAGCAATCCTTAATGGAAAATTTATAGCTGTAAACACATTAAAAAAGAAGAAAGATCTCAAAATAATAACCTAATCGTACAATGTAAAGAACTAGAAAAAGAGGAGCAAATTAAACCCAAAGCTAGCAGAAGGAAGGAAATTATAAAGATTAGAGCAGAGATAAATAAAATAGTGAATAGAAAAACAATAGAAAAAAATTTTAAAGCATAAAGTTGGTTATTCAAAAAGATTAACAAAATTGACAAACCTGTAGCTAGACTGACTGATAAAAAAGAGATGACTCGAGTTGTTAAAATCCAAAATGAGAGTGGGGATACTATTGCCAATTCTACAGAAATTAAAAGGATTATAAGAGTACAAGGAAAAATTCTGTCCACAAATTGGAAATTTGAACAAATTGAAATTTCTAGATGAAGTTCCTAGAAACTGAAATCATGAAAAATATAGAAACTCTAAATTGATCTATAACTGATAATGAAGTTTAATTAGTAATCAAAAGCCTTCCAACCACAAAAAAGTCCTGGACCTGGTGGTTTCACTGGTGAATTCTACCAAACATTTAAAAAAGAACCATCATCAATACTTCTTAAACTTTTCCTAAAAAGTAAAGAGGCAGAAACACTTCCTAACTCATTTTATGAGATCAGCATTACCTTGAAACCAAAGCTGGATAGAAGCACTACAAGAAAAGTAAACTACAGTAAATGTCCCTTATGATGCAAAAATCCTCAACAAAATATTAGCAAACCAAGTTTGGCAGCATATTAAAAAAATTATACACCATGAACAAGGGGGGTTTATTCCTGGAATGCAAGAATGGTTCAACATATGAAAATCAATCTATGTAATACAATAGATTAACAAAATGAAGAAAAAAACACATGATCATTTCAATTGATGCAGAAAAATCATTAAACAAAATTGAATGCCTGTTATATGTAAATTTTCAGTGCTGCAAAGTAAGGTCAGCACTGGGACAAAGGATCTCTCAGCAAGGCAGTCTTTACTTCCTGCAAAAGGGGTACCCTTGCCAGCAGTCTTGCCACGAGAGTACAACAAACAAAGGAAAAGTAGACACATTTATCCTTTACACAGTTGGGGTCATCCTTCCTGCGGTGTCTGATCTCCATTGGTTGGAGACAGACCTCACGATCTAAAACTGAACCTGATTGGCTAATAAGTTAAAACTTTCTTGAATAGGTAAAGGCAATGGAGAACAAAAGGAAAAGAGGAAGTCCAAATAAGGAAGTTGCTTGTGAAAGGACTTAGAAAAGTAATAGCACAAATATCTCGATTAAAGTACAAGGACATAGAGTGTACTATGTGCCTGTGAGTATGTCTAGCACAAATATCTTAGTTAAAGTACAAGGACATAGAATGTACTACGTGCCTGTGAGCATATCTAACAGCTACATAGGATAGGGTTTAAAAAAACGTTGTTAGCGAAAAGCAAGAAGGCTTTGAAGAACACATAGATAATCAGGCACAGCAGCTCACACCTGTAATTCCAACAGTTTGGGAGGCCGAGGCAGGTTGGATCACCTGAGATCAGGAGTTTGAAACCAGCCTGGACAACACAGTGAAACCCCATCTCTACTAAAATTACAAAAATTAGCCAGGTGTGATGGCATGTGCCTGTAGTCCCAGCAACTCAGGAGACTGAGCCAAGAGACTCACTTGAACGTGGGAGGCAGAGGTTGCAGTGAGCCAATATTGTGCCACTGTACGCTAGCGTAGGCAACAGAGCAATAAAAGAAAAGAAAAACGCACAGCTAACATTATATTCAATGGTGAAAGACTGAAAGCTTTTCCTCTAAAATTAGGACTAAGGTAAGGATGCCCACTCTTACCACTTCTATTCAATATAGTACTAGAAATTCTAGCCAGAGCAGTTAGGAAAGGAAAATAAATGAAAGACATCCAAACTGGAAAAGAAGAAAATTAGCTCTGTTTGCAGATGACATAATGTTATATGTAGAAAACCATAAAGAGCTCACAAAAAACTGTTAGAACTAGTTAAGAAATGCTGCAAAATAGCAGGATACAAAATCAACACCAAAAAAAAATCAGTCGTGTTTCCATATGCTAACAATGAACAATCCAAAAAGGAATGTAAGAAAATAATTCCATTTACAAGAATATCCAAAAGAATAAATTCAGGAATTCATACTTAGGAACAAATTTAACCAAAGAGATGAAAGACTTAAACACTGAAAACTACAAAATGTTGCTGAAATAAATCAGAGAAGAGACAAGCAAATTGAAAGGTGTCCTATATTCATGGATTGGGAGATTTAATATGGTTGAGATGTCAGTACTACCCAAAGCTGTCTGCAGACTTAATGCAATCCCAATAAAAATTTTAATGGCATTTTTGTTGCAAAACATAAAAATCTATCCTAGAATTCATATGGAATTTCAAATTATCCCAAATAGCCAAAACAATTTTGAAAGAGAACAGATGGAGGACTCAAACTTCCTGATTTTAAAATTTACTGTGAAGCTACAGTAATCAAAACTGTATGGTACTGGCATAAAGACAGACAGTCACATGGGACAGTGGAATAGAATAGAGTCCAGAAATAAACCTTCACATATTTTGTCCATGATTTTTGACAAAGATGACAAGATCATTGAATGGGGACAATCTTTTCAACAGTAATCCTGAGAAAACTGCATATCTTATGTAAAATAAAAAACTTGGATCCTTTCCTAATAACATATATAAAAATGAACTCTGAATGAATCAAAGATCTAGATGTAAGAAGTAAAACTGGGTTGGGCGCGGTGGCTCACACCTGTAATCCCAACACTTTGGAAGGCGAAGGTGGGCGGATTGCTTGAGCTCAGGAGTTGGAGACCAGCCTGGGCAGCAGAGTGAAACCTCATCTCTACTAAAAATACAAAAATGAGCCGGGCCTGTTGGCATGCACCTGTAGTCCCAGCTATTCAGGAGGCTGAGACAGGAGAATCAGTTGTACCTGGGAGGCAGTGGTTGCAGTGAGTTAAGATTGCACCAGTGCACTCCAGCCTCCAAAAAAAAAAAAAAACCACACACACACAAAGAAATAAAACTATGAAACTCTTAAAAGAGAACATTGGGATTGGGGGAAAGCTTCATAAAACTGGACTGGGCAGTGACTTTTTGGATATGACACCAAAGACACAGGCAACAAATCACAAAAAGACAAACTGGACTTAATCAAAATGAAAAACGTTTGTGCCTCAAAGGACACTATGAACAAACCTACTGAATGGGAGAACGTATTTACAAATCACATAGCTAATGAAGGATTGATATCCAGAATATCTAATGAACACCTAAAACTCAAAAACAAATCCCAAACAAGCCAATTCAAAAATGGGTAAAAGAAGACTCTCAGGGCTAGCCGCGTCGGGCCCCTGCAGAGGTCCCAGCAGCAGCCATGCTCGAAGCATGAGCCCCAGTTCTGTGGGGCTTTTCCTCTGATCTTCTGGGTCTTGGAACGCCACAGCTTCTCTTTTGTTCCTTAAATCTCAGAGGTGGGGTACTTACATCCTGTTGTGGAACCAATTATATGAATAAAATTTTCTTTGCTTGAAAAAAGTGGGGGAAAGTCTTGAACAGGCATTTTTCCTAAAAATATATACAAATGGCAAATGAAAAGATGCTCAAGATCACTGATATTTAGGGAAATGCAAATCCAAACCACAATGAGATACCACTTCCCACCCATTAGGATGGCCATTATCAGAATAACAGAAAACAACAAGCGTTAGCAAGGATGTGGAGAAATTGGAACCCTTTACATTGCTGGTGATAATTTAAAATGGTGCAGCAGGTCGGGCACGGTGGCTCATGCCTGTAACCCCAGCACTTTGGGAGGCTGAGGCGGGCAGATCACCTGAAGTCCCGAGTTCAAGACTAGCGTGGCCAACATGGTGAAACCCCATCTCTACGAAAAATACAAAAATTAGCCAGGTGTGGTGGTGGCACATGCCTGTAATCCCAGCTACTCAAGAGGCTGACGTAAGAGAATCGCTTGAACCTGGGAGGCAGAGGTTGCAGTGACCAAGATGGTGCCACTGCACTCCAGCCTGGGTGACAGAGTGATACCCTGTCTGAAAACAATCAATCAATCAATCGATGCAGCTGCTGTGGAAAACAGTATGGTATGGGGGAAAGAACCCACTGCCCACTGACAGAGGAATGGATGAACAAAATGTAGTATGTGCCTGCAATGGAATAGTATTCAGCCTTGAAAAGGAAGGAAATTCTGCCACATGATACAACGAAGATGCACCTTGACAAAAACTAATGAAATATACCAGTCACTAAGGACAAGTATTTTATGATTCCACTTATATAAAGTACTGAGAACAGTAAAACTACGCAGAATGCAGAACTGTGGTCACCAGGGGCTGGGCAAGGAGAGACTGGGGAGTTAGCGTTTAATGCGTACAGGGTTTCAATTGCGACGATGAAAATCTTCTGTGGATGGATGGTGGCGATGGCTGTGCAACGGTGTAAATATACTTAATGCCACTGAACTTTACACAGTAAATTTACGTTAAGTATTTTTTTTAACTTTCTTTTTTTTTTATGTAGAGACAGGGTCTTGCTCTGTCACCCAGGCTGGAGTGCAGTGGTGAAATCATAGCTCACTGCAACCTTGAATTCCTGGGCTCAAGCAATCCTCCCACCTCAGCCTCCCAAGTAGCTGAGACTATAGGTGTGCGACACCACGCCAAGCTACTTTTTTTTTCTTTTTCTGGAGATGAGGGTCTCACTATGTTGTCCAGGCTAGTCTCAAACTCTTGCTCTCAAGAAATCTTCCAGCCTCAACCTCCGTAAGTGCTGAAATTACATGTGTGAGCCATGGCACACAGCCTGTTAAGTATATTTTAGCACAATTTTTTCTTGTTTTTTGAGACAGAGTCTTGCTCAGTCACCCAGGCTGGAGTGTAATGGTGTCATATCAGCTCACTGAAACCTCCACCTCCCAGGTTCAAGCAATTCTCCTGCCTCAGCCTCCCGAGTAGCTGGGATTACAGGCATGAGTCACCGTGCCTGGCCCCACAATTGTTTTAAAGATATGATGGGGGCGGGGTGAGCAAAAGTGTAAAATTCGGCTCCATGTTAAAGCAAGGGGGGAAACAGCTCTGATTTGGGGCGGTGGGCCTACCACAGCCTTCGAGGCTAAAGCCCTGGGATCATTCCCAGCAGCTATCGGGACATGGTTTCGCTGCAGAGCTGGGTGGGCAGGTGGAGGAGCCGTGGCAGTGCAGTCGGCAAGTCTTTCTGGCACAGAGCCTTGGTTAGCAGCAGTTGCCACCTGTGTTGTGGTCTGGCCCGAGTAGGTGGCAAGGTCCCCGTAGGGAGTGCTACTGGGGCCCTCTATCCACGGCAGGCACTGTGCAAGGTGCTTCGCGCACCAGTCTCATCGGCTCCTCTCCATAACCTCAAGGGGGAGCTGCTCCCTGTTTTCAGCACATGAAGCCAGTTGTCAGAGCTCACAGGTGTCTTCTGAGACACACGGGTGGTACAGGGGCCTCCAGGAGGCTTCTTTTTTAAAAAAAAAAAAGGTTTTTTTAACGATGGGGTTTCGCCGTGATGTCCAGGCTGGTCTTGAACTCCTAACCTCAGGTAATCCACCCACCTCCACCTCCCAAAGTGCTAGGATTACAGGCGTGAGCCACCGCGCCCAGCTTGGGAGGCTTCTGTACCTCCGTCCCTCCTGCCACACCTGGCCCAGGGAGAACATCTCTCCAGCCCCCAAGACGTGCCCTGACAAGCCACCTGCTCTTCTTCTGTAAAGTTGACGGATTTCCATTTTGCAGATTTTTAATGCCAGCCACCCGTGCCGGGGATGTGGGGACCCCAGCAGGAATGACCACTGCGGCACTACAGATGTCATTTCCAACTGTGCTTTAACTCACTGTGTGGACCCAAGAGTGGCTTTTTTTAGAAATAGAATTAATTGCCACCCTTACAATCATAATATGAAACGTAAGTCAGGAGTCCTGGATGGCTCTTACACCGGGGAGGTCTGAGCACGTCAGCTCCCAAAGCACAGCAGAGCCTGTGGTTTTTCATTGGCACAGCTGAGCCGCCTTCTGCCAGCCCCACACTGAGGAGGAACAGCAGGGCCCTTGGGCATGTTTTTACCTGGCTGGGTGGAGGCAGGTGACCATTACCTCTTTCCAGCACCCACTGGAATAGTAGGGGAATGCACATCCATCTCCAGGTCTGGCCTTCCTTATAAATGCACCACATCACAGCCCTGTCCCTGCATACATTTCCTCTGTCTCCCATACAGGGTTAGGCTTGGGCCATGCTGTCCCAGAAACCTTGCCAGTGCTAGAAGCCTAGAGCAGTGGGGGGGGCCTGAGCCTGCCAGCGAGTCCTCCAGCTGGGCATTGGCAGGCATCAAGTGCCCCCCTGCAGGGTGGGCTGATGGGGTCCTGCCCCCTGTGTCTGCCTGTCTCTCTGCAGACCTGACCCCACACGGTCCTCACCTGCTGCTTCTGGAACTGCTGCAGGAACCCCACGATCTCCAGGTGACACATACAAAGAGAGATGCCTGAGGGGGCAGGGCCAGGCAGCAGGACAGGAGCCATGGAGAGGGAAACCAAGGCAGAAGCTCATGCCTTGGCCACTTGGGGCTGTGTGCCAGAGCCAGGCATTTCCTCTCAGTGTCCTGTCAGTGCCCCTGGCACAGGGCAGGCACACACCTCCGACCTCACCGTTCCAGGCCTGGAACCAGTTCAGGTGTTCCTAGGGCCTTCATCTGATGAGTGAACTTAGCTTGCATGAATGACACTAAAACAACGGGGTGAGGGAGGACACAGCAGTGATGCATTTTTTCAGGGCCCCACTGCAGTCTTCATCCGCATGAATGTCATTGCCATCATCTGCACCTTTCTCTCCTGCTGCTTTCCCTTCCTTGTGCCACACTGTTTCCTGTGTTATGACTGCGTGTTCAGAACCATCACCGCAGCGGCCACAGCCACTCCACCAGCGGGCCTGTGAGCACCTCCTCGTCTATTCTGTCTTTGTTCACCGTCTCTGCTGCTCTAAACTGTGTTCGCTGCTGGTATTTAATGCTGGAGCAACAGACTTTCTTTCTTTCCACAGCTTCTCCCCTTTATTAGGATACATTTCCAAGGCTTTGGTTAGAATGGAAGGATGCTATGGAATATAAGGCTCTTGGCAAATTGAGCCAAATCTTGGTACAATTAAAGGGACCCTGACGACACATACCACTCTCCCCTCAGTGGTGTGTGAGAAGCTGCCCTTGCATGCCTGCCAGCACTGGACATTTAATTAAGTCCCATTCATTTCATGGGTAGGAAGCAGAACCCCACAGGAGCCACACATGCGCGTCTAGTTCACGCACACCAAGTCACGTGTCCCAGTGAGGCAGACAGAGGGAGAAATGGAAAGGTCTCTCTACAGGGTACGGGCAGAGCGCTCCCCACTGTGCTGAGCCCCTCATGTTGAGAGCCCATCTATGCAGCCCCCAAGACTCCCCGCCCCTTCATCACATGCGCCATTCAGGCCATGTGCACAAAAACACAGATGAGAGACTTGGCAGGATTTAAAGACCTTCGAGGGATATTGTAGCAATAAACAATTGTCCAGTCATCATTGCCTTTTTTAAAAAGTGTGATAAAATACACATAAAATGTATCACTTTGACCCTTTTTAAGTGTACACTTCAGTGGCATTAAGTTCCTTCATGTCATGGTGGAACCGTCACCTCCATCCCTCTCCAGAAATCTTTTCTTCTTCCCAACACGAGACTCTGTGCCCACTAAACACTGACGCACCGTTCTGGTGTCCCACAGCCCAGCCCCTGGCACTCACCTTTCCACTGGCTGCCTCCACAAGTGGAGTCACTCGGTGTTTGTCATTCTGTGTCGGGGTTATGTCACTTAGCATGATGTCCTCAGGTTCGTCCGTGTTGCCGCAGGCTCGGGATCTTCCTCTCTAAGGCTGGCTCCTATCCCGCTCTGCGGAGATGCCACGTTTTCTCCATCCATTCATCACTGATGGACACTGGTCTGCTTCATCACTGGTTTTTAAAAATTATTTCTGTACATCCAAATAATGGAATACAGTGAGGTGATTTTTATAAAAGTGAATGAGGCAGCCCTGCCCTGCCATGGAAAGGTCCTCAAAATGCATTGTTAGTGAAAACAGCCCAGTGGGGGAGAGTGTGGACAATATGCTACCTTTTGGTGTAATCCAGACAGAAAAGGGGGTATGTATTTACGTTTCCTTGTCCTTGCATAAAGAAGCTGTAGAAAAACAAGGAGGTAATAAAAGCAGTCACTTATGGGTGGAGTGAGGGGCCCTCATTGCATGGCTGTTTTGCATGCAAGGAACATGATGCTCCGATCACTCTGCACACTCCCTGACCCCAACTCAGTCACTCCCCACTACCCTTCTAGGAGCCACTGCCTGGCCCCTGACACCTCAGCATATACTCCCATGATCACACCACGTTGCCCCCAGCTCCACTGAGCCTCTGCACATGCTGGTCGCTCTGTCTGGCATGTCTGTCTGTAGACTCCTTCCTGCCCTCAGCCCTCAATGCAGCCACCCTTGCCCAACTCATTCCAGGCAGGCTGGAGCTCCTGCTGGAGGGAGGAGGAGCTGGCTGTCCCTGGTGGGTGAAGGAGCAGCAGTGTCCTCTGTGCCCTCAGCTGTCCTCATGCAGAGGCCAGAGGCGGGCACCTGCCCTGTCTGGATGAACATGCCTGCAAGGAGGGGTGGGAGTAGTGGAGTCACCCCCCTGGTGGCAGCAGCTCTGACCCCACCTTCTCTTAGGGGGTCTCCCAGGACATCCACCACAGTGAGCATAGAGAGTGGTCACCCCCTTTCCCACACTGACACACCTCCAGTGGGGCAGTCTACACAGCTCTGCCTCCCCTACCAGCTCCCCGAGGTCGGGCTTTGTCCCCATTGCCTGGAACGGAGCCAGGAGTCACTCCATGCATACACACATGAATGGATGAGCCTTGGCAACAGCAGGAGAAAACTGAAGGCTGCAGCACAAGGATAAGCCCATTCATTGAGACCCACACCTGGACCCCGCTGGTGACAAGATGGGTGGTTGGAAGGTAGAGGGCCACTGGCATGCCAGCCCCTCTCTGGGCATCCCTGTGGGTCACAATAGTTTAGCAACCACCACCACCCTGGCTCCAGCATAAGTTAGTCACTCCAGAGCAGAGCTGGATCTGAACACTGGCCTCGCCTCCCATGTGCCCAGCACCTGGTCCCAGGCTAGGCCTCAGGTCCCCTGGGAGCCTCCTGGTTGTCTCTTAAAGTGGTACCCTCCTGGCCTCCTTCAGAAAGACCCCTGCGTGGCACCTCCCACCATCCTGCAGATACTCCCAAAACCACCTCCACTCCTGCCACTGGTTCATCAAGAAAATTGGGCTGGGATCTGGGGCAGGCCCAACGCTGCAGGATGAACAGTGCCAGGTGTCCGGCAGGAGACAGCAGACCTCCCAGGCTCACAGGTTTTCTGTCTTGTGGAATCGGGCTGAGCTGCCGTGCCCTGGGCAGGAGCCAGAGCAGCACGCACCCTGCAGCTGGCCCATCCCACAGCTAGCCTCCTCCCACTGAGCACTTGCAGCCTCCTGTATGCCCACCTGCACAGCGGCCTCCCCCAGGACAGACAGGAGGTTTTGTGAAATTTTAGTTTCATTGGCTGAGAATTGAACACTTACAGCATTGCCAGAAAGGCAAGAATAAGCCGTGTCTGTCACCATGGCCAGGACTGTCTGGGCCGCTGTCCACACCAATGCCTGAGCCCCTCCCACGCTGCAACCCAGTCCCAGAACCTCCCACACCCACATGCCCATGGGACAGCCCTCTGAAGGCGGTAAGGCTGGACAGGTCAGATGGTCCACATCACATAGAGCCCGGAATGCCAGGTTAAGGAAGAAAGCAGTTTTGACTGTACCTAAGAGAACCCCAACTTAAACAGGCACATATAATGGAGAAGTCCACCGAGCAGCTTCAGGCACAGCAGGATTCGAGGCCTTCCGACGAATCCCACTTTCCTGGTCCTTCATGGTGCCACAATGGCCCCAGTAGTGTCAGCATACATTCCGCCAGCTCGAGGACTCCAGGGGGAAAGAAAGCCTCCAAGTGCCACAAAAGTTCTGGGCTTGCAGTTGAGCACCCCGAATTTGGATCGGACCAATCCCTGAATCAATTTTTGTGGCCAGAAACAGGGGAATTAGGCTGATCATCCAGGCTCGTGAAAAACAATCTTTGTGGGGGGGTGCGGGGGGCAGAATCTAGAGGAGGTCTGCCCGAGTGGGGACCCCAGAGTAGAGAAGAGATGGGTTTTGCAGGAGAGTTGAGAGGCTGTTTGAGGAAGAAGAATAGAGGCTGTGCTGTGAGGAAGGGGGTACATGGCAGCACTCCCAGAAGTGACCACTGGATTCAAGCTGGCACGAAGTGGTGGTCGGGTGAGACTTTCCAGTCAGGAGCCTGGGACCAGCAGCTCCCACTCAGCTGCACCCCCCAACTCAGGTGTGCCCCCACTCAGGTCCCCACTGCTCCTTGCCATTGCAGGCAGGCATGCCACAGACGCTGAGTGCCTCCGACATGGTCACCCCAGGCAGCCTCAGCCCACCCCCCACCGAACCCACAGATGTCGAACAGGCTGGGCAGCCCCTCCTAGATGGAGCTCCATCCTCAGCCTCCCTGGAAACACTGATCCAGCATCTGGTGCCCACAGCCGACTACTACCCCGAGGTGGGTGACCCACCCAGCGGGCAGGAGAGTGGACTCTCCTCCACCAGGCATGGGAGGCAACAGGGCTGGGAGTGGCCTTGGGCCAGGGTGTAGGGCCGGCTGGGAGGCATGCCCCTCCCAGTCCCCTTCTGAGCCTGTGCCCTCTTGTGTGTCCCCTAGAAAGCCTATATCTTCACCTTCCTGCTGAGTTCTCGTCTCTTCATCGAGCCCCGGGAGCTCCTGGCCCGAGTCTGTCACCTGTGCATCGAACAGCAGCAGCTGGACAAGCCGGTGCTGGACAAGGTGAGGTGCAGGGCAGGCCAGGGGGCCTCAGAGTGTACCAGCACTCCCCTCCCATGCCCTCAAGTCATCAGCCTCTAGGGGAGGTAATGATTGTCCCTGTTTTCCTGACAAGGTGGCTACAGAGTATTTCCACCTTGTCTGAGGCCCAGAGCCAGAAGAAGCAGAACAGGACCTTTCACCTTCATGCAGATTTTCCAGTGCCCTACAGGAGCACTTGAGCTTACATTAAGCCCAGACTTGCGTATCCAAAGCCCGGTCAGTAGGACCCCTGCCATCTGTGGCCGGAAAGGACCTGCTGCCTCTGCTGGGTTTCCTTCCTCCAGCACATCTGCCCCATCTTCCCAGTCCTGGCCAGATCCTTAGGGCTGCATCTATTACACACACATCAGTCGGGCTCTACAGCTAGCAAGAGAAACCCAACTTCAACCCGCCAAAACCAAAGGGACTTAGCCGGCTCGTATACCTGCCCGATCTCAGGGACTGCTGGCTCCGGCCTTAAACCACAGCATTGCACCGTGGCCTGTCTCCCTCCCACCCTCTGCTGCCATTTCCCCGGGCTGGCCCCCCCCGGGCTGGCTGGTGTGCTGCCCTGCCGCCTCCACCGCACCAGGCTCACACACCACCCTTTCCACCCTTTCCAGTCACGTGGAAGCCTCAATCCCGTTTCTAAACAGATCCAGTGAGTCTCGTCATTGGCGTAGCCTCGGTCACGTGCCCATCTGTGAGCCAATCACTGTGCACGACGGAGTAAGCCGTGCTCTGATTGGTCAGCACAGACCTGGACCCACCCCTGGAGCAGGGCCCACTGCTCCTGAGACCCCCGGGCACCGAGAGAGTCACCAGGGAGGATGGAGACATCACCGCAGAACGGCAGCAGCAAGAGATAGCCCCGCCCAAAAATGTGTCCATCCTCCCTCCAGTCCCCGTAGGCGCAGGGCAGGATTGCACCACCCCCGCCCCCGTCCCTGGCACAGAAAGGGCACAAGGTTCTGCCTGCCCAGGCAGTCAGACCAGCAAGGACACGAAGTGAGGCCCACATGCCCGCCCAACACCCCTGACGAGCGTGCGCCCCTCGCTTGCTTGCAGGCCCGGGTCCGGAAGTTCGGCCCCAAACTGCTGCAGCTGTTGGCCGAGTGGACTGAGACCTTCCCAAGGGACTTCCAGGAGGAATCGACCATCGGGCACCTGAAGGACGTGGTCGGCCGCATCGCCCCCTGTGACGAGGTGGGCAGCCAGGCAGGGGTCTTGTCACCCTTTGGGCCCCTCCTGTCCCAGGCCTGTGCCTGTTCCCGTCCCCCACCCCAGGGCCCTCATCTCTCCACCCTGCACATCATGGCCCCTCTAAATCCAGCCCCTCTCTGACCCATCAAGGAATCAGGCACTGCCGAGCTGGGAGGGAATGCGGAGTCTCATGACCTCTCCCTGACTGCTCTCACCGATGGCATCAGATGCTGGATGAAGAAAGACGCATTCATGGGTTATTGGGGCCAGGAGGCCAGGCTGTTGGCCTCTGACCTACTAGATGGGGCTGGCAGAGCCCTGTCCTGGGCCTTGGCCATGCCCACTTTGCTCTCCCAGCTGTATTACTCTGTGGAGAGCACTGAATGGCCTCCAAGCCTCACTTCCCTTATGGGCGAAGGGAGCACAAAAATCTTTATCTCCCAGGATTATGGAGATAGATGTCTCCTGGTGTGTCTAGAAGGGGCAAGTTTATCAGCATCCTGGAATGCCACTGTGGGCAGCACTGGTGTAGCATTACCTGGAAGGGGGAAACGGGCAGGGGTGCATGTTGGTCGCCCTGGAAGGAAACTGAACCAGCTGGTAGCTGGTGACATGCCACAGAACGGGTCTGGACATGGCAGAAGAGCTATGTGTGAGACAAGGGAAAACTGCCAAGACAGGCTGGGCAACAGGAACCCAAACACCCACGGCCACACAGACATAACTCAGGCTCTGAGGAAAGCACCGATCAGGGCCACTTCACACACCAGGCAAGTGACTCAGAACTTAGCAGGCAAGTTCTGAGGCTCAGTGAGATGAGAGTGTTTCCACTTCCTCCTCCCCACACTTCTCCCCTCCTCCATTCTCTTCATCCCCTCCTCTTCCTCCTCTGAATCCCCTGATCCATCTCGAGATTGACACTTGGCTTAGGATGCAGCACAAAGCAGGGCCAGGGAACAGTTGACGATTGGATGAGTGGGGGAGGGGGAGAGTGGAAGCAGGGGATAGGGTGCTGGATGATTGGCTGGGAAGACATTTGGCTACTCTTATAGATGAATGTGGGAGAGAACAGGTGATTTTGTTATTGGATAGGCAGGTGGATGGATGCATGGGGTGAGTGGAAAGATCAATAGAAAGGAGAGAGAAATGTAGGAAGTGTGGACAGGTGGGTGGGCAGATGGTTGAACAGATGGAGGGGAAGGTGGATGGGTGGGTGGGTGGATGTTTGAATAGATGGAGGGGAAGGTGGGTGAGTGGGTGGGTGGATGTTTGAATAGATGGAGGGGAAGGTGGGTGAGTGGGTGGGTAGGTGGTTGAATAGATGGAGGGGAAGGTGGGTGGGTAGGTGGGTGGATGGTTGGTTTAGCAGATGGAGAGGAAGATGGGTGAGTGGGTGGGTGGATGTTTGAATAGATGGAGGGGAAGGTGGGTGAGTGGGTGGGTGGATGTTTGAATAGATGGAGGGGAAGGTGGATGGGTGGGTGGATGTTTGAATAGATGGAGGGGAAGGTGGGTGAGTGGGTGGATGGTTAAATAGATGGAGGGGAAGATAAATGAGTGGGTGGGTAGGTGTTTGAATAGATGGAGGGGAAGGTGGGTGGGGGGTGTTTGAATAGATGGAGGGGAAGGTGGGTGAGTGGGTGGGTGGATGTTTGAATAGATGGAGGGGAAGGTGGATGGGTGGGTGGATGTTTGAATAGATGGAGGGGAAGGTGGGTGGGGGGTGTTTGAATAGATGGAGGGGAAGGTGGGTGGGTGGGTGGGTGGATGTTTGAATAGATGGAGGGGAAGGTGGGTGAGTGGGTGGGTGGATGTTTGAATAGATGGAGGGGAAGGTGGGTGAGTGGGTGGGCACATGTTTGAATAGATGGAGAGGAGGGTGGGTGGGTGGGAAGGTGGATGTGTAAGGGAGTGAGTGTTAGAAAGGACGTAGCAAGGGTAGATGAGTGAACTGATGGTTCTGATGGGGGCTTCAGGGGTCACTGTAAAAAAAGAGAGGTAGGTGATAGCAGTTAGGTGAAGAGATGGGGACAGGTGGATGGGGATGGATGAGTGAAAGTGAATGGTGGCTGGACAGGTTAGTGAATGGATGTGTGAGTGGGCAATAAATGAGTGAGTGGGCACATGTTAGAAGGAAGGAAGGGTAGAGGAGTGAATTGGTGGATCTGGGGTGGGTCACTGTATAAAGGGGAAGGTGGGTGGTGGAACGTGGCTGGAGAAGAGGTGAGTGTGGGGATGGTGGGTGATGGGTGGATGATATGCAAGGGGGTGAGACCCCAGTCTCCTGATTTGTTCCCTTTGATCTCCAAGGGTCAGCAGTGAGGTTTTTCATATGACCAGGCAGGATGTGACCTGCCTGATGTTGGACCCATGCCTTGGTGGTGGGGCTGGAGGTAAGCCCTGGCCTGGTTCCCCTTGGGAAACCAGTAGCTCCTGTCCACTGGTGAACCCACAGGTCCGTCACCAGACCGTGTAGCGTGGACTGGAATGGGAGTTCCTCAGTCCCGACCCAGGCCCTGGCCAGGGGTGCTCCTCCACGTCTCTGGTGTCCTCATGCTGTCCTTCCACAAAAAAGCATACACTCCGAAGATGACTTTCTCTGGGCACTGCCTCTCCTCACTGGGTGCTGCTGTGGACTGTGGGGTGTTCCCCTCCCAGCGCAGAATGGTTTGGCGTGGAAGAGCCCTGGACCCAGCCTGAGCCCACCCAGATCCAGACTCAGAACCACAGCTGTGTGACCTCAGACAAGGTGCTTTGCCCTGCTGAGCCAGCTTCCTTATCGATAAAACAGCATAACTGTCCCCACCGCAGCTTTGCAGCGAGGAGTCCCTGAAGTCAGGTGCACTCTTGCTTCAGCCCTCAGTAAACGTGGGCTATAAGGAGAAGAGATGGTTCCCCAAATCAGGTGTATGAGCATTAATTAAGTTTTACAGAACTTTACTGTGAAATATCTCAAACATGCAAAAGTGAAGAAGGGTAGCCATGCACTCCTCTGTCCTCATCACCCGACTTCAACAATAATATTTTGCCGAACTAGTTTGTCCTGTTCCCTCAAACATTTTGCTTTGCCACAGTTAGCTGTAAGCAAACCAAAGACATAGGCTCTGCTTCCAAAATATTTCAGTATTATCCTTTTAAAAGATTTCTCACACAAGGGTGAAATAAAATGATAGAAAGTGCTGTGCACGAGATAATGAGGTGAGCACTGGTATTTTCAGAGCTGTGTGTCTTTGGGCAAATTATGTAATCTCTCTGTGCCCTAAATGTCTTTCTGTAAAAGGGAGGGTGATCATTCCTCCCTCACAGGGCTGTGAGAGAACAATGGAGCTGTATTAAAAACACAAAATTAGCCGGGTGTGGTGGTGCGCACCTATAATCCCAGCTGCAGAGGAAACGGCACAGGGCCGGGGCCTAGTGGGCTCCCTCTGGCTCCTCTGCCAGGGCTTCCTCCATCAGAGTGACAGTGAAAGATGGCACCTTCCTTTTTCTGCTGCCCGCTCTGGTGTTGTCACTGTGCTCCACACTGGCTCTCAGCAGCTGGAGCAGCCCTGGAGAGGGACTGAGGAGCCTGTTCTCCATGACTGTGGTTCTGAGGACTCCCGGGAAGCCTTCCCAGCATCGAGCCACCCTGTGCTGGGCAGGGGACCCAGGGGAGTGTCATGGCCAGCCCAGCCCTTGCGGGGCTCCTGGTAGATTGGATGCAGTAGTTAAAGCTCAGGGAGGCCAGTGCCAAGGCTGAAGGAGGCTGGAGGAACCAAGGAGGACCCAGAGGGTCACAGCCCCAAGTAGGGGAGAAAGGACAGGAGGACCCCAATACTCTGGCCATACCCACTGGGCCAGCCACAGAGGAGGCTGACTCAACAGGTAGCCTCTCCGAGGACTGGTCTTGCTTTTTTTTTGAGATGGAGTCTCTCTCTGTCACCCAGGCTAGAGTGCAGTGGCGTGATCTCGGCTCACTGCAACCTCCGTCTCCCGGTTCAAGCCATTCTCCTGCCTCATCCTCCTGAGTAGCTGGGATTACAGGCACGTACCACCATGCCTGGCTAATTTTTGTATTTTTAGTAGCGATGGTGTTCACCGTGTTGGTCAGGCTGGTCTTGAACTCCTGACATCATGATCCCCCCACCTCGGCCTCCCAAAGTGCTGGGATTACAGGCATGAGCCGTGGCACCCAGCCTGGTCTGCTTGCTCACACGGACTGTCTGCTGAATTGACCACCACCTTTGGAGACTCCCTCCATGGCAGAAGTGGCAGAAAGCTGACCCAGAGGACAAACCAATGGAGAGAGGAGAACCCCAGGAGCCTTATGAGCTCCTGTGTCAGCTTTCTGCCATTTTTGCCTGTCATATAGTAGGCAGGAGGACATCTGCCCTAGGCTGGATCAGGAGAGAGTCTCCAAGAACTTCAGAGAACAGGGTCCAGTGCTCATCTGGTCAGGGACGGGGGCTCCAGCTGTGAAATGCCCAATCCAAGAGAGCTTGGAGGCACCTGGAGAGCCGTGGCCACCACCCAGGCCACCCTTGGACGACTCCGCAATCACACCTGGCTCTATGCATGCAGCAGATGGCTTGGTGGAAACACATGGAGACGGAAGCTCCAGACCTCCCAGCCTCCCGGACATCCTCCCAGCTATGATCAGTGTGGAGAGAGGGCTTCAGCCCGAGGCTGGAGGGGCAGAGTGCCGTGCCGCCCCAGCATGCCTCATAAATGTGGGCCTCTATGGTGATAAGGGAACGCCTTGGCATTCTTGGTGATTTAGGTCTCTGGCCCTGCCCATATCTACCGGGGAGATCTCCGAGCCCCATCTACAAGTGTGTAGAAATCAGTGAGAAAATGAGAGGAAGCCAAGGAGTAGGGCAGATAGCATCCCCACATTCAGAGGGAGCATGGAAGAGTCAGAGAACAAACGTAAGCTGGAACTTAACCTCACTGGAAAAATCTAAACAAATTAGCAAGCAGGAAGGGATAATTATTTGGAATGAATATTGGTTCATTCAACAATAACAAATCGTCCTAAAGTATCTGCATTTTAAAAAATAAGGCAATCTCATGGCCCTGTGAAGGGGTCGGCACAGACACCCCGCAGCCTGGATTTTGGCATGGGCCTGCAGTCCGCCCTGACGCCCTGCTGGAGAGAAGCTCTGACTATCAGCTGGTGAAGGCCGTGTTTATCCACGCATTCAGCAGGCGCTCGTGGACACCTCCTGTGAGCCAGGTACTGCCCTTCGTTCAGGAAGGGCATGAAGCTTGTGGTTGGCCACGTGGAGCTTGTAGTCCAGGGAGACGAGATGCACGTGAACAGAATCATTTCCCCGTCAGCTCTAAAGCTGACTTGGCCCAGCACTTTGGGAGGCCGAGACGGGTAGATCACGGAGTCAGGAGTTTGAGACCAGCCTGACCAACATGGTGAAACTCTGTCTCTATTAAAAAAAAAAATTATAGTAGAACAATTTATAATCCTTTGGATATATACCCAGTAATGGGATTGCTGGGTCAAATGGAATTTCTATTTCTAGGTCCATGAGGAATCACCACACTGTCTTCCACAATGGCTGAACTAATTTACACTCCCTCCAACAGTGTAAAAGTGTTCCTATTTCTCCACATCCTCTCCAGCATCTGTTGTCTCCAGATTTTTTAATAATTGCCATTCTAACTGGCGTAAGATGGTATCTCAATGTAGTTTTGATTTGCATTTCTCTAATGACCAGTGATGATGAGCATTTTTTCATATGTTTGTTGGCCTCATGTATGTCTTCTTTTGTAAAGTGTCTGTTCATATCCTTCGCCCACTTTTGAATGGGCTTGTTTGTTTTTTTCTTGTAAATCTGTTTTAGTTCTTTGTAGATTCTGGATATCAGCCCTTTGTCAGATGGGTAGACTGCAAAAATTTTTGCCCATTCTGTTGGTTGCTAATTCACTCTAATGACTGTTTCTTTTGCTGTGCCGAAGCTGTGGAGTTGGATTAGGTCCCATTTGTCTATTTTGGCTTTTGTTGCCAATGCTTTTGGTGTTTCGGTCATGAAGTCCTTGCCTGTGCCTATGTCCTGAATTAGTCGGGCATGGTGGCGTGCACCTGTAATCCCAGCTACTCAGGAGGCTAAGGCAGGAGAATTGCTTGAACCCGGGAGGCAGAGGCTGCAGTGAGCCAAGATTGTGCCACTGCACTCCAGCCTGGGCGACAGAGCTAGACGCAGTCTCAAAAAAAAAAAAAAAACTGATTTGGGCAAGTGGTGTGGCAGAAGGACTCACGGCGCTGAGCACCAATGGCCTGTCTGGGGAAGTGGCACTTGAGCTTCGGTCCAGTGGATGAGAACATGCCAGAGGGAGAAAGTTGTCCAGTTCCTGCCGGGAACACAGGGAGGGTGGGAAGGAGGCAAAGGGGCAGAGGAGTGATCTGTGTCCAGAGCACAGAGAGGGAGCAAGGGCACATACAGGCCACTGAGCCTGACCAGAGCTGACCTCAGGGCCCCAGCATCACACCAGGTCCTTGTCTTTGCACAAGCCATGGAGGCATTTTCAGGAAGAGGGAAGCAGCAATCGGATTCGCATTTTGAACAGAACACTCTGGCTGCAGAGTGGAGAGAAACTGGCGTGGATACAGTGGGGCATTAAGGAGGCCAGAGAGATGACAGTGGCCTGGCCTACAGAGACAGGGGCGGAGATTCGCAGAAATAGAAGAAAATGAAATAGAGAAGGGTGGTGATGGCCTAGAGGGGTGTGAGGGAGAGGGCGGGATCAAGGTTGGCACAAAGCTTGTGTGCCTGGTGGCTGGTGCGCTGTCCACCAACACTGGAAATACCAGCTTCGGACAAGGAGAGCGTCACCCCAGGGCCCAGTCTGAGGCTCCCAAGAGCAGTCGGAGCCCCCAGATTAGCCAGCATGCATATGCCACACCTGCACACTCACTGCAGGCTCTGTGTGGCTCAAAATCACGTGAAGAAAAACCCCCTGTGACCTCTCAAATGACCTGACAATACTGACCGCCCGCCCCTTGTTGTTTCCCGGGGCCTCTAGGAGCACGCGGTTTGTCTAGTCAATGCTCGCATTGCTGGGGGCCAGGCTCTGGCTCCCACCACTGCCTCTGCCAATGCCCGGGCCAGCTCCTGGCATGTAGGGGGTTGCATCTCACTCTGGGTTAGACCAGAACCTTTGAGGACATGACGACGTTTCCCTTAACAAACCCAGCCAGTCTGATGGCACTTCCTTGGAAACAGGCGTTTCCAAGGGGGGAAATAATTAGCTTTTCCTTGAGGGTAAGAGAGGAGGTGTCCCTTGAGGGGTGGCCGTGGCCACTCATTCCTGTACCCAGCCCATGGCGTGGCCCAAAGCAAGAGCCTGTGCGTCTGAGCTGGCTGGTGGGGAGTGAGCACTTACTGCACACGCCCTGCGTGCCCAGAGCGGAGCTGGGCTCTCATAGCACAGAGAGGGCAACACAGACCTTGCAGCCCCGTGGAGCTGTCATTCTAGTGTGCGAGGAAATGAACCCAATTGTCTCAACCTTGGTCTTATCAAAGAAGTTGCATAGGGTGACCTGGACAGGTACTGCCGGGGGCAGAGGCCAGAACAGCACAGCTGGTTGGGGAAGGCTGAGCTGGGCCTGGGAGATAGCAGGGATCCCCATTAAAGCCAAGCAAAATGCCAGTCGTCTGTCCTGGGCAGGCCTATGCCATGTCTCCCTCCTCTCTCCCTTTCTCTGGCTTCCTGGCAGTGCCCACCCCACTGCCCCAGACAGCTGCACCAGACCTGGTCCCGTCACCCTCCCTGACCTATGCTCCTCGCAGCTCCCAACCACAGTCCTGCAGCCTTCACACCACCTGCCTTGCCTGGTGGCCCCAACCTGTCCGGGAGTGAGTCCTGTTTCAGGGTAGGGGCAGGTCCTGGCCCCTCTGCTGGTACCTGGTCTTTTCTCCAGAGACCCTAAGGAAAAGCCCCTCCCTTCAGAGCCCAGGAGGCTGCCTGCCTCCAGTGTGAGAGACACAGAGATGGGTGTTCAGGCCTGAGCGCCCCTCTTTCCACCCACCAGGCATACCGGAAGAGCATGCATCAGCTCCTACAGGCTCTGCACCAGAAGCTGGCGGCTCTACGCCAGGGGCCAGAAGGTCTGGTGGGTGCCGACAAGCCCATCTCCTACAGGACCAAGCCGCCAGCGTCCATCCACAGGGAGCTCCTTGGTGTCTGCAGCGACCCCTACACACTGGCCCAGCAGCTGACCCATGTGGAACTGGTGAGCGGGCCCAAGCCACCCTCCTCACCCGGGATTCAGCTCCCGGGGCAGGACCCACAGATGCACTGTGCCCTCCCTGGCTTCCCCAAGCAGCCCCATAAACTTGTGAAGGCGGTGCCCTGGCCTAGCCTCAAGCACACACTGGGCTGCTTGTGGATGAAGAGGCCAAGGGCCCACCCCAGAGAGAGGGAGGCTGCGGAGACTGCCGGGTGATGGCGCCCTCCCTGCTCTCCAGGCACTCTCAGCGCGCTCCCACGCACTAGCTCACGTCTCCATCACCCGGCCAGGCGGGCCCCGTACATGGAGGAAACTAAGGCCCAGAAAGGTGAAGTGATTTGCCCATGTCCCACAGCAGAAGGGACGGAGCCAGGGTTTGATTCTGACCCAGATGCCATGCTCCTGGCCACCAGGACCCCCAAAAAGGAAGCAGGCCACTTCAGCGACCCAGTGTGGAGCCTGGTTTCCCTGGGTGTCACGCTGCATACATTGCTCCACGTCCCCGTGAACTAGGAAAGGAGGGGCTGCCTCCTCCAGGGAAGGCCCTGAGTTCTGTGACAACCTAAACCAGGGTCTCCAAGCCCCAGTGAGGAGGGCAGTTGCAGAGTGACCGTTGTGAGGAGGACTGGGGGCAAGGGCCCCACAGTAGACACCTCCTCCCCATACCTCCCCTCTTTTACCCCTCTTCCCCCTCCCCTGCAGGAGAGGCTGCGGCACATCGGGCCTGAGGAGTTTGTCCAGGCCTTTGTGAACAAGGACCCTCTGGCCAGCACAAAGGTAGGAGGCTCTAACGGGCTGTCCCAAAAGTGACCCTCACCCAGTGACTGGCCACTCTTGGGGAGCCCGAGAGCATCCTCTGGGCGAGCGCTGGAGCGGCCCGAGTGGGACAGGTGGGTTCGGAGGGACCCTACCCACTGCGCCACGCCCCTCCAGCGGGGGTTGGGGGCGGACCGCGACAGCCGAGTCCAGGGAAAGCCTGGGGGCCTGGACGTGCGGGACGGGGGTCATCCACCCAGTGAGGGCGGAGGAGTGGACGGGGAACCAGGCCATGGGCCGCGCTGCTCGGATGAGCCGGGACCCCGGGCAGGAAGGAAGGTGGAGGGTCCCCCCGGCGCGCTCTGGCACCCGGAGCGTCCTCCCGGTGAGTTTCTGTGGGCGCCGGTGCCCTCCAGCGGCCACGCGGGGAAGCGCGAGTTGCTGCGCGCTGCCGGGACCCAGTAAGGGAACTCCTGGGGCCCGGGGCTCAGGACACGGCCCACACACCAGGATTTCCATCCAGCCCTTCTAGGAGCCCAAAGCAACGTGCCGGTGCCTCCAACGGGCTAAATGCAAGCGAGAATTGCAAACATGTTGGCTTCTGCCCTCAGACCTAATAAAACTACAGACTACATATGAGATTGCATTTTCACTTCTCAGATAGCAAAGATCACCTTGTAGGTCAGACACATTGTGGAAGGCGCCCTCCACATGGCTGCTGGGGTGAAGCTGGCACAGCCACTTTGGTGGGGAGATTGGCACTAGCATCAACGCTTTAAATGGATTTTCTTGACCCCAACTTTCCATATCTACTTGTACGCGAGCATGCACGGACGGAGGTATTTGGGTTAGACAATGTTTATTATGGCCAAACGCTGGGCGCAGATTGCCTTATCACCCATGGGCACGGGGTTGCAAACTGTGAAACGTCTATGACTAGAATGCTGCGCAGCTGGGAGAGGGAATAAGGCGGGCTGAAACAATCTCCCAGGCCTGCCCGTCCGGGCACTAGAGAAAAGGGTAGAGGGAAGAACAAAATAATAGGGTAACCAAAAAAATGTCTGTCTTGCATGTCTGGAAGCACTCTCTGGGAATTCTGAACAGTTGTGCTGGGAGGGAGGAGCGGGAGGCTATGGGGGGGAGATGCTCACGAGATTGTTGGGTTTGGGGCCATCTCCAAATATTACTTTTTTTGTGTAAAATACAACAAGATGACACATCGCATTGGTTTATCCCCCCTACTGCAGATGAACATTTGTGTTTCCAGCTTTTTGCTGTTATGAATATTCCCACTGTAGACATTCTTACGCCTGTGTCTGGGTATACACACAAGTGCGCCTTTTCTCTAGGAGGTCAGTTCTCAAAGAGCTCGGGATCCCTTTATACTCTTAACGATTATTAAGGACTCCAAGTAACTTTTGGTTCTATAGATTATATTTATCAATATTTATCCTATTAGCAATTAAGATTACGTTTTTGTTTGTTTGTTTTTTGAGACCGAGTCTCCCTCACTCTTGTCCTCCAGGCTGGAGTGCAGTGGCAATATCTCTGCTCACTGCAACCTCCACCTCCCGGGTTCAAGTGATTCTCCTGCCTCAGCATCCCGAGTAGCTGGGACTGCAGGTGTGTGCCACCACACACGGCTAATTTTTTTATTTTTATTAGAGGCAGGGTTTCTTCATGTTGACCAAGCTGGTTTCAAATTCCTGACCTCAAGTTATCCACCCACTTCAGCCTCACAAAGTTCTGGGATTACAGGCATGAGCCACCATGCCCGGCCCTATGATTAAATTTTTAAAATATTTATTCAAAAATAACAATAATAGCCAAGCAGTGGCCCATGCCTGTAGTCCCAGCTAGGAGGCCCAGATAGGGGGATTGCTTGAACCCAAGAGTTCAAGTCCAGCCTGGGCAACATAGATAGTGGGAACCCATCTCTCTAAAAACAAAACAATAAAAACCCATTACATGGTAACATAAATAACATATTTTATAAAAAATAATTCTTTTTTCACAATAGGAAATCACTGAGAAGAGTGGCATTGTTTTATAGTATTTTTTACAAATCTCCTTACTATTTGAATTAATAGGAGACAGCTGGATTCTTTTCTCTGCTTCTACATTCTATCTCTTGGCATAGTTTTTTGGTTGAAGAAAATCCAGCCTCACACTGACTGGTAGCTAGGAAAGAAAGGAGTATTTTACCACCTTTTCAGATAATTGTGAATATGCTTCTTTGATATCATACTAAAACTCAGCAAGTTATAGTTTTTAAGAATGAACTACAATGTGAAATCTGAAGAGATATCAGTGGACTTTCTGTACTCTGACACTGAAACCTATTGGTCCATCTTGCGTCTTGATGCATGATTTTGTGACATCATATGTTGGTCATGTGGGAAAATATATGTTCACTGTGTTAGGCAGATCTTCCAAATGTTGGCACATTTCACTGTACAACATTTTAGAAATCACATTATTATCACTCTTGCTCACATTGTTTAAGTCTGTGGAAGCTGTCAATCTCACAGAGGCAGATACATGGCTGACAAGTTCCCAGTTTTCTCTTGAAAGCCTTAATTTTATCATTGGCAACAAATATTGTCAATCATTCTCCTTTTTTTTATAACTAAGCCAAGAACTTCCAGTTTTAATTTTTTAAACAGCATTCAGCAAGAAAAACATTCAACTAAATTAAAAAGAATTAGATTGGATTAATTTGCAATAAAATAATCAACTTAAAATATCAGCCATTCCATTTAGGGCCAAAAGGCCAATAGTTCCTGTTTAAACAGCAGAATTACACAATTATTTTTACCTATATTTGATGGCACAAAAAAGTAAAAGTCTTACTACTTCAACTGCCACCCTCCCCTCCCCGCTCCAGACTAGAGTTCATACATATGCATCTTAGATCAGTACTCAGGCTTTTAAAAATTATCTTACATTTTGAAATATAATACAACTACTCTGGTAACAAGAATACTTTTAAAACAATTCTTAGAGAAAACAAATACCTTAGATAATTGTGTGACACAATATTCTGCTCAAAGAAACAGCAAAGATGAAAAATAATGTACAAGAATTATAGTCCCTTGTTTATAGAAATCATCCAAATAAAATATTTTCCCAAATTCCAACTGTTCTCCTTTAAATGACAGGTTCATTTTGTTCATTTTCAAGAAAATATCAGCCAAACACTGAAGTCTGAACTGCCATAGTATGTCTAGGGGTCCTTCTTTAGAGCAGAAATGGTACTCCAGGAAAACAGTGGCCAGTTCAGCTCACTAATGAATTAAGCGCTCTCCCTGAAAACAACCAGCACACGTTCTGTATGCAGCAGAAGGGCTTCGTATGCACAAACTGTTATGGCAGATAAAAGATGGAAAATCTCAAAGATCTAGACTGAATAAAAGTTAAAAGTTTTGCCTCATTCGGAACGTTCTTAAGTCACACACCCCTTTTTCTTCTACTGGGCAATTTTACCCACCATTGCTTTTGCACCATTCAGTGCAAATTTCAACACAGTGGAAAAGGCAACAGCATCATATTATTATGAAAATAGCCTTGCCTGTGGACCTCCTGAAAGAGTGCCAAGGACCCCCTGGAATCCAGGGACAACGTGTTAGGGACTGTTGCTCCTGGGAAGGGGAATTCCTGCGTCGCAGGGTCAGGATGCGGACGGCCTTGCCTGGTAATGCCAGGTGAAGTCACGCGTCAACACTCCCAGCAGGAAGTTATCCCAGGCCCTCATAAACACTTGAAATTGTCAGGCTTTAATTTTCGTCAAACTGTTAAATGGAGCATCTTTTCATGTATTTGGGGCATTCTTGTTTCCTTCTCTGTAAAATCCCTCTCTCTGACTTTTGCCCAGTTTTCAATCGGTGGCTTGTCTTCTTAAGGATTTTTACAAATTTATCATTTTTGTTTATTTTAAATGTGTACTAGATAACGATCCTAGGTCAGTGAAATGTGCTGCACATTTTCTTCTAGTTGGTTGCTGTTTTTCTTCCTCATTATGATGTCTTTTGACGAACAGGTATTTTTAAGCTTAACCTAGGAAAATTTACTAAATTTTCCTTTTTTTTTTTTTTTTTGGTGAGAGTAAGAGGTTAAGAAATCCTTCCCTATACCCCACCCAGGTTATAAAGATAGTCTTCTATGTTTCCTATGGAAGTTTTAAAGTTTTGTCCTTCACATTTTTATCTGAAATTCATTTTGTGTATATGGCTTAAGGTGAGATTCATTTTTGTTTTTTTCCAGACAAATAACCAATTGCTTCTGCACCACTGTTATATATTCCTTTACCCTCCAATGTGCCCTGACACATGTCACTTTCAGATGTCAGCTTTCCGTATACGTGTGAGTCTGTTCCTGGATGTTCGGTTCTGCCCCATTGGTCTATTTCTCTCTCTGTGTGTCAACACACTTTGCTTCAATCACTACAGTTTCATGATAAGTCTTATTTCTGCTGAAGCGAATCCCCCAGGTTCTTCTTTAGGAGTGTGGCTTGGCTATTCTTGGCCCTTTGCTTTTCTATTTAAGTTTTAGAGTTATTTGTCAATTTCTATGAAAAGTCCTATAGGGATTTTGTCAGAATATATTAAATATGGATCCATTTGGGAACAATTTGCATTTTCATGTAAGAATTTATATTTCATTACATCTGAGTCTGGCAATTCATAAAACTGGTATGTCCCTCCATTTCCTTAGGCCTAGTCTATAGTACCTCTCTAATGGCTAGTAATTTTCTCCATACAAGCCTTGTAAAGATTTTCTTAGGTTTATTTCCCTAGATACCGTATGTATATTTTTACTATTATATATAAAACAATCTCTTTGCACAGATTATTTTAAAATGTGTTTTTAGATTTCTGAATGTTTGAAAAGAATGCATTTCTCAAATAAATGAGCACAGGACTCCATATTTGTCCATCACCTCAAGTCTGTATTTGTCGTATTTCCTGTGTGCTCGTTGCTGGTTTAATGAATGTAATTTACTTTGTGTATCAAGTTTAAATTTGACAACACTGTAAATTCTTATTAATTCTAATAATTTGTATTCTTCAGAGTTTTTCATGCAGACAAGTGCATCTGAGAATAATGACGGTTTTGTTTCCTCCTTTCCAATCCTTATTCATTTCTACAGTCGTCATAGAGTAGAACCCTCCACTAATAGGAAGCAGACAAGAGTGATAGGGACACCTTAATCTATCATTTTAAATCTCAGAAATGTTGAGACTGTTTGTCATCGCAGAGCTACACTGCCCGATCTGACTAACTTATTAGCTAACTGTACCTGTGGTACAATGTCAGATAGAAGCATTGAGAGCTACACTGCCCGATCTGACTAACTTATTAGCTAACTGTACCTCTGGTACAATGTCAGATAGAAGCATTGAGGGCCACACTGCCCGATCTGACTAACTTATTAGCTAACTGTACCTCTGGTACAATGTCAGATAGAAGCATTGAGGGCCACACTGCCCGATCTGACTAACTTATTAGCTAACTGTACCTGTGGTACAATGTCAGATAGAAGCATCGAGAGCTACACTGCCCGATCTGACTAACTTATTAGCTAACTGTACCTGTGGTACAATGTCAGATAGAAGCATCGAGAGCTACACTGCCCGATCTGACTAACTTATTAGCTAACTGTACCTGTGGTACAATGTCAGATAGAAGCATTGAGAGCTACACTGCCCGATCTGACTAACTTATTAGCTAACTGTACCTGTGGTACAATGTCAGATAGAAGCATTGAGAGCTACACTGCCCGATCTGACTAACTTATTAGCTAACTGTACCTCTGGTACAATGTCAGATAGAAGCATTGAGGGCCACACTGCCCGATCTGACTAACTTATTAGCTAACTGTACCTCTGGTACAATGTCAGATAGAAGCATCGAGAGCTACACTGCCCGATCTGACTAACTTATTAGCTAACTGTACCTGTGGTACAATGTCAGATAGAAGCATTGAGAGCTACACTGCCCGATCTGACTAACTTATTAGCTAACTGTACCTCTGGTACAATGTCAGATAGAAGCATTGAGAGCTACACTGCCCGATCTGACTAACTTATTAGCTAACTGTACCTCTGGTACAATGTCAGATAGAAGCATTGAGGGCTACACTGCCCGATCTGACTAACTTATTAGCTAACTGTACCTCTGGTACAATGTCAGATAGAAGCATTGAGGGCTACACTGCCCGATCTGACTAACTTATTAGCTAACTGTACCTGTGGTACAATGTCAGATAGAAGCATTGAGAGCTACACTGCCCGATCTGACTAACTTATTAGCTAACTGTACCTCTGGTACAATGTCAGATAGAAGCATTGAGGGCTACACTGCCCGATCTGACTAACTTATTAGCTAACTGTACCTCTGGTACAATGTCAGATAGAAGCATTGAGGGCTACACTGCCCGATCTGACTAACTTATTAGCTAACTGTACCTCTGGTACAATGTCAGATAGAAGCATTGAGAGCTACACTGCCCGATCTGACTAACTTATTAGCTAACTGTACCTCTGGTACAATGTCAGATAGAAGCATTGAGAGCTACACTGCCCGATCTGACTAACTTATTAGCTAACTGTACCTCTGGTACAATGTCAGATAGAAGCATTGAGGGCTACACTGCCCGATCTGACTAACTTATTAGCTAACTGTACCTCTGGTACAATGTCAGATAGAAGCATTGAGGGCTGGCGTCCTTATTTTGTCCTAATTTTCAAAGGAATACTTCTAACGTGTCCTAATAGAGCATGACGTTTGCTGCAGGATTTCTTTAGATGTCCATTATCAGCTTAAGGAAGTAACCTGTTCCTTCTTAGTTTTCTGAGAATTCTCATCATGAACGGTTGTTAAATTTCATTCATTTTTCTGGATCTGTTACTCACATATTCTCTTCTCCTTTAAACTGTTAGCTGGTTATTTATATTAGTTTTTAAAATCAATGTTTCCTTTCTTTGTTTGTTTGGGGTTTTGTTGTTGTTTTTGAGACTGTCTTGCTCTTTTGCCCAGGCTGGAGTACAGTATTGTGAACACAGCTCCCTGCAGCCTCAACCTCCTGGGCTCAAGTGACCCTCCCACCTCAGCCCCCTAAGTAGCTGGGACTACAAGTACACACCTCCATGCCTGGCTAATTTTTGTATTTTTTGTGGAGATGGGGTTTCAGTATGTTCGCCCAGGCTGGTCTAGAACTCCTGAGCTCAAGAAATCTGCTTGTATTGGCCTCCCAAAATGCTGGGATTACAGGTGTGAGCCACCTCTCCTGGCCTAGTTTTTTTGTTGTTGTTGTTTGAGACGGAGTTTCGCTCTTATGGCCCAGGCTGGAGTGCAATGGCGCGTCTCAGCTCACTACATCGTCACCTCCTGGATTCAAGCGATTCTCCTGCCTCAGCCTCCCAAGTAGCCAGGATTACAGACACCCACCACCATGCTCAGCTAATTTTGTATTTTTAGTAGAGAGAGGGTTTCACCATGTTGGTCAGGCTGTTCTCGAACTCCTGACCTCAAGTGATCCACCCTCTTTTGGCCTCCCAAAGTGCTGGGATTAAAGGCATGGGCCACTGGCTATTTAATCAATGTTGAATCAACTTTGCATTTCTGAGACAAATGAAGCTGGGATAAGCAAAATCATTATCATTTTCATACCTCCCTGGATTTGCTTTGCTAATGTGTTGTTTAGGATTTCTGCAGCTATGATCCTCAGCGAGACTGACCTGTTGTTTCCCTTTCTGACACTGTCCTTGTGAAGTCTCTGTTTCTCTTCCCCTGTTCTCTACTCTCTTTGAAAAACTGGAATTACTTGTTATTGAAGCATTTTGTAGAGATTAGCCAGTGAAACCACCTAGGCCGGGTATTTTCTTTGAGGAATGACTTTCATATACTGATTCCAGGTTTTTCTTGCTTCTTTGCTTATTCTTACTGATTTAATGGTTATAGAAATGTTTTGCTTTTCTGTTTCTTCTTTTGTCTGCTTTGTAATTTATATTTTTCTAGGAATTTGGCCATTTCCCCTAAGTTTCCAAATTTACAGACGTAAGGTTGTTTATAATATTCTCTAGGTATCTTTTTACTTTCTTCACATCCATATTGATTCATCTCTAGTATCTTGATTATTTACATTTCTCTCTGTTGCTGTATCAATATTGCCAAAGTTTCGTCAATCGTGTTAATGTTTTCAAACGAAGACCTTTTGGCTTTGTTGATTCTGTAGGTTGTAGCTTTGTTTACTATTTCATTTCTTTCTTCTCTACTCTTATTTCCTTCCATCACCTTTCTTTGGATTTATTCTGTTATTCTTTTTCCAGTTTCTTATGCTGGATGTTCAGCTTGTTTTTAATCCTTCTTTTCTAATAAAAGTATGAAAGATTATTTCTCTTTACATGAATTTTTATTTGCAGCCTCCCCAACTTTTGTTTTTCAATATTTTCATTATTATTCTAATTCCATTATGATTTCATCTTTGAACCATAGATTATTTTAAAATGTTTTTTAAGTTTCTGAACGTTTGAAAAGAATGCATATTCTCAAGTAATTAAGTTCAAGTTTCCATATTTGTTTATTGCTTCGAATTGTGTTGTTCAGACTCGTACTCCTCCTGAGTTTGGTTTGGTTTTTCTTTTTTCAATCTTCCTAACCTATTAATTACTGTCATGTGTTAACATCTTCCATGTGACCGTAGGACTCAACTTCTCCTTACAAAGAACTTCACCTCTCTGACTATTTTGCCTCCATATGTTGAGCCTATGTCACTCGCTGCAATCAAATTTAGACCTGTGACATGTTCCTCATGAGCTGAACCTTTTATCATTAGGCAAGTTCTCTCTAGTTTCCACTAAAGCTTTTTGCTTTAGGGTCTTTTTGTTGCCTTAAAGTCTATTTTGTTCAGTATTAATATAGCTACATAGTATTTATCACATACATTTTTCTATTTTTGTTCTTACATCCTTGTGTTTGGTGTGTGTCTCTTGGAAATGTCAAGGAGCTGGACTTTTAACCGCAGTGTCGTGATCACTAGCCCACGAGAGCTAGTCCTTGCTGTCTTTTGTGGTACTATGTAGTCGCCTTTCTTTCCTTTCTGGTTTTTCTCCTTTCTTTGCTTCTTTTGAGTGAATAGGTCCTCCATTCCATCTTCCCCTCTATTTATTGAAAATTACCCTGGCAGTTTTAACAAACACGTTTATGTTAAGTTTCATCTTTTAAACGGTGATATGTTACACAGTGGGAAGTTGTGTATCCATTTCAACATTTTGTTTCCAAAGGATATGTTATGACACAGGGAAAGGTTCATGTAGAAAAGTATGGAGATATATATGGTTATGACAGGTGCATGCATACACACAGCTGGTGCTCATTATTCCCAGCAGCTAAGTTCTATCAAGTCAGAAGCGCTGAATGAGTGAGCGTAGAACCATTGCTCCCAGGGGATGCAAGGTTAGGTTCCTGTGAGTGTCTCATCACAGTGTTTTTGCCAGCTGATCAATATGTAACTTGTTTGATGTGTGTTTATGCCTGAAGACCTTGTTTAATATAAACTGTTGATTACCGTTGATCTCATGGCCAACAGTGCTGTCACTCAGGACTGAACGCTGACGTTACACGCGTTTTCTCTGTGGAGCACAGGGCAGCCTTTGCTGTGTCGGAGCACTAGGCGGCACCTCAGCGCCATGCTGGGGGCCTTTCTCAACAGTGAAATTATCAGCAAAAAGCACGAAAATGCAAAAGACACGATACCCAGTAGGCCAAGTGTGAGAGTGTGACACAGGACAGAGCATCGCTTTGCCTCAGCGGGAGACGCTCCCTGACGCTGCATGACTTCAGTACTGTTGCCTCCCATGCATGTGTACAGATGCCCACCAAAGTCACACAAGTTTTGGGGGCTACAAATAAAGTGTAGAGTAGGCAAATCTGCAAATACAGGACCCAGGAATAATGAGGAGTGTGTGTGTGTGTTTCGTGTGTGTGTGTGTGTTAAATTACATTTTAAAATGTATTTTTAAAAGGACTAAAAGGGTACACACCAAATCTTTGGTATTTCTGGATGGTTTGGGGGTTTTGACATTTCCCAGATTGTAAGGATCATAAACTGACTTCATGTCCTAAGAAATGATTGACAAAAAGACTCAGAACGTGGTCCTGTGTGTCTTTTCTAGCCCTGCTTCAGTGACAAGACCAGCAATCTAGAGGCTTACGTGAAATGGTTCAACAGACTGTGCTACCTGGTGGCAACTGAGATCTGCATGGTGAGTGGACAGCCAGGGTGGGCACGAACTGGCATAGCCCAAGGTGGCTGCAGTCAGAGGAGCCCACCAGGGAGGGAACCGGAAGGACACCTTGAGTCCCGTTCGTTTCCAAGTCCAGGGCCAGGCTGGCCATGCCTCCGGGACTCCAGGTAACACCAGCTTTCCTGCTGTGACATTTCCCTCCAAGGAGAACCCAAGACAGATCCACCAGCCAGACACAGAGGGTGTTGGAGAGAGTTTGCTGAAGGAGTGAGGGGCAGTCACTCCCAGCCCCGGTGGCTCTGCTCCCTCCATCTGTGCCTGCCTGCCTTGGGCAGCCTGGCCTGCCACTGCTCAGGACCTAGAGGTGGACGTGATCCAACCTTTAAGCATTGGGAGACGCACATAAAAGCCCATGGTTCTAGCTGCTTCTGGAAAACATCAAGACTCAGCAGCGTGGAGCCAGACGTGTTTGTCACTGAGTTGCAGTCCCACCTGGCCACACCCACCCATCCTCCTTGCAGCAGAGGGACCCTCCTCTGAGCCCACTCTCTCACCTTAAGATGAAGCCCAGGGGGCCACTGGTCCCAGGGCCAGGCTGGAGGCAGCGCCGGGGCCAGGCTAGGCTCTCTGCAGCAGGTGCTGAGACCCAGCGTGGGGCACATGTTCATGAGGGGTCCACACTTGCAAAGAAGAGTAGGGGGAGGCAGCCCCATGCGACGTGGTGACAGACACAATGGTTGGCCTCTATCCCTCCACCTGGCTCAGCCCCCATCACAGGGTGGGCTGCCCTTCAACGGACAGGTCCGGCCTTGGGTGAGCAGCTCTCTGTGGCCAGGGCAGCCCTGGAAAGGGAGTTTGATGACACATCTCAGAGCACAACAGCCCACTTTTTGGTGGCAGTAAAGACTCCTGCTGCATGCTTGGTGGTCCTGTGTGGAAAGAATGCAACGCAGGCCCCACGGGCCTAGCCCACTTCCCACCCTCACACCGCTGGCTGCAGGCGAGAGGGCCAAGCCTGGGCAAAGCCTGGCCTGAGCCTGCCAGGGAGCCAGCTGCGGTCCAGGATGGCCGGGGAAGCACACGGTGTGGTTCTGCGCATTGGAGGGGTCTGAAGTCCCGAGCACCTGCCCACAAACCAGGCAGGGTTCACCAGTCACGCAGTTGTGAGATGGAGAGAGTGGAGGGGCTGCTGGAGGGACAGGTCTCAGGGCCAGCTTGTACCACAGTGAGGGGAGAAAGCCCAGGGCTGGTGGCAGGGGGGGGCTCTAATTTGGGGAAGGAGTGGTATGGGAGCTGGGCCTAGAGGGACGAGGGTGCTGGAGGGGAAGCCATGGAGCCTCTCCTGAAGGTGCCTCTCAGCAGCCCCAGGGCAACAACGGGTGCCTGTGCCCCCACCGAGCCCACCTAGCCCTCTGTGGCATTGGATTCTGCTGGCTCAGCCCATGAAGCTCTCTGAGACCCTGTTTACCCTGGGCCTCAAGTGCCTCAACTGTGCAGCGGGTTTAGAGAGGGCGAAGAGGGCTGGGTGAGGGAGCAGGCCCGGTCAGAGTCAGGGCAGGGTGGAGGCGTGTCACCGCTGAGGCTCTGCTGCCCTGTCCCCAGCCAGCCAAGAAGAAGCAGAGGGCGCAGGTGATTGAGTTCTTCATCGACGTGGCCCGCGAGTGCTTCAACATCGGCAACTTCAACTCCCTCATGGCCATCATCTGTGAGTGCACCAGCCCGGGCCTGGAGCCCCCAGAGCAAGCACCCCCGAGAGATCAGAGTGGGTGCAGTCAGGCAGGCAGAGTGCCAGCCGGGGCCCGTCTCTGAGCAGCATGGTGAGGGGGGTGGGGTGGGCTAGGCTGTCTGAAGGCCTGGGCAGCCCCATGTCCCCGCCTCAGAGGTCCTGAGGAACCATGCCTTCTGAGGCAAGCCCAGCCCCCTCAGGATGTTTGATGAGGGCTTGGTGATCTGTCCCCAGCCCCAGAGAGAACAAGGGCCCAGAGCAGGTGCCGGATACAGGATGGGACCAGCATGGTGAGAGCAGCCCCACCTGGCCATGATGTCCACCAGCACCCCCTTACCCACCCACTGTGTGATAGCCTGAGCCCTGCGGCCCCCAGCCCTGGTCAGGGTGCAGTCCAAGGGGCTTCAGCTACGTAGAGGCCTCCCTGTCTCAGGAGCAGCCCTCTCCAACCCTCTCTCCCTCTTCCAGCCGGCATGAACATGAGCCCTGTCTCCAGGCTGAAGAAGACCTGGGCCAAAGTGAAGACAGCCAAGTTTTTCATCCTCGAGGTAATTGAGGCTGCTGGGCCGCCAGGTGCCTCCGGCCACCCTCTGGACAGAGCTGCCCAAATGCCTCCCTGTCTCCCTCCAGCACCAGATGGACCCCACGGGGAACTTCTGCAACTACAGGACAGCCCTGCGAGGGGCAGCCCACCGCTTCCTGACTGCCCACAGCAGCCGGGAGAAGGTAGGTCGGAGGCCACCTCGGCCCAGGTGGGCTGGAGCAGGGAGCCTGGGTGCTGGCTCGGAGTGCACCTGCTCCAGCTCCTGCCCCTCTGGAGCATCAGTAATAGACAGCCAGGTCTCCTCGTTTGCGTGCCTCCAACGTCGGGAACCTACCACCTCCCAAAACCGGAGGGAAGCCAGCCTCAGACAGCTCTAACTGACAGGAAGTGCTTCTTGAGGGCCTGAAGCCGAGCTGCCTGGGGTCATCCTTTCCTGGGGGACCACGCAAGTGAGACCACTTCATCTTCTGCTCACCAGTTCTTCAGAGCCCCCATCCCCCCTTCTCTCTTCTCCTCAGTCAGCGGCCCCAGACCTGCCCTGCCACACTACAGTTTCCAGGCTCCTCCCCACTTCGGGCCTTTTGGTCCATAAACAGCTCCATTTGTCGAAATTCCTTCTGTTTCAGATAAAACTGTGGTTCCAGGTACATCGGATCTTCCACCTCCGTGATTATACACACAATGCTTTTATTTGTGTGGCCTCAGATCACATTTACATTTTTGGCAATCAACCAAGCTTTTCCTCACCCAAACTGCCTGTTCACAGCTTGTATTCTTTTTTGTTTTTGTTTTTGTTTTTTTTTTGAGATGGAGTCTCATTCTGTCGCCCAGGCTGGAGTACAGTGGTACAATCTTGGCTCACTGCAACCTCCACCTCGCGGGTTCAAACGATTTTTCTGCCTCAGCCTCCCAAATAGCTGGGATTACAGGTGCACGCCACCACACCTGGCTGTTTTGTATTTTTAATAAAGACAGGGTTTCACCATGTTGGCCAGGCTGGTCTCGAACTCCTGACCTCAAGTGATCCACCCGCCTCAATCTCCCAAAGTGCTGGGATTACAGGCATGAGCCACTGCGCCCAGCCACAGCCCGTATTCTTATACACCTGCATTTGTGGGGCCTTTGCTGACCTGATCAATTTTATTTCTCCTCCAAATTCTACCCATGGCCTCTGGTACAGAGAATCATGTGTAGGTCCTGGGATTGCAATGATCCTCCGGCTTGAAACCTGTTACCATCCTGATGATTACAGTTGTTCATCTCTATAGAGAGGAAACTCCAAGACTTGTACCTTTTAAGGCCTGTTCCACACAGGAACATTAGCGGAATCAGGTCCCTGCTGTGGTTCGTTGATGTCTGTCTCCAGCTTGAGGGATAATAGAACACATTGCTGTTCTTAAAATTAAGGTCCCCTGGAATTACACTGGATGGACGCCAGTGGGCAGGCTTGGGAGGCAAGCTGAGGTGTGCACGCCTGTGCTGCCTGCCAGGCCTTCTTGGCCCTCTGCCCAAGGGGTAGATGCCAGCCACACAGATGGCTCTGTCCTGTCCAGCTGGCCTTTCCTGTTCAGGCTGTGAGCGTGTCAGTGACTCTGGGTCCCAGGCAGGGGTCTGCTGCAGAGGAAAGCAGCACCCAGGGATGCAAGACCTCAAATCCCAGGGCAGGTGGGTGGCCCGCCAGAGGCCGGAAAGCCAGACAGCAGGGGCAGGAACCTCATCATGTCCTGAGCACCTGCCTCATTCCAGCCACTTGACCTCCATACCCCAGCTTAATTCTGACTCTATGGAGGCATCGGCATTGCCAATTCCCAGATCAGCAGACTGAGTCTCGGGCAGGAGACCTTACTAGTCCAGTCACACTGCGGGTAGGTGGCAGAGCCAGGGGTCAGACTCCAGCCTGTCTGGCTCTGAATCTCGGGGTCTGCCCACCACCAGGCTGACTCCTGTTCCCAGGCATGGGTGTATGTGGCGGTTGCAGGGCACTGGCTACAGCCCGAGGTTGGCTGCAGGGCCGGTCAGGTGTATAGGAGCGTGGTGCCAAGCTGGGCTGGGAGCCGTCAGCCATGGCATGGGCACTCTGCACTGTTTCCTTCATTCCTGCTGGATGGGCGCTGTGGGGCAGGTAGACAGACTGGGATTTGGGTGCCTGTGCTCTGAGCCCCTTCCAGCTCTGGGTGCTGGGAGGCTGTGCGTGGGGTCTGGTGCTGTAGGCAGGCGGCTTACATAGCTGTGTGTTTACTAACTACATTCTCCTCTAACTTCCAGAGAGAGATGGGTCATGGGCTAGGCCCATAAAAACTGCTTTAAGGGTGGAGGTGGGTGGAGGGACAGAGGGAGGGAGGGAAGGAGGAAGGAGGAAGGGATGCTCAGAGTCGTGCTCACAGTTTCCTGGCACCCCAGCTAAGTTGATGGGGCTCGAAGATCTTGGTCATCATAGCACTTTATGCTTCCTTCGCGTCTGTGGGCGGCTCCTGTCTGCCCCTCTCCCAGTCTCTGTCACGGGGCGCACTTATCTGGGTGACCTCCAAGCTGACCTAGGCTCTAATTAAACTTCTTATGTTAGAAGCAAGGGCAATGAATTTGCAGATGCAAAGTAAGGGCTGTTTGGCTGCGGTGAGGGCAGGGAGACTAGGCCAGATGGGCAGCGGCACCTCCACGCTCAGCAGGGTGATGGGTGCCTCCTCCTTTCTTTGTGGTCCCCGTTGTTCTCCGTAGTGCACACGAATTTGCCTCATAACCCATGAAGCCCTGAGGCCCCAGCTAGCCCAGGAAGTCTCCCCTGCCCTCTGCACCCTGGGGTTGGGTCTGAGGTCCCTGGGGCAGTTATCTGCTGGCAAGGCTGCCCCCTTCCCTGGAGCCAGCTGTATAGAGCAGCCAGATGGGGCCGACCTGCACCCTCTTTCTTCCAGATTGTCATTCCCTTCTTCAGCCTGCTCATCAAGGACATCTACTTCCTGAACGAGGGCTGCGCCAACCGCCTTCCCAATGGACATGTCAACTTTGAGGTAGGACCTCCGTGAGGGCTGCCACTGACGCAGCCTGGCCAGGAAAAGTTCCCAGGGCAGGACCACTGGCCCCTGCAGACCCAGCCTAATGGGGGACCCTGGGGCAGAGTGAGCAGTTCACAGCTGACCTCCGCAAGATGATCAGGGTCCCCCCGCCCCGACAACTGCTGCAGTGGGGAGGCTGAGGCTCAGGTGCGTGTTCATCCGGGCTGCACCTCACAGCCAGCACAGGTGAAGCAGGGTCCATCTGAACCCTTGAGGGGCACCGGGCTGGAGAGAAAAACAGCTCTGTGGGCCCAAAGTGACAACTGTCAGGGCACTGTGACAGGGGCTGTGCCCCGGGGGTCAGGGCCAGCCCCAAGGCAGGGCCCTGAGTAGCAGGAGGAAGCTGTCAGGCCAAGGCTAGAGTGAGCAGAAAGAAAGAATTCTGTTCCCTCTACAGTCACTCACCACTGTCAGCTCAAGTGTCTCCTCTTCCAAGAAGCCCCCTTGGATCTCCCAGGCAGAGAAAGCCCACCTGTCAGCCCTCCCATAGCACAGCAGGGTGGGCAACCCTCCATCCATCCTCAGTCACTGTACCCGAGTCCCCGAGCTCCTGAGAAGCAAGACCAGGCTGACCCGCTCCATATCCTGACACCCAGCACACGTGTCTTGGAGTATCTGGTGAGCTAGGCAGGCGCTGAGTCCCATGGAGCATGCCGTGGGACCTCCAGTCTGCAGGAAGGAGGGGGCTCTTCTCCCACTGGAGAGCCAGCCCCCGCTAGTGCTGGTCTGAGCAGTGGGTGACTCAAGTGGGCGCGCGGCCCCACCCAGCCTCCAACTCCAGGGGCCAGTCACCAGTCACTCTGTCTGAGCCTCAGTCTCTCCCTGTGTAAAATGGGGCTTCAACTGTAGCCCACAGAGGGTCTAGGAGTGGAGGTGCAGCATGGTCCTCCAGGGGCTGTGAGTGTCCCCTGCAGGTGGGAACCACAGCACATGCCCAGACCGTTGGGCCTGGAGCTGCCCTCCTCACAGACACCCCAGCAGACCATCACATGCTGCCCACAGGGCTGGTTATGGGGTCCCAGACCGCCTCACCCCTCAGGTCAGCCCAGGCCGGAGGTGACGTAGACAAGATTGGGCTTAGGCAAGACACTGCAGGGACCCAGGGGCCTGGGATCTTCCTCAACAGGTGACACTGGCCCAGAGCAGGCATGGGAGCCCCTGCCTTTGCCCTTCCTGAATTGATCCTCAGAGCTGGGGCCAGGGTCAGGCAAGACTGCAAAGTGCTCCGTGGTCCCAGCTTTGGGGAGCAAGCAGGAGGGACTGCGCCTGGCTGCCAGGGCAGAGGTCCCTGGAGCAGTTATCTGCTGGCAAGGCTGCCCCCTTCCCTGGAGCCAGCTGTATAGAGCAGGGGCTCCCCACCGTTCACAACTGTGTGCTGCTGTTTATTTAAAGTCCTTCTTAAAGTTGGCACCATTTTTAAAAATTAAGTACATGTGTTTATATTTTACTTAAATAAAATCATACTTCAATGAATTACTTAAGTCTTACTTAAATATCCTTATTTAAATATATTTGCATAATTCTGTAAATCAACAAACATGTATCACTTGCCATACATGGAGGATAACAACAAAAATAAATAAAACCATGTCCACTCTTGCTCCACGCAGGCTGGAGGCCAGGACTGCTCTCACCCTCATTTGTTGCCCCCTGCTCCTCCTCAGACCCCTAAAGTCACTGGGGGTGGAGAGAGGCTCTGCCAGAACCAGCCCCTCCCCGTCGTGGTGACCTCCAGGCACTGGAGTGCCTCCATTCTGTGTCTCTGTGACCCTGGCAGAAATTCCTGGAGCTGGCCAAGCAGGTGGGGGAGTTCATCACCTGGAAGCAAGTGGAGTGTCCCTTCGAGCAAGATTCCAGCATCACCCACTACTTGTACACCGCCCCGATCTTCAGTGAGGATGGTAAGGTAGCCCTGCGACCCCCTGCCCATGGGACTCTTGGGTAGCCTCTGTCGCCATTCAGGACCCCTACTCTGAATAGGTTAGGGATTCACCCTGCCCACCTAGGCTGGCTCCAGGAGGGAACAAGGAGGGCCGCATCCCCCTGGCTGGCCCATTGCCACTCCAGGAGCACAGGATGGGCCTGAGGAGCTGCAAGCTGGGACCTCAAGGACCCCCGGAGCCAGGCCCCACCCTGGACACAGTTTGGACACCTTTGGAATTCTAAATCAGAACCACCTACCTGTCTGACCCCACTTTCCTCAGTAAAGTGAGGGTGATGATAAGAATCACCCTCCCAGAGCTTACACGGGCAGTGCCAAGCACAGCACTATGTAGGTGTGTTCATGTGTGCAGGTGTTATTACAGGCGCGAGGTGAGGCCTCTTTGCTCCAGAGTGACATTCATTTCTGTCTTCTCCAATAAATAAGCATTTCCACATGATCATTTGTCAGATGTAAGTTTGCCTGGAAGTGTGCTAAGTGGGCAAGTCCCGAGGCACCAATTTCAGGAAGCAGAAGTGGTAGAGAAGTAAGTGGCCTTCTGGGTTTGAGCTGGGGTGCAATGGCCCCGTGGCCAGCCACTCACCTGAGAGGGCCTGCTCAGCATGCAGGAGACCTGGCTCCTCCTCACAGCAACGTGTCACAGAGGGACCCGTACTTAGGCTCAGGGAGCTCTTCTGCTTTCTGCAAAAAAAAAAAAAAAAAAAGTGGGGGAGAAGGATCTTTTAATGATTTTGTTTTTGAATACTTTCAACTTTGCCATTTTATTGTTTCTATTTTGGAGCTGGGAACTTTTTGGAGGGGGTTTCACTCATATCGGTAGCCACTTCCCCTACTTCCACCAAGAGGCTCAGCAGCTGATGAATAGACCAGTCTGAGCTGCTTCTACCCCAGTGAGCTGTGAGATAAGCAGTCCTCATCGTCTCGAAGGCTCCCCTGCAGCATCTAGAAAGTGGGGGATGTGTGAACCTGCTCCCCAGAGCCACAGTGAGAATGCCTTGAGTTGCCCAGGCAAAGCCCACACAACTACATTCAATCCACACTAGTGTGTTAGTTTCCTATTGCTGCTGTCACAAATCACCACAAACTTGGTGGCTCAAAATAATAAAAATTTATCGTATATACTCCCAGAGATCAGAGGGCTGAAATTAGTTTCTCTGGACTAAAATCAAGATGTCAGCAGGCCTGGTTTCTTCTGGAGCCCCTGAGAGGAGAATCCATTTCCTGGCCTTTTTCAACTTCTAATGGCCACCTGTATTCCTTGGCTTGTGGCCCCCTCCTTCATCTTCAAAGTACATCATTCCACTCTCTGCTTCCGTCACACATCATCTTCTCTCCACCATAGTCAATCTGCCTTTGCCATCCTCTTATAAGGACACTTGTGACTGAATTTAGGGCCCACACATATAATCCAAGATATTCTCCCCATCTCCAGATTCTTAATTATTAGTCTGCAAGGTTCCTTCTGCCATAGAAGATAACATTCAAAGGTCCTGGGGATTAGAACCTGGATACCTCTGGGGGCCATTATTCAACCTACTACCCTAGTTATATGATGATTGTTGTCATTAGCCAGTGACCTCTTCATGGAACTTGGGCATTAAGATGAGCCAAAGACACATGAGGAGAGACAGAGAGTAGTTTCAGGGCAGACAGAGAAAAAAGAGGGGGGCGGCCAGGCGCGGTGGCTCACGCCTGTAATCCCAGCACTTTGGGAGGCCGAGGAGGGTGGATCACAAGGTCAAGAGATCGAGACCATCCTGGTCAACATGGTGAAACCCCGTCTCTACTAAAAATACAAAAACTTAGCTGGGCATGGTGGTGCGTGCCTGTAATCCCAGCTACTCAGGAGGCTGAGGCAGGAGAATTGCCTGCCAGGAGGTGGAGGTTGCAGTGAGCCGAGATCATGCCATTGCACTCCAGCCTGGGTAACAAGAGCGAAACTCCGTCTAAAAAAAAAAAAAAAAAAGGGGGACATTTTAATCACTCCTTTAGTCAACCATATGTCTTCAGAGACTGCTGTGTGCCAGGCAAGGCAGCAATCTGGAAGTTAACACAGACAAAACCATGGCCCTCCTGGAGCCCTATTAGAGAGAAGCATCTTCCGTTTTGACTGTCTCTTCCTTCTGTCCCTCCCACAATCCAAAAAAAGTGGAGGAAGGTAGGAGACCTAGGATGTATTGAACCCCAGCTGGGTCAGTTACGGCCCCTGGCAAAAACGTGGCCCTGACCTCAGCTCCAGGCTTCCCTGGCAGGGCCCACTGGCAATTAGCCTTGAATCTCATTGAAGCAAATGAAAATATAGAAAAAACAACAACAACAAAACCAGAAGCTGTAAGGAAGAGCCAATGGGAGTTGGAGTTTTAGAACTGAGAAATATAATGATTGAGTTGGAAAACTGAGTGAATGGACGTAACCGCAGAATAAAGTAGGCAGAGGAAAAAAATCCTTGAACTGAAAGATAAGACAATAGAAATTATACAATCTGAACAACAGGGAGAAAATAGACTGAAACATAGTTTCAGGGACCTGTGGGATTATAACCAAAGATCCCATACTCACGTCATCAGAGTCTGTGGAGGAGAAGGAAAAGAGGGCAGGACTGAAAAAGTACTCAGAGAAATAATGGCTAAAAGTTCCCAGAGTTGGAAGAAACATAAACCTACAGATTCAAATAGCTGGATGATCCCAAAAAGGAAAAACTAAAGAAACCCATACTAAGACCCATTGTAGTTAAACTTCTGAAAACTGAAGAAAAAGAAACAAATCTTGAGTCCAGGCTCAATGGCTCACACTGTAATCTCCACTTTGGGAGGCCGAGGCAGGTGGATTGGTTGAAGCCAGGAGTGTGAGACCAGCCTGACCAACATGGCAAAACCTCGTCTCTACTACAAATACAAAACTTAACCAGCTGTGGTGGCACATGTCTATAATCCCAACTACTTGGGTGGTTGAGGCACAAGAACCGATTTAACCTGGAAGGCAAAGGTTGCAGTGAGCCAAGATTATGCCACTGCACTCCAGCCCAGGTGACAGAGTGAGACTCTGTCTCAAAAATAATAATAATTTAAAAACAATTTTTTTTAAATATTGAAAACACTGAGAGAGAAATGACACTTTACCCATGGGGGAAAAACAGTTTGAATGATGTCAAATTTCTCATCAGAATCCATGAGGCCAGAAGACAGTGGCACATTTTTCAATTGCAAAAAAAAATAATAATAACTGTCAAGCCAGAATCCTATATACAGTGAAAACATCCTTCAGGAATTAATTATAGATAAATCAAAATAGAATTCTAAAAGCTGGTCAGGTAAACCACAGGAAGACAAGAAAAGCAAAACACAGAACAAAACACAGAACAAAAAGAAAACAAAAAAATAGAAAGATAGACTTAAGTCCTAAAATACAAATAATTACATTAAATGTAAATGGTCCAAATATACCAAGTAAAAGAAATTGACAAAGTCAATATTTTAAAATGATTCAACTATATGCTATCTATAAGAAACTCACTTCAAATATAATGATAGAGACATTTTGATAAGTAAAAAAGAGAAGAAAAGATAAAGCATGCTAATATTAATTAGAAGAAAGGAATAGCAGTATTAATTTCAGATATAGTACACTTTAGAAGAAAGGAAATTACTAGAAACAAAGAAGGACATTATATATTAATAATAGGTTCAGTCTCCAAGATATAGCAATCCTAGCTATGTATCCACCAAACAACACAGCTGAAAACTTCATTAAGCAAAGGCTGATCAAACTGAAAGGAGAAATAACAAACCCACAATTACCATTGAAGACGTCAACACCCTTCTCTCAACATTTGATAGAACAACTAGACAGAAAATCAGCAAAGACAAAGTTCGATAAATGCGGATTAGATCCTGTTTGATGAACTCAACAATATCACCAAACAACAGGATCTAATCAATATTTACTGAACATACAACGTTTACTAAACATACATACAAGTGCAGTAAAACACCATTTTTAAAAATTGCCCCCAGGGGCCAGGCACAGTGGCTTACACCTGTAATCTCAGCACTTTGGGAGGCCGAGGCAGGTGGATCACGAGGTCAGGAGATTGAAACCATCCTGGCTAACGCGGTGAAACCCCACCTCTACTAAAAATACAAAAAAATTAGCTGGATGTGGTGGCACGTGCCTGTTGTCCCAGCTATTTGGGAGGCTGAGGCAGGAGAATCACTTGGACCCAGGAAGCAGAGGTTGCAGTAAGCCAAGATCGCGCCACTGCACTCCAGCCTGGGTGACAGAGCGAGACTCCGTCTCAAACAAACAAACAACAACAACAAAAGATTGTTCCCAGAATATAAACCAAGATATACCATACCCTGAGCCATAAAACAAGCTGCCACAAGTTTAAAGTAATTGAAGTTCTTCAACCACAGTGAGATTAAATTTTATGTCAGTAGCATCGGAAAACAGAAAACTCTTCAAACATTTAGAGATCAAATGACACGCTTCTGAATAATCCATGGGTCAGAGAGGCTTAAGGGAAATTAAACAAATAATCGAACGGACTGAAAATACAATCAAATTTGTGGGACAGCTAAAGCAGGACTGAGAGGGAATTTTATAGCACCAAATGCATGCGCTAGAAAAAAGGGTAAGTTTCAAATCAATAATCTAAGTTTCTACATCAAGAATCTAGAAAAAGAGGAGCAAAATAAACTCAAAGCCAGCAGAAAGGAGGAAATCAGAGCAGAAATCAATGAAACCGTAAGCAGTAAAACAATAAAGTTAATCAAAGGGCTGGTTCTTTGAAAAGAACCATAAAATTGCCGCCATCTAGCAAAGAATCTCTTGACAAAGAAAAGGAAAAGACACAAATTACTAGTACGGTAGCCCCCGCTTATCTGTATTTATCCTCAGTCAGCCGGGACCTGAACGTATTAAATGGAAAATTCCAGAAATAAACAATTCATAAGGTTTGAATCGTGCACCATTCTGAGTAGTATGATGAAAGCACACGTCATCCCACTTTGTTCCTCCTGGGACATGAATCATCCCTTTGTCCAGCATTTGTGCAGTATTTGTGCTGCCCGTTTAGTCACTTAGTAGCCATCTCAGTTATGAGATCAACTGTCACAGTGTCACTGTGCTTGTGTTCAGGTAACCCTTATTTTACTCTTATTTATTTATTTATTTATTTATTTTTTTGAGACAGAGTCTTGTTCTGTCACCCAGGCTCCAGGCTGGAGTGCAGTAGTGGAATCTCGAGTCACTGCAGCCTCTGCCTTCCAGGTTCAAGTGATTCTCCTGCTTCAGCCAACCAAGTAGCTGGGATTACAGGCCTGAGCCACCATGCCCAGTTAATTTTTGTATTTTTAGTAGAGACAGGGTTTCACCATGTTGGTCAGGCTGGTCTCAAACTCCTGACCTCAAATGATCTGCCAGCCTCGGCCTCCCAAAGTGCTATGATTACAGGCATGAGCCACCGTGCCCGGCCTCTTTTACTTCTTAATGGCCCCAAAGTACATGAGTAGTGATGCAGGAAATTCAGATATGCCAAAGAGAAGGTATAAAGTGCTTCCTTTAAATGATGAGGTGATCCACCCAGGAATCAATCTAAAAATAAAAATTAAAAAAAGATGAGGTGAAAGTTCTCAAATTTCTACACACATTTATGGTGAAAACTCTCAGAAAATTGTAATAGAAGGGAATTTATCAGCATGATAAGTTGCATCTACAGAAACCCTTCTGCGAACTTTATATTTAACAGTGGAAGATTTAATGCTTTCCTCCTAAGACCAATAACAGGAAAGGATGTTCACTCTTCCCCACTCTTAGTCAACAGAGTGATGGAAGATCTAGTTAGTGCAGTAAGGCAGGAACAGGAAATAGCACACAGATCAGAAAGAATGATTAACACTGTCCCTAATTGCAGATGATGATGGAAAAAAAAAAAATTCCGAGGAATCTACAAAAACTCCTAGAACTAATAAGGGACTTCAGCAAGGTTGCAGAATACAAGACACACATGCAAAAATCAACTGTGTTTCTACATATGACAATAAACATGTGCACACTGAAACTAAAATTGTAATACCATTTACAGTCCCCCAAACATGAAATACGCAGGTGTAATCTAGCGAAGCATGCACGGGATGTGTACGCCAAAAATTACTCCATGCTGATGAAAGAAATGAAGGAAGATGTTGATAAACGGATGTTTATGAACAGGAGGACTGCATAGCAAAGGTATTAATCGTCCTCCCAGAATTTAAGTACAGATCTAATGCAATTCCTAGCCTAATCCCAGAAGACTCTTTGTAAGGTAGAGATGAGATTCTCCTAAAATTTGTATGGAAGGCAAAGGAACTATAATTGCTAAAACAATCTTGAAAAGGATTAGTGGGAGGAATGAGTCTACCTGATATTACGGCTGATATTATGTAGCTACAGTCATCAAGACAGCACAGTATTAGGGGAGGGATGGATACATGGATCAACGGAACAGAACGGAGAACCCAGAAAGAGACCCACACAAATATACCAGGTGATTTTTGACCAAAAAAAAAAAGAATTCAATGGAGGAAAGCTAGCCCTTCAATGCTGGCGCATCCAGACATCCACAGAGCAAAACACGAACCCCAGCCCAAGCCTCACACCTTATACAAATAATTAGCTCAACATGGATCACAGACTGAAATGTACAATATAAACCTGTACAACTTTTAGCAGGAAAAAGCAAGAGATAATCCTCAGACTACAGGACTAGACAAAGAGCTTCTTATTCCAAATATGCCACTATTATATCACCCCGCCATTGCATTCTTGGGCAGTTAGTTATTCTAGAGAAATGAAGACTCACATATTTATACATCATTTGAAGTGAGTTTCACATACAAGCAAAAGCCCATACACGAATGTTTATAGCAGCTCTATTTGTTATAGCCAAAAACTAGAAACACCCTGGACGTCCTTCAGAGGACGAGTGGTTAAACTAACTGCGGTCCGTCCACACCACGTGCTCTTCAGCGATCGGTGTGTGCTGCAGGGTGGACACATCCCCAGAGCTCTGCCCAGGGATGCAGGCCAATCGCATCACATCCCGTATGACCCGTTTATAGAACATCCTTGAAATGATAAAATACAGAAAGGAGAACAGATTGGTGGTTGCCAGGGCTTAGGAAAGAGATTGGGTGGGAGGTGAGTGCGTGTGGCCGTCAGAGGGCAGCACGTGGGGTCTCTGGTGACCGAGCCCTTGGAATGGAAATGCTCTGTGTCCCAACTGTGTGGCGTCAGTGTCCTGGCTGTGATACACACTACTCTGTTTTGCACATGGTTACCACTGGGGGAATGTGGGTGATGGGTCCACAGAATCTCTGCGTTGTTTCTTATAGCCACACTGGATCTATACTTATTCCCGAACAAGAACTGTAATTTTAAAGCAAAAAGCAGGCCAGGCTCTGGGTGTAGAACAGGCTATTATCAACCATAATTGTGAAATTTCACTTCATTTTCTGTCTAGGTCTTTATTTGGCTTCTTATGAAAGTGAAAGCCCAGAGAACCAAACGGAAAAAGAGAGATGGAAATCTCTAAGGTGAGTCTTCGTGCAGAGATGGGGCCTGAGGGCTGCTTGGGACCAGGTCAGGGCCGAGAGGCTTCAGAGATACCCAGGCCATCAGCCTCCTGGGAGCCTGGGCAGCCCACAGCGGGGTGGGGGCGGAATCAAGCCACAGTCATGGGGATGAGGAGAAGAGCCTGAGCTGGTGGCTGTCTCTGTGGGCAGTCAAGATGCACGTCCCAGGGACAGGGACTCCCAGTCCATATTTTTATGCCAGACAGTGGGGCACACACCCCACCTCCTTCTTGTTTGGCATGTTAACACGTCCGAGTGGCGGTCGGAAATGATCCATAGCAATGGACTTTGAGGGCTGAGCCACAGGGACTTGCAGAACACCCCTCTGGGGCAGGAGGCCGGCTCTCCTCAGCGCACTGAGAAGGCAGCTGTGCCGGAGAACAGTCTAACCGGGGTGGGGAGCTCCAGGCTCTCACAGCTGCCCGACATGCTTAAATCTGCAGATCTTCTATTTTGGGGAAGACATGAAAAGTGCTGAACTGAGGGAGGAGGAAGAGATGGAGCCCGCAGAAGCCGTCTACAGCCCTGCCTCAGATGGCACAGTGGGCAGAGGCGGGGGAGCGCCTCACTACTTTGCAAACGCCAACCCTGTGGCCTGACACCCCCCCACAGTGGCCATATGGGCACAGGAGACCTTTTGTGGGACTTCAGCCCTGGCAGGGCCCAGGGCTTCCAGACGTGTGGGTGGCACAAGCCTTGGGGACATCCTGCCTTCAGGACCGTGGGGTCATGTGACTGGTCAGTCTGTCCATCCTCGGCAAGGACACGGCACTGCCTCAGAGGGTCGGGCCGCTGTAAGCTCAAGACCTTGCTCAGTGACATACCACTTCGGCCAATACCCACAGTCTGTTATCAGGTGGCTTGGGAACTTGTGCAACCACAGCAGGCATCACGGTGCCATGTGAGATGCCTGCGCCAGCTCCGAGCCCACCGGCAGCCACTGCCATTCTGCCCATGGGCCCCTGCCCTGCCCTGCCGATGAGCTTGTCTCTGCAGCCCCAGGTACCCCCTTCCTGGATGCTGCTGGCCCCAGGGGATAGCTTTCTGGTGACAGCTGTGGAACGGGTCAGCAGGACACTGGACACACGGAGTTACAGTGTGTACACGGCAGTCCTGCTATAAACTTTAGTTGCTATAAAGCCCAGCCCCCTGTAAACTTTAGTTGCTATAAACACACCCGTACACCCTGCTTCTCCATGTCCACCCATGCCTCTGACCCGCCGGCCTGAAATGACCTTTGGCCAGGATGCCTGGCAGGTTTTCAACTCAGCTCTGGGAATGCCATAGCCACGGTTCAGCGTGGGACCAGGTGTCCGTTTCCCGTTTCCCATCCAGAGACCCCATGTCTTGCTCACAGAGCCTGGTGCGTGGTGGATGCTCAGTTAACCTTTGGTGAGGGATACCCACAGCCTTGCCTGTGCCTGGGGCCCCTTGCGCAGACCAGGGCATGAAGAAGCCAACAAAACCCCGTCGGCCCACCAGCAGGCCCCTCCCACAGCCCCACCCAGTCTGTTTCCAGCCCCTCACAAACTGAGCCAGCAGGCAGTGGGCCAGGGAACATCCGCGACCCCACCTGACACGTGACAAGGTCATCTAGCCAAGAAGTCGGAGAGTACAATGTACACCCCCTTTCCTCATCAGGGCCAGCTGGGTGGTGGATGGGCTGGGTGGGGGGCACTGGGGTACACTGACCTACCCTGGCCAGCTCCAGGCCATGTCAGGCCCCTCAGCGGTGGGGTCCCACTCAGCACCAGACTCGGTTGACCTGGACTTGGGTCCTATCTGGGGAACAGGCAGAGACAGGGCCACCAGCAGCCCTGGTGCCTCAGCCAACTCAGGGATTCTGCCTGGTGAGCCAGGACCATAGCAAGGCCCCAGAAGGACCCGGCAGAGGCAGGGGGGCCTTCACATCGGGGCTAAGCAGAATCCGCCCTGCACCACCCCAGCCCACCGCTTCCATCTGAGACCCTGGGGAGGGCAAGTAGTGTGGAGAGGCTGGGGCAGGGATCCCGCAGGGCCTGGGCAGAGCCCTGGGGGCCCAACCCAAGGAGTTTTGGGGGTTCCAGGAGCTGGCTAGACCCACCTTCTCACCCTATCCCTACCTGACACCCTGAGTCCCTGGCGCCCCTTGGGCAATGTTAGAAAAGCCCTGTCCAGAGGTCAGCAGGAACCATCCCTGCCTCCTGGCCACACTGGCATGCTGTTCCCACTGCCTGACATGTTGTTCCCTGTCTTGTCAATCCAGTCAGAGCTGCAGCCTAAGATGCTGGGCCTATCTCCCAGAAACGATTCCTGACAGCAGGCCCCCAGTGGCCCAGCACAGGATGGGTATCAGGAGGATGGCCAGGTGAAGCTGAGTGCTCCCAGCTCTGGCAGGGGAATCTATGGGGCAGGAGGGAAGGAGGCAACCCACAGCCAGCCCCGTGGAGAAGGCAGGGCTGGGAGCTCGGGCTGAGCACATTTCTGCCTCAGGATCCTCCAAGGGGCCTTCAGCCCAGCTCTGCACCCCTCCGAGCAGCTGCTGGGTGCCAGAGGACCTGCCCAGACACCCCAGGCAGCATGGTGTGCCTTCTCAAGGTGCAGCCTCGGAGCCCAGGGAGGCCTCGCTCACAGCCACACAGTCTGCTCCTCGGCCTCATTTGGGGCTCATGGCCCTTCCTTGAAGAGGTGTCTTTTGTCCTTCTCTAGTCCTGGCTCCAGTGTCACATCCGGCCAGCTGGGATGGCCCCCAGGGGCTCCACAGGGCAGAGCCTGTGCCTGTGGGGCAAGTGTCAGCGGCACACGTGGTGCCGAGGACTAATGCCCCTGAGCTCAGCGTGGCACCGGGTGATGTGAACCCCTAATACCGCTCAGCCGAACAGCAAGTGCCAGGCGGGGCCTGGCCATGGGCTCTCCTTCAGCACCTAGGCTTCTTCTCCAGGGAAGGGGCTGGGTGGGGTGGAGCCTGCAGACCCGAAGATTCTTCCCTGACTGGGGCTTGCCTCAGACCCTGGGACTGACTGGGGTTCTAAATCAATTCATTCTCACACGGTGGACCCATGGGTTCTCTGAAACCCCTGCCCCCATCACTGCATCACTGGGGACTGTCCCCCACCCTAAGCAGTTCCTTGGGAAATGGTGTCTTGGTTCCAGCTGCTGTAACAGAATACCTGAGGCCGGGTAATTTATAAACAATGAGAATGCATTGCTCACAGCTCCAGGGACCGGGAAGCCCAAGACCAAGACACCGGCGGATTCAGTGTCTGGCTCGTCACAGGTGGTACCATCTGCGTGCCCTCACATGGAAGGGGTGTGCAGCTGCCTCCAGCCCCTCTTATGAGAGCACTAAGCCCATTCACAATGGCAGAACCCGCATGACTCAACCACTTCCCAAAAGGCCCCACCTCTTCATACCCTCACATTGGGGATTCAGTTTCAACACAGGAACTCGGGGACACCAGCATTAGACCACAGCAGGCATCTCCATCATGGCCAGCAACTTAGTCTGGGAACCCAGCCACATCCAGCCCTCTGCAAAGCCCATGCAGCCACCCAGAGCAGAGCCCCAGATAACCTCAAAGGTGTGAGTAGGGCTGTCCCACGGACTGTCACAGTCCCCGTCCCTAACAACTCAGGGACACATTAACAAACACTGACATGGCCCCTCATCTTCAGATCCCTCAAGCAGGCCACAGATCTCAGGCCTCTGCATCTCCCAACCCTGCAGGGCTCCTGAGAGGTTCTCCAGGAGGGGCAACCCCCTCACCCCTTGGAAGTGTCCCATGCACTCACAGCACCCTCCAAGCAATCCCCTCCCCAGTTTCTAGCTCCCAACCACTGACTCACCCACCCATGGGTCAAGGGGGTGAGCAGCTGGGTTCTCAGTCAAGAGCCCCAGTTGGGATGTGCCCCTGCTGGAAGCTCATACTTCACACTCAGAAACTCAAATGCTTCCCCACAACACCGAGAGTCAGGCCAGCACTTCACCTACAGCCTAACAAACCCCGACAGGTAGGTGCTGTCACCATCCCCATTGACAAGTGGGGAAACAGAGGCTCAGAAAGGCTAAGCAACTGCTCATGGAGAACAGCAGGGGAGGCCAGGCTTGCAGGGCCCATCACCTCCACAACTCTGCTTCTAACCATGCCGAGGAGCAGAGGGGCTTCTGCTGGCCACCTGGGCTTCCCATTGTCACACTGATGATGACAGGCATCTTTCCTCTGCTCCTGCCCCCTCCTCTTTTGCAGGTCCTTGAGCCCTCTTGTGTCCCCTCGTGTTTCAGGAGGGCCCTGCACTGTCTCATTCATGCTCAAGACAAAATCTGCCACAGCCCAGCTCCCCACCTGCACCTGCCCACCCCCCGCCATGGGCCCTGCTGATGAAGCCATGCCTTGTACCCAGCAGTAGAGGAAAGCAGGCCTCACTCCCTATCATGCCACCCTCCATCCCCACACATCCAGGCTGCTTGGCTCACAGCCCACTGCACAGCATCTTCGTGAAAAGGGCTCCATTTTCACTCTCCAGGACTCAGGTTGGGGTCCTGGGGCCCTAGGCCAAGAGATGGATCCAATAGGGACACTTTGAATGATGAGAGGCCCCCCAATCACAGCGGGGCCCTTGCCTGTGGCTGGGTGGGGTGCCTGACACCATCTTCTTCCGTAGCCCACCCTGGGCCTCCAGGTAGGACCAGAGAGGTGGGACGTTTAAGTGGAAATGAAAGGATCTGAGGCATAAGCTACCCCCCACTACAGACCAACAGACCTTTACCAAGACAGCAGTTCAGCAAAGGAGGACAAAGAAATCCCATGTGTCAGGGGCAGAGAGCCACGGGCAATGGCAGGAAAGACCAGCAGAGGCCAACGGTGAAAAACCCCGTGGGACGGACCAAGGAGCCTGAAGTTTACCCCAAAAGCTCTAGAGGAGCCACTGAAGAGTTTTGGGGGGTGGCAGTGACATGATCAGTTTTAGATCTCTGATAGCTTTTGACCCAACACTTTCACTTTTACAACCTAAACTAAGCCAAAACACCTGAGATTAGCACATTATTTGCATAATGGAGATTTCACAAATGGCCTCCATATTCCCGCTCCTGTGCCAGCATGTGGATTTGCTCCTCAGCCCAGCCCAGCACCTGGAGAGGCCAGTTGAAGTTCCCCAGTCAGCAGGAGCCTGAACCCTTTCTTGCAGCCTCAGTGGGAGATGGGTGTGTGCTCCTGGCCTTATGCAGGATGGCTGACAGTGAGGGGCTGGTGGGACAGTAAGACTAGTATATCAGCCAGGCATGGTGGCTTACACATGTAATCCCAGCACTTTGGGAGGCCAAGGCAGGCAGGCCTGACTTGAGGCCAGGAGTTTGAGACCAGCCTGGCCAACATGGTGAAACCCTACCTCTACTAAAAAATGCAAAAAATTAGCTGGGTGTGGTGGTTTATGCCTGTAATCACGGCTACTCAGAGGCTGAGGTCGGAGAATCACTGGAACCTGGGAGGCAGAGGTTACAGTGAGCCAAGATCACACCACTGCACTCCAGCCTGGAGACAGAGCAAGACTCTGTCTCAAAAATAAATAAATAAATAAATACAGACTAGTGGCTCATAGGGAGCAGAAGCTTCTCGATGAATTACTCGCTCCTCTTGCTTTTGTGAACAGCGGCACCCTACTATTTAAATAATGATTTACCCTTCTGGATTAAAACCTAAACAAAGGCCAGGCGTGATAGCTTATGCCTGTAATCCCAGCACTTTGGGAGGCTGAGATGTGTGAATCACTTGAGCCCAGATGCTCAAGACCAACCTGGGCAACATAGTGAGACTCCATCTCTACAGAAAATTTAAAAATTAGCCAGGTGTGGTGGTAATGGTACATACCTGTGCTCCCAGCCTCTTGAGAGGCTGAGGTGGGAGGATCACTTGAGCCTGAGAGGTCGAGGCTGCAGTGAGCTATGATTTCATCACTGCACTCCAGTCTGTGTAGCAGAGTAAGACCCTGTCTCAAAAAAAAATAAACATAAAAATAAACATAAATGAAATACAGCAATTTAGACCACAGTTTGGTTTAAATCAAGAGCCATTAGCACTCCTAGACAACCTCTTCATCTAGAACATGTCTTTATAGTTGATCGTTTGATCTTACACATGGAGACCCTTCGCAGACCTGCCAAGAGGCTACTGAAGACCTGGATAAAGTATCTATGGGGTAACACCCAGAGAGAAGGTAACTGAGCCCCGGAAATTCAAATGTTTAGAGGTTGAAGAAATAAGGAGAATCCGTCAAGGGCATTGAGAAAGAGTTTCTGGAAGTCAAAAAGGAAACCACGGAAAAGACAGAGGCTGGTAAAGACTCAAGAAGCAGCAGCCAAGCAACAGCATCACATGCTGCTGAGAAAGTCAGTGAGAACCAGGAACTGGCCCATGGCTTGGGCAATGTGGGCATCAATAGTGACCTCGAAAGAGGGAATTCCAGTGAAATGTTGGGGATGAAAGTCTGCCTGGAGATGATTCCAAAGCAAATGGAAAGACCAGCTATCCGAAGGAAAAATGCGTAAGAAACGGTTCACAAAGAGGAAATGTACATAGCTTGAACAAGTAAAAAGATGCTCATGGTGATTGACATGTTCCAATTATCTAAAAGAAGACCACAGTGATATGCCATTTTTACCTCTTAGATTGACAGAAAAATAACTGTCATGTTTTGAAGCACAGCTGGGGCAACAAGCACTTGTCATTGCTGTTTGGAGTGAAAACTGATGCTCTCGCATGGAAATGGATTTGGCGGTTGTCATCAAAATCACAAATATGTGAATGCCGTGACATGGCAATGTCACCTCTAGCAAGTGATCTTCCCTTCACTCTTACGCACCTTCAAATGAAGTCTGCATACCCCTATTAGCCACAGCAGTGTTTGATGGCAAAAGATTGAAAACAACCCATGTCTGTAAATAGGAAGCCAGGAAAATACATCACTGTTAACCTCCCCATTGAATACTCCACAGCTGTAATAAGGATGCTTCATGTACTGATGTGGAAAGGCACCCTCACTCCACAATGGACAGACCAGCCCACGCTCCCACCAGCATGGTTCAGGGGTCCCAAAAATCCTTGCCAACACTTAGCATCAGGATTATGTTCCTGCAGCAAGATGTGTGCCACCAAAATGAGGAAATAAACCAAGAAAGATGATGTGGGTCAGCAGTCACCGGACCCAACGCAGGGAAAGAACAGAAAGTCCTGGGAGACAGCCTCTCATCAGCACCCCAGCACATGAAAGCCAGTAGGAGAACAGGGCTCCAGGAGAAACCCAAACGGAGAGAGAGCTGGCAGGCATGACTGTCCTGACCCTTACCACAGAGTGCCTCTGGGGAACAGAAAACAGGAAAGGAAGGAAGGGGGAGTGGGAATGGTGGCTTTTGTTAAAAGCCTTTTAACACTATAAATTATTTTGTAAGTACTACTTTGATTTTTTTTAATTGATTTTAAGCTGAGTATGGTGGCTTATGTCTGTAAACCCAGCACTTTGGGAGGCCAAGGCAGGAGGATAGCTTGAGGCCAGGAGTTCAAGACCAGCCTGGGAAACATACTGAGACCTTGTCTCTACAAAAAATTTAAAAATTAGCCAGGCATAGTGGTGCACACCTATAGTCCCAGCTACTTGGGAGGTCGAGGCAGGGGGATCACTTGAGCCCAGGAGTTCAAGGCTGCAGTAAGCTATAATTGTGCCACTGCACTCCAGACTGAGTGATAGAGTGAGACCGTCTCCCCCAACCCCCTCCAAAAAAAAAGAAACTACTTGTAAGGTCTGTTCTCGCCGAGGATAAAACGAAGAAACTGAGGCCAGCACGAATAGATCCAATGTGAAGGAATTTATTCAGGCTCCTGGGTGAGGTTCTGCAGTCCGACAGGAGGGGCCGGAGAAGTCGCGGGACTCCTCTTAGACGTGGGGGTTTTATAGGGAGTGGAGGCATTTGATTGGTTGTGCTCAAGGTGAGTGGGGCCCGGATGGGACAAAATGGTGGGGAGTGGGGCCCGGATGGGACAAAATGGCAGGGAGTGGGGCCCAGATGGGACAAAATGGTAGACAGGGAGTGGGGCCTCGATGGGACAAAATGGTAGGCAGGGAGTGGGGCCCTGATGGGACAAAATGGTATGGGGTAGGTCCTGGCGGGTTTGTTTCCGGGCTCCCAGTGAAGGGGGAGCATCCGAGCTCCCCGCGAGGGAGGGGGTGTGTCCGAGCTCCCGGCGAGGGGGCGGGGTATGAGTCCATGCTCCCGTGAGGCAACCAGCCTTACACTACTCAAACATTTTACAACCAAAAAGTACAGTAAATCATTATAAGGGGTGGGGTAGAGCTCCCAAATCTGAGAGGGCCTACAGCCTAGCAAGAGAGCTCTGCACTCGGAGAAATAAGCAAGAAAACGGGAAAGGGGATACACAGACAGTGAAAGGCGGGTCTCTCTCAAATGTGACGTTCCTCCAAAATAATAAGATCCCAGACACGTGCAGCTACCAGACGAGGAAACACCCTGGAGCTGGGGCTGAAGCTGCGGCCCCAGAGATGGAGAGCCTGGGAAACTCCTGGGGCAGTGACGACGAAGGGTATTTGCCAAGCATCAGGAGCAGGAGTCTCAAAAAGCAGGCACAGGAGAGGAGCAAAGGGAGCCCCATGGATCCCCTTCCCAGCAAAACGAGTGCACGGGGTAAAAATTATTTTTTTAAGTCTCCGGAAATTGTCTTAAAAGCATAGAGCAAATGAAGAAAAATTGATTCAAGAAAAATCTTCTAAAGCTCAGTGAGAACAGCGAGCACTATGATATTTGAACTATTACCACGTCCTCACTCCTCACTCTCAGCTCAGAGTGACAAAAGCTCCATGTCGGGTGGGTGCAGCCAATAACGCAAAGCTCCCAGGCAAGGCTGCCAATCTCCAGGGGAGGGGCAGGCTGCCAGCATCTCTTTCCCCACGGCCCAGCTCTGTGTTAGAAGCTAAGTCCCGAGAGGGAGTGCAGCTGAGAGGCCAGGGCCCCTCCTCCACTCAGCCCTCCATCGTAGAGTGGAGATTCTGCCCTAGGCGCTTCAGTCTGAGAACACTGGGTCCCTGGTCACGCTGGCTCCAGCTCCCTCAGGGTGGAAATTCCATGCTGGGAGACGCAAGCCAGGAAGATCAGAGGCTACAGTCCCCACCCAATCCACTCATCAAGCAAGGGAGTCACTCTGAGAAAGTGGACCATTGTCCCCACCACCCAGGATGGAGCAGTGACAGAAATTTTGCCCAGGAGGGGAGAGGCAAGGCATAAGAAGAGACAGCGTCTAAGTTCTCCCCAAAGGCGTTGCCTTTCTTTGAACACAATGTAGGAAAGTTCAAGGCTAAGGGAACTCAAAAAACAACAGAAAGGCTAGGTGCAGAGGCCCACACCTATAATCCTAGCACTTTAGGAGACCGAGGTGGGTGGATCACCAGAGCTCAGAAGTTGGAGACCAGCCTGGCCAACATGGGTGAAACCCCGTCTTTACCAAAAACATAAAAAATTAGCCTAGTGTGGTGGCACATGCCTGTAATCCCAGCAACTTGGGAGGCTGAGGCAGGAAAATCACCTGAACTCAGGAGGCGGAGGTTGCAGTGAGCCAAAATTGTGCCACTGCACTCCAGCCTGGGTGACAGAGTTGGTCTGTCTAAAAGCAAAACAAAACAAAAAATATAGAGATCGTGGTGGTGAGTAATTAATAGGTAACTAGTAGCTTCAACAGAGCACCAGGCTAAACCATAAGCCAGCCAATTTACCAGATAGAACCATAGAGAAAAGCAGCCACGAAGAGCCCTCTTGGGGTCAGAGCGAACCTGAAAGACTGGCCTTCCAAACTGCACCTGCAAAGGCATCTGCATTCAATTAAATCAAACTACGGAGAAATTAGAGTCCCAGGTCATTGTCACAACAGCAGAACAATCATCCAGCAATTGGTGGTGCCTGACAGCTGGTGTGATACCAACAAAGGCAGACAGTTAACAGAATTATGAGGGAAAGGGACAGCCAAAGAGAGCCCTGCTAAAGCCTCTGTCACCCAAGGATGACTGTGAGCATGCCCAAGACTCCCTCTGAGGAGCGACATCAGAGACATCACCTCGCAAGTGAAACAGATTGCATTAAAATAGTGCGGTTAAGCCGGGCGCGGTGGCTCACGCCTGTAATTCCAGCACTTTGGGAGGCCGAGACGGGCAGATCACAAGGTCAAGAGATCGAGACCATGGTGAAACCCCGTCTCTACTAAAAAATACAAAAAAATTAGATGGGCGTGGTGGCGCGCGCCTGTGGTCCCACCTACTTGGGAGTCTGAGGCAGAAGAATTGCTTGAACCCGGGAGGCGGAGGTTGCAGTGAGCCGAGATCGCGCCACTGCACTCCAGCCTGGCGCCTGGCAACAGAGCAAGACTCTGTCTCAAAAAAAAAAAAAAAAAGGTCCAGTTAAGTCTCATGCTTTTCCCTGGCACAAGGCCTGCACCAGAGGCCTTTGTTCTCTAATTTTTGCCAATTTGCCAGTAAAACTTTATTTACCAAAACAGGCAGCCAGCCCATGGGCAGTAGCTTGCTGATTTAATTTTTTAAAATCCTGCCTTGTTTATCCTGATTTCCTCTGGAGCCTGGGCATCCCTGGGAAGTTGCTTAATTAAGAGGTCAAGGGGCCGGTCGTGGCGGCTCACGCCTGTAATCCCAGCACTTTGGGTGGCCGAGGCAGCAGATCGTATGACGACAGGAGTTTGAGACCAACCTGGCCAACACGGTGAAACCCCATCTCTACTAAAAACACAAAAATTAGCCGGGCGTGGTGGCGCACGCCTGTACTCCCAGCTACTCGGCTGGCTCAGGCAGGAGAATCGCTTGAACCCGGGAGGCGGAGGTTGCAGTGTCAGAGCGAGACTCAGTCTCAAAAAAAAAAAAAGGCCGTGGCCCGAGCCCGCCCGCGCCGAACCGCCAGGGGTCGCCCTCCCCCCGGCACCGCCCACTCCGCTCACCCCGCCCCCCTCCGGCACCGCCCACTCCGCTCACCCCGCCCCCTTCGGCACCGCCCACTCCGCTCACCCCGCCCCCCGGCACCGCCCACTCCGCTCACCCCGCCCCCCCGGCACCGCCCACTCCGCTCACCCCGCCCCCCCCGGCACCGCCCACTCCGTTCACCCCGCCCCCCTCCGGCACCGCCCACTCCGCTCACCCCGCCCCCTCCGGCACCGCCCACTCCGCTCACCCCGCCCCCCTCCGGCACCGCCCACTCCGCTCACCCCGCCCCCCCGGCACCGCCCACTCCGCTCCACAGGAGTCCGGGACACGGGGGATTCCGGAAGCCGCGCTGGGCGTCCCGAGTGCCGGGCGTCAGATTTTATCCTTCACCCTCCTCTTGCCGCTGTCCTCCTCCCTACCCCCGCCCCCCATCAATTGCCCACCAACCTGTGTCCATTTCTCCCCGGAGATGCCCTGGGATCTGTTCCCTCCTTCCCCTCACGGAGCCCTCCCCCAGGTCTGGCCTCAGCTGCTCCCACCTCATGAGGTTTTTCTCACCTTTTAATTTTAGGGCAGGCCTCACAGCGTGAAAGCCTGACCTAAAATCAAAGCTGATTATAGTTCCTGCTCACAAACAATCCTTCCCTTCAGACAGACCTGAGTTTCCTTCCCAGGAAGCTGGTGAGCTGGAGGGAGAGCCCTCGTGACCTTTTGGGGGGATGTGGATGGGAAAGCACCTCACTCACCTCCCGCGCAAATGTGAGAGAGACCAGAAAACGCAACCATCAAGATTAGTAATATTTTAATGCCATGTTTTTAAAAATCAAAGTTAATGCAAAAAGTCCATGAACAAAATACCAACATTTTCCATAAAGACAGGATTGGATTTTTCTTTTGACCTCAGGCTCCAGTCCTCTGACTGACCTTGTCTTTGACCTTTTAAAACGTTGTATTAAAATATTATTTATGCTGATGACTGAGATTTGGGCGACCCTTCTCCAATTTCGCACCTGAAGCAACCACCTCATTCACTTCACCCTAGTCCCAGCCCCAGTAGAGACAGTCAGTAAACCAGTAATAGGCGGGTGTGGTGACTCACGCCTGTAATCCCAGCACTTTGGGAGGCTGAGGCAGGCAGATCACCTGAGGTCAAGGGTTTGAGATCAGCCTGGCCAATGTGGTGAAACCCTGTATCTACTAAAAATACAAAAATTAGCCAGGCGTGGTGGCTTGTGCCTGTAATCCCAGCTACCTGGGAGGCTGAGTCAGGGGAATCGGTTGAACCCAGGAGGCAAAGGTTGCAGTGAGCCGAGATTGCGCCATTGCACTCCAGCCTGGGCAACGAGAGCGAAACTCCTTCTCAAAACAACAAACAAACAAAAACAGGCCAGGTGCAGTGGCTCATGTCTGTAATCCCAGCACTTTGGGAGGCCAAGTTGGGAGGATCACTTGAGTCACTTGAGGTCCGGAGTTTGACACCAACCTGGCCAACTTGATGAAATCTGTCTCTACCAAAAATATAAAAATTAGCTGGGAGTGGTGGCAGGCACCTGTAATCCCAGCTACTCAGGAGGGTGAGACAGGAGAATAGCTTGAACCTGTTCAAGTTTGCAGTGAGCAGAGATGGGGCCACTGCACTTCAGCCTAGCCGACAGAGTGAGACTCTTCTAAAAATAAAGAAAAGAAAAAACAAGTAGTAATTTCAGAAAGTGGTAAGATCTAGAGAGAATTAAACATGGCCGTGTGACCCAGCAATTCCACTCTCCTAGGTATTCCACTCTAAAAGAAATGACAACATACAGTCACACAAAAAGTTGCACACAAATGTACACAGCAACACTACTCACAACAGCCAAGGAGTCGGGAACAAACAAAATGTACTTCAATGGATGAATGGCTAAGCAAAATGTGGCTGCGATCTCATAAAATATGCATTTGATCTTCATCTGGCTTCCTGGCCTACAACTCCCAGAATCCTTAGAATCTCCACAGTGGTGTCTTTCGTATGCTGAAGAGGTGGGTGAAAGCGGGCAGCACCCAGGTAGCTCCAGGATGGGGCTGGTCACCAGAAAGACCAAGGCAGGACTAGAGGGCTGGGACTTTCAGCCTCACTTTCCCACACCCTCCAGGGAAGGGAGAGGAGCTGAAGGTTAAGTTGGTCACCCATGGCCAGTGATTTAACCAGCCATGCCCACGTAATGAAGCCTCCATAAAACCTCCAGGATAGCCGAACACATGGAGGTTCCTGGAGGGTGGCATTCCCAGGGAGGGCATAGAATCTTCGTGCCCCTTTCCCCATACCTCACCCATGCATCTCTTCATCTGTGTCCTTTGCAATATCCTTTATAATAAACCAGCAAATATACGTGTGTCCCTGAGTTCTGTGAGCCATTCTTTCTAGCAAATTAATTTAACACAAGGAGAGCGTCATGGGAACCCCAACATAAAGCCGGTCCATCAGAAGTTCCTAAGCCCCAACTTGGGAGTGGCATCAGAAATGGGGGCAGTCTTGGGGACTGAGCCCCACCCTGTGGGCTCTGATGCTCTCTCTAGGTAGATAGTGTTGCTGGAACTGATTGCCTGCTCGCTGGTGCGGGAAAAGCCCCCATACATTTGGTCACAGAAACCTTCTGTGTTGATTTGTGTGACAGCCAGAAGAACACGGTTGAGTTCTTCCACATTCAGTAGCATATTCATACAATTGAATATTATTCAGCCATTAAAAGGAATGAAGTTCTGACACAGGCTCCAACATGGATGAACGTAAAAGCATTGTGCCGAGGGAAAGAAGCCAGACACAGAAGGTTACACACTGTACGATTCCATTTTTAGGGAACATCTAGAACAGGGAACTCCAAAGAGTGATTGCCAGGGATTGGGGTGGCGGGGAGTGACACTAACGGTATGAGGTTCCTTTTTTGGGGGGACATTTAATAGAATTCAATTGTGGTGATGGTTGCACAACCTTGTGAACACAGTCAAAACCACCGATTGTACACTTTAAGATGATAAATTTTATGTTATGTGAATTTTTACATCTCCCTTTAAAGGAAAGGGGGCTGGATGTGGTGGCTCACACCTGCAATCCCAGCGCTTTCGGAGGCCGAGGTTGGAAAGATTGCTTGAGCCCAGGAGGTCAAGGCTGCAGTGGCTCTGATAGTACGACTGCGCTCTTGCCTGGGTGACAGAGTGAGACTCTGTCTCTAAATAAATAAATACAATTAATTCTTTTTTTTTGGGGGGGGGACAGGGTTTCTCTCTTGTTGCCCAGGCTGGAGTACAATGGCGCGATCTCAACTCACTGCAACCTCCGCCTCCCGGGTTCAAGTGATTCTCCTGCCTCAGCTTCCCGAGTAGCTGGGATCACAGGCATGCGGCACCACACCTGGCTAATTTTGTATCTTTAGTAGAGACAGGGATTCTCCATGTTGGTCAAGCTGGTCTCGAACTCCCAACCTCAGGTGATCCGCCCACCTCAACCTCCCAAAGTGCTGGGATTACAGGTGTGAGCCACCTCACCCGGCATTATAAATTTAATTTAATCTAAAAATAAAGAAAGAAAAGCAGACTGATAAATAAGGACTGGGAGTTGAGATATTAGGGAGACCAGGACAGCCTCTCTGAAGTAGAAACACTTGATGGGACCTCAGTGACCACAAGGAGCCAGCTGGGGATTAAGCTGGGTAGAGAACGTTCACATGCAAAGGCTCTGAGCAGAAACAAACTCCCGGAGTCATTCATTTACTCTGCAAAGCGTTATTCAATGCCTAGTTGGAGCGAGGCACTGTTCCCTGGGGATATAGCAGAGAGTAAAGTGTCCTAGAATATCATGTCGAGTCTGAAAGCATCTAAGGGCTAGGGAGGGGAGAGAGTGTGCAGTGGGAAGGGCCATGTTATATACAGGCCAGGGAAAGCCTGACTAAGAAAGTGACGTTTGAGCAAAGGGCAGTGGGATGGTGGGGAATGACCACAGAGAGGAGGAGGGACCCACACAGCCAGAGCCTGAGGCCATGGCAGGACCGGGGACCTGGCTGCGAGGGTAGGGAGAGCTGCAGCAGGAGACTGTCAGCAAACAAGTGACCCGGCTGGGTTCCTTTTTAAAACATCAAGAGCGCTCTGGAGGCTGTGGGTTCTGTGCCCCCGACCCCTACATTGGCAGAGCTAGATAGCAAACTTTATGTAGCAGGCGGGGCTATTCTTTAAAGAAACCCTGGCATCACACAAGTCCCAGATATGACACCGGTTGGGGCTGACCAGCTCTGGGTGTTCAGATGCCTAAAGGACCCTGGCCAGAGTTCCCAAATCCAGCAGTCAAAGGAGCTGTCGCTGCAGCACTTTGGCAGAGACAGGGTCCCAGGCCCCAGCCCTAGGACTCAGGCTCAGGGATCCAGTGGGCCCAGCAGCCACTTTGGTAACATGTGTCCCCTGGTAATGCTGACCCAGGTGGTCCACAGTCCACACTTCGAGAACACAGCCCGGGCTTTGCAGATCACAGTGTTAAAGCCACTAACTAGGCAAAGGCGCAAAGTGGTGGACCCAGATCCTACCCCAGTCCCCTTAAACCTGGCCTGCATGGTAGCTGCAATTTAGTTAATTAGCAGCAAGCATTTAGAATTGGGAGCTGGGACATCCCAGCCTGGATTTCTAGCTTCTCTTGAAAATCACCATCTGCTGGCTCTGGCCACATCTCCTAACAGCAGTGTGACACCATCCCTGGGGGCTTCTCAAGCACTCACGTGTCCCAGCTGGGCTGTGGCCCATTGGTATCTTCATTTAGGCGGCTATAACTGAATAGCATAAACAACAGAGCTTTATTTCTTGTGCTTCTGGAAGCTGGGGAGGTCAAGGCACCAGTTAAGTCCGTATCTGGTGAGGGTCCCAGCCCGATCATAGAAGGCACCTTCTCACTATGTTCTCATGTGGCTGAAGGGGCGAGGGAGCTCTCTGGGCAGGGAGGGAGGAAAGAGGGGAACACTGGGGAACCCAGACAGGAGCAGAGGGAAGCAGAGAGAGCAAGGACTTAGCTCCTGGGAGTGCCCCTAGGCCGCAGCTGAGAGTCACTTCTTTCAGTGACTGCTCTACCCAGCCCTGCTCTACCTGGGGATGCTAACTCGAGGCCTTTAGCAAAAGAATGTCTTCCAGCTCTTGGCCTGGGCAGGTGTCAGGGAGGATTGCCAAGGAGGTGACATCTGTGCCGAGCCTTGGCCTGAGAGGAAGTTGAGAAGGAAGAGAGCTGTGCTGTGGGGCTTGCAGGCTCAGGGTGGCCGGTGGGCAGTGGGAACCACCAGACCTCTCTCTCCATCTCTCCCAGGGGCTGTTCCGGGAAGGCCGCGCCTGCAACAGAAGCGAGCTCTGCATGACTCCAGCAGAAAGAAGATTTACTAGAAGGACATCAGGTGGCTCACAAGCTCAAGAGGAAGGTGGAGAATCAGGCTCAGGCAGGAGCCAAGTCCCAAGGGCACACAGGGCCTCCCGGAAACGACCCACCTGCTGCAGAGGTCTGTAACACACACCTGCCATCGTGCCCCGGGATGCTCCATGGCTCCACTGCCCCATGAAGCGCCTCCACCCGAGCCCAGGCCTCAGGAGGGCAACCTGAGGGCTGCGTGCCTGCCGACCGGCTCCCAGGGTGGCAGCATGTCAGGCTGTATCTTTGATTTCAGGCACCAGAGGCCAGGGCATCTGTGTGACCACCGAAGGAAGAAGAGAAGCCTCAGGCCAAGTGCCCCCACCCTGCTCTGAGCTTAGACTCAGAGGGGAACCCTTTCTTCCCGCCTCTTTTCCTTCCCTTCTCTTTTCCTTTCCTCCTCTTCTCCCTCCCTCCTCCTCCTCTCTCCTTCCCTTCTCCAAAATTAAATAATTTTCTCTAATCATATTAATAATATATTATTAATTTTAACAATACTTAAAAATGCAAAGGAAAGGTAAAAATCAGCAAAAATTCACTATCCAGAGATTATTACTGTTAAGCTCCTATTAATATACTTCTAGAAATCATTAACGCTTGTCTTGAGGTGCGTACCTACACGTAAGTAATGCCATGTCTATGCAGTAACGTAATCTAAATGACTTTTCTAATGTGATTTCTCCTTTTCTACTTGACCTCTCCCCTTCTCCCTCCCCCTCCACCCAACCACCACCTACCTGAGGTAACCTAGTAGGTGCCCCTCTATGCTTTTCTCCATACTTTATATAATCATCACACACACAAGTGCACACACACGCATGGGGTTTGAGTCATTTACAAAAATACGATTCTATTACACTTTACTGCATCTCGTGTTTCTCACCCACCAACACTGGCAGTCCCTCCCAGGCAACAAAAAACCTTTTTTTATGGTTTTTCAATGGCTGCATAATGTTCCATTGTATATATTATATGATTATAATTGTTTCAGGAACCAAGGCCCAAGGACACCCCAGGGCCTCCCAGAAACGACCCACCTGCTGCAGAACGCTGCGACACCTGCCATGTTAATGAATATAATTGATTAACACAAATGTTAATGATTATAATTGATTCAGCCATTCTACTATTCATGAGTATTCATTTTGCTTTTACTTTTTTTAGAGGGGAGACAAAAACAATTTTGTAATAAACATTCTTTTTTTTTTGGAGTTCCTATCAGATGAGCCCTTCTCAAGCTGTTTAACTAGGGTGATCATATAATTTATTTATTTTTTTTTTGAAGAAAAAAAAAGGAAGAAAGAAAGAAAGAGAGAAAGAAAAAAAAAGAATGAAGGAGAGGAAGAAAAAGGAAGAGAAAGAGGGAGAGAGAACGGGAGTATTGCTTTATTGCCCAGGCTAGAATGCAGTCTAAAAATGGGAATTGAAAACCTCTTTTATGCCAATAATTGTGCTTAACAATGGAGACAGGAAGGAATAAGGGAAGAAAATAACAAACAAGCAGCCAACCAATATTTCATTTAAACCTATGAAATGCTATGCAATTATTGAGGAGTGATTTACTTCCAATTACGTAGTCACTTTTGGAATAGGTGTGATATGGTACTGGTAAGAATGTATGTTCTGTGTATTTGAAGTGGAGAGGTCTATAAATGTTTATTAAGTTTACTTGTTCCGGGTCTGAGTTCAAGTCCTGGATATCCTTGTTAATTTTCTGTCTCATTGATCAGTCTAATATTGACAATGTGATGTTACAGTCTCCCACTATTATTGTGTGGGAGGCTAAGTCTCTTTATAAGTCATTAAGAACTTGTCTTATGTATCCAGGTGCTCCTGTATTGGGTGCGTGTATATTTAGGATCGTTAGCTCTTCTTGTTGCATCGATCCTTTTACCATTATGTAATGTCCTTCTTTGCTTCTTTTGATCTTTGTTGCTTTAAAGTCTATTTTATTAGAGGTGAGAATTGCAACTCCTGCTTTTTATTTATTTATTTATTTTTGCTCTCCGTTTGGTTGGTAAATCTTCCTCCGTCCCTTTGTTTTGAGTCTTTGTGTATCGTTGCATGTGAGATGGGTCTGGATACAGCATACCAGTGGGTTTTGGCTTTTTATCCAGTTAATAATGTATATGAGTTTAATACTGCCATTTGATGCTAGCTGGCTGTTTTGCCCATTAGTTGATGTAAGTTCTTCATTATGTTAATGCTGTTTATTTTTTGATATATTTTTGGAAAGGCTGATACTGGTTGTTCCTTTATATGTGTAGTGCTTCTTTCAGAAGCTCTTGTAAAGCAGGCCTGGTGGTGGTGAACTCTCTAAGTACTTGTTTGTTCGCAAAAGATTTAATTTTTCCTTCGCTCATAAAGCTTAGTTTGGCTGGATAGGAAATTCTGGGTTGAAAGTTCTTTTCTTTAAGGATGTTAAATATTGGTCCCCACTCTTTTCTGGCTTGTAGGGTTTCTGCTGAGAGATCTGCTGTAAGTCTGATAGGCTTCCCTTTGTGGGTAACCTGACCTTTCTCTCTGGCTGCCCTTAGTATTTTCTCCTTCATTTCAACCCTAATGAATCTGACGATTATGTGTCTTGGGTTTGGTCTTCTTGAGGAATATCTTTGTGGTTTTCTCTGTATTACCTGGAGTTGAATATTGTCCTGCCTTACTAGGTTGGGAAAGTTTTCCTGGATAATATCCTGAAGAGTATTTTCCAACTTGGATTCATCCTCTTTGTCACATTCAGGTACACCTATCAAACGTAGATTAGGTCTTTTCACATAGTCCCATATTTCTTGGAGACTTTGCTCATTCCTTTTTATCTTTTTTTCTCTAATCTTGACTTCTCGTTTTATTTCATTAAGTTGGTCTTCGACCTCTGATATCCTTTCTTCTGCTTGATCAGTTCGACTGTTAAAACCTGTGCATACTTCGCAAAGTTCTCGTATTGTGTTTTTCAGTTCCATTAATTCACTTATATTCCTCTCTAAATTGTCTATTCTCATTAGCATTTCGTCAAACCTTTTTTCAAAGTTCTTAGTTTCTTTGCATTGGGTTAGAACAAGTTCTTTTAATTCACAGAAGTTTCTTATCATCCACCTTCTGAAGCCTACTTCTGTTAATGGAACGCACTCGTTCTCCATCAGGCCTTGTTCCATTGCTGATGAGGAACTGTGATCCCCTGTAGAGGGAGAGGCATTCTGACTTTGGGTATTCTCAGCCTTTTCACTCTGGTTTCTTCTCATCATTGTAAATTTATCCACCTGTCGTCTTTGTGATTACCAACTTTCAAATTAGGTCTCTGAGTGGACGTCCAACTTGTTGATTCCCAGCGCCGAAATCTGAGCAATCCACTGTGCCAGCCAAAACAGCAGTGTTAAGATTGATGGTGCTTTTCTGCCCAGGAATCTCCAGTCTGGCTCCCTTCTTGAGTCCGTCCTTCAATCAGCTAAATAGGCAACTCTGCCTTCCTGGAGCTCCAAACACCGACCAAAAGGGGACCCAGTCCTGCTCACTCTGCACCAAGAACCGCTGCACCAAGGCGCCAGCAAAACTGCCGCACTGGCCACAAGAGTTGTGCTGGCGACCCATGGGGCTCCTCCGCTGGGAATCTCCTGGTCCATGAGCAACAAAAATTCGTCTGAAAGTGTGGCATTCTCTCATTCTCTGTGCTTTCACGGGAGCTACAATCCCGAGCTGCTAGTGATCAGCCATCTTGGATCTCTCTCTTGTAATAAACATTCTTATACCGTTACCACATACTGTTGATATTATTCCTATGAGACAAATTCCCAGGAGTAAGATTGCTGGGTTGAAGATCAGATCTTTTTAGTAGTAGTAGTAGTAGTAGTATTTGAAACAGGGTCTCCCTCTATTGCCTAGGCTGGAGTGTAGTGATGCAATCGTAAATCATGGCATACTGCAGCCTCAACCTCCTGGGCTCAAGTGATCCTCCCACCTCAGCCTCCTAAGTAGCTGAGACCACAGGCACACGCCACCACACCTGGCTAATTTTTTTATTTTTTGTCTTGCAATGTTGCCCAAGCTGGTCTCAAACTCCTGGGCTCAAGTAATCCTCCTGTCTCAGCCTCTGAAAATGGTGGGATTACAGGCATGAGCCACTGCAGCTGGCCCCAGCTAATTTTTTTTTAAAAATCTTTTGTAGACATGGACTCTCTTATGTTTTCCAGGCTGGTCTTGAGCTCCTGAGCTCAAGTGATGCCCCTGCCTTGGCCTCCCAACCATGAACCCCCATACCCAGCCTTAATTTTAATTTAGGTTCCTTTCAACTAGCCTTATAGGAGAATACCCTGGTCCTCATATTCTTATCAGTAATGGGAGATTTTGTTCTTTTTAATTTTCAGGTATTTCCCTGGGGACACATTCATTAAATACATCATAATACACAGGCTCTTTTGAAACTAGCTAGTTTTTCATTTAACAATATGTCATGGGCAGATTTCCATACTCCTATGGAAATGTTGCACCTGTCAGCATCCACCTTCCTTCTACTGGTAACAGCATCCCATTTCATTTTCAGAAATAAACATTGCTCCATAGTGTCTACTTCCAGTGAAATTTTAAGCAAGGATATCTTACGTGAAAATAAACTAAATTTAAAAGCTGTCGTATCTCTGAAAACACTTTAAGCCTTGAGAGAGATGTGACTGTGATCTGAATCACATAGCGTGTGGTTGTAGCGTCTGTTTCTTAGATTATAGATGAACTCCCTTCCTTGTTTTCTGTGTTCTGTAAATGACTGGGAGAGCTCAGAGACCAGATCGCCTCCCCTTCCAATCGCCGATCATCGTTAGAGATTAGCTGCCTGCTTTGTTGTCCTGTATCTAACTCACACCAGACAGCACAAAATTCTCCGTGACTATTACATCGTCAGTATGAATTGATATATATTCCTTCCCCTCAACAAAAGACCACTCTAACTAATCAGATTGTTGTGACTATACATGAAGCCTTATATTAAAAGATGTTAAAATTCTGATAAGCATCCCTAAACTTTGTCTATATAATGATCCCAAATGTTTACCCTTCAGAACACTAACTTCATTCTTTGGAATCTGTTTTCTGGGCAGGTATCCTCAAACTTGTGCTTCAATAAACTTACTTTTTTTTTTTTTTTTTTTTTTAGACAGAGTCTTGCTCTGTCACCCAGGCTAAGGTGCAGTGGCCTGATCTCAACTCACTGCAACCTCCACCTCCCAGGTTCAAGCGATTCTCCTGCCGCAGCCTCCCAAGTAGCTGGGATTACAGGCTTCTGCCACCACACCCAGCTAATTTTTGTATTTTTAGTAGAGACGAGATTTCACTGTGTTGGCCAGGCTAGTCTTGAACTCCTGACCTTGTGATCTACCCACCTCGGTCTCCCAAAGTACTGGGATTACAAGCGTGAGCCACCACACCCAGCCTCAATAAACTTACTTTAAGCTAGATTCTAGGCTGGGCGTAGTGGCTCACACCTGTATTTCAGCCCAGAAGTTCAAGATCGGGCTGGGTAACATGACCGGAACCTGTCTCTACAAGTAAACAAACAAAAATTAACCAGGCATGGTGGCATGCGCCTGTAGTCCCAGCTACTCAGCAGGCTGAGTTGGGAGGATGGCTTGACCCTGGCAGTTTGAGGCTTCAGTAAGCCACAACTGCTCCACTGCACTGCAGTCTGGGTAACAGAGAAAGACTCTGTGTAATAAATAAAAGAAAATAAATAAACTAGATTCTGACCCTTTTGATTATTCCAGGTTGACTCTTACTTCTTCTGTCCAAGGAGAGAACTTGTGATCCAAACTGAGCTAGCCAAACTCTCAAAAACAAGACACATCACAGTCACTACCCCATAGCAATTCTACATTCCAGTTGGGATTCAGTTCCACATCCTGGGACTGATTTTCCGTGGGGAGCTCAAGGGGCCAATCCAGGGAGAATCACTGGCTCTCCCCTCCAAGTCATTCTCCTCTTTTCAAAAGAAAGCCTGTGTTGGCCGGGCATGGTGGCTCACAACTATAATCCCAGCACTTTGGGAGGCCGAGGCGGGCAGATCACTAGAGGTCAGGAGTTCGAGACCACCCTGGCCAATATGGTGAAATCCCGTCTCTACTAAAAATACAAAAATTAGCTGGACATGGTGACATGCACCTGTAGTCCCAGCAACTCAGGAGGCTGAGGCAGAAGAATCGCTTGAACCCAGGAGACGGAGGTTGCAGTGAGCCGAGATCGCTCCACTGCACTCCAGCCTGGGCAACAAAGTAAGATTCTGTCTCGGAAAAAAAAAAAAAAAAAAAAAAAGCCTGTGTTTGCACTTCCCTCCTCCTCATAGAAGGTTGGGAAATTCAAAAGCCTCATTTCATTGTTACCATCTTTGATCATTTCTTTTCAAATGTAATGTGCCTACTGTGCATCCAGCTGTAAGGCTCTCTATTAGACAAAAGCCACACCCACATTTGTTTCTGAGATAAGCCATTGGCGTACACTGGGCTGAGAACTGGTGCTGTGGAATAAGCCCATAGGATTCTGAAGTGTCTGGGATGTGCATTCTTAAGATTCTCATGGGCTCACTTGTTTTGCAGAGGTTCTTAGGAAGTAGGCACACGCTTACATCTTTCTTAGCCTTTTAGATCTTTGCCTTTACTTTCATAATATTTTACTGGTAAAGAGTGGAGACGGGTTTTTTTTTTTTTTTAGACGGAGTCTCGCTCTGTTGTCCAGGCTGGAGTGCAGTGATGCAATCACACAGTTCACTGCAACCTCTGCCTCCTGGGTTCAAGCAATTCTCCTACCTCAGCCTCCCAATTAGCTAGGACTACAGGTGTGTACCACCACACTGGCTAACTTTTTGTGTGTTTTTAGTTGAGACAAGGTTTTGCCATGTAGACCAGGCTGGTCTCGAACTCTTGACCACAGGTGATCTGCCCACCCTGGCCTCCCAAAGTGCTGGGATTACAGGCATGAGCCACTGTGACAGCGAAGACTAGGGATTTTTTTTAAAGTTTTATTTTTCAACTATAGGTAGTTCTAGCTTTTACCTAAACTCTGCTCCAAAACTAAACTTTTTTTACTTCGTTTTATCTCATACTTTATCATAGGCAGATATTAAAAAGGCAGTTGATACCATACACTTGAAGAACTAATACCAATCCTACTCAAACTATTCCAAAAAAATAGCGGAGGAGGGAAAACTTCCAAACTCAGTTCTACAAGGCCAGTATTACCCTGATACCAAAACCAGCCAAACACACATCAAAAAAAGAAAACTACAGGCCAACACCCTGATGAAGATTGATGCAAAAATCTTCAACAAAATACTAGCAAACCAAATTCAACAACACATTAAAAAGATCATCCATGGACTGGGCACAGTGGCTCACACCTATAATCCCAGCATTTTGGGAGGCTAAGGCAAGTGGATTGCTTGAGCCCAGGAGTTTGAGACCAGCCTGGGTGACATGGCAAAACTTCTGTCTCCACAAAAATTTTTTCAATTAACTAGGCAACAATAGCACTCCTGCACTCAAGCATAGGTGACAGAGTAAGACCCTGTCTCAAAAAAAAGAGATCATTCATCATGATCTTGTGGTATTCATCCTAGGGATGTAGCGATGGTTCAACATATGCAAATCAATCCATGTCATACATCGTATCAACCAAATGAAGGACGAAAACCATGTGATCCTTTCAATTGATGCTGAAAAAGCATCTGATAAAATTCAATGTCACTTCTTGATTAAAAACCCTCAAAAAGCTGGGTATAGAAGGAACATACCTCAACACAATAAAAGCCATATAGCACAGATTCCACAGCTAGTATCATACTGAACAGGGAAAACTGAAAGCCTTTCCTCTAAGATCTGGAATAGGACAAGGATGCCCACTTTTACCACTGTTATTCAACGTAATACTGGGAGCCCTAGCTAGAATAATCAGACAGGAGAAAGAAAGGGCACCCAAATTGGAAAGGGAGAAGTCAAATTATTCTTGTTTGCTGATGACATGATAATATATTTGGAAAAATCTAAAGATGTCACCAAAAAGCTTTAGAATGAATGAACAAATTCAGTAAAGTTTCAGAATGTAAAATCAACATACAAAAACCAATAACATTTCTATATGCCAACATTAAATAATCTGAAAAAGAAATCAAGAAAGTAATCTCATTTACAATAGCCACAGATAAAGTAAAATACCTATAAATAAAAGAAGTGAAAGATCTCTGCAATGAAAACTATAAAACATTGATGCAAGAAATTAAAGAGCACACAAAAAAATGGAAAGATATTCCATGTTCACAGATTAGAAGAATTAATATTGTTAAAATGTATATACCACACAAAGCAACCTATATGTTCAGTGCAATACTTATCAAAATACCAAGGACATCCTTTAGAGAAATAGAAAAAAACAATTCTAAAATGTATATGAAACCACAAAAGAGTCAGAATAGCCAAAGCCATCTTGAGCTAAAAGAAAAAAACTAGAGGAATGACATCACCTGACTTCAAATTATACTACAGTGCTATGGTAACCAAAACAGTATGATACTGGCATAAAAACAGGCACATACACCAATGGAACAGAATAGAGAACCCAGAAGTAAATCCATACATCTACAGATAACTCATTTTCTACAAAGGTGCCAAGAGCATACAATGGGGAAAGGACAGTCTCTTCAATAAATGGTGCTGGGAAACTGGATATTCATATGCAGAAGAATGAAACTAGACCTTATCTCTTAACATATACAAAAATCGAATCAAAATGAATTAAATATTAAAATCTAAGCCATCAAATTATAAAACTACTAAAAGAAAACATTGGAGAAGCTCTCCAGGAAGTTGGTCTGGGCAAAGATTTCTTGAGTAATGCTCCAAAAGCACAGGCAACCAAAGCAAGAATGGTCGAATGGGATTACGTCAAGTTGAAAAGCGTCTGCATAGCAAAGGGAACGATCAACAGAGGGAAGAGACAACCCACAGAATGGGGGAAAACACTTGCAAACTATCTGACGAGGGATTAATAACCAGAATATATAAGGAGCTCAAACAATTAAATAGGAAAAACTCTGATAATCTGATTTTAAAATGGGCAAAAGATCTGCAAAGACATTTCTCAGAAGAAGACATACAAATGGCAAACAGGTATATAGCAAGAAGCCAGGGCAGGGCGCGGTGGCTCATGCCTGTAATCCCAGCACTTTGGGAAGCCGAGGCAGACAGATCGTTTGAGGTCAGGAGTTTGAGACCAGCCTGGCCAACATGGTGAAACCCCGCCTCTACCACAAATACAAAAAGTAGCTGGGTGTGGTGGTGGACACCTGTAATCCCAGCTACTGGGGATGCTGAGACAGGAGAATCACTTGAACCTAGGAGGTGGAGGTTACAGTGAGCTGAGATTGTGCCATTGCACTCCGCTCTGGGCAACCAAGTGGGACTCAAAAGAAAAATGGGCAAAGAATGAGCAAACAATTCACATACACATCCAAAAAAGAAATTAGGGAGTCCTTAAATATGTGAAAGAGTGCACGTCCCCACTCACAGTAAGAGAATTGCTAATTAAAATCTCACCAATACATATTTTTGACCTATCATATTGTCAACCCACTCTGTTGTCAGGTTTGTGGATAAATAGGCACCTGCATTAGTTGGCTCAGGCTGCCATAACAAAATACTATAAACTGGATGCCTTCAACAACAACAAAATTATTTTCTCACAGTTCTTGAGGCTGGAAAATCTAAGATCAAAACGCTAGCAGGTTTGGTTGCTAGAGAGGGTCCCTCCAGGCTTGGAGACAACTGCCAGATTGCTGTGTGCTCCCATGTGAGCACAGAGAGCAAGCTCTCTGGTGTCTCTTTTTATAAGAGCACTAATCACATTAGACTGGGGCTCCGCTCTCATTCCTTCATCTAACCCTAATTAACTCCTAACCCTGTCTCTAAATAGCATCCATCATCCTGGGGGTTAGAGCTTCAGCATATAAACCTGGGAGGGACATAAACATTCAGTCTGGAACAGCTCTCGTGAAGGGCCATTGTGTTATGTCTATCGAAATTTACACTGTATTTCACTTTTGACCAAACCATCCTGCTTCCTATTGATATGCCCATCGCTATGGGCTGAGTCGTATCTCCCCAAACTTCATATGTTGGCATCCCGACCCACAGTACCTCAGAGTGGGACTGTATTTGGAAATGGAGCCTTTAAAGAGGAAATTAAGGTGAAACAAGGTCATTAGTGTGGGCCCTAATCCAATCTAACTGGTGTCCTTCTAAGAAGAGGAGATGGAGACAGACACACACGTGTCCATTTGCATGTATCCATGTGCATGTGTCCCGTGTGTATGTATCCATGTGCATGTGTCCCGTGTGTATGTATCCACGTGCATGCGTCCCGTGTGTATGTATCCATGTGCATGTGTCCCGTGTGGATGTATCCACGTGCATGCGTCCCGTGTGGATGTATCCACGTGCATGCGTCCCGTGTGGATGTATCCACGTGCATGCGTCCCGTGTGTATGTATCCACGTGTATGCATCCCGTGTGTATGTATCCATGTGCATGCGTCCCGTGTGGATGTATCCATGTGCATGCGTCCCATGTGTATGTATCCATGTGCATGTGTCCCGTGTGTATGTATCCACGTGCATGCATCCCGTGTGTATGTATCCATGTGCATGTGTCCTGTGTGGATGTATCCCAAGCAAACATTTCCACGTGGACGTGGACGTGTCTGGTGTGGATGTATCCCACATGAAGGTGCCACATGTACGTGTCCTCATCAATGCTGCTCACTGAAATTGCTGGTTTTCCTCCGCCTAGGCTCGAGGCCAGATTGCATTTCTGCGTCTCTGGAAGTCAGAAGCAGTCACGTGACTTGCTTAAGTCAATGAAATGTGAGCAGAAGTGACAGATGCCATGTTCTTTCTCCTGCCCCAGAGATCAGCAATGTTCAGGCAGTGGAGGCTCTGTCAGCTGGGATCCTCAAGGGAAATTAACACTGAGCAAGGCTGCCAACAACCGGGAACAGACACTCAATGTGGTTGAAGCCACAAAGACTTCGGCATCGTTTGCTACCATCCTACAACCAAACTCACCCTGACTGACACAGTTACTTATATTAAAAAATAAGATCCAGGCCAGGCACAGTGGCTCACGTCTATAATCCCAGCACTTCGGGAGGCCGAGGCGGGCAGATCATGAGGTCAGGAGACCAAGACCATCCTGGCCAACAAGGTGAAAGCCCGCCTCTACTAAAATACAAAAAATTAGCCAGGTGTGGTGGCTACTCAGGAGGCTGAGTAGGGGAATCACTTGAACCTGGGAGGCAGATATTGCAGTGAGCTAAGATCAAGCCAGGTGTGGTGGCGGGCCCCTATAATCCCAGCTACTCAGGAGGCTGAGGCAGGAGAGTCACTTGAGCCCAGGAGGCAAAGGTCACAGTGAGCCAAGATCATGCCACTGCACTTTAGCCTGGGTGACAGAGCAAGACTATCTAAAAAAAAAAAAAAAAAAGTAAGTTTATTGAAGCACAAGTTTGGAGACACCTGCCCAGAAAACACAGATTCCAATGAGAAAATAATGGCTGAAAATTTCCCAAGTTTAATAAACATTTATACAGATTCAGGAAGCTCAGCAAATTTCAAAAAGGATAAACTCAAAGAAAACTGCACTCAAACACATCTTAATCATGCGGATGTAAACTAAGGATGAAGACTAAAGCTTGAAAGAAGCCAGAGAAGAGTGCCACGTGGCATACAGGAGAACAACTGCCTGTGGATTGAAGAGTGCCACGTGGCATACAGGAGAACAACTGCCTGTGGATTGAAGAGTGCCACGTGGCGTACAGGAGAACAACTGCCTGTGGATTGAAGAGTGCCACGTGGCGTACAGGAGAACAACTGCCTGTGGATTGAGGAGTGCCACGTGGCGTACAGGAGAACAACTGCCTGTGGATTGAGGAGTGCCACGTGGCGTACAGGAGAACAACTGCCTGTGGATTGAGGAGTGCCACGTGGCGTACAGGAGAACAACTGCCTGTGGATTGAGGAGTGCCACGTGGCGTACAGGAGAACAACTGCCTGTGGATTGAGGAGTGCCACGTGGCGTACAGGAGAACAACTGCCTGTGGATTGAAGAGTGCCACGTGGCGTACAGGAGAACAACTGCCTGTGGATTGAAGAGTGCCACGTGGCGTACAGGAGAACAACTGCCTGTGGATTGAAGAGTGCCACGTGGCGTACAGGAGAACAACTGCCTGTGGATTGAAGAGTGCCACGTGGCGTACAGGAGAACAACTGCCTGTGGATTGAAGAGTGCCACGTGGCGTACAGGAGAACAACTGCCTGTGGATTGCTCCTCAGAAACCCTGGATGCCAGAAGACTGGGGAGCATGGTGGCTCACACCTGTAATCCTAGCACTTTGGGAGGCCAAGGTGGGCAGATCACCTGAGGTCAGCAGTTAAAGACCAGCTTGGCCAACATGGTGAAACCCCTCACCACTACTAAAAATACAAAAATTAGCCAGACATGGTGGCGCATGTTTATAATCTGAGCTGCCCGGGAGCCTGAGGCAAGAGAATTGCTTCAACCTGGGAGGCGTAGGCTGCAGTGAGCCAAGATCGCGCCACTGCACTCCAGCCTGGGCGACAGAACGAGACTCAGTCTCAAAGATAATAATAAGATTCGAATTAAAATAAAAACACACGTATCCGTCTGTGTCCAGCCAGGAGAGAGAAACGACAGAGTAGGGGCACACCTCGTCTTGTTTCACATGGCTTTGTCGCTCCTCACAGATACTGCGTTTTTCCAAGTTGAAGGTTCGTGGCTATCTTGCAGAGAGCAAGTCCATCAGTGCCATTTTTCCAACAGCACGTGCTCACTTCCTGTCTCTGTCACATTTTGTTAATTCTCCCAATATTTCACGCTTTCTCATTATTATTATATATGTTATGGTGATCTGTAATACGTGATTGCTCATGTGACTACTGAACTTGTTTTGGGCACCGAGAACTGTGCCCATGTAAGACAGTGAACTTAACCCATATGGCTGCATTCTGACTGTTCCACCCACCAGTCACTTCCTGCTTCTCTCCTTCTCCTCCAGCCTCCCTATTATCCGAAGCACAACAATATTGAAATTAGGCCAATTAATAACCCTACAATGGCCTCTAGGTGTTCAAGTGAAAGGAAGCGTCGCGCATCTGTCACTTTAAATCAAAAGCTAGAAATGATTAACCTAGTAAGGAAGGCTGCTGAAAGCCTTCTTTGATCTTAAAAGGTTATTTCTTTCCTTCCAATATGAGGAGAACTGAAAACTTTTCCATGAGCCCCTAGAAGCACTCTGGGCCACAGGCACTGTGCCTGCTGCACCTAAAGAACAAGTCGGGCTGCCTGGGCTTGGTGGGTGGGAAGGGCTGGGGCCACGTGCTCACCTGGAACCTAAGGAGATGGTTTCATGAAAGCCACATGAGCCAAGAGTGGGAGAGAGGAGTCCACAGGAAAAATCCAGGATCTTTCTCCAAAGAAGGGAGGATGTGGAAAGGTCCCATGCAGGCAAACCACAGATGACCCCAGGCCTGACGCAGCTAAGGCTGAGGCTGCGGCCCTCGTTGGCTCACCCCCTTCTCAGATCCACACTTTCTGGACCAGGCCTGAGGCTGAGCCATGTGGGGGTGAGAGACCCAGGAGCCTGGTGAAGATGCGGGGGAAGGGCAGGTGGAGCGCTGACCCCGAGGACCTCTTTCCCTGGAGAGGCAGCAGTTTGAGAATAAAACGCAGAGGCCTTTCTGACAACGGTGGCTGACAGCAGACCTGGCAGAAGTCACTCATTCTTTCTTTCTTTCAGTCAACTTTCATCATGCGTTAAAACCTTTGGTCTTACTTAATGGCACCAATAAGGCCTGCAGACCACACAGCAGTTTGACAGAGGGGAAGAAGGCACAGCACATCACAATGCACTTACAGCCTCCTTCAACTTTGAATTCGACGCCTTACCACTGTATGTCCCTTACCCTTCCCTTTTAACTAATAGTTGTCATACGTGTTATATTTCGGTATATGGCAGACTCCATCAAACAGTGTTATTTTCTCCTTTAACAGCCATTTGTATCTTTAAAGAATTTAAGAAGAGAAAAATAGTCTAGTATATTTACCCAGACATGTAGCATTTCTGCTGTTCTTTCATTTCTGCAGTCCCAAGGTTTTCTGTGATATCCTTTCCCTTCAACCTGAAGAACTTCATTTAGCATTTCTTTTCTTTCTTTCTTTCTTTTAGAGATGAGGTCTTGCTCTGTCAGCCAGGCTGGAGTGCAGTGGCGTGATCATGGATCACTGCCGCCTCAAACTCATGGACGCGAGTGACCCTCTCACCTCAGCCTCCTGAGTAGCTGGGATTACAGAGGTGCACCACCACGCCAGCTAATGGTTTTTATTTATTTTTATTTGTTTTATTTATTATTTTTATTTTTTGAGACGGAGTTTTGCTCTTGTTGCCCAGACTGGAGTGCAATGGTGCAATCTTGGCTCACCACAACCTCCGCCTCCCAGGTTCAAGTGATTCTCCTGCCTCAGCCTCCCAAGTAGCTGGGATTACAGGCATGTGCCACCATGCTTGGCTAATTTTGTATTTTTAGTAGAGACGGGGTTTCTACATGTTGGTCAGGCTGGTCTCAAACTCCTGACCTCAGGTGATCTGCCTGCCTTGGCCTCCCAAAGTGCTGGGATTACAGGTGTGAGCCACCGCACCTGGCCTTGGTTTTTATTTTAATTAATTAGTTTATTTACTTATTGAAACAGGATTTTGCTCTGTTACCCAGGCTGCAGTACAGTGGTACAATTATGGCTCACTGCAGGCTCAATCTCCTGGACTCAAGCCATTCTCCTGCCTCAGCCTCCCAAGTAGCTGGGATTATAGGCACACACCACCAAGTCCAACTACTTTTTTTATTTTTTGTAGAGATGGGACTTTTTTCATGTTGCTCAGGGTGGTCCTGAACTCTTGGGCTCCAGCAATCCTCCCACCTCAATATTTCTTTTATAGCAGGTCTGCTGGTCACAGATCTCCTAGTTTTCCTTAATCTGAGAACATTCCTGAAGGAAATATTCATGGGATATAGGATTCTGGGTGCTATAAAGTGAACATTTGTGTCCCTCAAAATTCATATGTTGAAACCTGAGCCGTATTGTGATGATATTGAGATGTGGGGCCTTTGGGAGGTGCTAGGACCATGAAATCAGATCCCTCCTGACTGGGATTAGCACTCATAAAAGAGGCCCCAGAGAGCTCCTTGTCCCTCCCACACAGTGAGAAGCAGCTGTCTGTGATCCAGAAAAGGAGCCCTCACTAGATGGTGAATCTGCCCATGCCTTGATCTTGGACTTCCCAGACTCCAGGACTGTGAGATTCTCTGTCTGCTGTGTATAATCACCCAGCTATCATATTCTGTCATAACAGCACGAATGAACTAAGTCACTGGGTAAACAATGATTTCCCTTCAGCACTTCAAAGATGTTGCTCCCCGGTCTTCTGGCATCCAGGGTTTCTGAGGAGCAATCCACAGGCAGTTGTTCTCCTGTATGCCACGTGGCACTCTTCAATCCACAGGCAGTTGTTCTCCTGTATGCCACGTGGCACTCTTCAATCCACAGGCAGTTGTTCTCCTGTATGCCACGTGGCACTCTTCAATCCACAGGCAGTTGTTCTCCTGTATGCCACGTGGCACTCTTCTCTGGCTTCTTTCAAGCTTTAGTCTTCATCCTTAGTTTACATCAGCATGATTAAGATGTGTTTGAGTGCAGTTTTCTTTGAGTTTATCCTTTTTGAAATTTGCTGAGCTTCCTGAATCTGTATAAATGTTTATTAAGCTTGGGAAATTTTCAGCCATTATTTTCTCAATATATTGTCTTCTGCCCAATCACCTTGTCCTCTCTTTCTGAGACTCCAACAACACAAATCATAAATCTTTCCATATTGTCTCATGGTCCCCGAGGCTCTTTTTAAAATTCTTTGTTTCTCTCTATTGTTCCAATTGGATGGTTTTTACTACTCCACCCTCAAGTCCACTCTTTCCACTGTCACCTCCATTCTGCTACACACCTCATACAGTGGACTTTTGATTTCAGATGTTATATTTTCCAGCTCTAAAATTTCCATTTGATTGTTTCTATTCATGTGCTGAGAGCATCTACTTTTTCATGTTCTTTCTGGGAACATTTGCCTTTACCTCTCGGAGCACAGTTCCAAGAGCTGCTGCAATGTCTGGTTATCTGGAGGCTGGCATCTCTTGCTGGTTATTTTTTCTCTTGAGAATTGGTCACATTTTCTTGGTTATTTGAACTTCCATTAATTTTGGATTGCACCCTGGACATACTGAATATCACATGTGAGACCTTGGGTGTTTGTTAAAATTCTCTGGACAGTGACTTTTTACTGTGGTGGTTTTAGCAAGCAATCGATCCTAGTCAGGTTCAGAGCATACATGCTGCCGCACCTTCTACATGTGGTAGATGCAATGCCACCTTCGCTTTTAAAGGCTTTGCTTCGTGGAATGTAAGGTGGCACAGCTGCCCTGGTTAAGTGTGACAGTTTCCTGTGATGCTAAACACGACTTACCATGTGACCCTGCAGTTACACTCGTGGGCATCCGTCCCGCAGATGTGAAAACTCAAATGTACACAAATTTTCATCGTCACTTTGTTTATCATAGCCCAAAACTGGCAACAATCCAAATATCCCTCATGGGGTGAACGGTTAAAAGAGCTCTGAAACATTCATGCAATGGAATATTACTTAGAAATAAAAAGGAACAAGCTATTGATACATGTAGCAACTTGGATGGATATTACAGACATTATGCTTTGCGAGAAAAGCCAATCTCAGAAAGTAACATACTGTATAATTCCATTTATATAACTTCTCAAAATGACAAAGCGACAGGAACAGAGAACAGCTTAGCACTTGCCAGAGAACAGGGGAGGGCGTGGAAGTGAATAAACTCTACAGAGGCAGCACAGGGGAGTTTGTGGTGACAGGAATGGTTCCAGATCTTGATTGTGGTGGTTACACAAATCTATACAAAAATTGCATAGCACTATACAAACACACACATACACACACACACACACACACACACTTGTAAAAACTAATGAACTCTGAATCAGGTCTGCAGTCTAGTGAATAGTATTGCACCAATATCAACTTCCTGGCTTTGGTCTCACACCACAATGTCTTATATAATTATGTAAGATATCTCCATTGGGGTTGACAATGGAGAAAGAAAATGCCAAAAAAAAAAAAAAAGATATCCCCATTGGGGGAAGCCGGGTAAAGAGTACACAGGATTTTCAGCACTATTTTTACAACTTCCTATGAATCCATAATTATTTAAAAGTAAAAAACTATTTTTTTTGAGACGGAGCTTTGTTCTGTTGCCCAGGCTAAAGTGCAATGGCGAGATCTCAGCTCACTATAATCTCCACCTCCGGAGTTCAAGTGATTCTCCTGTCTCAGTCTCCCGAGTAGCTGGGATTACAGGTGCCTGCCATCACACTCAGCTATTTGTTCTATTTTTAGTAGAGACAAGGTTTCACCATGTTGGCCAGGCTGTTCCCAAACTTCTGACCTCAGGCGATCCGCCCACCTTGGCCTCCCACAGTGCTGGGATTATAGGCATGAGCCACCATGCCCAGCTGTGAAAAACGTTTAAAAAGACTGCTAAGTTGCTCCATGTCTGTTCTGTGCAATCTGCAGGCAAGCCTGGGATTTGCAATCATTCACTTACAGAATTAGGGACCGATTCTCAGCCCTCTCCTCTTCGGGGCTGACCTCATACTCACGGCTTCTGTGGATTTTCTCTCAGAGTTTTGTGTGCTCGTGCTGCTGGCACCATAGCACAGCTTTGAACCTCAGCCGCCTGCAGTAGAAGCAGGAGAGCAAAAAGGGAAAAGAAATGAGCCAAGGATCTCCCTTCCACGCACGCTGCATCTTGCAGAGGGCCCTTTCCCAGTCCTCTGGCTAGGGAAATGGTATGATCCTTTGAAACATACGTTTGGTTTTCATCCGGGCTTCCTGGCCTGCAACTCCTAAAATCCTTAGAATCTCCACAGTGGTGTCTTTCGTATGCTGAAGAGGTGGGTGAAAGGGGGCAACACCCAAGTAGCTCCAGGATGGGCTGGTCTCCAGAAAGACCAAGGCAGGACTAGAGGGCTGGGACCTTCAGCCTCATCCCCTCATCCTCCAGGGAGGGGAGAGGAGCTGAAGGTTAAGTTGGTCACCACTGGCCAGTGATTTAACCAGCTATGCCCATATGATGAAGCCTCCATATAACCTCCAGGATAGCTGAACACATGGAGGCTCCTGGAAGGCAGTGTGCCCAGGGAGGGCATAGAATCTTCATGCCCCTTTCCTCATACCTCGCCCATACATCTCTTCATCTGTGTCCTTTACAATACCCTTTATAATAAACCAGCAAATATAAGTGTGTCTTTGAGTTCTGCGAGCCACTCTAGCCAATTAATTGAATCCAAGGAGAGCGTCATGGGAACCCCAACTTAAAGCCGGTCCATCAGAAAGTTCCTGAGGCCGCTACTTGGGAGTGGCATTGGAAGTGGGGACAGTCTTGGAGACTGAGCCCCACCGTGTGGGTTCTGACGCCATCTCCAGGTAGATAGCATTGGAATATAATTAGAGGACACCCCACTGGTGCCCGACGCAGAACTGACTGCTCGCTTGCTGGTGTGTGGGGAGAAACCCCCAACATTTGGTCACCGAAGCCGTCTGTGTTGCTTCTTGTGGCGTGCGAGCAGAGGAAAAACGGTTTGCATTTTTTCTACTCACAGATGGTTCTCTTGGTGTTTTTCTGCCCATACATCCTGCACAGTTCTTTACTGGGGCTGACACTTGCTCTTGAATGGGTCATTCTTCAAGTTTCAGCTCTTCTCTCCAACCCACCTGCTATTGTTAGCACTGCAGAGTTCTTAGCTAGTTACTTGTGATTTTGTCTCTAGTCGGTGGGATGGATGGATCGTAGTGGTCTTACTTCATCTTGGCCAGCTTCAGAATCCAAAATATAATATAACCCTAATTATTAGTATGCAAGACTAATGTTAATTATCCCATTTTATTTATTTATTTATTTATGTAAAACTTTTTGGAGACAGCGGAGTGCAGTGGCACAATCTCAACTCATTGCAACCTCCACCTCCTGGGTTCAAAGGGATTCTCCTGCCTCAGCCTCCCGAGTAGCTGGGATTACAGGTGCATGTCACCACACCTGGCTAATTAATTTTTTTTGTATTTTTAGTATAGATGGGGTTTCACCATGTTGGCCAGGCTGGTCTCAAACTCCTGACTTTGGGTGATCCACCTGTCTCGGCCTCCCAAAGTGCTGGGATTACAGGCATGAACCAATGCACCGGGCAATTCTCCCATTTTAAGGATTAAAAACTTGAGGTTTAAAGAGGTATAGTCATCTGCCCAACCTGTATAGCCAATGCTAAGGTTCATCTCTATTTAAAATTAGCTGATGAAACTTGTGTGAGGTGGAGTCAGAAAACTGGAGAGGGCAAAAGAAAACAGGTAATGGAAGAACAGAGTGATAGGGGAGGAAGAAGGTGAAATGGGAGAGAAAAGGAAGAGAAGGCCAGGCACAGCGGCTCACACTTGTAACCTGAGCGCTTTGGGAGGCTGAGATGGGAGGATCACTTGAAGCCAGGAGTTCTAGACCAGCCTGGGCAGCATAGCAAGATCCTGTCTCAACAACAACAAAAAATTAGCCAGGCATGGTGGTGCATACCTTCTGAGTCTTAGCTACTCGGAAAGCTGGGGCAGGAAGATGGCTTGAGCCTGGGAGTTTGAGGCTGCAGTGAGTTATGATTGTGCCACTGCTTTCCAGTCTGGGTAGCAGAGCCAGACCCTGTTTATAAAAAGAAAAAAAAAAGGCGCTGTGGCTGCAGAATGTTTGGCCGTGGCAGGAAGCACAGGCCTGGTGGGGAGGGTCCTGTGAAAAAAACAGCTGATGTAAAGAAAAGTAAATTCTGTGAAGCTGATGTCTCCAGTGACCTTAGAAAAGAAGTAGAAAATCATTATAAGCTCTCTTTACCTGAAGATTTCTCTCATTTCTGGAAGTTCTGTGAAGAACTTGATCCTGAAAAGCCAGCTGATTCACTTTCTGCAAGCCTTGTACTTCAATTAGTTGGTCCTTATGATATCCTTTCCGGAAAATATAAAACGAAGAAAAAAATCAACAGGCCTGAAGTTTAACCTTCATCGGAGGTTTTACTACGATCCTCCTGAGTTCCAGACCATTATTATTGGAGATAATAAAACTCAGTACCATGTGGGGCATTTCAGGGATTATCCTGATGAACTTCCTGCATATGTTGGTATGATTGAAGCAAAGAAAAATTGTATAAGTGTTCCAAATGGAGATATGTATTTGCTGCAGTCAAATTATTTTTGATGAAAAAAACTTAAGGAAGTAACAGATAAAAAGAAAACTAGGGCCAGGCGCGGTGGCTCAAGCCTGTAATCCCAGCACTTTGGGAGGCCGAGGCGGGTGGATCACGAGGTCAAGAGATCGAGACCATCCCGGTCAACATGGTGAAACTCCGTCTCTACTAAAAATACAAAAAATTAGCTGGGCATGGTGGCGCGTGCCTGTAATCCCAGCTACTCAGGAGGCTGAGGCAGGAGAATTGCCTGAACCCAGGAGGCGGAGGTTGCGGTGAGCCGAGATCGCGCCATTGCACTCCAGCCTGGGTAACAAGAGCGAAACTCCGACTCAAAAAAAAAAAAAAAAAGAAAGAAAGAAAGAAAGAAAAAGAAAACTAATCTCTTGAAAAACTCACAGAAGTAGCCAGAGAACTGGGGTACTCACTGGAACAAAGAACTACGAAGATGAAACAGAGAGATAAGAAGCCTGTGACGAAGACCTTTTGTGGTGCAGGCTTGGTTGTTCCAGTAGATAAAAATGATGTTGGGTACAGAGAGCTCCCTGAAACAGATGCTGACGTCAAGAGAATTTGCAAGACAATAGCTGAGGCTATGAGTGAGGAGGAGAGGCTAAAAGCTTTTGCTCCCATTCAGGAAATGATGACTTTTGTGCAGTTTGCTAATGATGAACTGAACGTGATTATGGCATGGGGCTTGAGTTGCGAATGGACCTCTTTTGCCACGATTCACATTATTTTCATAGAGTTGCTGGCCAGCTTTTACCTCTTGCATATAATCTGTTAAAGAGGAATCTGTTTGCAGAAATTATTAAGGATCATCTGGCAAACAGAAGTAAACAGAACGTAGACCAACTTGCTGCATGAGTGAGGTGGCTTTGTTTGGTGTACATTATTTCAAATGATTAGTATTGAATTTGTGATTCTTGTTTTGTTTTTAAGGAATATAAAAAAAATCAACATTTACTAAAAACATTTATAAGTTTAAAAAGAGAGAAAGAAAAGGCAAAGGAGGAGAAAATAGAGAAGGTAAGGGCATCTCCTTCCCCATGGGTCAGGATCATTCCAGGCAATGCAGCTCTACCCACCCAGAACCCACCACCTTCACACAGTCCCCTCCCTTCATGAAGTTAGCGTAAGCACACCAGCCGGTCTATGATGTCATCTTATTCCCTGTTCCAGTCAGGGGCTCAGGCTTCAAGCAATCGACCCTGGCATTTCCTAGTTGACTTTATTCATCCAGAGTGGTGTTGGGCAGTCATCAGAACTGGCTGAAGGCCAGGTGTGGTGGCTCTCGCCTGTAATCCCAGCACTTTGGGAGGCCAAGGCGGAGTATTGCTTGAGCCCAGGATTTGAGAGCAGCCTGGGCAACATAGAGAGACCCCCATCTCCACCAAAGAAAACAAATGGCTGAAGATGAGAATATTTTTTCTGCCATTGAGGAAATGCTTTCTCTCTCCTGGTCCAGTAGGAATGAGGAAGTGCCTTGCTCCAGCTGCTGCTGGCATTTATCTTGCAGCCGTAAGAGAAGACAGCTCTGGGGACAAAGCCTGTGAAAGGCCATGCAGCCTGTGCAAAACGCTTTTTTCCCCTGGATCCCTTCTCAAGGGAGCCCATTTCAATGAGGGTTTCTGTTACTTGCAGCCCAAGGTGTCCTGATGGCACTCAATAGGTCTCTCTTGTCCCAGCCTGGGATGCTCCTGGTATTCCCCAGTTGATGCTGGAGAGACTCCTGACTCAGCCCAGGGGCAGCACAAGCCACCTCTGTCACAGGGGAACAAGTATGCCTGTTACTGTCACTACCCAGATCTATGTCCCTTATACCTGTAAGCGCATCCCAATTTTCCTTGGGAAACCCCTCTGTTATGTTTCTTTTTTTCACACCAACAACCAGTTCTCTCCAGACACCAGCCAATTCTGGCATCAACTGGGTGTTCTACGATTCAATCTGATTCTGACACTAACCACCTAGAGTTGCCTTGACACTCCATAGGGTCAAGTCCTGTAATACCGGCCTGGGGTTCCCACAATCTGTCCTGCTTCAGGTTCTGTAATTTGCTACAATGACTCACAGGACTCAGGAAGGCACTTTGCTTATTCCTGCCATCATAAAGGATACAACTCAGGAACCGCCAAATGGAGGAGATGCACAAAGCGAGGGATAATGGAAAGGGCCCCGTGCATCCCCTCCCAGCATCTCTGTGTGTTCACCAACCCAGAAGCTTGCAGGCTTCATTACCTGAGCCTTGGCTAGTGGAGACTGATTCAGTCTCCGGCTCCCCACCCTTCCCTGGAGATTGGGGGATGGGCCTGTAAGTCCCAACCCTACATGGCTGGTTCCTTTGGCAAACAGTCCTCATCCTAAAGCTATCTAAAATCATTATCAGAGATTATTATCACTATCAGAGATCCCAACAGTTTCAGGAGTTATGAGCCAAGAAGCAGGGACCAAGACCAATATTTATTTTTTATTATACCACGCTCTCCATTCTCAGTCCATGGGTAAAATGAGCCAATCGACCAGACCACGTGCTTCTTCTTGACCTCTGGAAGAAGCACGTGGTCTGGTTGATTGGATCGTTTTATCCATCTGGTCCCAGTGGTTGGCTCAATAGGATTCACAACATGAGATAAGCCATTGAGTGAGGCTCAGAATACGGAGTGGAAAGTCCTTCAAAAAAGAGAAAGCGACTGGGTGCGGTGACTCACACCTGTAATCCCAGCACTTTGAGAGGCTGAGGCGGGGGGATCACAAGGTCAGAAGATCCAGACAATCATGGCCAACATGGTGAAACCCCGTCTCTACTAAAAATAAAAAATTAGCTGGGTGTGGTGGTGCCACCTGTAATCCCAGCTACTCAGGAGGCTGAGGCATGAGAATCGCTTGAACCCAGGCGGTGGAGGTTGCAGTGAGCCGAGATCATGCCACTGCACTCCAGCCTGGGTGACAGAGCGAGACTCCATTTCAAAAAAAAAAGTTTCTGTCCTGCCGTGCCCCACTGTGACTCTGAGAGGACAGAACTTTCCTCCTGGGTGTGCTGGGACATGTTGCGGGTCATCTTGTACCCATACAGGGAGAGCCCCCTGAGAACAAATGAAGGCAACCCAGGGGAGAGCAAGGTTGAGACAGGGACAGAGGGGGCCCAATGCTGATATCTTTTGAGCCCCTAGATTCAGTTGTGCCTTAGGTCAGAGACATAAATTCTCCTGCTTGACCTGGGCTTCACATACTTGCAACCACCATGGCCGATCAGTACCTGCCACCCTTAGCTTGGGGGTCCATCAGATCGCTTAAGGGTCCTCCCTGACTGTCCTGTTCACTCTCAGCTGAACATCCTAAGTTCTAGATTTTCAGAGTTGGGTCCCCTCTGTCAGGAGGAGGTCCCTTCTCTAGGATAGGCCTAATTTGGGAGTGTTTTAAAATGAGTACATGGGAAATTTCAAGAGGCCAACAGAGCCCGGCCTTAGAGTATTTCAGTGCTCCCTCCCCTTTCCAGCAGTTAGGGCTGCATTCAGATGCAAATAACAGCAAATCTTTCACACTTGGGTTTAAACAAAGAAGTGCAGAAGAATGCCCCTGGCTGGCTCAGCCCTGGGAAAGTCCTCAGGGGCCCAGGCTCCCTTGTCCGTCTCTATTGCCCTTAGTGCACTGTCCTCACGACCCCAAGTGGCAGGAAGAAGGGGAAATGCAGCATGACTGACCTCCCAGCCTGTGCATTGCCCAGAACTTCTTAGGGCTGGAAACTGCCATGGGTTGGGGGCGGATAGGGAGGATCTTCGATCATTTGCTAATGTATTCCAAGTACCTAGAACTGCTGTTCCATAAAAATGTGCTGAATGAATGAGTGGGTGGATGAACGGATGGATGCCCATACAGGCAAATTGAATTTTTACCTCCTACAGCTTCTATTGTTGAGTCAGGCATGGGAGAAGGGATGAGCACTAACTGGCCCCTTACGGCACCTGTCACTGTGTTCCTTACACTGACACGGATCTCTTGGTATCCCCTGGGCCATCATGCCCTTGTTGCCCAGGCTGGAGTGCAATGGTGCGATCTCAGCTCACTGCAACCTCTGCCTCCCGGGTTCAAGCAATTCTCCTGCCTCAGCCTCTCGAGTAGCTGGGATTACAGCCTGCACCACCACACCTGGCTAATTTTTTGTATTTTTAGGTGGAAATGAGGTTTCTATGTTAGCCAAGCTGGTCTTGAACTCCTGATCTCAGTTAATCATGGTAGCCAAGCTGATCTACCATGTTAGCCAAGCTGGTCTCGAACTTCTGATCTCAGTTAATCCGCCTACCTCGTCCTTCCAAAGTGCTGGGACTATAGGTGTGAGCCACTACGCCTGGCAAAAGATTTCTTTTGTCATCTATCTGAGCCGATCTGGAACTCTTAACCCCATCAAACTTTTTTAGAAGATTTCGTTGTTGTTTGTATTTTGTTTTCTTTTAGGACAGGGTCTCACTCTGTCATCCAGACTGGAGTGCAGTGGTACAATCACAGCTCACTGCAGCCTCAACCTCCTGGGCTTAAGCAATCTTCCTGCCTCAGCCTCGAGAGTAGCTGGGACACCACAATGCCCAGCAAATTATTTTATTATTATTATTTTTTAAAGATGGGGTCTCGCTAGCGCTGTTCAGGCTGGTCTTAAACTCCTGGCCTCAAGTGGTTCTCCTGGCTCAGCCTCCCAGAGCACTGGGATTACAGGGGTGAGCCATTGCACCCAGGCCTCCTGAGGCCTTGTACCTTTCTGTTGGGATCTGGCAAATGCATAATACTGGTAACAGCTATTCATCTGGAAGAGGGGGTTGCATGGCTCAGCCTCTAGGCTTAACCTTGGGCAGGAGTTTGAGGGTCCTGGGATTTTTTAAGTTTCCCTTTATACTTTCCAGTCCTTGTTCATACATACAGATTTATTCCACATATTGGCAACCAGAGATTTATTTGTGTGCTGCTTTTGCACTCGACAGAACATCATAAGCGTTCTTCACGCTGCTACAGCCTGTCTGACATATTAACAGCTGCATAATCATCCTCAAATCTGTTGCACCACAATTTGCTTAACAAATAAAGGAGTTTATTTCCAATTTTTTGTCCCTGTAGCTAATGCTACAGTAAATATCCTTATGCACGTAGTTTGTTTGTTTTCTCTTGTATCGAATGTTGGTTTAAAAGTAGCCCGGACTCTGGTGTCAGCTCTGAGCTGGCAGCTTGCACTGTCCCGCCCACCTGAATCTCCAGGCTGCTGGTCATGGAAAAGCTTCTGGGTCTCTCATGTCAGACTCCTGGCTGACCACAAATGATCTGCACATTGTACCCTAGCTGGAAGACACATCTCAGAGAGAGGCTCGGAACCCCACTTCAACTTTCGAAAGAAACCAACCAGTGGGCCAGGCACAGTGGCTTACACCTGCAATCCCAGCACTTTGGGAGACCAAATTGGGCGGATTACCTGAGGTCGGGAGTTCGAGACCAGCCTGACCAACATGGAGAAACCCTGTCTCTATTAAAAATACAAAATTAGCTGGGCGTGATGGCGCATGCCTGTAATCCCAGCTACTCAGGAGGCTAAGGCAGGAGAATTGCTTAAACCTGGGAGGCAGAGGTTGCGGTGAGCCAAGATCATGCCATTGCACTCCAGCCTGGGCAACAAGAGTGAAACTCCATCTCACAAAAAAAAAAAAAAAGAAAGAAAGAAAGAAAGAAACCAGCCAGTGTTCACCTGGCAGGAGGTGGGATCAGGGGACCTGCATGGGCTTCCCCCTGCAGGAGACAGAGGCTGCCCTTGCCTGCCCTTTGCCCACTGAGCTATTTTGGCCCTGGAAGGGGGCCCAGTCCTCCTACTCAGATACTCTTTGGACAGAGCTGAGAGTCAAAGTGGCTCGAGTTTCTACAGTCAAGGGGCAGGCACCTGATCCAAGGTAGGAAGGTTGTGCTCTTCCTCGAGGAACCCAGCACTGGCTTTGACTGACAGCAGCACCCTCAGGGAATCCCGTGGTTCCCACTACCCCAACCTCCAGAGCTGCCTGAGTGCTGTCCTTTCTGAGCCAGCCCTGCCGCCCTCCCTCCAGCCAGATGAGTGGCCCTGCAGCCTTCCAAAGGAGTCTCTTCCTGTTCAAGTCGGACCAAGTCTGTCTCTCCTGCCCATAAACAAAGGGTCCTCCTGGATATCCCAGGCCCCCTGGTGGAGGGGCCCTCAGGAATCCAGCAATCACCACTGCAGGTCAGTCTGAGCACTAGCAATCAGATGCAGGGGCTGCCGACCTCAGACCTCCTCAGACCTCCTCAGCCCAGCCGCGTGGCCTCTTGCCCAGGTCTTTGTGGCTCAGTCATTCATCACTCTGATCAAACCCATATTGACAAAGGACAAAGCAATGCCTTCGATTCTGCTTTTTAGCAGCCATCCTGGCAGCCTGTGCCTGTTCAGCATCCGAAAGGCGGGACCAGGTCCAGGACCCACCCAAATTCCTGGACAGAGCTCGACTGTGAGCCTTAAGCTTCCTGGGCTGGGCCAAATGCAAGGAAATCCAGGAGTCCTCTGCATCCTGAGCCTGCTGCCAACATGCAGTAGTGACATAAGTGAGGCCCAGGAGCCCACCAGGACTGGGCTTCCACCCCAGAGCCACCACTCACTCCTCATCAGCTAGGCAAAGAGCTTACTTCTCCCAGCTTCAGTTTCTAGATCTGCCAAATAGGTATAACAATCCCTATGTCTGAGCATCTGCAGGAAGATCCAATTCTGGTCTCTGGAACATGACAGGTTCCAAATCTGAGCCATTCTGTCTGTCACTTCTCTTGGGTCAATTGGGGTTTCCACAATGTCACCCTACCAGATTGTCACTAATGTGGCCTTAGAGGCCTGGGCTCAGGGGAACTGCCAGCAGGGCAGGTTTCCCTCCCTGTACCCCTGCCATTACCTCCCTAATGAGACCTTCCCCCAGAGAAGGGAAGGAGGACAGCTTCTTTCACTTAGTGGAGCCCCTTGGAGGTGAGAGGAGCCTGGGCCACTTTCCTTTTTTGAGGTTCTTGGTATGCTACAAATGAGAAGATTGCAGTGATTGTGGGATAATTTCAGTGTTCTCACAACAAATTAGAAGACAACATATTTGTGTTATTGACATAACAACTGCAGAACTCAGTACATTTCCTGGTGAGTTCTGAGTGGTGCAGTCCTAGGGCGTGTACAGGTTTTGGGTCTCAGGTTGGCTGTCTACTCTGCTGGGTCTGGGCCTGTACCCTTAAAGTCTGAATGTCTAGAAAAAGACATAATCGAACCCCCTGCAGAACTTTCACTGGATATCATTCCAATAAAACATGTTGAGATGTTTGAAAATATCTGAATAAGGGTGGGATGTGGGATTATTTTAGGGGATTACTGTTCATTGTTCTGGCCATGATGGCATGGAAGAACAGCTCACAGGGTCAGAAGATAGGTCAGGAAAGAACTTTGCAAGTAAAAGTGACACAGACAAAGCAGCAGTCCCCAGACTTTTTGACACCAGGGACCAGGTTCAGTGGAAGACAATTTTTCCATGGACTGGGGTTGGGCTGGGGGTGCTTTTGGGAGGATTCAAGCAGCTTACATTTGATGCGCACTTTATTTCTATTATTATTGCATTGTAATATATAATAAAATAGCTATACAACTCACCATAGTGTAGAATCAGTGGGAGCCCTGAGCTTGTTTTCTTGCAACTAGACAGTCCCATCTGGGGACGATAAGAGACAATGACAGATCGGAACGTGCAACTAGATCCCTTGGATCAGCAGTTCACAACAGGGTTCTCGCTCCTATGAGAATCTAACGCTGCTGCTGATCTGACAGGAGGTGGCGCTCAGGCGGTCATGTGAGCGATGGGGAGCAGCTGTAAATACAGATGAGGCTTCACTCGCTTGCTCACCTGCCTGCTCTGTGGGGTTGGGGACCCCTGAGATACAGCATTTATGACCACATGATAACCACTGCTGAACCCAGGGGTTGGGATATACAGCTGCTTCATTGTACCAATCTTTCAACTTTTTCATATATTTGAAATTTTTCATTAAAAGAGGGTAAATTTTTTGGATTGCTAATGCAAATGTGTTGTAGATTCTTCTAAATAAAATGCTATTATGTCATGTCCTGGTGGCAGTGGGCACCTGGTGCCTGTGAGTGTCTGCTCTGGGGCGTTGCCTGTGGGAGGGTGCTTCAGTCCTCACCCAGGCTGCTACTTGAGCCCTTCACGGACCTCACCCCTCCAGCAACAAGTCACTACAGCGGCTACATATTCCAGGCATCTACCCTCTGATTTGCATCTGGCAAAGCTAGAGAGGGAGAGGGCATCATCTCCACTTCACAGAGAGAAACTGACCCCAAGGGGACAAGAACTTGCAGAGATCACAGAGTGGACTCATGGCCAAGTGGGAATCTGAACCAATGGCGTTCTGATAAACCACTGTGAAAAACTAAGAAAGAGGGGGAGGGGGAGAGGAGGGAGGCCTGATTTGTAGTGTGTGCCAATTTCCGTGGTATAAATACTACCTTCTTGCCACGGTTGGTTTCAAAATACCAATGTTTAACAACTGGCTTGCAGAATTTCTGAATATTTAATAATTGGCTCCAGCACAGCATCGATTTGAACCCAGTCCTGGGCATCTGTTCCCGAGCACCTCTTCTGTTTTCTGTCCTTTGCACACCAATTGCACAATTTCACATCTGTGTTCTACCTGTTATTTATTAAATAGTTTTCTTTAAGACACCTCACTTTTTAAAATCAGGTGACATGACTAACATTGAAAGCTGAATCACTTGCTATGAAGTAGAACATTATATTAAAATGAACGTTTAATATTTTAAATTAAAAAAGTTCTTTGTACTTCTTAAAACTCCTAAGGATAGTCTTAAAATACCCTTGCCATGTGCTGGCCCTGGAGACCCACTCTGGGGACCTAGAGTCTATCTCTTGGCCTTTTGTGAAGCCCATTAGATGGATACAGCTTCTCACTAGATACCTTTTTTTTTTTTTTTTTTTTTTGAGGTGGAATCTTGCTCTGTAGCCCAGGCTGGAGTGCAGTGGCACAATCTCGGCTCACTGCAACCTCCACCTCCCAGGTTCAAGCTACTCTCCTGCCTCAGCCTCCAGAGTAGCTGGGATTACAGCCGCGCACCACCATGCTCAGCTAATTTTTGTATTTTTAGTGGAGATGGGGTTTTACCACGTTAGCTAGGCTGATCTTGAACTCCTGGCCTCAAGTGATCTCTCGCCTCGGCCTCCCAAAGTGCTGGAATTCACTGTGCCCGGCCCTCACTGAATTCTTCACATGGCAGATTCAGCAAATCTGATGTGGATGTGACAAAGCTCGGCCAGTATCAGAAGCATTTCTTGTATGGTTGATGTCTACATAAAGCCCTTTACCTACAGCATCTCTGAGGACTTTAGGGTCTGTAAGGAACACAACTTCTCCTAGAAAGCCTGCTCTATGGAGTTGGACTGGGTTTCTGCAATGGTTTTACCTGCAGCCACAGTTGGGAGTGGGGTTTCATAATTACCAACAGTGGAAGCAGCCAACATAGATGGAGACTCGTGAGGGACAGGACCAGGAGGTGGGAGTAGGGAGGGAAGACACAGAAAAAAAGAGGCTCCGGTGGAGAGGCAGGGGGCAGCTTGAAAAGATGGTGTTAGTGCTTGCCAACACTAAATACATGCCTGCCTATGACACATCATCCCACTCCAAAGGACACTCTCAGAGATGCACACGTATCCCCACCAAGAGGCATGCAGGCTTCGTAATGGCTCGATCCATCACATTCCCAAAAGAAAATCAATATGAATGCCCATCCACAGAAAAATGAATAAATCAACAGTGGAATGCTATACAGCAAATAAAAAGAGCAAACTATAACTACTCACACAAAAACACAAAATCTCACAGACATAAGGTTAAGAATAAGAAACCGGACACCGAAGATTCCATATTGTGTGATTCTATTTATACTATATAAAGTTTAACAGCAGGCAAACTAATCTATGGCAATAGAAATCAGAATAATAGCTGGACACGGTGGTGCACATCTGTAGCTCCAGCTACTCGGGAGGCTGAGGTAGGAGGTGGGAGCATCACTGAGCCCAGGAATTCAAGGCTGCAGGAAGCCATGATTGCACCACTACACTCCAGCCTGGGTGACAGAGTAAGACCCTGTCTCTAAAGAAAAAAGGAAAGAAGGGCAGGGCGCAGTGGCTCATGCCTATAATCCCAGCACTTTGGGAGGCCGAGGCAGGCAGATCACGAGGTCAGGAGTTTGAGACCATCCTGGCCAATATGGTGAAACCCCGCCTCTACTAAAAATATAAAATTTAGCTGGGTGTGGTGGCACGCACCTGTAGTCCCAGATACTCAGGAGGCTGAGTCAGGGGAATCGCTGGAACCTGGGAGGCGGAGGGAGGTTGCAGCGAGCCGAGATCATGCCACTGCCTGCTCTCCAGCCTGGCGACAGGGCAAGACTCCATCTCAACAAAAAAAAAAAGAAAAGAAATCAGAATGGAGGCATGCTTACAACTGAGAAGCTCAAGGAGACTCTCAGGAGTGCTGGCAATGTTCTCCATCTTGATCTCTAGATCAGGGGTAAAAGGTGTTTCCACCTCATGAAAATTGTGTTGAGTTGTACACATAAAATTTTTGCACTTTACTATATGTATGTTATATTGCAATATAAAACATTAATAAATGTATGAAAAAAGTAAAAAAAAATATAGTGCTGGGTGAAGAGGATCAGAAACAGAATGACATCAATAACCTACTACAGTTTAATAATTAAAAAGCACATGCACATTAAGCAACAACACACATTTTGCAAGAACACAAACAAAAGAGACACATGAAGCACATTAAAACGGTTCCCTGTGGGTCAAAGAATGGCAGTGAGAAATAGCGATAAAAGGGAACATGTCAATAACGAAATAAGACCAGGGCCTTCCTAGGATCACTGGGGATTATGTGCCATCCAAGAAAGAAAAGGAAGAAGAGGAGGAAAAGGAGTTAGACTCTGGGAAATCTGGGCAACCCGCTGAGGTTTCTAGCACTGTCCAGGGGATCCTGCTTGGTCTCTGATTGCTGGAGCCCCAAGCTCTGTGCAGCACGCTTTACACACACATTACCCTGTCTCCTTTCCTGGGAGGGTACACATGGCTCAAAGAGGAGACAGATCTCCTGAAGGACTGAAGCCCTTAAGGGGCCTGGATGTGGGCGGCTGGTAGCTGGGTCCCCACTGGAGTTCTAGGGAGAGGGGAATTTGAGCTGGGACTTACAGGTAACCTAGGATTTATTGCTGGTTAAGAAATGGACACAGAGGGAGGGGAATGTGGTGCGTGGTGGAGTCAGGGAAATAACCCCATTAAGGAAGAAGGTTCATGGGCAGCTCATTCACAGGCCAGCATGTGCCAGAGCCAGACATCAGCACACATCCTCCATGAGACCTGCCCTGCCATGTCCAATAGAACCACTCCTGCTTTTATTTAATCAATACTTTTAATTAATTCACTTTTTTTCTTAAATGTTTTAAAAGATAGCATCATGTAAAGATGTACAAATGGCCAATAAGCACGTGAAAAGGTGTTCAATACCACTAATTATTAGGGAGATGCAAATCAAAACCACAATGAGATACCACCTAATACTCATTGGAATGGCTACTATTAAGAAATAGAGAAGTGTTGGCAAGGATCTGAAGAAAGTGGAATCCTTGCACATAGTTGGTGGGAACGTAAAATGGGACAGCTACTATAAACAAAACCAGTAGGGCAGTTCCTGAAAAAAATTAAGCATAGAATTACCATTAGATGTGGTAATTCCACTCCTGAATATATACCTGAAAAAACTGAAAGCAGGAAGGAATATTTATATGCCCCACATTCATAGCATCATTATTCACAATAGCCAAACAGTAGAGGCAACACAAGCGTCTTATAATGAATAGATAAAAAAAATGTGTTATATACATACAGTGGAATGGATGAATGGCTGAACAAAACTTGGTGTATACATACAATGTGATATGATTCAGCCTTAGCAAAGGAGGAAATCTGACACATACTTCAACAGAGATGACACTCAAGGACATCACGCAAAGCAAGATAAACTACTCACAAAAGGACAAATGCTATATGATTCCTCTTATGCGAGTACCTAGAATCATCAAATCACAGAGACGGAAAGGAGAATGGTGGTTGGAGGCGGGGGAACATTTACTGGGTACAGAGTTTCAGTTTTACAAGATGGAAAGAGCTCTGGAGATGGATGGCGAAGGTTATACAACGATGTGAATGTACTTAATGCCGCCGAACCATACACTTAAAAATGGTTAAGATGGTCAACTTTATGTTATGTGTATTTCACCACAATATTTTAAAAGGTAGCACCGTATCACTATTACAAATGAAAAACCTCTTGTCCTGAAGGAACGGTCTCCTTAAAAGACAATGCTGCTCCCAAGTACAGGCTGGTGTGCATGTTGCCCTGCATGCTGGTGCCTGATGAGGCTGTGCGTGGAGACCTCATCTTGCTTTATTTTAAGGGGAGATCAGCAAGTGCCAGGGAAGTGTTAAAGGTGCTCTGGAACCAACTTTCTTCTTGACAAATTCAGAAGGATTGAGAGAGAGCCACTTCCTCCCCACCCGACTAACAAAGTGGTGACTGTGAGCTTCTACAATTGTTTCTTGTGCCAGGGGTCATGGCTATTTTACAGTTTGAAGAATCCTCCCTCGTAAGGACAAAGGAGTAGAGGCCATGAGCCTCCTGGGCAGGGGTAGGCCAGGTCATGCCCAGAAAGAGGAGAAGGCAATCCTCACCAGGAAGAGCCCTACACAGGTCCTAGATGTGGCCCCGGGCTGTGGGAGCAAGGAATTTCTAGGTCTTAGGTGCTAGAGCATGGTTACCTTGGTACTAACGACTCCTTGCCCTATGAAGGGCCCAGCTGGAGGGGGACCAGATCAGAGCACTCTTTAGGTGCCAGGCCCAGGGCCCCACTATTACGGGCTGTACTTGCTGAGGATAAGTAAATAAGTAAAAGCCATTCTCCATAGGCCAGGGCATGGTCTATAATGACTATGGTAGAGGGTGGAAGAGAGCGCAATGGAGGGAGAAATTGTGAAGGATGTCACCAAGACTTCATTAGTGGACATCTTTTTTTTTTTTTTTTGAGATGGAGTCTTGCTCTGTCGCCCAGGCAGGAGTGCAGTGACACGATCTTGGCACACTGCAACCTCTGCCTCCTGGGTTCAAGCGATTCTCCTGCCTCAGCCTCCCGAGTAGCTGGGATTATAGGTGCGCATCACCACGCCCAGCTAATTTTTGTATTTTTAGTAGAGACGGGATTACACCATGTTGGCCAAGCTGGTCTCAAATGCCTGACCTCGTGATCCACCCGCCTTGGCCTCCCAAAGTGCTGGGATTGCTGGCGTGAGCCACTGCGCCTCGCCAGTAGTGGACATCTTAAGTTTTAGCCTGCACTGCATCCATACCCTTTCCTGGAAACAGGGCCTCAGATTTTTGGTGGGGAGTTACCTCTCTTCCGGATTTTCAGGATACTTGGTTGGGCAAAGCTGACTCCATCCACTTCCCGCTATAGGAGACAGGAGACTCAACCCTGGCTGGTCAGAAGACGCCAAACTTTCCCCCGCCTTCCCATAGAGATCCTGCAAGTTCCTGAATTGAGCTGTACTGCCAGCAAGCCCCATTCCTCCTTTTAGTTGATACTTTAGAGCGATGTATCTTTTAACCGCCTTGGAGGACAGGGGAGAGGGAAGAGAGAGAGAGAGAGAGAAAGGGAGAGAGAGAGAGAGAGAGAGGAGAGACTGTGTGTGTGCGCGCGCGTGCGCTTGGGAAGAGGGGTTCTCACTGCAACCTCTGCTCCTGGAGTATTTAACCTAGTCACTAGAGCAGGGGTTCCTCAACCCCCCCACCCACCACGGCCTCGGACCAGCACCGGCCCAGGGCCTTCGAGGAACGGGTGAGTAAGCAGTAGGTGAGCGAGCATTACCGGCCTGAGCTATGAGCTCCACCTCCTGTCAGATTAGCAGGGCGTTAGATTCTCATAGGAGCGAGAACCCAGTTGTGAACTGCGCGTGCGAGGGATCTATTGCACGCTCCTTATGAGAATCTAACGCCTGGTGATCTGAGGTGGCTCGGTCTCATCCCGAAACCACCCATCTCCTCTCAGTCTCTGGAAAAACTGTCTTCCAGGAAACCGGTCCCCCAGTGTCAAAATGGTTAGGGACCGCTGCTCTAGAGGTCTTTCCCAATCACTCAAGTGCCCCTGCAGGTCCGGGCCAGAGACATCCCCCATCCATGATGTCAACTGCATGACTTGCAGGTGACCAGTTGGAATGTTACATCTCATGACATTTAATTTTAAAAATTTGTTTTAAAGTTACAGCTTTTTTCTTTTGTAGTCTGTCGTCACACATTTCCATACGCCCTCGCAGAGAGCTCCCGGGCTCCAGTCCCTGCGGCTATAACGCCTGGCGGAGAAACAGCCAGCGCGAGCTGATGACCCGGGAACCTGGGCCCTCGTGCAGGCGGGCGGGAGCATACAGGGCCTCTCACGCATGCGCGCGGGGCGGGGCGGCGCCTCAGGCCTGCGTGTTGCCGCTAGACCGACAGGGGTTGGGGGGGGGCGCGGCGGCGGCGGGGGCGCGCCTCGGGCGGCAGCCGCGCGAACCAGACTTTGTGTTCCTCTGACCCTCCTCCGGGCTCTTCCTCCGCGCTTCCCCGCCCCCGCCGCGTCCTTGCGAGGCGCTTCCCATTCGCCGGGACCGACCCGGGGGTATGGAGGGCGTACGCCCCTGCGGCCCTCCCGGGACCCCGAAGAGACGCCCGCGTGCGGCCTGAGGTGCAGCCTTCGCTTAGAGCCCGTGGGCGCGTCCCCACGGGCGGGCCGCGGACGTAGGGCGGCGAGCGGCGGGACCGCGGCGCCCCGAAGGGCCGCGCGCGCGCGCGCTCCCGCCACAGTCCGGGCCGCGCCCGCCCCGCCTCTCGGCGCCGGCTCCGGAGCCCGGTCCGCGAGCGGCGGCGGCGGCGGCCGGAGGGACCATGAGCTGCGCGGGGCGGGCGGGCCCTGCCCGGCTCGCCGCGCTCGCCCTGCTGACCTGCAGCCTGTGGCCCGTGCGGGCGGACAACGCGAGCCAGGAGTACTACACGGCGCTCATCAACGTGACGGTGCAGGAGCCCGGCCGCGGCGCCCCGCTCACGTTCCGCATCGACCGCGGACGCTACGGGCTTGACTCGCCCAAGGCCGAGGTCCGCGGCCAGGTGCTGGCGCCGCTGCCACTCCACGGAGGTGAGTGCCGGGCCGGGGCCGGCGGCCTGAGCGCCGCGGGCGGTAGTCGCTGCGCCCCGCGGAGGCGGCGGGGCTGGGGTCCCCGGCCCTGGCTCGCCCGCTGCTCGCTGCCCGGCCGACGGCCCCTTCCAGGGTCGAAGCTTCTGTCGTGGACAACCCGGCCTGCTCCCGTGGGAACCAGGCTCCGGGAGCTTGATCGGGTTTTCCCCTTCTTTAAAAAAGACTTGGAACGGTCGTCTTTGCGTTCAGGCAGCTTGTTTGCTGGAGGGCATTGAGCTAGGAGTTTGCAGGGACAGCGTAGACAAAGGAGGTGGTGCAAGAGCGCAAAACTAATTCATGGGGAGAATATCTCAGCCTGTGTTTTGGAAGCGGCAGGTTTGTTCCTGAAATCACGGACCTAACGCTGCGCTAGATTGCAAAGGATGAAGCCCTTTTCTGATATAAAACGCTGCCGTTTTTCTTAAGTGGTAACAGGGGGTGGGGGGGAGGGCGGGTGATGTAAAAGGAAAATGGACATCTTCCCTGTTGCTTTTGGCTCTTGTTCTTGCCCTAGTAGTTTTACTGTAATTTAACGCCTGAAAATGTCACATTATGAGGCTCTGATACTAATCGGAACTACTAGTCAAGGCTTTTCAGGTCACGGGTGCCGACCAAAAGGGAAATAGGTAAAATTTTCAAGAATTGTCTTTGAAACCATTTGGCTTAACGTCATGTTTTCCTATAAACATGGGCTTTGTTTAGTTAATTATTTGGTGTAAACATGTATTTGTTTAAATTATTGGTCATGGTTTGAAGGAAACGTTTTCCACATCATGGAATATGATTTTTTGGTTTTGGGCCCACTTTGAACTTTTGGAAAATATCTGCTATTATTTCAATCCTCATTGTCACCCTGAGAATGCTGAGAGGGGATTTTTCTTTTCTAAACTGCTGTTCATGTTAGGATGACCTAAAGTAGGCAACCTAAATAAAGTACTGGTTTGTTTTTACACTCAGAATATTAACATATCATGCCCCTCTGAGGTCTATATTTGTATTTCAAAGTGCTAAGCTGTTTTCTTCTTTCAGACAGTCTGACTGGGGAAAAAGAATCACATAAGGCCTTTACCGTAGCCTGTCCCCCAACTCAGACTGGGCTTCTAAAAGGCCGTTTTACACCAGTAATCGGGTGCGTAAGGTGCATTTCTCATCTCCACTGTGTTAAAACCGGCAGTTAGGGTCCCAGCTTGGCCGTAGAAACAACTTTTGTCTTGGGTTCATTCAGTAAATATTTGCGTTCCTGCTCTGTGCCAGTCACTGTGGTTGAGATGCATAGTGTTGCCAGACTCTGGCACTAACAATGGTAGCCTCTTTTCTAGTGGGGAGAACCGTGAGGGTCACGTGGAAGGGTAGAAAGAGGAAGAGAGAGGCAAGCTGTTCTGGAGCAAGAGCTGGCCCTCTGCGGTGTTGTGAAATCTGTGGTTTGTCTTTGAGGCTTGGTTCCCTCAAGCACCCCAAATCCATGGTCTGAACTTCAGATCCTTGCCTCCAAGTGTCCATGTGCTTCAGCTACTTGTTGCTTGCCTGTCACCGCAAACAAAAGCCCCATCTTTAAGAAAGCTTGTTTTAGGTGTTTCGGTAGAAGGGTATTGGGAACTAGCCCATGTGTATTGGTTAGTCCTATTCCCCTCTCACTGTGGTGGCAGCACTGTAGGATTAAAGGTTCTGAGTCAGGCCTGAACTCTGCTTATATTGTGTGACACTGGAAAAGCAGTTCTGCCATTTAGCCTCAATTTCCTCATCGGTAAAATGGAATGATGAAGTGTACATCTTTTTAGGTTGTTGAAAGGTTTAAATGGTTCCTTAATTCTGAAAAGAGGAGATTTGTTAACCTAAAGGAATCTCTCAATTGGTGGGGTTTTAGACACTGCCACAAAATGAACACATTTGGGCAGTGTATGGAGACTGAGTGTGAGGTCATTCCCCCTGAGTTTTAGTCTCCTTTCCTTCATTCTTGGGGTCATTTTGTGTCCCTCCTACACGGGCTTGCTCCCAGTTTTCTCATGGGGGCGGGGGATCCCTACAGGTGGTTTCAGTCTCGCTTTGTACCAGCGGTCTTCATGCAGATGCTCTTTTTCAGTCCAGCAAATATTACTTGAAATCCTGTGTGCCAAGTACGACAAGGCATTGGTGAAGGAGACGCAACAGCAGTCAATGAAACAGATTTTTAAAAATCCGTCTCAATGAAGCATAGCTTCTACTGGTAATCTTTATAAGTTAGTCTACTTGTCAATAGTTTCTAAACCTATGGGTTTATATGACATCTAAATCTGCTGTTGCAGCAGGAACTTAGGAATTTATTTTAGAAACAGAAATGGTAATATAAATCTGTTAAAATTATTCATGTTTAAGAAAATGATTTAAAATTGGAATACTTGGGTATTTTATTTTAATCTTGATTTAATGAGTTTCACAATTTTTTAGTTTTAGAAAAAATGTTACATCTTAATGACCTTGATGCTCTTATAATTTTGAATTGAGGAGAATTCTTGACATGTTTATTGAGGACTTACTGTGTGTTGACACCTAAGCAAAGTAATATTCAGATTACACACAAAGTTATGAGACAGGTCTTGGCCCCAAAACAGCTGTAGCCAGTATGTGAAATGCATGAAAATTCATTTTGAGGGTGTTAGGTAGAAATGAACATGAAGACAAAAGAACTTTATAGTTTTCCTGGAGTTTAACATGATGGCTCATTTTCAAGCTGTGGATTGATTTATGAAATCAGAAACCTTTCTCTTTGTTTTGCAGTGCTACTATCAATTTGGCATGTGTGAATTTCTGAATAAGATTTACTTGTCCTATCCCTTTAAAGAGCAAATAGTCAATTTTTTTCTTAGGCACTTTGGTATTTTAAAAGTATATTTTGGCAAGTGCTATACTTTATATAGTATACCTTATGAGATACTTTATAAGCAAGTGTACTTTAAAAATATGTCTTTGTCATTAAGTCGAATGCATGGGTGGGTGGAGAATCATTTCCCGGGGCTAATGAATTTTATATTTTAACTGGTAAAGAATTTATGTTAAGAAAGGGAGTTTTGAAGGAGCATGTCTGGTATTTATGCACAGATCACGGTTGCTTTCTTATTACTTACTCAAATGGTAAGCTTAGAACTGGAAGCAAAATATTTAGTACCTTTGCAGAGCAGCCTAGCTGGGGTCTGCTATGGAGCAGACATTGTAAATGTGCTTTATGTGTGTGCACACTAACTTTCTGTTTGAGCCCAGAGTGGGGGTTGGGAGAGGAGAAAGCCCTGTGTTGATGATGTGATTATGTATGCTGATGTGCTGTTGGGGAAGGATTTAGCATCAGCCACTTCTTGCTTTGCATAGAAATTTTCAGGATTGGATGCCACAGCCTTAGAGAATAATTTTACCAAATAATAAACCTTTTTTTGCTGACTTGCTTAGGATTACAATAAAACTAAAAAAAACGAATCTTAGGTTTTTTGTGTTTAAAAAAAGTAATCCTGTTGGATTAAGCCTTTAATGGTTCCTTTAATGAATCTGAAACTGGTTTTTAGGAATTCTCATAAACAGTGCAGGAGATTGATGTGAAAACAGGAGTTTGGGTGAAAGGGGTCATGTAATGTTAGAATTCATAATGGCAAAGGCAAGGACTCTTGGACACAGATTTCAAAATATCCAGAGAAAACGGACATATGATCATGAGAGCAAGGGCTCTGAATATTCAGAAAGAGATGGAGGCTCCAAAAATCAAATTTTAACATAAATAGCTTGGCAAGAGAAAAGGGGATGTGTGTGTATGTATTTTTATATACGTATATATTTTTACATACTGTGTTTTTCCTTCACTTTTGAGTGATGATTTCCATTAGCCTATAAATATTTGAATATTTTTAAAAATCTACTTGATCACTCCACCAAATCCCGATCTTGCTACCACCCCATTTCTCTCTTACAGCAAACCTCTACATTTACTGCCTCCGATTTTTCCTGCTGCTGTTCTTTTTGTGAAGGTCTTCGATTGCCATGCGAGTGATTTTGATAAAGACGTGGCATATATGACAGATATTTTTGATGACAGGGTCAGAATTGCAAAGATCTCAATGTGTAGAATGGTAGGCTATATAGCTTTAAAAAAAAGTTAATAGGAATGAAGACATAGATTTGGGTTAAAAAGAATCACCTTCATGGAGGGGAACAGAAGGGAGCTAAGGCTTAGCTACCTATCACATGACAAAGCTTGTGAGCTGTCACTGACCTCACCCCACCTTGCACTGCATTTGGGCCTCAAAACTAGATAACTTGTAAGATCCTTCCCTGAACAAGTTGTGACTGTAAATTAGACACATATTTTTATTTTATTTTAAGGACAGGGTCTTGCTCTGTTGCCCAGGCTGGAATGCAGTGGCCTAATCATAGCTCACTATAGCCTTGACCTCAGGGAGTCATTGATCCTCCTGCCTCAGTCTCTCAAGTAGCTGGGACTGCAGGTGCACACCACTATACCTGGCTAATTTTATAAATTTTTTGTAGAGACAGGGTCTGTCTTAGCCCAGACTAAGACAGATTTTTTTAAGCAAACTTGCTAAACTATACCCATTTAGGGAGAATGTTGTTCCTGTTAAACCAGTCATATTGGGAGGAGGGTGTATTAGTCTGTTTTCATGCTGCTGATAAAGACATACCTGAGACTGGGTAGAAATAGAGGTTTAATTGGACTTACAGTTCCACATGGTTGGAGAGGCCTCAGAATCATGGCAGAATCAAGGCAAAAGGCACTTCTTTTTATTTATTTATTTTTTTGAGACTGAGTCTTGCTCTGTCACCCAGGCTGGAGTGTAGTGGTACATTCTGCTCACTACAACCTCCACCTCCCAGGTTCAAGAGATTCTCCTCTCTCAGCCTCCTGAGTAGCTGGGATTACAGGCGCGTGCCACCATGCCCAGCTAATTTTTTATATTTTAGTAGAGACAGGGTTTCACCATGTTGGTCAGCTGGTCTCGAACTCCTGACCTTGTGATCCGCCCACCTCCACCTCCCAAAGTGCTAGGATTACAGGCGTGAGCCACCGTGCCCCGCCTATATAGTTCTTAAAAGAGAAAGTCCAGTAGTGTTTTGGGACATGCCCACATTAGTGGGATGAAGGGATAGTCTTCAGGGCTAGTTCTTTTAAGTATCGCATTCTTCACTTATTTATAAAATGAAACTATTAAGTTTTTCAGGGCCATCAGCATTTATTTGTTTTATCATCCTTAAGTATTTTATGTACTGGGTATTCATTATTTTCCATAAATCATAATAGTGTAATTTTCTTTACTGTTGGATGCAATAAAAAGGGAACCCTTTGAACATCAAATGAAATATATGCATTTAATAAGCACTTAATCTATGTATTGCACAAGTCTTGTGATACATGCAAAAGACCCGTGTCTTACATAGTTCCTGCCCAAGAGAATACAGATGTCTTATTGAAGAAATCAGCCTCGTCTGGATGGTACACCTAGGATGTGCCACTGTGAAAGACTGTAGGCAGTCTTCAACTTGCAGATAGATTTAGTTCTAAAGCAGGGGTCTGCATGCCGTTACTGTAAACAGTTTTATTGAACACAGCCATGTCCAGTTGCTAACGTGTTATTTGCAGCTGCCTTCATGCTGCCCCAGCAGAGGTAAGTGGTTGTGACGAGAGTGTACGTGGTCTACTGGCCTGAAATATTTACTCTCTGACCCTTTAAGAAAAAGTTTGATGAACTGTGTTCTAAATGCATTAGTTTTTACCCTTAAGGACTATGGTATAGATGAGGATTTGATTCCTAAGTTGTCCCAAACTTTAAGTTCCTGGACGTTAGGTATTAATATCTGTTTTAGCCAAGCTTCTAGGACCATGCCTAACCCTAGCAGGCTACTGGCGTGTGTGATTGCATGTGATCCTGTGGGACTTGGTCTGCTAATGAGACTGATGGCAGTGGAAGATGGGCAGTGGTGATGGTAATGATGGACGCTATGCTGTGCTGTGCTGTGCTGTGCTATACTATACTATATTCTATACTATATTGCCTCTGCTGTTGTGCTAGATTGTAAATGACTTGAACACCAGAGAAACTAAAAATTATTTGGACTCATAGTTTAGAAAGGTTTCCTTGAAAATGTGGAACTTGAACTCAAACTTGTGAACTTCTGCTTCCAGCCATAGCAGAGTAACAGGCACTGGTTTACCTTCCCACCTTAACTGATTGCAAAACCTGATGAAGTTATTTATGAAATAGCAGTGTTTTTTGTTGCTGTTTTTTGTTTTTGAGATGGAGTCTTGATCTGTCACCCAGGCTGGAGTGCGTGGTGCCCTCTTAGCTTACTGCAACCTCTGCCTCCAGCTTTCAAACGATTCTCCGGCCTCAGCCATCTGAGTAGCTGGGATTACAGGAGCCTACCACCACACCTGCCTAATTTTTTTTTTTGTATTTTTAGTATAGACAGTGTTTCACTATGTCAGCCTGCTGTCTAACTCCTGACCTTGTGATCCGCCCACTTTGGCCTCCCAAAGTGCTGGGATTACAGGCGTGAGCCCCCATGCCAGGCCTGAAATAGCAGTTTTAGAAATAGATCAATAAGCGGTACAGGACAATGATCCTTGAGAAAAGGGAAATAAAAAAGGAAAGCCCTATTACTGCCCCAGCTTATTGCCTGGAGAGAGTTCCCAGGCTGTAGTGCAGGGAGGGGGAACCCCCAGATAGAGTCTGGTGGTCTTCCTGTGTTGATAAGACAGTGTTCAGAGGTCATGGAGGCTGTAGCTACTTATGAGATGCTGGAGGAGGGATTGGTGCAGAGAGCTGCTGTAGATTGCTGTAGAGGGCCCCCCTCAAGGCTTTTCTTTAACACTGATCTGCAGATTTCACGAAGGAACTACCAAGACTGGGAAGAAGAACTGCCAGAAATTAGCAGGCGGAAACAATTGTTGTGGTTCACATGAGGTGGGAATGGCTAATATTCTCACTAATCCAGGATAGAAAGACTTCCTAATGCACAGAGCATGGACTGAGGCCAAATTAGCCCTAGAAAAAAGGCTGCTCTGGACACCCCCTAAGAAGGCTTAGAAATAAACCTTAAAAGGATCTGATTCCAAATAACAAGACTCAGAACAACGCCCAATGAGAGTTGAAGGAATACATCAAAATACAGCTCCCAGAAACATAAAATTCAAAGCCAGTATCCAATCAAAAGTTACTAGGCATGCCAAGAAGGAGAAAAATGAGACCCATAACTAGACAAACAACATAGCTAGAAAAAGACCCAGAAATGACATAAATGACAGAATTGCAGGTGGCAGATTTAAAACAGCTACTATGGGCCAGGTGGAGTGGCTCATGTCTGTAATCCCAGCACTTTGGGAGGCTGAGGCCGGCAGATCATTTGAGGTCATGAGTTTGAGACCAGCCTGGCCAACATGGTGAAACACTATCTCTACCAAAAATACAAAAATTTGCTGAGCATGGTTATGGGTGCCTGTTATTCTAGCTACTTGGGAGGCTGAGACGGGAGAATTGCTTGAACCTGGGAGGCAGAAGTTGCAGTGAGCCGTGATTGTGCCACTGCACTACAGCCTGGGCCACAGAGTGAGACTTACTTCAAAAACAGCAACAACAACAAAACAGTTGCTATGAATATACTCAGCGTGTTCACAGAGGTAAGAGAAAATTAGGAAACCTGACTACGAGGACAGAAATGGATACATCAAACTTCTAGCAGTGAACTCAGCCTTGAAAAATAATAGGATTTAGACTGATAGAAAAAAGAAAAGGAAAATACAAGAGAATAGTAATTCTTGCTTTGGTGCTCCCACTTTATCCCAGGCAATAATGTAATTAACACATTGTGTACCAAGAATGGTGCTAAATATTTTACATGGATTACACTTAATCCTCATACCAGCCCTGGATGGTACTGTTAATTGAATTCAGCTCACTGTGGTTGGGGAATTCAAAGCAGTCCGGTCTCTCATTTAGCGCCTTTTTCCTTTATGGAATTGAACATGATTGGAAATTATACATCTTTATTCTTTGTTGCTGAGGGCAGAAATTGTCCTGTCTCTTTTGTCTTCTCTTGTATATTCAGTGATGTGGTACCTGGAAAATAGTAGGGTGGCACTGAGTGAGGAATTAGTGCTGGTTGAATTAAAGAGAGTCAGGTAACTTGTTGGCTATGTGGTCTTGGAGATTGGCAGAGTGAGGCTTGCTGCAGGTCGTCTGACTTAGTGCCTACACTTTAACCACTTCTTTGTGTAGCTTCCCAAGTGGGTTTAATAAATTATGATGTATCCACTCAGTAGAGTGTTACACAGCCATAAAAGGAGATGATTGTCTTGAATTTATTTACAGTGGATAAGGACTCTAAGTAGTATGCAGACATAAAAATGGTTGTGTTATATTGATTAGATAATGGGTGACATTTCTCTTAAAAATCATTGTTAATTTTTACTACAAAAGGGGAAAAATTTTCATGAAAGAACGGGGAAAAGTCATACTTTCTGAAAGGGATAACCAGGAACAAGTAAGTCTTTGCAAGGTTGTTGTTGTTTTTAAATGTATTCTGTAGCTCCAAGAACAGAATGAGTTCTAAGCATTGCTTAGGATAATTAAGGAACTGGAAGATGCGAGGAAAATGCTGAAAAAGGCATGTTTTTTCCCTAGTAAGGAAAGAGGAACTCTAGGACTAACACAACTTGGTCCAAACATGAAGCAAGCTAAAATATGTCATAATTTGGGGCAGTTTGTGAATCCTAGTACACAGGACTCGGCTTTTAGTGTAATATTTATATGCTGATGATACTAACGCTCTTACTGGTTTTGTTGATTTTTACTGTTTTGAACTAATTGGTAGTTAAAGCATGGAAAACTTAACTGCAGTTACAGAGCAGAAACCTTGAGACTCTACAAACACAGATGACAAAGGTGGAGAAATGGAAGAGAAAAGTTAGGAGGGAGTCAGTGTATTCATCTCACAGGATGGGGATTCAAGAGATAGTCCCTAGTTGCAGAAGCTAGAAAGATTTAAACACAGAGGAAAATAATAAAATCGGGAGAAAGGGGAGATGAGTAAATGAACACAAACTCCTGATTTGTGATATCATATATCTGCACACAATGTCTAAAGTTGACAAACCAAGAAGTGATGGCTAGAAACCTGTTTGGAACGGTGGAGTAGGCCAACAGAAGATGCAAATGAATCTGCTCCCTATTTTTATCTTTTCTCATTTGAGAAGCTCCTTATTTTCCCAGCATCTTCTCCAACTCCAGTGACATGCTGTGGAATTTGAGATTGTGCACAAACTAAGCAATATCTCAGGAGACTGTGAAATCAGGGAAAGCTACTATTAAATTGATTTTATTCCATAAATAGGCTTAACTCCGTGGACATAAAATAATTTATTATAATAGATCCTACATTGCCTGGTTCATAGTGTTTTCTTTTTCTCTGGCAATTCCTTCCTTCCCCAATCCACAGTGGTAAGCTCCCAGGAGTAATGGAATTGAGCACAGTGTGATTCGTGTCCCCATTGTCCCTATTGGATAGGATGAGTTATCGTTCAGCCCCTCCTGGTTTCTCACTTCTCTCCTTTTTTGATGTAATTCCATGAAATCACCTCTTTTTCCTCTGTCTTTCAAAAATAATAATTTTGTATTTACAGAAGTCCATGTATAACGTTTATCTTTCTCATGCTTCCTACAGCTAAGCAGCTGAATATTGCTGGAGTAAATCTTAGAACCTGCTGACTGAGGTTTGAGATCAGAAATTTTAAGAAAAACCAAATGGGCACTTAACAGTATCCAGTAATCCAAAAATATTTTCTTGTAATGAAATAAGACAACACTCAGACAAGAATTGTTTTCTCTCCACACGCCTCCTGTTACCTCCTCCCTTATCTTTATTTTTAGCCTCTCTGAACTCTAGGTTCATGCACTTGGCTGCCTATTGTTATCTTTAATTCAGTGTCACAAAGACATCTCCAAATTGATAAGCTCCAAATGGAGTTCTGATTCATTTTTTCGCCTCCCCATCTGCTACCGCTGCTCTCCAATCTTTCCCATCTCAGTAAATGACATCGCCGTCCACACTTGTTATTTAAACAAATTTAGGACCATCCTTTCTTCTTTTGCTCACATTCCACGTCTAATCCATCCTCCATGGTTTTACCTCTAGAATGGATCGTGTATATCTGTTGCTTTACATTTTCATGGCTGCCACCTTAGTTAAGGCTACTGCCATTTTCTACTCTCTTTTTGTTGGTCTCTGCGCTTTTTTGCTCAACTTCCATCAACCTTTTCTTCTGTAGTAGCCAAAATAATCTTAAAGGTTCACCCAGTCATGTTACTCCTTGCTTAAACCCCTGCAGTGGCTTGTCATCATCCTTAGAATGGACATTGGAAGCCTCTGCTGTGCAGTATGAGGGGTCACTATTTGGTCTAGCTCCAGCCCCTTCCTCGTCCCAACCGCCAGGTCTTTCCACCCTTGCTCACCTGCTGAAATCATTCTGATATTCTTTCAGTTTCCGGGGCTTCTGAGTTTTCTTTACAGTGTGTGCCCTCTGGCTGGTATCCCACAGTGTTTGCTATATTAGTGGAACTTTACAAAAGTTATTTGCTTCTCTAAAATGGCCAGTTAAGGGACAGATGGAGAATCTTAGAATGTAATGGCCATCAGTGATCAACAAGTCAAGTCCCCCATCTGAGGCTTCAGCATTCCAGTCACATGCTTGTACAACTTAAGACTGAAGAAATGTGGTAACAGAAGTCTACCACATTCATCTCTGGCAAACCGAATGTTAGAAAGTCTTTTTCATCTGGAAAAAAAATGGTTCAGATATTTGTAGACAGTCAGTTTCCTTGTCTGATTCAAGTCCTCTAACCTTTGACCATTCCTGGGAATATGGTATCTTAAACCTCAGAATGCATTTGTCTATTAATATTCCACTTAAAGGGTGTAGTGGGTGATGTGGTCTGAATGTTGGTGTCCCCCCAAATTCATATGTTAAAGCTCCATTTCCAATGTGTAGTATTAAGAGGTGGGGCCTTTGAGGGGTGATTAGGTCATGAGGGCAGAGCTCTCATGAATGAGATTAGTGCCCTTATAAAAGAGGCTGGGGGAGGGGGAAGTGTGTTTGCCCTTTCCTGCCATGTGAGGACACAAAGAGGGCTCCATTGATGAAGCAGACAGCAGGCCCTCACAAGACACCGCTTCTGCTGGTGCCTTGATCTTGGGCTTCCCAGCCTACAGAAGTATGTGAAACAAATTTATGCTGTTTATAAATTATGCAGTCTAAGGTATTTTGTTACAGCAGCCTGAAAGCACTAAGAGACGAGTTAAATAGTGTTCACAAAAATTCATGTTCCCCTAGAACCTCAGAATATGCTCTTATTTGGAAATAGGATCTCTGAAGGTAATTAGTTAAGGATTGGGATAAAATCATACTAGTCTAGTGTGGGCCCTAAATCCAAAGATTAGTGTCCTTATAAGAAGAAGAAAGGTCAAGAAAGACACACAGAGAAGGCGGCCACGGGAAGAAGGAGGTTACCAAGATTGGCATCATTCTGCCACAGATCAGTGGGTGCAAAGGATGGCTAGCAGCCATGAGATGCTGGGATAGGGGCTGGAGACACTTTTTTCCTTGAACCTCCAGAAGGAGCCAACCCTGCCAACACCTTGATTTCAGATTTTGGGGGCCCAGAACTTGAGACAGTGAGACTATGTTGTTTGTTTTGTGTTGTTTTTCTTTTTTCTTTTTTATTAAAAAAATTTATTTTTTATATTAGAGATGGGGTTTCACCATGTTGGCCAGGATGGTCTCGATCTCTTGACCTCGTGATACACCCACTTTGGCTTCCCAAAGTGCTGGGATTACAGGTGAGCTACCGCACCCGGCCAAGAGACTATGTTGTTTTAAGCCACAAAGTTTGTGATGTCCTGTGGCAGCCACAGGAAACTGAAAAGAGAATCCCAGCGTTGAGCACAGGCAACTGAAAAGAGAATCCCAGCGTTGAGCACAGGCATGCAGGGTTAGTTTTGCCAGTGCTGGAGAGAGTGGAGCCGCTCTCTTCATCCTTCTGGACATGTGCCTGAAGTCATGTCAGTTGTTTTTCGGTTTTCTTAATCGTGGACTCATCCTGAGCTTACTGTTGATTCAACTTTCAGTCTTTTTCACAGAGGCTGTTCATAAGCCATCAGCCATTTCATTCACCCTTTCAGGATACTTTCTGAATCCTGATGTGTCTCCCACAGTCTACTCTTTCTAGCAGCTTGTGCCAGTAGTGAATGCATGAACATAGCTTTCTGTATCTTCATCTAAGTTAGTGGTTGTTCTTGGCCTTTTGCTTTATAGATCCCCTTTAAGAAGTGATGAAAGCTGTGGATATTTCTTCAGTAAAACTACATATTTATGTAGATACACACAAAACTTTTAATAAGGTTTAGAAGGCCAGTTGCCTCTTGAAGCCTCAAGTTAAGAATCCCTATTCTAAGTTACGGATAGAAGTACTGGCAAGTGAATGAACAGGCCCTTACAGTGTGCTGCTAAAAACCTAGGATGGTTGATGGTATTCCATTAAACAGCATTCTTCGGGGATGGGCATTTCACAGAGTTTTCTAATTCACTTTATTGACTTTGCATTTAGCATGTGTTTCTTCGTCTTAAGATATCGTAAAAGACACAATCAGATGCTTTGGTGGAAACAAAGACACTTTATGTACTTTGTTCCTGCTTGGCTGGGCCAGGAGCTACTGCACAGAAGGAAAAGCAGTGACTCTTCCGTGGCTTAGCCTTGCTGTGTTAGTTTCTTATTTCCACAGTAACAAATTACCACAAACTAGGTGGCTTACAACAACACAGATTTACTTCTCTTACAGTTCTGGAGGTCAGAATTCTGAAATGAGTTTCATTGGCCTAAGACCAAGGTGTTGGCAAGACCATGTGGCTTTTGGAGCTCTCAGGGGGAATAATTTCCTTGCCTTTTTCAGCTTGTAGAAGCTACCTACATTCCCTGGCCCATGGCCCTTTCCTCTATCTTCAGAGCTCTGACTTTGACTTTCTAAACTTCTCTCATCCACATTTAAAAGACCCTTGTGATAATAATAATCATTTGTGAAATTTTGCTAAGGATTGCAGGACCCTAACAGGTCAGTTGTTTTCACGGCTCACCTTCATTGTTTCATATCAGAGTGCTTTGTACACAGATTAGTTTTCCAACATTTCTTTTCTATGACTCCTTAAAGGTCAGTAATGCAGCTCTCATTTGCATGTTATCAGCAGACTAATTCATCTGGATCAGAAAAATTCTAAATTCCTGTGGGACAATTGCCTCAAGTATTCATTCATCAAATAGGTGTTAAGCACCTGCTGAGCGCTAGATAGTACAAAAGAAGTTCCTGCATGCTGTTGCTGTCTGGTGAGGGGAAGTAAAAGGAGTCAGCACTTGTGTCCTATCTGGGGAAAACAGACCGTTGCAGAGGTCATAACACAATTATTTAATCATAGTCCTTTGGAAAGCATTGGGATGCTGAGAGCATAAATGGGAGAAGAGAGTCTAGGGTGGTCAAGGCTTCCCTGAAGAAATGATGTTTAAGTTGAGACTGCAGCATGAGCAGATATTAATTGCACTGAAAGGGGGAAGAAAGGAGGATATTCTAGTCCAAGGAAGTATGCATGAAGACCAAAATGCAGAAGCCATGATGTACTGGAGGAATTGAAAGGAGTTAGAGAGTAAAAGGGGAGGGTGGTGCACCGTAGAGTTGAAAAAGTCAGGGTTTTTCCAGGCTTGTTAGGATTTTGGAGTTTATATAATAGGAATGAAAAACTATTGGAGGGATTTTTATTGTTTTTTAATTTTTTAATTGTGGTAAAATACATGTAAGATTGACCATCTAACTGTTAAATAGTGTTAAGTACATTTACGCTGTTGTGCAACCAATATACAGAACTCTTCATCTTACAAAATGGAAACTCTGTACCCATTATACCAGCCAGGTGTGGAGGCTCATGCCTGTAATCCCAGCACTTTGGGAGGCTGAGATGGGCAGATCACTTGAGGTCACAAGTTTGAGACCAATCTGCCCAACATGGTGAAACCCCGTCTCCACTAAAAATATGAAAATTAGCCTTTGCCAGACATGGTGGCGTGCACCTGTAGTCTCAGCTACTCTGGAGGCTGAGGCAGGAGACTTACTTGAATCCAGGAGATAGAGGTTACAGTGGACCAAGATCATGCTACTACACTCCAGCTTGGGTGACAGAGACTCCTTCTCAAAAATAAAAATGAAAAATATACCCATTAAACCGCAAGACTCCATTACCTCCTCTGTCCCAGCCCCTGCCAACACCACTCTACCTTCTGTCTCTATGAATTTGACTAGGTTAGATTCCTCATAAAAGGGGACTCATCCAGTATTTGCCCGTATGTAACTGGATTATTTCACTTAACATATGTCCTTAGGTTCATCTGTGTTGTAGCATGTGTTAGAATACTGTTGAAGTATTTTAACCTGGAGAATAAAGTGACCAGATTTTTAAAAATTAGCAAACATTTTTACTAGCTGTAACATACACTGAAAAATACACAACTGTAAGCCTACCACCTGACGACTTCCCGCAGAGTGAACACACTGACGTAACCACAAACCTAGTAGAGAAGTAGAGCACGGCCAGCTTTGCGGACTCCCTTGGGTCCCTTCCAGTCACTTCTTCTTTCCGTGCTCCCCAGCAGTAACTGCTGTCCTTACTTTGACACCATAGTTTATACTTGTTTCTTTCTTTGCCCCCCTCCCTCCCTCCCTCCCTCCCTTCCTCCCTGCTTTCCTTCCTTTTTTGTTTTTGTTTTTGTTTCCTGAGTTCCACTCTTGTTGCTCAGGCTAGAATGCAGTGGAGTGATCTCGGCTTACCACAACCTCTGCCTCCCGGGTTCAAGCGATTCTCCTGCCTCAGCCTCCTGAATAGCTGGGATTACTGGTGCCCGCCACTACACCCAGCTAATTTTTTGTATTTTTAGTAGATACGGGGTTTCACCATTTTGGTCAGGCTGGTCTCGAACTCCTGACCTCAGGTGATCCACTCACCTCAGCCTCCCAAAGTGCTGGGATTACAGGCTTGCCACTGTACCCAGCCTCTACCTGTTTCTTAACTTATGTGTAAAGGACAACTTTTTACCCATAACACTGACACCAAATATGTGAGTTTTCAATACCAACTCGATGTCCTGCGTACCCCAACTTCATGTCCTACAGTTTAACTCAATTCTGACACTACCTGGTAAAGTTAGCACAGACCCCATGGGTAAAAGGCTTAGTCCCACAAAACTGTCCCCTACTTCAGACACCAGTTGTAGGTAGTGGGTCAAAGGGTACCCACACATCTGTCTGCCTTGGCTACAATTCAGGAGGTTCCCATAACTCCCTACTCAGTCTGATAATTTGCTATATAACAGCTCATAGAACTCAGAAAAACACTTTACTTACTATCCCTGGTTATTATAAAGGGTGTTATATAAAATACAAATTAAGAGCCAAATGGAAAGTACATAGGGTAAGGCCTGGAAGGGTCCCATGACTAGGTGCATCTGTCGCTTTATTGGGGTGATACGATAGTCCTTTTGGTACTTGCCCAGACCAAAGCTACCTAAACTCTGTTTAAAGTTTTTAGGGAGGCTCCATTACACAGACATGATTTTTTTTTTTTTTTTTTTGAGACTGAGTTTCACTCTGTCGCCCAGGCTGGAGTGTGGTGGTGTGGTCTTGGCTCATTGCAGCCTCCACCTCACAGGTTCCAACAATTTTCTGCCTCAGCCTCCCAAGTAGCTGGAATTACAGGCATGTACCATCATGCCTGGCTAATTTTTGTATTTTTAGCAGAGACGGGGTGTCATGTTGGCCAGGATGGTCTCAAACTCCTGACCTCAGGTGACCTGGCTGCCTCAGCTTCCCGAAGTGCTGGGACTACAGGCATGAGCCAATGTCCCCAGCCTACACAGACATGATTGATTAAATCGTTGGCCGTTGGATTGGCTTAGCCTTTAGCCCCTCCCCGCTCCCCAGAAGTTTGGGGAGGGGCTGGGAGTTGGGCTGAAAGTTTCAGTCCTCCACTCACATGATTGGTTGCTCTAGCAACCAGACCCCATCTTTCAGGAGTCACCTTATTAGCACAGACTTTGGTATAGTTGAAGGGGCTTATTATGAATAACAAAACATGCCCCTCTTACCCCTGTCACTCAGGAAATTACATGTTAGGAATTCTATGACAGAAAGCAGGGATGAAGACTAAATACATATTTCTTATTATGTTACAAGATACATGGAATCATGGTATGCCTTCTTGTGACTAGTTTCTTTTGCTCACATCGTGTTTGTGAGATAAATTCATGTTACTGCATGTAGCATTGGTTTTGTCGGTGATCTGCTTTATGAATATGTGGTAGTTATGCATTCTGCTGTCCATGGGCCTGCGGGTTTCCTGCTTTTGGTGGTTACAAACAATGCAGTCAGTCATGATCATTGTCTGTATCTTTTGTACACATATATACACATTTTATTGGGAATATACTTGAGTGTCCTTAAGACATCCTTAAGAGAGGAAGAATTGTCCTTTTCCTCTGAGTCTTCTTTCAAGCCCAATGTGTCCAACTTAGTTCATCTTTCTTAATCTGTTCCTCCTCTAGTGTTTGCTGTCTGTTAGTAACACCACCTCTACCCAGTGTGTTTTGCCAGAAACTGAGGCATCTCCCTCTTTAGACGCCCCCCCCTCCCATATCTAAATAATTACCAAGTCCTGTTGATCCAAACTTTTTTTTTTTTTAATGGATACGGAGTCTTGCTCTGTCACCCAGGCTGGAGTGCAATGGTGCAGTCTCGGCTCACTGCAACCTCCCATCTGCTGCATTCAAGCAGTTCTCCTGCCTCAGCCTCCCAAGGAGCTGGGACTACAGGTGCATGCCGCCATGCCTGCCTAATTTTTTGTGTCGTAGTAGAGATGGGGTTTCACCATGTTGGCCCAGGCTGGTTTCGAACTCCTGAGCTGAGGCAGTCCGCCCACCTCGGTCTCCGAAAGTGCTAGGATTACAGGCGTGAGCCACCGCGCCCAGCACCAAACTTCTAAATATCTCTGAAACATGGTCTGTTTCTCTCCACACCTGTTGCCATCTCCTCTAGTCTCATCTGGACTGTGGCTCCCTTCTAGCTTATTCTCTATAGTAATAGGACACAGACTTTCTCTGTTGCACATGTACATAAAGCCCCAAGGTATGCATTAAACTCATAAATACCATACATACACTATTAGTTTTTTTTTTGTTTTTTTGATACAGCTAGTATCTTAAGACTCAACACTTAGGCCAATAATAACAGCTGGAATAAATCTATATTTCTAATAGTCTTCATGTTAATTTCTAGTTTTTTGACTTTCTTTTCCAAATCTGATGGGTGGTGATGGGTTTTTTGTTTTGTTTTGTTTTGTTTTGTTTTTGAGACAGAGTCTCACTCTGTTGCTGTTAAAATACACTCTGAATGAAGGAGACCCCCCCAAACAGGCTTTGTGTGAGCGACATGGCTGTTTATTCACTTGGGTGCAGGCAGGCTGAGGCCGAAAAGGGTGTCAGCAAAGGTCAGTTGTTTTTATAGGTTGTGGGGGAGGCAGTGGAAAGTTACAAAAGTTAAGTATAGGGTGCAAGCTGGGAGGGAGTTGTAGTAGGGTGTGGCATCGACCAGTGTTGGCCAAGGTTGGTTAAAGGCCCATAGCCTGGTCAATTGAGGCCAGAATAAGAAACAAATAGAGAATGTCTCAGAGTTAAGTAGGCAGGCCAGGGGTTGATCATTTCTTCCTCTTTCTGTGATCTTACCTACCACTGTTTCAGGTTTTATAATTCCAGAAGGCCCTCCAGAGGTGTACATGTGGTTCATGGGGGTCTCCATGCCGTCAGTCAGACCTTACAGTCGCCCAGGCTGGAGTGCAGTGGTACCATCTCAGCTCACTGCAACCTCTGCCTCCAGGGTTCAAACAATTCTGCCTCAACCTCCCGAGTAGCTGGGATTACATGTGCCCACACCACACCTGGCTAATTTTTGTATTTTTAGTAGTGATGGGGTTTCGCCATGTTGGCCATGCTGATCTTGAACTCTTGACATTAGGTGATCCACCCACTTCAGCCTCCCAAAGTGCTAGGATTACAGCCATAAGCTACCATAAGCCTGGCCAGTGATGGTTGTTTTTTAACCTTTTATAGTAGCTAAAAGAGAGAAGTATCAGCTCTGCCAGTTTATTTTTGCTGGGGGTTGTTTAAAAAAAGGCATTTATCCATTCGATGAGGGACAGTTTAGTAAAAAGTGGATCATTTCATCTGTAAATTCTGTAACTGAGTAGTATATGGCTAGTATATACTGTTTGCAGTATTATCTGAAAACAAATACATAAATGAAGGAGTCACTCCTGTCCCTTTGCATTTCAGAAACCTCTCTCTTTATTCAGGACATGGTAAACCACATGAGACAGACACACACACACACACACACACACACACACACACACACACACACACACACACACACACGTCTGACATTCAGGTTGAGGAAAGTAGCCGGTGTTAATCCTTAATTAAATGCCAGTAAAACTTAAGTTACTTCTGGCTGAGCGTGGTGGCTCATGCCTGTAATCCCAGCACTTTGGGAGTGGATCACTTAAGGTCAGGAGTTTGAGACCAGCGTGGCCTAAATGGTGAAACTCCATCTCTACTAAAAAAATACAAAAATTAGCTAGGTGTAGTGGTGCGTGCCTGTAGTCCCAGCTATTTGGGAGGCTGAGGCAGGAGAAACACTTGAACCCGGGCAGCGGAGGCTGCAGTCAGCCAAGATTGTGGTATTGCACTAATGCAACCTAGTGAAACTCCTTCTCAAAGAAAAAAAAAACTTTTTATTTTTTGTTTGTTCGTATTTTTGGGGGGGTTGAGGGGAGACAGAGTCATACTCTGTTGCCCAGGCTGGAGTGCAGTGGCACGATCTCAGGACCCGGCTAATTTTTGTATTTTTAGTAGAGATAGTTTTTCACCATGTTGGCCAGGTTGGCCCCAAACTTTTTTTTTTTGAGACAGAGTTTCGCTCTTGTTACCCAGGCTGGAGGGCAATGGCGCAATCTCGGCTCACCGCAACCTCCGCCTCCTGGGTTCAGGCAATTCTCCTGCCTCAGCCTCCTGAGTAGCTGGGACTACAGGCGCGCGCCACCATGCTCGGCTAATTTTTTTGTATGTTTAGTAGAGATGGGGTTTCACCTTGTTGACCAAGATGGTCTTGATCTCATGACCTCGTGATCCACCAGCCTCAGCCTCCCAAAGTGCTGGGATTATAGGCGTGAGGCCCCAAACTTTTGGCCTCATGTGATCTGCCCACCTTGGCCTCCCAAAGTGCTGGGATTAATACAGGTGTGATTCACTGCTCCCAGCCAAAATTTATTTCTTATTACCAATAACCAGCAGAGTTATTTTTAGAAAACTCAAATACATTTAGGAACACCCATAGATAAAAGATCAATAAAACAAAAATTTAAAAAGTAAATGTACTTCTATATGCCAGTTACAAACAATTAGAAAATAAAAATTTCACTGTACCATTTAAAGTAATATTGGCACTGAAAACTGCAAAGCACTGTTGCAAGAAATTAGAGATGTAAATAAACAGAGTCTTTTCCTGATCATAAGTCCAAAGACTTATTTTGTTAAGATACCTGCGCCCTCCAAATTGACCTACACATTCAGACAATCCTATGAAAATACCAGAAATTCATATGGAAGTCAAAGGGAGTCACAGTAGTCAAAACAATCTTGAAAACAAAGAATAAAATTAAGAGAATTCGTATTTCTCAATTTCAAAATTTACTACAAGACAGTGTAGTACTGATAGAGACATGGTCGATCAGTGGAGTAGAACTGAGAACCAGAAAGAAAGAAACCCTTTTGTCACTTGATTTTTGACAAGGGTGCCCAGACAATTTAATAGAGGAAAGAATCGTCTTCAGTAAAGGGTGCAGGGACAACTGGATATCAGAGAAGTCAGAGGGACAGGGAGGAAGCCAAAGGAATGTGCGTTGTCTCAAAAGTGAAGTGGTCATCTGCATCTGAGCCTGCGGAGCAGGGTGACATGCCAGGGGCTGGAAATGATTCTTTGCATTTGGTGATACAATGCAAAGTGACTAGAAATTTGGAAGAAAGCAATCTTTTAAGTATGCAAATCCTAGGATAAAGAAAGCTGGGCCATTACAAATCATCTCAAGAAAGAATATGAGTGATTAATTGAAGAAACCAGCACGGATGGTTAAGATATAAACAGCAATTCTACAGAGATGAAGTAAAAATGGATAACAGAGAAACCTATTCTGAGAATGTATTTGCTTTTTTACAGTCTCTGCACTCATTTTCAGTGTCGTGTAACTGCTTGTTTCAGATTATTCTCCGTGGTAGAGAAAGCAAAAGCTAAAAAGTCTTGAGAAATGTTTCCATCCATCATTTAGTTGGCTCTGGGCAGTTGACCTATTTCTTTCCAACTCTTCTTGCTCTGAATGTACTGTAAAAAAAAAATGAAACTTGTGAGAAGCGACTTTTCTTGATCCTATCATTACTAGCAACCTTCAACTTTCTGGGCTTTTTAGAGAAAAGTTGTATAAGTCTGTACCATCCTTGTGTTTGCCTTTTCAGAATTTGTTTGAGTCCTCCATAAAGCTTAATTTGTCTTGTGTGTTCTTGCTGATTTTTACATGTAATGTGTCATTTTCTTCTCATCAAAATGATGTTACCCAGCTTTGTTTGCCCAGGATTTTGTAAACTCTAAAATGATACGTCGCTTTCTTCCACGTGACTCGTCACTTCTGCACATGACTCGTCGTCACTTCTGTTTGGGGCCTGCATTGGGCCCAGGGCAGCTGTACACCAGGTTATACCTGGCCACTGTCCTGTGAGAGGCCAAGTGAATGGGAAAGCAGGGGTGAGATCTCATCTGCAGCTCTATAGGTGGTTGGAATCCCTGTCAGTGCCCTATTCTGTCTGCCAGTTTTGTGATCTGTAAAAACTTTTATCTTTACTCCATTTGGCTGATCTCGACATGCTCTCACATCAAAGTCTTGTTTTCCTTTCTGCCTCTTAGAGTTGTTTTTGAGTGCTTCTGTTTACTTGGGATTCCTTGAAGGAATATGTTATCTTGACATAAAATAACTGCTTCTTTTTTTCCCTTTGAATAGTAGTATGCTTTCCATCATTACAGGCCAATCTTGAGACCTGCCTCAATAAGTCCCATTGATTATTTTCTATATTTAAGGTAAATTTAAGGGTTTTTTCTTATAACTCATATTTATTGGTTTATGGATGTCTCCGATTATGAACAGTTTAAACCTATTCTCATTTTCTCATGTGAGTAATCTCTTTCAGTCTTTTTTTTTTTCTATACTCCTCCATGGGGACTGATTTTATGATTTCCTTCATGTTCCTTTCCTCCCTCCCTCCTCACCAATTTAGCTTAAAGTCCTTTGGTCACTGTTTAGTCAACCTCTGGACAGATGGCTTTTTCCCTGTTAGTGTGAGCTGCATGGCTCCTGGCCTGTGATTATGTTTTAAATTATGGTCCAGATAGCCCAGTCTTTGTCAAGACTGTGATTGTGTCAGTCATTAGTACTGGAAGTACTAGACCTAGAAGAAAGAAGTGATGAAATAAAACAAGCTTGCTCCTACATTCTTTTCTGCCCAAGAGTTACTAATGCCTTCAGGCACTGTTCTGGATCCAGGATGGTGTCCTTGCATCCCTGTGTATGGCAGCAGCAATGGGAAGCTGAGTCTCTATATGGCCACTTGGTTTCCAACAGGGATTTTAGTCCTTTGTGTTTCAGTAGATGACGCTTTTAGCGAGAACTCTACACCGGAAAGAGATCACATGTGAGAGGAAGCTAGTAAGTTTGGAGTGCTCAGCATTCACGGAGAAATGTCTAGCAGGCAGTTGAATATTAAACAGAAAAGCTCAAGAGAGATTTAGGTTTAGATTATGATGTACACTTAGGTGGTAGTTGAAGCCAGGAGAGTGGATGATACTGCCCAGTGAGAAAAGGGGGCCTAGGACAGACCCTGGCAAGGGTCTAGCAGTGGAAAATGAGAAAGAATAGATAGAGAGGAAGGAAAACGTGATGGATAAGAGTTAAGAGAGCAGAGTGCCTTGGGAAGAGTTGTACTCAGTACTGTAATTCTTTTGTGGAACAAAGAGTGATGTGGATAAATAATTAACGCTTATATTGCACTGTGACACCAAAATTTCTATGAGGACTGAGCTCTGACTTTTAGTTATTTAGATCTGTAGCATCTCTCTTGCATGAAGTATCTACTGCATCAGTTGTGATAGAAATTATTATTATTGAAATTGACTTTTCATGCAAAGTGATTTGTATTAGCCGTCATTTAAACTTACTCTTAAGATGCTTTTTATTATGTCATGGAGAACATCCAACAAATATATTTGCGTTCGAAGGATGTAAAAGAATAATCAAAATCCATTTGAGATTTACAGTAACTAAGTTCAGCAGACAAATGATGATGGACGGCTGCTGATGAGTGCGCTTGCTGGCGGTTCCACTGTTGGGACATTCCTGCCATGTTGACTGCGGCATACAGCATTTAGGCGTCCAGAAGATATTTTGCTGCCACCTTCTTAAAAATTCTATACGAAAAGATGATAATTTGTTGCAAAAATTTGTTTCTTTAGGATATAACTGAAGATGTCAAAATTGTCAATTAGGAGAAAACCAAGAAACACATTTCGTTTACTTTTGAAAGTACTAGAATTGGCTGGGTTCGGTGGCTCACGCCTGTAATCCCAACACTTTCGGAGGTCGAGGTGGGCAGATTGTTTGAGCTCAGGAGTTTGAGACCAGCCTGGGCAACATGGTGAGACCCTGTGTTGGGGTAAATACAAAAATTAGCCGGGCATGGTGGTGCATTCCTATAGTCCCAGCTACTCAGGATGCTGAGTAGGAGGATTACTTGAGCCCAGGAGGTTGAGCAGTGAACTCTGATTGTGCCACTGCACTCCAGCCTGGGCAGCAGAAACCCTATCTCAAAAAAAAAAAAAAAGATAGTGGAATAATAGCCCTGAAGTGCTGAGAGAAAATTAACGATCTAGAATTTTTTTACTTAATTAACCTGTCACCCAAGAATGAGAACAAAAGAGAAATGTTTTCAGATGTAAAAATACAAGTTTACCTAACAGATCTTCATTGAAAGAATTTCTGAAGGATATAGAATAAGGAGGAAGGAAATGGAACACAGAAGGAAAAAAGTGAGCTGTGAGGAGGACTGTGATGGTGAATTCTATGTGTCTCTTTGATTGGGCCACAGGTGCCCACATACTTGGTCAGACAGTATCCTAAGATAATTCTTAAGTTTCTGTCAGGGTGTTTTTGAATGAGGTTTAAGTTTGAATGGGTAGACTGAATAAAGCAGATTGCTCTCTGTAATGTGGGTGGGCCTTATCCATTCCATTGATGGCCTGAATAGAACAAAAAAGTGATCCTTCCTGGAGTAAGAGAGAATTCCTCCTGCCTGACTGCCTTAGGACTGACTGAAACCTTGTCTCTTCTGGGTGCTGAACCTGCTAGTCTTTGGCCTGGAACTCCATCGGCTCTCCTGGGTCTCTAGCCTGCTGACTCACCCTGCAGACTTTGGGACTTGTCTGCCTCCATAATTGCCTGAGCCAGTTCCTTATAATAAATCCCTTTATAGGTGCATATCTATATATAGAGATAACTAGATAGAGATAGGGAGTGTGGCCCTGCCCACACCTTGATTTTGGACTTCTGGCCTTCAGAACTGTGGGAGGATACATTTCTGTTGTTTAAGCTACTAGTCTGTAGTACTTTGTTTTGGCAGCCCTAGGAAACTAATATTCAAGAGCCTTGAGGTATTCAGGAGGACAGTAGAGGTACTGATTAAATGTAGATCTTTTATCCGGTATGCATGTTAACATTTTAAGGAGAACTTGAATATATAGATGAGGAAAAGGGAAATAAATTTGATCAATATATTCAAAGGCAGAAAGGAGGGGAAAAAGGTATAAAGAAGCTTAGAAAAATAGAATAAATAAAAACACAATAAAATAATAGAGATTAATCCAAATATATCATATTCATAATGCAAATAGACTAAGCCTGGCAGTTGAGACTCCTTTTAGTCTGATTTAACCTGTGGGCTGCTTCTTAGAATACTGGTTAAGTGCAGGAGTAAATAGGATTAAAGAAAATCAAGTATACTGAAACACCGTATCAAAGTATTTAAAATACTCCGAATATTTGTGACATGATAATACTTGTACAGTTAACATATTAGTAACAAGATCCAGTGGTGAGTCTAACCACTTTACCAGTATTTTGCAGTATTTGCCATAACTGTAATGTGGTTGCCACTGGTTACACGTGGTTTGTTATCTGTGTTTATAAATAAAGAAAATGCTAATTTCAGTTAGATTTTTAGCAGAAGTAAAGATGATTTCCCCTCATCCAAATGTCACTCACCCCTGAATTCTATGCCCAGAGCCTTGTCAAGAACGCTTGTTCTAGATGCTGATCTTCAAGTGGAGCTCTCCTCTCCCAAATAGCTCACGTTTTCCTCGAGTGAAGGAAGGAGGCAGAGGACTGTACCTTAGCTGCCTCCCTGTGTCAAAACACTTTAAAAAGCAAAGAAGCTTTCTTCTTAGGTTTTGGCCTTGTTGGTGGGTTTGAGTTGCCAAGTATGAATTCTGATGATTTAAGGGCCACTCTATAGGGTCACCTTGAGGTTTTTGAAGTGAGCTGTTAATTGCCTACCAGCCCCGCTTATTAAAAAAAAAAAGAAGACCCAGAAACCTTATATAATTCAGGCATCTGTGATCACTTCCATGCAGCCACATGCTTTAAGTGTTTGAGCTCCAGCAGGGGGTATGGGGCACAGGGATAGATGACCTAGCGTGAGCTGCACAGAGGTGAAGAGCTTAAATTACATACCTGGAGGGTTGGCCTTTTCTGTTTCCCACTGGATATGAACAGGGAGCTGTGTGACTCCAGTTGCTGCTGGCAGTCATCGTATGATAAAGAGGGGACTCTTAGGATGAAACTGAAGCCATGGTTGGCAAAGGGAAAAGAGGAAAAGGAACCAGATCCTGGTGACACTGCTGAGGTGCCGAATTCTTCAACCCAAAATATGGCCGTCTCAGAACTTCCAGTTCTGAGACAGGATAAATTCTCTCTCCCCATTTTTTTTTTTTTTTTTGAGACAGCGTCTCTCTCTGCCTCCTAGGCTGGAGTGCAGTGATGCCATCACAGCTCACTGCAGCTTTGAACTCCTGGGCTCAAGTGATCCCTCCACCTCAGCCTCCCAAAGTGCTGGGATTGCAGGCATGAGCCACTGCACCTCGCCTCATTATTTTTAATCAGTCTAAGTCATGGATTTTATTACATGGAACACTGACTTTTTCCTATGTGAGTCAAGCAGAAATTGCCTAGATTCGGAGGTTAATCCTGTAGCCTTTGAGGTAATATAATCCTATAGCCTAGAAGCAAGGCAGAGCAATCTGGAAACAGATAAATTAGAGGGCGATTTGCCATAAACTGGACTACAAACTGCCTTCCACGCCCCCTTCCATGTAAACCAGTTGAAACCTTCAAGAACTCCTGTTAACTCATCAAGTCAAGGCCAGAGTTTTTGCTTGGAATGAAAGGGAATGAATTCCCTTCTGTGTGTGTAGTTTTCCACTTTCCTCTCCCGATTCTTAGCATGCTGTCAACCTGATTTAGCTGTGTCTGTTAGAAACTGGGTTCACATAAGTAAAAATGAAAAATAATTTCTCAAAAGAGGGCTGCTCAGCGTGAGATATTAGTAAGCATCATTGTTCCAATTAAAAAAAAAAGTGTGCCATTGACATCGTGAGGATTAGCCTTGGAGACTCCTGGGCCCACATGGTGAAAATTAAAGCACTGGAGTGTCCTGGGCCCATGCCAGGAGATGCAGAGTACTCAGGAGCGTCAACATTGAAGGTTCAAGTGGAGGAAGAAGAGGCAGTAGACTCAAAGGATAACTGTGGTGGTGGAGGAGGAAAGCCTGGAGGAATTTGAACCTGGGAGTGGAGAGAGGAGAGCGCTCAGCTGGGGCAGGCAGTTTAGAGGACAAAGTGGTCCTGGGATTTGTTTTATTTTATTTTATTTATTTATTTATTGAGACAGAGTCTCACTCTGTTACCCAGGCTGGAGTGCAGTGGTGCAGTCTCAGCTCACTACAACCTCTACCTCTCAGGTTCAAACAATTCTCTTGCCTCAGCCTCCCGAGTACCTGGGATTACAGGCCCACACCACCATACCTGGCTAAATTTTGTAATTTTAATCGAGATGTGGTTTCACCACGTTGGCCAGGCTGGTCTCAAACTCCTGACCTCAGGTGATCTGCCCCACCTTGGCTTCCCAAAGTGCTTAGATTACAGTCAGGAGCATGGGATTTAGCATCTGTGGCCTGGGATTTAGCAGCGTGAGCTTATTGGTCTCTTTTAGTCAGAGCAGTTCTAGTGGAGTGGTTGGATGCAGAAAAATGAAAATTAAAATGTGCTGAGGAGTGAGTAGACACTGAGGACTTGGGAATAGCAGGTGCAGATGGCTCTTGAAAAGAGTGGCAGTAGAGGGGTCTGTAGAGATATGTGTTTTTTCTCATTTGTTTTTAAGATGGAAGAGACCATCAGGTTTAAATGAGATGGAAGAGAAAAAGAGGGAATGGTTATGAACATATGGTTCCCAGGAAGAAATAGGGCTGGGTGCAGTGGCTCACTCATGCCTGTTGTAGTCCCAGCACTTTGGGAGCTGAGGCAGGAGGATCACTTGAAGCCAAGAGTTTGAGACTAACCTGGGCAACATGCTGAGACCCTGTCTCTACAAAAAAATACAAAAATTAGCCAGGCTTGGTGACATGTGCCTGTAGTTCCAACTACTCAAGAGGCTGAGGTGAGAGGATGACTGGCAACAGAGCAAGATCCTGTCTTAAAAAAAAAAGGAAGGAAGTAATAGGTAGGATCCAGAAGTAGACAGGGAAGGGGAGGGGAAGGGAAAGGATAAGAAAAAATTAGGAATAAAGTATGTAAATGCAAGATTAAGAGAAAATAGAGACTTACAAATAAGGTAACAGAAAATCAAGAGAAAAGGAAGAAGGAAACATTTTCTTTCTTTTTTTTTGAGACAGAGTTTCGCTACTGTTGTTGCCCAGGCTGGAGTGCAACCTCTGCCTCCCAGGTTCAAGCGATTCTCCTGCTTCAGCCTCCTGAGTAGCTGGGATTACAGGCATGCATCACCACACCCAGCTAATTTTGTGTTTTTAATAGAGACGGGCTTTCTGTATGTTGGTCAGGCTGGGCTCAAACTCCCCACCTCAGGTGATCCGCCTGCCTCAGCCTCCCAAAGTACTGTGATTACAGGTGTGAGCCATCGCGCCCAGCCAGGAAAAAAACATTTTCAGTAAGACTGAACATCCAATGAAGCTAAGTAATAAAAAGAAATAAAAAGAAATGTTAGGTTTAAGTGAAAGTGTAGAAACACTAAGATAATAGGTTATATTCATGATAGTGGATAAACAGAATCAAAGCTCTACCCAAGTCCAGTAGCTGCCATTAAAAATAAAATTAAGAAATTGATAACAAATTATGAATTGTATTTTTTCTTTGAATCATAAAATTAGAATTTAACAAAAGGAAAATAAGGAAAGATAGTGTAGAAGTAGGAAAATTAAGGAATAAAGAGATTATAATCTAATTTAGGAATAGGAAAGCAGCTAGACCATAGCTGACAATGGAGGAATCTAAATCTGTGATAACTAATTAGTCTCGTTTTTATTTTTACCTTTTTTGTAGGAAGAACAGATAGAACATTACCGTAGCCAGGATATTACCACATGAAACAGAGAGTTGTTTGCCACAAACTTTTTTTAATGTCAGTTTTGGCTTAATTTCCCTGTCATTTTCCCCCCTTTCCTTCATTGAGTATGTTAAACACCTACTATGTGCCAGACATATTCACAGGAGATGCTAGACCTCACATTCCAAAAGGAAAGCCTTAGAAGTAAACAGCCAGTTACTAATACAGTATGATAAATGCCGAGATGGATGTAACCTGAGGGTACCATGGCAACGTCAAAAAAAGCACCAACTCAGTCTTAGGAGGCTGGGAAGGCGTTCTGGGGAAGAAATTTTGGCAGAATCCTGAGGCTCAGAAGATGGTGAGCAAGAGTGGTGGGACTGGCATTTCAGGAGGATATAGTGACACGCACAGGCTCTGAGAGAGAGAGGCACATCTTAGCAGCTGCGCTATGTGGCTACCTGTTTTGACCATCACTGCAGAAAAAGACTTTCCTAGGCTCTCACTTCTGCCCCAGCCTTAAAAGACTTACAACCTGCAGTAGACTGATAATTCTCCGGGGTAGGAAGGAAACCATTAGCCTATACCATAACATGGTGAGTGCTTCCTCTGTGGCGTGTTTACATTTCTAAGAAATGAGGTTTTACCAAATCAAACGAATCAAAGTGGAGGAGTTTCCGACTGGTGGGGTGTGGAAGAGAGATTTCATTCATACAGCTCTTTAAATACATATTATTCCTACCTGAATATTCTTCCCCTTCTCTCATTACAGATGAGATCTTTTCCGAACTTGATCTTCTTAAATTTGTATAGTGTTGAAGGTTCTGTTGCATATCGTCTTACTTTATTTTACAAGAGTTCAAGAGAAGAGTTTTAGTCTTTGTTCTGTTTTTATGCTGGCAACTTATGTACCCCCCTCCTTCCTGCCTGGGCAAGTTTCAGGGGTTTCATGTATGCTCCAGCTCACACTGAACCCTGACCGTCGTCCGGCCCTCCTCCCTCCTTCAGTCTCTAAGCGCACTTGGCGTTGGCACCCTCTAACATCGGCTTCTGTGCCGTTGCCACAGAACGTTGCCTCCACCCAGTGGAGTTCAGTGGTGCGCTCATGGCTCAAGCAATCCTCCCACCTCAGCCTCCCCAGTAGCTGGGAATACAGACGCGCTCCACCACACCCAGCTAATGATGCCTCAGTAAATGTGGAGGCTCTTTAAGAGTGAAGAGCAAGGCATTTCCTGCACTGTTTCTCTCTTTGGTACTTAGCGTGTTGTTATGCACTTAGTTACTGTTCATTGAGGTGAGGATCCCATAATTGTTTGGTTCCTGTCAAGAGGTGAATAAGTCTCATTACTTTTTAATATTTTTGGACTCAGCAGGAAAAGCCCTATAAGAAAAAAAAATTAAGTTCTGTAGTAGAATATTTTGTATTATCTATCTTGAAATTTTAATGGAAACCTCTAGTAAGTTTTTCCCGGCTGTATAACTAATAAATGCAAATAATTCAGAGGTAGTATGCTCTTATAAAATTTGGCAGGTAAGAAAATCAGAAGTACATTTATTCTGAATTTGAGCAGAATTGCTATTGACAAATTTTAAAGGCTCATAATTGCATAGGCATTTTACGCCATAATATGTCTTCACTTAATAAATTGCTCAAGTGTAAACAACTGGTAGTAAATTTTGGAGTAATACCACTTAACCATAATCATCAGTCTTCTTGGAAAGTTTTTATAGAGCTGTTGTTTTCATTATTCATATTTTCTTAATTACAGGAGGGAATAACTAGGTAAACTGAGTATACTACAGTATTCAGTTCCTGATTATGAAAATCTCTTCTTTTCTTCTGAATAATAAATACTATTTTTTTAAACAGAAAATTCCTACTTATTCTTGCTTATTGTGTATTGTATTACCAATATAAATGTTTTCTGAGACCTTTTATGGATGCCGATTAGATGAATTTTGGGAAACAGGAACGTTCTTTTGCTTATACAGGCTGTTGCTGGATTTTGTTTTCATCATGCAATTGTTCATAGAATCTGTTCTCAGTGGGTAGGGATTCCTTTAGGAGAGTTTTAAAGCCCCCCTGCAGTATGTTTGATAAATTTTGCTCCATGATTGCACCCCATGCTGTGTCTTTTTATTCCTTTTTATGAATATTACTGAACTGCTGTCTTCTGAGCGGACTGTGACACTGTCAAAAGGAGAGAGATAAAGAGGATGAGGCATGGGATCTGTGAGTGGTGGTTACTAAGAGCAGTGGGGTATGGGGTGCTGCTGAGCTTGGGGAAGCTCGCATATTTTGGCACAGAAACTCCCAAAGGCACCAAACTGGATCACCAAGACAGCATAGGATGAATGTTAGTGAAACAAAAGGAAAGAGTTTTGTTTTTTTTTTTAAAGCATTCAAGAATGAAGGAATTATTATTTTTTAGAGATAAGAGTATTGCTGTGTCACCCAAGCTGGAGTACAGCAGAACAATCATAGCTCACTATAACCTTGAACTCCTGGGCTCAAGCCATCCTCCCATCTCAGCCTCCTGAGTAGCTGGGTCTACAGGTGTGTGCCATCATGCCTGGCTAATTTTTTTATTTTTTGTTTGTGTAGAGATGAGGGTCCTACTATGTGCCCAGGCTAGTCTTGAACTCCTGGCCTTGAGTGATCTTCCCACCTTGGCCTCCCAAAGTGTGGGGATTATAGATGTGAGCCACCATGCCTGGCCAGAATGAATTACTTTTTCACATGTAAAACTCTGTGAGATAAAAATATCTCAATCTTTATAAATAAGTAAAAATTAAAGATGGGAGAATTTCAGTAACCTGTGACAGTTACACAGCTAGTAAGCAGTTGATCTGGAACTTGGAGCACAGGTCTTGCTGATTCCATAGCTGTGGTGTTTCCTCTTTACTACATTCTACATGTATGTGAGACCACAGGGAGAAAGAGATAAGTCACAGACAAATGCTTAAATGTTGCACAGAAGGCAGATGTATACATGTCTTTAGATATACTTGATTTTGCATTTTCTTCCAGGGTTTGTGCAGCAGTATGTTTTGAAAAACAAACAAAACATCTAAAACCAGTTCTTTGGTTATTCCCTGTTTGGATACAGTATTAGACATTTTCCTAAGACAGGAGATTATTGTAACAGATTGCTAAGCTGCTTTTATTTTAAACAGCATAATTATTGGTGAAACAGATAGTGCGGAAAGTAAACAATCTGTTTCAGGATTTTAAAGTTTTATAATACATCGAATGTGTCTTTCAATAGTTGACTCCTAAAATCATGACATAGGTTTCTATCCCCCTGTTTAATTTGATTGAGGAAGGGTTAAAGTTTCAGAGGGAAGAAACCTTTTAAGGAAAAGGGTAGGTGATGGTTATATACAATATCGATCATGAAAGAACAATATCAACCATGAAAGACTGAAAACATTCATCTTCCACTTCATTTATTAGGAGACCTCTGGTAGCAGATACACTCTTGTTGCAGTCTCTCACCACAATAATTAGAAGAAAGTTTGGAGAAAGATATTTATGTGGGAATAATAGATGTAATATTTCTCTGAAATTAGTGACATCTTTACATGTTACAGTTTAAGTAGTGTAAGCATTTAGTTTCTTTTGCTAAGCATGTGCTTCCAGGTGTGTGGAAATCTCAGTTTCCCGCTGGTGTCATCTCTATCTACTACAATTATACTTAATAAATACTTAATTTTTTTATTATTTTTTTTGAGACAGGGTCTTGTTCTGTCACCCAGGCTGGAGTTCAGTGGTGCGCTCATGGCTCAAGCAATCCTCCCACCTCAGCCTCCCCAGTAGCTGGGAATACAGACGCATTCCACCACACCCAGCTAATTTTTTGTATTTTTTGTTTCTCTGCGTTGCCTAGGCTTGTCTCAAACTCCCGGGCTCAAGCAATCCACCTGCCTTGGCCTTCCAAACTGCTGGGATTAACAGGTGTGAGCCACCACACCTCGCCATGGTTTTATGATTTATTTACTTTGGCATCACCCTTTTGGATCCATGTACTATGTTCTCTGTCCTTGCTTCCTCCCGGGCACACAGAGGACTGGCAGGGCTGACTCAGGGCACAGGGCTGGCACCCTCTGCCACTGTGTGCCAGCAGTCTTCAGACTCTACCTTAGTGACTTCTTTCTCTTTGTAGACTGTTCTTCTCTCTCATCTGAACTTGTTATAAATGTGAAACTGAGAGTGGGAAGAGCAGCCGGGGGCTTCTTAAGATTTGCAGAGAACGCCAGAACCATGATGGCCATATGTGCAGAGTAAAAAATTGAGGAGCTTAACTCTGACAGATTTAAATGTACTTATGAGTATTTTAAATAAACTATCCCCAAAAATCTAGAACAGTGGCCATGTAGTTTGTAGTACTAACATTCTTAGTGTCTTCTTGTAACCTGTTAGACATAGATACAGTAAGTGTATCTTGATACAGAGTTGTGGAGTGACTTTTGCTAATATAAATTAGAGGAATAATGCATTTATTCTACTTAGATGTTATTTTAACTACTTCAACTTTCAAATATAAGCCAAAATCAAACTTTAAAATTTTCCTTAGACATTTATGAAGAAATTTGCTCAAACATGCTTGAATTTCAACAGGATCACTTAGTAACTAAATCAAGGATTACTTTGGCTTCTCATTGGCCCCCAGTTAAGTCTCCTGTTTTCTCACGGCGGGGTAATGGTGGTGGGGTGTGTGTGGAGAGGCTAGTACAAGTACATGAATGAGCAAAAGTCAGGGTTAGATCAGCCACCTGGGTTTCTGGGGTTCTTTTCTGTGTTTGCCTTTTCTTCTTCCTCTCTTTACTGCCTTGTACTGTACTAGATATTATCAGTCTTTTTTAATTTTTTATCAATCTGTAAAGTTAAGAAATTTTCGGGCCGGGCACTGTGGCTCCATGCCTGTAATCCCAGCACTTTGGGAGGCCGAGGCGGATGGATCACGAGGTCAAGAAATCGAGACCATCCTGGTCAACATGGTGAAACCCTGTCTCTACTAAAAATACAAAAATTAGCTGGGCATGGTGGTGCGCACCTGTAGTCCCAGCTACTCGGGAGGCTGAGGCAGGAGAATTGCTTGAACGCGGGAGGCTGAGGCAGGGAATTGCTTGAACCCAGGAGGCGGAGGTTGCAGTGAGCTGAGATCACGCCATTGCGCTCCAGCCTGGGTAACGAGAGTGAAACTCGTCTCAAAAAAAAAAAAAAGAAATTTTCATTGTTTTAATTTGCATTAGAGGTAACAGTTCAACGAAGCATCTGTCTATGGATACGGATTCAGATTCATTGTACTGTTGTTTGTGGATTTATTCATAGCGCTGCTGGCAGCGAGCTGCTTGACGGGCTTTAAGCTCTGTGTGGTATTCAGAAAGCACTTTTGACACTTGGATAAAGACTTGGTCAGTTTTATTTATCTTTAATGTGTGTATTTCTTTCTCTTTTCAGTTGCTGATCATCTGGGCTGTGATCCACAAACACGGTTCTTTGTCCCTCCTAATATCAAACAGTGGATTGCCTTGCTGCAGAGGGGAAACTGCACATTTAAAGAGAAAATATCACGGGCTGCTTTCCACAATGCAGTTGCTGTAGTCATCTACAATAATAAATCCAAAGAGGAGCCGGTTACCATGACTCATCCAGGTAAACAAAACAGGGGGTTGTAGATTTTGTTCTTCTTCTTAGAAATCATTGCTTTATAGGTAAGCATTCTCTCTCTGCTGAAGCCATGTAATTTTCAACATAACCCTGTTAGTATTGCCATTTGTTTGTTGAGATGCATGTTTTCTTCCCATAGTTGAATTTCTTCTTTTTCATAAGTAATGATGATAGCAGCCTGTAAAACTTGGACATATTAAATAATGGGCTGTGGTTAAATCCTTAGTTGTTTTGCATTTCTACATTTTGCCTAATAACTTTGACAAATAATGTATTTAATTTGGAATAATTCATCCAGGTTATGTCATGGATTCTCAAGGATTACCTGTCTGGGAAGGATTCTGTTTATTTTATCAGGTTAAATGTTGAAACTAACTTAGTAATTAATACAATTACAGTAGTAACAAGGCTGCTTTATTTCTTGTGGAAGCACTTAGGATAGTTCTAATTGTTATAATAGCAGTAGTTGCAGTTTATTGAGCACTTACTATATAAATGTCAGGCGCTCTGCTATGAGCTTTTTGTGTATCTTTGTAGATAGTCTTTACAATAACTGTGTGTGTTGTAGGCTCTCTCCCATCTTATAGACCAGGAGGGGGCCTGAAACAGTTAAGGGCCCGCAGAAGAGGGCTCACACCCAGTTTTGTTGATGTTCTGTTAGTTTCACCACTCTGTCTGTTTACGTTGAAATTAGATGAAATTTAGTTTTGCATTCAGGAGAATTTTAGAGTTTGACTTAAAGAACTAACTTTTCATCGTGTAATTTTTATATTATTATTTTTAGCAAGTTTCTTGCAAAGACTTGCCCACCTTAATTGAAAGTCATTAGTACTTCCCTGCACATCTTGATAGAATAGTGCAGATGGATTAAACTTTAATGTTCTCTGACTTTGTTTCTTTCAAACCTAAGCCTTTTAGAAGTAAGATATACTTTGGGAGGCCAAGGTGGGCAGATCACCTTAGGTCAGGAGTTCAAGACCAACCTGGCCAACATGGTAAAACCTTCTCTCTACTAAAAATACAAAAATTATCTGGGCGTGGTGGTGGGCACCTGTAATCCCAGCTACTGAGGCTGAGGCAGGAGAATTGCTTGAGCCCGGGAGGCAGAGGTTGCAGTGAGCTGAGATCACACCACTGCACTCCAGCCTGGGCGACAGAGCAAGACTGTGTCTCAAAAAAAAAAAGAAGTAGGTGTAATTTTTCCAATTGCAAAAGTTACACTTGCTTAGTGTAGAAAAACTGAAACTAAAGAAAAGCACAAAGAATAAAATAGAATGTGTGATTTTTCACTAACCAGAGATCACTGGGGTCATGTAACTTTTAATTTATTCAAGGAAACCAAAAGAAAATTAAGGGCCAGTTTAATTTAGCTGAACATCTACATGGAAACACGGGACTCAAGACGGTAGTTTTTCTGCTAGGTTTCAGAGCAGGTGCTGGTTTGCTTTCCTCAGTCGTCCCAGAGGGAAGAAAAACTATTTAAAAATTTGGGCCTAATGTAGCTTCATTCCATGCTGATTTTTTCTTCACTTAAAACATGAAGAAAAATAAATAGGGAGAAATTCAACTGAGCAAAATGTATTTTTCTTTCTTATTAATGTTGTTTTACTTACACGAAACCACAGAGAAGTAGCTAGAATGAGAGTCTTTTAATAAAAGCATGAGAGGATATAAGAATTATAAGAGGGAATTGAAATCTTAAAAAAAAAATTTAATTACTAGTATTGAAAAACAGTGGGAAGCCTGTATCATTGTAGCATTTTCCATCTCTCTTCTTTGAAATGTTAGTTTGTTTAGATATGTTTCTAGAGGATTCATGGGGAAACAGTAAGTTTCAGAAAATGCTTGAAATGTATTCCACATTTAGAGGCCCCTACTACTCATTAATGTTTTTGGGTTTCTGAGAAGTCTTAAAGAACCTGTTAAGAGCCTGTTTTGGCTGGGCACAGTGGCTCACACCTATAATGCAAGCACTTCGGGAACTACTTGGTTAATCAAAATAAAACAGGTACCCTCCTTTTTTTTGGTGGGGGGAGACAGGGTCTAACTCTGTTGCCCAGGATGCAATGAAGTGGTACAATCATGGCTCCCTAAGCCTGGGGAAGCTAATGCAGGTGTACTGCTTGAGCCCAGGAGTTTAAGACCAGCCTGGGCAACATAGGGAGACCCCTTCTCTACAAAAAATACAAAAATTAGCCGGGTGTGATGATGCATGCCTGTAGTCCCAGCTACTTGGGAGGCTTAGGTGGGAGGATTGCCTGAACCTGGGGGGAAGTTCAGACTACAGTGAGCTGTGATTGCACCACTGCACTACATCCTGGGCAAGAGAGTTAGAACCTGTCCCAAAAAAACAAACAAAAAAACCCGTTTTATTTTAATTAATCTAGTGTTCTCCAAACACAGATTAGTGTTTAACAGCACAAATTAAAGAAACGCAGAGGTATAGTTTGAGGATATATTCTTAGGAAATGGAAGCTTTGTAAGGCAAACAGTAGAGGTGTACGTAAGAGCAATGGCAAATGGCTTTATGTTGTGATTAGATTCATAGACAGAATAATGTGGTAAAGTAAATTGAGTAAATTGGTACAATACTTAGAAAACTTCGGCATTGTCTGGTATAGTTAAAGACTGCACACTGTGATCAAGTAATTTTACTCCTAGATACATACTCCAGAGTACTTTTCAAACTTTAAAACTTTAACGTGCATCTCCGAATCTTGCTAAAATGCAAATTCTGATTCAGTAAGTCTGAAATATGGCCCAGGAGTCTTTATTATTAACAAGTTTCTAGGTGTCACTAATGTTGCTGGTCTACAGATCTTGCTTGGAGAAAGAAGGCAGTAAAGAAAGGAAACCTAGGTTTTGGTCCCAGATTTTCCACTGACATGCTCTGTGACGTAGGCCAAGTTGCCTCCTATGTTAGGGTTGGAGTATAGAAGCCTTCTGTAAGGCATCCTATGACTCTAAATCTAGACTCTGTGAAAGGCCATGAATCCCCATGGTAGAGCACAACCAGTGTTTGCCCTTCTTCCACATTTCACCTCCAACCATGTGGGAGCCAGTGGACAGATTTCATATACTTACACAAGCACTGATAGCCTCTCTCTTTCCTTCTTTACACCCTTGTTACTCTTGCACGTGTGCGTGGATGACATGTATGAGAGTATTCATTACAGCATTGTAACAACAGATTATTGAAAACACCTAAACACCTGTGTCTGTCATAGAAGACTGGATTAATTATGGCATGTTTATGCAGCAGTTAACTGTCAATACATTAAAGCTACATGTATTTACATGAGTAAGTCTCCCAGACACAGTAAGTTATAGAAGAATATTTATAGTCAGATATAATTTGAATAAAATTAAAATGCAAAACACTTTAATTAAGTAATTTAAGAGCATGTATATAGGTATAAATGAAGAAAAACATAAGATTAAGAAATACAAAATTTAGGATAATGGTTCTCTCTGGAGAGGGAAGAAAGGAAATAGGATCAGAGAGAAGTATACGTATCTATAATGTTTCATTTCTTAAGCTGAGTGTGTGGATAGACATGTTTATTATATTCTCTAATTTTTGCTTATTTGAAATACTTCAAAATAATCATTAGAGAAAAACTTTGTGAAATATTTATAAAGCAAGCTTAAATATAATAGAGCAGTAGGGGTAGCACTTCTGGTTAAGACCAAGTGAAGAGACTAGCAAATCCTTTTCCAAAAAAGCAACTATAAAACTGGACAAAAATGACAAAACAGCCATTTCAGTGTTCTGGATATCTGTGAAGGGATAGTAATCTGAGACACATTTATGCTTTGAAAAACTGCCAGAGTTCAGGTAAGAACAATGGAAATTTGTGGTTTAGCAGGGTGCTGCTTCCCAAACTCCCCAAGCTATGCTGTGTGGAGTTCCTGCCAGTGTGGAACAGGCTGCAAGGACTGGCAGTTTGCTCTGTGTGATGCAAAGGGCTGTTTCTGTTTGCAGGGGTGACTGACACAGTATCCAGTATCATTGTCTTCACAGAGGCAGGCTAGCAGAGGAAAGCCAGTGACTGGGCAGTTCCTAGGAAACCAGTCTTACTAAAAAGAAGCGGGGAAAAGAACATAGAACAATAACAAACTAAGTGGAGACATTCTGGTTGCATGCCACAGTGAAAATAGATTTCATGTGTTTAACCCAGTCTGTTACTAAATAAAAGCAACGCTGCCAACTTTAAGGGGGAAAATATGAGAATCCAGAGTTGCTACAATATGTTATCTAAAATGTTCACTTTTCAACAGATTATAAGACATGCAAAATACAGAGATGTGTGACTCATATTCAGGAAAACAAAAGTCTGTAGAAACTTTGTGTCTCTAGATAATGGATTTAGCAGAGAAAAACTTCAAAGCAATGACTATAAATATGTTCAAAGACTAAAGGAAACTATTTAAAAAATGATGATAATGAGTGGCAGCAATGAGTCAACGAATAGAGATTCTCAGTAAAGAACATAAAAATTATTTAAGAGAGCCACATAGGCATTCTGAAATTGGAGAGTATAATTTTGGAAATGAAAAATTCACTAGAGGGCTTTAACAGCAGATTAAAAAATAGTAGAGGGAAGAATCAATTGAAGGAAAATGAACAGAGCCTCAGATCACTGTGGGACAGTATCAGACACACCAACATAATATCAGATTCAAAGATATACAAAGCAAAAACTGACAGAATGGGAAGGAGAAATAGACATTTCAACCATTAGAGTTGGAGATTTTTAACACCCTACTCTTAGTAATTGATAGAATAGCTAGATAGAAAATTAGCAAGCATATAGAAAACTTGACCAACACTGTTAACCAACTTGGCCCAGCCAACGTATGTAGCACATTCTACGTACTGACTGGAGCACACGTTCATTTCAAGCACGCATGGAACATTCTCTAAGATAGACCATATGGTTGGCTATAAAACAAGTCTGAATATATTTTAAAAGATTGAAATTGTACAAAGTATATTCTTCAACCACAACTAAAGAAGAAAATCTGGGAAATACCCAAGTATTTGAAATTAAGCAACACATGTCTAAATAACACATGGATCCAATAAAAAATCAAAAGAAAAATGTGAAAACATTTTGAACCAAATGAAAATGAAAACACATCAGAATTTTTAGGATGCTAGGAAAGCAGTACTGAGATGAAAATTAATAGCTTTAAATGTCTAGGTTAGTAAACAAAGGTCTAGAATCAATAAACTAAGTTTTGCCTTCAAAAACTATAAAAAGAGGAACAAACAAAACTCCAAACCAGTAGAAGAAAGGAGTTAATAATGATTAGAGGAGAAATAAGTGAGACAGAAAAGTTATAAAGTCAATGAAACCCAAAAGTTGGTTTCTTGGAACTATCCATAAAATTGATGAACCTTTAGATAGACTGACCGACAATAAAAAAAGAAGACAGTTTACCAAAATCACAACTAAAAAAGGACATCACTACTAACTCTACAGAAACTTGAAGGATTATAAAGGAATATTGTGAACAACTTTATGGTAACTATGTCTGGGGTCCCCATGACCATCCACAGGTTCAGTGATTCACTAGGAGGACTCAACACATAGTCATACTCACAGTGAGTCACTCTTATGATAATGTAACCCTCCCCAAATCCGTTTTCCCAGATGTCACCCAAGAGCCAACATTGTAAGCAGGCCCTTTGAAGGATAGAAATTCAAACCTGCTATGTTTACTTTTTTCTGTACACTGATAAATTAGACACCTTAGATGAAACAAACAAAAATATATCCTAAAAATACACAGGTTGTCAAAACTGACTCAATAAAAAGCAAATCTGAGTAGACCTATAATAAGTAAGAAATTGAATTGGGGATTAAATATCTTCCTATGAAATTCACTGGTGCAGTCTATCAGATATTTAAAGAAAAAATAATTCTGCTTCTTCACAAACTTTCAGAAAATAAAGAACATTTCTGAACTTATTCAGTGGAGCCAGTTTTTACCTTCATATTAAAGCCAAAGATATCCATGAAAACTATATACCAATAGCCCTTATGAATTTAGGCATAAAAATTTTTTTAAATGTATAGCAAATAAAATCTAGTAACATATAAAATGGATTAGATTCATTACTCCAGGAATGGGATATATGGGGTTTTTTCACATCTGAAAGTCAGTAAAATGAATGAAAAAGGCAACTAACCATTTTCAGTAGGTGTAGAAAAAGCATTTCACAAAATCTCAGTACCTATCATGATTTTAGAAAAAAAAAGCTTTCAACACACTAGGAAACATCCTCAGCCTGATAAATATCATCTATGAAAAGTCTACAGTTAACATCATATTTGATGGTGAAAGACTGTTTTCTCCCTAAGATCAGTAACAAGCCAAGAATGTCCACTCTTACTACTTCTATTCAACATGTGCTTACTCAACATTTTTCTTGTGATTTTAGCCATTGTAAAAAGGGAAGAAAGGAAATAAAAGGTGTCCGGTTTGGAAAAGCAGAAGTAAAACTCATTATTCACAGATTATATATATAGAAAATCAGATAGAATTTATTTAAAAGCCACTAGATCTAATACACAGGTCGATCTAGAAAGGCTGTAGAATACTAAGTCATTATACAAAATCCAATTTTATTTATTTATTTATTTTGGAGACAGAGTCTTGCTCTGTTGCCCAGGCTAGAGTGCAGTGGCATGATCTCAGCTCACTGCAACCTCTGCCTCCTGGATTCAAGTGATTTTCCTGTCTCAGCCTCCCGAGTAGCTGGGATTATAGGCGCGTACCACCATGCCTGGCTAACTTTTGTATTTTTAGTAGAGATGGGGTTTCACCATGTTGGCCAGGCTGGTCTCGAACTCCTGACCTCAAGTGACCTTCCTGCCTCAGCCTCCCAAAGTGCTGGGAGTACAGGTGTGAGCCACTGAGCCCAGCCAAAAAAGACAGTTGTATTTCTGTATGCTAGCCATGAATGGTCCAAAAATATTCCGTGAAATTAAGAAGAGTTCATTCTCAATAGCCTAAGAACAAAAACTTGTTAAAAAGAAATGCAAGACTTGCACATGGAACCTACAAACATTATTGAGAGAAATCCAAGAAAATCTCATCCAGGTGTGGTAGCACACACCTGTAGTCCAGCACTTTGGGAGGCCAAGCTCAGAGGATCACTTGAGCCCCAGGAGTTCAAAACCAGCCTGGGAAACATAGGGGGACCCTGTCTCTACAAAAAACAATAAAATAAAGTAAGTAGCTGGGTGTAGTGGTATGCATCTGTGGTCCCAGCTACTCAGGAGGCTGAGGTGGGAGGATCATTTGAACCCAAGAGGCAGAGGTTATAGTGAGCTCAGATGGTGCCACTGCACTCTCTCACCTGGGCAACAGAGTGAGACCCTATCTCAAAAAAAAGAAAAAAGAAAAGAAAGAAAATCTGGATAAATGGATAGTCCTTTCATATCCTTTGATTCCAGTGTTTAATATTGTCAAGGTGGTAGTTATCTTAAAATTGATACACAAATTCCTTGTGGTAAGTACCTATGCAAATCACAGCACATGTTTTGTGAAAGCTGATCCTAAAATTGTATGGAAATGCAAAGTACCTAGAATAGCTAAACTGTTTTTCTTTCTCTTTTTCTTTTTTTGAGATGGAGTTTTGCTCTTGTTACCCAGGCTGGAGTGCAATGGCGCGATCTCGGCTCACCGCAACCTCCGCCTCTTGGGTTCAAGCAATTCTCCTGCCTCAGCCTCCCAAGTAGCTGGGACTACAGGCACGCACCACCATGCCCAGCTAATTTTTGTATTTTTAGTAGAGACGGGGTTTCACCATGTTGACCAGGATGGTCTTGATCTCTTGACCTCATGATCCACCCGCCTCGGCCTCCCAAAGTGCTGGGATTATAGGCGTGAGCCACCATGCCCAGCCTAACTTTTCAAAAAAGAACAGCATTAGAGGATTTAACACTACTCCCTTTCACAACTTCAGTAATCAAGGCATTGTGGCATTGGTAGAAGGATAGGCGTATAGATCAATGGATCCAAATTGAGAATCTAGAAATAAATATTTTTATGGTCAGTTGATTTTCAACAAAGGTACCATGATCATTCAATGGGGGAAAGACAGTCTTTCAACAGCTAGTGCTGAAACAATTGTTATCTACGTGCAGATTTAAAAAAAGGAGCCAGGACTGGTGGCTCATGCTTGTAATTATAGCACTTTGGAAGGCAGACATGGGAGGATCATTTGAGCCCAGGAGTTGAGGCTGCAGTGAGCTATGATTGCGCTACTGCACTCTAATGTGGGCAACAGAGCAAGACTGTTTCTATGAATGAATGAAGAACAGAGACCTTATACTATATAAAAACGACTTCACAGTGGATATTAGACAAAATGTAAGAAATAAAACAGTAAACTTTTAGAAGACAGTCTGTGATTTTGAACAAGAAGTTCTTGGCTGGGCACCGTGGCTCACACTTGACATCCCAGCACTTTGGGAGGTGGAGGCGGGTGAATCACGAGGTCAGGAGATGGAGACCATGCTGGCCAACATGGTGAAACCCCGTGTCTACTAAAAATACAAAAATTACCTAGATGTGGTGGCACATGCCTGTAATGCCAGCTACTTGGGAGACTGAGGCAGAATTGCTTGAACCAGGGAGTCAGAGGTTAACAGTGAGCTGAGATTGTGCCACTGCATTCCAGCCTGGCAACAGAGTGAGACTCTATCTGAAACAAAAAAATGTTCTTGCCTATGGCTCCAAACACACTGTTTATTAAAAAAAAAAAAATTAGATTTTATCAAAATTAAAACCTTTATCATTCAAAAGAAACAAACCATTAACATAATGAAAAGATACAAACAAAATCTTTTTGGATCATACATCTGATGTAGGACTTGCATCCAGAATATTTAAAGAGCTCTTATAAATTAATAAGATAAACAACCTAGTTTTACAATGGCCAAAGGATTTTACCATTAGACATTTTATTGATCATTAGAAAAATGCAATCAAAACAACAATGCAACCAAAGCAATACCATTTCACATCCTCTAGAATGATTATAATTAAACCGTCATATAGTACCAAGTTTTATTGAGGATGTGGATAAACTAGAATCCTTATGTATTGCCAGTAAAAGTGTGAAATGATACAACCAGTTTGGAAAATAGTTTGGCAGTTTCTTTAAAAGTTATTAAACATAAAAATACCATATGACCCGGTAGTCCCACTCCCAGAAATCTAAGAGAAATGAAAACAATGAAATGTCCACACAAAAACTTGTACACAAATGCTTATAGCAGCATTGTTTATTATAACCAAAAAAGTAGAGACAACCCAGTTCATCAGCTGGTGAATAAATAAACAAGATATACGTCCATATGATGGAATATAGTTTAGCAATTACAGTTGGCCCTTGAACAATGAGAAGGTTAGGTTCACTGACCCCCATGCAGTCAAAAAGTTACACGTAACTTTTACCTCCCCCCCAATTTTTTTTTTTTAGAAGTAAAATACCTTTATTTTCTTATGTACACACTATATTCAAATAAACCACCCACCCTGAAAACAGCAGGGTCTGGCTTTTCCATGAACCCCCAGAAGAATATAAATTGGAGCCTCTGATAATAGTTCCTTCCCCAGAGTGGGGAGCTGCGTGCGTGTGTGTGTGTGTGTGTGTGTGTGTGTGTAAAACCTTCTGATGCCACGGGATCTGGCCAGCCCCTCTGGAGCCACACAACCCTCCTTGCCTTACACCCTGGCTCCAGCTTCAGGCCTCTTCCCTGGTTCAGGGAGAGGCCTCAGCCTGGGGCAGGTGTGATGTAAACCAGTCACTCAACCTCCATCTTATTCTTCCGCAAAGAATTGAGGAAGTCTTGCCACTCTGCTGGGTAAAAGCGTTTATAGACATTGATCTTATTCCGAATCTGTTTTGGGGTATCTTGATAGTAATTATTCTCATCGCGGGCCATGGCCTTATAGTCCTCCCCATGGTTCTACACCATGTAGCATACGTAGTCGATGAGGTCCTGAGACGGAGTATTTCCTTTCTTTTCTGGAAGGCTGGCTTCTGTCTCCAGGTCATTCAGCACATAGGGCTTCCGCACAAGCTCCTTAGGCCTCTCCTCTGTGTCCACCTCCATGGCCTTCACCTTTCTCTTACGGAGGGGCACCGCCTTCTTGGGGTCCCCAGCCAACCCCATCTCGGCCAGGTTCTGCCGCACTGATGTAGCGTGGTCCCAGGCATGTCGGATGTGGGAGCACTCGATCTGCGTTGCTGCCTTCCGTTGAGCATTCCGGTTCACACGCTTTCGGTTGACATTGTAACCACTCTTCTGCCTCTGGGTCTTGCCCTTGGCCTTGGGCATTGCGCTGACCACCCCACCGGCAGCTCGCACGCGGTGCCTCCCATTCTTAGACCTCCTGTGCCTCCCCACAAATTTAACTTTTTTTTTTTTTGAGACAGAGTCTTGCTCTGTCACCCAGGCTAGAGTGCAGTGGTGTGATCTCAGCTCACTGCAACCTTTGCCTCCTGGGTTCAAGCCATCTCCTGCCTCAGCCTCCCAGGTAGCTGGGATTACAGGCGCCCACCACTGCGCCTGGCTATTTTTTTTTTTATATTTTTAGTAGAGACAGGGTTTCACCATGTTGGCCAGGCTGGTCTCGACTCCTGACCTCGTGATCCATCTGCCTCAGCCTTCCAAAGTGCTAGGATTACAGGCGTGAGACGCCGCTCCCAGCTTTTTTGTTTTTTTCTTTTTTAGAGGTGGAGGCTCACTCTGTTGCCCAGGATTGAGTGCAGTGGTGTGATCTCAGCTCACTACAACCTCTGCCTCCCAGGTTCAAGCAGTTCTCCTGCCTCAGCTTCCCGAGTAGCTAGATTACAGGCATGTGCCACCACACCCAGCTAACTTTTGTATTTTTAGTAGAGATGGGGTTTCCCCATGTTGGCCAGGCTGGTCTCAAACCCCTGAGCTCGTAATCTGCTCACCTCATCCTCGCAAAGTGTTAGGATTACAGGTGTGAGCCACTGCGCCCAGCCCCAGATTTAACTACTGATAGCCTACTGTTGACCAGACGCCTCACTGATAACATAGTTGATTAACACATATTTTGTATGTTATATATGTTATGTGCTATTATTTAAGAAAATGTTAAGAAAATCATATGGAAGAGAAAATATATTTACTGTTTATTATGTGGAAGTTGGTCAAATCACTGTAATGGTTTTCATCCTTATCTTCTTCCCATTGAGTAGGCTTAGCGGGGAGGAGGAAGAGGACAGTAGGTCTTGCTGTCTCAGGGATGGCCAAGAAGGAAGAAAATTTGCCATTAAGTGGATCTGCACAGTTCACCCTGGTGGTGTTCTCAACAGTAAATGGAATTAACTCCTAACACATGGATAAACCTCAAAAGCATTATGCTAAATGAAAGAAGCCAGACACAAAAGGCTACTATTATATACTTCCATTTATGTGAAATGTCTAAGAAAGACAAACATACAGAGACGGAAAGCACATTAGTGGCTGTATAGGGTGGAGCTGGGCATGAAGATTAATTGCAGTGAGCATGAGGGAGCTGATGTGTTGGCAAGCATCAGTAATCCCAGCTACATCAGAGACTGAGGTGGGAGGCTCCCTTGACCCCAGGAGTTCAGTTCTAGCCTGGGCAACACAGCAAACCCACCATCTTTTAAAAAACAAAAAATAAAACACCTAAAAGGGAACATGCACTTTTGAAAAGGGCATGAGTACATTTTCTGGGGGTGATGGAATGTAAAACTGGATGTAATGATGGTTGCACATTTCTATAATTTTACTCATATCACCGAATTGTACACTTATAAAGATGAGTCTTATGGCATGTAAATTACACCTCATTAAAGCTGTTTTTTAAGAATATAATGCAAACTAAAGTTCAAAAGCATCACAAATATAAGATTCTTAAATAGGTTTAAGTTGTATGCCCTCAAGTATTCTTACTTGGAGAGACAAAGCAAGTATTCATAAGGTGATCTTTTGTTACTTTTACTCATATTTTAAGTATTCAAGATAGAAATTAATCTTGAATACCATATACAGAAAGAATTATATTAAAAAGTGGACAGTGACTGGCCATGGTGGCTCATTCCTGTAATCCCAGCACTTTGGGAGGCTGATGCGGGCAGATCACCTGAGGTCAGGACTTCAAGACCAGCCTAGCCAACATGATGAAATCCCGTCTTTACTAAATATGCAAAAATTAGCTGGGTGTGGTGGTGCAGGCCTGTAATCCCAGCTACTCGGGAGACTGAGGCAGGAAATTCCTTGAACCCAGGAGGCGGAGGTTGCAGTGAGCCAAGATCATGCCACTGCACTCTAGCCTGGCAACAAAGCGAGACCTTGTCTCAAAAAAAAAAAAAAAGAAAAGAAAAAGAAAGAAAATTGGATAGTGGCCAGGCATGGTGGCTCACACCTGTAATCTCAGCACTTTGGGAGGCCTAAGCGGGGTATCGCTTGAGTCCCGGAGTTCTAGACCAGCCTGTTCTAGACATAACAAAACCCTATCTCTACTAAAAATACAAAAATTAGCCACACATGGTAGCGCTCACCTGTAGTCCCAGCTACATTGGAGGATGAGGTGGGAGGATTGCTTGAGAGCCTGGGAAGTGGAGGCTGCAGTGAGCTGAGACCACACCACTGCACTCCAGTCTGGGCAACAAAGCCAAACCCTTTCTCAAAAAAAAAAAAAAGGACAATAGGCTAGGTATGGTTCTCTTATACCTGTAATTATAACACTTTCGGAGGCCAGGGTGGGAGGATCGCTTGAGGCCAGGAGTTCAAGACCAGCTTGGGCAACATAGTGAAACCCCATCTCTATTAAATGAAAAAAGTTGACAAGAAAAATGTAAAAGTAAAGATATTTGCTTTGCTTTATGATTACTAGAAACATGCTGAGTATAAGATTGAAAGATTAATTACAAAGACATGCCCTAAACATACACATTATGTATTTTACAGTTAGAAATATAAGCCAAACTACTCTAGGTTTAATAAGTTTTATTTAATCCAAAAAGTTATACACGATTATTTAAATGGAAAAAATAGATATATTGTTCACAAAAGCAATGGAAGCAAACCCATTTGTTAAAAAAAATTTCTGCAACATAAATTTGCTTTTATTTATTTTTTTGAGATGAAGTCTTACTCTGTCACCCAGGCTGTAGTGCAGTGGTGAGATCTCAGCTCACTGCAACCTCTTCCTCCAGGTTCAAGCTATTCTTCTGCCTCAGTCTCCCGAGTAGCTGGGACTACAGGCATGCGCCAGCACACCTGGCTAATTTTTATATTTTTAGTAGAGATGGGTTTCACCATGTTGGCCAGGCTGGTCTTGAACTCCTGACCTCTGGTAATCCACCCGCCTCAGTCTCCCAAAATGTTGAGATTACAGGTGTGAGCCACCTCACCTGGCCATTTTTATTTTTAAGATTAGTGAAAATGCCATTTTGTTTGGGAATTTGTGAATTATCTGCAAACTAACTCATTTTAGTGTCTGAAAGGATTCTTAGCTCTTGGTTAGCGCTTTTGTCCTTTTTCTTTGAGCCCTTCCTGTTTCCCCTTGAAACTTCT